>NW_027117361.1:0-5506969 GCF_038363865.1 Apiospora hydei | reverse complement strand
CCCTAACCCTAATATCACTCACCTTTACCATCACTCCACTCTTTCTTTCATACTCATAATATCACTCACCTTTACCACTACTCCACTTTTTCTTTCATACTCATTATATTTCCCTCACCACTACCTTCCCTTTACCTTTTCCTTTTCTTTTATACTTATTATATTACCTTTACTATTATCCTCCCCTTTATTTTTCCCTTTTCTTTTATACTTATTACATTACCTTTATTATATTATTTATTTTTATTATTATTTTACTTTTTTTTTTTTATATTTATTATATTACTTTTATTATTACCCTTTTTTCCTTTTTTTTTTATACTTATTATATTACCCTTACTATATTACTTATTTTTACTATTACTTTACTTTTTTTTTTTATACTTATAATATTATTTTTATTATATCCCTCACCCTTACTTTTATTCTACTCTTTTTTTTATACTCACTATATCCCTTACCATATCCCCCACTATATCCCTCACCATATCCCTTACCCTCCCCTCATACTCATAATATCACCTTCACCACTACCCTCCCCCTCACCTTTCCCTTTTCTTTCATACTCATTATATTACTCTTACCCTCTTTTTTATATTATAATATTATTTTTATTATTATTTTTACTCTTAATTTCATAATTACTTTTATTTTTACTTTTAACTCTTTTTTATATACTTATAATATTACTTTTATTACTATTTTTACCCTTCATTTTATAATTACTTTTATTTTTACCCTTATTTTTTTAATATACTTATAATATTACCCTTACTTTTTTATTTTCCCTTTTTTTAATCTTTACCCTTCCCTTTTTTAACTCTTACCCTCACCTTTTTTTTAACCCTTACCTTTATTTTTACTTTTTTTTATTTATTATATTCCTTTTTTTTACCTTTTTTTATCCTTACCTTTATTATATTACCTTTTCTTTTACTTTTATTTTTACTTTTAATATTCTTTTTATATTAATATTTATATCTCCATTTTTATTTTTATTCTTATACCCCTTTTTTTATACTCACTTTTTACTCATATTTATTTTTCTCTTATTTTTTTTATATTTATTTATATTCTTTCTTTTTCTTTCTCTTCTTTTCTCTTCTTTTCTTTACCCTTATTTCTACTTTTATTTTCTTCTTTTTCTCTTTTTACTTTTATATCCTTACCTTTATATTTTTACTTTCATATTCTTATTCTTATATTTACTATTATTCTTATTTACTTTCTCTTTTATTTTTATTTCTTTCCCTTTATTTTCTTCATTATTTTTTTTTTTCATTAATTTACTTTTTCTTTCTCTCTTTTTTTACCTTTATTTTTACTTCCACTTTTATTATTATTTATTATTACTATAATTTTTATTATAATCTATTATTATTATAACCTTTATCCTTATAATAATCCTTATTTTTATTATAATTTTTACCCTTACTATAATTCTCACCCTCTCTCTTACCTTTACTTTTATAACCCTCCCTTTTTTTAATCTTTCTCTTTATAACCCTCCCCTTTATAACCCTCCCTTTTTTTTTACTTATATTACCTTACCCTTATACTTATAATATTATTTTTATTACCTTTACCTTTATTATATCCTTTTTTTACTTTTATTTTTTTTATATTTATTATATTACTTTTATTCTTACTTTTATTATCCTCTTTATTTTTAACCCTTACCCTCACCTTCTTTTTAACCCTTACCCTTACCTTCTTTTTCTTTCATACTCATTATATTACCTTTATTCTCACCCTCACCCTTTTAACCTTTACCCTCCTTTTTAATCTCTACCCTCCCTTTTTTTTAATACTTATTATATTACCTTTATTTATAACCCTTACCTTTTTATAACCCTCACCTTTTTTAACCCTCACCTTTATAACCCTTACCTTTATAACCCTCACCTTTATAACCCTCACCTTTATAACCCTCACCTTTATAACCCTCACCCTTTTTCTCACCCTCCTTTTACCCTTATAAACCTCACCTTTTCTTTTACCTTTTCTTTTATATTTATATTACTTTTACCCTCACCCTTATCTTTTTTTTAACTCTTTTTTTATATATATTATTTTTTCACTTTTCCTTTTACCTTTATTTTTTTAACCCTCTCTCTTTTTTATACTTATTTTAACTCCCTTTTTTTTTCTCTTTTTTCTTTCTCTTTTTTTTCTTTCTCTTTTTTTTTTTCTTTTTTTTTTTTCTTTCTTTTTTTCCCTCTATACTTATTATATTTAATATACCCCTTTTCTCCTTTTTCTATCCTTTTTTTTATATTTATTATATTACTTTTATTTTTATATAACCCTTATTTTTACTTTTATTTATAACTTTTATTTTTATTTTTATCTTTTTATACTTATTATACTACTTTTATTTTTATCTTTATAACTTTTTACCTTTTTTATTACTTTTCTTTTTTTTTATTCTCTCTTTTTTATACCCACTTTTTCTTTTACCTTTTCCCTTTTTTATACTTATTTACATCCTTTTTCTTTCCTTTTTTCCCCTTTTTTTCTTTTTCTTTTTCCTCTCTTTTTCTCTCTCTCTTTCTTTTTTTTCTTACTTTTACCCTTACCCTTACTTTTATTTTTACTCTTATTTTTATTACTTTTATTTTTTTTATATTTATTTTAACCTTTTTCATTTTTTTATTTTTATAACCCTTATCTTTATAACTTTTACCTTTTTCTTTATTATTTTTCTTACTCTCACTATCAACCTCTTACCCTCTTTTTTATTTTTAACCCTTACCCTTACCTTTATTTTTTTATACTCATTATATTACCCTCACCCTCACTTTTCTTTTTCTTTTATACTTATTATATTACTCTCACCCTTATACTTATAATATTACTTTTATTACCCTTACCCTTATTATATCCCTCTTTTTTACCTTTATTTTTTTATACTTTTTATTTTATTTTTATTTTTACCCTTACTATCCTCTTTATTTTTAACCCTTACCCTTACCTTCTTTTTTATTTTTAACCTTTACCCTTACCTTTATTTTTAACCTTTACCCTCACCTTTTTTAACCCTCACCTTTTTAACCCTCACCTTTTTTAACCCTCCCCTTTTTTAACCCTCACCTTTTTAACCTTTACTCTCCCTCCTTTTTTTATACTTATAATATTACCCTTTTCTTTACTTTTACTTTTACTTTAAACCTTTACCCTTACCCTCTTTTTTTATACTTATAATATTACCCTTTTCTTTACTCTTACTTTAACCGTAAACACTCTTTTTATGCTTATTTTTACTCTTTTCTTTTTATATTTATTTATATCCTCTTTTTCCCTTTTTTCTCCTCTCTTTTTTTCTTTTTACTTTTACCCTTACCTTTACTTTTATATTCTCCTTCTTTTATTCTTACTTTTATATTTATTATTATTTTTACTTACTTTTTCTTTTACTTTTCTCTTTTTACCTTTATCTTCTTTCTTTTTTCTTTTTTCTTTTTCCTTTTTTTTTTTTTTTTCTTTTTTCTTTTTTTCTTTTTTCTACATTTTCTTTTACTAACCTTTTTATTTCTTATACCTTTTCACTTTCTTTTTATTACCTTTACCTTTACTTTTATTCTTTTTATACTTATTATATTACCTTTATTTTTACCTTTATAACCCTCACCTTTTTTATTACTTTTATTTTTCTTTTTATACTCCATTTTTCTTTTATATTTACTTTTTCTTTTACCTTTTCCCTTTTTATACTTATTTACATCCTTTTTTTTCCTTTTTCCTCTCTTTTTCCCTCTCTCTTTCCTTTTTTTACTTTTACCCTTACCCTTACTTTTATTTTTACTTTTATCTTTCTTTATATTTATTAATTTTATTTTTTTATTTTTATAACCCTTATCTTTATAAACTTTACTCTCTCCTTTATTATTTTTCTCACTCTTACTCTTACCCTCTCACCCTTTTTTTATTTTTAACCCTTACCCTTACCTTTACTTTTTATATCTATTATATCACCCTTACCCTCACCTTTACTACCACCCTCACTTTCACCTTTCTTTTTCTTTTATACTCATAATATCACCCTTATCATATTACTCACCCTCACCATCACTCCACTTTTTCTTTCATACTCATTATATCACCCTTACCTTCACCTTTACTTTTCTTTTTTTATCATACTCATTATATCACCCTTACCCTTAACTTTACTTTTTCTTTTATACTTATTATATTACCTTTATTTTTACTTTTACCCTCCTTTTTATTTTTAATCCTTACCCTCACCTTTACTTTTTATTCATACTCATTATATTACCTTTATTCTCACCTTTACCCTCCTCTTTATTTTTAACCCTTACCCTTACCTTTATTCTTAACATTTACCCTTACCTTCTTTTTAACCCTTACCCTTACCTTCTTTTTAACCCTTACCCTTACCTTCTTTTTAACCCTCACCCTCACCCTCCTTTTTTTCATACTCATGATATTGCCCTTTTCTTTACTGTTACTTTTACTTTAAACACTCTTTTTTATACTCATTTTTACTCTTCTTCTTTTTATACTTATTTATATCCTCTTTTTCCTTTTTTTCTTCTCTTTTTTCTTTTCCTTTACTTTTATCCTCACCTTTATTTTTATATTCTCCCTCTTTTATTTTTACTCTTATATTTATTATAATTATTATTTACTTTTTTCTTTACTTTTTCTTTTGCTTTTCCCTTTATACCATTATTTTCTTTCTTTTTAAAAAATTTTCCTTTTACCCCTTTTCTATTACTTACCTTTTTCATTTCTATTACCTTTTCACTTTTTTTATTTCTATTTCTATTTTACCTTTACTTTTCTATTTTTTTATTTTCTTTTCATCTTCTCTTTTTTACCCTCTCTCTTTTATTACTCTTATTTATCCTTTTATATTTATTATTTTATTTTTATTTCTACTTTTTTTATTCTTATTTCTTTTATTCTTATTTCTTTTATTCTTATTTCTCTTGTTTTTATGATTCATTTCTATTTTTATTTTTTATCCCTCACTACTACTATTTTTTTACCACCACCGTATTCCTCGCTATACCCCTCACCACCATTTTTACTACCACTACTCTCTCTTTTACTCTCACTTTTTCTTTTATACTTATAATATTACCTTTACTATTATCCTCACCCTTACCATATCCCTCACCATATCTTTTACCACTACCATATCCCTTACCACCACCGTAACCCTCACTATTACCGTATCCCTTATTATATCCCTCACTATTACCGTATCCCTCGCTATATCCTTTACCCTTACTATATTTATTACTCTCACTATATTTATTATTTTTATTTGTTTTATTATATTTATATTTTTTTTTCATTATTTTTTTATATTATATATTTTATTATTAACTTATATAATTATTTCCGGAATATTTTATCCTTATTTTATTACTTTTTTACTTTTAGTTTTATATTTATTTCATTTTTATTATATTTTATTATATTTTATATTACTGTTATTATTGTAATTATTATGTTTTACTATTATAATTTTTCATTATTATTTTTACTTTTTTATTTCTTTTAATAGTATCTCTTTTTATTATATATCTTTTATTTTTTATTTTATATATTTATTCTTTTTTATTTTATTTCATAATAAATATCTTCATTTTTTAACCCGTACTATTACCCTCGTTTACCGGATTTACGATGTAATAACCCGCGGGCGACACTACCCTGTAAAATACATTATTTTTAATAAACAACACTACTATATAAAATATCCTGTCTCCGACGGGCCAGCTCCGCAAACCGACGGGTCCCACCACCCTGTAAAAATATTGTCTCCGACGGGCCAGCTCCGCAAGCCTGCGGGCGACACCACCCTGTAAAATACATAATTTTCAACCAACGACACCACTATATAAAATATCCTGTCTCCGACGGGCCAGCTCCGCAAGCCTACGGGCGACACCACCCTATAAAATACATAATTTTCAACCAACGACACCACTATATAAAATATCCTGTCTCCGACGGGCCAGCTACGTAAGCTTTAAGGCGACACCACCCTGTAAAATATTCTATCTCCGACGGGCCAGCTATGTAAGCTTTAAAGACATCTCGATTAAACGTAGCATATTTAACGAGATACCTTAAAAAAGCTATATAGTCCGTTTAATCGTAGCCTGAGTTCGTAAAATAAATACACTGGCCGCCTTAAATAAACACCACCGAGACTATTACAACCAGGACCACCACAACCAGGACCACCACGACTAAAACTATAAAGACGAAAATAGCCAGCGTTATCTCGATAAGCGTTATAGAGGTAATAAAACAACTTATATTTGCTTTTTTAATAGGATACTATAAAATTATTAAATACTTAATCGTTATTAAGTTAACCAATATATAAAAGGTTAACATTAACGACATAAAAGCCGTAGATTTCACTCGCGAGAACGAGTTTACAAGGTCCTTATATTATTAAAACACGACCAGGACCGCCACGACCAGGACCGCCACGACCAGGACCGCCACGACCAGGACCACCACGACCAGGACCACCACGACCAAGACAACCACGACCAAGACAACCACGACCAAGACCACCACGACCAGGATAAGAAATAAAATTATTCATGTTTACTTTTCTAATAAAACACTATAAGATTATTAAATACCTGGTCGTCGTCAAGTCGACCAACATACAAAAGGCCAACATTAACGAAATAAAAGCCGTAGATTTCGCTCGCGACAACCAGGACCACCACGACCAGGACCACCACGACCAAGACCACCACGACCAGAATAAGAAATAAAATTATTCATGTTTACTTTTCTAATAAAACACTATAAGATTATTAAATACCTGGTCGTCGTCAAGTCGACCAACATACAAAAGGCCAACATTAACGAAATAAAAGCCGTAGATTTCGCTCGCGACAACCAGGACCACCACGACCAGGACCACCACGACCAAGACCACCACGACCAAAATAAGAAATAAAATTGTTCATGTTTACTTTTCTAATAAAACACTATAAAATTGTCAAATACCTGGTCGTCGTCAAGTCGACCAACATACAAAAGGCCAACATCAACGACATGAAAGCCGTAGATTTCGCTCGCGATAACCAGGACCACCACGACCAGGACCACCACGACCAAGACAACCACGACCAAGACCACCACGACCAGGATAAAAAATAAAATTATTCATATTTACTTTTCTAATAAAACACTATAAGATTATTAAATACCTGGTCGTCGTCAAATCGACCAACATACAAAAAGCCAACATCAACGACATAAAAGCCGTAGATTTCGCTCGCGACAACGAGTTCACAAGGTCCTTGTATTATTAAAACACAACCAGGACCACCACGACCAGGACCACCACGACCAGGACCACTACAACCAGGACCACCACAACCAGGACCACCACGACCACCACGACCAGGACCACCACGACCAGGACCGCCACGACCAGGACCGCCACGACCAGGACCGCCACGACCAGGACCGCCACGACCAGGACCGCCACGACCAGGACCGCCACGACCAGGACCACCACGAAATATTGGAGCTACCCTGTAGCGGAGATAAAACCGGCGGCAGCGAGGTCTACGAGGCCGCGGCGACGACGAGGCCTGGTGCGTTCGATAAAGCGCGGCAAGATGCAGGACCACGATAACCACGACCACTACGACGAAGACTATACAGATTAAAACGGTTAGCGTTATTTTAATAAACGCTATAAAAATAATAAAACTAAAAAAATAAAGATTAAAAACTCGATAATATAATCGCTCGCCACGCCGCGAAAGCGTTTGTAACAACCGCCCCGTCAACCCGCCGCGTTCGGCAAAGCCACCCGGTATACGCTTCGTCGCTCGCGTCTATATCGAACGCTTCTCGTAACAGCCTCTGTAGCGACTGGCTCGTCCCGGCCAGCATCGCTACCGGGAGTACCGTATCGATCCAGTCACACTCGCCCCCGGCCACCCCCTCGCCTTCCGCCCCCGTACACCACCCTGCGGCAGCCCACACCGGTAACAGCAGCTGTACTCGCTAAATCGCAGCCTTTCTCGCCACGTACGATACTCGGCCGCCCGGATCGTGCGGCATGCCCGAAATGCGTGCGAAACCTTCCTCTGTAACGCTTCCGGCCGGCCCCGTTGTAACCACTTGACGAAGCAGACGGGGCACTTCCCTTCCCGTACCTCGTCCAGCCAGCGTTGCAGTACCCGGTCGGTTTCGTGCTTTTTCCGGTACCATTGCTGGAGCCGGCCCTCGCCCTCGCCCTCGCCCTCGCCCCTACTCTGACCCTCGCCCTGACCCTCGCCCGGACCTTGACCCTCGTCAGCACACCGGTCACACGGCTCGCCTTGAACCCCTGCGCAGTCCCCGCCTTGCCCGTCCAGAAACGTCCCGAACACGACCCGCCGGCAGTCGACGCTCTGCACGAACCACGCCATCGCCTGCCGGTTCAGCTGCTCGACGTCGCTCCTCTGCGGATCCTGCCACGCCGGCCGTCCGTCCCACACGACCACCGAATCGACCGTCTCGCCTTCCCGCCGCCCGCCCCGGCCCGTCTGCTGCGCGAAGTCCACCAGCCCGTACGGCAGCCCCGCGTGCACCACCGCCACGATCCCTTGAATGTCGACTCCGGTCCCCAGCCCCGTCGTCGCCGCAATCCAGTTGCTGTCGGCCTTCCCTTTCGCCCACGCCTCGAGCCGCGCTTGCCGCGTCGCCTGGTCCACGCCGCTGTGATAAAACGCGCAGCCGATCTTGTCCGCTAACGCCTCGCACGCCTGCTTGGACCGGCAGTAGATCACCCCTTTTCGTCGTCTCGCCAGCGGCGCTGCAGCCGGATCACCGTACGTATTACCTCGTCCTCGACCGCCGTCGGGCCCGGCGCGACTGTCGTAACGCGATATCGGACGTTCCGCTTCGTCGTCGGCGCCCGTACGATCGCGGCATCCTCGGCCAGCATCGCCTGCCGGAACGCGCGCTCGAGCCGCACCGGCAGCGTCGCCGTAAGCAGCACCACGGGGCAGTCGAACCGGTGCAGCTCCCGGAGCTCTTCGAGCCGCGGCCGGTACGCGGCGTCCATCAGCACGGTATGGCACTCGTCGATGAAGATGCGCCGGAGCAGCCGCCTCGCGCGTAAACTATCGGCGTACGCGAGAAACTCGCCGTTCGTCGCGACGTCGGCGCTTACGACGACGAGCCGCGCGACCCGGGTTTGTTCTTCGCGCCCCTCGACCTCGGCCGGCTGCCAGTGCAAGCAGTCTACCCCGGCGTCCCTTGCGCGTTGCACGAGATCGTCGATCAGCGCGGTAAACGGGACGACGACGAGACTCACCCCCGCGTGTATCTCGGGCAACGCCGGCAGCAAAAATAGTACGCTCTTGCCCGCACCGGTAGGGAGCACGACGATAAGCACGGCGTTTCCTCGTAACGCCAGCACCCGACGAGCCGCGTCTTCCTGTTCCGCCGACCGCCAACGCGCCCCGTTTCCTAGTAACGTTTCGAGCGCGCCGTCGGCTTTTTGTTGCCGCCGTTCGGCCGCGGGGTCGGGCGCTGGTTCGGACCGCTTCGCCGCCGGCGTCGTGGCCGTAGAATCTTCGTCCGCTTGCTCGTTTATACGACGTCGCTTTTGATTTTCCTCGCCGTTGCCGCCGTTATAATCGACGCTATTATTACCGTGTTCGAGATAACGGTGCCAGAGCCGGCTGATTTCGCGGAAGTTCGCTACCATCTGCGGCTGGAGCTGGTTCGGGAATCGTACGTCGACGGCGTAGTGCTGCCGCGCTATTGCGCTGCCGTGCGTTGCCTGTAGATCCCATACCGATTCGAACCGCGCCCCTTCGCGCGCCTCCCCCGTGGCCGCGTCCTCGACCGCCGCCCCGTCGCCGCCCCGGTCGTTATCGCCGGCGAGATCGACCTCGAGCTGCCGTACAACGAGCCCGCGGACCGTCCGCCCTAGCTCGATCGCCACGTGCCGGTAATCGGCCACCGACAGCTCGACCCCAACGTGCTGGCCCGTCGCGCGCACCAGCTGCTTGCTTAGCTCGGCCGTCTGCCACGCACCCGCCCGCCCATCCTTCCAGAGCAGCGGTGCGAGCGCCGGCGCCGCCCCCTGTACGCCGGTTTGCGCTTCCAAGAACCGCTCGAACGGGAGCAGCCAGACGACGTACGCGACCATCATTTTCCCGACGCGCGCCGGCAGAAACCGCGCCACTTTCCGGCCGATGCCCCGGATCGCCTTATTCTTATCGCGGTCCGTTACGAGCATTACTTCCCCGTCGATAACAAAAACGTTGCGGAGCAGCTGCTGCGTATCGCCGTGCCGCAGCGTCATAATCTCCGGGCCGCGGCCGGGCTGTCCGCCCCAAACGTGCGTATTGACTAGATGGGCGCGCCGGAAGTCCCGGAGCCGTCCGAGCCAACGCTGTACCGGTTCGTTCCGCCACCGCCGTCTCTTGCCGTCCCATAACGTCGCGCGCGCGAGCTCGGCCAGCCGCGCGTGTCCCGGCCGCAACCAGCTATTCGCCTCGTGCGTCGCAAACGACCGGCCGGCTCCTTCGAACATCACGGTATCGACGACGCGCGCGAGATCGAGCGAGGCCGCGAGCGCACCCCCAGCCGCCGAAACAAAGCCCGTCTGATAGCGCCTCGGCCTCGTCGACGACGGCGCACGCCCCCTGCCGAAACGCCTCGAGCCGGATCCGCTGCCCGAAGTAGTACAATGTTTCTTTTTCTTACCCCGTTTCCCACCGTACCGCCGACGTCCCGCCCTCCTGCCGGCGGAACCCTTTCCCCGTACGCCATCCAGCGCACGATCGTGCTAACCGGCGTATGCGAGCCGTCCGCGAGCCACGCCCGGTGCTCCTGCTTAAAGTGTTCAACGGCGTCGACGTCTACCGCCTCGGCGTCTTCCGGCTGGCCTTCGAACGCCGCCTCGAGCAGCAGTACCCGCGCGCACCAGAGCAGCCCCGCGAGCTGGTTCGTGTAATTCTTCGCCGCCCGCCACGCCCGCCGCTCTACGTCGATCCCGAGCACGGCGGCGAAGTGCAGCAGCGGGCTCTCGAAAACCCGGCCCCCTAGTTTTTGTTGGAGCGAGTAGACGCAGAACTGGAAGACGGCGCGGCCCAACATCCCCCGCGCGTCCCGGTTTTCTCCGTTAGCGACGTCGTCTTCCTCCTTTTCCTTCTCTTTATCTTCCTTTTCTTCTTTCTCTTCGAGCGCTTCGATTACATCGGCCAACGCGTCCCACTGCCGGTCCGCGAATCGGATCCCCCGCTGCGCCTCCGCCTCTTCGCGCCCGAGCCCGTACGCCCGCACGCAGTAGCAGAGATAACGCTGCCAGTACCCCCGGTACCGGTTCATCGTGCCGGCGTGTTCTTTCGCGCCGAACGGCCGTCGCGCCGGCTTACCCGGATCGATGCTCTCGAGCCAGCGAAGCGTCTCGTGCGGGACCCACGCTACCCGCTCGAGCGACCGCGCCACCTCGCCGTCGAACGCGCCCGCGAGCCGCGCCAGCCGCGCCTGCTCCTCCCGCGCGCAGCGGTCGCGTAGTTTCGCCCGAACCGCCGGCGAAACCGGGCCGGCGCCCGCTTCGTGCAGTGCCACTAGATCTTTCCCGTCCAAGTGCCGCGCCCAGCCCATTTCGCGTACCCAGACCGAGTCGCCGTCGAGCCCCGCGGGCCCTCGGCGACACGGCGCTGCGCCGCTTCCTCGGCGGCTAGCTGCGTGCTGTACGCCGTAAGCATTTGCCCCCCAGCCGTCGCTTTGTTCGCCGCTGCCTTCGCCTTCCTGTTCCCCTTCATCGTCGTCGTCGTCGTCGTCGTCGTCGTCGTCCGCCACGATCCAGTACCGCGCGTGCCGCCCCGGCGTGTACGACTGCAGGGCAACGCGCTTCCAGCCGGCCTCGACGTGCGCCGTCCGCGCGTGGTGGACCATGTTTTTCGAGTTCACCGTCCGGTACGGGCACCCGGCCGAGGCGCACGCGTAGCCGGGGAGCTTCGCGAGCCCCTCGACCGCGGCACCCCCGTCGGCCGGGCGTTCGACCGTCGCGGGGTGGCGCGCGCCGCCCTCGATCGATTGGCACCGCGCGAGCACCCGCTGAAGCCGCTCGCCCGTGAGCCGGTGCCGGTTACGGAAGTGCGCGGCCGCCGCGCCTACGCCGACGCGGCACAACACGCAAAGCGCGACCCCCGGGGCCGATCGAATGCGACGATGGCCTCCGGATCGTCGTGTACGGTAGCGGTCGCCATAATCGCCCAAAAAAAGCCGAGAAAGTCCGAATATGCTCCTGTGCCAAAAAAAACCAAAACAACCAAGAACAAAACAACAACGAAGTCCCAGGTACGTGCTCTATTGCTTACGATGGCGACCCGACGGGACGTAGAAGAACCCCTAGCAGCCGCGACCCTACGTAACCCCAAACAACCCCAAGCAACCCCAAGTGGGGCGGGGCCGCGCCACGGGCCAACCCGGTCGCGTTGTTGTGCGTGACGCGGTCCTACGGGAACGGGCCCGTGCGCGACGCCAACCCCACGCCAAACGGCCGGTTGTTCTCCGTGAACAACCGCCGGAATAGCGCCTAGGCACTTTAATTTGCTTAGTAACTACTTATAAAGCAGCATGTTTATAAGCGACTGTTTTTCTTTAAATGATTATCCACGGAGAAAGAGATTCGGGAGAACAGGACGAAAGAAAAACACTAGCCACACGATGTGGCGAAATACTAGATATCTCTATTTAATACCAAGTAAGCAGATCTTGGCATCACCCACTGCCCACGATATCTATCCAAAGCCAGCTTACTTAACGGCTGCGATTTGAACCTTTGACCCAGGAGGATCAGGTGACGCTCTCGACTTCCCATTAAGATGCCATGTTCAGTCACAAGCGCCCATGGCTGACGGTGACGTGGGTTTCAAGTCCTACACTGGCTGCAGCTAGCTGTGTAATAGTGCCAAGACCTCTCATTCTCTTGTCCGGCTGGGTTCCGGATGACGACTGGACACTGGGCGCTCTTTCCTTCGACCCGCTTGGTGCATCGGGCGTAGCAGTGTTGGGGCAGATGGACTTCACATCTCTTGCCAGATTTCTTGTGTGCTCGCCACAAGTCCGGTAGCAGACGAGCTGAGTTTCAGACACGGAAGGCGGCTTGTGTGTCTTGACCGGCGTGAATTCGAATGGCATGATGATACTTGTCGTTGACATGCCATTCGTAATCTTTTTTCTTTTCTTTTTTAGCCTGTTGGGTGGGTGGCACTTCGTAGTTGAACTCCGAAACAAGCTGCCAGGCGAATCGTGGCTTGGCATCCCAAACTCCATGGAGGGATACCTCTTGTACATCATTCGGTTAGCTTCGGGTCCGAAGGCCGCAGCCACTGCTCTGAGCGCCTCTAGCCCCCATGCGTTGCGTTGCACTGCAGGCTCTGTACCAGCTGTCCGTCGTGCTCGTATGAGTAGTTGGTACCTTCGTAGATGGTCTTGCGACCATCTTTATACAGCTTGATGTCCTGAGATCTTACATTGCAGGAGTGGAGTCCAAGGAGGTGATGAAGCTGCGCATTTTGTCGGGGAAACGCGGGTTGATTCTGCCCACGATGGCGTCAAGTTGCAAGGGGACGCAGCCGGCATTGTCGGGAGGAAATGGGCCACCGGGCCATTCAAGGTGACTGCCGTCCTGGCTCGTTCATGCGTGGGAAACCCTTCCGAAACGGTTGGTGATGGCAACTTTTTCCTCGTTGCTCAATCTCTGGGGCTGTTTGTTACTACCTCGAAGGAAGTCGCCGCCGGTACCGCCAGCCGAGTAGGCCTTGTTGGCTGGGCCACCACCGAGACTGCCGTCGCGGGTACGTTGAGCCATGTCCGCGTCTGCCTCTATATCCAATTCATGTCTGTGGCGGAGCCGCTTCGAGCTGGGCCTCGGTACTGGTTGTGGGCGACTGGATCAGCATCGTTCGCCTGGCTTTCTGTCTTGATCAAGCTGGCACGTCCCTTGCCTTTGGAGCCGACGTGTTCAAGGAGCTGCCGCCACTGCCACTGCCGTATAAATTGGAGCCTGCCTTGACACTGGTGTTGATATTTCCGGAGGGTATCTTATCGAGATTTAGCCGGGGCGTAGACGATGACTGGAAATGCTCAAAATAATCTGCGAATTCGAGTTGTAAGCTTCTGAAAAGAAAAATTATTTTGGTTAATTCCGTGACCATTCTTAATTTCGTTTCCCAAGACTAAGTGCGTGTACTTACGCGCGTTAATGAGAAAAGGATGGCGGTATGTTCTGGATTACAGCTACGAATCTCTGGTGATGAGCATTGATGTGTGTGTCAAGTGTAGTGGCACCTGAAGAAAAGTTGGGGGAGGTCCCACTTGCTTTCGCACCTCCATTGTTCTCATTCATTGCCAATTGGAAGCTTTGGACCTTCCCACTCGACCTGTGGTTCAGAGCGGTGACGATAGCTGAAGCAAAACTAAAACGGGATATTGTCCATGGCAGTAATGCTGGAGGTGCAAGCAGGTGACGCTCTAGTCTTCTCGTTTATTACAGGGAAGCCCGGTATCGCATTGGAGCCCATCAAAGCAAAAGCGCCTGCAACCAGGTGGCACAAGACTTTAGTGCGGCGGGCCGAGCAGTGACCCCTGTCCATCTTTTGCATTGTTTCAGTTGATAACAGAGGGGTTCATGGGCCAATACTTAGGTACCCGTCATCAAACAGTTCAACATCCTGGATATGCCACGGACAAGCTCTTGGTCAAAGTCCTGGGCACCATGCCCGATGTCCTCTGAAACAGTTCGTATAAACATACCTTCAACCATAGTACTTCATCGTATCCGCCATCTCTTCAACCTGGCAGCATGCCATCGAGCCCTCCTACCCCTCGCAGGCCGCATCTCGAGAGGATCATCACGCACTTTTCGGTGTGTAGCCCGGGCGGGACGTGGTACTTTGACCGCCCGCCCGGCGAGGTGCTCCAGTGCCTTTTCTCGCCAGGGACCGCGGACGGCTAGTGGGTACACGAGGAATTGGAGGAGTGGAAGAACGTAATTGTCCCGGGCGAGGCGCGCCGCCCGCGTCTTCTCTTTGACGCCGTGCAGGGATGGCGGGCCGATGACACTACAATAAATGTGATACGCGAAATAGCAAGGCGTAGGTTTCCTGAGACAGAGTTGACTACGCTCATTGTAGTCCCGGGCGAGGCATGCCGCCCGGGAATCGTAGGATAGGACTGCTCTGTTGCCAGAGTTGGAAGGTCTGATCACTTACTTGCGCGTGATTTGCGCCCCTTTTGTAACTTTCTGGCCATCTTGGTTTCCCCGAGAGCAAGATATCCAACCATCAAGGTTAAGTCTCACAGATCGATAAGGTAAGCTTTGTTTACAGGTCCATGATAATGATAAGCTCAATAGACTGTCGCAATACCAATCTGCTGTTGTGAATCATGTTTCGCAGGTACTGAAGCCTGTCGCGTCACAAAGTGTCGCCAATGACCAGATTACTCGCATTTGCTCGCCGCTGCCCTTTTCAATCCATGCCCCTAAAAACCTGTCTTGGACGAGAATTCCTTTTCCTCTAACTTGCTTTATCGCTCGCAACAATATTGTGCCGCATACACATCATGGATTCATTTTCCCCTCCCATCCCCGACTCCGTGACCGTGCTGATCGTCGGCAAGGGCGGCCGGGAGCACGCGCTGGCCTGGAAGCTAGCGCAATCGCCTTCGGTGTGGCGCATCTTCGTGCCCCCCGGCAACGCGGGCACCGAAGAAGCGGACAAGACCCAGAACGTCGCTAACATCCAGCCCAACGACTACGAGGCAATTGTCTTTTTCGCCAAGGCGAATGGGGTCGGTCTCGTCGTCGCGGGACCAGACGAGGCCGTGGTGGATGGAATCGAGGATCACTTTCGTGGCAGTAAGTTTATTGACTTTATCTGCAACTAGAGGGACATGTGCAACGTTATCCTTGACTACGTCGCCACCTAAGTCAAAATAAAGATAGCGTTTCTCGGGAGCGCGAGCGCAGGTTGCGGGTGGCTGAGCGTGCATGCATTGCGCTAGTGCAAATGCAAGACATGAACCATCCGATGCGCCTGGCTATCATGTTCTAGATACTCTCCTGCTTCTAGAGGAATTATGCTAACCTTTGTTGGCGATCAGCCGGCATTCCCTGCTTTGCACCCAGTCGGGCAGCCGCAGAGATCGAGGGTTCGAAAGTCTTCGCCAAGACGTTCATGCGGAGATACGGGATCCCGACCAGCATCGGCGAGGGTTTCGAGTACTACTCCAAGGCTAGAGAGTACATCAAGAACGTAGAGAGGCCCGTGGTCATCAAGGCCTCCGGTCTGGCGGCCGGCAAGGGCGTCATCCTACCCAAAGGCAAGGAGGAGGCCCTAGAGGCGCTAGACGACATCATGGTCTACAAGAAGTTCGGCAAGGAGGCTGGCGACTCCGTCGTCATCGAAACGTTTCTCGAGGGCGACGATATCAGCGTCCATACCTTCTGCGATGGGTACACCTGGAAATCTCTGCCGGCCGGCCAGGACCACAAGAGAGCCTCGGCAGCCGACGGCCCCAACACGGGCGGTATGGGGGTTTACACGCCCACCACTTTCATCACAGACAAGGACATGGAGAGGATTGATAGCAAGATCATCAAGCGAACGTTGGACGGGCTCCAGAGAGAAGGCAAGTCGCCAGCTGCATTGGCTTACAGTGGTATATGACAAATTCTAACGGGTGAATCAGGACGTCCTTTTCGTGGGCTGCTATTCTCGGGTATCGTAAGTGACATTATCTTAAGTCCATCGCTTCTGGTGCACAGGATCACCACATACTGACAGGAACTTTGCCGCAGATGATGACGCAATTCGGCCCCAAGGTGATTGAATACAACGCCCGGTTCGGTGACCCCGAAACCCAATCGATGCTGCCCCTTCTGTCCGACGATACCGACCTGTGCCACATCCTCCTGGCCTGCATCTCGGGCAAGCTCGCGGATGTAGAGATCAAGCACCGGAGCGGTTACGTATGCAATGTGGTGGTGGCGTCCGAAGGATACCCAGGCCCCTATGTCCAAGGCCACTCGATCGAGCTCGCGCCGTGTCCGGAAGGTCAGTCCCCTCCCTACTCACTGTTTGGCATTTGAAAACATTGGTATCATGGCTAACACCATACAGGCACTCTCATCTTCCATGCCGGAACGCGACGTGAGAACGGGGTGCTGAAGACTGCGGGCGGCCGAGTCTTCGCGGTCACGGCAAGCGGGCGTACGCTCGAGGAAGCTGTCAAGGCGGCATACGCAGGTGTGGACCTCATCAAGTTCGATGGCATGCATTACCGCAAAGATATCGCTTCGAGGTAAATTAGGAGATTACGTTTCAGATATATAATCATCATGAACTGACAGATGCAGGGGTCTAGCCGATGGTGTTGAGTTGAGCTTTGACGAGCAGGAGACACTTGTGGGATGTAATGTTGCATGACTGAACTAATCTAATCACCACCGACCTTGGTTCGTTGCGAGTGTTGCAGTCACTCACGTAGGGCAGGTAATGACAATAATACAGAGTTGATAAACACAACCGCAGCTTCAGGGCTAATCAGATGAACGAGGGAGCGGGTACTGTGCCACTGGCCTTCTTTTACTCATACCGAGTCATGACTAAGTCAGCTTCTGCGTTGCATCTGTCTCTGTGAATTGGCTGGTAGTTTGGTGCAACTGTTGGGTTCCGACTGTGTATGAGCAATGGCGACTCATTATTGATGAGTTGGCCATGAATCAGCAACGGCGACAGCGTACTGGTGCCGCTCAACCGCGAACTCAAAGCGCTCAGCCGGTATCCATATATTAGCTGCTTGTTCGGCAGTATCAGGTGGTGTTTTATTGTTCCTCTTTAAATCGCCAAGCAACTTTCCTATCACCCAAAATTCAACAGTAGATACAGAAACACAAATCAACTTCTATCACAATGGATCAGCTTACACAGGAAAGCATTGTCCAAGCCCACGACCGTCTCTCTGGCGCAGTGACGAAAACACCATGCATCCTGTCCCCTGAGCTTTCGAAACTACTCCAAGATCGGCTGGCTAAGCCTATGACTCTCCACGTGTACCTGAAGCTTGAGAATCTCCAAAAGGCCGGGTCTTTCAAGTATCGCGGCGCCATGAATGCGCTCAGCCAGCTGGATGATGCGAATCTTGCCAGGGGGTTCGTGACGTACAGTTCGGGTGAGTTCCCTTGGACCTAAATAATCTCCCTACCATCTTCTATCACTCGCAGCTAACACCTGACCCCACCACTCAAAGGCAACCACGCCCGAGGTCTCGTAGAGGCCACCCAGGAGCTCTCGCGCATCCGGAACGTCAAGATCCCCGTCAAGGTCGTGATGCCCGACCAGGCCGCGCCGGAGAAGCTGCAGGCCGTCCGGGCCCTGGGCGCCCAGCTCTACCTCTCGCCGGGCTACGACCTGGAACCCTGCCGCCGCTTGGCGAAACACCTCGCGCTGTTTACGGGCGCGAGGCTGGTGGGCTCGTCCGAGGACACGGCCGTACTCGAGGGCCACGGCACCATCGGCCTCGAGTTCGCGCGGCAGGTCGAGAACGGGTATGCAGAGGGCCTTGACGTCATCCTCGTCCCGTGCGGCGGCGGCGGCCTGCTGGCCGGCTGCCTCGTGGCGCTCAGTCGCGACGCCGGAATCCAGGTCCTGGCGTGCGAGCCCGTGGTCGGCGGCGGGTCGCAGCTTCGTGAGAGCCTGAAACAGGGGCGACGGGTCCCGCGCGACCCGAAGGTGGGTCCGCCGAGCGCGGCCGACGGGCTGCGCGCCGAGATCGGCGATGCGAGCTGGGCCATTATTTCGGAGAGTATGGCGGCCGCCGACGTGCTGCAGGTCACGGAGGAGGAGATCGTGCGTGCGCTCGCGGTGTCGCGGGAACTCGGGTTGGAGGGGTCGGTTGAGCCTAGCTCGGCCGTGCCGCTCGCGGCGCTGTTGTTCGACAAGGGGTTCCATGAGCGTATTTCGCGGGATAACAAGACGTGTCTCAATGTTGGAATCATTATCACTGGGGAAATATCGGCGAGAGTTCACGAGTGTAGAAAGGAGTAGTTCAGGCAGTGCTAGCAGTCGCGCAGGCATTTTAGATTTAGACCAGTAGCTTTATACGTAGTTTCGCAATCCAACCCCTTAAGCATTCGACATTGTTTACCTAAGTTGCACTTCCGTCCTACATCTATATCAACAATTGAAACCACCACGTCACATGCTATCAGCCAAAAGCCCACTGGCATTCCAGGTCTCTGTCGTAGAAGAGAACATACCCTCAAAACGTCATCATAACCCAGTCGCCCGAAGCATTCCCCCTACGACAACAACTGCACATACTTATCGAACTTGCTCGTCTTGGCCACCGCCATGTCGAGCGCCAGCGCGCCCCGGGAACTGTGGTACGAGATGCGCGACGCGTTGTTGGCCGGCTCCGCGGGTAGCGTCACCGAGAGCGCGTAGGCCAGATCGACCGGCGCCGTGGCGGCCGGGTCGAGGCTCTTGGAGTTCGTGCCGCGCTGCGCGGTCGCGGTCCACTGGCTGCACCCGCGGCACAGCGTCGTCAGGGTCCAGTGCGTGCTGTTGGCCTCGGAGCCCTTGAGGACGGTGTACATCGCGCCCGCGTAGGGGCCGGGCATGGAGTGGTACCTGGGCTCGACGTTAGCTTCTTTGTTTTCTCATAGCTGTACCCAAGGACAGTGAATGGAAATCTTTTTGGTGGTGATATGCTCAAGCTGAATCGAACTACAACCAAGATAGACCTACGGAGCCCACCGAGAAGAGACGACAGTTTTATCGTTGTTGGCCCAGCCGACGGTCAGGGGGTTCAACGTCATCTGCCCGCCCCAGGCCACGCCGGCCCAGCCCACAGACTTGGGCGCCGCGATCTGCAGGAGGATGTCGAAGGGGGCCGTGGCGACGTCGGGGACGGCGACGCGGTAGGCCACGTCGTAGCTGGGCACGACCATCTGGTCGTAGCACACGCTGGTGGCGGGGTCGCAGTACCGGGTCGCCATGACGCTGCTGGCAGCGGACGCCAGGAGGGCGGTCAGAGAGAGTTTCATAGTGATGTAGTTGAGTACGATTCGAGGGCTGGTGGTGTTATGGAGCTTGAGGTAGTCTGGATGGACAGAAGCAAGAGGAAAGTGAAAAGGATTCCCGCAAACTCTCGCGGGTACGCTCGACAGTTGGCCATCCCTAGTAATACCTTCTCGAATGAGCGTAAATGACGCCCTTGCTTCCAGTTGGCCCAACGGCGTCATTTAGACAACCCTTTTGGATAACTCTGTCCTACGCCACTACTCCTTACCGATGTGTAGTGAGCGTAATGTATGGCTGTCATTGGTTCTCATCGGGTGCTGCATATAGTCACGATACGCATTTGTACCAATTAATTTCCCTTCCGCCAATTACTGAGCAATCATCCGCGGGTACAGTTAGACTTATGTCACATATCAGATCTGCCAGTGCTCCTGTATATGACGGTCAGTTGGGGGCGGCTTGGCCTTACTTGGCGGGTGTCGTTACCTCGCCGTCCTTGGCCCCTTTTTCCAATTCTGGGCTGAATGATGCAGGTCCCCTAGAGTCGCGATGGAGCTGTATGAGCTCAGATGAATATTATACTCGGACGAGGCACTTATGAACTTTCTTGCTTGGACTTTAGTACTGGGGATCAGCTGGTTTGCTTCGAAATTTGAACCTACGGATCCAACGCAAAGCGTCGCCTGCGGGCTCAAGGTGGGAAATGGGTTATTGCAAAACACCCAAGGCATGATATCATTACCTAGGCAGACGAGGCATTACGCTATAATCTACAATATGACTGTTTCCCTGGTAAATACATGGAAAGGCTACCAAGTATGGTCATGGCCAAATTCGGCGGAATCTCCTCAACTAGAAGTGTTGTTGAACTAAGCTACTGTGTCTCATGAATCGACAGCTGATGTTGAGGAGCCCATGTCTTCAGATGGTACATACTTCAGAGTCGGCAAGGTCAGTTTATTAAGGGTATTATGCATGAGGCAGTCCGTAAATTCATCATTAGTAACCGTTCAGGCTTTTAGTTATCCCTGACATCATGAGCTAAGCGTGAGGCTTCAACTATCCAGCATCTGTCTAACTTGCAGACCATGAAGAAGACTGTCGTATCAGTCGGACTCGCAAAATTTGGTGACATACAGGCTTGCAGAGCTATGTTGTATGTGGGCAATGGCATGAACCAGCAAGTGATGTCCGTGGTCTATCCAGCTCTGGTGGTTCGTCTTCCCCTACGGTAGCAGAGGACTGACTGCATTTGGAATTACACACGGGATCTTCAACCACCATGATGGCCGAGCTGCGGTGTTGGTTCTATTCTCGATGGTCGAAAGGGGAGCCGTGGGCAGGGTAGCATTGCATGCATGAGAACAGGATTCACTCGGGGATGCGATTGGTTTGTCAGTGTCACGAAAGGTGGGATGAAACGGATCCTTGGAAGGGCACGTTTCGCACAGTCAGTTGGGATGGGATAATTAGAACCCGCTTTCCTTGCAACCGCCCGTGAAAACGGATACCTCGCCTCATTGGTCGAAAAGCTGCACAGGAAAAGCGAGGGTGATGCTGAAAGTGGCCATTGAAAGAATAGACGAACAGACGAAGGGGCACTCGGGTAGAGTTTGCCTCAGACGACGTCCGGGTCTGGGGGGTTATTGTCCCTGGACAGGATGCCGCGCTGCCGATCTGCGGCAAAAGTACCGTACTGGGAACTTACAGGCCCTCGTATGAGAAGAAGGAGGTATCGGCGGCCGAGGCGTTTGGGCGGCAGCAGCTGAAAACGGGCAACCATTGACGAAGGGAAACGCTTTGGATCTTCTCAGGGTAGGCCGAAAATCCTTCTGATGACAGGCGAGACATTGTTGCAGGCAATCACCCACCAGCGACGATCCCACCACGTGGAGTCTGTCGGAGCCGGGCGATTCTTTCCTGCCCGACATCACGCATCACGACCCCAACCTCCAGGACCATGCCTACCTAACGCACCTAAGATCTAGAAGTCAATCTCAACAAGTGATGCCGGCGGCTCTGTGGTTCTGTTGGGCCATGCGGGCGCTTCTCGACTCAAGCTTTGCCCAGGTTTCAATTAGATGGCTGATGCAGACGCCCAAACGAACGTGGGAAAACTCTACCAGTGGCCTTGGACCGGTTCGCCAAGGAGCAGAAGGGGAGATCCTCGGAATGATCCCTTGCAGTCCATCATGGGCCATGAGCGGAGCCTCTCGGGCAATAACAACAATGCTGGACCAAAGCTCTGACCAGGGAATGCAACGTTGGTCTGCCCGCGGGAGTGGACCCGAAGCGCTGGTCGGGGTTTCGTTCATTTCGTTCTTGGCAGGCCACATGCGGCAACTTTTGGAGCACGCATCGAAACTAAAAGCATTGGACTCCAATCCTGTGCTTGGAGGCTCCCCGACCTTTGCGCCGATCAGGTCCGGCCTCTCTCGCAGCTCGAAAAGCAGAGATTTCGCGGCGCCGCCGGGCATCCCGGGCCCCGGGCCTGCGTCCAAGCCCGGAGGTCTCGACTCTTCGGCGTCGCTTGTGCACGACTCGCGAAATCCGCGGTGGAGGCTGGAGATTGAATCGCGATGGGGTTTGTTTGCGTTTCTTTCTATGCCGCCCCCTGCCACCGGTTTGATTTGTTGAGATGAGTTATATCAGTCTGGCATGTACCTATCTGTAATGTACATACGTGCAGAAAGGCGCAGGGCAAAAGACGCAACGGAGGTGAACCGGAGTCCACACTGGCCCTGTCAGCAGAGGCGCGCAGAGCCTGAAAAGCGCGCGCTGCTGCAATTGCCAATCGGGCACCACGCGATAATGGCCGAGTCGGGGTGAGATGGGAATGGGTTCTGAATGGGTTCTCTCATGATTGCAGTTATGCTTTGTTGTTATGCTTGTTTCAAAATCTCGGAGTAGGCCAGCCATCTCATGATGATTCAGTTATGCTTGTTTCAAGCTTCTATCCAGGAGGGCCAGACTCTGGCCGCTAGTCCAACCGGCGTACCCTTTGCTGCTGCTGCTTGTCAAGTGGTTGTCAATGTTACAGGCCAGTCGCCGGTGGAGGCAGGGATGGGGCTGGCGGCCTGGCGAGGGCTTCCCATTGGAATCGCCTCTAAAACAACTAGTGGATCTGTTTTGAGGCGCATGATGTAACCGTCCGTCCGAAGGGGGACCTTTCGAAGGCCATGGAGTCTTTGCTTTTCGAGGCACACACAGAATTGGGCTGTAAATCCGTGCGATGAGGTCGAGGCCGGCGTGTGGTAGCATCCAATTTGGCAGGGCTGCCGCCCATTGGATGCCTTCGATTCGCGCTGGCGTCTGCTTCGGGGATTTCCTTGTCATTCGGCAGTTCTCGTATTTCCGCAGGGCCGCTAGCGATTTCAACAGTGCATCAAACGTGACACAGAAAAGGAAGAAGAATCGCCAGCCGTGGGATGCATTGCACCAGGAATAGTCCCCATGGGATTGGGGGGTCAATTGCCTGCTTTGCTCAAGAGGCGCAGTCCAAGACGACAGCCAAAGCGGCTGCTCGCCGGCCATGGCGAAATCCCATGTCGATATGCATAACTCATTTAGACGACGGCTTCCAGGGCCAGGTCCAGATGGATATCCAATATTGTGCGCATTGGTCAACATCGATGCGGGAATTACATACACCAGAATAGTCCTCACGATCCATAGTTACATAGGCTGATAGGAGAAAAAGAGCCGCATGAGGGAGATCGAGGGTTGGAGTGGGCTGTTCGGCAAATCCTACTCACTGAAAGGACCGAGGTATTAGCGGTGGGGGGGATCTCAGGTGAGCCGGGCCCCCAAAGTCAGTATGTACTGCCCAGGGCCCCCAACTTCCAAGGACTGCCCAAAGAACGCCCAAGAAAAGGGCGCCCAGGCGGGAGTTAGCGCTTCTGGGCACAGGAGCAGAACACCACCACCAAAAAGACCCTTGCCCAGCTTGCCCAGCAGCTTGGCGAGGAGATCGCAGGGGCCCGCCGAAGCTTGTCTCAGCATCCTAGCGCCCAGGCAGGCCCAAGCAGGCCCTAGCCAAGAAACCCCGCAAGCGCAGTTACATGATGGAACATTCGCGGTCGGCCCCCAGCCCAAAGCCCCGGGCACCGCATCCAGGACATCGCTACGAGCAGTCGTCGGCATCCTCGGGCGCCCGACTGGGTGTCTTCTTGGCCTCTCTTTCATGCCAATCCCACGCTGCGGCCGTTCGTCTGAAAGGGGGTTGGGTATGGCAATGCTGGCTGTCTGAAGTGGGAAGAACGACAGATTGGTTGACACCTGTGATTGACGAATTGACAGCTTGACGGATTGGCACTAACACACACATCGGAACGACTTGCACAATACCTACAGCAGCACCAGCAGAAGCCACACTGGATCAGACAGCACCCCAGGTTCGGGAACGCTCCGTCAAATTCAGATATATTACCAGACAAACTACTTGCTTACTAACATGACGATTGAACTGGAGTTTACCTGGTACTGAACTGGATAGACTGGAGATGGAATTCCCAGAAACACCCAAGGCCAAGACTTTTGTTTCCCGGCTGACAGCTATGATTTGCATTGATTTACAATGATTTTCGCTTGGTGTTTGGTCGACGGGCGACGGCAGCACGACCCAAGCAGCACTTGGCAGCCAAGAGGGAGAGAGAACAGCCGCCATGGCAGCGGTTCTCTCGCTCGCTGGAGTGTGCGGCTAGGACGGCAGGGCAACTCGTCGCGATTCCGATCCCAGATTATCCACAGGGGGTTGCATGAGATGTCGGGGCCCCTGTCGAGGGTCGAGATCAAACTACACCCCAATAGGATAGAATCAATCAGGAGGGGGTCATGTTTCTGGGTCCTGGGCCTGGCAGGCCTGGCCTAGCGGTTTCTTCTTCTTCGCTTCCCTTCTCGCGTGGGTCCCGAATCTGGACAGACCCCTGTCGCATACCCGTCGCAACACCCCTGCCAAGGGGTCAAACGCTGGACAGACAACCTGAGGACAGGCACACCACCACCACCACCACCAAGCGAGTCACAACCCGGTCAGTCGGGGTGGATAGCCCAGCAACATCACCGACTCGCTTGTTGGCGAGAGTCCAGGATAGTGAGGGAGGATACCAGGCACTAACACCAAACATCGCGACGAGGTTAAGCGCCGTCGACGAGTATATAACTCCCCGTCCGCGACCTCTCTACTGCCGATATTCTCTCTCCTCATCATCAGCATCGTCAGCTTCTCACTCTTCACTTCGCTTCTTCTTTACACTTCACAACCGGTTGATCTGGTCTGTTTACTCTTCGCTTCTCAACAATCTTTACCGATTAATTCTTTGATCTCTTCGAGCCTCTTTCTTCGCTCTTCACTCGCAGTCTTTTCCAATCTCTCGGAACCTTTCAATCCAAAACAATCTTCAAGATGTACACCGGAACTTCTCTCCTCGCCCTGGCCCTCGCCGCCGCCTCCGTCGTCTCCGCCCACGGCAACGTCCAGGTCGTCACTGGTAACATGGGTGGCAACGGCACCGCCCTCGGCATCAAGGGCGCCGTCGTCGCTCGCTTCGGCAAGAACGCCGCCACCGAGAAGGACACCACCGTCTTCCCCAACCAGTCCGCCAACAAGCCCCTGACCGACGGCCTCGGCAAGACCACCGCCAACGGCAACCTCAAGGTTGCCAACACCCTGGGTGACGCCATGGCCCTGTCCGGCAACACCCTGCCCCAGGTTTCCGCCGACGGCTCCGGTACCATCACTGGTACCTGGCGCACTGTCACCTCCGATGGCACTGCCATCAACAATCAGGGTGACCTGAACGTCGTCATTGACCCTACCGGCACCGGCGCCTACTCCAAGGGCACTCTGCTCAAGGCCACCTCCACCATGGTCGGCAACGGCAAGGGCAACGTCGTCCAGCGTGCTCTGGCCGCCATGGGCATCCGCAAGCGAGCCACCAACGTCGGCGCCGATGCCAGCTTCTCCGTCAAGATCCCCGCCGGCACCACCTGCAAGGGTACCGACCCCACCACCGGTGTCTCCAACTTCTGCCTCATGAAGATCGCCAACAACAACAACGCCGGCCCCTTCGGTGGCAACATCGCCTTCCAGGTCGCCGGTGCCGGTGGCGCTGCTGCTGCTCCCGCTACTGGCAACGCCGGTGCCGCTACTGGTGGCAACGCTGCCGCCAAGGGCAACAACAAGGCTGCCAACAACCCCAACCAGAAGAACGCCCGCTCCTTCATCGCATAAGTCTTTCCATCTTGAGATGAAGATGGCCAGAAACAGTCGGGATGCCTAGAGCTTTTCAGAGTTCTTGGCGCACCCACTCCGATCGAACACCCCGAAATGCCTCCTTCCTTCCCCTTTGGGGTGCTGCTGCGCAACATCACTACAGGATAATCAAGGAGTCTTCCGGGGTTTCTCTCACGAGTGCTACGATTTGATTGATTGATTGAACTTGCTTTTTGTTTAGATAGAAGGGTTTCAGCCCGGGGGGAGTTGGGAGGAACAGCAGTGAAGTCTGTAGATAGAGTGCTGTTAATCAAGAAGCTGCGATGCTATGTACATACCCACCACCGCGTCTTCTGAACCATGCCTGTGACTTGTGACCGAGTGGCAACAATTGTTCATTGCATCTCCTTACTTCCTAATCACTAGGATTGACTGACTCCAGGAACCAAATATCTCGCTATTCTCTGATGGTTAATCCTGCCAATCGAATGCCCCTAAAGTAAAGGTTACCATCAATTCCAGAATTTCCACGCAGAAGGACCCTGGCCCATTTCGAAGCTTATCCCTCAGCGCGTACTGTGTCTTTGAGCAACTGTTCTGATTACGCTTTGCATATTATTGGGCTTATAAAACGCATGTTTCTCCGGAACATATTTGTGAACAGAATTTGCTTGAGAAATTTGATCGTCGTGGTCTCCGAAAAGGATATGAGGACCAAATCGGCTGGCGTAACAGCTCTTTTACCAAGTCAGAACACGTCCTCCCATTCTACCTTACTGATAGATACATGAACAATAGGAAAAGCGAACGTTCTGATACCCGGATTTCACCATGGCCTCCGTCGATCCGCCGCCTCCCTACGCGGAGTTCCCGCCGGCAACCAGTGGTGATTTCTTCGACAAGTTTCCCGGAAACGTAACCATGTACTTCCGTTTCCATGCCGACCCTACCAAATCGCGGGAGGAACAGCCGTGGATCGGTATCATGCGCGTCAAGGCCGCCAACGTCCCCCAGCTGATGAAGGAAGGGTTTAGCGTGGCGGAGGGTAACGTCCTGCACGAACAGGGATACATCGCGGAGAGCGAATGCACAACATCCCCGCAGTGGATGGACCAGTATTCATGGTCGAGGCACATTTTCCTCCGCGACCGGCAGCAGGAGCCGGCGCGCTGGGCGGCGCATTTAATAGTCAGGGCGCGTGGTGTGCTGCCCGATCTCGGTGAGTTTCGGTTCCTCGCCCTCACGCACCGCAACGTCGCGTTGTGCCGAGCCGTCAATAACGAAGACAAGCTCATCTACCGGTTCGAATGGGGACAGGGGGTGTCAACGCCATCTACGGCGACCTTCCGTTGGAAGGATTGTGGCCGTGGCCTAGATGAACCCGAAGAGCGCGAGGACTTTACTACGTATGATGCTTGCTCTTTACAATAAGCAGCGTCTGCCTCAAGAAGCCGCTATCCTTTTCACAGTCCGCAGACTTGAGCTAAATACATGAATGCACAAGTGATTCTCAGGTCTCCCGAAATAATTGAAAGACATGTTGATAAGTATTTTGAAATCCTTCACGAAACATAGACCAATGTACCCAATCACAAGTCATCCAGCAGCAAGAAAAGAAGTGACCATTGCTGCCACTCAACCAAAGACCACAAGACCCTTACGGCTGATGACCTACTCTGCTCACCCGCGCTGGATTAAGCCCTGGAGCAACTGATAAAGGCTTCAGAGCGTTGTCGCCTGGTGGCCCCCTCCAAGAACCCCTCTTGGCTCTTCGGATACGGCCACAGCCCCTCGAGCGGCAGGTCGTCGTAGATGCAGTTGATGGACTCGCGGGCCCGCAGCCGGTCAAAGTGGTAGATCCGCGGGCCCTTGCCGCCGCGCGCCGAGGCGGTGCAGTTGTCGACCTGGTGGTGGGTCAGCTCGCACAGCCGGATCTGGGCCAGCGCCTCGAAGTTGGCCGCGAAGCACTGCATGTGCGCCATCCAACGCGGCGGTATTTGGGTTTCTTGCCCTTCCCCTCCTCCTTCTTCTCGTTGCTGCTGGGCCGGGGCGGGGATGGGGGTGTTGGGGTCTCGGAGGAAATAGTGCCGGGTGTACGGCCACTTCTCCTTCATCCACTCCTCCTCGGGTTCGCTGGTGGTGAACTTGACGCAGCCTTCTTCCCGCAGGATGCTCTCGGGGGTGATGGCGAACCCGTCCTTCATCAGCAGCGGCACGTTCTCGGTCTTGATGCTCAGGCGGCCGAACCAGGGCTGGTCCGCCCGCGGCGACTGCGGGACGGGGTGGAATTCGAACTCGATCGAGGGCGGCGCGGCGTAGGCGTGGTAGGAGGCGCCGGCCGTCGCGGGGGGAGTCGGTCTCGGGTTGCACGATTCTTGGTACGTGGGTGGGCTCCAGGGGACGGGGAGTCCTTCTGGTCGTTGACTGTTGCCCGTCATTGTGGGATTTCGTCTTTTTCTTTCTTCTTCTTCTTCGTACCGCCAAGTTATTGAGCGCTGAGATCGGGTAAACGTAGTGTACAAGTGTTCAATAGGAATATGGCACTTGGTGGCTTGCGAGTCTTTGAATATTCGTCGATGGCCCACAGCCTTTGCAAATTGCTCAAACACCAGCAACAATTCAAGATCATAGTTTACTAGATATATGGTCGATTCGAAAATCTTAAATCTTCTGCCAGCCAGCATCGGATTCTCCGACAAGCACAGCTCAGGTTAGGACTGTGAGTCGGCACATCTCGTGACTATCCTTGAGCAATTTGACTGTAGCCAGCAATCATGACACCACGAAGCTCACAATGATCAAGCCTGTCCCCAGTCAGCCGTAGCCCCGGGGAGATGGTAGAGCACCTTGCGCAGCATCCCCGTTGTCCTCCTCTGGCGCTTTCGGCCACGGCCAGAGGCCTCGGAGCGGCATGTCGCTGTAGATGGCGTTGATGCCATACACGTAGTCCTTGGTGCTCTTTTCCCTCTCAAAGTGGTACACGAGCTTCTCCTCGGCGTTGAACGCCTGACACTTAACCACGTTGCGGTGCGTGACATCGCGGAGCCGGATTCGTGCGAGATGGGGGCCAGGTCGCGAGCGAGGCACTCGAGGTGCCCGACCCACCTCGGCGGCTCCTGCTGGTGGTCGCGTAGGAAGTAGTGGAGGATGAACGTGTAGTCCTTCACCCACTCCTCGTACGGTTCCTCCATGTCGATCGGGTCGATGTGACCGTCCTCGCAGCTGTTGTGGGCCTCGGTCAGGTAGAGCCCTTCTTTCATCAGCCGGGGGATGTTAGGGGTCTTGATCCATAGCTCGCCCACCCATGGCTGCTGGTCGCGTGGCTTGGTTGGGTCGGGAAAGATTTCCAGGTGCATCATCGCCGGTCCGGGGAATTCATGGTAGAACTCTCCGCAAGTTGCCGGTGGTGGTGGGCTGGGTAACTCCTCGTAAGGGGCGGCGCCGAGGCGTCGGGGATTGCGAAGGCTGTGTTGGAGGCATGGTGAAGGCTGGGTATCGAAATGTTTCTCTCCTCAGCTGAAGTCGTTATCATGGTGAAAAACGACGAGGGCCCTTTTTGTAATATGACCAGATAATGGTTAGCGAATAGCAAATCTACCTCTTGGGGACCATGGAGAAGCTACACCTGGTTCCACTACATCAGTAATATGCTCACGTCCAATTGAAGAATATTCTCAACTCCATGAACCACATGTATTTGGAGGACTTGAGAAGTGTCACTGGCCATGGCATTCCGAGTGCTGCAGATGACATGCCGCGCGCCCATCTAGATCGCGACATGATCATATGTCATCGAAGCATCAGAGGTAGAGAGTTGCTCACGGCAGCTATGCAGGTGATTCTTTCCAAGTTGAAGCCGGTCTTGTGATTTAAGTGCTTAAAACAAAGTGAAGTTTCCATTTCCTGCCACTCGACACCCAGCTTGGAATTGTGTAAGTCGTGAACAGTAGTGTCTTGACCAGGGCGACCTTTGCCGAGTCCGTCATCCGTCTGGAGGGGCCGAAGCCCACCAAAACGAGGGGTAAACATTTACCCCACACTCACTGGCCTTCAGCGCCAGTGTCCACTGCCCAGTGTCGTGACGCTGCCCCACGCGCTGGAGAAGCAGATTCCGGGCTCAACCTTCAACCGCTCAAGTGCCGAGGAAGTCTGCTCCATCTATATCTGGCCTGCCCTGGGCCCTGGCACGCACATGGCCGCCATGAGTCGCTACATCATCTACAATCTGGGAGTCCAGCTTCTTCTTTCTCTCTCGATCTCCGACTCAATTGATTGAGATTGGCCCTCCCAGAGCGCGTCTGTTACTGGATTCTGACCTTTCATCCAGTCCACACTGCCTGCTGTCTTCCTGTACGCTCTCCCGCCATCCCGTCCACACTGCCACCATGTGCACCCCGGGAATGCTCGCGGTAACGATGCAGCCGAAGCCCGGCCTGCCGCCCGCCCAATTCCACGAGTGGTACAACAACGAGCACGGCCCGACGCGCCTGCGCATCCCCGCCATCTTCGCCAACGGCCTGCGGTACCGCGCCGCCGACGACCAGCAGCCCGACTTCCTCGCCGCCTACGACGTCACCCGCATGTCCCACCTCGAGACCGACACCTACACCACCCTGCGCGCGAACCGATCCCCGCGCGAAGCCGAGACTATTGGCCAGGTCGACGTGACGCGCCACTTCTGGGACCTCGTCTCGGAGAAGAAGTCGCCCCTGTTCCTGCCCATCGAGCAGCTGACCGACGACGAGGCCGCCGGGCTGAAGCTCGTGGTCGTCGAGCTCGGCCTGAAGGACCACCCGGACGCGGAAACAGAACTGCTCAAGTGGTACAACGAAGAACACGCCGAGATGCTGTCCAAAGTGCCCGGCTGGCTGCGGACGCGGCTCTTCAAGACGTCGGTCCTCGACACGAAAGGCGGCGCCAAGACCATGTTCTACGGAGTTCATGACTACACGAAAGAAAACGGCCTCGGCGGCCCGGAACACAAGGCCTCCATGGCCACGCCCTGGCGCGTCAAGGTGACGGACAACTACGCGACGCTTCAGGGCCGCCGCATCTGGTCGCTCTTCTACACCTTCGGCCCCGCCCCGCGCGACCTCGCGTCTCTCTCCGAACTGCCGGCTGCCACATCCACCTTCCAGTCCGCCGACGGCAAGACCAAGACGACCAACAATAACTCAAACCCAGCCATCGAGTCCTTCGTGACCCTGCCCTCAGACGGGCTCGTCATCCCCTACCGCCTCGAAGGCAACCCCGATCCCAAGGCCCCGGTGATTGCCGTTTGCAACTCACTGCTGACCTCGCTGCACATGTGGGACGGCCTCGTGTCCCTCCTCAAGGCCCAGCGGCCGCAGTACAAGATCCTGCGCTATGACGCCCGCGGCCGCCGCGCCGTGCCGCACCCTCCCAAACCCGCGACGCTCGAGATGCACGCCGACGACCTCGCCGGTTTGCTGGCGGCCCTCCGCATTCCGCGCCTCGCCGCGCTCGTCGGCGTGTCGATGGGCGGGGCCACAACTCTAAAATTCGCCCTGCGCCACGGCGCCAAGGTGGACAAGTTCATCGCGTGCGACTTCAACGCCGCCTCGAGCGAGGCCAACACGAGCGCCTGGAAAGAGCGCATCGCCCTGGCCGAGAGCACTGTTACTCTCGACGACGACAAGAAAACAGTGCCGGGGATCCAGAAACTGGCCGGCGCGACGGTGCAGCGCTGGTTCCACCCCAACACAGGGCCCGAGACGGTGCAGTGGATGACGGACATGGTGGCCGCCAACGACGTTGAGGGCTTCCGCTACGGCTGCCAGGCGCTGTGGGACTACAACATGAAGGAGGAGATGCGGCAGTGCGCCGTTCCCGGTCTGTTGGTCGTTGGCGAGGGCGACGGCAAGGGCGCGCTGGTCAAGGCCATGCACGGGTTCCGGGGCAACCTGGGTGAGAAGGGCGCGGAGCTGGCGGTGGTGCCGGAGACGGGACACCTGCCCATGGCGGAGAACCCGCAGGCATTCTGGGACAAGGTTCAAGGGTTCTTGTGAGGGACTGCGAGGCAGACCTCGAGAGTGATAGGCATAAATGTCTGACAGTTTATGATTAGGAGCATTAATGATTGAACTGTGCCACCCAACCACTTTCATCCGACCTGAAACTGCCAGCTCTGATCCCCAGCTACTGCTGAGCTAGTGAAGCTACAGCTGTATAACATGTGCTCAGGAAGGAATTTATCAACACGAAATAACTTCATGATGATACGCGGTTGCCTTAGTGATTGATACATGAAATACAACTTCTGGGAGCTTTTGAGATGAACTACACGTATTGTGGGCATAATTCCATCATTGCCCACCAGTCCCAACACGACGGACGTCCAATCTCGACCCAGACAGGACAATGATCACTGGGTCCTCGGTCTCGGGGACTGTCGCAAATGCCCGCGTTGACGATATCCTTCTCGAGAGCCCGGGACGCCACGATCAGATCTACGCGGTCGCAGCTGGACCCCCAAGGCCGGCCGCGCGAGTGGTAGCTGTACCGGCGTTCGTCCGCGTGCACATGTCTGAAAGTATCGATGCCATTGAGGCCCGGTGTTATGGTGGTGCTCTGTGGCATCTTCCCTGAGGGTGTAGCTGACGAATCACCCTCGCCTTTGGCTATGACCTCACCACATTCTCCTTGCGTATCTGTCAACGGCAGCGTCAGCCGCTTATACGAAGCTTGGTTCGGCGCAGTGCTCACAAGCCTGCCCCTCAAGAACTTGGCCCGGAAGTCCTCGCGGTTCCGGACGTGCTGCGCTGGGAAAGTCCGCAGGCGGGGGTGCCCGTCGCGCTTGTCGGGCGCCACGTTGAGATCGCCCGCGATGATAACCGCGTATCCCCGCGATTCGAGCGCGCGCGCTTCCCGGAGCAGGTCTGCGTGGAAAGCTAGTTTGCGGTCGTGGCGCGTGCCGGCGGGCGCGCCCGTGGAGGTGGAGCGGTAGGCGTTGGTCGTGCCGTTGACGCCGTAGATGTTGAAGAGGGCGAGTTTGGTGGTCTTGCTGCTGCTGCTACTGCTGCTGCTGGGTTGGTCATGATCACCGAGTGGGAAGCTCAGATCTCTGGTCTCGATGATTTGGACACGGCCCTCCCGGTCCCATGTCACGTCTCTGACCTCATTTACGTGTGATTTCGTGAAGTCCCGGCGGATAATAGCTGCTACGCCGTACACCTTGCCTCCGAACCCCTTCGCGTTGTGCGGATCTGCGGGCAGATTGAAGAAGAGATCGTATCCCGGCCCTCCATCCGCCAATATTGCTGCCTGAGAAGACCCTGCATCTTCTCCGGTTGCTTCCGATCGCGGCGCGGCTCTCTCAGGTGCTACTGGCCGGGCATCGTTCACAGCGACCCTGACGGCATTCTGGGTCTTCTCATCGCCAGGCTTGATCTTGACCTCCTGCAGGAACAGCACCTGAGGCCACCCGTAGCGTCTCAAGACCTGCCGCAGCGACGGCTCGCCCTCTTTGGACAGATCAGAATCAGGGCTCCCTTGGGCTGGGCCTTCGACATCGCCATTACTGTCACTATCCGTGATGACGTCAACACCTGCCTCTTCCCCATCACGCCGCCGCTTTCGTTCTGACGACAACAGGCTCTTGGCGCCGAAGAACAACTTGATGCTCTTATTCAGGTACGGCTGGACAAACGGCGCGATGCCGTTCACGTTCCACGAAAAGATGCGGAGCGTGCCCAGCGTTGGCGTGATGGGCGGCGAGAAGACGGGCTGCACGTTGGTACCAGCTGTCCCCGACGCTGTTTGCGATCGCTTCTGGCGCTTCAATGGCGGCGGGGATATGCTTCTATTCATGGAAGAGACGGGTGGAGTAATATGGGGGATGATGATTACATGTTTTTGCACCAGCTTGCGCATGTCTGGGAAACGACTGCCAATGATGAGGCATTGAGAATCAGTGGTCGTCGTGAAGGCTACATAACATAGCGCCTGCGGTTGGGCGTGCAAGCGCCGGCGGCCGCTAGTAATTGCTTAATTATCCGGTCTTGGGGGAGGTTGTTAGGGTTCGCATGCCGCTATCACCTTTTTCTAGTGGCTGGAAACCCCCTGGACTCATTTTTGCCTCCTACCGCCAACACATCCGTTCAATGACACCTTGCTCATAATGACCTGCGTGATGAGTTGAGCAACCAACAATTCAACTCGCGACCCTCTCCATCAAATTCAAGGCTTATGCCTTCTCCTTGATATCCTTACCAGCCCTGGGCACAAACGAGATGCCGAGCGCGGGCTTCATCCACATCCCGTACGCCCGGTTCCGGTCGTACCAGTCCTCCATCCCGGGCGCCAGGGCAAAGTCAAAGTTCCACACGATGCGCGCCATGATCAATCGCATCTCCGAGTAAGCCAGACTGTTAATGGTGCCTTGTTAGCTGTGCGACTAGATGCGAAAAGCTGTGGACCTACTTCTTCCCAATGCAGTTCCGCGGGCCGACGGAGAAGGGCGTCACGCCCGCGAGCGCGTCGTTCTTGAACTCCTCGTCGCCGAGCCAGCGCTCCGGGTGGAACTCGTCTGGCTTGTGGAAATAGGCCGGGTTGTGGAAGAGCACCCACTGCGAAACCTCGACCACGGTCTGGAATGTATTCGTCAGTGTCCGTCACCATTTTTCCCCTTGCCCAGTCATTTGCACCACTGGATAACGGAAGAAGAGAAACTTACACCACCTGGCACGTATCGATCCACAATCCGATCGCCACCCGGCCCAATCACGCGCGGCAGGATCCCGATGGCCGGCGGGTAGAAGCGCAGGGCCTCGTCCAGGACGGCTTGTAGATACGGCAGCTTCTGTGTGCTGAGGAGGTCGATCTCCTCCTCGCTGCTAAAACGGGAGCGGATCTCGTCCTGCAATTTGGCGAGAATGTGCGGGTGCCTGCCCAGCAGGTACGTCGCCCCTGACAGGAGCACCGCCGTCGTCTCGGACCCGGCGATGATCAGGATCGCCGCGTTGGCCACCAGTTCGTCTTTGCTCATTTCCTGCACCCAAATGTCAGCAAACCTACCAGCGGAGGTGGAAATGAGTCAGACCTACACTGCCCTGCTTCCGGCTCCCGCTCAGCATCTTCCCAATGAGGTCCCCGCGCTCCGCCTGCCTCCCCAGCCGCCTCTCCACCTTGACGGCCGACAGCGCATTATGCTCCTGCATCTTGCGCGCGAGGGCGCGCGGAATGAAACACCAAGCCAACAAGTTGCCGACACCATACCCGAAGCGGCGCAGCACGGCGATGTTCCCCATGGTCAGCATGCTCTCGAAGATCAGGGTGACCCAGGGGTGGTACTGCCCCTGCTCGAGGCAGTCAAAGGGCTCGCCGAACGCCAGGTCGCCCACCAGGTCGAACGTGGCCCAGTTGTACCACTGCGTCACATCCAGCGGGGTCCGGCCGTCGTCGCAGCGGTCGCGCAGGCGCGAAAGCAGGAGGTCGACGTAGCGCTGGATCAGGGGCTGCTGCTCCATCATGGCCTGGGCCGAGAACCCGTTCGACATGACGCGTCGCACTCGCGCGTGGTCCTCTCGGTTCGCGCCGACAATGTTGCCCTTCATCTGCCAGTAGATCACGTCGTCCTTTTGGTTCTCCGCTTTGCCCTTGGTGCGGTGGCCCTGCAGCTGGACGAGGGCGTCCGGGTGGCTGACGGACACGATATCGGGCGCCACCCGCACAAAGGCCCGTACCGCGCGTGCAGCTCGCGGACGTTCCAGGGCCCCCGGCCCGTGAAGAAGTTGAGCGTGTAGGGGACCCGCGTCATGGCCCAGAGCTTGGGACCCGGGAAGTTTCGGAGCGGGTGGAGGAAGAGGTTGTAAATACAATAAGAAACTAGGAAAGCTAGGGTCTGTGGAAGGGATCAGTCGCTGCCTACTTCATCTTATGTCCCCAATGGGCTGCCCCCTTCACCAACTTACCAGGCCGCTTGCGATCGCCGCCAACTGGCCGGCGGCCAACTGGGGGTTGCTGTATACATGGTCCTGTATCTGTGCCACAAGCTTCATCATGCTGGGCAACGGCGGGGCTCTGACAGGTCCGGGACAAGGTGAGTGTGTAATTGTTGTGTAAATAAATACTGGGTGTGCAAGCTAAGTCGATAGCCCTGGTGTGGTTGTACTGGGAGATATGCACCACACCATGTTGTGCCACAGCGGCAGAGGCGGTGGACTTATATATACACATGTCCGGTTTTCCAGGGAGTATATGGGCTGGTATACTCGGAACCCGGGACCCGAACTCCCCCTCTTCTCGGCGCAGCGAGGGGATTTGACCAGGAAGCAAACCTGGCTCTTGACACGCGGTCCTCATCCCGGATGTGTCGATACGAGGCATCGGGATGAATGAAGAGCCCGATGATGGGTCTTCGTCTTCGGCACTTGGATGATCATGCCCACGGGTTGTAGGGTTGCAGGGTTGCAGGCCACGAATCGCCCGCTGGCTGTCTACAGGAATCCTATATTCGGGCGGCCATGATTGGGCGCGACCCCTCGTGCATCGAGCAATCCAGTACGGGATCGTATATCAGGGTTTCGTTCCTCGTTGGGAGGGTGTGCCAAGCGGTGCCATAACTAGGGTTACCTGCATAAATATGCCTGCGTAACAAGGGTGGTGGGTCGTCGGGGCAGTCCACGGCATGTGGGTTTTGGCGTATGCCAGATTCTCCGACGAGTAGCAAATCCCCAGTCTCCAAGGCCCCTTTCGTTTTCCTGGAATCTCGGCCATCTTTCATATATACCTCTCAACACTGCCAAACTTGCGGGCCCTCCTCGTAGATTCCACAACGTCTTGGATGGCTCAAACTGGGTACCAATCTAGATAAAAGACCATGGCCACAATATCTGGCTCAAGCATCAGCTGTATAGGACATACGCTCGCGCATAATAACATCATATATTCATCCCTTACGTGACTTGGCGGGGAATGATGACGTATCTCGGTCACAGTCGTGCCACGCCCAACTGCCGCATGTCCCATATCCTTCTGGAGAACGCCAATCACGAACACGTCTTTGAATCGAGACAACTCTACGCAAATTTTGTTTCTGCTGCTGGGCTTACATGGCCTTGGATGAATCATAACAGGTCATCGCACTCCTCGCAGCCAAAAGGTACAAAAACTCGGCCGTGGCGCAACCATAAAAGCCCGATTAGATCGTCCCATAATTCTATTCGTGCGTTAGCCCCAAGGGTCTCGCTGCGGGTGACTAGTTCAAGTCAAGTTAGACAACCGTTGGGAGTGGGGGGCCGCGGAGGGGCACTCGGAGACTTTGCTAGGAGACGGGATATCTAGACTTCCCGTCGACAGGGGTATAGCCGCCAGGGATGGAGACGTGATTAGGCATGCCAAGATTGCATAAACTGTCTAGTAACCCCCTGTCACCATCGCATTGCCGTTGAACATGTGCGGCGAAGCGGCACTACCCAACCCAACTCGATTGTATAATTACACCAACTAGTGGACTTGCCAAGTATCGTCATTATCCCCTCAGTCTACCACGTCGAGCTGGCCAGGCCGTTACACTTCCAGGAGCATAGCATCAGGATCAAGGCGTAGCAGCCATGTCTTATTTGCGCAAGACAGCTTGACTGGGCATGGCTCCTCTTGACACGCCATTGTTCACACTCTGATACGGTGGCAATGAAGAACGCTTTGCAATTTTCTGTTAGAAAGCAATGTGGTCTAACGCTTGCTACTATCCCTAATCATCCAACCCCTTGGACTCACCTGCTTCAACCACGGCTCCTTATCCACTTCCATCAAATATCGACGCACCTTCCGTCATCAGAGCATGTCGAATGGCCAGATCCAGCTCCTTTGTGGCACAGGATGCCGCAACCACCTTAAAGCCTTGGTATCCACCATTGTTTCCGTCCTTCTGGCCCCACCGACCAATGCGGCTTGTCAGCTGGCGGCCGCCGACGTGGAGGCAGGCCAGGCTCAGCTCCAGCGCGGCAAGCGGGTTGTAATCCAGCACCGTGCTGGCAACATCGTCGTCCTCCACGTCGTGTTCATCGTGGCCGCGCTTGTTCTTGCGGATGAGGGCCACCGTCGTCTTGGCCATGCGGTCAAAGGCCTCCTTCAGCTTGAGCGATCGGTCACGCTGCCGTGGCGTCTGAACTCCCGACTTGTTGAAGATGCTGCCGGTGAAGACCTCGAGCTCCGAGATGGGAATCGATGCGTGCTCCGAGTAGTCCATCGTGATGTTGTACATCATGTCCTCGTACGTCTCCCGAATCTTCGAGGCTTCGCTCTCATACTGTTTCCAATTGACCTCGATGCCCATCTTCTGGGCGCACTCCGACTCGATCAAGGTAATGAGAGCATTCCAGACGGCGGGTCCCGCAACGCGCTTAGAGTTAACGCGGACACTGTCGTGCCAGATCTTCTTCTCATCGATTGCCCGGTAGAGTAGGCCAAGGATCTTGTCGGATTCGTAGTAGGTGTACCGGGGACTGTCGGTCTCCTCGTCATCGTCTCCCGTCGGTTCAATCACCTCTTCTTCGAATGAGATTTCCGTTCGTCTCTTGATGTTCATGGGGGCAGAAGGGGCCATGAAGTCGGGACGGAACCGGTTGGACTTGATACCGCGTAGCTGCGTCATGTCAACTGCAACTCCTGTCTTGGAATAGTCCACAGCCGTAGAAGCCATCTCGGCCAGCTTTTGCAGTCTGGCTGGTCAGCGTCTGCAGCTCAACGTCATAGAATGTGTGTACATACCGTCAGCTACTGTACCTGCGTCTCTTTGGTCTGCAAGTATCATGTGTTTGTTCGCGAGAAGTCCTGCCGTTTTGTCAGCTTGGTCACGGGGTACCTACAAGATTCATCAGATCCCTAGAGCTTTTGACTCACCCAGTTGATCAGCTTCCATGAACTGGACCTGCAAAACTATGTTAGCGGTCGGATACCTCTTAGAGCAATAGCAACTTACAAAGAACTCGGTCATATCATCCCGTTCGACCTCTCGACCAATGTTGAGCGGAGGGATACGAGGGTAATCCGCAGGTTCAAATGTCAGGGTCTCGGCGTTCATAGCACCAGGATCCCATATCACACTGAAGATATCCCCGTCAAGGTCGCCGCCAGATAGTTGTGAGGGCAGATCGCGCTCACCCTTTTGCGAAAAAACGATGCAGTTCTGCAGGGATCGCAACGGGTGGTCGTCGGGCGGGATCACGTTGGTGACAATCTGAATGTCGCCGGGATGCATTGCGGGCGATCTGGAGACATACATCATGTCAGTGAATCACATGGGAAGTGGGGATCAATATATCAACCGGCTTACCGAGTCACTAGCATTTGGCGTTGATCAAGTTCCATGAAGTCAGCCCGAACAGCGTCCGACTTGTTGAACGTGATGAAGACTTCATCTTCGTCGAGAAACTGGGTCTCATCACAGATTCCGAATAGGGTCACTCCCTGATCGATGGGGATTCGGGCCTTGTGCTTCAGCAGCCTGCAACGGAGCGTTAGTCACGGAAAGGAGACTTGCATGAATAACCGCCAGGACACCAAGCTCACCTCAGCTCCTTCAGAACAGCAGCCTCGACAACCGAGCTCAAGAATCGGTCCTTCTTGTAATCAATCTCGTTCCGATCCAACCATCTGATCAGCTGCGGAAGACCGGCCTGTTCTCCGATCCTTTGCCGCCGGAGAAACTCCACAGTGTTAATGGTGTGCGCTGTGATCAGACGGAGGCGGTTGAGTTCTCTGTTTTGTTGCTTGAAGAAGAAGTCATTGGAGACCTTCATGTCTTCCATGATCTTGATCATCTGTGGGATGTCAGTCATCTTGGCTATTGGGACACAGGGGTAACAAACTTACCTGTCGGTTGAGGACCAGGGGGATGGGCTTGCTAGCCGCATCGCAGATCTCGAGGTTGTCGTTGTCGTCTGTCTCAAACTTGACCATAGACGGACGAACCAGCATCTTTCGCCCAGTCAGTTCGGTATCAAGCGCAATCATGCCCTTTGCTCCGCCCCATCGGATCTGGAAGCAAGTGGGAAACGTCTTTCGTTGGGCCATGGAGTCCTGGATCAGGTCCACAACTTCCTGCGAGATCCTGCCCACACCGTCGGTAAACACATTTTCGTTGCCTTTTGCATCAACCCGAGTGATATCCGGGACCATATGAGGGCTGACTCCATTGCCGGTAAGGTCCACGGCGAAGGGCGTCTCGAGAAAGCCTGTCCGATGCGGGCGGCACATCGTGCAGGAGAGTAGATGTGACTGAATTTTCCGAGGTGGGAGATGACCGTGAAGTAAGTCTGCAGTGTCGAATTGAAAACAAAGGAAGCCATGAACCACGCGGAATGGCTGCGCAATGAGGAGTGCGAGAAGCCGAGGAAGGAGTAGTGGCGGCCGCCAATAGCAAAACCCTTCTTGAAAACTTCCTTGAATCGCTCGTATATCTCGGTATTGCTGGCCTTGGGGTTGAATCTGAGATTCTGTCCATCCTCGTCACTGAACTGGACTCTCAAGAAATATTCGACATGGTCGGGGAAACGTCTCAGGATCCGGTTCTTGGCCTCGAGCTCTGGCCCGTGAAACGTCAAGCCAGTTGGCGAGACCTGAGCTTTGTATACCCATGTAAGGTTATCACGGGCTCGTTCCTGTAGATGTGTCAGTAGATTGATTACAAATCTGACGATGTCCCGACGACGTCAACTTACGGAGAAGAATTCGGCGGCCATATCTTCCCGGACCAGCGTCTCGAGGGAACAAAGGTAGTCCCAGAGGCTGTTTGGCTCAAAGATGGATGCATCGACCCCCAAGCCAGGAAACGGGATTTTGGGGAAGAGTCGCTTGATCGCCTGAGCAGAGAAGGGCGGTTTCTGACCAAATGTAGTTAGCAACAGCATTGGGGCCATCAGGAGATGAGGTCATTACCTTGTCCTGAGATTCGTTGGTGGTGCCCACCCCATAATACGCGGCGAGCCGACGAAGTATGGCATCCACGGTCCAGGGCAGAAGGTAGGCGTTTTGAACCAGAGCTTGGAGTTGGTAAAGAACGTCGAACGGCATGATCTTGGAGCACTCCGAGACAAGAGCGTTGAACTTCTTCATGCCATCAGCAATGCTCAGGTTTCCGTAACTCGTGGGCACGTTGTTCCGATGGCCAATCGAGAAAAGCTCACTGCTCTTCAGAGATTCGACCTTTTCATAGAACTCCACTGGCGACACGACGAGGCGGTAGACAAGACACTGTCCAATGGTTCGTTTGTGGTCACGTACACCTGATACTGGGATACAGGTCAACCGGTCCTTGCTGGGCCCTTGAGGACCTTTCTGGATCGAGAGGTTCGCCATGGCGGCTTCGAGATCGCGGTTCTTGAAGATTCGCGGAGCCTCCCAGAGGGTCAAAGTGAGGGCGGTGGGCGTGGAGGAGGTGACGATTGTCTCAATGATGCGGTAGGGGATCTCGAGCCGAATCGAGCCTCCGAACCAATCGGTATACGTTACGGTGAGCTGGTACTTGGAGAAACTGGCGATTCCCTCCGTTGTTTGCCAGCCGGCCTCGGGCACATACACCAGCTCGCCTTCTTGGTATGCGTAGTAGCCGCAGGAGAGGGCTTTCTCACCCACTCCCTGGAGGGCAAATGCAACCTTCATGCTTTTCGGTGGCTCGTCCTGGTGCCTGCATCAAGAGGTCAGACACCTACAACTCACGCATTTCCAGACAGACACGTCAAACTTACCTCTCGGCTCTCTTGCGACGGTCATTCTCGGCCTTTTGTCGACGGTCGTTGGCAATTTTCTGCAAAGCCTTGAGATGGAAGGGGGTCGGGGTCCTGACGGCCTCTGTGGCAGAAGATGCGCTCGTTGAACATGTACAAGCGGGCCTTCTGCTTGGTCCTGCCGTTGCGGCTGACTTGACCGGGCATGTCGTGAGCGCCGTGCTCGAGCAAGAAGGCCTCGCCATCCTGGGCGCGCAGGAAGGTGATGGTGCCGTTTTTGGTCTTGCGCTGCTTGTTGCAGGCCCAGTCGTCTTGGATGCCGAGGGCGGACAGCTTGGCGGCCAGTTGGGTCTTGAGGGCCTTGTCGGAAATGTCGGGCGGCAGGTTGGACAGGAAGACATCCATGATGGCGGCTAGGCTTTTGAACAGAATTTGATGTGCATACTTGGAATTGGGGGTAAAGAAAGAAAGACGTATGTTTGTATTGGAATGAATGGCGGGGGAAGGAGGCGTTCCTTGAACTGCAAGTGCGTTTGGTAAGATGCAAGTTGCCGCCACGATCAATTTGATCTTGATGCAAGGAGTTGATTGAAGGGTTCGGGTGGTAGGGCTGGCCGATTGTCGCACTTGGAAGAAACAACAGGCCCGTGAAGAGTGGAAAGATCAAATGTGCTGCGTCTCAAGCAGCCATCATGATGTCCAGCAGATCAATTAAGTGCTGGAAAATCAAAATACAGTCGCACCTTCATTTTACCAAAGGTGCACTTGCTGCTCTTGCCTTAACATCGATTGAAGTGCTGCAAATGTGAAGCTGCAAAACGCGATTTTGTGGTGGGGTAGCAGCAGTGTAGCGGGCAGAAGCCTCTGAAACTGCTGCAAGCCCCACCATCCGTCACCACCACGGGCCACTACCAGTGCACTAACAGCCGATTGAAGCTTGACAGCCAGCGCCCAATCACTTACAAGCTTCAATTTTGACAATCGCTCTCGGCACATACCGGGCATAACTTGCCGATGGCCTCCGCGATTAGTCCTGAGCCGATAATTTGGCTGTTGTCTGGGGAAAAGAATAGTTCAGGCCTCATGGGGCCTGGCCCATGGAAACACAGAGGCGTCGATCCAGTGTTGAATGCAAGATCGCAAATACGTAAGACTTTCGGGTGTGAGTCTGGAGAAGGCGTGCCGGAACTGTCTGGCTTGCTGGGATTGCAGACCCGTCACCACGATGGCCCGGTTCAGGGGGAGTGACTTTCGGGCCAGCTACAAGCCGCGGTTGCTCGACCGGTGTCAACCCTCGGCTGCTAAGTTTGTAGGGCTGCCGGTACTTGGTGACATGTTAGCTGCAGCAGTTGGCAGCAAGTCTAAGGCCCCTAAACGAGGGTGTAAATATGGAGGCGTCAGGGCAGTAAAGCCCCGTCGAGGTGGCAGTCATATCTTACCATGCCGTGAGACTTATCCTCAAATGGCGTGCTCATTCAACCGAGTTTATAGATATATATTTCAAAACTGTATGACTGTCACGACGAGATGACTTCGCCCTATGCAACTATCATGAATACACTCGGGGGCGTCTACCCCTTTTCGAGCGATCAAGCTAAGTGAACGCGATCCATCCTTGCTTAATGCCGACACTATACTCGTTATGAAACACGACCGGCTCAGTATTCCGACCAAGATATCCCGATCTACAACCAGTCCTAGTAAAATTTGATCAAATAGTCGTAATCCCAGGAATACATCGAGGCCAGCGCTGTCAATATTTCCCATTTCGACTGTTTCCCGCCTAGTTGCAGAACTCGGCCCCGACTCATCGCAGCCGGGTACCTCCTCGTCAACAATAGCGGAAAGTGTGATCAGCCTTACCTGGATCCGCCTCCTGATGGCTTTGAGCGTCCCGAGGAAGTTATTTCATAAAGGCGGAGGTGGCTGCGTAGCAACGGCCGCAGACCTGGGAACCGTTGTTCAGCTACAACCCCTCCTTTAGATGGCCATGCCAGAAAGAGCCCCTGTTCTCACCATTGGGCTCGCCAAGTTCCACTCGCTAAGGTAATCGGTGTGCCGAAAGATCAGATGAAGTAGACAATGAATAGAGCGTCAAGGACGTTTTTAGAAATAAGATACACTGGGTCTGCGTGTACGGAAACTTAGTGATAGTCGTCACTATCCAATCATTGAGCCTGAGGTTTACCGGCTACACCCACCTTTACTTGCATAACTTTAAGGTCTTTCGCCGGCCATCTCTACTTTGTCGCATGGCCAGGCAGATGGTCAGGTTATGACCCGCAACATGTCATCCGCCAGTTGCCTATGTGATCCATGTGGCCCAGTATTGCACGCCGGGCCGCATGCTGCCGAGCGCAGAGAAGGAAGAGAAGTAGCCCTGCTTCCATGTGCAGTTGAACACACTAGACCCATCGATATAAATAGTAATAGCGAGCGAGTGCGGGTCATATCCGTGGGGTTGATTGCACTCTTAGCCTAGGGGAAATCATCCCGCTCAAAGGGGGAGAGTCCTATTAATAAATCAAGCAACGTCCAAGCTAGCACAGGCCCAAATGATGCTCCGCGTTGAGTGTAACACTATGTGCAGCTGGTGAACCCATGTTCCCCTGTTCATGTTCAGCCCTTCCAGCCTTCACCCTAAGCCCTGTGACCTTCACGCTGGTCCTTGCATGTGCCACATGCGCATGATGAAGTCCGTCGATGCAGTGCCTTCTGGAGAAGTCCAGCCCAATGGATTACTTGCTGTATGTCGAATCTAGGTCTATGACCCAAAGAATCAACCCTATCGGTATGAATTTGTCCACATTGTGACAACGAACACTCTGTCCAAGACCCACTAACCCAGTTCCCGTTTAGGATGGCGACCCCCTGGACGGTCGCGTGGAGTCATGTTGCCCCAGATATATGGTACTTTTCGTCCCGAGTCCAAGGATGGCAGGGGAGAGGATTGGTAAGCGAGTCCCTCTTTGGGTAGGTGATGACTCCTCTTCCCTGCTGGATCGGCCGTTGTTTGGTTTCCTCTTGGCGCGGTAAAATTGTGGGAGTACCACCCACTGTCACCATGTGGATGTGTGTAGGCGTCGCACGCGATATCATAAGTAGTCACCAAGAGCCCCGACCATAGTTCGAGCCATGAGATGCATGATTGACGTAACATTGCATGCTGTATTCTATATTTTAGGTGGCGCTGTCAACTCCTGCTCACGCTATCTAGTATCGATGCAGGACACCCTGAGATAGTAAGTAGCGAGGACTACAGCTTTCTATTGTGAGGTATCATTGGCCCGCTTCTTCTTTTCATCCTTCTTCGTCCGCCCACTCCTTTTCCAGTGCCCCCCCCCTACCCCATCTCCGTCAAGGCTGGATCGATGGGTATGTCGCTCCACCCCCTTCCAGCGACGATGGGCCCACCCGCTGACTACTATACGAAAGCGAGGACTCTCCCAGTACGTCCCGAAGATCCGGGTCGGTTTGGTAATCCAGCAGATCCAGAGCTGCATGGACCTCTTGGAGAACACCATCAGCGGCCGCAGCTGCTGCTCGGTCCCACTGATGATGATGGTGATAATGTTGCTGCTGCCGCCGCCGCAGGTGCGTCTCGAGCTCTGCAAGGGCGTCGATGGTTTGCAGACTCGCAAGTCCATATTCGTTGGTGGAGAAGTCGATGAGGGTGCGGAAGGCACCTAGGGCCGCGTCTTTGTCTTGTTCTTGCTCCTCATCTTGGTTCGAGCGGTTGCGCGCAAGGAGGGCGGCGGTGTCGTAATACGAAAATAGACTGTCAGGATAGTGGGCAATGTCCTCGATCAGCTCCGGCCGGCTGACCTCCCGCATGATTTGTGCGGCGTCCTCGTAGTAGCCGTTGTAGTAGGTACGCCAGGCGTGATACTCCTTTCTTTTGAGGTCTCCCACATGAGGCGGGAGTGTTTGGGAAGTCGTAGCCTCGGGCCGCGTCTTCGCCATCCTGTGCATGGCGCTGTAGCCAAACTCCACGTCATTCGCCATATCGTAGTGCGCTGTGCGCACCGCGGCAAAGAAGGGCTCTTGACTCCGCCCGGAGTGATCTAGGCCGACCTGTTCCATCAAGAGGAGTCGGTAGAACTCGCATATCTCCCTCGCGCCCATCAGCGTCGGTTCTGCCGACTGGTTCGATTCGCTGACTGGGGAGGGCATCTGATCAAAGGTCACCTCGGCCGGGTGGTTGAGCGCCTGTGAAAGGTTCCAGGCGAGCCGCGCAAAGGACTGGGCCGCTTCTGGGGATTGTTCGGCCAGCTCCATGGCCACTCTGTGTGTGTAGATCCATAAAAGTGGATGGTGGTTCCGCATGAGCGCCGTGAAGTCGTCGAAGCACTGCTGCATGAGTCGGAAGCCGAGTTGCATGCGCCCGTATTGTAATGCCCTGTTCACCAGGAGGGTCTTCCTGTACCACGCATTGATGGCCGCGCAGGGCTCGACGCGGCCGCCGGCCGTCCTCCGCCAGAACCCCGACTCGAACCCAAACGCCACCATCCTCTGCAGCGCCGGACTCGTCCTCTGCTCGGGCGACTCCGGGCGAGCGTGTGCGTGTGCGTGCGCTCTCGGGTGTTCGGATCGGCATCTGCCGCATCGGCGTCTGTATTCCAGTTTGCGGAGCGGTCGGCGGCGGCGACGGGGTGCGGCAGGTGATGCCCTCGATCTTGATGCGCTTCTCGCTGGCCGTCGCGTGCGGCCCCACGCTCATGCCGTGGACGAGGCGGAGGTACTCGCGCACGCGCCGCTGGTCCATCCGCTCGCCCCGGAAGTAGACGTGGGTCGACTTGCCGGCGGCCTCGCGCTCCTTGTACTGTCGGACCAGTTCGATGACCTCGGCGGGCTTGAGGTTCTTTCGGAGCTTCCACTTGGAGATTCGCGATTTGTACATCTTGGCGCTAAAAGACGGGAGCCTGGTTAGTGCTGACGGGTCTTCATCTAGTTGGGGTTCAGCAAGAAAAGGTCCATACGCACGTTCCGTAAAAGTCATGCTGTTCCTTTTGGTGCAAGCTAGTTAGTCGACAGTTTCCGCTTGATGGGAGATGAGGATAGCGTTACTGACTTCCATGATGCGCATCGTCTCCTTCAAGGTCAAGTTGCGGCCCGAGAGGTCGTAGAGGTGGGTGATGACGCCCTTCTTGGCCTCGAACTCTTCCGGCCTAGCCCAGGGCACGTCGTCCTGCTGTTTGGGCGAGGGCTCGCTGCTGCTGTCGGTGGCGCTCATTGTGACATATGGCTTGGGCAAGATTCGTGTGTACGTACAAGTTACAGAGACTGAAGCACGACTGCTGAGTCAGTGGTGAGCAACGAAAAGAACTTGCTTTCTTTTAAACCTGATGCATGAGAAACGTGCTTGGGGGGTATAGACTTGCATGCGCCGCACACCTAGTCGACGCGGCATTCTCCATAGAGCGGCCACCGCCGTGGACACTAGAAGGAAGCTTCCCAGACCCCTGGCCGGCCCGCTAGGGCTGAGAGGCACAGCACATGGCACAGAAGTTAAGATTATATGGGACGGCCGTTGCTGGGACTGCTCTTGATTGGGTCGTTTATGGCTTTCGTAGGACATGGACATACGCTGCCCATGCCTGCGACTCAAGACCGACACCCGGCGGAGATAGTCTTTGTTATTAGTCAAGCCCACAGCGTGGCCCTTGGGTATGAGTCTGAGGAGACAGCCGATGCTACGAGCCAATAGGGAAACGCTCCTCTATGCGCGTTTCCATATGAGTCCAGGATTTCTAGACGTCACCGTTCAGGATGCGCAAAAGGCAGGATCTAATAATAGCGCTATTCTCAGCACCTTCCTAAATCACAGGCCATTCTATGCCATAGCGTCGGGAGGGGGCAGGGAAAGGCAGCGACTCATGCGGCAGCCAAGTCCGTGGCGGGAAGCACTAACAGCTCGCATTTGCCCCATAGGCCCGCCTGTCCAGAAGCCTGTCCACCACCCCCCGTAATCCTGCATACAATACCTGGACAGGAACACAAGAACACCACGACTGCTGCCAAATCTGGTCTTGAGTCATGAGCTATTCCCCGGGGTGGGTTTTGATCAGTCCACATTATGAGATGACCTCTGTTGCAGACGACGAGGAACACCGCCAGCCTCCATGTCTATTTGCGTCAATAATGTCGTCCCCGTGAGCGCTCATTGGCCGGGCAAAGTTACAGCGGGCGGGCGTGCAGCTGGCACTTTGCAAATAAGCAAATAAGCACTCTAAAACCCACTCTGCCCTTGTCTGCCCCATCCCGCTGAAGAACTGCGTCTCCATTTCGCAAACTAGCCGAAAAGTACGGCGCATAGCAGACGACGACCATGCGTCTGCGTCCTTTTCCTTCGGTTGCATTTTTTATTATATGTTTGCTATTTAGTAACTCGATATTTGATGATGATGATCAATCGCTTTGCGTTTTCCCGACCATGCTCGCCTGATTCTTGTTCGCCGGCTTGAGCGGCCCCTGAGGGCTGTGCGCAGTGCTTACGAAGGATTCGCTCCCCGGCGACTTTTAGCGGGAAATCAATCCGACACCAGACGTTGTGGGCAAGGCGACCTTTGGATGGTCTCTGGAGGATGTGAAGTCCGCCCTCATCCCGACACTCTCATCTTTGCTCTCCGATGGCGCGTCTGGTCTTTCAAACACACCTCGACATTCTACGCAACTTGCGATCATGGAATACCGGCATTTCGGGGCGTACTATGTCGCCCGCCGGAAGATGGGGTAGTGAAACCACCATTTTGGTTTTGTTTTTCTAATTTAGCCGAACACCAAGTCGGAGCTAGTCGCCTTGCTGCCTAGAGGAAGCCCCTAACCGCGCCGCTGCCGAGACACTGACACTGGAGAGCATGAGAGAGCATCGTAGTAATCTTACCCAGCGTATATGAACTGATCGTCGCGCCCAATCGCGCTTTTCGCCGTTATTTCCTTTGCTCGCATCCTTCACGTTCGTTTTGGGTGCTTAGCAGGGGGTTGCATTACTCATTCATTCCCTGTTGGTCCTGTCCTGGATTACTAACTACAGCCGCTCGCTTGATTGTTTCTTTTAAAAGAACACCCCGAAGTCCGAACCGTCTTAATTCCGGTCGCGAACATGGTGCGACCCCTGAACTCCGTCCTCGGTCGGGTTCTGCTCTCGGTCCCGGCCGTTGGGGCAGCCCTCGATCTGGACATCAACAATGAAGGTCAGCTCCCGCCATTTTCGTCATAACAGCAACACGACTTCACTACAGCATATTATGTGCTTATTCAAATGGAACTAAGCTGTATCATTTGCTGACACCCACTCAATCATGCAGACTCCGTCAGGAAGGCCGCCGCGCTGGTGGCGGAGGATCTCATGAGCTACTACGAGGGCGACAAGCCCAACGAAATCCCGGGCATTCTCCCCGGCCCACCTCCCGACGGTGATTACTACTGGTGGTCCGGCGCGCTGCTCTGGAACACCCTGATCGACTACGGCAACGTCACGGGCGACGCCAAGTACGTCGACACCGTCGTCAAAGGCCTCGGGTGGCAGCTCGGCCAGCACAAGGATTTCATGCCCGCCAACTGGACAGCCCAGATGGCCAACGGCGACCAGGCCCTCTGGGCCGGCGCGGCGCTGACGGCGGCCATGTCGGGACTCCCCGGGCCGTCGTCGTCGTCGTCTGGCGTGTCCGACTGGCTTGCCCCGGCCCGAACGGTGGGAATTGACGAGTTCCCGTTGAGGCTCATCAACAATGGCACGTGCCAGGGTGCTCTGCGCTGGCAAATTTTCCAATTCAACAACGGCTACGACTACGTTGACAGTAAGGTCGAACACCCCCGACTCGTGGGCCGTGTAAATGCTGACTCCTGCTTGAAAACAGCCACCTCCAACGCGGCTTACTTCGCCCTCGCGGCTGGTCTGGCGTACGAGACCAAGAACGATACCCTGGCCAAGCAGGCGGCGAGCAGCTACGATCTGATGACCAAGATCGGCTTGATCGATGACGACTTTAGCGTCTTCGACGGCGCGAGAGTCTCTGCTGACTGCAAGGGCGTCAACATGCTGCAGTTCTCCTTGAACCCCGGCCTGATCCTGACAGGTGCTGCCTACATGCTTCAGCAGGTAAGTTCATATTGTGCTGTTGCCATTGCTATCAACGCTAATTGGGATGTACTCAGACCAACAACGACGAAAACTGGAAGAAGCGCCTCGACGGCCTGCTCGACCACGCCCTCAAGACCTTCTTCCCCGACGGCGTCGCCTTCGAGGTCGCCTGCGAGTCGTCCGGGAAGTACACCTGCAACACCGACATGAAGCAGTACAAGGGCGCTCTGCACCGCGGCCTCGGCCGCACCGTGCAGCTGGCGCCCCACACCAAGGACACGATCATGCCTGTCCTCAAGACGAGCGCGGCGGCCGCCGCCAAGACCTGCACCGGGGGCGAGAACGGGCGCATGTGCAGCTCGGTGTGGGCGGCGCAGGGGGATAGCGGGAGCGAGGAGGCGAGGAAGGATGGGGCGGCGGCACAGATGGATGTTCTCAACGCGCTCAATAGTGTGCTGATGGCCAGCACCAGCAGCGGAAGCAGCAAGCCGGCCACAGGCGGCAGCGCAAGCGGCGATGGAGGCAAGGGACAGGGTAGCTCGGATGCGGCAGGGGGCAACAAGGGCACCCCGGGCAACATGGGGGCCTCTGCTGCCGTCAGTACCTCCATCCTCCTCGGCGGGCTCTTCTCGAGCGCCTTGGCTCTGTTCTAGATGAGGTACGGTGGTAAGTCGACATCGTGCCAGTTTTGGCTACTTGTTGCATACCGTCGTCATCGATCGCTATAAATCTGGTAACAATGAATGTACGCGAATCTGACGTGACCAGACTCGAGTTTCTGGAGATAGTCAAAGATGCTGCTTTTATCCAAATAAAGTAGAACCACTGCCCTTTCAGCATTGGCAATATATGTCTTTAAAGTCGCGTTCTGAATACTGACCGCAGTGGGTGCGCTTTGTGCCGTCTGGGCGTGGAATCCTCGGTGTCTTTGTTTTCAAAGTTTTCTTGTTTCTATTCTGGTTTAGTACCCTAGCGAAATGGCCAATAAGTAGATCCTGCAGTCACTAATTTGCGTCTCGTTTGATAATTGTATAATTATTTGAAAAACACATCATTGAGATGGAGAGCCCGGTCAAAGTAGCGTCTGATTTTGCCAGACAATTCTTCGCCCAGGACTCAGGGGTAACCCTAGAAGGCATCGAAGGATCGGGCTGGCGGACCCTTCGTCTTCGGCTCAAAGTCAATACGAGTCGCCTGTCATTCAGAAAGTACATGATGCACATGGCGTTCGAAGATCCCCCTCCATCCAGCCTAGAACGAGATACCCTTCTACTTCAGGTACGTTGCCGTCGTTCCACTTAGCAGCTATTCTATCTATCTGATGATAAGTGATTGCCATGCTCACGGATCCTAGGATTTACAATATGTGATCCACGTCGTTAAACTTGTGGCTTTGAGCAATGAACCAACACCGACGCCCGAGCCAAAGAACTTCAAGCCCGTCTTCAACCCTTTCAAGCCGGATGGCCTAAAATACGAGCATTATCTTATAGAGCACGAACCGAATGGATCACTTGAACAGTTGATCACAAGGATGGAAGAGGACGAGAAGACGTACAAAAGTAGCTTGGACACGGGCAAGGATGCAGACGATCGAGAAAGGATTCCCAACCGCCTTCTCATACGAATATTTCTCTGTGGTAAGACGCCTGAGAATTTCGATGGTTAGTTTGCTCTAACTGAAAGACAGCTGCGAGGGCTTGTGCCGCCATGGCGTGGCTCCCAGGTCCAGGCCGCGACCGTTTCGGATACTTGCTCCCAGAGGAAGCACGGAATGACGTTGACCCGACCAATTATGTCCATGGAGCTATCCGGCCCAACCATTGTAAGTCGCTGACCATATCAAGCCCGTCGTCTCCTCCTCCAAGTTCACCCCTCCTGATAACCACACCACAGGGCTTTTTGGGCAGGTCGACGGGCATACGGAAGAGCACAGCCTCGTTCCCATCATGAAACTTGCCGGCTTCGACGAGGCGTACGTCCACAATGGCGAGGAAGCTGATATTGAAAACACCCCTGAATTTGACCAAAAGTCGGAGATCGTATGTCGGTACGTAACCATCAATAATACCCTTGATCGTGGGAAACCAAGTTGGCTGACAATGGCTCCAGTACCCGACCGGTGGGCAAATCCAACGCAGCAACCCGCGTAAATATTCTCAACGTTGGGGTGGTAAGTAATTGTCATAGACTGGACATTCCACCGAAGGAAAGCTGACATGGGAATAGTTAATGGGTAATATTATACTCGAGGACAACCAGCTGCTCACCGCCGACGAAGTGCGAAAGGAGCTGGGCCCCAAGGGGCAATGGTCCCGGACCACGCACCCGGGATACGACCCGGAGCTGGTCGAGCTGGTCGCGCGATGCCTCGCGGTGGAACCGAACAGCCGGCCCACGATCCAGGAGCTGCTGGATACGCTGAGGACATGGTTGTTCCAGAAGACGGGAACGTATTATGCCATGAAGCCGGGGGACAAGTGGGAGACAGATGTGGCTTTGCGGCAGCTCATCCAGAGATGTATGTACGACGCTGATACGTAGGTTTGTGGCTAGTATGGTGCCAGCCAGCAGTATGATTAGTTTTCTCAGGAGATTACCAAGTGAAAGACCTGGATGAGAACTGGCCTAAATTTGGACAAGAGCCAACTTTCCAGAGAAGGATACCGAAAGCAAACATAGTCAGTATATACAACAGTGGTCTATGTGATATACAGTCAATTTTAACACATTGGCGGTTGTCTATACGCGCAGGGGGGATCATTTTGCTCAATACTAAAAAGACACGTAGAAAAACTCAGCCACTCATTTGCTGCCAATGATGACCATTTGCCGGTCAAGCCAGGCTGTGCTTTACCTCTGTCAGCCATTTGAATCTGGCCACACATAGAAGAACCAATTAACATTGTCGGGTTTTGGGACACAGCCTGCTGATTGGTGGCCGTGTACCACAAGCATCCCCCTCGAAATTCAGCCTAAAGTCGCCCAACTGGAGGTTTATTGAATCAAGGTCGGGGAAAGATCACTCATACAGCAACATAGCCACCGCTGACTTCTCTACTTATCCCCATCAGGGACCAAACCCAGGTTCCCATTCGTTCCAAGCTTGGAATATTGATCCAGTTCCTAGAGATGCCGCTTTACCACCCACTGGACGAGTCCAAAAGGGAGATACGGGTTCTTTGAATCCCACGGCCCAAGCATACCCTATCTCAAGGCGACGTATTGCAGTGCACACTCCATCAGGTTTCATTAATCGACTTCAGTAACACGTACGCCAAGGTCAGGGATATCACGAAAGACGCGGAGCCCCCGGTCCGACACTACCTCTGGGGCGCCTTGAAAACTCTGATCACATACCAGATGTCCGACGTGACCAGATCGAGCGAGAACGGAACAGCAAGTTGGAATTTCAGAATGCCCGTTATCTATTGCATACGAACGCAGCCACCTTGAGGGAGATTTGCCCGGTGGTCGGGCAACGCTACAACTGGGGGATTACATCGCTCTCTCCTACGAATGGGGAGACCCGGCCCGCACCGGCCGGATGGTGGTGAACGGAATCGAGATCACTGTCACCAGGAATCTCCAAGACGCTCTGAGGGATACTTGTACCAAGTGGTGGGACAACGATGACTACAGTGAGGAAATTCATTTTTGGGCCGATGCCGTTTGCATCAATCAGCTGGATGTCTCGGAGAGGAATCACCAGATCAAACTGATGGGCGAGATATACACGCAGGCGCTCAGAGTTTGGGCCTGGACTGGTCCAGGTCTCGAGTATGACGAGGCAGCTTTGAAATTACTGAACGAATTCCGGGTAGCCGCCGTAGAAGGTAGATCCATGAGACGGTCGGAGAGCCTCTTTGCCAAGAAAAAATATACCTGGGTGGAGTGTTCTCCACGAAGTCGCCTCCCGGTCTTACTGGAAACGACTTTGGGTCATACAGGAACAGCTCCTCGCGACGGGGACGGCGGAGATTCTCTTTGGCACAAGCAGCTTCATACTGCCAGTCTTTATTGAAGCCATCCGGGCACTGGTGTATAATCGCTTCACCGTCATCAAACTCTATGAAAGGGACAGGACCTTGCCACTGCAAGATGTGCGATTGCATTATTTTGCTGGGTTTCTCGAACCCTACCGACAGAGCATGCGCGGTCAGGAGAGGAAGCCCGATCTACTGCTCCTCATGTACCGCGGGGGCCTTGGCTCAGCAGAAAGATGAACGCGACAAGGTCTATGGGCTCCTGAGCCTGATGGACCCCGACATCCACAATGCCGTCAAGGTCGACTATAATAAGCCGTACCCTATCGTTTATCAAGAGTTTGCGCGTTGCGTCGTGGAGAAGACCGGGAGACTCGATCTCATATATCAATTGGCTGCCGACTGTCCGAGCCAAGGGGAGCACCGGGCCATTGGGGACGGGGCCAGCGAGAGCGAGTATTTCCATCTGCCTTCCTGGGTTCCGGACTGGTCTTCATTGGCGAGCCGGCATGGCAGCGGGGACTATCGCGACCCTTTCATGAATCGTTGGAAGAAAAACGCAGGATCCCACACGGAGCATATGGCTCAGAAAGAAGCCCACAAGAGCCACCTAACGTGTAAAGGGACCCTGCTTGACACGGTCGACGGCCTGGGATGCAGCCGGGATGCGAGGCTGCGTCACAACGGCCACGACATCATCACTCCTACCCACCTAAGCAATGCCTCTCCCGTCACGAAAGATCCGAGGATGATGAAAAACGCTGTATGGGGCACTATTACGATGGGGACCGTGATGGATGGAGATACTGTCAACCCCAAGTCGATTGGAGAAGTTCTGGACTTCTCAAACCTCCATGATGACAATTGCATCGGCGACGATGGCATGGTGGACGAGATCATGTCGCCGGCCGAGTCACGGATCATCCAGTGGCATCGCTGCAACCAGCTGTTTGAAGTGTTTGGGCTGCCGCTGCACTCCTTCTTTGAAGAATTGCCCCCAAAGGCCTACCGGAAGCGTGCCATCAGCTCGGCGACTGAAACAATGTATTTGCATGGCGTGTTAGCCAATGTGTTGGCGTTCAGGCGCATCGTCACAACTGCCAAGGGCTACGTGGGAATGGCCCCGAAGACATCCCGACAGGGCGACAGCATCTTCCTACTCAAGGGCTGCGACGCGCCGTTGGTGCTCCGCCTAAATGGCGACGGGACGTACTACCTGGTGGGAGAAATCTATGTCCACGGCATCATGGATGTCGAAGCCATGGACCAGTTCCTCCAAGATGGCTCGGTTGAAGAGATGGACGTTGTTCTTCGGTAAGAAGCAATGGGGGGAGGGTGTTGGGGGTTTGTTATTCTTGGATGTCTTGCCGGCATTACCCCGCCCCTCTATTGACTGTCGCTTTCTTCAACATCAACCACGAAGACCTCTTTCAAATTGAGAATAATAGTAGTAGACCACACTGAGAGAAATGTCTAAGAGATTACGATGTTCTCCAGTAATAGAGGACTGTGCCAGAAAATCAGCATGCGCTTCCGTTCCCAACAGTCAGTTACATGTCGTCAACGCCCTGGTGGAAAGCGACAAGTGAAAATAACAGCCGTGCTATTGGTCCTCTCCAGCAATGATGTCGGTCTTAAACTAGCCCGTCAGCCGAATACGTTGGCATGATGACTTGATGAATCATTACGAAAAGGACCAGAACGACTGGAGATCGTTTTCTCAGTTGTGATACTTGATTAGGCGACACGACCGTAAAGGTGTGTTAGAAGCCGCAAAAGATGTGTGTAACCAAAACGCCACTATGTACAATCATCTGCCATCCACATCGCGCAGTGCGTCCTTAGCTGTGGACTTGCTCGTTTCTCTCTATATCTCTTGTAGGTAGAATGACACAAATCAATCATCTTTCTCTACCGAGTCTTTCTCTTTCTCCTTCTCTTTAGCGGTCTCAACATTGCTAGAACCGCCCAAGACCTTGGGCGCTTGCTGCTGATGTGGCTGCTCCGACTTCAAGGGCGTGGCGGCCCGGCTGGGCACTCGGCTGGGCATCCAGAAGTCGTACCGGTCAGGGAACAGAATGATGTTGGCCAGTCTAACCACCTCGGCCTCGGCTGCCGAGATGCCCGTCGACGACGACTTGTCGCTCGCCGTCTCCAATATCGCGTCCACCGCCATAGGGTCATGTTTGGCACCGGCACCGCTATTCTCCAGCTTCGCAGCGGCAGCAGCCGCAGCCCCGTCAATCTTGCTGCTGGATGACGTATTCGCCGGCGGCGTCGACAGCGTCGACTTGCTCACCGTCCAGGGCGCGAGCCCCATGGCCTGCAGTCCCGCCTCCCCGCCGACCTCGGCAATATCCTTCTCCTCGAGCCGCCCCGTATGCGGCGCCTCGCTTCCCAACCCACTGCCCGTCGAGTCAAAGTCCGGGCCCGGGTGCCCCCGTTGAAACGCCTTGCGCTGCCTTGCCAGAAACAGCGCGTTGGTCTGCGTGAGGGGCGCGCCGCGGGCGTGTAGACCAGCATCGAGGTGCTGGGCGGCGCCTTCTCGAACGCGTAGGCCTGGTCCGGATGCCAGACGATGTAGTCGCCCGGCTCGAGGGTCGGGGGCGCGACCAGGCTCGAGCGCAGCTGGAGGTGCGGGTGCCACGACTCGGTGACGCGCTGGGCGTGGCCCGGGACGGCGCCGTGGATGATGGTGTTCTGGTCCTTATCGAGCTGCCAGTTGTCGGCGGCCAAGTACGCGGCCCATTCCGCCTTGGACTGCTCGCGTCCCTCGGGCGGGCCCTGCTTGGGCGAGAAGAAGGGCCTTAACAAAAGTAGGCCGTGCTCAGCTTGGGCGAGGGAAGCAGGCGCACCATGCCCGGCTCCACCGTCGTGAGCGCGAGGATGCCCTGGAACATGCGGAACATGCTGCAGGCGCCGGCGCCGTTGTACAGGTCCGTCGTCGCGTTGACGCGGCCCGTCGGGTCCCAGGGGGTTGTAGGCCTCCCACTGGCCCTTCCAGATCTGGTCGTAGGTGCCGCTCTGGCCGTAGCCGTCCTGCTCCCAGCGCTCGAGGCTGCCGTTGTCGATCTGCGCGATGAGCGTGGAAGCGGCGACGGGGTGCAGCGCATCCTCGGGCGGGGGCGCACTACTATTGCCCTCGCTCAGGCTGCTCGTCGTCTTGGTGTCGATGCGGATGCGGTCGGCATAACTAATAGGACAGCGCGTCGCGAGCCGGTTGTCGTCCTGGCTCGTGTCCCAGAGCGACATGGCGAACTTCTGCGCGGCGAGCACGTTGGGGTGCGCGCGCGCGCACCTGGCAGGGCGACCAGAAGAAGTCGAAGCAGGTCGGGTCCTGCGCGGGCGGCGGCTTGAACTCGTGCTTGGTCTCGAGGTAGCGCTTCGTCTCGTCGACCCAGGCCCGGGCGTCGGCGGGGGCCACGACGCCCCGCACCACGCCGATGCCGTACCGCTTGACGCTGTCGCAGAAGGACGAGACGGGTGCGCGGCGGTCGATGTCGCCGAACTGGATCTCGGGAATCAAATCGGTGCCGCGGCTCTCGATGTGTTTGATCTCGTCGCGCAGGGCATCCAACAGTCGTGACCACGAGGCCTGCAGCTCAGCTTCGTGGCCGGCGACGAGCTTGCGCTTGAGGGAGCCGAAGCGCGAGGGCAGCGGGACGGGCTGCTCGCCGTAAAGGACAGGACTGGAGGCTCCATGGTCTTGGTGAAGGTGCGCTGTCGCAACTTGGGTCGCCGGCCTTCCTTGTGGTCACCATTCCTCGCCCGCTTCGTGCCAATTGTCGTCGGCGGGGTCAAAAACGACGTCGAGAACTCGGAGGGGTAGGGAATTTCCACCGAGGAGATAATGGGCGTCGTTGGCCTCGCCGCTGCTGTTGAGCTATTTGTCGCTGTTGTTGTAGTTGTCGCTGTAGATGTCGTCGTCGCATTGGTGGACATGGGGAGAGTGACAGTAGCAGTGGCTGCTGCGACAAGGGCAGCGTGGGATTTAGACATGGTGGCAGCGGTTGCGCGTGCGGGAGTAGACCGTTGTTGGCACCACGCTGTGCCACCACCTCGGCCGTGGACATGGTTTTGGAGGGGGAACGAGGGGTATGGCCTATTTTCAACTAACCAAGGCAGTGAGAGGGACTGGTAGAGAGACGGCGAGCAAGGCAGTGCAATGCAGGCAAATGTCAATGGCAAATAGCAGACGAGACTGGCAGAAACACCATGTAACCACTTCCAGACAGCGTCTAAGTCCCAGATGCCACAGCCAGAAAGTATGGGGTTCCTTTTCAGTCTTCTCTCCTCTCGAGTCCTGCCAAGCCTTCCAATCACACGACAGCGCGTCTTCGCTGTCAGTCCCCAACCTTTCTGTTCTTCCTCCTCTTCTGGTTCTTCTCGACGGTGGTAAAGGTGCGATTGTTGTTGTACCTATTGCTTGCACTTGTGTTTCCTCTGCTCTCTTGCTGATGCGGTGATATGATGCTTGCCGTTGCCGTTGCTGTTGCTGTTGCTGTTGCTGTTGCTGTTGCTGTTGCTGTTGCTGTTGCTGTTGCTGTTGCTGCTGCGGCTGCTGCTGCTGCTGCTGTCGATGTGTCGTCTGACCTTTCTTGGTGACCAACCCGGTGCCAAATGCGAATCGTCGTGGAACTTCAGAGCTCGGCCATTCAGATTCCGTCCTCTCTTTCTCTCTTTCTCTTCTTCTCTTTTCTCACCAATGCAACGAGTTGCAGCACCGGCGGCGGGTAGGGCTGGGTCTAAATACGGGAAAGCTCACACGCCAGGAGGTGGTCTCCAGACCAGACTGTTACATACATACCTACATTACTCCTACTGTGCCATCGTCGGGGCTTGTGCCGTGTCGCAAGTAACGTCGAGTTGGCCATAGGTGCGGGCGGATGTGACTGGGATGGACCCATGGGCGATGCACCCCTGGCAGCCTGGAGGAGCCCGCGTCGTCTTTCCCTCTGCCACATCTGGCCAGTCTAGCCCGTCCTAGCCAGCTTCTGTTCGTCTGCAACCAATCCCCGACTCCCCAGCTCGTCCCCAGCAAAAGAGAGATGGGGAAGTTGAACTGGTGTGAAGGGTCCCGCTGCGGCACCCCGGGCCGAAGTGGCATAGACAAATGTTTGACTCGCTCGCCTTCTCCACCTCCACCTCCACACGACCAGACGAGCCGGGCTCGACCTATCAGTTGCTCTGCTTTTAATTGTCTGACTGGAATGATTTGCGGTGGCCCTGGCTGGCCCAATATCCCAACGGCCCCTTGGACCGCAGACTCGCCTCATTGCAATTGGCTCGAAGGTCATCATTCAGATTTCGCTTGTCGAGACAAGAGATTCTAGTTTCAATGGCATGACAAGCTGGCTGACTTACACAATTGCAAAAGCAATAATCGCCCGGCCATTTGCGCCGGGTATCGCCTGTGTCGCAGGTAACAACAACAGCCACAGTTCAATTACAGACCCCCCAATCGCAAACAGCCTAAAGCGCCAGCATATATTGCGCACACTCGCCTTTTCTTTTCACACGGCCGCCCGCGCAGTTGGACTGGTCATTGATTTGTACAGCATCTCTCCATGCAACGCTGGGGCACCCCTCGATTGGCCGGAAAATATGCGCCAAGATCCTCCGCGTTTTCCTTTTACATGCTGGCAGCAGCATCTCTATCTCGCAAACCACCAGGACGGGATTGCCAGTCTTTCTCAATGGAGGTTGCGCTCCGAAACGCAGGGTCCAGAAAGGGCGTTCGAGGAGCACGACGATGGCGCAGGCCCGTGTCGAACGAGAGTCATGTGCTCTGATTCTGATACTCACTAGAGCCGTTTGCCAACTTGTCGCATCCCATCCCATACCCAACCCGCCCCTGCTTACCTGCCTACCTCCGTTTCTCTCTTATCTACCTCCAGTCGCGGGCCAAGTCGTGGATCCGTACTCATTGAGGGTTAGTATATGTAGAGCATCAAGCAAGCAAAGGAAGCTGGCCACGTGCTAGCGGGCGGCAGTGCGGCAAAGGCAGGGTAATAATCCCCCGCAGACGCATGACTTGGATACGTGCCAAGCTTGCGGACCGGGGACCAAATGAGGCATGCAGCAGTCTGCAGTCCATTGCCAAGTCGCAGGTTGGGATATCATGTCGGCCGTAGAATAGCCGAGCAATTCGATGATGATTGGAGATATGTCGGGGTAGTTGAATGGATTGGCAAGTTGGTTGGAGGCTGGCGGTGCTTTGTGTGTAGTCAGCCTTTGTCAGAATGCGACGTTGATTGAGTGATTTGCATCTTGAACGCGCATTCCCGCCTGTCTCCGTCTGCGATGCCCCCAGCAGTATCCCGGTGGTTTGGAACTGGATGCTGGGTGGTTGTCAGTCGTTACAAATCCTTATTCAATTTCCATCGGCATCTGTCAGCGGGCAGCGCAACGTCTATTGGGTTTTGTTGTTGCAGCCAAGAGAGGCTCAATTTATTCCCGGCCAGAGGATTGTCGTCATGCAGGAGGGAGACAGACCGCATGGCAGGGCAGACGTTATCTCATCCAACATTAGGTGCTTAAGCTACTTCTAATGAGCTCGTACCTCTCGGAACCGACATGAACGAAATCCATACGACTAAAAACTGTCGGTCGTGTGTACAGTTTGATAGACGGCACAGCAATGGAAACCGCTTAACGCCGCCGGCTGTTGTGGGCAAGGTCAGGCTGTCCCCTCTAGTTCCCTCTAAATTCAGGCCTTGTTTCCGTGATTCCGACAGAAGCCCCACCCACTACAAGAGCCCCAATGGGCCTAATTAATCCCCTGGTGGTCCCCCCAAGCTCCCCCAAGCTCCCCCAAACTCCGCCAGCTGCCCCAGGCTACAGGCCACGCCAGGCCTGCCACTTCCGACCGGGGCTCCTAATCTGGAGATAATGTCGGGATTTAGGCGACAGGTTCATCTCTATGAGCACCAAGCAATAAGCAAGGAGTCAATAATGCCACCTCCATTTGGCCAGCGTCGTTTCTCAGTGTTGCACAATCACCTTTCCAGCGCCGATCAGACGAATTGCTTTCGACATCCATGATTCTCAATCATCTTCGGTACTGGTTGGAGAGAGCGGGCAGACAATACAAGATGATGTACATAGACATTTGCAGTTGGCAGTAAGCAATGTCACACGATTGGCAATCGCTCACCCATCTCCCATTTGCATGACTCGCTTCTGCTGCAGCAACTGCCTAACTCCATTGATGATCGCTTATGCCCTTGGACAATGTTGATAGGTCAGACATCAGTCGAACTGGGAGCTGGAGGCGAATAGGCGAATAGGTGTCGGACACCGCGCCGACTCGGACGTGGAATCCAGACTTCTTCTTCTTCTTATGCCTGCGACCCATCCGGAATCTCTGCCCGATCGCCTGGGCCCAACGCCCCACGCCCGGCCTCGGTCCCATCCACCCCTCCCTCCATTCAGTCCAACGCGAAGCAGACATCATTCATGTATTGCTCTCCTGATTCATGCGGCCGCTTTGCTCCTGCATTGCCGACGAGGCTTATCAAACTTCTTTTCTCTCCGTAGTGCGCCCGTCGTTTCTGCATGCCGGAATACGGGCCATCTGCGTGTGTGATGTGATTTTACCATCTTGGCCAATGTGTAGGCCAGGACCTATTCTACGAGTGGCCATGCGCTTATGCTGTCTTTCCAATCTCGGCTCCTAGGGCTGACCTACCCGTCAGCCCGGCCGCATCCTCAACACGGGACTGCAACATTCATGCGCGCTTTAGCAGCCAACCCACCCACCCACCGACATGGACCGCTCTGGCCTCCGACCGGGTTTGCGGGTTTTCGATGCCACATTGACGTTGGCGGCGGCGGGAGGCAATCGTTTACAGGAAGGAGGTTGTTGCTTTTTTGGTTCCCACAAGGTCACCTCAGCCAAAGCGACGGACCAATGCGACATGCAGAGTGAATGCTCCGACCACCGCTCTCCGACCTGAGCTATAATGGCGAGATTATCATACGAGATGAGATATTAAACTGTTTGTGGTGTTTCTTCTTCTATCCACCTATGAGCCGCAAGTCCGGACTGTCGACGGCAACAGCTAGTTGCTTCTTCTCCTCAGAGTAAGGTTACACGGCACGAATCGCCGCCGCCCACGCAAAAGCAATATGTCTCAGATCGATCCGTTTAAGGGCACGACGCAAGTGGCATCCTCACTTCTCCCTGGATCCAGGCGCCGGAGAAACCGACTCGTTAACTCAATGTCCGCGTTGCTGGTTGAGCCTTTCCTCTTTCGCTATGGCCTGCGGGTGGTAGTTGCCGCCCACCTCCTGGGCCTTGCGCGGGTTCGCCAGCAGGAAGGCGAACGTCCCCGCGATGCTCACGCCCAACAGGCCGGCAATGGTTCTCCTGTCATGGGGGAGCTAGTCAGCCGACAGTGGCCAGAAGTGTAAGCCAGCAGTACAAAAGAGTGCTACCACTTACGCTGTGTTGCTTCCGCTCTTGGTGATGCCGCCCTCTTTCGGCGTCGGCTCCGGCTCCGTCGCGTACTTCCTCGCGCCCATGATGGGCTTGTGTGAGATGCGGGCGGGGCTGACGCGCGTGGCGCGGATGCTGGATCGCAGGGCTGCTGATCTGGAGAACATCTTGGCTGGGTATTTGAGAGCAAGTAGATCCTACGGTTGGGTACCTAATGTGAGGTTGCTTGCGATTCGAGAGTATGCAGGTGGTGAGATGTAGTTCAAGAGATCTCGCGGCAGAAGGCGAATTAGGTAAGAAGGGATGATTGATTGAACAGGAAGCAGCTTCAGAAGACATGCTGATCACTCTCCAGGCTCGTCACTGCTCATATATTAGCTCTGGCTGACTTTCCATCGTGCCTTCTGTCACTTTTGACGTGTCTATGACGCCCGTGATATCCGCCCCATAATTTGCGGCTCATACTAATCCCCTCTAGCTTCCTTCCCCCGGACGTCCCTGAACTAAGGGTGACTTAGTGACGTCGTGATTGCCTTTTTCATATCAAAGTTGACTCACTTACCACTTGGATACGGGCCTTTTCTTCTTTTGAAACTATTGGTTCAATCGACTGAGAAATCGGTGCCCAAAGGTATGATATTTTAGATAGAGTAGGAGACCTAAAAACCAGCTAGGTATATTTTCTCATTATCAAGTGCTATGGTAAGCCACCTACGCCACACTTTCTTTTCTCCTTATCTCCTGTTGTGACGAGAGGCTAGCAATCTCTCAAAGGCGGCGTCCAGCTAGGACATAGCCTTTATTGGGGGAACACCTATGCAATGCTCCGGGGTGTCCTCGGTATCGTATATGGAGCAGCAATGGCACGACTCCTCCACGACGTTGTACTGGTTCCAGAAACACCACGCCTTGTATTCGTCCTTGTACCAGATGTAATTTTCCTGGCACCACTGGTGCGGCTCTGGGTTGAAGTAACATTTGTTGGTGGCAATGCAATGACATCCACTAGGACACAGGGTGTCAGTATATATGCAATGTTTTAACAGGGGAAAGGGGACGGGGGTTCATAGCAACAAGTGCTTACTCCTCCATGTTCGGATCGCACGCGGGTTGCATGCCGGGCCCGCAGTCGATGTCCGGGCAGTCCTCAACGCGGCAGGAGGGGTCGCGGCAGTAGCAGTGTCCCTTCGGGTACATTCCCGGGTCGACCGTGTCGGTGTCGCAGTGGTAGCTCTTGCGGGTTTCCCCGCTGCAGTCCAGGTCGATGCACTCGCCGTACACGGTGCCGTCGCGGCACCCGGACTTCCACTTGCACTGGCAGACCTTCAGGCCGGCCCCGTTCAGTTCGTCGTCGCAGTCCAGTTGAAAGCCGTCGAGGCACTCGCTGCAGGTGGGCGGGTCCATGCAGGCGTCGTTGGTCACGATGGTGGTGCCGGCGGGGAATTCCCCGTGGAGGTGGAGCTCGGGGTGGTGGTTGTTGACGAGGAGGGGTGGACACCCGAATGGTACTCGAGAAAGAGATGCTGGACGATGTTGACGATGTTGGAGTGGAAGCGGACGGGGTCGATTGGAGTGTACTAGTGGTCAACGAAATAGAAGTCCAAGAGGAGATGGTGCTCGAGGTCGACAATCTCGAATAGCTGATGGAGTGGGATGAACTGACCGTAAAAGAGATACCTGTGCTACCGCTACCGCTGGCTTGACCAGATGTCTGGGACGTATTGGGTCCGGTGGATATTACCTGCGACGAGGTCGATATAGCATATGTCGAGCTTCCGGCAGAAGAACTTGATGACCCGGGGCGAGTGGTGGTAGACTGGAGCGTACTCGCAACCACTGTAGAGTTTGGTCTGCTGAGATAACTAGTTGTGAAGCTTCGGGTGGGCAGTGGGCATTGATAGCCAAGATCATCGTCAGGGTTTGTGAATGTGGTAGTTCCCCAATCTTGTCTACGGACTCTAGAAGGGGCGAGGGAAGTGGATGTAATCGGGGTTGTGGTAGCAGAGGATACAGAGGTAGGAGAAGTCGAGATGTCTGAGGTTGTGGTAGTAGACGTCGAGACAGACGAAGTTGTGGTGGTTTCACTCGAGGTAGATTCACTCGAGGCAGAATCAGTCGAGGCCTCGGAAGCTGTTGAGATAGTGGCTGTCGAAGAAGTAGATGCTGATCTTGAGGTGGCCGGGATAGGTCCGGACTGGGCGCCGCAAGCTAGTGGGTGTTAGTTAGCCAAGCCGCGAGGTAGATATGCTGGTATCGCTGTTGAGGTTACTTACGGATCTGAGGGCCCCATGCTCCATTGTAGGCGACGTTTATGGGCAAAGGTAAGTTGTACGGGAGAGGGCCACCAAACGCGGGTGTATGGTCAATAGCCAAATGACGGTCGTACGAGAGGTCAATAAGGTGCTTCTTGATTCTCATGACGAGGTCGATGCCGTCCTGCTCCGTATAGCCGTCTTTCCACTGGAACTTGTCGGGGTCCTCGGACATGAAGTTCGCGATCAGACCGGCCTGGCAAAAGTGTGAGCAGCCATGTTACGTAGCATATCGTATAATTACGGACCGGAGGGGTTTGGATCGTGACTTACCACCTGCGGAGCCGCAAAGGACGTCCCGGTTCTCCAATACTGTTGGCCATTCGGGCGCAGGACGTCAACTGACACCCCTTGGGCCCACTAGGGTAACCACATTTGTTAGCAAACTCCTGTCAGGGGGGGTGCAGTAAACCTCACCACTGTCATAGACCCTGTTGGTCCACCGGGGACCAGTCCCGACCCTGCGATACTGGTGCCTCGGAAGAACTTCCCGTCGTCAAACACGGACCCAACTGTAATCAGCGCATTCTCCGGCCTTCCGAGCCTCTGCGGTAGGAAGTCCCCCATGAACCTGAACCAGCCCCAGCCCAAGCCGATGTCGCCATCGTTCCCAGCCGTGATGACAAAGGAGACTCCCAACTTAGCGAACTGGTCCATAAAGTCAAGGGTTAACCTTTGGACCTTGGGGAAATCGTCCGGGTTCCATTGATCTCGGGCGGTCGTGCCAGAAAAGTTGATTACGGCCTTGCCCTGTAGATTGCGCTGCTTGATGATGTCGACAATATGTTGATATCCGTGTCGAAGGTTGTTATAACAGGGCGATATCATGACGTATCGGCCATTTGGGTGATGGAACACTCCGCTCAGTTTGATCAGGTACGGATCAGCTCGAGAGGCGATGCCGTACTTTGTGCCGATGGCCAGAGAAGCTACAGATGTACCATGACCCTCATGCTCGATAGGATTTGCCGGGTCTCGTACCTGCCCCGGGGCCACCGCAGCGTCATCCATTGACTCGGGGACCCAATCAGCAATGGGAATCATTCCAAGTGCTAGTGCATTGGGAACAACCCACGTATTCTTCGCAAGATCGTTGGGATCGACCCGTAGCTCAGCAGCATTGGAGCCACTAATGCCAAATCCCGAGTCCAAGACGAAGACGGTAATTCCACTGCCGAGGGCACTGTCCCGCTTGTATTTTTGGTCCCTCAAAGGCTGCTGGTCAGTTGATTTGCCGGATATCAGACGCTGGTGCGGATAGGCCGGGGGCAGAGGAATCTCCTCCATGGCTCGCTTGGCCGGCGGGGGCGAGCGCAAGGTAGCATTCATGTAAGATGCACGGCGATCGTCGTCGTCTATATATAGCTCTTGCCACATGCTTTGGTCGTCTTCTCCATAGCCGAGTCTCTTGTCACGTTCTTCCAAAGTTTCCCTGCGGAAGAATCGGCCGTTGACATCCAGCAGAGCCCGCTGCAATAGTTACAGAACCAGGGACCAGGTCCAACCCGAGGATATAAGTGAACGACTGCATCTCGAGAACGGCGGGAATGGTTCCAAGCTCATAACCACCTCCTCCGTCGAAGAATTTGGTCATGGATCGGAAGTACCAAAGTGGCTGATACTCTATTGTCACGCTCCAGCCGCGGAAGCCGAACAGCTCAGTCTTGGTATCCAGCTGGACCCGAGACACCATATCGAAAGCGGCTGCGCCGTAGACCATGGCCCCACCCCCGGACTTGAGACCCGAAGGTCCACCGGTCGCCATGGTGTTCATGAGCTGGGCTCGGTATTTCTGGAGATACGGCACAAGCTTTGACGGAGCGGGCTGCGAGTTTGACAAGAGCCGAGCGAGGTTCAGGAAACTCTCCATTCTCCAGGGGACCCGCTGGCACAGATCATTGATTCCCGGGAGTCCCGAGAACGCGACCTGGACGTACATCTTGGCATTGTCGAACCCAGACCCAAACCCAGCCTGCCTCCTGTTCTTCGCCACGAGGGGTGCCGGCGGCGTGGGGATGCTGGGCAGGCCCAGGCCGGACGTGGGACTCTGCGTCATGTTGTAGAAGCTGGCCTGGAGCAGGAACCCGTCCCAGGCGGTGACGCGCGACTCGTCGAAGAAGCCGATGACCTTCTGGGCCGCGAAGGAGACGTTCGGGAGCGCCGCCGCCTCGGTCCCCAGCAGTTGCTCGGCCTCGGCGGGCGAGGGCGCGTCGTAGCGGGCGAAAAAGTCGATGACGGCGTTCAGGAACGCGGCCGCCGGGTGGTTGGTCTCGTTGCAGGCCTGGATGTAGTCCTGGGCCACTTTCTTGGCGTAGGACCGGCCGCCGTCCGAGTCCGGGGGCTGCAGGGCGGGGTTTTCGAGGGCTCGCTCTTTAAAGGTCACCTGGGTCTTACCGATCTGGATCTTGCTGGGCGAGAGCACGAGGTCGGTGCCGTCCTTGAGCATGAGGTTGTGGGGATCGCCGTCAGCGGGCACGTGGTAGTCATTACCTTCGATGGTGACAGTGACTTCCGAGAATTTGGAAAGACCGGGGCATGCAGTAGCCGTGGGTTGCGCTGATGACGATGAGGAAGAAGCGGTCGAGGACGAGGTTGCGGATGACGATGTAGCAGAGCTTTTCGAAGTGGTTGTTGTTTCCGTGGAGGATTGCTCGGATGTTTTGCTGTTCTCCTCGCTTGTCTTGGAGGGCTCGTTGTTAGTCGAGGGCTTGTTGTCGGTAGGTTTGTTAGACGGGTTGTTATCATCTCCGCCATCGCCCCCATCACCACCGTTGCTGCCATTGCCACCACTACCACTGCCGCCATTACTGCCACTACCACCGTCACCGCCATGGCCTCCGCTGCCGCCGTTCCCACCGCTCCCGCCGCCGCCGTGGCTGCCACTTCCGCCACTGCCGCCACCACCACTGCCACTACCACCGTTGCTACCACTACCGCCATCACCACCATGGCCACCGTTTCCATCACCGCCGCCGCCGCCCCCACCATTGCCTCCGCCCCCTCCTGGAGGAGGAGGAGGTCCGGGCGGTGGAGTCACCGAGTTCGAGCCCCCGTTGCTTCCCCCACCAGCAGTGGCAGGCGGGGCAGTAGTATCTGGTGCGGTCGGCATGGCCGGGCTTTGGCTTTGGCTACCGGAAAGATTCGTGCTGGTCGAAGGCGGAGAGATGGGCTGTGTGGCCTGCGGGATCGCGCTGGATCGCGCTGGATGCGTTGGAGGGGGAGTATTGGGCATCTGCGGGGTCACGGTTGTCGACGTTGGGCCGGAAAATGATTGTGTTCCGGCTGGGAAGAGATTGACAGCGTCGTGTTCCCTGGTTTGCCCTCCATGGTACCCGTCGAAGAGGCGCCAGCTAGGGTTGTGGGAGATACGTGCGGCGTTGTGTTTGCTAGGGAGGAGTCACTAGAGCGTGTCGGGCCGGCGGCGGGCTGTGTAACGGACTGGGATGAATTCAATGGTGTCGGGTAGGTTACACTGCTCATGGAAGAGTTGACGCCTGGACCTGACACGGAGCTGGTGCCTGCTCCCGAAGTAGTGATCCCTTGGTTTGGACCCGGTGACGAGATATTGGAGCTCGTGGTGCCGGACGCCGGTTGTGAAAAGAATGATCCCGAAGAGCTTCGCAGCGGTTCGTACGTTGTTGTACCACCTGTGGAAGAGTTACTGCCTATAAAAGAGGGGCTTACCGATCGCGTGGAAGACGTATTCTGGGGAGCTAGCAGGAGAAACCGAGCTTGCCTGTGTCGCCCCCGCCGTACCAGTGTTTTATTGGGTAGTCGAGGTAAGATTGCTGCCAGAACGAGATTTAGTTTCGGACGTTGTGATCGAAACGTGGAACGATCCGGCCGTGGTCGAGGTATTTAGGGGCACCCCTGGATAAGGCATAGTAGTCGTCACGGATCCGTAAATACCGAGAGTGTAGGTGAACGGAGCCCCTCCGACGTAGGTAATGACCTCCTCCTCGGTCCAGGTGAGTGTGCCAGTTGCGATGCCGATGGTTGTAGCACTGGGGTCTGCCAGGGACGCCGTGCTGGTGATGGCCGGGGCACCTTGGGTGCCGAAGGTGCCCATCACAAATAGGCCCAGGAGCCATACCCACGAACTATGGTGGTGTAGCATTGTGAAGACGTTGAGTGTGAATTAAATACGGGTTTGCTTGCTTTGGTTCTTTGATGCTGAAATAGCTGGTTCGATTTGTTGAAAGGATTGGTTGTATAAGGGGAAACGAAAAGGAGGCAAGGTGCTGGGAAGTTGGTATCTTTTTATAGAATTCCGGGCACGACATTGACAGACAAATGCAGAGCCTCCTGGATAGTCAAGCATCAATATATACCTGGCTCGATCATTGTTCTTATCCCTCCCCCTTTGAACTGATTCGGTGCTATAGACTCACGAACCAACTACAACCTTCCATCCTAATCCCTTCATCGTATGGTGAGGCACTGTCGGACAAGAGTGAATACACGGCTGTACATAAAACAATGTCATCTCGACTAACACCATATCCCCACAGACGAACATGTCATTCGGCACCACCATTGTCCCTCCGACCAATCTCTCTATATCAGAATTCAACATTGCGAGTTATCCAACTAATCAACGCTGTATCTGATAATGTCCCTAGCTTGGCTAGCAACCTATATCCTAGACTTGTTGCTCAAGCGCCATCTGTGAGATGAAACTATCAGATAGCAATGCATGTAGTGGGTAATTAGGTACTGTCTGGGCTTCAAAATATGTATGGGAAAGAACTGCAGCCTCGAGTGTCGCGATGAGCTCCACATGACATCAACAAGCACAAATTGAGGCATGGAATGGGACTAGTAAATAAGTCGTCATTAGGCATTAAGGTTATTAAAAGGACATTTTCAAATTTCTTTTAAATCTCACCGGGCCACCAGAGCCGCAGGAGTAGTCTCATCAGCCTGTTGATTCTGCTGAACCTGTGGCGTCGGTTGGATGCCCTCCTCCTCCTCGGCCTTGGTGACGGGCACAGCGCCGCCGAACTGCATCTTCCTGGGGTCCGGTCCAAGCAGTCCGACAGGATACTTGTGCCGGAACCCCCACTTCCACCAAAGCCGCCACTTCTGCCCCGCGGACATAGCCTTCCACTGCTCGACCAGCGCCGGCTGATCGACAACGCCGCGGGCCGGGCTCACGCGCGTGAAGCACGCGACCCATCCTAGACAGAAAGTCCAGCAGAGCGTCCCGAGGCGCAGGGCGCGTCGGCCCCGCATCAGCTGCCGGAACCAGAGGAAGGACTCGAGGAAGCCGAGGACGAAGAGGCCAGGCAGCACCGTCGCGAGCGCGATGACCCAGTACCGCCACGCCATGCACAGGTGGCCGCGCAGGCGCAGGCAGACCTCGGTGTCGCCGTGGGAGGAAGAGGGCCGCGAGCCCGAGGGCGGCTTCTCGCATTTGGCGATGTATTCTCGGTAGTGAGCGCCGTACGCAGGCGAGGCTCCTGACGGTAGTGCTGAGAGGAACAGGGTCTCCTCGGGGCCCCAGACTCCCGTGGAGGTCTCAGTGGATGTGGGATGTAGCTCCGCCGTCTGCGATGCGGCCAGCGAGATGGTTTCGGTGGTCTCGACGGTAAAAGGCGTGGGGCACGAGGCCGGGGCGGTGTAGGTGATGGGCGAGACCCAGTATGTCCTAGTGCCACCATCGCCGCCGTACTTGGGCATGCCGAGGCCGATGTCGTAGACGAGGTCGTAATTGTCGACGGAACCCGCCGGCACGTAGAGCTGGACCACCTCGAGGTCCAGCATCGCGTTGGTGTAGGTTGAGGTCGCGGTGACGCGCGCTGCCGAGGGTGTGTAGTACGACTTGGCGGTCCGCGTCGTAGTGACGAGCTCGGTCGTGGCGGCGTAGTAGTCCCACGTCGTGGTCGTGGTCACAACGACGTACGCCGTCGTCGTCGAGGCGGCATGGGCCAGGACGCGGTGGGCTTGGAACGCCAGCAGTGGTAGCCACGCGGCTACTCCTGCAAAGGTACGTGACATATTAGATCCAAATATTGCGAGTATTGAGCCAAGGCGTGAAGCAACTTCTGAGGCGGTGACATTCCTGAGCATGCCTGACGACCTGACACCGGCTTTATATATCTCACTTTCTGCCGAACCATAACCTATCAACTACAAGAAAGGCCGGCCACGACCTTTGGAAAATAAAATCTGATAATTTGCCCCGCCGTGTAGAGTCCAGACGATCCAGATCGTACGAGCTAGGCGGGAGCAATGCTCGTTTGGGCCATATACGGGCCCTCGACGAGATTGCGCACCGACGCGCCGGCGGAATTTCACGATGTCTCATTGGCTCCGGCGGGAGCCAGACCGGGGCGTCCTGCCCGTTTCGGCACCAGCCCATCTAAATTTAGGCAGCTGAGTTGCTGTGCCGCACATCTGCATCTCAATATTTCCGAATCTCCTGCAGGGTCCGAATGTTTTCACGCCGGTTAATTCGGCGAAGACTCATATATGCTTGCGATGACTCTTTCTTTCATGGCGAGGATCCGCCCTGCGATGGTTTGGCGTCAAAAGGGGACATCTCACGCCTATCAATTCGCATCTAGAATCCAAGAAGGTTTCTCCCTATAGACAAATATAAAAACTTAGAAGATGTGTATATCTGAGCATGCAATACGTGATGAATGCATTTCTCCAAATCCCATGAGCCTTGTTCTCCTACTTCAGCTACATGCGGCATCAAAGTGGCTGCCATCTGGTCGAACCTGGTCAACACAGCCCTGGTTTCCTGGGCACCATCCTAGATTCTTCATTGTCTCCCCGTCGTAGCCGCATTGCAGCCTCAATCCGTTGTTCCTGAGACGACCTGTCGTTAGACAAAGTCTTGAAAATTCGATGCGCTGGGGAATGAGGACCACTGGATTACGGCCACTCAGGAAGACTTACACACACCACGTGTCTCCGGGCTGATGTTTATCGCATTCGCTGGCGTACGCTGAGACTACACATAGAGCGGCGGAGAGGGCGATGGAAATGAACCGCATTTTGGTGGCAGAAGTTGGTAGTACTCGTGAAGATATCGGTATTGGGGTGTGAGAGAAGGTGGACCAGAAATTCGTTCGTTGGATGAACAGTTTATCTGAAGTTGAGAGAAAACATGCCCTGATATATCATATTCACGGACTTCGTATCAAATACCAAGCCTTATCTTGACGGGTGATTAGATGAGAACGATAACGATCCTCGCTGCAATGCAACGGCAGGGGGCACAGCAATGTCGATCCAGGGATGGCCTCGGGCCAACAAAATTCATCTAATTTCTGTACCGTCCGCCGCAACAAAAACCATCAAACCAGAAACGTTTCCTCGTTGTAATCAATGTTTCATGGACCGAGTCTTGGGACCGAGGGTCAACTAGACCTGCTCGCTGCCCACGAAACCCCAGTACTTCTCAAGGGCCGCATGGAACCACTCCCCCGCTTATACTGTGTGGCCCATCTGCTTATTCATACCCGCCGCCGTTATCACCTTCACCGTCCTCGTACTGCTCCTTGAACTCCTCCCAGCCAACGTTGGAGATCTGCAGGTTGACCAGGACCAACCCGACATCGTTGACAGGAACGCGCAGCTGGTCAATGCGCCACCCATCGTTCCCGTTCTCATCCTCGGACTCGTCGTTCATGGTGACGACAATAAGCCCGGCCTCCTCCCAGTCCTCGTCGACGACGGCGGCGAAATAGAAGGGGCTGAAGCGGTCTGCTGTCTGGGCCAGGTGGTCCAGATGTTGTGTAAGGGCGGCGCGCAGGGGCTGGCCGGCCGGGTCGTGGCGGAGCGGGGCACGCCGGACCGCGAAATCATCTTCATCGCGCTCGGTCTCGCTGTTGCAGGCCTTCTCGATGCGGGCGAGCTCCTCTTCGCCGCCGGGGAGCGGGACGTGCACGTAGAGGGCGAAGGGGAGCAGGTTCTCGGGGAGGTCCTTGTAGGGGTCGATGGCGGGGAGGCGCTCGCGGGTAGGGTCAGGTCGATAGGCATGGCGGTGTTGATGGACTGGACTAGAGTTTGGACTCGGGTGTGTGACTTGATGTAGTTGACTAATCTCGTTCTTGCGCCGTGTTGCTACTAGACGAGGAATGGGGACCGGAGTTGTTGCTTTCGCCGCCTGGATACATGAAGTGGATCGGAGAAATTCAAGAAGAATCGCATTCTCCAAAAGAGCCAAATTCATGATGAGGGGAGAGTTTCATAAGCGCGCCACGGTGCCCAGCCCGGACAATGGTTTGTCCCGAGGATCTCGTATGGAAGCCTAGCATCAGTAAGCACTAAGCAAGTGTAGATCGGCAATCTAGGCAGAAGCGCTAGTGTAGCATAGCACACAACGGCAAAAGACGCTGGGCGAGCAGCCCCTCAAGGTGCCATGAAAGGGTCGTCGAGTTGCAAGCGCTGGGTCGACGTTGCGGCGGGCCGCGCCAAGAAGCTGAGCAACATAATGAGGGCACAATCGTATTACATGGTCAGTCTGAGATGAAATTGCTTCATATATACAATTCAACTATCGCTCTGGTATACCCAAACAGTCTCATAACTTCGTAACCCACCCTCTACGCCCACTTCACCTCCGCCGCCTTTTGCGCTGCGTACGGCAGACTGGGAGTCTTCCACTCGGGCGTGCTGGCCTTGTCGCTGAAGCCGACGACGGGCTTCAGCAGGCTGAGGCTCTGCCCGCCGAACTCGCTCTTGTCGAACTTCTGGAACCAGCCGCTGCCCTCCTCGAGATAGGACGAACCGAACACGCGCTTCCAGCCGTCCCAGACCGTCACCAGCAGGTCGAGCACGTGGTGCTGCCCCCGCATCTCGGCCCACTGGAACCGGTCGGCGCACTCCTTGACGACCTCGCGCGGGTACAGCCCAACCTCGGGCCGCAGCGCGTACGTGTTGACGGCGACGAGGGAGGAGTGCACGGCATAGCTGCCGCCCTTGACGGCGCGGTCGCGGAGGGCCTTGAGCGTGCCGACGGCGCCCAGCAGGCCGCACGTCATGTCCGAGATGGGCAGCGAGGGCAGCACGGCCTCGTTGTTGGGCAGGTTCAGCGACTTGCCGGTCACGTAGGCCGAGCCCGCCGCGGCGTCGGCGATCTGCTGCCAGCCGGGGCGCTCGGCGTAGTAGCCGTCGGGCCCGTAGCAGTTCTCGGACACGTAGACGATGCCGCGGCCGCGGGCGGCGGCCATGGCGGCGACGTCGTCTTGGGACAGGCCGTACTTCTTCATCTTGCCGAGGCGGAAGCCCTGGACGAAGACGTCGGCGTCCTTGAGGAGGGACTGCAGGATGGCAGAGTCCTCGGGCTTGCGCAGGTCGAGGCCGATGGTGCGCTTGCCGGCGTTGAGGGTCAGCTGCAGGACGTTGATGTCGGGCAGGTGCGGCGGGTTGACGCGGATGACGTCGGCGCCCAGGCTGGAGAGGATGGTGCTGATCTGAGGGCCGGCGATGACGCGGGTCATCTCGAGGACGCGGACGCCGGCGAGGGGGCCGCTTGTCGTTGGGGTTCAGCGGGGAAGGCGACGGGACCGGTCGGGGTCTGGGGCGAGAGGGGGCTTGACGTTGATGACGGGGTGGGCGGCGAGCGACTTGCCCATGGAGCTGTTGTTCCACTGCTCGGGGGTGAAGCAGATGCTGCCGCAGAGGCCGTTGAGCAGGTTCGTCATCTCGAGCTTCTCGGGGCTGATCTTGCTGGTGTGCTGGGCGATGTGGGCGGCGGCGGCCTCGTTGCTGGCGTTGGCGGCGGCGTCGCTCGGGTCGACGCCGATGGACTTGAGCACGGGCGGCGCGTCCATGGAGCCGTGCAGGGAGTACCAGACGACCGGGTCGGCGGTCGGGTAGAGGGCGGTGGCGCGGTACTTGAGCGGGGTGTCGGTCCAGCCCTGCTCCCAGTCGGGGATGAGGGACTTCATCTTGCCCTGCTTGACCAGGCTGACGATGTCGTCGCCGCCGACGTGGGCGACGGCGATGGTGCCGAGCCAGAAGGCCGCCTGGGTGGTGTTGACCGTGATCTGGCGGCCCTTGTCCTCAGCGCCGCGCAGGGTCAGGATCTCGTCGGCCAGGACGCCGGCCATGGCGTGCAGGGCGGCGGCGACGGAGACGGCCTTGATGGGGCCCGGGATGACGGGAAAGTCCTCGCCGGTGAACTTGACCTTGGACAGGAGAGCCTCGTCCTGGGTGAAGCCGGGCGTCTCGGCGGCGAGCATGCGGAAGATGCGCTCCGTATCTTGCGGCACAGGCACGAAGGTCTTGTCTGTGTGGGTTCCCGGTCCGTAGACGTCGGGGATCTTGGTAGCTCCAGCCATGGTGGTGGGTGTGGCTCACGAGGAGACTTGATCTGAGGAGGGCAAAAAGAATTCAAGATAACTTGGGTTGTGAATGTCGTGATGGGGATGTTTGGCTCAGTGATTCAAGACCGCAAGAAATGTTGTTGAAAAAGGGAATGACTTGAATATATAAGACGGTTTAGTGTAGGATGGCCAAACCAAGCTAGCAGCATCGGGGAGTGCCTTATATAGGGCTGTCTATATATAACTGGGTATTTCCGATCGTTGCATCAGGCCCCGGCCCTCTTGCTTTGCTTTGGAGATGACAATACACCCAACCCCACGAGCGGAACTCGCTCCGTCTCGTGCCTGAATGGCTGACCGGGAAAACAGGCAGAGGCGAGAGTCCCATCTCATCCGGGGATCCGAGGCACGTCGCCCCATGAGTATGACCGCGAGAAAGCCGAAGGGCGTGTTTTGAGACGTTGCAAGACGCTTACGTACGTGTCACTTTGGCCAAGGGCGAAACTAAAAAGCTTGATCCTCAATTCTCGGCCAACCCCACTGTGTCCCGGGGCCCAAAAGGGTGGGGCCGTTTTTTCTAACCTCGGGAGTCCCGATGTTATGTTGCGGCCTTAGACGTCATGCTGCTGCCGAGCGTCGTATCAATGGGCGAGTTTCGGGCGGTGTGTTTGCTACCTTGCTTAGTTATCCCTCGCACGCCATCACGTTGTTTGTCATCCGGCTTCATGATATCCCAGACCGCAAGACGGGCAGGACAATGTTTGCGAGGCGCAACAAACATGCACTAGCAGAGACTGCCACAGAGCTAGACCGCAAAGTTACGGCTGCGGAGAATTCTATTCCATGGTCGCATGTTTTAAAGCCGACGATCTATTGAGAGCTAACCACGATGCAAGCGCACGCACGCTAGGGAATTTCTTCATGCCACTGCCCCTCCATCGCGGAAAGCTTTCCCACCTCCTTTCCGCTGTGGAACCAGCTGCGAACTAGCATCGACCATCTCCCGGCACTCGCTCATTTTCTCCACATGACGAACCTGCATCGAACTTCTGCGAGTCATGCATATTTTCGGTCTGCTTCGTTGTCGCCATGTTGTTTCATGCCAATCATGTTATCGAGTTCGGGAACTTCGCTTCTGAAAAGGACGCGAAGTGGTTCCTGGCAACATACGCGGCGCGAACAGCGCATACATCATAGTGGGATGCCAAGTCTCCCCTTTTCTTAGCGCCCGCTGTGCACCCTGGATATAAAACTTGGGCCACACATGGATGAAGCGTAGGGCTGGAGATCTGCCACTCGATATACTAACCATTTACCACAATATTTGGTTTGCTTTACGACACGTTCTTGCACTCTTACGAAGTCACGAACATAATCTTCTCATCTGTCTAAAATCATGTCGGACATCCAGAGAGTCGCCATCATCGGCTGCGGCACCATCGGCGCTTCTTGGGCCGCGCTGTTCCTGGCCCAGGGGCCTCACCGTCACCGCCTTCGACATCAACCCGGCAGCCGAGGGAACCCTACAAACCCTCGTGCGCGATGCCCTCCCGTCCTCGCGCGGCTAGGCCTGGCCAAGAAGGCCGACGCCAAGGCCGAAGACATCCTCTTCACCACCGACCTCGCGGAAGCCCTCAAGGGCGCGCAGCTGGTCCAGGAGAATGGCCCCGAGCGCCTCGACTTCAAGCGCGACCTCTTCAACAACATGGCCAAGCACCTCAGCAGCGACGCCATCATCGCCACCAGCTCGAGCGGCCTGACCTGCTCCTCGATCCAGGAGGGCATGGACGCTGCTTCAAAACCGGAGCGCTGCGTCGTGGGCCACCCCTTCAACCCGCCGCACCTGATCCCGCTCGTCGAGGTCGTGGGCGGCTGGCAGACCTCCGCGGCCACGATCCAGCGGATGATGGACTTTTACACGGCCATCGGCAAGAAGGCCGTGCACGTCCAGAAGGAAGTAGTCGGCCACATCGCCAACCGTCTGCAGGCGGCCATCATGCGCGAGGCCCTGTACCTGCTGCAGGAGGGCGTCTGCACCGTCGAGGACATCGACGACGCCGTCTCCAACGGTCCGGGGCTGCGGTGGGGCGTCATGGGCCCCAGCACGCTGTTCCACCTCGGCGGCGGCCCCGGCGGCGTCCAGCACATGGCCGACCACCTGCTCGGCCCGCTGATGAGCTGGTATGCGCCACGGGACCCCGTCGTGGACGACGGGCTCAAAAAGAAGTGGGTGGACGGGACCCTGGAGATGGTCGGGGACCGGAGCTTCCAGGACTTGGCCAAGCAGCGTGATGAGGAGCTCATCCAGCTGTTGAATGTAAGGAAGGAGTGGGATGAGTACGCGGAGCAACAGCAGAAGCAGACGCGGTGAAGTGTCATTTGAGTAATTATAAATGAGTGGTATATACCCTATAGACCAGGATAGAATTCCCCAAAAGAGCAAAAACAAGTCAAAAGGAGAAAAGACAATACTCCACCCATGTAATTACCGTGATACCCGCTTGCTCCTAAGAATTGAGAAACAACCAAAGAAATTGAAATTCATGTAACCCGTCGACTGTGGCAATTCTTCAAATCCTAAAGATTCAACAGAAGCTGCCTCCGGTGTTGGGTCTGCCTGACCAGCTGGCGTCGGTTGGGCATCCGACACCGGGGGCGAGGTATTGCTGGAAGTCTCGGTCTGCCTCCTGAGCAGCTCCAAGTACCGAGTCATCCATGCATCCACTTGAGCATCATCCATACGCTCGAGATCCTCGTCTTCTGTTAGGTGGATGTCCTCGACGGTCATTTTCTTGATGTCGACCATATCAATGTTTTCTCTCCTACTTTCTGGCAAAGTGTAGTTACCCGGCTCTTCCTCGGTATCGTTGATCCAGTTACGCTTTATTGGTAGCGGGAAGTTCAAGGATGGCAGGACCCCTACGTAGTCGTCGGGGATATGCCAAAGCTTCTTGGCCGGGTTATGGAACTGTTTTTCCTTGTATTCGGCTTTCTTTATCGTGCTGAATGGGTACGGAGGCTGCCCCCTCTTCTCAAGAGGGCGTCTTTCAAGGTCTGGAGCGGAGGGGGCTTCGTTGTACAGCTCTCGGTACTGCTTCAGGTTTTGGTGCTGCGTCTCGTAGAACTCGTCGTTGGTGAGCAGCGCCCATCCGGGGTCTTCCGGGGCCAAGTCCGACGGCCAACATGGATTGTCCCTCAGACCGTACCAAGCATTGTCCACGGGGAGGTTGTCCCAGTCCTCGAACTTGAAGACGGCATGTTGGGTTCTGACCGAAACAATGGACATGATGGCTACCGGCCAACTCGTCAGTCTAAGACTTAGGTCTCGGCGCACGCTCCGCTAGTGGAGGATCGGAGGGGTTACTCACTAGCTCTCCCATTCCCTATCCGAGGTGGGTTCACGACAGGCACCCCTATTGTCCTCACGTTGTCGCGAATTTCGTAGGTCTTTCCCCGCTGTGTTGTAATAGCATCGTTATCTGTGCAGAAGCCTTTGAAGATCTGGCCAGCCTTGTTGTTATGTTCTTTTGGGTTGAGACGAACTCGCTGGATTGCAGGGAAGACTTAGCGTCTGCTGGGTGTTGTTGTATAAGACCAGAACAATAATAGTCGCAAGGAATAGTTCAAGGGACATTTTAAAGAAAATTATCTTGGGGAAAGAAGCGCTTCGTCATAAACGATGGCAGCAGTGAGTTCACTCACCCATGTTGTTCCTGTTAGCATAGTTGTCGCCAGGCCAGAATAGGGCTGGTGGCCACTCATCTCGTTCGCACAGCCCTCCAGTTTTCTCTTCGTCCTTACGGAGTATCCAGCCCTGCGCCCACGGCCAGTAGTGCTGGTTGTTCCCCTTTCTCGTCGCAATAGCGGTCGAGCCCCAACGGTCTAGCGCCGTGGCTTTCAAGTTCCCATTACCTGGGAGTCGGTACCCGCTCCTGGTCTCGGCACAAGCGAACTCCGTCATGCTTTGGGTAGCCGCATGGATCTGCATAACCGAGCTGCATAAGCAGAGTTGTGTCAAGAGCTATGTCGAATAGCATATGTTTGGTATTGGTGAAACTGACCTGTAATGATAACAAGCTTGCGCCAAGTCTCTCGGACATTTTTGTGGGATGGTTTGTCTGTAGTGCCCAATGGATGGCCTGGTCTGCGTCACATGCATCGTTGGCGGGTTTGGCTTACAGTCGAGACTGAATTCGACATCACCCAGTCTTGCCTTTTCGTACCATCCAGGTCTGGCGCGCTTCTCAACCTTTTTACAGGCATCCGAGTCCGTTGTGCTGGAAGTAGTAGACGGATTATCCGTGGTTGTAGTCGTAGGCTTGTCTTCAGTGGTAGTGGGAGACTTGTCGTTGGTGGTGGTAGGCCTGCTGTCAATAGCAGATGGTTTGTTGTCAGTAGTAGGAGGCTTGTTATCAGTGGCAGGAGGCTTGTCGGGGACATTGGTGTTGGGCTTCTCGGGGGATCGTCTGGTTTCTTAGGTGCCTTGGGGGGATCTTTCTTGGGTGGTAGCCTCTTGCATCCCTTTTATTAAAACAGCCAGTACTGGTCCCCATGGAGTCTGGCGCCTCACTGAACTGCTGGAAGGCCGTTGCGATGTCAAATCCTTTGAAGCCTTTAATGGTTAGTATAGCGGAGCAATGGTAAATGGGGTGGATCTATGGGCTTACTGGCATCGCCACAAACTGGTCCAACCCAGTTACCAAACATGTCCTCTGTTGTTTTTCCGTTTTCAGCCAGCGTCTTAGCGGCGCGAACTCCCAGCTTACAGCCTTTACAGCCGAGCCTCCCGGAATAGCGGCGATACCCACATCCACAACCTGCTTGACCGTCTCCAACAAGCCCTCACAGATCTTCTCGAGTATGTCCCCGAGCTTCTGCAATGCTTCGGCTATAGCGTTGATGATTGGATCAAGTATTGGTTTGAGATCTTCCGTGCAAAAGCACTTGCCGATGTTGTGTAAGAAGCCATCATCGTCAAACTTCTGAAACGCAGGGTCGGTTTCTTCCAAAGTCGGCATCAAGCTATGGCACTATTTTTGTATGATACATTAGCAGCAGGCTCTCGTAATTCGTAGGAAAGGCGATGGGTTACCCCAGTGTCAGCCGATTTGCCTTGTTTCTTACACCACCCTTTACAAGGCCGAGACGATTTCTCATCGTTGATACAGGTATCACAATGTTCGACCTCATCATCTCCTTTGCGCTTGTATCCCAGATAGAAGAAACATTGCCCTAGCATTTCATACTGGGTAAGGACTTGGTTGTCTGTATCACGGCCACTGGCCTGAGTTACTATGGGAAGCAGTGCAAGTAGGAGGAGCAAATAGCACTTCATAGTGCCAGAAACTTGAGCAGGGCACTAAGAGACAGATAAAACGATAGAGTATATGGCTGCTATGGAATAATGTGATACAAGGCTGAAGGACATATGGGCGGCAAACTTCTACGATGCATGGCTCAACTACGCAGAATCTCCTGGGTCTTTTAAATTCACGACCATTGATGTGTTGGATGACCGCACTCGTAACATATTAGGCCGTTTGAAGCCAAGCCAACATCGCCGATGAAGTACATAGCATCACGTTCCAGGAAGACCAACAACTCCGATATCTTCGCTTTCGCTTGGTTCTGGGGGCTGTGACCAGTTGCATGTCTTGAGCAGCCCGCGGATGATGAGATAATTATAGCACATGATGAGGATGCCGGGATGCATTGATCCAAGCTGTGATGTCAATGACAGCGCTTGGTCTCTTGCAATGAGCCTGTTGGAAATGAAAACTGATATTGACTGGGACACCACATTGGTTCGATCCTTGACGACACGCTTGAAGTTGGTTGACCAGAGATCCTTTAAACCTACCTGAAACAAAACGGCAACGACCCCAAGCGGCCCCGGAAGGACGTTGGATTGATGATGTGTCATCATCGAAGTGCTCCAGGAGCAATTATCAAAACCAACAAGATACCTCAGCGTATTAGGAGACGCGCGCTTGTTCTACAGCAGGATGGGGGCTGCAAATCAGAGCCATGTGCTTCATGCTGAGTTATGTAGACATCAGGGGCAGCTGCCGAACTATTGGCTCGCTAATGTTCATGGGTGACATCAAGTCAAAAGGCCTTGAGGTCGCTCGGCCCGAGTCCCAATACAAAGAACTGCACAGCCAATTGGCCCGCCCCCGCATACCTACCCTGCAGTGTAATTTGGAGAGGAGGGGCGGAGTAGGAATAGCAGAAATAACGGAGAAACTCGGTTGGTTCCAAGGCAGCAAAGGACAATGCAAACGCACCACCACAAATTCAGGGTTCGCATGCCGTTTGCCCAGCTTGAGTTTCCCAGAGTCAACATTCTCGTGCTCCAAGGTTTCGCTTCCTACTCTAGGGCAACATGTCTTCACCTCAGCACCAGTCCCTTCCGACGCGACCTCCGCGCTGCCGCTAGCGACGAACATGAAGTCAACAGAGGAGAAACCGAAGAAGCCTATTCGCACGATGCGACCGTGGCTGCCATAACTTCCATGTGGAAATACGTGTCTGAGCTCTATGGCAGCGATTACTACCCCTTGTCCTACCCAACCCCCGGAGGCTGGGAGGGCTTCAATCGTGACAACTTCAAGATCCTGCAAGAGAAGGGCAAGTACAATAATGGACTGACCGACAGAGTCTTGAACCTCATGAAACACATCCCGTACTTTACGTTGTCGGACCCCGAGCTCATGTGGTTGACGCACCCCGCCTACCACAACGAATACTTCTGTAACCCGGACCTGAGACCTCCCGAGACCGACCGGGAGAAACAACGTGCACAGGAGCGCAAAGTGGTGACCAGGGACAACTACGAAGACCACCTTCCACCACATTTCAGTAAGCTTTCATGGAAGCTGTTGATTCCGCCTCCCTCTTGCTCACTATGAGGTACTTCAAGGAGCAGAGCTAACGTGTATATCTTCCTTAGTGGTGTTAACCGTCGGCGAGACATGGCGATGCTGGACCATTATAATTGATACTGAGCTGGGGGCTGTCCGGTTCTGGGATCGCTATGGCGGCCACGAGTACCCGACAGAGGTACCTGCAGACTTAGGATACGAAGAGGACGCCGACGACTACGATGAGGATGGCCCAGAAGGGTGGAAGTTGGCACCCATCTACCGTATCTCAACTTTCTTTGATCTTTGGAGGAAGGAGTTCCTGGTAAGCTATGACATAGAGCAGCACCGCATTGCCTTTCTCCCTCCCAGGTCTATGGTGCCAGTTTCGAAGATTGCTGACCCATCACAGAATTGGAACAAGGAGCTCCTGTACAGGTCGGATGAGGAGGAAGAGGAAGAAGAAGAAAGTGAGAACGAGGACAAGGACGAACAAGAGGCACATGGAGAGACCTTTGATGACGACCGCGCAAAGCTATGACGATGCTTGTCTTGGTGAAGCTTCCCACACATTGGGACCCTAGTCTGTACTAGGACCAGTAGTAGAGAAGTACCGGAGAATCCACTCAAAACTTGTGGCGTGAGGAGGAAAGAGATTGCCAGCTGGTATGGTGCGCGACATCTTGGATTGTGTTATCATCGAAGTGATTCATTCAGTGGAGACTGTGAAACTCGATAATAGTTCAGCGTACTACGAGATGCGCGTTTACTCTACGGCAGGGGAAGGGAATTATCAACTGTCACTTCACCATCACTATTTCTATGCCCCGACAAAACCTGGACTGTGAAGTCATCATGAGATCCTAGATCATAGACACCTAAGCTATTAGCTTGCTAATGGTGTTGGGTGGTATTTTGGGTTTCCTGGCGCGAGTCCCAATAGAGCGGTCTGTACAGCCGACTGGCTCGCCCCCCCCATACCCTGCAGTGTAGTTTGAAGAGGGGGTAAGAGAGCCAGAAATAAGGCAGCAATTTGGTTGGTTCCAAAACGACAGTGTAACGCCCAGGCATCCAAGCTCCAAGCAAGGATTTTATTCACCTACTTTCCAAGTCTTTAGGAACAATACTTCCACTCTTCTATCCAAGCATTTTCCTACAATCTCGACGAACGCGACAAAACATGCCTGTACCTCAATCACAGCTTCTACCACTCCGGCCTCAGGCCCCTCCCATTGGGATACTTGGGGTAGCCGAAGAAGGATATTCGCATGAAGTTGCCGTTGCCGCCATCACCTCGCTCATGACTTACGCGGCCGAGCTCTACAACAAAGTCGACGACTCTTTCTGTTCCTTGGAATATCCTCCTCCCGAGGGCTGGGAGGCCATCAACCGAGATAACTTGGCCAAACTCAGGAAAACGGCCAGTACATCGGTCTTACCGATAGAGTCCTGGACCTCATGCGACACATCCCGTACTTTTGCCAAAACTCGCCCGAGCTCTTATTCGAAACGATTCCAATCAGCCATCTCGATAGGTTTACCGGCTCCCTCGCCAGGTGGCCCGAGACCAGCGAGGAGAGGGAAGCAGCACGGGAACGCATGCGCCAAGAGCGCGAGCTGAGAGAAGAGCAGCTAGTTCCACCGCATATGCGTGAGTATTATGATAGACAGTTACTTATCCTCCCCATCAATTCCGTGTTCCTTCGAGTGTGTTACCGATCATTGATTCTGAAATATACTTTGCAGTGATGTTGACCACTGATCGCCTTTGGCGCTGCTATACCATATTGATCGATACTGAGAGAGGAGCCGTCCGATTCTGGGACCGTGCAGGGGATTACTATCCTACCCAGCATCCCGGTGACATAGATGTAGATGTAGGCCTGGAAGAATGGCAAGCATATGAAGACGGCCCAGAGTCATGGAGATTGGCGCGCACCTACCGGATTCGGACTTTCTTCGATCTCTGGAAAGAAGAATTCATGGTACAGTCTACCCCCTCACGTCCATGCGGCACGAATAAAGCACAGCCCGGTGGAATACTAATCTATATCAGGTATGGAACAGGGAGCTAGAGAGGATGGAGGAAGAGAGGAAAGAGGACGAAGAGTGGGAAGAAATGGAGAGAAGACATGAAGCGGAAGAAGAGCAAGCGGGAGAGCAGAAAGAAGAAGAGCAAGGCATGAAGGAATATTGGTTGGCCAGAAGGATGTCAGTTTCTTTTATTGAGGACTTTGAGCCTGCCGAAGGGTTTTGTTTGTTCATGATTCCTGAGTGATATCGTACATGGCGAAGGAAAGCGCAGGCTACCCATCAAGATGAGTACAGGGATGAGTACACATATGATGTATCTTGAGACCGCAGCGCCGGAAAATGCCACTACACGTTCACTTTTCCAAACAGCTAGAATTGCCTCTTGCAGCATTCTGGACTTTCATAGTCGTTACCATCGGCTAACAGTCGGCTGCCCGTCGGATACGGAGCGCAGCCCGGGCAGCTGATGTCATATTGAACATTGCGCGGAATTAAACTCGACATCTGGATAGACTCTAATGAATCTTGATTAGCCTGCACTATTATGGCCCAGCCATCTGGTTTCGATTCGCGATGTGCATTGGTAGATCGCGATCCGGCAGTGCCGGTCCTGACCCAAGCAATCATACCCGCCAATGCATTAGATATGCTGCGGGCACTGAATGCTATCCTTATTTCGCGCGATGCACTTCGCGTCGCATTTCGCGTTCGCTGAGGTGTCGTCGTTGGATCGCGGTGTATGGCAATCATGGTCTGCTTTTTGGGCGGAACCGGGACGGAACAGACTCAACAGAGTCCAAATACGGAACTAACCGTCCGCCTTGCCACGTGGAGCAGCCGCGGTCGTCATTACATAAGTTTTCTAAGGGGAAGCTAACGACGACTCGCGCGACAATTGTTCGATGTCGATGGGTCCGTGACGGGGTTGGCCGAGGTTCGCAAGTTTGCCGGGCTGGCAGCTGGCTCTCGCTGGGCTGTCGCTGGGGGTCGACTTTTTTTAGAGGGGGCTCCACCACGAGCATCAAACAGCATTCAAGCATTCTGGAAATCAGGTACCGGAAGTGCCGGGGTCAGTTCGGCATTGACCGCCATCGCGAAAAATTGTGGTCCGCCAGAACGAATATTCTGCGCTTTCGGCGATTACGGGGTGGCGCCATGAGGACACGGCGTTTTCTGGACAGCAGAAGGGGGGTTAAAGGATTCCGCGTCCGGGGCGTTGGGATACTGGGGGTGACTATTTGGCGATCTATCCATACCTCCTGCATCTCCCAGAACAATAATAGACCAATAAGACGTTGAGTTTCACCCTTCGATACCTTATTCCGCATTGCCACATCTTGCCACACCATCCATCGTACGATATGGGTTCCGCCATGCAACAGCGTCTCTACATCCTCGACACCGGCTTCTCGCTGCCGGACCGCATCGGCTCCATCCAGTCCTGCCTCACCGACGGCAGCGACCTGCGGACCATCATCGGCGGCATGAAGCACAACCCGGACGGCATCGTCATCGACCACGCCGCGGGCCGCATGTACTGGACCAACATGGGCGCCAAGCTGGCCACCAACGACGGCTACCTCGAGTCCGCCAACCTCGACGGCTCCGACCGCAAGGTCATCGTGCCCCCGGGCAACGTCGGCGTCTTCACCCCGAAGCAAATCGCGCTCGCCGTCAAGAGCAACAAGCTCTACTGGTGCGACCGCGAGGGCATGAAGGTCATGCGCTGCAACCCGGACGGCTCTGACCGAGAGGTCCTGGTGTCCACGGGCTCGACCGACGCGGACCGCGCCGACACGTCGCGGCACTGCGTCGGCATCGCCGTCGACGAGAGCCGGGGCTGCTTCTACTGGACCCAGAAGGGCCCCTCCAAGGGCGACAGCGGCCGCATCTTCCGGTCCAAGATCGACGAGACTGCAGCGCCCGAGGAGCGGCCGCGCGAGATGATCCTGGGCGGCCTTCCCGAGCCCATCGACCTCGAGATCCACGAGGAGACGCAGACGCTCTTCTGGACGGACCGCGGCGACCCGCCCCGGGGCAACAGCCTGAACAAGATCTCGCTCGAGGAGCTGGCGGGCGCCACCGCTGAAAAGCCGGTCAAGTCCGACATATTGGCCCGGCGCCTGCACGAGGCCATCGGGCTGAGCGTCGACCACAAGAACCAAAAAGCCTACGTCGCGGATCTCGCTGGCGGTGTCTACAGAATTGACCTCCAGACCAAAGAGAAGATGGTGCTGTTCCCGGAGCTCGGAGACTTGACTGGTGTCGCTCTGGCCCATTTGTGAGCGTTGGAATTGTATTGCATTGTGTGCGCATGTGCGCAAATGAGAAGAGAGATGACGAGATCATGCATCAGGGGCGTTTAGACAGCGATTGATTTCGTTAGTTGTATATACAGATAGACGTTTAGAGAAGCACTTGGATTTGTTAAGATGAGATAATACCAATAGCAAAATGCGCTTGTACCGTAACCAGTTGTGATGATATAAACCCTAGAGGACAAGAAAGTGCAGGCTTAAACAATCTTACGGCTTGCATGTCGGGAATCTGTATCAAGTCTTACGAGGCAAGCTAACGCTGTGTATCTAAGAAGATTAATATTCACAAAAACAGCGGTTGAATCATACCAGCTCACCTCAGCACTAGCCCGTACTCGTATCCCTGACAAATAAGACCGGACTTAAACAATCACAGAAATCAATCAGCCTACGTCAGGGGTTAGGGATGGCGCTAGACCTGCTTGCGAATTGGCAATGGTTTGCTGCCATGCATCGGCCCCTGAACGGCGGTGTCATACCCACGAAGTGAGAGGTTTTTGACAGACGCAGAATATTGAATGTAGTACTCACTCACCTATATAAGCCACGGGTTCTTGTAATTCAAGAAACGGACAGCAAACATGCTTGATGCAACCTTCATATGTTTTTCAAGATGCAGTTTTCCAAAGGTGTCTCTCCCAAGTTTGCCCTTGTAGCAATGACGATGCTTCCAGCAGTAGCTGGCCAGAATCTAACCAGCGAGCAAGAATTCAATGCAAAGCGCACAACCTCTTTTGGAGTCGTCAGTGTTCTTGTCCATCCATGAGATACGAAGGCACTGCTTATGACCAATTCCCAGGTCCTCTTTCCGGGGTTTGAACCCCTCGACGTTTATGGGCCCATGGAGATCCTCATTCAGGTACACAATAGCACTTGTTCCAAGCGATAAGGTTTACTCGTAGACGACAACCGCACTGCAGTACTAACTACTTCTCACCAGTTGTCTGCAAAAGTGAAAATGACAGTCGCCTTCATCTCCTTCGAGACCGGCCCCGTCAACTCCCGCTACACCCCGCACGGCCAGCCGCCGACCGACTTCGGCTACATGCTGGGCACAAGCACGACCGCGACGCACACCTTCGCCGACGCGCCAGCCCTGGACGTCATCCTGGTCCCCGGCGGGACGGGCACCCGAACGCTGGTGAAGCGGGACCCCGACGACCACCGCAGCCGCGAGATCGAAGACTTCCTGCGCCGCCGCGCTGACCAGGCCGATTACATTCTGGGAGTTTGTACCGGGAGCGTGCTGCTCGCCCGGGCGGGCCTACTCGCGGGCCGCCGCGCTACGACTAACAAGGCCGCCTGGAGCTGGGTCACGGGTGTCGGGTCCGCCGTCGGGGCGTCGTCAGACAGCAACAACATCGCCTGGGTTCCCTCGGCGCGCTGGACCGTCGACGGCAAGGTTTGGACGAGCTCGGGAGTCGCGGCGGGGATGGACATGATGTACGCCTTCGCGCGGCACGCGTACGGGCCAGAACTAGCCAATGCCGCGGTGAATGCTGCTGAGTACGCGCCGCACCAAGATCCGGACTGGGATCCGTTTTCGGTGGTGTACGAGGTGCCGGGCGCCGACGCATCGAGGTCGTTGACCAGCTGCGTTGCGCCGGCTGGGTTCTAGCTAGGTCCGAACGCAGGAACGGTGATGGGGTCATGGGTGGGAAGGAGATAATATCAGAAAAGAGGCGGGATGTGTAGATAGGCAGGTAAGCAAGCGGTTTGTGACCAGGAACCGCTGTTCTGGACATGGGGAGCGGATATTGATCGTATAGACTCATCCATGTCAATACACCCCGTCATTTTGTGATAGTTCTACAGTGCCAGTCTGCTGTCACGTCTGGTCAAATTGTTCTTCTGAGCCGCACGATTTCCGCACAGTCTGTAGAGAACGGCCAAGTAACAGGTGAGGCATCTGCTTCCTTTGTCGATAGTCCGCCATGGCCCCTTTGACCTCGGGCTTAGTCTAGTCACGGTCAAAGAGCCTTTCTTCTATAGCAGACCACGAGGCCAATCATATTAAAGAAACTTCGAGCCAATCCAAAGATCGGGATCATGAATTCCGTCTCTTCAAGGCCAGACTTGCTTACGTCAAGAAAGACTTCCATCCCTTTATCGTGGCATCTGACAAAGCGACCTGCTCATAGTATATAACCCAGCATGCCATCAGGCACAAACCCCGTAGCCACCCTGTTATTCCAGTCGTAATCGTAGTTTTCTTTCATTCATTTCCTTGGACTTTCCTCTTTCGTAACAGACGTGAAGCCAGCACAAGTCTTCTTTGGCACTTACACTCACTATTACACACAACCACCAAACTTGGGTCACCAGCCCCTGTTTTGGCAAACACTTAAACAATTTTATTCGACAATCTCTTTTCCCTTTCTTTTTTCTATTTTTTAGACATGGCACCACGGATAAGCCTTCCCAAGATCAGCGCCTTCGGCCTCTCCCAGATCACGACTCAGGACCCCTATCGCCGCAGTCCATACGCAAGCTCCGCCACACCCTTCCCTCTTCTCCCATCGCAGCGAGCCCACAGTGTCCCCCGCCGCCGCGGGAGCCCTTCCCGTTCCTGTGGCAGTGCTGTTCCTGCTACACGACGTACCGCTTCTCCACAACCCGGCGATGCCTCCTCTGCAGCCACAACTACCGCACGCGCGAAGTCGCTTTCGGCTCCAATAACTCCTCTTCTACTTCCACAAACGGCAAGAAACGCAAGCGCAGAAACCGCTACTGCCGCTCCGAGTTCGACTACGAGGGCTGGTCCACCTGGGGCGCCTGGCGCCGCGGCCACGCCCTGCGGCTCGAGAGCACGCGCGCGCAGGACGCGGACGCTGTACTGAAACGGCGCGAGCAGAAGTTCCTCGACAAGACGCACGACTGCTCCGTGCACTGCGACTTCCCCTCGCAGTGCTTCCCACACGCAGATCCGCGTGCTCGAGGACGAGCTGCGCGAGGACGCGGCGCAGCGGGAGGCGCACGAGGACGCGGAGAGGGAGGCGGGGATGATGGAGAATGACGAGATTTTGATGGCGTATGCGGCGTCTTCTTCGTCTTCGTCTAGGCCCAGCAGCCAGATGGAAGAAGTGGATTACGACCGAGAGGACGATCGGCTCGAGCTCAATTTGGCTTGGGACCTGCCCGAGGATGAGAACGAAGCATCGCCGACGAGTCCCATCAGCAAGGCGACGTTCTTCTACGACCAGAACAACCAGTCCCAAGTAAACATCAGCGGCAGTGGCAGCAACAGCAGTGCTAGTAGCAGTAAAGCGCCCGTCATCATCCCCGGCCTGACCTCCCCACCCGCCGTCGACGCGACCAAGCTGACCCACGACGAGCTCTTCGCCCTCATCGACGAGGACGACGACATGATGGCGTACGAGGACAGCCGGGCTGGGAAACGGGAGGGCGCCGGCAGCCGGCTGTCGGTGCGGCGGGATCCCAACCACAACCAGACCGAGCTGGTGAACTGGGCCGACTTGGACGAAAGCAGCAGTGACAGCGAGGGCGAGGAACACTATTTCGAGTGTCGTGAGAAGCCTCGGCGGCCTAGCTCTAGCGTCTCCGACTCGTCTACGTCATCGACGGAGTGGGAGGATGTGGATGAAGACGAGGAAATGGTGGACACTGCCGCCGCGGAGGAAGAGGCGGCGCTGCGGGACTTTAGGCGGGTGAGGCACACGTTCATGATCGAGGCGTAAGCCTCGAGGGTTGGGATTGGATGGTCTGCGACCTCTTTGTTTGATTAATACTTAATTATCTTGATATATACTTTTGTGCTTTGTAAGGCGTTAATGTAGCATTGTCTTCACTGGTCACTTCCATCTCAGATGTCTTGAAGAGTGTATTGGTCCCGCGAGCCAGCATTACGGTTTACAATGAAACTCATTGAACAACGCGCAATGTCTAGGTGTCACCTATGAAGATATGAGATACGGCGAATAAAAGAAACCTAGGATATCGATATCGCTGACTGGCAAACGCTGAAACCATCCCATCGCAGAACTCCGACATGTTCCACCGACCTTTTCCAAACTTTTCCCCATATCATAATTCATAAGTGCCCTAATTGCATACTCCCATCTCTGACCGACGACCTCCAACTACTAGCAGTATGTGAACATATCTACTGAGATCACATGGGCCCAATGTCCAATGCCCGCAGAGGGCCGGATACCATCTCCCCTCCCACCACCACGTAGAGACGCCATCCCTTGCCACACCATCTTCATTTCACCACTGCCGGCCTATGAAGCCCCGTCCGTTTCCCTCGCGCCTCCAGATGCTCGACCTGACTAGCCTGCAGCACCGGCCGAAGGTTATTATCGATCTTGTCCCTTAGTATCCCGTCCACATGGCGACTCAAATCGCTCATCTTGACGGTGAGCTGGCTGTAGTGGTGCTGCTGGTCGCTGCTCAGCGACTCGCTGACGGCGCGCAGGGTGGCGACGAGCTGGTAGACGGACCCGGCGTAGGTGTCGCGGTTGGGCATCGGCCAGAGCCGGAACTTCTTCATGCTCCGCAAGGTGGCGCCCAGCATGGCGTCGACGTTGGACGTGTCGGAGCGCAGCTCGTGCGCGACGTCGGGGATCAGGGTCTCGACCCAGCTGAGGAGCGGCGTCAGGAGGCGCGAGACCACCTTTTGGCGCGTGGCGTGGATGGTTTCTGTCGTTGGGTCAGTGATGATATTCTTCGTGTAACTTTCAGCTTCAAGCTGTTATTGCCCACTAACCAAAGGCCTCTTCGGGCTCAAAAGACTCGTTGAAGAGCACCGCCTTGGTGCCGTGTGCCGTCACTGGAGACCACAGGCTGCCGTTGTCGTCCAGGCGACTACACCAGGCTAATTCAACAATGATCCTCTCGAACTCGGCCAGGTTGCCCAGCTCCCACGTGATCCAGAGGCACTTCTGCAGTCCCACATAGCTCGACGCGTTATGCGCGCCCGGCTGCTTCCGGTTGTTGAGCTCGGTGACCTGCTGCAGCCGCAGGGCGCTCCACAGATGGGCCCAGGGCCGGAGGCAGTGGGTCAGGTCGTACTTGTCGGTGGTGATGGCGAGGTCATAAATCAACTGGATGCGCGACCCTTTCAGCTCGTCCTGTGGCACCTTCTCGAACTGCGTGTGGAAGATGCTCAGCAGGATGTAGAAGGTGCTGGGCGAGTCCTCGGGCAGGCGGACGACCCAGTCGCCCCGCGCGGGCCGGTGCGATTCGGCGAAGCCGCCGTGGAGCATCTGCCGGAAGACGGTCGAGGGGCGCGTGAGGGCACGCGAGTCGACCCGGAAGGTGGCCGGGGTGGCGCCTGGGTACTCCTCGCCGATGGCCAGCAGCAGGTCGCCATCGGGGTCGATGTCGAAGCGCCGTTCCGGGAGGGCCTGGTGGACTTGGGCTGGAGCTTGGATCTCGGTTTCAGCTACGGGTTCGGCTGCTTCTGGTTCAGAGCCCTGCGCAGGGACAGGGGGCGGTGACCACGATTCCAGGGATTGTAGTAGTGGTGGTGGCGGCGGCGGGTTCAGTGCGCAAGGCCGGCGCGGGCCTTTCAGAGCCCGATTCGGAGGCTGAGCGGCTCCGCGGGCGCTTGGTACCCGAGGCGCTCGCCTGTGCCTGTGAGCCAGTCCTGTTGCGCAATTCCATCTTCAAATGTGTGGCTACCAGTTGCGAAGATGATTACGATTAGAGAAGAAATAACATTATTTCCGGCAATGCGCAACGGGCAGGGCTGCGAAGTATTGATGAGATGAGATGAGATGGAACGTTCGGCGTCTGCTGCCTGAGCAGCGCAGTGAGTGCAGGTGTACCTAGTAGTAGGCGTGCTACTGTGCCAGCGAGGGGCAGCTACCTAATGTGCCAATGCGCCTGGCTTGGGGGCCCAAGCACTTGACCATCCATTGCCCACCACCCAATTAGCAGACTGCCTGTCCGACATGTCGTCCGACCTCTCTGCTTGAACGGAAGTCAGAATCACCGACATGCTTCGCGCAAACCTTTTGTGGCAAGCTGACTTCAAATAAAAATAGGAAGGAAGTCCGCAATAAATTGCAAATGGCTTTTAAACATAGGGAAGATTACGATGCCTTCGCGACGGGGGAAAACGTTTCTATGTTGCACTTGACGTGGTGCCCACTTGCTTCAAGTGCCGCGACTAACATCCAGTAGCATTAGCATGGCGATGAAGGCACCCGTACCTGATATACTGGAGATCGCGGAAAGCCCGGGTATCAATGCCGACATGCAAGCAAGCTCTCGTGTTTGATGCGCATCGTCGCAATGAGGCTATTCACCGTATGCAAGCCACCGAGTTTGTCAGCAACCACCCCCATGCTTCGTTCCTTACTCCGCACCCCAATAACCGTATGATGTCACCGATCTGGCAGGTCGTATTAAACGTCACAACCTCCACCGTGACATCGTCCATTTTCATTACAAATTGAGGGGGAAACCACATGGGAACATCTCGTCGTATTCCTCACCATTCATCTGAATCTGTTCTGTGACGGAAGATAATCAACCATCCCGTCCACTGAGAGAGTGAGACACAACATCATGTCGTACGTCGACGGCGCCGGTCGCTATCTCGGCCAGGTGGGCAACGAGTCCGGCCGCATTCTGGACTCGTCCCCGATCCCCTCGGCCGTGAAGTACCACCACGGCCTGCGGCGCGAGCTCCTCGACGTCGGAATATTACGAGACACCATCCTGCCCAGCCTGCAGGTGCACGGCTCGCTGGCCCTGCTCGCGTACGGCGTCGCCCGCGCCACCGACAGCGTCGAGGGCAAGGACTTTCTCTGGCCCGTAGCGCCCATGGTGAACGGCTGGTGGAGCGCCGTCGGCCGCAAGGTCTACGCCAGGGCCTGACCCTCCCGCAGGCCTTCGCGACGCTCTCGCGGCCCGAGCGGCTGCTGCTCGCGGGCGTCACGCTCTGGGGCGGCCGCCTCTTCTACCGTATTGCCAGCCGCTCCGCCCGCCGACGCAAAGGCGGCGCCCGGCTCCGACGACGCGCGCTACGAGGAGGCCAAGAAGGAGCCCGGGTTCTGGAACAAGGCGCTCTTTACCCTGTTCGTCCCCGAGGCCCTCATCCAGACTGTCATCTCCCTTCCGTTCACAGCGCCGTTCCATCACCAGGGCGCGGTCCTCACTGGCTATCACCCCGTCATCCAGGCTGTTGCCGTCGGTCTCTTCTCTGCCGGGTTCGCGCTCGAGGTTCTTGCGGATAAGCAATTGGAGGGGTTCAAGCAGGACGACAAGAACAAGAACGCCGTTTGCAAGGAGGGAGTCTGGAGCCTCGTCCGACACCCCAAGTAAGTCACCGTCTTCTCAAACGCCCCTTTCGAAGGCATGACAGCAAGCTAACCTCGTGTTACAGCTACCTGGGCGACTCTCTGGTCCACTTCTCGTTCCCGCTGCTGCTGTACGGCTCGGACATGCTGGCCCCGATCGAGATCCTCGGCTGCCTCGCCAACTACGCCTTCCTGCGCTACATTGGCGGCGACAAGCAGACGGAACAGCACCAGGAGCGCCGCTACTCGCAGACCAACCTCGAGAAGCACGCCGATTTCAAGAAGTTCAAGGAGACGCACAACTCCGTCTGGCCCCGCGTCGAGGTCGTCAAGAATAAGTGGCTGTGGTATGTGCTGGGTGCGGGTGTTGTCGGTGCGGCTGTCGAGCAGGCTGTTCACCAGCTCTTTTAAGGGGTGGTGATTCTAGTATGAACCATTTATCGATGTACACCAATGTGCGTTTTCGTTAGGTATGGCGTTATTGGCTTGGTCCGGGAACAAATTTGCACAGTCTAGTTATATCAATGATAACAATCCTTATACGCAGAACAACGAGCCCTTAAATTTGCCCGTGGGACTTGATAACAATACCTATCTGAATGCATATCCTGGTCTGAACTATTGTGAAGTACCTGTACGGAGGGGTCTCACTCCTGCCCGGTACGGAGCTGGTGTTGAGAAGCTGAACCCCCGAAACACGGGGCCCGGCATGCTGTGGCCGTGAAATTGACCCCCGTGGTGTCGAGCCCGGGCCGCCCTTTTTAAGGGAGTTTAGGCACCGGTGGTATCTCCTACCTGCTCGGCGTTCCTTTCCAGCCGCATCGCCCCTCATCGCCCCTCCGTCCTCCGTTTGTCACGCAGGGACCCGTGTTGCTGCGGCTGCCGAGCAAAAAAAAAAAAAAAAAAAACGCACACCACCCCAGGCAACGGTGAGCTGAGGCACCCACCTTTGGACTTTTCTTTGATTCCATCCCGAAATTTCCGCTGTCAATGACTTCCCATTGACACTGGGATTCGACCATCACTCACTCGCAACCATCAGATTGCCTCCCTCCTTCCGGGATCCGGTCCTTGAATCCCTAACAGAGATTCCATCCCTAATTCTATCCACTGGCCATTCATTCCATCACCTTCTTCGGTCACTGCAGTTTGATCTTCAAGATGTCTTCGGCCAACAGATTTGACTACTACGCTGAGCTGCGCATCGAGCCTACCGCTACGTCGCAGGAGATCACGGCGGCCTACCGTCGCCTGGCCCTGCTTTGCCACCCTGATCGAAACCCCGATGATCCCACGGCCACTGCTTCCTTCCAGCGTGTAAGTTGTCTCTTTGTTCTCTCATTCCCATAAGTATTTACCATGTTGTATCGTGGTACTGACTCGGAGACATCGGAAAACAGCTTCAAGAGGCATACGAGACCCTCGGAGACTTTGACAGAAAGGCTTCCTACGACGCCTCTCGCCTCCGCCCCGGCCAGCGGCCCGCTGCATTCTACGAAGACGACGACCACGAGAGCTTCGTCGACTCCATCATCCAACGCTACTTCGCTGGCGTCCAAGAGGCCATGGCCCGAGAGCGGGCCGCCTTCGAGGCAGCCACCAGATTGTACGAGGCCGAGACCGAGGCCCAGCGCCGCCGCGAGGAGGAGGAGCGGCGCACCGCCGACCGGATTCTCCGCGAGGGACGGGCACGCCTCGCGGCCGAGCAGCAGCGCGCCGCCGAGAGGAAGGTGCGCGCCGAGAAGAGGAAGGAGGCGGAGCGCGAGGCGGCGGCCCGGATGGCGGAGCAGGCGCGGCAGCATGCGGATGAGCGGGCGCAGCAGGAGCACCGATGGGCCCTGCACAAGGCCGTCACGAGGCCGGACAAGAAGAAGGCCTGCCTGCATTCGCAGTTTGATGGCTGGGTCAAGCACGGCCACCGGCGCAAGCCCCGTTGCGAGGAGTGCGGTGAGAAGCGCAGCATGACCACGTTCGGCTGCCCCTACTGCGACATCATGGTCTGTCCTATGTGCCGCGATAAGCTGGTTAAGGCGAAGCGGGACTCCAAGGAGTAAACTGCTGCTGGAGATGAATGCACTGAGACTGAGGGAATGGGATGGATATACCATTGGAATGGATGGTGGGAACCACTGATCGATTGCCTCTGACTACATACTTGCTAGGACCTAAGGCTGAGGCAATCCGAGTAGGATGAGTTGATCAGAAAGACTGATGTAATTCTGCCATAGGCCGATCAACATGAACTGAGAGAAATTCGCTATAGGAATCATTGAAGGACATGATGAAAAACGACACCTACAACTTCTGTAGAATTGACAATGAGGTTCTGATGTATCATACACGGTATCTGGTGAAAGGTTGGGAGACAGGCACTGAAGCCACAGAACCCCGCTGCTGCTGCTGCTGCTGCTGCTGGCTGCCCGCTAAACTAAAGCGATGTCCAGCCACGGGCGCCCAAAACGCGTCACTAAATCAATTTACGCGTCTTCTCGCCAAAGCTGCCCGGCAAAATAATTGATTGCATTGCCAACCCAATCGTCTCCCATTCGTCCCGACGTCACGAGCACTGCGACAGCCACATCGCCTTCAACTACGTGAAAGACCTCTTTTTTGAAAACCCATCGCATCCATCAATTGCCCAGCATGTCCGACTTCGAAGATGAGATGGACGTGGATGCTCCTCCCTCCAAGGAAATCATGTTCTCGTCCGACAACACCACCAAGGGCAAACGCAGCGCCGCCAACCTGCCCGTCGAAGCCGAAGACTCTCTGCCCTGGGTCGAGAAGTACCGACCCGAGACCCTCGACGACGTGTCCGGCCACCAAGACATCCTAGCCACCATCAACAAGTTTGTCGACTCGAACCGGCTGCCGCATCTGCTCCTCTACGGGCCCCCGGGCACCGGCAAGACCTCGACCATCCTGGCGCTGGCCCGGCGCATATACGGCGAACAGAACGTGCGGCAGATGGTGCTCGAGCTCAACGCGTCCGACGACCGCGGCATCGACGTGGTGCGCGAGCAGATCAAGACCTTCGCCTCGACCAAGCAGATCTTCACCATGGGCGGCGGCGCTCTAGGTCGGGCGGCATGGCCAGCTTCAAGCTGATTATTCTCGACGAGGCCGACGCCATGACCAACACGGCCCAGATGGCCCTGCGCCGCATCATGGAGAAGTACACGGCCAACACGCGCTTCTGCATCATCGCCAACTACACCCACAAGCTGTCCCCGGCGCTGCTGTCGCGGTGCACGCGCTTCCGTTTCAGCCCGCTGAAAGAGAACGACATCCGCGTCCTGGTGGACAAGGTCATTGTGGAGGAGAACGTCAAGATCTCGGCCGACGCCACGGATGCGCTCGTCCGGCTGAGCAAGGGCGACATGCGAAGGGCATTGAACGTTCTGCAAGCATGCCAGGCATCAAGTAGGTTATTTGATCAGTTTTCTCCTGTTACTGCTACGCTTTTCTTCCAAGTAAACTAACATGCTCGAACAGGTACCCCGCTACGACTAAAGGACGAGCCCAAACCCCAAGAAAAGGACATTGTGCGAGAAAACATCACGACCGAGTCCATCTACAACTGCATCGCCGCGCCCCCGCCCGAGGCGATCGAGAAGATTGTGCAGACCCTTCTCAACACGAGCGACGTGACGTCGTGCCTGTCGACCATCAACACCCTCAAGGTGGCCAACGGCCTGGCCCTGGCCGATATTATTACTGCCCTCGCCGAGACGCTGTCGACGCTCGAGGTCAAGCCCGAGGCCATGATCCGCTGGCTCGACGGGCTGGCCGAGATCGAGTACAGGGTTTCCGGGGGCGGGAGTGAGGCGATTCAGACTGGCGCGGTGGTTGGGGTCATTCGGGAGGGGTGCGAGTTGACGGGTTGAAGAGTTCATGCAGTTCACAACCAACACTCTGTTCCGTTACTGGTAAGCCCGATACGAGATGCAGCCAGTTCTGGAGGTTACAAAGAAAGGCAAACGGCCAAGGTTGCTGCAGCTACCTGCCACACAGGCGTTTGAAAGGCTGGGACGGGCAGCAGTAACGAGCACACGGTTTAGGTGCATTGGCGGCATGCGACACCCAGTTGCTTACTGCTGTTACTTGGCGATCTGCCCTGGATTGGGCCAATAGATTTAGCCTTAAACTGAAGCTTCGTAGCTGGATGGCTGTGCATCCGACTGCAGGTGCCAGCCTCTTGTTTGCTGCCCTGCAGAATCGGATAGAATCAGTCCATCAATGATAAATGAAACTACTATTCATCTTCCATCCGTATTCTTTTTCGACTGTTGCATCGTGGCCTGGCTTTCATGGACTAATTTGGACGTTGGTTTTACATTGCGCAGGCACGGCGTTTCATGCCCCGCTATGTCAATTAATTGCGCTTGCCAACGCAGTAACCGTAATAGCTGAAGGCGAATCGAATTGAAACCTCCACTTCCGAAAGTCGGTTCAACATCGTCGGCCATCCCACTTTCCTCACTAATTGCCCATCCACTACGTCGTCGACATCAGTCGCAGCACCCAAAAATAACAGTTAGAATTGCGTGACCTGACCAGAGGCACACCAGTCTCGTTGGCGCCCCGTCAATTGCCCAACATGTCTGTGCATAGCGCCCTAGCTACACCCGAGATCCTGCATATCATATGCGACTTCTTAGAGACCAAGGACCTCTACTCATTCCGTCGTGTTTGCAGCAAATTCGCAGATGTCGGCGCCTGCTACGCCTTCCAGGAACTCACCATCCACTTCCACAAGGATGATTTTGACATGCTGCGGCACTTCGCAGAGTACGAGGCTGTTGCGCGGAATGTGCGGTCCCTCATCTACATTGGCGACACCTTGCAGGACGACACTACCATCAACTTCCCGGAGTTTGCGGCGCACTACATGTTCTCCCAGATCAGCAACGACGCCATCTCCGCCATTACTGGCGGCCGTGGAATTTCATCCCTCATGAACATTGACGGCCTCAAGCCGTCCTACGACTGCTACGAGGAACTGCTGGCCACGCAGAAGCGCATGCTCCAGGACGACGTGGACAACGCCGTCATCAAGTACGCCATCTCCAAGTTCCCGCGACTGCGCGACATCACCATGTCGCTGGGCGGCGACACGTACGAGATTGACTACGTCAAGGGCAAGACGCCCTTCAAGAATTCGCTGGTGAAGCCGGGGACCTCGCCCGAGCCCGTGGGCTGCCGCCAGCTGGGCACGCTGCTGTCGGCCATCGGGGACAAGGACATCAAACTGAAATCGCTGACGGCCGGCCACTTCAGCTGGAAGTTCTTCGAGAACAACCCGATGACGGTGCTGAGCGGCGCGCTGGCCCCTGCGCGGGGCTGACGTACCTGGAGCTGCTGATCGACACGGGCGTCGAGGACGCGCACGAGGAGGAGCCGAACCTGGGAAGCGAGGTGCACAAGTGCCGGCCCGTCATGGAGCGGGGCCTGCTGCGGGACTTTATCGCGTCGCTGACGCAGCTCAAGACACTGTCGGTCATGTTCAATTTTCATTCCTACGAGCACGGGTTCCCGGCCGCGCTCGAGGACGTCATCAAGCCGAAGCACAAGTGGGAGCATCTGGAAGACCTGAGCCTGGGCAACATCGAGTGCGAGCGGCAGGAGCTCATGTCGGTCCTCAAACGGCACAAGGACACGCTGGACTCGCTGGAGCTGCAGGACATCCGGCTCAAGAGCACGTCGTGGCTGGCGCTGCAGTCGTCAATCCGCAAGCACTTGAATTTAGTTGATGCCATGGTCACGGGCGAGCTGTACGGCGTCGACGAGGAGATGATGATGGATGAGCTGTTCATGCTGGAGCCAGCGGATCTGCGGGACGAGCTGCGGGACGATTTGTGCGATTATCTTTGTGGAAAGAGGCGGCGGGGGGTTGACGCGGGATGATAATAACTTTTTGCTGTGAGGGCAACTCAAGGCGGTCTTGCTACGTGGACGACATTGATCTATGATGCAGATCGGGGTGTTGCGTTCGGTAGACGGTTCATCAGCATCACATAGTACGAAGCGCTGCACGCTGGGAGGTGTTATTCGGCCGGGAGGAAAGGCTTGGCCGAATCGATTGCGGAACGAATACAACGGATTACGAGTTATTCACCGACATGAGTACAGGATATAGGACTCTATCAGCTCTGACGGATCTGAGATAGGGTAACATCGAATGCGAATACCCGACTCCGAGATTCTGGCCCACCTGGGACCGGTCAGCAATTGGAGTGAGATCAGAGTCTAGATTCGAATGTTCCGGTGCTTTCCAAGGGAGATTTACGTGCTACGTTCATCCAGGGGGGCGATAGATTAACTGGTCTCATTCTCATTTGCACGCCTGTGGCACAACTCTCATTTAGCCGCAGAAGCGACCTGGACTAGCTGGGGCTTTTCTTTCTCTGGCGACAGCATTGCCTAATCTAGAACATTTTCTCACGGGATACGATCAATTGCATTGGTTGCCGTCGTGCTTCTAAAAACAGCGACACGATGTACGTAGGTGTCCATCTCCGTCCTCTTTTCGTATTTGAACTGTTCGTCTGCCACTTGTGACTTGTTCGACGTATCCGACTAGATCTGTTGATCCGGCCTGCTGTGACAGGCATCCTACGATGAAGCCCATCTTGGTTCTCTTTTATTCTCTTGCACTGTTCATCTCTGCGGTCTCTTTGACACCGCTCCATCATCATGGCTTAGATAGTCCCGGCCCCGATTTCTCCTCGTCGACCAAACGGGCGATTCCGGATGATCATGTGAAGCATGAGAAGCGAACCGTTGAACAGGGGCGGCGATGGGTCAAGCTGAAGAGGGCGGACGCGCGGGCGACGCTACCTATGCGGATTGGCTTGAAACAGCATAACCTTGAGAAGGGGCACGATCTGTTGATGGATATGTATGTGTATTGGCTGCTTGCTTCCTTGTATCAACTTTGCTAGCATATGAGCAATCCGTTGACCAACCAGGTAGGTCGGACCCTGCATCGAAGAACTACGGCAAGCACCTCACTTCAGCCGAGGTGGCTGACTTATTCGCCCCGTCCGATGCGAGCGTCGCGGCGGTCAAGGGCTGGCTGGTTGGAGCTGGCATCCCGGCGTCGGCCATAGGTCGGTCTCTGAATAGGCAATGGATCCAGTTCGATGTGCCGGTCCGTCAGGCTGGGGACCTCCTCGCGGCCGATTACCACGTCTATGAGCATGAAGACAGTGGGGCCCAGACTGTCGCTTGTGAGGAGTGAGTACAGGAGCTTTCTCTTGAGAGGGTGGTAGAGCCAAAGTCGTTCAACTGCTGACTTTTTCGTAAGATACCATGTCCCCAAGCATATCCAGGAGCACATTGACTATGTCACTCCTGGCATCAAGCTCATGAGCCTAGGCGAGAGCCATGAGCCACGCGGCCAGGCCAAGAAGCGAAGTACTTATCGAGGGGCCGAAGGTATCGACAGGTTCATATTGCCCGTAAAGATGACTGATCCCGCGAAGAAGTTGAAAATCACGGCGAACCAAACGACCTCGCCCAACGACGGGCCAAGCATCCCCCTGGAACATCCCGTTTCCGCTGGATGGCGACTGCGATAAGTATATGACGCCCGAGTGCATCCGACGTAAAGTTTTCTACACCCTAACTCATCTCTGAATACAGGCGCTGACAAGTGATAAGGGCTCTATCGTGTACCTAAAGGCACGAAAGCGCACCCCGGTAACAAGATGGGCATATTCCAAGGGCTGGGGCAGAAATATACGCAGCACGACCTCGATACGTTTTTTACGGGATTCATGAAGTAAGACAAACCCTTAAGAAAAAAAAAAAGGAGAAAGCAAACCGACTAACAACTCCGGCGTAGTGGAATCATCCCAAACGGAACGCACCCCGAGCTCCGGTCCATCAACGGCGGCCGCGGCGTGACGACGGATCTGAGGCTCGCAGGAACGGAAGCCAACCTCGACTTCCAGATGGCGTACGGGCTGATCTGGCCGCAGCAGACGGTGCTCTACTCGGTCGACGACGAGTACTACCAAAAGAACCAGGCGGGGGCTGATTCCCCTTATAAGGGCTTCTTCAATAGTATGCATGCGCCCACTTCTTCCTAACCTACCAATATTGGGAAGACTAAAATTATCATGGGCAGACCTCTGGAACGCCATCGACGGTAGCTACTGCACATCCTCCGCCTTCGGCGAGACCGGCAACTGCGCCCGCCCCGAGTGCCTGGACCCCTCCTTACCCGGACACCCACGCCGACGACGGCTACCGGGCCCCCTCATGTGCGGCGCCCACGCCCGCACCAACGTCATCGCCATCTCCTACAGCGGCGGCGAGGCCGACCTGCCGTACTCGTACCAGCGGCGCCAGTGCGCCGAGATCCTGAAGCTGGCGCTGCAGGGGACGACGGTGCTGGTGGGCTCGGGCGACGACGGCGTCGCGAGCGCGGGCAACGATCCGGCGCCGAATGGGTGTTTGGGTAGGGACCATGAGGTGTTTCATCCGCAGTTCCTCTCGACTTGTCCGTATGTGCTTTCGGTAGGATCGACGCTGCTGCCGCCGGGACGGAAACCCGACGGCGACGATGGCGGCGACGACGATGACGATGATGGATCGGCGTCATCATCGGCGCCAAGCGGTTGCGGTGCGGAGAAGATCAAGAGGAAGGAGAAAAGCAATGCGAACCCGGAAACCCCGACTGTTCGCTTCCCTTCCGGCGGCGGCTTCTCCAACATCTACCCCCGGCCGCCCTGGCAGGACCGCCACGTCGAGGGTTACTTCGCTCAAGTCAATCTCTCCTTCACGGGCTATAACGGCGGCCGGCCGCGCGAGGGCTTCTTCATCGGCGACCCCAGCAACCTGATGACTTTCAATAACACCGACGATGCCAGTGCCCATAACAGCAGTGCTGCTCCCGGAGGCATCACCGCCCCCGGCCGCTTCAACCGCCTCGGTCGCGCCTACCCCGACGTCGCCGCCAACGGCGACAACTTCGTCATCTCGCACCGGGGCGCCCTGGCGCGCATCGGCGGCACGTCGGCGTCGTGTCCGCTGTTCGGCAGCCTGCTGAACCTGATCAACGAGGAGCGGCTCGCGGCGGGGAAGCGGGGGCCCGTGGGGTTCGTGAACCCGGTGCTGTATGCGCACCCGGAGGTGTTTCGGGATGTTAGTACGGGCGGGAATCGGGGGTGTGGCGCTGGGGTAGAGGGGCGGCAGGGGACGATGAAGAAGCCGATGGCGTTTCCGGCGGCGCCGGGGTGGGATCCTGTTTCGGGGCTGGGGACGCCGGATTTTCCGAGGTTGTTGGAGTTGTTTATGAGTTTGCCGTAGTCGGCGAGGTGTGTTGTGTGTGGGTGGCCGGTTGTGTCGTCAAGTTGGCGGGTCTCTTTATACTGCATCTCATGAGTTCCAATGGACCAAGTACTATCCTTTATTTGATCTTCTATGTTGTCTGTCCAATGCTACATGATGCTTAAATCATTGCTTTACAACTCGTCATGTGTACTTCCCCCATTCTCCTTATGCTTCCCCTCCGCCTCTGATTCCATCGGAGAAGATGAAGCAGTCGATCCAGCGGCCACCGGCGGCGGCGGCGTCCCGTCCCAGGGCTTCACCTTGCCCGACGCGATCTGCGTGACGAACTGCTCGATGGCCTGGGCCGAGAGCTCCTTCTCCTGGTCGAAGGGGAAGACCTGGCCGTACATGGGGTTCTGCACCGCCACCGCGGGCAGGACCTCGGGCCGCAGCCCGAGCATGGAGACCATGTCGGCGTACTCCTCCGCGTCCACCGTCACGAACAGCAGGTACTCCTCGTACTTGCGCGCGACGGCCCGCATGGAGGCGGCGTACTCTTCGCGCTCGAGGGCGTCGGGCGAGAAGTAGTAGACTAGGGATTTCCCCGGACTGTACATGTCAGTAAGCCATTGCCAGTCTAAAGGCTATATTGAAAGGGAATGAGAGATTACTCACCTGCAAGTACTTCCCCTCCGTCTTGCGCGTCAACTCGCCGATCAGAGGCGTCATGCACTTCTCGACGAACTTCTGAATCGCGTCAACGGCCGTCATGTCCGAGAGAACCGACGGCGGCTCCCCGGCGCGGTCGCGGTTGCTGTAACACACTATAGCGGCCGGGCTGATGCTGGCGATGGACCCGAAGGAGGCACGGTCCCAGTACCGGTCCGCGACGGCCGCGAACAGGGTCTGCAGGTGCGCGTCACGGGTCGGGTGCAGCTGCGCCATGACCACGACGTCGTCGACGGACTGGAAGGCGGTCACGGCCTGTTCGTCTTCCAACTTGGTGACGGCGGGGCGCGAAGCGCGTTTGAGGTAGGATATGATTCTGCGTGGGGATGTGTGAGTGGCCAAGGTCAGGCGTGGGAGGATTGCGGATGTCCAAGTACTTACGCATTAGATGTCCTTGGGCCCCGGTACGGCGTCATCTTGCCTTCGCTGTCGAGGAGCCGTATCGCCGGATAGGAGATGACGCCGTAGTCTTTGCACATCTGCTGGTCTCTCACGCAGTTGATGCTGATAGCCCAGTTCGAGGCTTCTTCGACGCGCTCCCATACTAGCCTCAGGGCGTCGCATGCCGCTCTGAGTAAGTTGTCAATCGTCTGTCTTCTTGTCCACGGCAAGCTGGAGAAGGGAACTCACGTTGTTGGCTGTGGTCATTATGAGTGACATGTCAGTTTTCAACTATCCCAAACCCGGAAATCTTATAAGAGGCAATATACCATACCTCTATAACTGTTGCGGTGGAATGTTAGCAAATGCGTATAATAATATTGTCGATGCCTGGCTCTTTGGCTTTGGCCGGGCTCACTTACATGCTACCAGCATATTCTGGCCCTGAGATTGCCTCTTCCCTTCCCAATTTGAAGTCCTTCTCCGAGATATGGCTCCAGCCGTGTCTCCGGCCCATCGTCGCCGACGCCACCGACAAGGCGCATAACGAAACTAATAGCTTCATTTTCGGAAGGCTATACTATTGGCATATGCCTTCTTTTCTTCAAATTTTTGAGGAAAATATCACAGTATGGTATACTTCTACGTAGACAATGTGAACAGCTAGCAACGCGGGAAAAGTTGCTGAAGCTCGCTAATGACTAGCTTGCAGGCAGGGTCCCAGTTTAGAGCTGGTGAGCTTGGCGAGGTGCCATTGCCGATCAGGGACGAGCTGCAGGGGCTTGCAGCTTGATGGTCCGACGAGAAGAGCGCTAACGATCCCTACCTCTGCCCAGAACTGCCAGAATTGCCCCTCGCTAGCCCTCCATCTTTCCCAAGCTCCCCGCTGAAACTCGAGCCGGACACCTGTGCGCAGACAACTCGCGTTTCAATCCTGCAGTCGTGGAACCTGTAGCCTCAAGGTCATGACAATGGGGAAAGGAATGGATTGTCCCGATACCTTCATCAGGTGATCATTGGTCTACCTGGCTCTCTAGATAGAGAGAATGCCTTTGTCAGTACTGTTCTCCGGCTGCTGATATTGATGCAACCACCATAATCCTACCTATCAATACTATGGCGCCATTCAAGGACCTGCTCCTTTTCGCGATCGCGACAGCGACCTGCTTCGCTCAAAGCTCCGGAAACGGCGGTGCCCAGCAGCCGCTGGTATCGAGCGATGAATGCAGCCATCCGGCCTACCAAGTTCATATTCTATCCAAGTCGCCCTTGGTCATCTACCTGGAAGGCTTCCTGACCCCCGAGGAGCGGGCGCATTTGACAGAAGTCACGTAAGTGGACGCAGACCGAGACAGGGCACCAATTACCATGTATTTCTCTTGCTCTCGAAATACTGACCTTTGCCGCCACGAACTACAGAAAAGACACATTCACCCACTCCGCCGTCGCCGACGGCGGCTCCGAAGGCCTCCGCAAGACGCGCACCTCGCAATCGACCAACGTGCCCCGCGACGCCGCCGTCCGCTGCATAGAAGACCGCGCCCTGCGCTTCCAGGGCTTCGACGTGCCGCGCGCGCACCTCGAGCCGGTCCAGCTCGTGAAATACGGCGCCGGCGAGCACTACCACTTCCACACCGACTGGTACACGGACGGCGCGGCGCACGCGCGGACGGCCGCGACGGGCGGGAACCGGCTCAGCTCGTTCTTCGCGTACGTCGCGGCGTCGGACGACATCACGGGCGGCGGCACCAACTTCCCGATGCTGGACGCGCCGCGCGACGAGCGCTGGTGCAAGTTTATCGACTGCGACGAGCCGTGGGATCGTGGGGTTACGTTTCGTCCGGTGGTGGGGAATGCGGTGTACTGGGAGAACCTGCACCCGGACGGCACCGGCGACGAGCGCAACTTGCACGCGGGCCTGCCCGTCACGAGCGGCTGGAAGATTGGCATGAATATTTGGACGAGACAGGGCCCTCTGGGCGAGGATATCCGAGGTCCTGACGTCTAGATACATGCAATTGGATATCAATAATACAGCAAGTCTTTTAAACACTTTGACAACTTTTGGGATTGGTCTGCTAGTGCTCGTGTGTCTACTCGCAGCCCCCGTAGATCTCCGTCCAAAGCTGCTCTCCCGGGTCTTCGCCCAGGTCCGCGACCGCTTCTTCACCGCAAGGCCGGTAGTTCGCGAGCCAGACGGCGTCGTAGTATTGGTCAAACACGACTGTATCTCTGATTAGAAAAGGGAGTAGAGCAGATGCCACTGATGCCAAGACGAAGACTGGGTAGGACAAGGAATAGTGTGACGTACTGTAAGCTCCCCGGATGAAGGTGTCCCCCAGGACCCAAGTCGCCGCCCCCACGTCCGCCGGCTGCACCCCCAGCGCGCACCGGCCGCCGAGGTCGATGATGAAGTCCTCGTACTTGACGTCGATGACCACGCCGCCCTGGTTGAAGCCAAAGTGGACGTACCCGCCCCCGCCATCGTTGAGGTAGGAGCAGGATACGTAGTAGACGCCCTGCTCGTCGTCCAGGGTCGCGTCGAACTGCTGGGCCAGCGCCGCGACGATGTCCGAGTCCATGTAGCTGAAGGTCGAGCCCGTGTCGAGGAGCATTATCTGCGTGAACCCGGTTGGAGTGAGCTGCTCGGTGGCTTGTTGGTCGGGGCGGGTGTGGCCTAGGGAGGTTAGGTTCACCCAGTACCTAGCATTAAACCAGTTGTGTCAGTATCATACCTCATGAATTAACATACCTAAAACGATGTAGGTGTTGCATACCCGACTTGGCCGAATTGCTCCATTTGTTCCGCCGGCGAGGGCCAGATCTCGACGGGCTCCATCCAGCCCTCGAACTTGTGGTAGTCCACGCCACCGAAGATGATATCGCCTAAGATTTAGTCTCAGCTTATGTGTATCTCCTCAACCTAGGTACTGCGAGTCCTCAAGACTTACTGTTGCCGCTACCCTCACCTCCCAGTCCCACGCTGAACACTCGCTGGCTTATGTATCCGTCATCCACGAGACGGTCCAGCATCGTGGAGTACGGCGTATTGTACCCCTCGCCGTACCCGAGACCCATCATGCCGGCCCAGACGTAGGCGCTGGCGGTGGCGACCCCGAACTGCTGACTAGTAACTGGCCAGTCTGGAGGGCACGACAAAGTCAGTGTCACAACACGCGGAAAATGTAACTGGTACCTCTTGCAGAGGCTCCTCGGTCAGCCTTACGTCCCCATTGGGATGCACTTACAGTCGTCCCCAAGCGTCAGCACGTCGCTAAAGTACGTCCCCGCGTACCCGCCCGTCCCGAACGAGACGCCGAACCGCGTCGTCAGGTTCGCCGACGTGCCGGACTCCAACGCGTCGTACCGGCCCGCCGACGCGCAGAAGGTCGGGTTCGCGGCGCGCGCGCAGTCTGGGTTCACGTACAGCTCGTACGAGGCCGTGTCGATGACGACCTCGATGATCTGGCCGGGGCTTCCGAGGTTCACTGAGTATGCGAACTGGTTAATCTTTGAAAATCATGTTTCATATGCTTGATTGGCTAGACTGGACTTGCCGTCCATGAGGTAGACGATGCCGCCTTCGTAAAGGGAGAGCGGGAGCCGGCCCCAGCGCCGAGATAGAGAGGTTGCCGTGGTCACATTGCTGGTGCTGGTTACGTTGTTGGTTATCTGCACTTGCTCCTTCCGGAGGGCCGCCTTGATGTAGTTTCCCTGGCCTTGGTGTCGAAGTCGGCCGCGGTGGTCTTTCCTGCCCGCTTGTTGGGACTACGCCGTCGGGCCGCACCAGGTCCGCCAGCGAGGCGGCAAGACCCAGTCCTGGGAGCAGCAAAGCAAAAAGGACTCCGCACACCATCGTTCTACTCAGCGTGTTGCAGTCAAAAGGATTTTGCAATGAGTGACCGTGCCGTTTCGACAGTGTTGATACTGGAGGCCCACCGGACTTCCGGCTCTTGTCTCAGCATTGCCGGTTGGATCCTAACGGTTGAAATGAGACAACAACGTAAACCTCCAAAAGAGACGGGGTTGTTACATGTCAACATGGTTGCTGGGGCTTTGGCTTCAATCGTCATTCCTCCGCCAATCCAATTCGCCTCTACCCCCTCTCCGTGCTCTCCATCAAACCCGATCTTCTCCATGATGATACATTTGCTGGCAATCAAATGCAAAGTGCCGTTATGAAAATCTCGGTGAGTACGCTTTTGCCCACTGTGGGTATTGGAAAAAAGCAAAATCCATCCTGCGTGGTCTATGTCCGAGTATCGGCGGTGTCCTGAGAGGGTTGGGGGAAGGACGCCACATGATACAAATAAACAGGTTGTCCCAGAGTGCGGCAGGCTATAGAGAGGGAGTAGAGAGGGCACTTTATCCGTCACAAGAGCGTAAGGGGTCTCGACGTGGTTGGAGCAAAATCCGTCGCGGGTAAATGGCAGTACTCCAACGAGCGATATATCGCGGAGCGGGTAGCAACGTCAAGGTTGTTCCCGAGGACCCGGCCAGCCGACGGTCGGACGCCGGAGCAAGTCCCTATTCGGACGAGGGTTGAGTATAGGCGCGGTAACGTTACAAGGAGATACATTGCGTGATCTCGCATCAATTTTTGTCCTTATCGTAGGAAGAACGGCAAACCGTCATTCTCTGTCTCGTATTCACTCTTCTCCAGGCTTAGGGGCTACGGACTCTTTTGGTGGGTGTTTCCTGGACTCCGTGGAGTTTCCATTGAGACTATAGAGACTATGTGGCCGGCTGAAGATAATATAGAGAGGGAAAGGTTAGGATGTTGTAAAGATCTCAAATCTGGTTTGATTATATTACCAAACTCGTGATTCTTTCGCTGTCCCAATTTGCAATATGAGAGTTCATATGAAGCTCATTGACTAATTCAAAGTGACCACCTCCATTTTCGTCGCAGAATTGTGAAAAGATCTGTCACACCTAACACCCAGCGTTTTGCTTCATGGTATTTTATGCTGCAACCCCTGATCAGAGACAGCACGTACGTCATGAGCTAAATAAGAAACTGCACCCGAGCAGCAGTATATATCCGAGGCAGCTTGCTTGCGGCCGTAATTTATCTGTACAAGCCTCTGTATCCCATTTCCGCTACGTATCATCAAAAGGTTTTGATGAGCAGCATCCAGGGCGGAGTCTCTTTAGTTAGGGGTACTTTTGCAATACCACGGGTGCTGTCTCGGTTTATTCAGTTATATTATTGAGTTGCTAATTAGGTAGCTGTAATCAAAGCTTGAAAGTAATGGCTATTAATTTATAGAACAAATCAAGGATAGTCAGTAGTATCACAAGAGAGCATGTTCAGTGAAAGAGGAGAGAAGTCTTGATAATATATACGAAGAAACATATTTGAAGCACACCCTTATTCTTTCTCGCAACTATCCCAAACCTCCATATGAGCGGCAGATCTACGAGTTGGGAATAAGCTGACTAGGTAGCTTACCACGCTTCGAGCATCAGTATCATGAATAGCTTTTCAAACTCCATACCGTGGAATTTGCTTCATTAGTATTTCTCAAATTTGTGTCTCCTTCTTTCCCAGTGAGGCTGGTACATGCTTTAGATAACAGCATGAGAAACCATCACGGTGCTTCCTGCGACGGAAGCATCCTCCGGTTGTCATCGACATCAAGATTCGTACATTTCGCCGCTATGACGTTGGCAGTGCGATGGACTTAATGCAGGGACCGAAATTCCCGCCCGATTCGGGGAGTTTGGCGCTGCATATGCAGCGGGAATAACTGGCAATTAGGTTAACGTTCACTAGTCCTGCCGCTTGATGGGCTCCAATGGCCGTTGGGATGACACTAGTTTAGAAGCAAGCCTCATCGTTACGCATGGCCGGCATGGGTTTTGAGGTAGCATGTTCGCGCATCGACTCACGTCCAATCGCCGCCACGTATCTGCCACTAGAATCAGTGTTTCTCGCTGTCACGTCACTAAGCATGACAACTTCGGAAGACTGTCTAGGGTAACCAAACAGGCCACTTTCCACCCCGCCTTGCCGCTTGGCAACGTGAAGCTTTCTGCAGGCAGGCGATCATGGTGGTATTCCGTACCACTCGAACCACGAGCAAAGCGGGGTTCATCTGCAAACACTCTGTGTGCCACTCGACCATTGGCTGCTCACCTGGGCTACGCCTGGAGCGAACACTAACAACAGCATGGGGAAGCTCTGGAAGGACAGGGATAAGGAGCTGATATCGGGATCAGCTTACCTTCAGCTTATCCCCAGCTCCATCTCTAAGTCGCGTGGGAAGCTGCCCATCCCCTCCCCCGCCTTTCGCGGGCAGTAGATGCGCTTCTTCCTGAGCGCGGTCCCAAAGCAACATCAGTGTTCCGTCACACGTCAAATTTGAGAGCTGCATGCAAGCCAAGCCCAGCCATGATAGGCTCTGCCCCTCTTTCTGGGTGCACAGCCAGAACGTTCGACGGGTTTGCGAGCTGTCATCGGAAGAATGACATCTAGGTAAGGCTGTCATGCTGCATGCATTTTGGAAAGGTAAGTAAAGTAGAGACGGTTCGTCGCTGATGTAACCTTCCTCACTGGTATTTCATATATGCCCATCAAGTTGCTGCGCTTCTTGCATGTGTTCGCACTCTCTGATCTCCCCCTTCTTCTACGGTCGCCTGAGCTCCTTCATCTAGCGATGAACCATATAGGCACATCCCGCTTAGAAGCAGTAACCATATCACCATGGCTTTCAAGAATACTTATGCTCTAGCAGCATTGCTGCTGCTGGGGCTGGAAGGGGTAGAGGCAGAGCAGATTGTCTGGTCCTCTTTTGCTTACATCCTCCATGGCGAGACCACCCCCCTCTCCACCAGCTCGCTCAGTTCTAGCCTCACCGCATACGGCGCCCAACAGATGTTTGCCCAGGGACAGATGTTCAGATACCGCTACTTGACAACGGCTAACACCGGCGATGCAAGCGATGACGACGCCACAGGCAGTTTTCCCATCGTCGGTCTATCGCAGAGGGCTTTGGATAACAGCCAGCTTGACATTGTCACCAACGCCGACACCTACAATGTGGCCTCCGCTATGGCCTTCTTGCAGGGACTGTACCCGCCAACACCAGGGGCGTTTGTTGAGAACGATGGCGACCTGAACGCCTCGACTCTATCCAACGGCTCGATGGTCGAGTTCCCGCTGGACGGCTACCAATACCCCAACATCCAAGCAACTTCCATACTAGATGAGAAATCCTACCAGTAAGCATAATAAAAAGGCCCAAGACATCACACTGCGAGTTCAGTTGCTGACTGAGAAGCAGGATCCAGGGGCACGTCTCGTGCTCCACCTACATGGGCTCGCAGCTCGAAGCCGACTCCGACGAAATCATCCGCCGGAACCACGACGAGAGCCGAGAGCTGTACGGCAAGCTCAGCAACTCGTCCGTTTTGGCCGGCACCGAGCCCTTCCAGCCGCGCCGGGCCAGCTTCGACCACGCCTACGAGCTTTGGGACTACGCCGCGTACCAGTACAGCCACAACGCCACGGTCCGGGACGCGCTCGGGGCCGAGACCTTGGGCCGGCTGGGCCAGCTGGCGAGCGACCAGCAGTTCGACTACAACGGCAACCTCTCAGCTTCGGGGCTCCAGAAGGGCGACATGATCCGCGCCATCGCGGGGCGGACTTTGGCCGGTCGCGTATTGGCGCAGCTGCGCTCGCAGATCGCGGGAGAATACCCGCAAAAACTGACCTTGATGGTCGGGTCGTTCGAGCCGATGCTCGCCTTCTTCGCGTTATCGCAGCTATCTGACGGCCCATCCGCACTGCGGTTCCGGAACCATCCCCGAGCCCGGGTCAGCCATGGTCTTCGAGCTCTTCAGCGTCTCCTCCTCTTCCGACAATGACAACAGCGGCAACGACAACTCCTCCTCCCACGGCGATAGTGACAGCAGCAGCATCAGCAAACGCCAGCAGCAATACCCCACCGAAGACGACCTCTGGGTCCGCTTCCTGTACCGGTCCGGCACCAACGCCAGCAGCGAGCCGTCCCTGACCGAGTACCCCCTCTTCGGCCGCGGCAACTCCCAGTCGAGCATGAAGTGGCAGGCCTTCCACGACGCCGTGTCCGACATCGCGGTCGCGGGCCTTTCGGACTGGTGCCGCCTCTGCAGCGCGCCGACGCTGTACTGCATGGCCGCCGAAGCCAACAACAACGACGGCTATGGTGGTAGCAGCCCCTCCTCCTCGTGGCCCAGTACCTTTGGCGGTAGCTTCCGCAGGCGCATGTCGCCCACCCTCGCCGGCGTCATCGGCGCGCTCGTGACCCTGGCCGCCGTCGCGCTCGCGGGGATCGCAGCCTTTGTTATTGGTGGTCTCCGGGTCCGGCGTCGTCGTAACGAACGTCGCGATGCCGCCGTGCAGCGGAGCAACAGCCTCGGCGGGGGCGGCTTCAAGGGGGCCGAGAAGATGGCTTCGGATCGGGATCTGGCCGTGGCCCGGGGCGGCGGCCGGCACGAGCGCGTCGGCAGCTGGGAGATGGGCGCGCCCGCGACGCCGCCGAACGTGGCCAGGCGTGGAGAGGCCGCGTTCGGCGCGATGGTGGTGCGGGAGCTGGATGATGATGGCGTCAGTATCCTGGAGGAAGAGCCTGTGAAGCCTCGCGAGACGGTCTAGCGACAGCATTGCTTCGACGATCGGATCATAGGCGCAACCCAGTTTGACTCGGATACTGGGGTCGGGGCCATTCACTCGAGTAGATCTGTATTGGGGATCATCATTTTGAGGGATTTCCATGGTGCTTGGGATTCGATAGCCTCTCGTTTCTACAATCGCCCCCAGTTAGCCGTTCTTGGTAGCAAGGCTTAACTTGAGAGAGGGCAAGGCCGACAACTCTTTGAGGTGTATATGAAATATGAACACATATAGACGAATGATAAGATGCAGCCATAAGTCCATCTACTCTCTCGAGACATCTCAGACACACTCCTACCAATATTGTACTTTAAGCTCCAGATCATGAGCCCTCGCAAATGCGCTGCCCCAACATGGCTCCCGCGATCCCGTAGCCGCTCGCGTGGATGCGCGCAACCATGTCGTCGATCCCGGCGATCTCGCGCGCCGCCAGAACCCCCGCACCCACTTCAGCGGCGGCAGCACGCTCGCGGGACCGAGCCTCCGGGCCGTGTCCAGCAAGAAGCACTCGGCGGAGTGGCAGACATTACAGGCGGTCGTTCGAGGCCACGCGGATCGTCGCTCGAGGTGGGGCAGCCGGTTCGGGAGCAAATGCCGCAAGCAGCGGGCGGCAGATCCGGTGGCTGCCGTGGCGGCTGTCTTCGTTGCCACCGCTGGCTTCGGACTCAGGACTGGATGGCGCTCTTCCTGTCTTGTTTCCAAGCTCACGTGGCAGCTCTTATCGTAACCACACGTGCAAGGCCACTTCTCGGCCGCCGAAGCTCTGGTACGCTTTGCTGGTCTATCCTCCGCTGACGGGAACATCGTTCTCGACCATCAAGGATACGAAGCGGCTCCTGTAAACCTGGTGAGTGGACACTTCATGGGGCAGACGCACGGGCATAGCCGCCATCTCCGGCATCAGATCAGGGGGCTCCTTTTCCGGTCCCTCGGGGGAAGGACTCGCTCTTCTCTGCACGCCACCGGGAGATCATGACCGATCCTGAGCCCGGCTCGAACAGCAATAGTACCGATTGATCATCCGACGGGGTGCGCCCATTCTCTAAGATGAGTGCATGCTGGCGCTGGTACAATTCCGGCATGCGGGAGAGGAGAGCGATGAACTGGATGTTATGAGCAAAGCTCCTGGCTACAACCCAAGAAACCGGTGCAGTATATGGTGTTACTACCTGTCAGCTCGGGTTCGCGCTCGGTTTCGTTCCTGCTGGCGAGCTGCGTTGGCACTATCCCGCTTCGGGTCAGAATCCGCGAAAGCAGCTGCCTGGCGTTCACATGCTCATTGGTCCAAGTCAACGAAATACTCGAACTCGCTCAAGATAAATCGGTTGGTTGGATATAACGCAAATCAGGTGAGGTATTTTGATATGTCATGTTTAGAAGCGATACCGAAATTTCGCGGATTCTGATCATAAACGGCATGGAGACATCGTGGCCACTCCCAACTTGCGTCTCTGGGCAATTGTTTGATTTTGGACACTGACGAGCTCGCGCCAAGAGCATATATAAAGTGATGGGGCTCCCACACCAGCTATGATGAAGAGTCGACGAGAGCAAGACGGGTTAAGCACTTGATCGCTTGTCTGATTGTCGCTCTCCCCTTTCACTCTTGACCATCCTCGTTCTGTCGCACCTACCCAAGCGGCTTTACGGACCAAGCCACAGCACCTGCTATGGATAACGCACACAAGGCATCTGCCATTGCGCAGATCGTCTTCTACGCACCCATAGTGCCCATCACGCTCTACGTCGGAGTCCGCGCTTGGAAGTACGGGCCCCGCCTGGCGTGGTATCCCGCCATGGCGTTCGCCTGTGGTGAGCATGGCCCGCCTTGCGATGGTCATGAAGCAGTAGCTGACCGGCACACACAGTTCGGCTCGTCGGTGGCGCCCTTGCCCTCGCGAGCCTGATCGATCCCAAAAATATGAGCCTGATCATGGCCACCATCGTCCTACTGAACATTGGCCTCGTCCCGCTCATCATGCCGTTCCACGCGCTCACCCGCATCGTGTCAGTCATGCCCCTGCAACGCTTTCCCGGTCTTGACATGCTTCACACCTCAAATAAGACCCGCTAACAGGTCTTGGCCTTCTGAAGATTGGAGGAGAGCTTCCTGGAAAGCAAGAGGAAGAAATGGTTCATCACCGTTACCAGGTGGCTACTTTTGGTTGCGGTCGCACTCCTCAGTACCGCAGGAGGCCTCACAGGCAATCCCGAGATGGCCCCGACCCAGTCGATCCTCTCCAAGGTCGCATACTTTTAGTTCGTCGTGGTTCTTCTATCGCTGGTCGCGATGGCGGTATGGTTGAACTTTTGGCGGCCTGACCAGATCAAGAACGGCCAGCTTGTTGTGAGTAGCCAGTGATTTTCCTCCTGTTCCATATATATCCCACCTCTTGCCGTTTTGGGCACAGGCTGCGTTTTACTTGGTCTCGAACCCGCCGACGGAGGCGGGGGCTCGAACTGCTGCTCCATGGTTGTTTGGAGCCCAAATACCGGATGCTGGTATCCTCCTTCCCTTCGACTGAGCATCGCTGTGTTGGGTTTCAGACCTGGCAGCGGGATTCGGTGTCTGTAGCCTTTGCTTCTTGGCTCCTGGGGCTCGTCGCTGAGCAGCAGTCCCATCCTCACCTCTGTCGTGTATGGACCTCCTCCTCTTTCTGCTGCGCTCAACCACTGAGTCATGATGGGCGGGGCGTGATTGATCTTGTTCGGCCTTCACCAATGCATATTGCTTTTCAGCCCAATCCAGTTGTCTCCGGAGCCGTCCCACATCATCTCGAGTGCTCTCGTAATCCCGGGTCGCCTGATAGAATTTCGCGTAGTGCCCGTCTCGCTCTTTTGCTTGCACCAAAGCCGCTTGGGCCTCCTTTACTCGCTTTACAGCGGCTGCCAACAGTCGACGCTTTGGCGGCGGTGCGCGCAATCTCGACGCTTCCAGATCCGACGGGTCGAAGTCTGACGGGACCAGCTTGCTCAAATCCATCTTCGCTGCCTCGAAAGCCGCTGCCGCGTCGCGTACTGCAGCAGTCTGTCGGAGCTTAGCATCCCTGGAGGAAACATAATCTCGGGTCTCGAACGGTTTCAGCTTGACCGATGATTCGAAACTATGCCACGCTGCGTCGAGTTTTATTTGAAGATTTTGGGAAGTAGTGGCGCAATGAGTGTAGAGACTTCTCGCATAGACGAGGTACTCGGTCCAAGTAGACAGCTGATCCTGTTCCTCCGTGTTCGGCCGAAGCTCGAAGGGAATAAAGGGTGTTGTCGTTTCCATGAGCTTCTGCGCAGCCACAACGTAGCTTGAGAAGCCAGGCTTCCGACGGCGATTGAAATCGCTCAGTGCTACTCTTACAGCCCGGAGGCTCGACTCCCAACTCTCATCTCTGATTGCCTTCTGCCAGTCACGGAAGCCTTCCCAGTTCGAAAGCTGCCTTTGAAATACCTCCCATTCGGATGGGTTCATGTCCTCGTGGTACACCCAGGGACGCAGCACATCGCGGTATGCGTGAGGATCGTTCATGACATCGTCGAGCTCCTCAATTGGGTAACACGGCCGGCCACCCGCGCGAACCAGCGCCTCGTAGTGTCTCCTCTCGGAGGAGCCGGTTGGGGATAGCGGCGCAGTAGGGGAGCGATCGCGTTGCGCCGTGTCGGTCTCGGCGGATGCTGCGAGTAGTCGAGTGGTGACTTGGTCCAGGTCGATAGCCTGGGAGCGGGCAGGCGCATTTGCGCGATCCCTATTATGTCCCGATTAAATCATTGAAAACATAGAGAAACGAGTTGAAAGGACCCATACCTGAGGCGAGTGATGAATTCGTCGGGGATATTCTCCGGGTCTGCTACGTCGACCACATACGCGCCGTGCCTGCGTTTGCTTTCCTCGAGAAAGGCGTCCAGCTCAGCATCATTGTACGCGGCAACGTCGCGTGCGAGCGGCGCCTGCCATTGTTCTGCACTGGGCGCCATCTTGTAGGTGGACTAAATGGTGGGAATGGCGATGGCGATGATGGACGCCTTACATCCATGTTTATAAAAGGGGCATCGTTACGATATTGGACGAGTGGCCCGTATCAGCAAAGAGGAAGGAATGTACTGTAGGGCTGTACGGAGTAGGCGCCGCGTCGCCAGTTCGTAGAGGATGCGGGGTAGGAAGACGTTGGTTGAAACATGCTGCACAAAGGATGTGATAGGCAGCAAAAAGGGAAAAGTTTGGGATGAGAACAATCTAAATAGATATATACATGATGAAACAAACGATGATAATTTTGCTTGCCGGCCAGTCTCTTGACATCTGCCAATATATACTTACATGTAAAATTAAGTAAACTCGGGTAACGATGGAGCCGATGGACGACCCGGACCTGATCGCCCGCATCTACCCCGGAGACTACCCCAGCAACACCGACAGCAACTGAATTAGCCCACCACCGCGAACGCACGCTGTAATAGTCCAGGCCGCTCCATCCCGCTCCCAGAACCCACCAATAACGACAGCCTGGCCACTCCCACCGTGGCACGAGCTGAATACGAGCCCTATCTCGAATTCCGCTCTAACCACGGACTGGCCCCCCAGGGCTGCTTCGTGGCGGGACGCGATGCGAACCAGTGCCATTTCCTGATCCTATCCTCGCCATTTCCTGATCCTATCCTCGCCATTTCCTGATCCTATCCTCGCCAGTCAGCAGTCGCCGTTTCGCCCCTCACGGTCAAGTAGATCGGCGACTACTACCGCCTCGTCACCCAAGACCTGAACCGCACCCACGGCACCAGCATCTCGTACGACGCAGAAGAAGGGGGCGATGATCCCGCGCAGCTGCGACAAGACCGTAGTTGACGGGCTGGGACCGGAGACCGCCCGCAAGAAAGCCCGGGAGGTCCTGGTCCAGCTCCGGCGTTTGCCCGCAGTTCCGCATCGTGCCCGCGCGGCACTATGTCGCCTCGCCGGCCTCGGCACGGAGCTCAACACGAATGATGGAGGTGGATGGGCTCACCGTCATGGGGCTGCGACGCCCCTGGACGACGATCTCGTCGAGTTCATACCAAACCAGATTTCAGAATTTCGAGGCGCGATTTCAAACTATGTACTTCTTGCGAAAAAAAAGAAAAAAGAATATGATTTAGCAAGTGTTTCTATCAGCTCCGAATGTCAGGACGGTCGGGGGGATCCAGGGAAGGAAGTTGCTCCACGGAGACAGGGTTCTGGGGATGCCCTTCCTTTGGCAGTGGACGGCTGGAGCCCTGGGGGAACTCGCCATCTTTTGTGGTATTCAGCTGCTTCTTGGCCTTTATTACAGCTTCATGGGTCTCATCTTCCTGCCGATTGTTTCGGCAGCCTCTTATCCTCACGGCTTTGCGAGCGCTGCCAGTGTCGCCTTGGGGCAACACTTTGAGAAAGGCATCGAGGTCGTCACTCGGCTTTGGCGCGCTCCCTCGCAGCTGGCAAAATGTCCGTTTCTTCCCTACCCATGTGAGCATGACCACGGCTGTGTTATCCTTCCGCGGCGCTTAGTGAGCCTGGTCGTTCAAGAAGTGACTCGTACGGTATCGCAGTCGAAGACATCAACGCCAGTGAAGCTAGAGCGCGATGCCGGGTTCTAGCTTGCTTACACGCCGCAAGATCGCTGGCGAGTTGTGACTTTCATTCGTCTCGGCCGAGACCGTCCCCATCGCGAACTCGAATGCCGGGCTTGGCATATTTCAAGGTATGAGCCCAGGTCGGTGTGGATGGTGCGTTCGTCCAGAATGGGTTGCTTCTTTGTCCGCCGGGGCTCTACGAAGCTGGGTGCGTGGGGTCTTGACCACCCCGCACTTTGGCCAAAGCTCCCCAATCTGCTCTTCTACTGTTTACTTAGACAGAGGCTGTGTTGGGTTTGCAGTGCTCGCTTTACAGTCCTCGTCATCTTTCCTAGATTCGAGTCAGGATGAAGAGAGGGAGGCAGATGGAACACTCCTTTTTGTCATGGATGCCTGAATGGCTGCAAACGCTGAACAAAGGCCTGTCGTGGTTGGGGTCTTGGGGTCTTGGGGTCTCACCCCGAACATCTTCGCGCGTTCGAGAACAGGGGTATGGATTCAATATTTCTGGGCAACGGAATACCTAGGAACGAGTCATGGAATCGGATGACGGGCGTTTCCATCCATTCGGATTCAGCAGCCCTTACTGACTCGCTTGGATATGCTCGTTGCCCTGTTTGTGATGTGCGTAGCGTAACCAAGGAACCGGGTAACTCTGAATAGCCAATAACTACCACATTTGGACACGGTCGGCCAAAAGAGCGCCGGGGAGCTCTTGGCTCCCATTTCTCCCCGGGCCCCCTTCGAAATATATCCGGTACGTTTCGGGCAATTGATTGCAGCGCGATAACAGGTCCCAGCTGTCTGTAACCGCTGGAGTAAGCTCGGCAACGGTCAACGGTCAACACGGGCACTGATCGCCAGGGTCCGGCTCTCGCCCGGATCTACCCGGCTGGAACAGACCGCTACAAGGGATGACAGACAGCCAGCCAGCCCTGCTGCTGCGGCGCAAGAAATTTGGTACTCCTCCTTCATGGCGATTGCCATCACGACCCCCGGCTCGCGACCCCAGCTGCACACTGGGGACCCCAAAGTTGGATCATCAGGGGGAAGTATGAAGAGCGGCCTCTTGACGAGTAGGACGAGAATTCAATAGTATCGCGATATCACAATTGAGCGAGCCCACGGGTCAGACGAACTCTACTGTTCCTGCGTGTTGGGCGGGATGCGGTGCCGGGCCAATCCCAGTTCCAGTCGCTTGGTTGATGCGTGCCACGTCACGTCACACTGGCTGCCACAGGCGCATAACAAGCATTGACTGCATGTAGATTGCCGACTGTACGACCCGGCGGACTGGACGGCTCCCGCAGGTCAGCGATGACAAACATTTGCCGATGCAACTTGGACATGACCTAAGGCACATTACATAAGTTTGGTAGACTTCCCGAGGAATAGTTCCCGAGGAAGTGCGAACGATCGTGTCATGTTGCCTGTCGATAAGAAACCGAGACGAAAAAAACAGCACTGGACCGACCCACTGAACCGCTTCCAACGGTGAGGGTCCGGCAGCAAGTTTTCTCGTTTTGCCGTTTTACTAGCAACGACAACTAACTCGCCCTGGCCATTGCTGCCCTGGCCATTGCCGCCCTGTCCTGGGCAGAACTAGGCCTGCCCCTGAGCCTAGCGGACCCGGCAATTATCGTTAGCGACCGAGCCTCGGCAAATTCCATCGCATCGTTCGTCTTTTGTTGTGGGCGACGTTCGAACAGGTCCCACGAACCTACTGAAACAGCACCGCGAGCGCCGCCCCGAAGTCGCATTATTGTCGAATGATCGTCGCCGTTGAGCCAGATTAAAGGGGAACTTAAATTAGTTCCCGTCACAATGGCACGAGAGGAAGCCGGCCTGTTATCGCATTATCTGGATAGAAGATAGATAAATAAGTAGCCGGCCAGCGCGCGCTCTCAACCAGCCGCAAAGCCCAAAGCCAAAGCGCAGAAAGACGACGAGCCTGTATTTTCTTTTTCGACAACAGTTTTTCTTCTCAATACCGCCCAAAATGCCGCACAAGAAGGCCGACGTCGCCCAATTCGATTGGAGAATGGACCCCAAGGCGACAGTGGAGGAGAGGGTTCAGAAGATCAGAGACTACCTCGAATGGGGGCGCGGACATCCCAGAGACCCTAAGGTAAGCCAGAAGAAGTCGCGGTGCGCAACTCGCGAGATCCGGAAGCGCGTTTTGCCCTCGCGCACCGCTCGCCGCCGTCCCCGGACCCGACAGGCCGACTAACCCTCCGCGCAGGACTGGCAAACCTTCATCGAGCCGTACCTGACGGTGCACTCGTACGCGACGACGCCCTACCCCTCCATCACCTTCCGCCTGGCGACGCAGCCCGTGCACGCCAACGGCAGCGGCAACCTGCACGGCGGCTGCACGGCCACCCTGTACGACTTCTGCACCAGCTGGCCCCTGCACATCATCGCCAAGCCGGGCTTCTGGCAGCACCTCGGCGTCAGCCGCACCCTCAACTGCACCTACCTCCGGCCCATCCCCATCGGGACCGTCGTCGACATCCACTGCGAGGTCATCCAGGCCGGCGCCAAGATGGGCGTCACGCGCGGCGTCATGCGGCGCGTCGAGAAGGACGGGTCGCTGGGGCCGGTCCTGACGATCTGCGAGCACGGCAAGTTCAACTCGGACCCGCCGGCGCCTAAGTTGTAAGGCAGTGTCGACTTTGGAAACCGAATTTAGACAATGGCTGCCGGACGTTTATTAGAGAATACGATAAGCGACTCCGCGGAGCTCAGGATACCCTGTTAGAATAGAGGTCGCATCATTCGGATCGGAGCAGCGACCAGCGTGGGCTTAGATAAAAGGTCCTAGAATCAATCAAGCGTTTTCGCCAATTTCAATAACATCAGACTGAAGTCAGATACCAATGCCGCCGTCTCGCAACCATTTTCATTCGCCCTCGCGAACTGGAGCAAATTGGACTTAGGATACAGCCGGGCCTACGACAAGACCGTCAAATTGCGATTGCGTCGTTCATGGCCACGCTGGCCAAGGTGGGTGTTCCGGGCAGCCGGTATCTGGCTCGAGTATCGGTAGAGTGCGGATGGCGGGATGAGAGGAAGGCCAAGAAGACGTCGAACGATATGGGATTTACGGGCGTGTGTCGAAACGTGTCAAATGGGTTGAACAGCTACCCAAACAGCGTTTCGGGGTGCGCGGTTCAGTCAATCTGCCCATGGATAGTCTTGATTGGTATCCCTTAGGTGTGTAAGGTTGTTGAGCCACACCGTTACTTCAAGCCCCTTGCTCTCTTGGAGACTTCTCGACTCTTATGTAAGCTTAACCAAACGCCACTTCCAATATGGCTGGAGCCTCTATCCGAATGTACCATTACTGCAACGGGTTTACCGGTGTGACCCGTCAATCCCAATGCGTCTGCGAAGATGATTCCATCAGTGAAAAATGGAAGGGCGGGCTTTTTCTGACAGATGAGAGGCGGGTTAGTTTGAACATGATGCGCCTTCACCGAACAAGCCAAGCTTACTGTGATTGATGAGGGGAAACTGAATGCGATTTACCAGAGGGCGAGACGAGACGGGACTGTCGCCATTTGGTATTTCTCTCTTGAGTTTTCATCCCGCCACGACCCCGAGCGCCCGAAATATGTCAATCGAGCACCAATCCTTACCCGCAGCCTGATGGCCTTGCAGGTTACTAGATGCTTTGGTCCGCACGCAGTACAGTACGAACAGGGCATAATGCGCCACTGGTTACATGGACTAATTGCCACTTGGAATCAAGAAGAGAGCTGTGGTAAGTGTTGGTCGTAAGAATGGATGTTGGGATGCTACATGATGCCGCTCTCTCTGTGTAATCTTTCTCAAAGGTCCGGTGGCGGAACTGAACGAGGCGACCATCAAGAACCAAGTGCGAAGGGGCCAATAGAAAAAACGACAGCCGGTCGCGCGTGTCATCTCGGATATGGGCGGCCGCGCGCGACTGACACTGCTTCCAATGTGAAGTCCTGCTGCTGGCATGGATACTACAGTATCCCCCACCACCCGCCCATAACCACCCAATCAATCTGTCATGCCGTTATTGACCCATCTGACTCCTTTGTCACCAAGTCACTCGTACCGGTAGCGCCATGCCATGCTAGCCTGAAGAGGCGCCACCCTGGCAATTGAGCTTGGCAATGCGGCGAGGGCCAATGGGAACTCTAGGAAGTCGACATCGCTCTCCCAGACGCAACACCACCCGTTCGTTGGAGATTCTGCCTGGCTGCAAAGAATATGCATTGGAGTAGGTGTAAGCATCAGAGAGCATGGAATGGAAGTGAGGAAGAAGCATGGCACACACCAACCAAAAGGTGTTCCCTTCCTCTTACCACCAATCACTGACTGGGGTGGCGTGGCGCAGCTGCCAACAAATGCTGACCCTGATGTGGGAGATTAGGATGATGTGCACCACCACCAAACTGGTGAGAGGAGGGCGCCTATCACATCTTCCCCTGCCCCATGTCTGCTACAAACGTGCTGAGTAAGCTTGTCCAATACACTCAGGCAGATCAGTCCTTTCACCACGATTGGCCGAGCCCGATTTAAGCTTAAATTCTATCAAGTTCGACGGGGTCACTGGAACATGGATCATTGACGGGCCTATCCTATTAGCGTCCTGGCATGCACCGGTGCTGCCGGGCTTCCATCGGCAGCCGTACCCCCCTCGATCGTGATCACTTACAAGAGCGACACTCGATGGTTGACACGTCACTCGTAGGCTGACTTACGTTGATCGGTTAGAGTTACATCAAAGGACTGAAATGTCTGATTTGGTGGTGTCGTGAGCTTTCCCGAACCACGACGCATCCATGTGAAGAAGATCCTAGACTCGCCAAGCTATACGGCAGGTTTGCTATTCGGTTGTGTTCGCGTACGACCAGGCAGCACAGGTGCGAAGGCGGTACATGCCCGTACATATTTAGTCATGCAACTTAAAACATACAAGATCGCTGGGTGGTATATAAGGGTATCCATTGGCATCGTTTCCCAGCAAAACATATAAGTCATAGGAGAGTAGGAGATGCGATAGCAGTCCGGTGCTGGCGGAGTGCTAGCGATAATGGAAATAGTAGTATGATACATTTCATCTGGCTTGTACCTCTGTAACTCGGATAGTTATCTGTTTGCCGAGTCAGCGTGCGGATGTTTTGTACGAGCTGACTATTTCCCATTCGGGATCAAATTAGAAATAAAACGTCCCATCTGATTGGATCGCATTTCCATAAAGTAGTGACATTCTAATTTGTACACACTGGGTCGAATCAGGGGTGTATCTTGGTCGAGGTCTCTTTACAGGTGGTCGCGTTGCACTGCATATCAGTGCCTAATAACACAACCCACAGGCGGCCGCAGGCGGCCTGCACACGGATGACGGACGACGGACAATCTGCCTACACCAACTACTTAGGTGATGCTTAGAGCAAGATCCACCGGATGCCGGGGTCGAAAGATACCTTGTCCAAGTAACGCTTGGTCCAATACGGGGAACAAGAAGAGAGAAGGCCTAGTGCTTCTTGTGTCGTTCGGTAGACAAGACTGTAGGGCGGCAAAGTGCAAGAGCAACCCGCGCTTCAACCACACCTCACCGAGATCATTCTGATCATGCAGCTTTCCCTCGTTGCGTTCAATTTCACTGCGCCGTCTAATGCCCAAACAAAAGGACAGCCAATGCATATATAAGCTCTGACGACTTCCCCAGCTTCTGCTACAGATATCTTCTTGAAATTTTAGTATTGAAAAGTAGAGGGAAACCAAAGTTTCTATCCTTGTTTCTTTCTTGATATTGAAGAATCTTGTCTCCTCTAGCTACTATATACTACAACCACATTGTTCCCTACCTCATACGACAAAGTCGATGATCACAAGTTGCCACACAGCTATATCATCTCGCCTCAAGCTTCCCCTCATCGTTACGAACCCATCATCCCCGGGTCTCCCCTGTCTGGTGCTAATCTGCCTCCACACGCTCTTGCTCTACAGATGTTGACATCCAACTCTGTCGTCCTTGGCCCCAAATTCAAATCGTTGTAATGAGTGGCCAATCTGACCGTTGTGTCTACGGAGGGTATGTTACTTGAATCTTGTCTCTTCGATTATCCACTGCATGGGCCTACTTCCTCCTTCCTTTCCTTTGGGGAAATTGTACTGTAATGCCTTCGCCACGATATGTTCCGAGCAATACAGGTGCCAGATAGCTACTCCGCGACCTCCCGCACTGTGGGCCGTACTTAGTCTTTTGGGTCGCTTACGGGCTACCAACCCTTCATCCTGGAGCTTCACTGATCCTCACCTGGCAATTGGCAATTGGCAATTGGCAATTGCCTTGTAGCATGTTACAACACTCCCCAAGTCGCCATTTCTGTTCCCCTGTCATCCAATACACTGATACTTATAGAAACAGCGAACACCATTCGAAACCCTCCCACTTCGTTTCCGAGAACACCAGATCACCTTCAAAGTCTTCAATATCGCGGAAGCACGTCAATTCGTACATGAAGTCCAAGAACGGCGGCGGTGACCCGGTCACAGCTCTTGCTCTTCGTCCCACTTCATCCCAGAGTGCTGCCGACCGCCAGGCCAAGGTTAAGCGCGAGATGTCAGCTTCACTAGCTGTACTCAACAAAGCCCAGTAAACCCAGTAAACCACGTATATCGAAAGCGTTTCGAACGAGATGTAAGCGGCATTGCCGTAAGTTGAGATCTCAGCTCATCACCTAACACCATTGTTGGCTAATAGAACTAATAGGAATACAGTGCAAAGTCCGTCGAAGCAAGCACAGTCCCCGCACTGAATCATTTCGGTCGGTGCATATCCCCGCTATTTAAAGCTGAGCTTGGTGAGGTCTGTCATCGCGCGACTCAGCGGGAGCAGCCGACGGAGCCTAAGCGAGTGGGTATGCGCTTAGAGACAGGGTCACTAGCGTCGAGGTTCCTGTGTCCGTCAACTACTGCGCAATCCATGTTGTACCTAGTGGATTTAGGATATGAGGAACGCTTTGGCTTACAACCGCGGTGCTTTGCTGGACAGATCATTGTCTGTCTCGGGTCGCCATGAATGCAATCGTACGCGTTTGGGCTCTCCTTTGTTACTTATTGCGGGTTGGGATGGTCAGGTGTTTCGTTACGTTGAAAGGTTGCGGGATCAGTTCGAATATACTCTCTCTTCTATTCGAGCTCAATTGCACCCTCCCAGGTGGCATCCTTACTGCCCTTCGGTATCTTCTTCGGACTCTTTTACTTAGCTTATGATTGCATGGAATGGAAGTCTGCGTTCTCATTTGATTTCCTCTACAGTGCTTAGATACTCACTTTGTGGTGGGGGACGACAGCATTCGTCCCCATGAGTTGGAGGTGTCGATAGCACCCGTTCCTGTGGAGCTGGGTCAAGGCCGAGAGAATTCGTCCCTAGGTTGATGGGTTGGAGGGGTTAAAAGCATTCGACGGTGCTTGGCGGCTTGGCGTCAAAACTCGTCATCGCATGGGTTCTAAACAAGCGACTTCCCGAAATGTATTCCACGATGTTGCCGGGTATTGTTTATTTCCACTCACCAGGCACATCCCTTTAGATATACCAGAGTGGAACTATCCCAAGAGATAGCCATCTTAGAAGCTCCCAGGCCCCCGCCTTAGACAGGGGGAGAAAGACTATAGCCTGATTAATGCGGGCTGGGGTGAATATACATACTGACCAACTAGCAATTAGCACGAAAAACAAATGGGCTAGAACGGATAAACATATATAATATATATTCTTATACTATAATATATATTCTTATACTATAATATTAAATCTTATTTAATTTTTAATACTATACTTTATTATAAATTTTTAAAAAATAAAAATATAACCGAAACGTTATGTCACGGCGAGCATCAGCGCAGACTGGGACATAGCCACAGCGATAGGCATGTGCATCTATTGACGAGAATAACAGAGATAGAGAGGAAAGGAGAGGCTATCTACGGTAGGGACGGAGGCCGCACCTATATAAGGTCCCCGGACGGGGTTCGTGTGACCTGGGGATAGCCGTTGGTCTGTCGCTAGCTGGTGTAAGGCCTAAGCTTCGTGCTTAGCCGTCACACGTATAATCTTTATTGAATATACACGATATAATATAGATTATTTTATAATATTTTTACTTTTATATTATATACCGCCCGTATATAAAAAATTTAATACCCCTAGTAACTTTAATACCCCCGGGGCAACTGTAACCTCGTGGCCTACACGATTAAAAAATTACCTGAGGGGGGGCTAGAAACCTAGCTGGCTGGGATCGGCTGCTACACAGATGTGCCCTGATGCATGATGCAAGCTGCGACGACTTTGCAGGGATCAATAGAAAGGTAGCCAACTCTCCCCGGCTCGCCGTTCGGCCACCCTTATCTATTATTAAAAGTGCGTGCAAGCCGAGTACACGAGTTCGATGTGACGTATGGTGCCAGACCGAAAATGATGGTCTATAAGACCAACGCTCATCCCATGGAAATAAAAAGAGAAAGTAAACAAACAAGGTCAGGCAAGAGTACCTAGCATCTCCTGTTGAGCAAGCTAGCAACTCCTTAGGGAACTCCATATCACCGTCGTTCGATCCATTCTCTCTCACGGGCACCATCTGCTGCTTAAGTACCTGTCCAGCCCAAAAGCACCTAATCATTTCACCTCTTTCCATCACTTCTCTGTCTTGCCGGGGCAAACAATGTCTGGTGCTTCTGAAAAAGTGTTTATGGAGGGTATGTTACATTATCTCGTGGATTCACTATCCTCAACTATGTCATCTCAAATGGTCAAACAGTTTCCCTTTATGGGAAGTCCTGTCATGTCACCAAGCAGACGTCGCATCTATCCCACCATTGACTCAAGTGGTTCGGCCTATATCTCCAATCGGCACACAATGGTGCTAGACCTGCTGCCCGCCCCCTATTCTGTGCCCCTTGGCAGTACGGAAAGCAACCGGCTGCCTTGCCTGATCCTGATTTTGATCAGTTTCTTAGTTTCGCCTTCTCCCCATACTCAGTACCTACCGGGTACAACGGTGGACTTAGAGTCTCACTGTCTAGCCTGGAGGGAATTCTCTTCTTCCACTGGCTAAAAGCCTTGATCTATAGTTCACTCGTCACAATAGAGCTTGTTTATCCAAGTTTACATATTCTTCGTTTCGTTCTTCCTAGGGGTATTCGACCGATTCTTACATGGCACAGTGCGACTCCAAGCAAGCCCTCCCACGCCATCACTCCTCAGACTAGGTCACCTTCAAAGAGGTCGATGGCCGAGAAGCAGACTAGATCATACATGTCAACCAAGAACGGCGGCGGCGACCCGGTAACCGCGCTGGCCCTTCGGCCTGAGACCTCTGCTCAGAGCACTACCCGGAGACTGGAGAGAGTCGCACGCGAGATGAATGAAGCAACTTCCCAGCTGTAGCCACCTCGGAACCATTCAAGCTCTCAAGTGTAAGTGGTTTGGCCATATGTGTTCATGTATGAAAGCATGGCTGATGAGATTGCACATTGTCAGCTTTAACTAACAGTCATCTGTAGTTTAAGCAACCCGAGGCGATCTTGGTTCATCCCACCATTGACGATCTACAAGCACATTAGCGCAATGAAACCCTGCAACAGCCAACCAGGGGCTGACGCCTGCAAAGGCGCGACCCACTGAATGAGCTTAATCCACTCAGTGGTGTCTTGGTTTGACAGCTCTAACAATGGGTATTGTATATAAGAACTATTTCGAATCTGCTTGGCAGATAATCACAGGGATTTGACCATGTACGATTGGTCGAGGGCAAATAGCAATCAGGGGCTGTGCTTCTCCTTTGTCCCAACTGAGGAATGCTGGATCTTCCCGTGCTTCCCAGCCGCTAGATACTTTGCAATGTATATAAGTATGAGCTACGTCGACTTTCATCTACCTACTCTGCTTGACCCCGATTCTTTCCAAGCTATCACATGAGACCGACAACCGGCACTCTCTCAAAGTGAACGCCATAATCCCAACAGCCCACAGTCTGTAATCTCCAAACCATGCCTTCCACCATCTACATCATCATTATCTATTACTTTGCGCCCTTGATCTTGACTGCATCCTCCTATGCTATCAGCTTCAAATTGATTCTGGACTGCTTCGATGGCTGTTCATTACGACCCCCGGCTGCCTTCATGACGTACCCGTGGCTTTTCTCCTGGGTTGGCATATTTCTTATATGCTACTTGGAATCGTACCTTCGACTGTTTGGACGTGGAAGAGCCTCGGCCTCTTCCACAGTCTTCTGACTTGTTGGCCGCCTTTGGCAGGTTACATCGGCGACTGCCAATCGCTTCCCCGTAGTTCGAGGGTTTCCAACGCCTGGTAGACAGCCGCAGCAAGCCGCTCGTTGCGAAAGGAACATTCGAGCTTGTATAATTCTAGACCTAGACGTGCTGCAAGAGCGGAGTGGAGATGCGGTATAATTTCTTTTTGGTACAATTGCCGGCAGCATCTTATCGGAGTGACGGGTGAGAAGCACAAACTCGATTGGGCCTCCGGCGTCGTGGCTTGTCTTTCCGTGCTGAAGCTGCGTGTGGGCCGCGTCCGCTTCGGTAATGCTTGCGGTCGATTCGTCGTGACGAGCCGTGTATGACGTTCTCTGCTTCGTCAGAGTCCCTTTGGCAGAGTCACGATGGACAAGAAGCCTGGATCTGTTCTCCCAAAACTAATTGATAGAATGGACCACGGTATTCGGTGTAGGAGTGCGCAGTCCGACGGTGCTGGTATCCATATATATATGTGGTCTAATACTGCTCCGATACTATTTACTGAGGCCTGACAAGCTCGATTCTCACCTACTACGCCCTTCCGACACTGATCAACAGCTACGATGCACTTCACCAATCATTTCGTGCCCGAAAGCAAGGCTTTGCTCCAGGACATCAGGAAAAGACTGAAAGCTGGGCCATTTGGTTCCTTCTCGACGTCCATATACGACACCGCCTGGCTCGCTCGTGTCCGCCAGCCGGACGACAAGTCCCAATGGCTATTTCCCGAGTGTTTCGCGCACTTGCTCGAGACGCAGAGCGAAGAGGGCGGCTGGACCGTCCATCTCACCGAGGTGGACAGGATCCTGAACACCATGGCGGCCCTCGCGGCCCTACGAGAACACCAGGTCCAGTCGGGCCCGGATGGCGATGATGCCGCCGTCGTCCCTTCCGGCCTCGTCGAGAGGATCGCAAAAGCCGAACAGCTGCTCCGGGCATGGCTGGGGGAGTGGGACGTCGCCTCGGCCGTGCACATCGGGACCGAAATCCTGGTACCGGCGCTGCTGGAATCGTTGGAAAGCGACGGCACCACCAAGTTCGACTTCCCCGGACGCGACCACCTCATGGCCTGCAACCAACTAAAGTTGAGCAAGTTCCGCCCGGAGATGCTTTACGCTCCTCACCAGACCACCCTCGTGTTTTCCCTCGAGGCCCTCATCGGGAAGGTCGACTTCGACCGGGTGTCTCACCATATCGACCAGCGGGGCTCGATGATGGGCTCCCCGGCTGCCACGGCCGCGTATCTCATGCACTGTTCCGTTTGGCATGACAAGGCCGAGGGGTACCTCCGGACCGTCGTCCGAGAAGGCAGCGGGAACGGCGGCGGCGGAGTGCCGTGTGTGTTTCCAACATGGTACTCCGAGATACCATGGGTAAATCCGCCAATCCGTTTTGTTTCCTGTCATGCACACCCCTTCTTTATTATGGCTGGCTGACCGACATCTTTGCCGTGCGTGGCCAGGTCGTATCGACTTTGTTGAGGGCCCACTCGCCCACCGACATCCTCGAGCTGCCCGAAACGGTCGAGATTCGCACCTTCCTGCAGTCGCTGTACGACTCCAACAACGGGGTCATTGGTTTCGGTGAGTATACAGAACGTCCCCCCACGGTGCCTGGCCGGAGAGAGAGAGTGCGTGCTTGACCTGCTCACACGCAAACTCGCAGATTCGGGCAAGTTCGAAGATGCCGATGACACGGCCAAGCTGATCCTGTGCATGAGCCTGCTGGGCGTTCCTGTCAGTCCGGAGCGCATGATCCAGGAGTTTGAGTCGCCCGAGAGTTTCCGGACGTACCGGCACGAGATGAAAGGGTCGTTCAGTGCGAACTGCAATGTCCTCGACGCTCTTGTTCACGTCCCCAGCCCGGGCGCCTGTTCCAGTCAGATTACCAAGGTCGCTCGGTTCCTTTGTCGTGAGCCTGAATCGGGACCAATCCACGACAAATGGGTAGGTGGTCTGATTAGGTTCTGAGATGTCAGAGCTACCTTGCTAATTCCATAGCAGAATCTTTCAGAAAATTACTGTCTACTTTTAGCGACCGGGGCCTTTGTGAAGCTGCTCCAAGTTTGGGGGAACGATAAGCTGGGCGACGAGTTTCCACAAGACCTCGTGTCGGAGCAGATCCCGTTCGTCCTCGTCCAGATCTGCATGCAGACCATGCGGACCCAACGGCGGCACGGCGCTTGGGTTCTCCACGGCGCGTCCCACGAGACGACTGCCTACGGCGTGCTCATACTGAAAGCCCTGGTCTCGCTCCCGTGGCTCGCGCAGTTTCGCCCCAGAATTGAGAAAGCCATTCAAAGGGGCTGCGACTACCTCGTCCTCCGCAAGAGCCGCTGGGACGAGCTCGATCGTATTTGGGTGGCCAAGACAACGTATGCGTGGCCCACGGCGTCGAGAGCTTATGTCATCGCCGTTCTCGCCGCGGACTCGTCCTATGATTGGACCGAGAAGGTGCAAAACCTGGTCGCGGTGCCGCACGACCGGCTTCGATACATGGCCAAGTTCTTCTCCAGCCTGCCCATGTTTGGCCAAGATGACCTGTGGGTGCTGGAAGGGGATATTCTGTTGGGCTGGTTCTATCAGCCCCGACTATCCCGTGCGGCCGCCGACATCTTCCCGCAACATGCCAAGGAGACCGGGAACAAATATCTCGAATACATTCCCTTCACTTGGATAGCCACCAACAGAAGACAGGGAAGTCCCCTATCCAACAAGGCAGTCTTTGATATGATGCTGGTGTCTCTCTACACCTATCAGCTGGATGAATTCATGGAGACTTGCTTCGACAGTCGCGTAGGGTTGGAAGACGACAACGGGGCTAGGAGGATGCTGAAGGAGCTATGCGAGTTTGGCAACGGCCGACAGGAGAATGATGATGTCGGAGGCACATCAAAACAGGAGACGAATGGGCACCAAGCAGGTAATGGCACTTCAGCATCGCCCTCGACGCAAATTCACGAAGTCAGGGCAGTCTTGCACCGCTTCACCTCGTACCTCCTAAACCACCCAGCCGTCGCCCAATCGCCGGCCCACGTCCGCCAGCACCTCCATAGCCAGCTCGCCTCGTGCATGGCTGCCCACATCGACCACGAAGAGGACAGCCGCCGGTTCGCAGAGCAGCAGAAGCGGCAAGCTTGCAGCGCCGCTTTCGAGTCCGCCCGGCACCCGACCTACTACGCGTGGGTGCAGGAGCTAGGGGCCAAGAAGATCGAGGCGCCGTGGGTCTTTCTCGTCTTCTGCTGCTTGGGCGCATTCAGCGCCGGCTCCTCAGGCGGCGAGCCGTTCTTCGTGGGCGCGCGCCAAAACTACCTCGCCAACGCGCTCAGTCAGCATCTCGCGGCGTACTGTCGCCAGTACAACGACTACGGGTCGGTCGCGCGCGATCGCGCCGAAGAGAACCTGAACAGTTTGGACTTTCCCGAGTTCTCGACGTCGCCCCGGGGAGGAAGACGACAAAAATAACAAGGCCGATCTCTTATCCATTGCCGACTACGAGCGTGACTGTGTTGACCACGTCCTGGGTAAGTTGTGTGAGGAGATGCGGCAAGGGGGGCGCAAAGGCGAGGGGAAGATCAAGGCGTTGAATGTGTACGTTGACACGGTCGAGCTGTATCGCCAGATCTATGTTGTGCGGGACATCTCCAACCAGAAGATGAGATAGGCTGGCTCGGTCCCATCAAAAACATATCTTAAAGAAAACGTACAATCTCAAAACAGTAGTCGATGCCATCTGTGCAATTCGAAATCCCCGATGCTGAAGTTGGGTGCAACAAGGTTAGACTTGCTATCCCTGCTAGAACTTCGCAGCAATAGCCGGCGGGATCTAGCAGAGCAAGCACCTAACGGGTACGTCACCACATCTGGGCCATCCCAGAGATGTATGTATGTACCAGCTGAGATACACCTGTCACAAGGGGCCAGGCATATTCGGACATGTATCCGATCCCGCATATGTTTCTTCTGCGGGCCGTCAATTCGGCCGCCTCGCCCAACGTGTCGATGCACGCAAACCTCAATACAAGCCACTCATGCTCTGCAGGTTTGGCGTGCGAAATTACGTGCCGCACCATTCCCTAACCCGGGCCATGTTAAATCGCCAACTACTGCAGAGTACTCAATACAATCGAAGTGTGTCCTTCACAGCCCGTCCGATGCCGGCAACCTGTCACGCTACGACAGAGGTCAGGGCCAGCTCTAGAAACAGTTTTTGACCATCAGCCAAGCTGGGGGAGGGGGTACATGTACTACTACTGCTGTTGGTAGGCAAGTCAAGCTTACGGGATTTGTACCTAATACCACACACGACCTTCCACCCAGGCTCGTCCGAATTGATGCTACTTTCTTCCGAGTAACCATTGGGCACGTTTCTTTTGCTTCCAAACAATCGGTTCTTCATTTCCCTCATGGCCAAGCTTGGGAGTCGAACGTATGAGGCGGGGAGTGCCCGGTCGCTCCAGCATCCGTCTTCCAGACCTCGGTCCTGGAACCGAGAGCCTGGTTCTTCTTAGCCCCAGCCAGTCCCTGTGCCTACTATTGGCTGTGCGGTACAAGTTCAGAGCCGCAATTCCCAGGCTCTCAATAACTGAAGGGATGCACACTTATGGTGGTGACAATATTGAACTGAGGGCGGCTGGCCATGCACCGAAGCTTTCGTCTGCGTCAACCGGGGAGACCACCAACCGGGGTCATGACGTGCAACTGGCAGTACAGCTTTTCTGGCATGGGGTTGACTTGCTGCAGGGGCTGCAGCCAATGGCGACTGGCAAGGAGCTGGGCCCGGACTCTATAGTTCTCCGTTCCCATCGCCTATGAAGTACGCCTTCTGCTTCCCCTGGTGCCTGGCTTTCTCGACGGAGAACTCCGAGGCGGCCTAGATCGCCCCGAACACGCCCATCATTGACAGGGGTCCATGGACACAAAGTGCGCGGTCGCGTTACGTAGCAAAGCCGGCAGCCTGTCGGACTCATTGACGGCGCGGGGTGTTGCCGGTGCGTTAGCACCTGGCAACTGAGAAGGGAAAAAAGCAATTTTTTCCCAACAACGTGACAGCAAGCGAAAGGTGGGCGACTCTCTCGCTCTCAACAAAACGTTCGGATTATTGGTGCCTTCTCAATTGCACCTTTATTTCGTTTCATTCTGAAGTGGTGGTACTCAGCCTTGCCTCTCTGCCTTTCCTCTGACACGACCTCACGGCCCGCCGCCACAGGAGGCCTGGAGCCACTGACGATCCTCCGCTCCCATCTTGGGACGGGCACCAAACTTGCTGAGACAAATGACAAGGGGGTGACGGTGCACAGTTTGACATCTCGTTGACGTGTTCCAGTGGCTGCCGGTACATACTATTAATAAAAAGCATATGGGATAAATTGGCTACTGTTCACTGGAATACGGGATCGAAACAGGGTCCCGCAAATCTGGCAGTCAGCCTGTGGCCGACAGGCCCTCGGCGGCTTGGACGTACATGCAGTGAATCCCCGCGTGGTTTGTGTCATCGATCCAGAACGGCAGGCTTGCCCACACATCCGCCCCCCATGTCGTCAAAATTAGGATTTGTTCCACCGACCTCCAGCTAGCCACCCAACTACTGGATGACAACAGTCCTTGGCGCCAAATGGAATAGAAATGGAAGGACGCCACGGGGCGAGAAAGAGACAAAGCCTAGCTACGGATGTTCGGGCAATAGCCTACTACGGCGGAAACAACTGATTGACTTCATACGATTGACATCCATCATCACGAGTGAGGGGCTAATTGACCTCCAAGCCTGAGATTTCGGGGATGTTGATGCTGTCTTCCGGGCAGATCTTGGTGCCTGGGGGAAATGTAACAAACATACCTTCCACGCAGGCTTGCAGAGTCCTCGACTCTAACAGCCTTCATAAAACAGCTGCCAAGACTTAACAAAGTCACGACGGTCAAGTCGTTCGATTGGCTTTGTTCCTGCATGAGTAGTGCCTTTTCGGTGAAGACCTGTTGAAGACCAAGCGGTGTTTTTGGCAGCCAAGGAAGGGCAGAGGCAGGCAGTAGGTGGAAAGTGACATGGGCTATCCTGGCTGGCTTGGCTGGCCTCGCAGTGCCGGTCGGGGATCTGACTGCAAGCCCGAATAGCGGACATTTGGATCGGATGGTACTTGTCATCGTCAGACTAATTTTGCACCAATGTACCACACGCTTGCGGCTTGCAGGGCAATGGTCTTGGGCCGGGGAGGAGGAAAAAAGAGCAGTACCAGGGGGACCCCTTGCTCCTGTTTTAGCTCAAACCCCGCTGCATGCGCCCGCCTGGCCGCGTTGACTTTGCTCCTTTGCTTGCCAGGTGGTTCCCGGCGCCAGGCAGGGGCTTGTGAAGAATTCAGCGCCTGCGCACATCTCGCATTTTACGATCTTATCTTGTCGTCCCATCAGCCATCATATTGAGCCAGCCTGAGGACGTGCGGACAAACATGAAGTTTCTGGCTACATATTTCGAGCACTATGGCTTGCGCATCTCCCCTCACATTGCATTGGCAAATGCCTACGCTGGAGCTTGCGGGAAGGAGTGTGTGGCCCTCATCTTCCGGAGACAGAACCAACCGGGAGAGCATAGCAGGGCGGGTTGGGCTTCTAGAAGAGGGTGCTAGGGCAAGCTCACAACTGACAATCTTCATTGACTAAGGCCTACCTCTGTCTTCGCCAAGGGCAGACGAGTACATGGCTTTGTGGTGGGGTTAACGGGCCTTGACGTTGACGTTCTGCCGCAAGCCGTCGATCTTCCTTTGGAATCGAACATGGGCTACACGCCACTAGGAGCCAAGCACGCCTTCCCTTGACTGGCAGCTTGTTCGGCAGTGATACGGCGGTGTTAGTGTGGAGGGCATGCATCTTGGCAGCAGCTGGCTACCCTCCTTGGCGGCTTCCAAAGCTCCGGGAAGAAAAAAAGGTACTTAGGGGCTCCTCTGGTACACCGCATCAGACCAACGTTGGCATGTACCGAACGCCCCAAACGACCTAACAGGGGCTACCAATGTACCCGCGGTTGACTTAGCTTGTCAGAGTGCTTCCCTACGCCGGCCAGGTACCTGCTGACTGTCTAATTTACGTGGATGCGGTTTGAAGCCTGGTAAATGAACCACCCTTTTCCCTCCCCTTGGAAACGCACACACACACACACCCGTCAAAGGCCAACGCCATTGTCTACCGGTCCCGCTCCCTTCTCGTATCACAAGGACCAAACCGGACAAGCCAGGACAACACTCTACCCAAAATCAATGGCAGAGATACCCCTCTGATCAAAACAATTATTTGAAATACACCCTGGGAATCTCGACTTTAGCGTGCAACCCCAGGCGGAAGACGACGATCTGCATATATAACCGCCATGCCCTCCCCCGTTCTCAGCAGAGTCGAAGGGCAAGCAAGGTCAGACCAGAGCAAGAACCATTTACTTTGAATCCCGCCCTCAACGCCCTTTTGCGAATCGTCTGTCCTTTGGGGAAAGCCCTTCTTGTCTGCAAGCAACGCATCTCTCTCTGCTATTCGTGCATTCTCCCACCCCCTCTCTTCTTGACCTTTGTTCAAGGCCTGCCTGCCTTACTGCACAGACTCTTTCCTACGTGCCAAGTCCCCTCCTCTATTTCCCGTCCCTCGCACCTTTGTGCTGTTTCTTGATCCAGCTACGGAAGTTGTCTCTCTCCTCTGCGTGTCTCTGTCTCTTGTCGGCACCACGAACCCTTGGCTCATCTCAATACCTCGACCCGGACAGATCAACTCCTTTGACCTTGTTGCTACTAGCTACTTGTCTTCCACCCCGTCGACTTTTTCTACTACATCTGAACTCGAAACGCCTTTACAGCTTAACAATGGCTGGTTCGTCGAAGCAGAATATGTATGAAGGGTACGTTGCATGTTCGTCTTGTCTTCTCACCCTCTTGACCATTTACCTATCCGACCTTTCAGACTGGAAGGCACTTGAGATGCAACTTCGTTCCGTACCCTCCCTGATTATCGCTTATACCGTACTCTTGGAGAGCCATAGGGTCTGCTGGTGTCAACCACCCCATTCGGGACACATTTGAGGTCACCTTGAATATTCCCCACCCAGCACACATACAAAGTGGTGCTTGGTCTATCACCAACTCCTTCTCCTTCTGCGTGCTCTTAGATACCTAAGTATCGAGGAAGGCAATCACACACTACACCTCATCGTTGCCCTCCTGCTTCCTAACCTCCACTCCCTCTTACCCAATGCCTAGGTACCAAGTACCACGGCAATGTTGGGGGTTCAACGTGCGGACCAGGGGCACCCCTCTTACCCTACTGGCCGAAGCTCAGATCCGTCCACCCACGAAGGAAAGCGCACGTTCTTCCTCTTTCGTTTTTCTCTTCCCTTGTTCTTTTGGCATCGTTGACTATCAAACATCTACCTCCACTCATGGAAAGAATGGGGCAGCTCAACAAGTGAACTGCTTCTCCATTCGCTGTGACCCTTGTTGTCAAAACATACTTTACTTTCCCTTCCCTGCCATATTGCCACATAACTTCAATCTCATGCATCACAGGGAAACCCCATCCAAACCCTCCCACGCCCATAGCGAAACGACCAACTCCTCCTCGGACGGGTCAATGTCGGAGCGCAGAGTCGCAGAATTCTTGGTACCTGAGAACGAAGGCCCAATAGCAACCATGGTGGCGGGACCCCAGTCCTCAGCCCAGAGGATCGCCGAGCGACAGGCCAGGGTAGAACGCGAAATGGCCGATGTCTTAGCGAAGTTACGCTAATCCCTGGCATGCCATGTGGGACGCACACACATAATGCAAAGCTGTAAGTACCGTCCGTCGTTCACTTACACAAGTCAGAGTCTCCCACTATATCCATCACACGACAAGCGTACCCTACCGGCGCTATAGTTTAATGTGAACCACGAATGATCTGCCTGTTCTAATCAACTGATACATGTATCTCATGCAGGGAATGCGGTCTCGAACTGCCATTGATCGTCCATCCCATCTTCCCTTGGGAGATAGCGCAGTTCGAAGCTTTGACGACTTGGGTGGGCGGGATTCAGCCCCCACCTGCCTAATATGGAAGGTTTTGGTTTGATTGACGGCTACCCGCTCCATCTGGGCGGGTACGACCTAAATCTGAGATGAGAACCTGGTTCAACCCAGGACAGGCTCTAGAAGAGGTGGGTATTACATGTGGATGGGAAAAGGCGCACTGGTACGGAGTAGAGAGAGACTAAAAGATCCGGGAAACTTCACCTTTGAATTTTATTTCCTTCTTGGTCGGAAAATGGGTATTGTTATAGACTTGACGGAAATCTTCTCAGCTGGATAAACAGGACGCTTGGGCTATGGGTTTAAAATTGGTGTTGGCAATATGCAGAGTGGCGGGGGCATCACTGGCATTGAAGAACAAGAAACCATGGCTATTCTCCAAAAGGTTGCTACTCAAATCCCACGTCGAGCCTCGGATGATAACTCGAAGAAATCGGCGGTACTCCATTAGGTGGACAACGGTCAAGTGTGGTTGGCACCGGCACTGGGTGAGCTGTCGGGCGTTTGTCAGTCTCAACCCACGATCAGTCGCGCGCAAGCTGCCCATGCGACATCACCCCGCATTGACACAAGTTGACAGTTGACAGTTGACAAGTCAATCGCCTGGGGGCAGTGCATACTCCGGTCCCAGTTGACATGGTAAGTGGACCGATGGGACGTCTATCGTAGATCGCATGTGAGTTCGTATCGTTTGATGAGTGGGGTGGGGCATGCCTGGCTGGTTCTGCCCGTAGAAGTCGCCATCACCTTGTGTAAGCACATAAGGTAGGTCGCCCAAACCAAATCCATATCTGCCGAGACACTGGGACCAAGCCTTGCTCATCAAGGTTAAGCTTGTTGGCCCTCCCGACAAAACTTTTGCGCGGCCATGCACTACGCCGAGTTTTTCCTCTTTGGTAGCTGGCATGGGTGCCGAAGAGAGACATTGTGAGCTGTCAGTCGTCCGATCTTGGGTGGGCTGCCCACAGCCCACCAGGACAATGGCATTGGGCGTTTCAGTCCTTCAGGCTACTACATCTTCTTATATAATCTTGGAGTTATAGCAGCCGTACAGGGCCTCAAATTATCATGTTACCCGATGCCCCCAGCTTTGGCTCAAAATAGTGTCTAGACAATGGCGAAATTATTAGCGTTTCCGCCTCGGATCTTAGCGGTACATCCACGGCAGCGCGGTCTGATGATACGGACAGGGCATGCACTTAGTCTTAGTGGCCGCTGGAACAACACTCCTATCACTCGGAGCGGAACACTCTCACCCCTCTGCCAGGGGACAGTGACCGTCACTTGTCGCCTTGTTCTTCGCATCTCTGACCTTTTGAGGACAACTGGACCGAATGCGCCCCACCGAAACGACGAAACCAGTCCACTCTACTTGAGCGAGACGAAGATAGCAACAGGCAATGCGAGAGAAACCTCGACCAGGGTGTTCAAACATTTCGGAAGATTTCCGGGCGCAGACGATCCACATGCGAGATCCGAAGGATGGGTTGCCAGTCTGGCGCATACAATCCGAGCCGAGAAGACAGCCCACTGGGGCGAGGACCAATCAGTGCATGCGTGGAGGTACCGTACATACAAGGCGTTGCCAAGCCTGGCACAGGAACTGCAAGGAACCGAAATGCATGCGACAAGTCGACAGCCAATGGTAGCCCATCCAGCCCGTGAGAGGCTGACCCGTAGCGGGCATGACATGTGTCCCGGCATCGGGTTGATCTCCACTAGGACGCAGCCGTTGCAAGGGGCCCTTGTGTGTACTCACGAGGGCAAATGAGAGAGAGGATCGAGTTTGAGGATCAAGAGGCATGCGGCGTGTAGGAGTTGTTGAAGACTTCAAGGGAGCAGCCTCAGACCGAAAAAAAGCTGATGATGGTTACGTATAAGACCCCCATAGGTTTCCATCTCTCTACCGCCATGTTGCTGGAACCTTTCATCGATTTCAATCGACAGACAAGCAAGGCCAAGCAGCAGCAGCCGGCTTCTCTCCCTAAATATTGCACATCATTCTATATTCTTTCCTTAATACGAGCCCTCTTTTACCTTACGCCAGCACCTCTTGTTCTTTCCGCTTGACTGACTTTGAGCGTCGTGCACATCGCTGGCTTGTCAATCACAACTAACCTCACCTACCCTCGACCTCACCAACGATGGTCGGCTCATCCGATAGAAGCGTTTCTGGAGGGTACGTGTGCATGTTCTCGTGGCCCCTCTCCCCTCGCCTCTCCGCGTGGCCCGTCGTCCAATCTCTCCGAGTCGTCGCCGGTAGAGAAGTTGGTTTCTTGCCCATTACTGCACCGCTACCAGTATTGGCGTTTTCAAAAGCTGTCCATATCCCGCACGATTTTCTTCATGTACCGCAGTCCCGGATGCCTGGTCATACGCCCCTTGACATCTTATTGGTGGGGGGCGGGGTCACTCCCTCCTCCTTCTAAGCAACACACAATCGATTCCTGATTTGTGTTTGCTCGCCCAGTCCCATTCCATCTCCTCCTCTCCTCTCCCTCTTCAGCACCGCAAGCTACGGAGAAGGGCGGCCGATCACTTTGGCTCGTAATTTTTCTTCTTCTCTCCTCTTTTCATATTATCTTGTTATAATGGTGAAGGTAGGACTCTGCGACATTGCTTGGAAGATTCCCTTCCCCTTATCTTGTTGGCTGGAGCCTCAGCCCCTTCCCCAATAGTTACTTCCTTGCCTTTTCTTCTCTTCACCGTTGATATCCCTTCTGGAATACAGAGTACCAACCTATGTAGCCCGCAACCCACCCTTGACCTTGAGACTGTATATTGCATTGAATTCTTATCGTATTACGCCACTTGGGCCTGTCATTTCTAACTTTGCCCAATAGTGCGGCTCCAAGAAAGCCCTCCCACACCGTGAACGACAAAATCAAATCCCCTTCTCGACAGTCGCTGTCCAAAAAGAAAACCGAATCCTACATGTCGGAGATCAACGGCGGCGGGGATCCTGTGACAGCCCTGACTCTCCGGCCGGGATCGCAGAGTGCAGACGAATGACGGGCCAGGGTTGAGCGGGAATTGGTTGCAGCCGCTTTGGCGCAGCTGTAGGCATGGGCTGCAGTCTTGGAGAGCTCTCTCGGGTGTAAGTTTTATCTTTTCCGAGCTGTCAATCGAACTTTGGACCTTTTTCAATCCATCTATGGAGCGATCCATTCAGCCAACCAACATCACGCTGCAGATGCGACCGTCAGCTACTGCAAGTCTGACCTGACTAACACCATCAATGACAGTGCCTGCCACCCTGTCACGTCACTCTCCATCTCAAGTTTGACAACCTTAAGGCGGATTTGGCGTCCATTAAAACTCCGCCAACGACCGGGGGCTCGCAGGTGGCATTGAGGCCCACCGTCTTAAGGCTGAGTCCGCCGCCCCAACGCTCAGCTACGAAGATTAGTGGTCTCGGCACGGCCCCGTCGTCGCCAAAACAAAAAACAGAAGGCTCCAAAACGGCGCAGCTGGGATCGTGGGGGTGGATGCCCGTCCACAAAAGAAGCTGCAGAAGAACAAGAGTTTAGCCAACGGCTTGGCTGGTTCGCATATGGTTCCTTTTTTCATCGCTCTTTCTAGACTCTTCCGACTTTTCTCCCCGAGAAGATAGTCAGACAATCGACGGCACGTGGCAATCAGAGGGCAATAACACTTCTGACCCCGACCCCGACTCTTTTTGTTACTATCCCCTCATCCTGTCACTTTTCTTCTTCTTTTGCTTGATAAAAGCTCTTACCATATTTCACTTCAAAACACCCCCGCAAAGCATTACTGTTGGTCCTCGGCAATTGGACGAAGAAGCGGACACCCTTTCCCCTCTTTTTTTCTTTTTCTTTTGGCTGATATGAAGGGATCACGATATTATAGATTGCATAATGATAATATGGTTCGCATCACGAGATAACGCTGGGTATGAACGAGACCTGTATAGAGGGAGGTACTTATAGAGGGGACGGAAAAGGAACTGCGACTTTAGGGGATTATATAGCTTATTACTTTCAATGCCTGTTAAACGGTAGAACCAATACTGGTCATTTTCAAAATGCACATTCTGTTCCCCAAAGCTGACCGAATCCTCACCATGTCAATCCCGAATGATCTCCGTGGTTCCAGGTCAACAATGGTACAGCGGGACTCGGCAAGGGTCAGCTCGTTGTCGCTTGGCCGACAGTCTCCAGTAGCAGCCGACGGGATCTCGAGAGAGTGGATGTCGCACCTGGCATTCGCTTCTGCGGTGCAGATGGGATGAGGCTACCTGCCGGGATGGGCTGGTTCAGGGCGGAACGTTACCATCTGTGCGGAACCAGAATGGCTGCGTCGCAGCACTACCCTAGCTTATCGCATCCTGTCAGTTGCCCTGAACCTGCCTCGTGGCTCGACCCTTGTCTTCATTTTTGCTATTTATGTATGTTGGACCTTATCTCTAGATAAGGCGTGGCGGTGAAGGTGCCAGTGAACAGAGCAATTTCGTTAGCGCAGAGACAGCTCCGGCTGTTCTGTTTGGGCTGTACGAGCAACACAGGACAGACTGACAGGGAGCCATTGCGTAGAGTCGCAAAGCGATGCTGGGGTCTTGTCCAGTTTCAGGGATTCGCTGTCTAGGGTAGTCTCTTTGCCAGGGCGGCTCTTATCTACATATGCACATGTTATCGCTTGGCCGGCGATGGGTAATCGGCATTCAAGACAGTCTTTCCATGTCAATACTTGTTGAACCCCTAGTCGCACCGACATGCAGTGCCTCATTACCTACCAGGTAGGCAATACCACCTCCCTGCAGCCTACCCACGTGCAGTAAGCGTTCAGAAAGCGTTGTCGTCCCTGGGGCACGGACAACGGTTCTCCAGGCCTCCGCCTCAAAACGACGTCAAAAAGAATCAAGGGGGCTCGGAGCCGACAGGCATGATGCTTATGCCCAGCCGACCATGAAACTAATCGCCATCTCAAAGGACTGCGACCACTCCCCGAATTCTGATTGGTGCCCCACCATTGCGCTTAGCCTGAAGGTGCCCAATTCCCTAATCGAGAGATTCCTTGGGTCCTCAATCAACGTCATTTTGGAGCTGGTCAGGCATTCTGTTTGGGATGCTTGACTTTGCAAATCTCAAATAGGATGACATAAGCATGCCTTGCATAGATAGATCTAACGGGGGCCTGCGCTTAAGAAGCTATAAAAAGAGACTTGCCCCACCAGACAAGGTACGCCTTCGAGCAGTTCCTCTGCCCATTGTCGCGACTCTACTATTCGTATCACCAACTCGCCCTCGAATTGCTTATTGGTCTGATCCTTGTTCAGAGTACTCTTAGATGCTGTGATCTTTGAGGGGGTTTTTGTCGACCAGCCTCAGCCGGCTACGTAAGCAAAGGGAAGCGACGGCGGTGATTGGCCTGGCTCATGATTCTTCTGCTCTGCAGGATCCCGTTCTGTTGCATCTGAGACCCGCTGGGGTCTTTGAATGAACAATGGCAAGGTTTGGTGTGCTCGTCGACCGTAGAGGCAATGCACGACATCAGCAAGCCCGAAACAATGCCCTTTCACGTGGTTCGATATGGTTCGTCCGAGGAATCGTGTACTTCTAGAAATTGCAGGTGTACGTCGTACCAACTGTCAGCTTGGTCCACTAGATGTGGCGGGTGAGATGAAGCTTGCATGTCACGGGAAGCCATGCAAGATATGCCGTTTTTGGTAACTTGAGGGTTGTAGCTATAGATTTGGACGTCACCCATCACTTGTTAGCGACAACGGTCGGCGGTAACCGAGTCCTCGCGAGATACGACTTGACCCAAGTTCTCTGGGCCTCTGCCTCACAGAGAAGAAAGAGAATTTATATTGATGACAGACGGCATTGGTAAGGTAAATTTCGCACCACCGCCAACCCCAGTCCGTTATTCCTCGTCCCAGGCCTGTTGCGACGCCGTATTTTGGAATTCCCATAACGATGCAGTGCTCCAAGGCCTGTTTATCTCAGGTCGGCTATTTGATCGGAGGGCAATTGAGACTACACCACTCCTTCTTCCTATGCTACTACGGAGAGAGGCGACTGGACCGGACAGCGGGGTGGAATGGGGGGTACCATAGCATCACTCCCCCATGCGCCCAGCCCCATTATGATCAGCCCCGTCTATCCCCATTCGGGGTGTTCGCTACTTGTAGATGGTGTGATGCTTGTTCAACTTGAGGTTCATGAGTGGGTGTGCACCTGGCTTCAATATTGCTCTTCTGAGCTCTACTGTAGGTGCCTCTTCTTGCTCGTTACATGGAAGCCTCAATGACAGCGGTTATTCAACTGGGTAGCAGATGGGTCGCAACCCAGCCAAGGGTGCCGACGATCATACGCTAGCTGGCAGTCAATCCAGCCACAATCGGTTCTTTAGAGGACGAAGAGAGGAAAAAAAAAAAAAAAGGCAACGGTGGTTTTATTTGGATTGACTCGGTCTTGGGAAGATGGGATCTGTGGGGATCGCATCGGACCCCACTGAAACGGATGCTCTCTCTGAATAGTCCAATAGTAGACAGTGTTTTCAGTGAACCCCACCTGGGAGGGAGCTGAGAACCTCTAGATGCTCCAATAGGGTAGGGGGTTGAACGGGAAAGGCCTGGCGCGATCGTCGTCATGGCCGGTACGGTTGCTCCTGTTGCTACACAGCGTGCGTCTCTTCTGACATCCGCCTTCCTGTCTCTGCAGCCCCTACAAGGCCGATTACCGGTCCATAGAAGTATCCCTGTTTTGGCCTTGTGTTGGTATCCCCTTACTAGAAGCCCAACCTGCCGCGCTCCCATATCTGGGGATACCCCATATGTTGATATGTTAAAAGTCGACCATCGAGGCTCCAGGCCAAGGACGATGGTGTATAAAGTCACCGTGGCCTCCCCAGGCCTTCTTACTCTATCATTCCTAGATTTCTCATCGAAATCCAAGGAACCACCAGCTTCTTTTGCTACTCTGCCCACCACCCATTATTCAATTACCCAGCGCGTCGAGACCGTAAAAGCTTAGTCCCAGGGCGAGAATACCGAGTTGCATCCATCCGACACTCGTCTCTCTTTCCACTTAGTTCAAGGTGATCTTAACGGTTCTGTACATCGCCTTCCTATTTGCCATAGTCGATCTTAACAATGGCCGGTTCATCTCATCAAAGTGTTTACCGGGGGTACGTTACGTCTTCTTCTTACCTCACGATCTTCCTAAACTTCCATCTACCGTGCCAGTGTCGGAGTCAGCCCGGCTGCGGTCTGTTCACCGTATTTGGGATATTGCCCATACATTAAATGTTCATATGCTCTCTGTTCCTACCATAATCAGATCCCGTTTTCCCATGTCAGTGGTGAGAGGTTGTTGCTCCTTTAGTTTATATGAGTCGGCAATCCCGACCATTGCCCCGAAGTACCCGAGTACCTGTCGCAGTGCCTTATCGATTAACCACTTATACCTTCGCTACGTTATTACATAATCTTCAGCTGCCCCAAGCATCTTCCATACACAAATGACCATGGCAGATATCGTCCAACCACATTACATCCTTTCGATTGCCGAAATGTGTTAAGACTTACACGAAACAGAATGACACCACCCAAGACCCACAACGTTATCACCGCAAGCATCGAGTCCCCTTCAAAGACCGAAACCTCTCGCGACAATACACAGTCGTATATGGCCACCAAGAACGGCGGCGGCGATCCCGTGACCGCCTTGGCTCTGAGATCCGAGTCCGCGTCTCAAAGCACGGCCGAGCGACAGGCCAGGGTTAAACGCGAGGTGACTGCATCATTGAAACAATACAGACCTTCGTGAGCTGTACGCGCAATGTAACTAGAGAGCTCAGTCGTAAGTAGCATCCGTCTGTAGTGGAATGCGAGGCAGAATGATGCAAGGTTTGACTGACACAAAGGATGCAGTGTCGAGACATGATTGCTTGTGCGTCCCATGCTTGACAAGCAGATCGGCGCTACTCAAAAAGTCCCGACGGCGGACAGTGGGATATCCGCTAATTAAGGTTAGCTTCAACGGCGGCCCGCACTGGAACCATCTAGTCGGGTGCCTTAGTGTGGTTCTATTTTCAGGGTCTTCCCTACAGATTGATCCAGGCAGCTGAGTGCTCACAGATAGCTAACAAAGAAGAGTAAGCGGCATTGAACAGTGGGTATAACAGCGCAAGCCAGGAACGTGCCTTTTTTCCTCCTCTCTGATTTCCTGTTTCGAAAGTGGCAGGTCTGGTCTCTCAAGGCACAAGCTACAATCTAACCAATAGATTTTTGCGATGCTTGAACAGTAACTACAGCCAAACACCCTGTCTCACATGTCTGTCGTCAGCGACCTTTCGCCCCCCAACTCGGCTCTGGTCGCCGGGTTTTAATCCCGCGAGCAAATATTTCTGACCCAGATAGCAGAAAGTATCAACATTCCTTCGTGTTACCATTATTGTGCCAACTACGTCAAATATTCCCGGCACATGACCTTGAATTGAAATTCAATCTATCGAGATGGGCGAAATAGATGCCATGCTAGATGCGACCTTGGCTTGTGGTGCGTCGTTCTGGAGTGGTATATTGTGTTTTGCCCTGATCGGGCCACCCATTATCTGACAGTTGTCGGTAACGTTTGGCGCAGTTTAATTAATGGTGACGCACCCCGCTCAGCCATCGGATCGACGGTGCACGCCATGATCTCAGCGGTGCTTTCATCGGCATCGCAAGGAGAACCGGTGGAGCTGGTCTGCAGACGCCGCTATCGGGCGAGGCTACGGAAACCAAAGAAGGAATGCAACATTGTCGTACAATGTCATGCACAGTCGCAGTGACTAAAGCTGTCAATCAACACGCAAATAGGGGTTTTTGCGATGCCATTGGAGGAGATCCTTAGCTCCGGTGGTCATACGATGCGCCCGGCATTGGCCTCTTGTGTTGAAACAAAACCCGATCTTGGGCAGAGGTCCAGATGTCTTGACTTCCAACCCCGGGGAAATGGCTCGGCCCCTCGCCCCAATTCATTGACTGGTACTATCTCTTGCTTGATCCCAAGTGTGTATACACGCAGCTGCAGGCGACAGATATCAACGAAATCCGCGTTCCAATGTACATATGGCAATCGTCGACGACCCATACAAGGGTGTAATCCAGCATGGGGTCCGAGATCGCGCACATGATATCGGAAATGCTGGATCTTCGATTTTTACATGACTTGAGAAGGCCTCGCGCGCCAACCCCGTCCAGTATGGACTATTGACCAGAGTACTAGGGGTCAACATCGTCAGTCACTACCTTCCGGTGAGTGTGTCAACTTCTTCGAGATTGCTGTGCTGGACACATGTATGTCACACCGCGCAGCAACATGCGCAGTATAGATTCCAAAGCAAGGTACACCTACTTACTCTTTGAAGGTCCTAAGTCCATGCGGTCATGTGGGAAAAAGGGTCTTCGGAAAAGAGAAAGCCGATCTGGGTGGGTACTGTAGATTTCGAGTGAGTGCTTGTGTCATCTACCCAAGGGAAGGTCAAAAAGGCGATTACAATTTCTCAGGGTCCTTTACAGATGCAGGGCGCATCGGCATAGCGGGTGATGGGACAATAGGATGGGGGTACCGAGTAGTCCTCCCATCGTGGCCTCGCGGGCACGCTGCACCCGCAGTACCTCCGGGTACATATGTGGGGAAACACGGAACAATATGAAAGTTGAACGGCTGAAAGGCGGTCGGCTCCTGTCAGGCCAAGAAAAGAAACCTGGTCATGCGGGCGATCTAGACCCCTAGAGTCCTCCCAACGCGGAGATGATCTGCCCTGGATCCAATCCACATGGCTGATTAATCGTGTGCTCATCGCAGCGACGCCTGAACCCATCGTCGCATCCATCAACGTGCTGACCTGCTATACCACAAGGGAAAAACAAGCAGCGCCCATAAGTTCGACACGTCGTGGCTTGCACGAGCTTCTTTTTCTTCTTAGCTCGCACTTACCGGGGTATAAGCCGTCGGTATAAACTGAGATTAAGCTCGAGATGGCGTGATGCTATGTCTTCCTTGAGGGCATCGTGTAATGAATGAACTACGATCGTGCGCAAGGCGATTGCAATCGCTGGATATCTCATAAGCATGCGTACGGCGTTGGTATTATTTTCCAGCCAAGCATACATTTCGTGGTGGTTAGGCAGTCAGTGTCGGCCGGTCGGTAGTTTGATACACCGCATGATACGCCCTCCGGGGTGGCACGTTGTGATCTCATTCGGCAAAAAAGAAAGCTGGAGGCAATCTAAAAGTGGCTGCTCCATCCCCAAGGTACTTACATACTTAAGTACCGCGAACGTAATATAGTAACGGGGCCTAAAAGAATGCGCCGACTCTTAACGTGCATCGACTTACAGCCATAATCTTTCGGGAGGCGACTCATGCCTTATGGGTTGCCAAGGTTGCCTAAGTACATACTCCAGCCACACCGAAAATTTTCGTTCGCGAACTGAAGTCATCTACTCTGAGCTCGCCTCCGTTTTCCTATTGTTTCTGTCTTTAATCTTGCTCGCACAGAATATGAATATTCATTAGATAGTCTACGGCCGTATATATATCAGAAGCCATGGGCCTCTCAAGCTTCACCACGAAATACAAGCGAGGATTCTTAGACCTACCAAAGTATTAGCGAATAAACCCTCCTCGACCTCCATTCACCAAGACTGACCCCGCCACTTCATCTCCAGCCAACATTCCCCCCTTGCACCGAACACCGATATCAGCAATCGGTACGATCTGCATTTCAAACCCTTTTCTCTTGCACCAAAACTATATACTAGCTTGTCTATCCTTTCATCGGACCTCTGTTGATTTTCATAAGTCCTGGCCATAAGAGACTCCAGCAATGGCTAGTGCTTCAGACCGTTCCGTATATGACGAGTATGCGTGTACCCTAAGGGACAGGCTTCGTCCCAGCTATCTTCACTCCCTCTTATTCAAAACGATTTATATATCTCCAGACATAATCTCAAAATACTGTCCTTCCTCCCAGTAATGGGTCGCTAGGGCCAGTGGCTCCTAACATTATGTCTGATCTATCCACGTTTTCCCTTAGGGGGTGATGTTGTCTTTGCTGCTTGGACGCCAATGTCTTCCTGACCACCGTTGCTTCCAGAGAAACCCCACATAAGTCTTCGCACGATGTGGCCATGAAGAGCGAGAAGTCGCCATCCAGGTCGGCAATGTCTCGCAAGGCAGTCGGGTCCTACATGTCGACCACGAATGGAGGCGGCGACCCCGTGACTGCCCTAGCCCTCCGTCCTCGCTCATCCTCGAAGAGCAGCAGCGCCGACCGACAGGCCAGAGTTCAGCGCGAGATGAACGCATCCCTGAAGAAGCTATATAAGTATTGATGAGCTGCCGGCGCAGTCCAATGAGCTTATACGTGAGTATCAACCGAGCAGCTTGTCTCAGATGAATGATGCAAGGTTACCTGAATAGGCATGTAGACTAACGCAATGGAAACAGTACGTACTGTACACAAGTTAGTGGGTAGTCCGCTCAATAAGGTTAGTTTCACCGGCGGCCCGCAATACACCAAAACCACCTGATCGGGTGCCCTACAATTAGCTTGTTCTCAGCTCAATCTAGCATCTTCCCTACAAAGTTGGGCGGTCGAGTGCTAAAGACAGGGTTACGAAGGGAAAGGAGAAGAAGAAGTGGCACCGTCAGCCCGTTGTATTAATATCCCAGCTTTGAATTGATTTGCTCCCCTCTGCGTTTGTCTACCTCAAGAGTGACAAGTTGCACACGCGTTGACTCGATTCTCTGAAGATTCACTGTGAGGTATAGCCAGCGAATCTGTAGCAACGACCAATTACCCTGTCGCACCTGGCTGTACATAGCCAGTTACCTCGGCCACTACCGCTCACTCTCCGACTCGGAAAGATCTAGCTGGTTGCACAGCTTGTCGGGTGTTGCCAAGTCCACACTGCTTGCGCCGCATCGTCAATTGAATATAGGGTAAAATAGCACATCTTTGATGCGGCCGATTTGAGCGGTCCGGGCTCTGGATTTCGAGCATGCGCATGCAAGCGATGACTCTCGCAACGCTTTTGGGAATGTAATGCGTGATCTGTGACAGAACGAGAATTGCAGTGAAAACGATGGGCACATCGTGCCTTGTCATCGCAGTTTCCCATGACTGCCAATGACGTACTGTTGATAATGTGTCGTCCTCGAATTATTCCGAAGTCTTGTGCGGCAGTGAATTGCTCCGACTCCGGTATCGCACTTGCATAACTCATAACGGCAATGAGGAAAACACGCCAGGCAGGGAGAGTCTGTGGCACACAAACACCCAGGCCAGCCGAGAACCGGACCATCCAACCATCTTGTCTGAGATGTCCCTGCAACAACTCAGATTTGCATTAAGCTTAGGTATGTAGCCAGCGTTTCGGACAGTCAGTCCCCCGCCCATATGGAAAAACCTGGTGGGAATGCATACGAGCTGTCATCGGCCAGTTGTCGTTTTAAGGCTGCATCATACGATCTGCCATATTCGGTACCCTACATAATCTTGCTCGCTGGATACGTCACTCTATAGATCGCGAGCAGAGAGATGGTTCATGTATCCCTGCGGCGCTGCTCCATATAGGTTGATCCAATGACTGGAATCAACCGTGTATGAACGCCATCCTCTTGAACACGATCTAGTGGGGTTCATTATAGCTCTGTTATATGAAGCCGATGGCATTGGCGATATGGACTGCCAGCCTACTCGTCCGAAATCCAGACGTAGGATAAGGGAACGAAACTAAACAATGTGCTAGAACCCAAGAGGGTGTCACCCTTGAGAGTCAATAGACTGTAGTGCATTATAACACCATCATGTGTCGGCAGCGGCATATCTAAGCCGCATGCATCGGAGTGATTATGAGCCGCATCCGAACTTGTCTCTTCGTCAATCTTTCGAGCGAAGTAACGGAGAACGAGGAGGGAGGGGGAGGGAATAAGATCTGGGGGCGACGAATTGTCTATATCTTCTTGCGGCTCTGTGGTGCGCGCGGGTGGTTCGCCCACAAACCATAGATACTTAGGCAACCGTCACGTAGGTACTCCTAACTTGCGGCGTCGTCGCAATACATTGTGCCATGTGCGGACCACACGTTGGCGAATCGCACCTTGACGGTTTTACGGGAATGTACACATCCAGCAAAATACTCATCCCAAGCAACCCTTCTTAAATATAAATAATTCGTAAGTTCGTCTTCCTACTTCTCAGCATTTCCGTCACAAATATCTTCCTCACAGCTTACAGAGTCTCCTCTATACAGTACAAAGGCTACATTCTATTCACATATATCTACTTCCTGAATACCCAATCCCAGTTTGATACGGGAATGCTCGTCTCTCAGTCCCGACACAGTCATTTCAAGTAAATTTTGTTCTTACCCTCCTCGATACTGCCTCGGCTTTCTCTGCCAGTCTCTCGAATCTACCGACGGAAACTTCGTCAGCCGAACGATTCCCAAAAGCATCGCCGGCAATGGGTGCCTCTTCGGAGCGCAGTGTGTACGGAGGGTACGTATGGTGAATTCGCGTTTCGTTTATTTCTTGTCGAACCTAGTTGGACAATTAGGGTGAGGCTTTACCTCACTTGACTTGACCTGACCCTTCTGCTACCTCGTTGGATATTTAATCTGATACTGCGACCTTTCTTTTTGACAGAGAGACCCCACGCAAGCCATCTTATGCTATCGCAACCTACACCGAATCCCCGTCCAAGGCGTCAATGTCCAAGAAAGCCGTTAAGTCGTACATGTCGAAAAAGGACAACGGCGGAGATCCCGTAACAGCACTTCCACTCCGTCATGGCTCTTCTTCGAAAAGCGTGGCCAAGCGCCGGAGCAAGGTCGAACGTGAGATGGCAGCATCCCTTGCAAAACTGAATGGGAATCCGTGAAATCGAACATCACACCACAAAGTGAACCGAGAAGCCTCAAAATTTGTAAGTTCTATGCCGTAGGGAGAAGCAGTCCACTTCTTCTATGTAGACAGGTGTTACTGACCGTCGCATGCATCGTGTGAGTGGGGATTCGTTATACCAACACTGATACGTCACAGTGCGAAGAAGGATATAGATTCCTGCGCTTTAGTACCATCTTCATGGCACAACTCGAAGCGATTTGGACAGGTGGGGCTTAGCGTCTCAGCCCAACCCATTGAGGACAAGCTCGGACGCCTGACATAGATGACCATACGCTACAGGGCATCATCCTTGGAATGACCCGTCAGCTAACGGTTCACCAACCGAGATTTAGTGCAGTCATCTGCCGCCCCGTTGCAGTTCGTGCCCTGCGACTGTGGGAGAGGCCGCCTCGGTGAACAAAGGCTTAGCGACATGCACAATCTCATCTGTCTCCCCTGTTCTGTTCCTGTTCGCTGGCACCTACTCGGCTGCCTTGGAGAGCTTGTTTGATATGGATGACGAGCAACACTGATTTATGGGGCAAGTCGTTACTATAAGCGCATCCGGTCCCCCCATTCCCCCTCCTATCTTTCCCCTTTTCTCATTTCTTCTCTTCCTGTTTCGCCTTTCCTTACTTTCCTGATTATGTGCAAGAAAATTCTCTGCCGGGTTGGTAGTATACCGAACACAACGTGTATTCGACCTTTCCCCTTTCTCTCCGTCGCCCTCACCTGGCTGCCACATATCACGACCCTCTCAGCATAGGGACCTCTCTTACATCGTCAGTGGATTCTTGATGTTGGGTGCGAGGCGAAAGGCCCATCGGATCCCCGCATTCATGACTTGGTTTTCGTCGATTTTCCTTAGATTTTCGTTCCTTGGCTGCTTAAAAGAGGGCAAGGCATCATGATTCACGTATTGGGAAAACGATGGGAGAATACGACCTATGAGGAAAAGAAGGAAAAGGACTAGATATTTAAGGCATTCCATTTCAACGTTGGGTATGGACGGGTTTCAATGACTCTATTCTTTTCTCGAATCCAGCTCCAGCCGTTCCAATTGCTGCCTCAGACATGAACCCCGCATGACTTGGAAGCTACAGTAACAGGCGGATATGACAAGATGGTTCTGTCGACCGCTGCGGACCAGAACTAATACTTCTCATTCATTATTTTTCTAATAACTCAAACTATTTTAAGTGCCAGTTCTAGAAGTGCATTTTATTCGTGGGTTTGAACACATGCGCCAACATTATCACTTATATGTGCTGCCACGTAGCTCACTTTGAGGATTAGCATCTGTCCTCGTCACATACGACCATGTTGAATAAAGAGTCGACCCTAGGTCACATAGCTCGAAACCGACAGAACACAATGAATCAAAGAGAGAGAGGAGAGAGAGAGAGAGAGAGCGCGCGCGCCTCCGGCACTTGAAAATTGAACCAGCAGATTGTCCACCCAGGGCTACGCAGATGTCTCGCCAAAGGGTGGGAGTACGCCAGCACCCTTGGCAGCCGCACCTTCAGCCACCAGTACGAGAACGGGCGCGCCACGGTCCTCTTTCATTTCTTCGGCGGCCCGCCGTGCATCGCGCCACCGCTACGGCGGTGGACAACTAGTGCGTAACTGAGGAAGACTTTGGAAGAAAATACTCTGTCTGGGGCGCGGCCAAGTTGAATGGGACGGCCAAGTTGAAGCCTTCATCGCCCACAACAAGATCGAGACCATGCCCCGCCAGCCAACAGAACCATTACCGTCGTCAAACAGCTGGTCGGCTCTCCGTACTACTTCTCTGTCCGTTCGATGACTTCAACAAGTTCCCGAGCTAAGATCGCGGACAAGGAGTGCGACGATTATAACATAAGAGCAGTATATCAAGCGACCATCGCTCAGTGCTGTGCGATTCTTATCAATAATGCTCTGCTGGACAATTTTGTGTCCCAGCTCGCAGCATAATGCTCTTGTAGGCAACGGTGAGTTGCTTACGGGCGGCAGGCGCAAGCAAGCAAGCGTATCACTCAAAATGACATATGACTCCGGCAATACTGGCATGTCTTCCGCGCTCCCCACACCCCGAGTTCTGGCCCCCGAATAGGTGGGCATCAGCACTAATAAGAATTACAGACAATGATGCAGGTGCGGCAACGTAGCCGCCGCGTCCAATGATTGTACTGCTTCGTGCCCTGCGTCAGAGCTAATTCAATGATTCGGTGTGAGTTGGGTTAGACCTTTGTTGGTAAATTATTGCCGTTTCCTGGTAGACGGTGTCTTCTTCACCACGTTTTTGCGCATCCAAGTTGGGAAGGACAAGCCCCGCTCCCCGAGGCCAGCTTTCGAGCGTTGCGGGAGCTTCACTCTCCAGCGTGGGCGAGCGTTCGTTAACCTTACAACTCTTTGCCCAGCATCACTTCATTCCGGAGCCGGAGGAGGTGAAGTTGGTGGTTGTCCAGGTAGCATGTAGAACAGTAAGGCATTAATAAAAACTGTAGCTATATTATTGCCACAAACGTGCTGAAGTAAAAGAAGCCCTGATTTATTCTGGTGTTGTGCTAAGGTGCCTTGGACTGGTGTAGCTTCAGGGCTTTCCAACGGGGTTGAAATTTTTATCGGTCCCAGCCCACCGTCCCAGGCTATCGGCCCTTCGCGAGAGCATTTTCTGCCCATGCAACTTGGTATTCGAAGGTACTTACCCAAAGCAGATTTATACCCCTGTATGTGGAAGGTCTACCGAGCCCACTAGATAAACACAGCGGCTGGCGCCGCAGTTATCGGCAAACTTCCGACGACAGGACCCACCTGCTGTTTCCCCGCAATAACCTTGCGCTGACGGGATGTTTGCAAAACGATTAGACGCAGGGATCTAAGGCGAGGACCCGGTCTTGTACCACTCAAAATCGACCGTAGATTCCGTCCTCCTCCTTGACTTGCTCTATTCAACTCACAGTTATATTAAGATGCCATGGGCTGCCATCTTAAACTGTTCCCCTCCCCTTATATCTCATATATTACACGCTCTGAGCTACGCACTGACTAGCGCCCCGGTCCCATCCGTCTTGCGCTCACCAAGGCTCGCCCCGCTACACCACCTACACATTATATCAGGAAGCGATACAGACTGCAACTCAGCCCTTCAACCAAGACCCCTTTCTCAACTCTCTTGTATCTATCCCTGAGTTTCTTGACAGCGGAAACTTCAGCAAGCCATGGATGCCGCTTCGGATCGTTCCGTCTATAACGGGTACGTGTACCATGCGAGTCATATGTCCTACCTATCTTCACCTAGTCTCCTTACAACCCGTGCCACCGCATGCCTCGTCAAGCCCTCCCTGTCCAGTGCACCACAACGAGACTCAACCGTTCAAGCCAGTAGCTTCTATCTATTTGGTTCATCTTTGGTCTGTGAGGTCATGTTTCGTTTGGTACTTCGGTATCACCAGAGCTGCGAATGACACTCCATCTGAAAGTACCCGGAAGTCACCATGTCAAGTGCACCCAAAGTGTCCGACTCTGAAGGGTCCCTATCTGACCACTCTTTCCTTCAGCGAAACCTCCCACAAGTCCTCCTCGGGCTCTGCCGCTGCGAGAATCAAGAAGTCATTATCTCGCAACGCGGTCGCGTCCTACATGTCGACCAAGAACGAAGGCGGCGACCCCGTAACCGCCCTGTCCCTCCGACCTGACTCCCCCACCAAGAGCAGCGCCAACCGGCGGGCTAAAGTTGGGAAAGAGGTTGAGGCAGCGCTCAAGAAACTGAACGGGTCGTCGTAGCTCAAAATGATTACCTGTTGAACCATGTGGAAGTGGTGCCTCGCCCTCTCTGTGTAAGTAACAAGCAGCGTTACTGAAACAAGAATTGTGACCCAGTGCGATGAACCTCGAACGCCCCTTTACCCAAACCGTCGACAAACCCTTGTCTGATTCGTTCCCGCGACCCGACGCTATGGTTACGTGGGGTCAAGTCCCACCGGATAAGGTTAAACTGGGCTTGTTCTCCTCCATCTAACTAGATCGAGTCAAATGGCCCCTCAAGTTCCAACGGCCGGCCGTCAGACACGTTTGTGCCAGGTACATCTCAAATCTGCACTGCGGGAGTCTACTGCATGTCGCTGCCAATACCTTTCAGAACTTCAGGGTGATTGGACGCCATGACCAGACTCGGCAATTGGAGAACCCCCCGCGATTCTTTGCTTTCCTACCATCCTTGGCTGGGTAGACTCTGGAAGATGGGCATTTGAAATTGTTGGTACAAGAGATTTGGAGGGAAAAGAATACATCTGACCCTTCACTTCCCCAATCTCCTTTGTCGTCATAGTTTCCCAATTGCCCCAACTTCTTTTCCCTGCCATGATTTCTCAGTTGCATCCACAAGCACCCGCAGCACTGCACTTCCAACCATTGCCGGCGTCCCCGTTGGTGTTTTTATATGGAGGAAATGGGGCGCATATATGCATCAGTTCCTGTTTTTCCTCGCACACTCCTTCTTTCCCTCTTAGTTTCCTTGCTTTTCCTTGGCCGGGGTTTTTGGAGGAGATTCACGATGTCACGGTTCATGGAAATGGGATGTTTTCGCACAGGAGACCAGTGGCGTTCGAGACGAGCAGGATAGAGATCACCCAGAGACATCTGACTTCCTGTCGGCCGCTTCTCTTCGGCTGAGCCAAAAAGGCCACGATACAACGATATCACGATTCAAACGATGCGAAATGCTGGTACGCATGGGAGTCACGAAGGAAAAGGAAAGGGAGATCCCAAGGATTGAATACATTATTTTATTTCATTTTGTTTCTAAAAGGGGGCCAGACCAACACAGGCCAGTCGGGTGGTTCTCAATATACATTTTCCCCTGTTCCCTCATCCAATTCAAGCCTGAGCCTGTTCCCCAAATATCTTCAACTTCCAAACCCGCACAATCGGGTATATCTGGGGTATCTATCGTATCACCAAAAACGCCATGCCATGCCATGCCATCCAAAGTGCTCTGGTCTTTTTGACAGGCTCATACTGTAGTGCCACTAAAGCCGCCTTTTCCTCCATGGGTATCACAAGGTGTAGCCTTTTCATCGTACACAATATCTCATCTTCGTCAATCTTACAGTAAAATGCTTAAGAGCCTCGAGCCTCATCAAAACGAGTCCCCAATCCGCAGCACATAAGGCAAATCCACCCCATCCTCCCGCCTCGCCAGCCGAATAACGCTCCCTCCGCTCGCCTGGCTCGCCGACCGCCGTAGACTACTCCCACCATCACTCCCATAGCTGCTCGCGCCATTGCCGTTACCGTACACCGGCCGTGTCTGCGCGAAGCTGCCGCCGCTATTACTGTTCGTGCTTGAACTCCGCGCCGAAATGGCCCGGTGTAGTCTTCCACCAACGCCACCACTGCGACCCGTTCCCGGCGTTCGCGGGCCGGGCGTGCGGGTAATCGGCGTCGACGGCGCCGTGCCGTACTGCTGATGCCGCCACGACGAAACTCCTGATGGAGTCCGCTGCAGCATCGCGGGCCGTTTCGACAGGATGCGGCTGGCGGGCGTCCGCAGACTCAAACTGGATGAGCTCGCCAGGCTGTGTATGCTGCCCCCTCGGGCGTCGTCGGGCTCGACTCGCGCGGCGCGTCGTCGTCGATGTTGCTGCGGCTGTCGGTGTACATGCTGTTCATGTCGGCGAGGTCGTGGTCGCGGTCGCTGTCGTTCATCACGTTGAGAGTGGACGGGTTCAGCGGCTGCATAGTACGCAGAACCTCGGCGAACAGGTGCATCAGGTCCCGGAACGCCGCGTTCGACATGGGCCTCGGCGAGAAAGCGGCCCCGCTCGTAGGCGTCGAGGAAGTCGGAGACGGTTCGGCTCGTCGCGGACGGGATGACGCCCAGCGACGTCAGGTGGAGGACGTAGTCGCGCAGGCCCATGTGCGGCGCGCGCTGCAGCATCGAGACGGCCTCCGGGTCGAACGCGGGCTGGTCGGGCGAGGCGTTTCGGTCGACGGGGGCTTGCGAGACGGCTTTCGCCTCGATCAGGTTCGGCAGCTCGGACAGGACGGTGCTGTACTGCAGGTTGGGCAGGTCGGGCGAGTTGGGGCTGCCCCAGCCGTTATGTTCGATCTCGCCCCAGACGGGTTTGGTGGGGGCAGCGCGATGCCCATCTTGCTCTCGACCGTCGGCGACTTCTTAAGCGTGGGCCAGGAGAAGGGCGATCGGCGCAACTTCTCGTCTCCGATCTTCTCGTCCGGCAGGTGTTGCTGTTCGTATTCGTTGTCCTCCTCCGCCACTATGCCGAGGGTATGTGGGTTTGCGTTGGGACCGGTGACCTTCGGCCTCGCCTCCCAGGCGATGGCGGCGCTCCGCCCGAGGTCCTTGGCGATCATCTGGCGGACCTGCTTCTTGACGTCGCCCTTCTTGATCGGGATGGTGCTGCGCGGGATGCCAGCGAGGACGGTCCGGGTGATGTACAGCCTCAAAAAGTAGACGAACAGGACGATGATGACGGACAGCAGATAGACGCCCGAGATGATGATGATGTTGGCGTACTGGAAGGTGTACAGGTAGGCCTGCCGGATGATGTCGCCGGGGACCGCAACCAGCAGGGCCAGCAGGATGAGGTGGAAGAGGAAGTAGACGGAGTTGTAGAAGATGCGGAACGCGGTGTGCAGTTTTGCTTTTGGATGCGCCATGGTTGCGGTGCGAGGCTGGTGGTCGGCGGCGTCGTCAACATATTAAGGTAGGAGGGAGGTATTCGCAAGGTGTGCGTTCGTTGGGTGGTGTGGTGGCAACACTTTGCTTTATTTATCATTAGTAGTAATAGTAGAAGGACTGGACCGGTGGCACGCTGTCAGAGTCAATGGTCGTAATTGAAAGGATGGAAATCATCGCATCCTCTCAATTATGTGAGCGATTAGAACCATGACATTCTGAGCCGCACGCACGAGGTCTCGCTTCAGGCGAAGGCAAAGGGCGATAAGCAAAAGAGGGACAGGAAGGGAAGGGATGACGAAGCCGTGGAAGCAACAGAAGGGAAGGGGGGATCTTGGGCTGGGAAGGGCGCTGGGGGGCTTTAAATTAGATGCTGGGGTGCCCGGAAATACGCGCCCCGCTCAGCATGCAGCACCTATGCAGGATGCCTGCAACTGAGGTCAGACCTGTGCAACCGGTTGCCTTGTCCTTCTGCCTTATCTGCTCGTGTTGTGATGGGTTGGATTTTGCTGTATTTGTGTTGCACTCGCGATCTAATCTAGGAGATAGAATCGATCGGAAGCCTCAGTAATCTTGGCATGGCAGGCGCATAGTTCTAGAAACCGCCTTCTCATATTTGCTTCCCTTAGAAATTATCAAGGAGGCTGCTGTGGCAACCCACTAGAACATGGCTATGAGGGCCATCGTGTTCCACACCTACCGTTCCAGAATTAGAACAACGGCTGCCAACTTGTGCACAAGTATAATTCAGCATTCGGTATTGGGCACCAACAACCTGAGATAACTATTCACTTCAGTCTTCTCATTACGAATCGACAATTTTCGTTCGTTTCACCACCAACTTCGAACTGTAGCCACTAACTATTCCGCGACTATCTGCTGACATGTTACAGAATGCTGCACTCTCGAGGTGGCCATGTACCAAACAAACGCCTCTGCGTTCTGTGTAGCCATCAACCTGGCCTAGTGAATATTTATGCTGCCATTCTATCGGCTACCTGCAACCCGACATATTATGAACCTGATGTTCGACGCCGATACTGAGCCAGCCGGTTGCGGCAGGACTGCTAGATCCTATAGGCAAGCCTCGAAGCAGCATCTCTCTCACTGTCGGGCAGCTCCATCTGCCGGGTCGGCGGAACGCTATTGCTCTGTCGCACGAAGCGCCATAACTCGGGCAAGTGCGGCGATACCGTCGTGTGCCACTAGCCCACTTGCTGCATCTCCGGCTGTTGCTGTACCCTTTCTGCCGCTCGACTCTGCTGCCTCGGCTGCCTCTGTTCTTGTGGCCTCTCTTGCGGCTGCACCTCCGGAACGGGTGCGGCCTTCTTCTTGGCCGCCTCCTTGGCCAGACGGAGATCCGTGCGGCTGAGACGCAGATCCGTGCTGTACTGCTCAAAGGCCATCACGACCCGGTCGAGGGCCTCCTTGAAGGCCTCCAGCAGCTCCTCCACCGGTCCGCATTCCCGGCTGCCTTCCAGGTCGGTCCAGTGGATGGCCAGGTTGTCGCGGAAGATCTCCAGCTTCTTGATCACCGTTGTCAAAGTCCGGATGATGGCCGGCACATCGCGGTGCACGTTTCCATAGTTATCCTCGCTCAAACTCGACACGGCCAGTTGGGATAGCGTGTACGCGGCGTTGACGTAGATGCTGACCTCGCCGTGGGGAGCTCCAAGGACGGCAGTGGCAAGGCGGCGCGAGAAGAACTGCTTGAAAGGCCATCCAATCTGGTATTGCAAAAGCCACAAGAAAATGTTGGTCCACATAGCGGCAATGCCATTGGGGTTTGCGTAAAACTGTTGCTCCTTGGTCAAAGGTGGTCCCGGAGTTCGGTCACCGTCTGCTTGGCCAGGGGCCCGATCTCGGCAGGTTTCCTGCCGGGGGACCTCAACCTGTTGCTAACATAGGTGCCCACAGTGTCCTGGAATGTCTTGGGAGGTGGTGCATCCTGCCAGACCATGGCCGACTCGGGAGGCTCGACAATGCGGGCTCGGGGTTGGACAGCAGCAGCGGCTGCGCTTGCGGCGGCGGCAGGCGGAGCAGGCGGCTTGCCGAACTCGTCGATGCGCTTCTCGATCTGCTTGATGGTGTCGAGGCAGATTACGTAGACCTGCGACCACATGGGGCCATCCTTGCGATCAATGTCCTCGAAGATGCCCTTTCGGCGAGCCTCAAAGTCTCGGGCAATCAGGGCGAGCTCCCACATAGCAAATGCCTAATCATCATGTTAGAACCCGTAGGCAAAACAGTAGTCGCAACATTCGATACATACCTGGTTGCGGGGCTTCTTCGCTTTGAGGCCATTCAACAGACTGCCGTTAGGGTCCTTGGACTCGGCGGTCAAGGGCTGCCCGTTCTTGAGGGCTCCTTGGACAGGCGCAGGGTCAAGGTCGCGTTGCCAAAATTCCACAGCAAACACAGGAGGAAGCCGGCCAGGATGGATCGGAAGAGCATCCAGACGCTCCACGGGCCGCTGGCGGGAGGGATGTTGGTCTTGGGAAGGTTGTAGAGCGGGCGGAAGAAGGTCATGGTCCACCACCACGCGGTACGGCGGAAGAAGAGGCTGTAGAGTGTGAGGTAGTTGGCCAGACAGACGCCAATGGAGGTCGTGAAGGCACGCATGACGAGGCGCGGGGCGCATTTGATCAACTTCTCGAAGGGATCCTCCTTGGATGACTGTTGTGTTGTCCCGTCTTCCTTCTCTTCCGACTTGGCCTTGACGGGCCCCAGCAACAGCCGGTCGTAGTCGAGAGCCGTGTGCATGACGCCTTCAAAGACGCCCAGCAACGTCAGGCTGACGGTGTAGAACAAGGCGCGCTCGTTGAGGCGCGCTCGGCCGCTGTGGTAGGTGATCCATTGGAGCCCGGCATGCTCGCCCACCGAGTACAGGTAGATCTGGCTAAAGAAGAAGGCGGAGATGGCGTAGGTCAGGATGTTCTCGCACGTCTGAAGGCTGAGCGCATACTGGCGGAAGGTGTGGAAGCCCGAGTTGGAGGTACGCAGGCCGATGTGAGGGTGGGCTATCCGCAGAATGACGATGAGGAGCGCCGAGCCGAAGATGGCCAGGGTTCGCAGGCCTGCTATGCCCAGCGGGAACCAGGACCATATGACGGAGTTCCAGCTAGAGAGGGTGAGGGCTTCGGCGTAGGCGACGACAAGCACGACGAGGAGGGTCGAGGCGAATCGTCGTTGCAGGCAGGGCTGCAGGAAGTCCTTGTAGGGCTTCCTTCGCACCACCGGCGCAGGCATGGTGGTAACTGTCTATCTTTCGCGTTCGATTGATTATCGTGGGTTCATATCGGTCGGTCGAGTCGCGTAAGGAATGCAGTAGGGCAGACTGGAAGCCGGGGGTGGTCGAGTCCGGCTGTGGGTTTTTATACAAATCAATCGTTGACAACGGGCAGGCCAAGATGGACAAAGTAAATAAAGATTCCAGCTCCAGCAATGGAGCTTTCAAAATGTTAAGGTGCAGCTGCAGCAACTGCTAAGAACTAGAGCTAAGGCATGAGCGCCTAAGCCATAAACGGTTAGGTCTTTCAATGCTGGCGGGTTTGATGATGTGGCTGACAGCGACAAGGGTCAATTGCAGCTGCCTGGACAGAAGTGCCTCTATCAACATCAAGACTCCGGACTGCCCAGACAGATCTACCATCATATGCTGTTCAATGCGGTAATGCCAACTCTCGCATATACTCGAACTAGAACCACAATCGCATTCCTACACAATCAACAAACAGCCCAATAAACCCTTCAAGTGCAACAGCCGGATTTCGTGGCCGTTGTTCCGACCCTGCTGTTTTGGGTAGTCCGGTGTTGGTCACCAGTGTGGCCGTGCACATTACGTAGCGTTTCACTCTCTCACCTGAGCCAACCCGAAGATAGAACATTGATTGAATCAACTTTCATCAACGACCAGTCCAAAACCCCATCTCTCATTTCTTGATACCCCCTCATTCCACTCACTTTAGCGACGCCTTCCATCGAGATACCCCTCAATTCAGCCAGCCAGCCACCACCACGATGTCCTTCGACCAACTCTCCAACATGGAATCCGGCGGCGGCAGCCGTCGATCCGGCAACAACAGCCGCAACGGCGGCGGCTCTGGCGGCGCCTACAGCGACTCCCCCGAGTTCTCCCGCCTGAACCAGACCCTGACCAACGCCCTCTTCCACCTGCAGGGCAACAACGACAAACTGCGCACCGAGATCGACCGGCTGGGGACCCGACAAGACAAGCCGCGCCTGCGCGAGCGGGTGCAGGCCCTGCTCGAAGAGTCGCGGGACCAGTTCAAGGAAGTCGGCGAGGGCGTGAAAAAACTGCAAACATGGGACGACCCGGCCGGCATCACCCCGACGCAGAAATACCAGCAGCAAAAACTCGCGCGCGACTTCGGCGTTAGCCTCCGCGAGTTCCAGGGCCTGCAGCGCACCGCCCTCGAGAAGCTGAACGCGAGCGTCACCGCCGCCAAGGCCGCGGCGCACGACGAGGCGGCGCAATCACCGAGCGGCGGCGACTACTTCCACGGCGGGGAGCAGCTGCAGCAGCTCCAACAACAAGAGCAGGCGCACCTGGCGGCGCAGGACGAGGTCGACTTCCAGGACGCGCTGATCCAGGAGCGCGAGGATGAGATCCGGCAGATCGAGGAGGGCGTGACGGACCTCAACACGCTCTTCAAGCAGGTCGCCCAGATTGTCGGGGAGCAGGGCGAGCAGCTCGAAACCATCGAGACCAACGCCATCAACGTGCGGGACGACACCCGCGGGGCCGATGTCGAGCTAAGGAGCGCCGCGAGGTACCAGAAGAATGCTCGGAGCAAGGCGTGCTGTTTGTTGCTTATCTTGGCCGTCATCTTGACAATTGTGCTGTTGGCCGTGTTCTTGGGATGAGAGGAGAGAGAAGGGGATGATGGATATTATACCCGCCTAGTGCTGGTTGGACGAGACGGAATGGCATTATGGCATCATCAATAGGGGCGTTTTGGGAGTTCAATCAAGTGTGTGCACTGCGTGTATACAGTGTGGCTGTTTTTATTTTATTTATTTTTTGATACTATCTCGACTAGAACAACTTTTCCCAGTCCTTCTGTCCCGGCTTAGACTTTGGAGATATTACCATGCTCGATATGCCCTTGCACTTCTCTATGGGTTTCTGATCGAGCGGCATCATCCTGTTTAATATCTGTCCAAATACGAAATGTGCCGCCGCCGACGAAAGCCAGTACAGGTGGAGCGCCGCCGGCATGTCCATGAGGACAAACGTCCCGAGCGGCATGACGTAGATGACACCGCGGTACAAGCCTCGGGTCATGAGCCGTGGGTTGAATTTGGTCGTGTCTTCTTCAGGTTGCTGCCGCCACCACTTCCCAAAATGGCGGACCGCGCGGCCTGGTTCTTGGGAATGAGGTTGAGCATCAGCATGCCCACGAGGGCGACGGGCAGGATATGGTAAGGGTCGGCCACCGTCAGGTCTGTGAACCAGAGCATGCCCTCGGTGGCCAGAGAAGGGTCCACGGCGGAGGTGGTAGGTCCAACGGCCGTGGAGGCTGCAGAAGTAATTTCGGGTATAGTTGTATCGACGGCAGCACTGATGCTCTGGGCCACGGGACCTCCTGTGGTCGGTGTTGCGACTGCGGCAGCACTGCTAGCATCAGCACCAGCTTGACCAGCAGCTGATCCTGCCTCAAGACTCTTCTCGCCCGTCAACAGTCCCAGCAGCACACCCTTCTGCCCGCCGCAAACCCTGCGAATCCCATCGAGAGCCAAAAGCCAAACCGGAAAACTGGTCAAACTGAGATAAAACCGCCACTGCCGGAGCCCCAGCGCCGAATACACCCGCCTCTGGATCGTCTTGAGCCGGTCCTCGACTTTAGCCTTGGCCTTGGCGGGGTCCGTTCGCTCGCGGACGACGACGTCTTTAATGACCCGCTCGCGCCATGCCTGCAGCAGCGGCTCGACCCGCTTACGCCGCTGCAGCAGCTTTTGGGAGTAGGCGCTGAAGGGGAGGCGGAAGACGGCATTCACGGACACGGCGATCAGGGGGATGACGGCGGCCCAGGGGAGGCCGGTGGCGGCGTGCGCGCCTAGGATGAGGGCCTGGGAGCCCTGGACGGCGGCCTGGACAGACTCGGTGAAGAGGGTGCGCCTTTGACTGCCATGTTGTTGTTTTTGTTGTAAGTGAGGTTGCAGTCGCTTGAATGATGAGTTTGAGTGTGGATGGATGATGAAGCTGCGCTTGAGCAGGGCAGATGAAGTGGTCGCCTGAGCGAAATGTCGATGGAGATGAAGACTCATGATGCTGCTACATCTTTCGGGGCTGGCCTATCAATCTCACAGGTGCTGCAAGTATTGGCTGATTTTGGGAGCTGGAGGCTCAATTCGTCGTCGTCACAAGCAAGATTGAGGCAGCTGATCCTCCTGCTCCAAGTAATGAGATCCTTGCCCGTCCCAATTGCCAGGGTCCATCCAGCTTGAGGTTGATCTTTGATTGGCCCGAGCTTTCTCGAGTTCACAACCGCATCTCGACATATTGACATGTCCGCCTTTTGGCAGAGATATCTGCACATGCCTCACATAGTAACAAAAGAAGATCTGAAAAGAGAAAACTTCTCACATATACCTGTAACTCCAAGTATGCCGCCGATGGACTACAAATATATCGTCGATGCCCAAAAGACAGTGTCCGTCTTGATAGTTGCAAGGCCAAGTGCATTCAAGCCACAGCCAGCAACCACCCCACCACACACACACCACTGGCAACGCAATTGACATCCATTAGCGAGCAACCTCCCCTGTAGCTCCTGTAGCCCAATCTGCAGCAGGCGCATACGTAGTGGGACTGACAGAAGCCGTGACGTGTGAGTCCAGCGAACAAGAGGTAGAGAATGGGGGCTTTCTTGGGGCAGGCAGTGACACACCATTTTCGTCCGATCCTGGCCCTTCGTTAATGACAGCGTAGACCTCTTTTTTCTACTGACCACTTCCCTACCTACACTCGCTCTCTTTGCGACTTGCCTGTCCACTTCTTCATCTCTTTACTTTTCTTTAAGTGTGCAAGTTTCTTTTTCTTCTTCCCCGGTACACAGCATATCTAATCGATGGGTGACAGCGATCACTGTACCCCAGCCTGAACAGGCACGAGATCCGACCTAATCGTCCACCCCGCCTTTTTTTCCCGTAGGCTGCGCCACGAACGAACCTCACGATCGAGCGAGCGAGCGAGCCGCCACGCACCGACCGCACCGCACAGGATCCATTCGCTAGCAACAAAGGTCATTCCTCCAGAAAACCCCGCCGACAATTCCCCACCGCATGTGGTGGTTAATCAGGTCTACTATACATACCCCGGCAGAAGAAGAAGAAAGCATACAGAAGCAGCAGAAATGGCCCTCGCGACGGCAGTCTACACGCTCCTGGCGCTGGCCTGCACGCCCCTTGCCGCCCTGCTGCTGTGGAACTACGGCGTGCCGGTCCTATTCCACGCCTTCGCCAACACCGTCGGCACGACGCTGGGCTGGTACTTGCGCAAGAAGACGGACGGCCGGCGGAACCTGATAATACGCATCACCGACGAGGACGAGAAGGCCCATGCCGCCAACAAGAACCGGTCGCGGAGCAAGAGCAGCGGCAGCAATGACAGCAGCAACAGCCACGGCAGCAGCAGCCTCGACAACGACTGGGAGAAGCTCGACAAGTCCGTGCTCGGCACCTCCCACAACGGCGAGAAGGGCGAGCAGGACTGGGACGGCATCGTCGGCTTCTTCCACCCCTTCTGCAACGCTGGCGGCGGCGGCGAGCGCGTCCTCTGGGCCGCCATCCGCGCGACGCAGAAGCGCTGGCCCAAGGCCAAGTGTGTCGTCTACACCGGCGACCACGACGTGAACAAGGAGAAGATGCTCATCCGAGTCGAGAACACGTTCAGCATCCACATCCACCCGCCGACCGTCACCTTCCTCTACCTCTCCACACGCCACTGGGTCCTCTCCTCGACGTGGCCGCACTTCACCCTCCTCGGCCAGTCGCTCGGCTCGCTGGTGCTGGGCTGGGACGCCTTCTCCCTGCTCGTGCCCGACATCTTCGTCGACACCATGGGCTACGCCTTCGTCCTCGGCCTCAGCAAGATCCTGTTCCCCCAGATGCCCACGGGCGCCTACGTGCACTACCCGACCATCTCGACCGACATGCTCGACTCGCTCGACCCCACCAAGGCCGCCGGCGACCAGGGCGTTAACGCGGGCCAGGGCGTCGGCTTCCGCGGCCAGGCCAAGATGGTCTACTGGAAGCTGTTCGCCGCCACCTACTCCTGGATGGGCGCCTCGGTCGACGTCGTCATGACCAACTCGACCTGGACCCAGGACCACGTCCAGAAGCTCTGGGGCCCCCGCCGCCAGCACCGCAAACAGAACCACCCCATCGCCGTCGTGTACCCGCCCTGCGCCGTCAGCGAGCTCGCGGCCCAGATCGAAGTCGATGCCAAGAGCGAGAAGCGGCGCGAAAAGGTGCTCGTGTACATTGCGCAGTTCCGGCCCGAGAAGAACCACACCCTCATCCTCAACGCCTTTGCCGAGTTTGTCAACTCGAAAACGAAGGCCTCGGAAGACGCCAAGCTAGTCCTCGTGGGTAGCGTCCGCGACGACACCGACTCGAAGCGCGTCTACCAGCTGCGGCTGCTGGTCAATGAGCTGCAGATCAAGGATCGCGTCATTTTCCAGCTCGACGCGTCGTGGCCCGACATCCTCATGTGGCTGAGCAAGGCCTACGTCGGCGTCAACGGCATGTGGAACGAGCACTTTGGCATCGGCGTCGTGGAGTACCAGGCCGCCGGGCTGATCGCCGTGGTGCACAACAGTGGCGGCCCGAAGCTGGATATCGTCATCAAGGTGGATGGGAGCCTACAGGTACAGTCCTCCCTGCATTCTCTGCATTGATGTCTTTTCTCCTGGAGAATAGCTAACACTGCATACTAGGATTCCACGCCACTACTGCTACTGAGTTTGCCCAAGGTTTCGACAAGGCGCTGTCACTACCGGATCCCCTCTCCGTCCGAAAGAGGGCCCGGATTTCGGCGACCCGGTTCAGCGAGGAGGAGTTTGCGAGGAAGTGGCTCGCGCAGATGAGCCTGCTGGTAGATATCAAGACCAACAAGTCTTGAGTGGGCGAAAGGTAGAAATCATTGCAACGATAAGCAAACAAGCAAGTAAAAGAAGTGTGTTATTTTGATCTGGCCAAATGTGCCTTTTCCCCCAATGCAAAAAGATAGAGGATGGTGCTGGGCATTTTGATACCCCGGGGTTTTGCATCGGCGGAAAATAGATGCAAGAGATGGATGGTTTAGAGGGCGGCGGGCTGCAAGATACATTAGGTCGAAATATAGATCTTTCACAACTCAAACAATTGGCGTTTTCGGAATATGCAACGTGAGACCGATGCTGGCTATTTACCGTGTCGAATTTCTTACATGTATGAGGAGTTTGGGGCTGCTTGGGCCGTGTACGTTGTTGTTGAATTACCCAGTGATGAGCTGGACCTGAATCTATTGTCTCCGAGTTCCAGCGTTTGGCTCAATATGTCAGATGTATATTACGGCACTGGGGACAATGCGGGAGCGCTCGCTATGGACCAGGTATAATGTGTAAGTGTGTACTTAAAGAACTTCCAAGCCAAGGGTGGCAGTAGAGAAGACGACGCCTGTCCCAAAGGGCTTGGGACTTTACTGCGGCCTGCTAGTGAGTCGATTCAGTCTCAGAAGGAGGCATATTGAACGTCTCAAGGTGTTACAAGTGGCGATTGGATCTTACAGTAAAGACATTGGGTGTCACTATGATACGGTACGAGCACAGGGTGGTCTGCTAAATAGTCCTCATTCTTGTTCTAAGCTAGTAGTATGATACTGGCTGGTGTAATTTTCGTGAATGTCCGTAGATAAGAGTCCCTGTGGACGTAATGTGGACGGCTTCGCCATATCGTGCAAGTCTTGCTACTACTCCTCCTGATCCGTATCCTCCTCGGCCAAGGATACCATCGCGGCCTTCATCTTGCGGTATCTCGCCCGGAGCTTGCGGTAGGTCTCCTCCACGACGCCGAGGCGGCAGGTCTTCTGCTCCAACTCGCGGGTTTTGGCGCCGAGCTGGCGCTTCGTTTCCTCCAACGCCTTGGTTCGGTCGGCGAGTAAAAGATTCTTGTCCTCCAGCTCGTTGTCTTTGGCACCGAGCAGGAGTTTGGCCGCCTGCAACTCCTTGGCCCGGTCTTCGAGGAGACAGCCCTCGCTTCCGACTCCTTGGTCTTGGCGGTGAGCAGAGGCTTTCTCTCCCCGAGTTCTTTATCTTTGGCGGCGATGCGCCGGTCCTTCTCCGCCAACTCCCTGGCTCGGTCCTCGAGGAGACGGCCTCGCGACTCCGACTCCTTGGTCTTGGCGGTCAGTTGGCGATTTCTCTCCTCGAGATCCTTGTCCTTGTCCGCGAGGTGTCGGCCCTGCTCCTCCAACTCCCTGACCTTGGTACCCAGGAGACACTTCGTGTTCGTCAACTCCGCGTCTCTGGCCTCGAGAGTCTGTGGCTTCTGGGCAATCTCGACTTTGGCCTTGTCCAAGCTCTCGGAAAAAAGGTACACGACTTTGGCCTGGTACGTCAGGGCGTTGGTCTCGTCCTCGCTGAAGGAGGGGCGGCGGTGGTGGCGGTGGTGGTAGTGGTGCTAGGCTTCGGTTTCTTCGAGGGGGTCGGCTGGGAGGCTGTCGAGGCGATGCTGGGGGCCCGTCTCTTGCGGGTATCTTCCGTCGGGCTGGGAGAAGGGCTTGCGTAGTCGGCCGCCTTCTTCGATAGAGATTTGGCCCACGCGGAGTCCGGACGGGTAGGCAAGCTGTTGGTGGTACTGACTGCGGTGTGAGGGAGGGTAACGTGTCGGTTTCGCGGGCTGCTGGCTGCGAGGGCGTTCTTGACGGGGGCATCGATGGATGGGGCTTCCTTCTTGGCCAAAAGAGCGCCGACGCTGCTGGAGGTGGTTGAACCCATTGCGATTGGGTGACGAAGTGATCGAAGAAAAACGGTTAGGCTGTTTGGGTTGTATCCAAGGGTGACGATACGTTTGGTTGCCGATCGAAGAAAAATGCCTACACGGCCGGCTATGTTGTATCGAAAGGTTACGATACGTGTTTGGGGTTCGGTGTCTGTGGGATGGGCAAGCTCTTTCCTGGGTTTCCAATCGGTCGTTGCAGAGGACATGTCCTGGCTATGCTTCTGGCTGGTTACGGTTAGCAGGCGTCGCGGAATATTGCTTGAGATGGCAGTTTCGAAAGCGGCTTGTGCGGTTGTGGACGTGTCCAATGCAAACCTCAAATCCATCCAGGCAGGACGGTGTATCAAGAGAGCCAGGAGAAGTCACTTACTTGGAGGCTATCTTCCATTGTGCATACCAGTGGAGATACTTGGCTTGGCAACATGAGAGATCCGGCTGTCGGAGCTATAAGAGTGGTGAGAGGACAAGCTCCAAAGACGAGAGGAGAAAGATGAAGAAGTAGAATGCCCAAGGGAAGATATTGCGTGAGGTAGACCTGATGGGGGAGAACCCATCGACAGGACAAGAAGAGAGGGTAATGGATCAATCACAAGAGATTCGCGGAGGAAACTGCAAACATACCTCGAGTTCTGTGGCAAAGATCCGTCTGTCAGCCGAGGAAGATGTGATAAACTCTCGTGAGATAACGAGGTGTCTGGCAAGTGAGACTACCTCAAGATGGTGGGCTGAAGAGGTGATGTTGGAATGCAAGTTGAAAGGTCAATGTTTGATAGCTCCAAGAAATCTCAGAACACCCAACCTCAGTTGGAAGCTTGGATGAAGATTGACGATATGTATGCTGGGCAAGAGATATGTCTTGATTGACGCCGAAGTAGATATGCCACAATCGCGGAGGTAGACAAGAAGATGGTATGGAAGATTAGAAGAAGTGGTTGTTCGTGAGGCACCCGAAAATATGCTGTATTATGGCAATAGGCACAGGAATCGCGGGCTGCCCCTTGCATTTCCGGGTTACGATGTAAGTACCGGGTCGCAAGGAAGGTTCTCACATGAAGAATATGAAGGTGTGAGTAATATGTGAGTGATGCTAGATACCATGGCCTGGAGATATGGGAAAGCGATTGTTACGTGGCTGCCAAATCGAAGTTGTGGGAGTCGGATGCTGTTAGGCATATTGAAGCTGCAAGAAATGAACATCAAGATCAGAAATGGACAAGCTAATAGTATGTAGATGACAGTGATCAATGCCCTGCTTCCTATTCCACAGCATCGATGGTTGTCGGGAGGCTCGTGTACTGACGAAGCCGTAGGCGGCTGGAAGAATCCAGGTACGTGAGGAGTACGTGATTGAATACGCCACAATCAAATGCAACATACCTTGAATGAGCTTCTTAAGATATGGTCCGTCACTCTCTAGTATTCATCAATACTCCTAAGTAGCCTACAAAATGGCAAGAGCAAAACTCGACTTCACCACAATCGGCGGATTCACTCCATTTCTTATTGCATCTGACTTCGAGACATCAGGTAAGACGATGCTCAGGAATGTTCTCGTATCAAGTAGAGGTATCAGCCAAGGTGAGGTTGCGACTTCGAGGCAGGAGAGATGAGTCGTGATGGTACTCGGCAACCTGACACGACATGATATATCGAGGAGTGATCACATTGGGTATAAAAGTCTATGTAACATTCAAATTGCATGCGCGTCAGCCGATACGCAGCAGAGCACCACCTAGTGTACATACACGGGAACCACCCATTGAGGCCTTTTCCAATCAAATCGAGCCCCCCGCAAACTACTTACACTGAATGACTGTAGAGAAGCAAGGTCCGCTTCTTCTTCATCTCCCGCCCTTCTCACATCTCCAGGCCCCAGCGGGGAGCGTTGATGATGAAGCCCATCAAGCAGCCCGAGATGATACCGGCACACGGTAGGGTGATGATCCAACCTCCGTAGATCCAGCCGATCATGCGCCAGTTGAGGGCCCTCCAGTCTCCATTACATAGACCGACACCGACGACGGCACCGGTGATGCACTGGGTAGTCGACACGGGCAGCTCTGTACGTCCAGAGAGTCAGTAAATATTCACATCAGAAGCAGCAGAGGATTAGGGCAAGTGGTCACATACTGAGACGCGTAGCAATAATAATAGTAATGGTGCTGCCGAGCTCCATCGAGAAGCCGCGCGAGGGCGAGTGCAGCGTCAGCTTGTTGCCCAGGTTGGACATGATGCGGTACCCGTATGTCCAGAGCCCGATGGCGATGCCCGCGCCGCCAAAGACAAGGATCCAGACGGGCACGTTGGACTTCTTGCCGGGCACCTCGCCCTCGTTCCAGATCTGGTAGATGGTGGAGTAGGGGCCGATGGCACTTGGAACCAGTGTTAGTCTCGTATACTGGTAACGCTGAAACGGAGAAGAGAGTGAGAATAAAGATCCAGATCAAGGGGTACTCACTTGGACACATCATTAGCCCCGTGCGTAAACGACGCCGCGCACGCCGTCAGGATCTGCAGGAACGTGTACATGAACTCGGCCTTGTTGTTGTAGTGCGCCGAGCGCGCGTGCGTCTCCTCGAGGTCGCCCGACAGCAGGTCCTTCTTGTGCTGCATGCTGACGACGTCGCGGTCGACGCCGTTGAACAGGAGCTTCTTGACCCACCAGAACGCGACGGGCGGCGTGTACCATTTCCCTTCGGGCTTGGGCCCGACCAGGCCCTTCTTCAGCATGGGGTGGTCATCTTGCGAGTGTGTTTCGGAGGTGTCAAGGGCGGTGTCGATGACTTTTTTCTCGGCTTGGGTCTCGCCGGCACGCGTGGGGAGGCGGAGGCGGACTCCTCGTCGCCGTTGGGGGCGCGGTGGGCCATGCGCTTGGCCTCGAGCTCCTCGCGCGTCAGATGGCCCTCGTAGTAATTCTGCACCGGTCCCCCAAACTCAGCTGGGGGCGGGGGCACGGGACCCCGCCGCAGCAGGAGCGGGCCCTGGGGGATATGGTACCAGCGCAGTTGCCAGTCCTCGAGGACGACCACCCTATAAATCCAGGGCAAGATGAAGACGGACGCCAGCACGGCGAACCCGGCCCCCGCGCCGATGATGGTGCCGATGAGCTCCGAATCGGTCAGGTTGATGGTGTAGCCGCCGCCCTTCCACAGCAGCAGCATGCAGATGAGCGACGCCGTCAGCCAGAAGTAGATCGGGATCGCGAACAGCGCCATCTTGACGGGGTCCTTGCGCAGCATGACGCCGAACTTGGTGATGAGGAACATAATGGCGCCGAAGATGCCCGCGATTCCGGGAGCGATGATCCACGCCAGGAACACCTGCACCACGCCGCCGTTGATGACGGCGGTGCCCGAACCCTCTTTGACCCAGATCACGCCGTCAGCCCCCAAGGACGCGACGCCCATGCCGATGACGCCTCCCAAAATGGAATGCGTGGTCGAGACGGGCAGGCCGATGCGGGTCGCGATGGTGAGCCAGATGGACGACCCGATGACGGCACAGGTCATGCCCAGCATCAGCAGGCCCGGGTTGTCGACGAACTGGTCCGTCTCGACGATGCCCGTGCGGATGACGTCGGTGATGCGGGCGCCGACGCCGACGGCGCCGGTGAACTCCATGATGGCGGCCAGGACCATGGCTTGGATCAGGGTCACGGAGCGGGACCCGACCGAGGTGGCCCAGGAGTTGGCGACATCGTTGGCGCCTGGTTCATTGAAGTGGTCTTGTTAGTGGTCGTTTCGACCATTGGGGTTATATGACTTGTACGAAAAGTGAATGGAGGCATACCGATATTCCACGCGTCGAGGAAGGCGAAGATGGTGCCAATGGCAAAGAGGTAGTCGAGCTGATGCAGCACAGGCATCTTGTCGGTGGTGGGTGAGCCAGAAGATCCTAAAGTCTGTAGGGCTGGCGTCTCTTCTTGGACGACAAGTAGTGACACAAGGTCCACTGGCTGAGTTGCGACTGGGGGAGAAGAGCAGAACTCAGCTGCAAAGACAAGGCAACGGGAGAGTTCTTATATACATGCAAGTTTCTACGTACTACTGCACGGGATGGTTACATGCCACGGGTGGACCAGGCTGCCGATCCCAGCGCAGTGGTTCTGGAAGAAGACTTCGGTGCATATTCCTGGGCAGCTTCAACGCAGGTTCAGCAGCGCGTAATTGGCAACGCACGATGGTATGGTTCTGGTTGCATCCTGACCCTCGGTCGTCCCTTTACGGACATGAGTGCACATCAGAAACTTCGACCAATGATACTGATCAACAAGAGGGCGTGCTCGACAGGATCAGTAGTGAATGCTGAAAATCTGCATGTTCTAGAGTCTTGGTGGTTTCTTGGAACATATCAGCCCAGACGTTAGACGAGTGGTCGCACCCGCACTAGGCGTGGACGTTGGATGCAGCTCCAGTGTCCAAGTGTGTAAGTATTGCATCTTGCGGCGGGCTGAAAATCCATGGGGTCTTGGCTCCTAAGAAGGCGAGCTCTTTGGGTTGGTTGCATGCCGTTCTAGCCGTTCATTCGCCAGAGTTCGTATGCATGGTCAAATACCAAGATATCAGATCCGAATGGGTTCCCACAGCCAACCCGCGCATATAACCGCATGCACTGACCGACGGCGATGAAAAGAGTAAAAGGCCCGTTTGGAAGAGAAACATTTTGCAAGGCTTCTTGCATGCAACAGCTTCCAATGGGTCGCGGCGCGGGGTACCGAAAGCGCGGGACACTCATTTCGGCTCATCCTAAGAGGAAACATGACTTCCGGTGCTTTCTGGGCAATGGTCGAAGCATCGTAAAGTGATAGCAAAGAGTCCTTGAACCTGCTGATGGTTCTGGTCTCGTATGCGTTCTTCATAATTCTCCAATGGTCAATCAATACCGTGAGCACATTGAAAGAGCCTGGTCGTTTCCTGGGATGGGGGTCGCTTTCTCATGGATGGTCCCTTTGCTCTGGAAGGTAATATGCCTGTTGCACCTTGGCGCGACCATCTTTCTTCGTTTCCCTCCCGCCGCAAATGGACATAGTCCTCGTCAGCTTGCTTGCTTGCTTGCCTGCTAATGTCGAGCCGAGAGAATTTGAGGAACCTGGGAGCCTTGGCCGGCGGCTTGGCGAATGCCTTTTATATGTGATCGTGTGGTCTTGTTGACGTTGAAGGGCCAGTTGAGGCTCTTGGCGGGTCCATATTGCCCAGACCCGGCACGTACCCTATGAGAGAGCTTGATCCCACCACGTGTGCTCGGAATAAGGTCTCATTAGTGGGCTGCCATCCGTTCATGGTGTGTGTGTAAGCCAAGCGTGGGGAGCGAGCAGCTACGCACGAGGGGCCGGGGGTCAACCTAACCCCTGCCTGTCCTTGTTTTACTCCACTTCCCTCTTCACCCGCGTCTGCGCATCTGCGGATGTTCAGGAACCATTATCAACTCTGCGCAGGGTTGGCTCTCGTGATATTGTCGCTGCCAGACATCAATAATCAGAACTCGATTCATTATACTTTGTTTCATTATTGATCTCGACTTGATGCTAAACGAGAGTCCCCGTGATATTCGTGCCTGACGCATTCCTTGTCTTCTTCACCACCATCGGGAACCCACCAGGCCTCTCCTCCCCCGCTCAGATCAAGATGCTGACCGCATTCCAGCTCGGGCTCAGGACGTCATAGGTAATCGTCTGGTGATCATCCGTAGCCAGCCCATACCCCTTAAACTCCCCCTCCGAGTTCGCCAGCGCCTCGTAGAACCGCGCCGCGGCCACCTTGATCTTCTGCGCCCGGTCGCCCGCCTTGTACTTGTAGACGTGGTACTTGGACGCCGCGTAAATAATCAGGGACTCCTTGTCACCCGGCTTGAAAGACAACAAGTAGGGGATGTGCGACGCCAGCAGCCAGTCCTGCGGGTGGTTCATCGGCAGCGCCGCGACGAGGTCCGACTCTTTGTAATTGAGCAGCTCGTCGATCGACGTCGGCGGCGGCTGGTACAGCGCGGGCGGCTTGTTGACGACGAAGGCTTGGTAGTAGTTTTGCAGGTAGTTGACCGACGTGTGCTGCGGGGACGCGATGTGGATGCACATGGTGACGCAGTCGACGAGGGCCTCGAAGGATTCGAGTTTGGGGAACGTATGGAGGTTCGCCCCTTGCTCCTCGACGGGCGCCCGCATCTCGCGCGACCAGGCCTGGATGTCCTCGTCGGCCCGCACCGCCTGGTCCGCGGCGGCGGCGTCGAGGCCGTACTTGATCACCAGCATGTCCTGGACGTACTGGCGGATCTTGTACCACATGCTGTGGATACAGCGCGCCCAGGCGTAGTTGTGGTACTTGGGGTCGTCGTAGAGCTGCTGCCCGGTCGGGAAGCCGCGGGTCTTGAGGTCCGTGGGGGATGTAGCTGCCCTCGAAGTCGTAGGTCTTGTACTCCGACTGGAGGAACTGGCAAACATGCTCCTTCTTCATTCCCATGATGGGCACGATCACGTTCGGGACGAGAACGGCCCGGGCCGCGGCGTTCAGCGACAGGGTCTTGAGACAGTGCGGGTACAGGAGCTGGTACACGTCGTGGTCTTGGGGCAGGGTCCGGTTCGCGGCCACGATGACGGCCTCTTCGACCAGGTGGGTGCGGCAGAGATGAACCGTGATGTTGTGTTGAATCCAGTCGCTGGCTTGAACACATGTTTTGGCTTTAGGAGATGACGACGATTAGTTTGGTTTGGCAAGGGGATTCTGATGTTAGAAGGAGAGGGGCGGTGAGTTTCTTTCAAGTACTTACCGTATCGCCATGGCCAGTCATACTTCTGCTCCTCTACGGTCAGCTCCTTGTTATAGATGAAGACTCGCTCGTCGTTGTTTTTGACACTGTCGATGAGGATTGCTAGAGGCTCAAGCGTGCCACTGTCTGTCAGATTAAAGAGGCAGACCGAGGCAAGGGCATACCGGAATCCCGCCGGCACATCACCACCCCCGTAGGCACAGCGAAATTCTTGAGTCCCGGCCGCACCGCGAAAGTAAGAATAGTCCTGGACGTAGAGGGAACCTGGCGAGTTCTGTACTCGCTGGCTGATCTTGGCCTTCATCTGGCTGTCTCTAGGATGGGTCGCGGCGTCGATAAAGGTCTGGGCCCACGACCCGGCTTGCCTGATGGTGGTCGGGTTCGTGCCCGTGAAGTACTGCTGGGCGAAGCGGGCGTCCGAGTACCAGTCCGGCAGATTCCCGATGTTGGGCAGGTCGAAGATGTCCTTCTGGTACCAGAACTTGCTGGACTCGTAGTTGTTGTACTCCTCGACCTCGGCCAAGGTGGTTCCCTGATCCGGGCGGCCCATGCTGCCGTACGCAACGTAGGCCGGCCCCCTGGCCAATCTTGGCCTTGGCTTGGTCGATAAAGTCGTCGGGGATCAGGCCCGGGAGCAAGGTGGTCAGTTGGGCCAGGCGCAAGGCGCTGAAGATGTCGTCCTTGTCCAGTCCTGAGCCTTGCTCTTTTGCACCAGCAGAATCTTTGGGCTCGAGCTGGTTGGCGCCGAGATTCAGGTGGGGAGGATAGTTGTCCGACACCGGATCGGTAAAGACGAAGAACATTTTCTTCTGGTTGGGGGTCAGTGGCGAGGGCATCGTCGGCTCGAAGTTGGCCGTGTCCATGAAGGCTCCATACCTGTTTTCTCGTGTCAACATTTATTTATTTATACACCTAATATAGTGGCCGTCAGTCCGTCCAGACACCAAGCCTATACGAACTTACTTCCTCTCAATGAGTTCGTAGACCTTGGTGATCGCAAGCTGAGTTCCGCGGTATGTCCCCTCCTTTAAGGGCTTGGGGCGATTCTCCGCTAGCCTGGCCTTTTCGAGCAGCACCTCCGGGTTGTCGTCGACGGCGGACCGTTCTTCCGCCGTCAACTCGGGTAGCTTCTTGGGCAGGAGTTTCTCGTTGGTGAGCTCGGCGATGAAAACGCCAGTGTCAAAGGCCGGGATGGGAACCTTTTCGACATCAGCCGGCCAGTCGCCCTCGGTCCGCCTTCGCACAACCACGGGCCCTGAGGGGTTCGTGACGACGGCGGAGCCTGGGTTCAGGACGATGGGTATGACTTGGGCAGCCATACTGTCTGTGCTGGGGCTTATGGAATCAAGTATGGGTTCTGGATCAATGGACTGTGGATGTGAGGAGATGGACAAGGTGACTGGTGGGTGATGTAGGTGGTACGAAGACAAGTCTTTTATACTGTGAGACGACCTTGTTCCTTAACGTTCTTCGCAAGAAGACCTGAAGCTTTGGACTCTAGCTGAGAAGATATATTGAACAGGTGCCGAGCAAATGTGCCGCGACCGTTTCAGTTGTCAGAATCCACATCGTGGCTTGCTTAGTGGTATCTTGATTCCTGCCGCGACCCAAAAGCAACTCATAATCTTTGAAGCCTTCAGCCTTGAATCGAAAGATTTGCGCATCGTGGCCAACGATCTAGACTTTCTATACACGAAATGCGGCTGACGCTGTTTCAGCCCTATGGCGTTGCCATGGCGTCGGGTCGCAGAAGAGATCTTGCCCCCAGATCACCCATATTCAACCCAGTTTCCTCATGGCTCGTAGCTGACCATCATGCACCGTAAGCATGTCTCCGCATGTGGCTGAACTGCAATTCACCGGCAGTCAAGCGGTGTGGGCCTCCATGTCTTTGAGCAATGTCTTAGAGACAGACAGCTACTTACTTGGTGGCGCTCAACGTGCGGGATCTCGACGCTGGGTTGGTTCTAGATCTGCCGTGGCAGCAAAAGGAAACCGGCAGATACAAATGTGAGGCTGGGTGGCTTTCTGATATCATTCACCGCCAAACAGACCTTTCTAATTCGGCCTCTTGTCATTGGTTGAATGGCTCAACGCATGCGCATGGAGATCAAGGGGGTAGAACTAAAGCCATCCCGAGATATCATTTTGACGCGGAATGCTACTGCATATGAAACGACAGCCAACTTGACGATTGGTTACGGTTTCTTTCTTCTCAACCCACGCAATATTCATCGACTGGTCGCTAGTACGAAAATGAAGCCCGCCCCCACGTCCACCACGTCAACCTTATCATTAGCCACCCGTATGACCTTTTCGGACAAGTCATCTCCCACAGGCTTCGGGTGATATAGAATAGACCAAGTAATGTATTAACGGTACCCGTTAGGTAAGTTCTAGGTAGTTCGACCTTTTTTTTATCCCGAAGCCCGTATTGACGAGCCCCTGAAACTTCCTCAAGTGGCACCAAGCCTCTGCGATGTGATACAATAGAGATACACTGGGGCGCCGAAAAGATATCGCGCCCTTTCCCAATACCAAGTCCAGCCCCTCCCAAACTCCTTTCGCTTTTCAAAAGGACCAAAGCAATGAACGACCAAATACACACCCGTACCAGGACATGTAAGAACAAAGAAGACGACAACACCATCGCTCATGTCTCGATTTCCGATAGCTCGTCATCCATAAACAACTTAGGAACCCGCATATGCAGCAGCCCATCCTTGACTTCCGTCGTGACATGTCCCTGGTCGACATCGACATGGAAGCTGAACGCGCGAGCAAAGGCGCAGTCGCGGCGCTCTCGCATGAGGAAGTGGAACGGGTGCTTCCAACTGGTGTTGCTGCTCGCGTCGCTGTTGTTGCCGTTGTTGTTATTAGTAAAGGCGAACATGGAGCTCCTCCTCTTGTGAAAGCTTCCGCTGTTGTTGCTGTTGATTTTGTTGCTAATCCCGTTCCCACCACCAAACGCCCCGAAGCTCCCGCTCCGCTTGAACTTGCTGTTGTCCTGCCTCTGCAGCAGGTACTGCTGCTGCCCGATATTGGACGCCGTCCGGTCCTCGGGGTGGTACCGGTGGTGATGGTGCCACTGCTGCGTGCACTGCCGGCAGTTATCGTCGTGCGACCAGACCCGCGTCAGCTTGCCGCCGTCCTCGGCCTCCTCCTCCTCCTCGACCGTCTCGGGCGGGCGCTGGGCGTCGGCCTCGACCAGGAGCACGCGCGAGTTGGTCCAGTTGAGCCGGATGTCGTCCGTCACGACGCCCGGCAGCTCCACGTCGATGAAGTAGGCGTCGTCGCTCTCGCGGATGTCGGTGCAGGGGCTCCGGACCTCGGTGGTGCTGCTGGTGCTCAGGGCGGCGCGGGGGTGCATGAGGTCCTGGAAGAGGTGGTTTACCTTCTGGCTCGCGGACGAGAGAAACGGCATGGTGTTGCTGTGCTGTGATTGCGGGTGGTGAGAGTGGTGGGGTGGCTCGGGGAACGTCTCGGGGACGCCTGTGACTGAGTAGTGGTGCGGCAGTGGTGACAACATGAAGAAGACTGACATAATCTGTCCGAACTCATAAAGTTTTGGGGCCGATATCTGTGGGTTGCAAAGATCAAGAAGATAGCTTTGACAGAAAGACAGAGAAGTCTGTGTAAGTGAAGTACCAAGAGAATCATGTCAGATGGTGGTGGTCAGGCCTCCTACAAATTTATTTGCCGTCATCTCCTCGACTCCGGGGTCACACTGGGGTAGCAGTAGTATCATGTGAAAAATATGGAGGACATATCAGGATTTCCTCCCTCTCACCCCCGCCACCCCTCGTAACCGGAACCGCGATCCATGGCGAGCTATTGGATGGCGGATGGGATGGGTCATTCTTATCATTCTCACTGTGCAGTTTTCTCGTTTACTCATTGCTCTGTTGTCAGTTGTCGGAAGAGTCTCCTGATGGTAGGTTGGGGGATGGGTTCGAATGGCCTGACCAGGATCCGGGAGTGGCACGATGGCCTCCCCGCTAAAACTCCCCAACAGGGTGGTGTGGCCGGACGCCGCCGCGCGCGGGAAGATCCCGGTTGGCGCAGCTGCCAGCACGTCAAACTCGTCTCCTCATCTGGTAGTGCGGTGCCATCTTATGTACGTGCCGTCGTCGTCATTCTATTTCACCCCAATCTATCGTAAATATGGTAACGTTTAATTCGATAGTGATTGCGCTGACTGATGTCAAGATTGCGGCGATCAATCATCAGGGTCTGCCAAGTCGTTTGTGCGGTGGTAACCGGTGCCTGATTATTTCCGCTTGTGGTTCATGCATATGCAGGTTGGGTCAGCATGGCGCAGCCCTCCTACCCAACCCTACAGTACATAAACAAAAACGTGTTCAAGTCTATCTGCCAAAACCAACACGAGCAACTTGGGAAACAAATTCGCAACACAGCCTCAGCATTTGATGAACCGTGATCTGATATTCCTTCGTCTGCGTATCAATCGATGGACCACTTTCTTCTTCACGGCCCCTCTCTCGGTAAATCTAGCCGAAGCGGCCGAGTCAGTGTCAGACAGCGACTCCACCGCTCGATCGTGGTACGGGCCTGTTGGTCGTCTTGACGTCCAAATAAGGTTTCAAAGGGGAAGAAAAACGTTGGTACGATAATGAACAGACCTGGGAAGTGGAGAAACAAAGAGATAAAGAGACAAGCCTGATGTCGCTATTCGCCGAGATATGGGCGAGGCCATTCGGGGACATTCCGGGGTAGCGGCATGTCAGCTATGCCGCATCAGATTGGACGGCGAGAGAGTTGGCTCCGATTCGTTCGTCTTGCGGCAGTCCTGAGGGTAGAGCATAGTTACTGCATTAACAGTACCTGTACACATGAGATTCTACATTTGATTGTACGTCAAAAACGAAAAATAGTCCTGTCGCTTTTCGGGCGTTGCCGCTCAGTCACGGAGTAATGTGATGAACGTTTAACGTTTATCTGGAAAAAGATTGAGGTTCATTCATCATTATCTAAAATCATTACTTTGTGGGATGCCACCACCATTCAATTAAAATCCGGCGGATATTTCTGTTCGACGCACTGCGGATACGTCCAGTATATCAAGCCCGTTATCAGGAAGTTGAGCATGCGCCGCCGCAGTGGTATCTCGGGCATGTAGTGTTTGGTTATATTATACTCGAACATTAGGAGGACGTTGCCGATGCAGTTAAGTAACCGGAACAGCCTGGGCAGTAGAAGTCAGTAAAAGGCTCGTTGAAATGTTTCGCTGGTTGGGCGAAGTGGCTAAGTAGGAAGAGCAAGCCACTGAGAGAGAACTTACATATTTATCGTGAAAAACACCAGTGCCGCAATGGTAGCGGCGCGTATCGGGCTGCGAAGATGGATATCTAGGTCCTTGGCCACCATGTAGAGGGGCGGTATCCATAAGCCGAGGATCGTGAGCTCGACCAGCGCGACCCAGTGATACGTCCTCACGTAGTTGCCCCTGAGCACGAGGAACGCCATGCACACCCACAGCAAAACGAAGTTGATCTGCAAAATCCAAAATCGTCAGTAACAACGTTCCAATCCGGGAGAGAACGACTTGCGACATACCACGGCCGGCACAAACACCACCAAGTCCTGCCGGAAGTACGCCAGGCTCAGCGCCCCCGCCACCACGCCCACCGAGAACTGCGCGAAGCCCAGCAGCAGGAAACACCAGAGCACGCGGTAGTAGCGCTCGTAGCACGCGCCGTGGAACTGCTCGCTGGCCCAGCTGTGGGTGCCGCCGACGACGGGCCAGCCGCACCAGCGGCAGATCCAGGCGCGCCCGGCATTGGCGAGCACGACGGCGTCGCCCACGTGCAGGTCGTGGTTCTGCACGCTGCAGCGGAAGCATTTCGACGCCAGCGGGTGCGACCCCGGTTGCAGGATCAGCGCGGGCGTCGTCTCGTTGGCCTCGTCGTCGGGCATGAGTGGCACACCTGGCAGACGCCCGCGAACTGGCTGGCGAGCGCCTGGGGCCCGCCGAAGAGCTCGCGCACGAAGTCAGGCGTGAGCAGGTCGTGGTAGAAGCGGCACGTGCGCCGCAGGCGCTCGACGTCGCCGAAGCGCAGCTGGTCGATGATCATGTAGTGCAGCTCGAGCGGCAGGGCCATGAGGCGGCTGGGCGCGTTGGGGTCCGCGGCGGCGCCGTTGGCGGCCTCCACTTCTCGCGCATGCGGTCGGCGATGCTCTCGAGCGGAACGATGGCGCTGCGGAGCAGCGGCGACCCGGGCGGCGGCGGGACCAGGTTGCCGTCCTCGTCATAGATGGGCGAGGGGACGCGGTGCAGGCCCTCGACGCCGCGGCGCACGAGGAACTCGAGGCCGCTGGTGGGCGTGATGGAGTTGAGCGAGTTGCGCTTCTCGATGACGCGCAGCTGGTCCCGGAGCTCGACGCGCAACGAGTCCCGCTTGTCGCCGGGCTTGGACTTCCACGAGGCCCGCCGCTCGCTCTTGAGCGAGGTCGGGCGCGAGAGGCGGAAGGAACGGCCATCGTCGTAGTCCATTTCACTGTCCTGTCCTGGGTGGAGGTGGAAATGGTGGAAATGGAGATGGGAAATGGATCACTTAGCGACAGCGACAAGATATCGCGAATTGTCGACAATTCGATCCCCAGTCTCAAATGCGGTTTTGATTGTTTAGGGGATGGGCAGATAGTTAAATGATGGTTTTGTTACCAAACGATTGGTCACGGGGGAGGAGTGTGGGACACTTTGCGGAGGGTTCTAATGCAGGTCAGAGAAATTTAAATTTGAACTGGCTACTTTAGGTTACCATCGCATCGCATGTAACACCATCGCCTCGTTGCGGGTGGTGGTAGTGGTGGTGGTGGGTGGATGGCACAGGGTGTTGGGACTTTTTTTTCTTCCTTTCCCTTTCCCCTGGCAGCTAAACGGCGCCCCCGTGAAACTCCAGATGTAAGAGTGCAAGGGGTGGGGTAGTTGAAACGGGATCGACAGGACGTTAGAGACGCGATCGTAATTTAGGACGTTGTTGTTTCGATGGACGCCCTGTTCTGCCTGTTCATCTGCTTGTCTGGTCTTGGGAATTGATTCACGTTGACGTTGCGTTTGCATACCACCTGCCTCGAGACGACGACGACGACGACGACGACATGTGAAGTGATATGTTCATCTGTTGCCTTTTCATTTAGTCGGTCAGGTGATGACTGGTGCCACGTTTCAGAATATGACCCCGCCATCAGCTCGGGTTTAGGTAGGATTGCTGGTAGGTGGTGGTAGGATACCTATTCATTTCGCCACGGTGAATCCCTCTCCAACCTGGTAAGTGTCCATTATTGGGACGAAATCACAAGCTGAAAATCCGTTTCAATTGGCTCAAGCAGGGAGGTGAAGGCCAGTCCCTCACCGACACATCACTTTATACCTGTCAGCCAACTTATTGATGTCGAATGCTTTGCGAGGAAACGAACGGCCTGCCATCTCAAGGTCGTGATGCTTAGTCATTCGACCGGGATGCTGCTTCATCTCCAACATGGCTAGCTCAATTGGCAAGCCTCATTTACCACACCCCCTGCAATACGCACGTGCAAATGGCCGTGCCGATATATCGGGGGCTGGAGCTGAACAGCTTCAGCTGTCCCGGAGCACACCCCTTGGCACTAATAGCGTCTCTGCCGGCTACTTACTAAAAGCACTCGGCAATGCCAGTAACAGCACGCCGGCCTCGATAGATATAGCCCGGTGGATACAGCTTATTACAGCTCCGTCGCTTTGGATGGCCTGGAAATGAGCTATAGGACAGCAAGCTCTTGCCGGACACTGCAGTCGAGCTACGACATCTCAGTCCTATCTGAATATGAGATCCCTCAAGGTGCTCCGTCTACACTACTCTACATGCCTACATGTACTCAGAAGCTCTTATATGATAGTAATCCGATGTCCCGTCAAGGTATATCTCGGCAATGCCTATCTTGCCAAGTTTCCGGGCGTCTGGTTGAGTTTGTGGTGCATTCTCTAGAACAAGTCGGTCCGAACTCGAAAAAGTCAATTCGGAAGCTTTTGGTTTGCTAGATCGATCGGCACTCATGGTGAAGGTATACTCATGACTTATACATCAAGGATGCTGTCATACTATACAGGTTGGTCTGGGCCAGGGGTGGCTTGAGGGATAGTTCGCGATTCTGGAATGGCGTTTTAGGCCTCATAGAAGAGGAAGATACAGTCAACACGTAGTAAAGGTTGACATTTGATGGAATCGTTCTATATGGGATCGAAAGCAGTACATAAGGGGATCATATCCCGATGATGAATGAATCCTTCCATCTCCTTGACTCATAAGCTCTTGCAGTATCACCCCTGAAGCAGAACAGACAGCAAGCAGTAGCCGCAACCAGCAGAGCACCATGAAGTACCAAGCAACCCTCTCCATCCTCGCAGGGACGGCCGTCCTGGCCAGGACGCCGCCCCCTTGGATGCCAACGGGAAGCCCTTCCCCGCCGTCTGGGTCCAGGTCGCCGAGACCTCGTACTACTGCTACGCCGACAACTGCGCCCGGGCCGTGACGGGCACCCGCACCGCCGCCGACATGCCGAACCAGTCCGTCCGCATGGCCGACTGCTCCAGCTACATGACCACCACGGTGACTCCTCCGCCGACGTAAGGCGATTTCTCTCCTTTCACCCCGTACGTGACAGGATGTTGGTGCACTAACATACGGGATGTAGGACCACGACCACGACCGTCACGGTCACAGCCGCTGCGCAGAACAAGCGAGTCGCCGCCACGGCCGCGGGTCGTGGGGCTCCTCCGGCGATGCAGGCCCGGGCTCCTCCGGCCATGATCCCCACCTACGCGAGCTTCTGCACCGAGTCGTTCCCCGGGGCCACGCCGCACTACTCCTCGGCTTGCAACTGTGAGATCTGGCCCCCTTTTCTTTGCCTTTGTGATAAATATGACCATGCATGTACACACAAGCAGACAAGCTGACTTGACACGCCCACGCACAGGCTGGTCCATCACCGCCAGCACCACGACCCTCCCCTCGAGCACCGTAACCGTCACCAGCACCGCGACCGCGACGCCCTCGCCCCCTGCAAGAACCCGCAGACCTGCCAGACGTTCGGGACCACCTACTGCCCCGGCAGCAGCACCGAGTTCTGCTACTGCGTCAAGGACACGTCGGGCACGCCGACGTGCTACCACTACACCGAGGGCCGGTCCTGCTCGAGCTTCGCCAAGTGCACCTCCAACGCGCAGTGCACGGGAGGCACGTCGTGCAGCACCGACTGGTGCTGCGGGTACGGCATCTGCATGGACCACACGACGTCAGCGTCGTGCCCGAACGGGCAGAGTGCGCGGAGTATTTTTTGCGGCGCGGAGGCAGGGGCGGCGCGTGACGCCGTCGTCGCCGCCGCCGCCGCCGTTGATACTGCTACTACTGCCGAAGAAGATGAGGGCGAGGTGAAGTCGCTGCTGCTGCCAACGTCGAGCCTGCCGTCGTCTCCGTCATCACGTCCGTCATCATGTGCCCCCACGGACCCTGCGGCACCACCACCGTCACCGCCAGCACTACTACCACCACCCCTCCTCCCGCCAAGGCCACGACGCCCATGGCGTTTGCCGCGCGCGGAAGAAGAGGAAACGCCGTCACCGCCGTCGAGGCCGCGGCCATCTCTATTACCACGTCCGTCATCACGTGTCCTCATGGGATTTGTGGCACCACCACCATGACGATGACCACGTCCAAATAAATAAGATATCCTGCATGTCGAGGGGGTGAAGAGGAAGAGGGAGGGAATGCCAGGAAGAGGGGGCAGCTGGTTGAGTGAGTACATCAGAGCAGATTGAAGAGAAAGAGGGATCAACTCAAGGGTTTGATTAATGGATTAATGGGAGGGGGCTTGTATGCCGTCAAGTGGCACCTGAAGATGTAGGCAGAATGAACAACGCAGGGCAGTATATAGATACGTGGGTAACTTGTAACGCCATACGGAACTTTGCACAAACATATACTCACTTGCGTACCACCGCCAACATATCACGATACTGTACTTTGTGACCATAGACTGATCAAGCCTCTCATCACACTTTTCCTTCCAGTTCTGGCGTGGGTGTCAAGATAAGCCGCGAAAAGTCCGGCGCTGGGCAAGATCATGAAACACCTGATGAAGGCAATCATGTTTGCCCAACTTTTGCCTAAATTCAGATATGAGGCCGACGTGTTTCTCATGAATATATGCCGTCATTTCACAATAATCGAGGTTGTACGCGGTCCGATCGACTTGAAGCGAAGCGGGAATAGGTTGAACTGCCTGGTCCTACGACGAGAACATAGATGAGGTAGTAAGTGTGGCCATCGCCAATGCACGTGAAGGTCCGAAACCGCTGAGATAGGTAAGCAATAAGTGTAGATTTATTCAGAAAAGTGCAATACAAGGATCGGATTGCATGCATCACGAGGAAACAGACGCAGGAAAACACAAGAATAAAAGGGCGAAAAGTTACAACACTCGGTCCCATGGCAGCTGAATGTCGTCGTAAATTGATCATGGTGTTGGTATTCTCCACCGGCTTTCTCCTATACATGAAGTTTTTATAAAACCGTTTCGCCAGTGCAAGTAAAGGGAAATCTAAGAGCCACCCGGACCTCCAAGCAAGGCAAATCGTCTGACGATACTGGGTCCATATTCTTGGTACTGTCGTGCGCATGTCAGTAACTGGCCACCAGAAAACACAGATGGAGCAACTTACCTCGGCCTTCGTGTGGCAGTACGAGCGGAACTCGGGCGTCTGTCCCAACAAGCTGCCTCCGAACCAGGGACCGTGTCGTTGACGCTTGTGTGTAATGACCTGCACTTCCAACCCGCCACTCCGCGCGCCACCACTGCGAACCTCGCTAGCACGAATGCGGGCATCGACCAAGTGCTTGATGTCTCGCTGTAATCGGCGACCGAAGTCCTTGTAGAGGGTGCTGCCACCGGACAGCACAATGTTCTTGTAGAGACCCCGACGCACATCGATGGGGCTCTGTTGGATGACCGTGTCCACGACCACGGGCAGAGGGGTCAGGAAATCGGACGAGTAGATCTCGGGGTTGAAGAAGATCTCGGGCGCCAAGAAACGCTCGTAACCGACATCAACCGTCACCTCGCGGCCACCGGGCTGCCTGACGGTGTGCTTGGCGAACTTGGTCGGGTCGCGGTCGTACCGGGAGAACTCCTTGACGATGTCGGGGCAGACGTAGCAGTGCTCCTCCTTGATTTCCTGTGCCGTCTTCAGGGAGCTGTCGGCCTCGCCTCGGTCGCGGAGCAGGGATTGGACGAAATAGGTGATGTCTCGACCGGCGATGGGGATGGACTTTATCGAGGAACCGATGACATAACCCTCGGCGACGGGGATGACGTGGGTGACACCATCACCAGAGTCGATGACGGTACCGGTGAGGGAACGATCCGACACCTTTGCTGACGTCCACGAGGCAGCAAGCGCCAGGACGGCCTGGACGGCAATGTAGAGACCGGCGCAGTTGAAGGATTCGAAGAAGATTTCGGCCGTGTTTTCTCGGTTCTCGGGAGGGTTCAGAGGCTGTGGGGCGGATTGTCAGTACCGCGGTCAGGGGCGACTTTGTTCGAGCATCTGCCAATCTGCTAGCACTCGGGACAGAATGAGGGCTCAACTCACAGGCTCCGTCAGCAGGAAGTAGTGGTCCTCAGGCTCGACTCGTAGGTATTTGAAGATGGAGTTCGACCAAAAGCGCTCCATGTGATCCTGTTCTGGCATCAGTTGTCTCTTCCAGCCCGTTAGTTCGTTGTCAAGGAGCCCATACCCAGTTTTCTATTTGACCGTGTCGGATGGGATAGTGCAGTCCGTATCCTGGGCGCAGTCTGGTTCAGTAACCGTCCTCGTCTTCGTTCTCAATTGGTTGTTGATTATTGGCTCTTACCTGGTCCTCCTGAGGCCGCGATGGCCTCATCGCCAATGAAGAAGTCGAGATCCTCGGTTCCTCGCTTGCCAGACAGATGGCCAGAGGGGCCGGCGCCTCCAGTCAGGAAAGTGGGCTTGTTCGCGACAGCTGGTCGGCCAGAGCCTGTACCACCGCCGCCTCCTCCGGCACTTTTCGTTGCGATGGCGGTCGGGAAGACGAAGGAGGGAGAGTCGTTACCGGCGAAACCTAGAGACGCCCAGGGCGCAAGGTAAGCAAGGGGAGCACGCGCGAGGAAGTGGTCGGATGGGAGAGGATCTCGTACCAAGCTTCGAAAAGCCCGTACCGCTATTGTTCGAAAATCAAGTCAGCACAACACACGGGATTCCAGCTTGGCCGCTGTCGGGATTGCGGGGTTGGGGGAGGTGAAGGTAGAACGTACTTGTCCATGACAACGGCCGGCGTTTGGTTCGCCATCTTGAAGGAGAATACAGCGCTCGGCGATTAAATAGCAATTGTGGAGGGATTGGGTGTTGAGCGCGGAGAGCTGGTCGACTTTTGGGGAGGGTTAGTTGGGAAGCTGGCGTCGTGGTGCTCTCCCAACACTGGGAATAATTACGTTGCCTATCACCAGAGTTGCAGGGAGCAGCACGCAGCTCGACGTTCGGGCTGTGATGTAGGGGGTTGTGGCGGTGCCATGCCCAGGCAGCGGGACCCGCGCTGAAATCGGCGTGGCTGGTGATCTGGTGGGGTTATTTTCTCGGGGGCCAGAGCCTGAAAGCTGCACTGAGCTGCTGCTGGTTGCTGCTGGTTGCTGCAGGCTGCAGGCTGCTGTCCAAACCAAAGAGCTGGGAGCTGGGATCAATTGATGCTCTCTGCCCCACCACGATCAACTGGGCTTAGGTAATGGGAAGTCAATTGCTGTGCATCCTGACAACTGCAGGTGCGTGCGATATATCGTTGAAGCTCAATGAATGCAAGCAGAGCAGGCAACAACAGCTATCTTTTGCAGCACGATCATACATCATCACATGTGAGTTTACGAATTTGACTACTGAGACATGGCCATCAGAGCCTAGGAGCGTCACAAAGTAAATCGCAAGTAGTAACGCCTTTTGTTCGCCAGGTAGTGAAACAATTCTTGTACATGGTGATATCGTCGAGAGTATTGTAGAAACGCCCAAGTAAGGAAGGCACTACATTCAACACCCACTTCCCCGAAAGCGGGATCAAGGAAGGAAGCCACGCCCGACTGACTTGGATTTGAAATCATCCACCCCAGGCCGAGCAGTGAAGTCATCCCATTTTGTGCCGAACCTCTGCCAACCTCTGTTCTTCCTCCATCATCAACTCCGTCTAGGAGTTGGTCCATATCGTTATATCCACTGGGCACCATCCAACGCAGCATTTCTGGTCATCAACGCCTTTACACTGCATCATTCATAGAGGTCTCGTCTCCTCCAGTGCATGGTTCGCACCATTGTCTCCTCCAAATCCAACTCACCTCTCTTCTTCCGTGTGTCAACGGGCGACGATATCCGGCCTCGCTGCAGCTCCGGTCTTTGTTGTTCATCTTCGGCGAAAGGGGCCAGTTGAGCGAGCTGCTTTTCTAGCCTTGATACAGCACTGTACGGCCAAGGGACCCGTTGCCGACGACATTTGACCCGCGTCTCAAGTCTCTGGTGCCATTGCTACCTGCAGCTCTGGTGTTATCAGAAACTCCTTTCGCGATCCCTCGACCAAATCCTGAGCAAGACCTGGAAAGGTTGCTACAGTAGGATCTCGTCCACCACTCCAGTTCGATTATTTTTCGGAGCCCTGGAACTTCCCAACTGCCTTCTCTTGCAATCTCTTCGTCGTTGTTTTGGTTGACAATCCACCACGCGGGTCCCACAAACAGCCACAAATCCTCAACTCCTGCATCAACGTTGCAACAGGGCCCCCAAACCAAACCGATTCAGAGCCATATACATGGTAACTTTTCCGAGAGAATATATCTCTGGCATGCAATAACCTATTCTGCGGTGGAACGATCTTGTTGCTTGACCAACCGCATATTCCAGGCCTCAAGCAGATGTGAAGGAAACCCGCGACATCCCAAAACACAACACAACACTTGGGGTTTCTCATCTCTTGACCACACAAGACGGTTTCTTGCAATTGAAAATCACAAGCTCAACGCTGGCAATCATCTCCATGTCTGACAGCAAGCAACACCTTCCCCAGGAAGGTGGGCAAACTATCAACCATTCTTACCACTTGGGCAAGAGGAAGCTCGGGCAAGACAAGCCTGGGTCTTCCCAGCCGTCTCGCTCACAACGGGTTAGTGGTCCTTCCATCATGAGCTACGACGGAGACTTTGACTTAGATCCTAACGATGAGTTCAAGACCGACATCTTCCCGGAAGGTACTGAGGTACCTGAGTGGCACAATGCCCAACCCGTGTCAGACCCAGCATTGACAGCCTGGCTGGACGGCGCATCGGATCGTAAAGGTAGACGCTGGAAGCCGCCAGTTACCGCCATCTTCATCCATGCCGGCGCTGGTTACCACAGTACTACCAACGAACGAATCCATCTGCAAGCTTGCAGCGAGTAAGTGACCACTGCCCCAACGTGACGGATCATGCTTACACTGACAAATCCAGTGCTGCGCGCGCCGGCATGAGGATTCTCAAGAACGGCCATCCGGCTACTGAAGCGGTTGAAGCAGCCATCAGAGTGCTCGAGGACAAGGAGATCACCAATGCAGGTTATGGCAGCAACCTTTCCATAGATGGCACGGTCGAGTGTGATGCTACTGTTGTTGACCACTACGGCCGAAGTGGTGCTTGTGGTGCTGTTCCCAGTAAGTAAAGGAGTCGTCGATGCTCCCTGTTTCTGCATGAAGCCGACTGACACCCCTCTCAGACATCAAGAACCCAGTCACCCTGGCCAAGATTATCCTCGAAAGTAGCATCGAACCCCTCTCTCTTCGACGAGTTCCTCCCAATCTTCTGGTCGGCAATGGTGCCAAGGACTTTGCGTGGGACAAGAATGTGCCCATCATACCCAACGACCTCCTCATCTCGCGAAATGCTCTGGATCGCTACAATCGCTGGAGAGAGGATCTTGAACGGGCCAAGCTGGGCGAGAAGACTGCTGAGCAGGTCAACGCACGCACCAACAAGAAGGACCAGCGAGATCACACCAACGCCATCATGACAGGAATGTGGAATGAGGGACAGCCAGACTCTCCGGGTCAGCCTAGCACGCCGTCGGAGAATGGACCCTCCTCCTCTCCTAGAAACGCCTCGAACCCCCAATCTCCTCTACCCAGCCCTACTCGACACTTGCCGAAGGAACGCGGTGTCCTGAATCTACACCTCCTTGGTTCCCTGGCAGCACCAAAACCTGTGGCTCCCAACCAGTCCGTGGATGCATCTGTCAACAAGCGACCACGTTTCATAACCCACCACAGCAATACGGGCTCCCAGGACTCCGATGGCCAGGAGGACGACAGAATGGACGTGGATAAGAACCACAACTCTCCACTGCGGGAATCAACGGCATCTCTGACTGGAGATACAGGTTTGCCAAACCAGAATCGGCCTGCCGAGCCTTCCAACAATGTCGGTGCTGAATTCCGAGATGACCTCATTACCGACACGGTCGGCGCCATAGCCATTGACCAGAACGGTTTCATGGCCGCTGCCTCTTCTTCTGGTGGCATTGGTATGAAGTTTCGTGGCCGTGTCGGCCCAGCTGCTCTTGTTGGTATCGGTACCGCTATCGTCCCCGTCAGCGAGGACGACCCTGACGGGATCACGGTGGGTGCTGTGACCAGCGGCACTGGCGAGCACATGGCCACGACTATGGCGGCCCAGAAGTGTGCTGAACGGCTCTATCATGGAACCAGACGAGGACCTAGAGGGGTCGATGTCCCGGAAGACGACGAGAGCGCCATTCTTCAGGGGTTTGTGGTTAATGACTTCGCAGAGCACCCCGGCGTCAAATACTCAACCAGCACTGGAGCGATCGGTGTTATGTCTGTCAAGAAAGCCCCCAGAGGCTACTACCTGTACTTTGCCCACAACACCGACAGCTTCGCTCTGGCAAGCATGAGCAGCTACGACCGCGAGCCATACTGCGTCATGAGCCGACTTCCCGAAGGCAGCTCTAGAGTCGCTCAAGGCGGGAGGAAGATTTCGGTGGATTGACGGAATCCGCCAATCTTTCTTTCCTGTCCTGTAGACTTGGTCTGAGTTCTGTCTATCCGATGATGGAAGACTTTGTTCGGATTGCACTTCAACTTTGACGTGCCCCCGAAGTCCTGAAGGAGTCCCAAGGGTTTCTCGCAGAAAACTCTCTCCGATTCTTCTTCTTCGACGAAATCGTCTCGATTCCGCATTCTCGGCGTTGAACTTGATACCCTAAGATTTTGGTTGTTTGCTATCGCCCTCTTTATTCATATACCTATTTCCTCCGGGGATGGTTTTACATGGCCCAAGCACCCTCTGCAGCTACGAAAGTGTCGATAAGGCCTGTTCGGTCACGATACTGGTTGGTATTCTCGTGGCAGTCGGTCGGGGCGCCAAATGCTGGATATGACAGATGATGGACCCTCTTACCGAGCCTCCAGATTGAGCCTGCACCAGTTCTCGGCATCAAGACCTCACTAGATAGACCCATAGAGCAGTATTCGTAGCATGAATTGTTTTTCCTTTTATTCTCTTCTCTTCTATTCTCTTGCGCCCAGTGCAGTGTTAAACTAGCAAACGATGAAAATGCCATTGCTGAATCCTAGAATGCTTCCGCGTCTCCCTTAAACGCCGAACCCTGGTAAAAAGCCCCATCCTTCCTTATCGTATGACTGACTGCTCAGCCTCTGTGGTGAATCCTATAACACAAACGATCCAATACTACATGCTGCCGCCCCCAACTCAACTCGAGTGAAGGCTCTCAAGGTACCGGAGTACCCGTCGCGCTGCCCGTCTCTTCCCTGCCGCTGACGCCGTTGACGCGCTTCTTCTTCTTCTTCTTGCGGGGCACGACGGCGGGCTTGTTGCCGTAGTTGCCGAGGGCGAGCTTGGTGCCGCAGGTGAGGCAGCCGGCGTCGCCGGGGGGCACCTCGCAGAAGATGGACAGACAGACGCTGCAGACGAAGCCGGTGTCGACGACGTCGCGGTGGCAGAAGCAGGCGGCGCGGAAGTCGACGCGGTCCTGGGTGGCCTGGAGCAGGTGGGCGCGGGCCTCGGCGTCGGGGAGGAAGCCGAGCATGAGGTAGGTCAGGAGGCCGCGCGGGTTCAGGCTGGCGGAGACGTAGCTGCCGCCCGTGATGAAGGCGGCTTGTTGGAGGAAGGTGGGGGAGGCGTGGGGGGAAAGCGACAGAGTGTCGATGGGGATGCGGGCGTGCGAGGCGGCGAAGACGGCGTTCATGGTGGCGATGTACTGGGCGGGTTCCGAGTCCGAGACGGAGAGGACGAGGATCCTCGCGTGCAGGGTCGGGGCTTGTTGGGCGCCGGCTACTGCCGCGGCGGCTGCGCCGCCGCTGCCGTTATTGTTGTTGCCGGTGGTGTTGGCGTTGGGGTCGGTGGAGGAGGGCTTCGCGGGCGCGAAGGAGAGGGCGGTTTTGTTGATGTAGGAGAGGGCCGTGGTGAGGGCGCCGGCGACGAGGGTCGTGTAGGGGATGTCGGCCGCGTCGGTCTCGGCGATGAGGGATTGGAGGGAGGAGAGGATGGAGGACTCGATGGCGGCGAATTGGGGGGTACTTGTTGGCCGAGGTCCCTAAGGGAGCGGCTGTGTTCTTATGACTGTTTCCGTTTCCGTTCACGCCGGACATTTCGACGTCCCCGTCTCCTCCCAGACCGGCCTTCTTCTTAAACGAAGAGACTGCATTCTTGGAACTGTTGTTGGAGTCGCTGCTTGGGGGTTTCGGGTAGAGCCAGACGGCGCGGTGGCTGTGGGCGGCGAGAATGGCGACCTGGTTGTCGTTGCCGAAGGCGAGGTGGGCGTTGACGAAGACGAGGATGTTAGCAAGGGCGGCCGAGATGGACAGGGTCGGGCCGAGGGCCTGCCAGGCGCGCGGGTTGGTGTCGAGGATGATGGTGAGGAGGGAGGGCGTCTGGCCCGTGGCCGTGACCTCGTAGTGGTCGGAGGCGTCGATGCGGTTCATCTTGAGGAGGTCGTGGAGGGTTCAAGAGACTGGAGGGTACGCAGCGCGCAAGAGACTCAGTGACGCATCAAGAGCCGGGGATCGTCGTGCATCCGGCCCAGACTGGACATAATAGCCTGGTGTTTGTGCAAGTCGATCGTGGTGATGTGGTGTTGCGCGCACTTCTTCAACCTCACGTTCAACTTTCGCGTAGCACACTTTCCCACCACACTGTACAACCTCTTGGTGGTTGTTGCCTGACTGACGTCTTCTTCACCGAAAGCTCATCCTAGGTAGGACGAGAGTAGATGTGGTTTGGAATGGTCTTAGCTCTCTGCGACAAGGGAGGCCAGGCATTTGAAGCTTCGATAAATTTAGTGGCCCGCTGGTTGTTTTAGCGGCTTGGCCCCATCAGAAATAGGCACGTCGACGGGCTTCTTCCAGGCCAACCAGACCGGCAGAGCAAGTTGAGCCGTCTGCCTGGCAATTCCGCGGCGGACGTGCCAAGAGCTGGAATGCAACAATGCCAACCCTTGGTGTCGCAAAAGGAAACAAACGTCTGGTTGGAAGAAACCGCCAAAACAGTTGCACCAAGCCCCTCGCGCGTCTCCGTACTCCAATGGCAGGGCGAATCGGGCCTCAACATTCCACGGATCTGGACTCGGATGCGGGAGCGTAGGTTTGAGACAGCAGGTCTTGTCACAACTCAGAGGGCAAGAGGGCCGTGAGGCTCTTGGCATATGGCATTGCTTCTTTTTATTTTGTTCTCGGTTCTCTCCGAGCTTCATCAGTTTATAGGTGGGTGCATTCTCGCATGATTGTGTCCAGTGACCGATTCCAATATATTTGAGCTTCACAATTGAAGGTGAGGTTCATGGGATGCCCCTCCATCAAGTTTTAGGTAGAGGCAGAGGCGGGGCAGGATGCGCCGAAGCCAATTGGTCTCGACTTGACCAGACGGACTTTCCCCGCGACGCAAAGCTCGCTGCTCATGTACTCCAACACACCTGACCAGATATTGGGATTGGAGCTGGCGCCAGCACCGACAATTAGTCAAAACATCGTAAGGCTGAACTGAACGGAACGTCCTCGCCAACGACGACAAGGCAATCAACTCATTCAGACGGGCTGTACAGACCCGGTCCAGACCTTTTACACTTTTCTCCCTGTTCGCTCGCCCTTTCATCCTGATCTTGATCTTGCTCTCTCGATCTTGATCCCAAGCTTGATGCCACCACATCCCATTACGGCATTGTAACAACCCCGCCAAACACCGAGCCGTACGTCCATATCTCGCTTCACATACACATCCCACGCAACCCCCCTCCGAGGCAGCTTATTAGAGCCAACCGCCCGTACCATCCGAGAAGGCTGCACGACGCATGGTGAGCATTGCATTGCCTTGTGCCCTGTGCCGCCCCGGATTCGCCAATGGCGCCCAGCACGAGGGCCATGTGAACAAACAAAGTCATCCCGCGCCCTCTGACTGTACCCAGTACCTGCGACTATTGCCTCATCCATACTAACTCCTAACTCCATCAGGCATACCACAGCCAGTATATCCCGACAAGAAAATAAGGAAAACCCGCGCGCGCGCATACTAGCATACTACGGCTGGCTGGCTCTCGCCCTGCAGGTGAATTGAAGCCAATCCCCTTCTGACTTTGCCTACTGCTCCCCCCTTGTCGCACATCCAGGCAGCCAAGCGGCAAAAGCCCAAGTGTCCCGGATAGGTATTATCTTGGCACTGCTTCTTATTAGACTCGGTCTCTTCTCTTCTCGTCGAGCCTCGCGCCTCTGTTTCCTCCCATCTCCGCCTCCTCTCTCCTCTCCTCTACTCTCCTACCCAATCTGAGTCAAATCTACTTCAGAACTTGGCCCTTCTTCTGTGCGCCACAAGCCGTCTTACAAAGCTCCAGAGGGATAACAAGATTGACAAATACCCCTTCAACTGACGAATACAGTCGACCACAAGCCACCACCACTTCTACTTATTCTTCTTTTATTTCACCATACCTACATCACATCGTCCACGCTCGTCGATTTCACCCAGCCATTCTTGCATACTTGACTCAATCTGCTACTGAGAGGCACTGCCCCCTGTCCGTCCATCATGGAGGAGGCACAAATCGCCATCACCTCCAACAAGGAGGAAATGGCCAAGTACAGCAACTTGGACCAGGCCCAGCTCCTTCTCGCCCGCCTCATGCAGGGCGGCCAAGAAGACGTCGACACCTGCGAAGCTCTGGACCTCCTCACCAAGCTTCTCAACGATGACTTTACCGCTGGCCAAAAGGACAAGTCCCACAAGTCCATATGCAAAATCTTCGACGACGACTGCATCGACAGCGTCTTCAGCTATCTCGACATGAGACAAGCCGAACAAGTCCGTGGCCACGCCATCTTGACCGTTTCTGCTTACCTGAAGGCGGCTGGAGATGACGGGTCCAAGGCTCTGACTCACTTCTTCTTCGACCGCATGAAGCGCGGCACTTACGACGACTACATTGTCGCCTTTTGTGTGGCCGCTGCCGTCTTTCCTATCGCACCGGATATCACTGCCGAGATGTTCCTCAGTGAAGGCTTCCTGGGGAGCCTAGGACCCTTGATGCGCCGCAAGTGGAAGAGTCGAAAGGTCGAGACGGCGTGCCTGGAGATGCTGAACGCCGCGTCCATGAACGCAAGCTGCCGAGAGGCGATTATCAAGTACTGCACGGAATGGCTGGAGGAAGTGGTCGACCAGGACCCGAGCACGATGTCCTCGGCCGTCCACTCGGTCGACACCGAAGTCGAGGGCACCCACGGATCCATCGCGATGCGGCGCCATTCGGAGGCGGTCCAGAACCTGGCGGCGGTTATCCTGGCCAAACTGAGGGTAGGCACTCTGAAGCTCCCGCTCGCTTCGCCCCCGGCGTTCGAACACCTGTACTGGAAGTGAGAAGTGGGGATGATCGTAGGATGGGCTGGCTGACCTGAGGCTTCAGGCGGTACCTTCGGCAGCACAGCCTGCGGGGGAGGGATTGGAGGGTTCGAGGGTCTCGCTGGCCACCACCAGCATCGAGGACCTCGCCACCAAGTTCACGACTATGATACTAACCAATGCAGACCACGGGAAGAACCACGCCGTCGAAGGCCTGGCGTACGCCACAATTCAACCGGCGGTGAAAGAGGAGGTTATCAAGAACACGCCGCTGCTGAAAAGCCTGGTGGATATTTTGAAAGAGGCGACGCCCAAGTCCACCACGACCTACGGCGCGCTCAGCATTTTCGCGAATCTTACAAGGTATCAGCCTACGTTATCAGATGAGGAGAAGAAAATGAACCAGCTGAAGGCGTATGCCAATGCTGGAGGAAAATCGGCGACATCCAACCCACTCAACGACGATGAGCATGTCGCCGGCCGGTGCAAAGCTGTATTCAACGTCGGTCTCGTGCCGGTTCTCGTTACGCATAGCAGGAATGGGTCACTCGCCTCCTTGGCCATCATTATCAACATCATATACGCTCTCTCTGTTTCCGCCCCGCTTCGAGGACAGCTGGCGCAGCAGGGTGCAGTCGTTCTTTTGATCGCGGCGTGGTCTGCCTTGCACACGACTGAAAACTCGGCAAAGAGGACAGCCGCACAGGCTTTGGCCAGGATCCTAATCAGTACAAACCCTGCGCTGGTATTTGGTGGCAGTCGTGCAAGGCCACAGAGCTCGGCCATCCGTCCTTTGGCTTCGATCATCAAGCCAGACCCCGCAGCAGAACGACGCGACCTTCTTCCCACCTTTGAGAGTTTGATGGCCCTGACGAACCTTGCATCCACCGACGATGACACGCGAGTTACCATTATCCGCACCGCCTGGGAACCCATCGAAGAACAGATCCTGAGCTCGAATAGCAAAGTGACCAAGGCCGCGGTGGAACTGGTCTGCAATCTCGTCCAATGCTACGACGGCGTCGAGCTGTACGGCGCCGACAACCCGCGGGCCAAGAACCGGCTGCACATCCTGCTCGCCCTCGCCGACGCCGAAGACGAGGGCACCCGCAGCGCGGCGGGCGGCGCGCTGGCGTCGCTGACGGCGTACGAGCCCGTCATCAAGAACATCCTGAACCGCGAGCGCGGCGTGGACATGATCCTGGGTCTCTGCGCGGACGAGAACGAGGACCTGCGGCACCGGGGCGTATTTGTTATTTATAACATCCTGTCCTGCGAGGGCGAGACGGGCAAGGCGGCGCGCGCGAAGGTGCAGCTGGCGGACGGGTTTGAGATTCTGAAGGAGTGTGCTAAGAAGAGTCGGCGGGCGGAGGTTGTCGAGGTTACGGTCAATGCGTTGAAGATTTTGGTGGAGGATGGGGGGTCGGCTCGGATCGTGGAGGAGGTCGATTGATTGATTGAAAGTCGGCAAAGTTTACTTACGCATATGGCTTCAGCTATGGGGCTGATGAATAAAACAGCGTATATTTTCCTATGCTCAAATGACTGGTTACATTTCAATGTGCTTCGTGGACGTCTCTTTGTATGCTGATGTAAAGGGGTAGCATGTGAGCCGCCGCCATCCTAGACCAATGAAGCAGAGATGCCTAGAGATCCGTCGGCTGTAATTGTGACTTGGATTTCAAGCAAATAAACAAAACTCCATTTCATTTTCACATGCTCGTGCGACTATTTGCCATAGTGATGTTTGAACAAAAGTCTATTTCTTGAACATCATTAAACGAAGAATAAAATCATTCGAGCTGGCCTGATCCATCTATCTATATCTGTACCGCAATTCTCAAAAGTAAACAAGTAACGCCCTCCATCCCTACTCTTCCTCCCCATCTCGCTCACGAAGTCAGCCCGCCACTGTTCTTCTGCCTCGTCTCCCCACGGCCTCGAACCCAGCGATCGAGGTGTTGTCGTCGTCCTCATCATCTCCGTCATCGCCCCGGGACAGGACGCGAATGCCCTGGACGGAGCTCTGGCCCTCGCGGACCCAGGTGACGTTGTGGCCCCGCGCGGCGAGGCCGGCGACGGTGGCGTTGTCGAACGAGTACTCGAACACGGCCGTGTTGGGCATGAGCTGGTCGTGCAGGCGGGGCTCGCGGATGGCTTCGAGCATCGTCGTCGCGTTCTTCTCCTTACTTCCTTGGTTTGCAGCAGAAACGGCGGCGGCCCCCTCGAGCAGGCGCCACGCCACCTGCGCCGTCGAGCTGATGATGCGGCTCCCGCCCGCGGCGCCGAGGACGGCGAAGAGGGCGCCGGTGGAGGCGTGCTCGATGATGACGGGGTTGATGGAGCTCAGGGGCCGCTTGCCGGGCCAAACGAAGTTGGCGGGGCTGGGCGCGTAGCCGAACTCGTTGGAGACGCCCGGGATGCTGAAGTCGTTCATCTCGTTGTTGAGGATGACGCCGGTGGACGGGACCATGAGGAGGTTGCCGAACAGCAGGTTGACGGTCGTGGTCGAGGAGACGGCCATGCCGGAGGCGTCGGCGGCGACGACGTGGGACGTGCCGTGGGAGGCCTGGGCGTAGACCGGGGTCATGGGGACGGGGTTGGGGAGTTGGTGTCGTCGTCGTCGTCGGTCGGGAAGTAGGCCGCGATGGGCTGGGTCGTGTTGTCGAGGATCTTGGACCGGGTCCGCGCGGCGCCGGCGTCGGAGAGGAGGTGGCGCTCGAGCCGGGCCAGGTCGGCGACGGGGAGGAAGTCCGGGTCGCCCAGGAGCTGGTGCGCGGCGTAGCCGAAGCGCATGGCCTCGTCGAGGCGGTGCATGGTCAGGTTGGTGTTATTTACGAGATCGAAGTCGTCGCTGTAGCCCTCCATGGTCTTGAGGGTGCCGAGGCACATGGCCCCGCTCGAGGCGCGCGCCCGTCGAGAAGAGGCGGTGGGCGCCGTACGTGATGTTGATGGGCTCGCGCAGGACGGCGCGGTAGTCGGCCAGGTCGGCGTGCGTCATGGTGCCGTTGGCGGCGCGGAGGGCGGCGATGGTGGCGTCGGCGATGGGACCCTCGTAAAACACGTCGGCGCCGCCCTCGGCCACGGCGTCCAAAGTGTCGGCGTAGCGCTGGCGCGTCATGGTGTCGCCCAGCCTCACGAGGGCGCCGCTCGGCGCGAAGTCCTGCGCCCAGCTCGGGTCCTCGACCAGGAAGTTCCAGCCCGCGTACTCGACGCCGTACTGCATGTACCGCACCATGTCCTCGTTGACCTGGAACCCCTGGCGCGCGACGCGGGCCGCGGGCCGGACCACTTCCCGCCAGGCCAGGCTGCCCAGCCGCCGGTGCGCCGCCTCGAGCCCGCGCAGCTCGCCCGGCACGGCGGCGGCGAGGCCGCCGAAGACGCTGGCGCGCACGTTGTCCTTGAACATGTCCTCGTAGGCGGCCGCGGGGGCCGACTCGCGGTAGTCGATGACGGTATAATTACTGCCCGCGGAGGAGGAGTCACGGACGAGGGCGAAGCCGCCGCCGCCGATGCCCGAGTGGTGCATGCCCGTGACGCCGACGCAGAGCTGGGTGCCGACCCAGGCGTCGACGGCGTTTCCGCCCTGACCCAAAAGGTCGATGCCGATTTCGCTGCAGAGCTTGGACTCGCTGGCTACGGCGCCCTTGGTGCTGTTCAGCTTCTGCTCAGAGGGAGAGGATGACACCAAGTGGTCATGATGAGAGAAGACGGCTTGGCCGGTTTGGTAGTCTGGCTGGTGCCATGATGGTGGTGTGGCAAGGGCAGCAGCTGGAGATGAAGCAGTTAAAAGGAGAGCGACGAGGCTTCCTGGTATGGATTTGAAGATGGCTGTGACGGGTTGTTAGTTTGATGTACTCGGACATTTCTTGAATGCAATATTGAATATGTTGGTTGCAGCAAGCTGATGCGCGCTTAATGTGTTACCGAAAGCATGCATGTACTTACCCATCTCGAAACCCCTGGCAGGCAATCGAGGTCAACTTTCGAAATGTACGGCAAGATGCAACAATAAACGAGAAAGGAAAAAAGAACCGATGCTGACGATTGTTTACCAAACTCCCAACGACCTGCGCTCTTACATTCGGAGATAGATACACCTCACCCTGGGCCAGGTTGAAGATGAGAGCGGATGACAAATAGCTTCCATGCTTCCTTCCCAGGTCCCTTTCCCTTACCACTTGAACGGCAAGTACCATAATCGGAGGTACACCCTGAGGAAGAGAGAGATAAGATAAGCCCCAGTCTCGAAAGCTTGGCCCCCACTAGATTAGCTGTGCTCCAGTTATGCAGGCACCCGCCCAATTACAGCGCCTGCATTGGAAGCATTTTATTTCACTTGTCGCTTCAATACGGTCCAATTTACAATTCAGATCCAGATCCCAGGCTCGGTGAAAAGTGAATGAGATTGACATCGACTTGACAAGACTTGGAGATTCAAGACAAGACAACAACTTGTTGGTAAACAAGACCACCAATCAATGCGAATCTCTCACCAAGGCATATCGCGTCTGTTTCTGGGGGGCCGGTCGCTTCTCACTCCTTTGGCATCTCGGTCATATTCGTTCAAAGTAAGAAGAGTTTGGAACATGTCGGGTTCTCCTGCTGCTGCTGCCCCTGCGGCACCCGCCACTGCTTCTGCGCCGCCACGACAGGCAAACCAAGGGACTGCCGCTGCTGGCGCCGCACCCCGTCAACAGGGTAAGCGGCCCTTTAAGCAGAATGGCGGCGGTCAACAGAAGCACAACAAGAAGATGCGCAAGCGGGAACGCGACATGAAGTCCGGGTCTCACGAAGAAATCCTCGCCCTGGACATCAAGGCCCTGCTGGAGTCGCAAAGGAAAACGAGAGCGAGGATGCTTCAGCCGCCGCGGAAGAACCTCCTCTGCCCGAGCAGGGCAGCCACATCGACGTCGAAGTCGTCGAGCTCTCCTCCACCGGCGACGGCCTGGCCCAGCTCAAGGGCTCCAAGCAGGTCTACGTCGTGCCCTTCAGCGTGCCCGGCGACGTCGTCAAGGTCAAGGCCTACCGCCACATGCAGGAGGGCTACACCATCGCCGACTTCATTTCCATCGTCAAGCCCTCGCCCCTGCGCGACGACTCCCGCATCAGCTGCAAGTACTTCGCCACCTGCTCCGGCTGCCAGTTCCAGATGCTCGACTATGCCGAGCAGCTGCGCCTCAAGCGCCGCATCGTCGAGAAGGCCTACCGCAACTTCTCCGAACTGCCCCCGAGCTCATCCCCACCATCCAGGACACCATCGGCAGCCCGCTCCAGTACGGCTACCGCACCAAGCTCACCCCGCACTTTGACGGGCCCTCGGGCTGGTCCCGGGGCAAGAACCCCTTCACCAGCCGGCCGCCTATTGGGTACATGCCCAAGGGCTCGCGGAAAACCATTGATATCGAGGACTGTCCCATCGGCACCGATGCCGTGCGGGTGGGTATGAAGAAGGAGCGCGAGCGGATGGAGACCGAGTTCGGCAAGTACACTCGTGGCTCCACCATTCTCCTTCGCGAGAGCACCAAGCGCATACCGAAGGATGCCGCCGCTGCTGCTGCCCCTGAGTCTGAGTCCTCCTCCATACCGTCGGATGCGGTCGTAGTCGAGTCGGATCGCCATACGGACTACAAGACTTGCGTGACGGACAACAAGGGCATGTCGACCGAGTACATTGACGACTTCGTCTTCCACAACCCCGCCGGCTCCTTCTTCCAGAACAACAACTCCATCCTGCCCCCTTCACCGACTACATCCGCCAGCACATCCTCCCCAAGTCCAACTCCGACTCTTCCTCCAGTCCCATCAAGTACCTAGTCGACGCCTACTCGGGCTCCGGCCTCTTCACCATCACGCTGTCCTCCCAGTTCAAGCAGAGCGTCGGCATCGACATCGCCGAGCAGTCCATCGAGTACGCGCGCAAGAACGCGACCGCGAACCGCCTTCCGGACTCGCAGGCCAAGTTCATCGCGGCCGACGCCAACGAGCTATTCCAGAGCCTGGGGAGCTACCCGCCCGACGAGACGGTCGTCATGCTCGACCCGCCGCGCAAGGGCTGCGACGCCAACTTCATCAACCAGCTGCTCCGGTTCGGGCCGAAGCGGGTCGTCTATGTGAGCTGCAATGTGCATACGCAGGCGCGGGATGTGGGGCATTTGGTCCGGGGCGAGACGGGCGAGGCGGGTCAGGAGGTTGTTGGTGGCAAGAAGGGTGGGAAGAAGGTGCGGTATGATATCGAGAGTCTGATTGGGTTTGATTTCTTCCCGCAGACGGGGCATGTGGAGGGGTGGCGGTGCTGAACCGGGTGGATGTGGAGGAGGGTCAGACTACTACGGAGGAGATGAAGGATGCGGAAGGCGAGGCTACGGAGGAGGCTACTACGCAGGCATGATGGGATTTGCTTGTGAGTGGCTAGATGAGACATGGTTAAGATGCGACTCAACAGTAATAGAAGTTCCTCGCTACATATGAGTCTTCAGTATCAATGTTTGTTTAAAAGGTGATATTATTGTACTCCTTTTTAATATTCTTTCCCCTCGAGGTTGCTTGCTGGGTACTTCAGCCTGTGACTATACACCGTATTCCTCCCCCCTTGCAAATATTCGTGTATCCAAAGATCGGGCCATGACAGTCAGCCTTGGGACATATTCGTTGACTAAAAAACACGCAACTGGTCAAAAGTGATGTATAATGTTATCCCACTGAGTCACTGTCGAGGAAAACAAAGAACCGATTTCACGTACAATGACCTTGTTTTGAATTTTCCATTATTCGCTTAAATAGGGAATCTCGGCCAGATGTCGCCTCAGGGCTTGGCTGTCCACCCAGCAAGACACAGGAAAATTCCAGCATAGTTAACGCCAAGAAAATGGGGCTCATACGGAATATCTCAAGATACTCCCAGCACACACAGACACACACCAGCCTTTATTCAACTCGCACCAAAAATCACACTCAAACACCGAAGCGATGGTGCCGCCACTCCCAACCACCCTCGCCGTGCTGTGCTTCTTCATTCCCGGGTAGGGGCTTCTTCTCGGCGTAACGAATTGTTCGTGGGTGGAGAGAGCGGGCTCGAGGATAGTGACAGTAGCAACGATGAGTATCTTCATGGGGTTCGGAACTACCACGCCTGGTCCCATTACACGTTGGTGCCGGATACGGATGGGGACAGCTTTTCTAGCGACTCGAGTTAATGGCAGGTAGAAAGGAAACAATGAATTTATCTAGGGAGTTGGAAACCAGAGAAACTTTGAGTTGAGGCTTGATCGGACTTGTTGTACGTAAGACGGTGGAAATAAAAGATATTCGAGAACTGGTTTCCAGACTTCTTTTGAATTTTAGTTGTTTGTTCGGTTCCTTTGCGTGCTGTATACAGTATGTGTTGTATTGCGTTTCTAGCGGGTTGAGTCCCTCCGAACTGAGGAAAGGGGGGATATATGTTCATTCGGCTAGCTGGCAAAACCAAGGATGGCCCTTTTTATAATATCTTGCGCATCAATTATGTCCGCAGAACACATCTACTTCCCGTCGTGTGGCGAGCATCCGTATTCTGTCATGAGCTTTTGCTGTTTATTCTGTCTGCATGGGCTGGGAGAAACAGATGTCGGTGCTGCTGCCCCAGTCCAGTCCAGCATCCGCTTCAGGGCCCGTACCCGCCCCCGAGTATCATGCTGCTGAAATCGTTCCACTGTCCCTCCCGGTACGTCCAGGAGCCGTCCGGGAACCCGAAGTGCGCCGCCATGTCGGCTGGGAACTGCATGTCCGACGGCGTCTCCGCCAGGGTCATGTCGTCACCGACGTCCGGGTGGTGAAGTCCAGTGTCTTCTTGGAAGATCGTCGCGGGGTCGATATCCATTTGGGAAGCTGCCGGATTGCTGCTGTTGGTGTTGTTGGAATCATGCATATCTTTGTGGTGGTGGTTATATGAAGGCTGTCGTTGTTGTTGTTGTTGTTGTTGGTGTTGGCCAACTTCCTCGGCAATCGGAAAGCAGGAAGAAGAGGCTGATGGCGTGTTGGCGGTGGTGGCGGTCGGGTCGCTGGCCACGATACGGTTTCCTACCGCCGTCGGACTCCGGATGAACTCCTCCACCAGCCCGACCAGCTCCCCCACCACGACCGCGAACCGATGAATCGTGCCCGGCACCAGCGGATTTCGCACCACCCGCCCCGCGAGCTCGTCGCAGCTGCGCAGCAGCGCCCGCGACGCGTTGAACCGACCGCTACCGCTGCTGTTGTTATCACCACCACCAGTGGCCTCCTGATTTTGATTTTGACGATCTCCACCGCGCTTCGCGTCGTACATGACCCCCAGGACCAGCACCTGCGCCGCCTGGTACAGGAAGTAGAAGTCCCACCAGGTGACCTGGTCGAAGAGCCCGTCGGCGTCGAGCCGGAGGAGCAGGCGGGCGGACGCCTGCGCCGCGTCGAGGCAGACGTCGGCCAGGAAGGCGTTGCAGCTGCCGCCGCCTTCGGGGACGCCGAGGTTGTTGGGGCGGGGCTGCTTCAGGTCATCGTTCTTGGTATTGGTGGCGGTGTTGTTGTTGTCGAAGAGGCGGCTTGCCAGGGTGAGCATGGGGTTGCGCGTGATGACGCAGAGGATGTGGTGGTATTGGACGTGCATCAGAAGGAGCGTCCTTCTCGACCGCGGCGTCATCAAGTCGCCTGCTTTTTGTTTGTGGACGTTGCTTGCCACGGTGGTGGCAGCCTGCTGGGAAAGCTCACGCGGGAGATTGTCCTTCCACCTCCGCATATCCCGGATAAGACTGGCCGCCGGCGATAGTGGCCCGTTATGTGTATTTTCAGCAATCTCCCCATCAATGGAGCTGCTGCTGTTATGCATGATCCGCACCACCCGACAGGCCTGCGACAGCATCCTCAGCAGGCGCATCGAGCAGTACTCTATCGTCGGATCGGCTCCGGGGTGTTCCCATTAAGAGGCTGGATGGAGGCGCTACTGGTGCTGCACGAGGTGTCGCAAATCGCGCTCGGGCGGTCGAGCGACGCAGCTTGCATCAGCTCGAACTGGTACAACGTCCACCAGAGGCGTATCCGCAGCAGCAGCACCGGGTTCCGGGGCGTTGCTTCTGGTGTTGCTTCCGACGTATGGGAGAGACCATGCTGCCGCCATTGGAACTTGGCGTCGTCGCGGTGCAGGCCGATGGCGACGGCGATGCGCACCGCGGCCCCCGTCAGGGTCCAGCACACGTCCTTGTTGTTGGTGTTGTTCAGGTGCAGCGCGGCGAGGAGCAGGGCCTGCACGGCCGTGACGCACGACGTGAAGATGACGCTGGGGAGGAGGGCCTGCACCTTGCGCCACCAGCGGTCTTCGGCTTCCTGGCCCCGGGCCGTGGACAGGGCGTCATCGGGAGGGACCGTCCGCCGCGCGAGGATGAGGATGCAGAGGAAACTGCAGATCCAGGGTGCGTCGATGTCGGCGCTGTCCAGCTGTGATGGGTTCTGCTGGTGACGGAAGCGCTCATACTTCCGGCGGAAGCATTCCTCAGACAGCACGGGGAAGTCGGGGTGGATGCGCTCGAAAAAGGCGTCGACGAGGCGGCCCGGGATAGTCCCAGATAAGAAACTCTCTTCGGCCTGCACCGACGTATCGCGCTCCTCATCATCGCCCCCATCGCTACTGATGCCATCAATCTTGCTACCATCTTCCGAACCCGGAGACTCCCCCGTCCCCTCCCGTAGGAGTCAACCCAGCACCGTTCATCTCCCGCCCCAGATCCGCCACCCTGCCCACCCAGGCCCTGTCGGCCGCCGCGTTATTGGCGAAGAGGAAGAACTGCCCCTGCTGTTGCTGGCAGCGCGAGTCCCGCCCCGCGAGGAGGGCGCGCATGCGGATCTGGAAGATGTAACTGCTGGCGGGGCCGATGTACTGCATCTGGCCCTGCTGGTCGCGCAGGATGGGCATCTTCTCCGCTTCCTTTTCTTCGTGCGTGGGCTGCGTCGGAACAGCACCCGGTCGCCTACCGCTGCTCTCGTCAATCTCCCCCGACTGGCGGTCTGTTGACGAAGACACCTCCGCGGGCGTGCCTCTGCCGCTGATAACTTGGTGGTTATCAGAATACAATTGGTCCGGGATGGTAATCCCCAGCGCCGCCCCCAGCGCACGCAACCCCTCCACGCTCGACAAGTCGGCGGCGGTGGCCGCCGCGTCGGGCACGAGGCCCCTGACTAGACACTCCAATAGGCCGACGCGCGCCCTCAGGCTCTCCTCGACGCTGGCGAAGACGCGCTTCTTGCGGGCCTGCGTCGTCACGCACGCGAACCCGTGCGTCTGGCAGTACCGGCACGGGGCGCGGCTGTCGTAGTTCCCCCCCATTGGCGTCCTGGCTGCTGCTGCTCAGCGGATCCGACGGCGGCAGCTGCCGGTGGCACTTTTGTTTGCGGGACTTGCATCTGGGGTAGGGTTAGTAAGTACTTATTCGAAAGAAGCAATGCGATGGTGAATAAGATTTGTATATATCACTGCAGGGAGCGGTACAGAGATAGCCATTGTAGAAAGGGGCTGAAGAAGAAAGATAAAAAGCCAAATACGCAACTTGATGAAGCTACTTACTTGTCGCAGCTAATCTCGGTGCGCTTCCGCCGCTCTGGCGGAACACGACGGCTCGGCATCTTCCATAGGGCTGCATCCGAAAAGACACGATCCGATCTGTGCTGTGTTGCTCTACCTATGGTTTCGCCAAGTATGAGCGCAAAAGCCTCTCTCTAGTTTCTTTTTACGTTGGCTGTGGGCGCCGTTTTCTTATTCCCGCGTCGGATGATGGTGTGTCTGTGTGTGTGTGTGTCTGGAGCTAACATTAATGGCAGGACTTCTTCCTTCCAAGATATTTCGCTTGCACCAACACAGCGAGAATTGAGAGAAAAGGCGCATGCAGCTAACCGACAACAAGTACAGTGAGCCGCAGCAGCAGCAGCAACATGCATGATTTGTGCCGCCGGCTGCCGGCTGTCGAGCCCCCAAAACATTTGTGAAGATCCTTGGGGCTTATCATTGCTCGAATGGCACTCACTCACTATCCCCGGACCGTTTCCCCGCATCTCATCGCATCACCAATCGCTGCTTACTTACGTTATCCCACCCGCAAGCAACCCCGCGGAAAGGATGTTGATCACCGACGATCTCTGATCAGTAGATTGTAAAATCCACGACCTATTTCCATCCCCTTTCAAACCAGGGAATCATGGAAATCATTCGTCCGGAGTACCAGGAATAATATGAGAACTTGCCTTTCGGCTACTCAGGTGGAAGCTCATTTGGGTTCCACGGTTGCCATCTTTGCAACATGTTCCATCTCATCACAAGCCGACCATGCTCATAGTAGAGTTGTGCAAGTCACACCATAAACATAGAATCCCCCAGATATATGCTGGTAATTATATAATTCTAGCCAGGAAAGCCAGATCAACAAGTCACATACAGGCGGTGAGAAGACGAGACGTTGAACATCAATTGGTTTATTTGCATTCAAAAGTATCTACCAAAAATGGCCCGATATACAGTTACAGACCCGATGAAAACTAGTATTCTCATCCAAGCTTTAAGAAGTTACAAAATAGGAGTGTACACGAATCGAAAAGAAGAAGGTACTACAATATGCTGCTGGAACATATCGAAAGTGTCCAAGAAGCATTGCTGCTCATTGGGGGTTGCGTTCGGTGCGCGACTGTCAAGAAAGACAAGACAGGATGCTACATTTACTGGCGGGCGGCGCGGGCAGCGCGGGCAGATCGGCGCTTCTTGCAAGGCTTCTTGGCCGGGGCAGAAGGCTTGGCGGCGCCCGAAGAGGCAGCCGGGGCAGCGCTGGAGACGGGAGCAGCGCTGGAGGCGGGAGCAGCGCTCTTGGTGGCGGCAGGGGCGGCAGCGCTGGAAGCGGGAGCCGAAGCCTTGCTAGAGCCGGCCTTGGGGGCGGCGGCGCCGGCAGCGAAGGCGAGCTTGGGGCCGGGGATGGGGTACGAGTCGATCTTCTTGTAGATGTCGAACTTGATGCCGGCGTCGGTGGGGGTGTAGAGCTTGGTGGCGGGGGTGCCCTCGGGCAGGTCGGAGCCGGAGCCGGTGACCTCGAGGTTGATGCACTGGGGGTAGTTCTGCGCGCCGTTCTCCTGGCCGCCGGCGTGGAGGGCGATGATCTCGTGGCGCAGGACGTAGTTGCCGGCCTTGAGGGTGGCGGGGATGGTGGCGACCCAGCTGTTGTTGTTGGCGACGAGGTCGTCCGACGCGAACTTGGCCGGGTTGGACGAGCCGTCGACGAGGCCGGCCTCGGCGATCTTGAAGAAGTTGAGGCCGGCGGCGGTGGCCTTGGAGCAGTCGCCGTCGCAGGCGGCCATGTAGTCGATGACGGGGCCCTTGTGGGACTCGGGCCAGGTGTCCCAGAAGAGCTCGACCTTGTCACCAGCAGCAACCTTGGCGCTCAGGGCACCGGGGGCGCCGCCGCGGTGGCAGGCGATGTCGCTGGTGCCGAAGGCCTCGGGACCGACGAAGCCGTTGTCGGTGGCGGTGTCGGCCCAGGCGATGCGGTCGACCTTGGGGTTCTCATAGGGAGCCGACGAGGCCGGGTAGCCCTGGTAGGACTTGCCGTTGATCTTGATCTCCTGGACGTGGCCGTGGGCGGCGACGAGACCGGCACCGGCAGCAATGGCCAAGGCGAGGGGGTTGAAGGAAGGCATTTTGTTTGTTTTTGATTCGGTAGTAGTCGAAAAGTTGGATAGTGTTGCAAGGGGCTGGTAAGTGAGCAAATTGGGCTGGTTGGCTAGTTGGTAGACAAAGTAATAGGTAGTTTGCTGTCGAAGTTGAGTGGCCGGCTTGCGGGTAAAAGAATGTGAAGTTGACTGCAGTCGATACAGGAGCGAAAGAATGAAGCTCAAGTGAGTGAAAGCGAATGAATGCAAAGGACCAATGATGCTTGTGATGATGAGAGAGAAGGGAAAAAGCTAATGCATCGTGAGGGCATTCCTGCCTTTAAGTACAGACATCTTGGCAACTCATCCCACAACTTGGGTCCAGGCACGACACCCTCTTCGCCATTCTTCCGGTCCTCCTACTGGCACGCTTACGAGGGCAAGGGGAGGCTATCCCGGGACCTTCTTGCGGACGGGACCTGGTCAACCCCCGCTGGCAACCCTAGCCGAGACAGCAGACAGGAGGGCGGAATAGTGGATTCGCTGTCCACCGTCGATGGACCTCGCCGCCTCGAGATGTCAGAAAACGCCAAGGGTTCCGGGGGCGTCAATCAATGTGACGAGACCATGTGGTGGCGGGCGCAGTCGTGTGGGCAGATGGAAATTGAAATGAGCAGGGGGCGGCGGTTGATAGTGTTCGGGAATCCTGTCAGGACTGTTGTGTTTCATCGTGGTGGACTCGCCGTCGAGGAGGGGCCGATGTCAACTCGGACTGGGCCGATAATCATGAGAGTTCAGACGAACACCAGTCCAGAAAAACAATTGACGAAACGCTCGAGCAATTGCTTGTTCCAACTACTGCAACATCTTGGAAGACCGAAGCAGACACACCCCCTACAGAGGATGCCCGAAGTGACTTGCCGGCACCGATGGTATGAATCGTTTGGGTTCAATCATCACACCATTTCCTCCTCTCTTTTGCCATCACTGATGCTTGAGAGCTGGTCATGAATGCACTCTCCACTTCAGCCGGGGCAAAACACGACTGGGTTCCGACAATTGAAAGGATTGATGGCAACGTGCAGACAGAGCGACTAGAGCCTTGGCCGGCCAATCGCAAGTCCCGTCAATATGCGGCGGCATGAAACGGACCAAATGAAGGCATCGTCACCGCTGTGCCAGGGAGCGGGAGATTGTCGAGGGGTGGTCTGGGTAAAGGCAAGCGAAAGGGTTTCCATGGGTTCTACCATGGGATGCTTGCATTTCCAGTGGGCTTCTTCACCGCGTTAGCAGGGTGCAGGCGGCTCAATTGATTCGAGCAGGGGGTCCTACAGGGGCGCTACAGGGGTCCCAGGCGGGAACTTGGGCCGAAGAAGCCTAGAACCGGCCTAGCGCCAACCCGAAGTGCTGGATTTCAGAGGGTCCCCAGGGGCTACGTCGCAGATATATAGCGAATCCTCCAGGATCTTGACACTGGACGAAAAATCTACGAAAGCAAAGCACAACCAGAAGGTCCTCAGATCTCAAGGAGGAGCGGGCCTCTACCAGGAAAATGACTCTCTTTCTCTCGGCATAATCCGCTTCGATCCATTGCGCTTTCGCTGCTGCAAGGCATCTCTCGATCGGAAGCGCCGGGGAACAAAGCAAAGTCGAGGTAGGTACATGTAGACAATGCTGAGGCATTTGGAGGGAGGGTTTTCTTCGGCCTCGATGACGGAAGCTGCCATTGGGAACATGGGCAACGTCCAGAGACCTACCGGAGAAACTCATACGTCGCCGCCAAGACAAGATTAGTACGAATGCTGTGCAATTGGCGACACCCGCCATCTACGTGGGCCTACGATCCTCCTAGAGCAATCGTGAAAATATCGGGCCTGCGATGCCTCGGGATTGATACCTCGGCAGAATCGAGCGCCAACACCTTCATTCACCGTCGAGCCAGGGTCTTTGCATCCACCCAATTTACAGCTGGCCGGGTCGGTGACAGGAACAGGGCTACAGGTACAGAGGTGTGTTGTCGGTGGACCACCGGCTCGTACTTCTTCGCAAACGTTTCCTAATGCTAAACTGCCGGCAAAGCTTGTCTTCGTACTAAATGGAAGGACCCGTTCAAATCCTCGGTTTTCCCACCAGTCGCAGCCGGCAGGAGACCACAGTTGTTCCGTCAGTCGGGGAACCGGAACAACTGAGCACGCAATTTCCATGCCGCATGCATGCGCACGTACGTACTCTGAAGGGATCCAGCAAAGTCCAGGCCCGGGAAGGAGTCTGACGACGACTCTAGCGATAGCCGCCGGAAAAATGCTAGCACTCGCCGTTGACAGTTGTCGCCGGCACAGCTAGCTATTGCCTGACTGCTTCTGCTCTCCGCCCTCTACGACTGCCATCCCGTTGCTGGCCACCTTGGTATATTTGTTGTTGTCATCCACGAAGTCCTTACTCGGCGGTTCCTTCCCCTCGCGCCCCTTCCTGTACGTCGCCATGCCCTTGAGCCGCTCGCACATCTGTCGTCCCGGCGTCGACCTGTCCGGCCCGTCCAGGTCCATCATGTACGCGCCCAGGCCCGACACGTGCGGGCACGCCATCGAGGTCCCGTCCAATAGTCTCGTCTTGTTCCCCGGCCAGGCGGAGAGGACAGCGACGCCTGGCGCGTAAAGATCCTGTGTGGCGGCAACGACTAGGTTAGACTGGACTTACAAGGGGAGGCACAAAACGAACAGGGAGAGGGGAAAAATTAGTTGAACACCTGCGGCTCAAACCACAGCTTCCACTTGCGACTTACCATCCCGGCACCGTAATTGCTGAACCGGGCCACCGCGTCATTCTTGTCGATGGCGCCGATGGTGCAAACCTCCGGCTCGGCCTGGGGCGTGTATAGGTCTACATGCCTCCGATCGTTGCCCGCGGCCGCGACGACAAAGATGCCCTTCTTGGAGGCGATGCGCGACGCCACCATGTTGACGTCGGACCGCCCTTCTTTGAGGAACTCGGCCGCGATCAGGCCGCCGAGCGACATGCTGATGACCGACTTCTCGAGGCCTGCAGATCCCCCCCGACCAACACGTTAGCCTTTTCCAATCTGAGTCTTATTTGTGTCTTCCGACGAGGGTTTGATGGTGGTAAGTGGTGAAGGAAGTGAAGTCCTGTGATTTCTTGGTTTCGGTTTCCCACGTACGGTTATTTGCGGTAGCGTCGTTGATGGCCCATTCCAGGGCCCGGAGGACATTGCTCGGGTGTCCGCTGCCTTTGCGGTTGATCACCTTCAGGGCCACCAGGTTCGCCTCCCGGGCCACGCCCAACGTCGCGCCGCCGATGGTACCTGCGCAGTCTTTTGATAGCGCAGCAAACGCATCCGATTAGCGTGAGATCAACACACATACACACGCATACAGGCGCGATCTGTCGGTTAGAGGTGAAAAGGAGGGGGAAAGGTGAGAAGAACTTACGTGTGCCGTGACCGTTGTCGTCGCCGCCGGCTGGCATCCATGACTGGTCGCTGCTGCGCAATGCATGTCAGTTTAAACAGCGCCCCTTCGCTTGGCAAGACGTGATAGTGTGAAAGCGTGCATATGCCAGTGTATCTGTGTCTGCATGTGATTTCTTCTCTACCACTTACATTCCTTGCAAGAACGAGCCTCCCCACCGGGCCCGCCCGCCGAACTGCGGATGGTCGAGGGTGATGCCCGTGTCCACGACGTAGACGGCAGTGCTGCGGCCCGTGGAGTTGGCTCGGTACTCGAGGGTCGTCGTGTTGGGCGTGAGCGGCCCGTGGGAGATGCGGTGGAGGCCCCACGGCGTACCGTCGGAGCCGAAGGAGGGAGGCGGTCCGGTGATGGTGCCGTTGCTGTTGTACGGGGCGGCGGTCTCGTTGTGGACTTCGAAATCGTCGAGGGTGAAGGGGGTGTCGGGCTGGATGAAGGCGATCTAAAAGAGGCGGGACAGGTAAGTAAGGATGCATGTGTGTGTGTGTGTGTGTGTGTGTGTGTGTGTGTGTTCAGCCAGCTCCAGACTGGCTGCTGCGAAAATACACGGGGTATGACGAAGGAGACAACTCCTTCTCTGCGTAGGTATATGTAGCCTTTACTCACATGCTCCGAATCTGCCATCGACTGCACCGCAATCTCCGACCCTGGCCCTCTCATGACATGCCCCCGCAGCAAACCCTCGCCGAAATCAAAGGTATAGCGCGGTGCCGCACCCGCCGCCATCGCCACGTCGCGCGTGCGCAGGAACTCATGGTGGGGTGCGTCGTCCTTCATGACCACGATCCAGCCATCCTTCGCGGCCTCGGCGGTGAACTGGGTCGATCGGGGGATGAAGGGGGCTGCTAGGGCAGCGCCGGCGAAGGCGGCGGGCACGGGGAGTCTCATCTTGGCGGCGGTGCAGTGGTAATGAGTTGAGAGGTGAAAGATGGAATGAATACTGCTATGGGCCGCCGGAGAATTAGAAAGATGTATCTAAATAAGTGAATTATATAACTGTGTGATATCTAATGTCGTCTTTTGTTTATCTGTCTAGATGGATCTGAAAATTGAGCATGGGTTTTTCTATTCGGGCTGGATCCTGCTCGATCGGGTGTTGAGGACAAGCCAATCCCATCAGATCCACGTCAAGTACCTGGATGGCCTTTTATGGGAGCATGATGCGATATGTGTTCTATTCTCTGTCTCTTTTGTTTAATGATCAGGTTGGGCCTTGGGAACCGAAAATTTTAATAGTGGTTAGAAGTAATTTATTCAATTTGAGCATATAAACCCATCAAGACTCTCTTACATGCTAGAGAAGATTTCAGCGCCAAAGGCTTGATACGTGCTTGAAGTCGAAAATTTCGCTGTTGGCAATTCGCATGATATGCAGTTCCATCTACCTGGTTGTAGGTACGGGCCCTTAGCCTGGGGAGGTCGAATAGTAATCAATCAGGCGTCTTCTTATCACAACTTTATATACGCTTTTCTAGACGCATGGCGAGACACATCTAGCTGCAGCTTCTTATATGCAAAAGAAAGGTTTCAGAATGTGAAGATACCAGTGGCGCTGGTCGGGCTCGAGTCTATCTGCACTTCACCCATTGCGTCTCTCCAATCTACTGGGCTAGTGCAGTCCGCGACCGCGCGTCCCTGGATTGCGCCATCAGGCCCTGAGGAGCGCCTCTGTCGGTTGGTCCTGGAGTCTCACATTGTCTTTTATCTTATACATCCCCCCAACGGACCCCTTATCCGTATCAGCGACACAGACCACTGATTTCCTGCAGCCACTTCCACATCCGAAGTATCCTCGTCCTATCGAGTGGCTGGATGTCCCGCATGGTCCTCGACGCCGCCTGCGTGCGCTCGAGGTCGAAGACGGGCCCAGACTTCTTCGTCGCCGCCGTGGCTGCTTTCGCACGGCCCGAGCCGTCGCCGCCACCCCCGCTGCTGCTCTGCCGGTCTTCGGAGTACTTGCCTTTCCAGAGGTCGAGAAGACCCTGCGAGGAGTGTCCCGACGTTCCGCTGTTCGGACTGGCTTCCAGCCTTTTGACCCAGACCGATGGAGGCACGGTCTCGAAATTAAAAGCTGACTGCTGTGGCTGCCGGCCATCGCTGTCACCACTGGACGAGATAATGTCGAGCATCTCGCGCCATGTAGGCTGGCGATGAGGATTAAGCACATGATAGACCGGGATCCCATCATCGTCGCCACCACCTTCGCGTGACTCCCCGCCATTCGATCGAGAAGGCGCGACAGAGTCGTCCCCCGGCGTCCAAGCGCAATCTCAATGACCGCCTGTGCCGCCAACTCGACCGGGAGCCAATTGAGCGGCGCGTCCCCGAGGTCCGGCAGACAGCCCGTGAAGCTCGCGGTCGACAGCATGAGCGGGTACGCCTCGCTCTCGTTCCAGATGCCCAAGTGGTTCGCGAAGAGCTGGCCGACACGGATGATGGATACTGGGGGCTGACCAGTCCTTCGTTCTTGGTCATCGACCGGATGGTTCCCGCTTTCTCCTGCCTTGGCCTCGGAGATATACCGTTCATGTGCAGCGGCGCATATGTTCTCGGCCACCCACTTGGACTTCGAGTAGCCGAGCGGTGCCGCGTCGGCCGGGTTTACCGATACCTTCTCCGCGATCGTGCCCGAAGATGACGACGCGTTGTGGATGACTGCAGCCGTCGAGCTGACAAAGTAAAACCGCGCCCCAGCCTCAGCAGCGAGCCCGATCAAATTCCGCGTCGCCGCGAAATGCTGCCTGAACGACCCGATGCGCAAGCTGAAATTGACTGTCCAAGCCGAATGAATAACGACCGCCGGTCGAGCCACCCTGATGCTTTCGAGGAACCGCGGCGCGAGCCCGAAGTCCGGCCGGTCCAACTCGCTGGGCAGACAAACGATCCGCCCCTCGAGCCAGTGCGTCTCGTCCCAGGCTTCTTCGAGACCGGCCAGGCCCCGCTTCGACAGCGCCCTGGCGACGCGCCCGTGGGCGGCGGAGGGCGTTGGCGCGCGGAGGAGGCAGTAGACCTGGCGGATGCTGGGGTCTTGCAGGAGGTGGTGCGCGATGTGGGCGCCGAGGGCGCCGGTCGCGCCTGTGAGGATGACGGTGGTACTGCTACTTGTCGTCCCTGGTCTCGGGCGAAAACGCAGGTCAGCAAAGTCGCTGTTCTGTTGCACCAAGTCTCTCATCAATGCCAAGTCGGCATCTCGCTGCTGTTCTTGATTGCGGCCCTGTTCCATTCTGCCGGACGATGCGTCTTCTTGCGACGACTGCTCCCGCCGGGCTCGTAGGATATGATCCACGAGCTCGTGGATGGTGCCGCAGTCGTAGATGACGTTGATGGGCAGAGATCCCGAACTCTCCGGCAGCAGATCGCGTTCGATCGCCTTTCGGATCTGGATGCACGCGATGGAATCCACGCCCTGCCCGTACAGATCCTGGGACGGATTGAGATCCCGACCCAGCAGTTGGGCGAACTTCTCCGCCACAGCTGAAGGGACGTCTGCATCATCCGACACGTATTGCAAATTGCCACTGCCCGATCCTGCCTTGTAAGCCTTTTTAATCAGATCGCCGTATTGTTCCTCGGCCTGGCGGCGCATAATAGTGCCCTTGCTGCTTTTCGGAAGCCCTTTCTCCCCATCTGCCTCCGGCAACACTATTACCAGCATGGCCTTAGTAAGTCCCGCATGGCTCGGCGAATTCTCGTTGAGCTTCTGTATCGACGGCCACACCGCATCAATGACCTCAGACGCCGATGCCCGACCGTCACTCGGGAATAATAGCGCGCCCGGGTAATCTCGCCCTCCCCCAAAGACCAAAACATCGCGCAAGCGCCGCGCCGAGGCCGCCACGATTGCACCTTCGAGCGGCGACGGATCGAACTTCTTCCCGTTCGCCAGCGTGATCTGCGCGTCGGACCGGGAGTGGTACCGCCACGCCCCCAGGATGGACGAATGCGGCACAAAGAGGTCCGCAGTCGCGTACGACCCGTCCGCGCGATTCGTCTTGGCCAGCAGCGGCCACCTGGGGCGCGCGACCAGCTCCGAGAGCCCATCACTTCGAGGTTCAAACGCGAGGATGTTCTCGGAGACCACGCCCGCCGCGGGCCGGAGGAACTGCCACTCCTTGTCGTTCGTGTAGTCGCGGTCCGAGGACAAGAGGAAGCCGCACTCGGCGCTGCCCATGCGCGACACGAGCTTGACATTTTGATCAACTAACTTGTCGCCCACCGCGGCCGGCAGCGCGGCGCCGCCCACGCCGACGAGGTCCATGGACCGCAGCATCCGGATCCCCTCGTCGGACTCGGAGAGCATCTGCAGCACGTACGGCACCGAGGTGAAGTAGCCCACCTTCACTTCTGCTTTGGCCCTGGCGGCCGCCGACGTGGAGGAAGAAGAAGAGGAAGAGGAACACTGGACCCTCGCGCACTCGACCACCTTGACGACGTTGGCCCCCGTGACGGGCGCGGCGCCCTCGGGGAAGAACCAGGCCGCGGCGCCCGCGGCCCAGGCCCGGAAGCAGTCGGCCAGGCCGCCGTGGTAGAGCGGCGTGGTGGAGAAGGTGGAGGGTCTGCGGCCCGTCGGGGGAGGCGGGGGAGGATGCCGACGGCGCCCCAGTGGGATTGGTAGATGGGCTTGGGCAGGCCGGACGAGGTGCCCGATGTATGTCGGAGGTATGCGACGTCCTTGGTCTTGGGAGAGGCCGCGGCCTGCTGGTATGAGGCATCGGAGGAGCTGGCTGATCTGTCGTATGAGGGAATGTCGAGTATCCTCAGAGTTTCCCTCAGACCTTCGACCTTGTCGTGATACATTCGACCCACGAATATGGTATCAGCCCCCGCTGTCGAGCACAGATGGCTGATTGCCTTTTCTTCCAATTGAGGGCTACATTGCATGATTAGAATAGTGAATCATATAGAACTTGTCCGAAGAGGCAAAACTTACGCCAGTAAGAAGACTTTGTAGCCCAGCCGCATAAGACCCAGCCAAGTGAAGAGGAAATCCAGGCTGCTCGCGCACATCAATCCGACAGTCCCCTTCTTCGCCTCCAGATTTCGCGATTGCCTCTGCCTCAAGCAATCGGCCAACGTTATCGATGCGGCTTGTGAGAGCTCTTTCAGTTCCTTGAAGGTCACTTGCAGGGGGCCTGGGGCGGGAGACGGTAAAGTCTCCTGCCCACTCTGAGCTGCTCCTCCATGTTCACGATCATGGCTGAAGTCGGCAAAGCCAATTGCTGGTTCATCTGGAATATCTCTTCCTTGATCGTCTATCAACTCCAGTACGGTGGCGAACTCATTGGGTTGCTGGGCTGATTGGCTCTTCTTCCAGAGCGCTGCTTGCCCGAGGGTGCAGGTGAAGTAGTTGAGGTCCTGGGACTCCATGTCTGCTCACGATATTCACTCAAAAGAGTCAGCGGAGGTTCAAGCTTGGACTTTCGAAAAGCCAATTGATTCACTGGTGATCTGGTTCCATTAAAGATTATCTGGCTGTCGCGCGAGGAGGCGTCGCCATCACTCTTCGTAGTGCTGGTGTGCCTTGGGGCGTATACACCCCACCTGCCACCTGCATCATGGCCTAGACCAGGACTACTTCCGAAGCCACATATGAATTTCCTTTCAAGCCGTCATGTAACCACCAAGATAGGAGCTTGAAGATGGTCTAGAAGGGTAGAGGTTTCCTTCGGCCTAATACGAATGCTGGGCATGGTTATGACGTAATCGACTCGCATGCGGTGCCTCACTCACTCCACCGCACCTTCTGAAGCATGCACATGCAAGCAAGCGCGTACATGCACGGAAACTGAGACACAAAACACTCGGAGAGACGGGAACCGCGACACGAAAGCGTTGGGGGCCTGAAACTGAAATTGGACATATTCATGCCTACGCTGCCAAACTACACCACACCACACCACATCACACACTGACACTAAACCCCAAACCCCTCCACAGCAACGAACCAAAACCACCATGGCCAAACGAACCATCACCGACACGCTCCGCCTGTCGAGCTCCCACCCCATCCCCCAGCTCGGCTTCGGCGTCTACAAGTCCCCGCCCGAGCTGTGCATCCAGTCCTGCCTGACGGCCCTGCGCGCCGGCTACCGCCACATCGACACGGCGCAGTACTACGCCAACGAAGCCGAGGTGGGCGAGGCCATTCGCCAAGCCGCCCCCCAAGTCAGCCGCGCGGACGTCTTCCTCACCACCAAGATCCTCAGCCCGGAGGCGTCGGCCGAGGAGAATTACGCCAAGTGCGTCGAGAGCGTGAAGAAGCTGGATGCCGGGAGCGAGGGAAAGGATGGGTACGTGGACTTGTTCCTGATTCATAGCCCCAACTGCGGCGGCGCGGAGAACCGCAAGATGCTCTGGCAGGCGCTGGAGCGGCTGCATCAGGAGGGCAAGGCGAAGAGTATCGGCGTGAGCAATTTCGGTATCCAGCACATCGAGGAGCTGAAGGCGTTTGCCCAAGTCTGGCCGCCGCACGTCAATCAGATCGAGGTAGGTCCCCAGTGGTTCAACCAACTGCCCCATGATAGTATAAGTACAATAACTAACGCCTCCGCAGCTGCACCCATGGTCCCAACAGACCGAGATCGTCGCGTACTGCGAAAAGCACAACATCGCCATCGAGGCCTACTGCCCGCTGGTCCGCAACACGAAGGCCGCGGACCCGACCCTGGCCAAGGTGGCCGAGAAGCACGGCGTCACGCCGAACCAGGTGCTGGTGCGGTACTGCCTCGAGCGGGGCTGGATCCCGCTCCCCAAGAGCGACAACGAGGGGCGCATCCGGAACAACGCGGATGTCTACGGCTTCGCGCTCGACGAGGGAGACATGGAGAAGCTGAATGGGTTGAACCAGGGGGCGGAGGGGGCGATTGTGCAGGCGGTTGATAACTAAGTAGAAGACAGAAGGCCTTTCGGGGACGCGAGATGAAACCAATCAAACCACTATGAGATATACAATGGTTGATCGTATGGGTTAAGACTGAAGATAATACATGTTCATTCGATACGACTGTATCTACATTACTTTTACTTGCTATGAGGAGTTCTGATTGGTAAACTCAATCAGAGGAGGGAACATGTGGTTCGAATCAGTAACGCGCCGAGCGCGGACGCCATAAAAGTTCTATTTACACTACTGACGACTTTGATATCTGTTTATGGCCGTACACGATTGATGTTTAACAAGTAAATATCTTGGTAGTGCTCACGTTGACCCTGCTCCACCGCTGCCCCTTCCACCAAGCATCAACAATGCTCAGCGGCCAGTATGCATGATACAGTGCGACCGCCGGCCACGGGTCCCAAGTTTCCCACGTCCCTTCCTTCCAAGTAAGAACATGGGTGAAGAAGACAAGAAGACCCGAGAGGAACTCTTGGACGGCGATGCGGCCGGTGGCGACTCGGTACGCCGGATGGACGACGAGGGACACCAGGTCGTGCCCGATCCAGTACCGCGGCTGCGCGTCCGACGGCGGCGGCACGACCAAGTTTCCGTCGTCATCGTTCGCCCGCGACACGGGACTGCCATTGGCGGCGCCCTTGGGCTCGAGAACCGACAGGTACGCGCGCACCATGTCCCGCATCTCCGGCCCCGGCTGCGCGAACAGGACGACGGCGGTGTGGGCGCGGGGATTACACTCGATCGCGTACATGCTCCTCTTGAACCCATTTTCTGTGATCTCCTCATCCTCCACCATGAAATCGAAACTCAAATGCCCCGTCATCCCCTCTCCCCCATCCAAAGAAGAAGACCGCGCCACAAACTCCCGCGTAAACCCCAGCATCGCCCGCGACAAGGCCGAGTCCGCGGGCAGGGGCCGGTAGTGCATCAGCAGCTCCGCGCTCGGACACGCGACGAAGCAGCGGACCTGCCCGCGCACGACGAGGGCGTGGGTGCAGTACTCGGCGCCGCCGGGGATGAACTGCTGCGCGATCCAGGGTTGGGCGGCGGAGATGGCGGGGAGGCGGGACAGGTAGGACTCGGTTTCGGGGCGCGTGGGCAGGGGGAGGAGGGTCATGTTGCCGCGGTTGGCGTCGTCGACGCCGATGGGTTTGAGGATGAATTCCCTCTGTTTCTTCTTCTCCCTCTTCTCCTTCTTATCGCTGTCGGGGTCCGAAGAAGAGGAAGAAGAAGAAGCAGCGTCGTCGAGAATGCGCAAGATCTCTTTCTGGGACGTCACCGTGTGCGTCTCCGGACACGGCAGCCCGAGCCGCGCCGTCTCCGCCATGAACCGGTCCTTCTCGTGCAGCCGCATCGTCGTCGCGAGGTCGAACTGGACGCAGCGGCACCGCGTCCGCCGCTCGATGGCCTCCTTGGCGACGGCGTCCTCGGCCGCGCTGGCGACGCCCGAGCACGAGACCCAGAGATCGACGCCGTCGGTCCGGACGATGTCGACGAGGCACTCGACGTAGGCGTCGGCGGCGCCGTTTGCTTTATAAGGGGTGCTGGAGTTGCTGGAGTTGGAGTGGGAGTGGGAGTTGGAGGAGTGGTCTGGCTTGGGCATGCGGTAGAAGGCCGACAGGCTCGAGGACGAGCGGCCTGAGCACGGGATCCCCGGCGCCTCGAAGTCGGCGCCGATGACGCGGTGGCCCGACAGGTGGAAGGCGCGCGCCAGGGTCAGGCCCTTGGCCATGCCGACGCCCGTCACCAGGATGGTGCGGCGGTCGCGGGCATCTTCGCGGTGGGCGGGAGAGGGAGAGGTGGATTGGGGGAAGAAGTATTGAGACGCATAGCCGAGGGACAGGGTGAGTAGGGATAGAGGTAGGAGTAGGATGCTGAGCATGGTGAGACTGAAGGTCCTGATGATGTCTGAGAGGGGGTATTCCGCCATGGTGGCTGAGGGTGAAGCTATTCCCAGCGATGTTGCTGTGAGTGTCGCAGTTGCTTTGACAAAGTCAAATAATATGCTCAACCACCAAAACCCGTCAATGATGCTAGCAATCTACTCTAGCTTATCTTCCCTACAGCAAGTACCGACCACGTATATCATCCACGAAGGAACGGGCCCCCTTGTTTGGACTAGCCCGTGAAGCTCCACGGGTTCAGGGGTGACAACCGGTCGAGTACCCAGCTTCGAGCTAACAGAATAGTTGTTGGGGTCGCTAGGGAGCGCAATCGTAGAGGCTCTGCAGTATCTCGGAAAAGCTCTAAGCGACAGCTCTAGAGCCGCCTAGTGAATTGCCGGGCCCAAGACGGGGAATAGCGCCCTTCGGATCTGGCCTGATGAATCATTACCGTAGCGGAATCTGCCTGGGCGCGGCCCGCACCAATCGACATTCTTTCGTCAGCCGCAGGAACGGCTCGTGGTCGAATGGTGTACTACTTTGCTGGCACGCTTCTCGGTTAAGAGAAATTGCAGTTATTTTTCAATCAAGGAGAACGACCTGCATAGGTTTGGCTTGGCCGGTTGGGATGTCATGCAGACGCCATGCGTGTGGAATACGTCATGACTTTATTCTCACATGCCAGTCAAGAATGGGGGACTTGGACGCGTGCATCCGGAGCGAAACTTCCTGATCACCACAGAGGGACTTGAGGGGTAACGCATCTGGCCATTGACGAATAATAGGTTGGGTGTTACTTGTTGACATGTGCATATTCACAGAGAATCAGGATTGGAGAGACGGTTGATATGAATGTAGCAAACATTTTTTTATCTAGAATTTCTAGCATCGACCGTGGTCGACGCGACTAACGCTCTAAACACTATGAAAATCGTATCCTAATACTCCAGAAACCGGTATTTCCAAAACCAAAATCATGGTTATGATCGCTATGCCTTTTCATGTGAATACTTCATGTCCATAATAACAAGATTTTATCTACGCCTGCACCTTGATGCCGTTAGAGCCGTTAAGGACCCCATTGATACCGTTCTTCGCTTTCTCCAGCAGCGAATCATTGCCGTTAGTGTGACCATTGGTGTGACCGTTGGTGTGACCATTAGTAGTCTTGCCGTTGGTCACGCCCCGTGACTCGGAGATGACGCCGGCCTGCTTCGCAGCGGCCTCGACGCCAAGCTCCTCAGTCGCGTTGTCGGTGTAGCCAGTATCGCTGCTGTCGACGTAGGCCTCGAGCCCGGCGCCCTCGCGGGGGTAGGTCTTGCACGCCTCTTTGTGCAAGCGCAGCGCCTCCTGGAGCTCCTCTACGGAGACATCGTTCAAGAACGAGCAGCTGCCGAGGGGGTTGGGCACAGCGAGGCGCAGGAGGCCGTCGCGCGTCTTGAGGATGGCGGCGGTGCCCTTGTCGAGCACGTCGTTGTCGAACAGGGGGTGGTCGATGGAGAGGCCGGCCCGCGAGAACAGGGTGAGGAGGCGCGCGTGCTCGGCGCCGGAGAGCAGGCCGCGCTTCTTGGCCAGGGTCGCGGTGAAGGCCATGTCGATGGAGATGGCGTGGCCGTGGCGCAGGGGGTCTCGGGGATCAGCTCGTGCAGGGGGGACCAGGTGTGGCCGTAGGCGATGACGCGGTCGAGTCCGATCTCGTGCAGGTTGGGGGACTCGAGCTTGAGCATCTCGTAGATGGCCTCACGGTTGATCTGAAAAATCGGCCAATTAGCAACGGCAACTTGGATCATAATGAGACATCAATGTAAACTTACAATATCAGCAGCCGTCTTCAGCTCGCGCGTAGCACCATCACCGCGCCCGAACTTGTGCTCAATGAGCTGCTCGCAGAACTTGTCGAGGAGGTCAAAGACCTGGAGGTGGGAGCACGACGAGATCTTGATGAGCTCGGCGAAGCCGTTCCGCACCTGGGCGACGGGCAGGGTGCGCAGGAAGGTGAAGTCGAGGAAGGTGTGCGTGGGGGCGTGGTAGGCGCCGAGGCGGTTCTTGTAATTGCCGTAGTTGACGGCGACCTTGATGGAGACGCTGGCATCGATGAGGCCGATGACGGTGGTGGGCACGCGGATGAAATTGGTGTTGCGGCGGTACGAGGCGCACGCGAAGCCGGCGACGTCGGTCACCAGGCCGCCGCCGACGACGAGGACGGGTTCCTTGCGGATGATGCCGAACTCGGTCATGGAGTCGCAGATGCTGAGGTACGTGTCGATGGTCTTGGCCTTCTCCCCGATGGCGGTCTGGTGGACTTTCAGGGTGAGGCCGTAGTGCTCAAAGTACCGCTCCATCTTCTTGCCGTACATGCTGAAGACGTTCTTGTCCGTCACGGCCAGGACGCGGCCCCATTTCTTGTAGCAGTCGGCGAGCCCCGGGTTGGCGACGTCGAAGACGCCGTCCACGAAGGTGAAGTCGTACTCGATCTTCTCGTAGCCCTCGACGTGGAAACCCGCCTTGGTCTCCGAAACGTTGGCCTTGAGATCAGACATCTTGTGCTTGTGGTGTGTGTGGATGGGGTAAGATGGGGTGGTTTGGGTAGATGGAGGAAGGTAAGAGGAGTGAATGGAGGCTTAGGAGGTTGCTAATACACCCTGTTGTCTATCGTTTTCTTCCCGGTATCCGATAACAAGGGCTGAAGATGAAAATATGACTGGATTGGAACCGGTCAAAAGCCATGTTGGAGATACCGGCCATGGCGGCCTTCAAGTAATGGTAGCCAGGCATCCCAAGAAAGGACCACGTCGACCGAGTCAATTCGTCATGATCTCAAGTCGTTGACATAACGACTTCTTTGTCCTGGACGGGCTGCAAGCAGCTGCAATGGATGGTTAGTGCTACGCGCCGCCAGCGCCGTTGGAAACGATGATCTGATAGGTTCCTGTCACAGTTTCATGCCAGAATAGTGTTGAGACATTGCTTATTTGGCATGGCATTCGCCAATGTAGATATGATATGTATGGGCGCCGCCTCCCTGGCGCTAACATGAATAGGGGCTAGCATTTGGAGGCGGCCAAGGCCAGGCTAGCAATGTGGCCCAAGATCCGGAATGGCACGATGGGAAAGTCGCCCAAATGCCATTTACGAAGCAGATCCAAATTTTTCTCTCTCCGCACCAATGCCAATCGCCCTCGGACCACGCACCGGACCAAGCCCCCGCCATCTCGCCATCTCGCTTATCTGAATGCGTTCCCCTAGACCCGTGGCGCTAACAAGAGCTGGTCATCACGACGTATGGCAGGCTACAGGAAACAGGTGGGTGAGCTAAATTCCACCAGTCAAGGGGCACAGAGTCAATGACTTCAAGACCCCAAAATGGTGACACCCTCGAACCCGTTAGTTGGGAAAAGGAAAGAAGAAGAAAACATACGTTCGACTCCTCGGCTGCAAGCGGGGTCATCTTTCATAGGCAAGCCAAGGGCCTGGATGGTGGTGTAGCTGCCGGGTGCCGAACTGTTGGCTGGGAGACTATGGGCTCGAAGTAGAATAACTAAATCTGCCAGTTCTTTGAGCGTGGAAACCTGGAAGACACGTAGAATCCCTCGTGAAAAGATATCGTCTGCTACCCATCCACCTGGGGATATTTGCAATTCGGTTTCACCATACTCCATCAGACTCTCAAAGAAACCCACAACAGCTCTATCACAATGGGCAGCACACTGAAGCAGTCCGACTTCGAGGGACAGGCGTACCAGCCCCAGGAGGATGTCTACGTCAGTATATCTTACCAATCGCATTGGCGACTTTTCTTTTGGCTTGGCACTCACTGATTCTAATGATGTATCCAGTTCGACGACGGGCGCGAGATCGCGCTGCTGCACTTCATGTACAGCCACCCGAAGCTCGAGGAGCTGCGAGGCAAGCCCCAAAAGGTCCTCGCCGCCATCGACGAGTACGGGCGCACCCAGAAGTACCTCATGAACATTGGCGAGTACAAGTCCAAGACCGTGGTCGAGCTCATCCGGAAAGAAAAGCCCCAGATCATGCTGGAGCTGGGCGGCTACGTCGGCTACTCCGCCATCGCGTTCGGCGCCGCCGTGAAGGAGGCGGGCGGGCAGCGGTACTTCAGCTTGGAGAAGAGCCCCGAGTTCGGCGCGGTCATCGCCATGCTGGTGGACCTCGCGGGGCTCGGCGACGTCGTCAAGGTCGTCGTCGGCGGCAGTTCGGACTCGTTGAGGCGGCTTCACAGGACGGGGAGCTCAAGCGCATCGACCTCCTCTTCCTCGACCACTACAAGCCTCTCTACACCGAAGACCTGAAGCTGTGCGAAGAGCTCGGGCTGGTGGGACCTGGGTCCGTCTACGCGGCCGACAATGGTGAGTGAGACCTTTCTGAAATCTCCCAAGCTACGAGTTGATCTGTGGATGGCTAATGTTGAGTGCGCCCAGTTGTCAAACCCGGAAACCCTCCGTACCTCGAGTACGTTAGAAGCACCGTCGAACAGAAACGCGAGAAGGCGTCCGGCGCAGATGACAACGGCCCCAAGGGACGACCCGAGCTCGTCTACGATAGCAAATTCGTCGAGGGCTGGGAGCCCAGTGGTGTACCGGTAAGACGACGGGACCCGGGTGAACTAGATAACGCGGAATCCTTGCTAACGATTTCACAGGATGCGCTCGAAATCACACGATGCGTGCGGGTGGAGTCATAGTCGACGACGGGCACACGAAATTCATCGGATGAAGGATACTGAGTCTGGTAAAGAATAGTCATTAAGGTTACGATGTGATGATCCCAATGAATCGCGAGTGAATTGGCCACGATAGCTTCAATGGACATTGTTGGCTGTAATGGTGTGTCTTGCTTCGTCCTTGTGTCGGACAGCCTCCGGGACCTGACACCCCAAGCACCCCTGTAAGCAAGTACCTGATGGGCCTGTAAATTAGGCCTGTAACCCCACCACTAGCGCTACAGCTAGCACTGTGCAGGGGGAGCTCAGAGCTGATCTACTTGGGCCGATCTCCCCAAGGCTTCTGTAGATTCATCTCATTTCAGTGGAGCTGGCGATTGAGTCGCGGGAACGAAAATGTCGGATGAACTAGAAGTCTCAGATCAACTAAACTAAATTAGCGTCAACGATTGGCGGCGCAGTTTCGATTACATCTTCCATTTATTCTGGCCAAGCCAGCGTTCTGTTAAACATGAAGCCCAGTTGTAGCCGCATTGTCTACCGAAGTACTTGGACTTGGTGACAGCGGGCTGGAGAAAGAGGGGTACATGAAGAGGCCCAGACTCTCACACCTTCAGGTGTCATGAATCATCATCCCATTGCCACGCTGTCGAGTACAGCGCGGGGATCATGACGTTTCCCTCCCAGATATGATAGATCATTTATCACTTATATTGTCTCCTTTATCCTAGGCGTCGGACTGTTTCCGCCATCGATACTTAGGCAATCAATGCGCTCTCAGGAGAGCTACTTACGGGGCGCCAAGCGCGGCTACTTCATTCCCATCGACCCTGACGACTGTCGCTGCTAGGTCCCGGCAAGTGATGTGTCCGCAAACACCAACATGGCACCTCCTCGGTCATCATCATCATCATCGCCCCAGCGATATGCTTACGTAACCCTCATCACCCGCGCCAGCTACCTGGCCGGCGTGGTGCTCCTGGCCGACACCCTGCGGCGTCACGGCAGCCAGCACCCCCTGATCGTCCTCTACACCCCCAAGCTGTCCCCCGCCGCCGTCCGAGCCCTCGAGCTCGAGGCGCCGCGGCAGAACCTGATCCTGCGGCGGTGCGAGTACCTGCTCCCTCCCGGCGACGCCCCGATCACCCTCATCGCGCAGCGCTTCGAGGACACCTGGACCAAGCTCCGCGTGTTCGAGCTGTGTGACGACGGCTACGACGCGGTCTGCTATCTCGACGCCGACATGGCCGTCTTCCGCAACATGGACGTTATTTTCGACAAGGTCGCGCGCGAGCTGCCGGAGGGCTGGCTCGGCGCCAATCACTGCTGCGTCTGCAATCGGGACCGGGACCCGTGGGCGCCCGCGGACTGGCGCCAGGAGAACTGCGCCTACACGCCCGTCTCGCACCCGGGCGGTCTCATCCATCCCACGCAGCCGCCGAGCGGTAGCGCCTGCGACGGCGCCCCCATCGCGACCCTGGTGCCGGGCCCGTCCCGAACGCACCGCCTCCTCAACGGCGGCATGTTCGTCTTCCGCCCCACCACCGACCTGCGGGACTCTGTATTGTCTTTCTTCTCGGACCCGGACAACGGGCCCCTCCTGTCGACGTTCAAGTTCCCCGACCAGGACTTCCTGGCTCACTACTTCCGCGGCCGGTGGCGCGCGCTGGGCTGGCAGTTCAACGCGCTCAAGACGATGCGGTACTGGCACCCGGCCCTCTGGCGCGATGATGAAGTGGTCTGCCTGCATTATATCGTCGACAAGCCGTGGGCGCGGCGCATGGGACAGGATGGGGTCGCGGGGTATAAGGGACGCGATGGGGTGACGCATCGGTGGTGGTGGGATGCGTACGAGAGGTGGGATGAGGAGCGACTGCGACTGGGCGGAAATGGCGGCACAGCGGACGATGATGTTGGCAAGGAGGTGGTTGCGCTCGTCCGCAGAGGGGTAGCTCCTCCCCTGGGGGCCTCGGACGGTTGGTGCGATGGTGTCGATCCGGATATGCAGGCCATTGGGGCTTCGGCTCAGGGGGTTTGCGAACAACCAGGCCCAAGTCCCCCCCGCCGCCGTCCGAGGTCGAGACCAAGGCATGAACAGCCAGATCCTGGGGTTGCGTGCGGGGATATGGCAGCTTGGGGTCTCGTGGTCTCATGGGCGCGGATAGTGGTAGGGAGTTTGACCTTGTTCAATTCCTGTCCTATGGGTTCCTACTTTGTGTCACGTGTCAGTTCTTATCGGTACTTCCGTGCCGCGAAATCTAGAATAGATATAAAAGAATGGACGAAAGTATACTCTAAAAAGTGTCCAAGGCTGACCAGTTGATCTTCGTATCATTCATCGCCGAGAACATAGGGGTGTCGTCCGGTGAGCTGCGGTGGCCGTGAACTGTAATTGGCGAAGGCATCATCCTGGTATTATTTCAACCTGTCGATGCATGTTCTTGGACTTATATACCGTCCTTGAAGAATTACTTCATCTGGATGTAGGGCCGTGATGTGAATGAGCTTATGCAGGGGAAAACGAAGAATTTCCAGAAGCAACAAACAACGATTTCAATGCCTGCTTCCAATTGGGCCGTAGGCCACTATCGCCGTGGCCACTACTTGCTTTTCCCAATAACCGTGGTTCCTAAGACAGGCGGTCCTGTGCGGGTGGGATTGATGTCTCAGTAACATTGGCCCGCCATGACCTTGGCATCGCGACTACAGTCCAGCGGTGGTTGCAGAGAAAGAAGACGACACACCGAGCCGAAGGAGTTGAACTAACGGCGGGGCATTGCCAGTCGAGGTCCAAAAACAAGGCAGGGCCGTACCAAATCCCAAGTTCTTGTCTCGCAATTTCCGGCTTCGCTAGGACCGCAGGACGGAAACAACACGATGAGACAGCGTCCGTCCGCACTTGCTTATGTTTGTCAGGTGTGAGACGAAGCACTCTCGATCGCGGGAGATGTGATTTATATATATCCCCTGGGAAGAATGAGCCTGGGGAGTTTACCTAGCTGAAACAGCAAGTCCATTCGCTCTCTGGCCGTCAAAATTACCACACTCATTCCGAATCGGCAGGCCGCGCGATAACCCAACCCACGACTCTCCTTTTTCTCGAACGACGACTCGATTCTAAGAGCTCGATACTGCGAACTCGATATACCGAACTAAACAATAATCTAATCTAATACCAACCAAACATCCGTCAATCAAAATGAAGTGCTCCATCCTCCCCCTCGCCCTCCTCGCCAGCCTCAGAGCCGTGTCCGCCCGCACCAGCATCGACAAGCGCACCACCTCGACGACCCTCCCGGCCGCCATGTCCGACGTCCTGGCCGCGGCGCGGACCCTGGACCACGTGGTCGGCGCCTACGCCGGCGGCGAGGCCGAGGACGTCGAGTGCGCCATCAACACCGCGGTCGTCGTCCTGCGCCACGCCACGCAGCTCGCCAACGACCTGCCGGCGGGCCCGATGGGCGCCGAGGACGCGGCCGCGTTCAAGGCTTCGAGCGAGTCGTTGGCGCACGCGGGCGAGGGGCTCGTGAGCTGCTTCGCGGCCAAGATTCCGGCTTTCAACGAGGCGCGGATCTGTAATAGTGTTACGACCCACGTTACTGACCTTGGTAAGTGCTAGAGGGGGCGCCTTTTCATTGGTCCATTGACGATGCAATTCGTCTCTCTATCTCTCTCTCTTTCTCGGACAAATACTTCTCCTGTCATGATGTTACCATTTTGCTGTCCCAATTGCTAATTTCTTTACCAGACGACGGCGTCACCGCCCTGTACAAGGCCGTCGGCTCCAAGCTGCCCGCCGGCAGCGAGGCCATGGTCGCCGACACCCACAAGCCCTTCGGCGACCTGAAGGACAGCATGGGCGATTGCAGCGCGTGCGGCCTCCTGGACGACGCCCCCCGACTCCGGCGTGCCCCTCGGCGGCAACGGCACGTACAATGCCGGAGCCTTCCCGGGCCCCGTCGGCACCAACGGCGCGTCTGCCGCCACCGTGTCCTGCGGCGCCATGTTCGTCGCGGCGGGTGTAGTCGCCTTCTTCATGTAAGGAGGGACCAAGACATCGAATGGGCCGACCTGGCACGCGGTGCTTATCTGTTCAATCTGTATTTATATTATAATGTGTAACATAGGTATGGGAGGCGAGGGGGTGGTAGGCTTGCATGATACCTCGCTCAGGACGAAGCTGGAATCGCTTCACCCCTTACGAGCTTCCGGGCACCCTAGTATCCCAGACTGTAAGATAGCTGTATAACTGCGTATATATTCTAATGGAGAACCGCCCGGTCAGACCCCCGGTCGCCCATACATACCTATGTGCTTTCTACATCCTGCCCTTGTCTGACACGCCTCAATGTCACCGTTACGATTGTGGTGAAGTTGCTGCATATGCAAAACGGTGGATTCCATCAAATGCCATGCCGGACGCTTCTCCCTAAAGATTGTGCGCAGCAAACCTGCGTACGTCAAAATTTACTGGAGCCGAAAGACCGAGTGGCCTGTTTGTTCCAACTCGATAGTTTAACCATCCTGAAGGCCACGATACAGCCTCTACAAATCCAGTCGGCCTTGTACAAGGTGAGCCGATGAGGTCAAACCTCACGCTCTGGATTTGGCATGCGCGCAATTTGAGGCAGAAGTGAAGCACTAAGCAGACACCAGCGACAGCAAGATCGCATTGCTGGACTGGAAGACACGGGAAACCAACCCATAAATTAATAATACTAACTTGCCGCTGATTAATAAGCTATCAAAAGGCATCCCGGACCAATACGGCCTAAGCATAACAACTCTGCAGTTCTCAGCCCAGAACCTTCACGGCACGTTCATCCTCCCAAGGGAACAAGATGCTTCCCGCCAACCCTGGGCGAAGGCCTGGTAAGTCCTCGTCGTACGTAGCTGACCTAACATGGCGTCTGGTAGTCGCCGATGGTCGGGCAGACCCTCGTGGTCTTGCACGCCTGCAATGGCCACTCTGGAAACTTCTCTGCACAGCCCGAGGCCGGGAAGGCTTCGTCCATACGCTCCGACCAGGTAGCAGCGGGGAAGCACTGGGATATGCGAAGCAGTGATTAGTCACGGGCTGGCGATGAAAGGAAGTAATATGGGAGTCTTGGAAAGGACTGATACATACGTATTGCTGGCCGTCGATCTCGATATAGCCTCCGGCGTAGTACAGGCAGATCGAGGGAACATAGGTCTCGCCCGATGCCTTGGCGCAGGCGCATGCTAGCACCTCGTGTCCGCCATCCTGTCTAGCATCGATCGCAGGGGCCGCGAAGGCGGCAGGCAAGGCAGCGAGGATGATGAAAGAGGCCTTCATGTTGGTCTGCTTGGAAAAGTAGAGGCGGCGATGCTGGAAAAGGTTCGACTCAAGATATTGACACTGGGATGGGTGACGGGCAGAGGAAGAAGGATAAGATGCAGAAGCGGAAGAGTGGCAGTTAATATATCGACTTCTGACCTCAGGTGCAGCCTATAATTACGTTACTATAGCCATTGCATAACTTTGAACACCTTCGCAGGAAGCATCACATGTTACTGGTGTAAGCATCAGTCAATCATCAGTAATCATGTCGTAGCAATGCAGGAAACCGGTTGGGCCCTTCATTTGCCGGGACACCTTCCAATCCAGTGTGCTTGGCCCGGATATTTTCTCTCGGCCGAATTGGGCCAGGTCCCTACCACCCTGCGTGCCACACCTCTCCTGAGTCTGGCACCATCTGCCGTCGAGTGTGGGGTCCGGGGTGGTGGCCTATGCGGGGAGACCTTCCAGATCCGTGACCTGCCCGCCGCGACTGCTACCCTGCCGCATCGTAAGGTTTCGTCTTCCCGTGGATGCGCCGAATACGATCTGCGCTGCGGCGGAACCGACCCAAGATGGCTCCGACTGTCATGCGTAGCACGGATGCATTCCTCATCAGTCGCCTGCACCGGCACGATACTATCCAACAGAGGAACCAATCTAGCATAGAGATACCTGCCATGGTTCTCCGCAAATTCCCGTGTATTTTCCGATGTTGCCTTGTCGAAGATCGATGAAGGTTTTAAAGCCAAAATCCCGACCCTACCCAATTGGACAACTTGAAGTTCAGCGATGGGGTTGTGGACGCGGCCGTGGCGCCCGAGAAGAAGTACCTGGCTTGGGGCATCCTCGCCCTCACCGCCATGCTGGCTCTAGTACCCACTTTGGTCCTCCCGTTTCGGCGGAGGGCGTACGAGGCGTTCCTCGCGTCCCACGTCGTGCTGTCGGCCATGGTGCTGATCGGCTCCATCTTGCACATCATCTCGGGGTCTGGGGGTTCGACCGGCTGGTGGCGAGACCGGTTCGGATCGTGAGGGACGGGCTCCGGCGTGAGGCCGAGGTGTCGGTGCTCGATTCCGACTACCTGATGATCCGGGTCCCCGGCGTGAAGGACGCGGAGGGGTATGCGTATCCGTATTTCCCGTCCTTGAGCTGGCGCGTGTGGGAGAATCACCCGTTCTCCGTCGCGGCGGTGGGAGGATACCACCCCGGGAAAACCCGTGCCTCCGCGCTTTCAAACTGGGATTCGGATTCTTCGTTACCTGGGCCCGGAGAGAACAACGGACCCAATGCCGATGAAGCTGCGACAGAACAAACCGACCCACCAAATGAACCTGGCGGCATCGTCTTCTTCGTCCGGAGAAGAGGCGGCCAGCGATTGCGCGTCCTGGTGAAGTCCTCCTACGGCACCACGGCGTCCTCCTCTTCCTCAGGCCCGCGGTTTGGGCTGGGGCTGGGGCAACAGCGCCTCCGAAAGTCTTATCCGAACTTGATCTGCGTCGCGGGCGGGGTGAGGATCACGGCGTTGCTGCCCCTAGTTAAGGGGAGCTCGGCTTCGTCGGGGAATACGGAGCTGTACTAGGGCGTGCGGAGCGCGGCCCTTGTCGAGGCGGTGGCGAGGGTGGTGTTAGGGGAACAGGCCGGAGTAATGCCCACCACCTCGGGAGAGACGGTTTGGGGTCATGCCAATGTGTCCGTCTCCGTGGGCAAACGCTTCGACTTCGGATCTGTCTTGGAAGCGGCTGTGGGACGGATGAGTGGCGGCACGACAGTTGCTGTTTGTGGGCCGCCGGAGTTGGCGGATAAGATTAGATGCATCGTCGTTGGGCTCGGGAAAAGGGGGCTAGTAGTAGATCTTAGGTAAAGAAGCTTCGTATGGTAATGCTAAGATCGTAGAAATAATTTCAATTGTGCCATGAATTAGCTGCATACTTTCTTCAGCTCGGAATACATTTTCCCAGTGACTTGAGCTGTAGCGGTAGCTTCGTGGCCCTTTTCATGTCCTATATGGCCATGTCAACCCCGAATCTACTTTGGGCGGACAAACTGGCTCGTTCCGGCTTTTGGCCCACTCCTCATAAGTTTCGGGATATAAGTTATCAAGTTCTGCCAAGGAGCGCGCTATGCTATTAGACCGTCAGAAAACCATGTTGTCTACTCTGATAGGCCCCCGGCATGCTCCGAGGTCGTCACTTACTCATCTCGGTAAATAGGGTTGTCGATTTTTGTTGCTGCTATCCTTACATTGAATGCCCTAGTACTAGGTTATCGACATTGCATACGACGGCCCTGGGCCATTCATTGAGAAGATTTGGATGACTACTTACAGAGTATATAGCAGAATGCGGCCATATGAGTCTTCCTCCGGTGCTGATCGAGGGAACAGACTGTGGTATTTATTGATGAATGGCATTCCGGTTTTCTGACGGGCATTGTTCCAAACTCCGATGTCCACTGCATGATAATGATTAGCACAGAATGACATCTCCCTCGACACATACCTACTCTCGTTGTGGCCATACATGGACATTGGATCAAAGACGATGGCATCCCCCTCGTCATTGACTCCCAGGTTACCCGTCCAAAGGTCGGTATGAAGGAGTCTGGGGATGAGCTCTCGGCCACCAGTTTCCAGCGGTCTGAGCAGGCGAGGTATGATCCTGTTGAACAGCACCCCTGTAAGACGCTCGATCTCTGGGGTCCGTGGGCCCTGGGTGATTTCCTCCGCACGAAACATGTACCGCATGTATCGAGTAAACAAGTCCTCCCAGGAATGGCTTTTAGCGACTATCACCGGCATCTGGCCGCCGGCGATGGGCACGTGCCAGCCGAAATTTCCGTCTTTGGCGATGGCTCGGTCGTGCAGCTGCGCCATACGGGCTGGCAGCAGATTTATGCTGGGCAAATCGCTGAAGATGTGCACGAAGTGGCACAGCAGGAAGAAGACCGAAGGATCGGATGCGTAGTGACCCCAGCCAATCGGCTCCGGACAAATGCCAGGCACCGCGTCATGGATGGCTTTCAGTGATCCGTACTCACTGTGGTACATGATTCTCCCGGACCTATAGTCCGTGGCCTTAATGAAGTACGAGACGCAATTGCCATCGAGTTCGGTCTGCATATTGGCCGTACGTGACCAGGTACTCTTTTCATGGGGATGGATGGAAATAACTTCAGTTCCAGCCGGCAGTACTGGACAGAGTAACGGTTAGATATATGTCAGCGTCCCCGGAGGAGAAGCCAGTGCAAGTGAGTTAGGTATTTCATACGTGCTAACACATTCTCATCGGCTTGCTCAATGATGTGTTGAGGGATCGAATGGGTGCCCATCATCCACCAAGCCCTTGTGCCGTCGCCGAGAGCGCTGAAGTCATCCTTGGCTGGTACTTCGGCATTGACGATGAAGGCTGTTTGATTCCTGGCAATTAGGGTTCCCGGTGTCGACAACTCGTTCTTTTCTTCTTCGATTTCTTCCTTGGCGCTAGTGAGTTCTTCGCTTGTCAGTGGTTGTAGTCTTGCAGACGGGTTTGCCATCATGAACGAGATAAAAGATAGCAAGCGCTTAATAGTGAAGAAAACTGTATCGGAGCAAGTTGCATCATGATGGAGCAGGTCATCCCTGACCAGAGAGGGGGCTCTTTTTATGATTGGAAGGACTATATTGCAGGCACAGGGGTTCGCACCGTGATGTTGGTTGGTGGTCGAGCCAATGGCAGTGCTTCGCTTAGAATCCGGCATTCGCCAAGATCATGAGAGTTGGATATATCGCGGTGTGAACAAGACGCCGGCTCGGATTGATTCTCCTAGAATATTGTCTGCATGTATCAAGCCTCACCTCTTTACATATTAATCATACCTGATTGCTTTAATCCCCGATAGATTATCAGACGCCAGTCTGTGGGCAACCAGCTGGAAAAGGGGGTTATTGAATTTCACGATAATAATACAAATCAGGGATTTGGTATATACAAGGGCCAATCTAGTCCGGTCGAATTTCTCGTTCGGGCTTTGAACAGCACCCTACAACAATGGAGTCTGCGAGCCCGTCACCTACACCCGGACGAGGACCCTACTCGATTCTCACCTCCAGGCACCGCAAAGTCCTCACCGTTCTCCTCGGACTGGCGAGCGTAACCTCCCCGCTCACCGCCAACATCTACCTGCCCCTACTCCCCCCTTCTCCAAGAGCAATACCACGCCTCGGCCCAAGCTATCAACCTGACCATTACGCTCTACGTGGTGGTCCAAGCCATCATGCCCATATTCTTTGCCCCGACCGCCGACCAGTACGGACGCCGCCTCGTGAGCCTGGCGAACCTTCTAGTGTACACCATTGGAAGTATCGGCTTAGTTGTCAACGACCTCACTGGCAGAAAGTACGCTGCGTTGCTGCTTCTCCGGGCTCTTCAGGCTTTCGGGTCCAGCGCGTGCGCGACGACCATCTGGGGCGTGGTCAGTGATGTGTGCATCCCCGCCGAGCGCGGTGCCATGGTCGGGCCTGTCACCAGCATCCCGAACGTTGGGACCGTCATTGGTCCGGTGGTGGGAGGGCTGGTCGCCTGGCGGACGGGGGATGCCACTTGGGTCTTCGCGTCCATAGCGATCTTCTCGGCCGTGACCCTGGTGTCGATCACGGTATTGCTGCCCGAGACCGCACGCTCAGTTGTGGGTAACGGGGGTCAAGGGAAGAGGCTGACGCGGAAAGGGGGCTCGCGGCTGGCTGACTCTAGGACTACAATGGGCAGTTTCAAGTTCGGAGGGAGCTAGTATTGGCAACAACGATGAGCTACCACCTCGTGAGGTGAAATCCTCAGCCGCGACACCCAGTGAGAAGCCCGGCACCCCATCCAGATTCCGTTTCCCAAACCCCCTTTCCAGTCTCACGATCATCCTCTCGAAAGGCACAGCCCTCATCCTATGGCTCGGCAGCTGCACCTACGCCGAGTGGTACACGATCAACGCCGCCTGGCCCCAGATCTTCAAGCAGAACTACGGCTGGAGCGAGCTCTACATCGGACTCTCGTATCTCCCGTGCGCCGTGACCATCATCCTCGCCGGCTTCGTCGCCGGGCCCTGGATGCGGGCCCGCTACCGCCGCACGGCTCGCGAGGCCGGGTTGCCCGCCGACGGACACGGGGTCGACGGCTTCCCCGTTGAGAAGGCGCGTATTCGGGAGATGTGGATCGTGTACGGCGTGACGCACTTGAGCATCGCGGGGCTCGGCTGGGCGGTGCAATTTCGTACTCACCCGGCCGTGATCTTGGCACTGCAGGGGGTCGCGGGGTTCGTCAAGTCGCTGCTGTTCTCCTCGTTCAACACGCTACTAATAGACGTGCACCCGGACCGGCCGAGCACCGCGGCCGCGGCCGCGTCTCTGACGCGGAGCGGCTTGAGCGGTATCGGGTTGGCGATTCTGCAGCCCCTGGCCGACTCATTGGGCTGGGCCTGGTTCTTCACGCTGCTGGCGCTGGTCGTTGGGGTAACTCAGGGGTTGGCATGCTTGTGTTGCTGAGATGGGGGCAGGGATGGCGGGAGGCGAGAATGCGTGCGAAGCCGCTTACATAACAGGCCATTTCCTTATGTTTCCCGAAGCCTGTTCAGCCAACAGGTCCCTCTTCCTCTTCGGGTACCTTTCTTTTGGCAGCCTGGCTTCGGGTCTAAAATTAGAGCAGGACAGCAATTCCCAACTGAAATTGCGAAAACACCGATTTGGCATCGGTTGATTAGTTTGAAGTTGTCCGTGAGCTTTTCCTCGGAGCCGCTCGATTCCTTTCCGAATCGCTTTATTATTACTCCTTTTACAACGAGGTCATGATACTGTTTCCCACGGCGCGGTGTGGATGTCTAGAAAGGCGAGCTGGCCATCGCTTAAGGCTAAAAGCGTGTCACGTACGGCGACTTGACCCTGGAGTTCCGTCGACTTCGACCTGGAATTCGTTGATTCAATTCAACCCGTGAGACGCAGCAAATACGTTATTATGTAAATTTGGCTTCTGTGTGACCGCTATAATGTGGTATGTATCGACCTTTTGAGACGCGGCGTTGCAGTCTTCTTCCGAGGTTGGGTGAAGATTAGATACAGACGAGCCGAAGTTGGAGGAAAAAGAATGAAGGTTGGTTATGGTTTTCGCATCGATATAAATGTTTCTTTCTACTTTTTCGCGTAGTTGGGTTTCGAAATTGTTCTTTTCCTCCTCCAAAACCCATGTATCGATATGTATATCAAGATAGCACATTGCTTGGGAGAATGATGAAAGAATGCGCAGTGGTGAGATGCGGTATAAGCGCGTATGGCTAGAGTGACTGTACCATCAGTCGTCTCGACGATGCCGTAGGTGACCTGGCCAGCTACCAGCAGTCACCTAGGTTGGCAATCAGTACTTGCATCACGAGACTCATACAATACTCGGGTTCACTATCAACATAACACAATATGCGTATACAAGTGCTTATAATATGGTTTCATTATTAGAACTCAGTTGGCCTCGCGTTTCCCAGCAGCTCATAATATATTGGCCCACCCACTTGCATCTCCGCGGGTTGTACATATAGCTCGGCGGCCACCTGTTTGGGAGCATCCTCCTCGGCTTTACGGACGTTTTCCTGATGCGCCACATACGCTGGCGCAGCTTGTTCGCTCTTCGATCCCCTCCTTATGCCGTACCAAAAGGCAATGAACCCAAGCATCACAGCGCCGGCGACGGAGCCAATGGCGATACCAGCGATGGCACCCGGCCCAAGCGTTGCATCTCCGTTTTCCAAAGTGGGCGTGTCGGAGATGCTTGCCGGGGAACTACTAGTAGTCGTTGGTGAAGAAGATGTGGTCGGTGTTTCGATGCTTGACAACGAAGGTGAGGAAGAAGCGCTGGATCTGCTGGGTGAAACCGGAATCGAAGCAGTTGTGTTGCTGGTCGAAACTGGAGTTGAACTGGATACCGCATCTCTATTGACGAAGAAGCTGCTGCTCCAGAATCCGCGTTGCGTCTGTTCTTCTGTAGTCCCGAATGCATCCACGATCCGGAAAACATAGGGCTCGGTTAGGTTCGTTTCCTGTACTCGCACTTCCCACTGAAACCACCTGGCTGCTAGGTTGGCTGCACGATATTAGCGGCGCGATGCGGAAACAAGGACATTCATCGCTTACTCGAGATCTGCGTCGAAGCACCAACCTTGCCTCGCTGGTAATAGTAGAGGTTGATCGCATCATACTGCGTCTTCCAAGAGATGTTGACAGAGGAGGTCTCGCGGAATCGCTCGGCGAATACCCGAGGATAGATAAAAGACCCGTTGACGGAGTCTGCCGGGGTTTCATAGACGAGGCCGGTGTTCTCTTCCCTATGTTCCAGCATCATGGATGGAATTACAATCAGATCGATCGTCGAAAATAGTAATCCGAATACTGGAACATTTACACGCTGCAGCACGCACTAGTCGGGAAGGAATTGTGGGATATAGACGACGAGCAAGATCAGATCCGAGGGGTGCAAAGGGTTAGCATGTGGGCTTAAACGCTTGCCTAGGCGCCGGCGACATCGGTTATATCTGCTATTAACTGTTCTCTACCGTAGCATTGCAGCAAGATCAAACACCCAATCGCGAACAGTTGAGCGAAAGAGGCAAGCCAACCGTTGCATGGCCATGGCCCAACGGGCCAATCAAGGGGTTTCGCTTAGCAACCCTTGCTGCTCTCGTTCCCCCGCGGCGGCTAACACTCACTCACTCGGGTGTGCCGCGCAGTCAGATACGATTCCCCAAGACTTAGATTGTGTTCTAAACGACACTCATTCGGTTTGTTCCATCCTATTCAAAACGTACAAAGCAGAGGGCGTCACTGACTCAAGTCCAATATTCATGATCATGGGGCATTCTAGCAGGCTGCGACGAGTATTCTTCGTCGCAGTCGTTTTTAGTATGTGCCTCTACATCACATTCCGTCGCTCTTTCCACCACGTCCGGTTGGCCGCTCAGCCGAGACCCCTGTTTGCCCAAAGTCCCCTCTGTCCGACGACGTCCTGGTAGTCCTTCGCACGGGAGCCACCGAGGCCCGCGAAAAGCTTCCCATCCATTTCCAGACGGTCCTCACCTGCATTCCAGACTTTATAATTTACTCGGACTTTGAAGAAGACATCGCCGGGCACCGTCTCCACGACGTCCTCAGCGAGGTGGGCGAGGGCCTGCGGCAGTCCAACCCGGACTTCCAGCTGTACAACCAGCTCCGCGCCCACGGCCGGGACGGCCTCGACTACGAGACCCTGTTCGGCAGCGGGGCCGGCGGGGCCACGGACAACCCCGGCTGGAAGCTCGACAAGTGGAAGTTCCTGCCGATGGTGGACCGGGCCCTGCGCCACCGGCCGGGAGCGAAATGGTTCGTGTTCGTGGAGGGGGACACGTACCTGGTCTGGCAGAACCTGCTCGAGTGGCTCGCCAAGTTCGATCCCGGCCAGCCTCACTACCTGGGGAAGCACATGTACATCGGCCACGTCCTTTTCGGACACGGGGGCTCTGGGTTCGCGCTCTCCAACCCGGCCGTGCGGAAGGTGTCGCAGAGATGGGGAGAGGCCCAGGCCGAGATCGAGGCGTACACGGCCCAGGAGTGGGCCGGTGACATGGTCCTCGGCAAGGTGGCCAAAGACGTCGGGATCGACATGTTTTGGGCGTTCCCCCACCTCCAGGGCGACAGCCCGTCCACGATGGACTGGAACGTGTCCAAGCTCGGCCGGGAGCCGTGGTGCTACGCGCCGGCGACGTTCCACCACCTGAACGGCGGCGAGTACGAGGCGCTTTGGGCGTTTGAACAGCGGTGGCTGCTGGACCATCGTACATCCTGGACGTCGCCTCGTTTCAGAGACGTAATTAAGGCGGTGGTCCTGCCCCGGCTGCGGGAACGGCGAGACGCGTGGGATAACATGGCGACCGGGGCCGAGTACAGCACCGAAGCATTTGCGAAACTTTCCGAAGAGGACCGCCGTGCCTTGTCCCCAGCCGAGCGGCAGGCCCCTGGCTCTTTTGAAGGTTGTCGGGCCGCATGCGAGAGCAAACCAGGCTGTATCCAGTTTTCCTTCTCTCCGGGCAGGTGTACTACCTCGACGGAACTCCGTTTAGGCCATGCTGCCGATGCGCCTTGCCTGGAGTACTCCAATGCTGCTGCCAAGTGCCTTAGGCCCGCCGGCCCCAGAGTCGATAGCCTGAGCAGCAGTCCAGAGGAATTCATCCACGCGGGATGGATCATGAGTAGGGTTTCTGATTATGTCAAACTGCTTGATGGTTCTTGTGTGCGTATCAGTGAGGAGTGGGTAATATAATATTCATATGATGTTGTTTTGTAGCTCTTGTGTTTCCCTACGGTTGGTTTGGTGTAAGTCTTTGCCTGACTTTGATCGGAGTTTGATGTATTGGCCATAAAGCTAATCATTCTTACCCAAGTAAGAAGCCCGAAGAAAAGTTCATTCCCTGAGTGTCACGACAATGGCTGATGAGTGGTGACCCATGCCTATGACGTTGATGCAATTGTCCAAACATCGCTACTTGCGACACGGCATGGGAACTGGATGTTGCGCATGTATTGATTTCGCCCATTTCCTACGACATAAGCTGAAGACGATGGCTTAGATCCTCACAAGAAGAAGTGCTACCTACATTTGTGTAGTCAAGGTATGTCTTCAAGTTGGCTACACGGGATGTAGTTCCCCATCCACCCGTATCAGAAGAGATGTGGGGGTGTCTGGAATCATGGTTGCGCCCTAAGACAATCGACAGGAACCAAAATGCAGATGGGGCAGGCGCGGGCTAGCTCGACAAACGTCCCAACTTTAACACGACGACATGCGATCAGGCCCGGCCACACATCGAGGAGCCGTTAGAAGTAACGGAAGGCTTATGTCGGCAAGAATAGGGTGCCGTATTGGGAATGCCGGGCTGTTTAGACACAAGAGTGGGTGGAGGGGTGTTTGGTAATCAGCTACCACTATGACTTGAATGGGTAGCTCTCCCATCCCACCGTGTAACTGCAAGCAAATGTGAGCGACAAGTTGGCAGAGAACATACGTAAGCTGTTGATTTGTTTGGAGATGGAAAGTGCACTCAACTGACACAAGGGCTCATGGCTCCAGCCGTTGATCGGAGCGACGGCAGCTAGTTATTTTTATTTTTCAGGTTTCAGGAGATTGCCCAAGCACCCAACCCCACGTTTCTCCAGTCTCGGCTTATCGGGTCACCAACCCCCGCCATGCTTACCCGCCGTGGGTGTTGCTTGGTGCTGCATGCGACACTGTCACTTCGAGTCAAGCCTGCCACCAAAAGATGCTTCTAGATTCATCTGCATACATGGCATCTCGGCATGGTTTTTAGCTACCTACATATCGACATTATCCGAATAGAAAAATCCAGAAAGCGGTAGCAAGCTTGGCGTTCTGATCGACCCACCGACCAACACGAGTTGAAGCTTGATTGCTGCCAAGCAAGGAGATTTGATCAGCACGGCTGATGCAGATGAACGCGTACAACGGGCGGCTCGTGCCCTAATTACGTATTCACCCCTCCCTAGACAGCTAGCTAGGCAGCCGATTACTTGCATCAGAAACATCCGTTGCGTATTGACAGGCGGCATGACTTATGCAGACAGATGACCAGCAAATGAAAGAAGACAGTATCCGAGGTGTCGCATCGCGTCCTTCCGATATGGTTCGCCCTAGACTGCTAGAGTCGTCCCAGCCCACCGGCTCGGAGGGACTGCAGTTACTCCAGAAGGCATAGTTCGTGCATGGCAGACTCTGCAGTGCACTACACCAAAAGCTGTCAGAACGTTGGTTAAATGGTTTAGCAGCACTTGGCACATCAACCCATCTCGTCCTACGTGACATCGGAACCGGCTGTTCTCTTCTTCTCACGGGGCTTTGCTCGGTCCAATCAACATGAAGGTGCTGGTACGAGACCTGCATGTAGGAAATTGATTGATGTAGCCATCGCCTGGCAAAGTGGTAATTTGCTTGCTTGCTGGATGGGAAAGAATGTGCAATTCGAGTGGCGTCAGCAGCTGCACAGATCGTATCACATCGCAAACAGCCACCAGCCAGCGTGTGGTGGTAATTCAATTTTGCGACGGGTAGGCCGGGGGTTCCCTGCGCCAGATGATCGCTCTATCGACGCCATCCCGCGCCGCGCAATTGATTTGCATGATTCCACTTGCACCACCATCCACCATCCACACTGTTGGGCGTGCTGTACCTCTTACGTTACGTACGTTCCTAACATTAGCGGCCCTGCATACACACACTCAGCCCCCGGATGCATCAGCAAGGGACACTCGTCAAACAAACGAATGACACACCACAACCAAGGGCCCTTTTCCTGTGCCCGGATCCGTCACACTAACTAAACAGCCAACGCCTACCTACCTACCTCGTGTTACGTCTTACATTCCTTTTCTTTTCATGTCCTCCCTCATCCCGTCCGACGTTTCTGTCCTTTTTTGAGTTCCTGTTTCGCTCCGCCGACATGTCCCCTTTGCCAACATGATTCAATCGCGCCGCTCCTTCACGGCAACCCTGCTCCTGGCCATCTTCCTAGTCGCCACTTTTTACACGGCCGCCCGCATCGGCATTCTCGGCCCCTCCTACATCCAACCACCACTTTCCATACCCTACTACCACGGACATGCGCATGCGGCCACCGGCGCAAATAACAACACCGACCCCCAAGATGGCGCTGCTTCAGGTGCATCATCATTGTCATCACCGGCCAAGGATCCCGCATGCGCCTGGATGCCCGACACCTCTAACATCCTCGTCGTCATGAAGACGGGCGCAAGCGAGGCCTATGCGCGGGTGCCCACGCAGCTCATGACGACGCTGCGCTGCGTCCCCGACTACCTCATCTTCTCCGACATGAAGCAGACCCTCGCCGGCGTGGAGATCCACGACAGCCTGGACACGGTCCTGGAGGAGGCCAAGAAGGACAACTCGGACTTCGTGCTGTACGACTACCAGAAGGCCTGCGAGGTCGACCTGGAGAACTGCAACCGCGAGGGCGGCGACGCCGCCAAGGCCGGCTGGAACCTGGACAAGTACAAGAACATCCACATCGCCGAGAAGGCGTTCGCGCTGCGGCCCAACTACGACTGGTACGTCTTCATCGACGCCGACACCTACGTGCTCTGGCCCAACCTGGTCCAGTGGCTGAAGAACTTCCGGCCCATGAGCAAACACTACTTCGGCAGCATGACCATGATCAGCATGTTCCCCTTCGCCCACGGCGGGAGCGGCTACGTCATCTCCAAGGCGGCCATGACCGAGTTCAACGGGCGGCCCGACGGGAGCGTCGCCAACAAGTGGGATACCAAAATCCACGACTCCTGCTGCGGCGACTACATGTTCGCCAAGGCCTTCAAGGAGGCCACCGACGTGTCGGTGAAGAACGTGGTATGTACTCTTTTCCTCTTGTAGCGTTGCGATGAAAGATTGGACCAACTAACACATGCTTTTAGTGGCCGACCATCAACGGCGAGAAGCCCTACACGCTGCCCTTCGGGCCGACCCACTGGTGCCACCCCGTCGTCACCATGCACCATCTGAACTCACAAGAGATCTCCTCCTTCTGGGAATACGAGCGCGACTTCTTCCAGCCGCACGACTCGTCGGCGCGCTCCTCGCTGTCGACGCCGCCGCAGCGCACGCTGCTCCTTAAGGACATCTACACGCACTTCTTCGCGCCCAAGATGCAGTCGAGCCGCGAGGACTGGGACAATCTAAGCGACGACGTCCTGTACGTGGACCTGTCCACCTCCACCGACTCCAAAGGCAGAAAGCTCGAGACCTGGGAGCTCGATCGCGCGAAAAAGGGGCCCATGACGCAGGTCGAGCGGAAAGCCCACAAGAGCTTCGAGGACTGCCGCGCCATGTGCGAAGCCGCGAACGACTGCTTCCAGTTCCTGTACCACGCCGGCGTCTGCGCCAAGAGCTTCTCGTTCAAGCTCGGGCATCCGAACCGGAGCGAGCAGAGCCCCGCGTACCGGTGGCGGAGCGGCTGGAACGTGCCCAAGATCAATAAGTGGATTGAGCGGCAGGGCGAGTGCAAGAAGCCCATTTGGCCTAAGGTGCAATGATGAGAAGGAAAGTTGACGATGTGGTTCTGTCCTCCTACCTGTTCGACGCGAGGGCGCGGGAGTTGGGAGTCCGACTGTATATTACGAAAGCTCTGGGATTACGGGACAATGATTGACTTTGGTACTTCATGGGCTATGCTTTGGAGCAGGCGAAAGGGGTCAAGGGGTTCCGCATACGGCGCATTGTCATTTGGGGGATATACCTACTTTGGGCATTTCTTGCCAGGTACTAAAAGCATTTCTATAGAAAAGAATAAACTATTGAACCAAGACAGAGCAGTGTCGTGCAATTCGAGTCTCGATCCATGTCACACCACACTGCATGCATGCACGAACCCCACGCCCCGGCTCGTTCCCCGGTCTTGGATGTCGGTGAAGGGTCCTGTGGGTCGGCCGCATCGCTTTCCCAAAAGGAGGGCGACCAGCTGATGCGGAGGCGGGCCAGGTACAAGTATGGAGTATGGGGAAAACAGACCGCTCCATCATTCATGCCACGCAGAACATCTGATGAGACCAGTCCCGGTCTCAATCAAGCCACCCTTCGCGGGTAGGCTAGTAGGGATACGCGTCGTTCTCCCCACAAGCTGCATGCAGTCGAAGCTTCTTGGTCGTTCTGCGACCACCCCGCTTTCAGGAGAAAGAGGCGGTATGAAATGCCGGTCAAGTTAGACTAGGGCCCGGGGAAGAGACGCGGAGGGATGGCGGCTGCATATCATCAGGAGAGGTTGCAGTTTCCCCTGCGTGTCTCTGATTCACCGGAGGGCCCCGTTTCCCCTCGGCAAAGACGGCCCAAGCGATTAAGCTTTCACCCCTACTGTAGAGTTGACCTGAGAAAGATCAATCCAACCAGTGCCAGGGGGTTTTACTCCGCAGTCTTCTCCTGCAGCACCTGGCACAAGAGCTCGGGGTTCATGGCGATTCCCCGGACATTCTCCGCGAGATTCTCGGGCGGCGACGCCGCGATGATGTTCCTCAGCTTGGTGGAGCTCATGTCGGGGTCCAGGGTCGGGTGTTTGGTCCGTATGTACCGGATGCTGTAGTCTTGGCCTTGGACCTGCTTGTGGCACATCCAGACCTCGTCGTCGCTGTCGTCTTCTTCGGTGGCACGATTACGCTCTTCCACCGCCTGTTGTCCCTCCTCCTGTTCCTTCAGCTGCCGCCGCTCCTTCGCCCATGGTTCGAACTCGACCATTTGGCGCAGCGCCTGCCCCTTCCCCGCGTCGAAGTCCGCCGGCCGGCAGATATTCGACGTCACGACGCCGTGCCACCCATGACACTGCGGCCTTTCGGCTTTGACATAGTCCGGCCCCAGCAACTCGTGGAACTCGAGCGCGAACCCGTCTTTCGCACAGGCGTCGTTGAGCTTCGTCTGGAACACCCACCACGCATTGACGTCGCGCGGCAGGACCCAGAGCCAGCGGCGCCTCTCGGCGCCCAAACCGTCCTCGAGCAGGCGGCGGCGCTGCTCGAACTTGAGATGGACGGGTTGGGGTTCGTTCCGGACTTTGCGACGGACCCAGCTCTCGCCGTGCGCCATGACGAGGACGGCGACGGCGTTGAAGCCCGTGGGATCGCGGGAGTGGTGGTAGATGTGGTCGAGCAGGGCTACGTGGCCGGCGTGTGGGGGTTGAAGCTGCCGATGTAGTAGATGATGCGATTTTTGCGGTCTCGTCTCAGGGTTGGCGGCTCAATGTCGTCTGTACCACCCCGGTCTTCGGTGTTGAAGGGTTGGACGGAGGGGTCTTTGGTCCAGGCTTTGCGGATGTAGTCGTCCGGTCTTGCCGTCTCTGGCGGCGGGGAGCTTGATGGCATCATTTTGTCCAGGCACTTTTTGAACATGGTCCTCCCTTAGTTCGCGGCTGCTGCGTTCTCCGTTTCTGTCAGTTTAGTATAACATGGAGGGAAAGAATACATATTTAGAATCAAATGTCATCTTCGCCGCAAGAGCCATCGTGGATGCCCTAGGAATTAGCGATTGATGCCTGGCCGCGGTGCTAGTTAGAGTTGTTTCATTCGGCGGATTGATACATTGCTGCTGCCTTGAGTGAGCACAGGAAGTTGAAAAAAGTGGATTGCGTAATTGCCTTTCCAAGATGGATTCCAGCTGAGCTTGTGTATTTGACCAAACCGGAATATTGTAGAGGACGGTTTCGTCGTCTCGCGACATTCTTGCCCGGTTGACTCGAAGCCTTTGCCGTGTGAGCCATCGGCCAGCGGGTCAACGACGAAGCTTTTGGCCCATCTTGGATGCGAATGGCGCGAGTCGGTGGCGCCAGGGTGGTTACATCAATATGTCCCTATCAATTGATATTCAGTTCATCCTGGTAGGCTTGGGCTTGGGCAATCAATTATGATCATATGCGATCGAGAAACTGTGATATAAGAAGATGGATGTTTTGGCTATCAGCAACGGGATCTACCCCTCGCTGTGCACGAAGAGAGAATTGCGCAAAGCTTCGTATATGAATTGGCGGGGTTAGCGGTTCGAACCTCAACATGTGACTCGCCGAAATTCCTTCCTGGTCGAAATAAGCTTGCAACATGATTTCATGTTGATAGTATTGAAAGCAAGGACTTGAATCAACGTGCAGGAACTCTAATGGCTTTTGAAGATCAATTGACGTGCTCTCAGATGATACCTACCTCCGTATTTAGGACGTCGAGGAAGATAGACTCTACGCTGCGATGTCCGCGCGTCGCCAGCGCCATCTTCAAGTTCAATCTTCAACGGATGACAAGCCACGGCATTTCAAATGAGGGAGAAAAGAGGAACTACATCAACCAGGAGAAGTGGCAGCCCAGCTGGAATTCGAGTATGCCGCATTGAGAGGCGCCCTCAAGTCATTCCCGGCAGCTCAAGTCCGATGACATGTGTGTGTGCTCTTTATGAGTGCTGGATGCAATTGCCGATCCTTTTATGCACCAGGGCATGTTTCCTCCTAGATACCAAGCCGCAGTGATGCAAACTTTGATATCAGATGCAGGGGGAAACTCCGGGAAAAGTCACGGCAGAAACAGGTATTGAGATGACAGATTGTACGGAAATTATTGAGCAAGCAAGTCACAGAACCCTGCGCCAGCCTAAGAGTTCCAAATGTCCGTCAAGCCGTTTCCATGTCGCAGAATTCCCCGAGCCGCAGGCTAAGGTTCTCACCGGGCGAAGATATGCTTGGCCGTCATACTGCCCCTCCACGGCCTATGATATGAGACCTGCACTGCTGAGACGGTGTTCTTGATGGTCGGAGATAAGCATCGGCCGTGGAGTGGGATGAACGCATGGTCCCTGGCTTATCGGTCATTGCGGGGTGCCAATTGAGCTTGAGCCGCAATCTTGACGTCGCCATGAGAAGTTGGACTCCATTGCAGCCCTTGCAGACCCAGTTCTACGGCCATCGTGGAATCGCATCGTCGGGTCGTGGAAACAAAAGAATCAAAACGATCGCCCTCCTTAACTCAACGGCAAGATGCAGTGGAAACACGGGGGCCCAATCTGACGTAATTTTCCAGCGAGCAGGGCTGAACTACGATGAGTCCGACGAAATGGTGAGCTGCGACCGCGAAAGCTTAGGGAGCGCCTCTTCAACCGACATGCGTATGCCAATCAAACGTTGTTCCCACTCCAGGGAGAGACATAATTGATTGCCATGGAAGTCAAGGGGCATTCGGCCCTCTGCAACCCCCACGCCCCTCTCCTTTCTATCGAGCTTTTTGTTGGCGAAATAGATTGAAGTCGAAAAGGGAGACAATACAAGGCCACGGAGACGGACCTAAATGACGCAAGCCTCAAAATCAGTCACACTAGCAAAAATGTGATCCGGGCGGACCGGATCCAGGACGCCAGGGCGGTTGTTGGTGCTGTGGGGGTCCAATGCTTCCAGGTTAGCCTGGCCGGTAGTGCAAGGTAGCCTGAGTTCAGGCTGATGGCCACTGGATGGCCTGGACTAGCTGGGCATCGCCTGGACACACCCTGGAAGCCTGGGCAGCCTGGGCGAATGCAGACGCAAATGCGGACGCAAATGCAGACGCAAATGTTTGCTCGAGTCAGGGGTCCTAGGTTCAACAGGCCAAAGGGGCTGGAGCATTCCGCGAACCGGACTCAGGCCCCAAACTCCAGTTTATTGTGCCCAATCCCACCCAGCAAACGCTCGATCATCGCTAGACATCGTCCTTTTGAATTGGCGAATGCATGCAGCTGCAGTCTTGGAAGGTCTATCTGCCAATGGTGAACATTCCCGGCGCCAGGCCTCGATTCTAGGCTCTTGTCCGGAGAGACAGAAAAACGGAGCACGGGCGCGTACACCGATTGACGGCGTAGCATTCGGCATCCGGAATCTGTCCCGCACTGCGTCTTTGTCTCAACCCCCACCACCTGATCTGCTTGCTCCCTTTGTTCTGTCTCTCCCCACCGCCAACAGAGAGCGAAAGAGAGATGTGCCTGGCAGCGAAGTCGCTTTGCCAGCAACCGCAGCAAGGCCAGCCAAGTCAGGCGTTCTTGCGACAGAAGATGGTCTGTCGTCACTCGATAACCCACAGAAGAACCCTCCCGCGATGCCATCCACAAATATGACAAGTGTCTCCAAAGGTCTCCAAAGCCCCATCCAGACGCTACAAGTACACGTATCGCATTAGGTGGATCCCCCGTCATCCACCGCTCTTTGCCACACGCCCAGACAGCCCTGGCCCCGGTTCTTATCAAGAAAATCCTACTGCTGCTGGCCTGCTAGATAAGAAGAGGGCGCAGGACGTCAGCTTCGAGGGGCAGCTTGTAGCGGTCGTTCTCATTTTCATTCATCCATCTATCCATCTCTCCTACGTCGAAACCGTTCTTGTCTTACCCCTCAACGTCCTCTCACCCCTTGACCTTCATTCACCTAGGACGCTATACCATCACAGACACAGACACAGACAGACAATATGCCTCACAGCCTCTCGCCCGCCGCCCTGAGGCTCAGCAACAAAAACCTGCCCGAGATATGCTCGCGCAACACCGAGGTCGAAGCATGCAGCTACTCTAGGGACGACCTGAAACACGGCATCGTCCACGTCGGCGTCGGCGGCTTCCACCGCGCCCACCTGGCCGTCTACGTCGATCGCCTCATCTCCCAGTTCGACCTCAAGGACTGGTCGATATGCGGCGTCGGCATCACCAAGTGGGACGCCCCCCATGCGCGACGCCCTCAAGCCCCAGGACTACCTCTACACCGTCATTGAGCGCTCCGAGGAGGGCAGCGTGCCCAAGGTCCAGGGCGTCCTGACCGACTTCCTGCTGGCCGAGGACGACAACGAGGCCGTCATCGCCAAGATGGCCGACCCCGCCACCCACATCGTCTCCATGACCATCACCGAGAGCGGCTACTACTACAACGAGAACACCCACGAGCTCGAGGCCCACCGCCCCGAGATCCAGGCCGACCTCAAGGGCGACGGCCCGCCCGCCACCATCTTCGGCTTCCTCTTCGCCGCGCAGGCGCGGCGCCACGCCGCCGGCCTCAAGCCCTTCACCGTCATGTCCTGCGACAACATGCAGGGCAACGGCACCATCACCCGCAGCATGCTGCTGTCCTTTGCCAAACTCAAGGACCCGGCCATCCACGCCTGGCTCGAGAAGGAAGGCGCCTTCCCCAACAGCATGGTCGACCGCATCACGCCCCGCACCGTCCAGGAGCACAAGACCTTCCTGGCCGACACCTTCGGCGTCCAGGATGAGTGGCCAGTCGTCACCGAGCCCTTCATGCAGTGGGTGCTTGAGGACCAGTTCAGCGACGGCCGCCCGCCGTTCGAGAAGGTCGGGGTCCAGGTCGTCAAGACGCTGCACGAGGTCGAGCAGTTCGAGATGCACAAGCTGCGCCTGCTCAACGCCAGCCACTCGGCCCTCGCCTACCTGGCCTACCTGTCGGGCTTCGAGTACGTCCACGAGGTCATCGCCGACAACGTCTTCCGCTCCTACATCATCAACATGATGCAGAAGGAGGTCCGCCCCCTGCTGCCCGAGATCGAGGGCGTCGACATCGAAAAGTACTGCAACACCCTGCTGGCCCGCTTCGGCAACCCGATCCTCAAGGACGAGGTCACGCGCCTCTGCCTCGGCGGCTCCGGCAAGTTCCCCCAGTTCATCATGCCCTCCATCGCCGAGCAGATCCGCCGCCTGCCCGACAACCCCACCGACGGCGCGCCGCTGCGCCGCCTGACGCTCGCCGTCGCCGGCTGGTTCCGCTTCTCCAACGGCCTCGACGAGGCCGGCAAGCCCATCAAGGTCGACGACCCCATGGCCGCCGAGCTGCAAGAAAAGGCCCGCGAGGGCGGCCACGAGCCCCATGTTCTCTTGGGCATCAAGATGCTGTTCGGTGACGACCTGCGCGGCGACGAGCGCTTCGTGAAGGAGCTCACCGACGCCATGGAGAGCCTCTACACCGTCGGCGCCCGCAAGACGCTGGAGAACTACGTGTAAACAACGACAAGCAGCAACAAGCAACAACAAGTGAAGATGTGGTGCTGTGTCGATGACGATTTGATGATGATATCCAAAGGCACGTTGGCCTTGTAATGAGTGTGTTTGATGATGATCTGGAAATTTGAGATTGAAAGAGAAAAAGTTCAGGAGTTCTGGGCGGCTTTTTCTGTTTTATTCCAAACGACATATATTTAGAGATACTACCTACATGTACGGGCTTCGGTTGCCCATAGATATAGATACGACATAATGATATGACCGTTGAGCTACGGCTCGCGAGCAACACACTATCGCGCCTCCTCAGCCGACAATGTCATCATCGCCGTGATCCCTGCTAGTGCAGTTCACTTCCCGCCGGTGCTCTGCCCCGCCACACTGCGATCTTCTTCTGCTTGGTTAACCCCACGATGCACTTGGATCGCAGATTTCGGGAACTATCCGCGCGCTTCTTGGGGTCCCCCACACTTCGCCCCTATCGCGGTTCACAATGTGTGCGCCAAGTTAGAACAGAAACGTGTCGAAAGGGGCTGATAAGTACATAGTCATGTACAGTATCCAAGTACCTTCCCGATTAACAATGCATCAACACGATAATTTCCTTCCAATGGAATGCGGACAGTGACCCAAAGAGTGATGCTATCGGCGGTAGATGACATGAGGTGACACACCGATTCTTCGTGTTGAATGGTTTTGTATTGAATGTAAAGTCAGTCAGAAAATAATAAATTACTGGCGAATGTTTCCAGTGTTCGTTCAACCAGCCATCCCCATCCCACACTACCTCCAACGATCACCGCACCAATGGAAACCAGCAAGAACCCTCCTGACTCGGCGGCTGTCCTGTATGCGGTGCGGGCCTTGGAGATGCGCTACACTGATTCGGTCCCGGGAAATATGGCGATGCGTGGAGGAGTCGAGCAGATCGTTCATTTCCTGCAGCGAATCTCTCCCCCCGCCAACTTTGTCGCCCAGGCGACCTGGGGAGAGACAGTTGTGAATATTTGGGGACACTTGATGGATGTTCTGACAGTACGTATGAAGCATCCCCTACCCAATCACAGTGCCTATGCTCTCTTTGGCTGATACAACTGAACCATTAGGCGGCCGGCTCATCAATGTCGCGTTTCTGCCTCATCAGTACCCATATCGCAAGAATAGGCGCCATCCTGCCCATATGCGAGCAGTGGGACAATACACTCGTCACGAACTACAGAGAGGTCGCCACCGCGCTGTGGTTTCTCCTTCTGTGGACAGACGCGTATCTGAAGCGGGTTTTTGACGTAGCCAAGCGGAACGGTATGTGGTTGTATATCAAGTCACTTGGTTGACAGGACAAGTGTTAACAGGAAGTATGATAGCTTTGAACCGAATATTCCGTAGCTTCTTTTCTTCCTCATCCGAGAAGAAATTTAACCAGATGGCCGAAGATCTACGGTTCAACGCCGACAGCCTGGAGTACAAAGTGTATCTGGCGTACTTGGAGAAAGTGGAGGCCTGGCAGCAAGACTTGGAGAGATCCGCATCCAAGGTCGATAAGACGACGTCGGATTTAAGCCACCTGGTTCAACGCAGTGATACTGAAGGTATGACTCTACGACCATTGACCGAAAAATAATACATTATACTGATACATTCATACTTTCTTCCTTGCCAGCTAGTTCCTGATCCATCGTATGGATCAAACGAGTCCTCGAAACCTCCAGAAGCCGGCCTAGCCCTTTCGCGACGCCTCCCTCAGCTTACGCTTGACCTGCTTTTTAAGTGGACAGACGAACGCCATAGCAAAGTTCTTCATATCCCCGTCCCCATCATCCGAGAGGGTAAAGCGGTATCCAAGCTCCCACAACTCGCGAGGCTCGCTCACGAACTGTGCCGTAGGGACCCGTCCACGGGATATCATGAGAGTGGTAGGACAATAGTCCGGCTGCGCATGCGGCCCTCCGCCACCGACTCTGTACCCTCCCAACCCCGTCTTATTCTTGACCCGCTCAACGAGCTCCTTCTGGCCCCGCACCTCGTACGCGGCCTCCAAGTTGCGAGGCACCTGGCCGCCCCAGAGACTGATGACGGCGCACAGGATGCCGATGTTGGCCGGGTTGGCGTAGGCTTGGATCTTGTACCAGGTGGGGCCGTGTTGGCACGAGTAGATATTCACCTTCTTCTTGAGCCGCTTGACTTCGTTCCGGATGGCGGGCGTACTGCCAGCTACCGATGACGGCACCTTCCGGGCTCTTTGGGACCGGAAGTGGGACTTGAGGAACTTGCGGGCTTGGGCCAGGGCTTTGTCGGTCCAGCCTTCGTGTCTCATCGCCTCGAGGATGGTTTCGATATCTTGCCGCGGATCGGGTCGCGCACGGTCGTGACCGGGGTTGGTTGGGGCTTCGTCCGCTGTCATGACGGCGTCAGCCAGCGGAGCTTGTGCCATGATGTTGGCGAGCGACGGGCTGTCAAAACCTTGAACAGGTGATAAGGTCCTTGTGACTTCGGGGATGGCTGCTGGTATGAGAGGAGTGCGAAGATCGCCAATGGGATAATTCTGTTTCTTCTATAGGAGGTGGAAAATTGAGAAGGAGGTTTGTCAGAAGATGCAAAAACCAGAGGGTATGCAAGCAGATTCCGCAGTTGTTAAGGCAGTCAAAAAGAAGATGGCCCAATCGAAACCTGGAGAGGAATTAATTGTCAAGTGTGGGTTGGTACAAAGTGGCAGGTGAAGAATGGATTGGCAACCTGCCTGGCAAAAATAAGGGCCTGGGGCGGTATCAATTCGGAACATACACAGAGGCCCTACGCGTCAGATAACTAGATCTTGTTTCGGAACGCGTATACCGGTCAGTCAGAGCAACGTGCAGGTTGGGTGACCTGGATGTTCAACTAAACTGGCTAGGTGGGCGGGTTTGGCAGTGACGGGGTCAGTACAGCTGGCGATTACAGAGACGTTGGCAACACATCGGCTGAGGGCAAAGCTTCCCATCTTAGGATCTGAACTAACCACCACCCTTGAAGTGGACGACACAGCATTTAGGGACATGCAAGATTTCCATGAGATTAGAGGACTAACCTCGCTGCCACCTGTCATAGTTCTACTCAAGTATGCATTTTGGTTCATGATTGATTCGCGTCGCATTAAGATGACTATGATGAACTAAAGCAATATGATCCTGGCTCACGGCACCTATCTGCCTTATAAGGGCCTGATTGCTGCCACGCGCCAGTCCACGGTTATGTTATGTAGACCCAATGCCAAACGCTATTACTCATAGCGTCAGATGTCCCATCGTTTCCTTGGAGGCCAAGAGTAAACGAAAGAGAAATGACCCTGTACAAGATCGGAAGCATGAAGCTCAAGAGCCCAAACCGACCTTCAAGGGCCCCGATTCTACTGACCCATCTCACTGCTGTTGTCCTAACCTTTGCTTCCTTCGTACCGAGAGATTCATCCAATCAAGCGCGCAAGCGCGTTCGCCTCCAGTCCTCTTTCCATCGCCAGCAGAATCAATTTTGCCTTCACTATGTCCGCATGGGCCCAGTCCATCGCAGATTCATGACCAGCATCAGTAAGTGGACGGGCCTTGGTGGGTGCTGCGATTGCCGTCCAACTCAGCCTTCAATCGCGAGATTTTGGCATGGCTCTCTGCCAGCTGCTGGCCGAGTTTCTCTAATTGTTCCTATACAATCCGTGCATGTCAGAATGATGGGCTCGCTGCGAATAAATCTTATCATTTATAAGCAACTCACTTTGTGCTCCATCTCAAACTGGCGATTCATGTCGGTTTTGATGTCAAGAGTATTATCTTGAGAACGTTTGATGTCGTCGGGGACTTGGGCGTCGTCATCCTGCTCAGACTTGATGCCATTGATCTTGGCATCAACCTCATCAAGGCGTCTTGCAACATCTGGGGTCGTGCCCTTGCCGGATTTGATGACCTTGATGATCTCATGGATAGCAGCCTCTTGGTCGGCCATTCGCTTCTCCTGTACAGAATATATATAATGCACCTTGTTGCCCGACATCATCAGGAGTGAGCCCATATTGACGTTTTGCTCCGCCAAAAGTTTGATCTTATCGACGCCTGATCCGTCGGAAAGGGTTTCAGGCTCGTCGACTGCGTCAGCTCCCAGCCGACGCTTTTTATTGCCCCGGTGGGCGGTCTCCTTGGGAAATCCAGACATTGCGTAGTCCTTTTCGAATGGGAAAGTCAATGTTTCGGGATCGTGATGTGTTGGTAATGGAATGGATCAAGCGAGGATGCAGAGTACCCAAGAGTTGGGGCTGGGATTGCAGGTGGAGGGGTTTGGGCTTGGATTCGGTAGTTGTAAAATGGGAGAAAGTGCCACAGCAACCTCTGTGTAGAGGTAGTTCGCGGTAAAGGAATAGATTTGATGCAAGTACCCACGAAGATGGAGCGTTGGGGCAGTTGATTGTCACACGAATCGACTCGAGGCCACCAGGCAGGAAGGGCCCTGGTGATTGTTAAATGGAGCCTGTAACTTGTCCGGGCTTAGGTTTTGCAAGAAACAAGAAGCTGTTTCGCACTGGCCTGTGAACTGACAGGAATTAAAAACAGCCAATGGAAATGGTGCAGATTGTGCAATGGCATTGTGAGACTACTAAGGCTTCCACAACCTAAACATTCACCGTCCGCCTATCTAAATATGCCACGGGCCAGAGTCTTTCCGCATCTACATAATGCCTTCCTTCGAACGCCGTTGAAATGATGTAACCAAGTCCCCCAATTGTAAGCCGCCATATCACGTTTGCTTGTACCACTCGCATTGCGTTTACTGCGCCTTGGCGAAGGGGAAGCACTCAATCCCTTGATCCTCCGCAAGCATGTAGACTGCCACTGCCCACCACTGGCCCTCGTTGCCCTTCGTCATCTCCCCGAATGGCGACATGGGCGAGCAGATATCCCATAGACAGACCCAGATTCTCGTGGCGCATCACGACGACCGTAGCGGGCATCGGGCGATGGGCGAGGATTTTGGTAACGGCCGGGTCGCCGTGATCGATGACGAGGGTGTCGTGGCCGTGCTTGAGCTGGTCGCCGTGGAGTTCGGCCTTGTAGCAATCCGGGGCGGTCCCTCCGTGGTTGTATTGCTCCCTGATGCGCTTCCCGACGTCGGCGAACTTGTCATCGGGCCATTCGTTGAGCCGGTCCTCCCCGTTTCCGGAAACAAGGATCGGGCCGTTCAGGTTGCGATGAGTGAGAAACGTGTTCCATTGTAAGTTGAGGGGACCTTGCAGATACACTCCCATGAGCCGGTAGGGACCGGTCACTTCGAAGTCGCTAGGCGTGGAAAACAAGGTTAGCATCCAACAAGAGCGAGCGGTTGGGTAGGTAGCTACTCAGCATGTGCGTACTTTGGAAGAGGGAGAAGATTCTGTCGCTGCTTGGGAGGAGGAGTCATTGCTTCTGATGTGGACAACCGGATGGGAATCCAGGTGAAGGAAAGGTAGGTAGAGTAGGAAGCCATTGCAAGTGAGCAAACCTCACTGTACGTTTTTTCTGACTCTGGGGTTGGGTATTTCAATCAAGGAAGGTGCAATGAATGGCCTGTACTTGCATCCATTTTTCAGATGGCGACTGCCGTCCTTACAAAGCTTTTCTGGCACCACACCACCTGCGGACGTCTTAACACCATCAACACCATTTCACCAGCCAATCGATCTATCAACATCGCTTGTCACGAGTAGCAATCACCAAAACATCCATAATCCGACTGGAAAGAGAAGTGGAGTAGCCTCGGGTAGCCTCCATCAACCGTCACCCGCGTCCAGCTTATCGGCCCATTCAGGCGGTGCGGACTCCCACAGCATAAAGTCCTTCCAGTACATCAAGGGCTCAAACGTGAGCAAGGCCATACCTCCCACACGGCTGATCACACGCCCGAATTCTCGTTCAGCAGCTTATCGAGAACCTATCCGATTCAACCAGTTTCCGGCGACTTGACGAGTTGATCGTGGAAATTCTCTTGGTCACCATTCCGACGCAATAAACTGCAATGACAGCCATTCCCGAAAAAGTGCCTGGTCTTATGGGCCTCGCACCAGAATTGCGCGAAAAGATCTGGAAGGAAGCACTCGAGCTGGAAGCAGAAAATCGCGTTGTTTTCTACGACCACACATTCGACAGCCATGGCCCGCGGATCATCCCCCGCAAGCAGCTGGTCAGCCCCATGATGGGAATCTGCCGTGAGACGCGACGCTTCGCCCGACTGTTCTACCCTGTCCAGCTCAAAGTCTACAGAATGCGTCCTATCACCGTCGAAGTCTCCGACGTATTTCCTATCCCCGACGGTAGGTCGTTCAACCATGTTGCAGCCGAGAAGATCAGCTGTGAGATAGAATGCGCCGAGAATACACCAGTCAGAGGCCGGCGCTGTCTACCTGAGGCCTGAGTCGGACCACTTTGTCACGATTCAAAAAGGGTTTGCGGCATCTTTCCTACGTGTGCGTGATGAAACGGAACCATTTGCACAGTACATCAGCTCGCGTCTCGACGGGGACATGCTCGCCATGGTCCGAAACCTGGTGTTCGCCCAGGTCTACGAACCCTTGCTCAGACCCGACGGCCTGAGCGACGGGTGTGGCGATAACGAAACGACGTCATACCAACGACGTGTAGCTGACAGATATTGGCGACAACACGAGTTTCCGAACGCCGATCGCTGGCTGCATTATTGGATACCCTACAAGGGCGGAGACGCAGGCTATGCCCGTTTCGTCCCCCGAACGGAGGTGATGAATCAACAGCGATGAACATCCTGATTTGACCTCAATTTTTTGCCGAAAGTAACAATCAATGGAGTCAAGGACACTGGAATAACACTCTCTCGCCATTGAGCAAAGAGAAGGAGGGCTGGGGCAACGACCAGCGTGGGTCGTACAGAGTTGCCGGTGTCGGCGGGGTTCTCGCTGGCGATGAGGGCGATGCGGATCAGCGTCTTGCCGAGCCTCATCCCGTAGGCCAAGATGCCGCCTCGAGAGTTTGAGCTGCTATCCGTCAATTGGATGTGTACCTAGTAAAGACCGAGCAAGAATCAGTGCAACGATGTCGCGACGTGAGGTTGGAAAAGGGTTTGGTGGGGAGGCCGTAGCACCGCGCTTGGTTTCGACCCGGGAATCGGGCCAAAACCCCCACTGACTGGGGAACTCGAGGCGCAGCTAACGTGGACATGGAATCTAAACCGGGACCTGACGTTGATTATATCTACATGTTGAACGGGCCAGATACTTTGGCAAATACGAGCAGGACAACCTAAAGCAAGCGAGGAAAGAATGACGGAAAATAGAAACAAAAAGTGGACTTGGGCGGGTGCCTCTGACGTTAGATCTGATACGGCACAATCAGGATTTACCCCTTGCAGCTCATCCCTGGCCCCCACACAGCCGATCATCTGGCTGTGTTTGTTGCAATACAAAACCCCCTCCATCCCAGGAATGCTATCTGACCCCAGGCAAATTCAAGCAGTCTGAGTAAAAAAACCGAGATCTTAAAGTTGTTGGAACCCGGCCGACTTCTTAAGTAGGAGACAAGGATCAAGATATCATGATGTTGAAACCAGCGGCTACCGCGGCAAAGACACCAACCGTGCCTTCATCTTCCTGCCCGTCCTTCGTCCACCCGGACTACTGGCAGCTGCTAGGCAGCAAGCCGCCAGCCCCGCCACCGGTAGTCACAGACCTGCACGTCCTCCGCGAAACGACAAACGCCACCACCAAGACGGTCTTCGACGCGATCCCTCTCCCGGACGGCATGGATATCACCACCAGCACCGCAACCTCGGCCGACGGCACCGAATTCGAAATCACCCGCTTCGCACCTCTGAGCACCCAAGATGAGCAGACGAAAGACCCGGACACCCCGCAGAGAGCGATTGTGTTTGCCTTTGGCGGCGGCCTCGTCGCCGGCACCGTCCCCATCTGGCGCCACGCCATCGCCGACCTCGCCGAGCGGGCCGGGACGCAGGTCTTCGCCCCCGCGTACCGCCTGGCGCCCGAGGACCCCTACCCGGCCGCCATAGACGACGCACGCCGCCGCCGCGTGGGTCCAGGCCCGCGCCCCCGAGTTCCGCGTCGACCCGGCGCGCCTCGTCACCTTCGGCGTCAGCGCGGGCGGGAACCTGGTCGCGGCCGCCGCGCTGCGGGCGCGGGACGAGGGGCGGCTCGACCCGCCGATCGCGGCGATGGTGCTAAGGTACCCGATGCTGGATGATCGGACGCGGGTGGAGGAGGGGGATCCGCGTTTGGCTTACTTGACGTGGCGGCCGGAGGCTAATGAGCTGGCTTGGGAGGCGTATTTGGCAAAGGTGGAAGCAGGAGGAGAGTCGGGTAGGTTACCTAATCTATCAGTCACGCTTCCGCAAGGGCCTACTGACTTACCGTGTGTTTGAAGCAGACGACAGCATCCCATACACCGCCGCACCGGCCCGCGCCCAGGATCTGCGGGGCCTCCCGACCACGTTCATCGGCGTCGGCGACCTGGACCTGTTCTGCGACGAGTCGATGGCGTTTGCGGAAAGGCTGGAACAGCAAGGCGTTCGGGCGAAGGCGGTTGTGTATCGTGGCGTGCCACACGGATTCGACATGGTCCCGTCGTTCTCGTCAAGGCAGGAATTATGGAATGACGAGATATCATTCATTCAACAGTTCTAGTGGGCTACGATTAATCACTAATAGTACGCAATGGTCGTTTATATTCGGTGACACGATTAAACTCCAGAGTGTTGCTGGAATCGCCGAGATACATCTTTCAGATGCCATGATAGATCCGTGCGGGAAATCATGTTTATTGAGTGATGCGATTTGCATCTATTTACATTCTCCCGTTGTCTCTAGCCTATTTCTTGATGTAGTCTTATGGTCGGCTTGAGAAGTCTTGGGAGAAATCTCGAAGAAATCAGCATCAGTGGTCCTAAATTGCTCAAGAGGCTGTAGTTGACTAACTAGTGACCAGGCACGTTCTCCTCCTCCTACTCATCAGAGACAGACCCAATAGTAGCCCCAGTCGAACTGCGGCCAGGCGAAGCGACAGGCGAAGCGACAGGTGAAGCAATAGGTGAGTCCAGAGCCGGGACCGGGGGCGGAGGCGGAAACAGACCCGGCACTCTAGGAACGTGCATCCACCGCAGCACCTGAGGGAACAGGTGGCGGGTGGCTGCAGGGCCATTGGCGAAGATAACAAGGGCCCATCCGCCGTGGCCCATCCGCTGGAGGGGGTGGTCGAGCTGAAACGCGAGGATGCCTCGTGGACGACCTGAGCGACGCGCCGGAACTCGGCCAGGTCCTCGGCATCGGCGTGGGGGAGGCTAATCAAGGCGAACATGACGGGGATGCCCTGCAGCTCGAGGAGTCCTCCTCCGGCAGCAAACGCGGCGTACGCGCCGGGATCGGCAACGGGTTGGGCCTGCTGGCCGGGGGCGATGCGGAACTCGGAGTAGAGGACGCCTGCGCTGATCTGCCGGGCTTGCATCTGGACCATCTCGAACTCGTGCTCGATGATCAGCCCCTGGACGAGGAGCTCTGCGTCGGTGAAGCGGCAGGGAAAGGGACCGAACCGCTGGGCGAAGTCGATGACGTAGGCCCCGTAGCGCCGGTAGCGCGGGTGTTCGCGGGCACCGGGGAGCAAGGTGTCCTCGGGAAAGTGCTCGTTGAATTCCATGGTGCGGAGGTCGAGAGCATGCTGCCACAAAAGAGGCGGCGAGGCCATTGTCGCGGAGGGTCTGGTTTTGTGCACATTGCGTTAGCAATTCGGATGAACTGTCTTATTAGATGTAATAATGCAATGGAATAACTCACACTTGGGATGCTTGCTAGCCTTTTGTGATGGACTGCTTGGTGGTTGGTGAGGGAAGCACGAAGTGGTCAATCAGCGCTGATGAGAGGGATACGCTTGTGCCCAAAGAGCGAGAGGGAGAACAAAGTCCCATTTTGGGCTCAGCTGTTGGATTTATAGTCACGAGAACCACTCCACTGCTAAGCCGCGTGGAGTCTGGCCAGCCGCGAGTCGTCGATGAATCGCATGATGTGCATTGAACGGCCTTGTGGTCAACCGCATGTCGTCGATAAGGTACTAGTTCCCAGACCCGGGGACCTTCGGCGATGAACAGAGTGGCTACAAGAATCTGGTGCCGGGCTACCCGCTTGTGACTATGCAGTATTACGCCAATGTAGAAAGAAGTAGCCAACTCTGTTTCCCTCGAGAATCACCAGCACATATGCACATACAGCTACGGTGATGGATTCTCATAATGCTACTGCCAACTCCTGCTGATAATGGGCGCGGAACGATGCAGAAATACTGACATATTGGGAATGGCATAAAGCTTAGGCTTGGGATCATTGCAAGCCATATTGCTATGGTGGGTGGTATTGAAGTATAGAATTAACGGCTCGGAGGCCACCAATAGTACTTCCTTTCTTTGCATGGTACCGAATCTAGGGGGGATCTCCTACCGAGTTCCGGAAAGAAATAACCTTGTTGACTCGCTAATTACAGGAATTTCAAGTGAATAGTAACCAGGTTGTAGTCTTTCTTTGAAAAATAGAAAGAAGTAACTAGTGAATGGTAAATTAAATATATTAAATGCGACAAAAAAAGAAATAAGGGGAACTGGTCGAGATATTTCGAATCATCAAAATTGCCGTACTCAGTTGAAACTAATACACCAAGACTTACGAGATGGCGAATCCTTCAGATTAGGGGTGAAGACACTTTTGCATTTACTTATACTAAGTGGCTATCTCGGGAATATGGCTATCACAAGGAGGCAAATAAATCATACCACAAGCCAGCTTAATGCGTATGTGCTCCCACTAGGTTCTCTTGTATAGTGATTGATCCATAGGTCACTTGTAGAAGATACTGTTCGGGTTATTACATAGTAAATACCGCAAATCAATGTCCTTTAGGTATGTTAGTGTCCATCGGGGTCTTGTGTGGATCGCCTTGAAGTGCTCTGGGTGACACTGACGTGCTAGGAGAAGGGCCCTCTTCAGTCAAGTCGATCATAGATGTTCTCTGCCTGCTGAGGAGCGACTGGCGCTTTCTGAGCCTGGGAGGCGCCTTCATTGGTAGAAGTCTCGGTCGTGATCCCACCCCACTGTGCGGTTGTTCGCTGGACTCTGGCTGGCAGCTGGATGATTTCCGGGGTTCCGTCAACAAAGGTGGCTGGAGCAAGCGTTGCGTAGTTTATCTCTACGTGTTTACCGACATTTGCGATGCGTGAAGCAATCGTGGCTGCGTCCCTCTGGCATACTGTGATGTTGTGACACATTTGCACGATGAAACGTGCTTGCCCGGCTGTCTTCGCGTGGTTGGTATGCAGGCCAATCTCTAGATCCGAGATCCGGGCTTGGAATTCGTCGAACACGTCGGCCATGGCGTCGATGGCGCTCCCCGCAAGTCTCTGGATTTTTTTGAGAGCTCCAATATCCGTGATAACCTGCCTCATAAGGCTGTATAGGTTGCCGTCGTCGTTCTGCTTTCCGGTTGATTGAGACATTGGTGCAAATCGAGGGGTGCGCGTAAATATGGTTGCGAGTTGCGTATTATGGCCGCTATTGTGGCTGTTAGGTATGAACGAAACGTAAGAGGAGACGAGTATATCAGGGAGTGAACGAAAGTAAAGCATATAATACTATTATATTTGGTATTCCTTTTTGACACGCGATGTTCAAGTTATATAGCCCCAGTATACTGGTGAGTGACTGGTTTCCAACATATGCTCCTGAATTCCATTCAGTTCCCCAACGTCGTAGTGCCTTCCAATATCACCTGTGATGTAATATCTCATAGAAGGGTCCATGCATTGAAACCTGATATTGGGAGTTTCTGGCTATATCTTATATTTTATTCACTCATTAACTAGACGAGCAAGATTCGGAAGATCTTGATATCGCCCCCATACTCTTAAACGCCCGAAGCCCTCACCAACGGACCTATGCTCGAACAATGGGACAAGTACTACTTGGGCATGGCAAACATAGGTGTACTTGGCCCAGTCGATACAATGATACCTCAAGCAATACCCGTATAGTTGTGAGGAGCCTTGTGCTGGAGTGTCCATTCGACAGCCTGCTCCCAACTACGGCATTGATGGGTTGCACCCCAGCCATCGACTCCGGCCGGACCGACCTCGCCATTTGGCAGCAGCATGGCCCCCTCCAGCGTCATGTCACCGGCACACATGACCGCCTGTCGAAGGTAATCAAAGCAGTGGCCAATGTGGGTCATTTGCTGCTGTTTCAGCTCCGCCCCCGACAGGGACTCCTCGCCGTACACGTCGGCCTTTGCCCCGTGCATGCTCGCAAAGTACATTTCGCGTATCATACCCTAGTGCAGGCATATAGATGTCAGTCAGATTATGTTCCAGCCCTGGGGGCTGGAGCAGGAGCAACTTACTAGGCAGTGAAGCTGGTGAAACATGGAAATGCTATATCGGTCCGGGCCTACATCTGTCGGGATGCCTGGGCCCAGATTGTACTCGGATGGGTTGTCGACAAGAACGAACCCTCGGCCATCTTTGTTCATTTTTAGCCACGTCTTCATAGTCTCAGAGTTCCTTGGGGAGTCAATACCTGGCATAAGACTATCCCAAGCAGCATTGCTTTTCGGGGTAGGCTCGGTCTCGAAGAGCTCATTAGGCTCAAAGACGACAGGAACGGTTTGTACTAAGAGGGACTGTTAGGGCTGGGCGTAACTATACATACGCTGGCCAAACCAGAGAGAACGTACGTGTAGGGGGAAAGTGAGGCGGGTTATGATCGCGATCCAGGACCATCATAATCACTGCGAACACAAGAAAAAGTCCGACTCCAGTGCCCAGCATGGTCGGCCAAAAAGGAAGACGGCAGCCCTGCGGGGTCCTGTGAGGTCCTGTAGTGCCGCCGCCTCCTTCTTCATCATCGTTTTGGGAGACTTGGGAGTACCATGTCCATGACTGGGACCCCCGAACGTCTTTGGAACAGCCCCAAACATGACTTCTGGGCTCTCATTCAGAGGTTGGATGGACTTCAAGTGAGTATAGGAAACAGCACACAGCAAGCTGGTTTTGAGAAGCTGGAATCAAGAGCAGGAATGTACACATCGACATGGGAATGTGCCTTGTTTCGCGTCGGCCGCGGTATCCTGGACGGATCCTACCCGGTCTGGAACTTCAGGTCGCTACTTTAGAGTGCCATCTACATCAACATCTCAGCTCGTACATCTTTCTTACCGGCTGCTGTCCCATCATGCAGTTGATATTGCCTACGTCACGACTAACAGCATTCATTACGTCTTCCGGAGTACCCGGCATGATCGATGGCGTGATCCAAATATTTCGAGCAGGCTGTGGTTGATCATTTGACGTTATAGTATCGAATACAGTCAATATGTCTCAGTCAGGATTCCCCGCATTCCCATCCGGCTGCGTCTGGACCAAGCTCTCCGCAAATTGTTGCCGTCCGGCTGTGGGAGACGTTCGTTTGTCTGTCTTTTCCCGGAACAGTCGGCATGACTGGCTCATGATGTGAAAACACATCTGAAGCCCACAGACGCCACGCATATCAGCGTACCTGTTGCGCTATTGGTGCACGATCCGTAGTACGGTCCAGGGGTACGATTCAGTGCTCCAAGCATGCCAGCATCCGAGGCACGGCCGACAATATCGCTTTGTTGCATAATGTGTACGTTGAACTTGCCTGTGGCCCCTTTGTACGTCGCACCAATCTCACTCGCATGAAACGGCAACCAGTAATGTGGGCGTGCATAAGTGCTGACCTAAACGGCAGCCTGCCGAATGCTTAGACCGCCTGGGGCAATTCTTGCTCGGACTTCCTTGCCTTGCCAGTTACCCTGTCGTCTGTATTCGGCTTGTTTCTACGTGTACTCGTTGCCATGAGCACACAAGTTTTGCTCCTCCTTTTCGCTCACAATTTGTTTTTCGAAACAGCTTGCATTGAGCCTTTCTATTGAGATTATCCCTTGTGCCTTTTCACATTCACGAACAACAATGGGGCCTTCTGTCAGCTCTTTTGAGGGGGATCAAGAAAGCTCCGATGTGCCCTTCTTGCATCCTATGGGACGCGGAATATACGATACCACAGAGTCCGAAACCAGACGGCTGAAGCGGACCAATCTTATATGCACACTACTTGTATTCGTGCTGGCCTTCATCTGTCTAATGCTTTCGGCAGGGCTGTGGTCAACTGATAGGCCCTGTACGGCAATCAAAAATGAGGTCTATTGTGAGTGAAGACGACGCAAACGACTGACGTGAGAGTTATGAGCCCCAACTGACGCAGTATCAGCGCCGGTAAAGGATCTGATTCAGTACAAGAACATCGTCTTCACGGGCGGGTTTGGACATGAGCGCTCCCCCTACCAAGGCCCCCGACGCCCGAGAGGGATGCCCAATGGGATGACTTGTACGGCTGTAAGTCCTGCCACAAACATCCTCTTCGATAATGCATGCCTCCCCATTGACGAACTCTACGTGTAGTCGGCATCAGCCGCATTCCCATGGACAAGGCATCGCAGCTGGTCAACAAGACGGTGCCGATCCCTGGCGAGCCGGGGCAATATGTGATTCAGCTCAATGTTTTCCACCAGCTTCACTGCCTGGTAAGTTCATTCTTCTGCGCCAAAAGATCTCGCAAGCGGCCATAGCTGATACCAAGTATAAAAACTCACCCAGAACATGCTCAGGAAGCGCCTGTACAGCAAGACGGACTATCCGCCTGACCACGAACTCATGGGCATCGAGCATTTGGAGCATTGCTACGATGCACTCCGGCAGAGCTTGATGTGCTCCGCGGACATCACCCCGCTGCCCTGGCGCTGGGTCGAGCAGATGCAGGAGGCGAAGGAGGTCGCCCAGGTCGCCCACACTTGCCGTGACTTTGACGTGATCAGGGAATGGGCCAAGCGAAATGCGGTCGATCACTTCGACAGGAAGACATATGTGCCGGACCCCCTCCAGAATTAGCATGTAGTCCATAGTCGTAATACTTCTAATGAACCGGCTATCCTTGCTTTCCCATGCTCGTCATTGCCTACATGAATTGCGACTCGCGTGGAGCTCAGCATATTGATTTTCATGTATGTAATAGTATGTTTGTTAATCACTGCAAGCTAAGATCATAAACCTCCAACCCCAGTCTCCCAGCAAGTCCTCTTTTTCTTCGACCCTGGCCGACAGACAAATGAGATATTGAAGCTATTACCAGTATCCGTCCCCTTCGACATACTCTGCCCCCTCGGGCATCTTCAGCTCCGCCCACCGCTTCGGCAGATCACGGACCGCATTCCGCTGCGCCCAGCCGAGCAGCGCCTCAAAGTCGCGGCACTTTTTGATCACGTTGAAGTCGGCAAAGGGCTCGGCGGCCGGGCGGTTCGGCTGGTCCGGGACGTCGTAGTGCATCCAGTTGTGCGTGATGACGTCGACGTCGGCGTGGCACATGAGGTTCTGCAGCAGCATGTGGAGGCAGTGCCGCTTGTGCTCGACGTGGTCGGCGGGCGGGCCGCCGGGGCGGTTGAGCCGGCCATCGGCGCCGTAGTAGTAGCCGAAATTGATCTCCTTGCGCAGCTCGTTCAGGCAGTGGATCTGGTGGAAGACGTCGACCTGGGCGACGTAGGCCTGGTCCCCGCGGCCCCAGCTTAGGGGCGCCTTGACGCTGAGGCCCGGGGTCTTGCCGGAGAGGACGACGGCGTCCTCGTCGACGGTGATGATCTCGATCCCCTCGGCAGAGAGGCGGTCCCAGGCAGCATCAACCTCGGGAGACGGGTCCTGGCGGTATATGGAAATGTTATCGTGGATGCGGCCGTTGAACTTTTGGTACTGCAGTTTCAAGTCCACTTCATCGAAAATGGGCGCTGAGATGGTCAGAAACCTGACGGGAATGTTTGAGTGGATGGTGATACATACAGTAAGATGCCACCGCTTTGAGGTCATCATTCATACCACCCGTTTCATGATGGGTGGGCGATGATGCCGAGACCGGTACATTGCAGCTCTTTGTGAGAGCCCAGACTAGAAGAGTGATGCCAGCGCATATCTGAATGGCGTTTAAGAGAAGAGAAGCGGCAAGCAGACGTCCCAGTTTGGACTTCAAAAGCCAAGGATATGGAGTGGAGAAGTCATTCTTGTGTTGGTTTGGATTGAGGAAGACCTGGACCTCTTCTGCCCTTTCTGATCCTGAGGAGTTCATGGTGGCTGTGTTCGGAACGCGTACAGGTAAATGGAGTTGGGGTTCAAAGAGATACCAGGTAAGGTGGTAAGTAGAAGAGTAGAAAAAGCGTGTGTGATTATTCATTTTACTGGCCGTTACTAGCGGGCCTATGGGATAGGCGTGTCGTACAGGATAAGATGGTTGACGGTGCTCAAGGGTGCAGGGCGCCTTCCCCCCCACCCCCTCACCCGTATACATGATGCATGGGCAGCAGCAACTTTTCATTTCTAGCAATAGTTCCTATCATACACTTATTCTTGCTTCACCTACTAGATTCCACCCCTTTGTCAAGTCCACCAAAGATCATTAAGCACACTGCTATCCTAAGCAAAATGCCCAATCATGTTTCGTTCGTCTCTCAGGAATATTCTCACCCACTCGAGCCCCAAGGTGATAATGAAGGAAAGGAAGCCCCAGTCATGATTTCCCCAAGTGCCCGATCACACTGGCTCTACGTCATCATTGGTGTCTCGACCATATCCATGACAGCTGTCTGGCTCATCTTTGCCTCAAGCATGCCTCTTCTGGAAGACGATCTAGCGCCCAAGCGGGCACTTTCCCAGTGTGGCAACTCGTCAGTCGAAGCCGCCGCCCTAGGCTGCCACTTTGACATCATGAGCTTCTCGTGGCTTCCGCCCGCCTGCTTCGATGAGCAGCTCACGCACGACTTCGAGACTACGGAGGACTGGCAGTGGTTCCTCGACCAGAACGGGACGCAGCCGGTGTCCAAAGAGGAGGTCCTCTTGGGCGAGAGAGACCTCTTTGTGTCGTCTCGGTATCACAAGCATCACTGCACGTTCATGTGGAAGAAGTTGCACCGCGCGCTGGGAAAAGGGCACTTGATCGACAGCTATATCGGGAACTACAACCATACCGTGCATTGCGAACATATGTTACTGATGGAGGACGCGGACTCTGCGGTATTGAACACTCGGATCTTGAGGAAGTTTCCGTCATGCTTGTCAACTAAGGTACAACCAGCGACTTGATCAAGATAGACCGTTGATGTTTCCGTCCGTATACCCCTGTGCCCTTCAATCTGTGTCTATCTACAGTGCTCCAGGGAAGTGATGCCATGCAAATCCGGCCCGGTTTTCCACCCACGTTCTAATCGCATCGATGTCTTTGCACTGATGGATCGTGCCCCAACCTATGCCATAGCCTGTCTGGCCCTCTACTGTGGTATCGGCCGCGCAGAGGAGAGACTGTCTCAGTAGATCGAAACAGTGCGCGTCGTGGTCCAGATCTTCAGGCGTCTTCCCTCGATCACGGCGTGCCCGTACGAAGTCATCAGAGTGGACTGTGCACACGGTGTTAGCCAAGTGTGCGTTGGGCGGGTAACGTCTACGGGGCATGCAGTACGTACTAGACAATGTAGTTGGTGAAACACAGCGACCATGTATACTTCCTCTTTGCTTCGACCGTCCTCCTTGCGTTCGTGCTCTGGGATGGGAATCTCATACGGGTCCGACAGGCCCGACCGGTCGACGGGATCGACGACGATGGCGCCGCGGCCCCCTGCAGCCGTCTGTCATTAGCAGATGGGTCTGGTACACATGCACCGACAAGTAAATCGTATTGGTAGGCACTTACCGACTGTCATCTTTGTCCAGTACTTGCGCGTGTCCTCGAGAGCGGTGAGGTTGGCAAAGCTGCCCGCACTGATGAAGTTCTCGTCGGCTTGGAAGAGAACTCCCTTGGTCGCGACTGCGGGTTTTGACGTTAGTATCTTTGGATTATTATGGACCAGCCTTTTTGTAGGAGCGGACGCACAGTGAGGCATGATGCCCAAGTTGCTGGAAGGAGCATGCCAAAAGCCTGGGTCCGGGCCATTCCGAGAGAAAATAAGAGCTAGAAGAGACAGAAGGAGGGCTGTCTCGAGACCGACACGAAGAATTTGAAAAGCATTTGCACATTGGGCAGCCCACGATCTTGGCGTAGGCGCCGAGGACGACAGGGTCTCGGACAAGTTGTCGCCGTCGTGAGCGGACAGTTTGGCATATCTAGGAGAGTTCATGATGGCGTAGTGAAGTGACAAGCGAGTCAGATGCGATGGGACTCGGCGTTCTGGGCACAGGGTAAGGAATGAACGGAGAAAGCCTGGAAAATGGAGGGCCCAGGTGAAGTGGGAGTCTCGAGATACCAGAGCTTGGCGCTGTTCTCTCCTGGCGATTTCGGCGTGTCATGGTCCTCCAGGCTCATACCGTATGCATACATCTCCCTTCGTCGAATGACGATCTCCGCATCTCCGCCAACTTCGGCCTTTGATGTGCCTGCCGGCTATCGCTAGGTGGTACGGCAGCTTAACACCCCGTCCATCTCACCTGCACCATGATGTGATGGTTCGCCATGGGTGTGAGTGACCATCGTGACAACGGTGGGAGCCGCATTCAGCTGTCACAGCACGAACTGGCCGTTCTACGTGTGTGTGCGTGCGCGCGTGTGTGCATACCCGTCAAGAAAGCCAATCGGATGCCCTCTACGGCCCCCCGCGTAATCTGGGAAACCGGTGGGTGTCTTGCCTGACGCCTCTGTCGATCATTCCCTGGTACAATAGGGGTCAGACAGAGTACATACCGGCTTGGCAGATTCCAATGCGCATATGCAATAAAACAAGCTTTTCTGTTTGCCTTACTAGCTAGTGCTGACCCAGGCTTAATATATTTTGTACGACAGACCTCTGCAGGTCGATCTAGACTAATGCATTGTAAATTGAGCCTCCGCTTTCCATTACTAATTTGATGGCGGCGTAGGACTACAACGACTGGCCATCAGGGTTCCTATCAAATTCATTCATCCGATGACGAGTGGACGTAGTTGAGATCAAGTAAGAGAAGTTCTTCCTTGGTTAGTAGACTCATCGGGCCTCGCCGTCCATCGTCATCTGCTAGTACCTTCGTTTCCTCATCATAAGACATCTTCATTCGTGCCCCAGCAACATAACTACACTTTTTCTCATATACCACCGCTTCACTCAAGCGCGATGGCGGACTCTAAATACTCCAAGCTTGGTGAGACTCACCAGGACAGTGAGAGGGCCCCTCTCTCAGAGGCCTCGTCAGACACGTTTCATGACGAGCCGCTGGATTCAGAGGACAGTCTTTCGCGCAAACGACGGGCTGGACGATGTCAAAGGCCACTGCAAACCCTCGGCCTAGTTCTTACGTCCGCAGTGTCCTTCGCCATTGGGTTTCTTTCTCACTCTCAGCTTCAAGTCGTTGACGAACGCGCGTGCCTAGATACGGCCTGGGGTGAGTAGCACCAAGCAATTTCTGCGGTGCATTCTTGGCTAACGTTCTGAGGCAGATGCGTTGCGGGAACCTGACGCCGTCCGGTTCGAGACGCAACATTTTAATCCCCGTTTCACGGGCGCCCCGTCTCCGTATATGGGGCCTCCCAACGAGCAGGTCGATAAACTTTGGTATGACCTGTCTGAGTGTACGTATCCGGGACACTGCTATTTGAACTCAAACTGTCCAAGTACTTATTGTGCTGATTTCTGCTTGAAGTGCGCAACTTCGGAGTGGGTCGATCCACGTTGGAATCGATGAACAAATCCCGTGGGGCGGTGGAGTTCATGAAAGATGGCGAGCACACTGGCCTCTTCGAGGCTGGTATGGAAGTTTTCCATCAGTTACATTGCCTCGTAAGTCTGCCGATGATGTTTTGTTCTGCTACGCCCTAAAAGGCAGACGTCAATGATACCCCAGCGCACTACTAAATGAGTTCGCAGAACTACGTGCGGATGTATTCCTACATGGACTACTATGAAGTTATCGACTTTGACATGCTGGCTGAGTCCGCCGAGAAGCGGCAGGAGCACAAGGACCACTGCATCGAGACGCTCCGGCAGAGTCTGATGTGCCACCCCGACCTAAACATCTACTCGTACCACTGGGTGAGCCGGCACGATCAGGCCTGGGCCAACCTGCAAAGTCGCCACAGATGTGTGGACTGGGGTCACTTCCATGACTGGGCTCAAGACAACCTGATGACATACTACCCACCAAAGACCAGACCGGAAGGAGTCGAAGTTTGGGAGTAGTTGGCCGTTGTTCGCGCCGAGGAAAACATTTGCAATTATTCTCATGTTGATTCTAGCTAGTTGTACTTAGGCCCATTATAATCCTGTTCGCCTTCACTCCAGCCGTAGTTATGGCACCTCTAGGCACACATTCTGTGCCCGTACCTTGTATTCTTGACCATAGGATGAAATTTGTACATGTAGATCTCACGCGTAGTTTGCTGATTTACGCGGGAGGAAACGGCGAGCAACCATTCCGGCTGCAAGTACGTAGAACGATCAACGAAGGATTGGTCTGGCCATGGCATATTGCAGAAGTTGTTGCCACAAGGCTAGCCAGAACGATGGCTTCCACATCAAGTGAACCATGCAGTCCCTCACACAGACGGGGAAAGTGGCGGGCTGACCGGTCCCGGATGATGCGAGACACAATAGCCTACCTGTACCTTCTGTATAAGTTCAAGATCACCTTCATACGCAATATTGCCTCATTACCAATATCGAGACATGCAGGTAATATACTTATTACAACTGATCCTTACGGCATGCGTAGCGCTACCACTCGTCTACCCCGCATCCATATGCAAAGTCATACATTCAGGTTTCCTCGGGAGGCTTGACGTTAACATCTCGGTAGACGCATAATGCTTTCTCGGTCACGCATGCAGAGCCTTGTAGATGGACACTTTCTGCGTCTTTTACATGGATAAGTGCAGATCATATTGACTTTTGATCATATGACCATCAGAAATTCACCACAGGTTGATCAGCGAGTGCCCGTGCTCTGAGACTGACTGGGTGGGCGAAAAGGGGGAGGGGGCTGCATGTTTTGGCCAACCGACCCGACACTGTCGCAATACACCGGTCCATTTTCCGTACTCGAACCTAATGTCGTGATTGGAAGATGGGCTTCATGTGCAACTCTGCGGGAGAAAACGGGACATGGACTCAATATACACCACTTTGAAGTGCCTCCGATAACGAGACAGATGGCTATAAAGATCAAAGATCCACGGCGATCCCCAGAGAAAATAGGGGTATCTTCACATCACATCACAACTCCCAAGCACAGACGATTACAGTTCAAACAAGCTCATTTGCATCCACAGCCACCATGAAGTTCACCGCTGCCCTCGCCATTGCCATCCTCGGCCTGACTGTCACTGCTCTGCCCCTCGATGTTAGTGCTCTATTTCCGATACCCCCCTCGACCTAGCTGCTCTCCGTAAGTATTTCTAACGAATAACCCAGGACACGAAGCGTGACGTCGAGCATGCTCACTTCAAGGAGGTCCAGGCCGAGCCGGCCGATAACAATGTCGACGCCGCTGCCACTCGCGCCGGCTGGCTCTACATCAAGGAGCGCGACGTCGAGGAAGCCCAGGACAACAATGTCGATGCGGCCGCCACCCGCGCTGACTGGCTCTACATCAAGCGCGATACCGAGGCCGTCCACGCCGGCAAGGCGGTTCCGTCCGCCGAGCCCGCCGACAACAACGTCGACGCCGCTGCCACTCGTGCCGGGTGGCTCTACATCAAGGAGCGCGATGTCGAGGAAGCCCAGGACAACAATGTCGATGCCGCGGCTACGCGTGCTGGCTGGCTCTACATCAAGGAGCGCAATGCTGCTGAGAAGGCCTAGATATAGGTTCTACTCAAGGAACAGGCTGTCGTCCTGGCTTGACTTGGGCATCAGCAGGGGATGCCATCGGAGGTCGAAGCTGAATCATCAAATGGATGGGAAGATTGTGGGATACACTACTCTGGTACTTAGGAAGGGTATTTCTTATTAGGTACTTCGTAGTAACGCAATAGTCGCTCATTATCCCAGAAATGTCACTCATTGTCTCCAGACTAGCTATTTGGGAAGGAGTATTTCTGCTGCCGTCACCGTTCGGTACCCATGTGTTTCTAGTAAACTCCTCAGTGAGTGGCTTCTTGAGAGTCTACACGGTATTCATCGACTCCGGATTTCTCGATACGTACCCTTATACATCCACAAAAGTAAAACGTAGGAATTGCACATCTCAGACACCCCGTGCCATAAATTCATGTATGTGTACGCGTAAGCTGGTGCGGATGAAAGTCACTTATGATCGTGCACTGGCAGTGACAAACAAAGGGCTTCCAAGGCAAACAGAATCCCGTCAAGTAGCAGGTGAGCTTCTCATTGGAAGAAGAAACAGCTTGAAATTGCGGGGTTCATCTGAGGTGACACACACACAGTTGGCGTGTAGTGTGTTTGCTGTCAGGTTTTCTTAGCACACTTGAGACATGGGTATTAAAGCGTGGCTTGAACCTGCCAAACTATTCCAATCTCTTCCTTGTTCTCATTCTACTTCGACCTTCGAGTAGATATCTGCCACACCCGCTTTGATCTTTTCCGATCACACAACAATACACTTTCCCCATACTGAATTCAGGCCGTTTGCCATCTAGACACCACCAAAATGGCCAACACGCGCCCCAACCAAGAAGGATTCCATCGCCGCCTCGAGGCCGTCCAAGCCATCCTGCGTCAGTACGGCCTGACATCGGCACAAGTCACTCCCGTCGCCTACGTGGAGCATTGCCCCTTCATGTTCAACAACTACATCTTCAAGGTCGATCTGGCCGCCCCCGCCACGCCATCCTCATTCCCCGGCAACCAGCCCTGCACCACGCCGCCCCCACCCGCCGGTGTTTCGAGCCTGATCGTGCGCATGAGCAACCCGCTGGCCGAGGGGCTCAACAACGCCAACCGGGTCGAGAACGACGTGGCGGCGTCGTACCTGATCCGCCAGTCGGTCACGCGCGCCGGCCTCGCACCCGTCGTGCCCGCCGTCTTCGCTTGGGCGCCGAACCGGTTCCCCGACGTTGCTGGCGAAGCCGGCTTCGGCTGGACCATGGCCGAGTTCAAGCCGGGCGCGGATCTGGACGCCCAGTTTCCCACGCTCGACCGCGACGCCGTGAACGCCGTCCTGGAACAGCTGGCCGATCTCGTCGTCGCCGTTCAGCGCGTGGACCTCCCCTCCGGCGCCGCCCGCTTTGGGGCGCTGACTATAGACGCGCAGGGCGCCATCGTCAGTGGCCAGATGCCCTTGCTCAAGGGTGGACCCTGGGATACCTATGCAGAGACCTGGGTCGCCAAACTCAAGGATCGGCTGGCCGAGTCGGACCAGAGCTCTCTGCTGAAGGGTTGGCGGGAGAGCGGCATCCGAGAGCGGATCGATAAGTACATTTCCGCCGGTGGGGTTCAGCTGATACTGGAGCCGGTCGATAACAACCAGAAGATCTTGAACCATGGAGACTTGAGTGAGTATCTCTTCTTGCACTCCCCAGTCCGAGTCCCATGTTTCTAGGTTAGAGGAGAGGAACTAACCAAACGGATCAAGCTCTGAACAACCTCCTGTACGATAGCGACACCCAACGTATTACCGGCCTGCTCGACTTTGACTGGGCGGCGGTGACGCACCCCTGTGACGAGTTCCTCTTCGGGCTCTGGGACATTGGCGGCGGGATTCACGAGCGCGTCGGTGACCTGCAGCCCTACATCATCTCGGGTGACTTTAGCCAGCAGCCCGACGGCCTCTCGGAGGAGGAGGTGCGCAAGTGGGAGACGGCCAAGGCCTGGGACGGCGCCCTGGCCCGACGGGGCGCCATCCGCCCCAGCTCGATTGCCGGCGTCGACCGCATCCAGGCTCTGCGGGGCTTGGAGGAGCTGCTGTGTCCGTTTGCCTTGGCGAGCGAGGTCATGCTGGGTCGCATTTCGGATGCGGAGAAGGTGGCGAAGAAGGAGGAGGCGGGGGTCAAGATTACGGACTGGCTCGACCGGTGGGCTGACTAGTTACCATTATACAGTCCTTCAAAGATGATAGGGCACCACGTATCAGGGAGTGACATAGTGGTCGGCTTAGGACTAGATGATATGGCATTACTCATGTACCATGCCCAGTATATTACCCCTGAGTCTCTCGAGGCCCATCTCAGCGATCTCAGGGAGTATTAGATAAATATGACAGTCCCTTTGTAAGGGTGGTCCCGTAGCTCATTCAAAATCTGTGTATAAGAGCCAGTGCCCCTCATCGGCGACTTCGACTTACATCGACGACTCGTGCGGCTGTTGTAAATCTTTTCAAGCGCAACATGAAGCTAACGCACGCATGCTGCGGCTGAGCCGTGGAGTGATTCCCAAAGCCAAAATTGCAATAATCAAAAAGCTGCGATGGTTCTTTGTTCTCGAGTTTTTTCTCTGTGCAGCTTCATCACCACAACTGAGTGCTCACTACTCGCATTGCATGTATTGGAGCAAGACGCTTCATACGTCCACCCCAATACCAGTAACCCATAGGTCCATTAAATAACCCTAGCAAGCGTCTCATCTGTAAGTGTCTTCACCATTGGATTTATTACAACATATCTAACCTGCTGATCACGTGTAACAGGCCCCGAAGGGTCCTGTACAATAGCATCGCCGCCCCTTTCGGAGGTCGACATCCGCACCATGGATTTCCAGGAGCACTTTCCTGCCGCCGTTTCCCATCCACTTCGAGACCGCTGCCCTCTACATTTCATCGACTTCAACGAGCGAATGGGACCCACGTCCGCATGCTTCGCAAATGTAGAATGGGACATGTACACTGCCTTTCTTGAGATGGAATTCGGCTTTGTCGACTTGGAGATCACCCAGATGAGCGAAAGCGTCCTTCGGAGCGAATCCTGGGTGGTTCCTGGCCGGCCCATCAACCCCGAGGGCGAAAGGCCTTATGACGACCTGCAGGGCATCCCCGTCCTATTCGTCATGGTAGCCCTCCGCCACCCTAACAATGCCGAAGAACAAGCCGACTTTCGACGTGCAGCGGGAATGGTTCACGATGCCATCATCCGGATGTTGGATCTGGTCCATCCGACACGCGTGAACGTCGGATGGGCCCTTTGCATCATGGGTAACGGCCCAGCAGCTGCCTCGCACTCCCTGTCACCGCGGGTGGCTTTCCAACTCGGTCGTACGGCGCAAGGCTTTGGGATGTATTTGTTCCAGGGCCCTGTCCCGCATGTTGCTTCCCCAGCCCGTGATTCTTATGCGGCTGCCGAGTCCGCTTCTGAGGATGACGACGTCATGGCCAGCATTGTTGGTAACATGAGCGATTAGCGACGGGGAAAGAGAATGAATATCCATGATTGGTCAAAGGACATGGCGCAGCAAGGAAAAAGACATCATGAGTGTCTACAAAGCCCCTCTTCCCATAGCAGTAGATTGCCTCCTCTATGTCCCGCGTCTTCGCTCATGAGACTTAGGATACATAGGTGAATCAATAGATACACAAGGCTACTGACACGAAAATGAAAAATCTAGAAATGTGTATAAAGCAGCACGAAGCGCCAAACCTTTGGTGACATGTAGGAAACTAAACCATGTTAGAATTGTACTGTAGTTCGTTTTGGAGACGTTAATACGCGACCTATACAACGAATTGCTCTTGTGTATATGATAACTTGCCCTACCACTCCGGGTCTTGTAACCCGCGTCTCACCGACTTACTTGTCATTCCCAGTGAGAAGTATCGCCGAGTCATAGTGTCTAACCCCACACAGCCTCAAGCGGAGGCCGCATATCGGTCTAGCTCAAAGCGGCCGCCTGGCATAATGTTTTCAATACTTTTCTCTTATCATTCATACCTGGGTTACTTGATCCAAGACCTTCCTGAAAGCCATTTTGGTTCAGTGCCACATCGAAAGCACAGCTGCGTCGCACTGAAACTTGCAGCGTTACTCCCCGGCATCTCCGCGATCAGAGCGAGTATGGCGTCGCAGTCGCATGCCCTGAGCCCTCGGCTTCGTTTTCAGCCAGCCAATGTTTTGGAGTCTTCATTTGATGAGACCGCAGCCTTCCACACCAAGCCAGGCGACACTCGGCTGACGGTACACCCCAAGATCCATGAGAAGCTGTTTACCATGGCAGCATACCTCGGATACACTTGTACCAGACCGTCTTAGAGATATTGTTTGAGCCCTCGCGTCGTACAAGTCACCCGACTGCTGTATCCCCTCCTCGCAGATCCCTCTAGCCAGAAGAACCTCGAAAAGGTCTTTGCCTGGTTTGTGACGTCCGGGTCCGATGTCCAGTTCGACGCCGAGTTCTCCGGAACTACAAGTCAAGTCCTAACATGTCTACACGGAGTCGGGGCTTCTGGTACAAAGGTGGACGTGTCTGATCGCAAGGATCGCAAGGCTACTGCAATAGCCTGCTTGCTGGTTTGGGCTTCTGGCGTTCTACCATTGGATGGCGAGAACGACAATATGTCGAAACCGGCCAATTTGTCAAATCCAGCCGCTTTGATGGGAACAGGCCTTTTGGTCGAGGATAGCTACCTGATCACTTGCATGCTAGACGCTGTCTATGCCTCCGTCGATCGCGCCAACGAGGAGCGGGCAAGCCGGGAACAGACTCTGGAGGAGGCCCAGGCCATATCTATCCGACTCATTCCCAAGGTAAGTTACTACGTCTTCACTCTCATTCCGGTTTCCATTTAGCTGCAATTCTGGCGTGCTATTGTACTAATCAGAATTAACAAACAATATACATGGCCCGCAAAGGATATCCGACCCAAGATCTGCCACTACCCCCAGTTCGACGAACACGAGTTTGAAAAATACGCCCGCATCATAGCCCTAGTACGAAACTGTGCCCAGACCATCTTCGAGATCGCAGCCCAATTGAAACACATGGATAAGCATCACCCCGAGAACGGCGATATCATGTTCCCCGACGGCGAAACCGTCTTCGACAAGCAAAAGCGCGTACGGTTCAGGGACATCTACGTGTTCGGGTCACGCACACCCGTCCGGCTGATCCACAAGCCAATATGGATGCAGACTGTGGATGTGGAGTTTCTACTGGTGCCCACCATGGGCAGTTGCGTTCATGGGAGGGCAGGCCTCTTGAGCCAAGGTGCGGATCCAGTCGAGCCTGTCCAGGGATGCTTATCGGAGCACAGCCGCATTGTCGGGAAGATTCGCGGCACTGTGGACTTTGGCAAGTTCAGGAAGCTGTCGAAATTGGTCGATGAGCTGTGCGTCAGCCTCCGCTTCACCGACCCGACATCGCCTAGGCATCTCTCTTCGGTGGCCTACTGTCATGGGATCTTCCAGGGAACCTCGTTCGAAGAGCTTGCGAAGGTGAAAGCCTGGTGGAAGCCAGTGTACTCCTGCCGACCCCAGGACATGCGTATCCCTCTTTCCCACATCCCCTGGCACGATATGAAGGGGCATTGGTCGCACATGGATGTCCCGAGAACCGTGGTGGTTGCCCACAGCCCTTTACCCCAGCAGGAAACTGAGAGCTATCCATTCTGGACTGGCTCATACCGGTTCTTGCAAGCCCATCTTCTGTCGACTCAAGGTCCGAAATCGACTTTGACCCCTGCCACGACTGTTGTTTTCCCAGCCCATGATGTTGAGGATGAGGAGTCTATCTCTGAGGATAGCGACCCTTGAACAACATGTCGCTAATGCTCGATAGCAAATGTGGATCCTGGGATCTCCCCCAATGTTTCGTAATGGACCAATAAGATAGAGTCTTAGGGCATTGCTGGGAGCGGTAGAATGTAGTAATAAAAGATTAAACAAGCATAAATATACACTTAAAAGTTCAAGGGCTACTTAGTCTGTGACAACGTCCGTATGACGAGACTACCATTATCAGTTTGCCCAAACTCATCCTTCTGCTCCTCCACGTTCCAGTCCAAGGAATTGACCACCACCAAGACTCTTAGCTTCACTCCCAGCTCCCTGTCCTCCGCCAAGCTTACCAAGCTCTTGAGCACAGCCTTTCGGTGGAAGTTCCTGCTCCCCCGTGGCGCATTGGCATTGGTCCAGCCGATCGAGAATGATCCAGACCGTCTGCCCTGGCTCAAATAGGTCGAGGACGGCGAGGACCACGTTCCTGAGTGCGCGGTGCACCTCGTGCCTTCTGGCAGACTCGTCCGCTTTCATGTTGCGGTAGTCCTGCAGGGCCGTCCAAAGCCGATCGTATGCCACTTTGTTCCTAAGGACCCCGCGGTGCCGGCTCAGTAGGCGATACGCGATGGTCGAGAGGGTGTGATCAAACGTATCATCCATACCTCGCTCCCCCACCATGAAGAACGTGAACAACTCCGGCGTCGATGACTTGCTGAGCCTTTTCACTAGCTCAATGGCGATAAGAGACAACCAGCAATGGGCTGCTTCGTGGACCTGGTTACGTCCGGCCAGCACAAGTACGCAGGAACGGGGAGAGTCCAGCCATGCGTGGAATGCGGGTTGCGCTTCAACTTCGGCTAGTCGGTCGACGACGTTCGACCCAAAAGAATAGGTCTGACGAAACTGTGCCGTAACGCTTCCTCTGCGATTCTCTAGGCGTTGAAGCTCCGCTTCCAGAGAAAACGTACTATCCAGTCCCAGGGCTTGACGTATCCTTTCCAGGTCTTGACTGTCCTGACTCTGTTGTAGATCTGCGTCATTCTCACATTGTTAAATGATATGTTCACAGCGGTTCTGAATGGTTAATCAGAGTCAGGCATTACCTTGAATTCGCTGCTTGAGTTCTGGACGGTGGTGAGCTCAAACTGAACTAAAGAGTCAGGGAATGGTAACAGGAACCTACCACTGATCTCCGCGAGTTGGCCTATGATGCAATCGGTGAGCATGCGCTTCGCAAGGTCATACAACTTCACATGTATCTTGAAGGACGCATAATGTGATAGGGGTAATATAGCTCACTTGTATTGATCGCTTCTAGATCTGTACCCCGTCAGTTGGTCTTCGCTCTCCAATTGCGTAGATGGAAAGGCGGTATCCTACTTTTGTTCATTTGCTCGACAGATTGTAACTTTTTCTTGATTTCCGCGGCACTCTTGTGCAACAGCTCTTCTCCAACTTGTCGGACAGCCCCGATAGCGCCCTGCACGCTGGCGGCCTTGTCTTCGAGGCCCGTTGCGTGGGTCAAGGATAACAGCCACCGCACTGGATGCAAACTGTCAGCAGTGACTATTAGGTCGGGATAGAACATACCGAAGCCTCCAAGCTCATAATATTCCACAACAGCTGTACAGAAGCTGACAAAAATGTGGTAAGCAATGAAAATCTTGGACTGGAGCTGCTGGTCTAGCCCGTGTCTTCCGGTATAGATGTGACTGTAAAGCTTCAGGCCTAAGAGTCTGTCTTGTATGGCCAGCAGCATCACGTTGATTCGCTTCTCACTTTCCTGCCGATGCTTCGATGCCTGCGGAACGCGCGCATTAGTCATCGTGATATCAAAATTAGTCGTAGAGAATGGCAGCCTACTGCGAAAACAAAGGTGATTGTGCCAACGGCTATCCCGGCGTACGGAAAGCCAGACTCCTTTATCGCGTCTATTATGGGACTCAGAGCTTGCAAGACATCGTGTACAGACGCCGCCGCATCGTTCACGTTTTGTGCCACCAGCCCAGTTCCATGGGAGTGCTGCATATCAAAACGGCTTTTGGCAGTCAAGGTATTGCCAAATTGTTGTTGAAAATAGGCTTCGGCGGCGGCGATACTGTCTAGTTGCAGTGCCGACTTTTCATCCTGCCTGAATCGTCTCGATTTCCTTACTTTGGCATGCAACTCCTGTTGAAAGCCAATGGACCTTTCGACTTGATTGCTGCACCACCTGTCAGAATACTAGCATGAGCCCGGACGCCAGCCTGCTTACCGATCATCCTCCCTCAGCTGCATGGAAGTAGATGCGCCTCTACTACCGATAGCTAGCTTTGCCATTCCGTTCAGTACGCTTGGCGTTTGTGAGATTGCGAGGGTTCTAATGAAGAGAATTCTTGGCTAATGTGACATCGATGTTGCCGGGCATCTTGCCATATTTCGTTGCCATGCGAGCCCTGCTTACAAATAGAGCAAGGAACGTGGATCGATGGAGAGGACATGCCGGAATCAGGCCACAGTGCTGCATGAAAGAGGGTGGCGGGCTTGGCAATGGTATCCCATAGAGCAATTGGCCCAAATATATTGATGCCAGCAGCCCCTTCTAGATTGAACGGGAATGTAATACAACGTCTTGGCTAGCAAGTCGGTGAGAATCTGGGGGCTCAAAGCCGCCACCCTCTGGTGTTGGCTCCATTCCTATTGGTACGCTTGGACGCTGATGAGCCAGCCTGATTGTTGAACCGCTGCTTTGGCATCAAATCATGCACCCCAAGACGAATTGTTCCAAGACATGTGGCCGATCTTACTGCAGCCCTCGGAAATTCATCCCATTGCTATTGTGAGGCTCCCGGGTCATCCCAGACCCCGACCCAACCCCCTCACCACAAGTCGGTGAGGCCGTCGAAAGATTAACATCATTCAAGCCTGACCAGTCTTGACCCGAGTTACCGCTCCCATCCGTTCTGGGTACTCTTGCTGAAATAGCAGACAGATACCGGGCACCTGTGCTCGCTGTCTGTCGTTGCTTGCACTCGTCCAGGCAGTCGAGAAACAAAACACTACGCTTGCAACAATGGCATCTGAAGATACCCATACCTTGCTTGGAGAGCTTTCTGCGTTGAAGCAAAAGCTTGCGGAACTAGAAGCCAAGTACCAAACTCTTGCCTCTCCTACAGGTATCGCGTCAAACGAAGCCTCATCCCCATTGGACAAGCACAACGAGAACAAGGATAAGGTATGGCAATCATGCACCTCGCAATCATAGCCATGTTCTGATTTATCCAGACGGCTGGGACTCAAACAGTCGGGACAGGAAATGGCATAGGCGGCGAAGTGAGTAGCCTTCACCAAACGACCAATCTATGTGCCGTATATCCTGATTAATTTCGCGTTAATAGACCGGCGAGAAGAAGCCAGCTTCGCGAGTGAAGATTATCAACTTCAAGCGGAATGCCGACGGTGAACCCATCGAAACCGAAGGAGAGGTGCAAAAGCCTCCGGACTCCCAGGAGCACGCATTCACCCTCAAGAAGACCGTGTACCCGAAGACAACCCCTGGCGAGGACTCGGGAATTTCGGAAATAGACGTTGTGAGCCTCGATCTCTGGGAGCTGCTGAAGGAGCACCTCGGATGGTACCCCTACCACGTATTTCGAGATGCCCCGACCACCATATATTCTCCTTACGAGCACATTGTCTTCGAGTGGGACAGACTCCAACAGGCCGCCGCTCAGTCTCCAGAAGACGAAAAGGACAAGCAGGCCCGAGAGGACCTCAAACTCCTCCTTGACACCATCAGCAGTGGCTCCTCCGGGGATGCTAAGCTGGACAAATACTTCAAGGAGCGACGGAATAGGAAGCCTGGGGCGGACCTCATTCGATACGACGATCTATGGACCGTATTCCCGCCCGGGACACTTATCTATGGCAAGCCGTTTCAGGGTCAAGACCAAGTGTTTGTGGTGAGGGACAACCTTTGGCCATGGCCCAGTAATCGAGGGGCCGGGGAGGACCAATCCTGGAATCTCGAAGTGTGGTCCTACGACTGGAAGAACACCACATTTGGGCGTATCAGCTTCTTCCTCACTTTCAAGAAGTTCGACGGGCTCGTCCCTCTCACTACGCTGGAGTACTATCCCTTCCAACTCCATCGCGAATACGATGTTGTATGGAAGAAGCTCGTGGAACGCGGCAAGAGGTTCAAGAGCCTCTGCAGGGCGGAGACGCGGCTGTTCGAGTATGACGGGAAAGCTGTGCTGGAGAAAAAGGGGTTCTCTCGTCTGACGCAGGAAAACAACGTATGATTCCATGGTTGATCTACAGAGTATGTCTTGCTAATCTCCACCAGGTTGATAATCACGACTCCACCGAGGACGTTCTGTCTCGCACATCCACAGGCTTGGGTCCCGGATCACAGATGAGAAACAATGAAGCCTCCCAAGCGAAATCTACCAAAGTAAGTTCGCATTGGTATATCGCTAAATCCCATCATCGTAAGACGCACTTTCTCTAATCCCCCGCCAACAGGTCAATGATCGCGTCATGGTAGACTTCGAGTCCTACTTCCGGTACGGGCCGAACGACGGCCGCAACGGGGCTTTAATCCCAAACGACCAAAGCCCCAACTGCGCGTGCGCCGACTGCAGCAACAATATGGACCTGGCGAGACGCTTTCGCGTCAGGTTCGACGAGACCGCCGAGGCCGCGGACTGGGCCGAGGAGCAATACCTCATATGCCCTCCCCGCGTGCTCGGGTGCACCCTGCGGAAGATGCAGTGGGCGCAGCTGCAGGTGGACAACATCAAGACCATCGCGCACGACGAAAAGTACGACGCGTGGCACTCGCGGCTCAAGCTCGCGAACGAGGAACACAAGAAGATGCTGTTTGACCTGGTCCGGAGCCACTCGGGCGAAAGCAAGGATGACGAGGACGAGGACGAGAGGAACAAACTCGAGGTCGACGATATTGTGCCAGGCAAGGGGAAGGGGCTTGTGATCCTGCTCTACGGTAAGCTGCTCCATGCGGGCAAATACTATAGAAGGCCCAGATGACTAAAGCAGGGGAAACGCTATAGGGCCACCCGGCGTGGGAAAGACCACCACAGCCGAGACCATAGCCGTGGCTGCCAATAAGCCTTTGATCTCGGTCAGCGTGGCCGACGTTGGCACGAAGGCGAAACATGTCGAGTCAAACCTCGAAATCGTTTTCGCCTTGGCCACGAACTGGCAAGCCATTTTACTGATGTGAGTCCATCATGAAGCAAGTGTGGTGATTCCTCGAGTACGAACTAACACCCACATTCAGTGACGAAGCCGATGTCTTCTTGGAGAGTAGAGGCCGCGGCGGCGTCGTACAGTCCACAGACAAGAACGCACTCGTATCCGGTGAGTCTCATTTCATCACAATTACCGCGGTAGTGCTGCAAATGACTGAAACCGCCTATAGTATTTCTGCGCGTGCTCGAGTACTACCAGGGCATCATGGTCCTCACGACGAACCAGATCGCCGAGTTCGACATCGCGATCCCGTCGCGGATCCACCTGGCGATCCAGTACCCGAGCCTGCGGGAAGACCAGATGCGCGGCATCTTCCAGGGCTTCCTGGCCCGGCTGCACCGGAGCGACCTGGTCGACGACTACGGCCAGATCGAGGACTGGCTGCAGGAGGACGTCTTCCAGGAGGGCTTCGACGGCCGGCAGATCCGCAACATCGTCACGACGGCGCTCGGGCTCGCGCGCGCCGACAAGGAGTACCGCGGCGGCTCCGGCCGGCTCACCAAGGCGCACATGAAGAAGGCCTTCAACAACGTCAAGCGCTTCAAGACCGACTTCCAGACGCAGATGGAGCGCTACAAGGAGGCGCAGGGGAAGATGATCAAGTGAGGGATGTGTCTTTTATATCCAAATAAACCTTAGCAGCTGAATTGGTTGTGATGAAACGAGTTATAACAGGAATAAACCACTCATACAGTTCCTATCATCTACCCCTGAAATCATTCTTATCGCAAGTTCTTAACGTTTCCGGGCTAGTTTACATGCGTTGATATTATGAATTTATATCAATTTTCCTTTAATAATAGTTTTGAACAAAAATGGTTCCATAATACTCACTGCCCCTGAGACCTCGACTCCACACATCGTCATACACCTTATAATGTATATCCTCATGCCCCTCGAAGTTATCTGTCGTATCAAACAACAATTTCCTGATAGTGCCAGCAACCAGCATATCCCATGGGATCTCGTCCCCTAGAGCCTCGGCCATCATGCCGCACCGCATCAGTACCTCCCAACACTCTCCCAGGTACCGGTCCAGCTGCTCGCGATTCCGCTTGTGGAATGGATCGTGTGGAACATTGAGTGCTCGGGTTTCTTCGTACCCGGTAAAGCCCAGGACCAAGCCGACAAGCTCCATTGGGAGCCCCATTTGGAAGAGCACCGACCGGATCTCCTCGAGTTCCTCGGCCGAAGGCATGTACGGCGGGTCGATCGGGCCACAGGGCTTGTATAGTGAGCTGTAACATTGATCATCTTTGATGCCGACAAAGTGCCTGTGCAGGTAATGCGGTATGTGCGAAGCCAGGTTGGAAGTCGTCGCGAATTCCACCATATCCCCGTACGCGATAGTAAACCGAAAGTCGGGCGAATTGCCTTCCCCATCCGCCTGGGCAAATAGGTCCGAGAACCTACGGATGAAATTCAGGCCAATATACGTGTGCAACGCATATTTGCAAACCATATCCCAACCTATACTACCCGGGTTGCAGCAGTCGCACGTCGGAGTTGCCCACCCACGGAGGATGTCCACCCTGGGGTGTGTGCATATTCGGAACACGGGATTCATATCGCCGTAGATGAGAGTTGCTTTCAGAAACTCCAGTCCCAGGAAAGCGTCTCGGAAGCTTTCATCGAGATCATAGCAATCCTCCTGCTCAAACGGGTAAAGAAAGGTGGACATGCGTCTCTCTTCGAATCGCAACGCACACCGGCAGTCGGTGGTATCATCCACATGGGCACAGGGACGCAGCTGCAGTGGCTTCTTTTTGCTTTGGCGGTAGCGGCGTTTATCAAGCTTGGATCGGGAGTGGAAGCGACGTAAGTGCGAGGCGATCACGACAGCATCTGCGTCGGGTATCACGACCTCGTCGTTGTCGGCGACGGCTTCGTGGTGCTCTGGATACTTCTTCCGCTCATGCGCGGTGGAGTCGGCTAAGATCGCCGACAGCACCTCCACGAACTCGTTCAGGTCTTCTCCCTGCTCCGGGTGCTTGCACGGGAGGAAGTAAGGTCTGTGTTGGTGCAGATCCGCAGTCGGATAAGCCGACGGATGAATTGAGGCGCACGCGAGGTTCGCGATGAGAAGGTCCCAAGGGATATAGGCTTCTGAGTCTGCCATGGCGGAGGGCGAAGAGGAAGTTAGTCGATGGCCGAGTTTTTCGGGGCGCGGTCTTCAGCTGGTTACTTGTGTTGAATGGTGGCAGTGTGGAAGATATATATGTATTTGGTATACTTTAAGTTGAGATGTGTACTGGATTGTGACACTGTAAAGAAGTTAAACCAGCGTGACTCAATGTCGACATGAGAAAAGTATGCTCGGTAAGTTCTGAATTTAGAATGTGCTTTACCACAAGTCAACAGAAAAGATCGCTAAGCCAAGCTATGCATTGAATTTGGATGTGAGGCAATAGCAACTTGAAGATTTTTAAATCTGATAACAAGTCTAGTATATTTGCTCCCATGGTTCGACAAAACTTTGATCACAGCCCAAGAAGACGATTCCGAAATTTTCAATAGCTCACGATATAAATGAGTCAGCGAGTCCCTTTCTTGGAAAATGGCATTGATTTCGCGTTTGTTTCTCTCGTCCTCGGGCCGGGCTCAGCCGCAACTCAAACCATCGTGCACGTATTATACTGGACATTCGTAAGCCAGCTGCCTGTCAGTCTGAATTCATATTTAGTGGCGAATGTACTTATCGTATGTCGGGACTTTGATGGTTACAATTGTTAGAAAATCATGACTAAGCGACTTGCCCAGGTCGTTCGACTTTAAAGCAGTACTTCCATGATCATCCATTGGAAGGAGAGTACACAAAGCAGATAATAACTACAATGCAAGCGCGATGTTGAAGCGACTGGTCTATATGCAGCACAGTATCCCATCGCGAAGATTTCCACCTCGCCGTGATTCATCCGTTAAAATCCTTATTATGTGACCGGCGTAGAAAAGCACGCTATAGCGACAAGCTGCCGAGTCCAATTCCAAATGTAGACCACCTGAGCCTGAATGACTCACACCCTGACGTGCATTATCCCTGTAAAAGAGAGTCCGCAGAGCCCCGTCTTGCAAGAGAGTTCGTGTGAAAGATGCCAGGCATAGATGCCACTGGCTCTCCTGTCTCAGTGAACATGATACTCCGATTCAGTTTCCGTTGAGGTCTAGGAACTCGCGGGTAGAGCTTGATGGACCGCCACATAAGCAGGCAGTCCAGTATACTAGAAGATAAACCGGTTAAAAGAGTAGATGGACAGGGTGTTGGCTGAGATCCTAATGTAGAGATAACTCACAGAATCAACACCCATAATGATAGGTGAGTTACGACGGACCACGTCCCGGACGACGACCCGTCGTCATCATTTATGTGGAATATAATGATATAGCCATATTGCGCATAATCAAGATAGAAATACATTCCTATCGTTACTACACCGCACCATATCAATACTACTTCAGCGGCTATGTGAGATGCGAATCCGATCTCGGGCGGCTGGCCATGGAAGTTGTCAGCCAGTTGGACCAAACACCAAGCCAACTTCAAAACTGGCTGGTCATTAGTTAGCGTGACTATCAGACGTTCCAGAGCACTTTGGACCACCTACAGGCAAAAGAAGAAGCCTCTCGTACCCCAATATATAAAGAGCTACCGGGATTGTTGCAGCAAGCAGGCATATACGGGCGTAACGAATGAGTCCCGTGAGAGGGATCGATGACTGGTGCATTTCGTACGATCGTAGATGTTTCTATGTGAAAGGATTCATCCGCCCAATGCCTTTAAAAACGTGAGAAGCCTGAGTTGGTACAGCCGGAACTTTGGAAGGTGGTGTACCCCCAGAACTGTCAACTTCTGGGCTAGGCGTCCTGAGCTGCGATGTTTGCGCATCTTCAGGAACCGGGACTGATGGCAAAAGGCAGCCAGAAGTGTCGTGCTCCCCTAGTTCCATGTCGCGACTGTTGTCCGCATGTAGACTGTCAGTGGAAGCCATGGCTCAGGTGAGGCGTGTGGAAAGTAGATCAGATCTGGTCAGGCCATGATCATGAGTGTTTTGGACTATCTGTGACATTATATGTTGTAGCTAGGCTGCCTTGGGCCTACGTCATAGTATTTAATAGTTGGGCGGAGATGGTCGCCCCCAATGTAACCCAGCCACCAAAGCGGTCCTCGGATCAACGATCCCCAATCAATAACATTGCTGACATAGCGAAGCAAATCAGAACTTTGTGCAACCCAGCACCCTCTCTCGCTTACACGTCAGTCGTGGGCTTGTGCGAAGGCGCAGGGCACGCTATATGACGTAGGAAAGGCAGAATCGTTCAGATGAGCTGCTTTATTCATTCTACTAGAAGCCCAGCTCTTTGATATCTTCCCGCTGTTTCTTGGTCTCACAAAAGCCGCCGGGCTCCTTACATCCCGAGTGTTACAATACTTCTAATTGCCTATCTAATGCTTCCAATATGCGTTTGGTTCCCCTCCGAGATCACAAGCAACGGTCGACTGGAGTTCTCCGGTCCTTGCGGTCAACTGGATGGAGAAGGACAGGAGTATGGTTTGTCCTGGCAGCATCCGTTGCGGGCATAGTTCTGCTCTGCTGCTTCGTGGTTGGCATTGCTTGGCCTGAGTCGTCTCTCCAGAGAGGAACCGTCATTTTCCGGGGCAGTTGCGATTACAGCCGCAGGCTCAACGTCGGATTGCACCTTCTAATTAACCTTGTAGCCAGCATAGTGCTGGCCTCTTCGAACTACTTCATGCAGATACTAAATGCACCGTCCCGTCACGAGATTGAACGAGCGCACCGCACTTTGTCATCGATGGAGATAGGCATCCCGTCTCTCAAAAACCTTTCGTTTCTCTCCAATTTCAAGCGCTGTTTCTGGGCAATGCTGCTTATTTCCTCTTTACCAATTCATGTATTCTTCAACAGTTCTATCTATGAGACGGCCTTTGCAGGATCATCTTGGCAGCTGACAATTGCGGCCGAATCGTTCGCCCAAGGGTCGCCATTTTATCCACCCGGAGCAAGTTTAGCGCCTGCTGGAAGCCCAAGTCCTATCGATTATGAGTCGGCCTACGGCGAAACTACATATCACTTGCCGGATTCTAAGGGCCCCTACGGCGAGCATACTAATTTAGCTGATTACTGGAACGCCTCTTCTTCCATTCGCCAAAAGCTAGATCAGGTTGCCAGGGACGCGGGAAAGGCGGAGGGTGACCATCGCTGGGAACGTCTGTCAAGTAGGGATTGCCGCGAGGGATACAGTTATCTCAAGCCCCGTGAAACATACGGGGATGTGGTGGTGGTTGTCGAAGCTGGCATGAACAACACTGGATGGACGCGCGCCGAGGTCTATGCCGATCCCCAGGGCAAACTCCCCGACTGGACCGACCGTATACCCCGAGACGAACTCAACACCCTTTGGTATTCGACTGAGTGTATTTACGAAGAGTACCCAGACTTTGACATGAGTAAAGGTTACAAAGGCTCTTTGGCCCCCAACGCCCCGTGCGCGAAAGCTCTGGGTTATTACCGGATCGCGCTATCTGGGGGCAGCTTCGAAGATCGAGGAGATTGGTCAATTGCATTCAAGAACCTGCATGGGACCGCCGAGGATCTGGAAGCATCGGCCGGGTACGACAACAATTTCAGTTCTCTTTCTGTCAAGTATTGCCTGGCCGATCCCACTCCAGGAAGATCTTGTAAAGTCATCCTGTCAAACTACCTGATCCTGGTAGTCATGCCTTGCATATTGTTCAAGATCATCACATGCACCGTCGTTATTGGCCTACTCCCAGCCGAGTCTCTTGTCACACCAGGTGACGCCCTGAATTCCTTCCTGTCCGAACCCGACCATGCAACCCGAGGCCTCAGCACTGGCGACGTGCACGATTTCCACCGGCTCGAGTACTCGTTACCATGCCCTCTGGCAAATACATGTGAAGAGTACGGCCTCTTATCAACACTTCAGCTAGCCAGGGCGTGGCGGCAAAAGAGGCGCAGGATCATATCCGTGATGCCTCGATCGGCGTGGTGGCACGCGTACGCGCCCATCTTGACCTTCCTGTCAATACTGACATATGTCACAATCATGAGCTTTCGGCAAAATAAGTACAGCTTGTGAGTGAGCTCTCTCTAACCAGATACTTTGTATGCATGCCTGACCGAGAAACAGCGGGAAAGCGTTTGGCGGCTGGGGACCGCCGCCGCCTCTCTGGTATTATTCGCACTTTTTGAGGGGCATAATAGTGGCAAATATAGGGCAGCTCATCCTGTCCTGGTGCTATTTTGCTTACAACTCTCTCCTCACGCGGATTCACGTCGAAAAGGAGCTCAATCTGTACGGCCTGTCATACAAGCCCCTACGCGTGTCCTTCCCAAAAGGGGAACAAGTCGACACATGGAGACTCCAGCTTCCGTACAAAATCAGCATACCGCTTCTTCTTATCAGCATACTCCTCCACTGGCTGACCTCCAATGCTTTCTTTGTCATAGCGAAAGAGGGCGGTAAGTGCTGAATCCCCACCCAAGGCCATGATATGCTGTGCCCAGTTATCGAAGCTGAGTCTGAATCGTCTAGGCTACTTTACCACATTTGCCCAGCCGCAAACCACAGACTATGGGCTTGCTGAGGACTCCATCGTGGCAGTTGGATATTCTCCTATTGCGATATTTACCATACTGATCTTGGGTGTGGCGTTGGCGTCGATTCCCTTCCTCGTGAGTCTCTATACGCTACCTGGCGATATGATCGCCGGTGGCAGCAACTCGCTTGTCCTCTCCGCTGCCTGCCATGCGGTCTGCCCGAACCGTTGTCTTCGGGGCGGCGCGAACCGCGATGCCGCCAGAACTGCCGCCAGTGCCAGTTCTGCAAGCTCTGTCAGCTCTGCCGCTGTCGACACAGATGACGAGAGTCTAGGCCAAGTCGGCGACCAGAGGACGATAGAAGAGGAGGCGCACCCAAATCGCCACCACCACGACACGGCGCCGCAAAGTAGTATGTCGGAGTTGGAAGAGGGGCCCTTGCAAGAGGACGACGCGCTTGTCAAGCTCGCGCAGTCGAAGCTGCGCTGGGGCGTCACGGCGCTGACCACCGAACTTCACGATATAGTACAGGAAACGGGACAAGAGGCGCTGCACCTGACTTTCGCGACAGAGGAGACCTTCATCGCACCACCCTCAGAAGGCGAGCTGTATCTATAACATGTGTCCCAATCGGATCAGAGGCATTGGGGTGGACAGGTTTGTAGAGTACCTCTTTGATGGCGAGATCACTACTTTTCGTATAATACTTCCCTTGAATACTTGACAAGCGGGTTTACTCCAATCGGACCATCTATCCGATGAAATAAACGTACGGAAAGATTATTCTGAGGTAGACTAAATTATTCCTGATTTATAAGTTCGCTACGGAATAATCTGGCAAGAGCAGCGCTTTCGCTATGGAGGTGATATTATGGAAGAGTTTGGTCAACGTGATTTAAAACTGTAGTAGTAAGGACTTCTATGTCTATACTAAGATGTTACATCATCCACGCGAAAAAGAAGGCTATTTGGATTGTAATTGTTTCATATTATTGTTAAAGCATTATAGATGCATCCCTTTTTGTGAGATAGATGCGTGATACATGTATAACATTAGGGTCATAAGTTGTGGTCTTCCAGATCGTAAAAAGTCATAGTCATCGGCTTAAGCGCAGAGCTCGGCGGTGACGTTGAGGGGAAGAGGGCAGCCGTAGACGCGCTTCTTCTGGGGGGTGCTGTAGCAGTCGGCGGCGTTGGCGTCGCAGTCGAAGAGCTCGCAGCCGTCGCCGGGGGTGAGCATGTTGGGGTACTTGGCGAAGGGGTTGCCCCACTCACTGTTGTCTATTAGCATATTGCCCATGACTGACTGTCATATGGGGGTGAGTAATGTAGGAACTTACGTGCTGAACTCGTAGTAGGCGTAGTCCGGGTTGGTGGAGAAGGAGTAGCCGAAGAAGAGGGGGCCGTCGAGGGTCTTGGTGGTGGCGACCTTGACGGTGGAGCCGGCGGTGCGGAACTTCTCGGCGAAGCTGCCGCCGTTCTTGGCCAGGGTGGTCAGGGGGCCGGGGGCGGAGCCGTCAAAGGGGAAGGACTGGACGTAGACGGGGAAGTCGCAGTTGTTCTTGACGTCGGCGTAGCCGTCGTTCTGGGCGGTGGCGGCCGAGGCGAAGAGGGCGGTGGCCGTTGCGAAGATGGTGGAGTACTGCATGGTGATGGTGGTGGTGGTGGTGATTTGGGGTTGGGTGGTTATTATTAAGAGGAGTGGAAGAGTGATAGTAGTAGTGACTGGAGTGAGTGAGGTGGTGAGACTTCTTTCTGTATTCTCGAAGGGGCAGGAAGGCCGCTTCCTTTATAGACGGCTCGGATCTCTACGTATCTGCTCGGCTGGGCTGGTGGGTGTCCACCGAGGCATACCACCTCTGCATACCGCAGGTCACTATGGTCCGGTCTTGGCCAGCAAGGGAGAGAGAGAGGGCTCTCTCTCACGGAGTATAGTTGCACTAATGGATCGGCATCGGTTCATTCCTTACCATCCCCATCCCTGAACCCTCCCATTCCTCTTCTACCGTCTGCCCAACGCATAGCAATGTCATAAGACGTGCCGACAAGGCCGACTGGTGTGTGTGTGTGTGTGTGTGTGTGTGTGTGTGTGTGCGCACACACGGACACCTCATACGAGGCGGGGCCGGCGCAGTTCAGCTCAGCTGTTAGTGAGTGGGAGAGGCAGAAGCGGGCAGGCGGGTTGCGCTGGGCTGTCTCCGCACTGGGGCGAAAACCGGTTATACGAGGAACTCGGTTGACGGAGACAAAATCGACAAATCGACGACGGACAGCAACGGGAAAAAAGGCGCGCAGGCGGCACATAGCGGGCCATGCAATGCAATGCAGGGCCAGGGCTGCCAGGCAGGGCAAGTATCGGCGGTGTGGCTCTGGACGGGACATCCATACTTATTATGGATCAAGTTGTGACATAGCAATGTTGTAAACGGGTTGAACTGACTAGAATGGGCAGCAGAAATGTTACCCGGCTACGCGCGAGATCTCGTATTCTCGTTGCACTAAGCAAAGTCAGCCAGGGAGCCGAGGAATTATGCTATGTCACACTGCAGCAATCGCTGGAACTGGCAAAAGACACGGCCGGAGATCGACCCGCCAAGCAAGCCCCCAAGGAAGATCCCCGCTCGATCCGACGGCACTCCCAGGCACAACACAGTCCAGTGCAAATTGCTTTGGGCAATGGGCATGGGTGCAGTTTATGCAGCATGCCGGTTCGTCCCACGGAGCATTTCCGCATACGGATTAACCTTCTGATCTTTCTCCTGTTTGTTCATCCGAAGAGACATAACCTTGGCTGCGAAGTCTGTGCGAAGTTTGCATTGTTGTTGCTGGTGCTGCTGTGTAGTTCATGAGTGGATGCGGGTCTTTCAAGACTCTTGATCATTGGTGGGAATTGCCCAGAATAGCAACCGGCTTCAGTGGACCGTTGTCAGCAGCGCTGTTCAAAATGCCGCTAGCGAGTCCTCAAGCTTGTGATGGAGGGGCCCCCTAAAGCCCGTTGGCCGCCTAGCCGTGTGTTCGCCTGCCTGTTGGGGCTGGGCAGTTGGCAGCGCAGCAGACAGCCTAGACAGCGAACAAGCGAGCCACCCAAACCAAACCAAGCCTCTCTCCCCACTCGTATATTGACGTTGCGACTCGCGACCTGCATCATTGGAGTGTGCATCCAGATGCTAGGCGAGTAACCAATCAAGAGACCAAAAGCAACACAAGCTGAAAAAGCAGACCAACACACGGCGGTCAGACACTCCCAAGTCCACTTACACCGATAGAAAAATGAAGATTATCGATCAATGATCATCGAGAGACGATTGATCGATAGACTGCTGATTGTCGTGCTTGCTTGCTGGATCCTGGCAAGGTGCGCCCATTGTACAGTGCTGTTGGGGCAGGTGGTATTGTGGTTTTTCCAGGCCTTACCAAATACCCACCACCACTGGTCCACTACCGGTAATATTAGATCCATGCCATCATCGATGCGACCTCGAGAAGGCATTCGAACATCTTCTAGCTCTGCCGGTGTGCAATGCGAGTGCCATCTCACCGATACTATCTGCACATGTGGTACGAGCGTATTGCCGAGGGGTGCCGGCGGCATTGGTTCTCCGTACCTTGCAGTTATTTCTGCGCTTCATGCGAGCATAAGGGGGCCTAGAACAGTTGCCCTGCTGGTAGATGCAGGGGCAGGGTTGGAGAATTGCCAGCGACCATGTTCAAATTTGAGCAGGCAGTTATCCCAAGGACAAGCAACAATTGGCCCGTCGGCAGGAGAAGCTCAAAGTCACCTCTGGTCGTATTCGTCATAGACGGTAAGCTTGCTGCCGGGATCTGGTGCAATTTCTGATTCCGTGGGATAAATGCATCAGATTCGCCGTTCCACTTCACCGAAGCTCGGCAGCCTATATCCTGATCTATAATGTACAAACGCTGTTTACTCCTGTGCTGCCGGCACCTTGCCACGAGGTTCTATGGGAATATGTATATCCAGCACGGCATCAGGGCGTAAGTCCCAGCGTGGTGGGCATTCCTCATTCCCAAAAACGATCCCGTCGTTCATCAGTCACGTACCTACGTAAGTACCTACGCGGATAGACGGGCCATCCACGTCAAACCAAGAGAAACCAAAACGCCGTCGGTGGTATCATTTCATGCTCATCCGTATAAAACATCTTACAAAAAGTAGTCCGAGGGCCCCCTACGACCCGCCGGAACGTGGCGCATGTCGTCAGGCACGGCCGAGAAGATGCTGAACTTGGGATCCAGATTCCGGTCAACCGTCATGATGGACGCCACGTTGCCACAGCGGTAGCAGTAGTTGGGCGCAGACCACACCGTAACGACCGAGTTTTGCGGGAAGTGGTACTAAAGCAAACGTCAGTATGCCTGTTCCGATCGGGCCTAAGATAACCAGCACATACCTTGTAACCCTCGTTGACAAGCTGGTGAGCTCGGGCAATGAGCTTGAGGCCGTTGACGTGATTGAACTCGGTAGCTACCTTATCACCGAAAAGCCATCCTGCGCCACGAGGGCTGATGGCCCACGTCTCCACGTCTTCCGGGTCGCTCCAGACGAGGTCACAGAAAGCACCCTCATGAGGAATTTCCTGAGCACGTGCAACTACCCGGATCTGATCGATCGTTCTAATCTCGGGACTCAGACCGCCGTGGACGCAGAGGATCTCGCCGTCGACAATCGCGGCCAGTACGAGGAAGTCGAAAACTTGACAGCAAGCCTTCCAGACAGACGCATTGCCGTACTTCTGCTGGCATTCTTCGTAGAACCCGTATACTTGGGTAATTTGTCGCGACTCGTGGTTTCCGCGGACAAGCACTATCCGGTCAGGATACCTGTTGCTGTTATCAGTATGCGCAGCGTGAATTTGATCAGAGTGTACAAGGTAACATACTTGGCCTTCAGACACATCAACAGGGTAAAGGTCTCCAAGCTGAAGTAGCCGCGATCGACGAAATCGCCCAAGAAAACAAATCGTGTATCGGCGTTGTTCACCGGCGGAGTGATCTCTTGGGATCCGGGTTGCGACGAGTTCACAACTTCTGTCGCATCCTCATCCTCGTCGTCAATTGTGGACTCCTCGCCCTCTGCCTTGGGCACCCCTTCTGCGCTCTTGATCTTCTTTTTCAGTTTCGGCTTAGTAATGGTAGTAGGAGGCTCAATCATGTCGGCTGTGATGACGGGCTTGGCGCTCAGTGGGGGTCGAGGGCAGGCTCGCCGGGCATACCGCCGCTGACACGGAAGAGCTCGAGCAGATCGTAGAATTGGCCGTGGATGTCGCCGCATATGGTGACGGGGGTAACGACGGGCTGGATGTTGCTTTCTGTGGTACGCATGTGTCAGGCAAATTACGTAGATGGGCAATCTCGCAGCGGGCGCATCATACCCTCCATCAAGACCTCCTTGACAATTTCGCACAGCTCCTTCATGACCGTCTCGGGCAGGTAGTGGCATTGTTTGGCTTCCTCGAGCCATTCGTCAAGGCCAGCTCCGGGCCGCAGCTTAGCCGGGCCAGGCTTGGGCACTCCGGGTCGGGCGGGCATGGTCGCTGCTGGAGGTTATGACACTTTGGTATTGGTGTTGGTACGAATGAAGAGGTTCGAATTCCTGGAATTGGAAGTTGGCTAGGCGCCCCCGCTTTAGAAGTGGGAGGATTTTGGGGTGGTAGAAGCACCGACGACGTGACTGTACATAGACCAGCTCGAGTTATGTCCAGTCAAGTCAATGATCCGGCCTTGGATAAGCCCCGAAAGGTGGATGAAGGGGGTGCCAGCGTCAAGGCTGCCAGAGGTCACCACCTTCCCGGTACGGTTAGTTTCATTGTGCCTGTTGCTGACTTAGCTAAGGTTCAGGTCACCTAGAGGCTGGAAAGAGATACAGATAAGGCTGATGGGGCCTGTGCTGGCTTGTGAATGACGGACAAGGCCAGCCTTTGAGCCCAGCCCAGCCTGCCAGCCAAGCACCCAAAGCTCAGGTCAATCAGTCAATCAAGACTGGACGGGACTGACGACTTGGATTGCTGATGATCAAAGGACAAAAGAGAGGTCCCAACGTCTCCACTCCCGGGCACTCGAACTGCCATGTGCCTCCCGTATACCCGTATCCGACCCGGTGGAATGCATCGCTGCCATTCCCGTCTAATGGTGGGGGAGCCGACGAGGCCATTTTGAATTCCCTCTCTACAAACATCCCGACCTGCCATCAGTGGACACATGCATCCATCGCATCTGCATCTGCTGCAGACTCGAGAATTGCAACCTAGTTTTTCCCACCCTAAATTGCAACAACCTACTTACCTACCAAGGTACCTAGAGCTGGGCCTTTCTGTGATTTGATTTGCGGTCGGGATTGTCTGCCGACTCACTGAAACGGATGGGGACGAGGTTCACTCTTACCAGTGTACGCCAGAACAATCCTCCTAAACCCCCTCCCCCATGCTTTGCGCTCAAACTGACCAAGTCTTATCAAAGACATTCGTCCATCACCACTCCATGGTGAAGCCGCTGCGCTTTCCGAACCATGACATTGACCCTCACTTCGACCCAACCTTTTTTCTCGACGTGCCGCCGTAGCATAATTTCCGCCCAAAATACACCCAACCGATTCTTTCCGATTTCCGACTGCGCCCTTCTCACCCACCCAGCCGCATTCCCCCCAACCGCAGTCACCACAACACCACCACCACCAGCCATGGCTTCGGTGGCATCCTCGCGGAAGGCCAATGGCACCAATGCTACCGAGAATGCCGGCAAATCCGATGCGCCAAAGAAGACAAAGGCACCTTCCACCAGCAAGAAAGTCAAGATTCGCCGTCTTCCGCCTGGCATAACCGCAGATGAGTGCTGGAGCATCCTGGGCGACGAATGGAAGGTGGACAGCGGCAAGGTCGACTGGATTCGCTTCGATCCCGGCAAAGTCGCAAATGGTCCTTTCAAGGAATCGAAGCCCGCTACCGCCTACCTTCGCCTTATCGACGCTACACAGGAGTTCGCCAACCTCCAACAACTCGTCCGAACCCCGGAGATATGGCGAGATGCGAAGGAAACATTTAACGACCCGTGCCTCCGTGCCCCTCCAGAACTCGTCGTCGCCGAATTCCAGAAGGTCGCCATGGGCAAGACCCGGATTGATCCCAGACAAGGCACCATTGACACAGATCCGACATACATGGCCTTCCTGCAGCAATTGACGGAGCCCATTACGAGCATCCGCGACGCCGAGATCGGTGCCGACGACGACGCTACTGCGAAGGACAAGCCCAAGGTGACTAGCACTCCCTTGGTCACTTTTATTAAGGAAAAGAAGGAGGCCAAGGCAAAGGAAGCCGCTGCTGCCAAGAGTGCGAAGCAGCACGCTCGCCAGGAATCCTCAGGGGTCGGTAAGAACAAGGAAGCTGATGATGGCAAGAAGAAGGGCAAAGGAAAGGAATCATCCAAGCCCTCGGAGAAGACGGAGAAGGCATCTGACAAGGGCAAGGAGAAGGACAAGCAGCCCGTCAAGATCATGACCAAGAAGGCAGCCCAGCAAGAAGCAGTTGAAGCCGCCAATGCTGTCGCCGACCAGATTGCTACGAGCAAGGCAGTCGACGAAGGCGGGGCTCCGAAGAGCAGGCGCGCGGGCATAGCCGCGGCGGCCAAGCTCCTACAACGAGATCTCGGCCTTTCGCCGGGCAGCGCCCATAGAAGAGCCCGCCAAGACGCTGCTAAGGCGGATACCACCACCAAACCTGAGCCCGCCAAAGCCCCGGAAAAGGAGGAGGAGAAGCCGAAGGAGAAGGAGAAGGGCAAGGAAAAGGAGAGGGAGAGAAAGGGCAAGAACGCTGATAAGGAGAAGGAGAAGGAGAAGGAAGAACCTGCGGTGCCTACCGGACCCAAAGGACAGAGCACCGAGGGCTCCCGACGAACGCGAGGCAAAGGCAAAGCGGCCGCCGCAACGGAATCGACCAAGGGCAAAGCCGCTGCTGAGACCTCCAAGCCTACCACGGGGCCCATCATTCTCCTTAAAAAGGAGAACACCAAGAAAGAGGAAGCTGCCCCCGCTAAACCCGCATCTCCTACCGCGCCAGCCCAGAGCTCGACGGCCTCAAATACGACACCCGCACCACCGACCGGTCCTAAAGCAGCCTCGGGTGGTAAGGGCGCCGCTTCGTCCAACAAAGCGAACCAGTCCCAGAAGAAGGGCGCGGCTCAGCAACCGGCGGCCGGCGCTACGCGCGCCTTCGTCAAGCACGCCAACCCGTCTCAGGGAGTCACCGAGGCCTTGCTGAAGCAGGCCATGGAAGGGTTCGGCACCGTCACTTTCGTCGAGATCGACAAGCGCAAGGGGTTCGCCTATGTTGACTTTGGGGACGCCGCGGCGCTCGCCAAGGCTATTGCGGCCAGCCCGGTCACGATCGCCCAGGGCACCGTCCAGGTCCTGGAGAGAAAGGATAAGAAGCCCGCTGCTGCTACACCTGCTGCTGCTGCGACACCGGCGGCTGCTCCATCGACTTCGGCGGAGAAGGCTGCTCCTGAGGCGCCGGCTGCGGCTGCGACTCCGACGGCCTCAGAGAAACCTAAGCGGGGAAGGGAGGCCGCGGTCGACGCGGCGGTGGTGGTGGCAAAGATGGGGCAAATGCTGCCGAGGGGAAGGGATCTCCTGCTCCTCCTCCGGCTACCTGAAGAGTTACGGACTGATCTTGATTGAGGGCACGGTGTGTGACTCGGGACTTACTACATATTAAGTCATTGCGCGTGTAGCACTGAGCTGGCCTGGGCCCTCTTATTCCCAACGGTGGAGTTAATGGTCTCAAGAAGCCCTGCTGCAGCATCTTTACGCTAGGTAGCATTGTTCACCAAGCGCATCCATCCGAGAGCTGCGTTGCATATCGACTGAAAGCAGCAATGTCCCGTTTCAGGGAACATGGATCAGCTGCATACGGATACGGATACGGGTACTGGCATGGCTGCTACATACTTGACCATGTGCGGTTCGCATTGGGCAAGCTGCATGCAGGCAGCCGCTCCAGGTTGCGTGGGCTCTCTCTGGAGTACATAGACAGGCAGTATTGCAAGAGACGCACTTCGCCTCAGTAGTTTGGCTCTTCAGAAGTGGCCTGGATGTGGCGTAGATAACATCTCAAGAATTCCGCTTACTGGACATGCGTCTTTGTTTTGTGATGCGGTGACCTGTATTTGCTACTTTTTTCTATTGGCTGTTTGGCGGGGTTCACTTGAGTTGAGTACAAGGCACCTGATCACTTGGACATGCTGCATTGTAACGCAAGTCCATCCGCCAAACTCCATCTATTCATAGGATAATTAAGCATCATGATCCAGATAGGACAGGGTAGGCAGGTAGGTAGGTAGGCGAGAACCTAACATCGTGCTCGATTATTGGGGTCTGGTCATCTTTTAATTGATCCTGTTTTGGACCCTCTTTCATCACCAATATGCATTAAACAGAACTATTCATTTACTAATGCTACCCCTATTCCCCCTGATTGACTCAGGATTGTCAGCAGCCAAAGACCAAATCACTGTTTTCGGTTTGTTACGAGTAATTTCTCTTCGTCCTTCTCTTTACGTCGCTTGGTCCGATAGCCACCTTCCCAATTTGTTGTACAGCTTGCCCTCTTGTTGAGGGGATTGTACTTTATGGGGTAGTGTTGTTGTGAAATTGATTGACTGACTGGAAGTAGGTTCGCTGGTGAGTATGCTGCATCATCTAGGGGAAACTATACTTGGTGTGGTCGTGTGTCAACTTACAGTTGCTCAGTCTTGTCTCTCAATTCCGAGCTGATCTTGGCAGCTGCGGTACCTCTCGTCTGGAGCAGGGTGTGTTGGGTGTGTTGGAGCTCTCGCTCGTCCTGTCGTCTTCAGGAGGAGGTCCGTGGCGTTGATCTCGAGGTTCTCGTGCAGCGTTCACGCGATCGAACGTGGGTTTGGTCGTAGGCTTCGTGTAGGTGGCCCCTTCGAAGATGAAATCGGCGAGATTGGTCTGGTGGAGGATTAGTATGGGCACCACACAGGCACACACACACACACACACACACACGCACAAGATGGGGAAATGGGGTGAGTTACGTACCGTTCTGGTGCACGCATGAGATGGGTTGAGGAGCGTGTGTCTGCTTCCTCTCCCAGAAGCAGATATGCTGCTCATTGTGGCGGTCGTCGCGACCCGCCTGCTGACTCACTTCCAGTGCCGGTGTGGTTGTATACCATGACGCGCTTCAAGGCGGCGCCTGAGTCGTTCAACAGTCAAAGCTTCTGGTGATGTGATGGCAAGAGCACCGGGTTTCGTCTACGTCTACATAAGTAAGGTCAGTAAGAGGAAACGGCGCGCGATGTACGCGGGGAGAGCAGGGTAACGTACCAAAGGGTGGAAGGTGGGGGCCGAAGCTCGGTCTTAAGTTGACGAGGGAGCGGGCGTGATGAGTGCTGCGGCTCTGGCAGCCCGGCATATTTACCACCGCTGCTGCTATGAGCCGGGGTGGTATTTCCTCAAGCGAGGGGCTTCGAGCTATCTCGGTTTGGCCTCGATATCATCGATGCTTCTTTTGCGAGTACTTCATCAGGAGCTTGTTTTTGCTCTTCAGCTTGGCAAGGAACGCGTGCTTGGGCTTTGTGTAACCAGGCAAATGAAGCGCCGACGGAGCGCATGGGCAGGTGGTTGACACAGCGCACGCCAATACTCGCTTCCACGTCCTCCAGTGCCTGGCAATACCCGTTGCGAATGTTATCCTGCGGGAACGCTCTTGCGCACATCTCGACATTAGCAAGGCCCCAAGGCATCCCATTTGACTTCATCGTGCCAGTCAAGGCGGATCTGTCGCGCCGACTGTTCATGAAGATGGTGCCTGTGAGTTTGCTGCTTCGACTGTATCCCACTCGATCCATCTTCTTGGGCACTGTCTGGAGTAACTTGGTGACATCGGCTAAGTGGTTGAGACCCCCTTGATGGTAGAGTGGCCTCAATATCATCGATGTTCTGCGAACTTTTCATAAACAAAAAGAGGCCGTCTTAGGTAACGGCGAATTTTATCTAACAGGATGTAAAAAGAAAGAAAAAGTGTCAATGATCTCCAAGAATTGAGCAAAGGCCAACTACTATATACAACACAGACGCCCGAAAGCGCCCTATTACGGCCATGGTATGTGGTATACGATATGTACGTAAGTGCCCTGCAAAGTCTGTTCGTATCTTCTGACTGAAACGTCATCATCTCATTCCTCGTAAACATGATCCATAATTCCGTCTCCCTTAATGCATTCGTGGCGACCTGCCAGATTTCGCAGCTCGGGCATCTCACTCGCTTCTATAGGTACACTATTCCGACAATCATCTCGTCTGGTCTGGTGATGAGATGGTAGACGACGCAGGACTTGGCTAAACGCAGGATAGTTAGTCTGTGATTCCAGCTGTTCGTCGAAGGAGCTGATCGTAGATCATCACTTACACTGATTAACCTAGTCTGCCAGGCTGGCTCCGTTCTGGCGCTCCGCAATACACTGATCGCAGTTCTCATGGGTCGGAGGCCAGTGTACTGGAGTAAGTTAGCCAACGTTCGGAAGATTGGGTTGTGGCTGACCAAAGGCCATCCCCTCATTGGTAAGACTTACCAACAATCTCATCCTTCACGTGCTCGTCGTCAGCCTCGGCTTCCTCAAGGTGACCATTGTTGCACAGGCACTTGAATGTAACCCGCCCGTCTTGGTGCTCCACCCGCTCCCACTCGATAAGCTTCTTGGGTCCCTGGCCATACTCGGCTGGGATCGAGAACATCTGATCCGTGTAGATCTCACGGGCACCCTTAAATGTGCGACGCCTCCAGTCCTGGTCGTCGAATGGAGCTTCACCGCAAACATGTCCCAAGATGTCGCCTGTCTCGCACCGCTTGGCCTCAGGTAGGTGCACGATCCGCTGGACTTGCTGGATGACGGCCTGTGGCAGCCTGACCGTGATATGTCCGGCCAGGAGCTCTCCGTCCGGGTCGGGAACTTGGTTCTCTTCGGGAAACGGACGGCGTTCCATGTATTTGGCGTAGGACCGGAGAACCTGGACGAAGTCCCGACACACCTCCTCCCGAAGGAACGCTCTCTCGCACATGTCGAGGTGCCAGTAATTTGTGGTTCCCCGCTCCGAGAGCGTCCCGGTGGTTCGGCTCAGTGTGACGTGGTCATGTGCGCTGCTCAAGAACACTGTGCCCCTGAGAAATCCGGTCATTCTATCCTTCGCGACTTGCTGCATGGCATGGCCGGGTGTGCGAAGCAGCTGCGAGACGTGGCTGCGAAGCTTGTGCTTCATGTGGTCGGCCCAGAAGTCATAGGCAAATTGGGCTCGCAAGGGTTCGCCTAGTATCCGTTGTACAGGGCCAAGAGGTCCATTCCCCGGGTGAAGCGAGGGTGGTTCCAGCCGGACGCCTATACGTACGCGGCGAGCTCGGTGCCCATGTCGAGGTCAGGAGCGACGAGGGTGTGGACGTCGAGCTTCACGTCGTAGAATTGGTTCTGGGCATAGTTTCGAGACTCTCGGTTGGCGTTCATGACGTTCATGGCGAGGCTCGGGTGTGGCATCACCCGCATGCTGACGCGATAAACGATGACAAGGCGGGATTCCACCTCCTCGAGCAGAGCCTCCCGCCAGATCATCTGGCGCAGCTCGGGTGGGAGCAGCTTAAAGCAAGTGAAAGAGGCCATATTGGCGGCTTAAAGTATGTCGCATGGCAGAATGATTGTGTTGCGGGCTGTTTGGTTTGAGGGTAGGGCGCTGCTTCATGAAATCTGGTTGCACAGCAATGTCTTAAAAGCGCAAGCAACTCCTACAAGAAAGTCGGTCGTTAGATCCTGCTTCTAGCACCAACGTTGCCTGATGAAATCAGTGTCTGCTTTTGGTAGATTGCGCTTTTAGGCAAGTGATTGATGTGTTGCATGTGGAAGGGATGCGTGATGGATGTCCTACCTTTGGATCTGATGCAAATGTGTAAGGGTCTCCTGTTGCTTCAGAAGGTATTCATCAAACACAATCAGTAGTCCAGCAAGTTGAGAGGATGGATCCCGTCGAATAACCAAGAGCAACTCCAGCTGTTGGTATGGATGAAGGTGTAGATGAAGGTACGGGTGAAGGGTTAAAGGTAGACACTGGGGGTTGTGTCGAGGGTCGGGTTTACAGATGGGAATGACGATGTGCGGATGTTGGTAGGTGTTTTTTATCTATTCACTGCAGAAAGGAAGAATTTATAAGCTGTACAGCTAGTGTACCTACTGAAATTGAATTCAGTGAGGCAGGCGTCGACTAGGTACGTGAGAAGGCCCTGGCCTGCAAAACGGAGGTTTCTGCCGCCCTGTAACAGGCCCTACGCCCTGAGCCAGCACCTACTGATAGGCCGCACTGCATACTTTTATAACCTCACCGAGCAACACCCCACCTCGTCAATCGTCTTGATTGTTTGAATCTGCGAAGGAAGTGCTGGTTGATTGAGGTCACCACCTGCTGTCTCTCGCACCTGCCTGGCTGCACCTCAAGGTTTATTTTCCTCTTGCTCTCGGCACTGAAGCATCCTCCTTCACCACTGCCAACCCATCCGACACTCGCACATCCAGCCTATCCTTCATTCTCTCCTTCATTTTCTCCCGCATTATATAGCGATTCCATCATCATCATATCCTCCCGCTCATTTCCATCAAGCCGCTTGTGGTTTTCCAGCAATCATCAACAACATCCACATCGATTGCCAAGATGCCTACCTTCACTTGCTTCAACAAGCTTCCTCCGGAGCTTCGCCACATGGTCTGGAACGAGGCGCTCCTCGAAGAGGTCGAAAGCCGCTTCGTCCTCGTCCACCGCGTTTCCATGAAGGTCCTACCTCACAAGAAGACCAACAAGAGCGCGATCCTGGCCGCCAACCAGGAGTCCCGAGGTCGTGCCTTGAAGTTCTACGACATGCAGCTCGAGGTCTGGACATTCGCACCAATCGAGGTAGACCACAAGCGCGAGCTCGACCTCTTTGCCGAAACCCACTGAACGGCCTGAGCCTTTACTTGGACCGAGGAATGAACGCCCGGTCGATGAGCAAAGGCGTCTACGGCGCCGAAAAGCTCAAGGCGTTCAACGACCGTTTCTGGGCATGCTCGCTGCGGGGCCGGACCCACGAACGGATCTACAACCAACTCAAGAAAGCGCCGCAGCACACCCAGGGCAGCCGGCTGGTGGGCCGCATCTACCTCAACAGCGAGCTCGACAAGTTCACCCTGTCCGACAGGATCGCCCATATGGGCTGGCGTGTCGACCTGTGCCTCCACAGCTTCCTGCGGGAGCACGAGCACCGCGTCCGGGGCACGACTCGGGACCGCAACGAGTACGAGAGCCCGCACATGACGGTCCGGATCCCCAAGAACGCCCTGGAGCGGATCCGGCGCGTGGTCAAGACCTACTGGGTCACGAACCCCGGCATGGAGCTGCACATATGCAAGAAGGTCAGCAGGAACCACCGCCACTGGAAGCTGGGCAGTTTCAAGGGTGCCACCGAGCTCTACTCCACGAACATGACCCGCATCCCGGCCGAGGGCCTCAGCTTTGAGCAATCGCAGAAGCTCATAGAGTGGAAGCGAGCGGGACCGAATGACGCGCGACCCTTCGTCTGCGCATGCGGAGAAGCCAAGGTTGCGCAGCAGGGCGAGGAGGCTCCGGCTGATGGAGAGGCTAGTCCAGACGATCTGTGAGCCGGCGAGCCTCTAGAAAAATCCATTGAGCAGAGAGAAGACATTTACCGAGAAGACCGTCGTTAGCCATTGCGAATGGCAGAATCGGCAAGCTAGAGACGTAAGTGCCTACTCGTGCTACCCCAGACACGTTGCTAGCTAGATACTGACCAACATAATCCAGGTTTTCTATTGAAGATATACGACCACCATACACGAGAACATCTCCCGAAGTCATCAACCACCCATCGCTGCCATAAGGGAATCTACAGGCAGTCCACATTGGACCACAAGGGGAGGCATTGAGGTATGGATCCAGGATGAGTCACTATGGGCCTAACGTACTCCATGATCCCTGGTAGTGAATTGGGAGGTCAGTTGATAGTGGAGAGGAAAGGGATAAGAATCGGTCCATAAGCTGGACAACACATACTCATGGGATCAAGAGCCCATTCGGTGTGTAGAGGATCTGACATCCGAATCCACTGGGTTGGCAAAATTGCGATGATCACCTTGCTTTCTTGGACTTTAGTTTGCGACGAGCAATAAGACAGAGACGACTCCCACCATACAGTTAATTGCTTTTACTGGACGTGCATGTGTGATGTCAGCTTGTACACAGGGGAGACCCGAGCTGGTGGGATATTTCCGGGCGTCATGTTCATCTTCGCAAGTGGGCCATACCAAAGCCCATATGAACTTGGATAAAGAGGGGCTAGAAACGAGGCCTAGGATGAGGATTCGACCACAAACGAAGATGCCCTTTCCCATTGGCGAAGTAGAAAGTGACAGCGAGCATGGTTCTCTAGATAAACTACGTACCCGACATGGCGTTCTTGTTCGAATGACGCTCCCCACGCTGTATTGCTTCAAAAGCAGATTTCAGTACCTCGTCTTCGCTTCTCCCTATGCCAGAGTGAACTTTCTAAGCGGCTGCCAAACCACGCCCAGCTCATCCTCAAGCACGCCATCCAGCGCAACACGCAGACGGCGACGCCCCCGTGGGACCTTGAGCCCGTGGGCCGCAACGTGGTAGGCAAGGTCGGACGGCTCATGGATATTTGGCGCCTGGTCGCGGCCGTTGGGCCAGATCGGCGAGGGCACGCGACGGGAGCTGAAGAGGGCTGTGGCGGCGCTGTGGGAGCAGGAGGCTGCCGCCGGCGGCAGCAGCAACGAAATGGGACTGCTCGAGAAGGATAACAAGGCTCCAAGGACGCCGACGTCGTTGCCACTATCGAGACCGCTTCTGGCCGTTTGGAACGACGGCTTCGCGAGTGGTCTCGTGGAGACGTTGAGAGCGGACGAGAATATGTCCTTTGGCATCACGGGGGAAAACGATCACAATTTAGGGAAGCTTTTCTTAACGTACCCCGAGAAATTCGAGGCCGTGCTAGACAACATCTATGCAGTTCTGCTGAAGTACGGCGTGGAACTCGGGTATCCTGCCGGCTGGAGCAAGGAATCGGCGAGGTAGGCATTCCGGTGAAGATAGGGAGCGAGAGAGAGAGTTGTCGTTTTCATTTCTTTAAGTCATGTCACCTTTAAATATGCCATGGTTAATAACATGATATCAGGCGTTGTTGCTGGTAATGATAGATCAATAGTGCGTACGTGCTTCGGTTTCAACTACACAAGCTCAGGTTGCTTCAACAAACGAGCGCAGCAATTCAATCTTCAAAATGTTGCAAAACGAGGTCAGTAGAAACCGCGGCGCACCTGAGCATCAATTTCATTGATCGCTTGCTGTATCGATAAGATTGCGCAGACTACAAAACCTCCCATCAATTGCTCTACATCCAGCAGAGCTCAAATGCCTAACCAGAAACCTCGGATGCTTCTATGAAAGCGAAATCGACTTTACATCTTTCATGGACCTTCTGGAATTAGAAGGGGCATTGATACTAAGCCACTTACAGGCCGACAGAGAACGGGAGGTCACAAAAGTCAATTGAGAAATGTAACACAACGTTTCAGATTTAGCTGTGGCTGTCCGCTGGCTGACCCTTCTTAAACAGCCTTGATGACAGCAGTGCGCGGCCAATGACCACCATCTGGGCGTATTGGGTGTCAATGGGATTGCTAGTACTGGCAAGCCTTCATCATTCGAGTGTGAATCGTTCGAAGTTCTTCTCCGGTATACGACGATATATATATGCGGACAACCGAATATTTCATTTATGTGTTTTATGAGAGGAGAGTATGTCTTTGAACATTGAGCGCCGTAAGATCTCGTCACATCGGAAAAGAAAGAAAAGAAAAAGAGGAATCGCCCATAACGAACCATAAGCCTGTCTTGTTGTACATTGCTGCCTCTCAGAAGGCAAGAGTGGAGATGAGACGGCCTCTCACACCTTGCTTTCCAGCATATCTATATCAGTAGCTGATAATCGAGCATTGACTGACAACGTGACCAGAACCATTAAACATGTATGATATCCCCACCAAACGTCTGACAGCGCAGCCAACCGAGATCGAGACCCGTATCGCAGTCTCGGCCTACTCGTGAACTCTTTTTTGGGCGGTGGCCTAGCCGCAGCAGCCTGATTTGGCGCTGACCTGGCGCCACCCTTTTGCCACAACCTTTCACTCCATGAAGCAGAAACCTGTTCCCGCGAACCGAGACCAACCAGACAATTCAGATAATAACACCGGAAAACTCAGGAACGAGAAAAGTCGAAGAAGATCTACACTTCCTGGGCCTTGGCCTTCTTCTTCTGCTCAACCTTGAGTAGCAGGGCGCGGTTGATGTGAGGCAAGACACCACCGAAGGCAATGGTAGCCCGAATAAGGGTATCCAGCTCTTCGTCGCCACGGATGGCGAGCTGCAGGTGGCGAGGCGTGATACGCTTGACCTTCAGGTCCTTGGCCGCATTCTGGAAATCTCATTAGCTTTGTCCTACGACCATGGCATCATGTCACGTGTGCTTGTTTGTTATGGATGGCGAGATATGGGATGAGCAGGATAGGCAGCAGTGCGGGTAAAAAGAGGTATGACTCACTCCTGCGAGCTCCAGGACTTCGGCAGTCAGATACTCGAGCACAGCCGTGACGTAGACTGCAGCCTTTGCACCAACGCGCATCTTGTTCTGGGTGTTCTGCTTCAAGAAACGCTTGACACGACCGCAGGGGAACTGGAAAAGGACTGGTGTTAGTATTCGCCGTCCATATGTCATATCTGCAACGTTTCAAAATACTCCGCGCATCGTGTAGTTTCGTAGATTCGGCGACCGTAAATAGCTTCGCGCTGCCCAAAGTCTGTCGAGAAGCGGGGATAGCTCCAGTTAAGCTCTGGTATTAGGCGGTCGGATATCGCTCTCGGAAGACCGGTCAGGAAATCGTATGCAATGATGCAACAATTGCATATACGCGACACGGCGGGTAATGCATTCGGTGTACCACATTGTCGAGAGCAATGGGGTCGAAATATGGACGCGTCGTTGTCGGCGTGGTCGTGGGGTTGAGGCGCAAAGTTGTCGTCGAAGCTCCGGCAGCTCAAAATCACGATCGCAAGGGCGCAAAAAGACCCAAGATGCCGGGAAACCTCATAGGAAAGGCGCGAGAACTAACCTGAAGACCGGCGCGAGCAGAGTGGCTCTGCTGCTTCTTAGGACCCTCGACCGCAGAAGTCTTTCCACCCGAGCTCTTTCCACCAGAAGACTTGCCCTTTCCGCCCGGCATTTTGATATCGATATGCGCGTCGAAAATAAAAGTTGTATGGGTTGGAATGGATTTGTGAAAATCCAATAATCGAGCTGGTCGGGACGGATGCGAAGTCGATGGGGAAAAAAAATTGGCAGAGAGAATGTTCTGTTGTGGTGGCGGTGGTGGTCGGGAAGGCTCTTTTTCGTGGAGGCCAGGCGTAGAAGTCGTCAGAAAATCAGATGGCGGCGCGCGTAGGAAAACGTTGCTTGCTTTGCGTTGTGTCGAGCTCGCAGGTGCACGCCGTTCGTGGATTGGCCCGTTGTTATTATGGGAGGTCGCTCCCCAATCGTGTTCCACCAAATCCCCCAAGACCCCCAAGCAGGCTAGGCGATTAGCAGGTTGGGCGTTCACCTTCAGCAGGCTCGCTGCTGGGCACGCTGGGCTGGGCACCTAAAAGCACCGCAAAGAGGCCTGGCAGATAGGCAGACAGGCAGGCACCCGCTGCTGGGCTGCTTGTCAATCCTTCGGTGGATTTTGGGCCAATGAGGGGTCAGGCTGGGGAGAGTGCTGTTTGCCTGGGACCTCCAAAAAAAATTCGCTTGGTCAGCCGGATAAACTCCGGCTGCCGAGATGGGCCAAGCGCGCAGTTTGAGGAGAGAGCACAGCATACGAAGCCATGTATGCCAGAAGGAAAGGGCTTCGCTTGAAGCCAAGGGTGAGGTAAAATATGCAAAATGCGCTCGGCAAAGGAAACAGTCGTAGGACTTTCTGTTTCCATCGTTCCTGCCCAAAAATAGGCCGAGAAGGGGGATATGCAACTGACCTTGTGCTTACCATCGCCCAGGGAGGCTCTGGTGAGGGCAAACTCAACCCGGCAGTAGCAGCCCAACTATGGGGTCTGGGCCGTTCTGGAAAGATTGCATGATGCGTACGACCTGGTACAATGCCATCAGAGGGCTTTGCAGGGTGTCAGGAGTCGTATGTGAGAGTTATGCTGAACGGCGTTGGTATCTCAACTGCCAACTTGACGTCGGCTATCTGGCTTGGAGCTCAGGCGCTGGAAACTTGGAGGCCGAGCTGTGGCTTGGCCAGGCTAGCAGACAGGGCAGCCACAATCCCACTGCCCCACATCAGCCTTTTACCCCAAAAGCGATCTTCGGTGTGGTTCTTGGCAAATCAAGGTGAGACGGTCCGGTCACTCCAGTGGAGTTAGTGTGTAATCGGGCCCATAATCCTTAACCCAACTGCAAGTCGTCTTGCCGCATCAATTGATCACATTTGAACTGAGAAGCAATTGCATGGGACTACACTAGGTATGTAGCTCTTGATTTAATACTCATACTAAATGACCTCTCACAATGCATGATTCCTTCGCCCATTTTTTCTATGAACACCACATCATTCACTCGATTCAAGTGCGCAACACCTTGAGCGCCGTCATCAGGCTCTCCTTCTGTCGCTCCAATGCCATGCGCTGCTGCTTCGTGTCGACGTCTTCGCCCGCAATCAGCTCAAGTTGATCCTCCGTGAGGCTCATCACCATGTCGGACCCCATGACTTTGAGGGGGCTCACCTCGCCCTCCAGAAGGAAGTACAAGATGACCTGCTGACAGATAACGTCCACAAAGCGCTTGCGAGAAATCTTGTAGTAGCTCATCAGGGTGTCGAGGATGTCCTCGCACACTTGATGCGCGTTGTCCTTGTTCTGCGCGTGGCTTTTGATGTTCTCGACGTCCACGTAGCGTCTATCCTCGTGCCCGTGGAGCTCCACTGTTAGCTCCTCCAGAGCTTCCACCATCCGCTCGCCGCGCTTGCGCTGAAGGGTGGCGTTGAAGTAGTGGTTGAAGGTAGTCGGCCGACCGCCGCGCTCAATACCCAGTAGCCAGTGGGCGTGCGACATGGCACGACGGTACGCGTCGCACAGTCGATCCATTAGAATGCCGTCCCACAACTGCTCTCTGACTTGCTCCTCGGGGCACAATTTGGCCAGAAGCTCGAAAATGAAGTCGTGAACCACAACGATGGCCTTGCTGGTGTGTGACAACACAAGAGGCTCCCACTTTTCGGTTTGCTCTTCGAAAACCGTGGCAAGAACGGCTCCGCCAAACTACGCTATGGTTAACAATAATACAAGCCATCGGTACAGCGCGCACTTACCGTTCCAAGTTCTGGACCGCGGCTAGAGGCATACACATCCTCAATCTCCTCCATGATAGGGCTCTCGGAGGATGAAGGACACTCATAGTCGTCTTCCTGAAGGATATCAAGAAGCTCGGGATACTTGGCCAGAGGAACCTTGAATGGAAGGCTGCCCGTCTTACTTGCGAACGAACCCTCCTCTTCTTCATCGTCAGACCATTTGGGCCCGAAGCCCAGTTTGTGGCCTCTATCCTTGAAGAGGTTCGAGAAGTCCTCATTCAGCTTCATCATTTTGGTCACTAACTTCAAACCCGGGTCGTCCTTGAAGAGCTTGTCGCTGGCATAATATCCATTCAAGGCGGCTCCGGTGACCTCTTGGAATCTCGAGGCTAACTTTCCCAAGTATTGCCGCTGAGACTGTTCACCTGCCCGAGCTGGGCCCATGGCGTCCAACTTGCCCTTGCACGCCTGGAGTCTGTGCTCGATGTCAGTCTTGACGTGCGGGATCTCTTGCTTGGAGATGTTCATGAGCAATCCCCGCAATCTCAGTTTGAGGGCAGTAATGCCACAGTGTTCGGAAATGGCTGACCACGCATGATCCATGAAGAAAGCCTCTTCGGAAGCGAAGCGCTGCGAGAGTGTGGAACTGTGGTCATCTGCGCCACGGTTCTTGACCACGTGGTATCCCAACTTCAAGTTGCTACCTTTGCCCAGAACAAGGTCGCGGATTGTATCCTTGGATGCTTCTTCTGTGGCAAGATCAGGTTTGGTGAGCACACCCATGGTTCTCACTCCAGCTGGGTCAGCAGTTTCGGCAAGCTTCAGGATCTCCTGAGTGGCCAAATCGACGTTGCAAGGGACAATAGCCAAAATTCTACCGAGTCATTAGCAGCGATGCGCCGAGATGGAAGTTGCATAGGTACCCACATGGTTCTTCGATCATTCATGTACGATTTGACCATATTCTCGACGAGGACAATGTCGTTCTCAGTGGTAAGTCCTACGTGAAGTTAAGCCAATTGAACGTTTCCTGGTGGTCACTGACGTACCAGGTGTGGCTACGCGGAAGATGCCTGGAACATCAATAACGGTGAGATGTTCTTGCTGGATAGAGAAAGAGAATATAGTCAGCATTGGTACGTGTCGGTATCTAAGGTCAACGTACATCGGGGCCACAGATCTCGATCTTCAAGATGTCCTGGCTGAATGCAGAGCGTCCGTCGTTGGTGTCGGTCTTTGACATTCGAATGCCCATTGCGACGTTGGCCTAGAAGTTCAGCACCAAAATCGTCGAGATGTGGGGTTGAAGCGCCATACCTCCTCGAAGACCTTGATGAGCTCTTCGTCGTTCATCTCTGGAAGCTCGTGCTTGAAGTCAAGCAGCTGCCTCTTGGTCTGCTCGTCGGCATTGGGGCGGGGGATAATAGAGATGAAGATGCGCTTCTCCGCAGCGCGGCGACAGGTGATCTGAGTCGCATAGCGAGTGCAGAGTCCTGCGGCGCGAGGGAACGAGAATCTGGTGACGCTCTCCAAGACCGAGCTCTTGCCACTGGACTGGTCGCCGACCGCGACGAGCTACTCTATGATCAGTATCATGTGGGACCGCGTCAAGGATGGATGGCATTTCTCACCTGGGGCAATGGGATGAGGGCGCCGACGTTCAGTTCTCGCAACTTGTCGATCTTGGTAAGTGTGGCCTGGTTCCCCAGACCAACTTCGCTTTTAGCCATCTTGGCTGTAGTCTCGCTTTTCATGATTTTCATGAAGTCTCTAAGAAATGATTGCAAGTTGGTTTGGAGAATGGAGGGAAAACAGTCCGACTTGAAGGTGGGCAATCTCTGTTTATCTATCTTAAAAATCCTACCTGGTCAGCACAACTTGGTGGGTGAACATTGCCATTAGGGTATTTCCACAAGTACTCGAAGGTACTCGACAATGTTCAGGCCGCGTCCCTCGGCAACTCAATGTTTGGTATCCTACCAAGTCATCTACAAACGGATTCGGTTGCCTCTCTCAAGTCAAATAGGCGTTTTGGCTGGTGGGCCTCCTCGTTGGCAAACGGATCTGTAACCCAACGTCGCACAGGCGCTGTTAGTTCCCGTTATGACAGCATGCTAGTACGCTGACCAATGCCGCGACCTCCAACGGGTATTGCTGTTTACACCTTATGAGTCACTGTAAGATACGGGGTTCAAACGAATGCATGCTTATCGACCGTTGTTTTCATGAAATGGCACACGGGACTCCAGTACTTCGTTGTTGACCCGGTGCTGTCCCCATAGACAACCCCATGTCGAACCGATGTTCGGGAGCCAACCTGACCATAATAGTACATAGATACATAATATACACACCTTGTACTAAGGCGTAATGCTGAAACCTGTAGACGGACATGGCAGTCAACATCCGATCCGCCAACGTGCATGAAGTACGCCCGAGCCATGTGCTGGTACCATGCCCATACCCTGCCAGCTATCTTGCAATATCCATCTATGAGTGTCCGTTTGTGTCTCACATAGTTGAGCCTTCGCGGCCACGGCTCAGTACAGCACCCATGCTGCCAAGAACGTGTTTACGGCAAAGGCTCTGCCTAGGTACCCTGTCTGCAAATTGGGCTCCGTTGGCATCTCTTGCAGATTCTAGTCTCTGTTGGGCAAGATCGGGATTCTCCTTTCAGGTGAAGGGCTAGACTCGTTGCGTCTATTTTGTCAGGTTTGCCCCGCCCAAATAGGCTGGCGAAGGGTGGTAGTACCCTGTCCGCAACAGGGCTTCTCCGATTATATAATGATTCTTGAGTCTTCCTATGTGGATCGTGTTGGGATCTTTGAGGATTTAAAGTCCCTCGCCTGGATAAATCCGTCTCTTCTAGTCCCGATGCATCATGTCAGCTGGAATATAGTAGTTAGTTGGCTTGTAAAAGGCAGTAAAATAGCCTGGGAGAATTACCATATCTCTTGTCGGTTCTCCATGGCCTAAAAGACTATCCAGTGAGAGTCGTCGCGGATCCGATGACCCCCATTGCTTTTCATAACGTCGTTGACGATGACATCCCCGAGGGCCCCGAGGATTCTTCAATCTTGGTCGTGGGAATTTCTGGTAGCATAGAATGCGGTGCCCCCTTCTTCGCCGCCCGCTCCCGCTCCCTAGCGGCCTGCCACCACGTCTGCTCATCTTCCCATAGATCCCCCGGGAAAAACGTCTTGATCATCGAGCGGCCGCATCCCGGGTACGACTTCTCCAGTTCCTGCAGAGTCTTCATCACTTTGGGCTGGGCGAACACGTCTCGGTACGTGAGATGAATGCCGAACAGCCCCGGCTTACGCGGCGCCCCGGCGATGATGATGGTATGGATCATGCCGATAGTGCCGACCGCTAGGAGAAACCATGTCAGGTTCTCGATGCCGCACACCGTTGCGACAATGATTCTTTGGCACTCTATATGCAACATAGTATGCCACCAACACCAATTACATATCAGTTTTCCCGAGAATTCCAATGCGAGAGTCGTAACGGTTACCGAGAAACCAAGTCATTCAATCCACATCCCCATGTTGCATCGCGCTCTGGAATGCCAAAGTGATGAGCAGGACGCACCACAGGACTGCCAGGCCAGAGTATATGATGGGCGTGCTCTGCTTCCCCGGCAGTCCCTCCGACGAGGTGGCCAGGTCTTCGAGGTCGAGACCCCGCCCGGCTCCGATAATGACGATGGCGTGTTGAGCCCCGTTGCCCCGAGTTAGGACGAATGTCTTGTTCGAGTTCTTGTTGCAGGCCCACCGCTCTTGGGTCCAGTGCTGGAGGCTCGCGGTCAGAAAGGCCAGCGCGGTACCGAGGGCCGTGACGGCGAACTCTTGCCACACTCCGTAGAGCGCCCATGGTATCGACGCGATGGCCAGCTGCAAGACCGCGACCGCATAGCCGGAGTACCAAAGAAGGTCTCTATCGGGGACACCTGCTATCTTTTCCGAGCTAGCCTCGAACACGGAGACGCATAGGCCAGCGCGGCATCGGCCCCGGTCACCCGCTTTCGCCAACATCTGCGTGAGCCTTTCTTTCACCTGCCTCGGCATCCAGTACTCTTCGTAGTCGCGGAGGAGCCGGTTTATGACCCATGAGTTGTTCGTTCGGTGATAACTCCATTCCGTGCTCATCACCACCGCCGGCAGCTCCGGGGCCGGCAGGAAGGTCTTGTCGCCGACGGCCGCAAGGATGCCGGAGAAGCTGTAAGCGACCCATCCGAAGGAAAAGACGACGGGCGGGGGAGCCAGCTATCACCGCCCGTTTGTTGCGCGAGCGCTCCCTTGGCAACGTCGGCGCCGGCAAGCAGGAGCAGAGACATGATGTCGGACGGGTCTGCCCATTGCGACCGAATTTGAGAGGATATGCCAAGCTCTTGTCGGGCAAGGATCGAGACTACGGAGAGAGGCGCCATGGTTTTAGAGAATATAAACTCCAGAAATGCAGAGCCTATCGTGACTAACTGTTCGGTGCCTGCCCTCTTGTCATATATAATCAAACTTCACAACTTTTCCCATAGCCACTGCAGGCGAGTGGGCTGTAAAACCACCTGCAGCTGCCATTAGCCTAGAAAGTATGTTCTGCCTTGCAAAGCCACCGCCTGGCGAACCAAAACTAATACACGAATCATATGTACCCATGCATGTCCATGGGCGGTGCCCAAGTCTGCCGTGGGCGCAGTACCCCGCACTTGCTTTCTTGTTTCTTGAGGACTTCCGTACCGACCATGCAAGATTCCCTCAGTAAAATCAGACTCGGGCTTTTTTCCTGGTCAACCTGTCTTACCTTGCCGGGTACTGCCACAGCCAAACAATGAGATGGGTGTACCAACTGCATATGAAGACTGTCTTGGTTGACTCTTATCAGGCAACAACTAGTCGATGAGCCACGGATCCCAGCCTATGCATGAAATAGCAAACTTCTTGATTTCGGGAAGTCGGGCACCGATGGTGCACTTGGCGGCCAGGGAAAGCCAAGCAAGGGGCATTGTCGCTTCCACCCCACCTAATCGAGTGGCTTCCGGACAGCACTACGTTTATCACCCGTGACAGCGATGTCCAATCCGAAGGTTACTGCCTGCATTGTTTTGAGACGTTTGCATTATATAATACGATTATATTTCACCTAATCTACATTTTCTCATTAGTTTTCTCTCTAGGTGCTGTAACCCCTCCTTATGTCCAGCATCAAGGCGATCTGAACTATTCGGGATCTCGATGTGGCGATGCGTGTTCTGAAGGCTTCACAACTCTCCACTTCACGCCCCCCCTTTCCTGAGTCACACCACGTTGGCCCAACGGAAACGAAAGACTGATGGCTGGTCAAGGGTTTAGGAATGAGATTCTACAAGCATAATAGTCTACTGAAAATAGCTATATAAGCTGATCACCAGACCGAGTTTGGCTCATACTCATTTTCCTTGTTTATATCCCTGCATTCATCCACCGAGATCCTGTGTCTTACACTCTCAACAATGCTTGAGTGACTTGGTGACGGAGGCTCGTGGGTAGAAGAGGTCGCCAGTGCTTCCTTCCACCCATCTAGCTCCTCTTTCAACTGGTCCCGTACTCCATCCTCGTGTCCCATCCTAGAGATCACACTTTTCAATATGTCCACGGCTTCTTTCTGTTGCCTGCTCGCAGTCTGTTTGGTGAAGCCCGGTACAAACTCGCTGGTTATATGTTGGCCTGCCTCCCACAGGGCCACTGCCAAAGTAACCGAGACTTTCTCGCTCACCTCCTCATATTCCCCATGCACCGACTTGAAGAGGTCAGAAAAGAGACGGAGACTCTCCACTGCATCAGAGAAGCGGTGGTTCTTCCTAGACTGCTCGGCCTCCTGCCACTGCTGATTTAGTACTTCCCCCACGATCCTGGAGGTCTCTTGATCCAGCCTGATCTTGATCTCTTGGCCTTCATCAAAACTGGACAGTAGTGCTCCCTCGCCATTTCGCAATGACTCAGCCAGGGCGGCAAATATCTTCGCCGCCTCGGCTCGATTCTTTAGCCGGTAGTGGATCAACCCCAACTTTTCCTCAATTTTGATGCACTCGACCGGTCGCTGGGGCCGCACTCTGGGGTCATGTAAGCGTTGGTGCAGCTTGACTGACATCTCGACTGCACGGCCTTCGTCGAGGCAAAAGGTGGGCGCAAGGGCAGTCAACATTGCCTGCAGAGTATCGGGGTGTCGACTACCAAGACGGTGGCTGATGAGCTTGGGGATATCGAGGAAGCGTTCTGTTTCTTCCTCGGAAGTCTTCTCTTCCTCGAGGTCCTTGTCTTCCTCGAGGTCCTTACCAGGGTGCATTATCTTGCTGAGGTACTTGCCCTGCTCGGCAAGTAATACAATAAGATCACCCTGGAGCGCGATACCGGAGCTGATCACCTCGCTATAATGTGATTCGGCCTCGTGAGAATTCTTCAAGTCTGGATCAACTCGGAGGGTGTTGGCCAGGTCTAGACCGGCTTGTAGTGTAGCATAATGGCTGGGTCCGAAAGAAGGAGATCTCTTTCTATGTTGGAGTATTGCCCTTTGCGCCTGAATCACACGATCGCGTTGTGCATCAGACCGGGTGAGTTCGTTCTTTGCCCAGGCACCCAAAGCGTAGAGAAGGCTAGGGTGAACCTCGACAAAGTCCTTGGACTGATTGGGTTTGGGAGCAAGACACTCAAGCAGCCTGCTGATAAGGTCGTCGCCGTCGTAGTCATCGATGGCAAGCTCAAACAATCGACACTGGATGCGAAGCACATCCTCCAGGTTCTTCTTGCATTCTCCACTTCGCCCAGATAGAGACAGGGCAATGGATTTCTCGATGACGCAAGAGAGAGTCCAGGGGCTATCATCGCCCCATCGATCGCTCGATGTCAAAGCCGCGTCCTCGAGCTGTTTGAGGCCATCGACGTGATTCCCCATCCAGAGATTTAGAGCGGCGACTTGGAACTCGTACCGAAGCGTCTGCCGGTTATCGGTGCCCAGCAACTCTCTTGCCTTATATGCCAAGTTCTCGGAGACTGTGAAAGCTTCAGAAGGGCAAGAGTCAAGTCGATGTAGGCCCACCAGTGCAGAGGTGGCCTTCAGGATCAAAGGATGGTCTTGATCCAGGTACTCGGCCATCAAGTCTATGGTTTCCACGCACTTGACTTTGGCTTGCCCAAGCTGACCCGTTTCGGTGAGGAGACGACACAAAATGAAGCGCGTTTCCAGGGTCAAAAGGTGCGAGGTGCCGAAGCTCTTTTCCGTGTCTACCAAAAGTGGCCCCACGATGGACATGCCATCTTGTGCCTTTCCCTGCATCAACAAGATCTGAGCTTGGCTCAATCGCACGGCCGCCTCGAGATGAGACATACGCGGTGCCTTTGTTCCACCTTCTCTGATCGATGTAGCGCATGGTACCGTCTCTGGAGACGCAGGTCTGCTTTGGTTACAGTCTTCTTTGACCTTTTCCATCTTCGCCTTGGCTCTGTCTATATAGCGGGATGCCTGCGAAAAGTGACCGAGATAAGCATTGGCCAGACCTAGAAGTCGACTGCAGTTCACCTGGAGATAGCTGGCCTCCCCAATTTGTGAACTGGCGTCTATGCCCCTAAGTTTAGTGATAGCGTCGTTAAAGTTGCCGACCCTCGTGAGCACGACGGCGTAATTGTAGGAGATCTCGGCAGAGATCGGGGAATCCTTGCTGTCAATCGTACTTTGACATTCTTCATTGAGAATAACAAAATCGGCAATGGCGTTCTTATACTGGCCACGGATTGTTTTGATAACAGCCAGTTGCATTCGGCTGCGCAGTACAATGTTGCTGTATTGGCCAGGGAAGTCGTGTACCATCGTGAGGCATGACTCGTACAAGGCTGTGACGTTATGGAAGCTGCAGTTCCGAAGATATATCTCTGCGCTTTTGCTGCGCTTGATCAACGCTTTCTCAAACTCCTGGGGCTCCCGAGAAGCATCTTCATTAGAATTGAGTATCTTACGTACCCCTGGAGAGAGCGCTCTTTGGGGTAGCAAGGGATTGTTGAGCTTCGTGCCACTCGATCCGGTTGCTTCGGCTGACCGCGAGACCACCATATTCGGGACACCAGCCTTGGTCGTCTCAGCTGGCCGTGATGTCTCGGGATTAGAGTGAGCCTGAAAGTACTCATAATCAGCGAGACGTTTTCTCAGCTGGGAGGCGTCTCTTTCAGGGAGATCCCGCATTAGCTTAATTAAGCTCGACACCCTGTCAATGCCCCCCCTAAATTTGATGGGCAAATGAGCCAATGCAGCAATAAATTAATCAATTAATCAACACATACTTCATTTAAATACACAATTTAACGCGTGCGAACGCGAATTGAATCTCTTTCACGATCGGCTCGATTTTGATTAATTGCTGGCCCTTCTGCAGCCTTCTTTTTCGGCCTCTTCCTTGGCCGGCCCTCCTTTACATCGGCTTAGACCTGCCTGATATCTGCCAACGATACGAAGCCTTCATTAGGGTCCTTATCGACCTTCTTTCTTTTTTGAGCCCTCGTCTTCTCCAAATCGGCCTCTAGACCGGCTTTTTTATACTCCAGCCGGCCGATTCGAGAAGTTAAATCGTCGATACTCTTCCCGAACTTCGCCCATAGGAACTAGCGTATTAAATCACCGCCGACGACATCCTTCCCGAGGTAGGTAACTCCGAGATCCTTTAACTGCCGGCCGGTCTTAGGTGTCTCGATCCTTCCGAGCTCCGGTTCCGGCGGCCGGCTCGCCTCCTCGGCCGCTAAGGCCTCGTCGACGGCTCGGAGCGTGGCGGACCTCCGGAGCCGGTTATTTATCGGCTTCTGGATATTAACGGGCCAAAGCCCGGTCATAAACCAGCCCTTAGCGATATATATAAGTGATAAGCCGATCTTCCGGGCCCTAGCCCAGGCTTACAGGAAGTCCCCTTTCCGGACGTAGCTATTATTAGAGAGGGCACACGCCAACTCTAGCTCTCGCCGGAACCTCCTCTTTAAATGGGCGAAACAGCCCATATCTAAGGGCTGGAGAATGTGGCTACTATAGGGGGGTAGGTAAAAAAGCTAAACCTTAGCCTTTAAGGCCGCTAATATAAATTCCTCGGTAATATAATTACTATAGCTATTTAAAATAAGGAGTCTCTATTGTAAAGGGTTAACCGGCTAAGTTTAAGGGATAAAGATTTTCTTAAGCCACTTAACGGCGATAAGGTTAAAAGTTTAGCCCTTAAAGGAGGCTTTAAACGCCTAGTCTTTATAAAGGGCGTTGACTTTATTATTATCGACAGGGAACTATTATTACTAGACCGATTAGCCCTTAAGAATTATTATTATAGGGAGAGCATCGCCGACGGCGTTAATAGTCTTTAAAACGGTGGCCCATTCGTAATTAACTAAGTTATTCGTTATTAAACTTTTAATTTTAGCCGGTCTAATAACGAAAAAGCCCCTCTCGATCGTTATAAAAGTTCCTACCTTATCGGCGTTAAATCGTAAATATAATAGGATCCTTACGATTTATAGGCTAATAAGCCGGTTAAAAAATAATTATACGGCCCCGTTTAATATACATACGAAACGCCGAAAGTTTATCGCTTAAAACCGTACGGACTTCATTGCTTTATAACGACGTAGAAATCGGAATAGCCACTTTAATCCGAGGGTATAAAAATTACCCTTCACGATCAAGAAACATTAGGCGTATATATAGAATAGCCGGTGCGTTAATACGTACCTTAAACTAGCTTAAAAAAAGGCCTAATAAGCTAAAAAACGCTCCTTAGCACGCGTAAACAACTGCCGGTCTTTATTAAACTCTTGCCGGTTTCGACCCCTTTAAATCCGGCGGCGGGAAAATGCGCTTCGCGACGTTATTCCTCTTATAAACTTAATTAAGGGAGTATTTATCTAAAACATCCTAGATCGCCTACTAGATACGCTCTTTTTTATTAAGCATAATAGTGTTAAAAAAAAGGTTTAAATTAGTATATTTAACTTTTAGATTAAAGAAGATTTAACCCCCTTTATATACGATTAATGTGGTTCAGGGGCTGTATAATCGTTTGATCTAAGGGGGGCATTGACAGGGTGTCGAGCTTACAGCTCAGGGAGCGATAGACCAGCAGAATCGAATGATGAAAGATTTCCTGCAACTTCTCTCGAGGCATTTTCCGGGTTCGATTCCTGCCGGTATTCTATTCCTCCGTGGAGAGAGACTGAAGCTACCAGGCTTCGGGTGGGCTCCCGCCACCTGGGCCAGCGGTTACAGCGAAGACTACCCTTACCCACTGAGCCGTATGGAACATGGGACGGAACTGGTGCCCGAGGGCCTTCTTGTTCGATATCCCGGCATCATGCTCCATTGCGAAGAGCCGAAAACAGTCATGAGCTATGCGCAGAGCAAAGGGTTTGATTTCCCGGTAGACCGGGAGCTGAATGACTGGTACCGTGTCGAAATACTGTTCCAGGAGAACAGACTACCGACAATTAACGACATATTGACGAACCGTGCCAATAAAAAGTTCAACTACATGTTGGCGGTGATTATTTCTCGTCCACAGCCAAAGGAGCGTCTCGCGGAGATTGGACTGCTCGTGGAGATCTACGACAGCCCTTGGAGACGGCATGAGAAGCAGGTGCGACCTGAAACCATCCTATACTCGCGAGTTCTTAGCCGCATACGCATATCTCGTATTGGGCGTACTTCTTGGAGGGAACCCAAGGACCAAGTCATTGGTGAGAGAACGAGAGATGACCAGCTCTGGTGTGTGGATGATTATTCGTCCAACCTGACACGACTCAAGGAAATTTCTAACAAGGAAAGGAGAAGGGGGGACGCCGACGGCAAAGCAAAAGGATGTCGAACTCACCAGATGGTGAAGTCTGGAGTATCGCAGGGTCAGCGGCCGCAACGCCGCCCTCGAGAGGATCCATCCCTCTTTTCAAAATGGGTCAAGAGATCCCATGAGCAGCACGTCACCAAGAACTTGGGGAGATATTTTGAGCTCGATCAACCCCCTCAAGAAGCCTGCGTAATACTGTCTCTACAGCAATGGACTCGATCAGCATCAGAACATGTTTCTACCCTAGCTATCATATCCAATTTGGCGAAGCAAGTTCTATCAGATCTCTAGTTAGGCACAAAGTAAGCCCAACAAGAAAAGTACTCGTCGGCTGGTGCCTAAAGCTGCCCGAAGGAAACATTGTTAGATATTAAATGAAGTGGCGTGGATAAATCCATAAGCCAAATAGCGCGCCATACATTTATATATGTAGTTGAACGAGTATTGGTTATCATAGGCAGAATTCCAACCACTACGGGAAGGTAGATGCGGTGGAAATCTTATTGAAAATGCTGTCATGTTCAGGCTTCGTGACGCGCCCCCACGATGCATCCATCAGCTCGTGTAGGGTGGCCTTCTCATAGGTGGCGTCAATTCGTTGGTCGTGCTGCAATGATGTGACGTGGTGTAATCTATCGGACAGGTCCGATGATCCGATGGCAAAGAAGGCTGAGTTTCTCAAATATGCCAGCCACAGCCACAATTGGGTATTCCATTTTTTCCAAAGGGGGCGGGGTCAGCAAAGTCACCTTGCATTACTCATACCTCACAGCCCGCAGTCATTTGAATAGCCCTGACGATTGTACACTTCAAGAACACGTTGAATCGCTGCCACAATACCGCTATATATAAATAATCAAACCCAATCTCATGTATTGACCACACGCATCTCCAAAGACGCCGACCAACGAAGCCCGGCTAGTCACCATCATACAGATAGGGCACCCTTCATATACTGTGGCGTCATGGGTACAATCGAACAATTGCGGGATCAGTGGATTAATCCGTCCGATGTCTCGACTATACTGATGGCCATTGGCGGAGATGTCGTCCAAAATGCCTTCGCCCAGGGGACGGGTCAGCCCTATACGCCAGTTTGTTTCTCCTTTGGCTGTGTTGCCTACGCTTTTACCACGTTGGTCAACATAATTGGAGACGGCCGTTTACTCCCGAGCCCGGACTACCCCGTTAAGGTGTTCAACCTCGAGTCTGGGTATGCCCGAGAAAACAAGAACTGGGTCGTGGGCCGACTGCTTCGCGACATCGAGTCACAAGTTTCGCGCATGCGGCCCTTGAACGATAACACGGGTATTCGCATATCCGTCTTCGAGGCGATCGAAAACGAGAACAACCCAACGCAGTTTTCTTGGAGTTTCATGCACATTATCGGAGCCATTATGACACTCCTCCAACTGGGCGTCGCAACCATCCCCATCGCGCTAGATCGGCAATGGGGTGTCATGTTCATCACCATTATCGGCACCCTGCTCATTCAAATCGCGGGATTGCTTCCGCAATGGAGAGCAGAGAAGCTGCCTAACGGGCAGAAATCGAAGGACTGCTATGCTCTCACGTCGGGGAACGGGTCGACGGACATTGTGGTGGTTCTCGGGAGGGGACTCTGCTTGAACCTGGAAGAGATGTCGGCTTCTCAGTCACCCCGGATCAATCGCCCCTGGGAAAAGTTTCAGCGTCTATCGCAGCCTCTAGACCTGGAGAAGATGGCAGACTCCAACCGTCTAGGCACTCGGGGGCGGAAAGCAAAGACCTTCCACGGGTTCCCCCTCGGGTTCCGTCTGACGCAAATCACCTGCTGGGTGCTGTCGGTCCTTTGGCTTCTTCTTCTGGTGAACGTGGCTGCGTCAACCGATTATACATGGTGTCTTCTAGGTATAGGTGCTATAGGTATGTTCCAAAACGCTTGGCTGGCCGCTGTGGAGCTGCCGTCTGCCGAACGGAACCTACCTCTTTATCACTGTGACACTATCATGACCCACAAGGTCATGGACGGCATCATGGATTTCGATATCACATACGGTCGTGGTGTGCCGCTCATGGAGGAGTTCTTCCCCGGCCGTCTGCACGACGAGGAAACCGAGTGGTGGCGAGGCAACAAGGACCCCTACGATGACATTCGAGAGAAACATTCGGCCTTGCGTGATGTGCCCCGTAGCAGGAAGCGCGCAATCCCGACCTCCACGCTGGATCCCAGTCTAGAAGAGAAACGGAAGTCTTGGTTCGACGTGGACCAACCAAAAAGCCTGAGTCGTATCAACTACGAGCCTTCTACTAGATGGGACGACCTCAGAACCAGAGACAGGCCAAAAGGATCGACAGCTTCGCCAAGGAAACAATAATCACCGATGACTCCGACGGTTCAGAAAGCAGCGCAGTGCGCAGAACGGATACGCATGCCGCAGACGTAACACGTCCAGAACATCGGCAAATCTACGAAAAGGCACCAGACGAGAATATGACCAGTCCATTCAAGGACCCAGCGCCGGAAAGACCAAGGGGCCAGCGAGTGACGTTTTCGGATAGTGTTGGCATCGATTCCAGTGACGACGAACGCATCAGGGATTTACCCAAGGACCCAGCTTGAGCATAGTCGTTTGTCGATTGCCAGAAAGCCCTCGAAGCCTTCCTTCCATGACATTGGGATATTCAATTTGGTGCCCCGTATGTTTGAGAATAAAACAGCCCTTGGATGGATGTTTCTTGTTGGTCACAAATCGGTTGTACCAAGTGTCTCTTCGGAGTGGACACGACTTGAATGGACATATCGCTCTCCTTGTTTCATTATTCTAGGTTGTGGGGTGGAAACGTGGAATATGAGCCAATATTCTGCCGGAATGGTTCGCGTACTATCTTTTACATATTTACTTGTCTCGTTCGCCTGTATTTCTTTGATAGTGGCGTAGAGAGGAGGTCTCACGAAGTTGAAGTTATGTTCTACAAAACGTTAAAGTCGACAAAGTGCAGTCAGTTTTATAGCGACTTAGATAGGCTAGTACTCCTCATGAACTGGGATATCTTCCCAAGCTTCGAAAAGGGTTCTCTTTAGGATCACAATCGCCTATTCGTGCGGGTGTAGCAAAAATGGATCATTGGTAAAAAGGAGGAGGCTAAAGGGGCTTGAATGGAAAAAATAAGGCCACCAGCAGCAAAAAGTGAATCGTCACAATCAGGAGCGAGCGTGGATCGAACACGCGACCTTAGGATAATTGCGAATCTTGACTGCAATCCCACGCTATACCACTTAGCTACCGCTCCGTTGACGTAATGATACGATGGTTGGAGTCCGACTTATGCACCCTTATCAAGTGGGCTGACACACCGCCAAAGCCGGGCGGGGACAATGTCTATCAGAGCATAACGCAAGTCAAACTTTCAACTGAGTGAGCACCTGCCTACTCTGGATTCCCTCAGAGTCTCTGTCACCTCTGTATAAGTACAGTAGCATACTCATCTGCATATTGGCATAGTATACATAGCACCACCCACTCATATTGCGGGATCACCCAGCTAGTGAACTAGCTGACCGACATGGCCGAGCTCGTCACCCTCCACGTTGTATGCTTTTGTAAGAGGTAAAACATCATCTGAAGCAAGGCGCGATGGCAGAGTGGTCTAATGCGATAGACTAGAACTGGATCTCCGATTCTAGGTATCTATTTCCTTCGGGAGCGCAGGTTCAAATCCTGCTCGCGTCGTCATGATTTTTTTTGGCAATCCTTTATGTTATGCTTAGCTTTTCTACAACATTGACGACAGTCTTATGGATTTCGACCCGGAATGGCAACATTGCCAGAATGGGCGGTGGTATATTCCTTTCTATGGGGACTACCCTCATGGATCACAACGCGCTGCACATGGCCTCTTCATTGAATGTTGTATTGAATCACGTTCCACATCACAACTGTTGTGCTAGTTCTTATTAAACTGGAACTGCCATCTAAAATTCTCTCGAGCCTGACGATTTATGTAGCCAATCCTCATATTCATGTTAAAAGTGAAATGGCTGCATCAACCTTGGTTCGACGTTTGTTGGAATCCAGAAAGATTGGAAGAAGATGGAGCTTTGCCATTTCCGCTTTGCACGCCGGGGATTGATCTAAATAGTTTGGTCGTACCCCACTGCCGGATGCAAACTTTGATGAGACTGACGTGAGTGCAGCCTGGTCGTTCGAGTATATCTTTCGACACGGGGTGGGAGAGCAAGCCGTAACGTGGGACTGGTTGACCAATTGGGCATACCAGAACTTGATGATAATATGAATGCGGACTAGTCCCTAGGCTCGTACCAGGGGAGACCGCGATATAGCCGTATAAGCGTATAATGCTACAATTGGTGACATGTTGAAGACGATGTGTGTTGAGTTTGCTCGGTTTTGAGTCAGTTGCTTCTGCTGGCCTGCGCCGGTATAAGTCAAAACGCAAAAGAATAAAGAATAAAAAATCTTAGTGTTGAAGAAGATATAGGCGTAGAAAGAATCAGTGCTTGTCCAGATCAAGATAGCAATGAGGATAACCAGGGATGAACATGCATCTCATGATGGCTATCTTCATCAATCCTTCTCATTTGCCGTCAAGCCGGCGACACCTCCAGCTGTGGTTCGAGGGAACTTTACCATGGGATTGGGATACTCTGAAGTAAGTTTAAATGGACAGTGGATAAGAAGACTGCGGGCTTTCCTCGAGTCACGAGACCTTTTCAGCAGGTAAACCCACTTCGAAGCGATGGTATATATAAGCCTTCGAGATTCTCGTTCTTCAGACTTCAATCAAAACTTCACTCAAACATCACAACAGTCAAGCAGCAGCACCAGTTTCTCTGAAAACATACTCAAGATGCACTTCTCGTCCATCCTCGTCCTCGCCGCCCCTCTTGCGGCCTTGGTAAGTCTTTCCGAAGGAGTTTTTCCAACCCCAGACTGCTAACAGGAACGCCCCTTCAGGCCGCAACGCTCGAAGCCCCCATCCCCGGGTACCGCATCGTGCCGCTGGAGTGGGAGGTGGAAATGGCTCCCGGGCGGACCGAGGCGCTGAACGGCACCATCGAGGAGGTCTACGCCCAGATCCTCCGGATCAACCCCGACTTCCAGCTTGCTGCTCCCGCTCCCGCCGCCGAGGCCCGTGGACTGCAGCCGGAGAAGCGTAACCAGGTGGTTTGCGGAGCATTCTCCCGCGCCAGCAGGCGCCACATCAGAAAGGGCATCATGTATCTTCACGAGGTCGCCGGCAGGCCCGCCAACGGGCCGGGGCCGCGCGCCTGCGGTCAGGTCAGTTGATCGTACAACTCTGGGATCTTTTGGTGCAACCATGTAAGCTCTGCCCCAATCCTTCGTATATACGCAAACACACACACATACAGAGAGAAAGAGAGGGAGAGGGGCGATCCAACCCAACAAGATATAAATGGGGCACAAATACACATAGTCAGGGACTTTGGCGAGTAGGGTTGCTAATTGCAATGATTCTTCGACAAAAACAGGACGACGTCTCCAAGGAACTTGAAAGTTTCGACAAGATCGCCTTCAGCGCGATGAAAATCCTCCAAGGGTGCGCCTCCGTCAGGGCAAGGTCTCAGGCCTGAACATCGAGGAAGAAAATTGGAGCACCATCGTCATGGAGTCAAAGTGCTAGAGGCATCTGTTGGAGCTTGTAAAAGATATTTCCGGTTGGAAATACTTCGGGGACTCTGACGCGCTTGGGCTGAGGTGGATGGCGAAGTGTGTTTATCTTTCGTCTGCATTCTTTTCTACGTTGGGTCCCCTCTTCAATAAAGGGGTCATCTATTATCTTTCATTATGGGATATCGCCTTGCGGGAGCATCCTCGGCCTTACTGCACGGTATGGTCATTTGTGCCTTGGTGGATTTAGTACAGAGACAATATACTTTGTTTAGTACTGGGAGTCAATAAATTGCTGTGTTTAGATTGCAATATGTGTGCGCTTGAGCTCGAAGTGCTTGAATTCATTCCTAGACGTCACGATATAGATATAGTAGCGAAGATTTTAGTCATTATGTCACTCATCGTCATAATCGACATCATCCTCCAAAAGATCCGGATACTTCTCCCGGAGAGTGTTCCGCAAAGCTTCCAAACACTCCCCTTTCCTGTACCTGTCGAGATCCGGCCATCCATGATCCCGGTACAGCTTACGCATGACATCGGTCGAACCGTCACCAGTTTCGCCCGAGTGGTTGGAGTAATCATCATCAACCCTCCTCGGGCCGACCGGCACGAAGTTGAGCTGCCGAAACTCTCCCTTGAGCAGCTCGAAGAAATCGGGCACCGCCCAGGCCGGCCCGTCGCGCCGCCTCCCGAGCTCTTCCTCGGGCGTGTAGTCCATGGCATCATCCAGGACCGGCTCCACCCGTGTATCGCATTCGATGGCATGCGGACACTTGATCCAGTAGATGACGCCGAGCTCCGTGTCCAGGTTGAAGCTGAAAGACCACCGGGCCTCGAGCGCCAGGCCCACGACGTGCGGCGGCACGTGCTCCCACTCTCCCCCGTCCGTGGCCAGGAGCATGCTCTCGCGGTCCCAGTTCCTGGTCGCCAGGCGTGCCCAGTCGACGAAATGGGTGCCCGGCGCGGCCTGGGGCGTCTCGACGTCCCCGTCGTTGCGGATGTAGGGCAGGTGGCGCAGCAGCTCGATGACCTCGTCGGTCTTGCCGAGGTATCCCAGTTCTCCTTGGTGATCTGGGGCCAGCCGCCCTCGGGGGCTCGATGATGCTTGATGGGGGCAGGTAGAGCTTGCTGAGGAACTGGTAGTAGTCGCGAACGGCGGCGATGGTGGCTTCGCGCGAATAGCTGATATCGGAGAGGCGAGGCATCGTGCGAAACGTCAATGAGGCGGTGTGGCAGTGCTAGCTTGGATGTTTTATATGATGTGTGATGCCGAGTTGGGGCTTATTTGGCTTATGTAGCGGCGTCAGCATAGGTGCCTAGATGTCCTAGTAATTACTCCGAGCAGGTTCCCCACGTCCATATGGTTCGGGGAGGTTTCTGATTGGTCCGTATATTGCGTTCATGGGATAAGTTCATGTTCTGTATTAATGGTATCGTAACGCCCACTAATTAACATATCGTAACCCAAGACATCTCCGACTCTCTCCAATCGATGAGGCACCCGTCAACGTAACCAGCGCCGACCCGCTCATAGACATCGTTCATATTCAGCCTCCCCTCCGTCAATTGGACCACCAGGACGTAATGCGTGATGTCTGCTTCGGCTTTGCCTCGCACATCCTCGCGGCCCATCGCCACACAACGCAGTCTACTGGGATCCCGAATACCTGCGCCCGGGTCGTCGTAGATGATCTCGGGCCGGCGTCTGGGTTCGCTATCTCCCAAAAAGCCGAGGCCGAAGGGTCTTGCAACGGCCTTAAGCTCCATATCACGAGGCGCGGTACCAACATCCAACGCGATCCTCGAATCCAGCTCGTCGCTTCTCCAAGGCGCCTCGACCTGGCCCGCCTTCCACAAGACCCCGCCGCCCCGCGGCAAGTCAAGGTAGTCAATACCCCCGCCGTACGCCATCCAAGACCAGCTCGGCACGCGGCCGACGAGGCCCGGGACGCGCGCCAGGGACGCGACGTCGCGGCCGCGGCGCCACAGCAGGGTGTGCTGCAAGTAGCTGCGGCGGTCGTCGAAGACGCCAAAGGGTCCGGGGACGCCGAGGCTGCGGATGAGCCGCCTCTGCAGGCCGCGGATCGCGACGGGCCGGTCCGTGGCCCGCGACAGGGCCAGGCGCGAGTACCGGCTGTAGAGGCTCTCGTAGCCTCGGATCGTCTCGAGCCGCGTGACGCCGTCGGCGAGGCGGGACGGGAAGTTCGGGTCGCCCATGTACGAGGCAAGCAGGCTTTACCCGAAAACCTAAGTTAGATACGTTTTTCTTCGAGTTCGAAATTCCAGGTGGAAAATAATGTTTGGGAAGCTCCGGTTGGCGAAGCTGGTGGACTTACTTGGACGTCTTGGTCATCGTTTCGCAGCGGACCCCATGGCCGCACTCCCAGTACGTCTGACCCTCGGAAAAGAAGATGGAACGCCGGGCGAGCGCGCGCTCCTGGAAGACCCAGCCGCGCTGGCTAAGCGGCCCTCCACGACGTCCTTCTGGAAGTCGTCGATGAACTCGCACACGTGGAAGCGGGGCCGGCCCTTGTAGTGGCTCTCGACCGTCACAAAGTCCCGCTGCTGGGTACGTGGGCGGAGGAAGCCGTCCGTTTGGGAAGTGGCGCTGCTCGCGACGATGACGCACCAGGCGTTGCCGAAGTAGTACTCCATGCGATCTGCTTCGGTGTCGAAGTCTCCCTCGGGCCCCTGGACGATGCAGATCGAGTCGATCCAGAGATAGGATATTCCCAGCCTGCGCGTCACGATCACGGCGTCCTTGAAGGTGGCGGGAGACTATCCACAGCGATGCCCTGCTTATGACCGTTGAGGTTGGAAGGGAGGGTACAGAAATGCGGCCCGGGGCCCCAGGGGTGCGACAGGGCAATGTATCGCAGCCAGGTGGTGCTGCTGATGTCCAGTAGCTTGATTGTTGGATCCCCATCCGATCCTATGTCTAGCAGTCGTGATGGCACGCAGATTCCAGATCTCTGGCGGACTATAGGTGTAGCACAGTCTGCATGGCTCTTCGTGCAGCTATCAAGCCATGATTGTATGATCGCAAAGTGGCTTGAACTCCCCGCATCAGCCAGAGCCGGCATTCCGATCTGGAAGTCTTTCGGGATTCGCTTAGTTTCGCCTGTTTTTCACCTGGAGTCAGCATTCTGGACTCATCGGAATCAAGTTGGAATGCCATAACTTACCTGGATCCCAACAAATAGTCAAGACTGGAGGATATTTGCCGTTGAGTAGTATCATGGAGTCTCTGACGTCAAATCGTGCGGTTCTATCCGTGACCCCTCCGCCTTGGTTACATACTTTCATACGGAGCCTGCAAAACCCACAAGACGAGGCGGAGTGGTGTAAATCAGACACATCATCCGTAAAGAAGGGTTTGATAGGCATTGTGCAAGGAAGGCAGATGGTACCCGGAGGGGTTCGGCTTCCAAACTGTGCCTCCTCGCTATAGAGAAGCCCACTTTCGACGACAAAGTCGTTGTCAACCGGAAAGAACCATTGGTCATTCACCTATACAGTTGTGTGAGTAGAGACATATCTCAAACCGGCCGGTTGCACCATACCTTGGTACCTTTGATCTCGACTGTGTTTTCAGTAGACTGCATGTCCTTGACATTTGACGTCATGCCTTCAAGTGGAAACATGCGTTTTTGGATGTCGTAGCGCTGCAGGTTCGTGTACCAATAATAATGGGCAACTCTTCCACGTTTCTGTATAGTTCCCAGGGCCTTGCGGAACGTATTAGCATGACCACGACTGCTTAGGACTTCGTTGTCGCCATAAGGCACTTCATCGTCACTCTTTCGTGGCCGTATTTCGGACGAAGATCTTATTGAATGAAGTACGTCGTGTGGCTCCTCCAGCCGGGCAGCCAAAAGCGAGTTCTTGACCAGTCTCAAGAGATCTCGCATGGCCGACTGGCTTTGGCACTCCTGGTCGGCTAGGATCGTTTCCATGGCACGATTGAGCACGGGTTGAACCAAGGTCTTCGAGCTTCCGCCTCGTGCACTTGACCTGTTTTCCCACAATGTGTTGAGCCGGAGATAACGAAACTGATCGAGCTCAGTTCGACCATATAATATCCAGATCATGAACTCGATGACGACGCATCCAAAAGACCAGATGTCGCTGCGGCATGATATGGCATGGCCCTTGGAAAATCCACCGGACGATACACTCGGGAGCCTGGTACAGTAGAGGGTCCCCGGTGACAGCGGTCAGTCGAACCTCGGGCGAGTCGTTCTCCACTTGAGCAAGGTCGAAGTTTGCTATCTTCATTACGCCGACATCAATTTCACGATCAGTCTTAGGCCTCGTCCGGAAGCGGAGGATAGTCTCGGCCCTAAGATCCCCATGATGGAAACAGCTGCTGCCGTCCGTAGAGGTGTGTAGCGTATTCAGTGCATCCGTGAGCCCCTTGAGTTGCCGCACAACCCGCCGCATGAGACCAGCAGTCATGCGCGGCTTGGGATGGCTTGACCAAAACTCGGATAGATTGCCGCCATCCGCCCAAGGGAAGACGAGATAGCACATATCACCACGGGTGATGACGGCGAGCAGCTCGATGCAGTGACGGGCTCCCATCTCCTTTGCCTTCTTCAAGGCTTGAACTTCTTTCCCACGGGGCACGTCGCGGCGGTACTCTTTAACGGCCACAACCGGTTGGGTCTCTTTTTCTTGTGCCTCTTCTTCCTGGACGTCGCTCTCTTCCGCATTCTCGTCTTCATCTCTTTTCTCCTCTTCCTCCTCACCAATCTGGAATCGAAGCTGCGAGCAAGTCCGGAGCGGCCGTTCTGGACGTTGTGGTCGTGGCTTAGGGCGGTTTGATCATGTACTGTCTCGTGTGAGTATCGTTTTACTCATAAACAGGAGCGTTTCTAATGTTTGGCGTACTGGCGATATGGCATCCGGATAGTATTCTTTGAGGACCGTTGCTGGGCTACCAGATAGCCTGCTACCCCCTTGGCTATCCCCATGGCTGAAGTCACGCACCACGCGGAAGGGCAGGATATGTTCTGGGTCCAAATCCCAATCCAGGTCGCTTTTCGAAATACCACGGACCAGAAACTCCCATTGCTTCTCCATGAACCTCTCAGCATGTGCAGAACTCCATGGCGCACTGACATCGCGATTATCATGTCCGAGGCTGGTAATCATGTGCCGGTTACTGCTTGTGATGGGTAGAAACTCATCGGTAAAGCAGGCATCCTTGAACGCCATGGTCGTTTCCAAGAGAGCATTGCCTCTCAGCCACTGACAATGGCTATCGCAAACAGCCTTTTGGCCTCCGCGAGTACGAAAGCGATAAGGCTCTCATCGGTGTCATTGCCCAGGCTCCGAAGGACATTGGGGCGCGTGACCACCTTGTCGAGGCAGCTTTCCGGATAGAAATCGCGAGGGTCGTGGAGATTTGCATCGCACACGCGTGTTTCATACAATTGGCTCGCAATCAAATGGGCTCCCTCAACTGTGGTGCCCCCAGAGGCTGATGGTTCCATCTTTGATTGTACCGGGATGTATTATCCCGTTCAAATGAGAATGATGAGTTGGCATCCGCAGGGGATAAAGTCGTGCCGGGATAGAGCCTCATGGTCGGGCCTTTCCTTTCCCTTCCCCTACGCGCCTACTTACCTAAGCATCTGACACATGGACAGCGGGGTTTATGCAGGTATGCTTCTTGGGTCTCATTGACAGCAATACGGCAAGGGTAGCCATTGGCCAAAGAGGGGTCCATCAGCTGATCGCATGAAAAGGCGACCGTTCACACAAATGATCCATTGACTCTAACAGACGGGTCAACGTCAGGATCACGGCTTTTAGACATGAAATTGTACTAGGGCCATGGTTACGGAGGATGATGTTGATGTTCAACGCCCAGAGTTGGACTAATCTAGACTATTAGCCTTTAAGGGGCGAGACTGGATACAGGGGTGGCTCGATACAACGGTAGGTGGAAGCCTATTAACTCTGGAAGCTCACTCGCCATCCTTTTGTTGGTTGGCACCATAGCATTAGGAATGGGATATATATTGTCCATACATGGCTCGGGGAGACTTCAACGTATGTTCCTATCTGCGAAACGACCGGTTAGGCTCATCAGATGAACGATTGGAAATTGGATGCTTCAAGCAACGCGATCATGTCAGATATACGAGCTTGTATTGCATCAGTATCGCACACACCCACCTTCCCTTGCTCGGTCCTACTACTGCTTGTCCGTCTACTATCGCCGAACTTGCAAGACGTTACCAATAACGTTACGCAAGCCATAGGTATCGCTGCGCTTTACGCCAGTACCATAAGGGGTTGGTTCAACCGGCACGAGCCGGATCTGCACGGTACGTCATTCAGTCGCCAATCACCCCGTATTCACTCATGCTAGTTGCATCTTCAGAGGCAGGAAACCGAAAAGGGTAGATGTTGAGTTTACCAGGCCTCCTTGGATGATCCTCGTGCATATGGACATGAACACGGCAGAGCGCCATCGAACGACTTTCACCAACGACTGCATAATCAAGACTGCAACCCATGATCATCGGTCACGAACCGCGCCAACGTGTGTAACGACTGGCCATGCATAGCCGGCGGCGCGTGCCTCTGTGGCTGGTGCAGGATACATGAAGCGGTCAAGTGTTTTCGTTCATTTATCCTGCTTCTTCCACTTCGTTCCTTCGGGATAGACCTTCCCTCTTGAGCAATTAGCCCTGCATGATTAGTATTCAACCGTATGGTGCACGAAAGGAAAAATAATTGCGTCGGTGGCTGAGACTGAAATCACACTGGCGAGGCTCATAAGGGGTTCGGTCAACAGGATCGCTTGATCAGGTGAAAGATTTGGGGAAGCACAATGCAAGCGAGAGGCGGTACGTTGCGGCTGTGTGGGTGGTATGCAGGAAAGCTTATCAGAACGGGTCGCATGTCAGACGGCGGTGATGGTGGCTGGTGCCGATGTTGTTGTTGCTGTTCAGGTGGCTGTCGCGTCTCGTCCAGATGACTGTATTCATCAAGGTAAGTTGGTCTCTGGAATAGGCAGGCGACAAAAGGAAACCCATTTGGATGGCCAATAGTCGCGTTTGAATGTTCAGTTGTCCATACATGATTTGCCCAGTGAAGAGGATGGCTTGCAGCAGACGCCGACCCGTAAGCAGAGCTAGCTGTGTGTGTGTGTGCCTTGCTGCAGATTCACCGCTCTTCTTCACTGGTTGCCAGGCAGTCAATCCCGTGAAATGTCTCAACGAAAGATGATCTATTTGAGAAAACAGCAGGCCTGCCGAACTGGAATATGACAAATCGAAAAAGCAAGCACGAAGTGCGAGGAATCATGGCCGTCTCGACCAATTGGGCCGGGATTCCAAGAGCTCTTGCTGACTGTGGCGCCACTCACACAGTCCATCTGCGAATGGCGCCCGCGCTGACAGGCGGGGCGCTGTTGAGGACGTTGGACTAACTGATCAACAGGGTCGGGGCCTGGCGTTAGTTCTCACTTAATGAGATCTCGATAAACCGCTTGCCTCGATTTGATGAGACGAGGAAAAGGGGGAGGAAGGGAGGAACCGTTCCCCGACCACCAGCACAGGTTGATTGGCTCCCCCAGTGCCTTTGATGAATGAGGCTCTTGATCTGCGCCGCCACGATAACTTCCAAAGTGGCCGTCGGCTAGGAGCGTGTCGGTGGCTGAGCATCGGAAGCAGTTGTAAGCATTGTGCATGATCTGGGGACTGGACGGGCTGGTTTGGAGGTGTCAGAGCCGCGGTTGGGGTATTGTCGGTTCGGCGTGGAGAGCTGTGTCCTGTATCTTGCTTATCTTGGCCTGGCCGGTGTAGCACTGCAGGCTGCATGGAGATGCAGCTGAACGCCACGTCAAGTCATGGGAAATCAAGGCATCTGATCATGAGTCCATAAACTTGGAAGTTTGCATCCTGATTTCATGCGTTGGACTTGCATTGTGCGGCGCTCTCACGCTTGGAACTGCTCCTGGCTGGTTTGTGACGGAGGTCTTGGCAGGGTAGGCCTGCCTATTAGTATTTTCTCGGCGAGTCCCGAGCGCTGGCAGCTGAATTAAGGGTTTGATGAACAGGATAGACGCCACGGTCTTGGGTCCTTGTCGGACCCTTGGCATGGGCGAATTGCCTTTTGGGGGAGCTTTGTAGGAGCTTTAATTGTAGGAAGCGCCGTGGCTGGTGGCTCGGATGACGAAGAGGAAGATGCAAGGCAGCCGTGGTGGCTTCGCACGGCAGCTGCCAGAAATGAGGGGCATCGGTCCATCGATGCTATTGATTGGCTTGAGATCGTCCTACTTAATCAGAAAGAAGAAGCTGCGAACGGACGGACCCCGCAACGGCGTCTTGTCTGAACTCGGGGCTTCAAGTTGGCTGGAAGGTGTTGGTTCTATGATGACTTCCCTTTCCCCCTCCCCCTTACTAAGTGGGCTGACCGGTTGAGTTTTTTGTGCCGGCTTAGTTGGGCTGTTATGGTCTGGGAAGGCACTACCCATAGGCATTTCTTTAGGCGATGGACCACTAGAAGTGCCCTGAAGCGTAGCGTGCCATGACGCACAGGCTGTACTGCTGCACTGTCAATTGACCCCCACCACACGTGTAAGGGAATACCTAGGCCATGGCCTTAGTCGCAACTTATCACCCTTATCCTGAGGCCCTCCTCATCGCCAATCAATTTGCTGTCTATCGAATACGAGAAAGAAAATCCGTGATGCTGCATAACTTCTCGTGTCCTCTCTCCTCCCAAGCAGAGACGGGAGAATTCTCGGCCACACCCTGCTAATCGGCGACCGGCTGCTTCCATCCCACTGGTACAAACTGCAAACCCACCTCGGCACAGCTTACCTGCGATTGACGCTTGCCCGGGATGGGCGCGTGTCCGACTGCATCTTTTGCTTTTTCTTCCCGGTATGGTGCAGACAGACAGTTTAAGCTATCGCCCGACGTTCAATAGTCGATTCTCGGGGACCCGTTTGATTCTGGCTTGCGCGACCCAACGGTGGTGCGTGTTGGGTGCTGATCTGCGAAGGGCGCCAATGCTGCCAATATCGTCTATCGACTCCCTGCCACATGTGGTTGTGCCATCTCGGCTTGCCTAGATGAGGGCTGGCCCCATCCACACCACACTACGACTGCGACGTAGCATCTATCTTGATCACATTGACATTCCTCCGATTCGCCTTCTTCGATCCTGGATTTCCATGCCCAACAAGGACGGTGACTCTTGTAGTGGGCTCCCAGATTGCTCTCTCAGCTGTCACACCCAATCAACCTCCGTCCTGGGAGAGGCGCGACAGGGGGTTCATGCAAGTCCAGGGACAAAGAATGCGACGCCGTACGAGAGAAGAAGAGATTTCAACCACTATCATCCGGATACATGGCACAGACACACGCCATGGCACTGATATCGGCAACGCGTGCCAGCGCCGATCAGCACGGCCTGGAAATAGAACTAGAACCCGCCCATGTGGGTGCGCCCGATATCTGACTGCTCCACCTGAGCTGTCGCCCCGTGGCATGATCCCGGCGGCATGCCCCCAAGTTCCTTCTTAGGCTACCAGCCGGCTGGCCGCGCCAAGGGTAATTGTGGGCTTCATTCCATCTCGTGTAAGACCTGCTGCCTCTGCTACGCGCTCTTGCTTCTTGCAGGTCTGCATGGTCCCCCTTTGCTTCACCGGAGCTCTCGGTACGCTCGATAAGGGCTATTGGAGTGTACAGCCAACAGTACTGGCGGCCCGGCGAACGAACACATGAACCCTCCCTCTCCTGCCTTCCCCAGCTGAAGAAACCCCAGCCAAGCTCTGGCTGAATCTCCACACCAATGCAGACTGCAAGCCACAGGATGTCTGCTTCTTCCTAGGGCTCTTGATGTGCTTATATAGGACAGGGTCTCACCTCGATCCTGCACTTGATCCCAACCTCTGTCGCTCGCTAGGCACACTCGTTCGCTATCTCGCCAGCAGTTCGCTATGGCTTCCCTTCGTTCCCTTGCCGTTGCTTCCGTGGCTCTTCTTGCCCAGGTGAGTCTACTGATCCCCTGGCTCCCCACACATGGCACTGGGACACCATCTAACCAGTCTTGGACAGATCGCTACGGCCGGTATAATAATACCCAGAGCGCTGAGTATACCTACCGACCTCCCCAACAACTGGACTTATGTTGCCTGCTACATGTGCGTCTGCCAGCTACCCCTAACGTAGATGACACTCGAGCTAATCGTCCACGCAGCGACAATGCAGACGGCAAAAGAGCCCTCGGTGGTGATGGGTACAACAACGGAACCAGCATGACGGTCGAGGACTGTGCCCTCTTCTGTATGGACAAGGGTTACTCCATGGCTGGAACCGAATATGGCGCTGAGTGCTGTCAGTTGACCCGACTGCCCGTGTTCCATATGCTTGTCGCTGACCCATTCTCAAGACTGCGGTGACAAGCCCAACGAGGCTTCTACCATAGTCAATGACTCGGAGTGCAGCGTACCCTGTGCTGGTGACGCGACTCAACCCTGCGGAGCTGGAAACAGATTGTCCGTCTACAGCGGCCCAGCGAAGACCCCCATGCCGCCAGCTGCCATTGGCGGATGGAAGTACGAAGGATGCTACACGTCAGTGCTCATTGCCTTATTGGCGTACCGCACATGATACTGACTGACCGGTATACAGCGAAGGAACTGGAGGAAGAACACTCACATTCGGTGCCGGGGTTCCTGGTGGTTCAGCTGCAAGTAAGTACCTTGTCAAGTGCCCTATCTCTAGCCGAGGATAACATGAACTGACTCTAACGAAGTGACCAACAACCTCTGTACTACTGCATGCCGACAGGCTGGATACACCATCGCAGGAACAGAGTACTCGGGCGAGTGCTATTGTGGTAACGAGTATGCCAACGGAGGCGCTCAGATCTCACAGGGCTGTAACATGGCCTGCAATGGCGACTCGACCCAGATCTGCGGTGGCGGCAGCCGGCTCAGCGTCTGGTCCCTGATTGGATCTGGCTCGAACCCGACTTCTACTATCTCGACCAGGCCATCCCAGCCCACCTCTCCCGGAAGCCCCGCCGCCCTACCCGCAGCGTGGGCCTACAAGGGCTGCTATACCGAAGGCAGCAGCGGCCGTGCCTTCTTGAACCAGCAGCCCGACAGCCAGACCCTGAGCGTCGAGTCTTGTGTCGAGAAATGCGTCAGCCTCGGCTACGGCGTAGCTGGAATGGAGTATGGGGCACAATGCTTCTGCGACAACTTCGTTCGAAACGGCGCCGAGCTCGTCAGCGACTCGGATTGCAGCATGTCCTGCTCCGGAAACCCCGCCCAGAAGTGCGGTGCCGGCAACAGGCTCTCGGTCTACTCGAATGCTACCCTTATCGTCTACCAGCCACCCAAGCCCCAGACCGAGAACCTGCCCGCCAACTGGGCCTATGTCGGTTGTATCATGTACGTCGCCCCCATTTCCCGTTCGCTCACATAGACATCTTCATTTGCTAATATCGTTATGTCCAGAGATGACATTGCTGACCGTACTTTCCCTGGATGTCCAACAACATTGAGAACGCCACTATTTCTGAGTGTATTGCTGGCTGCAGTCGTTTTGGATACGAGGCTGGCGGTATCGAGTACGGTTACCAATGCTGTGAGTTGGCACTGACACCCCGGCTCATCTGGTAATGTGACTAATCAGCTCGTAGTCTGTGGCGATGTTCCGCTGGGTAGCAAAGCTACTCTTTTGCCTGAGACTGAGTGCAACGTTGCCTGCCCTGGCGATCCCCAGATCCTATGCGGTATGTTTCCTCTCCCTAGCTATCGTGGTGTGTTCACTCAGTGACTGACGTCCTCTAGGTGGCGGCAACCGGATCTCGTACTACCGGTGGACTGGTCCCCAGCTGACGAAATGGTCGTACGCCTCAGGCCCGGCTGCTGGTCGCTACGACTTCATCATGTCTGCGCCCCTCATTCCCCTGATCAGCACCGTCGGCATTAACGACAAGGTGGTGTTCGTCGAGAAGCACGGCACCGGAGAAGGCAACCACACCGGCTCTTTTGAGTTCGACCCCTCGCTGGCCCCGCAATACGGGACCGCCTTCCGCGAGCTCCAGCTCAAGACGGATGTCTTCTGTTCGGGCTCCATCGTCATGCCGGACAAGGCAGGCCGGCAGATCAACCTCGGAGGCTGGTCCCTGGACTCCTTGTACGGTGTTCGTCTCTTCACCCCCGATAGCCCGCTGGGAACCAACGGTACCAACCAGTGGGAAGAGGACTACACCAAGCTGAAGCTCATGGACGGCCGGTGGTACCCTACCGCTCTCACCCTCTCCAACGGCTCAATCCTGGTCATGGGTGGCGAGGACGGCTCCGATGGCCCCATGGTCCCGAGCGCCGAGGTCGTACCCAAGCCCGCGGGCGTCACCGCTTCCACACACCTCGACTACCTCGCCAACGTCGAGAAGGTCAACTCGTACCCCTTCGTGGCAGTGATGCCGTCGGGCAACATGTTCTTCGCGCAGTATAACGAAGCCCGCCTCATTTCTCAGGTCGACTTCCACAGTGTCCGGTCGCTGCCCAAGATGCCCGGTGCCGTCAACAACCCGGACGCCGGCCGCAACTACCCGCTCCAGGGCACCATGATGCTTATGCCCCAGCACGCGCCCTACACGGACCCCATGACCGTCCTGGTCTGCGGTGGCACAACCGATGGCGCCAACTTCGGAATCGACAACTGCATCTCCACTGAACCCGACAATGCCGGCGCCCAGTGGCGCATTGAAAGAATGGTATGGTCCTTATCTCTTGATTGGATTGACTTGGGCGACTGTGACTAACAACTCTACAGCCTTCAACTCGTGTCGTCAGCTTGATGGTCGCCCTCCCTGACGGCCGCTACGTCATCATGGGCGGTTCTTACAACGGCCGCGCCGGCTTCGGCCTGCAGCCCGACCCGCCGAACCTGTCAGCGGTGCTGTACGACCCGACCAAGCCCCTGGGCGCTCGCATGACCATGTGGGCTAACACGACGATCCCGCGACTGTACCACTCCGAGGCCGTGCTCATGTCGGACGGCCGCATCCTGGTTTCGGGCTCGGACCCCGAGGACGCCAAGCACCCGCAGGAACACCGCCTCGAGTACTTCTCGCCCGACTACATCCTGTCGGGCGCCGCGAAACTCGACCTTCACCATCACGAACAAGGACTGGGCCTACGGCGCCACGGTGAACTTCCAGCTCACTTCGACTTCGGGCGGCGCCATCCGGGTCTCGCTGCTGGCGGCCGTGGGATCGACACACGGCAACAGCATGGGCCAGCGCACGCTGTTCCCGGCCGTCACCTGCAACGGCAACGCCTGCACGGTCACGGCGCCGCCCAACGCTAATGTCAGCCCGCCGTCGTGGTACCAGATGTTCGTGCTCGATGGGCCCACGCCTAGTCAAGCTGTCTGGGTCCGTATCGGTGGCGACCCGGCGCGGTTGGGTGACTGGCCGCAGATTCCTGGGTTCACTCACCCTGGAGTGTAAGGCCATTTCTTCCGAGGGAGATTTCAGAGAAACGAAGTCAGCTGGGACTCCCAACTTGATTTCTCGTCGTCGTCGTCGTCATGGTAATGGTAATGAAGTTCGAACGATGTGTGGTTTTTCAAAACGAACCAGATGACGAAAACTCGCTACTCAAAAAAGGGATTCATCTTTTTATATAACAAGTACTTGCTCAAGTACATAATGAAGTAATGTGGCTCAGGATTCTTGGATAAGCGGGAAGGAATAGATGGAAAATGGACCTTTCATAGTCGGATAGTTATTCAATCCATCAACGTCAAATCAATAAACTTTCTCGATATCACTCGCAATTCCTAGCTGGTCTATGTAATATCCGCGGATACACACTCTTATTCCCTTCTTGTCGCGTCTTCCTATCAAGCGAGGCTGGTTGAACGTCAACTACTCCCTTGCTCAAAGTCTCGAAGTAGTCGTAAGCTCCCCTCCCAGCTTAATCAGAGAGGCAAAGAAAGGTTCGTCCCATCTTCTCCTCCCTTCTCCTTAAATTGATTGATTGACACATCCGTGATCGAACCTTGTTCGCCCCCTTCATCCATACAGAAGCCGCTCTGCGCAACTCAACTCAACGTCCCCCTTAAGCTTCCCGTCGTTTCGCCACACTCTCCAAGCGGCACGCGGGACGGCACGTCATCTCATAGTCTTGAACTAAGCCCAGGGATGGACACTGACGAGGCAAAACTTCAATTCTAACCCTAACTCTGACTGACCGACTGGACGTGGGAAGTTTGTGAAATTTTGACGTGGTGCATGGCATGGCGTGGGCATGTGGCGTGGCGGGGTACATGCAAGCATGCGCGCGCACATGGAGTATCCTCAGTAGGTTGCGATCATTCCTTTTCAAGCTGAAATGCGCAAAGCTGAAGCGGGAAAGAAACACGATTCGCATGAACCTAATCATTTCAAAGCCCCAAAATGCGTTTCTTTTCCAAGTAGGCACGGAATGGGATGGGGGGGGGGGAAGGGCTGGACCGCCATATCACGAATTCTCTGGAAATGCATCAATGTTATTTGTTTTGTCCGCGTCGAACGGCAGGCAGTAAGTAGCGTTTACGATATTGGTCTCGAGCTCGGGCATATGATATATTCGTTCTCCTTCTCTTTCGTTCTCTCTTTCGCACTCTCCACGCGCTCTCCCTCTCATCAATCCCTCCAAAGGCAAATGCTATCGAGCAGACCATCAGTTCACGATACCCTTCCTCAACCAGTCCAGAAACCCCCCAAAGCCGGAAAAGAAACCCCAAGGCCCATTTCTTCCAAGCACATATCCTATTTCCGCAGTTTCAAATCATGCACCCACTAATAAACCATATTCCGAACCGAGAGCGCACCGACGTCTCCTTTTGCTCCATCATTGTTGGACGAAATCCTTCGTGGCGGTGTGGTCCCAGGTGAGTGGTGCTGGGTGGAGGGAGGGGGGCGAGAAGAGGAGTGGAGTTATAAGATGGATGGATAGATGGGTGAATGGATGTAATTATTTTAGACATCAGATTGGACGAGCTGATACGATTTGATGTTGGTGGTAATGACTGAGCGCGAGACCAGAACACCCAAGTATGGCATATGATGGAAAATAGAGAGAAAAAAAACGAACATGGACAAAAACGGTCAAAATCAAAATGCACTGATATACAGAAAGCTTTCCACAAGAGACTTCATACGTTTCCTTCTTCCTCTTCCGCCGAGCCCATACACGGCACCCCTTCTCATCTTCCTCTCCCTCCTCGTCTGACCGTCTTCGTATAAATTTCGGCAGTCCAGCTCAACTGCCACTGCATATTGCCACGTCTCGTCGTCGTCGTCTTCTCCTGTCTTGTCTTCTTCTTCTTCTCTTCATATTTTCGTTCTTCATTCCCAAGCGGAAACTGGTATAGATGCTGCTGCTTCGCGTCCCAAGATGTGTGTGTTCGGGTAGGTGTAATGTTGATTAAATTAGGCATCTTCATCGCCAGCTAGCCAGCCAACCAGCATCGCCTTGCCATCTAAGTGATGTGCATATGCGTCGTAACAGCGTAACCATCGTGAACAGACTCCACCGTACCCTTCGGCCCTTTCAAATCCACGAGGGGGCGACCCAGGGCAGGCAAGGAATCCCAAGAGGGTATAGAAGTTTGATATCGTGATGCCGTGAATGGTCGCCCATATCGTCGCTGTATGTTGTGTGTATCCAGTTAACTTTTTGGTGGTACGCGGTGGCGTCGGTCATCGTAAAAAGGGTATAGTCATATAGAATGAATGGCCCAGCAGGCGAGGACGCATTCCTTTCCACGCAGGTTTGCCCCCCAGATTATTGGGCAACTGCCTCCACCGCCGCCGAACAATACATCCCAACACTGATGCAACTCCGTCCAGCCACGACACAAGAGGTCTGGACTTCCAGATCACCTCCGACATTTAAAAGCAGAACATAAAAGCAAAATCATATTACAAGGCGTTAAAAGCGGGTTGGGAGTCGAATGCCAAGGAGGGAGAGTGGCCCGGTCAGCACATCATCCCCGTATCGAGTAATCACGCCAGCTTCTCCAAGGCCCATCTGGCGATCGGCTTAGGGAACGACGCAGTGTTGGAAGCTTGAAGCATTCTATCTCTAAGTATGTCGTAAATCGTCTCTCGTTCGAGGATCCTTGTGTCGAGGATGCGACAGGGTCGATGGGGCAAGGGATTCTCCCGCGGGCAAAACCCTTAGTGGAAGCGCGAAGCGCCAGAGCTGCGACCAGCATCCGATGAGTCTGAAGTAGTGTCCTCGTATTAGCAGGGATCCAAGAAATAATGTCGTCAACAAACTGGACGGAGATGTCGCTTACCACTGCCTCGCTGCATGTGGCCACGGTTCCGGCCGCTGAACGCTTCACCCCACTCGGGGCCTCGGGGCTGTCGGTCAGGAGCAGCTCGGCCAGCAGAGCCGTTGGCGCCGGGTCTCTGGCTGCCAATAGCGCCAGGAGCCTCGCGGGAACGAAGATGGGCCGAGTCGTAACCAAGGTTCAGGCCACCCATGTTGTTCGCCAGCATGGCGTCAGGGCCGGCACTCGTGTTCTGGGCCGAGGTGGGCGTCAGGTTGGGAGGCGTGGTGAGGTTGTAGTCTCCGTAACGCGAGGCGCCGAAGCCGTTCCCGATACCAGCATAGCTCGAGCCAGAGGGAGCAGGGCTGGGGCTCTTACGCAGATCAGCAAAACTCTTGGCCTTCTGAAGGCTCTGCGGGTTGTTGTATTCAGGGCTGCCGGGAACCTCGAGCGTAGGGCCCTGTCTACCCACGGTGTGGTAGGCACCCGAACCGTCTCTCCGGGCTGCGAAGTCAAACGTGGCAGCTCGGCTGAGGCCTCTGCGGTGGTCTTCCCAAGACACATTGGGCGGCAGCTGGGTCTGCACGTGGGCAGGGGGCGAGTTCTGGGGTCTCTTCATGACCTGGATCTGGCGCCTGTCAGCCTCGCCAACGGAGCGGTGTTCCAGCCCCATATTATGGGCCAGAATATGGATCTGTCGGCGTTGTTCCGGTGCGACATCAGGCGGGAAGATGTGAACCTCGCGGCTGGGGTCGTTCTTGAACAGGGTAAGCTGCGTGTAGTATTCGAGTGTGTCAGGGTCATTCAAATCTACGTCGCGCAAAGGGGATCCAGTGGGCTGCTTGCTCACGCTAACACCGAGGGCTTGCAGAGCGTGCTGTTGATGGACTGGCAGAGGCGCGCGGTGCTGCTCTTCGAGCTGGCCCCTCTTCTCTCGCTTTTCCCGATCGATGCGATCTCTCTCCTCTTGCGGCAGCATCTTCTTGTACTCGACCCGGAGCTTTCGGCCCATGACTTCCATCCCGTTCATCTTCTGGATGACAATGGCGGTGTCCTCGGGGGTCGAGAAGTTGGCAAAGGCCAGACCTCTGAATACGCCCTTGTCAAAGTGGTAGTTGAAAGCGTAGGGCTGGGGAAGGTTCATGGTAGCCATGATCCCTTGCAACATCTCCTTCCGGCACTGAAACTGAATGTTTTTAATAACGATGGCGGTAGGGATGAGCTGCTCCGAGTCGCCAGAGGCCGGGGTCGTAAGGACTCGGTCGGCGAGGTCCATGTCGCTATCGTTCATAGACATGTTCCCGTCGTACATTTGGTTCATAGAGTGCATGCCGTGCGCCGGTTGCTCGGTCCAGTTCTGTGGTAGGTTAGTGGTGTTAGCAAACTTCTTAGGAGGCAAATCCATGGCCATCTTGACTTACGGTAGGCAGAGCAGCTCTGCGATTGACGGGTCGTGACCCGATTCGGCCGTTGCCATTCAGGGGCCCATTCATCGTTGCGGCACCAGCGTTGTTATACCCCCAGGTTTGGCTGTTCTCGAGCATATAACCGCTCTGCTGCTGCATGGAACTCGGGTTGAGGCGGTCGAATCGATGCATCGCGTCGAAACGCTCGTCAGGCGAGTATAGGGCGGAGGAGCCCAAGGGGCCTCCGAGGTTGTCCATAGGCCTTTGGGCTGAACGATGTCCTTGCAGTCCCGAGCCCAAACCGACGGTGGCATAGCCCTGTCTCGTCGAACCGGGCGACCTGTTCGCTGACGGCGGGTAGTCGTAATACATGTCGTGTTGTTGTTGATTCATGGTGGTGAAGCTATTTTGGGGTGTTGATTGCTATTGAGAATAACCAGAATCCACGAGGGAAAGACGCAGCTGCTAGTTACCTAACTAGCAGGCTGCCGATCCCTTCTTGTCCCCCAAATCGATATCTTAGGCCTGCGGTGGGTGTTGTGGCGACGCGAACCAGGCAGGGCAGATGACTGTTCAGGTCAAATGAAATAAGACTGGTCGCTAGGAGGGCGGAGGGGTCTGAAATGATAGGCCAAAAGGGTGCGGCTTTTCTACCCGGATCGACGAAGCGTATTGCTGGAGACGGCCAAGGCGAAGTCGGGAGGGCTGGAGGTGCAGGAGCACGAGGTGGTCAGGTCGCTCGCTTGTCGTTGCAAGTGTGCAGGGCACGGGGTGTGATGGGAAAATGGCTGGGAAGCACAAATTGCCCAAGCAACGGAGCAGAGAACCAGTAAGCAGCGGCGATAGCTCAAGCAGGATTTGAGCAGAAGGGTGGGTTGAGAGGAGAGGGGGGCCAGAGGAAAGCGATGCAAAAAGCCGAAGAAAAAAAACAAGTCGCACTCGGTCACGGGATGGGTACCGAGTTAGCTGTCTAGCGGGCTTCTGGGATTGTATGCAGCTGGGTTGATGCAGGGAGGGCAAGGTGATCAAGTATAGAAAACCAGACAAGGCTTGTCTCGAGACACGCTTGGGGGTAGAGAGAGAGGACCAAGACTCCAACAACAGATCCGTCGTAAAAGAATGGTCTATCGGTCGGTCTGATGAGGTAAGGAAGGACCAAGGACTGGGAGGTGAGGAGGGCGGGAGGAATGGGAAAAAAATGTCGGCGGAGAAAAGCTGAGTTTGGGCGCAAAGACCCCAGAAACCGCAGAAGCCCGATTTTCTTCCTTCTTGCTTTTCGAGTGCGTGGTGAGAGGTTATGGCCTGTAGGTAGCGGGAGGTAAAGCAGGTAAAAATAGCGTGGTGATGGTCTCCGTCTCTCTCTGCTCTCTCGCTGGGTGTGGATGTACCCAAAGCTAGGCAGCTGGGCAGGCGACTTAGGTAAGGCAAAAAGTATATGTATGCGTGTTATGATAGGCGGGGAATGCCCTGCGACCAAATTGCGATGGCGAAAAAAGGCGATTGGGCTTGTTTTTTCTCTCTCTTCTCTCGCTGTCTTCTCTTCTTCTTCTCTTCCTCTATAGCTTTGCTCGGTGAAGCGGGAACAGAAAACAGGAACAGGATACGAGGGGAGAGGCGGCAGAGGCAGGATGGAAAAGGGTCTGCTGCGTCCAGGGGTCCAGATGGGTGTCGGTGTCGGTGTGTGTGTGTGTGCAGTGCAGTGACCTTTTTGACGATGAGTCGCTCCAACGCAAGGTGATGCGCCAGGTGCAGAGTCCAATCCAATGAGATGAAAAAGAGCTCTGCTCAATGCGAGATAGGCCCTCCTGTCTTTCCTGTCGCTCCGTCTATCTGCACTGTACGGTGCACTCGACTCTATGCTGTGTTTCTTCTCTCTCTCTCTCTCTCTCTCTCTCTCTCTCTCCCTACAGCTAAGGGGGTGGTGGGTTGTGTGTCCCAGTGTGGGATGGGGGCAATGAAGAAAGAGAGGGTCGGGGTTCAGCAGTGGAACGCTAACTTAGACTGCTGGGCAACCCTGAAGCCCTCCTTGTCGCTCCCTGGCCCTCGACTTTCCAATCTGCTTCGATGGGGCTTCCTATTGCTCCAAAGTGGATGTGGGCTGGCCAGTGGGCTGGCTTGTGAGTGGTTCGTTCCTGCTGCTTGCTTGCTCCCTATTAGACTCTTCGGTAGGTACGGATATCCTTGTACCTTAAGTACCTACCTGGTAAGGATGGATGGATGGATGGATTGATGAAAAGAACGAACGCCCCCTACGCTGAATCCGATCTTGAATCTGAACAAAACCACTCGGCATCATCGAGTCAGCCGAAGGGCTCAAGTGCCGAAAAAGACCGGTCCAAGAACACCACTTGTATATTTGCGCATCAGGCCAATGTCTGTTCGCGCGCTGCGAAACGAAACGGGGGTTTGGCGATTTGCGAGTAGGGCAGACGATATGCGAGTGTATGATGATGCAGCGGGAGCCAGGCGAGCCGGCCAAGCGCAAACAGAGGTAGCGATCTTAATAAGTGGATGGCTGCCGTTGCCCCTCGCCCAACGTCCGGTATTTCTCGACGCTGCAAACCTCGAATAGTAGGAGGCAGCTACCAAGCAGAAGAGCAGATAGGCTGCCAATATATTTGAGGTAGTCTCATGCAACTGCTTTCTTTTACTTGCTGGCAAGCACGAGGTTCTGAGCCATGCTGCTGCAGCAGCAGCAGGTTTTTGCTGACAGCTGCAGTGCTGTCAAACTCTAAAGGCATCTCAGGTACCAAAGTTTGAAGCTGCATGCCGGGCTGAACATGTCCCAGGACGCCTCTTTCCGATTGATACCTTGCAAGGCTTTACGAACTCGCGCTTGCGGTTTCTGATGCAGCCCACATTCTCTTTCACCATAGGAAGGGTCATGATATTTCAGTAGTTATTCTATACAAGAGGTACCGAATAACGGTCGCCTGCTGTTTTTGGACGTTCCTGAGAACTCAGAACAGGGGGGATTGGATAGCGTCAATGACAATATGCAGGTGGGCGTGAACGGGATAGAAGGGGAAAAGCTTCCAGGTCGGCATCAAAGCCGTGCCCCCAAAGCCGTTAGACCAACTAGGCCATTCATTGGCAACACTGGACGTTTGATTTCCGAGGGTTTGCTACATGCAATTCTCAAATCCGAAGAGAACTGCTGCAACCAGATGGTCTTTGCACAATATTCCCCAACGTGAAAAGAGCAGCGCACCCTGTACTGCCAGCGAGTGGTAGGTGTTGTTGGCAGGTTGCACTGTACGTGGGGTGAACATGCTGTCGATTGGGGAGCTTGCGAGTTTGGGGGCCATTCCAGGTGATTTCGGTCCCTGTTGCATCAATGCCATGTTATGCCGTTTGGCTGTAAGGTACGGGAGAAGTTCGGGCAGGTGCTACCTAAGCATTTACCTGGGTATCTGCGACTGAGCTGTGTTCAATCTGCTCAATCTGCCCTTGACAGAGATCATGACATCACGATACTTCAAATGTTGTGGTTGAGGCTCTTTATCGTGTAGGCACTTAAGCCAATGATCATAGCTTTACTATTATTACCTAGCACCATGGCACTGGCAGCTGACTCCTGGACGGTATAATAAGAGAGAACCTAATAATCCAGCAATGTTGCGAGAAACAGTGCGTGCTGGATCATTGGCAGGCCCATGCACCTCTCTAACTGACCTCTCAGGGGAAGGTGCACGGGCAGATTAAGCACCTGCCTTGTGAGGCTATTCAATCAATTGATACCTCCTGTCCAGAACTTAGCGGCAGCTCTTCATTGATCAAGCACAGGCTGCAAATCGTTGGGTGACGACGAATCGTTTGTGACAGGCATTTGACGCTGCAACCTGCAACCTGCAACGAGCTGTCAGGTCATTGCCCATTTGCAGTATGGTTTCTTTGAAAAGGCTTTACATGCCTCTCTCTCTCGAGCGCGCGTTCGGGGAGTGTGACGGGAGCGCGTTGAGCTGAGTTCCTCCCATCTAGACTGGCTGAGAGTTCTCCTGCTTTGCCTGGCACAGGGGTTGGCCGTCGAACGGATAGGACAGCGCAGGTGCCAGGTGCCCTGAGCAGTCCCTGAGTCTGAGTGCTGCTGCTAAATTGGTCGGCTGTGGCGCCCCCAACCACCCACCAACACGCCGATTCCCGTTGCTGCTGCCAGCTCAAGCCAGCACAAGCCAGCAACGAACAGCGCACCAGCCTCATTCGGGTCCACTGCGGGGACACCGGACAAACTTCTCGCGTCTGGCGTTCAAACTGCTCCTGTCACTGACATGTTCGTCGGGGGGATGCCATTGATTCCAATAATCCATTCGCTCACCTTATCGTCGCAGAGATTATGGAGTCGCGGGACCTCGATACTACACAGTAGCTCTTCGTTCGTTATAGGTCTCTTCTCTCTGTCTCTTCCTCTCGTCTGTCAATCTCGCCTATCGCCAGCGCGGTTCCAAGTCCATGGGAGTCTGGCAATGAGTAACGTTGGCGATTGGGCAGAGGATTCCATGGGTGTTGCAATGACCTCATCAAGCCCGCCCGCACGCACACACACACACACACACACATACACACACCTTTCTGCCGCTATTGGTCTTTTTCCCTCTCTCGTTTGCAAATGCGCGCGTCACACCAAGCAACCAACGCTTCGTCTCGTCACCTCACCTCACCTCACCTGCTACGTACAGTATTAGTATTCATTCTTGGGTTCACAAAAAACAACAACAATATCACGGAAATTGCGTCTATCCACCTTGGCCCCCGTCGAGCAAAAAAAGACGGACGGCCCCCAACGACTGGTTGACGGGGCATCCCTGAGACTTGTCCCAGTCTGGTCAAGCTGCTTCTGTCCGTCCATCCGGCCCGTTACGAAAGGCTCCATCTCCCTTTTCTTACAGATCTCAATAAGGACATGGACATGGACATGGACATGGACGTCGCCTGCCAATGCCGCTGGTGCTGTTAGCTTGTCGGTCAGCTACCTAACCACCACTCTTGGCATTGTCTATTGAAGCAAGTCTCACTTTCCTCTCGCTCTCTTTTTGGTCTTTTTTACCCCCTAATGCAAAAACCGCATGCCCAAGGTGGTGTGTGTAAATTGCCCACCTCGATATTTGCTGTCGCTCAACGTGGGCATGTCAAGTGACCGCTGCTCTAGATTGCGGCAATCGACTATCGCCAGATTTGTCGGACTTCACCAGTCGGGATCTTCCATTAAACCCGGGTGGTGGAGACCCGGGAAATGTTCTCCTGATTGTCATCATCTTCTCTTTCATCATCACCATCAGATCTGTCCGTCTGGTTCTCGGCCAATACAACATATCGTCATGTAAGGACGAGAAAATCTCGTCGATCAGCTTCAATAGTAGGTGGGGACCCATTTCTCTCAGTCTCTTTCTGGCGGAGACAATACCCACGTCGTCTTCTCTTCCGGCCTCTTCTGGCGAATGAGCGCGGTCGAGCCCACACGGAGGCTGTGAGACATACATACATTGGCGGCTGGTTCATATGCCCGTCATGGTCTGTTCTTCGCCGAGTACCCTCGAACCAGCTGGGAGCCGGTCCCGTCGACGGTGAGTGACCGCGCCTCACGCCTGCCGGCATCACCATCAACCAGGCTTCGTCTTCTAGAAGCAATTCCCCCTGTATCATCCCTTGATTAAGCTCTCCTGACTACGCTGGGGATCTGCCGCTAGCCCCCTCACTGCCCCGACCCCTATTTCTGTTTTTCCCCTGGCTTGGCCTTGCTTGTTGCCCCAAGCACACGGTACTATGAGTCACATGACCTCGCGTGGCCGGCGGCTCAGGACGCAGTGCTCCAGGGGTGGCGCCTATTCGCCCAGCCGTCGCTGCAAGCAAGCGCCACCGGCCCAGGCTGTCGTTGCTGGTTCGATCCTCGATGCCAAAAGCAGGTTAGGTCAGTGACATTGGGGGCGAAAGCAACGCGTGCATTCGTATGTACGAATGCGCTTACGGATCGCGAGGCGACCAGCCAACAGCTCGTGTACATCTAGTCACCGTCACGAAGGCCCGACTGCTCTATCACTTTCACTTCGCGTTACCAACACCATTGCTCCGAGCATTCCTGTTCAACTCTGACAACCCCCACACAGCATGTTCAAGGGTTGATGCGAGAACCGGCAGCAATCTCGCACCGACAATAGTCTTGGAATGCGAACTAACGCAATTCTCGTGGCCGATCCGCCTTGCCCGTACGCTGGATTCCCTGCGTTACATCTTAGCAGGCGCAGCAAGCGCAGGCAGCCCCAACGGTGAGCGGCCTGGATTCCCCCGGATGTCTGCTGAACCTCTGCTGCCCTCTCATTGGCTGGCCCCAAACGAATCAAATGTGACAATTTCCGTCAACCTGGTCGGCTTCGGCTTTCTTCGTCCGCGGCACATAGCTTCTCCAGTCCGCCTTACCTTGTAAATCGTAGAATTGCGATCTAGGGTTCCTCTTTCTGGTACACCCCACCAGCTTGTACCAATATTCCGTGGGCGACATGGGTCAGTCCCGTGACTGCGACCCTGCGCTGCGGACGGTTTGTGGCGATCCAGGGTTGATGCCGTTGGTCCCCTAGGTCAACTGAGAAGCGTCTAGCGTTCCATCCGTTTGCACTTTGAGGCTCCAGGTACGAGATGCGTCTCTGGGGGGCTGAGACGCGTTATACAACAGCCATAGTAGCAGGTGTACGCGAAGCCTGCGACGCGTCGGCGAATCGTCCCACGGGCAATCAGAAAGATACTGTCCGCTCTAGCTCTAGTCTCCCTCAATACCCCGTATCCTACCATGCTGTCTTGCTCACCTCCTCGGTTTCTCCCTTTGTGCCCTCTCGCCAGTCCGACGGGTCCCTGCAGAAGCCACATATTGGCTATCACCGCATTCTGCAGCAAGCCCCCTTGATCATGACAGTATTCTTACAGGCCCAAGCACCGTATTGGATTCTTCGCGTGCATACAGTCGGCTGGCTTAGCCGAGATGCTGCAGTGCGGGCTGTTGTGGCAGCTGCATCTAGCCTTGTACAAGGCGATATTTGCCTGCGTAACGACCAGCCATGCTCCATCGATGGCTGAGCTAGCCAGCAGTGCGCAGTCCGGGTCACAGAGTACAGTACCTGTCAGCGTCGTCATCTGGAAACCCCCTGGCCCCTCTCTCTTCTCGCTGCCCCATTGCGGTATCCGACGGGACGGCTCGGTCATTGGTTGGCTTTCTCTGATGAACCCTAGATTTTATTGCATCGTATTCTGGTCGGCTGTCGATGTATGGCAAATCGGCTCCTCCCCCAAATCTCCATTTTGAATTAGATCCAGAAGCTTGCTCCATGAAACGGTGCGCTTCTTATTTCTTCGCTTGGATGCCCGTCCAATCGGTATCCAGCCGGATGTGTGTCACCGCACGACGCGTACCGGCATGTTTGGTGACCGGGCTGAGAGCATGCTCTCTACCGGGTGGAAACAAATCTCTCAGATTTAGTCGGTAGATCAAAGACATTGGCTTTCCGCGCCTACTTAACATTGCCTCGTGGCTGCCCGTGGCTACCCTGACAATCCGAGTCCCCTGCCAAGCCAATTCGCAACATCTTCTTCCAAGGAGGTAGGCACTCTACATTCACCGTTGGTGATGCCAGGTTTCTCGGTGTGATGGCTTGCGCCCCCTGTGTGCGAAGCAGTGCTTTCGCATACTACCTACCATTTGGGCTGTCTGCGTACCCGGCAAGGGCAACCAAGTACGTACAAGACCCGTCGCTGAGGGGATACGTCCGTTATGCTGGTGGTGGTTTTTTCCTTTCTTTCTTTTTTTCCTGCGGAGAATGAATTAAGACTGAGACACCCGATCCAGGTGAGCCTGCAGCGCCTGTCTCACTTTCGCTCGCGAATCGAAGGATGGAAAAAGTCTCACCTTGGTCAGTAACCCGAGGCAACTGAACAAGCTTGTCTCAGGCTAGCCGCCGTTCTTGCTTCCCTTCTTTTCTTCCTTTCTCTCTCTCTTACTTTATAAGGTATGTGTCTAGAAGCTGAAGCGTGCTTCTGGGCGGCAAGCACGTAACCGTCCGTCGTGGCTCATGGCTGTTTGTCTAGACTGGGCCGTGCATTCTTCCTCTCCTCAGGCCCGACTATGGTGGCCATGTTTTCTTTGAATGTGAACTGTCAACTCCGTGTCAACTGCAGCCATTCCATCAGGCGTAATCAACACGATGCGCGCTGGGGAGACAGCTGGTTCCTCACCGACTGCGAGCGGGTACAGTGCGTATGGAATTATAAGGCCGTACGTAGGCCCGCCATGCGTTGATTGCGTCATGCGAACAAGGGACAGGTGAAGCTGGGGGTGAGTTGGTCTCAGATACAACTCGTATTCCTGTAACTTCATATAGGGCAGTGTTGATACAAAGAGAGGGAAGAGTGCCCGGCCAGTGTCGGATCGCGCTCTTCCGTTACGATACGTAGATCGCATAATGCCGTCTTGGGTTGATGAGGTATGATCCTCTACCTAGTTTGATAAATGCATGCAAACTGCATACTCCCGGCAGATGTTCGGATTCGAGCCCGAGGTCTTGGATGCTTATATTTAATACTCGGTCCTTGTGTCGGTACTCAGAGTTCCCTCCCGGCCTGCGCTCCATGCTTTGTGTTCATATCGATACCCGGGGTTTGAGATATGTACACGGTGTTCTGGTATAGATCAGATGGTAACTCATGGCGAGACTTTTGCTCATACTGAGTTGACTTGGCCTCAAATCAAGGTAAAGGGGAGCAAACATGTTCCATAATAACATAACTGCCCTGGCTTGACTTCATCCCACCATTGGCATGACCAACCAACACTCAATCTTCACTTCTCGCATCATCCTAACTTGGACAACCGAGCAAAGGGAGGGTTTCATTCGATGCAAGGCAATGATTTGCATCTATTTTATACTGAAAAACTGTAATGGCTTTCCAGGGCATCTTAGTAGTGGATACCGAATATCAGTAGTGCTTGAATTTCTCAACGCCCTTGGTATATACCCAAACCACATATGCCATTAATCTGCCTTTAATCGACACCATACAAGTAAAGATTGAACATTGCCGGAGACCCCAACTTGAAAACATGAGGATATCATCAACGTCAGAGACCAGTCATTACAGGAAGAACAAGTCATAACCACCCCGACATGTAAACCAAACCTCCATCAGTGAGCCACTACGAACCACCTCGTGACGACCTCCAAGACCCATTCGACGTCCGCCTTCCCTCAGCCGCTGACAATGACGACACACCGGAGACCATGCGGTTTTGTCCCTGGGATTGCCCCGGGCTACCGCCAGCACCCTCTTCCTGCTGCGCAAGAGGGGTGTATGTCCCGCTAGATGGTCGGGATGAAGCTGCCGGCGTCGGGGTCGGCGGAGATACGGGTGCGGCGGCCGAGGAGAAGTACCCGCTGCTGAAACGCGACGTGAGCGGCCTCGGTGGCGTAGCTGTAGCCGCCGTGGCCGCTACGGCTGACTGCGGCGGCGACACGATGCTGCTGCGGTTGCTGAGGAGAGGGGAGGTGTTCTGCAGGCCCAGACCGGGCAGCTGTGGCGTGGACCCGGCCGAGTTGGCACCGGTGCTGGCTCGCGGCGTGCTGGCGTTGCTGCTGCTGCTGGCAGTCGATTTGTGGGATGGGGAAGCTTGCGAGGATCCGGAGCCGCGACCCGCGGGCGGCGAGACTACCTGCTCGCTGCAATAGTACGCGAGGTCGACTTTGTGCTCACCGGGGGGCGTTCTTGTTGAGGAGAGAGTACTGCTGCGTGGGATGGCTGTAGAAGACAGCTGTTGCGTTGGCGGCCGGCTTTTCGTCGTGGACATGTCTGTCTTTTCTCTTTTGGGTTACTTTCTCTGAATAGGTTGTCAGCACAGCACTTTTACCAACCACGACCTGAATGACCATGAAATACTGACCGCTTACGACTTGGGCAACGTTGAACAGGATGAAGCCGCTCATGAAGATGGGCACCAACTGTCCGAACGAGGACCAGTCGTTCTCCGGGTTGATGCCGTTGTCCGTCTCCATCCAGCCGGAGCGCGCCACCCAGTCGCGCAGCTGGAAGATGTAGACGATGGACTTGATGACGGCGATGGAGCTGACGACGACGCCGCCGGTGAGGTAGGCCAGGTAGCCGAACGATACGGCCTTGCGCAGCTTCGTCTTGGGCTTGAAGACCTGCGACAGCCGCTTGCCGGGCTTGCCGCGCCAGCCGGCGTGGTTCTTGTTGCGCCGGAAGTAGCGGATGGCCTCGGCGATGATGGCGGCCAGGTAGAACAGGAGCAGGATGATGTACCAGTTCCAGCCGTGGATGGTGTTGCCGGGGTGGACTGGTTCAGGTTGTTCTTGAAGAAAACGTCGGCGCTCGACGTCGTGTTCCGGATGGTGTCCTCGAGGGGCGAGCGGGCCGTCTCGAAGCACGCGGCCGGCAGGAGCAGGAAGCTGTCGGTCTCGTCGGCCGCGGGTACCTCGGTCGGGAACTTGATGTCCGGGTCGGCGGCGTTCTGGTTCACCATGAGCAGGCCCGTGACGATGAAGACGCCCGTGACGCACAGCACGCGCAGCAGGGCCAGGAAGGGGTACTGCCAGTAGTGGCGCACGACGGTGACGGACATGAGGTGCGTCGCGCAGCTGATGAGCATCATGTTGCCGACGATGTTGTAGTGGTAGGCCGAGATCTTGCAGCCTTGCCAGTAGCGCAGCGTCAGGGCGTAGGCGGCGCCCGTGAAGATTTGCTGGTCGCTCGAGGTCAGAACCAGGCTCTCGAGGATGTCGGTGAAGCTGATGCGGTCCGGCTGTCTGCGCTTTTCTCTGTTTTCAGATGAGTCCGGCAGTCAGCATCGTGCGTGTCTATCTGTTTGCATGCCCACGAGACACAATCCAACTTACTCTTCGGAACGTGTGGACTTCCAACCCATTGTCTTGGACAGCTGCCATAGCACGTCAACGGCGCTGGCGGCTAAGGCGAAGCATGTCACCCCAATGAAGACTCCGACGATCTAGGCTGTCAATCAGTTCATGGATGGCCTCAGGGATGCTCGGGTTGGCACGTACGCCGATTCCAGCTACATCAGGATTGCCAGAAAACTGACCGCGCCCAAAGTCTCCCAGCGAGTTGTACTTTTGAGTTTCATTGTGGATATCCTCGTGATCACAATTGATCGTCACATTATAATGACTCCTGCATTCGTAAACGGAGACGTAGGCGCCCATGTTTGGCGAGCGGCGGTACTGGTCAACAACAAAGACGGAACCTGCTGAGATGGAGCTGGGTGCTATTCAAGGCCCTTCTCACTAATCAGAACACAGACCGAACAGAGTATGCGAGAGGGACGTTGAGTGAGATTGATATACCCGCGTTGGTGGGATTCCCCCGCCGCCATACCCATGTGCCAGAGGAAGCAAAGATAACTGTTGCAAAAGTGACAAGGCCAATCCCCCCTCCTGCGGACATGTCAGCCCAGCCTGCATGAAAAGTGACACACAAACACGCATTCGACCCCTGTCCGTGCAGATGGTGCTATTGAAACTCCAAAGATCCGTTGCAGCGTCATGCATGTTATCCCGTTGTGCGAATAGCCAACAAACCAATGAGATCAAGCTTGCGTGCGGAGAAGGCTGGCTCAGCTCCAAGCTCAGCATCCATCGTTGGAACTATTAATAGCTTTTGCAGAGCCTTGTACGCTCAAAGCCGGACGGCATGTTGGGGGCTGAAGAATATGTTTTCACTCTCAGCCTGACATGCCAAGTCCCTGTCCAGCTCGGAGCCGTCGGCGGGAGAGTATATCTGACACCAGGCTAGAAGCAAATAAAGAAGACAGAAGGGCCAAGTTTCGGTCGCTTGAGGCTGCAGCAGAAACATTTCATGTCCCCTGCGTCTGCCGGAGATAGATGCATCTCATTGGTCGGTTGGCTGGCCATGTTCAGCGGCCAGGGGCCGGCCCGCATAATCGGCAAATGCTGCTGCCCGAAAAACCCCAGCGTTGGATGTGATAGAACCGGGGGTCTGATCATCACGTACTGCGGATGCCCGAACCTCCCCGCACCGTCGCCAATCTATGCCCATTTCAGGTGGGCAAGTTGGGCATCCTTTCTTGTCTGTTCTACAGAGAGCAGTGCAACATTACTCATCAGGTAATGATACCTGGGCTTAGACCCCAACAAATGCACCGTCAGCTGGAGCTTAGTTTATGAGACATAACGTGCATATGCAACCACCATCCAAACGCTCTAGTGCCCGCCGACAGGTAGTGTGCAGAAGCTGGTAGTCTAAAATTGGAGCGAGGCTGTGCTCAATTGAACGTGGTGCTGAAATAGTCTCGGTGGGAATGACTGGCCCGACTGAGAGAGGGAATGTCAAGAGATGTCGCTGGAAAAGGAGTCGCATGTAAGTAAGCAGCAACGTTGACGACATGAAGCACTACATCAATACACCCCCTTTTTAGACACAACTAAATCTGATGGGGGTGGCGCAGTAGAGCTGTAAGCCACCTGCCACATAAACTATTGTATGCACGCGCCACATTTCTATTTTTCTGGAATCAAGACCATCCAAATTTATTAAGACGACTTAACTGGAGACAGAAACGGGTGCAGCTCGACGCACATACATGCGCATGTAAGCGCAGTCAATATGGATCCCGAAGGAGGGATTGCTGAGAGCGCAGGCCAAGATAATGCTTCTCAGGCTCTGTTTGATCCGTTCACTCGCCTCCCGCCAGAACTCCGAAGACACATCTGGGACCTGGCGCTTCCCCGTCGGATCATACCAATCCTGGAAAAGCTCTGGGACAAAACGACCCGCTGGCGTTATATATGATGACGATATGATGGTGTGGCCTCGATGGCCTACATACGCCACATATGTATTTGAGAGGCACCATCGGCCACCCGCTGTCGCGCACGCTTGCCGTGAGGCGAGAGATGTGGCGGGTCTAGGGAGAGTGGTCAGTGCCGACAACTCCAAAAGCATACCCGCCCACGAGCGGGAGAGATACCCGATAGGGAATTCTATAGAACACACCTGGTTCGATCCTGAGCGGGACACCCTCCTGGTCGAGATCGACTTTCCGAATGCCACCTACCCCAGGACGGCCATCGAAACTCACGCAGTTCGGGTCATCAAGGACCTGGCCAGTTGCGTCCGTCACGTCATCCTAAGCGACAGCGGCAGTGGTGACCCCCACTGTTTCATTGAGGGCCTGTTCAACCCAAGGCTCTTCCCTTGTCTCCGGACGATAGGCGTCTGTACCCGGGAGCTGCGCATCGATCTAAGAGAGAGCTACTTTTTCCTCCGCACGGTGTTCGGCATCTTGCAAGAAGACCACGAGTCCATCGTCATCGACCTCTCCGAGGAGCAAACAGCGGACGCGCGCGAAATCGACCAGCTGCAGCGCAAACTCAGGGAAATCTCCCGGCGGGGAAATTGACGACTTCTGCGAGTGGCTTACCGCGCTGAAGGAGCCTCACCAACCTCACCACCCTGGCGTGATTTTCCGCTCCCACATAAAACGCATCCGAAGAGAATTTTTGAGCCAGTGCATCATGTGGACGCCGCTCGACGGCTTGCGAGAATGGGACGCGGAGAAATATCCCGAGGATGAAGAACGACCCGGCTACTGCGTTTTGTACCACCCCGAGGACATGGAGTATACGCTAAACACGGACTGCTATATTTCGTGTTTACTCGTGCCCCCGCCAGGATGGGTTGAGTACGCGGCCTCACTTTGCCCAAAGATTTATAATGTGGCTTCGGTAACATGGGTCTGAGACAATATTACGATGACACTTGATATATAAACGTGGCAGTGAAGTCTAGTGTATCGGCTCTATGAGGAAACCTGTCTCAATCCCCTAGGTCCCCAGCCTCCTCTGTGCCTCCGTTCCCACCACCGCTCGAAGAGCTCTAAGGCGGTTCCGCTGGGAAATGGCACCTCCGGCGGCCACTCAGACTGTCTCTCTTTCAATAACCATCGGATGACATGCCTCCAGCGCTCAAAGTCCTTATAGGCTTCCGCGGGTGACTCGACATAGGTGCCATCACAGCTCTTAGCTCTGAACACCATGCGAAATGTCCGCCTTTTGACAATACTCCATGCCTCTGGGCTGTACTCGTATAAGTCCGAAGTTGGAGTATTTTCGAACTCATAGATCAGTGCCTCATCCTGGAATGACTGGACTGCTGAATACTCTTCCAGTTCTTCATCTTTCTCATCGTATTTGATTTGCCCCCCTTTAGAAAGCAAGAGTTGAAATTTGTCAAACGCTTTATAGTCCATGTCAACATCGAAGATGTACGAATCAATGTCGCTCAGGTCGTAATCGTAAGAGAAAAAGTCGCCCGCGTATCCTCTTCGATAATGTACCTGTATAACGCTATCCTCGGCGTGATAAACAATACGACTGTCAACCATGGCTCCTCGATTGATAAGCCACGTCATGGCTTCTATTGAGTCGCTTGTCCGAGTGGCAGTTGCAAGCGCCGAAGTCATGTCAGCCCCTGCTCTATCATGGTGTTGGCAATCTGCGGAGACTGTTCCGGATCCCACTCAAGCTCTGTCAGCCAGCCAAGAGGGTTGGATCCGTCACTGGAGTTCTCGACAAAACGCTTCACAGCATCAGGACTGCTAGCATCGATCAAAATTCGAGCGCAGCTAAGTCTCGAACTGTCGGTACCCAAGTGATAGCCCCGATAAAAGCATGACCTCAAAGCCGATGTATCAGGCTTCTTGTTGATGGGTTGGTTTGCTTTGACTTCAAGCAAAAGTTTGACCAGCATTTCGTCACCATCGCACGCCGCCAGGTTGAGGGCCGTATCAGACATAGTCTCATCAACCAGATCCACCACTTCAGGCATGAGGTGAACGACTAGAGGTATGAGTGACTTCAGCCGACGTTGATACAACATTTGCAAGGGCTTTCTTGACTTCTGAGGCTGGTGCCAAGCACTATAGCCTATAAGACGATCCTGAAGCTCGCTGAGGTATTGCGAGTCCGGCTTGAAGAGCTTCCGGGCCAAGCTGGATAAAGTACTTGTGTAGGTTTGCTCTGGGACGTTTGCTAGACCCCTGAGGGTGTCTAGCATGCGGTTTGAACCAAACCGAACCAGAGTGTAATCTGCATCTATGCTCCGATTATCGTCCGGACTGTGTACTGAAAAGAACGTAGCATCGACCAGATAGATGAAAGATGCAACCCTTGACTGCACGATATATAATTGTGCTTCGGAAGGCTCGATATGCCAAGGTTTGCTGATTTCATGCTCGGACGTCAGGAACTCAAGCAGAGAGAAGTGGCACAAGCGTACATATTGGTGGACGTTTGTTGACCACATATCAGTTGTTGATGCCGCAGGCGATTTGAGGCTGTTGCCAGATTCGTCGTCATGATGGACCGTCACCAGACCAGGGAGCCAGCGGAGTATGTCCTCCGGGGCTGCAATATCGAGATTCTCGTCGTATAGACTCTTGATCTCAAGGCAGTCGTCTGAAGTACCAGTACGATAAACCGGCTTCAGCCGCGCCAAGAACGCGAACTCCTCTATTTCCAACCTCCGCTTAGAGAAAGCAAGCCACGTGAGCGCACGCATGGTGACGTCCAGATCAGGACTTCGCTGAAGTGCCCGTTCATAGACCCGGTTGATATCACCCGGCAGCTCTTCCAATGCCCTTTCAATTAAGCTCATTTTTGTACTCCGAAGGACCTCCAGTTGCATTGCGACGTATTGGAACCTAAATCTCATGATTAGCAATGGCTTTTGAGGGGAGGTTCGTATTAGCAATGGGTTTCATACATTCCTTGTGCTTTTTCAATCAAGGCCAGGCGAACTCTGCGCTTCAAGTCGGGTTTCCAATGTCCAAACTTGGGCTTGCTGCTAAGTTGAGTATTGATGTAGGTTTTGATGTCGCGCCCCATCTCCGTTGCGCAAGCTTCGAGACTGAGTTCTGCTGAGAAGTCTGACGCGTGACCTTCATTTTCACGATCCCCGCGGGTCGAAAGATACAATGCAATATCATGCTCACGTCGGCTTGTCACCAGGAGATGCAGTTGGGGAACCCCCAACCTCGAATGTCTTGTATACATTGCATCAACAGGTCACGCTCATCTCCAGTCTGAGGACACTCGTCCAGCGCATCCAGTATGATGTAAATATTAGCGAAGCCTCGAATCGATGAGAGGAAGGCTGTCTGTAGCTCTTCGGTCGAAGGACTTTGGTTGGTATTCGGGAATCTGGACAAGCGACGCAGTGGTCCTGGAAAGTCTGGCCTGCCCTGGCTGATTTGGGCAATGAGGGATCGTAGCATGTTGTTTCTTGTTTGTTTAGAGGGATCCCTAAAGTCAAAGTAGAAAAATGCCATGGTGTCGTAAACTTCGTCGATGACATCTGAACGTTCCTCCGGTTTCAGGTGTTTTATCACGGTGGTACTGTTGTGATTATCTTAGTCCTGATTAATTTGGCATCCACCACAGATATTCGGCTCCTGCACGTACCTGAGAAACGATTTTCCCGAACCAGCTGTGATACGGGTTAGTATGCTCTGATAGAGATCCGGAGTTTTCAAGCCACATACCTTTACCATGAAGCCACAAGAACGAATTATGCGCAGACATCCAACGGTGAAATCTCTCATCCACCAAGATCCATTCACCTGTGGACTTGGTATGCTTGTCGCGAGCTACCACATAATTGGTCGACGGGTCTGCTACCTCTGCTAGCCAGCGCTGGAGCCCCTTCCTTTGCGCATCGTCCTGCTGTTCTTTGATTAAACCTTTCATGCGAGACAGCTCCGAAGGGATGGCGTTCAAGGCAGAAACCTTTTGTCGATGCTCTTTCTGGTTTGATTCCCACTCTTCTTGTAGCACAACGTCGCGCCAGGTGTCCTCGATCTGGACAATGCTAATTTGTTGTACGTTGACGGCTTCCATGAGACTATCCCACTTGTCCCATTTGACCACGTCCTTCGCGACTCTCTTATATGTTTCCCCGGTGAGGAATAAAAAAGCAGGTAACCTCGAACTCCAATATCTTGATGTACAGCATCCGAAGAGCATCTCGATATAGGGTATGTGCCTGCTCCAGTCCCTGACGCCTCGCCTTGCCCATTTCAGACTCGTACCGTCGTTGGTAGAAATGCTCGCGCAGTCTGCATTGCCTGAGAATATTCGACAAGTTTTCAAGCCCTTTGACTCGGGATTCCTCTCCTTCACCAGGGTTGGTCACGAGCTAGAGCTGGTCAGTGTGGGCAGTGATCACACAGACTGGGAAGCATACAGGAAGAAGCAGGCATATACCTGCCCAAGCCAGCGATGCTGGCGGACTCGCTTCAACCGCGTCCCCAATAAAGTATCTGATAGCTTTATCATGTTAGGTTTCTACAGTATGTTGAGCGAAGCGCTGTACTCACATTGGGTGATTGCGACAACCGGCTTGATGAAGTTTTTGACCTTGAAGTCGTACCCCTGAAAGCTTAGCTTCCATTCGTTTTTCTCGATCGTCTCTGTTTGACGTCGAATTAAAAATCGCAACTGTTCATGCTTCCCATTTGGCAGAGTTTCACCTGCATGGACGACACCTTCAACTGACTTTAGTAACAAGGCTTCAAAACGCCGAACCAAGGGGGCGGTCTCGGCGTCCTTGACTAACTCATCCCATGCTTCGTCCCATACAGTGGAGATGCTCAACTGCTTTGACCTCACTGGACTTGCACTTCTCGTCTGCGAGACCGAGGTTCTCTCCGGCTGTTCCGGAACTGTATCAACTGGGCTGCGGGGGCCTTCATGCAGCCGAGGCAGTGATGCATGAGGTGGGGGCGGCGCTGTCGAACTCGAGACATCCGGACCTGAGATAGGACGAGTCTTGGTGATCGCATTGCGCTTGAGCTTTAACTGAAGCCTCTTGAAGAAACCCATTGCTTTCGCAATCGGAATGGCAAGACAAGTGTCACCTAGAGATGAGAGTTGGTGTGGTCCAAGGGGAGCTCAAGCGTAGATGCCTGCCAGGTTTGTCTCACATACCTCTTATCGACCGCTCCCGGTTCACCAATCACCTCGGAGTCGCATTTTATTACCCCTCACCCTGCAGAGGATTTCGTATGGTTACGATTCTGCATCTTGGCCATATTATTGATTTGAGCGCTTCCGGTTCCAAGTGGGTTCTGCCTCTACATGTATGAGGCTAGTATCTCGAACCCGAAGGCAAGCATCTACTGAACGGGAGTCTGCATACATCAACGGATGCGAACCGAGTGGCTTGGACAAGCTGGTGACCGCGAGCATCAGTGAGCCCCTGCTTCACTGGTGTCCGGCGAACCATATCACAGGCACAGGCTGGGTGCCTTGAAGACAACAAACCTACCCCACTCATGTACAGTTGCACGACCCATCATCTCACCTGTCGTACCGCCACAGCTGGAGCGAATAAGGCCCAAGACTTTATCCACCAATTTATCCGCCCCATTCTGTCTTACTTCCAGAGACTAGACGCCGAGCTCGCCAACGGTGAACATAATGCACTTGGCCCTTCCCCTTCTCGTAGAGCTGTGCCACCATAAGCTCCAGCCTCTCGAGGTGAATTTGGTAGCTAATACATGTGCCGAGCCTGATTCCTTCCGCTCCCGATCAGCGCCTCGCTGCTGACCTAATGCAATGTTCTCTTACGGTACAGCGTCGCGCGCCGGATGACCCCGAGTATCTCGTTCTAGCGCGTCTGCATCGACCGCAACTCGCGCTACTGGTTTACGCGGGAATTCGACCACGATCTGCCTGAGCCCGGGACATCGCTACCATGAGAAGCTCCAGGAGGTTCATCTAGCCTTGACGCGCAGAGTCAGAACTACAGCCGAAGTCGCTGACAATGGGCCACTGCAGGCTGGCGGTCTGGAGCTCCCTAGATCATGACGGCCTGCGAGGTATTCACTCAGGTCCCGACGGCGCATCTCATAACGAATTGGACTCGGAGCGAGAGGCATCCATATACTCGGCACGAATCACGGACCCAACTCCAAGAAGAGGGGCTGGAATAGATACCGGAGAGAAAACCGATGAAAATATTGGAAATTTTTCAATTTTACTTTCCCCGGACTTGAACTAGTTCAGGGATGTTCCGAGAGTTGAATCTTTTCAACCCTTGAACTCTTCCCTATGTCCGACTGTACCGAAAAGGGGGTGACTTGTGCTGCAAAGTCAAACGGGTCCTGTAAACATCAAAATACTCGATTCGAAAGCACAAACACCACTGCACCTGGTTGTATCTAAAGAAGATGCGAAACATCGCTTTTCTCAGTAGGAACTCCCTACACTACTGCTAGAAGATGGCCGGGGCTCACCGCGGTCCCTGATGCGACAGGATCATTGCCCAGGACAACTCCGGAGTAGGACTCGGGGACCATTCGGAACAAAACGGCCTTGAGATTCCGCCTCGGACAAAGCTTCGAAGTTACTGACACCGATCAAAACGGATACTTCATCCCGCCCTTGGCCAACGTAATAATTTTCCTCTGGGTAAACTCCTCCACCCCCGCGATCCCGCCGAACCGGCCGTACCCGGAACTACCCCCCATCCCCCATTCGGCACCGCGGGATCCGAGAAGATGGTCGCGCCATTGACGTGGCACGCCCCCGTCCGCACCCGCCGCGCCACGGCGAGCGCGCGCATCACGTCGCGCGAGAAGACGGCGCCCGACAGGCTGTACTCGCTGTCGTTGGCGAGCCGGACGGCCTCCTCGTCGTCCCCGCGGAACTCGGTCAGGCACACGAGCGGGCCGAAGCTCTCGCGACGGAAGATCTCCATGTCCGGCGTGACGCCGTCGAGGATGTGGGGGCCATGATGGTCCCTTGCTGGCCCCTGAGCGACATGTCACCGGCTAGGAGTTCGGCGCCGGCGGAGCACGCGGTTTCGAGCATGGCCTTTACCCGCTGCGCGTGGATGGGGGTGAACATCCCCGAGACGGACACGGAATTGTCTTGGGTGTGGTCGCCGACTTTGACCTGCTGGAAACGCTGGACTAGAGCCCGTTTGAACTCCTCCGCGACCGAGGCGTGGACGAGCACGCGCTCCGTAGCCATGCAAACCTGTCCCGCGTTAGCCAGTGCGCCAAACGCGACGGCCTCGACCGCGTCGGCCAAGTCGGCGTCCTCCAAGATGATCAGCGGCGCCTTGCCGCCCAGCTCCAGCACGCAGGGCTTGAGGCAAGACGCCGCCAGCCCCGCGATGATCTTGCCCACGCGGTCGCTGCCCGTGAAGTTGACGTGGCGGACCGCGGGGTGCTTGATGACGTACTCGGTCACCGCCGGCGTCCGCTCCGGCGAGACGGGGAGGTAGTTGAGGCAGCCGGCGGGGAGCCCGGCTTCGTGCAGGGCCCGGACCACGAGGTTCTGGCTCTTGGGCGAGAACTCCGAGGGTTTGAGGAGGACGGTGTTGCCGCAGATCAGCGGCATGCAGATCGCGCGCGCGGTTAGGGCTACCTTCGGGGTGGTTAGTCCGAGTCACTTGGCCCGAGTGCGACAGGCTCGGGGAGTACTTTGGTCTGCCGGGGAAGGGTTCGGTTTGGCAACGGGGAGGGAGACAAGACATACCGGTGCGTTCCACGGACTTATGGCAAACACGACGCCCATGGGCTCGCGTTCAACGAGGATCGTCGTCCCGGGCCGCTCGGAGGGGACAACTTCCCCCTTTATCTGCGTCGCCATGCCGGCGACCTCGCGGAAGGTCCCCGCGGTGGCCATCATGTTCACCATGATCCAGCCCTTCGTCGCGGATACCTCCGAGGAGAGAATAGCGGGCGCGTCTTGATGCAAGTATTTCTCGATGATGTCGGCGGCCTTGAGGAAGATCAGTCGTCGCGACGAGGGGCTGCTACGGGACCATGTCTCGAAGGTCGCCGAGGCCGCGTCGATGGCACGGGAGCAATCCTCGATGGTAGCGGAGGAGCAGTCGTACAGGATGTCGCCTGTCATGGGATTGACGACGGGAAAGGTCAAACCGTCGGAGCTGTTGCTGCATGAGCCCCCCGACGAAGAGCTGCTGCGGCTCGTTTACTGAGGGCCTCGCCTCGACCGAGGAGTTAGTCTTGCTAGTAGCAGCCATGGTAGTTCCAACAGGCGCGGGGTTAGTAGAGAGGTGAGAAGGCTGAGCGATGTGTAGAGATTGCCGTGTAAGAGTCGACTCGCGCGATCGAGATGTCAAGTGGAACGATACGTGGTGAGAGGAGATGGAATGCGGCTTCACCTCTGAGGCCGAGGGGCTCCTTGCGTGGGTGGGGTATGGCGGAAAATAGCCGAATGCAACCTGTTGGTGATCCTACACTACTACAGTCTTTGACTACAGAGTCGCTGCGCCACTTTCCCGCAGAGTACATGCGGAGTTGTAGTTCCGCAGCGCTGTCTACTCCAGCAGCTTCCCCCTTTAAGCATTCAACCCCCGAGGCCGAGCAAATCTGAGCAGCTCGGGGTCCTGCAACAGCCGGTCGTGGCAGCTCTCCTCCAAACAAACACAAATCTCCAGCCCTTCGTCGTTATCACCACCACCGCTGTTCGTGTTCTTCTTCACCGCCGCGCGCGACGGCAGCACGAACACGTACCCCTCGAACTGCGGATGCGGCCACCGCATCGCCTTTGGAAGGCCGAACCCGAAGTCGTGCTGCTCGTACGGCGTCATGGCCTGCCAGCTCGTCCCCGCGAGGTCCATGCCTAGAAACGAGTCCATGGCGATGGCGATGTAGCGGCGGTCCTCGAGCCCCGCGACCCACTCGGGCAGCTCCGCAGCGTACTGCGGCGTGATGGTCCGGATGGACTCGCGGACCGCGGCGGCCAGCTGCGGCAGGTTGCTGCTCTCGTTCTCGCCCTCAGCCTCAGCCCGCACTAGTTCCTCGATGGAACCGACAGACACGCGCGGCAGCGCCACCGCGTTGCCGAGGAACCGGTCCGGCAGCGGCGGCTCCAGCATGTTCCGCGTGTTGACCGCGTGCGCCATGATCACCTCCTTGCTCATCGCCGGTTTTAGGAGGGGCAGCTTGGCGCGCGTGATGGTCTTCCAGAACAAGGCCATGATGCAGTCATACGTCGACACCCACTTATCCTTATCAGCCGGCGCGCACGCCGCCTTGAGCTCCGCGGCGCGGCTCCGCGGGACGTGCCACATCCGGACCTTGAGGTTGGGCATGACGAAGTCGGCCGGCGGCGCCGGCGGCGGCGCGCCGAGGTTCTTGAGGATGGGGAACTTGCCGTCGAGCTCCTTCCAGCGCGCGGGGCTCGGCTTGGGGGCGCTCAGCTGGCCGCGGTTGGCGTTGGCCAGGTCGATGGGCTTGAAGGGCTCGCCCTGGGCGGCCGCGGCGGAGTTCTCGGCCCATGTGGTCAGGAAGCCGTTGCAACCGGGGCCGTCGGAGCAGTTGTGGTGGATGGCGGCGGCCAGAATCAAACCGCCGGCGATGAAGGTGATCTGGAAGGTGGAGATGACGGTGGCGTCGTCGTCGGCGTTGTCGCCGAGGGGCGAGAAGAGCTGCTTCTCGGTCACGATCTTGGGGAGGACCTTGTGGCCGTCGATCAGCTGTATGGGGAAGTCGTTGGCTTCGAGGTAGTCGAACGATGGCAGGTCGCCCGGTGCCGAGGCATCTCTGACGAAGAGGCCCACCGTCGAATCCTGCTTCTTGGTGACCCACATCCGCCCGTTGGACGCGTCCATGCGCAGCACCCCCGCGAGCACGGGATATTGTCCCAGCGCGAACGCCAACCCCTCGGCCAAGCTTTTCACGATAGCGTCGCGGTTTGCGTCCGGCGCCAGCTCGAATATCTCGGCGATCTGGACGTAGATCTTGGGCATGGTATGGTCCATGTCCGAAAGCTCGAAGCTGTCGGCGCCGGAACTCTCCCCGAGTGGGCGGACGCGGATCTCTTTGGCTTCCATGGTGCTGGATTCCCTCTGTCAGTATCAGGGGAGACAGTCTTCTAACAAAGTAGGAAAGGCGACCAGGGGAAGGATCAGAAAGCTGACTGGAAATCGTTCTCGTTCATCCTTCGCATCCTTCTTATTATCAGGCAACCAAATATGGTGGATGGGGAAGTCTTATGTGAGCTATAATCCCCGCTTCTCGGATGATCGATGGCTGTTCTTGGTAATCATTTCGCTAGCATAAGCCACCCCAAAACCACACCGCACAGCTCCAAGTTGCCGCTTAGGAGTCGTAGGTTTTGACCTACCTTTATTCTAGGAACGCAGCACTATAAAGATTAAAAAAGTCTAAGTTGCATATTTCGAACGCGGATTCAATATAGATATTTTTTATGTTTTTTTACGGCTTTATTTCAAGTAGTTACAGTACGTGGAATAGCGTAGGGGCTTTGGCGGCACAAGTCAGCTGCGCGGTGTATTTTAGGGACTTTTCTGCATGAGTGGGTGATCAAAGTCGAAAAGACAGAAGCTTGGATCAAGGAGCGATTATGTAGACGGGTCCATGGCCCCTGAAAAGGTGCGGCGCAGCCCTACAGAGCCTGCCAAATCGCTGATCATCCACATTTCATATCCGCTTCTTCTCCAGAACCTCCACTCCGCATTGTCCGCTCGCGTGATTCCCGCTTCATGCCCTCAAAATAACCGAGAGCGCGGAGGAACTTCTCGGTAGAACCATCGGGGCGGCACTCCCTCCAGGCATCCCTGACTCCATCGCTCTGTGCTCAGATCGCGTGTTTCGTTGGTCCTTTTCCGAGACCTGACACATTCTGTCGGTGGTCAAAACCAGCAATGGGCTTGACTTCGGAGAGAGAATAGAGATATGCCGCCGCAATCTCCGGGGCTCAGTCCTCTGTCTGGGCTAACACCTCCATGCAAATCATTTCTATAAGCATCGACCTAAGCTTTGTAGGTATGTAATCAGGAGAAGGTTAGCTGTCCGCTGATCCACCCCCGGTCTGGAGGGTTGGGTTTCCTTGGAACCATCCCAGACAGGGCAATGCCGCCTGTAATACCGCGGGATGCAACCTCGACCGCGTTGCCCCCTGATCGAAGGACCGGCAATCGGTCTGGCTCCTAAAGAGGAATAAGCTTTGTTGCAGACTTGCTGCAACCACGGTTCCTCCGGCAGTTCTCCCGACATACTTACATGACCAGAACCCAGCCACCAGTTTCGTGGCCCCAATGAAGTTCTGTCTTCTTCTGGCCGCCCAGCCTTCAGTCTGGACTTTTCTGTTTCTTTCTTGCCGATGGCGACCTTTATTGGTTTCTAAGTAGCGGTCATCATTTGTTCACAATGGCCGCGGCGACGGTACCTGATCCCGAGGGGCCGGTGGTTCTGGAGAACATGCAGCCCATCGTGTGGATCGTCACCATACCGTTCGCCATCCTGTGTCTCAGCTCCATTTTGATTCGTCTCTACACTCGACGTTATATCGCAAAGTCGTTCGGGGCCGACGACTGGTTCATGCTCGCGGTCCTGCCCGTCTGGATTGGCCAGCAGTACATCGCGTGGATGTGGACCATCCTTGGAGGTGGCTTGTAAGTAACTACCTTAGGAGTGCAGCTGGTGTGAGCTGTTCCGAAGATTACTAACCAGTGACTTAGGCATCAGGGAGTTGTCCCGGCCGAGAACGTGGAGCTAATCAATGTTGTACGTCCCCGTTGATTCCCATCTCTGGCATGTAGATCTGGAAGGATAAGACTGACCATGATGCTTCTCACGACTTCAGTATCTGTTCGCCGAGGAGTTCTACTACCTATTTCTCCAGTTCCTTATCAAGATGTCGTTCCTCTGTTTCTACCTCCGAACCCTCACCACGACGAACCGATTCCAACATGCCGTCTACGTCGTGATGGGCCTTGTCTGCTTCCAAACCGTCGGGACCTGGATCTTCTACGGCCTACAGTGCATACCCATCGACGCCTACTTCCACCCCGAACTGTACCCGAACCGCCGGTGCATTGACTCGAGTCTGTCGTACTACCTCCCATCCGTTGCCGTAAGTAGACCCTCGATTGCTCTTCTAGTGTCCCCTCAGATCGGTAATCCCAACCGCCTAGCTTCCCGATGCTGACATAACCTGCGATACCCGCCCACCAGAACGTCACCATGGACCTCATAATCTACACCCTGCCCATCGTCCCCTCTGGCACCTCCAGGTTTCCCTCAAGCGCCGCCTCGGTCTCATCGCCATCTTCACCATGGGCGGCGGCGCCATCACCGTCTCGCTGCTGCGCTTCATCGTGCTGTGGCAGCTCAGCAACACGGCCGACACCACCTACGTCTTCGGCTCCGTCACCATCGTCACGTCGGTCGAGTTCGCCGCCGCCGTCATTACGGCCAACATGCCGGGGACCGCGGGGTTTTACAAGTATTTCCGGGCGCGGAGGGAGCGGCAGTCGCGGGGCTATGGCGGGAGCGGCGAGAGTGGTGGTGGTGGTGTTGGGCACCGTCACCGGGGAAGTGGTGGCGGTGAGGATGGGGCGCAGGAGCTGGAGACGATTGGGGCTAAGTCGTCGAGGAAGAAGAAGGTCCAGGCGTTGAACAGTGTGCTTGAGTCCCGGTCCGACAACGATGGTCCGAGGCGGACTGAGAGCGAAGAGAAGCTGACTGAGTATCACCAAGGGATGGCGTTTTGAGAACATAAACAACCAGCTAAATATCAATCCAGCAGCCATGAATCTCATATCGAGACTCGGAGATTATGTGTGATAATCGTGTAACGTGGCACGCAATACGCCAGACTCAGCTAGCTATGCTATGAATCTAAGACTTGATGTCAAAGTCAATCATTGCTAACGCGTACCCCTAACAGGCTCCCCGACTCTATTTCGTATTAGGAAGGGGAATATGCTAAGGAACGAGCGGCGATGATAAGGAGACAGACAAGAATTATGCCCAGAGTCATATACCTGCGCGGAAAGAGGGAAGGGGCGCGGGGAAGGCCAGCCACACGGACAGACTTCGCCGGTCCATAACAACATATACCAAAAGGCTCATCTATAAGATGGTAGGCAGCTAAAACCACATGCCTACGAGATAAAGTAACATCTTATGGCGTACGCCACTAGACAATACGAACGGTTTTCCGTGGCCATGTCTCAGGTTCGTTTTCCAGCGCTTGAAAAAACCCTATCCCCACCCGCCGGTAGATCTCTTCGTGTGGAGAGAGTTTGACCAGTAGAAGACCAACGAAGCGATGCTGGACATCGAATGTGAGACAAACAGTAGACGGAGATTAGTTATAGGCCTAAGGACTTACATAACTTGTATAATCTGGACCATCGTGCTGTGATTCGGGTGACGTACTGGAACACGTGGACGATGAACTCGACTCTGTGTCAGATTCGACGTCGTTCGATGACATATATCTCGTACTGAGTAAGTTAAGCAGGCTGCAGGTCTTCAGGGAGCTGTACCATGAACATACCGTGAGTGATTGCGGCCGGCAGCTGTCGTTAAAGGGAGACTATGAACTGTGCCCTTGTAATCTTCATCGAAATACGCTACTCCTCGTAGTCGCGGGTATTCAGAATCAGAAGGCTCCGTAAGATAGAACGGTACACACCCCTTGTAATTCACCGCCATCCCAACCATTTCCTTGATTGGACAGAGTTGGGTGTCTAGCGGTTCGTTTATTCCGCCAGCTCGACCCCCAGAGGTATGGCATAAGACCGCGCAGTCCTCGACCAACAAGGAACCAGAGCCATCAATCCGGAATTTGTCATGAGCGACGACAGGTGCCAGAGGAGATACGCACTCGGAGATACGATCGGCCAAAAACACCTTGAGGCCACCTTTTGATGCCCAAGTCCAAGACGGCAACCCGACGAGATCCTCCGCGAGGTCTTCGGCGTCGGACATATTTCCATTCGTCCATAGAAGCTGTTCGGGAAGCCGAGATAAGAAAATTCCTCGGTTATATATGTTTCCTGTCTTTTTCTGCAACTCATTGGCGTATGCCTGTATAGCCATGAGGCGGTCAGATTCGTACGTAAGCCGCCTTTCTGAATAGTTCTCTACCACATTCTCCCAATCTTTGTGGAAAAAGGGCTTGCCCTTGCGATTTCTTTCGTCCAGGTCCAGCTCTCTGCAACTCCAACTTGGGCCTCCGGGCATGAAGTGAATAGCCCTCCTGGCAAAATAGGCTTCTTGTAGAGCCCACCCTCTATTTTGAAGTGGCCCTTCACCTGGGAACCATCTATTCCCAGGAATATGGGCGCATGCATGAACGTAGCCTTCACTTTGGCCATCCTCCGTGTAATAGGGAAGGTTAATTGAGCACAGGTCTCGGGTTCCAGTAATGAAGCAGCCTTTCTGTGCACTTGCCGAACCAGATGCCGCGATGACCAGCGATGCGTTTTCGTAGACGGCACCCATGCGCTCAGCCTCGGACGCCCAGTCATGTTTGTCCCCTTGAACGATGCAAAGGCCGTCAATCCAAAGATACCTCATACCCAGTTCACGGGTTATTTGTACCGCATCCTGAAAGGTTCGTGGTAAGTCGTCAAAACTGATCTCGCGGAGACGATCTTCAAGCCGTTTCTTTGGTGGTAAGAAACGTTTGTGTATGTGGTGGGCCCCAGCAGTAGCTGAGTGCGCAGTATTCTCCCCGCAACCCTTTGCTTTCCAAAAGGACCAGGTTCTGAGCCGTCGGGTGGCCCAGGTCGACAACACGAGTAGGTAATTCGGGACCATGTTCCTCGTCGACCTGGTCCCAGCATATGGTTTGCTTGCACAGATCGTGCTCAGAGCGGCATGTGCTCAACCATGTACTATAGAGGCTTGTTGCCTCCGCAGCACCATCTGACCTCAATGGCGGGGCGGTGCTGAAGAAACGAGCCGCATCGGTTTCTAGGAATCGTAAGCAGTTGATCCGATTTCAAAACCTATATACTAAAGGTTTGAGAGAAATACCTTTGTCAACCCAAAGGGATATTTCGGTTGGTATGGTTTTCAACCACCCTTCCCAAATGTCAACTCTTATCCAACATGTAGCCAAGCATACCTTTCCGGTCGTATCTCTCTCCAGATCAAACCTGACTTTCACCGGCTCGCTTCCCAGAATCGTCTTCTCATGTATGGAGCCTTTCACAATATGGTGGTATATGTAGTCACACAAACGGCAATCCCGGTCATTCCGCCAACTGCAACTCAGCTTTAGATCCAATTCTGGATTGATCCAGTCATGCGCCGTTTGTAGAACTTGGCGCCAGAGGTCGTGGCAGGTGTCGCATAAATGCATTGAAAAATTGGTATCGTGTGGATGACTGTGTAATAACTGGTTCTATTCGGGTGATTATCGTTCTTGCCGAATGCCAGATCGAGAGGCGATATTTTGGAATAAACAGACTGAAAAAGCACCGAAACTGGTGATCATTGGAAGCCGCGGTCAAAGGCTGCCAATGATGTTTCTGTAATGGGTGGATGTGCAAGTGTCTCGCGGACGGGGAGGAATCGGGCTGCCTCTTCCTTGAGACGTGGGAGAAGAAAAAGGAAGGAGGGTAGAATGATGACCTTGTAATTACGTTCAGTGCATATGCCGAACTTGGACGCTGATTGGATCGAATACGAAAGCGCACCTCGCACTAAAACCCGGATGGCATTTGGTGGCGTGCAAAGCTACGAGCAGATCGTTGCTGCCTAACAGTGCCCAGGAAAAGCAAGCTGAGTCCCACCATGATTAGGAGAAGGTGATCATGCTAGTTCCCGACAACATATGGCTTCTTTAATCTCGTTGCCAAATGCAACCACTTCCGGTGGCGCAACTCCGATCATCAGGCACACAATGTGAAGGAATGCTACCCTAAGTTGGACAGGTGTGATGATCCACCAAAGACTGGTCACAATACTGCGAGTATACCGAGTGGCAATGTGTGTTGTTTGTGGACCTGGAACCAGAGTCCGATTAGATAGTTAGCATGGCATCAGCCCGGCACGTCCTGATGCCCCTCAGCATGCTGGAGGTTTGCCGCCTTCGCGGCACCCTGACGTTAACCGATACAACAGTAACAACAATTCCGACCACCAGTCTGGGAGCTTCGGTTGCATATGAACGATGGTCAAAACAGACCAATTCTGCATCAGCCTATGAATCTCTATTCCGCAGGTGCAGTCTATGTGGTCGATTTACACCAGGCTGACAGTATACATGAACCTATCGTCCACCGACTCATACAGATGTTCCGGGACCTCGGAGCTTCTAAAGTGCCTATCTAGGATAGAACACCAATCACCCTCGTCATTGTTGCGTTCGTCAAATATTCTCGTAAGGTCGTAAACTGCTTCACATCCGACGTATCCCGCTCGGCGGAAAGTTTCGCTTGCCCTGACGGTGTGAGGACCAAGCAACCATAATGACACAAGTCGCGAAAGTATACTTGTTCTCGACAATTTCCCTCGGACCTTATTACGCACGTCAGTATCCGTGTATCCTCTTTGCAATAGGGCCTTTCCACTTACGACTGCTTGGACCCGGGTAAGTCCGGTGTTTCGGGATAGGGTAATATGCTCCCTTGACCGAGTAAAAGGTACACGTCCTGAGAGAGGACTTTCTCCATGAACTCCGACGAACACTCGTCTAGATTTAGCATGAATGAATGTCCCTCTCCTATTTCCTCCTGGCCGAGCACGAAGGTATACTCCCACTTTGGCCCGTCGTCAAGCCGGGCATGAGGATCGGGTACTCGCCGGATCTTCGCTCGGCATATTGGGGCCCGGATCTTGAGGGGGCCGGATACTATTGAGCCATATGGATCGCCTAGCGAGGCGGTTATGCGTACATCCATCACTTCCGCCACTGGTTGATACTTTGTTGCAACTTGGGGCGTTTTGAACCAAACGTCGCCATTGACAGACAACCAGGACCAAGAGGGAATATCGGGATTGGGTCGGTCGGTAGACGTGAACGTGTACCACATCATCTCCAGGACCAGGTATGGCCGCCAAAGACCACATATGTAGTCCTTTTGTTCCAGTTGGAGGAGATGAGCGAAAGTGCGCGCCAGTCCGGCAATGGCGACAGGCCTGTCCGAGATGAAGGTCAACTGGCCTGTGGTGTATGATTCTACCAACCGGTACCATATCGTATACAGACTTTCGATCTTGGTGTCACTATTAGGCTCCTGGATAAAAGCGTGGAAAGATTTCTCAGGGGTCCATATGAACTCTGGCCCGATATGGAAAGACGAATTGACACTTTCAGATGTCATGAGCTCCACGCATTCCCAATGCACCTGGTCATTGCTGAAATGAACAACACGAGGCGACATGAAGCGCTCTTGGGTAACCCAAGACCTGGCTTTTAACGGGGCGCTTTCCACATACTTGTCCCAATTACTGAGGTGACAGTTGTAGGAGCCGTTGCTGCCCGTACGATCACTTGGCACGAGAAATGATTGGAACATGGCTGGATCTCGTTGTCTGAACAGCCCGCCATTCCCGTCTCCAGCGGAATCGGCAGAGATGTTGATGTAGCCGTTTGCGTAGACTGCCATCATTCTTGAAGCTTCAACGGTCCAGTCTGTTGTACTGTCCTATATGATGCAAAGCGCGTCGATCCATATGTATTCGATATCAAGCCTGGCAGCGGCGAGTATGGCTTCCTGAAAGGTCAAGGGAAGTAGGTCCCAAGGTATCTGGAGCATGAAAGTCTCGATGTTGCTGAGCAACAGCTTCAATGCCACACCATTAGGACCCCAGCAGTGACTCAGTGTAGCATATAGCAAACTGTTACTATCCAGGTCCAACCCGCGTACTAGCTGGATATCGGGAATTGATGTCCCAGACATAGACTTTATGCGAATCAACCTGGTAGGAAGACCATCGGGGAATTTGTGATCGTCTGCCACTTCAGGCAGCTCGTGTGCGTTGTGCGGCAGTTGGTCAGCCAGGCTTGGATCTTCCCGAACGTCTCATCTGAGCAAGTACACCGGCTTGAGAACGGAATAATTTTCATCATCTGATTTTTATCTTATACATATATAACCGGTCTGTTAGTATCTATTTGAAGCGTATCCAAATGGGATAAAAAAAAGGAACACAAAAGTGGACGCGAAATAAAATAGGAGGGGCCAGGGAAAGAAGCAAAAATGTGATACCTGGGAGCTTAGAGCATGAAATCCTAGAAAACCCACCATTGGGGAGGTATAGGATTAGTTCATCGTTCCGCCAGCAAACTAGCATCCGGACGCTATTCCTCAGAGGTTCGACTCGTGGCAAGCCATCGCCCTCCGCATCAAGGACTTGTGTCCCGGTGTCGTCTTGACGTGACAGATTGCTACTTTCAGCAAGCACAATACAACAGAGGCGACATGAAAGGCCCGCACATCGCTGTAAACCGGACCAATTATGCCATGAGTCCCCTTCGGATGGCGAGTCTTGGGGTTCCTTCAACTGGGTATCGAAATAGTCCCGGCAACATTGGCATAGCACACCGTCCCAGGACAGGCCCGGGCCTTTCAGAGCTTCCATTGTACTTCATCTGGTGACAAACGGTGAGATATCCAAAGAGGGAAAATGGCTTTGGGTAAATAAGTGCCAGTATATAGACTGTTCGTAGGAAATGTACTGACACGCTGCAGGCGACACGTTAACCAGCAAAACAGGTTGGGCTTGCTGTCGGTTTGGACATTGGCGCGGGGAAGATTCTGCGGGTTGACTGCTGCCTGCACAACGGCCATTTAAGAAATCCCGGAAAGGTCTTCGTCGATTATGTAGGAGGGGAGGCTAGGCACTTTTTCCCTCTTCCCTTTTCGAGCGTCACACAGCCCGTCCATGTGACTTGGGGGCCGACCATCTAAGATCGGTGAAAATCACCGACAATACCGACAGTCCATTATCACCGATGGACCTTGAAAGTATTTCTCCGTGGGGATTAAGAAGAAATTCCCAAGTTCGTTCCGATAAGTAGCTATAAGGGTACCGTAGTCGCAAGCCCCTGAAAACGACCACCACAGTCACCAGAGAAGACCACTATTTCGACAACAATCTGCAGCGTGTTTCATTACGTCACCGTGTTCTTCCCCAACCATTGTTCGGAAATGGTATACCCTACTCTCGCGCAGTCAATCTAACCATCAACCCCGGCTGCAAATACGCAATCCCCCCACAAGCGCAATACCGCCCCTCCTCCAGCACCTCGACCCCGAACCGCCGCAGCACCTCCGGTACGAGCTTATGCATCTCCATGAGCGCCAGCTCCTTGCCCAGACACACGCGCGGCCCCATCCCGAAAGTGTACATGTACCCCTCCATGCGCGCCGACCGCTCCTCGCTCTCGAGCCAGCGCTCCGGCCGGAACTCGTCCGTCGGCTCCGGTCCGAACGCGTCCGCGTCCCGCTGCACCACGACGGCGTGGCTGAGCATCTGCGTGCCGGGCGGGATGGGGAACCCGTCGATCGTCTTGCCGTCCCCGGAGGGCGGGACGAGGCGCGAAAAGAGGTTCGGGATCGGCGGGTGCAGGCGCAGGGACTCGCGGATGCAGGCGCTGAGGTAGGGGAGGTGGCGCTTCGTCTCGTCGTACTGGACCACAGGGTTGCTTAGGAGGCCCTTGGCGTCGGCGGTTGCTATCTCTTCCCGGACCTTGGCGAGCACTTTGGGGTGCGTCAGAATGAGCCGCAGCGTCGCGCCGAGCCCGGTTCCTGTGGTATCGGCGCCAGCCTGGATGAGGAGAGTCATGTGCGCGAGCCTCTGCGTATCGTTCAAGGGCTCGTCATCGATGCGCGCATCGATAGCGGTCTGCAGCACATCATTGAAAGACGGCACGCTTTCCCCCTTCCCCTTTTTCTGCAGTTTGGTGTGGCGGTCCGAGATCTCGCGCGCCCCTTGCGCCATGAGCCATCCGTTGCCCCATTCGTCCGACATCTTGGGGAGTATGTAGTCCTTCAGTTTGGAGCTCAGGATCACCTCGCGCATGAAGCGCCAGCGCACGGCCAGGCCGAAGAGGCTGGTGCCGACGCGCCAGGCGTGGAGCATGCCGCGCTCGTCGCGGTCGTTCTGGACGAATCCCCAGGGCTTGGTGAAGAGAACCATGGTCATGACATCGGCGGCGAACTCACTGTTGCATGCGTCAACCTGTCACTAAGGGCCGCCGGAGCTTGGGGAATAGAACGTACGAAGTCTTGTTGCTCAAAATGATGGTTTTGCCGTTCTCCGAAGGGCGCTTTCGATTGCGGACCCAGTTCAGGATGAGATCGTCGATCTTGGCCTCCCACGTCTTCTTCAAGGTTCCCACAGACCAAAAGGAACCCCCGACCGCCTTGCGCAGCTTCCGGTGGTCGTCGGCGCCAGTTGTCGTGAAGAGGGACTGGGGCCCAATGGCTTCGTGTTGGTAGATGCTGCCTTTGGTGTTGCACGCCGCGTCCCAGTAGATGTCGCGGAGCTGGCAGGCCTTGTGGAAGAGCAGCAGGTCGGGCGTGATGCGCACGGGGGATCCGTCTTCTGGAGTTCGTTGCGTTGTTTGTTATCACCGAGCCCCTTCTAACTTACACAGCGTGCGGGGATCAGACCATAAAAATGATGAGCATTCTCACTTACTTCCGTACTTTTCGACAAGCCAGCAAAGCCACGCGGGCTCCGATCGAGACAGGCCGGCTATACCGAGAGGCAGCGATGTGCAGGCCGTGTACCACGGTCCCGGGAAGTCCTTGAGGGGGTGGAAGTAAAGGCTGTAGACCACCCGCCAGGCCGTCGCTGCGATGGCGGCGAGAACAAGCAACGCGGCGACTCCCCGACGGACCCGGACCCGGAGTCCGGTAGAAGAGATTGGATATGCAGTGCCATCGGGTTAAAGCTTGCTGGTGTTGAAACAGTTTTGATAGTTTGCGATCCGTATTAGTCTCATAGACCAGCTGCCAGGGCTGCAGATACGCAAACTAATATTCAAATCCAGCGAGACGTTGAAACCTCGGGACCGAGGCCTGTCGAGCGTTGCGCGTCCTCTTTATGCAATCTTTATGTCACTGGTTGCTGATCTGGAGGTATCAGCGGCATATTATGCGCTGGCCGTGTTTGCCGGGTTGCAGCAGCATGCAGTGTGCTGAATCATCCACCGGATAATTCGACGTCCTACACCCACTTCGACCGACTCGCTAATCACGCGGCAGCGTTGGGTCGCAACGCTTCCCGTCCAACGAATTACAGCAGCATTTGACTTGGTCAAGTGTGTGCACTCATTTGCTTTTTCTTCAAATCATAAGGGGAAACCCAGCAGATAAACAAGAGGCTCGCATATGGCATGGTGCACTCCTGTCAGACACTCCTGCAAGATGATGTATTAAAAGGCAAACACGGCAGATGTCGGCCCAGGCTGGAGCATGTATACTTAAAAGCAGGCTGGCATGCAGCGATATATCACCATCACACACTTTGCTTGGCTGGAGGTTGAGTAAAGAGAGGAGAACAGTGGCTCCCGACCACACCCATCCATATATCCGGCAGTTGTCCTGCGCGATTATGACCCCGCGCACGACAGTCGACGTTGGCCGCATTCATTGAACCCCAATCGGCCAAAAAGGGGCAGGTGCGAAAGCGGTCCCGCGTTGCCTCGAACCTCGGAGGAGGGGGCAGTCCCGCGGCCCCGTTTTCGAAGATGCTGAACCCGCGTAGGTCGACACGCGCGGGATGGGGGGACGCCTCCGCGGATAGTACGCGGAATAGGTAGGGCTGGTCGCCAATCTGACGCAGAGAAGCGGGGTCCAGACAGGCCACGTTCTGCCCGAGTACTTCACAGGTGCGCATGTCAATCTCGGACAGGTCCTGTTCACCAAATCCCCGCCACATAAGAGTCCATATGAAACTCTTGACGTGCGTGGCCAGCTCTGGGCGGTCCACCATGAGACGGAGGAAGGTGCGCTGGAGAGGGATTAGGTCGCGCGGGCGGTACTCGTCCGAATAGTCAGTCATGGCCACTAGCATCGCCGGAGGCCGCTGGGCCGAAAGGGTTTCGGGCCCGGTGTGCTCGTGCTCAGGAAGCCGACCGAGGCTGTGCTAGCTGAAGTTGACATGCTGAAGTAGGAAGGGCAGGGAAAAGATGCACCATGCGCGTGACACGCGCTTGGGCGAACGTCTGGCGGTCGCCGATCAAGTTGTCGCAAATGAGACACAGGATATCGGCTGGAGGGCTACCGCTCATGCAGGACTGATGCATAGCTACAGTGTTCGATTGGAGGTCAGAGGTGCCGGGGGTCGGAGAAGCTGGGGACCCACTAAATCTAGACCGCGGGCACCTGAACCCCGGTTCTTTAGGGGCCTTCAGCATCCCACGCTTAGCGAATCAATTCCGAGGGTGTAATAGACTCGCAAGGGACAGTTGGCTGTAACACTTCTTCTGGATATCCACGTTGACTCCTAAATACATATAGCTATAGCCACCACGATAACCCGATTTATCCCTACTACTTGTAATCCGCACGCCTAGCTACCTAAGCAACATCACGTCAATGTAAAGCCACCATCCACGAGCAGCGATGCGCCCTGCATGAAGCTGCTCAGAGGCGAAGCCAAGAACACCATGGCATCGGCAACCTCATCGACGTGAGCGATGCGCGGTATTGCGCCCCGTTCAATTTCCCGCGTCAACAAGGGGAGTTTGGGGTCCCGAATGAGCGGGGTTTCCGTCCAGCTGGGAAACATTAGCGGGAATGAACCATTCACGATATTAGTGTCAACCATCAAGCTTATCAAGATGATAAAGGGGTAGGGGAGCGTCCTGATTAAGCCACTAGGTCACTTACCCCGGGCAGATGGCATTGATCCGAATCCCTTGCTCGCCGTAGATGACGGCATCGGCCTTGGTCAGACCCATGACCCCATGCTTAGCCGCCGTGTAAGGCGTATGCACCAGCCCCCGCGGCGGCGCCGACAGCCCCAGCATGGACGCCGTATTAATGATGCGTCCCCGTCCCTCGCGGGGGCCCAGGTCCTCCTGCCCGACCATGACGCGCAGGGCCTCGCGCTGGCAGCGCCAGACGCCGGCCAGGTCGATGTCGATGGTCTCGGCCCATTCCGCTTCGTCCGTCTCGTCCGTCCGGGCCGCGGGGCCCCGGATCCCCGCGTTGTTGACGGCGACGTCGAGGCGGCCGAACTGGGCGACGGTGGCCGCGAAGCCGGCTTTCACCTCGTCCGTCTGGCGGACGTCCATCGTCAGCTCGACGATCTGGAGGGATGGGTACTGCGCCCGGATCGCTTTGGCCGACTTTGTGAGGGCGCTCGGGTTCATGTCGGCCAGGGCCAGCTTGCTCTTGCCGTATTTGGCGAACGAGAGGGCTGTGTGGTGGCCGATGCCTAGAGTATGGCCAGTAAGCGAGAGGGTTGACGTTCGTCATAAGTCACGGAGCCCCGGAGGCGTAACATCAAAAACCTGCTGTGGGGAGTGATGAGGGGTACGCGCTCACCGGAAGCTGCACCCGTGATGAGGGCGGTTCCACGGAGGAGGTTCGCCATGTCTGCTAGGACCTGAAAGATGTTCCTAATGTTTCTGATCGATGCTGAAGAGGGTTTAAGACATGTCGACAAGACAAGTATCGCGACAGAGTAGCGTGGCATATATGAGGGATCGGTACCAGCTCCAAGTTGGAGTACCGCCCCTCTAGGTATCGCGTTTGGTGATTTCCAGTTATCCCCCTCTCTTGCATCAAACCCCCTTGCGCCAATGGCACTACGTCGTCGCGCATACTTGGCTACATGGTAACGGCAACGAAGCCTGAATTCCAGCGGGTCTCTGGCGCAAGCACCCTCAGAACATGGGCCTGTCATTCGAAAACGCCGTGTAATAATGCATGGGGCGGGGAGACGCGTTCGTATCTGTGGGTTCTGCGGGTAGATCGCCTGGGGTAGACCCCGCTCGAATGCGCGGAGGTCGGTTGAGCAATCCGGGGTAGCTAGGTGCGGAGTCGTCAGGCCCAACAGTGGGGGTCGACGACATCGATGGAATTGTAGGAGTGTGGCGGCTGTGAGAGACCACGCTCATCCAGATGTTGCATTTGGACGGGGACTACCGCTGGAACGCGACCGTGCCAACGTCTTACGCGGTGGCCACCGAGGTGACGAAAGCCCTGCATGGACCGAGGGAAGTACCAGGGCTTCCGGGGATCATTCGAAGAAGGCGCAAAGGATGGTCGGAGTTTGGACTAAGATAGTTGCCTAACAGTACGGGCATATGAGCGCCAGTTTGGTTTGCAGCAATGTACGATCGCGGGGCAGAAAGTAGAGCAGATTGATCCGTCGCACAGCAGTCAATTAATTGGTGTACTACAGACCTCGCTTCAGCGCAAGGGGGAATTGCCCCTCGGCGATACCTAATAATCTAAGAATAGGGGTGGTCGACAATCAAAGTACCTCGCCTAAACGCTCTCCTCCATCCTTTCAATCCAGCGTCTTCGGCCACGGCCACAATCCCCGCAGCGTCAAGTCATCGTAGACGCAATCAATGTCGTCTCGCGGGGTGGTCGCTCGATCGAAGTGATAGATCATTCGTTTCCCGATAGACCAGGCTATGCACTTGGCTACATTGCCGTGGGTGAGGTCGCAGGGTCGTATGTCGGACAGAGTTTTGAAATTGGTCGACAAGCACCTCATGTGTGCCGTCCAGCTCGGCGGCTCTTGCGACCTGTCTCGCAAGACGAAATGTCGGGTAACTGGCCAGCGTTGCCTCATCTGCTCCGTAACGCCTTGAAATGTACCCGTCCTTTCCACAAAGCCTTGCTCCCGTATGATGTTCTCCGCGGCGATGGCGAACCCTTCCTCCATCAGTTGCGGTACGTTCCCGGCTTTCACGGCCAATTCGCCGAGCCACGGTTGTTCCGCTCGCGGCCGCTCTGGCCAGGGATGAAGTATGAACTGCACCGAGTCTGTTGTAGGGTCTTTGTCGTTGAAGAGATTTGCTCTTTCGAGCCTTGGGCGTGTGGATCTGACGGATTCTCCGTCGGAAGGCGGCCCTGGCGAGGTGGTGTGGGCCGTGTTCGCCATGGGAAACAAGAGCGGTAAGATATGGGACGATTGCGGAAGTATTCGAATGAAAGTGAAGCAAACGAAGTCTAGAATAGCAGATGCAAGCCCAGCGCTAGGCTGATGCTATTGTATACGACATACAGCGACATCAATGGCCTTCCGGAGATGCGATCTAGCACGCGCGACGTGCCACCTGTTGGGAGTGCAGCGTACCCCGTCATGTACTAAACGGGCCTGTGGATCAAGCACTTGCAAGGCAGTCGTAGTTGCTATGGCCATAGGCCACTCAACCGCAGGTCGTCGTAGATATCTGGGGTTGCACTGATGATCAGGCAACTGCAATAGTAGCGTTGAGTTTCCAGGTTTAGTGATTCGCAGTCTCTCCTTCTCATCTAGTTTGGAAAGAAGGGAAAGCTGGTACCTTCCAGCCTGCAGGTACCAGTGATCACATGCGCACCTTCCAACCCATTCCTGTACATGCCTACCTGCCTATGCTTTTAGGAAAGAACGTAGTAATGTAGCAATTCCTCATTGTTCCATGTCAGAAGGCACTCGTAGACTTCCAAGATAGAAAAATAGGGAGAAGAGGCTCGCTTCTCTTGCACTGATCCCATGGACAGGCACGATGTTGATGTCTGTTGGGTTACCTTGTCGCCTTCTCGGCGAGTCTACCTCTTCTCTACATCATCACCATCAATACACTCCCACACTCCCGCCGATCGAACAGTAATTACCAATACCAACTATCGCTCTCCTCAAAACCATAGATTCGCTGCAAGATATCTCTATCAAGATGTTTACCCCGGTGCAACAGGCAGATATCTTTAGATATCGTTTTCCACGCCGCGGAGTAAGTTATACACAAGTCACTATCAGTCTCCTGTCTTCTTACCGTACCTTGGTCAACGCTGACATAGCATCACTCGTTAGTATCGGACCGATCGCCGAGCTGCCCGACGACTCCCCTTCCAGACTCCCATAGCGGCCGGCTCCTACTACATCCAACTCCGAGGGGAACTCCACCGCCACAAGACCAATATCCATTATACACTGCCACCCACGACAAACCACGCATTTACTACAAGGTATATCTATCAAGATGAGTACCTCGGCACAGCTCGCCATCATCTTTAAAGATATACTTCTCGTGCTTCTGGGTCAAGTCAGAAGTCACTGTCCCATGCCTTGATCAATGCTGACCTAGTTTCGGCCCTATCGCAATGCTGCCCCTCGAGCCACTCCCCTTGCCGCCTCAAGGCCCGGCATCAACACGTGTAGCGCTGGAAATTGGTCTTTGAACAACCTATTAATAGGAGCTCTCCTTGCATGTAATTTATCAAGTAGGTAATGTACTTGTCCCTACTTCTAATTCCAAAGTATCAAGTACCTCTTCCAATGCGCCTTCAATACTAGGACGTTAGCTACATATGTGCCTTGCTACCCCTAACCTCAAGCCTGATAGACTATCGCCCTCATCTCCCGTGCCCTCTTTGCAACCCTTGTAGTGGTTGCACGTCAAGCTCGGGGGTGTACCTGCCTCGAGAACCACCCCAAAAGCGGGGTCTTTTGGCAGCAAACCCCAAACCTCGCTGTCGCGAGACGGAAATCCTGAGCCAGATTGTCGGTCCTGGCTGCGGCTCCTGCTGCTATGCGATGCGATGGACGATCTAAGGCGAACCCAAAGGCCTGCTAGCGGAAGCATGGTCTTTACCATTGGTGCGCAGGCACAGAATATGCTCGTCGCCATTTGTAGAATGTCCCAGAACGCATTGCTATCATTTTCCTCTGGCCCAAATCTTTATTAGTCCTTGCAAGACAGGTTAGGAGATGGATGCATGACTTACGGCCGTTAGTATTGGCTGCTGAGTAGACTATGCCAATCTTCACGAAGCCTATGACACCAGAAAGGCCACCTATCAGAAAGATCAGAGAAAGTTTGGTCTTGATGTAACTCTTGGTCTGAAGTTTATGGACCACAGCAATAGTGAGCGCGATCGTGGCGAAGTCCAGGGAGGAGTTGATGGTCTCTTCGGCCACCAGAAAGGTGTTGCCGTCTAGACAATAGCCAGGCTGGGTTCCCGAGATGTCCCACCATTTCGAAACCGGGTTGCACAAAAGAGCACCATAAAAAAGAAGGTGATGAACCAGCAAACATGAATGCACGCTAGCGTATAGATCCATTTGACAAAGGCACGGTCACTCCAGAAGATCCGATGATAGAGGACTGTAAGCAACCGATCTGATGTGGCAGCACGCTATAGCATGGTTCAACACGAGATGGAGGCACACCAAAGTTCAGGACGGTCTAATGTGCCCCATGCTGTGAGCGCATGTTCAGAAGGGATGATTTGGTATGCGCTCAGACACCAAGGACCTGTATATATGTCATGAGAATGACCCGGTAGATAGATGTAGAAACCAAGGCTTTGCACCCCCGCTACCTCAGACCCTACCGTCGCCTAGCTGAATGCTTACAAGGACGAACAGACTTCCTCTGGCAAAGAGTTGGTTGATGTAGAAAAAGGGTGTGCAGATATATGCTAGCTGCGTAGGCTGGGACTCAGTATCTTTGTTGAAGTCTTTTGGGCACTGAAACGTACCTTTGCTGAAAGAATAGCCAGATCATCGTCTGACATGTCGCCTGAGACGGCGATGCCTGAGTTGAATGCAACCTCAGCGGCAGCTCTGTTTCCATAGAAGAAGAAGACACAACTACATACCAACAAAGGGGAAATGGCGTAGCCAAGAAAACCGACCAGGGCCAGAACAGCAAAGAGGTCATCCCAGCGGAAGCCGTGAGTTCCTGGGCGCTTGGGAGCAAAGAGACGGAGTGTTGTTGCAACCACACATAGCGGGATCGTAACCAACGAAAGAATGATGATTTTGCCCTCTGACGGGTCGTTGACGGCGTCTTGGAATGTGTATCCCATGATGTCGTCGATTCTGTCCAGCGCGTGTGCTAAAAGTGACAAAGTTGACTGGATGGTGTTGAGGGCGAGCGACATGGCAATATTGTGCCACCGTGAGGTAGGGTTTACCTGGCTTGAACTGAACACAGAAGGTAGAAACCTCACCACCAAGTCGTACACTCCAATACTGACTGGCCTTTTAGCCCTTGCCTGGGGCAAACTTCCAAGTCTGGTATGCGGCGTGAGCTTCGGAATTCCGGTGTAAGGGCTGTATGTACCACGGGGTTTGGGACTGCATTGGAAAGTGAAAGCACCCAGCATGCTGCATGCTTATACCTTGGATACGACAATACGACCTGTCTTCTGGTGGGTGACACAGCAATTAGCCATCCGGGCACAAGGACCCCACTTGGGCGCAAGGGGCGGCAGCTACCTATGTACCTAGGTAGGTAGGGGGTAGGCAACTAAATCTGAGCTGCCTGATTCCAACCCCTCTGTCTGTCACCTTGCTCTCTTCCGTCTCTGCCGCAGAGCTTGGAACTTCGCTGGGCAGCAGACTCAGTCTCGAACCCCTTCATTCAGGCAGTCACCGGCAAATATCAACATGGCGTTTCCAGAAGGCTTTCGCGATCGGGTGGCCAGTAGCATATCTATCAGAAAGCTCTTGCCTTTCGTTGCTGCATCGGTGAGTCTGTCCAGTCCTATCTGGAGCTGTGCCTGATCCTGCTAATGAGAACCTGCATTGTCATCGTTCATACAGACCATTGCTTACTGCCTGGCCCGTGCCATTTGCAATCTCAAATTCCATCCGTTGTCTCATTACCCAGGGCCAAAGCTTGCCGCCCTTACCAACATTTGGTGGGCGTACATACGGTATGTGCTGTTGCATTTACACACTGCGCCGGTGATGGCTGTGGCCGCCAGACTGACGCATCCAAACTTTGACCAGGGCGACGGGAAGGTATCCATGGATAGTAGAGGATGCTCTGAGACGATATGGTATGCAATTTGGAGGCCAAACTTAGGCAGCCCATCGTCGGCTGCAGATGACTAATTGCAGCCATTTAGGCGACGTTATTCGTATTGCTCCAAACGAGCTCATATTCCTAACACCCAAGGCGGCAAAAGGTGAGCTTCCCTTTGGCTGGCTTCAAAAACGACATCTCAACTCCATCAATGGGACAGATATATACCTTTCGCAGGACAAGAGCCTCGAGCTGTTCGTTCAGGTCGGCTACGATGCCTTAGATACCGGCGACGGCGGCATTTCTGGAGAGACTGACCCCGTCAGGCACCGCGCAATTGCCAAACGGCTCGCCCCTGCCTTCAGCATGAGGAACCTGAAGGCGAAAGAAGCGACTATCCTGAAGCATATCGACCGCTTCATTGACGTAATGAAGGAAGTCGGTGCGGAAGGGAAAGGGGTCGAGTTGCAACGCTGGTCAGACTGGTTGGCGTTGGACCTCTCCGCAGACATGACCTACAGCCGCGACATGGGCCAGGTGCGAGACAGTAAGCCAACACATAAAATTCATTCGTATCTTGGCTTCCAATTATGCTGCTGACACGAAAGCTAGTGAAAGACTCGATACTTCTAAGCGCCACGCTGAAACTGAACATCTTCATCACAATGAGCGAGATCACACGGAAATTCCGTCTGCTCAGCCCCCTAATGTACCTAACCATCCCGCCCTCCGTCTGGCTCTTGATGCCCAAGCTCATAAGGATGAACACCGAGGACGTCAAGACGCGCATCAAGCGTCGCGGCCAGACGGACCACCTGGACTACTTCGAGCAGCTCATCCCCACCGACCAGCCCGTGCCGCAAGACAGGAAGCACATCTATCACCTTGAGAACGTGGCGGGGCAGCTACTCTTGGCCAGCTGGCAGCCACTGGCTGATCAGTTCTACTCCTTGGTCTTCTTCCTCCTCGGGGCGCCTGATGCGTACGCGGCCCTGGTGGAGGAGGTAAGGACTGCGTTTGCGACCTCCGATGCGATCAACACGGAGAGTACCGCGACTTTGAAGTACCACCAGGCTTGCCAGCGGGAGAGTCTCCGACTCCATCAGGCGACGGTCGACGGTTTGCCGCGCGTCAGTCCCGGTGCTATTGTGGACGGCGAATACATCCCCAAAGGAGTAAGTGGCCCCATCCCTCCCGTTCTGTTTCCAACCCTTTGGGAATAGACACATGGTTGTGAGTTTCGTGATATCGATACTAAGTAGGAAGTTACAAGGTGATCTGTCAAATCAGCTACTTCGCCGCAGCAAGGAGCCCCCGCTACTTCACCGACCCCCTCAGCTTCCGCCCGCAAAGGTGGTTACCGCCAGACCACCCCCGGTTCGACCCTACCTTCAAAGACGACAATCTCGCCGCCTCCAAGCCCTTCAGCCAGGGCCCGCGAGGCTGTCCGGGCGGTCCTATCGCCATGGCCCTGGTCCGGCTCTTCATCGCCAAGGTCCTTTGGCATTTCGACCTCGAGGCGGCGCCGGGCTTCGGGGACTTGTCGTTTGAGAAGTGCTTCAAGTGGTTGACGTTTTGGGAGAGACCGCCGTTCTGGGTCAGGTTCAACCAACGGCGGGCACGACCGACCAAGATTCGGTCGTGAAGGTCAAGTCATCATGTATTCTCAGAGCCTCGGGGTCAAGATAAATCTTGAGGCTCATGTCGTCCTGACCAAGGTTGAAAACCCGGAAGATCGCGTAGATGGTATCCTTCTTTCCAGTGTTCTCCTTCATCTAAATTCGTAGTTAGCGTTTCTGCCGGCTTCGCAGACTTGCCGTCATATGACAATTCATGGCTTACCTTCTCAAACAGCGCTTTGCTCACGAAGAACGGGGTGTCGCAGGTCGACGTGGTGGTCTTCACCTCAATGAGGTACTGCGGGCGTCTGTCCTCCCAGACCTTCTTCTTCAAATGGCCCTTGGCGATCAGGCATTCTGTCAGTGCGCCTTGCGAGTCCATGTACACCACATCTGCCTTCTCCGTTCCCGACCAGGGAGCCATCGTGGCATACTCGGGGTGCACCGAAACATAGCGGCGAATGCTACTCTGCCAATTGTCTCTGGTGAGCCCAGGCAGTTTGCGGGGATCGACAAGATGGCTCAGGAGTTCGAAGACCTGCGACGTAACCAATTAGTTCAGGCCATCCCATAGATTGATGCAAGAAATAATGCACTCATATAAAGCTCGCCTGCAGCGCCAACTGTGTAGTCGCGCTCGGCCTGGGGCAAGGCGCGCAGACCCCAGTCTGGTTTTCTCGTAGTGAAAAGACTGTTTGGGAGCCAACTACTCATTCCGGAAGCTCCATAATGAGGCAGGTCATTCCGTCTAGCCGACTCAATGACTTTCTGCAGCAAAGCCACGTACGGCTGGTCTTCAACGAGAGTCTGTGCTGACGCGGCGAGACTGGGGGTTGTAGGCGGCGAGGTTGGCAAGATCTTGCCAATCCAAGACGAGAGGGGGGCCCGAGGATGTCGAACCACTGTTTTCGTCTGCGTTTCCGTCGCCATTCTGACTTATCGGCGTAGCAGAGGACTTGGAGGCATGCGATGTATCGTTCTTGACGATTTCACCAGCGGAAACTTGGAATTGGTCTTTGATGGCTCCTGATACTGAGGTATGGGTTTGAAGCTCACGCCAAGCTTCCTCGTCGGTGTTGGTAATATCCAGCATAGGTATGCCATTGTCTCTCAGGGCCCTGGATACCCTAGAGAGTGGTGAGACCAGAACAGCTTGGACCGCAGTCACCCAATTCTTCTTGAGCACTGCCGAGATATTTGTCGTTGGATCTTTCATCATCCACTCCAACAGCCGCTGTGGGAGCACGGTGGTAAAGATGTATTCCTGGTCTTCTTCGTCTGTCGGGACATATATTTTGGAATTCTCCTGGCTCTCTTCAATATGTAGAGTCGTGGTTTCTCCTTGGGCCTTGTATGTAGTATGGCCACGAAGAACAAAGTCTGACGATATGCCGTTCGTTTCATAAATATCAGTCTTTTGCAGCACCTTGTAGAAATGGCTAAGGGCGCTCGTGCCTTGGACTCGGGGGCTGCTGAAGTGAGCGGCGATTCTGTAAACATCATGATTAATAAATTGTACCGTTGTACTGAATGCTGGGAACACCCCTAAGCAACGCATGAGCCCGGTTTCGGATTTGACGTCCCGGGTTTGACGTCTGGTTTGCTGGGCCACCGTGAAAAGAGGTGACCTCTCTTGTTGACGACGAGAGATAATTGGGCTCTAAACCTGACCATTTCAAGAAGGGGTCCAGCCTCACGATATCTGCGATACTGAAGTCAAGGAAGCTCACTTTCTTCTCAAACATGAGCCTGAGAGGTTCGCGGTCCTCAATAAAAGATTCGGTTGCCTCGTTTCCAAGCTCCACGTTCCCATCCGGCCTCCTGATTGGGAAGATGTGGCCAGACACCACATCTGTCTGGCTTGGATGATGCTTAGAACTGAGCAGTAGAGAGTTGACTGTCCAAATCAGCTCCTTGACTTCTTGCTGTTTGGCTGATGGGTTACTGCCAATGTCTCTCAATTCGTCAACTGCCATGGTCAGGTCGATCGGCTTGACACCGAGGTATTTCACGAACAAGGCTTTGAACCGTCCGTACTTATCGTTCAGAGAAACCTTTCCACGAAGTGTCGCGGCCTCAGATCAGACGCAATCTGAAGACTTGTGCCACATCCCGTGGTCTTCAGATGGTGCATAGATAAGCGCCTCGGTCTCAAATACGTCCCTAAAAGTACAAATCAGTATACTTTATAACTCTAGCTGATCTTGTGTTTCCCTACTTGAACCCATTTTTACTTGGGTTAATGTTCGATTTGAGGGCATCCATAGCCGCAAATATGCCGCTGACGGTGCTCATATCGTCGCAACCTGCCGCAGCGAGAGCCCTCAGCTCCTTGACAAAGATAATCCAGGTGCCATTCGCAATCGATAATGTATCGTTGAAAAAGGCTGTTATATGAACGGATTTGGGGATATCTCTGTCTTGCTTGTAGAGGTACTCCAAGGCGTGCTTCGATTTCATTTGTTGTGGCGCTTCCCACACACACTCCCATGGAAAGGCCCAAGTACAAGTGTTCTCTGGCAGCGGGATGAACACGGACTTATTCTTGTTGAAGTAATCCCTGTTTCTGTTAGTAGAGGTATGATAAGCTGCGACTGGGAAATGGCAACTTACCGAACCAGTGCCTTCGCTTCATCCTGGTTGTTTGCCTCACGCTGTTTCGCTGAGATGTAATCATACAGTTCGAACAGTCTAGCCTTGGGTGCAGAAGGTACGGATTTTGAAAAGGCTTTCACTGAGTACTTGAGCATGTCTAGAGCGAAGCTGAGTTCTGATTCAGGCGAACCAACACCAAGCGCGTCCATTGTAGTCTGCCATTCTGGTGGAATGGCTTTAGGGGTCGCGTCCAGATCCGCTTCAAGCCAAGGGAAGAAGAATTCGTGTCCCAGGTATCGTTCGACACGCTTTGTCAACTCCTCGGTGGGGAAGTATGCGTCCTTCAACAAACTCCGGCGGTTGCCTTGGCACAGAAATTCGATGTCGGAGAGATACTTAAACTGATCTGGTGAAGCATCCTTCTTGCTTTGGATCCATAGATGAACACATCCCAGGAACTTGTCTGGTCTATGCTTCTGCAGGTACTTCCCGTCCACACTCAGGGCATTGTCGCCAATCGCAACTACTCTCTGAACCCTAAGCTCGCTGTAGAGCCACTCACGCCAGGTTAGGGTTTGGCCTTGAGGAGTAGCGGGACTGTCCTTGAGGTACTCAGAATTGACGAATAGTGAAACATGTCCGGGTGCGCTATCGCCTGGGTTGGGGCCTACTTTCGTCTTCTTGAACACTTGCGAGGCACCATAGGAGTTGTCATCCTCGACATATATAACTTCGCAGAATGGTCGGCGGGGTACGCTGTGGCCGTCGACAAATATTGCCAGCTTGGAGTATTTGACTTCTTTATCGCTCTTCATATGATGAGACAAATATAGAAACTCGAGGTGGCGTTTCGACGAAGGTATAGTGAGCTGAAGTGCTTTTGTTTCCTTTTGATACATCTGCAGAATCTTGTTGCGAACGAGATCTATAGGAGCCATCACAACACCCAGATCCTCGAAGAGAGTCTTCCTGTGCGGATTGGTTATGTTCGATATCAAGCGTAATCCGATATCTGGGGGATTTCTATGCAGGCTACTTTGGCAAAATAGACGGGCCCCGATGAAGCTGATACCCAATTACCATCTTGTAACGGTAGAAGGTCCATTTCCTTCAGCCTCGCCTTTGCATTTTCCATGCGAGGCATCTGAAAAGGCTGATGGAGGAATTTTGCAAAACACTCGTGCCAGTTGTCTTGTGTTTTGGGCGATTTGATTCGAGACAATGGACCGCGAGAGAGATCCTGCTTAATCAACTCAAGCATCTTTTGGCCAGGGAAGGGTCCTAATCCGAAATGTCTCAGGATACACAAGTCTTCCGCACCATAATGTTGAGAAATAAGTTGATCATGGTCGCAATCGTCAAGCAGAGGCCTGCCATCTTCGTCCTTGAAATTATTCCATGGGATGAACACGTCATTTATCAAACGCAGATGGGGTAGTCGTCGACCCAACAGAATCGGAGTCTTGCTCAGTTTATCAGCTATTTTGCCAATCAAAGAAAGCCACAGAGTACCCCAGTCTCTGGATCCCTTATTCGGCAAATACCTCATCCACTGATATCGCAAGGTGTCATGCTCGCAGAATTGCAGAACTGCTCTTATGAATGCATCAGCAATCCCATCAAGGAGACTCAGGTTTCTGAGGGAGTCCTTCACAGTGTCTTGCCGAGCAGCATCGGTAACAAGGTCTGCTTGTATCAAGAACCTGAAGCCAATCGATCGAACTGGGAGGAAGACAAACAAGTCTTGAGGATGGGAGATCGGTACTGATGTTGTCGAGAGTGGAAACGCTAGAGTCACCTGAGACTTGGAATACGCGCGAGAAGCTTCTTCAGCTTCTGAATACGTCCTATTCTCGTTCTTGACGAGGTTCGTCGCTTCGTGGGTCGTGACGTGATAATGCTTGATCTCGGTCTCCGAATTCCCCTCTTTGGACTTGGTTCTACTCAGGACGGCGAAATTAAGACGTGGACGCGCAATTGAGTATGTTGCAGATGTCGTATGCTCTTCCTTCTCATTGTAGAAGGTCACGTTGATCTTCGTCAAGTTCTTCATGAACAGAAGGAACGTTTCTTGCAGCTCTTTGAACTGTGATTCGATTGTTTGACGAGTCTTCGCCATCATGTCTCCATCCTCGGTATCATGAAGATGAAGTATAATCCTCGTGAGTGGCGATTCTGGCAAATCCTCTTTTACATCCTCCCAAATGGGGGATATCATACCCATGCCGGAATCGCCGCGCTTATGAGTGAAGAAGAACGAGAAGGCGCCGGATTGGATGTGTACTTTCCATGCTGCCATGAAAACAGACTTGAAGCCGATGCCCTTTTCTCCAATGTACCCTTGGGCTCCCGTCTTGGAGCTCTGTCCGACAGAACAAATCGCGACGAGATTTTCATAGTTGAAACCGTCCTCATTGCACTCGAGGACGATGCGGTTGGGATATACGCGGAAAGAGACGAAGGGATCAGCTTTCGCTTCCCTTGCTTTGGTGTAGCTGTTGTCGTCGGCATTCTGCAGAAGCTCGAAGACGAAGCGTGCCTTGCTTGTGTACAAGTTCTTTGACAAGCTGCATATGACAATTAGAAATTTGGTCGGTTTTAACGTGAGCGGAACTGCGCAACTTACGTGATGACGCTGGAACCGACCATTTGGTCCTTCTTGCGGAGAGCTTCTAGGATGTCGTGACGCAACTCTTCATCGCCGAGTTCCTGTAGCCTCTCGCTACTGATATAGCCATGTTCTCTTGTGATCCTCTCCACGAGATCCTTGGCACTTTGGCGGTCTTGAGGGATGGCCATTGCTTCGTAAGGGCGCCTGGCGAGCAGGTCCAGTTACATTGCAGAATTGGTGCAAGGATTGATGTGTTTGGGAGTAAGGCTTGCGATGTGCTCAATGGAGAATGGTAACTGTGTAGTGGGGGTGGAGGAGTAAGAGAGAAGAGGAAATCCAACACAGGCAGAAGGTGTTGCAGTTTTGGGTGCTTGGTTGGAAAATGCGAGCCTGCCTTGTCAACGACTCGACCAAACGTGCCAAAATGCCAAGAGGCAATGAAGAACAATCTCCTATATAAGGTAGAGAATACTCAATTGACTGATGGCCATTGTTTTGGTTGTGTTGGACGGTCTTGGAGGATTGTGTGCAGCAGGTGTTGATGATGTTTCCAAGCTGGCAAGCTTCAGGTTTTGCGCCTTCCTGCCTTTTCCGTACCTGAGGTTTCCAATATTGTGGTATGTACATCTGTGTACCTAAGGAACCGTTGCCATTGGAACACGATTGCTCATGACCCTCAATTGAAGAATACTAACTAAATAATCATTAATATACGGCAGTGTGCAGTTGCACATATTGCAATTAGATCACAAAGGCTTGGATTGATTGACCTGGACCTGCATGATGACGGACAAAACAACGGCAATTGAGTCGTGAAGACAGCAACAACTGGTATAGCTGGAATGCATATTTTGTTAACATGGTAATTTCTCCCAGCAAAACAGACAATAAGATACATCAATATCCTAATGTGAAAAGTACCCAGAATCCACCACCGGCGCCCGATCCAGCTTGAAGTACCCCGGCTGCAGCCTCTGGAACACGCCCGCCGGATCGTACCTGTCCGCAACCGCCTTGAGCCGCGCCTTGTTCTCCGCCCCGTAGCTGCTAATAACATCCTGGAACATGCTGGCGTAGTTCATGTAGACGTAATCGTTCGCGACCCCGCGCTCGACCGACACGGCCTTGATCCGCGTCAGGATCTTGGACGCGACGCCGTACACGGCCGCGTCGTCCTCGCGGCGGTCCCACCACGCCGCCACTTGCATGATGTAGACGGGCCGACCTTTCCTCAATACGTCCTCGAGGCCCAGGGGGTTGCCGCCGTTCTTCTGCATCTTGGCCAGGATGGGCAGCGTGAACCCCTGGCACGACAAGACGGGCAAGAGGCCGCTGACATCATCTAGCGCGCCGATCTCCTCGTAGAAGATATCCTTGGCCGCGATGAGCACGTCGGCCGAAGCGAGGAAGCTGAAGCCGTAGTACATCTCGCGCCGGCCGTCCGGGTTCGACGCCTGGACCTCGGCGGTGTAGTTGTACAGGACCCGGTTCTGCCGCGTGTCCGAGGTCGTGGAGATACCCTCGAACGCGGCCCAGGCGGGCGAGGCCTCGCCGTCGGGCTCGGCGTAGTAGTGCTCGACCGAGGCGACCCTGGTGCCGTTCTGGGCGGCCATGGCCAGCCACATGCCGGCGCGGTGGTCTTTGCTGGCGATGTTGTCGACGGTGGCGGAGAAGGCTTTGCACATGTCGTTGAAGGAGGATTCTTGATAGACGAGAGAGCCTCCCCACATCCGGCCCCCGGGTAGCGGGATGGTTTCCATGTGGAAATTGACCACGATGCCGAAGTTGTTCCCGCCGCCGCGCAGCGCCCAGTACAGGTCGGGGTTCTCCGAAACGCTTGCAGTGGTGATGTTGCCCTGAGCGCCAACGACCTGACCAATAGTAAGCATGGAGATAAAGTACATGTACTCAATGAGGAAATTGTCTTACATCGTAAGCGACTACATTATCACAGGCCAATCCATACAAGCTCGAAAAGAACGAGATGCCACCTGAAAACCGGCATGTGTCAGTATGCCATTACCATTGAAGGGTTTCGTTAGAATTGAGCTTACCTCCTGTCGTTAGTCCGCCAACTCCAATATTCTCAACACGCCCTCCGATGACCGCGACATCATCCTTCTGGAGCACCGAGTAGACACTGCCCCAGGTGTTGCCGGGCTGCACGGAGGCGACCTTCTTGTCGGTAGATAGCTTGACGTTGGCGAGGTTCTGGAATGACACGGTGATTCCTCCCTCAATGCTGGAGGCGCCGGCGAAAGCGGCGTGGCCCCCACTCCTCACGGCAAAGGGGCACTGGGTAAAGCGAGAAAGCAGGATCAGCACCGACACGGCCTCCGGGGAGGAGGGCTTGAAGATGCAATAGGGGTGCACATCGGACTGGATAGCGGACCAGTACGTGCCCACATAGCTGGTGTAAGCCGCCTCGTCTGGGCGGTCGACGGAGTCTGCGCCGTAGTGGCTCTGCAGAGCCTTGCACTACATGGAAACGAGAGCGGTGATGTTAGTCAGGAGAAAGGGGGACATGGAAGCAAATCCGTGTATGTGTGCGTGACGAGGATCGCAACTTACAGCGATCTCGCAAGCGCGGTTCGACAAGGTAGACGCCAGGGAGCTAGATCGGTATACTCGTCGACCGCGAATCCATGACTCTGAAGAGCGGCGGCAGCATCAAAGTCGGCATGCTCAAGAGGCGCGCCAGCGACGACGGAGTTTATACCCGTCAGCGCGAGCAGCAGTTGGGAAGAGAGACACCTCATTGTTTCCTGCCAATTTTCCCACAGCGACAGACTGATTGGCAAAGAATCTTGTCGAACCAGAGAAAAGGAGCCAACGTGGGCATATCTATATTCGACAGAGAGCCTACATGTTGCCGGGAGGATTGGGAGCTGAACCCGGCCAACGACAGTACAGCAAAAGAGTGACGACACCGCTCAATCAGCTATCCTGAGACAAACTCAATTGACAAGGATCGCGCCGGAAGGGCGTGAAGCGGTCGAATAGGTGCAGATGCACCTTCGATAGAGCGCATGCAGCGGTCGTATGTAGTAGCCCAGATCAGATCAGATGGCAGGCCTCAGCTAGAGCGGCCGCTAGCAGGTCGGATGGGAGTGAATCCGTTGCCACGACACCCACCGCCTTGCTTCTTGATGCGCACGTCGCATGCATGCTGCATGCCAGAAGGAAAACGACTAAAGATCACAGGGATGTAGGTCTTCTTGTTTGGAAATCGATGATGAGACATGGGCCATATCGCAGAACGGGAGCCGAAGCGACAGATGTCAGCGTGGATTGATTGATTGCTTTGGCAGCGCATGGCACTCGATAAACAACATCAAAACCACAAGCAAAAACACTTCTCAAAATAGCGGCCGACAAGGACCAAGGTGATGGAGGGGTCACTCGCCCATTGTAGTCAAAATAAACAGTACATCCCATCCTTGCTTTCGAATGTCTGTGTGTGGATCTGATCTATCTCTATCTGGGCAACGGTCCCGGCAAAGACAAGATTCGTTTCTTCAAGTTCCATCAATCAAGCCATCCCATCCCACCCACTCAGTGGAAGGGCGGGAAGAAACGAAGAACAACTTTAGTGAGGGACCCCGCACTCACTCTCCAGGCCAGGCCAGGCCAGGCACTGCCCGCTTGCTCGCTACCAGCCGAAGCACTACATACTACAGCGACAGTAACTTGCCTAGTTGAGTAGCACCCGACGCGACCAACTGCACCACTGCAAGGCGCCCGCGCGGGAAGTTCAATTGCAAACCCCACCAAAGCAAGGCAGACCAAAGCAAGGTCAAGCAACCACTAAAAGCGAAAGCGCAAGCGCGACTTCATCACATCACACGTAAAAACACACACACACACCGCCAACATCATGTCCACGAACCAGCGCCCAGCCTCCGCCTTCGGCATGGCGCGCGGCGAAAAGAGCTTCTTCGAGCAGCAGCGCGAGCTCCTCATCGGCGAGATCGCCATGGTACGTTTACTCTTCTTCCGCTGCGCCAACCCAATTGCTTCTCTCTCCCTCAGCCCTGTGTGCAGGCGCGAAACTAACCCGCGCCTCAACCCCCCAAACAAACAGAACTTCGAACACGTCCTCGCCAACATCAACAAGCTCAACCGCTCCCTCGAGGCCGTCATCGCCGTTGGCCACGAGTTCTCCTCGGTCGAGGCGCTCTGGTCGCAGTTCGAGGGCGTCATGGCGAAAGAGCCCGAACAACCAGCCACGGCCGCCAACAACGGTGACGAGACAATGGGAGACCAGACCAAGCAGGAAGACGAGGACGACGACATCACCGCGCGCGTCAAGGAGGAGGACAAAGAATAAACGGAACTTAGACGAAACGAAGCAATTCACGAACGCCAGGACACGAACGCCGTACACCCGAGAACGGAACAAGAAGGTAAACCAAAACAAGTAATGCGACCAAGAGGAACCTCAGTGAGGGCTTGTCTTGTCTGTACAGACCTACCTGTCAAGCGAACAAGGTTTTCGGATACAGCAAGCAGATGGATGCATGTACATGCAACTGTCAAACATACATACAGCACGGGTGTGCTCTTTGTCAATCGACCCGTGTGCTTCTGTTGCGCGTGATGACAGCATGCAATGTCAGCTCTATTTCGATTCCTCTTCGGAACAGAGCCGCCATTGCATCTTGCGATCATGGGCAACAGCAGGGCACGGGCAGATTCACGGCACACGCCAGGCTAGTAGTACGTCATCAGCTGAAAAGAAGATGGATACAAGGTGGAGCGCCACGCCGGAGCAGAATTAGATACTAGATAGATACCCGGGGCCAGCCGAGATACAGATCCTCGCGAACCGAACGGGGAGACCAAGACCAAAATAGACGAAATCCACAGGTCAAATATGCTTCCTTGCTAGTAGCCACGTACGTCTGTCTACCTACTTTGCTAGTTGATTAGTTGGTCACTCGAGTATTTCAGTCATGTCACGATATCCTGCAACGAAGACGGAAACAGTAGCAAATGCGAGGTATTTATATAGTTTTTTTGTATTCCCTATCCTATAGCCGGAACCACTATGCTGCTGCTGTTTTGTTGGTGTTGTTGTGTCTTGGATCAACAAGAGGGTAGAAAAAAGTGTGTGCGAACCACCAAAAAAAACCGCAACCAAAAAAAGATAACCCTATCCTTGATGATGAGAGCTACAACAAAAGGAAAGATCTCTCCGATTTCTCTTCTTCTCCGGAGGATAAAAACCTTACATCCATGATCAATACACTCGTGTTCTCAATGTTTCTCCCATTGCCATTCTCCTCATCTCCCCCTCTCTGTTCTCTCTTCACTGGAGAGAGAATTTAAGAGAGCAGGGTCGTTGTTTCGCACGTACTTGACGTAGCAACCAAACCTCCCGTCGAGGCTTTTATACAAGATGCCACAGTCTAGCCAAGTGGCCAAGTGGCTCCGCGTTCGTCGTTCGCCTGTCGTTTCTCCTTGGTCCCATTCCATGCATTTACCTTCTCCATCCCCTTCGCAAACAGAAGGGAAAATAAAGAAGAGAAAGAAAAACAATAGATCGAAAATAAAAAACTCGAGGAACGCCGGTGCGATGAAGTTCTATGATGCGAGTGGGAGCAGCATATACAGGAAGCCCTCGTCGTCCCAGCAGCTCCTCGTCTTCCTCTTACAACGGCTTGGGTGTTCCCCTGGTTTTCCCTAGGCAGTGTGTCGTGAAACGAAGTCGTGGCAAATAATAAATATCGTGCAAGAATAGTGCGTGTGTGTTGTTCTTTGTCGTCGTTGGCATTACCACCCCTCCTCCGGTCGTCCGGTGGTAGGGCGTTGCTCGCGCCGTTCCTCCCAGGACGCACCCCTCGTGATCACGGCACCGCAGTGTGAGATGCTGCTGCAAAGCAATGGACCCGGCGCGCGCTTTACAGTGGCCTACACATCCGTCTCTTCTTCTTAAAAGCGCGGACGCCGGGTATGCCGCCACTATTCCGGTTGGAGCTACTTGTGCCGCGCGACGACCCGCTGCCAGCTTCGTTCATGGCCGCCTCCAGGTTGCGACGGTCATTAAAGACAACCGTGTCGATGGCCTTCTCGAAGATCTCGTCCACTCCTGACATCTCCTTACTGCTGCACTCCATGTACTGGGCACTCATCTTCTTGGCGACAGCCATGCCCTGGTCCGTCGTTACTGGCGTCAGGCCTTGCGTCTTGAGCATCTCTACGCACGTCTTCTTGTGCCGCAGATCTGACTTGAGGCCGACGAGGACCAGTGGCGTGTAGGGGCAGAAATGCAGGACTTCGGGGTACCACTGTGGCATTGGTCAGCAATCATGCATGTTTACCTGTGATGCGAGGGGGAGGATTGGTGTCGACATACCTTGTCTAATACATTGTCTAAAGAGTTGGGGCAGTCGATGGCGAAGCAGACGAAGATGAGATCGGTTTCGGGGTACGAGAGCGGGCGCAACCTGTCGTACTCCTCCTGGCCGGCCGTATCCCAGAGCGCCAGCTCGACAGTTTTACCGGTGCGCTGGTGCGTGGGGTATGTGATGTAGTTCTCGAAGACAGTGGGCACATATTTCTATTTGTTGTGGTTAGCAAGGTGGGTGACGTCGGGCGGGAGGAGGGGGGCCAGTAGTGGCGGCAGTGAATGGATGGACTCACCTCGGGGAAGTAGCCTTGGCTGTAGCTGATCAATAAACATGTCTTGCCGCAGCCACCGTCGCCGACGACGACAATCTTCTTGGAGTAGGCGGGGGCCTCCGTGACATGAGTTGCCGACGACTCCCTACCCGTCGAGGAGCTCATGGTGGTGCTGACGGTGCCCTCGCTGGATCGCGTATTACGCTGTTCGCGGGCGCCGGTGGGTTTGCGCGAAAGGCCGTTGTCGTACTTCTCGCCCGTAGGGTGGCTGCTGCTGCTGCCGTAGTAGGAATTGCGGTTCGAGTACTGCGCCATGACGGCGATGGCGTTTTGAGAAACGTCGAACTTGTAAGTGAAAAGTGATACCGAACTATAGACTCAATTCTGGTGGTGGTGGTAGTGGTGGTGGTAAGTGGTGGGTGGTGAGAAATGCTGGCCCGCCCGAGGTGGAAAGTCTCTCCGTCTTAATCGAGGTGGTTGGTGGACTTGGCAGGTGGCTTGAGTTGGAACGTGGAATGAGGGATTCTTATTGACGTCGCTCGGATGGACAATAGGATTGAAGATGGCAAAGGCGAGGCGTTGAGGTGAGGCGGATGGAGTGAGAAGTTGTTTAGCTGTATTGAAGGGCAACAGGCACAAGGTATGTTGTGTTGGACTGGTCGATGGTTGATGGATTGGTCAAGTGGGATGGACTGGAGGTGGGATGGGATGATGAATTGTGCTCCGTTCTTGTTGTTTGGAGCGGCCAGCTTCATTGGCCGTTCCAAGGCATGGATTCAGCGGTTTAATGGGATGTGGTTGGCGGCTGAGCCGACGCCCAACTTTGCATGGGTCGGCGGGGCAACGGGCGCTGCTTGCAGCAATTGCAGTTGCAGTAGGGTGGCTGGGCCAGAGCTGTCCCCGCTGCGCTTAGTGGCCTTGGCACCTAGGACGTATCGCTAGGCCTCTAGCCCTCTAGCCCCCGGCAATAATAGCCTGTTTCTTCAGCCAAATGCCACCCCAGCAGCCCCCAGCAGTCCCCAGCACTCGCCAAATGCCATACGAACAGTTCCTCAAGGCTCCACCGCGCGTGTTACAGATTGCTCTCCGGTCCGTGTTATCTTGTATCTCCCTGTTTCCCCCAGTCGCAGTCCCGGTTCAGTCCACCAGTTCGACCAGCCTGCTAACCAGGCTACCGACCCAGCCTAGTCTCTACCCAGTCAACTGCAGTCAACACTTGTCTGCTAACCTGCTGCCAGCTCAGCTTCAATTCCCCGATCCCGTCATCACCGATCCATTCTCGACACCATTGGCACTAGGAAGCAGCACGGGCCGTGCACTCTTTCTTTGCCCGTCGGTCGTGTGCGGTCAGCGAAAAATCGCAAGCGAGCAAGCGAAATCTCTGCCTACAAATTAAAGTCAAAATCGACGCGTCGAGTCCCAACGCCTGCTTCTCCTTCTTCTCTCACCAACCAAACCCCTCCACAGAGCCAAGAAGAGAGTCGTTTGCCATGGCGGAAGTCAGCAAGTACGTCACTCTCATCTCCAACGATGGCTTCGAGTTTGTCGTCTTGCGCGAGGCGGTCCTCATCAGCCCCATGATCAAGAGCATGATCGATTCCAAGAGTGAGGACAATTTCCCGTGCCTTTCTCTCTCTGGTCGCATCTCCGGCTAAGTAGGTTCCTGCATATAGATAGCTTCCGAGAAGCACGTCTAAGCGGCCGATGCACCTTTGAGGAGATCAGGTAAGGCTACACTTTTCTTTCGTTGGACCTGGAGAGATCGTTGGTGTCTCCATCTCCAATTCCCCTTCCTATCCCGCCCGCCAACAGGAGAGCTCGCTTCCTTGATGAAACCACATTTCGCTATGTGCTCACTGAGGGACCACCTCACCGTGGACCGCATGACACCAACTACACTTGATCTGAGATTCTTGCCTCTCCTCCGCCTGCGTTGCGTGGTTGCATTGCATCCGTTGCCTTACCTGCGGACATCCGCTGCCTTACCTGCCTCCACATCACCAGTCCACGAAGAGTCTTGCACTGACAGACAGTACTGCTGAAGTGGTCAAGTGATGGAGAAGGTTGTCGAGTACTTCCACTACTGGTACAAGAACCGCGAGAAGGAGGACGTGCCAGACATGGACATCCCCGCCGAGCTCTGCCTCGAACTTCTCGTCGCCGCAGACTTCTTGGGCCTCGACAGTAAGAAACCACTCCAACAACCCCATGGGGGTTACTAGCTTGGTGGCGATCTTCGCTCACACTTCTTCCTCCCCTCAAGAGCAAACATGATACGACTGAACGAGGCATGAACCGGATGGCGTTGGACAGGGTGATTGATTACGCATTCACGGATCTTGGCGTTGTGGTGTTCCGAGAGGCTGTGTCTCTCGACGAAGCTACTGTGTTTTACGAGCTGCAATGCAGCTACCAATATGAAGACATGTTCTTTCTGGTACACGACGCGACGCCTCATTCGACTGACGTCTTGTTTCGTCTTGCTGTCTGCTATGCTGAAGGCTTGATTGGCTGGTAAGTAAAGCTGTTGAATGCATGATATCAGTTCTTCATTTCCTTCTCCGTCTCCTCTTCCCTGCATCCGTTGCAATACCCACCCATCTTAAGCATATACGATCTACCCTTACTTCTCCCGTGGGTTGATCGTCTATAATAGATGGAAAATCGAATTCGTCCCCCGTCACTCTGCGCGGCTCCGGCTTCACCGTGGAGACCATGCTTTTAATGAAGGGGATACATCCGGGAACCACAATGACGTTGCCTTTCGGGCCACCGCTTCTATGGAGATGGAAAACTAATAGTCTGGCGGGCTCGGTTCAATAAATCCAAATATACCCCATTACTTCTATGCATAGGAATTCCGTGCAATTTGACGTTTCCAGCGTTGCTCTGCTCTCATCTTGTCCTGTGTGTCTTGGTGGCCCACGTGACCCGAGCCAACTGGTGCACCCTGTCTGTGGACGACCGTCTTTGCGTCTGACCGACTCTGCCGAAGGGTGGTCTACAAAAACGCGTACGTCCCTTTTTTTAAGTGAGGCTCAACAGCCTACATTGCCTCATTGCTCCGACGTACTGCGATCACGAAATGCATCGCCTGTCCATGGTGTCACTCTAAAGGTGCTCGGACGTTGTTCAATATAATGTGATGCATTTGGTTTTTATTCAATCTATGTACATGTTGTTATTGCATTATGCATTATGAGGAAGGCGCAGTACACCAAATGCAATTGTGCTAGTAATCCAAGTCTCAACATCAAGTACAGGAAGGTGCGAAGATGCCTGCCGTAGTCCCAATCCAATTTTGCCCAATCCAATTCCATCCAATCCAATTCCATCCAATCCAATTGCAACTCTCAAACACCCATGCAGAATCCAAATGTGACTGGAAACGATTGATATACACAATATCATCTTGCCTGCTTTGACCCATCAATCGCCATCATCTTTCACACATCCAGCGCTCTCCCTCAGAGCTTGGGTCCCCATCGCCGACGTTGGAGACGCTCCCACTCCGCGCGCAAGTACTCCGTCGTCCACTGAGCTGCTCGTTCATCGTTCTCTGGCCGCTGTGCTTGAGGCTGGTCCTGCTGGTCCTTGTCCTCGGCTGCTTCCGGCTCGACCTCCAACTCCATGGCCTCGATTTCCAGAAGAGCTGCGGGCGCTGCGTCGAGTGGCACATCTGGCTGAGCTGGTGGAGCTGTCCCGGCAGTGATAGCTTGCTGTAGTGCCAGTGCTCCCGCCGCGATGGCCGCGAGTTCCATTGCCGACCTGAGCGGACGGTAGTGGGGTTCCGGTGCTGCCGGCACGATTGGCGGTTGTGGGATGGTATCGGGTAGGTCTTCACGGAGAGTATCGATGTCCATGCGGTGTACACGTTCCCCAATGTTGTCTGCGCCATTTTCTTCCTCATCAGGCTGGTCATGCTGCTCAGGTTCCTGCAGTGGCTGCTGAACAGCTGCTTGGTCGTCCTCGCCCTCGACATCATCGTCCTTTGGGTTGCCTTCTTCATGCTCTGCTCCGGCGACACCAATGGCGTTTGACCAGTCTTCCGCTGGCTCGGCATTGTCATTGTCATTGTCATTGGCTGGCTGTGCCTCCCAGAATCCGGGGCCGTTCCAGTTATGGTTGATCTGTTGTGGAGGAGCGTGAGCATCGATGTCGGCGTTGTTCAAATGGGCATCCTCAGGGGAGTTGTCGTGGACAGCTGCAGCATGTTCATCGCGGTCATTGACTTGGGGCTCGTCCTCGTCTTCAGCGTCCCCGTTTTGAGCTGTTGTGGACGCGTTGTCGACCTCTTCTTCCCTGGGGAGCTCCTAATAGCCGGCAGGTGCTGCCGGACCCAGAGCGCTCTCTGCCTCTCCAAGGGGGTGAATCCGCCTCGGGCACTGCGACGGTGTGCTTCATTTTCCATGTCGAACTCCCATTGGCGGAGGGTGCCGGGAAGTCGATGGACATACCCGATTTGTTGCCTCCACCACCCCTCGTCAACGGGGCCATTGTATATATATGCATTGAAGATGTCGATCCAGCTTCGGAGACAATTAACGTATTGGCCCATTCTCCAATTGATGTGAACGAGTCGGTTCTCGGACTGCACAAAACGGGCCCAGAGGGCATCTCTTTCGTTGCCTATTTGTTGGATCCGACGGAGATTGAAGTCTATAATACGAACATGCTCCCTCCAAACTGTGCTGATGGCCCTGTGCATCTCGGGCTGCATGTCGCCGAAGCGTTCCTGCGTGTACCGCTCGCGTTCAGCGGCGTAGAGGTCCGCGGTGGTGCTGATGCGGTTGGTCTCCCTCTCGAGGTTCCAGAGGCGGATGCCTAACGCGTTGATGTCGTCCTGGTGCCATCTCGAGAGGGTGGCCCGATGTGCTTGCAATCGGCTGACCACTCTTTCGGCCAGACCGAGGATCTCGTGATATTGGACCAAGTCGTTGACCCAGCCGTCGGCAAAGTTGTCCAGCGCGTCGGCGGCATCGGCCACAGGTCCACGGAAGTGCATCCAGAAGTGGTTGATTTGGTACAGCCATTCGAGGTATGCAGGGCTCGGTTCGATGCCATCGTCTTCTTCTTCCGGGTCCTCGGGGCCGGGGCAGCCGTCCGCGCACGGGCTCTCGAGGATGTCCTTGGGGATGGCGGTGCCCGCCACCAGGAGGTCGGTCGAGAGGAGGTGGCCGCAGCTGCGGCGCAGGTCCTGGCGGCACAGGGGGCACTTGTCGTGGCCGGCGTTGGGGGAGTCGAGCCACTGGCGGAAGCAGTCGGGGTGGGCCTTGTGGGCGCCGTTGCAGGGCAGCGTGACGAAGTCGTTGCCGGGCTGGTCTGTCTCTTCGATGCAGATGGGACAGGACTCGGTTGGATGCTGCTCCATGATGGGGCGGGTGAGGTTGTTGTTGTTGGTGTTGGCAGCCATTGGATTGGTTGGGGACTGCGTGTGTAGGAGAAAAGTGATTGGGTTGGTGTCAATGTCCTTTGAAGATAGGACAGAGGTGTGGTTATGTGTGAAAGAGTATCGTCCTTGGTTTAGAGAGTGACCTTGGACTGTGTAGGTATCGTGTGGCGAATGTGATGTGTTTGCCAGAGGATTAGAGAAGAAGAGGCTCAGAAGAGAATTGAGTGATGGAGTGATGATTGAAGTAGTTTGTCTTGTCTTGGGAAGAGCAAGTGAAGATGGAATAGTTGAATGTGTGGTGTTGGGTCTCTCAAATGAGTCTCGATATTAGATTGATTTATATGTAGGGGAAGAACAGGAGAAGAAGAGACGAGGAAGGGAGACTCGGGCTGTTTATATATGTAGAAAAAGCCTTCGGAGATGTCTCTTGAATATAGTTTCAGTGCTCTTTTCTCTCTATTTCTAGCTTTGCACATGAGGCAGTGTAGGCACCAGCGAACCGGTGATATATTCTTGGTTCGTGGCCCGGAGATGGGTATTTTGCGGTATAGAGTTCGGGTTGGACCCGTATCAGGGGGAGAACGCCCGCGTCTGTCGTTCTCCTACCTTCCATGTTGAGAGGCTTGATCTCGAGGTCAGTACTGATGCCTATGGCCAGAGGCTCTCGGGGCGAGGGATGGGTAATGGGCTTTCGGAGACATATTTTTACTATTTGATTCGAGCATAGGGGGCTATTTGACAATTGGACTTTTCTACAGAGGACATTGAACCATTGGGAGCACTGTGAGCTGGCTAAGGCAGAGGGAATTGCAATGTCTGTGTCGTTTCGTTGTGGTCTAATGATGGGCGTGTATGTCGTTGATGAACCCCTTTTTCTCTCCAAATGATGTGATATCGAATCAATTGCACCCCCCGTCTTTACTACATCAACTTCACCAACAGAACGATTAATCCGCATCATCTTCTACTGCTGCTTGATTTGAGGGCAACAATTCGCTGCTGCTTTTGAACAGTGCCCGAGAACACCTTTGGACTGTCTGTTTATTCCATCTCCAATGACCCGAGGGAGAAAGCCAATTGACAAACCGTTGCGGGAACCTCAACTGCCATGAACTTTAATACTTTGCTGCCTTGCCCGACAGTACCAGAAGCTGCTGCAGTTTCTGCGGGCTGCTCTGGGCACTTGGGCTGAATCGTTAATAGCATACTTAGTAGTGTATTGCAGATGGGCGAGTACAGAGGATATGAGTCCAGCCCTTGAGACGATCAAGTATACGTGGTCCCGATCTTTGCGTCGGCATCGAATACGGCCAAGGCAGCGATTTCTCGTTGACATTTTAAATTGAGAGGGTACGGTATGCAATTGACAATGGGTACAGTCAGATACGGGAGCGAATAACTTGGGTGTATGATTGGGTACCTTGCTCTATCGGAGCGCGGACGACTCCCAAGATCATGGTTGAGGCTGATTATGCTTTACCCCGTTACGAGTTTCCATCCCCTCGGCTCCCCGTTCAATTGCACGGCCATCATGTCTTTCAAGACCAGTCTCCCAAATAAGAAAGTGGACATGGGAAAAGGAAAAAGAGATGCATCAATAATGTCTAGGACGTAGTACAACTTAGGCTGTTTGCACAAGCCAAGCCCCCAGCGCATTGGGACGAAATGCATGTCTGCATTGGTGTGCATCGGGATACGTGCTAGAGAGTATTGGTGTCAATCGCAAGCTGTCCTGCACCACCACCAAAGCTTGAACCCGAGATGCGAATTTTGACAAACAAAACGACGAAAAAAAAAAGAGAGCAAAAAGAGAAAAAAGAATTAGCTCGTGCCCTGGATCGAACAGGGGTTGCCAGAATAATGATGGCTTATGGATCAGAATCTGGAGTGATAGCCACTACACTACACAAGCCTGTCTGTAGAGGGGTTTTTTGAATGAGAATTGCACAACTTATTGATACCCAAGTACCAAGGTTAGCAGCATCCACTCTCGTAAGTTGCACAAGCATCGTTGCCAAGTCGGGCGTGGTATGTCCTGGGAGGTCTGGCTTGATCTTCAGCCCTGATGGGTTCGGGCAAGTGGATGCGCAGACTAAAATTGGGCCATCGACATTGACGGTCTGGAGCAGGACGAAAGCATGCACAACCTCAACAGACTTATGCGTGATGGATAAATTGAACATACCTGGAATGAATGCATGTTATTTCATCTAGGACAATGCGATAGAAGTAAGAACAGATCATGAATAAGAACGCACCATTTTCATTCCTCGTAACTCTTGGAAAGTGTACACTGTCAACTGGGGGTATCAATTCAGTACCGTCCACCACGTCCCCGACCCTGACCTCGCCCTCTTCCCCCTCCACGTCCACCTCCTCCTCGTCCACCCCCACGACCACTGTCCCGATCCCGACGAGGCATCGACCGCGCCGGCCCCTTGTGTCTGCGCTCGTTCCGCTCCTTGGCCGTAGCATCCCACAGGTTCGGTAGATCCAGCAGACTGCAGAGAGCCGCCGTCTGCGGGCTGGTGTACTCCTGAGGCTGCGTATTGGCGAAGTTTAGATCTGGTACCTCCTCGTCTTCGGGCAAGGGCGGCGCCGTGATCTCGAAGTTGTCGGGCACGTCCAGCTTGCCGGGCTTGACGACGTGCTCCTCGACCCAGGCGCGCTCCGCGTCGATCAGGGGTGCGTAGACGGCCTCGCCCTCGTCAGGCGGCAGCCTGGCGGTTTCGCGGTCCTCGTGGCCGAAGGCGAGGTGCCGGTGGAAGACGCGCGTGATGGCCAGCCATTCGGGGTCGTACATGAGCTTGGGTTGGCTATCGGGGGTCGTCGTCTCCTTCGAAGCGGCGGCGGAGTCTGGTAGGTTCACGGGTGTGAGATACGAGAGCTGGAGGAACTTCCTGCCGGGCAGGACCTTATCCAGAGCGATGAAGCGGGTCTCGGTGTTGGTGATGGTAGGCGGGACTGGCTGGCCTGGTATGGTCTTGGGCTTATGGGTGGGCCGGGCAAAGGCGGCGGGTAGTTGTGCTCTCAGCTCATCTGAGACTGTGCTAGTCGCAGTAGTAGCAGTGGTGTCACTGGGTTTCGCTGCCTGAGGCTCTGGTTTTGAATCTTCAGTTTGCGGCTTCGGCGGCTCTGCGCTGTCCTCGTCATCGTCCATATCCAGATCAATCTCGTCCGGGTTCGCGGCAGGTTCTGTAGCCGTAGCCGCAGCCGCAGAAGACTCGGCAGTTGCTGGTTGAGCCTCCGTCGCGGTTGTCGTGTCCTCGGCCGTGGGCGCATCGAACGTCTTGATAGCGGTAAACTTGCAGTGAAGGTGCGCGGACAACCAGTAGGCCGGTCGGAGACGATCGAGGACATACGTCGCCGCAGGGCTGCCCAGAGTGCCGTCCCGCGACTCGTTGGCGAAGAAAGGCTTCTCGCGGAACAAGGCCGCGTCATCGCCGTGACGCTCAATGGCGCGGGGCCAGTCGTGGCTGACGCCGAGGTCGACCTGCTCGCGCACGAGCAGCAGCTTGCGCACGTCGATCTCGCGCACGTGGTAAAAGCTCTTGATGTCGTCCGAGTTGAACGGCAGACGCTCAATGTGGGGGCGGTTGTAGTCGAAGCCCTTCCAGATGCCGCTCATGCCCGCGATGCGGAGAGGCCCGAAGCGCAGCACGTTGGCGGCGCCCATGTAATAGATGTTGGGCGCGACCCAGCCGCCGTAGTACAGCTCCCAGAGATGCGAGGCGGCCTCGTGGTTCCCGCCGATGAAGAGGGTCGTGACGGGTGCCTTGACAGTGCCGCGGTAGTACTTGAGGAAATCGCCCAGATGGCGGTACTTCGTAGGTACCGACATGACGGTAATGTCGGCTACATTGCGCACGGCCTGGAAGTCGCCTCCGATGATGAGGAGGTCGACTTTGTCCCATCCTCGGACGCTGGCAGCATTTTGTACAGCGGCGTAGATGGCATCGAGAGTGCCATGTCCCTGGGTGAAAAGGTCAGCATCAAGTTGGTGCTTGTGTGCTGCAACTAGATAGGTCAATACTTACACATCCCTCAAACGCCACACGGACACCTCCGATCTCTTGCAGATTCTTTGCACTTGCCATTCTTGATGATTGCAAGTGAAGTCGACGGACAAAGTGCCTAAACATTGAGATGCAGATGGGACATGGCCTGCTTCTATTTCAATGTTCGCTGATCAACTGTAGTGGGTCAATTGGTTGCAGCAGTTGCAAGTTCAGCTAGTGCTGAGATGTGGCCCGTGCTGGAGCTCGCAACTGCCGTTTTCGTAGGCTGTTTTTCCAAGTACGCGACTGCATGGAAAGCACTGAAGCCTCCAATTGCAAGGAGCCTGGGTGACTCACGAATGACTCCCAGTCAGAAGTCATGCAAGATGATTCATGCCAATACGACTTCAGGTTACTGCCAGAATTGTCTGGGCAATGGGTATAATAGAAATCAGTATGGGCAATATGCAGGAGGCTGCTGTGGCTCGAGTGGAGTGAATTACGATGCTCCATGTCCGTCTGGCATCAGACAATAGTTGACAAACAACCCCCATTTCCTTTCTTAGAGCTGCCTCAGCCATGCAAGCAACTTGGCAGCCCCGACTTCCCACTGCACATCATTCTGCACATGATGGCCAGCCCCAGGCACCCAAGCAAGTCTAACACCCTGTCCACTGTCATCCTGCCCGCCTTCACCTTCCAACCTCCTGACTGGCGCACTGTCGGCTTCAAGCTTCTTCTCCCTCACCATATCTGACACGGCGCTGCGATACGTCTCGGCGGCCTCGATCTGCACGTCCCGAGTCATCAACTTGTCTCCAGTGCCGGACATGATCAGGATCCTATCGCTGCGCCCACCCCAGCCGAGGATGTTTCCCAAAAGCTTTCTGGCGTTGACAAAGGGGGCCATCATGCCAATCGGCCACCAGAAGCTCTCATAGCGGTTCAGATGCCGTTGAAACTCCAGCAGGTCTTTCTCCGGGTACTCCTCGCTGAAGAAGGCCCGCCTCGTCAAGAACGGGTGCGATAAGGGCGAATTGGAGTGCCAACCGTGGAAGATCATGCGAATGGCAAACCAGGGATCGAAGTAAGCCCAGTTGTAGTAGACCTTGTATCTTTTGAGTGTCAGCCATATGCCTCATTGGTCGATGCCCATCTAAAGTAGGTATGGTATGCTTACGATCCGGTACCGGGGACTGCTCCGAGCAGACCCAGGCCCTTGACTTTGACGTCTCCTTCGTTGAGAAGGAACTGGCTCAGCCCGCCGCCGCTGGAGTGACCCACCAGGACGACCTCACCTTCCCCTTCCCGCGCCTGCACCGCCTTGATGCCGGCCACGAGGTCGTCGCCGAGGTCCCGCTTGGTCGTCATGTAGAGCATGCGCAGGAAGGTCGGGTGCCAACTCTCGCCGTGGCCCCGCGTCGACACGGCGTAGCTCGTGACACCGTGCTGGGCCAGGTAGAGCATGTATGGCGTCCAGACCCAGGCGCAGCCCATGCCGCCGTGCGCGAAGACGACCACAGGCTGGAGAGTGCTTGCTTTAGACGAGGAGGAAGGTTTGGCGCAGAGAAGCTCGATCTTCCCGTGCGGCGTCTGCACGAAGGAGCGCTCGATGCCGGCTGGCAGAGCTGAGGGCGGGCCTGTTGGCCGCGTCCAGTGTATCCAGTAATAACTGAGGTAGAAGTTGAAACCAAACATCGTGGGCATATAATGTGATACCGAGCCCCGATTGATTGATGATCTCTGGGTATGTTCGTGTATATCTGGGGGTAGCTGTCGCATGGTCTGCCTCAACAGTTCAGAAAGCAAGAAGAACTGCTTATATAGAGGTCGGTCGCGAATGAACCCCAAAGTTCAGCTACCGGTCTTCCCCGATGGTGGCTAAGTTAGCTAGGGAGTCATTTTCCAGATAGCTCGTCGTCGCGATGACGGAATGTTTAGGGAACGCAAGTGCAAGTATGGGCTTGGCATTCCAGCCGCAAATGCCATGCAGCGCGCCATCGTAGTGTAGTGGCCTGGACCGAGCAAAAGTCGGAACCTTTGGTGATACTACATATCCAGTGGCTGACTGAGTCACCGGCCTTCAGCTTTCCAACTGGTACTACGTCGTTTTAGGATGATCTTAGTTGTCAGCCATACTGGCGCTGAAAAGCGTGCTACATCGAACTGGAGGCCAGTTGATGCAAGCCACGATTGAAACGTAGCATCACATTTCGGATCGCCTTTGCATGCTCATAACTGTGCTTGTCGTAAGGAAGGATATACACATTTGAGTAAGAGGGATATGCTAAGTCTCAGGCTGACGGACGGATAGAAAAGCGACTTTTGTCTTCCGAGAAGGTGAAGTTGGTGAGGAAATAATATGATTCGTTGTCTCTCTTGAATCATCCAAATAGAGTCTGGAATATTATCGAGATGGCCGCCCGCCCACCAAAGCTGAATGACTTACAGTGGGTCTGCACCTCGGCGCGCCCTGACCACCGCTAAACTGTGCAGCCCCAAACTTTGGTCATGGTCGTTTCTTTTCCTCATATCAAGGTGTTATCGCAACGTCAAGGGCCACCCGGTTATCACTTCATATTCTCTTCCTTGACGATTCCCGATTCAATTGAAACAAGCCAGACATCTTCACCATGGAGAAGGAGACACTTGAGCCGAGTCTGCGTTTCCTGACGGACGCGGCTCATTTGCTGGCCAGGACGGCGCCAGAGACCTCAGCTCATATCATGGCCAAGAGGAATGCATTCATGTTTGAGAACAACCTCGAGCTATCAGACCGACAGAGAGAACACATATGCGGCGCATGTGGTCACATCATGGTTCCCGGTGCTGGTGATGCACTGAAGCTGGAAGCAGACAAGGCTATTTGCAAGAGCCGCAGCAAGAAAGGGGCGGGCGTCGTAAAGCTGGACGCGAGAAAACTTGGTCGCGCGTCCGGCATACGCAAAGTCATGACCTGCAAGATGTGTGACCACTACACAAAGCTCAACTTCCCACCGCCCCCTCCAATCGTGCGAAGAGCGAAGACAAAGCCAATTATTGAAACAACTGCAACAGGTCTCCCGGCAGCTCCCGGCGCGAAGGCGAATGCGGCTCAAGCCAGCGAGTCTGCAAAGGCGCCGCCCTCCGCGAACGCCAACAGCAAGAAGAGAGCTAAAAATCGAAAACAGGGTCTTCAAGCTCTGCTGCAGTCGCAAGCCGCCTCATCTGCTCCCAAAGTGGGTCTTGGCCTTAGCCTGGCTGATTTCATGAAGAAATGAGATTTCTTCATTATCAGATCCAGTTACATGGCAACATGGGATTTTGGGGAGTCATCTATATCGAAATTCGATCAAGTATTGCCCAGCTCCAGCTTCCATGCATTGCGTTTCGAACTGGCTGCCAGCTTTTGCCGCTAACAGCGCTGTGGAACATTCTGGACCCAGCTGGCCAGGCTATGTCATCAGGCTCTTGGCGACCCCGCGGATGCACTAACCGTGCCCCTCCAAAATTTTCGGTACAGGGAAATCATACCCCTCCAAAGATTTGCACATAAGAGTCACTTTGCGACAAGCCCGCAACCCAACCTATTCTGTTAGGTATTCACTCGGTCTTTTCATATAGTTATCCAGAGAAACACCACGCAAAATGTCGGCAAACGATCACCAGGACGCGACAAGCAAGACGCTGTCTTCGTCCGAATTCTTCGAGACCATCGGGCAGAAGGCGAGCCAAACGACCAATGGGCAAGTCAACGGCGCTGGGCAGGAAAATGGCGAGGATGAGCCCAAGGTCGTCGAGGAGATCGAGTCGCTCTGCATGAACTGCCACGAGAATGTAAGCGCACTATACCATATCCTCGATCTGTATTGCTTTTGCGATCTATACTAACATTGACTTTTCCAGGGCATGACACGAATGATGTTGACCATGATCCCCTACTTCCGCGAGGTCATCATCATGTCTTTCTCCTGCGAGCATTGCCACTTTGCCAACACCGAGATCCAAGCCGCCGGCACCATCCAACCCAGAGGCTCCCGCTACGAACTACGACTGAACGAGATGGAGGACTTCGCCCGAACCGTCGTCAAGTCCGACAACGCCGTCGTAAAATTCATCGAGCTCGATGTCGAAGTCCCCGCCGGTCGCGGACAACTTACAAATGTTGAGGGTCTTCTGTCTAGTATCATCGACGATCTCGAGCTGGGCCAAGAGGCGCGCAAGGAGCAGGCCCCGGAGATTCACGGCAAGATTGCCGAGATCATCACCAAGGGTCGCTCCATGCTTGCCGGCAACGACTTCCCTTTCCGCGTGTCGCTTGACGACCCATCTGGCAACTCCTGGATCTCGCCCGATATCAAGGATGGTGTTGGCAAGTGGTACAAGCGCGACTACGTGCGGACACCCGAGCAGAATGCCGCCCTGGGACTTGCGGCGCAAGACCCCAACGTCATTGACGCTACCACCACATCCCCGAGGACAACATCATTCCCGACACAGTCTACTCCTTCCCGGCCACATGCCCCGGATGCATGCACCCCTGTACCACCAACATGAAGATGGTCGATATCCCCCATTTCAAAGCTGTTGTGTTGATGTCAACGGCATGCGAAGACTGTGGCTACAAGTCAAACGACGTCAAGACGGGAGGAGAGATCCCGGAACTGGGCAAGAAGATCTCGCTCAAGGTGGACGAAGCTGTCGATTTGGCAAGAGATATTCTGAAGAGCGAAAGCTGCGCGCTTGAGTGCCCGGAGCTCAGCCTTCACGTCAACCCCGGCACCCTGGGCGGACGCTTTACCACAGTTGAGGGTCTTCTGACCCAAGTCCGAACGGACCTGCACAACCAGATCTTCCAATCTGGCGAGAGCGGCGACTCTCTGGCCGTCAGTGAGAAGTCGAAGTGGGACGAGTTCTTCAGCGGACTGGATGCCGCCATCAAGGGCGAGAAGAAGTTCACAATCATCCTGACGGATCCTCTCGCCTCGAGTTACGTCCAGAAGCTGGTCGACCCGGACCAGGACGACCCGCAAATCACGAGCGAGGATTACACGCGGACGCACGAGGAAGAGGAGGACCTTGGCCTCCTCGATATGAAGACCGAGGGCTACGAGCAGGATGCGGCGGCGACGACAAATGGCGAGGATGCTGCCAAGGAGTCATGATACCGCTAGACCTCGTTGTGGAGAGGCGGACTGGAAAGCATAAAATGGTGTAGTTGACGGTTTGATGATGATAGATACCAAAATAGATCTCTTTTGCACTTACATGACTGATTGTATGTCGAACATTTGCCTTTTGCACGATATCCCGGCATTGTTAGACTACAGCGGAGTCGCAACTCGTAGAGTTGGGAACCCAAGTTTCTCGAGGAATCTACACATGACGTGACCTGTGATCTGATCTGTCCTGCTCGCTGGTATTAAGAGATGGACTAGTGTAGCGGCACTGTGTCCCTCCAGGTTCTCTTGTTGACCTTCCCCGCGACGGTGGCTTCTCCTTCACGCCTTTTACCCCAACACTTCAGTGTCAGTTTACGCCAACCTACCGCAGAGAAGTTCAAAGCATATCGATATTCGTTAGATAATGCAGATATACTATCCTACCAAGTGTCGGGTATAGGAAGTGAGCTTCGGTTAATAAATGGAGCATCTCCCCGAGGAGCTGATCGGAGCGGTAAGTATGCCAGGACCCAATGAATGCCGCAAACAGCAAAGTTGACTGACACTCGTTTACCTCCCAAGATCACATCTTACGTCGGGGCCGTCAAGCATGTCCCTCCCGGCGACGAGACCCTTGCTCGCCGTGCCAAGACCGACCCTGAGGGTCGACAGAACCTGGCCAACCTGCGCCGGGTCAACAAAGTCTTCCACCGCTGCGCCACCCCGCTGCTCTTCCGACATATCAGCGCGACCGTGTACGGGCTCGTGCGGCTGCGCGAGGTCTCTGTGCGTCCCGACCTCGCAGAACACGTCCGGCACGTCGATGTCGGCGTCGGCCGCGCCCGCTCCTGCTCGCGCGCAACACCCGCTACGCCGAGGACCTCGCCGGCCTCCTGGGGCCGTGCCTGGCCCGGCTGCCTAACCTGGCCTCGCTCGATTTCGTGGTGGGCGGCAAGGCGTCGCTGCGCGAGCTGCCGCCGAAGCTCAATGATGCTCTTATCAAGGCGCTGGCGTCGGCCCTGCTGTACGTGGAGCTACCGGGTCTGCGGGAACTGGATATGAGTTTTCCCATTGCTCGCGACTTCGAGCAGCTGGCTCACGCCGACGACGAACCGCGCTTGACGCGGATCCGCCTGGGCCCGCGGGTGTTGGGGAGGCTGCGGCACCTTGGTTTACACGTCAAGGCGTGGACGAGCGCGTCGGGGCAGCAGCGTCACTGGCCCGTGCCCATCGACCCGGCGTACGCGGTCAATCCGCACGACATGTACGCGCACAACGTGGTCCGGCTGGTCGAGAGGGCGGACAAACTAGAATCGCTGGCCCTCGGCAGCACGGAGATCCTGGATCTCGGGGGTTGAAGGTCCCGCCCGCGTGGCGGCTCCGGTCGCTCAGTCTGCAGAGCGTCTCGTTCTCTGCGGCCAAGTTTGAGGGGCTGCTCGAGACGAGCTGTTGGGACTCGGTGGAATCGATTCTGTTGTGGGGGGTCGAGCTGACGGCGGGGACTTGGGAGGAGGTCCTCGTGAAGCTCCGCGTGCTGGCAGAAATGGAAATGACATCTACATCGTCGGCGTCGGCGTCGGCGGCGTCAGAGAGGAGAAGAGTACTCCTGACCGGCTTCCGCATGGAGTCGTGCGGGTACGCGCCCGAGGGCGCGAGCGCGGGCCGAAGGTCGACCCGCAAGATACAGCGGGACGTGCCGGAGCTGATCGAGACGTGCGAGGACGCGGACCTGGACGCGCTGGGGGCGGTGCAGTGGCAGGTCCAGGAGAATCGGGCCAGGGCGGGGATGCGGGCGATGGAGAGGACGGCGTTTCGGTATCTAAGGCGGCATGCGTGGAATTTGACGGCGCGGGGGAGGTGGTGGAGGGGTTGGGTTTGGTGTGAATGAAGAGGAGGGAGAAGGGGTGTAAGTGAGTGTCACTGGCCCTGGAACGGGACCTGCCAGGATTCTATTGGATTGGTGAAGATGTATTTATGTTGCGTTGATGTTAAGGTGGAGGAAATTGGACAAGTTATTAGCAAATTTGAGGACTTCTTTCAGCGAAGCGAAGCCGTGATGGTATCGATTCGGTTCTTTTCGCAAATGGCCTGGCCATCAGTGCCCTTACACGATCCCGGGGATGTTTTAGTCCGTGAGCCAGACAGCTAGTGATCTACCATCACCGCCCGCTAATCAAGATGAAACAAACAGCCATCAGTCTCCAAGTTCATGGACGCACAGTCGCAATCTCGAAATAGACAATACAGTCATCAGCGTTGCGGGAGCCCTTGCAGTCTTAATCGATGGTAGTTCGTCTGATCCTCCAGAATTGAGAATCGACCCCACAAAGCCCTGGCAGCGCTGAGGGCCAATTACTGTACAGGTAGAAACCGTAAAGACCACTGCCCGCTTACTGTGTAACACGTCGATTTCATCACATATCTGCCATCACACTTTACTGTACCTCACTCTGTACTCAACTTGATATCAATATAAGTGAATGGAAATGCAGATGCCTAGATTCTCATTGAAGTATATAGCTGAAGTAGAAGTCCAGCATTTTGTGTTAAGGAATTCAACACCACCAGCTCCCGCATTATCACAACTTATACACGAATAGACAACAGAGACCGAGACACTTTAGTTAATCTTCTCAGCAAGACAAGACAGAGTATCTCGTCGTCCTCTCTTCGCCCAAAACAGACCCTCCTTTTCCCATCAATCTAAACCGCCACTATGCAGTTCTCCACCGCCCTCCTCACCATTGCCTCCCTCCTCGCCGCCAGCGCAAGCGCCTCGACCCTCCCCCCACCCCCTGACCAGCCGCGACACCTACGACCGCAAAGGCTCCGCCATGTGCGGCAGCACGACGATGCAGGTCAAGTACTGCGACGAGGCCGTCAACAACTTCCTGATCCGCGACGACGAGTACCGCTACCGGCCCGACGTGTACAACCGGTGCGCGGGCGCGTGCTCGGGCCAGGGCGCGCAGGGGACCACCGTCACGAGCGGCTGCCACGTGAGCGTCGAGGGCGACGCCGCGTGCCGCCGCTCGGGCAACCAGATGTGGCAGGACTACCAGGACCTCCGCGCGAACGGGGCGGGGAAGTGCGGGAGCAAGCACTGGGATCAGTGGGATAATGGGAAGAAACTGGCGTGCCGGACGACGGTGAATTATATTTCGGATTGTATGAAGGGAAAGGATGAGAGCTGCAAGGCGTAGGTAGGGGCCGGTTATGGTAGCTAGGTGATGATATCAGACGGGCGCTCGGATGGGTCTTTTGGAAGGTGTGGGTGTGGTTCGGGAAGAACTGGGTAGGACAAGGAGGTGCGGTCATCTTGGGGTTTGTCGTTGCAGTATAGTCTTGTGGGGAGTGAGGAGTTGGGCTACTCTACGTTGTCTCATTACATATTTCAATATTTTGGGCCGAATTCGTGCATCTCGTTACATTGGAGCAGTCTCTGTGGCGATATTGTCGTTCAATATCTGAGCTACACAAACTCCATGAAGCTAGAAAACTCCGTTACACCAATTCTTAAGTTGTACCTTCTGGAAGTGCATGTGCTGTCCAGAATGTCACCATGGACACGGCAGTCATGTTGCACAAAAAGCACGAACCTAGGGGAAGGAGCGGCTATCAAGGTGGTCATCAAAAAGGGAAGGGCAATCATGTGTGATGTGACAAGGCAACCATGGCCTTTGGCCTTGTGAGGGCGCTACGTCGTCCAAAACACATTGAGTAGTCACAAGCACAAAAGATCCCAAGTGCATCCCATCCGCACTGGGGCGCCTTGGGGAATGGCTCATGTTCTCATTTAACCGTGCTAGCCCCTGAACGTTTACTAGATGACTCCAGGCCAATTGCCCACATCTTCGGCACCCTGCAATCGATACCTTGCCTTATTCTGCACCGGTGCTCAGCTACCAGGCCTACATAAAAAAGGGATGGGTAAGTCAAGACTGCTCTGTCACCTATATCATTACTTCTGGAAACAGATGGAAACTAATCAAGCGTTACCTCCATGCAGCTTCCAACTTCAATCCTGCTGGTACATTAATGGACGGCCCAATGATGTTCAAGGCCGACGGCACCGGCGGCATGTACTTCTCGCAGGCTCCGATATCCACCTGCCCCACGCTCCCCAACATCACGCTCCCTGAAGGCTTGACGGGACAGGAGGTGTTCGTCCAGACCTTTTTCGAGGGCCCCCGACGTGCAAGTGCTGCAAGAACTGGGTCGAGCACGAGCCGGAAGAGGCATCCCCGAGATCAGGCAGAAGTACGTCGGCGCAGCCATCATCCAGTACAGATGCAAGGATCCGACCTCCACCAAAGTCGGCGGGCTCTGGCGCTACAAGGTCGAGTGGATGGACGTACTGAGCCCCTTGATCCGGAAGGAGATCAAGCCGCTTTTGACCGGCCTGGGGTACGATTTTCCCAACGACGCGATGACCGTGCATGCCCCGTTCCAGGCGCTTTTCTTTGGCCAAGCGAGGATTTCGGACCGGTTCAAGCAGCTCGAGGAGGGATGCGAAGAGAAGCAGCATTTGAAGCTCCTTGTCGATGTCATGAAAGACCTGTTCACCGATCTGGCCCCCAGAGTGAATGATTTCCTGAGAGATGGGATCATCGATGGGGCGCATCTCTAGGCCTTATTCCCCAAGGGACAGATCGTGTACAGTCGACACCTCGGCCATGACCAGGCCTTTCAGGTCCAGCAACTGAAGGAGCGGGATCTATGGTGTCGTTACGTTGCCTTCGACGGCTCCGCGTTTGGATGGGCCTACGCCACCATTAGGATCCGTGAGTTTGCTGGCATGCGCAGCATCAACGAGCTCGAGGTCTACCCTATCGGCTTTCATCCGAGGCATGAGGAGCTGAAAGAGGAGTTGATCCAGCGTGGCCGGAAAAGCTTGGACTACCAAGGCATCTGTTTCCTGGACTATGAGGGCCAAGCAGAGGGTCGTAGAATGATAGTCAACGAGGATTATTACGAGTACGAGGAGGATTATCGTCCTGAGACCCAACATATCAAGGTAAATTCTTGACCATTTTGCATCAGGAAAGATGCTAACCCAAACTGATTACATCTAGGGCACGGGTAGAGTCGTTGTCGACGTGTTTCGAGGCGCCGATTATGTTTCCGTACCGAGGAACCTGGGGACACTAACGCCGGGTGCTTCTGAAGATACACAGCTACCGTTTCCACGTGGACGACGCTCTACCCCCGAAGAACAAGACATCTACAGAAGCAGAATCGGAGCCAATAGGTTGTGGCTGATGCTGATATCCCCCAAGACAGTGGCATACCATTTGAAAGAGAAAGTCTGGGGGTAATAACCAAACTCTATGCTTACTTACTACCAAGGCCAACATGCTAACGAGACTTTTACTGGCCAGTGTCGGTTTCAATTGACGGCCTTTCACCGACGTCTTGGGAGGATGGCGCTTTCAATCAGCTGGTACTGCCCGAGCCAACCAAGGATCTGGTGCTGACGTTTGTAGAATCACACAAGACGACCCAGGCGCTTGGGAATGACTTCGTGGCGGATAAAGGTACGGTGCTTGCCCTTGAGCCTTCACGGTAGCCACGCTCCTGACTCGATGCAAAGGCAAAGGACTCGTGGTCCTTCTCTGCGGACCTACCGGAACAGGGAAGACTTTGACCGTGGAATCAGGCAAGCATCCCGTCCGTGAGTGCTAAGTCTGGCCTTGCTGAGACTTTTGCAGTGTCCGATAAGGTCAGGAGACCTCTGTACCACTTGCAGGCTGGGGAGATGGGATCAAAGCCAGTTTCGTTGAAGTCCTCGCTGCAAAAGGCTTTTCGGTTGTGCGAAGAGTGGGACGGTGTCCTGTTGCTAGATGGTGAGATTGTGACTTCTAGTCCCAAGATGATTGAAGACCAACGGTTCTGACTCTGACTGCAGAGGCCGACGCCTTGATACGGGATCGCGATCGGGACAGACACGCCAGTGAAGGGCTTTGTTGTGGTCGGTGCATCTTTTCCTGTGTTTTAAGCCTCACCCCTTTTCCATTTCTGTCCCTCACTTTGACAAGAGTGGTAAGTCGAACCATACTGACATCTCCGGCCAGTACTCCTGGCCACACTCGAGTACTACTCCGGCATCATCTTCATGACCACGAACATCCTAGAAGGCCTAGACCCCGCCATCGTCTCGCGCCTCGACATCCACCTCGAATACTCCTGCCTGGACTTCCCCACGCGACTGCGGCTCTGGAGGAACCTGCTACCGCCGCCCTCCATCCCGCCCCAACCTTCGCCGGCCGAGACGGACGATTCCGACGTGACGATGACACCGGCGGATGCGGCACCGGTACCGGACCACCACAGCCTGACCGAGGCGGACCTCCTGGACCTCGCGTACTGGAACGTCAATGGGCGGGATATCAAACATGCAGTGAAGAATGCGCGGAAATGGTGCTATATCAAGGGGAAACCGGTCACGCTCGATGCGCTGCAGACGGGACTCATCACCACGGCGCCTAGAAGTAAGAGGGAGGAGAATGTGGAGAGCGATTTCAATGGCGGGAAACGGAGACGGATTGAGTAGGATAGGGGGGCGCATTTTTTGGGTAGTTCGTGACGGGATTTGTTCATATGGAAGCACTGAAACCGTGAAGCTACCCGTCTGTAGTAGCCCTGACCCCTGAAGGAGACATGCTATGTATCTATGGGTGCAGACAGTCGTCATGCAGCACCCAAAGCAATCTCGTTACTAATTACTGGCAATCTATGTATTCTGGAAATGAAAGAAATGGTGCGGAAATAGGAAGCCTGTACTCTTAGCAAGTCCAAGCCCATGGTGCGTGATGATCGTGGTGTGGTGGTAAGCTCCAGATTGATGATGAAAGCGGGCGGAAGTGCTGCGGCCCCCACTGACAGGGCTGTTTGGGGCAGGCCAGGCCCTAGTGGTACGCTGTAGGCCCCAACAGCTTACCGCATTTAGAGCACGCACCCTGAAACCAATGCAACAAGCTGGGTCAATTACAGCAACACAACGAATGAGGCAAGATGAGTTGCTTCAGAGAGATTTGCTGCATGGAACGGAACAGCATAACAAGCACATGTACTTACAGGTACGACGACAGGCTGGTCCTCACCGAAAGAAATAGTTGAAACTCAATCCCGAGCTGGGGGACGGTATTCGTACTGTCTTAGAAGTGTGAAATGTACAGTGCCAATTCGCGATCGTCTCAAAACCCCATCTCGTTATCGAATGCCGACACCCCACCACCTTCTAAGTCCAGACTAGCTCCCATGATACCATCCCATCCCGTGCACTGATCTCAAGATCAATGGGAATGACTTGAGTCATCATCTCCTTTTATCTCTCTCTCTCACATCTTTCCTCTTCATCATCAAGACTCATCAATCCCAAAGATGGGTTTCGGGAAGGAAAGAGATCCAATGCTGCCACCGTACAGCGCGACCGGGCCTGTCCCGCCAGCACCCCCACCGCGCTGGCGCAGGCGCCGACCCGCGCGACTTACACGGGCCCTCAAGTTCGTCGGGCTCGCGTGCCTCGGCTTCATCGTCTACGCCCAATGGCGGCAGATCTCGGGCAGCCCCTCCAGCGATTCTGCCGCCCGCCGCAGCCCGTCGCTGCTGTCGGCGGACAAGCTCCAGGCCGACCTGCAGACCTGCGCCAAGCTGCACAAGAAGCCGCAGGACCCCATCGGCCTCGGTCGCGAGCGCAATGCGCGCTACGTCGAGGGCCACAAGCCGACGCTCATCAAGAACGCGACGGTCTGGGTCGGCGAGCCGGCCAAGGGGACCAGTCCCGAGGATGCGTGGGCCGGCAAGGGCTACGCCTGGATCAATGCCGATGTGTACATTGAGTACGGCCTGATCAAGAAGGTCGAGAAGGATATCTCGCTCAAGAGCCTCGCGTCGGAGACTCTGGTCTGGGACGCCAAAGGCCGGCAATTGACGACCGGAATCATCGACATGCACAGTCACGCAGGTGTCGACTCGCTGCCCGAGCTTGAGGGCAACGACGACACCAACGAGATGTCGGCCGACATCACGCCCTACGTACGGTCTATCGACGGCCTTCAGCCCCAGGATCACCAGATCCAGGTCATCAAGTCCGGCGGCGTCACCACCAGCCTGGTCCTACCGGGTTCGGGCAACAACATCGGCGGCGAGGCCTACCCCATCAAGCACGCCGTGGGCAAGCCCGACGGCCGCGAGGAGATCTCGGTCGCCGACATGCTGGCCGACCCGGACCGGAACTGGCGCTACATGAAGATGGCCTGCGGCGAGAACGCCAAGCGCGTCTACGGCAAGGTCGGCGAGCACGGCCCCGTCAGCCGGCTCGGCGAGTCCTGGGAGTTCCGCCGCGCCTTCGAGACGGCCGCGAAGCTGAACCGGGCGCAGGACGACTGGTGCGCCCGGGCCGAGTCCGCGGGCGTCGAATCGATGGACAGCTACCTGCCGCAGGACCTCAAGTGGGAGTCGCTCGGCGCCGCGCTGCGCGGGCAGGTCCACATCAACGCGCACTGCTACACGGTCCCGGACCTCGAGGCTTTTGTTGATCACACCAACGAGTTCAACTTCTCGATCCGCGCGTTTCACCATGCACACCAGACTTACCTCGTGCCCGAGATTCTGAAGCGCGCTTGGGGTCCCACTCCGCCCGCGTCGGCCCTGTTTGCGGATAATATGTGGTACAAGGCCGAGGCCTACATCGGGTCCGAGTACGCGGGCAAGACGCTCTGGGAGAGCGGGCTGACGCCTATTTATGTTAGCGATAACCCGGTGTTGAATGCGCAGCATGTTGTCTTCGAGGCGGCCAAGGCTTTCGGGTATGGTTTGCCTTATGCCGTCGCTCTGGCTTCGGTGACGACGGCGCCCGCCGAGCGGTTGGGGATGGGCGAGCGCCTCGGCAAGATTAAGCCGGGCTACGATGCCGACGTCGTGGTCTGGGACAGCGATCCGCTCAGCGTGGGCGCGGCGCCCGTGCAGGTTTGGATCGACGGAACGGCGCAATTTGATGACCCCGTCGAGTTGGAGAAGCCGGTCAAGGGACCAATTGACCCGAAGACCACTTTCGACATGCCCGCGGACGAGCTGACGGAAGTCGCGGATATCGTGTTCACCGGCATCACGACCTCGTATCTCCCCAACCTGGAAACCTCCGAGGGATCGTCTTCCGACAACAACCTGACAGTCGCCATCTCCAACGGCAAGATCACCTGCGTCGGCGCCTGCCCCGCCGAGCTCGCCGCGGCCACGCAGCGCGTCCACCTGAAGAACGGCCACCTCACCAAGCCCTTCACGGCCTTCGGCTCCACCCTCGGCCTCAACACCATCGACGCCGAGGACAGCACCGACAACGGGCACTCGACCTCGCAGTTCAGCCGCGCCGCCGACGGGCTGCGCCTGGGGACCAAGAAGCTGCGGTACGCGCACCGGTACGGTGTCACGCGCGCCATCTCGGCTCCCGCGTTCACGGGGGCGGGCACGCATTTCGGGGTCAGTGCCGGGTTCCGGACGTGGGGATATGACACTGTACTCGAGGAGGGGGCGGTGTTTGCGGAGGAGGTGGCGGTGCATTATACACTACAGGAAGAGGCGGCTAAGACCGGGGGCGGAACTGTGTCCGGGGCTGTTGGGGCGCTGCGGGGGAAGTTGCTGAAGGCTGTGGGCGACGACAAAGCTGCGGGAGAAAGTAACAACGAGACGACGGACGCGTTCGCGGAGGAGGCGTATTTGCGCAGGGTGGTGCGCGGCGAGGTGCCGCTCGCAATCACGGTCCATAGCGCGGACGGGATCGCGAGCGCGCTGAAGCTGAAGAAGCAGGTCGAGGAGGCGTCGGGCAAGGCGGAGCTGACGATGGTTATTATTGGCGGCGCCGAGGCGCACCTGGTCGCGGGCGAGCTGGCAGAGGCGAAGGTAGGGGTCGTGCTGGCGCCGCTGCAGTCGTACCGGACGTCGTGGGACCAGCGAAGGGCGCTGACGGGGGCGCCGCTGACGAACGGGACGGCGGTGGATGCGTTGGTCAAGGCGGGCGTCACGGTCGCGATTGGGCTGGAGGAGGATTGGGTGGTGCGGGATTTGGGGCTGTTGGCGGGGATTGTGTATCGCAATGGGGAGGGACGGTTGAGTGAGGGGGAGACGTTGGAGTTGGTGGGGGGAATGTTTATAAGATGTTGGGGCTGGGCGATGAGAAGAAGAACGAGGACTTCTTGGTGTTTGAGGGGAGTCCGTTGGAGATTGGGGGCAAGATTCGGGCGGTTGGGGGTCGGGGGGAGGGTGGATTTGTTTGTATGAGTGTGTAGATGTGTGACTCGCTGAGATGTAAAGTAGAAGCACCCAAGGTAGTTGCTTCCATTGGACATAAAGAGATTGTATTTATTCTCATGCAGATCGTTTCACTCAAAGTACTTTGAAAGACGCACAACCATGGAGCTGCACCATCTGGCTTTCGAGCATGACTGTCGCAGTGGTGCTTCTTCAATTCGAGCGTCGATTCTGCCCCCTTTTTGGTATGCGATATCATGACATCTTTGCGCGCCTTTCGAATGATCAGGCCCGACACGTGCTACATGCAATCAATGCATAAAAGTCATGATCACCTATCTCCAAGGGCGATTAGAAGTCTTGACAAAGTGGCAAAAAGGCAAAAGTTAAGTCCCTCGAGCCGGATTTGAACCGGCGACCTGTGGATATACAAGTGTATTGTAGCAATTACAGTCCATCGCTCTGCCAACTGAGCTATCAAGGGCTTGAAGCACCACTTGTTCCCGCTGATTGGTGGATGGAATGCTATCGCTCTTCTTATCCTGGCCACTGGCTAAGCATGTTGCTACTAGACTTCTGCTGGTGGTTCACGACCTCGCTTCAGTGGCCTCAAATGTCCAAAAGTGCCGGATAATGCAGGTGCTTATGGTGATGACCCACTTCGGACCCGGCGGGCTCGCCCGGGGCCAAATGCCATAGCCGAATCCAACATGGCGATGATAGACGTTATTCATGCTGGCCCTTCTCGCTGCTTACTTCTATCCCGTGACTCCTTCCCGATGCAGCTGGCAGGCAATTTGAGTGCTCAGCACTAGCGTCGATTGAGTTGTCCTCAAGTCGGTGCCACTGTCCTGCTAAAGGGGCTCGGGTAGCCGCGGCAGGAAGCGTTCATCTTCCGGTCCCGCCACTCACATCATCGTGACCGAATGGCTGAGCGAAGGTTCGTGAGGCGCAGTCCGTGTATCAATACGTCAGTCCGACAAGCACATGTTTGCTGGGATGGATAAAATGATGTTGAGGACCCCGGGTAAGACCGCGCCCAACGTCTGGTCAATTTGACAACTTCACCGATTGCTCGTTTCCGAGAATAGAATTCCGGACAAACCACTACAACAAGCAACCGAACCCAATTTACAAGGCCTACAAGCATTGAGACCAGCATCATGTCGACAGGCGGACCTCCCGCGGGTATTCACATAGGCGGCAATGTACGTCTTTCATCCTCTTTCAAAACCTTCCCTGCTTTTGGTCAAACATTGGCCTTTTTACCAAGCCCGAGAAGAAATTCCCCGTACCATTGACATATACACTAACCAAACTATGCCATCACAGAAAGGCGACCGCGGCCTCGTCAGCAAACTCAAAGACGCCATCAAGCCCGGCAGCAGCTCCGCCAAGAAAGACAGCACCTCGCTGCCCGGCGGCGCCGCGCACGAGAGCCAGGACCGCGGCGGCGGTGGCGTGCTCAACGCGCTCAAACCCGGGACCGACAATATGGAGGGAAGAAGCAGCATGCCGGCGGACGCGCGGGGGTTCCAGCCGGGGATCCCGGGGGGGCCGGGGATGCAGGGGGTTGGGCCGTCGAATTCGACGGTGGCTTGAGGGAGGGGGGTAAGAGGAGGAATTCAGGGGGTTGTGTATGATGAGTACTTAAATTGAAATACTGCCTATATGAGCTGTAATTTCCTAGTTTTTGCCCGCTACCGCAGCTTTCGGAGCAAGTTTCTCAATAATCTTGTCGGCGCCGGCAATGGCAAAGCAGACGGCAGTCAATGTAGGATCACACGCCGATCCCGCGGGGACGACGTTGCAACCGCCCACGACCACGTTGTCCGTCCCCCAGACGCGCCCGTACTTGTCGCACACGCTATCATCCCGACTGGTGCCCGCGCGCGTCGTCCCGGTGGCGTGTCGGAGCATACTCCCCGGGGGCCGAGAAGCCAGGCTCGGCCCCGGGGAGGAACCCGCCCAGTTTCGAGGCCACGCTGCACATGTCCTGGATCATGTCCTGGGCGCGACGGACGTCGGCTTCCTCCGAGGAGGGTTGGAGTTCGATGATGGGTCCCGGCATCCCGTAAATATCTGTCATCTCGTCGGAGTACGCCAACCTGCCCTTTCCTCCGGAGGCAGAGGACGGGGCGTAGGTAGACCATCGGAGATCTACCGCCATACGCCGGTCAACTGCTTCCGCTGTCGGCGTTGTCGCGTCATCGTTGCGGTAGATCTCGGCGTGCCACGGATACCGCTCCGAAGCGGGCGCGCCGACGTGGGGGCCGAGGTCCTTGAGGGGGATGGGAATGGCGTCGTCGAAGTTCTCGCGCTTATGCTTTTCGGCCATCTCGTTCCAGCCGAGATGGTAGGGATCCTTGGGCACGGTGTTGACGAGGTCGCGGGAGAGGACCCAGCTGGCAACGGGCTACGGTCGGCTCGGTGAGATACTTGCCCTATGTATGATACGACAGTGGCCAGCATAAATGGGTTCCCTTTTCTCCTTCTCTTATTCCGAACGTAAACAAGGCGGGTGAGGGGGCGGTAGTTACCAGTGCCGGAAGTCCATCCGCGTCGGTCTTCCATCCGGATCCGTGCAAGATCCCTGGCGTCGAGAGCGCCCCGGCACAGATGACGTAGATCTCGGCCTTGATCAGAAAGCCTTTGTCGGTCTCAAAGTCCCTGCACAGAGCACTCTCCACTCGGCCACCGCCGGAGAGGTCCCCGCGCACCAACTTCGTGAGCCGCGTTTGGCGATGCAGCGTCAAGAGGCCGTTGGCGACGGAGCCGTTGGCCTCGGTGTCGAGTTGCGGAAGAACGGTGGCCGCGCGGGTCCATTCGAGGTCGCCCTCCTCGCCCGATCCGTTCCGGGCGACGGGGAGCGGCATCGACACAAGCTCTCGGGCACCGCCGTCGTGGTCGGCGGCCTGCAGGGTGCGCTTGACGAGCTGGTGGCGGATGGAGCCATCGAAGGCGGTGCTGCTGATCCTGAGGCGCTTTTCGGCTTCGGCGTAGAGGGTATCCCACTCATCGCCGTTGAATAGCGAGCACCGCTCCAGCTTGGGATGCCGCCGGCTTGCGGAGAAGGTCCAGGGAGACGAAATGTCGTCAATAGCCACTTGGCCGAGATGGTTCGAGACATTGAAGGAGCCAAGGCCACTTTGTTGGTTGGCAATCCGAGAGCCTCCGCCACCTTGGATGGTGCTGTATTTCTTGCATTGGCCTTAATTCTCATGTGTGTTCTGGGTAGTTCGCTACTTACTTGAATGGGTCGATCACAATCTCCGGTGTTCCCCGGAAGGTCATTAGACCGAAAGCAGCCGAAGTGTAAATTCGGAGCAACTCACTCGTCCTTGATCTCGATCATGTGTACCGCGATCCCGGCATCGACGAGCTTGCGGTCGTAGGTAGTGCCGACGGGGCCTAATCCAACCACGACGGCGTCGGTTTCAGTGACGGGTCCGGACCCTTTTGAAGCCATTCTGCTTTTGCTAGACTGGTTCCTTGGGGCAGAGAATGACGCAACACCAGGCGGAGGACAGAATACTCAAGATATCGACTGTTGGGCAATAGATACACGAGCGTGGAAGGGGACTATATAGGGTCTCGAATCGCTAGGACATTTTTCAATCAGATTGAAATTCGAATATGCATCCGGGTCTCGAATAAAAATAGTTAGGTCAGGCCGTAGTTGGCGATCAAGATGCGTTAGCTACATATGCAGTGGTCTAAAACCACTGACCAGACGGCAGAGAAAAGAAAAGCAAAAAACATGAGCCAATCGGATAGTTTTATATCAACATGGGCTGCATATTGAAGAAAGGGTGGTTAAGAGGAGAGGAGAATACGAGAAAGTAATGCATAGTTTCAATTATCGGTCCCCTACGAGCTTTTTTGTTCAGTGAAGACATGCTTAACGTCGTCCTCGTCATCTGCATCGGAAACATAACCCTGCCGCCATGAGCATGCTGCCGCCACCACAGCCGAGCCGGTATCGCCGACGCCGCTGGTGATTTTCTGGCGGAACGAGCCATCCGAGAAAGCCGCTTCGGCACCACTGGCCTGCCAATAGCTAAGGCCTTGCTCTTGTTACTGTCGTTGCAACTGCAGTACAAAATAGCACTTCTGTGCCTGCTGAAGACTCTCATGCAGAAATTGCTGCAGCGTGTCCGGCTGCTGGTTCTGGTTCTGGAGGAGATCCTGGTGCTGCTGCTGGAGCAACTGTAATATAGACAGCTGAGACAGCTGCTGGCTCCGGAGGGATTGTTCATGGTCCTGGTGTCGGTTCTGGAGGAAGCGCTCGTGCTGCTGCTGAAGCAACTGTGGCACGAGCTGGTTCTGCTGCTCCTGTTGTCGCGGAGGCGACTGCGTCAGCAGCAACCCCAGTACATACTCATGATACAGCTGCTGCATCTCGAGGGAATGCTCGTGCTGGCTCTGAAGGGCCTGCAGTAGAAACTGATGATGCTGCTGCTGCATCCGGAGAAAATTGTGGTTCGGCTGTATACGCAACTGCAGTTCAAACTCCTGATCCTGCCTGAGCACCTGCTGTTCAAAGTCTTGTTCCTGCATCAGTAATTGCCATTCAAACAGGTCTCGCTGTGGTTGAAACTCCAGAAGTTGCTCTCGTTGCTGCTGGGATAATTTTAGTCGAAACTGTTCACGTCGCTGCGTCTTCTGCAGATAATGCTCTTGTTGCTGCCGAAAAAGCTGCTGGGGAAATCGCCGGTTTAGGCCCTGGCTCTGGAGGACATTGCATTCACCCATTCTCTCGTTGGTCCTATCATCCGGCATTTGATTTGAGCAATTGTATACCATGTTGCGGCATTCCAAACCCGCCGGCTCTTCGTACCCGGGCGGGTCATCTTGGGCCTTGAATCTCCCTGCAGAGACAGAGGCTATCGGTGTCGAGTCCTTCGCATGATCACCGGTGGGAGAACGATGGCGACCTCGGAGACGTTTTACGAGAGGAAGATTTGGTACCCAACTCAGATGCATCTTGTAGTTGCCCGAAGAAAGTAAGGATGGATGCCGATGATGTTGTACTCGGAAAAAAGGAGGCAATTGCGTTCGAGTCCAATAAACATTCCAGTAGCTGATCGTGTCCTTAAATGGACCGTTGTGTGGACCATCTCCGATAGTGGGCGGTCTTGAGAATAAGCTCAAGCCGATCGACAAGAGAACCGGGCACGACCCAAAGGCATTCCAGCGGTCGATCCAGTTTCGTGACCAACTTTGGCATACATGGCTATTGTAGTTGCGGCAACTTGTGGGTACATGGCTTGACCAGAGAGACGAAGCGGTACTGGGCGCAGCCAAGGGCAGACCACAGGTTTGAAGCGGGATTGTCGAGCAACTGTGACAACATCTTCTAATATGGCGTGTGAGGCGCGTACCTAAGCCACGCCCTTTGCGGAATCCACGTCGCAGGGAAGCCATATTGGTTTATATCGGCTTGATGATTATCTGTAAAACTCGGCGAGAGAGAAAGAAATGACAGGACCAAATAGAAGAATGTTTCTCGGAAAAGAATGGCACAAACACACAATAATGTAAAGAGTGGTAGAAACACGACACACACACATACGTCTGCGGGAGAGGAGAGACTTTACCTGACTTGAGTGGTGTTGACGCTTAGTGGTTGCGACAGACGACGGTATTGGTTTTAAGTCTCGCGGATGGCGTGGTTTGGGGGCCGCAAATGACGGTATAGACTTGGGTACCCGACAGACAGCGTTGCTTGGAAACAACATTGTAGTTCGCAGGCAGCATCGTAGTTCGAAGGGAGCGTGGTTGCGTAGAAGGCAGCATTGTAGCTCGCAGGCAGAATTGCAGTACGCAGGGCAGCGTTGTCGCTCGCAGGGTAGCGTTGTAGCTCGCAGGACAGCGTCATTGTGCCAAGTTGGGCGTTGCTGTTCATCTCGCAGTGGTAATAGTTGAAAGAGGTGTTTCTGGTCGTACAGCAAACAGCTGCAGGGTCGGTCTGGTGTTGTACCTGCGAAGGCTGGCTGCACTGGGCATACAATAGCAGTGATCGATTGAAAGACGTTGACTAGGTGCTAGATAGCAACCAATTGATGATGGTGATGTGTTTCATGCTTGGGCATTCGGTATGTTTGAGCGAGAGGTCAACATACAGGTGCCTTTTGTGGTTGGAAGCAGTTGCTCGCGCCAAACGACATTTTGGACCAGGCCGAATGGGTTTGCCTAGAGTACTTACCTAAGTACCTACATTAGGTACATGTAGGTAGGTACATGCTTACTTAGGTACCTGCATGTAGTCAGGTACTTCTACTACCGATTTCGGCAGAAGCAACAATCGGGATCTGGCCCAATGCTCAGTACTGGCTGGATTGACTCGGAGCCAGATGAGCGTCCGCGTGGCACGGGCGTATATGATGATGCCGGGGTGCTAGTCAGAGGAAGTGGCGGCGGCCATCTCCTTGCAGAGAGAAGTTCAGTCACGGGTTTCATCCTCAGGCGGTCTTCTGCCGCCATTTGCGCGATCTTATTTAGTCGCGGCTCGATTCGCCGAAGCAGCCGTCGCCGCCGCTGTCGGCGCAGCACTTGTAAGCCATGCGGCTCTCCAAGTGGACGATGTATAAGTACGTATTACCAAGAAACTTGCACAATAACATATTTGAATAATAAGGAGAGAATACGGAACAGGTAATGATGAATGCTTTAAATTATCGGTTCCTTTTTGAACCTTTTTTTTTTTAAAAAAAAAAACATTAAAAACACCCCCTACCGGACTTAGTCTCTGAAGACAGGGTCGCCCTCGTCCTCGTTATCTAAGAAAACAAGACAAAAAAAAAGAAAAAAACACTTAAGAAATCCACAAAAAAAAGAAAAAGAAAACACTTAAGAAATCCACAAAAAAAAGAAAAAAAAAAAAAAAAAAACTCATGCCGCCGCCGCCTCCTCGCCCGAGCCTCCACCGCCGCCGCCGCCGTCAATTCGTTGGCGGACCAAACCGCCTGGCGCCGCTTCGGCACCGCTGGCCTGCCTTTGGCCAAGGCCTCGCTGCTGCTGCTGCTGCCGCTCATCATGCAGGAGCGCCCGCACCCCCTGCAACAGCTGCTGTTGCTGCTGCTCCTGCGGCGGCTGCGGCTGCGGCTGCTGCCCCGACTCGCCACCGTCGTTGGCCTTGGCCTTGACTCCCGGCCGGCCGGCCAACCAACCGAAAAAGCCCGTGAGGGCGCAGCCCACAAGGGCGCCGACCCCTGACATGATGGTGAAGGGGGCCCTCGCCCCCGGCGGCAGCAGCGACCGTCGGCGTCGCTGTCACTCTCACTGTCGCTGTCGACGTCGTCGACGTCGTCGTCGTCATCATCGTCTTCGTCGTCGTTGTCGTCGTTGGTGGTGGTGGTGCTCGTATCTAGAGAAAAAGAAAAGTAAGCCCGCAGAGTATGTGTGTGTGTGTGTGTGTGTGTTTGTGTATATTTGAGAGTCGGGGGAGTGAGCGTCGGGTCGTTGGAATAGACCACTCGACAACGAGGGCGTGCGCCTTCTTCAATCTCAAGCGATGGATTGTACGCTTGCCCTTTGGACCAGGGCGGTTGCACTGCTTTACAGTTCAGTGGGAGCAAGCACTTGGTGCAGAGTAGCAGGTGCCATACTACGGGTGTTGGTGTAATCACCCCTTGCTAAGGAAGGAGCCTGCCTTCGGTGGATTCGCTCCGCTTCATCCAGGCACCCCACCCCCCGAAGCGCGGCGGGACTGGTGTTAGATACACAGCTGCTGGACGAGCTATTCTACCAGGGCACGCCGCTTGAATTCTTCATCGTGGCCTCCAGCATTGCTCCCGTGATCGGGTGGAGCGGCCAAAGTAACTCCACAGCCGCCAACGACTTCATGTTGTCGCTGGTGCCCAAGCGCCGCAAGCGCCGCACGGCCGGCTCGGCCATCCACATTCCGATAGCTTTGGGCATCAGGTATGTCGCCCACTCGGAGATGTTTGATCTCGACGCTTTCGCGCGCTTCGTCGGTTACATCAACATTGGCGAAGAGGACCTCCAAGCTCTTTTGCCAAGGGCATTCTGGCGGGCCGTTCCTGAGCGGCGATGGGCTGCGGAACGGCCCAGGTGGCGATGGGCGTCCATTATCTTCCGGTGGTGTTCTGGGCTCCGTAGGCGTACCGGTGCGACGTGAAGTTCAGCCACTTCGGCCAGTTGTTGGGTGATAACGTGAGCCTGTCAAACCCGGACGGACAAGGAGCCATCCAGTGATGTACCCATCCGTGCGCAAAGCCCGGTATTGTCTCCATGGTCAGAAATGGGGGAGACCCTCCATAACACGGAGTCTACATCTAATTTGGCTTCGACTGTATTATCGGAAGAAAAGGAGCCGTAAACAATGAGTCCTAGGCGATAGGACTGGGGCTACTTTTAGCTACGCTTGTTTACCAACCATTTTCCTCGCCTGTCTCTCTTCTTTCCTCTTTCGTTTTGGGTCTTTACATCGTTCCGTTTACACACTAGACGATACTGGGGGCTATCTGTTATAATAATTATTAAACCGTCTCGTCTCGTCTCCGTTATTCAGTGCTAAAACGTAAGCCACCAATCATGAGCCGTTACGTGTAGTGTAAGGTCAAGCCTAACCTTGAAGTTGAAGAATAATACGGCCTTTATACTGATGCAAACGGTTCGTTATGAATGGTATTATACTCGATGAGATCATATTTATAAGATTCGCCCGCATGTAGGCCGCAGCTTGCGGTCAGGATGGGTGGATGCATATGCAGTCAGGGGCTTAACTTTACGGAGCAGACGGGAGAAAAAAAGCGAAGCAAATACAGCAAACTAGACTACTGAATCACGCATAGTAAAACACATTTCCTCAAACAGTCTCCGAGCAGTCCTCGAGACGATGCATCGATCAATCTCCAACCCTCCTTCGCCGTCCGGACGTGTCCACGTCTCGACCTTCATGACCCCACTACTGTGTCCGAGCCTGATGTTTCTCTTGGCGATGCCTTGCATGTCTGGGATGACGTCGGCCGGCACCCTCGCACTCCATAGCGAGCCGCCTTCGCCGTCAAATAGCGACGATGGACTCGGCGTCCTCTCGGGTGTCGGCGGTAAGCCATCAATCAGTGGCAATCCCATCGTCTTGCCCTTCTGTGAGAGCCGGTTCGCCACCGTTCCTTCCACGGCGACAGCGCTGGCTAAACCCACTCCGCCCGTGAGCTGCAGGCTCGGGTGCGGCCGACCCATGCTATACGCCAGTACCTGTACATCTGGCTGATCCGCCGCTTCTTTCTCGTCGCCACCATGCATGGCATAAAGTGACGTTGCTGCTGGCGGCCGCGACACGTACACCAGCTTCGGCGTCCCGCGCACCAGCGCCGCGGCTTCCATCGTTGGTGCCAAGCCCATACGGACTGCCCCGAGCCGGCGGATAGACTCCGCCACTTCAAGGGAAAGCGGCGAGTCCTGCGGCTGGCTCCTGACCAGCGCGGGTAGAGTCTTGGCATCGACGATGACAAACGGGTTAGCCGAATCAATCAGCGTCACTTCCACGCTGAAGGGCGGTATTATGCCAGCCCCCTGTCCGACGTGAATCCGCTCAGACCGCCTGCCGGTCGGGAAGAGCGCACCCGTCATGCTGCCCGCGGGATCCATGAACGCGACCTTGATCTCGCTGCCGGGGCCCTTGACACCCGGGATCCTGTAGGGCCCATCCTCGACGACATAGCCGTCCTCGTCTACCTCGACGGTCTCGACAATGAGTCGTTCCGTGTTGGTGTTGAAGATGCGGACATCCACCGACCGACTGCCAACGCCTGGCACTGGCGATATCGGCACCGGGACCAAACCCTCTTGGATCGCGAACGGACCCACCCCCGCACACATATTCCCGCAGTTCCCGGTCAGATCGATAGTCTCATCCCCGACCGCGACCTGCACGAATGTATAATCCACATCGACGCCGGGCCGGTCCGAGGGACTCACGACGGCCACCTTGGATGTGACGCTACTGGCGCCCCCGACGCCGTCGATCTGGCGCGCGTCTTGGTACCGCGAGCCCATGACGGCCAGAAGCGGTGCGGCCCAATCTGACTCTGAGAGTGGGAGGTGGGCGCGGTGCAGGAAGAGGCCCTTGGAGGTACCGGCGCGCATGAGGACAGCTGGGATGGATCGCCGGGTCCGGCGTTTTGGGGTCACGGCCATGTTGAGGAGGAACGGCGGCGGGGGAAGAATAGTGGTGGTATGAGCGAGTTGATGAAGATGTCTCCTTGCTGTTGAAATCTTTCCGCAGTTCATGAAGAATGAGGAGCATGCGAACCGAAAAGGGGACATCGGAGGAAGAAGAGCTTGCCCACTGGATAAACACACTGGCAAAGACCGACACTATGTCTACCCGTGTCTTGACATCTTATATAACTCTCCGGTGAAAACCAATACATGGATATCCCCTTCAACGGTGTCGCGATAAAATGGTATGTTGATTCATATCCAGGATAGTATCAACGGGTAGCTAGTGTGTTTACGGGTATTCTTCCCGCGGGAAGGAATTCTCACCAAATGTGCTCCACATGCGCCCCACACGCCAAATAAGGAGACATGTCCTCGTGGACTGGCTCGTTTGCCTTTGTCGGTACTTAATAGAAGGCGCTATCCAAGGCGGAACCGTTGAAGCCGAAAAGAAGGTCTTCGAATGACGCAGTTGCCGCCCCGGACGCTCCCCCGCCCGGCAGAAAACCGATCCAAGACGCCGAGCTGCCGTCGACGCCAAGCCGCACATCCTCGGGGTTGCTCATCTCACCGAAACCGCCGAAATCACGCATTCCGGGCGCCGCTGCAGTGGCAAGTCTGTGTTGCGTTATATGGTGGCTCTCCGTCTGACCCGGATGGCCTGACGTGTCCTCGTTGCCGTCCTGGCCACGCGCGAAGCTCTGGATGATTCCATCGATGTCGGACCATCCCGCGGACGGTGATGTGGAGCATCCGGAGAATATCTGACTATCACGCCTTACTTCCGCCGCGCTTCCGTCACGCGAAGAACGGTTGCCGACCTGTGGTATCTGCCTATCAGGATTCGGAAGCTCCGGGCGCGCCTGGGCTCGCGATTGATTATTCGCCTCTGTTCCGGTCTTGGCCAAGCGTACTCCGAGTTTCTTGATCAGACCTTCCACGATCGTCTTGGCCCTCCGTACGGCCCAGTTCGTCTTCTGGTTATCCCGGAACACCCCGAGGCAGGTCTCGAGGTTCTCGCGGGCTTCCGAAGCCGTGCTGCGCCGCGCCGCGATGCGCACGTGGATCGTGGCGGCGACATAGGTGGCGTAGGAGATGAGATACGGCGCGTGACGAACGGAAAAGGTCCGGTCATAGATGCGGAGGAGAGCGGATATGCTGTCGGCGGCTGACGCGCATATGAGGAAGGAGTTGACCGGTATGGAGCGGGAGGTGTTGTAGAGATGACCGTCGGCGACGAAGGGTCGGTGGAGAAGGATGGTTAGGACGTGGTACATGGCACTAGAAGACCTTGGTCAGCTAACTTTGACGATTATACTGGTCAGGGATAAAGACTTACTGCAAGCTAAGCACATGCGGCGGGGGGGTCTGGGTGGACTTCACCGGGTCAAAGGTGAGATGTTCTGGTAAACTATCCTTCCAGGCTGCGAGTTTCGAGTTGAGATCTTCAAGTACCGTACACAGATCGCTTGCATTTCGGTCAAATGTCCGCTCGGTGTAGATACAGCTCAGGATGTCGCTCATAACAACCGACAGGCGACAGAGAAAGGTGAACGTCGAGACGCTGTACGCGGGACTGCCGGGATACTGGGTAGACTTGACGGAATAGGCAAAGGGCTGCCAGTTCTGCAACTCCTCGTACGTGTCTAGGAATTTGATCGGGACCGCGGTGTCGGACTCTCGGAGCGTTGCCGGGCGGCCTTGGTATAGACTTTGGATCTTGTCGACCACTGAGAGTAGGAGTCGGCCGGGTCAGCCATCGATATCCCCGAGATTCGATGCGTTCAGCCCCGATAGCTCGGGATACGTGACTATACGGATTACTTACCAAATGCTCCCCAGAACACTCTCCTCCGAATTTCCACGTCCTCATCGGAGAACTTCCGGGGGCTGCCCGACAAATCCGGCGCATCGACATGCATCCCGAGATCAATGATCATCCGAAACGCCAACCCAGCATAAAGCCACGCAGCGCTCCGCTCATCTCCGAGGGCAAAGAGTGAATTGGTCATGACCAGAAGCGCTTGGATAGTCGTGATCTCGCTCCGGTCGAGCGCGCCGCCAAGCAGGGTACGCACGCGCTCGCGGAACCGCCAGCCAGCGGTCCGGACATCGTCTGGGTCGCGTCGGACCTCGCGCCGCGGACTGAATTTGGACGCGCCGAAGTAGATGGCGTTGAGCAGGATCTTGGAGAAGTAGGGGCCGCCGCAGGCCATATCGCGCATGAAGGCGGGGCGATAGGTGATGAGGAAGGAGTGGTGCTGCCGGTTCCAGTGCAGGAAGAGCAGGTGCATGCCGAGTTCCGGGTCGACGCCGTCGAAGTCCAATGTTCCGGCGCGATAGTTGAATTCTTCTAGCTGACCTGCCATTATCCGGAAGGAGATGTCTTAGCTGTGAATTCTGCAGACAACGCGGATCAGGGGAACAAGTACGTACCTTGCTTTGCGGCTTCGGCCACAAGCCCCTTTTCGATCCACTCATCCGGCATCCGGGGTCTCGCTTCGGCGGCTGAGGTCCGCTCCTGGATGGTTTCCTCAAATAGCGTGCTGGTCCGACCATGATAGCTGGAGATGCCGTTCGCCGAGACTACCATGCGCGACACGCCGGGACGATGGGCGCCGGCCGAGGATGGCGTTTTGACGGTGGATGCTGATTTGCGCAGCGCATTGGCAGTTTGGTCTCTCGGGAAACTGACTCCGGCTTGATGCGCCGGCGAAGGCGCGATGTCGTCTCCGGGATCATCATAGTCCGGACTGGTAGCATCCTCTCGGGGCTGGGTTGACGTAACGTGAGCTTGATGCCCGGCCGTGCCAGCGGTTCTGACCTCTTTCCGCCGGGTGCGATCCGAAACACGTCTTGGCACCAGCGACGGAGTGTCTTGCTGATTAAGAGGCGGAGCAGTCGTCAGAGGCTCGTAAGTACAATCTTTGCCATACGTCTTGCAATTGGCGCATGTGGGCTGCTCCGTGTTGCATTTGATCTGGGGGCCAATCTGATCAGCCTTTGACGGAGCCACCTACCCTTCGCGGAGGAGGGGCTCTATCCCCATTGGGCAGACGGCCTAAACTTACCTTGCGCTTGCGGCAGAATGTGCATGCCTCGAGGGCCCGCTTTCGAGGCCGTCCGGAGGCCGTCTTGGATCTTGATGAGGCCGGATCCATTGCATTGAATCTTTGATGTGTAAGCGACGGGAGGAAATGGAGGCGGAAACGTTGGAGAGGTTTGGCAATAACCTACCCGAAAATGGCGCTTGACCCCGCGGGAAGCCAAGCTGCTAAGCATATGGATTTGGGGTTCAGGGGTTACACAGGAAGAACCGTGATTGGCTCCGCCGAGTTCCCGCGGGAATAACGCTCCCGTCCAGTCACATCCTTAGCGCATGTTACAATACGCAACGGCGTCTCGCGGTTCATAGAAACCATGCTTGGGCAACTAGGTACTCATTCAGGCTTGCCAAAACACGGGTCCATTTCGAATTTATTGACCCATGAAATCCTTTTCATTTCTTCCCTAGGCCGAGAGAGAATTTGGTTTTGTTAGATCTCTACGGCTTGCTTAACTACATATGGTCTTTTGGCATCGGTCTGATAGAATTGAGGTTTGCTCGACACATTCAGGGTCAACGGTTTCGACCCGGCCGCGAGGCAATGCAATCTGCCTTATATCGATACTGCGTACTTGGGCCCAGCCATCCCGCGGGGACGGTTGTTGGTTCGCGAAGGCTTGATATCGGACCGAGCTGCTTTTTATCTTTGACACCCCGCACGCCGCGCCTGAGACCAGTCCAGGATCCATGCGATCACAGTTGCAATATTGATCTCCAAGAGGAAATGTTTGCAACTGATCCATCCAGTTGGGGCCGGTTTATCTGGTTCACTCACGGCAATGCTCGGGGATAAGAGAAATCAAACAAGGGTCACCTAACCGATGTGGTATTTTGACAGACACAGGCAGTTCGGGACTGCTTATAAAGATGTCGAGTATTCCGGGAAAGAAAGGAGTCTGGTGGAGACCGTAAGCCACCACGCTCTGTACTGATCCACATTGACCGCATCCCCTTGAGTCCGGTCTGAGCCATGAGTAGTCCACCGAGTCTCGAAAGCCATGATGGCATCGCGAAGGAACGCGGCCGGGTTGACGTGAAGCAACTGGAGGAGAAGCCCGAGCCCGAACCCCAGTTCTCCCCGCGCGAGATCCAAGGGCGCTTTGATCTTCTCCGCGGCCTGGGCGATGCGGAGATGGAGAAACTTGGTAAGAGGGTCCTGAAGAAGATCGACATGCGCATGATGCCGGCCATCACCATGATGTTCCTCATGTGGTAAGTTGCGAGCACCCTCAGTGCCCACTTTGGACGGGCCTCCTGACCGGTGCACACCATAGCTACCTCGATCGGATCAACGTCTCCAACGCGAGACTGGCCGGGATGCAGGAGGACCTCCACATGACAGACACCATATGGAACCTTGGCATCTCTGCGTTCTATATCGGCTATCTTGTTGGCCAATTGCCCGGAAACCTGTGGTTGGCCAAGGCGAGCCCGAGGTGGTTTCTCCCATGCGCCATGCTGGGGTGGAGTGCCCTGTACTATTTGCACGCCAGCTTTGACAAAGTGAGTTGACTGATCAATACTTGGATATCCCGAAGAACAAGACCGGCCGCTGACTTTGATGAATCGCAGCAGCGCCGGGTTTGCTGCCTGTCGCTTTTTCACTGGGCTGGCAGAAGCCCCTTTCTTTCCTGGTATCACTTTGAGTAAGCAAAATCTCGAGCAGCCCCTCAGTCTGGAATTCCCGTGTCTTACCATTGCGAAGTGACGTCCTCGTGGTACACCAAGCAAGAGAACCCCACACGCATGGCCATCTGGCACGCTGGTAACACCATCTCCAACATCATCTCCGGCTTCCTCGCCGCCGGCATCCTGACCACCATGAGCGGGGTCGCCGGGCTGCACTCGTGGCAATGGTTCTTCCTCATCGAGGGCATCGCCTCCATCGTGGTAGCCCTCGGGGCTCTCATGTTGCTCCCCAACTACCCGCACAACACCCGGTTCCTGACGCCCGCGGAACGGGAGATGGCGCAGTACCGCGTCCTCTGCTCCAACGGAGGTAAAGAAGAGGGGATCGGCGGGACTTGGGATGGCGTCAAGGAAGCCGTCAAGGACCCTTTTACGTGGTTCTTCTGTCTTATGCATTTTGCCCTCGTCACGGCACAGAGCTTCAAGGATTTCTTCCCATCAGCAAGTCTAAGCCATTCCCCTATTCCGAGTTCTCAACAAGGGAACCCCGGACTAGTTACTGATACGTTATTCAGATCGTCAACACTTTCGATCTTGGCGAACTCACCACCTACTTCATCCAAGCCCCACCCTACGCCTTCGCCTTCGCCTTCTCCTGCGCCGTCGCCTGGTCCTCCGGGCGCCGCCAGGAGTCCTTCTGGCACATCGTGCTGCCCATCCTCGGCAGCGCCGCGGGGTGCGCCGTGCTCATCTCGACGACCAACGTTGGCGCGCGCTACTTCGGGCTCTTCCTGCTGATCTCGGGGACGTACAACGGGCTCAACCTGCAGCTTTCTTGGGAGACCACCCTCGTGCCCCGCGCCGCGCAGCAAGAAGGCCGCGCTCATAGCTATTGCTAACTGTATTAGTCAGGTCAGCCACTGGTTCAGCCCCTATTTCTGGCCCCGCGCACAGGAGCCTTTTTACCGGCTTGGTGGGGGGCTGGTCCTGGTCGGCTGCCTGCTTGTTGTTGTCTCCGCTGGGTTGGCGAAATGGCGCGCGACCAAGCTGAATAGGAAGATGGATGAGGCCGAAGGGTGGTTGAAGCAAGGGGGCAGTGAAAGGGGCTGGAGATATGTCACTTGAACTTCTTCATCCTAAACAACCAAATTCGCTCAAGACTTGATTAACAGTAACTAGCTGAATCCAATAGCGCCTTGAATCTGAAGTATTTTTTTATTCGTCTCCTACTTTCCCTTCATGCGAAGGCACCCTAGCAGAGGCAACCGAATCGAGCGCTACTATCTACAGACACAATTGAGACGCACAATGCTTATCTTCAGGGGGCGAAACACAAATGCAGTCTATCGCATTTCATTTGCACAGCCCCTAACCGATTGAACACTGGCTTGCATATTATTGCCTCAGGTAGCTTCTCTGATTGGGAGTATATTTGACCCTGCATTGCATAACTGCGTCAGCTTCCTGTGAGGTTTTGACCTTCATTTATCAACTCCAACAACAATAGCCAATCATCGCCGGCACAGCCCCCGTCGATCACGGGGGATCACACGTTATCGGCGGTACATCCAGGCAGTTCTGTATCATTTGAAATTCTTTGAATTAGGAAGGAATTACGTGTAGATGTAGTAGGGGGTTGGGGGCCGTATCGCTATTTCCCATAGCCTAGAAAGGAGGGAAGCTTTATGACAAGGCTCTCTTCGACCCCCTCTCAGACCTACCATCCGCTTTGTGATACGTATCATCCATAGGCTACGTCAGCCCGTTGGCTGAGTCACCGGATAAACCGTTATTTTGGTTGCTGCGTTGGCTAATGCTTCTTGGGCGAATAGTGTGTGGTTGCACGGACACCAATTATCAAGGATCTGGGGGTGAAATCGATGACTTTAGGATGGCCGTAAGCCTGATATACAAATCTCCAATTGAACCATCTACGAGGTTTCTCTTCTATGTAACATCGAACTTTCATTCATGTGCATCTTGACTCAGCTTTGTGCAAACCATGGCATCGCCGACAATTCAGCAGACTGTTGAGATGGCATCGTTGCCAGAGCCGCTCAACCACGCAGAGGAATCTCCAGGAATGCCACACCATGAACGCGAAGACATGCCAGCCAACGATTCTCATGAAGGCCAGAGTGCGGAGCCGGGCGCAGACTTGGCCGGCATGAACTACACAGAAGAGCCACAATCTGAGCCCGGTGAAGTGCCCAGTGAAGTATCAAGCCAACTTGCGGAAGCTCAAGAGGACACTATCGTTGAACCTGATGTCTCTACTGGTCATCTGAAGACACCAAAAGAGGGAATTGCGCCACAGCCTGCACTGGTCGGATCCCGGACACGAGAGATGGCTTTCGAATGGGTCTGCCACGTGACTGCGCTTGCTGTCACCCTTTACCTTGTGTCACTTTCATTTACCGGTTACTACTGGGTGGACGAGAATGAATGGGATCGTACATGGTACTTCGCCCATTTGACTCGCGAGAATGCCCTCAAAGCGCTCCAGTTTGCCGCCAAAGCCCACGAGACTATCATCATCATGTCTTTGCTTGCCATCGTCCTTCAGTTGATGCGGAGGCGTCTTACAACGTCGAAAGGACTTTCTCTTGGGCACCTTGTTAGTGGATACCAGGTTGAATCTATAGGCATTCTGTTCCGGCAACGATTGTGGAGTCCAGTGTTTCACCAGCCGCTTCGAGACCTGGGAGCATTGGTGGTCACGGCCGTACTCTTGATTTCAGTTGTTCTCTCGAAATTTGTGGGGCCCGCGTCAGCTATCTTGGCCTTACCGTCTCTGCAATGGTGGCCCGTCGTCGACCCCTTTGTGGGTTATACCCCCTGGGCTTCCTACAACTGTACAGAGCAAGAAATGTACCCAATGGACCTGTCCACCAAGCACATCCTCGACATTTGGAGCACAGATTACAGCTGTACACTGTCTAATATGTCTATGTGGTGTCCAGGCGCCGGCTGGGACGAACTGAACGTGTGGTCAGGCTCCAACGCATTCAAATCGACACCAGAGAACCTGACTATGACTACGTCGTATGGTCGCTATAAAAGGACTTTATCATCAGCCTATTTGGCTAACACTTGGCCATTGGAGGACAACTATACAATCACAGCAGAAGCGGCTGCCACCCTGCATAATGGGGTAACGGATGCGTATGGGTCGTTATGGGATGACATGAACGATGGATATGCGACCTTGACACGACCAATTGAGCGTCCGTATCTTAGCATTCCACAACCCGTCAAGGGCGTCGCCACCCAGGTGCGATGCACTTCCTTCTCGAAGTCGCAGCTATCTCTCAACCAAAGTCTTCATAGCGAAAAGTTGGGGTTCGTTCGGCCAATCCCTGCGTCCATTTGGAATGCCACCGGCTTGGAGTCGACGTCGACGGTCAAAGTAACTTGGATCGACATGGGCGACACAGCGAAGAGTAACAAATCGATCGGTGTCCTTGTTACCCTGCCGCAGGCATTCCAGAGCCAATCTGGTATGAACCCGACCACCGACCCCACTCTACGGCAGGACTACGCCATCTGTCTTTGTGCCGTGGTCGCACGATGGGCTCCTGTCAATATGGGCTGGGATGCCAACATGACCAACATTGTTTCTAGTAATTTGACCAAAGGAGACCTCGTGAAGCTTGGAGAGATATGGCATAACGATAGTCACGCTAGTGAATATGGCGCTAGCAGGCCAATCCATATCGGTGTCGACTGGGCAGATATGCTGAATGTTGACGGCCGCGTAGTCGAAGCATACAGTGGACAGGTCATCAGCGCGCCCAGCATCGAAGCTTTATTCTGGAGGCACATGTCTCAGTACAGTCCCACCGGCAACGGCGTTTCTGTCTGGTCGATGAATTCAAGTACGTCCTCAGACCAAGTCCAAGTCCAGGCAGACAACAAGAAATGGGCTGGGTTCGCGGTCGAGAGCTTAGCAGCCCGTTTCCTGAGCTTAGTGTTCACGGATGGACTTTCGCGTGCTGCAGATTGGGCTGAATATTCCATGTTCAACAGTTCACAGCCCCGGACGGGCTACTGCATCTCAGTGGATGTGAAGCGCTACGGATGGGGTTACGGACTGTCAGGCCTGACGATCTTTGCCATTTGTGTTCTCTCCATACACGCCGGGATAGTGGTAGTTTACACTGGGTACTCAGTATACGCCGACGTGCGAGGGGGCACCGAACGTACCGGATGCTGGCCGATGTGGGAGAATTGGTGGTCATGTCTCTCGGTTCGCGGCCCATTCCGAAGCCGAGCACTGGCGAAGACTCCCCATGGACTATCGCTATGCGCGTGAAAAAGAATAAGGAGAAGCGAGATGAACTTTCCGCATGCGAAAATACGGCCAGCTCTTCGCGCACTGTCGGGGAGATATTGGAGAGTCAACTCGGCGGAGGTTTCGACCAGATCGGGAACGTTGTGCCAGCAGCATCAAACGGCCGACCGGTGATCTAATGTTGCCCGGGCATACCTAGAGCCGAATATCGAGTAAATGACCACGATGGTCTGATAGTTGCCCTCAACACAGACCCTTTCTAATAGTTGTCGGAGGTGTCGCGCTAGAATGCGGGGAAGAGTCCGGTCATAAAAGTAACCCCAAGGTGTGTCGCACTGCGTAAGCTTGTTTCGGCGCCAGACGCATTGATAAGACAAGGTTGATCCCATCTCACGGTAGATAACTTATATGAGCTTAAGAAGACTATTGCAGATTGGAAACAGAATGGTATCTTGGCAAAAGATACTTCATTATCAATAGGAATCTTTGGTGTGACAATTTTTCGACCAAGACCAGCCCTTCCCAGCGGCTCAGCAGGGCACCACCATAGGATACCGCAAAGATATGGAATTGATTGAGAGGGATGGAGTTCAGGTCGGTGGCTGGTCCCTTGGCCATGTATTGTGGCCCCAGAAGGCAAATGGCCTCCATGGTAAGGGCTGCCGAGTACTCATCTTTCTCAGATTACCGCTGATTGCGCCGCAGATAGCAGTGAGGACCGCGTTGCGAAGGCTACAGTCGAGGCGGATTGGTCAGCTGAAGATGAGCGTAGATTGGTTCGCAAACTGGACTTCAGGGTACTGTTTCCATGTTGCGTGATCTACTTCTTTGCTTACCTAGGTCGGTCGCCCCTTATTACTACAGCCCGTACGATGGATCAACCGCTTATCAGCTCAGACCGCGCCAACATTGGGAACGTCAAGATCTTGCAGTCTGGTACCGACGACAACATCTCAAGAGCACTGCACTTGGTCGGTCGCGACTTCAACTGGGTATACCAGCCGCCCCGTCGGCCCGTTTACGTTTCTCTGACTGACATACCCAACTGTGCGACAGGCCGTATCCGTCACTTATTTCCCGGTCTTGTTCTTCATCATCCCTTCGAACCTCCTAGTCAAGAAGATCGGCGCAAAGAGATACTTGCCCGCCATCATGATGCTTTTCGGCGGAATCAGCATGTGCATAGCGGCATGTAAAACCCCGGCGGGCCTCCTCGCGGCTCGGTTCTTCCTAGGATTCCCCGAGTCTGGCGTCGTACCGGCTTGCATCATCTACTTCTCTTTCTGGTACAAGCCGGTCGAACGAGCGTGGAGGATCGGGGTATTCTACAGCGCCAACGCCCTCGGTTCCGGATGCTCGGGGTTTCTTGCGGTCGGGATAGACAAGGTACGCGAGCTGACAAGAGCGTGTTTCGTACTTACTTCACTAACCTCGAACTCCCGAGTAAGTTGAATGGTAGGAAGGGCCTGAGCTCCTGGCAGTGGCTGTTCATCACCGAGAGTGCCATTACGATTTTCATGGCTGTCCCCGTATACTTCCTCCTCCTGACCTTTCCCGAGACGTCAACCGCCCTCAGCGAGCGCCGTATGTTTATCACCCGCCAAGGAGATGGTAACTGGAACTGACATCCAGCTAGAACGCCACATCGCGGTCCATCGACTTGCAGTAGGCACCGCACGTCTGACCGACAAGACATGGGACAGGACAGCGGTACGTGCAGTGCTTGAGCGATCTTCGACGTACATATTCTTCGTTTCATACACGTGCCTATGTCTAGTCGGGACGTCACAGGGTACCTTTGCCCCCACTATATTACATGAGGTTCGTTGAGTCTAATTATGAAGCTACAAGCCTTTAATAGATCCCCTGCTAACACGGCAAATACTCCGTTACACCAGTTCTTGGGATTCTCGCCCCAGAAAGCCAATGTCTACATGGCCTTCGTCTACTTCTACACCATTCCGCTGTACTGGTTCTGGCCGCTGCATTCGGACTGGACGCGCGAGCGCATGTGGCACTACGTCTTGCCCCTCATCGGCACCATCCCCTGCTACGCCATCTGGACCTGGGTTTCCGCCAGGGAATCCTTCGGTGGGATATCCGGCATCTCCCTTTACGGGCTGGCGTATCTCGGCCACCTGACCTCGATCGCGCAGCCGGCCGCCATCGCGTATCGTAGCAGTACGTTGTACGGGGCTTCGGAGCAGGCCGTAGGCAGCGGGATCCAGATAGGGGCTCTCTATGTTGCCAGTATTATCTCGCCACAGGTATGTTATACTCTTTTGTGTGATTCCGGTAACATGTATACGTAGCTGATATAGTCTGTCTTTTGCTAGATGTACCCCGACTCCGCTGCGCCATGGTATCTAACCGCCTTTGTAGCAACTTTGTGCTTGCTCGTCGTGTGCGTCTTGTCGTATCTGTCTTTACCCGCTGTGCTACTTTGGGAGGCCAAGAGACGCAAGGCCAAATACGGACATGCGATGCCGCGTTATGCGATAGAAGACTCAGAACGCAGCCTAGCCGCTATCTTGCAGCCGCATAGAGTTGACGGTGGTGGTGATCGGAAACTGGCCGCAGAACATACGGAAAAGGTCTAAAGAGTTGACGGGTGTTTATTACTGCCGTGGCTTCGGCCATAGCCGAGTAGGTGCAAGATTCGAATATGTAGTAGTCAACCAATTGCGATACCGATCAATCTCACGTTTACCGACTGGAGGATACTTCTTACTCAGCCCTGCCCAGTAGGATGTCCCTGGAGCGCAAGTCGCCTCCCAGGGCGAATATCGCAAACACTATACCGAGAATGGAAGTTAGTTTAAGATCCGCTACGATATCAAGCCGGGGTGATCTCCAATTGCAATCGAGGCCCTGCGCCACTCGCTTTTCGGTAATCTGATCGTAGGACAAGTTGGGGTTATGGAGAAGCGCCGTGCCACTATAGCCTAGGATTGGTCATTAAATGACGGCCACATCCAACCTAGGACTCGTGGATGGTTCGTGTAACACAGGGGATATATTCCTGTCCACCCGGGTCAGCGGTTTCCTTCCCAGGTCAAAATCCCCACATTTACGAGCTTTCTGGCATCGTTTATAAGATAGCTCACCTCTTCGCATCTTCAACCAAAAATCGGTTCACCGTTCCAGTTCCAGTTCCAGTACGCCAAAAGGAATCATGGCGACAGCGACGATCAATGTCGGCAGCCTAACCGCGACTTTCACGCCCACGGCCACGAGCTGCCTATCGTGGTATATAGCCTGGAGCAACAACCACACTTGGCTGCAGCATGGGACTGTTGGTCCCGCTGCCCCGGAGTGCTTCCCCGGCGGGTATAATGCGGTAAATGGCTATTACTCTCCGGGCGTCTGTCCTCAAGGCTACGAATATGCCTGTAGCGCCGGCATAGAGGAAAGCGCGACTGTTGCTACATGCTGTCCTAGGTAAGAATCCTGAACCCGAGAAGCGCATTTCAACGACGATCATTGACTCCCGCCTGGTCGCTTTAGTGGCCTTGTCTGTCAGACCCGGCCGACAGACGACCTCAACGTATGCTACACGAGGTTCTCCTCCAACTCTTTTCTGACGGTCAATGTGTGGACGACCATGCCGGTGGAGAAATCGGAGTTCGTGAGTACGACAGCCTTCAGAAAGGACCAGTGGGGAATGGCGCGGGGACTCGGAGTCGTCGTGAGGAGGTCCGGAGACGATCCGGCATGGCCCTGCTCTACAGGTGCCTCGGTGTCCACCAGCCGGCCGACTGTTGCCGCTGAGAGTAGCCCCGATGCTGGATTAAGCGCCGGTTCCAAGACCGGCATTGGTGTGGGTGTCTCGCTCGGTTTGGTCTTGATCGGCGGTGCTGTCATCGGTGCAGTCCTGCTTGCAAGACGCCGGAGGCGGGTCCGACAGAAAGAGGAAGCCGATCGGAAGGCCGGATCAGGGGGTTGTTTAGACCTTTGCCTGTAGAGATAAGCAGCCGAACGCAATTCGCTGAAATGGCCGGGGCAAACGACGGAACTGTCGATCGGAATCCGAGAGAATTACCGGCATACGCGGAGCCGACAAAGCTCGACGCAGTGGCGGGAAGGTGATCCGACTTCAGGCATTGGGCTCTTGGAAGCGTACTGGGTTAATCGGATCACTGATATTAGACAGGGGTCGGTGACACGGAATGTGTACTTGGGAAGCCATTGCACTTTACTACGCTGTCTGTACCACGCAAAGGCTATAGAAACAAGTACCTGTAACTGTATGATTTTACGACCAGAAAGATGTTATTTCCAAGATTTCTACTACATCAATGTCGACCCGCTCTACCGGTCTTCGCCGGCGGCGATGTTCTGCTCCTCAACCGCCACGCCACGGTAGTCAGTAGACTGTAGCGCTACGATATCATCGCCCGACTCGACCATCACCTCATCATCTTCAAGGCCCTCTTCCCCCTCCTCATCCTGGACGAAAATCCCAAACCGTCTCGTCCTTGCTTCGTTCTCGCCACCGTGCGGCCTCTCTTCTTCTTGATCCGGAACCAGTCCCCACCCCATCCATAGCCGCAGCCCCGGATCCCCACGCAGCGCAGAGGCGATCTTTTCCTCCGACAGTAGCTGCTGTGCATCGAGAGGCATGCGGGAGAGCAGATTCCCGCCCGCTACGAGCGCCGCGACTGAGGCGATGCTCGACAGGTTGCTGCGCGGCAGCACGTCGGTGCGCGGCAGCGTGACCCAACCGACCACGAAGAGGATGAGCGCGGTCGCCAAGAGCGCCTCCAGAATGCGCGTCGCCGCCGCGTCCTGAACCACGCGTCGCCGGCCGTTGGGGTCGGTCACGGTCGCGTTGTAGACACGATCGGCATCGGTAGCCTGATCCGAGCCGTGTAGCCCCGACGACGACGCCGCCGCTGCCAAAGTAACGTTGGTCCGGTTGGCCGCGATCAGCTGGGTCGAGATGTGCTGGGCTACGATGATGCCGTGGTGGTGCTTGATGGCGTTGGCGACGCGGTCGTTGGCCGCGGGGTCGCCGAAGTCGGCCGTGGCAATGGCCCAGGGGGAAGAGACGAGCAGGGAAAAGAAGTTGTCCAGCAGCTGTGGGCCCGTGGTCAGACTGGCGATATAGCAGTACCAGAGGGTAGACCTCGGTATTGTGCGCTCGGACAAGCGCCGTGTGGTTTCTTCGATTGGTTTTGGCGGGTTCTGTAGGTCGAAGCCGAGATCGATGCCTGCAAACGTCGCATCCACATCTACGACCTCATAGGTCATGTTACAACCTAGAGCAGCTGCATGGTTCAGACTAGGCTGAGGTTTGCGGTCGATACTACCCCACGTGTAGAGTAAATCACTGCAACCGAGGACTGATACCGAACCGAAGTAGGTCGCCTTCTCCGAGACGTGGGTTATGTTACGCTGTGGCTGTTTGTGGCGGGCGAGCTCTGGATATGTGCAATCTTCGCCTTCGATCCGGAGGTCCAAGGGGTTCTGGTACGCATTGTTGTACAGGTTAGGCTCCTGGTGCGAGTCCGGATCCGTCTTGACCTTTGAGGAATCGTACAGCCGACACTCTAGGCTGGCCCTCACTGCCGGTATTACCGCGGAGATCGAGGCAGTAGTGGACTGCAAGGGGAATGGCGTCGCATTTACCAGCGCTGGGAAGGCCAAGGTATCGTATGTGAACCGGGGATAGGAGTAGTTATTCGCGAAGATCCAAGTTGAAATCAAGCTGGCATCCTCTTTCTCATGTATGCTCAGGTTGAAGGATCGGTAGGTCTGAAGTGTGACGAAGTCCGTAACTGGAGTCGGCAACACTTGGAATAGTGAGCCGGAAAATGTGGTAAACGCCGATGCAACCAAAAAGGTTGTAGTGATTGCAAAAGCTCCAATGCTGGCAAGTCTCATCTCTCTGTAGAGCATGCGAGGAATCGACGCGTCCAGCAGCGAGAGATGAGGCAGGTTTTCCTGGCGCACCGATTTCTCCAACATCATATACGGAACCAGAGACCTGACCATGAAGTCGAATGAAGAGAAACCCATAGCCAAGAGGCCAAGTATAAGCGCCGGAATTGCTGTCCAAGTATAGTAGACGGAGTTCTCGTCGTCTGCGACATTTTGGAGTCCGGCTTCCCTTTTGGACTTCTGCAACGTCGCTTCCAGGGCAATGATAATAGCCGTCAAGCAGGCGCAGAGGGCCGAACGGCTCAATGGGTGCAAGAGGATCGGGTGAGCCAAAGTAGAGTTTCCCTTCTGTCCACCTCCATTTGGTCTTTCAATTTTGATTTCTCCGGTATTTCTGATGCGGAATTGGCCCCTTTCACACTTGTTCTCAGGCTCAGGGGTAGAGTCTGACTGAAAGGTTGAATAGCGGAGGTATTTTCCAAGGGACCGGTCGTCAGCAAAGCCAGCGGAACGCAGCGGGTCGGTGACACATGGGTTGTGCAACATAAGCGATGCCATGCCAAGGACGGTGCTGGGGTCACAGGGCAAGATGGCGCGTGCAGGCGTTAAGAAGAGCAGTATCATCATATGCAGAGCGATGCAGAATGCGATCAGCCCGGCCATCCATTGCGCCGCCCATGAACTCACTACAAGGCAATTTTGGTACAACGTAGCCGATCCCGTGATATGTGCTGTAGCTGGCTGCAAAAGAGACTGTTTGGCGATGATGGCGCCGAACTGGCTGTAATAGTTGGACGCGGCTTTCTCGAGGATTTCTGGGTCAAATAGTGACATGACTTTCGAACCGGAGCCCATCTGGCTCTTTATGAGTGTTTCTGCGCAATGGTCTGCGTCTACCACACGCTTAGCAACACTGACATTGGCACTGGGGCTGCCCAAAGGAAGACCGCTGTAAGCCTTGTTATGAGCATCCATGATGCTCCACGCGCTCACAAACTCCAATGTTCTGACATCGCCGGGCTTTGGCGTGGTCACCGTCCTGGCATGCGTGCCGTTCTGAACCACCTCAACTGTAGTTAATTCATATTTTGGCACACACAGCAACTGTGTCGAGGAGTCCAGGACACCTGCTATGAGGGATATTAAGGCCCGTCGTTCGTCGTACAGGTCATACTCGGCGTAGTTGGCGAAGTAACTTAGCATTCCAAAGATGACGAAGATTCTGCGCCCTTCGTCTCCTGCAGTTTCGTCACAACGTGCTTCTGTAAATCTGGCGAAGGTTGATGTCGAAGTATCTGGGTTTTCGCTTAACCATTGGACGCCATGCACTGGAAGACTGGACACATTGCACTCGGGCGAGTAGACGGACAAATCCAGCAGACCCGGTGATGGGTGGAGAGTATGATAATTCGGCGGGACGGCAGTTATCAACTCAACATCCGCAGGCTGGCACTCGAGCCAACTGGTAAGCCCATTCACTGTGACTTTCATCTCCGCGCTCGCAGGCAGGTTCGTCTGTACGGACTGAAACGCATGGTGACTGGACACTCCATCCGGCAACGACTTCCCGGCCAACAGACCCTGCATGATATACCACGAGATTGTGCCAACACTGCGTAGTCGCGCATCGCTATTGACGAACTCGTCTTGAATAACCATAGGGAATAAACCCTGGACGCGTGTCCACGTCAGCGTGATTAGGCCAGTCGATATCACGATGATGACTTTAATGGCGAATCCAATGGCAATGGTGACGGAGAGCAGGAAGTCGCGGCTGCGCAGGGAAGCGAAGAATGCGAATAGCTAAAACTGCGAGACATAATCTCGGAGGAGCGATTGGGACGCAGGAGTGCCGGGCTGCGACAAGCGGATCCACGGTGTGATCAGTTTGCTCTGGTACTCCACGCGAGTCCACATCGCCGCGATGATGGTAAGGAGCGCGGTAGGTCCGTAGGTCCACAGATAGTGCTTGTCCGACGTGCTCGTGGCAATCCCGTTGTTCTTGTCCGAGACGAAGAGGAGAACCTCCAGGGCGACCAGTATGAGGATGAAGACCGAAAGGAATCCCCAAAGAGTGCGTCTTCTCAGGTAGACTGGCCGCCAGCGCAGTGAGGCAGTCTCGGAGGGCAGCTCTGGATGATCTGAGGGAGACTCGGAGATTGCTGGAGCTACAGGCCGCGCCAGGATGCCCTGGTGGCCACCGGCACCCAAGTCGCCATCATCTTGCTGATCATGGACAGGCAAGTGGTTCATTGGTAATAGAAGGGATTCACACGACATGGGTGCGGAATCTTCCAGCTTTTCCTCGGCTTCTTGGGTTGCCATTGGGCAGTCTCTCGCTCTCCACGTGTTATCTGCTTTGTAAGGCTTCAGCGTTGAAAATAGGCGGAACTAAAGCCGACACTGTCAGGCGAGATCAAAAGTAAGATATTGGATATTTCTATGAAAGTCGAACACTGGAGAAGGCCGGCGACTTGAGTGATGAGTCCAGACTCGTTACTAAAAGAGCAAATCGGTAAGATGGTGATTCGGCCCCCAGTTCATGAGACATATTCTATTTCAGGTTTTGCAAGGGGGTTAGAAAGGTCTAGTACTCTATGTGGGCAGGCACTTTTTTAAGACGGCAATGATATTCAATGTCTACACTTTCGGGTAGATCGTTTCACAGATTTCGGACCCCTGTCGGTCTCTGAATTCAGAAAACGTACTCGGTTTTCTAAGACAAAAAGCATTACCATCCCTGGAGGACGATGCCGTGACACTCAAAGACTTGTCAAAGGTGAACACGATGCCACGGTACACCAACGTGACAGTCCTGGTCTTCAGGGTGAATGGAGAGACAATGAAGCGGGTATGAGCTCCGGTCACTCCGGCCTTGTAAGGCTGGGTGCAGCAGCTCTCCCACCGCACCCGTACGCATTTGCGCTTTCGTGGAACTCCAAAAGGGACAGGCAACGGTTGCGCAGTGGTGTGGGATCTTTCATGACCCCAAACTATAATTACATGCATAATCATATCTTTGTACCCGCGTGCTCCTCAAGATGTGTTTCACTCCCGAGCTGACTCTATCTATTCTGCCTGTGAAACGGCTGTTGGTTTGATGGATGAATGTCTCGCCACTGCTTACGGTTGCCATTCAGCTGGTGCATCGCATTGGATTACGTACGCTTTTGACCTTCGACAGGCAAAAGGAGGGAAGAAGAGAGACAGAGGAATACCTTGTCTATCTGCGCATTCTCCGGCCGCCATGAAGATTTTTGCCGGTCCATGAGCGTCGTAAATGTTGAATTGTTTATATAGAAAAAAACAGGAAAGAAAAGAGTAGCGCCAGCACATCCCTATTTTGAATATGTATTGGCTACTGCTCAAAGATTAATGGTGGCTTCTCAGTACTATTGCTCCTATGAATTCACTTACACTGCCACACATATCAGATGGTTAAAAAGGTATTTTTAGATTGATTGATCAAATTGGGTATGTCTGTGGGAGCCGCAGTTCCGCTCCCCACCTCCGTGGTTTGGCACGATACAGTTTCGATGTCAAGTGTCAAGTACCCATGCTTGTCCTGCCACCTCCGATCCTTTCCGAAATGCAATCGAGAGCCCAGTCTGAATAAGCTGCTCTTGGGGTATACGCCATAGAAAAGCAAAAGTCGTAGTACTCATCAAGCCCTTCCCTGTTCCACGTCTTCGCATGAGACAAGAGAGCTCAGCCAATGGCCTCACTTGGTCACTGTGTGCATGTTAGTGTCCACACTCTGTACGAATATGTGGGGGGATAGCAAGCATGACTTACTAGCAAGGACCTCGTATGCGAACAAGGTGTCTTTGAAGGCCTGGCTGTGCCTTGCTGACTTGGCTGCCTTCTTCTGAGCCTTCTCTTCAGGGGTGGTGGATGAGCTGCTGAGCTTTGCCTTGGCCTTCTTCATTGCGGCGGAGATTCGGGACGAAGAGGAGGACTTGGAGCTGGGGTTGGGACTGGGGCTGTCCTTCATGGCTGCTATGTCATCGTAGGAATCTGCACAGTGGGGTTAGAGAAGTCACGTTGGTCCAAGAGGCGTCTTGTTCGGCGGGAAGGGGCCTTACCAGATGAAATGCGGGAAGCCATGTTGGACGTGGACGACATTGTGGCTAGGTTGTATGAGGTTCTGGTACGCGTTGTGATAATTCGAATAAGTGTGATACTTGGATGCAGTCGTGTCTGTATGTGGTCGAGCTTTGAAAGTGAGATTGCAATTGTCTAAGTGACAGGACGTGGCCGTGATTGCTCAAAGAAAACTGGAGACTTGTGTTGGTCTGGAGTAGTTGCAGCTGGGGAATAGATCAGTGAGGACCCCAGAGTTGGAAAAAACAACGGGACAGCGACAAATATATCCATGTCGAACAACACTTGGGAGGAGAACACCGAAATGGGCCATCCGTCAATTCTGGTTGACTCAGAGATATTCCTTGCATCAAAATTAGCCTACTGCAGTCTGCAGGAAATTTCCAGCGTGCACGGCATGGAGGCTCTGTACCGAGCATGCATCGGAGTTGAAAGCCGTTGTTTGGATGCTACGCTAAGCTTAGCACACCAACTCGCTTCCTGGACTGAATGGAGAGCCGACTGTGGACTGCCTAGCGTCAGCGTCATACTCCCTGGCAGTGCCAGCATTCAGCCAGGGGGTCTCGCTAATAGATCAGGCAGATCAGGCACCGTGGTGGGCATGCCGACGCAGCTTGACCAGGATTGGCAAAAGGACGACATAATCAGTGGTACCATCCGCGCCTTTTGGGGAGAGCCGCAGTCGACGGTTTGATTCGTAATCGTAGCTGACACTGCAGGCCGCTACTGCTCGCTTGGCCGAGTTAGTCATCTCGCTGTGAAAATGACTTGGCGTGACTCCGCTCTAAGCCGAAGCCGAGACTTTAGTCCGACCAATCTGGGATGTCCTTTCCCCATACCCAAAGGCCAATTGAAGCATGGTCGAGCCGAGCGAGCATTGGCCGCCATCTCGCAAACCATTACTCTGGGTCACGTCGGCTTCGGAGTCGCTCCCGATTGACTTCCTTGAAATCAAGCCGAATGTCCAACAATACGCCTCTAGACTACTGCGAACCCCGAGTCCACGTCGATTGTGTCAATTGTTACAGTTTCATCACACCACCTCACCGGTTTGCTCGCAGACGAAACGCGCAGCTTGTGTGCGCCATCATTACGCTGAGCCATGTCAGATGGGCCATCTGAGCTCCGCCGGCGCAATGGGCGTCTCCAGGCATGCGATACCTGTCGGCACAGAAAGGTATAGCGTTTGTCCACTTATTAGCGTCGTGCAACCCACCAATTAGCTGCCAGCTGCGTCGTCGCCCATGCCAGGCTGACATGAAAGACTCATAGGTGGCTTGCGATCATACGCGCCCAGTCTGCCTCCGATGTAGGAAAGGCGGGAAGCAATGCATCTATACTATATCCAGTTCGACGCCCGTCAGGCCCCATGGAGGCAAGCCGTCGTCACAGCCACTCCAGGGGGCCGACAGATCCCGCCAGCCATCGTCTCCCTCTCCGTCTTCGGTCCAGCTGAACGAGATGCAGAGCCCCAGTCCGAGCCTGAGCTTGCGAAACAACATACTCAACCGCAGGGCTACAGGCGGCCATGGCTATCTCGGTGCCACCAGCTACTCCGCTGTCTTCCAGGAAACTCGTGACAATCTGAACCTGCTTGGTGCCACGCCCCGGACTCAAGACAATAGCCGTGAGGCTTTCGGCCAGGAGGAGCCCGAGATCCTTACCCCGAGCATTCGGGAGCTGTGTTTCACAGTTCTTCGGCTCCTTCCCCAGCCAAACAAGGTTGTTTTTCAAAAGCAGACTAATTTGTCCGTCTATCAATCTTTTATGCACGGGATAGCCGAGCACATCTTGAAGTCACTCTACGAGACGTGGGGCGAGCATCTTAACGCCGGCGCCGACGATGAGACTAAACTCGAAGACATGGCCAAGGCCCTGTGCGTCAACACCATGGAGCCATTTTCATATACCATCCGAGACTCGGAGGAGTGGCTCAGCCAGTTCAGTGGGCCTAACCTGCGGTGGGAATCCATTGGTGCGTTGTCCCTCCTTCCTCCAAGCACAAAACCTGTCATGGCGCCTTTTCCTTACTCCTTTCCGAAATAGGCCTCTTTTTTGACCTGCTTGACACCGAGGCCAAATCCGCCAAACGTCGGTTCGTCTCAGAGACTCAGCACGAATACCTCGAGCATCAGAGGAGAATTGCAGCAGCGGGTCATAGAACCCTGGGGCTGTGCATTCAACTGAGTAGAGAGTTTACTGAAGGCAACATCCTCCTGATTCACCTGTACCATCGTCGTGCCATATTAGAATCGAAAACCAGTGGGGATGCGAGTAAGTTATCATCCTCCCTTGACGTGAGCTTGCGACGAGTATACTTGGCGTACTGGTGCCAACATATGCATCTATAGGTCTTCCAACGTGGCAATGTCATGCCGCCTGTATGTCTCTTCTCACCTTCCACGGGTTTCACGACGAGCCCAGCACCCACAGTTATCGATACAACCCGAGTTACCGACCGTCCCTGGCGGTTGAATGTCGGAGGCGCATGCTAGCTGTATGTTTCTGCTCCGACAATAATATGGTCACCTTCACTGGCAGACCCCCTCTTTTAGGGACGAGCTATATATCCACGCCGCTGCCTCTGGATGTCTCGGACGATGTGCTTTTCTCGGATGAGCAGATACTGGCACGGGTAGCATCGGAAACGCTCGATGAGAGGGGATGGAATACCTCGGGCCACTTCCACCCTGCTACCCTGATACGGGCGCGGGTGATTCTGTCCCACATCAGGGCCGAGATCGCCCAGCTGGCATTGGGAAAAGACCCGTTCCCATTCGAGCGCATAGGGTATGCCTTCCGCTATTCAATGCTCTTATATCGGTTCTCGATCGTCACTAACCCATCGTACGGTCAGACAAATCCGAGCCAAACAGACGCAGGCAGTGTCCGAGTTTCCCAAAACTGCAGTCTTTCAGCTTCACGAGCTTCGTGCGGCTGACATGGACATTACCAGATTTTACCAGCGACTACTTGTACGGCTTGAGATCTTGATGAATGAGTTTCTGCTGGACCGGTTGCAGTATCGTCATTTCCAGGCCGACAGCAGTGACCTGCTAGTCACCGCTTACGAGATGGTCGTGCTGACATTGACGGTGTGGACGCACATGGATCTCCTCACCGACAAGCGCGACTTCGATTGGGTTGTAAGTATACTGGAACACCTCTCCGTACGCATGTGGGTATTGGCTCAGACAACTAACCGTCAACCTCTTCCTCACAGTTAATGGGCTACGGAGCCCCTGCGGGCGGCGTGTTGTGCATGGAGCTCCTAAACCCGACGCTGCAGGGGGCGCATCCCAAGAACGCCGAGATCAGCCGCTCGGCCATTATCCAAAAACTCAGCCTGCTGGTCGGCTTCTTCGAGTGGGTCAGTCCCTCGGCGCCCAACGCGGCCCTCTGCGACAACGCCATGGTGACCATCAAGCATGTGCTGGACGCGACGCTCAACGTCGACCCGATGGCGGCGGCAGGGGCTGCCGGTCAGGCGGGCATGGCCAATATGGACTGGAACTTCTCGACCCAAGTCGACTTCAACTTCGATCTGCTCGATACGTTCGACTGGTTGCGAGCTGATGGTTGATGTGATGCCGCACGGGAGGCATACATCATGGCATCGTTGACAGCAAGGACGTCAGCAGTTAGCTGCAGGCAGGAGCATTTCGCAATTCCATGATACCTATGGTCGTGGGCCTTGATTTCTGGACCATTTTCTACTTTCTCAAGGCCACCGGACTCCAGCAAGCACCGAGAACCACAGCTACACCAAACTCTAATCTCATCAGCAAAGCAAACTCACACCCCGACGAGTCAATAAATATCTAAATTAATCCTCCCTACCTTGACCGGGCCGGGGTAGCCTAGCGGTAGTAGTCTTATTCCTATACTTAGAGGCAAGAGGGTTCAACTCCCTCTGCGGTCACTTTGTTTCTTCCTTTTTTACCCTTTTCAGCGTTTTCTGTCTGCTGCTATATTTAACCAACCCCCGGTCCCCCCTATTTAAACCGACTACATATATTCAAGCTGTTCAGTATTCTTGGGTGCTCTTTTGTTTCTTTTTTCTTTTTTTTCTCTTCTTTTTGGTGACTAGAAACTTAAACCTGAAGTCCGACTGAGGGGAAGGTGTGTTATCATGTAATCATTATCACCATACCAGAAAGCTGCTTGGTCCAATGATTAAAAAGGTCTGCTGAAACATAACCTCCTTGACAGGAGTCTCTGGCTGGTTCTCAACTCTTCTAATTTGCAAAAAGTCAGAAAGGCTGATCAGGAACGTTGTCCGAAGAGCTCAGATCATCCGCATCAATGGTGACAAAACTAGATTTGTCATTACCAGTGCCAAAACCGAGTTGAGTCTGTAGTTGAACGAACGTAGGCCATGTTGGATCAATCAAATCAGTTTGCGTTTGCCATACTTGCTTGCATTCATGTAAGTGCATACTCGAAGCCACAATAAGATCTCGACTGTAGCCACAAGGTAATTGTCTAAAGGCCCACAGCAATCAGTAAGTGCAACAAAGGGACCCACTCACTAGTTCCTGTGGCTTTCCCCAGCTTTCGTGCTTGCATCCCGTACCTGACCATCAACAGCTCTGTTCATTAACAACATCGCCACCTACCATCAATTCCGAGGTTCGCATATAAACTGAAATTTCCCTCCTTCAGACCACTCACAATTCAAATATCTCTTAATCAATCAAATCAACGAAACCTCACCATCAACTTTGCCAGATCACCGCCATCAATTCACGTAGGCTATTCACGTGACCTGCTTACCTAACGTACTGAGGTCAGTCCAAGCTTCGGCCGCGGCAGCAGCTCGACCCTCCAAATCATTCATTCCAGCGCCCGGCTGACCGACCGACCGACCGCAACTGACAGGGAAGCGCAAGCAGCAGCAGCAGCACAGCGCAGAAAACGTTCAAGATGGCGAGCGCTCCCACCGAGAACACCAACCCGGTGCCGGCCAGCAACAATGAGGCCCAGGCGGCCGAGGAGGAGGAGGAGGTCAACCCAGAGCCCCAGGAGGCCAAGATGCCGACGCGGCGGGACATCTCGCTGAAGGAGTTCCTGAACAAGATGGACGACTACGCGCCAATCGTGAGTCTTCCTTTCCTACCCACCTTCCCCCACATTGCATCCATGATTCAACAATCCTTCCCCTCTGTCGCAAGGCATTCGTTCCCGCTCCTGCCACTGCCTGCGCGCATACAAGCACTGCGCACGAACAATGATACGACGACCAGCTTGCTAACCTTTGCGCCCATCGTCGTCGCCCGCCCTCCAACAGATCCCCGACGCCGTAACCAACTACTACATGACGCGCGCCGGCCTGCCGCCGCCGCCGCAGACGGACCAGCGCCTGGCGCGCCTGCTGGCGCTCGCGACGCAGAAGTTCATCGCCGACATCGCGGCCGACGCCTACCAGTACAGCCGGATCCGCGCCTCCAACACGAGCGCCAACAACCCCATGGGCAACCTGGGCGCGGCCGCGGGCATCCCCATCCCCGGGCAGGCGGCCGGCGGCGGCGGCGGTGGCGCCGCGGGCGGGTCCAAGGTCGACCAGTCTCGCGGGGCGCCCCTCGGTATCCAGCGCGCGGGTTATGGTGGTGGTGGGCAGGGCGGCTCGCAGAATCGGACGGTGCTTACGATGGAGGATCTCGGCATGGCAGTCGGCGAGTACGGTGTCAATGTTAAGCGCAGCGAGTTCTATCGATGATCGTCTCACTTGGCAAGCATCACCGCTTTCGCGACTGGCTTTTACTACGACACCAGAAGATATGTGTTGGTGGGATTGGGTTAGAGAGGGTAAGACTGCCAGCAAGGGAGGCATACAGATTGCAAGTGATTTTTCGGTTCAGGGTCACGGCGTTCATGGTTACGAAACGAAACAATACTTTCTTGGGGGATTCTTTGGGAGGCACCGCAAAGTGCCCTCGGGAAAGGTCCAGACTGGTTATCACAGATACGATTCCAGTAAAAGGAAGAGAGAGAAATTGGTGATTTTCGGCTTTGCATTGAGGCGAGGAAACCCCCGTCAGGGTGAGAGATATCGGTCTTTTGGTCTTCTGTACATATAATTGTAAAACACCCGCAACAGCAATGATATCACCGCGTGGCCGCGGGTTGCTCCCTCTGCCTATTCGTACACACAAATGTGGTGGATGTGGGATTCTGTACAGTCGTGGACTTGGCGTGAATGCATCTTCGTTTCCTCCAACGCCGTGATATATATGCTTTTGTAATCTTTGTTCTTCCTCTGCTACATCCCCACAACTGCCCCGTTTAACCTCTGGACCAGATGAACGGTTTCCGCGTCCTGCATATCGTATGAAATTGGGTCAGCGAGATCCTGCTTCTTTGGTTCTGGTTCCGCAAACCGCGGGTGAGGGTGGGGTAGGAAACGTACATGGAGAACTCTCCGAGCTTGTGGCCGACCATGTCCTCGGTGATGACGACGTCGTTGTAGACCTTGCCGTTGTGCACCTGGAACACGAGGCCGACGAAGCTGGGCAGGATGGTGGCGGAGCGGGCCTGGGTCTTGATGGGCTTGATCTTCTCGCCGGGCATGGGGCGCACGATTGGCAGACTGTTGTTCATGGTATTGCCACATGGTTAGCTGGGGGTTCTTCGCTTCGAATTGTATACTCGTAGGCGGTAGTAGAACATCGTTTGCTTGGCGCAAGCTCGCTGCGAACGTAGGTACATATGGAGTCGGGGCGTTTCTTACGGGACAATGTGAGGTCCTGTTTGCGCATGGGCTGTTAGCTTTGCGATCTCCATGGGGAGGAGAGATGGGGAAGGGCTACTTGCCTTTCCAGACCGATCGGCCTTTCAACAGACACCTGGTGGGCTGCATGTTGTATGTTTGCGTGCGGTAATGGAGTCGGGCGCTCGCTGCGAAACTGCGATCTTCGTGATAACTTCGCTGCCGCTTAACGACCTCAATGCGTAACTCAAAAGCTGGGTGGAGCCATTGGAAATTCTCAGCCACAGGAGGCTCGGTCTCAATGGCCTATGCACCTAGCCTGCACGAGGCCCCTAAGCCACAGCGCTTCGATTCAAGTAGAGGCCCAAAAGTTAGCGTACCTGATTCATTGATTTCTCCATTCTCCAAGGGTCTTGAACGCTCGGGCAAGGAACCACTGTGTTTCGGATTCCAAAGTACACTTTGAAGGCTCCCTCGCCTGGGACGAACTGGCCGCTCGTTTCCCACAATGTTTACACTCTTCGCCTCCCGGATGGGCTCCCTCAATTGGGCAGGCTTGCTTTCAAGGGGCGTCTTGGCTCTTGAACAACGTCGAACAAATATCCATTTTTCCGCGCTTGGAATCTATCTCTAATCGATCTAGATCCCAGATTCTCCCATGTTCTGGAATCTTGATACACCACTGCCCCTGCCCCTTATTGACGCCCTGGGTCTTTTGTATCGCCGGGTAAACTCGATTGCTGGACGAGCCGATCATGGGGCACGGGCGGTTATCAATTCTCCGAATCCCACCTGTCGTCACATTACAGCAGGCACGATCGTGCCCTAGTTGCCCATTGGGGAGCGCTCGGCGTGGTCTGAAACGACAGTCACTGAAACCACATCTCATTTCTTGAGGTAACTTCTTGAAATTTGGACACACAGCCAGTGCAACCTCGGAGATATTACATTCACCACGATTGGGACTTCTTGGCTTCTAGCCCTTGACGCCCACGAGTGCCCTACCGAATACAGACGTCTTATCCGGCTTGCTGGCCATGGTGCTTATCGCAATTCGCGAACGACTGGACTGTTACTGTCTGCTTAGACGATAGTAAGTCGTATCGCCGATTCGGCCAAAGTCCAACCATCATCTCGCTTGAGTTCAATTGTTGCCACTACATTGCAAATAGCCGAGCCATCTCCAGCTCCGATGTATCTCGAGCAGGACTCTGCCTGGAATGATATCTGCAACAAATTTTACTAATCATCTAACCCCGGCCGCTGGCTGGATGATGATGATACAGATTCTCAGTCTTGTGGATCGTTCGTTTCACCCACCCCCGATGTTTCGCAGACAGCTGGAGCCGCGCCACCTGCCATACCTTAACACCGCGAAAGACACAAATTGAGGGTATCATGGCATGGAAAATCGCTGGGCTATAGCATGAGAGTCGTGGCCGTCAAGACCCATCACAGGCGCGCCGAGACCCAGCCATCCTTGGTTGTCTTCCAAAGTGACAGGTTCATGCTGGTTCATTCGAGCAAGGCGAGAAGAAAAGTAGCTTTTCCGGAATTGCGATGACCATGGCCTCGGTGTTCGCTACTGGTCTTTTCCTATTCTTGGCACAGATGTGTCGCATCAAGTGATCACGGGCGACGACAATGACGACAACACCCTGGCCAGGCTCATTCGATAGCAAGGCAACCCGAGCTGTCTCCGACGCCCCTGCTGATTAGGTTTTGACGAGCGTAGCAGCGGCGGCTGTGAAGACGTGGTCTCGAATAAGTTGACAACCGTCTGACGTTCCGGTCTGCCTCTTACCTACTAACCTACATCCGGCAACCGATTCGGCGTCAGGGATCAACCCGACCGTTGGTAGGAACGTGGCCTTGGCTGACACCTGGAAACGGGAAATAAGTCTATTCGTCGGGTTGTTTCCACCTCTTCTTCTGGAACAGCAAGGGCCCCCGCTATCAATTTAACGTGTATCGGCAATGGGCGATCATATCACCAACGGTGGTTGACGACTGAAGTGCAGCAGATTCTCATGTTTGTTAGTGTTTCGAACCGTCGAAGGTGTTAACAGTACTTGACGCAAAACCTCGCCTGCAGTTGCGCTGTCCATCTACGCATCGCTTGGCTCTATCATACCCTGCAGCTTCAGCGAGCTGTCCTTTTCCTCCGCGGATAGGCGCTGAGTGAAGCAGGGCGCGCACGCCCACGGTGTATGACGTGTGGCCTACTCTGGGACCTCAGTGCTTCGCTGCTTCCATTACCAAATGAAGAGCGAGTCCAGACTGCACTGCCTTCTTTCCCGGCTACTGACAGAATCAGACGGATTCGAGACTGAAGCCTGATACGACGTTTGCGTTCGTGCTGTTTTACCACCCCGGTCTTGAGAACCGCCAGAAGTTATCCTGGCGAATCAAAACGGCCTGCGGCTCAACCCACGTTACTTTTTCTCCCGATTTGCAGGGGCCGTGCTCTCGGACGCGCAGCCTTCCTTGCCGCTAATCACCTCCTCATCCCACCTCCACTACAACCTGCCCAAGGGCTCGTTAAGGTGTAAGTCTCCCCAAGCCATCGGGGCAATACCGGTGGGCATACACGGCCCCACGCGAAGCATGTCGCTCCAGGATGCTTCAGTCAGTCTCCCCCTCCCGCTATGGGAAACATCCCTAACATTCCCCGGCAGCCAGCCGTGTGTCCCAACAAAGCTGCAATTGAGGCAGTTATTGACGGAAGAAGCCGACTGGTCGGTTTCCATTCTTTTCCAAGGCCTCTGCGTCAAAGTCTCGCTGTGGCCGCTAGGTTGCGACAGGGCCGTCATCCGTGTTGAGTATCACCAGAGACTTGGGACCACAACTTGAGATGAGGACATGATAAGGAGATGCACCTGCATGTTTTGCCTGCCACCAGCCTGGTCCTGCCTTCGCCCTTTTGTTTTTTCTTGTTTCTCGTGTCGCGTACATACAGTTTCGAAGCTTCGTTTACTGTTTCGTTGCCCTTTTGTTGGGTTGCTAATTGGTTGCTGGAACCAAAACAACCACTGTGGCGGATGCTTGAACCGAAAGAGCATGGGCAGACCTAGCTAACGAACGACTCTTTCTACACACATATCAACACAACCATGGCACGAGTCACCACTATACTCACCTTGTCCCTGGTGGCGGTGACGGCGTTAGCGACCGGCAACGGCGACTTGACTAGCGGAGGCGCATCCGTCGAGGAAAACGGGCTGGGCCTTGAAGGGCCGCGGCAGCCGGCCATTCGGAATATGCTCGACGTCGATGCCATGGTGGGAAGGAGCCCGTATGAACAACAGGAGGAACAACAACAAATAGATGGAACGAGTACGACGGATAGACCAGTATCGATCACGCCGGCGCCGACCGCAATCTTGAACGGTCGCCAGCTCCCCCTCCGCCTCCCGGAGGAGGATTAGGCGGAGGAGGGAGAGGAGGAGCCCAACCGCTCCCAAATCCGGATACAGGCAGTGCCGCATCGGCGCTGGCTTCGCTGTCCGCGCAGTCATCTTCCGACGTTGCCAAAGCCTCGTCACAGGGGTTTTCATCAGGAAGCGCAGTGGCAGCCGCTCAAGCTTCCAGCCAAATAGCGAGCATCAGCGCCAGTCTCTCAGCCAGCCTCTCGAGTGCACTTGCTTCTATAACGGCCACAGCTACGCCAGGCCAACAGCTTCCGGTCACGTTGACTGTGACCGAGACGCTTACTTCAACAGCCGCGCCGGCCCAGCAGCCACCGGCAACGGCCACGGCCACGGACACGGCAACAATAACACAAACGGTTAGTAAAACTTTAATAGCTACTTCGATATTGACCACCGTGTCGATGAACGCCGCCGTGGTAAGTGACGGCTCCTTTCACATCGCGTGACCAGACTAACTTATCAAGACCACCAAGCCCGACCTGTTGGCGTCGCCGCTACCACCCACGACGTCGAACGGGCTCATTTCGGATCCAAGGAGGGCCCAGACCTGGTGGACCTGACAGTAGGCCAGCTGGCCGCGGCCTTGATAGGGACGATCATCGGGACTGCCTTTACCGCAGTGCTGCTAACGCTACTATTTACCCGTTGCGCCCGACGCCAAAAGAGCGGCGAGGATGTTTACGGTAGCAACAGGAATGACGACTCAAACGGCTCGCAAACAGCTTTGCGAGCGACCTACGCCGGAGAAGAGAAAAGAGGCGCGCTGCCCACCGAGGTGCATCCGGCGGAGCGAAGAAACTCGCATCAAGCCAATCCATCCGAATCGTCGCGGCGTAATAGCGCTTTTGACGAGCGGCCCCCCTTGGCGGAGAGACGGCCGGGTTCGGCTTCGCGCCATTCAGCTGGTCGAATGTTCGAAACTCCATCTTCGGCACCAGGTCATCACCGCCGCAGTCACGGCCAGAGTCGGGACAGGTGGAGGTCCGGACCGCCCACAAGCGGACCATCAGCAACGGCAGCAAGCCTCGACTCATCCGGCTGGGCAGCCGCGACGACAGGCTGACGCCGGTCACCGAACGATCCCAAGAATCGGCGCGCGGTCGCGGCGGACTGATGCCCCCATCCGAGCCACCGTCGAGGCAAGTGTCCACCTCGCCGCTGAACCTCAACCCGCCCAACGCCCCGTTCGTCCGGAACCCTTCGGGCGACGCCGTGTCGTGGGGATCCTGGGGCCCCGCGCTCCCCGACCCGGAGACCGAGGGCCACATGGCGGTGCTCTTGAAGGAGCCGCCGCGGCACCAGCATAACGCGTCGACGTCCTCGAGCGGGTCGTCAAAGATCATGGACGCCAACCAGCTGAAGGTGGCGATGATGGCGGACGGCACCATAGACCCGCCTCCGCTGGCCCGCAAGCCCAGCAAGCCCAACAAGCACGAGAGGCGCCCCTCCTCGGGGACGCTGGGCGTCATGGGCGGAGATCCCGCCGGTAGGCTCGACGGCCCGCCGCCCAATATGCCGTATCCCCTCCCGTCGTTCGCGCAGTACGATCAGCAGGAACAGCCGCCCCAGGTGAGCTACTGGTCCCCGACGGACACGACGACGGGAACCGACTACCCTTCGCCCATCTCCTCCATCGGCGCCCTCAAGGCCATCCCGCAGACCCAGTTCGCCGAGGACCGCCGCAGCACCCACGGCCGCGTCCAGTCCATGTCGTCGTCGCGCTACTCGACGACCACGACCAACGGGGGCTGGCGCGGAACCTCAGCCAGCGCAGCGACGACAGCAGCCACCGCCGCTCGGCCTCGGTGAACTCGTTCCTCCTGACCTCGTCGACGATCCACACCAACGGCGCGACCTTCAGTCTGTTCCCGGCGCCCAACCACGGCGCGGAGACGCCGCCCATGCCGACGCGCTCGCAGTCCAATGCTTCGGCGTCGGCGCGGCGGAACCCCACGGTCCCGCGCGCCATCTCGGCGGTGGCGCCGCCGATGCCGCCGCTCGCGATCGGGGGTTGCCCTCGCCGCCGCCGATGCCCAAGGGTAATATGGCTGGTCGGTACCGGGGGGCTGACATGGTGTAACTTCGGCGGCGGCGACAAGTCATAAGGGGTGGGGTAGCAGGGGAAGAAATTCCTCCTCCCCTCCCCCAAGTGTGTATAACACCACACACCCCAATCCGCGCCACTTGTATATTTAGATGTATACATAACTCCGAAAAAGGAGGGCGAGCCAAAGGGGACGACAAAGTCAACGACTCCCCCTATTTGAACCTATATTATATGATTTATTTATACCCCCCAACTGGCGGCATTCTGGCTCCCACGACAAACCAACCAGCCCGAGAGGCTGGGTGGTTTGATTGTTTTGGGAATGATTTTTTGTTTTTGGATTTCCGCTGGATAGAGATTCGAGAAAACGGAGGAGAGAGCCTGGTTGCAAAACTTCCTGTCGGCTTTCTTCTTTTTCTTCTTATTGGTTCTGCCCTCCTCGCCTGTCTCTCGAGATCATCATTCCCCTTTGTTGTGTCTGTATTATTTTGGGTGGAGGGTGGGAAAATAAAACCTGGCCGGTGGGCTGTGGGCATGCTCTTTTTTTCGACAAGGGGCTCGGGTTCGGAAATGGACGGACGGACGGAGGGATGGATGGATGAGATACCAAAACCAAAACCAAACCAGACAAATGGGCTGATGATTTCACCTATTTTATGAAAAAGGTATATATGTAAAGTAGCTATTATGTATGTAGTACAGCATAACCGTTAATATCACGAATGTCACGATTACTCTCCACGACATATCAATTTCGAAAGAAGGCATTTCCAACCTAGTAAATTGCATTCATAAGCAAGGTGACACTGCCAGAACAGATTGGAAGATATAATAAGTTTTGGTTTCTTCAAGGTAGATGATACTATAACAACACAGGCATGTGTATTGCCTTCCCCGTCTCCCGTTCGCTGCCCCCATCCCATTCGTGTCACACGTCGCCATTCATTATTTCCTAACGCCGACCAATGCAGTTTGGGGAGGAAAAGCCTACACATCCTAAAACTTCTTTAATCTTCGTACAGTCGCTTTGCCTATCATGTAGGCAAGATACTTCATCATAGTGGGTAAGAGAGCCGACCGACATTCCAGCCCTTCCAAGTGTTCTTCTCGGGGCAATAGAAGGAAGAAGGAATCTTGTCTCTCTTTAAGCTCAGATACGAAACACGCCAGCACCTCCTGACACGTAACCAGGGAAAACGACATCCACGAACTCTGTGAATTAAGTTTTTTTCGTCCCTCCTCCAACCCCGCGCGGGCAGCTGTCGGGTAGCCAGCCCCCTTCTATATTTTTCCATGAGCCCGAACGAAGCCCGCCGTCCGTCCAACTCTTGACAGGAGAGGCATATCAGTGGCGCACACAGTAAGCGCAGCGCAGCGCACACGCATACCCCTTTACACGGGCAGCTTGAACTTGCGGCCCTTCATGACCTTGGTGTAGTAGATCCAGAAGAAGTCGCTGTAGAGGACGGTCTGGACGATGCCGGCGACGAGGGCGATCCAGTCGACGTGGTGCTTGGGCTCGGTGAAGTAGCGCCAGACCCAGTTAGGGATGTAGAGGGCGCGGTACAGGCCCAGGGCGAAGAGGTAGTGGGTCGTGATGGTCTCGGCCTCGCCGGTGCGCTGCAGCATGAAGAGCTGGGGCAGGATGGCGACGGCCTCGAGCCAGATGCTGAAGGCCCAGAGCATCTCGGACAGGGTCCACTTGTAGGGGATCAGGACGGCGAGCACGGCGGCGCCGCCGAGCAGGTACTGCACGCGGAAGGTGTCGAGGTTCGGGTCGTGCGTCGGCTTGTACTTGGTCGTCATCAGGTAGACGATGTAGCCCTGGGAGCCGATGAAGAGGATCTTGAAGATGACGTTGTAGATGGAGTGCGTCGTGAACAGGTCCAGGTACCGCGTGACGTAGACGAGCAGGTACAGGGCTTGCGATTTGAACGAGATGCCGGTGCAGCCCTATATTGTCAGAGGCAAGATGCCAATTGATTAGCTCAGTGTTCAGTTGCTCCGGATGGTTCCGTCCAGGTAGGTTCGTTGCACAAGCTTCGGCAAACCTGGGCAACGGTCAAGAGACGAGGGATACGCACATTGAGCTCCGTCATCTTATGCATTAATATCAGGATGGAGGCCAGATGGGAGAAGTCTCCCGCGACTCGGAAGAGGTTCAACATGATGGGCGGGTGTTTTGGGCGAAGCTTGGGGAAGCTGTCTCAAGATTTGGGGATCGTCGTTATTTGTTGGTTTGGTTGCAGTTCGAATCGGGTCGAGGACTGGGTGTGGTTTTTCAATGCTGCCAAGCGCAGCGACTCGGCGGAGAAATCAACGTGGGCGGAAGATGCTTCAATTGTGGAAGGGCTCGTTTGCTGATCGCGTGAAAGAGTAAAACACCTTCAATTAGAAGAACACATGGGGATTGAAATGAAGTGAAGAAACAACAACAAGAAGCTGGATTGGAGCAAGTCCAGCGCAAATGCCATGCAACAGAGCTCCAGCTAAAAGGACACGACGCGACAGGGCTCTAATTGGCGACGGATCCCTGCCGGGCCTGTCTGTGGCTTGACACTTTTGACACTTTGCCGTGCTGTTTCAGTGCTACGTGCTGTGTACTTCGGGGCTGTTAGCGCTCCAGTGCTGCCAGCTCAGCAGCTACAGCACCTACCAACACGCCAGCTGAAGAGATTTTAGCCACACTTGGCAGCATGCTTGCCTGCCAACCTGCTTACTGAAGAACCGCCTGCCGCCCTCTCTTCTTCTGCTCCCCTGTAGATCTTGGAGTGTCTTTGCGCAATGATCCGCTAGTGGGCGCTATTTTTGGGTCGGCGATGCCGCTACCAGTTGCAGGCGAATCCACAGTCACTCGGCCAAAGGATTCCCTTCTGACGTATTACAAAGCTGCCTGCCTGCCCTTCGTGAATCTTCTTGCCGCCAATGACTTGCTGCACCATACGGTTATTCATTGATTTCTAAGGCTCGAGCGACTTCACGGTAGGTGTTTTTTTCTTTGTTTTATATAATCATCTGCGCAGCGTGCTGGAGTTTCCCCCGCCACCTACCTACTTAATCTCTGTTTTTTGAATCCAAAACAAACATTATCATTATCCACCTGCATCCTGCATTACTTGACCTGAGGCAATCATCAATCTCCACGACCCACCGTAGCCATCGTCCACAACCCCCAAAGACCACACACCGTAGGAGCCGAGGGGACGCCGTCGCAATGGCCGACCAAGAAGTCCGCGATGTACAGACATCGCCTACGAACGAAGACCTCATCGAAATCACCTTGACCCACGGCGGCTCGTCGCACCCCATCACACTTGCTCGCGATGCCACCATCACCGACCTGTCCGCGGCCGTCGAGACCGAACTCTCCATACCCGCCGGCAACCAGAAGTTCCTAGTCCCGAAGCTGGGCCTCCAAAAGCCGCCCTTCAAAGACCCCCAACTGCCCGCCGCCCAGCTCGTGGGCAAGAAGATCACCCTCATGGGCACGACCGCCTCGGCCGTCGCCTCCCTCACCTCGGCCTCCGCCACCGCCTCCCAGGCGGTCGCGAAGCGCGAGGCCGCCCTCGCGCACCAGCGCCGCCACCAACCCAAAGCCTTCACGACGCCCGCGACGACGACGAACGAAACCACCTACACGTTCATGGCGATCCGCCCCCTGCCGCACCTGCCGCACCCGGAGAAATCCCAGAAATTCCTGGAGCGGCTCAAGGCGGACCCGGGCATCGTGGCGGCGATGCGCAAGCACAAGTTCCGCGTCGGCCTGCTGACGGAGATGGACCCGCTCGCGTACACGGAGGCGACGCACGAGGGCACGACGCGCATCCTGGGCCTGAACCGCAACCGCGGCGAGGTGGTCGAGCTGCGCCTGCGCACCGACGCGTACGACGGCTACCGCGACTACAAGACGATCCGCAACACACTGTGCCACGAGCTGGCGCACAACGTGCACTCGGACCACGACCGCAACTTCTGGGATTTGTGCCACGAGATCGAGCGCGAGGTCGCGCGCGCCGACTGGCGCAAGAACGGCCGCAGCGTCGGCGGCGAGGACCTGGCGGAAGTTTACGAGCCGAGCGAGGAGGTCGCGTACGATCATGGCGGCTGGACCGGCGGCGAGTTCGTGCTGGGGGTGGGGCGGACGGGACGGGGGCCCGGCGCTCAGTCGGCGCGAGATCATTGCGAGGGCGACGGAGGAGCGTATGAAGAAGATGAATAATGACGGGTTGGACGGCGGCAAGCCGAGGGGTGCAGGCGAGGGTTCGTCGTCTTGAGACTTCTTTTGTTCTGCGACAACAGCGCGTTACCTGAGAGCTGGAGTTATTGCTTTTACTTGGGGAGTCAGGTCTCTTCTCCATTGCGTCGGCGTTGTTTGGTTTAGCGAGGGTTTTCACTCACTTGGAGATGAAATTTGGGCATAAGTCTTTAGGTGACCGGATATGATTTTCCCAGCACTTGCCCAGGCGATCTGGCGGTGTGATTTTCGAGATATCGTTAAGCTTCTGCTCTGTATACCACTGCGATTTGTGGTGGTCAAGGGATAGGGGTAGGCGAATGGCCTCTGTGCCCCTGATTCTGGCTATTTGGCGTAGCAATCAACGAACTGAATAGGTAGATTGGATGGTAGTCTGAAATTCACCAATGCAATCGATCACCTCTATGCGCGAGATCTTGGAACAACTGGCAGATCGTATTGCTATATCCAGTAACCATGCTGCTGCAGACATTATGAACAGATTCTGTGGGCTAATGCTATGCCTCGCAAAGTACCGATGATCGAACACCCCCTGATTTCAAAAAGCTTTCTGAGAATACAACAACAAATCTACCTCCTTGACACCACCCACACCATCCACACCATCGCCATCATAAGGTATCACCAAACACAGTCGGGAAACTCAAAGGATATTTGGAAGACGACAAGCTGAAAAAAGAAGAAGAGAAAGGGTACTAAAGTACAAACAAATGAAACGCCGTCTGATGCAAGAGAATAGAATATGAATGGATATGCCGTAAACTCGTGTATGCCTTTACGCAAGAAGAAGAAGAAGGTTGAAGGTTGAATGAATCAAGAAAATGGTGTGTTGTAGGAGACGGGAGTGCCGTTCGCATTGCTTGGTTGCTGTGAATAGGGGGCACGCCTCTCCACTTTTCTCCAGTCGTGTAAGTCGCAACCCCTGAAATCATCACCGCGGGTATTTCGAAAGTATGTTTCTTCTCTTTCTTTTGTTTTCGTTTATTGCATGACCGCATCCCCCTCCTGCTGCACGGGAATCTTGACCCACTCCTTGCGCGCCGGCTGCCACTGGTGCCCCTGCCAGACCGTCTCGCGCATACTCTTGCTGCCGTACTCGCCGCGCAGGACCGCGTCGAAGCCGAAGGGCACGTTGGCCGGCACGCCCTCGAACTCGCTGCGGCGCAGCGGCCACAGGTCCGTCGTGGCGTAGTGGTGGTAGTTCTTGCAGCTCCAGATGCCGGGGGCGGGGCCGAGGCTGTCGGCGAAGCGCTGCTCTAGGAGGGAGGTGATGTCAATGAACATGCCGTTCGACACGTCGATCCAGCGCGCGTCGATCACGTTGCGGCCGTCTTGGCGCGAGGGGACGGCGTAGTAGGGGTTGATGTCGAGGAGGTACTGCTTGGACTGGAACTGAGCGGTGGTGTTGTTCTTGGACGCATCATCTTTGCTGCTATCGTTGGTGATGTTGGCGGTGGCTTCTTCTCCGTCGCGGTACGTGTACGTGTGCAGCGTCCGGTTGAAGTGCTTGCCCAGGTAGTGCAGCGTCTGCATGGTGACCTGCACGTCGAGGTCGTAGTCCCAGGGCATGATCTGGCCGTTCCACCACCAGCCCAGCAGCGTGCCGTGCGCGATCCAGGTCTCGACGTGCAGGTCCGCCATGGTCGTCAGGTACGACCGGATCAGGTGCCGCAGCACGGCGCGGTGCTCGTCGTACGCCACCTCGCCCCGGAAGAAGCGGGCGTCGTAGTGGCCCAGCTCCAGGCCGCCGCCGGGCTCGTGGAAGTACTTGGTCGTGTTGACCTCGTCTTGGGGTTGGAGGGTTGTTGTTGGTTGTTGTCTTGAGGGGGTTGGATGGTGTTGTCTTGGGGTTGTTGGAGGAGCTGTTGTTGGTGGTTGTTGTGGTGGTTGCCGTTGTGGTGCCGGCTCGGGGCGGCGCCGACGACGGAGGCGGCGACGGCGCCCAGGAGGAGGTGCTTAAGGATATACATGGTATGGTGAGGAGGTATCGTAAAGGGGATAGACTGATGTGCCGAGTATCCGTATTCTTCAGAAGCGAATTGACGTCCAAGTGGTATAAGAAGCAGGCGTACGAGGACGGATACGACAATATAGTTGGGTTAGACCGGCGTCTACTACTCGTCTCCCGTCGCCACGACCAGGTTGGTTGGTTGCTTGCCGGGATGGTCCGTTGAGGTATTCGTCTGATGCCAAAGCAGGAGAAAGAAAGAAGGATCGGCCCCTTGCCGGTAGTACCCTGTACTTCCTTCCGAGGGCGGCAACAGAATAGCTTTCAAGGTTTCGGTCGAGATACGGTTTTCGCTGGCGGAGGTTTACCCAATAAGGAAACTGATCGTGAATGCTTTCGGGATGAATCAGCGTACTGCCTTGCCCCTGTGTGTGTATGCGTGTGTGACTGTCGACGAGAAAACACCCAGGATGATCGGCAAAGCGCTTCGATATAAGACTCGAGGCGAACGAACTGCTGGCACCAACCCGGGGGGGGTCACTCCAGCCCTCTCCCGGCGTCGTAATCTATCGGCCGTGGGCGCCATCCTCTCCTATAGCGAGGACTACGTAACACCCTCTAACGGGATCGAGCTTACGAGGTAGCAATTTTCATTGAAAGGGGAGAGGAGGTCCATGGCCGGCAACCGGCACAGACACACCCTCATGGCGCTGTACGCCTCAGGGCCTCTAGCGCCAAGCGTCCGTAGGTAGGCTTGTACGTTCCCATATGGCAATGGCTTTGTTCCCAAGTTTGAGACCGCACTATGGGCGTTCTGGATTTGGAGGCTAGCCCAGGAACGAAAACGTTAGCACCGGTCGATATATTTAGCAGGTGGTGGTCATGGTGGCCGGCCCAACATGACGGTGGTGGACGGTTGACGAGTAGTACGTCAGCAACCTTAAGGTCGTAGACGTCGCAGGAGGGGCGGGAAGAACCCTTCCGAAGTGGCCACCCCTCGAAGCAGAAGCGTTGAGCAGCCATCCCTGGGATGAGTTGATGAGTTCGTTATGAACAGGGAACGAGGTCGCGTGAGGCTTTGCTTGATGCCAGTCAGACGTGCATCCATCTGCTCGAGATGCAGGGTATGTGTCCCAGTCACTCCTGTGTTTCAGTTGTCAACGTCAACAAACTGTCGACATGACATAAGCTTTTTGGGAGGTGCCTCTGACGCAGGAAGGAAGCGACAGAAAGCTTATCCTACAAAGTCCGCCTGACCAAACCACTCGCTACTCCAATGTCCCTTTCTTTACCTGTCTATCGGCAACTGTTGGAGGCCAGTCCAGCGAGTTCCAGCGGAATGGTACCAATTACATTATTGGCCTGGAGTCTTCCATGCAGGTGGCCATGGCTAGTAGGTAGGTAAGCAGTAGTATGGATGAGAAACTAATTGTCGTCCCTGATGCAAAGTTTACACAAATCGGCTACCCGGCACGCTGGAAACCAATTATCACTCTGTGTAGTTCATGCGTAGTTCATGCTAGGGAGAGCTAGGAGAACTAGGAGTAGCCCCATCGAAAACCGGCTGCAGCAAGTCTGACAAGTTCGATCGCCCTCGCCCCCGGAACACCCACACCCACACCCACACCATCAACTTGGCACTTCCCCAGGCTTCGGGTGTCTCCCGTCTTGGCAGGCTTGGCATACAGTCAGATTTCTGAATTCTGGATCAACCGATCCTTCCAAAAGTTGATGGATCATCCTACTTATTACCTCTCCGAGATAGAGGGCATACTGCAGGGGATTGCAGAACGGGGTACTCTGTCAAGTTTGTGAAGGAATGGGAGTGATAGTGATGCCTCGGTCCAAGGTTTGAGACACCACCGTTCGCCCACATAATTTCGCCGCAGTAGCTAAGACACCATTTTGTCCGCGCGGCCTTCGCAGCAGAGTCGTGTGAGGGAGAATGAAGAAAAGGCAAGTTAATTAGCCCTCGGGGGAAAGAGAGAAAGAAAAAGCTGACGACGCCCTGCGCCCATTGGGGGACCGTTTCCTCTCCCCCGCTAGACGAGCGACGGCGTGGCCGCTAAAAGGCTTGAATTTGTTTTCAGGGGCCCTAGGGGCATCTGACCCCTTTGGCTAGAACACAACACACAAGCTGCGATGCGACGACACAACAAGCAGCGCACGGGTGGCATCTTCCCTCCTCAAACAAGAGAAGGCGACGCGGACTTTCGGCGTTATTCCTAAACGCGAGCGCAGTAGTAGGTGAGGAGGCGCTTCATGAAGTCGTTTTTTGGGATGTCCACATGGCGATGCCTAGGAACGAAGCCTCCCGAGCAAAACAGAGGGCCGTCTTTCGGAACGCTAGAGTTCAGTTAGCTGTCGGCAGTGGCTTCCCGACCAAGCCCTTCACTGCAAATAATCTTCGTCATGCCATTTGTTTTGTGCGATTGCGTAGTGCTGGACCTGGCGACTACCTACGTACGTACATATATTTCACAACGGTCGTCGAACGTTCGGGGAGCATCAGAGAGAGGGAGAGAAGGAGAGGGAGGCCGCTGGTGCGAACCCGCAATGGATCCCTGCTTGAGGAGCATAGTAATTAATCTAATATCTTGTCTTTCATGTCGTGCATTCATCCCAACGGCCGGATCGGTCGCCTTGCCGACTTTCCCCATTCAGATGCTAGCGGTTGCTCTGGTTCGTCGACGCACGCTTTGCCAAGACGGGAGATCGTCTCCTGCGATTTAGGGCGCGCGACACAACGCTTGGGGCACGACTACGACGTACAGCGCTTGCGGACCCTCAGTTTGGCGTGTGCACTTGAGGACAATATAACACTCCCTTCATTCCAGAGAAAAGAAGAAGAAAAAAGTGAATATAATTTCACTCCCACTCCATTATTGAAAAGCACAAAGTATCAATTTCGACATGGCATTAGGCCCGCCCACTGTCGCGCTCTCGCGTCCCTGATTCCATTTCTGCTGGTGTAAGTGACATGCACTAAAGCGGGGACCCAAATGCAAATGGGGGACATGTTAACCCCCTATCAACACTAGGCGCTTGCTGAGATTGAGGATCTAGACGTGGTTTCTGGACTGGGCTGGCCCTGCTGATGAAGTCGCCTTTGGATCGTCACCCGGAACATACATCTTACTCGGAATTACGGGGCAAGCTGGAACGAGAAGTGGCGACGGAGAATACGACCAGGCCCAGCAGATGCTCGACAACAGGAAGACCATTATCAGGCATATCATCTCTTGCTTTGCATATGCTCAATAATTTCGGGTATGAGCACGCTTTGAGCATGCCGAGGCGATGCCTTAAGTTATCCAGCTCCGATCCAATCCTTGCTAGCCAAAGGGAAAGACTTCTGGGTACATCAACTATCCTGCTCCCTTTGATATAGACGCACGCAAGGTCTAGCCTGGGGATCAATCCTGAGCAGAAACGAGTATGGTAAATGGCGACAAGATCGGTGTCTTTCTACGGAAATAAGTGTTTTCTCGATTCCTCCCTTACAGTTACTTCTTGTATTCACTCATCTCTTCCCTATGCTCATTACGATTCAAAATAATCAAAAACATACGTGTGGATATGCTAGATTTTGTAGAGATAATTGATGGATCCTCGTGGCACATGCAATGCTGGGCACAATCAGCGTCATGGCCTGACGCCTACACTACATGACGGGTGATGTCTATATTGCTCTAATGATTACCGATTTCGTTTCATCTCAAGTCAGGCTCGAAGAACCGAGAAGCTCGTACCAAGAAAGGTATTTTCAACCCAGAAAAGTGAAGCTAGAAGCCACTGGAATCACAACATACCTTCAACCCCTCAACCCCATTCCGACAATCATAAGCGAACCCCATGGAAAACATCACTATTGCCGTTGTCGGCCTAGGTATGTCATCCGCAACACTCTCCCTCCTTCAAAGCAGCGGCCTGAAGCTGACAGTGAGACACACAACCCGACTCAAGGCCCGGCAGGGTTGACAGCACTGAAATGTCTACGAGAGGAGGGCTTCAACGCCATCGGCCTCGAGAGGCGCGACAGCATCGGTGGGCTCTGGTCTCTCAGCAGCCAGGCCGAGTTTACCTCGGTGCTGGATGGTACCGTCACGAATCTGAGTAAATTCATTGTGTGTAGCAACCGGTCGGGGCCATGCTGTGGTGCACAACATTGACACTGACGTGATGAGCGTAGACTGGCTTCAGCGATTATCCGTTGCCGCAAGGTAAGATCATATCGACACCCCCAACCTCGCAAGTATGTAGGGCAACCCCATCTGATAGGATACGTTCACAAAAGAAAGGTATGCCGACTTCCTCACCAGTGCCGAAGCAGCCGAGTATTTCGAGTCATATGCTTCGCATTTCGGCCTCCACCAGCACGTCCGCTTCGGCACCACGGTGCGCAAGGTGCTACGGAACCAACAAGACACTGCCTGGAACGTTCATACCATCGACGCAAAAGGAGACAGCATCGAACCCTTTGACAAGGTCGTTTTCTGCCACGGCTGCGAAACGGTGCCGGCCTTGCCGCCCATGCCCAACAGAGACAAGTTTGAGGGAAAGGTAATCCATTCTCAGGCGTATCGAAGGTAAGTAAAATTGCTCACAATAGGACGTTCTTGGGTAGTGTAGCTGATACCTCATGTTTGTATTACCCAAAGCCCGTCCCCGTTCACAGGCAAGCGCGTGCTGGTCGTCGGCAACGGCGCCACCGCCAACGAAATCTCCCTGGCCCTCTCCGAGCACGCAACCAAGGTCTTCCAAGCCTACCGCCGCGGCCGCGCCGCCTACTCCCGCCGGGGCCCCGACGGCCTCCCCTTCGACGCCCAATCCTCGTGGCCCGGCCTGCGGCTCAAGCACTTCCTCGACCACCACGTCCCATTCCTCACCCGCCCGCTCGCCGACCGCGCCGTGCAGGCCCAAATGGTCCGCGACGCCGTGCGGTCCGAGCCGGTCCGGCGGGGCGAGTCCGAGGCCGAGCGGCGAAGACACGTGGAGCAGCGGATGCGCATAGACTGGCATCTGCTGCCGTGCGCGAGTATGGCGCACGTACATCCCGTTGTCCAGGATGAATTTTTACCCGCGTTGCGGCGGGGTGATGTTATTCCGGTGCGCGGATTCAAGGACTTTGTTGATAAGACGCGGGTCCTGCTGACGGATGATGCGGTGGTGGAGGTGGACGCGGTTATTTTCTGTACGGGGTACGGCACCGACTTTGGTATCATGCCCGAGCTTGAGATGAATGGGGTTTGCGGGGTGCCGTTACAGAGCGCCGAGGAGGTCAAGAGAAAGAAATCAGGCGCCCGGGTCGCGGACTACGAGATAACGAGCGATGGGCTAAGTGATCCGCCGCACATTCCGCGTTTGTTTCAAATGATATTTCCGCCTCGCCGAGCCTCGTCTATTGCCTTCATTAGTTGGATGGCTACCCAGGAAGTATCTTGGAGCGTCTCGGAGCTGGCGTCTATGGCCGTGGCCCAGATCTGGGCCGCCGAGACGGCCTAATCGTATGGGCTATTATAACCGCGACGACCGAGCACTATTAAATTCACCAATAATCGTCCGCCGGTATTTCTACTAAGTCTGGGCAAGATGAACGCCCAAGTAGACTAGTACCACGCCTGGTGGCGGCAATAGTGGAAGAAGGAGCACGCCATGCGTTCCGGCTACGTCTAAGCCTACCTATTCTACCGATTCCTGCACGGCGCCGCCGGCACGGGTCTGGACGAGAACCTCGGCCATGCCCTTTCGTTCCGGTACTGGCGACTGCGGTGGCGGGACCTAGAGCTGTGGGCGTGGTTGGTGCGGGGGCCGCTGAACAACAACGCCTTGCGGCTTTTCGAGACGAACCCGGATGGGGTGCCGGGGTGTGGGAGGAGGGCGTGGCCGGGGGCGAGAGGGGCTTTGCAGAGAGCGGTAAGTAATGACTATTAATTAATTACCTCGTGGCGGGGTTTGGTCAGTGCTAACAGAGGGCTTAGTACGAGTACTACCAGGAGTACAAGAAGCAGAAGCGAGACGAGTGCGATACGAATAGGACCGATGTAACATAGGGTATGGCAAGGAGGATATTTGGGGAGCCACTTTCAGAATAACTATCCAAGACCCGACGTCACAGCCATGGTAGGATTGAAGTTTCCTAAATAAAGCATATCCTACCCTACTTTACTCTATGTGCCCCTTTTCTTCAAAGCAAACTCCGCAGCCTGATCCAAAACCCCACCCAGCGCCCCAGGCATGCTCAAGAAGGGCGAGTGGCTGGCCCTGAGACTAGCCGTGAACGAGTCCGCCGGGAACTGGCTCTGGAACGCCTTCTGCGCCACCAACGGGATGGCCTGGTCCTCCTCCGCGAATATGTACCCCATCTCGAACAACTCCGCGTCCTCCCACGGCGCGAAGCCGGACTTGTCCTCCATCGCCTTGAGCGTGTGCGGCAGAATGGCCGCCTCGGCCTTGGCCGTCAGCGACGGCTCGACGTCGCAGTAGAAGATGTGAGGAGGGTCGATGGGGGTGACGATATCGCCCTGAGATGGAAACCTAATGTTCAGTGTCCGCCCGCACTTGTATCACGTAGCTTTTGGTGTAGGATAAGAAGGAAATATTCCCAACAACATACCTGGACATTCCACCACGGCGGGTACTCCCTACCCGGCAGGTTATCCCGCAGACTGGTCCCCGCAGGCACCGCAAACGCGGCCATGTGCACGAGCATCAACACACCTCCCTTTTCCCCCTGTCGGGCGCGCTCTGCGCAGCTCAGTCCCTGCACGGCGCCCGCGGCCGGGATGCCGCCGTAGGAATGGGCCACGACCACGACCTCGGCCTCGGCGTCAATGAGACCCTCGAGGCCGGCGCGGATGGCGGTGATATCTGCCTCGAGTCCGGTCGAGGCGGGGTCCTGGGCGCCTACCGAGGCGAGCTCCACTGCTGCGGAGGGGAAGCCGCGGGCCGCGAGGTCGGCCCGCAGGGGGTCGTAGATCCAGGTTCTGTGCCAGGCGCCGGGCACGAACAGGAAGGATGGGCGAGGAGCGGCAGCCATGTTTTCTTTTACGAATTTGTGGGGAGAGAACGAGTCAGGTGGACAAAATTCTACGTACTTAGGGACGAAGCTCATTGGACTCTTATCCTTGATCCTTGAATAGTGCACGCACGGACCTTGATATAACTCAGGTTTAATGTTGAAATAGTAATATTCGGGCAAGAACAGATAACCGTCACGGACGCAGTTTTAGCAAGTCTTTGGCAGTGCCTACGATCTATAGATGCTTGCTTTATGTAGAAAAGGAGGGGCCGCCATGTGCCGGCCCTAACAACCCCCACGCAAATGTGTGTTGGGAGTGGTACACAAATGCTTCGTTTTGATTGATGGAGTACAAACACAGCCGGAATATCACACCGAAACAACGGACTAATCCCGGCCCCTTGCACTGGGGTAATGATGCATTCAAAGTCGGCCGTGGTCACTCAGCCCCCACCAATACTCAGCCCGTCGGCATTCCGAAGCCCTTTCGAGAGCGTATCATTCTTTACCACACCCTCGTATAACCGAATGCAGCCTTATTCGGGCGTTGTGGGCGTAGACACGCGGAGGCCAAATGTCACGAGCGCTGATGCAATCGGAACCCGGTCGCATTGACATCCATCATATAAATCATTCTCAACTCCCAAGCCATGATCACTTTGGGCCTTTCGCATATTGTAATCCTCGATATATAATCCTATGCGCAAGTCTCTATTACTCTTTCAGACAGCCCAAATCCAGCCAGTCCAACCAAGGAAGACAAAGAAAGCCATGGCGCTTCCGCCCCCGCCAGCCGGACTCGATTGGGCGACGATCGAGGCCCAGAGATCATCCGCATATCCATAGCTACCTTAATACTCGCCACCATTGCCATCGTACTTCGGCTGTATGTCCGCTACTTCAAAGGCAATTCTCTTGTGCGCCTTTCTAAATGTGACCGGAGGGAGATACAATTTCTAGGCCTCCGGCTTCAAACCAACAGTGCCAAGAATTATTGCTAATCTTATTCACTGCAGTATCTCGACGACTGGCTGATTATCGCCGCCTGGGTACGAACATTCATGAACAAACCGCTGACATCTACTGACCTTTGCTGACGGTTGCCGTAGTTTGCGGCAGTGGGCCTATTTTCTGACGCCCTTGGATACGGTAGGTGCAATTGGATTCATGAGGCACAATCCCATTCTCAACATGATGACTGACACTTTTCACCATTCTCTACAAGTGGTGCCTCAAGGAACCGGCCGTCATGTCTGAGCTGGTCCGCCTGACGCCCTCAAAGCATGGGCACTCGACCTCTTCATAGCTGAGATTTTCTACTATACCGCCATTGCCATCGTGAAATGGTCCATCCTATCATTCTACTGGCGAATCTTTAGCGTGAGAGAGAGCATCCGGATTCCGATCCGGATCTTGGCCGTCATCGTGTCAGCATGGGTAATCGCAATGGTACGCCTCCCTCCCCGACCCCAACTCGCTCTTCATTTGCCGCCCGAGAGTTGGTGGTCTATTAATATGTAATCAGAAGCTGAACCTCGTGGAGAAGTACATACCATCTAGTTCCTGCTGACATCAGCATGTTGCTTCTTATCTACACTACAGCGTTACCATCGTCTCGATCATCAGGCTGCGTCTGATGGTTCACGTGGATCTCAAATCCCCCGACGTCACGTACAGCTTCGCGTCGACGGCCATATGGACTATCATCGAAACCAACATCGGAATTACCTGCGGTATGTTCATGTCATAAGAAATGAAACGCCAACGCCTTCTTTACTGTATTGCAAAAGGCTGTTCTGATGAGAAACACCCCCCCTGCAGCCTGCCTTCCGTCCCAGAAGCCGCTCTTGAGTCTCGCCGTGAAATGGACCACTCTCATGTCCGGCGAAGCCGGTAGCGGCAAGGAGCCCGCTGAGCGTAACATCTTCATCAATACCTTCATGAGGCGCGGCAAACCCGTCAAGAAGAGCAGTGCCGATACCTTGGACGACGAGAGGCCTTTCGCCCAGTTGAGCGAACCGGAAGCAGAAGCTACGAGCGGCAGTGGGCTGGAGCTTCGGGATATAGGGACCCGCGAGGGACCGGAGGATGGGGATGATGTTATCACAGTCACAAGGGAGTTCCGGATGCAGCAAAGCGACCGATAAGTCTGGGGCTCTGGACGGGTTTCTTACATGAGTTATGTTCTTTTAGAAGACGTTTGGGTTTATTTCATCTTGTATGGCTTGTAGCCTTTGGGGATAGTGAATACTCTGGTCTCCACCGAAAACCCGAGACCACAGCCCACATGCCTCGCAACCGGCCCCGGGCTAAAACGAGAGTCCTGAGGCCTTGGCATAGGGCCGTTATCACTGGGCTCCATCCTTGACACCATCTCCTGAGCTTCCAGACTGCGCCCGACTCTCCCAAGCATGCGGTTTTCGCCCATAGACGACCCATCTAGAGACGGACAGTTTAGTAAAAATCCCATTAGAGATGTGGGCATCGCGTTTATCCGATTCGCCATGAATAATAGAAGGCGGGAAGAAATGACTTACAATGGACAGTAAGCATGGATAGTAGGATCTACGATGTCTGCTCGGAACTTGGTGGCGAACTCCTCGATCTGCTCCTGGGAGTAGCCCTGTGCCTCCATGAGTCGGTAGGAGATACCGCTGATGTTATCATACAAGTTCCGCGCCCCCAGTCGGCCGACGTGCTTCATCCTGGGGTCCTTGCACCAAGGTCCCAGCACGCCGGCGAACTTCCTTTCTTTCACATCGACGACTACAATGCGCGGAACGGTCAGTTTCCAGTCGTATCATCTTGCAGATATTAGGGGGAAAGGGGGATGGCAAGTCCAAACGTACATCCGATCTCCTCCAGCCACTGCTTGTAAAACCGAGTGACATCGAGGTTCCTCCCCCGCAACGCGGCGCCGGCCCGCATCAGCTCGCCCCACTGCTTGATCGTCGTGCCCTCGACGCTGCCGTCCAGGGACGCGAAGTCGGTGGTGCTGTCCATGTACTCGATCCAGCCGTCGGGGGCCATGTGGCCGAAGGCCTGGCGCATGACGGACCGGGGGTCGTTGAAGCACGAGAAGACGAAGCGGACGTGGACGTAGTCGAACCGCGCCGGCCCGAACTCCCAGGGCTCCTCCCGCGTCGTCCTGGATGAACTCGACGTTGTCGGGCGGGTTCTCCGGCTGGATCTTGCTCAGGTCCGTGCCGATGATATGGGCGCCCGGGTGCTCTCGAGCTGATAGAAAGTGAAATCGCGTTAGACTTGGAAGCAAGGAGGTGTTGTATCGTACAGTAAAAGGGGTTTAGAAGGAGAGTAAGGGGGTTCAAACCAAATTCCATGGCCCAAAGCCCCGTTCCGGTGGCGATATCTAGAACGTTCTTGGGGTTCTGGAGCGGCGCAAGGTACAGTCGGTTATGGAGCAGCAGCGTACAAGTGCAATGCTGAAGATCGAGACGCTCTTGCTCCGTCTACCCGCCGTCAAAGTCAGCCGTCCGATCTGGTGGGGAGAGAAAAGGAAGAAGAAAAACGAAAGCTCCGGTGCTTACAGGGTCGTTGGGTATCCAATACTTCCCGTCCTTGTATCCATGGTAAGTCCGACCATTTCCCTCTACGATCGAATTGGGCTCGACTACCGATCCACCGCTAGATTCACGATATACCTTGGCCGGGACCCACGCTTCCGGTGGGATCCCACTCTGACTCGGAGGGACCGCCGCTGCAGATACGGCGTCCAGCCGAGTATACAGCGGGTCGATCTCGGGGAAGTCCTCCGGGAGAAACTCATGCGGCATGAACCCCGTCCGCTTGGTAGTCGGAGGAGGTATCTCCGACGTTTCGGGACGACTCTCCCGGGGTCTCTCATGCGCCTCCGGCTTCCGGCCATATACCGAAATTCTGTTAGGAAATTGTTATCAATATCTCCGCCAGATTTCATCATCACTGCGTCCGAGGGCGAGCTGCTCGGACTTACACGGGGAGATAGGCGTGGATCGCCGGGTTGACCAGGTTACTCCGCACCTCCGCGATGTACTCCTCGATGACCGGGATCGGGAATCCGGCCTTCTGGAGCATGACGTGCGCGATCCCGGACACGCCGTCGTAAATGTCCCGCTGGCAAAAGTGCCCGGCCAGCTTTATGCGGGGGTCCCGGGCCCAGCCTCCGTACGGCCAGGCGAGCTTTCTCTCGACCACGTCCACGACTGCACGGGCGAGCGCATCCATAGCGTTAGCAAGCACACAATATTCGCCTACTAGGGACCTGTCACTCACAGCCGACTTCCTCCAGCATCTCCTTGTACCGCATCGCGACCAACAGGTCCCGCCCATTCGTCGACGCCCCCTGCTGGCACAGGATCCCGAGCCGCTCGAGCGCCGTCCCGCGCAGCGAGCCGTCGAACGAGCCCGACGTGCCGTAGCAGTCGAGGTACTCGAGGTAGCCGCCCGGCTGCAGGTTCTCGAACGCGCGCTCCATGACGCCCTTGGGGTCGTCGAAGCAGGTGAAGACGGCGCGCGCGTGGATGTAGTCGAACTTGGTGCTGTAGCACCACGCCTCCTCCGAGTCCTCCCGCACGAAGGTCACGTTGGGCGACTTCGCGTCGGGCTGGATCTGGCTCAGGTCCGTCCCGATGATTTGGGCGTCGGGGAAGAGCTCGGCTGTTGGGAAAGATCGCAAAGCGGGTCAGTGTGAGTAGCTAGACGCGTGTGTTGATGGGGGGTCAATACATACCGAATTCTATGGGCCATATCCCGGTACCCGTGGCGAGGTCCAGCACGTGTTTCGGGTTCTTAATAGGGGCCTGGAATAGCCGGCCTCCGAGCAGGGTCTTCAGTCCCATATGCTGCAGGTCCAACCGGTCCTGTTCTGCCTGCGGGGCCGTCAGCATGGCTTGCGGGAGTGGTTAGCAATCTATATCTGATATCACTCACCGGGTCGTTAGGTAGAAAATACTTTCCTTCTCGGTACCCGTTATATAACCTCCCATTCTCGCCCTGCACAGATTCGGGTTCCACAATCGACGTTCCCGTGGGCACGCGGTAAACGTCCCCGGGGAGCCAGGCTTCCATAGGAATCCTCGCGCTGACCCTTGGCGGGTTGGCGGGATCGGTCACGGCGTATGCCGGGTCGAGCTCGGGGTAGTCTTCCGGCCGCAGCTCGCTCGGGTGCCAGAGAAGGAGGGGCGCAAAAGCGTCGGCCGGTTCCGGTTTGGTCCCGGCCCCGGCCTCGGCCTGTCGCGCTTCGAGGACCTCGAAGGGCAGCTGCAGCTGGCGGGGGACGGCGGACGACGTTGTAGCAGCAGCTGAGTCCCGTGGGGCTACGGCGGACGGGATGGTGTTGTTCAAGACATAGCCGTCGTTGCCGCCCGAGTCGTTGCCGATGATATGGGCTTCTGGAATGGGCAGTCCGGACATGGCAGCCCCAAAGTTCTGCGTTGGGACGTAGCCGGGCGACTGGAAGATGGGCTCCTGCGCTCGGAAGCCTTCCTGCCCTTCCATCGGAAGCAGCGGCTCGGCATTGGTTCCTGCGTAGTTGCCGAACCCGGCAAATGGCTGGGAGGCAGACTGCTCGGTATTGAAACTGTGGCCAACAGGCATCGGCGCCATCGTGTCGGGACCGAGCCACATGAAGTCGTGGTCACCTCCCGGTACAAGGCCGGAGGGTTTCTCGTCGCGTCCTGGCCCGGCGGCCGGGCCGCCTCCTGATTGGCGGGGGCTGACATCGGGAATTTTGTTGAAGATTTGGTTTAGCAAGGAGATCAAGATCGGGGAGCCAGCAAGAACGGGGAACACAAATAAAAGGCCAGCGCTTGGGAAACGGTGAGGAAATGGTGAGGGGTTAATCGGGCATCCTTGAAGATGAGCCGGGCCGAGGAAGTCGACGGTTTTGTCGCGTCGCATACAAGCAGGGGGGATATGCTCCAATAGTATTCACGGACGAGATTGGGGATGCTGGCAGCTTCGTTCTCCTTTGAGACGGTTTGGCAAGGATGAGATCTCGCTACCAGTCTCCCGGGTTCGAGAGGCCAATCACCACACAGGCTTATGCGCTATCTCTGCGCCATGTGCACCATCATCTAGATAGTATGGGCAGATACGGTTCTGAATAGATGGAATGATTATTTATTATCAGATACGGACGCAGTTCCGGTAGGTCCTCGCTGCTGGCTATGTCTTGGGGCTATAACGGGGGAGAGTCTACACGGCCCAGATTCACAGATAAGTGGATGAGAACGCGCTGGGCCGCACGCTCGCATCGACACGATGTCACCCTGGTCCGCTATTAGCCTAGGCACAATGCACCTCGCCGTCGGAGTGAGTGTGACATTCCTATTCCAAGAGTTAGTACGACAACATCTTCCTTCGATGTACAGACAGTCTACTCACAGCAGCAGCCGCCGACGTAGCCGTAGGCGCGCTCGAAGTCTTAGCCGTCGGCGCCACGGACCCGTGGCCGTGGCTATCTCCCTCCTCCTTCTCCGCCGGCTTGCCCGTGCACCCCTCATTCGGCATCGCAACATCAAACGCGTACACATCGAGCGCGAAGTACTGCAGCGTGTGCGAATTGCGGACCGCCTCCGCGGGCTTTTTCGAGGGCCAGCTCGAGGCACTCGGCGTACGAGTCGGCAAAGTGCTCGGCGGCGCCCTCGCCCACGCTCGGCATGTGCAGCAGCCGGTGGATCAGGTCCGACCCGAAGTAAAAGCTCAGCGCGCCCCGGGCCACGGTGTAGCCGTACCCGCATAGGCCCTCGAGCGGGTGGCGGGTGGTGTAGGACAGGGGGCAGATGACGGTCTCGTCGGTGCCGTTTTCGCCGCGCCAGTGGCCGCCCCAGCCTGAGGTTAGTTTAGGTTAACATCATATTCTTGACATTGAGACAGTAAGTAGGTGGGTTATAGTGTGACATACCTGGAAGCACGCAGTTCCCATCGACGTCGTCGCACCGGAACTTGAACCGGCTCCGGTCGCCGTTGGCGATCTTGTCGTACCACCCGACAACTTCCGCCGAGGGCGCCGTGCCGAAGTACTTCTGGAACATGTCGGAGCTGTTGCCGAAGCGAAGGACGTGGTTTTTGGCTTGAGCGGCCAGGGCAGCGGCGTCGTCGAGGCCCTTCTTGAGCAGCGCCCGCTCGGTCGCGTTGCAAGACTCGTGGATGGGCCAGGTCTGCGACCCGCCGGCGTTCCATGCCCAGGGGGTCGGGGCAGGGGGCGCGCTGGCCGTGACGGTCTGGGTGATGGTTTCCTGGCGGCGCTGGACGGGACCGGCGGAGGCGGGGGTGCTGCTCAAGAGAGCCAGCAGGACGGTGGAAATTGAACCTTTCATTGTGAGGCCCGAGTCTGTCTTAGCGGTTTGGGAAGAGCCGGGAGAAATGCTGGTTGCGAGGATGAATAACATCACGACAAACAGCGTCCCATGCAGGCTTAAATAGCTTCCCAACTTGCTTCAGCCGTCCCGGGTCACTCCTCGCCAAGGCTCGCCAGCGGTGTCTACTCAGCCATATCGTGCTGCTTCTTCTTTTCTTTTCCCGTCACCTTGTTGGCCAGAGCATCCCGGACCCGATCCGCAGGCGACTCAGTAGTTGAAAGCTTTTCTCCATGGGGCTAACTCATGACGGACGTTGACCCGAGGCAGCGGACTGGGTGGCCGGGGGAACCAACGAGTATCCCCGCCTAACGGTCTTGCCGAGATGAGTCCTTCTGGTTGAGGTCCAACACCAGTTCAGCTGGCCGATCCAGGGAATGACTTGCCAAGGCGCCATCGGCCAAGGGGGTTTGATCCTGGCCGAGAAAAGTCTGGCGATGTGCATTCAGCCAAGACTTGGTTTAAGTAGTTGATGTGCGAGGCGGCCATCAAGGTCCCCGGGCCGGGAAACATCTGGCTTAGCATATAGTTTGCGTATATTATAGGCTTTAACATTTCCCAAGCTTGAAACATATAGTACCAGATGTTCCAAATGCAAAGCTATGAGACATACTACTACTTGACTTCGTCAGCCATTTTTTACCATTGGTGGTATCGACGGCGGATTCTCATTCGTAGCCGTTATTCTAACGAACATGTCGTATGCCGTCCAACGTCAAGCTGTGGGTCAGAGATGGTGATTCCCGATCCCGAACACCTTGATGGCCATCCCACCAACCGCCAAGGCACTATGCAGAAATCTCATTCCTTGGCTGTGATTCCTCTCAACCTCAACAGCTCACCGCAATCGAGCAACTTATGCGGGAAATACAAACTGAAAAAGTGCCTCCCTGTACGTCAGGGGCCGAACAGTTTGCGGCAGTAGGTGCTGGTGAGCAAGACAGGCAATGAACAAGGGTGGAAGCCGGGCATTACCATCATAAATACAGGCCGGCTGCATGCCGACCTGATGGCTCAGAGACCTCTCTGCTCTACGCCCACACCAAACCCTCCACCGCATTGCAAAATGCGCTTCATCACCTCAGCCTGCCTCGCGCTCCTGGCCACGGCCGCCGCGGCAAAGTCGCTCGCCCCCTCTCCCACTGAGTCCATCGGCTGCGAGCCGCACGGCGACCACTGGCACTGCGACGGGCCCGCTCCCACGCCGGCTCCTGTTTCTAGCTCCGGCACAGCGACCGCCGCTGTTGCCACGACTACGACGGAGTCCGAGCACGATAACGACCACGAACATGACCACGAGCATGACCACGCGTCCGGCACTGGCAGTCTGAAGCCCAGCCCCACCGAGTCCGCAGGCTGCGAGCCGCATGGGGATCACTGGTAAGTCCGAGTAACAATCTTCACTTCCTCTCCATATACAAACCAGTTGCCTAACTCCTCATCCACGCTAGGCATTGCGACGGACCCGCCGGAGCCGCGACCGCCGGCAGTTCTCCGAGCGCCACCAAGAACCTGGCTCCGAGCCCGACCAACTCCGTGGGCTGCAAGCCCCACGGAAACCATTGGTAAGTCCAACCGTATTTCCTCCACTTAGGACAAATTTTACTAACTTGGGTTTCTCTCCCTAGGCACTGCGACGGACCGGCCAGCGCCTCAGCATCAGCCCCTGGGTCTTCGCAAACGTCCCCGGGCACGGCCCCGGCTGCATCAACCAAGACCCCGGCCAACGCTGGGGCGGCCGCGCTTGGGATCAACAGCGCCGCCGCCGTCGTCGGCGTTGTTCTCGTTGCGTGGGTTTTGTAGAAAGAAAGAATGGGAACAATCAATACCAAAAGGGGACCACTTGGAGTCCGTGATAGGTGGATAATTGGTGGGGTCGAAATATTCGATATCGTATCATTTTCTCGTAAAAAATAGACACTGAACGGACCACGCGTGCGGATATCGAGCTAGTGCTGACATCAGGGAGAAGACATCATTGGATTGAAAATCGCTGCCTAGAGTAGCCGAGGCATTTTGGGCCCGGTGATCACTTCGCCAAGGATGAAGTTGAATTGAAAACCTACATCAAAAGCGCAACTCGAATATACTTTCTTTCTTTCTTTCTACCTGTGAACCATGTTCCCGAATCGCATAATGTCCAGCCCCGACGCTCTCCGCCCGACGTCCTCCGCCCCGTCCGTCTCCGACCCGACCGCCGACGCATCCGAGGACCAGCCCCTCCTCAGGCCGCGACCGGAAGGCGAGATCGTCCGCAGCGACGAGTGCAGAAGAAGCGATGACGATGAAGTCGAGAAGTGCATAGGCCGCGTGCTTCCCCTTGCCTTCGCCGCGGGGCTGGCCATCGCGGCGACCTCGGCCGCGACCGTGCTCGCATACGACCGGATCCTGTGCTTGCAGGACGATGCGAATACGGCCCGCTGCGAGGGACGAGATCCCGCTGGAGAGCAGCAGCGCTACTATATCGAATCGTTCCACACGGCGCGGACCATCGCCAACGTCCTCGGCGTCGTCTCGGTCGGCGTGGCGCGGATATGGGCCGAGTCCGACCCGAGGCTCTGCCTCGGCCTCTGGCTAGGGGTCCGCGTGCTGGGAGTGGGAGTCCTGCTATTGGGAGGTAAGCAAATACCTACCCCAGACTTTTCGGGGAGGGAGGTAGATTACTGACACGAATAATTATAGTCCTCCTGGATAATGTTTACATCGTCGTCTGGACCACCATCTTCTACGGCTTGGCCGGTGTCCCTATCCTGCACTTCGCCCTCGCCGCCGTCTACGTCCAGACCCGGGACCCCCGCCGCTTCTCGCGCCTGCTGGGCACCTCGCTGGCACTCTGGCTGCTCGGCACCTCCGTTGCCCCCACGGCCACGGCCTGGCTCTTCCCCAACCTGTGGTTCAGCCTCGCGGCCGCCGTGGCGATCCCGGCGCTCTCGCTCGTCTATCTCCGCGCCGCGGTCCCGTCGGATCCTCTTGCGAAGGATCCAGGCAGCAGTTCCCCGACGGATGGGTCGGCAGCCGGGACGACGACGGCGGCGGCGAGGACTATCGCCTCGGCACTCGTCGATCCCGTATACTACTTGTACGCCGAATCGGCTATCAGGCTACCCGCTCTCGCCCTGCTCCTGCACAACTGCGCACAAACCTGCCTGTTCACGGCCGTTGTGATCCACGCCTGGGTGGACTTTGACTTCACGGCAACACTGAGCAATCGGCTCTCCACCATCGCGACGGCGGCCCCGGCCGTCTACCTTTTGCTGTTCTTCTACGGCGTCCCGAAGCTCCGGAAGATACTTGGGAAAGAACGAGAGCCCCGTGGCACAGACACTGCTTCCACCGACACCTACGCCGACACCGAACTCGAGAGCGACACCGCAGGGAATCCAAGACGCCCCCTTCCATCGACGCGCGATCTCGTATGCGCGACCGTCTGCATGCTCGCCCAGCTCATCGCCGTCCCGTGGTTCCTCGTCGACTCCCAAGGCGCCCTGTACGGCCTGGTCGCCGTGGCCTCCATCGGATTCGCCGCGCCCAGCTTCCTGAAGAGCTACGCCGTTTCGCGCGTAGCGAACGGCAAGCCGTCGGCGCTGGGCGCGCTGGCGCTGGCGGAGAGCCTCGGGGGGTTGATCTCGCCGTTCCTGCTGGGCGGCGTCTGGTTCTGGAAGAACCAGATCTTCATCTTGACGCCGTCGCTGCTGGGGGCGGCGGTACTGTGTTTGGGTGCGAGCTACTTGGTGAGGAGATAGTGGCACTGTTGCGAGCTGCTGCATTTATGATACATGCATATCTGTCATCTCGTGCTCAAAACCTATGATACGCGCGGGAAACTTTGGTTGATGTCGCTAAGCTGACAAAACTACCATGCCACATCTTGTCCGCCGCCTATTGGGGATACTTCCAGCCCGCAGGGACAATCTCAAACCGAGTACCGCGGTTCGTGCTGCCGCCAGCAGCATTGTACACGTTATTGTATTCTCTGGAGCCGTCCAGACCCTCGGGGCAGCAGCATTATTGGTGTTGTTCATCCGCACGTTAGCCTCATCAAAACAGAAAAAGGCCCCCATGTGACACTGACCAAAGACGGGGACACAGTTGCCCCCGGTGGAAGCACACAACTTGGGCTTGGTGACGTACCACCCCTTAAGATCCAGCTGGTTCTGGTTGCTGTCGCCCCAGAGCTTGGTGCAAACCAGGCCGTCTTCGACGTAGGACTGGGCGACGGAGGCAATATAGTCCTCAAAGCCCGTCCGTTGTTCAAAAATTACAACTCGGGAGAACAAGATGTTAATGTACGTACCCGGCCAAGGCCAAAATAGAAAGCGAGAGAAAGTGCGTTGTGAAGTCGAGTGTAAAGTCTTCTGGGACAAAAGCCGGGGTGAGTTTGAGATGGATGCTACAGCTGATCGATAGTCCGGATGGAGAGAATATGGATTTCATCGCAAATACAAATATACTCGTATACCATACCCGGTCTTAGCAGACCTATATTATTGTTATACTCGGTTTCCCATGCTTTGTCGGTGCTTGCGAGCCCCAGGCGCGGGAGCAATCGCTGGCCCGATTGTGATACGATCGCCCGGCGCTGTCTATAGATGGACGGTATGATGAACGTGGGGAGCCTGGCATATATGTATGCAGCCGGGGTTGCATTCCGGGCGGGTAAGGCCCTGCTTGGCAGGTGCTACTCCGCATATCAGGACTCGGACCCGGGCCAACACGCCTTATAGGGCTAGCCCGCGCCGTGCCGCAATCCATTTTTTGGCTCGGCGTTGGTCCACTGGATGGATGCCCTCCAAATCTCGGAATTGGCATACATACCCATTGCGTATCCCTGTAAAGATACCATAAAGTATCCCCTTGCAAGCTGCGCTTACTGAACAAGGGGGAAGGAACAAGCTGTGCACTCTTGCCGCCTTGGTCGCCGACCTACGTCTCCGGTTAGACAAAACTTGATGCGGCAGTATCTCAGGCAATTGGCAGTTGCCTTAATATGTCTTCTTATATAGCCGAGATCACTAGCTTTCCAACCGATCCAAGTCCGGTCATGGCGATCAGGTACTTCGATTGCCGGCTCAAGATATACGTCATCCCGTCTCACTGCCAAGCATGCACACATCATCGCAGACACTTGCCCTCACCCGGGCTTCCACTACCAGGCACGATCAGCGAAAGGAAAATCGAGAACCGTGCAGAGCCGGAGTATGGAGCTTGTCCGCTTGGCACGTGTGGGGGAATTCCAGGGGGTAAACGGGTCCCGAAATCTTGATTTTACCGATCTTCGGGGAGCCGGCGGGGTGCCCAGTGCCCCAGTGCCTAGTACCGTCCCAGCGGAGACGCTAAGCGCGTAGGTGATCGTCATCTGGGACATGCCCGCCCGAGGAATATGCAGGGGTGAAAGGGTACGAGGCAAGGTGCAGCCTACATACGCGTGGTGACTCTTATCTGTACGCCGACGATGGAGATGATGTGACATGCGTCTATGTAGTCAGGCAATTTCGTTCTCGGTAGACTCACAGTGAGACTATTTGCTGTGCCTGATAGGTACTCACCCGGGAACTATTGGTCTAGATCCGGCCAACCTGGTGGCTGTCATGTAAATGGGAAAGCCCTAAATGTCATCTGAATCGCCCAGTTCCCTCCTTTTGTTATTATAATAGTGTTCTACACTTATGTTCATACACCGCGTTGGTATACTATCGATAGAAATTCGCAGGCATGCTTAGATACACTAGCCTCGAACACATCTGAACACCAAGTTGATCGGCATTTTCTAAAGAAGCACACCTTGAGCTGAAGAGGGAATTTCCTCGTCGTAGCACAAAAATGGCATAGCCCGGGCCGCGACTCCGATACCGACTCTTGGCCATAGGGGCTAGACTATTAAGCCGGTGGTCTAGGGCGCACTAGAACGGAGCCGGCTTACAGAAACTATTGACCCAGCTCACGGACAGATCGAGAGACATTTCAGCTGGGCGCTAGCATTCACAAATGAGCCACGTTATTTCCCCAGATAGTAGAGTATATAGAACGAGAGGCCAAAGGAATAAAAAGCCAAGGTAGAACGGTCGTGTGCTGTGGCTCCGTTGGTTCTCTGATTCCTTCTCTTGTACCCGACCGACCAACTACACTCCTTTTTTTCCTTGTGCAACATCACCAATTCTGGTGCATTCACGTTCGTTTACCATGCAGCTGCACCCACTCCTGGTCGCGGGCCTCGGCGCCGTCGTCGTCAGCGCCGTCCCGTCCCCCTTCGTCTCGTCCCCCGTCCTGAGCCCGCAGCCCAGCTGCGACGACAACGCGGCGCTGCTGGTGCTGCGGGGGCTCGACGACGGCGCCGCCGTCTGCAGCGAGCTCGCCCCGGCCTCGACGCAGACAGCCCTGCGCACGGCGACGGCGACGGCGACGTCCACGGAGACGGTCACGGCCACCCTGACCGAAACGGACGCCGAGACGGCCACGAGCACGGCCACCACGGTCGCGCAGACGACCGAGACCGCCGTCGTCGACGGGCCCACGGATATCTCGACCAACACCATCACGTGAGTGTTCTGGCGCAGAAGGAAGAACAGGTCCTCCGATGCGAGGAAGGAGAGGAAGGGGCAAAGAAAAGAAAAGAGAAAGAAGAAGGATGCACCAACAACGGATTTGCTTTGCTGACTAAACCGCCCGTCATACAGCGAAACCCCGACCATCACCGAGGCCGCCACCTCCACCGCGTACACGACCAGCGTGGTGTAAGTAGTGAACCTTTTCTCATCCTTCTCTCTCTCTCTCTCTCTCTCGCGGTCCCTCCTCAAATCCAGAACACACGAATACACCAATAGGTATCATTTTCTGACATATAGGAACTTTGTGCGTGCGTGTGTGTACAGAACCATTACGACCTATACGCGCAACGCGGCGGAGGTCCCGGTCCCCAACTCCCAGAAGCTGAAGAAGAAGAAGAAGCGCGGTGACAGATGCCCGGCCAAGCCGAAGCCGAGCAACTCGGCCAGCACGACCGGCTCGGCCCCGAGCAGCACCGCCACGAGCAACCCGGCAGACGGTGAGTGAGCAGTTGCACACTTGCATTTCTCTTCAATCACCCCACCATGCCCCCGTTGAGGACGGGAGAGGGAAGCTGCTTTTCATTTATTTTATTCTTCATTATTCCCTTCGCTCTTTAATCCTCAAGGGCCCCAACGTCAACAAAAATTGGACTAACACTTGGGGGGAATCACCAGCCCTTAAGTCGTTCGCCGACGACGTCGTCTCCGCCGCCTGCAGCTGCCTGACCTCCGCCGCCGCCCCGACCGTGACCGACACCGTGACCGTGACCTTCACCGCCGCCGCGACGCCGGCCGCGACGCAGACGGCGCGCGTGACCGTCTCGACCGTCCTCACGACGAAGTACCTGACCGTGACGCCCAGCACCGCGACCGCGACCGCGACCAGCACGCGGCCGGGCCTAACCGCGACCACGGACGCCACGGCGACGGACCCGACCCCCGCGACCGTGACCAGCACCGTGGCAACCGTGACGACCGCCGCCGCCGGCCCCGCCGCAACAACGACGGTCGTCGGCGCCACCTTCGAGTACCAGGAGCAGATCTTCTACGACCGCTGCGTCCCCTTCCTCTACCGCCAGCTCTACACGGACGTCCCCGGCATCCCCCTGACCGCGGACGCCATCTTCCAGTACTGCGCCGCCCAGTGCGCCGCTGACGACGGCTGCGGCGAAATCTGGATCTCGCACAACAACCCCGTCACCCGCAGCGGGCTCTGGTGCGTCTTGGGCGGCACCGACTACAATAATGGCGACACCTGGGTCAGCGACCAAGACTTCCAGTGCCAGTACCCGCCCATCGGCGCGACCGGCACCTGGTACCATCGTAGCAGCAGCAGCAATTGAAAGCCCCGGCCCCGGACCCGGTCCCCAAACCAACCCCCTTTCTCCAAATTTCATCTTCTTGAATATGCGCCATAACATACCACTGGTGGCAGCAGCGGTTCTTCACCATCTGAAAGCCCGCACACCGACGCCTCCACTGTGGTTGGTTCTGCAGCAGGGGCTGGATGGCATGTTTTGACGTACAATCCCGAGTAATAATTGTAATGTAAAACTCAGATAAATGAATAGAGGAACAATTTTCATACTGTCCGTCCCTTTGTGTGTACCACATAGTCTTTGGTTGATTATCGCGGACGCGTATCGTTGTCCCTGCATGTAATCCAGAAAAAGCCCCTGAGCGGCCATGGGAAATTTCAATTCGAAAGGTAATGTATTGCAGTATCTCTGAAATCCATCTACACTGGATCCAACTCGGGAACACATGTATGCGTATGTGTATATCTGTGTATGTGTATGTATGCACCATCAAGCCCAAGTCAAAAATCAACCTACTAGCATCGCGTCCCAACCCCCAACGCCGCCGAATGCCCACCTACCTCCCTACCTTATCAAAGTTTCATCTCATCCTGATTCAAAGAAAAATTCTTACCTCTCATAATCCGTCAAAAAACTTAGCCGATCCATCTACGAGCACTCTGGAACAGCCTCAACCAAGGTCCGTACAGACCCCACTCCTCCCGCTGGCGGGCCGGCAGGTAGCTGGCCACATCAGCCATTACAGTACGCTCGGGATGCGGCATGATCGCTAGCACGCGGCCGTCGGCGCTGGAGACGGCGGCGACACCACCGGGGCTGCCGTTGGGGTTGTAAGGGTACTGCTCCGTGACCTTGAGACGGTTGTCGACGTAGCGGACGGGGACCTGCTTGCCTTGCGACAGGGTCTCGAGATCGTTGGGTCCAGAGAACGAGGCGCGGCCCTCGCCGTGCGAGACGGCGATCGGTAGGTAGGAGCCGCCCATGCCGTGGAAGAAGACGGGCGATGCGCTCTCGTCCACCTTGACCATGCTGAAGCGCGCCTCGAACTGGTCGCTGGTGTTGGCGACGAAGTCGGGCCAGGCGCTGGCACCGGGGATGATCTCCTTGAGCTTCGACAGGGCTTGGCAGCCGTTGCAGACACCGAGCGTGAAGGTGTTGGTCCGCTTGAAGAACTCTTCGAACTCGATGCGGGCGTTCTCATGCAGCAAGACCGACTTGGCCCAGCCTTGTCCGGCGCCCAGAACGTCACCATAACTAAAGCCACCGCAGGCGGCCAAACCAGAGAACTCGGCGAGTTTGCGGCCGTTGATGATGTCCGACATGTGGATATCGACCGGATCAAAACCGGCAGCTCGGAAAGCGAAAGCCATCTCCGCAAACGAGTTGACACCCTGCTCTCGAAGAATGGCAACGCGAGGCCGCTTGAACATTCCGGTGAAGGAGGCAGTCATGGGGATGATGTTCTCGGACGGTGAGTAGGTGAGTCTGTAAGAGATACCGGGATCCTCCGAATCGGTGACGGTCGCGTATTCCGACTCGGCACAGGCTGGGTTGTCTCGAATCTTCTGCATTTCGTAGGACGTCTTGGACCACCATTGCTGCATCTCGGATCGCTCGATAGAGGCGAAGACGGGTTGCGTACCGTAGCGAATGACCAAGTTCTGCTTCTTGGAGGCTTGAACGATACCGCATCGCTTGATCAGACCAGGCGGGGGTCCGCACGTGGCGAAGCATCTCTTGAAGTTGATCTCGTCCGAGGCACGAACCTGGAAGACGGCGCCCAGCTCCTCGTTGAAGAGGGCCTCGGTCATGTCCTTGAGGCTGCCGGACTTGGCCACATCGTCCAAGAACATGCTGACGCCGCATCGGCCGGCGAACATCATTTCCGCAATCGTGGTGAACAGACCACCATCCGAAATATCGTGATATGCAAGGACAACGCCGCTTTCGTGAAGTTGGGCAATAGCATCGAAGTAATCTTTCAGCAGATCGACGTCACGCACATCGGGCGATTCGTTTCCGACCTGACTGAACGACTGTGCCAGAGCAGAACCACCCAAAGCCTTGCGACCCTGGGCCAAGTCGACATACATCAGCAGTGTATCGCCGACGTCCTCGACGCGTCGAAGTTGCGGGGTCCAGGTAGACTTGATATCTTCGACGGTGGTGAAAGCGGAGATGACAACGGACATGGGAGCACTAACGCTCTTGTTGCCCCTGTCGTCCTTCCAGGATGCCTTCATGGACATCGAGTCCTTGCCCACGGGAATGCTCACGCCCAGCTGAGGACACATCTGCGCACCAATAGCCTCGACGGCCTCGAAAAGAGCTGCTCCCTCACCAGGCTCCTTGACAGCAGACATCCAGTTGGCCGAAAGCTTGACGCGCTCAAGGTCGCCCTTAGCTGCACCGCCCAGAATATGGGCAGCACCGAGGTTGAGTAAGCTCTCGGCCACAGCCATTCGCGCAGAAGCAGCAGGGGAAATCAGGGCCAAGGTAGGCTTTTCGCCCATTGCCATAGCCTCACCGGTCTTCATCTCCTCCAAGCTGAAAGAGGTCGCAGTGACGGCAACGTCTGCGACGGGAGTCTGCCACGGGCCGACCATCTGATCTCGGGTAGTGAGACCGCCAACGGTTCGATCGCCAATGGTGATCAAGAAAGACTTGGAGCCGACGGCGGGCATGTGGAGAACACGCTGTGCGGATTTCCTGAAGAGCTCGGATTCGCTGGTGGATTCGCCAAAGGCACTCTTCATGCTTGCTACGGGGTCAAAAACAGGCAGTGAAGGCTTCAGGGAAGTGACATTTCGTTCCTGTTTCCGGCCGGCAGGGAAGAGCAGATCCATGGGGAGGTCGATGGGGTACGGGTGTTCCCCGGAGTCGCGATCCGAGAGGATAAGCTTGGCAGATCCGTCGGGGCCCGGGGGCAAAACCCGTCCAACGTCCGAGAAGCCACAGCGCTCCCTCCGGCAGATACTGACGAACCTGTTCATGCCGTCAGGGTTCACCAGCAGAACATATCGCTCTTGTGCCTCGTTGCAGAAGATCTCCATGGGGCTCATGCTTTGGTCTGCGCTTTCGACTTGGCGTAGCTCGAATTGACCTCCGAACCCGCTGTCCTTTACCAGTTCAGGCAAGGCGTTGCTGAGACCACCGGCACCAACGTCGTGGATGAAGGCGATGGGGCTTTGGTCGCCCATGGCGTTGCAAGTGTTGATGACCATCTGTGCGCGTCGCTCCATTTCGGGGTTGCCACGCTGGACACTGGCAAAGTCGAGTTCCGCAGTGGCCTCATTGCCGGTAGCTGAAGATGCAGCACCGCCACCAAGACCGATGAGCATAGCTGGGCCACCGAGTACGATGACATGTGCGCCTTCGTCCACTTTTTTCTCGTCTTTCAAAGCATGCTGCGGTCGGACGGAGCCAACACCACCAGCGATCTGTAAAGAGATTAGCTCAGTACAATTAAAGAAGGGCGGTGTGCTCACCATGATAGGCTTGTGGAAACCCTTGTGATCTTGCGACTCGGGGTTAAGCGCATTGGTCTGGAGTGTACGGAATACACCGGTCAATGAAGGACGGCCGAACTTGTAGATGTCAGCGTTTTTGGCCTAATTCGAGGCTAGTGTTCGATGGCTTACTTCGTTGTTGAAGCGAGCAGATCCAATGGGAGCCTCGAGCATGATGTCCAGAGCGCTGGCATAATGCGACGGCCTGCCGATATCGAGTTCCCAAGGGTATGCGTCTGCTTGGCCGGGAATATGGAGATCGGACACAAAGAAGCCGCAGAGACCAGCTTTGGGAGTGGAACCTCGGCCGACGGCACCCTTTGCAAAAGTTAGCAACCGACTCCCGGGCCTGACGGTGGCAGGTATCCTCGTATACATACCTCGTCACGGATTTCTCCTCCGCTACCGGTAGAGGCGCCAGGGAAGGGGCTGATGGCTGTTGGGTGATTGTGCTGTTGAAAGGTCAATAATCATTGATAATATGGAGGTACCCGGGCACTTACCGTCTCGACTTTGATCAGTGGCATGACAGTTTCTTTCGTGAGCTTGTAGCTGCCGGTCGAGTAGTCGGGAGCCCAGTGGTTGCCGTCAAGGCCTGCCATAACCGCAGCATTGTCGCTGTAGGCCGAGATGGTGTACTTGGGATTCTTCTGGTGAGTGTTCTTGATCATACCGAAGAGGCTCTGAGGTTTCTGTAGGCCATCGATGATCCAGGACGAGTTGAAAACGTGATGGCGACAGTGCTCGCTGTTGACCTGAGCGAACATGAATAGCTCCACGTCGCTCGGGGGACGTCCGAGCTCCTTGTACTTGCTGACAAGGTATTCCATGTTGGACTCGTCGAGGCCGAGTCCATTCTTCTTGTTGTAGTCTTGGAGAACTTCGAGAGGCTCCTGGACTTCTGCGAAAATATCGACGATAACGAGCTGTCTTCTCTCGCCCTCGTCGAAAATGGTGGCGGGGCTCGGGGATTCGAGGCCGATGTTCTCGGTCATGCGATCGTAAATGGTGTCTCGGAAGGAAGCAATATCCTCGACGGTTTGGTATTTGTTCTCGCCATCCAGTTCGATGCGTATGACGCGGCCTCTCTCGATCCTTTGCACCTGGTCCTTCAGGCCGCAGACGTGGGCAATGCTCGTAGCCTTGGAGCTCCATGGCGAGATGTTCCTGGGCGTGATGTAGATGTCGCAGACGTTCGGCTTATCGCTGGAGACCACGCCGGTGCTTTGGTCGACGGGTACGTGCAGCACTCTCTTGACGTTGTCGAGGCCACCTCCCTCCTTTTCGGACTGGATGTAGTAGACCCATTGGCCGGAGATGCCGGTGACTTTCTGGTCAGACACATTGGCGTTGATTCGGGCCAAGAGCTTGCCCACCTCGGCCTTGGTCAGGCACGACCCGCCAACAATCGTTTCGTACATGGCGAAGGTAGGAACTGATTGATTGAAGCGACGTGCGCGACCCCTTTGGATTGTGAGCCCGGGGTAGTGGGAACGAAGTCGGTGTCGTACGTAAGTCACCAAAGAAGTTCAATGCGTTGGAATGGCGGGGTATTTCTAGCACTGGGAAAAATTGTTATCGATAGAGGGTTTTTGGAGGGGCTAAACTGCAGTGACTTTTCAATGAGCGCGTGAGGGTGTTTTGGGGGCCTTGGGGGCCCTACATTGCAGCTTTGGCGGGGGAATAAGCCTTACGCCCTACGCCTTAAAACGCTGCGGCAAGGGTCCAATCGTGGAGGGTGGTACGTCAATTGCATCTACTGCACGCTCCATGCGTCAAGATGCGTTCGCCCAGCTGTTTCTGTCGGCGAGTAGCTGTCTTATCAATACAGAGAATTGCATTCACCACACCCTTTGTTTTCATTAAGCATGGATATCTGGGATGCTGATGGTGTCCAAGATAAGCTGCAGCTGCTGAAGCCTCAAGTACACCCTGCTCACGATGATGGGGGGAGACCCCCGCTTTTGTAGGACCTGACTTTGGGCGGCAGGCGGCTAACAACTCACATTTTCATGCTGATATATAATCCACTTCAGTATCAGGATGGCCGTGAATGAGAACCCAAAACGCCATGCGAAACCAAAACAGAAGTCCATACTCCCCATTGAGGCCGCCATAACAGCATGGGCTTCCAACTTACCAGATGCATCTGTACTGGGTGAAGTTGACATCGCAGAGCTTGCAGCACAAGCGCCGAAAAGATGGACAGTCTACGAACCCATGGTCCTGTTACCGTCGGGCTCCTTCACATCCCCGGCATGGGTTTCTGTCAAGTCAATGCTATCCGCTACAGATTTGGATGACTTATGGTCGAGGATACTGTCAGAGATCTCTCGGAAATCGGGTACTACTTTCACCCATCTTGCCGTGAACGAGGGCATACCGTTGCATCTCCGGGAACAAGACGAAAGCGACACCACCGAGGATGGCAGGGAGAACATTCTACGGAGTCCAAGTGGCTTGCAGGTCTTATACGGCGACTTCGGGTCATGCGACATGCCATCGGCTGCGGAGGAAGTAGCAGAAGCCGACTTTGAAGCTGCGTTTTGGGTTTCCACCAAGCAAAACGGCATTCACCAGACATGGGCGCCGAGGTGGACCATGTTCAGCCGGGGGAACATCAAGGAAAAAGCCAGGGTGCTCTCCTTCCACGACACAACGGAACCAACCCTGCAGAACAGGGCCATGAGCTCAAGCGAGCTGCGCAGCCAGTGGGCGGTGGACATGTACGCCGGGATCGGGTACTTCGTCTTCTCCTACGCGAAGCTTGGCATGCGTGTCCTGTGCTGGGAGCTGAACCCCTGGAGCGTGGAAGGCCTGCGGCGGGGTGCGCTTGCCAACGGCTGGAGTGTGCGGGTGATACGAGGCGCAGAGCTGGGCTCGGATATTGATCTGAGTGAGATCGTAGCCGGCGATGTGAGGATCGTGGTGTTCCAAGAGGATAACGCGATGGCTCTGCGGAGGATACAGGAAGCGAGGCGGAAACTGGCAGAGCAGCAGGGCAAGCTGGACGTTCTTCATGTTAACTGCGGATTTCTGCCGAGCAGCGCGCCCTGTTGGGAAGACTCGAGGGCGATCACCAAGGATACTGCCCGGGCTTGGTTGCATCTGCACGAGAATGTTGGTGTGGCAGATATCGAGACGAGGAAGATGGAGGTCCGGGACAGGTTAGCTGCTATGGTGCCAACCGACTCTTCTGAGCCCCGCGGGTCGGTTGACGTAGAACATGTCGAGCTTGTCAAAACATATGCCCCCGGCGTGTGGCACTGTGTTTTCGACGTATATAGTTGCACAAGATAACGTGGAGAGTGCAATCCGGGAACAGATACATTCTGACAATCGGGCAGTGTACCATGCGAGTGTGACGATTGCTTTGGCCTGAATACAACGATGCTTGCTTCCATCCTGCAGGTGCTTGTGGTGGGGTCCAGCCAGCAACCCTCAAGGCTAGAAACAATAGATTTATCAGTGGGTGGTGGCTACATGTACTCTAGTCAACGACCCCTGATCTGGTCTGATCTTGTCGGCTATCGTATATGCATGTATGTTAACTACATGACGCCAGGTGCCTGATAGACCCGTCGAAGTCACTTGTGTATTTCGCCCATACGTACCGTTTCGAAACGTGAGACGACGACGTCTTCCCGCTGCTGGGTGGTCAATCGTGCTCGGATTTCTGCCCCGGAAAGCAAGCATGCGACGAAAGCCAATCACAGGCCGCGAATGGCCTCGGACCCGGTCCGGGTCGCACGACGCCACTGACGACCCCTCACTAGGCCTATCAGCATCCAAAGGGCCCTGTGGCGACACTTTTTTGTTGCACGCCCAGCCCAGCCAGCCAGCCAGGCACCTTTTGTTGCGAGATGAAACCCCAGCCAGCATTCAATTTCCTGTGTAGGGTGGGTGAGCCCATGCGAACTCTCCATCCTTTCCACTGACACAGGCTTGGGACCTCGACATGAATTCCTACCGGCCCCTCTTCCCCAAGACCGATCCAGACGGCAGCGCTACCGAACAGTCAGACGCTGCGCTAGCCAGGATCAGCCGGCGCAAGCTGACCAGTATTGCTTGCGTCCACTGCCGGCTGAAGAAGACAAAGGTATGCCAACAACCTCGCTTGAATGCCATTCCCCGGCTCCTGGTTTGCCATCTTCTCTTCCCTTAGTTTACTGACCCAAGTCGCTCTAGTGCGATGGAGAACGTCCATGCTGCAAACGATGCCTGGGCAAGGGCGTAGAGTGCACCTACCCGGACGACGGCGACGCTCACATCCGTGCATCTCGACTGGCGAGCTACGAATGCCTGCTGGGAACGCTACGCCATGGGTCCGAGCCAGATGCAGAAGCCATCATTCATCGCTTGCGGCAGCCCGTCGGATCCACGGATGACTCGGACATGAAACAAAGGTTGAAGGCCATCCATGATTTCGTCAAGCGGCTGCAGGAAGTCCCCGGGGATGAAGCCGTGAGTCTCGTCACGCGCCTCCGGTCCGGCGAGGCGCTGGATGACGTGTTCCGAGACGCACGAGGCCTCATCCATGCTGGTGAATCTCATCGCCACACCACCGAGGACATGGAGGATGGCGCTTCCCGATGGATAGCAACAACCTCGTGGGACGAGAACATGATTCGAGCCATTTGGACTCTCAGCCAGTGGTGCCCTCGGAGGAGTCGAATGAGCTGGAAGACATCCTCTACTGCTGGAACCGCATGTCAGTCTCGGACACCACCCGGATACGTACCGCAGTGGACGCCTTTTTCGAGTTCAGCGAGCAGTGGTTCCTGGTATTTTCCAAAGAGACCATCATGGGCTACCACCGCGACATCTACGTCGACAGCCTGGACCGGCCCCAGACGGTGAAGCAGGCCGAGCTGTGCTGCCTGTGCGCCGTCGCCGCCATGGGCATGCGCTACGCCAACACCGACCAGCACGCGCTCGGGTACTCGGAGACGCTCTACCACACGGCCACCAACTACTTCGCCCTGCTGTACAAGATCCTGCCGCTGGACGCCATCAAGGTCTGCACCCTGCTCGCCAACTTCAACATCAAGAGCAAGCGCTCCACCGCGCTGGCCTTTGTCGAGATCGGCCTCAGCCTCTGCATGAAGCACAACCTCAACGACGACAACTTCCGCGAGCCCGGCATGTCCGAGGACACTTGGTTCAACCACCGCAAGACCTGGCGAACCCTGCTCTTCCAGTCGCTGCTCCTGTCGTCCACCCTCGGCTACGTCTTCGGCGGCGGCCTCTTCTTCGAGGAATTTCCCGTCTCCGACGTCGAGCTCGAGACGGTCCCCATGCTGCAGATCACCGTTTCGCGCGAGCTGACCAAGCTCTGCATCGTCAAGGCCAACATCTCTCGGATGGACTTTACGCTAAAGGGGCAGACCGCGGTCAGTCCCAAGTCGCTGATGCAGGACCTGCAGGAGTGGTACCGGCAGCTTCCGAACGATCTGTACCTTGGAGCTTTGATCGATGAGCAGTGCAAAGAGAAACGGGTGGCCATCTACTACGTCAACTTGATGTTCCTCAGCGCCACGGGGCTGCTGTACCGCCGCACTGCCGGGCGATTTCTGCGTTCGGTCGGCTTTGTAACGCGAGATGCAGCATTGGAACATTCTGCTTCCAGCAAGTACGTATTCGACAACGCCACCGAGGGTATATTGGCAGCACAACAAGCCGCGCGCATATTTGAGTTTCTAGTATTGGAGGATGTGGGTATTTGGAAGTGCTGGCTGGTCATGTAAGTATCGAACCTCGAAGCGCCTCGCATCTCATCTCGGATTCACCCCGACTGACACATGGCATCCACAGCCTCCAAGCCTACACGACCTGCACCGTCCTTATGCACTCGGTCCTGCAGCAGCAGCTCCACGGCGACTCCATGGCGAACTGGACCATCAACCTGCAGCACGCGCACTCCTGCCTCGTGATCCTGGAGCGCTGCGGGCCGGCCGACTCCACCATCAGCCACATGCACAACCAGCTGGCGGCCATCTCGCGCCGGGTGGCCGACTACAAAGGGCCCAGGCACCCGGCCCCCATCCCACTCGTCCCCACCGTCCTCCCGCCCGAATACCTCCTGACGATCCCCGAAGGCGCCGAGGGCGACGACGCCATGGCTGATCGCCTGCAGCTGTCGACGACCCTGCTGGTCAGGCTCTGCGGCCCGTTCGAGAACTTGGGCGAGTACGGAATGTTGGAGGCATGTGGCAGCCCTGCGTGACATTTTGTTTCCGAAACTAACCAACGCCGCTCAGCGAATTGCTCACATAACTTATTGGCCTAGATGACAGACAAAATCATAGCGGGGGCGGTCAGTAGCCCCCTATCTACCGACCAATGAAGGGTCGGACAAGGGTAAAATGTGTATACCATATTTCTCTATAAACCCAGTAAGCCAGCTCAAACTGAGCCAATATAAAGAAACGAATGTCGCTAAACTGTACCAGGTGTAGCCTTCCCTTCGAGGGGGTGCTGTAGCTATGAAAGCTTCAGGCTACGCGGCAAGGGGCTTTCCGACTTTCTGGTCGCAGCCATTGTGCCTGGTGCTCTCGTGCTTCTGCTACTGTGACGGAGGTGGCAGCAGCGCCCTCCGCTCCGGTTGGATGAGTTGGTGACTGGCATCCTGGCCATGACCCAATAGGCGTCAAAGCTGCGGTTCCTGCTACGGGGAGGTGGCGCATGGAGAGGAAGAGGCGGCCAAGAATGTTTCGGCTGCTAATATATGGATGGTAGAATTAGATTGGTAATAGCTTCGTGGCAGGATTGGATGTGTCATGCTGTTATGGTATTCACTTTCAAGTTGGGTTTGCTTTCTGGACGAAATACCCCGATCAATGTTCAACCTTCACCGACAAACCTGCAATTTTTGGTTCCCTGGAATCACAGGACATCCATCGTCCGTCTTATAGCAGTGACCATTTCACTGGCGTCAACATTGATGTTCGATCCATCGCTGTATCCCCTCCATATCCACATTTATTGAAAAAGATATGCTACGTCGCCAAAATACGAAGAAGGTGACCACGATGTATGACTATGCCGTTCTAATGCGACGCAAAACACGTCGTCCTTTTCATAATCTTAATGACACTCATGACTTCCATCATCTTTTGGTTCCGACTCGTGGATCTTAGGTCGCGAGATACAGTCCGAGGAATCGAAAGGGCGACAAAGCAACATAGAAAATAAACGATTTCAGCACGAGGAGGATATCTGGCTTGTTCCCGGATGACGGAGATGGTAGAAGGGTTGAAGCTCTACATCCGCTCATAGCTGATGTACAACTTAGGTATGGGAAGAGTCTAGACCCGTGAAAGTCCCTAGTGTTTCAAAGATTAGCAGCGCCCTTGGGGGAAGGGGGTGGGTTGCGTCGGGAAGCTGTACGGCGAATTTAGGTGGGAATCGCGAGTACATAATCACACGTGAGACCCCAGGGTTTTGTAGATAAGTTCAAACAATGTTCTCTTCACACCACGTGAGCGCCCCGTACGTCCCATTCACCCAACGGGAAGCCAAATTGTCTCTCCTTCGCTGCCTGAGCGCTGTCTGCTATACGTTTACCCATAATACCAGCATGTCTTCTGGCTGTGGCCGCTGCCTACTCATTCGTGGTCACGCGGATACATGGCTGCGAAGAGGCCTATCAGGATAACCTCGGAAACGGCCTGACCAGGCATCGGCGCCGAGTTTAAGACTCCCAGATTCACCTTCCGGAACGGTAGTTGCTCTAAAGCCGCGACTGATAGATTAAAGAAAAAGGTCATTGTTAATCGCACGGGGGCAACGTACCTAATCACGGTAGAAACGACTGAACATGGAGGTATTCTTAACCCAGAGTTCATTCTGGATGGCAAGGCTATCAAACTGGTCTCGGGAGATGCCGCTAAGGCTGAGAAGGCGGCAAAAGAGACATTTGTGGCTGCAAGAACATACGGGCACTTATGGAGACGCTGCTAAGAATATTTCAGCTCGACTAGTGGGCCAATGCCGACAAAAAGAACATCCTTGTTTGTTTGTTTTGTAATTTAACGTCGTCGCGTAACGGCGGCGCTCTACCTCCCTAGGGGTATGTGACGTGTCCGCTACAGTTACTCCGTAGACTGCTAATCTAATATACATATGTGGCCTATCTATACCTAGGAGCGCCTGTGTGGTCCGCGTTTGCTAACTATATCCGTTTAACTCTTCGGTACACGATATACCTACGGGTAACATACTATCTGGATATCATGGAATGCCACCCGGCCCATCCTGTGAAAGAGCTTGCTCAGGCCTTCCTGCCTATGAGCAGCCAATTGTTCCGGACGACCCAAGAAGACGCCCAACTCCCGTACTGAATAGGTCTTAACCTTTAAGTTAACCTTTCACTCGCCCCAGCCCAAGACCCTGGATACAGCTATCCACCTTGCTACAAGCTCGCTTATCGATTTAATAGGTGTGAAACAGCGCTCACACTCAGACGTATGAGGTCCCTTCCGGTGCCCAACCCGCAACCCAAGCCACGACGAAAATCAGAATCCACCTAAACGCAGAATCAGCTCTGAGGTCATGACCAAGATAAATAAAGCAACAGTTAACAAGAAGCAAGTACTCACATTCCGTACCAGCTGGTGAGAAAGCCCACTCTGGATTTGTAGACGAAAACGGTGGCGATCATGATGATGTGGATAATCGCGGAGCCGAGCAAGAACAGGTCAAAGTGCCACCGTCCCTGCAGGATTTATACATGTCAGCTTGCTCTTGCATACCCGAGATCCCGAGTGTGCCAAGAAAGAAACCAGCTCGGTAATTAAACGAAAGGAGAAAGCAGGCGAATACGGCCACTTACCACCAAAGTCCCCATCACCCGCCTCTCCCCCCACCGCGTCCCCAATGCGCGCAAGACACCAAGCAATGAAGAAGAACCCCAAGACGTCGAGGATAATATTGACAACAAAACTGCCGATCTCGAACCCGACGAACAGGAAAATCAGCGCCAGCACCGCAAGCGCCGTCCGCGTCGCGAGCGTGATCCACATGCAGAGCCGGCGCACCAGAGCCGGCAGGTCGCCGCCCGTGTCGAGGGTCCAGGAGGACCAGTCGAAGGGCCAGCAGAAGCGCGCGTTGGGGCAGTTGCGCTCGCCCCACGAGACGCCCTGGCCCGCGGGCCGCGGGGGCAAGCTGCCGCTGCTGCTGCGGCCGGACGTCAGGTAGTCGTGGATGGTTCGCACGTTCCGGGGCATGCCGCGTCCTGCTGCAGCCGCCGCGGAGGACTGCTGCTGAGCTGGTGGGACGAGCGGATCCTCGACATCGGAGGGGATTATGTCGTTATCGGCGGGTTGGGGCTTGAGATTGAAGTACTTGGACATGACTGCTTCAGGTTATTAGGATCCTGGGCGGTTTACCGGTGTGTTGACAGTTGAAGCTCTTGGGTGAAGAAACGTCGTGTAAGTGCGCAGTCCGGCGTGGGAAAATTATGTTCGAGTACACTTCGGTCGCCGGTGCTAGCGGTATCCAATTTAGACGACAGGAGAAAATAATGAAAGGATTGCTGGCTGGCCAGCGTGAAAACTGGATGGGCGCGCGAACCATTTTGAAGGATTTGGGAGTCGAGGCACAGCACAGTCTTACAGGCAACAAGGTGGGGGCTTGGCTTGGATGTCAGATTACTGTTGGTTTTCGATGTTTCAACAATCCTGGCCTGCATACTGTGCAACGGTACCCGGCATCCTAGGCTGGGCTGAGCCACTAAAAAGGGTCGCCCGAGAGCTGCTCTTCACGAAAAGCAAAGGTATCGCAAGGTCAGCCTCCGTCGAGCAGGCTCACCTATTTTTAGCGAATATGCGGGGGCCGCTCAGGTATGTAGGTAGGTATATAAACGCCCCAATAAGTTTTCGATAAGATCAAATCTGTGGTGCTAACGTCGTACGACATGGGAGTTTCCCCCTTCGAAGAGAGAAATTCCGCCCGCATCATCTATCGGCCCCTCTATGAGCAGTATTGCGGCAGCCATTCAAAGATGCCAGCTTAAAAGTTCGCTGCCGATGTTGGCTGCTGAAAGTTAGGAAGCTCGGTATCTTAGACCTTCCCTGTAAGCCACATAATCAATTCCCGTATGGATGAGACCGTAAGCACGGGACGTTCCTTGAACGAATCAGCAAGTGTCTGGCCGTGAGATTCCGTCAACTTGGAAGCGGCATCCGAGTCCCCGTCCACATCCAGCAGGACGGGGTCCCAGCCCGCATTCATGGCGCCGACGACGTCCTTGGCGTGCTCGTCGCCGACATACACCTTCTGCCAGCCCTCGACGTCCGCCCCAGCCTCCGCCATGCTCTTCCCGTCATCGCGAGCGGCGACGATCTGGGCCAGCATGTGCTCGGCCGACTCGAAGATGCGCCTATCCGGCTTCTCGACGCCGACGTCGTACGACATGCAGTGGAAATCGATGTCGTAGTCTGGCCTGGCGAGCACGCCCGCGTCGTCGATCTGCTGTTTGCCGCCGTAGCGCAGGGGGCTGACGTTGAGGCCGAAGGACGAGAGGATGCTGGGGACGCGGTCGTCGGAATTAGTCACGACGCCGACGACGATCTTGTCGAACCGCCTCTCGCTGCTGGGCTGTTTCAGCGCCCTCAGAGTAGATACTAGGCCCGGCTCGACATCGTAGCCTTCTTTGGAGGCGAAGCGATGCAGGAGCTTGGGGTCAAGTCTGTCGGTAGAGCTTGGCCGTCCTTGGACAGGGGGGTGAAAGTATTATGAATTACCTGTAGATCCGGTCAACAGGTGGCGGTGCCGATGATCAATCATCCTAGCTGCAGGCGATTGAGGTTGTGCCGAAGACGTACATTGGTCCACCACTTGGTTGCGCCGAGCCCTGTCGCTTTTCCGTAGTTGGGGTTTTTCTTCGACTCATCCTTGATTGCCGTCTTGAGGGTGGATTGGAGTTCACCGTCGGTAAAGCCAGTGAAACCGCATTGCCGCGCGACTTCGGCGTACTGCAGAGCGACCGTGTGTTTTGGTTTAAATAGAGTGCCGAATGCATCGAAGCATAAAAGAAGGTTGGGCTTCGCTTTCGCCATTTTCAAAGCGGGATTGAATTGATGCTGGGATAGACGCGGGAGATTGAGCTTAGGTCTGCGACCCGAAGAGCTGGTCGCGGAGCCGAAGCGGGTAAGGCACGTGACGTCATTCCCAAAACATTGCTGTTCATCCAGTATTCGATACACTATTTCGTACATCTCGCGCTATCGTACATACTGCATCAAACATCGCCAGCATATGAGCATTACAATGTTCAACCCCTTGTGCTTCTAGTGCGCTTAGTAGCGCGCCCCGTGTCTCCAGCGTCCGATGTTCGTTTCTTCGGCTGCTGCTTAGTAGACCCCGCGTTTCCTCTGCTGCCCCCCTTGGCCCCAGCTTCACCTTGTGCCAAGGAAAGATCTTGTCCGCCTTCTTCTTGTCGAAAAAGGGCGTCAAACCGAGCGCCTCGCGCCGGCGGAAGAACTCCCAGCAGAGGTGGTACGCCTGGCTCTGGCTGCCGGCCTCGGGTCCGGATTTCTCAAGGAACCCGATGAGCTGAGGCCGCTCGAGCCCGCACACCCGGCGGACCTTGTCCAGGTCCCACATCCGCGATAAGGAACCCGTCACGAAGCGCTTGAGGAGGGCGCGGACCTGGTCGCAGTCGTAGTTGATTTCGCGGTAGAAGGGCGAGGGCAAGGCCTTGAGCTCTTGGGGCGTCGGGTCCTTGGGCCCCGGCTGGAAGACCGAGTGCCAGATGGGCTCGAGGACGCCGTAGTCGCGATACCCGCTCAGGTGGGGCGTCATGTCGATGCCTTCATCAATATGCTCCAGGGCCGTCGCCTGCTTCTCCATGTTGACGGCCTCGCCCATGTTCTTGATGGACGGGTTCTCGTTGGCGATCTTCATGATGTTGGCCAGGTGCTGCACTTTTTGTTGTTCCTCGATCTTGCGGCACCGCTCCCGCCACTCGCTGCCCGTCCACATCTGGATGCCGCCCCCGTTACCACTCGTGTCGAATCGCACCTTGCGTGCCCGGATGGTCTCGGCGTAGGCGGCGATCTCGGCTTCATTCAGGTCGGGCGAAGACGCGGCGGCGCGCTTCGGGCGCTTGGTCGGGGGACATGTATTCGTTGATCCAGCTCATGAGGCAGTCCCGCAGGTAGTGGTTCGGTAAGTCTTCGAGGGTATGGTCCCGGCCGAGGCGGCCACCACTCACTTTGTCGTCGCTACCGAGAAGACAGGGCTTTTCCACGGGACCGTCGTTGCCATCTTCCCACACATAGAAAGCCAGGAAGCTGGTCAGCTCGGAGTCGTCAACCCCGGGTGTAGATTTGAGGTCTTCGACGAGCTGGTTATTAGACTTTCGAGACTAGGGTGTCTGCAGGTGCCGCTTGTCAGCACGCTAATATCAAGCAATGTGAGTACCCCAGGTGTATTTACTTGAAGGACTTACCGCTAGCGAGGCTGAGAAATAGGTTGCTGGTTTCTCATGCTTCCGGTTTGTAGGTCTGCAACGATTTGGCCGGTTTATCTTGCATGCTTTACTCCTTGGTGGCGCATTGCATGATCTCGGTCGCATTGACTTGGGCCGATTTACTCGGTAGACATCAGTCATGATTGGTGCCATCAGGAATCTGAAAAGCTGTGCAGGTTTATGGTCTCGTTTGATTTGGGAAAGTGTATTACAGCGATTAACGGGTGCTATCGTGGTGTAGAGCAAGAGGGTAAATGGGTTGATGCATTTCAATTCCCCGACTTTGGGATTAACAGCTTCTCTATGATCTCCCAATGTTTGCCAGACGTAACAGAAGTTATATCATTGTGATGATGTCAACCTCTGATGTCAATATTGCCAGGATATCTATTTAAGAATGCAGATCATGATGCTCTGGAAGTAAACAATCGCGGTGCAGGGCGCGTTGGGGGATGGTCGGATGGGCTTTACGTCACAGGCCGTCACAGGCGTTAAAGCGCCCAAGCCACATGCCCCTCAGTGAGCTCAATGCCCTAAAGACTCATGCTGCTAAGGTTGTCTTCAATTGAAAGCACCACCACCAACTGATCGGCTGCCAGCTGGCTGGAGCTCAAGAGCCCCAAAAGACCAATACTATCAATTGCAATAGCATTTGTTCACTAACGGACCTCGTGAAACTGAAACCGATGAACATGCGAGGGCATTCCAACAATCGATACGGCCAAGAAAACCCTGTGATCCCCGGCAGAAGCACCTGGGATCTCGATCACAGATCTGCAACCCAGCGAAATGGACAAAGTGCGAATAACAGGCGCAGCAAACAAGGAGTCGCATTGTCCACTAATTGGTATCGCAGTTCGGCCATCTTCTTCCGGCTCAGCCAACCTGCGCAATGACACTGGGAGAATGATCGAACCTCTCTCTGTTCTTCTGAGCCGACTCCTCACGAGAGCTACCGCCATGTGACTTGAACAACTGCGACACCTCTTCCGCCGTCAATGTCGCATCCTTCGAGCCCACCTGGACCGATTGCTGCTGCTGCTGCTGCTGCTGCCCCTGTGTCGTCTGCTGCTTTTGCTGCCGAGGCTTCCGCTTCAGAAACACCTCGTGGTAATCCCCCGCCAGGTCGAAGTGGTGCGTGTCGATGTCCTCGAACCCGTACCGCCGGTACCGCGCCGCGGCCATGGGGCTCGACTGGACGTAGGCCTCCATCCCGTCCTCGTCGGCGCGGTCGATCCCCCACTGGATCAGCTGGCGCGCGACGCCGCGGCCCTGCGCCCGCTGCCGCACGCCGATGAAGGCGAGGTGCCAGTGCGGCTGGCGGCCCATGTGCTCCCGCTGCTTGCGCTCCATGACCTCGAAGAACTGCTGCGCTAGGGCCTGCGCCTTCTGGCCGTCCGTCTCGGGCGCCGGCGGCGGCGGCGAGTAGGGCTCGGGCGCGGGGCGACCCACTCGACGTACCCGAGGATGGCGTCCTTGCTGTCCTTCTTGTCGGAAGGTGAGGAGGCGGACTCGGACTCGGACTCCTCGGTCACGACGAAGACGCGGACGTCGGGCTCCCTGACGCTGTCCGTGAAGGTGTCGAGGATCTCGGCCTGCGCGAGGGCCGAGGAGCGCGGGAAGATGCGGCTCGAGATGGGGTCCTCGGAGAAGGCGTCGAAGAAGACGTCGCACAGCGACGGGATGTCGGCCGTGGTCGCCTCGCGCATGTGGAACGCCATTGAAACTTGGTGGCCGAAGTATCGACGATGGATTAGTTGCGTGTGGAAGAAAGGTGGGTTGTAATAGGAGTAAGAATGACGACAAGTATGTTTCGAAACAGTAGGGCCGCGTGATGGTCTTGGGTAGGGTTGGACGTTTCGATTGTTAGTGACTGACGAAATCGGTCCCTTCCTAAGTTAAGGTGGTAAGCTTGGCTTGTGGGATAGAGTTGCTTCACTAACAATAGTCTCGCCAGGGAGCGACAAGACGTGGGTTTATACATCTTTTCTTTCTTTCCGGAAATGGGCGGCTGACTCAGGAGGCCTCAACGATCGTTATCATATGCCAATAGCCAATCTCCCGAAGTTCTGACGTGTGACGCGATATCGAACCGCGGCTGCGCAGGTTGCCGATAGATACCGCCAACCGCTTGGTCTGTTATGAGACGATCAATCGGGCTGTGGATCGAGAGGGCCCGGAGGTAAGGGACTCTCGGGCTGCGCTCCTCGGGCAGATCAGCCCCGCGGTCTCCATCTTGCGCAGAGTCCCAGTTTCCGAAGAATGGGGTCTCGAGAAGGGATAGCGGCACTAGACCAGCGCTTCTGGTTGGATTCCACGCAGCTGGGACTAGCAAGGCGGAACCCAGTTCGACCACGATCCCGGTAGCTGCTTCACGGCGGTCTGCCGAGACAACGACGCCCTTCTGGACAATTTCTTTCCCTCGTGGTCTGGCCGCACGTCGCACTTTATTAAGCTTCTTCTGACAGGTTGGACCCTGGCGCTTCCCGGCCTGACTCGTTCGTCGTTCAGGCCTGTTTCGTGGTGGAGCGGAAGTGTGGGTGCTGATTGGCTAGCCCCCACGAATCTCAGGGTCCTCGGGCTCCGAGCAAGTGCCCTCAGGGAGGCTCCGGACCCATCGGGTTATACCTCATTGGTCGGCGGGAGTATTGCATGGTGCGAACTAATGTGTCACGCCGATTCCTCATTCGCTGCAAGCTCCACTCGCCCGTATCGCGAAAGAAGGAAGTGGGAGGGATAATTCCCGAGTCCCCCTTGGCTTGTCTCCTTCCCATTGCTGATATCCTCCTTGTGTAATCAGAGAGCGTGTCAATTTCTACCGGTCCTTTTTGTGGCAACTATGTTCTCGTTTTCCTTGGCTAACAGGACGAAGGCGCCGCTTGTCGCACCTCCTCACGCTGAGGGTACTCGTACTCGTACCGGTAGTCATGAGCTGCCTCTCGAGGGCGTCTACACGAGTCAAGCAGGTCTCGCATTCTACACCCCGCCCGACACCGATGCTTTCCAATACGCCTTGTCCCCCGAGCCTATCATCTGTGAGGAGAAGCAGCAGGAGGATCCGACGACGATAGACGCCATGGTGGTGAGCAGGAGGAAAACCAGCAGCAAGTCATCCTCCGTCGGAAATCATCCCACGAATCCCAATGCTCCACCACCACCCCAGGCCAAGAAGAAAAAAGTACACCCGGGCCTTCAGCCATCGGGCCCGCACCGGCTGCATGACTTGGTAAGTGTGGCCCTTGCATCGCCCTCGCAATGGATACCTACTCGATGCTAACTGTGGTACCGAACAGCAGGTAACAAGAATCTCCTCCAATCCCATCCATCTGACCACTCAGCCACTCCAAACGTATGTTACAAATGTTTTCTTCTTCACTAACAGTGTCCATCTTGGCATGTATACAGAATCCGCCACAAGAAATGTGACGAAGCAAAACCCACATGTCGTCGCTGCGCCGCCGCCAATGTGGTCTGCGACGGCTACCAGTCGGCCCAACCGCCGTCATCCAAGTCGGCGCCTGATGCCGGCGCCGCCTCAACAACTTCACAGGCGGTGGCGAAATCGACCGCCACCTCCTCCTACTCCTCAAGCAGTGGCAGCCCAGCCAGCAGCAGTAGCCATAGGAGCCTCAGCCCGTCGTCGCGGCGGAGCAGTGCTAGTACCGCTCCACTCTTTACCATCAACCCCATCGTCTTCGAGTCCGCCACCGAGGCGCGCTACTTCCACCACTTCCGGGTCTGCACCCGCTTCGGCCTGGCCGAGTCGGCCGGCCTGCTCGACTTTTGGGACGCCTATGCGCTGCCCATAGCGCACCAGGAGGACTACCTGCGGCAGACCATCTCCGCCGTCGGCGCCGCGCACCAGCTCTTCGTCATTAGGTCTTACACGGCGTCGTCCAGCTCGTCGAGTTGGGATACGGACCAGGAGAATGCCGCGATGCAGCAGTACAACCGGGCCATCTCCAGCCTGGTCAAGGCCATGTCGTCGCCGAACTCGGTCGCGTCCTCCCACGGCGCGCTTCTTTGCTGCCTGATGTTCGTGACGTTCGAGAGCCTGCTGGGGCGGTACTCCGAGTCCATCAAGCACATCCAGTCGGGCTTCCAGCTCCTCGCCTCCCTGGACGCGGGCGGCAAGATCCGCGACGCCGGGCTCTGGCAGCAAACGTACGACATGTTTGCCCGCCTCGGCCTCGAGTTCTCCGCGTTCATGGACGCGCCGCTGACGCCGGCGCTGCCGAGCAACAGCGACCCGGCGGCCCTGGTCGCGGAAGAGGCGCAGCAGCCCTTTGCCGACCTGAACGAGGCCATGTACTCTCTCCGGACGCTCGACATCGGCCACTTCCTCGCGCTCCACGAGGCCGAACAGCGGCACCTGATGATCTACGGCTCGCCGCCGCACTCGCGGCCCCCGACCCCGGAAGGGAAAATGGCGCGCGCGGACCCGTACGCGGCCGGGCTGCCGCGGGGCACGTCGCGGTCCCCCGTCTCGTCTTCGTCGTTCGTGTCCAACAACAACACCATCACGACCACCACGACGTTCGGCCCGCTCTGGGAGGAGGCTTGGAACGACCGGTTCTACGCGTGGAACCGCCGGTTCGAGCTCACGGCGCAGCGTTTACCGCCCGAAAGCGACATGCCGGAGCGCGACCGCGGCATGCTGGCCCGGCTGCGCCTGCAGCAGAGCTTCTGGGAGATGGCGGTCGAGCTCTCCAAGAACGGCGGCGACGCGGCGGGCGTGTCGCACCAGACGTGCGAGGAGTGCCTGGAGCGGGCGGAGCGGCTCGCGGCGCCCTTCCTGGCGGCCAACAAGCCGACCTTTTCGCTCGACGGGGACCTCATCTCGGACCTCTCCTTCATCATCAGCGTGTGCCGGGACCCGCGCCAGCAGGAGCGCGCCCTGAAACTCTTGCGGTCCCTCAACCGCCGCGAGGGCATCTGGGACAGCCGCGAGATCGCCGAGATGCACGAGTTCTCCATCTCGCTCGGCGTCGCGGAGCTCTGGGGCCAGGACGAGGGGCTCGGGTGCTCGGTCCCGGCGTTCATGCGGTCGCTGTCGCGCATGTCGGAGCAGGCGTACACGCCGCGGGCGGCGCTGGTGTCGATGGCGGAGTTTGAGAGTCGAGAAAATAGTAATAGTAGTAGCGCTATTACTAGTAATAGCGGCAGCAGTCCGCGGGTATCGTCGGTTGGGGACGGGGGCGAGGGGGTTTATGTTGTATGAATGGATTTGGTGCCGTTTGAGGGGAGGTTTACGAAGAGATACAAACAGTACTCTTCTGGGCATAATGATATAAGCTCTTAATTTTACCCCCTGCAGTTCAATGACAGAACGACAGGCAACAGCTCGGCTGAAACACTAGACCATCGTATCGCTTGAAACAGTGTTATGTTATTCGCTACGCCAATCTTCAATTGGCGAGCATGGGAAAATATTCCCATTGAGAAAGAAGTATACACAAGAACGTTGCCCACCATCACCTTCCCATTCCTCGTCACACCTCCCCCCATCCCAACTCACATACCGTCCTTAATCATGGCATTCACCATGAGCACATTCCGATCCGCATTCGTCTCGCTCCACTCATTATCGTAGTTGAGCCCGTACGGCCAGAAATGCGACCCGCCGCAGCTGATCTTGGCGTCCGGCCCGTCCCAGCTCCGGAGGAGGGGCAGCGCGGTCGCCCAGTCGCCCGAAGCGCACTTGCGGTCGAACGCGGCCGTCTGCCCCACGCCCAGCGTGTGCGAGACCTCGTGCAGCGCGGTGCGCTCGTTCATGTAGGCGCGGTTCGAGCCGAAGCGCAGGTCGCCGTTGTAGTTGGCCTCGGCCGTGGGGACGCCGGGCGTGTAGTAAACCCGGATGTTCTTGCTGGCCGAACCGAGCCGGGCGTGCCGTGCCGCGGCCAGCTTCATGGCGGACTCGATCTTGGTGTAGGCGTCGGATTGGTCGGCGGTGGGGTTGGACGCTTTTTCTAGGGTCCAGTTTATGGCGCCGTGGGCTACGGAGAGGCTGGTGGCCAGGGTGGCGAGGAGGGAGAGCTTCATTTTGGTGGTGATGGTGATGAGAAGGTATGTGATTGGGGTTTGGTGCAGGTCTGGGAGAAGCGAAGAGTCAAGCAACGCGGTTGCGAATTCAGGAACCGAAGAGAAAATAGGGCAGTCAAAATAATAACTTCTGGTGAATCTAAACGAAACAAACTCGATAAAGTTTCACGAGAACATCAAGGGAGAGAGCGAAGGGTTGCCAGTTTATGTAAACGCCTGAACCCTGATCGACCTACCCAGCTACCTTCCTATCGTGGAGCATGAGATCTCTCGGCTCTATATGCCGACCAGGGAATTGGGCACAGATCCATCTCGCCTACGACAAACGGCAGTTGAATGGTCATATCAGGGCGGTCCTATAGCGGCTAATAACGACCTTGGTAATTGTGATGGCCACATCTGGGTGGTGGGAATTTGTTGGCGACAGTCGGCCGTCTTGGAGGATGCTACTCTGGCTACCGCACGACACACCGGACGGGTCTTGGCGCATGAACTGGCTCCGCCCCGACTTGCCCGTTCGGGCAACCAGCATCCGCTGTTTATTTGAGCCAGGAGGTCATAGCCAGCAGGTCAGCGCACACAAGGAGCGACCGCATCGTCGCATTTTAATTCGAAACGGGGCCTGTCGTTGTCACCTTCTTCAAACATGGCGGGAGTCCGAGAGCAGAGCGTCAAGTGAAATCAGATCATAACGGAGGGCAAGACTATCGGCGCATGCCCGGGTGGTTAGCTGAACACACTGCGATTCGTGTGGAAAACATACATGTATTGTATGCACATTATCTGCATATGTAGGTACAGGTAGGTAACAATTAACCTGCACGCATTCATAGTGCAGTAAATGGGAGTTGATCATGTGCTGAAGTTCCAGTTTTTAGTCTTCAATACGATCTACCTTGGCACAGCAACCTGCACCGGGTTGGCCATGAGAGCTCGCATGCGTATGTAGGGCCCAGATATACAGATGGGTGAGGCTGGTTGGCTGGCATGTCATCCGATAATGCGTCGCCCATGCCTTTCTATCGCTGAACCAGGGGCCACAACCGCCTGCCTTGTTTGTTGGGCGATCAGTCCTAGCAGATCTAAAAATGGAAAGTGGTACCGCGCCAAGATCGCTGGCGATAGTGGTCGGGTTCAAATCATGTGAAATCTCGAGAGAGATTCGTCCATGCTCGTGTGATTGTTAGCGGGACGGAGTTCCGCGTCCAACGGCACAAAAAAAGGGTGGCGGCGCCGGGCCCGGACAACTACACGTTTGGATCCGAGCCCAGAGAAGGTGACAGACTAGCTGGACGGCCCTGATGGCTATGTCTGAGACATGGCGTTGGTGTGTCCCTCTCAAGGTAGACCCTAAATTTGACTGGTGGCAGGCGGACTGGTTCGACTTTCCAAATCATCGGCAATGGTCGTTGTTTGCCAAGTTCCTACTTCGCGAGTGTATCTGCAAAACTGCGTCCAAGTCCACGTTCTGCGATGGACCAAATAGGCACAAGGCAAGCAGCCAGCCTTGGATTGCTGTGCCGCAGAGTTGTTCCATTATTGTCATCAATCTCAAACTGGCATCTTTGAGGAAGAGCAAAACGTCATCGTGTTCATATTTAGCAGGGGCCAGCACCTGTCCTCCATGATCCGACCGCATAGAGGCACATACTATGCGTACACGCTCTTCTTCTTCTCAATACACATTACAACATATAATCGTAAAATCCACGTGTTCAACATATACCGCATACATGTAGTAGCCGCGGATCCTGTCCCATTCCCGTAGTCTGTCACGAGCGCCGAGTCGGTCTTCTAGCCAGCCCGCTGGAACAGCTTGGGAATGTTGCCCTCGACAATGTGCATGCGGTTCATCTGCTCGACGCGCTCCTCGGCCGCCTCCATCTCCTCGTGCTTCTTGAAGTGGGCGATATCCTCGGGGTGGACGAGGTCCTCCATCGTGGTGTCGTCGCCGTGGTACTTCTCCCAGTGGTGGATCTCGTACTCGTACTCGTCGTCGCCATGGTGGCCCGGCCCCGTGCCCATGTCGGGCAGCGTCTTGCCCGCGTTGATGAAGTCGATGAACTCGGCGCGCGAGACGAAGCCGTCGTGGTCGGTGTCCATCAGGCTCGCCACCTCGTGCGCGATGTCGGCCTTGCGCGACTGCGGCACGCCCGCGTTCGACTCGTCCATCAGGCCGTACGTCCGCTGGATCTCCTCGTGCTCCCAGTGGCCGTCGGCGTCGTAGTCGTGCAGCGCGAAGAAGGAGGAGGCGTCGAAGTCGGCGATGTGGTGTTCCTCTGTCCGGCGAAGAGAAGCAAGCAAGTGTTAGCTAGCGTCAATTGAAACGGGTACACAGCAGCAGCAGCAGTTTCGGAGCGCTTGATGCAACAAAGCAAAGCAAGCAAATCAAGCCGCTTTTCTCGTATTCGAGGGTGAATGGATTGGGTAACGATGGGGAAAAACGTACCGGCCATATGTTTGGTCATCCAATCGGCCTTTTCGTCGACCATGGGCTTCTGCGAGCCGCCATGGTCACCGTGTGCCAGGGCTCCGCCGAGCAAGCTCAACGTCACTAGTATCGTGGATCGCATTTTCGAGTATGTGTGTTGGGGCCTTTGAGGAAACAAGAAAAGGTCAATCGTCGGGTTTGGTCGGTGGTGGGCTCGAGAAGATGCGAGGTTCTAATGGCAAGAGGATTGTTTCGTTTCGGGATGAGGCGAAAAGCCGGGTTTGGTTTTGGAGATTCCCGTCAGCAGCTCCCGACAGACAGATCCCAGATTGGCATGTCGACATGACAAGGGGGATCGACGCTTGCTGCAGGTTTAGCTGCGGTTGCTGGGCAGGGGACTCGGGGTGGGTGACGCTAACCCTGTCGTGGCCTGGCTCACATGTTTCGACATCAGTCAGGTACCATCGATGGAATTGATTTGGTCGTTAGTTTTGGGATTGAGGCACAAATATAGCATGCCTACATGACATGCTCAATTGTTGTAGAATTGCAATTTTGAAGAGTTGACTGACAAGTTCAATTGCTGTCGACTGTCCGACAGCCCAAGCTGGAATTCAATTCGAGAGAGGCTGACGCTCTGTGACCCACTGACGTCAGGCTTGAGCGACGCCAGTGCTGTAGCGGGAAGTCTGTTGACAGCCCCGGAGCAACGTCCAAAAAAGCCCACCTTAAACCGACTTCAAGCGAAACTCGACTTTCGACGCGCTGCGACGGACGCGACAGCCACTTTCGACATCGATATTTCCCGCCGCCACCATGTCACGCACTCTGGAGACGACCCTCCTCTCGCTCGTGCCGACCTATCCCTCCGCGTCTGATCTTCCCCGTCCGCTCGTAGACTTGTCCTCGAGTCTCCTGACCCAGTCCCGACACAATGCCAGCACCCTCAAGGCCGAGGAGGAGGTCGCGCGCGAGTACGCATGCGCCAACCTCGCCTGCGAGCGCCTGAAGACGAGTCTGGACCTGCCGCCCATCCAGGCGCGCCCGCCGGTGCCGCCGCGTATATACAAGAGGCTGTACACCCACCTCGACCACATCCTGCCGGCAAATGCGGTGGCCAAAAGCGGACGGGTCAGGACGCCGAGCAGCAAGCTCCGAGAAGCGCAGGGGCTGTTTGGCAGCGGCGCCACGATTGAGAGAACACACAACCGAGGCACGCCCATCAAGGAATCGTCGCTGGCGCAGTTCCGGTCGAGGACAGATGGCACACCGACCAAGTCGTCGGCCAAGAAGGGGATTGTGACGCCCGCTAAGCGGAAGGCGCCTGGCGACCACAACACACTACCCCCTGGATCCGCCCGACAATCCAGTTCATGTGCACCCAGATGCACGAGAGCCGCATCGGCCGCATTGTTCTGGCCGGCATGGAGACAATCGTATTACCGCGTGGCCGACGCACCACGGACGAGTGGGTCACCTCGAACTTGACGCCGCTCCTGGCCGGTATCGCCTTCCTCACGATCTGGCAGATCATCTCCCTAGAGACGGACAACCCCGATCCAAAGATGTACGCCAAGGCCCGCGAGCAGGTTCTCAAGGCCGTAATGAAGGCGCGCGACGAGGTCCAGGTGAAGGGGTTCGAAGAAGACGAGGACGAGGCGTGGGAGGGCTGGTCCAACATCTGCACCAAAGATATCGACAAGGCGGTGGAGAAGGGGACCAAGAGCGGCTGGCAGGAGTCCGGCTGGTTCGGCAGCATACAGGATATGGTGGACGCATGCGGCACCGGCAAGGGCAATCAAGGAGGCTCGGGTTCTGGCGAAGATGGCGGCGATGATGATGGCGATGACGAGATCATGGACCGGATGCAGATGCAGAGGGGAGACAGCATGTTCCAGGGCCGCTGGGTCATGACAGACCGAAAGCGAGAGGAGTACCGGCATTGGAAGGAAGATATCATGCTGAGGATTGAGGAGATCAAGAAGGAGCAGGAGGACAGGATGGACGTGGATGAAGCAGCGTAATGATACCCCCATAGACCAGAGCCATACCTAGATCGATTAATGCATCCAATATCTCTGGATCTGTCTCCGTGTTCGTTTCCTCGCAGCTATGAAAGATGGCCGTAGCAGCTTGGCTAATGAAGAGATTGCCTACCCGCCAACGTGATCAGTGATTTCCGAATTCAAGTTAAGGCATTACGTAGACAACCGCGTCCCCTTCTCCCTGTACAAGCTGCGTCCCCTACCACCAGAAGAAGCTACCATTCACGGTCACCTAGACAATCACTCAAACAATGCCCCTAAGCAAGCTACCTATCTACAGTACCTACCTACAGGTACAGGTACAGGTACAGCTACCTAGCTAGGTATGTAGCTAAGCACCTGATTCAACAGTAGGTCCCTACATAATCCCCAATAGCAGCTACTTTTCCCAAGCCACCACGAGGAAGCCGCCCGGACACGAGGGTATGGCCGAGTGGTTGTTATGCGAGTTGCGCAGAATCGCACACATGCAACGTAAAAACGGCTAGATAAACCCCAGCAGGAGCGCAACCAACAGGCCCGAGTCCTATTCCTCCTGTCCCGGCTGGGTTTTCGAAATGGTCAACCCGGGTGCACACGGGGGTTCCGTTGCTTTTTTGTCAATTTATCTACTTGAACCGTATGCTTTTTTATTCTTCTTATTTATCTATTCATCTCTCCTTCTCCCTTTTTGAACCCAGGCCTCCCGCAGTACTTGTGTACGGTTTGATATGAATATGTCTTGGCCAATTGCATACCAACATCAACATATCTCGTTGTCGCCACTCCAACACCACCCATATGTGCGTATATGCTCTGTAGATATTTCCATCTTCACCTCCACTTCAGTATCCTTCCAATTAATGCAAGATCAGCCAAGTGAACCCACACCCATATCTACTGTCACACTGCTTCAAAGAGGGCACGGTGGGTACTTCATCTCCAATACAGCATCAAATCCGCAGCCTCCACTTCGGGGTACTGCGGAGGCCAAAGGGCTAAGGGGTCAAGTGGTCAAGTGGTTATCGTTCTGTTCCGAACTGTCGTCGTACAGGCAGACGACATGATGTAAAATCGGGTTAGACAAAACGCTGGGGGCGCCCACGGGAAATACGACAACCCTTAGCGTTTTTCGTATGTTCGGGTCGACACGAGCAGAGCTTTTTTTGCCATGTTGTTTTTATTATATATTCCATTAAATTGCATTGGGCGTCCTTCTAATTCTGAGTACCTACCTAAGGTAGGTTCCGAATGTTGATTTGGGTTTGATGTTTTGGGAAGCTGTGTTGCTTGGGCAGGTAGGAATTCCACCCGGGCAGGATCTTGTCTCCCTGGGGAACCTGTATCAATGGGCCAAAACACCAGGGATCGTGTTCGAATCTCCCTATGAGCAACACTTTTAATAGTTCTATCAATTATTTCTTTTGCACTTTTCACATGTATCCATTCCCTCCACTCCCCATTTTCTGCCACCTCCCAATGCCACCTCTCGTTACCTGTCGTCCTAGGACTGCCTTTTTGTAGTACGTGAACGCCTCTAACCACACACTTCGTGGAAGCATTGCTATGCTATGTTGACGAAGATCCCTTAGCAAATTACCTCTCGGACATGCATGCTGCCAGATCTGTATCCCGATACCACTCTCGTCAGTCTGACTGCATCGATTTGGATGACAGTTTTTCGGTGTTCTTTTTTTTTCTTTTTTGGAAAAGAGGGTTCTGACACGGCGAGTCAAACAACAGATTCCCGGTCCGTTCTCCCTACGTAGCTTTCTCCAGCTACGAGAGATCGTGCTGCCGCTCGACGTTTTCCAGTGCCATCTGGTCGACCGGGCATCTCGGGTCGACAAGTCCATCGAGGACGTGGTCGAAGAGGATCCGGAAACGCTTGGTCTTCGGCTTGGCAACTTCCTTCCGGGGTCGGTGGCTCAGTTGACCTTGTCATCGCAGGGGCAGGTTCCGCATGACAGAGTACTCGCGGTCCTATTTCACGACTTCGGGGCTCTGAAAGACATGCGTCTCCCAGACATGGAACAGATCATAATCGAGTGCCAGCTGGACTACGATCCAGATCCTGCATTCCAGGCCATATGCGAGGGCTTGGAGTCTGAAGTTGGGCTGAGCGGGGTGGCTCTACACCTCGAGACGGAACCGCTCGGGCCTGAGCTAGAGTGGCCTGGATCGGAAAAGTTCGAGTCTTTTATAGGTTTCGACGACCCACCTCAAGACGAAGAGGACGGAGCAGCTACGCATGCCATCAAGAATGCGTTTGAGGATATCGGACTAGGATTAGGATCAAGCCTTCCGCCATCTCAGGGCCCCTCGACCAGCCGATCCCCCTATTCTTTGCCAACGGTAGAGGTAGCTCCACTCCGCTTTCGCCGCCAGGTCTCAACATAGGGGACCAGACGGAGTCGGCCGTTGAGCCGGGACTGAAAAGCAAGGGAAAACGTCGTGCCCGGGACACGATTTCGGTGATTAACAAAAGGATTAAGTCGGCCGATGAATGAGTGCACTCGTACAAAGTTTTCTTCTTCCTTCTATTTGCTGTTTCCATTGGCTTCGCAACTACAGGCAATGATGATGCTGTGTCAGATAAGGTCGTAAGCTTCCCCAGTACCAGCCTTCCCTACATCCTACCGACTCCTTACCAAACCAGAACATACCCGCTGCGGTTGACGAGTTTGCACATATGGGAACGGGCATGACAAACATCTAGATGCCGCCAGACCGAACCCCGCCGGTCCGAGCTGCCCACCTAGACCCGCAATATCCTTCTGTCCCACCTGGCCTACGCAAGGCCTCACGGTGTCGTTCAGATACACGATGGCGGGGAGGACCCGGAACGTCCCACTGCAATTCCCAAAGTCCCACCGCTGCGTAATCCCCCAATGGTGCACCCAGATGCAAGCCAAGAGGCGGCCCATCGCGACGACGGCCTCGCAGCTCTCACTGCTCGCCTGTCGTGGACATTGATAAACCCGGAAAGCGTGAGGGTAAGAAGTGAAACAGGTTATGGCCAGGGGATGGGTGCCAAGAAAACGAGAAGAAGCCCAGAGTGTGGTTTAATGTTTTGGTTTAGTCATATCTCATTTCCCTATACTAAATACCGAGTTTGGTACTTGTATTCGAGGGGCGCTTGTCGCACCCCCTGGGTCAGGTCTCCTTCCCGCTTTCCACTCAAGGAAGTGACACAAAACACGCTTCCTTGCACGTGATATCCCTCATAGCCGCGCACTGTAGCTAGCGCCCGCAGTGCCCCCCAGGCACCGACGGAAATTACCCCAAACACATAGACGACGAGCAGTTTACTGGAAGTCGTTGGGCCAGCACTTCTCCTTGGGCCAGTTATTGGCGTCGTGCGTGGCGGCGTGCGTCTCCAGCTGCACCTTGTTGGTGTTCACAATCTCCTTGCGGCAGTTTTGGCACTGAACAAAAGGGGTTGGGGCAGGATCAGCTTTGCAATTTGCAAAAGAAAAAAAAAAAAAAAAAAAAATTTCAATAATTTCAGGGTCACGCGGGTGTGGTAAAGCTCACGATGGATGTGGGCTTGGGGGGCTTGACGGGCAGGCCGTTGGCCTTGACCGGGGCACGCGTGCCGGCCTTCTCGGCGGCCTTGTGCTCGCGTTGTATCTGAGGGTGGGGGTTAGCACCGACATTTCGATATCAGATTGGGGTAAATGATGCGGTTGACTCACTCTGGCTTTCTTACTGATAGGCATGATGACGGTTTGATGGACGAACTCTAACAGTAAGGCTTCCTGGTTTGGCAAAAGGAGTGAGGGAGCGTCAAGGAGTGAACGTCGAAAGAGTGAACAAACGTCGCGGGGGGATGGAGGGAAAATTATTTTTGTTTCGACCCTGCAGCAGACTAGGCGCCTAGGGCCGCCGCACAAAGAGTGGGATGGTTTGCTGCGAGGCGCCCAAAATAGCGATAGCGCTGGCCCGTTGGGCTCCATTCCTAGAGCCACAATCAGGCCATAAGGGCCTAGGCTGCAAACGAGATGCACTGCCACAGATAACCGCCACCCCTGCGGCTTGTCAGCGGCTTGTCAGATAAGGCCCCTTCCCTTGCACAACAACCAAAACACACCATCCCGCTTTTCAGAAGCATGCGATTCCCAGCGTTCTAACAAAAAGCTGTTCGCAGGATAGTGTTCCAGTTACCAGGTTGAAAGTTCTGTCCCTCGGAGTAGAAAGTACCACTTGTGGCGTGCAGCTCACAGGTATTCAATATTGCCTGTGCCGTGTCGGCAATCAAGCCGTAGTTGTCTATGGTTAAAGGAGTTGTGTTCTGCGTTAAACGAAACAACAGTATTAGTTACTATGTTGCTACAAGAGCTTTTGTTAGCTCCATGGAAGACGGGCAAACTTACATCGTTGCACCACCAGATTGCACAATCATTCGAGCAACTGACACGGCCACAGTTCCCAGGGCCAGGTCCGGCCGATGGCGAGCCGGGGACGCGCCTGAGGTAAGCTATTCCCTCGTCCCAGCCGTTAACGACGTAGGGAGGGAAGCAGAGGATGCGGCCATCTCGCTTTTGAGCCTGGGTCTGGGTCTGATGCAGTCCTCGTGGCTGTGGGACGAGCCTGAACTCCGGGTTGATCCTCAGGGCTTGCTCATGCACCTGCTGGACCGTGCCGTTGAGGAGTTCCATTTGGCCAGGCGCCACCTCAACGGCCCACTGCATCGGCTCGACCCCGTACCCGGGCAGAGGGGGCTCAGTTGCAAGCGCGCCGAAAGCCTAGGCGTCTTAGGTCATGGGGTCTCTCGTTTCTCTTTTGGATTTCCTTAAGGACTGTACTCACAATTTCCACAATTGCTGTGGTGACGACGAGGATGATTCCAGAGAAGAACCACATGTTGACCAATTCAGGAGAAACGGTATGAATCTTGGGTGAATATGTGTTAATGTCCTGATGATGATAGAATTGGAGAATGGGAGAATGGTGTGATTGCCATGGGCGCGTGAAAGTTGATCGGAACACCAGAGCTTTATATATCAGCGGCAATACACGGTTGCTTTTGAGACTGTATGACTCAAGGCTTCTGCTTCTGAGGATTAATCCGTCAAAGCGTCTGTATGTAGATCATCATGATGCCAATTGCTTCTCAAGCGTATAGAAGATGTATGTTTGACAGTCCAGCAAACCGTAGTTTTACGAGGCTCATGTCATCTCGGCACATTTTGATACCAACCAATTCATGGTCGACCATGTCACGTAGGATTAAACAGGATCGCCGACTTGCATGGGCCGGTTGCATATAGTAATCTTTCAGCATTCCTATGTGATATGTAAGCTGGACTACAAGGTCTGAATTGTAAAATGGAAACGTAGCCCATTTGCGGAATGCTCATTACAAGGTCAGGGGGTGTCACGCGCCCATCTCAGGTTTGCTAGACTGTGGTCATGAAGCCAATGGGTTCTGCATCAGGTGCCCGGCCTTGACATCCCTTGAAGAGAATAACCTAGTTCATCATTATCACAGACCATCCACAATCCACAAATACCAACCCTGCGATTATTCGTGGCTCAAGTCCGAGTTACTTGTGTCACCAACTCAGGCAAACTTCAGAGTTAGGGTCTGGGTTCCAAACGTTGACTCTGCTTAGACGGGTGATTGTATTGAAGGTCTTTGCATGACATAATGCAAGGATAGAGTTTGATGGATAAAGCCCCATCTGATTGAGTGCCACCACTGCAGCAATATCAATGGTGACACATTGCCACTAGGTGCATGCAGTTTGCTCCTTGGATGTCCCTTGCACGACCCCTTTTTTTGCAGCCGACAGACTTCGAACTGATAGGTAGAAGCAGCCGGGACTTCCTGGCCAGTTGGCGATGCTGTCTTGACCGGCATGGGTCCGAGTTCGCGAACCGGTGAGGTGCAAGCAAGCTGTTTGCCCACTGGACTAGGGTTTATTTGCAACTTTGCGGGAGAAGTAGGAACCTGGGGTTTAGTAGAATAGCCCAGGGTTGACAGAGAATCTTGCCACCTACCTTATCCCCGACATCATCTGGCCGGTGACCTGCTCGAGATGGGTAGGGGTTCGTGACGATACTCTACCTGAGCAGCAGACAGACAGAGAAGCCCTCGTGTCTCAAGATAGCTGACTGGACCTTGCCAGATCTTTCCATTATTATCTCAAGGGGTGATGAATCCGGACAGATAACAGCTAATTAAAAAAAATCTTACGTTTTTTCTTCAGAAGAGACCCCCGTGCTGGTAAAAAGCACTTACGGCCGAGAACCGCCATTTCCATAGCTAGCTCTTGAGCAGGGGATGGAGGGGGGGCGGCGTTGCTAACGCTCTCGGCGCGCCTCCCCAGGTACTGCTCCAGGCACAGGGTTGTCAGGTTCTTTTTTGCTTGTGCCGATCAATCAAAGATCGCTGTCACTCCCCACTCTTCTCGCAAGAAAGAGAAAAGCCGTTGCATGATAGATTAAGGTGCTGATCATCGCGGCCTGTACTGGAATACACCAACCCGTAACAAGGCCCCAAGTCGCAAACAATGCTGCAAGCAAATAGAGTCGACGACTGGCTTAGGGAGACGACACGTTTCGGTCTCCCTCGAAACGCGCGCGCGCACAAACACACACACAATTAGCACGCGAAGCGCCATACGCGCAAGTCTAACTGTACCTACTATCTACTTGGTTGCTTTTGTGCAGACCTCATTCCTAACGGAGAGATCGACTATCTGGCCTAATGCGAATACTTTCATCGCCGCCAAGACAATGCAAAATAGTCTATTGTCAGGAATGTGATACGGTGCTGGTGTGCTCAGAGGGAGCCGTCGAGTTGAGCAATGCAGCATGCGATCATTGCCTGAGTAATATGAGTACATACACCCAGAGGCTGATAGCCTACGCGTTTAGCTAGCTTCAAGAGACAAAACAGGGATCGGGTATGGGATGTTGCGTAGGTAGGTAAGTACGAAAAGAGTTGAACTTGTTGGCCTCGCATGGTCGGATACATCGTTGCTATTAGGCCTGACTGGGCACTACCTTGATACTTACCCGGCTTGGGTCTATCATTCATTGATGTATGTATGTTTGGACATCAATACCTGATTTTGTACATCCCCTCGTTCAATCAGAAAGCGGCGGCCAGAATAGAGTGGACCCCCGGTGGCTTCACCTCAGGAAAGAGGGAAGGAGGGCAGTCAGGCACTACCCAAGGCTAGGTAAGTACTTAGACAGGGGGAAAGGGCAGGAAGTGTTCAGATGCGCCACTTCCTTCCCCAAAGTCCAGCCCCTGCTCCTTCCTTCTTTCTGACTAACCTCACCTGAACTCCCATTAAACCAAAAAGCAAGCAAACCCATTCTAGCATACGTGCGTTCTTTTTGGTTCACTGCATCGCGCCCGGTACGCAAAAAAAAGAAACCTCAAGCTGTTCAATCTAACTGACACGACCAGGGCTGTCCTCGTGCGGTAATGCACGGCATTGCATGTGGGCGGTCGGCCATCTATTCGACCGACGGCCTCCCCCTCTTTCAAGTCAAGATGGACCGACAGTCACCCTGATTACTATACGCAAACCAGGGTCAACCATTGATCTTCCCCAGGATTTCCTTCAAGGTCTCATTGCGTCTAATTCGATGCCTCCATTAGGGGACGCGCCTGGTGAGATCGCCATCCCTCCGGAGCCCCATGAGAATCTGCGAGCCATGAAAGTCCTTTCCGGCCCCCAATGCAACTATCTCTGGAGATCTGAACCTTTGCATTGGCTGTCTGCCGCCGCCCATTGGCTTCAGCCCCTGCAGCAGGCCCAGCAACTCGTGGTGACCGGGATTATTCCCAAGCCTCACCATGAGCTTTCTTTAGACGTGACAAGATGTTCTCTGGCAAACAAACCGTTTGCAGGTCCAGGCAGACAGACCGACAGACTGATGCATTCGGACACACGTACAGGTCCGCAGCACATTTCGTGATCAAGATGCTCCTGACATCATCCACCACACACACACAGACACAATCAGAGCCTCTCCCTCGATGGTTCCTAATTAGTAGGCGACCTTTTGTCTGGATCGGGGTCTAGATTCTATTGCCCGCAGTGAGAGCGCCACTCCGCAGATCTGATTCTGTCTTATCAAAAGCCGCTGAGACTTGCGGAGCCACGATCCAGCTCTGTCCATTCCTCGGGTTCTGCCACCGAGAGAGAGAGAGAGAGCGGCAGCCAAGATGGGTGGCAGACACTTCTCAGGAGCAGTGTCTTGAAGGCAGGAAACCGGCACGTTCTCGAATTGTAGCTGACTACTCTTCTCCGGGCTCTCCTCTGCTGCTCCTCCTCTGGAAATCTAGAAGGTCAGTTGACGAAGATTTGCTTGCTGCAACCTGCATTAGCTCCTATATGTGCATGGGCACACGGCCTCAAGTTTCTAATTATAAGGAATACAGCCCACGATTTATTCTGCCAGACAACCATTGCCATCTGCCCATCACAAATTGAAGGTAGGCAGCTCGTAAAATGGATTCTGGTGTTGGTTGTACGTTGCAATTTGGGAGCGCTAGACCAGACTCGAACTGAACCAGGTCTCTGGGCCGGCCGTTGGCTGGTACTGTACATAGACAACGCTCCAAAATAGTCCGCCATGATTTCAGACCTATTGAGTTAGGTAATGCGGGCCCTGGTCCCTTTTTTTTTTCTCTCGCTTAACCCAGCAACGTATTATGAGTGATGGAGGCCAAGGTCCCTCGCGGTATACCCACCCCATCCCATCATCCTAGCCCACCCCCATGCCTACCCTCCCAACATACCATCCCATCCCGGGGAGGCTTGCATTTCACTCTTCAAGCAACACTGCGTACGCCACCATTACGCTACCCAGCACTACACGTACTCACTTCCTCTCTCACGCCTCCTCCTCCTCATTCATTCCTGGCTGCGGCTCTCGTTGCTTGGTACCTACGCGGCCCGAGTATCCCCTCCCCAAATTCAGCAAATGTGTCTAACCATGCCGGTTTGGTAACTTCATGAAACACAGTAGTTCCATCCAGGGAGTGGCTTGGATCAATCTAAGATTTCGATTTTGGGGCTTATCGATCGTCCAGTATATTAACACGATATCCTCTTCATTCCTTTGCAACAAATCCTGGAGGAACTATCATCTGCTATCCGTCTGCTCCAGTCTGGCCGTCCAGTGACATCCAATCCCAAGGTTTGCATCTGTCGACCACATCCGCTCCCTCGGCTATTGGAAGACGGGGTCCTTGTCATACAAGTCACTAGCGTCATACAATGGAAGGCCAGCGATTGCCCATAGGTTTCCGTGTTGGCTTTAACGACGAGGATATCGACTTCGGAAGCCAACCAGTCTCGAGTGCCTCTTCCGCGAGAAGCTTCTCGACCGCCTCTTCTTGCGACCCATACACACCGATATCTGGCAGATCAACCCCCAGTCGACATCAGCCCCCCAGAAGCGCCATGGAAGACTTTGAGCCCGTCATATGTTCTTCCTCCATGGGATATGAGATGACCCCTCCATCCTCTGATCTCAGCGGTTACTATCCCGTCGACGTCAAGTCTGAATATGCCCCTTCATCAATGTCCTCCGAAAACATGATTTCAACTCCCATGCGTAAGCTTCATCTTCAAGATCAGATGATCGATTTTGACTTCAATCATGTCCTGGGTAACCCCATGCAGCCGTCAGGCACCACATACGATTCCACCAACCCTCATACATTACAACACTACCCTCTCCATGAGTCCATGGCATCTGGATCGCCCCCCCATGGCTCTGTCGCCTCCCATGGGTCCAACACCCTCATATACGTTCAACCAGGAGTACGATGAGTACCCTCCTTGGCCACCACAAATGACGGAAAGCCACCCCTTGGATTGCAACTTCTACAGCATACCCGAACCTTCCGCGATGCACATCCATCTGGACACAAGGGCGAACGCGCCCTCGTCTGTCCTGAGGAGCAACGTCAAGCGGAAGGTCTACATGGACAACGCTCAGCGGAGGGGAACGTCTCTTCAGAAGGTTCACGGCCGAAACGAGGCCAAGAAGGACACCAGTGAGGAGCAGATCCCCGTATCCAAGATCCCGAAGGCGATGCACGTGTGTGACTTCCCCGGGTGCGAGAAGCAGACAGCTTTCAAACGACGGGAACACCTTCGACGTCATCAAAATACGTAGGTTCTCACCAGGCTCATCCCATCCTCAGCTGACTAACAATATACTACAGTAAACATGGACTGGGAGTGGAAGTGTCATGCGAGTTTTGTCCCAAGAAGTTCAACCGTAGGGACAACTGGCGGCAGCACCTGAGGCTGCACACGGAGCCCAACCGCCCCATGACGCGAACAAACTACAACAAAGAGGCAGTTCACAAGTACGAGGAAGAGAGGAACAACACCAAGCGCCGGAGGCCCCGGATGAAGAAGCAAGATACTCCAGTGGGCGAGATGTAAAAGTCTCTAAGGCAAAAACAGGCGCCAGGAAGAGCGAATGAGAAGGAAAGAAACAGAGTGGGAAGCTCTGCGAGGAGCAGTGCACCGACGATTATCACGCTTCGAGTTTTTATTTTGCTCACCCATCCTCCTGCTCCTCTCATTTCTATCACCTCGTCTCTATCCTAATATCGAAACGGCGCTACGAACATGAACGACCAATTTCTTGAGGCTTCTAGGCCGGGGCGGACAGGTCACCGCAAATCACAGCATGTCACATTTTACGGAGTTATTAATGTTTGGTTATGTGTTTTCCCGGAGTTTGGTATGCGCACATCTCATGGGGACCGGATTTGCTTTTGGGGAATCTATATGTATCATTCTGGGGTGGTGGCCAACGTGATCGACTCACGAAGCTAAAAGGGGTCTTTGCTTTGCTGCTTGGTTTGGGGGTGAAGTGATGTGTGTGTATTTCTTTTTCTCTCTGGATTCGTTCCCCCAAGTCAAAGAAACACACGCGCCTGCTTGCGTTGAAATCCATATATCCAAGGTGTTTGTCACGGCGTTCAGAAATCATGAGCAATCAAAATAATCAAGATTACCATTATCATCATCATCGCTATGATACAGACAAACCAGGCGAGAGGCCTCACTACCTACTTGTCCGCCATTTTCGCAGACCTCAAAGTCAGCTATGCAAGATGCGATCGACGAAACGCCCCCTTTTAGGGGTGAGACGAGAAAATGCCACTACTCACCCCGCATTATCGCCCCTGTTGCTGTGTCTCAGATCTGACTGTCGATGCAGCAGCTAATCGGCACTCGTTCAGTACTGCCTGTTCAATGTGGCAGAGACAGCCAAGCCAAAGGAAGCCAAATTCATGCTCAGCTTGCTTGGAGAGCAGAGTCCTAAATACCGAAATCGAGCCTTACTTTACTCCCGGCATCGCTCAAGCTAGAGGAACTCGAGAAGAGACAAGAAAGACGGGTTGGGAAGGCATTTGCTACGTACTGCCCCGTCATCGAATCGCGGGTGCAATTACGCGGCAAAACACTTCACCACTCGCGGCAAGCGCATGCTCAGGAGCGAGTGAACAGCCGACGGTCATGGAATCCGATCCGTACACAATACAAAAATGCCGCTAGCTACGAATGGGATTGCGCCAGCAAGCACATCCATGATCCTTGCTGCTCAGGCTTTTCTTATGTGGTGGGAAGCTATCAGATGACAGGGACTGATAGCTGCAAGGTCATAACTGTAAAAATGGGATGTGATATGTCACTTTGCGCTAGCTGACACATAGGTTGAAAAAGGAGAGATGACAACGTTCCGACGAACGAGGCGTCAACGCCCGACTCGTACGGGCGGCGGCACTTTGATGCATTCCTTTGCTTTTTTCTCTTTCTGTATCTTGTCTCTACCATGGCGGCGCGATGGCACTTAGGGCAAGACACCGCATCATGATACGGACGCGGGTGAAAGATGACATGCATACGAGACACGAAGTTAGCGCGTCGTTGGAAAAGAGACGCTCGGCGGCAAAACAAACGTACAATGCATTAATCGCGGAGGGGAATGCAATCGATGTCATTCGTTAATTAGGCTGTTTTGTAATCAACGGCTTTTATTTCGCTACACCATTGGCTACCCCATGTCTCACCACATACACCTACTCTGACTCCGTCATGGCCTTCTGTAGGATGAGCGAGTTGCGTGTGTGATGGGTTCTCGCATTCGCAGTCTGGGGGCAAGCATGCATCTACGTTGTATGACGACGGCCTTTGCAAAGAGCCCGAATCGTCGAGTTCCGCGTCATTGACAATGCGGTGGCGTCTGGCGGCTCCTGCATTTCACGGTATGTATGGGGGATGGTGTGCGACGGCTACGGAATTGTCCGAATTGCCCGACCTGACCCGAGCTGATCCGAAAAAGGAAACACGGTGGCGCTTCGGAGGAGAGCTGATATGAGATGTGTGGTATGAACAAGCGAGCAGGCAAGTGATCAGAAGGTGGACGAGCGAGCGCGCGGATGTTGTCCCCATCAGATGATGAGCGCTATATCATCGTATGTGCCCAAAGTTGTGTCGTCGCAGAGCAAGCGAAGCTGCGGCACACACACAGACCTACCGAGACCAAGCCCCCTACTTTCGGGCCGTTGGGCGCCAGCGAACCGACCGCCCCCGACCACAGATCTACCCAGGCTGCTCACTCACCGCAACACAGAACATTGAAAGGACTTCCTGCCAAGCTTTCCGTTGGGTCAGCATGCAGATGATGTCTGTTTTCCCTCTCCTTCATCTGCTTTTCTTCCCACACGGCGCCCGCTTGGATTGCTGCAAACACACCTGCTTTGAGTAAGTATGCATGCAGTCATATACTTCTTTCGATGCACTGTCACCACACCCGCGTTATCATTGCAGCCAACAACGGTGCCACACGACGTGTGTATCATGCATGCACCCTGCAAACTTACCTAGCTCGTACAGGCAATCGACACACTAAATGGACCTCACCTAGCTCACCACAGCCATTGTTCGAGGAGATCACTGATGACAAGGGAAATATGAGGGGGCTGGGCAGGGTCGAAGCGCAGCTATTGCATGGTAGTTGCGTATCACTATTTGCTGGCTGCATTAGCACGATCCATCCCGTCGGTACAGAATCGCAACGCAGAGTCGCAACCTTGCAACGCCCACATCCCAGCACACAACACCAGACAAAGCAAAACAACACCGAAATCCGGCCGACTTTGTCTGGTTCTGTTGAGGGGGAACCGGGCGCCCATTACCGTCATCTCTCTTATTACTTGAATCCAATTCCAAATATTGGCATCTACCTTGCTACCAACCGCAACGTGGGTTTGGTCAGTACCTTCCTACCCGGAAAGGGTGGTTATAGAAGCATGGCACGGCAAGGATCGGGGGTAACTGGGTGGTTAACCATGTGGATATCCCGAATGTCATGGACGAAAAGAAAGGGCCGAAGGGGAAAACGATGGGGGTGATGGTCGGTCACCCAGCCCTACAAGGCCTACCTACACCTTAGGTAACCTCACCCCCTCTTCCCCTCCTCTCCCCCTTTTGACGATCCAAGATTGACTACCACCTCGCCCGCACACATCATCTGACTTCGACTACTAATCGACCGACTGGGAAGCAGGAATCAGACCCCCATTGCGGGGTTCAAGACCAAGCTTGAGGTTTTAGTAGTACTCGGCGGCAAAGAGAAAATCACGGTGTGTAGGTAGCAGGGTCGCATCACACACGCCAGCCCCCAAGATTGGAAGGCGCCAATGGGTCGCGTCGTCCTGGAATAATGTACTGTACACACGCTGTATCAATGTGTCGATTGGTTATGATGCTTACCTAACTGCCTACCTGCCTACGTGTTGTTTGCCTGCAAAGGCAGGAGATCCTGCACATGGCGATCAAGCGAACCAGAAACACTGACATCACCCCATCATGGCCATCCGGACCGTACTCGTTCAACCGACCGAGCGGCAAGGCGGGCGGCATGGCCTCCCAGCAGGAGACTCTTCTTTCCCGCCCTCTGTAGCCGACCTGAGATGTTAGCCGACGTGTTCGCCAAACTCTTCGCGCTTCGACATACATTAGTGTTGAGTTCTTACCTGTCTATCTTATGGTAGGGAGCAGCCACCACCGTGACATCGCGTCTAGTAGGAACCGGGCAAGTCAAATAACCGAGCGCTTAGGCTGATTCCTTCGTTCGCCAATGCTGACTGCTGATGCTACATGTCATAACCTTTTCTCCCCTTTCCCGCCTCGCTATCTACTGCTTGAGCTAGTTGAGTAACGGTGCTGACTGTTAATTTCACACCCATAAGAAACGCTGACTGAACGCCCCTTCCATGTGTGCTGTGTGTCACACGCAGATCCAACAGTCACTCTGCAGGACCAACTGGCATGCAGCATCGGCCCAACAGGGGCCTACATTCCGGAAAAGGCTACGGCGCCTAAGGGTAGAAAACAAAGGAAGGAAGGACCTTAAGGTCCCCTACGATGTGCATATAAACCTCACACTCGATCTCACTTTGAGTGAGAAAAGAACCAGAGACCCTAGAAGTGCCATAGTCAAATATTAGCTGAATCAGATCCAAGCCCTTCAAGCCCTTGTCACACTGTGCCTCTTATTTTGCTTCTGATATGTGGCACAGGCATTTAGAATTATCTACCTACAGTGGTTGAGTAATGATATGTCTGCAACGTTGCATGTCGATACCAGGATAAAGAAAAGAAAAATTTGCTGACGGACAGACGCTGTATTGCCCATTTCCTTTGCCATGAACAGTTTCACCACATAAAGTCAAGAGAAAGAGAGAGAGAGAGAGAGGGGAGCTCCCGGCCAAGCCGAACCCGAATCCTCCCGTACTACTGATCCTTACAGTTGCAACTACAACCTAAGGCCGCAGCCGGAAATCCCAGAGCCGGCCCGCGGAAAAAGGGCCCAACACGTACAGCCAACCCGCATGAGAATCAGTCACAGGACCTGCAACTCTTGGGGGCCGGGTCGCACAGACCCCATATGCTTACGCGCGCACGTGTGGTTTTGGGCAATTGGGTAACGATTTGGACCCCCTTTTGCTATGACTTGTGACTGGCGGGCGAGAGACTGTGGTTCTGCGGCATGATTAGGTTACACATATATGGTTGGTTACTGGCCATACAAGTGTTATTGATTTGGTTTCACATCGTTGTTTAAATTATGCTAAGCCTGCTTGATGTGGACGACAGATTGGCCAGAAGATGTCCACGTTTTGTTGACCGCCATTATCAAAACTGCCGCACATTGGTTCGTAAATATAGAAATGCATGGACCCTTCTGATTGAATTGCAGACGGGTTTCACGATATACTCCGGGTCGGGTCTCGTATGATCTGGCTGAGGGTTTTGTCGCCCTCATGGTCAGTAGTTTACTTCTCTTGGACTATTCGTAGTGTAATTATTTATATCTTCTGTGGTGCGTTATTTTTTGAGGCTTATCTGGATAAGTTAAATCACATGAGCTCTCGCTGCTGTGGCTCGGTCTTCCCTCAGGTCGGCTTAGGTTGACTGTGCTTGGTATTTTTTACCCTTGCTCAAGGTGACCCATCACGACAACAGATATTTGGTATATGCTCTCTTTGATCTAAACAACACTGTGGCTACTCCAGACCGCGTGATTTTACTCTCTTGCCCCCTTTTTCAGGGGTGCATTAGTGGGTGGTTGGCTACATGACTACACTTTAAAGTCTTAGTTTGATATATAAAAGTTGTTGCTGGTCTCTAAACTGTTTTATAGTAGTCAGGGCATCTACACTGATCATACGGATAGTACCTCAATATGAAAACCACGCATGTCGGGGAGATATTAAGTATAGTCACGTACCAATAGGTAGGCACCTACGGACAGTGATATCCCACACTAGTTGGATGGTGAAAGCGGACACGTTGATGTTGGCCAGAGACTGAATGTGCTGTACATAAGCCAATATATATATAGTTTCACGTCGGAAGTCACATCATGATTGAACTGGAGTTGATCATACAAGACCTGGACTAGAATGGCGCTTAAACGAAGCACCCAAACAATCAAAGGGCTACGAAACCCTTGAACGACTTCGCAATCTGCGCCGCGAGCGCCTCGGGCTGGCTCACGAACGGCATGTGGCCAGCCTTGAAATCGACGACCTCCCACTGGACCTTGGACTTGGCCAGCCAGGCGTCCTGGAGCGACGCCGGGTTGCAGCGGTCGTCGAGCGTGCGCACGTAGACGCGGCGGCCGTTGAAGCCCGGGTCGACCCAGCCGGGGGCCGACGCCTTCGTCTCGAAGGCCAGGTTCGCGTGGGGCTTCATGACGCTGCCGAGCTCCTCGGCCTGCGCGGCGTCGCAGTCGTTGTAGAGGATGTCCATGTGGGGCTCGATGACTACGACGTTGGGAGATGGCTTTCGTCGAGGGACCGTCATATTAGTATATTGTTAAGACATGCGTGGGAAGAATTCAACCCACCTTGTCCCGCTTGATGAAAGGAGGATACGCTCCTCCCACGGCATCCAGAAGAGACTCGCCCTCCAGCGTGATGATGGCGGCCATGTAGATCAGCCCGAGGATGCCGGTCTTGCGCCCCTGCGCGGCGCGCGTCTGCTTGTCCAGACCCTTGGCCGCGGCGCCGCCGACGACGCCGCCGTAGGAGTGGATGAGCAGGACGATGTCCTTCTCCTGCTCATCCAGGATGGGCAGCAGCACGTTGTCGCGGACGTGGGCAATGTCCGCTGCGCAGGTCGCCTGCGTCGGGTCCGCAGGGTCGCAGCTCGGGTAGCCGCCGGGCTGGGTGGCGATGCCGGCCTCGGACAGGAACGGCAGCAGCTTGTTGAAGCAGTCCGGGGTGCCGAAGGCGCCGGGACAGAGAACGAGGACTGGGGAGGATGACATGATTGCGATTGGGGGTAGAGTGGTTTGGATGAGTATTCAGGTCAGCTGAGCCGGTCCCAAGTGGTTTTGGAGGAGTAAAGAAGGCCAGAGTGCGTGGAAGCAAGGGAGCGGATGAGGATGTTGGTCTTATTTACGCTGCGGCGCAGCAAGCAGCCGACGCACGCTGATGGAGACGACCCTGACTAACTACTTGGTCACGCCACCTTCCACTCCGGCCCTGGTGGTCTGCGAGGACGAGATTACACATATCACCATTTCAATAATGCTGTTACCGTGTTTGAGAGCTTTGGAGTCGACAAACCCTGGGCGATCATGCTTAACATGACGAGTGCTGTGACTACAGTAGCCCGTTTACGCCTACCTGTTTCAATCATCCAGATATATAAGATATTGGCCATGGAGTTGAAATTCGTCCTCGCCAGTTGAAGATTCCCTGGCCGTCGCCGATTGTCTTGAGAGCCGGAGGCGATACCTCAACGTCTCTTCGATCATTCCCATATTCTCCAATCTGGTTATGTTGCCATGTCAAGAAACAAATTTCAATGCAAGCACTGACCGGCCTGCCGGATGATCGGGGAGACTGCATGGTTTGAGGAAGGCCCTTTCAGGCATCCGGGGCCAGTGTACGGACTCTGGGACGAGACCGTGGAGTGGTCGTGCGACATGAACGACCAAAGTTCCCTCTTCATCATCTCGATTCCGTCCAAGATGTCGCCAACTTCGGCCTTTCTGTGCCTAGGTCAAGAGGCACAATGGCTTCATGAGCCCAAATGCGCCTGGTGCTGTCTGAATTCCTCCGCAGAGGAATGTACAGTGTACCTTACATCCCTCAGCATCACCTATCGTCTGAGATAACCGATCGATTATTTGGCGTCTGCGTCGCTTCAGTCATGCGACTTGTAGCTGTTATCATAGAAATGGAAGTGAAGGATGTTTCATGGATTCTTCTTGCCGGGAAATACCTATGGGCTGTGGTGGAAGCCTGATTGCACCAATACGCTCAGGTATGCTGATCTATGTAGATGCCCTGCCCCGACGAGATGCACTGTGTTCAGATGCTTGGAATTCCCCGAGCAGGAAGGGACTTCGAGCTGAAGCATATCTCCCGGTCTTGCGGGTCTGTCTGGGTAGCGCTCGGCCGAAAGCAGTTCAGCAATGTCGCGTGGCCAAGCCACCACCATGCCACCACGTGTCAGCGACAGTCGATAATCGTCGCTGAAGCGGGCGCAGCGCACTTGCGGTGCGTCCATGCTAGTGCTAGGTATATGAGAGCCAGGATCGACTTCTGTTCTGGAGTTCTGGAGGGCAATGGCGGCGGTGATGAGGAGGATACCAGTTGCCAGCCCAGCGAACACGACGACACCAATGCCGGACAAGAGCTGCAGGGCACCAGGCTGGCTACGGTCATGTCGCAGCCCAATGATCGAGGCCAAGAGGCGGGGACTATCTTGGTCCACTGTAGTTGGGACGTGCAGCTTAGTCCACGAAAGGTTTGAATATCGAAAAAAATAAAAAAATATTGAGTTTGGGTAGCTAACAGCTCTTCGAGGCAAACTCACCACATGTACCTACTTACTGTACCGCCCAAGCCCCGAAAGCATCTAGGGAAAGGCGCAGCGGCCTTTCCGCCGTAGGCATATCCGCTTGATGACTGTCCTGTGCCACGCCCCCGCCTTTTAGCTGGTGAGCCCAATCTTACCGGCTAAAGGTGGTGCTGCTGGACAATTGGGCGACAGTCAGGACGGTCGGTCGGCAAGCAGCAAGGCTTGTGGGAATACCTATGCTTTCTAGTAAACTACGTCTGCGTTTTCGATTTGGGATATTCCTACGGAAAATGAGAAAATTGCCAACTTACGTGCTCTACCATATGATACCTAGGTCGCCTTTTTAATAGCAATTGACAACGTATATTCCAAGTAAATATTGTGCCTGAGCGGGTTGCGTGATGGCGAACGGCGCCTAAGCCCGTCGATTGGACATGGACGCCAAAACTGTGGTTCCATTTTGGTGTTGCTGCTCCAAATTTCATGTCGCTGCCAAACATAGGCCAACCTAACTTGCTCTCTACCATGCATCTAGAAGCGATCTCTTCCCAGCCTGCAGCAGATGAGGATACGGTAAGCAAAAGTCACGTACGGTCGACCTTCTGACAAAGCGCGTCCACCACGCGGTGGGAACTAATCTAGCAGCACTCGCGTAGAGTGCACTCGCTCTGGACACCTACCCCCCGCGACCTGCACCGCAATACCGCCTGTGGTGCGAGCCGGACAGCCTGACCTCTCGTCTTAGGCAACATTTTGGACCTTGGGGACGACTGTCGCTCGCCCGCTCCGAAAAAAGGGGGAAAGGAAAGCGCGCCCAACGCTGCCAGCTGTTGTGCAGCTGCATGTCGGGCTGTTTATTGATTCCCCGCCTTGCTCCAGTGTCTACTCAAACTAGACACACAAGAGGGTCGGCTGTGCAGGCCACAAGAACAGCAACAAGACGTCATCCAGCGGCTTCTGAAGGCGAAACCATCCAAGAATGCGCATCTGGTAAATGCAAAGTCACGTGCCGAATACGATGAGAACCGCACTGCTGAAGTCCTTCACGATTGAACTATTCCGACCGGGCTAAGCAGAAGCCCACGAAAAAGGGGCAGGAAAGAAGAAAAGTGTCAAGCATGGATGTCCTCCCCTCCTACCAAGAGGCTACCCTGGCGCCCGACTGGCTGCAGCTGGCGGCCCCGTACCTGACGGCTGCCGACTGGCGCCGCTGCTGTCTGGTCAACTCCCAGTTCTACCACCAGTTCGCGCCGCGTCTATGGCTGGATCCGCTGAGAACGGTGCGCGATCTCGGTCTACACCCTAACGATGGTAAGCCAGCGAGGATCATCTTCATTTTTCACTCCCGCCACGCTGTACTGCAGATGGGCATGCATGATGCACCCCGGCATCGGCCTCACCTGACGAGTGGCGATCTGCCTGCCATCGCACCCAAGAAGAACGCACTGGCACGAGAGCGACCATCGTGAACTCACCCCGAACTCCAGGAATGACTTACTAACGCTGAATACCCAGACTTGGCCTGGTACCGAGGCTTTGTCGGCAGGCATGTTCATGATGTCAGGCCGATCACTCGGGCGCTGGTCCGCTCGCTCGACTTCCGCGAGTTCGCCATCGTAGCATCGGGGCTGTACTCTACGGAAGCGAGCGAACGTGCCATATCGGAAAGCTTCAAACACCTCCCGGAGCTGTTTCCTCGTCTCGTCTGCCTGTTGCTCGACGGGCATCCCGAGCTGGACCCTGGCAGTCTGGTGCCCCCATCACCAAGCAGCAGCACTCAACCCACGAACCACCCACAAAACCCGCTACAACTCCTAGACCTAAACCGCTGTCGGCATGAGTTATCATCAAAGATCTTCCGATCTGACTACTTCCGCGATCTGGTCTATTTAGACATATCATTTATTCCTGGCTCAATCAAAACCGCCGTCCAGCACTCTTTGAACCCCGAATTCCTCCCCGAACTTCGGGTTCTCAAGGTTAAAGGCCGGGAGATGGACGATAGCACAGCCAACGCCCTCTTCCAAGCCTTTGGTCTCCGTCTATGGAGCCTAGATATCTCTCATAACAATCTCACGGACACTGCTCTCGACAACTTGCTTTTCCACTGCTTTTCTTCAATATCATTCCGGTCTGATGCCCACTTCAAGACGGAGGGGAAACTCGTGAGACCCCAGGACGTTGGCAGCAGACCTTTCGGAACATTCGATTTCATTCAGGAGTCTGATTACAGCTTTGGCTACCACCATCCTGAACGTTACTTCGCAGACGCCCCCTTATACAGCAGGCGTGCCGACCAGGAGGGCTTGCAGGAATGGCAAGTCCAGAGGTCCAATGGCCTCGACCCCGTCAAGAGCGATGATGCGGATGGTCTGAAAAGTATCATCCTCCGCGATGCGATCGAAGACACCGCGACGACGGCCGGTATTATCAATCATGACATTCGATCAACTCAGGGCGGCTTAACACATCTCTATTTGAGCGGGAACCATTTCACCAATTGGGGGATCAGTAAGGTGATGAGAGCATCATCTGGTCGCTTACAACATATCGAATGCGAGTCATGTCGCTTCTTGCCACAGGACTGTCCTATTCCTGCGAGCCTTCCCACCACACTAGAGATCCACGGGCTCTTTGGGTTGGAGCACCTGTGCCGCCCCGTCTATTCTTCGAATCTACGCTCACTCCGCGTCCACCACTCCGTAGTCACAAACATCCCCACAGTGGGCGCGAATGGCCTGACGGCCCGAGCCGCCTACGCGCTTGCCGAGACGACCTTCCATGAACGTGTCAGGATGGGTTACCCTCGTTCGTTCGTTCCAGATACCAATCCGCGCCTCCACTCCCTAACTCTTACCGGTATCCCCACGCGATCCATCGGACCTTTGGTCCTGGAAATCACGAAGTTCTTAAACATGGCGCGGGTGCAACAACGAAATATCGAGGACTCGAAGCGTTTCTTCAAGAGGCGCGGCCCGTCTTTCCTGACCGGGCTGCGGCACATTCGTCTTGAACTGGATCCCGACCCGTCTCTCGACGAGCCTAGTCTGCCCGGAGGGAACACTACCGATTTTGAAGAATTGCTCGATCCTACCCACGAGATCTTTGTGTCAGGAGAGCTTCCTACTCTCCTCAGCGACGGTTCCTGGGACATATCGACACGAAGCCCTAGCCAAGACAGGAAAAGTTTCGATCTGTCACCCTCCTCAGACGGCATATCGTCTCCTTTCTCCCACAGTGAAGTCGAGGGCGAGTACATCCAGTACCGCGTCGAGGCACAGGACTCGTGGAACGGTAATGTCTTCACGGTCCCCGTCTGGATCGGTCCTGGGCCCGCCACGTCGGGTGCCCACCGCTACCCGACCGCCGTCAACGAGTACATGTCCAACCTGCGTGACCGGCGGCTGCACGCCTTACCGGGACCCGCCAGCCCCAGCCACGTGGCGGCGGGCGTGCCCTCGAGCAAGACGTACATCTTCCACGCTGCGTGGGACCGCATCGTGCTGCCCAAGACGCCCCTGATCCCCTTCAACCACAAGAAGAGCGCGTTCCTGGCTCAGATGCGCGATGTCGCGGGCGCCGTTAGGGCGTACCGCGCCCGCACCAGCGGGACGCCTGATCACTGGGACGGCAAGCTCGAGCTCGTGCACATGGACAGCGCGGCGCGCTATCACTCGTCGGAGTACTGGCGATGACCATGAGGAGGGGCAACCTTCATGAAGGATCAGGAGTGGGGAGAAAGTGGAAATACGCAATTATTGAGATAGATCGGACATTAGACATAACAACATAGACTTGGTTTCGTATTTTTCGAAGGTTTGGATGATTAGAGAGGGAGGGGGTGAGGTTGGGTGGTGCAGGGAAATTTTTCTATATAGAGGTTGTTTTTTTTGTTGTTTCTGGTGACAGCACAAAGCGAGTGCTATATATCACAGGGCACTGATTAATGTACATGACATGTCGTATGTTGTACGCATTTTTCATTGGCCTGTTTTGGAGTTGAAACCCCCAAGCCTCTCCCTGATTATGAAATTTCATTCTTGTTTTTTTGCTCGCTTGCTTGCTAAAGCTGTCGCCGTACTTTGCTATTTGACTCTTTGCTCCACTACGCTATCTTGCCGGGCACGAACGGGTGCCCGGCACTGAGCCCGCCATCCACGGCCCAGGCCTGCCCGTTGACGTAGCTGGCCTCGTCGCTGGCGAGGAACAGGGCGACGCGGGCGATCTCGTCGGCCTGGCCGCCGCGCTTGAGCGGGTTCAGCTGGCCGATCTTGCGCTCGGTGCCGCGGGCGCGCGCGGCCTCGAACGTGGGCGCCGTCATGCCCGTCTCGATGATGCCCGGGCACACGGCGTTGACCCGGATCCCCGTGCCGGCCAGCTGGTACGCGCACGTCTGCGCGATGGAGACGACGGCGGCTTTCGCGGCCGAGTACGCGGTCGGACCGGCGTTGGAGCGGAGGCCCGCGACGGAGGCGGTGCCGATGATGCTGCCGCCGGACGCGGGCTTCGTGCTCGAGGTTACGGTCATGGCGGGGGCAGCGTGTTTGGCGGCGAGGAAGACACTGCATGCGTAAGTATATGGGTCAGCAGCAAATCTAAGGGCTACATTTTGTGGAGTATTCTATTTTCTTCGTTTCGTTCTGTTCTGTTCTGTTCTGCTCTTGTCCTGCACGAACGTACCTCGCGGCATTGGTCTCGACGACCTGCATGAACTCGCTCTTGTCGACGTCCTTGAAGTGGGCGGGCGTGCCGACGATGCCGGCATTGGCGAAGAAGACGTCGAGGCGGCCGTAGCGCTTGATGGCGTCGTCGACGACGGCCTTGACGGCGGACGACGAGGCGGCGTCGAAGCGCCGGACGTGCACGTCGACTTCGGGGTAAAGCCGCTGCAGGTCGCGCTGGTGCGCAGCCAGGTGGCTGTCGTCGAAGTCGCAGAGGTAGAGGGCGCGGGCGCCGTTTTCGGCGAATTGGTGGGCGGCGGCGCGGCCGATGCCGAGGAGGGAGTTGGTGCCTGTTTACGGGACAAAAGCAGGTTCGATGGTTAGTCTAAGGTTTGGAAACAGCACAGGCAAGGAATACCAAAGGATATGTCGTAAAATTTCAAGGGCATAATAGCATACCAGTAATGATGGCAACCTTCCCGGCGAGTCGGGGGCCGTTCGAGGGCCCGGCTATACGCTTTGGAGCCGAGGGGCCATTCCTGTCTGCTTCAAGGGAGGACAGCTGCTTGCTCAGAGCTTCGATCCGGTCTTTGGCGGTGATGTGCGACATGATGGGATGGCCGTGGGGTTGGGGGGCGTTGTCGTTTGCTAAAGGAAGGGATCCAAACGTGTGAATTGGCTCACATCGTCGAATGCGACTGTTGGAGAAGCTCACGCCAGCTTCCTCGGCTTGGGATGCGTCGTTCGCGGGGGCTGGTGTTGGATGACGGGCGTGTCTCGGAGCTGCGAGCTGAGAATTGGAGGTGGGGGAGTTGACAGCCATTAAGCGCTGAGCCGAGGTGCTACGGGCTCTAAGCCTCTAATTACCCCATACCTACCCGTCAATTTAGTGGCCGCTCCCCCCCACTGGGCCAATGGGCTTAGCTCTTAGCTTCGTTGGCGGGAGCGAAGGCCTGGCGCGCGCCAGTTAAGCTGCTAAACCTCGGATTTCTTGGACCATTTTAGGTGCCTGAATGTGATCAGATTATGTACATTACGTACTTAGCATCGACTGCTCTTTCACGACTCAATTTCTCAGTGGATTTAACCGTAGGTCACCAAGACGCCGAAACATCAGATCGTGGTGGGAAGTCGTATACCGACCGGCTCAATGGACTCTCATCTGTATAGCATGATGGCCGTTGCGCCTGGGCATATACCATTTTCGTTGACGGCGCCGCCTCCGACTGCTACTAACAAATGGTGAGAGGGTGCTTCACGTACCAACTCCCGGCCACAACCAGTCGGTTTCCTATGTATCATAAAGAACTCTGGTTGATCCCTTGCCCGGTATGTAATCTTTGATATGTTCACTTTTGTATAGGTATACCACCCACGTTCCTGAGCTTTGCAGCTTTGCAGCGGGTCCATGAACCAGGGTGTAGGATCCCTTCGCGAACCAGTTCCTATCTTAGCATGTATGATTTTCCGCGCCCCGTAATTCACAAAAGAGGCAGCGCGTCGAACCACGACCCATGAGACTCGAAATCTAGCCGAACATGGCCTCGAGGCGATCTCAGAGTCAGGTATGTGGATGACATGCTTCTTGCTTGTCAAGCTGATATATGGTCAACTTTGTACATACTTGGTGCCATGCAAGATCAGTACGGTCCGCGACTATGCACACCGACTCCTATGAGCTGGTCGACCCCGGCGAACCAAACTCTGCGGCACGTCGCATAGACTTCGCTCAAGAGACAGGTTACAAGGTCGGCCCAGAAACTGCTCAATATCCCTCCCACCTAGGTGATGGTATACATCAGCTTCCCCAGGAGCACGATGCCACTCATCATCGGACGTTGGCCCCCTGGACCCAAGAGATACTGGCATGCGTCGTGATACTTGGAGCTCCCTTGGCAATGATGGGCACCTTATACGCACACGCAGGCCAAGTTGCACCGCACTGGCCCCTGAAGATCACCATCAACGCCTTGCTTTCCATCTACAGCGTAGTGTTCAGAGCTGCCGTAGGATTCGTAGCCGCCAGCTGCATCGGACAACTGCAGTGGACCTGGTTTAAGTCCGAGAGGCCTCTGTACGATGTCGTTCGCTATACAGACGCTAGCCAAGGACCGTGGGGCTCTTTTCGCTGGCTCTGTACCCATCACCTACGTCAGCCTCTGACTGCCCTCGGGGCCATCATACTGATTCTGGCTGTCGCCCTCGACCCCTTCGTGCAGCAGCTGGTCAGGCCAGTAGTCTGCATAATAGCATCGGCCGAGGCGGCTACACTGCCACGAGCCAACTACTTTGCCGATACTACTGAAGATGCCGGGTTCAGTCAGGATCTAGCCGCGACCATGGAGAGAGCTATTGTTGCCCCAACCACGGGCATCGAAGCCCACTGTCCCACTGGAAACTGCACTTTCCCTGGGGAGTTTGGTACTTTGGCCTACTGCAGCCGCTGCGAGGACTCCTCGGCCGAGCTTACGGTGGTGTTCAGATGTTCCGCCGGAGGTGTTCTCGACCAGCCTGAAGCCTCGCCAAAGGATTGTGTAACGAACGAATCGGACTCCCTCTATATTGCGGAGACCAGCCTTCCCGAAGGCCCATATTCCAGCTACGATGTGCCAACGATAATGAACGTTTCGTACAGGTTGCTAGCCGGAGGAAACTTCGGATCAGGGTCCTATATTACCACCGAGGGCCCTGAAGTGTTCAAAATGGACGTCTTCTTGAACGAAACCGACTTTGAGCATCCTATGCGGCCCGGGACGGTAACAGTGCGACTCATCGCCGGAAAGACGCCCATCTCGAACAGGCATTTCGATCCTTCAACCGGGGTCCCACTCGATGGCTGCGACGCTCCCGAAAGTCGGGATGACTGGCGGTGCAGAGGCTACGGCGCAGCAACGTGCACCCTTTCACCGTGTGTCCGGATGTACAATGCGACCGTGGTCAATGGCCGGTTGACCGAATCCCTAGTATCTGATTCGGGCTCTATGTCATGGGGAACCGGCTTCGAGAATACAGGTCTTAGTATGCTGGACACGCTATGTCTCACAGAGGCCGAGCGGGAGCATCTGAGACTCGACTTGGGATACAAGTTGGAACCTACTCAGCGGTGGATAGGATTCAATGCCAGCAATGGTGACTATGCACACAACAACAACACACTGACGACCGAATCGCTTTTGAGCCGAAGGTGCCTGTACACCCTGTCGAATGACTTTATCCGAGACGATGCCTTTGTTCAAAAGCTTGAGCCTCACATGGTGGGCAACCTGAGAGGTGTTGGCTACGGTGGCTACGTCAACGACGGCTTGAACGGCATTTTGCCCGACCACTTTCAGGGCGACCTGCTGCCCAAGAAACTCTACGACTCTGGACGCATCGACATGCGGCACATCGAGCGCACCTTTGCCGACCTGTCCGAGTCGCTGACCAAGTACCTGCGCACCCACGCCAGCAGCGGGAACTACTCGGCGCCCGCCCGTGGCGTCGTCAGTTACCACACCACGTGCGTGGAGGTCCAGTGGCCCTGGCTGGCGTATCCGGCGGCCATCGCGCTCCTGACGCTCGTGCTGCTGGAGCTGGTCGTCTCGGTGTCGTATACCCGCAACAGACCCGTGTGGAAGGCGTCCCCGTTGGTCTGGATTCACCAGAGCCCTGGCCAGGGGGCGGGGCCGCTGGCGGGTGATGGGACTGGCACGCCCACCCTGGCCGAACTCGAAAGGAGATCGAAGCTGATACCTGTATCGGTGGGCTAGCCTTGCTATATAGTGATAATAATTTGTTGGAATGTTGAAAGGGCTTCTTCGCGCGCCTACTTGTACCCCGTGTATTCCAGATGTTGCCACTTGAAGTAGAAGCAGCCCGAGATATCTGTTCATATAGACTACTGATATGCTCACTGGATATATACATATACGAGAGATTTGGTGATCCTTGGTGTCATTTGTTCTCACAGAGAGCCATATGTAAGCCAATACCTCTATAGGTTATCTGCGTGTAGACTTGAGTCATAAATACCAACCCCGTCAGATTCTTACGGATGTGCATCTGATCAATCCACTATTGCTTCGTTGAACCGAAAGGTAGCCCGAGGTATGGTGCTTAATCTATGATCTCCTGGCGAAGCTTCGCCTTGTCTTGCTCTCACGGCAGAAAGGTCTGACAACGTGGAAGTTTTCAGGTAAAGGCTCGTCGAATTCTAACCTGAATACTTGTCTATCAGAAACAACATGTCTTCTGGGATTCTGAACTCCCAATTAGTGTCGTAGATTCACTTGCACTTGGCAATACTCATTTACTTCTTGCGGGTTTCGGTGAGGCCCGGCCATCCGCTGGAGTGGGCGAGCTTGAACTTGATTGAGTAGAGCCGGTTGCGGTCGTCGAATTGACTGACGGGCTCGCTTGGTGGGTAGTGCCGCAAGTATACGTCGATGTACGAACTGCCGATCTTGATCTCGTCGCGCCGCCACACTGCGGACAGGACTGCTTAGCTAACGATGACTCTCGCTTCTCACTCTATTCGCCCAAAAGAGAGACTGTCGAGCACATCGGACCGAACGCGTTACCAAATGAATAGAGACTTACTACCAAGTTCATACTCGTTATGAGCATACATGATGGATGCGTCGTATATGACGAGCCGCCCCGTACTAACATCTATGCCCGTGTTATCCTCCCAAAGGTCGCCGTGGACGAGGCACGGCTTCAGAACCCGGCCATCGATCTGGAGCGGCTCCAGTAGCCGCGGAGTGACTCTGGCGCGTAGAGTCTCGAATGCCTCTTCGTACTCACGCCAGGGCCCGTTGACACTCACGTCAATTTCGAAGAAGATCGAGAGTAGGCGCGTGAAGTACCGGCTCCACGACTCGTCCCAGTCGTTGGGCTGGATATGCCTACCGTGGCACGTAGGGGTCGCGAAACCGAACTTGCCCGTCGGGGACGTGCTGTTCCTGTGCAGGTCGGCGATGGCGGGACCTAACACCGTCGGGTCGGGCAGCGCCATTTCGAGATCGAGGAAGTCCATGACCAAGAAGTAGGTCTCGGGCTCGGATGCCATCCGGCCCCAGCCGTGAACTCGAGGAACCAAGCCGGGGCTGACCATGTCAATGGCCTGCAGAGAGTTGAACTCCCCTCCATCATGACGGCGCCTCTGTTTTTGGCGGTCTTGACGAAGAAGAATCTTTGTGTTCCACCTGCTAGTTCGGCCGTCACCTTGTATGTTGCCGTCCAGGCCGATGCACCCCAGAGCGTCCCTTTTACGATCTCGGTGCCAGGGGGTAGGCCTGTTATATGACCATGTGTTAGTGAGAGTCCTATAGGCTGGGAATGGCACGGTCGAGGATGAGTCTCTAACATTTCTCAAGCGCCTCGTCTTTCTGGAAGCTGTCTGTCCCCAAGAGTGTATGGCACTGGTCAAATGTGGTCGGCGCTGCCATGTTCAGAGATAAACCTGGTCGCTGTGGTTTGATGAGATGATCGGCGACTACGGATTGGATGCCGAGGAAGTCACAGGGTGTTTGGCTGGGGTCTCTAAACCATCGGTACGTTGGTGTCATGGTCCCGAGTCGTTGGTTCGAGCATGGGCTCAGCATTTCAGGCAGGTGGTGCGACGCTGTATTCTTGGCCGAATATGACATTGGCTACAGGCGACGATATTATGCTATTTCACCACGAGGTAGCATTATTCTAATCATTTATTAATTTAATAAGTTTTATAACTTATATTATAACTATAATCGATATAAGTAATAAAAAATAAATAAAAGGTTACGTAAATTAATATTAATCTTAACGTGGTTTATTATTAAGCGGGCCACTTTTTTTAATTTTTAATACACTTAAACTTTAATACGTAATATTTTTATAACTATAATGCCGATTTAATCTAAAGAAAATAGAATCGTTTTAGTAATTTAAGCGACGCGAAATCCGATAAATCCTTTAAGCGAACGAGCTGCTGCGAAAATATATAACGTTCCCCGAGCTACTTTAAATTACCGAATTAACGGCCGAACCCTATAACGCGAAATTCGACACTTACGATATAAATTAAATTTAATAAAAAAAAGGTATTTCGTAATTATATAATTAATTTAAATACCCGAGGGATGTTTCTTAATTTTAGTATTGTAAAAATATAGCTAATTTCTTTACCGCGTCGCGCGGCGGCGACCGCGTCGGTAAGCACTGGGTTAAGCGCTTTATCGATCGGAACCTAGACTTTAAGACTTAAATAAATCGTCGATACGATTACTATAGGGCTTTTTATAAAAATCTAGGTGTTATTTCCGGCTAGTTTAGGCTAGTCGCGAATATTAAGGCGAAATACGGTATTCTTAACGAAAATATTTTTAATTTCGACGAGACCGGCTTTATAATAAATATAATCGGGTTAATACTTATCGTAATACGCGCCGATTAACGTGAGAAGGCGAAATCGGTTTAATTTAATAATCGGGAATAGTCGACGGTTATTAAATATATTAATTCTTAATACTAGTGTATCTCGCCGTTTTTAATTATTTAAAGTTAATATTACTTTATAAATTAAGCTCGCGAATACGATTTACTAGGCGACTAGGTAATTAAACCGACTTTTAACGGTTAAACCGATAACGAAATAGGCTTAAATTAAATTAAGTATTTCGATAAGTATATTAAATCGCGAACGAAAGGTCGCTATCGCCTTTTAATTTTTAACGGCTATAAAAGCTATATTTCGGCGTAGTTCGAGGTATATTATAAAAATAACGATATTATTACGCTTAGTATACCTCTTTACTTTTTTTACCTGCTTTAATTATTAAATATAACACTTTATTCGCCGTTAAAGCGCGCGTATTCGAAGGAAATCGAGCTATTTATTAAAGCGTTAATAAATTATATTACGAAGCTAGAGTTTTTTATCGCTTTTAAAGCTACGCATTTTACTATTTTTACGGAAAATAATATTAAATTTAAATTTAGCGTATTTAATTTAATACCTTATAACCCGAACGAGGTAATTAATAAACTAAATATACGTCTCCGAACGCTTATACTTAGCCCGTCGCGTTCGGGGACGGTTAATACCTATAATCCTTAAACGCCGTTTAATCTTTAATAAACGATTAAATATTTTTTTTATTAAAAATAGGGTTTTTATTTATTAAAAAAGCTCCTTAACGTTAATTTTAAATACTATAAATTAAATAACGAAAAGTATAAATAAAATAACTTATAAAATAATCTTTATACGCGATCGGATATATATATTAAAAGAGGCTAATTTAATATTTTCGAAGCGCCGAAAAGCTAAAAAATTACGTGTTTAGCTTAAAGAGGCCTTTATTATATAGGAATTATAAGAGCTACAGGACGAAAAGGTAAAAGGGAAGCGTCGAGCGACTGATAAGGGTAAAACAAGGGGTCCGTCAAAGCGGAGAGCGACCGGTGAAAGGCGCTGCGGTGTCTACGGCGAAACAAGTTATAATACGCGAACATGTGAAAAAGACGTAAAATTAAGTAGCGATTCCGATAACGAGTAATTTTAATTAATTTAAAACGTTAACGTGGTTTATTAATAAACGGGATATATTATATACCGGGATACTTTTTCCACTTTTCGATACTTTTATATAAGTTTATTTAACTATAACGCGCTTTATTAATTAAATTCACTCGCTATTCGATTCGTTACTCGATTTTATATTTTTTTCACATGTTCGCGTATTATGGCCTGTCTCGCCGTAGATCCCACAGCGCCTGCCGCCCGTCGCGCGCCTCTTTGACAAACCACTATTTTTACCTTTATTAGTCGCTGGCCGCTTCCTTTTTACCTTTTCGTCCTGCAGCCTTCGAGATTCTTTAATCGTAAAGGCTCCTTTAAGCTGAACTCGCGATTTTTTAATTCTCCGGCGCTTCGAAAGGGCTAAATTAGCCTTTTATAATATACGTATTTAATCCTTTATAAAGATTATTTTATATACGATTATATATATATTTTTCGTTATTTAATTTATTACTTTTAAAATTAGTATTAAGGAGCTTTTTTAATAAGTAAATACCCTTTTTTAATAAAAAAGAGTGCTTAGTTATCTATTAAAAGTTAAACGGCGTTTAAAGGTCGTAAGTGCTAGCCGTCCCCGGACGCGACGGGCTAAGTATAAGTATTCGGAGACGTATATTTAACTTATTAATTACCTCGTTAGGGTTATAAGGTATTAAATTAAATACGTTAAATTTAAATTTAATATTAACTTCCGTAAAAATAGTAAAATACGCGGCCTTAAACGCGATAAAAAACTCGAGCTTCGTAATATAATTAATCGAAATTTTAATAAATAGCTCGATTTCTTTTAAATACGCGCGCTTTAAAAGCGAATAAAATGCTATATTTAATAACTAGAGTAAATAAAAAAAATAAAGAGATATATTAAATATAATAATGCCGTTATTTTTATAATATACCTCGAATTCGGCCGAAATATAGCTCTCGTGGCCGTCGAGAATTAAAAAGCGATATAAACCTTTCGTTCGCGACTTAGTATATTTATTAAAATACTTAATCTAATTTAAGCTTATTTTATTATTTATTTAGCTATTCGAAGTCGGTTTAATCACTTAATTACCCGGTAAATCGTATTTGGTAGCTTAGTTCGCTAGGTAATATTAACCCTAAACGATTAAAAACGGCGGGATATATTAACTTTACGAATTAATACATTTAATCGCCGTTAATTATTCTTAATTATTAAACTAAACCGATTTCGCTTTCCCACGCCGATCGGCGCGTATTATAACGAAGGTTAACCCGATTATACTTATTATAAAGCTAATCTTATCGAAATTATATATATCTTTATTAACGATACCGTATTTAGCTTTAATATTCGCGATTAGCCTAAACTAACCGGAAATAACGTTCGGATTTTCGTAAAGGGCCCTTTAGTAATCGTATCGACGATTTATTTTAATTTTAAAGTCTAGGTTACGGTTAATAAATCGCTTAACCTAGTATTTATTAACACGTTCGCCGCCGCGCGACGCGGTAAAAAGATTAGTTATATTTTTTATATTAGTTATATTAAAAAATATCCCTCGGGTATTTAAATTAATTATATAATTATAAAGCACCTCTTTTTTAATCGGATTTAATTTTCGTCGAAAGTGTCCGATTTCGCGTTGTAAAAGTCGGCCGTAGAGTCGATAGTTTAAAAAAGTTCGTGGGACATTAAAGGCTTTCGCAGCAGCTCTTTAGCTAATATACTTTACGGGGTTTCGCGTCGCTTAAATCGCTAAATCGATCCGTTCTTCTAATAAAAAATTAAATATTATAATTATAAAATTAAAACGTATTAAAGTTTAAAAAGTATAATCGGTCGGAAAAGTGTCCCGGTATATAATATATCCCGCTTATTAATAAACTACGTTATAGTTAAATTAATTTATATAAAAATAATAAAGTATAAAAAAATAGCCCGCTTAATAATATAGCCCGCTTAATAGTAAACCACGTTATATTAATATAAATAAATATTAAATATAAAGTTAAAAGAAATTATTAATAATAAATATTAAGCCTTTTATTTATTATAACGTTTAATTATAATTACTCGTTAAATATTTAAATAAATATTACTTTAAATTAATTAAAATTACGCGTTATTAAATATTTCGAATAAAAATTTAAAAAGTAATTAACGTGGTTTATTATTAAGTCGAATACTTTTATTATTAACCTATTTAATTAAACTTTAACGCGTAATAATTTTATAACTATAATGCTTTATTTATTTTAAAAAAAGCGGATAACTTTAGTAATTTAAGCGTTACGAAACGGTTTAACCCGAATTAATTAAAAAGCTACGGCGAAACACTACGTCGTTTTATTATTTACCCTTAGCGACCGACTTTACGGCTAAACCGCACGACGCGAAATTTAATACTTAAAGTATAAATTAAATACGATTAAAAAAAAGGTGTTTCGTAAATATATAATTAATTTAAATACCCGAGGGATGCCTTTAAAAATGGCTGGTGTGGAAAATATAGCTAATCTCCTTATCGCGTTACGCGGCGGCGACCGCGTCGGTAAGCACTAGGCTAGGCGCTTTATCGACCGTAACCCGGACCTTAAAACTAAAATAAACCGTCGGTACGACTACTAAAGGGCTCTCTATAAAAATCCGAAGGTTATTTCCGGCTAGTTTAGCCTAATTACTAATATTAAAGCTAAATACGGTATCGTTAACGAGGATATATAGAATTTTAACGAAACCGGCTTTATAATAAATATAATCGGGTTAATATTCGTCGTAATACGCGCTAATCGGCGTAAAAAAGCGAAATCGGTCTAGTTTAATAATCGGGAATAATCGACGGCCATTAAATATATTAATTCGTAAAGCTAATATATTCCGCTTTTTTTAATTATTTAAAACTAATATCACCTCGCGAATTAATCGCGCGAAAGTAGTTTACCGGGCGATTAAATAATTAAACCGATTTTTAATAAATAAACCGATAACGAGATAAGTTTAAACTAAATTAAATACTTCGATAAATATATTAAATTGTAAATAAAAAATCGCTACCGCTTCTTAATTTTCGACGGCCACGAGAGCTATATTTCGGCCGAATTCGAGGTATACTATTAAAATAATAATATTATTACTATTAATATACCTCTTTATTTATCGCACCTATTTTAATCTTTCGATATAGCACTTTATTCGCCTTTAAAACGTGCTTATTCGAAAGAAATCAAGCTATTTATTAAGGCCTCGATAAATTATATTACGAAGCTTAAGTTTTTTATCGCGTTTAAAGCCGTACATTTTACTATTTTCACGAAAACTAATATTAAATTTAAATTTAACGCATCCGGCTTAATACTTCACTATCTAGATAAAATAATAAATAAATTAAATATATAACTTCGAACGCTTACACCGGAGTAGTCGCGACCCGGGATTTTAAGTACGTATAACCTCTAAACGCTATTTAACTCGTAATAAACGACTAGGCATTCTATTTATATTAAAAAAAAGTGTTTACCTATTAAAAAAGTTTTTTAACGTTAATTTTAAATACGGTAAACTAAATAACGAAGGGTATAACCCGAATAGCCTATAAAATAACTATATTAAAAAATTAGGTCCGCACCTTTTAAAATACTAATTTAGCCCTTTCGAAGCGCCGGAAAGCTAAAAATTCACGAGTCCAGCTTAAAGGAGCCCTTACTATTAAAGAATCTCAAGCGCTACAGGACGAAAAAGTAAAAGGGAAGCGTCCACCGACCGGCGAAGGCGAAAATAGTGGCTCGTCGAAACGATACGCGACGGGCGGTAAGCGCTGTGGCAACTGCGGCGAAACCGGTTACAATACGCGAACGTGTAAAAAGGATATAAAATTAAGTAGCGAATCGGATAGCGAGTAATTTTAATTAATTTAAAACGTTATAATTAAATAAATTTATATAAAAGTATCGAGATATAAAAAAAGTGTCCGATTTAATAATATATTCGACTTAATAATAAACCACGTTATAAAAAGTAAATAAATTTAAATAATAATAATAAGTAAAAGATAAAAAAGAATAATTAAAGCTAATGTTTATTTTATATTTTATTACGAGGGTTTTAAATTTCTATATATATAGGGTAATTTAAAACGGCTGAGAAAAGTATAAAAACACCTAGTTTTATTTATTTTACTATAATTATTTCCCTTTTTATATAAGCATCTTAATTATATAAATAAAGGTTATAAGTTTAACCGATAAACTTATTATAATAAAGGTTTAAGTTTATAATAAATATATATAATAATTAAAAGAATAATAAAATATAAGTAAAGGATTTATATAAAGAGATATTAATACGTTAATATTTAAGCCCTCTTTTAAAATATAAATAAATTAATAATATCCTTAAAATTACGCTTATAGCGATTTTTATAATAATATATTATATTTACTCTTAAGCGTTAATAAAATTATAGTTTCTTATTTATATTATTTTATTTTCTCGTTTATTTCGTTATTATAACTTTTATAATACTTTATTCGTAATTATAATTATCGCTCGTTATTATATTTAATTACTTAATAATTATTATAGCGCCTTTATTTTTATCGGGGTCGATATAATTTATTATCCCTATATTTTCGTTTAAACTATTAATTATAAACTTTTTAAAAATAAGTTATTTAACTTTAATTATATTTTCGTTAATCTTTAATTTTTATTTTATAGTTACGTTTAATTAAAGCTCGATTATTTTAATAATAATAAAATTTATAAAGCCGTAAAAGAATATTATCCGCGTAATATTAGCTTTGTTTTATTAATATATTTAAATAAATTCTCGGCGCTTCTATAAATAACTTTAACGTTATTAATATTATTTTCTTAAATTTAATCGAATAGTTTTAAAAGATAAATAATATTAATAAATATATCTTTCCTTTTATTCTTTATTATAAAATAAGTAATATTCTTTACCGTTTTTTCGTTATTTCTTACCGTATAATCGAGGGTTATAAAGTCGAGTTTAATATTAATAATTTTAAAAAAGAATTGAAATAAATAAAAACTTTTTAACGTGGTTTATTACTACGCGACGTATATTACTTAGCGACGCACTTAAATTTAATTTTAATATAATTAAACTTTAACGCGTAATACCTTTAACGTAATTTATTAATAAGCGGGATATATTATATACCGGGACACTTTTCCGACCGACTATACCTTTTAAATTTTAATATGTCTTAATTTTATAACTATAATACTTAATCTTTTATTAAAAAAAACGGATCGATTTAACGACTTAAACGACGCGAAACCTTATAAAACATATTAACTAAAGAGCTGCTGCGAAAGCTTTTAATATCCTACGATCTTTTTTAAATTACCGACTTTACGGCCGACTTTTATAACGCGAAATCGGACACTTTCGATAAAAATTAAATCCGATTAAAAAAAGGTGTTTTATAATTATATAATTAATTTAAATACCCGAAAGATATTTTTTAATATAGCTAATGTAAAAGATATAGTTAATCTCTTTACCGCGTCGCGCGGCGGCGAACGCGTTAATAAGCACTAGGTTAAGCGATTTATTAACCGTAACTTAGACTTTAAGACTAGAATAAATCGTTAATACGATTATTAAAGGGCTTTTTACGAGGATTTAAACGTTATTTCCGGCTAGTTTAAACTAATCGCGAATATTAAGGCTAAATACGGTATTATTAATAAAGATATATATAATTTCGATAAAACCGGCTTTATAATAAGTATAATCGGGTTAACCCTCGTTATAATACGCGCCGATCGGCGTAGGAAGGCGAAATCGGTCTAGTTTAATAATCGAGAATAGTCGACGGCGATTAAATGTATTAATTCGTAAAGCTAATATATTTCGCCGTTCTTAATCGTTTAAAACTAATATTACTTAGCGAACTAAACTATTAAATACGATTTACTAAGTAATTAAATAATTAAACCGACTTTAAATAATTAAATAAATAATAAAATAAGCTTAAACTAAATTAAGTATTTCGATAAATATATTAAGTCGCGAACGAAAGGTTTATATCGCTTTTTAATCCTCGACGGCTATAAGAGTTATATTTCGGCCGAATTCGAGGTATACTATAAAAATAACGGCATTATTACGCTTAATATGCTTTTTCACTTTTTTTATTTACTTTAGCTATTAAATATAGCACTTTATTCGCCTTTAAAGCGTATATATTCGAAAGAAATCGAGCTATTTATTAAAACCTCGATTAATTATATTACGAAGTTTAAGTTTTTTATCGCGTTTAAAGCCGTGTATTTTACTATTTTTACGAAAGTTAATATTAAATTTAAATTTAACGTATTTAAATTAATACCTTATAACCTTAACGAAATAATTAATAAATTAAATGTGCGTCTCCGGATACCTATACTTAGCCCGTTGCGTCCGGGGACGGCTAGTATTTACGACCCTTAAACGTCGTTTAACCCTTAATAAATAACTAAGTACTTTTTTTTTATTAAAAAGAGAGTGTTTATTTATTAAAAAAGCTCTTTAATATTAATTTTAAAAGCGGTAAACTAAATAACGAAAAGTATATATATAATTATATATAAAATAACCCTTATAAAGGATTAAATACGTATATTATAAGAGGCTAATTTAGCCTTTTCAAAGCGCCGGAGAGTTAAAAAGTCGCGAATCCAGCTTAAAGGAGCTTTTACGATTAAGGAATCTCGAAGGCTATAGGACGAAAAGGTAAAAAAAAAGCGGCCAGCGATTAATAAAGGCGAAAATAGTGGTTTATCGAAAAGGCGCGCGACGGGCGGCAGGCGCTGTGGGATCTGCGGCGAGATAGGCTATAATGCGCGAACATATAAAAAGGATATAAAATCGAGTAGCGAATCGAATAACGAGTAAATTTAATTAATAAAGCGCGTTATAATTAAATAAACCTATATAAAAATATCGAAAAGTAAAAAAGTGTCCCGGTATATAATATATCCCGCTTATTAATAAACCACGTTATAATTATAATGCTTAATTAATTTTAAAAAGATCGAATAGTTTTAATAATTTAAACGATACGAAACGAACCGAATTAAATAAATTAAAGAGTAATAATAAAAGTTTATAATATACCCGAATTAACTTTACGTTATTAAATTTACGACCGAACTTTAAAACGCGAGATTTAATTAAAACGATATAAACTAAATATAATTAAAAAGAGATACTTCGTAAGCATATAATTAATTTAAATATCCGAGGGATGCCTCCGGATCTCGCTGGTGTAAAAAAATATGGCTAATTTCCTTACCGCGTCGCGCGGCGGCGACCGCGTCGGTAAGCATTAGGTTAAGCGCTTTATTAACCGTAACCCGGATTTAAAGATTAAAATAAATCGTCGGTACGATTATTAAAAAGTTTTTTATAAAGATTTTAAAGTTATTTTTATTTAATTTACGCTAATCGTAAATATAAAGGCGAAATACGGGATCGTCAACGAAAATTTTTAGAATTTCGACGAGACCGGCTTTATAATAAGTATAATCAGGTTAATACTCGTCGTAACACGCGCCGAGCGGCGTGAAAAAGCGAAGTTAATCTAGCTTAGTAATCGGGAATAAACAACGGCGATTAAATATATTAATTCGTAAGGCTAGTATATTTCGTTATTTTTAATCGTTTAAAGTTAATATTATCTCGTAAACTAGTCTCGCGAAACCGATTTACCGGGCGACTAAGTGATTAAGCCGATTTTTAATAATTAAATTAATAACGAAATAAGCTTAAACTAAATTAAATATTTCGATAAATACATTAAAACGTAAACGAAAAGTTCTTATCGCTTTTTAATTATTAATAACTACGAGAGCTATATTTCGGCTAAATTCGAAATATACTATTAAAATAATATTATTATTATACTCGGTATACCTCTTTATTTATTTTACTTATTTTAATTATTCGATATAGTATTTTATTCGGCTTTAAAGCGTATTTATTTAAAGGAAGTCGAGTTATTTATTAAAGCCTCGATAAATTATATTACGAAACTCGAGTTTTTTATAGCTTTTAAGGCCGCGTATTTCGTTATTTTTACGAAAAATAATATTAAATCCGGATTTAACGTTTTTAATTTAGTCCTTTATAATCCCGACGAAGTGATTAATAAGTTAAATATATATCTCCGAACGCTTATATATAACTTATCCCGTTCGAAAACGGTTAATACTTACGATTTTTAAACGCCGTTTAATCTTTAATAAATAACTAACGTAGTTTACCATTAAGTCGGATATATTATTAAGTCGGACACTTTTTTTACATTTTAACACTTTTATATAAATTTATTTAATTATAACGCTTTAAATTAATTAAAATTACTCGCTATCCGATTCGCTACTCAATTTTATATCCTTTTTATACGTTCGCGCATTGTAACCGGTTTCGCCGCAGTTGCCACAGCGCTTACCGCCCGTCGCGCGTCGTTTCGACGAGCCACCATTTTCGCCTTCGCCGGTCGGTGGACGCTTCCCCTTTACCTTTTCGTCCTATAGCGCTTAAAATTCTTTAATAATAAGGGCTCCTCTAAGCTAAACTTGTAATTTTTTAGCTTTTCGGCGTTTTAAAAAGGTTAAATTAATATTTTAAAAAATACGGACCTAATCTTTTAATATAGTTACCTTGTAAGCTATTCGGGTTATACCCTTCGCTATTTAGTCTACCGTATTTAAAATTAATATTAAAAAACTTCCTTAATAAGTAAACACTCTCCTTTTAATATAAATAAAATACCTAGTCGTTTATTACGGGTTAAACGGCGTTTAAGGGTTATACGTGCTTAAAATCCCGGGTCGCGACTACTCCGGTGTAAGCGTCCGAAGTTACACATTTAGCTTATTTATCACTTCGTTTAAATAGTAAGGTATTAAGCCGGATACGCTAAATCTAAATTTAATATTAGTTTCCGTAAAAACAGTAAAATATACGGCTTTAAACGTAATAAAGAACTTAAGCTTCGTAATATAGTTTATCGAGGCCTTAATAAATAGCTCAATTTCCTTCGAATAAGTACGTTTTAAAGGCGAATAAAGTGCTATATCGAGAGGTTAAAGTAAGTGCGATAAATAAAAAGGCATACTAATAGTAATAATATTATTATCTTAGTAGTATACCTCGAATTCGGCCGAAATATAGCTTTCGTGGCCGTCGAGAATTAAGAGGCGGTAACGACCTTTTATTTACGATTTAATATGTTTATTAAAATGCTTAATTTAGTTTAAACTTATCTCGTTATTAATCTATTTATTAAAAGTCGGTTTAATTACTTAATCGCCCAGTAAACTACTCTCGCGCGACCAGTTCGCGAGGTAATATTAACTTTAAACGATTAAAAAAAACGGAATACATTAGCCTTACGAATTAATACATTTAATGGCCGTCGATTATTCCTAATTACTAGGCTAAACCGACTTCGCCTTCTTACGTTAATTAGCGCGTATTATAACGAATATTAATTTAATTATACTTATTATAAAGCCGGTCTTATCGAAATTCTATATATCCTCGTTAACGATACCGTATTTAGTTTTAATATTAATAACCAGGCTAAACCAGCCGGAAATAATCTTCGGATCTTCACAAAGAGCCCTTTAATAATCGTACCGACGGTTTACTCTAGTCTTAAGGTCCGGGTTACGGTTAATAAAGCGCCTGGCCCAATGCTTACCGACGCGGTCGCCGCCGCGCGACGCGATAAAGAGATTAGCCATATTTTCTACACCAGCCATCTTTAAAAACATTCCTCGGGTATCCAGATCAATTATATATTTACGAAGCACCTCCTTTTTAATCGTATTTAATTTATATTTTAAATATCGGATTTCGCGTCGTGCGGTTCGGCCGTAAAGTCGATCGCTAAGGGTAAATAATAAGACGACGTAGTGTTTCGCCGTAGCTCTTTAACTAATTCGGGTTAGACCGTTTCGTAACGCTTAAATTATTAAAGTTATCCGCTTTTTTTAAAATAAATAAAACATTATAATTATAAAACTATTACGCGTTAAAGTTTAATTAAATAAGTCGGTAATAAAAGTATCCGACTTAATAATATATCCGACTTAATAGTAAACCACGTTAAGCACTTTATTTATATTAAAAAAAGGGTGTTTATTTATTAAAGAAGCTCTCCGAAGTCGATTTTAAATACGATAAATTAAATAATAAAAAGTATAATTAAAATAGCCTATAAAATAACCCTTATACGCGATAAAATATATATATTAAAAGAGGCTAATTTAGTATTTTTTAAGCGCCGAAAAGTTAAAAAGTCGCGAGTTTAACTTAAAAAAAGCCCTTACTATTAAGGAATCTCAATAGCTACAGGACGAAAAGGTAAAAGGGAAGCGTTTAACGCCCGATAAAGGTGAAAATAGTGGTTTATCGAAGAGGCGCGCGACGGGCGGCAGGCGTTATAGTATCTGCGGCGAGACAGGTTACAATGCGCGAATATATAAAAAAGATATAAAATTAAGCGAGGAATCGAATACCGAGTAGTTTTAATTAAATTAATTTATATAAAAAGGTTAAAAAGTGAAAAACGTACGTCGTTAAGTAATATATATCGCGTAATAATAAACTACATTAATATTATATTAAATAATATAATTAAATAAGTATTTTAACGTAATAAAATCGCGGAATAAATAATATTATAAAACATTAAAAAAAAGTCGGTAAATTAATAATAAAAGAACCGAAATAAACGAAAAGATTTTTAAATAAAAAAAATATATTATTATTAATTCGTTATTAATTAATTATTATTTAATTAAAACCGAAATATTTATTTATTTTAATTTATTAAGTTTTAAAAAAAAGTTTTTATATAAATAGAAAGTATTTTATTCCTTTTATACGTAATAAATAGTAAATTAACGTCCTCCGCAGAACGGTTTAATTACTTATTATATTTATAAACTCTCGTTAGAAGAGTTATCCGATATGCTCTTCTCCACAGTTGTGGCACAAGAGGCGGTTGCAGGTGGTCCTGCTTCAGAACACTCTCAGAGTCCTCGGCCTCGGTGTAGGCGCCCCTCCGTTGGGTACATATCCTGTTCAGGCAGCGTCGCCTGCTCTGAGCTTTCCCCAAGGACCGGCCTTGGATTCAGCCAAGGGTCGGGGCAGCACGAGGCCCTTCATGAATGCATGGGGGATACAGAGTTAGGTAGGGATGAGCCTGGAATACATCTTGACATCAGAATGCTGGCGTTGATAGTAGGACTAACACAATTGATGAAACCATGAACCAGGCTCATGCCTTGTATCTAGATTCATCGCAAGGTCGTGACAAGAGGAGCTATCGTTGAAAACAGATTAACCAACTTCAAATGAGTGCAGATATTAATGACAGTTATCCTTCCTTGCCATTACAGCAAACCACGTTCTCCCACGTTAGCCCACAATACCCATTGCGACACGAACCGAGACATCTTGAGCATGCGCTCGCCTCAGCTGATAGAGAACTTGGCCGTGAGCTGATGGCCCTCCGCCACCTCGAACCGGACCCGGAAATTGGTCCCGGCCGCACTGCGCACGCTGTACTCCGACAACGTCTTCTCCCGCATGAAAGCCTTCTGCCCACCGCCGTAATACATCGCGAGAACCTTGCCCGCCCAGTCCGCCGGCGCGATGCCCGTCACGACGTCGCACCAGCGGACGTTGTTGTGCACACCCACCGCCACGAAGACGCGCTCGCCGCCGGCCGACTACAGCAGCAGCGCGCCGGACTTCCCGCTCGCGTTCATGACGAGCGTGTGGTCGGAGGTGTCGGTAGAGATCCATCCGTCTGTGCTAGCAGGCTGGGCCCCTCCCCAGTAGACTTTTTCTACCGGGACAAACGTCTGGCGTGGCGGCTGGTCGATGGTCAAATGTATCGCGAACGAGGCGCTATTGGAAAACGGCAGTCAGCAAGCTTGTTCTTCCAAGTGACGATCTAGGTCCGATGCACGTACGCAGCCATCTTGAAAAGTGGTGTCTTGGAGAAAGACCTTCCGGTGTCCGTCGACCCTTTGTACGTTTCCTTGACAAGAATTGAACGTTAGTGTATAGTTGGTTACGCAAGTTGGGGGAGGAAATTGTCTTACCCCTGCATATGTAACACTTGCCGAGCCAGTCTCATCTCCCAGTCTATCGCTGTCGCGTCCATGGCTTACTGTGGTGTGGATGAAGGCGCCATTGTTGACAACCACAAAGCTATTCAAGGCATCAGAAGCTAGGAAAGACTCGGGAAAAGAAGGGTATACGTACGGAATAGTGTGTTGCCCAAACTGGTGACCTTGTTCCTTCCCCCCACATGATTGAAGTGTTCGTAAAGGTCACATTTTCGTAGACCTTCGCGTCGAACGCATCGTCTCTGCGGACTGTCGTCCCTGCTGTCGTGATTTCGAACCTTGCCCAGTCAGAGTGGAATTCCAGAGTAGCAGGGACGCAAACGTCCAGGTGCTCATCGTGGTGGCCATGCTTGACCAGGCCATCAATCTCCTCGTCGTGCAAAGGCTTATACTTCTCTGTGGGCTCCTCTGCCCAGAAGACCTGGTTCTGGTGGACGTGATCGACGGTGTTGTCTCGTCGACGCACAGTCAACTCAGTACCCTTGGACTCGGTAATCTCGGCCACCTCTGAAGCATGACTCATGGACAGATCCTCGAATTCCTCCGTTAGATCTTTTGCGATCAGCACCGACGGGAACCAGTAAGTCGACCCATCGGGGAACTCTGCAAGGTATTCAAAGTGATGCCCGTGGTTTGTGTCTGTCTGCAGCTGCCGACCACACTTGGCCTCTCGAGCCTGGCGCAGTCCAACGACTGGAGCATCGCGAATCTGAACGTCCTTGATAGCTGCCTCTTTGAACTGGGAAAGGGGGAGAGGCATGCTGGTCAAGTTCGCAGGGTCGGTGTTGGAACCGGTGGCAAGACGATTGGCGATGTCGGATTCAAGAAAAGAGGAGAGGAGCGTGGGCAGTGCGCTGCCCGGGAGAGCAACAAAGACGACGCGGACACATCCGTATGCCACTTGGTGGTCGACGATGAGCTTCAGGAGACGGGGAGGGAGATGGTCGAGCCAAGGAGTAAACTCCTTATAGCTCCCCTGGATGGCCTTTCGGAGAAGGGGGCATAGATGCGACGCTCACATCCGTACTGGCCGCGAGACTTGGTTATGTCGACCTGGAGGACTCCATGGTATGGCTTGAGGCCTTCCGCCTTCTCGGGCTCCGTGATGGCACGGCGCTGGAGATCCTTGGCCGCGCGAGTGAGTATCTTGAAGGACTTGATCTTCATATTATGATGGTTGTGTAGGACCTCAAATCCCGCGCTCTTCCATCTGGTCGACGGCCTCGCGGTATTGTAGGAGGCGCTGAGCATAGAACGCATCCGCACGGGCTCGCTCGCCGTAGTTCATGAAGAGCATGTTGCCGCTAGAGCGGTGGCTGCTGAGGCCGAGTACGACCGCTTTCCCGTCGCCCTTGTTTCCTCTTGTGTAGTACTTGACGGTTGGAAACTTATGCGGATCCGCGATGACGCCATCCCCATCAGGGAAGAGGCGACGGTTGGACTCCCAAGTGACGGTGTTGCCAGATCTGACATAGCTCTCCCCCTCGACGCGGTACACCTGGTAAAATAAAGACGTAAATAAGGCAATCAAATACGCGGTGCAGGAAAAGTCTTACCTTGGTTGTTCGTCCTGATCCCCCTTCTGACCCAACCCAGCCATCTCCAACGCCAAGGGCAACGCTGTCGAAGATACCACCTCGCCAGTCTCCAGCGGCAGCCTCGCTTCCGGTTGCGATATAGCCATGTGGCTGGAAGCGGCCGTGACGGGCAGACTCGACTCCTATACTCCAAGAAAGGGTCAGCCAGCACTGGGCCTTGCGCCATCCATCATCGGCATCCGTAGTTAGACGTACCGGTGATCACCCCGTCATAAGCCAGCCCTGCAACTACCCCCGCCATAATGGGAGCAGCAGCACCCCCCGTGGAGACGGTAAGCGCCCCTGCGCTCATCACGACCAGCGTGCGTGTGGCCTGTTCTTCAGACTGCCAGAATTCGTCCTTCTCCCCCTCACGAGGTGGACGAGACCTGTGTGGCCGAGAGGTGAGCGGACGGACAAAGCAGAGACGTTGGGAAAATACCGATGATGTGACCGATGAGAGGGACGCTCTCGGCCATGTCAAGGATGGTTTGGCCCGGGTGCTGCGTCCAGGCATCCGTAAACTGATGCCAGGTCTCCTTTGCTCCTTCGGCATCGCCGGTGACGAACTGCCAGGCAGATTTGAGTTGAGAGATAAGAGGGATAGTGCTCATGGTGGATGTTGGCAAGTGGTTATGGCTAAGAGAACTGTGATGGTTCGACTACTGGATATCTGGGAGAATGTGACGAGGTGGCTCTGTGCAGAAGACTTGGAAGTTGTAAGACTGAGTGGTAGAGCTCGGGTATCCTACGTCCTCTCTCCCTTCTTTTATATTAGTTGGCTTCTTCCTTGTGGTGTGCTTTGCTTTGAGAGGGAAGAGTCTGTCTAGTTCTGTATGTTACAAACGGGAGGGGGTGTTATATCACGGGGCATTGAATACGGAATACGGAATACGCACATATACAAGGCTCTCTCCATGTTCGCACTAATGTAATAACAGCTGGCGACCATGCATAGGACTTGATCAAGTTTTGCCCTTACGAAGCTCAATATATTGAAACCCTGCATGCATATGTGCCGTCTCGGCTTTTTTCAGCCCCCTCGTTCATGTATGCCCGCATAAGGTCCATGCCAGTAATATCACATAGATCATTTGGCCTTCTCGTCCCCGAGGGTGACATTATTATCGCCAAGACCTTGGCCAACCCCTCCCTCTTTGGTCTCGAGGTTGTCATGCTTGGCCTTCTCCTCGTCACTGTGGTGGGGCTGCAGGCCGACCTCAGTGGTGCTAAAGGCGTCGGCGGGGTCGCGGTAGGCCGGGACAAAGTTGACGGCGACGGCGTAGGTCTCGGCGGCGACGAAGAACATCATGGGCACAACCATGGCGAGCGGCGTGCCGTGTCGGTCGGCGGCGACGCCCAGCAGGGGCGGCACCACCGCACCACCCATGACACCACCCACGAGGAAGCCGGAGCCGCGCTTCGTGTGGCGGCCGAGGCCTCGCATACCCAGCGCTACCTGCGATGAGGGGGTGTTGTTGTCAGCAAACAGAGCGCAAAGATACACTTGCTTTGAAAAAGGGATTATTGGGGGAACATAGTATTCAACTTACAATAGTGGGGAAGCAGATAGACTCGAAAAACAAGGTTACGTATAGCATCGACATGCCGGTGTACCCACGTTGGGTGATGGACGGCGCGATGAATATGATGCACATGGTCAGGTAGGTGAGGAAGACCCAGCGCGGCCGCGCGTACTTCATCAAACCGACGCCGGCGAACCGGCCTATGGCGAATGCGGCCTGGGCGCCGGCGAGGTACTTGGCTGCCAGGGCGGAGCCTTCCTCCTTGTTAAACATGGCGGCCGGAACGGTCTCGGTGACATAGTTGATGAAGTAACTGTGTGAAAAGGACAAGTCAGTCAGTCTGTATAAACACGAGAGGTGGGCAGCTGGGTAGTCATAGGCGTGGCGAATCATGTACAGGCGTAATTGAGTTGGGTTGATCTCACTTACCTAGCAATGGCCACTTGAGCACCGGTATAGCAGAACTGGGCAAACGCGGCATGGAACAGTCGGTACTGCTTCCATAGAGGCAGATGGTCGGCATTCGCGTGAGTCTCGCTAGCCTGGAAACTATATTGGGCAACCGATTTAGTATTGCGGAGCGTTCAAGGGTCGCCCTTGGATATCGCAACTTACGCCATGTCTGCATCAGTGATCTCAGGGATCACGGACAGGAAGAAGACGATCGCGAGGAGGAAAACGAAGACGGCGATGGCGATGTAGATCCATTGCACGTTGGCCAGGGCGGTCTGGTCGTCGAAAGTGAACAACACGTAACTCCCGAGCACAGGGGCAATGACTGTCCCGATACCATTGAAGGCCTGTGAGAAGTTGATACGGAGCTCGGCATATCGAGGGGGCCGCAGACTTTGAGTCGTAGGCAGCATTCGTTAGTCTTGTGCTTCTCTAGAGTATAACAAATAGTTGCGTTCCTGCTTACCGGTGATGTATGGGTTGGCAGCAGTTTCGAGCGAGCCAAGTCCGTTGCCAATAATAAAGATGGCAGCGCAGAAACCACCGAAGGACTTCGCCTTGATACAAGGGAAGGCGATCAGAGCTCCAATACCTAAATAGAAGAAAACGAGTCAGCGCAAAGCAAAAACGTGGATATCTCCAGAATTGGTGTCGCGAACCGTAGAGACATAAGCCCCAAATAAAGGTGGCACGATAGCCGTAGTGTCGGAGAATCCAGGCGGCATGGCCGAGGGATGCGATCGGGTAAGCACTGCAAGGTGGTGGGTGAGCGTCAGTTGGCGTATTGAAGTATACGTAGGTAGGGTCTTCAATGCGAAGCTCATCTAGGTCAACGAAACATACCCGAAATAGGCGGCCTGAAGCCCTGACGACCTAGACTTGGTGATGTTGAGGGTGTTTTGGAAGTGCCTGCGATTCTTCCGCGTTAGTAAAATGATGCCGCCAGGGTGGAATCTAGACAGCTACCACGGCATGGGCAGAACCGGGACGGGAGGCTCGGATAAGAGAGCACACATACTTGTTCAGCGTATCCAATAGACCGTAACTGAATCCCCAGAGGAAGAAGAGAATGGTGACGAGAATAATGGGATACAGCGACTCTCGAATGGTCAGTTCGGCAGCTTTTGTCCTCTCGTGGTCCTTGGCCCGCAGAGAGCGCCGCTTGACGAATTCCTTCCAACCCATTTTGGCTGTAGGTAGGTGCTGGAGTGAACGGCGCTACTTGCGACTGTCGCAACTGGAATATCGTGCGAATGCCTCGGCCCCTCAACAATGGCAACAGCAAGCCACGGACTGCTTGGTAAAAGTGACGTGACGTACTTTACCGAAGCAAGTGCATTCGATGACTCGATTGGGTTCAAGACCTTATTTACACTTCGGATGGCAGCGGTGAACTCGGGGGTTAATTGAGACGAAATTTAAGACACAAGGTTGCCCAACGATGACGGACAAAGCAGACAATAACAAAAATAACTACCACCCTGGTGGGCAGGCGCTTACTGTTATGTAGTTTCCCCAATCTCCAAAATGAAACCCTTTCTTTCCTTCTTCTTCTTCTTTCCCATCTTGCGCCGGATGCACCTGTCCTCCTGTCCTCCTCTTCCAAGAACTCTTGTGGTACCGTAATATCCAAGTCATGCGGGATCTCGTCTTGTACCGCCCAGGGGGACCCTTGCGATTACGAATACCTAGAAAGAGGTAAGCGGGCCGTTTGGCTAGCTTGGGGTTACAGGCGGGAGGTCTTCAGGTGTGTGTATGTGGGTATGGGGTTTGGGAGAATGCGGGGAGAAGGATCCTTCAGAACTTCAGAAGCCCACTACTCCGCACTCTGCGGCCACTAGAGCAACCCGTCCCCAGACACTCGCAGCTGGAGCCCACCCCGATGGCACCGCAATTGTCCCGAGGGCAAGGACTTCTTCTGGATACACTGGCAAGACTGGGAGGTTGGACACGCCGCCCAGCTTCATCACGCGAGTCAGATGCCATGAACCGCTAATCCCGAGTCCCTGAGTATGCATGTCTCATTGGCCAGCGTGTACACCACCCACCTTCCGCCATGGGATAGCTTCTGTCACATAACCTTGCCGAAGGGAGAGAACGGGCTGCGAGCCTCGTATGAATACTACACCGAAGGCCGGATTGGCCATGCTTGACCCCATCATACCCTAGTCAAAGTCCCATGCTCCAGTATGGGGAAGCAATGTGCAAGAAACAAGCTAGAGCGTCATTATTCTCGACGGACTAAGATCTCGTCCGCTTGGCACGATGGGCGGCCATGAGCTTCCCATGCGCTATGGCAAGTGCCCCGGCAGATGGACAGGACTTGCTTGGCATCTAGAACCCACGACTCGCGACATTCAGGTTCTAGTGGGATTACAAGTCCAGATCAGGTCAACAATCGGCCTGCTCGACTCAGGCCCTCGTTAAGCAAGGGGCTGTCAGCGAGCTATTGGCTGATGAGGTTAACCGTAGCGCGCGCTGTCACAGGCTTCTGTCCCGGGGCAATGGGTACCAACTAGAGCCTTGGCAGCGAACACGAACGCGCGCGCACATATGCGGACGCACGACAGCATATGTCGCGAAATGCCTGAAACGTAAGTAAAGATATATTCGGCCAACGCCTGTGATTACCTGAACACCAATTGAAGACAGCCACTGTCCTGAAGTCCGCATTATACCTAGTTTACACCATCATGCAAGAACGATCTGTCATTTTTTCAATTCTCAACCCAACGGGCCGGTGAAGTTCCTGCTTTCTCCCTGCCATCCCAACAGCTGCCAGTGGTCTGGTAGGTTCGCGAGGGCCGGTAGCGTGTAACGTGCCTCACACGCGCCGTCGGTGCAGGTCATGTCGTCACCACACAGACCCCACAGGTTGCAGTAGCAATCTTTTGCCGAGGGGCAATGTACGCTCTCCTTGCCAAAGATAACTGATCGAGTCGAGGTGAGTTAGTTACATGTGATTGGATTGGGAAGCAAAAGGGGGGAAGGAGGATCTTACTATGCCAAGCGAACTCCATCACCCTCCCGCTCAGGTCGTCCGTCAACGGCGTGTTCAGCAGCCAGTCCCGGAAACGGACGTAATCCTCGCGAGGGCGCCGCTGGATCGCCTCCCGCGTCACGGCGAATTGGGAGCAGCAACTCACTGCGACGATGTCCGGAACTGGTACGCCCGGCAGCAGCTCCTCAAACGCCGTCTTGTAGATCGCTTTGGTCGTCGTCGGCGGCTTCTCCTTATCCTCGCCCGCGTCGGTGCCTCCCGCCTCTGCTTCTAGTCTGCTGGCCTCTTCGGCATCCAGATGCGGGCGGATCTCGTCCGGACACCCGATCACCCAAACACAGCGCAGATTGACGTACCCCTCCCGCCGGACGTGCTCAAGCCGCAGAAGGTTTAGGGTGGGCACGGCGTCGTATTCCGGGTCGTCGTTGTGCCAGGCGAAGCGCGCGGCGTGGAAGAAGACGGTCGTGTCCGCGAGGGCGGCGTAGTTGTCGACGATGTGGGTTAGGTACACCATAGACTCGCGGCCTTTGTTCTTGGGGACGGTTAGGGGCGCGTGGGAATCGTCGACGATGTAGATGCGTTTGCGCCAGGCCGGGGGGAGGTGGCGGTGGAACCAGGTCGCGTCGTCGGTTTTGAGGCTGGCTGCTATGATCTCGACGGCTGGTGGGGGCTCCTGGAGCGGGTGCGACTCTGGGACATTGGCTGCTTGTGATCCGGTATTATCCACCGCTGGGGCTACCACGACTGCCTTACTGTCGAAGCCGGCGGCATGGTGGTGGTAAAGGAGGATCAGGAAGCAGAGGCACAGCAGGATGAAGGAGAGGAGGAGACTGCGGCCTGGGTTGGGCCGACCCTTCAACATGGTTCAGAATTGAAAAAGCTGTGCCAACATAAGAAAACAATGTTTTCGCACAATCCCCAACATTGCCGTTGGCAGACAGTGGGTGTGCTCAAAATGAAAAAGAGAATGGTCCGAGGGAATGCTTCGCAGCCTTTTCTCGTTTCCCAAATGATCATCCATAAGACAATTTATTTATTACTCCTCTCACCTCACCGGTCCTTCAGAACTTTGGTTGCATAGCCGCTGAGGGGTCGACGTTTCGGGTGACGATCTGCTGCTGTCAAGAGTCCAGCGAAAATGCTACGTACTCCAAAGCACTGCAGCCGTGACGTTATGGAGCCCCCTGGTTGCCGGTAACCAATAGGGGGGCTGTGCAAACTACCAACTGCATCCAACGCATACCCACGGCGGTTACAGCAGCCATACCATCGCACCTTACGATGTTATTCCTTCCAATGTTCACGGCGAATCGCCCACAGCCCAGTGATTGTCGCTTGCACAGCCGAAACCATTATAGACTTGACATCCAACGCCCGACGTCCAACAACCCGTAATAACGTCTCGGGCCGAGTGGGAAGCGAATGGTTGCCTTGCTTCCCGAGATGATACCCCTTAGAAGTAAATGATAAGCGGACTGTAGTTGGCTTCTGAGATGCATCTTGATAGACGCAATCACGTATCTCTCTGGTTTGGAAGAGCAATGCGACGATGACCATCACTACTTTCCTCCTATACATGATGTTTCTCGGCACCCTGCCATCTATCATGAATCGTATCGTCGGTATGGCAGATCAGCCAATAGCAGACGCCGATGATCCAGAACCATTCTTATCTCCCGCTCAATCTCCCGCTCAGGGGGCTCTCCATCTCCTTCAAGGAAGAGGCCAGTGTTCCGATGTTTTCGGTGCTGGCACCATCAACTCGGTATGCGCACCAAGCACGACGCTTTGCTGTAAGTCATTGTCTGAAGGTTGTATGGGGTATCCTTTCGTAGCTGCTTTCACGTATCTCTACCCCTGAGTACGCTTGCTAAGAGTTTCGTCTCTCACCGTAGGCATCGAACCCGGCAAGGACTACCCGTCCTGTCAACAAGCCCTAGGAAAAGGCTGGTGCTGTGTCCGAAAGTAAGCAACTCTATTCTTCCACAACGGGAAAGGAGTAAGAGGGCAAGGAAGACCCATGACTAACACCGGGGTTTATCTGATGGGTAATAGCGGCACGAGCGACAACTGCTACGCCGACCAGCCCTCCGCCTGCACCGAGCCCAGCTCAGTCCCCTGCACCAACCTCAGCCCGGGCACGAAGAAGGCGTGCTGTCCGCCGCTGACGAGCTGCGCGGACCGGCCGCAAGGACCCAACGTGCGCTGCGAGATAGCCTATCCGAACCTCATGGCGCTCGTCGACGGCAGTAGACCACAGTCGTCTTCATCCAGCAGTGCCTCCGAACTAGCATCGACGTCTGTTTCATCCTCCGCTGCTACCACGAGATCCGTATCCAGCCAGAGCAGTACTGCTGCTGTGTCGCCAACGAGGCCAGCAGAGACCACGCCTATGGTCAACCCAGGCTCTGGGCAGACCACCGCCGCCACCGCGGGGGAGCTGCCGAACCCCGCGTATCACGGTCGGAGCCGTCCTCTTCCTCCTGCTGGCTGGCGCAGTGGCGCGGTACTTCTCGCGTCGCCGCCGGAGGATGGGAAAAGAATCTGCACCATCAGCTGGGAACAAGCAGTCTCATCTTCCTGTTCCCGATACCCAGAAGATACACGAGGCCGGAACGTTTGGAGACCCTGAGCCTCATCACCACTGGAAGTATCAGTCGCCACAGCAACACGTTGCTGAGCTGTACGGGGATAATGGACATATCTATTATGGCCCGCATGAGATGGATGGCACATACCAGTCGAGATAGTCATGTGACGGTTGAGAAATTATCCCCTGATATCTGCAAGTAATACATTTGGTAAATATATGGCTTGGAAATACCTTATACTCATACATATGGAAGCTGAGCCAATTGGGGCAGTACATGCGCCCGGTCGGATGATCTTCAGTGCCCTCAGGCAGTGTAGAATCCGTCGACCCCTGATCCCTGTCCCCGGACCAACAACACCAACAACACCAACAACAATATGCGGGCGATCCTCCGCACCTGATTAGAGATTCTCGATGATGTCGAATGCTCCCATAATAACCTGCCTCTGCTCATCCTGCATCCACGTAAACGTCCTCTCTCCGATACCGCCCGATACAAGGTCCTCACGCGAAGCCCATACGAAATCCTCATGCTCCTCAGGATCCAGCCGGATCTTGAGCTGCGACCGTTGCTCGTTGCTCTCCTCATCGCTTTCCCCACCCGAAATTTCGCCATATTCATCGTCAGCCTCGTGTTCAGACTCGGCCTCCACGATGAACGTCAGTTTCCGCCATATCTCACCGCGGTCCAGCCACTCGTGCCGCTGCCGGTCGACAACAGCCACAAACCGCCGCACCCGGAGACCCGCCTCCTCGGCCAGCTCGCGCGCCGCCGCGTCCAGAATGCTGGCGTCGTGGAGGTCACACGAGCCGCCGGGGATCTCCCAGCAGAGTCCGCCGTAGTCATGGCGGCTGCGCTGGACGAGGAGGATCTTCTTGAACTTCTGGTCCCGCTTCTCGTGCGAGGAGGAATAGTAGCGGTGTTTGCTAGCACTAGAAGGTTGTGATGGCGGTTTGTATAATTTAGCTTCTGCTCTGGAAAGGGCAGCAGTGGGAACCACAGCGCTCTTCCCTTCGGTCGCTGATTTGGGCGAGGACTGGGAGTGCTCCAAGGGAGAAGGCGGAGAAGAAGAGAGAGATGATGTTGGAGAAGGAGGAGGCGAGAAAACAGGGTCTTGTTCTAGCGGCGACGAGAACGAGGGTGTAGATAGAGGAGAAGCGACGGGTGAAGAAAAGGTCCGATCACTCTCGCCATGGGCTGGGGAGTAAGGGAAGGATGATCTGTCACGGGCTTGGGCTTTCCCACAACTATCATTGTCAAGGACCACAGTGCCGACGACCAGGTGTGTTACACCCTCCGACTTGTGCTGCTCGAGGTAGGCGGCTGGTGTCACGAGGTAAGGACGAAGATTTTCCGGTATGACCGGCAGCGGGGCGCCGTCAATGTTACTGGTAGGCATGGTTTCACGCAGCTTGTTGGTCGTGTCTACTAGCACACGGTATATCGCGCTTGACGCCGTCTGAGATGAAGTGAGGACTGGAGCAGATATAGATGAGTTGGGAGCGAGATGGGCAACAGCGCGAGTGGAAAGCAATGACAGCGGATGACAGCCAAGAGCTAAGAAGAAGTGCCGGGGACCCGATATAGAGATTGCACTCGGGCCGTGGATACGTTCACGCCAGGGAATGATAAAGGCGTAGAGAATGAAGGGTCGACATGTGGCCATCGCTGGTGCGTATATATGGCTCGAGTACGTGGTGTCCGTACTTGGAGTAGCATTGGTCGCAGCAGGGATACATCGGCTTGCCACGGCAGACGTTACGAGTACAGGGTCGTCATTCGTTCTCTGGGAAAGACGAACGCACGTAGTCAGTCCTCATCTCTCTAGAGGTGTGCTAGGCGTGTAATAGTCCATCGGATCAAGCTCTTTTCGGAGTCGTTCATGGTGAGCGGACACGGCGCCAACCAATAGCATGGGAGGCACAGCACCCCCTGGAGGTGGTCTTCCGGTCTAGTCGAGGTGCAGGATGGAGTAGGTTATTCCTTCAGCTCAGACACCGAAGTCTTATTGGCGTTTCATCTATCCCCATAAATATCTGCCTCATGGTCAGCATCATTGTTTCTGTCATTCTCACTTATTTTCTCCGGGAAACGGTGGAGGTGTGTTGAGGTCAAGGTCAGAATCAGAGTCGTCCCCAGCTGGCAGACGAGGCCTGAGTAGGCGGTCAGCCTTCCGATGCAGGCAGAAGTGATTGCCGGACCCAAGGCTGGCTGGTTGGTACCCGTTTGGTCGACCGAGACAAACCGTGTTACTGCCACCTCTGCGTCGCATATGAGACCACTTCAGGTACGTGCGCGCGTCTTTCGCGAAAGACCGTTGCGCCGAAATCACGACAGAATGCCTCTTTCATCGATCGGATGACATGGAAGCCCCCAACGTCGCGGGATGCACTGCCCATCGATGCAAGCATATCTTGATGTTGTCTGCCTAGTTAGGCAAGCGAAGTTACTTCTGATCACCCACTTTCCGCATACCACCTTGGAAGTTGGGTCATGTCCAAAACGTGATAGCGACGGATTGTTACTGGCCAATTGGGGTTGGGGGTCCGCGGGGTCGTCCTCTTAGCGAACCCGTTAGAGCGCGCCATGCAGGCCAAGATTTAAAACATGTAACGACGACAGCTCTGGGACAGGAAAACGGGGGGGGCTGGCATAAGAATAGATCAATCGATTGATGGGTGCCTTGTAGGCAGATCCTCCTCCGACATAATATGCAGGCAGAAGAGAGGAGTATGTAGCAGAATGTGGTATGCGTAGCAGTTTCTGGCAGCTACATACTTGTTGCGGGCAATGGCAGGTAATGGGGGAGCGGAGCATGGTTGCATGTGGTGAGAGGAGGGGAAATGTGCGGTTGGGCAGGTGCATGTGGAAGGGGTGGTAGCCGGAAAAGCAAATAAGGCTGCCTGCCTGGCGGGAAGCAGATAAGAGCGCCACCGCGATAGTGCTGATGCAGAATTGACCACCAGACACGACACGACGTCCTGTCAGACGCAGATTGGTGCGGGCAGACGAGGCATATCTTGTAGGGCCACAATACGTCAATCATTATATCAGGCAAACATTTATCACTGGTGACGGTTGATCCTGCTATCTGTTAACCTCCTTGTTTGCCCATCTATTTCCCCAACCGTGTAGGTAGTATTCAGTCAGATAGTGGCATCAGACCAGAGTTGTGGCGTGAGCAGGCAGAGCGACAAACAGGTTGAGGATGCCAACGCGGCACCGCCACCACACACGCTGGATTGAACTAGACAGGATGGGTATATCTTGCGAAATCTAGCCGCTCTAGATCGGCGTGATTCGATGTGAGATTTGTCTAAATCGCAGCAATCAGCTAACAAGACCACTGCCAACTGCATTTGTGGCATCCCGAGCCGTCTTAGCCTGTTTGTGCGACAGTCCCGCTAGCAGGGGAGGAGGGAAATGGGGTGTGCACACGGCGAAAGACTTCGATATTGGTGGTCTCCCACATCATCAACAGTTTTATGAGATGCCATGAACACAGAGTACGTGGGCCTGTTGGCGAGTGCCGCTTGGGTTGTTTGTTGCTGCTGCCACTGGAAGTCAGATCATGAGCAGAAAGTGTCTTTGGTCCATATCCACATACAAATAGCGGTCTACTCGGTATGTGAGACATGATATGGCGGATACGAAGTTCTGCAATCATGCACGCCTAGCTATTGACATATTACGTGTGTTACTCATCATACAGTTTATTTAGTGATCGACAAGCTATCATCTCAAGCTATAGGCTAGCAGTGGGATTTCCAGTAAGGAAAAGAAAGCATGAGCACCCTGGGAAAAGAACGACCTGTGCCAAAACCCATCCTCTGTCCTGCACCAGTATACCTAGGCATGTACGCCGCCCTTGAATGATTCGAAACGCCCGCTATGCTGTTGAGGCTTCTTCAGCTCCCCCAAGACTTTGCATCGAGGTGCACCCCTAGTAGGGAACCCAAACCCCATATCGAACCGACCGCAGAGAATACCCAGCCACTATACATGTCCCATACACGAACCGACGTAATCCGAGAGACAGGACCCAACCGAATTATTAAAGGGTATGGGGTAAAAACACGATTGAAGTATAAGAATGATGAGCTGCAATCCACCCCTCATGACTGAGACCTTTGTTGCCACTCAAAAGCTCAACGCCTTCCTGCAGGCCCCCTGTGGACGTCGGCCTGGCAGCCGTTTGACCAACCTGCTTGTCCTGTGGGCCATAATAGCCGTGCAGCTCAGCCGCTTCGTTGACCGCTTCGAGAGGGGCGAGCGTGCCGGCCGCGGCACTCTCGCTGCGACCACGGTAAGCACTGTCACCGCTTTGCCGCCTACTGCCGACCGTGGGCCGTGTGGTCGCACTGGAGCGCCGTCTTCCCGCCGTCTCAATCGCGTCAAGCTCAGACTGTCCATGGGCACCATCGGCGCTACCACTGACCTCGCTGGCGTTACTCCAGCGTCCTGGGCGATATGTCGACTGTGACTCGTAACTGACACGCTGAGCGGCGTATTGTCCACCCATGGACTCTATGCTGGGATGGCGCGTTCCGTCATTTCCCCCATTGAATACGGGCTTATAGTTACCGGGCCACGCAGGTGGGGTTGATCGTCCGTCGCTGAGAGGCGGGCTCCTGGCAGGTGAGCTATAACGACCATTGTAACTCGAGTCGGACCCAGCCCGGTATCGTGAAGGGCGTAGACTCGGAGTCTCCTGGCTTAAGGGATCAATGTCGACTTCGGTTACGGTAGTCGAACCGAAACCTTCCTTGTGCGACTTATGCGACGACGACGTCTGCTGTCCGTTTGACGACCCGCGCTTGGATACCTCGACTGCTTTCTCTGTTCGTCTTAATCTGCGAATGACAATAAAAGCAGCCACAACCACGACTATGAGAAGCACAACTACACCAGCGATAATGCCTCCAAGGGCTGCCGAGCTTAGTCCTGTGCTGCTGCTGCTGCTCTGGACTGTTTGGATCGCGGGGAGCTTGGATATTGTGGAAGCCATCAGTTTGGGGACGGCCCCTGGCTGTCCAGATGTGATACTTGCTGGAGTTGGCAACATGGTAGTGGTATATAATAGTTGAGAAGTGATGGTGCGACCATTTGAATCGGTGGTCACCCTGGCTGTACTAACGACGGCTGTTGATGGATCTGTCGAGTAGCAAACATCCGTACCACAACCCATTCCGTTCGAGCAGCATCCACCCTGTAAAGATGACGGGCAGTGGTAGTAGTTGGGTGGGCATGTCTGAGTGGCCGCTTGACCTGCAGTAGGAGTGCATTGTTGGTCCTTGCCACAGATATAATTATTAGGGCAACATTGGCCTAATCCGATATTAGCAGCGATCTCATGAGAGTTCGTGAAGTAGTAACCCACCAGGCATTTCGGCGCCGCAATTATGATAGCCGGGCGATCCACATCCTTCCGATGGCCCTGCGGTTGTTGCATAGCAATACGTCGAGGCGCACGCGTAATTACCAGGACAGCAGTCACCTCCAAGGCTTGCTGGACAGATCGTGTACCCAGCGTTGCAAGTATCGTCTCGTCTCCGGAGTACAGCGTATTCCTTCTCTATGCGATGGATCTTATATCGAGCATCGTGGTTCGCAGCGGCCTCTCTCGTCAACATCATAACAGCCAGCAAGCCAATGCAGCTGGTGCAACCCCAGAACCGCCCCATGGCTACCATTTCGCCTACAACTAAGTGACAGGCCCAAGCTCGATCCGTTTCAAGTCAGAGTGAAATTTCCTGAATCGCAGCATCGGCTTGCCGGCAGTCCCAGTCGAGTAGTCATTCAGCCGTCAGCCGCTCCGTTAATTGTCTGTAGGTGAGGGGTTGCGACGAAAGTGAGTCGAGTAGCGGCTATTGGATGAAGGGAAATTTCGGTAACCAACTTGGACGGCTTAAAGAGTGTAGGGAAGAAGAAAAGACAAGACCGATTCAAGGTTGGGGGCTGTGCGGGTTGTAGACCTCCCCGCCGATTTGCGTATGTCAGATCCTGTGTAACGAGAGGGCTAAGACAATACTCTTTTTACAGAAGAGGGACACGATAGGACGGGCGCGGAGCACTTAGGCGCTTGTAGGCATACAATCTCTTCACCAACTGGCGGTCCCGAGAAACTGGATCGACGTGAAAGGAGGCCTAAAGGGAAGATAATATGAAGGGATGCGACTCTACGTGCATACATAGATGATGGGGGTGGTGGGAGGGAGGGAAAGATCGGCAAGGCCGCCGTGCTGACAGCAGCAAAGAGAGAGAAGCACATGCGAGCCTGCTTTGCTGATCATGAATCTCGATTCTCGAGGAAGGCCAACACCGGACAACTCCCACCGGGCAACGAAGAATGCCATCAGGCCATCCATCCATCACCTACGCTTCTCACCCACACCCGATCACCTAAGTAGACGAGGTGCAACCATCAGCATGTACAGCTGCGGCACGAAGCTCCAATTGTAAGGCCCGCCATGGCAGCCATCAGCATCGGAGACGCCGTCCATTGGGCAGAATGGGGCCGAGGGGCTGACGCATGCTGCAAGTCTGGTATGATGGGTACCATTTCCATTATCGTAGGAATACAGCCCAGCTGCAGCCTTTGCCACTTGTGTCCAATGGCCGTGTGCCTCCCGGCATATCATCCGGCCATCTCGGAAGTGCCAAGTGCTGCTAGAAGGGAGGATCAGGCTGCAGCCGACTGCAGGGCGTTGGGGGCCAGGAAACAATACAAAACTCTCGTCTCCTCCCTCCCTCTCTAACATGAAAAGATAGTAACGTTGGAAAAGTTGCTGTTAATATCGATGTGACGAAAACGAAAAGTCGTGTCACCTTCGTCGCAAGGCTCGAAGTGAGGAGTCTCTGATGAGGTGCCACAAACGAGGAAGCTCCAGAAGCTGAATGGGGATGGAGAAGGTCCGGCTAACCAACCTGGATTGTTCTTACATGAACGACGAAGCATGCAAGTCAGTCCATCGGAGACCAGCCTCTCTTGCCATTCATCCAACTCTGTACAGCTGCAGGATCACGGCCGGCCGACCAGCCATTGTAGACCTAGCTGTCGTGGAAAAACAGAGGAACAGCCTCTAAGGCCTGTGTGTTGTGATTCCTGTAGTGTTGGTAGTGTTGGAAGTCTTCCATGCGACCTGCCACTCCGGTGGACAGAAGCTTCCAAGGTGGAGGTGGAGGTGTGTAACGTTGACAGTCAGGTCAGGTGTGGTAAGCGCTAATATTTTTTGGGGCCATTCTTTGGACGCTTATTTTAGCACTGTTAGTGCCATCAGTGCAATGTTGCAATGCTTTTAGCCTGAATGCGCCCAAGCTCGGGTCTGCCCTATCAGAATACCAAGTGGAGGTGTACAACCGCCTGCATCAGTGCTATCCCATACAGGCCAACGATGGTTTGCTCTATAGATCGACACTCTGCAGTAAACAGAATATACTGCGTATTGGGACATGATATTTATAGAAGTCTGCTTGCATATCGAAGCCTATGACTATCATTATATCTATTTCTAGACTTACGTTCAAGACTGCTGTCAAGATGGGACGAAGGAAGCTGGCTCTGCAAGAGCTCTGCAAGTTGGCTGAGCAAGTAGGCAAAAGTTTGAAAGTAGGGAAGATGGGCACACAGGAACAGAGGGGGCTGACCTTCCAGGAACGAACACAAGGAGGATGGCTATTATCAAGAGGCAAGGCATCTGGGAATAAACAGCTCCTTACAGCTGGGTGCACAAGAGACCACGGAGCCTACGAGCCCTAGATGATTCAACCCGGCCAGTGACACCAGATGGATGGGTCCTGTGCATCGGGCTTGGACAGCTTGTTGAGGATCGACCTTGCATGGTTCGTCCACTTCTCCGATCGATGTAAGGGAAGGGAGACTGTCGCTTCCTTATCAAGCAGTACTTCAGCCCTGATCAACACCGAAAGCTAGGAACAATGTATATGGCAACATCCACAGCAGGGTGTGGTAAGCAAGCTGGAAGAGACAATTGTATGTTAAATATCTCAAGCATGTAATAGATATCATCGCATCTGAATCCGTTCTGTGTAATGCGATCGTGTCCCGTCGGAAATGACTAGAACTGTGATGGTTTGTCTACCTACCTCGCTACAAGACCGAACTTGGGCTTGACAAGGGTTTCGCTTTGGCGGACCGTCTCCGTTGAATAAGGCCGATCAATTCCTCCGTGTGCAGCTTCGCGTCTATCTGCTCCCCAAGCACAATCCCATCTACCCAAGGTGTAATAAGTCGTAAGCCGCTCTGTTCGTCGCGTGGCCGGGTCAATCATTTGGTGAAGTCACCAAAGTACGGCTGAGATGCACTGGGCGGCAGAACTGAGCTGCGAACATCGCATCGCCAAGGTCGATCAACGGGGAAGAGAACAAGGTTCTTATTCGTTTTTTCTCGGGTCGTTCGCTGCACCTTGGGCAAAGCTCGTATTGCGGCGTCCGATCTACGTCGTATGTAGATTGGGAGCATATCACGAGACAGGCAGCTGGGAAACTGCCTCCGCGTCAAAAGGCCAGGTGCATGGCGAAGCGAGTCGGAGACGCGGTGCGAGAGCTGAATGGGGTAAGCTTGCAATTTGCACACCCCACAAGATGGCCTCTGCATCTCCACCCGTTCCGCCCAGCGAGGGAGCTAGGCCAACTCCCAGACCTCCCCCAGGTTTCTGTCCAGGGCGTTCTGGGTGCCCGTCCCTCCCACGGGCCACTCACTCCGGGCTTCTGATAGGCTGCCAGCTGCCCAAAAGTTGCATCCCAAGCTTAACCGTTTCCCAGCCTAGGTCTAGGTCTCATGTTAGAGGTCGGGGTCCCCCTCATCGCGCCCCTCACACTTGGGAATTCTTCAGGAATTACCTAACGAGAGGTCACGATGCCGAGACGCTGCTCTAGCCTAGCCTCTGGGGCGGAATGACATGGTAGATTTTGGGAACCATTCAATCTCTACTTTAACTCTTTTCACCTTCCATCCTTCCACACCTCCAACCCCAGACTCTGCCGGATCTGATCTATCGTATTCCAATTGTTGCTGCGACTTACCGAGGACTGCTTTGGATTATTGGTACGAGTGTGCCTTTTTGTCTTTCGAACCGGGGCTCACAATTCGCGCCCACCTCGAAGTATTAGAAATATACCGCTTTTCTCTAGGCTCCAAGCGCGACGGCGACTCTATCCCTATCGTCGACTTGCTGAGCGCGACTACGCCCCCTCATGGCGGTTTCGGGGTAGAGACGATGTGATGTCCTACGTCTAGGTCTTTTGCATTCGTAAAAGGGCGAAATGTTGCTGTTCACTAGAGTGGCGCCGCCAAAGGTGCCAAAGAGGCGCTCCCGTGCTGGTTAGTCTGGGCTTCTCCACCCACTTTTCTGAGGGTCATGTTGATCTGAACGGTTACAGGTTGTACGTTTTGGTACGTTGCCCGAAAGATATCTCTACTCGTCATCAGTTGATATGAATATGCACTCCCAAGTTCTGACACGCCATGAAGTAAAGAGAAGGTATGTTCCCTACTGTCTAGCGTATGTACTGGGGCTATAACAGCTAATCGTACTTCGTTCGATTTAGAAGAAGAAATGCGACGAACGGCGTCCGCAATGCGCACGCTGCGCTGAACGAGAACTGAATTGCACATACGAGGCTGTGAAGCCACGCCAACGGAAGAGACGAGACTCTGCACATGCTCTGAACGGCACGTCCCCGACGTCGGAATTCCCAGGCGCTGATTATGACCAGTGGGCACCATCCGATGACATCGAGGAAGTCACAAAAACAGAGCACATCGAAGACAACTCAATAGAAGATGTGGTACTCTCGCCACTGGGATCTACCAGTTCGGACATGCTCCTGAGTCCCACCAGCTCAGTCGGATTCGACTTCCCTACTGAAATCGGAAGAGCAACGAGTTTTGGGACTTCGAGGCGGAATTCGAGCTTCGAGGTGACGACGAGAGCTCTCTGTCTACCGCCCGATTTGGCCATGATAGCCCCGTGCCCGATAGCGTCACCAACCATGGAGATCAATATTCCAGCCTTCTCCGAGTTCTCGGATCGCCCAAACCGCCGTGCCCTGATGAACCACTTTTGCAATGTCCTCTCCCACTTGATCGTTTTCCGGGAAGAGTCTGGCAACCCTTTTCAGCAGCTTGTGCTTCCGCTTTCTCATGGCAGTGCGCCTGTCATGAACGCTATTTACGCTCTTGCAAGCGCACATCTCGAGTACCGCGGGGTAAATACAGGAGAGAAGTCTATATACTTCCATAATGAGGCAATCCAGAGTTTGGCACAGCTAATAGAGAAGAACGGGAAGGTCAACCACAAAAATGAGCTATTGGCCTCAATAATGCTACTGGTCTATTACGAAGTGGTATATATCCCTTGAACGCGAGGTTTGGCATGGTATACTTACTAATCATGGTTATAGTTGGTCCAGAAAGGTCGTTCAAATATTGTGGATGGACATTTGAAGGGGGCCTTGACGATCATGAACTCGTGTCAAGGAGGATCAAGTCCTACAAGTACCTTCTTAGAACGAGTAAGATGATTCTTCCAGCCTCAACCAGGACCCTAATGCTAATCACTTTCAGGCATTTCGATTTTACGATGTTATCACAGCGTTATCCTTAGGGACAGCCCCTCTGTCTACGGCGCCTGCCGCTGGTTGTTTGGTGCCGTTCCCACCGCTGGACGCGCCTCTTAGCTCCCCTCTCAGCAATGTCGACACGCTGCTTGGCATGGCAACTACTCTTTGGCCAATCATGCATCGACTGTCGAACCTGCCATCTCTCAAGACTGAATTGGAGAATGCAGTCAAATCCCACCAAACATCCAAGATGGCCGTGCTACGAACCGAGTTCGAGACCACGTCCCGAGCCATTGAGGGTGCGCTCCAGCAATGGCAACCCATGCTCCCCTCCAACGTCGCCATCACCGGCGGCCTCCTCGAGAGCCTGGACGGCGAGCCGATCGTGGAGCAAGCCCTGCTGCAGTCCATACTCGACAACGCGCTGGCGTACCGGCATAGCGCCTTCGTATACCTGTACCGTACCATCTACGGGTACGCGCCGACGCATGAACTGGTGCAGAAGCACGCGCACGCATCTCTGGTACACTGCGCACGCAACGTAGCGTATCGGGGCCCCATGGGCGCGCTGCTTTGGCCGCTTTTCGTGGCGGCCTGCGAGGCTGTCTCGCCCGAGGATCGCGACCTCGCCGAACGCGCCTTCGTCGAGGTTGACAACCACCAGGGGATGACCAACATCGAGAAAGCCTGGGGCGTCGTCCGCGAGGTCTGGAAGCAGCTCGACCTCCTAAGCGTCACCCCTTATGGCGCCAAGGATGCGGATCTTTGGAGACGTGTCAGTAAGGAGATGGGTGTCAGCATCGTTTTTGGTTAATCTAGGTCCTGACAAAGGCGCCGAATAGGGGTTCTGAATATTGGCCAAGGGGCGCTTCACTCGCTAGAGCTTTATGTTCCCTTCTTGCATTTTATACCTGACCTGTCGTGGCGTACGAGAACGGGCGTATGTTCTACGAACCCCAGAAAGCTAATGCGTAAGGGATGTTTTGAGTCGAGCACCCTGTGACTCTTGAAAGATCAAGTTCATCGTTGCTCTGCTGTCAACTAAAGCATCTGAAAGCAATGTCTTGCTATAACGTCTCCAATTACACAAACGTCGCAACGCATCACTACGTGTAAACCCGATTATAAACATAAAACATTTGGCATCAATGCATCGTGAGTGTAGGGTGCCTCAGCAGTTTGAGCAATCAAGGACCGTCATGTTTAGGCTATTTCTGGTCATCGATCGTGCCATTCTATCCCAACCTCGATCGGATAGACAGGTATACATACGCTCACAGGTCCATTCCGGAAGGTGCCCAAATGCATAGGACACCATATCCTGCTCAACATCATGCGCGGGTTTCACAAGCTGTAAATGGTTGGCCCAGCCCAAGAGCTACGTCTCAATAGAGTGGTGTGTGTGTGTGTGTGCGTGTGTGTTGGCCACGCCTATACCTTAGGAGGTTTTCCACCTATCAAACCCCGGGCAGACACAATTCCGTGGCTTGGGTCGACTCCGAGGGAGCGAGGAGAGCTGAGATAGTCCTCCTGCAGATCGGCAGTCGAGCAACTTCATGATTCTCTTAGAAGGCGAACTTATGTGTGGCGATGCGCCTCGGCCAATGAGTCCTTAGTTCCTCGCATTCATACGTGCGTGCGCACGACTTTACTTGCCATTGGGTGATTTGCCTTATGGTGAGAATTGCCAGAATCAAACCGATAGATACGGCGAGAGGGACAAAGCCCGGGGAACGGTTAGGTATCACTACATGACGACGTGCCGCGCGCAGGTGAGCAGGAGCAAGGGAGAGAGGTAGAGGGCCGAGATGGACAAACAAACATGTGGACGTAGCAGCCAGTCACATGTTGAACTAATCTAGCTGAGGTGGTAGGTGAAGGAAGAAACACATGCAAACAAGCAAGAAAAATGGGAAGCCAGGGAGGGAAATGTTCACGATAATTACCACTAGGCACAGATGATGATGAAAAAACAGGCGGGCGGGAAGCCGGGAACGTCGGGCTCAATGCCACTAAGAGGCGGATCTACCCTTGGAAGGGCCATCTCGAGCCAATAGCCCCCGACCCCCAATCGGATGAGGGACGACAGGAACGGGGCTTTTTGGGCTTGAATTCAGGATTCGAAGGAGAAGCAGAAGCACCAAACATTATTCGAAGAAATAGAGAGAAGTATCGTCTACTGAAGGCCATGATGCGAATGAAGCCTGAACATCGGGCGTCATGTGAGCACATCGGCGACAGATTGAAACTGTAGGTAATAATATGTCATCATCAGCATGGTCCCCGGTCGCAATTCACTCGCTGTCGGGGGGCCTTGGGGCATGTCATGTTGCACCACAGCGAACGCACGCTTGGGCAATTGAAGTCCGGGGCAAGGAGACCTGCATTGCATTAACGGCTCTCACCCGACCGTATCGTGAATCCAGCGGTCCAGCGGTCCAGCACCCATGCCCAAATGGAACCTGGCCTGCTGGTCCCTCTCTCGCTTCAACTCCAATCCTGATCAATGGCCATATTGGACCGACTAGCCTACCGAGCAACGATCGCCTGGCGTATACCCTCCCCCCTTCCCATCATCCTGCTTTATTCCTGGTCTCTTTTCCTATTTGTCTATGTCTTCCTTCCTCTTCGTTTCAATGTGAACATTGACAGAATCTTGCAGCCCAGTCCAGCCCAGCCGTCCATCAGGCAATTGACTTTTTACTCTTTGCTTGCTTTTTTTCGCCTGTCCACTAATAAGGCGCGTGCCGATCAAGTACGGGTATCAATCGTCTTACCTGCCTACAGCGAGAGCCTACGGTGCTACTGTAAGATCACTCACTACAAGTATATCAACCAGACCAGGACTTTGCTCCCTCCCACACACGCGCGCACACACACATCAAGGACCGGGGATTTTTTATCTCTCAGATCGATTCAGCCGAATTTCCCTAACCTCTAAGTGGCAATGACTTCGTTTGCAATTAGCCACAAGTCTATGTTGAGAGAAGCTCTCTCGTCAAGTCTTTAGCCATACAGAACCTCCCCCACTCCAAAAAGCAAAAACAGTGCTTGGAATTGGAGGACTCGCCTACCCAATTGCTAAAGTCGTCAATCTTATTGACTGGGTTCCTACTACTTGCTGATTACGACTTGCCTGATCATCCATCAGTCATTCAGGATTGCAGCCCGCTGGGTTCTGGAGTCTGTCCGTCCTATCCAAACAACTGCTGTAGCACACACACGCTATCTACATCGTATTCTCTCCAGAAAAAGCTGGGGCGAAAGGCATTCAGGCTTCTCTCTCCGTACTAGGCTACAACAAATCGCAACCGACGCCACGCCAAGCCTGGAGGATCGAAATTGGCATTGATCATTCCAAGTCCAGATACTATTACGGCCTATTGTCACAAATCATATACACACCGCGCACGGCAAACCGATTGAGGCACTCATACTGCATTCGCCCCCGTGGAATCGCATCGCTTTGCGGCAAAGAAAAGACCCCCGCCTTATCCGCAGTTGCGCTCCCCTATTCGGGGTCCCAAGCCATCATGTTTTGTTAGATATATTCAAAAAGGCGATCGTTCCGTAACTATCTCGCGCATTCCCCTCCTCCAGGTCCCCCGCAAAAACGATGGCGACCACTACGGCTGTCAACGGTTCGAGCGGTAGCGGAGCTGCTGCATCAACGGCTCCCAAAGCTATCCGCTTCGTCAACAACCAGGGCCAGCCACCACAGAAGAGACGGAGGATCAACGCGGCGTAAGCTCTTTTTCGTTTTCGTCTTGTATTCTTTTTCTTTAATAATCATGACCCCGCGACTCCCGAGAACTCGAACTGGTGTCTTGGAAGAATGCGCGACACATCCCGCTTCGGTCCTAGAAGACGTTGAAGCGCACCCGAGTCGCCCGCACCCCAGCGATGCACAGGAAAAGGGCCCTGCATATTTTAGAGGAACCAATACCCCGCTGACGACAATCCGGGGCGGGGGGCACCAACAACTGACCACCGCCACCTACCTTAAACCACTTATACTTCTTCACTATACTAAGTCGTCCGAGCTTCTGGAACTTTACGCTGACGACAGACCTGTCTCTTATCAAAGCTGTCTGACCTGTCGCAAACGCAAGACGCGATGCGACGGCGAGCACCCGACGTGCCACACTTGTTCCAAGAACGGACATGTCTGTTTGGGGTACACGGATGCTGCCGAGAAGAAGAAAGACCCCCTTAACGATCAAGATCTTGACGTAGCCTCCGACAACGATGACGATCTGGACGAGAGACGCGAAGATAAGCGGCAGCAATGGAGACCAAAGAAGCCGGCCGTTCGACAGCACAGCTCTACCGCCAGCCTCGACTCTTCGCGCCGCTTCTCCGAGTCGAGTCGCAGTACTGCTCTAGCCCCTTCCACGGTACGACCAAAGCAGGAGAGCATAGACTGGGAGGAACGCCAGAACTCGAGCAAAAACGGTTCTACTCCTATGACCAGACGGCCTCCGAACGTGCGCAATTCGTCGTTCTCGACCGAGGATGGGAGAAGTCCTAGCATACGGTCGCCGGTGCTGCAGCACCACTCCAGTGAGGGCTACCGCGTTCCATATTTCCGATACTTCGGGCCGACAGCAATTGTCCCGGGGTTCAAGCAGATGGTGGTCAAAGTTCGTAACCGGAGACGTAGCTCGATAACAGCGACATCTCCAAGCTCGGGTGCTACGTACACGGGCTTCCTTAACTCGGGCCAGTCCGACCATAGTGCTGCCCATCCGGATGACATGCCTGTCTACGACCCCAATGACGCCGATCCCGTAGACCCCCTGATTCTCAACCTCGTGGATACTTTCTTCGATCATCAGGGTTGTAACTATCCCTTTCTTCGCCGCGACGACTTCACTCGCTCGGTTAAGCTCAAGCAAGTCGAGCCTATCCTGGTTGATGCTGTTTGTGCCCTCGCGGCTCGGTTCTCGGTTTCGCCTGTATTTGGTAATGGACCCAAAGCCGAAAATGGTCAGGTCTTCGCGCAGAGGGCCAAGGCCGCAACAGTCGACACATTTCCGTGTCCTTCCGTGGCCGCTGTACAAGCATGCTTGCTGATGGCGTACGAAGGCTTCGGCGCCGATCAAGACAGTGCCTTGTGGATGTATCTGGGTTTGGCTATTCGCATGGCCATTGATCTCGGGCTCCATAAGAAGGACGGCGTTAGATTCCAGGGAGAGAAAGACCCTTGGTACGCCCGATCGGCCAACAGGAAGCCCAGCGACGAGGATGACACGAAGATGAGCGACAGTGAGGATACATTGAGCCCACAGGAACAGAAGAAGTTAGAACAAGAACGAATCGATACTCTCTGGTCAGTTTTCATTCTTGATCGAGTTATTTCTTCAGGAACGGGCAGGCCCGTCACACTACGGGACGACGATTTCGAGCTCGAGTTCCCTAAGCCGGCCAAGAACAAAAATAACGACTGGCCTGACCCTTTCCCATCCCTCATTCAGATCATTCATCTCTATGGACGGGTGTCCGACGTCCTGAACAAATTGAGGGGAACCAAGGACCTCACACCAGAGAGGATGAACAGCCTACTGCAGATGGAGAAAGAACTCACAAGACTTCACCTGAAACAGGATCCACGGTTACGCTTCGATGCCACCAACTTCCAGAGCCACGTTCGCAACGGACAAGGCACGCCATTCATATTACTGCATTTCTGGTTCCACGCCTTGATCATTGTTCTCCACCAACCGACTCTGCTTACACCCCTCGAGAGTCTGAACCAGGACCATCCGTTATTGCCCCATAGCCGCGAGTTGTCGATGTCTAGTGCCAAGACCATTGTAGACATACTGGCATTTGCCAAGTTACTCAGCGAGAAAAGCTTCATCGGAAACCCGTTCACGTCGCAGCCTATCTACATAGCTGCTTGTGCGTTTCTGAAGGAGTCCGTAGCCCACCCTTCATCGCAGCCTGCGTCGAGAGACGCCTCACCCCTTCGGGACCAGCAAGGAATGATGGGGAGAGCTACCGGCGGAAAGAATGGGAACGGTCCTGAGCACAAGTCATCAGATCGCCATTTCCTACTGGCATCTGTGGCCAACCAGAACTACCAATCCTGTTATGAAGCACTGCAACAAATGCAGATCTACTGGGGAGGTGTACGTTACATTCTCACGGCCCTCGATCAGAAATTCGCAGGCACCTGGGATTGCGAGACATATACGCGCGAAGAGTATGAAAGTACCAAGCAGCCTCGCCGAAATGATCTACATCGATTCTTGATCAAGGATGAGAATTACCCAGCTTCCCCTACGGTACCTCCATTAGCTTGGTCACTGACAGGAACAACCAACTCCCCAACTCAAGTCTTACCCTGCTATTTCAGAACAACCCTGCGGCACAGCATATGGACATGGCTCCGATGCCTGCCGCCCAGCCAGCACCGCCCGCCTCAGCTCCGACGCCACCGGGTAACATGATCTACGATCCAATCCGGCAGAGTCTACCCGAAACCACTGTGCAAATGTACCCACCCGCTTATCCTCAACCTAATACTTCTGCTATTCGCCATTCTATCAATCCTCACCGAGGGCGGCGGGTGTCAACCTCGTCTGGCCCGACCAAATCTCTATTGCGCTATGACAACCTATCTGAAGATAGTGTCAAGACACCGACCACGCCCGATGGGAAATTCTCCCTAGCTCTGGCATCCCAAGGATCAAGTGTGACATTGACATCAGCCTCCTTCACACCTACATCCCAGCATTCATCCGGCTTTGACCAGACCATCTATCCCCCGGGTGCTTCCCCGAGCAGTACCCTGACAGAGTTGCACCCTTCATCGGCCCATGGCGGCCAGCAACCATACATACGCGGCGCCAGTGGCACGAACTCGACCGGCACGCCCACCAATAGCAGTGTCGTGTTCAATCCAGCGGACAACGGCAGCACCGGAGGCGCAAACGGCCCGTCCGGCTTTGCCCAGAGCGGCAGCGGGCTGGCCTCGAGCGGCTATTCGTACCTCGGCCCCAACGGCCAGGAAATGCACCTGGTCACCATCGATAACGAGTCGGACTTCACGCAGCACCTGAGCAGCTTCGAGAGCTCGGACATGATGAGCTGGTTCGGCGAGTACCTACCGAATGACGTGGGGCTCTTTACGGACATGACTGGGAACGGTTTGTCCTGATCGGGCCGTTCTATGAAGCAGCATCCTTCCATCCGGTCGACGCGATCGCGATAATTTTGTCATATATTGTCAAAGGACCTACCAGTATCTACGTTATATACATCGATCTATCTCATACGTTGCGGAGTGCAAAATGCATGATTGGGATCTCGGAAGCTTCCAGTGATAAGACATTAACTACATACATATTTGAAGCTCAGATTGGCATTTCACTGGCAGCCATTTGCTTTTGGCTTGGAACTCTTCCACCTTTTCACGTTATGTAGCTTCTTCGGTCGGGGGTTAACAGACAAAAGGAAGCCTCACGGTCGGGTCACTCGCTCTTATTTTCTTCTAGGTCTTAGGATTTCATGAGTATGGATGGACAGGCATTCGCCCTGGCGTTTTGGGAAGAGTGTCTCTGTGAAAGGAGTCGTTTAGGATTGGGATTGGAAAGGGCTCGACTGGAACTTCCAGGCTCTGGAAGGGCCAGGTCCCTTGAATTCTTCGACCCGGTTCGGTCGCGCATCGTTTCTGCCCATGTTCAAGGTTTGGGTTATGACCGTGGTTATGAAAAGAGATGTTGCTGTCGTTATTCAGGGGGCCGTTGCTTTGTGCTATCAACATCTTCACATCTTGTCCATTGGATACTTCGTTTTTTGGTCTAATCTTGAGGGATGGATAGATGGATCATGTCATTCATAGTCAGGGGCTTCTTCGGCCATAGGTAAATAGGGACGGCGAATTGATACCAGATACCCTTGGACAAGATCTGCGCGCCCATCGTCTACAGCTGTTTGACTTTCACCGTGTCTTTCTGTCAAGCGTACCCATGAGGGGTGGGCTTCCTACTCCTTCCAACCTCTCAAATCCTGCTCTTCTTCTATATGTCATCGCGAACCTAGACTGCTAGACGAGAGGCGGTAGCCGTACGTCGCTAGCGCTTATCCTTTGCCTGGTACTGCGGCACAAGCCTTGCTCTTGGGCCCGTCCGATAAGAGAGGCAGGGAGTTTACTACGCAGTCGTACATTGCATTTGAATGGCGATTGATTGCCCTCCTTCCGAGCACCAATACCCTTTCGTTTCCTCTATCCATTGAAACCACACGAGCCGTTGGGCCTCAGAGAAATATAGTGTGTGTTGCCCTTCGACGCGTTTGATGATATTGGGTTTATGTGTTTGTGGCTTCATATGGCTGTATGACCGAGTGGCTATGTCTGGGGATAACTGGCTGTGACACTATGACTACTCAAGACTAGAGAGTACAGACGAGTTGACAAGGCAGAGGAGGTAGAGTATGTCAGTATGTTTGTTATTGACGGTAAAGGGGGTTATATACATGTTTTATGTACATGACATCAGATATCCAGCAGATTATACAGTCTTCATCAAGTATCTCCCTCGTCACTGTATTCCTTTTGGGTAAAGTCAACGTATGACCACCAACTCGAGCAATTGAGCCACATGGGAAGCCATGTCCGTAGACCGACCGAAATCCCCGAGGAGAGACAGAGACATCAGAAGCAAGCGCAGATGTCCCATTAGAAGAGCTTGGGCAACCCCCGCCCCCCGGTCCTCGCGTACCAGATCCCCACGGCAACGAGCGGGGCCAACACGGACGCGGCGATGGCGAGCTTGGACTGGCCCCCCGTTCTGAGCGCCTTGTCGGAGATGGCGAAGAACTCCTCGGGCTGGTTGCGGCTGGGCCACTCGGTGTCCTCGGGCACGGGCACGCCCAGGTACGGGCAGATCTCGTCCCAGCCGAAGCCGTCCTCGAGGCGGCAGACCTTGAGCTGCGCAGGCGGGACGATCGACTTGACCTTGGCGATGCTGTTTTGAGGTCAGTAAACGACCAACCGAGAGACTATGGACGACTTACTATTCCTTGTAGTGCGCCACAAGGTTCCGATGCGCAACCTCGTCGTTCTTGTCCGACTTGAAGTAGAGCCGGCGGTTGACGCCCGCGAAGACGCCCATGTTGCGGGACAGGGGGCTGAAGTGCTTGAGGATGTTGGTGGGGAACTGGCTGAACTGGAGCGTCAGGGGCCCGATGGTGTTGAGCCACGACTTGGCCCACTTGTCCGGGTCCCGCTCCGTCAGGAGGAACTTGGCGTCCGGGTAGGCCTCGACGACCTCGGTGAGCATGAAGAAGGGCATCTCCACGATGATCTAGAAGTGCGGGATAGTCTGTCAGCGAGCAAGTCTAGAGAGATGACACCCCAGTCAGTTGGGGAGCCATGGTGGCGTACATCGTAATCAGCGAACCACTTATCGAACTCCGCGCGTCCGTCTAGATTTCCGCCATCACCCGTGTCAGCGAAGTCTCTTAAGAATACAGCGCATGAAGTCAAGCCCGTAAAAGTAAGCATGAGTCCGGCCTCACTTACACGGAGCGAAAGTGCCCTCTGCGCTAGCTTGGAGCCCCTCAGTCATGTAGCGGCAATGGTCGGCGCCGTTCGCGAAGACCTCCACCATATGGTAGGGTTTGAAGCCCAGGACCTTAAGGGCCTGGTACAGCCCATGAGTACCGGTTCTATCCTTGGATGCTTAGCAAACATGTTTGCGCCTTGGGGGAGAGATGCTTGGGGTTCCTCTCTCACCTAGGCGCGCTCAGCACGATGAGCTTCTTCGGTTTCGGGGCAGCCGGCGCCGGTAAACTGTCAATGTGGCGAGACATGGTATTGTCGAACATCTCAGTCAAGATGTATGAAGTTGATAACAGCCAAATCGTACACGGCCACAAGAGACTGAGACTAGGTTACAGCACGGGTTATAATGAAGATGGTGTGCAAGAGGGGAATGAGCGCTCAGTCCAGACACATAATAGATGTTTGCTCGCTCCACCTGACGAACGATGGAGGCCATGACGATGCGAAATATGCTTTACTAATACAGCCGACAGGCCACCACCGCCAGCTCCAGTGTTATCCCCCCTGGGTGCCCGGCTAAGCACTGGGACTGGCGACGATACCACCTTGGAGGGTGGTCCTAGTTCTGGTCCTAGAGCCCATCTCGGAACTTTTCACTGGCCCGGTATTGGGATGCGAGCATGCGCGCCCACTACCCTAACTGCTAACGGGGGCTGTTCCTCGAAGAAGTGGGTTTCGTCTCCACCACACGCCATCAGGATCTGGGATCATAGCTTAGATCGCGCACATCGCTCGAATTCCCTGGTGCAGACTGCCCAAACCCGAAGGCCGAACACCTGTAAAGTCCGTGTCCATCATCACATTTCATACCATATCACTTACAACACCATGGCATGCTTCACCGCCAAGAAGGATGCGTCCCCAGACCCAAGTTCGATGTTCCGTTGACTCCACCAATGGCTGGTATGGAAAGGACAGAGGCTCAGACTCTGGGTGATTACCATATCTCCGGTCCAATGCGAGATTACCCTCAAAAGCTCGAAGTCGGGTTTGAGTCGGGTCGTGTTCGCTGCAATCGCCCTAGTCAGTCTTCTGAACCAAATCCATGCTAGCCCGCGCCGACAGCCGTTCCCGGTGGCAAAGCGCATGTCGGCCGGCCGGCCGCGTTGGAGTCGAAGGAAAGACTACCTGCTGTTTTGGGTCCAATGCAACCAAATATTGGAATATGAGGAGGATCTGCTCATCAAGATTCATGCAATAATCGTAGACGGATTTGGCTGCTACCGCACCGCGGGGTTTTGGCCACTTGCACCGTTTGCGCTCATCGGCATAAGAGCTGGGAGACACACGTCGTACACCGGCAGGGTGCTTGAGGTGTTAAAGCGTTCCCAACCCTCACTTCGTCCCACGTACCCTCTTCCTTTCCGCCTTCCTTGTAGCCAAGTGGTCGCGGATATGCCGGTTGCGCTGCAAGCTCTGTCGCTCCCCTTCCTGCTTCAGCTGCTTCTTTGCCCTCTCGGACTCTCTCAATTTGACTGCTGCGTGCGACTCGGCCGCCTGCCTCCTGTCCGCTTCCTTGGCGAGGCGCATGGCTTCGCCCCTCCTGAGTTCGTCTTCACGAGCCTCCCGCTTCTCTCGTAGCTTTTCGGCTTGTTCGCGTTCCAGCCGGAACCGCGCGCACGTGGCCGCGCTATTTGGCAATCCTATCAAAGGAACTTCGATGGGATGCGGCTCATCAGGCAGCCGGAGCTTCGCTGTGCTGTTTGTGTCGCAGTAGCCTTCCCACTTGTCGCGCCCCAGGCGACCTGTGAGCTTCTCTATGACTGGAATGATACGTGCAATCCATATCCCTATGTCCCATTGGGACTCGAGAGATGATGTAGAGGTCTTCATGATGTCCACGCCGTCGATGCGGACATCGGTATGTACCAAACCCCACACCCAGGGCAATCTGTCCGCCACATCCACGAAGCCGGCCACGCGCAAGGACTTCAACAGCGGAAGCTGGCGGGACAGAGCCGCGATGAAGCCACTAGGAAGCTGAGCGGGGCCAAGATCAAGCTTCCGCAGGCCTACACACTGGACGAGGTTCTGCAATAGCCTCTCATTAACATCGAACCCAATGGTCCGCGAAAAACTAAGATGCTGCCACTGGCTGCGTGGGAGGAGGTAAATGGCGATGTATCGGATGATTCTACGCTTGGCAGCGCTGATGTGAGCGAACCACTGATTGAAACTGTCTATGGTGTGGAAGGAGAAAACATTCTTCGTCCAGAGCACGCGGCTCCCTTCCTCGTAGACCTGCCTGTTCGTGAGGAGAAGGGCTAGATGCCTTCGGTTCGCGCAGCGGCAATCACCAAAGGGCAGGAACCTCGGGAAAGGGGCCTTCTCCTCGGTGACGAAAGGGGGAATCTCGGGGCTGGAAGGGGAGAGGCTCGCCGCGCTGCAGGTAGCAATGTGGCGCCGCTGATGCTTGGGCGGCTCGACTAGAATGAGCTCGTAGATGAGATCCCTGATTTCGCGGGGCAGGCGGAGGAGGGGGAACGTCTTGGGACGAACGCGCAGCACGAGGACAGGCATGACGGATGGATGATGGTGTCTTTTCTTTTGTCAGACTTCCTATTTTTCTTCTTCTGTCAGAATGGCAGACGAATTGACATCCTTTTAGGGTAGAGGAAAGCCCCACGTGCCTCCGCGATAAAGTTCAAGAGGATCCAGGTAACTGTCGAACTGTGGGACAGTGCACAGGCTGGGCCATTGACTCATTCGCCGAAAGCTAAGGCACTTACTCACCAACTCAGCTAACGCCTGACCTGGAATAGTTGCCTAAATAAGCAAACACGCAACACAGTGCTGCGATTACTAGAGGGTGGATCATTTGCAGTCAATAACCACCTGCATGGCGAGCCATCTCACATGACATCACATCAATTGATATACGGTACAGCCACATGTGAGATCTCATGCGGATCCACCCTCCTTTCCGAAGGCAAGACGGACGTCGATGCGTGATGCCCACTCAACAAGCCGACAGCCTCGACTTATGGCCGGCCCGTACGAGATCCACCCTTTGCGGCCTGCCTCCCGAGCCTTCTGAGCAGCTGTGACTTCCAATTTGCCGAACCCCCAACACGCTCTGTGTAGAAGGCGAGGTGCCAAGTATTTCAACTGTCTTCTCCCCATCTTAAGGACGAACGTGCCCGAAGCATACGAAGTTCGACCATGATGCCCAACGTGACCAACGGACCAATTGTTACAGCGGCAAAATGCATCCCTCTTCTCAGCTACCGATTCTGGCAGGGTATCAATGACAGTTTCGAACCACTCATCAAAGGTACCAATCACGGTGTAGCCCATATCCACACTCATCAATTGGAGCCGATATCTCAAATATCAAGATTGTGGTCATCCAATTCCTGCTCCTAAGGTCAACCTGCGTTCGATGCTACCTCTAGGTTTTGTTTGTATCGAAAAGTAAAGGACAGCAACCGGGGGAGATGTAACGCAGTCGAGACAAGGAGGTAGCGTAGGAAAGGGGCTGTTTTGATTATCCCTTCTTTGGCTTTAGCTTACTCGTGACTCTGTTGTCGAATATATCCGTATGCCCTCGTGACGTTTGACAAATGAATAGTAGAATTTCTGGGCTGGATATGAAGAGTGTGTGGAGCCCCAAATCAACTCTAGACTGTCTTGGGGCAAGAGAAGAGTTGTACATTTGCCTTTACTGGTAGTCGTAAGCCTTGCATGTAATACAGGGACTCGTTTCCAACATGTCATACACGTACGGCCGTATCTTCTCCCTTCAAGAAACATCCTAGGACGCCAATTACCTCTTTAGGTACTCACAGGATAGCCCGGACTGGCTAAGTTATCAGTGTTCATCCACTTTTGAAATACCAATGTTGATCAACCTCAACCCTGCATTGGATAGTAACCACCCCTTGCTTACACCGGACAGATGATCTAGAAATCAGCTAGCGACGACATCAATTGTAAGGGATCTTTCGAATGGAATTATCACCTCTTCTCCAAAGATACCATGGATGGTCACAGCGAGAGGAGACCACAACAGCAACGCCCATCCCTTAGTGACAACAGCTTCTTTATATTCTGGCATGAACCTGGATTAAATATCATATTTCCCGTTCTTATCTTTCCATTCGATAGGTATTCCTTTTACATAGTGGAAATTTCCCACGATACGACGTATTGTAGCGTCGACGACCCAGTTTAGTGGAGGTAGCGCAGCGGCAACTCCCCACCCTCACGACAGGGGTACCCCGAGCACGCCATCGGAGTTCGAAATCGCACAAACCCGGCTTCTTTGCGGAGTCGGAGCCGGTAGGTATAAAAGAAACAAGGTTGTTGCACTCGGGCACCGGGCCATCAGGTCAGGTTTTGACGCGCTCGCTCATTCTTATATCTGTCAAAAACGCAGCTTTTCGTTATGAAGGCTGTTGTTGCCCCTATACTGCTCGGGCTCGCGGGCCTGGCCTTCGCCCAGAGCCAGAAGACAACTGGGCCTGCGAACGATCCCGCAAAGGCGAAGAGCAAGCCCAACTTCATCTTCATCATCACAGACGACCAGGACCTCCGCCTCGGCTCGCTCGAGTACCAGCCCGCGGTGCAGAAACACATCGCCGACCAGGGCACCACCTTTTCGAAGCACTACTGTACTATTTCGATCTGCTGCCCTTCCCGTGTATCGCTACTGACCGGAAGAGCGGCGCACAATACCAATGTGACCGATGTCGCTATGCCATACGGTAAGCTATTAATCTCACACCAATTTGTCAGTATGTTTCCCCCTGGCTGAAGACTAATGGCATATATATAGGCGGCTATCCTAAGTTCGCCTCGGAGGGATGGAACGACAAATACCTTCCCGTCTGGCTTCAAGAGGCGGGGTATAATACCTACTACACAGGCAAGCTGATGAACGGCTTCTCGACCGCGACGTACAACAACCCCTTTCCCAACGGTTGGACCGGGACTGACTGTAAGTTGCTGCCATTGGAGAACCAAGTCGACGTCAGATGAAGCCGTGTTCGCTAAGACAATCTGACTCCTGCTTTAGTCTTCCTGGACCCCAACACTTACGTGTATTACAATGTCACTATGCAACGCAACAAAGAAGGCCCACGCACGCTCACGGGTCAATACTCGACCGACCTGGCGGCGAGCAAGGCCCTTGATTTCCTGGACGAGGCACTGGCCGATTCCGCCTCCGGGGATGATGCTACGCAAAAACCTTTCTTCATCGGTGTCGCCCCCATCGGGCCCCATTCCGAGACGTGGCAGGGGAGGTTCACCACGCCTGTGCCGGCAGATCGACACAAGGATCTGTTCCCTGAGCTGAAGGTTCCCCGTAATCCAAATTTTAACCCAGAAGTGGTAAGTAAATCTCATTCGGTGCCCCTGGTTGTTTTCCCCGCGTGCTTTAACGTCACCATAATCCGGGAGGGATATCAGAAAAGAGGAAAGAGGCTAACATCAAACGAACAAAAAGCCCAGCGGCGGTGGCTGGATCAAGACCCTAGATCGCCAGAATCAGACCGTAGTCGACTACCACGACGACTACTACCGGCGCCGCATCCAGTCCCTCCAAGCCGTCGACGAGCTCGTCGACGGCATCGTGCGCCGACTGGAAACCACGCCCGACGTGCTCGCCAACACGTACCTGATCTACACCTCAGACAACGGCTTCCACATCGGACAGCACCGTCTCGCGCCCGGCAAGACGTGCTCCATCGAGGAGGACATCAACGTCCCCTTCGTGATCCGCGGGCCCGGCATCCCCGCCGGCGCCAAGTGGGAGCTGCCCACGTCCCACACGGACATCGTGCCGACCCTGTTCGAGCTCGCGGGGATCCCGCTACGGGAGGAATTCGACGGGGTGCCCATGCCCGTGACGGAGGCGCAGCAGCAGGGTAGCGAAGAGGGCTCGGCCAAGAGCGAGCATGTGAACGTCGAGTTTTGGGGGAATGCCATCCTGGAGGGCGATTACCCTGGCACGGGCAGTGGGATGCATGGTATGAGCGGTTTGAATGACACTTACAAGGCTCTCCGGCTCCTCGGCGACGGCTATGACTTGTCGTACACGGTGTGGTGTACCAACGAACACGAACTGTATGATTTGAAGGTACGAGTTATTGACTATCCCCAACTCTTTCCTTTGATCTAACTCTTGGATTCACACAGGCCGACCCCTGGCAAATGACCAACATCTACCCCTCCACCTCCGCCAACAGCAACGACGACTCTACCACCCTCCTCTACGGCTGGCCCAAAGACAAGCTGATCGCGCGCGTGGACGCTCTGCTCCTGACCCTCAAAGCCTGCAAGGGCGCCGTGTGCCGGAAACCGTGGGAGGCGCTGCACCCGGCGGGCGACGTGCACAGCCTGCGCGACGCCATGGCGGCCGAGTTCGACGACTTCTACGTCCGGCAGCAGCCGCGCGTCAGCTTCTCGGCGTGCAAGCTCGGGTACCTGGCCGAGTTCGAGGGGCCGATGCAGCCGAGAATTTTGGGGGACGCGGCGGGGGGTGGTGGCTACAGCATGGAGGCGCGGTGGGAGGATTGGACTTGAAGGACTAAGGAGAAAGGTGAAGTTATATTGAAATACCAATAGAAGACTAGTATATGGGCTCGGTCTAGTTGCGCGCTGATATCTTGAAAGTAAATTCAATGGAACCTATAAATATAATCAAAGACAAGACCCTCTCATGGCCAAAATTTCCCAGACGCAAAGAGATACTAAAAGTAGATCCCACAGTATGGCCTCCCATATATCCCGAAACACCCAAGTCCATGACTCCAAATTTCGTAAATGCCCCTCGATAATGCCGTTGAGATGTTCATACACTTCGACTACCTGGTTATCCTAATTCCGACCATAATCAAAGTCCTGAGCAAACAGGTACTTGCTATCGTCACCGTCGCACCCGTCGATGACGGCGCGGGTGAAGCGGGCCTCGCAGTTGGGTGCACCCTTGGGTCTCTTATCAGAACCGCCCTTGCGGCTCACGGACAGCTCTAGCTCGTTGGCTGATCCTTTGTTGTACCTGGCCTTGCTCTGAGTATGCCTGCAGAAGGCTTTGACGTTATCGACGGCTTGGTCGCGCGACATGACCCAAGTGTCGCCGCTGATGCTGTGGCATTCGTTCTCATTCGGCTTGGACGGCTCGGTGGAGCCTCCGCCGCTGCCGGCATTGCCCTTGAGGTCTCCGACGTAAGCGTCGAGGACCAGATCCCGGATCCTCTCGTGCAGAGGTATCCGCGGATGAAAGACCTTCATTCTCTTACCCACCTCCCTCCAGAAGAAATCGAAGGCGGTTTTCTGGATGAGGCCGCCTCTCAGCTCGAGCGCGTCAAAGACCTGATTCTCGTAATCGGCGTAGGTCTGTCTCTTTCCTAGCATGACCCTGGAGGCGCCCTTCTCCAGATGTTTCATCACTTCTGTATCACCTGGTTCGTCGTACGGGTAGTGATAGAGCCAGAGCTTGTCGTTGTGCTGATCGGGCTCCTTGACGCCGGGCTCGCAGTACCGGTGGCCTTCCATGACGGGGTCGATCGGGACCCACCTGACACCGTCGCTCTCGTGCCTTTTAACGGCTTTTTCGATTTCCTGGTTCAGCTTTACACTCATATTGTTGTAGTCCTTCCTCACTTCCCGGGTTAGCTTGACGTGGTCCATCCCGTCAGGGCTGGGGTTAGCCGTGCGGGCAAACGTGACGGAGTCGCACTCGGTCGTGTTGTCGTTGAAGAACTGCGGGAAGCCGGTGACGTAGAGCCGGAACTTGTTGCCGATGGGGCCCTGGCGGCCCTTGTCGACCACCTTTTTGATGGTGCGGGCGATGTTGTCGGACAGGTCGGGGCTGAGGAGAAGGCGCCAAGTGATTTCCTTCTGCTCTTCGCAGGAGCGCGGCGGGGGCCGCCCCAGATGTGCGTCTCCAATATGCAGTTGAAGATGATGCCGGCAAAGTCAATATCGTTACCTCCTATGCTGAGCGTGGCCATGCTTGGGTTTCCGAACTTAGGACGGTTGCCTAGGAACTCATTCCAGCCTTATAATAACATGCAAAACGTTATACTCGTGGCTTACCGTACTGAAAATTGGGCTCTGCGAACGTATCCTCGTCGTAGAGTTGATAATCTTCGATCTCCATGCTATTGGCGCCCGAACATACAACATTATTGAATTTGTGGTCGCCTTTGGGGAGCCTCCCGTCGCTGTTCATCAAGACAGGATAAGCATGATCGTACCGAAGACAGCGGTAGGAGTTGGGCGTGTAGGTATCGGCACCGACGCCCGAAGAGTATGAATCCCCAAGCGCGGTCCACTCGAATTTGTCCCATCCGAGAAGATGCTTGATGGTCTCGACTTGATTCGTTGAAGAAACAGCAGTTGAGAAAAGGCTGTATACAGTGAGAACATTCACCCAAGAGCAAGATATAATGGCCATGCTTCCGGCGAACGGGATAGGGGCAGCATCGGGGATGGTCTCTTTAAACAGTGTAAGAAAGGGTTTGCAAGAGGAAATTGAAGGATTTGATGTTCATGATATCGATTTAAACCCATTATCAGCTGGGCAGACTTGGCTTCTCGTATGTGATCACGTCCACCATATCACCCGCATGATCCTGTAAGACATATGTTCCATATAGCGGAAATATCACGTGAAATCCACACTAATCGTTCAGGCATTCACTAACTGCACATGAACGCGTGATGACTGGGTTATCTTGACTTATCTGCCCCCAAATGAAAGCGATATATTGTTCCGTACACAGGCACTTGCACCAATCGTATCATAGTTTTGTGTGGCAATACTTGCATTAAGAACACCATCCTGCCCCAAATCCCATAGTCTCCCACCAAGCTCTTCATCTTCAGAATGATATTACCCTGTAAGGCCAACTTTGAAAGTATATTGAGTCTCTATTTCGAACCGATACAGAAAAGGCTCACTTGCGGAGCCGCGCGGTTATTCGAGGCTAAGAAGATCAAGCCTAACTTACCCAAATGACACTATACGGTGACTTTTCCGGTGGTGGCTCAGATATGAGACATGTTGCTCTCGCAGTATTTAATACCTAGTAACATAGAAATGTGGTAGTAGCATGATCAACAGGATATGTCTTGGCAATGGTTCATGTGCGGCGTATGGCTTCAGCCCGGTCTAACATAGCGAAAACCATCCTCAGTATGTTGAATTGTACTTATGAAATCTATTATCGAGAGTTTCGCCGGCGCTTGCATGTAAATGGCCCCCCAAAGCACCCCCATAATATGCCAGTCCGCTTATCTCACCCAATCACATCAGGCCGTAAGTAAGGGTTTAGGCGTATTTCAGGCTAAAAGTTCCACGGGAGCGGCTGACAATCAGCTTTCAACTACGTCGTCCTCATTACCCTGCCTGTGCCCATTAAACATCACCTGATCTCATCGAACCCCAGAGACCGCAGTCGTAGATCCATTTCGTCAACATGCGTTTACCAGTTGCAGCGAGCGCTTCAAGAGCTTTAGCACTGTTCGGTACTCAAAAGCAATTCAGCAGGGTAAAGACACTTACCACAACGACCAGCATCCCCGGCGGAACTCCGTTCAAGTTTTGCCCCGAATCACGCTCTACCGACCTCTTTCGGATATCATCTGTTACGATTGAACAACAACCTATCTACATGTCAGCTGTCTCATCTGTTGAGTTTATTAGGCCAATAGAAGCGATCATATCTAGCTAATGCGCCACGTCACAAACAGTGATGATGTGTTCAAGATACACATCGAAGGGGAGTTCCAGAACACATTCTCACCGAATGCTACCATGGACGTCACGGAAAACTGCGGCTCGTACTGCGAGACGTACGGCACGGACCCCGCCGACAGGCAGGGCGAGACGTACCGGGACGACTTCTGCGGCCTCAATCCGCTCGAGCAGCCTCTCGGCGGGAGGACGGACAACACGGCCTGTCCGTCCGAGAAAGGCTACGCAATGATCAGCCCAGTGGGCTTGGCTATGTCCATGTTCCTCTGGTGGCCGGTAAGCATCCATGCGTCTTGGCAATAAGATAGATTCTTGCGGTTGGGAAGCTGACAGCAGTTTAGGCCGTCTACAATTTCACTTTCGATGCAAAGACAGAGGACGGCAGGAGGATATACTGCCTTACGGCTGAGGTCTGTATGAGGTGGGAGGACGAGGAGAAGAACGAGAGATATAGTACGGGCCCTTGGAGTAACTGCACATGGCCGAGCGAGAACTGAGTAGTGGCCATCTGTCTTGTTTAGCCAGGAACCTAGTTGGGTTTTTGCTGAGAGTCCTGTATTCAATTATGACGGAGTAACAGAGAATTAAACCAGTATTCCAAAAGACCAAGGCCTGCTAAGGCCTTTCTGATCTGCTATGCATTGTGATCGTTCTGGGCTTCTAGACAAAGAGGAAGGACGTGGGACTTTCAAGATTTCCTGTTACGGATTTCAGATGGTACATTTCTGCGGCTTGATCGTCTAATGGTGGTTCGTGACGGCACGGGATCTATTCACTGGACAGAAAGCCACGCCATCTGTATTCAATGAAGTCGGAACATCATCAATCTATATAATGTCCATGTGACCCCGGGTTTTCTTTTCATCAATCTCTCTCCCTCCACGAACATTTCTGTTTGTATCTCCCAAATCAAAGCCACACAGTTCCTCATTCCCATCCATCAATTGCACCTTTCGGTAACCATCCAGCAGACTCTTCTCGGCCCGAGACTACACGTTGCCAACAATGCCTCGCAGCAGCTTCTTCCCCTTGCTCCTTCTCTTCATCTTCTCCGCTTTGGTCTCTGGTAGTTACCTGAACTACTGCAACAATTTCGAGCTAGTTCTTTCCAAGCTGTCGAACAAAAGACTTTTCCTCAAGGCCGATTGCCTGGGTGTATATGGAAACACCACGCAGACCCAATGTTCGTACCTGGACCTGAGCCAGTAAGTTATCACTTTATGTGCCCATACGCCAACACAACCAAACCATTCCTGCTCTTCCCCAGTCACTCCTCCTCTTCGATTCGTTGCTCGACATGCCGCAGATGCTTTGACCAAGGCGGGCTGGCAATCATCAAACAGGTGCTTCGCCTTGCGCCGCGACGCGCAAGGTGTCGAGAACTACCACCCCCAGCGCCTGGGCGGCGGCGTCGACTTCTACCGTCTCCAATGGGGCAAGTTCGACTACGCCGACAGCAACTATCAGAAGGCCGGTAAACCGACCGGGATGTCGTGCAACATGTTGGGACGCGAGCCGGGCGGCACTTACTCTGCTGATTTCCGTAAGTTATTCTCTACCTAATCCCACTGCATGTCCCCCGGGACATTCTCGAGCCGCACTTGAAAAACAGAAAGGAAAGAGTTACATGAGGGATGACTAATCAATAAACCCTCCCGTGTACGTATAGGGGAGATCATTGGCGCTGACATCGGGTATTTGACCTGCTACAACCGCTCCGGCTTCTTGTGCCCAGACTCCTACGACGACTCGCCGTACTGAGTCAGCGGCGGAGCAACGAAGAAGAGTACCAGACCGATCGTTGTGGGTGGAGGATGGGTGGCTGGCATTTTTGATCTTCTGCTTGATGAGCATAGGTCGTCACTTGGGCTTAAATAGTTTCTTCTAGACCGGAACACGTGTTACAAATACTATTGCCGCTGCTGCCGGCTGCTTAATTACACAACATGGTGACGCGATCCCAATGAAACCAGAAACATATTAACGAGTCACATGTGAGACTGTCCTGGGAACCTAGTAGCATCTCTGAAGAATGGTGCCCGTATCTTTGCTTTTGCCCCAAACTGCTAACTATTTGGCTGCAGTATGAAAAGTTGAACACAGTGTGGCGGATTTTACAGAAGTGCTATTCAATGCCAAATGTCACTGTCAAGCCGGACTACTTCGTCAACCTCTCCCAAGTTTACTTTCCGCCAAACGAACGAACTTCTGCCTCCGTCTTCCCAAACTACGCCCCCATCTCATCCCACAATCAAGCCATGAACGGCATCACTCGCCTTTCCGCCGCCGCCGCTTCGGCCGCCGCCGCGACCTGGTCCGCGCGGGCGGCCTGAAACGCGCCGAGCAGGGCCGGGTACCAGATGTTAACCATCTTGTCGTCGCCGCCGGCGTTGGGGTGGATGCCGTCGCGGTTGTCGGCCGAGCCGCTGTAGCCCGTGTACTGGTCCACAACCCAGACGGGGCTCTCGGTCGTGTTCTGCGCCTGCGCCCAGGGGGTGATGGCCTGGTTCAGGGCCTGGATCTTGGCGTTGAAGTTGCCCATGCCCATGGGGATGATCTGGGCGACCTGTGGTGTTTTAGCTCTTCGTCAGTCCTGGTTATTCACAGTGGGGGTGGGAAAGAAAGACAATGTGGGTAGTAAAAGGAGGGGAAAACGTACGACTATCTTCATCTTCGGGTTGCTGTCCCGCATCACCTGGACCAAGGTCGTGAACGCCGCGATGATCTGGTTTACGGGCTTGTTCTGCTGCACGATGTCGTTGGTGCCCAAGTGCATCGTGATGACGTCGGCCGGGTTTCTCTGCAGCCAGCCCACGAGTTGCTTGTTGTTGGCGATGTTGATGGCCAGGAACCCCGAATGTCCTGTATAACCGTACCGTCTCAGTTAGTCAAGTGCCGATGCGTGTCTGCTGTTATCTGGTGGCACGTACCTTCATTGTCGCGATCGTACTTGGTGTTGCGGCAGTTGTTCTCGTTCTTCCCCGACCCGACGAAGTTGGTGTTTGCGTAGTCGGTTCCCTGCAGCTTGTCCCACAGCTTGGAGCGCCAGCAGGTGATCTCCGTGATGGAGTCGCCGAAGGGCATGTATCGCAGGGCAGTGGTGTTCTGAGCCACCGCGGCGCCAACCAACGCAGCTAGGGATAGAAGCTTGACAGACACCATCATGACAATCTTCTTGTTGTGTGGAGAGGGATTGTGTTCAAGTGAGCAGTCTGCTGCGCCGCAAAGATCTCCGCACCTTTGGAGCTCTTGTCGGTCATGCCGACTTGGCCTTGGTATTATAGGTGTGAATCTGCGATAAGATACGTACATCTCTCGGCACTTGGAGAACATATGCCGGTCGTATAGCAGACCTGGAAGCAGGACGGCCCTCCCCCGAGTACCGGGTAAAGTGGCTATTTAGACGAGCCACTTTCCGGGTATACTGGATTGAAGAAGCCTCAACCCCAGCCTCACTACTCACGGTGTTGTGTTATATTATAGAAATGCAATATCGGAAGGCTAATTGTGCAGCCTACGATTGGTCTAACCTGACGAGGAGGCATCGTGCGCGGGGCTTGGGCTTGGGTTTCCGAAATGCTACCTGTCGAAGATTCACGACGTTTTCCCTCCTTTTCTCCATCCGGAGGGCTCTCTGAACTCCGCAATCCGGTCACCCGTGTGGCGATTTGGCGATGAACAAGCGTGGGAGTAACTTCTGCAGGAGACCGGCAGACTCCATTGGCGCGGTTCACTGCCCTTATTACGATCCAAAGAGTCGATTATCTCGGAGCTTCCAAGATTATGGCATGTGCAACGAGCGGCTATCTACTGACACCGATGTGTGATGTGGCTAGGGACCGAGAAACGGCGTCCAATGATTGCTCTTTCCATTTCGTTGGCGATCTTCAAAAGAGGTTCCCCGGGGTTCGGGGTATTACCGGCATAGCTCCATGTACATGTAACCAAGTCCTGGATGTGTGCCTTCAGTCCAACGCATCCCGTACCCCTTTTCTAACCGGACCTCCTCAACAGAGCTCCCCTTGCCCGACCTCAATAGTACTTAGCCACCGGCCCCTCCGCCACCCCGACATCCGCCAGCTCCCCAAACGAAAGCTGCGCGCTCCTCCCCTCCTGGTCCACATTCACCAGCCTCCCGTCCTCGAGGTAGACCTCGATCCACGTGAGCGTGACGGTTGTCGCCGCGAGGTCCACGTACGGCTCGCACTCGACGTGCAGCGCCCTGAAGCCCGCGTCGGCCGAGACGGCTAGCAGCGACGCCACGTCGCGGAAGTAGTACTCGATCTCCAGGTCGTGGGTGCTGACGGGGTACGGGAGCTTCATGCTGTCGGCCAGGGCGCGGGTGGAGGTGGTGTTGAAGGCCTGGGGGTTTGACGATGATGATGGTGGCTTAGCACTGCGGTGTCTTTCCTCGCTGAAAGTAAGTTCAGGTGTTGCACACCATTTGGTACTTCAGTATCCCGTATTTCTCGTGGATCTTGGCGCACTCGACTCCGTGGCGGTGGGAGAGGTAGTCATGGAACTCTTCTTCGGAAATGCCCTGCCTGCGTCGGTAGGACCCCGCAAGGCGGAGGACGCGTTCTGGCTTGGCCATTATGAAGAATACTGGCTGTGAACACAGGGCAGGTTTCAGGATTGAAAGCAGTTGGATTTGTTACAGCTGGGATGTCGAGAGCTATCAACGCCAGAAGGAGGGTGCTTTGGGTAGGATGATAAGGGGAATAAAAGGGACAGGAGAAAAGAATGAGAACGGTGATATATATTTCAAGAACCTCCAGGCAACAACTCAGAAGAGTGGTTGCGGTCGGTAATAGCGGGTAGCTGAGGCAAGGGATGGCAGCTTGAGTTGTGATAGGTACAGGCCCCCTTATGGTTGGGACATAACGGCACCACCAACATACATATGCAACCAACTCGTTGCCATCTTCAATTTGCCAATCACAAGTATGCCTACCTTCGGCCATCCGTCTCTTCTGGTCGAAAAGGGGGTTGGTCGGCCATTTTCTGGTGGTTAAAGGTAAGCTGGATCTGAATGTACGGGGAATTTGGATCGTGCGATAGAAGCGAAACAGGCTCATGTTAAAGTTTTGCTTCAGCCCGACTAACAGGTGGGATACATGTCAATGAGGCCGTGGGGGGTCAATCCGGGGATGGGACGACTTCTCATACCGCCGACGAGCTGCCGACAAGTTCGTCACAATTCGATAGAAACATACGATTATGATGTAATGCCATTATCCATTGCGTAAAGAAGGGGTTTCACAGGTACATGATGAATTGAACACAAGAGGGAAGAAGACATTGGTGTTTTAAGTGCGGAAAAAACCAGATGTATTGTACAACCTCCACGAGGGAAGTGTTGGGGGTCTTTATCTGTCTCTAGATGGTCCTGTTTGAGTCTAAACTCTATGCCTGGTGACACTCCAGCATCTATACAGACTCCTCTTTGGACGTCGGCTGGAATCCTCGGAATGTTGTCCAAGAATCTTTGAGTACCCCTCAAGGCAAAATTCCAGTCCGGTACCGCCCAGTCTAAATGCGATGAAAACACAAACGAGAAAAAGCAGCTGGCTGTGCGGATCTATGCTGCAATTGCCGAGCGGTCCCTTGGATCGCCCTTTCCGGCCCATGCGCCGGAGTCCACCTTTCCTTGTCATTAAGTCCTCCACCAGGATCGTGAATCACCGTCTGCACCCATCTCCGGAATTGGTCGCTTATTTGGCGATCTCAACACCGCCAGTGGCACCAAGAGCCTTCTTCAGGTCACCGTAGATGGCGAACTGGCCGGCAGTCAGAGTACCGACCATGACAAGACGGGCACCGATACCGGAGAAAGAGCCCTTGAGACCGAGCTCCTGGGCGATCTTGATCAGGCGGCTGGTGGTGCTCTCACCGGGCAGGCCCTTGGTCTTGTTGATCTTGGAAAGCATGGTATCGGCGGGCTGAGAGATAAGGGCAGCGGCGAAACCGGCCATCAGACCGGAGCCCAGGTTGGCAACGGTCTGCATGCTGTCGGAGAGGGTGTTCTTGGGCCAGATGCTGAAGACGAACTCAGAGACCTTCTCGAAGACGACGAACTTGGACATGGTGTAAGGGATCCTGGGGCATCGCATTAGTAATAGGTTCTCAACCGAAAATTTCAAGATTGGCGAGTACTCACTGCTTGAACAGAATGGGGCCGAAACCGGCGTAGAAAGCACCGACACCCTCGTTCTTCAGCATCTTGGAGAAACCACCAATGAGGCCGTTGGCGTAGGTGGGGTCGGACACGAGACGAATACGGGTAGCCTCAAGAGGGCAGAGGGCGATATCAGCGAAGAACTCGGCGCAACCAGCGGAGGCGAGGTAGACGAGAGTGCGGTTCTTGGAAGCAGACTCGTAGCCGATGGCGTTGATGGACTGCTGCTTGAAGAACTCGTAACCTCCGAACTTGAAGGCACCCTGGAGGAAGTAACCGGCAAAGGTGGGACCGGCACCAGTCAGGAGAGCACCGGCACCCTCCTTGGAGATGACCTGGCGGAAACCACCGATCATACCGCGGTTGTAGGTCTGGGGGTCGAGCTGGATACGGGTCTTGACGCTGTCAGGGAGAGGAGAGTCAGCCATTGTCAAAATTCGTGTTGCGCGCAATTGGATATATGGCCCAATTGGTTCAATGGCGGGCGGGTTTGCAAAAACCGCGACCGTGAGTACTACTTGGCCAGAATCTGCGCCAAAAACAAAGAACGAGGTGAGACATACACATCAACGGGGGTAAGACCACCGTGGGTGACGGAACAGCAGACAGCGCCGGCCAGGGCGAATCTGGAGTAGAGCTGGAGGCCGGTCAACTCGCCGGGAGCGTTGGCCTTGGCCTTCTCGACGACGGCATCGAGCTTGGTCGAGCCGGTGGAAGGGGGAGCGGTCGAGGCCATTGTGATGTGATGCGGACAGGCAAAAGAATAAAAATTAAGGGATTGAGTGGAGAGAGAGAGAGACTCAACGACGACGGAAGGAGGTCGTTCAAGAGGATGCGCAAAAGGGCAAGCGACTGGAGGTGAGGCTTTTAGGGAGGATGATGGAAGAAATTGAAGATCAGACTGGCAGCAGGTGTGTGGCCCTTTCAGATAAATTATCTGTCGGCTGGAGCAAGGCACAAGGTACTGGGTACTGGGTACCGTACCGACACAATTTTTCCCTCGGGCTAATACGGAAAACTCTCCTGCTAGCAGTCCAAGCGGCTGGGGGCGCTCCACTTGCCCTGCCCATCCACCAACCATCGGCCGCCAATTCCGGCCAACCGAATCAAGATTCTGAAAGTCAATTGCATTTTCAAGCCCAGCGCTCCATCGCTCCATTGCTCCATTGGCTTCAGGACACCTGTGATCAACTCTTTAGGTAAGAAGATGCTGCATTGCATCTGCAGAGCAGAGCAACAGAACACGAAGTATCTTGCCCATTAAGCATTGCCGCTGACATGCCTCGTAACAGCGTAATGCCAACAAGCAAAAACTCTCATAACGCCTCAGGTTCTCCCTCTCCCTGGGCGGGCGTCTTAACTCCGAGACAGCCCGACCAGTTGAAAGATCCACCAATTACCTCACTACGTAGCAGCTAACCTGCCCTTAGCGCGAGTCAGCGTCGAGGAATCCACCACGTTGCCGTAGTTGTGTCAACCGTGATTGGCAAGGGAAAGTGAAGTCTTCAAGCGACTGATAAGATTGAGTTTGCATGTTTGAGATAAGGAGGTTCGCGGTTTCCCATTACCTGGCAGTCTATTAATGTATGCGGTTCCTGCTATGCCATTGCGCATCTCTAGAATTCCCCCCAATCCAATTCTGCACCTGTGTGATGTGAATTGTCCAATTGAGTGTTCATCGAGGGGTCGACTCGACGTCACTTTGCTCGAATGACGGAAGTTACCGCGCAGAACACTCTCACATGCCAAAAGTACTGGCCATCATTATTTTACGTCTCAACCAGCGCCGGGCATTGCATATGTACATCTATATAACCTGAAAAAAAAGCAGCATCGAAATTTGATATGGTATAGTTCCTCTGGTCTCAACTTCAAATCTCTCGGTTCTGGCCACAAACAGTGAGGCAAGAGCAGACTTGCTTTATGCCCCTCACAGTCGGTTCAAATGTGGGGTCTTTGCGCCAGCATTGAACACCAGCACGGCTTCAATACAATTGCCTGATACGGCGAGGATATGTTCATCCATTTTGGCTTTGATATCTAACATAGGATTTCTCATCCAATCCCATTGGATTTTCTGGCATGGCTTGTCAATTGACGAGGACCAAGGCTATGCATCGACCATAACAGCTTCCAAGAAGTCTTCTAAGGGGACTCCCTCCGCGAACCCGTCTCGTCGTAGACTTCAGGCGAGAAGGTCACTTCACTGTACGTGTGGATCAACTCCCTCCAGTAGCAAGCTGTGGAGGCCTCGGTGAGGTATCGATGGCGGAACGTCTCGACAGCGTTCGAGGCCATCGCCCTGGCGACTTCGGTATTTCGAAGGAAACCCGGCGTGCCCTTCTCCAAGTCCGGCCCGGATTTATCGACCAACATGACATTCTGAAAATCTGGCAGCGAGCTTCGAGACCCGGTCATGGGCTTCGAGTACATCAAACCGTGGTAGAGGTGGATCCACTGGGGTCTCTTCACCACGTTGACGGATGCGCAGAGCAGTGAGTCGAGTCTGTTGAATGTGGACTGCGAATCAGGGTGAAGAAAGATCTTGTGGCGGCAGACGTCAGGCGCAGTCATGTCGGGTCGAGGGGGACTGCTGGTCAAGAGGAACGCACCCCAATCATCTGAGTCACCCGCATCCTTCGTCTCGTCTCGCTTGCCATTCCTCCCCGATGAGCCCTGCGATCCCTGGCTATCGATCTCGGAAGCTATCTGGGCCAGCGACTTGAAGGTGTATTTCGCCTGACTACCGTCCCGCTTCATTTGTCGCCCCGAGGAGCTAGTGTTCGAAGCCTCCAAGGATCCGATAAATGGCGTCAGCCAGACCTTATCGTCTTGCTCCCTCCTATCCAGAACCCACACTGGTTTGGTAACATCTGCTACCTGGCCGCGGACGTCAAATACAAATTCGATATTCGGGATGTCTTGTTTGGGGGCGTCAATGATGGATTGCTGTATGGATTGAAGTGTGGCCACGGCAGCCACACGGGACTTCTCCGCTAACAGATTTGACTTTGTAACACGCAGCTTCAGGTCGATTGAACTTGTCAGTACTTGTATTCCTTTGACCCAGGAGCAGATGGGTTGACCTACCCGTCCATCAAGTACGGCGACTCTTACACGACCATCTTGGATTTCGATGTCCTCGAGATCGTCCAAGTTGGTATGGTATTTCTCATACTGCTGCTTTGAACGGAGCAGCTCGTCGAATAGTCCGGGAAACGCCTTCCTGCACTGATGCCGAGAGAGTGTGCGATCATGTGCGTCTCTGGAATACCTCCATCGCCAGGTCAGGCCGGTCCGGTCGAGGCATCGTGACACTTGGATCCAAAATCGTCTCCACAGAGAATGAAAGAGCCGCTTGTTGAAGTGATTCGAGGCCGCGCCGTCGGGTGCTATAACTTGTTTCAACCTCGGAGAAAATACCGGTTTGACTGTGTCGTCGTCGTCGTCTTCATCGACATCCTCACTGCTCTGGTGGCGAGATATGGCTGGTAAACGGCGTGGGTAAAGTGCGTGGAAGCAGTCTGCGTGTTCTCGCCCAGCGCAAGGCTCCAATAAGCCCCATGTGACAGAGGGGAAGGGACTCGCGTCCCAGCTCAGGGAGAGCAACAAGGCACAGGCGACGAGTGCGAAGAAGATGTAAACCCGAGAGGAGCTTCTGCGCGGGACACCGAGACCACAGAAGCGTCCTAACCGAGGGAGTCCAGCAATCAATACCATTTGGTCGTTGTGCACATCTCTGTTCCGTGCCACCGGATACAGGACATCGCGTTTTCAGCCAGGCTATTCAAAACTGAACCATCCTGTAGACCCGGGCTCTTGCGCAGAACGGACCTCAGGACTGTTAAATGTCTGCCTGGTCCTCCAGCTGCGGCGCAGTACCCTTGGCATTACGGCTCTGGTGGGTGACATGACGGAGGAATTTGATTACAGACGCACAACTCCATGCCTCATTTGGGGGATTTATCCATTTTTGGACCTTCTTGGCACAGAAAGCCACCAACGAGGATTCTTCAAATGAGCAATGCTGTTGGTGCTGACATCGCCGAGCCTCGAAAAAGGAGCGATGAACAAAGACGGGCAGGCGCCAGGTGCTATTTGCGTATATTATGGGGCGGTACCCCCCAGTAATCGTAGCATCCGGTAAGCGCTAATGCTGTCAGAAATGGTGGAGGACGATGTTTCTTTCGGCGTGTTTACTTTTGTTTCATAATGAATATAGGCTTTCTGACGGGCGTAGTTCTGGCATTATTTTCCATGGGTGTATGTATGGTTCAGTACCTATGCAGTATGCCGTGGTAGCCTCTTTCGGGGACATTTGCCATGGGCGTTTGGGTATGTATAGACACCATATCCCCCAGCCCATGATAACAACTCAGCATAGCATCGGAATGCTCAGCCTTGGGTAGCCTGCTCATGATCGGCACTGGCATCGGCACCCTGCAGGATGCTAGGTAATAGCTGGGTGTGGCTTTTGATCATCGATGTTTGTACTATTCCACGGAACGTACGGCACACATGTCAGACACTTCCTATCAACCCGCGACATTCAGCCCTTTGTCGCATTTCAATCTATCTGTAATGGCTCGCAAGAAGAAGCAAGCAAGTTGGGAGCAAGCTGGTGAGCTCCTCAAAAAAGCAAATGAACGCACTGCTCCACTGCATACTGTGTTCGGCCTGGGTAGATAAAGGCAGCGTCAGCTTACCACCTAGCCACCGAATGGTATGCTGCAACGTGCAAGTATAACGAAAGTTGGGGGCTGTCGCGGGTGGCGGCAGGATCTGGGTGTTGCATCCTGGAGCCTGCTGCAATCCAGCCAGCCAACAGTGGTGTTATCTTACTTCAAACATACATGCATTTAGAGAAGTAACAGGTTGAATGAATCCAATCAGTTGGTCGAATCGATTTCCTTACTTTTTTGGACTTGTCGCTTGAGCCCAAAACCAACTTGGTACGCCCAAGACAGTTTCTTTGAGTGAGATGGACATCGGTTCCTCCCTCCAGCCGGTGTCAATTGTTTACTCGTTGGACACTTCCATGCCGAGTCTTACCCTGCGATGACAACTTTTTGCGGCCCTGGCTGGAATACTGTGGGATGGATTCTATCAGACCTTGGAACTTAAGAGGATGGTTGATATATCTAACTATTATTGTTGATCATCTATTATAATCGGATCTGAAAGAGGCGGACAAATCGAGATGTTTGCTTGTATCTGCAACAGCGCGCCAGGTGTTACAACGCAAAACCCCCACAGTGATGTCAAAGATCTAAGGTTACCAGAGAAAGCTCTCCTTGCCTGAGTGACGTAAAGCAACAGCACGCGTGTTGTCAACAGGATAAGAAGCTACTGCCTTACAGCAAAGACAGCTTCAACAACTTCTTCAATCAAACCTCAAACTATCTGCTCTGCACTCGCAAAATACAAACACCAAACATCCAATCGCGACCAAGTCTACTCTCTACAGAACCAAACCAGACAGACACAATGGCTCCCACCAAGACACCCGGCTCCACCAACGTTCCCGCTAGCGACACCTTCCTGAAGAAGCAAGCTGAAGGTATGTACAAAAGACAACGACAGCCAGGAATCAATGATTCTAACTAGTTATGCAACTTGGATAATTTACTAACTTGATCCATTGCAATATAGCCAAGGGCCTCGGAGCCGAGAACGCACCCGCACACAAGGACGCGCCGGCCCCGGGCGAGGCCCCCGTCGCATCCGACTCGGGCATCGTCAAGAGCGGCATGGACACCAACGCGACCAACGTGCCGGGCGAGAAGGGTCTGAAGGACGTGCCCGTCAGCGAGGAGCGCAACAGCGAGATGAACGGCAACACCATGACATAAAGCGCTGTTGAGCGGGAGAAGATCACGTTTAATAATGAATGGATGTACGATAGGGCGAAAGTTGATATTATTAGCGGGCGATTTGTGACGTGGACATGCTGCGCTGTGCGGTTCATGCTGGGCTCGCTCTGCTCTGAAACGACGGCGCTGTGACCAGGCAGCCAGCCAGCACATCACGTATAGACATGGCAATGATAACGACATGCAAACATGATGACAACGGTTTTCCCCACGTGATAAAATATGACTATGACGGGTATAAACACACGGGACATGGTTCATCGTCAGCGGCAACGTGGGTTTAGTAGACAAATGCCTAAACGAGGTGTGTGCCCTTCATGCTTGCATTTTACCCTTCGGGCTGTCGGGAAGATTAGTTGGTTGTAGGCTGCGGCCCAACCCAGCAAAGCAAGCTCTCAGCTAGCTGTCCCTCCCTGCCGGTGTTAACCACTAAATACACCCCGCAAACCCCGTGTGTGTTCATATACCACTGCACTTGCCTGCAACACTGCCTTTCTGTACCTTGATCCAACGTTCCATGCCAACTTGTTATTCTCGCAAAAAATAGAAGTATTATTGATTACTCTAGAGAAAGAGAAGCATAGAGTGTCAATCATATTGCCCATTAACAACCAACCGACATCACAAGAACACAGAAAGAATGAGGCTCATCATCACCGGTGCGACGGGCTTCGTAGGCAGCGAAGTCCTGCGCCAGGCGCTCCGCATGCCCGAGATCACATCCATCGTCGCCGTCGCGCGGAAACCGGTGCAGCTGGAGGGGCCCGAGGCGACGTCCAGCAAGCTCAAGAGCGTCATCGTCCAGGACTACGACCAGTACCCGGACGACGTCAAGAAGGAGTTTGCCGGCGCCGGTGCCTGCATCTGGTGAGTTGGTCTCCACTCCACGCCGTTCCCCAAACCCCAAAACCCCAACTTCTCCAGTCTGTCGTCATCGCTACCGGCGGCGACCACCACAAGCTGTCCCATCAAGGGTTAAGGGACAACCAAATTCTGGCATAACGGCTGCTAAGTGGTTTGCGTGTGAAATGTAGGACCGTGGCCGTCACGCCGAGCAAGTCCAAATCGATGGAGTTCGCTGAGGTGAAGCGCATCTGCCAAGACTTCACCATGGCCGGCATGCAGGCCATGTACGAGGCCGGGCCCGCGAAGCCCTTCCGCTTCATGTACATGAGTGGCACGGCGGCGCCCCCGAGACCCGAACCAGAAGCCCGGGTGGTTTATGCCAGAGTACACTCAGATGCGGGTAAGTCTCTTCATCCTCTTTGCTTCTATATGCTCTTCACTTCTCCTTTTGGGATGGGTGGTAGCTAGGTTGTAGCAGCAGCAGAGTGAACTGACAGATGCTGTGTCGCGTTTATCTAGGGACAAGGAGAGGTCAAGGTTCTCGACTTCGCCAAGGCGCACCCAGGGGAGATCGAGGCATGCGTCGCCAAGCCCGGCCTGATCACGAGCGGTGGCTGGAAGGATTCCCTGCTGTCGACGGGACTGAAGGTGACGGGCCTGGCGGGTAGCGTCAAACTCTCGCAGGTAGCTGCGGCGATGCTGAGGCAGGTGGTGAACGGGTTCGAGAAGGAGCCGCTGCAGAATGATGACCTGGTGAGGTTGGGCTCGTGATTGTTCAGGTTGGGGGACTTATGTGTCTTATGGGGGAGTTCATGGGGAGATCGGGTTTGGTGTTTAGAGCGTGGTCTTTTGTTAAGTTAAGTACCCAACTGATATTTTCATTCATTCAATCCATGCCAGGCAGGAGTTCACTGAATGCCTTAGTTGTTATCGCCCCAAAGACGCGCTTTTAAGTACCCAGAAATAGTGAAATGGCCAAAGACTGCCCTGTTTTCTACTGTTCGCAAGTAAAGCGGGTGGTCACCTAGCCAGCTCGCGACTGGTAGTGAACCCTCGTAAAGTGAGAGTAGACACCACAGCAGCTGTTTTTCACTTTCGCACTCCAGACTTCTTCACCCCTCGAGTAGGAATCATCAACTACTTTGCGTCACACCTGAATGGTCTCACTTGCAAATTCCCTTTCAGCAACCATCCAGTTGAACTCCTGGCTCACGTTGGTCGCTCGCAAAGCCCCCGTTCAACTAAGGAATCAATCCTATATGCCCGCTGGTAAGTCCAATACTTACAGTTTATATTTCGCCTGAGTGACAATTCACTGCCTGAAGGCTGGGGCTTAGCAGCTCTACAAGCAAGATGCCGAACACGGGATACATTATAACGAGGCCACCGAAGCCACCGAAGCCACTGAGCAAGTCGGCACAGCTGAGGGGCAAGGTCACGGAGGCTTCCACTGAGGTCTTGAAGAAGGCGTACAATAGCATCAGAGACAGCGCCGAAAAGCCTGACGGTGCAAGCAGTGAAGGGCGCCTTCAAAAGAACTCGCAAGGAAAACGCAGAGGAAGAGCTGCTTGCGCCTATTCACCCCAATCCACAGCTTGGCTGTATTCTCTTCAAGTTCCCCCAGGAGATCCGCGACCAGATCTACGCTGAGGTCTTCGCTGCCACCCGGGTGTGGTTCGAATATATTTATAGGGACATTTTTGGCAAAGCTCCCGTGAAGAAAAAACGCAAGCATCACGCCCTCGCTCTGCTTTCGTGCTGCAGCCGCATCCGCAACGAGATCGGCCACTCGTGGCTCAACCACATCCTGCTCTGTTGCCAGTCGCCCCAGATCATGCTCGAGAAACTGCTCAACGTCCCCGCGCCCCTAAGCTGCGTCGGCTATGTCCGGGTCCACGGCCTCATGGGCATGATGCTCGCGGTCCGATCGACCCGAAGCCCCTCAGCTGACGCCATGGTTCACGAGTTCCTGCGGTCGCTGCCGGGCCTCGCGCTCGAGGAGCTGGAGGTCGTCGCCGATGGCTCGGGAAGCGGTACATGGGAGTACCAGGCCGTGGAGCTGCTGCTCGACCGCAGCTTCGGCTGGAAGAAGCTGACGGTCTACTTCCCCGGCTCTGGTCTTCTGGGTCGCGCGCCCTCCTGGTCTGGAAGGGAGGACGAGCATTTCGAGTACCGACACGGCCTGCAGGGCCACGTGCGACGACCCTTGCCTTGGGCCTTCAGGGAGGTCCTGCTCGAACGCGACGGGGCCGACTCGGGATCGACCGTCGACATTTTCCAGGGGCCACAACATGACGAGGAAGTCACCAAGCTCGACATCCTGCGCCGCCGCATCCTCGGTCTGCAGCACCAAGACAAAGAAGAAGCACAGTTCCCAGAGCTCTACTACTGGAAGCGCGACAAGAATTTCGACCCCCGGTACCAGCTGTGGGTCGTTGCGCAGCGAGGCCGCGGGGTCAACTGCACCGTGCCGCCGCTGCGGATGTTTGCGAAGCACCACTGGCCCTACTGGAGGACGCGGGAATACCTCGCGAGGAGAGTTCATGAGGCGAATAGGGACCCTGATACCTGACTGCGTTTCAGTGGTCCGCTCTTCCAGTATTGGTAGGTAGGGGGCGGTTGTTTAAAGTACGGATATGATGACAACCCATCGGGCCTTGGATACGGGCTTGAGGATGGGATGGTACGGATTTTCTGCTGTCCAGATAGAGGTATTGCTGGAAGTGTATGAGCTGGAAAAGATATGAGGGTACGATAGATAGAGGCGCCTGGATCCCGCAGGTCTTTGGGGGACAGTTATGGATCAGGTTGGTCTCTTGGGTAGTGCTTTAGAGTAGACGGAATATGCACAGTTTCCCATAGCTACTTCAATTGAGATGGATCATGTACTACCACCTGAACCTCTGAATGCACTGATCTTTTCTATTGTGAACCTAACCTTCGGATGGGAAGGAAGGTCCAACATCTGCCCTTGGCATAAAGCAAAGTATCAACATCGGCGTTGGTTGAGTGATTTATCTGGTATAAATTCAGGATGCAACAATGGAATCATGAGGGCTGGCTTTCCCGAAGTGACCTGGAAGCAGCTTGATAGAACTCGTCTGACGTGGAAACTGACATCCGTCCATTACGTCCGACCACGTCAGACTTTCCAGGGGCCTGGCTACAATAGCTCAACGAGAGGCAAAAGGGGGGTGAGGAGGACGCTGGGATGCCCAAGTATATTCTTCCGCCCAACTGTTTATGTGAATGCTAAGGGGGATGTAACTATGTAACCATTAGAATAATGAGGAGAAAAAGATAACGAGGACATCCATCTCGTCTTTTTATTATTTCCTCCTTCTCCTTCTCTTTTTCTTTCCAGCCGCCCGCGTGGCGGTATGTGTTTCGACTTGCTTCGGTCTTGGCTTGTCGCGTGCTTCATACATAAACGGTGTGTTGGTATGACGCCAGCTCTGATGCCCGAAAGGGCCATCAAGATACCGGACAGTCATGACTGCTAGTCACGTACCAATGGCGAATTGGAGGAGTACGTCGTCCTCTCTCATTGCTGTGGTAGCGCCAGCGTCGCCAGCACACTCAATGACTCGCTCGTTCCCCAGTATCACCATAACTTGGATCTGGACGTCCAGGTCTCGGTCCACTAGACTACCCACATCCCCGGCACAGCCTTACGGCCCGGTACGTGAGTGGTCATACCTCGTCGTCGCCAGGGATACGTGCTTCGAGGCCACGGTGCTCCCAAAGCTGGGAGACGTCATGCTTGAAGACTGGTAGCCCAGAGTCGACAGCCCCGGCTCGGCTTGTTCATGCACAAGCGCATCGCGCTGCTCACGCCTGCGGGCTACGTCGACTTGATGGCCCTGCGGTGGGTGGACCACGAGAGCCGGACGGCGGAGAGGGTGGATCTGGCTGTCCTTCACATGTAGAAGGGCTGGCAGGGGGTCGAGGTGTTTCTGGAGGCTTTCCTGGCGGCGAAGACGGAGAGTGTGACGATCAAGCTCGTGTCATTCCGCTACTCGTGTCTGCGCGGATTCCTCCGGGGGTAAAAGTAAATGACAGAAGAAAGTGTACTGCCGTCAGCAGTACCTGTACGGAGACGCATTCCTTGGGATTTCCCGAGAAGTTCCTAGTCGATTGGCCGTTTAGTCGTGGCTCCTTTGAGAGTCTGGGAAGAAAGGGGCTGACAGGGGTCGGACTGCTGTTTGCAAAGCCCCTGTGGCCTCGGCCACAATGATTCTTTATTACATGTTTTAATATGATAACTAGAATAAACGACACCTTTGATGGCTTATAAAGAAATGGTTATGGAATGCCGTTTCGTTGTTAATATGAATGGGTAAACACTATGCCGTGCCGTGTACCATCGAAGGTCTAGACCTTGAAAGACTGCATGAATACACTCGACACAACAAAGTGACATTGTTAGTCATTGTCATATTACCATCTATACGGAGGGTTACATATAGCAAGGTGTTGTTCGTCTTGAATATTGTGAAATAGAAAGCCAAATCAAAGGCAGTCTGGAAGACACAGAGAGTGTCAAAGAGAACTACAATTACACAGTCACAAATTCAACAGGCTGTAGACGAGAAGCAGCAAGACAACATGGGTTCAAGCTACAGAATATCCTATTTGCTAGGGCTACCTAATCCTCCACTGGTAGATACATCAAAACACTCAACAGCAACGCGGGGGTGACTTCGTCAGCCTTTCGTTGACGGACATTAAGAGGCTCGATGGGTTCACTAACACAACCCTGGGCTTATGGTTTGAAGATTACCTAAACGATACGCTAATCCTGCCCCTCGAGGAGAACAACAAGCTCCTGGATGCTCAGACGAAAAATAAGCCAATCAAGAAGGAACACACTTTTGAGGTACAACTTAGCCCATGGCTGGCTTGCAATGCGCTCGCTTGCATTAACAAGACAACACCAGACCTTCGGGGCCGACTTGGTATGCTTCCGAGGACATACAGACTGGCCACACAGTATCAGCTTGGCGATTACAAACGTCTCAAGCGTCTTCCGAGTGGCAAGTCCAAATTAGTCAATAGTTACTACAAACCAGACTTCGCCGTCGTATTCCCTGTCCTGGACAGGAAAAAGACGGCATTGAGTTGGCGGGAGAGACGAAAAGAATGGTAAACGTAGAACCCCGTTAAGTTCAAAGAAATCAAAGAAGGGTCAGATACGGATCCAAAGGGAGACAAGGAAGTCAAATCAGCAATAGAATGCCTGCGTCAATGTGGCGCCTATGCTTGGAGGAGCGGGTGCAGGTACGCATTCCTCGTCACCGCCGGGTACCTCACCATCCTCCGATTCAATCTGATCGAGGATGGAGAGGATCCAGATCACCCACATCGTACGAAACTCGGGGTTGAGTACGAGTTTTTCCCTTACAGCAACGAGGGGAGCAGCAGCTTACCGTGACCAAAGCTGTCTGGGCACTGGCCATGATGGCACAAAATTCACAGCATCGCAATCTCGTCTCACTTGATAAGATGCTGCCCTTGAACACTTGATATACTCATACCAAAGGCGGTCGTACATACTATATCCACCATATTTCCGAGCTCGTCCGTGATACTTCTCCTGGCGAAGACGCTAATCTGTTAAGCCTCTCCAGAGTAGAAGAAGGAGAAGTTAGAAGGAGGATACTAAGTCATCTGCCCTGATCTTGATGGAGAAATTCCAAGTTTGTACTATAGGTTTTGCATGGACGGATGAGGAAGGAACATGAGACGACTAATCTATATGGTGTGTATAAAGGCTAGACAGGCGGGAAGGTGGGAAGGCTATTTGTATTAAATGCAGCTATAAACTTGAACCATAACCCTACTCGTATGCAAACGTGCTTCATGTACCCTCGCAAAGCTCACACCTGTCTGGGAGCTTCGAGTGCCTTGAACTCCTTGAACGCCCCGGTCGTCTGGGCTTTCGACCTGAAGCTGGGACATAACGGAAACGCTTCTTCGCTTTCTCGTAACTGAATAGTTCCGGGTGCCCAGGCCATCCGTTCCCTAAGCATTTTCTTCGTACTTGATCAGGCGAGAGGCCATCACTCGATCTCAGCTTCCCTATATAGTCTGGATTGGGAAATATCCGATCCCATAATTTGTTTGCTGGAAACGCGTAGTTCCAGCCATGCTTCCGAAGCACCAATTCCTCGAAATCCCTGGCATCCTGGAAGGCACCGCCATTTACGTGCCACTCAAACGGGTTGTCCGCGAAATCTTTCGGGAGCGCAGGATGAGGCGCTGCTCGAGCACGACTGAGATCGACGTGCTTCCCCTCACACATGCTATCCTCTTTGATATCACCGACTAAAATGCCAAGGTCATGCATAGTTTTGAGTCCTTTGAACGCCCTTTTCGCGACTCGTGTGTCGACCATCGATTTCAAGTAGCGAATATGCACACAGCTTGTATCCGTCTGCATGTCGAGGAGCTCTTTGACAATGGCGTATCGCTTTCTTCCGACATCATCTTCGCCTGACCAACCGGTCTCGTCTATTTGGGTGTCCATGAATTCATAGTGGCTTTCGTCCGCCTCTATCCAGCCGTAGCATGGCACGGCGAGGTGCTCTTGGCCAAACTCCTTCAGTCGCGCGAATGCTCGACATTCGTTTGGGAAGGCGTGGAAGTGGGGCCACTCGTCTGCTTCATCCAAGTACTCGTCGCGCAGGCGCAGGGGTAATGGAGGAATGTCCTGTTGGTTGGTGAACTAAAAGGAAACGCGCACTTAGTAATCATCCAAGGCGAATGGGCAAAGAAAGAAGACCACGAAACAACCTTGACCCAAGACGAACGTAGAAGGGGAAGAGGAGAAAGGCGGAAATGACTTGGAAAGGCACGACTGCTACGAAATACATGCCATCTTTTGGAGACGCCCCCCAACTGCGCGACGGATCACTCACCATTTTCAACGCATATAGTTCCCCATTGATACGCACTTTCCACACGTGAGCATGGACTCCTGAGCCGAGGCTCTCAATGAAATCGAGAACCAGCGGCTCACCACCCGTATCGAATGGGTGAAGCCTTGGTTCTGGAATACAGGCCTCATCGTATAATAACATGGCGACGAACAGCTGGCGAGTAGTAATCTCAGGGGCGGCTCACTTGTATGTTGTCCAAGAAATAATTAACAATACGATCTGGTGAAATGAGGTTGCTCAGATTTCTAGCGTTCTTCCTGTCCAAGTAAGAATGAGCCAAAGAATGCACCCTACATAGAACAAAGACGTCCTACTAAACGGCGATGGGTCAATTTTGAGACAAAGGGGTTAGCCAAGCCAGAACAATGAAGTTCATTTCGCTCTGATGAGACCAGAGGTCTTCTTTGTATCTAAACCCATAGATCCCAGTCTAGAACCATCGTTGACAGTGCCTGGTTCTAGGTAGTCCCCCTCAGCACGTCAATCCATGTCACATTGACGGCGTTCAGCTGTTCTTTCTTTCCAGTAAGTTTGATTGGACGCCAAGTAAGGCCAGCAGCAACCAAATAAGCAGGTTACTCCTGGATGAGTATGAGTTGTCCATGGTTCCCTAATGCTTGCGAGACACTCAAACCGAGTTAGCTACTATATTTTGGCGTACCATGGCCCGGTGAAGTCAAGAGCGCCACGGGATGTCAATGAGACAATCCAATTTGTTGGATAGGTACCCAATACTATCACTATTTCTGCAGTCAGTTTCACGAAATACGATCAATGTCTTTATGTGTGTATTCCCATGACCATGCACGCGGTCGATTAATGCAATTATGGACTTTCACCGTCTCCCTGGTAGCCCGCCCAGCCTGGCTGCTACTTCTCTCAAATTCGAGACCTCAGGGGTGTGAAGTATGCCCATCGCATCCATGCTGCCCTTCTCATGCAATCGCAAAGGCAGGATCTCTCGTTGGCTCTTGCTAGTGCACACAGTCCTCTATATAAGGAAGCACGGGTGTAAAGAGCTCACTAAACCAACATGACCACACCTTGCTCATTCCTTCGAGTGGGTGATTTCCTTCTCCTGGAACTCGGGTTCCTCTTCAAAGCATTTTCGGTGCCGTTTCGCGAGGAGATCGAGCGGCTCAATGCCCTGAGGGTACGCGTCGTACCACGTGTCGACGGGCCAGCTGGAGGCGTCGCACTCGGCGGGCTTGAGAAGCTTCATCAGCATCTCGCGGTTGCGGATGGTGCGATCTTCGGGTCCGGCGCCGCGCAGGAGGTTCTGCTGGGCCGCGAGCGACATCCCGTCGGCCTCGGAGCAGTCCCAGGTCGCGAAGCGGTGCAGGCGGAGCATGTTCCCGGCTGGGCCGCGGCAGGTGTCGATGACCGCATCGACCGCGAGGCTCAGGGTCCGAGCCTCGTGTCGGAGTTGGAGGACCTCGTTCTCGGTCAGGGCGATAAAGTCTCGCTTGCTCTCCAGGTTTCGAAGAGTCCGTTTGGGCAAGTTCTGGGGTGTGCAAACCCCTTTTGTCACTGTCTTAGAGATGCGAACAGCCTCGTGACAGGACTTTCCAGGGTGAAAGTGATCTTTATATTGCACTGACCATGGAAACGGAGTTCCATGCACTGGAGTCTCAAGGCATGAGAAGTTTAGTTTCGGCCTCGTTGTCAGCTTTTTGTCAGCGAAGAGGCCGTTCTTGATGAAGGGTTCGACCAAAGTCCAAAGGATCAGGATGTACAAACTGTTCCGGAAGGGCTGATCGACCATGACAGGACAATCAAAGAATCGATGGATATCTGACTTTGTGCAACTCGACGTGTTGAAATGGCAGTTGATAGAGCCCACGGATCGAAACAACGTAATGATTGTAGTGATGTCGCGGACTTTGGACCAGATTGAAGCCAGGCTTGCCGATCCGCTGCATCCCCGTGCTGCAAGTTGTGGTACGTCAATAAATAGATTAACAGATTCAACTTCGCAAGAACGATGGAGAACTGTGCCGAGCTTTACATCGTCCAAGTCTCGAATGAAGAACGTGCATGTCTTATAATTTACCCAGGTGTTAGGTACTACCTCGCTCAACGTTAGGGTGCTCAGCCAGGAGGTGGATGCGTGTTCGTCACGATTGATGAAAAAGCTGAGGTCGTGAATCCGATGGTGCTGTTTGATGTAGATGGGGAAAAGTTCGTCCGAGATGGCTTTGCAGGTCTTCATCAGGGCATCTACAGTCGGCCCATCCACGCCGCTGTTAAAGGGCACGGTACTCTCAACCGCGTATGCCAGGATTTCGTCTCTGATCTCCCTTGGCAGAGACAGGAGAGGGAATTCGCCATGGTGACGTGTTGTGATGACGGTTAGTTGAACTGATGTAGGTGAGTGAGTGTAGTTGTTGAGAAGTAAAGGGTTGGTCGCCGAGTAGATTGGGAAAACAAGGGATTTTTATAGGCATGTTCTGTGTGAAATTGAATACAAGTGAAGGTGAATACAAGCATGAAGTTGAATGCATCCACAGAATTGAATGGTGGGTGTTTAGCAATAGCAATTTACCTGAGGACCAGTCGCTTCTGGCCAGAATTACTTCCTTACTCAAGCACATTACAAAGGCTGATCTAATAAAGTTGGCGCTGGTGGTATGTACAGCCTATATAATAATAGCATATTCACGTCCTGCGTTTTGGTCCTCTTCTTGATGAGAGTTGACGAAAACATGGGGATGACTCTTGCACAAGGAGTTTTGTGCCTGAACCTAAACCAACAACAAGAACTTTTGAGTAATTGCGTATTTAGCAATTAGTTGAAAAGTGTAAATACAACGTGTGAGATTGCCCAAAGCAAACTACGCAAACCAAGCAATAGCTACCCCCTATCTTACCTGACGGACCCCTCTACCCAATCATCATCCGGGATCTCGCCCAGGTCCACGACCTTGCCCGCACCGCCGAATCTCCCCTGTGTATCGAACCAATCCCGGTCCACCGCCGTCTCTGGCCGCCAGCGCAGGCTCTTGGCCATTCTCTTGTCGAGCTGATCCTCCAGCAGATCCGCCACCAGGATTCCCACAGCAGGGGAGTTCATGAACCCGTTTCCGGACCCGCCGGCGGCCACGAGCAGGCGCTGCGAGGAGCCTCGCGGATGTTTTGCAATGAGAAACAGCCGGTCGGGCGTATCGGCATCCCAGCACAGCCGCGGCCGCAGCAGGGGCCGGTCGGCCATCTGCGGCACCGTGGCCTGAAGTAGCTTCTGCATGTTCGTGGCGGAGGTGCGGGGGATGGCGTCGCGCGCGACCGGGACAGGTTGCTTCTCCTTATTTCCGTCTTTTGCGTCATCTTCCACTAGGTGGATGTAGCCCGGGTGCTCGTCACAGATCTTGAGTTCTGGGTTACCCGCCGCGATGGCCGATTTCGGCGGCGACAGGAAGAAGCCCTCGTCCACGGCGAAGAGGACGGGCAGCTCCGCGTACGCCGGGGCCTCGGCCGTGGTCAGGGACACGTGTGCCAGAGTCCACGCCGTGGGCCGGAGCTGGTTCTCGAAGTCGACGAGCGTCGAGGCGCCCGCACCCGCGGAAAGGATCGTGAAGTCGGCGCGGTGCGTCTCGCCGTCGACCGTCTTCGCGCCCACTACCTCGTCGCCCTCATACAAGAGCTCCGCGACGCGGCCAGCCTTGGGGTCGCAGACGAAGTTGGCGCCGCCCTTGGTGGCCTCGGCGTAGACGTCGAGCAGGACGTCGCGCGCCTCGACCCAGCCGGCGCCCTCGCGGCGGATGAAGCCGCGCCAGCCGGTGAGGTCGCCGGTCAGGACGCCCTCGGGCATGGTCTGCCGGAACGCGTCGGCGCCCTCGAGCGGGGCGTAGACGTCGGGCCGCGCCTCGGCGGCCGCTTTGACCTTGGCCCAGGCCTCGTCGCCGACGGCGGCGTAGATGAAGCCCGTGGGGTGGTAGTGCGGGGCGTAGACCGGGTCGTGGCGCCAGACCTCGGACGAGAGGGTCTCGATGGTGTTCCAGGCGTAGTCCAGGTCAGACTGGTCTGCGGCGGGTGGCGATGTCGCTGTTTCCTCAGGTTAGCTCTAGAGCAAGGACGATGCAATGGTTTCACTTGCGCTCTTCTAGGATCTTGTTGTGGTCGTTGCCGGCGGATATGGAGGACGGGAACGTGTTGGAGTCCAGCACTTTGATGTTCGTATAGCCGCGCTTGACGAGGCGGTAGGCGATGGACGTGCCCCATGTCCCCGCCCCAATTATCAAAATGGACGAGTTCTTCTCAAGAGGTTTGATTGAAGCCATGTTTGCTCCCTTCGATTCTGCCGGGTAGACTTGGCATCGAACCGAAGTCAAAAGGATGAAGAAAAGAAAGAAAAGTATGGAGGCCATGGTCAAGCAGTCAGCTGACAAAACGTACTAGACAAAAGCACAGTCCACAGATGTCTCCTCCGAGGACCTCAATAGACGGATGGTTCGATTCGGGTCTACTTAAAGGGCTATGCAAGTGGGTCGCCGAGGTGGTTGATGTCAGGTGACGAGATATGCGCTACCTGCCCAAAAAGGCATGTCTTGGAGTCCCGAGAAAGAGGGGGAGTGTATGCAGAATGAGGTCGTCGACCATGGGGAAATGTAACCCGACTTCGTCGGTTTGGTCCGGATTTGGACGATTATGGCAACTTATAGATAAGTAGATAGTGTCTATAGCTACTTGCCGGGCCTTGTGGTTGGTCTAAATGGTAGCAGCATCCTTGATCCTTGCATTCAGTATGCCCCACTTGTCAACAGTATCAGGCTTGGCTTCTTCTTCCTATTGGTTTCCTTGTGGTATAAGATGTAGATCGGCTATAGTCGAGTTTGTTTGTGTTGTTGAGGGGTATGATATTCATCGATCCGCCATGCCACCTGATCACATGCTGGCATTCGAATCTCGAGTAATTCTCAAATGCGAGTTCCAAAAAAAATATTCGTCATAATTGGACAAGGTAGTAATAGCACATTGTAATCCTTTGTCTGGGTTCGATCCGATAGTTGTGTCCGCGGTGGCTACAAGTATGGAACTGAGGGTGGTCTCGTTCTGATCGAGGACCAGCCATCAGCGCGAGACGGATGTTCTGCAAGAATCTCTAACACGGACGGAAAACATTAACTACGCGTGAATATGGGTATTAGATTTAGGTGCAAATAGAGGGTATATACCTAGTTACATATAGAGATGCGAGCCAATGGCGCTTACAAGTCCTGTTTTCTTTGGATATAGATAGTTTTGGGATTTTGAAGTGACAGAGCAGTCAAGGCTCGATCCATCCTCCTTGGTCACTTCCATCACTGATAAGTAGGTCGTGGCATCTCAGGGGCTCTAGGTTTACTATTCCCGAGGCTCGCCGGCGGTCAAATCCATTTGGAGTTCTGCTACCTCCAGAAACCCAGGCTCTGGACACCAGACACCGAACAAGTTGCAACGTTTGATAAACAACTCTAATGTATAGCTCCACTGGCCGGGCTGGTGTAGCCTATAGCCTAGCGGTAGTATTCTTATTCATATACTTAAAGGCAAGAGGGTTCGGTTACCTCTGCAGTCACTTTTTTATTTGTTCCTCGAACCGTTTTCTCCTCCTTCCAGCCCCGGTCTTATATGAGTGACCCACGACAGTGAGCAATACTGGAATCAATCAAGTCCACTAAACCGTTCATTTTATAGACACGCATATTGAGCTAGATACTCTGGAAATTTCTCTTAATGTCTTGTGTTTTTAGCTGAACACTTTCGCAGATATGGTTAATCATTAGCGCTTCCAACGACACAATACTTGACACTTTGTCGTGCAATCATGCAGTATTCAGGCAAGCGAGACCACTAATTGCTAGGAGATGTAAATAAACAGTATTCAATTAGATGTCTTCGCAAAGACACTCGTGACATAATGAGAGTGTTTGCATACCAACCAATGACAAGCATCTGTTCAGCTCAATGTGAGGTGACCGATGCAAACCAACCTTAGCCAACCAGGAGCACAGAAACCAGCATTTCTACACGTGGATAGAGTTGGGGTGGCATGTCTTGTAGGCCCTGTGCAGGGAGCGAATTAGCTCTACAGCTCATTATATAAAAAGGAAATTACAAATGCCCAGATTACATATGGAGCTTTTCTCATCCAACACCCGATATCATCACGGGCATGTCGTAGGTTGTTCCTTGTTCTGGTTGATGTTAATGTTTGTGAGATTAGCACGGGAGGCCTTATCTCACCAAAAAAAGGGCCCCAACGCCACAGGGATGGATGGCCACTATCAGCCGGCCCAATGGGGCTGTGCAGCAAAGCCCGACACAACACAAAGCAGAGCACAATCTCAGCAGGCCTCAAAGGGTTCAAGTCCGGCGGGACTACGACATTTCCAGCACAAGCGGCGGGCAGCAAGGAACCGCAGGAGCGAGTGGGTGTGTGTGTATTATTCAAATGCGCGTGCGTGCTGCTGCTGCTGCTGCTACTGCTCTCTCTTGCCTCTCTGTCCGTCATTCCTCCTCGGGCTCTTCTTCTTTCATTTGACCTACGCGCCCTCTTTCATATCGCCCTTGCTCTTCTTTTTGAAGAAACTTTTTGTTTCTTCTACTAAGTTGGGCTGGCGCATATTCGGCCACCAAATCCACACATCTGATGCTGGGTCTGCTCAGTCATCCATCCTCTTTTCCGCCTTTTAACGACGTAGCGAGCGAGACAGAGACAGAGATTAGACAACCTTCTGGCAGCAAGCATTATTAGGCCAACACCCCCATTGTTGTCGACGTCGCATCCCTCCTACTGCCACTCTTCCCTTTCCTTCTCGCCTTTTTGTTCCCGCCACCTGCCATATCTTTGCTCGAATACTTCCAGCAACAACCGCCTGTCGCTATACCTACCTTATATACCGAAAGGCAACAACAGCAAACCCCTCCTTCCACCGCTTCCCTAATCGCCAGCTATGGCAGGCCCCGCCTCTCCGGGCACCGAAGGCCCCACGTACGAACCGCCCAGCCTGCCTCCCGGCTGGATTGCACAATGGGACGGCTCGAGTAAGAAGTACTATTTCGTCTCGATCTCGACCGGTGTATCGCAGTGGGAGACTCCCTCCCAGGCCGCGCCCGGCGGTACCCCCGCGCCACGCGGCGACCATCCCTACGGTGCTCCTGGCGCGCACCCAGAGCTCATCACACATCCCGACGGCACTCAGACAATAAAGCACCCAGACGGTCGTATGGAACCCGTTCTCCCGCCCGAGGGCGCCAGAGCGTTGGAGAGTGGCCCAACTGGCGAAAGAGGATTCGGCGTAAGTACATAGCTTTGGACCGCCAAGCTGCTGTCTACAAACGACGTCATACATGCAGGACGACTGACATATCACCTGTCATACTAGAGTTTCGCAACCAACGCACTCATGAACCAGCTCTCCGGTAAACAAGGCGGCGGCAGTGGTGGCGGCTCGAACGGCCTCGGGGTTTAGCCAGTCAGTTTCTAGGAGGTGGCCATGGTAACAACAACAACAGCGGTCACGGCAACACTTCTGGGGGACAGGGAAGCGGAGGCGGCCCAGCCGGCAAACTGGTTGGCGCCTTAGCTTCAAGCCTGTTCTCCAGCGGTGGCAGTGGCAAGCCCGAGCAACCTCAGAACTACCACGGCGGCCAGTCGCACCAGCCGGCGCAATCTGGAGGATTCGCTGGTTCGGTCATGGGCGGTGTTGCCAACATGTTTGGCGGTAACAATCAAGGCCACTCTGTACGCGCACACCCCCGCTCTGTCTTCTAACTCAACCTCTGCTAACTGCTACTCAGTCTCAGAACTTCGGTTACTCGAACACCGGCAGCCAGGGAGGATACAGCGGCCAAGCACCTCCAGCTTCATACCAGCCTTCGAGCGCGTCGACTCCGGCCTATTCCTCATCCACGACCGGCCAACATACAAGCCAACACGGCGGTGCACCTTCTTATGGCGCACAACAGCATCAGCAACCACAACCACACCACACTCCTTCGTTCCCTCCGCCGCAACATACTTCGTCATATAGCAGCCCACCTCCTAATACCCAGTCTCACGTACCGGCTTACGGCTCGCACCCGCAAGCCCAGGCTCCAGGCTACGGACATAGCCCGGTATCACAGGGGCCACACTACTGTAGGAACGACCCAATATGACCCTTCCTAATGCTTGTTCTATACTGATCGGATTCGCAGCACACCAACCACCCTACAATACTTCTCCTTCTGGCCAGCACCATCAGTACAACGGCGGCGGCCACCAGCAATACCCCCTCCCCAGTCAACTTACAACCCCCAATACGGATCGTTACCTCCGACATCTGGCGCCTATCCTGGACCCCCGACATACGCCGGTGGAAACCAGCATGCACCCCCGGTACCGAGCGGTTCCCATCCCCACCATGGCCAGCAATCAGGTCAAGGGGGTTACCCTGGTAACTGGTAGCGAGCTGTAAAGGAAGGATGCTGAGATTGGTAACTTTGACGCATTCGAGGGATGGTAGATTTGTCTTTGATGTCGCATATATCATAGCTCTTGCTTGCCATCTGCGTTTCCTCCTACGGGTGCAACGGCCACAGTATATCAGTGCCTGCATTTCTCTCTGAGATGGGAGCAATGAGGGCAGGATGAAGTGACGCAGCAGCGCCATATAAATGTGATTACGCTGCTCGTCATCGAACGGCTGTCGTCGATGAGTTTTTAACGAGCCACGAGATTGAAGAGTAATCCGGTATACAGACGAGAAATTTGGGTAGAGGGCAATTTGGTATGATCCGAAAATGCATTTTCAACAGCCTCAGCCACCACCGATTTACTGTTCCTTTTTGTCTTGATCTGGCTCGGCTGCGATCGACTGGATCCAGCTCGAGATGCGGCGCGCCATGAACCATGATAGAATGGCTACTACGACGATGTAGCCGATAGTGGGCAGGAGCGAACGCGGTAATAGGTTGAAGACGTATGGGTCAAGAATAACGTCCACGTAGACAGGAGGCACCTCGTTCATCAGGGTCTTGTTAGTTGTGTAATAGTCTGCAGCGGCCAGGATCTGCAAGAACAAAACGGATGCCTCGCGTTCCCGAGGACGGCCTGCGGACGACGAGCCATCATTATGGCGTTTATGCACGACTCGGTCAGAGTTTTGACGGGTCAGAGAATAGTCAGAAAGCTCAGTGATGAGCTCAGCAGACTCAAAGACGGTCTGCAGCTCATATGTATTGAGGACAAACGCGGTGGGTTGCTATCAGCTGTTAATGATGGGGTCTGGTCGGACTTTATATAGGTGGATATAGCGAACCTACGGTAGCTGCCCAGCAAACCCTTACTTCGTACCGCTGGCCTTCGGTGAGCTGATCCAGAACGAGCCAAGTCGGCTTACCGTACTTGGCCGAATCGGTGGGAAATTGGGCTTCTAGGTACGTCCGGATGGCCCAGTTGTCAGGGGTCAAAGTGTCGACCTGTAGATCGTCGAGGTTCGGGTGCGTTGACGGAATGTTGATGTTATCAGGAGCCAGGAAGATGGCCTTCTCCGTATTGGCCGTTACCAGAGGAGCGGTTAACAAGACACTGATCAGGGCCAACATGGTATTCATGATGGGAGAGCCACCTTTTGCTGTGCGGGCTACCTGGACTCCGGCTCGGCAGATGTGCGTGTGTGCGTGTGTGCGAGTGCAGCTGGAATGGATAGATGGGCGGATGGATGGTGCTGCGAACTGTGAGTGGATGGAGTCCTGGGACGTGAGTGAGGCCCAGCAGCGGTTCCCAAGTCGGTTCCTAGTTTCGCTTCATTCCGGATCCCCGGAACGGGTTGCAGTCGAAAGGGTGCAGGTCGCTGGGGCTGTCACGAGCTTTCTGGAATTATTGATTAGAACACCGGTCGCGGCTTATTAGGTGGGACTCGAGGACGGGGACTCACTTTCTTTCTTTCTTTCTGGAAGGACGGACAAGAACAGGCAGGCAAGCAGATAATGGAGTGCAACAAGAAGAGGCCGTCGTCTACTTACTCTCCTGCTGTCTACCTAAAGCTGCACGATTTGTGATAGTGATCAAACAGGCCGATCACTTTGGTTCAATGCAACGCGACCCAACGCAAGGCTGTTTGTTTAGTGGTAGGGATACTTCGGAAGAGTACCCCGTACTCCGTATGATAAGTGCTTTTGGCTTCCCGTGTCTAGTTTCTGTAAATATCAGAGGCCAGCATCAGCACTTGGACACCTTGGAAGTTTGCTTGACCACGAGACAGACAGATAGAACAATGATTGGTCACATAGACAGACAGACATTGATGAGGTATGTACTGTACTGGTAGTATCAAATCTGTGATCAATTTGATCAATCTAAGTGATGACCCCTGAGCTTCAATGTACGGTCAAGCTAGGTAGCAGCAAGCACCTAATCGAGAGTACGTGGAAGATGGTGGCCCCCTGTCCAGTGTCGGGCCTGTACCGTCCCGTCTTTTTCCCCTACTGCCACTACCACCTGCCCATTCACACTCAGTGAATTGAATTTCATGGCCTGAGGGCTAGGCTGTTTGAAGTAACGCTTCAGCGCGCTTACCCTCTTCTGGCCGCGGACATGCATGGGAAATCAACAAGAAAAAAAAATAAACGAAGGCGACGGTGGACAGGCCTGTTGTAGACAGACGTGCAGCAATTGGCAGCTACCAGCCAGCGAGAGGTGTGTACCTGTAGCTTGGCCGGCCGCTCATTCACAATTCCGTCACTTCTTCACCACAGTGCACTGGCTGACTGGTTGGCTGGTTGCTGCAGCTAAGTAAAGGCCCAAAGCACCAAGACCCCTCCTGCTCGCCCCCTGTCCGCCTGCAAATCAATCGACAGCTGCTAGTCAACAAGTGCTTCCAGCGCCCCAAGTCCCCCCAAGTGGCAGCAGAGTGCCAGTGCCAAGTGCCTTTTCCCTCATCTCACTGCCAGCCAGCATCCTCTTTCTCTCCCCCCCCACCCCACCTTGCGATTATTAGTCAACCCACCCATTGCCGTCCCTGTCAATCCCGTTTCTGTGTTGTTGACCTCCTCTGCCAGCCTGCCAGTCCAGTCCCTCAGTCCCTTCCTCCCACCCCATAGGCCGGTCGGCGAAGCTAAGCTACTTTACCCAGGGTCAGGTATCTTTTGATAATTTCAACAACCTCCCCCCCAAAGTGGGCTGTCGTCTTCCAGTCTAAACAATCCACCTCAAACCTCTAATCCCTCCTCTCTCTTCACTTTCTGTGTCTTGTCTCTGGCTGTCTGTTTTTGATCTTCCTTCTTGAACCATTCTCACCTTCATCGTCTTTTCTCACTGCTTTAGCATTCCATCCAACCGACAAGATGCGTGAGATCATTAGCATTAACGGTATGTTGCTCCTCCCCTCCTATTCCCACTGCCCATTGTTTTCCTCTCTCGCGCGCGTGTTTTTCGCCCACACCGCAACATCCCGCGCTGGCCCCCTTTGCCCATGCCGTCGCTTTCCCTTCAGGCCCAATCCATGTCCAGCCGTTTCGCAACTCGGATTTCCCATACTGACTTTGTGTTTGTGTAGTCGGCCAGGCTGGTTGCCAGATTGCCAACTCGTGCTGGGAGGTAAGAAAGATGTCGCCAGCTCCTTTGACAACATCCCGTCGATCTCGCTCGTCGCGGTGCCACCCAGGCAACCGTGAAAAGCTACCACGCCAAGGCCAAACCTACAACAGACACGATACATACCCTAACAAACATTGCACTGGGCCAAACATACTGACATGAACGCATCATTCTAGCTCTACTGCCTCGAGCACGGTATTCAGGTATGTCTCGATGACAAATCCACATTTCGCACAACAACAAGGTTGCTGACTTCTGATTCCTATAGCCCGATGGTTACCTGACCGAGGAGCGCAAGGCTGCCGATCCTGACCATGGCTTCAGCACTTTCTTCTCCGAGACTGGTATGTAGATGATGCTTCGTGTTCTTTTCGCGAAGCGGTGGGTTGCTAATCACATTTCACACCAGGCCAGGGCAAGTACGTCCCCCGTACCATCTACTGCGATCTCGAGCCCAATGTCGTCGACGAGGTCCGCACCGGTACCTACCGATCTCTGTTCCACCCCGAGCAGATGATCACCGGCAAGGAGGATGCCTCCAACAACTACGCTCGTGGCCACTACACCGTCGGCAAGGAGCTGATCGACCAGGTTCTGGACCGCGTTCGCCGCGTTGCCGATAGCTGTGCTGGTCTCCAGGGTTTCCTGGTTTTCCACTCGTTCGGTGGTGGTACCGGTTCCGGTTTCGGTGCTCTGCTCATGGAGCGCCTGTCTCTCGACTACGGCAAGAAGAGCAAGCTGGAGTTCTGCGTCTACCCTGCTCCCCAGACCAGCACTTCGGTTGTTGAGCCCTACAACTCTATTCTCACCACCCACACCACCCTGGAGCACTCCGACTGCTCCTTCATGGTTGACAACGAGGCCATCTACGATATCTGCCGCCGCAACCTTGGCCTCGAGCGCCCCAACTTCGAGAACCTCAACCGCCTGATTGCTCAGGGTAAGTGCCGAACGCTTTGGCGCAGATTCTCCCTGACCCAGCATATTCTAACTTGTGTAACAGTCGTCTCCTCCATCACCGCTTCTCTCCGATTCGACGGATCCCTCAACGTCGATCTTAACGAGTTCCAGACCAACTTGGTCCCTTACCCTCGTATCCACTTCCCTCTGGTCGCCTACGCGCCCATTGTCTCGGCCGCCAAGGCTGCCCACGAGGCCAACTCGGTTCAGGAGATGACCATGTCTTGCTTCGAGCCCTACAACCAGATGGTCAAGTGCGACCCCCGCAACGGCAAGTACATGGCCACCTGCCTGCTGTACCGTGGTGATGTCGTCCCCAAGGACGCCCATGGTGCTGTTGCCACCCTCAAGACCAAGCGCACTATCCAGTTCGTCGACTGGTGCCCGACTGGTTTCAAGCTGGGTATCTGCTTCCAGCCTCCCCAGCTTGTCCCCAACGGTGACCTCGCCAAGGTCGACCGTGCTGTGTAAGTGAACCCGACCAGATATAATGTTGCGACAGTATTCTAACAAAGATATAGCTGCATGCTCTCCAACACCACTGCCATCGCCGAGGCCTGGTCCGCTCTGTCCTCCAAGTTCGATCTCATGTACTCGAAGCGTGCTTTCGTCCACTGGTACGTCGGCGAGGGTATGGAGGAAGGTGAATTCTCCGAGGCCCGTGAGGATTTGGCCGCTCTCGAGCGCGATTACGAGGAGGTGGCGACGGATTCTCTGGATGTTGAGGGTGATGTTGAGGCCGAGTACTAAGGAACACACGAAAGGCACATCAGCAGCCAGCGGGGCAGGAAAGTGCGCCGTGATGGGGACCGACTGAGGCCTTGGGTGCTCTGAATAACCGAGCTAACGCATGATACCCTGATTGTCTTTGTGAAAAGATGCAGAAATGCCGGTTGTTGTTGCATGAGTATAGGGGCAGGAGGATTGCGCCATTCTTGCGAGGATGTACGAGATAACCAGGGGACGAGGGGCTTTGATCATTCGATTCACACACTGAGCCTGAGGATGCGTAGTAGTCGTATACACTTTGTAAACCCGTTCTATGAAGTTTAATGGTATGACAGGAGCCAATATTGTCGTTATTCCTGTTTAATGATTGGCCAGTCTCATCCAAACCCCCCAAGCTTGTCTTGCTTCCCATATTTTTCATCATGATGTGAAATGCGATCTGGATCACGAAAACCACGATTGAAGACCTACTGGTTTGGTGTGCATACGTGTATTATGTATGGTTCCAACGGCATATCTAGGATTGTTCCCCGAGGCTAATACAGCAAATGGCTGCCCAAGATTGGGGGACCCACGATGCAGCGTGACGGTTGGGCGCAAGTTGTTTCTAGGGGTCTTGTCCTATAGCCAATGGACTCATGCTCAGGAAAATCATGAAGTTCGAAGGCCTCCTGCACTCCGCAATCCGAGCCCAGAGAATCCCCTCGAAATTCGGTTGGCAGAGACGTGCAGACGAGGTGCATGTCGTTCATAACCGTTTCTGCCAATCAGGGTGCAGCTAGTTTCGGCTCGTGACAATAAGATTGCGTTTCCATTGAGGGTCGGCCACATATATTGGATTGATGGATACTACGTCCTTACATAAGGTAGATGTTGAAATTGGAGAGCTGACAGAGAAAGTCAATTCGCAATTCTGTACATGCAGGCAGACTTTCCGCACGGCGACATGATAAACGTCGGCGCATATGTACATACATACATACATATATACATGTCATGCAGACACGGACACAGACACAGACATTGGGTAGCTGAACATGGAGCTGATGATAATGATGAGCTTCAAGACCGACGGAGCTTCGAAAGCTTGGGCCGGAATTGATCCTTTTGCTTGCTGGGTTAGGCTGCGAAGAGGGACTAAAACTGACGTCTGATGACCTGCGAGCACACCGAACTGGAATTAGTAGTCCACTGTGCACCCCGGCCTTTGGAGAGCTCCCAAGCTTTACAGGCAAACAGCCCCTGTCCTGTTCGTCGCCCATCCACCATCTCCTGCCTGTCCCGTTCTGGTCCCAGTGCATCCCAGAGCAACCCAGAGCAGAAACTCCACCCTAGAAAAAACAACGGGCCACCAGGCGATCCCCTTTTGATTGATTGACGACGCCGGGCCCAGCACCAACCAGCCAGCCTCCTCCAAAAGTTGAACCATCTGTACCTGCCAGTGAGTGACCTTGCACTTGGAGATGGTACACCACCGAGCGCACAGAACATCTCGATAATTAAACCTTCCAAAGCCAGGAGACTGCGTGTACCTGCTGCGTATGATACTGTACCTTCTTTCCCATCACCACCTCCCCGAGGCTGAACTATTGTCGTCGCCCCAAGCCCCCTTGGCGTCTCTACCGATTTACGGCCAGAGCATCGTAACCAAACGCAACAGACCAGACCAGACCAGACCAGACCCCGTTCCGCAATCGCCGACCGACCTACTGCAATCTCCATAAACCTCGATTTATTGCGCAGCCAACCAAGCAAGCCGAGGCTGGGCTTCATACGCTTGTTTCAACCCCCTTCCGTCCGCCAATTCTCGGCGACGATAATAAGCTGGCAGAGTTGGGAAGTTGAGCTGCCTGGAGTCGACGTCTACTGCGACCTACGATCATAACAAACATCGTACCTCGACCGTCGTCAAATACGACACGCAACCACCAAAGGCCCCGTCCTACCAAATTCCACCATCAAGACCAACCGAGCTCGGCCACGCAACCATGTCGATCGAAGCTGTTGAGGCAGGTAAGTGCTTACTGGCATGGCAGGCTGCTTTATCAGAATATAGCAGTCCACTTCTTTATCATCGCCATACATAACTAACGTTACCCTCCTGTTTATAGCGGTGCCGAACCTCAACCTTACTCCCGAGGAGAAGCGGGTCTATGGCCAACTCTTCCGCCAAGCCGACACTGAAAGTGTCGGCGTCGTGACCGGTGAAGTGGCTGTCAAATTCTTCGAGAAAACGAGACTAGATTCCTCAATTCTCGGCGAGGTAGGTTTACCCCCCCCTGCGCGAGGAGTGCAAACTTCGAGTCAGGATGCTAATATAAGGATCGTCCATCGTTAGATCTGGCAAATAGCAGACCAGGAGAATCGCGGCTTCCTGACGCCCGCTGGTTTCGGCCTCACCCTCCGCCTCATTGGCCATGCGCAAGCCGGCCGCCAACCATCCCGAGAGATTGCCCTCCAACAGGGTCCCATTCCGCGATTCGAAGGCTTCACGCCCGCCGGCCCTCCCGTGCCTCCGCCGCAGCCGTCGCCGCTACAGGCCCAGGGAACCGGCGGCGCGCCCATCCGTATACCTCCTCTGACGCCCGAGAAAGTATCGCAATATGCCAGCTTGTTTGAGCGACAGGGCCTGCAGGGGAACCTGTTGCCTGGCGACATGGCCAGGACTATCTTCGAGAAATCGGGTCTACCAAATGAAGTGCTGGGCAGAATCTGGCAGCTCGCCGATACCGAGCAGAGAGGGTCGCTTGTCCAGACGGAGTTTGTCATTGCGATGCACCTCCTCACATCTATGAAGACGGGCGCCCTGCGTGGTTTGCCCAACGTCCTGCCGGCTGCTCTGTATGAAGCTGCGACGAGACGGGGTTCGATGTCTCGTCAAAGCCCTCAGCCGACTGGCCAACCGCTCTCGGCTATCCCGCGACAACTGAGCGGCTCGGCTCACATGCGTCCTGCTGGCCAAATGCCGCGATCACCTCTGAACCCCCAGGCTACCGGCCTCACCCCGCAGATGTCTGGCTCAGACTGGGCCGTGACCCCGGTCGATAAGGCGCGGTTCGATCAGTTCTACAACGATCTGGACAAAACAAACAAGGGATTCATCACCGGTGAAGAGGCTGTGCCCTTCTTGAGTCAATCGAACCTTTCGGAGGATGCGCTAGCTCAGATCTGGGATCTCGCTGATATCAACTCCGAGGGGCGGCTCACCCGAGACACATTTGCCGTCGCTATGTTCCTTATCCGCCAACAACGAACCCGCCGAGACGGCTCTAATACCGTGCCTACGACGCTGCCTCCTAACCTAATCCCGCCGTCGTTGCGCACTCAAGTGCGTCCCCCCACTTCGAGCGGTTCTCCTTTCGATGCGCCTGCGCCTGCGCCTCCTCAACCGCCACCGGCGCCCAAGTCCGCTCTCGACGATCTCTTTGGCCTCGACTCGCCCGCTCCTGCCCCTGTCCAGGTGTCTCAGACGACTGGCGGTTCGGCTGCGAAGGATCCCTTTGCGTCGGCATCTCCCATGCCACCGGCCTCTCCCGTCCGAGCCTCTCCTACCGGCAACCAATTCCGACCTTTTGTTCCGTCATCTTCTTTCGGCAGAGGCCTGACTGCACAGGAAACCGGTGGCTCAGCAAGCTCGGCTGGCGGTCCCAAGCCGCCTGCGGCTATGGGGGGTATGGATGATCTGCTCGGCGACAACGACCCGGAGATCAGCAAGAAGCTGACGAACGAGACAACCGAGCTGGCCAACTTATCGAACCAGATTGGATCCTTGTCTAACCAGATGCAACAAGTCCAGGCTACACGTACCAGTACCGAAAAGGATATTAACCAGACCAGCCAGCAGAAGAAGAACTTCGAAACCCGGCTATCTCAACTACGAACCGCCTACGAGCAAGAGGTGGCGGTTGTCGATGGGCTCAAACAGAAGAAGGAACAGATGCAGCGGGAAGTCGGCGTTCTCATGCAGCAAACTTCTGAAATAACAGATAAACGCAACAAAATCGCCGAGGAACACAGCACTCTCTTGGCAGAGTTCCAAAAATACGAATCTCAAAATGCCACCCTCAAGCAACAGATCAGCGAGGCCAACAACGAGGTTGCTCAATTGACGCCACAAATTGAGAAGCTGAGGTCGGAATCTCGCCGGTTGAAGGGTATGGTGGCCATCAACAGCAAGCAGCTGTCAACCGTGGAGGGACAACGTGACAAGTTGCAGGCTGAAGCGAAGGAGCTGAGCAACAACAGTGCCGCCGCATCGCCTCGAGGCAGTGTCTCTTCGCCGGTTCCTGCACCTGCTCAGGTGGCAAGCCCGGCGCCGTCGTCTGCTAGCGCTAACAACCCCTTCTTCAGGCGGACTGGAAGCACTGACATGATGGGCGCCTTTGCTTCGCCCCCTGTTGCGAAGCCTTATGGCGACAAGTCGTTTGACGACATCTTTGGTGGTTTTGCCCCTAGCTCGTCGAGCACACCGCCGCCGCCGGCAACTTCGTTCAAGCAGCAGAATACGGGCACGTCAACGGCAAGTGTTGGATCTTTTGCAACCCCGGGAACTTCTAGTCCTACTGTCAGTCGGCAAGATACCCTGACTGCTGAGCCCCCAGCTCCGCCTCTATCCCGGCAGATGACTTCTAGCTTCCTGCCTCTGGGTAACATGAGCGAGTCACTAACCTCTTCTCGCCAGGCATCTCCCCCAATGAGCCGTTCGGGTGAGCCTAGCGCCACTACTGCTCAACCCATTGAACCTACCGCAACTGGTCAAAGTGTTACCTCGAACGCAGCGGATGTTGCCAAGAGCTCCGACGCGGAAGAGACACCCGCTGTTGGTACAGATGGCGTACCTATCCCAGGTGCTTTCCCCGAGGAAACCCCAAAGGCTGTCAGCGAGAGCCCATTCGGCAGCAACCGGGATAGCGAGATCTTCGAGAGCATGAAGAAGGAGCCCGTCAGCGCCAAGGACGACTTCGACTCGGCCTTTGCCAGCTTCCCAGGCAGCTCCAGCAGTGGCCAAGAAAAGCCCAAGGACACTAACAATACCTTCACCAAGTTCGACAGCGAGTTTCCCCCGATCTCTGAGCTTGACCGAGATGACGATTCCGAGACCGCTAGCGAGGGAAACGGATTCGATGATGATTTCGCTCCTGTTTCGCCAACCACCAAGAAGGCTGATACCAAGGACGCACCCCAGTCTACGTCGCCTGTCGATGCCACCAGGTCTGCCGCCAACGTCCCGGCTGCTGAGGGATCCATCGGAGCCGCGTCGTCCACGCACTCCACGAAGTATGACTGATTTTTCTTTCTGTCGGACCCCTTCAACAACAACACCGAACCAGTGCTAACCACCAATAAAAGTGCCGCAACAGCCCCTAAGGACGATGATCCCTTTGCCCCAGCATCCGACTTTGCACCTGCCCCTCACACTGTTACCAACACCGCCCCGCCAGCTGCAAAAGGGGCCTTCGACGACCTGGATGACGAGTTCGAGGGACTGGAAGATGCTAAAGAGGGCTCTGCCGACGACGAGTTTGCCAACATCTCGCGATCCAACCTCGATGACTTCAACCCTGTTTTTGACAGCAGCCCTCCGCCTTCTCAGCCAAAAAATGAAACCTCCAACGCCTCCACTGCCTTCGGCATTGACAGCAGCTACGACTTTGGCAATGTATCTACTACGTCTGCTGGGGCCCCGACGATCTCGACAAACAATGCTGGTGCGTCGGCTGCTGGACCAGGGCCCAAGTCCCCGGACAACCAAGAGTGGGATGCGTTGTTCGCTACCTTGGACGATGCTCCTGCCAATGGCACCAGCGAATCGGCAGCACCCAAGGCTAACGAGCAATCACAGAGTCCCGTGTCCCCTAAGTCGGGCCTTGCTCCTCCTCGGCCTGAGAATCCTGGCAGAGCACTTACGGAGGATGGTACACACGATGATCCGATCTTGAAGAACCTGACCGGCATGGGATACTCGCGGAACGATGCGTTGAATGCTCTGGAGAAGTACGATTACAATCTCGAACGGGTGAGTAATGCGTAAAACGTCGCACACACAATAACGACCGAGGCTTCGGTTAAAAGACAACACCCGCTGATACTTTAGCGCAGGCTGCCAACCACCTTGCGAATCAATCCTAGTCGTGTCTCACTATTTTCCTTTTATTTTGTCTTTTTCCAGTCGTATGGGTGCGGTAGCGGTCATAGTGTGGTGGTGGCGGCGGTTTGCTTTGGTTGTTACTTAGTTAATATGAGAAGAGGGGGTGGAGAGAACCAACCCCTCAAACTTGCACACTTACAATACGATATGAAGAAGACTGTGTACGCATTTTTTTAACCTTTTTTGCATGGAGAAGACGAAGAAGCCCGAGGGCTACTTGCGAGATACATTTATGCTTTCGTTTGTAAAATCCGGCTTGCATATAAGGGGCGTGGGTGGTATGGTTTAATTTTGATGTTGTCTTATGTTCCTCCTCGTCTTGGCTCGTCGTGGTGAGTTGATTTGAGAGGGGTTCGGTAGCATTCGTTTTACATATTTGACATTACGGTCTTTTGACATGTTTATGGGGATTTAAGATCGTGATCCGAGTAGTGCATGGTATTGGCATGAGCCCTCAGGTTTCTTGAGGGCATTGAGGCTCGGGTATGGACCCCGGAAGATGAAGGAAGTGACACAACCAACCTCCGAGTTGGGCATGCTGCATTACTACCACCATGATCAACTCCTCCTGAAATGCTCGACCTGGAATCCCCAACGAATTCGCGCATACGCGTACTTGTATCCGACCCATCTAACGGCCTCTGCGTGGCATACCACCAAGGTAGATGAGCTGTATTGATTGTTGTCTCGAACCGGGAATGTCTGCGTCTATGGCTCATCGAAAGGTCAATGGTACGTCGCGAAGTATGAGCATGTAGCTATGTGGGAAGGGGTTGGAAACAGTTCATAACTTGCAAGTCCAATGGGTTATGGTCAGTCATGTAGTTATCGGTTATGATCAGACAAACCCCATCACCCGTCTGCAGCCTCAACTGGCGGCATTCGTTTTTCTTGATGTGTGGGAAGCAAGCTTTTCCCTGGACGGGATCACCTCAAACCCAGAATAGTGGGATGAGTTCGCCGGCGTGATTCTGCAACGGTCGAGGCAAAACGCAAATCTGAAGAATGAAAATTTTCCGGACGTTCTGATAATATTTCCTCGACGGTTGGTAGCTGGAGGTCCCTAGGAGGGCTCAGCGACCGAGAATGCAGTGTTTCCATAAACCGCGAATACAACTGACGATATGCGATTCGGTATTGCTCGAGCCTGCGGACAACCAGCTCAGAATCTTAATATAGATATACAAGCTTACTGGGGACATTGTCGTCGTTGATCATGACCTGCCAAAGGTCCTACTGTCGGCCATCCCTGAAGAGAGTGCCTTGCCCCTATTCCTCCACCCGCCCTGGACACGGGCATCGAGAGGTACATAGGTACTTCATCCCCCCTTTTGCTCTGGGAGCAGCAGCAGCAACAGCTAGGTAGCGGCGGCCAGCACCAGCACCACCAACAGCACCACCGCAACAACAACAACAGCAACAACAGCAATGGAGAGGCCCTCCCAACCTCGATACGCCCAGGTCGCCAAGACCCAGCCCCAGCCTCAGGCGCAGGAACCCCGGCCTCCTTGGGCTCTCCTGCGCCTGGGGCTGAGGAAGAAGCCGGTCAGAAGAGAAGGTATTTGAACCATTTTCTTGTTTTTATGTCTGGATTGTTCGCGATGTGTTTCTTGTGGTTGAGTGTAAATCAAATTCGTTTTTGTGTATTTCCTGTCGTGTTTTGGTCGTGTTCGGTTCCTATGTTTTTGATGCTGTATACCGAGATAGGGGGCGGTATTTTCACCTTCTCGTCGAGGTCGTCGTCGCTCTTGAGCAGCGAGGTGTTTATGTGATTGCCGGTTCCGCGGTCGCGCGGTCGTTACTGGGAGCTTCCCGCTGGAAGGACTCACTCGTGGCCCTCCTACCTAGAACAATTCGAGTGCGCGACGTGCGCGACGTATGCGACGACGCATGCGACGATGCGCGCGACATGCGCGTAACACAGCGCTCTCCACGTTGCCAGCATCAGAGAGCTCTTGCGCAGTCACGATGTCAACATCGGCGATTTCCCCTAGCTACCTGAGCTACCTGTTGTTCTAATTGTCACTTAAGAGAACTGATTGACTGACTGACCTTGTTCGCAGCCTCACCACCAACTTCCAAGAACCAGAAAGAAGCAGAGGCCAGCACCTCTTTCACACATGCGCCTACAACTAGTCACATCGAGTCACATCAACAATCTTCCTCCAGCTCGTCGCATGCGAGTGACGGCAAGCCTTCCCTTGAGCCGTCATCCACACCCATCTGTGACGAGCTCTTTCAATTCCCGTTACCAGCAGCCCCCGAACTTCTGCGCGGGGTGAAGAAGCCGTAGCGTTCGCCAACCGCAGGATCAGAAGCGCACACAAGTTAGGCGCATCCTGGTTTTCCGCATTCACGAGTTCTTCTTCTTCCATTGAACTGCCCAAGACGTCGTCGTCGCCGCTTTCGTCCGATGACCAACCAAACCAAACCATGGAGTCATACGCCCAGAGACGTCGTGACATTTGGAGTCACACGCGCACCAGGACTCGTTCCCGTCGCGCCATAGGAATTCTCCCTCCCGTTCCATCGTCATCTTCTTCTACACCAGACGTCCCCCACAGCCCACACTACGATGTGGCCCATCCGTCATCGTCTTCGGTTAGTCGCCTGAGATACCCTGTCGCTGCTGGAGATTTTGTTCCTTCATCTTCGGTATCGTTCGCTCAGTCTACTGGTGTCGGCAATGCAGCCAGCGAAGAGAACTTTGCAAGAGCCGTACAATTTGAAGGCCTTGCATTCAGCAGCGGCCTTGACATGCAGAGACCCCTGCCACCCCCGTCGCCCGCTCAGTTTGCTCATGTCGTCGGCACATTCAACGAGGAGGAAAGCATGAGGGGTTCACCTCTTGCGATTGCATTCGAACCCTACAGTCGCAATGTCTCGATGAGCCGTCTACCGTCCTATCTTCAACACGGAGACGTTTCGAGCAACCACACACCTTACGAAACCTTTGCGGGGCCTTATGATACCCATGGATACTTTTCGGGCTCCCATACTCACGAATCCATTACGGGGCCTTATGACACCCACGGATACTTTTCGGATGCCCCTAATCTGACGTTGCCTGCCAACTTTGGAAGTCATGTAGCGTGGGCACAACACAACCCAGTGCAGGTTGCTGAGAGACATGATGTCACTGAGAATCAGAGATCGGCTGATAACCAATATGCTACTGAAAGCAGATACACAGTCGAGGATACCGCTGTCCAAGATACCGCTGTCGACCCTCATGAAGAGACACCTATTGCGCATCCCACTCCCGCCTGGTTCTTCACGCGAAAAGTGCAAACTAGCAACAACATCTGGGCACCCGACTGTGAGGGCGACAGCAGACTGACCGACTGGCCCAGCTTCAACGAGCTGATCGATGCCGGCGATGAGCGCGCTTCCAAGGGAAAGGCACGACAGCTGCCCATCCCCCGGTACCGCAACGTGGACGCCCGGCGGGTGTATCGCGTCGAGAATGGCGAGGAGAACCCGATGGCCTTTGCGACGACGACGGGTCCGGTTCCGTTTCTGTTCCGCAAGTATGCTGTTGAACTCACACGCTCGGAGAATCTGTACCCTATCCCGTGCGATTATGATGAGGAAGAGGTTAGACAGAGACTGCAGGCCATTAACTTGGGCTAGAACTGCGATTTCGGGTTACGTTGATACGATAACGTTAATGAGTTACGATCATGGACGATCTGAGGGATACTCTAGGTTCATACTGCTGGAAGGAGGATTTGGTCTAAACGAAGCCCTGGGTTTGGATTCATCTTGCATGGAAGGCAGCGCCGCCTCTCATGATGGTTTCAAGGGGCACAGTTTATTTGGACCATGACAGGGAAAGATGCAAAGGGCAATGAATGGATTAAACAGACAGAGAAAAGGGTTTCTCAATAAAGATAGAAACTCTAATAGGAAAAATTCAGTGGCACGAAGCATCTCAACAAAGCAAACCTACTATACATATCTATGTGCATCTCGTCGTTTGATCATGCAGTGCAATTGTGTAGATGAGATATTATCCCAATGAGGGAACGTGCGACAGCAGCAATATCCCCTTGAATGCGAAATACTGCAATGGACGGCGTGAACTTCCACCATGCGAGCATATCCCCTTGATGGCGACAGCGCTGCCCTCGCCAATGCCATGCCGTCCTGTATATATCAGGGAATAATATCAAGTGCCGTGATATAATGTTTATCCCACTGGGCATGATGTTTATCCTACTGGATATGATACCTAATTAGGCAAGCCTGTTCCAGTTTTCTTGCGATATTTCGCACTAAAAAAACATTATTATAGTGCTATAAGAGATTATGATTTCCATCAAATAACAGGGGATGTGGTCTAGTGGTATGACGTTTCCTTAGCATGCGCTACTCGCCCATCGGGTGTTGAAGACAGCATGGAAAAGGTTCTGGGTTCGATTCCCAGCCTCTCCAGTACTTTTTAGCATTTTCTATCTCCATCCAGAGTGGATTTCGTAGTTGGCAGGGGAGGGGAAGCGGTATCGAACTTTTGGTCCACTCTACAGAATAACCATTGCCAAGGTCGAGGGAAGGAATTTGTTGGTCTTCTTTTTTTTCTATGTACAGCCAGCAGCAACAGCTCGAGATGGACTGCTGCTGCGGTCGGCTACTACCAGATGAATACATACAATGAATACCAATAGCGCTGATAGGAATCGAACCTATCTCATCATATGCTGGCTTCCATCTCTACCTACTGTAAAGGGCTGACTGAGAGTGCATGCAGCTCTCGGCGGTCACACGTCAAGAGTGCTTGTGACGTTCCTGCGTGCATGGGGAGATAAAGTAAGGACCGCAATTGATTGATTGGCTGCCCAGGTCGCGAGTCGAGACAGTCTAGAAAAACAAACCTCCTGGATGCTGCATTAGCGAGTACAGACATACATCACACAGACACACAGACATTGGTGTCCCGCGTGTTTCTGTCACTGGGCCGACATGTCTTGTTTGGCATAGAATACCAAACTGCCAGACAACAAGACAGGCAGTACGGGAAGGATTCTGGTTAAAGTCAAACCCTGAAGGCCCTGGAGGCTCTGGAGAGGTTCGAACGGTTAATGAGAGTCGATCAACAACATCCCATGGCAGATCGGTCAACTATGTACGGCTAAGAATAGGTCGGTGAGCTAGAGGAGTCATGCTATGCCGATCCAACCGGCATCTACACATCTGTATGCGTGTATGCATAAGAGAAATGAGATGGCCCAAGTCAGCGACGATCAAGTTGTACAATGGGAATTAGGGATTAGGGGTGGTGCCAGCCGGTGCTACAAACGTTATGTCTCACTCTGTTGCTTTTTTGCCTTTCCGATGGTAGATCGGAGATGGCCAAGATAGGTACCTGTAAGTTAGTCCTGTCTGTATCCGTCCCTGACCTGGCGAGAAATGGAAGCCGTCCGTCCCTCCCACCTGCAGCCTGCGCCTCCTGGCCAAATGAACTCAGGAGCAGGAACAGGATCGGGCGGCTAGAACATCCATGGATGCATCGAGAAGGTCGAGATGTGCTTGGGGATTGTTTTTTCTCGGTTGGGCCTGGTCGCCGGGTCAGATTTTCAGGGACGGGGCCAGGCCAAGACGGAGCGAGCGCATGGGTGAAAGGAAAAATGTTGGCGGCTCTGCCAATACAGAGTTTCCCGAACTGTTGTTAGGGAGGGGGATTTCAACTGTCAGTTGGTTTAGGGGTCATTCCACATAAGGCACCTGCACAGTGACAGTAGGCGCTGGGTGGGGCTCGACAGGCCAAGCACGGTTTTAAGCCACCGTAGGCTCGCTAGGGTGCTAGGCCACCGCTGATAACCCAGTGGGACGGGCCAGCTGGAGGGCCCGGCACTACCAGAACAGTGGGCTATTAACGGGGACGATGGCAAGGGAGCAGGGACTGGCAGGGACTGGCAGGGGGCTCACCTGGGTAAAGGAGAGAAAAACAGCATGTTCAATTTTATTTGCTTCATGCCCGCACACGTGAGAAGACAGCAGCCATACGGAGGAGAAGATCGATGCGTACATACGGGCAGTCCCTGGCTCGAGTTGTAGGGGCCGTCACCACTGCTTCCTGTGCTTGACTGACTGGCCGGGCTGTCACCCTCTTGAACAAGCTGCTAAAGCCGAACAAAGCAAACCACACTCTGACTGCACATGCATCGAGGACTGGCCATGTCATTGTGAGAGTGGATGAATCTTGACTCGAAGAACCACCAGCTTATTCTTTTTACGTGTCCCTGTCCCGTAGTAGCAGCGCCCTCCTTGCCCTTCTCCTATTTCCTTGTATCCCGTTGCGCGCGAGGTACTCCGTACACATACAAAGCACACACCGACAACAGCCATCGAATCGGGTCGGCCAAAAGAAAAGACCCCAAGCCTAACCCGACCTCGACGAAACCACCAAAAAGCTCCACCAACCACCACCGACTCTGGAGCTTCGAGGGAACATCCATTCATTGAAACACACAGTCGCGCGATACCTCCCCCATACCAATCATTCAGCGGACAGCCGCCCTACCGCCGTCCAAAAACCACATACCGCCCGAATGCATTCCTAACCCAAACCCTCTTTCTCTGACACTGCACCGCTGCTGCTACTACTAGCCTTTTGGTCTTTTTTTGTCATTGCCGACCTGCTTTGCTTTCTTGTTCCGACCCATTGACATTCTTTATACCCTCCCTTTTGATTAGGTCCTCGGCTCGACAATCACTACTACTATGGCCGAACAAGGAGAGGCGCAGGTGCAGCACCAGCACACTCCCGCTCCTCCTGCACTAGAGGTGCAGCAGCCAAGGGGGACGACGAATCGGCCATTTCAGACAGAGAAGACAATGTAAGTCCAACCTCTTTATTGCTAAACTGCAACTGGGCGGCCCTTTTACTGCCCGCATTCTGTGTATGCCGCCTCAAGCCCCCAAGAGGTTGCACAACATCATGCCCCCATCTATCTTTGACCTGACCTTGTCTTGTTTTGTTCACGGTTGCTGATCCCATGGCCTTTCCCCAGGACACATTCGAGGACGCCGTCGATGCACGCTCGGTCCGATCCCTCACGAAACGAAGCTCTTCCGCCTACAAACTTGCCGCAGCGCCCTCGTTGAAAGAGTCGCTGAAAGATGAAGAGCCGGAAGCGGTGCCAGATAAGCCCACGTTGGACGTGGTGGTGCCAGAGCCCGAAGCTGAGGAAGAGAAAGTTCAAGTCAACGGAGACTCGGACGCTCATGATGCCCACGACGCTCACGACGCTCACGCCGCCCACGACACCCACGACACCCACGACACCAACGATGCCCACGCAGCTCACGACGATGATGAAGCTCCTGCACCGCCAGAGAAAGACGTGGAGCCTGTAGTAGAAGAAGAGGATGATTTACACAAGGAGTCGATCCGGGCACCGAGCGTCATCTCCACCAACGGCACCTTGGACGAGGTGAAGCTGGACGATATGAAGATGGATGAGGTAAAGCTGGATGACGGTGACGAGACTCCCAGCGTGGCGAAAGGTATGTCACATTCTTCAAACTCTATGTTGTCTACTTGCCGACGAAGTTGCTAACATTTTCTTTGCAGAAGAAGTCGTAGTAGAGGAAGAGGAGAAACCGCCTGCTGTGCCACCCAAGAGGCCTGGCAAGAAGCTGTCGTTGGGCAATCTTATGCCTTGGTCTCCCACCAATGCTACCGAGTCACCCCCAAAGGACACCCCTAGTCCTTCGACCACATCAGCAAATCTATCTACACCAAGAGATTCTCTTGTTGCCGACAAACCCCCGGGAATTTCGCGGAAACTCACCAGCCCCTTCACATGGCTTTCTTCACGGAATTCCAAAGATAATAGCTCGCCTCCCGCGTCCATCCCTCGAACAACGAGGCGTGATACCACAAGCTCGATGGCAACTCTGAATAGTAACCCAGAGATGATGCTGAGCAAGCTCGAGGAAGGAGACGAGAATGGAGCACGACCGAAGTCGGTAAGGAATAGTCTTAAGGACCGCTTCAAATTGGTTCGCATGCGGGAGGAAGCTGGTATCGTGCTGCCGGATGAGGATGCTTCTTCTATCCAGGGCGCCTTGCCAACACCGATAGACACCACAAATCTTGGTGCTGAAACTATAGACGCCGGGCCCCTTTCTCCTATTCCTCCAACACCAAACCCAGATCTCGCACCGGGTACGGTGTCGGGCGTTATGGCAGGGCCCTCTGCCATAAACGATTCTCAGGTTGATTGGGATCTCTGGCAAAATGTGGTCTACGAGGGCCCTGCTGCGGTGGCGAGAACCAGTGCAGAGGAGTTGAACCAGGCCATTGCGACGGGTATCCCCAACGTCATTCGAGGTGTCGTTTGGCAGGTCCTGGCACAGAGCAAAAACGATGACTTGGAGCTGGCTTACCGGGATTATCTTGCTCGGGGTACTGAGAAGAACCCGAATAGGAACAGCAATAGCACTTCCATCAGCTCGCTTAGCAACGGCAACCTAAGCATCGAAAAGGAAACATTGACGTCGTCGGCGTCATCTGTCCACTCGGAAAAGTCCGGGTCTAACGGCACCAAGTCTCCTGTCCCCTCCGAGAAGGATGTGGAGGCCATCCAGAGGGCTCAGGCTGTAGCGGCCGCCGAACAAAAGAAGAAAGACAAGGATGACATTATCAAAGTTCAGAAACTGGAAAAGGTTATCCGCAAGGATATGGGTGCGAGGACCAGCTACTCAAAGCACGCCCAGGCTGCCGGGCTTCAGGATGGCTTATTCGGAGTCTGCAAGGCGTATGCTCTTTATGACGAGGCTGTGGGCTATGCTCAAGGCATGAACTTCCTCATCATGCCTATTCTTTTCAACATGCCCGAAGAAGAGGCTTTCTGCCTCCTCGTGAAGCTCATGCACGAATACAAATTGCGGGACCTGTTCGTCCAGGACATGCCCGGCCTTCACATGCGTCTCTACCAGTTCGAGCGGTTGTTGGAGGACCTGGAGCCTGCACTCTACTGCCACTTACACCGCCGCGGCATCACTGGTCATCTGTATGCTACACAGTGGTTCTTGACCCTGTTTGCCTACCGGTTCCCTCTTCAACTCGTGCTCCGGATCTATGATTTGATTCTTTCGGAGGGTCTGGCAGCCATCTTGAAGTTTGGCATTGTTCTGATGCAAAAGAACAAGGAAACTCTCCTTGGCATGTCGGACATGGGCCAGCTAACCACCCATCTCAAGGATAAGCTCTTCGACGTCTATGTCGATCAAGCTCCTAGTGCGGGCAGCATTCTTGAGAACGGGTTCTTTGGCAGTAGTTCCGCCAGTGTAGACAAGGAGGTCTACCGGGCTGATCAGCTCGTGCGAGATGCCTGCGAAGTGAAGGTTACCCCTGAGCTTCTGAAGGCTTACACGGCGGAGTGGGTAGAGAAGACCCGCAGCGAAAAGGAACGCCAGCAAGAACTCGAGCGACTGAGGTCCCAGAATGCAACCTATGCTGTTCAAGTACGAAAGTTGGAAAAGCATGTCGAGGAAAGTGAAAGGGATCAAGTCGAGATGGCCAACCAGTTTGTGCGTTTCAAGCTCCAGGAGGAGAAGCTCGAGGAAGCCAACGAGGGCCTCGAGCAAAAGGTGAAGGAGTTGAGCGGTATCATCAACGAACAACAACGAACAGATGAACAGCTGGTTGCCACCAAGATGCAACTCGCTGAGGTATGTTACGACCTGTTCCTACTTCCTTTTTTCGCAATTACTAACACATCTCACAGCTCACATCCGAACATGAGGCCTTGAAACGGAAATGGGCCGAGCTGAAGAAGCAATTCGCATGATCGCCCACAACCACCGGCGTGGCCATGGCCAGACACCCAAGCTCCTTGGATCCGGCCGGCCCTGTATAGTGTGAGGAGCTCGGCACCAAGCCAGGTCAGCATCCGTACCTCACCTTTGACGCGACGCGAAAGTTGAGACTGGAACCCGATCTTGTGAAAGCATGTTATCAGTATTACATGCGTCCCTATGAGCGTTCCTACGTTCGGTGCAGTGTTTGGTTTATTCGATTGGCAAGGGCGCTTAACAGGAAAAGCATTGCCTACGTGCCATCAACCACTTTCCCTGCTCACGAAGTCGCTCTCTAAGCAGGAGCTGTGGGAAGAATAGAAGAGGGCAACGAATCATCATGAAGTGTGTCTCTATCAGCTCGACTCTTTAACGGAAAGAACAGCTTCTTAACGAGGCATGAGAAAGAATATTGTGTAAATAATAATCTCTGGAGACGATGACGATGACGAAGAAGAAGTGAAGCAGTGGAGTGTGAGCGAAACCTCGAGTCAACGTACTTGCAAACACTACCCCGACCCCGAGATAATTGCCAGCTAGGCAGGGGGGTCAACAACTTTGTGTATCTCTACCACCGGCGTAGGCTACTAGGATAGGAACAAAGAAGAGAATACTATATCGGGTCCCTACTTGAATGCAGATGGGACGGAATGAAAAGTGAAACGGTGCTCATGATATGTATATGCTGGGAATGTCAGTGCCGTCCGTGGAAGATGAGGTAGCATGGAAATCGCATCAGTGTTACTACAGCCGCTCGCGAAGGATGCCATCAGATTACCTCCCAGTCTTCTCTTCCCAACTCCAGTTGAACAGTACAAGCCTCTCACACTCACTGAACCGTGAGATGAAGCTTCCCACTCGAATGCATTTGCCTCCTGCCGAGGCGGGGTGCATGATTAGACCAGCCGTGCTGTAGTTTCCTCTGGGCGAAGTCATCTTCCTCACAATCCACGAAACTGCAGCGAAGGCATGCCGGCTTAAAGTCGCCGTGGAGTTGCTTGGCTTTGTTTGGCATCTCTCAAAGCCTGTCAGCGTGTCTGTTCTCAAGTTACCCTCTGATTGGAACTAACAGAGGGTGCTTTCCAGATGTCCAAATAACTGGGTTGTTGCCATCTACTCCGGGCCTCGATATCTACGCCATGCTTGATTACATACCCAAGGCTTGTTCACGACAACCGTTTGGTAGTCGTCAGGCGAGATCTGACCGAGTGTTCCAACGGGGACTTCTCGAGGAGGTGATGTATGGGTTTTGGTACTTAAGATAGGCGGGTTCTTGCCTAGGACTAGTGTTGGGTTGTTTGAACTGCTCCTGCGGGGAGTAGGAAAACGAGATGGACAAGAGCTGTTCCTTGAACGAGCATACAGCAGCGGCGGGTTGTGGTGGCTGGCGGGAAACCTGGCATTCTGAGGGCATGGAGAGCACGCCCACTGTCGTACTCGCGAAGCGGAGGTTGATGCTCCCTCGTACTGTCGGTGGCAGCTTCAAGGAGAGCGGAAGCTTGGGCACAGGCTGATGAGTATCCTGGCGCAGAGACTCGCTGTTGCTTGAGGGGGCGGGCGAGTAGATCGACAGGAACGCGCCGTCGCTGTAGATCTGGTTCGTCACTCCGAACTCCCTCTTCGAGTCTGCGACACCCTCCTGTATAATACAGGTAGCATCGGCCCAGAAGTCCAGGGCCAGCAAAGCCCTGGCCATTGCGACCGAGTCCTGCAGCTTCTGGGATAGGTCCTTCGTTGGAATCCCTCGCCGGAGGATCTTGGGGGAGACATGTGGCCGTGTTTGCGAATAATTTCCAAGTACCACATCTGGATACCCTTTTCGCAGTCGCCAGCCAACATTGTTGCAGATAATAATGATTTATGCAATGAAAGAAATATCGATCACCTGAATAAACCATACCGCTAGCATATTGTAATCAACCTCAAAGAGGAGTTCTCAAGCCCAATATCCGCTCTCGCTATACACTATGAAAAGACCCTCGTTGAAAACACCGCATGTCAAGACGAAGCACTTGGCTATCGCTCAGGGGCTACTTCAGATCGACAACGAGCTCTGCAACCTCGTATGACAGGGGAAGAGTTGACGGAGACAACGGATAAAAGGCACCTTGAGCGGTTTGCGCGCGCCAGCTGGCCCTCGAGCTTCCTCTTACGGAGTTGCAAAGCAGGCAACAGACGTGCAGTCAGGCCATTGGTACTGGGTTGGACTTGGCAGGACGTCTTCAGACGCAGATGAACAGGAGGACTTAGGTCAGTAATATGGCCGATTGAATGTCAGAGTGGAAGGGAGAGTTAGGAAGTCTCGACATTCTTGCGTCGAATATAACAAGGGACATTTACCATGGGACGCAAAAGATAGTAGACGCTGTCCTAAGTTGGCAGATGGCGACAAGACATATCATATTCACATACAAGCACACTTGACGCAAGCAATTCTAGAGATACGGGGATGCACTGTTGTTTGATCTTTTATTGATCAGATAGTCGTCATCGCGATGAACCCATTCCATGCCGTAGACGAAGTATCAGCAAAAATCCATGAACACCGATTCCGTAGTGCAAATGTAAAGACTAGACGTCGTGGTCTCCATTTTTCCGTCGTGACATACAGTTCATGAAGCTGAAGAAGGCTAAATCCTTTCCCTTCTTTTAATTCCTCCACGACAAACCCAGCCGAGAACCCCGTCCGTAAAAGCAAGCGATACGCTTACTTGTGGAGCTTACGCTGGTAGAAGGCGAGCTCCTCACCCTCCAGGATGTAACCGTCGCAGCGACCGCTCTGGCCGGGACGGCTGGCAATGACGGCGAAGACACGACCGGCCTCGAACTGCTTCTCGAGAGCGGGCTCGACCTTGCCCTGGGCGGCGAAGCGAGCGGCCTGCTTCTTCTCAACGGCGTTGCTCTTCTTCACGGCCTCCTCCTCCTTGCCCTGCTTCTGCTGTCGGCGACGGCCGAGAGACTGACCGTAGTGGGCCTCGTACCACTGACGGAAGGGAGCGGCATCGATCTGGACAACGGCGGACTTGGTAAGGGTGTTGGTACGGACCAGCTCGTTGTTGGAAGGGTGGTAGGCGACAACAATGACACGGGTCTTGCGGGTGCAGCCCTCGGAGGCCCAGGCGAAGTTGCCGGAGTCGAGACGCAGGGCACGGTACTTGTGGTTACCGCCACGGGTGCGGACGGTGTGAATGCGCTTGGCACCGATACGGGTGTTGGCCTCCTGACGGCCGGCCTCGAAAGCGCGCTTCTTCCCTGTTGACGGAGGTCAGAACGTATGATTCATGCAATAAAGCAGAATGCATACGGGCTTTCGAACGATCAAGACAAGGTCCCCTCCCTTCCCGACCGCCCAGCACAAAGGCAGCGGAGAGAGAAGGAACCCCGTCGATCGTAGTTCATATGCCTTATTGTATGGATTCTTTTCACGTTGTTGGAGACGTACGGTAGTAGGCGCGCTTGGCACCGGTAGCGTTGCGCTTGTGACGAGAATCGCGAGAAATACCCATGATTGCGGTTTATCTGTGAAGCGAAGGAGGCAATCGGTTAGCTGAAACTGCTACCTAGTGTGAAGATTGAAGATGTTGCGGAGGCTGAGACGCGAAGTTCGAGGGGACCGCTCTTCGAGTTTTCGCAACGAATTGAAGGTGTCGACACAAGATCGAAGCAACAACTGGCTAATAACAAGAACTGAGATCTCCTTCCGCTCGGGGTCGACACACTTACCTGATGATGTCGGTATTCACCAGGGCAATCGATAGAAAAATGGGTGTTGGCTGTTGGGGTTAGTCGTGGGAGCGGGATGTTCAGAGAAAAGTTCGCGGTGTAGTCGTAGTGCCCTTCCCTCGTGCAAATTGGCAGCCAATTTTCTGTGTGGGTTACTAAATTCCCAAAGGGTGTGGACCCCCAGCCTGCAGGACTTTGGAAAGAGGGCTTGTTTTGGGCCGATAAGATAAGCCCGATCTGAGCTGCCGGCTGTCGACCAGCTGGCCACGACATACCTAGGTAGTCTCAAAAAGCACGGCCTGGATCTGCCCCCCTTCAGCCTCGATTCAACGGCAATGTTCAGCTCATCCGAAGAGCAGCAAGGAGAGTGGATAACGTCGCAAGGATTGACATGCAAGTCAAAAATGCCAAGAGCCAGAAAGTCTGGCTCGATACCTCCTGATCTTGTTTTATTTAGGCATTGCATCTTCTTCCCTCCTCAAGAGGAGACTGGATGCCGACGAGTGTCTGGTTCATAACTACGGGACGCTACCTACAGTTCCCTATGTCCAACACTTTCCAAGCTTGTCATAGGCGCTTGTCGTAGGCGCTTGCCATCCGTCTTCAATAACACCATCAAATGACCGCAACCATGGTCACCCAAACTGACGAAACTCAACCTTGTGGATTTGATAGATACACAGACGTGCAGATAGATATGGCAATGCCGTCAATGTCTTCGGGGATTGAACCCCGTCCCTTTCTAACTAACTCCATTGAATGCGAGATGCGCCAGACAGAAATAAAGAACAGTAGCATACGTAGATTCAATCATGATCTCAAGCCAATAAATCGCGACTCGTAATCCGTACACATGTTAAGAGGCTTTTGGTCTCGTGCAATTCAATCTCTCACCTTTGTTTTCTTTTTCATCTCTCTCTAGGACGCGGATGTCTCTGATCCCAGATACAACATTTCACGATGGATAGATACGACTGGTGTTACGTGATGGCTGCATGGTCCGAAACCAGACTATGAGCAAATATACGTGTATTCGTATGTACCTCAACTTCACCCATGATACCTATAATCATACCGCTCTGAGCTCTCTCTTTCTCCCTCTGAGACACATGTACCATGTCCAAAGATGCCTGACCATCTATGGAGTTTTAGTGTTCATTGCATCCTCTTCTACTGACTATACTGCGTCATCCCAGTGTCTCATTAGTAATTTGCCCTAATAGTTCCGTTTATTCCCTTCTTGGATACCCCATTTCTTCCTAAAATACCAATGTTGATGTCCCAGACTCAATAGGTAAAAACACATTCGGCTTGTATGAGACCTTGACCTTCCTCTGGGGCCGGTATTTGCACGTGCCTTTGCTAACATTTGACGAGGCATCTCTGCCCGGACGAGGTAGATAACCCGACAGCCCGTTGCATTCTCCATTTGTCGAGGTTTTATTTTGGACGACTAATTTGCATTGTCAGAAAGAAATACTGAGGTTGGTGAAACACAATGAGCATATGCGATGTTCGAAGGCCGTTATAGTGGCATGCTCTCTTTGTCAAGTACGATCCAACGCGGAGCCCGCCTGGTAAGGACGGAAGGTTCGGAACGCCAGTCGCAGGGAAAAACTGAAAATATAAAGGAGAGAATGGACAAATTGAGCAGAAGACCCTAGTATGACATAAAGAGGTGACCCGGGAAACATTTCCCATGTATTAGAGTATATTAGAACTGATTAGCTGAGGCGAAGGAGCTGGTGATATCCCCTTGCTGTTGGGTTTGGCGTCAAGGTAGATATTATATAAGAGACGAGAATTCGAAATATCGTAAAGGCATACCTATTGAATCCCAAGATAGAAGATGAAAATCAAAGAAACTAGCGACTCCAGTGGAAACAGATTGGACTGGCTATTCTCTACGCCCACGGTTATCTTATTCCGAGGATAGGCGAAAGCAACAGTGTTAGGTTACCTTGCTATGCAAGTTTCCAAGGAACATCATGTCATCAGTCTCGAGTTGGAAGCCGTTTGCCTTATCATGCCTTCTGTGCTCTCTTGGCCAGGCACCCGTCATGAAGCTTTTCGTAAAAGCATTGGTGTTCTTGGTGCATGGATTGACCAACTGCTTCCGAGTTAGATAACAGTCGTGGTAGCCGAGTCTTGAGACAGTATGTTTGGTCTAGTTTCTACCTTTTCTTTATTTCGCGCTCTTCTATCCATACCAGGTCGGTCTAGCGGGCACAGAAGTCTACCACTTTGCAGAAAGATTTGGTATGCCCAACCCCAACGAGCAGACGTTCAAAGTTCGCCGAAATACATCACCTTGCGGCAAGACTGTATTGGCCCCATTAGTCATTATGGTGAGCTCTCAACCCCGAGGAAGCCGAATGATGAAGTCACTCGGAATTGCTTAGCATGCACAAACATGAGAAATATAAAGGACTTGGAGCCACTCGGTTCCAGCCATACTGTTCGCAGTACAATTTCTGTTGTAGCAGCTCATGACAAGACCCAGAAGAGAAGTCATCTGTCCATATTTACAAGTAGGCTTCATTTTATACATGATTGAATAGGTATGCTAGTCATATAGCCACGTGTGTAGATGATAACTCATGAGAACTCACATAATGTATCTACAATATAGAAATAACCGTGGCATGATCTGCACCGGTTATAGACATGTATCGGACGGGTGCTGATGTAAATTACTACACCGTTATAGATGTCTTAGAAAAGGCTACAAGGTCTTAGACGCGCGCTTAGAGGCAGAGGCAGGGGTATGCACCAAGATCGACAGCTCTGAGAATGTTGTTGGTGAATCGTGGAAGACATATCGACTGAACCATTTCTGATGAATAAGGTGTAGGCAGGTTTGGAAAAAAAAAAGACATTTGTTTTGATCGCTAGAAGTGTGCCAACATAATGAATTCCTTGGGGATGCACCTCTAGGATCAATCAATTCGTGGTTTCGTTTCGGACCCTACCTAGGTTCTCTGGGGGAGTGGGGGATGTTGCTCCCATACTGACCAGCATCCATCACCCTGTCACCCATGTGCCAAAGGCCAAAACCCATAACTTCAAATGCTTCATTACCAGGTCGAGGTGAGCAGTTAAAGGTGCATGTACGTACCTAAGTCCTGATCACCTACCATAGAGCCAACGAAGCAATAATGAACACACACGTACATCAATCAGTAGGTAGTTTCGTATGTCAGAGATAAATGAGTAAATGCCCGTAGTTAATGCCCTCCAATCAATGTGTTATGCATTTGAATGCTTTCCTATCCGATTTGCTTCCCGTGAGGTGCCGTTGGATGGATCAATCATGAAAAAGGTGCAGTGTGGATGCCAAGTACCCTTGCGCGCTGACATGGTTCAAGTTGAGGCCGATTGATCGATTGACCCCTCCATGGTCCATGGATGGTGGTGTTTGAGACAGTTCAATATTGAGCTTTTCTACTACCCAAGCCGCCAACACAACCTCCATCTACCTCAGAACCCTGCTGGTGGCTGGGCCTATTGGTACTTGAAGAGCCGCGCGTGTTGATAAGCCTAGTAGGTAGCCTGCAACCTGGCGCTCACATTCAAGTCACGGTACCTTGCTGCCTGCCTGGGATATCAAGTCCAGTCCATCCGGAAGGTACCTAGACCGGGCCCAAGCTCCCTCCCCGCCTCTGCCGTTCCTTCCTCCCAGTGCAGCTTTAAGCAGCATTTGTGACGCATGTGTTTTTCGCCCGGGTCCACTGTGGAAGCGAATCGACTGGCCGGACTCAGTCTAAGGTTAGACATTTGATTTGTACCTGCCAGAGCAAACCTCTCTCTCACCACTGGACTGCCTGGTCCGTTTTCTACTTCACCATATTCCCTCCTCCATATCCCCATCACCCTCCCCTCTCATCGACTGTGAAAGGTCAGAAACCACGTCTTACTGCGGCTTCGGACTTTTTGTGCCAGAAGCCTCGCATCACGTATGATCTCCTCCACCTTGGTAGCATCTTTGCTGTAAGCTCCCGGAAAAAAACGACGACCTGGCGACCTGCACCTCTGCCTAGTCCTCAGCATTTCTGAAGCTTCAGCCTGCCCGCCTTGGGATTCGTCCTCTCACTTCGATCACCTTTCCCCCACCAATCCCACACACACGTTGCGACCGCGAAAACTCGTACTCCCCAAACTCCCTCACCACATTCACCCGACGACGAACAGCCTTTTGTTCCCGAGCCGCTTTGACGTCACTGCCGAACCAGCACCCGACAGTCAGCCCGACCTTCGCAAGGCTGAACAAGTAGCCCGCCCAGGACAGAATCTTAGGGAAAAGTCAACGACCACTTGACTCTTCTTGCATCGCTCCGACGCCACCTTAACTTCACACGACCTGAGGAGCCACCGTCCGACTGGATCCTGGATGCTCCATCGCGGGAACTTCAGCAATTGTTCTTCGGTGTCCGACCTTACGTAGGTGGAGGGGGAGAACTGTTAAACCTTCTCATGCGGCACCGCCGCCCCGGCCTTCACCATGGGAAAGATCGCGAAGACCATCCAGCCCAAGCACAAGGAGACTTTGGTGAGTGACTCTTTTCTGCACGACCACTGATGAAATGTCTATCTGTCTTGCCGTCTTACTAACATTGACCACGCGTCAGACTCCTTGGCTTCAGGACTTTGTCCAAACCGCAACCGATACGCCGTTACCGCAGCTGCCCCAGTATCTATCGTCCTTCCCGACCAGATGGCCCTTCCCCAGAGGTGATCTCTACCATTGGATACCGCTACTCAATCGATTCGACGACGTACTCGAGTCTTTCTGCTCTGTCTATAAGCTCAAAGATGGACCGCAATCCCGAGACTTCGGTTGCGACATTCTTCTCAGCGCGAACTCCACACAGAAAGATGATGCTGTAACGTGGGACATGCCGAAGCTGGCTGAGCTGGGCTTCAAGGAAGACGGCGATAGCTCTTTGATTGTGGCCATTCTCAAGTTTACCCAGATGCTGCTCGATCACTGTGGAAACAGAAGTATCTACGCCAGCAGCTCACACTTGAACGATCTGCTCAACAGCACTGACTTCAACATCATTTGCGCCACTCTTCGCGTTGGTGTCGAACTTGCACAACGGTATCAGGCCTCGGTGAAACGCATGAGCCCGACCAGCCGCCAGGTGAACTCGGCACTGCTCACGAATCATTACAACATCGACCTTGACCGTGTCCAGCAGCTTGCGCAGCCGTTCGTCAAGACCCCCATTATCAAGCCGTCAGAACCCCAGCCCTTAGCTACACCGATCTCGTCAGGCAAGAAGAGCGGTGGCGGCCTCAAGAATACCGCTTCCATGTATGCGAACGATCTTTGCGCCATTGCAAAGCCTAGCACCACGGAATTTTCGTCTGGCTCTGGCTCCGATGCGCGGTGGAATGGATGGGGCGATATCAAAGTGTCGTACTATCCTACTTCAAGCTCTTCGGTGCCGGCTGAACACCCTGTATCTTCTGAACGAGCGAACGCCTCCCAGCCGTCGACGCCTACCCCGTTACGCAGGAGTAACACGTCGAACGGCCCTCATTCCACCCCCGCGCTGCGAGGCAGCCTGCGGCAGATGATAGTCCGTCTCCCAGTGCGCGCTCTCCCGCGCTTGGTAACCACGAGTATGCTACGCCAGGCCAAAAGTCGTTGGATATCCCCCAGTCAACCGTCGTGTCGACGCCAATCTACAAACTGCTTGAACGGATTCCATCTGATCTATCCAAGGATACGAGGTATGAGTTCCTCAACCGCCTACGAATAGCAAAGGCCTTGACAGGGTCTGTTGAGGCGCGACAAGGCGCCCTCAAGGCTCGTCTGTTAGCTATTCAGAACTTAGCATACATCCATTTTGAGGCTCCCTTCACTGAGAAGGTCCTCAAGCATGACCATGACGAGCCCCGCCGCTTCCAGCTGGTGTATCAACTTGCTGAGCTTATCCACCCATCTCCCGATGGAACGCCGCAGGTACCTACGGGACTACAGGCAATCGCGCTGTCTCTCTTGGAGGCCATTTCTGGCTTCCATAGCAAGATTCCTGACATCTTTTCCGCGCTGAATGCTACCGTCAACCACGGCGTTCTACTCTACGTAATCAGAAAGGCCGTTGCGGAGATGAGGGAGGATGACACCGGTGAGCAGTGGACGGATGAGGATGAATGGCGCGATAATCTGTTCTCGCTCACACTGCACATCACTATGGCCATGACCAACAATTCATCCCGTACCACGCCGGAGATTATCTCAGCTGGTCTGCTTGATATTCTTGTTGAAGTTCTTACCATCCGTTCCAATGTCGCCGAAAGGACCCATGCTACTTTGGTAGGCTTCCTTGACAGTTTGATCTATAATGTCCAGACTGCCTTTCAGGCGCTCATTCAAGCCAACGGCCTTGACGCGGTTACGGATCTCATCACCCATGAAGTGGCACTGGCCTTGAAACTGGTTGCGGAAGGCAAAGCAACCCCCGCCGATTGCAGATCGCAGATAGTCGATTATGAGATCCCATTCTATCAGCAGCAAAACCTGAAGTGGCTGCTCAAGTTCATCCACCACATGATGACAAACGCGTTCACGTTTGGGGGTAATACCGACCGGCTCCTTCGCAACCTCGTGGATAAATCCGCGTTCTTAGGCTGTATTCGAGAGATCATCGTGAACGTGGACAAGTTTGGCTCTCTGGTTTGGACACATGCAGTTACAATTTTGACAGATTTCCTTAACAACGATCCGACCAGTTTCTCAGCCCTCTCCGAAGCTAACCTCATACAATCCTTCCTGGAGGCCTTAACTGGGCGAACTGTCACCTTCGAAGCGTCATCTCGCCTCGAAGGCGCCGACACATCCCAGACAGAAACCGCCACTGACGATTCTCCGGCGCCGGCGCCGGTCCCGGCCCCTGCTGCGGCTTCGACCAAGGCCGACGATCGACCTCATCCTCCCACGAGGGAGATGCTGGCACGCCCTCGTACTTCGCCGATAGCTCACGGTATACGCCCTTCTGCAGACGCCATCCTGGTGATTCCCGGAACCTTAAACGCCATTTCTCTCAATGCCAATGGCCTTAAGATGATTGAGTCGTGTCTTGCTTTCGACAGCTTCTTTGAGATTTTCGAGAGCCCTGAACATGTCCGCGTCATGGCAGCAGATCTGGATATTGCAGCCAACATTGGAACCAACTTTGACGAGTTGGCACGCCATCACCCAGATCTCCGACCCGGAATCTCCAATGCCATCTTGGATATGATTGCCCGTGTCACATACCTTGGCGAAGTCAAGTCGAAGGAGCCTGGATGGGGCTCGAGACTCATCGTGACGGACAATAGCGGCAAAGAGATGGTTGCGGATGCGAGCTTGCTCACGGACCCCGAGGCTGCTGCCGAGAAAGCAGAGAAAGGCAAGCAGAAGGTCGAAGAAGCGCCTGCCACAGATGACGCAGACATCGAAATGCTTGATGCCGAATCCATCCTCGCAAGAACCTCGCGCGCCCGGAACGAGAACTCGTCGCCCCACAACTCCATCACCCCCTACATCTTTGCGGCTGCGAACTTTCTGGCGAACTACACGAGTAACAGCTCGCTGAAGTCCCCCTTGATACAGAGCGGAGCTATTGAGCATCTCTTGGATTTGTGCACGTCACCTAGTCTTCCGCATGACTTTGGCGAATCCATGGCCGCGCGTTCTCTTTACAGTGTAATCCATACGCTGATTGAGGCATCCCCGATTATTGGGTTGCCGTCTCTACTGAAACGCACCATGGATACTATTCACGTCCTGCAACCTATGGTTAACAAATCTGGATTCGAGCCATACTTCGCTCCTTTCTTGAAGGAGGACTTAAGCATTTCGTCCGACCTGTCCAATGATGCTCGTCGTGAGATAGCGAGCGGCACTTCGATTGTCAAGGCGCTCCTGAATGCACAGTCACTGATGAGAGTGCTCTATCAATGCTTCCCATTCTCCAGCCGGTCACAGACTATTACTTTGCATCCCGTCAACGTATATGACTACTGGGATCATCTAGTGGAGTCTCTGGGTCCGCTCTTGCGTAGTGGTATCTCGCAAGAAATGGCCGTGGCACGCAGTGTTCCAGAGGCTTGGAGTAAGGGTTCAGGCCCAACTGCACGCCGTCAAGGCAATGCCTCGGACCAACTTGTGAGCGAAGAGGACGAGACCGCCATCTCGGAAGTTCTGGCTTCTGCTACAGTACGTATTGGCAGCAACGCAAGCTCAGACAATGCGCCTTCTGCAAGTGAGCAGTCGACCCCGCGTTTCCGGAACTACCAGACTCTACGAGTTGTGCTGCAGTCACTGATGCCTAATACGTATCCCCTCTTGCAAACACTCGGAAAAGCGCTCCTTTCTAAACGTGGTGACCGCAACGTTGAGCGCGATACGTATCCTCGATATCGCCATATCAAGCTGGCTCACGGTTTGGCCGAGACAGTTTTGGGCCAAGTGGATCTTTCCGTGACGGAGAGAAGTGTCCCCTATTTCAACTACTGGGTCATCATCCTACATACCGTTCATGAAATGCTCTTGGACCGGAAGGCCGAGAACAGGCATACTGATCGCCAGGGTGTTCAGATCATTGCACCTGTCCTGGTTGCATTCATGCAGCAAGACGGATTGGAAAAGCTCAACAAACTTCTGCAGATTTGCTCTGACGAAATCTGCGCAGACCACCCCGAGGGCACTGACACCGCACCATCCCGACTTGCGGTTATCGCCATGAAGAAGATCCTTGAGATATACGCTGTCATAGTCAACGATAAGGTGGTCAACGAATCGGTTGCTCAGTTCAGCTTCTCCACGCGTACCAGCGACAGGAGACTGGATACTCCAGTCAGCGCGAACCTGCTCGTCGAGTTACGGATGACGATTCTGCCAGTGGTGCGAGGCTTGTGGGAATCGCCTCTTGCCGAAAAGGTCTCAAGCTCCATTCTTGCGAAAATCATCGACACCCTCAAGTTAATATCACGGGGCGATTCAGAGACCAATGCCTACAAACAGGCTGACAAGACCCCACCGCCTCCTCTCCTGAAAATGACCCCAGTCCCTTTCAACTGGGGGGCGTGCGCGCCTACAGTATCGCAGCTCAAAGAAGTTGGTTTCGAGGAGGGTCTGGCGCAGGAGGCTGCTTTCCGTGCGAACACCCAGTTTGCGGCAGCCAAAGATTACTGCGAGGCACACAAGGCAGGACTAGCCGGGTCGTCTAACCCTGTGCCGGCTGATGAGGCCCCCAAGCCAAACGAGCTCGATGACAATATGCCCCAATTGGTCCCCCTGAGCCTGCATCAGCTCCTTCCGACGAACGAATGGTTCTCGATTTGCCAGCAGATATCCCGCCCGGTCTGCTAGAAGGGGATAATCCCGGCTTGCTTGAAGCGGATACTATTGGTGACCTCTTGGAAGCATCGATGCTTGGTACGGGCACCGATCAAGGAGGCGCAGCCAGCGTGCCAGCAGCCCCGCAAGCCTCTACCGCAGATGCTTCCTCATCCACAAGCCCAGCTCAGGGTCCTTCAGCAGGCCCCGCGGCTCCAGTACCGGGCAGTCAGGCCACCATTCCTAAAGACATACTTGACGCAGAGCGTGCCAAACTTCGCAACAAGCTGATAGAAAGATGCCTCGATATCATAAGAGCGCACCCTACTTCGTCTTACGAGGTGTCAGAACTCATCACAGCTGTCGTGTTACAACCCTCGGCAGATGATTCAGCGAAGCAAGATGTTGGCGAAACTCTGGTTAATGCACTGATGTCCTTCGCCGCCGATGATGACCTCAAATCAAATGGCCGCAGCATCGCAGCCTATGCTCATCTTCTTTCCTTGCTGTTGCAGGACCGAGGGTTTTTCAGTGTCACAATTGGGTCTCTGAGAGAGAACACCACTGAATTCCTGCGTTTCTTGCAAGTACCTGCACCGTCGACAGAGGAGCTTCCACCTTGGATTCCGTATATCCTGCTCATTTTCGAGATCCTATTGAGCGACGATGAACAACCCCCTGATATCCAGTGGAAGCCTCCTACGAGTGAGGAGGATCCTATTGAGCCGTTCAACTGGCCATATCGTGATCTGATTGTCAAAGAGGATGACCGCGGCACATTATTAGAAAGTATCCTTGAAATACTTCCGCGAGTTGGGAAGGATGAGTCTATGGCCATCTCCTTGCTGCGCATCCTCGTTATCTTCACACGCAATAGGACAACCGCAAAAACCGTTGGTGACAAGAAGAATCTTCAGCGTTTGTTTGTCATGACCAAGCAGCTTTCAGGCTTTGGTCCTGCACGACTGAGCGAGAACCGCATCTCCACATACGTTCTCACCATTTTGCGCCACATCATCGAGGATGAGGATATCATCAAGCAGTTGATGAGGAGCGAAATTCGAGCTGTATTCGACAAGATCCGAACTGGACAACGTCCTCTTGATGTTCCGGGCTATCTTCGACAGCTCTCCCACGTGGCCCTACGCGACCCGAAGCTCTTTGTAACTGTCACAGATGAGATGGTGAAGCTCCAACGCTGGACCTTCAGCGAGAACGGTGTATCACCAAGACAACACGTCTTGCTAAAGGAGCCGAAAGCGGATGCGAATAAAGACGATGTCACCCCAACTGTGCGAGCAACTGAGGGTCTTTCGATCCAAGATGTGAAGCCATCAACTGAGGGGAACGACAAGCAGGTATCGGATGCGACCAAGCCTGCTGGTCATGACACAAAACGCCCAATTCTCGAGAATGCAGACGGTGTAATTCATTTCCTTCTCTGCGAGCTTCTGAACTACCGTGAGGTAGACGATAAGGAGCCTCCCCGTGATACCAAGGATCCAAAGGACTCCACGGCTTCCACTTCTTCCACATCAAAACCCCTGGGAGAATCAACGTCTGACACGCAATCATCCGATAGCAAAGAGAAGAAGCCCAAAGCCTCGTTCAAAGCAGATGAACATCCTATCTTCATCTACCGATGTTTCCTATTGCGGTGTCTTACCGAACTCCTTCAGAGCTACAATCGCACCAAGGTTGAATTCATCAACTTCAAGCGGAGCGCTCCACTGCAGACCAACACACCGATCAAGCCGCGCACAAGTGTTTTGAACTACCTGCTGACAGATCTTCTCTGTGCTGGTAACATTGATGGCTTGACGGACAGTCTTACAGATAAGAAGAAGATGGCCACAGCTGCTCAGGCACAGAAGCTCCTCGTCGCTCTAGTGGGCAAGACGATTGAGAAGCCTGTCAGTCGTAGCCGCGAGAAGTTTGACTATGACGAGGAGGAGCCCGATCTGCTGTTCGTGCGAAAATTCGTCATTGACACAATCCTCAAGGCATACAAGGATGCATACACATCTAACGAGCCATTTGATTCAAGATATGGCAAGATGTTGCATCTGTCCACTGTCATGCAGAGTATGGTGGATGATAAGGAGAAAGACATCGCCGTTGCCTCCCGTAACAATCCTGACCCGTCGCCAGACCGCTCCCAAGCGCAGCTCAGGCGCCTTATGTACGAGAAGGGCTATCTCGCAGCCCTCAACTCGTCGCTCGCAGACATCGATCTAGCGTTCCCTCCCGTCAAGAAGACCATTAAATCTGTTCTTCGTGTCCTGCGGACTCTCACCCATACGGCTATCCAGCTTAGCCATGCCAATATCCTTCCAGCTGCATCTAGCCTGGAAGATGTCGAGGATGACATTGCCTCTGCCACCTCATTATCTGATATGGATGACGACCGCGAAGAGACGCCAGACCTGTACAGAAACTCTGCACTAGGCATGATGGAACCTGGCCGTGACATGGAAGAAGACTACTCCGATGGCTCAGATGATGGTTTGTTCAATTCTCTCGCTTTGCTTCTGTTTGACTTGATGCTGATTATGCCCACAGACGACGAAGAGATGTACGACGATGAATATGACGACGAGATGGAATACGACGACAATCCATCTCTCGATGGCGAAGACAATGTCAGCGATGAAGACGAGGACGTCGAAGGTATGGGCCCTATTGAGGGTCTGCCTGGAGATCTCGCCGTCGTCGACGTCACCATGGAAGAAGATGACGAGGACGAAGATGATGAAATGGATGACTCCGATGATGACATGAGCGAAGACGACGACGACATGGATTCTGAGGATATGGGTGACATCGACGACCGCATCCATATCGTAGACGACGACGGAAACCCTGTGGAGGACGACGGTGCCTCAGGTTGGGAAAGTGAAACCGACGAAGACGCGAATGACGGTGAGGAAGATGATGACGTCGATATTGACTACGAAGGTGAAGCTCAGGACCTCGAGGAAGCGCAAATTCATGGCCTCGATGATGTCGGCGGTATTGTCGGCGGCCGCCTTGGCCACATGCTGCAGCACCACCTGGGAGAAGGCCATGACGAGGACTACGACGGTCATGATGAAATCCACAATATCGGCAACAACTACGGTGAGGAAGACGAGGATGAAGATGGTATGCATCCCTTGAGAAATCGCGTATTTGCCAGAATGGATACTGACTTTTCACAGAAGATGATGAAGATGAGGATGATATGGATGAAGATGACTACGGTTTTGACGAGTTTCCTAGTAAGTAGCCACAGCCATCCAAGTTCACGATGTCTAAAACGCTTTACTGACTTTGAATCCGAAGACGACCCTCCGCCCCATGGAGTTTTCTCCGGTATGGGTGGACTGGATACTCTAGTCCTCGAACAACACGGCGGAGACGGGTTCTTCGGTGGACCTCGTCCTCACCGTCATGGATTACGGGATCACTTCCCTCCTCTTCCCTTCATAATGGGCCGAGAGCACTTGGCATCTCTGGGTGGTATGTCACCTTCTCCATGTAATCTGACATGGTTCTCATTTCCTGTTGCTGACAATATGATTCCATTTAGATACGCGCAATCCTAACCGCCCTGGCGGTAATGAAGATGGACTGAATCCCCTTCTGCGTCGCGCGAACGACATTGGTCGGGACGCATCCCCACGGCCTCCGAACCACCCTAACAGGCTGATTCGTCTCCTTGGCGCTGGTCGTGGAGAAAGCCCGATCTCATTTATCAATGAACTCTTGTCTTCAACCCTTGGGGCGCGCCATGGACATGCCCTGCAATTCTCAATCACCAGCCAGGGTCCTGGGGGAGAAGTTCAAGAATTGGCCTTACCCCTACCCCATCAACTCCGCGGGGCTGAAGGCCGCCGAGAGACCTATAATGAGCCATCGCATGCTGCAATGTTCTCGACCGACACCACCAGTGACAGATGGCTAGATGAGGCCAAGATGATTTTTGGCACCTCAACCCACGATAAAGCCATCCGGCTCCAGTTTGCGGTGCTCTCATCCCTAATCCCTCCTGCGATTGAAGCTGAGAAGGAAAACAAGAAGAGAGAGGCCGAGGTGAAACGCAAACTCGAGGAAGAACGCAAGAAGCGAGAAGAAGAGGAGCGTAAGGCCCGAGAAGCCCGAGAAGCCCAAGAAGCTGAAGAGAGGGCCGCAAAAGAGAAGGCCGAAGCCGAAGAACGCGAACGTGCCGAAGCAGCTGCAGCAGAACTTGCTGCACAAGCGGCAACACAGGCCACTGAGGAAAACGAGGCTTCCAACACAGATGATGCTATGGAAGGCGTGGAGTCCACGGGCGACTCTCCTGCCGGTGCCCACGCGGAAGCAACCAGCGATCAACCTCGCGTTCTCACTACCATCCGAGGAGAGCAGGTTGATGTCACTGAGTTGGGTATCGACGCAGACTACCTCGAAGCACTGCCTGAAGAGTTCCGAGAAGAGGTGATCGCCCAGACCATTAGCCAGCGACGTTCTGCTGCCCGAGAAGATGCCCCGCGTCGCCAAGGAGAACAGGGCGAGGTTTTCCAAGAATTCCTAGACGCTCTCCCTGATGAACTGCGCCAAGAAATTGTTCAGCAAGAAAGAGCGGAACAGCGTCGCCGTGACCGCGAGGAGGCTAGAAGACAAAACGCAGCCCCAGGTCACGAGGCCGCTCCACAGGACATGGACCCGGCAAGCATCTTGATGACCTTCCCCAGGATCTGCGGGAGCAGGTTCTCATGGAGCAAGGTGCTGACATCATGGATTCTCTGCCACCTGATTTGGCTGCGGAGGCCAGACGCCTTGTCCGCCACCACGGGGGAGGTGACCCGCGCGAAATCGCCAATCCCTATGAACCTGGCCGTGAGAACCCGCGTCAAGCTGGCGAGGCTGTTGAGGTCATCACGAAACCTCAACGCAAGATTGTGGCTCAGATGTTGGACAAATCGGGCGTAGCTACGCTACTGCGCTTGATGTTTATTAATGTCAAAGGAGGGTCCCTTGAGGGCTCCTTGAGACACGTCTTCAAGGATATCTGCGAGAACAAGCAGACTCGTCTTGAGGTCATCAGCACTTTGCTGCAAATCCTCCAGGATGGTACAACTGACGTTGATGCCGTGGAGCGCAGTTTTGCGCAGCTTTCCATTAAAGCTCGACAACCGAAGGCCGACAAAGAAGGCAAAACTCCTCAAAGCCTTAAGCGTAGCCTTACAGGACTGAACACCAACCAGCTCACGCACACCGGATCCGAAACCTCGCCCGTACTGATTGTGCAACAGTGTTTGGACCTTCTTTGCTACCTGGCCGCCGAAGATGTTCACGTTCCTGCTGTATTCCTCACGGAGCAGGAGACCGTGGGCTTGACCTTGAAACGTACCCTCAGCCGGAAAGGAAAGGGCAAGGAATCCAAGGTTCACAAGTTCGCCATCAACTCTCTTCTAGCACTCCTTGATCGCGACCTAGTCGTTGAGAGTTCTTCGATCATGGATGCCCTGTCTCTGGTTCTTAGCAGGATAACCTACCCGCTGCTGAGTCTCGACAAGAAACTGAAGGAAGGCGCTGAGGCCATCAAGGACTTGGATAAGAAGATTGCAGAGAAGGAAAAGGAGCCAACCAGTGTGCCAACGGCCGAGGCAGCTGAAGCTGCCACGACGAGCAGTGATCCTAAACCTGAGACTTCGACGGCCCAACCAGGTGATGCCTCAACTACAACAACAGCAGTCCCTGATTCCGAAACTGCCAAACCGGAAGACGCTACTGCCAAGACGGCGCCCGAAGCCTCTATCGAAAAACTCCAGGAACGCAAGCAGTTTATCCAGAAGCGGATCAAGACATATGTCCCACCCGTCATCCCAGTGCACAACCTCACTCTCATCATCAACATTTTTGTAGCACGAGAATGCAGCTCCAAGACCTTCAAGGAGACTCTGTCAGCTATCAAGAACTTGTCTCTCATTCCTGGCGCTATGGGCGTGTTCGGCCAAGAGCTTGCCCGTCAAGCGCGAGTATTGAGTGAGAAGATCGTGGTTCACCTGGATGAGCTGCTGCCTCACATTGAGAAGGCATCTACTGGCACGGAAATCCAAGGCGTTGCCCTAGCCAAGTTCTCGCCTGGTGCTGCTGACCAAAACAAGCTTCTCCGGGTCTTGACAGCATTGGATCATCTCTTTGCTCAGAAGAAGCCCGAGTCTTCCGATAGTTCGGAGCCTAGCAATGAGACCAAGAAGCAGGACTTGCTTGCCACCCTTTACCGCAACACCACATTCAATGCCCTGTGGGACAGGTTGAGCGCGTGCTTGAGCGCTATTCGCCAAAGGGAGAGCTTTATCAATGTGGCTACCATTCTTCTACCGCTCATTGAGGCCTTGATGGTTGTCTGCAAAGACACAACGTCCGAAGTGCTGGCACAGAGCCAGGGCCAGGATGCCTCGGAAATGCTGTTGTCTAGCCCGCCTCCCGAATCTCACAACATGGCAAGTCTCTTTTTCAAGTTCACGGAGGAGCATCGCCGCATCCTGAACGAACTTGTACGCAACAACCCGTCACTGATGAAGGGTACCTTCTCGCACCTCGTCAAAAACCCCAAGGTCTTGGAGTTCGACAACAAGCGCAACTACTTCAACCGCAGTGTTCACAACCGCAGCCAAGTTCCGAATGGACGCAGCTTTGGTACATTGCAGCTCTCTGTTCGTCGCGAGCATGTCTTCCATGACTCATTCAAGTCACTTTACTTCAAGAGTGGCGACGAGATGAAGTTTGGCAAGCTTAACATCCGCTTCCACGGCGAAGAAGGTGTCGATGCCGGTGGCGTTACCCGCGAATGGTTCCAGGTCCTGTCTCGACAGATGTTCGACCCCAACTATGCCTTATTCGTCCCCGTCTCCAGTGATCGTACCACATTCCACCCGAACAAGCTCAGTGGAATCAACGATGAGCATCTCATGTTCTTCAAGTTCATCGGCCGCGTCATTGGCAAAGCCTTGTACGAAGGCCGCTTACTTGACTGTTACTTCAGTCGTGCGGTGTATAAGAGAATCCTCAGCAAGCCCGTCTCGGTCAAGGACATGGAGTCGTTTGACCCCGAGTATTACAAATCGCTCGTTTGGATGCTGGAGAACGACATCACTGATATTATCACTGAGTCGTTCGCGGTCGAGGACGACGAGTTCGGAGTGAAGACGGTTGCGGATCTCATCCCCAACGGACGCGATATCCCCGTCACGGAAGAAAACAAGAACGACTATGTTCGCCTAGTTGTCGAGCACAAGCTGCTCAAGTCGGTCAAGGACCAGATGGAGCATTTCCTGAAGGGTAAGATTTCCTCTCGTTCATTGACTCGATGCAATAATTCAACATACTAACTTTGACTACGCCATAGGTTTCCACGAGATCATCCCGGCAGAACTTATTGCCATCTTCAACGAACAAGAACTCGAGCTCCTCATCTCTGGTCTGCCAGACATTGATGTGGATGACTGGAAGAGCAACACCGAGTACCACAATTACACACCATCCAGCCAGCAGATCCAATGGTTCTGGCGCGCGGTTAGATCATTCGACAAGGAAGAACTGGCCAAGCTGTTGCAGTTCGTCACGGGCACAAGTAAAGTACCCCTCAACGGCTTCAAGGAACTTGAGGGTATGAACGGCATCAACCGATTCAACATTCACCGCGACTATGGAAACAAGGAGAGACTGCCCAGCTCGCATACCTGCTTTAACCGTAAGTTTACCAATTCGCCTTTCCCATTCCGAGCCCCAGCTAACCTTCCTCGAACAGAGCTTGACCTCCCTGAGTACGAGAGCTACGATACCCTCCGAGCCCAAGTCATCAAGGCCATTACAGCTGGAAGTGATTACTTTGGGTTTGCCTAAGTAGATGCGATGGCTTCTCTCGCTTGACCTACGATGGCCTTGAGCCGCCGTGGCAACACCAGAACCGCATGATAATGATGTATTGTTTTGTACGACATAGTAGATTCAGGGCAACAGGAGGCGCGACGAGCAGCATACCCATGGTACTAGCTTCTTTCTTTTCTTCTTCAGCATTTTCACACGCAAGGGGCATGGACGCGAGCAGTCGATGCGTCGGCCCACGCCAGCGGAGTGCAGGCCGCTGGACGTTGGTCGCCATTGCAGCTTGGCGGCTTCTACCCCTCGCTCTCGCAATTTGCATGGTGTAGATCAGGCTTTTCCCCCTTCCCCAAATAGGCATGATTATAGTTTCGCAATAGAGGCGAATGCATTTTCCCAACTCCCCACTTGCTCCTCCGTGATGTGTATATGAAGTATTCTGTCGCAAATTGGACATTGCCACTTGTAGCTATCGCGATGTATACGTTGAGCGCCAACATGAAGTCTACTTACTTTTAAGCGTAGTACGTTCAGTTAGTTGACGTCTACGGGTTCAGTTGGGGCTAATGCACATTGAATAGTTCTGTTGAATTGGGGATAGACGCATATAAGTGTTTTGATCGCTCATATCACACCTTTTCGGGCATTGAAAGGGATTGGTTTGAGGGTTTAATTGCTAACTTGTGTGATTTTTAGGGGGTTGAGATGGAGAAATTGTAATGGACTGGAGTATGATATGCTTCAATTAACTACACTAAAGTCATTCGTGGAAAGATATTTATTGAATGGCCTTGATGGCGTATCATTATTTGATGCATTTCCCTTAATGGTGGGAGGGGCTGTGCTCACTCATTCTCTATATCAAAAATGCTGTGTCATGGTTTCTCGAGGCAGTGTACACATGGGGATCCTTCACGATATACACTTTTGCCTGAGCGCCCACCGGCGTGCTGGCCCCCTCTTCTGTTTGGGCCTGCGTTTGCTTTTGAAGGGTTCTGAGAGTAGCTGCCCTCCGGAAAGCAGCAACCTAAATCAGCTGTTTGCTAGTCTTGACTTCCCTCCGTGTCACCAGTGATGAAGGGTCCGGTGAATCGCCTTGGCTGTACAGCTCTCATCCAGTGCCAACAGGTTCCGGCCGTGACGAGAAGACTAGCTTGTACTTGATGATCTCTACGACCTCCAGATCCTCTGTTGATGAACCATCCGGGTTTGCTGGTGTGGTTGCAGCATCGTCTGTCATTTCCGTGTCCCCGGCAGTTGCGCCGGGTGCCCGCTTACGGATGACGGCCATGGCGCGGGGCAGCTTCTTGACCTCGCCCGTCATGCGCTGGTGCTGGCCGACGTACATGTGCACCCGCTTCATCCAGGCGGTGCTCTTGGGGTCCAGGGCGTTGGGGTTGTAGTCCGGGAACCAGATGCGCCCGATGGGGATCTCGGGGGCGTTGTTGTTGTCGTCTTCGGCGCCGGTGTGGTAGGGCAGGTTGATGGTGCCCTGCAGCTCCAGCAAGGCCAGGCCCGACGGCGTCTGGATCAGCGGCGGCAGCGGATTGGCGACAGCGGCAGCCTCGGTACTGGCGGGCCGCCGGGGGTGAAGCTGGACGGAGGCCATAGCATATCTCACTTGGCCATGCGACGGAGAGCGCTGCAATGTGGATATGAGAAGGGGATTCACGGGTACATAATTCACATGCTCTGGCTGCTTGATCCTTGGACGCGCCTAGGCTGCGTGTGCCCCATTTAGCCAATCAAGTTTAGTTCAAGAAAGACTGGAGCTCCCCCATTGAGGTGCCTTATCGATATACTGATGGTGGGGTGCTGGCCGATAGCGATAATGCTCTGGCTATCATTAAGCAGCAGGTACGGAGTACATGTACTCCGTAGATAGACCATTCAATGTCGCTTTGAGTCCGTGCACCAAGCCCTAGATACGTACCTTTTGCCAGAGTCGGCCGCACGGACCGGAAAAAGCTGTCCCAATCTAATCGGCCAATTTTCCCACACAATTGCTGAGAGTTGCTGAAAATTGCAAAGCCAGTGGCACCCGCACCCTGCCCACACCCACTTTGTCAATTTCCGTGTGTATTGCTCTGGTCACGATCTTTTTCTTTTCGACCTCCGAAATCTTTCCCTCGATCGTACTAACCCCCCGACCAGCCCAGCTTCTTTCGAGTCGACTCGCCCACATCGACCGCCAACATGAAGTTGAACATCTCCTACCCTGCCAATGGCAGCCAGAAGTTGATCGAGATTGAGGATGAGAGAAAGCTCCGTGACTTCATGGAGAAGCGCGTACGTCCGACCTCGAAATAATTCCCAACGAAGCAGAAGCCGTGTTATTTGGTGCTGGATGACGGATATCGAGATGGACGAAATATTTTTTCACACATTATTTCATTCTACCGAACCGAGAGAAACACATCAGACACCAGTACTAGCACCAATAACATGGCTGGCGCTTTGGCAAACACAAACACACACGACATTTTACTGACAATGCTGGCTTTGACAGATGGGCGCTGAAGTCCCCGGCGACAACCTCGGCGATGAGTTCAAGGGCTACATCTTCCGCATCACCGGTGGAAACGACAAGCAGGGTTTCCCCATGAAGCAGGGTGTCATGCACCCTACCCGTGTCCGACTTCTGCTGTCCGAGGGCCACTCCTGCTACCGCCCCCGCCGCACCGGTGAGCGCAAGCGAAAGTCTGTCCGTGGCTGCATCGTCGGCATGGACCTGTCCGTCCTCGCTCTCTCCATCGTCAAGCAGGGCGACAACGACATCCCCGGTGTCACCGACGTCGTCCACCCCAAGCGCCTCGGCCCCAAGCGCGCCACCAAGATTCGCCGATTCTTCTCCCTCAGCAAGGATGACGATGTAAGTTTCCAACAACACATCGTCGTCGCCTGCCCGGTCGTTGTTTCTGTAGCTGGCTGAACGCCTCTGCAATGTATACCACCGGGTAGAAGTTGAGATGTAGGATGTCCAGCAAAGAAGGGATAGCAAGACTAATTGGGCAACACATATAGGTCCGCAAGTACGTCATCCGACGTGAGGTCCAGCCCAAGGGCGAGGGCAAGAAGCCTTACACCAAGGCCCCCAAGATCCAGCGCCTGGTCACTCCCCAGCGCCTGCAGCACAAGCGCCACCGAGTCGCCCTGAAGCGCCGCCAGGCCGAGAAGGTCAAGGATGAGGCTGTATGTTCCCCCCTGATCGCCATCCTTACCAAGCAGAATACCTTACTGACCATCCTTGCAGTCCGAGTACGCCGCCATCCTGGCCAAGCGTGTCTCTGAGGCTAAGGCCCAGAAGGCCGAGTCCCGCAAGCGCCGCGCCAGCTCCATGCGCAAGTAAAAACAGCAACCTCGTGCCATAGGCGTTAGGGTTTTTCTTCGGGTGTCTACATAGTACCCCTCCTGGGCTGCGTACGGTTCTTGCATTCGCCACGTTCGATAGGGATCGAGACGTTTTCGGGCAAATCGTGGGCATTCATCATTCGGCCTGGCATGGTCTAGTGTTTTCGGAGGTCTTTTCACGATGTTCACGACATGACCACTGGCCCCGATGAGAGAGCTAGATAGACGACGAAAGGTGTATTCTCGGCATAAAAATGGATATGATGATTCCCGGAATAATACTTGCATTCCACGTTATCTTGATGATGACAAACTCTGTTACTTCAAACCTCTTCTGTGTCTGGTCCACTGCCTTGTGAAGCTGTTACAACTCAATATCTCCTTCCCTCCACCATCCCATCCCGACTTAGCAGGTCTCCAAAAGGAATCAGGCTGCGTTCAAAAGCAGCAGCTTACCTTACATACTCCCAAAAATGATACCTTACGAGACCAGACAGGAAGTGTCAGAACAAGGGCCCATATGTTTCTGGCGAAGTTTTGCAACCGCATCGTTGTTGCTTAATGGTCACACCCCATCTCTCGCCTATTCTCTTGGCAACCTTGAGAACAGGAGACACCAACTACCAGAGTCCACAGCTACATTTTGCTTCTGTTCAAGCTATCAAAACCATATTAAGTCCTTCTTTCTAAGTAGCCGCAGACTGATGAGCCTGCATGCCTTCGCGGCGCATATGTTCTTTTCTTTTCACTAAAATACATTTGTTTGCATGATACACTGCTATGCATACCTCTGTTTGTGTGTTTCGATCCATTGCATCAGTCATATTCCAGCATTTGTTCGAAGTATCATGCCAGTTGAAACACTTGCCATCTCCTTGCTTCGCAATTATACATCGACGTTTGACATATTTGACATATTGAGTTGATGCATTTTTTTTCTTCATTTCATATATATATACCTATGCACGTTTGCCCTCGATTTGATTTCAGCGTACAAAGCCTGGTAGGGATATGCAGTATGCGTTATACCTTGGGTCTGGGTAACCTCTTTAAGAAAGAGTATTCTGATGTCTATCCCGCAAAAACCGAAAGAAGCGAGGAAACAAAATAACAGAAACTCCTTTTTTGCACTTTTCAACACAAAATATGCCAACCTAGATAATGCTGCTTTGTCCATCCTAGCACCAATGCCCGAGTGATAGTGCATTAGTCGTAGTTGTGATAGGATTTGTGAAATTTATCCCCGTTTTTTGCCCTGAATTGGGCCCGTCCGTTCCCAAATTCAAGTACCTTCAAGCCTTCCATCTTGTAGGAGACTCATCAAAAACGCATGTCTCTTCAGATACTTACTCCCTTCCTTTCCGTTCCCTATGTGCATGTGCATTCGTTTTCCCATTATGCCGTGTCCCACGAACCTCTGTCCCGTCTGCTATCCTACACAGCCGGGGCGTGGTGGAACAGGAAGCTCACGCTCTCGCCGTTGTGGGTGCGGCGGATGGCCTCGGCGATGGTGGGGCTGACGTCGATGACGTTGAGCTTCTTGCAGCGCTCCTGCTTGTCGCCGAGGGGCACCGTGTTGGTGACGACCACCTTGGACAGGCAGCTGTTGTTGATGATGTTGACGGCGTCGCCGCTGAGGATGCCGTGCGTCACAATGGCCACGACCTCGGCCGCGCCGTTCTCCTTGACCGTCTGCGCCGCCTTGGCCAGCGTGCCGCACGTGTCGGCCATGTCATCCACCAGGATCGCCACCTTGTCCTTCACGTCGCCGACCAGGACCATGCGGCCCACGACGTTGGGGCGCGGGCGCTCCTTGTGGATCAGGGCGAAGCCGCGGTCGAGGCGGTCGGCTATCGAGGTTGCTCTGTCATGCTGGGGTTAGCAAAGTTGAGTTCAGAGGTATCGGCGATCACAAGTATATAACTCTTCCCCGTTCTTTCGACGCAAGACTTCACCAACCCCTTGTAATATTGACTTGCGCATATACCAGGAAAGGATAATAGCTCTTACCTCTTGGCACCACCGGCATCGGGACTGACAATGACAATATCCTGATCGGGGTAGTTTTCCCGGATCCAGCGCAGCACACTAGGTTCGGCGTAGAGGTTATCGACGGGTACGTTGAAGAAGCCCTGGATCTGGCTGGCGTGCAAGTCCATGGTGATGACGTGGTTGCAGCCGGCGGTCTGGAGCATGTTGGCGATGAGCTTGGCGCTGATGGGGGCGCGGCTCTTGTCCTTCTTGTCCTGGCGGGCGTAGGGGAAGTTGGGGATGACGGCCGTGATGCGGCGGGCCGAGGCGGTGCGGCAGGCGTGGATCATGATGAGCAGCTCCATGAGGCCGTCGTTGATGTTGTTGGGCGCCGTCGACTGCAGGATGAAGACATCTTCGTCGCGCACGGATTCGCCGACCGTTACCGAGGTTTCTTGGTTCGAGTAGTTCAGGGACATAGTCTTTGCGATTTCGATGCCCAGCCTAGAATGCGGGCACTCTTGTTAGCATATTGTGTTTGCTTGCTCGGTCGGTCTCGCGCCTGCTGTGTTTTTCGGCTTCGTCGTCTCCATGATTGCTCGGTACTCTTGGCACCGCGATCCTGCATTTTCTGATGATGTATGTGTAACAGGCACCGCGTGGGGCAACCCGACAGAAGATAGAGAAAGGATGAAGGGTTGGAGATGGCTTCGTACCTGTCTGCGACACTCTTTGCCAGGCTCGGGTGGCTGTTGCCCGTGAGCAACTTGATTTCGTTGGCCATGTCGCCCATGGTGACCGAAAGAGGAAGGGAATTCCTAGAGACTGGCGGCTACAGGCAAATAAAAATAGCTTCGCCTTTCGTCGGAGCTTTTGCTTGCTTTTTTTTCCCTTGCCTTTTTTTTTCTTTCCTGTGACACACCCTTCGGGGTTAATGTGCCAACGCAGTGCAACGGTTCTAAAGTCGTCGCAGGCCCAATCAGATGCTGCCGTGGGGGTTTTGTCTCGTTCCTCTAGAGTAATAAGCAGGTCAGAAGGGAAGGAACCAGTGGGAAAAGAGCCTCGTGCGCCGATGGTTGGACAAACCACGGGCGCGGCACAGGCTTGAGAGAAAGGACGTACGTTTGCGACTTCAAATGCCGATGCAATAGAACTGGAAAAAAGAGTAGCAATGTAAGTATATAGTCTCGAACTTGCTCGCTCGGGCCAGTATACACCATCAAGCAATTAAAATCACGAGCCAGATTTGGATACACGTACGTACGGGCAACTTTTGACTCTCCCTCTTTTTTCTGGTTCTTTGGGGACTACGCACTAGTGCGGTTTGGAGGGGCAGCACAAGATGTGACAAGCGATGACGGAACGGGAGTCCGCGCTGCAGCCAGAGGGTAAGACAGCTTTTTCCTTCCAGCCGGATGGAGGGTAGCAATGCTTTAGTGACAAAGCAGCAAAAAGAGAAGATGGTGAGTGTTGTTTGTCAATCAAAAGTGCCAGCAGCTCAGAGCTGTCACGGAAGCTCCTTTTGTCAAAGAAAGTCGAGGGTTCGTCTTGTCATGATGAATGCGATAGACAGAACCTCCAGACACACACAACTGGACGAAAAGTTTGCCGGCATGGTCCAGCGCTTTTTTCTTTCTTTCAGGGTGTCCCTCACTCTTCTCTCCTCCCCTCTTCCTCTCCGCCCTGGCATGGTCCGTTCGTACTTACCCTTACTTTTTCGGTCTTGGGGCTAGGCCTGGCTAAGACAAATCTGGGTGTGGGGGAAGGTGGGGTGAATTGAGTTGGACTGCTGGTTCAGTCTTTGGGGAAGAAGGTTCTCGGCCTTTGCCTGTTCGGCATGCAAACATGCTGCCATCAGCACTTGGCAACACAAATCTCAGATCCCCAGATCTCAGGTCGGTCGGCAGTCAGATGAACATTGAATCAAGGAGCACATCACTCCAGAAGTGTCATTGAGAAGACACCGTACTGGACTCACTGCCTGCAGATCAGGTACGTCGACATCCAAAGCTACTCGCTTGAATATACACTGATGCTACCAATGCTCGCATGGCACTCATAGGAATAAATGGATGATGTGGTTGTCATCACATCTGTTAATCGCTGTGTGAAGGCTGGCTGTCTTGGTTAGTCCAGTCTTGCCAATATCCCTCCTAACTGGCCAACCCGCATTCAGAGAAAGCACATCACAACCTTATGAACCAGATCTGTCGTCCCCTTTTCAGGGCACAGACAATGGCCGATCGTCATGTGCATTGGTGAGTTGTCGAGCATAAACACGTGACGAGGAGCAAAGCGAGAACCATTGCCATTGCAAGTATTGCTTGGTATTTGCTTTTCTGCGCTTCACTGCCATCTACCAGGTGATGTCATTCCTGGGCCGCATGTGCCCCTCTCTTCCAAAACCACAACCCTACGACCCGTTTTCCACTTGGTTTCCGGTTTTGTTGCCCTGAGCCCATTCCGGCAAGTTCCTGGTGAAGATATGGGCAACAGGCTGGGGCTCGACACCCCCTTCCATGATGGGCGCCTTGACGAAGCAATTGCCGTCTTCAATCTCCGAATAGATGCCACTGCCACAACGTCCACAGAACCGGCGCAGTACCGACTTGCCCGAATCGGTAGCCTTGTCTTTTTGGTTGGTTAGTATCATGTCTGCGACGATGGATGGAAAATACGCACCTTCGTACGTCTTGAGGCTGTCAGCGCCTTTGGTGACCGTGATGGTGTCCTTCGGGTAGGCCCAGTTCACCGTGTAGACAGAACCACTGCAAATCTGGCAGTTCTTGCAGCTGCATGCCACAGATGCCTTGTAATCGCCCTTGGCCTCGATTTCGATCGTTCCGCAGAGACACTTTCCGTGAGCTACCTTGGAAGAGGCCATTGTTGCGGATGTGGAGTTGCGAGAGAAGAAGAGAAGGCGGGGTGCGAGGTGGGAGAGTTGGGAGAGTTTGCTACAACCGTCGGCAGATGGAGATGTTGCTCGGGATCTACGTAGTTCCTAAATGAATGAGGGCCTCGGGTCAGTGCTCCCATCGGGAAGGAAACTCCCTTGCATGAACGTTGCCCAAGTATGACAACATTACAACGTACACATATTCGGATCGGGGCAACAATAGGGCTTAACACCGACGACTACGGCTTGGCCAGTGGGAATTGACAAGATTCCGGACTAACCTAGTCCAAGCAACTCAAAGCCATCCAAGCTGTCAAGGCTCGCATAATTCTCGAATGGGATACGCGTGTATATGGACGCTCGGATATAAGATGCAATTGAACCAAAACCTCGATTCTTGTCACCATTCTTGCATCTGCTAAGAAACAGTCAAATATGAGCTGCTTTGGTGCTTAATCAGGTCTGTTATTAATGGCCCTCCTAGCTTAGCTGGTCGCTGGATTGCGTGGCAGATAGCCACATGCCACCTTTCAAATAACTGCGGCGTATAGTACTGTACTGTTTTTATATATCTTTTTTAGACAGACGATGGACCATATAACTATTCTAGTAACACATCCTTACAATCATACATATGTCTCAGATACGGTTCGTTACCCAAAGCTGGAAGCAGCCAATAAGAGACTTGCATGACTCGTGTAAAGTGTCCAAGGTACCGACCGTTTGGTTCAACCGTAATAGTAAAGTTGCAAACCTGTGGCCTATACAAGTACTATATTTAAACTCTATCATGTATATCCATGCATCCAGATGTTCGAGATAAGGAAGGATACCAGAGCAGAGCCAATCAGCCAATCTCGAAAGCAATACGAGTGCGGAGTATTCCGTAGATGTAGCATTGATGGGCATCCCACTTCACATATCTCCACATATTGGATGTAAAAATGGGGAAGCTTAGATCTTGACGATCCTGTTTCGATTTTGTTTCACGGACTCAAAAGCCCATATTGACTACCATGGAAACATCTGCAAAGATACTAGGATATATAGCTATCTGGTCATCTTCGTACGAGAAATGATTCTTCTCACTGGCCTCCTGGTATCTGATCTCACAAGCTGAAGCTGCTGGAACAGCCTCCGTCCGTATGGCTGCTGACTAACGTAATCACATCTGGGAGCTAGATCTAGACTAGGTCAGAAAGTGAGATGGACGAGACCCTGACCACGGACCCGGAAACGCCGGGGCGCGCCAAGTTCATGAAGTGTATGGCACAACCACGCCGAGGGCCGGCCTCACGTCAGACGAAGGGGTGCCCAAGGTGACGATTTACCAACCACCCTCCACATGGATAGACAACCCACAGTTCTTATCAGGACATGTTTCACATCCATACAGCGAGACTGCCGCCCCCGGAAATAGACTAGCCGGCGCATGGTGTGACGCCGATACCACCCCCTTTCCAAACCGGATACTATTTGATTGGTCCGACCGTATACAACCCCCCGGCAGTAAACAAAAAGAGCTCTCATCTGCCGGCAAGAATGACTGAAAGGACAGACTGGTTTATTATTCATACTGATCATATCGATATCGAACTATTGAGTGACACGTCGAGCGCCACATTATTGCTTTCGCTCTGTCACTATCACCGTACAGCTCCGCACCAGACCCCAGCGCGGTCACACAATCACATACATATATACACATATCATGGTCAACCTACTCGTCCTTGGCAGCGCGCTAGTCGCCGCGACGCTGCTCTACAGCTTGACCGGCCTGTACACCAACTACAAAAAGGTGCGGCGGACGGGCATCCCCGTCATCGTGAGCCCCTTCTACACCTTCAATCCGCTATGGATCATCGCGCAGTCCTGGCTCGCCCCCGGGCCTGGTTCCTGCCGCTCTGCCGGCTGCTGCCCGAGCCCTTGTGCCTCTTCACCCGCGTCATCACCATGGACTGGCCCAAGGAGGACGGCTGCGAGCTGCACGACCGCTTCGGCCCGGCCTTCTGGGTCATTAGCCCCGGCACCATCCAGCTCATGTGTGCCGACCCGGTGGCGAATGAGGAGATCATGACGAGGTACAAGGCTTGGACCAAGCCGCCGGAGCATGTCGGCAAGTACTCCCTCACTCCTTATACGACCCCTGAAATGGAGTACTGACCCCATAACAGCTGCGTTGGGAATGTATGGCCCCAATGTTCTTACGGTAAGTGGTTGACCCTCTGTTCGTATCAGGGGGAGGGTGAAAAGCTAAACATCCGTTGCTCCAGGTCGAGGGCGAAGACTGGATGCGCCACAAGCGCATCATCGGCCCCTGCTTCAACGAGCGCATCAGCGTGCTGGTCTGGGAGGAGACGACGCGGCAAGTCCAGGAGCTGCTGGACAAGAAGATCTTCGCGCGCGCGGACCGCACGCACACGACGCTGTGCGACGACAGCCGGACCATCGCGCTGCACGCCTTCATGGGCGTCGGCCTGGGCGCGCCGCAGGACTTCTCGACGGGCGCGCGCCAGAAGGCCGGGGGCCGCCGCTTCTCGTTCCGCGACGCGCTCACCTCGGTCCTGCACGAGCTGATCCTGACGACGGTGGCGAGCCAGCTGCCGCCGGCGGTGCTGGGGCTGTTGCCCAGGTATATTAGCGAGAAGAAGGTCGCGTTCGATGAGGCGGGGCTGTATATCAATGACTTGATTAGGGCGCAGGAGGAGGTGGACTCAGATGGGTTAGGGGCCAAGGCGCCTGCTGCCTCTTCCTTATCATCAGAGAAGAAGAAACCCAGCACCTTCCTCTCGACCCTCGTCTCCAACGCGCGCGACGACGCGAACACGGCAATAGAGGACACCACCGCGACGGCGGGGGCCGCAAAAAGGGGTTCTCGAAGCAGGACCTGATGGGCAACATGTTCGTCATGAGCTTCGCGGGCCACGACACGACGGCCTCGTCGCTCGCGTTCACGGTCAGCATGCTGGCGACGCGGCCCGAGTACCAGAGGTGGATCCAGGAGGAGATCGACGGGGTGCTCGCGAGCGGCGTCGATAGGGCGGACTACAAGAGCATCTTCCCCAAGCTGAAGCGGTGCCAGGCCCTCCTGTTCGAGACGCTAAGGCTCTATCACCCGGCGCTGCTGGTGACGCGGCAGACGGCCGTGGATAATCAGCTACAGGTCGTGCTGTCGAAAACAGATGCGAAAGAGAAGACGGCCATTCAGGTTCCTGCGGGGACCCTGGTGCATGCGAATCTGCATGCTACTTATCTGTCCCCTGAGCTCTGGGGCCCGGACTGTGAGGAATGGAAGCCGGAGCGCTTCATCATACCCGCCGGCACCGATAAGCCCGGCTGGCCCGAGTACAGACCCGAGCCCGCGGGGCAGACGGCGGAGAAGCTGGTGGCGCCGCCGCTGGCGCTGAGTTCATTCTGGTCGATGGGTCCGCGCATCTGTCTGGGGATGAAGTTCTCGCAGGTAAGTTACCATCGACCCCTTTTTGAGTTGTAGGATTTTAGATACTAATTATTATTGCGCGCTACTACTCAGGTCGAATTCACAGTCGCCATGTTCACGGCCTTCTCGCAAGCGAGCGTGGAGCCCGTGCCGAGGCCCGAGGTCGTCGCGAAGACGGGCTCGGCGGAGGCGGCGGTGCAGGAGGCGCGCGGGGAGCTGAAGGGGGTGCTGGATCGGTCTGGGTTCGGGACGACGGGGCCGTTGCTGCATATTACGGAGCCGGAGAAGATTGTGCTGCGGTGGCACAGGAGGTGACATTGATTCATCTAGAGCTGGGAAATAGGGGGATATACTATCTTGTACCCATATGCGACACAACTGTCTAGACCTGAAGAAGAGCGATTAGATGTAATTACTAATCAAAATAGGATTTCTGATTTGGGATTGACACACATTGAGGTTGACCTCTAAAATCCCGTGAACTACAAAGGAGTTGGAATAGCTGATACAGACAGCGCGCAAGTGTAGGACAGGCCATGTTTATGTCTCAAGTATGCTAGGTTTCATTATGTTTTGACAGCTGGCGATCCCTTGGTTGAGCCACGCATGCCAGGAGGGTTTAACACTGCTGGTTTCGGTAGGTATGTTTAGAAACTCTCCCTGTTCAGGGACAAAGAGAACATCCCGCTAGTCCGCACTCTCCAGGAAAACCAAGTCTGCCCGTCACATATATGCCATCACAATAAACTCAATTGAGTGCTGCGGTCCCATACCCGCTGTAGGAAATGACAAGTCAGTCACCATGTCGGGATTCTACAGCTACACCCGTCAGGGACAGCCGAGGGCAAGCCCCCAACGCCAATCCTACATAATGGACGAGGAAGAGGACGAAGAAGACTACACACCGTATGCGGTAGACCACAGCAGAGCGGCCTATTCCGCACCATTTCAGCAGAGCAACGACTTACTACGGCGTCGGGCCAGCCAAATGTCGCCCGCGAACCAACTATATTCGGACGGGACCTCGTACGAAGACCAGACCTTGTATGAAGACCAGGCCTCATATGAAGACATCACAGATATGGAAGACTTCGCAGACATGGACTACCTCGCACCTACACCGACCAATGAGCGCCACTATTCCACTTCGTTCATATCACCCAAATCCGTCCGGTTCTCCGAAGGCGCCGATAGCAGCAGCAGCAACAACATCATCAACAACACTTCACCAATCCCCGCAGCCTCCATTGAAAGCGACTCTACCAAATACCGCCATCGTCGCATCAATGGCACCAACACCACTATCACCACTATCAACAGCACCGCACCCGAGGCGCTCCGCATCTTCTACCAGGCCGCCTCAATCGTCAAGAAAACCTTCAACTGGGCGATGTCGGCCTGGAACGCCCTCTGCGCGGAGATGGGCCCCCTCTTCCAGCCCATGGTCACGTTCCTGGCCTTCATGGCCCTCCTGCTGTTCCTCCTCGCCGAGGACAAGAGCGACCCCTACGGCCCCATCATCTGGGCGTTCGGCGTCGCGTTCAAGAACCTCGGCCGCCAGTTCATCAAGGGCCAGCGCTTGGGCGCGCTGAGGCGGGACGTCGCGTTCAATATCACCGAGTACTTTGCCGGGGATGGTAGTGCCGATTTGGGGGACGAGAGGGTGCCTTGGCGGCTGTACGAGCAGGTGCTGCGCGACGCCGACGGGATGGAGACGTGGTTCGACGAGGCGCGCGCGGTGGATGATGTGGTGTCGGCGCTGTGGGCGGGATTGCCGCCGCTTTCGGGCGTGGTGGTCGCGCAGAATGACAACAGCAGCGGCAACAACAACAGCAACAGTACCGGGAGTCGGGTTGTGTATCAGCCCCAGCCCATGACGGTGACTGTCACATTCTCCAGGGCCGAGCCGGAATCGACAAGACCGTGGGAAAAGAAAGAGGACAATCCCTGGAAGAAGATGGACGCCGCGGCGGACGGAAAGGAGGCGCAGGACGAGAATACCAAGGCGGTCATGCGCCGCCTCCGGATGCGCAGCGCCATCGACATGCGGTCCACCCTGCGCAAGCGCGCCGAGGCCTACTTCGAGAACTTCCTGGCGGGCCGCGTTATTATCATCGGGCGGGTGCTGGACGATGCGCGCCGGTTCGGGGAGCTGGTCGAGACGCACGTCGTCGTTCACCCGAACACCGACGACAACGACGACGAAAAACCGGCTGAACAAGTGTCGAACAAGATTAGCGCCAAGTTCCACGCAGACGTGGCCGCCAAGTTCGGGCTGGAGTCCACGTCCGCCTCGAAGATGCTCTTCTGGAAGAAGGACAAGTTCGCCGAAGTAGAGGTGACGAACCGCACCAACTACATGCTAAGCTACATGGGCCTCCATCTAATGAGCCGCCTCGTCGCATCACACACCGCGCTCTACGCCTCCGCCCGCCTCGAACCCGCGGGCCTGCCCGCCGACCTCAGGGGCCAAGCATCCTCCACCTTCTTTGCCCCCGCGCAACCCGACACCCTGACCGCGCTCGCGGACCTGCGGCGCGCCGAGCAAGCCGAGCGCGCGTTCCTGGGCGACCTGATCGCGCAGAGCGCATACGGCGCGACGCTCGCGACCCCGCGGCGGCTGCCGCGGGACTGGACCGACGAGCCGGCGACGCGGGCTTTAGAGAAGCTGATCGAGCGGATGGGCGGGCTGGAGCGCCGGCTGCAGAGCGTGAGCCGGCGGTTCGCGTTCCTGGCGGAGCGGATGGCGGCGCAGGTCGCGAACGAGACGGGGGGCGGCGTATGCGCCGGAGCGGTTGACGGGGGCGGGAGTTCGGGGATGCCGGTGCCGGTGTCGGAGATGGATCGGCCGTTTTTAACGTACGGGGTGTTGCGGTGGGGGGAGGCGGCGGAGGAGCTGTTGGGGGGTTGGGGACGCGGGATGGTGGGGGTTGAGGAGGCGAGGAAGGGGGCGGAGGAGAGCGGGAGGGAACTTGAAAGAAAGAGGAGGGAGGGGGTGGAGGGGATGGAGGGGATGGAGGGGAAGGGGAGGAAGGTTAGGAGGTGGAGGATGGGGAATTGTGAGGGGGCTTCTTGTTGGGGGGATATTGTGGAGAGTAGACAGCCTGCTATTGGTGAGAAGAAAAAGGAAAAGAAGGAGAAGGCAACAAAAGGGTGGTTCTGGAGCAAGAAGAGCGAAGGAGAGGAGAGGGAGGAGGAGGGTGCGGAAGAAGTCGAAGGAGAAGAGGCAGTTCAATCGGAGCAGCAGAAGCCCCTTTCTGGCTCCAGCGACGAAGGAAAATTTGAAAAGGGCGCCGACGACGACACTCCGGAAAAGAGGGCCACGCGCGAGAAGCTGTGCTGTGGTTACAGTATGCACAACGAATGGGCGGATATGCTCATGTACGGGGATCAGCAGTTCACGTATCAGGATCTGTACAGCGGGCAGCCGGAGGAGGTCTTGTCATGAGATCATATCGTAGTTGATTCATTAGCTTGGTTAGCCGACTTGGTCAGCTCATAGCTAGGTACATGTGAAAAGGGGTAATCTGCTATCTTAAGGTATTCCATCTGCCGGTCATCCATCTGCAACAATCAATCCGCATAATGCCACTCTCATCCATGACTGTTTCTTTCCTTTCCGTAGACCATTCCTCATGAAATCTTGCGCTCATCAGTGGCACCAGAGCTCGAAGCCTTGCGCGCTTGAGGGCCATGGCGAAGCTTTGGGTTGTTGATCGTGGGGTTGTAGTTGTTTGGTCCTCCGCCGTAACCCATGTATTGAAAGTGCGGCCAAGCCGGGGACGGTAACGGGATATGGTCGAAAAGGGTTTCGTCAGGATCGTACCCGCTACTCGTCGAGCTCCTTGAGTCGTCCGCCTGAGTCTCGCCCGCTTCGTCAGCTTGATCATCCTCGTCATCAGCATCGACCACACTCGGGGAAGGGACCCGCGACGACTTCTGCTTGCCTTTGCCTTTCTTGTGATGATGCGTCGTCCCGTTAGTGCTGGTGCTCGAGACGCGCTCCGACTTGTGGTCGTCGCCGTCGCCGTCGACATCGTCCTTGGCCCAGACCTCGAGCTGCAGCGCCGCCTTCTGGAGCGAGGCGACGGAGCTGGCCTCGGCCGCGTCGAAGCAGCCGCCGCCCTTGTGCGAGCGCGCCATCAGGACCTTGCCCGAGTCGGCCGGGGCGAGGCGCGCGACCAGGTCCGAGACTTGGGCCGTGTTGGGCAGCGTCGCCATGTAAAAGTGCGGGCCCGGGTAGCCCAGCGCGGTCCAGGCGCTGCGGGTGTAGTCCACGATGGGGAAGCTGATGTGGGAGACGCCGCAGGGCCAGATGTAGACGTTCTGGACGCCGCTGCTGTAGCCGGGAGGGGCGACGTGCTGCTGCTGGTTGTTCATATGGTGGTGGTGGTGCTGGTGGTGACCGTGAGGGTGTCCTGCGAAGTTCGGTTGGACGGGGAAGACTCCCATGTTGTTGTGACCATCATGGGCAGCGCCAGCAGCAGGCTTGGGCGGTGCTTTGCCGGCATGTCCTTTTTTGGTTGCGGGTGTTGTGACAATCGGCGCAGTCGCAGCCCATGGTGGCTTCGTTCTGAGCCGCGTACATGAGCGGGTGCTGGTTCATGCAGATCCATCCGAGGTTGGGGTCCATGTTGATGAGCTGTATATGGAGACTTACTGATTGTGGTTTCTTCTTGTTTTCCTTCTCCTGCTTCGGATGCGCCAGCTTGCCCTTCTTATACCTCTTCCTGGCCGCTTTGAAGTGCTTTGGACAAGGCCACAGGAAACACTTGTCTGAGATGTGGAAGGCCATCTTGATACCTCAATAGACTGAAGGGGGTGGAGGTTTCTGGGTGGTCTTGGATGCCCAAAGAGCATAGTTACCTACTTACTATAGTGACATTCTCAGACTATAAGAATGTTTCCGATTGCTACATTGCTTGGGCGATGAGTGAAAAGGTAGGAAATGGCTTCCTGGGCCTCCAGGCAATGCAAATGGGGACCTTGTTTCCAGGGACCAAACAGATGTAACACATGGTATACCTTTTAATGTTACCAAACAACATGTTTCCATTGAATACTCATGCTCTATGTTCGTCGCTTTGATAGTGTATCGACTCTGGCTGTCCAGGGGTGAAATACACTTGTAAATGCCTGATACGCCACTTACAGGTTCCTTCCGAGCCTTCAGCGACCAAGGTATGATTCTTCTCAGTTAGACTTCAGGCAAGATTTGATATACCTGAGAGGTCAAGAAGGAGGCTGTTGATATGAGTAAAGCCAGCGATGCCTGGCAACTTGCACGCTGTGGTGGTTGTGCAGCGAGAGAGGCAGCTGATGACGGGTTGCAAGGATGCGTTCTTCAGGTAGGCCTGAGTCAGGGTATCAATTAGTGGACGAGTCTAGGCTGAGTAGCGCCTGGGACTTTGGCTGAGCCGCATCTCCAGGTGTCGGGAAAACTTTGCGACCGATATACCGAATTGTAAGCTTCTTGCTAACCTTAGGTTCTCCAGGCCTGTCGTTTAGGTACCCCACTCAGCGCAATTGGACAGCTCACCACCTGGCCAGTACTGTATCTCCAGCTTTTAGTTGCCAAGCCCAGCACTACGCACTCTAAGATTTTTGTGGACAGGGTCCTCTTCTATCTTTCTCCATTGCCTTCCCTATCGCATCTGAAAAGGCCACTCTTCAACTCGCGCATCTACTTATCTTCCTTCACTTCTGGTGTATCCTCTTGCTTGCTCAACAACCTCGTCTCTTCCGCCATACTATACCCTTCTCCGCCAATCCGGCCTTGTCCAGAAATCAAACCGCAAAGATGTTCGGCCTCAGCCCCCAAATGTATGTCCCTGCCCGTTAATTGTCGCGTGTCTCGAGGGCGACCCAGTCGCAAAGGTGGCGTAAAGTGCATGAAGCTAATATTCTGCGATTCTGTAGTGAGAACCTCGTCATCATCCTCGGAACGATGCAAATCGCGAAGAAGATCCCCTTCGACGACCCCAATGTCCTCAACATGTGCCGCGCTCTCTACATCGTCAGCAACCTGATCATTGCTGGCCTGTACCTCTACGTCCAGATGAAGATCAACAAGAACAAGGGTACGCTCGCCGCCACCTCCCGCGCGCGCCTCGATTGCGAAAATCGACACCCTCAAGACAGCTGCTGACTTTCACTCTACAGATATGACCACCCTCAAGTACGTCGAGCCTGCCCCTATGGGCTCGGCCGAGGAGCCCAAGCTCGTCACCACCACGATCCACGCCTACGACTCGGCCCAGGTTAAGACATCCTTCCGGTCACAGATGATGGGTGTCGCCATGATGGCCGGCATGCATCTGTACATGAAGTATACCAACCCCCTGATCATCCAGTCCATTATCCCTCTCAAGACCGCTCTCGAGTCCAACCTGGTCAAGATCCACGTCCTCGGCCACCCCGCCAGCGGCGACCTCAAGCGCCCCTTCAAGGCTGCTGCCGGTCTCATGGGTGGCCTGCAGCAGGGTACCCCTCAGTCCGACAAGAAGGCTGTCGAGGCTGCCGAGCGCGCCGGTCGCGGTGGTGCCAAGGAGGAATAAGCGCACCATACTCGGGAAAAATACAAGAAAAAGTATACGGCCGCCTGACGGAGGTGGTTGCGTGGGTTGGCACTGTTTTCTTTACCTAATATGATCGATTACTTGGTTAGATGGCCAACAAAGTATAGAATGGGCGCGATTCGCCTATCCCCCAAGCTTATCGCTATATACATATGCCCATGTGCCACGCATCCAATACAAAAGTTCACGTCACTGGAGTTGACCAGTAAAGCTACAAGAAAGAACCCTTTGCTATATGCTGAAATCCAATACTGAAACCATTGCTCCTGGGCAAAAAGCACTGGAAAGCAAATAGACTGACCACGCAACGACAGCATCTTAACTGAAACCTTTGCATCAGCGCCATCAAAATTTGGGCGACTTGGTGGCGATCGGGACTCGGTGGGTCTCAGTGTCCGACGTCACCGGGGTTAAGCTGTAGGCAGTCATTGATCCCAAACTTTTTCTTTATCCATCACAATCCATTCTTTAACCCTGCATCACAGCCTGCGCATTCTTTTTCCGTTAACCGATTTGTAATACCCTCAACGGCTCATACTTTCTCTTGTTTGCTACCAGCCACTTCACATACCTCCTGCAAGCGAAACAGAGCAGCAATGCCGCGACCATCGACACCTCCCCGCGCCCCGCGCCCCTCCAAGGCAGCCGTTTCGCCCCCCAACACCTGAAGTGACTCGGCGAATAGTGAGTCGCAACCGCCATCTTTCTACTGTACCTAGCACTTCAGTGGGATCCTCTAACCGACCCAATTAGGAGGAAAACCGTCTACGAGCCAAAGCCATACGCGAAGCGAACGACACCGCGCAACGACAAGGTGGCGCGCCGCCGCCGCTCAGTCGCACGCGCTCGGGCTTCGTCGCCGACGACGTCCAGGTCCCCAACACCCGCAAGCGAGCCCACGACGCCATATCCGCCTCCGCCCCCGTCCGCAACCTGCCCGCGACGAGCCGCGATGGCCGCATTAACGGTGCGACCGAAGCCGCGGGCGCATCGAAAGCTGGCAAAGACGCCGCCAACGACGACGGGGCGATCCGGCCGGCGCGCAAGTTCACCAAGTTCGTCGACTACGACTTCGACAAGATCACCGACACCAAGGGCGGCTTCCTGAGCACCGAGGACGACCCGTGGAACAAGGCGATGAGCGGCTCGGCGACGGCGAACGGGAGCAAGAAGCCCGGGCAGCCGGAGCCCGAAGAGAGGCCCAAGGGGATGACGGCGGCGGAGTGGGAGCGGTTGCAGATCCTGAAGAAGTTAAGGCGGCAGAAGGCGGGGCCGTTTGAGCCGGGGCTGAGCGTGCTGAAGGATGAGGCGGAGCGCAAGAAGTGCCGCGAGTGCGGGAGCCTTGAGATCGACTTCGTTTGGGAGGAGGTGTTTGGGTGCGCTGTTTGCGGGAGGTGTAAGGAGGAGAAGCCGGAGAAGTACAGTCTGCTCACGAAGACGGAGTGCAAGGATGACTACTTGTTGACGGATCGTAAGTTGGCGTGTATACATACCCCTTTTGAACCGAAGAGCGTGGGCTAACGACAGTCAAACAATAGCCGAACTGCGGGACGAGGAACTGCTCCCGCATCTGTCGCGGCCGAACCCCCACAAGTCGCACTGGCACGACATGATGCTGTTCCTGCGGTACCAAGTGGAGGAGTACGCCTTCAGCGACAAGCGGTGGGGCTCGGCGCAGGCGCTCGACGAGGAGTTTGAGCGGCGCGAGGTCGAGAAGAAGAAGCGCAAGGAGGCCAAGTTCAAGTCGAAGCTGCTGGACCTCAAAAAGCGCACGCGCACCGACGCCTACCGCCGCGAGCACGGCAAGCTCGGAGGGGGCGGCGGCGCCTCGTCGTCAGGGGGTGGTGGCGGTAAGGCCCGGTTCGACGATGTTATTGGGGGCGGCAAGCATGTTCATGAGTGGGGACGCGCGATTGAGAATGAGGCTGGAATGACGGTTAAGACGTGTACGACGTGTGGGATGGAGGTTGAAGAGTTGGAGTTTTAGGGAGGGTGTGCTGGCTATGAGGCGACGCAAGGCGAGGCTGGTCGATGTTGCATATGATATCATGATACCCATACCCCTGGCTTAGGAAATAAACTGCGATTGTTCATCAAGGTCTTGGCGAAGGTAGCTGGCAAGTGAAGCAGTTGTTGATGTTGTCGAATGACATGGTGCAAAGACTAGTGACTGTACGTACTGTACACGCGCTGGAGGCTCGAAGAGGTGCGAGTAAGACGCAATCTCCCCCGTCAGTGGTTGTAGAAGCAGCTAGTAATCCTAGCAAGTCTCGAGTTGATGGAGAACAGTTTCTCTATATATTTCGAAATATGAAGGCCGATTTGATACTTCCAGAAAGCCCAAGCTAGATCTGCGTATGTGTCTCGCCCCTTCCCCTTGTCCGGTAAGTCCTCACGTCGACCGCTTCGACAACAGTTTACCAGATATGCCGACGAATTGTGAGTTGGCAGCGATAGTCTGTTCTGGACCGGGATCATCTTCCCACCCTATGCGTGACTCTTCTTGCAAGAGACTCATGGGGATCTCCATGAACTCCATAAGCTCCGCAACCCACAACATTCGGCGATCGTCCACCTCTTCCAAGTCCTCGTGTCTGTCCTCAGAATGACCCGTTGCCTGTCTCACTAGATCTGTTATGTAACGGACTAGCTCCCGGAGCACCTTTTTCGGTGGTGAATCCGAGGCAAAAGTAGACTTGAACCTATCGTTGCGGTAATCTATGGTGTATCCTGGAGCGGGAGGTCCTGGTCTCTTCTATTGAAGTTAGTGTTTGGTCGCATGCAAAGCTGCATGACTGGGCTCTGCAGAGTAACTTACCACAGGTCTCGCTTCCCTTTTAAAGAGGTCCAACTCCTCCTTCCAGCGTAACCGGCCCTGGTTAGATAAGTGCTTGTCGTAGCTCTTCAAGATCCGACGAAACAATTTGTCCTTCAATTCTTCAAACCCATGTCCCTCGATGGATTTCATCTCCGCGTCAAGCTGTGCATGTTTCTCGGCTGTATCGACCCATTGGACAATACTGTGCAGTAGTCCTCCTTGCTCCTGCTGCCCCAGGCAACATGTGTGGTCAAGTTCGAGCTCCTCGAAACGGCAGCGTCGAATAAGCTTGACTAAGGAAATCCTTGAATCGTCGTCCCTCCCAAGCTCCTTGAGGAGATTCAACCATTCCATTACAATAGGCAGCCCCCTATCGTCAGGATAGATGGTTTCGAAATCGGAACGACAGGAAAAGACCTGCAAGGCCGTACATCCACCATCTGAACAAGAACACCGGCAATGATCTGCCATCAAAATATCTGCACCAGCTTGCAAAAGTAACCTGATTGTACCTGGATAGTCACGGGTTCCATTGAGCCCAATCGCGTCTGGGGAACTGACCCATCCCTCGAGAGTCTTCATTAAGACGGTGGAACCAATATGGTTTTGATCGTTGGCCAGTGCATTCATTCCGATGTAGTACTGAACCAATGTTGGGATACCTTTGTAAGCTGCAACCATCAGAGGTGTCGCGCCTTTGCTGTCCTTGCGATTGATACCGGTATATCCGTGTTCAATAAAAATCTTGGTGTACTCTAGGGGCCAGATGAAGTGAAGTAGTTGACACTCCTCAGAATCTCTTCGATCGAATTCTCCAACCAGATCGAAATTGATGTCCTCTATCATAGTGACCAGAGCAGTGATGTCATCACACGAAAACCGATGCAGAAATTGAGAAGGTCCCTCGAAAGCTATGTACGATAGTATGTGCTTTGCAATGGACGAGCAAAGGCTTGGCCATTTATCATCTGGGAATAAGGTCTGAATGTGGCCTAGGACTTCGAATATGTAATCACGTTGAATGTGAAAAAGTGCAAACCTGATGAAGGCTGGGCCGTCCGTGGAGGAGAGGGTGTATGCGAGGTCAGCGCCTCCCGAGAGGAAGGATTTTGCGCATCCGCTATGTCCTAGTACGGCTGTATAAACCAAAGGAGAGTTGCCACAACAATCTAAGACGTTCAAAGGGCGACCAGCATCTAGCAATGCTCGAGTCAGTTCCGAGTCGTTTCGTACGATGGCCAAATGCAGAGGTGTCTGTCCTAGAAAATTAGACGCAGCGTCCAGGTTTTCGTAGTTACGACGCAGTGTCATCAATGCCTTTTCTGGACTGTGGATGATGTCATGTTGGATTGACGATGTGTTTCCGAAGTCTGAGGGTAGTTAATTTCAGAGCGTGGTAGGGAGGTATGACAAGTGGTCCAGTAGTGCATACCTGGATCCAGCAGTATCAGCTTCTGAAGGAATTCGAGGTTGAGTCTGTAATTTAAATCCAATGTATAACCGTATATTCCAAACCGATAGGGGCTGACCGGTTTTGCTAAGAACATTGGATCGAATCCAAGGTTTACAAGCTCATCAAGCAGAACCAGGTGATAACCTCGATTGCTGATTCTCCAACCTATACATCTGTATAGCAAACTGATATACTCATACTGTCAGAGAGCTTATTAAGAAAACGTGTATTGAAACATCTGTACTTACTTGATATTATCAAGACCTTGTGTCATTTTGAAAGTGGCTATAAACAGCCGCAAGAGGGATACAAAAGCATCCATGTCACAATAAATATCCGAAATGAGTTTCTATAGAAGTGATTAGAATGGTCTATAAATGAAAAGAAACATAAATACCTCTAGATATCCTTTTCCACTTGGATCGATGTGATGTATAAAGGAAGGATCCTTTCGGTACATTTCGGTGAACCGTGATATCCCTTCATCAAGGGTAATGAAACGTTCGCTGACATTGTAGAGTATTTCAAATCCCGGGGATGTGTATCGAACGATATGTTGAGGCCGCAAGCTCAGCCCAATGGAATACCCGGTTGCTTCGCTCTGGATGCCTATGGCAGCAGTCACGGCCCACGGGAAACCAAGTTGGGAGAGGGCCACCCTGAATGAGTACGTGTACTGCCTGCCATCGCACGTGGGATTGTCACAGCTGCCAAGAATCATCGACAGGGGAGTGTACTTGAAAGCCCAGAATCGACGGTGAACAGTCCCCTTTCTGTGGCAGCAGCAGGTACAGCTTCTTTTGAGGCAACCCCGGCGACCACGGCCCCAGTTACTACGCGTCTGGAGAGATGTTGAAGTGCCATGGTGGTTGGAACTGGGTCCATCACTACTTGAATCCAACTGTGATGGCTGCAGAGGAGGCGAAACGAGCGTTTGGATCATGCCCAACTGACCTAGGCTGTTACTTTCAGTCAGCATGAACTTGAAGCAGGAATGGAAGAAGAATAAGGAATAAGCAAGTAGTTGTGTTATGACAGAGACAAGGTGCTTACAGCATCAGATTTACTTTGGCATCGTGTGCGAGCTTCTTAAGCGATTCGAGATCATCCTGACAAGAAGATACCCATTGCAATCTCTGTACGGAGGTTCGCAGGCCCTTCTGGGCTGCCGTGACAGTCGCCTTCTGTGACAGTGCATCGAGGGCACCCACGACAGCTTGGATAGAGGACTTGCAATGCACAACGATAAGGTCTGCCTGATTCGTCTGCCCGTCAGTACAGTAGAGCCTCTTCGCGACCTCGCAGATGAAGTCGAGGTCTCGGGCTACAATGTCAAATTCGACCGGCACTCGCTTGGTGAGCTTGTATGCTTTCCGGAGCCGGCTGGTGCCGCTTGCGACCTGGAGAGCAAGGGAAGTCAAGCCCGCGGCCCCACTGACGATACCGATGACTTCAGCCATGGTTATGGTATGGGTGAGCAGTGACGTACGACAATTGGGATGAAGAAAAGTCTAGATGCGATGTGTAGTGTTTGGACAATGGGCCTTTCGTTTCTACGAGACAAGGGACCGTGGCGTTGAAGCAAAGTGAAGAAGGAAGCAAGAGGGTGAATATCTGGCAGGGTACGCGCAAAACACCCCCCGACAACGAGGCAAATCTGTGACGTCGACTGCTGCCCCCGCCGGGCTTAAAATAGATTACCCAAGGAAACACAAATGTATGCGTGAAGCTTCGGACCCCAATCATGGGCAATAATTTGATACTTTCAGGGGCTGGATATTTGGGGTTCGTCGGTTTAGGGGCCACAACTGAATCGCCCCCAAGTCTGATACTGTTGCCCCATCCTGGTTCCACGAAAGGCCTGGTGTGCGCAGCCTGCCGAATGGGAAGCATGCCGTTTCGATGCAGGCTCTCCAAGAATCGAATTCTAGCCCCAATGGAGGACTGCTTCCAGCCAGCCCCATGCACCCTTGTCACCTACTGTGCTTCGAGATTAGACCGGATCGATTGAACGCGAATGGCCATTGAAATTCCGTCACGCGAGTGTGGTATTAGGCGTCTACGGTGCATCTTATGGCTGGCGGACCATCCGTCTTCTAGCATATCATTGGTCACAAGTCCTGATATGATTGTGAAAAATGGAGAGCCGATGGAAGGTTACAGCTACAGGAACATATCTCAGCTCCACTGGGAACGTTTTTGTCAACTGAAATCATACATAAACTCGCGATACTCAAGTATCTCTTGCACGTTGTTGCGAGGCTGATGGATTGTTGAGGGGTGGGGGCTCTCGAGGAGCAATACAGGGATGAGCTTGCCTGTGCCCTTCTAAGGCTAGTCTTCTAGCCCTCCCTCCCAACGACCCAAGTGATTCCACCGAGCAACAACACCCCTTGCTTCCAAGCGAAAGCATGGTAAGCAATCCAAACCAACAACCAGTACCGCACACACCATGCGGATTTTGGATACGGGCAAGGTAGAAGTTTTTTCTCGCGTGGTGAATCGAGTGTCGTCGGGTCATCATTCACCTTGGCGAAAGTTCATTTGTGTACCGAATCATTCCGGTTGCGACTTCGCCTCCAATCCCTTGCAGCCAACGCCCATCTCTGAACCACGTCGACTCTGGATCCATGGAACCAGCTTCGAGACAGCTCTGCGTTCTATGCATTAAATCTCTCTAGCTAGACATTCATGAATGATATATCTGGACTCTCGATATTTTACTCTGTTGCTCGCCGTTCAATTGAAGGGACCCAGCATAGCTGGCAGCTAGCATGTCTTTCCAGCCTCTGATACCCATCTCCGACATGAGTACCTTAGCTCTTGCCACCATACTCTTCGGCGCCGTGCGTCTCTTTACTGCTCCATCGACATTCCAATGCTAATTTTCTTCACAGATCACCACATATGCGTTAACGAGAACCATCTACCTGCTATACTTTCACCCGCTCTCCCGCTTTCCAGGGCCGCGACTTGCAGCCGTCTCCAATCTCTGGTATGCCTACCACTGGTTCTACGGGCGGTGGCCCTGGGCGATTGAGAGCGTCTTGCACCGATACGGGCCCGGGGCCGTCCGAATTGCGCCCAACGAGCTCGCCTTCTTTACTCCCGAGGCATTCACGGACATCTACGCGCCGCAGCACAAGGGTCTGGAGGTTTTCGTCAAAACTGACTTCCAGAACCGCGGCAAGGACCTTGGCGGGCTTATCTGGGAGGAAGATCCCGTCCGGCATCGCAGCGTGGCCAGGCAGATCGCCCCGGCTTTCAGCAGCCGGTTCCTGCGGAGTTTAGAGCCCGTCGTACACGAGCACATGGACTATTTCGTGACGAGGATGAAAGAGCTCGCTTCGGATCATAAAACAATCGGCGTCCCGCTGGTGACATGGACCAATTGGTTGGCTTTGGATATGGCCGCCGACTTGGCGTTGAACGAGAAGATGTACCAGATGCGCGACAGTAATACCCACCCATTCCTGCAGGGGCGTCACTTCTTCCTAGGGTACTGACCATGGCCAATAGTGAAGGATTCGGTGAATCTTGATGTTATGCTCAGCTTTAACTCTTTTGCGACCGTCCTCCAAGTGTTTAAGCGGTTCCCACTCATCAAGCCGCTTCAATACCTGTTCGCACCCTTTGGCAAGATTACGCTGTTTGCCCAGATGGAGAAGGCGACGCGGAATACTGTGATGAAGCGTGTTGGTAAGATACCTTTGCTTCCTTTTCTTTTTCGTTTAGGACTCTTTGATATCATACATGGTTTGCTCTGCCAATTCCTTTGTTGTCCGTCTCGCTGCCAATGAATTGGTAATGAGACACCCGCACATACTAACGCATATGCCCAATAGACCGACGCGGTCATACGGAGCATCCCGACTACTTCGACTTCATCCTACCAGTCGGCGCCCCCGTACCTACAGACAAGGGGGAGTTCTATCATACGGGGTCTGTCGCGTTGCAAGTTATGTTTGCTGGCTGGGGACCCATGGGCGACTTGTTTTACGGCGCCCTCCTGCTACTGCTCGAGAACCCCGAGACCCATCAGATCTTCATCAGGGAGATCCGGGACGCCTTTTCAAACTACGAGGACATCAAACCGGGGTCCGAGATGACGTCCCTGCCGTATCTCCACGCCTGTATCGAGGAGACGCTGCGCATGCTCCCAAGCAACAACACGGGCCTGCCGCGAATCAGCCCCGGGGCTATGGTAGACGGACAATACATACCGAAGGGTGTAAGAAATAACCCGTGCTGAGTATGGAGAGATTTATTAACACTTTCTTTCCCAGACACACGTACAGTCCTCCATCTGGGCTTTGGCGCGGCATCCGGACTACTTCCATCAGCCGCTCCGCTTCCAGCCCCAACGATGGCTCCCTGCTTCTCATGCACTTTACGACCCAGCTTTTGCTGATGATAACCTCAAGAGCCTGTACCCTTTCAGCCTCGGCCCGCGGGTCTGCATGGGCCGAGAGATAGCGTGGACGCAGGCGAAGCTCTTCTTGGCCAAGGTCCTTTGGTCATTTGACATAGTCAAGGTCGAAGGACAGAGAGTTGACTTGGAGAGGGACTTACTTCACTACGGCTTCTTTGAGAAGCCAGAGGTGTATGTTCGGTTTCTGCCTGTACCGCGATGAGAGAACTATGGAAAAGGCTTTACTTACTATGAGAATTGGCAAAGGGACCTGAGTCCTATCGTGACTATCAGTCGCGGTCGCCCCTGCTTGCTACTTACCGGTGCAAGACTAGAATAAAGAGACTATAGTGAGGATGTGGATGAAGCCCAGTAGCCTGTGACCCCACTGCCGCGGACGTTGGTATGACAGGTAGATGAAAGAACATCTACGCAGCATTTTCTATACTCACCGAGACCAAATGCTCTTCGATAGCTCTTTCCAAGTCGATGGAATGGCATCTCCTAGCCCATATGAGCGGCGTAGTAAAATCCGCGATCGGGTCCGGGTCCTGCCCCAACGTCGTCTTCGCCGTCGTTTCGAGAAACACGCGCATCCGGAAGCCCCACGCGTCCGACAGCGTCCGCGTGCCGCAGGAAGGGCTGCGGATGACGCTCGACTCGACGTCGACGGGCGCGCCGCCCGCGAGGAGCGTCCGGGCCAGCCGCCCGATCTCCGAGTTGGGGTCCGGATACGGCTGCCATCTCGCGCCCCACGATCCCAGGGCGTGCAGCGGGGTCCAGTCCTCGTCGGTTACGATGTCGGCCCTGGCGCCGTGTTTCAAGAGGGTTTCGGCGGTGCGGTACATCCCGCGTGCCATCTTCAGTCGGGTAGGCGACAGGGCGCACATCAGGGGCGTCCAGCCGTTATCGTTGGTCGCGTTGATGTCCAGACCCAAGTCAGTAGGTACTCGACCATGTCGTCTTCCAGTCCGCCGGCCGCAACGTAGTGCAGGAGGGACTCCCCCGTGCGCGTTGCTTACGTGTAGCATGCTCTCCGGGGCGTCGGGGAAGGCGCCGCGACAGTGGGATAAGCATAGCTGCAGTTGCGCCAGGCTTCCGAACTGCGCGACGCCATGGAGTGCTATCTCCCCCTCTTCGTCGGCCATCTCGGACAGCGCGCCGTGCTGGAGAAGGATATCGAGAGCCGTAGTCTGGGGGCGAAGAGGGTTGAACGATGAGCACGCGAAATGGAGGGCGTTCTTACCCTGTGGCCCCGGGCGATTGGGATCCGCCCCCTTTTCGAGAAGGCCCTTCAAGGCGCCGTCGCATCGTGGTGATATGGCGGCCTGATGGAGCAGAGGCCAGTGGTTGGAGCCGGTTTCTCCCTCGGGGTCGCCGCCGGCCTCGATGAGGCGACGGACTAAGCGCCGCTGGCTTTCGAAGTCGTCGGGGTTAGGGTCTGGTCTTGTTGGAGACTCCATGAGGACCGTCCGTCTGGTAACCGCCTTCTGCACCGCTTTCTGGATGTCGGTGGACTCGTATGCGACCTTGGACAACAAGACGGCCACGGCGTCGTCACACCAGGCGTGTGCGGCATCGTTCAGCGCCTGCCGCTTTTCGTCGTCGGTCCAGCCGTCCCAGACGTCGAGGAAGTAGGCCACCAGGTCCGGGTGATTGTTTCGGGCCGCCACGCGGAGACAAGTAAGCGCTCTGCTTGCTCCTCTGCCTATTTGACTTACTATGCCTCCCCGTAGAATTCCTCGGCCTCTTCCTCGGCCTCCTCGGCCTCCTCCTCGTCGGCTGAGGAGGGGACAGCAACGCCCCTCGGGCCCCACCAGCCGCCAGAACAGGCGCGCCATCGCGAGCCGGCCGTGCTGCGACGCGGCCAGCAGCGGGGTGAACCCAGGGTCGGACGACTGCTGGACCTTCGGACTGACGACGGCGTCCATCATCATCTGCACCGCGGCGTTGTAGCCTTTGAAAATGGCCCAGTGCAGGGCCTCGCCGATGGCGTGGCCGGGGTCGGCTTCGGGGCTCCAGGTCTGGAGGATCTCGGACAGGTAGGCTCGGTCTCCTTCCTTTTCTCCATGTTCAAGGTACGGTTCTACCACGGAGTAATACATATCTACGGTCCCAGTTGTCGAGAAGTCGAATAACCTACCGTAGTCGACATGAAAATACAGAAACTAGAGTCCTTTTGCCGGTGGTCTTGTTGTTGGTTTTGAATAGGTCCTCGTGGCTGCCTAAAATTAGTAAGCAGGGAATGAATTCCACAATTATGAGTAATAGCACACTCGAGTCTACTCGATATTGGCACGATGCCAAGTATGTATCTCGGGGGATCTAACCCTATTCGAATCAGGCCGAGGTAAGGGAGTCGGAAGGAAAAAGTACATGCGGCGCAGCATGTATTTGCTGACTCTTCACTTAACTTACCATATGCCGCGTGTTGAAGCCAGACAATCAAGGGTCACCTCAATGGCAACTCCTGGATCTTCGCCATACTTGTTTCCTTGGCAAAAGGAGCAGGATGTTTCTCGTAGTGGCATCGAGGATGTCATCATCCGCATTTCAGTCACCCTTGGAAGGAAAGCACGTAGGCAGACTATCACGATACATCGAGGCTGTATTATTGTCATTTAGGCCGTCATACCGTGCAATGCTATTCAGAAACGTCCAAACTTCATTGCACGTTCGCCATGACCATGCGCCAGAAGGTCAGCCACAGATGTACCGCTCCATCTCCCTATAGTCAAGCCGGGTCCCCCATTCCTGTCCGTCTGAGCAGCATGGTCCACGCTGCAGCATTTAGTCGTGGTCGCAATCAAAGCTCTCCATCGGAGAACCGCGCGCCCACAAAGGCGCAGCCTCTGTTGACGAGATGGTTGATGAGTGCATTATGGATGTCTATCAGGACATCCGTAGGAGTATTGAGCAGGGAGTTGGGCAGCATACGCGGATCGGAGTCGTATCTGGAGTAGCTCAAATCTCGGCACTGATCGGCCACATCGCAAAGGACCCGGAACAGGCCCTTTCTGTCATTTCCGGACTCGTCGCAGATGCGGATTCGGAGATCCTCTGGACCGAAGCCCCCGCGGTCTTATCCATATTCCAGGGCCGTTCGGTAGTTTCTGGCAATCTGTCTCGGCAGATGGCAGAGGCGGGCATAGGCGTGATCCACGGCTTTCAGCACAGCCTTGGCTTCCTTGAGGTCGGCAGTTTGGACAAGACCAGTTAGCTTGGCCGTGTACTCTTCGTCCATCTGATAAACCAACTGATGCGCCTCTGCTCCCTTCAGACAGTTGATGATCTTCTCCATTGGCGAGCCGGAGATGTAGCTACCAGTGTTCAACTCAGCCACTACCTGCTTCGCGACATCTGGTTTGCAACGCATTGCCAGACGGGTGATGTCCGACGAGACGAGGACTTTCTCGGTGCCGCAAGTCAGGTGGAGGTAGATGGCCTCTCTCCTCTTCGGCGTCATATCCTCAATCATCCGTTCGAAGTGGTCAAGAGCAGCCTTCTCGTTCAACTCGGGCTTACTGTACAGGCAGGTGAGTTTTTTCAACAGCCCGGGCTGGTCTTTGCGGAGGCCCCTAAAGGTATAATGCCCGAGGACCTCGGCCTTGTCCTTGCTCATGTAGCGCCAGCACGCGAGATGGAGCTCATCGTCGGTGACGGGTAGGAAATCTTGCAAAAAGAAAAAACCCCCACGACGATGCTATCGTGCTCATCCCGGCACTTGTCGAGTTCCGCCATAATCTTGCTGCTGCTCACTGGCATCTCGTTCTGAGAGATGGCGTACATGTCACTGCGCATAGCGTCTATGCAGTCGCCGTTGAACGGCATGGTGTGGAGGAACTCCTTGTTGGTCTCCAAGTCTGGCAGGCGTCGTGCAGCGACGCAAGGGAGGAGGTTCTCCAGGATCGTATCGAGTAGATAGGAACCCATGCCAGTTGAGTAACTGCACATAGACTATATTAGAAAAATAGGAAAACAGAAATAATTAAGCCGCAGGTTCATGTAAGCGTCAATTACGGTTTTTGGGTGCTATAACTTACCTTTGGGAACCGACTTATGGCGGCTTGTGGCGTGATGAGTAACCTGTGGATGGAACAGTTGCATAGGATGACTCGCAAAGAGAGGAAGTAAAGAATACGCCCTGAAAAGACTGCATAAAGGTCTTATGGATGAGACTGCAAGTAGAAGAAGTGGGACCAGACAAAAGTCTTATTATTTATAACGGTCAGCGGAAGCCCACGGGTATCGAATCAGCAGCAACAGTGAAACATGGCAAACTGCCCATTAGGGCTCCCATCCCAGCCTACAGCAGGAGACAAATAGGTAACAGAGCAAAACGAAACAAGAACTTGAGGAATTATGCCATGAATAGTATGTTATTCTTATCGTGTACAAAGGAAACTGCCAAGTGGTGAGAGCAAGAGCATCTTAATGATGTAGGCCTGAAACCTGTTCTCCTCGGCCCAATGCTCAAGTGTCAACCAATACCAAAAAAACACTGTCCATATCCTGTCCCGCAGGATCTTCCCTATCGTACACCGTATAATTCGTCCCAAGCACTACCTTCGCCAGCAATAGTTGGTCGCATGCTCAGAGCCTGTGCAAGACCACCCTCGTACCCTCGTGGGACATGTCATTCGCCTTCAGGAAGTCGATGATTGCGTTGTGAATGTCGATCTGATCATCGACCGGCGCCTTGTACAGACTCGACGGGATCTTCCGATACTTGGGGGCATCCTCCACGTCGTCGATCCGGCACGCGCTCTCCAAGTCCTTGACCAGTTTCGACAGGCCCTTCTTCCCACCCGTAGAGGTCTCGTAGATCGACTTGTTGATCTTCTTCACCTTCTTGTCGTTGTCGCTACCATGGAGCCGCTTCAAGGCGGTAGCGTAGTTGCGTGCAGCGTGGCGGGGCAGCAGGAGCAGGCGAGCCCGGGCGCCGTCCACTGCAGCAAACAAGGTCTTCGCATCCTCGGCGCCGAGCAGGCGGATGAGCCAGGCGAGCTCGGCCCTGTAATCGTCGTCCATCGCGCCAGTCTCTTCATCCTCATGGTCCGGCGATCGTTTCAGCAGCGCAGTGACCTGTCCCAGGGGCGAGTCGGGCGTCGTCTTCCAGGATTTTGGCAGTTCGTGCAAAACCTGCTTAGCGACATGGAAGTTGCAGCGGATGGCCAGGCGATCGATATCCGAGGTAAGCGGAGGTGTGGTGGAGCCGGCGGTGAAGTGGCAGTAAAAGACGGCCCGGTCTTTGGGCTCGACGTCGTGAACCAGCTCCCGAACGAGCTCGCGAATCTTCGCGGCGCTTGCGCCCTTCTTGGACCGATACAGCTTGGCGAGATGTTCGTAGATCTCTACTGCTTCCGAACAGTCGAGAGCCTCCTTGTCCAGAGCCTTGAGCCTCTCCTTGCTCGACAGGAAGCAGAGCGATCGGAGCAGCTCGTCGTCGGAGACCACAAGCTTGGCTTGCAAGAACGATATCACGGCGTTGATGACGCTGGCACGGTTCCGAAGGCCTTGCTCAAGAGCCCACATGGCACCGCGGCGAGTGGTAGCCTCATTGTGAACAATGGCGGACAACACGCAACTCAGATCGCCGGCAAGGTGTTGAGAAGGGTTGAGTAGGACTGGAGCTCGACAAGGTTGTGCTGCGCGATGGCAGGGTGCATTGTGTCAAGAGCTTCCCGAAGATTGTCCATGGTGTGTATGTTGGACTGTCTGCGAAATGGGTTGAGGATACCGGTTAGCAAAGTAATTCAGTTCATGGGAGACGATGATATGGCAGATTAACAGTTTCAATCTGACGGAATGTGGTGTGATCATGTGTAAAACCACATTTAAGACTTACCTTGACAATGGAATGTTCTTGTACGTAAGAGACGATCTGGTCGTAGAATGGATCTTGACAAGTGAACCAAGACAAGCAAGAAGAGATTGATGGAGATGAAGATTCTAGAGATGAAGCAGATGGTGTGGAGAGGCTGCGAATGAAGCGCAGAAGGTGAAAGGTAGGGTTGTGTTGCACCTGTAGCTGATGGTTTGTTGACGACAACTGCTGTTGGGATCTCAGGAAAGATGATGATGAGAAAAAGAGAAGGTGATGGAGTGGAGGGAAGGCATAAATTTATAGGTAAGAGAAGGAGGTCGGCTGATTGTGCAATGGACGAGCACTGAATGCAAGATCAAGGATTTACTGATTGTACTGTCGATGTAGCTCGCCGGCGCAGCTCACAAGAAGCTCACATTATTTTCAGATTCAGATTTACTGATTTACTGATTTGATCAGCACTCCTCTCACGCCGCTGGTGATCTTCAGGGTCGGGTACGAATAGGTTCGCTTCAATCGGCTTAGGGGGATCAATCTAACTAGCTCAAAACGGAAATTGGGAAAGGGTATTTATGAAAAGTAGCAATCTATGTCATGATCTCGTCTCATCCAGTTCATATCTTCGTAATTCCTCCAGGGGGGCGATGTCCCTACGTAAGTCTCATCAATCTGTGAAAATAGCACCACCAAATCCGCCTCGTTTGAGTACAGACCCTCGGGGAGCTACACTCGATATCCTAACCTCTATAATAGTTCTTAAAGATCAACTCCCCCTGGTAGTCCCAGCCCTTGTCCTTGAGGTACTCAATCATCGCGTTATTGAGATCGATGACGAGGTCCCGAGACGCAGGATCGAGCAGACTGGACGGAACCATCCGATGCTTGTCGAAGCCGGAGTAGCACGCGTGCACGAGGCCTTTGAGGAGGGCTCGACCTCCTTCCGCCTGTTCGCAAAATGGTCGCCGATGATGTCAGACTCCAGATGCTGCCACGCCACGTGCAGATCCTCGGGATCGCGCCACAGCGCGGCCAGGTAGTTCTGGGAGATGAACCGCGGCATGTAGAGGAGCCGCGCGTGGGCGCGCCGTATGGCCGTGGACACGACGTCGATGTCGAGCCGGTCTAGTCGCTGCAGGAGCTCGAACAATTCGGCCGTGGCGTGGGGATCCATGCGCTTGCCGATGCCGGGGATGACGGACCACCGCGAGCGCTTGAGGAATGCGACGACCTTCTTGACGGGGGCGACTGGCACGAAAAGTCCAGGTGGGGGAGTGTTTGCTTCGCGACGTCGGCGTCGCACGCCATGGCCAGCTGAAGAATCTGCGAGGGAAGATAGGGCGGCCTGCAGCCGGAGACGAAGATCAGCGCGTAATAGAGCGTCTCCCTCTGCGCCGGGGTCACCTTGTGGATGATCCGGTTGATCATCTTGAGCACGAGCCGGTCGCTCGTGTCCTTCTTGTGGACGCGGAACTGTTGGTCCAAGGTGTCGTAGTACCGCTCGAAGCCGTTATTGCTATCGCTCGCGAACGCCGGGTGCTTGAGGACGCTGATACTCTTCGCGTTCAGGAAGCGGAGGCATACCAGATGCAGCTCCTCGTCCGACACGACGGGCGACAGCGACGGCTGCAGGCCCTCGACCATGGCCTCGACGATGCGGTCGGGCCAGGCGTGCAGGTGCAGGTCCGCGACCTCGCGGGCCGAAAGCTTGCCGTTCCGGACGACGGACTGCAGCAGCCGGCGCAGCTGGTCGAGGTGGTCCCCGTTGAAGGGCAGCGCCTTGAGCAGCTGGGCGTCGGTCGCGATCTGGGCCAGGCGCTGCTCCGCCACGGCCGGGTGCAGCCGGTGCAGGACCTCCTCCAGCACCTTGTGGTTGACCATCTTGCCGAGGAGCTGCTGCTGCGTGAAGCTCAGGTTTGGATGCATGAGTCAGCAACCGGGTTGTGCGCGCGGGCAGGCAACGGAGGAATGGAGAGGCTCGGGTCTCCGCTGCTGGGCCGAAATGTCGGTGGTGACGGCTGGTGAAAATTATCCATTTTATGGAAAACATGGTCGAAAGATTGAGGTTGGGAGGTGTGGAGGACTGTTCCCATGAAGGTCTAGTTCTCGTGAAGCTCATTGGGGGGATGGCGAAGAAGTCGGGCCCTTGCCAGCGTGGCCGTGGAGCAAAGTTGTGCTTAGGGACGCCTATTTTAAGCAGAATAAAGGGGCCGTGTCTGGGTGGGGCTGATGCGTATACTCCATTGGCCAGCATTTACCCCTGGCGCTTACGTACTTGTACACCTACTCAACGTCTCCTTGATGAGTTACTGTAGTTAGTTATATGGCCGAAGAAGGTTCTTCCATAGATTAGAGAAGTTGATAGTAGAAATAGCTGAAATTCTTGGGTCTAAAGATTCGGGACACGGGCTGTGATATTGTGCGCTTACGTAACTGATACACCTGCTGCTGACAAAACAGGACCGGAGTAACAATGCAAAATTGTATAACCATATCAACTGAAAAAAATATGGAGACTCGATCTTTTGGGCTCTTAACTAATGTAACATATTCAGTTCTCGTAAAGAGACATTATCGTACAATTCAACCGAAGCAGCGACAATGTAATGAATAAGGAGTTCCTCCACAAGTACGCCGGCCTATGCAGAACCCTAAGCGTCTGCGCTGGTGGTCATTACGACCCCGTGGGATATCGTACAGTAATATACATACAGTCCAGCTGTTGGCCTGTTCTTATTAGTATCAGTTATGCAGTGAGGGAGGCTGAGTAGTACATACCTGATCTTCGGACCTTCAGCTTGTAGCCGAGAACGGTGGTGGATCAGGAGCATCGCCCAGTGCATGAATAGCAACAATCTCCTCCATCCGCCCATGCATGTGAGGCTGTTTGATGATCATATTGTTCAGTTTGACCTGCTCAACATACGACAACTCCTTCAGCGCACCAGGGACGGAACCATGACCAGGCCCGTCCGCATCGGCAGCCCCCAGGTAAGATTCGTGAATAGCCTCAACAGTATTCACCGCCAAGACCTGCTCAAACCCGCCCTGTGACGAGAGCTTTTGCGAGAACGCGGCGCGGCTCCAATCTCGGGTAGCGACAAGGAGCCGCCAGTTCCGCACGACCTGCCGCTGAATCGTTTTGACCTTCGCGTCGGCCGCGTTGATCTCTTTGCGGAGCTTCACGAAGTTCTTGATATCGAGCTTTTGGACTTCGCGGAGCAAGCAGGCGGTATTCGCCATGACGCAGTCGAACCGTTGGGGGTCCATGACGGCCTCGGCCGCCTGGAGCAAGCGGCCCAGGGAGCCCGGCACTTGATCATTTTGGAGCATGTAGCGGAACAGCTTGAGGCCGTCGGGGGTCACGTCCTTGACGAGCTGGATGGCGCGGCTGACGGGCTGGAGGCCGTTGTAGCGGGCCGTCAGGGTGATGTACAGGTCCTCGCGGAGCTGGGGGGTGGTGGCGCAGTTGACGAGTTGCTGGTTCGCTTCGAGGAGGGCGATGCGCCATTCGGGCTGGTTGTGGGTCATGATGCGTTTGATGTTCTTGAGGCACTGGCTGAAGGCTTCAACACTGTTCAGTTTCGCATCTGGTGTTAAATCCCTAGTTAGTACATATTATGCTTCGCCTGGGAACAAGGAGGGGGTTAAGGAGAACGTACTATCGAGACAGTCGATATTGTCGGGGTTCAGGTAATCCAGGCACGCGAACATGAGCTCCTTGTGATTGGTCGGACGCGGGCTGAGAAAGTCTTCGACGGCCTTGATCCACTCCTGGCTCGGTTCGATGTCGATGAAATCGACAAAGGCGGGGCCGTTTTCGTAACCTTTCATGGCGTTCACCATAAGTAATCCGAGGGCCTTGATCTGCTTCTCGCTCCCGGCTACGACCATGTATCCGCTGTTGGGTTCGGCATTCAGCTGGAGGAAGCGGCTCCGGGCCATGAGGGCAGTTAAATCTCCTAGCATGGCCCAGACCTTGGACCAGTTGAGCTGTGGTGGATCAGGGTCTTTTGTGGTGTTCAGCCAAGATGGTACTGAGGTGGGATGAGAGATCGATGGATCTGTTATGGATTAAATAATGTCTAGGTATGTTTGTAGAGGAAATATGCGGGAAAGAGTGTTCAACTTACCATCTTCTTGGGTAACCACGTCATTTTCGGAGGGGTTTGCTCTTGGATGTTTCTCAATCTGTAGCAATGCTCCTGGTTAGCATATGTACACCAGCAGAGAGCAGAAAAGAGGCTCAGATTGCAATTGCCAAACACCAGTGCTGCCAAACCAAGCCGTGTAAGGTGGGAGGAATGGACTGGTCAAACATATTTACCTTTATCTCCTCAGGGGGCCAGTAGGCCTGGAAGATGACCGTGAGGGCAATCTTCAGCGCGAAGAGGTTGAATGCGAAGAGTAGGAGCGTGAATCGCAAGTCTGTCTCCTTGGTTTTCTCAATCATGCCCAGGGTAAGGAGGACGGCGAGGGCGCTAGCGAAAGAGAAGTCGGGGACGGGTGACCACTCCATGACGAGGGATGACCAGGTGTGTTATGATGTTGGTGAGTATGATGTTGACGAGAACGAGAGCTTGGTGGTCAAGGATCAAGTCACGCGGCGTGTGTTTGCGTGTGATCGTCAGACGCAAGCGGCAACATGAAAGGGGGGTATGAGAGCGGAAAAGAAGTGATCTCTCAGAAGAAGAGGAACAAGTAACAAGCGACAGACTTTGGAAGCCGAAGCGAAGGGGGTTGTTGCGATTGAGTTGAGCTGTTCATGTGTCTGTAGCACCAGTTTCGTAGCTGGCTTTGGGTACTAGAGAGCGTAGCAACTGATGTGCCGGTTGATGGTTGTCAGTCGGATGGAGGAAGGAGAAGGAAATAAATAAGCTTGAAAACAAGCTTAATTGGAAATCAGCCAATCGGTAAACCAGACTAATCCAAAAGTGGACAGAAACAGGAACGGTGAAACAATAACAGATCAGCTAGAAAGTGAGGACAATAGGGAACAATCACTCGAAGAGGTACTTGTTGAGAGACACGCGAGAGAAGTGGGGCACAGATGACATTGCTGGCGATACCCAGTATGGTGTTTTGGGTGCTTTAGGCCTGAATTTAGTACCTAGGTGACCAACTAGTGATGGAAAAGTAACCAGACGAAACTATTCAGTAGTAAGTCCAAGCTCTTTCAACCCAAGGTCCGCTCCCTCCTCATGAGTACGAAGTAGTACACAACCGTCCCTTCGTCCATCGAATCAGAACCCCACAGCAGCCGCATTCGAGGTGTCGATAGCCATAACCTTGGCGGGCTCGACGAACGTGCCGTTCACAGGGCTGTTGAGACCACCAGCTGTGACCACGTAGAGAATATGGCTGTCCGTAGCCGTCCGACCGAAAACAGCCGCGTTCACGCCGGCCATGACCTCTTGGGTCTGTTCACCCGCCACGACGGCGCTTTTGGCTGTATCCTGGTTGTAGGCCACGACCGTGTTGTTCGGGTTCGTCGTGATCCACAGGGTTCCATCATCGGAAATAGCGAAATCGTCCATGAAGGTGATCGGCATGAATACCACCGTCTCCACCGTCACGTTCGTAAAGTCGATGCTTGCCTCAACCTTGGGAGTGAAGCTAGGAATAGAAGCAGCAGGATCCGTAGTCATTGCTGTATCTGATGAAGAATAAGAAGTGGGGACAGGGAATCCGTCTTTATCGATGGCCATGCGGTACATGGTGGCGGCGAAGCTGTTGGACCAGTAGACGTAACCGTTGTAGATCTTGATGCCGTTGATGCCCATAAGAAAAGGCCAGCCAGGTACAGGAACCATTTCCGGGACAGCAGCCACGGTGTCGACCTGATTCGAGTTCACATCAACCCGGAGAAGAGAGCCCGTGGAGTCGGTGACGAGGATCACGCCTAGCCTACCCGGGACACTGGTAAGTCCATTAGGGTAGACATGGTCGGGCAAATCCAGCAGCTTCTTGAAAGATGGCTGTTTATTGTCAGGGCTGCAGTTGATCTTGCAAGGTATATGAGAGTCGGCAAACGAGACCTGCCAGAGCGAGAAGGTGCCGAAGATCGGGTCGGCGGTGCCATGGAACTTGCCACCTGCGACAACGAAGATATCGGGCGCAACCTCGGTGATGCCCAGCAAGCCAGTCATGTCGGGGAACGTGTAGAGCAAGGTGGCTTGGGGGTTATTAGATTGGACCGCCGTCAGGGTGTACAGCTGGGGAGTAGGTTGCAGCAGGGTGAACAGCAGATCGCCATTGGAGCGAGCAGCGACGTTCTCGATCCATGTGCCAAGTTGCCCGAACTGGAAGAGCTGGTGAGACGGGAAGGGCAGAGTGTTGGCGGCGACATGGTTGACGGCGTTGATGTCGGACGCGACACCGGGGGCTGTCAGACCCAGAGTCTGAGCCAGCAAGGTTGTGAGGATGAGCAGATACATGATGATAGAATGTATCAGACCATGCAGTATCTTGGGGTCACGGGAAGTGGGATGAAGCGTGTTGTGTGTGAGCAAAAATACAAATTTGCTCATTCGGCGTGGGATGCAAGACGGTATGATCAGACTAAGTCTGATAAGATGAAATAATGGTGTTTGGCACGCTGGGTTTTCACTAGTAGCATTCCAATTGGTGGAAGTAGTGCTATAAAGTTGAATGGGCCAAGCCGATTAACCTAAGCCAATGGGTGAGGTGCTGGATGTGTGTTATAAGTAAAGAACCACAGCGCCGGGATCGACTCCTCTACTATTACAATAAGCATACCTGGTATGCTGCTTCTTATTTAGTCCTCTAAAGAGCTACGAGGCACTACGATGTGGCCGTTTATTAGTTGTCGCTGTTATCCCTTGCTTTCTGCCATTAAACGGTGCATTTGCTCCTTACATTGGATTGAGCCTTGGCATCGACGTCGTGGTCGACCGTATTCGACCTACTTCATGCAAGAAATTCCGCCGTGCGCATCACAGTTACTAGTCCCGTACTTCGGGTAAGGGGTCAACTAAATGGCCTTCAAGGGGAAGACAATGGTTGGACGAATTATGATCAATATTCAGGAAGGAAAGGTACAGGTCTATTAGAATTGATAATGTCTAGGTTAGACATCTGCATGCATTCGTGCGGCGCAGTAGGGCAGAGGAAACATTAATAGAACATAATGTGGGGATCAAGTCAAAAGTTGTTGGGCTCAATTGGAATGCCGTCAATTAATATGTCGAATTCGTGATCAACCTGGATGGGAATTGCGAGTGGATGGATGGATGTAGCCCAGCCATCGAATCCAGCATCGTTTTCAATCCACCATCGGGCATCGCGCGGGCGTTATCAGGCCATTGCTGTTGTTTGGGAGTTTGGCAGCATCAAGGCATGTCCACGAAAACATCGGAAGTTCTAGCGCCTTCTGCCGTACGACGCTCGTCTCCACGCCCGCCGCGACTCGCCTCACAGCATGGAGGGCAGCCTGCAGTGCGCCCCGAGCATTGTCCGTGGTTGGATCGGCTGGGGCCGCAGCGAAGCGGTGCGCTGCAGAAAGTCTTCAGAACCAAAAGTCTTCGCCGATCTTGCTAATGCTTCGGAGTTTAGAGGCCTGGAGGGGCCGCGTTGTTGTTGCTGACTTGAGAGGGGAGAACAATGAGCCGCGCAGCGCCCCGCCTCCGACCTTGTCCGCCCCTGCACCGCCAAGGGTCTTCCCTCTCAATCCTCGCTCAATCTTGATTCGAATCTTGGACGGCGGTTACGACCGATCCTGCTTATCCAAGACCCTGAATCGCCAAAGTCTGCAACGCGTTTTCCCGGGCTGACTCACTGAATCTGCATCGGCTTTACCGGGCTGCGACCCTGGAATTCAGCCTGGAAAACATCCAACTTTCCCCAACACTGCATGCTACAGAAAATGGCAGAATTCTGGGCAGATCGTTCGGCACCACCTAAAAGGCCCATGACGGTGCGGAAAAAGCCGCATGGAGCACATCGGTGTTAGCTTTAGTAATTGCTGCTCCATATCTCCATTCTTGACAACGTCATGCAAACTGTACCGGTAGCCTCGGTGCTTGGCAACAATGACCCAACTATGCGCTCAGCAGTATAAAACAGCGAGAGAATCCGCCTTATTAAAGTCTGGAATTCGAAGTATCATCAATCTCATCATCTCATCAATCGTGTCTTCATTCTTCTAGGCATCCAACTATCCAACCATCTGAACCTGTCTTCCCGTCACTGGTCAGCACCCTAACTCGAAGCTTAAAAACCCCTGTGCCACGAGACGCTAGAAGCCCCCTAGCGCACCTAAACCCACTAATACATAAGCCCGACCACCAAACCACCATCACCATGGTCGTCAACAAGGCCCTGATCTTCAAGAAGGTCCCCGAGAACTTCCCCGTCCCCGGCGAGCACCTGACCATCGAAGACGTCGGCTTCGACGCCGACGCCGCCCCCGCCCGCGGGCGGCATCACGGCCGAGGTCCTCTACGCCTCGTACGACCCGTACCTGCGCGGCCGCATGCGCGAGCCCAACACCAAGAGCTACTCGGCCCCCTTTGACCTCGGCAAGCCCGTCGTCAACGACACCATCGCGCGCGTCCTGAAATCCGATAGCGCCAACCACAAGCCCGGCGACCTCATCAAGACCTTCGGGCCCTTCCAGCAGTACATCACCATCGACCTCAAGGCGCCCGTCCAGAGCGTCTACAAGGTCGACCCAGCCCAGAAGCTCGACAACCCGCACGGGCTCGAGCCGGGCTTTTTCTTGGGAGCGCTCGGCATGCCGGGCCTGACGGCCTACTCCTCCCTGCACGAGATCGGCAAGCCCAAGAAGGGCGAGACCATCTTCGTCAGCAGCGCCGCCGGCGCCGTCGGCCAGGTCGTCGGCCAGGTCGCCAAGCACGAGGGCCTGAAAGTGATCGGCTCCGTCGGGTCCGACGAGAAGCTCGACTTTATCACCAAGGAGCTCGGCTTCGACGGCGGCTTCAACTACAAGAAGGAGCGGCCCGCGGACGCGCTCAAGCGCCTCGCGCCGCAGGGCATCGACCTGTACTTTGAGAACGTGGGCGGCGAGCACCTCGAGGCCGCGCTGGACGCCATGAACGACGACGGGCGCGTCGTCGTGTGCGGCATGATCGAGGGCTACAACTGCCCGCCCGAGAAGCGGTACGGGGTCAAGAACCTGTTCCAGCTCTTCGCCAAGCACATCATGATGCGCGGCTTCATCGTGGGCCAGCCCGACTTCGGCCCGGCCTACACCAAGGAGCACCAGGCCAACGTGCAGAAGTGGCTCGCCGACGGCAGCCTCAAGGCCAAGCTGCATGTCACCGAGGGCATCGACAACGCCGCCGAGGGCTTTATTGGCATGCTCAAGGGAGAGAACTTTGGCAAGGCCGTGCTCAGGATCAAGGCGTAAGAGGGTAGTTGTGTGTATATGGCTGCAAACACGTTTAGATTATGAATTATGAAATACAAAATAATACCAAAGAAATCTTGACCACATACGTCCCCGAGAAGGAAATTGTTCAACCCAAGCATATTGTCTGTTCCTCTGCGTTCTGCCGCCACTTGTGCTCCATGAAACGATTTGGGCCCACCAGCTTTGACAACTGGGCATTGCCAGTAGTGAGGTCAGCAGAGCTGAATCCCAAGTTCACTGGATCCATATAGTCATAGGATGTCAGTGACCCAACCTCTACTATGCCTACGCGTTCAAAGTGGCCATCCAGCCTTTTCATCACAAGTAGTGTTGCCCGGGACTTTGTGTCAGAGTGTCTTTCCTGAATGGGCAGTGGACTGTGGGGGTCGTACTCATTTAATATGACGGCAGGATATGGTGTCATCATTTCCACAGGTTCGTCGATGAAAGCATCCGAAGCCATGTGCTCGGCCTCCGTCACAGGTAATATGACGAGCATTGCTGGGTGGGTGTGTTTTCTGTGGTAGTCGTCACCTTGCGGTGGTTCAACGAGATTGCCAGGTATGAACATAACCTCTGTAAGTTTCGATCGCAAGTACAAGTATCTCGGCCATGATTTCTTTACACCGAAGTCCCGGTAGACTGTTTCCAGAGGTATACTTCGCTTTTCATCCAGGTACATCATGGATAGGTCTATGTTCGCGTTGAGGGGGAGTATAGCCGTGCCCTGCCAGCCGGCCCACGACCAACTTGGATGTCCATGGCGCCGCCGCGCAGTCAAATTAGCCCGGTGCGTCCAATCTAGAGCAACAAGTGACGAGTGAGGTGAGCGTTCAGACAAGATCGGAATGCCCCACAAGTGATGCTGATGGCGGCTGCCGTCTCTGTGGTCATTGAGGACACCCAGGAAGGCCTGGAGGGAGTCCTCATCGTGCGTCAGCTTCCTTGAGCTAAACTCGGTAACTTTATAGGTCAGGTTTAGGTAGTCATCCCCAAGTCCGTATGGAATCGATTGATACGTCCATGGCAATGACGGTCCTAGATATCTGAACAATCCAAACACAGACCTCCCGCAGTCGGTCAGCGAAACGCCACATGGTATCGACTCCGGAAAAAGCCTCGCTGTCGCACAAGAATATGGTCTGTCTTTCCGTGAAGAAGAGCCGGCGCCTGGCGAGGTATCCCTCCTGGTAAGTCCATCCACGTGTGGCCCATCTGGTTTTCCGGAGAAAGTCGAAGCTGTAAGGGGGATTGGGCGGAATGTCAAGGATCCCACTGTGAGCTCTCGTAGTATGCTACGCCTCACACTGATACCTGGGAGGCCATCGTCGGCACTGGTTCCTGACGTAGATATAATGACAATGGCAGCTCGTTTGTACACCTCATCCATTTTGTGGATCATGTGTTCTTTGTGAACACTGTCTTGATCAATGCACTATATCCGAACTCAGTCAGTCGAACTCTATAAAGCAGATATGAGTATTTCGTTCATGCCGGTCGACCCAGAGGTAACGGTATTCAAGTGAAAGGGTAACCTTGATGCTGTCCTGCACAATGATGGGGAAATCAGGCTCTTTGCTGTGGCTGTCAGAGGTCGTTCCTGCATCGCCCCACACGTATGACAGAGCGACATACTCGCTGTCTGTCGGGGCCGCAACTACTTGCATCGTGTGGCAGTCGATGACGTGTAACCGCAGTTCTGGAAGTGAGCCCCTCGGCCCCTGGCAATTTGGGTGCCTCGCGTGGCAAGCCCTCTCTGCCCTTTTTGATATACGCAAAGTCAGGGCAGCCATCTAGGAGACGCAGCCGATCATCACCTCGGTATCTCATGTCTCCAATCCATGAGGCGTCCCGTGGAGGGTTGGTAACCGTACCGTCGAAGATTTCTTGATGGCGTTCATTGACTTTTTCTTTTTTTGTTCTTTTGCGTTTCGACTTATACCAGCGCAGGTAAGCAGAAGCAAGTGACGCAAACCCGAGCAAACCCAACAGGCGTTCATGCAGGGGCGAAACGCCGGACAAAAGACTAGATGGAGGTTGCGAAATGGACGCATATCGATCCTCCTTGTCGTTGAGGCCAGGCCCGGACAACAGAAGGAAGCCCCGTTCCCTGATCACCCAGTAACACCAACTATCGATCTCCCTAATGGTGAGCCGGTTTCTCTGCTCCGGAGCAACTGGTTCATGGAGAACATAGAGAACTATCTCCTTTCCACGGAGCGGCCCAACATTTAGCGACCAACTGGCTGTCACACGCAGATCCAACAGTCACTCTGCAGGACCAACTGGCATGCAGCATCGGCCCAACAGGGGTCTACATTCCGGAAAGGCTACGGCGCCTAAGGGTAGAAAACAAAGGAAGGAAGGACCTTAAGGTCCCCTACGATGTGTATATAAACCTCACACTCGACCTCACTTTGAGTGAGAAAAGAACCAGAGACCCTAGAAGTGCCATAGTCAAATATTAGCTGAATCAGATCCAAGCCCTTCAAGCCCTTGTCACACTGGCTGCTAGTATACAATTAGCAGTAACGCCATCTAGCTCTGCTGGCTTTATGGTTGCCAGAGCGCGGCAGATCTGGCATCTTGAAGATCGGAGCTCTTGGTGAGAATCCGACGGCGAAAATCGGCGGACCTCCACACAGGCATCAACTTCTTCCTGGGCTTGTTTGGTTATTTCGGACCAATCGATTGCCTCACATACCGCGCAGAGTATATCCGGGTCCTTGGGCATTTGCGTCAGCGATGAAGGATCCATGGGACAGGACTTTCCTGAGTTCAAATTCAAAACTGGTTTGACTGAAGACGAATGACTGAACGGTAGTGAGTTCGTCTGCCGTTGCGGTACGATCAGATTCCACAGAAAATAAGGCCAAGGGCAGAGTCAAGGCATTTCAAGCGATCATGCGGGGTTCTGAACCCAAGACCAGTAAGGCTACACCGGTCTGCGTCATTGGGCTGGTCACCTGAGGCATGATTGGTCTGTATACGAAATAGGCTAAACATTTCTCTGTAATAACGAGGGGAAGCAACCCGACTCAAGCCTGATCATAAGGTCGCCAGTCGGCTGCGTCCAATTCCAAACGTCATTGCAAGTTCAGTGCGTAAAGGGCTGCGACTACGGCTGCTCGGGAGCCTCAAATGTACAGTCAGGGTACCGGACTTTATCGGTAATGAACGAATGGCCATATTGAAACTTGTGATCCAATAGAAAGGATGTCATCGTCTTCTTCGGCTGACAGTTGACAGGCTGATCTTGAAACTGGCTCGGGTATTGTTAACCTTACTTCAGAGCGAGGTAGCATTTGAGGTTATTGCCAGGACTCCTTGAAACCCTGTGGAGAGGTCAGCGCCCCGCCTCGGGGGTCCCCTGCATGGCTGGGCATTTCACCTTGGACCAAACATTCGCATCGAGCATGAGCATCTGCTTGCAAGAGGCAGATCAATTATGTCAAGGAGTATAATGGATGTGAATATGTATCCTCCTACAGTTATATCGCTCAATATGTATCCTCCTACAGTTATATCGCTCAACTGCAATTTGAAGCCATTGGACCTTCTTTCATTTGTCCCTACCCCATGCCCTGTACAGCTGCTGTTGAGTTAGTGAGCTTAGGGGCTGATTTAAGCTTAGCGACCACCCAAGCAACCCCTTCACTCCACTACGGGACCCCATTTTAACGGGCGCTTGCTGAAATCTCCCTAAAAACCGCATCGTCGGATCTTTCAGGGCAACGCCAAGATCCAAGCAAGGTGGGCATCCAGGGAGTCGACTGTCTCAAGCGAACCATGGCATCGCGCATATTGGCGTGAGACGCAGAGCCTCACCGCGATTCTCCCGAACTCCTATCTGCGCATCGGACACCCCGGGCCCTCTCCCTCCTCTTTTTTTTCGGGCCACCTGCCGGATCTGATCAGGTTCGGGCATCTGCGCCAGCAATGCACCCCGTCGCACATCAAACAGCCCCGTCCGAGATGAGACGATAGGTCTTGGCTGACCAGCCCCAAGCCCGGCAGATCGGCTTCTTGGGAAACATCGTGAGCATCCTCCCGCGCGCCAACAATGCGGCTCGGATTAAAGATGCGATTTAAAAAGATCGCCCGTCCCGTCGAACCTTTGTCGCTTCTTCTTACCCTTTCCTCAACCTACCTTCGTGTACCTTTACCTTCATTTTTCAACCAACGTTACCTGTAACTGTCTATCTTCCCCTCCGGCAAGGGTTGCTTCCATTCGTTTTTATACAACAAATCTTCATTCGCCCACGGCAATTGAACTTCATTCTTTTTTATAAACGCAACCTCTTTCCCAAAAACCAACAACACCACCATCAAGATGCAGTACTCCACCACCTTCACCGTCGCGGCCCTGTTCGCCTCGCTCGCCGCCGCCGCCCCGGCCAACCACGTCTCCTTCGTGACCGACAAGGCCATCATCGACACCCCGACGGACGTCAAGCCCGCCGTCGAGCTCGAGGCGCGCCAGAACGGCGGCGCCTGCTTCATCACCGGCAACGCGCAGCTGCCGGCCGAGGTCGCGACCGTGGTGCAGCAGCTCGGCCCCAAGGTCAAGTGCAACGCGGGCCTCAAGACGCTGGGCGGCGTGCCCGACGTGACCTCGGGCGGGCAGACGTACAGCAAGATCGACTTCAGCAAGTCGGGCACCTCGGGCCTGCAGTTCGCGCTCGACACCTTCGTCACGGCCGACTGCATGGCCGACAGCAACCTGCAGGCCTTCCAGGACGCACTCGACGTCTACACGGCGACCGAGGCCGGCCTGCGCAGCAGCGGCGGCAACTTCAACACCATCAAGGCGCCCAAGTTCTTCCTCGCCATGCAGATCTCCCGCATCAAGACCGCCCAGGGCAACCCGCCCACCGACGCGGCCAACCAGGTCGCGCATTTGGCCGAGAAGGTCACCAAGAACGCCGGTCGCGTCGATCAGTCGCTCATCGCCAAAGTCAACGCTCTGGCCAAGCAGACGTAAGAGGGGAGAGTGAAGGATACAGGAGTGGGAGAGGAGGGAAGAAGTACGTAGATACCTTACGGGTATATACTAATAAAGCAATTGGGTTGAATGGTAATGGTATTTCGTCTCTAGCCGTGATTCGTGATATCGCAGTATAATATAGACGAAAATCATGAACACAATCGAGAAAGAGATTGCAGGCGATAACTCGATTGCAAGAGTATGACAAGCTCCAGTCCAGAAAGGGAACATATCCCTGAGATAGAGAAGCCCAGGAAGACGCCAATGTCCCCGAAGCGTGTGAAACTCCCAAGGTATTCTCCAACATATTCCGTGAAAAATGGAATCCCAGCCCTACGTCAAATAAGACTCTAATGTGCTGTAACCCTGGGGTAAAAGAATATAGACTTGTTATGATGTGTTTATGCGTCTTTAATTGCCACCTCGGGATATCGTCTGGTTGGCTCAGTGCTCCTCCGCCGCACCATTGATAACTGAATTCCAACCACCATCGTGTCAGGGGGTTAGTGATGTCGGGTTCCCGCCTTCATCAAGGATGCGACGTACGGTCATCCTGAAGCGATCTTTCTCTGGGACCTGGGGCTCTGTCCGCTCGCCGTGTTCTACTTCTGGTTGGGCTTGCCGGTCCCTTGACCTTGTCGAATGGGAGTAGAGCAGGATAGGTTTCGACAAAGAGGGTACTACACTATCACTGGTGGTATCTAGGCGCAATCTGATTGGGGGCCTTCTCGGCACAGGCGAGACATTGGTTGTTGTTGTCCGTTGCACGAAATAGTAAGCTCCGCAGGGCGGTATCAGCTCCGATAAACGTAGAACCAGTGTGCCCAGTTCGGACCACGTCGAAGCCGCAGACGCGCTAGACATATCCAGTTGGGCTCGCCGGATACGGTTACTTGCGGGCCGTGTCGTCTCAGTGGAGTGCCATCTTCCCGACGTCTCGACCGCATCAAGCTCAAAGACCTCGACTTGCTGCTCGATGACCTCGCTGCCGGTACCCAGGCGTACCGGACAAAAAGTCTGCGATAACATCTTGTAGCGTCTTATGCAGTAGGGTCCGTCCGAAAGCGAATAGTAGGCGCACCGGGAGTTGTCTTCACCCGTGCTGGATACCAAGCTTTCGCAACTTGAACGTCTTGCGCACATTGACCACTCATCGGATATGTTGTTATTTCCGTCGGTGTCAAAAAGACCCCATTCTCCACCTTTTCCACTGGTCTTGGAAGCTTTTCCACGACACCAGGGCCGGTCGTCGTTTGCTTCCTGAGGTAGTGATGGATGTTGGTCTGTTCTTCTGAAGCTTTCGCCTCTGGGTACCTCGCTCGGAACCTAATGTTGACGAACTAACCGCTAGAGAAGGAGACGTCACTGAAAGGCCATCAGATGCAAAAGAAAGTGGAGAATATCCGTCTTGCGAGCTGCGGTCGAATGAGTGTACGGAGGTGGGCGTTCGAGGCTCGGCTTGCATGCTACCAGCTAGTGAGCGACTGCTAGAAAGAGATGTGTCATGTTTAGACCACCTGAATAGCCTCATCTTGGGTCTCTCGGGGCTCGCTGACTCATTGAGGCTCGGGCTCTCGGAAGCAGTATCCTGTAAGGTTGAACACGTGTCTGAGAACTGTTCCGATGTCTGATGATGTTCTAGACAAGTCGTCTCTGCCGTCCTGGACCGATAGCGGATAATATCGACTACAGTTTGCTGTGCTTGACTGATAGTCTCAGTGCGGAAAAGGGCGCGAAGGAGCCCTTCGTTCTGGACGATAAATTCCATTGGCTTCGGCAGTGCAACTTCTGAGGAAAGACCGGGATGTCCTTCTTCGATTGCTTCCGCCAGTAGTGGCTGCCCAGATAACCGATAAGTAACCAGGAGAAGTCTCAACACGTCTTCCTTGCGTGGATCATGGGTATCATCGTCAATGTTTTCCCAGAGCAGCTTGCATAGTCTTTGTGTGGCATCATGTTCGAGTTCATGGATCTGGCACAAGGCTAAAGCATAAATGAGCGCTTTGGACACTGACCGGTCGGTCCCCCGAGATTCCGCAATATCTTCAATGACTTCTGCATTCTGGATACCTTTGCCTTGGATGAAGCAGCACAGAGCGTGTTGGATACGCAACTGACTATGGTGCGCATCATCCGCATCACGTACCTTATGCCAACTTATGGCCTGCGCGAGGATTGCTTCAGCCCGTTCGAAGTCGACAACTTCCAATGCTCTCTGGGTCATCTTCTCGAGCCCGAGGGAGAAGGTGCTGTCGAAACTGTCTTCGGTGCGGTTGGTGTAGTTTGCGACATTACGGCATCGGTCCACCAGCTCGGGATCAGACGGTACGAACAACTCAGGAGCTTCGTCGAACCGTGGACCAAGCCCGTCTTGCACGGGTGGCACCCTGCGACGACGAAGCATTTGGATGAACCCAGCATATGCTAGTACTATCTCAGATGTGGTCGGGCTCATGACCCCGGACTCGGCATAGCTAGAATCATGGGCTTCGGGAATCCCACCATGACTGCTCTTGGCATAGACGGTAGATGCAGCAGTGCTGGCTGCCGCGTGAAAGCCCTTGGCGGCTTTTACCAGACCCTGAAGATTCTTTAGGATGTATGCATCACTCTTTGTCATGAAGGCAAGGGAGTGGGAGTTTGTTGCCGCCAGAGTGGATGTCTCTAGAGATTTCTTCAGCTTTTGGAGCTCACGTAGAGTCTCTTGCTGATTTGCACCGCTCCGAAGTGAAATCGAGCTGTTAATGGTGTCAGATGCTTTCAAATGTGATGGACGAAAGGGAAGCAAATAGGTATGACAACCTACGTGTTGATGACTTGAAGTAAGGTCTGGAGTGATATGGTTGACATGTGTATTTTGTCGCGCAAGCCGACTATGGTGCGGGCGTGAATCTGCATCTCTGCCGCGACTTTTGCACGTCGGAAAAGTCTGTTTTATATTCCGGCCCTGCTGATCTTCTTCTTGAGGGTATTAAGTTCATACATGGTTCGTTGACAGTCTGCAATGGCAATGTCACTTTGTTTCCATACATCTTCGTCGATTGGTGCCAATGCGAAGCGGTTTTTCCGACAATTCTGGAGGGCTTCGCGTATTGCTTGAATGTGGCTGGTAAGGATTCCGAGTTCGGCACACAGCCCGCTATAGCCAGTGTCACCCTGGCGGATTGACTGCAGGAACTTGTAGATCTTCGATGCAGCCTCCGCCAAAGTGATTACCGACGTCGTGATTGTAAGGGGGTCCATGGCAAATGGCTCCTACTGGGCTCTTTGAAGTGATGAGAAGATCGTGTAGGAAAGCTCCATCGCAAAAATCCCGTAATTACTGTTGAGTTAAGGGGTCTGCTGGCCTGCGCTGGTATGAGTCCAAAAGCAAAAGAACAAAAAGAAAGGGTGCAACCCATCTTCGGGGCACCACAAGGCCCATGTCTGGGCACCAGTCTGCCTCGCGATGCAGCTTACCACGAAATCACTTGATTGGAGGAGTTGCGCCCGAATGTATATCCACCTGCAAGATATCAAATTCCTGTGAGGCTCTCTCCGCGCGGATGCTACCTACTTGCAGCTCGGTGTTGCGGGTGCTGTAGAAGGGTCTGCCTTGTTCTCAATTAGCAATGCAACCCTATTGTAGTATCCCATAATGAACTTCGCCTTGCTGAAGGTGCTTTCACAAGCCCGTGCTTCTGAAGTGAGATTGCCTTGCAGTCAGACTTTGGGGCACTGTACGGGCTTTTTATTGTAGCATTGCGCGACCTCCTTGCATGGGGAATCACATTGGACAGAAAGAGCGAGGAAGAGGGGATAATCCGAGACAAGCAACCAAGGCTTGTTCAGGCCAACATACATGGCAACTGCGCTACAATCGCAAAGAGGGGTACACCCAATAGATCTTGTGTCGGGACATTTTCTATGATATGGGAAGCGAAAGTTGTATACAGACGTTCGCGACGGCCGAGCTGCTGGAGAACATCCTAGTGCACCTCGACCCCAAAACTTTCTTGACGTCAGCTCAGCTCGTGCAGCGAAGATGGCGCCAACAGATCCACAACTCAACGCCTCTGCAACAACAACTCTTCCTGCGCAGCATCCCCGCCCAATACAGTAGTCCGAGGGAAGTGAACCCGCTGCTGAAGGAACACTTCCCCATTTTCTTCTACGAGCGACCCGCCGAGCTCGATACAGTTCGTCCCCCACGAATTTCCCCGGAGGATTCTGACAATGACCCCGAGGCTTCCCACTCATGGTACAATGCCATGCGCCGCTGGCGGATCATGCGTACCGAGGCCGCGTGCAGCGCATGCGCTATATTCCGCAACGATGTACGCGACGACTTCGAAACGCGCCTGCCGTGGGCCGCAAGCGGCGAGCGGCGGCGCTCCGAAGCCTTCATGCGCCCCGGGGCCAGCTGGCGCGCGATGCTGGTGGCACAGCCGCCCATCCGTCTCGTCGGGTTCGTGCAGACGATCTCGGGCCGCGACGACACGGGTATGCCCTACCGCCTCGGCGAGCTGGACATGATGGCGGCCCGTGGTGGCGGCGGGCTGAGGATGGGCGGCCTGTACGATGCGGTCGCGGGGTGCTTGGCCGTAACAGTGGCGCAGCAGCCGGACCGGGCGGCAGCGTGCAGTATCGTCTGGGCGCCCTCGGCCGCGATGCCGGTGACGTTTGTCTCCTTCGGGATAGGGCTCCAGTCGCTCGGCGAGCGGGCGGACTTGATTCTGGAGCTTCTGGAGCCGAGCAGCCGCGGCGGCGGCGACGTTAACGACGACGGACCCCACCCGTGGCCGAGGGTCGCGAGGAGATCTGGCGCCGCGCTGAGGAGTCTCGGGCCAGGTTTGTGCATCCTGACGCCTCTGGCAAGCGGACGATTGCGGAAGAGGCTCTTCAGATGGGCTTGTTGGTCAATACATTGGATTAAGTATATCTATGATGGCGATTGATCACTAAGAAGATCACATCATTTGTTTTATGCCTTTTCGCTTTCTACGACTTTCTGGGTTTACAATGGCAAACCAGCAGAAACAAAAGACTCAAACAGAGCCAGGAACCACCACCCGTGAAGTAGATGCATACATTCGGCCATGCGAATTTTGTATATATATCCTACGAAAGTTCGCAACTTGTTTTTGGTGATGAAAAACTTCAAGCCAAGTTCCCTGGTTAAAACATAAAAATGCCCCTATATCATCATCCCCATCGCAAGCTCGTGTCCAGGTAAGTGACAACGCGGACAACAGAAACTCGAGACGCTTAGCAGCCGGCGTAGATGGACTGGGCGAACAGAGCGTAGGTGTCACTAGTTATGAGATAACATTAGTACAAATCATATGGAAAACGTGTCGCCAGTGATAGTTTATGGCAAAACTAATTTAAAAGCGGGGCGAAAACTTACGCGTGGTTCAGGTTCTGGCTGGCCGAGAGGCTGCGGACGTAGCTGTACCCGTAGCCGTTGTAGTCGGAGGTGCCCTTGATCTGGGTCAGGTGGGTGGCCTCGTGCAGGACGGTGCTGGCCTGGTCCTGGTCGTGGCAGGTGCGGGAGACGCCGGACAGGGCGCTGAAGAAGAGGTTGCAGTAGGCCATGTAGCTGCTGGAGGGCAGGGTGTAGGCCAGGACGCCGGAGGAGCAGGCGCCGTAGACGTCGGAGCAGTAGAGACGGCTGTTGTTTTGATAGTATGTTAGTTACGAGATATAATCTAACAGGAAGGGATAGGCAAGGTGACAAAAACTTACGAGCTGCCGCCGCTGGTGCTGCCGCACTCGGAAGCCACCTTGGTGAAGACGTTGGCAACGGTGCTGACAGTCGAAGAGGACGACGACTTGAAGTACTCCGTCATCTTGCTCGAGCTGGAGCGGGCGGTGCTGGCCGCGTTGCGAGCCGCCGAGGCGCAGTTGCTGAGGGCCGAGCGGATAGCGGTGGACTTGGACCCGGTGCAGTCGGACTGGAGCGAGGTGCGCCTGCCGATGAAGGAAGCGCGGGCCTCGGCGGCCTGGGCGCCGTCGACCTCGACCGCCTTGAGCGTGTTGGAGGTGTAGGGCACGACGCCGTCCAGGGTGGTGGAGTCAAGGGCCGCGGTCAGGAAGCCGCTGGTGGAGACGACGTCGTAGGCGCCGCCCTGGCTCAGGTCGTGCAGGTGCGCAATGTCGAAGGTGGCTTCGACCGAGGCGCCGGGGGCGATGACGCGGAAGGCGTCCTCGGGCAGGCCCGAGGTGGCGACGCGGAGACGGAGACCGTCGAAGGCGACCTTCTCGGCTTTATTCGGGGAATTATATGTCAGCAAGTCTGAGTATAGTATGTAGTAACAGTAGGAGGAGGAACTCACAGCCCTGGAAGACATCGACCTTCTCGACAGCGGCGTCGTCGAGGAAGGTGCCGGTCTTGAAGACCTTGACGGCCTCCTTGCCGTTGTTGACGACGGTGGCCTTGACCTGGGTGTTGCCGGTCTTCTCCAGGGTGACGGCCAGGGGCACGTCGCGCTTGGTGACGTCGAGGACGGCGGCGCTGGCCGCGGAGGCGAGCAGAGTGACGGTGGCGAAGAACTTCATGTTGAAGACGAGGGGGCTTGAAGAACGAGAGAGGGTTCTGCTGAAAGATGGGCTTGCCTTGAGTCTTGGCTGAGGAAAGGGTCGATGGGGATGAGGATCAGGAGAACATAAGAAAGTCATAGGGTTTCTATCCATACTTATACTTCATGAGGCCATAACCCCCAACCGCGTCTACTATAGCCCCCGCGCACGCCTCGGAACGCGAGGCAGAATGCTCCTAAGCAAAGAAGGGAAGCTGTATAGCGCAGGCTTCGGCCTCACCAGTCAGCGGCCGCCAAGCGGCTTAGACCCCATCATACCACAGCAGCACCGGCTCGGTCAAACGTGTCCAATAAGGCATGTGGTTTTTCGAAATGGCACCACACCCATATCAGAGACGGGGTCCGGAACTCGCTCGCCAGCGCGCGGGAAGGAGCATGAGAGAGTGAGTGAGTGTGTGTGTGTGGCTCATTCGGTATGCAATCCCCCTAATTTATTATTACTATTTCTAGAAAAGCTATAATATGCGGGTGTCCTACTGTCGCTGCCCCATGCATGATAAGGACGACGGGCCATTTGTGGAACAATCCGTCTTAGGCCCCCTTAGCCTGATAATTACTCAACATAATGCCAAGAGTTGGGGCCTGCTTATTCGTAGACAGGCTCCCTCGCTCGGTGCTCTTGCCCAAGTTCCCCTCATCGCCGCTGGCAGTTCCGGTGCTCAGAGAATGATGCCGGGTAGGCACAGATGCTGCCTTTGCTTTTCGAGTTCTCAGTGGCTGAGTGGTCTGTCGAGATTAAGGGGCCGCATGCTCTGTATCTCTATGCTGCTGCACTGCCGTTGCTGCCTATTGCTCTTTGCATCGCACAGCAGGTTCCTGGCCTCCATCGCTGACAGAGGATTGGGGGAAGGGCATCCATCCATCCAGCCAGCCAGCTAGCTTGAAACCGCCGGGAGTGGGGTCGTCTTTGCACGAGTACCGGGCGTGGGCGACCAGTTAGGCTTAGAGGAGGCCATGCAACTTGCTTATCAGTCTGGAATCTCGGAGCAGGGCCCAGATCTCCCGAGAGACTACCCCAGATTCGTACCTGATCACTGCCGATCATTTCCCAGGATCCTTTTGTCCACTGCCCAGTCATTGCCCAGGCTTTGCCTAGTCACCATCCATCCCGGGTTAGCCTTGCCGTCCCGGAACCTGGATGCGATAGTGCTGCGAATCATCGCGTGCCGTTTGCCGAAACTAGGGCCCTTTGCTCTCGAGATGGTTTCGCGTGGTTGTGTACGTGGCTTATGTTTGTGCCCAAAGGCTTGATATCTCTTGCAACCAATCGCAGATGATCCTCGAGCTCGCTGTGATATCTGCCGGCTTTTCAGCAATTGATGCGACAGCAGGTAACACCGCAGCACTCTGTAGCAGCACGCAGAGTTATCAGAACAGATATCAGTCTGCTCATGCGCTCCACCGAAGCCCAAGACCTACGAAAGCTTGTCCTAGCACCAGGACCTTCCTAATCACTACCTTTGTCCGTGGCTGCAGGCATCGCACCCCGGTCAGAACCGTTGGCGTCCGGCGGCAGAACCCAGCAAAGACCCGTTTTCAGGGCTTGGCGCGCAGAATCCCCGCTGGACAAGCAGCACGCAGCTCCCAGCGTCGCAGTCTGGCAGTGCTGGACAAAATACCCCGTCTGCCCAATCTATATCTCCCACATGCGTATGTTGTCTTCGAGAGTGAATTCCATGCCCAAAAAGGCAGTTGCTATTGCTAATCACCGATCGTCAGGGATCTTTGAGCAAACAAGCCTTCTGAGCCAAGCAATTCGTGTGCTTCTGGCAGTCTCGCTTCAGCGTCGCTTTGCGTCGGTCCACTTCTTGCAATGAAACTCCGAACGGGCCCCGCATGCACCGACTGCTGCTGGTAATTCTTACTTCAACTTCGCTCTCTATTGCACTATCTATCTTCCACCACTCCTATGTACTCTAAGCCATTGCGTCCGACCTGCCATAAACGACCAGTCGCATATTGATATCTCTCCGTCCTCCCTCTTTCCATCGTATGTCCCGCTCATTAATTATCTACACATAAGCATGAACAAGCAATAACTCAGATTGCGCAGCATATGAGCCGATCCCAGAACACGGCCCTGGTCTTCGTCGCAGTCGCTCTGCTCTTCCTCTTCTGGAAGAACTCCGCTGCAGACTCTTACTCCTTGACCGGACCTCCGGCATCAGCATCAGTCATGGGTTCGAACCTGGAAGTCTCAATCCGCAACGCGGGCGAGCATAAGCTGGCCCTCGGCGTCACCAACAAAGGCGACAAGCCCCCTGACCGTGATCTCCTGGAACTCCCCGCTGGACCCGACCGCACTCAAGCTCGGACTCGTCGAGTTCGTCCCCTCCGGCTCATCTGAGGCTGTCCAGATCAACACCATCCAAGTCCGCCGGAAGATGCCGCCTGAGAGCGACTCCCTTGTCACCATCAAGCCCGGGGAGAAGAAGGATAACGTGCTCGAGGTGGGAGAGCCCGTCGTGCCCTTGAGAATCTCAAAGGGAAGATGACTGTGAGATGCCAGGGGACGTGGATGGGTGTATGGGACGCAGATGGTTTCAAGACCGAGGAGCTGGAGAGCATTGGTTCCGCTCAGGAGGCACAGTTTGGTGACTTCAAGGCTGAGCTGGAGTCGGTTGAGTTCTGATAGCTATTTTTCTAGTGAGCCATGACAACGGGAGTTGGTTACATTCAGAGCATGAAGCTAATACGTGTACGTCAGTATAAGAATAAGCTCGGGAGATTAGGTTTTCGGCAGTCTGTGCGAGCATGTCATTGGGTTCACGCCGAAGTAAAAAGTGTTTATCACAACAACAGGTACAGCTTTGCCAATTATGGTTGCGTTCCAGAAGAAGGCCTATCTAGTTTGCTACATATAATGCCAGATTTTACCACCTGAAGAATGGCTTATGCCACATTCAGCATCTCACTACAGCGTAGTCTTGAGCGCTTACCGCCGGTCCTGAATGAATACAGTACCAGATGGCAGTTGAGAGATAGCGCAAAGCAAATCTCTTCTACTTTGCAGGTTGCTTGTTTCTGAGGAGGACGCGAATGTGGAGGGCGTGGTGCTCCCAAACCCTTGGCCACCAGGTTACCGACCCCTCTGCAGTCTCCGACAAGAATGCCATCGTTGATGTCATTCGAGCACTCCTCCCTCATGACAGCATGGGTGGCTTACATCTGCGTTTTTAACTTGTTGGGCTTCACGGCGTCCCTCAACCGGCAAACCCTGCACAGGCTCGTCCTCTCTTCTGCGTATCAGAATGGACCTCACGCACGACTTCGTTTGTTCCAGTAGTAGAATCCTCAACCGCTACAGCTCAGTCCGCGAAAAGGGATGAATCGGGAATTAAGAACTGCAGAAGCAATGAAGTAGAACAAGAAAAAAGTTTTGGTGGCAACCATTATTGTTACAATCTGAGGCATTGTCACGTGCGATGCCTCAACATTCCTGGTCCATATTGATAACTTCCTTATTGACAGGCAATTGGGATATGAAAATGATGAGGAAGAAGCATTGTCAACTCTCAAGTGTGGCCCTGTCGGGCCACCTATCTAGGCCTGCTCGGTAGCAATGTCTAACAATTACACATCTGGCTGTCTAGGCAATTTCCGGCTAACGCCAATTTCCGGAATCCCTCCAGTGCGTCCTTCTTCTGCATCAGCGTGTCGTAAGCAGTGGACGTCTGCTGCTTGTGATACGCTGAGTACCCAGACAACACCTTGCCTGCCATGATTTCGGCGATGGGGACAGTATGGTCCATCTAGAGGGCCTGCAGGTATTGGTCCGACTGAGGAGGCACAGGTTGGTAATTTGATATCTAAGCAAAGAGGCGGCATTCTGTATTATGTAACCAGCCTGATCTTAGCTGTACGTCGAAATAAGAATACGGTTTACCGACCTGGTTCACGGCAATCTGTGCATATCGCGCAATAATATTAGGGTTTTGACAAAGAAGGTTTGTTGGGTTGTGAACGCCTTGTGAACGAAGGTTAACCTATGAGAAGAATCCCGAACGGATTCACGAAGCTGATGTTCTTTACTCACTTCTACACTAACAGCATCCCGTTTCCGTACCAACGACTTTCATCCCTCCTTAACCGCTCTTGTTTTTCCAGGTATGCTGCGTAAGCAGCAGCCTCCTTCTTCTGGTGATAAGAAGAGTGCGCAGAAGAGATTTTACCAGCCAGGATGTCCTCCTGGGTGACCGAGGGATCCTCCTCGACAGGCTGGTGGGTTGCGGAGCCGTAACCGCCGTAGGCCTTGAGTTTCTCGAGATTCTCGGACTTCTGCATGAACGCGAAGGTAAAAGAACGAGTCCAAGGGGCATCGGCATCCAGCATCTCCGATACATCGTTACCCTGCGACTCATGGTGCTCAATGTACTGCTTGAGCAGCACGAAAATCTCCCGGTCAGAACGGATCTGACACTTGCTGCTGCGGCGGAAATAGAGGATGTTGAGCACGGACTCGGCGCTCAGGTACTTGGTGTCATGACACTCGTCGAACGAGTGTCCCTTCGTGTTGCACATGGGGCAACCATCGATGTCACAACCAGCGAGAGTGGGGGTCACAAAATCGCCGAGGGTATGTCCGCGCTCGCCGCAGTTGGCGCAGACCCAGTTGCGTTGACGAGGGATTTCAATGGCGCGGTCCATGGACGACGGCATGCTGGGATCAGTCCCAGCCTCAGCAGCTGCAGTGGCCTGGCCATCGTTGGCACCGGAAGCATCCTCCTCCACAACAACGGGAATTCCATTGGCCTGGACCTCAATGGGCTGATCGCGATGATCGCCGACCATAGTGTCGTCCAAGGTCTTGGTGTAGAGATCGACCTGATCTCCAGTAGGTGGCCCACTCCGGGAGTGGGGATGCAGCCAGCCCTTCGGAGCATCACCCTCGAATGGGAACTTCTCGTTCTCATCCTTGACAACGAGGTGGTACATGGTGCGGTCGATGCGCCAATTGTACCAATCGGTGCTGACGTCGTTGGTGCGTTCCTTGTTGATCAAGCACGATCGGGACCACTTCATGAGGGTCATCTTTGACAATCGCGACGGCGTTGTCCATGACCTCTTTATAGAGGGCGTAGTGTTGGAGATTCGGTTCGTGAGTCTCAAGAAGGGCGCGGACGGAAGATCTTCTGGCCTGCGCATCGGGCGAAAGCTCGTCGGTCTGGGAAATGTAGAGGCTCATTTTGCCGATGGTGTGATGTGGTTATTGTCTATAGTATCGAGACAAGGATTACTATAGAGTATAAGGTAGATGCTAGCAGGCGATGTGTTAGTCATTGGTGAAGAAGAATGGGAATAAAGGCCTTCTTACCTGGGATGGTCCAATCCTGTTGATGTGCGACATGCAAATTTGGATTGGGTTGCAGCATGAAGAAAAGAGAGGAAGGAAGGGTGGTCAAGGTGGTGCTGGGCTTTGAGGCACCTACTTATAGGGAATTATTCACAGTGAATGCAGGCCAGGTGGGGCAAATTGAATGCATGCCGGGTACAGAACTACATGGAAACAGAACTGCACGGAAGTCAGGCAGAAACAGAAAGAAGGGCGGGATGTCTGTGGCCATTCACTGATCCAGGAGATGGGTAATTTGCTAACACAGGCCAGTCACCTATCAACTACGAGGTTTCTACCTATAAAGCCGCTTCACACATGGCTGAGTTTATGGTTTGGCATGGAGCAATCTGCAAGGCTGTAACTGAAATAAGCGAAATGGTGCAGTAGAGAATCCTCCCTCTTATGGGAATATGTACTACATGATACGAAGTAATAGCTGCTACATGAGACTGTTTGCAACTGCATCAAAACGCACGAGGCAATCGTTTGACATGAAATCGCGTTGGTATTTGAGAGTTGGCTTAGTGCTCTCAAAATGATGCCTCATAGTAGCAATATTTTTTGCATTCCTCTCACCAGCTCAAAATTGGAATAGGAAACTATATAATACATGTTTGAGCCACGAGATAACAGTACATGCAAGCAACGCCATGAGTCAGTGTATCTAGCTGAGTGGACTCAATCAAGCGACAACTGGAACCTATTAAGTGTCTATGACACAAGTCCTGTTGGAAAGACCAATGCTAGAATTGAAGAGCTCATCCCTGTTGGAGGATTCGTAGATCTGATTTGAACCGTGCAGCATAGGTCCTGACTTATGTGAGATGGACGTGGGAAACCTCTGCCTGTTAAAGTGGAACCCCGCCTATACAGTTGTGCCTAACCAATAGGGAGTTACCATCATTAGCCCCGACTTTTTCTCTTCCACCCTCTTTCACCTCCACGCAGATGGCTTCATCTTTAAAACACGTATACACTCAGACAGATTACTGGGCACTGATATCAGTGCCCACGGTTTCAAATCTATATACAGCAAAACCCTTCCCTCGTCTCCCTTTGCTGCATCTTTAGCTACTTCCGCATTTTCCTCTCAAGAGACGCGACACCGACGAAAGCTAGTTACCGTAATAACATACCTGCTGCCGTCAACGAGGCCATGGCAGACGGTCAAATTAACCACGGCGGACTGCGTGCGAGTGTCCACAACACACCCAACGTAGCCACCACTTTCGGTAATAATCGTCGATCGCGCTCAGCAGCTGCGACCAGCTTGCGATGTGGTAACCACCACCACGGCCAGATTCGCCATGAGCATCGCAACTCGTACAATTTTAGAAACACTGGGGCATGATCGAGATTCTTTCGATCCTCCCACGGGTCCCGTTTACAGCGCTAACGATAAACCTGCCATCAGTCCGTCCCAAGTTCCTACCAACCGTCCTGCTCACGCCGCTGCTCATGGCGCCATCCACGGTTGGCTCAATGCCCTCCCCAGCAGCTTCGTTGACGTGCCCGCCGAGACGGACACAGCCAACCAGTACGAATACAGTAATCAGTTACTGGCGCTGATCAGACACTCGCGCAAGATTGTCCCATTGGGCAACCTTTTCACCCTGGACTCGAAGCTCCAGGACGTCCCCTGGGACAACATGAAGATGCAGATGCTTTCCAATCTTGATCATTTGCCTCCACTTATTATGGCCCTCCAAGCAATAAGCATGCCATTACTAGACACAATGACATTCTATGTAACGTTTTATTTATCATGCCGATTAAAAGGTACTGGAGATGCTTGGATTTATTTGCGTTGCTAGTAACTGTTGGACCGAAGCACTTCCCCATTAGCCTTATTATTCCCAAAACGGTCGTGGGTGGCTGGTGGGGTCTACTGTGTCACCACTGATTAAGGATTATCTGCATTGAATGAAATCAGTGATGGGAATTACTATTCAATTTTACTAGTACTATGATTCTAGTTCCTATAGTGATTGTTTCTCGAGTTGGTTCCTGGTAAAAGTGGAACCCCACCTATAGAAGTGCCCGCAACCAACAGATCACTCCTATAGAAAGTGCCTACCTACAGCCCCACTTCTTCACATATTTATTTCCTCTTTCCACCTTCATCCAGGTCTGGATCTGCAGAAACCCAAACGCATCTTTGGGATTACCTGAACATCTTCAAGAATCATCAATTCGAACTTCGACTTGTTCACCCAACACATTCCCCCATCTCACCCGCGATCATTCCTGCATCCCCATCTACTATCGGAATTGTTCAACTGCAAGGATGTCGCAAGACATTCGCAAGACCGAGGCCGCCCAGGCTGATGGTGGTGCATTGTATGGTGGATTGAATCAGAGTGTCCACGGCACTCAAAACAAACCCATTGCGCGCCCTGCCGCCCAGTCCGCAGGCTTCTACGCCAACCGCCGTACCAAAAGTGCCGTCAACTTCTCTGCCGCCCGTGGTTCTGTCAACGCACCGCTCAATGGTTCGGCCAATAACTCCACCAGCGGCCGTGTCAGCGGTCGTGTCAACCATCATTCCCGCGGTCATCGTCATCCGACTACAACCCCCAACGCCATTCCCTATGGCTCTGTCAATAATTCCGCCCGCAGCCCTGTCAACGGCTTCGCCAACAATCACACCAACAAGCCCGCCAACAAGCCCGCCAACGGTCATGCCAAAAAGGCTGCCAAGAATCATACCAAAAGGCCGCCAATAGCCAATCCGACGACTTCAATGGCTATACAAACACCAACGAATCGTCTCAAGTAGCCCCGGGTAGAGCGCCTCGCCCTCGCAAATACCACCATCATAAGAGACAAACTCACCGCAATAAGATGGGCAGTGCTCGTGCCAATCCTATCCATGTCAACAACAATGACCAAGAGCAGGTTATTGAGGCTGGCCCTGCAAATGTGGCCATGGCCAAGCATGTGGAGTCGAAGAAGCATGAGGAGTTGAAGCAACATGACGACACGAAGAAGGATTGCCTTGACCAATCCCAGACTCAGGCCAGAGGCACTCAGAAGATCAAGAACATGGGAAGCTTCTTTACCCTTGACCTGCACACCCGTGATCACCTCTGGGATTCCATGAAGCTAAAGCTGCCCAAGTACGAGGGCTGTGAGAGCTGGGTCCTCCCCTTCCCCGCTCACCTGAACTTCACACAGCTCGTGATCGCTCGCTGCAATGATGCCAGAGAGCTTCTGGACTCCCGACTTGTCCGCATCGTGTTCCGTATCCACGTTGACGTGAACGGCAAGGAGATCGGCCACGACATCCTGTTGACGCCCTGTAGCTGCTTCATTGCCCCGACGGACTTGCGCCTCCACGGTGCCCTGATGGACGCCTGGTGGAAGCTCTGTCGCTGGGAGGCCAGACTCGCGGCTGGCGAGCAGGTCAAGCTTCTCGACCATCTCAAGCACGAGCTCCAGATTGAGGTCCAGCAGAAGCGTGGTCGTACTCTTTAGACGTTTCTGGAAGCTGGATCATCATGTACACTAGGATCCTTTGGAGTTGGGCGCGAATTATACCCTACATAAAACCTATCGGATGAGTCGTACATGACTTATGCGTGGCTTCTGAGCACTCCTCACTAACAACTCTACTCAATGCTATGGTCAGCCTCACTGATGGAGGACAGTTGGCGGCTTTGATTCAGCTATTGCTGCAAGGTGGTGGATTGGCAAGCACACACATAGATGTTGTGCAGATCAATAAAGATATGAAAACCCATTATAATGTGAATGACACCCTCAGCATGCATTGAAGTAGTAAAACGACGCGAGCTGAATCGCTCGAAAAGTACAATACCTAAGGATGTTTGCAGATAACAAGACGTCACCAAATACGGGGCCACTGCAAATCGTTGATACTATCTCTAGTGACTGTTCATGGATAATAATAAAAGTTCTTTTTTCCTCTTACTGAGGTCATCTCGAAATCCAAGTTGTTTCTTCAAACCTCCTAGGTCCCGTAAATGGCAAACTCTGATTAGACACTGGGGGTCTTTTCGTTCCATTATTTGATGATCTCGTCCAGGGTCTGGTCCAGTTTGCTCAGGCCCGGGGCAGCGTCGTTGTTTTTGCTGTCAGCTATGTCGCTCGACAGGTACCGACGGAGAATAAAAGGCCGTTCTTAACAGCTTTGGACAAATAAAAGATGGCGAAAAGGAAGGGGGATCGTAGGATGGTTGTCGATTTCTTTTTGTCAAGAGCGGATAGCTGCGGTCCACAGTTTCATGGGCTTGGTACTCATTACCTGTGGCAAATGCGGACACTGGACGGCATCCTGTCGAAGCTCGTAGCGTAGTATGAAGGCGTGCCCGAGATCGACGTGTTGCTTCATTGGAGCTTGAACAGGGGCGCCGTCTCAATTTCGACGGCGCGCACTGCGGAGTGGTTCCAGGCATGCTTTCATGCCCTAAACCTCCGGCTCTCTGAGGAGATGGGGCATTTCACCACGATCGGTACGTGGCACCATCTCAGGGTTTATTTCGATCAGGATTTCAACCCATACGGTCAGTCTTTTGGTCTAAAACATTGACCGTCAGCTTCACATACACAATATCATTTCATATGTCTAGTGTAACCGTGTGAGCATTTGTTCATTTTCTACAATTTAATCCCATTCCAGTATCGAATAATCCATACAAGTCGGGTCAACTTCTCAAGGAAACCCCCAAAGAATAGGGTGGAAAGAAGCTATAACCTTGAAATGTTTGGTGAAACGCGTATCATTGGGGCCATTTCAGAATCAATCTATCGGAACTGACGAGCGTCTAATGACTGCGCCGCAATGCTGATGTTTCTAACGTAGGTAAGTGGAGGGGCATACGTGCACCTATTACAATGTGTGGTATCATCCTTAGGCACGTCCTTGCTCTCATTTTTCCTGCTCTGTGGTCTGCGAATTCCACACACCCGACCAATCTCACACAACTACATCCCGCAGCTCGTGAATTCAATCCAATCAACAACCATTTGCTTCCTTTCATCTCTCCTCTCGAATCCCATTTCTGCTGTGATCTGACGTTGAGAAGAACTTGCAGTCAGTCATAGGATCACCGTCTACACGCCACATTCCCTTCGACCAGTGCCCAATAACGAAAATGCCAAGCGACAGCATCAACAGTACATTCGACCACCTCAGCATCGCCGAATTTCCCAATGGCCTTGCCAGAAGAGGATCAAACCACGACCATGATTTTGGCAGCCAAGGCAACGGCTACGACCAAGACGCCCATTCGCCTCTGAGAATTCCTCGCGGCATTCCGTCTAGTTTCCAGAATGAGGGAACTAGACAGACGCGTTCTCGCAACGCACAGTCGCAACTCACTCCACATTACCATCCCGACGATGATTATCGGGACCAGTACATCAAGAAAGATGGCCTCGCACCGAATCCTATCGAGACGATCCGAGACGATCCGAACAACCATCAGATGACCAACAATCTCCAGATCGATAGTCAGCGCCAGAGTACCATGAACAACCAACCTCAGCCCCGCAAGCCGTCCAAGACCAAAGTCCTGGGAAACTTCTACCTACTCGATGTTGATTCTCGCGACAAGCTCTGGGACTCACTGCTACTTGGTACGCCCAAGTACGATGACTGTGAGAGCTGGGTCATCCTATTCCCGACTAGCATCATCCACTGCTTCGGGGAGCTCGTTATTTCCGGCTACGGCGAGGCTAAGAAATATCTTGACGACCGGTACGTCGGCCTTGTCCTTCGCCGCCAGCTGGACGACCAGAACCGAACCCAGGGGAAGGAGCTCGTGCTCACACCGGCATATCCGTCGATAGACCTCCACGACTTGCGCTTCCGAAACGCCATGTTGGACGCATGGTGGAAGCTGACGTGTTGGGTTGCACAGCTCAAGAAGGGCAATCAGGTTAACCTGCTCGGGTTTCTCAAGGACGAGGCGGAGGAGGAGCTCCGTCAGAAACAAGCCAGGGTCGGAGTGGTGGAGGATTCTGCCCTTCTGCCCTTTTATTACAATCTGGGTCTGCATCAGAAGGAGGGATCGAGACGATAATGTTGGGGCAGCGTAGAGTGGACGGATTTTGGACGGCACCGACATTTTGAGGATCTTTATAGCTGCTTCTTGTCAAGTGGAATACGACACCAGCAATGACCTACTTGATTCGGCTTTCACTAGGCAAGATGAATCGAGTTGTCACTGCGATACGATGGGTCAAGCATGATAATTTATGGTATGTAAGGTAGTAAGATCAGCAAAGGATACCACATTCGCTGTTGAACGATAATAAACCTATGCTAGCCATGCCGTTGCCAAGTATGTGAAACAGTCGAGCATCATGATCTGGATTAGCCTGATGAAGCAGGCATATCTGGGCCTATTGATCGGCCAGTATCTCTAAACAAACAAGCGTCTAATGGCTGTGCCGCAATTCTGAGATCCTCAACGGGAATGGCTGGGTATAGGCGCACCTATCAAATTGCACGGCATGCTTGGCCTTGTGAGGGTGATCGGTCTGCTAGGCTACTTGGCACCCTTTGCCAAGTCCAAATCTTACGTCGTGTGCCGCTCGTGCCGCATGTAAGCCACGGTCTTTTGGCCACCAAAATGCATATTAAGTACCCTTGAATCCCCAGGTCAGTCTGAATGAATCTCGCATTGGTGACACTAGCCCGATATGACGTCCTACTTCAACCCGCGGCGGATTGTCGCTGCCTCCGCTATTCTAGGAGCGATCTCGCAGGATATATTCAGCCATGCAGCTACGACAACTACTTCGACCACTGGAACCGCCTCCGTGACCTTGGCAGCACCGTCATCTTCCTCCTCAATAGAGGCACCCTACTTGGAGGCCGAATTCATCTTTCCCCGCAATGAGACTTACAAGGAATCCGCCGTCTTCCCCGTCACGTTCGCGTTCCGGGGCCTGGACGCCGTGCGCAAAATAGGCAGATTCACCATCCAATGGAGCATCATGCCCTACACCAACGGCGTCACCCCAGGGGGGCATCTCACACGACCGCGGCTACTTCGACGACATCCCGGAGGAAGGCGACGCCTGGATCGCCGTCGCCAACACCAACGTCACGGATTGGCTACTAAACGAGGCCCACCGGGACTACGGGGAGCGCTACACGATGGCCTGGGACCTCGACTTCCCGACCTCAGAAATAGCGACGACGGGCCCTGCGAGCGGTCGTACTTCATCGACCGCCGCATCATGTTCACCATCCACTCGAATTTCCAGATCCGAATGGGGCGAGGGGCCGGCTACGGCGACGAGGTCGGCATCGACGCCGTGGTCCCGGCCGACGAGTGCCCCGTCTTCAGCACCGCCGTCGAGTTCTGGCCGAACGCGACCGTGCCCGAGTGTCCCGCCTTTATGGAGGAGTGGAGGACGGGCAGGCAGGGCGACCCCTGCGGAGTCCGAGTCGACCAGGACGTCGCCAGCAGCATCCAGAGCAGGGCGTCGAGCATGGCCACGGCGTCCTGGCTAGCTACGCAGCCGCCGCCGACGACGACCTCGACATCGTCCAACTTTGTAGCTTTGCCAACGGCGCCCGCAGGATCTGCCTTTGTTGCGGTTTTCCTGATTACGTATTTGACTTTTGGGCTGTAGTAATAGGGATTCTATTTTCGTGTTGAGCTATCCTTTCAAAGAGTGCGTAGATAATGAGTGCGTAATATATGCTAGCTAGCGGGCTAGTGACACTGGGACAAAGCAAGTCGACTGAGCGGTTAGCGGAAGAGCTAGCTAAAATACGGCCACGCGCAAATAAGGGTTACCCTGTAGCTACCCTGAAGCCAAACTCTGAAGGAACTAAATCGCCGCCGCCACAGCTAGGGCGACGACGAGGCCAGGCTTGTTATATCGTAAGGAAACGCCATGAGTTTTATTGCCTCACCGGGGTACTCTTTAGAGACAGGATCCGGACTTGTTATCTCTGGTACCTAAAACAACTGGACTGGTCCATATCCTTTAAACTTCGGTATCGGTAAAGTGGACAAACGGTTCCAAACCGATAAGGAACAAGTGACCACCTGGAATTCCCAGAGGTGAAGAATTGTAATCTACAAATTGAATACATGCGTGCGCCCCACCTAGTAACAAGTACTTAAGAGTACCTGCAAATCGTTTGAACAGATAAAAACGACCGTTCCGGAACCATCTTCTCGCACAATTTGTGAGCCGCATAATCGGGACTGAGTAGCTATGATGCTATGATGTACTGCTATCAGTCGCAAAAGAGACTATTGGTTATGTCTTTGCCATGACTGCTCGACCCTTTTGCTCTTGTCGTCCCTTCTCGTGTGCAAGTCTTTTCTTTCTGCTGGCCTGCCCAGCATGAATCGTAAGTAAAAGGAAAGAAAAAAGGAAGAAAAAAAAAGAAGTGAAACAACAACCTCATCCACCACCCCAAGAAAAGCCCGAGAAAAGAGCAAAAAATTGGCTAAAAAGAAAGAAAAAGAGAGAAAAAAGGAACAAGTCGCAAAGGAGACAAATGCACTTATGAGGCTGACCATGACTTTCACATGCCTGGTTGACCATTTGCTCTTGCCCACTCCCCACTCAACTAGGAATATATGTAGGAAATACAGATGTTAGGTATACTTCTCATTGTGTCGCTTATAGTGAGTGCGTTGAAAGAGTCTATTGTCATGCACTCAAGTTATCTCAGCACATGCAAGCTGGTCACCGCATGGCTGTACTCACTAATCAGCACGCGGCAACCCGACCCAAGATTCGAACCCTCGACCGCCTTCGTGTCACCAATTATCGCATTTACATCGCCGAGGCACATTCCAATTTGACCAAGCTGCCGAGCCAAGACATGATTTTAGTAAATCCTCAAATTATCTCTGTGCTTAGTTCCCACCACACTGTACTACAAACAAATCAATCCTCCGCAGTCAAAGCCCTTTGACTACCGGCTAGCCAAGCTGTCAGTTGCGGGGGCTGGAAGTCGCGGATGTCGCAAGTCGCGGGGCGTGATAAAATGGCGCCTTGAGCCCCTATTTTGATCGACCGTCGGAGATAAAACAAGTAGGGAGCGACTAGCCAAAGCTTAACATACTAGTGCACCGTTTCAATTACATAATACCCGTCTTCTTGCAGTGGGTAAACGTCCCAAAAACAGCTCATGGGACTTTTGTGTACCGGTAGTTGCAGCACCCGAAATGCGACGATGCATACTTATACTTCATGACAATTATGCTATGCGGATATAAGGTAGCATAAAGTGCATTGGCCTGCATAACCCCCAGACTGGCCGGAGTCTATTGCAGGTATCCGCGGCTGGGCTTGCAGCCGGTGACGACTGTTATGTGCAGAAAACCTCTAAATGCTCATTTGAACCCAGAAAGGACCCAAACGCAAAACCCCAAATTCCTGTACATGACCCATGATGATCACATGTAGACTCGCCCGTGAATCTTCACCGCGAGCTCCGACTCTGATCATCATCGGCAGATCCATTGGACAACCAGCTGGTCCGGATAGGCATTCGCTTCTTCTCTTCATCGCGAAAGCCCGTCGCGACATGCTTGGTTGGACAGAGAATGCACTTTGCTCAGATATATAAAGGCCAGGGCGGTCGGTTCTTTGAGGCGGGGTATTGTACCACGCAAACAAACAGACCCTGTGATACCAACATCCATTCAAGTGTTCTTTTTATCCGAGCCTTTCAACATGTGTGGTATCTGTGTCATCGTCTCTCTACGACGCCAGGCCCCCAGCAATGCCAATGGTGATCGTCCTCAAGAGGACAACAAGGAAGAGAGACTGGCAAAGAGCCTCGAGCTCATCGCGCACCGAGGCCCAGACGCCAGAGGTATTTGGGTTGATCCCACCTCCACCGTTGGTAAGTTGAAACTTTGAAAGCCGAATTTTCATCTCATATTTATGTAGGTACTCGCTAACCTCATACCTGGCTAGCTCTCGGACATTGCCGCCTGTCCATCATCGATCTCTCGCCCAGCGGTGACCAGCCCCTGCACGACGATGCAGGCCACATCCACGCCGTGATCAACGGCGAGATCTACGACCACGAGCGCCTCCGCGCCGAGTGCGTCGCGGCGGGCTACACCTTCAAGGGCAACAGTGACTCCGAGACTGCAGTGGCCCTGTACCAACGGTACGGGGCGCCCACCTTCCTGGAGCACTGCCGCGGCGAGTTCTCCATGGTCATCTACGACGACCGCACTGGCGAGATCTTTGCGGTCCGCGATCGGTTCGGTATCAAGCCGCTGTACTGGACCATAAAAGGTGGTGAGATGTTCTTCGCCTCGGAGATGAAGGCGTTCTTGCCTCTGGGCTGGAAGCCGGAGTGGGATACGGATGCCATCGCTTTGAGGACGTCGAACGTGGGAACATCAACCATCTTCAAGGGTGTCCAACGAGTGAGTCTCACTGTATCGAACCATCAGTGTAAACGATTGCTTATTTGCCCACTCGCAGGTCGAGCCTGGCCAGTATATGACAGTAGCTAGGGACGGCTCGATTGCACACAAGAAGTACTGGGACCTGGACTACTGTGACAAGGTATGCAAAACAGGGCATTGTCGAAGTGTCCGATGAGCTGATCAAGACTACCTAGAGGACCGTGGACCATCGTTCCCCGGAAGAAATGGTCAGCCTTGTCCGGGAGGAGCTCGTCAACGCCATCCGCCTGCGGCTCCGTGCCGATGTTCCCGTCGGGGTCTACCTGTCCGGAGGCCTGGATTCGTCTATGGTTGCTGGCATCATCAAACACCTCATCGATACGGAGGGCGCCACCATGGGAAGCCAAGAGCGAAACGAGCGCATTACTACTTTGACCATTGAGTTCGACAGCAAGGACAAAGATTCAGTCTACAACGAATCGGGTGAGTACCTTTATATTGTCCGACGAAGGGTAATCTCGGAGAACACGAAACTAACTTGTCTGCCGCAGCGATTGCCAGCAGAACAGCAAAGTGGCTGGGTGTACGCGAAGTGACGGTCAACGCGAACGAGAAGCTCTTAGCAGAGCAGTTCGAAACAGCCATCTGGTTTGGCGAGTAAGTGCCACGATTCCCAGTGTACCATTTGCGCCCGGGCTGCTTTGTGCTGACGAGGGAAGCCAGACAAGAGGTCCATCAGCTGAGCTTTGTCGCGAAAATCGAACTATCCAAGCGTGCCCGTGAGAGCGGAGTCAAGGTTATCTTGACCGGCGAGGGCGCCGATGAGAACTTTGCTGGGTATGCATTCGGACAGCCAGTCCCATTACTATTCTAAGGTTGTGGCTCACTGACCTTAACTACAGATACCCTTGGTACCTACCGGACCTCTTACTAGAGCCGGACTCCTCCCGCCCCGAGGGACCGTTGAACCAAGACCCCAAACTGCTGGCTGAGCTGCGTGACAAGGCCTGGACGCAGTTTCGCGATCTGTGGGGAGACTTGTACGAGCCCGAACTCGGCACGCTCGAGAGCCAGATCAGCCCCGAGACCCAGCGACGTATGAACCACCTCCGGGCGCCGCTGGCCTTCGACTTCGAAACCGGGCAAAAGGTCCTGGCGCCTGCTCTCCGAGCCAAATACAACATCAACGACCGCCTGCAAGCGATTCTGGGCACCTTTGACGAAGAGGTTCAAGCCAAGATCCAGAACAAGTGGCACCCCTCAACTCCAGTCTCTACATCGGCGCCAAGGACCTCCTCGCCAACACCATCATCCCCCTGAACGCGGACCGCACCGAAATGGCGAACAGCCTCGAAGGCCGCCCGCCGATCCTAGACCACAAGCTAGCCGAGCTCGTGTCGGGCCTCCCGCCCTCCGCCAAACTGGCCTACTTCCCCGCCGGTGCCGGCCTCGCGTCCGGCCGGAGCACCTTCAAGCCGTCCGCGGCCGACGCCGCGCAGGCGCGGTTCCGCGAGAAGTGGGTGCTGCGCGAGGCGGCGCGCCCTTTGTCACCGAGGAGATCTACGCGCGGCCCAAGCACGGGTTCACGGCGCCGACGCGGTACGCGGCGGGCGGGCCGATGCATGCGCTGTTTTCGAGGTTGTTGGCGCGGGACCGGGTCGAGGCGCTCGGGTTCTTGGACGCGGACGTGGTGGAGCGGGCGATGGGGCAAGCGTTTGGGGAGGAGGGGCGGGCGGCGGAGTTTGCTGGTTGTGTGTTGGCGGCGAGTTATGTGAGTATTGGGGAGCAGTTTGGGGTAGCTAAGGCGTTGTTGGTTTGATAGATTAGATCCTACAGCGTTGTATAAAGCTACTGTCTCTTTGCTTGTCTATTTTGAAGAGGTTTCTTGTACTGGGCCCGGGCGCTTCGGCGAAGGCACTTTCGCCCACAGCCTCCGCAACGTGCTCACCGAAAACCATGAGGACGGCGCTGGAGATCAATCGGCATGCCTACATGCTCTCGAGCTTTACTGGGGACGCACGACGTCCGTCGGGGTGGCTGGAGTCGGATGGGGAAACTGGGATATGGCTGTCGAGGTCATCGGAAGGGAGTTGAGGAGGACGCAGGGGTACGCAGAGGTTGGGTACAGCTCCATTTGTTGCGAACATTGCTATCACATTGCTATCAGTTACTAGGGACTGAATTATACGCATTGGGCACAGTCTCGGCCCTTATGGTTTGGTGGTAATGATGCAGTTGTAACAATCGATCTAGTTCAGGTTAATTTTGGGACGATACTTAGTGATAAAGACCTACTCAACAAATCGCGGGCTTTCCAGTTACATGAGGTCAGTCATGACAGAGTGTACCTTTGCCGTGATGTTTACGGCTGTTGGACGAATACAGCAAACCCAGGTCAAAGCTCTATATGGCTGGGACCCGGGAGGATGAGGGGCTGGTCCTTCCGGAACACATTGCCAGCCTGTATTCCATACTGCATATCGCCGAACGAACCCGATCCGCCCAGGGATTCGCCCCCGAGAAGCCGATGCCGCCAGCCGGGAGGTTTGGCAAGTTCCCCGAGCCACCTCCAGCACCCGTTCCCCCTCCGCCCGGTCCCGTCGGCGGCGGCGGCGGCGGCGGCGGATTCCCATCCTCGTACCCATGGCCCACATCGTCGGGAGATCGCTTCTTTTGCATCTGTCTACGTCTGTATGAGAGCATCTGGACGTTGGGATATTGCTCGGAAGGCCCGGTAGATCTCTTCCTGTGAGTACGCAACTGCTTGGGCGTATGATTGGCCTCTAGTAAGTTGCGCAGTGGACCTGGCCGTCAACCCGGAATCTGGTATCTGATTGTACTGTCTGGCGAACTGGTTGCAAAGGTAGACATAAGGGTCGTTAAGAACCCCGGGGAAACCCTTATCGTCAAAAGGCCAACGGGGCCTGTCCCAAAGCTGGGGAGCTCGCGCGACAAGCCTTGCAGGAGTAGATTCTTCCCTGGACCCGGGACCAGGTAGACCAGAGTCGCTGAACAGGAGGGGATCGGGTAAGGAAATGTTGCCGGTATTGTTTGTCGAACCAAGGCCCGCAGCAGATCCGAAGACAGCAGCCTCGATGGGTAGGCTTTTTCCGAAAGCTGCCAGCAGTGCCAGCAAGGCAACCGCAACTGCCCAGATCTGTGATGGAGAAGGTTAGTTACAATGTCTCTACCGTGAATGAGATGCAGACCTACCGACATGGTATTTTCTTGATGCCACCGGACGATGATTCCCGTTGGCGCTAGCAAGGTTCTCTTTGATGAGTGATCGAGACCGTCTGTCGACAAACTCGCTATTGGTTTGATTATGCTGAAGATAGAGGGCAAAGGCAGTATCACCAAATAAGGCGGAGAGTAGGAGAAAGAGAAAGTCATTAAAGGGGAGGCTGAAGGACGCATCTAAATAGGTCGAGCCAGGGTGGCTTCTATTGAATGCAGTGAAAATGCATTCAAGACATTTGACGTTAGTGAATGTAGGCCAAGTAGAACCAAGTGCATTGTGATACTATATCGCCTGCCCTGATTCTTAGTCGCCAAACAGCTTCATCTTCTTGAATGCCAGGTCATGCATGGCGTCAGGTTATTTCGAATGGGACAACTTTTACCGAAATGTACCAGGTCTTTGGTGTTGGGGCTGCTTTAACGTATCAAGTTTCGTTTCATCAATAATTACATCACGTCAAGTTGACTACCAAATGACTACAAGGGCGGTCGAGCGTGGCAGAATCCCAATGAGTGGTCAACCTACCGACATAAAAAAGCCAACCCACCCACTCTGATCTGTGACTACAAGCTTTCGCCTTACCATGTTCATAACATAACGTACCTGATTCTTTATGCACATGAACCAACAACCCGGAAGTTAAAGCTTCATTTAATCTCGGGGTGTTGACCTATCTCCATCGACACCAATTTTCTACTACTCGCATCGTGCCCTTCTCCCATCAATGCGGAAAACATAGCTGCCGATTTCCCCTTTCTCTTGTGCTTTCAGTTGGCTATTTTGGTTACTTGTCATCATACTTTCACAACATCCTACGGCACACTCTTAACATACAGCCTCGATTGCGCCCTACGTTATTTATACTGCACCTACTCCTTATTCCACAACTACCCCAAGATACGGTCTAAAACAAAGATGAAGGAACGTTTGCCGAACGATCCGATTGTTGGTGATCTGTATTCTGCAAGAATCACCCGTTTCGATGACCTTCTGCCTCTTTGAGCCACTCTGCATTCCTGGCCATTGACACAGAGTTTATCTTTGCAATCCGGGGCGGCCAGTATTGTGGTAGGGTCCTTCACCAAGTCGGCATTGCATATGCCACTGGCCTAAGCTTGTCTACTTCCACTGGCAATAAATTCGATAGGCCAACGATCAAAGACTTTGCTCAGCGCAACCAGGTTACTGCCAGTGCAATAAACATCACTTTGACGGCCGAAGACCAACAAGTCGTCCGGGATTCCCATCATGGAAAGATCCCATTTCGCAAAACCGCGGAGTTTTTGCGAAGAGCAGGCATGTCGAATGGAGAAATTAGACGATCGTATCAAATCACAAGTACTCTTACACAAGCAAGACGCTTTACGATTGGGCAAAGACCTGGTTTTGGTTCTATTTTCCCATGGAGCAGAATGTACATATCTTTCTAGATACTTCCCCAGCATTGCACCGGAATTCAGGACATGGCTGGATGTGCAACAACTCGCCAAGGCCAACACGTTTCGGAGCCAACCGCCTGCCTTAAAAACTTGTCTGACATTATGCGGATATCACTGGATGGATTTATCTTGTGGTACCTCTAGAGTCACAGGCGAGGACCACGAAGGAAAGGAGCGTCATGCTAATGCACACAATGCTGACATCAACGCTTGTATGACTATTGCGTTACTCGAGCGTATTCTAGATCCCCAACACAGAGAGCGTTTAGCACAGAAACAGGCTATGCAGGCTATCGTTCATTCATCTGAGACGCCTCCCCCCGAGAACCCTTTGCCGCTACTTTTGAGCCCGCAAACCTACAACGGCTTCCAGAACGTTTGAGTAAAGCTTGGAAAGCTGCACGATATTTCTGGGCCCTTGAGCCCACGTCATTGGGCGTAAAACATAAAGCTGACGGTGGCTGGGTGGCCTTTCGCTCGGAGGAGGATCTCGCTCGATTCGTGGAGAGATACAACAATGCACTGGTCGGATGCGAAACACTGAAGGTACTCAGGGTCGATCGGAAGGGTCCCAAATTCAGAGCTCAAGAGGAAATGCGACAGAGACAGATGGAGGAAACACGACAGAAACGAGAGTCTAAAAGAGAGATGATTGGGGAAATTGGTGCAATGGGCATCACTGATTTATTTGGGAGTGAGGAATGACCATTTCTCTAGATTAGTCGCTCATCATTTGATACGCTTGAATAAATCATGTTCATTCAAAATAGATGAGCGTGCAATATCCGTCGAAAGGTCAATAATCATACTCCTTCCAAACTGCGCCGGAAGCATGTCTCTCTGGTTGTCGTCTTCCGGATAAGCCTTGGCTGTCTCGGCTCTAGGCGTATCTGCTCTTGTACTTTTGGCCCATGGCGTGAATTTTTGAAACCCATTGTAGGAGCCCATATTAACCAACTAGTGCCTCCATGACCTGCCCTGGGTAGCGTTGATGACCTAGGATTCTCGGTGCTATGGAATACCGTATTTACTACTGCGTTCACCTGGGTTTTATATTTCTTTGCATTGATATATCCCTGTTAGCAGTCGTCAATCGCCTTGTATTAAATAACATGACAGCCAATTGCTATTCAACTCAACCCACTCGTTGGCACGGAAGTCTGCCATTGTAGGTGTGGTCCTGTGTCTGTACATGTAGCTTCCACAAGTCTGCTCTCGCCCCCTCACCTTCCGCTATCTGCATTGAACCTTCCTCCGGCACTCCCCAAACGTCAGACATGATGTCAGTCCAATTAAACACCCCCTTAGAGGTACATCCTTACTTCCGTACGAAAGTACCAGGGTGCTCAGCAAACCAGCAGGCCCATTAACCTTGTATTCCCAAATAACAGAGAAGTTCACCATCAATCAATAGAAACCAAGCCCATGTACAATTAATCAGTAGATGGCAAGCTCTAACTCAGCAGGTGGTGTGGGTTCGAATCCCACCATGGGCGTCAACAATTTCTTTCTTTTTTTTTGCCCTTTTTACTACTTACATATCTTCTTTTAACATCATCTGTTGGATATACATGAGCTGTCACATGGCCTAAAGCTCTTTGTAACTTTCAATTCTCCTTGATACAATTGTTGGTCGAATCCCATTTCATTTGGTGCATGGTTGTGCTGGATGTGACCAGCGCCGGGTGTACTCAAAATCTGCCCCATATGAATGCATCCCAGCTGCACCGACAAGAACGCGCAATCTGTCCGGCAATATCAAGGCCACGTCCGATTGGATTGGCACCACTGCGCTTCAAGCCCAAGATTAGATTCATCCCGAGATTGAGCCTCTTTCTTCATCTTTCTTTTCGCCCTCAACTGCTCTCTCTGTTCCATTGGCACGCCACCTTTTGCTTCACGCTCGACCACTTCTCGCTCAAGCCTGAGGACCTTCTGCCTTGTACTCTCGATTTCCACCTCGTGGCATGTCTCTATAAATTGCTCCAAGTCGTGTTCCGTCGCAAATGCCACCCAGCCTTTCTCTCCCACCTTTGGCCACGGGAACTGTCCTGGCTCCTGTCCCTTGAACCGTAAGCGCAAGTATATCGGGGAGTGTGGCCATAGATATCTCGCGGCTCTCGTGTAGGCGCTCAAGCAATGGGGGAAGCTGGGCATGTTCCGCGGGCTCAAAGGTGGCGGCGAAATCCGCCTTTCGGGGTGACAGTGCGGTGCAGGCCATGATGGATCGCATGTCCTGGTTTTGCGCCAGGAATTCCCGCAGCACGGGGCTCAGGAGACCTTCGAGCGCCGCCAGCGTCATGGCCGCGTCGTCCCCGGCGTTGTGGCCGCCGCCGCGCTGGAGCGGGCAGATGGCCCAGCATCCGGGCAGCGCAATCTCGGGCCATCGGTATCCCAACACCCGCAGTGTATCTCGAAGCCCAGGTAATGCTTTCTTGGGATTGACTGCCTTGCCCAGATCACGCACGTCGAGCCAGCTCGCGAAGTGCCGCGCGACGCCGCTGAAATGACGGCTCATCCAGTTCCACTCGGCACGGTATTCGAACAAGACCAGGATTAGCTGGTCCTTGCCGCGGCGCAGGGCGTCTTGTTTGTAACCCTGTATGAGGGAATCCATGCGATGTTCTAACGTTTCCAGGGAGCATTCCTCTTCCCACAATCTAGATGGCTCGCTGGTCGGCATATCCAGGTTTCTGTGGGCGGCTCGTCACAAATGCTCCTCTTCAGCATCGTAGATTATATTCAGACTTTTTCCGGTAACCTGGCCACGCTCAAGGAATTCCTTAAGCAACAATCGGTCGTCGGGTGTTCTATTCGGTGCTCTTAGATCAGGGCTGTATGCAATACCGACTTGATGAAGTACCTCGACGGGCTTTTGTAAGTATTCTGTATCAATTGCCACGAACGCGCAGCGATCAAGTAAAGATAGGACCTCCTCAGTGTGCATTATTCTATTCAAGAATAGGTTGCCTATCACGGGATGATCATCAAAGGACGTTTGGGAACCCATCGTGGAACTGATGATATTTCAAGGATAGGAGCGAGAGTTTGATGACCTCAGATGGCTAGAAGTTTGTTTCTCTGTAACATGCAAGCTCCGAACCAGGCTATTACGGCTTGGGCTCGACGAGTGGGTGTGCGAGATGAAGTGAGGTGTGTGGAAGAACGATGAACAGGGAAGGACTGTACCTCATGTGCTATGTAAATGAAGATGCCGGAGATAACGCGACATATTAAGCTATCAAATTGGCTGACATATGGAATCATAAACGCCTCCCTTCGTGACAGCTTTCTCCGTTGATTGGTTACCGAGCCCAACAGCAAGCCTATATCAATTACCTTTTCTCGGTAATGTTTAACGTGTAGATTGGGACTGCCCACTGTATTGGACTCTATGCCGAATCCAGGCAAATCACCAGTCAGTCTTTTAGCACCAAGATGTAGGTCCGGTATAAGACGCTTCCAGGCTACAATTCACCCCGAGTCAAATGCTACTTGGCTATCTAAGTAACGTCGACTTGGATATCTTGATACAAGCCTAATGTACCTATATCAAGCATATAAAGGTAGGATGTGGATATCAAAGTCGCAGTGTTTGATCGCGGGATGTGGTGCCACTTTTTCCACCAATAAGTCAGGGGCACCCTCACTGCCAAGCCAGGAGGAGATCTAGACCCTGCTGCCAAGAGTATAATATCCTTTCCCGACTGACCTCTAAGTTGGTCCTCGCTTCTCGGATGGCACTCTTTATCCGCTCTGGGAACGCCGCATACGGCAAAGGGTTGTCATGTTCCGGCTTTCTCTACCAAGTCTGCTTTTGCCCTTCCTCCGTTTCCCCGGATTTGCATGTCAATCTGGACCCATAAGATGGGCCCGCATCCTGCCCCAGTCTGTGCAGGACCGGACCAGGACCCAATTACTGCGACTAGCAGGGATCACGAGCTTATTGCAAAGTCACAATGAAGATCTTCGCCGCTGCAATCCTCTTGATCGGCGCACCTGGTGCTCTTGCAGCGAGTCGCACCTCTCCACCGTCCGGGTGCCTACACGTCGCCAAATCCGGCGGCCAGTACACCAGCGTGCAGGCTGCCATCAACGCGCTCTCGACCTCGTCCACGGCGGACCAGTGTGTCTTCGTCAACCAGGGGACGTATACTGAGCAAGTATATATCGCCAGCCGCGCCGCCAAACTCACCATATATGGCTACTCGACCGACACCAGTTCGTATGCGGGCAACAAGGCGACCGTGACGTTCAACAAGGACGCCAAGGCCGCGGGCAACAATGACAAGAGCGGTACGCTCCGGGTGGCTGCTGCCAATGTCAAGGTCTACAATCTCAACGTGACCAACTCTTGTAAGTTTCCTTCCGGTGACACAGAGCAAGCATCCAAGACAGGTGTGACTCACACGAGACTGATCGGACTTAGTTGGAAAGGGTTCTCAGGCTATCGCACTCAGCGCACAAGCTAGCAGTGGCTATTACGGCTGTTCGTTCTACGGCTTCCAGGATACGTTGCTCTCTAACAAGGGGAACCAATATTACCGAAATTGCATGATCATAGGCGCTACCGACTTCATCTTCGGTCAAAATGCCGCGTCTTGGTTTGAGCAGTGCGACATCCGAGTGCGAAATGGAGGATACTACATTACTGGTAGGTTTCTCGTCTATCTGCAGACCCTGAGAATCAAGTGACTAGCTGACATTGAATCTACTATCAGCCAATGGCCGCAACTCCGCATCCAACCCCTCATACTACGTCTTCAACAAGTGCGATATCCGCCCCGGCTCAGGCGAATCCGTCGGTACGGGCAGTTACTACCTGGGCCGGCCGTGGCGAACATATTCACGCGTCGTCTTCCAGAACACGGCCATGAGCAACGTCATCAACGGCGCCGGCTGGCACGACTGGAACGGGGACCCTAACCTGGGCAATGTCTACTACGGAGAGTACTCCAACACCGGGGCCGGGGCCTCGGGATCCCGGGTCGGCTGGTCCAAGAAGTTGAGCTCGGCGGTGTCTATCTCGACAGTCTTGGGCAGTAGCTACGCGAGCCAGCCGTGGTATGACGGAGCGTACCAAGGGGCGGCTGCAGATGAGCCGCTGCCGACGTCCACTGCCACAATAACGGCTACACGGGCCAATACACCGACAGATGCTCCTGGGAATGGTGGAGGGGTATGTGCAGCTTTATATGGGCAATGTGGTGGACAGGGCTTCTCTGGGCCATTCTGTTGTTCTTCGGGGACGTGCAAGGTCTCCAACGACTGGTATTCTCAATGTGTCTAGATAGCCCAAAAGCCAAGCTTGGTCAGAACCCTATCGCATTATTCTGATTTGATGTTGAGACATCATTAGACGATAGCCACACATCCTTGAACCGAATTGTATCAGGATGAAGAATAATGGATTTTTATTGTACAATTGCTTTCGGCAGTAGGCGAGCTACCAGCCACCCCATCCTCAGAGCATACATCCAATGCTTAGTGAGTACGCCTATGTATGGGCGGGCCAATTGCCAGCCGAATCAACAGGATCAATGTTTTGGTTTCCTGGGTACCTCAGGTGCCTTAGATAGCAGACAACCAGATGTGTACGTACCTCACAGTTATTGTGGCATTAACCCATGAGGTACCGTAATAGGTAGTGTGAATCATGGGCAAGTGGTCCTAATCAGGGGACCAAAGAGCTCCTCAGGCAGAACTTGGTTACATGCCTGAAAGTTACTGCCTGGTTCACAAAACCAACATGGGAAATCTCTGGATAGCCAATCAAAAATCAGAGATCTCGAATTTTTTATTTTACTATCTGGCTTCACCTTTGGGATGTTACTGATCTGGCCAGCTCCAAGCTCAGATCCTGGAGTACAAATATGTGCCCTCTCTCCCACCAAGTTCCAGACTTCCCTTCTTCCTCTTCCCACATCCAAAATTTTCCTTCCAAACCAAGCACACATCCAACTTGCCTCTCTTACTTCTTCACTTTCGACCTCAACCTTCATCCATCATGACACCAAGTCAACTCAGCAACCACCATCGTGCTGTCAACAACATACAGAGCACACTTCATCAACATTCCTTTGCTCTGCCATCGACCATGCAGTCAAGATAAGTGTTCCGTTTTCATATTTCATCTCCCTTCATTCTTTCCACAGCTTGCCAATTTCCTGATTCTTTTCCATCTCATTTTTTCTACAACTGACCTTACCTCCCCATCTCCTCCAACATCCCAATCCTTCCCAACTGCCATCCCTTGTTCATCTTCCTCACTCTTGGGTCTCCCTCATCTTACCTCTTCACTCTCACCATATTATCCATTATCACCATCCTGGTCGAGATCATACATCGATATCACATCCGACATCGCCATCTCGTCCTACATCGCGCCATCTCGTCAGCCTCCGCCATCTCGCCAGCCTTCGCCATCTCCTCCAACAATCCAACCCTTTCCCATTCCCTTCCCATTTCAATTTCATTACCTTTCAACTGGGCCTTCGGGTCAAGTTCCTTCGGGCGGGATTCTCAGATGGATGGCGGGGCCTCTGAAACAGGCGCTCAGCAAGACCCGGGCAGTGCATTGCAAGGTCTTCTAGCGTTTCCGCTCTTCGTGAGCATGCCCGGCCAACGGCTCCACACTCTCCTCATTGTGACAAACTGCACTCTGCTAGGATACCGTGGTCTTCACACCCGTTGGCGTCCGGAAGTGTCACCAGAAAAGAAACAAGTCGCTGGTGGAGCGATAACCAGGTCTCCTCCAGCCTGGACAACTCCCCACTGCGCGCCTGGCCATTCCACCTCTCGGTTTTCCTTCACGGGAACTCTGGGGCTGGCTTTGTCGGATGACCCACCACCACATGCACAAAAAGCCTCGACGGCCTGGTTTCAGAGAAGCAATCAGATGCACCTCACGATTTTCTCCCACCGTTCGAACCCCGTTCCGATTCAAGCCGACGTCGATGCCTGGCCATTGTCTTATGCCCAAAGCTCTGGCTCCAAATCACATAATGGCACGGAACAACCTTCACCAAAAGAAACCCCCCCTCCTGTGATCCGACTGTGTAAAGAGCGGGCCTCTGCACATTGTTCATGTTACCATGCTCTATGTACAGCCCATTGCGTCACGTCTGCACTGCGAGGTGCTCACTTGTATATCACCGTGCAGGTTTGTATGTCCGCTGTGGGGCTGCAGGCTTGCACGACCGGCCTGGTAGCTTGACTGGACTGTCGCTCGGTCAAAATGGAGGCGCTTGGCTTGCGGGCTGAGTGTCAAATTCTTGGAGTGGTAGACTTCGTGTGCTATCGGGATGGATGGTGGGCAAACTCCAAAACAAAAACATTTTTTTGTTCATTATGGTTGTTACTTCGCGCGACGCCATGGAGAAGAAATCCTCGTGTTTACTTGCTTACGTTTCCAGACTTTTTGTGCCTCTCAGCAACTGTCAGTTGAGAAACAAGTGCTGCGCAAACTCTGAGATTGGTGGTGACCGAGATCTTGTCTGGATTTGCCAAAGGTCAACAGATGTCTAGTTGTTGACTTCCGATGATTTTTCAACTTGACTATCAGAAGGCTCCCAAACCAAACAAACATTGCTGGCATCCTTTGGAAAGAATGATTGGAGTTTTCTGCATGGTGCTGGATCTGATCAGAAACCTACTGACGCGCCAGTTATCTTCAAACGCCTGAGCTCATTGAAGATTCATTGACTACCTAGTAATCTCAGAATTGTTGACACGGTCATCTCCCTACGTTCTGCTACTTGAAGATGGAAAACAAGCTAACCATGAAGCAATGCAGATTTGAATAAGCCTTGCAATATTCGCAAACCAACTTGATCTCCAAGATCCCCAAGAAACCACGAGATTTAGCTGATCAACAATCACAAGTTCTTGGTCGCCGATCTCGCACCAGCAAGATACAACTGATCCAACTCCGCCGCCGCCGTCTCGTTACTGACCCGCAACCTCAAGAACCGCTGATCCGTGACCGCCTCATCATACACCCAAGCATTCGACCCATTCGCAAACACATGGTTATACCCGACCTCGTTCCCATACTCGAACAGTTCTCCCAGTCCCCCTCCATCGCAAACAGCACCGTCAACGGATCCCACGACGGCCGCGCCGCGCCGTACGTATACCACAGATACGCCTCTCGGACGGGGTCCTTACCAGCGAGGCTTTCATCCCGCATCAACCCCGTCCCCGAGAAGACATTCCCGCCCAGCTCTCCACCAGAGAACACCATGGGCGTCAGGCCGCGCCACGAATTGATGACGTGCACCGCGAGGGCCGGGTCGTCGCCGAAGAAGTTGAACTCGCGGCCCGACGGGTACATGCCGCCCATGACGACGAGGCGCTCAACCTTGCGGCGGATGAGCTCGGTGCCGTTGAGGGGGGAGATGGAGTCCGCGGTGGAGTTGAGGAGACCCGAGAGGTTCTCGAAGAAGCCGATGGAGGCGATGGTTACAGAGTTGTCCGCAGCGGCGGAGAGGGTGGAGCGGTACAGGGAGACGGGGTCTGCGGCTTTTTCGGCGTTGCTTGGGGGCCATGGAAGCAGTGGTTGGTGAGAAGAAGAAGCATTGGAAGTAGGAGAAGCGAAGTGGTACGCGATTTTGCTGGCGTACTCGCCCAGCTCGTACGCATAGGTGTCGAAGAAGCTGCTGTTGGCCAGTGGCCGCACGATGCCGATTGGCACGTCGCCCTTGCCGTAGTGAGCGAGGATGGCTGATGCGGCGAGGGCGGAGTAGGTGGAGCCGACATTGATGTTGACGGCGAGCAGGTTCACGTTTGGCGACGTGGCGGCTAGCAGCAGGGCGCCGGCGTCACTGTGCGAGGAGGTCAGAAATAATGTATTTAGATGTGTAAGACGATTGGCAGACTTACTCGACGTCGCTGAAGATATCCGTGTCGATGATGAGGTTCCTGGCTGCCGGGGCGCATGCGGCGATTGGCACCGCCAAGATATGGAGGGCGCTGCGAAGGACCTGTGTTGACCTCATGATGGGCTGGTCTGCGGCTGATCATTCAATAATCTCACTGATTTTGGAATTTGGGGTGATGGTGGTGATGCAGCTTCATATACTTCGTGCATATTGTCGCTGATTTCAGAAAATTGGCTGCACCCCTGTCCTTGCTCGGCTCCGAACGTTATCGGGAGCGGGGTCATAATATCATCAAATCGCCGGAGATGCTGCCGGAGTATGCCGACCGTGACATTGCGAACACGTATTGCACCGACTTCCGGGAGGATGCGAACGTGCATTCTTGAGTTACAAAGTCGCGGCAATTCAAGAAAGCCAATTAGGGCGTGGTTGCGGTAGTGCTGAGCTTGAATCGTCGATCAAAGTCTGCCTTGCTGGTCTGGTATTCTTGGGAAGTCATCCATTTTCTTGATTGAGAATTGAAGTTCCATAGATCTCACATCTATTGAGGGGTTCTTTTACCTTGCGATGCTGTCTTCGGATAGCTTCGTGGTGGGATTGCAATACTCATGTTGACGATATGCCGCCCGGATGACCCCACCAAACGGTTAGCTTCAGTGTGTCCACCAAGGTGGTTTTGGGTCGACATCCGATCCGAAAGGGGGGTTGAACGGTAACCCAACTCTCCCACCCAATTGCGGATGGCATCGTGGTGCGACACAATTGACTTGTCAGATTTGGCGCAGGTGGAGAAGAGACAAGTGTTCATGCCTGCCCAAGTCAATTGATGAATGGTCCGAAACCGGGCTGTAATCACAAAGTCGAGATGAGCTGTCTCCTTGCCATGTTCAATCAATTGAGTGCGCAGTTGCTACCTAATCTAACGTCCAGTCTAATGCGCCTAGCGGCGTAAGAAGTGTATTTGGGACTTTGGGGACTTGGATAATGCGGCCGGTAATGCGGGCGTTACCAGACGCCACATTCATCCGATCAATACCTTGCGATCATTTGCCATGTGCGCGGTAAGAGCGGTTCCATCGGACATGATGTAACTGCACATTCCGACCTTTTATGCATGCCGTAATACGTCAGCGAGTTGGGCTGAGACGGCCGAGGAAGGATGTAGCGAGGGAGGAGGTTCAAGAGAGAGAAAGAGAGCAATTTCCAGTCAGTCGTACTTTGGCCAGATTGATTGATTTGGAATTGCGAGTGGTTCTGGTTTCCAATCCAATCAAACCTACTTGTGATCACCTCCGGAAGTTTGGGGAAATGAAAACACGCATTGGCAGTTGCAGGTAGCCGGCAATCTAAATCAATGCGCCTGTGCCTACCACACACACACATGGTCTGAAGTCAAAATCGGTGTTTGTCTTTCCTGTGGCTTGGACTTTTCAGCTCTGCCTCTGCCTGGACTGCAGCCTTGATGGCTGGGAGAGCGTGAGGGGTGTGGATGGCAACCTAAATCCAACGACATCAAATTGATTTTAATTCGACCACAACCAAAATTAGGCATCGTTCGCCCTCGTCTTTCCTCCAACGTTACCCTACTGTTTACATATCTAGATTTCCAATTCTTGTTTTCGGCTTCTTCGCCCGACCTGTTCCTTTCGAGCAATTGATTCAACTCACGCGACTCCGACGGCGTCGGAGGCCAAGCCTTCGCATCTCACATCATCGCCAGCCGCTGTCGGTTGCGCCCAGTCCAAGCAGCAATCCCCGGTCACGCATGACTCCATGATCAATCACATTGAAGGCACCTTGCTGATTCTCATCGTCCTGTAAATACGTCAAGATACTTCCAGCACCTGTCCGACAGGCCTGGCACCAAAGAATGGCCGGCACGTCGGGGAGTCATCGCCTGCATTTCATCATGCCACCGGGCCTTGAGAGATTTCCCCTCTTCTTCAGCTTGCCCTACGACATTCGGTACAAGATCTGGAAGGAGGTCGTTTACGTACCTGGAATCCATTTCCTCAAGTTCGAGGCTCCAAGGACGCCGCCACGCCGCCCAAACTCCGACGAGGATTCGGACCGGGAGGACGATGATGCCGCCTCTTCCCAGAGCTCACGTCGCCAACCCAGGGAACGCCAGAGAGACGCCACCCCGCTCTACTCGGCCAACCTCAAGCCTATCTACCCCTTGCCTGCCGCCGATCTTTCGTACTACATCACGGCCAACAAGAACCTGACCAAGCTCTCGTTGTCGTGCGGCGAAGCGGCCGAACTGTTGCGGATGTCGACAAACAAGCCCGGGAACCTAGTGCTGGATAGCGCCCGTCTCATATCGCTGGCAGGCTCCGACGATGTCATCTGCATCGATTACCCGGATCTTAACTGGAGCCGCAACCTGGGCTCTTGGGCCAGCAAACTAAATCAGACACAGCTCGATTCGGTCCGCCGCCTGGCCGTGAAGTACCACCCCGAATGGGACGAGGACAGGCGTCGCTGCCGACTCTGTGGCAGGGTACACGGATCGGTTAAGCCGCACGTTCATCACCACTTGTACGAGTTTGCCGCTCTGTTCAAGAACCTCGAGAGGTTCTACTTCATCGATTATCACACGATCCGCAGATCCGTCTCCAAGGACCTATCTCGACTGAGCCTAGACAACGAGCCACGATGGCCTGGTCCTAGTTCCGGCCACGGTATTGCCGGTGGCCAGAAGTTTCTCAGCGGAGGCAGGACCTACTACGAGCTCGACCCCCAGGACTGCCAGCTGAACTCTAAGGTCTTCGCAAAGCTGGACTGGGTGAGGTCAGAGTACATAACGTACTGCAAGGCAGACCCCGAGCGACACAGCAACCCCGCTAAGGTCAAGTTCTGGGTCTTGGGGTGCGAATGGGACTACGAGCAGCTGGAGTATCGGCAGAACGCAGCACACCTGGCCAAGGGTCGGAGCCCGCGCCGGAAATCGCATACGAGGGGAAACGCGCAACAAGCAGACATCGCGAATATGATGGAGAAAATGGAACTGAACGGGGACAAGGGAGGGCATCGGGATTTTGAACAGCCGGCTGGACTTCCAGTCCAATTCGGCGGCAACAACGATTCCACCTATCAATTTGAATTTTCTCTCAAACCGAAGGCGAGGATGACGACACATCCCGGCAGAATGGAATCACCGGGTAAGAAGAAGTGAAGTAGGATACAGGGAGATTGGAACTTGCAGATTGTTAGACCTGCCGCTAGAGGAAGATTTGACCGGACCAGCTCACACCGCACTTTTGAGCAAGTGCTATTGAGCGGAGCGAAAAGGAGTTGGAGTTAACCCAGGTACATTACGGTTTATGCTTTATGATCAGAATACCCCCAGTTAATTAGATGATCAAACGGTCGGTGAAAAGGACTGTCGAAAAGCATGGCCACTACAAATCGATTGCCTTCAGATTTCGCCAACCTACTGCTGAGATATTCTATTTGTGTGCGAAGTCAAACCCTTGAGCTTACCACTTTTATCAACAAACCTGCATCAACATGGCTGCCGCGATTGAGAAGTCATTTGATATTTGAATTAAAGTATACGGCATTTAGTGTATTTAGTATTGACAATGTCTCTTTGTCCAGACGCCGTGCTATTGTAAAACATCACCCCGGATGCGGCAGATTCGAACTTTGGTCTTTGTCAAGAGACCTCAACGAGGTTTCGTGGCTTTCCTCCTTGTCCCGATGATGCTGAGAATGGTGATCATTGATATTGTGTGCAATTTCATGATAGAATCCTATAACACCTACATAGAGGAGGCAAAACACCACACGGCTTGATATTATGTCCACAGCAGATCTTCGAAAGTACCGCCAGGCCGGAGTCTTTCTACCCCACTATCGCGGTAATAGGGCATCAGCAGACCGCGAGAATGCCAGGGGGATAGTGGCGGATAAGGGGTTTCTCTTCGTCAAGGAGCTCGGCGGGGACAAACTCTTTCTCGTCCAGTCGCTTGCCAACAACCGGCTCTACGTCAACAAGATCTTGGTCCGCACCGACGACGATCAAAATGGGGATTTTAAAACCCAACTCCCGCCTGAGCTTCGGTTTTCTATAGTAGGTTGCGTTTACTACTTGCTGCGTCGCACCTTCGTCTCAGAGGTCGCTTCCGAATAGGCGGTGGCTGACTCTCGGTGGTCTTTTACGTTGACCTATTTCGCTCTCCTGGTGTAGAGACAAACGATATTTGAAAATGCTGATAAATAATTGATGCGTTATAGATCGGGGCACCTGGACCCGGGAACGTTCAGTTTGACTACCTCATTGACGAAACTTATTTCACAAAGCTCGACTATTGGAAGAGGTTAAATGCCAAGGCCTACTACTTATACTTTCAGTAAGTCCTTCCTGCATTCGTATCTATCCTCCAAGTGCTGGCATCATACATACCGCCAGCCACCAAAGGAATTATATTCTCCGTCCCTTGTTTTGCTGACCAGCCTCCCGCCCCCACGCAAAAACAGATTCGCAAACGGTGGCACCCTCGAGCAACTCATCGAAAAGTACCGCGAGCTCGGCGACGAGGTGCCCGAGCACTTCATCTGGCACGTCGCGGTCGAGCTCGGCGAGGCCCTGAAGTACCTGCAGCGCGGCGACCAATCCCTGGGGCGCCCCCCGCGCCGCTGGCCCCGAATCTACCACCGCGACCTGGTGCCCAACAACGTCTTCGTCAACTACGCGCCCGTCGGGCAGTCGCGCGGCAACCGCGGGACCGTCAAGAACGCGTTCCCCGAGATCGTTCTCGGCGACTTCGGCCTCGCGGCGGACCTGCTGCCGTCGGTCCACTTCGACGACCCGGGGCTGGCGGGCCACCCGGCTAGCAACCGGCCTAATGACTGGGAGGACGTGCACTACTACGGCGGCATCCTGCGGCGCTTGTTCATGGCCTCCATCGACGAGGACGACTACTTGAACCCCGATGTCATCACGCCCGAGCAGTTCACGGTCCGGGCCGCCAACACACAGGGCTTGCCCGCGGGCCGGCGGCGGTACTCGGCCACGCTCGAGGCGTGGCTGCAGGTGTTTGAGTGGCCGAACATGGACAGCAGCGATATCGAGCAGAGTCAGGGTCAATGGTGTCTTGGTGCCAAACTGGGTAAGCTATATCATCTTTTACATGAATGATATCTACCATACAAACGCAGCATCCCTTCCAAACCCCAACGGAAACCTACCTACCGCGAAAAAAAGATCCAACATTGCTAACTTCCTTCCGTCGCACGCCTTCCAGACCCGCCAGCCCACCGTAGCCCGCCTCCTCGACACCCCTGCTCCCCACCGCGCGCGCCGAGCTGCGGGCGCACAGGCTCCGGATGCGCGACTACGAGGGCGACAACGACGTGTCGTGGACCAAGCAGCCCGAGCTCATGCCGTACGTGTACACGGACGAGGCGGACCCGGACCTGCGGGGGCTGGACAAGTGGTCGACGACGCGCGCGCTGCCGCGGCGGCTGAGGGAGCACCGTCAGCTGAGGTTCATGGAGTGGCCGGTGCCCTACCTCGCCGAGATCGACGTCAGGGTCGACGTCTCGAAGCCGAGGCCGCCGCCGCCGCCGGGCGGAGGCGGGGGAGGGGTGGGGGTGGGGGTGGTGGCGGTGATGATTCGGATGAAGACGGGGATGAGGACGAGGATGGTCAAGAAGAAGAAGAGGAGGAAGAGGAAGAGGAGGAGGATGATGATGATGTTCAGGATGCAGAGTACGGTGTGATTGCAAAGAAAGGCGTGGTTGAGGTCTCAGATGATGACGTGGATGTACAGATGGGAGGGAGCTGAGCGTGGGATCATACGGGAAAGAGTCAGTGTGGCATACAAGACAATGAGAAGCAACAGGGTATTTGTAGACGAAAAAGAGGACAAGTACACTTATTATTGTAAGATCCAAGTACGATGATGCTCACTGTACAATGAACCAGAAGACTGGTTGGTGTATGAGTGGCAGATGGAAAGACGTAAATGGGAAAGACTGCAGGGAAGCTCAGTTGGAAGGGCATGCAGATATGCAAAAGAGTAGAAAAAATAAAAAATAAATAAAAAGTAAATGACCACGACCGGAATCGAACCAACAGGCTGTTTATTTCAATATGCTCCCCCAGGTACTAGTTTTGTCCACCCAATGGATCGTTACAATCTTTACTTTACAGCTAGGCCACCAGACCCCATGATCAAAGAAAAGAGCATCTATTAGGAATCATTAAGGGCAGGTTTAGCTACCTAAAGAGCTTGGAGGACAATGGACAGTAGCTAGCAACATACCTTAGGTGGGTGTTTGTGTGTGCCCCACCGGGCTGTAGGAACATTCAGGGTGAGGTGTTCGTGGTGATGGCTGCTGTAGAGCTTGCTACCAAGGGAAAATAGGGCATGAGCTCCCCTAAAGCCATCTGTAATGCCTGTGTAGCTGCGTCTTATCTGAAATGCTAGCCCTTTGCCAGGCAACTAAAACGTTATTTCTGTCCCCTTCGCTTTGTTGTTACCTAAGCCACTTGATGCTTCAGGGCAATCACGACAAAGTAAGTTGGACCCAGCATAAACAACTGCAGCTATGACATCTTGGCTGGTGTATTGCTTTGTGTAGCACATAACAACGTCCCTCGGTTTGGCAGCACAATGATGTCCCCCCAGAAGACCGGGCCTGTAGCCCTTGACGATGCCTTGGGTGATATACAGGTCACTTCATCAATCACAACAATTCTTGTGGCACCAAATTGGAGTACAGTCTTCCAGTCTTCAGGAATCTGCATTCCCATGTCCTTGCCGTCTTCGTTGTCCCTTGATCTTTGAAGCACTGGACTTCCAAGTAAGGCCGCTAAGCAAGCTCAGCAATAAAGTGCTTCCAATTTGCCTTGTCTTTTTAGATTCGTTGTCATTACTATGGCGTATCTACATGCTTCATTTCCGAGTTGCCGACCCGCCGTGTTTAGATGCCGGGAGGCTTGAACTCCTTCTTAAGCTGCCCAAACCCAACCTGCGGCTTGTACTCCTCAGGCTTGCTGCCGCCAAAGTCATACACGGTATAGAACAGCCGCAGCAACGGAGCCCCGAACAGGAAGAACCCGTCGTCGTTGCCGTGCTCGAAGGGCGGGTAGCACGCATCCTCCCGGTGCGCGAACCCAGGCCGCGCCAGCTGGTCGCCCGTGAGGACGATGTCGCGGTACTTGTCCGGGCTGCCCGCGGGCGCGTCCGGGTCCGGGCCCGCGAACGAGAAGGTCACGGACCAGGTCGAGTTGAACTCGCTGCAGAGCGGGATGTGCTGGCCCGTCATGATGGCCTCAAAGTCCCACCCGATTGACTGGTACATCAGGTACGCGTCCCACGTCGGCACGCTGATGGTGCCCGCGCCCGTGTCGAAGACGCCCGTGGACTTGGTCTGGCCCTCCCAGCTGCGGCTCCGGCCCGCGGGCTGGCCGTCGGCGCCCTGGTGCGAGCCCGAGAACTTGAGGAGCGGGGCGCGCCAGAGCTGGTACTCGCGCGCCGCGACGTCCTTCATGACGGGCAGCCACGTCATCTCGCCGTCGACGTACGTGTCCTCGCGTGATCCGCCGAAGGTGAGGGCGCCGCGGCCGGGCTGGCCGTTGGTGTCGTTGAACTCGGTGCCGAGGTACAGCCCGAAGCGCGGCTGGGCCAGGGCGCCCTCGCTGAGCAGCGTCTCGGGCACCGTATGCGTCGCGCCGACGCTGATGGTGTCGAAGGCCAGGCCCAAGAAGCCGTCGCCCGGCAGCTGCGCCCACGAGCTCTCGTCGGCGTTCAGGAAGGTCTGGTTCCAGGTCGCGTCGCCGGTGCGGAAGGCGTCGCGCACGCCGGGGCCGGCGATCTTGCCGCCCAGGTAGCCGATGCTGCTCGAGTTGCTGATTTGCTCGCCCGTGGAGGAGCCGTCGAGGTTGTAGCCTACGCGGGGGAAGCTAATATTGGGTGTTGGTTTGGTATGATATGACGCTTCGCGGAAGATGCGATGCGCGCTTCAAGATGATGTGTTAACTCACCCGCTGTAGTTGTTGCAAGCGCCCTGGGCGCATTTTTTGTCCACAATCCACGTCGACGCGCTGCCCGTGTCGAAGCGCAGGAAATGCTCCTCGGCCGGCGTGCCGGCCTCGACGCTGACCATGGCGTAGCTGTTGCGGTAGGTAATAGGCATCTCGATAACACCGGCAGCGGTGGCGGCCTGGGCCAACGCGGCGGCGACGAGAGCGTAACGAGTGGAAGGTGCCATGTCGACGATATCGGTATTAAATTTGATTAAAAGAGTGTCAGTGCCGGCGAATGGGCTGTTGCTATGCGGAACGAGTGAAGCAAAGCAGTTAGTGGTTACCAATTAATCCTTCAAAACAGGACGGCATGTGCATGCTTTATGTAGTTCATGCGGGCCCGGCAGCTCCGTGATGCGTCCATCAATAGGGGCGCAACCCGGCCGACATGACCGGATAGATCCTAGCGGCGCCACTTGGCAGGAGCTGCGCCCCACGGAAAAACCTCTTTTGGCTGCCTGTCCGGTCCTGGCTGGTCCTAGCGGTGCCGGCAAGTAATTTTGCGACGCTATTTCTAAAACCAAGCCGAAACGTTAGTAAATACGAGGCCACTAGCCAAAAACCAGCAGAGCGGGTGCAGGCTAAAGGGCTGCTAAATAAACCTGAATTTTTCCCTTTAGCTCTTCTCAATCTAATCATACGAGGATCAGTCTGTCTTTTGGCACTTCATGGTCTCAACTACTAAAAACTAGCGACGCTCCTGGATATGGGTCTGTATAGTCTAACGGCTCTCTCGTATTCATTCGTTTGACCCAGGCTAGTGGGTTATGGACCATTCAACATCCATACCACCTTGAATATCAGACAATGACCCTATTCTCTTGTAAAGTGTGACAGCCGCGCCTCTTTCACATAGGACATGAACTCTTTTCTACTTCCAACTCCTTACCGACGGACATGCTATCAAACAATACAGCCATGGCGCTGAGCCGCACAGATGGGCTCCGGTGATGGGCTCCAGCTTTCTTATTACGGCGCTCTCATTGGCCAAGTCCATGTTTCGAGCGCCTGCATCTGCATCTCACTGGGCCTCAAGTTACGTCGTGATACTGCTCTGGCTAGGCTAATCACAATGAATCTCACCGACATGTGGCTTCGGATCACGGTATAAGTGCTGCTGGACGTCCAGTATCTAAAGGAAGAAGATATCTATCTATTTATATAGTATGTATCAGCGCGGCAATCCCAAATTTCGTCATCGTATCTTCGTCCTTCAGGTCAGCGACCTATACTCGCACCCTGGCAACACACAAAGCATCATGGGCAAGAATACACAATAAGGAAAAAGTTTAAATAGCCAAAATCAGTTCATCATGAAGCACAGAGCCACAAACGCCGCCACAACCGCAACATAAGTGGCAGACTGATGGGTCAACTTTGGAACCCCGACGGAGCTTGGGTTCTTCGTGCTCGAACCGCCTTGTTGTCCCTGCCCCTGCCCATCATTTGCGGCAGGGTTGTTGGCACTATTCCCGGAGCCGTCTCCACCGTTCACCGCAGTCGTGAACACCGGGTCAGCGGTACTGTCCACGGACCCGTCCCCGCCGCCGCCACTTGGGGCGGCCGTGACGGTGGCTTCCTGTGTCTGTACGACCGTGGTCGGCTTCTGCGATACGGTGCGCAGGACGGTCGTGGTCTTCGGGTGTTGCGTAGAGGAAGTAGGGTGCGTCACGGAGGTGTGTTGCTGCTTCTTCGTCGTCGTTCTTGTTGTGGACGACGACTGCTGCGACTGCTGCGGCGGCTGCTTCTGCTTCTTGGGATCGCAGAACTCGACATGCGGCCCGACGAGGTCCGACTTCTGCCCGTCCCTGCACCCGCGCCAGCCCCACTCCTTGGCGTCCCGGCTGCCCTCGAGCGTGAAGGAGCCGGACTCGAAGACCCAGATCTCGTAGCCGTAGGAGCCGACGAGGAACTTGTCGAGCTCGAAGTGCTCGTGCCGCGCGCCCTTGAGCTGGTACTGGCTCTTCTGGCTGTGGTACACGAGCACGTTGCGGTCCGGGTCCGCGGCCCAGAGCCGGTTGAGCGTCTCGTCGACCCATTTGGATTTTTGTCGTCGTCGGCCTTGATGATGCCGAAGATCTCGTGGACGATGTCGGTCACGACGGACGTCGCGATGCCAAGGATGTTGAGGGCGGTGCCTTGGCGGGTGGCGTTGAGCGTGTCTTCGCCGTTGAGTGTTGGCAGTGATGATGTTGCAGCGGTTGTCGTTGCGGTGGCTTCTGCTGCACTACACCGAGCCAACAGCGTCAGAGGGAATAGGAGTTGTATTAGTTGCATGTTGGATCTTCGGTTTGATTTGATGAGATCCGAAGTTGAAGTTAGATGTGATAAAAGGAGGTTGCTGTGAGGGATATGCTTTTTATAATGTCACCTCGAGCGGCTGAATTGCCCCCATGTTGACGAGAGGTGTTGGATATCGGGTATTTCCGCCGGCCCTCATCCTGCAAGGCTGAGTGCCGCCACCACCCCTCAAGCGTAGTACTTTTGGATCAGGCTCCAAGACGCCCGGCTGAAAGCATAAGTGCTACTCTCGCAAGCCTTTACAAGGGCCCCGGCTTCAGCCTGGCTATGCTAGGCTAAGCGTCTTTTCTTTTTCTTTGCTCCAAGTGAGACAAGCTATGAAGGCCTCAACTTGCGCACACTTGGGGACGACCATTGCATATGGTATGCAGGTACTGGGGACAACATCTTGTGTGCCCGAACATCCAAGTCTCTCAATGTTGGATATGCCATGACAGTAAAAACAAGCGCTTTCGTCGAATCATCCGCCCCTTTGGCAGGAATTTACCCCTTTACTCGGCTGCAATAGCTGTGCAGCTGCATCTAATTGTAGGTATGCACTGACTTCACGAGGCACTTTATCTCGGTTCGGTGTATGCTCTATATATGGCTGTGCTTATTGCGTTTGTCTAGCTAGGTTTATACCCGCTGGCTGAGGCTGTCCTGTATCGAGGGGGGCGTGACGCTCAAAATAGTGCTGTGGTGGCTGCGGCTGTGGTGGATGGTGTGATACGTGCTTGTTGAGGGCGTCTGTGGCACTTGCTACATGCCCCCTACTCGGCAGGCCCAGCTCCAGATCAGTAAAGATAGGCCGGCTGTAAGCCGTATGCTGACCATCCCAATTCATCAATAAAACTCGATCTGCAGGGGTGTCCTAACCAACCAGCACTTTCTACACTTGGCTTACCTGGAGGTTCAGCATGCACTGCCTAATCTGGTTAGGTCCTTACTGATCTTGGGGCCCCCGCATAAGCCTGGGGTTAGCAGATCGAAATCAGCACCCCTCGTGCAGCCCAATCTGGGTATCCTTCCTAGTGTCACGTGATATACCATAGACAACACTTCTTGCATCCCAACGAGTACCGAAGAGCTTTCCACCGAGGCATCTTGTATACTAAACAAATGGCTAGCGTCACAGGGCGATGGGGGGTAAGAGACTATTGTTTCTCAGGCATTTGTAAAATGCATCGAATTATTGTCTTCGCAATAGGCGTTGGGTTTTGTGTAGCTATTTACTGGGGCATAGGTGTGCTGTCCAGAGGTCATTAGCTGCTTGTCTGTAGGTCCCACTGATTCCTATGCTGCTAAGTACTGGTTGGTTGCCACGGCTTTCTGGATTGTTCACAATCTGATTGTTCGCGGCCACTGCTGGAAATGTGGGTTGTTCGTGTCCAGGCAAGGTGGTTTCTGGGTTATGAAATTACTGCTCTTGGTTTGATGTTTGTACCTGCAGTGATCTGGCGATGCACTCAGTGCGTGCTCTGCTCTACTGGTCCCCAACAGATCACCCTACCTCTCTACCATATAAATTACCTTCCATTCTCCCATCCATTCTCCCACTTCCATCCTGTCCGCATCAGCCTAGCAGATTATATAGGGTTGACCGACATAGCAACCTTCTCCCTCATCGCAAACCTCTTTGCATTTTCTCATCAACGTTCGCTAGAATCACTCTCTCTCTTCGTTCATGGCCAAAACAACCATTCTCTGCTTTGTCATTTGCTAGATCGACCTGCCTCATCACGTTAGGTTGAAACAACTTCCTCTACTTTTGTCGACATCCAACTCAACAACATCATTTCATCTTCATTTGCGACATATCTTGTCCCTCGAGAAAGCAAAACACGCCAGTCGTTGAGGGCAGCATACATTTCGTTCTTCTCCTCCAAACTGGACTGTTCGTCAATTCCACCTGGCTTTTCACACGGCGTGAACGGCCCTCACGACCTCTACCATCATTTCATCGACCTCCTTCCATTTGCTTTATCACTGTCCGCAAAATTACTCGTCGCTTGAAACAACAACGGGTACGAATCAAACCACCAATCCATGGCAAAATGGCTCGCGACAATAAGAGCACCGACAAGGCATTCCCCTGGAAGCAAGACCAACGCTGGCCGAGCAGCCAACGCCACCTGGCCGTGCGGTTCCTAAACGGCACCACTGAGCAGAAACAGCTGGTAAAGACTGTTGTCAAGGAGGACTACAACACCATTCCCATGCACATCCGCTTCACCTTTCTCCGGTCCCACTCCACCAGCGGCTCCGACATCCGGGTCAAGTTCACCAACTCGGGTCGGTCTTGGTCCCTAACCGGAACGACGAACCGGGAAGAGGAACCTCACGTGGCGACCATGGCGCTGAATCTGAACGGGGAAAAGGAGGAAGGGAAAGTCGGCACCATCCTGCACGAATTCGGTCACGCGCTGGGCCTGAGACACGAACATCAGCACCCCGACAGTGGCCTGGTTTTTAATCGCCGCTTTCTGCGTCAAGAGTGGACTGATGAGTACATTCAGAGCCAGTGGCTACCGTATGGCATCGACAAGCGAAGAACGGAACCGTACGACAGGTACTCCGTCATGCACTACCAGATCGACAAGGAGGAAACCAAGAACCTTCGAAAGTCGATCAAACGAAACAACTGTCTGTCAGCAGGTGACAAGGCCCGGCTCATGGCCATGTATCTGGAGAAGGAGGCAAAGCCCAAGGTGCCAGCACCGCCCCAGACTACAAGAGCAACAACAATCAAAAAGACCAGACCCCCGTTGGGGGAAAGATCCATACCAAAAAAGTCCATACCAACAGCCACCGTCAAGTACGGAGGCAGGGAGTACGAGTATGCGACCGAGTATACCGACAGGAAGGGCCGGAAGAAGAAAGTCACCCCGTTCCAGCAGAAGTTGATGCAGTGGATCCTGACCTAGGTGACGACCTCCTGCGTGTAATATTACCAACGAGCCAGAAGCAAGACCGGCAAAACGAGATGCCCAATGTGGATCGGAAACTGTAAGAGTAGGAATTTGCTTATACGACACGGACCACCGGTGGCGGAATGTTCGTTCTAGAGGATGGTGCTTGATCCCGTTGTTATGCTTCGAGGGAAGATGCCGGGCTTGGCTGCATGGAATAAGGTGTAGAATATGGGTGGTGGATCGGTGTACGATATGAGCGATGGGTTTCTTTGATATAATGACGGTAGTGGTACTGATGTGTATGGGCTTGTACCTGCGACCTGGAATGTTGCCATCCACAGAGCTACAATAATGCGACAATGTATTCAATACCTCCTCTACATTCAAGATGCCCTGTATTCAATAAGTTTGCCCCACCTCTCCAGGGTACTTATTCCCTTTACTTTCTCCCACCTCCATCCTGACCACATCCCCTTGGCAGCCTACGTGACTTCGACCAACATAGCAATATTTGCATCGCTCCAGAGGAGAAAACGCATTCTGTACTTCCTCCATCTTCTTTCCCACCTACTGAGTTGACTTGGCGCAGCATTTGCTTCTTCCATCAACATCCATCTCGACACAACATCATCTCCCCTTTACCAATCCGACCTGTTTTTCATTTGCACCTGTTTTCGTGCAAGCCGCAACATTCCTCACTTGACGAATCAAACCTACGCGCTTCAATTTTCCGATCGTCAAAAGACGTCAAGATGCCCCGTGGTCATCCAGGTGGATTTCGGGTGGTCGGCAACGACATCCACATCCACATCCCCAACACGGTTCCGGATCACCCTCCCTCGACGCCAGGGAAGTATTCGCACAAGGTCGGTTGGACGTACGACACGCCTGCGCTCACCATGGGCTTGACATCACACCAGTCATACTCATGGGGCTCACCAAAGCCGTCTAGTGGCACATCCGGGTCGCCCAGCAGTGCCGCCTCCTCTAGCGCTGCTTCTTCCAGCGCAGTCTCTTCCAGCGCCTGGTCTTCTGGTTCATCAGTTTCTTCTGACTCGTCTGGTCCGTCCGTTCTGTCTGATTCGTCTTGGTCGTCTGGTTCGTCCGGCTCTTGTACGTCCGACTCTCGAACGTATGGATCCGGCTCGTCCGAGTCCCGCTCGTCTGGCTCGAGCAGTTCAGGGTTTTACGGTACCAGTTCCTTCGGTATCAGTCTCTACGATACCGGTTCCATCGGAGCCAGTTCTTGGGATACCAGTTCTTGCGACACTAGTTCCTTCGGTAGTAGTTCCTGCGACACCAGTTCTTACGGTGCCGGTTCTTGGGATGCCAGTTCCTGCGAAACCAGTCCCTCCGGTACAAGCTATTGCGATACCAGGTCCCCCAGTACGTATGCTCACATGACCGACCCTTGCGGTACCGATGCTTGGGATGTTTCCTCTCGCGATACCGGCTCTTACGATACCAGTTCTTCTGCTACCAGTTCTTCTGCTGCAGACTCATCCTATACCGACTCATCATATGACGCGTCGTCCTATACCCCAAACTCATATGAGAGACCAGCCAACTGGAATCAGATAAAGCAGACGTGGAGGGAGTACGGCAAGCCCCGGGATCAGCAAGCCGAGCTAAGCCAACGGTGGCGGCTTCTTTATTAGAACTTTTGCAGGAAGGGCCCCGGAATGATCAACGGGGGCGAGACTAATGGATGCCCGGCAGCATTACTCGTTCTGAGATAATTCATTATACTTGGCTTCATTGCAGTGTTTAAGGTGGAAAAGATGGTATGCGTAGCGGTGTAGAATACAATGTATTCGTAATATGGACGGTGGATTTCTGTCATATGATTACAGTGGTTGTGGTAGTTCGTAGGGAACGTATTCCTGCGGTGTGGCTAGAATAGGTGAATGATGCCAACCACTTTTGCCATAGTCCGTCGATGCATTCAATAATTTTTCGCATTCAATGCGTACTTTATATTTAATACGTTTACCCCACACCTCCAGGGTATAAATTTCCCCTGCTCTTCCCATCCTCTCAATCATCCTATCTCCCTCTTTACCATAGCAGATTATATAAATCTGACCAATACAGCAACCCTTTCTGTCAATCGATCTTTCTCTTTCTTATTCTTCAACATTCATGATATTGCCTATCCCTTGACGTCAGTCACCAAGCACTTTCGGAGGACCGCGCCAATCCTGTTGTTCTTCCATTTTCCTTTACGCCTATTGAGTTGGCCGGGCACATCATTTCCTTTTTGAAAACACCCCACGAATTCTACTACCCCGATCCTCAATAAAAGACAATATGCCTCGTCATAAGAAGAAAGGCTCTTCTGGGGCCATGGCCCATATGCCCAATGGTGGAACGCAAGTGGCAGGCGGTGATATGAATCTCACCATCCCAAACACTATCCCGGTTCTCGCTTCCCCTTCTACGTCCGGACAATATACGAACACGGTCAATCTAAAGCACAAAACTCCTGTGTCCACTAAGAAGCTGAAGTCGCACCAGACATATAGATGGGGTCCGGCAAAGGCATCTCACTCCGGGTCCTCTACCTCCGTCTCTGTCTCTTCTACCTCTGCTTCTTCCGCCTCTGGCGCTTCCAGCTCTGCCTCAGCCAGCGCCGCCTCGGCTTCAGGCAACGGTGCCTCTGCCTCTGCCAGTGCAGCAGCCTCTTCATCTAGCACTCGCTCCTCCAAGCATCGCTCTTCCGGTACTCGCTCTTCCCGCGCTCGTCCTTCGCGCTCTGACGATACCGACTCGGATGATTCCGATTCCTAAAACACCGACTACAACCAGGTCAAGAAGATGTGGCTGGCAGGGGTACTGGCCGCGACTTCGTCGATAATTTTGGAGGAAGAGTCCCGGGACGATAAGCGGGAACAGTTTCTTGGAGTTTAGCCAGCATTAGCATTACTTGCTTTGACGTAATTTATCCTACTTGGTCTTGCTGCAATGTTTAGAGGGGAAAAGATGACACGCTTAGTGGTGTAAAATACGGTGTATGATTTGTGCGGTAAATTTCTATAACTCCTAGGTGCAATAACGGTGGTGGTGACGACGGTGGTGATGTGTAGAGCGCTTGTACCTGCGGCGTGGCTGGAATAGGGGGAACGTTGCCAACCACAAGTTAGCTAGCTACCATGACCCGACGATGTATTCAACACGTCCGCTGCATTCAATGTGTCTCCTCCATTCAATTCAAGCTCTGTATTCAGTTTTCCCACCCCACTTGTCTAAGTGTATAAATTCCCTGCCTTCCTCCCATTCTTTCTGTCATTCCTTCCCCCCTCCATCCTGTCCACAGATCAGCTTGGCAGATTATAAAAGTTGGACCGACTTAGCAACCGTTTGCCTTTTCCCATCGATATCTCTTGTTCGCTTCCATTAACGTTGCTTGTCTTTTGGAAAGCGTCAACCGTCAACACTGAGGGCAGCAACCTTTCTGTTCTTCGCCATCATCATTTACTTCGCTTCAGTACCAGCTCATCTCAGCACTTCCCATTAGTTCGACGTGGCATTTATTCCCTTCCATCACTTCAGCCTCTCTTCCGTCTTTTGCTTCTGCTTCCTTGCAGTCGCCTCATCCCGCGCTCCGTCCAAAACCCACATCTTACTCTCCACTTCTCCAGTCGTCAACAGTAGTCAAGATGCCTCGCGGAAACAACAACTCTCGCGAAGCCATGGTCAGCTTCCCCCTCCGCGGAAGGCAAGCCACAGGCGACGACATCCACATAAACCTGCCAGCCTCGATCCTGCCCGCCTCCTCGTCAACATCGGGGAACTACATGCGCACCATCAACATGAGGTACAACATCCCGGCGGAAACTTTGGACTTGTCATCCCACGAGACGTACTCGTGGGGGCCGAACAACAACACATCCGGATCTTCGAGTGCCACTTCCTCTCGCGCCATTACTTCTAGTGCCGACTCGTCTGAGTCCACCTCTTCTGGCTCAAGCAGTTCCGATCCTTCCCTCGACTCCCCGCCCTCGTACAGCGAATCCGTCGCCACGGGCCCCTCGGCAATCTGGAGCGGCGGCTCATACTACACCGCCCCTCCTCAACCCAGAGCACTTCGACCTCCTCCGCTCCCGTCCGCCTCCACCACGTATCCGACAGGCGCTATTCTAGTAAACGAGGCGTCCTTCGCGTCCGCTTCATGAACGGCACCGGCCGCCACAGCGAGGAGAAGAATTTAGTCAAGCGCCTCGTGGAGGAGCACTACAACGCGATCTCCATGGGGATCCACTTCCAGTTCCTCAGCAGCCGCAGCGACGCCGCCGAAGACCTCCGCGTCCGTTTCAGCAGCACATCCACCGGCAGCCGCAGCGCCCTCGGCCGCGACAACGACAAAGTCCGCAACCGCGACGACACCATGGTCCTCGACCTCGCCGGCCTGAGCGCCGACGACGAGCAAGCCACCATCCTGCGCATGTTCGGCCGCGCGCTGGGGCTGCGTCCGGAGCAGCGACACCCTGAGAGCGGGATACAGTGGGACTGGGACTACCTGCGCGAGAATTACGCCCCCGAGACCATTGAGGAGGAGTACCAGCCCGTTGGCGTTGATCGAAGACGAACCGAGCCGTACGACCGGCACTCGATTATGCACGCCGTCGTGTACGAGGAGGAAACCATGAATCTGCAAAGGGATACCCGGCTCAACACCGAGCTGTCGCAGGGTGACTGGAACCAGCTCCTTGAGATGTACCCTGCAAAGGCTCCGTCCCCGGAGCCGCGGCAAAGGAAGAAGAAGTCCGGCTGGAGGAGGTTCCAGGAGTGTATCCATGGGCCACGTGCTGGAAGGGCCTAGCAATTAGGGCGGGTGATTTCGACGGCGCTTGGCTTGGATATCCAACTCTTTGGTTTTGGAAACTACGATGCTCTGAATGACGACCATTGGAAGCAGCAGCTGAGGATGCTGCTGGTGCTATTGAAAGATGTATGATGATGTACACTAGCTATCAAGAGACTGCCATTGCTGCTATGATTAATAATACACTTGCCTGGCCTCTCCCAAATCGCACATAGCTCATCCGCCAGTATCATATTGTAAGAAGGCAAGGCCAAATGCCGTAAGAACGAACATCAGCAAGTGACTGACCGAACCCTGAAGTGCTTTGCTGACAGAATCACAGAAATACAAGGGAATCAATAACAGTCCGGCTCAGCGTTCAGCTAACTCGGACCTTCTCTTCCCCAAAAGAAACGAGAATCAGGATGTTCATAATAAGGGTCCCGAGGCGAATGCCAAATGGTCGATACCCCATTGATAATTTGAATCGCCGGTCGCCCCTTAACCCAATCCTCCCAGCCGTCTCGCCCGTAATGCTCCTCGAGCCAGCTGATGACGTGCCGGTGCGGCGGCAGGGCGCGCCCCTCCCGGTCGCGATGCTGCTTGTGCGCGGCGCGGTGCGCGTTCCCCACACGCCGCCCTTGGCGCGGATGTTGGCCCCGGTGGCCGCCAGCCATTTGAGCGCGAAGAGGTTGCCTTTGACGGCTGCCGTCTGCACAGCTGAGCCGTACTTGCCCGTGTTGTCGCGATGCGGGTCCGCACCCGCTCTTAACAGGGTGTCCATGACCTCGTTGGTCGCGGCTTGCTCGTCGATGTTGCTGTTTCCGTTTTCCTCTGGGGCCTTGAACAGAGCCGCCGCCTGCAGTACTGTGCCGTATCGACCAGCCACGATGCGCGCATCGGCGCCGTGTGAGAGGAGTAGTTTGATGGAATCAATGTCGTTCCGCGAGGCGGCGGCGTGTAATGCAGTGCCCATGCGTCCGCCTATAATATTGACATCGGCCCCTTCGTCCAGGAGTGGTCCAAGCATGACCGGGCAGTGAACAGCCGCATTTTGCAGTGGTGTATGGAGGTCGCCACCGCAGAGGTTGGGGTCCGCGCCGAGATCCAAGAGCTTGCGTGTGATGGACACAGCGTCGTCAACCGAGTGCGAGTACTTTGGCAGGCCCAAGTACAGGGGCGAAGGACACGTCAAAGCCATATCGCGCTTCTGGCGATGCGCGTACTGCCTCCTCATCGCTTGGCACCTGTACCAATCTGTACGCCGCGGCGCTTCTGGCGGGTTGACCTGGGCTCCATGTTTGAGCAGCAAGTCCACGACGGGTTCTCGGCGCAAACCTCCAGTCATGCTGCTGACGGCTGCTCGCAGAGGGCTTCCGAGGCGCCCTCCGTAATGGTTGACGTCTGCGCCATATTTTCCAATGAGCCAAGTGCATAGGTCAAGATTCGCCCACCAGGCTGCCTCCTGCAAGAGAACGCCGAGACATTCTTTACGATCTTCTGGTATCGTCACCACCTCAAGCAAGCGGGCTATCATATATTTATCCCCAGTGGAGGCAGCAGAGCACATTGTGCTTGCTTTAGGCATGGCGCCCCGGTCGAGCATGGATTCCACCATGGCCTCATTACCCTTCAACTCGACGGCCGCAGCTAGTGCTTGATCGAGGTGGACCGAAGCACCGTGGTCCAGGAAGAACATGGCCATTTCGGCGTTGCCGCGCCGGCAAATTTCATCCAAAACATCAGCGAACTGACCACGGCCCAAGTCTGCACCGTAGTCCACTAATAGCTTGATAGCCGCGTTATCGGTGTGTTGGGAAGCGTAGTAGATCGGCGAAAACTCGAAAACCGGTCTTGGATTGTGATAATGCTTGCACATGTTGGGGTCGAGTCCATATTCGAGGAGCGTCCGTAGCTCTTCTAGGCTCCCATTCTCGATGGCTTCTTTCGCTACCTCGTAGTCCATATCCGAGAAAATGGCTCCGTGATATCTCAACAAGCCAACGAGGTACTCTTGACCAGCTCGAAGGGCAGCACTGAGCGGACTCTCCCCCTCCTCGTGGACGTTGACGTACGTTCCAAGGCTGATCAGTCGTCGTACTTGGCTATACAAGCCGTTTCTGATCGCCTGGACAAGGATGCTGTGGCCTCTGATCGAATCGTCGACCTTGACTCCCATCTTCAGCATCAACTCAACCACAGTGGGGTTCCCAGATAAAGTTGCATAGTATAAAGCATTGCCCTTATCTCCGGCAGATGAATCGATTCTGGCTCCGAGTTCAAAGACCTTCTTGATCATTGGGATATCGCCCTCGGCAGCTGCACACTGGAGCAGGGTCATACCAGAGCTGCCTGAGCTGCCTGCTTGGGGGCACGCGCTAGTGATCATTGTTCGGTTCACATCAAGCCCCTTCTTGGAGAGATAATCGAGAACGTCAACCCTTCTAGCATGCAAGGCGATGCAGAGACTCATAAAGGGTTAGCACTTTCTCAGACACGTAAAGACAGAAAAGGGACTCCCAGAGTCCTACACCAATGGGATGATCTCACTTACGCATCTTCAGTATTCTTGTTGATGTCAATTCCGAGGTCGCAGAGCATGTCTGCTAGCTGCAGAGGCACATCTCCAGTTTTCATAGAGTCGATTAGGCACATCGTCCATTGGGACCTAACTCTTACGTCAGCTTCTATGTAGTCGATCATTCTCCAGGGGAGGGCAGATTATATGAGGGATGGATGAAGCATCTTGACTTACGTGTTTTTCACACCTCCTGCAACAATCCCGTCGACCGCATCGGCCATGGTATATGGGTCCCGTGAAGCGATGTCATTGTACTGTGAAATGCGAATCGCGATTTCATCTTTTGTCTCTGCATCAACAATGGAGTCATGTATGCGTATGTCGTTTGAGTCGACAGCCTCAATGGCGCGTTCGATGTCGCGGATCTTTCTGCTTGTAATCAATATTTTGATGTTGGCTTGGAGCATCCTCTGCAGGAATTGGTCAAAGAAGGCCTTTCGCTCTGGCTCTGGGCACTCGTTCAGTGCGTCAATGATCAGATAAGTAACTTCGGTGTGTGAAACCTCGGCTGCGATGACCTCAAACAACTCTTCGAGTGACGGAATGATACGACCATGGTCTTTTGACTTATACAAGGAGGCGGCCGTTTCAGAAACAACTGTGCTATGCTTTAGCGAAGGTTCGTAGATGTATTGCCTCCAAGACAGCCGCTCGAAGGAAATGACACAGCGGGAAGGGGGCTTACCATCATTCTTGTATACCATGTTCACTGCCACGGATTCTAGTAGGGCACGCAGGCTCTGCTTCTGCCTGTCGGAGGAGTCGAAATAGAAGTCGACTCTACGCATAGGCTTGGGTGCATCCACGGACAAACGGCAGTGACGCTCGATATGGCTGATGATCCTCGAACAGAGCATGGTCTTACCCGTTCCAGGAGCACCATGGATCCAGAGCAGCTGGCTGACATTCGTCGCTTTCCATTGGTAGAACCGGTCATCCTGGAAGATCCATTCAACGTTGCCTGGCTCAAGGTAGGGAACCCTTGGCAAATGGAATACAGGTTTGGTATTGGGGCCGCTCGTACGCAGCCAATTGGCGATGTGGTATTTGTCGGCCGCCATCGTCTGTCGTTGCTGGAGAGCTTTGGAGGGTCGAGATGCCAATACCGATCACCATGTAGAGGGGGGCATGAAAGTGGTTTCTTGTGCAAGTCAGTTGAGGATGGGCCGTCTTCGGGTTTCAGTGACGTGCTATGGGCAGAGTTGCTGTGCTACCCATGTTCAGTGGCCTTTCAGGGCTTACTTGGTTTCGCCTGCACGTTTGAAGCAACCTAATACGACCAGCACAATGAGGCGGCAGGCGGGAAATGGCATCAGAATACACTCCAAATTGCGTTTGGTTGCTGGCCTGCCTAACTTGGGGACACAAAGGCAGGCACGACATAATTGCTCATGGCAAGTACTCGTCGTCATGTCGCTCCCCTTACGAAGTAGGCCAACCTACTACATGTAGGAGCATCTTATGGAGAGAGGGTACGAGCGATATATATAAAGTAAAAAAGAAGGCACGTTTTGTCCATGTGTACGTACAGACGTAACTATGTGCTCGTATTGGTCTGATTGAAGGGCGCTGGAGAGGATTGGCGTCGTTCTGCGGGGTTGAACCAGTGCCCGTGCGGGGCATGGAGCTCCTCTGAAGAGGTCCCTCCCTCCCTGAAGCACCTCCCGTATATGCACCCTAAATTGCGTTTTAGTTGTCACTTCTAGCGGACTTTCAATTGCAGTGCTGCGTACTGCAATACCTAAAGAAGGACACGAGGCAACCAAATGTTTAAACCCCCTTCTGCTCAGAAGTGCCTTTACCAAGACTCCGGATCAACAAACTTGCTACGCTCGCATACAGATGGATTCAATGAAGGCTCAAGTACAGTAACATCTTGGGGTGAAAGAGGTCTGCTTTGGTTCCTCTGGTGTCCTGTTCATGTCCCCCTACTACTCTGCCCTCTCCCCGTTCAACCAAACCACTGTCTGTAGTCCCTGCCGGACCATCGTGCTGGTATACGATGTGAGCTTCACTGTTGAGAGGTAGCATTCTTACCCCGCCCCATCGCCCTCGTGATGGGCGCATATACCATCTCCCATCCAAATCCCAGCCAGAAGAAGCCGAAGGAGAAGAAGCTGATGACGAGAGGATGCGTTTGGGCCGGAGCAGGGACGTAGAGCAACAGGACAAGGAGGGCCGCCTCCAAGCCCAGGAACCCGGCCGCAGCACAGCGAGCAGGTTTGTGTGTTTTCTGGAAGGAGGTAGAGTCTGCGGTCCCTACCTTGGCGGAGAACGTATATATTGCTTCGGTAAGGAGTATGAGCCATGCAGCGGCCTCTTGGAGAAGGCTAGGTGGAGAGCCGTCCATGAAGAACGCCGGCCAGGCGTTGATGGTGACGATGACCAGACACACTGCAGCCCAGACGACATGCTGCTCGGTCCGATCTTGCTTCATATTGCTTGTTTCGTATATGCCGTGTTTGAGTCCGGTATTGTGCGGTGTCTTTCGATCAGGTGCAGTAGGTAGGCTGTATGAGAACAAGCGTGTCCTTGTAAGGAAGCAATTGGCAGAGAAAAGACCTATTCGTGATACATCGGACCATGTTTGAAGAGAATGGAACTTTCTAGATGTACTTAAGCAGGCGATTTCAGTCTGAGACGGACCTAGACAGGCTTACAGCTTCTAGCTTTCTCGTAACTGCCTCGCATTTGGGTTTTATCGCACCGAGTTTTCGCAGCCGCTGGAACAAAAAAGTAACGCAGCCCCCTTGACGCCAATGAGATCAAGCTCACAACAGCCATGGAGACCAAGTTCATTGCCTCTACGTTTTTTTTTCGAATGCTTCTTCGAGCCCATTCCTGCAGAGTTTGGGATTTCCATGGGGGCTGTAGAGTCTACTTATAGACTGGAATGCCTGAACTTCGAATTTTTTGTTCTTTTGCTTTCGACTCATACCGGCGCGGGCTAGAAGAAGCAAGTGATTCAAAACCGAGCCAACTCAACACCTATCGACTCAAAAGGACGGTATTATAACAGAACGACCCTTGAAGATGCCTGCTGCCTTTCCCTCATTGCCTTCTAACATGTGTAAAGGGTTTCGAGATTCCATGGCACCGCGTATGTCCATAGTTGACGCATCGAGGCTCAGCTAAGTAGCCGCCTTCTCTTGTCTCTAGAAGCGAAATGGCGCTTAACTTTCCCCTCAGCGCGGCTGTTGACGTAGTGCTGCTTTAGTGACGCTTATCAATACTAGGGTAGGGCAGTATGGTGAACATGGGTGGTTTCGGCCACCCGACAGTCTAGTGGTAAGGCAGGTGGTGCGGGAGCCAGAGCCCTTGGCCTGTTCTATTCCCGAAACGCTACCGTCTCAATGTAGCTTGCTACCAGCGACCTCTTGTCGTCTGAAGATCCTTGATGTGAGCAAGAGTATCTGTTTGCGCCCCTCTTTGGCATCTTTTCGCCCTCATTCGGGCAGTCGGTGGCGTGACAGATGGTCCAGGGACCGAATCCTCCCTGCCCGCCCAGAAAGGGATTGAGAAGTAGGTACAGACCGTGATTGGTAGTGGGGTGCCTGCTGATCCACAACCCGCGCCCCCAGCCGTGCGTGCGTCTGGCAGAGTGCGGCTGAAGACGAGCCAAACGGGCCACCCTCATGCCAGATTCCCACTTCCATCCTTTCCCGTCTGGTGTTGCGATCCCTGCCTTCGATCAGGTACCTAACTACTTTGGCTATTTATGGACAGTTGCACCACTCTTCGTGCTCTATGGTCCAATGTATCGGCCGTAGCGCGTTACTGTCAGAACGCGGAGGGCTTGGAATACATAGCTTGTAGGAAGCCGCTGCCGACACCAGAGCTCTTATGGGCTGCTGGGATCGCTCTGTTCGTGTGGTTCTTGCCAGACATGATCACGCTGGGCTTTGACGCGTTCGTTTTTATATACCTGACGTACCACAGTCGACGTCATGAGCTTCCCGAGATCCGACGGAGAGTGGCTGCTCGCCTAGATCACTAGTCGAAAATCCACATGGCCCTCCATGTTTCTTTATTTTCAGCGCCTCAACTCCACACAAGATCCTCAAAAGCTTAGAGGCGAACTTTCTCCATAGAAGGCCTACGCTTATAGAGCTTAGGGGGTAATAGGGTATAATACCTTCTCTTTAAGTCGATATGTGTTGATTTTGCTCGGTTTTGGGTCACTTTCTTCTGCTGGCCTGCGCTGGTATGAATCGAAAAGCAAAAAGACAAAAAAGAGACCCAGTACCACATGTTGCAAAAACTGCGACAGCCAGAGTCAGTATACCCATAACCAAATTTCCTCCCCTCCGTCTCATAGTTGCCAGCCCAGTACCGACCGCACTTCCGAACGATCGACTTGCTCACGTCCCGACTCTGACTCCCTCAGCATCGCGAGCGCCCTTCATCTCCGACATGCCGGACACCTGGAGAAATCGGCTTGGCCCAGGTCACACCGAGTGGCGGGAGCCGCGATCGAAGAAGGACGCGAACGAGGCCATAAAACTGGCGGCGGCAGCTGGGAAGAACCTCATTGCGGATACGAGAATGGGTAGAGACGAAGGTCCTCGATAAATCTGGTATTGTTATTGAAATCAGCTCAATCTGAAAGTGCGAGAGGTGAGACTGCGTCAACTAAAGGCCTTTGAGATGAAGAGCCGGTGCGTAACCTTGAGGAAGCCGGCGGTCTATATGTCTTCATGGTAGGCACAACGGCCCTGCTTTTCAACTCTCTATGTCCCCGTGATCCAAAAGAAAAAGAAAAAAAAAGAAAAAGTGTCATTCCAAATGAATCCATATCCAGCATACCTCTGCCACATAATGTTCCCAGCCCGTGCTTGCCTCGAAGCAGTTAGAGTCTCGCGGCTTTGGCGACAAAGCTTGAAGGGATCTTTTCTGACTGTCTGTGGGGCTACCGGGGTAAGTTGCCAGGGTATGAGAGCAGGGGACGGACGAAAAGTCCCTCGTGGCAATTAAGCTTGTTAGCCCAGGCTTGCAAGGGCGTGTGAGTATGCATGCATATCTTACAGCACGTCTGAGCGGCTCCTGGTGGTCACTGGCCCGTCGAGCCGTCCCTACCTACATGCTCTAATCCAGGTATGGTGTGAGTGGCATATACAGCATCTGCTTAAAGCAAGGCATACAGATACTAGTTCTTGTTCTTCTTCCGCGGGAAACCGTATCTTGCTGGGCATGACCCCCGAGTAGATGCACATAAAGAAATCACCAACGGTTCTCCGGTAGCTAGTAATATGGGTCACCGACCCGTATTTCTATTTATCCTTGTACAGATATACTTATTTGGCATTTTGGTATTCTAAAAGGCTATCTACCCGTCCGGTCGATTTACCTACTTCCCACCAAGCCAGGCACTGCATATGTTTGCAATACTGCATACCGTACCAAACTGTACTCCCAGAGTCTTATGCGGTTACCGGGGTGGGCCCTGCACATCTTCCAAGGACGTTTAGTTTCCATATGTCATATATGTAACATCCTATGTGGGGTGGAAAGTCGGGCCGTCCCACATTACATACGGAAACCCGCACCACAGCAGAATTGTTCGTTGCAAAGTTGGCGTCGTACACGAACGCGAACAGAGGTTTTGAGTGGTTGCATATTGGCAAGCGAGGCCGCTCCCGATTTGGTTCGTCACTGCCGTTGTGATACTCCTGGATATGTGTCGTGCCCTCTCTCTGGCGAACGTGCCACTCCCTGGCGTCACGCGCGTACGTGTCCCTGTATCACATTGATCTCCGCAATCCGACAAGCAAAGCAAGGCACAAAGAAGGGATCTTCCTTCCTGACACTTTACGCGCCTCTTCGCCAAGCCGTCCCGGGCGGCTAGCGTTGACCAAAATGTTGGTATATCCGGATCTTTAATGATAATCGGCCTGGGCAGGGGCCCCGTCGCGGTGGATCACTCCAATCAACATAAGCGGAGAGTCATCCTTAAGGGGCTGACGGGCAACCAAACTCGGGCGCCTCACTCACTCCCTGTCTGCTGCATTGACCGCCGCTGCCAGAATGCTGGTGCCTATTCTGTCTGTTGTTGTGCAGTAACTCCGTAAACGAACTTGTTTCTTATTTTCACTTTTTTCTTTTTTGGTCGGGTGTTTTTCGACGCCGTTATCACACTGACAGCTTCCCTGAAGCCGGTCAGGACCTGTACTCTCCTTCCTGATAAGGCCCGTGTCTCGTTCCCGCATCCGCCCTTCTCGCCAGGCCCCTTGAGCCCATCCGCCAGAGGCAGGAAGGCTCTGCTTCTGCTGTCCAGCATGCTGGCCCAGCGCACACATACGCCAATGGCGTCCACATGGGTGCGGAAAGCAGCCGACTGGGCCAAGCGCCGGGGGATCGTCGCCCTCAGCGCCGTCTTCCTCCTGGTCCCCATCATCCTCATGTACCGGGCCTACTCGACCACCGACGTCGAGGCGCCCCGGACGTGGAGGCCCGATCGTATGAAACCGGCGCAGGTGCCCGCGTCTGCGCCGAGTGTCGTCGAGGCAGTGACCAACGCTACGCTCGGAGTAAGAAGATCTCTCTTTTCTTTCACTCTCTCTCTTCCTTCCTTCTCCCCGGCGCCCCAGGTTGTCTCTTCCCCGGTGCTGGTCTTTCGCATAGCCAGAGTGGAGTATTGGCACACGCCATGGTAAACAAACTATGGGGGCCCAACTCAGCCCTATATCCATGTGACTCAAGCTCGCTAGGTATACATACATACGTGGGCGTGCTAACGGGATGTAACCTCTCCAGTTCGAAAAGCTCCTAGTCCTCTCCGTCCGCCCGAGCTGGCGCACCCGCGGCCTCGAAGCCGCCGCCAAGCTGACCGGCCTGGACTTCACCGTGCTCCCGCAGACCCCGTCCCCGGACGACGTCCTGCATGCCTTCCAGCAAAAGGCCCACGGCAAGGGCGTCGGCAGCGCCAAGGCCTGGCTCGCCCACCTCGACGTGCTCAAGCACGTCATCAGCTCGGGGCTCGAGACGGCCCTCATCGTCGAGGACGACCTGGACTGGGACGTGAGCCTGCGGACGAAGCAGATGGCGCTCGTCGTCGACCACGTGCGCAACTTCACCGGGGTCGGACCCGACGACCTCTCGACCACGAGCCCCTACGGCGACGCGTGGGACGTCCTGTGGTTGGGCCACTGCGGCGCCGAGATGCGGCCCGTCCCGGCCGCGGCCTCGGTGGCGGCCGCAGGCTGGTCCTCGGTATCGCAGCCGTACTTCGACCCCCTGCGCCTGAACGGGACGGGCGCGCGGCCGCACTGGGGCCTCGACACGCTCCGGTGGAAGGGCACCGGGTGGCAGCACCCGCCGGCCGGGATCCGGCTCGTGCAGGACGGCGGCGCCGTGTGCTCGTGGGCGTACGCGGTGAGCCGGCGCAGCGCCGACAAGGTGCTGGCGCGCATGGTGCAGGGGGACAACCAGGCGTTCGACATCGGGCTCAAGGACGCGTGCGACCGCAGCGAGCTGAACTGCGTCACCGTCGTGCCGGGCGTCATGTCGTCGTACTCCCCGCCCGCGGACCTGGGCTACCAGAGCCCCGTCCGCGTCGGGGACGGGAAGGGGGTCAAGGGGAACGAGTCGGATTTCGAGGGCGTCAGGGGGACGACGCCGGATGTTGTGTACAGTGCGCGCTGCGAGGCGCTGTTTGCGGAGCAGTGTATACCATAGTAGCAACCTTTATATAATTAATACTAATTAGCTTGTAAGACGCCTTGAAAGGAAGGGATCTTGTGGGAATATGCTGACAGGAACCAGGTTGCGGGGTTGGTGCCCAAGCAGTTGGATTTAGCTGAGCGGTCGTTGTTGATCCTTGTCAGTGAGGCTGATACGGTAACCAATCAACTTCACTGAGACATGAACTGCTGCTGCAGACTCGGCCCGCGTTGAACCTCAGTCATATGTAATTCTGATTGGACAAGATGTCAAAGGATCACGCTCTCTCATTCTCGAGCCTCCCCATGCAACCCAGGGCAAAAAACAAGCCTTCACCACGCAGCGAGCAGATAAAATTCCCCGACTTTGTATCTGGTACCCGGATGAACTACCAGCGCACCGCCACCAGCCCCCACGGATGCTTCCCCTCGTCCAGGCCATCGCTTGTCGGCAGTCGACTGTGAGATCCGCTAACGCGGGCAATACGAACTTCACCCGTCAACGAGCTCTCACGATACCCCTTCTGATGCCCCTTTCCACCGCGCCCGCGATGGGCGAAAACACCATCTCCACGCCACAGCCCAGCCAAGACAGAGAAAAGACGAGAAATCTGACGAGAGCCAGGTGAGGCTTAGCAACAAGGAACATCAAGATCAAGATAGCCGCTTCCAACCCCAGCATGAAACCCACGAACCCGAAAAGATAGCGGCCGCTGGACGACCTCTTCGTCTGGGCATCTGCTTCGTTCCTCAAATCGCGGGGCGGGCGTTGCTGCTCGGATGTAAGTGGTTTGGACCCGGGCTGCCCCCTGTTGCGCAGCTGTGGGTTTGGATTCGGTCGGCTCAGCCCCCATGTCGCAAAGGGCTACAGCAGTGAACGCCACTTCCGCCATGAATGTGAACATCAGACTGATGGCCAGCTGTTCATTTGACCGTGGACAATTCCAGTTGGCCACGAGCGCCAGCCAGCCGTTGATGGTGACGAGGACCAGCCACACCCCGACGAAGGCAGAGAACTTCGCAATGTTCTCCTTCTGGGTCACCAGAGACACATCGGTTGAAGGTGTGATAGGACCCATCGTTGTTGCGTGAGTAGGTATCGGTCGAGGTAGAGTGGAAAGAGGTTCGATGACAATGTATGCAAGTGTTGTCCCGTCGTGTCCAGGAAGGTCGTCAGCAGTGTTTGATCGGTCAGATATTAGTTGAGGAAACAAGAGGCAGTTTTCACTACTTTAAATGTTTTTACTCTCTCTCGTACTTACTTAGACTCCGACTTCAATGTTAGACTGCCAATCGGAGGGAAAGCTTCTCGTGTACCAAGTTTCACCAACACCTTCGTGAAACTAACCAACACTTGAACCCTGGCAGCACCAATTTGCGACTCCTGGATAAGGGCAAGCATACACCATTGGAAACAAATCAGGACAATGCAGGCAAAAATAACCAGACAGGCCTGTAATAGCAATACATTATACACTACCAAGTAGTTGAACCAACATGTCCTCTAGATAGACGGACAGACTAGCCAGTGTGTGTGACGGCGCAGTCTATATACACAGACGTCCTCTCGCTCTTTGTTTTTCTAACACCCTCAGCACCATATCGAAATCAAACGCCAATCAAATAAAAAACGCGCAATATATGATGCAAGGCTCAATCCAAGTATAATAACTATCTTCTTCGACCAAGTCACTCACTCACTTCGGCCGTTCCTTCTTGTACTCAGTAGGCAAGTACGTACAATACCCAACCAACCATCCGACTCCCCGTGAAGTAAACCATATACGATCCGCACCCATCATCACATCCATCTCTGTCTCCGTAGGAATGCATGTATGGGTTTGGAAGACGACAAATATGCAATCCCCCCGCGATGTGGGAGGGAACAAGAGGGAACTTATGTCTAGATACACCCTCGAGAACAAAAAACGATATGATGAGCAGAATCCCGCCGCATTTCCCTAAAACCCCCTCCAACGCCAACCATGGCCAAGAGCAGGAGTTATTTGTGAGAAAGAAACAGAAAATAATAAGTAGTAATCCCACACGCACCCCAAAACACGCTCGGGAAAAACAAAAACAGGACAGAAAAAGTATAACAAACCCCCAAATGCGTGGCTTTCGTGGGCACCGGCCTGAATGAAACCAGTCGATGCCAAGACCTTTCCCTTTCCCACTTCCACTTTGTGTCATATCCATAACGTCGCGTCCTTGGTGCTTTCTTTCACATTACTCATGCCGCCGGCTTGTCTTTCGCGGGTGTCGCCTCCTCTTCGCCAGCCTCCTCCTCCACTTCGACTTCTTCGTCCTCGTTGACCTCGCCCTCGACCTCCTCTTCCTCCTCCTCCTCGAGTTCCTCATCCTCTTCTTCTTCTTCCTCGCCTTCCTCGCCGAACTCGTCTTCCTGCGCGATGCCGTTCATGCGCTCCCAGACCTCGCGCCGGATCTTCTCGTCCTTGGCCAGCCGCGCCCGCTCCACCTCCTCGAAGCCGCCGCTCTTCTTCAGCTTGCCCTCTTCCACAAAGTTGATAAGCTCCTTCTTGAGGGGGTTGTCGCGCCGGCCTTCAAGCTCCTTCTGCCGGAGCTTCTCGGCCCGCTCGATGGCCTCGAGGCGGTTTTCGTGATTCGGGTTCAGCGCGCGGACTTCATCGAGGACGCCCTCCTTGGCGGCGGATGGGTCGGCGCCGTTGCCGAAGTTCACCAGGCCCTTGGAGATTTGACGCTGTGCGGGGGTCGAGTTGTCCTTCATCTGCTCCTTGGTGGCTTGCTCCACAAGCGTGAAGGTCTCGGTGGCCTTGTCCATGTCGTCCATCAGATCCACCATGAGGTCCTCCATGACCTTCAGCTCGTCTCGGCCCTGGCACACGTCCTCGAGCTCCTTCTCCCAGATCTTGGTCCAGATGGGCTTCTCACGCTTCATGTACTCGCGAACCTTGCCAAGCTCTTGGTGAAGCAGCGATATATCCTTGGAAACGTCTTCGAGTTGGCGAGGTAGCGGTCGCACACCACGATGAACCACATCCTTGCGCAAGTCCTCGATAAGATCTTGCAGGTCGTCGACCCGACCGACGAGGCGGTCCGAGTCGGTGTTGAGCTGCTTGCGGCCTTTGGTGACATAGGAGTAGCCAGAGTCGCCTTCCACCGAGGGAACGGATGCCTTCGCCGCGGCAACCTTGACGTTGGCAGCCTTGTTCCTGAGTGATGACATAGAGCTTTGGATGTCGGTCTGGAAGCTGGAATACGTCTGGCGCAAGACGGCCAAGTCTCGTTTCAGGGTCTGGAGCTCGCGAAGTTGGCTTGGGTTGAGCTTGCCTCCAGGAGATATGTTCTTGGCACCCGAGCTCTCCACGGTGACCGGAGGTGCACTGGCGAGGCGCGTCATCTCCTTCGCCGCCTCTAGTTGTCGGTCGGATACTCGCTGGAGAGCGGCGCCCTGGTCGTCGACATTCTGCTTGACTTCTTCCATGGCTTTCTTGAGTGAACCGATGCCATCGTCGATGTGACGCTTCACTTCATCCAGCACCTCCACATTCAAAGCCAAGACGGTGCGGTCCTTAATATCCGACAAATCCTCAAGCTCATGACGCACTCCGGAAACTGGGTCTTGTATGTAGATCTCGGGAAGATCTGCCCCGTTCGTAGAAGTGTTCCAGGAAAACTTCTCGATGAAGGCTAGCTGCAGCCGCCCAATGGTCAGATCGGCATAACCTTCTGGTAACACAAACTTCTTGACTTTGGACTTGTACTGGAGGAAAAGTGTCAGATCCTTCGTCAGCGGCGGCGATTGCTCGATGAACCCGTTTGATTTAGATTCCGGGGGTGTCTTGGGTGGCAGCTGTGGTTTCGGCTCGGACTTTGGTGTCCCTGTCCGTGGTGGCGACCTCTTTTCTGGTGAAGTTGACCTGCTCCCCGCGGAGAACGCATCGTCCAATGGACCTGATATCGTAGCACTGGCTCTGTACCGCTCGTCCGGAGAGGCTACTGGCGGTGGGATCGATTTGGGACGTTCTATAGAAGCATCGCTTGGCGGTTCGGACTGCTCTGAGACCTTGCTGGGGGCCCGCACAGGTGAGTTCTCATAGTTGCTTTTTTGTGATTTACTCGAGTCGGTGCGGTTGTGTTTCATGGCCTCGCGCACCTGCATCGCGCGCATCGACTCCCGCACTTCTCCTCGTCCGCGATTTGGTAACGGCGTGTTCTGCGAAGGCAACATGGGCACGCCGCCGGTCGGCGCACCCAAGTGTTTGGAGATCTGGTAGGCGGAGTATCGTCGCGAGGCTCGTCTCTCGAGGTCGCCACCCCTCTGGAGAGCAGCCAGGGCGCTCTGTTGTGATTTCGGGGGAGGCGGAGGCGGCGGGAAGGAATCGATATCGATCTGGTTTTGGGGTGGACCGCTGGGCATGGCGGGGGCGGCGGAGGAGGATTCATCGTTGGGATAGGGCGGGAGAACCGGTATGTTCTGCATTGTGTTGCTCGACATGGACGACTGCTCGGAGTTGATAGATTGATGGGACTGTTCTCGCGGTGGGAATCTTCGGGTGGGAGATGTCTGAACGTTGGCAGCAGATGGACCACCGCTTGACCCTGGGGCTGAGCTGTCTCGCGTCGAATAGCCATTCTCGATGCCTTCGTTCAGTAGACTCGTGAGGCCGCTGTTAACGCTACCGGCAGTACTAGTGCTCATTGTGCGGTTAGCAATGCTGGAGGCCCCTTCTGGCGATCCGCTGCCGCTCTCCCCGATCACGCGATTGTTTCTGGCGGAGCTTCTGCTGTTTCCTTTTCAAGCCGTGGAGCAAGTTGATGATGATATCACGTATCCTCGGCAGGTATTTCTCCAGACTCTCTGTGCTGGCCTCCTGGCTGAGAGTGGCTTCGAGGATGTGACGCAGCGATTCGGGCACGTTTCCCAGGTCGGACGTATCGACGTTTATAGCCGTGAAGGCCCGGCAGGCCATGTTGAACTCATAGCCGAGCCTCACGTAGACGTCGGACACTTGCGTGTCGGTAGCTGTGCCTCGCGACCATTGTGTCAGGGTTTCAAGGAGTTGTTTCGTGGCGACGAGCAGGTGCGTGACGCTCTTTTCGATCTGGGACAAAGGCATGGCGTTACCGCTTGACTGTAGGACGATAAGACTGTGTCAGCGATGACTGCGCAAAAGGAAACAGAAGACGGTATGTGGTATGTGTGGCAAGACAGGAAAAGAAAGACGACGAAAGGTTAGGCAGTCAAGCCACAGGTCGCCGGGAAAGAAAGTTCGGACGGTGGGAGCCTCAGGGCGCCGTCAGTTGCTTGCTTACTCACATTTCCTCGCCTAGAGTTTCCGGGCACAGATTTGTTGGACGCCGTCGATGAGCGCGGCTGCATGTTGGCCGGAGAGTTGGCGCGCTGAGGGACACTGCCTTGGGGCGGCGGTCCTGGGTCCGCCCCTGGTGAGCGGCGCTGCATGGAGCGGGAGTGATTTGAGGGCTGCATGATATTATCGTAGGCTTTGTCCGGAGGGTGTTTCGTCTCGTATGTAGTAGATTTGGAGTTTCTCGCAAATGACCTCTTGGCCGGTGTTTCGATAAAGTGTGCGCTACGCCGTCCGTCTCGACGCCTTTGAGACCAGCCACCTGAGCTACGTTTCGGCGCAAAGTCTAGCCTGTGATAACTGGTTTTGTATATACGCCGGGATCAGGTTCAAATAGAATGGGGTTCGGGGGTCGGGTTGCGGAAAATGTAGAGCAGCCGTGGGGGGGGTGGTTAGCGCGTTACGAAGTAGCTAAAAAGCAAGATTGGTCTAGAGAAGAAGAACAAGCTGTCTATTGAGGCCGGCCGAGTGGAGAGAGAGGGCGAGTGAGCGAGTGAGGGAGAGAGGGGGGGGGGAGGGAGAGAGCGCGCAGGTGAGGAGCAGAGCAATTACGTTGGATTGATGGATGGATGTAGATAGATTCAATTAAGCCAGCAGCCAGCACCTGTATGTTTAGGTAAGGAACGAATTCTTGTATGACGAGAAGGACGGCAGTCTGGTCGTCGGGCTCAAGTCCAGTTACGGATGTATCGTTTCGACCGTTTAGTTTGGCTGGGCTGGAGGAATGGTCCGAATGGGTCTGGAGGATCATTCATCAATCAGAGCGAGCCCACTGCAATGCAGGTGTTTGGTTCGCGCAACGTCAAAAATCGATGGCCGGGTCCCTTGCAACTTGTGCGCAGAGTGGTTGAGGGAGCACATCAAATGTACCCAATGCAGGCCCAATGCCTAACTTGGCGGCGGCATACCCTGTCCAGTCCCCTGCAAGCCCTACACGGGCCTCCGTGGTGACCCGACTCCTGCTTCTTCCACGAGCATCCGCCAGTTGCAACCGCCAGCAGAAAGCCTTTTAGTGGACTCAATGCCTACCAAAAAGGCACCGGCGAAATCGAACGATGATCCAGACAGGGTCATGCCAAACCTGTCGCCTGTCGCCTGTCGCCTGTCGCTCTGCGCTTGAAGCAGAGTCAAGCGTGTTCCAAGTCAGAACTTGGAGACTTGAAACGGCTTTCCCCCAGAATGCGGCCAGCAAGTGCAAAGCACGTGCACGCAAACCGCACATCCCGGGCCTACCTTGCCCAAACCGTCGCTAGTGGGGAACAGAACGAATTGAGGGATTCCAACATCAAACCAGGGCTTCCACTTTGCTTTGTCCGCGCACATCTGCCCGCCATTCTTGTTAGATATTATGAATAGGCGATGCCCCTGATAAACACCGTCTCGACAGCAACTCCTATCTCCTGTAATTAGGTATATGCATGTTCTACATAGTCAGGTGGATTGCCCATCACGTCAGCAAAAGCACGTATCGTGAGCTGGCACGTATCGCTGCCGACCTTCATATCCCCAACCTCCATCAATGTCCTGTTCATGCAGGTACCCCTGCCTTGCCCTGCCTAGCTGCTTCAAGTTACGCAAGCAGTCCAAGCAACCAAGCACACTGGCGGATTCCCATGGAATCCCATGCCCCTCCTCCTCCGAAAGCTAGAGCCTTCCATAGCAGACTTATGCATATTTCGTGCACGCTTCTTATCTTCTTATCCACCCGATTCTCCTTCAATTGAACCACAAACGGTCGTCTACCCAGAGCAATCGCGGTGCTCAGATAGATCGAGGGTCATGTATGCGTTTCGGCACGTCAGCCCACCAAGATCGGCAATGCCATGCCTGATCTTCGTGGGAGATCTGCTGTGGCTCACTGGCAGCTGGATTTGCAGTGCCATTCGTGGCTTTGATGGATGCATGCACTCGCTTTCCCTTCCATGCACGATCCCGCCTTTCTGTATAGAAGAGATACTGAAAACGCGCTGAGCTCCGGAGTGACTTACAGGTGTACCAACAACCTACTGGTGTCTTTGTAGTCGGTATATGCTATCAGCAGCCTCAGAATGATGGATATACTTCCTAGGCTCGATGCGTTCAACATCCACAGGGCGCCGCTGGTAGACAGCCAGCACCATTTGAGGCTCGATCGCTTCCCGGGTCTCTACATAGGGTAGTAGAAGTTGTCTCGGTTTGAAGGTACAGAGCACGATCACAAGTAGAACCAGGAGTCAACAGCAACGCCCGAGGTTTTGGGGTGGGTAGGTGTTTGTGAGTGCCGGCGAACGAGTGTAAAGAGGTCTTGTCATGCCGATCTCAGGGTGGCATCTGCTCCATGGATTGGGGATGGAATGATTTCATCTTGCCTGGTCGCGATTGGAAGTGCTGGCCATTTGTCAAGGCTATAGGCAGCCTTCAATATGACCTCTACGGCTTGGCTTGGCACAATCTTCGCATGTGCGTTTATCTTCAATGGCTATGCAATGCTTGGAGACGGGGTGTAGGCCACACGGACACCAGCCAAGCCGTGATGGATGACATAAGTTTACGTGCTTCGGTGAATGTGTCGATACTCAGAGGCGGTCTCCCAGTCGCAAACTCGAGATACTTGGACAGGCAACTATTCTTGGACGACAACGTCACTGAGCACACAAATGCCAGAAACATTCGAATGAGCTGGCTGGCCTACAGGGCAACACGTATAATATCTAACCGGCAAGCTTTTTAATGCTACCAAGGAAAGGCTCTGGAATTTGCTACAAGATGCTAGCATGGCGATTAGGTGGCAGTCCGCCTAGTTGCATTCTATCTACTGTCTCCATCAATGAGATCTGCCATTAGCACAAGATTCGAGACGAAGTTTTCTTTCCCAGCCTCAACATCGTTTTGTTGGCAGTATTCATAGATGTGAGTTCTTTTTGAAATGTTGAACCATACACGAAGTAAACGAGATCAACGGGGACGGAATAGAGCATATTGACTCAAGATCACTTCGCCCACAAGACGACCAGCACATACATGGGTAAGCTGCACCAGATGCTCGTAGAACTCAACCCCATTTGGAATATAAACATGTCCTTCAAGCGTGTATGCAAAAGCTAAGATCGGGTGATTCAGAATAGGGAACTGAGAATTTTGTGAGTTTTCATATGACCCAAGGTTCGTACAGCATCTACAAAGTCGCAGAGCTGGAAACATGGCGCCTTGTTCATACCACTCCATGGGTAGCAAGCCACCCACAGCGTATTAGTCGTGAAAACTAACGCTCTCTTTATACGAAGGTAGCATGGGATTCATATAGGGATACAATATGAATGAATGCTAGTATCACGTTTTATCTCTGTTAGGGGCATGGTTAGATGGGAATCATGGGTCAACACCGTCTCGTGCATATACATCGTAGCCTCAGCCTCGATGTTCACTGACTAAGAAGGTCACTCAGAATCGATGTAGAGATTCTAAAGATTTTTGACAATTATCCTTTTCTCTTGACATATGGGGGGCCGATGATCTATGTACATTCAACGATTTAGGGGGGGCCACCCCCAAAGGCCCCATCCCCCCATGACGCTGAACACAAGCATCTCGCCTCCGACCCATGTCTTAAGTCCATATTTGGGGATTAGGACTTATCTATAGATGTCTCTAGATGTGTACTCTTCAGGCCGAAGCGTAGGATTTGCTTGGGAGGTCGGGAAGCGTTAACTTATCCGCTGCCAACAGCCTACAAGTAACGAATTGTATTCCACCCACACGAACTTATTATCCAAGTTATGATATAGAGTGGTCTTGACTATGCTGGGGATAGCCCATGCGTCTATTATCAGTCCAAGCATAAGGTCTTGTTTGCTACGAGACGAGAGAACATCATTTGCTTTGAACGTAGACTGCCGATGAACTTGGAGCTAGACAGGATTCGTTTGACGTACATAACATGTGAGTTCTGAGCCCGGATTTCAGGTATTTATCACATATTCAAAGGAGTGGGGCTGTCATGAGGCCTTTCTAGGCCCTCCCGAAGACGCGGCGCTTCCTATGCCGATCCATCGCCGTGACATCGTGAGTGCCTTCTGCAAGTAGTGTGTCCTACGGGGGGCAGCTAGTGTTTTGATCCTCCGCTACTACTAGTTGGCAGCTGGCGAATACAGTCGAATGTACGTCATTTTTCTCCATCCACTATCAAACGAATCCGAGCTACAGGCAGTGTAGAGGTAGTGGCAGGCTAGCAACCACATGACAGGATTCCACTCCTTGTCCCCGGGGTACGGCGTGACCACCACCACATTGCGCTTCATTCATCTTTGCATCTGCATACTCTCTCTATTCTGCATGACTCGCAAGCAACCTGCATACTCTACGCACATCATCTTGGGCCGCGATGAGCAGCCCAGTTGCCCGAAAAGCAGGCTGTGCGTGTCACTTTAATCCAAACGGGGAGCCCCCAATCACTTGGGTGAGGCGCTACCCGGGACCCGCATATAGCCGCTGCAGATCATCGCATCGCCCGTTTGTTTGGTCGTTGCCCCAAAGCCCCCTCTAGACTCAAGTGTGGAAAAGGGCCAAACAGGCAGTGACAACGCTGTAATTTCTAGTTCTTCGTCGTTTGTTTGACGATGAAGATGTCTAATGTGGGAAAAGTATGCGAGATGGGACTCATTGGTCCTCTGCGCAATATCAGCTGTACATGCATGTAGGTACCCCTAAGTCATGTCGGTACTTGTCGACCCCGTCCCTCCATCGGACCGGCGATCGCGAACCCAGCCAATCCCGAATCGTGAGCTTCACCGAAACAGCTGAAGAATTCAGCCTCACTCTCACCAAATGCTGCGCCACAATTACCTGTTGGAAGCTGATTGGGGGCTTCGGGGCTCCTTTTTCGTCAATTCTCATTTTCTTCGTGGGGCTACAGCTTGATGAGTGTGTCGCACAACTGCTCGACAGGTTGGGAGTGTAGTAGTGGTGCTGGTCAATGGGAGTCTTAAACCGGCAAATCGGATTGCGCCTCCTCTGCAGATACGCCCTGCAGGTGCTATACCAGAACCGGCCCTGACTAATAAGCCTTTTCTTGTTGGGTTGGATTCTCGCCTTGTCTTGCAGAGAGGACGTTGGAAGAGGACAATGATCACTCCATTGTGTTTGTTGCCGAGGACTGGCTGGCCGTTTGCAAAATGCGCCCAACCGCGCCCTCTCCCCCTTTGGCCTGAACAATCACCTACCTACTACTCCTATTCCAAACAGCATGCGAATTGCTACCCATCAGGCGTTTTTCTCCTTTACAGCCCAACATCATCAGAACTAACTCCAACCGGCGAGGCCGCTCTGGAATGTGGATCGGTTCTGGGGTGAGTCCCGGTTGATCTGACCAGGGTGCCAGGGATGAACGTACCAGAACCCATGATGTGCATTTATAAATAACTGGATGCAATTTCAACACATGGTCATAATCTCATCCTGGGTCTTGTTGCCGGGTTGGCTGCGGGCATCTCCTATTCGCCTTGAAACATGAAGCAACATCTGTTTACTGGAAAGAGATTTCGTGATATACGTTGTCCCCTTTGTTTACACGCCTCGACTCGTTGTCCAGAATCTAGAGCTACCTTGCACGATCATCGTGTGGACATGGCCTGGCTTTTGAGGTTACAGGGGTAGCTTGGGTACCTCAGCCATAAGATCGCCCTAGGAGTAATATCCCGAGCTAACCCAATGCTGCTGCTGCTGAAGTACCTGTGCCGTCCACCTGAAGCTTGAGTTGTTGCTTGGAGGGGTCTAGATTCCAGAAATTCCAGAGATTCGGCTGAGGGAGTGTCGATTGGTACGATACGATCAGGACAGTAGCAGCAAACCCTAGGGTAGCATTTGGGGTCTTTGTGACAGGCGCTTTTTGGGGGCCTTCCCTTATTTTCCAGAGGAGTATCCGAGCGGGAGGAGCCAACTTCAGACTTTGGATGCTTGCGGAAAACCCGTATCGAGTTTGTGGGGGCGGTTGGTCCGGGGCAGTAGCTTTGACACTCGTTGAATGGCTTTCAAACGCGAAAGAGACAGACAGAAGACGTCTGCTGTCTGTTCTTTGATTAGTCTCGACAGGTCGCAATCGCATTTTAATAGGAGAAGGCACGGCTCTCCGAATGGACCCGGTGCCAATATTACGACACAATGACTCTGTATAGTGAGACCCAACCGCCCAAGTCTGGAAGAAGAAGAAGCTTGAGGCGCAGGCAATTGACGTCATGATATAGGGCACAACAGGAACCTAGAAAGAAATGTTTCATATAACCTATCGACAACTGACTCTGGATGCCTATCGCGTCTAATAAGCAGATTCAGATTCCCAGCTTCTCAATAGCCAGCCTACCCGATCAATCTTGGCCTCCAAACCCGAGAATCTGCTGTTCGCCATAAACCGCCCAAACTTCGGGATGAATGAATAGCCCCATGATGTTCGGACTCGTACAAAGTCAATAGTCGTTACTTTACTCCTTCTGGAAACCCTCAGATGCCGACTTGTACTGCTAGCTTGAGGCCTTGGGACGCCCCACAATCCGGGTATTTCTTAGTGCTGGCCAGCTGAAAACATCCGGGCACTCAGGCCTATCTATTGCTAGGTTCCTACCACTGCATGCACAGGCACATGCTAAAGAGTCAAGGTCGGTGATGTGCATCCATATTGCAGCCATAACATTCCAGCGCTGCGAGTTCCAACTCGCCGGGTATTGCAATTGGGAGGAGGGTTGTGGGTGGGCATATGAGCTTCAAGCTTGCATGAGAGAATCTGGTACCTGCTTCTTCGGGATGGCATGGCACAGGAACACAGTGTGCAATTTCCAAGCCGCACCTATTTCATCGTCTATCTACCCCAAGAATATTGCACACAATTGGGAATTGAATTGGATGCCCTGTATGCCAATGGCAGATTACGCAATGAACAATGGTAGGTAGTAAATGCATACCGCTGCTTTGCATCCATCATCTATTGATGGAGATTGAAACAGACAGGAAGGAGTACACCGAGTACGTGGCCATTGTTTGAGTGCAACCTCCCATAAGGCCGAATCCACTGCTCAAAGCCGATCGATGCCTTATGTAATTCCATATCTTTAGTGTGCGAGGTCAACTGGGCATTTGTTTTGTTTGAACATGAGAACATTGGGAGAATCAGCCCACTATAATCGATCATCAATCCATAATTCGGTACCTGGCCCTGGCTTGTCTCAAGGCTCAAGGGCTAGCGGGTGTTCGCTCTTTAGGTGGTGTTTTCTTGGGCCGAAAGAGCAGACTGGACGGACGACAGGCATTCGAGGGAAAGCTGTCCAAAAGAGCTGCGACCCAGAACCCGGGGAAAGCGCGATCAATTAACCACTACCAATACTACCACCACCCACTGTGACTGCTGCCGCTGCCGCTACCGCTACTGCTGCTGCTGCTGCTGCTCCTGCACTCCAGCTCAATTCGAACACTGGGGCTGCTTGCCCACCGCGTCGCATTGCATCGCATCACATACCACACCAGACCACACACAAACTCCCCCTCCAGTCTCTAATACTTTGTTTGGCGCGCACGCACTCCAAAACTTGTTGGAAGATTGACCTGAACGACCTACCTACCATTCAAACCAAGAGCCCTCGACCCTGCTTGTTGTTCGTTAAACCCCCAATTACTCCACACATCACCGTCGAACGACCCGGGACTAAAAACAACCTAATCGCCTTACTTTGTACTTGCCTGCCACTCAACCCTCAATCCCAATCGGTGTCGTGAGTCAGGTAACTCTTTCGAACGAAGACAGTGCCCGCGCCCGCCTTTTTCTACCACCCCCTCCTCTCCATTGTGGCACTTCTGGCCCAGCGTATAGATTAGAGGAATTAACTGGGGTACTGCGCTGTCTCAAGGAGCTCGGCATTTCCACCCAGTCATATCCAACCATCATCCCATTGATGCATGCGAACAAGCAGCAGATCGGGAGCACCTGAGAGGACACCACCGCTGCGCAGCACCACGCCGACTCACACGCACATTGGGCGAGAGAGAAGCGAGAGAGAGCTCGACGGCCGGAGAGAGATAAGATAGAAGAAAGCGAGCGAGTGAGTGAGTGACAGCGTGAGAGCAGAGAGAGTGAGAAGCTGGAGCACAGCCATCTTTTCCCCAAGGCGAGACACGAAACCAAGCAGAGCCCGCCTGGCCCGCTGGACCCCTTCCCACCCTCGCATCGCCTAACCTCCCTCCTTCTCTTCTCTGCCTTCTGCTGCTCGCTTTTACGCTGCACAGCGAGCGCACTGCACCAGCACTTGCACCGCACCCACGCAAAGCAGCAGCCCAGCCCAGCCCAGCCCAGCCAAGCCAAGCCAATTACCCCCCGGTCTGTCAATTGGAAAGTGGTCAGTGTGTCTTGTCCGCTTCGCTGCTTTTCTGCGGCTCCTAACTCGACACCTGCTGCCATTTTCCTGGCGACGACACGATTCCCAAGCAGCAAGAGACCACTTTTTTTTCTGGTTACTTCCTCACCTTTGGGGGTTGCGCCGTGTCAACAACAAAGCCACAAGCAACACCACATAGCAGCAGTAGCTAGCTTCTGGACCTCTCCCCCTTCCCTCTTCCCAACATTGACCTCACCCGTCCAAAATAATCCTTCCCTCTCCCTCCCCCCCTTGGCACTAATTCGCAACCGCAATTCTCCCTCTGTGGTTTGTGGGCAGCTTGACTGCTATTCCCCGACCCGTCGTCATCTACTTCTCTGGATTCCCACACACTCCTTGCGCGCGCACTGCTGCTGCTGCGTATACACCTTTTCTTCTCTTCGATTCTTGCATTCGTTCCCGTCCCCATGTGCTGACGGCCCAGTTCCTTCCACCACTCCGCAGATACCCAGCGAGCTACCTGGTTACCCTCGAGGGAGACGGCAAACTGGACGTCGACCAACCTCCGCGACCATCTACCGAGGACCCTGAGCTGTCTCCGTGAGCAGTCTTGTATGTCCGGACGGGAAACCCCTGATCCTCTGTCTTGTAAAGTATGTACTCCCTCTTTCCTTCGCCCGACACGTTTCACGTGGCCTCCGTCCACTTCGCCCTCCGGTGTCACCTCAGCGATCAGGCCATACAGTCCTATCGGCGAGTTGCATGTACCAACATCACCATCGACAAATGGGGGCCGTTCCCACCGGCTGGGCCACTCCCACGCCCAAACCCTGTAGACTGTCACATATACCGCTGTTGCATGAAGACTGACCTGCAAATGGAATCAGGGACTGTAGGACGGATCCAAGACGATCTTGCTGAGGACGAAATCGGCAGCGTCTTTCGAAGACCATTACCCCGGCCACCATCAATCGAGGATGGTACAGGGCAAGAAGTCAGAAGCTGCGAACGGTCAGAACAAGAGAGATACAGCAACCATGTCGTACCAGAAACAGGAGGTTAGGAACATGGCTGGCAAGAACCAGAACGGTACGTCGGCCCAATGGAACTCCATCTGCGCGGACTAGGCACTAAATAACGTAGGCTTTCGCACCGATACCTCCATCTCGTCCGGCCATCAGGTTGGTCAACGTACTCTGCAGCCATGGACCGGCGGCGGCGGCGACTCTGACACCTTTGGCTCCCTCGGTGCCCTGGAGAGTAAGGCCTCCAGCAGCGGTGACAAGTGGGACCAGTTCCAAGCCAACGAGCAACTCTTCGGATTGAAGACCGATTACGACGAGAACATCTACACTACTCAGATTGACAAGAGCAATCCCAAGTACAAGGAGCGTGCTGCTGCCGCCGAGAGAAAGGCACGAGAGATTGAGCGCAGTGCAGCTGCCACTTCTCATGTTGCGGAAGAGCGAATAATGGATTACGTCGGTGGAAACGACCGTGGCGGAGACGAGGAAGACAAGTAAGTCCCCTCCAGCTAAGCCAGTGCCCTTGTACACACCATTTGGACTATACTGACGTTGATTGCCTCCGTAGATACAGCGGTGTCAAACGACAAGACTTCCCACCCTGCCCGGCGGCAATAAGAAGTATACGCCTCCTGCTATGAGAGCGCCGACCAACAATTCTACTGTCAAGGGTGCCCCGGTGGATCCCGCCATCATCAGTGCACGCATCGGCACGCAGAAGCCTCAGCAGTCTCCTACAAAGGTCGAAGCCCGCATCGCATCTCCCGCTCCCGGCACATCCGCCAATGCGGTACCTTCGGCAAAGACTCCTGAACCCAAGGCCGATGCTGCCAAGGCCGAGCCCCACCCGAAGACGACCGAGAAGCCGCTCGAGGTCAAGTCCGTCAACCAAAGCGCGACCCCCTTGAAGGCATCTGCCGCCACCAGCAGGACTATCTCGCCTCAAGGCAAAGAGGGTGCAGCTATACCGAACGCGACCTCGACTGTTGAGCGGGATGTGCTGTCCTCGTTCAAGACATTCGCCAATAAGGAGAGAATGACCGCCGAGAAGATCCGAAGCAACAAGGCCAAGGCTGACAAGGAGGTCAAGCTGCATGAGCTCAAGAAGTTCGCCACCAACTTCAAGCTCCCCACGCCCGTCCCTGTCGATCTCATCTCCATAATCGCCAAGGACCCGGCCAAGCAGCGAGAAATTCAAGAAAAGGCGTCTCGTGATGCCGCCGAGGTTGCACAGCGCCGCAAGGCCGAGGAACAGGCTGCCAAGGATAAGAAGCCGGTCGCTACAAAGGAGGGACAGCCTGCTGCTGCCCCTCAGGGAGCGGCCCAACCTCAACCTGAGCGAACCCGACCAGTCAGCACTGTTGTTAACGGACCGCAAGGCGGCGGCCAGGGTGGCCGTCACCCTCCGAATCGCAACTACCCGCAGCAGCAATATCAGGGGTACCGTAATGATCGACAGGGACCCCCACACATGCAGCAGGGTGGCCGCCAGACTGGCAACCTTGCCCAGCGAATCAGGAACGTCGAGCAGCACAAACTTACTGATATGCGCCAGCCTCCCACAGGTCCCTCGCACCCGAACGAACCGCCGTATGCTCGTCGTCCGATCCCAGGACCTGGTCAGATGGGTAAACTGAACCCTAACAGCCACGAGTTCCGACCCAATGCCTTTGCTCCAGCATTCAGCCCCAACGGCCACCCGAGTGCCGGCTCTAGTCCCCGATCAGCGATGAACAACACCACGGAGGGTCAAGCTACCCCTGCCAGCAGCAATGCCGCCGTGGTTGTCGTCAGCAAGAAGAGAAAGGCCGTCGATCCTAAGAAGTGTGTCATCCTTGCTCACATCAAGGCGCAGCCTGTTCCTCAGGGCAAGAACTATGATGACAACGATGGGATCAAGCCCTCGTTTGACACTGCCCCAACTTGGCGACAGGCTCAGGAAGAGGAGAAGCCTGATTCAACAATGCGTCTGTCATACACGGAGTACTTTGAGCGCCAGCCGTTCGCGGCTCAGCCGACACCCAACCCTACCCATGTCATGCCTCAAATGGCCCACCAGCACCAACTGCCCTTCCACCTTCAACACGGTGCCCACAACGTCCCACCCCGACCTTCCCCTCACGTACCTCCGGTGCAGATGCACCCAGGCCATGGACCGGTGCCCCACGTGCCTTACAACGGTGCCGATGATCATAGGATGATGCATTCCAACTCGTCGCAGTCGTACTCGTCCCCACGTATGGCCCAAGTTCCCATGGCATACCCTCCCAACATGAACAACCCGCAGATGCCCTATGCGCCCGGATTCGCCCCTGGCACTCCGCAGATGGGCCAGTTCAATAGGAGCTTCTCGAATAACCCGCAATACATGCCCCAGCAGCAGCATATGCCCATGGGTGGGCCCATGATGCCGCAATTCATGGCTCCTCAAGGAATGCCTGGACCGCAGATGCAGATGTATCCCTCGGGGCAGTTCATGCCGCCTGGAGTCAACATGCCACAACCCATGCCGGGCACCAACGGATACCCTAGCCCCGGGCGTCCTGCCGCGGCCCCCATGATGGTCCACCAGGGCTCTCAGCAAGGCCAACCCGTCTACGGCATGAGCCCTGGAATGCAGTACCAGCAGCCCGTCTTCCCACAGCAACCGGGACAGAGTAAGTCCTCTCGAAAATCGTCAGCACCGCCGCGCCAGTACTAACTCGCATGGCAAAGTGAACAATATGCGAGGATACAGCAACCCCAGCCCCCAGCAGTTTGGAACCAGCCCCTCCCAGATGCATCAGTATACACCTCAGCAGCACCGCAACGGCAACAACTACAAGAATTATCAAGGACCCAACCAGCATCAGGGCCCTCAGGGCGGTCATGCGATTCCGACCGGCCCCCAGGGACGAGCTACGGAGGGGCCAGATGAGGCCAAGTGAAAAGTCTCAGGTACAAGTGGCAGATCGTAAGCGGCGCCGCGCCCGGGCGCACATTCCGAGGTTTCTTCATACTTCAGCATCCCATATCTCGGCCGTCGGCGTGCCGCCTCGACCTCCGGGTACTTTGGATGGCCCAGTGCCGCGTCGACTGTCAAGCCGTTGTTTGTTCTGTTAGGGCTTGCAGCCGGCCTAGGGAATTGTCACAGGGGAGCCGACTCTACTACAGTACGGCTTGGACAGACCTGTGCGATCTCTCTGGAGGCTCACGACACGGGCTGGTGTGGGGCCGACCTAGCTAGATCTCGGAAGATATCATCAACACCACAGCATATTTTTTTTGGCATGCTGCCCTCGGTCACGTAGGATACCATTGCGGTATTTTTTTACCATACCTATATTTTGATCGAGATGAGAAGGGCGAACAAAGCAAGACGAGGGGAGGGAAGATGCAGCAGGCAAAGGAGCAGAGATATGGAAGGTGGTGGGGTGCGAAGGCATCTTGGCAACCCAACCGTTGCAGACTGCCTCGCGACAGCGACTGAGTTATTGGACTCGAGGCCATATACGAGTTGGAGTGCGCCTAGCATGGGCGACTCTATTGGCTACAGCGTTACCCCGAGTTAGCTGGGAAATAGGTGGTTGACGTTGACATGACATGACATAAATATGCAGATATCCTGTAGCAGCGGAGTTAGACCCAAGGCAAGAAGTTTACCTGATGTTAACCCTTGATTGTCCTGTTTACTTGATTTCGCGATTGCAAAAATGCATGCAAACTTGAGATATCCCGATTCGTGGTGAAGATGAATTTCTCTTGTCACCTGGTGTTTCTGGTCAGATCAGCCAGCATTTGAGGTGCTTTGCCTACCTACATGTACTTACGTCTCTACCGCATTGGCAGATGCAGTCGGGAGTTGTTTTGACAATTGTTGCTGTACTGTGTATGTCGACGGCAGATGCATGTTTATATATACCTGTGTTTACATGTGTTCATGCGACAGAGATGGAATTGATTCTGGATATTTGCAGTTCGTTGACCGGGTGGTGCCACTTCTTAAGCATGTCCATGTCCCCACGAGAATGGGGGCGCCAACAGATGGCGGGGTCCTCCTATGCTGGAACGAAGGGTGGATTGTTTCAAAACGGTCGCTTCTGTTTGCTTGTCAAGGCCGGCAGTGGTCGGCAGGTCGGACGTCTCCGGCTATGCGGACATTGGACACATTGGGCTATTCTACCTAAACCTATCCTGTCGTCATGCTTGCATCTTACCTCTTACTTAAGCCAGTCGTCCCAGGATGGCCAGGAGCAGAAGAGGATGGGATGGGATTGGGAGCCGGCGAAAAGCTTGGCATGCCTACTGTCAGGCACGGATTGCGGGTTGGGCGGTTGATTGGCTGTCGTCGCAAGTTGGCGCCCATGCACCCTTGGCTTTTTCCTCCCAGTGGTGACTCTTCCAGATCCCAAGTGCCACTAAGTTTGTGACGTGCAATACAAACCTCGTTAGTCCTGGCCACTCATTCGGCCGTCCTCCATGCCCATGTGTCAAGGATGGTGGATCGATCTCCATCGGTAGCTTTTTTTCTCTTGGATTTGTTCTTCTTCTGTTCTTCTGTTCTCCTGCACTTAGTTAGTAGTACCTTTTGACGGTGCGACGACCGCTCAATGCTTCACCGATCCCATGGCCAGATACGGTTCTCGCAAGCGACTGTGCATCGCCTCGCCTCTCCAGAATCTACCTACCTAGGTACTTGCTTGCCCGCCTTGGTAAGTGCCAAAGACGGCCCAAGAACAGGATTCCACGCATAGACACCAACGACGTATGCTACGAGTGTGACGAATTGATGGATGACGGGCTGTCAGGCCGTAACAATGCATTCTGGTGGTGGCGGGCCGTGTGGTTTGTCGTGGTGTATCCGCACGGGCAAAGCGTGTAAGTCGGAGGCTGTCATCCACTCGGTAGGTGGTCAAGGGTCATGGCCACACCCCGTACGTTTTCTTGCGGCTGGGCTCAGCGGCTGGCATACAAGAAGACCCAGACTTCTCTCCATCTCCCCTCTTTTGTCCTTTGTTGTGTACTCCGTTCCATTGTCATACTGCTGGTGCGCCGCCGGCTGGTTGGACAGACTGACAAGTCATTCATTCGTACCTTTTCCCTTTGCTCCGTCTGTGACGCCCTTTGTGTATCCACCACAACAAGAGCCGGCAACAATCAACATTGGTCGCTCGCGAGACCTTTCCTTCTGCTTCGCGAACCCCGGTGGCCCGCCCATATTATTCTTCTTGCCGCCAAGAAATACTATTATTATACCCTCCATCCATTTCTCTTCTCCTGGGTTCGCATTTCCCACAGATACGGCTTTGACGAGTGCAGGCAGCTCTCAATATCTCCTTTCGACTTTCCAAAGGTTCAGCAAGTCTGACCCAACACGTCTTTCTGCTGGTACACGACAGCATTCAATCACATTACTCATCAATTCACTTTCATCCTTTTCTTTTCTTGACTGTTGGTCGCCGAAACGATGCGTGTCTCGCATATCGTAACGCTGGCCGTGGCGCTCGCGGCCGAGACCGTCCTGGGCCACATGAACATGGCAGACCCGCCGCCGCTCCGGTACAAGGGCAACCCCAACGCCGTCAAGGCCGGCAAGGTCGACTCGGACATCACCAGCCCCAACACAGCGACGACCTTCCCCTGCAAGGGCGCCATCCCAGACTTCGATGACCCGATCGCTGGAGCCCCCGTCGCCACCTGGTACCCTGGCGAACAACACAATGTGAAGATTGAGGGCGGTGCCTCGCACAACGGCGGCTCCTGCCAGCTGTCACTCTCCTACGACAAGGGCCAGACCTTCACCGTCGTCTTCAGTAAGATCGGCGCCTGCCCCACGGACCCCAACATCCCCTTCACCCTGCCCGCCGACACCCCCAGCGCCGACAAGGTCCTGTTCTCCTGGTCCTGGATCAACCACACGGGCAACCGCGAGTTCTACAACAACTGCGCCGTTCTGACCATCGGCGCCGCCAAGAAGAACAAGAAGCGCACCGCCCCGGCCGTCGCCTTCAAGGACCGCCCGGCCATGCTCGTCGCCGACCTCTACCACGTTGCCGGCGCGGCCTGCGTCAAGGAGGGCGTCGATGCGCTCTACCCCGAGCCCGGCCCCGACTTCGTCAACGTCTCGTCTTCGGCGGCGCTTCCGGACGACTGTGTGACGGGCCAGCCCATGTCAAGCAACCCCATCGTCGGCGGCAGTGGTGGTAGTGCGGGTAGCGGTAGTGGAGGAGCTCCCGCGTCGGGATCGGCCAGTGCTCCTGCGGGACCGGGAGCCACTGCGTCGAAGTCCGCGTATGTATCTTCTTCATCGTCGTCGTCATTCTCGTCGTCGCCGGCGTTGCTTGCTTCCCCTTCGATGTTTTCGTCACTGTTGATGCCTTTGCCGACGTCTTCGTTACATTCTTCTTCGCCTTCAGCGTCTGAGACGTCCTGTACATCTCCTGCTTCTACGCCTTCTATTTCTTCCTCCCCGTCTGGAGGAAGCACCTTGGGTTACGTCGACAAGGTCGGCATCTGCGTCTTCTTCTGCGGCTGCTGTTGCGTCGCCGTCGCTCATTGTGATCCCGATCACTACTTCCCGCCGAACCCACACAGTGTCGCCGACGCCGATCAGCAGCACCTCCTCATTCGCCTCCTCGTCTGCCTCTCAATCTACGCTCCTAACGTCTAGTTCATCCTCATCGTTGTCCCTCTCCACCCCCGGCAGCATCTTTGTTACGTCTTCGTTACCACAAGCGTCTACTACTGCTTCTGTCACATCTACAATCAAGAAAGAATCTACTAGATCGCACTCTTCTTCCGGTTCGGGAGCAGTCCCACCCACTAATACTCCTACGCCCAGTCTGCCCCCAACGCCACCCCCAGCTCTGGTGTTCCGACGACGCCTTCTACTACTCCCTCCGCCACCTCCTCCGAAGTCGTGGGCCTGCCGTCTCAGACCTCGACGGCCACGAGCTCCGCCGCGCCCCCTGCGGGCACCGGATCACCGGGTGGCAACGGCGGCGGCAGTCTGTCCGGCCCCTGCACGCCCGAGGGCGAGTGGAACTGCTTGTCGGACGGCACGTCCTGGCAGCGCTGCGCTTCGGGACTCTGGTCGGCCGTCATGCCGATGGCGCCGGGGACGACGTGCACGCCGGGCCAGAGCAGCACGTTGAGCAAGAGGCGGGAGCAGTACGTGCGTCGGCGCAATGCAGTGCGGCGCAATGCAGTGCGGCGCGATCCGGTGCGGCGACGGGCTTAGGGTTGGAACTGGTAGTTGGCTTGCCAGTATGACGGAAGGACAAGAGAACATAGGGAGATAAGAAAAAAGTGGTTATTCGTTTTTCTTCGACTTGGGATGGATTTTGATTTTGCGAATGAGTTATGAGGGGGGACTGGACAAAAGGACGGTACTGAAATAGTATGAAAGATTCAGGGGACACAGTCACTATTTGAGCTTGGAGACGATGGCAAAAATGAGAGAGGAAGGAGGACTTTTGAGGATTTGCATTCGCTTTTTGTTGCGGATTATTCAACGAACACCATCGTTGAACTTCACTTCTTGTTGTACATATTATTCTTTTCTTTTTTTGCCATTCCGAGTTTAGGAATTGGGATTCGCACATACATTTAGACATGGTCAGGGAGAGGGAAAGAGGAAAAGAGAGATAGAGATAGGAGATTCGGTAGTATGGAAGATGAGATTGATATTACACGTTGAGGAATACCAGTGAAAGTGCAGTAATCTAGGTCTTGATGAGTTGAAGATGTTGAACAATTACCATCGAGAGTTTTCTGCCTGACGTGTACCTGCGATGAACGTACTCAACTGCACACCGGTGATTGGAGTCAGGCAAAGTAGTTTGGCAAGTTCCGAATGCCCCGAGTTTGATCATCCAATAGGTACCAAGAGAGTCCTTTTGCTTTTCGACTCATACCAGCGCAGGCTAGAAGTACTAAGAGAGTAGATGCGCTTGTACATCTGCGTATACAAACGCCCCAGGGAAATCCGCATATCCAACAATTGCTCGAGGAGAACGGACAATTTGACCCCCTCATGCCACATGTCTTCACAGCCATCGTTCTCAGCGCGCAAGACTCGAATCGATTCAGGCATTCTGAACCCCAAAGACCGGTCATTGTCGGCGGCGCATCGGCACGTAAGACACTGTAGCAGGCCTCTCGAGTCCGGTCCCGGTTGGCCTTGGTAGTAGGTCGGTTATGCCGAAGCGGGTGTCGAAGAAGCAGGTGTTGCTGAAGCAGGCGCCGCGGAAGAAGAAGAAGGCACCACCGATTTCAAGACCCAAACACAAGCCCCGACGGCCAACAGCACCCCTTCGACTAGGAGGAGCCTGTCGAGACCGCAGTTCCACGTCGCGACCACGACGGCGGCCCAGGCGGTGTCCAGCAGGACCGTCTCGGCGAGGACGAGGACGGCGGGAAAAGGGCCAGTCGGGGGACAGGAAGCGGCGGGATTGGAGAAGGAAGAGGAGGGTGAAGAGGTCGAGGGGGCGGAGCTCCATGGTGGGCGGCGGTTGGGGGGGGGTTAGCTACCGAAGCCGAATTCACTCGAGTAAAAAGGTAAAAGAGGAAAACGAAAGAACACTATAACTAGGTAGGTACATAGTCAATTAAAAGAACGGACGACGGTAGGTAAATTCGGCATTTTGGGCATCATACTCGGTGTAACGCCCTGCCCCGGTGAAACCTCGTTGTCGCCCCTGGCGAAAACTCAAAGAGAACACAGTTGTCTTGAGAACCATGAGGCTGCCAAGCACGATGAATTTCATCAGTACCTTGTCACAAGTTTTTGATGTGCGAGACAGGCGCGAATCCAATAGGTGAACCTATCGAGCAATACAGGAGATCAGGAGAGGATAGCGGGCTCTTCATGCTGGCTGGGACCTTGGTGTAGCCAACCAAGAGAAGACATGCCCCATGTATTGGCAGATACGGAGTGTCATTGATACAATATTGCACCGAAGCCGGAGCCAGGTTAGCCAGCACAAGCCAATGGTGCAAGAAGATGACAGACAGTGCAGGCCCGAGGCAAACACACACCGTTGTCGATGCGGCGTAGTAGGACATCAGGGGGTCCGGCCGGCATCATCCAGTCTTGAAAAAATTATGTTGCTTCTATGGCCACCAGCCAGAAGGGAGACTCGGACCAGCATTTGTGTACGTCAGATTTGGGATGTCACAACTAGGCTGGAGGAAAGGGGCGCGAGAAAGGTGCTTTGCGTTTCTAGACCTACAATTGACAGGAGAAAGGTCTCAACTGGAGCGACAGGCAATGGAAGGACGTAGGAGGAAGATAGGTTCTCAGATGTCATCATAAGATTGTGTCCCGACACGGCTGTGTCACTTAACTGATCTGACAAGTACCAAAGACTCATAAGAAGAGAACTCGTTCGTTTGTATCGACACGAATAGACAGTACCCCCAACGCGCAGCGAACAGCGAAACCATCACAATTTCCATGTACCTGAGTTGTAATCTTGTTGACCTTCACGTCGACCAGCGGGTATCCCTAGCCAACCGTTGCCTTCTCGCCTTGTGAACGTGAAGCCGATGCCTACGTGAAGATCATAAGCAAGGTCATCCTCCAGATGACCGGCCAGACCTGTCCATCGCGCATGCCTTGGATTATAGCTGCCACGATGATGGCCCGTTCAAACCAACCGCGCAGGACGAGGACGACGAGCCACAAGCCCAGGCTTCTGTCGTAGAGTGGGCGCAGCTTTCTGTCGGCAAACGCCATCGTCCAAGAGCGCGACCGGCAGGAATGGAAACGAAGTAGCCGAATGATTATCATGGCCACCATGAAGAAGAGGTTGATCGCGTGACTGTCCTGCAAGTCGAAGCCGGGAGGGAAGAACTCGGCCGGTGGGAAAACGCGACGGCTGGTGGCGGTCTCGAGCCCCACGAGCTGGAAGGCGAAGGTTTCGGCTTGGGCCCAGGCCGGAGCGATGGGGAAGAAGTAGCGGTCGACGATGTAAGTCTTGGCGAAGGGCTGGAAGAACGCATACTGCATCATCATCTGCACCAATGCATGGTGCATCTTGAGGTGTCGTGGGTCTTGGCTTGACCTGCTATGATTGTTTTGCTGAGAGCTTGTTTGTAGTTCTTCAACGACTTGGATTGTTTGAGAGGAACGAATGATGACTGCTAGGATCAGCTGCAGAAAGGATAGAAGGTGGGATGCTTTGGTTCTGGTAGAAATACCCACAGAACGTACGAGGAAATCATCGCGCCTTCCATACTGCGTTGCAAATATCTGTTTGCGCCTGCGTAAACAATTCGGGCCTAACGCATGGTGGCTTCTCCACAGTTTGAAGCTGCCTACCATGAGCAACAAGTAGTGAAAACAAAGTGAAGGAACTGATACAACATTGTCGAACAGACCAGGACGCCTCTACCGTGATATGGACCAATTGGTTTCGGAATGAGACTTGGTGAATAGGAGCATGCTTTCAAGGGGATGACTGACGATGGGAAAGCTAGGGAATCTGATAGGGCCATTCATATGCCTGCCTAGCATCCGGAGCAGCAGACTCATGCATACTGTCTCCGAGGTTTCTGTGCCTGTAGCAGATACCTCTATCACTTCAATCATCACTGCAATCACCCACCAGCGAATCTCGGAGTTCATCTCCTTGGAGTGTGTTAACGAATGCCTTCAACAGTACTCAGAGCTTGTAAGTATCAACATACCCTGCTCGAGGCTTCGCGAATGCAAGTGTGGTATGATAAGTCGTTTTATTGGAGCCCCCATATAGCCCCCATGACAGCTGCCAGATTGACCACGAGCATATTTGTGTAACGAGGCTAGGTTTGTAGGAATAGGGAGGTGTTTATTGCTCCACTGACCTCGGAGAAGGGTGGGAAATATCGTAAATCTTACTTGATTGGATGTTCGAGATGACTCCCCTGACTGCCTAGCAGCTCGGCACGGATGGACTCCTCAAATAGGGTAACCACCATCCAGCAATCATCAGACTGAAAATGCGCTTGCCTTTCTTTACTTTTCACCAGCCAGCCGAGCTTCAAGAGTCGATTGCGCGCCACATCGGCCTTCTATTGTAGCCTGGCTGTTGTTCAATTTGACTGAGAGAACGGAAGCTCTGGTCGACGTCACCGGTGCCCTCCATGCTGCGCTCAAAACTAAGATATTGTTCGTCCAGTGGGTTGCAATGCTCACCGAGTGTGGAGCACCAAGCGCCAAGGCAGACATGCCGCCAAGACATGCGGCTTACGCGGGCCGTATGCGTATATACCAAACAGGATCAGTTGGCCGACGCAGCCACTGCTACACCAGAAGCGGGACGCCGATCCTACCTTGCGAAAAATTTGAGACCAACTCGTACAACCCAGGCACTGCCGTCAGAGCCTACGGCATCAACGTGCGCCGAGCGAGCGGCGACCCCATCTGGAGTGGTGTGCCGGACCCGACGTCGGCCCCTACCGGAGCAGAGGGCGGCGGCAGTAATAGCGATGCGGCGCCGACTGCGCAGCCGCCGGGCAACACTCCTTCTCCAGGAGGAGATGCAGGAGGATTGAGCTCGGGTGCCAAGATTGGGATTGGCGTGGGCGTATCGCTCGGCGCGCTCCTCATCATTGGCGCCGTCACAGCAGCATACTTTATCGGGAAGCGTAGCCGGCGGAAGCGAGAGGAGGAGAATAAGGAGGAGAAAGTTGAACCACGACAGCACGAGGCCAAGATGGAACAAAAGCAAGAACAAGAACGGGCGCACTCCGCCGACGCTACCTACGCCATGCAGCAAGAGGGGGAAAGACAGGAGTTATTTCATACACAGGAGCCCGCGGAGCTATCGTCGGAACGGGCCCCGGTGGAGATGGGACATCGGTTCTTCTGAGTTGCATCTAGCTGGTCGGCCGGTGCCGAAGAAGTAGGGAGCTGGGCGCTAAACCTCAGCCGCCAACGCATCAATAGCACCAAGTGTGACCGGGGACTCAATATTGGGCACTTCCAACTCAGTTTAACAGCAGCAGTTCGGTGCCGGTTCAGGCCTGGAATGGTTGCTGTATATCATGGTGGCTAAAATACATAATAGACCCGCCTCCGGAAAGGAAAGTTGATCATCAGTGTTCGAGTGAGTGGTTATGCAAAAATCACAGAAACATAGAGCAAAGGTCTCGTGTATGGATAACCGGCACACATTTTCCCCTAAAGCGGTTGCCGAATCTGAATCTGAGTCAGACGCGAATCTAAAAATACACCGATCGAGTTAGGCCGGATCTGGGGTGGTGGTCGCGGGGAGGTGGATCGTAGATCCGACGACACCCCTGGCAAACATAGCGCAGCCCGAGTGGACTGGCATGGGGTCTCGCCGCCCGGCATTCGATGGCTGCGCCGCAGCAAGGTAGCAAAAGCAATTAAACGTAAGATTGCGCCGCGGAACCTCTGCACGTGAATCCATAATACGGGGGACCAGGTCGCTTGCGTACTTCTCTTTCCAACAATCCTCCCGCTTGGCAAACTTGCTGTGTCCGGACCCTTCTCATCATTGACTTCGACGCTCAGAAGGAATACGCCTCGCACTCAATGGCCGACCTCACCACGAGCGTGGGGGATCTACCCACGAGATTCGCATGCGACAGCGGTCGCGACAGCGGTCGCGACAGCGGTCGCGACACCAACGAGGCGCACCCGTGCCATTCCGAGCTCGACGGCGCCAACTTTCTCTCCGTCCGCCAGTCGCTCCAAAACAGGGCGCCTGCGGGTGATAACGGAGACAGCAGTACGAGCGACGCCGGAAACCCACAGCAATCATTCTCGGACTCTTCCTCCGAACGATTAACAACGCTAAGCCCGACCGCGAAGATCGGCATCGGCATCGGCGCCCTGTTCCTCGTCATCGCCGCCATCATCGCCGCCTACCTGATCGGCAAACGCAGCCAACGGAAACGGGCTGATGAAGAAGCTGTCAAACTGGCGCAGGAACAGGAGCGCGAACACTTTGCCCAGCAGACGTCCCCGTCGCGGGAGGGGCCGAAGTGGCCGCCCATAACACAGGCGGCGGAGCTGCCTCCGCCGGGGTACGATGGGAGTACGGTCTATGACAGCGACAGAAGCGAGGGTGCGCATTACCACAACCAGCAGCAGTTTGGCAATGCGAATGAGCATTGGGTGCATGAGATTGGGCCGTCGGGACAGAGCCCGGTGGAGTTGGCGTCCTCGGACAGCCATTGGCAGGCGAGTAATGAGTTGGATGCGACTCCGCGACCACTGGCGCTACGATAATGTCACTGTATACAAGAAGTTGTATTTACCGCAAGCTTGAGTTGACCGGAGAAACACAACCAGGAACTCTGAGCGCTGACCCGCAAGTATACCCGGAACTCCGAGTGCCGGTCTGGGCAACCTGTACCCCGGGCTCCGGGCATCATGGGCGCTGTGCACCGCGCTCACCACGCCATATAAGAAGGTCGCCTGAGCGGCGAAGCTCTACCAATATTCAGATTGAGACGGGCATGCGCTGCGATCGGTCTACGTTACCTTTTCCACCACGCACTTCATCACCGCGGCGGATCAACGCCGAGCTGGATGGGTTACCTCTGCAACGAAACCAACTTTTGGAACAACAACTCTGATAACCGGTACCATGACTTTGGCTTCAGCCCGGATACTATTGGGCACCAGCCACAAAGATGAGCCACATGAGTTTACATCTATAATAGACGACGACTTCCTCCGAATCCTGCATATCCCACTCACTCTGTTTCGTGTCTCCCGCCCTTCACCTCACCCATCGCTGTTGCGCAATCTCTAGCGTCTTCATTTCAGTCGAGTGCTCAAGAATCAACGAGTCGCGCAATACCTCATCTTCAACCACTGATTTCCCAGCTCCGCCCGAGTCAACCGCGTGACGCTGGGCTCGAACTCGAGCGTTTTGTATTCCGGACTGGCGTCACGCACCAGCATGGCGCGGTACCCGGGGTTCACGTCCCACAGCAGCTCAAGGATACCGCCCTCGCCCTCGTCCCAGCGCGCCGGCGGCCGGTCGATGACGTAGAGCGCCCGCCCGAACTTTTCCCAGTCATTGACCCGCGCAATGGGGAACTCGGTGTCCCCACCGCCGTCGCCGTCGCGGGCCGCGATCTCGGCCAGGAGGTGCGCCTTGCAGGTCGCGATCTTCTCCGCGTCCGACAGGTCCGCCGGCAGCGGCAGGCCCCACACGTCGATGCGGTCACGGTCTTCGGCGGGCGGGCCGTCGCGCTCCCAGTGCGTCTCGGCGTGCAGGGCCTTGGCTAGGACCCGGAGGTGCTGTTCCACGTCGCCGTCGCCGTCGCCGTCGCGGCCCCGAGACGGTGGTGGGGCGATGGTGGTGTCGTAGACCTGGATGGCGAACTCGGGACGGGTGTCCGCCACGCGGTTCGGCTCGCCCTGCCAGGTCGGACTCTGGCCGGGGCGAGCTCCTCGCGCAGCCAGGCCATGAAGCAGGGCGTGCGGCCGTCGCGGCTGGGGACGGGCTCGACGACGTAGTGTTCGCGGATTCGGATGGGGGGTTTGCCGCCGTAGGAGAGGCGGCGTGGCGGGGTGCCGGGGTTGGACATTTTGAGAATTTGTGTGTGAGAACGTTGATGATGGAAGGGTTAGTGTAGAGTAGACGGAGAAGGAGGACGTTAGTTGAATATTATATTTGAGTAAAAACAAAGGTATATAGCGGCGCAGTGCCTGCCTAAAAAGAGGGGCAAACCCGGGAGAGGCGACAACATGTTCTCTCAACTACCTAATAAAACCTACAAATTTCTGCACCATGATATGTTTAGAGCCCTAGCGGCACATTCGAGTGGCGATGACTTCGGACCACTCAGCTCGGAGGTCATGGAAAACGATAGATACCCCACCTGCATTGCCCGAGATGTAAAGGAGAAAACATCGTTATTTCCTATGTAGCTAAGGCACATCACCGCTGAGGCACGAGTTTCTCAACCAAGATTGATATCGACCGCGGTCCGCCTCCCGACATCCGGCCGCGCCTTGATCGCCGTGTTTTCCTCGACCCCAGCCCGCACCCGCCGCACGAACGCGTCCGGGTCGAACTCGACGCCGATGGGGTTCTCGGCGAATGCGGGCCCGGCCATGTACGCCTTCGCCTCGTCCACCGTGTCGAAGTTGTCGACCTGGAACTCGACGCGGTTCCCGTCCGGGTCGGCGTAGTACATGCTCGTGGTGACACCGTGGTTGACGCACCAGCACGGCTTGATCCCTTTCGTTTCCCGGTACTCGTACGCGTCGACGAGGTCGGCGAGCGTCGGGAAGCCGAAGGCGACGTGGTGCAGGCCGACTTGGGGTTTGGCGGGGTCCTTGGGGGAAACGTTGTCGTCGGCGATGAGGGCGAGGCGGTGGTGCTCGTGGTCGTAGGTGAGGAAACAGAGGGTCGGGGTCTGGTGGCTGATGGTGGCGTTGAGGGCGGTGAGGTAGAAGTCGATCATCTTTTGTGATTGGACTTGCTCGTGATGAGGACGATGTGGCACAGGGCCGTGGGGGCGACGGGCTTGGGGGTGCGGTTGTCCGGGGACATTGTGTGGAGATGTAGGAGCGGTTTTGGGTTGGGATTTGGTCAAGATGCAGGAAATTCCTTGGATAGAGTTGAAAGTGTTGTACGTGAGAGGAGCTATTGGTATTATCGACTGGTGAAACCAACGAGTCTTTATGTAGACTACTCATAATGGGAATCTTCGCCGCACTCGGAGGAAGGGATAGCAGTCATGCGGATTTGCAAGCTCGGCGTTTGCCGGGTCTCGGCCGGCGGCGGGGATAATTGGTCGTTCGGAATGAAACGTTGGTCAGCGGAAGTATGTTATTCAGCTGGAATACGATGGTTAAGTAAGAAGGGTTGATGTGTTTGGTAAGCAATCGATTCGGCCTCGGTCAGCATGGTCTCAACTTTGTCAGTGGGTGGTGGGGTTCGGGCAAGCTGGATTGCGCCGGAGCTCCCGTCGGCGGACGAACTATGGCGACAGGGTTTGGGTATGTTCGACTTATTCAACGCCATGGAACGATTCTTTGGTGAGGCACAGGATGCATGGGAGAAAACCAATCATCTGCTTACTTCAGTCTCACTATCCCGTTGAATTTCAAAGCGTCGCGCTTCGGAGAGCATGTCGCATTAATCCCCGACAAGCCCGAGCAAAACGGCCGAGGAACATATGCCAGCCAGATGCCGGTCCGGGACGCCCGAGCAGCTAAAACGTCATCTCGATCGCACCAAATCATCGGCGGGTCGTAGATACGAGAGCACAGGCGTTTCCTGTCCGAATATGCTCTTCCGCCAATCCACACAAAGCGATCGCTTGGCGCGGTCGAGCTCGCCGGGATTAGGCCGCGGGAGTGTATGCAGTTACCATTCCTCCCGGGCCGCTTCGGAGGGGAGCGCGGCATCAAGGCGCAGCTAACCCGAGGCGATGATGGACTTGATGACGCCCCGGAACACGCGTCGGTGCAACTCCGGCGGACCGGGCGAATGCCGCCTCGGGATTGGTCTCAGGCACTTCCCCGTTCACTGGACTCCCCCGCCGCTAATGACTACGGACAGCTTCTCGGCGATTAGACAACCGACTGTGATGTAGAGTACTGCCCGGAAGGCGGTGCATCCTATGCATATCCTTGCGCAACACCCCAGTCAGTTCGTGAGGTGTCGTTGGCCATGCCGATTATTTTCATAAACCCCGAGGATTAGGCTAAGACCAACTACCTCGCATGATCATAGGCTTCGTGGTCCTCCGTTTGGAAATAGCCAAAAAGCTTTATAGCAACCCTTTTGCTAGTTTGGCGGAGATCTAAGAGACTATATAATATGTAGTACCCCATCCTGGCTAGAGAATGGTTGCGGCTGTCATCTTCCCACCATCGTCCATCTTGAGCAGCAAGAAGCCGAACCCAACACATACACCGAACCATAGCAACCGCCGACCCCGAAAACCCAAACCTGATTACGACTTTCCCGAACCCTTGTGATCCAGAGTGCCACTGTTACTACAAGTGCGAAAACGCGGGGAAGCAGCGTCTCCTCGATTTTCCATACATTTGGCTGTTCAACCCACAGTACCTGGCCTGCGACTATTATTGGAACGTCTCGTGTCGCCGCCAGGTCCCAAAGTGTGGCTTCCATTAGGTAACACCCTCGGAGAGTGTCTTAGAGGGCCGGAGACCCCGGAGAAAAGATCTGTTGTCGGAGTGGAAAGGCAGTCGTTGAGGGTTGGGTTTGGTTTCGTCTGTGTCGGGGTAGTGTTGAGGTTGGGACAGACGGGGAATAACATGGGACCAAGCAACTTAGTCATTGAATTATCTTATTCGAGCTTTAGAGTTCCAGTTGGGAGTAGGCTTCGTGGTCGTCATAATGCTGGTGCTCGGGGTATCAAGTGCGATTGCCACCTTCAAGCCGAGACCAGGTCGATTGTCATGGGATGCTCAGTTGTGTGACAAGAGAAATGAGTCTCTGTACAAGCAGTATTGGCGAAGATGGAAGTTCGCGTCAGGGCCCTATTTTGCTCGCTTTAGGTTAGGAAGTAAGTAGAGAGCTTCATGCAGTGGCCCTTTTCCCGACCGGCCCAGCTGGTCTACCAATTCCTTTTTGCATCCGATAAATGAGGTTCACCCTCATTCTCATCTGTCACTCGCCACAATAATCTCCTGCTCCCGAAACAATCGTTTAGTCCAAACCAAAACTCGGCAAAGATAATTTGCATTGCCGCTGTTTTTTGTTCATCTTAAGTTTACACACCCACGCACACACACACCTGATCACACACTTGGAACGCAACGCAACACCAACAGAAGACGACGCCACTCACCGACACGAATATGACTTCGCCGGCCACTGAAGAGGTCGACCTCGTCATTGTTGGCGGTAAGCCGACAGAATCCCATCTGATCAAAGTTGTCCCTGATGGCCCGCTGATTAATATAAAAATCAGGTGGCCCAACGGGCCTGCTCTGTGCTGTTCTGGCCCGACGACTGGGACTTTCTGTATCGGTCATAGGTATGAAATCCACGCCTATACCATCTCACTACCTTTTCCAGACGAAGCTGACGTAGACAAGATGAGAAGCCGTCAACGCTTCCAGCTGGCCGAGCCGACGGCCTCAATGCAAGAACGCAGCAGTACCTCCAGATCGCCAAAGTGCTGTACGACCTCCAGCCGAAGGGAGTCAAGTGCAACAGTTAGTTTCTTCGTTAAATGCCACTGCTCGTACTGCACATGAGCTAATGAACTTGCAACAACCACCACAGCCAGCTCGACCTTTGCCAATGGAGAATTCCAGTCGAGGCAGAGCTCGTGGTGGACCAGCCTCGAGCACTGCCTCGAGAAGAACATGCTCATCGTCGGCCAGCCCGAGATCGAGAAGGTCCTGCTGCAGAAGCTGCGCACCGAGCACTCCACCGCCGCTGCATATCTCCGGTTCGACCACCGCGCCACGTCCATCTCCGAAGACGCCGACGGAGTAACTGTCAAGTCCGAGCAAGTAACCGCCGGCGATGGCGACAGCAACGGCGTGACCACGCGCGCTAAGTACGCCATCGGCGCCGACGGCGCCCGGTCCACGGTCCGCCAGGCCCTCGACATCGGCTTCGAGGGCACGGAGCCCGAGATGGTCTGGGCCGCGCTAGACACCGTCCTCGACACCGACTTTCCCGTATGCCCGGAGATTGTCTCGCTGCAGCTCGCGGGCCAGTGCCGCGTCCTGTGGATCCCGCGCGAGCGCGGCATGGCCCGCTTCTACATCCGGCTCCCGGAGGAGGAGGAGGAGGAGGAGGAGGAGGGAGGGGCGCGAGATCACGCGCGAGGCGGCCGAGGAGACGATTCGGCAGCATATGGCGCCGTACCGGGTCGAGTTTGTGCGGACGGAGTGGTTTGGGACGTTCGAAGGTGAGTTCTTTAGAAGCTACTTGGATCCCGATCGTTTACCCTTGGGTAACAATGACTAACCCTTGGTTTCCACACCCGCTTGTACTTATAGTCAAGGAGAGGATCGCATCGACATTCATCACGAAGCAAGGCAGAGGCCGCGTCTTCCTGGCAGGCGATGCCGCGCATTGCCACTCCGTTAACGGAGCCCAGGGCCTCAACACCGGGATCGCCGACGCCTTCGGCCTCATCTGGCGCATCGCTCTAGCCTATCCGAAGATGAAGCCCATGTCCTCTCCCGAGCGGCCACGGAGAGAGCGATTATGATCAGAACCGGATCGCAACAATCATGGAGTCTTACAACATCGAGCGGCGCGCAGTAGCACAGAACGCTGTTAAGCTGGCCGCTACGCTCGTTCGAGACACGAGACACGATGCTAAGCAGTATGTTGCGACCATCGAGAAGAACGCTGGGTACATTACTGGTGAGCAATTCCGATCCCGTCACTCTGGACTTTATTGTGCCACGCGGCCAGATCACTGACGTGTTCAATTGATACCTTTAGGCATGGGCGTAAACTACGACGGACTGGACTCTCCCTTGATCGCGGCCTCGGAGCAAGGCATCTGGAAAGCCGGTAAGCAATGCCCGGATCTGGAGCTGATGCCCTGTTTCTCCACCCGCCTGGAGCGAGGTGAGCTCCGTCTTTACGCGATGGTGACGCACACAATCAACTACGGTTCATTCCTCCTCCTGGACGTCGGTACCAAGTCGCACGACGCGTACGCTTTCTACGGCGGCGGGCGGGTCCGGCAACTTATCAAGGCTGTCCACTTGGTGTGCCCGGGCACCGCGGGCCGCGGCACGGGAGGTAGGCGAATCTGCTGGGGAGGGCAATGCGGGCTTTACCAAGCCGGAGTTGGAGGCGTTTGAGTCCGAGGTGGTCAATCCGGAGGATTCGTTCACGGTTGTCGTTCGGCCTGACATGTACGTCGGCTACGTAGGCGACAAGGAAGGCGTCATGGCATACTTGACCAAGGTCCTTGGTTGAGATGGCTCTGGGGCTGTCGTGGAGTGTACAATTGTTGAAGAGGGATGATTCTATATGCCGGCGGAGCTAGGTCACTGGCCTCTCAAGGGGCATAATTAGCGTCCGCGGAGGTTCTCCGTTTCTTTTCCAGTACCTCGCTCTACCGGGGCCAAGGGTTTCTTGGACCCTAGACCGGGGGCACACTGTTTATATAATTTCACCCATAGACGTTGCACACGGCAACCCGATGAAGGTTGCATGCCTTTATTCCGTTTAATAAACCATGATTTCTACCACCGATGACCCGAATACCAAACATGTGCTACTGACAACTCAATCCCCTTCAATTCTTCCAGTGGTCAGCAGCATCAGAGGCCATTGTCACCTCAGCGGGTCCCCCGAACGGCCAGCCGACTACCTGGATATTGAACTCCTGACTAGCCTCAATCTCCGAGGCCCGGGTCTTGAGCTCATCGACGTCCCAGTTGGACCAAAGGAACTTGCCCTTTAGGAAGGCCGCTTCGGGACTTGCCAGCCAGAGCATGAAGCCGGCGGGCAAAGATACTGACAGTGACAAATTGTTAGCTTGGCAATCGTCCCCCACTCCGCGTGACATTCCGCAGTAAAAGTAGATATCACATACCATGATCCTCATACCCCAAAGCCTTGACCCCGCCCGCCGAGCGGTTCATGTCCGTATCCACGATGCCTGGCTGTACGTGGTAAACCCGCATCTCCGGGTGCGCGAACGCGACGGTGTCCCAGACCCGGTACGCCGCGAGCTTGCCGACGCTGTACGATACAAAGGCACGCGCGAAGTTGACGTGCGCCGCGTTGGACGAGACGTTGACGGCGACGGCGTCCGCGGCGGCGTGCCGGAGAAACGCCTGCGCCACCAGCAGGGCGCTGCCGACGTTGGTCTGCACCCCGGCAAGGAACGCGGTCGGGTCGACGTCGTCGATGCCCTCGAGGGGGCCCATGGCGGCCGCGTTGCTGATCAGGACGTCGATCTTCTTATCGCCGTCATCACCGACGAAGTCGGAGAAGGCCGCGTCCACCTGCGCCTTGTCCGTCACGTCCGCGGGCGTCGCGACAACCTCGGCGCCCGGGTGCGCGGCCTCGATGGACGCCTTAGTGGCGAGCAGGGGGTCCGGGCGCCGGCCCATCAGCAGGATGCGCGACGCGCCCGCCGCGGCGAAGAAGCGCGCGCGGTCTCGGCGCCGATGCCGGTGCCGCCGCCGGTGACGACGATGGTTTTGCCGCGGGCGGAGTTTTCGGGGCGGGTGGGGGAGAGGGTGGCGTAGCAGGTGTCGCGGTTGAGTTTGGTGGGGACGGGGAGGCGTTGGTGGGACATGGTGATTGATATTGAGATCCGGTGCTAATAAATGCGGATGTAATTAGTGTTGGTGGTGTAAGAGTGGGATTGGGTTCAACGACGGTTCGCGGAGGTGATGGGGTTGATGTTCTTTGCTGCTATGCATTGTTTCCCAGAAAGCACGGCGGGCACGCATCTTATAGGCACCTGGATATGCATCCATTGTGCTTGTGTTGCGGTTACAATGCATATTGTCGGCGGCTTCAAAATGTCTCCGTATGGTGGTTGTCCCTTTCCGGCAGCGTTGTGAAACGAACTCCGTACGGGATTGATAATGGCTCGGTACAAAATGCTCCGTTGGAGATGCTGGTGTGGCTTGTCACCACCACCAATTACGAGTGGCGCCTGTGGCTAGACACAACCCCCTTGCCCCTTTTTGTTGATTTGAAGCTGACAAATGCTGGCGGCGAAGTGCTTATTAAATCCGAAGACATCAATTTGGTGTCGACTTTCCACACGTTCTTCCAACTCCGGACCGGAAATGTACCAGATCTAACGGTGCAGATTGAAATTACCTCGGAAACAATGGAATATGATATTCCCAGCTCGGTCATTCGTTGCTCGCAATGCAACAAGCCATTCGACAAGCGTAAGTGAGGACATCTAGCGTCCGCTTACAGCTAACCTGTGGCCGCTACCGTTGCTCCGGATTCACTTAACTGACAACCTTGTGACCTCAGGGACCAGTTTGAAGAGACATGGATACTATTGCCGGACTCGTAAACCCAGCGATAGAGTGTCTCGGATTCAATCTTGTCTTGCTTGTATCAGCGGCAAGACACGATGTGACAGGAAGCGGCCTGAGTGCTCAAGATGTTTGAACAAGGGCATCGTCTGCAACTATGCATCGGACCTCCCGAAGGGAAATGGACAAGTGAGGTCACAGCCAACAGCTGAGTCTACCTTGAGCACATCACCCGAGGCGGTATCTTCGTTTGGGACAGACTCGCCACCCGCAGCCACGGCGCCCCAAGACTCTGAAAAGGGCGGCCAATTAACAATTGACCATGACTTCCTCGCTGCATTAGAGGCGGCGTCCGAAAGCTTTGGGGGAGCCATGTCCGGTGGGAGCGATGCCCCAGATGTCAGGATTCTTGATCCCTTTGCAGTTTCGGCCGGAGGAAACGAGGCAACTCAAACTCTCGCTTCCAAGAACAATCCATTCACGCTGTCGACTACTGACTTCCAGATAAATCAATCCTTCCCTTTACCAGGAAGAGGTACTGGTTTCCCCGATGTCCTGTCGATACCAAGATCCCCCAGCAACAACAGTCGATCCCTAATCCGTCGGCCGAAACTGAAGACAGGGGTGCAGAGGGTCGCCAGTCTCATCTGGCACACCTTGAAATCCTACCCGCTTATGATGATGCGGGACCATGCGCTCCCGCCTTTTATCCATCCGCAGATGGTGGCTTCCGATACCGAGGCCCGGGACATGGAGCCGCTACATAACTGCGCCAGTCTCATGCAATTGCTGAATGCGGGGCTTCAGGGGAGTCGGAAGCTGTTCTGGAGGAATGTCCGACAGGAGTGCGAGCGTCTCTACAAAGCGGTACGTGTACATCAAAAGGCCCCTATCATATGAGATTCGCTTTTACTGACTGTATTCTGCCTCAGCCCGCTGAGTTAAGCGCTCCGGGAATCATTGCTGCTCTGCAGACTCTCTCCATCTACATCATCGTACGGCTTGATGACGGCGAGGCTGAGGGCAATGATATCGATGGTCTGTTGATAATGACAGTGATTGTAAGTGTTTCAATCTTGTTCCGATATCCTGATATCTATGATGATACCAGATGTGACGCTGACCACCTGTGACAAAGGCTTTGTCCGTAGAGCTAAATAGGGCTGATTTTGGACAAGACTCCGCCCTAAGCACCACAAGCCCCGAGTCGACATGGAGACATTGGCTCTTCGTCGAATCAGGGCGAAGGTCAGTCTTGCTTCAACCATCTATTTGAAGTCAATGATGCTAACTGCATTATAGATTATGTGTGCTCTACCAAGTCGTGAACATGGTAGTCGTCTTTGAGCCGGCATCCATGTGCGACCTCGAAGCAGACGGCCTAATCTTGTCACCGCTACCGGCGAGGAAGCAGCTGTGGGAGGCCGATACCGCCACGAGGTGGATGAAGGAGATAGAGAGAGACCTAGGGGCGCAGACGGACTACGGGATGACGGTGAATGGCGATCTCGTCAAAGTAAGCGAAGGAGGCCCCCAGGATGGGATCGTGCAGCATGGTAGGGCTGGCGCCAGGCAAAAGGCTGATTGGGAGGAGTGGTTCGCGGGCATGGATGGCTTTGGGGGCTTGGTCATGCTTGCTGCTTCGTTGGTGAGCTAGGATTGGATTGAGCCAGCCATTGGGCGTGGGCAGCAAGTAATGAGGGTGTAGGCATGAAGAGAACAGATCAAATATGACTGGTATCTAATCGACCAACACACGAACAGAGACGGATGCTTACTGTTTTCATTGCGTAACATTATAGGGGCAAGGTGCTATATGCTATAAAAAGGAAGTCAGAAGCTTAGCAGGGCCGCTCCACTGTGGCTTGCTACAGCATGTCCCTCTTCGGGATTTAGTCAGGGCTTATTAGCCAGTAGAATCTTGAATGTCCTTATGCACCTAACACTAAAGCCCGACCGTAGGATCCCAGGTCCCCGGGTCCAGTGGCGGTCATGGAAAAGGCGGGGACGTCGCCCTGGCCGGGGAAACACAGATCCTATCAAAGATCTTGTTACAATTCTGACACTCCAGCCCATGTAGACTAGAGCTTCTTTCCTACTCTGGGATTTTACTTAGGATTGGATTCTTGTCTCCCAAGATTGGTTTGACGACAAGCAAGTTTAGTCGAAACCAAAACTTGGTACCATATTTGGCTGCCGTCTTTTCGCACTGTTGGGCCACCAAAGGCTGAAACATACACAAATGACTCATCAAATCACGGCCGGTGAATAGTGTTGGTGGCGTCGTGGGAGCTGACGTGGATGCTGCGTTATGCAAGTCTGGATGTCGATCCGTGGCCTCCGGAGGCATTAGCGTGCATAAGTGGCTTTAAGTCTATGCAATGTCCTTTTTCCCTTGTATACCTATCACGCCATGAGTATACTCCATTCTAGGTTGGGAGACTAACGTTGGCCTAGACTTAAGCTAGTAGAGGCAACCCCTCCTGGGTACCTTGCCTTGTCTGGCTGGTAGAGACATGCAAACCTAGTCCTGCACGGCCCTGCACCCCATGCCACTCGGCCCCAAAGTGAAACAGACTTCTAGCCCTTGTGGCCGTTTGAAGAGGGTTGCCCCTTGTAAGCCTTGGCTCAGTAAGGCTGCATTCGGCTGCTTCCACGTAACGAGGAATCTAACTAGTAGCTGATCCTGCTTGGGTATCTTATTGAATTGTACGCGATCGAGGTATAGAGCATGATAATAAGCACTAATCACGTAACTATGATCTTCTGGTACTCTGTTCCTAGCAGTCTCCTCATATGTTGTGTCACCAGGGGGTTCCAACTTCGATTGGCCAACAGCGCATAGTCATGAGAAGCATCGGCGACCTGACGCAGCCCGACGCGGGATCTGGGGCATGCAATTTGCCGCAACAGGTTTGAACTACGCCTGCTATCGATCGAAGAGGCCCAGAAGTCCAAAGAGAATACATTGATCAAAAGGTATAAATAGGGGTGAGATCCGCTGCTAGAATCCCAGTTCATTCTCCAAGTTCAACATCAAACATCCAAAGATCAAGCGCCAACTACCTATTACACCAAGCAGCGTACCCATTTCAACCCGCCTCCTCCATAAAATGCAGTTCTCCAAGTTCATCATGATCGTTGTTGGCCTCGCCGTCACTGGCTCCAGCGCCGACTGCATCGTAAGACGGCCCTCTCCCTTTACTACCCGAGTCATCCTCACACTCCCTGCCGCTTTACATGGCACGAATTACCCAGCGATGCCGCGGGGCTTCACTCCATTGCATTCAATGACTAACCTGGAACCGATGCTCCTATCCAACAGAGAAAGACCAAGGGCGACGCGTGCGGCCTTGAGCGTCCTATCAACTGTGGCCCGATCCCGGGCACCGACAAGCACAAGTGCTGCGTAAGTTCATAAGCGTCTCTTACTACCTCCGTTGCATAAGCCAGAGATATTTGAGTATCTGTGCTGACCTTGTTCGCGTTGGGATCGAAATTTAGCAAGCTGCCGGTCAGTGCCAGTGATAGAAAAAGCCACGAATCGTGCAGCCTTGTGTGATCCGTTCACATGTATCGGTGGATAGTTGGTCACTGTCGTCTGCGTTGTCGTTGCTTGACCAAAGTTGAGGCTGGGCACAAGGGAGCTGGGACAGGTTTCGCGGTGGCGTACGCACCACGATCTACATTCTTTTAGACCGAGACGAGACAAAAACAATATAATTGATTGGCCATCATACAAGACTTGGGAACCTCGGACTTTGTCAACTACAGAGGTTTACTCAAAACATGTATTTACCAGTCCCTTGGTAGGCTGGAGGGGCGTTTGGATAAGAAATGTGCTATTTAGTAGAGGTGACACGAATTAATACGACGAAAGACATGATGTCTACGGCGAGGATGGCAATTGGCAAGCTACTGAGTTTTGCAACTTCACCCTTTTTCTGTTAGGTGTTTCGGATACACATATCTACCAAATAGACCTGTATACCCAGTGCCAGAGTCGCGGACGATGGGACGCTCACTCCGGCCTGGCAAATGGTTCAATATGAGGACGTCCTTGGGGGCCAACCACGACTCACTGTATCTAGCCAAGTGCTTACGCTGACACGAATCTGATTAATAATCTAGCCATATACGAAGGCTGCATTGGCAGGCCGTTACATTCAACCCTCGTGACAGGGGTATTGAGGCTGCTACGACCTCACTGACCACCATTGGCCCCCAATGGCCTCCCACAACCCCTGACCTTATCTGCCCGTAAGTATAGTTGGGCGACGGAACCCCAGCAAACAATCATGATATGATTATCGTGTTGCCTAATTTATGCGAGGCTGAGTCTCAAGTTCGCTGGTGTGTTACACGGAATTCGCATTGATGATTACCATTTACCCTAGAGGTTTCCCAGACCAGCAGACTCTTGGTCGCTTTTCTCTTTCATGAGTGATCCCTTTCTATCAAATCCAGCTTCACGACACCAACCATGGAGTCCGACAACCTATGGCACAGCGACGCGTTTGGGCGGGTAGTTGAGATTGGCAGGGAGGACAGTGAGCATGAAATGTATTTGTCCCCTATTGATGGACGCTTGGCACCACTCGTTGTTCAGGGTATGAGCGACGGCTCCTTCGAGCCTGGTGGTACAGAAGCCGCCGGCAGGTGGCAGAGATGTGGGCCGGCAGTCATGAGAGTCTCGCTGGTGCTTCGGCTGGTCCATTGGACTTATTCTTCCATGGTTGCCTTGAAATGGATCCCTGCGTGCCTGCTTCTCCTCCCAATGGTGAGCTGTTTCAAACCCCCTCGCACCCTGCTACCTGTTCTGATATATATATGAAGCTCTTTTGGCCTCAAAGCCTCGAGGGGACCTTGAGGAACAACGGAAGCTATGACCAGGTGTGCGCCTTTGATCGCGAGTACCCCAGAGTCGCACGCAACCACAAGGAAAATCGCAACAAGAATGGAGACTTGGAGACGATGCAAGAGCGCGAAACCGAAGAAGAGTCTTTGCAGCCGTTACTACCAGAAGAAGGCATCGAGATGACGCCAATCCCTCGCACTCCTGCGGCGTTGGCCACCACCGATGAAAATATACTTGAGAACATGGACGACGACTTTGACGCTCTACTTCCACGCCACTTCGGACCTCGCTTTCTCTGCTTCCTGCAGTACGATTCTGACGGTAACGTCGCGGGATGCGAAACACGCCTGGTGGTCGACTGGGTTCGGGAGCATGGCGACGATTCCGACACAGACTTCGTGTTTCTCTCTTATACTCGGAGGCAGTTCTGTGTGGCTACCCCTGAGGAGCTGACAAACTGGAATGTGGACGCCACAGCCCGCGAAGCTCTGTCCCATATTGCACCAAATGACCGCGAGATGCTGAGAAAATACGGGATCGAGGCCGCCCTCTCGGCCGGCAAGAGCGCATTCTGGCTGGATTTCGAATGCATTCGCGACGCCGACGGGCTCTCCAAAGCCACCAGTCAAAGCAATGACGTCTATCGGATCTGCGACATCGTCCGCGCCGCCCACTCCTTGGCTATCCTCGTCGGGCCACCTCTCCAGAGCCGATACTCCCCAGCCACCAATGAGCCCTACAGTCCGGAGGCCGTCGTGCGCTGGCTCCAGGAATGGGGCACGCGGCTCTGGACACTACCGGAGATCCTGCTCATCTCCTCGGAGAAGCGGGTCAAGATCTACGCCGTCGACGGGCCCCGCCCGCCGCTGGAGTGGTCGAAACGCCACTTCGCCTCCCGCTCCATCTGGCGCGACGCCAAGCTCGTGCGCCAGCTCATCGACCACTACGAGTCCTCGATCCACCTGAAGCCGCTCGAGCTCGTCAGCATCGCGCTGGACTGCTTCACGCGGCGCGCGACGGACCAGTTCAACCAGGCCGACATCGTGTACGCCCTCATGGGGCTGCTGCGGCGCCGCCCGGCCATCAACACGACGGACACGAGCTTCATCGCGTTTGCGCGGCTCTCGCTCGCCAATGACACGGAGGCCCTGCTCGAGCGCTTCATTTGCTTGCAGCCGCTCCGCGCCGGACTGCCTTGGCACGACCAGGGGGGACTACTGGTCCGCGAAGCTCTGGGATATCGAGCCTGGGTGCCAGGTCGCGGGCATTGTCGATGACGGGACGGTTACGCTGGACGGCGCGTACGGGGCGACGATACAATGGGATTCAAGTAAGTTGGAACCCGATGCTCCGTGGCTGCAGACTAATACCGGCATCGGTAATATCTAGTGGAACAGATCTACTTCTTCAAGCGCCCTACCTTCCTCCACAACTTTGCCAAAGTGCTTCTGCGCGGAGCCCCGGTCTACTTCCTATTCGGCCTGTCCCTGACGATTGCCGGCGCCGTAACCCGACTAAACGGCGCGCCCACGCTCGGACTGCTGATCCCGGGCGTTGTCGTCTTGATCCCGACTGTCCTGATACTGCTCTCGGCCCCCGCCATGCTGTACCACATCTACGACGGCAAGTTCTGGTCCACGCAGGCGCTGTTCGTGGGTATGGAGGGCGTGCCCGCCTCCCTCGGCTTCGTCGAGGAGCGCCTCTTCGGCTCCGACCGCGGCCGGCTCAGGTGGAGCGCGGCCGGGAGCCGGCTCTCGAGGCACGAATTGTCGCCGGAAGGCGAGTGCGTCAGGCTGCCGCCGGCCCTTTTGGAGGGGGTGACATGCCGGAAAACAGCAGCAGCGAGCAGCAGCTCCCCATGTTCACACTCGTCGATACGTACTCCATGACGGCCATCGCCTTTCGCTCGGCGCGCCCGCCCACGGCGGTGGTGGTCTTTGGGCGGGAAGGGGGCATGCAGCGCGCGGCGCTGTGCTCTTATGACTGGAAGCGCAACACCTTCGCGCGGGAGCAGGTCGTCCGGCTCAAGACTACGGTCCTGGACCGCATGCTGCGCATGGACCGGTTCCGATTCTCACTGGAGCGGCGAGAGTTCTCTGAGACAGACAGGGCCCATGGGCGCATCGGGACCCGCCGTCCTCGAGAACCTGTGCCGAAGCTGGACGTGGGCGCGTATGTGGGTGGTAGCGGGGTTGAGAAATGGACTACGGATTTGGTTCTTCTCCCCTGCATGTTTGTGAGTCGGTCCGGCCATCTTCACCTACCTCGTCAAACTTGAGATACTAATCCGTCAACCTATCTATCCTTTCGTAGTTCATTTCCGGCCAGACATGGACGCGGGGTGATCCTCGTCTCACGTCTCTCCTTTACTTTGTGGGGTTCTTCCTAGTCCAGCCCTTCGTCCCCCTGCTCTTCCGACGTATACCCATGGGCCAAGTAACCGGATGGGCCGGTCTACTCGCATGTAGGTAAACTCAACAGCAATAGTTCGGATCAAAAACTGCTAACTCTTCAAAACCTCCAGCTGCCATATGGATGAGCGAACAAATCGCGAGCATGCGAGGCCAATACCTATCCGACCAGGCAGAGCTCTCTCTCCAGCTGTTAGTCGGTATCGCCATCGGCCTGCTCACCTCCTCGTTCGTCTTCCTGACGTACGCCTGGTACGGTCCCACCGCCGCCGGGGCGTTCCGGCTCTTGATCTGGTGCTGCGGCCTGCCCTTCTTCACGGGCCTGCTGCTGGCGATACCGGCCAATTTGGTTACTGGGCTGGTGTTGTGCATAATTATGATGCTGCTGTCGCTCTATTCCTTCTTCTTCCTGGGCACGCCGGACCAAGTCCTTTGGACGCATCCGCGGGATCAGGCACGCTATACGTCACGGCAGTCGACCACGCAAGATACACAGAGAAGAAACGTATGGCGCTTTACGAAATGTTTGTGGTTATTTGACTGACAAGAAGCAGTTATGGCGGCGCTTGGCAAGGTTGCCGGAAACGTTGAGACGACCGCATACGTGGCTCTTCTTCTGGCTATCCCTTCTTTCGGCTAGTCTCGCAGTGTTCGAAATCCCGCTTACTTCAGGAACTGTTTCCCAGGGCCTGATATTTCTCTACATCGCGCTGTTCCCAACTGCCCTGCTTCTGGCAGCTGGGATCTTCTTCAAATGGGTGCCAGTGCTGCGCGGTACGTCACAAGTCATATTTATTCATGCTGGTCGCCGTCTACTACGATACATTATACTAACGGAGATACACCTTCCCTCAAGTGCCGATCATACTCCTGTTTGTATCTACGACATTCGCGCTCGCAATCTCTACCCACAGGGATGGGCCGGTCCCTCTTCCGAAAGATTTCCTCTCCGTCATGTTTCCTTCCATGACCCAATTTTGTAAGTCGGACATGTCGCTTTGCCCAAATCCGTACCAATCGATTTTGTTGGCTGATATACCTCATACAAAACCAGTGGTCTGGGCTTTGCTGATCACCGAGTTCCAAGACCCGGCCTGGCAACTCGAGACGCTCGCGGTGTCGATGGGCGGCTACGCCGCGGGCCGGATGGTGCTGATCGCGGTCAAGGGCTGGCGGATGGTGCGTTGCGACGTTCTGGACCAGGGCTGTTCCGACGACGATAGGTGGTACTATTGGTACTACGAAACCCGGACAGGCTATCTCTCCGCGGTGTTCGCGTTGGAGGTCGTGGTGCTTCTCGCTTGGGGCGTGTACAAGTGGAAGACGGACCGGCGCCGGCGGAGGGATCGGGAAGGGGGACTGGAGGCGGTTCCCGTGATGGGTGGGACGGGATGATCCAGGTATAGCTGAAGGCGTCGAGCAGCTACCGGGATGGAAACAGGTAGTTAAAAGGCAAGGGTCTCGGGCTTAAGCGCGGCCTCATTGGTTGCGTCGGGAAGTAGTTCGCCTGATTGGCCATGTCGGAAACGGGTACGTCTGATTGGTTTGAGGGACCCACGTAGGAGCTAGCTAGGGGCTTCTTAGGGGGCTTCCAGGCTTCATCTATCGATTTGTAAGAGCCTTTTATGTAGGGAACGGATTCACGTATTAACCCCGTGCCCGATACACCGACGGCCTTCTCTATAAGTAAAGCCAATTTTCGCTCTCTGTCTAGGTTGCAGTGTTTCCAATCTTGTCACTATCCCATTTTGCCCTCTCAACCACTTCGCCCACAGCTCTTACCGTATAACAATTTGAAAATGGCGGATATCAAAGGCATTACCTTCAATCCAGTCACCGACATCCCGTCGCTGAAGGGAAAGGTCATCCTCATCACCGGCGCCAACAGCGGCTTGGGCAAGCAGGCGGCCCTCGAGCTGGCCAAGCACGGCCCAGCCATGATTTACATGGCCGCTCGTAGCCCCGACAAGGGAAACGAGGCCGTCGCAGATATCCGGAGCCGAGTTCCGGGCGCAAGCGTATCTTTCCTAGAGTTGGACCTCAGCTCTTTCGCCTCGATCAAGAAGGCGGCCAAGATCATGTTAGACTCGTCGCCAAGGCTGGACATTCTGATGCTGAACGCGGGACGTAAGTGTGACCAGAACATGCATTCTCTCCCGTATCGGCATAGCCTCGGTAGCTGAAACTCTCTTCCTGCGCAAGTCATGGGCTGCCCGCCGAAAGCAACGGCAGACGGCTACGAGATCCAGATGGGCACCAACCACATCGGCCACGCCCTCCTCCTGAAGCTCCTGACCCCCCTGCTCCGCCGGACCGCGGCCGCCGCGGGGCGCCCGCGCGCGTCGTGAGCCTGGCCTCGTCCGCGTGGAAGTACGCGGGCCCCGAGAAGATCCAGTTCGAGACGCTCCGGGACCCGCTCGGCGGCGCCGTCACGCCGGTGAACCGCTACATCCAGAGTAAGACGGCCAACATGCTGTACGCGCGGGAGTTGGCCAAGCACGGCTGCGATGCCAAAGACGGGAACGCTTCGTTTATTATTCTGTCGGTTGACCCGGGGAGGTCGACACGAGGCTCTTCACCCGCGAGCCCGGCGATGAGCAGATGGCCAATCTGCAGACTCAGGTCGCCCCCAAGGTGGTTCGGCCCGTGTCCGAGGGGGTCAAGAACCAGCTCTGGGCCGCTACGGCGCCGGTCGGGGATGTCATTAACGGGGCGCACTACGAGCTTGTGGGCTTCCACCCCGAGCCGTCGGGTCTCATGCTGGACGCGGAGTTGGGCGCCAAGGTGTGGGAGTGGACGCAGAAGGAGTTGGAGGGGCAGGCGATCTGAGGGAGACTGCACATGACTGAGCCGAGGGGGTCGCGCTGCATATCTGTGTACTCTAAAGCGGTGATGTTCAAATTCACGTTCTCAGTTCGTCCGATCATCATCCGATCTCATGAACAGGCTACCCTAGCACGGCAGTTGAAAGTTAGCGTGGGCGGACCGGGCCCGCCAGATGCACATTCCGACGTCAGTCCATCGTGACGATCGGGGACGTCATGACTTCTGGGACTGTCTTTCAACATCTCAAACACGATGCTATCAGTAGAAAAAGTCGCAGAATTATACATTGTAAAATGTTTAGTTAGGCCGTAAAGCCACATCGAGGACAGGTAAAGTAGGATGGTTGCAACAAGCATGCCACTTTTGCAAATAGAGTGGAATAATCCCTGCGTCGATCCCGAAAGGCCCGGGGATTGGGAATGTATAACGAGGGCGTGACGACATCGATTGATATATCTGAAGTTCCATTACGAACGAAGTTACTTCGTGCTGCAGCCCCCTAGAAGATCCGTACCTGCATTGCGTTTCACATGATTCCCATACCTACATAAGACCAGTCAGCACCCAGGACCTCATACGAACACTTCCATCTGATCATGTCGCGACCAGCTTCCTCGTTCATATAATTACTCACACGTCGTCCTGGCTTAAAACTAGCAACCTCATCAGTAGCAACGCGCATCTCAACCCCAATAAACAGTGTTCGCGCTTTCAACACAACCAAGATGTCTTCCTTCGCGACACCCTCGAGCGACCGCCCGAAGAATGAGATGCAGTACTTCCCTGACATGCTCACAGCTCTTCCGTCCAAATCTGGAGAGTTTCGCAGGGTATTATGGACAGGTACGAGGAGGCTCGAAAGGAGATGACCGACGACATTTGTACTGATATGACGCCTCTGTAGGACTGTACAGCCAGTTGGTGCTCATGACCGTGCCCGTGGGCGGCGAAATTGGCGATGAGGTAAGGTCCACCTTCCCTGTCTTGGCGCGGTCCTAGTATGCATCGACATCCAGAAAGCCATATCTAACACAAGCGGTGCTTCACCCAGGTCCATTCCGTAGACCAGATCCTCACCTTCACCTCCGGCACCGGCCTCGCCCAGATCGCCGGCAAGGAGCAAGAAGTGAAAGGCGGCGACCTCGTCATCGTGCCCGCGGGCACGCAGCACCAGTCCATCAACACGGGGCCCACGCCGCTGCTGCTGTACACGGTGTACAGCCCCGCGGAGCACAAGCCGACGACGGTGCACAAGACGAAGGAGGAGGACGACAAGGAGGAGGAGGACGGGATCGATGTGGCGCCGGAGTGGTCGCGGCGGAGTAAGACGGAGAATGAGAAGGAGGGGTGGGTTAAGGTGCCAAAAAAATAATGCTTAGGGGGTAATGAGTTTGGGATGCTTAAAGGCATTCCTTGTTTCATGATATGTGCAATAATCTTCATTACTAGCCAATATCCATGGCTTTCTAGACCGCAGAGGCAAGCCAACATGTGAGAGTTTGGCATTTCCTGGTTCGTAACAAGTTAAGTGACATCGGAGCTGGTCCTGCCATCCAACTGATGGGTCTAAGGAAGGTTGCTTCTGGCTTATCGGAGATGGCTTTAAGCCAACTTTGAATATGAGATGCAACTTCTCACAAACGGTAGCTGGGCCATATATAAATACCGACCCATGTTTCTTCAAATACCTATATTACATCACGTCAAATGGAAGGCTCTCAGTGCACCGAGTTCCAGTCGTTCCCTCGGCGGCCCCCGAGATACGCTGCATGATCTGGGAATGGGTGGTGGAGCAGCCCCATGCAGTCGAGACACGCGGCTTCTATGACCATAGCAAGAAACTGTGGAAGACCCATGGTAAAGGCATGGCACTTTCTGTTTACCCAAGGTTCCCGCCAGTACACGACGTTTGCCACGAGTCACGCCGGGCGTTTCTTGAGTCTTCTGACTTTGTGCCGGACACGACGGGACTGGGGGTCGCGTGGCACCCTGAGCGGGACGCTTTGAAGTGCCACAACATCGAAGACCGGTGGGATAGTGACCTCAACTACGACTGGTCCTGGTGGGATGATATCAGGTACTCGTCATATTATACCAGCTGGCCTCCGGGGCTACTGGGCCGCAATGATGTCCAGAACCTCCAGTTCAGCCTAAGCCAATTCCACGATATCTTCCCGATAGGAGCGGCAAACGACGGCCGGCACATGTACAGAGATTGGAGCGAGATGCAAGGGGAGATATTGCAACGGTTCCCCAATGCCAAAACGGTCGAGCTGGTGGCCGGCGAAGAGTTCCAGTCAAGCAGCGGGGAACCTCGGTCGTTTGAGGTTACTATGAGCTTCCCGTGCGGTCCTGTCAATTTTATTAGGGCCTGGGATATTCTCATGGGGCTCAGAGACAGTGAATACCAGGAGTTCTCGCTGAAGATTGTAGGGAAGATGGTCTGTCGCATCAAGAAGGAGACTTTCAATGGTCGTGATTGGTAATGAATTGATTCTGAAACGTCACCCTACTCCACGAATGACAACCATGAGGAGAGAACGTTGTTATCACTGATCCATGGGCTTCTTGTAATTGTGGCCCATTGGCGGTATCAAACATATGGTGGTTAAAATGAGGGTGCTTATATTTCCTGGTGACGATGGTGACATTACTCCACAGGATCATATGTATGGGCGCCGTCGAACTTGAGCAGAATATATTGGGGATAAACCAATGCCAGCAGGCCTTCATAGTTCCAGGGAACTGTTGAGTTTAATTTCTATTTCTAGGCAAAAGGTTTGGCATTCTCCGGGCTCACGTCGAACTGAGGCCACCGCGTTTATGTCTTGTCTGGGTTTCGGAGATGACCATGTGAATTACTCCGCATAAAATAAAAGCCTATGCAAAGGAAAGATACTTGATTATTCCCCAGCGCCCTCATTCATTTGTTGTAACAACCAATAACCAAGCAACCTATCGATTATTATTCTCCAACGCAGCAAAATGGCAGATAGCCAATGCACCGAGTTCCACCAGTTTTCCAAGTTCCCGCCCGAGATCCGCCGCCAGATCTGGGAGTACGTGGTGGAAGAGCCACACGTCGTGCATATCCGAGGCTTCCAAAAGGGCGGAGGCAAGTTGGCAAAGGACGACCGCGCGACCCAAATTTTGCACAACGGAGGGGAATGCACATACTGGTATGAAAGCGATGAGAACAAACTTAACGTGGTCCCCAAATTTCCACCGGTCCACGACGTCTGCCACGAAGCTCGCAAGGCCTTTTTGGAATCGCCCGGTCTCATCCCGGAGACGGCGGGGCTCGGCGTGGCCTGGCACCCCGAGCGCGATATCGTGATGTGCCACAGCATGGCTGCCGATCCGATTTCAGGCGGTGGCCTCCGTTGGTCTTGGTGGGATGTCATTGGCATCGATACCACGCCCCGGCGTTGCCAGGCTCGGCCGCATCACGACCTGCCCGATTGTTTGGACGTCCGGCATTTACGGTTCGACCTTGACGAGTTTCACGAAGCATATCGCTTGAAACCGAAAATGAGAGACGATGATCTACGAGAGTTTTTCTCCACGGGAGACGACGTACAGGAAACTATTCCGGACCGCTTCCCATATGCAAAAACGTTTGAACTGGTGGTGGGAGATGAACATCGCCTTAAGGGTCGTTATAGTCCTTCAATTGGGGTCGCTTTCGAGTTTCCACCGCATCCCTTCGAGTTCCTTGACACTTGGAATGTGATTAACTTCCTCAGAGACTGTGATGGCACCTCGGTCAGGATCATAGGGAAGATAATCTTCGATCTTGCATGCTGTCCGCTACCATTTTGGATGGAATGGCTAAATTCAGAGGAGTAGGTGACTGCTATACACAATATTCGGAACTTGGTCTGGTGCCCCGGGAGATGACACAATGATCGTTACCAGGTGTTCAGCTACATACTTAATAATTAGGTGTTCACCGGAGATTGAGCGGAGTTGTGGTTCATGTAGATATCTCTACGTATCTACTTGCCGGTGAAGCAGTCGAAGATGGCGATAGCAATAGCGGGCCGAATGGGAGGGGAAGGGGAAGTCCCCCGGCATACAGCGAAGCACCGTAGTAGAGTAGCACGGCATGGCAGAGTGGCCAATCCCATGGGCAGACTGTTCCATTCGCCCGATTCTGAAGGATTGCACAGCAGATCCTAGGGCCTAATGTCAGGATAGCAGAGAGACCATCTTCACGATGCACTCCTTTCGTTTGCTTTTTTATTTATTTTTATTTTTGCTGGCATAATTTTGCAGAAGTCAAGCTGACGTCGACTTTAGCTTCTCTGGAAAAGGAACGATTCTATGCAGGGTCGAACTTTCTTCGAACCTCAGTTTCAGCGGGGTCCCCGAAGCTTAACATTCCCAGCACCAAACTCCACCAACAGCACTACTCCAGTGACCTAAAGTACCTAAATGGTCCTAACCTGCAATAAACATCATCAGTACATCACACTGAGTGTCCGTTTTTCGACTCGGCCAGAACTCAGTACCCCGATCCAGAGGGTGGGTGTTCATTTCGCGGGCTGTGGGATCGACTGAAGACTCTCACGTGTAAAAATAATGACATATACCACCTTCCTTTCTGGAACCCTCGCACTCCAGGACTGACGATCCCCGGCTTCCCAAATCAGGACATCAGGACGTCCTCCCCGGTTGCCTTGGCCAGGGGCCCCCTCGTCTAGTCTGGTCTCAACGGATGGCGGTATCTCCAGCGGCAGGCAGAGACAAGGCAGGGCAAGTATTGGAGCAAATTTGGCTAAGTAACAATTCTAAATGATTCCTCAAGAACTACCCTTAGATGATCCTATTCACATCTATCCTTACGAGGAACAGGATAAAAATAGATAGGAGGACCCTGGTACGTCGCCGTCCTTCTTGTCCCGTACCGCACGTCATGCTCGTGGCCCGATCTGTGCTCGAACCTATGCAACAAGAAATCATTATTTGAAAATACAGATACGTACCCGTTCACCATCTTCTGTCATCATTACCGAGTCCGGCGTCTTGAGGAAATCTACGCCTTCTCCTTATGGGTGACGTATACAACAAGAGATAACATGGCAAAAAGGCTTGATTGTGCTTGTCTCGTTTGGGGGCCAATAACAGTCTGACTCTGGAAAGGCTATGGCTATTGGGATCTTTAAAAAGAAACGGTATGTGACCCCATTTCGGTTATATTTGATGGTGTTTGACATTAGCTACAAGCCCAGTTCGGGCAGCGCCCAGTGCCTGTTCGATCCAAAGTCAACATCACACTCCACATTATCTTGAACGATGATACAATGTGAACCTTTAGAAGCGATCGCCTTGAGCTCAGGTAGCAGGAACCTACAAATTGACACCGACAGTACGGCACCGTTGGGGCTTCTCCCCTCGCTGAAACGGGGCGGACAGGTGCCTCTCTATCTTTGGGTCTTGTGTTCACTAATCAAGAATCACAGTACAACGCAGAGTTCCGAAAGAGAGCCTTGGCGTTACTGGCTTCCCTCATTTCCATCTAAGCAACAACGTGGTTCCAACGGCATTTCCAGGGGCTAAACTGGCTTACGGAGTAGAGATACGCCTGGACATGACCCAGCATCCATGTATGAATATATGCATTGTGTGTTTAATGAGGCATCACCATCAAGAGGCGAAGTTTTCCATGCTGGGACTCGTCACCAACGAGAGCACATCTTTGCACGCTGAATGGCCTATACACAATATCAATTCTGCATAAAACGTGCATGGAGGATCAAGAATACGAGCATCTATGCTTGATGTTATCAGAGCCTGCCTACTTGACTATTGCTAAGATCGTCGACGTATCCAAGTCATTATTGCCCATCACAATGCATACAAAGCATGTTACGCAACTAGTAGCAAAGGACAAAGATCTGTACATGACTTAGGCGCAGGGGATCATCTAGCGCTTTTGCCTTACGGCCGGTAGGTAGTCATTAGCCGCTTGCCCACAAGGCGCCGATGTCTACCATGCACTAGTAGAGATACGGAAAACGAGAAGGACTGCAGGGCTCCTCGTGCAAGCCAACCACAGACGGGGGGTAGTAGGATATCCGGCTTGCCGTCGCTACATATGCCCGATCGAGATTAACTTCGGTATTGCCTAGCCTTGTGGCGACGACAAGGAAGACAGCCTCAGCTAGATAGATCTAACTAACTACCTAATGCTTAGCAATCGCGTGGGAAAGGTGTGTGTCTGTGTCCTGTGTGGCTGCCACATGATGGTAAGGCAAAAGAAAGGGGAGAGAACAACAAACAAACAAAACCAAACGGTGAAGATGCGACCCTCCAGTAACAGCATGAAGAAAGGACACTTCATCTGGTTAGCTACAGCATGGCCATCTTGTCACGAGATTTCATGGGCAATGACAGATAGTGGCAGCCCGGGCCGACACCCAGCGGGAAGCAAACCCGACTGACAGACAGAACAGGCAAACAAAAAACCAAGAGGTACATATCACCATCCACGCACGTTTTCCGACCAGTCGAGGCTTGATTGCCAAGGGAAAAAAAGGAAGAGGGGAAAGAGAACCTCTTCTCGTCACTGCTGCCGATCAAGATGGGCTTCCGGCTCTCGCTCACTTACTGTCCATTCTTGCGTACGTAGTAGATATGTACCTAGAGAGAAAGGAGTGCCGACAGCCGGATCCCCTGCTGCTTGCTTGCCTTGCTCCAAACCCAGATAACACACGGCACCCCCCCAGTCTCCCAGCTCGTACGAAAATGACTGGACATGGGTGCGCGGGCTTCTTGTGGCTGGCTCTTGGTTGGTCTACGTCTTCCATCTTCTCTCATGCACGCAAGTGCCATGCCATGCCATGTGTATTGATAGGTATGCCCCTTCTCCTCGCCAACCACCGCCCTGTCACCCTAGCTAGCCTAGCCAAACCCCTTGTTCACCGCGCCTAAGCTTTGGAAAATACAAGTAAGAGTTGAAGACAACCATGTGGAAGACCTGGTCATGGGCCTGCCAGGGTTCTGATTGGGCCTAACCAGGTCATGAGGGTGTAACTGCATGCGGGTCAGAGAGCATACAAAGTAACGGCGTGCGCGTACCAGGTGTATACGCATCCCCGTCCAAGTTGGGGTTAGATGCAGGCTAAGTAATCATTGGAGATATGTGACAGAAGCCGACCGGGGGCATGCATGGCTGGGGCGCCAACCGCAACCAGCCTGCCATCGACGACAGTAACTGAGGGTTTAGAAAGCCAATGTGTCGCCTTGGTGATAGGACGAATAGGCGACCACGCAGTTACGGTCTGATTCGGCATCGATGGATGTCGCTAATGCAGTGACAAATGCAGCATGGGCTTGTCGTAAACGCGAATGAGACCAGAGTATTTCACTAATGTGACCATCCACAATCAATATTGTCGCATTGTTGATTTAGCCGTTCCAAACCCTCGGATCCTCGAGCTCGTCGGGCATTAGAAACGCCCATTAGTTGGCACATCGACGCCTAGTTGGGACGCCCTCAATAGCACTGTGGATTGGCCGATCCTGCAGATCAGGTCAAGACTTGGAAGTCGGACGTTACGTGAGAGACTATGTGGGCGACATGGCATGCGTAGCTGTATTGAATTCGTCGGCTTGCTTTCCAGCCCTCTTGTCATAGGCAGATCGCTAATGGCTATGAAGGATCAGGCAATTGCAACCTCTTCATCGCCTAGAAAATCTTCCATCTCTTGTTCCGTCGCTTCCAAGCCATCGCTGCTCATCAGCTTGTTTTCTTTCTCCTCGGCTGTGGCACATTAGTTAGAGAGGTTTGCAAGAGGGGGGGTCGAACAAGCCTGTACTTACTCTTTGGCTCAACCAGAAGGTTTTCTTGTACCTCACAGTCGGTCAATGTGGAGCCTTCACCAATGTCACTGCGCTTGCCCAAGATGCACCGAGTAAGTTTGCAGCCCTTGCCAACCGTAACTCCGTCCATCAGAAGACACTGGAACAGCTTGGCCCCTTCCCGAATCTGGCAGTTTGCGCCTATTACGCATTCCTTGATCGAAGTCTTCTCCTCCACCATCACGTTGTCGGCTATAAGTGTATCTTGTCTGGTGATGGTTGTCCGCGGCTTCACGCCTTCCGGGTAGGCTACCTTCTTGGCATGCGCGTAGACTGATGCCGCATCAAGGCCGACTTCTTCAATAGAGAGCAGCTTTGCGAGTTGCAGCGAGACAGCTAAGAGCAACTTTGCATTATCAACCCGGCGGATGAGCGGCGCATCGGGCTGCGCAGACGGGTGGATGTAAGCCAGCAGAGGAGGCACGTCCTCTTTCGGCTTGGAAGATACCAGCGACCTTCGGTGATGAGATTGTCGGGAGGGTGAGGCTTCTGGCGATTGCTCGCGTGTCGTGGGAGAAGGAGGCACACTATCGCCATGGTCGTCAGACTGGCCTTGATCCTCTGACCACAGTCCTTCCGAAATCTTCTTGACCCCCAACTTCTCGGCCAGCGCAGGTTGCCAGCCGGCTTTCGCCCACCATCCAATAACATCCTCCCCTATGCTCTCAAGACGCGGGTTTGCTGAAACGAAGTCCATTGTCCACCGTGGGAGGATGTAGATGTGTGCATCCCGATGAGTCGTGAGCACTCTGAGTTTGGGATGTTTGCGCAGTAGTCCATGTCGTAACGGAAAGCTGCCCTTCTCCTCTACCACGTCTTTCATCGAATCCTTTGGCATAGATAGTGCCAGTTTCGAGAGGTGGGGTAGTAATGAGTCTTTCGCTGAAGGCACAAGAGATTGTGCCAGGGGCGCGGTTGCGATGAAATCCGTCTCTTCGCCCTTGATCGATGTGGCTGTCTTAGTCTCGTACCACACACCCAGGCCGCCACTACCCCTAGGGGACTCTTCGTCGGTCATCAAGCCAGTAGCAGCCTTGACCATCCATGCTTGGAGGAGTTTGTCCCCACCAAGTTCACACACCAGATCACAAGGTAGCACTACAAAGTCAGAGGTGACTATCTCCCTGACCTCTGGCAGACGAAGTATCTCGGCAGTGCCCGTGTTCTGGTCGAGATCCTGAGGGGCGAGCAGGTCCGGTCGCGGGTGCGGCAGGCCTGTCAAGAAGGGGGTTGGTCTTCAAAGCCGTACTGATGGCATTTGAAGCAGATGGAGGACAGATCAAGGTGATGTCTGCGATTGTCGTCAGCTTGAACGCAACGACAAGTTTAGCAGGGACATGGCTCGGCCTTACTCGTGATTCCAGTGCGATAGCAGAAATCTATCGGGTACCAGACCATAGGCCGGTTTGCGATGGGCAGCAAAGCCTTGGGGTTCTCATCTGGGTTCGATGTGAACGTGGGAAACGAAGATCCTGGCCCACACAGGATGAGAGCCTGTATGCCCGGCGATGGCATGGACACCGCGTGGGGCATCTTGGTCGTGGTCTATCACGATTCCCTTCGCACAAGCAACAAGTCGATTTTTGGTGGGGGTTTTTAGCGACTGCGGATGAGACCCGAGTGTTGGTATGCGGGGGAGCAGGATTTGCCTGTCAGTATGATGGGAAATTTGGTGGTGGGATCCCGGAGAGCGAACCAAGTACCTAATCAAACAATTCAATTCGGTACGAGAGCTGAAATGATTCTGGCCTCGACGTTGGTACGTATTGAGCGACGAAATGCCTTCATCGGTTCGTTATCATGAAAGAGTCATACCAAAAAAGAGTAGGTTAAACCCACTGCTTCAGCAGTCATAGGGCGATCACATGATCTTCAAGGCTCCATACATAGGGCTTGGGCCAATTAGATCCGGCAGGCCGATGCGCCCGCCCAGCGTGCCACTCGGCCAGCTCACGGCCAAGCAGCCCAAGCTCCTCCTCTTTAGCCTTTGCAGTTAACCTAGCCCAGTCTGGCCAGTCGTGCAGTGCAAGCCTGCAAGGTGAGCTCCAGCCACCCCGGCCTGGGGGGGATTTCATCCTAACTTGGAATCGTCATTGCCTGCCCAGCCTTGCCCAATCGTCAGCCCCCAGCCCATCCTTTTTAGAAGTTTGGCATCGGGCGCGGTTGCACACCATCTTTATGCATTTGACAGTTTTGTCTATGCCCAGTCGCGTGCGTGCTTTGACCTCGCACGAAGCCTTCATAGGCACTGATTGATTGCGATGAGACCTGCTATCTAAAAGAACCCATATGTCATCCTCGTACGAGTCCTCGCGATCCCGCCGGAGGGGCGCTTGGGGCCATTGGGTTCCATTAGTCCTGACCGTAGCCGTCGCCACAGCCGGCGTCGCGGTTTGGGCATGGAGTCAACGATCAAATGACGACGAGGAAGAGGAGCAAGCCGCCCCCGACCTCGACTACGAAAACGCCGACTACGGCGACAATCCGGCCTACGGCGCCTCGGGCCCGACCAACTATGGCACAACGGCAGATCCTTCCTCGGCCAGAGCCGCTGGGAGCACCACGTACGGCGTCACCGATGCACGCGAAGAGGCCAATCTGAACGCGGGATGGGGAATGTCGGGCGCATTGCGCCGGTCCCCCAGTCCGCAGCAGTTCCTCGCCAACGCTGGGAAGACGCTGGCTGCAGGCGCAGGCGCTGTGGGTGCTGCCATGGGGAGTGCACTGGCTGCCATACGCGAAGAAGACAGAACCGCATACGCAGACCATGAGACCTGGTCACAAGAAGCGGAAGCCCGAAGGGACACTCCCAATCCGCCTCAGGCCCCGGTCCAGGCTCCGGCCCAGGCCCCAACCCAAGCGCCGTCCCCTGCCCCGCCCCGAGAGACGAGCAAGCGAAGGAAAACAGTGGCTGTGGTGGTTTCGGCCGACACAAACATGGACGATTTTGACGAAGACGGATTCCACGAGCATGCTGTAGGATGCCATCCCCCTCGCCCCAATACGAAGCATTTGACTAACATTCCGCGACAGTCCGTTCTTTCCCACATACCTCGCAACACCGACTTTTCCAAGGTCAAGTTGTTTGTTCTGATCTACGCGCCCGGCCTCAAGGAAAATGCCCTTGAAGCTACAGTCGCAAGTAACCCACGTCCGCCTTCTTTGAGCTCATCATTCTCAAACATTGGCCATGAGCAGGTTACTACTCCTGGGGAGGAAATAAAGAGCCCTTCGTATGTCACCACGCCTCTCAGTCATAAAAGCCCTACTAACATCACTCCAAGGTTCAAAACAAGCGCCGACCGAGGGTTCAACGCTGTCTACTCGCAAGCCTTGTCGCTAGTCGAGAAGGACTCCATGATTATGCCCTTTACTTCGTCCAATGGCCACGTCCATATTCTACGACACTTGCAGCCTGAGATTGTCTATCTTCAGGAGTCGTTATCCGGCGATAACGGAGGCCATATCACCCAGCTCCAGACATGGCTGAGACACGATGTAATCCTCATCGTTGGAGCCAATGGCGGCCACGGTGGCTTGGCAGACAGCGAGTCCGGAGTAGAGGAGCCCGATGAGAAGGCGGACCACTGGTGGCAGCGAGAGGAACGTGTCGGCCGTGGCAGGGGTGTGGTGGTGGTGGACAGCGTCCGGGTCGGCGACGACTGGGAACGCCGCGTACAGGGAAAAGAGTAGGGTTATTATGAAGAAAGGACGATTTGGAAGCTCATGACAGGTTTAGGGTATGTTATTTTGTGCGTATGAATTTGGCGATGTGTTATATATAGCTCAATACCACTGCATTTTTCTGCTTTTTGCTCCTGTTGTTCCAGGTATCCTGCTCATGTCGTACCAATTCCTGCTCAGGGCATTTATGTGGTCTACTAATCGTAATTACTGAGCTGTCGTTGCTGAGCCCAAGTAGTGTTCTTGGTGGTGGTCAAGTAAGATCAGAGAGTCAATATGGGTGGAGCTGAGAAAAGGCATAGTGATGCTGTGGAAACCCATCGGCCATGAATCAGCTTTGCATTTGATCCTTGCCTCTATCGTGGAGCTTGGGGTACCAGTATTCGATTGCGGGGATCTCGTGGGGATTGAACCTCAGTACCAGCTCGTAGATTGAGCTCTGCATAGATATGTGTTGATTCGACTGCCTATCTACCGTAGCAGAGTAGGCCAGATAGTATTAGTTGTTGAATTGCAGTTCCAAAACGTGAGGTCCCGTATACGCCGGAACCAGAATCGACGTTTATTCAGTGTTAAGAATTCCAACCAAGGAAACGTTGATTCCTCGTTTATTTAACGTAAATCTCGTATGGAGTATTTCGCAGCGAGTTGATGCAATGCGTACAATTAAACTATTTGGCATGTTGTTGGTGCCTCCATGTATTCCTACTACATTGATGCTTTGAGCCTTTTCTGTTACCAGACGGCTGTACCGTAGGTAGTCATGTTGCTAGCTGTCGGCGCAAATCTGGTCCGTGCGTTATTGGAAAACGAGGCTCTTTCGGAAACGTCTTCAGGTCAAGATTACGGAGTAAATAACTCCCACAATTGATACAAAGCCCAAACCCCACACAAAGGACGGCCAACAGATCCTCAAGAAGGGCGAATCCGACAACTCGACACTTCTCAGGGTCCCTTCTTCTTCTTCGTCGCAGATTGCTGGGCATGCGCTCCTTGTACATTACTTAATAATCCGCCGCGGCTCCCTTTTCCCAACCACGCACACCACATCCGACCGACGTCACTCGCTACGCGACTTGCGACCCACCATCAAATATATCTTGATCCTCGCCTTGTTCATCACGCGAAATCCCGTCCGCAATCTCGTCGCGCGCCTAATCATCCACCTGGGCTACCCAGCTTCCCTCGCGCGTTGATGGTTCGACTCGCTAGACGGTGACAGGCTCGTCTCCGAATACCGCCCACCGGGCGCGCTTCCCACCCAACTCCTGTCAGCTCCAGCGACAGGCAGACGTTTGCGCAACCAACTACGCGCATCTCTATTACGAGATTCGTAGAGTGAGCCGCAGCCATGGCTCCGGTCGTGGCTGCCACTCCCACGCCTGTACCAACACACAACCCGAACAAGATCAAGCGACCACCCGGCATACAGACAAATGGCGCCATATCAGCACGATCTTCGCCCTCCCAATCCCCTTCCATGTCAGCCAAGAAACCCCCTAATGCTGCTGTAAATGGCAAACAGCAACCAATCACACACGCCAGCTCCGCCTCCCACTCCGTAGCTATCAACGGCGTCAATGGCAGCATGGCAAACCGCCCGAATGTGAATCGCCCGCGCCGCGATACCAATACCCACAACCAGAAGAAGCCCAGCCTCAGATCAGCTAGCCAGGCCCTGGACAGCGCAGGACTCCAGAACGTCGAGCCTCGTCCCGCAGTCATCACAGATAAATACATTCTTTCAAAGTTTGCCGGAAGCCCGCCTTCACTTATTGTACATTTACACCCCACGCATTTTCGCTTCGATCAGCAAGACGGCATCTTCCCGTACAAGTCCCCCATGCGGGTATTCTTGGAGCACATCCGTACTCGGACATTACCTCATGATCTTCTGACCTATTTTATCGAGTCCGGTGTCCCCTTCTACGACGGATGCTTAATAGTTCAAGTACACGACCACAAGTCGGCCGCGCAAGCTAAAGAGAGTAATTCGCAACCCACAACGACAGCCAACAAAACTGCGCCCTTCTCCGTCCACAACTACAACACGTTTATCACGCCTTCGCCATATGTTCCCTACCCGAAAGACGAAGCGAATGGCAATGATGGCGCCGCCGCAACGTCTGGAGACACGAAGGGCACTGCCGCGAACACCAACGAGAAGGAGAACATGCCGGCACCAGCTTTACCTGATGGGCAGAAAAATGGCAAGGTTCCCCAGAAGTCAAAAATCATTACAGTCGTACTGCACCCAACGCCTCACAGCCTGCAAACGGATCTCATGATCAAAGCTTCGACACCCGCGGATAGCAAAGCCGATGGTAGCATGGTTCCTCCGCCGACTCCTATAACAGCTATGCCACCAACACCTACCACGGCAGCTGCTAAGCCACCACCCTCCAAGAAGCAGAAACGAGAGAAGATGGAGTTGGACGGTAGCAGTATCCAAGCGGCCGAGGGTCAAATTCTGCTTGCAACCGGAGGGCCTTTGTTCTTGGAACCTACCAAGAACGCGGAGGAGACAATATCTCTCCTTGAGCACTTGGCGGACGACAAGCATTCCGATCCACAGCCCTTGCCTAAGGGTAGAAAGCGTACAGTGGCTGAGAGGGCCGCTGACGAGGCTTTGGCTGCTGATCATGAGAAGTATATGTTGACCCTAGACGAACGCCTGTCGTTTACCGCTGGCGGATCCCAAGGCGGTGGCGAAAGCGCAAATGGCAATGGACAATCCGGCGGTGCCACCTTTGAGCCACGTTTCGAGCGTTTCAAGGTCATTGAGGACATTAAACGCGCTCATGCGGAAAAGAAGGAACAAGAGAAGCTGCACCAGGCCGAACAGGAACGCAAGCTCAACGAGCAACGCAAACAGCAGCAGGAACAGCAACGCCAGCAAGAGGCCGAAAAGACGAGACGGGATCAAGAGGCTGCCCGGGTACAGGCCCGCCAGCAGCAGCAGCAGCAGCAGGCTGAGGCCCGCCGAATCCAACAGGAGCAGGCGACTGCACGAGCACAAGCACAAGCCCAGGCCCAGGCCCAGCAGGCCCAGCAACAGGCCCAGCAGCAAGCGGCAGCGGCAGCGGCAGCTCAGCAGCAAGCCCAGGCACAAGCAGCGGCAGCGGCAGCGCAATCTCCTCCGGCTATGCAGCACCAGCTATCACAGGCATCGCATGGCCATCCTCCCCCAAGCCCCATGCCGGGCGGTCTCCAGCAACATCGGTTCCAGAATGTATCTCAGCCGCCAGTTTCATCTCCGGTTGTCCGCCAAGGCACGCCCCAGAACATGTCATCTCCCATGGTCGGCAACGTACCAATGCAGCAAACCAATTCGGCGATGGGCGGCAGTCCACCAAGGCCATCTTCAGTGGTGCAGAATCATGGACCAATGTCCGTTCCCATGTCAGCAGGCATGTCTGCCAGAGGTAGCCAACAGAGTCATCCGGGCGGCACACCAAGAATGCCGAATACACCAATGAACCGTCCGATGGCCACTCCCAGGATGACCCAAGCCAGTCCGCCTCCGGGCATGATGGCCTCGAACTCCCAGCCGGGCCAGAACATGATGATGAATGGCCAGAACATGCAGCATATGCAAAGCTCCATCATGGCAGCTCAGCTTGCAGCCCAACAACAGCGACAGCAGATCGCAGCCCGGCAGCAAATGGCTGCTATGCAGATGAACGGCCAGAATCCCCAACAGCAAATGCAGCAGCAAATACAACAGCAATTCCAGGCGCAGATCAACCAGCAGCGTAACTCGTTTCAGCAGCAACTGGTTAGCCTGCAGCAAAACGGCATGCTGACCCAGCAAGCTCAACAACAGTTGACGCAGAATTTCCAGCAGCGGGTGGCACAACTGCAGCAGCAGCAGATGCACATGCAAAACTCCATGAACAACCAACAACAAATGGGCAACATGAATAACTTTGCTAGTACGAATGGCATGAGTCCACCACAGATGGCCGCCATGCACCAGATGCAGCAACAACAGCAGCAACAGCTGATGCGAGCGCAACAGCAGCAGCAGCAACAGCAACAAAACCTGCCCCCGCAACTGCTTCAAAAGCAGGGCCAGATCTTCCAGCACAGCCTGCAGGTTCTTGCCCAGACATATGGCAATCCTCAGAACATTCCTCAAGAGCTTGTGCAAAAGGCGCGCAGAGAGGCCGCGGTCAAGGCTCGTGAGATGTTCCTGCAGGCCCAAGCCCAGCTTCGTAACCAGCAGCAACTACACATGATGCAGCAACAGCAGCAGCAGCAGCAGAATATGGGCGGAAACATGATGCAAGGAATGTAGATATCGGAAAGGGGGGGGCAGAGAGAGACGATGCATCGTTTTCCTTTTGGCATTACAACAACGGTGTCATACTGTACATTCTCGGAAAGAAAGGCGGCTTTCTTATCATTTTCTCATACGCATCTGGCGCGAATGGATGCAAACGACACGTTTCCCGTATACCCCAACTTATTGCAGGGAGGAGTCCAGGTTCCTTTTTATTAGTTTATCTCCTTTCCAGTTGGTGTTATGCACGTCAGGAGGGCGGAGATTCCTCGACTGACCACTGGGTTTTACAAAATGCATTGTTTTCATGGCACTCGGAGGAGGCGAAAGAGAAAGAGAGAGAGATGAGTTAGGACGAATGGCCTCAGCCCAAAGCGCAGGGCTGTAGAATACGATATCGCGGGTGTATTCAAGCCAGACGAAGACGAGAACTAGATATCTAATGAGTTGTGATATCTCAAGTGGCGTTCCTTCGGACACGGTGATGAGTGCGAACATCATACAGATCAACGTGAGACTCTAGGATCTATGGACATGAAATGTGCCCTCATTCTCCGCCCCCTTTTGATAGATGTAACGACAGGCCCTTGGCGATTCCCATGGGAGTGAATCCCAGACACACTCGCGATCTTGCAGCTACTGACCATCCACGTGGCAAGAACTACCAGCTTGTCAACGTCAAGATATGTCTCTGTCCTGATGCAAAGGCCTACAAGAACACCCCCAGGCTTTGGCCCAGGCTTGGGTCAAATTGGTCGGTGTCGATTGCGCTGGTACCTGCTCGAGCGCGGGGCAGGTTCTTGTTTGCTTGTCCGACTTCTCATTACCGTTTGTCAATCCCCCTATTCTTCGCTGGCCAAGAGAGATGGTTATTTACAGGGCGGGGATATTCGCTGTCAATTGTCGTTTGCCGTTTCGCATCCACGCCGCGTCTTGGTGTCTAGCCGAATCACAGGCCATGTTGAGTTACACAGCCCGGAACTCTGCTTTCAGGCCTGCTGGAGGCCAACCACATTTACAACCATGTATTTACACATCTGTGCCATGCCGTTTGCTAAAGATGCGAAAGCCAACCACTTAATGCCCAACCGAAAGGTAGCATTCTCCATATGGCTACGTTAAAGATAGCTCATTGGGTATATAAGGGGTGGTGGCAGGCCAGTCTCTGTTCTCTCAGCTTACGAGGCAGCTCTCTTTCTACTATCGCGAAAAAAAAAGAGACACCAGAACCTATTGATTCCAAATACAACAGGGCTCACTGGCATTATGACAACTTCACACGAGACAGATCGGGTCACTGACTCTATCCTTCTCGAGACAATCGACAAAGTTCGGGAATTGAACATCAATCAGCATGTTCCACTTACCCAAGTAAGTATCACCTATATTCAACAATACCAGTCAATTCTGACGTCGATCAAGTTGGTGGTCATAAGTGACCAAAGCTCTGGAAAGTCTTCCTTATTGGAAACTGCGACGGGCCTCCCCATGGAACATGACGTGGAGCTCTGTACGCGGTTCGCTACCCAGATCACCTCTCGTCGGGATCCAGAGAGTCGCGTGACTGTAACGATCATCCCAGGTCCAAATGCGTCCGATGAGCACAAGAAGAGATTGAGCTGCTTCACCTTCGAGTCACTGACCATCGAAAACTTCCGCGAGCAACTGCCAACTATATTCAAACAGGTATGCTTCTCTAACTCAGGGCAGTGGATTCATTTCTAATGAAATATTAGGCCAATGTTGCCATGGGAATTCGCACAGATACCAACGCTTCCGACGGAAAGATCTTCAGCAAGGTCGTATTGAAGATCGAAAAGCGAGGCCCAGATGAGGACTACCTCACGGTGATTGACGTTCCCGGCATCTTCAGGAACATCAACGAGGGGGTCACTACGCCAGAAGACATCGAGCTCGTCAGAGACATGGTCAAGCAGTATATCCAGGACAGCCGAACCATCATTCTCGCCGTGCTCGCTGGCAACGTGCATATAGATAACCAGGAGATCCTGACACTGGCCTCGCAGTACGACCCAACCGGGGAGCGTACGCTGGGCGTCCTAACAAAACCAGATCTGGTTACGGAGCCCAGCGAGAAGCAGAGGGTGTGTGATCTGGTGCTAGGCAAGAAGAAGCCACTCACGCTGGGTTACTATGTTGTAAAGAACAGGGGACCAGACGAGACCTTGGCGCTATGGAAGGCCGACAAGACGCTTGAGCTGGCACCTTGGAGTAGCCTGCCTAAGGAACGTGTCGGACCGGGTGCATTGAGAACCCGCCTGCGCGAGCTCTCGGAGCAGCTCACTCGACGCGAGTTTCCCAAGATATGCAAGCAGGTCAAGACGGAGCTCGAGGCGACTAAACGGCAGATCGACAGCCTGGGTCAATCGCGCAAAGATTAGAGGGACCAGCGACTCTATCTGGGCACCATCGCCCGAAACTTCCAAGACACGGTCAAGGCTGCCTTGAACGGCTGGTACTCTGACGAAGACGGCTTCCAGAAGCTCACCATGCGTCTCATCACCAACGTCGTCAACCTCAGCGACGACTTCTACGATGGTTTCAGAATGTCTTCGCACCTCCACAAGTTCCAAGATACAGGCGATACTGCCCAGCCCATGGCCCCAAACGGTCTGGACCTTAGGCTCCGCGATTACGGTTGCAACACTGTCAAAGAACTGCTTGGACGTACCGGCCTGGGTTCGTACCCAGAACTGGAAGGGATTGTCTGCATGGATGACACGCTGAAAGAACCGAAGGAAGATGCAGTGAACTGGATTTACGACATGTACCTAAGGTCCCGTAACATGGACCTCGGTACTTTTGGCGGCAACGTCTTCTCAATGGCTTTCAGAAACCAATCTACGAAATGGGATCATATGACCAAATCTTACCTGAGCAAGGCCATCTTGCTGGTACATCTGTTCATCACGGATGCGCTTAATATAGCCTGTCCAGATACGCAGGTCAAAGAGATTCTCTGGTCGGAAATCGTCGAGGAAATTCTGGCCAGATACAAGGCCGCCATGGACCAGGCCATGCTGCTAGTACGAATCGAGCGGCACAAGCGGCCCTACACGCTCAGCAAGGGGTTCAGCGAGAAGCTGCAGCTGGCCCAGGGACGCCGCACCGCCGCGCTGGTCAAGGTGGCAGGACGTTCCTACAAACCGTCGTCGCCGGCCCCCGACGACGACTACGACGACGAGATCGCCGTGAATCCGGACGCGATCAAAACAGCCTCGGCCAACCAGTCCAACGTACAGCGCACCACCCAGGAGATTCACGACAAGCTACGTGTCTACTACGACGTCGCGCTCTGCCGCTTCGTCGACAACGTCTTCCAGCAGTCCGTGGACTACTGCCTATTGACGGGGCCGTCGACGCCGCTTGCCGTCTTCGATCAGGATTGGGTCATCAAGCTGGAAGCGAAAAGGCTCAAGGCGATCGCGGGCGAGTCAAAGGCCAGCGAGAGCCGCCGCGGCATCTTGGAAGGCAAAGTCCGGGACCTAACAGCAGCCATTGAAATCCTTATGTAAAGTGTGAGGTTTTGATGACGAGACGGGGGCGTTAGAAGGAGAAAACGGTCTGAGATGACTTATGAATGATTTTGGGTTGACTTGTGTGTGTGTTTGCGTGTGTGTTTTGCGTGTGTGTGTGTTCTTCTGAAATGGCAGTCGACGAATTCTCCGTTGGCTGCCCCTTTTGAAACTGTCCTTAGAATTTTAACGTCATTGATCCATGTCGCACTCAATGGCGTATCTTCTCATCCCAAGCAGCCACTGTGATTCCTTGTATGCAAATCAAGGTACCAGCTCCTGATCCTACCAGGTAAGAATTGAAGGTGGGAAACAACAAGAAGATGCCAAAGTGGTCTCTCAGATGCTGTCGCGTGAGCCGTTCAGGGGGTAAGGCTATGGAGTATTGTTAGTAGACTTTGACTCGGAATGATGTCCGTCAACTCTCTTCGAGGAGCTGAGTCATCAATCTTCACACGTCGCGTCTGGTTCAGCACGGTCTATTGAAGTGAATGGCATCTGCAGAAACGTTCTGTGAACAACACAGGCTGATAAAAGCGCGGCTTGACGTCCGCAGAGATTGTTATGCTCGTACTGGATGCAAAAGCAGAGCGTCAGGACAAATGATGTACTTCGCTCACCTACAGATGCACACGTAGCCGAATCAATGAACCATGGAAGCTCTTCTCAGTCGGTTAACGGCTGTCAGTGTTATGCAGTGGAACCAAGTGAGGGCTGAGGACTAACGACTGGGCAATGGCATCCGCGCTTTAACCTATTGGCTGAGCCCTTTCGCGTCGAAAAGGCCGGCCGACCCCCCTTCCCTTTCGTCCTTGCATATGTACAGATAACCTCAGCCACCACGGGGAAAGAAGTATATTAGGGTACATAGATGCATGTCTTGAACTTACATCTCATCAGAGGGCAGCAGAGCCTCGAAATTCGGGTGTCATGGCTTCCCCTCCCCCCCCCGTCCAAATAGGCCCACTCTTTAGGAACATTCCCGTGCAACCTCACTTTTCGAGCAGTCTAATGAACGCAGTCCATCTTCCCGGGCGTGGAATCGGGATCGCATGCGGCCGACCGCATGGGCGGGTGGCTTTCCATATCGGGTCAATCGGAGTTCTGGGCGGTTGAGCGTTCATTTGTACGTGGTATATAGGACCAATTTGAAAGTGTTTCGTCAACACACACTGTCTGGTTTGTCATGATATTCAAATTTGAAGGGCATTTGATTCTCGACAGTAACATATTTCCAAAGATGAAATGTGCCTTGCGGAGTGCCGAGTATAATGGCGCATGTATCACATCGCCGTGGCAGGTCTTCTCACCCGCCTTCCCAGATAGTGGTATTAAAGTCCTCCCCTTTCCCTTCAAAACCCTTAATAACTTGCTGTGCAGCTGCTGCAGTGTAGCATTCGAAACAAAACACCAGCCCGAGTAAGTTCTTCATCGCGTGTCTCTTTGCTTTTCGTACAAGAAATATGGGCGGCTTGTCGATACAGAGTTGCTCCAACGACCTTGAGTCGCTGTTCCTGGGTATGTAGGAAAGCTAATACTCAATAGTCAAACGATTCTCTTCCAACGTCGAGGTCCCATGAGCACTCACTTTATATCGATCAAACACTAGAATCCTTAAATCAATATGCCGGTTCTCTTCCTTCACGTACTTTCCTCTCCCTTGTTCCTCGTCTCGGTGTACCTTGCCCTGCTGTATCACGTCTTTTATTTACTTCCTTTCGCCGCGCTGTCCCTCTACCGCGTCAAGATAGCCATCAGCCTGCCCGTGGAAACCAGTCGTGGAGATGCGAATGTTGTCGCCTTGCTGCGAAGCATCGAGACAATGACTCATCCCTCGCAATACATGCCGTCAAGCTCGTCGATGGTATGGCTGGCTACGACATTCCGCGACGTCTTCACAAGCCAGGTGAGTACTTACACCATGGTAGGTTATGAGTAGAGACTGGCCATGCTGCTAGAGCTTGGGGCTCAAGGCTCTTACGTTAGGAGTGGCCTTCGGAAGCCACGTAAAGGTAAGATAACCGAACACCTGTCTTGCAATGGCAATGACTGACAGAATGCCAGGGAGTATCCGGTGCCCCAGTTAGCATAATGGAACGTGAAGGTATGCTGAGCACACTGGAATCGGTATCCTGAGAGGACTTGGGTCAGCAGAAGACATAATAGGCTAATAACTTTCCGGGGTAGCCGATGCCTCGAATTTCAATGAAAAGAACACAGTGGAGATTGTATTTTCAATCATCTCAATCTGCGCCACTATCGCCGTCGGCATCGGTGTCGCCAAATGGCAAGATACTCGAAATAAAGCGAGGGATACCCAGAGACATCATAGAGAGCCCAGCCCGGAAGCAAGAGACAACGCAGCTCCAGTCCCCTCCCTACCAGGCAACTCCCGGCAAATGGGTCTCGTCTCCGGCGCCATCCCGATGCTGCCACTCATACCCCCTATGAGCACCGTTGCATTTCCTGAGCCCGTTTTCCGTGTGCACGCCACCTCTGCCCATAAGCAGTGGGCGCTGCTGGCGCGACACCTTCCGGTCATGGATGTCAACCAAATACAACAGCACCCTCCCTCATAAAACACATATCCCACGTCGTATTCTATTGTTTGACGGTGCCGCACATCACATGCTGGTAGCCTGTTTGGATAATATTGGCCGGAGGATTACGTTCAGGGGGCAATTGTAAACGATGGTAACAGACTAGAAGGGGGGGCGTTTGGAAAAGGGCCGGTGTTCAATCATACCGCAGCTCGAATATACAATAGAATCATACACTCTTCATATACCTCCGAGCAAGCATGCTTCATATCATATCCAGGAACGCTGGGGCTCGTGAAACCGAGCATGATCACCACTGCGCCTCAGTAGCCTAGTTGGAGTTCAACCATCAGCGAGGCGGTTCGAGGAGTTCCGAAATGTTTGAATTCTCATTCTTCACAGTTTATGTGCCAGTATCCTGGATCAATTAAACGTAGCAGCAATCGCCGCCCTCGCCTCAGCCGGCAGCTCCCGATACGCCCCCAACCTCCCCTCCACAACCAACTCCTCCAGCGTCGCCTTCCGGTACCCCTCGACCTCCCAAACATCCTCCCCCCACGCCCTCGACCAGCTGCGACGTGGCCCACGCCTTGCGGCAGTGATACATCAGCGCCAGGGGCTCCGGCGGCCCCCGGCGATGCGCGTCTCGATCTCCCGATCGACGCGCTCGAGGTCGTTGACAATGACCTGCGGCGGCACGCCCCCGTGCCGCTTTTCGAGAGCGGCGCGTATCTCCTCGCCCGTGGCCCGGACCTCGCATAGCCCGATGTCGCGGTTCGCGAGCTGCGCGGCGGGCGTGCGGGCGAAGATGGAGGCGTAGGCGGCGGCGACGTACTCTCGCGTACTATTTATGACGCCCCGCAAAGTCAGCCCTCTTCTTTCTTTATCGTCGCCACACTAGTCGAAAACTGAAAACTCAAACTCACCAGAGGTTCGCCTGACAATGCGAACTATCCCCGGTCTGCACGATCCTATTCCCCGCAATATCGACGCCGAGCAGGCCCGCGGCCAGGAAGGACTCGGCGAAGCCGCCGGGCAGGACGACGATGGTCGGGATCCCGGCGTCGCGGGCGGCGCGCTCGACCTCGTCCTTGACCTTGTTGACGAGGACGCGCAGGCCTTGCGGGGAGTGGCGCCATGCGAAGTCCGAGGGGACGAAGAGCTTGACGTCCTTGGCCTGCGGGATGGCCTTGACGAAGGCGTGCTGTAGTGGGACGCCGGTCTGGCCCGTGATGCAGCTGTTTGGTTTGGGTACTATGTTAGCTCAGGATCACAATGGGAATACAGTAGTGTCAGTTGGTAAGAAGGTGGTAGTAGTCAGCTTACATCACGATGTCGATGCCTTCGAGGGCCGATACGAGCGCCGGTTGATCATCTAAATCAACTGCGACGGTCGTTACGTTGGACGCGCTGGGCAGCATGGAGATATCGGAGCCGGGTCTGTGGAGGACCCGAATAGGCGCTCCCGATGCTATCAGGGCCTTGACGATGGCCGAGCTAGCCCAGCCTCGGTGGCCGTAGACGGCTATTCTGTTGAACTCCATGATGCAATCGATATATCTGATACCAGGTCAAGATACGAAGCGAAGGTGATTGGTGAGATTTGCTCGAAGATGTGGTCAAGCTAGAGATCAATCTTTTGTCGTTGATGCCGGACGCGAACCAAACGATGAGGGGGCGGGATTCTGCCAACAGCTATATAGACTGGAGGGCTATCGACCCGCTGTTGTCTGGTTATGACACATTTGTCTTCTCATCGGATGATGTCGTTGGCGCATTCCGAAGTCCGGGCCCGCCTCCGAGCATTGACATAAATTCCCGGAGTAGGAAGGTGGGTATCAGCAACGGTGGGCTCCCGTTGGGCCCGTCGCCAATGGGCCGGAATTACAGCAAATCCACACACAAGCAGGCCGAGAAGCCCTACATAGAAACGAAAAGCGATCCGGGCAGCTTCAGGTAGTCAGTTGGAGACGGCATATATCGGCGGAAAGTTGGGGGAATAGGTATTATCATACCGCTGAGCTTGGTGGACTTGGTACTTGATGAACTTCAGGTCTGCTTCCTTGCCTGGCCGGCCGGATGCGTGTCCCAATTAACCACTTGCACGTCAATAGATCCATGCAGGGAAGCCAGCAAAAGAAGTTTGGGGATCACACGCTCCTCTCAGTCACCCATGATCCCAGGCAAAGCTGTCACATATCTCATCCGGGAGCCACCGGCCAGGGCTGGGCCCGACGTCCAATGCCCCAGGCCTCCGTAAAGAGTTACGCAACAAGGACCACGAGTTGATACAGCGGCGCGACCAACAGCTGCGACGCCGCCATCATTGTCTGCTTGCTAGCTGCATTCCAGGAGGTCTGCAAGGGCGAAGGTCGCAATGATAGCGCGATCGCCGAAAGGGGCTGCCTGCACTGCACCGTCCACGCTATCCTTTCGGCTTCGGAGGCGACACCCAGATCCGATTAGCTGGGGAGGTCAGTTGCCTTTCCCTCAAGCCAAGCTGTGCGTATGGAAGGAAGTGTCCCGACTGAAAAGGGGAAGGGTGTGAGGCTTGTTTCCCACGATAAGTAGAATATCAGAGGGATCCAAAATGTAAATGTGCTATGTATGTTGCGTGCCCACACCTCATCGATCCCATCTATTACCTAAGTACATCTAATATTGCCTTGCCGCCGGGGTTGCTCAGCTCAGACCAACACAGGTAGACACGATCGACAAGCCCTTACTTACATCTGATCTAACTGTGCCACGGTGTGCCGCCCAGCCCGCCAGCCAAGACGCGCGTGGAGATCACGAAACGTAAAAACACGACTTCTTTTACGTAAATGAGCATCACAGGCTTCCTTCTCTTGTTTTTGTTCAGGGGGACATATAATACACTTGATGAACCCTTCCCCCAATGTCTGCCCAACCTACTAACAATTCTTCATCTTTTCTTGCAAAGGAACGGAAACTAAAAAAGAAAGAAACCCAACGAAGCAAATGCAAACGTAAACGCCGAATCCCAGTGCCTGCTTTCGAAAAAGAGGCTCTCTACTGCCAGAAATACAATGACAATATACTGGCCCCTGCCTTGTACTGTACGACCTTTTCAGTCTAGGTAGCCTCTATTCTTCGGTTTCTTCCCAAAACCAAGTCAGACCGCGCTGTATCCGCCTCGGCTCGCACCGCTGCCTTGCACGGTGTTGAGCACCCGTCGCACCCAGTCCTTCATGAGGTAGGGAATATCGCGGATGGTGTCGCCGTGGGGCAAGAGGTCCCAGCCGCGGGCACCGTAGCGGTTGTAGTTGAGCCACGAGCCGAAGATCAGGTAGGCTGCCGTGCCGAGGAAAACACTGTTGTTGTGGGAAATCAAGTTAGCTTCGTCCTTGAGAAAGTCTCAGGCTCGAGTCGGGGTAGGAAGAACTGTACGTACAGGATAACGATCCAGGTGAAGAAGCCCCAAGACTTGCTCGGAGTCTCGTCGCCGTTGTCCGCCGCGTTCTCGCAGGCGTGCTTGGTCTTCCACGTGAGTCGCAGCACATCGATATTCTTATCGCTGTCCAGAGCGCCGTAGCTCTCGAAGATCAGGGCGCGATCCTCGGGCCCGAGCTGGACCGGGCCCGTGGGCTTCGGCTCCTTATCGCCGCCGTCGCCGCCATCGCCTCCCTCGTCGGCGGCAAACAGAAGGGGATCGGTCGGCGAGCCCCTTCTCAGCACCGCTGCAGCGTTCGTCGTGTCGTCGTATTCGTCCGAGGGTTTGACCTCGCCTTCGGTGCCTTCCTTGTCCTTATCGCAGACGAACTCGATGATGGCCTGCTGCTTCTTCGTGGTCCTATCCTCGAAGGTCCTGATGCCGCCGCGCAAGATCAGTCGCAGGCCCTCCTTCTTCGAGTCGGCGTTCGAATCGCTCGTGCTGAGCCGGACGGCCTCGTGGTCCAGATTCCCGCCACCGTTTTTACCCTTGAGCTCGCCTGCGATAGGGAATACGGAGTGGAGGGAGTCGGTTTTCTTATCATCGTTTCCGACGTAATGCTCTAGAGCGCAGACTGTACAAGGTGACGAGACGTATTAGCAACGTGAGATTTCCTTTTATTCCCGCGTCTCGGGATTACTCGGCGGGAACTCGTAACATATGGAGACTCCGGAGACATACCTCGCGTGCCCTGAGGACATTGTAGTTTCCTATCAACATCCCCCTTGCGCTTCAACGACTGGCAAATGTCGGTCGTGTATGTCGTGTTGACGTAGTTGGTGCCGAGGTCGTCGAGCTGGCTGACCACGACCGAGTGCGCACCACCCAGCGGTTTCAGGTTGAACTTCTTCCCGTCGGCCACGATGGACTCGCACTGCAGCATGGCGTTGGCCGCTGGGGCGAGCAAGAGTAGGAGCAAGGTCGCATCGGCTGCGCCGGGACTTATCGACGAAGAGAACCGCATGTTGGCGTTGGCTGAACGTAAGATGAGACGACGCGAGAGAGGGGGGGGGAGCAACGTTTCGTAAAAAAGTAGTGGGTGTCGCTGTTGTTGATTTGATGAGAAAGGGAAACCGGTCGGGTTTGGGTTTGGCGGGGAAACGAAGTAGATAGGCAAGTACTTGGTAAATAATCAAACTGCGGAGGTAGAGGAAGAAAAGAAGCTCAACATCAAGTTTACGATACAATAATGTCACATGGATGGAGAGGCCAAATGGTGTGTACTGGAGCTCATGTGCCGCCGTGCCTGATTGCAACAGTAGCTCTACCAGACTTACATATCCAAAAGGAAGCTCGGGTTCCGTCATAGTCTGACCGGCGGCCGACCCAGCAGTCTGTGGCTGGTCATTACTCAATGTGATACTTGGTCCGGGCTGGCTGGTTCGGTGTGGCGCAGCTCACCTCCAACCACCAGCCTCTTGTGGTCAAAGGATCCTTCCATCCTCCTCTCTATAAGCCGAAACCCAATCAACTCTTTTGCTGGGTAGGCTTCATGGACTTAGTAGGGTTTGGTTGGTATCAATATAGAATTCAAGATCGCCAATCGGGAGCATCCGTCTAAAGGATACCACACAGTCCGAGAGATCCTGTGGCACTGAACCAATCGTGGCAATGACTAGTAACCAGAATCAAAGGACTTACTAGCCATCCAATGCCTAGGAATATCTGTAACACGTCCTTACAAACTATCCCTTCCGTTGTCTGTAACAAGCTAATTTGAGGAAGGCCCATAGGATATTAAACACTTGGTATGGGACGCATTTCCTGATGTGGAGCGCAAGCAGGAGTAGGAGGAATCAGAGCCACGGCCACACTCAGTTTAGCTACTCAGAGGACTTTTCACGCAGAGGTCTGGTAAGGTGAAGAGCAAATACAATTGGTCTTGATCTGTTATATAACAAGGGATAACTGTTAACAGCTAAGTATATATGAATATACGGAACAAAGATGTAGCGCTTAAAGCAAACCCCCAGTAATCAATCTGCCCGCTTTGAAATGCGAGTATATATATAGTTCATAGATATGTTGCGGTGTCGTAAAGTCGTAAATCCCATTACCATTGCCTACCGTATATATTTTCCCGGCCTATCTTTCCCAAACGCCCATCAACCTTCCTTAAGCCCCCTTCGAGGCAAGTCAGAAGCAGACAGTCAAGGCAAAAATCACCCCAGGATGGAAAATCCTAGTGAAGTAATCAGTACCGGTACCGCTGCTCCTCACTCCTCCGCCTCCTCTCGCGTTCGCGGTAGAAGTTCTCCCTCTCGATCTCGGCCGCATGAGCCCCTCCATCACTGTACACCCAGTCCTCCACGTTGCGCCAACTCTTCGCCTCCGGATCGATCACCCTCTCGACGGCGCCGCGGCCATTGCCCTTCATGGATTCCCTCTTTGAAACCTGCGACTCCATAGCAGCGGCATCATCCACCCAATCCCAACCGCTGCCGCTCCGGCGGTCAAAGTCGTCCTTGGACCGCGGCCGCGTCGTCACAATCTGCATGTTCCCGCCGCTCCGCCGATCGTAGTCATCGCCAGACCGTGGCCGCCCTATGACCTCCCTCTTCTCGATGACTTCGTAGTTGCCGCCGCCGCCGCCACTTCTCCTTTTCAGGTCCATGTACGCCAAACTAGCCCTGTCGTGGTCGTCGCCACGGCTGCTGCGCCGGTACCCCCGATCGCGGTCCCGAGACCTCTCCTGCTCCTCGCGCTCACGGTTCCGGCCAAGCTCAAGCCGCTTCTCGACCGCGTTGGCGCCCAGCGCGCCCACGGCGGCGCCGACCATCGTTGCAAGCGCTTGGTTCCGCCGCGCTGCCGCCTCCTCGTTGCTGTCCTGCGAGTGGTGGCGACCGTGGTGCGACGTCGCCTCGGCGGCCTCACGCGCCGCCAGGCCGCCCAGTAGGGCGCCGACTACGCCAACCCCCAGCCCCGCGGTTGAGTCCGAGAAGGTGCCCTTGAGCAAGTTGCGTGCCTTCTCTAGAGGCGATGGGCTATCTTCGTCGCGGTCGCGGCGGTCGTCGTCACGACGGGAGCGGGAGTGGCCCCGTTGGCGACTACCGCCATCCCGAGGGTCCCGCCTGTCCCGCCGGTCGTCATTGTAGTAATAGTCTTCTTCATCGTCACCATCCCGCGACCCAGATGACCGCCATCCGATCGGTGGAGGTAGGGACCGCGGCCGGGGTGATCGTGCCGAGCGAGGGACATGCAGGGAAGTGGGCGAAGTGGGAGGCTCGTAATCCACGCCGCGGGAGGTGCACCCCATGCACTTGTGGAGGATGCTGGCGGGTACGGCGGCGGGACTTGACCTGGCGATGGCCTCCGGTCGTATACGTGGTCCGAAGGGGGCGGCATGCTGGCACCGCCAGCGTAGGTGTAATCGGGCGAGCGATCTCGGTGGTCGCGGTAGCCTCCTGCGTATCCCGCCATATTTGGTGTATTTGTTTGCTTTCTCTTTAGGGATAGGAGATATGCCTATGGTATGTTGGTTTTCCCAGGATACTTCTTTCAGCGAGTCGCGTGCGTTGTTCTTGTACGGCAGAGAGTAATTGTAGCCGCGTACACCTTGTTCGTTTAGGTCGTACAGAGAGTTCGTTAGGTCGAAAGGTCGACTGGCTTGTGAAGCAAAATTGTCACTTTGACCAAGCGTACTGGCACAAATTCCGAATCCACCCGAATCCTTGTGATCTCATCCGAAATGAAAACAGCGTTGCCCTTGCCCTTGAAATAAAGACGTGGAGTCTTGTTATAGGCCTCCTTTTTCCGTATATGCAGGACTGTCGTAAAAGCAATGGGTGGTGTGATGACGATGCAAACAGGCGCAGTGCCGAGCCCCGGCTTCACAGGCGGTGTATATGCAGCTTTGCGGGCTGCCTCTTTGGTCGGACGAAATATCGTTTGATTTTTATCTCCGTCCAAAAACGAGCAGCGCAAGGGGAGGGACGTAGTTCTTTCAGCCCAGAAGGCAGAATTGCCTGCCCTCTTGAACGACGGGGATAAAAATGCCTCTTTCGGTTTCAGCCCACACGGGGTCCAATCAGTAGAGTAAGGCGGCTGACTCGATATGCTCTCTCATCACAGGAAGTCCAGTCATGTCTGCAGCGTGTCTCGCTCCCAGCCGGCCAGTCAGGTGCAGTGCTGAGGCGCCAGGCCAGCAAGCACATGGCTGTTGGCGGGCCGTGATTTGACGTCATGGGGGCCACTGGGTCGAGTGGGAAGCAAATCCCGATCTGCTGCTCTGCTGGTGCATGATTTGCCCGGATATTGGCAGCGTGCCGGTGCAAGCAAATCGCCCTCTACCTGGAGGATGGAGGTCTCTATATACCCTTCGAAACATCGTGAGAAATAGATTGATGGTTTTCATGCGTTAGGTAACTTAGGTTAGGCTGTAGGACTCTCTCGCACGTAACTACTGCTTTTGGGGGCGCGGCTGTTTGCAGCCATTTCTAGGCCAGAAGGCTAAGCTGCTAACCTCATGTGGCTGAACAGGGATCATGCTCGTTACACTTTCAGGTGATCATTTGCATCATGATCAAACCAATCTGGTTCCTGCTCACAACTTCAGCATACATTTTCGGAATGACATCCTTCGTAAAACAAACAAAGTCGAGTATTCACATATATCTGTAATTAAAGCATATCGTACTGAGGCATATCTCGGTTGGGAACTGTTAAATCGCGACAAAGGCTGGTCCGATGGTTTGGGAAATGCTGTACAGGAACCAGAACATGCAAAGGCTACTTACTCTCTGGATTGGTGTTTTAAGGATTTGAGGATCCATTCCTTTGCTTGACCCGACAGAGATTCCGACTATTGCCCTTTCGAGGTCGAGGTTGGATATAAGTTGAGACAATTCTTGGGGCCATCTGATTGATGAATTGCAATGCCTACCTATGAAGTCTCCTCCAAGCCTGCTGGTTGTGAGATCGGCCTTAGGGAGCAAGCAATACAGACCACTCGAGTTAATCGCTCCTTGCACGTTTGACATATCCCTTCCCACCCGCACCTCTTTCAACATTGATGGCAAGTAGGGGTAGGCAGCCACCCGTTACTATATGGTGTTACTGTATGGCGTTTCCAATATCAACGGAGGATGCTCCGTACCCATACACATAACACGATTTCCGTCCTCAGTACGAACTATTTCATACCTTAGCGCAAAGGATCGCAAAATGGCGTTAACCAGAGCGCGATTGTCGGACAACGTAGCCCGCGCGCCTCAATCATGCACTTGCTCCGCTGGTTTTCTTTCCTCGAGAGAACCTCGTCTAATCTGATGTACGGTTCGCACGGCTATAATCTCAAAGCAGGGAAGCACATGGCCCGCATGGATGGCGCATGGAACTATTTGATCACACAATCCTAAATAAAGGGTTGGATCAACATGTATATCAGCCATGCGCGACTTTGCCCCTCGCACACTTTCTCAAGGAGTGGCATGCTTTGAAACCAATGACCCCAAGATCCCAAAGTGTTAACTCACTCAGACCGTTTCCTCTCTAGATATCCTTCAACCATACTGACCTCAATAGTCTTGGCCGTTTCTTCAATTTGATCTCGTGAAGCGTGCAAACCCCCACTGCTGGTTGTGTTCGCCTCGCCCATCACATTGACCCGCTGGAACATTGCAGCCAGCGATGACGACCGCCACGCACCTTTCCATGTCTTCGTCTTGGCCGATCTTCCTAAAGTGCCCACCAGAGTTGTGACGGCCATTGCGTTCAGGGCCGCGGGGAAAGAGCAGCCAAGGCCACTGGACGTGGATGCAGGTCTTGACCGCAAGCTGCGTGCCCACAGCATAGCCTGAAGCAGGCGTGTCGCCGTGCTGCCTCATCAACCCGGTCAGGGTGCTGGCTATACCCTCGAAGTACTGTTTTGCCGAGTTCAAATCAACTGTGCCATTGCGATAGAATCGCTTCAGCCAGGTATCTCCTTGGACGGACATGGTGTTGTCCGTCACGGAGCCGAGGAGCGATGCGTCAAACATGTGCGACAGGATTTGGTTGACGGCTAGCCCCGAAGTGGTCCCCAGTACCCAGACACAGTCTGCTTCGTACCACTTTGTTGTCACGTCCGTTGGATCCTGGCCGATTTGCAGTGTCTGATTGCTGGAAATCGCGACAGTCGCATCCTTGCCTGGCTTGTCTGCTTTTAAACATGGTCGCCGTTGTCCACCACTTACGATTTCCTCCGTTGCTAGGGACCATGTCATGTTTTGAGAAACAGTTACCTCGACGGAGGATACATTCGTTTTTCGCAGCGGAACCGAAGAGAGCATAGTCTCGGACAGAATTGAGCCTTGTACTTTCGCGTTGTATGTTTTGAGGCATGGGTAAAGCGAACAGCCCACCGCCCAGGGATGTTTTGGGCAATGAGTCGTGTTGCTTATTTTGCACGTCCCTGGGTCATCGAGCACTTTCATAAGGAACTGAAGATTGATGACCTCGTCGAAGTTCGAATTGTTTGCTGGGACTTTGGAAGCTTCCGCCATCTGAAATGGCAGATTGTTCCATTTGAGTATCTCCCCAATCTGCAGCACTGGCTCAGACCACCACGAAGGGATATAAAATGACGGAGAACTTCCATTTACTTGGATCCTATGCAAGAGGTCCTCGCAGTGTGAGCACATGGCCAGTGAAGAAAACGACCCGACGTTGCCATCAAAACCCGAGAATGTACAATTTCCAGTTGGGCAATCGTACGCGACAACACCCGCTTCGGCGGACGGTGGTTCGAGTGCCCCTGAATATACAGCATTCGCCATGGCAGGATCAGGCTCAGCGAAAATAAGCTGGGTTTGATAGCCACCGACAGTATAGTTGTTTGTTCTTGATGTATACGCAGGCGCAGTGGTGGGCAGGAGGCAGCTGTCATAGTGGATGAGTTGTTGGAAGAAGGGATCGGCGGCCACCATTAAGACAGTGACAAGAGCACCTAGATTAGCTATGTGACTGGTCCCAGATCAGTATCGCGTACTTCAAGCAGTATCCATTTACATGCCAATATTGCTTACTGTGGTCGTCTTCTCGCCAGCAACTTCAAAGCGCCCAATGGGCCCCTGCTAGCGCTATCGAAATCCTCGAAATGTGACAAAGGCCAGTGGTCTCCAACGTACCAAAGCCATTTCATCTGGCTGATCCCTAAACCAAGCCATTAGTATTACTCGATTATACGAGACGCAGAGAGAAATGGGGGAAAGCGGTATTCAACAGGCGATCCGTATCTACTTACCCCCGAGACCCCCATCATCGAGCTTGCTTTGATGACGGCAGAGAATACTGATATCGAGGAGTTGATCGATATGGCCAGTGACCAATCCGACACCGGTCGATCCTTGTAGATGACAAGAAGCACCGAAATGGTTACAAGACCCAGAGTAGACAAGAAGCAGCAGTGAATCTCCCATACCCAGAAGGCAGTCAAAGGAGGTCGGTTATGGCCGGGTTTCTTGCCAAGTTTGGGGCTATTGCTTGTGGTAGCCCAAGTTTCCGTGTCCTGGATAGCTACGGTGCCACCCGTGCTGGATAGAGTATGAGTCTGGTCCAGTTGCGTCGTGATAGGAGGCTTGGGTTCTTGGCTGGGTTCGTCTATGTCCGCCGATCCGATCCCAACGTGGAAGTCTTCTTGATCACCAGTCTCTGGGTTAGGAACTGGCGCGTCTCGAAGATGACTCTCGTGAATGTCCTCATGGTTCATTGATTGTGCGTCACTTGGGGAACTGTTCGTGGTTGCCCGAGTTACGGGCTCCCTTCCGTCCGAAATGTTCTCGGTAGCATCCATGATGATAGGAGAATGAAGACTAGGTGATATCAAGTATACCTGGTCAGATGATGACAAGGCATAACTCATATATCATATGTTCTCAGAATGGCCCCTTTAGATACGAAAGTCACCTATTGGCATAAAATTCATCTTTGAACCGGCAAACCCATGCCAGTCCTGTAGTGAGAAGATTGACATCTTGGATGCTGGATCAACACAGACTGCGTATGCCTCTTTCATCTAATCAACAAGAGCACTACATCTGGACTTAGGTCCCTAAGAATAGCATCGGGCTCATGGTCGATCCCGTGAGTCCAGTGAATATCGGATATTGCATCTGGGTATCGGGAATGCTGGATGATTCCCAAGACAAAACCTCTGGTCCCTATCCGAATGTTCAGGTACCCAGACTCGTATTGCCAGTATACGTGATCAACGAACCCGAAGTAGTGCCCAGAATCTAGAATGTTTGCCGACATGCATGATGGTAAATTGCATGATCGCATGCAATTCAAATCACATTGTACTCCCCAACACACAACCTGGTCATCGCGGCAAGGCCCGCCATTGGCGATTTTGAGTTCACCGAGATGATGTACGTGAGGGCGGCAGTTCTGACAGCTCATATATCAATATTCCGGATTGAGTTCGGTGAAGTCGCTGGCGAGGAGGCTGTGCCTGTGTCTTGGGTCTATCGGATGCTGATCCATTGCCTGGTATTCCAATTGGCAATCGATATATGCTTGATGCAGTGTGGTTTGTATTGATTTGAAGCAGTTGCCCTGAGAAGTACTGGAGTCAACGGATGTCACCCTGTGGCTTGAAACCTGCATCAGGCAGATTCAAGGCAGACATATGCCTGCCGGAACCCTTCACCGGCTCAGGCCAGGATAACGAGGCCTGAGCCAAATGCGAAATTCAGCCTGGTGAACAGGCATAAGCGATACGAGTTTCCATGGCATATATAAAGACTTCGTTTGTCTTTAGCAAGGAAGAGAATTTCTAAGGACATGACAGTCACACCGAGGGATACCGGAGATATCCATCCATCAAGTTCTTCGATCCGTTTTCTGTTCCTCGATAGTTTCTCAATATGCGCTGGATTACGTTTGTTGCCATGTTACCGTTGGGCCATCTCGCCTTGACCTGCAACACCCGCAACGATTGCTCAGGCGCGCAAGTCTGTGATCGTAAGTCCGCCATCTTAATGCACACTAAAACGTTTCCAACCACGATCTTTGATAGGGGTGTATCGCAAATACATGAATGGCCCCGAATACAACTGCGTGGAGCCTACTTCTCCTTGCTGCCAGGGAACCTGCCTTGCCTGTGGGCAGGATGTTGTTAGCTCGGCATGTGATTTTCTAGGTGATGCCGGAGACTTCAATACGTATTGCTCGACATAAGTTACAGTTCCACCGTAAAAGGGGTCTTAGTCTGGGGAACGTCTTGCGCAATGGTTGATTTGGATGGATGGAGGCTTCCAGGCTGTTTGTTGCTGGTCCGAGTCTTCTGCTGATGTATCTCGCGAGTGGGCGGCAACGATAGTGATGGGCGTTTTGGATGGAACAGGTCGGTAGGGGAGTATCGATGAGATGTTTCTGAGGCTCGTAGCAATAGCACTAGGGTATGGACCGGGCGCCTTTCCGGAAGTCAATTTGCTTTTCGCACTGAATGAATCTTCTTTTCTTGGTCTGCGGGGTAGCACTAGTCATCGACATCTGTACTGTGGATGTCAGTCGCCTGGCTATGAAGTTGCCTGCTGACTACAAGCCAGAAGAAGTTCGCATTGGTTATTACATAACATTAAGGTACAGGTAAGCGGTGCCAGGTCGACTGGAATGGATCAATCTGCACCAGGGATGCGAAAAGCATCGTTCCTACCTTAAAACCACGGCGTGACAGATGGACCGATGATACGGTGATACCTAGATGAGGTAGAGATGTGGGGTCGGTTAGGCCCCCAGGTTCCTCGGATTCGGGATTTGCTACAAGTGCAGCAGAACACATTCAACGTCCTTTGCTCGTGCCTAGGAGAGAGCAGGTGGCAGGTGGCAGGTGGCAGGCAACCAATCTTTCCCAACCTCTCTTGTCTGGAAGCTCAAAGCCGAGATTCTCAGCCGTGAACACCCCGCTTCGGCCCCGCCTTTGTCGATTACCGTGTCTACCTCCCGGCTCCAGCAAAAAGTAAGGAAGGACGTTGTAGACGCGGGTCACGCCCCACGGGGATTTGCAGGGGAGCGAGGTTGGCGCCAATACCCAATCAGCCATTGTCCCTAGTTCGAGTTGCGGTCATCATTTCTCATCTCCCAACCCAAACCAAACAGTCCTCTCCATTCGGTCGGTGTCGGTGGCCACTCACCATGGCCGCGCAAGGCCTTACTTCCTTACTTGAGCTACAGTAGCAGTAGTTCAGGGAGGAAAGATCCACCACCTACCTAGAGACGACCATCGCCCACCCATGGATTGGAAGGCTTGTGGCAGCCTGGCTTGAACGCAAACAGCACTTGCACTGCTCTCCTTCTCCTTCTTCCGCACTCGCACTTGCCTGCCTTCCCACGTTGTGGAGCATCGGCCACACGAGTGGGTAAAGCACTCCCCAGCATGGAGTCGGAGTCTTGTCCCCCCAGCTCTGTACCCCATCTTTCCGCGCACTTGGAATGATGACTTCGGTTCAAAGAGAGCATGCCCCTTCCCGAAATCTATGCCGTGAGAAGGACCCGTAACAGCGTGTCCATCTTGCTTGGTGCGTCTGGCGTCTCGGATCTACCCTTCGGCCTGGGAATCCTCCAGCAACTCGGATTGACCGGCGAGGCCACCACCCGTGTGCCTCAAGTATATAGGACATAACATATCTCCTTCTTCATCATATCTCGCTCTCTGCTTATTTACTCTTAATTCTCTCTTGCTCTATAATTCGGCCAAACCGGTTCGGTAATAAAAAAACGAGACAGACAGGAGACGTTCTGGATCGCTTGTCATGTTGCATTGAGATACCCAATATAGACGTAGTTCCCTTTCGGCCCCCCTTCTGATTCGCTTCCGTTATCAGGCTGTTTGGCAGCCTATTGCCCGCCGCCCTGCCTGCCCTTTTCATCGATAGACCTTGCTTCTGCACCACCGGCCACCTGTTCGCCACCCCTTCACACCGCATATCGTCGCCATGATCGAAACTCAACCCGCGAAACGGCCCTCGTCGCCGTACTATGATATTGGTAAGTCGCCCGCCACCCTCGTCCGCCCGTCCGGTAGGAACACGGACAGCAAGAGGCTAACCCCTCTGGCTAGTCATCGTAGGAGCCGGCCCGGTGGGCTTGATGTTGGCTACCTGCTTAGCAAGATGGGGATACTCCATCAAGCACATCGACAACAGAGCCGAGCCGACCCCCACGGGGCGCGCGGACGGTATCCAGCCGAGGTCGCTGGACCTGCTCCGCAACATGGGCCTGAAGTCGGCCATCATGGCGCATAAGCCTGCCCGGGTCTTCGAGGTTGCATTCTGGGATCCCCCAAGAACGGCAACGGCCTCGTCCGGACCGGCACCTGGGCCAGCTGCCCGAGCTTCATCGACGCGCGGTACCCCTTCACGACGCTGCTGCACCAGGGCTTGATCGAGCGCGTCTTCATCGCCGATCTTGCCAAGTCCGGCAACAAGGTGCAGCGGCCGTGGACCATCACCGGCTTCAAGACGGACGAGGAGGCCAACCCGGAGTACCCCGTCGAGGTCCAGCTCAAACACATCGACGGCACCTTTGAAGAGACCGTACATGCCAAGTACCTCTTTAGTGGTGAAGGTGCCCGGTCTTTTGTGCGAGATGAGCTCAAAATCGGCATCAAGCACAAGGACCCTATCTCCAACGTCTGGGGTGTAATGGACGGTGTGGTCAGGACCGATTTCCCCGATATCAAGGTTCGCAGAGAAAGACGCACGGCATAGTCATTGGCGTTTCGCTAACATGGTTATAGATGAAATGCACAATCCACTCGGAACACGGTTCGATCATGGTCATCCCCCGCGAAGACAACATGGTCCGGCTGTACATCCAGATTGCCTCCTCCACAGATCCCGATTTCCACCCTCGGAAGACGGCGACCGAGGCGGAGGTTCAGGCAACAGCCAAGAAGATCCTGCAGCCTTACTTCATCGAGTGGGAACGTGTAGAGTGGTACTCCGTCTATCCTATCGGGCAGGGTATTTCCGAGAGGTATACCCTTGATCAGAGAGTCTTCTTGGGTGGTGATGCTTGCCATACTCATAGTGTAAGTCAATCGCCTAGCCCCAAATGATGTTATATTTAGTTGCTAACCCCTTCTTCGTATAGCCCAAAGCCGGACAGGGTATGAACACGGCCTTCTTGGACGCGCTCAACCTCGCGTGGAAGATACATGCAGTAGAAGCCGGCTTCGCAGACCGCGAGCTGCTCAAGACGTACGAGCCCGAGCGGAAAGAGGTTGCCGAGAACTTGCTGGACTTCGACAACAGGTACGCCAAGCTCTTCTCGACACGGCCGTCGGCCGCCACGGTGCAAGCCGCGTCGGAGCAGAAACCCGCGCTCCAAACTGGGGGCGCCGATGACGACAACGACTTCATCCGGACGTTCAAGGAGTCGTGCGAGTTCACCAGCGGCTACGGCGTGGCCTACAGCGCCAACTCGCTCAATTGGTCACCCAAGCACACGGCGCAGTCCCCGCTCATCCACCCCAAGGGCACGAACCTGCGAACAGGCCGGCTTATGATCAACGCCGACGTGACGCGTGTCGTCGACGCCAACGTCGTGCACCTCGAGCAGGAGATCCCGCTCAACGGCGCGTTCCGCCTGTACGTCTTCGGCGGTCACCCCGTGCGGAACCGGCAAGCGCTGGCCGACTTCGCGTCGCACTTGGCCAAGCCCGACTCCTTTTTCGGGTCGCACCTGCGTGCCGATATCGATCAGGTCTCGCACCACGACTCCCTGAACCCGCACAGCCACTTTTTCTCGATCTGCACGGTCCTCGCGGCCCGCCGCTCCGAAATCGAGATTTCCCGCGACGTCCCGGGTGTGCTGGCGCGCTACCGCGACCTCGTCTACGCCGACGACCTCTGGAGTCGCCGTGTTCCTGACGCGCGTGCCGCCGCCCACGCCAAGCTCGGCCTGGATGAGGATAAGGGCGGCATCGTCGTTGTGCGGCCTGATGGCTATGTCGGTGTCGTTGTCAGTCTTGTCGAGGGCGCCGGGACCGTTGACGCTCTTAATGAGTACTTCGCGGCCTTTACCGCCAACAAGAAGTTGGGGTCTTCTGAAGCCAGGTCTCAGTTGTAATGACGACAGCGAGTTAATAAGAGATGCGATCTTTAGATGGATGGGTAACCAGCCCCATTTGGAAGGTTGAAGATGAGGAGTAGAGAAGAAGCGCACTTGCGTAGGTGGGAATCAGATGGGGGAGAATCAGTACCAGTGTCGGTTAGATATTGAGGTGATGTGTGTACCTCACTCAGGGGCCCACTCGCAAGAGGAGGTATGAGGTACCGTTTGGACGATCGTTGGTCGAGTTGCATAGCATCGCGCTTTTGATGTTTTTGGATTCTCGCGTTGGCGATGGTGGGTGTTGGATTACTCATGTCTAGTTATTTACTTCTATACCTGGCATAGCTCTGTATATATCTTTGGGGTTTTGCTGCGATGTATCGAATGAATCGAAGACTTTCTACAATCAATGTCACGGGTCGCGGTCTCGTACGTGTAGTGGGCTCTGGTGCCTTCGATATGTTTATCCTCCCTAATTTAATGTATCAATCTGAGTAGACGAGTCATCAACACCTACCTGCCTTTCTACGTTGTTATCTCTCTATCCATGCATGTCCTGGCAGTCTTGCATCGGCGTTGCGTATGCCACGAGATACAGGGTTCCTCAGTGAGCATCCATGTCTCTTCCTTTCGCATTCGCCGGGTATTCTAATAATCAAGCATCATGTCAGCTTAACTCAGCATCCAATTATTACTTCCATCCATCCCTCCAGGAATGTTCCGATCGTGATGCTTACATGATAGTAAGTATCACGGATTATTATTCGCCGACGCCCGCTGACAGGATGTCTCTGGTCAGACGGCCACGGATGATGCTTATCTTGAGCATGTGGCAACAACCGTGTATGAGTAAATACATATATGCGAGTGATCATTAGTTCTTATCTACTTACACTTTCGTGGATGGTGGGTGGGTGCCGCGGCCCTCCCTTTCAGGGGTCGGGGGCACAGCTGCGATTCGCAATGGGAGGCAACCGGCTGTTGGTCATTCATCATCGCTTCCTGCACCGCCGGGGCGTCGTCTTCAGCCACGCAATCAAGCGCACACCCTTTCGCCTCTTCCTCGCGATAGAATGGGCGCCACCACACTATATGTCTGCCTTGTCTGATATGTGTGGTCCGAGCCGGACCCCTCCTGCCCATCACGATGGGATAAGGGTGCCTGGGAAACGTAGCCCTCCTTCGCACACGAACTTGAGTCATGACAAGAAGGTGATTTTACACTGCCACTGAAGGTCACCCCCCTTCCCACGCGACCTGCCGCTGGCTGCGTAGACGCGTACCCAGTGGCGCGAATAGGTCATGTCAGATCTTATCTCATGTTACATACTTAGAGATGGTATGGATGTAGTGGATGCCAAGTCAGCCGCATTACGCATGAGCCACATCGTCGCTATCATACCACAAACATACCAAATGAGATCCTTCCGATAGACGTGGCTGATCCAAAGACGAGCGTACAGGTCACCGTTATCGCCGTCTGACCAGCTCAACCTTGCCTTACGGTGGGTATTGTCGACATTCACACTCTTGTCCTCTCTGAGTGAGCTGCTGTTGAACCCGTCAGGAGCTGCTACTCACTTGCTCACATACGCAAGTAGGCTCTTTTGGTTTCTATTCGCTGTGTGATAACTGATATCAGATATAGTGCGTCTCGATGTGGTGAATTTACTAAGCGTCCACCGACTTATCTCCTCAGGCGGATATCCTTCCGTGTACGGGAAACCATTGAGCTAAAACGTACGCCTGGATTTAGATGTCATAGATGCAGGTATAGCCGAGGAAACACAAATCGTGCCGCCTACTTCCGCTCCACTCGATGCTATGGTTACGGAACAGGTATGTACTCAATCCACACAATGTTTCCGAGAAACCAGAAACGATCTGGACATTTAGTCAAGTCAGTACAGGAGGCAGGATTCTCACTTAAAAAACTCTGTTCAACACCCCTTGGGAGGACCATAGAAACGACAGAAAAGGCCTATCAAGGTTTCGATGTAGCCGTAGGACTCCAAGAGTGTATATCCCCTGGATTTGGATTCGGCATGAGTGCGGTACCGTTCAGGCATCTTCGATGGCCCGCCAGCAGGCTGCCTATATAGGACGTCGAACAGTCCACTTTTGACATATCTACATCATATATCCAGCATTGAAACTGTATCCACAATGTCATCCCTGAAGCGATTCGTCGCGGCCCTCGTCACGGCAAGCCCAGTCGCGCCAGCTACTACAACACCACAAGTAACTGCCGCGCAGCCCTCCTCCGCCTCCTCGTCGCCAACGACGACGCTGCCCCCGTCGCTAGACGAGCGGAGCGCAGCAGTACCACAACCTACCAAACCCCGCGACGAGTAGCCGGACCTCGGCAACTGGCCGTGGCCGTGGCCGTGGCCGCCGCCCGCCCAAGATCTCGCACTCCACCACCATGGTCTGGGGCGCGAGGCCCGGCCCCCGCTGTTGTTGCCGCTGCCGACGAAGCGGGGAGGAGCGGCGGCGATGCCTACCACCCAAGACGTTCACGACGACTACTACTACCCGACGACGACGATGACGCTGGCCACCACGGTACGGGGAGGGGTGGTGGTGGGAGATCATGAACCATAACCCACCCGATGACCAAAATATCGTGGAAGCACCACGCCCGCCGTCCGTTATCGAAGAAGAGACGAAGCACGTGTACGGAGGAGCGAGTTCTTCTGGAGCCGACAGGGCCGGGAACCATGCTATATGTACTAGGGTATCCCCTTGACGGCGACAACGCTGACTTTGGTGTAATAGGTAGCCATTTACCACTGGCCTCGTGTAAGATTTCCAGACGAATATTACTCATACACGAACCACCTCTCTCTCTCCCCTCTACCCCAGTCCCTCCCTATCTCCCTCAACCCTTACATAAAGTACTCACTCAGCTGGGCCCCCCAATCCAATCGCCTCGCCAGGCAGCCCCCACGTAACACAAAACGAGAGGCAAGACCAGACAAGACCAGACCAGACCAGACTGCTACTACCCGCCGAATACCTACCTACACAATACACATTATGTAAAAATATACAACACGTATCACCAAGAGACAAACAGACAGGTGGACAGGCAGACAGGTACCACAAGACAGAACACGGAAAGCCGCATGGAAACAAAAGAAAATGGGAGACAAACACACACGGCTGTAACAACCACCAATTCCCGCGTGGTCAGTTATGCGAGTTCCCGGCGACGGGTCGGTTTGGGTTTCCCCTGCCACACCTCATCGCCTTGTACGCTTCGGGTATGCGAAAGACCTATCTAGGAAGGAAGGAAGGAGTAACGTCCAGCAAATGATATTGGAGGAAACTTGCTGCCTCAAGTACACTCCGCGCCAGTAGGTACACAAGGATCCATGTTAGTGGGGGAGGAAGTGAAAAGTACCAGCCATACCTTCCTCGTCATGGTAAGCAAGTATCACTCTCTACATGTCACAATATCACAATGGCAGCAAGTGAGAGAAGTGAGGTTTGAAGTAAGGTCCAGGCTGGAAAGCCAAGTGATCGAATTGCTAAGAGGGGGTAAAACTCAAGACAGAGCAAGGTCTACCTCTTTTCCTCTATCCCATCCCCGATATCCTACGCTCGCTAGTGTTGCTCCGACCAAAAAGAGTATAGGATATGAAAGCGTGAAGTAGAAGAGGAGCAATTGGTATTCCTACGCAATGCTCACCCTCCGTGCAAGTGTTTGCAATTGATACAGGGAAATAGTAAACCAGGAAAAAAACAAGACAATAACGACATGTGCTTCAGCAGTGGTGAACAAAAAGATATCATCCCGTTTATTTGCATCGTCCAAAAAGATCGATGTCGTAGAACCAACTCCCTCTCCATGATGTTGAGCGCAAAAAAGCACCCTCGCCAGTTGATTTCCCCGCGCGCCGCCCAGCAAAAACCCAATTGCTTGCTCTGTGGTTGGAGATTATCTTCTCTTTGACCCGGATATTTCCCAATTGTAGCAAAACCCGACCCCGAAACAAGAAACACCCCTTCCTGATGTGTGGACGCAAAAAACCCCGGCCTGCCTGCTGTGCAATAGCAATATGTGACAAAAACGCGTCCGAAACCCCCCATCAAAACACTTGCTCTATATGTGGTATTTTCTTCTCGTCGTCAAGAAACCCATAATGACTTTATCGTAGCCGCTGCCGTATGATCCCAAATAAGACTCCGTGGTATGAACACCGATGCGATTAAGTTTTGTAAGAAAAGCAGAACCCCCGAGTTGGAACGCCCATTCGTGAGAAAACCAAAAACCGCCCCATCTTGCGGAGGGGTCGAAACACCCAAAATTTTCCGTGGTATTTTTTCCCGGTTCGAAAACCGAACGCGAACAAAGAGGTATCGAATATCTTCAGAAAAAAACATGCCGTATGTCCATCGTAAACGCTCTGCAAACAAAGTTTGCGATGAACACAATGTAATATGTCGTTTAAGAATGTTTGTACAAGTCGTGAGTGGTGAAGGTGGTATAAAGTGGAGAGTCGGCAGTTGCGGACCCCCATGCGCCCTATTTAGTGAAGATATATGATTGTCGTCGATGCCTGATGTCCGTTCAGGTGCCCGCGCCGAGATGAAAGACGATGTCGGTTAAACACGAATGAGCAATTACAGAGGAAGAACTCCGAAGAGTTCTATTCATACCAGTTGGAGACAGTACGGAAAAGCGGCCCTGGGGACTGCTTTACCACCGTCGACCAAGAGGCTGCTGCATCCGGCCGGGCGAAACCGAGGGCGGCGGGCTGGACATGGTCAGGCCATTGGCGGGGTTGATGATGGGGATGGCGTTGCGAGCCCGGGGTGGCGGCGGGCTGGTGAAGCTTCAGAGTGGCCTGCTGGCTCTGGTAGGTAGGCGGGATGAAGGCCGGCGAGGAGGAGTTGAGAGAGAAGGCCGAGGCGACCTGCTGAGGGTGTTGTGTCGGGGAGGAATTAGGAGAGTTGCTAGACAGAGATGAACGGTCCGACGATGCGCTGCTTATCGAAACCATCTGGATGCGGGACTCCTCATTAGCCAATGCTCTTTGACAACTGCATGTTTGTGTTGAGTCGGTAACCCTCAATGGGATCATGACTAGGGTGACATGGCGCCGGTGCAGGTGGCTCCGGGTGTATGCGGCAGACTTACATCGCTGTCAGTCAGTAGCTTGGGGCAGAACTCCATGTCGTCCTCGAGGTCGAAGGAGCGGCTGACTTCGAATTGGTTGCGGAAGGACGAGACCACGGCGGACTCGGTGAGCTCCTTCATGCTTCGTACACCTCGGAACTGCCTGTGGGAGTTTTGGGAGACGGAGAGGCGCGGCGCCCGTCGGTTGCGGCCGTGGTGGTTGTGGGAGGGAGCGGGCGCCGGGGCCGTCGGCTGGTGGTGAGTGTATTGGTAGTATTGAGACATGGCGGCTATGGTATACTCTGATCAAATAGCAAAAGACTAATGATAATGAATTGTTTGCAGCGCCGGCGGGATGGGATGTTGGATGTTGGTTGCGGGTGGTTGAGTTGTTCTTGAAAGATGGATGTATGTATGTATGTAGTAAGATCGTAAGATGGTTTGAGTTGCAGTGTGACAGTTGACAGAAGAAAGACAGTTTGGGGTGGCGGTGAGATTCCCTTTCCCAGTCGTCGGGGGTGGTGCGTGCGCTTTGCTGAGCTGTGGGTGGTCGGCTAAAGGGGGTCGGGGCACACACAGCTGGTGCGTGTGGATTCGCCGGTGCGGTATTAAAATTGAGCTCGGGGCTTTGAAACAATAACAACAACAATGAAGTCACTGCGTGTCGCAAAGAATGGGCAGCAGGCCAGAGTGAGCGAGTAGAGAAGAGAGAGGCAAGAGGAGAGAATAAAGCCGGGAAGACTGGATCAATCTCCTTTTTCTGTTTCTTTCAAAGTGGTAATATAAGATTTGTGTGTGTATGTACGCGAATTGATGGATGGACGGATTGAGAGGAAGGTTGCGTGGATAGTACGGTAGCTTAACAGATATTGATGGATGGATGGTTGGGTTTTGGGATCGGGCTGGGTTGGATTGGATGCGAGCGAGGGGGGAGGGAGGAGGTGGGCGAGAGAGGTTCTGGAAAGGCAAAGGATTTTGTTGGAAGGATGGGGGGCAGCCGGTCCAGCAATGCGAAGCAGCGGGATGGGGGAGAGAGTGAGAGTGCGAGCAGCAGAGCAGGGCTCGCTGTCTCTGGCGCGAGTCTGGTACGGTACGGTACGGTACTGGCAGAACTGGGATGGAATGGGAAGAGACGAGAGTGACCCATCCATTCCATTCCCCCCTGCCTCCCTACCCTCGCGCGCTCCACCTGCACTCTGCACACCCTGAAGTCCCAAGTCCTGAGGAGGGTACTGGAGGGGGCAAAAGAATTGGCCATGCCTGCTACTGGCCTGCCCATGGAGGGTGGCAGCGAATGCCCAAAGGAAAGTTGCAGTGGATCCCGCTAGTCCGGCTGCGCAGATGAACAGTGGAAGCAGATTGGCCCCCTGAGCCCTGGTTTGGGCCGGCAGGGGCCAGCATGCCACAGACCACAGACCATGGTCCGGTCTCTGAAATTATGGGGGAGGGCCGGATGCGCCAATCAACCCATCTTCGCCACACGCTAGGCCACGAAGCCTGAGCCAAGGGCTTGACGCCATTCCCAGCGCAGCCTAGCGCCCAATACCTTTTGGGGTGAACCGCCGGTCTCTCGCTCGGCTTTCCTTCGACCATTGGCTACGATCGGCCACTCGCGCTTTTTGTGCATGCACAGTGTGTTTGTGTGTGCGAGAGCGCGGCGGGTGGGTAATATGCAAGCCCGTCTGTCCAGTGTCCAGTGTCCAGTGTCCAGTGCTGCTGCAGTCCAGAACGATTTGCGGTGGCGAGACATTCCCATTGTACGTTGTGCGTTCATGTCGTCGTCGCTCTCTCCCGAATATGCAGCAGCAGTTGCAGCCAGCATTCGATCATGCCATGTATGTACTACTACGTACAGCAACACCGACATCGTGGAAGACTCACTTGATGTCTGTCAGAGGCAAGCCCCATATGGCACATGGTTCAACCAGGGTGAATCACTTCCGTGAACTGTGTCAGTGTATCGTGTCGAATGCATTGCATATCAAATGGCAATTACCTTCTGCCTTCCTTGAAGCTACGGTGATCCCAAAGAGACCAGTCATTCGGGTAACGGCCGTGTTGAACTCTCTCTCCCCTTTCCCATGTACATCACATACGGTCTAGTACTGTCTGTAGTCAGTCAGTCAGTGCCAACCTACACCACCACCACGCCGGAATAAGAAGTAAGGCTGTACATCCGTCGTGTCGCCTCCGAACCCTTGCATTCACATCGATGCAAAGCCTCTGGCGGCGGGTGCTGACCGCAGTTGACGCACCTTCACCCTCTTCAGCTCCCAGTGGCCCGTGTCTGAGATGGTAATCCAATCAATGCCAACCTAGCAGACCAGCAAGTAGCATCGTATGAAATCAGCAGACCCTCCCACGAACGGTGGTTGTGGGTCGATAATTCCCAAGGACTGGATGGGACTTGTCGGGGGTAGGGGAAAGGGCAAATCTATCGAATCTCGGGAACCTTGGCGATTACAGCATGGTAGCTTTGGGTAGCCCGGCAAAGCCTGGCAAAGCCTGGGTCGCATACCGTTTCCTCTTATTACCGGAAAATGAGATTCTATTTTGGTGGTGGGTGCAACTAATAATACTACATTGCCTACTGCACATCAACGATGCTTTTCATTTCCAGTTCTCGAGATTCCCGTCCCGCCCGCTAGAGCGGCGGCTTCCTGATGGCGAGCAGCGCGAGTGCTGCGCTGTAATTTGTTGGGGGATAAGTCGAAACGGAGTATTAGGCAGTATTAGGTAGTATTAGGGCTGCCTGCTGTATGTACTGTCGCTGTACATGGGGCGGACACAGTGTAGTAGTAGTGGTGTGCAGATGAGAACGGTCACAGACTCACTCTCCCACTCTATCCCTGGGACTCGCTCACAAACCACCACCACCAACCACACACTTTCGTGTGCAACACTGGTGCTGGAGGCAAGTACCTTCTGTGAGCCTCGTCGGTGTGCCACAGCAGCATGGGAGAGTGAAAAGAACATTGATCAAACCCCCTGCGCGTCTGTGCATCGCTTGCCCATCGTGACCCCAGGAAATTCACTCCCAATCCTTATTTCACGGTGGCACTTCCGTACCGAATCCTACCGGCGACTAGGGGTGCTTGCTGTCACGAGTGGATGAACCCTACCTAGGCAGGGAGAGTGTTGCGTGCGGAATTCGTTCCTTCCTGTCTGTCATTCTGTCAAAGAGTTAAGGCTATCTTGTCAGTCATTTTGTTCTCCGATGAACACCACCAAACGTGTCCGCCGTCGCAACGGTGTCTCGATTGGGCCAAGCCCATCGAATCTTGGGATGACTGCCAAAACAGTATTGCGTCGGTTCACGGCCATCGTCTGTTTGTTATTTGTTTAGGACTTTCCCGATCTTGACGAGCGACCGGCCGGTTCCCAGGTCGCGCGCGGCCTGCAGCAAGACCTGCCAACTGTATTGAGCCTGGAGTACTACATACGACTGCAGCACATCGAGAGATCTGCGGGCATACTTAGATGTTGCTTTTGATGTCAAAGGAAACTCTGTAAACTTTTGTGATCCAAGAGGAAACCAGACCGTCTTAGCCCTGGACAGGTTTCATCTCGTCTCGACTGACAAGATTCATCAGTCCTCTAGCACTGTGACGCAACCTCTTGTGTATGTGTATGCATGTATGTGTAGGTATGTAAGTAAATACTGTACGAGATTGTGTGTTTCTATCTAGGTAGTCTTTTGACGCGCCTACCCCGGTGACCGTGATATTGAATCATTTGCTGTTTTGTTTGGTGATATGGATATCCATCCATTTGTACGACTACCTACACGTACATTACCTTACCGCTTGCCGAGTGGGTGGGTGTCTGAGCGTGTAGGGTCCTCTGAATAGGTGGCAGGGTGGCCATCGTGGTGGATGGCCGCGCTGAGATGGCAATTGGCAATTCAGTAAACAGATCCATTACGGTGTTGATCTGATCCCATCGTGGGTAGGCCGGCTCACAACACACACACACCCAAACCCAAACCAGAGCAATTTCCAGTTTGGTCGGCTGGTCGAGTATGTAGGATCGTCCATCTGTCTCTTTGTTGTACAAATGCACCCTTGACTGGGTGGGATCTAATGCAAGCCACCTGCATCGGCGCCATAGGGACTGGCCATGGGGACTGGATTGGCCAGCCGGCGTGCCTGATACAAGGGCAGCATGTAAGCGAAGGGCCACTGAAGAACGAATGACTGGGTGCGCTGGAGATGCCTATGCAGGCAGTTTGAATACAACGTGGCAGGTGTGGGTGCATGCGTGTGGTGTCCAATATCCAGCGGCCAGCGCAAAATGAGGGTGGCTGCGGAGGACTGAGTTCGAATCAGAGGAGGGCGAGGCCTCACTACCGCCCGACTCCTTTCTTGGCTGCATACATCGATGAAGGGAGAGACTATACAGACTCTCTCTCTCTCTCTCTTCTTGTCATTCCGTAGTCGCGGTAGTCGCTGTAGTCGTCGGCATCCTGCCAGAACCTACTAGAGGCGCCGACTATACCGTTGCTAGTATATGTCCACCACAGCCTGACAGTTTCAGCGTGCCGTTTGGGCTGATGGTTTCATTAGCGATTCATGCGTTTCTGCCATTCGCGCCCACGGCCCCGAGCCCACAACATTCGGCGCAGAATGGCAGAAGCAGCAAAAGCGGTTTCATCTGATGACGAGGTCCCCAGTCCCCAGTCCCCAGTCCAGGTGCCGCCCGTACTTAGTACTATGCTGAGAGAGAGAGAGAGAGAGGTCCTCTCCACCAAAAGCCGCACAGCCACTCTCGGTACATCAAGACTACCGGTGGAATTATGCACAAGACGGAAAGCAGTACAGCAACAATCAGATCCTGTCATTTATTACGGCGCCAGAACGGGCTGCAGCAAGCCGTAGCTTCAGCCGCCTGACCCTTGCCTTGTCGTATGTCGAACCGGCGCAAACTGCTGGTCTTTGCATCGAGTCGGTTGATTTGGCATCGAGATGACTTATTTGCACACCCGGTAAATCAAATCAAATCAAAATCAGGCAGTAGATCAGGCATGCCAGCATGCCAGCAGCGCACCGTTCAACCGTTTGCGCGTTGACCAGTTGTTACCAGTCCTGGTGTCGATCTTGGGTCACTCTCATTGCTTGTGAACAATGCCATTCGTCGAATTGTTGACCCTTCTTCTTCGTCTTCGAGACACTTCTCGGCCATTATTGGAGAGAATATCCGGCGCCAGCAAGGTATCTCGCCGTCGCGTCGATCTTTTCCCGGTCCCGTTCCCTACCTGTGACGAATGAGGCAAATTGAGGCCGGGCGTCATCTACATGTACTTACGCATTTGCATATTCGGCGAGATGCGCAATTACTCCGATATCTATCTATCTCACGGTCACACCAGATGACGAGAGAGAGCTTGAAAGAGTGCTTACGTTGGATTGAGTGGTATCAAGTTTATCTGTGCCGTTGGGTTGTGTTCTTTTGCCCGGCCCCCGATGCCAATCAGCGGGGAAAGCTTCTCCGTCGCATATCATACAACGTGAATCCTACGAAAATCCTGCTGACGGAGAATTATATTGATGACAGCCTTTTCTTTCCCCATGATGATGATGATGATAATGATGATCTTATGTAGCATGCAAGTTACAAGTGTACATTACACTATGATTTGTCTCGGGTTCTTCTGTCGATCATTGAAAAGGTTCTTCTTCATGATCGTCCCCTCGGCAGCTCGGGGGCAGTGAAGAACTGCTGCTATTTTCGTCCCCCTTTTCACGTATGATACTAGTTGCGATCATAGCTGCCGCCTTGGCCGATTTGGTAGGCTTGGTAGGTCAGCAAAGACCCGACCTACATACACCTTGGCCTGCTAGCTAAGCATATTGTGTGTGAAGCTGTGGCCGGGTAGTAGTTGCGGTGGCCGCAGTTGTCTCAGCTCCCACTTCCCCAAGGCTGAGGCCGTCTGGACCAGAAGATCGGCAAGTCTGTTCCCCCGAAAGGGGGCATGTCGCTCAACCCGAGGGCTTCGTGCAGAAGTTCCCTTTCCATGAATTTCAGGGAAGGCAGACGATGTGCCAAGTGCCACATGTGCGACCAGAACGGTTGTGCCACCGTTATTGACTTTGACTCCCTACCAGTAGTTGGCCCCAGCCCTCCCCTGCCTTGCCCGTGCCCCCAGGTTAGATCAATAATACAGGCAGCGTAGCGCTACGGTACCATGGCAGGCGCTTGTGGGGGCTTCGTCAATGCACAACTTGCACGGTCTTTGTCGTTTCCATGCATAATCGTTCGCAGACCACCTCCGCACAGTCCAGCAGAAGCCGCTGTCGACACGGCCCTCACCGCCGGTCGTGTGCGCTTCTGGAAATCTTCCTTCTTTTTTGCCCACATTCCCGCCAACGTTTGTTATGCATTAGCCGCTAAGGTGAGGCTACAGCAGCGGGTTCACAATGTCTTAAATGTTTCAATCCGCTTACTGCGGCCAACCCAAATCAGATGTTCCCTTGACCGATCTGGTCCCGAGATGGGCATTCTCTCCCGCCTTCTCCGTCCCTCAACTCCCAACTTCCAACTTTCCTCTCTTGGTCTTGCCTCGCCTTACCGTTCCAGCTGTCTGTTGACCCCACTAGGGGGAGAGGGAAGTGGAGGATGGACCCTTTCTACATTCGATCCAAGTTCCAAGCCGCCAAGGCTCTGCCTGCCTGGCATTAAGCGGTGCGGCCCTGAGATGACACTTGAGCGTATCAGGCGCGCATGAGGAATTTTGATCGCTCATCTTGCTCACGGGGGAGAAGAAACAAACCACCTGACCGACTGGAACGGAAACCGACTGGATCCTGAGTAGCTAAGGTTAGGCGCCGCCGCCTGCAAGCGTGGCCGCCCGTCGGTAATACAAGCGGCAAAGAGAGAGAAAAAGGACCCTGCAGCGCCAGCCTAGGTAGCCTTAGCGAGCAGCCAAAAAGAAAAAGACAAGAAAAACCACTTGACCCCAAATGACTCTGATTTCTCGTGTCCTGTAAGTAATTCTCCGGGGACCCAGCCCCAGACAGGCACCTATGCTTGTTCCCAAACCCCAATTCGTATGCGCGCGCAATGCAACCGATTCAGGTTTTCCTTTGCTTCTTCTCCTTCTACTGCAAAGCAGCCAAGAATTGGGAAATTCTAAAAAGGGGGATTCCCTCGAATGAGCATACTCGACCGAGGAGGGGGAAAACGAACAACCGCACGGAACGCTGGTATTCCTGCCCCTGCCCCTAACCCCTCCCCCTCTACAGCAGTAGTCGAGGAAGTTCTCGGGGACCAGGGACTTGCGCTCCCACAGACAGATAGATTGACACAGATTGTCAATTCGCAGCTACTACAAGTACGCTACTCGTCACTAACCTGGCCCCATTTCCCACCTATCCGGTAAAGTCGGCGGCAAAGCAGATAGGGAACCTGGCTGGCTTCCCATGCCTTTAGCATCATCCATACCCTGGGTCCATCTTCGTTTAGGGGGCTTGTAGGGGCTTGTAGGGGGTCTCCCCGAAATTCTAGCGGGAGTACGTGCGGCGGGAACCCCGCCCGATATCGTCATTTTCGCCTCGCGGACTCCGGCGCGGTAGCGACTGACGTTTTCCTTCTCTGCCTTCCTTCCCTTCCGCCTTCCTGGCCTGGCTTTGCCGATGATGATGATGACTGCCCTGTCTATCTTGAGAAATGACATGATGCTATTTCGATGGGCTTTGCGTCAGGCCGTTCCATCCTTCGATTGAATAGGCGACAACCAAACGGTTGCCGGGTGGAACGATCAACATTCGACATACGTAGCGAGACTTTAGTAAACTCCCAACCAAGTCAATCAATCGATCTACTTGCACATAGAAACCAGCTTAGCCGTAACGGGCTTTTACCAACCTCCAACTGCAACACCACCACAGGGCTGAAAGACTGTGGGATGTCACCCGGCCAACCGACTCATGTTCGAATGACGAACATTAAGAGTATTTAAAAGAGTCGATTGACCATGATCACACGCACCCCGCAAAATAACGAACTTTGTATATGATCAGGTTTGCTTCGATCCGATCCCAATGAGTTTGGATGTTGTCCCCGGATCGGGGAGTTGTATACCGTCGGCTGAGGTTTTGGCTGCTCATTCGGCATCGGGCCACATCAGGAGACATTGACGACACAAAATCAGCAATCACCCTCCATACCTAGATTCTACCGATGCTTACCTGCCCACGAATTCAAAACTCTTCCTGGGAATCCCGTACTGCAGAAACACACTTTCCCGTGGGGTCATGCATGCATGTTTTGTTTGGTACAGATACGAAAAAGAAACGCCAGTAGATCAAGTAAGCCATGCGATCTTGATGTGGCAGTCTGCAGTCTCAGAATACAACCCGATGAAATGGGGATAGGGCAGTCGACATGTAGCGACCCGCCTCCGCGTGACTGGACTTGGCCCTTTTGAAATGACTGCCGGGGGTGTTTGCTACTGCAGCTGGATGAATCAGTTTGTGTATTAGCCCCCTCCTAAAGTCTAGACATGTACCCCTGAGTAGGTAGGTGGTAGTCGTAGTCTGTCAGTGTTGTAGCGTCTCGGCATGTTGAGCTGCCAACCCGCGCATATTCTTCCTCTACTTTAGAGCCCGGTCGGCTGGAACTTACTGCCATGGCAATAACATGGGTTTAATTCAATGCGCTTGGTATCATAAGTCTGGAATGAGATGCATTGCTAGATTAGGGAGGTGGACATGCCATGGGAAAGGGTTGCTTTGTGCATGTAACCGCTTGCTCATTAATATTACTACACGCTACATGATGATCAGAAAAGGAAAGGAGGATCACGATGAGAACACCTTCGATCCGGAGAGAGGGGGAGTAAAGAAAGAACCCCTTCTCAAGTACGTGTTCGTTCCCAATGCCTCCTTCCATAAAACCGAACTCAATGATGTCCCTGGGAATTGAAGAGACCCAGAAGACCAGCATCCAAGTCGTCAGTCAATCCGTACTCCTTTGTAGAACACACCCCTAAACACTAGCAGCATCTTCGCGACAAGGCCATGATGCTTACTTGCTCCCAAGGATCTGTACTCGGCCCAGTGGATGAGAGCTGGGTGAAGGAGATTCCACGTGGGACTTGAATTCAAGTCGCTTCACTGACCCGAGGTCCAGTGTCTCCTATCGAGAGACTGAAAGAAAGTTCCTTGCCATTAACCGACGAGCAGCTTGAGTAGATGCCTACAGAAGCAGGATGATTGATTATGAACGTAAAAGAGCAAACTAGTCAGCTCCTTTTTCCTGCTCGCCTTGCTCCATCCGTGTGAGAAGCAGCTGTGTCGGCAAAGCTGCATGCAGTTTGACGGGAAGAGAAGAGAAAACAAAAACAATCCGGGTGTGCCGAGCCAAGCAAGAAAAGGGGGAAAGGAATATTAAGGCAGAGGTGTACAATAGAGTAGGAAAGAACGAAGAAACAGAAACAGAAGGGCACGGGAATTCTTGCTTCAACACACTCAACGGGCAAAGATGGCTGGCTTCTTCTCTTGAAGATATGATGACGAGAGAGGGCAAGTCTCAAGTGACAGAATACCCTCAGAGTCCTATCGAGGCCAACTCGAAATATCCGATCGGTATTCCCAGGTGAGAAAGCAGTCCTTTCACAAGAAAGACCTCTCATGACTTGGGACACGATAAGTCTTGGACGGCAGTGTAACCAGACTAGCATCGCCCTGTTCCTGCTGATGACCGCTCAGCCTAGGAGGAGGAACGTACTGCAACATGCTCTGTTCCTCCTCACTCTGCTCAGCCATCGAAGTGTCCGCACCAATAGTCGCAGCCGAAGACGACTGGGGAACAGCAGCGAAGCTGACCTTCTGCTGCTGCTGTGGCTGCGAGGACTGTCGCTGAGTGGTGGTCGGCATAGTCTGCTGTTGGTATCGTAGAGGCACCTGCGATGGCCCCTCATACTTCTCGTCATCATTTCTTCCTTGTCCAGGTCGCTGCTGCGCCTTGTCTCGCTGCTGCTGCTGTTCTTGGAAAGATACATCCCCAGTCTGCGTGACACTCATGACGCTCGAATCGTGACCCATGGCGGCGGCAACCTCATGAGGGAGAGCGCGGATAGACGCCTCACGGGTGCGGCGGACGGCGCGTTCGCGCTCCACGACGACCTTGAAGAACTGGCTGACCTCGGCGAGGGCGCGGTGCATACCCTCGGCGGCACCCAACAGACTCAGCAGCGCCTGAGCGTCGAGGACGTGCTTGGCGATGACACTGTCGGGCTGGCAGAGGGTTCGGACGCGAATGACGCGAGCGTTGCACTTGACAGCGTAGAGGACGGCGTCGATTGCGGTGGTCGAGTCTTCGGTGCCGCCGCCGCCACCACTACGACCGGCACCACCCAACAACGTCTCATGGCTTTGGTGGTTATAGCTGCTGTAGTGGGAATGATAGAAGCGGAACTGGTACAAGTGCAAGCGCACGAGTTCGACCTGGGTCTCAAGGTCGTAGCGGAAGCCGACGACGCGGGGGCGGCCTTTGGCGGCCCAGCCATCGGACACCTTCTTCAGCTTGGCCGGGTCGAGCCGGCCGCCGTTGAGCTGGGTCTTGATGTAGATGTCCAGTACGTTGGAGAGGGTGAACTCGAGCTCGCAGTACAGGAGGGACTGCTCGCGCGGGTCCAGCGAGATGCTCAGGCGCTTGGTGATTGACTGGCGGCGAGGCGAAGTAGCAGCGGCGGCAACATTCTTGGAGCGAGGACGATTGCCAGCGGTTTTAAACTCTGCCTTCTCGGCCTAGAAAATGACATGTGCATATTAGCGTACATCGCATGTACTTGGTGCAAATTAAAGATGGGAGGGGATTGATGACCATTACTTGTCATGGTCCACGTTTTCACTTGGGCCTCGCTTACCAAATCGCGAGCAACCTTCTTGAGGCCATCAAAAATTCCAGACTTTCTTTGCATCTCAGGCTTGGGCTCGGCAGCTGAGGTGTCCTTGAGCCAGCCATGTTCACCAAAGAGATTTTTCTTGATGTGGACGCTACCAGCCAGCAGCCAGGGCGTCAGAGGGGTAAACGGCTCCGGCTGACCAGCATCCCGCTTGAGGTCATTGGTGGTTGCCGACTTCGGGATGCTGGGGCGCATGCTGCCCTGCTGAGAGTACGAGTGCCGAGGAGATGAAGGCGAGTTGATGGTAGTAGGCCTGGTAGAGGTGCCGGGGACCTCGGGTTCCTTCTGCTTCATATCGGAAGCAGTGGCGCTCTTGGAGCGGAAGGGTGTTTTGAGTAAAGCAGACTCGGGATTGGGCGTGGTACTTTCCATGTAGTCGTTGTAGGCTTTGAGAACATTCAATTTCCGTCCAATGTTGGCAGTGCGTTTTTTGATGTGCAGAGGACTGATGAATGGTGGCGTAGAAGTAGTGGGAGGGTCGCTTGTGTAAACAGACGATGAACCATCATTGTTGTTTTCGACAATGGTGCTGTTGTTGCCCTCCAGAGCCGGGGCCGGGGTAGTGGGGACCGGGTTGTGGACGACCTCAATGTTTTTACGATGGCTTACAATCTCGCCGTACCTGCGGGCGTCGGCGAGGTTGAGGGGCATGGGGCGTCTCTTGTCCTTTTGGGCAGGAGCGGGAATCTTGCTTCGGGATGAGGGCTTCGTGGGAGATAGCTTGTCCTGCGACGGTGATCTTGAGACTGTGCGTATAATCGCACTCCAGTCTGTTTCTACAGTAGTAGGCCGTTCACCTTTCTCTTCCTTACCCTCTGCCGACTTGACACCCGTGCCAGGGCCATACTGCAGGTCGAAATCATACTTGTTATGACCATGGTCTTCACCAGGCATTCTGCGTTGGGCGTGGATCCCCAGAGCAGAACTTCCCTCCTTGTGATGCAGGGTCTTGGGTGCGTTATTACGCGAACGTGACGGGGAGCGCTTGTAAGCAGAGTACTCCCGCACTCTTTCAGGAGAAGGGGAGTCAGGCTCCTTTACAGGGTGGCTCTGCGAAGACGCAAATCTGCCATGGTGTGAGTGATGAGTACATCTCCATATCAAGGGGTATGAGAAGAACTTACATTGAGGCCATCTTCTCCAATTGAGAATCCGTCAAGCTGAGATGGATATGCACGTCTCGCTTCTTTCGTCGTAACTTGGGTGTGGGCGAAATGACGCGACTTGGCTTTCTAACAAGAGCCAAATCGCTTTCCTTCAAGGGACTTGGGCAGCTCGACGCAATGCCACTTGATGACTCATAATCTGCTGGCTCAGAGAAGTGACTGTATTCCGACGATGATGCAACAGAGCCTTGTTGGGAAGTGGGCGATTCTATGGATTTGCCTTTGCCAAAGGTCCCGCCTGTTGATGGAAAGGGTGAAGGCAATTGACTGAAGTCGGGCCTTGGTGAACGTCCCTCGACAAAAGGGCTTGCGAGCTCTGGGTCGTCCAATTGATGAGACCCGACAATGTGAAGCCACTGGTCGATGTTTTGCGAAGAGGAAGTGTCTGATTATGGAAATCAGTAGTGAGCTCAACAAGAACACGCGTAGGCTGATTGTGTTGATTCGGAGTGCTCTAGAGCGGATTACTTGCCATAAGCCAACTGATCGGGTTGGAAACAATGCTGCCCTGGGGAACAGCTACACTTCTTATTGTCTGGCAAAGATAAGAGAGCACAATGGTCAGTGGGGATGTCCAGGCTTGGAGTGGGAGCTGGCTCTTACTGTGACCCAACTGTGCAAGTCCTTCACTGGATGCTGTCCTTGAAGACACCAATGATTTTGCCGATGCCGACAATGCCCCCGACTCTTCTGCTGCAAGGGCTTCGACAGCAGCTGAGGATGTCTCCTTGTTATCAACAGGAACTGTGACCGCCCTGTCGATAGACAATCGAGCTTCTTCTTCCCGTCCCATACATTGTTCCACAGGTTTGGCATCATCCAGACACGCAGACTGGTCTTTTCTCCAGCATTCGCTGGGAGCTCCGCATCCTCATCCTGTACAGAGCTACCGCACTTGGATTCATAATGGCTGACCAGCTCCTCGACTATCGGGCTCAGAGGGCGGCCTTGGATATCTGTCGTCAACATGTCCATCCTCTCAAGCTTGGTGTTTATCAGGTAAGACTTACTTCTTCTCTTGAGCGCGTTGCCTCCCATCGTGTAAGCTTCAGAGTGTTTATCCTGCATGGACGATCAGAGGTTACATCAAAGAGAGTTTACAAGGGGATGACCGTCCGTTTCCCAGCCAGTGACGGCTTGTATGAACTTATTCGACCCGGGTAAGCAACACATCGTCGCGCCCCTCATTCGCACCACGGTTAGCCCCGTTGCCATTGGTGAATTGCGATCTTTCTATTCATAGCAGTTAAACCATAGCAACCATATCAAGAAGATGTCCCGTTGAATCCGCACCTATGGACCATTCGCGCCTCACCAACTTAGCAAAAAGGTAATCGCAGGCCTACCGAGTCATGGCTCCCTGAGATATTTGGATCGACCTGCACCAAAACCACGTCTCATCTCTGGAGTTTATTGTACAGGGCGGAATACGACACCTTGACCACCAATTCTCAATCCTCCTCCGCAACTTCCAAAGAAGGCCATACAGATGGCCCCAATCAATGGCGAACCCCTTTGGAGCTAATACTTGAAGTCGAATTCTCGTGTAGCCCATTTCATAGTAACCTACTAAGGAACCTCAAGATCTAGTAACCGCTCCGCAGTGACGCCCTGCGATACACCACACAGCCGCGGCCTCGGATGCAACAATTCACACACGATGGGTGGTCGTGGCGCGAGAAGCTCTCCCTCGGCCTCCTTAGCGCACTCGTAACAGCCAACGTTATCGTCGCTACCACACTCCGATTCGCCACGTGTCGTTGAGCTGGAAAAAGAAAGATAAGATCGCTTGTGGACGGGACACATTCTTCGCGACCTGTGGAGTTCCGAAGTCGAGGTGTACTGCGAAGACAATGTGGGAGAGAGTTGGATGATAGTGGCTTTGCGGTTGGAAGAGGGGCCGTGGTTTTCTGACCTGTTCCCGGACATGACGAATGCGATGTTCTCAAATAATGGAAGCGACGACGGCGACTTGTCGGAACTGAGCTTAACTATCAGCCGCATATCCTCACTATCAGTTTGGATTACTGACCTTGGTTGCACTCGCACCTGAACGGCGAGCCGTAAACGTTCATTCAAAGGACGCTCGGAGAGAGGTGGAGGCGGAACTGGATGGGGTGCTGGAGGCCCTGCTTCAATGTTTTCCAGCCGCGAGCACGTTGAAGCTGGAGTTGGCTTTTCTGATATATGCTCGCTTGATGCTAGCCACTCAAGTACACCGTCGAGACCAAAGTGAGATACCCTTCGGTTCACTCCCATCGTCGGGAACACGCCGTGAGGAGTCGTACTATCACTTGCAACTCGAGGCTTATGCCCCTTACCCTGCTCCAGTTCTTTGCATCTCGCCTCTCTAGTCGTTGGTCGCTGCGAGTCCAAAGAGTGCCTGCGAAGCGTCCATTGATAGTCAAGCCCCCATCATACCCAAGCTGGGGTGTGAAAGGACCTCGAAATCTCCACAACTGTTCGTGGCCGATATGACTCGACTGTGCGGCCGCTTCGATTGCCGCGTCTGTGGCTTTAGTCTCCGCAACTGGCATTTGGCTGACAGCAGCGAATGATGGAAGGTTTTCTTCTTCGTCAACGAGCAAGTTCTTCCTGGCGAAGATGGCATGGGGTACGCCACAGCCATCCGGGAGCGGGACAGGAGCTGTGTTATGAGCTGCACGCCAATCTTTAAATGACAAACTACCCTCTCCCACCAAAGCACTTGGTAACCAGCTTCGCCGGTGTTCTTCCTGAACATGGTCCTTCCTCTTCCTAGAGAATCGTACCGCAAGTCTGTTCAGGAGACTAGATCGAGGAGCAGGCGTATCATCTTTTTGCGCAGTCGAGGTGCTTCTCGCTTCTGAGGCTCTTCTTGACGCTATATCCTCAGATCGTTTGTTGGAATTGAGTGGAATCTCTCTTTCCTTGATCAGACGGCCAGTCGTGTCCTGCGCCTTCCACTGTAGCTCGTGGAATTCTTTGGGATTCGGATTATTCAGCGGAAGAGTCCCACCGGTTTTGGAAGATACATAAAACGTGTTGTCGATCAGCCAAGCCCTGCGACTACGGATGCAACTGCGGTCGCCTGAGAACCTCTCGGCTGATGGAGGCCCAGAGTCCGAGAGAACAAAGGGGTACCGCTCTGGATGCTGGGATCGCCAATGAGCTAGTTTCTCGGTTGGTATGATACAGGGCGTGATCGTAGTCATATGAGGCACATGCGGGAGCTCAAGGTCGGTCTGCTGGCATATGTCAGTGAGAGATCAGCGGCCGTAGTAACAAGGCGCGGCGGTCGGGAAGGCGTACGTAGCGGCTCATGTGGTCGTGTCTCCATCTCTGGAATGCTGCACCAGGATCGTCGGTGTATTCGCAGTCAATCTCGATGAGCTCGTAAAGAACACCGCCAGCTAGATCCAAGTTTTCGTCTCCGAGGTGCTCACGAAGGATAAGGAAGACCTGTTGGGGCTCTGGGGTTAGAAGTAGTTGTTAGTTGGTTATGGTAACCCATCACTCACTTGCTGCACTCCATCTTTGTACTGGTAGTTCCGAGGGATATGTGCGCAGTATCTGACAAGAACATTCCTGCATTCTTGATGCATCTAATGTCAACAGCCAATATTCGGAAACACTCGAGCCAGAGTCATGACCTACTGTCTTCGTCGTAACCCTCGCGCGAAAGGTAGCCAGAGAGCTTGGGTATATAGTCCAGGGGCTGGAAAAGGTCACCTTCAGCGGCACCCACGCGATCTGCCATCGTGTTTTGTTGGCTTTGGTGGACTTGGCAACATTTTGGAGGAGTTGTTTGACCATTTTGAAGAGCGAAGATCGAGGGTTTCTTCAGACATAGAGTAACTGGTCGTTCCTTCCGTTATCTATCAACGAATATTGAAGAGGGAAGGTGGTGCCTTCCTTGAAGACCTCTACGGATTAATAATCTCGTACCCAACAGCCCAGGCCCTTTTTGTAGGCACTCCATCCACTTTCAATCCATCAATTGAAGCTGCCACCAAAAATATGTTGATTACATCAAGTCCGGTTTGCCATGATCACTAATATCATCCAAATTTGATGCACGTACCATATATCCAAAGTGTTCAATTGATGTAAATGCTACAAGTGTGCCGCGAGCAATGCTCCATCTAGCTTTGTCCCTGGAAGCGCCCTAACACCGTGCTACTCGAACACTGTTGCTCGCTCTCCTGCGCCCCCTCTCTACCTATATATGCTAAAACGGCATATTGTGAAACACATCTATATCGCAGCGACGACTTGACCCGTGATGCGCCTTGTCATGCACACTATTCCACTGCTTCAATTCTTCCAACAGCTCTGTCGCCAGCTTCCTGACATTCCACTGCGGGATCGGGGTCCCCTGTCCCGATTGCGTTGTAGTAGGACCGCCGGCCGGGCCCTGATGGTCAGACTGGATCCTGTGTTTTCCCAGTCCTTGGCGATATCCTCGATCATGTGCTTGGAAAAGTTGTTGATTTGTTCGTTTGAGCCCAGAGCCGAGCTCGAGGGATTAAACTGGACGCCCTCGAAGAAAAAGACCGGATCAATCTGTACCACCGCCGTGGTATCGGTATTACCCGGTGGTCCCCGGCCCTTCGCCTTCTTCAGAGTATTAGCGAGATACTGACCGGCAGCGCGCGTATATTCCGTGAACGCCTCAATGGCTTCACGCAGGTTGTTTGCCTTCCGCAGGTCGTCTGTCACCGATGACCGGCTATTGTTGAACAGGAACGCGGTCATCGAGGGGCTCAACAAGTTCAGCAGCTTGGTCATCTGCGTCAACGTGTGCAAACGCTCGGGCCCTAACGCGATCTCCATCCTCTGCAGGAGCTGAACGTCTGCGTAGACGAATCTCAATAAATCAAGCAGCCTGTCCATGTCTTCTTCGTCGAATTCTCGATGGACACAGTCGGCATCAAACCACTGCTCCAGAGCTCGGACGTAGACATCGAGGATGATCCACCCTTCGGCTTTCTTGACAGCAGTGCGGATGATGGCAGGTATCATATGACCCAGCATGAACGACATGATGTGCGTATTTCTCATCCCTTCCTGAATGACTTTGCTCTGTCCTTCAAGTTTGGCGTTGGCAAGGGCCGCCTTGAAGTTCGGGTAAAGGTAGTATGATAGGTTCGACACAGCTCCTGTGACGTTGTCTTCAAGGCCGAGTCCATGTGAAAGTATCTTAGCCGTCTGTAGACTCGGATCCTGGGCCGGAGGCGCGTACAGGCTGCTGAACTCGTGGAAGAAGGGATCCACTGGATAGTCTTGGCTTTTGATCAGGTGAATAATGGCCTGAACGAAGGAGATATAACGTGCATGTTCAGGGGTGTCCACAAGAGTTGCAAGATCTCGCTTCACTTGTCCCATTGTGTGTTGAACGGCTTTTATGAACTCCCCACGTAGCGTTTTCCTTTTTGCGTATTATCTGGACTCCGCAAGCTCTTACGCAGCGATGTCAAGATATCTGCATGAAAGTCAGTCGGATTGTACCCTTGCTTGGATCTGCGGGGGCAACATACGCTCAAATAAGTCCCGGTTGGAGTTGTAGTCTGGAATACTTCCGAGTTCCACCGGGACATCCTGGAGATGTTTGCTAGCATGTTGTTTCACTGCGTATGCAAGCCTGTTCTCGTATGCCAAAGCTTCGGATGGCTTGGCAATGGCGTCTATGAGGACCCAAAGGGGGTCGTGTCAAGGTCCTAGGGCCATGTTAGCGAGGTTCGGACATGGGAAGTTGAAAATGCTAACCTGGAAGTCGGCCACGCCGCATTCTATCAGCATGGCGAAGAAAAGAGACAGATACCGTCTCGATGACAGGTACAGCTTTGAAGGCAAGCAATCGAACAGTCTGAACTTATCACCGGTTTTGAAGAATCGGGACAAGCGCTGTGAGAGTCAGTAATAAGATCACAAATAGAACAAGAGAAGACTGGGACTCACCGTTCCAAGGTAACGGTTAGATATTGCTGCGAACTGGCCAGCAACCGACACAACCTTCTCGACAAGTGCCGGGCCTCCACGGATAGCGTGTGGTGCTTGATTTTCCCCAGTAGACGATACTATTGTCCGCGCCATTGAGAAGAACGTAACTGCCACACTGCGGTCGAGATGCTGGAAGTGTTGTCAGTGAAAGGACATCTTGGAAACCCGTATCTACTCGGACTTACCATAACAGCATCATCTCCAAAATTAGCCTGCTCAGCTGGCACGTTCTGTCTCCCAAGAAATCGTTGAATGCTAGAGAGGTGCGACTCGACGGTAGCTAGGGCTACCTGCAACGTAGCCCATTCCAGTTCAGGGGGTGTACGAGAGAAGCGTGTGAACACTTCATGCAGTTGGTCTGTTGATGGTCAGCCGATAGTCCTCCAAGAGAATTCAGATTATGTAACTTACAGGTATTGATCACCAGAGAAGCAATGTCTAGACGCGGCGCGTGTCGTACAACATCCAAAGTGGCTTGTAATGAACAGCGCAAAACGTCAGTAGCGGCTTGCTTGTTCGCATTGGCAACGCTCTTCATCAGTTCCGGACTGACGCCCTTGGACGCGTCTTTAGACAACCGCGAAAACTGCTGCTGGATGTCGGACTCGACGGAATTGTACTGGTCCAGTACCTGCTTGAATACATCATTTTGCCACTCGACGAACGGCTTATATGTAGTCCTGTCGACTCGGGAGGTGACGACGAATCGTGCCAGCTGGTTCCATGCCCGGATGTTGATCAAGCATGCTTCTTTGTGAGAACTGCCAGGAACCACGAGCTTCTGGATCGTCTGTACAGACGGCCGCAGCAGGGGAGGGGCGCTCCAGAAAAGCGTACATAGCAGATCGTGATGGTTTCGGAGAGCAGCCAGGTCGCTCTCATGCACATCGCTCTCCCGGAGATATTGCCGATCGTGATTTGGCAGGACGCGCGCAACCAGATTTTTCATATCTTTGATTAGGCCAAGGTTTCTCAAACGCCGGATGGCCAGAGCAAGGAGCTTCAGGAATATGTGAAAGCAGCGATCTTCGGGCTGGAGCTTCAGTGATGGGGTCCCCGCCAGTTCTTCGAGGAACTGCGGCGATCGGTAGACTTCTTCATTCCTCAGATGTGCGAGCTTCTGACCTGCAAAGAAGTCGAAAATGGCCCCAATCACTGCATGCGGCTTCCGCCATCCCCACTGCTCTACCAAGTAGTGGCACCGACCGACAACCCCTCTGCAGTAATCGTTGAAACTGGGCGACTGCTGCTGGTTGCTTTTGTAAGCATCGAAGACGCGGCCCAATAGCTTCTGAGGCATGATCCAGCCCTCAAGTGGCATCATGTGTCGAATACCCGAAACAGCAACACCTTGGTTGTCAAATTCGCCAAGCGGCAAGATGGTGAATAGATCGTGCCACAGCTTCTCAAATACTCGCGCATCCACGGATTGGTCAAAGTCAGGTTTCAACATGAGGGGTGTCACCACGTCCCAGAATCCTGCTCGAGGAATGCGTGCCTCTTGTAATACCCGTACAAGGACGACCCAAGCAATCACCCGGTATTCCTCATTTCGGATGCCGTGCTCTCGGAAGCGAGCATCCTGAAGGTTATCATACAAGTCCCTGATATCGCTGAGATCTGACTTCAAAAGCATTCTTACGAGCCGTTGAGCAACCTTCTTCAGCGCGTCCTCAACCTGAAGTGACTCGGGCAAGTTCAGTTTCCCGCAAATCCGAAGGATCTGTAATGATATAATCAACAGACGTGTGAGGACCTCGATCGACTGTCTCGTGCTGCTATCCAAGACCTCTGTCGACAAGCCAAGGTGCTCAGCAAAGCCGGATATGACCTCGATCATCCTCTTGGCAAACATCTTTGCGGCATCGTTGTCGTTGGTGGGGAAGCTGACATGTTGCTGAAAATATGTTAGGACGAAATCTGCAGCTTGCACAGGCATCCCGGAAGGAGTTCCAGTAGACTCGATACTTGGTTGTTGTATCTTTTCGACTATCGAATCAAACACCAACCCTACCTCGGAAGAGGTCTGGGCGTCCCATGGCCCCCATCGAAGAACGATGTCGCGCAGAGATATTGAACAATGGCCCCTTGGTTGTGTGAGGTCACCAAGACGACTCTCGTCGGATGCCATGATAACTCGCCCATCTCCAATAATGGTGCTCTCGTGGAAGAAAACACCATGATCCAGAGGGAAGAGCTCGAAATGCTGCGTATAGTGGGTGCCATAAGGACCAAGCTCCACCAACCTGCTTCCTTTCTCCGTCGACATGGATGGCTCAGGAGTGGTTTCGAAAACCTCTGGCAAGGGATCGTTTGCATGTACATATCGAGCTGCCGCTGTATCTAAGGGCCTTGGCCGAGTAGATTTGCGAGGTCTCCTACGTGTTTTGAGCGCCGCGTCCGGTTTGCTCGTATCAACACGCCTTTGGGGTTCAGCTGCGGGCACAGAGACGGCAGGGGCTGCAGATGAGACCGAGAAAACACGCTCAAGACGAGCATTGGCGGCAGAAGGCAAAGCCTTGCGACTTTTGCGATATAGCGCATCGAGAGCCTTTTTTCGAGCATCGAACGCGTACCGGCTTAGAGGTTCATCTTCTTCCATTTCGAGCTGTGCCGCCCGTGTAGCGACTTTAGAGTCCTGTCTGTGACTCAGACCTTTCCGTTTCGTAGGCTTTTGGGTGGTCAGTGGTAGGTTCTCCAGATTACTGGCTTGCTCGAGATATGCGTCGTGGTCGACAGCCACAAACTTGTCGATGCTTGTCTGCCTTGCTAACCTCTTTGGTTTGGAGAAGCGCGATATTGATGTTGCGGCCTGCGGGCGAGGCCTCGGCGGTCTTCTCGATGGCTCTGCTACCTTGTTCGCTGAAGCGGGTCGCAAAGGCTTTTCGCTCGGAAGCGGGTGATCTGGGGACTCGTGAACAGGCTCAGGAATACGCGCCTGTATCTTGCCCCTTTTCCAGCTACGCAGAACGTCGTTCACCTCAACGTTATCTCTGCGCGTACCAAGGCTGATATGCTTGTTTTTAGGGCTCGCCTTGCCTTTGCCTGGCCTTCGCTTAGCTGCACGCGCGGCAATACGTACAAATTGCGGCGCGTCGGATTGCATAACATCAAGGATGCTGAGTCGTGGAGGGGGAGTGTGTCTCAAGTTCCGTGCATTCGTTGTGGTTTTGCGAGACGGCTGGTGTTCGAGAGCCTCTTACTAGCACCATTGGTTGAACCACTCGCCGAGCGGTCCAACAGCCCTGTAATGCGCTGCTGGCGTTTTCGTGCAATTGGTTGACCGGAAACTGGATTTTGAACCTTTCTTCGCTTCCCGGCTCGCTGTTGATTTGAACTCAAGGTGTTCCGTTTTCTGCTTGGTAGCATGTGATCAATGTGATCGTCCTCGATTACGGAACCAGCATCATCCTCAAAAATGGACAAGCCTTCGCCATTTTGATGCGGTATGGGTACATGGTCATTATTTCGTAAATTCGTATTGTTCGTGCTATTATCATTATCTGACTCATCGTCGTCGAAGAAAAAAGGTGTATTTGTGCTGTTGGGCTTGGGGGAAACGATACGTCTTTGGGCGACTCCTTTCCTTTGTGGCCGTTCAGGGAAGCCTCGGGGCTGCGCCGCTGAGTAGGCTTGAAGGCGGGTGCCCGATGGAGTTGTTGATCCAGCCGGATCCAAGACGCAGGAAGAACGCCACGGATCTTTCGCCGGAAGTTCAGATCGGGTGCCCTTTCTGGGCTACTGCTGGCTTCCGCATTATCAGGGTCCTCGGCGTCAGATCCAGCCATGTATTGGACGCCATCTTGGCTACCAGGTATATCAGAATCGTCGTCGACGGTTAGGTCGATCGGTTGGCGCCCCTGGTCTGTAGGGACAGGCGTACGGTCTCTGGATATATCTGCGCTGCTGGGCTTGGGGGTTATCGAGGCTACTTCTTTTCTGCGTCGAGTATTGTTGATGCCATCAATGGGTGTCACGGAGAAAACATGTGGGCTTGTCTGTGGCGGCGACGGAGGGATGTCAAATATGTCTGTTCCACTAGCTGCTGGGGATGGATGCCGAAAAACTCGCGCCTGTTTTCGTTTAGATGATGCATTTGGTGATCCGCGACGTTTTGTATGTGCCCTTGGTCTGCCTAGAACCGATTTCCTCCTGATAAGTTCCTCAAGCGTTGGAAGCTCGTCACCATCGTTTTCGTTCTGCGAGCTTCTCTGGTTGTCGGGAAGAGGCGGACGTCCAGTCGGCGTTGGGAACGACTCGGTGCGGAAGATAGTGCCAATTCGTCGCGATCGTCCAAGCTGTTGTGTTGTAGACTTATTTGGCTGTCTTCGGCAGTATCCTGTAGCCCGCCACCCGTCGATTGGGTGTCCTCCTCGTAATCTTCCTCTTGCGAATCTTTCTGTTTTGCCTCGTTTGCCGCCGCCTCCTCGAGTGCCAGTCGAACAGGCCTGATTCCACGGGACTTGAAGAGACTGCTATAGTGCGCACTTTCTAGCAGATACGGGTGTTCCTGTATAGGCTTTCGGGGCCGGAATGACCGACCCTGGCGGACAGCCTCCTCTCGCGCAAAGATCTCGTCCTCAGCTATACGTATGGCCGTCGCATTATCGATGTTGGCGTTGCTGCCGAGTTCGATGACAAGTGAAGATCGTTCCGCAGATTGGTTGGCCTCGCCAGCTTCGACAGCTGCAGCAGCTGGGACTGAGGTTTGAGTAGGCGTCGTAAGTTCCGCAATTTCGCGAGATGGCTCAGCAAAGTCAACTTCAACACCCCTCGGAGTTGAAGCTTTCTCGAACCGGTGCTCTAGTACTGGGAAAGGGCTCGAGGGTGCCAAGTCGTCGGGGAACAGATGATCTAAGTCTTCCAAGCTTTGCGAGGAGGTCGGCACATCCCATACATCTTTGTCGTGGTCGGTGGTGTGGTCTTGTCCACTGACAACGGCCGGTGTTGGATCGTCAAGATGCTGGCTGTTCGGGGCATCGTCGGCGTCGGCATCGGCCGCGATTGGGAGTTGAGGCAGCTGTGGCAGCTCCGGTTGCTGAGAGTCTTCGCTGTCGAACAGACTTTCATCGTCTGAGTCGGGGACCTCTCCAAGCTCCTTCCATTTCGCCATCACTATCGTAATGCATTTCCTCCCGTGTGCGACTGGGTTACAAATGCAGCATTGCTAAATCTTTAAAGTGGTTGCCCCAAGCCAAAGCTCTAATCGAGCAAACACCTGTGGAGACGCGTCTGGGGCGCTGAAGACGCGTTTTAGTGGTTAAGTGCTATCCGGGGTGGCGCTGTAAGTGGTTTTTTGTGCGCTAATGGTACTACCCGCCTGCCGGGAAAAGTCGCCCCGATCTACACTAACGAGCGCATCACCACTTTGAAGTCCAGAAACGCGAATTGGATGCCTCTACTCTGCTTTGATTACAACACTTCGCGAAACGTGTGCTAGTAGTCAACATGTCATATCTGCGAAACTTCATTGGATTAGCAGTCGCTGTTGGTTTTGGAGTCTGGAACGGCAAGGCACCCTTGTAACGCGGTGTCGCGAAATGTGTTTTTCTTATACTAACATACTCTCAGCTCAGTACGCCTTCAAGCCTGCCCTTGAAGAAGCCGCAAGGAAGAAAGACCAGTAAGTCTCTAGTAGACTATATGTCTTATATGAACATGTTATAACTAACCCTTGTAATAGAAACGATTTAGCACAAGCTGCAGCTCGCGGCCGGGCTTCAGCTGGAGGGACTACAGGATCCCAACAGGAGGCCGCAAAGAAGAATTAAGCTGTATAGACTACTATTCAACTCGCACTCTTCTGTTTCGGTGGACTTCTGAAGCCAGCTCACAATGCGACGCTCAACGAGAAACACCGCGTCGCGGTTGCCAGTAGAAGAGTTAGCACCAGCCAAAGTCACTGGTCAGGGGAAATCAACTCAGGGAAGCCAATTGCCCAAGCCCAGAGCAGGGCCAGTAAAAAGCGACTTGTCGCTAGCGAGTCTAGTGACGAATTTGTCGAGGATGAAGAACCAGAAAAGCCGGCGCCAAAGAAACGGAAAGCGGCCGGGGCAGGCAACCGCTCTCGGGACAAGAACCCCCAACTTGCTCAGCAACTTTTCGGCCGTGACGCGGCGGCACCGCCAGACGCATTTACTATCACCTTCCCTGGGCGACAGCATCCTCTGTCTTACCACCGCCCCCTTCTCTAGACAATGCGAAGGGCCGCGCTTCTCTGCTTGCATGGTTTGACAGCGTGAGCGCATCGCGTGCTATGCCCTGGCGGAAACCCTGGATTGATCCGTCCTCAGTCCCCGATGCCGCGGTACTCCGCGAGCAGCTCGAACGTCGTGCCTACGAGGTCTGGATCAGCGAGATCATGTTGCAGCAAACGCGTGTCGCCACTGTGATTGACTACTGGAACAAATGGATGGCGAAATGGCCCACTATCCACGACTTGGCTGCGGCCGACGCCGACGAGGTACTTGCGGCTTGGCGCGGCCTCGGCTACTATAGTCGAGCTACTAGAATCCACGAGGCTTCGAAGATAGTCTGTGAATCCGATGAGATGCAAGGGCTTCTGCCGGCCGAGGTGGAAAAGCTACAAGCCCATATCCCAGGTGTGGGCAGGTATACAGCGGGCGCCATCTCAGCCATCTGCTTTGGACGACCAGCGCCTATGGTCGATGGCAACGTACTGCGTGTGCTCAGTCGGCAACTTGGTCTCTTGGGGGATGTCAAGACTGACAAAGCCGTCATTGATCTGCTATGGGGTGCAGCCACTGCCTTGGTCGAGGCTGTTGCGCAAGATGATGAGGCGCCCAGCACCGAAAACGATGGACATGCACTTAGCGACCGTCCAGGTCGATGGGGTCAGGGTCTGATGGAACTAGGGGCAACGATATGCACACCAAACCCCAATTGCTCGGACTGCCCGATTTCCTCGAGTTGTCGTGCGTACGACGAAGGCTTGAAAGCTTGCCACTGACTCAGACAAACCGACAACTCGGGCCATCATTCCCGATATAGAGGATGCGTGCACTTTATGCCAATCATATGAAGAGTTTGCCCTATTAGACGAGGCCGGCCAGAAGCCCAAGCCCACCGAAACCGCGAAGGCACCGTCGCAGAAGCAGACATCTCTACAGTCCTTCTTTTTCACCTCTGCTAAGGCAAAGAAGTCTGCATCATCCCCTCCCGACGACGCTGCTTGTATGCCAATTATAACAAATCATGCAAAAAAGTTTCCCCTCAAGGTCGCCAAGAAGGCAATCCGGGAAGAGCAGACGCTGGTCTGTGCCATTCGGCGCGATGATGGACACTATCTAATCCATAAACGCCCCGAGAAAGGACTCTTGGCTGGACTGTGGGAATTTCCGTCGAGTATTTTATCGGACCCCAGCGAGGCTCAACCAAAGTCACGAAAGCAGATCGCATCACGCTATGTGCATGATGTGCTGGGTCTCCCCGCAGGTGATAAAAGGCTGAAGCATGTCGGGGAGCTGGGGAGTGTCCCCTGGCTGTTCTCACATCTCAAACTGACCATGCATGTTCACCTCTTCAGCGTCAAGGGTATTGATTGCGAGAGTGCACCTAGTGTGACTGGCACAAATTCAGGTAGCCGGTGGAGCAACGACATCGAAGAAGAATCCATGGGCACTGGCATGAGGAAATGCTGGTCACTTGTCAACGAGGCCATGGACGCGGCGGCAGAGTAGGCGATTTATAGATCTTGGGTGTTCATGTACTTGTTGGACAAGACACTTGTACGAACCGGGCTCGGCGCATATAACTTAATCTTGCATTCCTAGATGTATGCCCTATGTGGCACCATATAGAACACCACGTATTGACTCCGCAGCGAGATTTCTTTGTTCTGTGATTTGCAAATGGGTAAGAAGACCACCTGCCTACATCTCCTGTAACCTCAGCTCAACCGAAGCGATGCGCCTGGCAACTTGCTTTTTCCGTACGACGTGAGCAGTAAGGGTGCCTCTCCAAAGTCTCAGAAAGAAAGAGATCTGTTTTTGGAGTCTTGGCTTCCGGCATTTTTGCACCATCCAGATCTATAAGTTAGGCGCCGAAGCATCAACTCAATGTATCGTGTGTATTGACGCTTAGAGTATCAAGTGGTTGATGAAACTCGGCGCTTAAACAGACCCGCAATGCCGGGCGCTCCCGTTGAAGCTCCCGCAGCCAATCATCCGCGGTTGACAGCAGAAGCTCAAACCCTCGAGTCCCTCAGCTACTGCAACCTCAGCAAAGCCAAGAAAGAGGCTGGGGTGCTACTCTACTCGAAAAATCCCGAAGACAAAACCCGCCAAAAAGCATTTCGCCGTCCCATCGTCCCGTCCGTCGTGGTTCTATCTCGTAACGCATTCAGCCTGACTCTATTCAGCAGGTGTACCGGTATTCGACCAGCCAACGCCGACTTGATCAAGCTCAACGACCGACATCATTTTTAATCTAGACTCTGATTATGCTACCCGAAAACAAGTTTTGGACAGTGGCAAAAAGGCCGGGACCCTTTAGAAAAGAAGAGCGGATCGGCCTGCCAAGAGGCTAGTTCTTCAAGTGACAAGTCAAGTCGAGATCGCTTGATTGGTTGCCAACTCACCATGTCTTGGTGGCCCACCGGGCATGCTTGAACGATGGTGAACCAAGATTCGACCCCAGCTTTTTTTTTCCTATCGTCCATATCCGTATGAGCCCTCACATTCCTCGTGCCCTGCATTAAACTCAGGAACACTCATGAGTGGCTGCAGTAGTCACCCAGTCACCCGTCATCCCTGCCGGTCGTTCTTCGCTTTCTGCTTAGCTTCTTCTCAAAAAGACACCGCCGCGAGACCGCCATGTTGACTTTACCTGCCACCTGCTTGCAGTATGTAGAGAGACACCGAGAGACCCTGGATTGCTTCGTGGCACAGCCCACCACCCACTTCCTCTTCAGGGCAGGTTCCCAGATCTGGCCAATGTCGTCACTGCATGGCTCGAGACACTATGGACACTACACATAAATGCCAGTCCAGGTGTTCCCACCGCGATGGCGAACTTCTGGAAAGACGGGCGCCATTTGGATACTAAAAGAGGCCTATCACTCCAGGCCCGGCGTCCCCTTGCACAGCCTGTTTATTTAACTCGTTCAATATATATGATATCAAGTCCAGCCCGTGCCCCCTCGGCCGAGATCTTGATATACATCCCAAATATACTACTGTGTAAGCACATGGCGGAGTGAACTATATCAATCAACCTATCAATCTTCAAGCCACCCTACGACACCACACCCGCTCTGAAGATTTAAGCGCGGCTCGAGGACAAGAATAAACCGCGCTGGAGACCGTTCGGCTTGCAGACCTGAGCCAAGACCAGAATTTGTACTGTTCGGCTGCCGGCCTGACAGAGGGAAACGACTGGCTGAGAGGCAGCGCTTAACTCGACCCCCGGACCCGCGCAGGGCACCTCGTAGCCGACAAAGAAAGCGTCTGCGTGCGAGCCCAAGTCGAAACAAAGGAAAAGGCTGCTGAGAAATTTCGACTCTTGAAACCCAGTCTGATTTGTCGGTCACAGTCAGCTGGTCCTTTTGGCTGGGCTATTGTGAGGTGCGTTGTGTTTGTCTTTTAACAGTCTCCTCCGGCTCTCTATTGTTCTCCCCCATTACTCAATATGTCTGTCCACGATTCCTTCACCTAACCTCGACTCCTCAATACATTCACCATTTTCCCTTTTGTCACTCTTGTTCTTTCTTTATGGAGTCACGGGGAACAATAGGTTGATCTGTTATTGGGGCATTTTCCTTGACCTTCATTGTTCTATTATAACAACCACCTTTTTCTTAAAACCACTTATTCAAAGGCTTGCCTTTCTACCTTTCAATTTCTACTTGGCCAATTTTCCGTTTTGGGTACATACTCGTTATACACACACACACACACACACGAATTTTGTTACTTCTCAGCATTTGCATTGCGCCTTGCATTACACGATCCAGCAAAAGAAGCTATACACACCAGCGACGAAACAGCACTAAATCTTGCTTGACAGGATACGCAAAGACCGCCTCACCATGGCGTCGACCCATGATCAATATGCCCTTCCGGCATCCTTGAAGGGCGAGAGCTTCGAAATGAAGAACCAAGGCCCACAAGACCCTCCCACTTATTCGACAAATCCCGGCGTCGTCAGGACCGACGGCCATGCACCCTACCTCGGACTCCAGGCCCGCCTGTCCCAGATCTGGCTCAACCGATGGACCATCCTGCTCATCCTGGTGCTTGTACGGGTGCTGCTCATGTTGGGAGGACTGAACGACAACCTCGGCGAGGCCAAGATTAAGGCTCTATCGGCCTGTACCAAGGTGGAGGATGTGGGCAGTGCCATGGCCTCCATGCCTCACTACCTGTCCGTCGGAGTCAACCGCTTGACTGCAAAGGGCATTACTGAGACCGTCCACGGCATGATGGTCATCCTCGACATGATCCTGACTGGTGTCAAGGAGCTCATCCTGTTCGTCATCAACATGATGACTTCGACTTACACCTGCCTCATCAGCGCCGCGGTCCATGGCGGCCTCAATGTCTCTGCCGCCGTGATCACGAAAACGACCGACGCGATGAACAAAGCTATTGGCCCCATCACCGACGACATCGCCAAGGTCGGCGACAGCGTCCAGAACGAGATGAACGACATCCTCGGCAAGATCAGCCAAGGAATCGGCAGCATCGGCAGCGTCTTTGGCAAGGATCCCCCAAAGCGCCGCAAATCAACATGGGACCCGACCTGGACAAGCTCAAGAACGTCAAGATCGACACCTCGGGATTCGTCTCCGACCTGAACAAGCTGAACAAGGAGCTGCCCGACTTCGACGATGTGCAGAACTTCACCCGCAGGGCCGTCTCGATCCCCTTCGACCTGGTGAAGAAAGCACTCAACGACACCTACGGCGCGTGGAAGTTCGACGACTCCGTCTTCCCCGTCGCCAAGAAGGAAGCCCTCTCCTTCTGCTCCAACAACTCCGGCATCGTCGACTTCTTCGAGAACCTGTTCAAGATCGCCCACACCGCCAAGATCGCCTTCATCGTGGTCATCTGCATCCTGGCCGTCCTCGTATGCATCCCCATGGCCTATTGGGAGATTTACCGCTGGCGCCGCACCGTCACCTACGCCCAGACCTTTAGCGAGAAGAAGCACGACGACGTCCACTTCATGATGCTGGGCGCGTCGCCCTTCACCTCCAAGGTGGGCATCCAAGTCGCCGAGAAGGTCAGCAAGGACGAGCAGCGCCGCAACCTGATCCAGTGGGCCGTGGCCTACGGCACCTCGATCCCGGCCATCTTCGTGCTCTCGCTGGCCATCGCCGGCTTCGTCTCCTGCCTGTGCCAGTACATGGTGCTCGCCGCGGTGGAGAAGGAGGTGCCCGCGCTCGCGAACCAGGTCGGCAACTTCGCCAACGAGGTCGTCACGAGCCTCGAGGGCGTGTCCGAGGGCTGGGCGCGCGACGCCAACAGCGTCGTCCTCTCCTTCCAGAACGAGATCAACAACGACGTCTTCGGGTACGTGACCAACGCGACGGGCGCCGTTAACGACACGCTCAACACCTTCACGCGCCTCATGGACAAGGGCCTGACGACCGTGTTCGGCAAGACCATCCTCGAGGACCCGATCAAGGAGGTGGTGCGCTGCCTCATCGGCCTGAAAGTCGAGGCGGTCCAGAAGGGTCTCACGTGGGTCCACGACCACTCCAAGGTTAGCTTCCCGCTCTTCGGCAACGACACCTTCTCCGCCGGCGCCCAGCGCTCCATCGACGGCGACTCGGACATGACGACCTTCCTGGCCTCGCCCTCGAGCGTCACGACCGACGAGGTCACCGGCGCCGTCACGCGCGTCACCAACCACCTCCGCAACGGCATCATCCAGGAGGCCCTCATCTCCACCGGCCTGCTGCTCGTCTACATCGTCGTCGTGCTCATCGGCATCATCCGCACCATGATCGCCTTCCCGGCCGCCAGCGGCTACGGTACGCACCAGAACCGCGGAGGCCCTCTGACCGGCGACGGCCGCCCTCCCATGTCACCGCGCACCGCCCAGTTCGTCCGCCGCTCGCAGAGCGAAGGCCCGCCCATGTTCATGACCAGCGCCCGGAACAACAACACCAACAGCGGCAGCGACCCCTTCGGCGACGACGTCGCGTACGCCACCGTCGGCCGGGCGCCGCGGTCGAATCCGACGACGCACTTCGGCCACGCACGGCAGAGCAGCTACGGCGAGACGGGCAACTACGGCAACGAGAAGTACTAGAAGGACTATTCTCGGCGCCAGAGTGCCGCCATTCTTCCCGGGCACCGGCGAGCCTCTTTCTCGGACCCAGCGTATTCGGAGAAACAGCAGGGTAACAACTGGACCCCACTGCCCTGAGTATTTTCCCTTAATCATGATCAAGGGTTGGTTGGCTGGTCACATGCACACATACCCTGGGGCTGGTTCCTTGGGGGATGGGCTCGCTCAACAGCAACAACAAAGCGGTTTGATTTTCAAGTTTTGCATTTCGGTCGGTTGGGTACGACGTCGTCTCCCTAGCGAAAAAGGACTTTCTTCTCCTACAGTTTTCTCTATATCTCTCTTGATACCACATCATCGTCATAGACGAAAGGCGTTCTTATTTGGCATTTGGTATTTGCTCTTTCTTATCACGGACTTCCTTCGTGGCAATGTCCTGAGCCTACCTACATACACGAAAAAAGGGAAGGGGAAAGAGCCAACAGTGGATATATTCGGTCATCCATACAGTATATACATAATCTAAAGAGGCGGAAAGTGTTTCACGACACACCATATGCGGAGGGCTATGATTGATAGGGTTAGTATTTCCCCTTGCGTTTACGGCAGATATTTTCTTCTCCAGATAAAACCACCAGAATGGAAATACACCGCATGGGCTACTACTACATGACTACACTTTTCTGCTGTGACTTGTGTGAACTGCTTGTGACTCTTGAAAGTTGGGTATCTGAAAAGCAGCTAGACATTACACTCATTCATACACATAATTAACTCTACCCTTTTCCTTGTCCGCTGGCTACAGATGTTCTTGGTGGTAGTTGCTTCTTCGCTAATAAAAAACATTATCATCACCCGCTGACCATCTTCCTTCCCCCTAAAAATAAATATCGAAAACTGTCCTTTCGCACGTTACCGTATTACAACTTGGCCTTGATGGGTTCAAAGACAGGCTTGGCTTCGATGACCAGTATAGGTACCGTATGGTGCTTGCATTCCCAGCGCGTCGTAACTTGCTCTACGGTGGTTGAAGAAGACACCAAAGATTCCAGGGCACCGAGATCTGGATAGGGCACGTAACGGACCCTACGCAGCTCGCTGTTGGTCCTGTCGTCCACGAAGATGCCGTACCGCGGCCTCGTGCTTGTACCAGGGTCTCCATGAAGATCGAGCGCCAACGAGGTATAGGTCCGTGGCTGATAGGTCATGACAGGCGTGTGTTGCAACGCCCAGCTTTGCGCAAATGTGGTCGTCAATCCGCCAACCACGCTTCGCTGGCACGGGAGGACAGGCTGATCTGCCCCAGCCGCCTAGGTAGATGTAGCTATATCGGCAACACCATCAACCCGTGCCAGGGCCGCAACAGTGGGTTCCTATCTCGCTGTTGTGGCGGGGAACATTCTAGACGAAAGAAACACGCCCTTGACGCTACGGATGGCGTCTTTCGTTTTCTTGTACTCGTCGTCTTCCTGTTGGGTAGTTCGACCCATTCTTGGAAGGCCGTACAAGGACGCAGACTCGGACCACTGGGGCTGCCTGTAAACTTTATCTACTTCCTCGCGTAACTCGCATACACCCGAATGGAGGTTTGACGTATCCTCGGCCCGCTTCGTGTACATGTCCGACAGCTCTTTCACAGCCGAGGACAGCCGCGCGAGACGCCGCGCCTGCGCATCGACCGTGGATTCAGTCGCGTCGGAGCCACCCCGAGAGGGGGTAACGGTAGGCGGCGGAGTGGAGGTCTGCGTGCCGATGTCGCGGTGGAACATCTCAGTCGGGTCGTCGTAGCTACTGCTCTTGTCGTCGTCAGCGTCGGTGTAGGCTTCGGATTGCTGCCGCAGGGGTTTGCCGTTCTTGTACGGCACCTCGCTCACGAGGCCCTCGAGCTTCTCCACCATGTGCGATACCTTCTCGTTCACGTGCGTGTAGTAGTCGGAGCGCGCCTCGGTCTGGGTCTCGACCATCGGGCTAACGATGAGTCGCGCGGCGCCGTATAACAGTGTCCATGCTGTGCCAGAAACGGCCACGATATCGAGAAGACGCGACGGGGTGATGAGAGGCGGTGGTCGAGGAGAGTGGGTGAGGAATTCGGGGTAGGTGATAATTGGCGGTGCGTCGCTCGTAGCAGGAGCTGCTGAAGTTGGTGATGTCGTCTGTGGTATTGTGGGTTCTCCAGCTGTGACTTTCTCTGGCACGGCTTCTGGTTCTCGTTCTGGGGGACCCGATGATGAGGCAGAAGGGGTTTCTGCCTCCGCCTCGTGCTCTTCTGAAAGAAGCTTCTCAATGTCTTCGGTTTGCAGGCCTTTGGTTTTGAGGAACTCGGCCTTTTTGGCGCGACTCTGTCCTTGGACGCTCTCGTCGGCTAAGAAGCGGCGCGCTTGGTCTAGGGTGGTTGGTTCAAAGCCTGCAGGCTGCGACTCGATCGATTCACCTTGTGCCGGAGCCTCGGCCTTCTGGTCTTCTTCAGCCATACTGGCAGCGTTGCGCAGGACTGTGGGCGATGCAGGCGTAACTTGAGCAGCGGCGAAGGATGGGAAAGAATGCATCAATAAATATGAACGACGGTGGATGGATAAGGTTGTCATATGCCTCGGCAGCTTCAGCTCAAGTTAGTAGGCTGGCTGGCTGGGGCCCCCACACTGCTGCTAGACGCCCCCGTTATTGCCGTGTACCGATCCGATGTCTAGGTCATGTACCTGCCTAGGCTAAGTACTGCCACGGGTAAATCCTGGAGGCAAGTACCTGATCAATGGCTGAATACCTTCTACATGCTATATCTCGAAATTCATACTCTAAATGAAATTCAATGATATGAACAGCTTGCAGGTTCGAGGAGCCAGCCCTATGCGTCCTTGTTACCTTCGGATTCTACTTTGTAGAAAGACGGTGTTTCTATTAGACGTGCGTACCAGGTTCTGGGCCTTCACCGAGCCTCACCGAAGATCCTGGCAGTCAATCTCACGTGACTTTGAATGTATTGAAGCGCCAGCCAGTATGATATGATACGCGACTTGACTCATCCTTAGGAATCCAGGTCATAATTGTTTTTGTCAAACCGGCAATTATTGTTTATCAATCCAATCATTCTTGTGATCAGGCCTTGCATCCTATCAAACGTAAAGCGTCCTCAATATCAGAGTCGCGCACGCTAATAAGGTTAGTTGATCGCCCAACCAGCTTAGCTGGACGGTGGATCGGAGGTGCCCAGATCTCGTCCCTTCAAACCTCCAAGACTCATTCAGCCTGTTCATTCAGCATCACTCATCGCTCGTAAGCAACCTGCCTGCCGCCACCCCGTTCCACCCCCGAATTCAAAGAAAAAGGCGAGTAAGCGCATATTTATACGACGCAGTACCTCATTCAGCTCACTAGACTGTTTCGGTGCGACGCAAAAAGGGGATCTGCGAGCCAATCGAGTGCAACTCCACGTCAGAAACCCATTTCACCCATTCCATCCAGTCCGTCCAGCAATCAGTCAATCAATCAATCCCGCACAGCCAGCTTCGCCCAAGACCAGGGGGCGGCGAAACGAAACCGCAGGAACCCAATCGACAGGTCCTCTGCAGCTTGGCCAGGTAAGCCACATTGGGACAGAAGTAAAAAGCGACATCAAGCATACCTGCATATTTAGACTTGTCGTAAGTGTGAGCCGCCGGCATCTCTTCTTCTTCTGTTTCTTCTTCATCCTGTCATATTCTCCCTGCCTCCCTCATTTGCTTTTAACCTGGCGACATATTCGTGCAATCTCCATTGGTTCAAGTGAATATATAAGAGAGAATACAATACGTCAAGTAGTATGTCGTAATAAGGGGGCGAGGAAGAGAAAAGAAACCATTTGGATAGCAAACAAACAACACATAGTTGTATCCGTCAAATGGGCAGGGGCATTCGATCGGGTCGGTTTCAGGGTACAGATACTTGAGCTCTACTTCCCACGTGCGGCTTGCCGTTGGGTCCAACAAGGGAACCTTAGACGAAGGCATCTGGTTGGCAGCACAAAGACTTTGGGAATTGGCATCTAGCCTGGGGGGCGCCTCGTCTGTACCCTGACCACAACCAGACTGGCCGAACGTGTGTCACGGCTATCTCTAAACGCCGCAAGCTTAATTCAACCTCTCAGCCCACTCCAAAGACACTCACGTCGAACCTCCAAAAAAAGCATTGCCCTTGCATCCCTCACTTCCCATCGCACCTCTGCCGCTCACCAGTCCGGCGCGACAACCACCCCATATCCCCCATCTTGTCCCCCGCCTCATCCATCTACAACCCCACAAACCCTCATTCGACACATACCCCTGGATTGTTTCTCATCATGGCGTCCCGCCCTCGCCGCGCTGCAGCCCAGAAGGCAAACTCGGCAATTACTGACATGGTCGACAGCGACAACATCACAAGTAGTCGAACCGGCAGGATCATGTCTTCCAGGACTTCATCGCGTCGGTCTGAGGGTAAGAGCGCCGTAGCAACTGTCACACGCGGCCCTCCGTCTTCTCCCTCGGATTCTAACCAGCATATGCATATTACAGTCAAGTTGCCCGCCAGCAAGCTCCGCCAGGCTACTACCAGTCGCCCCACCAGCTCGTCTTCTGCCAAGGCCTCCGTCATTGCCCGTGAGGGCTTTATCGGCGGCGAGATACTCTCGGGCAAGAGGACCCGAGTACAGAAGAAGAGCTACACGCTCGATTCCAGTGATGATGATGACGACGCTGAAGGCGAGGAGGAGGACGCCGAGGGTGAGGACGACGACATGATCGAGGTCGGCGAGGAGGATGCCGAAGGCGAGATAGTGGTGGACGACACCATGGACCTTGATGCCGATGGCGACGAGGACGATGCTCTCGGTGAGGAGGATGCCGAAGGTGAGGAAGACGATATGGACGTCGATATGACGCCGTCAGCGCCCACGATCAAAGTCTCGAGACCCACCAAGGCCACCAGCAACTCAAAGAACAAGACGCCGACCAAGGCGGCAAGTAAGCCCGTCATCCAAGCTAGGGACAGTGACGACGATGAGCTTAGTGAACTTGAGAGTGAAGACGAGATTCAGGACACCGTAAAGGTCGGCGGTGGCGATGACCCTGATGAGGATGCCGAAGGTGAAGAGGACGACGAGATTGAGGCAGCCGGCGCGCCGCAAGAGGATGATGACGATGATCTCGAGAGCGGCGATGACGACGGCGAAACCCCTGACCTCACGAAGATGACTAAACGACAAAGGGCACGTTTCGAGGATGACGCCGACGGCAGTCTCCTGAAGCTCTCTGACGGTAGGCATTCCCCTTTGCCCTTGGTACATTGATGGAATCCGCTGACACCCATATATAGAGGTCCAAGCCAAGAAGGTCTTCACTGCAGAAGAGATCTCCATGCGGCGCGCAGAAATGGCTCGTCGAAGACGCAACCTCAGCGAGAAGCGCAACGAGGAAGTCAAGGTACGTATCTCCTAACCAGCCATCTTTGTCGATACATAGCACTAAACAAGCCATATAGATGGAAACCATCAACAAGCTTCTCAAGAAGCAAGCCCCCAAGGCAAAGAGCAAGGCTCAGCTCGCCAATGACGAGTCTGAAGCTGCCGATGCAAACAAGGCAGACCCGATCTTTGTGCGATGGATCAGCAGCAAGGAGGGCAACCGCATCGCCGTCCCCGAGGAGATGCTCGGTGGTCCTATGGGCAAGGTATTCACTCCTGGCGGCCTGCGAAGTGGGAAGATGGTCGAGGAGGTATCCTAGGACGACATCACGTCTGCCCAAAGCCTTCCTAGGCAATAGGCTGCTGTATTGACAATGGGCTCCCGGGTGACAAAGTGTCTATACGAATACACTTGTCCCTTCACTGGGTAGCCCCTGAGCATTTGTTTTTCAAAGGGCGTATCGGTTTCATTTCCTTGTATTTTTTAATAAACGTAGCCACCTTGGGTAACTCACGAGTTATCTATCTGTCCCAAGAGCGCAGAGTATAGAGTGGAGGGCTTACAGAGTATCTGTATGTCTAGTGTCCTCCAGGCATGCCCGGAATATATATCATCCCAAAGTCTTTTGGTCGAAGCATTACACATTCATCTTAGTGACAAATTTAGATGTCTCCGAGCTGCTCTACGGTGTCCTACTGAACTAGGATTGTTCACAGAACTGAAGAGACAACCACACGATAGCCTATGCCATGTAACACTTTTGTTCCAACAATACCTTTATCAGATTTCTGTCGGCGAGGGTGAATGGAATGTGATCAAGTCCCTGACTTGACTGTCACTTGGTAGTGAAGTATGGTGTGTTGGATCTGTGCATATCCAATGGCCAAGATACCCTCCGTCAAATCCTTTATGAGAGAACCAAACATTCCTGTGCCTTTCTCGCGGCAGTGTGCCTGCTATGGTAACTGTCGGCTGAATTGAACGTGAGAAGGCCACTGACTTTGACTAGTCACTTACGGTGAATACTGTACCACTCCGGTTCTGTGTATATAAAGATCACCAGCAATCTCGTCGTCGATTCTTTTTTCGCAACAGAACCCAACCTTGCCCACACTCGCTACCTCATAACTCATGAGCCACGTAAGTCCTTATCCTCGTCGATATTGAATACGAGGAAGCCCTTGTGCCACTCTCTTGTTCTGTGTCTTTATAGATCACCAACATTCCCGTTGCCGACTTTTTCGCAACAAAACCCGACCTTCCTTGAAACCATCACCTCATTGCTTGTAAGTCCCCTAGCCCCCATCCTCGGCGACAATCGCCCATTGACTTCATACTTACAGTCGCATAGCATTACCTCGACGACGATAGCTCAATCGACGAGCTCCAGTACCCCCTTTGAACCGCATCATTCTTTGGGAATACTTCGCCAGAATAATGCAGCGCTACAACCCCGCCGAGCAGAGGGCTATCCGGGCCTACCGGAGGCAAAGCTGGCGGACAGGGGCCACAGAGAAGGATAAGACACACGCGCTGCGCGTGGCGCTGTCGAAACTTCCGAAGAGAAAGCGCAGAACGTTCCTTGATGAGGTAAGTCCCGTTCCCCCATGTCTTTCCCTTCTTTCTGTACCCGTAGTTCGTGATGGTCGCCGAATGCCTCTTTTTCCTGCGGTGGTCTATAAGTCTAACAGCGAAACAACTTACAGGTACACGAAGGATCGAGTCGTCGCCCTGCTGAGCATGCTGAGCATGCTGCCTCATTACCATCAGACCCTATCGTCATCTCTGATGATGAGAACGATGGGGGGAGAACATGGCGTCGGTGATGCCAACGCCACCATCGATGATGGCGAGAACGAGACTGCAAAGAAAGGAGGCAGCAACAGTAGTCACAGCACCAACACCGGCAAGCCCCAAGTCGGCTCGTCTCTCCTCGACGACGACGATGACGATCAAGGAGCGGACTTACGGGCTCCGAAGGCCCCCTGTCCCAGCTGCCGCCCCCATCGCCCTACCGGTTCCCAAGAGGACGAAGAAGAGGTACCCGCGGCGCAAGAAGACGCTCGCGGATGCGCTTGGGGTGGACTTCGTGGATGAGGAGAAGTTGCAAGCCGAGTTCGAGGCCCTGGCGGCGGAGAGCCGGATGCGCACGGGAATTGGCGTAGGTAGCACTTCCACGGCTGGTGCTCCTGCTACTTCTACGGCTTCTGCCCCTCAGCCAGGAGTTGGCGGCGAAGACAAATGATGGCAATGGATGGAGGTGGATGGTAGCACCAAGCCTGTCATAGTCTGAAACTAATACTACCTACTACCTGCAACGATGCCATAATGACTTCTTCTCACTACTTACCATGCATCCATGGTATTACGACGTACTAGCCCAAGACAGCAGTGTGCGTTGACATTAGTAGTACCCCAAGTACTTTGGCATACAATATAGTAGCGGAAAGCTCTGATGAAACTTCCCCTGACCGTTCCCCGAGATCTTTGGCGGAAATGCAACCATGAGTAGATGAGATAAGATCAGCAATGGCACATGGCATGCCACGAGGAATCCCAATCTGTCTGCCACTAGCACTTTACCATCTCATCTCTTCTGTCACTAGGCATTATAGAAAACTACTCGGAAATGTGCAGTGGAATTAACCAGATGCCAGAGGTGCTTGAGTAGATATCGTTCCGGTTTCGTTGTAAATACACCAAGATGTAGGTTGAAACGAGGAGTCCGCCCTTTCTTAACTCGGAGTCGTGCAATAAGAAGTAGGAGCGAACCACAAGCTTTCGGCGAGCCACACTATTCATATATATACTTCTGGAATTAACTCCTTTATATAGAAGAGCATTATTTGAGTACAATGACATGGATCAAAGTGTGTATGTGTGTGTAGGATTGTATGTAGGGAGGTATCAAGAATTAAGCATACAAAGCCAAGGTTCCAATGTGGAGCATCAAGGTAGCTGCCAACCTAATAAGCGCCTTGCATCCCAGGCCCGTCCGTCTGATCAAATTTGGGTGCAAGCAGGTGCTTTTTTTTCGCGCTCTCTCTCATTTTGGGTTGATACTTTCCGCCGGGGGTCGGTGCTCCCCGCTAAGCACAGGCTCAGCAAAGCAAAGCAGGAATTGAACACAAAGTCACACCACCACAAAATCATCCCGCCCATGTTGAATGGGAACAAACCGGTATTTGCCGTTTTCGTGCGAGGCTAATCTGACGCCTCTACAAGCTACAAGCCCACCTTCACCTTGTCTTGTGCCCTGCAGCAGCATCAGCTGTGCCCCGATTTCAATTTCGTTTCCACGCCCGTCGCCACGAGTACACACAAGGGCACTCATTGTATTGCCACTCTCTGTCTGTCGAAAGAGGTACCTTCATCTTTTTCAGTTGCGATTGTCCAAGCAAGGTTAGCCGGGGGCTCAGGAGATCTCATGTTACATGCCCTCGCCTTTTGTGACCCGAGAGAGCCACTGTTGAAAGGAACTGTGAGTACAATACCACCCGCGTCCCGATCCTTTGATGCGAGCGTTAGGGGGCGTTAATAAATGTCTCGTCGTATTGGGCTTGCGTACCTCCTGCATCTGCCCTGCGCCCTTTTTATTCCCTTCATGTATCCTTTATGCACGCAGAGGGACGACTAGCTACTCGGCAGTGTCGCTGCAGACTACTACCTACAGTCTACAGTACCTGGCGCTGCAATCAATCTGCCTACAGTTGCGTATGGGTGTGGCTGATGGGAATAAAGTGACCCTCCATAGTTCATCCAGAATCCGAATCCTCCACAATCAGAGTTGAAGGCTGCAGATCCTTTTGTCACACGACACGACTCATCAGCGGAAACGGTTGAAACCAAAACAGTCAGTTCCCGCTTGCAACCACCCGTTTCAATCGGCTTTTTTGTCATCTTCATCATTCTCTCGTCGCCGGCACCGTTGTCTCTCACCCCCCTCTCTTTAGCCTCTCGACTATACACACCGACTTCGCGAATCAGTCCCGTTCTGGTGCTTGTTCTTTTTGGCCCTTTGCTATCCCGCCCCGTGTGCGCCATAGCGAGGCGAGCCCTTGAGCCATCGAGCCCTAGGTTGCTTGGCCCCTAGGCATAGCATAGCCGAGAATTCCCTATCAATCTGCATAGACCTAGACTTACGAGTACAACTCAGCAGCTGCACCTTCCCATTTGGTTTAGACGGGCAATCCATTATGCAGGCTGAACTAGCACGGGAGCCGTCGATCCTTCCCCAAAGCTGCCAAAGGTCAGAAGAGAATGGCGCTGCCCATGTTGCAGTAGCAGCAGCAACAGCAGCATCAGCAGCAGTAGCAGTACCTCCCACCCAAGCTCCGTCAGACTCTGGTAAGTACAGTACCTCTCTCTCTTCGTTTGATTCTATTCAATTACCCGTCAACTCAAAATCCTACCTACTCCCTTACTCGTACCATGCTATCATCCATCTACAACGATGATGCGAACAAGGCATACACCACCTTGGAGCACAGTCAGCCCGTCGGCCTTGGTCTGCAGGGACCTGATTCTGCACCATTGCTTGTCCTTGGCCAGCCCCCTTAGCCTTTGGGGAGGAAAGAGAGCTCTCCTGCTCCCCCTGCTGCTGCTTGCCGCTAGAAGAAGTACTTTCTTTCGCTTCGTACGTTTACAGGCAGCTCAAGCGCTGAGCCTCTCTCAAGTGAGACCACTTCCTGCCTCTTACCCCGTTTTTTCCTCCTTGAGACTGAGGACAATGAGGGGACCCCGACATGGCCTGAGTCCAGGCCCCGATGCCCTCCCCCCAAGGTTGCCTCTAATCGTCAAAGCGTGACCGGATTTTATTGGACTCGCTCAATGGCGATTGGGAAGTTTACACTGGGCCGTCCCGTTCATCACCCACCCCCCTGGACTGCCTGGCCCCCCTGTTGCTGACCGGCTCTCTCCCAGCCCAGAAGCATCCACTCATGCCACCGTCAAACGATGTCACTGCCCCGCACTCCGCACTACCATCTGGAGATGCAGCTGGCCAAGCACGGGCTCAAGCTCAGGCGCATATAAATTGCCCGCCGTCTGCTCTTGCCACCACCGTCAGACCCGGCCCTGCTGCTGCTGAAAAACCACTGCCAAAGTCCCTTGAAAGTGCGACGGGGACGTTGCCGGCTTGGGCCCAATCCAAGATGATCTTCTCTGATTTATATAAATCTGGCAAATTGCCGTTGACCAAACTGCGCTCACCACCGCACCCGCTGCCTACCAATGGCCCGGAATACGACGCAGATCTCGTGAGCAGGGACAAGACGAAACAGAAAGAAGCCGTCAAGAAGTACTTGGCCGCCACGATACGGAGCGACTGGGCCTTTACGTGGCCACCGGCTGTGCAAAGCCCTGGGGTCGACCTTGTTCATGCTGACACCGGCGACAACCCTGTTACGGCACAGGACACGGTGGAGTCACGTGAGCATCCTTCAAGTGGTGACGAAGATTTGGAGGTGGACGAGATCGAATCGGCCGACGATACCGCTTCGGTTTACAGCACTGTCTCCGACGATCCGGCTCATTTCAAAGTCAGGGCTGAATGGACATCAGACCTGTCCGCCGACGACGACGGGCCTGTATCTCCTTCAGCCTACCGGTTCGACTCTCCCGATACTGTGGGATCGGTCATCAAATCGTCCGGTCTAGAGAAGCGTGCCAAAAGGCGCAAGGCGGTGCGGGAGGAAGAATCCTGGAATGCAGGTCTAGCTTGCTTCAACGCACGGCGGGATGCTTGGACTTCGGCTAAAACTGCCCGCGTGAAACCCAAGCCACCAGTCACCCCGATGTCACCGGCAACACGCCGATTGTCTTTCTGGCGCCTGTCCAGCTCTACACCGCCTGTATCACCTACTAATAATGGGGCACCAAACATATCACCGTTATCGCCCACCACTACTCACCATTCTGGAGATTCGACCGCGGTTGCTTCGTCGTCAGATGCTGACTCGAACAAGATTGTCGCAACGAGGTGTGACTCCTCTAGCTATCCCGTGGAAACGCTTCTGCCCATCCCACCACCTCTTCTGCCGCCAGCCAATCCTATGCGTGCCTCTATCACCCCGGCGACCTACCCATCTATATACGATCGCATTGTGGTCCACTCGATGACTCCGGCATGCCCCGTCAATCTCGGTGACGTCCTACGCGCCTGCGTCGCGGGGTGGAAGCGAGATGGTGAGTGGCCGCCTCGGTCAACGGAGGCCCCTACATCTGTGGTCGCCATCAAGAAAAAGAAACGAGAATCCAATGCGTCGCACGCCAGTGCAGGACGGCGAATGAGCTTAGGCTTCCTTGGGCGGAGGGAGAGTGCGACATCGGCCCAACAAAACGCAACGTCGGGAACACAGCACGACGCTAACGGAAACCATGAGGACGGCGCCGGCGCAGGAAAGGGTATTCGGAGGTCGATACAGAAAGTTCTTGGACTAGGCCATGAGAGGAGAAGCAGCGCTGTTGGTGCTAACGGCGTACCTGCTTGAACACCTGTTTGCCCTGTCGAACATGGCGGCGTATGGAAATGCGGAGTCTGTGGTGGTGTTAGGAAGGCGTATCGACTCTTTTGGACGGGTTTCCCCCTGGTTTGAAAATACTTGGATCGGATGCGATGATGATGACGAGGTGATGGTTGGTGCACATTGGTTGTACTTGATTGGACATTTGGGAATATACCCAGCATTTGCAAGGCGTTTTTATTCAACCCCATCAAGACGAGACTATGGTTGTTGGTTACGGGTCTCATCTTTTCCCACTTGTCAGAAATTGAACGGAGTCCAGGATAACGAGAGTGAAAAGGGGAGATGAGGTATATATCTGCTCGACTTTTTCCGTCCGCGCTTCTATTTTGAGCTTCACGATGAATTGGCTAATTGATGATCTGCCTCTGCTTGATGACCATGTTGCTTGATTTACCATGTGGTGATTTATTGTGTGCCTCCGTGAATTATGCTGGGAAGAAACTTTCTGAGGCCCGGTTTGTCAGTCCTGTACGAGTTCTGTGCTGTTCGCAAGCCACATCCTGCATATACTATCTTGGTAAGCGATATACTTGGTCATTTTCCCCATGTCACAAAGCGAAATCGTTCCTGGGCGGACGCGAAACAGGCCTTCACCAGTTAGGGTGTATTCATTATTATTTTACGATCCTGTACTTTCATTTCCCATCAGTTCTATGTATCAGTTTGCCGAGGTGTACGTAAGGAATGCAGGCCAGCTCTCTTTCCATGGCCGATGGGCTTCATTATACATATTTCGTTTCATACATAGGGGTGGGATGCCGAAGAGCTTATTACAGTTTCCACCACGCTTGCGCTCTCCATTCTCTCTCTCTGGCATCACACACTACCCCTTAGTAAACACATACATTGCTGGCCTTCTCACGTGCATTGTCGATCCTAGTATCTCGTGAGGAAACGGCAAAAGCAACTCTCGGCGCATTACCGTGTCAGTACCGAACAGCACAGCACGTCTATGGGACATCTCTTTTCGCCTGCCCTTGCTTAAAACGCCGCGCCACCGACGCCATCTCCCGAGACCTTCGCGAGGCTCTGCTCGCTCAACGTCGACCGGAGCTCCATGACCTTGGCCTCGCGCTCTAGCTTGTCCCAGTGGGCCAGGCTCTTACGGAGCTTCTCCTGCTTCGCGTAAGAATCGATGCGGATCTTCTCCTCCTCTTCCTTGAGCTGGTTGTAGTGCGTTTGCAGCTCCGGCAGTACGCCCGTGTGGAGCGGCAGCTGCGACGGGTCAACCTTGCCGCCGGGTATAATCGGGGGCAAGGAAGCGACAAGCTGCTCGGCGAAGGAGAGGCGCTTGGTAGACAGGTCGGCAGAAGGTCCCTTCGGTGGGTTGAACGGCTTGGGTTGCGATACCGGTGTACTGGGAACAGAAAGGGATGTCTGCGAAGCTCGTGGGCCGGTAGGAATGTTGCTGCTAGCGGCTGTGGCGGAAGCAGGACCGTTGGCCGGAGGTATATTACGACTTTGAATCGTCGTGCCCCAGTTACTACCACGTCCACCGCCTCGCCCAAAGCCACCACCGCGGGGTGCTGCAAAGCCTCGGGGCCCGGAAGGAGGGTTACTTGGACTTGGCATGCCGTGTCGTCCGGAAGGTCCGGCAGGGACTGGCGCTGGCCTAGACTGCGATGCCGAAACTGATTCGCGACGCTGATCCCTTGCATCGCGGCTGTCCCTCATATCACGGCCATTATCTCGGGGGCCAGTAGGAGGCGCCCGATAGCCTGCCGGCCCACGCGGCGGTGATCTCGCAGGAGTTGTGGTGGAATCCGCAGCAGGTGGTCCACGTACGGGGCTACGGTCTCTACCTGGCGCGTGATATGAAGATCGCGACAGCGGCCGAGATGGGAGCGGGGACTGTGGGCGTGAGCGATCATCCGATCGAGCTGAGATGGGATGAGGCGATGTGCGTCTCGAGATGTCTCTGGATTGTATAGCGGATGAAACAGCAGATTCACGAGGAGGCGACTGCCGCCGGCTCGGGGGACCAAATCGATCATCGCGCCGGTCCATGCTAGGGGAACGGCGCCTGAAGTTGTTTGTCCGCGGCCCGGGCGGAGAAGGTCGTCGGCCCGGGCTCCGGCGTTCACGATCTCTCAAGTCGCGGAAATCTCGTCCGCGATCTCTGTCAAGTGGAGAACGGGACCGGCCTCTATATGCCATGTTAGACACCGTATTACGTCCGGCATTTGCAGGAACGAAATCATTGCCGAAGTTAGAAGACTGATGAGCATGACGCTTGTCAGGCGAGTTCTGAGGCCTGCCCAAGGAACCATACTGAGGATCTCTTCGAGGCCCCAAACGATTGTTTGCAAGAGGGAGGTTGTTGGGGTTCACCGACTCTCCCCCACGTCTTCCAAACTGGCAGACGGATGGATGCGGCGAGAGGGCAATGGAATGGCATTGGGGTTTTCACCAGCTACAACCCCAACAGATGGCTCGCGCACCTGCGTAAAGCGAGGCACCGAGGCGGAAGGGGAGAGTTGTGGTATGGAACACGGGGCTGAGGAGAGTTGGGATGTGAACGAATGTTTGCAGGGAAAGAAGCAGGCGGACGTTGAAAGTAAGGATCAGGGTGTTGTGACCTTGCAGAATCATAGACCCGCCTAGGGGATCGTGGTCGATCCCTGTCATCCCTAATGTCCCGTCTGGGTGAGAAACGCCGCGGAGGTGGGCTGCTGCGTCGTAGGGGGCTGCGTCTCTGGGGAGGCGGTGATGGCCTCCTTGCAGGGCTTCTGGTCCTCTCCCTGGGTCGTCTCCAGCTGTCTCCCCCGGCAGCAGGTCTGTCGGCCTCCCGCTCGCGCGACCGATCTCTTCTGAAACGCCCGGGGCTCCTGGAACGTCGGCGTGGTGTTCGGTCCCGGTCCCGGTCCGGGATGTATCTGTCGTTGTCTAAAGCCGGAGGTGTTCTGGCTCGCTCTCGAGGCGGTGGGCTTCTGACGGGCCTGGGAGGTGACCGCGGTCGGCGATCGGGACGCTCGGGGCGCTCCGGGCGCTCTCGATCAGCGCGGTCGTTGAAGGGTCGGTAAGACTCGCCGGCGCCATATCTTGTGACTTCACCATCGTCGTATCTGAAAACAGCCACCCGGTCAGTATTTGGTAGGCAAGCATTGGCAGCAGCCACAAATTCACGTTTCGCGTCCCGACGACCAGTAACCACTGTCATAAGGTCCGTTCGGCAACCGAATGACTTGTTGCCACCGTACATGTATGCCACAATCATAAGAGAAAATGTCGCAGTACGAATTGGCGGCATGCATTCTTGCTTGCAGCATGCGGACTTTGTGACGCCTCTCTCGAATGGTGTAGACAAATTCGCGTCGTCGAAATGGGCAGGACCGCCTTTAATATCCCCATGGCTGGTCGCCATCTCCCGCGTTCCCTCTCTCCGGTTTGGTGTAGATCGCGTCTCGATTAATGGATTGGGATGCATGCGCTTACCTCCTGCTGCGCGAGTCGCGTTCCATGGTTGCTACCTGGCCCTTTTCGGGCTGATTGGGGGTTTTTCGCAGCTCTGGGGAAGCGATCCGGAAGCCTAATTGCAAGTAGAAGAAAAAGAAAAGAATCCACGGGTGTCTCTGGGTTCGGGGCCTGTGGGTGTTGCGTTCGGCAGGTAGGTGATGTTTTGGTGGTGATTGAGGATGCTCTGCTTAGCCGGTCGCCTTGCAGGTAGAATCAATCAATTGACGGATTGCCATCATCGCAACGGGTACATAATTTCTAGACCCACCTTATCGATAAGCTGCACCTGCAGCAACCCCTAACACTTAGGCAGGTACCTGCTGCATGTACCAGCCTGCCAGGGTCCAAGGAGCATACCTGCATGTACCTGGTTCTAAGATGCCTACCTGCTTTAAGTACCTAGGCATCTATCATAGAATTACTCTTCTCTAATGGATGTTTGTCTACATCTAAAGTCAAAGCCTCAGTGCAAACCATCGCACTGAACAAGGACAAGCCAGGGGTGGACCAGCATTTCTTTATAATACAGTGCTGGCTGGATATCTACCTATGTAGTAAACCAATGGCCGAGACCATCTCGGCACCGCAAGCAGCTTCGCCATAACCTGAGGTCATTCATGTAAGAGACGGCGCGCTCAGGCCGTCCGTCACATACTACTGCCCTGCTATAAACCAAAACACCCCTTCGATCTTCCCCGTGTCATCAGAAAAAGATATCCCATCCTCCTCATCCGGCCAAATGCGGATCCGTATCCTCATCCGTCGAGTCATCCCCGGCCTTGTCCGAGGTGACCCTCTCGACAATCCATTCGTGTACTTCGCCGGCATGGGCATGCATCATCTTGTTGAGCCCGGTTTGACTGCTTCTCTTAACACCGCCAAAACGCTTCTTGCTCACTTTCTTGGCCATGTCCGCATCGATCCAGCAGGCGTGGTCGTCGGCAACATAAACAAGCGAGTTGCGTTTGTACCAGCCCGAAAGGTCCTCGTCAACACTCGACTTCACGGGACGCAGGTTGCCCGTGACGAAGTTGATGACTCCGGAAATGCGGTCCTTGCAATCTGTGCCAATCGTTAGTGACTTCATCCTACTGAAAATGCCGCCAGAGGTGACTTACGTCGTTCTGTCAGAAGGAGCTTAACTCCCAGATACGCATTGCCAACACCAACGAGAAAGATGTCTTCCGCCTCCCAGAGTTGAAGGTAATTATCCCAGATGTAATTCATGAGCTCCTTCATCTGTATGCCAAGAGTTCTCTCATCGGCCCCCTGAATGTACGGGTCGGTATCCTCTGGATGTGTGATGTAATGAGGGATATTGGCATCAATGATGCCAAAGTCGTTTTGATGAGCCCATTCGATATAGGAAGTGACACCGTCCATCTATGCACCTGTCAGTTTCTTGCATTCTCGTGACACTCAATAGGACATTTCTTACAACAAACGCGTTGTGTGGGTCGACCTTGTTGTCAATGAGATCTGGCATGGCCACCAGCTCCGGACTATCCACGGTTAGCTTCAGGGAGACGACATTCTCTTGCACCTCGATGCATGAAAAGGCTTACGGATCGTGAATTATCAGGATGATCTTTCTCCTTTCCATTATCCCCGGGGAAATCAGAACCTGGTTTTCAAAAGACTTGAAGAGAGCCTCTCGCTGGATGAACAGCGGGATCAGCCCGCACTTTTCCGCGAGAACCTGTCTTTGATAGCCTCTAATCACATCGTGCAGGCGTGAAGAACCTGGGCCTACCGCAGGAACGTCGATCACACCTTTCCGCATACAATCCCAGTAGGGAGCTTGTGTCGCCTTCACTTTTTGAAGAACCTTATGGGCGTCTTTATCGATACGAGGGAGTGAAATCTTCGGCGGCGGCTCCCCATCAAAGTCCGGGCCACAGAAAGCGCTGACATGGAGATGGCCTTGAGATTATACCCGCCCTCCAAGCAGACGGCAACCTTGCCGCCCGCAAGGGACATGAGCATATGGGTCATGTGTGCGTAGCAGGGCGGAGATACAAAACACCCTCCAAGCTCATCGCCATCAGCGGCGTCAAAGCCAGCAGATATAATGACCATGTCAGGGTCGAATTCTTGCGCAATAGGCATGACAATCTCCTGGAATGCAGCAAGATACTCGCCATCGCCCATGCCTTGGTTGACCCAGCCAATATTCACATTCTTTCCTCGACCCACGCCTTCGCCAACTTGTTCTATGCCTCCGTCTGGTATCTCGGGATTATCGGGCTTTCCAGGGTAGAACTCGCCGTTGGCGTAGACGTGGAGGGATATGTAAAGTACATTGGGGTCGTCGTAGAACATGTTCTGGACGCCGTTGCCATGGTGAACATCCCAATCTAGGATAAGGATCTTGCGACAAGTCTCGGGGAACTCGACCTGGCAGATCCTCGCGGCGATGGGAACATTGTTGAATAGGCAAAATCCCATAGGAGCGTTGTACTCGGCGTGGTGACCCGGTGGCCTGATGATCGCGAGGCCGTTTTGATCTTCCCCGCGGCTACGTTTTTGCAAGTTTCGATGGCTCCGCCTGCTGCCAGTAAAGCGGCCTCAAACGACATGGCACCTACATAGAGGGAGTCTCGGCCCTGATCTAGCTCGCTGCTGATTTTCCGTAGTTCTTGCGTGTCTTTTTGAGACAGATCCTCCACCCAGTCATAGTGTTGAGGTGTATGCATAGTGCATATCTCCTGTCTGGTGGCGTAACGGGCAGGTATCCTCCACATGTACTTGGTTGGGGTATTTCTCAGAATGTCCTGCAGGTCAGTATCAGGACCATTGTACACGAGTCCTGCCTTCTTGAGCATCTTCATGATCTCTTCTATGCGTCTTGGGTCCTCGGGGTGATGAGGCGATGGTCCGAAATCGGCATTCGCATGGAGTTTCATGCGCGGATCGTAGCAACAGCCTGTTGGAAGAAGGGCCCTTCTAGTCATGTTGTTCCTCAAAAAGGCGTCTTCATCAATGCGCATTTCATATTCGTCAATCTCAAGATCCGACTCCCCATCAAAGGCTGCGCGGTTGCTCCCATTCTCGCCGCGCATGTAATTCTCATGATCACCCAGGCCGTTTGGGACGTCAAGCATGACATGGTCTGCGCCTTCGGAGGCGCCATGTCCTTGATCCATGATGCACTGGTATCAATACCATATGTGCACAAGTACCGAGAGGATGCCAGGGTGCACTCAGAGATGGGTTTTCCGTTGAAGAGGGTCTCTTGCTCCGGCGGGCAAAGACGTCCCAGTAGTGATTGTCCTAGCAGCCTTGCACACCGGGTGGGGTGAGAATTCCAAGTCAAAGACCAATAATCTGAATTCTTCAACAATGGTGTTCAGAGGCCTCCCCACGATAGATACTTCGTATGGATACGTTGGTATCTCTGTATGTTCAAATCAGCCAAGAGTTCGTGCCAGTGGTGTATGCTTTATATGTAGGCAGGGAGTTATGTGGGCAAGACTGGAGCAACCAGGTCTTCAGGTGAGCAGCCTTCGTCATGAGGTGGTACCAGTCTGCGAGCCTCGGCAGGATACGGAGGCAGGCATGATCAACCGGAATTCCCAAGGCACAAACTCGAGGAGGTGCGAGTTTGGGCTGGTAAGTAACCCTTCTTCTCAAGCGAGGAAGGAACAGAATTTGCAAACAAGGCCGAGTGACGGGTTAAGTACCCTTTTAACATACCTAAGTAGAACGCTGGCCTGGAACGGGGCTCTGGGTAGTGTGAGGTGTGTGGACAGCGGCTTTTGGGACAAGGAACGGCGGATGATCTCTTGACGAGTTAAAAGTCCATGCTGCCACCCGTAGCGGCCGTCGCGCGACTCAAGATGAGAGGGTGCTGGGTGGTCAAATCCCGTCACGTCAGATGGTACTGACTGTTTGGTTGCCAGAAGCGACGATTCTGGTCACGCCAGCGCTTGCGTTGCGTCGCAGGTGATTATTATCTGATGCGATATGTGTTGAAGGAGTTACAGCAGGGTGCATGGACGAGACGCGCAGGAGAAGGCCACTAGCTAGCCTTGTAGTTTAGGTACTTGAGCCGCCCCCGGAGGCCCTCGGGATTGGCTCAACCAAAGACCCGATTAAATTACAATGAGACTGTCTGTCTGTACACCATGGCACTCGAACCTCGCCAACTGCATCAGAAGAAAATAACAGGCTCAAATCCATTGAAAGAGCTTCTGATTGAGGAAGTTGGCATTCTATTTAAAATGTAGGTAATTGTGGCAAATGGCCAAGCTGGAACTCGACGATCTGATCGGCTACGTATTGCAAGGAAACTTTTGGTTGGATTGCACTAACACAGGTTTTAGATACTTCAGAATGGGAAGCCTAGCCCTATGCAACAATTCACGAGCCTACGCCTGCTAGAATGATGGCGGGCGTTTTGCATCTCGATGAACCTAGCATTCGTGCGCATCGTCGCCATAGGGAACCGGATGCGTAGATTCAGGCGGATACATCGCGATCTCCTGCTTGGACAGCGGCGGGTTCCCAGTCGGCCAAGCATCCGTCCTGAATGTGTCGTCCTCGCCCACGTAACTTTCTTCATCCAAGATGCCGCTGGAAGGGAGCTCATCGATGATGTAGCACTGGAGTAGCAGCCGCTCTTGTAGCACAGCATCAATGGTCGCAGACAACACCTCCTGGTCGGCGCTCAAGTGTTGCTGCAGGCATTGGGCCATCTGCATAATGCCCACCCTGTTGGTCCGGGGACGTTTCTCCAAGATGGTTTTGAGGCTCCCGGGATTCATCTTCATCAGTGTGCGGACAATGTTATTGCTCCGGCCCTCGTAGTATCCCCAGGGCATGTTGTATTCCTGCAAATTGTCAGCATATCTGACCAGAAATTAACACTCACGTGGAGTAGTACAGCCACTTACCTCTGGTCCCATGTCTGTGCAAATATCACGACGGACAGCACTCTCGATGATGGCCCAGAGGCTATCAAGTTCGCGAATCTCGATGGTGCTCAGGCGTCGGATATGGTGCAGACGGTCATCCGTCTGCCATAACTTGGGCATGTAAGGATAACGGGCCCACTGGTTATGGAAGCAGTCGGCAAATAGCCACCATGTCGAGATGGCTTTCCGCAGCCTTGTCTCCTCGCTGGCTTTGAGGCACCGGCTGTCCTCGGGGTTTTGATGCCACCGCAAGCGAGGAAACTCTTCCACCCACCAGTCGATGGCTTTGACTATATTCCAGACGGCTGACAGATCTCGAAGCCCAAACTCAATCTTTCGGGGACAGATGAGTTGTCCCTCGTGGAACGAAACAGGGAACCGGGTGAAATGGATGATCTTGCCATCCTCTCGATTTGGATTAAAATAAATGTTCCGGGGATACAGCATGGCATGAGTAAAGTCGATCTTGCCAAGAGTATGAGTGTAGAGAATCGCCTCAAACTCAGGTTGGCCGAGAAGCCACATTGGTCATGAGAGTGACTTGGTTCTCCTTGAAGATTTCGCAGTGACGTCTGTTCGTCATGGCAAAGTTGGTAAGATCTCGAACCCCCATCCGTTTCATGACATTCAGTAGTATCTCCGAGGGCATCCCCGTGAAGAGATAGAACGCTTGCCCAGCCATAGTTGCAGTCTCTCCGATATGGGACATTCTGGCTAGGTAGGTAAGTATTAGATCTCGGAACGCTGATGAGGACTGTGGAAATAAGATCTACCTACGATATATAGTGGTTGTAATTTGTTAATATATTAACTCTTGTCTCATGTACCTATGAGAATGACACCCGCTCGAAAGATATTGCAGATCACACTTGCTCAGCCAGTGGTGTCTCTGCCGGGTGTCACTCACTTCTCTCGGGCCCAAGTTTGAGCCTTAGCTGGCCACCCTTTGTGAGGACACGTCGGGAGTCCCAAGTGAACTGTGGGAGATGCCAAACTCCTTGGTCGAATGGATTGCAGTTTTAAAGCAGAGTTGAACACTGCCAAGACGTGCAAGCCACACACAATCGGCCAAGGGGCTTCAACACTTGAATAACTCAATCAATAATAACCCCTCCGTTGGGGCTATCCAAGTAAGTGTGGCCAGTGCACAAAGACATATCCGGCTCGGAAGTTATAGGTGCCACTGAAGCACTTGCGGAATCTCGTGTTGCCATGGTTTGGTGGTTGGGGGAAGAAGGAAGGCAAAGACCAGACGCGACCAAGTTGAGTCACGCACCTTGTAGCGGTCGGTGGAAGTGACGTTCGCCTGCCGGAACATTTTAGTACCCATTCGCCGGTGCCTTACAACTTGGCTTCTTGGGTGGTGGTATGGTCCAAGCGCCCCGGCTGCCATTCTTAGTAAGCTTGGTAAGTAACCTCATCAGTCGTTACTGGATACATCCTACCTACACGTTCTTCCAAACAATGTTCCCAGGAATTTGCCCAATGATTTGTTTGATTCTTGGTTCTCGTGAAAAGTACATAGACATGGACGGAGAACAAGTGACAAGTAACATATTCTTGGCACCAACTCAAAGCACTTACACAGTCCTGAGGTATCCATCTGCAGCCATTGAATATACATTTGTGACAGGGAACACGTGAATCCCCGTCTAAACGCCAAACGCCATTTCCATTTGTGTAATCGTTTAGGCAAACAATTCTCTGGAGTCCAGAGCATCGGTGGGCATCTTCTTGCCTCCGTGAGTCCGTAAACCCAGGTCACCCTTCTTAGCCAGTCTCTCCACAAACTGCTCGGACCTAGCATTGTGCTTGCCCGCTTGCTGCCTCCGCAGATCAGCTCGGACCTGGTTAGGGAGATGAACTCCCTTGTTCTCGTAGATAATAGGTCCGCCAAAGGAACCTTCCTGCCAGGTTTGTTAGTTCGGTTATCATGGGCTTGTAAGACCCGACTTACTTGGCTGTATAGATATTAGTTTAGCCAAATAAATAAATGATGGATTAGGGGAAGAGAGGAACTGACATTACCACCGGGGTGAGCGTTACTCTAGGTCCCACCTCTAGAAGGTTGATGTCCGTCTCTTTGGTTCGGTTCTTGGAAGATGTCTTCTCTGTCTCGCCGTCTTCTCCGGTCTGGGCCTTGGCTTCAGTTTCGTTTATCTGGTAAACCCTGATCCAGATCTTGCCATCCGCAATGCTGAACGCCATAACGTGATCAATGAAAGGCTTGCTCTTTCTGGCACCCTCGGGAACACCGAAAGTCTGCAGGAAAAGCTGCTTGATGACTTTGAGGTAGGGCTCCTTGTCGAATGCAGCATCGAAGGAAAGTACCTAATCGGGTAGTTTGGTCAATAAATTAGGTTGCCACAACAACACCAAACCCCAAAAACGCCACAACACCACAACAAAAAGAAGGAAGTTTTCACACACCGGACGGCTTCCCTTCAATGCATTTCCGACAAAATGGAGCTGTTTGGCATTGATTAGTAATAGAACAGCATCACAGGCTCGGGGATCAGCTCACCTCCTCCATCGTGTGCATGTTCTGGCAGTGGAACTTGACGGTCGGTCCGTTGGGGACTCGGGACAACCACATGTACTATGGTGACAGTCAGAGTCTGCTCACGGATAAGGTGTGATTTGTTTTGGCTCACAAGATCCTGGCCTTTTCGAGCTTCGAAGTAAAGCAGGTTGTTGCAGTTTGACATCTCAGCCAGCTCGCAAAGTTCTGTCGAGCCCAATGTCAGTTCCCAATATCATTCCATGCAGTCCAGCCGGAGCGTGTGGGCGAGTCGTACCGTAGAGCTTTCCCTTATTATCCCACTTCACATCACGCTTCGAGTGCGGCATCATGGAATGGAGGTCATTGATCAAATGACGGTGTCGATAGGTTACGCCGCGACTGGGCACGATGAGCACGCGGCTCTTCTGCTTGCGAGCAGGTCCATTGGCAGAGGCTGCGTCTCCCTTCTCGCTGCCGTTCAGTGACTTGTATGCTCCACCCATGATGTCCCTTTCGTGTTCGAGGAAAATCCCAATTTGGCGATCCAGTGGTTTGCAAAAGAGCCTTTCAATGCGACTAAATCTCAGTGTTGCCGCTGAGATCTTCTTGTGCAGAAAGAAATGAAGGTAGGTGGTGGTGCTGAAGTGAGAATAGCTATCGCAAGTCCGATGCGCGCGCCACCAAAAATTGCAGTACTACCTGAGAGGCTCCAATGCCGCCTGGAACTTTTTTTTGGCGATAAAGATAAGGATAAGGATAAGATTATCGAGAATTGTGGCTCCCCTGCTGCACAAGTACCTAAGTGGGTGGTAGTGGCGGTGTGGTGTAGCATGCGGGGCTACGATGCCCAAATATCCACTGCTTTGGAACATCCTCCTATCCGCAGGCAAGAAAGGGGACACAGCAAAATTGAACTCGTGTCGTCTCCGGCAGTTTGGTCTACAGGTCATGTTTACCTTGCCGTGGCGGGACAGGAGGGCCATGCCGTCCGAAGGTGCGCTGTGAAATACAGCGGTTTGCAGAGGTATGCGGACTTGGTCTGCTTTACTCACGTAGATTCATGTTTCCCGACTTCTATTACCTGGTATTGTTGGTCAAGAAAACTGTAAGCTTGTCAGATCAGAGCCTAGAAGCCTAGGGCGGTTTTGTAGGAACTACACTTGGTTCACTGGATAGTAGAGAGGCGATGTGCCGGTGCATAATGAACGTCTCTTCATGTCAGCTCGTGAACTCAGCAAGCAGATTAATTACTTAAGAAAACGGGAAAGCTCCAGCCTTGCTTCTACAGGAGGAAAGTAACAAAATCAATTCCTGGCCCATTTACTTCGTGCCATAAAGCCATCCCGGACATATGCGACGCCATTATCATCATACCATTCCTATGACCATAGCATCCCAGGGACATTACGAGATACGGTCCACACAGCATCTTAACAGCACTTTCCTGCATTTGCGCTATCGCCGTCGGCAGGCTTGCTGATTTCGAGTTTCTGGCCAGCGTTGATGGTAGGGCCGCCGGCGGAGTCGTTGTCGAGTGCCTTACTCGAGACGATACGGTAGATCTCTGTAGAAGCATTGCATTAGCTCAGCCCGTGGGTGGGATTGCGTGTTTCGCTCTCGCGCTGTACGAAACTTGGCAAAAGCTGGATGTGATGAACGTACCGGTCAGAATGTTCTGGAAAGCCAACTCGACATTGCTCGCATCCAAAGCAGAGGTCTCAATGAATGAGAGGTGGTTGTCGCCTGTTGGGCCGAAGTCAGCATGTGAGCGGGAAGCTCCCAGTAATCTGGGAGCCTGATGACGATTTAGTACATACTGGCAAATTGCTTGGCTTCTTCCGTGGGAACTGCGCGCAGGTGTCGCAAATCGCTCTTGTTTCCGACCAGCATGATGACAATGTTAGCATCGGCGTGGTCCCTCAGCTCCTTCAGCCATCGTGTGACATTCTCGTAGGTCTGGTGCTTGCTGATGTCGTATACAAGCAGCGCACCAACAGCACCCCGGTAGTAGGCTGAAGTGATGGCGCGGTATCGCTCTTGACCAGCAGTATCCCAGATTTGCGCCTTGATGGTCTTGGAATCGACCTGGATGGACCGCGTAGCGAATTCGACACCGATTGTCGACTTGGAGTCCAGGTTGAACTCGTTGCGGGTGAATCGACTAAGCAGGTTGGACTTTCCGACGCCCGAGTCTCCGATCAGGACCACTGTAAACAAGAATCAAAAGAGATCAGTAAGCTGCTGCATCAGAGGAGGCGAATCGCGGAGGCATGTCGAAGGGATGCACCTTTGAAGAGAAACTGCGAATGTCATTGTTAGCGACATGTGTCTACATGGTGGTGGGGGGATCTCGACAGCGGCGAGCAGAGGCGTATTGGGGGATGAGGGGTAATGGGACATGAGAGAAGGCGGCTCACATCATATTCGTCGTTGGCCATGATGGGCAATCAGCTGTCGATATCGTGCAGTTCTGGTACCGTTGTTGAAAAGAGGAAGTGGGAGCGGAAGTGGGAGTAGAATGCGGTGACGTTCTCAGGGGACCGGATATTGAATGAATATGCGGGTCGCGTTTGGTTTGGGGGTGTGGTGTCCGGAGCGGTAGTCGTCGTTTCAATCGACCAGTTTCAATCAACAAATGCGTGCCTAGACCAAGTTTGGTGTTTGTTTAGGCAGGTTGGGCCGAGCAGCAGTAGGTAGGGGAGCAGGGCAGACAGTAGAAGCAGCAGCAGCAGCAGTAGTGGTGGTAGTGCAGGTGGTATTAATGGAGGCAGAAGAAGCAGTGGGTGCCAATAGAAGTAAGGCAGCCGTTAGCTGGCTAGTGGTCAGGCAGGCAGGTAGGTGATAATAAAGAAACAAAACAGAACAGCCAGCCTCGGATCAAATGCAGTGCAGGAGCAGAGCTACAACCCTACATTATGTACCCGACCATGGCAACTAACGCAAAGGGGGTCATGGGCAGGATCAATCAATCCATCGGTTTGATTTGGCTGCAAGGAGCTGGCTGTCCCAAGCAACCAGATCAGTGTTATGTACATCAAATGTAGGTCAAGTTCCTGAATGCACATGCGTCCATGTAGCCAGCATGGGCACACCGAGCAGCACCATCTGGAGTCATATCCCATATCCCCCTCCCCTCCCCTCCCTACATGCCTATGTAGGCAGGTAGGCATGTACTATTTGATGATCTATTGTCAAATCGATTCATGACCGACATTGTAGGTCAACACCAACATTGTTTACCTACCTATCTAGGTAGCTATCACTCGTAACTGTGATTCACTTCAATGTTGTTGATTATAATTGTGACTATTTCTGAACCTAACTAACAACAAACCAGTGACGCAGCATTAACGATCACTACGTACATAACGAATGCACTTGGGTACTCGTCAACGGTCATGGACGCTTGCATGTACCTACTCCCTGGAAGGCATCTAATTGCATTGCGCATTGGCGACAGGTGAGGGGCACTTACAATCTGTTTTGCTTACACGTCAACCACTGAAGCAATATTTATTTGGGGCGGGCGGTCCACTATCTAACGTGCATCATACGCTAAAGTAAGTACCTGCTTCTGACGGGTGAGTAAACAGAGGCAGAAGCTAGACTTCAGCCCCTATATCAAGGACGACAACACATATGCGGTGAAGCTTAAATCAAAGACCCGGAAAATTACGAGGGCATGGATCGCCGCCTCGACTTCTACCTCCTCGGGGGGTGTTTCCGAAGCATGCAAGTGGTGCGGCTGCAAAGCAAATCATTGAGTGTGGATTCCATTGACCTCTCCCAACATCAGACATGGATGATTGAATGCAGTGGCTGAGGGAAAATAGGTAGACTACTGACTAATACCTGGTGATCTATCAGCTACTAAAAGGAGGTCATGTCCATATAAGTATCGAACATTGCCTCCAGCCTTGGGGGCTGAGGGTAGCAGCGACATATCTCGATGTTGATTCGGTAGTTGAGCAGAGCAGCTCGAGGTTTCGTGGGGACTTCACGGCCTCCGGACCAACAGCCTGCCAAACATGGAGAATTTGGCCGTGCACTTACCTTTTCCCCCACGGGCCATTGCAACCAACAGATCACGTGCACCTCTCTGTTTCATATGAAGATGCAAGGCAGCAGCCACTGGATGTGATCTTCCAAGAGTAAGGGTGCAATGACTTGGTCACTGGCAAGCAGTTCCAATCAATCTATTAGGTATACTGTACAAATTATCATAACGTTAGTAACAATGTATGCTAGAAAGCCTATATACCTAGGTAGGTTTGAATTTGTTTTAGAAAAAGAACGCGTCCAGTCACCTTAGGTAATGGAGTTGATGGGGGACTTATCTAGAAGGGGAGCAGGACTGTATGTAACACCTCCCGGGCTTATTATTGACATCCCCCCTCTCAACACATGCCCACCGGTGTCTGTACATACAGAATCACTGCCCATTCTCTGCACGTCTTGATCAATTGGCCATCTTTGTGAAAGGTCGGCGATTGCTCATCAATTGATACAAAACCTTGTCTATTTACCTCGGGAATCCGACACTTGTAGTTGTTTGGACGCGTCACGGTTCTGACCAAAGCTCTTTCCCTTTCATTGCTAGAAATCGTGGGCTTATCTGGAATAACCGACGCATGTTGGTGCCATCATCCAAAACGACACAGGACTGAACAATCGTCTTTAGGTGCTGGAAAACACTAGCGTGCAGCGGAGCCTCTCCAAAAAGTACTTGATCTTCACCACAACTGAACCATTTCGCACCAAGGTCAGTGAAGAGGGAACTTCGACAACTTCAGCATTCACGCCCCATGAGAGTGCCTCTTTCTCTCAACACTGGCTATCGCTCTTTTGCAGCGAGTTAATTGCCATTATCATACAGCATTGACGTATAAGCCTTACTGCAAGCAGGTGGGGGTGTTCTAAGGGCCTCTGTGTTACCGACACTGTCCTATGGCTTTGAAGTTCGTCAAGGTCGACTGGCCAAAGCGTTTTATGAAGGTCGCCAGTCTTGCGCTGCAGCTTCGAACAGGCGGAGGCCTGGTACGCTGGCTGTATTGACCAGCCAAGGTAGAGATAACTGCTACCTACTACTTGTACAAGCTGCTGGGACCTTTATTCTGCCCAAGGCCTACGAGCGTGGTGGCCGTTGGAGTCCTGCTGGCGCCACGCTTCCTTGAAGAACACAAATTGCCAAGAAACTTGTCACGTCTCTAGCCTGAAACGTTTTTTTCTTCATCGCTATTCATGATAGTCCATCTTTCGCTGCTTGGAGCATGATGGCGGCCCTACAGCACGGCGGTCCGTCGTCACTTTTTATGAACCAGAACGATCAAAGAGACGATGATGACATCTCCCTCACCTCGACCGTCGCGGAGGCCAACGATGATGACAAATTATGGACGGTCGATTGCATCCTCTACGAGCGCGAGACGGAGGGCTCCGACCATGAAGGCGAGATGGAGTATTTGATTAAATGGGAAGGTAAGCCAAATACAAACACCAGTACCTTGCGTATAGCGGCCAGAAGCTACTTACGTAGCTCGAGCACCTATGCTGCAGGTACCCGCGCAGTCAAAGCACATATGGCACCCCTGGCCCCCTTTCATCGGCGATTAAGGACACAGATACTAAGACTTCACATGCATAGGATACCCTCTGAATGACTGTACATGGGAGCCAGTCGAGAACTTATCCGAAGGGCTTCTTGAGCAATGGAAGGATCAGAAAGATGAGATCTCGCGTGGCGAACGCCTTCCATTTGATCTCAACGAATATGAAACTGCAATAACAGATGCCATCGAAGCTCATAACGCTAGGCATCTGCGACGGAACGCAAAGCGGCGAAGACTCGGCCAACAACTCACTGCACCGTTTGTCGAGGATTCCGTAGATGGCTCCTCTGCATCTATTTTCAGTAGGGATATCTCGGTATCGAGCGATGAGGCAATGGAGCTTGATGATATTGAGCCCGGACATGCTGAAAAGGTTGCAGTATCTAAACCCATAAAACAGAAGGTCTTCAAGGGAATACCAAATTCGACGGTCGCAGCTGGCAATTCAAGTAAAAGCTCGACACGCCGTCAACCCATTGGATCACTCGCAGACCCAGTCAGGCAAGCCTCAGGCGGCTCATCACAGATGGTGGGCTACCAAGGAACAGCCAGGAGAACGAGCATTGGCGACAAAGATCCCACTCAGTCAGGGGCAGCAAAGAAACCGAGTGCTGGCAACAAGGACTTTGCCCAGCCTGGAATATCCAGGAAACCAAGCATGATTGATAAAACTCAGGCCAAGCCTCGACAACCCATGGCCAAGACTACGAATGTAGCACCCTCCTCCTCAATACTAGCCAAAAAGTTCCAGGCAGTCCGGACGGCACGGCCGGTACCTATACCACCTGCAGACAAACTACCAAAGATACGAAAACGTCGCTCAAGTTTGAAAGAGTCTATGATGGACAGCACCAAGGAGCCTAAATTGTTTAACAGCCATCGCAGAAGGAATGTAGCAAGGAAAAGGGGGCAAGAACTTAACGACAGTGCTCCATTGAATGCCTCTGCCATTCCAGCAAACTTCTTTATAACGAACGACAAGCCCAAGCAGCCGGCTGCTGCCGCGGTAACGGCAGACCAGCCGCCCAGCAAGACGACGGTAGATGATCTGCAGACCAGCGACAAAATTCAATCCCCAACTGCGCCACCAAGTGAGACGAAAAAGCCTCGAAAGTCTGTTCGCTTTACGGAAGATCCGATTTCCGAGGAACCGGCAGAGATAGAAAGTCCATTGACAGCACCCGAATCTGCTATCCCAGTCAGTGACACCACCAAAGCGCCGAAGAAGAAACTGTCTCTAGCTGCGTATCAGGAGCGATCCGGCAAGCAGGCTGTGGCAAAGACGACTTTCTTCGGGCCTGAAGGATCTCGCTGCGTTCGGATTCTACTCAATGGCATCACAAGGGCCCGCCTTCCATGGCTGAAATCGTTCATGGATGACACAACACTACAGTTTCGTATGGTCTGTGTAGCGGAAGATTTACTCAATACGCCTGAGCCATTCTACGAAACACATAATAAACTGGCAAGTGGCACTGTGGATTGCCCGGAACCCGAGCACATGCCAGCACTAGAGGTGGTAGGCAACAACCTTCGTCGCACTCAATCAGCTTTCTATTTGGCGCGTCAGGAGTACTCCAATACTCATTTACCCAAGCCAATGCGATGCTTGGGCTAGTTTATCGGACCCAGCAAGCCCTTCACCTACATCTCTGAACCACGTCATATTCCAACCCACAGAGCCTATTGACCTGGGACTGTATCGTCCACTGGTCTCATCAGATGAATACCATGATGGTCCAGGATCTGCGGATGCCGATGTCTGTCTGAAGGTGATGAATGAACTCATCGATGTCGACCCTGAAGCTTTACGTTCCAAACCAGACTACTACCTTATCCACCATGAGTCGGAGCGGTTTCTCTTTCAGATGGTGGCACTCTGGCTCCGAAGCCTAGTGCCCGAGTGCCGCATCTTTACCACTAGCTGGGAAGGGAGTTGGACCAAGTTTACCCAAGAAGGGAATAAAGATAGCACCGTGATAATTCATGATCCTGTTATGAAAAGTCTAAGGAAAATCCCTAGGCTGTGGGACTCGCTTAGCTACGGCGGCCACAACCTTTGGCATCTGGCTTTATCCGGGCATGAATCTGCGTTGAGTGCCGGGGAGTCCAGGGCATGCTCGAAAAGAGCCCTTCTATGGCACTACCATATCTGAAGCTGACACCTCTCTTTCCCTACGGCTGTGCAATCTTAATCACCCCGAGCTTCGCCGTTTCCGAACCTGCAGAGCTTTGTAGGCTCTTGGCGTGGTTCAAGGAAAAGAGTAAAGTTGCGCCATACGTTCTTGTCGGCTGTGCGAATTTCCCCGACTATCTACGTGGGCTGGTCTTGGACAAAGCTCGTGAAGCCGATCAGCTCAAGCGTACCCAGTCGAGCGACGTGTTTCTCGACAAAGACCTCGCGGCAAAAGGTTTGTCACGAGACGATCTTAAAGATCGAATACACGCTTGGGAGTTCGTATGCGACCTTGTGAGTGTGTGGGCGAATTTAAAGAGTTCTCACTGGAAGAGGCTCCAGAGGACATTTGCAAGACAGTGTGGGCAAGTGAACACATCGACCCCAATGATGAACAGAGCCTTGTCAACTGGTTCGCGTGGTGGTCAACGACACGCCTTGCCAGGTACAGGAAATTCCACGTTATCGGGTCCAGGGCTAGAGGCATTGCGAAAGCCCGCAGGACCGTTCAAATCCCCAACTACGCCCCTCAAACAGTCGGCGATCCTGATGTAGCTTTTGCTCGCTTCCTTCGTGCACAGCAAGAGCTATCATCTGACACTGCAAGTGGGTTTGGCGAATTGACGACACCATATGTCTTCCAAAGCACGATGTTCCGCAACGACCAAGCCGCCGAGTTGAAGTCCTGGATCTCGCATATAAATAGCTACCAGAAGGCCTCTTGGGTCAAGCTTTATATGGACCCGGTCTCATGGATAGACGTGCGCATGGCAGATGCCTTCGAAGACCCGAGGTGCGAATATGCCACCTTTACGAACTGGTTCTGCTCGATACCCAAGTTTTGGAAAAGCGTCAATACTCTGATGGGCCTATTCTACACGATAGATACCGACTGGACTGGTGAGGCGAATGCTGCAAGTACTGGTCGACATCCGTGGATCGCGATATATCGCCCAGTCAACCCACATTATTTCGACAAGCCATACAAGGAGATGGAACTCTTCCTTTGGGATTGCGGATTTCCGGAACGATCGCGTGGGTCATCATCAAGTGGACCTCCTCTCCTGCCCATGCAAAGGCGGTTGATCGAGTTCATACGAGAGGAAGCATCCAAAAGATTCCCGGAGCACTTTCTCGGCAGAGTCTGGCTTGGTGATTTCCCTCTCCCAGACACGCCAGATCCACCTCATCCCATTGATGTCACTTGTCATGCAGTTGACCATCTAGTCAAGCACACGTATGACCTTCTACCCCCTTTCGACGCTAAGTTGTCTGAAAGGGGCTGGATACGGGTGCGGGAAGACGTGTATAACCCTGGGTAGGATCGGCAGACAGCAGAAAACAGGAGGCCGACCAATTTCCCAAGGCGGTGGGAGACTTGGATCAGCCGGAGCGGATGATTATCCACGCACCGCAGGAAATAAACAGGGACCGTCACGCTGTCGCAACGCACTCTACGACGAAGCGCTGCAGGCGCGCAGGGTGAACCCAAGGGCTGCGAACTTGGACTACCAATACCAGCCGACGCTGGAGTGGTACCATGCCCTCAAGGAGGAGGGTCGCAGCTACAACTACATCAGCGTTGATAGTTGGGACAAGACACTCGACGACCTCATGGGAAGGCCATGATTGCTGTTGAGTTGGCAGTCGGATCCGTCGTGGATTTCCTGGCGATTAGGGACGAGGCATTCTGGTCAAGTACGGATTTATGTGTTTACGAGTATAATATACTAGGTGGCTTCAGAGGAGGCCAAGTTCTAGGGCGGGAAAGCCCATGAGGCTGAGTAGCGTGCGTACGATACCCAAATAGGAGACAGCATGGTAGCGGACGCATATGATGTCCCTGCGAGTTTTAGTTCTCATTCTGGAGTGCAGCCAGCAGCCGCACTGAATGCATTGTTCAGCCGTGTTATTCGGGGCTGTGGAGATATAGCCAGTTCAGCTCACTTTGGCCATGAGAAATTGACGAGAAATAGATAATATGTCTTGGAAACCAAGGAGACTATCGATACGCCTTGTCTTGCTGTAGTGACACCGATGGTAAATTCCGGGCTCATCTCCGTGAAGGGTGCGGCAATTGGTGTCCTTGCTGCGTCCGGCCCCACTATCACTTCAATCACACCATCGAGTCTCACCTGGGCGATAGATAAGCAAGGGAACAAGGGCTCTCTTCTTTTCTTTTCCCCGTTTGATTCGACTGACGCAGTCTGACTACTTGCCTACCGTGGAGTATAGTGTCGGCGTAAATACGATGGATATCTAGAGCGGCTCGTTTTATCAAGGGTTTCTTATCAGAGGATTTGGCCGATTGCCCTCCTCCCAAAAGACTTGGCTTGGCTTAGTCCATCATCCAATCCAAGACCCTCGTCTAGCGATCCTCGCCGCGTCTGCTCGAAGAAGAAGAAGAAGAAACAAAGTTTGTTGCGCGGCCACGTGCGAAAGCTTACGTTCGCCATGGCGTCTTCTTCCCTTTCGCCGTCGTCGACCCCGTCCGGCAAGCCCGTGTACGGGACCTTCAGCGCGCCCACCGTGGCGGACCTCGGCGCCGCCGAAGACGGCGGTGAGAGTGGCCTCCTTCCGCGCGCTGCCGCTAGTACCGCTGCTGTTGCGGCCGCGACGGCGGACCACGACGGCGACCTCGTCACGGCGGCCGAGGACCAGGACCTGCGCCGCGGCCTGCAGCAGCGCCACCTGTCCATGCTGGGCATCGCGGGCGCCATCGGCACGGGCCTGTTCCTGGGCCTCGGGGGCGCCGTGCAGGGCGCGGGCCCGCTGGGCGCCCTGCTGGCCTACGCCACCGTCGGGCTCGTCGTGTGCGCGGTCCAGTTCGCGCTGGGCGAGGTCGCGGCCCTGCTGCCCGTCACGGGCGCCTTTGTGCGCCACGCCGAGTTCTTCGTCGACCCGGCCCTCGGGTTCGCCACCGGCTGGAACCTGGTGTACGGCAACATTCTTAGTATTCCCGCCGAGATCACGGCTATTTGTGTACTGTTCTCGTACTGGTTCGACCCGGTCGAGAATATCAGTCCCGCGGTCTGGATCGTGGTGTTCATTGTGCTGACCGCGGCGGTCGGGTTTGCGTTTATTCGCGTCTTTGGCGAGATTGAGTTCATATTTGCCCTCATCAAGATCGTGCTTGTGGTCTTTCTCATCATATTGGGGCTGGTGATAAATCTCGGTGGTATACCCGGAACCGAACGGATCGGGTTTAGGTACTGGAAGGTGAGATCACTCCTTCATAACATGCATATCTATGTATGTAGGCGCCTGTACTCGTGCTGACTGTAGTGTGCTTTAGGACCCCGGACCGTTCGTCGAGCTGATCCCCATCGCCTCGGGTGACTGGGGCCGGTTCTTGGCCTACTGGAGCGTCATGACGGGCGCCGTTTTCTCCTTCGCGGGCGTCGAGTCCATCGCCATGGCGGCCGCGGAGGCGCAGAACCCGCGCCGGGCGATCCCGCGGGCCTGCAAGCGCGTCTTCGCCCGCATCGTCATCTTCTACGTCCTCGCCGTGCTCATCGTGGGCATGCTGGTGGCCAGCGACGACGAGCGGCTGGGCAACGCGTCGGGCACCGCGGCGCAGAGCCCCTTCGTCATCGCCGCCTCGGCCGCGGGCATTAAGGCCATCCCGTCTGTCGTCAACGCCGTCGTAATCACGTCGGCTTGGTCCGCGTCGAACCAGAGCCTGCTCTCGGGCACGCGCGTGCTCTACGGGCTGGCGCTGAAGAAGCAGGCGCCGCGGATCTTCTTGCGCACGACGAGCTGGGGTACGCCTTACGTCTGTGTGGGGCTTTTCAGCTTCTTCATGCTCCTCAGCTTCATGTCGTTGTCTAATGGCGCCTTGACTGTCTTCTTTTGGCTCGTCGATCTCACCGCTGCGGGCGTCCTGGTCTCGTGGTGCACCATCTTACTGAACCACATCCGGCTCAAGCTCGGCATGCGGAGACAGAATATACCCGCGTCGCGGCTGCCGTGGAACAACTGGTGGACTTGTGAGTTATATAACCCTTTATGCACTCTGTGTGGGATCTTGGTTACTTGAGCTATTGCAGTTACTAACACGCACTCTCTCTCATAGTCTACAGTTCATGCGTGGCGCTTGTCATGTGTATTCTCATCCTCTTCACCAGCGGCTTCACCGTCTTTACCAAGGGTAACTGGGACGCAGCCAAGTTTGTCTCATCCTATTTGTGAGTCTGCCCAGCCATTCAATACCAACCGTAACCTCCCGTACTAACCGAGACCCCCCAACATCAGGGATATCCCATTGGTGCTCGGCGCCTACCTCATCTGGAAGTTCCTCAAGAAGACCGAGGTCGTGTCGCTGGACAGTATCCCGCTGCTGGCCGCGCTGGAACAGGTGGACCTGTATCCCGACATGCCGGAGCCCAAACAGACGGGTTGGCTACGGACTGTGAGCTGGATATGGAGTTAGACATACATAGAAAGTAGACTAGGTCAGTTGATCGGATGATTGGGTCAATGTCTCAGATGCCGTAATCACACAAGTACACGCATGCATTCGGGTCCAGCGGAGTGATTGCATGAAGGCAGGCAGCTTCAACACAAGCCGCTTCGGTGATCGTCCCGTTCCAGCCTAGGGCGAGCGAATGAGAATCCAGCGAGTGAGCCAACACCTCCAGGAACGCATCCCCGGTCAAATTCAACCCGCTCTCAGCTAATCATAGTGATTGATTACTTGGTCAACAGGTATACTACCGTACTAGGGCGCTCTCACTCAACTACGCCCGGGGCTAGCCCAATTCCCATATCTCGTATACTGTAAACAGCAGGCGTGCCGAGCCGCGTCTTTTCTTTTGCGGTGCCGAGGGACCCGAGACCAGCGGGACGAAGGATAGCCTTTTCTCCTCTTCAGAAAAGGAACTGGGCATGCCATCCATCGTCTTTCCCGCAACTGAGGCGTCGGCCTTCAGTTGGTTCCTTCCTTCCGCCTCTTGGCATGGGCCGCCCTCAGCACTAAGTCCAGTTGGATATGTGCCTGCAGATCTATCCGTATAACAACACTACGACGTTCCCCTCATATCCCGTATCCCGAGCGGCTGGGACACCGACTGTTTCTATTATCTGATTGGCCATCTCCCGTACGTAGACACGGCTGCCTCGATTTAGAGTTGCAGGTGCATACGTGTGTTGTCTCACGGGTAGCGTGGTCTGATACGACACTCGCCTGTCAGAACTGCATATGTCGACGATGTTTTACATGTTTGATCTTGTGGACAAGGCTCTCGTGGGTCTGAAGCTGTCACGCAGACCCACGCCTCCTTCTCAGTAGAGATGGCCAAGAGAGGAATATAAGGAGACAGAGCAGGGAGCATGACTGTATATCATTGCTGTGTTGGTAACCTTGTTGGTAGCGATAGCTTACGAAGGTAGACATGTTCAGCTGCTGTGCCGCGTTCATAGTGGTGTGAGATCTGGTCTCTTGGATGTGGTTGTAGATGTAATGTTTATAAATACCTCGCTCATTCCATTTCGATATTTACAGGTTAAGGTTATCCCTCTCCCTATTTAGTAACAGAAGAATGTTCGCTTTATTCAACATGGTATTGTCCTTGCTACAACAACTGCGGCAACATGTCGTAGCTCAGCTCGCAGTCTGGGCACGCTGGCTCGTGCTAAGCCAGCAGCAGGAGCTGAAGGTCGGCTACATCGAAATCGAAGAACCTGACGGCACCGTCATCACCCGAGGCACCAAGCCGCCGTCGAAGCATATGCACATGAGCGGGAACGGGACTGGGAACGGACACGCGGCAGCTACGAAGCCACCTTTGTTGAGACCCCTCGAGACTCTCGAGGGCAGACTCAAAAATCCACTCCAACACGGCCTGGCTCCGCCTGCTGCTCTCCGGCAGTCTCGGGTTAGCCGAAGCCTACATGGCCGGCGATGTCGACTCGCCCGACCTGACCACCTTCCTGGTCATCATGCTGCTGGCCGAGAACCGCGCCGCGACGGCCTGGACCAAGCAAACGGCGTACGCCGCCTTCTTCGGGTGGTCCGTAGTCGGGCCCGCAGCTCTGCTGCTGCGCAAGGCCCACGGCGTGGCCGGGGCGCGCCTCAATGCTGTGCGGCACTACTCGCTGTCCAACGCCCTCTTCGCCGCGTTCCTGGACGAGAGTATGACGTACTCGTGTCCGTTGTGGCGGGAGCCGGCGGAGGCCGGCAGCGCCAGAAAGCCAAGACAGGCCGGAAAAGACGGTGAATCATCACGACGCGGATGGTGATGGTGATGATGATGACGAAGATACGTTGGAGGAGGCGCAGAAACGCAAGCTGCGGCACATTGTCCGCGCTGCCCGTATCAAGACCACCGACCACGTCCTCGAGATCGGCGGCGGCTGGGGCAGTTTCGCCATCCTCGCGGCGCGCGAGACGGGCTGCCACGTGACCACCATCACGCCGAGCGAGGAGCAGGCATCGCTGATCCGGGAGCGCGTGACGGCGTCATCCCTCTCACCCGGCCAAGTCCAGGTGCTAGTGTGCGACTACCGCGAAGTCCTGTCAGCATTATCCGTCACTACCAAGGCAGCAGCAGCAGCCGCAGGAGGAGGCCGACGAGGGGAAGAAGCAGCAGCAACAACCAAGTTCGACAAAATCGTCAGCATCGAGATGCTCGAGCACGTGGGCCACGAGTGCCTCGAGACGTACTTCCGGTGCATGGACCGGTACCTGCAAGACGGGCCGGAGGGCATCGCCGTCTTCCAGTCCATCACCATGAGCGACGCGCACTACGAGGCCTACCTGCGCGGCGGCGACGACTTCATCCGCCGCTACGTGTTCCCCGGCGGCGAGCTGCCGAGCGTGGCGGCGCTCGTCGAGGGATCCGGCGCGGGGCCCGGGGCCGGCTCGTGGTCGAGGATGTGACCAGCGTGGGGGCGCACTACGCCCGCGCGTTGCGGTGCTGGTGCCGGAACTTTTTGAGAGGGTTTGAGGAGAAGATTTTGCCGGAGCTGCGGCGGTCTGGGAGGAGCTGGAGAGGAAAGAGCGGTGGCAGAGAGAAGAAGGAAGAGGTAGGCAGTCGCAAGGCGAGGGGAGGAGAGATGAGCAAGGCGGAAATCGAGGCCTTCCGCAGGAAGTGGGTGTATTACTTTGCCAGTTGCGAGGCAGCGTTTCGGACCAAGTCCATAGGGGATGTGATCATTACGGTTGGTCGTGATGGCTGTGTCGAGTTCTTGCAAGATCCTCTGTAGCATGCATCATCGTGATTCCCAGTAGCAACACGAATTTTCTGCAAAGCCGCCAGCCCTCGTTGCCTATTATCTGCCTAGGTGTTTAAAAGGTGACCAACTGGTTATTTTGCCCCGTTGGTTATTATGTTGTCGCCTCGACGATGTCTGAGGCCTCCACATTCGACAGTGACAAGCAGCTTTGCACATCGTCGAGGCAATGACCTGACTTACATGATCATGGACCAGTCATCTGTTCACAGTCTGAATACCATGCTTTGTCCGTATACGCAGGCATCATTCAATTTGCAGAGAGTCGTTGCAGGGTGTCTTACCCAGTGAGTTAGCATATACGTTGCCCCCTTTACCCATGCTTAGATGCATTTGATCGCTACAAACACACCGCAGTACAAATTACCAGTCTCGAGAACTTTCAGTTACTGTTGCCAAACATTAACTTCATACATTACCAAGCAACATATCAAGCGACAGACAAAACCCACAATGGGCAAATTCTTCTCAAAGCCAACCACGGAGAAGCCGAGGGGTGATCCTCACTCGGCTCGTAACTATTCGGGCGAGGAGCATGCTCGGGATTTGCCAGACACATGGACTGCTCCTACCAGCGCCTCCTTCAACAGAGCCCAAGGGTATCGATGGATGGAGAGATAGGAATATGCAAATAAATTGACAATAAATTCTGTACGTTGGGTGGTTTGCCCTTTTGATTTATGCGAGCTGTAAGGTTCCTGCGACTTCCCCATGGAGATGGAGGGTAATAGTTCGGAGCCAGACCCCTCAATACGTCAGTCCGGGTGCGGGCAGATAAGCGCAGAAAAAGAGCTTATCAAAAAAACTGCCAGTAAAGCTGGCGATGCGCTATCGGGGCCTCCTGCAACTTGTGACATGCAAACTGCTGAAAATCGCTTGTCCTTTTCTCTTAATCTCAAGAAGGCTTCCATAACAGTTGTTGTGCCCATTGCTGCAGCCCAAGCAACTAGCCACATCCCAGCCGAATAGGGCAGTGCGACGCCCGCACCCAGCAACTACAGCCCTCAAAATGCCTCGTGCCGATACCGAGCCCCCAAGCACCGGCGCAACCTCCGCCGTGAAGCTGACTGCCCTTACACCATTCAAACCAGAGCTGTACGACCGCGCCTGGCAATCGATACCGCATCCGACCCTCCCCCCTCATCGCGACTGCCCACGAAAAGTCCACAACCGTCTTTTCGCTCTCCACCCTTACCTCGCACAGCACCCTCAGCGGAGGCCACACGCGCTCGGTGCGGTCCGTCGCCTGGAAGCCCAACCTAAGCCCACACAAGCTATGCCTGGTATCTGGCTCCTTCGACTCGACCGCGGGGCTGTGGCGCTGGGAAGAGGAGAAAAAGGCGACGGGCGATGACCTCGAGGTGGAGATAACAAGCAACCATGACGACTCCTCAGATAAAGACGACGCCGAGAAGGACTGGGAGTTCGCCCTGGTGCTCGAGGGCCACGACTCGGAGATCAAGTCGGTCGCCTTCTCGCCCTCGGGCCAGTACCTCGCCACCTGCTCGCGCGACAAGTCGGTCTGGATCTGGGAGGACGTGGGCGTCAACGAGGACGACGACGAGTGGGAGACGGTCGCGGTGCTCAACGAGCACGACGGCGACGTGAAAGCGGTCGCCTGGTGCCCCGACGGCGCCCGCAGCGGCCGCGGTCGCTACAGCAGCGACGTCCTGGCCAGCGCCAGCTACGACGACACGGTGCGCATCTGGCGCGAGGACGGCGACGGCGAGTGGGTCTGCGTCGCCGTCCTCGAGGGCCACGCGGGCACAGTCTGGGGTCTCCAGTGGGAGCCCAAGCCCGAGGGCACCCGGTTCCCGCGCCTGCTGACGTGGAGTGCGGACCAGACGCTGCGCCTGTGGTCGCTAAAGGAAGAGGACGACGAGGAGGAGAATCCGCCGCCACAGCACGCTTGGGGCAGCTTGGGCGGTATACCGAATACGATGCGGAGGTCCCTCAAGGAGGAGTGGGAATGCACCGCCACTCTGCCCAAGGCGCACACGAGGGACGTCTACTCGGCGTCGTGGAGCGCGGACTCGGCAAGGATAGCGAGTACAGGCAGCGACGGCGTCGTCGTTGTATATGGTGAAGAGCCAGCAGCTGCAGACAGCGAAACGTCACATGACGAGGCTGCGGTAGAGCTTGACGGCGATGTACACATGGGCAACAGGAACGACAGCAAAGCAAAAGGACCGCCCCCTACGACATGGAAGGTTTTGGGTACTACAGATTACGGCCATGGTCCTTTCGAGATAAATCATGTCACCTGGTGCAAGCGCTACGACTTGGAGTGCCCCCTGAGCGGCGAGGCGTCGAGGAGATGCTCGTCACCACAGGTGATGACGGTGTGGTCCGTCCCTGGCAGGTCTCGTGAGAATCGAGAATTACGCGGCGTACTTGCATAACAGAGACTCTACTTTGGAGATGATGGTTATCTAGCAACGCTTCAATGAAACAACTAGTAAAACGCCCTCCTATTGTGCCCAGACCTGTGAGAAGGAGGCTATCGCATCCATCTGGCATCAAGCTTCGTTGCTCTGCTGCTGCTCCTACATTTAGCTACTGATCTAGATCTGCCTACATACCCGAAACACAAGGGCAGAAACAAGCAATGAAACATTGTTTACAGCTTCGGCCATAGTACACACTCATGTCAGAAATCAGGTAATGACGTCTTTGGGATGACCGAACCGGACTGACTCGGTACGAAAAACCAAGCTTCTTTTTTAGATAAAAGACAGACCCCAACCGACCCTCCCCGATCCTCTCTCGATCCTCCCAAGTCCCAACCCATCCCCTCGATCGTCCCTTCCTTGCATTGCACCACCAGATCATGATGGGCAGGCCATCCACTGCCGCTGTCCATCGGATCAGCCAGATCTCGCCCCCATCCCGTTAGTTTCGTCTTCGTCTCTTCTCCAAGCTCCCCCTGCGACCGTCACTCTCCGCCAGCGCCAAGCCGGGGATCTCCCCTTTCGTCCCATCTTCTTTGGTCTCTTTCCCGCCACCGCCACCCGCCAAGCACCCCGAATCAACCGATCATGGACGGCGGCGGCGGACGGGCACGGCGCGCGGGGGGTTGAGTAGCTAGCCGCCATCGAGGTGTAACGATCGACGCTAACCAAGTCACGAGTAGGCCCAAAGGGGGCCGTGGAAGGAGGGAGGGAGGCGAAATTTCGGTTTTTCTTCGGATCTCGTTTCGTCCCGTATGGATGTTTGTTTCCCCGAACGACGAACGAACGAACGGACGCTGCAAGCTGCAGCTGCAAGCAGGCTGCGATAACATACTTGCAGGTGGCGGCGATCTCCTTTTTCCTGCTCCTTCTCATCCCTTCTCCGCGGAGATAGCCGCGGGACGGGGTACCGCTGCGGCGGCGGCGGCGGCGGCAGCCTCCCCGAAAAAGGAGAGATGGACAGATAGGAAGAGAAAGGGGAGGAAATCATCCCAACATGATGTTTGTTTCGTTTTATCCTAGCTGGAATAACAGACGTAGTAACTCTGTTTACACTAGCATCAAAGATATCGGGCGAGAGGATATCGAAACGCATGTTACGCATCGTCAGAAACGCAGCACTGCCACCACTGCGCATACTACTTGACACGATCAGACAAGAAACAACGGCGAATTGGAAACGACTGGAAACGACTACAGCAGTGCATACATTAGATGCACCGGAAGTTGAACCGAAACCGATTGACTGATAGTGTAACTGGTGACCCCGAGTCCGCAATAGACGGGTTGACATTCCCCTGAGCGGCAGCAGTGGCGATAATTGACAGTACGCAAGTGCTGGAGTCAACCACAGCTCTTATCTGCCCACGACTAGGCAAGTTCCAAAGCACGGACAGAGTCAGGAGATAGATTCACGACTACACATATATAGCAAAGATATATGGTTCGAATCGGCACTGCCGAAGCGAAAGGGAGGATATGGATAGAGGAAGGAAAAGTGAGGGCCTGGAAAGGGGATGCCATGATCACTCGTAGATCATCACGTCGTTCACGATTAGTCCATCCCTCACCACATACAGCCAATCTATCCATCTATCCATCCATCTATCCATCCCAACATGCCGCACCGGTCCAGGTATTTTCGGGACCCGACCAATCTCCTGGGGCCGCGGGCAGGCGGAGTCGTCCGGCGAAACAACCGTACCGCTGCGGCCCGGGTTAGGGGGTTAGGGGTTTATTGGAGTTCCCGCGGAGAAGGAGCCAGGAGGCGAATATATCAGCTGAATCTTAATAAAACCGACCGATCTCCTGTCTGTCCGCCTTTCTTCTTTCGTTGGTTCACCGCTCACTGCCTCGATCTCGTTCTAACAAGTTGGCTAGAGACGCAGCAGGTAAGCTAGAAAATAACTCTAAAGGGGCTGCTGCTGCTGCTTAATGGCAAAGCCGTCGTAAAAGCAGAAGGCCCTCTAATGCACCCATTTCGTCATCATTGATATTGAGGAGAATTGGCAATAGCCGATCATACAATACAAATATGCATTTCCGTCTATAGGTCTGGATGACGTCTCCAGCTAGAGAAGTCAGTGCCTGATTATAATAAGGCATTCAGCCATCCACACTCCTGTCGTTACTAAATGGGTGGAAAGTGGTCAACCGCACTTAGAATGTAAAATATCACAAGATAACACAGCATGTTTTAGTTCCATCACGGTTCTTGGTACGAGTGAAGTCATGGCGTGAGTTGTTCGAGTGTTTTGTCATTTGAGGTTCTGTACATAAACCCTTCCCTCTGAAAAAGGATTTGTATGTGCCATATAAACATTATAAATCAACCCAAAGTAGCAGCAGCTAGTCTTTCCATATAAACGCGCTCGCTCCCATGATACAGTCGTCACACACTGATGTCTCTTCGTGTGGGTCGGCTCGAAACCTCCTTCTCTTGTCTAGTTCGAAGGGTGCGAAGCCGTGTGTGAAGGATCCAGAAGGGCACATGGCTCTAATTGCGTAATCGGCAGACCCTTTCTCTCTCCCTCTTTGTCTCTCTCTCCAATGACTCGTTGCTTCGTGATACTCTCAAGTAATCAATGCTGCTCCCGTGCATGTAGCGGGAGCGTGGGATATCCATCGCCAAAATCAAATGATTCGAATCATTCATGGAGGTTGTCCTTTCCATGTGTCGTGAACGCCTCGCCATAAACATGACCCAAAAATGCTGCCAGAATGCCCCGTCTATGTTATTCCCTAATGGCTCTGAATCGAAACCGCCCAGGCCTGTCCATTTTCCAGAACAGGCCTGGGTTCCAAACGCCGTTCAATAATGTGCGATATTTTCCTGTACTTTTGTGTGTCCTTGGTATAATGCAGTTTCTTTTGTACTTCTCTCTTCCTACGCCAACCATGCGTAGTCTTCAACTCAGGCTGCCTCTGCGGCTCGTGGGAAGGTTGAAAACACGATGCAGAAGGCTGCGCTTGGCGCCGTCTGCACGGCGGTATTCGAAGTGGTTGCATCTGCAAACCTGGACGGGGTTTGACATGCCGCAACCCAATTTGCGGTCCAGCTCGGCCTCCCAGCCATAGAGATCCTCCATGGAGCTCGTACGGCTGTACGCGTCAGAATCAACAACTGTGACAGATGTATCGTCTTCTTCGAGCTGGGAATGGACGCTCAGGTAGTTTGATACGTCTGTGAGGAGACACGACGGAGACTCGGGCACTTTGGCCTCATCCAAGTCCGATGGGTCGGTTGAAGTGCCCACATCCGTTTCAGTGTCGGTGTCAATCTCCATCGTCTTTGTTTGGCCTAAGGCCTGAGCCCCGGTTGCTGACAGTCGCGGTGTTGTCGTGAGGAACTCGATTGGACGTGAGGAGACCAAGGGCGCGCTTTTAGATTCCGGCTCCTCTGGAACCTTTGCTGGGATCTTCAAGGGCTTGGGCATCGTATTGCGGTGTCGAAGCCGAGTGGTACGGCGCACCATATGGGGGCCGCATTCTGAGGGTGGGCCATCGCCTTTTGCGGCCACACCACCCACTAAACTACTAGGAGCAGTCTGAGCATGTTCAGGAGCACTGTCGGATTTCGCGGGTATAGGGATTCGCTGACCCGGATGGGGATCCTCCCAGGACGACCGGGGGGATACCTGAATATCGTCCCTATCGATTGGCTCAAGGAACGTAGTCGTAGTGCTCGTAGTGATTTCGTGTGATGGTGTGACCTGTAACCCTCATAACGGGGATTCCGAACTGGTGGTCGGTAGTGGGGGCGGCATATCGGCGCTGGTGGCCGAAGGCATATTCGTCGGCTGTGAGCGACGCATCGATCGACTTTTTCTGTTCAATCCCAGCTTGGCGCTCATCTTCTTCCCCAACTGTTGCCCGTGATGGCCCGTTGCAGCCCGTTGGGTGACGTGCTGAATGCAAAGTCCGACGTTGGAGGTGTGGTCGGTGGTGTCACCGGCTCGGCTCCAGGTGTTGAGTTGGGACTGCTGCTGTCGTCCGTGATCAAATCCGCATCTGCGGTCTCGGCAGCAATAATCGATGAAGAACGGTTATGCATGCTGTTGCGGGCAAGGGTAAGCAAAGGGAGGAACGTGTTCTTGGGAGAGTGCGAGCTCTCGTCCGGTGAGAATGATTCCTTGGGAACTCTCAACCGCGACCTGCTGTGTCGTCCCTCGCGACTCTCGTCAGCAGACTGTTGCTGTTGCTCAGCGACTGCCATCGTTACGGACTGGCAGAAGGGAACAAGAACCGAGTCGCTCATCAATTCCTCGACGATCGAAACGGCTTCGTTGAGCTCGGACGGTGTTGGCGGTTTTGGCAGAGATTGGCTCAGGGCCAATAAGCGATCGCGGACCGGTGCCGGTAGGTTGACTTCTCGCGAGCCGTAGGGTGTGATATAGGTCTGCATCATTCTATCCCATGCAGAGCATAGCGTGTCTATTTGCTCCTGAGACATGTGCTGCTGTGAATCCACCAAATGCACATATGTGGCGGAGTATCTTTCGGCCTCTATTAAGAACTCGAGTGTTTCGAGGCAGTGGTTTTGTGACAGGTAGGCAGTGAATGCACTTAACGTCCACGGCGGGGCAGCTGTGTTGTTAAGAATTTCGGATAAGGAGGGCAGCCTGGCGGCCGGTGATCCGGTACGAGGGATAGCCAAGCTGGCAGGGCGGGATGTAGACATGGCGGTTTCGGTGTCCCAGTCCTCGTAGACTGAAGACGGTGATGTTGCCCTCGGAGACGGGGTCAGGTATGTCGGAGAGCTTCCACGCAGTCTGGATTTTCCCATTATTTCAGTCGGTGGGTTTCTGAAATAGCGAGAGGGCGGTTCTCTTCGCTTCGGATCGGATTACAAAACTGCAAACGGGATGTTTGCAGACAAATCCACTTCAACTAATGTTATCGGCCCATGCGGTTGCAAACTCGGTGTTGCTGTGCGTTTGGGCAAGCGGTACCCTGTAAAAAGAAGAGACAAGTTGTTTCAGAGCCACAAAGAACTCGTCGGACCCATTACTTGCAGGATATCCTCAAGAGGTTGTTGAAGAAGTGATGTGTTGCTATAGCAAACGACGGGTGGCTGCTGCATACGCTGTGCGGGTATCAACAGAACGATGTCTCCAAACGAAACGAAATCTGAGTTACGCCGGCATATGCTTGTCTCAAAAAAGGTAACTGTCTGCAAAAGTAACCCAGGCGGTGGTGCAAGCCGGTATAGGGTGAGATGCTTGCTTGGGTGGTTTTGCTGAAAGAAGTAACACCACTGAGGAAGAAGTGACGTGATTAAGACTTGGGTCGAATGTGAACTGGGCCTTCACGACAGTCTATGGCGTTCCGGAAATGTCCAAATTTCGAAATAACAAGGAGGCGGCAGTTGGAGGGATCTGAGGTAAGTTCCGCTGGCACGTCGAGCTTATGTGGGTGGTAATAGCCCCGAGGTAGACAGGTACACTGCCGTGGGTTGGACGACAGGTGTTTGGGGGTGGACTGGACCGATAATAGAGTTTCGAAAGGAGCGGCGAGGTTAACCTGAATAGATGGACAGGCAGATATGCTTTGGTCTAGTGATGCTCTCGAGCACTCTCTCTGGGCGAAAGCTTATCGGGTAGCGGAACGAGGGACGATGAAAGAATGGGCTTCTAGCACTTTTCTATGCCGTGCACGCTGCAGAGCGGTAGGGCGAGTGAAAGGAGAGAAGAGCGGGCGGCCACTGATTTACGGCGCACAGCAAGAACTAGAACCGTCGTGGAATGGGGATGGGTAGGGAGCCAAGTGCCAAGACTCTCTCTCAAGACTCAAGAACCGGGAAGCAGCAGCGATACACCACACACACAATTGGGGCTGCGCATACGTTGCACGGCCGGCCCTAGAGAATTCGCAACAAGTACAGCCCGCCAAAGGAAGTTGAGGGGATCCGCTTTCTGGCAAATCTCCTATGACGGGTGTGGAGCGTCGTCAGACGAGGCAAGCGTTGGTGAGATCGGATGTGGGCGTTGGGCCGGTGTTCGAGACGATCTAGTGGAAATGTCGGCGGGTTGCGCTTCAGGGAGGGTTGGTATTATCTAAGGGCGGTAATAGGTCTGTAGTAACAGTTTAGACGGCGCGCTTTCTACTCGCTCGTTCGTTCGCTGGTTTCTCTCGCGGTTTGGTGCAAAGGTACGTATGCAGTGCGTGTGTCGTGCGGTGGACGGATTAGTCGTACCAAGTCGGACTGACTGTGTTGAGTAATGAATGACGAAAGCCTAGGCAGTGCAGGTAACCAGAGCAAGCAACAACGTCTCGTGGTCTCTCTCTCTCTCTCACACACACACACACACTCTTCTTGGTATCCAAGTAAGTGTCAATGGTAGCAGTAGTAGCAGAAGTATGGAATAGTAATTGCAGTGGTTGAAGCCGCGGACAAGCCCGATGAAGATGGCAAGTGGGAATAAAAGAGGACGCTCCGAACAAAGGTCAGGGTACTCGATGAAGGCGATACAGTGGCTTTACACACACACAACTCGTGATTTCTGAACAGTTGATGCAGAATAGCTGGGCAGAGTTCAAGAATAGATCGTTGAACTAGCAGAACCACCATACAGACTTGATGGAGGGACTGGGAGCGAGGTTGCGCGGGAACGCCTGATAGATTAATGGGAACGGGAGATGACCACCGAAAGCTGAGCAGCCCCCCGGCGTGGTGGTGGTACTTGGGTACAAGACGGGCGATCGAAGCAAACGTCTCTCCTTTCTCAATGGATTTGGGTGTTCAATGGGCCGGCATGGGTGGTAATGGAGGGTGGGGGGAGGAGGCAGGACAAGGGGGGGTCCATTGCAGGGGGCACCCAGGATCGCTCCAATGACTCCATTGACCCAGAACTGGGTCTCTTGCCTTCGGCCTTCTAGTGCTGTCCAAATGGTACAATCAATCAATACCTCCTGCATACAGTGTCAAGAGTGTCTACCTTCTCCCCGTCCACCCCCTACCTAGGTAAAAGCAGCCCATTCTTTCTGCAACACAGTAGAGAGACCCGAGACTCCCAGACTCCTCCCTTCTCACATAGGAAGGTCGCCCATTCCAGGGACCCAATTGGAGGCGCTGTCCAGTGCCCCCGTACAGCCATTCGGCTGCACCACGATCAATTCTTATTATTCTGAAGCAGAGATGGCCACTAGCAGGCCCGGCTTCGTTTTCATTGGGAAGAACGCTGGCCTCTAGTGTCTGCACAAGCCCATCGTACTCGCAATGATCTTCAATAATCTTCTCTGTTACCATGGCTTGGTCTTGCGTCAAACAACGTGCTCTGCTGCCCCTCCTCCTACGATTAATAATATGTTACGTATGTTATGTATGCATCTAGTTTCCAGTAAACACCAAATCCGTCATTTACATGTTGCGTGCCACCAAGCCGAACCAGACTTTCGCCCCCCACCTGACTTCTTTTCGTTCTTTGACTTGTCTTGCTGCCCCCTTCTCACTCCGCCAAGACAGAAGACGACGCAATCCTGGCAGGGGTCTCGCATAGAGCACAAGTAAGTGTACCGTATGTAGGTGGAGGGCGCAGCGAATGGCAGACGAGCAGGACGACGACGACTTCGCTGCACGGACAAAGAAGAGAGACTCTCAGAGAACAGTGGACGGACAAGAGAAAGGGTGGCAACCGGTGGCGTGACGCTAGAAGAGCGCTAGAAGGGGGCGTCAGCGAATCAGAATCGTTGGTTTTGATCCATCCCTGAAAGATGTGCGCGGCTGAATACCGTGAAGAGTCTAGTGTCTCGTGAGATCCCTGTTTCCAAGAGATAAAGCAGCGACGGAGAATGGAACCTCAAGACCTGTGGAAGAATGCTTGGAAGCAACTTCCAAGCGGTCGGCCAATCAGCTGGCTTAGAAGTACGCGGAAACAAAGACAAGACAGGCCAGCGTTCTCCTCTTCGCACAGTCCGCTACAGAGAGACAGGTCGGGACAGAACCACCTCTCTGGGTTGCTGCTTGCACGTACATAACTTGCGACATGTCAAAAATCATTGGCCGAACGGGAGCGTTACAAGAAGCATTCTGCGCGACTGAAGAAACAATTCCACGAATGTAGCGACTGCTGATAGTGCAGTATGATATGCAGTAGTTGGCGATGGAAGTGGGTTGATGTCACTTGAGGTTCTCGAATGATCCTACTTCACTGTAGACTCCTCTGTGTGTGTGTGCGTTTTCGACCTAGCAAGGCGTCAAGGAAAGAAAGAGGCTCGTTTCATCGCGCAATGTCATGATTAGCACCTATCCTGATGCCAGGCCACTGCAACGCCGATTTGGCGATTGGCCGCTCGCTAAGTTGGTGGCTGCATGCGGTATTCCTTCAGGGTTGTTGTTGTTCAGGAGTTCCTGGCCTGTCTGCATCTCGAGCAGCCAATCACCAAGAGACTGGCCATGCTCATGTCATGTGCAGGTATTGTTGTTTTGGTGCTTACGCCTTAGCAGGGCTACATAGCAGAGTGAGGGTTTGTACAACGCTGGGTTGTTGCTTTTTCGCATTCTGCTTCCACTGGCCACGGTCTCCCTGCGGTATCGGGACTCGTTATCGCGTGGGCAAAGATCTGATGCTCGGATTGGTCGCAGCAGCTCAGATTAAGATGCCAAGTTGCCAACTACACCATTACTAACGACGATCCGGCCGGCACATAGACGGGAGAGAAGGGGAGATATTGTTACCTTCCTATCTGTCTTGAGCCTCCGCGTTTGCGGCCCTTTCGATACCCACCCAGGCGGGATATACAACTTCACTCCGCCGGCGCTCCTGAATGGTCGGTTATAAATTGTCTTTAGATTGAAGTCGTCAATGCTCCCCCAGCAGCATAGCCGTTAGCCAAGCCCACAGCCAGCCAGTGAGTGAGTGCATGGGCTCCTGGTCTCGGCAGAGCGACAAGCACTTCATTAACCCGCCCGTGCCAATCATGTGCGACTTACCCCCAAATCGCTAATACCGGTTCGGCGGTGGTCGGTGGTGGTGCGATAACCTCGCTGAAGAGAGTAATGGCCGCAAACCAAACAAGAAAATAGTGAGACATGCGGTTTGGTGTGCTGCATCGTGTTGGACCTTGTCGACCAGGTAAGCCATTTCGATTGAGGAATCCCAGATCGATGATCAGACATTTGGCTGAAGATGGGCCGAGTCTTCCATGTCGGTGGGTCGGAGGGGGATGGCCACAGCACAGTAGTGACAGTACTGTACATGCAGCAAGCAGCAGTTGACAAGTCTGCCCACCCCGGCAGTTGGCCCAGGATTGGGGTGTGCAGAATGGTGTGGGAGAGACAACGCCAGTAAGAATAGTATTATCGCGTGTGCACTCTATCAGGGCGCGCATCTCTTCCTCACTCTGACAACCCCTAGAATGGCTCGGGAATGCTTCGAGAAGCCACGCTAAATTGCATCATTGGACATGATGTGATGGTTGCTTTCGTGTGTGTGATGGATGTACGCATGTATTCGGCTAAAGCCAACGACCAAAGTCGTTCGCGACAAGAGCAGCAGCCCGGGAAGCAGCCCAACCAGACCACACACACCCAAGTCTCTTTAGTAGGTATGTATCTACATGGACCATGCCCAAACTGTCGACTTCGAGAAGTCATATGAATGAATGGCCTTGCGACTAACCTCAAATACGGGGTTCTGGAGGAGGAGATCGTCAGCCCTGCATGCACGCCATACAGCTTTACGCCCACGCTTCCATGCCATGATGCTCCTTCTGCTCGGCTTCGATGGCTCTTCTTTTCGAGACATGATCGAAGCCCCCAAGCTATGATCAGCGTCTCAGGGCCCAATGCTTCAACTACTGTCGATGCATCATTGGCTCTTCCCATCCCCTCAGTGAATCAACGTGCAGTAGTGTAATATACTGAATCCATTTATTGCTGTTCTCGGGCAATGTAATCTTCTCATTAGTGGATAGCATCATGAAAAGCAACTGCCAAGAACGGAATATGCAGGAGCAAGGCAATTCGAGTCAACCGGAGTATCAAGGGGTGCTTGTTTGAACGTATTGCGCATTTTCCACTACCGACGAACACACGCACAGCAGCCTCCATACCTAAAATGATACCAACATTGCACACATGCGCAATACATAAGGCAGAAGACGTTCAATGGCTAGCTGAAGATCAATTGACTTTCCACACAGCTGAAGCCCCAGGCACTACCTAGGCCCCTGGTAGCCGACCCCAGAATGATAGCACCCGGCCGATTGCGACTTTGGCACTTGGGGGCCTGAGCGGGGAGCGGGACAGGTGAGCTTGGTGAGCAAGCGGTCACTCTCCGGTAAATTGTCTTGCGGACTGCTGCTTTGGGTATTCAATTAATATTTTCTGCATGGTGGTTCTTTGTTTCTTTTTCCGAAAGAGAAGGCGTGACGTCAATTCGTAGACCGACTCGGAATCACCATTTTGATCGCACGACTTTGGACCCACGAATGTCGCTTTCCGTACATAACAATAGTGCAAGTGGGCTGACAAAAAGCGAGCCTGCCCACGTGCTGCTCAAGACGAATTAAGACGCCCCATTTCCCAAGAAATGCAGGAATCCTGCCCAGTGCCTGCCTGGCAGCATCGTGTCCTGTTTTTCCTGGTGGAGAGGAGATCCATCTGCCACTATCCGCTCTCTTACCTGTGCCGTATAGTCATCAATCAGCAAAGGCCGATCTTAGCCACCGATCAGAACCTCTTGAACCCGTTGTACACATCATGGACGGGGCACTGCATACGTATGTATGCACTGCACGGCTGTAAAGGGGGCCGGGTAGCTGCGACAGGTAGCTATCTGGGCAATGTACCTGACAGCGATGGAGGCTTACAATTAACTCGGTTCTGCTGAAAATCCCACCACATCCACCGCCCAGAAGTCGGACCGCTGACCCGCGTATCAAATGCCTGTCAAAGAGGGATCATGAAGTCAAAGGCCGGCGCTCAGTCACCATTGTGGCAAGAAGCTCGGTCCGGGATTTGGAAGTGAGAAAGTGCAATACGGAGCTTACGATGTCTTTTTGTTTGAAAAGCCTACTAGTGGCTGTTTCGTGATCCTGGCAAAAGCCGTTTTGATTGTTCGGACCTGGATTCCGCAACCAGCGACAAGATAGCGGCATCAACCTCCTTCTAGTGCCTCACCATGGACAATCGAGATCCAGCAGGTATCCCCATCGAAACTTAGCCGCCTAAGTTTCTTAGCTTAGGCGCGCTGGCATGGATGACAAGGGGGAATCAATCAATAGTCGCTGGATTGGGACGATTTGAAGGGCCAGTCTGGTGATGAAGAGGCATTCCTCCCTTCTAGAATCTGACCACCTGAAAGTCTGACCACGTCCTGCCACCCGTACCTCGGAAAGCCTGTCTGTGCCCGGTTGCGGAAACGCCGTGGAAGATTTCTAGAACGATTCTGGAAGTTTGCGCGGCTTCTAGAAGCTTGCAGGCTTCCATTCTTTGTGGGCCGCCAGTCGATCATCAGCTTTTTGGCGCGTGTCGCTGTCCGCCGGGCATGCCGAGTCGCAAGGGATCCCCGGTAATATTTTTTCTTTCTCTATTTTATTTTTACATATTCTTTCAACGCGATACCGCGATCTTGCTTTTTGGCTCACAATATCTTGGATGAGCCCTTTCCCCCTTGCCCTAATCTTCGTCGTCAGCTCGAGCTAACGCCAGTCATCCCTGGCCCTGCCCGTTTCCCCCAGCTGAGCGATGAGAAATCGTCGGGGGTCGGGGTAGTGAATCTCGCCGATCCAGAATGTCACACGTGCGCAGGTGAAGTGATACACGCTCTCCGCCTCCTTGGCCTCGTCTCCCTCATGACGCGAAGCACGGACGGGCGTGCGCTGGCCGAAGTCTTTGAAACTATCGGTATGGCATTTGCGGTGACTGCTTTTGTTTCTACTTTTTTCGTTTGCAGGCAGGTAGGCTCGGTAGTTTCAACCACTGCAGTCCGACCCAGGGTTCCCAAGCAGAAGCCTTATCGGAAATCCACCGCAGAACCATTGGCAATTGGGTCTCGCTGTCAACTGGATCGGCCGATCACGTAAAAATGTCTCTGCTGCCAGCATCTTCGCGGGTCCATCGTGAGCTCGGCGGTCCCATGACTACTTCTAGGCGGGCAAACGGCTGTTGAGTAAGACACCGACAACCAGGCAATCCCCGCGCATACCGGTGGTAAACCCTTCATCGTCACTTTTTGACTTGATGACACAGGCCCTTCTTGCCACTTCTCATCCCATTCTTATCTGCCTGCCCAGCGCTGGACTCCAGTCAGCGGGCGGGTTTTGACCCAGGGCTGCGACATCGGGTCCATCTCACTCTGTTTGATTTGACAGCACTATGTACAACAAACAACACTCCAGCAACGAAGATTTGGGGGCTGGCCTGGCTGAGTCGTTGCTTCGTGGAAGACCCGTCTTTTATTAGTCACACACTCCGGATGAGACAGCAGGGCCCGATGGCAAGGCCAGAAACAGGACCAGAACGATCTGCTATTGGGACAAGTGATCGTTCGTGATGGTCTGATATAAGACGCGTCTGAAGATTGCCCCAGACTACTGCCAGTAAGCACAGTGCCGCCTCAGCGTTTAACCTTATTGCCTCTGTCAGGCTTAGAGCCGAGTGCTGAGAGTTCTGCTGAGAGATGCTAATTTGTACTACACGAGGTTCTGCACGAGGATAGGCAGAGTCTGACTGACATTCCAGCAAACCCTATTGGGTGATTGGCCAGCTTCGTTTGCCTGATTTTATCAGAGCGTAAGCGCTATACAGGTTGAACGTCGTCAACTCGGTTACAGCTCTACAGGTACATACTGCATGGATATTTTCCGATGCTCACTCAGTTAGCTGGTTGGTTGGTCGCTTGCGTCTCTCTCCGACATGGTTCTTCTGCGACCGTCAATAAGTCAATAAGCAATTGAAAGTCGCAGTGCAGAGCCAACAACCGATGGGAACCGGCCGCTTCCTTCTTGGCAAATGCCTTGTTGCCTCGCCTCTGCCAGTCCGCCCTGCCCGGGGCCTGCTGCTTGTTATCAATACAGCGCACAGTACCTACAGTCAATAGGCTTTGGTGAGTGGGTGGCTTGGTGGGTTGTGTGATTGATCCCCGTAGACTGGACAGCAACGGTATGCAGTGCAAAAGGAGGGATCCATGGCCATTCTCCCTCTGGCTCTGGGCATATGCACGAGTATGGGGTTGGGAGGGAAAAGAAGCAGAAAAATGTTTCGCGGTCCATCTTTTCCACGTCGAATCTTCAGACTTTCGGCCGCCCGCCGATCCACTCTGGCATCCGTTGTCTGCCTTGGCTGCACGCCCAAAGGGTCGAGACCTCTCCATTCCGGCGCAGGCTGGCAGGCTTGCAGCCTCATGGAGCTGCTGTGCTGCTGTGGCCTGACTGCCCTTGCTGGCGCTAGCCCGCCGCCCCAGCTACGGATCTCTGCCCATTTGGTGTTACAGTCGCCCTTTTCTCCACCGGGCCCTGTCGACCCTAACGTAACGGGCGTTGGTGTCTTTTGTTTTCCCCTCTCTCTCGCCATGCCTCCCTCGTCACTGCTCGTCGCCTGCATTGCTGCTCAACCTGAGTGCCACCTTACCCTTTGAGAGGGCTCGAGGGAAGGATAGGACCATATATTCCCATAATATAGAATATTATTACCTAAACCGCTCAGGCACAGTCGTACATACGTAACCCATCAGTCATAGAAATATAGAGTCTCCAGCCTGTTAGTGCACCACATATTGCAGTACTTGGTAAGTAGCACGCATACAGTAACGCTGCAGCGGCTGTCCTTTCCGTGTTGCAGCTCTTCTCCATCCTCTGGACCACAGAAAGGATAGATTAAACATGCGTTTCAACTGTTGGTCGTCCGACCTGCAGCAGGGCGCCAAAGATGTGGACTTGAGTATCGTAGTATGTAGCAGCATAAGCAGCACAAGCAGCAATCAGCCTAAGAAAATAGGGTCGCTCGCGCGCGCGGGGGGGGGGATCATCCCGATCGATCAACTCCTTCTCCATCTGTAGCCTTAACTACCTTCTCGATGCGATGCAGCAGCAGCAGCCGCAGCAGCAGAAAGTACCCGGATGCTACATGACATTACCTACTTACTGTGTGCTCAATTCTCGATTCTAGTAGTATGTATGTATCTTTGTCTCGCCCTCTTTTCCCCGGCGGAGAGAGATAGCCCCATTATCGATCGATCCTTTTGCTTCTTGAGACCTCGTTCGTTCATTGTGCATGGGGTCGACGAAAGGCATGCCTAATCCGTTTCGCGCCAAGTATGCAGAGCTTTAGCATGAGCCGGACGACGGACACACCCATATCGGTGTTATAGGAGTAGTAGTATGTAGGTGGTTAGTTTCCTAGTTTAGCAAAGCAGGCGATTACGTCGCTTTCGTTCACGTGTGCTTCACGTGCTGGTGGCAGCTGATGAAGAAACATGGTGATGATGATGAAGCAGATTCGACAGGTGGAAGTGACGGGCTTGGCATAGATGCGAGTGCTGATGGTGTGCGAGTGTGGGTTTCGTCATCGTCATACAGACACAACATGTTAGAAGAAAAAGGTGCTTCGATATGCGGACTGTCAGACAGACACATACACACATACACCATCAGTGGTGTGCGGGTAGACGGGTATGTCTGACCTGCCTGTCTACCTTAATTCATTTCTTTCATCCTTCCATTGGCTGGCTTTCCTTTCCTGCGCGTTCCCATCCAATGAAGCCTGTAGGGATAGACACGCATGATATGCTAATACCCTGTAGACCCGAACTATGCATATGCCACGACGGCGAGTATAGACTGCTGCTGTGCTGCCCAACAGGGCTACAGGGCAACCCGGCATTATGTTGGGCTCTTGATGCTCGAGTCGTCGTCGTCGTCGTCGCCAATCGCATTTGTAAGCTGTCGTGGTTCCTATCGGAGGCGGCATACGGACGAATAGAACGCTTTGCCCAGCCAAGCCGAAGGGAAACGGTCAGAACCAGTGGTAGTCGTGTTGCCGGCCGACCCGGGACAAGACTTGGGATGATGTGATGTCGTCCGTTCGGTTCATACCAACCGATGGGTAGGTATGTGTAAGTGCCATCTCAAGACACTGGAGGCCGGGTTCCTCAAGTCATGTCAGGTCGTTCCCCATCGGATAGCTCAGTCAATGCCTTGCTATCCCCGGGACCGAATTGGTCGCTTAGTATGAGTTAACCATAACATGATCGAACCACCGCCCACACACCCACTCCCACCTCCGGCCTCCACCATTGCCGCCCGTTGAAGCTACTTGCTACCCCGGTTGAGCCCTATACCGTGGGGAATGATACGAAACTCCTCCTTCGCTTCGCTGTCCGGGTCCGATAAGCCAATCAATGCGCTCCAGCCCACTGCAGTGTCTGGAGACTATGTCAGGATAAACAAGTAAACACATCCCGGGATCCAGACGGCGTGTCTTGGCTACTCTGCCAGCGAGCATCGCATGGTGTAGTACTCCGTACTCTGCTGCTGTTGTGTGAGAGCGGGTATTCAGATATGACAGATCATATCCGTCTTGTGTCCGCCCTCCGTGTCTTCCATGGCAGCTTGGCGGCTCTCTGTATCTCTCTCAGGGGGTGGTACTTCCTGTTGATAGTGTGGTTTTCCTAGTCACATACCGTGCAGATCCGGGTCGGGTCGCGGCATAAGTTGGTTATCGACTTGGAGTCGAGGTCACGACGACGCCAGCAACGGGAGGACATGCACGCATGATCCTTTCGGTCTCCCGACGACCTGGCGGCATGTCTCAAAGCTTCTCACCAACCACGGCCGCCGACCGTCTCGGTCTGGGCCCTTGGGAGGATGTCAACATAAACTCTCCATGTCTTGCTTCAAACTCTACCTACCCCTGACGGCTATCGTGGGACTGTGTTGGGCGACACGGCTGTTCCAAAGCATCATGGCAATAGTTCTGCGCCCAGACAGACGTCACCTGGTAATTGCTGTCTCATACCGCCGCCCCCATTGTTTGGCCAGTAACGGCGAACCCAGTTGTGATGCGTTAAGAGCCAGCGCCGCTGTATCCCCCCGGGGCCGGACCAAACCTTATCGGCACACCAGCCCCGACCGGTCTCACACTACGCCCTTTGACACATGAGTAATCGTCTGGGGAGCAAGGTGGATGACTCCAGGATGGCTATTCGGTTCCACCTCCTTCCACGAGTTGAGGGTGGTATGGTCGTTCACTATATCATCATCGTGGGCGGACCCTCGATTCGAGAGGGAGAGGGCCAATGGCAAGTTGGCTCCCAGACGAATTCAGGGTTCACCAACCAGTTTATACTTTCTGCTAGACCCTTCATTTCCCCATACCACCCTCATTACAAACTCCCCTTTCACACGCTGTTCCGAGACACCCGCGCCCGCTCGGTCATCCGGGCGAAGCCTAATGCTGCAGAACCCAGTTGGCAAGGCTGAGGCTAGGGCTAGGCTACGCAGCCCCGTTTTCGAGTTGGCACCCCCCTCGCCTCGGTATGGACTGCCGAACAACGTCGTCCCAACTTAGAGTTTGCCTAGACGTAATTAGTCCGGCATTGAACTACACCGAGGACACCCTCCCATCAATGGCAGCCTTCTAATTGTGGGAGCTGCCAAGGAGCCAGCAGCTTGCCCACTCCGGAGCCGCCGTTGCCCACTTCGCTCTTTCGGGGCATCTGGGACCCCGGAACTGATAGGGCTGGCTGACTGTTGATTGCTCTTGTTGTTGTCGTTGTTGTTGTTGATTGTTCAGCCGGCCCGCGGATATCACTCACGAGCTCCATAGAAGAGGCTTTTGACTACAGGCCCCGAGCCAGCTCAAGGACCCCTGAATCTTGTAAGGTCTGCCTGCTCGCCAGTCCGGCGAAGGTTACCGAGCCAAGAACACAGCAACGTTACCTACCCCTAATGAGTAAAGAACACCGAAGGAGCCGCTACTCCCGAACCTCGGCCGGCCTTGGAGAGCTGGGCGGACGCTGGGGTGATGTCAGAGTACGATGACTGTCCCACCACCTTCCCAATCCTTAACCCAACGATACGGCACCGAATAGTGGAGGGCGTGCCATTGGGTTACTGTAACACTACCTGCCATACCAGTAGGAGATGGGCGAACTCCGGGGGGTACCATAGACCAGAAGGTGGAATGCAAGAACTGCCACTACCTACCCGTCACCCCCACAGAGCTTACTGAAGGGCAGAGTGGACAGGATACAGTAAGCTCGGGTCGCGTCATCTTGGCAAACCCTGTGGAGTTGAAGGGGGATGAGGGGGCATATGAAGTCGTATGATTGAGGCTCTGCATTTCTCTGCCCCTATCCCTACTCTTACAGGTGATCGGCAAGGCTTGCAGCGCCTTGTCGGGCGGGCCCCCTTCCTCGTTTCCCCGCAGAGCAGCACGGACTTGGTGATGGAGCGGAGAATCGACTCGCCCCGTAGATGCCGTCAGGTATTCCCCGCGGCGGCCGGTAGGGGGAGCCCTAGAGACCCGGGGATTCTTGGCGCGCGGGGCGCCGTATTCTCCAGTTCGGCAGCTACTCTGCCGGCGGCGGGCTTTTCTCCACCGGGCCCCATGAGCCCAAGCGAGTATCTCGACTCATGAAGACAACCTTGAATTGCTTCTAAACCCTTTAGGTGACTCATATTTTCCAGCATGGCCTTTTCCCATCAAGAGATCACGATCCCGACCTCGTATATTGTCCAATGACGGAGGTCCCGCCAAGACCCGGTGCCTTGCGGCCAGGAGTCATGTCAATAGAGAATCCTGTCTGTGCCACAGTCTATACTATTAAGGTGACGGGCGGCCGCCTAGCTAGCCACGCGAGAAATATTACCCGGGCCATGTTTTCCCCAAGAGTGATCCGGGGGGCTTTAGCATCAACGCGATGACGACAAGGTGGTACGACCTCCTCGTGGACTGACTCCTGTGGACAGTCAAACGGGCAAAGGCAGAGTCTAGCCAGCTACTAGCTAACCTCCACGGACAATGTTGATGGTTCTTGAAGACTCACACGGGGCCCCAGAGCCGGGCGGGCGGGTTGGTCTAGCCTATTCGGAGCTGCTGGATGAGGCATGACCCTTACCGGGGAAGAATACGGCCGGAGAAGCATACTAATAAATCTTGGTTTTCCCTTTTCCTTGGTTTCTAGGGCCCGTAGGTCAACTTACTAAACCCTAGGTTTTCTAGAGGCCATGGGCTAACTGTAAGTTTCCTCCCCGCACCCGCTCCCTAGAGGATATAATCTTATCCATTAGCAATGTCCCCTGATATGATGACAATATGGCATTAATAAGCCGTTTACTAATTATCTCGACAGCAACGTGACCATAGCGAGTATCAACACACTTTGGATTATTATGTGAGTAGACGGCGATGATGTGAGTCGCATCACGATCTCTCGATGTCGTGGTCTAGACTCCGATATTTTACCCCAGCTGGACCGAGCGAAATGGATGATACGCCAATGTGTCTTAGGACACTCGGTATCTGTTGAGTAATCGAACCCGATACCTTCGGATTCGACTGAGGATCAGGATCATGGCCGCCCTGCGTGGAGGCAGGCAGGGGACATACGGGCTAGCCTATGGAGGCTCTCGGCGCCCCTCGCAAAATAGCCATGACAGAGGAGGGGATCGTGGCAACTCCACGTGTCCAGAATACACATCAACGCTCACGGGTTAGTACGTACGGTGCTCTAGATGCCTCGTCAGACGTGGAAGCTGGAAAGAACTGACTCGATACACATCAGGACCTTGGCAACAAGCCCCGTTCCAGCACATAGCTCGGTGCCGCTTGGCTACCTCTCAGCTACAGCTCAGCTCGGAGCTCTATCCCAGAAGTGGGATTGGCTTTTGGTGTGCTTGGCTTGACTGATGGGGTCGAGAAGTACGATGATACCCAGGACCAGGGAAGGACCGAGACCCTGTACCAAAAGGAACGGTAAACTGGTGCGGTCTAAGGGTGAAGTCAGGAGCCTCGGCCTGCACCTAGAGGTTCACGAGCATCTCCACCAATGCCCTGTCTCTGGGTAGCATTTCTTGACCGTGTAATCGGCTGATGCCAAAGGTATGTTTGGGGCGTATATTCGGCTTTGCTAGTAAATTGAGAAATAGTTAACTCTGTACAATAGATGCCATAGGCATCTGGTAACTTGAATACAAACAAGGAATATATTTTATGTTCAAGCTGCACGATATCGTTGTGTCTCGGTGCTGCTGGCTGGTTGTTCCCCTATAGCTATCGACGTTATGGACGGCACCCCCGTTTATGTGAGTTGTGTACTGTTAGTCGCTATGCAGCTGTAAGCAAATCGGCAATGATCCCAGCCAGAGCCTCCACGATGTCACAATTGGTGATTTCAAATTGACGTACCGAAGAGTACCAATGCGTCTTGCTCATAGCCATGGCCTGCATGACTGTCAACGAGGCATACCGAGTTTCCCGAGTCACCTACGACACGTACACCCTCTTTCATCTCCTGATTCTGTGAGTGCCTGTTGACCCTTAGCATATCTTCCAAATCGCCTGGCGTCGGATGTTTGTAATGTCGTAATGCACAAGAAGCAGCTGGGTAAAAGATAGAGAAGCGGAAAGGCGACTTGGAACCAGATGGGTAGTTCAGACGATAATGTCAGGAGAGTGGCCAGTGAAATTCGGCCTTGGCTCAGGATGCGGTAGTTCTACAGGAGGTCAACCACATGCAGTGCCAAGGAAGTATACCTAATCTCGATCTTGGCCGAAAAAGCTATCCTAATGCGATATTCAATGTGGCATACGCTGGACTGATTGGAAACGAGAATATAACAAATCTCAGCCTTGGCTTCTTCACACAGAAAACAGGCGTCGTCGTGGCCTGGAGTCCTGTACTCTTGGCAATCACGGGAAAAAGACCAACCACCAAGTCGTCGTCACTTGCACACGACATCCATGCACCCGAGCTGCAGACCTCGGAGGGGTATCGGCTCTCACCGCTGACATGGCGACGCCCAATCTTGCGATAGGGCACAGGAATGGAGGATGCCTGGAATGCGGGGAAGGAAGTAAGCTCAACAGGCCAAGCAGATTGGCCCAATATCGATGGACGGCTGGTGGGTTCCGTCATCACGGCTCGACGTTGAGCCATCTCGGGCCAATCGCTTGCAAGCCGGGTATCATCGAGCTTCCTCTTTCGCATGGTGAGATGTGCGATTGACACACGCATCCCCATGTTCTCGACTGAAGATACATCCGTTCGGGCCTCTGCTTCAGTGGCCAATCAAGTACTTCTGGCGCCATTGGATGTTTCTAACGCCTTGCCGAGTTCAGACACAGGATTACGAATGCTTCGTCTCTATCTTGATGATGACTACATTAGCTTCGCAGCATTATATCGGAATGGCTCTAGATCGGGCGGTACGCCGATGTCTGTGGCAATGGCGCCCCGAGCTGATGTCTGTATTTGTATATTCCATCGGAATTGTTGGACGGCCTGACTGACGGACTTTCGCCTCATCTCTTGCCTGCCTACCCACCACCGACAACTCGAATCCATCTCGAATCTCTCTCATCTCTTTTTTACCCCATGAAACGTGAAACAAACAGTTGAAGAGTCTGATTTGAATTGGCTATCTATTGAGTTGTATCGTCTCGTTGCGATCAGACGGGCAATTGTTTCACGCCTCGCTTGGCGATAGTTTCAGCCCCGGGAGACCCCCGCCAAGCCCCGTTTCACGCAACGCAAAACGGCCAGAGCCATGCCTTATTCCGACCACCTCTACTCGTCTGGCCACGCCGCCGCCTACGACTCTGACAGCGATGATGGCTACGGGGACGAGCACTCGCCCTCCGACGGCTACTTCACAGCGTCTGCCTCGTCCCCAGGCGTCCCTAGTGTGCCCAACGTCCCCAATGTCATGGTCCCTGACCCCACACTGCGGCAGCAACCAGAGACAGCCGCCGAGTCGAAGGCGCGCGAGGTCGAGCAGGACCGCCTGGCCGCTTTAAATACAAGACGGCATGGGCGTCCCCTTGGCAATGCTTCTTTGCCCGGAGCCCATTCTTATTCTCACCTCGAGCACGCGACCGCGCCATCGACATCGACACGTACTCAGTCTACGTATCCCATCTTCACGCCGCGCACACCCTTGTCCTCCACGTCGGCGTACACTCCGTCGTCATCCTCCGCTTCAGCTTTGGTAGCAGCAGCACCAGCAGCATCTTCACGACTGCCATTACGAGGCCTACCCTCCTCTCGAGGACGTTCGGCATCTGTCTATTCAGACGCCCCGCCGGCTTATACTCCGTCGCCGACATCTCCTCTCTCACCAGCAAGCCCGACTAATCAGGCAAGAAACTACAGCACATTCTCATCCGCCAACATGGGCATCGAGGATGAGCGGTTACTCGGCAGGGACCCCGAGAGCATGGGGTCACCCAATGACGAGGAGAGCGGCAGACCTGCTTGGAGGCAACGGGTGAGAAGGCGGCTACCCGCGTGGGTCAGCTGGCGTACGACGCTACTCGCGTCAGTGTTACTCATTGCGAGCGTGGGCTTTTTGGCAAGCTCATATCGAGTGGTGAAGGACGACAGGGGCGTAAGTTCAACCTAACCTAAACCAATACTCAATCAATCAACATCCTTACAGCAGATATCTAACAGAATGGCACAGAACACAATCAGACCATCACCTGCGGTACCGATCAAGCAGCCGGCAGATCATGCACCGCTCGATCCGCCGCCGCCAGGAGCCCCGCATCCCGATCTCCCGGCTTTACAACCCCTGGAGTCAACTCACTGCAGAAATGCCACGTTCCGGTTCCCCGAACAGATCATGGCCGTCAACTTCAACAAGGAGAAGTACTTCTCCTTCGTCGAGGAAATGGCGTTCCACAAGGGTCACGACGACGTCAGCATCGCAGGCCAGGTCAACATACGGAAAGTGGACGCCACCGGCAACCCTCGCGTCATTCTGGAGATCGTCACCAATGACCCTGACCTGCGGGTGGACGTGAACGCGGACGAGGCGGACCAGATGATGAAGGTGACGGTACCCAAGCACACCGAAGCCTCGGACCCGAATATTCGCCCCTGCATGGAGATGCGTGCCACCATTTACATTCCGGAGAATGCCGAGCTCAAGGAGATGGGCATCAAGACGGTGCACCTGGACATTCTCACGCTCGACGATCTCTCTCTGAAAGTCGCCGAGTATACCAGATTCGTCAGCGATCTCGGAGACATCGTATCCGCGGCCGGCAACGCCCGCACCTACACGACCGCCGAAAAGACCCCGATGACGGGCGTCCAGGACTACATCTTCGTCCCGGCCAAGAGCACGTACAGGTTCGACTCGCGCCTGATCGAGGTCCAGACCGTGGCCGGCAACATCGGCGGCACGTGGCCGCTGTACGACCTGCTGGGCCTGCACGCGACGGCGGGCAACGTCCAGGCCAGCATCGCGCCCAAGCCGGTGCTCGAGTCGGACCCCAAGCCCGCCGTCCTGTCGCTCAGCACCGTCTCGGGCTTCCTCAGCGCCGCCGAGCCCATCCACGAGCTCGACCAGATGCCCATCCGCGAGTACCTGGTCGACCTCAAGTCGACCTCGGGCCGCATCCACGGCGCCCTGGCCTTCAGCACCGGCATCGACCTCAAGAGCACCGCGAGCGACATCGCCGTCGACCTCCTCCCCGTCCTCGACTCGAGCCGCGTCAACGCCACCTCGCCCGCCCAGCTCGAGACGGGCACCACGAGCGGCACCACCGCCGTGCGCGTCCTGGACCCCATCTGGTTCGCCGGCTGGTCAGCGTCGCCCCCACCAGCACCAGCATCCAACAACAACAGCCCTCCTCCCCTGCCGCACGCCGCCGCCGGCAAGCGGGACAACAACGCCAACGCCAACACCAAGCCCGCGGCGCCCATCACGCTCACCGCGATGGCGACGCTGGAGCAGGTCCGCGACACCGCGTCCGCCGCGGGCCTGGGCAGCCAGCCCCTCAACTGCCTGCAGGGCGTGCACAAGTCGACGAGCGGCGACATCGGGCTCAAGTACCCGGCCTCGTGGGTCGGGACCCTGGTCGGCGACTCGACGGCCGGCAAGCTGGGCGCCTCGGGCAAGGACGTGCGCATCGTCAAGTCGACCTCGGGCCTCGGCCGCAGCGAGCTCATCGCCTACGTCGGCCAGAACGGCGGCGCTTCGTTGATCCGGACGCACAGCATGATCGGCAACCTGGCCTGCCAGATTGGTCGGCAGTAAAAGGGGAGGTTGGTTGGTTGGGAAGACAACCAGTCTAGTGGGAAACGGAATGGAAACGGGCGATGATTTTTGAGAGTTTTATCAAGTCAACAGGGATACCCAAACGATCGCTACGGACACTCGTAGGTCTAGTTAGTTACTTGGCTTTTGCTGTTATTTATTGGAAAACAGAAAGGCCAAATGGCGTTGCGGCGGTACGGATTTACCAGTGGCGCATATAGGAATAGGACACACACACAATCTGGGGTTTTAATACAAATAAGTTACCTACATAACACACTTTCGCAAAAGACAAACGTGTGAGGTTAGGGTGGTTTATGGCTAACATGAGCCAACACTGCCACAATACACCAAGTCGAAGCTTGCTGTCCGAGGGGTCCAGCAGCAGGTCCACCGTGATGGATGTGGACGCGGCGTTATCGAGGTGCCTACCATTATGGTCTTCATCTGTAAGTTTCCCATCGCAATCGACGTCATCTTCGCCGGCGTGGAGCCCGCAAATAGGTCTGGCATTTTATGGCGACCTCTTGTATCGTGCGTGTTTGTCAGAGGGGCGGCTCCGAGGAGCGCTATTCTGGATGATGGCTCGGACTCTGAACGTCTCTTCAGGGCTATGACTAGCCTGACACAGACGAACTTGATGGATTAGGAGAATATGACCAAAATGTGACAACTGTAGGAGGTGGTGAGAAAGCTCGCTCCCTTACGGAGGGTGCAGTTGTTATTTAGTCATCGTCGATGAAATACCACTGGCTAGACTACCTGAACTAGAATGATTTAATCTATACTAATGAACCGCTATAAGCCAAATATGTCGGGCTACGATGCTTCGCTTATGTTTCTATCCCAAGGTGCGACTTGAGTACTCCTTCCGCGCCAGCAAGACCTTGTATAGTCCCGTCAAACAGCCGCTTGATCTCTATTCGACTTTGTGCTATGCCGCAACCACCGAAATGATTGTCTTCAGGTACTTCCCTGCCTTCAATCGGAGTCTGAGCCGGGCAGGTTGAGCCATTGGTCAAACTGCACATCCTCCTCCACATCCTCCGGCACATCCTCCGGCACATCCTCTTGTACATCCTCTTGTACATTCTCTGAGACTGGAACAGCTGGTACGCTTTCATCGGATGACTGCAATTCAATGCCATGACCATCGGCGACCTGATTCCCAACATCTGGGTTTCCAGTATCTAGGTCTCGGGTGTCACGCTCCTCCGCTTGCTGGCCTCCAGTGTTCTGCTCGGCAGTGGCACTGTCCCGGCCTCCGGGAATTCCTTTTGGTCCAGCTTGTTCGCCCGGGTCATTTTGCCAACCGTGTTCCTCCCGTGCATAATGGCGGTCGCCGGTGGCGTGCACAGCATAGTCAACCATCAACCTCAGACAACGGTAACAGTTGGTAATCTCGCGTACAACCAGCCTACCGCGAGAAATCATTTTGTCTTGGACGCCGTCTTGAATCTGGGCGTCCCATGGTACTGACCGGTAAAATCGTAGGTCCTCAGCGCCACAATCCAAGCACAGTGTCACCTAAACGAATAATGTACACCGCTTCTGTACTGGGCCCTCTCTACACCGTATGAAGGGTACAGTCTGAAAGCCGCGTAGGAATAGCTCCGGGATCAGACGTTCTAAAATGCCGGGCCTGTTGTTGGTGTTTCTTCTCTCGTCGTCCCTGTCGGTGTCGGTGTCGGTGTCGGTGTCGGTGTCGGTGTCAGTGTCGGTGTAGTTGTCTCCCTCGGGCCGTGGATTTGTAACGAATCGGGCTCTACCACAGCCCGTGGCAACCCGACTTTTGTCGCCGATGTCGCCGCCGTTGCCGCTGTTCTCGTCACTGCTGTCGCCGCCGTCTTGGCCGGAATCACTGCTTATCTCGCCGATCCTGATCTCCATTTCAGCAGGAGGCGGGCGCCGTGGTGGGAGTGTGTGTGTTGGCCGAGCTCGGGCTTCGTATCTAGGACGGTAGACAGGTGATGGTGGCCAATGTTCCAGCGTCTCTTGGGAGCGAGTTGCGAGAAGCTCTATCACACTGCTGAGAAGTGGCTGTGGAGGACCAGAAACCATCATCCTGGGCAGATAAGAACCGGGGAGAAGCTCGACGAGACGAGGTGGAAGAGTGTCGACTGGACGTGTATGCTGTACGAGCCACCAGTCTTCAGGATGAGTTGGGGAAGGCCCTCGTTGTGCTTCAGTTCGGGGCGGACTTGCATAACGATCGATTTCGGCGGGGTTAATATGAGTCGGCCCGGCATGTCGTGGAATAGCGAGCAGTCCTCGAGATGCTAGATTCCGATTGAAATTATCTAAGAATTCTTCTCTAGTTATCCCTAAGGCCTCAAGAGTAACGGGGTCGATATTTACGTTATCGGCCGCCATTTCTGCTATTAGATTGTATCTGCTTGTCTGGATGGGAATCTTGAGTCATGTGGACCTCGGAAGCCGTGGTCAGATCTGGGGTTTGGTGACGGTGGGCGGCTAACGTTTCGTTGACTGCCCGCGATGCAAAACTGCCTATACAGTACAACTGTGAACCAGCAACAGCTTGCTAGTAAATAGAGGAATGATAGGAAAACAGTTGGTGAGAGTAAGCTACAATGTGAAGAAAGACATGTAAGTGGCGGCGGTACCAGGAAAGGTAAGAATGACGCTTGGCTTACCGTGAGCGTTGGCTGACGAGAATTGGATTGGGATGGAGAAAACGATGGACGACTGTGTAAGGTACCTAAAGTTAGAGAGGTATACAGGTATCTAGTTACTGACCAGTTATCATATCGATTGCTGGATCTTGTTCCTGATGATTTCACCTCTAGACTGATAGCGAAACAACGTCAGGCAGGTAGGTATTCTTCAGGGAACAGGAAAGAGCGACATGCAGCAGAGATTGGTGCGTACTTGCCAGCTGACCACCCAACTTCCAAGGTCCTTGGGATAACTTGCAGAAGTGCCTAGATCATAAATACATATGGTGGTCTTCGCAGAGTATCTATGAGAAGAATAGAAGCCTCCTCCATGTTGTCCCCATGTTTGCTTATAGGATTGTCAAGATCGAGATGGACAGTCAACCCTATTCAATGACCACGATGCCTCGATTATGGATTACGGCTGGGAACTGGGAAGTCATTATGAGTTGGACCTTTTGTAAAACGGATCCCGTACACATATGTGTTGTCGGGTAGGAACGCATCTCTTCTTTTCACACTCGGCCCACGATCAGGATACTGCATGAACCACGCCTCGGTGACAAATGAGAGAACCTCCCTACACATCAACACCAAGCCAAGACAGATAAATTTCAGATCAGAGTGACTGGACACCGGGGATTCTCAAATGAGACAGACGCCTTCTAGCTCTTTGACGAAAATCACCATCCTCGTCGTCGACCCGCCTAGAAAACCTGGCTGATGAACTTCCCAGTTGCCCTTAACCACACCAAGAACGAAAGTCGTTCTCTTTCCCCCACAACCCAAAGCAGGTCGGTCCTACTTCCAGAAACCAACTGCTACAGAGGGTTTCTGTAACCATCGTCAGCTACCAACAAAATGTGTACGACGATCAAGACCAAGCATCACAGCTGCGGTCATACCCAGTACCAAAACACAAGCTACTGCCACGTCGTCCGGCGTCTACAATCATCCTCGCACTCGCCCCCAGCAGCCAGCCGAGTGTCAGCCCGAGTCCGAGCCCGATCCCTGCTCCCGGCTCCCGACTGAGATCCCGAGACGACCACCGCCTCCTGCTGCAGTCCACCAAATGGCTCCCGGATCCCCAACCTCGAGTGCCCCCAGGTATGTTCCAGTGCGCCCAGAACGTCGCCACCCGGCCCGTGGACGGGCTGTGTAAATCGTGTCAGCAACAACAGGCTCGCAATTCGACCCCGAAACCACGGACAACCACGCCTGTGACAGCCGGCACACCGCCCCAGCACTCCTTGCCACAAGTCCAGAGCAAAAAGGGAGGGCAAAGCCAAGCTCCACAAGAAAAACAAGAAAAGCGAGCCACCACCCAGCTCTCTACTGGCCCCTACCACTACCAACAACCTCTCACCCTCCGCCGCCGCCGCCACTCCTGGACCTAGCAACCGGGTCAGAAGCACCAGCACAGCTACTACTACCAACCTCCCAGTAAACGAGCGGAGCCCGAGCCGATCTTTGACCCCGGCAAGCATGTTTCGCCGTGGTAAGTCCTGCCTACCTAACTACCCACTTCCCGATCCCATACCCCTTTTGTCACCTTTCGTCAACAACAGCACTGACACGTTAATCTAGCCATGCACCGGGATAGAGCCGCAAGCGAAGCCCCATCGCTGGACGTGGACTTGACGCGCGCCGTGCGCGACAGCTTTCAGAAGCTCTCCATCATGTACGGCAGCGGCACCCCTGAGCCCGGCCGAAGCCGTTCCGTCTCTGCGGTATCGGGAATACCTGAGGAGGGCAAGGATGGTCACAGCGCGGATGCAGTCACGGATACTGCTCCCCGTGGTAAGCGGACGGAGGTGGTCGGAAACAAGGGCAAGGAAAACGCAGCAGTTGGGTCCTGAGGAGGGGAGTTACGTTTTCGCCATGCCTATCTCTCGAATGTCGTCCCGGGTTTTTCGAGCCTCACTGTCCCCCGTCTTGATATGGGCCCCTCGGAGTGCTAGGGGTTTTTCGGGCTGCGACAGACATGTTAGAGTATGATGATTGGCTGAGTAGATGAAATCTCACAGCTATTTACGTATAATCGATATGAATTCAGATGGTCATCCCAACAGCTCGGTAAACCACACCGGTAATATGAATAATCAAAGAGTTAAAAAATCAGACTGATGTTTACTTATGATATATAAAATCGTTTTTATGAGTTGGGAGTAAGTCAACCGGTTCTATTCGGGCGGTTGGAGACTCTTGTGGACGGTGACCTACTCAATTTTTACGCCCGGGCACCATGTCCCCCCTTTTTGTCCCACGGGTAGCTGTTACTGCCACCCTCTTCCTAAGCCGCACAGGCGCAACAAACGACCCCCGCGAGAAAGTTCCTGCATTACGCAGGGTATCTCTATCTACTCTCTTGTATCTCGTTTCGTAACTAAGCCACTTCTCAAGGCCGGGTATCTGGACATCCAGCGTCGGCAGCGCCAAAAGCCTCATCTTGGAGGGCACAATGGGCAGCAGCGGCCCAGAGTTGCGCCGCTTTGCAGCGCATGGTTCTGGGGTATCTTCGGATGTCTCCTCCACGCTCACTTCCTCCCGCTCCGGGTAGTTCGCGAGGGGGTTGACGTCGTCGAGGTCCAGGTATTCCTCGGCGTAGATGGCGGGTAGTGTGTACCGGACTTTGCCGGGGGCCATACTCTTCAGGACCGTGTTCAGCCGCCTGGCCTTGTCGCGACCTATCGACTTTTTGAAGTCCTTGGCGTGTTCGGCGAGGAACGGCATGACGACGACGCGGTACGGCAGGCGGTGGGTCAACCGGATCCAGTACCGTCCGTCATAGAAATGCCAAGGTAGCCACAGCGACCACTTATATTTCTTGGGCACGCCATATTGGTCCAGCTTCTTGCGGCGGTCGTCTGCGGAGGACCAGTAGGGAATCCGCCAGTGTGGGAGGGGCGCGGTGGAGGAATAGGGCAAACGCGATACGTACCAAGCTCTTTCGTTGGCGGGTACACTTGGAGCTACGGATGCTGGAGTTGCTTCGAGTGGCGTGAAGTGCACAGAAGCGATGGGAAATGGTTTCGGAGGGGTCCCTGGCTGGCACTCGGAAGGGCTAGCAAGCGACGGGAACAGGCGCGATATGACGTTCTGCAGATTTGCCAAAGGTGGAAGCTGTATATCCGGGCTGATAAGGGCCAAAATTCTCTGTACCAATGAGCCCGCAATGGCGCGCTTCTGTGCAACGCGGCTACGATGCCGTCTTGAAGATTGACGCCGAAGCTGTTCAGTGGGTTTTATGTCCGGAAATTGGACGACGACGGTTCCCACATGGGGCTCAAATTCATGTAAGATGGTTCGCTTCAGCCATCTATCAACTTCGGCATCTCGTGCACGAGCCTTGGCCTCCCACTTTGCTGAAAGGGCAAGGACAGCCGGTTTCCGAAGAGCAATTGGGAGCTTCTCTGTCGCAGCCAGGTGCCGCAGCGTGTTCCTCGTCGTGAGTGTAGGGTCCGCATTTGTGCTGTCCTCCCACCAAGGAATATTGTGGGCGAGACATGTCGCGAGCAGTCTATCTTTACCAAAATCCAGCATTGGACGGTAGATATTGACACCGGCATCCTCAATGGGCAGGGGCGGGAGCCCGAGATCCAACGGTAAGCTGACTTGTTCCACGTCCTCGGCCAAGTACCCATATTCATCGACATGGTCAATGTCGTCACCAACCCACGGGTTAGTCAGGGACTCGTCTCCATTGTCATCCTCTAGCAACTGCGTATGGATATTATCGACAAGCTCGTGCTTCAGATGCTTTCGTGTAACTTTATCGGGCTTGTAGTTGATGAAGGGGTGTCCGAATTTTGGTCGTCTACCCAGCCACTGTTGTAAGCGCCATGGATGCCGTCGCATTCCGGGATTTCGCTTCCTCTCCGCATACCACGCAAGGCATGGTTGCGATGTCCATTGAGAAGGCGCATGAGGACGGTCTCGTACTGGTCATCCTGGTGGTGACCAAGCAGCAGCGTCGCTATCCGCTGATGAGCACAGCACCTGCCTAGCCGCCTATATCTCGCCCTGCGCGCGGCGCTTTCAAAGTTGGGCAGGGCCTTGGGATCTGTGCCCACACCGAATTCCTTGCTCCAGTTGATGGCGAAGGAATTGGCGACAAATCCCATTTGCCGGAGGGCTTGGCAAACTTGTTCCGCCTCTTGTGCAGATTCCTGGCGCAGACCGTGGTCGACCACGAAACCTCGAAACGACCCGACTGGGTTGTCGCAAACCATGAACGAGGGATCGCGTTCTCGCACTTTGGAGCATAGGTAGGCCAGAGCCATGGAATCGACGCCGCCGCTTATTGCCATGCCTGCGAAGTGGGATATTAGCTACATGTTGTAACGAGACGCCGAGCATGCTTCCCGGCGCAAGAGCAACTTACCAACGAGCCTGTGGTTACGGCTTTTGGCCTCTGGGAAGCGAGGCTTGCATGTAGCCCGAAGAGCATCAGTGAACTCGGCCAGGCCAATTGGCCTTGCCAATCCGTGCAAGACATGCGGAATCGCGCGCATTCCATTATATGGCAACCTTCATCCTCAATATATTCCGGGGTTTGGTGGGGGTTTCACAATTTGTATTGTCATTTTTTCTTGAGAGCTGCCCGTAGCTCGGCTCTTCCAGGTACAAGGGGAGCTTGGGCCAGTGGGCCAGTGGTTGGCTCCTTATGACTTCACTAAAACGCGGGACCCCTGTTGTGCACTAGAACCAGCACTTCCTGCAAGCACCAACGGCTGGGCGGTATCGGTTTTAAGCGGCGCTAGCTCCACTGAAGAAAGTCGAGCTCGGCGCAAAAGCTCATGCGATCACCACCATTTGCACTTGGAGTTGCACCGGCATTGTCCAGCAACTGGGAACCCCACGCTCCCTTCTCACGCATCCCGATGATCGCAGAGACTCGATAAAAGTCAGGAGGCCCTCGCCTCGAAGCTGCTCCAGGAATAGCCCAACCCCGAAACGAACGACCCCAACATCTGGGAACCACACATCCAACTCAGGAAAATCATGTCGACATCGTCACAACCTCCGTTCACAACGGCCCTGCTGGCCGGCGGTCTCGCTGGTACCACTGTCGACCTGAGCCTCTTCCCCCTCGATACCCTCAAGACCCGCCTACAATCCGCCGCCGGCTTCTTCCCCTCGGGAGGCTTCCGCGGGATCTATCGAGGCGTGGGGTCCGCCGTCGTCGGCTCTGCGCCGGGCGCCGCCTTTTTCTTCTGCACGTACGAAGGGGTCAAGAGCACACTCGCAGCCCGGCGTCACGAGAAGCAGCTCCTCGCGACACTGCACGGAGGGATACCCGAAAAAGACGGCTGGGCCGCGCCGCTCGAGCACATGGCCGCGGCGAGCATGGGCGAGGTCGCCGCGTGCGCCGTGCGGGTCCCGACCGAGGTGGTCAAACAGCGGGCACAGGCCGGCCTGCATGGGGGGTCTAGTTCCGCGGCTCTCGGCGCGATCTTGGGCCAGTACCGCACCATCGGCCTCGAGGGCGTGTGGCGCGAGCTGTACCGGGGGTGGGGCATCACCGTCATGCGCGAGGTGCCCTTTACGGTGATCCAGTTCCCGCTGTGGGAGGCGCTGAAGGCGTGGAGCCGGCGCCGGAAGGGAGGAGACGGGTTCGAGAACACTGCGGCCGAGAGTGCGGTTTTCGGTAGCATATCCGGCGCCATCGCGGCCGGTATCACGACGCCGCTGGATGTGCTCAAGACGCGCGTGATGTTGTCCAAGGAAAGGGAGCGCGTGATACCGGTGCTCAGGGGCATATTGAAGACGCATGGCATCCGCCCCTTTTTCGCCGGTATTGGACCCCGAGTCATGTGGATCAGTGCCGGAGGAGCCATTTTCCTCGGAAGTTATCAGTGGGCTGTCAACGCTCTACAGGGCAATGTATTATGACACTAGACGGTGGTGGGCTATAGATAATTCTAGAAAGCGACATGAAAGCTACCTGTACAGTTACTGTATACTATCTCAATAATGCCGACTACCTACAGAACGACCGGGCAGCAACTTGTGCTCATGCAATTCCATAAAAAGAAAAGCAAGCCCAGCATCTACTCGTTCTCGAATGCGAGAGTGGAGCAGCTTGTATACCCTGGCTCGGCTCACCCAGTAAGGAAATCCTGCTCTGATTGGGAGGCGTTGAACGGCTGAACAGAAAACGTTGGGCAGAGATTGGCAGCCACCCAAGGCGGGGGTTGATGCATACAGTAACCACATGGATTGGGAGCTCTCAGTTACAAGGAAGTACGACTGATGATGTGTATCGTGACGATACTTTTATCTTCAAGCTAAGAGCAAAGGTACCTACTTAGTCAAGTTCGGTTAGTAGCCACAGTTCAAGATGGCCGACCCCTTGTCTATGGGAGCCAGCATTATTGCTTTCATCGAAATCACGAACCGCATAGTCAGCACATGCAAGTATTGCATCGAGACTGTCAAGGACGCGCCCAAAGATTTCCAGATGATCCTGGGCGAGACCACATCGCTGGAAGCCATCATCGAAACCCTGAAAGGGTTGTTTACGAGCCCATTGGGGCTGTCCGGGACGCTCGAATCATGTCGCCGGTGCCTGGTAGCGCTTGAGAGTCTTCTGCCCAAGCCCTGGGAGAATGACGCTTCAAATAAGAAACGTCATAAGATAACGTTCGCCGAGTTAGCATGGCCGCTGAAAGAGTCGAAGGCCCGGAAGCTGCTCTCAGAGGTCTCCCAGCATAAGGCAACGCTCTTGCTTGCTATAAGCGGCGATATGGCGTAAGTACCACGTCCTAGGCAGCACATCAAGAGAGGTTTATTATTACCAAGTATCCGTGCTGATCACATCTTGAAGGCATGATGTCAAAGCCATCCGAGCTAGCATCAATAACGTGAAAGAATCCGTGACAGGTACGGCCATTTCATTACCATGGTGCTGCAAGCAACTAATCAAAGTTTATAAAAGATGCCGAACGCTTTCAGATTCTACGTTGGCTAGAGACGACAAATCCGTCGACTCTTCATAATCAAGCATGGAATAAACACCATGAAGAAACCACCTCGTGGCTTCTTCGATGTTCAGAATGTAATGGCTGGCTTTCATGGAAGGCCAGTAAAGACCGTTTTCTATGGTGTTCTGGCATACCAGGCTGTGGCAAGACGGTAATGGCCTCGTTCATCAACGAACAACGGAAACGACATTGCGCTGGTCAAGAAGGGACAGCCCATGCATACTACTATTGCCATTATAGCCACAACCAGGACGAGTCAGCACCTTTCCTTAGATGGACCATCAGCCAAGCCTGCCGACAGGCAAGATGGATCCCGCCGCAACTCAAGGAACTCCATGACAGAGGTTGCGAGCCAAGCCTCGCCGAGCTCAACAACATACTGGGAATGGTGGTCTCGAATCTTGCGGCTTTATACGTTGTTGTCGATGCCGTCGATGAAAGTTCGCCAAGAAGTGATCTGATAGCCCTGCTGGCAACAATTGGGCTGGACCAGCGGTTTGGGAACGTCAGGCTACTGGTGACCAGCAGACAATACTCCGATATTGAAAACGTCTTTTCTGGCATCTCGGTACCACTTTCGATGTCTAATGCCTTGGTTTCTGGAGATATCAGGAAGTTCATCCGGAACCGCCTTGCTCGAAGCCGGCAAATACAAAGATGGCCAAACCTGGCTGGGCGTATTGAGGACTCCTTAGTTTCTGGTGCTCAAGGAATGTTGGTATCCCCCTGGAAATGAGAAAAATACCCACGAGTTTGTTGTCATGAAAAGTATTGATGCTAAGAAGCATGCTGCAGGTTTCGGTGAGCAGAGTGCCAAATCTATACAATCGAACGTCTTCGCACCGAGTCACAGATATTAGAGGCTCTCCAGAACCTGCCTCGAGATCTAGCTGAAACCTACGTTCGTATCTTCCAGGCAATACCGGAGGAGGACCGGCCATTTGTACGACGCGCTCTCATTTGGCTGGGTGGACACGCAAGGGCCCCATGGCATACAAAGAATGGCATTAAGGGAGAAATTCTGGCCTCCGCCGCATCGCACGATCTCGATCCGGATGGACCAAAGCTTGGGGCGTCATTCTACGATATTGACTATCTTGGAGAGCTCATCGGTTGCTTGATCACAGTATCAAACGACTTGAGTGAATCGGACATTATGCTCGATATGGACATGTCAGAAACCTTGGACAACACGCAAACGCCCCTGCGACCAACAGGCACTTATAAAACACCTGCACTTTGCAGTCTTCCTCTAGTCACTCTTGCCCATTACACTGTCATGGAGTTTCTGGACTCTCCTTTCATACATGAAACGGATGTCTCTTACTTCGCATTATCGGGGACAACTATCTTGGCCGAGTTCACAGAGAGCGTCCTGCGGCAAGCTGTAAGTGCCGATCCCCACGGAGCTGGAGTAAGCTGGTTACACGACCGTGAGGCGTACTGCCTGACGCTAGCTCCTGCATTGATCATACACGAGGACTGGCGAGACCACGTTCATCTGTCGCTACAGTACTCCGACCCGCGCAGCCCACACTACTCTCGGATTCCCAGAGTGCAGAAATTCCTGAACGAAATCGTCGGAGGATGGTCTTTCTACTACATATATAATCTACCAGAGTACCACCTTCAAGGCCACCCCACTCCCGATACAGCTGGCGAGGCCTGCGTATTGTTAAACATACTCCTGATCAACCCTACATCTTCCATCATAATCAGCATGCTTCAAGCCCTCCTCTACCGAACTCCTGATCTGACCGAGCTCCTCACCGCACGCCTAACTGTGACTCTCGGCTACCGTTACGGCAGACCAACATTCACTGGGTCCGTCATGACAATTCTCTACTGCTACGAGCAGAGCCTGGCTCTTGGAAAGTTGCAATGGCTGGTGGAGCGGTGCGGCTCACACCTCGACCCTACTACAATTCTGATGGAGCTTGCCATCAGTCGATTGAATCACCAGTTTCTGGATGGGAGTTCCCTCATAGATCTGCTGATCAAGCACGGAGCTGATCCGAACGGCAATGGCTGTTTCCTCACCCCGCTCAAGGCTTCGGTGTACCATGGCTATGCGTCATTTTCTCAGTTGCTTCTAGAGGCTGGCGCAAACCCGAACTTCACGGGGAACTTTCCCCGAGAGGCCAATCGACACGACCTGCCAGAATGGGTCGAATATACAAACGCGACGCCACTGGCGCTTCTGCGGCGTTTGAGCTCGGAATGTGTGTCTCGTGGTCAACTGCCACAGATTGAGCGCCTACTTCTCGATTACGGAGCCGTGATGTGAGGAGTCCTACGATAGAAGCGCAAAATGCGTTTCGTCGAGAACAATATAGGAAACGGATTTTGTCGAGCCTTCCTACCTCGTTCTAAGAGGACATGAGCACCTTCCCAGTGCGAACAAAGCAGTTGAAGACCATAAGATCAAGTGACAGTGCTTGGGCAGACGACTCACTGCTGCTGAACTATACCTGCCTCCCGCGGCCCATCGTGGGGTTCGCGGCACTGGAAAAGGGGCACGCCAAAGCCGGTATTCTTATGCTCGTGGCCATCCATCAGGGACTGTTGCTCATTTTGGTGGGGCCCAGTATGTCGGTCTTCGGTGGCGATGACGGGGCTGGCTCTGGAGCTCTCGCTACCTTATTCGGTCGTGGTTGTCGTATGCCGTTGGTCCACTTTGGCCTGATCCTCCGGCTTCCGGCAATGGAAGCATATCAAGCACCTGCAGCGCACCTACATCCCCATTACGGACCTGCTATCAGTCGTTGCCGATGAACAAATATCGAAGTCTCGGCGACGATGGGCACTATCAATTTAAAGAGGGCGACATAAGCTTGACCCAATCAAAAGCTGGGCAGGTAGGCCCTGTTGGCGATGATGACGACTGGCTCAGAACTGGACGAGTAGTTGTAGGCTTGTTGTTAACAATGGCTGCACAAGCGATATCTTCCTTAGGATCCTCTCTACCCATCTATCTTTGTGTTATTCAGTATTACCCATAGTGCTCTATTTCCCATGGCTGGAACGTCAATGCGAACGAGTTTCGTGTTCAACGGAGTCATGGTTTATAATGCATTCATCAGCACATCAAGACTTGCCAGTATGAGTAACATCGCATTATGGTGACATGGGGAATTCCACCAGTTGAGTGAAATCATCACACGGCAACATACCTATATAAAGTGTGCAATACCCCCAGGAGGTTACGGACACTTGTAAAAGCCCAAATTCCCGCCGCTCCCCGAAACTTACTACATCCCCGTTGCCGGTGACATCCACGCTACAGACAGATATATTCCAGCAAATACACTACAACTCGCATTTCTCGCTCGATAGCCGCAGCCATGAAGCTCGTCATCCTCTCCACCATCTTCGGTACTCTCCTCGCCACTGCTGTCGACATCCAAACTGCTTCCATCGGCCCCAACGGTCCTCCTGACGGCGTACCTGCCTGCAGCGTTTTGTAAGTGGTCGTCAATACGCTGGCTTGAGGACACCTCAGCTTCGGCACGTGTGGCTTGTATTCGATTCAAAACTGACCTCGACACTACCTATACAGCCAGGACACAAAGTGCTGCATCACCCAATTGGTGTGCCAGTGCTACAACGGTAAGCTAAGTCACCACGTACCTGGAGAGGCTAAGAGAGCCAGTCGTTCTCCTCTTCTGAAAGTGGCAGTTTCCATATTGACACATGAACGTCCGTCATATAGGCAAATTCTACTACGCCAACAGCGACAACAAGTGTGCCCCCACCGTCGGCGGAAATATGGCAGGTGAGTGTTTCCTCACTTCTTCGTACTTGCGATACAGTTGGAAAATATTCTGCTAACCCACGTACGCGGTAACGCAGATACCGAGTCTCAGCTGCCTGGTTATTGCTGTTAGAGAAAGGACACCCCCGAAGCGGAAGATTCTTGTGATCTTCCTCAATCCTACTAGGGGCTCTTGATGCCAGCCAAGAAGAAAGAAGAGATGATGCAATGAGTGCTTGCCGTGCGCAGAGTCAATGTCCTTAGGGACTTGACTTCCTTGTTGTTGATACACCTGCCGGTAGATTACCTACCTAGACAGTTTAATTGAATCCGGCTTACTGTTGAACCACCCGGGCTTGCCTATATGCAGTGACCGGGCTTCTTGTTGCCAATCTATCATGCAACTGCAACCTAAATTCCAGCACATGCAGAAAATGCGGTTGCTGTGTCTTCAAACCGACTGGCGTTGAAACAAAGCGGGAAGCATTTCAATTGGAGGCTTGGAAGCTGCAACGGAGCCAATCAATCTAGAAACATCCCCAGAATACTTGATCTACTGCTACCCCGTGCCTGCAGAAGTTGGAGTGCAGGCCAAAATGCTGGGGGCTCCTTCTTCAGAGCCTGGGCGGCTGGGCATTTTTGGAGCGGAGAAGATGACGCTACAGCCTGATGGCGTTAGACGTGAGGCCGTTTGGCCGGGATTACACGCACTAGGGGTCCTTTCAGTTACCTAACAGTCTCCGGGCCAGCGTCACCGTTGGACGCACATACCAAAACACAGGTGAAGTAGCGTGGCAGGCGAACCAGCGTCAGCAGTCGGAAGAGGCAGGAGCTGCATGAATGCAAGGTGATGCTCTTCCGCATTAAATGTCATCCAATTTCAATTGATGGAAGCTATCGATGGCCTTCACAGCAAGTCGCGCAAGCTTGGAAGGCAAGGAGGTCGTAGCCTCCCAGTGTCAAGGAGCGTTGCACTTGGGCTCGCTCGCTGTAGCCGGGAGGACCGAGGACCCGACTCTATCCACCATCCAGTCCACTGGGGACCTTGTTGACACACGAGACACACCACACCCCAAGCATCATCCAGCCAACCATCCTCTCTTAGCTACATCATACCCAGGAGCATACAGCTACTAGTGACATATCTAGCCCCACGAGCTGCTTGTTATTATATATTGTTTTCTTGCTGCTTCTTTTGCTCTGGAGTGCTTTGTCGTACGAGCCCGAATTGCATGATTGTCGCCCTTCTCCCAAGCCCACAATGGCGAAGAAGGCGCGCCAGAGGATCAGCTATGGTTCGTTCGTCCCATTCTTCACGGCAACCCGTCCCTGTTGATCGCTCCCCTAAGCCCCGCATCACATCACTCTGCGTTCTTGTCCGTCTGTGTGTGGCCTCGTTGTCGCATAGCCAGCTGCCACAACACGATTGGCCTAGAAACCCTGCTATAGCTCCCCTGGCACTACACTACATACACAACCGCAATGTTTTAGGCCTATACTTCTGACACAAACCTTGCCAAAATTCAGTTCTAGAGCTCGATCATTCTTCGTCTGGCGGACATCGCCTGGGTGTCAATGGCCTGGCCGTGGATCCGGACAATGCAGTTCTGTAAGCCTCCGAGGCAATCCTGCAAGCCCCAACTCGACACCCGACGCGCTTTGCTAATTGTGAACAAGCTATTCTGGAGGGAGGGACGGCATAGTATGCGCATGGAACTTGGAGGCGCCTGGCTCCGCCTCCTCGGAATCGAGAACCAAGTTTCTTTCATCCACCCAAGCCCACACCCACTGGATTAACGACATCGTCCTCGCGTCCGACAAATCCGCCCTTGTTTCCGCTTCGTCCGACCTGACCGTCAAAGTCTGGCGGCCGCTTGCCGATGAACCGGCGCACACCATCGGCCAACATAGCGACTATGTCAAGTGCGTAGCCACAACAAACGGCGTCAATTGGGTGGCTTCGGGAGGACTCGACCGCAAAATCAAACTCTGGGATCTCAATGGCGCCGGTGAGACCCTCGAGATTGACACGCGAGGGAAGAAATACCAGAAAAAGGCTCTGTATACGCCCTCAGCGTTGGCCGGAGCATCATCGCCAATGGCGGGCCTGAATCCAGTGTCCGCTTATGGGATCCTCGGTCTGGGAAGAGCGTAACCAAGTTTGTGGGACACACGGACATGGTCAGATCCATTCTGGTGAACGAGTCCTGCGATACCATCATGACTGCCAGCTCCGATCAAACGATCAAAGTGTGGAGTGTAACAGCTGGGCGATGCATGGACACATTAACCATGCATAACGATAGTGTTTGGTCGCTGTCCTCTGATCACCCGAAGCTGAGCGTCTTCTACAGTAGTGACCGGTCAGGCCTGGTGGTCAAGACTGACATCAGAGGCACTTCCGAGACGGACCAAGGGTTATCTGTCGCTCTGGCGCAGGAGCATGGCGGCGTTAGCAAGATTGTTACTACTGATGACTATGTCTGGACTGCCAGCGCCAGCTCCTCCATCAACCGATGGGCCAACGTTGACACTGGCCCTGGCGCACTCATGCCGGATGAATACAGGGCTGCTCGAGCCAGCATGCTCTCCTCCATGTCGGAGCAAGCAAGAGAAGTGCCCGCAACTGGGGAGAGTAAAATACCGGCAAACTCAATACTGCGAATCTCACACACAGCAACTTTCCCGCCTCAAACACTCAACTCATCCGAGTCTAATTTGGCAGCGCAACCAATTGAGCTCGTGGACCCTATTGTGGCTAATGCGATTGAGCCGATATACCGCTTGCCCAAAGAAACCATCGAAGGGCAAAATGGCCTAGTTAAGCACAGGCTCCTGAATGATCGACGACGAGTTCTCACGCTCGACACGGCTGGTGACGTGCTGTTGTGGGACTTGATTCAGGCAAGTCATCCTCGTGGTTCAAGGACCGTTTACATCTAACACTTGGCAGTGCAAAGTCATTCGTAGGTTTGGCAAGAGACATTTGGAAGACGTGGAGCCCGAAGTCAACACGACTGAAGCCGTCGCGCCATGGTGTTCGATTGATACCAGTTCGGGTAACCTGGCTGTCGTACTGGAGCCTTTCAACTGTTTTGATGCGGAAATGTATGCCGATGAGCTTGTCACGAGCGAGCCGATCGAATTCAGGGACGATCAACGAAGTGAGTTATGCACAGCAATAACCGAATGAAATCCAGAGGAACTAATCGAGGGACAGTCAACCTTGGGAAATGGGTACTTCGCTACCTGTTTGCAAATCTCATTGACGAGGAAATCAAAAGAGACGAAGTCCATCGGAGCAAGCTGAACGAGGGCGTTGCCAAACGCCAAGCGGCCGCCCGAGCTAACCCGCCCAGCTCGATACAAATACCAACCTCGCCTGGATGGGAGGAGAACGAATCTGCCGTGATTACCCCCAAAGGCAATGATAACTATCCCATGACTCCGAGCATGGCGATATCGGTCACCACTCCTGGTCTTGGAGCACACCTACCCGGCGTGCCTGAGAATGCCGCCGCGCCGACCAGCCCCCAGGAGAAGAAATCATCTCAGATTGCGCGAGCTTCAAACGATGACTATTTTTCATCAAATGGCATCACGTCTGCCGAAGCTCCATCCAAGGCCCCGGCGACGCCAGCGACGCCAGCGACGGCCGAGAAAGAGTCAGAGACTCCAAAATCTCCGACAGAGGCCAAAGATAACGGCAAAGGTACCTTCGGCAAGAGATTTAAGATGGGCATGTCGTTTGGGTCTAAGAAGCTTGGACGGTCTGCTTCAAGCAACATCGAAAAAGCCGGTCATTGTAGAGGAGAAGAAAGACGAGGAAAATAAGTCTGAATCGTCCTCTAACCATGAGAAGGAGGTCGACGATAGTTTCCTTGGCGTCCTTCAAAGATTGCATAATGCGTACGACAAGGACCTTCAAGACACTCCCGACAAGTTCGTCGAGACCAAGATCACACCAAGCCTACCCTCTGATACCCCGGTGCTCAAACTTCCTGCAGGCACTAGAGTGATCATTCAGGAGGAGACATCGGGCGGGAGTGCCGACCTGTACAGGGGAACAGTGGAGACGGTGGGCCATGATGCAGATATGATTGAGCAAAAGGCTCCCATGTGGCTCGGCGACGTGCTGCTCACGGTATGACATGCAAATTGCCTGGATGCGTCACAGAGTTGGTTGTACTAATGCCGCGCCAGAACACGATTCCGTCCAAAGAGCCTGTCAAAGTCTCGTTCATTCTCCACCCTTGGCAGGATACGTTGCCAAGCATCGCGACGACTGACGGAAACAACCGGTTGAACGCTAACCGCATGCTACGGGTGAAGAAGATTCTCTCTTATGTGGCTGAGCGAATTGATCCGTCATTCCATGAGGCGGACGAGAACGCACTCAAACCAGAGGAGTATCTGGAACTTTACTGCAATGAACAGGTACGTGCGAAGACATGCGGAAGACTCGAAACATTGCTGACAAAGATGCTAGCTTTTGCCTATCAACATGAGCCTCGCAACTCTACGGGCACATATATGGAAGGGTGGCAGCGATGTCGTGTTGCACTACAAAGCAAACGGCCGCAAAGAGCTACCGAGAGAGCTATCGCAGCCGATGGAACAACCACCACAGTCACAGTCACAGCCACAGCCGATGGAGCAACCACAATCACAGCCAGAGGCACAGCCACAGCCACAGCCACAGCCAGGAGAACAATCTTCCTCCTCCAACACGGTTGTAGAGACTGAGCCGGCTTCAGGTTAGAGAGCTTGGCTAGCAAAGGTGAAGGCTTGGCCAGCAAAGGTAAAGACCTGGCCTGCGAAGGTGAAGAGCTGGCCACAAAAGGCGAAGGATTACTTGCAAGAAGACCCTAACAACTCCTTCTATACCAGAGGGTTGTGAGGATAGCGTTTGACATATATACATACACACCATAGGCCATGGTGGGGGCCATGGCGACTGTTCAGTAAATAGAGCATCAGCGATTGTTTGAATTGAGGGCGAGCGAGCGTTGTGTCGGCCGCTGCATAAGTACATAGGGTTAGGCGAATTCATCGTTTAACCTTAAAGTCATGATGAGATCAGTCTTGATCATGGTGAGCTGGAAGATCCGTCCCGTGTTGAAGCCCCGCGCCCCGCGGGCTGAAATGTGGTGGAAGTCGAGCAAGGTTTGCACGACTGACTAGGATATAGCCTGGCCGTCTTCCCGCACCATTTGGCTCCTTCTAGCCCCGACAGACTCAGCGGTATTGGCTCTGGTCAACCCATCAACTGCCGACTATATCACAGGGTCCTGCTATACGTAAGGAAACATCATGTTGGAACGTACAATTCTGTCACGGCTCGTCCGGACGCCCGGACGAACAAACTTCAGTCCACAATGCCTACATGTTTCCGTGCCGCGCGTTCTAGGATAACATCATCACACTAGAGTTCCATCATCTCGGGTGATTGCTGTAATACTGTAACAACAATCTCATTGAGCCGTCATGGTGGTTTCCCCTCGCTAACTGGGCGGGACGGGCCATGGATACTTAGATGGGAGCTGGCCCCGGCGTCAAGTCTCTTGTTGCTCCCCTCTTATCAGGAAAACAACAGCGTCAGCTACAGCAGTCTCGCAAAGCCAAGAAACATATAAGTAAGTTGTGCACTTCCTTGAACTTACCTTCCCTGACTACCACATGGGTTGTCATTATGTGCGTTGCTTGCCTATACTGACCTTACCTGAGCTCTCATCAGCCTTGAAGCAAAGGGAGAAACAAAAAGGAGGATATAGAAGTAGCCATCATGCATCCTCTTAAGGACGCCGTCCTTCTCCGGCTCTTATGCCTTTCCGTCACGGTCCTGGCTCAGGAGTCGAGCCCAGCATCAACGACCGTGATGACGACGACGACGCCTGCTTCGTCTCCTCCGGCCGGGTCGAGCCCGTCAGGTTACCCTGTCAACCCGCCACCGCCGCCACCGGCTAGCAGTAGCAGTGCTCCTCCTGCCGAGTCGAGCCCGTCGTCGGGTTACCCTGTTAACCCGCCGCCGCCTCCGCCTGCTAGCAGCACTACGGTGTCGACCACTGTCACCCAGACCTCGGCCAGCTCGTCTGCGGCGCCACCGCCGCCTCCTCCAAGTGGCAGCACTAGCACGGTATCTACTACCGTCACTCAGACCTCAGCCAGCTCCTCTGCGCCGCCCCCGCCCCCTCCCGGCAGCAGCAGCAGCGCAGCCAGTGGCAGCACCAGCACGGTATCGACTACCGTCACTCAAACCTCGTTGGCCCCGTCACCTCCTCCTACCAGCAGCGGAGGCGGAGGAGGCGGCAGCATGTACACCCTGACCTCGCTCATCACAACATCCGGCACACCTCCCGCCCCGCCCGCGCCGGGCAACAACACGGCACCCCCTGCCCCTCCCAGGAACACGACTACTACCGTACCTCCTCCGACAGGAGGAGGCGGCGGCGGCGGTGGTCAGAACAACACGGCTCCTCCTACTCCTCGTCCTGGCAACGGCACGGCCACGGTCACTTCGACCGCTTCCAGACCCCCTGGAGGCGGCTCGAACAGCACGGCTCCTCCTCCCGCCGGTGGCGGCGGCGGTGCCGGTGGAAGCAGTGCACCTCCTCCCACCGGTGGTGCTGGTGGTGGAACTGGTCCTTCTCCTACTGGAGGTGCCGGTGGTGGCCAGCCTCAACCCACGCAAGGTGGCGGCGGCGGAGGTGGTGGAGCTCCTGTTCCCGTTCCGGTACCTGGTGGTGGTGGAGGTGGTAGCTCTGGTGGCTCGGCTCCTCCCGCAACGGGTGGGCAACCTCAGCCCACGCAAGGTGGTGGTGGCGGCGGCGGCGGCTCTGCTCCTCCTGCGACTGGCGGACAACCGCAACCTACAGCTGGCGGCGGCGGCGGCGGTGGTGGCTCGGCTCCTCCCGCAACTGGTGGACAGCCTCGGCCTACAGCTGGCGGCAGTGGATCTTCGTATCCTGCGACTGGCGGACAGCCTCAACCCACGCAAGGTGGAGGCGGCGGCGGCGGTGGAGCTCCTGTTCCCGTTCCGGTACCTGGTGGTGGTGGAGGTGGTGGCTCTGCTCCTCCCGCAACTGGTGGACAAGCTCAACCTACACCTGGCAGTGGCGGCGGCGGCGGTGGACAGCCTCAGCCTAGTCAAGGTGGTGGTGGTGGTGGTGGAAGCTCTCCCTCAGGCTCGCAAGGAGGGGGTGCCGGTGGTGGTGGTCCCTCGGCCACTGCCTCGGCAAGTCAGCCTGGTGGTTCCGGTGGCTCTTCCCCCGTGCCTGTCGCGGGTCTCGGCCCTCGAGCCCTGGCCATGCCTTGTGTCGGCCTGGGTGTTGCTGCTCTCATGCTTGCCCTGTGATCCAACCAAGTCCTTATCGCCACAAGTCGCGGCAAAGGCGGTACGACAGAGAGACCGTCACCGTTTCTTTCCTTTTCCTCGCGGTACCTGCGGGAAAGCAGGTAGGATCCAGCAATGATCGATCTGATGTCGGGAGCTTTGCAGATTGGAGACTGAGGGGTTTAGACGAAGCGCCGACGACGGAGAGAGATGCCTTGATAGTAATGAGTGTATCGAAAGGCATGTTTACGAGAGCCACCCTCGTAATGGCAGTTGTTAGTTTCCTTGGCAGCTTGGCGTCGAGATATAGGAACAGCCAGGTGGGGAGAAAAGGCAAGGGGGTGGTTAGGGAAGGACCGAGATCTCGTCCGCTCGAAGCATGCATGAGGATTTCATGCGAGCAAGGGGCGAAGGAGGGGGTTCTTGTCGTTGCAGGATGTACGTTCGCTAAAAGTCACTCCTTCAACGTATCCACGAGGTAGTTCTCCAAATGTAATGTATATCAACTTCTTCTTGAGGAAAGAGGATAGAGAGTGTGTGGGCATCAAGGTTCGTCTGAGCAGTACGATGATGGATACAATGCCATGTAGAGCAGGATGAAGCGAGACAGAGAGAGAGAGAGACGGTGTATGCAAACAGGTAGTTGGTGTGGAATCTTTGATCGCATCGCAGGTGTGCACTCGCGATGGGCCAGCAGTATGTGGCAAGAGTCATGAACCGGGTTGTAACGGCAGTTCACGATCCCCTCAGTAGCCTCCTCTCGTCGAACCCCATCTGATAACGGGGACTCGTTCTAGCGAGTGGCTGGCACCCCTGTTGCGAGAGCCGCAAGGTCGGCAGCTGCGATCAGACAGGCGTGGGGCTATGCGAGGTCGTTGAAGTTAAGGTTGATCATGTCCGTTTTCGGCCATTTCTCCGTTCTCCAGAGGCTTCTATACTCGTCTCCTACCCAACGGGGCCGATGGCATTCTCGGCTATACCTCGCACCCTCCATTGGCTTCACATACCCATTGTTGACTTAGACCGGAGCCTTGGCCAATGGGAGGCTTTGGCGCCGACATTTCCCGAAATAGACCGTCTCTAGTAGAGAAGACGGATGGTGTCCTGTAGTTTTCCACTTTGCTTGCAATGGCGAGGCATGCAAACGCCAGCAAGTGTCCCTAGGGTCAAACGATAGTCGTAACTCATGATCAGATACCCTTTGCCAGACTCCACAGACGCCAGTGAGGAAGATACCCAAAAGAAGACAGCAAGTGGTTCAGTCCAACGTTGGAGATCCAGTGAGTGACTGGTCGTATGAGCATTTTGGAGACGTATTGGCCTTCGATAATATTGTCAGCGTGCCTGCTGCCAGCAACATCGTCGGGAAGGTATCCGATGGTGTGTGATTGCCATCGGCACGAAGGTGCCGCTTTGGTGATCTGAGATCTCGAGAAGATCAAGAAGAGCGAGCGACAGGAACGTTGCCTCATACTGAAGAGCCGGAGCCAGTATTTGCAGCGGCCCCTGCTATCCGGCGTCCGGGTTAGATCCATGGTTGAGGGATATATCTACAACAGTAACAGCAACAGCAAGCCGTCGCGAGGTGACCCAGTGTGGTTCACGCGAATCCCCTCTAGTGAAGAAGGGTTAGCCGCAGCGATCGAACGTTTTCGAAGTATGCCAAGGGGAAACCGTCGTCAAAACTTACCTTTCCTCGGCGAGATCATTGCTCTCTTCAGACGCTGCAGGCAGGCCGCAAGCCCAGATGCAGTTCCAAATGGGCAAATGACATGGATCAGTCAAAGATATTTGGAAAACCTCCATGTCTCACATGGTGCGGACCCAGACTAGGGTTAGGGATCGGCGCGAAGGAGGATGTTGTACGTTGTAGCACGCCTGCAGAGGTTACGCGATAATGCGCTCCAGGGCTCCAAAGGGCTCCAGCGACGTCACGACGCCTCGGGACGCAGAGGCCCGCGAAACTCCGAGGCGACGACAGATGCAACCTCACTCCCACTTTTCGGTCCTCTTGTGATATCTGATAGATGTCGTTTTGGAGAAGATGGCAAATTGGGCTCGACTTGCCATTTCGCAAGTTGTGTGGCCGTCTGCGGTTCATGTACGTCGGTGGAAACGGTTACATAAAATTGCAAATCGAAAGCAGCAGCAGCAGCAGCGGCAGCAGCATTTGTCGAGCGATGCTCCAGACGGGCCCCAGGGTCTGAGGGTATCGATCGCTTGGCTGGCCAGGCTCATTCGTGCTTTTGGCGCATCTGGCGCGTATGCATTGTTTTTGACTCGAGGGCAGGATGAGACGAAGCTATCCATCCTATCTTCTCCAGTGCGCTGCAGTCTGCATCCTGCATTATGGGCGCCGCCACGCCGCCAAGCCGCCTGCGATGGGGGGAAGGGAATCGAGGGAAGGCCGAGACGAGGGTTTGCCCATCATCGGCAAAAATATTGTGGCCGTCCACGAGTCAATCCTCTACGCATCTTGGACGCGTGCTCCATCTGGCTGCAGGATGCATGCCGGGAAGTCAGATAGCCGTCTGACACCCGCCACGATGCGTTAGCAATTGGTACTGTATTTTGTCAATTTTGTCATGAAAGAGAGAAATTGGGGGTCTAGGGTTGCAAAGGGGCATGCAGTGCAACATTTGCCTGGTCGGATACGCAACCGTCGAGATATAATATGGAGCGGGTAATCTACTGGTGCTGCATGTCGTCGTAGGCATCGGGTAGCAGTAGGTTGCTTCAGAGACCCAGAGAGACATTGCAGAGTGACTCCCAGGGCCCCCAAGACCCCCAAAGACCCCTACCACGGTGGTTATTTAGAGCAGAGACTACGACCAGCGAGTTCCACGCGGCCCGCAGCGCCCCTCCTTGCGCTCCCATGAGCTTAATTACTACTACCGCAGATCGGCCCAACGACGATCACACCACCCGCGCAGGGGTCGCGGCAACGACGGCGTTTTGCCATTGGACACGCTTGGATGGCTTGCCATTTTTGGAAGCACTGCTGCAATTGGACACGACCCCATTGGCTGCGCTTGCTGGCGGGCGAAGGCTGCGAAAGCCTCCGAAAGGGCCGACCCTGTGAGCCTCCAGAGCCTGAGCCTGCTGTAGTATCGCAATTGGGGGGCGCGATCGGCAGTTTCAGCCTCGGAAGCCCTGACCGGATCTTCTACTGGTTGAAACGAAAGAAGCCTCGAGCTGCCGAGCGCAACAGCAGCAATTCGAGGCTGTCAGCCCAACTTTCTCGACAATTTGGCAGCGCTGGCTTGACTGCGCCGACTTGCCTGTCCGGGTCTACCTGGCGACGTCCGCGTTGTGTGGGCATGCACGCATATTTCGTCAGTAGCTGCCGCATCCTGGTATACAGGCATCCTGGCATCCTGGCCAGCTGCAACTGCGAGCAAAAATACTACACACACATTCACGCACGCGCGCACACACATACACACAGTCGACTATCCACCTGTGGGACTCATGAACGGGTAAACCAACATGGGGCAACGCTTGTCGAGGTAAGACGCTGCTACAACTCAACTCCACCACGATACATTTCCCAAATAGCCTCCACGTCCTGCAAGGTGAGACGGTGGAAGAGCCGCTTGATGCACGCAGCCTCCCACATTTCCCAAGAGATGCCACACCAGATGCCACCAGGATGAGGGGGAGTCCATCTCCGACGATGGAGCTGATCTGCCTGGACCGAGTTGAGCAGAGCCGGCCAAGAGCATTGCCACCGAACCCGGGGCTCGGCAGGATGTCTATAAAACATCCATTATCCATATTTTGATTCCTAGACAATGCCATCAATGCTCATTCTTCTTGGCAGGTTAGCTTCATCACACTTGGCTCTACTTGGCGTTTACTTGGCCGTCGATCTCTTGCTGGGCAACTGACACCAATCACACCTCCCCTTATGACAACGCTGAGCGTTACTTCTCTACAGCAGGCTGAGGACTGCCCCCTTGTTTGAAACAAGTACCACTGGAGAAGTTCTGATCATACACCTAATCACTCTTGCCGTTGATCGAGCCGCAGAGTCGCCGGAAATCTAGTCCCTAGCCAGCACCATGGGTTTCTCACCAATTCAGGGAGTGAAGACTTTCTTCCACAACCTCAAGAATGCCCCTGACAACCAATACACCACCGAGGCCGCTGCCCCCTTAAGCCTGCCTCACCCTGGCTTGACGCGATGGGATACCACATCCTCCTTCATCAAGAAGGAGATGACAGTGGAGTTGACCGCGGTCGAAAGCCAGCCTCAGGGGGTGCGCCCAAGAAGAAGACCAATGTTCTTGATGCCATCGTCCGGGCTGCCGGATCCCGCTGGGCTCTCGGCATCACTTTCCTCCTGCTGATCGCCTGGGGCGTTTGGGGAATTGTGGGCGGGCCTACCGACACCTGGCAGGTCATTCTCCAGGATGTCTCTTCCATCCAGGCCTACTTCTCGGCCACCCTCCTGCTTCGTCAGCAACAGGGCTCATGCAAGGATATCCTGGGTCGTATTTGCTCTCTGATCTCCCGCGGCCAGTCCAACGAGCGCATGCTTTCTTCCTTGCCCTCGGCTGACCGCGAGCGGCTCCGAACCAAGAAGCAAGTCCGCATGCGCAATGAGATTTTCGATTCCATGCAGACCAAGGAGGATATCCTGGACCGCGTGGCCAACGCAGTCTCCGCCGCCGTCGGGTCTCTGTACTTCCTCGCCATCTACTGGGCTGGCATCATCACCTGGGTGGTCTGGGGTGTCCCTCTGCAGTTTTCCAACACCTGGCAGCTGTACGTCAACACTGCCACGGCCCTGCAGATCACCGTCACGACCATGTTCCTGCAGAACATCCGCAAGCAGCACGACAAGCACCTGGAAAAGTGCATCGAGAACATCGACACCCTCGATACGGAGATTGAGATGGAGCTGCGCCTCCTGACCGGCGACACCACGCCTAACCCCGTCGTCGCCAGCACGCCCCCGACCCTGAACCGCATGCAGAAGGGCATCGACATCTACGCCTTCATCGTGGGCGGCTCCATTGGCCTCACCATCTCCGCCGCTGTCTTCACCCTCTGGGCCGCCATCGGCCATCAGCTCGAGTTCGATGACAACTGGTGGCTCATCATCGGCACCTACACTGGTCTCATCGGCTTCATCGACAGCTTCATCATGAAGAATGTCGACTACCGTGAGACGGAGCTGGCCAAGCAACACTTCCAGCGTCTCATGGAGCAGGACTACCAGCTCTTCAAGCTGCTCGACGCCGAGATGCCGCCCGCCGAGGGCGCCGACGAGAACGTCAAGCTCTCGCTGGGTCTGCGACTGAGCAACGCCGTGGGAGACTTCTGCGCCTCCACCGGCGCCAGCTACGCCGCGGTCGGAACCGTCGTTGCTCTGCTGATTGTCGCCTCGGCCATGCAGTGGACCGAGACGGGCCAGCTGCTGTGCAACACACCTACCATGATCGTCGAGGGCTTCCTCTTGATTATGCTGTTGCAGGCCCACAACTTCGCCGACGGCCGCCGCCGAGTCGTGCACGACGATATTCTGCGCCGCCGCATCGCTATGCAAGGCTACCTCACCTCTTCGGGCGAGACCCCGTCAGTGACTGCGCCGGAGCCGGTCTACGTCGTCTCCACGGATGAGGAGAAGAGGGCAAGCGCGCAGGCCGCATCGGGATACAATGTTTGAGACAGGAATTTCAACATTTTCAAAAATTAACGGGATGGGATGGATGATAATGAGGGAAAAAAGGGAACGGGGGTGGCGCTTGACTGGTTCACGTCCTCAAAAAACAAACGTCTGGCATCCTAGATGGAGGAAAGGCTACCGTTGCTCATGATTATGATGGATCATAACTACCGCAAGCATGCTTGGCTTTAGAAAGCTTTCAACACTGCATAGCGTGGTAGTTCGTGGAGTACGGGGTGGCATCATTTGCGTATTAATTATTCGTATTGTCTATACGTACTTGGCCGATTGGTTGTTCGTTTTGGACAGGTGTTGGAGGAGGGGATTTTTATGAAGTACGAGTTCAATAAACGATAAAAAGCTCTACAACTCATCTCCATCTGTGTTCCTTGTGCTTGAACTGGCTACGGTTTCTGAATGCAAGAATCCGCATGGTCGGTATCGAAGTTACAATGTTGCCAATTATTTGTTGGCCGAATTAGATGCTGTCCCCCTGCCCCCTGTAGCGCTGATTGCACTAGAGTATTCACTACTGTATGCGCGTTGTAAACCCTCTGGGCCGTTGTATGCCCTAGGCGCAACATCTGGCTATGAAAAATATCCAAGTCTGCACTGTACAGCCTGGCGATCACTCTTGACGGTAATGTGCGAAACATTTTGACTTGGCAGCCTCAAGCCAAGTAACAATTGGCAATGTTGACTTAGAAAGATGCCCAATCGGCGCCCGAAGAGAGAAAAAAAATTGTTACCCTTGATGGTCCATTCGGAATTCGGCATCTCGAAACAAATCGGTGCAAGTGCCGTACGATGTGGTCCCCGGGAGGTTTCTTTTAAAGATGACAGCGTTGCAATCCAGGGTCGCCCCCTTTTTCGACCCTAAAACAAGATCATCGTGCAGATCCTGTGTCAAAAAGCTTAGCACCCTTTTTTGATATAATAGACCAACTCGTCGTTTCACATGCAACCTGCACAGCCTTTTGTGTTACCTAGAGTATTATCAATGCTTTCCGTGAAACTGAGTTTTGTTTTATTTTCGACTTAGACAGAAGCAGCCCTCTATTGCTGCAACTGCATCGGGCGATGAGGTTATCGTCAAACAAGATGCCGATGAATTGGGCTGCGACCCGAATCCATTTCGATAGGGACAGCAATGGAAATAACAATACTGACAGAGACTTGTTTCATTGTTCATGGTTGGCCTCGTGTGCTTTGAGGATGAACACAAAGAACAGGAAATATCTTCCGCATGCGGCTGAAATTGAAAAGGCAAAGGTCAGAAAATGGCTTTGTCAAAATCGACATGGCTCACTCTAGCCAGTTCCTTGATGCAATTTCTTTTTTGATCATAACTTGTTTTGTTGTGAGAATGCAAATCCTGCATGCCGTCATGACAGACAGGCGGAAACGAAAGTGCGGCGCAATCAACCACACCTAATAAGCCATGGCTGTTGATTTCTACGCAGTCCCACGCCCGGACGCACAGCTGGAAGCGCTGAAGGCGTACTTCCCGAAGTTCCCGCCCGTCGACCGCCGCTTCAAGTATGTCGACTTCCTGGGCTCGGGCGCGTACGGCGCCTGCGTGCGGCTGCGGGAGCTTTCGATGAACGAGAAGACGAGTCGGGATATCGTGATCAAGCAGGCCGGCACCGAGGAACACAGGAGGGAGCTGCGGTGGGAGATTGATAGGTTGAAGGTGAGTAGGGGAAATAACAAAAGGCAAAAACAGAAAAACGTCGGAGAGAGAATCATGCCAGCAATCGCAACGTTGTTGGCCAACAAATATTATCTGGAGATGGTGTTAGGGAAGGGGAAGAGACGCCTGCGGATGGTTGGGCAAATTTCGTGTTATAATTTTGAACTTTTGGACTTGGGAGCAGCGAGCTAACTACGGCAAACCCCAACATCTCGCAGCGCATCGCGGGTAGCCTTCACATTGTGCAACTGCTAGACATCCAGAGCAGCCCCTTTTTCGACTTCGACGTGGAGAAGGCAGCATTAATACAAGAAAACCCGGATGTGGCGCGGGATCTTAAGGCCGATTACGAGAAGGCGGGCTACCTACTAGGTCCCATGCTGGTCATCGAGCTGCTCGAGAACGGGTCGGTGAAAGACTTCATCAACAAGGCTCAGGCTCACAAGGTGACTCGCTTGCCGAACCGGCTGATCTGGAGGTTCTTCCTTTGCCGTACGTTCTCTCTGCCCCCCTTTTCTGTCTCTGTCTCTGTCTGTCTCTCTCTCTCTCTCATCTTGTGGGGGAGTATTAGACATGCAACCTGAGAGACAACCTTGAACTAACGAATGTAATGCTGATTCGGTTACAGTTGTCAGAGCATGCATTGCCTTGGCATATCCACGGCGCGCGGGGAACGGACAATTTTTCGAGGTGATCCCACCCGGCGATCAAGCACCATCCGACTTCACGCAGACAGACTGGCAAACGGGCAATGGTGAGTAATAGCAAGATGGGCATTCCGGCGTTGTTGCGTTCGGCTATCCATATATTGCTGCTATGACAATCTTGGTTTATACCCAAATCTGCGGTGCTGACACATGACTCATCAGTGATGATGGGGGGAATCTACACCGACCAATTTGAGCACCAAATCAGCCCTATCTTGAAGCTGATAAACTTTGGTGTGTGGGAGGACGCAGTAAAATTCGATCTGTAAGTCGCCTTTTCCTCTTGTTGGGGCTTGCTCCTGCTTGTCCGATTCGGATTCACTGGTAATTGGCTAATCCCGACTATTCCAGACTATACAATGATCCGAATGAGAAAGGAGTTGCACATAATATCTTCGGAGCAGCATCGGTAGGCCCAAGTTGATTACTTCCCCTTCCTTTTCTTGGCCAGACAACACGAAACACGCCAAAAGGATCCCAGACTATCGCATACTTGTAAACAAAAGAAACTTTCAAAGAGAGATTTGGAAAAAAAAGAAGAAAAAAAAGGAAAGATCGAAACACGAATACAGGCTGACAGTGACTGTCACAGGTCATATTTAACACCATAGCCCTCGACCCCTTCCTCTTCAGCCCCTGGGACACCCCGGGACAGTACCAGATCCAGCGCTCCGGCCAGACGCGAGAGATCGCGACACTCGCGGTCGGGATTACGCGGAACCTCGACAATGCCAAGTACGCGCACCTGGACCGCGAGCTCGTGTCCCTGCTGGCCCAGTGCCTGGCGTCCGGCCCGGCGGACCGGCCGCCGCTGCGCGACCTGTTCGACCGGCTGATGAAGGGCGTGGAGCGGCCGCCGGAGGAGTACGGTGTCGGGGTGTCGGGCGGCAACCGGCCAGAGACGGGCCCTGGGGTGTCGGGCGGCAACCCGCAAGAGACGGATCTTGGCGTGTCGGGCGGCAATCCGCTGGAGACGGGTCTTGGCGTGTTGGAGTTGTTGCAGAAGATTCTTTATGAGGCGCCGCCGCCGTGATACAAATCCAACAACAAATTTTGTTGGGACAAAAGAGCGAGGGGAGGGGGATAAGTGCTGATAACGGGGAAAGAGGCTTGACATTGACCTGGAGGCCAATCACGACCTGTCGGATCAGTGACCTTGAGTGACAGGAAGTTTGTTCAAGTGTGTATACCAATATGTAACTTACCTATAGATGTGGCTCGTATAAAATAGTACCTTAGCTTTTCGTTGCATGATATAACGACTTCTGTCAACTAGGGGGAAAGGGGTTAGCCTCAAGAGCCCCCGAACACCATCTCCGATGGGCCAGTGTCCCATGCCAGATTCGTACGAACATTGTGTTCTTGTTGTTCTCGGCAGTCTTAAGGTTTCAACCTAGGAATAGTGAGCGGCATTAACAGGCGACTAGCTGTCATGAATGGCACCACTCCTTCGTTCAGTCAAAGGATTTAAAAACGTTCTTCAGTTTTCTAATAACAATGCACATTCATACAAATCGTACAATAAAACACTTAACTATATTTAACACAGCTAGTCCATTAAATGGAGTCACTAATAATAGCAAAGCGTACTAGTATAGGACATTCGAAAGTGCAATATAGATATATAAACGAGAAAGAAGAAGGTGAAAGAGAGATAGCATGCCTCGAGCGTGTAGCTATGGGAATTCACACTACTGCAAGCAACTGATCTAGAACTGACTTCAAGATGAATATTCTTACCAAACGCTTACTCCTACTTTGATAGGAATAGCAAATGCCAGGAGCACAAGTCATCAAACATTATTTCTGGCTGCTCCTGATTTTTCAAACCTCTAGTAACAAACATCTACATCTTGAGTCGTGACCGTCATCGTTTCCCAGCCGTAGACCTGGTTTGATCTTTGGAGTCGCCCGTCTGTAACACTTTACATGACATTTCCGTAGTTCTATATAATCAGATGGACTCATAGGCAGTATGCGCAGAATCCTTAAGACCTGCCTCTATGCGACTTGAAGTATAAAAGCCGGGCCTTACCCTCAGGTCTAGACAGCCAATCTATCTCTCAGATCAGATCCAGTTTCTACTTATATCCTATCCTTTCGTTGGAGCAGACCCAATACCCCGACCAACACCACGGCGGAGAAAAGGAAACACACCAACAGAGACGGCCTCACGCAGCAGGACATCAATATGGCCGGAACCAAGGGCTCCAAGCGGGTTTGGAAGTGTTGCAAGTGCAGCCGTCATAGTATAGATATCGGTACCGAGGTGTGCACGAACGAACACATTCACCCGGATGGCCCTTATATCACAACCCCGCATTGGAGATGCAAGACCTGTCCGATAGCTATGGCGAATTTTTCTGACGATTCAAAGACCACGACATTAGGGAAACGAAGGCGAGACACGCAAGCTTAGGAGTACTGCCTATATTAGGGGTTAGAATCGAGAAGGGACGGGACAGGGACGCTGTTATATTGCAGAGAATAGGAACATACGTAATGACAGCCTAGATAGTCGTCAGTGGGATAGAATATTCAAATGTGTGGCTTCTCTTGCTTCACGTTTCTTGAGTGTTGGGCGGACTAGGTGCAGAAGAACGCACCGGCATGCCCCTGAATGACTTGGACCTAGTAGACGTAAACACATCAAATCAAACACCTGCTCTGCCCAGTTGCGACAACCTTTTGCCCTGTATCTCTTAAGGAAACTGCAAGTGGCTGTATCAACTGAGCCGAAGTTTGCTATAGAGCATTTGTCACGGCACATTGAGTGAGTCATCAAGCAGTTTTGATACCCATCTCGCTCGACATTGATTCCCCTCCTTAACAGCAGCCCCTTTATCGGAGGGATCGGGTTTAAGGAGGTTAGGTAGTGTGAGAACCCCACCTTGGAATAGAATAGCCAGCCACACAGCACAAGTACGCCCGTGGCTTGGCATCAATTCATTATCGGGGTCAACCATGACATGAACCGATCACAGGTTGAATCTGGCAGGCGCGAATGGGCTAGAATCATCCTGGAACTTCCTCGTGCATGCCCGCCTGCAGGCGCCTCCCAATCCTCTCCAATTCAGCAGGCAGCTCCCAATATTCAGATCAGATCCCGCCTCACCAACTTGCCTGGACTCACCGACCAAACAAACAGCCAGCCTCCTTTCGCCTCTCTCCGCCTCCGCCTCTCCGCCACTTGCACACCCACCACGTGCATCCATATATTCTCCTCTCTCCGGTGGGTGGACAAACCAGCTCAACGGCGGTTCGTCTCTTTTCTATCATTCTATCGCCCAGGTAACTGGTGTCTAGGCCAGTTTAGTGAGTGACTGAAGTGGGCGCTTTTAGCCGCGGGTCATCCTATTTGGCTTACGGTGGAGACAGCACGGCAAATGTTGGAAAAGGACGGCAGGTGGGGTAAAAGTATTCACGATGGCCACCGCAGAAATCGCAGCGTCAACACCCGTGGCCCCGTCCAATGCCACGGTCCCATGTCGGGCCTCCCCTAGAAAGCAGCAGGCCGGGGGACGGAAGACCCCTCTTTCTCGTCACCACAGTGGAGGGGAAAGCATTGCAAAAGAGAGTATTATTGCTAGGCCAATGAGTCGTGTTCGGATAGACAGACCTAGGTAAAGAAAGGTAGGTCAATAGGTATCAGTAGTTGGACCCTTCTTCTACTACCCGACTACAAGTACATATTCTCTCTCTCTCTTACTTGACTGCTCCCTCCCCCATCTTATTACGCACCTTGAATCCTACCTAATCATTACGTACCTACATATTCGGGATTACCAGTAGTAGCCTGAATCCAACACTGCCACCCACCTTCCTTCATATCAACCAGCCACTTAGACCACCGCTTGCAAACATGACTCTGCCCACCGGTGTCTACCGCGCCGACCAGGTCGGCTCCCTCCTGCGGCCCAAGGAGGTACTGGCCCTGCGCCAAAAAAGTCAAGGAGGGCGGCGCCTCCGCCGCCGAGCTGCGGGAACTTGAGGACAAGCACATCGCCTCGGTGGTGAAGAAGCAGATCGACGCCGGCCTGCGCGCCGTGACCGACGGCGAGTTCCGCCGCGAGTGGTTCCACGTCGACTACCTGGTGAACCTCGGCGGCGTCGAGGAGCGCGGCGCCATGCAGTCGACCAACCAGTCCAAGGGCGGCGTCATGCCGCCCCGCCTCGTCGTCACCGAGAAGGTGACGCACCCGCAGCCCATCCAGGTCGCCGACTTCCAGTACCTCGAGTCGCAGATCGCCGCCGCCGGCGCCGCCAATGGCCAGGTCACCACCAAGGTCTGCATACCGTCGCCGACGATGCTGCACTTCCCGCGGCGGCCGCGACACCATTGACGAGGCAGCCTACCCGACGCTGGAGCCCTTCTTCGCCGACATTGCGCGCGTCTACCAGGAGGAGCTCGCGGACCTGTACGCCGCCGGCTGCCGCTTCGTCCAGCTCGACGACACCAACCTCGCCTACCTGTGCGACCAGGGCATGCGGGCCGAGGCCGAGAAGCGCCACGGCGACGCCAACCAGCTGGCCAAGCAGTACGCCTCCCTCATCAACGCGGCCATCAGCCAGCGGCCCAAGGACATGGCCATCGGCATCCACCTGTGCCGCGGAAACCACCGGTCGCAGTGGTTCGCCCAGGGCGGCTACGAGCCCGTCGCCGAGGTGCTCTTCAAGGACCTCGACGTCGACGTCTACTTCCTCGAGTACGACGACGCGCGCTCCGGCGACTTCAGCCCGCTGCGCCACCTGCCCGCCCACAAGATCGTCGTCCTCGGCGTCATGTCCTCCAAGGTGCCCCAGCTCGACGACAAGGAGGAGATCGTCAAGCGCCTCAACGAGGCCGCCGCCTTCTGCCCCAACGGCCTGAAGCAGCTCTGCCTCAGCCACCAGTGCGGCTTCTCCTCCACCATGGAGGGCAACGACCTCAGCGACGAGGAGCAGTGGGCCAAGATCCGCCTCAACGTCGAGATCGCCAAGCAGGTCTGGGGCGATGACCTCTCCGTCTAAGCCTGTTACTTGTTGTCCAGCAAACTAGCAAAGAGGAGGAATCAACTGTACATAGGGGAGAGAAAAGAAAGGACTGGTGTTTTATTGGTTTGTGTTTGTGATCTTACAAGCTGCTTCAACAGTGGCGTATCTCTAGCATTGCGGCGGGGTTTTCTATGGCATCGGCACGGCATGATATGGGATGACGGGTTTTTCACGAACAACACTATGGTATTTAACTACTGGGAACGAATAGGCGGGAAGGTGAAGCTGTGACTGGCAGCGGATTGTCAAACACCTTCACACATGCTGCCAATGGGTACATTCTGTACATAGGTGCGCATCATTAGAACATAGCTAAGTACATACGGGACCTCAAGATCTCAATGACTAGCAGTTTCAAACAAATACTGGAAATCTTACGGTGCAATTACGAGCGTGTGCAATCACTTGTGTACGGAACGAAATGTCATCAGAAAACAACCAAATTCAATTAGCTTTTTTTGTTTATCCCCAAACCTCCTCGTCCCTTCCCTAGGAACCAAGGCCTCATTATACAGTAGAGTAAGGCGATTTTGTTCGCAAACCCCATGCTCACGCCCTTCTGAACACCGTTCCCGAGGACGTGGCCCTTCGTTTCGACTGCCTCGTTAAAGAGGAACAGACTTGGCAAAATTCGTTTTCGTCAAAAGTTATAGAGCGGCCATGACCATGATACCGCATGATAGATATTCAATGAAGTATCCGAGCCACAAGCTCAAGATGCCCCAGTCAACTGCAGAGAATGAGAAGAAATAAGAATCAGCGACCAACTCAAAATCGAGTTCACATGACCACGACTCCTCCCTCTTCAGCAATCAATCATATAAAGAGCGTGGCAGATGCGACGGCATCCTGCCCAAACACTAGCTCTTGGGGGTATCTGTAGAAGCGTAGATGTAGTGTACAGAGACACCCGTATAAACCAAACGCTCCCTGATATAGCGTCCATTCGTCGATAGATATCGTTTTTTTACAACCGTGAGAAAAATTAAGGCTCAGCTGAGCTGCGGCGGTTAGAGCAGCATCATGCTAAGCAGGGGCGACTTCCTGTGGGATAGCCGGGATCGGATGAATGCCAGGTTGACAGCTTTACGGCTTTGGTGCCTCACCTTGCCCATTCTGTTGTTGCTGGGCAAGTGCTTGGTACCAAAGGGCAAGATAAGCTTGGTAACCACCATCTTTTAATGAATTAGTCAAGTTCCAAGGTGCAATATAAGAAGTAGGAGACTTACAGGCAGCATATGGGTCGGCACCATTGGCAGCAGCAGGAGGCTGACCAGCAGAAGCACCACCAGATGGGCCAGGAGCGCTGTTGGATCCCGACTGGGAGTAGTTAGGGTTATCATAATCGCGACGAGGACCACGGCCTCCACCGCGACCACCGCCACCACTGTTCTTCTGTCGCTGTCATCAGAGGTTAGAAGGGAGTCCGATGCTTAATGGATGGGGGATATGTTACTCACCACTGCTTCCACCTTGTCTTCGATAGCCAACTTGGCTCTGCTGATAGCATCGCGGGATCCCACGAGACCAATCTCACGCTCGACCTCGCCAGGACCAGAGGACTGGGAGACGTTTATCTTACAGCCCGTCTGGGACTGCATCTCACGGATAGTCTCACCACCCTTGCCAATGATCATACCCACAGCTTCGGAGGGGACGTAAATTGAGTCATTGATCTTATCACCGCCGCCGCCGCCACCCATGCCGCCGCCCATACCACCGCCCATGGAGGGGGGACCACTATCGCGACCGTGATCATTACGAGGGGGTCGGTCCTGCTTGCCGCCTCCATTGACATTCCTGCTGTCACTGTCGACAATCTCCATGATGTGCTCCTTAGCTTGAGCAGCAGCTTCACGAGAACCAATCAGGTTGACAGGTCGCAGGCCGTTGACACTCTTGTTCTCACCCACAATGTTAATGTGGCACCCACTTCGTTCTTGCAGGTCTCTAATAGTTTCGCCACCACGACCAATGATCAGGCCAACAGTACGGTCAGGCACCATGATTTGCATGCAGTCCTCACCCTCACGCAGCGTACCAGGCACGGGGGCGTGGGCAGCGGCAGCACCACCGCCACGGCCCTTGTCGAGTCCAGCTCGAGCAATGGCACCCATACCCGAGTCTTCAATGATTCTATCAATGGCCGCCTTGGCTTCGGCACGCCTGGGTTGAGGACCGCTGATTCTGCACTGGCGATAAGGGCCTTGGTTATCAGGGCCAGTAATGAATTGTACGCGGCATCCAGTCTCGGACTCGACACGTCGCAGGTTCTCGCCTTGTCTGCCAATGATGAGGCCAACTAAACTAGACTCAATCTGAATAGTTTCGGTGTCATCATCACCACCACCCCGGTCACGGCTATTGTTGCCACGGGGCGAGAAGTGGCCTCTAGGACCAGGAGACATGGAGCGATCGCGACCATATTCACGAGAGGCGCCACGGTGTTCATCACGACGTTCATCTCTGTACGGGTTGAGGTTGTCACGATAGGCATCACGACGTGCAGGCGGCGAGCGAGAGCGCGATCTATAATGTGCACGAGGGTCATGCGACTGATATGAGGCGGAAGGAGCCCGCGAGTGGTCATACGAGATGCCCTTCTCTGTCGCAAAAGCTTTGGCCTGGGCGATAGCATCCGCAATACTGACAGTCCCCGAATTGACGGGTTTGATAGCACTCAAGTCAAAGCTTCCACTGGCCGAGGGTTGGGGGAGAGGGTATGCTCCTCCGGCATAAGGAGGGGCCTGAACACCAGGCGGCATCGAAGGGGGTAGGCATTGGGTGTCGGCGCCTGTTGGTACGGGGCGTTCGGATGGGGCATTTGGACCGGGTTCGGATTCGGTGTTGTCGCAGGGCGTTGCTGGGCTGTACAGGGCGAGGAACATGGTCAGTCATTGATTGGGCTTACATTACTTGGGAGATAGGGAGATAGGGGGATTGCGAACCTAGAGCAGCCAGAATCGACTCGATGTTCTTGGATGGATCGGCCATTATTGCAGTATTTTCGAGCAAGAGAGCAGTTGCGCAGAGATGATCGAGGGAACAAAGTGCCGAGATTGACAATGGGGTGTCAAGTGCGTCAAGTACGTCAAGCAGCAGACAAAGAGACAGCAGACCAAGTTCAAACTCTGGTTTCCTTTCAACAGTGGAGAGTATGCAAGTCGCAGCGCGGCAGCTTAAGACAGATGCGGGTGGTGCAGAACAAAGGCTTTTTGCAAGTTGCACAGGAGCAGGCAGTCAAGGACAGCAGTCAACCGGTCAACTTATGCGACAGAATTGGTGGGTGGAGGATGAGTAAACCGAGATGAGTGTGAAGGGTTGCTTTGCGAGTGTATGGAATCAGAAATTAGATTGACTGGCTTTTCTCTCTTGTGTTGTTCGATTGTTTGATCAAGGATGAATCAGCGATCAAGAAATCAGAGGCGGGCGTGTCTGTCAGTCCTGTCTGTCTGAGTCTGTCTTTCCCTCTTTCCCGCTCGTGTCTGTATAATGCCAGACAAGAAGGCAGCGGCGATGTTTGGTTTTTACGGGATGCACAAACGCGTCAGAGATTATGGCAGAGTTTGAATGGATGGGTGGGAAGGGAAAGTGGCTGGGCTGGGAGGATGGACGGAAGGTGAACGATTTGATGGATGCCAAAAAATGGGTTTTTTTCGTTTTCAGGATGGGATGGTCAACCGGCCAAAATCCCCAACTTCCTGTTATCTGTTCAAGGCAGGTGCGCAATCTCCCCGGCTGCGATTACGTCCTTGTGTCTTGCCGTGGTCTGTCAAAACCACTAGAGGAACTCACAGAGTCGGCAGATGGTGTCACTGGTGATGTCGCGTCGCTGAGCTGGCAAAAGAAAGCAATTACTTGGTTGCGACAGATGGCAGAAATACCATCGGTTCTGGTCGAGTCCCTCGAGAATGCGATTCATCTGAGATCACTCCACTTTTAAGCTTAAGCTGTCTCCCTAGGGCGGTCGCGACCGGGACCTGCGACAATTTTGCTGCCAGCTGAGAGCAGCTGGCCAAAACTTTGATGTATCCAGTAAATTCACTGCGAACATAGTGGATGCTTCCCTCCTACCTGAACACCCCCCTTTTCTTAACCAACGTTGAGCCTGTAGGGTTTTGCATTGTACATGTAGTTTTTCTGAGAACGCAACTGTTGGATATCAAGTGTGCATTTGAGAGGCCTGGTTACCTCACAGCGCTGTCAGTACCTGCATTTCGGAGGTCATTATCTCACCCTACCTGAGGCAGGTCCAAGATCGTGATATCTTGCCCCTTGGCTATTATTTTATCCTATATCAAGTATCCCTATGCTACATTGATCACGATGATGTGAACTCGCACCGAACACATATCAAACCATTTGGGCAAGGTCCAAGGCTGGTACGTTTACACCAGCAAGATATCGCAGTCGAGTTCACGATGGCAAGCTCTGAATGCTTTGAAACGACCTGGGGTTGCCGCTGTGATTGCCAATGGCTGCTAGCTATCCCATCAATATATTAAACAATCCATTGCAAGTTTTAAAGAAGCATGTCATTTATATTTCCGGTCAAGAGACGGTAAAAACGACTGGGTAAGTACCTGTCTATATTCAATATTTTGGGAGTAACCCGTCAATCCCTAAGAACTCCGTAGAGGGGAAGCCTACCATTACAACCATGTAAATCATATTGCAAAGACGAATTTGATAAATTGCACATGGAATTCTTTAGATACTCCTCCTTGGCACAAATCACTACACGTTTTCATCACTCGGTGGATCACCAAAGCTTACAACCACCACCTCAACCCAACTCCCCATCCATCTCTCACCAAACAGCATGCTCCCAACTACTTGCCTACTTGGATCAGATTAACCCAAAATATTGACTGCATCTTCTTGAGACATGAATTAAAGATTCTTGATCTCTTTTCGGCATACTCCTTGAGAAAAATACGGCATCAATCGAGTTGACTGGGTACGTCCGACAGCACGAGTCCACCACAGTCATGGCCCAGAATATTAGGGATGTCGTTAACGAACCAAGTTCCGATCCAAGGTAGTCGCATCTGAACATATAATTTGGGCTTTTTGGCTAATACTCTGCCAGCATGCTGACGTTGGGGACGTGCAAGTTTCTCATCGGTCCCAGCCGCGTAGAATACGTCGTCCACAGATCAGCGTTTACAGACTTGTCGCCCATGCTCGGCGCTATGATGAGCACCGCCGAGGCTACGGGAGCTTGCGTACTCGACGATGTAGAGGAATGTATATTCGCCAGTCTCTGCGAGTTTGCATACACGGGCGATTACTTCATGCCCAAGTATCAAGCGGACACAAGCCCAGAAGAGGAACACCACCCCAACCCGGCTCGAGATGGGCCGCAGACTCTGGAAATCCATGGCAAAGATGCCAAAAGTACCTGTTTCGAGGACCAGCGTATGTCCGCACACCGCTTTTGCGACTACAGTCCCACGGTGTGTCCCTTCTGCGGCTGTGAAAACTGCAAAGCTGACCACTGCCATAAGTATGTCGCCTTCGAACACGTTGTGTGCGATTATGTTGAAGACATGTGGGGATACTTGAAGGATAGCGAGATGGCGGCATTCTTTACTAGCGACCCTCTTATAAAGGAGAACGACGACACTGCTCAAGTCTTGTTGCACCACGCCAAGCTCCACGTTCTGGGCGATCGCTTCAAAGTCGATGCCTTGAGAGCCATCAGCATTAACAGGATTCATAAAATACTCACCAGGTTTCCGGTGGTCTAGCGACGGATTCCCGACCTCGTGCCTATGGTTCAGTTCGTATACTGTAACACGGCCGAAGGCCACATACTCAGATCTGTGGTCTCTCGCATGGTCGCCGTTTTCGCTGAACAGTTTGCCCTACACCCGAAGTTCAAAGCGCTTCTTGAAGAACAGTCTGGGTTTTCTTACGACGTCCTCCAGCGTACTGCGGGGAGTTCGAGAGTTGCGGAGGAATGGCTTATGAAGCATAAACGACCACCCCGATGATGCTTACCTACTACAGATGAGTCTTGCATTAGAGTCTGATGTATGAGAAGATCATGCGGAGTGGATTCTTGGAAGTCAAGATGTCAAAAGGACGGAAGAAATCGTTCGTCGAGTAGTTGGAGAAATGTAGCAAAACCAAGCAATGATAAGTAACACGTCCTTGCTGTCACTATGTACGCGGACTTATCAACCTAATGATACTTATACCTCTATCCCGATTGAAAGATCACGGCGTATCTTTGTCCAGGTCGATCCCCGTAGCTCCTCATGGATTCCACCGAGCACCGGATGGTTCCAAACCGAACAAATCCTGGTCACCGCTTCCGCATTCCTGATTATTACAGCAAACACCCACTTGCAATCATGTTTGATATCCTGCAAGCAGGTTTTATGCGCGGACGACGAGGGTTAGAGGGTGATATGTTAGGAATGTGTCGGGAAAACACGAATCATTCAGCCAACATGTGTCGACCAACAGCTGACTCTCAACCGGAGGCAATCCCTAGGTATATGATGCCACCGAGAACATGTCGGACAAGGAGTCGATCCAGCTGGAACAGAGCTATCAGGAAGTGCATGATGGGGGATATAGCGTAGCGTCACCGTTTGATTCAGCCCCGGGTCTACACACAATCATACAATCCATAAAGTTGTGCATACCTGAACTCGAAGAGGGCTTGCAGTCGTTCACCCGGGCCAGCGATGGGATCGCCTCTCCGGACCATACCAAGGTTTCGCCTGGTGAAGAAAACGATAACCCCGGGACACCCGGGCTGACCAGAGCAGAACCTCAACCCATAGAAAATGAGAACCTTTTGGACGACATTGGAACTGATCCGGGAACTCCGAGGCTATACGATGCTTCGGCGGCAGTGAGACACACCCATGAGAGCGGCGAGGGCCCATCGAGGCTCTCTAGATGCGCGACAAACGCCAGTCCTCCTCGGGCTGGTCCACCTTTCGAAACGCCGTGCGGGAAGAGAGTGCCGTCTGTCAGACTGAGAAAGGAGCATCAGAGGATGAAATACCGATTCTGATTAATATCCCAGGAGGAAGTGCTTATCATGAGCAGGTGGGCCAGGAGTTGGCATCTGTAGACTCAGCGAGAACCGAGCTTGGGCAAGAGGCGCATCAAACCTCAACCTCGCCAGCGCCTCCCCGGACGAGGTACAAGCAAGGCGAAAGATGCACCTGAAGGCTATGGATTGTATCGTGTGAATGTAGAGCATTTCTAAAGAGTGCGTCTCACATCCCCTACCCGGTGCCCGATGCCAGACGGTATAGTCGAGGCAGTTTGAGCATATAAGCCATTTGAGTTCAACTACACCCACAAAGAACACCACCACGACCCGAGCAAGCACCACTTTCCCCCCTTCTCAAGCGTTAAATATCGTAATGATACCTTATTCCATTGCCCGGACCGGTGTAGCCTAGCGGTTAGTATCATTATTCTATTATACTTAAAGGCAAGAGGGTTCAACTCCCTCTGCGGGCACTTTTTTTGTAGCTTTTCCCCAAGGGTCGTCCTTATAGACCACCACCACCACGGGCCAACAACCCCTTTTCTCTGGACTGGGTGACCTTTTATAATTCAAGCCCTATTAAATTTTATTTCACCTTCCTGCAATTTCGATAAACCTCAGTAGCTTCGCGTCCAGGCCCTGTTTAGATACTCAGTGTCCACCAGATGTGGGATGTTGCAATCCAGCCATGGCCGTCACGACATTACCCAGGACATCTTACAAGGCCAAATATGCTTGAGTGATTTGTGCTTCATGTGGTAATTGTAAAGTCATCAACACAGAAACGAATTGTATTTATTTTACAGCTAAAGCCAAGTCACTTGGCTGACTGACCAGACACTACACAGTCGGCCATACTCGTGAAGACGTATACGAGTGTTAAAGTGGTTAAAACCTATGCGCCGTAGAGATGCCCCGTCCGAACAGTGATTTCACGACCTTTGACGGAAATATGCCCCTTTACTCGACCCAGTCCTTTTGTACCCCGCCATCCTTCTCTGGTAATGTATTCCTCTGAGCTTCTAGCGTTCCTGGAATGTATTGTCGATGTCCCATTTGGATACCCACCCGGGTAGTTCAGCTGCCCAGATTATATAAGTTTCCGTATATCAACCCATATAGATGGGGTAGACTCCCATAAGCACTCTCAGTCGGCTTTCGACTTTGCCTGCTCGGCAAGTTGCGCCAAATGTAGCTCACATCGGCGCCCCCACATCCAAGCCCGGTCACTTGGTTTCAAGCGTACTATACACCACTGGGGTGGCTTCTGCTACATGGCGCTTGACGTATAGCTGAAGCTGAAGCCTCTAGCACGTCATCGCGGCCTATGTTGCTCCGGGTTTGGACGTTTGCCGAGGCCCTCGGTAACATCGGGTTAGGTGATGCTATGCCCGATCAACTCTGTGCAGAATTCGAAGAATTTGCAGGAGATTCGGTAGAGGACGTCGCCGGTGAGATGGGCACGGACGAAGGCCTGCTGCTCGGGTTGAGAGGGTGCCCTATCCCGAACGTCTCCTCGCCAATGAGCTCGCGGATCCGCTCAGAATCTGGTGTCCCGACAGCTTCTTCCCCGGAAGCGTCGGTATCTCCCGGGAAAGTCCATGTCGGCGACGGCCTTTCGGCCTTGATTTTGAACTGGCCATCGACGATCGTCGCTTCACGCCCCTGCCTGTCGCGGAATTTAAGATCCTTCGTCCTAGGGTCTCGGTGCTCGTCATACAGGTCGATTTCTGGCGGCGTCCAGTTGTCGTTGTTCAATAGAACTCTCGCGATGTCGAGCTTCTCAGCTAACCCCATGACCTTGTGTGGCACTCGGAGCAGATGGGACCACGACTCGCCAACGAAATCGCAAATCTCCTTGAGCTGTGGGTCCGCGATGCCTTGCATCCACCAGACGTTGGTGTTTAGCTTGGCAAAGCATAGATAATGGGCCAGAATGACGAGTACTCGCGGTCGATGTTCTTGGGCCAGTGGGATCAAGGGCCTCGGCATGAAAGTAAGGAATGTGATTACACGCAGATCAAGAACGGGGCCGAACCCATTCTCGAGCTCCATGTAGAGGGACCCAAGGTAGCGGAGGACTTCGTAGTATATCTGCTGGTGTTCGTAGTCATCGTCTCCTGGCTTGATGGAGCTCACCATGAAGAGAAGATTATTGGGGATATGCCTGAAACTCTTCTCGAGGTCCATCGGAGGCCGGTAGAAGAGTATCGCGAGGCCAGACTCTTCGATGGATTTCGGGCTGATGATCTCGACTATCAGTCCGATGCCGCGCCATAATTGCATCCAGTCCACAATGTAAAGGAACTTGGGGTTGGCCTCCCGAAACATTTGCGTGCTCAAGGCGCACATCATAAGAGAACTGGCCAACAGCGCAGGGAAGTCCTTGGGATTGGCGGCCTCTATCGCCGCGCGGTAACCCTCGAAAGCCCTCGCCCGGTACCCAACCGCCTTTGACGGATCGATCTCTTCCCCGAGCCCCTTGAGCTGCAACGCCGAGAGGCCCATCAGGCATTGCATAAGGAATGGAGATGCGAAGGCATGCTCGACGACCTTGACGCGCAAGCAATGATCCACGGCGGCGGAGCGGCCGCCCTCGGTAGCGAACGATGCGTATGTCTCTAACGTATAGAACCAGAGCATTTTCATATCGGTTTCGTCTGCCATGGCCTGCGGCCGGAACATCGGCTCCGACACGATGGTAGTGTTTGCTAGGTCCTTCCTGATGGTCGTGGCAGGTGAGGACCCCCGCGAAGACCTGGCCGAGGAGACTGTGCGTGCCCTACTCCGCGGCACTACTGCCGTGGAGGGCGGTGGGTTGCAGGTGGCAGGATAGACACACGTCTCCCGCCGCAAGGTGCAAGAGCGACATGAGGGCCTCGCTTCATCGCACTGGAGGTCTGGTGTAAGCTCCTTCCTCGCACTCGCAACCGGTGTCGACCTCGGATGGATGGGGGGTTTGCTAGAGGCTGGCTTACCTTTACTTTTCTTGTTTTACATTGCTTGCAGCCGGCGCGGGATTTCTTATGGGGCCGTTTAGGGTGATACGGGCGATCGAGGAGCGTGCCATTCCCGTCGGACGGGATCTCGGAGATGGCCCGCTCAGGACGATGATCGAGCGATAAGAGATCAACATCATCTGCAGGAATGGCCTCGAAATCTAAGCTAAAGTCCAGATCTAGATGCATATTGGCCGACATGCTGGCAATGGGACGCCGTTCCACAAAATCAAGGCGGTAATAATAAGAATAAGATGAGTCAGCGCAGGACTATAAGTGAATGTCCATAGCAACTCCGCATTCGCATCCGCTTAAGTTAAGAGGGAAGGGAATGAAGCCAAAAGACGATCGATCTCAGCTCGCGATCAGGGTCGGGTCGTTGGGAGCGGTCGGGTTCCCGGGATGGACTGGACTGGGACCCTGAAAGTCGCAAGCAGAGAGGCACATGAGGAGATGGAGGTGGTGGTGGCCGTGGAAATGAGGCGTAGATAAGGTAATAATAAGGTATTGCACAGCCCACAGCCCGCGCAGCCTTCGTAACGAACAGATGTAACAAAACATGCGATCCAGGGATCCAACGAGTCGGCGACGTCAGCACTTGGTTCTTTTGCAGGTCCTTCCAGTTGCCCGGGTCAGCCATTGGACGCTTGTCGCGGGCGTCGCAGGCAGGCTGTCTTGGCGAGTCTGACTGTCGCTGAAAGCACCGAAATAGACCCGCTTTAGTTATTTTGGGCTGCTTGGGGCAGCAAATGGTGCACTCTGGAGGGCGTCTGGAGGAGTTCAAGAAGTTGGCCGTGCGACGTGAGACGCTGTACCTTCCTAAGCTAGCCTGCTAAACTGACCCCAGCGGCTCGGCTAGGGGCCAGATTTTGGGGCTTCTGGGGCGCCATCAGTCAGCTCGGCTTAGAACATCCTAATCGAATATATTGTTGACTGGAAGGATGACAACCGTGTTGATCGTCAATCCATTGACACTCACTCCGGGCAACCTACATTACATAATATAGTCCCCGAGAAACGGTTGCTCACTGTATTCTGAGGTCTACTGCGGATGACTACAGCACACGTGTAGTAAGCAAGTGAGCCGAGGTGGACTTTACGTGTGTTCGTATTTTTGTTACAACCAGCGGCGACGGCCGATGTAAATAATAACCTCCGCCACATCTGCACACACACCCACACGCTCACGATGGGCTCTCTCTTCCAGCTCCCCGACGAGCTGCTCGCCACGCTCCTCTCGACCTACCCGTGCCGCGAGCCCCAGATCCGCACCCTCGCGACCCTCGTCTACCCGCTCGCCGCGCCCTGCCGCAACCTCATCATCCACGGCACCGAGGCGACCGGCAAGAGCGCCATCACCGCGTCGCTCCTGGCCGCGCTCGGCAGCGACGACGAGGTCGAGACCAACCTCGGCTACGCCATCGTCAAGTCGCCCGAGTGCGTCACCGCCCGCCACCTCTTCGAGCGCACCACCGCCGCCGTCGCCCACGCGCTACAATGGCCCAACCCGGCGGGGCGCTGCGAGACGCTGGCCGCGCTGACGGTCGAGCTGAGCAAGATGCTCAAGTATGTCGAGCGAGGCAAGGGTTGGCGGTTCGTGCTGGTCTTCGACGCCATTGACCGCCAGAAGGAGGCGCCGCCTACGCTGCTGCCGGCTTTGGCGCGTCTGTCTGAAATCGTACGTCTCCCAGAATGCCCGTCACTTTCCTCGTCTTCAAGCATTGCCCTAACCACCATACACTCGACTATAGATACCAAACCTAACCACAATCTTCATCCTCACCGCCCCCTTCCCAGCCCTGCTGCGGACGCCCTCGACCCCGAACCTCTACTTCCCGTCCTACACGAAAGCGCAGTACACGACGATCCTGTCGACGACCTCGACGCCCCCGTCTCTCCCCAACACCATCGACCAGGAGGCCCTCGATCTCTACGCCCGCTTCGTCGCCGCCGTCTACGACTCCCTCGCCAAGCCCGCCTCGCGGACCCTCCCGCGCCTCCAACAAGCCTGCCAAGCCCTCTGGCCGCGCTTCACCGCGCCCATCGCCGCCGGCACACACAAAGCCCGCGAATTCTCCAAGCTCCTGATCGCCGCGCGCGCCTACCTCCAAGACGAATCCATCCTCGCGCCCCCATCGTAACCGCCGCCACCGCCGCCGACCAACAACAACCACCACCACCTCTATCCAACGGCCTCCAGTCCCAACCCGGCAGCGCCGCCACCACGCCCACGAAACCCAAACCGTCCAAACCCTTGACCAAAACAACGACCGACCTCTCCAACCTCCTCCCCTCGACCGCCAAGCTCCTCCTGCTGGCCGCCTACCTCGCCTCCCACAACGCCCCCCGCCACGACCAGACCGTCTTCAGCACCTGGCACCACGGCCGCCGCCGCCGCCGCGGCGGCGTCACCTCGACTCTCAGCGGCGGTCGCCGGGGCCGCGGCCCAAGCACCGCAAGATCGCGCGCAAGCTGCTGGGCCCCGGCGTCTTCGTGCTCGAGCGCATGGTCGCCATCTACGCCGCCGTGCGGCGGGAGTGGATCGCGGACCACCAGAAGGGCAGCGAGGGGCTGGTTAATAAAAATAACAGCGTCGTCGATGGCGACGTGGGTATGGCGATCGCGACCTTGGCCAGTCTGCGGCTCCTGCTGCGTGTCGGCGGCGGCGGTGCCGCGGCGTCGGGGAGCGACATGATGGATCGGGGTGGCAGATGGAGGGTCGGTGTTGGTTGGGAGGTGATTAGGGGTGTAGGACGGAGCTTGGGCATCGAGGTGGAGGATTGGCTCGTGGAATAGATATGATAGTGGCTATAAGTCAGTCACTGTGTATGCTTGAGTATAATGAATAATAGCTGAGATCATTTCAATTTGATTCTGATCAGATACTTCTGTCGTACAAATCCAGCAATTTGCTTGCAAAAGGCTATCACCTTCCACCGTCCATCTCTCTCTTGCGCTAATGCTTCTCTGTTTTCATATATAATCTCTGCTACTCTATCCCATAGTCTTTCGTTTCTGCAAGCCATCCATTAAAATCTGTTGCACTACCCCCCATCCCATCTGGCACCTCTCACCAGTCTCGAACGAGTACCGTTTACATAGTAGACTCGAGAGCAAGGACCTAGTAAATTGTTAGTTACTGTGATCGGATAGAAGCCATGCATGTGCATATAAAAGGATGAAGGGAAACGTACAATAGCAGTCCGGGTGGGGATGTAGATATGCGTCCAGTTCTTGCGGCCATTCCACTCCATGGGCGTAGTGAAGAAGCGCGTAGACTCCTCAAGACGTCCATGTCCGCCGACCTCCTTGCGATCCGTGTTGAGCACGATACGGTAGGTGCCGGCGACGTCAACTCCGATGCGGTAGTCCGAGTAGCTGTTGGTGGGGTGGAAGTTGAAGATGAAGACGACGCCCGCGCGCTCGAAGACAATGACCTTGTCACTCTCGTTCTTGAGGCTGATGTAGGCCTGGGGCGCGTGCAGCCAGCCGTAGCGGTCCTCGGTCGTGTTCATCTGACGGTCGAACTCGTTGAGGTCTTTGTAGCGCAGAAGGTCGTCGTCCGTCAGGTTGAGCTGCCGGCGCGCGTACCAGAACGAGTTCTGGTTGCCCTCGCGTGGGAAGTCGAGCCATTCGGGGTGTCCGAACTCGTTGCCCTCGAAGTTGAGGTAGCCCTCGCCGCCCAGGCCGTGCGTTAACAGGCGGATCATCTTGTGTAGAGAGATTCCCCGGTCGATGACGGGCGTCAGGGGCGACAACTTTGACATGTTGGTGTACATTTCGGCATCGCACAGGTGGAACAAGATGGTCTTGTCGCCGACAAGAGCCTGGTCGTGGCTCTCGCAGTACGCAATGGTCTTTTCGGCATGGCGGCGGTTGGTGAGTGTCCAGCAGATATTGGACATATCCCACTGCTCGTCCTTCAACTCCTTCAGGATCTTGATCCACATATCGGGTACTGCCATGGCCAAACGGTAGTCGAAACCAACACCACCAAGGGAGAGGGGCAGGCATAATGCCGGCATGCCTGACACATCCTCAGCGACGGTGATACACTCTGGGTACAAAGTGTGAAGGAGTTCATTGGCAATCATGAGATATACCACAGCCTCCTCGTCAACTCCAGCACCGAAGTACTCATGATAACCGCCGGAAAAGCCGCTGGGATTTGTTAGCCTTTGCTGTGATGATCAGCCAAACAGTGGTGTCCACTTACGTTCCAATACCATGGTGGTTGTAGAGCATGCTGGTTACACCGTCGAAGCGGAATCCGTCAAACATGTACTCATCCATCCAGAATCTCAGGTTACTAAGCAGGAAGCGCAGAACCTCGTGACTGCCGTAGTTGAAGAGACGGCTGTCCCACAGTTCGTGTCTTCCCTTCGCTCCCTCGTGGAAGTACAAATGATCGGTGCCATCAAACTCGTTCAGGCCGTCTAATACGTTCTTGGAAGCGTGACTGTGAACAACATCCAGCAAGACGACAAGGCCCATGCCGTGGGCCGTGTCGATAAGCTCCTTCAGATCCTCAGGCGTACCATACCGACTGCTAGCGGCAAAGAAGTTGTTCACCTGGTAGCCGAAGCTGGCGTAGTAGGCGTGTTCCATGATGGCCATCAGCTGGATCACGTTGTATCCTAGGTTCTTTATCCGCGGCAACATGTTCTGCGTGAACTCCTTGAAACTTGTGACCTTCTGGTCGGGCGACGAGATTCCAACGTGAGCCTCGTATACTCGAGCACTGGCGGGCTTCTGCGGCCGTTGGTTTTTGAAGGTGTACCGCTCATTTGCCGGAGGGTTCCAGAAGCGCGCATCGTAGGCTGGCGATACAGACAAGTCTTGGGTGACATATTTTATCCAGGCCGGTAGCCGGTCGATTCGCTCGTTGGATTTGGAAGTCATCGAGATCTACAACGTATTGTGTCAGCTGCACGAAAGTGGGTATAGCATCAGTAGCAGCTGTCCGTACCTTGATTTTGGAGTTGTGCGGAATGGCAGGCTGTCCATTGACGGCCGGGAGCGTGATCTCCCAGACGCCAAAGTCATCCCTCTTCATGGGGTGGGAGCCTCTGTTCCAGTCATCTGCCAGGCATTAGTGACGATAATACTGCGTGTCTCGGGGGCTGAACGCACTGAAATCACCGATCAAGAAGGCATCAAGAGCACCCGGTGCCCATTCCCGGTAGAGAATGTTGTTGTCCTTGTCCACATTCAATCCGAACTTCTCTGTGCCCTAGACGCGATGAGAATGGCAATTAGTAGTTGGTCGAGTATGAGCCTGGAGCATTGGCACTTACTCGGGAGAACTTCTCCATGCCTCCCTCGGTCTCGTCGATTATCTTGATCCAGTCCTGGGCTTTGGCATATCTATGCCTCAGAGCATCGGCGAAAGGCTCCAGCCAGGGATCGATCTGAAGGACGCCTAAAACCCTGTCAGTTCTCATGCGCAATGGGGGAACGCGGGGGATGGAGCTATACCGGTGCCATCGTTGGGGACGCCGCCGGCTGAGCCATTGGGAGCCAGCGAATTGGTCGAGTTCTCTGCCACTGAGTCTGACATTTCCCTGGATTATTCTGCTATTTCGTCTGTTGTTGTTTTGCTCCCCGTCGCGGGAAAGTCCTTCAGGAACCCAAGCTGTGTGGGAGGGATATGACGATAGGTAGGATGGAGCTCCCCGCTAGACAAGGTATAGGTTTGGAGCTATGGGCAGAAGTTGGGCTGGGATATCGAGAAAAGAACAGCAGCTAGGAACCAAAGACAGTCGGATGGATATCACAAGAAACTTGAGAGCAGGATAGGTTGGACTGATAAGTAAATCAAAAGTCAATTGAGACAGAAGAAGAACAAGAAACAAGAAAACTTCTCAACAGTTCGACCTAGGCTGCATAGAGATAGATCTCCATTTGTACTGTACCTGTAGGGGCAGCTATCAATCAATCAATGGCACGCAGGTAGCTCAGGCATATGTATGAGCTGCATGTCTCCATGTGAGGGGAGCCGGGAGCTAGCTAGGCCATTGGGAGATGACGTCGAGGGGCAACTGAGCAGAAGCGACATTTGGCAAATTGGCATTGGCACCGACAAATCCAGCGAGCGAGTGCAACCCTGTACGTGTACCAACCAGTGCCAGCCAGCAGAAAGAAAAAAGCAAACAGCCGCCGCCATGGCCTGTCTCCCGAATCCGCGTCAATCCCCTCCAACCTCCAACAAGGTGGGGGACTTATCCTACCTATGGCCTCGCCTGTTGGCGGTTTTGTCATATTGCAGTCATCCTACAGGTTGCTTGCTTTGCAGATGTCTCGACCAGCCGCGGGCTAAGCTGATGCTGTCTCTGTTGCTTTGATACGAGCCAGCAGATCGACTGATGGGACTCGGTTCCCCTCCCACAATGTCCGTCTCTGGGGTGGAATATGGAGACGGAGTGGATGGAGCAGATGTCTCCAACCGGGGAAAATGGCCAGACACACTGCGACAATAGCTCGAAAAGTGGGAGAGCTGGAGCTCTGGCACCACCGTCAAACTCAACACTCTGGCATCCCTGTCCATGCCCATGCCATGCTAGCCATGCCCCCATCCCATCACCTGTGAGCTACTGGTAGGTGCTTCTGCTAGCGGTTTAGGTGCTTTGGCCGCTGGCTTATTAGCGGCTTAAATCCCACTTCGGGTCCCGAAGCTCTGCAGTTGCCAGTGACGAGCCCCCCCCAACGCCCACGCCCGGGTACTGAGAGCCACCACCCGCGAAAATGCGACCACCGCAGCTCAGCACCTACGCAGCACCCAGCGTGCTGACACACTATCATGATAAACCTCCGATCCAGGACCACCAACCATCCCGGGAGTTGCGGACTATCACCAAGCTGGGAACAAAGCAGTTGGCACAACTCACTAGTTTTCAGACATCTATCAGGTTGATCTTTGTCTGTTTGTCATAACCTAACAGGCGAGCCATCGTAGCCGATTTAAACCAACTCGTTTGACCATCTTCTCTTGACCCTGACCCTGACCTTGACCCACCTGCACGTTATCCCCATCCCGCCCGCTCTCGAAGCCGAACGCCGCATCGAACCGGACCAACATCATATGTTCACCGTCGAGGATCGGTCGTAGTTCGTAGATTGTGGGCTCCAGGCTGCTGCGAAGCTCAGGAGCGGGCACGCCCAAAGCTCTTGCCATGATGATGTTATCCGTCGTCAGGCGGCCTGGCGCCATCGTCTCGACCTCGGCAGTTTCCATCCCCCGCCATCGTCACCGTCCGCGTCCCTTCTCGACCTCCTTTGCCCCCAAGACCGCGCCGCGCCGGACCCGAGACTTCTCCAACAGCTTCTCCAACACCTACGACCCGGACGAGGAAGGGCGGGGGCCCATGTTCAATAAGAGCACGTTCGGGGTCCCCAGTTCTACCCGCGCGACCTGAAGAAGCGCGTAGACGAGTACGTAGTCGGCCAGGAGCGCGCCAAGAAGACCATCTCCTCCGTCATCTTCAACCACTACCAGGGCTTGCGGCGGCGCAACCACCAGGAAGAGGTGGAGCGGAAGCGGCAGGAGAAGATACTGCGACGGAACGAAGCTCGGGACAGGCAGGCGCGCGAGAAGGACTCGCCGTCGACGCATCCCGTCGAAGGTTCGCTGTACAATGACTCTGCGCGGCATGGCTTTGCCACTGATGACTTTGCCGAAGACGAGTTTCCCGGGCACAACGATTCGGTACGACATACACATCCGGAATCAGCATGGCAGCAGCAGCAGCAGCAACAACAACAACACCGAGAGCAAGAGGCGGATTTCTATATACTCGAGGACACAAGTCGGCCGCAGCCCGTCAAGATAGATAAGAGCAACCTGCTGTTAGTAGGCCCAACAGGAGTTGGTAAGACGTATATACTTGAGTGAGTTCTGGTCCCGACATAGAAAGGCAACACTGTAAGTTTTGACTAACAACCCGGCCATGCAGGACTTTGAGCAAGAAGATAAACGTACCTTTCACGATATGCGACTGTAATTCCTTTACACAAGCTGGCTATATCGGCCAGGATGTGGAAACATGTATTGAACGACTACTAATCGAGGCCAACTACGACATCAAAGCCTGCGAGCACGGCATCGTCGTGCTCGACGAGTTCGACAAGATCGCGAAGAGGGAAACGATGAACGGCCGGGACGTGGGCGGGGAAGGCGTGCAACAAGCCCTGCTCAAGCTGGTCGAGGGAACCAAGGTCTCCGTCAACGTCAAGGACAACCGGTCCTCGACCTCCCGCAGCGCGAGTCCCATAACTACGAATTACTCAGGGCCTGGCTCGACGTCGTCCTCTTCGGGGCCCCAGTCGTCGCCCCCGCAGCCCGGCAAGGTGGACCAGTACACCATCGACACGAGCAACATCCTCTTCGTCTTCTGCGGCGCCTTCGTCGGCCTCGACAAGGTCATCCTCAACCGCGTCGCGAAACCGTCCATGGGCTTCGGCTCCGAGCTGCGCGGCCGGAGCAGCAACTCGACCTCGAACGAGAACCAGCCCGACCTGGCCCCGGAGCTGTTCAAGCACCTCCCGCACCGCCCCGCCAATGCCGCCGACGCCTCGATCCTCACAGCGCTGGACCTGACCACGCCCGAGGACCTCCAGGGCTTCGGCTTCATCCCCGAGCTCATCGGCCGCCTGCACAACATCGTCGCGCTCTCCCCCTTATCGCGGGACGACCTGCTGCGCATCCTGACGGAGCCCCGCAACTCCCTCGTGGCGCAGTACACCGCCCTCTTCGAGACGTACCCGTCGCACCTGACCTTCACCCGCAAGTCCCTCAAAGCCATCGCGGCGCGCGCCGAGCGGGCCCGCACCGGCGCCCGCGGCCTCAAGATGGAGATGGAGCGCGTCCTCGCCGAGGCCATGTTCGACGCGCCCATGCCCTACGTTTTGGTGACCGAGGCCGCCGTCCAGGGGCGCGACAAGGTCGGCTACTGGGGCAAGGACGGCCGCTTCGAGGTCGAGCGGCGCGTCCGCGACGAGGATGGGCCGGAGGACGCCCCTGGTGGTGGCGGCAATGATGGGAGGCGGGTGGTCAGCTCGCATACGTTTGAGGAGTATCGCGAGGCGGGGCAGAGCGGCGCTTGAACGGGAGCAGAGATATAGGTACAGGCTTTCCCGATGTCCTGACGTGCTTTGGACAAACAAATGCGGTTCATGGAGAAACAGGTACATGTCCAGAGGTGGAAAGAGGAGAAAGGAATGCATATAGCAGTGTCCAGTGATTTTTTCGGGTTTGGTCTCCTTGGCGTTTACGAGTTCAGGGGCATTGGGAGAATATCATCTACATCCATGACAGTCGAGATATAGGTTTGCATACGATCTGCATACTTGTTGTAGCGATAAGCAGCACAGGGTTTACATACTTACTGGGGTCGAATCGAACATTATTCAGCTAGCTATATCTGCATGTTACATCATACACTAATCCTCGAGTCGTGGAAGATGGGATTTCTGGCACCACTGCTGATCGAACCATATTTCTGGATGCTGGGATTCTGATTTACATAGCTTCAAACACTGACCCGCACGTAAGGCAAAGAATTTGGGGTATGGGGAAGTGTTGCGGCATAAAGGCCCGATTCCTGGACTCTTGATCGTTCGATGCTGTCTGTGTGACATATGCAATGCTACCTGGTCGACCCTTCGCAAGAACTACGGGTGCGTACGTTACAATAGCTATATATAAGCCAGGTCTCTCTCCTATGACGCTGTCTTGTTACAGTCGTACCCGTACGTCAGAGACTAGGCTCGGCCCGGCGTATATATATAACCTTGCTGGTTCATTGGCAGAGTTCTGAGTGATAACCTCCCATGCCAGCATCGTTAGCTATCAAGACGGCTAGAGCGAATACTCTTCGGCTTGGTCGATCGGATAGAAGCGAGCACATGAATCTGATGGGAAACAAAAGCATGGGGAATATTCCTTGTGTACATATTTACAACGTCTTCCGCACCACCGTCTCTGCCTGTTTTCGCCTTGCTCTCTCTCTCTCTCTCAGGGCATCTCCCCTTACACGCCCAGAAGAGATATCTGCCGCCGCCTCACTAGAAAAAAATCACATTGCCTACCACGACCGGAAAGCTAGGCAACCAATGTAGCCCCCGCCCCCAGGTTCTAGCAATTCATGCTTCGCAGTTGTTGGTACATGGGGGTGCCGAGCCACCCGCGCCTTGCTTTCCGAGCTTTCTTCTTTTTCTAATGACAAAAGGAATGAGTTTGGGTGGATCTCTTCTTTATTATTCTTTGGACGAGGTTTGTAGGTTTGTTGGTTTGGTATATCATTAGTAGCAAAGTGCTAGCTAGCAGCGGCAACCGCAGCAGCAGCAGCAGAGGCCATGACACACGCGAGGACACGAGTGACGGGCTTAGTGCTGAGCCGGAGGCGACTGAACCATACCCTTGCCCTTGTAGCCGGCCGCGGAGACACCGGTAAGGGGCTCGGCGTTTTGACCCTGTCGTAATATGTCAGTTGGAAGTTCCCAAGATGGAGTAGATTCGGGAGCTGTTTGCTGCTACGCACCCTGAGGTACTCGTTGGAAGCCTCCTGGTACTCCTTGGTCATCGTGCTGGGAGCGGGCTTGGCGAACATGCGCATGGTAGCGAAGATGGCGAAAGAAGTGGCAACACCAATGACGGTGTAGAGAACGACCTTGCGGCCCTCATCGGCAGGGGGCATGGCACGAGGGCCGTGGGCACCGAAAGCGATCCAGTAAGCTGTAGAAAAGGTTTTATCGTGTCAGCCTGTCGCTCCTTTGAAAATTGTGGAGATGGTGTCATGTCCTCCGGAGTCAATTGCATGCAGTCTTTCACTCGGGCAATTGCCAATTGGGTCACCCGGCACACGCCAATCGGTCCTGAACTGCCGTCCACGGCTTTTCTGAATCTGCAATGACTGTCCGGGCACTCGTGTGTCGACATAGACGACGCAGGGAATCTCTCGACATACCGGCCTTCTTCTCCTGGACAGTGAGCTCGGCCCAGTTGCCCTTCATGCGGTCGCGCAGGGCCATCCAGAGCTCGGCCTGCTCGGTCTGGGGCATACCCTCCCATCGCTTCTCGATGTTGGCCAGAGTCGGGTTGGAGATGGCGTGTGTGGAGGCGGCCGCCCGCTGGACTCGGAGGGGAGAAGCTCGGGCGCCAGCGCGCAAGAGCGAGGAAGCAGACGTTCGCATCATCTTGTCGGGAGGTGAAGAGAGAGGGCTGAAGAGGGGAGATTGGTCCAATTGAGTCGAGTTCTCGAGGGGCTCGGTGGGAATTGGCGGGATGTGGCCTTCGACGTGGGCAGGACGTTGAATATTCGGATGGATGGAACAATAAGACTGGAGAAGGCACTTCGATGAGCACTTTTGGTGTTGCCGGCCTGCTCGTTCGATTTCAGATTCCTTCGACCGCACGAGCCAATGGCCAGCAGCACCAAAGCAGCAATTAGTGGGCCAGGCTGTCAATTCGGCTAATCCGAGCTTTCAAGCTGCTGGGTGGAGTGCAAGGGCCCGGATCAACTAACCACCGGGGCTGGCCAATTCACCAATTGGGCGGCACCAATTACGTCGTTACGTCTGATTTCCAGTGCAATGGCGCGATGTGATGCAAGGGGCGTCATTATTACAGCCAAGTGCTATATTTGTTTGCTACAGGCTGTTTAGCATTTGCAAATTGGCGGCCCAATGAACTCTGTTACAGTTGCAAGCTGAATAGATTAACCTGGCCCTCTGGGCATGCCAAACTTGCAGCGTTGCTTTTCCTCCCAAAATGGCACATCAGCCAGTCTTGGGACAACTGTGGTTCCATACTTGACCATTGGATCAGCTCACCGTCCCTCCCCTTTCCGGATACCGCCAACCTGTGTATGGAAGAGAGAGAAAACTGTAAGTAATTGAAAAAAGTCGAATTGATAAACACCGTCCGCAATGTTCAAACTTGCTCGGCCTTCAAATTGGTATCTGTGTCGCCACGGACCAGCATGGCTATGACAGAACGAAGATGGTAAGGTATATATATATGGCGATCGGCCGGATAACATGGTGTAAGACGAACTCGTCAGATGATTCTTCGGCTTCGAAAGTAATTATTTCCCGCTCAATACGTAATTTCATGTGGTCATTATCATCCTATACATTCGGTAGCCCGCCATCAAAGCTGCGATTGCAATTCGTTCATAATATTATCGGTTTCCCGCCCCCTCCCCCTTTCTCGTTCTCAGCCCTTCTCTCAAGACGGATCATAACCATGACTTCTCCAAGTTCCTCCTCGTACCTGCGGCCGTTCCCGAAACGAGTGTATCTGCGCAGAACCGCCGGGTCCTTCCGATAGCGGCCACTCCTGCTCCAATGGATAGTCCCCGTGCCTCTGCTGCCGTTGATGCTGCTGTGGCGGCGTTGGTGATGCCCACCGGCCCATCCCTCCATTATTGCTACCACCACCGCTGCTGGCATAGAGCGTGGACACTTCCGAATAAGCTGAGAACGGCGAATGGGCGGTGGCGGCACTGCTCGGATGCGGACTGGGATACGGACTCAGACCACCGCCGCTACCAGACGTTCCATGATGCGCTCCGCTGCTACCTTGACTAGTTTCTCCTCTTGCTCCTCCTGTCCTTGATTCTCGCTCATTAGCTCCGCCATTGCCGTCATGTCCGTCACTGCTTCCAATCTCGTTCGGCGGCATCGTCGTTTCATCCGCCGCCAGCTCGGACTTGAACCCGGTCTGCTGGTCCCAAGGCCTCCTCTGCTGCGCTTCGTCGGCCGACAACTCGGCCTTGTACCCCACGTAAGGCTGACTGTCCAGGGAGCTCAAAGTAGGTCTTACGGTAGTCGTTGCAGGCGGTGGCGTCTTGTTGATGTTGTAATTGTAGTACATAACCTGTCCCTGTTGCTGCTCATTGGACGGTTCGTCGTATTGGTGAGGATGGGGGCGGGACGACGAGGTATCCTCGAGGTGGGCTTGGTTATTCCTTCTTTGCTTCCGCCGCCGTACCAACAATCCCAACAGCACCACGGCCATAATGAGCAGCGCTGCCCCCGCCGCACCGACGCCGATTCCCGCCTTCGCCCCTACCGTCAATGCGCTGTTTTCCGGTGATGCCGTGGCGGCAGGAGGCGGCGATGTTTCTGTAGCGGTAGGCGGCGCAGTAACGGAGGATCCAGGCGATGATGACGCGGTAGATGTGAGCGAGCTCTTGGACGTGGCCGTGGCATTCGCCGACTTCACCCCCGCCGCGGTCGCCGTAGGGTCGAAGCCGCTGGTCCACTTGATGGAACCGCCCGCGGAGCTCGGCAGGCTGGCAAAGGCAGGCAGCACCGAGGCATCCACCAGGACGGAGGACGAGCAGTAAGGGTCACAACTGGCGTGTGGTAACTTCTCTAGCGTCGTCTGGTTCGCGTCCACCTTGCACCCGCCCCAGACCGTATCTTCGCCGCCCGTCCCCGGGTGGCACTGCTGGATCGCCACCCACTCCTGCTCGTGGAAGAGGGGCGACTTCCAGGGGCATGCCCGCGCGTTAAATCCGGCGTCGGTGCAGCCGGCTAGGTATGTATTACCGGCTGTTTGGCCATAGCTGTAGTCAGTGAAAGATACGTTTGCTTGAGGATGAAACGTTTCGTACTATTTTGTTGGGACGAGGAAAAGAAAAAAGATGTGTATAAGAGAGAGACTGACTATCAGAATCCCAGCATCCATTCGCGTTTCCTAGGCTTAGACACATGTCTCCCGCCTGGCAGCACGGCCAGTGTCCGAAGGCGACGTTACCGCATGGTATAAAGTTCCCTTTCGTTTTCTCATGCTCCGTGTAATAGCATGTGCCGTTGGACACATTGATGTCTGGTGGAGAGCTCGGGTCGCCCATCTCGAAAATCTGGATCCCACGATCCTTGCTAATGCTTATATTTATTATGTTTTTGATCTCTGAGTTGTGTGCCCGTGAGTCGAGACGTAGTACTACGCTGCAGGATGGTTCCAGATTTCTCACGATCGCCCATCCAAAGATCCAGAAGGAGAGACAAGCGAGTATAATGTGTGTGGGTGGAAGTGTAAGCTTGGGGGTGGCACTCGGGCGAAGGAATCGACTCAACTGCCCTATGTATGGGATGGCAGCCTGCAGGATTCACCGGATTGCCAGGGGACATGAGGCCTTTGAGTGGTCGAAAGGGGATAGACCGGGTCAGAGGCAGCCCTATCGGTGGGGAGAGGAGGAAGTGGTCGCCGTTCAGTCATTCTGTAATACCGGTCTACCTGACCTCTAGTCCCTGACCCTTACTACGGGGTGTTATGTGTTTTCAAGGTAAAGTGTCCAATAACTGGCACCTCTGACGAGTGCCGATTGGCGAAAAGGCCTGGACCTGGCGATCGTTAAGAGTTGCATATAATACCTAAGCTAACGTGCTGCACACTCAGTACCCGGGGTTCAGGTGCGGCTGTGTGTGATGGTGATGTGTTAGGGTGACCGACGGAAATCTCCATGTTTGACTGTTACGAGGCGCATGCATCAACGCCATGCTGCAGAACTCGGGGTCCTCGTATTGGAGGATTTAGTTACGGAGAGGACCGCCCTGCAGCCAAGGTCGCACACAACACAAATGCGTACGACCATACGGGGAAAAGGCATCATCCGTAGAGTCGGTCTATTTTTTGTCCTAACCCTGCGACTTCGCATTTGACTCGTTGGTACAGAACACCTGCCGGCAATAGAAAGCTTCGAGAAAACGTCGCTGCTGAACGACGCCCCCTAAATATCCGAGACCCCTGAATGTATGTCTTAGATCTTGTATCTCGACGTGGATGGTCATCAGATTGGAAAGATGACAGCATACCTCTGTCAATCAATCAGTTCCCCCCCTTACCAACCTCCTCCGAAGTGAAGTCGCAAGATGTCACACGCTGGCGCTGACGGATGATGGTCTGAGGGCCCGGTGAGATCACTATCGTTGGGGTTGTCATTTGCTTGGCTCGTGTAAGATGGCGCTGACGGGCTGAAAGCCACCAACCGCCAATAGGACGCCTGGGATGCCCTAAGCGCCCGCCATGCAGATTCATTAGCCCCGTTGCCTGCGTGGCATGATCACTCCGAACGAAGCATTCTTATAGGAAGAAGAATCTTTTCCCGCCTTTACTGTGACTGGATCGACGGTTTTATAGAGCTGGGCGAATGGAATTAGCGGTGTTCCTCGAGATAGGGAAACAGAAACGGAACATGTTGGTTGTGCCGGAGGGGTCCCTGGAAAGGACCTTCATGCATATCGCTCTGGTGCCAATTATCTATTCAGGTCAGGCTACATAGGTTACACAACTTCCTGACATCCCCGGACCATAACTGTGTGACTCAAGCCGGGTCCTTGAATGCTGACCTATTGTGTCATCTCTAAGTACAGATGCATGCTTATACATTGAAAACATAAGTTATGAAAGAAGCAAGTCCAGACGTACCCATCCTGGTATACATATAGATCATTATGATCCTGTTGTGAATATTCAGGATCATGTGTATTCTAATTTGCTCATCCATTCTCAAAAAATTCCCAGTTGCGATATAGGAGTGGACGGACTTTCGCTCTGAAGACTACAATATCCAAGACCCTCCCCATGTCAGTCTCGGTCCTGATCAGGGGGAACAGTTCTTCAAGTCTGCTTCGGATTTTGTATGTTGTCGTTAAGCCCAGGAGTGATGGCTGCGGCATTGCTGGTCGCGGGAGAGGTAACATTGCTGTGAACCGGCTCCCTCTTAGCATGCAGCATACATAAGGGGGAACCCTCCCTTAGGGCATAGATCCGGTCGCCGATCTCACTGTCGGAGCTGACTCTCGAGGGCCGGCGCTGACAGTCCCAGAAGCTGGTTCGCAGGACACCCGTTAATAAACAAATGATGTAGAAAGTAGAAGTTACATCAGGGTTGGATAACGCTGAATTCACATGGTACGTTTCACCAAGACAGTCATGCCAGTTGCTTTTGGTATTGCGCTTATGTCGCCGTCTTCTACCAAGCCCGACTTGCTGGTTCTTTGACGACGTAGCTGTACATGTGGTAGAAACACCAGAAGAGGGTGCGCTACACGGTTTCCGTGGCTATCCCTGCCCCTGTGTAAGTCGGGAGGCTGCTCGGGCCAGTATTTAGCCATACCCCTATACACCGCAATCCATGGCGCTTCTGGAGAGATACCCGTGTCCAGCCCAATATCTTGAATGCTTCTATCTTGCGGTTTTGGGCGCGTCGGCATATTTAACCTGACCCCCTTCTTTTCTGCAAGAGCTCAAGAGCTCGTGCGGTGTTGTACAGCAAGATCTTCTGGCACCTTACACCCAATTCCCCAAACACGGCATCGAGAATTCGGACGGGGACTGAGATCAATTGGCTGACTCGCTCTGGAAATTTTCGACTAGGCATAGGGTTAAATGTCGTAGGATGTTCCACAGCAAACGGTGCCAGAGTCAACGCTTGAGTCTATACAACCTATTGTCACCTCCCTCCACTGACTTTCGTCATCCATCTGGGAGGCCTTGTCTGGGACTGGCAACCTCGGACACGAGAGTTTGATGTAAGCCGGAAAAGTCGCTTCCGCATGCGTGCCGAGTGAAGCTTAAGATGATCTTGGAATGACCACGGAGACACTGTCGACAGATCCTTCGGCGTCTGGTACCGTCTATTAAGACACGAGGGTCCTTCGATCTGTGCCACGTTCAGCATGTTTATGGTTTCAAGAATAGTCTCAGAGCGGTCGACCTTTTGGCTCATAGCAGTTCATCCTAGCTGCATTATGATCCCGACCTCAGTGCCTGTTCAGATGCTGAGTATGCCGGAGTCGTAGATGTGCCCCGCGGGCGTCTCACGCACGGGAAGGACGAGGACGGGCGTGCTAGTGGGCGTGATCACAGCCCCCGAGGCCAGGCAAGACTCCACCACTACATCTTCGCGAAGTCGGACAGACTGCCGCCTACCACCCTGCCCAAACTGGCGCTCGGAGCCCTATCTAGACCGGTGCCAGTCGAATAGGTGCGGCTCTCGTGCCGGTGGTACGGGCGGGGCGGAGGGGGGTCGCGTGGACTTCCGCGGCAGAGTCCATTGCCGCTGGCGTCGGCGAACATGCGACCCAGCATCAGGGGCTCCATATGAAAGCCATCACCGCAAAGGGTTGGAACCAACTTGCTCCGACCGTTGCGAAACTCCTGGTGGGTTTGACGATTCATGATACACTTGAAGTGCTCCTAGGTGTTACGATAGAACCCAATCCGCTACAATTTAACGTTGTAATGAACCACCATTGTTCTTATCAGTATACCCGAGTGTGTTCTCGTCAATGTAGCCCGCGTCCTTCCAACCCGACGAAAAGTGGGCTTGGCGAATAGGGGCAGCCCCTACCGGTCAAGGTCGGTCAACATCGGGTCAAAACGCCGGCGACCTTTGGCGCGGGCCAACCGAATCGATACGTCCTTGTGATCCGTATCGGACCAATCTAACAAATCTGCCCGCTTTCTCTGGTACTGGTACGATCCTATGGTAAAGGAGGTTTGGAACCGGATGCCCCATAATGTGTAACAGGCCATGGATGCTTCCCCGCATTCTCAACTCAACAAAACTCCACCGTCAAAATCCGGGGCGCCCACGTCCCTCCGGAAGTGTATCTTCAATGTTTAAAACAGATTGAGATCCGAAGATAGAGTAACTATAAAGAATCGGCCCGTGTCATTGTTTTGACGGCTTTTCCTTTCCTGTTTTAAAGTGTATTGGTTACAGCAGTCATGAGCTTCAATTTCCCCGACTTCGACGACCTCCCAGCAGTGCCCGGCACACCCCAGGGATGTCTCTGGGGATTCTACGATAAAGATGGCGTGAAAGATGAGGTCGGCTGTAAGTCAAAATAGCATGCGCAGGTCATGTGTTAGTATTGAGAACCTTCATTCTAACTTCTAGTCTCCCCACAGCCGTGAACCTCCTAACGCCAGGTGTCGTCAAGGAAGCAAGCCGCGAAATCCAGACCGGCCGGCACGTCCAGCTAGATTGGCCACTGGAGTCCATCAAGCACCCTGGGTTCGCGCGCGTGCCCTTGAAGCACCGCCTCCTGGACAACTACGTGTCGCTGAAGGAGTACGCCCTCGACGACGAGCTCGAGTTCAACACCCAAGGCGGCTCGCAGTGGGACAGTCTCAAACATGTAAGCAAAGCAAACTCCCTTCACAAAACCCTGAATTCTTGAGGGGTGGTCGTGTCTAATAAGTCGTATGTATATAGTATGCGTACCAGAAGAAGCAAGTCTATTATAACGGTTTGACGTTTGAGGAGGCTAAGAAATCAACAACAAATGGGTTGCACAGTACGCGTCATATCCTGGATTTTCTCAAGAGGTAGTGTAACTGACCTGTCCGCCAGACTTCTGTGATCGCGGTGGCATCGTGGGCCGCGGAGTCCTCATCGATATGGTAGGTCGCTTCCGAGCAGACCTTGGCCAGCCAACAGACCAACGAGCTAATGATACAATCCAGGTCCGCTACTGGACCAAGATCGGCCAAGAGCTACCGAACCCCTGGTCAACCTACAGCATCACCGTGCCCGAGCTCGAAGCCGCCCTATCCGACCAAGGCACCACCATAAAACAAGGCGACATCCTGCTCGTCCGCTCCGGCTACGTGAAGCGCCACAACGAGTCCACCGAAGCCGAGTGCAAAGCCGGCACGCAGGGCGCCAACTCCATCGGGGTCGCGCCCTGCGAGGAGTCGGTCCGCTGGCTCTACGGGCACCACCTCGCCGCCGTCGGGGGCGACACCATCGGCTTCGAGGCCCTGCCGCGCGACCCCGAGAACGTGTGGGCGCTGCACGAGTGGCTGCTGGTCTTCTGGGGCACGCCCATCGGCGAGCTCTGGGACCTCGAGCAGCTCGGCGAGATATGCAGCGACTTGAACCGCTGGACGTTCTTTGTTACGAGTGCGCCTCTGAATGTGCGGGGTGGCGTGGGTAGCCCTCCGGGGGCGATTGCCGTCTTCTGATCGCACTGATAAGCTCAGTCATTACTAATGCTGACAAGGTACTTTATAGATGACTAGAGAGCTCGTATCAACAGGGTTGGATACGCACTGCTTCAGGGTGATGACCATGACTCGGAGTTAGAGGGAAATTGATGAGGTCAGATCATTAGGGAGACTCAGATTTATCTTAGGTGATATTCATAGCTGAATAGTTATTCTAATAAGACTCATTTTCTGCCGTCTAGACAGACTTATACACCCGTCGTGTCCAGATTAAGCTCGGGTATGATGAGTTTGGTGCCCATGGATAATGGGGATGTATCTTGAGATTTCGTACAGATACGTAAATTATCTACGACAAGCTGCTCCAACGTGAAGTATCAAGAACCAAGGTTGGAGAATATAAATAGGTCATCCTGAGAATAACTCAGTATAAGGGGCAGGGAAGCAGATTTATACACACGCGTACTAGGTAAAGACGAGCAGGAGAAGAACCGCAACTTCCTCATGTAATGACTTCCTGTGGGCCACTTTTCATCCGTTTCCTAGCTAGCGAGTGATATAGTTGTGGACAAATATTACATTTTCATAGTAATGGCAACGGAAACGGGACTCAAGCGTCTATACTCGTCCATACTTCTCTACACAGATTTGCTTTCTGGTGACTAAGTCATGAGCCAGGAAACAGAGGATAGAACTAAGCTGAGAATGGCTAACGATTTCCTGTTGTGAACCACTTTATAACATCGTTATGGTCTAAACGTTGGCGGCTGTCTGCCGGTTACGGCACGGCAAATTCCAACTTTATCGAACCCCTAGTGTTGAGAATCTTATTGGATAGCTCTTGTAATACCATCATGCGACTCAAAGCAAGATTCTGCTCATAGTCAGTCTCATATCATCTGAAGAAGGGAAAATTAATGAAATTGAATTGACACTTCCGGAGCTTTGCCATAATAAGGGGATTGCAGGAGCACACTGGTCTAAACTAACCGGAGCTGCTGTCAACTACCCAGAAGAGAGTAGAGAAGGGCAGACGGAAGGATAGAAGAACGTATTTGCAACGTAAAAAAGCATCGTATATGAGGCATCAGACAGGAGTTAGGCTCAAAATTGAGATGGCTGTAAAGGGGGCAGAGACCATCGGCTCTACCCTATGCAAGAAGATGATAGTACTGCACAGCACGACGTAGACCCAATTCTTCAAAGATCTGTCTGCATATTGACTCCTCAGGTAAAGCATGAATGGAACGAAACTGTGTTGCAATTCCTGGCTGTGTGCTTGCGTGAAGAAGACGTCGAGCGCCCCTAAGCAAGTCGGGCAAAAGCAAAACATTGAGCCAATGATGGATATAACAGTATATGAAATAACGGTCCATTCCGTTTCGCATTTCGGGAAGAAAAGGGACTCAAGGTACAGCAATACATGCGACTTTCTGGCGAACGTTCAACCCAAGAGAGCGGTTCATCTTGAGCAACCAACAGAACCAGCTTCAGCTACGTCAGGAAGCCAACCGGGAGGATAGCCAGCCCATCACCGTTACCGATGCCATCTTTCAGTCTCTAGGCTGAGGCAGTGGAAGACGGGACAGCCATAACCATGATGGTTCTCATCCACATAGAAGAATACGCAACTTATTGCACTCACATCAAGACAGTCACATGAAAATCGGAGTTTGTGCTCAACCAGAATTTTATCAACGCGGGAATTATGGTGGATTCATGGTATACAGCTTACAAAAGGAACTCGATTGAGCTAGGTATCACGCCCAACCACACAACTCTCCTTGTCTAGATATACACAGGCCACCACCTTTTTCGCCTCCCTAGTAGCGACGCTCTATTTAACAGCCTGCACCTCGCTCGACCTTAAAGAACCGATTACGAAGACTTCTCCAGCTCAGCCAGGATCTTCTCACCCTTCTCGCGGGCAGAAGCGAAGTCGCCAACCATGTAGAAGGCACCTTCGGGCATGTCATCACCCTCACCGCTCAGGATAGCCTTGAACGAGGTGATGGTGTCCTTGAGGTCGACGAGCTTACCCTCGATACCAGTGAAAACCTGGGCGACGGTGAAGGGCTGCGACAGGAAACGCTGGATCTTACGGGCGCGCTCGACGGTAAGCTTGTCAGCTTCCGACAACTCGTCCATACCCAGAATGGCAATGATATCCTGGAGGGACTTGTACTCCTGGAGGATCTGCTGGACACGGGTGGCGGTGTCGTAGTGGTCCTGACCGACGATACGGGGGTCCAGCATACGGGACTTGGAGTCAAGAGGATCGACAGCGGGGTAGATACCCAACTCGGAGATACCACGGGACAAGACAGTGGTGGCATCCAAATGGGCGAAGGTGGTAGCGGGAGCGGGATCAGTCAAATCGTCAGCAGGGACGTAGACGGCCTGGACGGAAGTAATGGAACCCTTGTTGGTGGTGGTAATACGCTCCTGCATTTGACCCATGTCAATGGCGAGAGTGGGTTGGTAACCGACGGCAGAGGGGATACGACCCAGCAGGGCAGACACCTCGGAACCGGCCTGAGTGAAACGGAAAATGTTGTCAATGAAGAGCAGCACATCCTGGCCTTCCTGGTCACGGAAGTACTCAGCGATGGTCAGACCAGTCAGGGCAACACGGGCACGGGCTCCTGGGGGGCTCGTTCATCTGACCGAACACCAGGGCGACCTTGGACTCGCCATCCAGCTGAATGACGGAAGTCTCCTGCATTTCGTGGTACAGATCGTTACCCTCACGGGTACGCTCGCCGACACCGGTGAAGACGGAGTAACCACCGTGGGCCTTGGCGATGTTGTTGATAAGCTCCTGAATGAAGACAGTCTTGCCGACACCGGCACCACCGAACAGACCAATCTTTCCACCACGAGCGTAGGGAGCGAGCAGATCGACGACCTTGATACCGGTAACGAGAATCTCGGCAGTGGTAGACTGCTCAATGAACTCGGGGGATCGGCGTGAATGGGCAAGAACTTGTCGGACTTGATGGGACCACGCTCGTCAATGGGGTCACCAGTGACGTTGATGATACGGCCTAGCGTGGCCGGGCCGACGGGGATTGTGATGGGAGCACCAGTATCGGAGGCCTTGGCGCCTCGGACGAGACCCTCGGTACCTGTGTATGGAGTGAGCAACTACGGCGGAGCAGATTTTGATATCCGGAGAAAACTTACCGTCCATGGCAATGCAACGGACGACATTCTCACCCAGATGTTGCTAGAAACCCAGTTAGAATATAGCCATTGACAATTGCTGCAGCTGGTGGAAGCTTACAGAGACTTCCAGCACAAGCTTGTTGCCCTGGTTGTCGGTCTGGAGGGCGTTCAGAATCGGGGGCAGCTTCGCTCCGTCGAACTTGACTATAATGGAGGTTAGAGAGGTTCGATTGGCATTTCGATAGCTCCATTGAGCTTCGTTTCGATGTTACTGACCATCAACGACGGCACCGATAACCTGTGAGGACGAATTGGTTAGCTCGGGTCAATTCCCCCATTGGGCGGACCAAGGCTGATTTTTCAGCCCGGCCATAGCTTCCCCAAAAAGTTCCCCAAAAACATACCTGGTAGATCTTGCCATCGCCGACACCGCTGGATGTGCTTGCGAACCGGCTGGTGATGGGGAATCTGAGGCTGGCAGGTCTGGCGACGCGGCGGGCACCGGCTGTGAAGGTCGGGCGAGCTGCCCGAGCGAAGGAAGAAATGCCGCTGATCCGAGAAAAGGCAGCGGTTAGCTCAATTGCGAGGTCAATTGGCGGCGAGGGCGGCCCGAAAGAATTGAAAACGAGTCGAACTTACCTCTTGAACATCTTGAGAGATGACAAGACGCGAATTGAGAGGATGGGAGTGGAGGTGGTGATGAAGCTTGGGAGGAGGGAAGGGAAAATCGGGAGAAAGTGAGGTCTGGTTGCTATGAAAAACCTCAACAGCACCAGAGAAGTTGCCGAAGCAGAGGGAGCTCCACTTCCTCTTCACCCAGCTTGCCTCAAAAACGCTCTAGTGCCTGCACGTGATCGGATTAAACAGGGTGGCCCGAACTGCCACCTCCAAACATGAAGGCCTCTGCCAAGGCCTCTCTTGTTTTGCTGCATACGTCGCTTAAACCGATCCAAGGCCAATGCTCAATGCTCAATGGCGGCAATTGGCCCGCCCAGCTCAGCACCACCCAGCACCCAGCCAGGTCAGAACCTGAACAGGCCAGTGCGCAGTGAGTGCGGTGCGCCCCGGCCAAAATCGGAACGGAAGAAGCACAGCTTGGGGAAGGAACCTTTTCTTTGCGCCGGCCCACTTTCTTTTTGTCTGCACTGCAAGTGGGCTTGCCTTTTCTTTTTTTCAACAAAATTTGGCCCGAGGGATGGACGCGAATGACATAATCATCCTGGGAACTTCAATGTTCACTTAAGATTCAATGCTTTGGCATGCTACTCTCCGGATACCCCAGCACATCAGCCCTACCACGAGCATTTGCATGGACAATTCCAACACCAGTTTAATCATCCTTTTGTGCACTATCTTCACAGATTTCTTTTTTCATGCAATTCATCCAGAGTAATTCGCAATTGGAAGATCTTTAAGTAGGGGATGGCTGTGTTGCCTTTGCAGAATTGCATGCATGCGGTTCTGCTCTTTAGCGCCGACGACCCCTCCAAATGACACACCACGAAATATGAATATCTCGTAGGAGCTCTTGTATCTGACTTCCATACAGACTCACCTACTTCTAATTAACATTTGCAAGAACATCGGTCTTGATCGGATGCTGTGTCTGTGTCTGTTGATCAAGCTGGTACCTTCATCATCGCAAGATGGACTTGATGGGCAAGTTTGAGGCTGTCCAGCACGGCAATCTCTGCCGGTTCGTCTCAAGACGCGAGCGTGTCAATCCGTATATGATGCTATCATCTCATGATGCTCTTGTTCTTATGATTGCTCAAGATGTCTCGAGGGATATCTCATCAGCAAAGTGTCTTCCCCAGATGGCAGTTATATGGCATTTATGATTAATGTGACAGGACCAACATTGAAGAATCTGCTCCTGGTAATATATCAGATCATCCACCGCTTTATTTCCCTAGGTGATCCCCGACTTTGGCCATGCACGTCACATTTTCCATAGTGGAAAGCAACCGGCGAATTGGTGTAGACGTCCACTCATGCAATTATCTCTTAGTAAGTACTTGAGCAGCATGGACATATCGATGCCAGAGCCAGACCACGACTTTCTCCTGCTCTCAGTACAATAACCTTTTGCAAAAATATCCAGTAGATGCGTGAATTCATTCTCCTTACTTTGCCACACACGACCACTGCATGTGGTTAGCAGTGTACAGTGCTGTTACACCTACATAGCTGTATGCCTACGCAACTCGATGCAGTCTCAGTTTCAGGGATGGACTATACAGGGGCAATTATCAAGCATAAGGGTTTCCTTGGTTAGGTTTTGGATTAGATATAATGGATTAAAGCAACTGTCCCGGAACCTCCTCTGTAAGTGATTACCATCCACATTTATCCCGATCTAACCTTTCAGGGGTTTTCTTGAAGGTCTGCCCAACTCTGAAGTTATCTTCCTGACAGAAACAACGAAAAGCACTCGACGGATAACAGGTGGCTTGGGTATCATAACTACTAGGACCATAATAATTCGAATTAATATCCCTGAGGCCTAAGGGGCAAAAGCACACTGGCAACAAATAGAGAAAACATACAGCTATCGCGAGAAAATTATTCTATCAGACTGGACAGGGTCATTCGGGTGTGCTTTGTCACCTGTCATAGACCAGCATGGGCTTGTAGTGATCTACCAGCGCTAGCCCCTTGGTTTCCAATGCACTATCTCATGGATTGTCTCTGCCACATCAGGCACATGGATGCTTGGGTCCTTTTCTTTCCATTTTGCTATGAACATAAGTGCCACTGCGAATAATATTTCACGAAATCACATCTTTTGTGTTTACAAATCTGCACTGGTCAAGGTGAGGTGATCGTGAGTCTCTCTTGTCCCCTTCTGCCGGTCGCAGCACTCGAAGATCTTTTAGGGTTGCTCAGTAAATCACTGACTCATTTGGGCCCGTCTTGTGTGTAATCGAGGCACAAGTAGTATTACCATTCTCAATAGAGGATCTCCTGTAAACATGGATAACAAGTTTGCTGGACAGAGTGTGATTAAGTGAACGGGGTCGTAACGAGATGATGCAAAGGAACGTGGACAAACTGGCAGTTTTCATGGAACACATTCCTTTCAGCACCAGGACAGTGAGTTGAAGGGAAAGCTAACATGAGCGAGCATGATTGATGATTGTTCTGGGGATACAGCCTTTGAACCATCTAAGCCAAACGAGAAAACAGGGAGACACCTAGGTACATTTTGTCGATTGATAAGAGAGATCGACCTCTGGTTTTGATGCTGCGTTTTGGTTATCTGCTGCTTGAGTCCGCATCCAGTGGTCGCCCACTTTGGACACCTCCCAAGGAGCTGCAATTCACGATCTCCTATAAGGCTATATGCCTGAAACCTCGCGATCTTTTTTTCTTCTTTCTTTTTCTTTTCTTGTTTTGGCAGGAGAACATTCTCATAACTGCAATAAAAGCAAGAGTACCGCCTTGTAGAGGGCTCCTCTCTACATACAGGAGGTATGAAAATGGACGCAGTAAATACAGCCATGAAACTTGTATTGTTCATAAGAGTGTCTAATCATTAATGAAGAATTATTTTGGGTTGATCAAAGCGTGATAAATGTTTCGAATTGTACAATCTTGGTGCCAGAACTGGGTAATCTGGGGTTTTATGGTAGATGCTTCTGGCCTCCAAAGGTGGCATGCTGTGCTTCAGGCCTGGGGAACAAACCATTGACGTCTACTGCAACTGGTTGACAGTACCCGCTTTGGACATTGAAGCTGTATTCAATGTTGGTTTCCGAGCAAAAAGCCCGGACGTTGCAAGGCCACTGAAAGCCACTACAACCCTCCTCTCCGGGCACCCGGCCAGCAACTTTTCAGCAAGCAATGCCACCACTTGCATTTGCTCATCAGCTCAATAATTTGGAAAAGCCCCCAGCAAATTGGCTGTTGACCTATTTCACGACAGTCCTGAAACACTTGCGTCTGTTTTCTTCTTCTTTTTGGGCTTCGAAACCACATCACAATTCTTGGGAATGACATTCTAGCCACCATGAACTCATCACTCCCTGGCGAGCTTCTTGCTACGCACCGCGAATACAAGCTAGATACAGAGTTCATTGCTGGATGGCTTGTCAAAAATGCGACGAAATGCGGCTTCAAGCTCCCAGACACCGCAACACCCACGCCCTCGGGCCCACGACTGAAGGGCAAAGCCCGAAAGCAAGCTCGAGAAGCGATGAAGGATGGTACCCATTCCGCAAACCCGAACTGCAAAATCAAAGTTTCGGATATCATTATGATGGCAAAAACGATTGCCAACTTCAAATCAAGGCCAAGCATTCCTCCCGCGCTGGGCCGGCTCTTTGGCCGCGCTATCAACGCACGGCGTGGTTGTACAGAGTGGTATGAGAAATTTGGCCATGGTGACATTGAGAGCAACAAGCGTCACAAACATTTCACCAATGTTCTCGCTGAGGCTTGGGACACACTTCGTCCTTTCCAGACATCGAACAAGAAGCGGACTGGGCCCGAGCCAAAACCCGATGCAGATACACGCAAAGACGCATCATTACCTTTACGGAATCGGTTCTCCGAGCTTCATGTGCAAGAGACAAGCACAGATCGCGATGATGTGGACGAACCCAGCCAAGCAGACACATCTCCCGAGTCGAAGCAGGACGCCTCGTTCAAGCTCCCAGGCATTACTCCGGTAGCCATCGAGAAGGATGAAGGAGACATCGAGGCTGATTTCTTCTTTGCCATCTATGCATTTCTTGGCGATATAGATAAGCTTCGTGGATTTGTTGAGCAGCTTTGGTTGGATTACACGTCCGGGAAGATGGAGCTTGGTGTGGTATCAGTGCTCACAAACATTGCCATTCATCTGGTACGACGCGCGGAACAGGCCTTCGACTTGTGTATCCAGCGGCCCAAGAAATACCCTGCCTCAAAATTTCCAGTCTGGTCACTTCCGGCGCTATTCTTGTATAAGCAGCACCAGGATGACCCCCTGTTCCCGAAGATGGACATCCATGACTTCGTCTTGCCATCCTCACGGATAACCTCGATCGAATGTGAACATACCAATTTCTGCATGTGGCCGGTCTACAATGCAGCAAAATATACAGTCTGGCGCCTTGAAAAGGATGTCAAAACAGTGTATAATGCCAAAGACGCTTTTTCTGGAGCCCCATGGCTTCTATACCACTACGAATGTAACAAACAAGGCGGCGAAACGTTCAAGCGTGTACGAGAGATGTTGCCCGGATTTCAGGCTACTTCCGTCGCGTTCGAGAACTCATTTGCCCAGGATGAGATCACTCGCGGAATTTTCGAGATCTTTCGGACCGGGACCTTGCCCGTATGGGCGGTGTTTGGGATACGAATACTTCTCAACATCCAAGACATACTCCAAGGTACGCCAGCGAAGCAGCCACTGGAGGAGCTGCAATTGCACACACAGAACATGCTGGAAACTGCGGATTTATACAAGCGTGAGAGTAATCCTTTTGGCAAGGCTGCTAAAGACCACACTTGTACTAAAGGTTGGGCCGAGCTCTGTCTAGAGGACATGAGAGGGCTCATACTGGAGGATGGTTTCCGGTACCGTGTTCGCGTGATGTTGGCTACTTACGGAGTTTCCAGGGAAACCATCACGAAGCGGAATTACGCGCAGGAGGAGTACTACTTCCTAAAAAGAAATCCGCTTCGCTGTGGCATACTCAAGTATTGCCTGTACTTTCGGTCTCACTGCACAGGCCCTTGCTTCGAGAGATCCTGGTCAGGGTTGACTTCTCTGATTCATGTTTATGCAGCCTGTCGACGACTCCATCCGGATGATCCGGTTTGGCCCGACATGGAGCTCTTCCTCCACAACCAAGATGTAGAACATCTCTTCGTTGGAGGGCTTCCCAGATCGACGGGAGAAGCCGTCCGAAAAAACGTACTCGCGTTTGGTTGTCGGGGTACAGCCAGACCTGCCAAAGGCGCCCCGAAGGTGCGCAAGGTGTCAGACCCAAATCGTATGCATGATGTTCTGAAAGACTGGCTTGGCGGCGGCGAGGAGGCTAAAGACTTTCTGTTGAGGGTGATGGCCATTGCGTATGATCCGAAGTGCTTCAAAGAGAGAGCTCAACGAACTGATCTGTCCGCCGCCGAAGCAGATTCCTTGATCGCGCAGTGGTTCCATGCCCGGGCGGATCCAGTCCAATTCCTTCAAGTCCTGTCATTCTATCTCAATTCGGACACCGACCTTTATTTTGACTGGCACCAGCTGCATGCTTTTGCCGAGGAGATCTGGAGGGACATCACGGCCGTCACCGAGCAGAGCTTTGAATGTGCCCCCTAGCAGTGTTCAAGGCCCTGCTTGAAGCTGAGGATGCCGAGAAGCTTGCAAAGCGTCGGGGAGTTCATCCTGACGAGTTTCAAAGGACCAATGCTCCTTTACTGAATGCAGCATGGAAAAGTATCCAGAAGATGTGTGCGGAAGGTCAGGGGGACAAATGCATCGCAGGCATCATTGAGAGAACCAAGGAAACGCGGCATCCATGTGTCTTCGTGGCTAAGCAGCTCGACAAGCTCTATAAGAACTGGCCTAATGAGCGACGGGTAGAGAGCTCTTCTTATATATATCTATTGCTTGCAAACATGCTGGCCGGCGATGAAGCCGCCAGTAACAAAGACACTGGCAATACAGCTACCGACGAAGACGCCGGTAATGAAGACGCCAGTTAAACAGAGACAGAGGAATTCGCGGCTTAGTGCGTTGTAAGAGGTTGGGTTATCAGTCCAATAAGCGGACCGATCGAGCAGTCAAGTCTGGGATAACTGGCTATATACGAAATAGTTAGTGGCATGGTAGAAACCATCTACCTACATACAAGTAGATACGTCGTTGCTAGCTACCCTAATAGCAACTGGTTCAACCCTAAATATTTCACTGCCAGTCCGACTACAATAAAAACTTGCACTTTGAGGCTTTCTATTCGGAGTACGGATAGCGAAGCGGTATCTAGGTGCAGTTGGTACTATGACATCATGATATCACTATCACGTTGGGATAAACCCTCAAAAATACACAGTTGCTTTACCAGCCTCCCAACCTTAATTCCATGTCTTTGTCCTTGAACGCGCTTGAACGCATCCTGTCTGTAGCGGAATGTCTCCTAATCTCTGGGCAGGTGGGGGTCCAAAACCACTGGGCAAACCACCAAACCAGGGAGCTGTCAGGGCGCATCAGGGGCATTTTTGGGATTGTGCAGGGGCTGATATGGGGGTAGCGGCGCTAAAAGTTGAGGCTAAAGCGAAGCAGGGCGATGCGAGATTTCCATTGCAACCATTTCCTGGCGAATCAGGCGGCGAGACTGGCAGGCAGTGGAACGTGGGACGGCTGTGCGGGCTGCTAGGGGAGTTTTACGCGGCAGGAGGACGTCCGCTAAAAGCTTGAAGCTTCGAGGGTGCGTTCGTGCCGGAAGGAAGCGAGCCACCATTGGGCCATTTGATCGTCGATTGGACGTGGTAGCAATTATTAGTCGTCCTTTTTTGCCGGATACGCTCCTCTACCTTATCTGCACCACCTCGCCTTACGCCATCTCCACCAACAACAAATCAACCCGTGCCTAACCCAAAGACAAACTCCCATCCGCCGCCGTCCCAGTGTTTGCGACGAAGTCGATCCCGGCAGCATTTCCCACCACCTGGTGCATCATCTTCAATATATCTGCTCTTTTCGGGAAAATGGCGCAGTAAACGAAGTGCAAAGCGCCCCCCTTTGGAAGGCTTGTCGCAATCGCCATCCAATCATCCGTCCATCCGTTGCGAACTTCCTTGCGAAGTTCTGTCGCTCGTTACCACCAACAACCATAGTCTCGCCAGACTACCACCACCGTGATGCCTCACTCTACCACCTCCGGCTCCTTTTCTCGGGATCAATCCGTGTCGCGCGCTAGTGCCAAGTCGGCCGGCCCCGACAGCAATAATGACTCCGGACTCGAGAAGTTCCCCGACCATATCGACTCGCCCATGTACAACGGCTCTGGGACATCAGTTAGCCCCATCCCCGGCCTGAACATCTACTCGAACGGTATTAACGGTACAACAACACAGCCGCCCTCCGGCGACCGGTGGCTGCCCAAGCGGGAGCCTCGCAAATCGATACAATGGGGCCAGCTGGGGCAGCCAGCTCCCAGCGCCGCGTACGGCCTGGGCCAAACACGACAGACGAGACAGAAGAGCATCAGCGAGGCTTTCCGCGGTATCCGAGATAGGAACGGCAGCGTCAGCCAGAATGCTCAAGACCTCGCCGGCGCTCTGCGCGCGCCGCTCTCCTACAAACTCATCGTACGTCATCACGCCAGCTTTGTAGTCACAAGACACGCCCACTAACGTCGAGTGTCGCAGATCCTATGCGTAATGTGGTATACATCTTCCGCCTTGACGAACACTTCCTCCAAGTCGATATTGAACGCTTTCGACAAGCCGGCGACCCTGACGCTCATCCAATTCTTCCTGGTGGCATTCTACTGCCTCACCTCGTCATACCTGGCCTCTGTCTTTCCGTCGCTGCGCACCTCGATACCGGCCTTGAAGTATCCGATCCGCAAGCCCTCACGCGATGTGGTTATGACTACACTTCCCTTGGCTGCTTTCCAGATCGGTGGCCATCTGTTGAGCGCGGCGGCCACATCCAAGATCCCTGTGTCTCTGGTACATACTGTCAAGGGCCTCTCACCCTTGTTTACGGTTTTCGCGTACCGATTCATTTTTGACATCCGGTACCCCAGGGCAACATACTACTCGCTCATTCCGTTGACAATGGGAGTCATGCTTGCCTGCTCTGGAAAACATAAGTTTGGCGGCGAATTACTTGGTCTCATATATGCGTTTCTGGCCACGATTATTTTCGTAACACAGAACATCTTTTCGAAGAGGCTTTTTAACGAGGCCTCGAAAGCTGAAGCTGATGGACAGTCGGCGAAATCTCGAAAGCTGGATAAGCTTAACCTGCTTTGCTACTCATCTGGCATGGCTTTTGTGCTTACGACACCGATTTGGTTCTGGAGCGAAGGCACTGGCTTGATTGGCGACTTCTTCACTGATGGTGCCTTGGACTTGACGGACAAGCCTAATGCCATGGATCATGGTCGGTTGTTCTTAGAGTTTTTGTTCAACGGGACCTTCCATTTTGGACAGAACATCTTGGCATTTGTTTTACTGTCGCTGGTGTCACCTGTGACCTACTCCGTGGCTTCACTACTTAAGCGAGTCTTTGTCATTGTTGTAGCCATTATCTGGTTCCGCAACTCGACCACCAACCTACAGGCTGTTGGCATTGGCTTGACTTTCCTTGGCCTGTATTTGTACGACCGCTCCAGTGAGAGCAACAAGGCCGACCGCCGGGCTCGTATGCTGAGCCAGAGTGGAGAGAAGGACCGGCCTCTTCTGCCCCTCAACACTAAGGGGGCATCCACAACCCAGGGGATGAACCCCATGTATGAGAGTCCTGCGGCTATCGCCAACGGACACAGCCCGTATCCCTACACCAATGGACATACTGCGCTGAATAACGGCGTGGGCGACGATACAAAAGAAGAGCGATGGCCCGCCGCAGGGAAGCCGCCAACGAGGAAGCAGTAATGCTGCTTGGCTGCCGCGCGGGACTCGGCAGGAAGACACGTGGAGGTTTGGAGACAGCATGCAACAGCAGCAGATGAAGGTGAATTAACGTTTGTACGCATATTGTGCGTGTGTGATACTGTTTTGATATTTGATGGTCTTTTCTTTGCCATACCTTTCGATGAATGGCCTTCATTACCATCGCCAGGCGAGATAAAAAAAAAAGAGAGGGCAAACCTATAAATACATAGAGAAACCATCTTTGCTTTGAAAAGCTTCTCCCAACAACATCAGGAAAGGGGAGAAGTCGATTATTGGTGTGCACCATTATGCACTTGAAACAATAGGAAACATTTAGACATGGGATCATGAGATGAGCATTTTTCGGGGAGTTTACTTCAATGACGAAAATTCGCTTTGAAAGAACAACACAAACTTGTGTCTACATTAGGCTACATTAGACTCGGCACGAATACCATTGGGAAGAATAAATGCGATTGGTGTATCACTACATATACTACTATCAACCAGTTACTTACTGGCTGGCTGGTTCTCAGGTGCTGGGGTAAGATACTGGCAGGAATAAATACTCTTAGATGCTGTCCCTGCTTATCGAGCTTGTCTTAGCTCCCGCTTGTGTTGCCTCTTCTGACCTGCCCCCTTTCCCTGACTAACATCTTTGACGAGAACACAAGGGTAGATGAATGTGGTAGACTTTTGCGCTTCTCTTGCGGCAACAGAAGGCGGGGGAGCATTTCCCATATCTATGGTGTGCGTGTAAAGTCAATGGCTCATATTTTGGTACATATGACTCCTTACTCCGAACCAGCTGTCTTTAGTGTTTCTCCCAAGGGAATGATCAGAGTCGAAACACAACAATACAGTCTTTTGTTCAAAAAGAGCAGCAGTTGTGTTCGAACGAGACAAAACTGAGATTAACATTGTAGTGCTGTTATTGACTACTATGTGGTCCATTCAGCGCTGCATCTGTCGAATTCTGGCTGCCTGGTCCTGGCCAGAGAACCGAATAGCAGGCCGGAGCTGGTGACATGCTCGGGGCCAACTGTGCTATTGCATGCCGTAGTTGACTTTTCAGAATCGGCTATGGGGTTTGGGTTCCTGTGGGAGCTTGTATTGAGTGGTGCTGCTGGGCTCGAAGAAGTGGTCTTACCAGTGCTGGACTTTTTGTCACTGTCATGGTGGTGGGTGGCAGCTCCTTCGCTGGAGCGCTTTCGGCATAGATAATTCTCTTGTTCACTCATGTTTTCGGGACTTGTGTTTATTGAATTGGGACAGGCAAATGGAAATGGCGAGTTGTAGGGCGATACGTTTATATTTATATAGGCTGGACGGTACTTTGACACAGAATCATGGCAGCAGGAGTTGGCTGTAGTCGGCATATATCAAATCTTCTAAAAATGTAACAAAGTTGACTACGAGTGAGTGATGCATCATCCTCTTTACTTACATCGAAGTACTCAATGGGGGGACGGGGCAAGTCAGAGGCCTTCGATCGGTGCACTGCGTCGCCTGATAATTGGCCATTGACAAAATCCTTGCTGAATTTGAATAACCAAAAGTACTTGCAACGACGGTAATAGACTGGAAACTCCCAATTGCAATGGATTAATCAGTGATGAGAGTGAGTTGAAGTCTTTCAGGTGTTGACATCAGTGATGTAGTTGGCCATCCTAGCACTATTTGATTCTCTGCGTACTGCCTAGGGGCTAGCACAGACCCACCAAGCGCCCCATGGCCAAGGCAGGTTCCACTGATTGCAGTTCAATCGTGGCGTGAGCTGCCGAGCTTTCAGCCTCAATAGCCTGGAAACTTTACTGTAACTTCACTTTTTCCCGAGCGCGTGCCACTGTGATCAGCCTCGCCAACGAACAACGCGCATCAACGTCGCGATAATTGCGCTCCTCTTCTCTACGCTCTTTTGATTGTCGCATCATCGCGTCGGCTACCGTACCTGCATCCTTGGTTGTGTTTCGGGTGGTGAGCACTGCAAATCGCAAAGATGGCGCCTCAGATGACCAAGAACCAAAAGCGACGAGCCAAGAAGAAGGCTGAGAAGGCTTCCAAGCCCGAGGTAAGCCGCTCTTTCAATGCAGCATCTCCTACTGTGCCATGCAACTCTAACTTGAACCAGGAGACCGCGCAAGTCGAAGATTCCCCCGAAGTTCAGCAAGATGGCGCCGCTCCCGAGTCCGAGAAGCCGGCAGAGAACGGCGAGACGACGAACGGCACGTCCGAGTTGGAAGTTAAGAAAGACGACGCGACCGCTGCGAAGTCTCAACAAACTGATGGCCCAGTAGTGGAAGAGTTTGATTTCGACAACGAGGACCCGGCCTTCGCCATGTACAAGCATGTCTTCACCAAGTTCGGCGTATCCGAGGACAACGACATTGCCAAGGAGGCTAATGCCGGCAACACGGGCGAGGTGTTCTTCGACGACGATGACGATATCCCCGACGAAGAGGAGGAGGGCGCCAACGCGAACAAGATGTCCAAGAAAAAGCGCAAGATGCTGAACAAGCTCTCGATTGCCGAGCTCAAGGCGCTTGTGAAGAAGCCCGAAGTGGTGGAATGGCACGATACATCATCGACAGACCCTCGACTGCTGGTCCAGATCAAGGCGCAACGGAATGTCGTTCCTGTCCCGCCACACTGGTCACTCAAGCGCGAGTACTTGTCATCTAAGAGAGGTATCGAGAAGGCCGCCTTCAAGCTACCCAAGTTCATTGCCGATACGGGAATCACCGAAATGCGAGATGCGGTGCTGGAGAAGCAAGCGGAGCAGACTCTCAAGCAGAAGCAACGAGAGCGTGTGCAGCCCAAAATGGGCAAACTTGATATCGACTACCAGAAGCTCTACGATGCCTTCTTCAGGTTTCAGGAGAAGCCCAACCTGACACGATTCGGAGAGGTGTACTACGAGGGTAAGGAATACGAAACCAAAGGAAGCCACGCCCGGCCGGGTGAGTTGACGGATACCCTTAAGGAGGCCCTCAGTATACCCCCCGGTGCCCCGCCGCCATGGTTGATTAACCAACAACGTTTCGGCCCGCCTCCGTCATATCCGTCGCTACGCATTCCTGGTCTCAACGCCCCCATCCCTGCAGGCGCGCAATGGGGCTTCCAGCCTGGATGTTATGGCAAGCCTCCAGTGGATGAGTACAACCGACCTCTATTTGGTGGTGATATCTTTGGAATTATGCAACCTACACAAGCAGCTCCCCATCGGGCGAACCTGTAGAACGCACCCTATGGGGCGAGCTTCAGCCTCCAGAGGAGGAGTCTGAGGAAGAGGAAGACGAGGACGAGGAGGATGAAGACGAAGACGAAGATGACGGTGGAGCGGGTCTTCAGACACCTTCTGGAATCGAAACCTCTGCTGGTCTTGCCAGCAGTGTGCCTACCGAATACGGCACGCAAACTGAGTCAGTGGCGGGTGAGATGGACCTCAGGAAGAACAGGCGCGGCTATGAGACCGAGGAGAGCACACATCCCCGCTCTGCCTACACGGTCATCCCCGAGCGCCAAGCTCGTGCGGAAGGCTTCTTCGGCAGCGACCGTGCCTACGACCTCAGCAAGAGCAACGCATACGGCGACATGCGTGTGCTTGGCCAGGATGACGACCGGGGCCACAAGAGGAAGAAGCCTGGTGATATCGATGTCGCTCTGGACCCCGAGGCCCTGGCCGAAGGTGGCCTTGGTAAAGATGAGCTTAAGCGACGCTACGAAGAGGGTCGGCGTGACGAGGGTCCTGGCGCGCAGTGGAGGCGAGAGGAGGGTCTCGACGAGATGATTGCCAATGAGAGCCGGAAGCGGCTCAAGAGGGACGAGGAGAAACGGGACGAGCGAAAGAAGTACAAGTTCTAGATTGGGCCCCCTGTCCTGTGTTTGAGGTGGCGACGGCGTTGCTGTACAATTGTATTACCAGGCGAGCATTTCAGGTGTATAAAATTATTATCATAATCGCGATACAGCAGATGTTTTCCCCTATATATGATGATCTTATCCGTGGTACCAGCTTTTGGTACCAGCCCAGTGTGCTCAGGGGTATGATGACCGGCGCTGATCTATGACTGCGAATAGTCTGTCTGGATTGTTTAGTGTGCGTGTGGCTAATATGGATTATGCAAGGAGGTGAAGCTTACCTCTCTCGATAACAATTGGCTTGAAGCTCCAACAGACAGCCGGGAAGTCTTCCTTGTCACGACTCACATCTGTGAGCATACCCCGCATTCCACGATTCCGTAAAGTACTAGGTTGCATGCATCTATCTCCGCACCAATTATCCTGCCGATTGAGTGATCTGACTGTCTCGGTACTTCGATTTCGCTGTCATGGGTGTTGCTCACTGACGCTGGTCACGAGTCGTATCCCGTGATGAAGTGGTCTGAAGTTCTTATGTTGCACCCTGGACCCTACATACATAAGTCCTTGAGCTACCTGGTATTAGCTTTCGCTCTCAGTACCGTTTTGATATGTAGGCTATCTCGTGCACACCAGTACAGTTTGCATCTGCATTAATATTTCACTTAGTGATTCCTTGACCCAGACCATTGGGTTTCCCTGATATTACGAAGAAATCGTCAGCTCCCCATAGGGGAGGGCAGGATCGCTTCAAGCATCTTCCCCAATACTGTGATCAGTGATATCTCACCAACGGCTGAAATTCATCTGGGAGACTGATCGTTGGCCCACTCTCTTATCATCTGCCCCTTGTCTGTTTCCGGTATTGTTCATCATCGATTGCAAGGAGGAATTGATCCAAGACATGACAGACAGGAACCAGTCCTCCGAGAACACGCAGGATGGAAGCGGAGACGACGCCGGTGCGGGGCGCAATGTGAGGCTCGGGGATGAGGCCGAGGAGATCAGCCAAGCTCCTCCCACATACTCGACTACGGCACGCCAGAAAGTTGTAGACGCGGAGAAGCACCCCGAAAGACCCCCAGGTCGGACAGGACCTCAACAATCCGTTCAGATTGACCCGGCTGTGGCGAGGAAGATCGCGGCGAACGTGGATGATTTCATGGTACGAGATCTCATTCCTACCCCCTATTTACTTGTTTCCCTCGTATTCCAGCCATGAAAAGCCGGCATTGAGGTTTCTTCCTCTCTTGTATTACACCTTGGAGCCAGGATGGCAGGACATTGGTGCTGACTCTAGCCACCCACCCATGGCGCGGGCTCCATAGACACTGGTCCACGAAGCCGACGCTGCCAACGAGCGGGAGCGCGACATGAAGCTCTCGACGGCCTTCAAGATCTATCCCAAGGCCATTGGCTGGAGCGCCGTCTTGTCGAGCTGCCTGGTCATGGAGGGGTACGACACCTCGATAGTTGGCTCATGTGAGTGGCTCTAGGCTGTAGGTAATCTCGAGTTGACTGTGCGCATGAAGCTGACGCTGCAGAATACCCAAAAGACTTCGCATACCCGGTCTTCAAGAACAAGTTCGGGGAGCCGGCGCCCAATGGCGACATGGTCATCAGCGCGGCTTGGCAGAACGGGATTCAGGGGGCGACGAATGTGGGCGAGATTATTGGGCTTCAGGTATGTAGCTTCTTCTATAGGTGATGGGTAGTGTTTCTATACTCTTCTGGTTTGGTTTTCGAGATTCCAAACTGATATGCTTGCTCATCCTGCAGATCGCAGGGTGGGTTTCTGAGCGCTACGGCTACAGATGGACCATCATATCTGCCCTCATTGCCATTACGGGATTCATTTTCTTTCCGTTCTTCGCGGAGAGCTTGGTCGTGTTCTTGGTGGGAGAGTTCTTTCAGGGGTTGTCGTAAGCTTTTCTTATACCCCATGACTACTTCTATAGTGGTTCTTGGCGAGCAATAAAGCGTATCCGGTAACAGGAAAGAGTAGCTAATCTCGGGTGCGCAGCTGGGGGTTTTCCAAACAATGACGACGGCTTATGCGGCGGAAGTGTGCCCGGTTCCTCTCCGGCACTATCTCACTGCCTACGTCAATCTATGCTGGATAATGGGCGGCTTCATATCGTCCGGGGTCCTAGTTGGGCTTGTGGATCGTCAAGATGAATGGGGGTAAGCACCTAGTGTTTGTTCACCATCACGCAAGCATCTCTCTCCAACGGGTGTTATGCTGATACAGGTATAAATCATGCAGGTATAAGATCCCGTTCGCGCTACAGTGGATATGGCCGATACCCATTGCCATTGGTTGCTATCTAGCTCCAGAGTCCCCATGGTGGTGCGTCCGGCGTGGTCATAAGGATAGGGCGGAGCGTAGTCTGAAGAGACTTGCGAGGAGGGAGGGCTTCTCCCAGAGAGACGCTGATGCGGCAATGGCTTGTAAGTGCCGTCCCACGACTAAAACTCGGGGCCCTTAGTTCCAGGTCCTCGCCAAGACCTAGCTTATGCCTTACACACTTTACATACAGTGATGATCTACACGGACGAGATGGAGAAGCAGGTCGCCACGGGCACGACGTACTGGGACTGCTTCCGCGGTCTCGACCTGCGACGAACCGAGATCGTTTGCATGACGTGGATGGCGCAGACCATGGCGGGCGGCGCCATCTCGGGCCTGTCGGCCTTCTTCTTCCAGCAGGCGGGCATCTCGGCGGCCGACTCGTTCAAGCTCGGCTGGGGCCAGAACGCGCTGGGCGCCGTGGGCACCACGGCCTCGTGGCTGATCCTCACCAAGGTCGGGCGCAAAACCCTCATGTTCTGGGGCATGGTCGGCATGTTCGTCCTGCTGCTCATCACGGGGTTCATGGGAATACATACGCCGCCCTCGACCGCGGAGGCGTGGACTGCGGGGACCATGGTCGTGCTCCTGACGGCTGTCTCCAACTTCAGCGTGGGGCCTGTCGTCTATACCATAGTGTCTGAGATCCCGTCGACTCGCCTGCGGGCCAAGAGCATCATCCTCGCCCGTAACGCTTATAATGCCATCAACATTGCCTTTGTTAATGTGATTTCCTACCGTCAAGTCACACCGGCGGAGTGGAACTGGGGGCCTAAGGCGGCATTCTTCTGGGCGGGCATGAACGCCATCTTCACAACCTATATCTTCTTCAGGCTACGTATGCTCATCTCGCTTTTCGTTCATGGAGTTGAATTTACTCTTGGGCATACTAGATGAACCAAGCTAACATAGGAGCCTGCTATCCATCACAGCCGAGACTCAGGGCCGCACTTATGCTGAGCTGGATATCTTGTTTGAGAATAAGATTCCAGCGCGTAAGTTTGCGTCCACCAAGATTGACACGCTGGCTAAGGGCACGGAAGGGGCACAGAAGGAGCAGGCAGATCGCCTTGCAGCACCTGCGAGGAGTATGCAAGAGTATACTTGAAGTAAGCAGCTTACAGTTTAGTAGCGGGGTAGTAGTTGCAGAGTGATATGGAACAGAGCAGTTGACTTCAAGTGGCTGAACACGAACAAAGCATCTGCCATGTTCTAAAGAGAAATGTATCTGTAGTATTCTCCATTGGAAAGGTGAAAGATGGGACACCCTTTGAATCAAAATGTGAATAGTTCGGAAGTCCTGTTAGCTCGGGTTTCCAACGTCATCCAGCATGGATATCCCAGCCCCACTCCCATATACGCAACTGTATATATAATCTAGACAAGGTAAGTTCGATGTTGATGGCAACAATCTTTGATGGGAGAATTTGGCTGAAAGTCTCATACAATGACTCCTATCAAAAGCAGTCTCTTATCATGACCAACTGAAAATTTTATTCAGTGTCCTTGGTTTGTAATCATGAGTTGATCGGCCAAGTAAGTCAGTCACAACGGCAGCGGCGCACGGGCCACAATTGAGACGACCGCCACTGCAGTCCATTTTCTTGGGCTTTTCGGGGGCACACTTCCAGTCTTTCCTCCAGCAAAGCAATGCATTCGCCTGCTCGGTTCGAGCGTCAATCAACCTGCGAATGTATGCTCCGTGGATACGCGCCTTACGGTCGGTGGCACGTTCCGCACCCATCAAGACGCGCATAGCTGCTGCCGCCGCCCCCGCCGCCCGGCAGCTTGCTGCTCTCCAACACCAGCGCCGATGCCTGCACGCGTCGACACCCTTGCGGGCTGCCGCCGCTCCTCCTCCCGCAGCGCCGCCGGCCGGTAACCCGAACGACGACAAGCCCGACAACAACAACAAGGACGATACCGAGGCGAACCAAGACGAGAACAACCTCTTTGGCGAGAATGGCCTCAATGGCAACGGCAACGGCAACGGCGAGACCCAGGGCCGGCAGAGGCGGCGCATTAACGGCCCCGCCGTGAGGGCGCGCAGGCGTGCGCCGGAAGACCTTCCGGTCGTCCAGCTCCCCGAGTCCTTCCAGAAAACCCACGTCTACCGCAGCGGCGATGCGCACCAGTCCCCCTTTGTCAGCGTCCAGCAGCAACAGCAGGAGCAGCAAGATCCGCGGGAGCTTGCCCTGTCCGTCGTCCGGAACTTGATCAAAGACACGTTTGCAAAGGACCCGGCCAAGAGTAGGACACAGGCCGTCGCCGCGCATGTATCCGAACTGGTGGAGTTCATGCTGGATCTTAAGAAGGACTCCAAGATAGTTTCGAAGTCTATGCTGGGCGAGACAGCTGTGACGTCAGAACAGGAAAACCCAAGTTCGACATCGTCGCCAGATGAACAGCAGAATACTCAGGCCGGCGATGAAGACCACACTGCGCAGGCCGAGGCCCTGGCGTCAGCGAACCGCATTTGCTTGTTCGCGCTCGGAACCGTGAAAGAGGTTCTCGAGCCTGAAATTCCAAAACGTCCCGACACTACAGAGGAACCCAACGACACCACGGAGGAGGCGCCGTCCCCCAAGACTGATTTCTCCGCAGACTTGACCGAAGCAGAGATATACAAGGCCGGCGCATTGATAGAGGTGCTTTGCCATACCCCCGGGGAGCACCAAGTCGACACTTAAGAGCACGGCATTACGCAGCCTTCTTACCTCGAATATACCTTACAAGCCATATTTGAAGCTCGGCGGACTACATCACCAGGCACTTCAGGAGGTTGTTTCGTCCGTTCGCTCAGACCTTATGGTGGAATGCCCCAAGACTATCAAGACCGAAGTCAAACGCCCCGTCACCATCTTGGATTTCCCCTATTACCGTGGCTCGTCGTGGCCGCGGCACGTCATCAATGACGTCGCCAACGAAGTCGATGCGAACGTTTTGCACCTTACGGCCCAGGACCTAGGGCATATCGTTGGCCCCTATTTGGGACAGGACATTTCACGGGCAGCGGGGCCATGTTCGCTACTCGGCTACAACGCAGCGTCGCATAGCGGAAGGCTGCGGTTACATAGCCAGGAGAACGATGAGAAGGACCCTGAGACCCCATCCTCCATGGGCTTCTTGATCTTCGATAACCTTGACCGGTCCAAACAAAACACGAAGAAATCCCAGACATTACTAGAAGGGCTTCTCGGTGGCGGCTCGAACCGAGACAAGTCGGACAACATGTGGGAAGACCTGAAGATCAACACCGCCCTTGAGCAACTGATCAGCGCCGCCGAGTCTGATGCGGCCGAGCAGAAGCCCCTAATCGTTCATATTCACGACTTCAACGCGTTGGGTCTTGCTTCCAGCGCCATGCTCAACAAGCTTCGAAAATCCGTCGATACCCTCTGGGCTGACGGCCGGAAGATTGTCTTGGTTGGGAGCTGCTCTAGCCCGAATGCGCCAAGGCCCTACCTCGAGGCGCTTCAATACAGCACTGTTGTGGAGCATGTCATGATCCTTCACGCGTCACAATCCGAGGAGCTGAGCTTCCTGGAACACGAGCAGAATGACTTCCTGGAAGAAAACACCAACAATATCAAGGCTACGTTACACTCGCTTTTGAAACCGAGCTACAATGGCGATGTGCCGGAAATTCAGTTCAACATGCAGCTGATAGAAGATGCCGATCTCCGCGCATCGTTTTGCAGTGCAGTGCTACCATTCTCGGAGGTGTACCGGATATGCAAATCCATGATAGGTTCTCGAAAGCAACAACTGGCGGCCTTCGACCAAAACGTATTGGAGGAAGCTCTCCGTCTTGTCCATAGCATAGATGAGGGGCTGGCCGGATTGATCAAGACCAAGCGCCTTTCTAATCGCGAAGACCGCTCGCCCAAGGACCCGTTCTTTGCCAGCCCGCGCAGTGCTGGGGATCCTCGCCAGGAAAACCACGAGGAGCGGCTGCTGTCAGGGCTCGTAGATGCCAAGGATATCAGGACGACCTTCAAGGACGTCCATGCTCCCAAGGAGACCATCGAGTCTGTCCGGATGCTTACCCAGCTGTCTCTTCAGAGGCCTGAGGCCTTCTCCTACGGTGTGTTGGCGACCGACAGAATCCCTGGGTGTCTACTCTACGGTCCTCCGGGAACAGGCAAGACGCTCCTCGCCAAGGCCGTTGCCAAGGAAAGCGGTGCCAACATGATCGAGGTCAGTGCGGCTAGCATTAATAATATGTTTGTTGGCGAGAGTGAGAAGAATGTTCGTGCACTCTTTTCATTGGCCAAGAAAAAGGAGCCCATGGTCATCTTTATCGATGAGGCCGATGCCCTTCTTGGAGCACGAGGGCCGCGCAATGGCGGTAACCAAAGAGAGGTCATGAACCAGTTCCTCCGTGAATGGGACGGTATGGACACCATGAAGGCATTCATCATGGTGGCCACTAACCGGCCATTCGACCTGGACGACGCAGTGCTGAGACGCTTACCCAGGAAGCTGCTCGTAGACCTACCTCTGGAGAAAGACCGGGCCGCGATCCTGCGGATCCACCTCAAGGGCGAGGTGCTCGACGAGAACGTGTCGATCGAGGAGCTGGCCAAGAAGACGCCGCTGTACTCGGGGTCGGACCTGAAGAACGTGTGCGTGGCCGCGGCCATGACGGCGGTCAAGGAGGAGCTCGAGGCGTCGGATAAGCACACGGGGCCGGAGCCGTACCAGTGGGCGCAGAAGCGGGTGCTGAACCGGCGGCACTTCGACAAGGGCCTGGCGGAGATCAGCGCCAGCGTCAGCGAGGACATGTCGACGATGAACGCGATCCGCAAGTTCGACGAGCGGTACGGCGACGGCAAGGCGCGCAAGAGGCGGAAGGGGATGGGGTTCGAGGTTGTGCCGGAGGCGACTGATTCTCATGAGGTGCGGGTCCGAGGCACCAACCGGTAGTCTCAAACTTACGTGTAAACAATTGGTGTTAAGCAGCGCTTGAAGATATTTACTGTACAATATAACGGCTTGTACAACAGTCAGACATGGTGTGTGTGCGGTTTTTCGAACAAACAAGCGGTCAGACTCAGATGGTGTTGGGTATATTGGAAGTAGACAGGGGTTTACATAGAAATAGGGCGTTGCATCCGGCAGCTAGAGCGCCACGCCATACAAATAGGGCGTCAGTGAAAGCGCTGCGTATAGCCAATCAAACTGTACTGCTTTTGCATGAAATCACACCCACCTTGACGAGGACTTGTACCTCTTGGTAGCTACGTTGCTGGTTTGATGCGGCTGGGACATAGTAGAATGTGAAATACGTGATGTCCCCCTAGCTCTTTCCCATACTCTCCACGGCTTTCGATCCTGCCAAACCACCCCCAAACTTTCGACTTCAGCCAATCACATCTTCCCTGATTTCAACCCATTTTTCTTTCCCTTACCAGCAAGTACATCTCTTCCCTCACTGACCATGTCTGACAACTTCGACTACCTCGATTTCAACACCCTACTCAACCAGGCTGCCTACCTTGGCACCCATGCCACCGAGCCCGACCCCGGCCAAGCCAGCCTAACAGACAGCCCCTTCCTGGGCGACGATTCACTTCTCGACTAGTCTTACTACGCTGATACCCAGGGTGCCTACTCGGGCTCCAGCCAGACCGCCAACGCTCATACCGAGGGGCTCGACTTGTACGGGACTGGTGCCGGTGTCAGTAACCAGTCGTTCGGCTGGGCTGCCAACGCTGGATTCAACCAATTCACCGCTCCCGGTTCCCTTTACGAAGACTTCGACATCGACAACACTGCCTTCGATACTGACGGCTTCTTGCTGCCCAACAACACTCAGCCCTTCGTCACGGGAACCGAGCTTGGTGCACTTTCCGTGCCTCCCTTGCCCGCCAACAGCGCTGGGCAAGGGTTCGCTACCGGCGACATCCTGGACACCACCACGGCTCCTGTCATTGGCCAGCAGCGGGCGCGTGACGAGTTTGCCTTGTGGCAGCCTGATGCAGGCTGCGACGCCACCGCCGATCAGTGAGACTTTTTTTTTACATGTTGCTAACAAAAAGGGTGTCAGGGGGACAGTCAATCAACAAGACTCACCTCCAATGAAAGCCAGCCAAGCTTTCAGCGACCAATTGCAGGGACAGGAAGCAGCTGAAGAACCCTTGCCGACTGTATTGCCTCCCCCGGAGTGCATCGGTGCAGCAAATGCGGTTTTTCTACCGATCGTGATTGGAAGTTGGAGATTCATGCACATCGAATGAAACATGCCATTTATGTTTGCAAGGCACCAGATTGTACAGCCTCTTTTGTTGTCGAATCACATTTGAGAGCTCACGAGGCCCATCCCCACGTCCCTGGCCATTCCCAGGTTGAACCCAATGGAGTGTTAACTTGCGCCCAATGTGGCCAGGCTTTCAAGTCCCGATATCAGCAACAGTTGCATGCCAATGACAGTCGGCACAGTCCCTTCTTGTGTGCGTGCGGTGCCACATTCGCCAGAGTAGATGTTATGCAACGCCACATAGATGGTTATGCCACGGATGTCCCCAAGTTCCCATGCAAATTCTGCAAGTTCCATCATGGCAAGCATGGATTCCGGCGCCGGGACCATCTGGTTCAACATCTCCGCGGCTATCATAAGTTCGACGATGAGGAAGTCAGGGAAGCCTGCCCAGCTACTAAGAAGCTTAGGATCCTCCAGCTTCCGACTTGCCCACATCGCGGATGCGAGTTCTTCCGTGACGACTCCTTCCATAAACTGAAATTGTCGGAACAGATGTCACAAAAGCCGTTTTCGACCCAATCAGCTCTCAGCAAGCACTTGAAGGAGATCCACAAGCAGACTCCTTTCCCTTGCGACGTCGAGGACTGCGAGAAGGTTGGGGCCAAAGGCTATATCAGGGAAAAAGACTTGATGAAGCACCGTACTGCGAAGCACCCCGAAGCCACTGAATACAACCCGAAGCCACGCCAATCCGTGTACCCCTGTGGGATTGAAGGCTGCGTTAAGACCTATTCGTCTGCCTCTCAGCGTCACCATCACCGGCTCGTCAAGCATTAGACTGAGGAGCAAAATGGAGCATATAACACATAGAGGCAGTGAGGAGTCTCATAGCCTGTTTCGCTGGATCATTGAAGTACTCAGCATGCACCTGGTAGCAGCAGTTCAGATCATGGTGGTTCAAGTGCCGGTTGCTTCCTGGTGGATGGAAGATGTTTGGTTCTGAAGATGATTTCGGTGCCTGGTTTTGACTTATTCATGGAGGGGGTCAGGATTTACTGGGCACTCATTTCATGTTCAATTTTCTTTCCCATTTCGCTTGCTATTTCTGCAACAAAATTCACTTTAGGTATAGATGTTGATTATCTGCCGCAACCCTCTCGAATCACACTCATTTAGCTTAGATTAATTTGCATTCTGAACCTCACAATCAATTCAAGATACTTACACACAATGTTTGAGAGTATGCAACCAAAAAAAGTCCTTCAGTCTAGCAGTCATAAATGGCCAATGCTCTCTATCATGAAGAGAGGCCCGAGTTATACAATCTCAACTGTTGACTTAGCGGAAATTATGTTATACGGGATGTTGCCACCGAGATATATGCAACCTATCTACTCATATGTGCCAACATCTAGCCCTGGGCCTATGTGGGAACACTACAGTGGCGCCCGTCACAGTTTAGCACGTCGTGTCAGCTTGATATACTGTTGAGCTGGTCTATGCTCTTGGGCGGTCATTTATCACTCGGGTAGTTTCAAACAGTCCTGAGCTTCCTCGCCAGTCATGAGACTACCACATACAGTGGAGAGCCGCAGAGGAAAGCCATGGGTAATTTTGTAACTCAAGATAAGGGACATATCAACAGGCGCTGGGCAGATTTGAGCATACAATATAAAGTCAATAGAATAAAGAATCTCACCAAAACCCCTAGGCAAATGCCAACTTGCTTCAGTTTAAAATATTGAATTTACATGAAGCACTCCAAGATAGTGTACACGTCGCTCTATATAAATGATCATATCACGTATATATGACTGCCGCAGATTGCAATGGCCAGGTCTCTGCCGGTAAGTCTAATATTAGACAAATATGAATCGAAAAAAGCTAGATGTGAAGAACACGATTACTGAGCCAAGATTGTAAAAAGCCCAAGCAGGATTTTGGATTAACTAGATTCACTGACCTTTCTTGTGCCCGACAATGAGGGTATCGTTCGAGATGAGTTGAATGTAAATCCCTTCGAGTACGTCAACAACCAGCACAGAGTTACCAGAACTAGGTAAATACTAGATTCCAATATGCCAAGCGCCAAACGATAAAAAGCCTGTCTCGCAGTCCAATAATTACACGTATTCCCGTGTATCCGTGTCCTTCGAGACTTGACCATTGCTGATATCTTGCTTCCTGGCCCGTAAACAGTAAATCCTTATTTTCTAGGATGGAAATAATGTATTAAAAAACGACGCTTCATACATGTGCACATATGCCCTGTTACAGAGTAAACTTGAATATCAATACTGTGTGCGTATGAAGTAGATACAGAGACTGATTTCGCCTTGAACTCATACCCTGATCTACTCAACAACTCACCTGCACGGAGAACATATCAACTCCATCGGTGTCATGTCTTCTTACTCACTAGACAGTTGAGAGGTTGTGTGCTACGTTTTTTCTCGGACGGCTCATGCCATGTGTTATGAAGATGATCTGCCCGCCGTTGTGCATAGCCTCTTCCAAGCTATGGTAGACTCATCCTCGTATTATTTATTGTCTTGGCCATTTCCCGGGCTGGGACTACGATACGATTTGACCACATATTTCCTCTGCTTCAACTCGATGAACCTCATCTAAGCAAAGGAAGATAAAGACAAATTACGTATCTACCTACGTAAGGACATCGCACAAAAGACTGGAAGCAAGAATCCTCTTTGTAACCTTTCCGGCGTGGAATTCCTTAGATTCGTGATCCTCCATGGGTCGATTAGCGGTTATACTTTTCTCGGTTCTCCAGGCATATATCACTCCAGTAGCGAACCAAAACCACACGAGATGTCAATGCCGGAGCCCTCGACCATACCGATATAATGTTTTCCTGAAACTACACATCAAGCACTCTGCGACTTACTCCATTCCAGTGATACCATGCAGTAGGTGGGGAGTGGATGATAATTAGGTAAGCATTCAAAACCAGGGTTACCGATTCCAGGACCGCAAAGTCCTCAGCTGTACGGTGGCTCATTCCAGAGGATGGCATCCAAGTATGAAAGGTGGCAATGCCGACCAAGTTCCGGAGAAGAGAAGTGAGGACCGTACTTGAAGACAAGTGTATTTGCCCATGCGAAAGAAGGAAAGATGATGTCGCTTCCAGAACGCTCTCAATATTGACTCCTACGTTCTCTGACTAACTTCCAAAAGTTCCCGTGACTTCAGATGCCGACATCTCCGAAACCGCGCACATGTCGATCTAGTGCCATCTGCCGGTCCCGGAGGGTGGCAAAGCGGAAGACCCGCCACGGCCATTTTTCAAAGTCGTTGGCTCAGTCGGGGCTCCGGCAGGGGCAGTCGCACCATGTCCACCTCGGTGCTCAAGTTTACCAGGAGATCCGTCAATATACCAGGCCCATCTCGAGACCTAAACGGAGTCCAATTATCACCTCAAGTTGAACGATTCGCTGGTAGATTTCTTTCTGCTGTCTTCGACTCGGCCGACTGTACCAACCCATAGCCACCAGTGGGTGCCGGATTTAATACCTCTCATAATGAGATCGCTTAAACCTTGGGATTCGCAGATCTTCTCGAACCCTGCCCTTGAGCTCTGCCTCTCTACCTGCCCTACCGGAAGCCCTTGGCTTGCTGATCGCATTCTCTAATATAACAAATCCACGTAGTTGTAACCTTGCATGGAGATGCCCTCATGTCCGCATTCTGGGTTCTCTGTTAACTTCACCCGATCTCTTGCCTTTGTTCCCTCCTCGCACGCGAGAAAACCTGTCTTGCCAGGCACAGAACCGCCCACTTCGGAACACTACCTCCGAGTGGAAATGTCCCATCTCCGAGACGGAACTCACTCGTCATGGGGTTCATTACCGGAAACCGCCGCGTGCAACAAAAATGACTATGGTGTCAAGATCGTCCTTTTCTTTGGCTATTTCCATTCTCTTCCATATTTGGAACCCACTTAGTCCCATTCTGCCACTCAGTCCTTGGGAAAAGTTACTCACACATCACTCGTGATCACTTACACACACTTAACCTCACAACAGCCCCTTCTGAGCTTCATCGCGTATTCTTTCGTTGAATATTTTCATGTTCTTAGTATTACATAATCACGGGAGTGAATAGTGCCGATCTTGGCCTCTTCCGAATTCATTTTTCTGTCTTTGACTGACAGACCTCTTCTCACCAGAATCTCGAGGGTTAGCCTCCCAAAATAGAGAGCCGACCCCGCATTCGAACCGGAATTCAATGCATTTCAATTCGCTGCCTATATGCCTAGGGTATGCTGCGACGAAATAATCGTAGGCGGCTTCGATTCAAGCACGCACACTATTAGGAGATTGTTTAACTCGGTGTGCTTTCTTGAACGCACGCACACAGAAACACATGCCCCATCTACACGGGCGCGGTCGCTGTAGTCGTCGTAGCTGCGGTACTCGTAGTCGCGGTAGCGGTATCTGCAGCAGCAGCTGCAACAGTTGCAGAACTATCTGTTGCTGCCGGAGCGGGAGCTTCTATGGCCGCCGCCACCGCCTCCTTCGTCTCCTTCTCCTTATCGTAACACTCATTGCAGCGCCAATGGAGACCCCTTTCTACAGGAATCTTGGCATCGTCTCGGATGCAGTCATGATGGTACATGGGTTGGTCGCAGTCCTGTAAACACGGCTCGTTAGCTCTACTTCAGCCCCCATAGCGTTAAATCCTCATGCTGGTGGTACCCACCAAATTGCTGCAGATCAATGTGCTCGGTCCTGAAATGGACAATCCGCAAACATTGCAACCCGACCGCGACTTGATCTTGGGTGAAGTCGCTGGTGATCTCAGCTCCGACGACTCGACCCGAGCCGTTGACCTGGCCTGCCGTGCAAGCGCGAGTGCCTGAACGACTGTGTCCTCCGAGAGGGCATCCCTGGCCTTCAGGTAGGCCAGGTGTTTCATCGCCTCATTCATGCGGTTTTGCGTAGATGCGATCCACGTCGCCTTCTCGCGCACAAAATCAAGATACACATCTTGTAGGTGCGGTGCCATTGTCGCCTTCTCCCTTGACGCAAACGCATCCCATTCTGCCGCATATTCCTTCTCATCGGGGTGAACATCGCTGTAATCCTTAATTATGTCACGATGCTTCTGCAAAAGCCACGAATTGTCGATCTGCGGCTCATCTACCCGCGAACCGGGCTCGAGTCTGCACTTGCTCAAGCGATCATATAGGTCTTGGCTGGTCTGAGGAATCCATTGCTTGGTTTCCCGTGGTTTCACCTGCTTAGGTAGTTGCTACAGCTTGGTCAGCGCACACTTCGAAATGAGATATTGGGCCACGCCGTTCCGGGCCACTTACCGAGATTGACTTGGGTCGTGAACGGCTTCTGGCCTTCTGAGGCGATTCGTCTTCATCTTCATCGCTCTCCCCTTCGTCTGCGCTGATCGGCTCAAAGAGGTCATAAGACCTGATAGACTTGGGCGTCTGTTGGCCGTGGTTTGTGATAGCGATGCGCCAGCCAGTTCGTGTACTATGATCAAAAGCATATTTGAACTCGCGATGAACATGCATGTGCATCTTCAGCTGGTCAATCGACAGATGCGTAGCAAAGCAGTGGATGCAGGTCCAGCTATCCAGCGTACATAGCGCGCCGCTGGGCAAGTGCCACGTCACCACAGCAGCGTCGGCACTCAGTTCCCCGAGCTTTCGCTTCTTCCGCTCCTTGGGCTCCTTGCCCCGGGCTTTGTCGCTCAGCTTCTTCAGGTTGTACGTTTGTGGTTTTCCACGATTGCGCAGGGGCCTGCTCGGAGTCGTCGCCTCGCCCTCAAGCTCTTCGTCGTCCACCAAGCCGTCTGCGTCATCGCCCAATTGTCCGTTGACCAGAGTTTCAGCCCTGCCGTTCACGTGACCATTGGTAAGAGGCTCTAGAGCACCGTTCAAGCTCGAGTCCTTGATATCGGGCGGACTGGCGCTCTCTGTCGACGGAAGCGGTCCAACAATAGTAGAAGAGGTCCAGCGCAGATCCATATCCATCCAGAACGGATCCAGAATCCGAGCCGTATCCCCAGATCCCCTCCTGAGCCGGACTTGCGACGCCACGCGACCTTTGCTGTATGCATACTTGATTTGCGATTGTAGCGACCATTTCCGCGGAGAGCTTGAAGGCGTGTGCATGCTCTCTTGGCCATGAAGCAAGTATCTCGGGGGCCAATTGGGGTCTCCGAATGACTCCAGCTCTGCAAGGATGAAGTAACAGTCGTCCAGATCAAACCCCTGGTTGTCGTTGCGTTCGACATAGAGCTTCTCTGCGGCGACCTCGAATGGCTGCGGCAAATGGATCCTCACAGCCTCACAGACACCAGTGACGCCACAAAACTCTTTGATTGTGCACATCTGACTGTCACAATAAAGAGGGCGCATTTCCACGCCGGCCAACCACTTGAAGATGGTGATCTTGCAGCGCGCGCGGATGCTGGGGGTGTCCTTCTTCACGGGAGAACCCCCGTTGACCATGCCGTTGGTGGCCGGCTTGGGCCCGTCGTTGCGCCATATCCGGAGGACCTCGATGCGAAGAACCCTCTGGGAATCGGCTGGCGGGGGTTGCTGAAATAGAGCCGGGACGGACGCAAAACCATTCATTCCGAGGCTGTCGTCGGTAACGCGACGTCTTTTGGCTGGCCTGGGACTTTGGTCACCGGTCGCCGGCTTCTCCCCATTGGTGGAGGATGAGACAAAATCTATAGTTGTCTTCCAGATACGATGAAGAAATGGCGAATCGCGTTTGTACGGTGTGGTTGCTGCCATCTCTGGGCGGAGACATCAGTGCAAGTAGCCCCCTCGAGTAGCGGCTGCCGTGGTCTATGCAAAGCAAGATGTAAGTCAGTGGGAACGGCCAAGAATGAGCCTTTTCCACACACACGAGCAAAGGTAGGCCTATTAGTGGATAACCATTATCATGTATGTTACGCCGAAGTTTCAAAAAGGATGACGGATTTAGAGAGGCGAGTAACAATCGCTCAGGAAGGCGATTGTAGCCTTCTGTGCAGTGGGCAACCGAAAGAAAGAATGAAGGGGGAAAAGAGGGCAGGATAAAACTGCTCGCGTAACTTGATGGATGGATGGATGTGAGGGATTGGAAGGGATTGAGACGGGACGTGATGGATGAGATGAGATGAGATGAGAATGCGACTAGGTTTAGAAGGACAGAGAGAAAAGGCAGCAGCACCGGGGGCCGGCAACAGCAAATCTGAGTTTAGAGGCGTGGAAGTAGTAGAGGACCATTCATCGAATCGATCAACCGAGAACCAACTCAATGCCCAGTCTACTACTGCTACGACACATCAACAACAATTAAGCTTAACTTGCAGCAAGTACAGACAGCACGGAGGCAGGACTGTCGCAACCCGGCCGTATGTAAACAAGGCAGGCAATGCAGGAAGGGAGTGTAGAGAAAAGAGAGAAAGAGAAAGAGAAAAGGGGGCAAGGCAACAATACACCCAGGCGCACACACTCACACACTATGGGACGTGGTGTGTCGTGTGCGTGGTGGTGAGCGTGTAGTGTCGAGTGGTCGGGATGGATGGGTATGGGTATTTGATGTAATGTATGCAATGGATGCGCAGTTCACGGTTGCGAAAGGGAAAGAGAAGTAAAAGAGACGCGTACCGTGCCAAAATCAGACCCAGCTCGCCGCACACCCATCGACAGGGGGTTTCGGGTCTGGCTGTTGTGTCCTTGTCGCCTGCTGTCCACAAAAACTCGCACTGGCCTTTTTCTTTCTTCTTCCTTCTCAGGGACGGCGGAAGATCGCGTCACGTGCCGACGCCGACTATTTCTCGGGGGAGAGTAGAGACAGGCGCTCCGTGAAACTTGGGGAAAATAAAAAGGTGACTTTAGAAGGAGGAAGGGAAGCGCCGGGCGCGTGAAAGTAAAGAATCGGCCAAGGGAACCGTGCCGATTGAATGTGGATGCCAATCAAATGGAACTAGTGATGCCAAGCAAGCAATTCAATGCGACTCTGGTCATCTACTGGCTGCTGCTATTCGAGGCTCTTCTGTAGCGACAACCAGCCCGGAACTCTATGCGAGACGTAGCTATTCGGGAAAATGTTGCAGTGCCCAGGCGAGAATGTGTGTTCGGTTGGGCGCGTGAGCAGGACCAGGAAGGGTAGAGGATTATGTGATGTGAGTGAGCAGCCAACACCGATTATTCTCTTCGCCTAAGGCGAAAACAGGAATAGCATGAGGTTGCACCTTGCTCCCAAGCCATTCCTGACAAAACCCGGACCCCACTACGGACCTGCATCTAATTATATTCCCAAGTCTCACTCCCAGAATCTTCTTTCTCGATTTTTCCCACGTCGACGATATACTTGGACAACTCCAAACCCTAGTGTACCCTGTATTCCATGTCGGCTCTAGCATCCCATCTACTCAGAGAAGGCTGAAATGTAAGTCTGACCCCTCTTACGGCCCTTGCAAGAGAACCTGCTAACATGCGAAGAGTCCAAGGCCACCAGCCTTCTCCCCGAACATGGAGATTTTGCAAGCCATGTTGTAGGCTCAGAGGTTTTCTGGAGTCTTTGCTTGTACTATTATGTCTCGGTTGTATAAGGGAGAGAAAGTCCAGACCGACTTCGTTGCAAACGAAACTCTGGACAGCCTGTCGTCGACGTGGTCGTTTTTACCTGCCAAAGACGCCAGCAGCCACTGTATGCCACCCCTACTCTCACAGGACGGACAACCAGCAAAGTTCTACTTCCCAATAAGTAGCGACTTTCTAAATCGGAATTACAAAGACGAGTCATTTGACTACACGCCCTGCAAGCTTCTATCCAGAGAGCCATGTTGATGGAAATTGGCTTGGGAAGGGCATCATATGGGGGAGCTTCGTGTTGTAGCACAAAGAGTGATGCTGAATCGGCCAGGATGACAGACTACTGCTGCCCGTGACTTATTTCACGATTGCAGAAAGTTACCACACTTTCATCCACGACCATCATCGGAGCGCGACAGGGCACATGCAACATTGGAGCGAGCAACGATGCAGGCCGGCCATGGCCCAGTCAGCTGTCCTGACGGTGATAGTCGGAGTTTACTGGGCCAGAACGCAGCAGCAGATGGGGCGTCTTCAGCATCCCGACTTACAGCACAAGTTGGCCGTGTTCTTGGCAGAAGCTTCTGATCGGTACCTTGTTTACTTCAGGGGACCACTTGAGGCCGGCGACGTCGCTGATTGGCGGGTGCTCCTTGACAGGGCGCACAGACTGTTCCACCGCCGCTTATCGCAGAGGGCGGAAGTGGGTCGCTGTTGAACGATAAGCCCATTTCACGCTAACGTTGGAGCGATGATCAATTGAGTGACTGCACCTTCCGTCGTCATCGCATTCATTCGATTGTTTCCTACCTTGACCATTTCGCGAAAAGGCCAGCTCTTGCAGTCGCAGTCGCCTCCCTTCTTTACTGTTCAAAATGGTCATGATTCTATAGGGGACTCGCTCAAACCTACTCCAGCGTCCGGGCTTGCAACTTGAGCCACAAAGAACACCGCGTTCGACTTGGCCACTGCCCTGGGAACCTCTTTGGCCCAGAACGTGAATCTGCGCGGTTCTGCTTCAGCCCTCCCCACTACGCTCACCTCACCTCACCTCACCTCACCACGCACCTGTTGAACGCCCTTTCACGCTACATCGCTGCGATCCAAGATGGCGAGTAGCTCGGACGAGGATTTCGGCGCCGACTCCGACTACAAACGACCTCGAACCCCTACCCGCCGATTGCCAGCCCGAACCGCGAAACAGAAGATACCTGTGCGCACCACTCGTGCTAGCGCTTGCAACTATCGCGAATCTTCTGATGATGACTCAGATGGTTCTGCCTCTGACGCCGATTCATCTGCAGATCAGACGCTCAGTGTCGAGGCCAACGGTGGAAAGCGCAAAAGAGCCGCCAGTAGCAGTCAGGATGTTCGCCGCTCGAAACGCACCCTTCGCAGTGCTGGCTCGCCCAGAACACCCCAGCGACCACGCAAGCGAAACAGCCCTGTCAAGAAGAAAACACCCACGAACAATAGTGCAACCAGGACTGCGGCCATTCAGTCACGGGATGTGTGCAGCTTGGCTGGCGATTGGGCAACACTCCCATACCTAGTGTGGCGCACCATCTTTGATGAAATCGCCGCGCCTCTGCGCGATCTATCAGCCCGCGAGGAGGTTAAATCCGAGGCTTCACGCACGCTCCTAGCATCTGCCCGGGCGTCGAAGATCTTGGCCGAACCTGCCTTGACCGCGCTGTATCAGACACCACCTCTGACACCGCTCTCGACACACCAACTACTTCACACACTTATGACGCCTCCAGAGTCGACCATGTTCAACTACCGACCGAAGATTGAGGTGCTGCGTATCGAGGTTGAACAAACGCTTAGCAGGAAGAACATGGGCACATACCTCAATCTTAAGGAGCTACTTCAGTATCTGCCCCGTCTCAAGCACATCGACTTGTATACAGCCCTTGATGCGAAACCTTGGCGTCAACTAGACCAGTCGGTTCGTTGGAAATATTCGCCGGAGCTGTTCAACGCTTTGCAGTCCATGCCCCCTATGGGCAATCCCGAGTTAACCGATGAGGGCCTGACGTACCTGCCTCTGGAGAGTTGGAGCTGGAGTGCTCGTCTTATACCCTCTGCCTGGTCCATGGACGAGATCCGCTCAATACATTCAGCGCCAAGCTTCCAGTTCCTTCGCAAGATCACCTTCGTCAACTTCCAAGTCCCGTCAGTAACAAGCAAGATTAAGGATCCAATTGCCATTGCTGCCATGGACAACCCCGTCATCCAAGATTTCGCCTCTACCATTACACTGTTGCCGAAGCTGGAGCATTTGGTATTGGAAGCTTCGACCGTGGCGAACGGATCTCTACTGGAGCAGTTGCCGAGAAATCTGAAACATTTTGAGCTCATCAACTGTTGGGACGTCGAGGCCGAGCATATGGTCGATTTCTTGCGAGATCGCGGCCATTCCCTCAAAAGCATCGTGCTCAACCATTGCCAGTCTCTCAGTCTTCAGTTCTTACCTATATTGGGCACAGCTTGTCCAGATCTGGAGGAGATTCATGTGAACACAAAATACTTCCGCCACCATGAGTTCTACAACGATGATCAGCCGTTCTGGGATGTTTTCCTAGAGCCCGAGCAGATCCCGACCTGGCCGACCAAGCTACGGTGCATCGATATGCAGCATCTCCAGTTCAACGAGGCTTATCGGGCCGCGCACATCTTTTGTAAGAGCTTGGAGACCAGCGCTCATCGTCTGCCTCATCTTCGCAAATTGGCAATTGACATCAAGCTCAAATGCAATCTCAACGTGCGAACGAAACTGCGGAATTACTGGACCCCGCGATTGCAAACTATCTTCAAGCGGCCCCTGGTTGTACCCACTTCGGTGGCAGATGCTTCTCGTTTGGCTAAGCAACTTGAGCAGCAGGCGGTGTTAGAACCTGGACGTCGCAAGAGCCTCAAAGCTTGCTCGACGCCCATGCGACGGAGTGTTCGCATTGCTGAAATCATATCCAGTCCCGATGTGACACAAGACGAGGCATCAGCTACAAGTGGCAGAGAGGGTCAGTCGAAGGGGGCAGGTCCGAAAAGAAGCCCGACGACTTGGCAACGAGAGCTATGATGCCGATGGAGAGAGCGATGACGAGCTTTCCGCAGAAGTCTACACCGACCCAACCAAGAACTCGCCCGTGCAACGTTTGTGCAATATCGTCGAGATCCAACTCGACAACTCACGAGTCGTTGAGGAGCAGTTTGCCATGGTCGACTTCCGTGGCGGCCCAGAGTCCGAGGAGGAAGAGGAAGATCCTGACTGGAACGGCCGTGACGAAGATTTCGATGATTGACGAACGCCCTCCTGTCCGAATCTCTGCGCCGTGCACAACAATTGCTGCTTGGGCCATCTCTGCTGTACGACTACTCATTTTGCTTGGCGTTGCGAGGAGTCGATTTTGTTTTTTCTGCAATTATTACGACCCTGAATCGCCACCAAGCTCACCCACTTCTGACGGATTGTATGGATGAACTTGCGTGGCCATGTTTGGCATTATAGGAGCCTGTGAAAGGAGCCTGGCTAGGATGACCTGATACCCCAAAACAAACATACGAAGGCACGTCAACATGTGCCCGTTTGCATCATGAAATATTATTGTAATGACATAGAAACCAAAGATACTGCATATAGTTGCGATGAATGCACAAAACGTTATGCATCCTGGTTTTCTTTTGGCCCATGTCTGCCTGGATACATGTACGAATTTGATGGGATGAATGGCAATAAGATGAGAGCCAATACTTCTAACCCTTGACAGTCTTTCACAAGTGGGGCTTACCTTCGTGGACACCATAATGAGACTGTCATGTCTGGTCTCACTGGGCACCATGGTGAGTTAAGTATGCCAGTGAACCCTTCGATTGATAAGCAACCTTGTACAGAAATTGGTCTTCGTTTGGTGGGCCTGAAGCGGCTGTTCATGATGATCCTTGTTCATGATCGACTACACGCAATACTAAAGATTTACATGTGAACTGTTGTAACTATAAGGGATATTTGATCCTCGAGTTTGAAGCGCCTCTCGGTTCTTTCATGAGTGGGATGTTGGTCTGAAGGCGGATAGGCAGGTACACGTAAGTGAGTCGTCAGGATCATGAGAATGACTGAAGGCAAAACGGCACGAAGCATGTAGCCTGCTGCTCATTTATTATTTACTTCATCTGTGACGCTCCGTTTTTCGCGGCCAGTCTGCCGCTTCCCACAGAAAGGGTGTACTCTGGGGCTCAACAAAACCTTCTTTCAGAGACCCGACCGAGAGGACATTCGACCCTGTGTAGGACCTTCATGTGATCTTTCGGTGACAACGCGCTGGAGGCTCAGAGTTGACAGCGGGTAATGCTGCTCCAATACACGAATGATCTTCTCTTATTGCGTGTGTAGTCACGTAAATGTCTCCCTGCGGCTGACACCCACGCATCTACTTGTCTGCGGACCACCACATAGGCTGGTAGGTTGATATTGATCAGACCGTCATCCGTTACTCCTTCGGAGTGACAGTGGTTGTTATCATCGTGCCACGAGCATGGATCTACGGCTCTGCCAACATTTTCTCGGTGCCTCATAAGGTGCTTGATCTGATTTCTCATATCCTGGCCGAGTACGGACGGGGTAGCTTCCGCCGGATAGGAGGTTGGACTGGGGATATGACACAAATTCTTTGGCCCAGTGCTCACCATGGCTCATTCTCCAAGTTTCTTTCTGGAATTTCTGAACCTTCAGTTAGGTAGAGAGGTTTGACCAGAGGAGAGGCCTTCTGGTTTTCACCTATTGGGAACATGACACCATAGTAGCAATCAGCTTTGGATTACTCATCGTTTTTGATACTACAGCTGCCCCAAATCATCGTGTTTTATCATACCATCTCGTGTAGACTTCTTGAATATCCCCTTCCATGCACCATTATACCCATGGCTACTTTATTTTTCCATTCATATCGGAGTTGTTAAGCTGGGCTGCTACAGGAGAGTTATGATACGTCCGGGACTATATAGCGGTTGCTCTGGTCCGCAATAGAAAAACGGTCGTGGGTGACAAATATTTTGATCGTTTGTTTCCCGGCCCCTGAGATGTGCCCTTGTACCAAGATGATTTGCTATCATGATGTTAGCCATGGAGAGTATCATCCAACCTTGTAAGTAAGTTAACTATTATTTGCATTCTCAAAGCTTCCGCATTTGTAATAACCTCACCAGGAGCCCTTTACAAAGTTCTTCAGAGCCTCACAGTAACTTGCAGTGCTGGATATGTGTATACAATACACCGGTTTGAGAGCCAGAATACAAATAGGCAGGTGAGAGAACTTCGAGCAACTTCCGTGTCTCGGGAATAGCTGGCACATACTTGTTTTTTTTTTTGTCCTATTGCTTTTCGACTCATACAGGCAGGCCAGCGGAAACAAGTGACTCAAAACCGAGCAAACTCAACACACACATTGGCTCAAAAAGAAGGTATTAGCTGGCACATACATGTGGTGCATGGGTGGTCTCGAAATCCATATCACGTCTCAACCCCCCTTCATACATCTAGCAAAGACTCGTATATTGAACAGGCAATTTATTCTTAACGTTGATGCAGGTTCACTCTTACTCTGCTAGTTGCGTGTCTATTCCACCTGTTGGCTTGTTGGATTGTCATTGAACGGTAGCTGCGTAGCTGAATCAATTGTTGAATTTTACCAAACCCAAGGCCGGTTCAGCACTCGGAAACCCTATGAAGCCGGGTCAAAGTTGAAGACGACAACGAAGCAGATCGAGTGACTCGCTACTGTCAAGGCATCCAGGCAGTAAAGAGTCGCTCGGGTCAGCGGCATCGATCTCAGCTCTTACAGCTGATTGGTTGAAGCAGCGCAATCTCATCATCACCAGCGTCATCATGTCAAGAGATATTCAAACTCAGAATTTGAGGTGATACTTTTGATTTATATTATTAATATCTATATTCATTTCCATTTTATTCAATCGCGTACAGTTTTAAACGCTTGGAGACACGGACAACTTCCAGTACTTCTCCGGTTCCTTTTTCTGATGATCGACTGACAATTCTTACGTACCACCACAATGAGTAAAGAGCCACTTCAATTCAACACAGGTGTGCTTGTAATAATAAACCCATTCTCATAATTGCTATTGCCATTGGTTAGAATCAAAGGTGAGGTACGTAGCAGATGATGATGAGTCAGTGGACGCAGGTGCCTGGCAAGAATGCCCCTCACTGGAACAAGATAAGCGAATTCAACACTGGAAGAATTGTACAATTGCAACCAGGCCTGATCATCAGGCGCCTCAAAGGTGTGAAATCAAAACTGGGATGCCCAGCTGGTGAACCACACTTCCTTCATTCGGTTTCCATCATCATCATCATCACGTTCATCATCACCTTCACACTCAACTTCATCGCTTTCATCACGCCACAAGCATCCAGCTCTACTCCTCTCAAGATGCCGGGCTTGCCGCTGGAGGTTTGGAGCAACATTGCATCCAATTTCCAATTGCAACCCTTGGATTTGGGCGACTACGCCCCCAACTCGACCTTCTTGGCCACACAAGCTTGTCTTCGCAACATCTGTTTGACAAGCCACACGCTTGCCGCGGCAGCTCAACCTTGGCTATATAGATCCATCATTCTCTATCCCGACCCTGAATATCCATCCAAAGGCCCCAAAAGCTTTGTGCAACTGCTGCGCACTCTAGCTACCTCTCCGTCACTGCGATTGCACATTCGACACTTCGCTTGTGCGCTGAAGCTGTGGCCCACCGAGCGCGATGGGTGCCAGGACGAGCGTAAATTAGTGCATCAAGAGTGGCAGGCTGTGCGCGACGTCTTTGAGGATTTGCCGCCTGCCGAGAAAAGACTCTTCGTCCAAGCCGCACTCCTCGAGCCTTCATCCCAAGTTCCGGCACCACAGATCTGGCCCTACGCAAGACATCTCGAGACAGGGGTAGTAGTAGGTGGGATCAAGGGTTGGAACAGCGACCCGCAAGCACCCCAGAAGCTACTGGCCATCCTACTCTGTTTCACCCCCAGACTGCAAACCCTATTGCTACAGGTCAGCCCGCTTGCGGACTCACCCATGCGACCTTTCTCCGACCTATTGCAATACTTCCCAACTCAAGGCAGTGGTGACCAGAGTCCTGTCCTGCCACTCTTGTCAACGATTCGTCTGCAGCCAGATCGTATCACCACCACGAGAGAGCCATGGACCGGCGTCCAGTTCTGCCAGGATTTCCTCGAGCACCTCCCCAGTCTGCGGCGGCTAGACCTGTGGAAGTCATGGTGCACTAGAAATACGGATCAACAACCCGATCCCAAATGGGCCAGTAACTTGGAGGATATCAACATTGCCTTGAAGGCTCCTTTGGGGGATATAGCTTGCTTCGTGGAGCAGGCAACCGCTTTGAGAACCCTCAGAGTTGACTGCATGACCCTGCCGTTGGCCTTCAGCGTCCAACGTCCGCGGCGGGACCTGAACAAAGCCTTACAGCAGCGCGCGGGCACGCTAGAGCGGTTGCGATTGACGGGCATGGCGGGTGCCTTTCGAGGGCAAGGGCAAGCCTCTGGTGCCTCCCACACCTTCCCCACGTCGAGCACCTCGAAATCGAGTACCATCAACTCAGAACACGAGGTATCGCCGAAGAGGTACGAGTCCCGGACATGCTTCCTCCCAATCTCCGAAGCCTCAAGCTCTTGTTCCTTCAGGTTGACGACTTCGACACCTTCATGCTCATGTTTCCTCTGGACTTGGAGTTTGCGCGCGGCCAAAAACGCCTCAAGCGCCTGGAGACGATCCACCTGGAAGTCTTCTCCGCCACCAACAAGGATGACCCGAGACAGAGAGCGGATATCGATGCCAGGGTGGTGGCTATTCTGGAACAGGACTGTATCTGCACGTATACCTTGAACGGCCACCAGAGAGACGCTGCCAATATCCAGCCCTGGCCACTTGACGGCATCTGGTGAGAGAGAGCGTTCAGTGCTACTTAATCTGGACTCTGTGGTACGTTGCTAGCTTACTGCAGGCAGAAAGGGCAGAACTGGGAGTCACGAGGAGGATGGGTCATGGCGTATGAGGAGTGCATAACGTTCATGGATGAACTAGGGGGACTTTGGTTAATCTTTATCTCTAGCTGCGATGGCGGAGCCCCAACTAGCTATATAAATGTAAATGCCATGGTTCAATGATAATCCTTTGACGACCCGGATGTATGTTTTATCATCATGATGAAAGGCAGCCCAATGACGCCGCTGACTAATAATGGCTGAACGGAAAACCAACTGCATTGATGCTGAGTTATAGGGAGCCAAATCACCCCATTCTCCAAGACCTGCAATCGTCATTATCCACCAAGCACCGAGTCGCCATCAAAAGACCTTTCTTATGATTATCTACATTGCCAAGCCCCTTTTAACTTGAGAAGACTACTGTTCACTAGACTGATCGATTAAGTGAATCAGCGTGTTTTTGGTCTTGGTACAAGGCGAAGAATCAAGATGGCGTCCCAAAAGGACCAGCCGCCGCAAGCCGGGGGCAAAGTGCAGCTGTCCCTCAGCCTGCGCACGAGTCCGCCGCACACCCCTTTCCGTCCACGACCCATACCCCTCGGAGCCGCTCCAGCTCGTGGCCGCCGTCGAGCAGACCGCGTCCCCGTTCCCCGCGCGCGCCGTCACGGTCCTGGCCAAGTACTCGTGTCTGGACCACTCGCCCTCGGGCGACGCTTTCGCCCTCCTCCACATGAACTCGCCCCGGATCGTCGTCGACGACGTCGCGCAGTGCCCGGCGCCCGAGCTGCCGCTGCGGCCGACCAAGCGCGTCACGCATATTCGGGTCTCGGGCGATCCGGACCTGTTGAAGCGGCGAGAGGAGGAGGACGGGTTCGACTTTGTGACGGTGCCGCCGGTGGGACGGGGGCGTGCGGAGGTGGTGTGGGAGCTGAGTCCCGCGAGGCTGGCCCGGAAGTTGGGGAGGGCGGACGAGGCTGTGCAGGAAAAGTTGCTGCGGTTCTTGCGGCCTGGCGATGTGTACAGGATCACGCCAAGCTCTCACTTAAGGATTTGCTGGTGGACATTTGGCAGTCTCGAGGGTGGTGATGAAGAAGGGCCGGGCGAGAAGGGCGAGAAGAGGAAGAAGAAGAATAGAAAGGTGGCGCGGTGGACGTTACCGGACGACCTTCCGCTTGTGCGGGCGCCGGGTATGGATGAGACGGAAGACGTGGCCCGCAGGCTGAGGGACTTGGTGGATTTGCATGACGTGAATCACTTGAGTTCTCGAAGCGCCGTCGAGGGCGAGGAGAGGCCGGTTGTAAGAGACATGCGGGCAGAAGGATGGGTATTTGGTGAGCCGGAGGCTGGCTTAACGATGGTCGCTGCAGAGGATCAAGGAGCGGCAGTATTCACGATCACTGAATAGGTAAGAGCCAGAAAGGCTCTTCGATATTTTATATAGTAACCATGCTCATATCACAACCATCTACTTAGGGAGATCTTTCATCTGGTACACTGTTATAGTAGTAACTAAACAAGTGCTGCCATTGTCTTCAACACACGTCCTTCGCGCTTACAAACCCGCGTGGATAACTACTTGAAGACTTAACTAACCCAAACAAAGGCTCATCAGGCCAGCCATACCCCGTTGTTTAGGAGCGGCAAGCAGATCCAGTAAGTATTTGGCTGAGCTGACAGACAGACAGTGGTGCATGGCACCACAGCCGACCGGAAAGATGGACTAAACTTGAGATATGTGACAGCGAGCCCTCAGTTACAGATAAGTTTTATCCCACTCAAACTATGCTACCATAGTTTAAAGAGAAAACGGTCAAATATAGAAACACAATCCGAGTGGAACTGTGCGGTGGATAGTTTGCAACCGAGTGTATACTGTTAGTAATAAGGTTTCGCCAACTGTGGTCTTGGCTATACTCAAACTCTAATGTATCCAAACTCGATATCCATCTGGATCTTTGTGTATATACAGACGGTAATATCCGTCGTCTCGTGTGGTCTAGATTGGCATAACTCGGACGCTCAGACAGGGCGATTTTCACAGCGTTGGATTGTTCCGTTATTATGTTGACTTTGTAAAGTTCATTGCAATAAAAATAACAAGTACCTGGGTAAGGTGGGAGACAACCTGAATAGCTTGAGCTTGGCCCGGGGTTTTTCTTTTCCTCGGCCGTGTGAGCCCCTGCTCAGTGACCCCTGTATCAAGCACCTTGAGAGTCGACGGCTTGCTCGTGGTTCGGGTATTTACCAGTAACAGGTTCCTGAGCTTCGGCTCCGTTGTACGTAATAGACATACTTGACAGAAACAGGAGACACACAATGTGCTCCGAATACTATCAGCTAAGTGATAATCAAATCGTACTTGTCCATGGGATCTTGACTTCCACTCCCGGGTTTCTCACAGCTGAAAGACAAAAACAGCTGGGGCATCGGGGACCCCAAGGGTTAGATTTCCGGTCAAATCAAGACTGCGGCGTGCCGTCCAAGTGCGAGAGCAGACTATGGGCCGACACCACCAACCTGCAAACCCCCTTGCGCCGCTGCCCTGCTCGACATCATCAGCGGATGCCAAGACGACGACCACCAGCTAGCCCTCCCTCCCGCTCCCGCGGCGAGCCTTGACCCTTTCCAGGAACATACATACCCTCAGCGCGCCAAGTGAGGGTTGACTACTCAACGGTGTGAACTGACTCGCACTCGGCCTTGAGCAAACTCTAAAAGACGGAATGACTACTGGTTATAGTAAAGACGAGTGAGAGGAGAGATCGCCTTTTGCTAGTTAGGTAAGAAGAACTGGGAATCCAAATCCTTGACCAGCAGCCTGATGAGGTCTGAGTGGTGCGCCTGTGTATCTAGATTGATTAGATATGGAGCAAGGTCGAGATGTCAACCCACCAGATATGGATCAGGGAGGTCCCTTTTGTCCTGACGAGCGGTCCAATGCGGCCTTGGCTGCGGTATACAAGTCTTGAGAAAATGGTAAGGCGACAGACTTAATGCAAGGAGACCAAAGCGCAGTGTCCATACCCGGTCCAACAGAGCCACTGGGTGGATGACAATCTGGATCTAATAGGTCCAAGATCTGGCCAAAACCGTTTCACATAAGGGGGCTTGTTGGTGCATATAATATACCAAGCTGATATGGTTCCCGGTTGTCCAGCAATTGCATCCCTTCGGAACTTCCCGCCAGGGAGCTCGATGCTACCTGTCACATACAAGTGGACGGGCAATTCGGCGGCCGCCACTCGGCTCGGCATGTCGTGCGCGCTCAGCGAAAATCTCGGATCCTGCTCCGGGTGGATCAAAGACTTGACAGGGAGCCGCTAGTAGACAGGCCGGATCCCTGCCCGTCAAGAAGCATGCCTCGTATGGTATGGGATGGCTAAGCCCCGTCTGATTGTCGGATTTATCATTTGCGACGTGGTATGGAAAAACCTCAGCCGTTGACAGCTCTCTTTCCAGGCGTTGGGGAACTTCCTTCTGGTGTTCTGTGATCTTGGGACTGGGGTTGGGGATCTGGATCGATCTCTGGCTTTGATTAAGGATTACGAGACCACGTTGGGTGTTATGGGGCGCCAGCATCGCAGCTAATCGCGCGCATCTGCATCTTCACCAACACAGAAGAGGGAAGAGCAGATTGAATACGCCGATCCGCACTCATTATAGCACGACGCTCAAGCACTATGCGACATTCTCCATCGCGGCGCGTGAACTGCTGAAGATCCTTCCTGATGCTAAACTCATAAGCTTAAAATTTTACTGATCGCCGGTCACTCGGACCCCGAGAAGGCACTTTCTGGCCCATTTATCGACACTGCCGGACGGGGGTGTCTAGGATGCGTACATGTCTGCATGTAGCACTGACGGCCAACGACTCAAGACGACAGCAGACTCCGGAACAATTCTCCCTCTCCCCTAGGATGTTGCGTTTCAGGTTGATACAGTTTACTGCCATTGTAGGCAATGGGTCTCGTGTGGTGGCAAGACACACAACACAGACGGACGAGGGTCAGCCACACAGACACCTTCATTGCAGCTTTTGCTAGAGCGGGACCCACCCCACAGGGCTAAGCAATAGGTACTTCCAAGTGCTAAGTCCGAACCCGTATTCCGCACTTGCGCCAGCATCACGAGCGCCGGAGAAGGGTGCTAGAGCTAGTAGCCGTTGGATTTTTGGTTTCGGGAGCACTGGCATACTAAATGAACATTCTGCAACGGTCGAAGCAAGCCACTCGTCGCTTCTCGGCAGGATCTTCGCGGCATCTTGCCATCTTGCGACAACCACGTCGCGGGGACTCCACGAGCGCCAATTGACATGGACCAGCGAAGCCAGTTCACAGACTGCACCTCGGCAGAAGGACGACTCGACGAGGTGGAAGCTGTCTTGAGGTTAGCTCATGGCATCTTCCGTTATCCTGACGTCTATCCGTCTCCTCCAAAAGGTGGACGCCGGAGTTGGCTCGAGTATAACGTCCATGGGCAGTGGACTCCGGCCGAGGGAGATTATTTTTGCACATGGCTGGCAGATGGGCAAATGGGTGAGGCCCCATCTCCCAGATCCGCAATGCAACGTCTAATCGCGATCCTAGCAGGGAACATCCCTCGACCTTCGCCCTCACTCAGCCAATCCCGAACGGCCCTCCCCTGGGGAAGGGCCAGTCTTGATCCCAGATCGATGCAGGGCTTGTTAGATTCCGTGTACCCACCAACCGTCTTGTTCGTGTTCCGCGAACTCGTCCTCCCTTTTCCACCATGGCCGTGTCGGCCGATATAATGGACAGAGAGACCCGGCTCTCCTCTAGAGGGATCTCCGTAAATTGCCCTCCAATGCTCAAGTTCTTCGTCGGTTAACAAACAGCATCTCGGAAGCAACATACTGGATCTCGTTGTAAGCGAGCGGTGATCACGATCCTTCCCGTCAAGATGGCTTCGATGGACGGCACGATGGACTTGTCGAAGCTGCCGGACAAGTTCGACCAGACACTGGCCTTGATCACACTCTCGTCGGTATTGACGTCTATGTCAAGTAAGTGCTGCCTCTTCTTCCGCTGCCATATCGTGTCAAGTGAGATTTCTGACCGAAGGCCGGCCTCCAAGCTTTTCTTGTCGTTATTCGGGCCATTATTCGAACTGGTATAATCAAGAAAACCGGAATAGACGATATTTTGATATTCATTTCGACTGTACGTCACATAGAGCAAAACCCAGGATCATTGGCATAGGTGCCTTAAACACATCCACTTACTTCATGGAAATTCTAGCTCTTCACCATCGGTTACCTCATCTGCCTCGTTCTTGCACGGGACGCCGGCTTGGGCCACTCGATCCTCACCCTCACGATAGCGCAGATGGAAACGCTTCTCAAGCTCACATACGCCATCGAGATCATGTACTACGTGATTATCATAGCAACCAAGTGTTCCATCGTGGCCATGTACTACAACATTGGTGAGTAACAGCAACTCCCAAGCTATCGTCCACCACAACTCAGTCCTCTCTCTCTAACTCTCAACTCAACAACAACCACAGCCCTGAGCCAATCCTTCCGCATCACCTGTCACGCCACCCACGCCCTCCTGGCCGTCTTCTTCGTCGTCTGCATCTCCGTCACCTTCGGCCAGTGCCAGCCCCTGTCGCGGCAGTGGGACCCGACCCTCGCGCCCGCCGCCCGGGCCGCCTCGTGCATCAACACGACCGCCTTCTTCTATTTTACGTCCGCCTTCAACATCCTCATGGACCTCTGGATCCTCGCCATGCCCCTCCGCACCCTGCGCGCCCTCCAGATCCGCCGCGGCCACCGCCTCGTCCTCTACGGCGTCTTCGGCGCCTTCGTCTTCGCGACGGCCATGTCGTGCGTGCGGCTCTACTCGATCTACACGTATACCCTGGCGGAGGATCCGTTTTTGGACGGAAACTTTGTGAGTTTCCCCTCCCCTCCCCAAAGCTCATCATAATGTGAAAGCTGTATGGTTTTCTTTCTTTTTCTTTTCCAGCCCGCTAATATGATGACCCCTTTTTTCTACACGTACAGATCAACGTCTGGTCCATGGTCGAGATCAACGTCGGCATCATCTGCGCGAGCGTGCCGGCCCTGAAGCCGCTCTTCACGCCGAAGCGGCTTCTGGCGCACATGCGCGGCGAGGACCCCAACGCCGGCCCCATCGGCGTCCGCAGCGGCAGCAGCGACGACCGGTTCCAGAAGAAGGCGGGCGTGATCCAGCACCACCACGCCGGCGGCGCCAGCGACGTCGACCTGTCTGCGCTGGAGGGGGGCGCGGCGGACAAGGTGAAGCGGCCGTCGACCTCGACGATCGCGATCCGGCTCGACACGGCGACGTCGCGGAAGCACCTCGTCGCCGAGTCCATCGGCGACGGCGAGGGAGACAGCGGTGACGAGAACACGAGCAGTCCGAGAGGTAGCGGCGGCTGCAGTGATCGCGAGTACCCGGGCCGGACGAAAGTGTCCGCCACGCGTGCCAGCAGTGGAGATGATGACGAGTATGACAATTATGAGCTCCAGAAGCAGTCGCCAAGACGTGTGTAAGAATACCACCTTGGCCATGAGAAAAGAACAAAACAAAATGGGGTGGGAAATGACTTTATGAAAGCTGGGTCATCAAGACCGGCTACGAGGGATGAGAAAGAAAAAGGAGTATGCACGGGACGTAACCAGACGGGTATTTGGTAATGAGTAGTATAAAGTGAAGTAAATACGGGCGTCACGGGACTGCCACCTACAAGCATATAATACTCAACACAACCAACAATTCTCATATTCATCCTTGTTTTGGAGTTTGGAACGGATTGGGGGTTACATGTAATCACCCTCCAGGCACTTGATCAACAACTGTATAAAGCAAAACTAGACAGCTGAGGCTACATGTATTACTCATATTCTGCTTCAGTGGGAGCCCCGGCAAACTTCTTTTTGGCAACACAGTCGTATCACTGGCCATATAATCCAAATTAGAGTAGTCACTTGCAGTTAGTAAGAAGCGTAGTGCGTAGCCCCTGAAGCCATGCACCACTTTCACCCCTATTATTTCGCCACTACTATCACAGCCCTCTTTCTCGCTAGTTTGCACCGCGTGCTTTCACAGACACACCAGACGCCGAATGTAAACTACTGGGATCTGTTCGTTGCGCTAGAGGTTACTACTATGACGTTAAGGGAAAATGCTATAGTGTAGGGAGACGGAAGGAAATTATAGGAACAATGGACGAGAACAGGAAGTCTGCCCGCCGACATCATAGTGGCCAATGGGCTGGTATTGGCTATGCCTCATGGTTGTATAAGTAACTTCGGAGGAGTCTAGACAACTGTTCAACCCTCAACCCGAGTAGTAAGTGGACGGTATAAGTGCCTCAAACAAGTAGCCAAATATAGATCCCAAAGCAGGGTTTGGTACACTACCAGCTACCACTTGAGACCGTCTGTAAGATATTCTCACACCAGAACATTAATTCAATATCAAGGTAAGATTACTTTTACCAACCAGGTCTATCTAGAGTTCATCACTACCCTGGCGTAGGCTTGTAGTATTTATCTGCCCCTGGCAGAAAAGTGGCAGAAGCGTTCCGATGTAACAAAGGTTTTAATCCACCATCTTCGCTCTTATTTTTTTACCAGACCACTCATGTGTGTGCGTGTGTGTACCGCAAACCGTATATCAAAAGACCAAATATGCCGCTATCATCCAAACCTTCGCGCTTTTCGCTCCGCTCGTCATCCCGTTTGATTCTTGCGTCGTTGTTTCATGGGCAATATCCATTGGTGGACGTGTAAAGGGCTGCCCAGGTGTGAGCATAACACAGCCTTGTCGGGTCCCCTCGATTCTTGATTTCAATACTTTGTTCCTTGATCTCTAGGAAGCCTCAATCTCGTAAAGGTGCTCAGCATTTCCATTATGAACATGGATCACAGAGCCACCTTCATTAACGGTGAGGCTCAGCAGCGCCGCACCGGGTCATCTCTTCGCGGGATGGTTTCTGCGCATACACAACATGGCTAAAAGTAATGTTAGTGTAGAGCACTACTTACATTGGTGGGTCGAGTCGTCAAGGACTTACAAGGGAAGGTAGCCGTGGATGTTGGTATTGCGGATATCATTTCTGGCCAGCGACATCAACTCATCGATTTGAGATTCCCGGAGTCCGGCCGCAGTGAGTAGGCGACGTGACATACCATCAAGTCCCATGCATAGATCTTCTTCCACGTATCTTCCGATCAGGTTCCATTTCGGCTCCCGAGGCCACCCATTCACTGTCTTCGTTGTTAGAACAAGAGCGCTCCCCTTAATCTTAGCCATTACGAAGACGTAGTATAAGTGACTTACATGGCAACAATATTTGTTTGTGAACTATGTTGACAAAGCCATATTCCTTGAGCCAATCTTTGACGTACAGGATCCAGTGCAGGTCTCGTCCCATGGCCTGGGCACCTGCCGATAGCAGCTGTCTGTTCCGCTCCAGGTAGGTGCCTTCAGTTGTGCCGTCGTCCGAGAAAAGGTGCCAAGACACATCCTGGAATTCGATCCAGGCGTCAGGGTTCATGTTTAAGAACGCTTGCCTTTTGACGACATGTTAGCTTCGTCTATTTATCTACCTTTGAGTGGTGGCGGCCCATGGATGGGACAAGCTGAGAAACTGACCTGAGGACTCCTCTGGGGTTATCGAAACAGGAGCTCATGCCGCGTAGATGGACAAAGTCGAATTTGAGTGGGTAGTACATCCACTCCTCCTCAGCGTCGACTCGGCTGAACGTGCAGTTGGGAAGACGCGAGGGCTGGATCCTAGACAGATCAATGCCCAGAACTTGGGTCTGAGGATTCTCTTCAGCGAATTGGTTGGCCCAGATGCCGGTCCCGGTGCCAACGTCCAAGACATGTTTGGTACGATCGAGTCTGATGGGAGACAAGTATAGCCTGTCATCCAATGTGATCCTTATCAGGGTATGCTCGAAATCTGGCAGGCATGTTAAGCTTCAGGCTTCAATCTGACAAGTCACAATTCGTGGGTACTGCGCGAAGGTTGAAAAGGAGTGGACCTACCCAATCGATCCTGCTCGGCATCGTCGTTAGGTAGTGGGTAGCCTGTAGTAGATTAGGAAATGCATCGACATAGGTTTCAAAGCGTATGACTTACGACCGGGCTTGAAGTTCTGATACGTCCTTCCGCTGCTCGGCTCAGTTACAGACCCATAATACGGATCGTTGTCGTAGATGGAGAATGGTCTATGCGAACGGGTTAATTGGAAACGGTCAAGCGATTGAGAGCCATCATGGGGTTCTCGGGGGCCACTGACGTTGGGATGCGGCCATATGTATCCGTATCATAACCAGCCATAGGAGGAGGCATGACAGCGAGACGATGAAGGCGGCGGAGAGCTGCTGACGTAAGAATGCTGGACTGTGCGATAGCGGGCACGAGGACAGGGGTCTTTGGCAGTTCACAATGGAGGTCCTCAGGTATTGAGCGTAATTTCAACTGTGACTTCCAATGATACCAAGTCTAGGTCAAAGCAAAGCAGTGAGTGAGATTTGATAGAAGCATGCGCGGCCAGGGCTGGAAGATCGAGGCGGAACATAAGTAAAGTAAGCAAGTAAGCAAAGCACGAGCAGGGAAACGTCCAGACCTCTCCATCCGTGCATGAGATCGATCAGTTGATGTGCCTGTTTTGCTTGTGCAACTGGACCCGGCAATCTGGTTCGCTCCTTCTTTTTGCTGCACCCCTAGCCCTCCAATCCCGATCCTGCGCTGTTCTTCCCCCCCAACCACAACCCCATCCCCCGTTTGTACGGCTTGTAGATTATGTACGCGCAGGACATTTGATCATCCCATTAACTTCCGCAACTGTGGTGGTACCCAATTAGTTCTGCAATCGGTGCGGGGTTTCGTTTACGGATGCGACTGAAAGGTACTTGACATCGAATCACCTGCATCATGCTGCTTCTATATTCTCTCCTCAGCTCAAGTAGAATGCCGTCGGCACTGCCTATGTGCTATTTACAACCCGAGGAACAGGGCCAGCGTTACATATGACATTATTTTTACCCAGCAGCTCGGATGTGGTGCACTGTGATCATGCACGCCCCTGCCGACGGCCCTCGTCGCGATCCGCGAATTGAGATGCCTTCTGCCTTCCTCCCTATCACATTTCGCTAGTCGGTAAACCAACGACTCGAAAACGTAATCCAACCTGCCAACTGACCATCCTCCTCCGGCACAGAAGGCAAGTTTTACCGTATCACCTGCAGATAGATGTCCGAACATGGGTTCAATGTAGTGCAAATTTCTATTTCGAATGGGATATCCCCCTTGGTGACTTCAAGGCATCTCAGTACTTTCAGGCTATATGCTCCGTCAGTTAATGCACTGTGGTCTAATATTTACATACGACCATTTCCCTTGTTCATTTCGCATCAAACCAACAACATGTAGCGAGGTCGGCAAGGGCTCAATATAGCCACCTCAAGAGTCAAAGATAGCACCATAGGCCGCCACACCCCTCACCAGCATGCCCATCACCACCTTTTCCGTGACCTTGGGATTCGAGATGATAAACACCGCCTCTGCATCCGACTCCCTCACTAGCTGGTACGTCTCGGAGACGATATCCGGATAACCCTGCTCCGTTGTGTTCCAGATGACTGCGTTCGGGTCCGCCCTGCGCACCGTGGCGACCACGGTCTCGCCGTACGTCCTCAGAGGGTCCCGCGTGCTCCATAGCACGCGCATCGGGGTCTGATTCGCGAACATGAGCGATAGGCAGGGTCCGATACCAGAGCCCGTCGCCACGACCACGATGCGTCGGAATAGGCGGCTCGTGTAGAGTACGCCGTGGAGCGGGGCGCCACGGATCCAGAGCTTCCGGCCCCCCTCCGTTGACGCGATCTGCTTACTGGTCCAATCGCCTGCATTACTCACCACGATGCTGAAGCCCGTAATCTTGCTGTTGCCGCTCTCCGCCATTTCATCGGTGACGGATGTGTCCGGAATGGTGGCGAAGGCATGCCACTCGGTCAGCGGTGCGTCGCTCAGCTTGACACCGTAGAAAGGCTGCATGGGGCGGTAGCGGAAGTGAAGGCGCGTGGCGTGGTCGCTGAGCTTCTCGGGGTAGACGGCGTGGCGTCGCAGGCGCGACCACGAGAGCAGGCTGCACGAGGTAGAAACCCAGAAGAACCAAAAGTTGGGTGACGTGATGAGGACCATGCCGACATGCCGGCCCTGTTGTCTCGCCCGCACTTGAACTGCGAACGCCACCTGGACCCAGAAGCTCACGAGTGCCGTCCAGCCCGCGAACCGATGAAACATCTCGAAGTAGTCGTGATACCGCTGGCGTAAGCTTGGGTGCGCTGCGGTCAGGATCAACAGGAACATCACCACTACGATCCAGCTGGTCACCATGTTGACCAAGACGTCTGTCTGCGGATCTTTGACGAAGTCCCTCGTAGCCAGCGCCGTGTACAGGAAGTACCATGCCACCGCGGCGGTACCCGCACCACTATGGCAGCCGCCATAGTGATAGACCTTGGCGAGGCGCTTGCGGAGACCGAGAGGCCATGAAAGAGGGGCACAGGTGAAGAGCTCATACATGAGGTTGACGAAATTCTCCTGGCGGAACAGGAGGCAGCACATCAGGTTGGCTGATGCGACAGAAACGACGATCCACGAAGCCGGGTTCGCCTTGGTTACGACCAAGACGGTGACCAATACGGCGAGGTTGATGGTGAATATCCCACAGAATATCTTGCGGTACGTCGAGGCATACTTGTAGCGCGCCGTTTGGATCAGGTCCGGCGGATCTCTGTGCAAACTTGCATTCGGCAGGGTCTCCTTCGCCAAATCGCTGACAGAAGAGTCGAGTCTGGTGGTTACAGTATCTGGCCGTACTGGAACTGCATTATCGAAGTCATTGTGGTGATCGTATATTTGCTGAGTAGCCATCCTTGGTTGCATGAGAACAAGTCTATGACGATGCCCTCGGTGGGGTTTATGTCCTCCAGCTCGCCTCTCACCATTTGCTGAGTGAGTGGAAGAGTGAGGAAACAAGTTGATGCAAATGAGGAATGCCAACTCCAGAAGACAGCTATGTAAAAGGCTGGGGAAGGTTGACACTTTGTGCAGTCACGACGTTGCTCGGCCCAGAGAATATACTTTGGGGTAATCAGTGGAAAGTTGTTGTGTTCCTTCCTTCCTCCGTTTGTACAAGACCACATTACGAAGAAGCCGCGGATTCTCGTGTCTGCGAGTGGGAAGTTACACAAATGGCGGGATAGCTCAGGAGGGAAGCCTCATGACACGATGGGGCTGATGGCATAATGGGCCGCATTTGGAGTAACCATTTGACCTCCCTTAATGGCCACTCTTATAGACGAGAGGGAGGTTATGCCGTTGGTTTGTTGGTATGTTGCAATGCCACGCTGCTGCGTGGAAGGTGCAAACATGCAGGGTGATTCAGAGAGGCCACAAGCGCTTTGCCCCGGGAATATGGTGTCATCGGCGGCATCCACTGAGATTCGTTTCCGAGTCTGTCTCACGCACAGAACCAGGGACGGAGATGGGAGAGGCGGCTCTAGAACCAATGGAATGGATGCACGACATGACGCCCTACCCGCCGTGCGCTACGATGCTCGACTCCTTTCTCAGCTTTGGCCAATCTCGTGGGCCCGACAAACAAGTTCGAGGCCCGAGATGTGCTGAGAGGCCCATTCCATACACACGCGCGCGCGGACACACACGCACATAGACGCATTTCAAGCGTTGGAGTTGGATCATGGTGTTACGTATGAACCTATTAATGCGTGGAAATAACGAACAAGGAAAAGTCTTCTTGCCCCACCCCCAGTTGGTTGACCGGTTGGTTCGACGTTGGTCGTGCCACTCGGCCGGGTCGATCGGTGGATGGCTGTCTTAACTGGCAAACCGTCCCGGATCCTCCTTGCAGCTGAACATCTCGAAACCCTCAGGCTTTCAGATAATGGCAGAGAGCATCGACACTTCCGAAGTATTGCTTTAATTAGAAAAATAAGACCGAGGAGAGCCGATAGATCAGAATAGGATTGCTTTGCTTTCGGCCACCACGACAAAGTAAGTAAGTTTGAAGGCAGCTGCTTGGCACCGATTATCATGTCTTACACCATGTTTCGCGAGCCTGGACAAGAAAAACCGTTTCACCCGCCTCAAATCAAGATCGCACGGTTTTCGTCCGTAAAAGTAAGCTTACAATCAGTATGCCAGCCATTGACAAGACTATGACCCCGTCAAACCCCCTTCTGTCTCCGTACCAATCTCAAGCTCTCTTGAATTAATCTTATCGTTACGTAGTCTCAAGAGATCTGTGCCTACCTGTCCCACGTACTTCAGAGTATGTAGCAATATCAGCAAGTGTTATGTTGTTACCTTTCTACTTCGTGGGCCCGGCCTTCACCGCCACCACCGTCGTCGGACCCGGACCCGAGTTTGAGTCCTCGCCGCCGCCCCCACTGGTATCATCACCAGCAGCGGAAGAAGAAATCCTCTCGGTTTCCGCGTCGACGAGCGCCTGGGGCCGCGCCCGCTGCGTCATCTCGTCGTTGCCGCAGACCAGGACGGACGGGTTCCGGATGAAGATCTGGTCCATGTCCTCGAGCGTGCGGTTCGAGGTCTCGGGGTAGAAGCAGAAGACGATGGGCGCGAAGCATATGCAGAAAGCGGCAAAGACTAACATTGGGTAGGGGGTCAGTTAGTCGGCCAGAAATAGTGTGTGGGTGGAAGGCAAAGCAAGGGGCAGGGTGGTTAGGGGGAAGCTCCAACGTACTCAGATAGAAAGCCCAGCGTAGGTTATCCACGCCGGCCTTGGTGAACTGGACCACGACAAACGCCATGAGCCAATTCGTCCCCGTAGCCGCCGCCGCGCCGCGTGAGCGCCAACCTGTCGTTGGGTGTTAGAACGGAAATTCGACATAACACAGGTTACCCAGGAGGCATTGGTCAGTATTCACATGACTTGACCTATAAAAAGCAGAAGCAAGGGGTTGGCCATGGTGGGAAGAAGCCCTCCTGGGAGGTGTTGGTTGCTTACCGAGAGAGTTGATCTCAGCTGAGTAGACCCAGGGGACACCGCCCCAGGTCGGCGAGAAAAAGACATGATATAAGACGAACATGGCGACTGTCACGTTGCCCATCTGCAACCATACGGCTCGAATGTCAGCATCAGTTCTCTCCGGAGTTTCTTAGTGCTCCCGGCAAAGGGACGCCCCAAATATCCTCAAAGCGTAGATTGGGTACTCACCGTCTTAGTCTTCGATGGATCGTCCTCGCCCACTTTCAAGCAGATGGCCGCGATGAGATGGCAGACCGCCATGCCCACGGCTCCATTCAGCATCAGCCTAGACGAAAAGCGCACACCGAGGTCAGTCTCAATAGTATCCGTATGGTCCGAACAGCTCAGCTCGAGGGGGTGGGTATCAGATGAAAACATACTTTCGGCGTCCAATGCGGTCGATGACGAACAGACTGCAGAAGGCGGCGACCAGGTAGATGGTACCGCTGACGGCGGTGAGCAGTCGGCTCATCTGTTCGTCAAATCCGACATTCTCATGCAGCAGCGTCGGGAAATAGAAGCCTTTTGAGTGATATATTCTGTCAGCACAAGGATCGGCTCGAACTTGGTCTGTTGGCGACATCCGCAGCGCCACACGAAGTTTCCGCGAAATTTAAGGGGGTTTCAAACTCACCTAATGCGTTAATTCCAGAAAACTGCTGCATAAACTGCGTCCCACAAGCCAGCAAGAGGCGCCGGAAATTCTGCGTCTTGTCACGATGGCACAGCACATCGATAAGGGGCACGCGGCTCTCGCGCTCCAGCCGGATGGCCGTCTTGATGGAACGGTACTCGGCAACCACCAGGGGATCTTCTTGTTGCGGTTGGTTCCGCCCCTCCTCGGTCTCATCACTCCCGCTGCTCTCGTCGGAAGACGAACCGCCGCTGCCACCACTACCACCGCTGATCTGCGCAATAACGCGCAACGCCTCCTCATCCCGGTCCACGAGCAGCAACCACCGCGGCGACTCCGGCACCCACGCCAACAACGCCAGCACCGCAGCAAAGACCAACTGGAACGCGAGCGGGAACCGCCACTGCATCGCGCCGCCCGCCCCATGGTCGTGAAAATACATCCCATAGCTGATCCAGTTGGCCAGGCAGAAGCACGACACGTTGGAGCTGGCGCCGACGACCAGCAGCCGGCCCCGCAGGTGCGAGCGCGCGCACTCGGCCAGGTAGACGGGGCTGATGGTTGAGGTCATGCCCATGCCGACGCCGTTGACGACGCGGCCCACGAGCAGCTGCGGCAGGTGCCAGCTCGTGAACTGCAGGACCGCGCCCACGAGGTTCAGGGAGTGGCCGAGCGCGATGGTGCGCTTGCGGCCGAGTTTGTCGCCGAGGATGAAGGCGGCGATGGCGCCGAAGAAGGCGCCGAGCTGCGATCGTTGGGGTTCCGGTTAGGAATGGGTTCGTATGGTTTTAGCGAAGAGGTTTGGGAATCTACGTACCAGGAAGCAGCTCGTAACGATACCGGATATAGCCGCATCATTTGTTTGAGGGAACAGCCTCTGGAAGTCCTCGGAAACCAGAACACCGGCGAAGACACCCTGTTCGCCATGGTCAGCTCGAATCGCTTTTCCCCTTTGTCCCTCCTATCACGTTGCGACAGCACATCATGGATTGGTCGATAACCAGGTACACAGAAAGAAAGGTTACGTCTTATTTACCTGACAGTATCCAAACCAGCACGAAGAGACTAACACAATATCTCATCAGCATATCCCCTCCCCTCTCAAACGAAGGCATCAGGCCTCTCCGGTATGGGGATCATGCAAGAGATCACTGCTTACCAGCATCAACAAGGGTAATGACACCAATGAGCGCCCCGCCGCTCAGGCGCGCCCTTTTCCGGGGCGGCGGTACGGCGACTGCCATCACGCCGGCTGGTAGGTATCTAGAGGACTGTAATGTGGAAAAATCGCCGTAAAAGGGACAATAAAATCAACACAAAACCGCTTCCATACGCCTTTTTATGGAGAGAGATGTCTATGAGGATCTTCTATATATGCCAGAGAAAAATCAAAATCAAAATCGGGCTCGACGCGGTTGGGCAACTACCGATAAAGAGGGTGCAGCATCGGCGCCACTCGAGTTCGTCGGGGATCTAGGGGTCCAGCGGTCGGTCCACCACAAGACACAAGCAAAAAGCCCGCCGCGCCGCCTTCGCGGATCTAAGCGAAGAATGCCGGTTGTTGGGAGCAGCACACTATCGCACATCGGTGTGCAGCAGCAGGGATTTGTTTGCCCCTCCATCTCTCACGAAAGCAGGTTGGTGGGTGGGTTCCATCGCAACTTTTGTTCGAGACTATCGAGCCAACAAACAGGGTAAACAGCACGACAACTAACAAACATCAACATATGTTAGATGCGGTGTGCCTGGAAGGGGTAGTCCGTCGGCTTTGCTGCGCTCTCTACGGCGCGGCCGCCTTTTCCTTCCCCTTCCCACTCATTCTCACCGAAGCCGGCCGGCTGTGGTGTGATGGATACCACATATTTTACCCACACCCATCCCGGGGGTTAAACATACAACTTTCGATTGTGTGTGGATGGCTCATTGTTCGAGGTGGAGTATAAATGCATGCCACTTTTTCTTAGTGTCCCATATTCTCAACCCAATCGGCCAAGGAAAAGATGTCGGAGCAGCCAATTCGAGCATAGTCCATCCTGCAGGCCGCACGTCGAGGCTCGTTGGTGCTGGATTGGTGCTTGGCGGCAGTTTCTTGCTACCTCCAACTTCGTACCCTTCATGTGATCTTCTTATTCTTCTATCTACCAGACAACCCGTGAAGAAGGGTATATCCCAGATTGCAGCGTGGATGTATGGATAAGGTGTGCGACACCGTGATACATAAAGTGTGTATACCACACAGGAACTGTCTATCCTGTAAGCCTTATCGCAGCGTATGAGGCTTCTGTATCGTGCTTTGCGACATCGCGGATTTGGTCTATATCGTCGCTCATTCGCATAGTACAATGCAGTCTTTCCCGTCTAAGCCCATAAATCAACCAAAGCGAATCCCGCCTTTAGGGTCCCACGTATTCTGGCCGCCTTTGGGCGTACCCTGTCCAGCAGCTCCAGAGGGCGCCGGCCCGCCCCCGAACTTGATCCCCATCTCCGGATTCCACATGGCCTGCATCGGATTCGCCCTCGGCTGCTGGGGTTGCGGCGCCACAGTCTCTGCCGGAGGTGCCCAGGACTGTATGCGGGCCTCAACCGGACTGTGAACCGACTGTCGGGATGGCTGCTGCTGCTGCTGTTGTGCTTGCTGTTGCTGCAATTGTTGCTGCTGCTGATGCAAGAACGACTGAGCCTGGCTTTGCTGCTGCGGAGACGCCTGCTGACTCTGCACGGGTGTGTAGTTCTGGGCAGCCTGCTGCTGGTGATCGAGGGAAAGTCCGTGCAGGGGCGGCATGCTGATCTCGTCCTCGATCATGCGCGCCTCTCGGCGGCGTTCCGTGACGAACGTCCGGGCCCCGTCGCGGAAGCCGCCCACGATCCGACTAAGATCGTTGTAGAACTTGCGCCCGACCTCGACGTTGCTGACGAGCTCCTTGTACTTGTAGTAGGCATTCTCCAGCTTCTGCAGGGCCTGCTCGCGCTCGCGGTTGCCCTTGTCGCCCACAATCTTCTTCTGGCTCTCGAACTCGCGGTTGACGCGGATCAGGTCGTTGATGAGCTTCTCCTGCTCGGTCCCTTCTTTTGTACCAGCTCCAAGTCAGGTTCGTAGAGCAAGTCCAAGCGCTTCTCGAAGAAATCTTCAAAATGAGCAGGCACAATCGCCGTTGCGACAGCCTGGGAGCGCTCTAGTCTCCCCGCTTCAACTAATATGTCTGACTTGATGTCGTCGCTCTTGGCTTTCTCTCGAAGTGCCTCGGCCTTGCGCCGCCTCCGACTCTCCAGGCGTGTCACGTCGTTATATGCACTTCGTAAACGACCGATGGCAGGCTTGAGGGATTCGGGGATCTCGGTACGCCGGGAGGATGGCACAAAGTCCATAATACCCCGATCGGACCCAGCGAGTACTGCAAGAATGGGCTCGATGGCGCGGAACTTGTCACGAACCACCCCATCGCTGCTGGCACTATTGCCAAACCAACCCTCCGCTTCCGCAACCTGGTTCCAAAGCTTTGCCCCCTGGGTTGGCTCAGCCCGGCTTTCGGGACGAGCCCAGCGGTCAGTGCCATACCGGCGTTGAAGCCGGTTATCCTCTTCCTCCTCAGCCTGCAGTAGCTCCTTTCCTTCCTCGAACACTGCTATATCGGCAGCTCTCAACTTGTCAATGTCGGCAAAGCTGCGCTGCAATCGGCTGATCGCATCAGCTTGCCTAATTTCCTCGGCATGCTGTACCAGAGTTCCAGGCAACCCAAGAGGTTTCTCGAAAGCCTGTATGGACCCAGGTAGGTTAAGCGAAGACAGTATTTCGTGTATCCTTTCGTTGAGAACTTCCAACTCGGCAATAATATTTTGGTTGACCATCCGGTCTCGCCGCTCCTCGTAGATAGAGACAGCAATATGCACCGAGTACGGGACCAGCTTTGTAAACAGTGCTGGTCCAAACTCGAACTTTTCTCCCAGATGGTCTAGCGGTGATGCCACTTCCGGTGGTATGCGTGCGAGAGCCATATTTGCGCGATCGAGGATCTTGAGTTCGGATTTTGGCGGTACGATATCTGAGTAAAGTTAGATCTGGTGCGTGACCCTGAAACATTTTTTTATTGTAAGTCACACTTACGCAGGAAAATCATGTCGTTGTCCTTCTCGGCCCTCTTCAAGTCTTCCTCCACACGCTTCTTGAGCCCATTGAGATCGTCCACGACAATTTTGCTCAAGTATCCGCCTCTTGTCTCCTTTAAGCCTTCGTTGACGCATGCCACTGCGTCTTGTAACCTCGCGACCTCTTCTCCATATTTCCTCTTCTCTAGACAATCGCATGCTACCCGGTACTGCGCCGCCGCCGCAAAGTGGTGATGTTTCGCGCTCATGTGGTGTATCCAGCTACTGCTGATGGCCTCGGACCGCATAGCCGCCTCGCCCGCCGTATTGTATAAGTCACTAACTCGTGCAGCCAGCTTGGCGATCGATGCATCCTTGTAGCCGTCCATAACGGCCTTTTGCCAGAAGCACTCCTGGCTCTGCGCCAGCTGCAGCTGCATCAGCGACTCGAGGGTGTGCTCGTCCATGTCCTCGGGCGGCGTCGTGCGCAGCTCGGTGACGACCTCGTCCTTGAGGTGCTTGAGCACGCCGGCCGACATGCTAAAGTAGCTCGCGGCCGTCTTGAGGCCCTCGGTCGCGGACCGGTTGCTCGCGATGGCGAGCTGCGAGTAGAGCGCCGCGAGGTTGTAGAGGATGTTGGCGAGCTCGAACTTGAGGTTGTTGTGCACGATGGGCCGCTCAGTGTTGTAGCCCAGCGAGGGGTACCAGGTGAAGTCGGCGCCGATGTCGATGGGGAACTTGCCGCCCATCCAGACGAGCTGGGCGGCGTAGGCCTGCAGCTTCTTGACGCCGCTCTGGTGCGCCTCCCGGACGTTGACGGCGTCCCGCTGCAGCGCGTCGATGACCTCGAGGTCCTGGCGGAACATGTCCGGGTGCTGGTCATACTTGGTCGAGATGTACTGCCGCACCGCGGTCGACAGCGACAGCGCGGTCCCCTTGCGGAAGGGGACAGCGAGGATGTTGTTTTGCATCTGGTCGGATTTCTATGTGGCCCGATGGAAGGTTCTTGGACGGCGGGTAGAGTAGGAAGTGAAATCGCAAGGGCTTGCTAGAATTAGGTATCTAAAAACCAAAGGGACCCGTCAAATGCATGAGGCAGAATTGGGCAGCGAGTAACGGAGTGAACCGGTCGGTGATGGAGCACAGGCCGAAGTTCGCGACAGCAGCAATGACTTCATCCCGCCATGCTGGAAACGGCCTTTTTTAGTCATTCAATATGGCGGGGTCTTCCTGGCCGAGCGACAAAGCCAGCGCGGGTACCTTGGGCTTTGTTTGGGTGGCTTTTGAGGGGGGAGGGGTGGCTGACGCCCGAAAGTGGCTGAAGGTTCTGTCCGATCGCTTCCAATCTTCCAAGTGTGGTCTCCACAAGTTAGGCAGTTATCGGGGTTACAAACAGTGTAGCCATCCAACTTCTGATCCTACCGTCCAACCCTCTTGCTGGTATTGACTTCTATGGGCCTCGTCAGATCATCTGTACTTATTACTTAACATATCCTATTTTTAACACAGCTGGTGGAAGCTCCATGTGCAAAGGAAGGTGTTTCTGGTCACGAATACTGCCCGATTCTCATACCAGGAAAGAATGTGAGCCGGACCACATGAGGGCAGGTAAGTTTCAGGTTTTACTCGCCCTGTGGTCACCTCACCCACTTCACTCGTCTCATCATGAATCCCCTGCAACCGTAGTATTTTAATACATTTCGTATTTTCTGCATTGCCTATGTACTGTGCTTCGCTTCGAGGACTTCACAGACCCTGTTCCGAGCACTTCGATATCCAGGGATGGTGCGGAAACCCCCATCCAGCAGAGCAGCTAGCTGCAAGACCGCCCGCCCTCGCTTTCGCCTTGAAAAAGATCCCCAAAACCTTGCCATATCGCCGGGCCAAGTCTGAATGTGCATCGCGCGACAACCGAAAACATCTGTTCGTAATCCAAGGACCTTCCCAAGAACATCTATACACCAAGGGACTCCCTACTTCAAACGACTTCTATCGCGTACAAGATTCGAATTTTTTGGGGTAACAGAAACAGAAAAAGATAAAAATGGGTGGTTGGTAAGATAACAAGAATTTGATTTGTTGGCACGTAGATGGCCGTCCGTACTCCGTTACATATGCGCAAAATGGTTGCTCAAGGGTCGTCATTGCTGAACGCCGGGCTTGCCGTAGCTCGATTTAAAACGGTGTGCTAATGAATATAGTGGTTGAGAAGGACTGTGGTGAAGTTGAAAGTCGACCGACCCATCAAAAACGATGAGCGAGTTATGCCAAGTATTAGGAATTATCGTTGATACGCGAAGGGTCCTGAGGAAGCGAGGGCGACGCTGCGAGTCCTGAAGCAGGGCAACATGTATCCTCGCTAGGCCTAGCGAGTAGAAGCAATGACGTGTCGGCTCGATCTTGAAGCAGCAGAGCTCCAATCAATCATCGCCGTCGTTGCTCCTAATGAGGACCCGGAGCGGCGGCGGGTGGTCTTACGACCAAAGTCAGAAAAGGAGATCAACCGATCTCGGTGGGTGTAAAACCTGCATACAGCCGTCTCAAGAAGACCAGCTGGGGGAATATGTGAAAAAAGGGCGAAGAGAGCTTTTGCCAATTAAGGCTGTCATCCAAAGGGTCGTATCTCATATCGTCTAGTATGCAGGTTTTCAGGGCACCCACACGAGCTCGATGATGCCATCATTTTGAGACAAGGGGTTGTTCTCCGGGTCGACCCATCTCCAGTCGTTGGCTTTGCGCACATAGATCTGACTGACGGTGTTGTCGTCGTTCAGTGTGGCCTCCTGCAGATCCCAGCTGATCTTCCTGCCCGTCTTGAGGAGACTGGGTCGTTGGGGGTCAAAAACGTAGTCCAAGTTCCAGCCCTTGTCCTGGGGTGCGGCGGCGAATGTTCTCTCCATCTGGTTCATGTTGAAGTCGATACCCTTGGGGTACTTGACCACGCTGAAGCTTGTCGAGAGGACGAAGTCATCCTTGGTGCGGAATCGCTGGAAAGTGCAGTCCTCGCCACAGATGTGGGCGATCTTGGTGTATTGCCAAGGAAGGGCAGAGTGCCAACCGCCGCCCTTGAAGTGGTGCAGAGAGATGGGCTGGATGCCGGCCTCGTAGAATCCGGACGGGTCGCCGTAGAGGTCCAGCTGGTACAGCCCGTGCAGGACGCTCAGGCGCACATCGCTGTTCTCGTAGATGCACTTGCGGAGAAGGATATCACCTTGGGGACCCCAGCCAGAGTTGGACTCCCGAATCTTCTCCTCGGACTTGCAGCTGTCGTAGTTGGTATTCACTTGAGCAGCCAATGGGACGGAGAGGAAAACACCAGCGCCGCCAAAAGCTTGAGATCCATGGCGGTCGACGTTGTTGACATCCTCCGACAAGGTACCAATGTAAAGCGGCTCGGTCGGGTCGTATTCCTCAAACTTCTGAGTAAGCTTGTGGACGCTGGGGAAGAAGGTGTCGTCGTCGCAAGTGACGAGCCACTTCTTGTTTGGTCGTTCGGGGTGGTTATACAGAGTCGGGACGAGAGTAAGGTAGCGGACGGCCATTTCCATGCGCGAGTCGGAGTGGTACACATCAACATCCACGCCACGCTCGGTCAAGATCGTCTTGGCCTCGAGAATCTGTTCCTCCGATGCATCCAGGAGCAGAAGCACAAGCTTGCCACCGTTTGACTTGCCCTTGCCGTCAGTCAACCAGTACGTCCATTCGTTCACGGGGCTCGTCTTGCTCGAGCTGAATCTCTTGAATGTGGTCGAGACACCAAACATGAAATCGCTGAGGTTGCCCGAGGTAGGGTAGGGCGATTCCGGTACGGAGACTTCCAACGGCGGGGTACACTTCTCCTCGCCGTAGCTGTCGGCGTAGTCCAAGTCGATGATCTTGAAAGCAGTAGGCAGGAAGTCCTGCTGCAGCTTCGTCATGGTCTTTCGGGCGATGGGTTCGCGGTTGATCTTGACGTAGCGCTTGAAGTATTCGAATCCCTTTTTAAGCTCGTACTTGGTTTGCAATGCGGCCATGTCGGTAGTGTTGATGCGACAGTCCATAACGGCATTAGAGACTGGCACAGCATCCACGACGGATGCTGCTCCTGTGGGCTCCTTGCCAAGCGGTTGCTGCGTGCTCGCATCTTTGGGCTTAGGCGTAGTCGCCTTGATAATATGTGTGGTCACATCGTCTATCCTGTCCGTCCTCCATGTGAGGGCTAGCAGGAACAAGAGCGCCACTGCGAACAGGACGCATCTTGAGAACGGGTTTCTCATACTGAAAAACCGTTGGTGTGGTGCGGGCATCTTAGCTCCCATGGTAAGTAGTGGTCACAGAGTTGCCGAGATCACTGTATGGGGTGTGCTCAGGGGGTATGTATATGGGTGTGGTATGGTATTTCTTCTTTCGCAATCAGCGCCGGGGCGTCATATAAGAACGTCACACGTCCTGGTGCGGTCCAAGCAATTCGGTCGTCGTGGCTTGGTGTAGCAGATGACGGGAGCCGTTGACTTGACAGCTGCGACAAGGCGAGTGGAAAGTGGTATGGTTAGGGGGCGGGATGAGCTGGCGATTGGAGAGCTCGGATCGGTTGTCTTACACAACTATTGCGTTAAAAGAACGACTTACACCTCAGTACCCTGATGGCAGAAATGAGACAAGCATAAAGAAGAAAGAGGGAAAGCGACCTTCCGACAGGCGAATGTCAGATGGTGTAGTAGCTATCGAGTCCCTGCTGTCGTAGAGAAACAGACAGAGAGGAAATAAGAGGCGAAAGAGAAGAAATAGCGATCCAAGAAGAAGGAGTCCCGAGCGAGTGTAGGGGAGAGAGAGAACTTGGCCTCGAAAAGGGTGGGAGGGCATGTGGATAATTACATTAGATGTACTCGACGGAAAAGGGTCCCTCTCCTGGTCCCCTTCTTCCACTTCTACCTTAGTTCTAGCCCCCCAGCACTGCTGCACCTACAAGCAGCCAGGGAGATTGACGGTATGAAGATAGGCGCATAAGGAAAGCCGGCCGTAGGTACTGGTCTCAATGCACGCAACACAGTAAGTTGCTGGCGAGGGGACGACGGAGCTGGCACGGGTGGACCTGGATGGGAAGGGTGTGGAGTCCGCTGTATCCTGCTTCGTTCGGATGTTCAGGGGGTTGGTTAATGAGACTAAAGCAGAAAATGGAGGTTCGGCCACCCCCTGTCGCCCTGCCCGGGCCCCTGTGCAGCGTGTACTGTGCCTAGCTTGCAGCCTGTCGTGCATGCTTGCATACAACTCTCGCCTCCGGGCGATGCGCAATCAGCAGTTCGGCCATGTACCTGTTTACCTGTTTCTGGCCGCTTGTTGGAGGCAGGAAAATGATAAAAGAATACCAGCTTAACGAAAAGGAGAAGGCTGCCAGGGTGTGGCCTGAGTTCTGCTAGGTGCTAGAGTCCAAAAGTCCCTATCACACACACCCGAGATTCGTCGTTAATTGGTGACCGCTCGTTCAACCATCTGGCCTTCCTGTTTCCTGTGCCTGTGTGCCGCTCGAGAGTCGAGACAGGCACATCCCGTCTTTTTGGATGTCTGACTTAAGTACGGTTCTTATCGTCCGTTTCGTGCTGGGCCAACTCCGACTCCCACTATGGGCGCGCCGTCCCTTTCAGCTGAACTGTATTCACAGCTAGATAGACTCACGCAATTATCCGAACTTCTTCAGGCCAGCACTAATGTGCCTTACAGCCCTCTGACTGCCATTGGTTTTTTGGCTATTGAAGAAATCGTGTGCTGGCTAACCTCAGAGAGTTACATCCGCCGCCCAGTTGCCAAGGAACGTGGAAAGCTGAGTCCACCGCGCGTGGCGCTTTGAGCCTTGAAAACGAGTGGTTGGTCCCCACAAGTCTAGATTGAGCAAGATTGAGCTACGCGTAATCACAGATGATGGCAACTCATTGGCCATGTATCCCTCCCGCCTACACAGTATACTTCTCCCACACAAGCACATCTCGAGCATGAGCATGCGGTGGCGGTGCCTGCTATACTACTACTACTACGCCTTACGCTTCCGTGTTGTGCGTACAGCACAGCACGCCTGACGACTGTCTGTCGGTGATTAAGAGCATCGGCAACACTATCCTCGTTCGCATGAAGCGGGTGTGGAGCCAGGGAAGTTTATCGAGTAATTGGGTGTGTACATGTGTTTGTATGTAAACGAGATGTGTGCGGCACGGTACAGGAGAACGAGGGAGGATTGGCAATCGAAATTCCATGTTGTTTACCCCGGTCAGCGCAAAATGAGTCTCGGTGACCTTGCTGCAGCAATCCTGATTAGGGACATGACAGTTACGTATATATATGTGTATGCAAGGACAGAGTCTCAATCCGATACGACACTTGCCTACATTTGCAGTCATGAGATTCTGGCATGAGCCCTCTTCTCCCCGCCTCTGCCATCCTATGTTTATAGTGTGCAAACTAACGCCTTAAATACGATGAGCTAAGAAAACACGAGGGTCCTGGACTCCTGGTCTTCGGAGCTACTTGATTGACCAGGACAGACTTCAGGTATTGGTGTTCGTATATGTACAGGAGAAAAGCGTAGCACGCGAACCAACTAACCATTAGCAAAACCTATGACTGAATCAGTCAATCTGTCTACGATACAGTAAATAATAGCATCGAATGATACTCTCAGTGCCCGGCGCACGATTCTTACTTATGACCGCCACTACTACATCTGTAACTCACTAATAAGACCAGTCGTTTCTTTTTGGATGTTTCTGTGGTGTTAGTTGCAGTAGGTTGGTGGTGAGATGGAAGCTTGATCACACCGTGCCATAACACTGTCTCGAGACTGCTCCCACCCAGCGATCTACCAGACAAGCCCCAGATTGACTCGTGGAGGAATTTCCACAGCGACATCAGACCAATTTTCCATATTACTGGTTACTAGCCGGTGCAGTATAGCACAGTAGATATGCAGCTTGCCTATCATTGATTGTTGAAAGCGAAGGATCGGTGTGGTGCCCAAGCAGCAGCAGCGGTATCGCAACCGGAGATTTAATCATCAACCACTCGCCGACGTCTCTGCGCATTCTGGCATCGAGATACCGTCCACGGGGAACAAGAATCGCCAAGAAAGGCAAAATAGAGTAAACAGAAGTGAAACAATTCATCCGATCTGCGAACGTGTCGTCCAGCCTTTTGCAGCAGTGATGCCAGCGTTCCTGAACCGAACTCAGTTATCTAGTCGTCCCGAAACTTTCTACTGCCTGCTTGCTTGGCTGGTGTTTTCGGTGGTGTGTGGTGAAGAACTTGAAGAAAGGTTACGCGTCAACCCCCTCCCCTGACAAGGGCCCTTACCTTCCCTTTCCGCTACTGCTACCTATCATGCACAACCCGCCAGCCCGCCCTGTCAACTGAAAGAAAGAGCCCACAAAAGCTAGCATCCAACTGAGCGTAGGAGGCTAGGGCTTTCCGGTTCTTGTCCAGGGCCTGAAATAGAGTTTATTAGCAGCAATCAGACATCCTCCAGCCCTGATTAATGCGAGCTACCCGCATCGTTGTATGCACTGAAAATAGCGACAACAATACGTCAGGAACCAAGCTGTTGTTGATTCGTCATTGACCACCATACGCACATTCCCGGCCTCAACACCGCTTTTCGTTCCAAGGTGTCGTCAACAGTCAACAACGGACGGGGGTAAGAAGTATGGGGCCCCTTGGATGGTTGAACCAGCTACCGAAAGCAGCCCGCGGGCAAGCAACCCCTCTCGGTCGGTACATTTGCGCAGTCGGAATGGGGTAGACGACGATCAACCCGCCTAAGCCTTTCTCTTGCCTTTTCTCCATGTGCAATGTACATACCCACAGCGTTTCAGAAGACCCAGCCGTGAATTGACCACTCAGTCCAATCCCATCAGCCTGACAATGGCCCGATGACGTCGCTGAGGTGATCTGGGACGCGTTACCAGGAAGACAAACTTGCTCCTTGCTGGTTCCCGGCGGCTGGGTTCTCTTCATTACTGGCCCAGTGGCCTGTATCATATTCCACCAACCAACGGTATGGGAACGAACTATTTCTTTTACTCGGTCCATTTCGGTTCGGTTCACGATGTTGAACTGGGATTGCGGGTTATTATCCAATGTAACCTGCGAACCCTCAACGACACAGCTGGTCGGATGACGACAACATGATCGCCCTTGTCCGTATTTCGGTTGTTACCCGTCATCGATACAGGTCTTTTGCTTTTCAGGGTCACCACGTCTTGAGTACGTACGTACGCGGTACATGCCTTGGAGCTTAGCACACAATGATCAGGGCCAAAAAAAAAAAAAAAAAACTGATCGGCCACCACGGCCCTTCCGCCTAAATTGGTTTGCTACTTGGCAGGGGCCCCTGACTAGCGAGCAATTCTGCGCGAGAAGCAGACACCAACCGCCGCCCATCTCCAAATGCCGCAGAGCAGGTGTGCTTAGCCGATGGGATAGCGCGGTCGAATTGCCGAACAGCATATCTTGGCCGCTTCGACCACCAGATCAATTCCATAGAACACCAGCCAGTTGCCAGCCCGAGAACTTCAGGGCCACCACCTCCCGTTAGAGGGAACGTCAAAATGGCCAGACAGGGTTACTCCGCGCGGCAGTGTCTCACATACACTCGCAGGCGTACAGTTTTTGGTTCAACTACATACAATACCCAACGCTCGTCTGATGTAGAGTTTCGGGTTTCACACCTCTCATGACACCGCGGTCCATCACCTGCCCTGAATAAACACCTAACACCCGTCACAAAACGTTCTTGGCCGCAGGTGACATGACACCTGTCCAGAATCTGTCGCATCCGCACATTCACGACGACACACTGTAGTGTACGTTCGGCTGCCGTGCAGTCCACATCCATGGCAAACTTTTTGCGGTGCAAGAATCCCAAGTCACTATTCTTAGCCCCAAAGGAACATTGGATTGGAGGGGGCCAGGGGGCGTTGGAGCCTCAGTGTTTCTCTTTTTAGCTCCCAGCCATGCTTTTGGCCAACCCAGTCATGTCCAGCGAATGGTTTGCTGTCGGTTCCTTGAGACAGATAGCCGCAGATTTGATACCCTTCACCCTTGCCGAACAGGCCATTCATGTGTTGAGGTTGTCTGCCATTCGTCCTGCTACCTCAGCTCTGGGAGGGCTGTGTAGGTTTCACGATCCCTCTGCAGCGTGCAGACTTTATGTCCGGAAGAAGCTATGGCCGCCTATGAGCTGCAAGTACATGCAATCGGAATTCCCACTTGACGACGCGTGGCCGGCCTAACAAAATCCCTATTCAACGGGTCCTCATCAGAGTCGTGCAAATGCGATCTGCCCTAATCTTTACCCATTCCATCATCCATCAGGTCTACATGGAGTATCGATCGCCCAGATCGCCCGGCGCTAGGGGTCCGCATCCTCAAGACGGCCGCTCGTGGCGCGACGAATCATAGGCACGGTACTCCGAAGCTTCCATTACCAAGACGCCGGGAGTATTCTGCACTGTACGTGGGATTCGCGGAGAGCAGCTGGACGGAGAGCAAGACAGATATTCACGTGGGAGGCTGAGGGAAACGGCTCTTCAACATGAAACATTCGGCTGACTTACTTTTTACAGTAGTTGTGCTTGTATACCAACCAACCTTGCCACTAGCTAGCAGATCTTCCGACCCGTAAGCCACTTGGATTTCCCGCCTCCCGTCCCCCGTTGGCTGGCATCATCTGGTAAAACAGATAGCCAAGCCTATGCACGCTGCCGCTCCCGTCGAGCTCGTTTGGGACGTTTGCCCGCTCGAAGCCTTCCAGAATGGGGAATCTGGTTCGACTTGACTGCGGATGGATCTTGCATGCCAAGTTGATCACTGCTTCATCCCAGGATGTGAGGGAAGGGGCATGCGTGCTTACATACATACTCTCCCACCGCACTCCTGATGATAACAAACGGTTAAACCTCCTTTTTGTTCTTGCTCTGCCCTACTGCTACCTCCCTCCCTGCCGGCCGACTTGGCATCGGTTACGCCGTGGATCCCTTTGATCACAACGACCTATCCGTGGCTGGTGAGTTACTTACAACCTGAAGTCTGACGCGTGATACACTCTTGCTTGGATTCCCATGTTCTATTCGCTCAAGTAGCGACAACATTCTGATGCCATGTAAACGGCCACGGGACAGCACAGCTAGCTACGCTTGCATTTTTGAAGGATGCCGCTCCTATCTGTACGGGCCCGTTGGCCAAATGACTCGACTGTCGCTGCGTACATGGTGATCTTGATTGCCATGCGGACCTTCGTGTGTACCTTCCTCATGGGCAAGCAAGCAAACGGTTGTGTCGTATATTCTTCTAGGCTCTTGCAAGGAAGAACATTCTAGGCACACGGCAAGCAATATGATTGCAATCGCAGTGGCTCCCGCAACACGCCACCACATAACGAACTCACATATACTTAAAACCACACCGTCATCATCTTGTGGCCGATGAGGTTCACCTCGACCTCACGCTTGTACTTGAGTGCTACAAATTCCGGTTGACAGAGTACATTATCGCATGCCTTGACTCATAGAAGGCAGGTGTCAAAGGTAAATCTGAGAATGTCTTGTGCTTGCTGTGGTGGAATGTCGGATACTTACCCGGTGCGTCCGTCTCACAACCAAATGCGGGCAAGGAGGTCACCTTGGTGCTCATGTAGCAAACCAAAAGAGTCGGACCTCCGCAAAGGCCTGACATGCGGATTTGCTACCAAGCGCTCCAAGCAACCCCGTCAGTCCCCCGTGCGGTTACGAGCAGGACGGCGTCCAAGGTTTGTGCAGGCGATACTCGTCTCGCTTACGGGATGGCACGCCCGACAGAGTGCATGGCAAGCAAAGACCAGAGGAGTAGGCCACAACGAGAAGAGATATCCCCAGAACCGGGCTTCGAAAGTTCTCTGCCAAATCTTGAGTGAGACCTCTCAACGCGTGCTTGACACGAGCTTGGGAAGTATGCAGGTATGCGTTTAAGTGGTGCCCCACTAAGTCGCGCTTTCTCTTTTAGCCACTACGCGTCTGTGGTGGCCTTCTGGACTCGACAGTCCTGACGGCCAGGTAATTTAGGCATGTACCAGAACAAATGCCTCAATCAATCCTGGTGGTAGCAAGGCGGCCAATTGCTTTTTCTTTTACCAGGGCTCAACTCTTTGCCTAATTTTCTCTGAGGAAACCATGATTGTCGCGCCACACAACCCATGCCGGCACCTGCATTCAGCGACTCCCCCGCGCCGGTCCCCGATATAACCTGCATCGCGGCCGAGCCCTTTGCGCCCAAGCCACTGGTCGCCGACATACTGCGCACCAAATACTGCATCCCCGGCTCCGTCTTCCTCGTCGAGGACGTCGAGGTGTGCACCGCCTCAAGGTCAAAGAGATGGCGCGCCATCCGATTGATGCTCGGCGACGGCGAGCTCTGCCTCCAGGCCCTGCTGGCGGCTGAAATGCACCGCTACGTGGACGGTGGCGAAGTCTCCATTGGGTCATATATCAAGCTCGAAGCGTTCCGGTTGGAGTGGCTCAATTCGGCCGCGGAGCCGGCGGGCAAGGGACAAAAGACGGAAGATGCAATGGCTTCGGGGACTGGCACGATGCCGTACCTTGTTGTCAGCCGCCTGACCATGGTGGGCTGGAATAACCGACTTCTAGAGATGGCAGGCGCCGCAGGGATAACACAATTGACAGAGGAGCCCGAACATGCATCGGCTGTCGGGGAAGAAGCACATGTTGCATTCGCCCAGACTTCAAAAAAGCATGGGACACCCCAGGCAGAAGTCGTTGTGGCCGAGCCCTTGGTCACAGATGCACACTTATTGGAGGAATTAGCCGACGCGACAGATGACGACTTCGAGACAGTAATGGTGTCGCCACAGCAGACGGCGCAGAAACGCGCCGAGCTCGCCACTCAGCAACTGCAATCACAATCTGCATCGCAGGCCGCAGCCATGGCAGCTGTCGCCGCCGCTACAGACAGCGGGTATGCCGACGAGCCAGCCTTGGAAGAGAAACAGCGCCGCCCTCTGCCCCCTGGCTAGACACTGACCCGACGAAACCGTTGAAGCTGACGCCACTGCGCGGCATCCCCACCCTGCCCTACAAGCAGAACTGGTCGACCAACGTGCTGGCCGTGGTCGCGACCATCTCGGAGCTGCAGCCGTCGAACCTGCCGCCGTTCCGCCAGCGCCAGGCCCGGCTCGCGCACCCGTCAACCCCGAAGCAGGTCCACCTGACGGTGTTCCTGGACCCGGCCGAGTTCACGCCGCAGGTGGGCAGCGTGGTGCTACTCCTGGCAGTCAAGAACCACCGCTTCGACGGCGGCAGCCTGAAGAAGTACGCGAGCGACCGGCCCAAGCACGGCGGGCGCTGGTGGTACGAGAACCCGACGCAGTTTGCGTGGTGCGATGTTGAGGGGTTGCAGAGGTGGTGGGACTTGAGGCTGTCGTGAAAAGGGGAAGAGAAGGGGTTATTACTGTTATGTTGTTGGTGGTGGAGCGAGTGAGTGAGTTGGATGGGTCGAGTTCAGGATGAGAAATGAAATTATCGATTGCCTTGAAGGGCCGTTTGGTTTATATGCTCGTCCCTGTCACGTTATATCTACGAGAGCCCTTGAGGATGTTCACCTGTCCCGGAGTCAAACCCAGCGATGAGACGACTCATGCCGTGGACATCACCCGGATTTCGCTCTCAGATTTTGCAATGAATCATTCAGCACTCTACTGACTTATTTACAGTCTGCTGATTTACTCTTGCTTGTTGTGGGCTGATCGCCTAAGCGGTCAAACATGCATGACCTGGCAGCAATACAGCTTTGCGTCTGTGGTAGCTAGGCCCGTAGAGCCGACATGGTGTTATTTGATGATTTCTGGCTGGGTAAGCTCTTTTTTTATATCGGAACCTGCCTCCCCTGGTGTTGCAATCGTCTCGAATGCCGACTGATTAGACACGCATTACGGGCTGTTGAGAACGGCATTGGTCAACAGGAAGTCGGCGAAGGCATTTTTCGGGACGTTGTTCTAGAAACAGACCTTATTATTTCGGTGCTGACCAATCTGGAGAAAGCACAACACTGGGACACATTGGCGACCAAGATTATCAAACGGCTGCAAGTTCAACGGCCCCATCTGGTCGATGCTATTCGTTGACCAGGTAGCCTGTGCCGAGGAGACAGTCGCTAGTCCTCGTTGTTGCTAGTCTTCTCGGCAACGCTCCGTCTCTAGCCCATCTAGTCAGTTGGCAACGCATCTGTGCTGAAAACGCAGAGGGCCGTCACGGGGCATATGCCAGATGCATCTCAATGGTTCGATGCACGGGTGCGCTATAGGTGAGAAAGGACTGCCCGTCTTCACTCAGCTCACTTCCCCCGGACTTGGGACCCCTTTTGCGTTAGGTACTGCGGCGCCCTTCTCGGAAGGCCTCCTCCTAACTTTTTCTCGAGCCCTAAATAGCGTGTCCAAGTCTCGGTCGATTAGCACCTGGCATTTGCCCGGAGCTGAAAGTCCTAGGATAACTAACCTTCTGGGGTTGGTCTGGACTGCAAACGCTTTCTCGGAAAGAAAAGAAAAACCGCTGTGTCTCCACCAGGTCTCTGAGGATTTCTTATTTGTTGGAATGCGAGTCTGGGTTGCCTTTTCCAGCATGCCAGATCGTTCAAGGGTCCAGATCGTGAAGCGTCCGACGGACGTTCATGCTAGGGTGGGACTAGCCGGCGCTTGGGTCGAGGAAGCGCGGCAGCGTGAGATCAAGACGCTGTTGGACAGCGGAACGCCCCGCACCAGCAGGGATTTGTTTCTGTGTTAGCAGTCGTATGCAGGTCCCCTTGTAAGCGTGTGGCCAAGTGACCACTATCTCGAGACCAAACTGCACATGAATCAACAGCGAGCCTCTGCAGTAGAAGCAGAGTCATTTCTCGCGCTTCGACTGCTGGAAAAAGAAGGGCCAAGCAAGAACAGTATGACTCTCAATCGGAAGTGCGGGTAATTGGCCATCTTGTGATGGCTTGACTGACAGTTCGACGGTTTGGCGGTGAGATTTTAACCTTTGGTTCGCAGTAAGGAGAAAAGCGTTGGTAGTTCGGTTTGTCGGTCTATATTTCTGCGGCCGAAACCGACCTAGCATCTGACATGGCCACGACGATTTCCCAAAAGTCAAGGCGTGCTCATTAGTACGGAGCTGAAATGACAGGCGCTGTAGGCCGGGATAGAGTTGGGTGCCGCAACGGTCTAATGGACGTGCAATATATTAAGCCGGTGCCTATCGCAGCACTGATCACGGCTGTTTCTGCTGTCAAGTTTGACCCTACGGCGCCGGCTGGGCATTTCAATCTAACTTACACGCCCTCTTCCGAAGCTTCCTCCCCCCGCGGCACACTTTAACCGCCTCCTCGACGACCAAGGCCGCCCGATACAAAAAGGGCTATAGTGTCAAAGCGACACAACAATGTCCTTGGAAGTAAAGCCATTGTACACGGAACGTTTCACCACAATTGGCTCATCTCGGTCCTTTCATCTGAACCGACGCAAAGGGGGTGAGATTTCCCCAAGATAAAACCCCTCCTCGGGCTGGCTGCTATTCCTAGAGAGAGAGAGCGAAAGAAGTCGTCCCATCCCATCCATTCGTTTTCGTCTGTCTGCTGGCTCAGTCTTTACAAGGAGAAAAGAGAAAAGAAAAAAAACCCCAAACAAAGTCATTGGTTCTTCAAGCTGATCTTTTCTCTCTTCTTCTCTCTCCTTTTTCCAGAACAAATCGGCACGCTTTCCCTCTTTTTCCATTTACCCTTCAACAGTATCGCCACGATGTCGGCCAGCAGCCAGGTCATGGTCCAGTGGACGGCCCTCCACGGCGGAAACCATCACAGCAGCCACGGCAGCAGCAGCGTCTCGTCGCTCCACGCCCGGAAGCAGAGCATCGCCGTCTCGAAGCAGCTGCTGCACGAGCTCGCGCCGCCCTCGCTGTCCGAGTTCCTCTGGCTCACGGTCCTGTTCTTCTGGGCCGTCTTCTGCTGCCCCGTCACGCGCCTGGCGTTCGAGGTCATCGGCTGGGTCCTGGACGACCTGATCCCCGAGGCGTCCGATATTGCGCTGTCGACCGATCTGTAGAGGACGGAGATGGGGTCTTCACTTCCTGGCTGGTCCAGGCGGCTGTTGATCGGCATTTGGACTGTTCACGTTTTTCCTAAAAGGTATGTCGCTTATTATTATTTCTCCATCCTGATTTGAGCCAGATCCAGCATCCCATATTCGAAAAGATTTAATGTATAATCACCTTATCACTATGTACCTTCTTTTCCTGTCTAATCCAACTATGTCGTGAGATGTTTATGTGTGACAGTACAAGCCCTGACCGAGAACACTTACAGCAAGCGTTACTTCTTTCCTCTCTCTTTTCCTTCTCCAGCAGCTCGTGGAAACGCCATTCGGTGCCGCTTGCGTTGCCTGTGTAGCGTTGCCTGTGTAGCGGGTTGGGGTACTTACCGGCGCGCACACGTTGTCCATGACGAAGTTCCGGGGGCCGCCGTTCTACTTGCAGCTGCCGCAGCTCCGGGCCACTTTCCCATCATCCAACGCGACGAAGTTCTTGGCCGACACCGTGCCCCGCCCGTTGATGTACGACGTCCCGCTCGTCTGCTCAAAGTTACGGCGTCCTTGCACATGTCGGCTCACCATACGTTATTGGGTGCTGTTTTTTGTTTTATTGGGTTTTCATGGTCGGAAATGGTGTTCATGGTGGGATGACGAGTTATGATCCAAAGGGGAGCAAAGGAAAAAAGGGACCCGGGGGAAGGGGTATGGGGGGGAAAAAGGACAGGCGCGACGGCACTCACCATATTTCCTGGCCATGAACGACTTCAGCCTGTGAAGCGATTACGTTGGGGAGGATGGCTCCGTTCTTCAGGATGAACATGGATTCTCTTTCGTCGGTCTCGGTCTTGCCTTGGCATGCGGCCGCTGTTCCGGTGTTAGCCCCCAATTCATAGGGATGTGTGAACATACGGAGGTTGGGACCCCAGAAGTCACTCTACTACTTGTTTACGAGGTCTCTCAAATCGCTTTATCACTCCGTCATGGGTCGCACCAATAACGATGGGGGTGCTGGTGGAAACAGCACCGCTGGACTTGGAAAGCGTCGTCGTCAGACCAGTTTGGGTAGCGCCGCCACCGTTGGCCGCCGCGACGGCATGGCTGACACTGGGAGTATTACGGAGAAAAGTCTGTTTGTTAGTTACATCCCGGGCTTGGAGCATTTTGTGTGTCTGTGTGTATGTCAGGAAACCCATCTGGTTTACCCTGTTGTTCGAGACGGCGCATCAAGCTCCAGACACACACGTCGTTGCTCCGCTCCATACCTGCCTGATTTAGATTTTCTTATGTTAGCATTGGGAGCGATACATTGATAGAAGATGAAGCAATTCAGTTATTGGGATATCCCCCTCCGCATTGTCCATGTAGGGGTGCCTGGGCTAGGGCGGCACCAGCCCATACGGCCTGGAATAACGTATCGAAGTTTCAAGTCCGATGCGACGTTGTAGTTTAGCTTCTACGACTCTAGCCCTCATCACATATAAGCCAACAATTCCCACTGGAGCCGCCCCCTCAAGGATTAACTCCTTGTTACACCTCTCCCAAGAGCAAAGACACTGTATCTTCTCTGGAGAAGTTTAACCTATATTGTAAATACATTTTATAGTAGTCATTGGTTTTGGTTTTAATTAGCAGCGAGTTGCTATTCATCACGAGTGACCAGCCTGTATAGTTGAACTGGGAAATCTCAGTCGTTGGGAATGATTCTAACTGCACCATTTATCATATTTCTGCCTATACTGTATTGATACGGACGGAGAGCAAGAAAAAGGGGCAAGGAAGTTGAATGCTTGTGTGGTTTTTTTCACGGGGTTACTGTCTTCCGAAAGATTTGCAACTTGCACTGGACTTAAACATGATATGTAGAAAAGGGGGTGGGGTTCGAGACAGGTTCAGCCGTCGAATCTGAAGGCATATGTAGGAGAGCTTATCGTCTTGTACATGATATGATGTCACTACAATCGGTTGCGAGGTCGACCAAATAGTGAAAGAAAAATAAAGATAAAGGGGTTAGGCTCATGTTCTGTCGCATTGTTCCACATGATTCTAGTTTAGTCTTCTTCGCGATACGAGATAAACATCTTCATTCAACTTATTACCCGAGACATACGTTTCTCGGAAGCTGGATCCTTGGTGCAGATATTCGTTCCGGGGTGATGAAAAGTCATTAACGCCGACAACACCATTTGCAGAGTAAGACCCGGGCATATCAAAAGAACAGACGGTGTCTACATGTTTGCCACGCAGCACTTGTGTATCGAGAAGAATGTATCCGTTTATCATTCCTTCTCTTTACTGGACACAAGCGGGAGTGACTTGCATAGGCAATTGCTGTACCCGGCGCAGAAGCAATGAATATTTGCTGCACAAGCAATTTGAGTTCTGAGAAGTCTCGCGGAAAGAATATGCGAGACATACGGCGGCCTTCCGAGAACCCCCGTTTTGAGGTCTCACTGCATGGCTGGTTAAGGTTGAGACATGTCGGTGCTTGGGCCTCTGAGACAGCCTGTATGACACTTGACATCACCAGCCCGGGGCTGACTGCCGTGCGATTCGAATCATAACAATTCTCCGGCAAGACAACGGCACCCGTCCGGCAAAAAAACAATGAAAAAGAAGCATCCTGGCAGTTACACAGCAGGTTGGCCAGCCACTCACGTAGTCACCCCTGGATCTGTGGCTGGCCTGGGTCTCAGATACGTCGTTCGCAACACTGCATCAGAGAAACATAGGTGGTCAGTATCAACGAAAGCGTCTGGAATGGTTGTTATGCAGCTATTCGGCAGCAGGTGGAAAGGAGGTGACGCTTGGTGTCGTCCGCGGGTTTGGGGATTAGCTATGCGATTGCAGTAAATTGATCTTCAGGCGTTTCAACAATCAATCAAGTAGGAGGAATTGGTCCAAACCATGAGTACTGACATGTGCCGATATGCGACAACGTGATCATGAGTATCTGCCTGGAGGCAATTGCATGGCTTCCCCTGATATTTGAAGCCAAAGGTTTCGGCTTCAACATTACAACAATTGAACTCATGCGAATTGTAGAGATAAAGTATAAATGCCTTGAATATTCGTTCGAGTAAAACTAATAACACTTTTCCGATTCTCTGCGCCTCTAAGATATACACCGTGTCTGGATGGATTATATCCAGAGAGCCCTAAAATAATACACCGTGTCCTTGATTTATTTTCCAAACTCATGTAACCCCAAAGTAGACGCCGGGCATATGCTCCTGGCAGCTTGCACCTAATCGACCAAAGCCCGCCGAGAGGGTATACTGGCCGCTCACGCTGCCTCAGACAGGCCCCCACCGCTCACTCGCCGCCGTGTTATTCGTCGTCGAATTATTCCTACTCGCATCCCCATTCTCCCTATACGTGACCGTGACGACGCGTGTCTTGACAATGGCGTCACTGAGCCGCGGCGCATCGCTATCGTCGACGGCGACGGCCGTGGGCATGTCGGTGCTGCCGAGGTGGCGCGGTTTCAGGATGTCCTCCTCGCTCGAGGGGAAACCGGTGCCGCTGGCGGTCATCTCGAGGTCGTCGTTGAGCGAGTTCTGGGGCCGCGAGCTCTTCCGGCCGATCGTCACCAGCCCGGGCTGGGAGCTGCCGTCGCTGCCGCCGCCGTGCTTGCCGCCGGCTCCGGCGTGGTAGTATCGGCGGCCTTTCGAGCCGCTGGTTCCGAAGATGCTACGGCCGAAGACGATTTCGGCGAGGGGCTGCATCACGGGGATTGATGAGGCAATTATGATGGTGCTTCCTTCGATGCTGGGGTTCGTCTTCGTTAGTATAGCGTCGATGGTCGAGGGGCGATTTGAACACAACTTACACTGTCCAGATGACCAGGTCAGATGTATCGTAAGAGAAGTCGGGACTGCCGAGAGACGGGATTCTTGTCGACTTGTAGATGGCCACGATCCCGGAGCTGATACACCCGTCAGTATTGATGTGTACACTTTGGTCACCAAAGTCCCACAGTCACTTACACGGAACCGATGCCAAGCGCGGCGCAAAGTGCGAGCTTCTTCTTGATCGGCATCTGCAGCTTAAAGAGCACGAGCGAGGGGTAAATAGCCAAGTAAAGGTCGACGAATGCTGATATCGCTGTCGTCATGTGGTGTTAACAAGTGCTAGGCCGGATACGTGCGCCAGTGACGCAAGTATGCGGGGAACATGGAACTCACAACCAGCATAGATGCAATACCCGACCAAAATTTTCTTGTCGAAGCACGTCTTCTCCGTAATGGAGAAGGTCCAGAGCGACCGCGCGGGCGTGCACTGGCCGAGCAGAACGCCCACGGTGGCGAGCAGCGACGCGAAGCAGACGAGACCCATGGTCCAGAGGTACCACCAGTGCGCTCGGCTCGGGTTCAAGATGCGGGTGAGCAGGGCGATGACGGCGAGCTTGGGCAGGCCGAAGGACAGGATGCCCGGACAGAAGGCCGCCGTCGTCCAGAGGATGGCCCCTTCCTTCTGTTCCAGATTGAGGAGGTCGAAGTGCTTGCCGTTGCCGTAGCTCGTGGCGACGGTGGAGAAGGTCGTGGAGATGTAGCCGCAGAGCTTTCGGGGTTGACGAAAGTGGTCAGCTCGTATAATCCAGGGAGGGAAGAGTTGCCATGGAGCCTGCCGATTACAAACTTACCAATGATAGAAGGATGAAGTAGTCATCACTCCGTAGCTTCCTCTGGAGGACACCGCGCACGTAGAGTCTGCCGGCGACGAAAAGGGTGCTAACGGCGGTTACGGTCCAACAGGCAATCAACACGGTCAGGCCCTTATTCTGGGCGGCCCAAGCATCGTACTCAGGAGTACCCTTCGGTGGTGAAGACATAGCGCCTGGCTGTGTAGTATGTTCGGTCGGGTAGAAGGCAAACAGTCGACGAGTTGCAAAGAAGTGACCAAGTCACAGAGATCAAGAGCGATAGACTAGACCGGGAGGGAGACTGGCGCATTTAAGAGGTTGTCGAATCTGTCAACGGCTATAGTGTCCCAGACCCCCAGATACCCAGACACCCGCAACGGTAACCTCTCTGTGCTGATGAACACTGCTTTTTGCTGCTTCTACATTGATTATAGTTGAAATATGGATACTTTTGACTATATTATCAGTCCTTGGGGGTCAATAAAGAAGCTGTAACTTCAGCGAATGTGATAAGCAAACCTCTTGTCTCACGAACGATGCGCCAGTAGTTTCCTCACCACAGAGCAGTTTGGTGGCGTAACCGTTGCCAACTCATATTTCTTTCTTCTATTCGAAAACGAAGGCGTCGAGACTAAGACTCGGTCGCTGTACGGGGGTCTGAGACCCTTGGCTGGCGACTGGCCAACCACGTCGATGGTCCGTACTTATTCTCTAAGCTGAAGAGAGCGCTGGAGTATGAAACAGCCTCGCAGTTCAAGGTAGGCGGGAAAAAAGAACTTGGTTAAAGGCATAGTTATTGGGCTCATTGGAGCAGTAAGCAATGCGAAGAGGCAAGAAGGACCCTCACCTGCAGGTTCATGTGTGGAAGAAGCACTCACTGAACCACGACCAACCTAGATAGACTCGATCTATTCAGTGTTCTCCTGCGGTTCCCAGAGTAAAGTTCGCGGACGGTGAATGTCTAGGACATAGTAGTATGCGCCCATCAAAATACCAGAGGCTGTCGATTCGGTTCCAAGCGATCCGGCGCGGTTTTGCTTTCTTATTCTGCATGCACGTCGAAACCAATGGTGGACCCAGGCAGTGGAAGCTGGCAGGCGGGAGCAGGTATTACCATTTCACACGTAGTGGCCGGCCAATCAGTGGTCGAGGAGCAGTCTCCCGTGCCGATGATGTATTTAGTGTCTTTAGCGTACCGGCCCGCCTCTGCCAAAGTGTGAGTGGGTGCCACTAAAAAACGACAAGAGCGACAAGAGCGACAAGAGCGAGTCAGAGTCCTTCCTGCTTCTTTCCCTCATCGTCAACATCGCCTTCCTTCCTTTCATCTATATGCAACATCCAGAAGAATCCAGACTGGAGCAGTCAATGCCGATTCGGCCGATTGGAAGAAACCTCATGCTGTTCCGAGGGACAGAGGGGGAAAATAAGTCCCTTGCACGAAACAAAGCAAAGCAAGCAGGATCGTCGTGGCCCGCGCTGTCGGTCTTCTTGCGTCCCGTTTTCTTCTCCAGGTCCACGGGTCTTAGACAGACATCCAGCATAGCATCCCCGCCGCCGAATCCTCCCAAGTCTTACCCGCAGCACGCTTCGCCTCAACGAGGAAAGGCACGACGCACCCTCAAGACATCTGACCCGTACCTGCGTACTTTCTTCAGCACATCACATCCCATCACATCCCTCATGTCTTATCATGCCAATTACATGAACGATGCCTGCGTGTAGGTAGGTATCGAAAATTTGCGTTCAATGATAAGCGCGACTATTGGTCCGCCTCGGTACCTAAGGAGCAGGCGCCCAGAAACACGTTCGTGATATCTGGCCTTGGAAGCGGTCGCCGAGCCGTGCTGCGTTCAGTTGAAGCCATCCGATTTACCTGGACTCAGCCTCAGTCTCGGTACCAGTATCGCTATCAGGGACCTGCCTACCGGTGGACCCGAATCGGTGGCGATCGATCTTCTGGATCGGGTCAAACATCCGCTCACAAAATCTATCATATGGAACCCCGGTATATCTTGCTGGTTGAGATCGAGACTACGCTGTCCTATATTACCTTGGAGGGCCAGTCCAACTCTTTCGTATGGCAGAGAATATTCTTGGGAAGGATAGCCAAATATTACACATCAGGCAGGGCTGTACACCATCTATTCCACCATCGCCCAATCGCTGGCTTGCCGAGCCTGTCGAACTGGATAAATCCAGCGCCTGCCGTTCCATGCAGTATCTTATCCCCTTCCAAGCCAATCATCCGCTTGCCCACCCCGTCTTCACGGTTTTAGGGGGGTTCCATGGCTCTCAAAGGTATGATGACGAAGGAAATTGGGGCCGTATCACATTTCAATACTTGAGTTATGCATCCTCGTGAGAAAAAAGCAAAGTTGATTTCCCGTCTCTCTCCCTCCACGCGCATGCCGGAATCGCAAGCGGCAAGATCAGACAGACAGTCTACTCAGGATCGTGTTCTATTTCTCTTGCGCACCCCCTCTTTCTAGATTGAACCTTCGCTTGCACAAGTTCAAGACCTGCAGAAAGAAAACCAAAAAAGAAGAAGACAGCAGTAAGCAGAAGACCAAGAAGAGGAAAACATGGGATTAGACATCACCAACGGGACCAACGGCACCAATGGCGCCAACGGAGGGGGAGCCGTCGTCGACAAGTCAGTGGCCACTAACCCCAACAACATGGACGCTGTCCCCGGCCTGGTGAAGCAGATCAATGCCGGGGTCGACGCCCTTGGCACCGGCGGTGACGAGGCTCGCCATGCCCTGCTGGTCAAGGCCCGGAACCTGATGCAGGCTCTCGAGACGCCCCGAGAGACCATGATCAAGCATTGTTGGGCTCAGGTCAGTACTCCATTCGATATTTATACCTGGGGAGGTGAATAGTCCAGTAGGCTGACCGAAATGGGGAATAATAGACCGGTGCAATGGCTGGCTTGACCACCGGCGTTGACTCTGGCCTGTGGGATCTGATGGCCAAGAACGGCGATAAGCCACAGAAGGTCGGCGAGCTGGCCTCGACCCTCAAGATGGACACGGTGCTTTTGGGTAGGTCGACGACATCAACAATACACCCCGTGTCTCTCTTTTCTAACGAACTGCAACAATAGGTCGTCTAATGCGTCACCTGGGGGCCATGGGGTACATCGTCGAGACTGGCGAGGATGAGTACAAGCCGACAAACTTCACCAACTCATTGACTATACCTATCATCAATGGTGGTTACTACGCCATGTACGTACTATTTTTGCTTCTGTCGTTTTGTGACAAGTCAAAACTGACTCAGACATGCCGTTTCTCGCAGGTTGGCGGCGAGTGCCGGAGTCATCTCCTTCCACGAGTTCGCCCGCAAGACGGACTGGCAGAACCCAACCGACGCTGGCCGCACCTCGTTCCACCAGGCCTACAATACAGACAAGAACTTCTTCGAGTACTTGCAGGCTGTCGGCTATGGCACCCAGTTCAACGACCATATGGGCGGCTACCGCCAGGGTCGCCTGCCCTGGATGCACCCGTCCTTCTACCCGGTCCAAGAGAACCTGATCGATGGCGCTGAGACCGCGGCGGACGCGCCGTTGTTGGTCGACATTGGCGGCAGCGTGGGGCATGACCTTGCCGAGTTCCAGCGCTTCTTCCCCGTGCACCCGGGCAAGCTGATCCTTCAAGATCTCCCCGTCGTCATTGGTCAGATTACCGACCTGGACTCCCGCATTGTGCGCATGGAGCACGACTTCTTGACCGAGCAACCGGTTAAAGGTATGACAAAAAGAAAACCCTTCTACCAACCCTTATCCTACCTAACCCGCCTACTTCCTCTCCTGCGGTATCTTGCACCACATACATAGCTGTGGCTGTGTTTTGGCGACAGGACAGCATAACAGACCACCAAAAATATACCTGAAGAGCAAAACGGGAGCTGACTTTTCAACAGGTGCCCGGGCCTACTACATGCACTCGGTCTTGCACGACTGGCCGGACAGCCTGTGTCAGAAGATCCTGGCGCCGCTGACGGCAGCCATGCGCCCTGGGTATAGCAAGCTGCTGATCAACGAGAACGTGATCCCGCGCACGGGCGCGTACTGGGAGACGACGGCGCTCGACATGATCATGTTGACCGAGTTCTCGTCGCGCGAGCGCACCCTCGACGACTGGCAGAACCTGTTGGGGTCCTCGGGCCTCCGCATCGTCAAGATCTGGTCCGGCGGCAAGGGCGTCGAGAGCTTGATTGAGTGTGAGCTGGCTTGAGTCCCGAAGCAGCACAAGAGAGGAAAAACAAGAGTGTCTTGGGTTCGATTGGGCCGAGGCTTTGTGAGAATATAGGGCTGACAATAGTAGAGTACTCTAACTTTTCACGTGTTATGTAAACTAGAAACAGTAACTCTGCTTTACTAGAGGCTAGTTTGACCTTCTATTCGTTCCTGTTCATGTTGGCGCTTGTCGCTTAATTCTTCTCTGGTCTATATAATGGCATGTTATGGACAAGGATGCGCCTATGTAGTAGGGTCGCAATAGTTCACCGTTGCCTTTGTCGCAGATGCAAACTCCCGTTGGAGATAACCTCGAAGCAAGCCTGGCCGGCTACAAGACAAACCGGAGGAACTGCGTGTTGGAGTCGGCCAAGCCCATTCGCCTAGTCTTCTGGTATTGCCCTTGGGGGAAAGGTGAAGGGAGGAGAGTGGCTGGAGTGGTGACGACATTGAAGTGTTCCAAGTTAGCCCGGAGGAACTGGACACGCCTGACTCGCAACTTCGAAACCAGTAATAATTGAATCCGAATCCGAACTAAACTAATGGTTAACTACCAGAACCTGGACGCCAAACGGTGCAATTAGTGCTCCGAAGATATGGCTTTCGTATAGAAAATGTATAGGGGAATGGGCATGGACAGAACTACGGCTGAATAGCCTGTATACATAGGTATATCGTAGGTAGATTATTACCATGGTCCGATACGACTTCTACAAAAAGCCGTCGCTCTCCTATGATCTCCCAAATCCGTCTTTGTTGCATTTCTGACTTAAATTCTCACCCACAATAGGAGGTAGAGTTCAAATAAGAACATAACAGACTCTATCACTCCGCCCCTGACCAAGAACGACAGCGACAGAAAGCAAGACCCCATCATGGTGAAACTCAGCGAAGTCCAGACCCTCAACGCCGCGCTAGCGGCCGACAGCCCTAAACCGCTCGTCGCCGTCTTCCTGGGCGGCACATCGGGCATCGGCCACATGACGGCGCGGGCGCTGGCGTCTTCGGTGCAGCAGGCGGGAGCGGGCGGCGCCGCGCATCTATCTCGTGGGCCGCAGCGAGCGGCGCGGGGAGGAGATCGTCGCGTAGCTGCGAGGGCTGTGTCCGGGGGGGCAAGTACCGGTTCGTGAGGGCTGCGGACTTGTCGCTCATGGCGTGCGTAGATGAGGTGTGTGCTGAGATCACGCGGCTTGAGGAGGAGGAGGAAGAGGAGGGGGAAGGGCAAGGGGCGCGGGTTGATTATCTTATGACGTCGCAGGGGGGAGCTAAATTCCAGCCGCGGAAAGGTTCGTGAAACTCGTTATTATCCTTTTCTCACTTTTTCATCTTCATCTCTTATAGCTTCCCCAGTCTCCCTTTCTGCTTTCCCTATGTTTGATCGCCGACAACTAACTTGGAAACAGACACCACAGAAGGCCTGGACGAGACCATGGCCATCTTGTACTACTCCCGCATGCGCGCCATCCAGCAACTAACCCCACTCCTGCTCAAATCCACGCTGCCCGCGACCGTCGTCTCCGTCTTCGCAGCCGGGTTCGAGGACGAAAAGAAGCTGTGCCGCGAGGACCTGTCGCTGCGGGACCTGCAGCGGTACGGCTACCTGCAGGTGCGGTCGCACCTCTGCTACATGCACTCCATGTGCATGTCCCAGCTGGCCGAGCTGCATCATGCCGAGAAGCAGCTTAGGCTGATCCATATCTTCCCCGGCTTGGTCCTGACCGCGGCGTTCCACAACCCGGCGTACCCGGCCTGGTTCCGGTTCCTGTTCAACCGGATCTTGGCACGCTGTTCCTGGCGCCCTTCGTTGCCGTCGATCCCGTCGAGAGTGGGGAGCGCATGTTGTTTCTGGCTTCGCCTGTGCTCTATCCGGCGGCGGCGGGTGATGATAGTAGTAGGAGGGGTACCGAGAATGAGAAGGGTGGGACCGTCAGGGGTATGGATGGGCGGCCGGGTAGCGGTGCGTACTCGCTGGACTGGAAGGGCGATGACACCCATAATCAGAAGGTGTATGCCAAGCTTGGCGATGAGGGTATCGAGGCGCTGAAGGCGCAAGTGTGGGAGCACACGAATAAGGCTTTCGAGGTTATCGCTTCGGGGGAGCCTTTTACGGAGTGAAAGCAGACTTGCTGGTTAAACCAGTTAGCAAATCTACATAACGCATCCGGACCACTACCTCACCGTTCCGGACGCCACGTCGCCCGAGTGGAGAGTCATGTTCGGCCGCACATTCTTTGGACAGGTCCAGTCGGTCGAACGCTTCGTCCAGTCTAACAGAATTGCTCGCCGGTTTACTATCAACTACGTGGGATGGCAAATCGCAACGGTATAACCGTTTACGGGACATATAGCCGTTGGGATACTAACATTGGGGACAACAAGAATAGAAAACCGGCCACGAAATAGCTGGCGAAAGCTAGAGAATTTGTAATAAGCATCTGGGGTAAACAACCTATGTGTACGGTCACACGTTTTCAGATGTACTCGACTACTAGAACAACCCTGGAACCAACAATGGATTTCACCTTCCATAGAGAAGTTCCGATCACGTAGTAACTGGAGCAAGCTAGTTATTATTCAGGTAGAAATTGCATTTTTGAATTGTCTAGGGTATTAGGCTCCCCTTCCTTAGCAAGTTGGGCAACTGCCGCCTCGAATCGTGCCTTCTTTCCATCAAAGATAGCCTCATCCTTTTCCTCCGTAATTCGCACCCTTTCCACCTCCTTGGACCGTCGGACCTCTGCGTCCTTGCCGGCAACGTCGCTCCAGAACCATCGAGCCTCCTGGTACGTAAACAAGGTCCAAGCATGGCCGCTTCGGTGGGCACGAGCTGTACGGCCGACTCTGTGGACGTACGACGTGACGGAGTTCGGCATATCGTAGTTGATGACGTGCTTAACGTCAGGCAAGTCGATACCGCGCGCGATCAGGTCGGAAGCGATGATGATGCGGAGCTTGCCTGCTCTGAAAGCCTTCAGCGTCCGAGTCTGCTTCTTATCCGCGCTGTCCGAAGTAATGCACCCGATAAGAGGTTCCAACTTGGGGGCCATGATGGACAGAAGTCGCGTAAGCCGGATGGCGTTCTCTCTTGTCCGGGTGAAGATGACGATCTTGGGGGGGCAAGGGAGATTCAGCGTCAGTTGAAGAATCACTGTCTGAGCTATCATCCGCATCACCCGACCTGATACGATCGCTCTCGAGCAGATCAAGGAGGAATAGGGGCTTGAGTCCCAGGTCGACCTTGATTGCGGATTCCTGCAGGGTCGCGGGCAGATTGAGCATGGTCTCACGGCCGCTTGCCTCATCACCATCTTCAGACGCCATTTCCACCAGCTTGGGCCTCCGGAGCTTCAAGGGCCCGAGCTTATCCAGATCCGTCGTCATCGAGGCACTCAGGATGACCTTACGGACACCGGTGAGTCTCGACTGCATGTGGCTCCGTTGGAATCGTTTGCTGTTGCTGTGGACTCTTGGTATCACAACATCGAGGAACTGCTGGTAGTTCTGTCCGAAGAACTTGTCGGCTTCATCAAGAACCAGCCAGCGAACATCGTCCAAACTGAAGCCAGGTGTTAGGTTGATATGTTCCACAAGTCGACCTGGTGTGCAGATAAGAATGTCGACCTTGGATACGTATTCGATGACGTGGTTTGGTAAGGTCTTGATGCGGTCTTCCCGTCTGAAAATCTCATTTCTCTCCTCGTCCTCGCTGTCGTCCTCATACCGAGCCCGTCGGCTCTGAGTCTTGACCCTCTCAAGGCGTTTTTGATAGCCCTCGGGGTCATATCGTTCCCTCCTCTCGACCAAAGCAGACTTTTCTTCCTCCAGAAGACGCCGTCCTGTGGCGATACCTACCCTAACGCGTTTCGTACCTTCATAGAAGATATCTGCGCACTCCTCGCAGACCTTCTGGGCCTGCTGTGCCAGGTTCTTCGATGGGACCACCACTATGGCTCGAAGGAAGGTACAGGGGCTGCCTGAGTGACTCAGGTCGCGTATGATAGGCAGAGCATACGCCAATGTCTTTCCGGAACCAGTTTCGGCTGAAACTAGGATATCGCTATGCATGGTTATGCAGTGGTGAGGCAGGAGCTGGGGTATAACAGCCGTCTGCACAGCATGCGCCTCCTTATATCCCTTTGCTTCCAGCTTTTTTTGAGTTCTCGGCAGTAATACCGTATTCTGGCTTCAACCCGAAGCTGGTGAACGGTGCTGTCGCATCTCTCGAAACCTTGACGTGGTCGTAGAGCCAAGAGGGTAGCTCTGTTTGGGGTGCCATCGGGGGCTCGGGGGCTCTAGGTTCTGGCTGCGGCAGGGGTTGCAGACCATGTACTTCTGGTTCAGGGGCGTCTACCATTGGTACATCCTGATCGTCATCTTGAGGGTTCGCCGCGTTGTCGGTATCAGGAGCCTTCATAGACTTTGCGATCTTTTCGAATACACCTTTATGCCGGGATTTCACTGGCTCGTCGATGTCGGCGCTTGTCTCGGTCTCGGGCTTAGACTTCTTCTTCTTCTCCCTCTTCGGCTTCTTTTTCTTGGCAGGAGACTCTGCCAATACAGGGCTCTTCTCCTTCACAGGAGACGCTGCCACCTCGTCGACAACAGCGTCTTCCACGGCCGTTGTGGTGGGGTCTTCTGGTACTGGTGATTCCTTACTTTCCTTCTTGCTCTTCTTCTTCTTCTTCTTCTTTTTGTCCTTCTTTTCCTTCTTGCCGTCCGTTGCTTCCTTTTCGGGCTCGGGCGCTTCTTCCGATTTGGTGTTGTCCGACTCCGCGGCAGCTACTTTGGCCTTCTTCACAGGGGGCTCGTCGTCGTCGTCGTCACCGAAAACGATCTTCTTATTAAGCTTCGCCGCTTCATCCAGCTTTGGGGGAGGGATATATCGACCATAGGCGCCAACAGCTGGTGCCATTGGCATTGTAGAAATTGTGCCTGCCGGACGAGGGCTTTCCGTGGCTACAACAGGTTTCCGTTCTGCGACCGGAGCCGGCGCAGGCGCCGGCTTAGTCGGTGGGATATAGCGCGCGTACATTGTGCTAATCGATGGCGCAGTGTCTCAATGTTGTGGGTTAAGCAGTGCAGACAGTAGATGTAGAGAGAATGGCTTGGATCTGCGAGTGGGATGGGATAGTCACTCGGAATCAAGGGCACTGGGATAGCTGCGGCTGCCCTTGGGGTAATTGATGTTTATGACAGCAGACTTGTTACCGTCTGTTGAATGATCAAATGGGTCTTGAGCTTATGTCAATCTAAGCTGTTGCGACACCATTCCTGACTGTCGTTTGACCAGTCTCGTGGTTTTATTTTTTTCGCAGCTACCTTCAAGACTGCAAACCAGCATCGCGGAATATTTCCCCGTCGCAATTGCATCAAGGTACGATAAAGAATTTATTATGGGTATCGCATCTTATCTCTGGAAATCTAGGAGCTAGTGCACTGGCTATCGCTATCGGACCCCTGTGTGGATCCAAGCTCCAGGTGGCTTCAGGTACCTTGTACTGCTGGAGGTGGGAGGGACTGAGTGCTAATGCCCGTTTCCACATGTCGACGTCGCGCAACCAACCCACCAGAGAGTGAACTATTCCCAGTCGCAAGCTCCTTTACCTGCCCACCCCTTGATCATTGGCATTTGATGGAATGATGATATCCCCAGAATGCTCTTGAGAACACAGCCCTTCAAGAATGGACAGACGTGAGCCGGAATCGTTGCTTCAATTACGTCCTGCTTTGCTGTCAGTTGCGCGATACCGACGTTCATTACCGGCTTGCGAAGTCGACGTCACCGACATACACAAATAAAGCTACAGTTGTCCGCAGCGCGATCCGGGCCTGGCGCTTTCGGATTCGCTGCCTCTTCCGCCCCTCAAGATGCCGCGCCTCACGTACAACATCGCTATGGTCAGCGACTTCTTCTTTCCGCAACCAGGAGGAGTCGAAAGCCACATATACCAGCTTGCCACGAAACTGGTCGATCGCGGCCACAAGGTCGTCGTCATAACGCATGCCTACGCAGACCGGAAAGGGATACGATATCTTACGAACGGCATCAAAGTCTACCACGTCCCCTTCGCCATCATCTACCGCTCCGCCACCTTTCCGACCGTCTTCTCCTTCTTCCCCGTGTTTCGAAATATCATGATCCGCGAGCAGATCGACATAGTCCACGGCCACGCCAGTCTAAGCAGTCTTTGCCATGAGGCCTTATTACACGGTAGAACAATGGGATTGCGTACGGTGTTCACCGACCACTCGCTGTTCGGCTTCGCGGATGCGGCCAGTATCCTGACGAACAAGCTGCTGAAGTTCATCTTGAGTGACGTCGACCATGTCATTTGCGTCAGCCACACAAGCAAAGAAAATACGGTTCTCCGAGCAGCGCTCGATCCGGTCATGGTCTCTGTGATTCCAAATGCCGTCGTGTCCGAAAACTTTCGCCCGCGGAAATACCCTCCTGAGCCACCCGCGCCCAATAACGGGTTTGGCAATGCAACCCCCGCGGTCCATCATCTTGGTCCCAACGACCCGGTTGTTATTGTGGTCATCTCTCGACTATTCTACAACAAAGGCACAGACTTGCTTACTGCGTCGATTCCGAGAATCCTAGAGAACCATCCCAACACGCGATTCATCATTGCTGGGTCTGGTCCGAAAAGTATCGACCTGGAGCAAATGATTGAGCAAAATGTGTTGCAAGACAAAGTCGAGATGCTGGGCTCGGTACGCCATGAGCAGGTTCGGGACGTTATGATTCGCGGCCACATCTATTTGCACCCAAGTTTGACCGAGGCCTTCGGCACAGTCCTGGTAGAGGCTGCGAGCTGCGGTCTCTACGTTGTATGTACTGCAGTCGGCGGCATTCCGGAGGTCCTACCCGGTCACATGACGGTCTTCGCAAAGCCCGAGGAAGACGACCTCGTGGTTGCCACTGGCAAAGCGATATCTGCCCTGCGTGCAAATAAGGTCCGCACGGAGAAGTTTCATGATCAGGTGAAAGCGATGTACTCGTGGGACAACATCGCCAAGCGAACTGAGCGAGTCTACAAGGGCATCATGGGTGACATACCAGAGGCCGACTTCTACGGTTACGACGTGGGCAATACGGCGGCGTGGAACGGCGAGAGTCACTCCGGTGTGCGCAGCTTCGCTTTGATCGACCGCTTGAAGCGATACTACGGCTGCGGTGTCTGGGCAGGCAAACTGTTCTGTCTTTGCGCCGTCATTGATTATCTGCTATTCGTCTTTTGCGAGTGGGTTTTCCCGAGGGACCATATTGATATTGCAGCCGATTGGCCCCGAAAAATATATCATTCCGACGATGACGACTGAACGACTTATACGGGTCTGCGGCATGAGCTACAGACGGAACTGTTTTTCAATAAGATACCCATTAAATCGAACTATTTGCTTCAAGCACTTGACTATGGAGAAGATACACGCAGATTGATGAATTTGGGTCCGGTTCACCACAATAACCGGGTACCAATACACAGAAGCCCGAGTTACTTACACAACTTCACTCAACATCGGCTTGGCACTTGTCCTATTACATGTCACTATCCTCAGCACCATACGTCTTGAGATTATTCCTCGACGACCACACAGTTCGCGATATTCCTGAACAAGTGAATGGCAAGTTGGAGGTTATTATGGATCAGAGCAACCCTCATGATTTTATCGGTACCGAATGTGAGGATATTCGCAATTTTGAGTTTGGCCTCGGCCTGATCGGTCCCTACGACTTTTCTAGCTGGTAATTGGCGATAAGCGAGCTTGCATCCATGGTCAGGGGAGTCCCGAAAGTCACGCCGAGAGTCACGAGTTAACATTCCCGTTTGGTTGGAGCATTGAAAGGAGTTGCTTCATGGGGAAGCCTAAAAGCGGTAAACATTCGCCATGACCATTTATCTTTGAGGACATGTATTACGTGCACCAGATACAAGCGACGAGGCATGCATAGTAGCCATTGCAGGTTGGCAGTTTCCCCGTGCCATACATATGGGTATCAAATGGAAAGCCGTCCAACTAAGCTCCCATTTGCTTTGATCGATGGGAGCTTAGTTGGACGGCTTTCCATTTGATACCCATTTGTATGGCGTGAGCAGATTGCCAATTTGCGATGCCTATCGTGAAGATGTCAGGTCACCTTTGTATGTAATAACACTCGAGCAGGTATGTCATTCCTTAGTTGGCATCATTGTCATGGATGGGTGCTTCAGAGCGCCTGGCATGATTTCAAATTTAAAATATCTAGCTTCAATGTATATGTTGTGATAGTCAAAACGTGTTTGTGCTTTTACCATGTCTCGAGGCAAGCAATCATGTGAACATCATCTCATCACTACTGTTCCCGTGAAGCATTATTCGGCCCCCCTTCTCTCGGCCAATGCCGGGTCTCTATTACACTGCTTCCTCGTCCCGCATGCGACTATAAGAGTCGTCGATATCCTCGGACCAAACAAACTTCATGCGCTCCCGCAAGCTCTCGGCCAGCACCGGCAGCGAGTCCTCGTAACTGAGCCGGCTCATTTCCTCGGTCTGTAGCTCGTACAGGTTGCCCGAGACGCGGCTCGCGGCCTGGACCTTCTGGGCGCGCTGCAGCCGGAGGTCCTGGTAGAACTGCATCGTGGACTCGAGCGACTGGAATTTTTCGTTGCTGCTCCCACTAAGATGCTCGGACAACGCCCGCCCGAGAATCCATCCGTCTTCGACCGATTGGCCCGCCCCGGCCCCCATGTGCGGCAGCATGGCGTGCGCCGCGTCGCCGACCAGGACGACCCGACCGCCGGCAAAGTGCCACCGCGCCAGAGGCTCGTGGTCGTTGATGCGCCAGCGGCCCGGCCGCTCGTCCATGAGGCCGATGATGCGCTGCACGGGCTCGTCGAACCCCTCGAAATCCGCGACGACCTCGTCGCGGTCGCAGAGGGAGGACCAGCTCTCGCGGATATTCTTGTACTTGTTCGCCTCGTCCTCGCTGTCCCCGATCAACCGGCCGCCGCCGAGCCGCTTCGTGACGAACGCCACGATGTTGAGCTTCGTGTTGCCCGTGATGGGGTACGACAGGAAGTGCCGGTGCTTGCCGATCCAGATGTTGGACCAGTGCGCGAACGGCCAGTCCGGCGCGAGGGCCGCGGTGGGCACGATGCCGCGGTACGCGATCATGCCGCTCTCGACGGACTTGTTGTTGGCGTCCGTGACGAACTGGTCGCGCACGACCGAGTGCACGCCGTCGCAGCCGACGACGAGGTCGGCGGTCGCGGTGGTGCCGTCGCGGAACTGCAGGTGCACTCTCCCTCCTCCTCCTCCTCCTCTCTCCTCACCATCAGCATTGAGAACCGAGACCCCCGCACACGCCTTCTCCGTATGCAGCGTCGCCGCGCCCCTCTCGCGTATAGCCGCGAGGAACAGCTCCAGCAGATCGGAGCGCGCACACGGCGACTGCCGTATGTCGCCCGGCTCCGCCTCGGCGTCGGGGACGCTGACGATCTCCGCCGAGTCCTCGTGGCGCCGGAACGCGAACCAGGTGCCCTGGCGCCGGCCCGCGATCTGGACGAGCCCGGGGCCCAGGCCGAGCCGGTGCAGCAGGCGGGCCGCGTTGATGCCGATGCCCACGCCGGCGCCGATCTCGCGGTACTGGGGCGCCTGCTCGTAGACGTCGATCTGGATGGTTCTCTTGCTTTTACCATGGTCATCTTGACTTGAGGAGATGTTAGGGTGGTGGTGGTGGTGGTGGATGGAGAGGGCACAGAATAACCCTCCTATCCCGCCTCCGATGATGGCGATGCGGAAAGGTTCACTTCTCTCTTCTTGTGGGTTTGACATCGTCTCTGGAGGAAAACGTTATTTACTTTCTCGAGATGGCTAATCTATTCTGATCTGATCGACTGTATTCGCCAAGAATGCTCCAGATTCCAAGGAAGATTCAAATAAGAGCCATGGATCATGAAGGTTACACGATATTCCAACGACAGTGGGGTACAATATTACACACAGGTAGCACATAAACCGGTGACAGAATGCGGAAAGTCGGGGAGAGACCCCCAAAGGATCGATCTTTCGAATGGCCTGGACATGTACCTATCGGCAGTTTCGATATCCCCTTTCATAATAAAACCGTCCCGACTCTGAGCTACCTACCCCAAAGTAAGTACCCAAGTAGGCAACTCGGAATGCGTGCTGTGTGACCAGTACATGTGCAAGCGACAAGCGAATCAATCGACAACAACCTTTTTACGAAACCTGCATATGGGCTGTTATCCCCTCTTTCCCCTGATTCGCTTATTAGCATTTAGCCCGGGATTTGACAGCATGGTTTGCTCTATGGAATTGGGTTTCTAGCGGCGATCAAATCAGGAACACGACTTGTGGAAAGATCCGATTGACTCCCGCATCTTGTACGACGTTCTCGGGTATTGTTTAACTCCCCTTACCAAATACAATCTTCTGGAGGCAACAGAGTTAAACTATCCCGTTCAGGGTAGTAGTATTACGTACACAGGAAATGCCTACTGAAAATACAGATTATAATACCGTAAGAAGCTTCAGATAGAACACTGATTGATATTCACAACACATACTCTAGATAGATTGCACACACGCAGCAGCTCCGTGACATTTGGTACTTTGTTTTTGATTGTTTCCTCTCCTATCTCAGCAATATACCATAAAGGTCGTTATATTCACACATCAGACAATTCCTTTTCCTTCTCCCGACGAAAACAATAAAAATGAGTGACTTCTATGGTATCAATATTTGGCTAACAATCCGACCCCCTTATTCCGATAGGCTCCACACTGTAAACCAATCTCCTTAATCATAAATACAGTCAACCCTAACAAATAAGAGTCGTAATTCCACATGCCTTTCGGCCTTCCTTCCCTCATCCCGTGAGTAAGGGACCCACGATCGTCCCGAACGATCGCTTAGTACTCCCGGCGAAGCACAACGCGGAAGCCGTGGCTGTCCACCGCCGGCGATCGCTTGGCAGTGGCGTTGCCAGCACCAGCGGCAGGAGGAGGAGCGGCGCCGGAAGCAGCGGGAGGAGGGGGAGGAGGAGCAGCACCAGAGGCGGCAGGAGGAGGAGGAGGAGGAGCAGCACCAGAGGCGGCAGGAGGGGGAGGAGGGGGAGCAGCGCCAGCCGGAGGAGGCGGCGGGGCAGCAGCACCAGCGGGAGGTGGCGGGGGAGCGCCTGCGAATTCAAATGTCAGCTGAAAGCCTTTATGTTAAGAAGCTTGAGGATCAACTTACCAGATCCCTTAGGGGGAGGCGGGGAGCACCAGAGGCACCAGCGGGAGGTGGTGGCGGGGGAGCAGCGGCAGCAGCCTCAGATCCCTTAGGGGGAGGTGGCGGGGGAGCGCCGGAAGCACCAGGAGGTGGGGGAGGAGCAGCAGCGGCCGCGTCGGATCCCTTAGGAGGAGGAGGCGGGGAGCACCGGAACCAGCAGGAGGGGGCGGCGGGGGAGCAGCAGCACCAGCGGGAGGTGGCGGGGGAGCGCCTGCGAATTTAAATGTCAGCCCAAAATCTCTATGGTACCACGGAGCTTGAGGATGGACTTACCAGATCCCTTAGGGGGAGGAGGCGGCGGTGCGCCAGATCCAGCAGGGGGCGGCGGCGGGGGAGCAGCGCCCGAGGCAGCCGGGGGGAGGTGGCGGGGAGCGCCAGAGGCCGCGGGTGGGGGAGGTGCGGCAGCAGAGCCGGAGGCAGCAGCCTTGGCCTTGACAGGAGTAGCGGCCTTAGCAGCCGGGACTGAAGCGGCGCCGACGGCCCCAGCAGCAGCAGCGTTCTTGCCGGCACCAGCAGCGGTGCTCTTGCCGGCGCCCTTTCCAGCGGGAGCAGCAGGGGTGGCTTGACGGCCCACGTTAACGAAAGGAACGGCTGCGGCAGGGCCGGACAGAGCGACGAGGGCTCCGGCAGTGCGGCGGTTGGGGAAGGCGCCCAATTGGAAGCCGGTGACGGCGGTCGAGGTGACCAGGCCCGTGGCCAGGACCTGTACCAAAGCTGAGTAATGCATGGTTGGAAAGAAGGTAAAATGCTCAGGACAAGCCGAGACGGTTCGAAAAGGTGGTCTGGAGTATTGTAATCTTCAAAACGTAGAAAAGTTTATAAAGATGAAAGAAGGTCAACTCCAGAGCAAAGAAAGGAAGAAAGAAGGATATTCGACTAGCGAATGGTAGAATTGAACAGTGTGTTGAGGATGAGGAGAGAGAGTTTTTCCAGATGGAGCGATGAGATCTGAAATATATAACAACAGGAGCTCAACCGAGATACCCATAACTTCCTAGATCCCAAGTCCACAATATCCTCGTCAGCCTATAGAACTCTGACTATCGGACTGCGGGACTATGGGACGCACTCTCCAGCATCCAGTACTGGGTCGGCGTGTTAGTCCCGTCCAGGCCAGAGCCCAGCATCGAGAGTCCACCCCTGGACAACAGCATGGACGGCATGGACAGCATGGGAGGCGAGGCTGTGCGTGCGGGTTTGTCGTAGATCATCGACGAGACAAGACTTTGGCAGTCTGAGCACCCTAGGTTTCATGGGCTTTCGTTTGTTTTTTGGCCGGGTGATTGGGCGAGCTCTCGTCGTGGCCGGTACCTGGCAGAGCGATGTGATGGGATCATGGAACGATCTTTCGGCGGGACCGGGGGGCCCTCAAGCATGTGGAGAACCAGGCACAGGCATGTTTGCGAATTGCTCGCTCGAATCAGATGGCCCAATACCACAGGAGGCCGGGATGATGCGACGGTGACGATATGTCCATTCCTGATGGCAGGCCCTTGGCGGGTGTGTTGCTGGTGGTGAGTGCCTAGGCCGTTTCAAAATCCACCCCGTTTCGTCTTGGGTGCTTCGAGAAGACGGGGCTCTGCCTGTTTGAGATGTTGCGATGCGTCCAAGTTGAGCAGCGGCACGCCGGCGATTGATTTCTCGGGGAATTATCGACTTTCAATCGCCGGGGTGCCTAATTGAGAGCCGATATTGAGACATGGCTCATACCACATCATCGCTCTGTTCGGATCTCATCGGATCGGCCAGTCGTCCAGCCAGTCAGCAAAGATGGTTATGTTGTGTTGTGTTCAGCGTTAGGTTAGTGCGGATCAGCCGTTGCAGTGGGTTTTCTTTTAGTTACCGGCCGACCGTTAGGGAACACAAGGCGCGGGTACAACCCGACTTGGCAGGGGCAGCTGGCTCTAGATGACGGAGGGATGAATCTATAGACGAGCGCCGAGGGCATTGTTCGTCTAGGCGTTTGCTTTCACACACCTGACACTGATTGATTGATTGACCAATCTGCCAGCTACCCAACATGTATCTACCTGAATCTGCAGATTCCAAATCAACAATCAGACTCTCGTAGCAGGGAAACAAAGTGGCGCCGACGCTCCTGGAGGTTTGGTCTCAGAAAACTAGGCGAAACCGTTCTGAGTGCTATGTCAATTCCAGCCGGCAACTGTTTGCCATATCAGAGTTGCGGGTACGGGGCCGATGTTTTGTACTACGAACACCACCACCAGCCTAAACTTTTCAGTCCGAACACTTCACACACAATTAGACAGGCGCCTTGTTGTAAACCCACACAAACACTGAGTTACGTGCCATCCGTTACCTGTACACACAGCACTGCAAGGTAACATTCAAAAGGATATCGGAATACGAGTACAATGTAGCCTTTGTAGCGGATAATCCGCAAACACGTCAAATGTATCCATCACGCTCAAACTTGGGCCTGGACTTCAGTTGAGGCCACTGAATTAGGTTGGGTATGCCGTGCAGCGGGTGACAGCTACAGTAAGTACATGTCCGTGAAGGCGAAGGGAAACAGTGGCAGTGAAGCATCACTGTATCAGCCGTCAACTCAATTAGATGGGCGCTGAACGAGCCCAGCCTGGAGTTCGCTGTTGTCAGAAAAAAGAAAAACCAAATCTTCCCAAAAGAGTCGCAACGGCCGAGGCACAGCCACTTACAGTAACCGAGCAAATAACAAGGTCTCTGATCTGATTCAGCAATTCAAACACTGCTCGTCTTAACCTACTTCAGGTGGAATCCTTGGCACGTTGGTTCTGGTGGCAACGGGCCCAAGGCCGGTGGGGGCATCTAGATCGGACCAAAATCCCGTGAGTCCAGGTTGTGTCCTGGTCGTGTTGTCCAGGTAGTGCCCAGTCCGCCAACGGTTTCGGGTTTGGAGTTTGGAGTTTTGGGACACTAAAAGCCCACTTTCTCAAAAGTCTCCCTTGCCACCGGTATCTGATGCGATGCACACCCTACCACCTACCACTGGATCTTTTCAACCAACGCTGCCAATTGCCTTGCTGGCTGCGTGCGGCTTGGTCGGGGTCTGGCCCGCTCTCGGTTGGGACGGCCGTTCCCTAACATAACACTATGGGAGAGGCTGGGGGTGCCCCATACTATCTTCATCGATTCCTCTCCCCTGGCCCCGTGCCCACTCGGTAGTCCATCTCTCGGCCAGACCCTGGTTCAGCCTAGGCTGCTAGTGGTTGCTTGTGTGAAGTTCAGTATAGCATCACCTTCCAAAGCTGGCTCACGAAGGGATGGGCATCGACGCCATGGTTCTCGTCGATTAAGTTGATCCCCTATAGCGCATGGATCGACCGAATAAACTCGTATTTGCATGACAATCGCCGCGGCACCCCTTGCAAGCCCACCCATTTCTCTGCCTTCCCTGTTTATTCCCCGACCCCTTCTCTTGGAGGAGCAAGGGAGGGAACAACCTTAGAACGGGCGCATATGTGAAGACGGCTCCGGTCACAGAGGAGAAACGCGTCCTGGTTGGGTGGGCTCAGCTCACGTTAGTGTCTACCTCCTAACAACAATCTCGAGACTGATATTGCCAATATCGTAGGTTAAATCGTCGCAAACTCGTTCGAGTTTATGCGTCAGCCGTTGCGGGAAGAGCGCGCTGCCGTTGTTAGTCCACCCCACAGCCCGGCTGAATATCAGGCATACTGATATTGAATGATGCCCATCATCTTTCAGGGAGGCTTCGGATGTTCCGTGTATGTCATCTGATAATACTCAGGAGGAACGTCCGATCCGGCTCTGGCTCTGGCTCTGGCTCTGGCTCTGGCTCTGGCTCTGGCTCTGGCTCTGGCTCTGGGAGTCTGGGGCAGCAAAGAACATCCACGAGGCAGTGCTTCCCCTGCTTTTTCGGGCCAGCCGTACAACAGGATACCCTCACGTCCCAGCAAACAGGACAATGAGTTACCCACAGCAAAACCTTAGAAACCGGGCCTTGGAGCCCCGTCTGTCTGTACATACGGCATACCGGCAAGTCTACTCCAGATATATTGATTGCGCAGTCAAAGGAAAGGGTTAAGCTTGACTTGTTCCACCAAGATATGTCATGTCTCACCGATTGGTGACGTCGGCTCGTTTCTCTCTCATTTACTTGAAAGCAGCAGTGGTAGGGTAGTCTAATGATGCCCCTATTCCATCTGGAAGGGTTGACATTCGAACTACACTCTTGGTGCTCGACTCGACTTCCGGCGTTTCTCCTATCAGCATGGCCCCTGATCGGGAGGTCGAGGATTTGTCAACATCGGGCGGGACAAGGAGCATGACTGCGGATGAACGCCAAGATCTAAGCAGGGTCGAGTCAGGTGCATTGCTGGCTTGGTAAGGGATAGACAGAGCCTTATTAATCGAGACCCAGTAAATTGTGTGGTGACGACGATCCATCCTACTTGCCCCTTGAGGTGATGATCATAGCATCTGGGCAGCGGCCAGACAGCATGGATGAGAAAGGTAAAAAAGTATTGTGTAAGACCTTGGATGGTTCTGGATGGTGGGCGATCTCGTGCAGTGGCCCACCTTACGGCCTCGGGTTGCACAGCTGCTGCAGCAACCCCCGCCAGCGCTAACAATTAACCTTAATGCCCCTCCAAAGCTCCAAAGTTCCAGGCCCCAGGGTATCTGCCGTCTCTGCCGACCCAGCCTAACCATAGCTCCCATGCAGAATCCTACCTGCCTACCTACCTATCTACACTGACGACAGCACTCAGCCCGCTGCCGCACTCATGCCAAGGTAGCTAGCCACTCTACGTGTGCTTGACCCATCCCACAATGCCTCTGTAAGTTCTCTTGCACTCCCCCAATCCGCAGCGCGCCCTGTCCGGTTTGACGCTACGGCCCTACCGTTACGCTGCATCTCGGAACGGAAAAAGCCAAACAAATTCACCCCCGGAAGCTGACGAACCCGCGTCCACCAAACCACAGCCACCTCCTGGGCAAGAAGTCATGGAACGTCTACAACACCGCCAACATCGCCCGCGTGCGCGCCGACGAGGAAGCCGCGCGGGCGCGCGAAGAGGCCGAGGAGCAGAAGCAGCAAGAGCAGGACGCCGAGCGCCGCCTCGCCATCCTCCGCGGCGAGGAGCCCCCTCCGCTACCGCCCACGCCCGACCAGCCTTCCTCCTCGGGCCGACGTAGAAGAGATGATGACGAGCCATGGCGCGGTATGGGCGGCGGTGAGAAGCGCAAGCGCAAGCGCGCCGGCGAAGACGACACGGACTTTGAGATGCGCCTCGCGCGCTCCCGGACCGAAGGGAGTGGCGGCAGCGCTTCCTCCTCAGCAGTGGCAGCAATAGCAACCGAGCACCCGTACTCTGAGTCGAGCTCTCTCGTCGTCAAGCACAAAAGCAGCGACGCGCCCCTCACCGACGCCGCCGGCCACATCGACCTCTTCGCCCCGGACCCGCGGCAGCAGAAAGAAGAAAAGAAACACCAGCACAAGGAGAAGAACCCCGAAGCCGAGGCCGAAGCGGCGCGCAAACAGCGCTCCTTCGAGGACCAGTACACGATGCGCTTCAGCAACGCGGCCGGGTTCCGGACGGAGCTGTCCAAGACGGCGTCGGGGCCCTGGTATGCCACCGCCTCTTCTGCCGGCGCCACAACAAACGACAAGCGAGGAGAAGAGCCGACGCCGCCGGTGGGAAAGGACGTATGGGGCAACGAGGAACCGCGGCGGCACGAGCGCGAGGCGGCGCGCATCGTGTCAAGCGACCCGCTGGCCATGATGAAGCGCGGCGCGGCCCAGGTGCGCCAGGTGGAGCAGGAGCGGCGGGCGGCGAACGCGGAGCGCGACAAGGCGTCGCGGCAGCTGCGGCGCGAAGAAGAGGAGAGACGGCGGGAGAGGAAGAGGCGGCATCGCCGGCATCGCGAAGAGGGTGGCGACGATGAGGCTAACCCGAATACTAGTACACGAACAGAGTCGCGCCATTCTGAGCATAGGCACAGACACAGGCACAGAGACACTGCGGCTGACTCGGAAAGGAGTCGGGACCGGCATGGCAGCAGACGTGGCGATGATCGTGACACAGAGAGGAGCAGTAGCAGGCGACAACACCGTCACGAATCTGGCGAGGGTAGCGAGAGGCGGCGCCACAGGTCATCACTCCGTGATGAGAAGCGGTCAAGTCGCGCAGATGATGAACGCCCAAAGAAGAGGCAACATCGCGAGTCAAGGCGGTGATGAAATTATGATTAACTATATACACTTACGAGGCATACCTCTTGCATAATGCATTTCTGGCGAGATAGATACCCGACACTACAGATAGGCCTTATTGATATCAAGCGTTCGTTCACCCATACGATGCAGACCTGGCCCTGGTCACGATATAATACCCCCCTCTGCTTATGGCTAGATTCTGGGCCATCGACTCTGATGAAGTCTATCAAAGAACCGACGTGCCATTTTGTTTATGGTCACGGTCGACTTCACTGAGCAAGGTGGCGTAGCTCCTGTTTGCGTGTAAACGAGCATTGATCTCGAACGGTACAGGCGAGACAATGCGCATTCGTCTCAACCGTTCAAACACCGGGTATAATAGCAACGGACCGAAAAACTCATCCGTTCGTTCAGGACTTCCCCTGCTTCCAGGGCAGTTGGATCTGGATCTCGCGCAGGTCCTTCTCGACATACTGGACCACTTTGGGCGCACTCTGCAGACTGTTCAGCGCGGCCGTAACGCCCGCCAGCGTCTCGGGGATATGCCCTCCCGCCGGTCGGTGTAGATATCGATCCCTTCGGGCGTGAACAGGGTCGCGGCGAACCAAGTCACAACCCAGCGCTCTATCGTCGCGGGCGGTTGCTGCTGCTGCTCCCCTCCCGCCGCCGCTGCCGCCATTGATGAAGAAGACAGCGGCCTCTCACCCCATCCCAGAACTTCCCAGTGACTGCTCGCGATCCTCAGCCAGCCTTTGCCGCGCCAGTTCCACGACGCGGGCACAGTGGGGTCGGGCTTGTCGATGCCGGCGACGGTCTTGTACGCGCCGCTCTTGTTGGCCTTTTCGTACTCGACCAGGTCGTCGATGTGGACTACGGAGGTTGCCGTCAGCAGCGGCTTGTAGGTGATGCGGACGTTGCGGGCGGAGCGCCACATGGGCAGGGTCGAGTGCGTCACGGACCAGGTCCGGTAGAGCCATTCGAGCGGCGGCGATACGAAGGCGGCGCCGTCGGTGGTGGAGGGCTGCGACTGGTCCGTCAGGTAGGCGGATGGGGCCCGGAGGCTGATGGTGGACGGGGGTTTTGTGGAATCGGAAGCCATCGTGGGTGAATCGCTGATTGGTGATAGGGCGCGCAAAGCTGTCGATGGATAGTGTCGCGTATATGCCAGAATCAAAAGCCCAACGTAATACAAGAGCAATTGCGATTACCTGGGAACTCAAAAAGAAGAATCGAATGTTGCGCATAACCTAACTGATATATAAAATTAAACAGGAGCTCTATCAAGTCGCCTACCGTTGACTAATGACGATGGTCGCAAGGTGCAGCTGAGAGCTCGAAGTGAAGCGAGTTGCTCATTTCGGTAACGGTACTATCCGGCACTTGCTCGTGATAGGGCTCCAGATGAAACAGCACTAACACCAAGGCATGCTATGGCCCCTACGACGAAGCATCAGTAGCGCAGCCTTTTGGGCAACAATCATACCTCTTCATAAGTATCCGGCGATTCGCGCATGCTTTCCATGTGCTCAAGCCGGACGCGCTGTCGACGCCTCAGAAGGAGAGAGGAAAGATGGGTAGGTTCTGGCGCGAACACCAGGAGACGCACAGCTTGGCCAGCAGCCCCACACCAGCTTCCAACAGACCGTGGTGGATTCTAGCTTCGATTCCCAGCACCGCGATCAACCTGAGGCTTCGCGTAGACCCTCAATGCTGTCGATGCGCGCATGTGAGGCTCCAGGCTTCAAGCAGATGGCTACCTCGTCATACATCGGGCAGTCGCGGCTGATTGATATACATGCAGCGAGTCTGAGAGCGTGAGACAACACTTTGCACGCCCTCATAGGCGCAAGGGGAATGATATCAGCACCGCACTAGCTGCTGATAGGTGATGTTCGGGGAGGACAAGTGAGGAAAAGATGGTGGGATGGGCTTCCGCTAGGAAAGATGGCTCGGGCCCGTAGGTCGTAGGAGGGTGTTACACAGCTGTCCTTCGTGGTTTAGAAGCTTCTGATGTTCGACGGCTGGGCGGACAGGCCCTTCCTTCCCGTCGGGTGCCGACCACACGTTGACCCCAGTGACACCACACCTTCATTTATTTGAATCTTCCACTTGGACGACTGCCCGCAACAGGAGGCGACTGAGATGACTGGACGGGGACCGGCGCTCGCTTACTTGCAGGGGATAACGATCTTGTGATCTGGGGGGGTTGTGCCTTCCCCGTTGGTCAATCTGTCTTGGAAAGAAGAGCGACAAGGCAGCTAGAACGTTGCTCCAAACCCTAAATATCGATGGTCCCCCATGGATGCAACCATCAGCAACGATACCTGTAGTGTAGTGAAAGTGAAGGGGTGGTTCATGACGGACGAACAACACGACACAACTTCCCCAAGAACCAAATCCTCGGGTAGATCCAAGCACCAAGCGAGCGAATCCTTGCCACCCACATGTCTGTCGAATGTCACCTCTCTCTTCGGGAGATCAATCCAATCTGGAACGAATCTGATCTGACGTATGTATCTGCCCAATTCAATTCGATTCCCGTTTTGGCCCATTGGTGCCCAGACCAAACCCCGTTCTCCTTCTAGAAACCCCCTCCGAGATTTTTCCACCTCCGAACATCGATTCCCTTTTCCAGCACCGACTTCCACTAATCCCTTCCCACCCCCGGAACGGCGCGCGCGCACGACCCTCCAACGGACCGTCCCCAGCAACCAACTTTTTGATTTCCGCTTAGCCCAACAACCGCAAACACCACCACAACTTTTCTTCATCTTCTTCTTCCCCATTTTGCTTTCTTCCCCTCCCTCGCCGGCGCGATCGCATCGTCCCCCCAGATTAAACCCAAAACCAAAACACAATCCGATCGAGCGTACCGACTGTTAGCAGCAAATCATGGACCTAATGGACCCCGACGAGTGGGACGAAGATACCGCCGCCATGGCCGAAGCTATGGGCTTCGCCAGCTTCGGCGGCCAGGCCCACGGCTCCAAGCGGCGCAAGTACAACGCGCGCGCCGACGACGCCTATGTCGCCGGCGCCGGCGGTGACAAGTCCACGCTCCCCTTCCACGACGCCGGCTCGGGATCGAACAATACGCCGCTGGGCGAGCGGCGGCAACCGACGAAGAAGCAGAAGACCAAGGCCAACGAAGATGAGATCGACCTCGACGACGACGACGATGACGATCCAAACAAAGCCGCCGATACCAACGATGCGCAAGACCCGGCGCCGCAATATATCGATACATCACTACCCCCGATCTGGCCCAATCAGAACTCGACGCCATCGTCGGCGCCTGCCCCGGCGCCCCCGGCCTCCCTACAAGACCCGAATGGGCTGCCGCTGCCAGCCGAAGGGGCGGAGCGTATTCTCAGCAGGGTGCCGGTAACCGTCGCTCCGGAAGGGACAGAGCCTCGGGGCCGCCGTGGTGGAACGACTACTACGATCCGGCCTTCAACACGAACCCGTGGGAGAAGATCGAGAAGGCGCGGGGCCTGCAGCCGCGGGGCCCCTGGCTGTCCTACGACGAGTCCAAGACGACATGGGCGTCGATCAAGGACCAGGCAACGTCCTCGTCAGCCGCAGCTGCTGCCACCGAGGCCGCCGTCGCTCAAGCCGCATAAACCACGAGTGTGCTTGGCTGACATGACCACTTGATCTATGCGGGATATCAGGTCGATGGTGAAGCTTCGGCTTGTTATGGGAAGAAGAAAACGAGGAGAAGGGGCCCAACCAGACATGAGCCCAGCGCGAAGGTCGCCATGACCCTCACTCAACATTGGCTATTCCTGCGCGCCTTGTTTATGCGAGATACGTCTTGTCTCGGCACCACCAACTGACCTATCGCACTCGTACTTATCTTGGGCAGCGAGGCATCACGTGACTACCCTACGCAGTACCAACTACCAAGCCTACCTACTACGTCTATTGGCGGGACAGCTACGCCCTTTAGGCACGACGCCCCCGGGGTCTACGAAGCAGCTACCTGTACACAGTATCAACATCACTGTCACAGGCGTTGGCGAGGGGTCATCAAGAGGAGAAGCATATGTATTAATACGCAAGGAAAGGTAGCTGTGGTCTATGATACCCGGCCCAAGGGAGCAGCTGGGACGGCAGGCGGGGACAATGTCCAGCACGTCCAGCTCCATGCTCGAGGGCACGATGACCTACACTCTATCCTGGAATAGGCAATATCAACCTGCCTAAACCCCCGAAACGGCATGGTGCTTTTGTCGACAGTGTGTGTGTGATCTATCTACTTTTTCCCGTCTCCCACCCCCCAAGTGTGGCCCTAAGGGCGCTCTACTGTCTCCATCGTACCCGATTACGCCTCCGCTGTGGACTTGTGTGTGGACTCGGTACTGTGCCTCCCCAGAACACCCCTCCGTCCGCGTCTGTTGACAGCGGGTACAAAGGGCGTCTTCTGCAGGTTCTGCACAGAATCTGCAGCCCTGCCAGTCCTGTCAACGCACCAGTGACCGTTGCTACATTCCCCCGCTCCCCGGGATGCCAAAAAGGATGGTACCTTTGACCCCAGGCTTGCTCGCCCTCGTCCAATCATTAATCATAACGTCGTGAAACGCCAGCAGTTCGCCTGCTGCTCCCGTCCGCGCCAACACTGCGCGTCAGCGCCCCGGCCACTGCGTGGGGAAGAAGCTAATGCTTGCTTTGACGCAGGTACGCCCGTTGTCTGTGCCCACACCTCCCTCCCTTGGCCTCGAGGGCGCCGGTAAAAGCGGCGAGGAGATGGCGTTTAAAAGCAGGACAGGCATTTTGCCGCGCGCTCCTCCAACGCCCACACCATGGTACATGCAATGCATCAATTGTGCAGAAATCCCAAAATAGAAGGGGTGTGTGCATATGTGAAAGTGACAGATCTGAGATCCATTACCAGGAACGCCAAAAACCGTGAACCCCCAAAACTCCGCTAGTAAAACGACAAGGGTTGAAATCTGGGTAAGGTGAGTTCGTAGAACCCTGGCCTTTTCGATGAGGCTGAGGATCTAGTACTCGGGAGAAGGGTATCGCTGGCGAGCCTTCTGGTACTCTTTGGCGTGCTTCTTTGACGCCTTCGTCTTCATAGATCTAGATTCAATATGTTAGCAAATACAATTGAATGCAAGCTTCAAGACACCGTTCGATGAACCCTTTTGATATTGCGGCTCTGCTACTTACGAGACTTTCTTTGACGTCCACTCCAGGTTGGCGCGGACTTCCTGCGCATCCTGAACTCCCTCCTGGAAGCGAGCTCTAGATTTCGCAAGTCGGGCCTGTGCCTTGGCTTGCAGTTCTAGAAGCTCGCGGTGCTTGTTGTTGAGCTGGCCAGACCTGTGGATTCTCGTTAGTATGGGTTTCCGGGCCCCGATAAATATGGTCAAATCACTCACGTTTGCGCTTGTGTGGCCAAGCTGCGATCGAGGGGAATGGGGTCAAACGACTCGGCAAAGCGGTCTTGGATGTACTCGTTAAAGTCAATGCCGCTCGCCGAGGCGGAGCTGTCCCAGTCACTGCCGGAGCTAGCATCGTAGCCAGAGCCATTGACTGAGAAGCTGTTGCCGTAAGAGGGTACGCCAGATGTCACTGACGCATCGTGCTCCTCAGGCGGGGATACTGAGTAGTTGCTGTCAGCGTTGTAGTAGGCTGGGTACTGGTCCCCCTTGGTGGGGATGGCCATGGCGTTGGCGTAGTACTGGTCTGCGTAGGCCGACATGTTGGCGAAGATGGGGCAGCGGTGGTGTGTAGTGCAAGGGTGCGTGTAAGTGGATAGATATGCAGATATTGCAAGGCTAGACGCCGGGTAGGTATGGGGCAGTTCTTAGAAGTTTGGATAGGGTGGATGTGTTGAGATCGGTTCAAGTGGTCAGGGACACGTGTGATCAAGATCGTGCTATGATGATTCAGATATTGTAGTAGACCAGTGTTGAGTGCTTGGGAGAGTGATGATGAGGAAGGAAGAATGAAACTACTCAACTCTGTCAACTTCACCCCTATTTATACCCGTTCAGGACAAACCTAGTCAAGGAGGAAAACGACATCTTCCTCTTCCGAGGATAAGTCCCCATGAGACGATTCGTCAAACGACGAGTGACCCCGCTCGATGGCGATGTTGTGGGCAAGCAAGCAGACAAAGAGTCCGAGATGTGCTAAGTGGATGACGATGTTTACCCCCATGCCGAACTCTCGGTCTGCTACGTACTGGCTTAGCCGTGTCCCTCGCTGCGCGAGCGGGTGATATGTGAGCCGACAAACGCCAGGGGGAGTCTAGCCCATGAGACTAGACCTTGGAAATACATTGTGTGTATGCATCGGGCGACCCGGAGTGGTTCCCTTGTATGGGGGTAGCCTTCTAGTTTGCTAAGATGAGGATATCCAAAATTCTCTGGTGCATATGCCGAGTGGCGATGATCTTCTACCCACGGTACGACGGCCCCAGCAGAGGAGCATATGGATTGGAGGGGCGTGTAGCAAGTAACCAAAGGGAGGAGAGAAGCAGAGTGAGATTTCTGCATAGGTCAAGTTCCATATGCTGCGTGTAGTAATTCTGAGCCGAGCAGAGAGAAGACCACGATTCTTTGGTGGAATGCCGGTGTACAGGTTTGACTAGGCTTTCGTAGCCTTCCCGGTCCTGGTAAAGCAACGGACCCATAGGTACAACTAACGGCGTGGCCAAGGATGGATACTGGAGCCAGGGCCGAGCAGTCCATGGTTTGCGGCGGGTCCATCAGATGCAGATGGGACATGTACAGTAGTGGTGGTGTAGAGCCATGTATAAGTACACGTTTTTCTATCAAGACGCCGGCGTTTGCCTAGGCATGTGAGTCGACCTGGACGGCGTGGCGTGTGTACAACGAACGGGGCATATCTCAGGTCGATTGTCGCAGCATGGGGGGCCAGGCCATTTCATAGGCTTTCCCGGTGTCTACGTGTAAGTGACCCTCCTCGATGCATATCAACGAGAAGTCAATCCGGTGGATGGATTGTCCAACAAGCGCGCTCACGCTAAGAGAGAGGGAAAATAAGGGGAGAAAACGACTGGCAAAAGCAGCGAGGGATTTCCGGAAACCCTGGCCACGCACACCAAGGTGCTTGGTGCTTGCTGCAAGGTGCGAGAGCATGTTCATCCAAGCAAGGCCGGCGGGCCAGCAAAGAAGTGGAAAAAGGGTGGGAGGCATTGCATTCATCCATCGGCCGTTTGATGCAGACAGGCAGAAGACGGAAGGGACAAGAAACAGTGTGCAATAATGCTCAAATCAACGTCAGCCAGGTCAGGCAGAAGTGCAGCAGGTCGGGCATTTTGTGAGATGATGTGTTGTCAGTCTCCCGGGATGCGCAGCGAATGGTTGAATTTCTTCAAAATCCAGAATGATCCGTTTAGGAAAGTTCCCCCAATCCCCTCCTTCCCCCGATGCATGGAAGGCAGCACTTGCTTTGTTGGAATGGAATTGATCAATTGATTGAGGGACCAGACCCAAGTGTCTGGGCATGTGCGTATGTAAGTACCTACTTCTGCTCTTTTTGCCTAAAAGGCAGGTTCTCTTGACCTCCTGGCCAGAATATTGAAAGCCGACTCTGCACCTTTGAATTATTCATAATTCAATGTAGCGCAGATAGGAGTACATCATCGATGCTCTTGTAGTTCAAATTGACAAGTCCAATTAGGGTAAGTACATGGGTCACCAAACGGCACCTTTCTAGGTCAATCACTTGCCCGCCTAGGTACATGTAGGAATCTACCGTTCAAGGCATAGGGGGATACACCGCGAGAACTTTGTTTTTATTCTTTCCATGGCACTCTTACTTCTCTCTTTTTCCATTGGCTGCAAATGCAGAAAAATTCGCTTCCACGGCTCAATCCATTGGAGGACATTGATGGAAATTCAATAAAGAATGGAGGATCAATGGACAGGGGTGGGTTCCGCATTCTTTTACCCATGTTCAAGCCCAAGCCCAAGCGTGCCCATCCATGTCCAGGACGTGCCCCTCTATGAGAGGAGTGTGCCAACGTCAAGCGTCTTTTGCCCCGCTGTGAGACTTGGAATTGGTGTTGGAGATTGGACAGTATAACCTCCAGGTCAGGATAGTAACGAGCTGTATCATCGTCCATGATTGAAGTGGATTGTATTTGCGCTGGGAAACGGGCTGCGTTTCGTGCTGAGCCAAGCTAAGTACCTACATATCTCGTCTGAGACTTGATGTGCCCACGAATGGGTCATCGGAGAGGCAGCGTCCTGCAGGTGATTTTAGATGCATCCCGTGGTACATACATATACATGAGCAGGCTTCTGCTGCATGCGCTGGCTGCCTCTGAACGTCTACATGTAGGTAAGGTAAGATAGCACATAGGATGTAGACAACGTAGCCTAAACCCCCTAGGCATCACCATGTCCTGGGTCAAGTCAAGGATATTTTGGCAACGTTTGGTAGCGAGTTCTTCCTTTGCCGGGTAGGTACGCAATCTGGATTTACCATCTGGGATTACTGGTGTAAGTATGCGAAGGGAATGGCAGATTTCCAACAGAGATATGAGTCTACGACTGATCTATTTGTTCTTTTCTCATGAGGATGTATCCATCAAAGATCAATTGACAGTCAAGAGAAGTTTCAAGCGTCGGCTTGTGAGTGAGGTTAAGTCCAGTCATGGTTCATCTATCGTTCTTGTGCAACGGCCGGGAGTCACCGAAGCGCCGTGCGAGAACCACGGGATGTTTGAGACGAGACGTCATTCGGTGAAAGACATGGGGTCCAATGGGGTGGACGGGCTGGCTGGCTCTTGACAGGCTGTTCCTTTCAAACGTGTGTCTACTAGTAGTAGTAGTAGCCCAGGCCGGCCAAGGCCGGAGCCGATGTTCACCTACCCAGCAACCTCGTGCATGCTCAACCCCATACTGTGACATACATACATACCTAAAGGCGGTATAGCACTTATTATGCCTGGGATGTATCCATTCCCCCCAAGGGCCTATCCATTTCCAGTAGAGCCCAGTGGGGCCCCTTAACAAAAGCTACCCCCATATATGCATATACCAGAAACCGAACTACTGCATGATCCAGTGAGAAGCTTGAGATGGAAAGGAATATTCAAGTGTGTGTTCAGAGACCCGGGATCGAGGCAACGATGGCCCGGGTGAGGGGGTGCTTAGCCTCGCTGCCGGTAGAATGTATGCAGATGGGCTGAGATGGCTCAATGGAAACTCCATTCTTCACAGAACATATAGATCAAATACTTACATTTAATGTGTGTGACTTCCTCATGGTAGACACGTGAGAGGGAGGTACAAGACCAGGGATGATATTGCATGCTATACCTTGCGCAGGTGGTAACGGGCAACGTAGACTTTCTATAATGTAGCTCCATGTACCAGCAAGGGGTTTGAGGTGATAGAAGTTGCATGCCGGACTTCGGTGCCGCAGTCGACAGAGGTATCTGTAACTACGGCAGCAGAAGAGAATGCGACTTCAGCCGGGGGTAAGAGGACAACTCATCATGTTCCACTCCGGGCATCTGGCCGAGGGGACCAAACAGGACGTAGAAGGGAAAAACTCAGATACACCATACCATAACCAGGGCCTTTTCTCTCTGCCTTAATCTGTCTGCAAAAGGCAGAAGAAGTAGTAAGTGGCGGTAGGAATGTGGATACTGCTTATTGGGAGATCATGTGTAGAAAGATGCAGGACTTTGGGGGTGTGGTAGATATACATGCCTACATATGCAGTACCATGGGGCACGATCTAATAGGACGAAAATTTGCAACCAAGACGGGAGTCGCTTCGTTCTAAGAGGTCAATTGCTTGCGGCACTGCGGAAAGGATGAAGAACATGGCGATATCCCCCCTCCTGACACACGCAAATCCTCGAAAGTTTTCTGTTGCCGAGGCCTCCCCTCCATCATAGATGTAGAAAAGCCACCTTGTCGACGATCCTATTCTGAGGATCCCGATATACATGTGTTCGTCCATCAAAACCGCCCGGCTACAGAGATGCGACCAGCCAAGCGGCCGGTTTCCGAGGCCCATGGAACGGTTCCTAGCTTGTACTTCGCAGGAGGTCATGTCTCCGTCACCTGAGGCAGATCTTGGTACAGCTCGCGACTAGCTTGCATGAAACGAAAATTCTAGAAGGCGAAAATGATAAAAAGCCAACGAATCCCATGATAAGTACGTTGTTATGTCAGGCTCCAGGTAAGTGGTAACGGGCTAGCATAACAACAGAGCCTGTTAGGATAATTAAAGATGGAAATTCGTAAGTGGACATTGATTGAGTAGTTGTTCCCTATATAGGTATCATGCATATCGTGGTGCGCCGTTAATCGTCTCGTCTATCCTATCAAAAGGGGGTAGTACCGCAGAAATGCTGATGACTCTAGCCTTGAACACATTCCAAATACGCCGCCCATATGCAACCAATCTAGAATATATGCCAGTGGCGACCCGCCCCTTTTGGACCTAACCGAACACTTTGAGGAAACCCCACATGCCAATACCGCTCAACACCGGGATAGTGAGGTTGTCGTCCCAGCCAAACAGATCGATCACCTCGCTCCCCGCCGCCACCAGACCAGACCATAAGCTCATGATTCCGAGAGCAACGCCACCACTAACGGTAGCCTGCTGCTCATCCAGACCAACGTGTTCCGCAATGTAAGACGGAAGCTTCAAGATACCGCGGAACATGAACGGATGCTGCTCATCTCCGGGGAATGAGGGCGTCTTGGGTGCCACCCAGCCCCAAAACCACGCCGCAGTGGCGACACCGATCAGGAAGGCGGCGAACGACCCGGCGAAGGACTTGCCGCGGCGGATGCGCGGAGTATATCTGCCGTACAGTCTACCGAATGTACTTGCGGCAGTGTCACACCAACTGAGCAACATGACCGAAACAACCGCAACGTCCTTGGGGAAGAAGTACAGCACGATCCAGGCTCCCAGAAGATAGTATACGACGCCGTTGACGCCCGCGTATTCCGTCTCGCGCATGAAGGCGCCGAGGCACTTGACGTAAAAGCTGTTCAAGGACGGGTAGGTGAGGCGCAAATAGTCCGTCGTCGCTATTGGAATTAAGGCTGCCATCAACCAGGGCGTAACGGCCGATGTCTGAGTGCCTGATACGTATAACCAGTAAACAAAGAAGCCAATGGACACATGGAGCACCTTCCTCGGGACTTCGTGCTTGTGTATAAAGTTTCTGAAATGCCGGTGTATTGGGATAAGGCCAAGCGGACTCGGGCTGCGACTGAAGTCTCGCCAACTCCAGCCTGGGGTGGCCGGGGGCTTGGGCGGTGCCAGATGTCCGTTTGCTACGAGAGCCGTAGCTCCGTTCGAAAGCTCCCCCGTTTCTTCTGAACTCGCAGCCGCAGCACCATTTGAAAGCTCCTCTTCCTGTTCTGCAGGCACCACTGCCGGCGCCTTCTTGCTTGCTCTTGTGGATTTTGCCCTGGCAGTCGGAGTTTTCGCCGGCGTTAGGGCCGGTACCTTCCTCGGCTTTTTCGGGCTTCGTGATCGCGTGCGGGCTCGTCGTAGCTCTGGATCCGAGTCCTCGTCGATGGTCTCTTGAAAGGACATGGAAGGAGAAGCGGTCCCACTGGCGGCTTGCCGCCTTCGGGCAGCCGAGCGAGTGACGGGGCCGTTGTGGTAGGCGGCATCGCCCTGAAGTTCCGAGGGCGTCGGACTCGGTGATATCACGCGCGGTGTGGCCGGGATGGCCGGCTTGCCACGGATGGACATGTTGTATGGGAAGGGTGGCAGGCTTTGGAGCGAGACCGTGCCGGAGAACAGCCTGTGTAGGTCGTAAAAGCGTAAAGGCCAGAAGGTGCAGTGTAGATAATCGTGTTGTTGGTCCCTCCGAGATTCACGCGTGTTTAAATGTGCGGCGCTGCTGAAAATGGAGGTGACGAAACTTAACAACGGATCCACGGTGAAGAAGATTGCAGCGAAGTCGAGCTCCGCCGCATTGTTGCTGACAACGGGGTCTGAGATGACAGCGGATTTCCAACCTAGTCGGTACGGTACAAGCACCACTCAAGCCACGCGCAAGCAACAAGGTAGGATGCCGGTCACGCGAATCGACGAAGTTGGGTTGGGCGCACAGGCGGGCTGGTACTTGCTGGGTGCTGGTACTGTATTGGTAAGTTACATGCAACCACAAATCATCTGCCAATCAATGGGCGGGATGTGGGCGTGACCCTGGAGAGAGACACGTTCGATATTCCAGGCGCCGGTGGTGGTTCTTTGGAATTTTCACAAGCCAGCGAGAACAGCACTGAGAGAACCGAGAACCACAAGACAAGCACAAGCGAGAGCGACAAACAGGGCTCGGGCGCGGATGGATATGACATGGGCGGAACGCATTGGCAGGATCTGGCATGGATGATGACATAAAATAACGCGAGCAGCCAAGGAAAGGGCTAAACAAGGACCTGCCGCCTTCCGCCGTTCCCGCTACAGCGAACCAACACCACTACATTGTATCCACTAGGTAAGTACATAACTGAACACCCATACTGTAGGTGTGCTGGCTACTGCTACTACTGTGGTCTGTGCAACGTCAAATATTCATACTTCACAAGAAGTTGAATTACACACACACACATTGGTAGAGATGCGCTGCCTCGGGTTGGGGGGCCAAGGAGGCTTACATACGTCGCGGGATTCGGACCCGTCATTCAATCCGACACACCGACTCAATAATGCCGCGACTCGAGAAGCCATGATTCTGGCCAATTTATCGCCTGTGAACTCTACAGGCTGATTTCCTGGGGGCAGGGGGTCATGTGTGCTGAGTCGCTGACACTAACAATTGCTTGAATGCTCCTGTAAGTGGCCCAAGTGAAGTTTAAAAGGTCGAGAGTACCGAGGCAGGAAATCGCTGATAAACAGTGGCTCGAAGTACGGGCGCGCATAGTTATCAAAACAATTTAATCTTTATTCGTGGATTTCAAGGCACGAATAAATGAATGGCTGCCTAATCAAAAACTCCAATTTCCCCTATTATACAGTATTCTCTCAAGGCTATATGTTACTGACGGATTATAGACTAAAGTATGTCTTGGCTAAGATATCATGAGCCCACCGTATATATCATCAATGCAAAACCCCAAGCCTCTCCACAGGACACACCCACCGCAGAACTCCGCTTTCTCAAGCGCCTTATCTAGTGGCGCCGTTGAAAGCCAACCGGTTGTTGCTTGACATCGCGTTCTGTACAACTCCAACAGTCGCAAGGCTCTGGATCCGACTGCAGAGCGCACTGGGGGTACGAGCGCCCTCCAGCGTCAGGAGATAAGCGCCGAGCCCGGTGACATGGGGCGTGGCCATCGAGGTGCCCGAGAGAACCCTCGTAGTGCCGTCGTTCCAGGTCGAGACGATGCTGACGCCGGGGGCAAAGACGTCGACCAACGAGCCGTAGTTGGAGAACGAGCCGCGGCGGTCCGAGCTGTCCGTCGCGGCAACGGTGCACACGCTGGGCTCCGAGGCCGGCGAGCTCGTCGAGGCGTCGGCGTTTTCGTTTCCGGCCGCGACGGACATGAACAGGCCGGCCCGGACCGCGGCGGCGGCGGCGGCGTTGAGGGATTGAGACATGCCCCCTCCCAGCGACAGATTGGCAACCGCTCTGCCCGTGCCTTCGAACCGTGTCGTCATTAGTTGCCTGACAGATATATGGGTTCAGAGGGGCACTCACGTTGCTTGTTCTGCATATCATTCACAGCCCACTGTATACCAGAAATGACTTGGCTCAGTGTGCCCGAACCCGAAGAATCCAGCACCTTCACGGCAATCAGGTTCGTCCTCTTCGCAATGCCGCTGTGGAACAATGGGTCAGTATTACCACTCGTGGCGGTGATTCAGCAAAGGTCTCCTGGAACTTACTATGTCCTGGATCCAGTCGTTCCAGCAACGTGAGTTCCGTGGCCATCTGTGTTGTCTCAGTAAGTCATTGCTCAGAATCGCGGGCTCAGCTATGCATACTTCCGTCGGTCTGGCTGCTATCTCCGGACACGAAAGTGGCTCCGAAACTAGCGCGGCCCTCGAAATCCGGGTGCTGCAGGTAGATACCGGTGTCGATGATGTACGCATATGTGCCTGCGCCTGCTGAATTATCGTACGTATAGGATGTCGTGCCGCGCCTTCTGCTGGAGATGCGCGCCAGGCCCCAAGGAGCGTTGGTTTGTGTCACGAGAGCATTGGTGCTGACCGTGATATCGGGCTCAACGTAGTCGACCTGCGAAAATGTTAGTCACCATGCCAGGTTTCCCAAAAGAAGGCCAACCAAAGTCACCTCGTCAAGGGCGGCGATCGACCGGATCAAGTCTTCGGATGCGGAAACGTGGTATCCCTTGAATGACCCGAAATAATAGGAAGACTTGGGCTTGCAGCCGCCGAGAATGGTGCTGGCTGAATCAAGGTTCGATTCCATTTGGCCCTGTGTCGAGTCCGACTTGAGGACCACGATGAACTGTCCAGGGATGACCGAAGCCCCCGCCCTGGCCTCCAGGATGGGGGCTGCCAGGGCCGCCAGCGGCAGAGTGAACAGAACTACAAAGGACTTCATGTTGTACCAGGAGTTTCTGGAGTGTAGTTGAGTGAATTGGGAGCCTGTGCTGTGATGATGAATAGGAACATATTCCAAAGCTAGGGGGCGTGAAATCCATCTTATATAGGTAGGCAATCAGACACCAGCTACAAGAATTTTGAGCTAGTTTGGTCAGGCACTGGCATACCTGGTGTCTGAGCCAAGCCGAACTTCTGATAGCTTCACTGGCTCTCATGACTGAGTACCAGGACTGTGGATGAACAGCCAATGGGTCGGTTGCTGTGGGAGGAGTTGGCTGTTCGCGAGACGCCAAGGCTGCGAGTCACCCTGAACGGCGTATACGGGCCGTCGATCTGTCTGATAGTGCTCTCCATTCCGCTGGGTGGAGATGGGGAAGGTTAATCAATGCTTTATTGATCCAGATCTATCTTCCCAAGGAGATTGATCGTGCCCATGCGTTTCTGCTTTCCGGGGAAGTTTTAACATGTCTTTGCTTGTTACCTTCATCGACAGTCTGTTCCGCTATGACCCCAGCTCTGTCAGAATATGGCGTCTACAGATGGTCCCTTTTACTGGAAGTACATCCTCATTGAGACCCAGACTGCCTGTTTATCATCGATAGTTCTGTATCTTGGTCAAGGGCCGGGTTTCCAGGTCTGCGGAAGCGCTCGATGGTCGCATGCTGAGATGGCTACCAGACGGCATCGGCATTGCAGTCATTTCCGGTAAAGAGTCACCGTCGGTGAAATTGATAGATGCCATGACACCTGTTCGTCAGCTTTTACACATAGGTCACATTATCAGTCATTTGAAACACATCTGGTAGTTGACAGGATGCGGCCACAAAGGGTGCCACAAGCTTGCCCTCCTGCAGGAAGGATGGTGGGCTCTGCCTCTGGCCAATCAGGGACACCTAGGAGCTGAGGAAGCCTACCGAAATACGATGGGCCTGAACCAGAATCTCTGAATACCTCCAAACGAGAGTGTGGGCGATAGGACATGGGACGTTCGCTGCAGATCTCTGCAAGTTCGTCGTAACGGCTGAACAACCCAGCCTGCAAAGCTGCTTGTTCGATGGCTGTCTTGTTCCAAGTCTTAGGAGGCAGACCACTCATCAATTTTCGTACATATTGTCTCTTGTCACGCAACATTCTGGATGCAATGTTCACAGACGTTTTCTTCATTTAAAACGAAAACCGGGAACCGGGAGCTTTGAATTAACCACCTGAGCTAAAGTAGATATGCGACTATGTTGCGCCCCTTTCAGCTCTATGCAGCCAATATGCCCTATCATCGCGGCTGAGCATATGACCTGTCTTGGCTTCACGCCGAAAGTAAGCTATCTAGGGAGAATCACGTTTCGCGGATGATATAGATGACCAAAAAGCCGCACCCTTATTGTATTACTACTTGTCACACTTACGATCAAGCCGCTGCGGCCCCAAGATTTGATTCTTTCATGTCTGAGACAGGTAACTTGGATGCAGACTCGGCCGCAGAGTCGCACAAGCACGTTGAGAGGTTGTCTTACGATGCTCTCCGGCCATCTACAGAGTTTCCCGACGGCAACCAGTGCGGCATGCCAGAGACAGGCAGACATGGCGAAGCTTGTTCCTTCCACGTTGGGCAACACATTAGTCGGCAGTCATCGGAACGTCATCCACGATATGCCTTCCTTCCCGCTGCTAGACGCACGAACGAATCTGGCCCAGGACTTCTTCGAGTGCTTGAGCGGGTTTCAAACGCTGCCGCGCGCTTCAGCCACCCATAACAGCTTTGACCGTAGTCTAATTTCCGAATCAAAGCGAGCAACGATGAAGGGGTGTTTGGATGCGGCAATAACGTCGGTGACTTCTGCCAGCCTGTCAACTTTACCTACTGCGCAGATAAATACACGTGTAGGTAACCACTGAATTCATGTCACCGGCACCGACTGTCCAGTTGCGCCCTTGTGTGACTTCAAAGGTTGTGAAATGTGTGTGTTCCGTTGGTGCGTCCCGTCGGATAGTACTTTGGATCTCCTCCAGTGGAAGTGCCATCAGTTGTCCTCTGTTGTCCATCCGAAACGTCAGTTGCGACTTGCGACAAAGCTGCCGCATGCGCTAATGCCTGCCAGACCCCTTTTGGGCTTTAGGCAGGTGGGGTAAACGTGGCTGGTACAGGTGATTATGCCACTTATGCATCTGTTATGCACCACTTGTGCAATCCTGACCGATACATGTGTGGCGCTGTGGTGGGGTGGGCTATTATTCCTGGTTACCTATTCCAGTGCCAGGTTAGGCGGTCATTCAAGCCACAGCGTCGGGTAGTCAGACCAACGTGTACTCTGTACTCTCTACACGTCCCTTATTTATAATTCCTCTATTTCCAACGTCACATCATTATTCCTCCATTTCGCAAACTGACATAATATGGATTTGCGCAACAACTTATTCGGAAAGAGCAGACCGCCAGTTGGCTTACCTGGACGGCAGGTGGGCGGTGGTGCCGGTGGCCCTCCCCCACCGCGCCCTGGAGCTCCCGGCGGCGGCTATGGCGATAGACCTGGCTCGTACAACACCCCGACATCTCCCGGCATGATGCGACAGCAGCCACCGCCGCCATCCCAGGGCATGCCACAGCAAGGCGGCTCTACCATGCCTCCAGCTCAGCCGGTCCAGCTGCGCGTGGAGAAGCTGCCACCGGGCAGCATGGCTGACCGGTACATCTTCGGTAACCTCGTGGCCGTCTCTCCCGAGGACTTCCAGAGCCGGGACGGCGGTGATATCTACGTCATGTTGAAAGGCGGCAACATCCGTGGAGAGTACGTCGTGACGGCGCGGCCAACTCCGGGCTTTCCCCGGGTGGAATCAGCTTGTCAGATCCCCAGCGAAGATGGTGCGGTATAGGCACGCAGGACACCTTCATGGGAGTGCAGTACGACCCATTCTCTCGCGGAAGTAAGGCTTATCTTGGCACTATCGACCTCGAGATCGCTTTTGCTTCGCCAAAGGCCGTCACCGACAAGCCTTACGACCAGGACGAGCTGGCCAAAGTCGTGGAATCCGTTTACCAGAACCAGATATTGGCCCCCGGTCAGCGGTTCTTGATGGACTACCAGGGTGTCAAATTCACCATGTCTGTTAAGACCATCTCGCTCATCGATCTCAGCGAGAAGGGCCAAGGCGCTGAGGCAGCACCCACGACCAGTGATCCAAATGCCAGAGGTATCTTGTTCAACGCCTCAACCATCAACTTCTTCAAGGATGCCGCTTCCACCGTCAACCTGAAGGCCTCGACGCGGAGACCAGTGGCCAATGCAATTCTGCGCCCGGATTTCAAATTCGCCGATATGGGTATTGGAGGTTTGGACGACGAGTTCTCCACCATTTTCCGACGAGCTTTCCAGTCCCGGCTGATGCCTCCGTTCATCGTAGAGCAGATGGGGTTGCCACACGTGAAGGGTCTGTTGCTTTTCGGTCCCCCAGGTACCGGAAAGACGCTCATTGCTAGACAAATCGGCAAAATGCTGAATGCACGTGAGCCCAAGATCATCAACGGCCCCGAGATCTTGAACAAGTTCGTGGGTCAGTCAGAAGAGAACGTCCGTAAGATGTTTGCAGATGCGGAGAAGGAGTATAAGGAAAAGGGTGATGAGAGTGGCCTTCACATCATCATCTTTGACGAGCTGGATGCTGTGTGCAAACAGAGAGGAAGCGGCGGTGGCGGTGGCACAGGTGTTGGCGACAGTGTTGTGAACCAGCTTCTAACCAAGCTGGATGGTGTGGAACAGCTGAACAACATCCTTCTTATTGGCATGACGAATCGGAAGGATATGATCGATGAGGCTTTGCTCCGTCCAGGACGTCTGGAAGTACACGTGGAAATCGCACTTCCCGATGAGCACGGCCGTCAGCAGATTCTCAACATCCACACAGGAAAGATGCGTGACAACAACCGTTTGGCAGACGATGTCAATATTGCAGAGCTTGCTGCGCTGACAAAGAACTTCTCGGGTGCCGAGATCAACGGTCTGTGCAAGGCTTCGGTGTCGTATGCTTTCAGTCGACACGTCAAGATCGGAGAAGGCAGCGCGGGCATCAAGTCGGAAGACGTTGAAAAGATCAAGCTGGAACAAGCTGATTTCTTGAGAGCTCTTGACGATGTCAAGCCTGCCTTTGGTGTTGCTGAGGACGAGCTCGAGCGCGCTAGAGAGCAGGGCATTATACCGTTCAGCCCTCACATCCGAAGAATCCAAGCCAACGGCAGCATCTTTGCGGAGCAGGTTGCTACCGGTAAGGGCAGCCTATTCAGCATCCTTCTATACGGACCGAATGGTTCTGGCAAGACGGCTCTGGCAGCCGATATTGCACTTAACTCTGGATTCCCGTTCGTGAAGTTGGTGACGGCCAGGAACATGATCGGCATGAGCGAAGCGAGCAAGATCGACTACATCAAAAAGGCATTCACCGATGCTTACAAGTCAACACAAAGTATCCTGATTCTCGACGAGATCGAGACCATGATCTCTTACAGCCCCGTGGGACCCAGATTCCAGAGCGAGATAGCCACGTCAATCAGCGTCTTGATGCGAGCTGAGCCGCCAAAGGTGTGTTTTCTACGTCATCCATGATATAATGTTCTTTTGCTAACGTCTACAGGGTCGACGACTGCTGGTGATCGGCACAACATCGCAGCACCAAGTCCTCGAGCAACTGGACATGCGAGGCTTCAACCGGAAGCTGGCTGTGCCCTGTGTGTCAGATCTTGGTGAGCTCCAGGCTCTGCTTGCTGCGACTGGCGTATTCCAGGACGCAGACATCAACGAGGCTCTGCATGAGCTCCAGAACGCCACTGGAACCCAGAGGGTCGATGTGGGAGTCAAGGAGGTGCTTTCGGTTGTGGAGTCGGCCCTCACCTCGGCCAAGAAGGACAGCAGCCGGTCCCTCGGCATGATCTTCGCTGCCGACTTGTCTGACGTCATTTCCTCTTTGTAATACCTAGATTGCTAGACAGTAGAGCCCTTGACAACGTGGAACAACGAGCGAATAGAGCCACTTCAACTGCATTTCGTTTTGGATACTATCTTGCGAAAATCAATCTGGTTCTGCATCTCGTCGGATTTATCCGAATTGCTTTGGTACGGACTAGCTACGGGCTGTACGTTTGCATATTCCGCCTGAGAGGATCGGCGTAGCCTCACTGCAGCTTGGTGGGTTAATGGGATACCTACCAGCAAGCCAGCAACGGAGTACTTGGTATTGCTGCGTTGGTACTGGAGGAGTTGGCCAGTAGACGAAAAAGAAAGAGCAATGAGGTCATTTTCGGCACAAGAACAAGACATTATTGGGCTCCGATTGTGATGCTAGCCAGTCGGCCAGTGATCAATCTACCAGTCAGTTATCTCATTTACCAGTCGGCTGCCCCATTACCAGCAAGATATCCTGTTACTACTGCTGCACTACCTATGTTAGTGGTAAGAAGGAGGTTGTCCCACCTCCAGTGACGTGAACGAATTCTTTCGGGGGTTATACTAGAATGCAGTATTATTGCCCTCGACTTCCTTGCTAGCATACTAAGAAGTCGGATCCAATGAGAATCTGGCACTGAAGATTTTGGGTGCTGACCACTATTATAGACTGCGAACAACAAACCGCTCTACGGTCAGATGGTCGGAATCCGGGCCAATAGATTCCTTGCCGCTCGTCATCGATGACAGCGCTCACCCTGCCTGCTCGGGATGGAATCTGGGGAAAGTGGATAGTGTCAAGATGGAGGATCTACACAGGCAGCAGACAACCGCTCGCTCGCCCGCGACCAATCTCTAACCCCAAGCCGAGTAAGTTTGATCAGGTCACATGTGGCTATGACTCTCGTGCCAAGCAAATACCGCCACCGAAAGCAAAATAACCGAGTCGTTGGGGGCAATCAGGAACCGAGATGGGCTGGGCACTTGTCCCGATCGCTGTTCGTAGAGAGCACCGAAAAGAAAGCCTTTTTTTCTTCTTTCTTCGGGTATCACTTGCACGAGGAACCTTGGCCATTACCCACATCCATGTTTTTGGGCTGGGCTTCCATGCAGTGTCGTCTCGTGTCTGGGTCGGAAGGAATTCCGGTGTGGGGTGCATCATGTTCCAGTCGACGGGACGGCGCCACGCCTAGTCTCGGCGGTCAGTCAACCAGCCAGTCAGTCAGTCAGCCAGCCAGACTTGCTACGCTGACATCCCCCAATTCTCATTGCACTTCACCAAGACATGACATCACCCGAGAAAAGCGTCGTCCAGTAGAAGAGGTGCTTTTCAGCTCTGGTGAGATGTGATGGCAATCGACCCGACTCGGAAAGATCTTCGGGTCTGTTTTTCTTCTTCACTTGTCACGATGCGTATGTCGTGTAAACATGGAAGAAGCAATGCCAACAAATAATACTCTCGTTTGAGCGTTCCGTGTTACCGAGTTGCAGCTCGCACCCAACTGCCCTGCATACTAATCAAAATCAACATGCCTCCCAAGATGCGCCAGCCTCGGTGCCACAATCTCGCAAAAACCCACGTTTCGCAAGCCCCGAATCCTCCGAGCCCTACTCTTTTTTATAGCGCCCTGGCTAATTAGTAAGTAGGTATCTAGGGAACAAGGCTAGGCTATAACATGTCGATATGTTTCCAGAAGCTCCCAATACCACCTGCGCTAAAATGCTACTCACAGCCGGGGGGTCATGTGGATGCAAGGGATCTTCGATAGATGGATGGGACGGAACAGAGACGGAAGTCGGTAAGGAGCGCATGGCGCAGCGGGGGGGGCCTCCTATGCAGCCATGCCGCAATCTTACAGGCTGACAGACTTGCCATGCATCCCGAGCCGTGGGAATGAAAATGCGAGTGCCCGGAAAACGACATCACTGCCGATCTTAGGTCGCGAGGCTAGCTAAGATGCTAGGAGGGGAGCAGGGGGTAACGTGGATTCACGCGAGGAAGCCACACCCTGGCTGCCTGGGTCGAAGGGGGCACTAGGCGTCCGCCCGCGAGGAGCGCCGTTGGGCCAACCATCACCGTCACTTGACGACATGGTGAATGGGCTCAACTGACCGCCAGGGTATCTTCGGTCTCGCCTTGTCAGTCGCCAGGCGCTTGGCGCTGCCCGGCAGTTGTTGCCCGTAGGGGCCCATAGGGATGTAACGTCATGGGTTATGGCTCACGATGAGACTCACGCATCAGTATATAACTACTGTGGTGCGACCGCACGACTATACTGAAGGATCATGTCTCAAAGCAGTCAGTCTTACACACATCTTGTAGACGGAACACTACTACCGCGACTATGAAGAACCTGTTACTGATCCTCCCTGGCGTCAGCCTTGCTGCCGTACTCCCCTCCTCATACACTGCCCGAGACACCCCATCGTCCCTAGAAGACAGGGCCCCGACCCTCAGTCTCACCAATGTGTCGAGGGCGACGGCACGTGGCGACGGGACTTCGTCCCTGGGCAGACGTGCCGCCGCCGGCCCTTTGTCGGCGATTTCCCGGACCCGTCCATCATCGGCGACGGAAAGGGTCTGTGGTTCGCCTACGGCACCAGCGCCGGCGGTCACAATGTTCCCGTGGTGGTGTCCAATGACGTCCGGTCCTGGTCGTCGCCTCAGGAGTCGCTGCCCAACGTCGGCGGCTGGGTCGACATGAACGTCCCCGCCCCGAGAATATGGGCGCCAGATCTAGTAAGAAATGTAAGATATTTCCCCGACTCGTACACTGAAGCAGCCAAGAGCAGTCTTTGTTGACCGTAACCTACCAGGATAATCTTGACTATGTCATGTACTACACCGCGCCCCAAAAGGGGGCAGGCACTGCATCGGCGTCGCCACCTCGCGCAGCCCCACGGGTCCCTTCTCCGCGCATGACTCGCCCCTCGCCTGCAACGACGCGGGCGGCGGCCTGATCGACGCGGCGGGGTACGACGACGGGACGAACCGCTGGGTCGTCTGGAAGGTGGACGGTAGCGCCCTGGGCGGCGCGACCAACTGCATCGGCGGCGGCACGTCCGACGTGTACATCTCCACGGCCATCCAGATCCAGCGGATGCAGCGCGACGGCGTGACGCCCGCGGGCGCGCCCAAGACCATCTTTGATAACAATGGCGCCGGCGACGACGGGATCGTCGAGGCGCCGTCGTTGGCGCGGGCTGGGGATGGGTTTGTGCTGTTTTACTCGTCGAATTGCTATGCGAGTGACAACTGTAAGTTACCAATAGAAACTACCGACGCTTTAAGATCACTTAAGATTTGAGCTAATTGTCATGTCCAGACGACATTAAGTACGCCTGGTCCAGCACCGTCGATGGTGACTACCAGCGCAAGGGCACGCTGCTCACGACGACTATGACCAACAACGGCATCTACGGGCCGGGCGGCCTGGACGTCGACTGGAACGGCAGGACGGCCGTGTTCCATGGACGTACTGCCCCGAGGGGGGCTCGACCGGTGAGAGGTCATTGTTTACGGCGGAGCTCGCCGTCAATGGACAGAACGTCGGGATGCAGTGATGATTATTACTGGGAACATATTGTTCGTGGCTGGCTGTAATGTACGAAGTTTATGAATGTTATAAATAAAGACTTATTAACCAACTTATGTTTCGCGTATTCTCAAACGTGTCTACAATGAATATGAATCTCGTGTTAAGCGTTTGTGGCAAACTGAACTGCCAGTTTGGCGCCCCTTTTTCCAACGCCGGATATGCACATTTATGTACATAAACTTACCAGGCTCTACTTGCACTTTACTGGGACATCAAAGTGACTTAATAGAAATTGTCCCCAGCTCTGCGGCCCCCTGAGATATAAAGCCGATCGGTTTGGTGTTTCATAGGTATTTTCCCAGCCAACGTCCATTCCTACGGTGTAGGGGTGAAGCGATTCGAAGAACCAACTGCATTCTTCGATCTCATAATCGACTAAAGGCACGTACGAACGTATTCAAGTGATCGCCTATTTTAGGATCGGCTGTTCCGTCTAATTATTTATCTTCCATCTAGTTTCTCATCCATAATTACACATTGTATGCGTCGTTATTCCAATATATCCATTTATATAAACTTGACAAGCGCAACGAAGACATAATGGCTTCTTTTAGCATTCTCCCAACCGAGCTGATCCTCGCGCTCGCACGGTACCTAAACTCATTTGAGGATATTACTGCAGTGTCCGCGACATGCCGAAGCGCAGGACATGTAGTGGGAGAAACGATCATGCCCAGTCTCTTGGCCATGGACTTGGGCCGTGCCTACCTTCAGTGGTCGATAGTAAATTCCTGCCCGCAGGCTGTTAAACGAGCTCTTGAGAACGGCGTCAATCCCAATGATCCACTAGAGCTCTGCCCAGGTGAGTAAGAGGCTTTGTATGGAAGAAAGAGAGAGAGAGAGAAAAGAAAAAGGACAGGAGGGGGCAAAGTACTACATCACAACAATAAGTCATTGAACTTGTAGAGCTTGGCTCCAGATGATCAACAGCATATTCAGATCTTATCATGGCGCAACTGACGTAATATCAATCAGTATGGAAGGCCGAAAGACGCTTCGTTAGCAACAGGCAAAGGATTGGGTGTTTCGAGTACCCAAGACTCGCCAGGTATGACTGCGTCACAGGGATTAGGATACCCGAGGAACTGGAGTCGATCTACCGCGGCATATGGAGAGTCATTCCCGCACTGCATACAGCTGCTTGGGAGGGTAATCCTACGGTGGTTCGCCTCCTCATCGACTACGGAGCCGAGATTGAAGCGCAGCATGCCATAGATAAGAAATGGGCGCGGTGGGAATCTTATGATTATAACTATCACATCCGGCCTAGGCTTAAAGACACAGCGCTCGAACTCGCCATCGAATACAATCAAATCGAAGCCGTTAAGGTGCTCACCTGAGCGGGCGCCTCACACCACATATTCAAGCTTAACACACATTCAGAGGATAATAAGGTAGTACCCGGAACAGCACTCCATTTCGCTTCTTTTATCCAGAACTTGGAACTTGTCAAGTGGTTCGTAGAAAGTGGGTACCAGATGGACGTCAATGCCCTCGACGATTCCCAGATGTGCCCGTTGGCTTACTGGAGCTATTTCGGGACCCAACCCTCCATCGGGGACTATTTGATTAGCAAAGGTGCCGACCCAAACGCTATGGTCTCCGGGTGCTGCAACTTGTTGCTTGAGGCATGCTGGCACGGGCGATTTGAATGTGTCCTGATGTTGCTTGATCATGGGGCCGAGGTCAACAGTCCGCACCTCTTCACTACGGCTCTACACGCAAGCTGTTCCGAGCACAACGACCGGCCAGCAGTCCACCGAAGCGTCCGCTATAACGACAGAGACATACCTGAAGAACACCTGAGGGTCGCCGTCGTGCAGAGGTTAGTGGATGCCGGGGCTGATTTAGAAAGCGTGCACTCATTCAATTTATTGAGGGGACGGAGGCTCCCAAAAAACAACTTAAGCGCCACTCCTTTATTAATAGCATCACGCGAATGCCTTGCCCCTATTGTCTCTGTATTGCTTGCAGCTGGCGCCTCAGTCAACGCTCGAGATAAGTTCGGTTACAACGCTCTGTTTGCCGCACTGAAAGGGTGGCATTATGCACCAAAGAAGAAGGTAGAGACTGTCACCTTATTGGTTGACACAGGCTTTGACATGGGGATGACAACGGAGCGCGGGAGTTCGGTGCTCCATCTGTTGGGATCCGGTGGCGTTCCGTTGCGCAGTCGCTCCCGAGATGACCATGAAGACAGCCTACTTCTACAACTGCTACTCGAAAGGGGCGCCGATGCAAAGGCACGTATGCATTGCGGGATTTCTGTATTCCAGGTATTCTGCTCTTTGGGAAACTATCCAGCTTGCAGGATGCTGGTAGACTACGGAGCAGGCCAAAACCTGACAAGGGAAGAACTTTGTGCAATGTTCGATTACTGGCACTATAGGGGCCATGCCGAGAGCGAAGCAAGGAAAGAAATGGTATTGCCCCTGCAGGAGCTGCTCTTGGAGGTGTATACCACGAACTTTTTTCCGCACACATCAAATTATCTACAGTCGAAGCTTCTCCTCGATGATATTGACCTGGTTCGACTGCTCTGCAGCGGAGATTGCGAAGAGGGTTTCCCACTCTTCTCGCGGAGAAGAGCAGACTTAAGCAAGCCGCTGAAGGGGTACAGTAACATGGTGCGCGAGGACTGCAAGATCCTTGATGAGAGTCCGAGTTCCTCCGACTGAGCTAGAAGAAAAACGATGCCTCATTGAAACCTCCGTAGCCGAAAGGCCAGCAAGGCCGGGAGCTGGGTGAAGTTGGAGTGCGCCTCGACCCGCTCCTTGACCCCGTCAGCCTCAGTGAACGCTGGCTCCTCGATCGCATCCATGACCAAGCCCTCGCGGAAGAACGTCGTGAAAATCTCATGGATGGGGCGATGGAAGATGATCTGTGCCCCAGTTGACCCCTTTGTCAGCCTCGTGCACCTATGCAATCTATACCATTTACCACACGCAGACATCGGCTCAGCGAGGAAAGGCAGTAGAGGGAGGCCGGCTATGAAGTGACAACGAAAACACGGGACAATACCTACCTGAAGCGTCGGTTGGCCCCACTCCGCCACACCGTGAATAGGGGGTACGTCGAGATACTCCCGAATGACCTTGGCACGAGTGATCTCGGGCTTGTCGAGGCCGGTCCCATCCTTGAGCTCGATGGAGCGCGTGAAGCCCGAGGTGAAGAAGACGGGGTGAAGCATCGTGGCTACAAATCTGTTGCGAGGCGGAAGAAAGGGGAAATCCCCTCCTCTCAGGTTATCACGGCGCACTCACTATGAGAGAAAGCTTTGCAGGAAATACTTGGACTCACGCCCCATCCGGCTTCAGGAGCTTAGGCAGCGCCTTGGCCAAGGGTTTAAGGTCGGCAATATCCATGATAGCCATGTTAAGCAAGACGGCATCAAACCCGACCCCATCGGGTTCGCCCGCCAGCAACTCGTCGAAGGCGGCGGCATCCGTCACGTCGACCTGTCGGTACCGGGTCTTGGCGGAAGCTGCCTCGTCGGACTGGCGCCGCTGTGCGTGTTTCAGCATCTCGGCGCTGCCGTCCGTCGCCAGGACTGACCCGAAGCCGCCTCCTTCCGCGGACGCGAGCCAGCGGGCGCCGAGGCCATTGCCCGTCGCGAGCTCAAGGGCCTTGCTGGAGCCGCTGCCGTCGGGGCGTTCACCGCAGGGGATGAGGCGCTCCAGGGTCGGGCGCTGCAGCACCTTCCAGTACTTGTTGCCCTCCTGTCCGATAGTGGTGTCCCAGTAGGCCGCGTTGGCTTCCCAGCTGGACTGCGATTCTTGGTGGAACTCCATATTCTCCAGGTTGGTTTAATAGAGGCTAAGTAATGTGTTTTAGTAACAAGTTGGGAGGGTGTAGTTTGCAGAAAAAAAGTTGGAATTCGCTGTACTGTCTTGACGACGCTATATTATACCTGTGTCTTCAGGTAGAAAGGGGTATCTTCTGGGTACATTGATGACTCAGCATTATAGGCCGCGTGAGTCACGCTGAGATGATCGCCTACGATTGGCCGGCTACACATGCGGGTGCAAACCATACGATCTCACCAATGGCTGCCAGTTTCCTTTGTACTTACTGCAAGTGGCACGGTCCCTTTCAATGGTCCCTATCTCCTAACTCTCAGGCTTACGCCGCTCCATAGAGAACCCTTAAGCCAATCACCAAAAGTCCGGTTCGGTCATGTAGTGCGGGCAAGTGTCAAGCTGGACTACAATACCATACTTATTCATTGCTTGCCGCAAGGCCTGGTAGACCTCGTCGGGGCCAACCTCGCCCGACGGGCGCACCTCTGGCGAAAGACACCACCACATGACTCGAAAACGTGTCATGGCAAACTTCAACCCCTGCGGCAGCGGCTGCAGGACGCCATTTGCCGCCGTATAAACCTCTGAGCCATCGCCGGGCCTGGTGGCAGGTCCTGCAGGGACAAGCATGTTGGTTATTTCGAACAGCTCTGACATGGTGACGGGCCTGTCAACCGCCAGCGCGCCGCCGCAGATATCGCCGAGGACGGCGTGCGAGAGCGCGTCTCTCATCACAGCGCGCGCACAACGCGTCATGACGAAGCCGAGTCCGTTCCGCGGGGGCTGCTGCAGCAGCATGCGCCGCCAGCTCGCTTGGGGATGGGCGTAGGCCTCGAGGCGTCGGGTGATCCAGGGGAGCGGGGAAACACCCGGTCCCTATCGAATCCCCGGGTGCCGGGCTCGGTGGTGCGGACGAATGGGAGCCGCTGGCCAACTGACCATGTCTCGCCATGCTCGAACCACTCTGGGAAATGCCTGGCCAGCAGCGGGTTCTGCCTCGGGGCAGGGAGGGCGCCGGCGTTGGTGGTGGTCGCGGCGGTATTACTGCGGGGTTCCGGGAGGAGGAACAGGTGTTGCTGGATCGAGGGCGTCTCCGCGATGCATTGATGCCACTGGCGGCAGATGCGCTGAGCGTTCACGAGGAGGTCTCTTTGGTCGAGGTTGAGCAGGATTGCCTCTAGGAGCTCTGGGATACCCAGAAGAACCATATGTTGGGCTTGTTCATTGGCCATTTTCTTTTCGTTTCTCGGTTGGTTCACCTAGACGATTAATGTCAAGTGTCAAAGAAGGAAATAAAGATGTGTTCCTCGCAATTTATGGGAGAAGCAGCATATATATCTCTGCGCATGCTGGCTCTTCTCGTGCTGCGATGCGATGCGTCCGGTAGCATCATTGTCGGCCATAACAATAAAATGCCAGGTGGTCTGGAGTAAATCAGTCCTTCGCAGATTGATGTTGTTCTTAATGATGATCATCGTTTACTCACATTTTGAGATGGAAAATGTAAATAGTTGAGTGTAGTGCTTGAGAGGACCCGTGCAAGCTATATGCTTTGGCCCCCTCATGACAACTACCGGCCGGTAAAGTTACGTCTGCCGGCATGGCCTCATGCAGGTATTCAAAAGCCCCAAAAGCCGCTTCAAGCCGTTCCAATCATAGATTTGATCTCGACTACACACATCGTGGGGTAAGTTGAAAAGTGAAGAGTGGCAGAAAGACGTTGTGGCTATCAGGGGTTGGTGGAAGGTCCCTAACCCACAGCGGGGAATGACCCTGTCCACGGCCGTTTTAGAGCAGTACCACTGGATACTGGCCAATCGGGCAGCCAAGTCCAGGCGATTCGGGATCCGCAACAGGGCTGTGAGCCAAACTACAGTACATACCCCTGTAACTGCAAGTGACTCCGGCTCGCATTTTATATGCAGTTTCTGCCACATAAGCACTTAAGGGCTAACACGTAACCGTATATAGGTCACCGGTCTGCCACCAAAACTTTACCTTTTAACCTCCGATCCGACCGACCGGTTCCACTTTTCTTTTACCCAGCTAAAACCTGGGCGAACTTAACCCCTTAACGATAGATTTAGCAGGAAAATACGTATTAAATTATCGAAATATAGGCCTTTAACCCTTACTAACGATACCGAGACCCCCAATTCTAGCCCTTATAACTATAATTTTTTAAAAGTCGTATATAATATACATTTTATACAATAAGCCACTAAAATCGAGTCGGGCTCGAAAAGTTTATACAGTTACTACCACATATACAGTATCTACCACTTGCAGTTACAGGGGTATTTACTGTACCTAAACAAAACCAGCACCTTCCCTGTTGTCTTCTTTCTGTCGTGGGGGGACCTTTGAAAGGATTCTAGCTGGGTCAACCTGCGCCTCCATTTCAATCATCAATAAATTTGCCTGACCGCGATATTTGCTGGACCTGAATAAGCTATCCCTCCATCTTTTCTCTTAGTCTCGAGAGCTATCGTTTTCTCCTATGCTCCTAACTTGGGCAAGCGCTTACTGGTCCGATAGCCGGGGAATCTCGCCATAGCTAGAATCGCACCTGGCAGGACGCTCTTATGTCATCAGCAAGTCGCATCGCGCATCGCTTCTCGTCAAACATGCCCCATACTAGCTGAGGATCGTACTGTAGATATGTCTGCACCTACCACTCAGATTCGATGGGCTAGGCCCCGCGTCGACTGGACGGACGAGGTCCGTGAGCTCATCACGGAGCTCTATCAGCGACAGAACCGTCCCCTGAAAGAAGTCGTGCGGATCATGCAGGTTGAGCATGGTTTCAGCGCCACGTAAGATCAATACCCCAACAAAGTCTGGGGCCACCGACATAAGGCTGGCCGTCCGCTAACGGTTTCTGATAGGGAGACCATGTACAAGAAACGCATTAAGCAGTGGGGCCTCTGGAAGAATCTGCGGCACAGCGATACCACTACCACCACTTCCCGCGACCAAGTTGCTATAGTTGAAGCGGATAGTGGACGGCGTGATGTTGTCATCCGAGCACGCAACCCGCATGACACTCGGGTTCGCGGTCATTCTACAGATCGTCGAAAGATCCAAGCCAGCAAGGCCGTTGAAATATCACATTTCGCGCAACCGCGGCATGGCCCTGCATCATCCGCGGACAGGCGGCCTACATCCTGGGCCGAACCGACTACACTGAAGGCGCCAGATGATGTACGATTGCCAGAGGAAGTATGCACATACTACGTGAGTATGTCGCCAGAGGATTCCAGACCGGTGCCTGGAAGATAGAGGAGGAGGGGCTTCGGGACGAAGAGTGGCGGTTTGATGGTGCAGGGTCTCAAACCCAGGTTGGCAACTGGGCAGGTTTGGCGGAAGCAGGGATCCAACTACTCGACCAACACCGAACCAAGGAAGCGTTTCGTGTTTTCGACGTTCTGTTCAACAAATACCGGCTGCTATTACGCGACAAGCGCCTGTTCGCGAACCTTTTCCCGTTGACCCTCACGGTCATCGTAAACTTGACCCGCCATCACCCCGAACTCGGCAGATCACTAGCAAGGCATATTCACCAGTTATGCACCATCATCAAGCCGTCGCATTTCCCTCTGCACGACCGTCTTATGAAGCAGCTCTGCCTGATGGATTCCGAGGCTACGTGCCTCGCAGCAAGACGCCTCAGCGATTTCTACATGGACGAGCTAGAAAGCTACTCCGGTCTCAGCCAGCCCATGATCACCAATATGGGCAGCATGGCTCCCAACCTCGCCGTCCACGACTTGAGAAATTCGCAGATCTTCATCGACAGAGCGGAATATCTTCTTGCTCGACTCAAGTCGCGCGGAGAAGAACATAGCTATGCCGCCAGGTATGTAAAGGGCATCTTCGCTTGGCTGCACTTCCACACGGGCGAAGTGGAGCGGGCCTGGAAAATGACCGCCGAAGTCCTGTCACAGCCGTTCACGGCCGAAGAGACGGAGGCCGCCCGCGACGGAGATCATATACGGCTGGAGGCCGCAAGCTTCCATCTCCGCATATATATTGCCACTAAGCGAGGCGACCGGGAGGAGTGTCTCAGGCTGATACCGCTGGCCGCCCGCCACTTTATTGATAACTTCGGCTGGGCCAGTGTCTTGACGGTACAGTCTCATGCGCTGCTTGTGAGCCGGCTAGAAGAGATCGACGGCGGAGAACTTATGGCTCAGCAGATGAGAGACGAGATGCAAGCTGGTATCGAGGCCTACTGCCGTGCAGAGATGCGCGAGAATGGCCTCTGAGCGGCTGAGCACATCGCGAGCTAAACAATGAACAATCCACTTCGCATCTGCCCACAGGGCGACGCTGCAGAACTGGGATCATAATCAGGGTATGTGAGCAAAAGCCCTCGGGTTCAACCAGAGAGGTGGGGGCTATGGTCTTACCGATAGCACCAACGGACATAACGGAAGTGGCAATAATAAAAGCGGCCACTACACTGGTAGAAGGAATGCCCTAGGTCTTCGCGACTGTCCGACGCTTTCGACCTGACCGTTGTCAGCCCTTGATCCGGAAACCGCATGACTCGATACCACGCATTGTGTCGGGGAGATGACCCACCCGTCATTTGGTCTCTTTGATGAAGACGGGGTGCTTACGGAACAATTGTTGTGCCGTATACAGATAATGTGTACTCGGAGACGCGGAGCTCAAGGCCGGTAGATATGCGGCAGCGACCATAGATGGATGACTCGAGTGGGCTAGTCTCATGTCAGTGACTGAGATTCGATTAAGGGTCGACGAGCGCAGCCACTGCTTTGCATGTATTCAAGTGCAAGAACACCATTGGGACTTCCTGTGGACCTTTTACGGTATGCGGTGCAAAAGCAGCGTCCTATCGCCAATTACCCATCATCTTCGGTTCTGACTGAAAACTTCCAGCTACGAAATGAGCAATCATCCCAAAACAACAGACAGGTCGATGTTGGTTTTGGGGGCAAGACATTGGAGGCATGTACGAGGGCCGTCTAGGACGGGTCAGATAAGTTTGACTGATTGATTGAGAACCGACCCCAGACGCAGCGAAGGTTATAGTCATTATCATAGGCTAGTTATTCCTGTAGCCCCCAAGCCCCCAAACATGATGTGGGCGGCTTTGGTTAAAGTGGCACGCATCCGTGCTTGAGCTATAATTGTTTTTCACCCAAGAAGAAGCAAAATGGCCTCAGCTGACGGAGCAAAACAAAAGGCAGCAATCGTACAGCTTTAGAACGCAGAATGTCGAACCGCGGCATGTATCCTCGCCATTGAACACCACGACGTTGACCACGATGGAACCCTTAATAAAGAGAACACCTCGACGCCCAATCCGGGGCAACCCCAGAGAAGACCTCGGCTAGCACTCGAAGCTGCTTCAATTTCCATTCCAAGACCGATTGGTTTCTGGAGATTGGGAACGCTCTTCTTTCTTTGCTGTGCCTGGTGGGGATGATCATTCTACTGGCACGCACTGAAGGTCAGCCGTTATCATCGTGGTCATTAGTTATCTCGCCTAATGCCGTTCTCTCAATCTTGTCTACGGCTTCCAAGGCATGTCTCATTCAACCAGTATCTGAGTGTCTCAGTCAGCTCAAATGGCTACATCTACTTCAATCCCCCAAATCGGATAAGTACTCACTCAAGGGTGTATAACCTAATAATAGCTACTTGATCAGCATGAACTGACAAGACATCCAGGTTAACGGACCTTCAAAAGTACGACGATGCTAGCAGAGGCCCAATGGGTTCATCGAAATTCTTCTATAAAAGACCTACCAATTCCATATTGCCGTACTTGGGGTGTTTAATGACTCTGGTGGCACTGGCACTGGACCCTTTCACACAGCAGATCCTCCGCTTCGATACGAGGCTGGCCGAGGCAGATGGGGAATATTCCGAGCTCAGATATTCCCACATATATGATTTCGGAGCGACAGGCGGCCCTGATATGGGAGGGAGTGCTTTTCGTAAGTGATACCCGTGTGACTTCATGTGCTGTAACTGACTGGAGCTGCCTGGCAGAGACCCCCAGAGATAACCCAATGATAAACGCGGTGAATTTAGCACTCTACGGTGAGCTCCAGCTACCAGATCTTGTCTGTCCCGGATCTGTTTGCCAGTACCCTGCATTCGCATCCATGGGAATCACGAGCAGTTGCCAGGACGTTACTAGACTCGCTCAAACAAATTGCAGCCAAGAAAAGCAAAGTTTCAGGGAGATGTGCGCAGTTACCACGCCGGATGGATCCCGCCTCTATGGAAATACCGGCTTTTCTGCCCACTGGGGATTCACTTACACACGAGTCAATACATCCTTGACCATTGTCTCGCGCGCGCCGGATGATCTACTTCATTTTGGGGTCATTCGATTTGCGCCTGGTAATGCCGATTCCACAACTTGGAAGGATGGAATGAAGGTTTACGATTGCAGTTTCTCACTATCTGTGTTAGAGTATACAGGCTGGACTATCGCCAACGGCACGATAAATCCGGGACTCATAGAGGCGTACTCCCTGAATCTCACAGAACCAGGCCCCCAAATCGGATACACCGTTCTGGACCCAGCATTCCCCTACAACAGCACGTTCAGCATCAATTATTTGGATATGAACAACATGAAGAACATCTTGGAAGACGTTTTGGCGCCCATTCCATTTGGCACCGTTCGACTGAACGCCCCCTCTACAATAGTCCGGATATACTGGAGATGATGGCCAACATCTCGGCCGCTATGTCGTACCGCATGCTCAGCGGACCCAACTCGACCGCCACCCGCGTCCCCGTCCTGAACCAACAGGTCATGATCACGGTGCGCTGGGCCTGGATCTCGCTCCCGGCGCTTTTGGTGTTTACCATGTGCCTGTTCCTCGCCGTTATTATATACCAGACGCATCGCGCCGAGCACCTGATCTGGAAATCCTCCTTGACGCCGCTTTTGCTATCGCAGGACTCTTACCCCATGTCCATGGCGAGCCAGAAACCGATCTGGATTCAGTCGTACTTAAAGGCGCGGACGGCGGTGATCACGAATCACCTGGTGGAATGAAGGGCTGCGCTTGTTGCTGAATGTAGATTGGATCCCACCAGTATAAGGATTGCCGTTAAAATCTAGCACATGATGAAGAGCGCTACATTCAAGTTTCAATATTCTTGCGATACGGTTGTATCTCCAGGGCTTTATATGGCACGATACTTGACTGGGCACCAGCTCCGTACAATATCTCGCGGGTCAACGGCCGACGACCCACCCCCTATACGTGAAAGTGGTGATGAGCATTATGTGTTCATCGGGTAGCCAGCAGGACCCCAGGTTTTCACAAAATAACAATAATAGAACAATTGCTCCTCATTTCACTCAGCATCCACCTTGTACTTGAACAATGTTACTCATGCCCATTGCGCACATGTAGTTGTCGGCGACTCGAGCTACAAAGTCGCGGGGTTAGACTACGGCAGGCCCCAAGTAATAGTGGAGTGTAACCGTACGCCCCACCTAAACGATCGATAACGTCTTATCGCCAAAAAAAGTTCAGAACTCCAAAGGCCGACCGAACTGGCAGTCTGAATCCATCGTCGCAAAGTGCAGCGCATCCAAACCCACGTCGAAATGGCACCGGAAGCAAAGACACCAGCGAAAAAGGATGTCAGAGCCTGGGATGCTCTGACACCCCCCTCGCAGATTGGATCCTGGAATATGTGTCGAGCAGTGGCTTTTCGCGAATGACACCCGTGCAGGCTGCTGTCCGTAAGTGCTGCCCTCTACTACCACCAAATGCGGGAGTTGCTGACCTTATATGCGCCAGTGCCATTGTTCTTGACCAACAAGGATGTCGTCGTCGAGGCTGTGACGGGATCCGGAAAGACACTAGCATTCTTGATCCCATTGATACAGAGACTGCTTCGCATCGAAGACCCCACGAAACGCCATCATGTCGCCGCCATTATCGTCACCCCGACCCGCGAGTTGGCGAGCCAGATTCACAAGGTTCTTCTCGACCTCATAGCCTTCCACACGACCTCCGCCGAGCTCCTGCCCTTCCTCTCGGACGATTTCGAGAAGAGGCCCACGACCACGACGCCATTCATCCTGCCGCAGCTCGTTGTCGGAGGCACCACTACGCCCGCCCAAGATTTGTCCTTCTTCCTCCGCCACAGCCCGAACATACTGATAGCCACCCCCGGTCGCCTGGTCGAACTCCTCTCGAGCCCCCATGTACATTGCCCCCAGTCTTCCTTCGAGTGCCTCGTGCTAGATGAGGGTGATCGCCTGCTCGACTTGGGATTCAAGCCCGACATCCAGAAGATTTTGGCACGACTGCCCAAGCAAAGAAGAACCGGGTTGTTCAGTGCTAGTATTAGCGAAGCTGTCTCGGAAATCATCCGCGTGGGACTGCGCAACCCCGTGCGCGTGTCCGTCACAGTCAAGAGTTTGAAAACCGGCGGCATCATCGAAGACAGGCGAACACCAGCGTCGTTACAGATGACGTACCTGGTTACTCCCGCCAGCCGGAAACTACCAGCGCTTGTCCAGATCCTGGACAAGTTAGAACAGCGGCCGCAAAAGACTATCATATTCCTATCAACATGCGCTGCAGTTGACTACTTCCAGCACGTGCTGCCGCCGTTGCTCCCCGAGGGCTACCAACTCGTGCCTTTGCATGGAAAGCACCAGCCCCAGGTACGCCAGCGGAATTTCGACAAGTTCCAGACTTCGTCCCAGCCCATCATTCTTCTTACCACGGATGTTGCGGCGCGAGGTATTGATATCCCTCAAGTCGACCTCAGCGTACAGTTGGATCCCCGTCGGATGTGAAGGTTTTCATCCATCGCGCTGGACGTGCGGGTCGTGCGGGAAGACGAGGTCTCGCCGTGGTTTTCCTTCACCCCGGCAAGGAGGAGGACTATGTGCAGTTCCTGGACATTCGAAAGACGCCGATCACGCCGTTGTTGCACCCGGAAATTGATGTCAGCGATGCGGAAGCGTCTGCAGTCACGGAGAAGATCAGGGATCTGGTCAAGGAAGACCGCGCACTCCACGAAAAGGCCCAGCGTGCCTTCCCCTCTTTCATCCGCAGTTACGGGAAGCACCAAGCCAGCTCCATCTTCCGCATAGACGACCTGGACTGGACGCAGCTGGGCCGCGGGTGGGGTCTGCTGAAGCTTCCCAAGATGCCCGAGCTCAAGTCGTTCAAGGGCGACAAGAAGCTGGGCGTCGCGATGGACTGGGACGCGTACGAGTACAAGGACAAGGCGCGCGAGAAGGCGCGGCGGGCGGCGCTCGAGGCCGAGGACCCGGCGGCCGATGCCGAAAAGGCCGAGGCGTTCAAGTCGAAGCGCAAGCGCAACGCCCAGGCCTGGAGCGGCAAGCACGAGCAGGAAGGGGTCCGGACCGTGCGCCGCGAGAAGCGCCGCAAGAAGAAGGACGCCGAGTCTTGGAATAACATGACGGAGGAGGAGAAGCTCAAGGCGCGCGAGCTCGACGAGCTGCTGGCCGAGGTCCGGCGCCAGAACCAGGCCAAGTTCGCGGCTGAGGCGGCGGCTGGTGGGGATGGACAGGGTGATGGGGAGTTTAAGGGGTTCGATTAGAGGCATTATATAAATGAGTACATGCATCGATTTGATAGACCAATTTTGGTACTTTACAAGTGTGTAAGATGCAGAACCGCTTTTTAGATACCACACACACAAAGTACACGGATATTTCTTAATATCCCTTGTGGTGCGTGCTGTTGTCGATGTAAATGCTGTGCAGGTCTGGTCAGGAGTCCAAATGATAAGCAATAAATCATACACTGCATGGGTTTTCGTGTACAAAACGAAATGGAGAGGGGGATATCACCCGTGAGATCAACAAGAATAACAATTATTCACCCTATTGTATGTATTACACCAAATTGTTTTAGTCACAGAGTAAAGAGTTGGGTATTGAAAACGGCAATGTCATTAGGGCCTATGTACGTAAGTCAAAACAGTAAACGATTGGGTATCCTCTGGTCCGCCCTCCAGTATGTCCGGTCCGCATGTCCTCGTCAGTCAATTCATCCACCACCAAGGGTATTCATCAAAAATCAGGTATCACCTCCTTTCGTTTCTGGTTTCTCTTTTTCTCTTATATGTTCTCAACCACGCGGGCGTTCATGGCCTGCTGGAACCCTTTATCCCCGGAGCTGCTGAAGGGGTTGTCGCCCGTGCTCGACTCGCCAAAGTCCTGCTGGCCCTCGTTACTAGCGAGCGCGGCGTTTAGGGCATTGGCCGGGATGTTCTGGGAGGCGCCGGGCAGGAAGATGACCTTGGAGTTGGCGCTCTTTGCCATGGCTTGCATGGCCTCAAGGTAGCGGATCTGCATGGCCGGGGCACTGCTCAGGATGTCGGCGGCCTGGCGCATCAGCTTGGCCGACTCGACCTCGGCCTTGGCGGCGATGATCTTGGATTCACCGATACGCTTGCTCTGGGCGGCCATGGACAGCGACTCCTGCAGCTCCTGGGAGAAGATGATGTCCTTGATCAGCATGCTCTCGACCTGCACACCCCAGCCGCCGGCGACGTCCTCGATGATCTCGCTGATGCTTTGGGCGATCTCCTCGCGGCGCTCAATGACGTCCTGCAGGATGCGGGCGCCGACGACATGGCGCAACGTGGTCTGGGTACGCTCTATGAGGGCCTGCTTCACGTTGGCGATGCCGAAGGCGGCCTTGTGAGGGGAGATGATGTGGTAGTAGATGACCGAGGTCAGGTGGACGGTGACGTTGTCCTTGGTCATGCAGGTCTGGCGGGGGACCTCGACGATCTGGATCTTGACGTCGACCTGGAGCAGGCGCTCCGAGAGCGGGTTGATCTTGGTGAGGCCCGGGTCGACGGCCTTGTAGAACTTGCCGAACTTGGTGACGAGGCCGACGTTGCCCTGGTGGACCTGCTTGTAGGGGTTGGGGCAGCAGACGCAGCAGGGGATGGCGCCGAGGGTGCCGACGCAGGCGCCGAAGGCGTTGACCATGGACCCGTACCAGCCCTCCGGGTTGGCGTCGTCGCCGACAATGGAGGCGTAGCTGGCCTGCAGGTCCCGCGGGCGTGGGGGCTCGACCACGGTGGTCATGTTCTGGTGTGGGCGGAAACCCTCGGCTGCTGCCGCCGAGCTGCCCCCATTGGTGGCACGACCCTTGGACGGGGTGGTGGATGTGGGTTGGTGTTCCATGGTGGAGGCTGTCGAGGTGTCACTCATGAAGATGGAGTGTAATGAGGGAATAACGAAATCGATTCCTGGTAGAAGCGATGATGGACTTAATTGATGGATGTTTGATCAGTAATATGCCAGATGTTCAATGTCTGGAGACGGGGCCTCGGGTGTTTTAAGTATCAATCCCAGTGAGTTGAGTAAGTCGAGGAGGAGGACGGAAGCTACAGTGGACCCCGAAGTGGGACCATACCAGCGCAAGGTTATTGCGGGGAAACAGCAGGGGGCTGTGTTTTGTTTAGTACTTGTAGAGCTTTCCACATGCAGGTGCACTTTTCTGTTTTGGTACAAACATGAGGTCCATTTCTTCAATTGATGTCACGGTAGACAAAAAGTACACGATGAGTCGCTGCTTGTCTCCTTCGCCCTTGCGCCATCGGTCTTGGGAGCAATCATCTCTCAGTTGGCGACGATGGAATACCTTGCAGTTTGGTGTAATCTCTAACGAACGGGAGGTAGCATGATATGATACTCTTGTGTATCACGGAGATTTCATTCAACATGAATCCTTCCGACTAATTCCAGAGCTCACCTACGTTGCGCTCCTTCGAGGCGTTTTGATCTGGCACTACCAGTTCCGTGTAAGTCTGTCGACCTGGTATCCTAGGCGATTAGCAATTGGGATTGAGCCAAGTGGGACGGACGTTCTTTGGATTGATGTCAGCCTAATGAGGCGCGGTTCTTCGTGCCTCAGTGCAGTCCGCATTTGGAACTTCCTCCCTGGTGGTCCTTTCAAATACGACGTACGCGAGATGACGAGAGGTCACTCTCAGGAATGTCGTTGTCATGGATATTGGCTCGGGAACAGCTTGACGGATGTTGCATGGTCAACGATGGGCAGCTCCGACCAATCAGGCCCCTCGAATGCTCAAGCGGCTGCACCTGCAGGGTTAAGCTGACATTTTCCAGGAAAGCTTGGCGTGGAACATTTTCACTCGGATCTTGACAACGGCTGAATCGGCAAGCTCCCAAGCCTTCTAGCTACGGTCGGCTGACAATGGCTCCTCTAGGCGAGACAAATATTGCCAATTCCGCGCCCGACCGGTATGGTATGGGCTGATCCGGTTTCACGAATAACACCTCGTTGTTTTCAGCAATGACGCCACCCATACGCGGGCCCTGCCACTACAGAGAGCAGAATGCCACACAGCATTTCCAGATAGACGATGGCATCAGATGACTCCAATGTGCGAATGAGCGATTATTTTGGCAGCCCGGGCAGCAGACCGCCTGGAGGTGGCCATGCACCAGCGATAAACTGCTGCCTGGATGGAAGCTTTCCAGAAGCCTTCCGTTTTTAGTACAGGTAAGATGAGCTAATAGACAGCCCGCCAGACGAGGTGAGTTCCCCCAGCGGCACAGATTCCAACTTCACCACCAATCCCTTCGCCACCCGAGGAGGTTCATGTTCTGTATCTTCTGGAAAATGCGAAGATCAATAGGCTGACAGGCTGGCAGGTGAGCTACTTCCAGCCCAATCGATTTGCCAGGGCGAGGTGGGAGTAAGGAATTGTGGCAGATGATAGATGCTAGTATGTATGATGGATCTGTTCAGCATTGCTCCGCCACCTTCGGCACAATTCTCTTACTACACGTCGGCCTTGACTAGTGGCTAGTGTCTACTAGATCCCTTCCACATCGTCGGCTGAGATCCACTTCCGCCCTTTCAGGAAGAGGCGAAGGGGAAAAAAGGGCAGATTGAGCTGGTTGCGCCAGTTAGAGTCGCCGACTCGGCGATCCAATACGGCGTCGCCCGCCCCGCCCTGCACCGCCGGCCCGTATTTTGCTGACTGGTCCCCACCTCGGCACTGCCCCGGCCGGTCCAATGACCTCGGAGGCTGCAACTCGGAGCTCCCCTGTGTGCTTCTAGCTTCCACTCCGTAAGTGAACAGCGGCCAGCCAATATGCTTAGTGTGAAGGACAACGCATAGCCTCAGGCGCTGGATCACGGGACCGAACTCAGGCTGAGTGACATCACTTCAAGAAGGGTTCTGGCTTGGCAGGCAGAACGTTCCAATTCTTCTCCGGTCCCGAAGTGTATGTGGGTGCCAAGGTCAGCGGTATATCACCACACAGAACTGAAGTCGGAATGGCCAACAGGATTTGTGCGAACAAGGTTATGCTCAAATCACCAAATGCCAAGGAAAGACCAGCTCTGCATTGCTTGTGCATGAGTTAGATGCTGAGAATTTTGATTTTTTTTGCCGTTTATTTCTGATCTAACGCCCCTTTTTCGTGGCTGGAGGATCCTTATCCTTGGGTCGCCCTCTCTGCCAATTCTGTCCCGCAATTCGCCGACTATACACACCGACCATGGTGCTTAGATGTTATCTCAGGATTGGAGCTGCAGAAAAGGGCTTATGCAGCACTTCTCGTCCCTTTCGAAGCGGTCTCCGAGCGCAACATGGGTATTGAAGATGCCACGCAGGGACCCGCACACTAACATTCCATGGCTTATATAGTCTTTGCCTGCTGTATTTGCAGCATGACTCGGGTGATGGACATGTTCCCATTGCCATGAGAAGAGTATACCCAGTTGCCTGTACCTAAGGCCATTCTAAAAGAGACAAACTATCTTTTGATGATGTAGTGGATCTGAAGCAAGGGTTACATGATTTTCCGCGATAAGTTATCATCACATCTGATTCCCGCGAAAAGCCTAGGTTGCTGACTTTTCATCAATATCGCATAATATATCGGTCAAAAAATGGGCCGTTCGTTGCTGAACTTCTTCTTCGGGGCGGCAATGGTCTTCTTCTTCTTCTCTTGTCCTGTCACCGGACCAGCAGGCGCGGAGCGCACGGAGCGCACGGAGCAGGCCTGGGATGAGGCAGAAAAAGGTGACGTGCAAGTGCGGGGGAGGGACGATATGGAGGGGAAGAAAATGCTGCGGGTGAGTCGAAGAGAGGCTGAGGTCTATTGGAGGGGAGGACCCGAGGAGGGATCTCCTGGCTGGAGGGGGGTAGCTGTGTGCGGCAGACGGTACAAACACCTGGCGGGTCTTGGTTCCTGTTCTGGACTTCGCGACCACCTTGGCCACCGCCACAGCCGTCGCCGCCGCTCTTGGCCACCCAGCCGCCAAGCCGTTTGGCTGCCCTGAAAAGACGATAGCCGTAATGCTTGAATAGGCGAGCACCATGGTGGAGAACCCGGGCTGCTAGGGCGAGAAGAACTAGGTATCTGAACCAGCGGGACCAGAATCCTGAGGTCGCGGTGAAGGCCTTGATAAGCTCCAGTTGAGATCCTACGCCCTGGCTTAGCAACTTCCGTCCTTCTACCCAAGCAAACGAGCTGGTGATAGAGCTGTTCCTGGGGCTGGGACTAGGACCGGGGTTGGGGTTGGGGTTGGGATCGGGGTCGGGCCGGGTTGGCGCAGTTGGGTCAGCCTTTTCGCTCTGGACCGTAGCAGTCGAGTTGGGCATCTTTTCTTCACTCTTCTTGTTCATCTTCTCCTGCTCCGGCGGAGGAGCAGGCCCGCAAGGGGGAAGAGATGGATATGGGGGTTGGGGGTTGGGAAGAGGGAGAAAGCAGGACGAGTAGGAGGAAAAAGAGGAAAGGGAGCGCGTAGGATTGCATCTCGCCGTGACCGTCGCCGCGGGAATGACCCCATTGTTTCTTCACCGCCGATCACCTGGCCCACCTCGTACCAAAAGTACACTCGCGAGGAAAACCCCATGGGCCCAATCACAGCCCCTGATGTCGATCACGACTTCTTTCTCTTCTTCCTCCAGGTTCTTCTTGTTCGTGTTCGTCCTTACCATGATTTTGATCTTCTTTATCGTCTCTCTCTTCTGTTCTGCTGGTCGGGGAAGCGCGGAGGGCGGGGGAGGAAGGGGAGGAGAAGATGGAGGGAGGCATACCGTCCTCGCCGCCGCCGCCGCGACGGTGCACATCCCCGACCCCACAGCCGGTCCCGGAGCCAGCTCCATGGAGGCAATACGAAAGGCGAAGCTGCCGACTCTTTGGTCCACTGAGGACTGGCAGTTCGCCCACAGGAAGCAAGGGTGATGTCTAATCTTCTAATCTGAAGGACTGAGATCCGGAAATGCATGGCCTCGCTCTTCTAGAACACTTAAACGGAGCCTCACCGTGTCGCTGGCACGTGCGACACCAAACCGTCGGGTACCGTTCGCCGGGCGTGAGCAATTACGAACCAAGAACGGCCCATGATCAGGGGCATGGGGCACGGGGCATACACGGCTTCCAAGCGCAGAAGGCGACTACAGTCATTACGAACAACAAGAATGACATCAGGAAAAGATCACATAGCCCAATGTGTCTTCCAATCAGTTCGTAGGTCTTCACGGTAAGAATGGCGATTTAACAGCATCATCACCCCTGCGTAGAGCTGTACTTGGGGTTTCCAAGGACAAAAGGAGGGACTGTGGCCGGGAATTCTCAATTGTGCCGAAGGGATACCAATCAATATTCATGCCACTAGCGAGATATTAATCAAAACATTTACGGTTAACCAGGGTCAAATGTTCGCCATATCATGAATTGAAATGGTGAAGCAATGAAATGATGTCAATTCATACAAATCCTGCTGATGACTCTAATCACGAGAGTAAAATGAGACTTGCGACACTACGCCCTCCCATATCCCCATTGGCAGCGAAAACGTTGATCCCGACAAATTAAGACGTGCTTTACGGATTGGAAATACTTTCATGTCAGTGGCGTAACGTTCAGCCTATTTGTCCCGCTGGATAGTTTGTCAAATTGGATAGACTGGCTCGTCCGCCACAAACGGAAAGCATTGTAAGAAGAGCGGCATTTCGGCAGGACAGAGCCGGGTTGATGCCTATCGATTCTTCATGTAGGACTTGGTCAAACTTTGAGTTCTTTCCACTCAGTCGCTAGGTAACATTGACAATAGGTAATCGCCAGCGCAACTCCCGTCAATTTGGTTGTTAAGCTATCGCAGCCCGAGATGCTACCGATGACGACGAAAAGTGTCAATTGCTGCAGCAAGTTCACGACGAATTGCGAAGACTGGAGATTGACCCTCCTGAGTTACCCAATTAGATCGTTGATCTTTTGACCAAGGCGCATTACCAAATCAAAGGCCTTCGATTCGATCCGCCGGGGAGAGCGCGAGATCGATAGGGCCTACTTCCTTCCCTATCTACTAGATTAGAGCTGGGCCTGCCACCAAAGGGAGGCGCTCCTTCTCCCACTTGGTAATGCAACATCATAATGGCAGGAGCAATTCAATGTGCCGTAAGGAACTGTCGTGCATGAGCGCCGCGTCATCGACCTCTCGCGTCCCGTTTGGAAGTTTGGCGATGACTGGGACGAGGTAGTCGTGAATGTCTTCGAACACGACACCGACTTCGAACTCGGCAAGCCCAGCCATGAGGATCGCATCCAGAACTGCGAGTTCGAGAATAGCACCCTGGCTCACAAGGTCGACAACTGGATGAATCTGCTGTCTGTTAGTGCGGAGTCTGAATTCGGGAACGCTCTACTACGTCTTCCCCCCCATGTGCATGAGAGACAAGGCCCACCACCGAAGACGACTAAGACGACCACATGGTCCCTACTCCTTCTCATACTGTCTTTCTTCTTTTCTTTTTTCATCATTTCCTCCTTACCTCTCCGCTTCTAGTCCCGGTCGGAGCAGGAGAACACGACAACGACAAGGGCGACCAGGGCCGAGCCGGCGACAGAGGTCCCCCGGCCCCCAGGGCCCCCCGGAATTTGCGTGGTCTGCGAGGGCCAGCGCTACCTGGAGTTCTTCGGCCTCCCCCGGCCTCCCGCTCCTCCTCCCCTCCTCCTCCTCCTACTCGTCCTCCTCCCTCCCTCGTCCTTCTCCCCGCTCTCCCTCGCAGGAGAAGGAGGCGGCGGCGGCGACGACGACGATGAAGAAGAGGAGAAGGCGGCTCCGGCTCCGGCTCCGGCTCCGGCCAAGCGGGCCTCCTCGTTTTAAGAAGAAGAAGGACCGAATATAATTATCCGAGTGTACGATACGACGACGAGGACGAAGAAGAAGAAGAAGTATGAATAGCGCATCGCCACCCCTCACCTCTTAAGACATGCTTAGGGGGGGTGGGGGCCTGAACCATGGAGACTGTGGGTCAGACGCTTCATCCATCAACAGCGTACCCGTTCAGGTCTAGTAGGCATCCTCCAAGCCGAAGCCAAAGCAGCTCCCTCGTCTCGCTACAATCACAACGCAGGCGTAAAGGCGATATCCAATCCAAGCGCGTTCATCCACACCACAACACCATACCACCATTCACTCTTCAACAACCTTCTCGTCCGTCAACACCACCAACTCATCGTCAGTCACCTCGGATAGCAACCAGATAACACACTCAACCATTCGGTCCAATCAACCTTAGTCTTCTATCTTCCAGAGTCACTCTTCTCTAGCCACTCAGGGGTTCTGTCTACATTCAGAGGAGTCATCACCTCGAATTCACACATGGAGAAACCCACTACAAACACGGGAGGAATCAATCTTACGCCACGTCGAACATGGGAGAAACCACATTTCAACATGGGAGAAACCGCATTTCAACACGGGAGGAAATCCATTCAGTCCTGTTCAAGTACATCAAACACGACTTTCCAGAGAGGGTAACTTCCGACACAGGGACCATCACTCATCTGCAAACCTTGGAGGCAATATTCACACATGGAGGCAACACTCATGGATAAAGGAGACACCTGCCATCACTCAAGCGTGGAGACACACTCGAACGTGAAGCATCACTCAAGTAGGGGGCACGCTCACACCCAGGAGGTTCCGTAACAAGCATCGTCCAGGCATAGGATGCAACGCTTGGGCAAGGAGAGCGTCAGTCAAACACGGGAGGCATTGGCACCTCACACTCCAAGGCCCAAGATACAGGGTCTTACTTGCGCAGCAAGAGACACGTGGTTCACCTCAAGGTGGCCGTGGGGCAAGAACCTTGCTGGCTCCATGGAACGAATTGCCCACGGACAGATCATAGACGGCCAGATCACTCTTGCGTTCGGCTAACTAACACCTGCTCACTTGCTCTTCTTCTAGATCAGTCTTCTTCCGGCTTCTTCTTCCGGCTTCTTCTTCCAGCTTCTTCTTCCAGCTTCTTCTTCCGTCTGCTCGCTCTATCGACCTTTTCTACCGTCCTGTCGCGTCTGGTCCTCGTCTCTCTCCTTGTACGTATCCTCACATACTGCGCTGTTCTCTGACCACAAGTTTACAGCGTCAAACTTTCGGCGAACCTTGGTTCTGTCACACTCATGGGCTGTCGTTTAAGCACAGGGAATTACCTCACAAAAAGCTCAATCTAAAAATTACACACCGCAACACCTACCCCTCGCCATCTTTCCCAATTTATACAGTCTACCACAGAGGACCATCAATCCACGCTCTGGAAGCAGGCATGAAGTTTCCAAACCAGATGGCCTCGGGTTGTGGCTCGATGGATACTACAAGCCAATGCGATGACCAAAATCACGGTCGCTGGTACGGTCAGCTACCGTGTATCTGCTATTCTCACCAGGGCTGTGATCACCATAATCCAGCGAGAAAACTCATCTATCGCAACCCAAGTCTCTTCCCGCAACCGCCACTAGGACAGACAAGCAAGAAGATGGGCTTCTTTCGCGCCTGATGGGCTTGCATTCCGTACTATGGTCTACTTCGGAGGCGTATTGAATGGCACAAGTCACAAATTGCTGGGCCTATCGAAAACCTGCAAGAGGAAGCTACTAGGCGCGCCGGGGAGGATATGATGAGCGACGTACGAGCGAGAGTCGCCGAATTCGCACCTTTTCCAGTAGTACCCTTTGCTAGCGACTATGCTCCATTTACGTCAACCCTGCCGTTCGACACTGGCTCCATCGCCACTCTGGAACCAATCCACGAGGCCATTCCTTACCACCTCGCGTTCTACCATCTACATCACGCGCGTCACCGCTATCCACTGGATTCGAGTTCCAAGACCTGCTTTATTGGCGACTTGTCATGTCATGGCACGTCCACCATATACCAGAATGTGCCCTGCACCTGGTCGAGCGAGATCTACTACAGCTGCGGCACGTTCTTGCAAAAGCAGGAGCTTCTATACACCGTCGACGCGCGGCGCACAATATGGCCCCAAATCAAAATCCGTGTCTGTCACCACAAGAACGTACGGCTGCAGTACTTCAGAGTCGGCGCGGAGGATACCCACGGGCTGATTACAGTGTCCTTGTTCCTCACGTTCCCGCCAGAGGGTCGATGGCGAGGCGATACAGGCGCCGACTGGAGCAGTGCTTGGGGCGGCAACCTCCGGGACCTCCATGTCTGCGACAAGTGCCACAGCGACCTGGAATACCACGTCGAGGTAGTCGGCCACAAGGCGCACGTCCGGTTCACCTGCAGCCGGGACCTCGGCGCGGCCACGGATCGGTTCCTGCCCAAGTGGCACATCCTGCAGACGGGGGCCGGGTCCTACTGCTCCCGAAACATGCAGTACCACTATAATACCATCGAGGGAAGATGTGACAATCCCTCTACTTACGATGTGTACAAGCGGGTTCTGAGGACGGCCACGAAGCTGCGCCGGCCAAATCTGCATCCAGCCACTTTCGGGACAAGCAAGGGAGACTTTTCTGCACTTTCGGATTGAAAGCATTGCCTCGTACAAAGTGTCATTCTCACACAGGGTCTGGGTCGACGGTATGCTGCATTACCTACAGCGCGACTACATTCAGCCGAACCTGGGACCTAAAGCGAGGTCGAACACTTGCGAAGAAGAGGTTCGGCATGCTTCACATTACCACCGGACACTTGGAAGGGAAGAGGAACCGTTGGTGCCGTGCCTTTTGTCCGTTCGAGAAGCTCGATTCCTGTTGTCACCCCACCTACTCCATTAACACGAGCCCTACTAGAGTGAAGTTCGGGCTGGGTATTATATTACAATGGTGGTAATGGCTATAGCACATGTCTACGACTACATGAAACAGATAATAGACAGTGGAATAATGACCATCTCGCCAATGATCTGTTTTTTTGCCTGGCATTCTTTATCGTTGCTTAAGCCGAGATAGAAGCTCCTCCCAGTGCTCTCTTAACAACTTACTTAATTTAAATATTCAATCATGTCATTACGTCGCGCTCATCCCCAAAAAGGACGCGAATAGACTGCCCGTAGATTGTTCGCAGACACAAAAGAAGGGCTTCACATAAGACAGCTCACCTTTTGCCCAGGAGTCACCGTTATCGGAGTTAAGGATCCCGCCCCAAGACCTTTCACTCAACATCAACACGGCATATAAATGCAAGGGAACTGGTTCCTGAGGTGCACGTAAGCGACGCCCCCATTTTCCGTCTCTGGTCCACTCTGAAGACACAGCCCCTTCCCAAGATGACTTCCGCAGCTCCAGGATATCTTTGCGCTTTCCAGGTAAAATCAATGTCAAGAACGATAAATACCAAAGTAGCATCACTTGGCTCCTGAACCGTAGTTGCTGGTCCGGGTATTGACCATTCCGAATCCTCGTCCCTCTTTGCACTAGGGGCGTCCCGTCCCGCCTTCCGCGAGATACCAATTATTAGCGCACTCGGCAAGCTATCCTACTCCCCGGACAGAGACAACGCGTAAACTTGGCGGTTCGAATAGCAGAAGCTGGCCTCGGGTGACTGCGATGAACATTCCGCAACCCTCCACAGTCGGGTCTCTGCGAGTCACTTCGTGTGAAAAAAAATTGAAAAAAGGAAAAAAAAGAAGCCACTGGTAGCTCGATACAATGGTTTCGCGAACGGACTCACGCAGGAAAAGGATATCTATTTCTCGTATAGAGACTGTATATTAAATGCTATAACGGACAGTGGCGAGCGCTCCCTCCCGAGCCCCTGGTCCCGGAACTCCCCCTTTTCGAAGACCGCGAGAGCGACGCCATTTCCCAGAACGTGGACAGCGAAGCCGAGGGGCGGTAAAGCCTGCCCCTGCCCGCCCTGCCTCCGCCCCTGATACTGTACGTATTCCCTTTCGAAGAAGAAGGTTCCCCCCTCCTCCTCCTCCTCCGGCCCCCATGGTATCCGACGACGAGGATCGCAGCCTGGCCTTCTCGAGCGCCAGCGCGGCTTTCGGGGGCGGCGAGGCCGTCTCGAAGAGCATGGACTCGCCCATGTCGGCGGGCCGCTGGTCGTCGCGGCAGGACGTCAGCGCTTCCTGGTGCTGTTGGTGGCCTCGCTCGAGGTTGGAGTCCAGCATCTGCGTCCACTCCCGCTCGATCTGCTGTCGCGTCCGGGCCCGGATCTCAACTAGTTTCTTTTCCCGGACCAAGTTCCCGAGACTGCTTAGGATACTGAACTCGACCTTGAGCTTGATAGAATACACGAACCTGTCAAGTGAATCGCTTTTAGCAGAAGTCTCGTAGAGGTGATCTAGCAACGTAGGCGATACATGATAGGAGCGTGTCTTAAAAGCAGCTTCGACTTAAAGCAGCAACGGGGGTTAGGCGGAAGGAGGCTCTGGAGCTTACGCTTTGTAGCTTGTTTGGATCAAGTAGTTTCCGGACCATTCAAAGTAAATGATACTGACATCCAGACACAAGACCAGCACATGAACAAAGAATAGGTGGATGAGCATGTTGCGTATCTTGGCGCGCGCCCGCAGTTGGTCCTCGTTCCAGAACCGGTAGCACTTCCATATATAAATGGCGGACAGGCAGGATTCCTCGAGGAAGTAGAGGAGGACCTGTATCTTCTCGTAGATGCTGTAGGGCAGCAGAAACCGGTGGGCGATCGGCGAGGGCGCGTTGGAGGCGATCACGAGGATCCAAGCGGGCACGCTAGTGACAATGGCGACGGTGATGATCATGGCGAGGACGAGGCGGAGCTGGAAAACCGTCAAGTACATCAAGTGCAGGCGCGAGTACAGGACGAAGGCTTGACCGACGACCATAGGCATCCACCCCAACAAGATCAGAAAGGCCACGAGTATGCGGTCGTTGGTCAGGCCCAGGTTGTTGAGGATGTTGGCGGTGGCCAGGATGGGGATGCCGCCCGTGGCGACGAGCAGGCTCCAGAAGTAGGACCCGCGCTTCCTCCTCAGGGTGAAGAATATCATGAAGAAAAGCTCGATGCAGTTCCATATGGCGATGGCTTCGAGCACCACCACGGGGATCCGCTGACGCGGCGTCAATAGCTCGGGGTTGATGCTGTTGCCGATCCCCACGTCGACATGTTTGATTCGAGGTACGAGTCTGGTCAAGGCAGTGAGGATAAACGGGTTCCCTTCCATCTCGCTAAGTACCCAGCCGCTGCCCTAGAAGGCGGCTTCCTTCCAGTCTGTCCAGTCTGTGATTCCAAGCCCTCTCATACACAGCTAGAAGACGTGAAGCCGCCTCGGCAGCGTGATCTGCATTTTTTCTTTTTCACACAATGTGTAAAATGATCAGCACCATGCCCAGGCTCGAACCTAAGAATCGGACGCGGATAAGGGCTAGTAGTTAAGTGCAACTCGGGTAGCGCCCGCTCGCTGCGAGTCATGATAGCTGCAAGCACAGTTCCCTCTTGGTCGGCGTGTCAACCTAGAGGGGTGGGCCTGAGTCGACATCTCCGCATTCCGCTGCAGAGGCAATGGATGAAGAACAAGCCACTTTCCCAGCGAGAAACGAGCCGAGGCGATATGCCGGCTATTATTAAGAATCGTCCGTGTCGAGATCATCAGGCACTCGGTCGTCCAGTGCTTCGTAAAAGCTTATCGCTGCCCCTGAATCAGGGCTCGCTAGCGAACCCGAATAGGGATATAATACAGCAGCAACATCCGGGAAGGTCTCTCCTATGACATCCAACGGTTGCTTCATAATATGTGCGTTATTTGCTTCATTGGGCCCTGGAACATTCGTTCTATTTGAGGGTTTCGTATCTGCTGCCCCCCGTTTTGGCGAGTTGCGATTTTATCATCGGAACGAGGATGAAGCTGCACATAGGTCCTTACCATCCTAGACCTTGTTCAACACTTAATGTTATTCAGTCTGAAGAGCCATACAGGCGGCCCGATATGGGAAGTTCGGGCAAGATCCAGCCATCGAGATTACTTTCTCCGAGTAATCCAGGCTTCCTGACCAGTCTGCTTCCTCTTCGGGATACTACGTATATCTGGCAATGCCTTTAGATGACGTATGGCCGCATCGCCTTGTTCGTCTTGAAAGCGCATTTCCGACTCGGGCTAGTCCGCGGCATGACGCAACCGGTAGACACGATATCCTGGTCGACCATCGTCATTCACGGTCCACTGCGGATATGCCCAGACCCAGCAGTTTCCTGTGGACCATCTCGGCGACTGCCACCATGCCCTCTGCGTTCGGATGATACGCGCCCCCGGCAAAGAGCAAGCGCCAGCTCCACCCGGACACCCAGGGCTGTCCCGCCCCTATGCCGTGCCCGGCGCTGGGCTCCGCAACGGGCACTCGTACGCACCACCCTTCCGCCTCCCTCCTACCTTGCACAGCCTTCACCGTCGCGACCCGCACCTGCTCGGCGACTTCCCGGTGGTGCGCGAGCCGCCGGCGTGGCGGATCATTGTCAAAAGGCACGTGAACACCAGGCGTGACGTGCTCCCCAACCACCGTCAGGTACTCGACGACCAACACACGGGCGCCGGGCGCGCGAGCATGGACCGCGTCGAGGACCTCGCCGTAGCGCGCGGCCAGGGCGTCGGTGTCGAGCTGCTCCTTCTCCGGCTCTGGCGGACAAAACCAGCGGTAGACGCGGGTGGCGAGGCGGAAAACCCAGTATGCGTCGAAGCTGTCCATGAACAGACCCCCAATGTATCCAATATCGTTACCGCCGCCAAGGATCAAGACGACATCAGCGTCTGAGGGCAGCCCTTCAATCTGCGGCGCAAAGATCGTATGTTTATCCACGACCTGCGGCTCGTCGAGGATGTTGCGCAGCGTCGCGCCCGAGACTGCAAAATCTGTGAGACTGGCGCCGCCCAGACGCGCGGAGAGCAGGCGCGCGTAGTTGGCGCCGGACCGAACTGCTTTGGCATCGCTGACCGGAGGGATGTCCGGTCCGGCCGCGAAGGAGCTCCCCAAGCTGGCGATGCGGAGAGGCGGCATTGGGTAGGCAATGCTGTTGGCCACGGATGCCGCAATTGATATTGGGCATTGGCTGACACACAAAGATGAACTTATACTCTCTTGATCTCCAGATCAATAGCCTGCCTGTATTGCGAGGCGACGAGAGGGCCAATCAAATGCAAAGAAGATGTGACAATTACGTTTGCAGATTGGTGTCACTGCTGTACGATCAGGATGGTCAAGCCTTGGCCATCGAGGTTCAATGCGGGGAGTTTTCAAGATAGCCCAAAAAGCAACCCCCACGCACACTGCTCCTTCCCCGATTGAACCCATCTGGTGTCTGGGTGCAGACCCTATTATCCGGACTTTTGATGCCAAGCTGTTGTCAACAAGATACCCAAGGTAACGATCCCGAGCTTGACTCGTTCACTGCCAAGTCGCCGCTTACGCCAATGAGTTGATGGTGTACGCAGGCATCACATGCAGCGTAACGCGAGTGCAGGGAGACAGCGGCACATACGGAAACATACATTATCACTAGGAACCATGCAAAATCTGAGAGGTTTTGTTTGTTCAGTTGTCAATTAGATGGTATATAGTATATGTCGTTTCAAGCTATGATTTCCCAACTTCGTTCTCTGTCATCTACAGAGCCGCCGCCAGACCCATAGCAACACCCGCCGCCAGGCCCGCGACCACTCTGCCCGTCACCGCGGGCGCGCCGTTCGCGCTGGTGCTCGAGGCCGCGGCCTTATCGTCCTTGGACGTCTGCGACGGGCCGTTGGGCCCCGGCGTCTGCGAGGGCCCCGCGGAGCCGCCGGTGCTGGAGGGGGCCGCCTTGGCCGTGCCTGTCGGGTCGGCCGCCTTGCCGCCGAGGACCGAGGTCTCGATGGCGCGGTAGGCGTGCATGTAGCTCTCGATGGCCTTCTGGTCGCTCTCGGGCACGCCCTTCTGGTACCAGCTGGCGGTGGTGAAGGGCAGGTCGAAGCCGTCGCCGACGCCGAAGTCGGTGGCCGAGGCCGAGTACGCGGCCATGTAGACCTCGTTGGCGATGCTGCGGTACTTGGTGTCGGTCATCAGCTCCTTCTCGTAGCTGTAGATGGCGCTCGCCAGGCTCGTCGCCACGGCGCCCGTCACCTGCGGCGGGATGTTGTCGTTGTAGTAGCCCGACAGGATGCCCTCGGCCGGCATCGAGGACGGCATCGGGTACATGGACGCGGTGGGGTCGGGGGCGAGCGCGCGGCCGGGTCGTCCGTCTCCATATTCTCGATGTCCTGCTGGGGCAGGGGCCATGGCGGCCAGAGGCGCCAGGGACAGGAGAAGCGTGCGGCTGTGCATCGTGGATGATATTATGTGTGTATTGTAAAAAACGAATGTGGTTGCGATGTTGGATGATGAACAACAAACAGGTCGATCGAGAAAACGAGTGAATGGATTAAGTAGGTGGTGACAAGAGAGCGAAGCGACGGCAAGGAGGTCATTGACCACCGACTTACACCAGCTGCTATTTATTAGTCGATCGCCCGCACCCTGGTGGGGCGGTTGTATATGACCTGATGGCAATTTCCCGGCTTACTTACTACCCACGATGATACGGAGATTAGGGGCCCCGATCGGTTTAGTGAACGCGATCGCGGGTTGTGATTCGCCCGGGGCAGGATGGAGCAGAGGGCCTAGACCAGAAAGCTTAGCCTATACGGGCCACATTTCTAGGCATCCTTTGTTCGGGTAGCGAGTGCCCAGAGGTGCTTTTCTGCAATAGGTAAGAACCTCGTCCAAGCGGCAAGACACACTGTTTGAGACTACGCCGTAGCGAGGCGGTAACGAGACCTGTCATACGGGGATGGGGTGGATGGGCTAGATTGGGTCGTTTTCGGAGCCGGTATGCATTGATTAGTACCCTACAGATCATGGGACTTTTCGCAAGTGCCGAGCAAGGGCGATGTAAATTGCAATTGCATGTCATGTCATGGTGACGAGGGCCTCCCTCAGCCGTCAGACCCGACTTGCAGCGTTCAAGCCAGGACCAACAACGCTCCGCCTCGTACATGAAGCTTACCCTGCTTGTTGACTGGTTTGCGCCGCTGCAGGTTGTGTGTTACCGGTTCCGGTGCTTCCAAGCGGTCAGACACGATCTAATTGGCCGGACCATGTCTCGCAGCAAGCCTGGGCGAGGCATGGCACACAAGATGACAAGCCACTTAGCTATGCAGACGGCCGTCTTTTCCCCAAGTTTTCGGGATGGATGTGGAGTCAACCATCATAAGAGGGCTGTAGCCTGATCAATGAATATCGGTGAGACTAACAGGCCGGTAATAGGTAAATGTAAGTGAAGTAAGGCTGCATTTTGTAAGCAACAGATGCCAATAGAAGACATGGCGCGACGCATACATAAAGCATGGGAGAGTGAGGTCTGTCAGGCTGGGGTGAGAAAAGTGACTGGTTTCACTTGTGTGTACCTACCTATCCATCATATCAGTCAACACATATAATTCGTATTCTAATCATGAAGAAATCAACGCAATTGCCAGGCCCCAACGTCAAGGTACCCTCCAGTAGTCGAGGTACGGCTTCGACAACCTCCGGAGGCCATGCCAAGATGAAGGGCGGCTCGGGCCTCAGCTCGGCTGTGAAAGGATCCTCGCCAGCAGCGTCCTCGTCGCAAATTGATCAAGTCATCTCACAGCAGGTGAAGGAGGCGGTGCATTCGCGAAATACAATGCCGGGCAGGACGGAGTACAACCCGCATGTTACTGTTCCATGGGAAAGGTTCGCGCCCCCGCGAGAAGGCCAGAGTGTGGCTGATTGGTATCACAACCTGCCCGACCCTTGGACTGCGAAAAGACCCAATGGAAATCACTAATCGTGACTGGCAAACACGGAAACTCGATATGGCCAAACTCAACTCAATACTTCTATTTTCTTCCCGATATATTCACCCATACGCCGGTCCGGTTCTAACCGAAGTGGTATCAAAAACAATAATGCAAAACCTCATCTCCCAGCTACATATATACAACAAAAACCATAATATAGGCAAGAAAACCAAAAGGATAGTCGGATCCTATCTTAGTGGGCCATGGTCTTTCCGATCTCGCTCTGGAAACCGTCAGCCCTTTCGAAGCCGTTGGAGTGTGTCTGGTAATCCATGAGGGCCTGGTAGACCTCCTCCTTGGAGCTCAAGACGAAGGGTCCGTATTGGACGACCTGCTGGTCGAGGACCTGGCCCGCGATGAGGGCGAACCGGGCCGGGCCGGCGGCGTCGGCGGGCACCTCGACATTCATCATGTCGCCGGCGCGGTCGAACACGACGTTGTGGTACTGGCCCGCGGACTGCTGGGTGCGGCCGAGGCCGAACGTGGCGGACCCCTCGAGCACGTAGGCAAAGGCGTTCCAGCCCGCGGGGATGGGCTGGGCCAGCTTGCCGCCCGGCTGGACCTCGATGTCGAGGATCCAGACGGGGGTGTAGGCGAGGTCCTTGACGCTGTCGACGCCGACCGACTGGCCCGAGATGACCTTGACGTGGACGCGGCCCTCGTCGGCGGTGGCGCGGGGGATCTCGGCGGCGCGCAGGTCGCGGTAGCGGGGCTCGCACATCTTGAGGTCCTTGGGCAGGTCGACCCAGAGCTGCAGGCCGACGTTGGCGCTGCCGTCGGGGTTCTGGCGCGGCATCTCGGCGTGGACGATGCCGCGGCCGGCCGTCATGAACTGCAGGTCGCCCGTCTCGATGGTGCCCTTGTTGCCGGCAAAGTCCTCGTGGTCGACGGCGCCGTGCAGCAGGTACGTGATGGTCTCCCTGGCCGCGGTGGGGGTGGTCGGGGAAGCCGGCGCCCGGCTTGATGCTGAAGTGGTCGAGCATGAGGAAGGGCGAGAAGTTGCGCAGCTGCGGTGTGCCGATGGAGCGGCGGACCTTGGCGCCGGCGCCCTCGGACGTCTCGACGGCGAGGAAGACCTTCTGGATGGCTCGGGAGACGGACATGTTGGCGATGTGGTCAGAGGAATCGTCGGGTGACTGTGGTTGTGTGGTTGGTGTCGTGATATCGCTGTAGTAAGTGTTCAGGGCCTTGAGGCTGGTAGAAGCAAACTCGAACAAGTGTTGTCTGAAAATCACGATGGACAAGATTGCAACGGCGATGGAAATGGAAAGCGACACGAACTTCATTGAGATGGAGTCTTGGGTCTTTTTTTATACAAGATTAGAATCTGATTGGAAAGCAAAGCTCGCAGCCATTCGATGCCGGTTTATAAGGATGTGGAAATGCCAGGAATGTTCGCCTCTTGCTTGACCTCTCCATTTTCCCCATCGTGGAATCCTGGCCTTGGTGGACTTGTCAGCGGTTGGTGAGCATGCAGAGTGCGGACAATGGGCGACGGCTTGTGTGTAATCCCTGACAAAGATTTACCTCAGCCGGGGGTTTTAGCCCACCAACCCGCCTAACCCCAATTCGGTCCTAGCTCTTCAGCACCTGGGCGGCCTGACTAAGCTGCACATAATGCAGATGAATGCACTAAAACGAAGCCCTGGACCCGGTGCAGTTGGGAGCACACAGTGACACTGGCTGAGGTAATAGGGGGCTGTAATTATGGTGGTACTGGTCTGTAAGTCCACCAGAGGGGCATTGAAATTCATAATCACTTTACATTGAATAGAAGAATCTGCTGTTCCTCATCAGTCCTGCCGACTCCGAAGATCTAGAGGCCAGCAACCTCTTGTTACGGGCCCCCATGCCCATCGTCCCATACTTCAAAACCGAGAGCGAGGTCCCGTCGCTCTGCTTTGCTCGGGACCAAGGCATTCCCGATCCCGAGGTCATCTGGTACGATTCCTCGGGAGAACATGCCCTTGGTCTGAATTGGATGGTTTTGGGACCGAATCACCAACTGCTGCGACTTCATAATGCTTCAGACCAAGCTGTTTGGCCCGGAAAAGCACTGCGATGATAAGGCATGTCGTGACGTAAGTCGGTCGCCGCCCCTCGAGGCTTGGGTAGTTATTGTGCGAGCGCTGAACCAGATGCTGGGCATGCACTGCTGACAACGGCCGATGGACATGGAGGACAGTATCGGTATCTCCCTCGTGTCACTGGGGGATGAGTTTCGCGAGCTTGAGCCGGTTTGATGGGCTCGCAACATGAAGAAAAACGCGAGTTGATATTTTCGATAGATCTATACTTGGCAAATCAAAAATTCGATCTTCTTGATACACATATTGAGATACTCGCAGACCCAGGAGGGCAATATCATTGACTTTCACGAAACCGCGCGTTCCGTAATCGCGGGGAGTGCGAGTGCCAATATTACATTTATAGAGAATATTCATACAGGTATATGAAATCGAGCTAGACTTGTACCTGCATAACCAATAACAACTATACCCCATAACAGGTTCCAAGGCAGGTGCAGATACATATATACCAGCCCCCTAGTTCTTCTCCTGAGCCAAACCGAACCGCCCAGAATCCCCAGCCGGCTTCGGGATATCGACCTTGACAGCAATCATATTCTCAGCCCAAAATCCCGTCACGTACAACCACCCTTGTCGCTTCCCCCATCCGCCCTAAGCGGCGGCGAGGAGGGACCAACGGTGACCAAGACCGCAGTACTCGCAGTGCGGATCCGAGACCCGTCGTCCTGGAACAGTAACGTCTTCTCCCAGACGCGCTTCTGCAGCCCCGGGTCGAATCGGGGCTGCGCGAACCACACTATCGCGTCGTTCCGGGGCGGCACACCGCCGGCGCCTTGCGTTGTTGTGTCATTGTGGTGCCGGGGGATGCTGAAGATATCGCCCACGCCCGCGAGCACGACACCACTGGACGCAGGGTCCGCCTCGTCGTAGAAGAAGCTCGGGTTATCCACGAGGGAATCGAACTCGATCACGTCCGTGATATTGATACGGGGCGAGCGCGAAGCTCCTGCTCCTGCCCCGACCTCTTCGGGCTTTCCGACGTAGAGCGTGGCGCCCATGGCGCTGGTCAGGAGCAGCTTGCCGGTGGTTCTCGCGTAGCCCAGCCCATTGTTGTTCCACATGCCGGAGAGCGCCGTCGAGGCGTGGACGCCAGAGGAAGCCGCATCCTTGCCGGCGGCCTCGAGCGAGTCGAGCTTCACGTGCACCGTGTCCGTCCAGCGGGCTCCCGGGTAGACGTCCTCGATCTGCCGCCAGCGGCCGTGCTGGTAGCGATGGTCGTTGGTGACGAAGAACTGGAGAGGCTGCTTCGCCGTGCTAACGACTTGGATATCGTTGGGCGTCCTGATCAGATCGTGCTTCACGCTGCGCAGGTGGCGCGCCGAAGACGAGCCCACGACGTGGTGGAAGATCTCGATCTGGGACGCAGCCCGGGGAAGGTCCCAAGTGTCGGGCCTCGCCGGACCGTATGGGTAGTCCCCGTACACGGCCGGGTTGGGAAGGTGGTTGATGGCGAAGATGTAGACCCCCTTCCCATGAGGGGCCTCCAGGTCCGATGTGACGTCGATTCCGTGCGTTACAAAGGGGCCGCTGAAGTTCTCAAGACGAAGTTCCGTGGACTTTTGCGTCTGTAGCTCGTGCGTTAGATAAGGAGTAAGGAAGTAAGTGGGTAGAGAAATGGAAGAAACATCAAGTGGCAGTTTAGCCAGTCTGTCGTCTTCGAATTCTTACCTTGGGATCGACAACGACGAGCAAACCACGAGCATCTTTCAGTGCAGTGGGATCCTCATGATTTGTGAGAGGCGGCCACCACGAGAAGCGTGTTGTCTGGGGGCCCTCGCAGGCAGTGAAAAGCCGCTGGCTTGGCTCATGCCAGTGCAGGTCCTCGCAGTGCTTGGTCCCCTCAATGACCACTATAGTATCATCGGTCGAGATATGAGTGCTGGAAGGCGTCCGGAACAGGCCAAAGATGGTCAATTGCCGATATACTTGAGTGCCACAGAGGTACGCAAGGACCACCGAGAGTATACCCACGGCAACCGAAGGCGTGCGTAGTCCGGCCATTGCTGCAAGTTACTACAATCAAGTTGAATATACGAAGACCATGGCAAAAGCTCGCAACATCACGAGGATACAAACACGTATTTATATGGGTAAGTATGTATTGATATATAAGCAGAGCCACCTACCAGACGAAGGATCCCCGAGGTACATTTCCTATTTGGTTAGCTGTTGAGGAGAAGCTTGCTGATATAAGTTAGATGATATAATCCAACCAGGATAAGTGTGCGCCAAGCGGCGTTCCCCGCCCCTCGGGATCAAGGATGAACTGCATAGGCATATGTGTATGATGGTAGCGATGGCCAAAGTATATTCCGTTGGCTGACAACTCATAGCTCTCCGTATTGGCCCATAGTGAGGTGCGAGGTACCGCGGATTAGCTTGTGAGAGGTCGGCACATGGGGCCGTCTCCTCATTGAAATACTAGTAGCACTCGAAGAGAGATGCACGCCTACTCCTCAAGACGAGTCCGAATCTACCTGCTTTGTTCAAGGCAGAAGACAGTATAGATTGTAGGCACCCGCTTGGAACCCATAAACTGCATTCATGTTCATATTGTTGCAAGTGCAGATGACAATGTCAAAATGGAAGAGAGATATGCAATTATTTTTCAACAGAAAAGTCGCAGCTCGCTTTGCATTAAGCTATAGACCGTTTGAAGGCAATGCATACCAGTAAAACGCAACCCACAAACAAGCAACAAGAAACCATGGTATGACCAACCAATCCAGAACGCCACCCTTATGTCGAGCAAAGAAAACCATGCAAAAAAAGATCGCGGAGGCATTCCATCGTATAGACCGAGAGACTAGGACTCTTTTTTTCCATGATACAGATCACGCAATAAGAACAAACGAAGGACGACGCAGTTACGCCTTCTCCTTCTTGGACTTCTTCTTGCTCTTCTTCGGTGTCTCCTCCTCATCGTCGTGCTTCCGCTTCTTCTTGCTGCTGGCATCCTCGTCAACAGAGTCGGTCTGCATGACCTCGGATTTGCGTTGCTTCTTGAGCTCCTTCTTGCTCAGAACCATTGGCGAGCCATCGGCATTCAGCTTGACATCGCCGCGCTCAAACTTGCGCTTGAACTTGGAAACAGAGATACCGGCATCCTTGGCCAGGCGCTCGTAGTCAGCCTCAGACAGAGCCGAGGCCGCCTTTGGTGTGTCAGCCTCGGAAACGCCAGACTTGCGCTTCTCCTTCTTGGCCTTCTTCGCTTCCTTGGCGGCCTTCTTGGCCTTCTCGGCCTCGTCTTCCGACTCATCTTCGGACTCGTCGTCATCATCACCCATCGGGGTGTCCTCAACCTCTTGGATCAGAGACACCTTGGCGGTCTTCTCTGTGATAGCATCGGCATCGGTGTTGTAGCTTCTGGAGGGGTTGACCTCGAACTTGTTGGGGTTGATGCTTCCGTTGGGGCCGACCTGGACGCTCTTGGCCAACAGAGGCTTGCCTTCCATGCGTCGGAGAGCGTTCTCGAGCTTGGCACGTGCCTTGATACCAAGATCAGCTCTCTCCTCGTCATCGATGGCGATATCCTCTCCATCGATACCCTCGGTGCTGAGATCCGAGAAGGCATCTTGGCGCAGACCAAGAGCAGCCTTCGCGGCCAGCATACGGGCCATTTTACCCTTGTTCTCTTTAAGGTGGGCGGCAGGTTAGCAAGGAATATCTTGTAGTGAACTGGACACTAAGGGGTGTACTCACTTCCAGTAGCCTGACCAACCAACGAGGCGTGGTAGATAAGACCATACTTGGGTGTGTCGTGCTTCGTCTTCAAAGCACGGAACAGAGCCTTCTCAGCACCGAGAATCTGGATGGTGGAACTGGGGCTCTTGGCAAGCTTCGTGAGAGAACCGGCGTGCGCAATCAGACGAGCACCGACGAGCTCACCAACCAACTCAGTCAGGTTGGGAGCGATGGCCTTCATTCGCGAAGCCAGGTACAGAGAAAGCTGCTGGCGCTGGTCCGAGAACGACAGGGCCTGCTCTGCAAGCAGACGGATGTTCTCAAGATCGAATTCACCGATCTCAGTACCCTAAAAACCGCAACATTAGTTCGTCAACTTTTGCAACGAAACGCGCCTGTGTAGGGAACTAACCATGCTGATCTCGGCAGCGGCCTTGACGCGCTCAACCAGATCCTCGGGGAGGATCTCGGTCAAGTCGGTGTTGGCGGCGTTTGTACGCATACCCATAGCCATAATAATGCGAGCGTAGGCCACATTATCGTTAATAATGCGGTCCAGCTCGGGGAAGTGCCAACCGTACCACTCCTTCACGCGCATGAAAAAGTTGTTCAGCTCCTTATCCAAGTTGTCCATAAGAGAGATGGCGTTGACAATCATGACATCGACCTTATCAGGGGAGAACTTGAGCTTATGGCGGGAAATGGAGTGAGACAGGGCGAGAGCCATGTTTCCGAGGTAGTCGCCTTGCAGGTCGGGGAAGAGCTCAGGCAGGTAGGTCTTGATGGCACGGAAGAGTTCGTTCGTGGACGAGTCGGAAACAGGCGTGAGGTTGAGCTCGGGGAGGACGTTAATCGCGGCTCCGAGCTTGGGGTCACAGACAGCGAGCGACGACTTGCGCTCGTCCTTGATCTCGTCCAAGAGTTTTTGCAGCATCGGTGTGACCTTGCCCTCGGTAAGGGAGGTGTATTCGCCCAGAGCCTCGCCAGCATCCTCGAACTTGATCATCTTCTTGAGGGACAACCTGAATAGAAAAGTCAACAAGACACGTCCAAAGGTCACGCACGACCAGTGTCACGGTTCGAGTGTACTTACATGGAGTTGATCGCCTCGGCGCTGTCCAGCGCACTCGCGACATCGTCCCGCGAAAGGAGCTTCTTGTCCTTGGCCTTGAAGAGACCATAGCTGTGAGGTTGTCAGCATCTACTGTCTCGGTGTTGCAAGCAAGAAGAGCATCTGGTCCCAAGGTAGGCAGGTAGGTAGGTAGGACCAGGATGCCGGAAGGAACTCACCCCGCGGGCGTCTCTGCAAGCACGAAGAGACCCATTTTTGCAGGCGATTGCACTCTGTTGACTCTTGATCAAGATGCACCTGCTCTCCTGTAGTCGACGGAGTGGCTCGGCGTGTAGGAAGGTGCTGAGTGTTTGGGGGAGGAAAGGTCGATTTCGGCTTTCTACCTTCTACAAAAAGTTCCAATTGAAAAGCTCTTTGCAGCTTCCAGTGGAAATTTTCTAAAATTTCTCGCTGAGCCAATGAATTGAGGGTGGATCCATAGGGGCAGAAGAAGGTGGGTTCCAGCAGTCGCGCCTATCGATAGGAGCGGCAGGCGGTGAAGGTTTCCGTGTCTTTGGGAGCCTCTATCAGGACTCTATCAGGATGCATTAACCGATAGTGGCTATCGTGCTGTTTATGCAGCTTATGCAACCGGAGGGTCGTGCGACTCGTGCCTGAGCTTGCTGGGTCACAAGCCTCCGGAGCCACTCAAGGCTGGTCTTTACCGTCTTAGTCCTGGCCTAGGCCCATCAGGTTGCGACGGGGGATTGACACTGACTGACTGCGCAGCTTTCAGCCAGAGCTCCGACAAACAGTTCGATCCATCCCAGGCGTCCAACTATTGGTGCTGTCTGATACACTACGTAACCTCGAGCAACCGTCCTTCTTTTCAATCCCAACACGCAACGTCCAGCTTTCGCCAAAATGGAGGGCCTCTTCTTCAACGTCAACAATGGGTAAATAACCCTGACGCGCACAGTAAATGCTGATGGATGGATGGCATGCTAATCTGGTGCAACTCTAGCTACACCGAGGGCATTGTTCGCGGTTATCGCAATGGCTTATTGACGAGCGCCAATTACTCCAACTTGACACAATGCGAGACCATCGATGGTATGTCCTTGCATCCGTCCACTTGATACTGTAGTCTGCATCGTAGCCTATTTCTCACACATTTTCCCTCCAGATCTCAAGCTGCAACTTGGCCCTGCATATGGCGACTTTCTGGGGTCCCTCGCACCCAACCCTTCCACATCAGCCCTCGCCGCGAAGACGACAGACAAGCTGGTCTCGGAGTTCCGTTATGTTCGTGCGAATGCGACAGGATCGCTGGGCAAGTTCATGGACTACGTCACCTACGGCTACATGATCGATAACGTTGCCCTCCTCATCACGGGTACTCTGCACGAGAGAGACACCAGAGAGCTGCTGGAGCGCTGCCATCCTCTGGGCTGGTTCGAGACGATGCCGGTACTCTGCGTTGCTACCAACATCGAGGAGCTTTACAACAGCGTGTTGATTGAGACACCACTCGCGCCGTACTTCAAGGGGTCTTTGTCGCACCAGGACCTTGACGAACTCAACATCGAGATCGTACGGAACACCCTCTACAAGAACTACCTGGAGGATTTCTACCAGTTCGTCAACTCGCATCCCGAGATGGCCGGTACACCCACGGCAGAGGTCATGAGCGAGATCCTGGAGTTCGAGGCGGACCGACGAGCCATCAACATCACCCTCAACTCCCTAGGAACCGAGCTGAACAAGGGCGACCGTAAGAAGCTTTACCCCAGCTTCGGCAAACTCTACCCCGAGGGTACTCTGATGCTGTCCCGGGCCGATGATTTCGAGGGTGTTCGTCTGGCCGTCGACGGAGTCTCAGATTACAAGAGCTTCTTCGATGCTGCCGGTCTCGGCGGTGGCCCATCGGGCCCTGGCAACATGGCTGGTGGCTCGGGTGGCAACGACAGCCGGAGTTTGGAGGATATGTTCTACGAGAAGGAGATGCAAATCTCCAAGAACGCCTTCACCAGACAGTTCACATTTGCCATCGTGTATGCGTGGGTAAAGCTTAGAGAGCAGGTACGCTTGTCAAAATCCCTCAAGTCAACTCCCTGGACGTAGAGAAAACTAACATGAACATAGGAAATTCGTAACATTACGTGGATCGCTGAGTGTATAGCTCAGAACCAAAAGGAGCGCATCGGAAACTACATCAGTGTATTCTGAGAGTTAAGTTCCCTTGATGCTTTCCTGTTCTGAACTCTCATACCCACCTTCTCTTTGTAGTCTTGGTTTGTAGCATTATTCGGTCGAAACACGAAAGAAGTCTTCGAGCCGGAGAACATGGTCGTTTTTGAAATTGGGCGCTTGAAATTTGATGATCCAGATAGAGCTTTAAGGCTACTGGCCGCCTCGAGTTGCAATCATGCCACCGCGCTGATGCAACTCCCCTGTATTTGTACATAGCAAATGGTATTACAGTTTGTCCGTCTCCTTATGATACAATGTATGATCAAAGCACCTTTACAGAGTAATTTCCCGCTGGTACGTTGCCGGACTCAGGCCAAGAGTCTGGATCATGTGTGTCCATCGCTCGCTTCCCCTCTCCTTCCTTGCCATGTACTTCAGGAGCTTCGCCCTCTTATGCACCATCAGGCGCAGATCTCGCTTACCGACTTTGTCCTTGTAGCCACGACCCTTCTCCAATTCGTTGGCCAGCGCCCGGATCTTGGCCGTCAAGATGGCAATCTGCACCTCACTGCTGCCCGTGTCCGCACCTGCGCGGACCGGCTTCTCGACATCCTCAACGCCGCGCGCCAGGGCTTGGGCGTGAAGGTCTTGTCGGTGTTGTGGCGGCCGAAGGTCTCGACGCAGCGGCGGATGTTGGCGTGGCGCTTGTCCTTGGAGGAGCCGTTGTCGATGTGCACGATGCGCTGCAGGGCCTCGGCGGCTTTAGCGTGGTTCGCGGCGTGCTGCTCGGCCTTCTGCTGCTCGAGGACGGGGTCCGCAGCCTCGGCGGTGACGGGCGCCAGCGGCTGCGTCAGGGCGCGGGCGTGCTGCAGCGCCTCGTCCAGCTCCGGCTGCGATACCAGGTTGTTGAGCACGTGCGGGGAGGTGGGCAGCGGGTGCGGCTGCTCGAGCGGGTTGCCGTCCTCGTCCAGCGGGGGGCGCGAGAAGGCGGCCTGCCCCGCCGAGTCGAAGGACTCCACGAAGGGCGTCGTCAGGCCGCGCACCGGATCGCCGAACTCGGCCGCCTTCTGGGCCCCGATCCGCTCCTTGATAACGTTGTGCGCGGCTTTGCGCTGCTGCATCTGTTGCCAGCGGTAGGGGTCCTGCTTGGCCAGGCGCTTCTTCTCTTTCGTCGTAAGCGAGGCGGTCTGCGTTAACGGGAGGAGCAGCGAGGGCGACGCCGGCTTAGGTGCGGGCCGAAGGCATACTGGAAAGACTGTTAGCGATGCAAACTATGGCTGACCATCTACTCGTCCAACTAGGCATAGCACGAACAATTGAGAGCGCCGAAGCGCGGGACAGTCGGTATCCGTGGCGGCATGGCTGCTGTGGTCTGGCAATATCACACAACGATATCTTGTCTGAGGCGCCTCAGATGCCCTCAACTTTTTCCAGTAGCCAGCAGCTATCAAATTGAATTGAATGATCGGCCACGGGCAGCCGGCCGCTTTGCCCCACAGACATCCAAGCCTCAACCGGCTGGATGTTGCAGCCACATTTCCACCTCCTCGAGCCACATCTCTGATAAACGATAAGAAAAGCGCTTTACCCCAATTTGGATTAGTACGATTAGGGCAGCACCCACCAAACGAGCCTGGATTTTGAAGCTGGGTTTCTGCCAATTGGAACTTTTTCGCAAGAAGCGCCAGGCATTTTCTCGATCGCGGGCACTCTGTTCATTCCACCACCACTTTGACCTCATCCCCTCCCTCCAGCCCAAAGGAACAGAAAGGTCCTCGTCACCACCACAACTGTTCAAGATGGCTCCCGCAAACCTCCCCGCCCTCTTCAATGCCACCAGCCAGGACATCGAGATGCTCCTGGCGGCCCAGTGCCACCTTGGTTCCAAGAACTTGCAGGTACGAAACACTCACCTGGGAAGAAAATATCACGACTCGCTGCGCGCGAGAGGAATGGATTGGGGAACATAGAGGGAAAAAATGAAGACGACGTACTGATTTGTTTTTTGCGCGCACAGGTGCACATGGAGCCTTACCTGTGGAAGACCCGTGCCGATGGTGTCAACGTCCTGAACATTGGCAAGACCTGGGAGAAGATCGTTCTGGCTGCCCGCATCATCGCTGCCGTCGACAACCCGGCCGACATCTGTGTCATCTCTGCCCGTCCCTACGGTCAGCGTGCCGTCCTGAAGTTCGCCTCGCACACCGGCTCCGTCGCCATTGCCGGCCGCTTCACCCCCGGTTCTTTCACCAACTACATCACCCGTTCTTTCAAGGAGCCCCGCCTGATCATTGTCACCGATCCCCGAACTGATGCCCAGGCCATCAAGGAGGCTTCCTACGTCAACATCCCCGTCATCGCTCTCTGCGACACCGACTCTCCCACCGAGTACGTCGACTGCGCTATCCCCACCAACAACAAGGGTCGCCACGCCATTGGTACCGTCTGGTGGATGCTCGCCCGTGAGGTCCTCCGCCTCCGTGGTACCATCTACAACCGCGAGACCCCCTGGGACGTCATGGTCGATCTGTACTTCTGTATGTTAAACCCCTTGGACTTTGCGCTGTGACTTTCTGCTAACCTAGACACCAGACCGTGACCCCGAGGCTGAGGCCGAGGAGAAGGGTGAGGAGGAGAAGCTTGCCGGTGTTGACGAGGTCGGCCCCGCCGCCGTCGCTACTGGTCTCCTTACCTCCGGTGGTGACTGGGAGGCTGCTGCCCCCGGCTTCGCTGGTACTCAAGGTGGTGACTGGAGCGGTGCTGCTCCTGATGAGTGGGGCAACGCTACTGCTCCTGCTGGTGAGTGGGGTGCTACTGATGCCAAGGAGAGCCAATGGTAGAGCCCTGGCGCTGCTGAAGGCAACCAAGAGCAGCCTGCCGCCGCTGTCCAGCCGGAGATTGAGTGGTAAATGGAATTTGCTGCTTCCTCGTGTGTTGTGAGCAGTTGCTGCACCATACACAACGAACAAAAGTTTACATGGATACAATTTGAGGGCACTGTTCTCGGAGTCTAGGGCAAACTGGCCGGACTTATGAGGGAAAGATACCCGCAACCAGTCGTAACATGGTTTTTTCTATTTTTTCACTGCTCTGATCAGTGTTCTTCATTGCGGACTGGGGAGGGGGAATGCCCTGTGTGGCCAGCGGAATGGACTTAATCGTTATTCCACCTAGCTCTGAAAAGAGGCTGTCAATTGCAGTAATCGTTCTTTGTGATATGTGATGCGGCAAGTCGTGTCCAAACTCAAGCTTTGCTGTTGGCATGTAAGTCGGTAGTGACCATGTAATGTAAATCTTGAATGGTGCCTCATTGTAATACGTCTTGTCTTCTTTGACAATGTAGCATCTTCCTAACCTCGAACATTATCACTCTCGAGGCATTGAAGCAACGTCTTCTAAAGTTGAACGTACTGGCTGTCCTGAAGTAAGCATCCTTTGGATGCGTGGTTGAGACGGACATCTTGTTGCTTAGGAGTTGAGTAGCTAAGCATCTCCATGCTTGCCCCTTGTATAGCTACTCCGAATTCATGACGGAGGTCACTGCCCTCTCGTAACGACTGGCCAGTCCCATTACGTCCGGCATTTCATCACTCGTACGGTTCAGGTCACTCACTCTTTCATATAATGCACAAGTTACAGGTCCTATGACTGAACGGCACGGTCATGATAGCATGGGTTTGGATACTGGAATCTCTGTGTCGCATTTCATTCCTCCGAATACTATTACCTCGCTCTCTCCCCAACTGCTACGAACGGCTCCCTCGTCCTGCGATGCATCATCATCCAGCAAACACTACAAAGACAGAAATGGTATGGTCCCGTGGCCTAGAAGCTAAACGGACACACAAGCATTCCAATTCCACAACCATGCGTGCTACTCCAACCTCCTCCTCTTCAACTCGATATAAACAAAAGCGCGTGTGGGGGGGTATCTTGGTCATCCACACAATCCCACAAATCCTCTCTCTCTCCTCCATAATTTCACAAAAAAAAGCTTCTTCTACAACAGCCGCTTTACACACCTAGACCCCTCCTTCCGGTCTCTGTCTCGCTTCCTTCCCTTTCTCTCTCAGTGTCTCTCGCATCATTCCCTCGTCAAGTTCAGACATCAGGAACAGGCAAGGACACAAGACACATGCTATGCTGTAAGAGGGGTACCACCTCCAAATCGAGAATGAAAAAAACTCCGACGCTTTGCTAATTCTCGTTTAACAACAACGGGGCTCGTAAGCCGCCGAAAAAGCAACAGAACAGTTACTGATGTGTGTGTATGAGAGAAAACGGTCAAGTCTATACTTCCCGAATAGCGACCCAAATAATAAATATGCAAAATACCAAAACAAGGACAATGTTAAATGAAACAAAAAGAAAATGTCGACATCCAAGGGAAAAGGGGTAATCGCGTTGTGATGTCGTAGTCGTAAGATGCAATATGGCGTGCATTAAGACATGATGAGTCAGGCCACCCAGTGGCGCTTTGTTTCGACAAGGAAATAGGGATGGAGTTGCCGTATAAGGTCGGTATGTGTGAACATGTGTCTGCGCGCGTACATATGGGCGTGATTAAGATCCGGATGATTATGGGCCGAGTAAGCAGAGCCGCGTACAAGTACAAGTGGTCGTAAAAACGGATATGGTGCTGCGCGTGGGCGACAGGTGTATGTCTATCGGGGCGTCGATTCGTAAATTGCTTTGCCAGTCGATTCAAGGAAATAATGCGAACGCCGTTCGCTAGGCAGTGCGTAACTTTGGTCAAGTACATTGATAGGCTCGTTTGCCATAAGTCGTGACGGGCTACCCGATAGGTAGCGCTTTTTTATTAAGCGAGTGACGGCTCGATACTCTGCGAATGCTTCCGAATCTCGTCGTCGTTGAGCGCGCTCATCCAGAGACAACGCTCCGTGATGCCTTCTATGGGCTGGAACTCGTAGAGCGTGCTAGCCTCAAGGAGGCGAAGTAGGGTCTTGACAACGGACGCGGCGATACGACAGCGCTCAAAGTTGACCAGTGGCGCGGTGGTAGGTGAGCTCGCGATTTCTGAAGGGCGCTGCGAGTTGAAAAGAAGGTCGTGCGTATAAATACCCACGAACGGGATGCAGCCCGTCTCAGCAGTCGTGGCTCCGCCTTCCATCTCGGCACGTAGGTTGTAGAAGTTCTTGGTCGGGGATATAAGGCTCTCTAGATCCTGCATGGTCTTCATATCGGATGCCGGTACCAGAGCCCAGGTCTTTGACAGTCTCGCCACCTCGTTGGATGTCAGGGCAACGGCGATCTGGCTCATGGTTGCGAAGTTTCGATACTTCCGGCAATGCGCAGCGATGTGGATATACTTGATGAGGCATCGCGCACGCTCCTCCAGGTCTTGTGTAAGAACGGTCTCGGACACAACCCACTTGACCATAATGTTGAAACGAGCGACGACTACCTCGACGCCACGGGCATCGCTGTTGCGCAGGAAGTCAACCCATGAGCGGGAATCGGTATGGGTGTTCTTCCAGCGCATATCGACAAGCTCCTTCCAGTCAACTTCGTTCAGTGCGTCTTTCTCGATCAGCGTGAATTGCTGGGCGAGAATATCGGAACTGAACGCCAGGATAAATGGCAGGTGTGCCACATACTTGCCCGACGCTCGGTTCTCCAATGTGGAAAGATTGCGCCTTGGGATATATTTGCCACCAGCGGCATCATCAAACGAGTCTTGGTGTGGCTGATGCTTAGCAGTAGTTGGTGTAGTATCTGGCGTCGGTGGCATCTGCTTGGATGGCCAGAGCTGGTGTTCGTGAAGCTCTGGCACATTGGACGCTTCGGGTGAGATTTGGTGATGTAGGTCATTGACATAAAGAGATCGCTGGCCTCCCTCTGAAGTTGCCAATGAATGAGTAGCGGAATGAGAATCTGTGTTATCAACGTCCTCATGTTGTGCGCTCTGCTGGGTGGGCTGCACTCCGAACTCATCGGTTTCGCTGTTTTCTAAGGACAACTCCGAAGACAGATCAGAGTCTCCATCGTCCCCGACATTCAAGAATGATAGTTCTCGTGTAGCATCATCCTGCTGTTTAATCTCCTCCATGCTCTTGGTTTTCTCCACCATTTCGTATGACAAGTTCTCAGGGAAGCCTCCCCGCGGCTTCTCCTCTCGAGGTGTGAGATCATCCGATGAATCTTGTAATATCGAGTGATTGGCCCATTCCTGAGTAGTTGTTTTACTGTGACCATCGTCTGTCAGGCCACGGTGGAGCAAAGGAACAGAGTTATACGACTCCCTTGACCCGTCAGAAAGGAAGGACCTGACTTCAGATCGCGGTACTTCGAGTGTCGTGCGCGCTTCGTCGTGTCCTTTATCCATGGCCTCGGACAACATCGAGACCACGTCATCGCCCACGACATCCACATGCTGGCGTCGGTTTCTGCGCTTTTCGGGCGTAAAGTGGTCAACTTGAGACTCGTTGCTGACGGGCGACTCAGGGCTGACCTCCCCGACAGCGGAGGCAACAAATTTCCGAGGCTTGATGATGAGCCTGGAGGGTCTCTTCTCATATTTCCCTTCTAGCTTAGCCAGAGCAGACTCCACGCCACAATCTCCGTCGTCATCCGGTATTTCGGCCAGCTTTTTAGCCTCAGCTTCGAAAGAAGGGCGCATAACAGGTTTAGACGAGTGGGTGCTGGACGTAGACACCTGGCGCTTGTGTGGTTTCTCAGCCATGGCGCCCAATGAGAATACTTCAACGCGGCGCTGAGAGAAATCGCTGCTGACAACCTCGAAGAAATCACCCGACTCGCTCACAGGGCTGCGGAGATACGAGCTCCTCATGGACTCGGAATACGTTGTCAAAGAGCCCACCGAACGAGATCTGTGAATGGGCGCATCTAAGTCGGCAACATTCTGTACGCCTCTCAAATCTCCACCAGGCCGCCTGCGAAGAACTCGCAGCGGAGGAGGTAATGAGGGCACCGATTCTGGCGGGCCAGACTCCTCTGTGTATACAGTGGTGGCATCAAAGCTCTTCACCGTTGACTGTGGGAACACGCTGTGGATCGAAGCCCATCTTCGATGTACAATTGAGCCCCTGGATCGATAACTGCGACTGGACTGTTGTCTTTTATGCCCCCGGAAGCTTGAAAGTGGAGGGAGTAGAGACGAAGTTGCAGACTGAGTGGCTGCATCCATGTCCATGGACCGTCGCTCGTGAGCCCGAGACTCCGTATCTGTGCCTATAGTGCTTCGCCGCCCAGCTCCCAGTGTTGCGAGATCCGGCACAAATGGAGGCAACGGGCCCTCCGAAAACGAAAATCGCAGAGCCTGAGGGCTTAGAATTGTTGAAGACCTCCGAGGATTACCTTCTGCAGCCTTGTCCGGTGGCGTAGTCGGGGGTGTAGGATCTGCGCCTGGGTGCAAATAGTGTTCTGAAAAGCCGTCGACAGATTCGCTGTGCGGTAACCCCAAAGCACCCGTCATGGCATGATAGTCTTCAGGCACTGTGCCGTCAACAATAACAATTGATTTGCTCCCTTGCGTGATGGCAGTATCACTGAGTATTCGCGATCTCGAGGCAGGCTGCAGCTCAAAGGAAGAGTCCAGATGGGCTGCCGAGTACTCGATTCCATCTGCTGAGAGCTTGGTAGGGAAGTCATTCGGGAGGAACTCATTCGAAATGCCAGCAGCACTATCCTCGCGCACGGCTTTCTTGAAGTCTTCGGCAATCTCGGCTCCAAGCATGTCAATCCTGACAGCCGGCCGGAAGCCCCCGATGCGTGTCAAACGGGACTGTGGGACTACAGCCGTTCCGGGGATACGGTTTTCGGTCACTCCTCTGGGCCCCATGGTTGCGAGGCTGACAAAGCTACCCTGGGCTGGAGATGTTTCGGGGATCTTGTGGCTCAACGCCCGTCTAACGCTCGTCAGAAGTTTTCGCATACCAGCGCCTGACATTGCTGAAGCTGCCCCCTTATCTCCGGCCGGTTGCTGTGGTTGCGGCGGATCAAAAACGGTTGTCTCTCGGCTTGCAGCAGACTTGGCCGGGTGAATATCGACAAAAGCTTGCCCTGGGGGCATCAGATTTCCCCTTACAAGGCTGCCGGCATATGGAAGAGTAAGCAAAAACTCGGCATTCTTGTAAAGTACCTTTTCGGTAGTTGTCGCGTCATGGTCCCGCAACGAATCGGTCAAACTGTTGTTGCGTTTATGCTGAGGTCGCACGCGCTTCCCAGTCAGGGCGCGAGGTGTCGCTGCAATCGGATCCGGGGTGTTGTATATCGAACTGGGCTCTACGGGATGAGCCGCCAGGGCGTAGCTTGAAGAGGAGTCTGGCATCTTGAAGCCCTTGGTAGGGAACGAACAGGATACAACATCAAGGCTAGCAATGCTCATAGGAGAAGTAGCCTGCCTTTCCAAAGTCGTTGACGGCCGCTGATCAGGGGGTACATGGTCGTTCCCCGGGATGGATGCCACCATGCAAGACAGCATCAATGTGACCAGCGTGAACCGCCTCATTGTAGAAATTCGTATCAGTCCCCGCTTCAGGGTGTGTAAAGTCCATGGCCGATAATTGAGGGGGCATGCTCGTGTCCATCATCCAGAAGCTCGGATCCAAATCCGGATTTCGATGACCCGCAATACCACCGGGGACGATAGGACTGTCGGCGTCGAGGTTTGAGTCAAAATCTGGCCCGTCCCAGTATTGCGCGCAGACTCGCCGCCAGCATTTCTTCAACTCGGCAAGAATCTTAAGCTGGACCTTCCGGCTGGCTGCTTCATGTGACAGTTCGTCCACGAAATCATTCAGCAAGTTGCAAAATACGATGCGCAGATGATAGTCAACCACGAAGTCGTCCACGAAGTAGTTCAGAATCCAATGTCTGATGGCGACGAAGGTTCTCACCCTCACAACCATTCCTATCTCATCGGCCCGGACGAGCGCCCATTTCAGTCTGGCGATCAGCATACGCAAAAGATCGGCCGGTTCCATAAAGGAGCGGAATGTGAGAAAGAAGTCGGACAGTAGTTCGTAGTCAAGGAAACAAGGCGAGGTAATCTCAGATACAAGCCTTGGAGGAGTTGCCGCCGTCACGGCACCCGTGGCTGACGAGTAGCGCACAATAGCTCGATCGTCGCAGTCTGGCTTAAAAGTCAAACTATCAAACATCTCCGGCTCTATCACCAGATGCGTGGAGAGATACGTAGCTCGCGTAGGCTGTGGAAATCGTGGTGAGGATGGAGTCAGTAAAGTCGGCGAGGGGATTTTGTAGTGCGACATCCTGATCGGGCCCGGGCTTGGTCTCCTACTTCCTAGCGGATCGGGATACAGAGAGTTGACATCGCCATGGTGCGACTTGTTTACATGCGAATGGTTGCTAGACCGGCCTTCCTCCGTGGGTGCGTAGGAGGACCCCCGGATTAAGGGAGTGCCTCGAAGGGTGAATCTAGGCGTCCCCAGTTTCCAGGAAGGGATGGAAATCTGCAGCATCGGCGAAGGCGCGGGGTCATCGATATCCTCCATGGTCCTGGCCCTTTGTTCGTCTTGGGGTTTCGTTATGACAACCTTGAAGCCCCCGGCTTCATCCTCGTGGCCTAGGCTCGCGTCCGGTATCGTCGTATCCGACACAGCGCGTCTATGGCGAGCTTGTTTGTCCAGGTTCCTTAGCCCCATAGGATGCCGTGTCATCGGGGAGATGGAGGCCCAGAGAGAGGTGTGGGCTGACCACTCAGATCGCTTGATTGTCTACTGAGCTCTGGGGCAACAGTAAGAGTATTGTCCAGGCCTGCAGCAGTGCTAGGAGGCGTCAAAGGGGGAAACACAAATGTCGGCTGCGGGTAACGCTGATTTGCTGGCCGGACAGTAGGCCTATATTCATACTTGTAAGCACGTTTCAAGGTGAATAGACGATCCCAAGTAAAAGCACCATGGCATGCATCGACATGCGATAGTTGGCTGTCAAGGCCCACGTATGGAGACTTTTAATGACGCGACCTCTAGTCACAGGCGATGCAAACCAACCGGCATGTATGCATGTTGCTCGAATCGCACTCGAGTACTCACCTCAAAAAAATTTTTCCATTATTTCCCACGTTTGCGACTGTGAACTGTCTCCCCTCGCGACCAGCCGATCCACCGTCTGGCGCAATATCCCATTTTCCCTGGTCGGCTTCCCTCTTCGTCATCGGTCTCGCCTCGTCGCCTCCTGACCTCCGCTCAGCAGCCGGCAGTATGGGTTTCGATTTATTGATGGGCGACAGTCGCGCCACGGTTTTCGCTCCTTTCTCCGCCACTCTATCCATGGGCCGCGACGGCGAGCGCTTGTCCCTGACATCTCGCAGCATTCCGGTCTTGGGGTTCCTCTCGGCTCTTGTCGACAGGTTCCGGCGTGGTGGTCGTTGCGATTTGACGCTTGTCTCTCTCGTCACTATCGGCGATAGCGACAGCCGGGGTCCAACAACCTCCATATCGTCGTATATCCGTCACCTTTCCCTCGTACACACATACACACACACGAGCACAGTCTCTTTCTCTTATTGCGCAACAGAGCGCTGTCTGCTGTTTAGAATCCCACCGAATCGATGCATTGAAGGAAAGTATTGGTATTCAGAATGAATGAGTGGCAATTCCCGTTCTCCAAGAACCTCAGTGTTGGGTTGTTGGCATCTGGCGCAGGGCGGGCGCTGCTGCTTGTTTGTTTGTTTGCTTGCCGTGGACAGTATGTGCGACTTAGCAAGGACGCGCACAAAACGCCATGCGAGAGAGAGAGAGAGAGGTAAAAGCGAAAGGTTGTTTTCCCCCTGGGTGTCTTCTATTGTTCGTTCGAATCGTGATGCGGAAATTTGGGGTCTGTGTGTAGCGACCGACCCAGAGGCTGTACAGCGCGCGAGGGTGTGCGTGGTGGGTATGTAACCTTGAGGTTGTGGTGTTGTCTCTCTTGTCAGTCGTCGCGTGGCCGTTTCTCCATGCAAGCCTTCGCGCCAGCCAAATCTAATGAAGCAGGCTTGCTTCACTGCGCGGCGAGACTCAAATTAGGAGGAGACAGGATGGGATCGCAAGTAAGGCGAACTGAGGCTCCAGTCCGGTCCAGAAGAAGGGAGGGAGGGACGGCCACCAGGATAAACCAAAGTGTGTACACGGACCGGCAATTTGCTAGTGCTAGTAGGTAGCAGGCAAGCAGGGCAGTTGAGCAGGGGAAGTGCAGACAGGACAGGACAAGACAGAACAGGGGGGATCCTCCGAGCAAGCGAACATGCAAAAGCAAGCAGGGTTGGGGCTGCTGCGACTGCTGCAGCTGCTGCAGTTCACTAAGTACGTACGGCGGCCAGAATTAATAAACGAACATAAGCAGGTACATTGATCATTGAGGTGTGTAGGTGTGCTTTTTTAGTACGTCGGATTCGGTTGTCATCAATCGCCCTGTGTTCTATTCTTTTGAACGCGCAGTTCTCTCAATACCTAGGTACTTCATGGAATGCAGACGCCAGTCAAGTCAATCCTACAAAAGGGGCATCAAGGGGACGGGCACCCCGTGACTTCTGTTGGATGTTCGAACATGCGGATTCGCATACACACGCACACACAAGTACATCAAATTGTACGACTCAATCACCTTCAGAAGAAACGAAAATAACTGGGAGGGAAGGCTTCCGGAAGTAGCTTCGTGGGGCTGGCTAATGGGCAAGTACTTGTCAAGTGACGACCGGCCCTTGAATTTGAAGTTCCAGCCTCTCACTCCTCCAGCTCAATTGTCTGCCTACTCGGCCAGAAGCTCGGGCTCGTCCTGCTTCTTCCAGTCCCATGAGGGGGGAACACCTGCATTAACTACTGTACTACTTAACGCACCTTAGCTAAGAACCGATTTGATAGGTGAGAAAGAAAGAGTCAGCACGGAGGTGTGCTTCCCGTTGAAGTACCAAAGAAGAGTTGGAGTTTTGACTATATCAAGTACCGGTGGCATAGTGATTAACGTGCAATTGCACATACTCTGAGTAGGTACCCCAAGGGCCAGTCGAGGGGTACCTTATGTACTACTTACGCAGAGTGTTCCGGCATGTCGTTCCAGTCTCGTGGCTGGCCTAGCGTAGGTACACAGGTAGCTTTGGCATCGCGTGTTGCAAGGGGTGTCCCTGGAGCCCTCAGTACCCACCCCAATACATCTGTAATTCCATGCTATACACGCCATCTCTGCGATCTCTCCTGCGCTCCCCGAGATACGCAAGCCGTAGGAACTCGTTTGAGAAATTCACATAGGAAAATAGGATGAACATGAACGCGCAAGTCGCTTCTACTGGGTTGAAAATGATCTGCCGCCAATTCCCGAGAATATACAGAGAGCATAAGGAGAGGCATGTACATAGCTCCCGGCCACCCAGGCTCATCAATGACCCTTCCAATCAATGCTTGCCTGTCAACACGCGCACGGGTGGATGGGTAAAATGACCGTTAAGGCACAAGGGTCATCTAATAACGCCAGAGCGAAACATCAAGGACGCCCCAAGCTCACCCGCATCATTCCAATCCCATGTTGCATCCCCAAATGAAAATCGTCATGTACATAGAAGCTGGGCTGGTATAGCATTTCATTCTCACCTCGCTCTCGCTACTGCTGCGCCCAACGTGCTCCTTTCATTAACTTATTGCGGCGCAAGTCCCCATAGTACCTACACCAAAGAACGATGTTCGTCTGCTCCAACGGGACGGGTAGAGCACTCGGGGCACTTTGTGACCAAGCAGTGGCAGGAAAAAACCATAAAAAGTACGGATGACACACCCACACCCCTGCCTGAAGTTGACGTTGACCTCCACAAGAGATTGCTTTTCCACATGCCGAGTGATTGGTCGTGAGGAGGTAATCCTCTGTCTCGTCTCAAAGAAGTTTCCCGCGCCGACGAGACACACAGATGGTCTCGTCTCAGTACAACGGTTTGACAAAGCTTAAAATAAAAACTTTTCGTCACGAACGCTGGCTCTTGAGGGTGTTGTCTTTCCCTTGGTGCATTGGACGGGAGAAAGGGGAGGTACAGTAAAAGGACCATCACCGACGGATCGGGTCAGCCACCAACTTGGCGACTACACCCAATGCAATGTTCAGATCAAAATCAAGCCACCGATGTCTATTGTTGGTCAAGTGTGGCATCCACAGGCCAAACCAGCGCCTCGGAATTCGAGATTGGTGTGAAAGAAAGAAAAAAGTCTATCAATAGTTCCAATAGTAGTGTGGGGAGAAAAATGGGATATATTTTCTGGTGGCCGTTCAATTAACCATTACATCAGACGTTTTTACATCATCGCATGCATGCTTCTCGACTGTACATAATGGATGTTTGGTGTCAGTGTTGGTCCCAGCCGGATACCTGCTGCTGCTGTTCCTGTTGGTTCCAAGTTTACCAGGTTTCGTTTGTCTGCAATGTGAAAAGGCAAGAGCCCCATCCCCCTCCCCCTCCCCTGGAAATGCTTGTGCGACGACATGTCGTCAATCCGTTGCGTCTTGCTGCGTCATTTGTCTGGTGCCCCGAATCCTCCCTCCTTTCTTTCCCGCCGCCCGTCTGGGGCTAGACCAGTAGCTGAAATGACCAAATGTGCCTCGGATAGCGTCAATAGCCCAGCAGTCAGGAACGGCCCAGCCAACCCAGGCCGTCTTAGCACCATGTTTAGCTCAGAGATCTCCAGGGGCATCGCACAAGTCTCATCAAATGGGGGAAGTCCCGGCTAGGCTAGAATCTTGGTCATGATACTATTGTAACCTACTGGCAACGTGCAATTCTTTGTTTACCGACGGCCCTCCTGCATGTGTCGTGACCATGGCCCATGGGGAGGGGGAAACAATGAGACAGGCCTTCTCTCCTATCAGCGCGTTCTGACTCAGATTGCAATTTACAGCCATGACAAACAGATGGAGATTTATGTATGTATGTAGTCGAACTAACAACGGACGAGAACAAAATAGATTTCGGATCGCCTACATGCTTGTTGCTTGGCTTGGCCCGAACCACCTTGCCGCGACTCAAATGCAAGAATCGTACGAAGACACTCTACTTTAGACAGAAGCAAAACAGGAAAGGGAGACTTGATCTGTCAATCCAAAATCATTCTAGCTGCAAGTCGAAGCCGTACTAGTCCTAGCAGCTGCAGAAGAGTGTGCTCTAATTCTTTCCCCGAGAGCAGAGTCTCAAAAAGTGCAGAACACCCTCCAATCACGATGCAGCCCCGGCTGCATACTGCTACTGCCCACAAGCTACTGCCAGAGCATACTAGTCGTTGTAGCATCGGCCGTGACGAGGAGTGCGTACAACAGGTAGAGCTAGAGGTTTATCGGTGTATATTCTGCAATGCAGGCAGGTAGTGGCACACCGCCAACCGGCGTTATCCCAGCAATTGTATATTCACCTGATAAGATTCCCTCGACTGCAACATCATGTCTACTATAGCTGAAGCTCCTGACGGCATACATGCTCAGAGTCAAATGAAACAATATTTTGGCGAAATCAACAACAATAATAAGAACAACAACAACAAAAACAAACACGATCAAAGTTAATTGACATGGCATGGTTCTGCCATCGAGCGTTTGACAGCGCACGTGGCTACTGCATCCCGGCCCGCCCGAGCGGACAATAGATAATCTGAAGGTCCTAGGAGATCTCGAAGATCGTCTCTTGCCTTGTCTTGTCTTGATGCTGATATGTGTGTAGCATTCCTTATCAGAGGAGTTCATATCATTCCCCACCTGCCCTCCTCCCTGTCACCACCCTTCATGCTAGGGTAAAATGAAAAAAATACTTCCCGAGATTCCCACACACCAGATGCCTGCCACTCCACTGTCCGTAGAGGAGGTATTGATGCATTGGATGCCCTTCTTCGTGTTTGGTGTTTGCTGCGAAATGTTTTTAGGTTAAACCTTAACGGCTTTTGTGTGTGACATGAGACATGCTTATCCCGTCCATTCGCAAACCCCTGCTGTTGACACGGGATAGCATCAGCACGAGATTGTTGCCGTCTTGGGGGCTTGCCATGAGTCAATCACCCACATGGGTACCCAGAGAGCATCGTGTGTAACGGGTTCCTTTCGTATACAAAGACCTATATAGGTGGGGGCGGCGGCGGTGGGATTCGCCCACGTGAGTTCTCCGATGGTCACCACGGCATGGCGCCGGCGGCATCGAAATAATTAGAGGGCTGAACTGCCGACGAGTTTTCGCTACAGCTGCTCTGACTCGAATACATACGTAAATATATGCATTCTACAGAGACTGGTTCTTCGCTTTGACCAGCATTGTGATTATCATTATCATATATCAGTACATCGCTCAGGTGGCGGGATAGGACCCTCTTGCGCAACGGATAGGTAATTTGCATACTGCCGTCTCTGAAACCGGCAATCTTACTGATCAACCAGAGATCGGAGAAATGGCTGCTTGCAACATCTGGCCACACACATAACTCGCGGGATCTTGCAGTCCACTCCCCAGGAAACAAGAAACAAGGTATATAGGAAGACGCTAGTGTAGAGCGCAATTGCGGCCGCCCGTCAACAAGGCCACAAGCAGCAGCAGATATCCGGACCGAGCCAGACCCGTCGGAAGAGGTCGCATGCTCTCTCTCTTGCTCGGATCCCACACCACCTAAATGCACATCGACTACAATCTAGATAAGATACCTACCCAGTAACATGCATTTTCGCAAAGTCTGCCGAAAACAGGCGGCGACCGTCTTCCCAATGCGCCGGGTCGGCTGACCCGTGTTGGTCTTGATGGTGGTGGCGGCCATGCTGCAAGCCGTGTGTGTGTGTGTGTGTGTGTGGCCTACTTGTGGGTGGTGGTGGTGATGATAATATTAGTACACGCAAATTCTCACTATAACGGCCTGGCTCGGTGGCCACTGGCCTCTGGCCGCACCTACATGGTCAACGAGACATGTCTTTTCTAAAGTACGTACATGGAGTTGTATGTACTACCATTGGCCCGGGAAACAGTCAGGTCCCCGACGACCTACCTAATGCGGGCATTGCAAGGACCTGACGAACCCGTCAGCAAAACGAAAGAAAAGGCCATGATGGCTTGGCCAAGGAAGATGGGAAAGAAGAGATGACAGAATGACAGCTGTCATTTGCGCTCCCTTTACTTACACACAACCAACAACAGCAACCACCATATTCCGCGGCTTTATGCACATTACATACTACGCATGTTGCATATATACCTGCCCTATATGAAACTCGTATGTAGACAGAGTCATGCCACCACCACCACCATCTTTGGCCTCCCGACTCCTAGCCCCCAGGTTCTCCCAATGCGCCCACATCAAGTCAAGACCAGACGAACGGTCCAGTAGTAGTGAGAGAAAATCGGAAAAAGAAACGAGAAAAGGGGGTACGTGTGTATGTGTATGTGGACATCCACTTACCTTCTTCCCCCATTCCAAGCAAAAGTGCGTGCATTGCACACAGGAAAGACGAAGGAGTTGGAAATCGAATGTGATAGCATAGCGACCAATCTCGAGATCACTTCCTCATTGGGCTGTGTGCCGTAACGCGGCACGGCATGCGGGGTACCTACCCAGGGGGTGGTATGCGAAGGCGGGCGAGGTTGGATGATGAGGAGGTTAACGAAATGCAAAATGTCCTGGCCCCTAGTCCTGGGCAGTGAGAAGAATCCTGCGGGACGTGCCGCATACCTCAGTACATCGCCGAGGTCAACGAGAAGAAGAAAAGCGAGAGAAGGTCTTTCGCCAAGGCAAGGGCTTCTAGATCCCGTCTTACGGGCAGACGGGCTTGCTTATTGTGTTGTTGTTGTTGTTGTTGTTGTTATTTTTTGCTTTTCCTGCCGCTACTCACCCTGTACGCAGATAGATCGGTCGGTTGGTTTTGTGTGTGGTTGGGGCGGATGTACCAAGGAGGTGTAAGATGATATGAGCGAAGAAGAGTTGCATTGAAGATAGGTTGATATACAGACGCGCTTAAACCCGTTCCGGCAGGTGCGCAACAAGAAACAGCCTCCGCGGGGGGTTCAAACGGTTGATGCAAGTTTGTCCCCGGGTCTCGTTTATGGGCGAATGGCGGTGGCTGGAGGAAGTGCATACAGTAGTAGATACGACTGAGAGGGTTGGTTCTAGATGAAAGACCAGGTCGGTTCTATCACACCTGACAAGCTCTATTGACCAATCCGAGCACACGGAAACAGTATACCATAAGGGGTAACCGCCACATAAAGTCCGAACAATAGGGAGTACGGCACAGTCATATCTAGTATCTTACATTATGGCTTCAAAATCGTAGACGCGGCCCTGAAGGCATTCGGTACGAATACACGCTCGTTCGATTCAAAGTTCTATACATGTAAATAGGTAGTTCCTATATCAAATACAAAATTACAGTGAGAAAATTATAAGGTCAACCAGACCAAAGGTTGAACCTCCCGAGGCAACGAGTGGGCTACATATATGTATAGCCCTCAATCAATCATCTCGTTTTGTTCAGAGGAAGCCCCGTGACGCGTTTCGCCCGTACTCGGCACTGTAAGCGTCCAGCTTGACTGCCACCAGCACGCACTCGGCCGCGCTCTTCCCGCTCCTCGAGCTCTGGATCCGGAGCCGCCACTGTCCCTTCCGCACGACCCACTCCTCCGCGGCGGGATGGCCGGTGCTGGGATCGATGCGCCGCCTCTTCCTCGACGGCGGGAAGAAGCCGCTGCCTACCGCCGAAACGGGCGACTCTTGCTCCCCGCCGCCGCCGCCGCCATTTGCCACTGACGAGGTGGTCGAGAAGGCGGTTGTTGCCGAGATGGGCGCCGGGGTCTCTTCATTCTCCGTGTGTGCCTGATATACTTTGCCATCTAGCATGATATGCGCGTCCGTGTCGATGACCACGCGGACCAGGTCTTCGCTCAGGGGCGTGTTGCCCGGCGTCGGCGGTTGGCTACCCGCACCGCCCGTAGCCATCAGGAGACCCAATGGCTGCGTCTCGGGAAGTCCAAGTTTCCCGGCGATAACCTCGAGTAACTTGGCCAGCCTCATTTTCATCTGACCAAAGAACTCGGCGCGCATGATGTGGATGTTCACCTTGCTGTTCTCGCCGCCCACCTCCAAAATCATCTCGTAGGGGCGCTCGTCTACAAAAGGCCGCGCGTAGTTGACCCAGCCAGAGATGTGCTGCTCCCCCGCCGTACGAAGGTACGGGGTCGGTGGTGACCGAGATGCCAGACTTCAGGACATCTTCCAGCCTTATGACGATCTCGCTGCGCCGCCGGGCCTGGTTATAGCTTATACTGTGGGGGATCAGCTTCTGCTCCAGGCCTTTGAAGTTGAAGTAGCGGCAGTCGCGCAGCAGGCTCTGCCGGTGCTCGTCGCTGCGGATCTCTATAGGATAGCCTCGAAGCAGATGCAGAAGCTCCGCGAAGATGTCGGCAGAGCGATTCGGCACAGCTGGGGGAGGATAGACGGAGGCCTGATGAGCCCTTCGCGGTCTAGGCCAGGAAATATCTCCTCGGGTGTCCGAAAGAAGACGGCGAATCCAAGCGAGAAATAATTCGGGGTGTTTCCTGGGCCCCCGAATAAGTCGCGTGGGATCTGGAACTCCCGGTGTCCGATCGATATGAAGATGGACTCTTCGTAAAGCTGAGACATCAACTTTGGTAAGGTGTAGAATTGCGCATCGGCAAAGAGGCGCACGAAATGCTGTCCATCTCGGGGCTGTACATGATAGCCTTGCAGATGAAGGGCGATGTCCTTGAAAGTGAGAGGATCTCTGTCTATGTACAGTGTACGAATGGCAGTATTAAGACTTTCGCCGCTCTCTTCAGCCTGCTTTATCTGGCAGATGAAGTACTGAGAGAAATAGGAAGGGGCTGGACATAAGAAATTAGCATCACATAAGTCGCGAGGCTGATATAATCATCCTTATGCACAACGTACCGTCGGAGGAGATGGAAGCGCCAGACAATTTGAACAGCTCGGTGCCTATTTGAATGGGGAAGACGCGCTCGTGAGGTAGGATCTTGGGGATCTTGGAGATGAGCTGTGGTGTGGACGGTGGCAAGTGGAATGTTGTGTGTTGAGCGCCCCCTTTAGGAGTATCGCCCGAGTTGGATTTACTCATCGCTGTTGTTACTTTTATGGCCGCTTACTTAAAGATCGATATGAGTGGGACATGCTAGAAAGGACGGGAAAGGAAGAGTAGACGAGAGAGAGAGAGAGAACAATTCGGGGCTGTTTTACATGATGGATAGAGATGTTATCATGGCAGTTAATACGTGGAATAGCAGTGAAGTTGGGTTGTTGTTACTCGTCTTCTCCGATTCTCCCTTGGCCCCCGAATGAATGGCCTTTGAAGATTGCGGTTGTGGTTTGTTGGAAACATTCAAGCTGAGCGCGTGAGAGGCTGGTCTCGACAGACACTGTCCATTTTTGCGACTGGCCGTTGATTGGCCACAGTCTCCAGACCCGCCACTACACTCGATTGGTTTAGTGGGTATCACTGGGTTCAGGTGCAGCCAGCCAAGCAGCACCAGCACCAGCATCAGCATCAGCCGCCCTGCCAAACCATCCTGACCTCGACCCCAGGAGATTGCGTGGTTGATGCATGTAAGCTGACGACTGATATATAAAAAGAATAGGGAGCATCCATGTTCTATTCAACGGCTGCCCGGCAATGGGTTTCTATATCTGGCACTGAACATGACCGACTCATGGTCATGTCGTCTTCTTATGTTTGAAATACAAATGGTATCTTTCTTCTCTCTACTACATACATACGTACTCGCTCACTTCTAATGCCCAAGAGAAGAGGAAAAGAGAAGTACTTGTAGCACGTCATCCTTCAGATTAAAGATATAGCTCACCAATCCAACACAAAAAAACTCCGTCATAATCGTAACCTTACAGCCGTGGGTATGTCCAGATCCTGAACACCGATGAAAATGCATCATTCGCTCAGGCCTTCCGAACTCGCCGTATCAGCCCCCCAAAAGACAAAATCCTCCGTAAACAAAGACCAATTCCAGCCAGTCGTATATTTTCCCATCAAGGAGAGCTCAGCTTCTGCCCTTGACGGCTCTGCCGGCCGGGGCGCTGACATCCCTACGCTCGCCAGACACCATCTGCTTTCGTGGCGTTACGGCGCCCTGGGCTGCACTACGAGCCCTGCCGCGTCGTTCCCTAATTTGGGCCAGCGCCTCTTCGCGCGTCATGGTTGGTGTCAGGGCCGGGTTGTGAACATCAAACGACGGTGCTCGCTCGCGTGAGTTCATGGCTCTGTTCATATACTCGCGGGGGTTCTTATCCCCTTCACGGATGGGAACCGATGTAGTGGTCGTCGTGGTGTGGAAAGCGCTAGACGCTTGCTGCGCCCTCAGCCTCGATTCCGCATGGGCTTGTTCCACAGCACGCGCGTGCTCTCTAGAACGCTTAGTATCTGAGAGACGCGCATTCTCCGAAGAACGTTTATGCTCCGAAGAACGCTTATACTCTGACGAACGCTTGTATTCGGAAGGGCGCGCTTGCTCTGAAGAAGAAGACGCATGATATGAAGAATTTCCGGTTGATTGCCCATATGCTGGCTGTTGGGGGTCCTCGTAAGCGTCCGGGGTATAGCCACGCGCTGTGGGAATGTTCATGGCTCTAGAATGCGGATCGCTCTGTCTAGGAGCGTTGAGCAGAGAGAGCAGCGATGTACGCTCCTTGCGCTCCTGGGCCAGTAAGGCGAATGCCGGGGGTTCGACAGATGGCGTTCGGGAATAATACACTGGGTTTCGGTTTGCTTCCTCCGGAGCGGGAGCGGGAACGGGAGCTGGAGGAGGCTCCGCAGTATTCTCCCTGACTGCTTCCATCTCTTCGATCTCGTGTTGGGAGAGTGTGCGGAATATTCCCTCGGATGGCACAAATATCGTGCTACGTCTTGGTTCTTTCGATGTTCGCGGTTTCGTGGGTCTCTCGGATTCTTCGCGTGCTTGAGATACGCGAGCATCCTCAACTTCGTCGTCGTCCTGCACCTCGTGAATGACCGTGTCGTCTTCAGTCGGTGTCGGTGTCGGTAGACGCTCTTGGCCTTTGGGTTTCTGGCCCAGGATCACCAAATCAGCTGCATCGACAATAGGCATCGGCTCCGGGCGTGGCTTACGGGCTGAACTTGTCAAGCTCCGACGGAAACTTGAGCGGGAGCTCTTTGAGGCACAAGGACAGCACCGGAACTGACATTCGGTTTGCAGGAACTCCAGATGATCTTGTGTTCGATCGGCTCTCTGTTTCTCCCATTGCCACAAGCGCGTCAGATCTTCAATCTCGGCCTCACTCGCAGCGGAGGAGACAATGTCCGCTGTGTTCAGAGACGGCCGCGCCTTCTTAGGCGAAGAGAACTCGTCGTCGGCGGCTTCTGGCGGCGGTAGTGGCAGACGCCCCTCGGCCGCGATGCGCGCAACCTCCTCGTTCTTGGCGAGCGTCTTGAACGCATCTCGTTCCTGCTCAACCGCCTTGATCTGCTGGAGAGCTTGCTCGAGCTGCTCCTGGACCCCCACAATCTGGTACCTCGCCTCGAAGGCTTCTTGCTCTCGGGCTTGGCTGCGCTCTCGTTCGCGCTGCAGAACCTCCTCGGTGGACTTGGCGGCGGATTTCGCCGATTTCAGTTCTTCTTGCAATTTGACGATGTTCGATTGGGATTTGAAAGTCTCCTTGCGGGCTTTCCGTATCTCCTTTTCCCACAGGGCCTGTGTGTGCGCATAAGTCTCTTTTGCGCGACCGTAGTTTTCCTAATGATCAAACCAAAACAATTCTTGTCAGTTTTTCAAGTGCCGACAGTGAGGAAACAATGATGATCCGGCCTACCATGACGGTCTCTAGTCTCTCGCCCACTCTGCGCTCCCGCTCGCGCCCCTCTTCGACGTGTCGTCGCAGCGCGCGCGCCTCGTCCCGATACCGTCGCATCTCGGACTCGGCCTCCTCGCGGCCCAGCATGGCGCGCTTCAGGGCGGCGTCGGCTGTCTTGCGCTCGAGTTGTTTGGAGTAGGAGGCGCTGGACATTTGCTGCGACATACTGTTGAACTGCTGGATCTTATCGTGGATGCTGCTGTCGCGATGGTGACTGGATCGCGTGGGGGATGTTTGCTGATTGACACGATCCGGAGACATGAGTTGCAGAGGCGCCACGCCAGGCGAGCCTGGCTGGCTTGACGACGGCTCCATTGGCGAAATCAGGTGGGAAATTGGGTGTCTTGTAAGCCCGGTGGGTTCGGGTTCGGGTCTGTGTGATGCCTGCTGTACTGGGGGAGTTGTGAAGTTGTGGTTCTAGATATGCCTCGTGTCGGTACTTTGTTGCTTGATTGCTGAAGATTGTCTGCTTCTGCTGGGAGCTCGGGATGGGATGGGGATTTAGTGGGCAGTTTACCGGGCATGTTTCTCTCAGCGGTGAAGTGGTCCTCCTCAATTTGGGCCCTTGTGTTTATTGTATTCGCGTTGCCACGTCGACCCGCGTGACCAACTCCTCCTGATTGGCCAATCACACGCTGGCCGAGCTTTCCATGGTGGGGGTGATCAGACCATCGCTACCAAACCTTTTCATTGCATCTGCGCGCTATTAGCTAATAGTTCATTAACTGGATAGAGGGTTGATGGGTTTCTACACTGATGTACGATAGATGCGCCCTGCATACCTACCTAGGTAGACTTCTGCCCTCAGGACAGCACGAGCTACATATCCAAACAATCGCATACCAGCCCTAACTAATTGTACATACATCTTCATAATGTCAATGCACGCAAGGCTAAATAAAGAGTATGCATGTACATCAATGTATGTTGGTCATAGGGCTGGCTGTTATGGCACGTTAGAGTGAGCATCACTGAAATACTGGGCCGCCTGAGGCATCTTGATCCAATGTTGCCGTCTCCTCCCCTCAGAGATCCGTGGGTGTATGCGCAAACCTCAGGTACTCCATGCTCGCGCTGAGCGCTGCCAGAAACACGATGCATGAGGACTTCTGGCTTACCTCGACGATGACTGAACAATTATTCAGCATGAGAGACTCGATATGACACGAACTCTTTTCATGTAAAGAACCATTCAACATCATCTGCATTGCTCCGTATTGATACGGTATTTTGACACATGCCATCCCCGCGATATCTTCAACGACGTGTGCTCACAATTGCTGGCAGTGGGGGTGTCGAGATCAGGTCAATACAATGGAGTAGCCTACTCTGGGTTACCTATTAGATCAAGGGACTGGGCAATTTATGACCATCTTGGCAGCAGGGTTGGTCAGGTATATGTTTTCGGTGTCAGAAACTGTTCAACACCATTGATTTATTGTTGTTCATGTTGCTGTAAGTGAATGCCATTGATACTAACCGATTGAACTTACAACGATGGAGAGCTATGAGTAATGGGAAACATGACTTTTGGCGACTAGTTCAATAGATAAATCCTTGCCATACAGCACCGCAGGCTTTCATCGCGCCTGCTCACTCAAGGGACGTCATGACAGGCGATTGAGGACAGAGACAAATATATTAGCATCTCTCAGAAATACAAGTTCCATTCAGCTAGCACACCAAGTAATCAGCTAGTGTGCCTCAGCAACCCGTCTCGATGCGCCCAAGAGTCCGCTCTACGCCCACGAGCTCCGACACATCGAAGACCCAGGCATATCGCGTCAATTCATCCACCCAGCGCCTGTGAGCTCCAGAAAGAAAGAAGACCATTCGAGAATATATGAACAAGAAAGAAAATTAATGGGAGGTCGAGCGTATGACGATGGCAAGTGGCCTTGCGGCTGAGATCAACTAGTCGTTAGACTGATCCGTATCGTCTGGTTTCAACTTGTGGAGAAGGCGGCTGCCACCCTAGCAGAGAACGACCGTGGTATCACAATGCACTTAAACATGCTAATCACCGCCCGTCGTCGTCGATCGCATGCTGCTTTTAGTGAGCAGCCTGGTTTGCTTGCTCGCCGGCCTCTTTCGCCTTGGCCTTGCCGGCTCGGAGAATGTCACCGATCCAGTCCAGCGTCTCGCTGGTGATGACCAAGCCAGTAGAGATAAGGGCCTTGCCGTATGTCACGACACCTTCGCCCCCGACCTTCTTACACTCCGAGTTGTAGATGCTGAAGACATGATCGGTGGTCTCCTTACCCTTGACGACGGGGTAGAAAACGACCTGCTTGCCCTCGGCGTAGAGCTCGTTGGTGGGCTTCTTGAGCACGGGCAGGCGTTCGTCAATCTTGTTCAGAGCTCCGGCGCCGAGATGATCGGCCTTCTTGACATAGGGCGAAACATATTCGTACGGCTTGGCGAAGATGGACAGCAGGGGTTTGGCAAAAGTCTGGTAGGCCGAATCTCCAATCTCTATCGATTTCTGGCCGTAATGGTTTTTCTTGATGGTAGCCAAGGCATCATTGACCAGTGGGTAGCCGGCTATGTGCTAAAAGGCAACTTCGTCAATTGGTGTCTTGAAAAAAGCTATAACAATAATGACTGGCTCCAGCTTGAACGGGCTATAACGTATTGGAAACCATGTAGAGGCGGCGGCTTACCTGCAGAGTAGCCGAGGATGGGTGCACCTCGCCATTAACTTGGGCAGCCATTGTTCAGACGTGAGAGCAAGCAAGATAACTTGGACTAGTGTGAACTGGAATGCAGCAGCATGTCAGCACATTACATCAACGGCATGCCCCCGTCCGTGGCCATACATTGTACGGCCGTAGACTCATGAACATATATAGCAGGGGACGGCTTACAGGTCGAAATGCAAAGACAGCTTCGGGGGAGCTGTACCTGATACTCTTCTAGGGCGGGCCAGAGAAGAGGAGTAGATACTGAGCAAGAGTTGAGGAGGTGGTTGGGTAGATGGGATGGTAGTTGGTGACGAGAGAAAGGAATGTGTAGGAGAGGAGGAGGGGACGGGCGGATGGGAAAGATGGAAAGGATGGGAATGGGTACCAAAAATCAAGGTTAGGTTTGGAAGTTCACGAGCAGATGGAAGCTTCCTCTTGACGGTCCAGACAAGCAACCACACCAAAGGGGGGAAGGCGCTTTTTGTTGGATTGATATCGAGGGCAGGCAGAGAGCTCCGGTCCAGAGTGGGTAGGCATGCGACTAATAAAATGCAAAGTCTCGATACATGTGCGGCTGGCGGTACATGTACCTGCAGGCAAGCATACCAGACCGATGGATCGAAAACAGCATATGAAAACACCAGCACTGAGGCCTCATGCTTGCTACCTTGGCCTACCTAGGTTCTAGGTTAACCAGATGCTTTGGGCCACATCTGGAGATTCCCCATGCCACACACGGTACAAGAGCGAGCCACGACATGATTCGAGCGAGCAAGTCTAGCAGCTAGGGAGCTAGCTGCCCAGGAGAAATTGATCAAATGAAGGTGGACGAGCTATACCTGGGTACCTATCGTACGGCCTACCTCGCTACTCGACTCTCTTACAGTACCTGCCAGTCCGCTTGCTCTGTCTCCCACATGCTAGTGCATGTTGTGCTAGTGATTCCATTTGATTGAAATGGGATCTACCTGAGGTCTCGAGGAAATTCCCTCCAGGTTGTTGCGCCACTATTATTTTCTCCCGTACCTTCGCGCAAACATGCGTTGGTCCTGCCTTACATCATGAAGGCGTGATTTGCATGTGCTTGCTTTCGTAATGGCAATGTACCGCCTGCTTTTTTGTCTGTGTGCTTGGTTCTCAATGCAGTCAATGTCCACTGTCCAGGCCTTAATTCGGTGGGCCGCTCCTGCTTACCTAGGTAGGTACGTAGGAGAATGGAGCACGGAGCACTGAAAATCCAATTGATGGGCCTACACATGATTGATGTAGTTCTGTACGGTTGGTTGTACAACACTCCGGTTCGTTTGCTCAAACGGTCGGCTATCAGTCAACTGGTGAGGAGGGAAGCACATGAAACCAAAACAAATAAATAAGATACGGCATAGTCTGACGTATCTGTTGCCCCCGAGCGCGCCTCCAAGTGTATTGGCCAATTCGGAACTGATTATCTGTTATATTCTTGTGTACAGGTGTTTTACCTCTACCATTGATACGTGTAGACGTACTGGAGAGGCACAGTCGTTGATGGACACCAGACTCGAGATACACAGATCAATGGTGGTGGGTCATCCCTGTCTGTCCGACAGACACAGCCGGGCCAGGCAGCTCGTGCTGGCAGTCTGGGCAAGACTGGACTCTTTTAGACGTCTGAGTGGGGCCTATGATGAGGTACTACCAGCCTAGTAGTACCTGTACGGGCAGAGAATCAGAAATGCACCCACCAGACTGCAGTGACTGCGCTTGCTGCACATGCCGATACCCACGATGGGTAGCTGTTCATGTTGGGAGACTCCTCAGACTGCTAGACTCCGGTCTTGATTTGCTATCCAATGCTGGTTGGTCGGTGGGGAGGAAGCTGTCCGGCCTTTCCAGCTACGAGCATCACTAGCCCAGTTGCCCAGCTAGCCCCGGCGCTTTCTGACATGTGAAAGCTGTCACCTCGATCAATCGGGTCCACCCTCTCGCTCTTCCGTCCCTTATTCCCTGCTGTTTCCAACGACGACCTAATCCTCCTCGTATGTACTTACTTGTTGCCTATCACATCGCAGGCATCGCTAAACCATTGCAACATCCCAAGATGCGACGGAAATAGAACCCATCGACGAGCCACTCTCGCGCTTTCACCGCTTCCTTTCCTCGGAGATTGATGTCGAACGCAGGCTCCCTACCTGGCAGCCGCCTGGCTTCAGCCTCCAGTCCCTGGTCTTGGTGGAGGCATCATCGGGCGTTCGAGTCAATTTGTCACTATGCTCGCTCGCTCGCATTGCGACTGAACGTTGATGAGAAGTTGCAACGCCTCGAGTCGGCTGTTTGGTAATCTCCATCTCATTATATGTTGCCTGAACTTCAAGATTTGGTCCGGCGGTTCATTAGGTCCAATGTTATCAAACCACCCAAACCATGTGCCAACCGGGGCTAGCTCGGAGGGCTATCTTCGCCGAGTGCGCGCAAGCAGTGCTCTGCATCGCATCACCCTGCCGTCATGCGTATCATGCCGCCGCTTATCTAACAGGTCGGCATAGGCACGTCACCTACGGCGCCCAGGTTCGACCTTATCAGTTCATGGGTTTCTGCAATGTCACCATATGAACCATACCAGTCCGCCCAAGAAAAACTGCAACCTCCAATGCATATTATTGCATGGGGTTCAGTACACTCCCAGCAGCGAGGAAATGATATTCAACATCAAACACACTCAACCTATTGGAAACCAACTCCAAGCTTGCATTTCCCTTGGCCCACTCGTACAAGCCGTTGATGGGCACTGTCAAGCCCCCTGCCATTTCACCCTTGTCGAGTCCATTGCCTGTGGGCACATTCACCTTTGAAGCCGACTATCCAGCCCGAAAGAAAATGGATGGAAGGGGAAAAAAAGAGTCATGCCGGCCCTGGCCTCAATTCCCACAAGCGTGGGTGTTGGCTCTCCATGTCCTAAGTCCTCGGTCTCTTCCGCAGAGGACGGATTTCAGGAGATCTGTCGCCACCTGTTGTGTCCTTCTTGGCAAATATGCGAAGGGTATGCTCCCGAGGCTTTATCAGCATGCTAATCGAAGCTGTAGGCGATCCACCGAGCCACATAACCCGATCGGCAAGGGTCGTTGGCTAGTATTCGCGTTTTCCTGTGCGACCTTAGGTACAGTCCGAACCCCACTATAGCCTCATGTACTTTGGGCCGGGTAATTTTCACATGTCAACGGTAGGCAGCGTTTTACATATGCAACGACAGCCATGAACATTTAGCATTACGCAACAGTATCACATCAATTGATTCTCGTATGTTCAACATGCGCTCCACGGCACTTCTCGTGGCAATCGACGAGACCTGGAAGAGGCTATCTCCAGCCAACATTATGGCGACTTTTTCATCCTCGAAATATTCGCGTCTGACGATCTACGTGACACTACGGGCCATAAGTGAGTGACAGGCGGTCAATGTGAACTTCGCAAAAGACCCTGATGCGTCCGGAATGGTAGGATTGGGATACGACAGATTATTGAGGAATGACTCTGCACGCTAGTTCCCACAGCGGGAGGGAAGTCGTTGGCTGCAGATCAGAAGCTACCAGCAATCAACTTGCAAGTCCTCTCGACCACGACTCCCCAACCGGTGAGAGCAAGGCCAGGATACTGGCCAGGACACCAGGGAAGAAGCGGCTGCTGTTGTGGTTCTTCATGTGGCCTCCAATCATGCAGAATCCTGCATAAATTGCAACACGCGAGTTTCGATCAAACCGAGCCTTCCCCGCACTGATACCCCAGACACGGCGGCAAACTGTTTTCTATCACCTATTGAGCCTTCTATGTGATGTGAGAAATGCATGAGAATTGCCGGAGTGAGATGATGCCCCTGTGGCCAAGGCGAACATCTACTATATGAAATTGCGATATGTTGTCACTCACATGACATTATCGTGGGGTTTCGCAGTTGCTTCCTTGTGATACATGACTAATGTATTGTGGCAGGTAACTTTTGGTCCGTATAGAAGCTAGAAATGTTCATAAATTTGACGTTTCACGTGCCTTTGGCTCGGAATTGGACGCCAGAGCAAAAACAGATGGGATAAGCACACATCGATATGCGCCTAATTTGACGACATCTCGAGGCGACTCGCGTAACATTGTCACAATGTCTATGCGGCTTTTCACAGTTCTCGCCGTAGTTGATGATGCAGCACGGTTAGGCAGGGGACAAGGGTACGAGAGCTCTTTTCAAAGGATATACATGCAATACACGGCGACACTAGTTTTGCAAGTAAGGAATGGCCTTTTAAAGCACTTGGAACGGTATATCAAATGAAAACCGCAGAAAAGGGCTATGCATATCCCGGCACGGTACGTCGCATGCATCCGTAACCCGTGGTTCAAGTTGTTGTTGGTACAGTGTAGGTAGGTAGATAGCTCCATGAATGCTGATGGGCATTTGATAACGATTACAGTCGATACTCGATCTGTTAACACGGATGATACCCTCCGGGGCCGGTATACAAATATGTCCGGAGTCCGTGTACGAAGTCGCTTTCCATAACTTTGCAATGGAAGAATCTAATGCAGGAGAAGGCAATCGAGACGGATGGCCATGATGGCTGGTTTCACAACATGGCGACCTCGCTTCGCCTGGCTGCCGCCTTGTCGTCGCTTGCATGCGGGTGTGTGAAGATGGCTTAGCGGTAGCATCTCTTGCTCGATACAGCTGCGACACACGACGACGATGACGACAGTAACAACACACCTACCAGCAAATAAAGAGTTGTTTTCGAGGCATTTACAGGGCGGGTGGTTATACGGCTCATTACCACAAGCGACTGTTGTTGCTCTTCGTTTCTGCCAGTTGTTTGTTAGAAGTTGGGTCTCAGTGTCTCGCGCGTTCTTGCCCCCTCCATTCTCTGGTTCTTGTGGTACGTTGTGCGCCGAATGGCAGACATTTTACTTATCTTAAAAAGGGTACCATCCCTGCCGTGGGATCTTCTCCAAGAGAAGGATTGCCGTGGAAGTTCTCGCTGTTGCTCAGGGTGGGTGGAGTGTGTGTACCGATGCTTCTTCGGATTGTGTCTCATCCTGGGGCTATGACACCAGTCGGTTAAACAGGCTCTCTCAACCGAGTGTAAGCCTCAAAGAGGGTTTTATTTTACTATGGCGTGAGTCCGCGAGTCCTCGAGACGGCGGCAGTGGCGATTGTGATTGGCGGAAACGACATTGCGTTACATAGAATTCAACAACGGTCATCTTCTTTCATCGAATACGCTCCTTCATACTCGTTATAATAGTCTCCGCACTACCATCCGTGGCATTGCTCACCCCGGTGTATTACCTGGTGGATCTTTTGCGGGCTTGAAGGAACGGGCCGGCCCTTGTCGGGGCTTGCACTTGGTAGAAGCGTGGGAGAGCCGGTGAGTGAGTGCCTTGATGATAGAAGATACCTAACCCAAGCTGGTACAGACGTGACGGTTACGCGTCCATACAGTCTACCACATGTGCTTCCCGGACAACCATCGCGAATGCGTGGGGTATCGTAACCTTGTTGACGTCAGTCACTCCTCACAACCAGCCTTGCGTATAAGCCCTTGCTGTTGATTAGGTATACGTACGTAGTGGGAGATATTCAATCGTCTATATACTTGCACGTTTTCCCATGAACTGCTTCTTCGTCTGGGATTATTTCGCCTGAAAGGAAAACGAAGCAATACGTACGGCTTGGATGATGGACCCAGGGGGACCATCACGGTTGCTTTGCCTTCTCAAACGTGTTCGGCAGGTAAGAACTATCTCTTCGGTTAGGAAAGAAGCCCTCGCTTGTTGCAGTTCGTCGTTCGACTTACCGTCTCGACGATGGGATAGCTGCACTGGTTTCGTGGCCCTCTCCAATGGCGTGAGAATTCACTACCTGTTTCAGGGAAAATTCGCATATGAGATATCTTGTGGGTGGTGAGAGAAAGGACGCAGGCTGGTCAGTCAGCCAGAGCCCCTGAGACCTCCGTTAGTGAAATCCATCGGGTAAGGGTGGTTCGTCTGCGAGAGACGACATGCTGGAAGTGATATTAGGAGATAACAGAAATATGTACTAATGAGAAGGCAATCATAGTCGGAGACTTGCAGAAGCAACTAAATTTTCTCCTATTCCTCCCCTCCCTTGTATGCCTATTCCAGATGGTATCTATGTCGCAGAAGCTGGTGGCTGATCCATACCTAGCCGCAACGTCCATCTTGTCTCTCTCTTCCAGGGAAGCGAAGGTGCACGCACACGGTAGGTCTTATCAAATTGAGATAATAACCACATATACTCGCAATTGACGCTTTCCGATTCGCTACACAAAAATCTGACTGGCTCGTCCGGCCTAGCTGGCAACATGTATTATTGATGCATACAAGCCGCCGTTTAACCAATTGATAGGAGCAACGCCAGTCATAGGTAATATAAACGATGGTGGCCTTATCAAAGAGCCACATGAGAGATATATTATGCTCCGAGTCGTTATTTGAATGTTGATTTTACATTGCTGAAAGAAAACAAAGGGGCACTAAACAGTTCAATGCCATCGTATCTGGGCTGAGGCCCTTCTATTCCCAAAGCTCCTCTTGCATCAGGGGGAAACCAGAGAGAAATCACACACGCGAATAAATGCATAATCGTATTTAGCACGGAAGAACGAGTCTGCAAGACTGAGGGGATGGCCGGGTCCACGGTTAAGGCCAATCGACGAGCTTCGAGTCTTGACTGTATGGCAGCTACCTCCGTAGTATACGAGGGATGGGATGGGATGGAACAGAGATCCCAGGGCGTCAGTCTTCCAATCCATGCCGATCACATCTCTTCCAATGCCGTATTCAGCTACGAGACCTGTACGTCACCTCCACTGGATAGTTATCCCCTGTCTCCATCACGGGGTCGCCTTGACCAAGAGGAGTACATGTTGGCCTACAAGGACAGGCCCCGTCTCCTTCCGTCCTTCCCCGATCACGGAGTGGACAAGACATCTCACAGAAGGGAAAGAATGACGGCCCGTGATGAAGAACAGAAGGCCAAGCTAGACCCCCGTCTATTCTTCTTCTTCCCCTTCTGCGGGATATCTCGTCCACTTCACAGGACGATACTTTCCCAAACCAGCAGCAACATACATCATGCCCACACCAGAAACTATAATGCAATATCGAAATACATTGTCTTGTATTACATACTGGAAGGTTGTAGGGAGTGGGAGGTATTGTAAATGTAGGCGACGGGTACCAGAACAGTTGGCTACCTAGGCTGGACATACACCAGGAACCAGGTTCACCACCACTACCAAACTACCACTAAGCGAGAAATCACGGTGGCGCTTCAACGAAAAGAAACTCCCTTCCAAACATCGCCATGGGATTTCTTTGGGAACCTAGATGCTCATGCCCCGCGAGAAGATATGGTTTCGCAAAGCGTTGGTAGGATGCATAGATGGGATCGCAGGATCCCTCTCACCAGTTGGGAAACATACCCTAGAGCTTAGACGTGTGTAGGCACCATTGCTCGTGTTATTCGTCCCGCCTTTTCGCAGCGGCTTGAACTCGACTGATGCCAGGCATTATCACGTCCTTTTCATCATTGCATCACCCTACTTTAGGTCCTAGTACAGTTCGGCCGATGATGGGTGACGCCCGAAAGGTTGTTAGTGGAAGGATATACTCCGTGGACTTCGGCAGGGCTAGGACTCTAATTTAGAGTATGTACAGCTGGAGCCAAATCTAGCGTCGGTCTACCAGAGTTCGGTCGGTTAAGGTTCCAACGGTTCTGGATATCAGCCTGGCTAGTTCGGAGAAAAAGGGGCGAGCACATTGAGGGCCACCGAGAAATCTGTATAGCCGCCAGCGTTAACTTCCACGCTGAGCCCATAATCTGACAGGCGCCCGAGTCCTGCGAGTTGAGCCTGAAATCTGTTGGATGGCTGGATCTACGCCCATAATGGAAGGGTCTGAGTGAGCGCTTGCCTGTCGTTGCCCTGACCGTTTTGTTGTTGTTGTAAGGCGGCAATGGCGAGTCAGTTCGGATTTGCTATAGTAACATCAGCAGTCCGAGCAGATCGCAGCTATAGTAGCTGTACTCATAAGTTCGGAGATTGGAGGAACGGGCCTTCGTTGGAGAACTATCAACTTAGGCCAGATCTGATCCGCGCGACCGATATCGACGGAGAAACTTGCTTCCCATACTCGGCCTGGATGGTTGCTATTGTTAGAACAGCTCGAGATTCGGTGCTCTCCCTGTAATTTGGGCTGCTCGTCGTCCTGCTCGTATGTACGCAAGTACAGTCAGCAGGTGGCGAAAACGGTAAGGGGTTGCGGCACTCAAGCGAACACACAGACCGGTCACCTCTACCGAGATTTTCGTCCAGCTCCGCCAGGCGGAGCGTGATAATGACCGAGAGGTGGAGCGAAGATCGGATCTGAGCGGCCCCGAATATGTGGATGCTGGGCTATAGGTGCTCAGATAACGGGGCATCAGACCTGGTTAACCATGTGTTGCGGAGCCTCCTAGTTGCTTGGTTGCCCTCACCAGCAGATGCATGAAATTCTGGCGCGAATGATTATCATTCCTTCTTCCTTCCGAGGCTTGCAAATCGTGTCGGAGTCCACTAGCCCAGGCCTGCTCAATGGGGGTCGTTCAGCAAACAACAACAGCCGTTACGGCCGGGCTATAGCTGCTGGAGATATATGCCACCAATAAGCAAAGGCCGACTGACGTCAAACAGTTGCTCGTGTCATCCAGCGACTTGGCTTGACATGTTTCTGCTTCGAACACTTCTTGAAGCCGCCATCGTGTCAGAGAGCACACGACTTGAAGCCGTCGGTCGGTATTCATTCGGCAAACAGTGCCATCTGAACGGCGCGAGCGTCCGATGCGTTTGATGCACGTTCATCCCGACGATCCGATCCGACACACCGGATGCCTCCTGGTTGGCAGCATCGGCATGCAGTTGGCCGCCATCATCCAGACATTTTGGCTCGCCGTTTCAACCTGAGTGTTGTTGTTTGGTGTAGCACAGACGGCCATCCGCTGCACGTCGAGCGATTGGCTAATCATTGGTGGATTATCAGCGTAATCCCGACCAGGATCCGGCAATCAATCCCGCCACTCATACCGAAGAAGCCTTGATCAAGGGACGAGCTTGGCAGTCTCGAAACGGCTTAAGGCCAGGGGCATGGAAATATTGGCTGGGATCATGTCCACCCCCGGTCTAGCGCAGGCAGAGTGAAAGCTTCGTGCACCGCCATCGTGCATGAGGACCACTGCTTCGCTTTCAGTCTCAGAACTGCAGATGGCAATTACATGGAACGAGCAAATACCAACGTTTGCTCAGCAATTGCTGTCTTTCAACATGGCCAATCTCAAAATATAAGGGGAGAGAGAAGAGGGATTGATAATCAACATACCTGATACCATCCAGCGAAATGAGAACCGGAAGACAGCAAACGTCGGGCAGCCGGGGGTTCGGGTCTTCACGCCATTTCGGGTCGAGAAGTGCTTCAGACGAATGCAATGTTACCCATTGCATCACGAAGTTGCCATGTTCTGGACTGGCCAACACGGCTCGCCAGCGTCATTATTCTATGTGCACGAAAAAGTGATAAGTGAGGAGACCAATTTGCATGTTTTATGAGATATCGACTTCTCCTTTGCCCCAGAGCAACCCCTTTATTTTCCGCATAGACATTACTGTCTGAGTGGGTGGTAACGGCGTTTGGACCGCGATCGAATGGCGTTCGTCGATCGCCCGGCGTGACGGTGCGAGTGCTGCAGGCTCATCACATCAACACCCTGCCGCCCAAGTATCTGGAAGGGACCCAAGCACCGCTGGCTGGCTGCCTGGCCGGCCGCCCAAGTGTCTTGCGACCTTGGTTTGCGTGTTGAGTGCTTGTCAAGATGTAACAGCAATAAATAAGAATTATGACTCTGTTACCGTACCTTAGTTACCCCTCCTGCCCAGATGCGACCTGTTTCAAACAAGCGCAACACGAGCTTGTTGGCCGACCTGAAAGCGCACCGTTTGCCCGGTCCGTTTGGTTCTCGGGTCACTCGATGTTAGTGCTGCCTGACGCACATCGTGCAATAAGTACATCATTAATGTAGATTGTAGTGCAGTCGGACCTGCCATGTCCCGTCCTGCTCTGGCTCGCTCGGCGGACGACCGCGGCTGCTCGCAGAATGAAGCGGACAGGCGGGGCTCTCCAGCTGCAAACGAGTGGGATACTTTTCCATGCATGGCGCGGCAGGTAAAATCAGGGTTGAAGCAACCGTGCAGCAGCAGCAGTCTCCAGAGTAGGTACTCGATGTTTGATTCGGGCGTGTCACACACTTTATTTAGACGCCAGGAACCTCTTATACTGTTCCAAGGATGAGGGTGAGTGTGTCTAGTAGGCCACTGGAGCACAGCTGGGCAAGGACTGGATTGGATGAGAGGAGAGTTTCGTGAGGCTCTGTAGGAAGCAACGCTTCTCGTATCGTAGTAGACTGGCCTCTCAGATCCCCACCACAAGGACTCTTGCTTGCCGTTTTGCGAACGAACGAAAGACTAGCTGGAGCCGAGGTGCTGAGAGAACGCCGTCGGTCGTTTTTTGACATGTCGCTCTAGTAAATCCAGTCGCCCAATAAACACACACAGGCTTCGTAACCCCGCGGACGGCGCAGAGGCGAGAGGCGTCAATGTACTATTATGGTGAGCTGCTAGAGCATGGTCCGATGATGCCCACTTACACTTGCCCAGACTTGCCCTTGCAAGCCTTGCTGGGTGCCGGGGACCAAGGACTTCAGCTGGGTGCGACCCAGCCGACTGTCATAGCGTGCAGACGGACAGCTCCTCCGATGGGGGGCTGGCAACGGCTTGGGGGTGATTAATCACTCACTGCCACCCAAGACTATAGTTAGTTTTGTTTATGTGAACATGGAAACATGCAGAATGTCTCGGGGTTCAACGTTGCTTTGTTTGATGGCGCTGTATGTAGAACACTCGACAGCCGTCGTGACCCGACGACATGTCGAAACAGGCAATTATGAGAGACGGGAAAAATAAAGATAAAATCTCATGAAAAGACTGATAAAGCGATACCTAACCTTACCCTACCCCTGACATTTGGTGCCTTGTGAGTCGCCAACCACAAATTGTCCGATGCCCGTCTAGTGTTGCATCGAGGGAAAAGAGTTGCCATGTGCACCCTAGGCTAGGTTAGCCCCGATACAAAGAGAAGTAGTGCTCTGGTCGCTATCAATTGGCTAAAGTCGTGGCCCCCAACCCGACCGAAAAAGGTTCGACGCGAGAGCCGTTGCTGGTTGGCTCAGAAGTTGGCTATACAGCTCGGGACCTACAGTAAGTAGACTCTGCACGCAGGCTACGGGGGTAACGCCTTGCATTATGGTTTTTTTATGTGGCTATGTCAGCGGGTAAACGGACTGGGCGACTCATAATTTTTCCAAGACATGAATTATGACGAAGTGCTGAACACGTCAGACATTTGAAGCAATCGCTGTGAGGTGCCAGCTCTGGAGTGATGTAGAACTCCAGTGAGAACAGACAAACCTGGGCGAGGATCACTCCTCACTCCGCCACTCAATCCCATACCCCTCAACGCTTCAAGTTGAGACACGAAAGGCGGGCGACAGGAAGAGAGGGGAAAGAAGCAAAACAAGGCCTTCGTCCCTCTAATCTGTAGAGTCAAAAGTAATGTTGCTGGTGAACAACACACAGCAACGTTGGTTGAGATCGGTGTTTTGTCAACATCGTGTGGTTTTAGCTGATCTACTCACTCAGCGTCTAGGTCTTGAGTGGTGTGCCAACGTTGAACCTCCTACCGAAGCGTATAAGCTAAGGATTCCTAAGGATTCTTCTTGATTAGCACCCGTACTTGTGCGGTGCGGTTCGTCGTCTGGTGATCAAAGACCGGCCCAAGCCGTTTGATCCCGCCGAGCCGTGCCCTACATGCTTTTTCTCCTCCATCCTTCCTTTCGTGGACAGAAAAGGAAAATAAACGTCGGCAGGGCTTGGCTGGTCTGCTTTCCCCAAACTCGGAACCTGGATGGATTTCATTCAAGCGCTTGCAGTGGCCTCTTCCGGGGACCTGGACTGGACTGGACTGGACTGGCCAACGTTCGATCGCGACCAGCATCTGACCTCCCTCGCTCTCCTGACCGCGCCCTGCAGAGTTTAAATAGATGACGACTACTACTGCGCCCGCAAGCTTTAGCTGCTTGCTGCTTGCTTACCTACCTCTTGTGCCTTCGTGGGCGGATGTGCATCTCCTGTACGACATGATAGACTTTTAGTGTACGGGCTCTTGGCCCGAAACTAAGCAACAAAGTGTATGTAGGCCAATGGAGACGATACTGGGTCGAGGGGCGTCGTCTACCGGTAGTTGGCCTCAGCCGTAAGCCTGTGCCTGTCAGCTCCGGTCAATCGTGGCGCCCGCCGGCACGAGGCAATCTCTTCCCATGGTGCTGGCGATGTAGCTACACTATCTGCGAGCAATCTAGGTAGGGCACGCGTTGTGTGTGTGTGGTGGTATTGTAAGATAGCCGGCTTCGAATGAAACCTCAGTTTTTGTTATCCGCGATGCCTCTGTTTTCTTTTTTTCCCTCTTTCCTCTTTCATGTCGCTCATCTCCAGGCCGTCCCACTCGAATGGCGTAAACTTGGACAAGCTTGGGTCAAGGCCGGACCCTCAGTCCCACACTAGCTTCAAGCCCCGGGCAGCGCCTCTGGCCGGGATTGGCTGTACCTGGAATGGGTGGAGTAGGCCGAAAATTGAATCTACAGGGACCCCGTCCTGGATGCAGCAATGGCACAGCAAGGGGTTAGCCATTCTGGGGGTTGTGCAGGTGGTGGTGCAGGTGGGGGAGCGCGCTGCTGCATGCTACTCGCTTGCTCGGTTGGGATGCCCGTTCAAGTCAAAACCAATCTGCCAACACCAAGCAAGCATTTGGAAGAAGGCAGGTAGGTACCTTGACCGTGAGCAAGGTACACAGAAAGAGAGAGAGAGGGACGAAAAGAAGGAAGATCAGCCCGCTCTCTTCGATGATCTCCTTGCTACAGTGTCATGTCATGTCTCCCTGTGCTATTTTGTGTAGTGGATACAGCCCTTTGCGGTTTCGAGCTCTCTGGGTAGGTATCGTATTGGAAATACAGTTATTATGCAGGTAATGTCCCCCTGGCGTATGTAATCGACACGGGAGTGGGGGAGGAGAGGCCATCCTGCCATCCTGCCATCCTGCCATCCTGCCATCTTCCCACCCGCGGGATGATTCAGTAGAATCAATGTCTGGTCCTCCGAAAAGAAAAGAAGAAACTCAAATTCAGTTGCGGGCACGAAAGCATTCTGCTTTTCTCCCGATCGTAGCTTTTTTCGACTCTACAGGGGTCGCATAACGTAGTACTGGCCCGGCGGAGGAAGCTAGGTACTTATCTCTACCAACTCGGTGCTAGTCTTTGTGACGGTAGGTACCACAACCAAATCCTGTAGGAGATAGGATGGATGACTGAGGGTGAGGCGTGTAGATGTCTATGTGTGCGAGGTGATGTGATCACCAGGCCCGTCCTCCGAGTAACTGTGGCGGCAGGTGAGGTAGGTACATGCATACCTACTTACTTGCAAATGCGTTCCAAAATAACAAATGTTGGCGAGCAATGTCGACTGAGATCATGGCGATTGTGAAGAGTTTTGGTCTCGGACGGCGAGAGCAGAGTCAGTCAGTACATGGTCCCAAGTCCCAAGTCCCAAGTCCTGTCTGCCTCCCCTTCTCGAAGGTCGTTCGGCGCGCTAGGTCCTCCTCCCTGTCCACCACCCCATCCCCCCATCCCAACCCTTCCAATGCTCCCATGCTACTGTACATATGCCCGTCGCCTACCTAAACCTGCTAACCTACTAGTATTACTTGCCTAAATTGCATGCCTACCCTTTTCTTCTTCTCCCTCTTCCTCTCCTCCCTTCCTGGATGCACCATATCCTCACCTTCTTCCGTTCTTTTCCCTCCCCCCCACTCAAGGCGGGTTGCTGCAGGTTCGTGTCGCCTGCTCAATTAATCGCAAGATTGATTGAACAGTCCCGAACGACTTTGGTTCATCTCAAACCAGTGCCAGCTGCTTGCAGTGCGACCTATCCCGGTATCAGGAAGTTCGGATTGACCAGATCCCAGGCCCTCCCTGCACTCGACTCTTTCTCGTCGGGCCTTCGATCCCGACTGCCTTTTCTTCCGTGCGAACGCCAATTCCTAGCCAGCTTAGTTGCTGTTTCGTCGAGGCCTAGATCCGTTCGTTTCCATTCCGGACTGGCCAACATTATCTACCGCGCGCCGTAGGCCTTGGACTTACACCAAACCCCTAATACCTTCACACAACCACATCTTCGACATGGCGCCGTCACTCAACACCCAGTCGTCCTTTATGCGTCCGCGCACCAGCGACCGCGATGCTCGTCCGAGTACGCGGGACCAGAACGACACCAACCTGGTCATCCCCAGCCGAACCTCGTCGCTGCACTCGCGCATCACGCAGCCGATCCCCTCGACTCTGAACGCCAAGCCCCAGCAGAGGACGCCGAAGACTTTGACTCATGCCTACATGGTATGCGGTGTTGGACGAGAGCCATCGCAATGGGTCAAGGCTCCCGCCCCCGCCCAGGGCAAGATTGGACACATGAAGGGCGCCGTTGGGCAGTTCTGGCTCCCCGAGATCCTCGGTAGCAGTCCCAGGCTCGAGCAAGACAACGACATTGCTCGTGCGTTGCATGCCGCCATGAGGGCCTGCTTCCCTCACGATGTCGAAATCTGCACCGGCCGCAGCCAACCTCACTGTGTCCACCACGCATTCGTGCTCCAGCAAGACTCCTCCCATACTCTTTACGGTATCTGCCTTCGTGTCTGGTCTCGGGCAGACGAGAAGAGAGCCGAGACCATTCGTGACCTGAGGAAGCGCACCGAACCCGACTTCTACGACAACGCGGACGAGACGTACTGGATCCCATACTGCTTGTCCTTCCTTTCGCGCTATCCGCTTTACAACCTTTTGGGTGACTACCTTCGCGGTATGTGGATTCACTGGAACAAGGCTACCAACCTGTTCCACGCCGAGGAGGTATCGCGGATTCTGAGCTTTCCCGCCCCGCGCCTCAACGACCTCGTCCGCATCGATATGAAGGATTACGCCCTGTGCTATCAGTTCCCATCCTCGCCCACTGGCTTCCAGAACTTCGCCATGTGGCCACTCTGGACCTGTCTCTCGGTTCCTAACATCGTTGGTGTTGTCGAGGCAGCAATCTCCCCGACTCGCCGCATCATTTTTGTCAGCCACTATCCCGCCATGTTGACAATGGCTGCCGAGACGATCAGATATTGTGTTAGAGTTTATGAATGGAGTGGTTTGTACGTTCCTGTGGTTCATGCGCGACACGCCAAGGAGCTCGTCCAGGAACCTGGGCCGTACATTCTGGGTATCACGGCTGAGTGCCGTTCGCTCTTCACTGCGCCTACGGACGCATTGGTCGTGGATCTCGACCGCAATTTTGTACTTACCTCGAGCCCTCCCACGGCTCTCACACCTGGGCAGCGTAACAAGTTTGTTAGCCGCCTTACTCAGGCCTTGAAGACCGATGTCACGCCATCCGGTGTGCCTGCGCACCTTCGCTCGGCTTATGGCGGAGGTAAGCTAGTGCCTGCCGGCCAGATCATCGTCATGCGCGGTGAAGTCGAATCGATCGAGGATCCCGATTGGTGGAACCAAGATGCCGTTATGTCGGTTATGGATCACGTCTGTGAGAAGATGGGCCGAAACTCCGGATTGAAGGCGGTATTCGGAGGTGCCGTCAAGAAGCCCTTGATGACCAAGGTTTCGATGAGACATTTGAATGAGATTGTTCGAGAGCGCAACCAGTACTCACGTGATGCTATGGAGGCATGGCAAGACTTTATCAACCTCAAGGGACGCATGGATACCGAGCTCAACAAGGTTACGAAGCGCAACAACTACTTGGTCGAGGAATTGGAGAGCTTCAAGACCCAGTTCCTCAAGTTCCAGGCATTCGCCGAGCAGCTTAACAAGGAGACCTCGGATCTTAAGGTTAAGATTGAGAACCACAAGCGTGAGAACCGACGACTTGGTGGTCTCATTGACCAACAGAAGGACGACAACGCCAGACTCTCTGTTCGCCTTACTGGAACCGAGAAGCAACGAGATGATGCTCTCGAGGCTCTTGTTCTGCAGCAAGAGATTGCCGAGGAGCTTGAGCGCGAACGCAAGAGAAACAAGAAGGAGCTGTCGGCCCTGCAGCACACCAACACCACCCTCTCGCGCCAACGTGACGAGGCTCGTCGCGTTGTGCTGCACCTGCGCAGCTTGATTGGCGGCCAATCGCACCATATGGAGCACCTTGTCCACTCCCTCACTAAGCCCGACGAGCTGGCTGATGAAGTCGCTGCCGGCTACGAGGAGGACAACGTCGCCGAGACCACCGCTGAGGATGCGGAAACCGCAGGTAAGTCCCCACCATTGATCGATAGTTTGACAGATTCGTTCGTTTTGCTAATGCAGATCCTAGCGAAAGATGAGCGCCTTGGAAAGACGCTTGCCCGCGCACAAAGCGCTAACAACCGCCTTGGCAACGCTAGCTTCAATGACGTTGCCGATCGCCATCTCAAGGACAAGACGGATGCTATCGCACACATCATCCGCAACATTGCCGAGCAGTGCCAGGCCGCTGTCGAGAGTCTGCAGCTGGCTCACGACCACGAGTACGAGCCTCGCTCGCCTCGCACCCACTCCCGCGCCTCCCGCCGGGCTAGCAATCTGTCGGCCGCCCAGAGCGATGATGGCCACTCCGCTGCCACTTCCGAAGCTGGCGACGAGAGCCTTCTCCACCCATCCGGGCGCACATCCAGCATCCCTCCTACTCCGGATCTGATCCCCAACAGGAGCAGCACATCGATGTCCTTCGCATCGACCATGACTACCCCTGAGCGATCAAGCCAGCAGTACACGATGCACAACGAGATCCCCACCAAGATCGTCGAGGATGACGAGGAGAGCCTTGCCGGCCGCAGTGACAACGAGACCATCTCCCAGGAGCCAGGTATCGTTGGCAAGCATGCCAGCAACCTGCTCCACCGCCCCTCGGGTGCTAGAATCAGCGCTCTCGGCGGCACTCGCTAGAGAGCCACCGGCTGCACCTTGACTGCGGAGACATGCTGTCTGACGATCTCGAATGATGACGTCCATTGGATGTCTAATGAATGCCATGGTGGAATCATGGATCTACACTAACTATACCTCTGTCACATGAAATTTCCTTTTCTGTCTTGTTTTGTCTATGGGATGTTTTGCGTACCAATCGGCGTTTCTGGTACTACCACTACTGCTGGCCTTTGTTGCCATATTTGTCTTTTTATTTGATTCGCCGCCAGCGGATGTCCCCTGAGCCCGAGGCGCGGGGCACTAATTTTCTTATTTTCATTTTACTTCTACTTTCTTGAAGATGAATAGCGAAAGCGGAAGCCTGTAGCCATCACACCGTTTGGGGAGGGAGGAAGCAAGCGACGCTTCCTGTTGGATGTATGTGTAAAAAGGAGCCTGTACGGTGACGAGACGAGCGAAAGGCGGGTGGTGTCCCCTGCCTTTCATAGGCATTGGTTTCTGGGGAGGATTTGTAACTTGACTCTTTGAGCGATCTTCAATTTTGAAGTTTTTCCCTCGAATACAAAGGTTGGAGCCAACCGTGAGATAGGAGAGAGATCTCGATTCCATTAAAAAAGATTACTTAATCATATCCTGCTCCTGTTGGTACTAGGTATGCAATTTACCTGACCGTGCCTCTTGATTGCTCTCTACAAAAGCCAACCCCAATCTACATGAGAGAAGGTATGGCATGATATATTTTCTACACCTTACAGCTACTTGATGCCCGTATTACCCCGTGGTACGTCGTGGGTGGTGCCTTGAGAAGGGGTGTAGTGTCTCAACGCACTCAGCACGACAGTTTTGGTCTCGTTTTATTTCCCCACGTGAGACAGACCCGTCAGGTTTATTTGGCCTTGCTGATTTAACCCATGTATCTACTTTGTGTATTGTTATATCCTATACCGTCCAGCTCTGCTGTTATTCACGTATTTCTATTCGTATGCTGTAACGTTCCACGGAAGATTTGGAGACTGTGATCAGGAAACAACACCTTTTGGAGTGTATGGGTCAAGTATGGCAAGAGGGAAATCCGAATAGCCCATTAGAACACCAACAGTTCACTTTATCAATTTTAGGTATTCGATATCGCGGGGCGGATTGTCGATACCAGAGCTTCGTTCGAGCTGTTCCCAAGAAGTGATGTCAAAACGCACGGACCCACTTAATCCAATCTGCTACCATCTCAAACAGCTGGAGACCTGGATTTCCATCTCTGCTTTCCTACTAACCTACAACTTACCAACAAACCCCCAGGAAAAGTCGCCAGCAAACATGTCGGACCGCGCGCGCAGCCGTTCGCCTCGCCGCGACCGAGGCAAGTCGAGCACGAGCGATCGCGGGGACCGCGACAGCCACTACGACCGGCGAGACGGCGGACGACGAGATGATCGGGACCGCAGGGACGACAACGGCGGCAACACAGACAGCAGCAGCAGGCGCGACTACCGCGACCGGGAACAACGAGGAGGAGACGACGACCGCCCGCGGCCCAGGAAGAAGAAGACGGGCGGGTTCAACTTCAAGGACAAGCGACGCGACGACGACGACGACGACCGTCGCGGCGGTGGTAGTTCGTACCGAGGCTATCGGAACCGGTCGCCGTCCCCGCGACGCAGCAAGCCCAACAGCGACGCGGCCCCCGCGACGAGCGGCGGCTCCTCCAAGGAAGACACCACGAAGCCGCCGAGACGAGCAGCACCGGCGGCGGACATGACCAAGCCGCCGAAGCGGGCGCCCGCAGCAGCTGTGAGCGGCGGGCCGGGCATGGAGATGATCATTGTGCACGTCAACGACCGGCTGGGGACCAAGGCGGCGATCCCGTGCCTGCCGTCCGACACGATCCGGCAGTTCAAGATCATTGTGGCGGCGCGCATCGGGCGCGAGCCGCACGAGATCCTGCTCAAGCGGCAGGGGCAGCGGCCATTCAAGGACATGCTCACGCTGGCCGACTACGAGATCAGCAACGGGGTGCAGCTCGACCTCGAGGTGGACACGGGCGATTAAGAGAGGAAGAGAGAGAACACGAATGGATAGGGTTACAGGATAGATCTGGGGATGCGGACTCTCGTCACTTTCGCCGTGGTCTACTACATCTTGGCGTGTAACAGAGGATACCTAGTCTCTCTAGAGAGCGCTACTTCGCTCCTGGGGGATGGATGAGGTGTATTCATTCAAGCTGCCGACGTGAGTATGCACCCAATACGGCTCTATCAACCTTGCAGTGGTTAACCCCAAGTCACGGTAGAGACATGCCATCCGGGATACATGTGCAGAGACGGACCATGAGCTTGTTGGTGCAGCTAGGCAGCAATTTACGTAATAAGAAGAACACGCAAACTCCATCATGTGCGTTACCAAAGCCTGTCGTCTGGTGGTCTGCTTGCTGATGTGTATGAAAGGAAGCCTTGGGTACTACTAAGTGAAGTCACGTGCTTTCGTGGCGCGAAACTCGGGATGTGTCACGCACTAAGCGTGGGGCAGACGCGCCTTTCGAATGACATCGCTGCCACCGATGACTCAAGAATCAATCATTTCAGACATCTTCGAGTATTAATATCAACCTTGCGTCTCCTTCGCATTCAACATATCTTCTAAGCTTGCCGCCAACATTCTCGCACAACACCAACTCCATCTCATTCCTTCAACAACACATCATGGCCATTAGCCAGAAGCGCAAGCGTAACAACAACGCCACTGCAGATGATGGCGACAGCACCGAAGTGGCGCTACCCATCAAGAAGGTACCCCGAGCCTCGCTAGACACAACCCGCGACATCCTCGCCATGAGGGCGGCGGCCATCACCAAGAAGGACCCCACCAGCAAAACAGTAGCGGAAGGAGAAGAAGAAGAAGACATGGCGCCCCAGCTCGCCCGCATCGCGGCCTCGGACCGCACCCCCTTCGAGAAGCGCGTGCTGTCGGCGCTGTGCCAGATCCCCGCGGGCCGCGTCTCGACGTACGGACTGCTGTCGGCGCACCTGGAGTCGAGCCCGCGCGCCGTGGGCGGGGCGCTGCGGCGCAACCCGTTCGCGCCCGAGGTGCCGTGCCACCGCGTCGTGGCGACGGGCGGGGCGCTGGGCGGGTTCAAGGGACACTGGGCTACGTCTACGAAAGATGGCGTGGAAGGGATCACGATTGTTGAGAAGAAGAAGTTGTTGCGCGCCGAGGGGGTTAGGATTGATGAGGGTAAGGGGCGTGTGGTGGGGTCGCCTTGGTCGGGGTTTGTTTGATTTGGATAAAGGGGATATGAGAGGTTTGGTATGGCATGGCCCCTAAGGGGATGATGGCGGACTCGTCGCGTGAGGTTCGTTTGCGATTGTGTTGGAGTCGGGTTCTTTGCGTTACTGGCTTGGCTTGGGATCTGGCGTTTTCTCTGGAAAGGGGAACTCTATGGTATCACGAGTCTGTTTTCATTGGTGATTGTATCGTTGCATTCGGTCGGGCCGGTCCGCCTGGACGTGATCATTATGACGGCGGTGACTGGTACTTTGATACTATGGCGTGTCTATATTTCATGGCGATCATACTCGATGTGCTACCATACAGAAGGGGCCAGTTTCTGTGTACAGGCATGAGAAGAGATATCAAAGTCCATCATAGGGAAGAAGGCGATGTCAACTCGAGGCCGAAGGGCTTCCATGCACAGAGATCCCTTTGTCTCATGTTACGTCCAGATAGTAATCAATGTCTGGCTCTATCTCCAGCCCCTTCGGTACTTGTCTCACCCCGGAAGCACTGGTTCCTGTGTGGGTTGGGGGCCAAGTACTATTTCTGTGACAGAATGGGCCGGATACCTGCGTAGGCATCGCATTGCCGCGCGGGAGAAGCCGCATACTCACTCTTCACTATAACACAGCTAGGCCGATACGTTCTCAATTATATTAACGTCGCGATTCAACTCCTGCATGCTCCCAGGTTGGTTTGCTTGAGGAATAGCCTCGCTGTTTTCCCAAAAACAACTGCCATTTTCTTTCTTTTCTTTCCGCTGCTACTAAGTATTATAAACGGAGAGATGCATATACTATCGAACCAGCTCATACACTTTGTAACACACCACCAGCCTCCCCCAATAGGTATGTACAGCTAAGTAAGTAGGCGATGCAGCGAACTTGCGCGTGCCTGGTGTTACCCAACCACCAACCAACGGACCAATCGAACGGTTGACTGGCTGACTGGCTGGCTGGCCCCCCTTCACACCTTACCCTCTACCCCAATTTTTGCCCCCCAGTTGGGCACGATGCAGATCTATCTGCTTTGCCGCGGGGCCAATATGTTGGTTCGGCACTTTCTCTTTCTCCTTCTCTTTTCCCTGACTGCATTCCATTCACTACCTACCAGTTCGGTCGAATGGAATGCTGTGTGCCTGGACCCATCGAACAGACAGACCCCCATCAAACCAACCAATGAACAAAGACAAGTAGTAACGAGGAGTAGTCGAGACTGCAAGCTGAGAGAGAAAACGCCGCCCCATTAATATGTAAGTAGACGCGAGGGAGGATCGGGCATCGAAGGAGAGAGACAACTGGCGCTTACGTGCGCGGTACCGGTCCCCGTAAGCGAACGGGCCAGGATCGTCGTCGTTCGGCCTGCGCCAGTCAATATGTATGTATGTATGTTCCTACACACAACCTTCTCATAATGGCTCCCCCTCTCTCGGCTACCCAAAAGAGAAACGGGACGTATGTTAACACACATACGCGTACGTAAGAGGTAGGTATGTAGACAAGAACAGCCCCAGCCCCAGCCCCCCGCCCGCTCCCAATCCAACCCGAGCGTAAGCAAAGAGGCTCAGCAGCAGCAGCAGCAGCAGCGATCGAATATATGTAAGAGAGTCCGGTCAGTCATGTGCATGTTCTGTATGTCGCCAGCCGTGGATTCTTATAGGATGGGGCGCGGGCGGTCAGCTTTGTAGGTGCCTAGTCGTCGTAATAAGTCAATAATTCGGAGTTTTGCTGACGGAAGTGTTATGATGATCGCCTCCCTTCTCTTTTCCTCTTCTTTCTCTCCATCCCTCCCACCGCTTCGTTAGCGACTGTCAGCGTATGTTCTTGCTAAGAATAACCGACGGGTAAATCGACACTTCTGGCTCTCTGTCTGCCTTTTCTTTTCCTCTCGTAACTCATCGTTTGCCCTGTTAAAGACATCGCGGATACCACCGTCACCACCAAAGAGCTCTTGGCATTGCAGTTCCCATACAGGAAAAAGAAGAAGAATATAAAAAAAGGCCACCATGCGCTTCTCACTCCACCACGCCCTGCTCGCGGCCCCGGCCCTCGCCGCCACCGGTGCCGCAGCCGCCGCTACCGCCATCAACGATAGCATGGTCTTCAGCAACAGCAGCAGCACCGCCACCGATACCACCGCCGTATCTTCCTCCTCTACTTCCTCCCCCACCACCACCATCATCTCATCGAGCTCAGCCGCAACCATAACCAGCCCAAGCACCACACCGACATCAGCATCAGCATCAGCCTCAACATCCGCCCCATCTTCTGATTCTTCTGCCTCTTCTTCGGAAGGAAACAGCACCCCAGCAACAGTAACCACCACCACCACCGAAGAAGGCCAAAGCAGCAGCAGCACCACGCCGCCCTCCGCGCCCACCACGGTCCAGACCCTCCCGGGCTCCCCGACGCCACCAGCACGGCCGTCGTCGTGGTGACCCCGACCGGCGACACCGCGCCCGGCCAGACGAGCTCCAATCCCGCGCCGCTCCAGTCCAGCGGCACCGCGGACGGGGCCAAGTCGGTCGCCTTCGCCGGGCTGGCGTATGTGGTCATGGCCGCGGCTTTTGCCATATGAGGCAGCAAAGGCAAAAGCAAGCATACTCCGAGGCAGGCAGGCAGGCAAGCAGGCGGAGGTGGGTTGGATTGGCCGTGGCTTTTCGTCAAAAAGTTGGGTTCCTCGGTCTAAAACTAGGTCTGTAGGAGAGCAAAGTGGATAACGAGAGTACGAGAGTCGATAGCCACCAATCTGATGAATAACGAATACATGAGTTTTGACGCATTCATTCGATTTCTCCTAATCCGTTGCGAATCTTATTAGGGAGATGCCCTACCAAGTATTCGCCACCTCTACGTTATTGCAGACAACGGTAAAAAAGCGTTTGTTAGACGAAAGTCGGCAATCAGGGAATCAAACATGCACCGGATACGTTAACGTCAAATATAATGCCGCATCACAAAATGCCGACAACACCGTATCAAGTATGTAGCGTGACGGTTATAGAACTTTTCTGTATTCGTAACTAAACTATGTAGTTACTGCTTGCTTGCTGGCTTGCTTCTGCTCGCAACGCTGAAGTGACCGAAGGAAAACAGTCGCATGAAAAAAGAAATGGGTATCAGTATCGCGATCCATCCCTGACGAAAGTGAGAGAAACTAAACAGGCAAGCCCTCCTATAAAAAGTACATGGTATTCCATACAGACCGTGCAGCACTCCCCATCAAGGTGGCGAGAACCCACCAACGTTGCGCTTAACTCAACTCAGTTGCTCCTCGTCAAATAACAAGACGAGGAGCCCGGTCGCTCTTCGCTTAGATGTGGCGATGAACAACAATCAATCCTTCCTCCTAAAAGAACTGGACCTTCGTGAGGACGCGGTACTCGACGTAGTCCTCGCCATCGATGCTGATAATGGTGCCATTACTCGCCAGCTTGCCAGCAAAGGGCCCAGTCTGCTTCCGCTCGTACTTGGTGCCGTTGTAGATCTTGCTAGAATCGTCGTTCGGGCCTTGTACAGGACCAGGCATCGGCTGCTGCATCTGCATAGGCGGGGGAGCCACCTGCTGAGGAGGAGGCTGCATGCGCTGAGCCTCTTGCGACTGCCACACCTTTGCAACCGGCCCATGTTGTCGTTGAAGATGGTACGGTTGTCATGATGAGGATGGCCGCCGCCGCCGCCACCCATATTGCCGGGTACGTTCTGCATCTGACGGCCGGGACCTCCAGGACCATACTGCCTCATCTGTGCGTGTTCCATCTTACTGATCTCGCGACGGGCAAGGCTGTTAGTTCGCTCCATAGCATCTGCGCTATGGTTGCGACCGTTCTGGCGCATCTCGGTCTCTGTAAGTCCACGAGGGGCTGTAATATTGTTAGTACCACGCAGGAAGATCAATGTGAGATGCCAATGGGGTAGGACGACAAGGGCACGATGTGGAACGTAACTTACCTCGCATGTCATTCGGCATCATCTCACGCCTGCTATGGCGGAGATCGTGATGGATCGGCTGCTCCGATTTGGGGCTCGGAGGCAACTCCTCCACGAGATTGGGGCGACTAGCAGGTGTGGGAGGAACCTTGGGATTCATTGCTGCACGTCGCTGTGCCTCATAGACCGCCTTGGTTTCATTCGCCACCCGCTCGTCTTCATTCTCGCCATTATCAATCTGAAACTGTCGGATGCGGCAATACTCCTTCATCTCAGAGCGGGTGAGGTCTTGTAGGTGAGGCAACATCGTAACGTCCTCATACGGAATCCACAAAGCTCCGGCTCCGGTAGGGAAGTTGCCGTTAATGAACCGCCCGTCCATCGTTTCCCGTACGAGCTTCACACGGAACATGTCGTTCGCGCCGAGGATACCGTAGACAGCATGCTTCTCCGAGTTTTTAGGAGCCGAAGACTTGGTCCAGCAGCCCACCATAATACGAGTCGGTCTAGACCCCGGAAGATTGTCGGGGATCTGTTGCTGGATTGGCATGTGCTGTGGCTGTTGGCGAATGGGGGCCATGTGAGGGTGAGCCATCGGCGACGGCTGAGATATCTGAGCCGGCTCGGGCTGAGGACGAGAGGTGGGCTGAGCCTGAGGCTGCATACGAGGAACCATGGGTTCACCACCTGCGATTGTACCTACGGCACTGCCAGTGCGGCGGCGCTTGCCATCAGGGCGGGCGTTGATCTGGGCATCCTGGGGAATCTCAAGGCCGTATGCGACAGGAGGAGCCTGGGCGGTCTCCGGAGGGGGGTTTCTCTCAACTCGGCGGATCGCCTCTTTCACAGCGGCCAGGTCATTCTTCCTCCTCGTCTCCTCATCTTCGATATGCACTTCATCGGCAGTTCGGATCTTGACAAATTCCTTGACCTGGTTGTGGTCCATACCGATGAGGTGGTCTTGGAAGACAACACGCTCGAACGTCACCCAACTACCACCTGGGCCCGGGGGTACGGGAAACAGACGGGTGTTGATGGCATCTCCATTCCGGGTGGTGTTCTGGATGCGTGTACGCAGGCGGTCTCTAACATCCATGAAACCCACGACCGCGTGCTTGCCTACCGGCTTGGGAACAGGCGAGTCTCTCCAGTATCCCAGAAGGACGGACATGTTACTACCAAGACCGTGTCTTCGGACAGAGGTAGCGCGGCTCGCCGGTCTCTCTTCGCCATCGTCAGCACCACTAGGCAAGCTTCCCTCGAGCTTGTCCTCGCTGAGATCGTTGTAGATGGACGAGCGCTTCCGCTTCGGGTAATGGGCAGCAGGCTCGTCGTCATGGGCCATCTCCGTGTCTTCAGGTTCCGACGTGAAGCGAGAAGGCGACTTCTGTCCGTTGAGCGCGGGTGCATGAGTGTTAGTGCCCACTATGATCTCATCACCTGGCACATCTGGGCTGGGACTATCAGCCATACTGGACGGCGGTGGGCTCAGAGCTGTCTCATCAGCACTGTCGACTTCTTCTGGCTTGTATGAGCCATTGGTGGCGGCGGCACGGCTGGTACGACTGCGAGTCAGCATAACGATGTTCAAACTGTCATGACGAGATATGGTTGTCAAGGCTGCATCGTCGAAGCCGAGAGGCTTGAGTGAAGGAAAGAAACACATGGTTGCGCAGAATTCCAAGACCGGAAGGCAGTCCCCACCACTCGGCCTGGACAGGAGGAAAGAGCAAGGATCCGGTGGGTTCAACGTAGTAGAAATCAGGCAAGGGTGGCCGGCGTGGCTTCACTACTCGGCTGTCGAGGGGCACGTTGTCCGATCTGATTACCAGATAGACGTTACGCCAAGACGCAGCTGAAAGTAGCTGAAGGAAGGGAGGACCAAGGTTGAAGGGTGGGAGAAGCGGAAGAGAAAAGAAAATAGCTTCAAAAGCCAGGTTTGAGTTGTCAATGCACCTTGACAGCTTGGTGTAAAAAAAGGCCCAGGTAGTAGGTGCAATGGATGGATGCCAATTGAGAGTTGCGATCCTTTGACTTGGCTTGGGATGAAATAATGGGTGAAAGGTATGTGCATATGACGGGGCAAGAGTGAAGAAAAGTTCAGGTACAAAAGGATTGATTGTTGTGAAGGGTTTGTGAGTGACCGGTCAACTTCTTGGTGAAAGAAGAGTGTCAGAGTCGGCGATGACTGAACTGTTGCTAAGCAAAAGTGACACTTCGGCGAGATAGTGGTATCCTATACTCGGAATAGTCGCCGACAAAAGGGTATAGAGAGATGTGGGGACAGGGAAGGGACTGTAAGAACTAGTCGAGTATAATTCTCGCCAGTGTTGGTCTGGGTATGGCACTGGCTGGGAACCGCGTATAGCCAGTCACATAACAAAGCGCAATGCAGGACAAGGAAACCTCACCTTCGAAAGCGGTATCTTCCCATGCTCAGTGACAGGAACGGGGATGTGGCGTGGTTGTAGAAGAAAAGGGCAAGTCTTGTCGTGAAGCAGGCGAGGATGGATAGTAGACAGGAGAAAGTTGTGGCATAGCAAGAGGACGGGGTTGACGGTGATTGGTGGCGTAGAGAGTATGGAGCTTGGAAAATGGGGATTCGCCAGAATTGTCGGCACCCAACCCGAACTTCTTCAACTCGCCAGGTGTAGGGTGCTGGAGGAGGAATGGCAGGATGGAGGAAGAACAATTTAGTTTCGAAAATGTCAATCCTGGTTGAGCCCAGTAGACTATCGTTTCACCCATTCTTGTCCAAGACCCCATTTAATCATCGTCATATAGTCCCCACCATTGGGATGGAAGAGCCTCAAAGAGCGGAGGAAGAGTCTGGGACTGGAGCTCGGCGCCGGGAGCAATATGCGCGGCGATAGGGGAACCCAGCTTGGGCTTGATATCAAGAAGGAGAGAATGGGGAAAAGAGAGACTCGGACAGCGGGCTTCACTCATCATGACGCAAAGGATGGAACCAACTCAGGTCCGGAGGTGAGAGAAGAAGAAGAAGGAAAAAAGGAACTGTAGCACATACCTATCGCCGACAACAGATTCACTGGTACTGCGCTCTTGGCCGTTGGGTGTGGCGGATGGCTTGCGCTCTGATCCGTTGTCCATCGTGATATGATAGATGGGGTGAGTGAGTAGGCTGGATTGGGTGTTGAGCAGAACAGACCAGACCGGGTCAGCTTGTCGATGTTGTATGTAGGCGGATTTCGGGGGAAGCCCAGGGTCGACCACCGACGACCAGGCAGGTATGAAGGTGTGGTGTTTGTTGCGTGTCGTAGGAATTTGGCGCTCAAACTACCGGGAGAGCAACTCCGTGTGAAAATAAGTGAAAAGGCGCAACAACTTGAATAGGTCCAAATGTTAGGTGGTTTCTCGAGGTTGCGGGTTTGGTTTCCAGAGCGGAAGGTGAATCAAATGCAATAGACTTACTTGTGCCCGGGTTGACGCGTATCGGCCGGGTTTTATTTAGTCAACTGAGCCTGCAAAGTTGTCGCGCAAGCAGAGAAAATAGGCTTGTTGACCAGCTCCACAACTGAGTAAGTCAAGTAGGTAGAGAGAGAGGTATAGGTTATGCAGCTTGGGGCCCGTGTCTCCCTTGCTCTTGTACGTACTTGTCAAGTAGCAGGATGTATTGAGAGCGAGCAAGATTAAATGGAGAAACGCGCTGTAAGCTGCAAGGCCAGTTACTGAAACGCCCTCGGAAAAGTCCAAACGTCGGGTCTCGTGAAGCGAAAACAGTATACGAATGGCGCGCTGCAGCAAAGTCGGGTGAAAATGCGGTTGTCGCCGAAAACCAAAGGAAGAAAAGAGTTGGGTGCGATGAGTGAGGGACGGGTGATGATGGGTTGAGCTGGGGACAAGTTGAAACTTTAGGGAAAAAATGGAGCCAGGTAATAACAAGCAGCGAGAGAGCGCCCAAAGAGTAATCAATCAATCAATCAACCGTGGTGTGGCCCGAGTTCCAAGTTCCTACAGTACCTAGGTTAAGGCAATGCCTTCTTGTGAGAGGTGGAGGGGGACGGGGCGGCCAAGAAGTAAGAATCCAAGTTGGCAACTCACTCCAACTGGACGTCGGCCTGTTAGTCAGAGGTAGTCACAAATTTGAGTTGCAATAAGGAGACAACTAGCCTAGCAGGAAAAGCCTTTGCCATCTATCTCGGTTAAACTCGAGTCTCGCCGTGCGTGAATACACGCACGCAGCAGCAGCATGCCATGCTCCCAATGATGCCATCCATCTACCCATCTTATTGATCCCGATAATCAGCTCCTAGGAAGAAGACCAACCTGGCAGCCTGGGCCCCATTGGAAACTGGGAGAGGGAGGGACAAGAAAGGGCCGCGATGCAACCAAGTGCCAAGTAGTGTACATAGTCGTCCCGATGCGCTGAAGCTGATTGGGCACATCCGCAACCCAATATATGTGGAAACACTAAGGAGAAAGCAACGAGAGTCCCGACGAGTTAGTTGCACATCTTCTCGGGCAGAGCAAGAGGGGGCGCAGGCGCGTGGTGTACTACAAGACCATCCCCATTGGCAACGTGCAATCTCTCTTGGCCCCGGAGTAACTTGCGGCAGAGCCTACTTTTAGTTACTTAGGTATTGGTTGACTATCGAAACAGCAGTGAGTGAGACAAGGAAAAGAACAAGAGACGCCGCGGTCTGCTTTGCTCGTCTATTTGTGGCCACCTGACCTTTCACTGCCGAGGCCATGTCCCCTTCTTGTGCGCGCATGTAAGTTAGATAAGATGTAAGGTAAGTAAGCAAGCAATCAAGCAGCTTGTGCCACTGACAAGGCCAGACCACCCCCAAAGCTGTTTGCAATTAAAAGGTAGAGTAAAGTAGGCGGGATGTTCGCCGATCACGTTCAATAGTAACGCTTGCACTTGGTTGCCAGGTCCCGGGCCGACCGGCATCCCACTGTATCGTATCGCTTCCGTAGGACAAGGTTATATAAGATGACTGGCTGGCCCCATGGTTTGGACACCCTCGCCCTCACCCACCCAATCCGTGACTCAGAGCCGACTTACAGTAAGTAAGGCAAGTCGCCCGGATGAAACAGAGCTGCACATTTGCGGTGGCCTCTTGCTGAACGCAAACGCAACAGAGCGATGACCGGAAGGATATGTAGGTATGTAGGTAGTGCCATCTCTCATCGTAAGAGGGACGAAGAAGCAGAATAGGCAAATCCGGTAGTTGATGGTGGTGCTGGCATCCATGTTAGTGTTGGCCGCCCCAGAGTGTAACAGCAGGAGCGCAACCAAGCATGGCGGAGCCCGTGTTGGTGTAGCGAGCCAACCAAACACGCACAATCCTACCGGCACCAATGGGCCAGGGTTTTGTTTGGTGCTTTTAGTTGCCATTGTCGCACCGTGTCTCTGGACGGCTATTGCATGTTGCGCCTCTGAAGCAGCCGGTGACGAGAGACAGAATTAGACAATTTGATAGACAGATTCCGTCATCTCCTGCTGGCAACTCAAGGCCCTTTTCCTTTCCCTTTTGTTACCTGCGACTTACTGACTGACTGAATGACAGCCAGGTCACTCTTATTAGCGCCTCCACTGCCATTCGTGAGAAACTCGCGCTCCCTTTTCTTCTTTCCCCGCGGAGCTGAGGTATATTGAATCTGGAATTGTTGGTGCAGCTGCTAGCGCCAGACCCCGGTAACTGTAGAGCAACTGCTCACTCACCCCCCTGCAGATGACTGGATTGCATCTGGCCAGTTGGTGTCCTCTGTCCATTTCCCAGAACAACAAAAAGACGCAAAGCCCACCCACGACCAACCCTGGTCTATACACGTACCCAAGCATGGGTTGCTAGAACCGAATCGATGATACGTTGATGTTGACACATTCAAACATTCCTGCCCACTGCCAAAAATATCTACCCCCACGGACATACATGTGCACACAGACAGACAGACAGACAGACCATTGAAGTTGCTCGCACGTACGGCAGGCGCATGTCAGTCGGTCGGTGGCTTAGCACCGAAACAAGAATAATGATACCAAATCGGAACAAAACTACGTAAATAGAGGTGGCACTAACACTAAGGAACTTCCAGATGCCATTAGAGGATGCGCCGATGATCGCTCGGTCTGTCCTGATCAGCCTATGGCCCCATGCAGGTTTGGGGTGTGGCCCTTGCCGTATATACTTCACGATTGGTGCATGAGGCTTACAATGTAATCTTGCTGCTGCTGTAAGTCACAAGCCTCCCTCAGATAAGAAGAGAATCAGCCGCCTCTGTAAGATGCTGACGGCTGTGGCAAAACCTCGCAAGAAAACACAAGCTGGCACATGTTTTGAGATAACATAGCCTACCTTAAGTACCTAGCATCACTTTTTCTTACTGTTTAGATACTGTCGTGCTATCGTGACAGAAACCGTGACTTGCAATAGGATTGATCTTGAGAGAGCCTTGGCGAACATGCATCATGCTGTATTAATAATAACTGTAGAAACTACGCTAGTGGGTTGCAGGATTTGTGGAACCCCAACAGCCCAACCAGCGCCTTCCTACATTCCTCCAGTGGTTAACCTAGAGTCCTTGGCGAGGACTCGCCCATCACCATTGGCCGGATGATGTAACGAACCCAGGCAGAATCGTCATGTGACGCGAAACAAACTGGTCCCTTGTTGCGCACTTGCATTGGGGATCCAATAGTATTACTAGCACTTACAAATTCAAGGTGCGTGTAGGGTTACACGTAACAAAGGTATCACCCCCGGTTGAAGAACTCCTCCGGCGCTGGGGAGTCTCGCCCGGCACTGCAGTATAACAGGTCTTGGTATCCATTAAGGCCATGGCCACTTTCAGAGTCCCACCGTCAACAGTCCAAGTAGCCAATACAAGTCAACATCGTGTCTTGAAGAGATAGGAGCATTTCCTATGCGCACTCCCTAGATATATTGACCATGGTATCAGATATCCAGAGCGCAAGAGTCTCGGAAACGTTTTCATCCAGACCAATGGCGTGGTGATCATATTTGGCCCTCTGTGTCCAACATCAGATGTCCTCTGTAATCATATCTCCTGATTTGGTTCCAAGGTGATAGCAGGATTGCTGATGTTTAAATTCTGGGCACCATCACCATGTGCCCGCTTCTTTGTTATATTTCTTTCTGCCGACCCAGGGTATCTCTGTTGCTAGGTTGAAACTATACATAACGTAGCATTCTGGCCACGATCACCGAGGGTGTCGAAGATGTACTAGTAAAAGGTGTGGGTGCAAAAAACCACCCTTACCTCCTACCGCCTCGACCGCCCCGGCCGCCTCGACCACCACCACGCCCGCCCTTTGGTTCCGGCCCGAGGACTTCTTCCCACCTTGCCTCGGCTTGGCGTCGAAGCGCTCAAAGAGCTTCTCCTCGCCAAACGCCGTCTCCATGAACTCCAAGTAGCTGACCATGCCGTTGTCGTTGACCGCCACAATCACGTTCCTCCAGCCGTGCTTGAGCCGCTGATACATGTGGCCGATGCCCGGTCCGCCCGCGCCACTCCTGGCGTTGGGCGGGTCCCACGGCGTCGAGTCGAGAAGGGCCTCCATCTCGGCGAGGTCGGGCACGTCGGTCGTGCGCGCGTTGACGACGGCGATCCGGAAGTCGGGCGCCGGGAGGTTGGTCTTGGTGAAGCCGGGACGGGACTTGAACACGTGATATGCGACGGTGAAGGGTCCTTCTGGAGCAGGTGTATTCGGGTTTGGCGTCGGCTTGTGCCTGGGGATCAGGCTGAGCTGATGGTAAACCGACTCGTAGGAACGATGTAATCCTGGCTTGACCAAAGGGCCCATGGCTGGATGGGATTTGGGCGTGTCTGATTTCGGCGATGATATCAGGGAGAAAAGCCTCTGCCAGAGAGTCTGGGTGTCGGAAGGCGGCGGCGGATCAAGGAGCGGGCTAGCCCTTGAAACTAGATAACCGGCACGTCGTAATTGCGAATACACTTGGAACTTTTCCAACGTGACCTTGCCTCTATCGCCTTCGTGGCCGATGAAGAGTGAATATGCAGCCTGGAGACTGAGCGGCAGACCCAGTTCGTAGTCCCCATCCTCGCCGCGGGCTACCTCCCGCTTCAGCCCGTCAACCTCCTCGGGAGGAGGGAATATGTCCTCGATGGACCCCCTTGGCCAGCGCAGCAGCAGGTCTCCACGCTCGACCAGGTAAAGCGCCTCCTCGGGCAGCAGCCACGCCTTATCCCAGCCCGGCATATTTTTCGGCGCACCCCGGAGCACGCGCCCCATGCTCTTGGTCATCTGTCCCTTCTCGGCCTCGAGCGCGACCACACGATCCCGCCTCCAGAGGCCCTCGGGCTTCTCGTCCTCGCCCGCTTCCTGCGCCCAATGGTCCGGAAAATACCAGCCCGTCATGTAGTTGTCGGGAACCCGCGTGCGCGTGTAGCTGAGGACGTCGTGCATGGCGGTGCGGCTCGTCTCCAGTGCGTTCTCCTGCAGGCGCGTGCCGTGCGATTCGAAGTCCTTCTCGCCGCGGCGGACCGTCTTGCCCGAGACGTGGGGCGCCGCCTTCTTGTTCTTCAGCGCGCCGCCGCCGCCGCCGCCGCCATTGGCAGCGCCGGGGAGCGACGAGGCGAACTTGCGGAAGTCGGAGACGGCCTCGTCGGCCTCTGCGTCTTCGACGTCTTCGATCTCGACTGTGGACGAGTCGTCTCGGGCAATGGCTGGCGGCGGGGTGGCCGTGGGGTCTTCGTCGTCGTACGCCATGGATGCGACAGACACGATAGCCGAGTTCGTTTCGTGACACAAAAGGGCTCTGACTGGGAGTCAAAAGTACGATATGAGTGATCTCAAAAGTTGTTTGAGCGAAACAAACTTAGGTGACCAAAGGAATCGAAACCGGCGACAACGGCCAATCGGAGCTATCTACTAAGTCGAGAGCAAACCATTGCGCATGGTGCTGGAGATACCTGGGTTTTGAACCCCACCATACTAGATTTACTGGGAATACTACCGGCGCTCTGACCTTGGACTATCCTGCCCTCCATAATTGATATTAGGTACTTTGCATCAATGATCAACAAGCCCATGGGGGACGAGACCAGTGCTATTTCTCTAATCAAAAGCTACATTTAGTGCATTGAACGCTTGAAACATTACACCGACTATAGTAAAGTATCGCCATTTCATATTGTACGGGAAATTATACTGAAGGGCAGCAATTCGTTATTAAGAGGGTACCCATAGGTATTTAATTAAGAAGCCGCTCTAATATGAAGAGGCAAGATGGCCGAGCGGTCTAAGGCGCTACGTTTAGGAAGATTCTCCTGAAACCGTAGTCAGAAATGGCGTGGGTTCGAATCCCACTCTTGTCACACTTTTTTTTATGAAGAAAATGTCTTTTTGTCTTTTTGTATTTTCTATCTCTTTACTATGTGCTATCAACGCATCCCCATGTGTCGCATTTAGGTGAAGTGCACGCGTTGGACTTGGTGGGATTTCATAGTCTTTAACATGACCTTCGAGTCTTTAGATTTGGCCCCTGCGCGAGCAATCTTTTGCTACACATGGTGAAGCGCACTATTTGCATGTATATATATATACATTTGAGATCTGTGTCCAATAATTTCAGCACTGATTGCTCGACTTGCGCCCACCATAGAGTTTCATGTCTCAGGTCCGCCGTAGAAGCCCCCTTCACTCGTGGATCCAATGAGGTCCCTATAGACAGACTGAAAGACTACCCTAGGGAGGTCATGCTGCCTCCCCCGGGACGCAGCTGGGAGCGTCGCCATTATATGCCCAAGGCATCGCAAAGAATAGATGGCCAGTCCGAGCCCCGTCAGCACCTCCTTCCAGCTGCTTGTCTCGGCTATCGTGGACCCTGCCCATATCTAGGGAAAGAAATTAGTGAAGAAGAAGAAACAGTCCCTATAAAACTCCGCATATCACCAAGCGGCTTGGGTATCCTCCCATTTCAGAAAGTGCTTGCCGTAATGTCAGATCTCGTGACGCCGTTTTCCCCCTTTGGCCCCAGGCCCGTCCGATTCGAGTTTCATCCCAGAAACGCCAGTCGTAATTCCGTATGCTCGTACCCACCAAGGGACATCCCACTTGGTGCCTCTCTGGCCCGGTTCATCCCTCAAATGCCGACGACTTTCTTCTGCTGAATGCCTACGTTCTCTGGCCATACGTGCTGGTCGGATGAAGAGCACAAGTGACGGCCACAAGGCCAAGGCCAATATTGGACATCGCCCAGCTATATATTCGTATTGATGGCGGCCGCTACAGGGTACGCTACAGGGTAGCGCGCTCCCAGCTCTCGAAGGTCGACGGATGATACTTAATCGCGTACATTCGGAAATGCCCCTATCTCGTCCCCATTGCTCGGGAGATTGGGGCGTTGGCAGGCGACTCGGGCATCCAGTTAAACAAACGACAACAAGCCGCCGTTGAACTGTGCCCAGAGTGAAAACCAGCATCTGTGTTTGCCCCAACCAGATGCGTCGGCACAGGTATAGAATGACGCAATGTCACTTCGATATATTAGCAATCGCAGTATATAGGCACCGAAGCGGCGCCATCCTCCATCAACTCCTGCTGCAAGCGATTGCAGCGTGCCATTCTTTTGCAGCATCAGATAATCCGCTCAGTCGATCAGCGGTTTCTTTTGGCCGCCAACCATGCAAAGACCGAGTGTTCTGAGGGCATTGTGGTCATTTGCCAAAATGATTGTCGGCGCGGGCAGCATGGGGTTATTTTGATCGACAAAGGAGGCTTCCTTAGCCGCTTGCTCAATGGCGTCCATTTCCTCCTTGCAGGCCTGATGATCCATTGGGCAGATGACAATGGGCTGGCGCAATGTGATGTCTCGAGCCGAAGTCAGGTGGGCCTGCGATGCGAGGTGAGCATTCTATAAGGCAAATGGTGTCACATCGATACTTACTTTGATTGTGAGGAAGAACTCGATTTTGTAGAGAGTTGATGTAGTTGTAAATGAGGGTACTTCGTAATTAGGAAAGGCTGGCTGGCCTCGACGTATAATCCCCTGCGAGTCCCTTAGGTCCTTATGAGGAAAGATGAGGCCCATGTTAGTGACATATCCGGCCTCCGGAAGTTTGGTGCCGACTGCCTGCACGTGTTTCTGTAACCGGTTGACCTTCTTCTGCGGCTCGTCGCCCTCGGGATTGAACGTTATCTCTTCCTCGATGGCAAGTGTGAGCTTCTGCACCGTCACTTTCCGCGCCTTTGCCATCCAGTCGAGGTTTGGCGCAAGTTTGATGTAGACAGTAATAGGATCCATTGGACCGTAACTCCACCTGGGTAGGGAGATACCCAGAGTGACGACGTTGTCGACCGTCGCAATCTTCGTTTCAGGCCGGTTGTACATCCCAAAAGTCGACAGAGTATCATATCTCTGCAGCGGCACGGGGAATGCGTATTTGTTCTGTATGCTCTGCCCTTGCTGCACGGTGACCACCAGCTCGTAGTACGTTTCCAGCACTCTATTGGGAAGCTGCAACGACGCTGGCGGTATTCTTCTGTTCGTTTCTTCGCCTCCCCGTCCGAAGGGTATGAATAACACAAAGGGCAAGTCCATCGCGATGACGTTCTCGGCCTCCTTCCCCGACGCGCACCGGAACAACAGTAGTTCTTTCCCGACAACATCGGTCGTATCTCGTCGCGGGGTCCCCAGGTGGCGCTTTGCAACATTTTCGGCGGCGGGATGGATGGTCTCTCTGCGTTGAAGACATATTCGAACTAGGGATATAGCGACAGGCGCCGAATAGCCGGCAGCGGGCCGGATCTCAACCTTTCCTTCGATGCGCGGCTGTTTGTAAAAGTCAACAATCGAATTCCCAATAGTGACAGTGCAGCAGCGACTCAATGCTGGGCATCTTGCAAATGTTGTCGTCGGGCTTTTGGGTTTCACGGGCTGCGAACCCCGCGTGGTGTGTGTGTGTGTGGGTGCGCTACGGAGCCCAAGGCAGCGAAGGAAGGGCGGAAGAGAGCAACATGCCCCAAGTCACACGAGTCTGCGGGAAAGCAAGTTGGACCTACCAGTGTCGCGGATATTCCAGGATAGCCCACGAGAAAACTGCTATTCGGGGGGCCAGAAACCCGTACGAAGGCGGGTATCCGGTCTGTCATTATTGCCGTCGCTCAAGGCTGACGCCGGGCAATGGGGGAGATGCTGATGCCGGGCGACGAATGCAGCAGCCGCGAACAGGTCGAGCACTGGATCGGAACCTACGTCGGGGAGGTGGCATGTATTCTCCTCGTCGTCCGCCCTTGCAGGCGCTGTCGTGGGAAGGTGGTTTGGGGATTGGTTCGGGCGACGGAGTCGGTGTTCGTAGGCGCGGGCCGTGGACCAAGATGGAATTGTGTTTTGGGCGGTCTCCTCAGGTGCAGGTGCAGGTGCAATAGAGTAGTGATGATGATGCTGGTCGCCTGTGCTTTGGAGGGGCTGCTCCCAGTCTAAAGGCCAGCCTAGGCTCCGTGCCGTCAATCGCAAGGGTACACCCAGGCTCAGACGTGCTTCCAGGAACAATTTCCACTGGGTCATCTAAACCGGCCTTGTTTGCCTGTTTGTTTGTTCGCCGGGCACTCCTTAGAGGCAGATGAGCTCGATTCGGCGTGAAAGGATCCTCCTGTGCACGTTGTCTTTGTGGTATTTCTATGTTGCAGGCGCCGGGGAGAGGTAAAGAAAGAGGATGGGCCCCCAAGGATGGATGTATGTTATTGACCGACCGACCTACTTTTAGGTAGGTACGCAAGTACGTTAGGTGAAGTAAGTACACAGCCCATCCCATGCTGATGGGTTGAGTAATGGAACTAACCACACAAAGGGCCCACTACAGCTGTACCGTGTACGCAGCACCCAGCAAGCAGCAAGAGCACCACCGCAAGGGCAGAAGGAAAAAAAGCTGTCGTATCCGAGCCTTCGGCTTCGTCACTCTCTGGTCTCTGGTCACTCACTGGCTGGATATGTACATGGAGGCAATAGGCAAGCAGCAGGATTGGTTGGATGCGACCTTTGGCCCTTTGCTGTTGGCTTGCATTGTAACCTTTGGAATTACAAAAACCGGCATTGGTTTTACAACCACCTCGCAATAAAGTGGGAAATAGCAAGAACACTCCCTTACTAGGATAAAGCTAGCCTGGCGTCGCTTTCTTGCGAAGAAGTTGCTGGGTAATGCTGGGGCTCGGGGCTGGGGCTTGGGGCTCCCTCTCCTTTCTCTCTCCCCCCATTGTCTTCCTCGATGACAACAAAACAAACATTCAGCCGTTTCTCAGGTACGGTAGGCTAGTCGCTTTCAGCAGAGCTCGGTGCTCAACTAAGAAAAGTAAGCATGTAACCTTGGGCGTCTGGGTGCCCGTGAATGGATGAATGGGCGATCAAATGGTCATTAGTCCAGCCGTGGACTGGACCGGGAGTCACTGAACAGCTCCAGCATCGTTCAGCCGCCCCTACGCCCCTACTGGGTGCCCGATACCAGACCTGTCTGCCCAATATTCACCCTGGCAGTTGGTCCGATGTATCTGTTTGAGTGCTTTATTCGGTCGAGTCTTGTTTGTGGAGGGCTGCTTTGTCGGATCTTCCTGTGACAGCGACTAATACCTTGACGCAGAAAACCCTTTAACGCAACCTAGCTAAGATCAGCCGCGCTCCCCCAGCACTACGCATGCAAGGCAGTCCGTCCCTACATACTTCCACTCTTCCACAGATGCAGCCCACGTCTCCATGGTGACCGCCAAGGGGAGCTCCGGTGCAGCGTTCATATTACATCGATTCGGAAGAAGAAGCAAAAAGCAACTTAGTATACCTCGTACTGTGCGATGGTGGAAGCATACTTGTACCTATTATAATGCAATGACAGAGAAGAAAGGGACGGCCTAGATATGAGATATAATCCTAAATGGTAAAATGCCCGATACCACTGTGACTAGAGGCCGATCTTGCCCCAGAAGAGCAACGTTGAGAGAGGAGTAGCCTGCGCACCGAAGCGGTGGTTTGGCATGCCATGTCGGAATTAAGCAACGGACACACACCCTCACTCGCAATGGATACACACACGTGGGGTACTCAAATTGGGGGTCGCTGCTCTTCTTGTCCTTGACTTATATAAATACCTACCTACCTACATCTCGTTTAGTACTGGCCTTTTTGATGTTTATCGGACACCGGGCAAGAGAAAGCACAGTAGAATGCTCCGAATGGATGGGCAAGCATGGCGAAAAGGACTTGTCCTTCCCCGATCTGTTGTGCGACCAACTGGGCCTTTGGAGCGATCCGCCCACATGTTCCTGTTGATCAGCCAAGCTTCCCTAGGTAAGTATGTACGTGTGTGTGAAGTACTACCAAAATCTAGGACTCTGGAGGGGCGGAAGGACTGGAAGGGACATTGGCTGACGTTGCGGGGTGGTTCGTCCAAAGAAGACTTTGGATAACGTGAGTGAGGGCGTTAGCTGCGTAACCACCAGCGCTGTCTGCCATGGGGATTTGTATCCCCAATCCAGCTTGTGTGTGGATGAGAGGCAGCCTGTCGCCGAGATACACATCATGTTTTGTCGAGTTGAACGAGGCGAGGCGGTCTAGTCTAGGTATTGTACTTGCCCGTTCCGCTGTGAAGCCAGAAGCCCCACATCAGGTTGCAAGAGTATACAGTCACACTCTCTCCTTCTTGATCTTACAAATGTTCTACTGCATTTGTAAGAAACGTTTTCGGTTCTCGTCACTGCAGGTATGTGACATGACACATTCCAATGGCTGACTACAACATCGATCAATCGCAGATCCAGACAGAAGAGGAGAAATAAAGAAATGACCTTTCAAACTATACTTCAGCTGTTGACTATACATACTTGATACTCTCCACTTTCCAACAAGTCCCAAAAATCAATACATTACACAGTAAAGCACTCCCTACATAGTTACCCTGTGCCTACATACCTGTCTTACTGTCTACAAGTACCTTACACTGAGATCAATGTAGAGTGGAGCCGCGCAATTGATGTGCGGAACGGAGCCCGTATCTTCTCCAATGTCTTGGCTTTGTTTGGCGGGGGTCCATTGATTTAACTCGCCAAGGAATGGGCCTGCGAAATGGCAGATGTTGTTGATGGTTGGTGACTGGCAACTGGAGTCCCTTTGAACATGAGCTCTGTCCAAATCTCACACACATTAGCTCAGCAAAAACTGCCACCAACAAGTCACCACCTAACTCCCGAGAACTCCCGGCGACTATCTCATTCCAGAGTTCCCACACCCAGCCAGCATGTCGGTCACATTACATACCAACTTTGGCGATCTGAAAATAGAGGTGTTCTGTGAAAGTGTACCGAAAACTGCCGAGGTGCGTTTCCAGATGATGGATTTCTCCAAAGAAACCCCTTTCCCCCTGACAGCCGTGCTGACAGCATCACAGAATTTCTTGGCACTCTGCGCATCTGGATACTATGATCAGTCACCTTTCCATCGCCTGATCCCGAATTTCATGATCCAGACGGGGGTCCTGGCAACCCGACCCCGGAGAATCCAAAGGCCGGCCAGAGCATCTGGGGTGCTCCCCTTTGAGGATGAGATCCGGCCAACCCTGAAGCACAACGCCCGCGGTATAGTTTCCATGGCAAACAAGGGCCCGGCAACCAACGGATCTCAATTCTTCATCTTGTTCGACAAGGCCGCTCATCTGGATGGGCTGAACACGGTGTTCGGCAAGCTCATTGGCGACGACAGTCTCGTGACCCTCTCCAAATTGGAAGCCCTCGAAATCGACAAGAAGAGCCGGCCTAAAGAGAAGGCCTTCATTGAGAAAATCACCGTCCATGCCAACCCATTGGCATAAGTTGCTTCGACTGCAATATAGAGTCTTGCACGTCGAGGTGTTGCCGCTATCTCGGGCTTTGCGCCGTCAATAGTCGCTGGTACTTGCTGTTGTCTCTTCGAGGCTCCAGCAGTGTCGAGCGAAGAGGCTCAAATGACACTTGAGTAGCGCTATAGACGATACTCCTTCAGGCTGCATCGATCAAGCTGTTCTTCTCGTCGCTGCTCCGATATGCCATGGATCCACCAGGAGCCCTGGGAAGTTGTCACGAGAGTACTAGAGTACTCTGCTCCCATTTGAGAAAGTTTGAGGCAAGAGGGGCTTTGGACCGATACGACCAAATTGATTCCTAGGAGATACAAAGCACTTGTATTGGTACCAACGTCAACCAAACCCTAGCTCATTTGTAGCTAACCAAGCTTGAGCTCTATTCTATCTAGGTCATCTGGAGTCGATGTTGGTGACCTCTCTCCACGGCATACATACATATGTATCTGACTTACTGAAGATCAACAGTAGATGAGCAAGAGTCAAGGGTTAGTGTGTATGCCTTCCTATCCTGCACTTTCGTCTGTGCATAGAATTCTTTACTACGGGTTGTTGATATACATATTCCACACACACAGCATGAATACATACCCGACCTAGGTGGTGTTCAGAGCCGCGGATTACTAGAGTACTTGACCACCGCACGCAAAGATAGAGAGGTCTGACAACTCGTATGCTTGTGTTTTCCTGATAAGTGTGCTGCGTGTGTGCCTTGCCCTGAAGACCGCCATCATCCAAAAAATAGTGATTGGTCAATGGATCAGTTGCTTGCAGTTTAACTTTCTAATCTCGTTTCCTCCAGGCTTGTCCACCAGAGTTTACTTGCGCATGTACTTTGAAGTAGGAATACAGCACCAGCAGGTATTAATCAGTACTTCGTCAGCCTCGTAGACAAAGAACAGTGTAACATGGCAGCTCACATGATACATCTGATCTCATACCATCCTGTGTCTTGTATTCGCGATGGTCCGTGCGCCACACCTCCTCCTCCTTAACCGCGCTGGCTATCCTCAATTGAAGATATTTATTTGATCTGATCCCAATGCAGCATTTCAAACCTGCAAGTATCTCTTCTCAAATACGTTCTCACTAGATCGTTTGGGATAAAGAAATCATCGGGGCCGCAATCAAGCACATCGTCTATCGCTATTTCGACTCGCCCAAGGAACCTTGAGAGAGCTTGTTGTCGCGGCTGCAGGGAGAGCTGGTGCTGGTTTATTGGAGGGACAGCTGAATGAACTACAAATACGTACAGGTTCACCGAAATAGGCTCCCATTGATCGTACCTTCCAAATCGGACAGAAAACCAGACAAAAGCAACTGCACCTTATCGGCAAGAAAGATATGCATAACATCTCTCGTCGATACAATGTATGTCCGACATTAAATGGGCATTGAATGTGCATTTACTCGACGTCGTCTGTGGGATAACCACTTTGGGCATTCATCTGCCTTTTTTTTCTTTTGTTGCATCGGATTGCCCCATCGCCCCAAGGTTCAGCCTCATCGTACGTCAACCCAACCAGAGTCCATATTCTGTGAGCATTCATTTGTGGTCTTTGGTCCACACGGCCTGTGGCCGAACATCGCAAAGATGACGATCAACGAAGACGTCCCCGGCATCCATGCCGCGGTTCAGATCAACGGTGTAGAAGTCGCCGAGTACGAAGCACCGGATGCTGGTGACGAGGATGCGCCTGTCCCGACCGTCACCAAATATGTCGAGTGTATCGACAACGCCAACTTCACCATCCGCATGGGCGTCAATAGGGCATATGAGTGGGGTTATCGCAACCATGCTCTATCCCTACAAGTCTACGTCGATGGCCATTGGGTCATAGGTAAACTCTTCAAGAGCCCGATGGCCCCGGACGCAGGTTTCTTCCCGCCGGCTGAGACTGTCATCCGTGGCCGAGAAGAGATCAACCCCTCTACTAATGAGTGGGTTTTACGGAACTTCAAGTTCGCTTCGGTCACCACAGGTATGACATACTGCTTGCCTCGAGGTAGCACGGGTGGAGTGCAGCTAACAAGCCATCTGTAGTCGACGAAGCTCAGCAAGAACGAGTGAAGGATGATCTGAAGATTGCGAGCAAACTTGGCGTTATTGAGGTCCAAGTCCTGCGTGGCATCGTCGGAGGCGAAGTCGTATCTCGTCCGGGCAACATCAAGAACAACAAATTTGAGCTGAGCGAAAAGTCGCTGAAAGGAAAGGCAGTTTCCCACGGAACAAAGTCAGTCAACAACCACCTCTCTTACGCTTTTTTATGCCTTGTAGCTGACCGCGAGAAGCTTCGAAAGTGGTACACGACTCGACAGGGTCCCGAGGTACTCAGACTTCGAGCCTCTTCCAGAAGACCGTGGCCCCATTGCCATCTTTCGGCTCATTTACAGATCAAGAGGTTCGTCAGTCCCGCGCACCCGTTCTTAACCAACCTAATCACACTACATAGAGGCACTTAAGCGAGAGATGATTATTCCGCGTACCCCGCCTCCTCGTTCTCCAAGACTTGCGGCCTTGACAGACGCCGAAAGGGATCGTTTGGCGAGAGAGCGGCTGGAACAGCTCAAGGTAAATCGATTTTCCTGGGGTCGAAGTGTGGTCCGGGCTAATAATGTTTGCTGAAAGGGAACGAAGGTCAAGCGTGAAGGCGATGCTCCAGTCAAACGAGAGCATGGCGATCACTACGACCTGATACAGGACTCAGCTCCTGGAAGACCATCCAAGAGGACAAGACTGAATTCCGGAGAAGAGGTCGAACTCATTGATCTAACGGATGATTAATAAATTGGCCACAGAGGAAAATGTAACCTGAATATGCGTTGCATTGACGGAAGTTTATGATTCCCCGCGGTAGCGCTCCCACTTTCGGAGTCTCGATGCCGTCTCCTCATCTGAGCATGGCTCTGAGGATTTTGCCGCCCAACACAGAAAGTGGGCGACATACAGTAGGTATGGATACTAGCGAAGCATGAGAGTGCAGATATGATTTGATGAGTAAATGCGATGTCCTCACAACCCTCTTCCCTTCTCTTCACCCGACGCAAGTCGTAGTCTTTACAGTAAACCAACTTTTCACTTGGCGATCCCATCGCCATTCATCAGTAAAATGAAGACAATATTACTTCTTTCAACCTTCCTAATATCTCGCACAGTCTGGGGCGCGTCGTGGATCGTCCCTGGTGCCGTCTGGTATGATACAGCAGGCAAGAAAATCGATGCCCACGGAGGAGGCGTCGTCCAGCGCGGTTCGACATGGTATTGGATTGGCTATAGTGCCAGCGACAGTGAGTGTGCTTTCTTGTTCAAGCCAGGGGAAACATCCAAGAAAAAGGAAGCGTAGGGACTGACGATTGGAGTATTGAAGATCAGACACCTTTGATGTACCAGTCGACCGACCTCGTCAATTGGGAGAATCTCGGCGAACAAGCTCCCAGCGTCACGGGGATGTGGCGGCCCAAGTTCGCGAGTCCCAATGGCTCATCATTTTGGGTGAGCAGCGGCAGTAACACTCTTTAAAGAGGAGGGGAATAGATAGCATTGCTGATGATGTGCCTCGTGGTGTTTATCTAGCTTTACGGCCAACAAGATCGAAACGTCCTGTCGTTGTCCTCCTCGCAGTTTGTCGGGGGCTATAGCCAGAAAGCCAAGGGATTGCTACCGCCCAATAAATATTCGTACTCGGACACTGGGATGTTCTTTGACAAAGCTACTAGTGAGTCTATCGCAACCGTTCGTCGGGTTTTTAATGCTTTTCCTGAAAATGAGAGGGCTTAGGCTATCTGATGGGACTGGCTGACTGGTATGTCATTAGATGTTTGGTATCTCTTGACGAGCGCCGACCATAATACTGTACAAATCAACAAGATCAACAGCGACGGCTCTATCGGAAGCCTCGCTAGTACACTGAGTATGCTTTCCCCATTTCGACAAGACTCAATAGTATACAGAAGTTCACTACACACGTCGTGCTGATGAGACTAACCACCCAATCTACTAGCCAAGGGCGCCTACGAAGCCCCCGGCATCCTCGAATCCGACGGCATCTACTTCCTCCTCGTCTCGGGCAAGACGGGCTACCGCGCCAATGCGAACCAGGCCTTCTGGGCGACGTCCCCCGCGCGGGGCCCTGGACGGGGCCGTCCGACATCGCGCCCCCGACCGAGAAGACGTACGGCTCGCAGAACACGTACGCGTTCGCGGTCGAGGGCAGCCGGGCCACGACGCACGTCTACATGGGCGACGCCTGGGACAGCAAGGGCTCCGCGGCCTCCAACTACGTCTGGCTGCCCGTCGCGATCGATGCCGGGGCCAGGACGGTCGCGCTGCAGTACCATGCCATGTGGAAGGTCGATCCGGGCACGGGGGTCGTGTCGTTCCCGGCGACGAGGAAGCGGTATGCGGCGGCGGAGGCCGAGAAGGTGGCTGGAAGAGACGGAGCGGTAGTGCCATTGGCGGCGAAGCGGTGTTTGAGTGACGACAACGTTTGCGCTGCTGCTGTTCCTGCTACCAACGGCGACAACAACAACGCCAACCAACAACGAACCAAGACCCACCGCCTCCGCACGGGAGACGAAGTGACGTTCCGGAACGTCACCGGCCGCCCTGGGACGCCTCACGAGTGGGTATCGGTTCGGTACACAGTCAACGACCCGGACGCGGGCGAGGCGTACGTCAAGGTCAACGACCAGACGGCGCCGGTCAACCTCTCCGAGTACAACTCACGCGCGGGGTACCACCACACGGTACCCGTGCGGCTGCGGCTCGACGAGGGCGACGTGAACACCATCACGTTAGGGGCGGTGGGCGCGGCGGGGTTCGAGATGGAGGTCGAGGGGCTCGAGCTGCACGAAGACGATTGAGTATAATTGAGCTGCTATGAATAATAGGAAAGAATGGGTCGGGTCCGAACAATAGTGTTTGACTGGGGTTACTGCTACGTTTATAGTTGAGGTATCATGATTTCTCGCTGGCGGTCACGTTATTTCCTGGACTTAGGGGTACTGTATCGTATGCTTTTTTTTGGTGTATGTTCTCAACTTTTGCCTATTCTTCATTTTAGTAAAACAGGAGTGAATAGTATATACATTTACTTTCCGACTTGTAGACCAAACAAACCGTTGGTCATTCTCCTGGGTATCAATGATGTTCCAAAAGCTCATAAACCGTACATGCCTTGCCGGTACCCTCTGCCAGAATACATGAAAAACACTTGGGCACATAATGACGTGATGCCAAAACAGCAGTCAACTAACGCATGCCTCCAATATCTCAGATATCAGTACTACCTTCATCGCGCCCGGTGAATATCTTATACAGCCGCCTACTCGCAGCCTGGCCGAGAGTGCGGTCGGTCAGAGCGCCGTCCTTGTTTGCGCTCTTTTTGCAGTCCTCCAAAGCCAGGGGACCCTCTGCTTCGAACCCCCTCACCAGCTCCGACACGGACTTGTACTTGTTGACGATGCCGTACGCCATCGGGGCCGTGATGCGCGCATTCTCTTGCAACATGCGGACAAAGATCTCGTTGGGACTGTCGCCCGTCCGGACCTGCCCCGATTCCATGCAGAAACCAGCCGAGGCCGCCGTCAGGTCCTTAACCTTGCGGTACGGAATCGTGGAGATGTGCTGCGTGAAGACCGCGATCCACTGCGCCGTCTCGACGGCAATAGGCGTGTGGTGGACGAGCACACCCGGATGGAGCTGCAGGGCCACCAGCGCATCTTCGATGGTGTCCTCGTCCACAATCTCGTGCGCTGCTGCCGCGGTCCTTCGCCGGGATTGACCCGACGGCGGCGGCGCATCCTCACCATTGCCACGAACTGCGTTGGTGAATTGGCGGTTGCGAGCGTTTCGGTTCTTTTTCTTCCAGAGCTCGACACCTTCAAGCAGATAAATAATAGTCTCGTTGGCAAAATGCGTTCGCATCTTCAATACATGCGAATCGAGGTCGTGGCCCTCGCTTCCGAGTGCGAGCTTAACGAACTCGGGTGCTTCAATAACCACCAGGACATGATTTTCAGGGGCGATACGCAGCGGGACGGGCTCCCACTATGTCGATGGGTAAGCAGGAAAGTCACTAAAAGGCAGCAAGCGTTACTCACATATCCTAGGTCCTCGTTGTAACGCGACTGGACTTTTCTTCGCCACTTCACTATGTGGTCGACGGGGTGGCTATGCCAACTACCTCGCTGCACTTCGAGGTCTTCTAAAATCTTATTGACTTGCAAATTAATGGCGGGTGCGAAGCTTTGCGGCAGATCAACTATCATTTCGGAGGTGGAGGCTTTCTTGTCGGTTCTCAGCTTGTTGACTTCATCCAGGGCCTTTTGGGTCGCTTTCTCCTGAGCCCGTTGTTCCTTGGCACGCTCTTTTTCGATACGCTTACGCTCCTTTTCCGCTTCTCGGGCCTGCTCCTTACGTCTCTTCTCCCATTCTTTCTGCTCCGAAGTCATTGCTACCGCCTTCTTGGGTGCTTGTGCCTGCGCCTTTGTAGCCTTTCGGGGAGATTCGCTCAAAGATCGGGCTGTATGCTTCAGCTTGGAGAAGTCGACGGCACTGAGATCCGGCAATTCATCCTCTGAGTCATCGTCATCATCATCAATTACGAGAACCTCCGCTTTGCGCTTCAATGGTTGGTGGTTTTTGGCCTTCTCTGGACTGGACCCGAGCTTCGTGTTGGTTTCTGGCATGGAACTGGATATAGGGTCCCAAGCTGCGTTCTTCTTCGATTTAACGGGCGAAACGAAGGACAGGTCGCTGGGGATGTCTAAATCAACGTCCACAGTTGGCTTTGGTCGAATTGGAGAATCATCTGCAAAGGGATCGCTGGAGATAGGGGCATTTTCTGTCGATTCCCGTGTTGGTTTGCTGGTTGCCACTGCGCTGGTTAATTTCGTCGATGACTTTCCCACGCGCGTGGGCTCTGGCAACCGTGAAGTCTCGCGGGCATCGTCTCTCGTCAGATCAAAAGCAACAGGGGAGCTACTGTTTTCGATAGGGTCGGCGATCGAATTCCATCTACCAAAGCTTGTTGGGCGCATGGGACCCGAGGTTCCGGCGGCTCTGGCGCCTGTTGCTGCAGCCCACGTTGAGGACCTGTTGTAGCTGCTACGGGCTTTAGCATCGTTCGAGGACCGCTCCCTGTTACTAGCTGAGTCAAACCCATCCAGGTCGCCCGTTACATCGAACTCATCCTCCAGGAAGAGGAAATCATTGTCGTGTTTTTCTGTGGGCTGCACAGGCGTCGCTTCGGCTCGCTTCGCAAGGGTTTCAACGGAAACGACGTCCTTCGAATCGAGTATGTCATTGACATGATGTTTATCGTGCGCCGAGTCGCGTCGAAGTGGTGGTGGTGAAGATGCAAACGCCACCCGCTGTGGTTGCAGAGACGGAGGTGGTGGGCTGCTCGAGATGAGGTCGATGACTTCGGCGGGCATTTTGAGTGGTTTGGAGCGAGAATTGGCTCCGACACCGGTTGGATTCGACTGGTATTCTTCAAAAGGTCATCATATCATTGAAGCTAGTAGCCCTCTTATGGATGCCGTTGACATCCAGCCAGTCGGTTGAATGACGCAAGGTTACCTGCTTACGTAGGCAGGTTGCAAGTTGACGATGGTGGTGACGCGTTGAAGCGCGCTTTGCTTCGCGGTAATTGCCCCACGAGAGCACGTGAGGCCACTTACAACTGGCTTACCTAATCTGGTCGTTTCTTAGAAACTGACCCAGAAGCATCATCAATGCGACCGAATCGATGCATTTCAAGAATTTATAATCATTTTACAAGTGATCAGATTAGGCTCTTCGCGGCTTCCTTTGGTCGTTTCACTGGGCAAGCGACCAAGCTATGTGGCAGGAATAGGATGCGTGCCCAGCCCTCGAGAAAGGTGAACCTTGATGCAAAGAAAAGAAAAAAAAGACCATCTTTGGCGAGCCTATTGGTGCTAGCAATCTGTAATTCCAGGGTCTCCATGCACAAATGGAAGATGAGTTTGAATCTGTCAGCGGATGGCTAATACTCCCAGCTCCATTACTTGGAGGGGTTGGCAGGCCTATGTCGTTGCTGGGTGAGCACCAGCAAATGCCAGCCAAAGTTGCCTTGGGCCTCAGTCATTCCAATCTCAAATTCGTTTCAAAGGCGAAGCTATCTTCGTGTGCACTTCCTTCGTTTCGGCCTCGGAGTACTATCCTCAATGTTCGTCCCAACATGACAAATATATAAGTTGCAACTGACGGGCTCGTCCGTTTCAGGATGCTTATGAGAGCTGCGGCTGTTGAATGCCTTCTCAATATTGACATCGTTCATCCAAAGTATGCCTTTTGCATGTGGGACAGCAACAAACAAATGACCACGGCCAAGAAGAAAACAAGAGTACCAACCTGCAAAAGGGGAAGAGGACCCGAGGCAAGATTCACGTCGGGCTGAAAACATCGCTGGAGTTATGGATGTCACCTCAGATGAGACACTGGCCCAACTTGGCTGATCTGAGGCTGAGAGTATCTACTTATTGGTCTCATGGGGACACAGAGGACTGCGAACTCATATCACGGGGTCTATTGACACCATGACCATGGCGGTCTTATTGCGTTGCCCGGGGTATTCCAAGCCCGTCTGAGGTATCTGCTGCCTAAATAAGTAGGTATTGACCAAATATACCTGTTGCACAAACAATCCACCATGCTCCCGGCTGGCTTTTTCTACCTCGTCAATATATGGTGACAAAAGGGCTGAATGTCTCATTTCACTTCCTAAGCACTCCAGCTGGGATGTCTGAAGATTCCCCTTGACAGGAACATCCGCCTTCGGATCGCCCAGGTGGGATGAACTCACCCGTCTTCTAGGAGGAGCACTAAGCTCTTCCGGTTGCCCTTTGCGATTTGTCCTGCATGACTGTCATCTAAATATCTACCGGGACATGGACCTTGCGAATTACAAGTATACCCGAGTTTCAGCGGGGTGATCCTCAACTCACCCCGCGCGTGAATTCAGGGGGTCCTCGTCGGAACGAGCGCTGTGGCCCATTGATACTATAATGAGAGGTCAACCTTGCTTAACGTGTCTCCGACTCCGATCCCGGCACTCGGAGCCCGTATGCAACGCCAACCGCTTGCTTTGTCATGCCCAAGGCAGGCACAGCGCAACTGCCGGGGAGGGGAAGGTGGGCGCACGGGGAACCGTTAGAAGCCCTCACCTGATACCTGCAGCAGCCAGCAATCTGAGATGACGCCTTAGCCCACGTCAAGGTAACATCGGCCTGGCCCTGAGCGCCGGCCTGTGGTCCCGCCATAGTCAGATGTACGTAGGGGGAAGGCAGGTCCAGGCCAGACAATGAAGCAGCTCAAAGGGGCGAGAACGGTCTTATCTCCACAAGAAGATCACGACAAAATACGACGTCGCCTCATCTCGACAGCTTTATTACAAAATTGGAAGGGCCGCTTCTGACGAGGGATCAACGCTGTATCACATGTAGAGCCACCCGCAGATCGAGGGTCACGAGATGGAACCCCCAGAGGCGCCTCAGTAGCCGTATAACAAAACTGAAAATCAAATGTGGAAATGGGTATCATAGAAGAAGGTTGCAATATTCTTTCTGCTTTTAGTACATATTTCCGGCACTCTAGAGGATCGCCATACGGTTAGGCAGGGCGGGGGCGGGCTTATTTTAGGTTGTAACGGCTTGGAAAGGCTTGGAAGGCACACATAAACACCCACGAAGATAAGAAGGCCGCTTAGATAATATTCCTCGGAGTAAACAGACAGAATGGTAAAGAACCAACGAAGCCTCGCGTCGGGGAACCACTTAGCATCCCGTCTAGGTTTGCAGCTGTATGAGAGGGACCAACCATGCTCCCTAGTGGGATATCTCACATCTCATCTATCGCGTGAGAAGGGGCGCTGAAGTGAGGTTACATAGTCGATGAGTAGTAGCCCAGGGGCCCCCCAAAAAAACTTTAACCACCATCGGACCAATCGTATTGCAAATATTCCACGTCTCGTCGCTTGCTATCGAGTCCACTTACTGTGGTATCGTATCAGCCAAGCTAGGGGGACATACGGCGTGGTTGCCAGGATGATGTGAATCTCAAGACTCAAGAGCCGCTATTCCCGATCGCACGCCAGTCCTCTTTGAAGAAAAGACCAGCAGGGTAGGGGGCAAACCATTCAATACGAGATTTAAGAAGTCCCGGCTTCATATAGGCTCTGCTGGAAGGCACCAATTTCAGCGGCGGCTTATATTGATGATGCGTACGTTTGACGCGGATCTCTATTAGCAGGGGTAGTTGATCACTGTAGGCGAGACATTTGACGTTCACGTCTACACGCATCCATGTATGTTGCCGTCCCATCGTTACTCAGTGCCGTGCAGCGGGATGGACCTGGCAGCGGGTTGGATTTAATCGGGAATGCGGGGTGCAGGCTGGATGCCCCAGCAGGCATCGTGATACGATGTTGTATTTTCTTACAATAGTAAGGTAGTAATTATATAAAAATTAGAGGGTCTCTCGATGCTGAAAAGCGACTCTGCTTTGTAATATCACAGCCAGCTAAGCTGAACAGATAAGTACGAAGTAACTAATACTTAAACTTGGCGACGCACACTGACCGTAGCTTCACTTCACGATGCTGCCCCACTATCGGCGGTGCCACACGGATACACTTCCGCGGGAGTATTTAGAAACTCACTTATCATCCGCAGTATGTATGTTTCAACACGAGATTTGACATCGGCCAACACCGATGTCAAGATGGACTGCCACGTTCGCGACCAGGGAAGTCATGGCGCGTTGCGACTTCATCACGGCGATCAACGTCCGACCCCAACTTCCAAGTAACCTACTCAGGCCCCTCAAAATGAAATCCATTCCATCCCTGACCCTTCTTCCTCATGCCTGAGTGATTGCATCACCATTTTCAACCTGGAGAAATCGAATGCAGGCTCGCAAGGATAACAAAAGAACATGCTCCATTTTACGAGTATTAAAAAGAAAATACCGAAGATAAGGTAGTTAATATAGGATTCTTGGAGATTTCTAGGCAGCGCATTTGTTTTGGAGGAGCCTATATCAGTGCCGAGATATAGACGTGCGATCGTCCCAAATTACCGGCATTGGTGGAAAAGACGAGCAACCAGGATTCTGAGTGACCCATCACTTTACAACCAGTCGCATTTGGTCTCTGGGTGGCCCTAAGACCGAATTTCCTCCCGCTCCAGGACCGAGCACACCCAAGAGTTGGGTCATTGTCGCTGAGTGGACATTGTCGCATTGCAAGTGTATGAAACGGACTCCGAAGGGTGACGCAAGATCCTACGTATACGAACGGCACTGCTATCTTTTGTTCCTTCGATCCCGGAACTGACCCCGGGCACATCACACAAGGCTTCGGGCGCAGACTCTAAGCAGCATGTCTCGGGAACCGGGAGCCTTCTCGTAACACCGCATCCAATAATGACGTCTCCTGGAGTGGCTCACCTCCTGTAGGTTAAATGATCCAGTCGGAGGCTATGCATTGCAGAATTTCCAGGAAGCGCGTCCTTGCGTTGCGTCGCGATGAAGCAATCGCTCATTCTCACCCACTTGCACCGTCGTGGTTTAATATGGAAATCCAGGTCATGGCGCAAACAGAGACCCCCCTTTTTTCCTGCCTGCCATCTGCATATCAGCCAAATCGGAAATCGGGCTATCCTCATTCGGTAAGAAGAATTGGCACCATCGTGCCATCTCGTGCTGCCTCCACGATGCAAACGACTGTACGTCAAGTGGACCGATAAGTCATGCAAGCAATGGATAATGCAATTACCGTACATGATTCAGTATTGGATGCCTCGAGCAGATAGAAGAATCGCGAGCTTCCCCCAAAGATTCCATCGATTGATAGTTCTACAACTAGACTGGAGGTCTGCGGTGACTGACAGACACATTTTTTCTTCTCCATCCCATCTACTATTTGCTCGCGCCGTTGCACGCTTAATGTTCCGCAAGATTCCAAGTTTCCCGCTTCTGCATGCGCTACGGCGCAACCAGGCCACGTTCCCTTCGCGATTGATAACACTTCATGCCACTTCTAATCATGTGTAATCTTTCACGATGGCATTAGTGAGTCAGTAACACCCTGAATTATTGGCATCCGAAGAACTTGGACCACTTTCCTCGAGCCTGCTACTACTATACAATGTATATCTCTCTATAGATATATATGACACCGGTAGCTAGGTAGTCCTGACCTTTCCACCGCCATTATTGCATCCGGAGGAGGGGACATGGACTCGGAGATCGGTTGGAATCCGACTGCGGGTAGGCGGTTCCGCACAAGAGACGAGCCAGGTGCAAAGACCTTCTGCTATCGTGTAGCGCGTGTGCGTACGTTGACTGTGGCTGGCCGGGGGTAGTAGCTGGGGAGCTCGCCTCCAATTGGCTTCCCCCTTTGCTGATGCGATGCTTCTTTTTCTGCTTGCTTACTTACTGCCGGTACCTTGCTTTTTCTCTGCACTCCTGGTCCCTGGCATGGCGAGCTGCAAGCTTGGTTGGTTCCTGCGCGAACTAGGAAGATGGACCCCACCACATGCACATACGCTCTGCACCAAAAGCGTCCATAGCGCGCCGTCCACCACCACGCACTTGGTCAAATTGGTTCGGTCGCCGGCTGATCGTCTCCCTCGTTACCCGTCGATTTCGATTTGGGCGGTTTCTTCTCATTTACGCGGCACACTATCTGTCCGCCCGGCACCTATGCACAAACTCCAACTGAGCCGCCTGCTTGTAGTTGTGCGATTTCTAGGCTAACCTACTACCCAGTAGTGGAAGTTGGTTAGGCCCGTGGCTTGGAAGGAAAGGGGATTTATGCGTCGCGTGCGTTGTCTTCCAAAACCTATCGTGATTCAAGTGTTCCACATCGAACCTCTTGTCTCTTATATGCTCGTCTGAAATATAGGCTCCTCTGGTAAGGTTATCTCCTAACAGATGGCGGGATTCGTCTGAAGCATTCCGGGCACTGCCACTGGATTTTGCGATGGCGGTTTGGTGTATGTGGGTGGTTCGGTGGCTAGGTGGTTGAACAGCATGGCAGTTTGATGCGTTGCGTTCCGGGTCTCAGATTCTCTCGTCATTGACAGGACGACTTGAACGAGTCTTCTGCTTCTGTCTCTCTTGACATGGAACCTTACCAGAACCGTTTCAGACGTTTCTTCGCCGCCGCCACCAATCAGCACAGCGGCTGCTAGTGACCTCTCTTTATAGATAGCCACAAGAATGTGGTATGCGCTACACAGCCGACCCAACCTACCTGAATCTGTCGTGATGATTCCCCCCTCGTGCCACCTTGGGCGTTGCTGGAAGACGTAACTCGAAAGGCTAATAGAATGTGGCATATGCATGTATGTACACGCTATCACGCGCATCTCATGCTGACGAACGGACGTTTGTGTGTGTGTGTGTGTGTACATCCCACCACCTCTACCACTTACAAAACGTGACGGGTGGTGGTGGTGGTGGTGATGATCTTGGGCCTAATCCGCCATCCCAATCAAAAGGCTGACAGCGCTTGGGACCCTCGTCCTTCCCACCTCCCAGCTGGCGCGGGTCTAATTTGGGCTATGCCGGATTGAGCCAGCGACCCTGCATCTTGCATTGCTGGTCCGCTTGTTTGGGCATGGCGGGCAGGGACTGGCAAAAGGTGGATATGGCCATTCGCAGTGCCAGCAATGGCCCTACCCCGAATATGTTTCATCAATTGACCCCCAAATTTATCATCTCGGCGCCTCTTAGCCTCTGGCCATCTGCGAGTTGCTTGCCTTTGAAGTACCTACAGTACCAGCCTGCACCCTCCCGTCTCCCACTCACTGCCCCCCCTGATTCAGATACCTACTACTTACTTACTACCTTAGATAATAATCATTATACCCCTTGTGTCGTCTGTGACTACCAGCTTTTCGCTGCCCGCGACAATCTTACACATACGGTACATACATATCACAAGCAGTCACTTGTTTGCGTGGTGTATGCGAAAGTAGGCCTGATGAAAAAAACAAGTCCAGGCAACACGTGCAGCGCTGCCCATCCAATTCATTCATTCACTGATTCCTACCTACATACATACATCATCCATACCAACAGGCAGACCTGTCTGTCTGGAATAGGAAGTACTGTGCCGCTGCTGCAGTAAGCGCAAGTCTACATAGGCCTGTCCCTGTTTGCTAATGATCTGGGGGTTTGGGAAATTTAACCAACATCCCCCCCGTTGTTGCACATCCTTCTGCAACCGCTCTACAATCTTTTTTCTCCCTCTCCTCCCGTTGCGACGAGACACACCCACATGTCGACTTGAAGGAAACCGCGGCAATCTAGTTCAGCGCGGCCGCAAAGAAAGCCCTCATGCAAAGGGGTTTAGACACCTTCGAGGCCAGACCGACTGCGCATTCCTCTCCCGGCCGGAACTCTGGGATCTGGGGTTCACTTCGCTTTTAGGATTTCCCACGACAACCGCCCGGCGGCAATTCGCATGAATTGACCTGGCCTTGCATTCCAACGCAAGCAAAAAATAACACTCGGCATAAGGCATAGCCAATTCGCCCGTTTCACTGCCTAAGGTTACCAACCGACCCCCGCGGTTTCCGCGCGCCCTCACGAAATTTTGTTGCGTTTCGAGCCTTTTGTCCCGGGTGTCTCTTCGTAGACAGAGACAGCCCTCGCCATCATGGCCTCTTCACCCCCGGCATCACCTAGCATGATGTCGCGACCTGCAAGCGCCATGATACGGCCCTCGCCACGAAGCAACAGTCGCATGAGCTTAAATAGCAAAAGCAGAGCATCTGACGAAGATGGCGGACGGACAGCGGTTAAAGTTGGTAAGTGAACATATAGCCCATTGATTCTCTCTCGCTGGATATCTGGAGCGCCGGGCCCCGGGATAGAGCAGGATGCGCCGAGCACCACTGCACCGAGAATATGGCTAACCTATACACTCACATGCAGTCATCCGAGTGCGCCCGCCTCTAAACCCTAACGATCCCGGTTTCGATCTGATACCCCAACGTTTTCAGCGTGCTATGGTCCAGGCGACTTCACCTACGAGTCTTTCGATAGATGCGCCGCAGGGCAAGAAGCTCTTTGTATTCGATCGCGTATTCTCCCCCGATACCAACCAGGAAGGTATATGGGATTACCTCAGTGACAGCGTAAATGCCTTTCTGCAAGGCTACAACGTCTCCCTGTTGGCCTATGGTCAGTCTGGAGCTGGAAAGTCATTCACCATGGGTACTTCCGGCCCGGTAGAACAAACGGATCTCGACAGGATGGGAGTTATCCCCCGCGCCGCGACTGAGCTATTCGAGAAGCTTGAAGGGCCCTCCAAGAAATCCAATCGCAACTCGATGTCCGGGCTTCGCGCACCCCAGCGATACTCCATAGGGCAGACTTCGCCCTCGGGCAGTGCTACCCCGGCCGAGAAGAACTGGCAGCTGAAAGCGACGTACGTCGAAATCTACAACGAGCAGCTTCGCGACTTGCTTGTTCCCGGAGAAACGCCACAGCATGAACGTGGCACGGTTACCATCCGCGAGGATACCAAGGGCAACATCATCCTCACCGGCCTCCGTCAGATGGACATACACTCGATGGAAGACTTGATGAACGCTCTGAACTTCGGCTCTACGATCCGTCAGACCGACGCCACAGCCATCAACGCGAAGTCGTCTCGTTCTCATGCCGTCTTCAGTCTCAACCTGGTCCAGAAAAAAGCCAAGTCGCAGGGCACCGAGGGAGTCAACAAACGACATTCGGTACCCGTGGAAGCCATGACTGGGGGCGAAACGTGGGTGACGACAGACAGCAAGCTGCATTTCGTCGATTTGGCCGGTAGCGAACGCCTGAAAAACACCGGCGCGCAAGGCGACCGGGCGAAAGAAGGAATCTCGATCAATGCCGGCCTGGCTGCACTGGGCAAGGTCATCTCGCAACTTTCTTCGCGATCTCACGGCGCACACGTATCGTACCGCGATTCCAGACTCACGCGCCTACTGCAAGACTCTCTTGGTGGCAATGCCATTACGTACATGATTGCTTGTGTCACGCCGGCCGAATTCCATCTCAGTGAAACTCTAAATACGGTCCAGTACGCCCAGCGCGCCCGTGCCATCCAGAGCAAGCCTAGGATTCAATCTGTGGAGGAGGGCGATAAGCAGGCAATCATTGAGCGGCTCAAGGCCGAAGTGGCCTTTTTGCGTGAGCAAATTCGTAGTGCTGAGCGTGGCGGAAATGAGCGCCGCAATTTGGCGACCACCGAGAGGTCCGAGCGACTCAACAACGAGCGCGAGGCGGAACTCCAAAACCAGCTGCTTGACGTTCAGGAGAACTACACTACTCTCAGCCAACGTCACGCTAAGTTGATTGCCGAGATGGCGAAGGCACGAGACAACGAGGAGGCCGAGAATCAGCAAATGGAGGAGAGCGCCGGAGACACCGCCACCGAGCGTCTTAACCGCTCCAACTCCTTTGCCCAGGCCGTGGAGCAGGTGGTTCTCGAGTACGAAAAGACGATTCAGTCGCTCGAGCAGTCCCTTTCCAGCACCCGCACTACTCTGTCCAATACCGAGACGAACCTTCTGGAGAAAGAAACCAAATGCGCCTATACTGAGACAATCAACACACAACTGCAAGCCCGTTTGCAGAAGCTGATGGATCGCGAAGCCAATACGGAAAACTATCTGCATGATCTCGAAACCAAGCTTGACGGACACACCTCGGGCGAGGAAAAGAACGCAACGATTATACTCGAATTGCGAAAGGAAATCGCACGTATTCGGGAGAATGAGGCTGCCGCAGAGGACTACATTTCGACACTGGAAGAAAGACTGGCCGAGGCCGATCAAGATACTGAGCTGATGCAGCGTGAGATTGACCGCCTCGAACAGGTTATTGAGCGGCAACGAAGTCTTGGCAAGCTTGACAACCTGCTGCACGAACTCGACAGCATCCAACCGGACGGAAAGCAGCCCGATGGCCAGTCTGAATCCAACACGAATGGACTCGGGCAGCGCCGTAACTTCTCCGATCGATCGGCCCGGAGCCACTCGAGCCGACCACCTACTGTTCAAGGCCGACGTTCTACTCTTGCGGAGGTTGGTGAGGAGGAAACTGACGAAGACTCGTCTAGGGGAAGCTGTCCAGAATGAGGCATTCTCGGAAGATGAAGAGGTCACCCATCACAACGGCGAGAAGATCGACGCCGACGAACACGAGCTGCCGCCCCCTAGTCCCGCGCAAAGCAAGTTCGTCGCCGATAAACTGGAAAACGTGACCGAAGAACTTGTTCACCTTCGTATGGAACACGAGAGCACCCTGCACGAGTTCGATGCACTTCATAGCAAATATGAAGAGGCCCTTAAGACACTGGCCGAGCTCCAGGACGCCGTGGACGAGGCTAAACACCCTAGCCGAAAACGTGACTCTCTCCTCTCGGCCGCATCACCAGGAGATACCCGACCGCCCTCTTTTTTATCAGACGCGCAGTCCAGCGACGTCAAGGATGGGACCCGCTTATCATCGCGATCGCTTTCCTCGGAGCTATCCTCAGCTATGGACTCCCCAGCTACTATCGATTCTACTGAAATTCCGGATGCGACAACGCCCAAGCCTTCTGAGTCGAGGGAGACTCTGATTCCCGAGACGGCAAACAATGATGCTGCATTGGCATCGGAGTTGGAAAAGCTCAAGCTGCTTGCTCTTGAGAAGGAGTCCGCAGAAAAGAAGCTGGCTAAGAAGTACGCCCAGCTCGAGGAACAGCACCAGGAAGCCTTGAATATGGTCGAAGACCTGAAGACCGAAGTCATAAAGGCCAGGCACGCCGAGCCCACATCCCCACGGACTGCCACCCCGGTCATTCGCCGCAAGTCTAGTCAAAATGTTATGATCATTGACCGGGCGCATCGGTCCTTCGCATCACTACGAAACATCGCCGCAGATAACTTTGAGGAACAGCCGGACGTTATGCAAAATTTCGAGCTCAATCTCAACACCGCCATGCACGAGTTGCATGCTCGGTCTGAGCGCATTCAGGAGCTTGAGGCAGATGTTAACAACACCAGGAAGGAAATGGAGACAAAGATGACAATTATCAACGGTTTGACGCGCGAGCGGTCAAGTTTGAAGTCCAGTCCCATGGATATGTCCATGATTGCGACATTAAAGAATCAGCTGGAACAGAACGAGAGCCAACTACGCCAGATGCAAGAGGTACATGCCGCGCGCGAAACCGAACTCATGAACGAACTCGAGTCTCTCCGAGCTTCTATGCAAGAGATCTCTGCTGCTCGGTCAGCCCCAACGGAGTCTTCGACTGCCAAGGACGAGCTGCTCTCTACCCACGAGAAGAAGATTGCGGAGTTGCAATCGGAACTTGCCGGCTGGGAAGGCAAGCATCAGACTACCCTCGACAATATGCAGGCCACCGAGCAAACTATGCAACAGACTATCAAGGAGCTTGAGTCGCGAGTTGCCGATGTTAATGCCAAGTACAGCCAGGTCCGTGAGAACTCGCAGGGTGAGGAGCAAAGCAAGGAGGCAGATGCTAAGCATCAAGACCTGGTTACGGCCCTAACCAAGGAGATTGGCGATTACAAGGCCATCATCGCCAGCAACGCTGCGAAGGTTGCTGAGCTTGAAAGTGCCCACTCTGCCGCAAAGAGCCAGCTTGAGGAGGCCACACGTGCCCGAGACCTGGCCGCTGCCGAGTCAGATAAGCACAAGAATCTCCTCGAAAAGCTGGAGGCACAGATTGCCCAACACGAGGAGACAATCAAGAGCCACCAAGAGAGCTTCGAAGAGCTTGAAACTGAGCATGCGAAGGACATTGACGAGATCCAGGCCGAGTCCAAGGAGGAGTATGAGTCCCAGATCTCCATTCTTATGACGGAGCATGCCGAGAACATCCGTATTCTGGAGAGCGATCTCTCTGAGGCTCGTGATGAGTTGATGAAGGTAGCTACGGAAGTCGCGTACGCTATGGGTCTCGAGGTCAGCGTCGAAAAGATCTCAGAGCGTGTGGAGCTCCTTATCGCAGACCAGAAGGCGCTTGGTACCGAGAAGCGAAAGAATGCCGAGCTCGAAGGTCACGTTTCTGAACTTGCCTCTATCAACAACACCATCATGCGCGACCTGGAGACGGTCAAGTCGACATTGAGCGAGTTGCTGCAAGTGGATGGCGAAAAGGCGAAGAGCCCGCACTCATCCGTCTCGGAACAGGTTGCGGCTTTGAAGAAGCGGATGGCGGATCTCGAAGTTAAGAACAAGAAGCACTCTCGCTTGGTAGAGGAGCTCGAGGATCAGTTACAGACAAACTTCGACCAAGCCCAGATTACAAACAACCGTTTGTCAACACTGCAGACTGAACGCCAATCTCAACTCGAGGAAGCCACTACCGCAAGGATCAAGGCCCAGAGCGAGCTGGAGGCCATCAAGGAAGAATATGCCGCCCTTCAGGTACGCTCCCAAACTATTGACATCCTCTCGGGATCCAAATTGCTGACTTTACTCCAGGCCAAATTCGATGAGCAAGGCGCAAACTCGCAAGTTCGCAAGACAGCCTCGCATACATCCTTGCCATCGCCTCCGCCGGCGATCCCTCTTCCTCCTCTACCTGGCATTGGTGGAGCTACGTCGCCTACCTCGGCAGGAGCACCTGGCGGCGGACGTCCTCAGAGCAACGATATGGCAAACCTGCAGATCCGGGAAGACCAAGAAGCCCGCATTCGCTCCATTGAGCGACACCTCAATGCTGAGAAGCAACTGACTTCGACCTTGGAAGAGGCCCTCACTGACCTTGAGAAGCAGTCCAACAAGGTCAAGACCGACTGTGAGGCTTGGCGCAAACGCGCTGTGGAACTCGAGAACGAAGTCAAGCAGCTCAAGGAGAAGCCTCAGCAGGACAGCCGCTGGCGCGACAGCCTTCACCAGGTCGAAGAAGAACGCAAGAAGCGCCAAGATGCCGAGAGAGCTCGCGCCCACCTGGAAGAGCGGATGAACGCCATCAACAACAAGAAAAAGAAGAAGGGCAGCCTCAACTGCTTCTAGGCGTGGCCGCTTTTGGCCGTCCTCCTGGTCGGCTTGGCGTTTTTGGCTATATACCTCCTGTACTCGGATGGATACCATATCACCGTGCGGTCTCATTTTGAGCTGGCCCTACCGTCTTGGAACCAGCTGATCCGGACGCCTAGGGTGGCTTGATTGTATTGCCTCACCCTGCGACCACTCCTTGTACTCTACCCCACCTTACTGTATCCGGGAACGAAGTGCTCCTCGTTCTGGGTCATCCCTTCGGGCATTTACGTTTCTTGCCCTCCCCCTTATGATCTTCACTTTACTTTCAACCATGACCCAAACTACACCACATCTTCTTCTGTAGTCAGCCTTTGATTGTTGACCTACAATTTGCGACGACCTTGGACGGGAAACGAACAAAACCCACGCAAGCATAGCAACGTGTCCATGGATGGAATGAAACCTGAGTCCTTCACCACATCTAATGGCAGCGCTTCTTGCCCGCGCCTTCTATACTTAATCTCTCCGCGCCTCTGACATGACGCCCACCCTCCCCTTGGCCAAGGGGAGATGGGAGGCTGGGAGAAAACAGAAGGCGGGAAACCGACCTACTACATACGAATAAAGAATGCTGCTTGAGAGGCCCAAGCCGAATTGTCCATTCTGAGATACCACTTTTGCACCCATTTCCTGAATTTTGTCTTGTACCCGTTTTCTAATGTCGTTGCTCCACGTTTATTTTACTTTGTCTTCCCTTCACTACAGGTGGCAGCGTGTTGTCTACTTCTGCGCGCGTTTTTGATAAACTGCTTTTTTACTGCTGCGACTACTACTACTACCCCCTTTGATGTTCCTCTCTTACTTGTTTTGGTTTCTCGAGCGGGGTGGAATGGCTGGGAGGAGGTTATGCGGATGAGAGGGTTGAATACGTGGAAAGAGACAAAGAAAGAGAAGAAGAGAAAGAAGAGGGAGAGAGAGAGGAAGAGGAAGATAGAGAGCTGGGTGTTGTGCCCTCCCCATAGGCAAACATGGCATATGAAGATGGTGGTTTAACGTTATGAATGAGGGCGTCGTTGATGATGGTGGACATGAGCGCACAAACCAGCCAGCCTTCTGTTGCTATATAGTTGTCGGAATGTAGAACGTCTCTTTCCACCCTGCTGCATACCATGCTCCATGACATATAACAGGTGATACATGTGATATTGATGAAGTGTTGTATAATTTACCGAAAGGGGGCATAACCCAGGGTAGACGATACTGCTATTTAAAGTAAAGACTATGGAGGATGGGCCGCCGGAATGGGAGACAACACTCAACTCAGGACTATATGTGTGGTGCATACTCCAAACGCACAAGGTCGCTTAGTATCCTTTTTTCTCAATAGACGCTCGTACTGTGAGATGGGCATGGGGCACAATCTGGCCAACATCAGGAAGATAGGTCATGGTTTCACTTGCTTGGTTCGATTTATTCAACTTATACTCCAAGAGTAGGAACGTTGTGACGAATGAGCGACTCTGCAAGACGAGATTGTTTGCCGTGCTTGCTACAAATGAAACATCCTTCGTCCCCTATACAGTCTCTTCCACACTTTCCCTCGAATGAAATTCACTGCTCCCGATCTGAAACACAGGAACAGAGGTCAGAGGTGTGACATGTGTGTGTGTGTGTACGTGTCTCCCCTTCCTCTTAAGCAGCATTCTGCTTCTTGCGCTCCTCAAAGACGGCCAGGACCTCCTCGGCCGCCTTGACGCCCGACAGCGCCATGGCGCCGAAGGTGGGACCCATGCGGTTGGCCCCGTCGACCTCGCTGAGCTCCATGCCGCCGCAGACGAGGCCGGGGACGATCTCGCGGGTGCCCTTGACGATGGCGTCCTCGGCCGTGTTCATGTCGAGGCCGCGCATGCCGCCGAGGCGGTCGAGGGCGCCCATGCCGACGAGGCGCTTGGCGCTGAAGGCGCCAAAGGGTCCGTCGTGGCCCGTCGTGCTGACGATCATGGGGGCGTTGATGGTGCTCGGGTCCATGCAGGACTGGTCGTCGTGGTGCATGGCGACGAGGGTCCAGTTGGTGACGACGCCGGCGATGCGGAGGCCGCCCGGGGCGGCGTCGTCGCGGCGCGTGATCAGGTCCTCGACCGTGGTGGCGTTGAAGAGTTTCACGTTGGGGAAGGAGAGGACCTTGGACAGCAGGGTCGAGGTGAAGAGGGCGGCGTGCTTGACCACGACGTAGGCGCCCTCGTCCTCGAAGGGGATGCCGAGGTCCGTCAGGAACTTGTCGGCGGGCTTGCGCATGACCATGGCGCTGAACAGCTGGCCACCGAGCCAGGCACCGCCACCTATACCGCGTTAATTACATTGCAAATAAAAAGGTAAGTGATTTGGAGGGTCTAACTCACCAGGCGAGACGCTAGCCTCGATGATGGCAATCTTGAGGTCGGGTCGGGCCTTGGCCAGGGTGTAGGCGGTGCTCAGGCCGCAGGAGCCGGCGCCGACGATGACGACGTCGGACTCGGCGTAGGTGTCCAAGTCGTTGAAGTAGCGGCGGGCCATGGTGCGCGCGACCTGCGACTCGCGGATGGTCTCGAAGGCGAAGTCCTTCCACTTGCCATCGGCGACGTCGACAGCGGTCTGGGCCTTGCCGGTTCCGACCGGAACGCCTCCCTTGTGGGGGAGGGTGGCGGGCTCAACGCAGTCAAGAGTCACGGCAGGGGCCATTGTTGCGGTGGTGGTGGTGTATGGTTTCTAATCAGAGGGTTAGCAATTGTGTCGGAGGATGTTGGGGGTTGGACAATGAAGAGCATGATCCTTTCGCTGGTATTATCCAGATCAAGTTTACGCCGTATAATCTCAGAACGAGCTCTGTTTTTCTTTTCTTCCTTTTTCGAGGAAAGAAAGAAAGAAAGAAAGAAGAGCCTCCCTTCATCTCACCACTTCTGGCCCCCCATCTCCCAACTGCAACACGAATAGTGCCGAGTGGGTTGGATGAGGGGGAGAGGAGTGATGGTACGAATGGGAGGCACAGAGACACGAACACCGGCTCAGCTCGCCTCAAGCCATTACCTGACAGTGATGATTTGTGAGGGTTTGGTTTTCATGATCATGACTTCTTTTCTCTAGTCATACGCGGTCACCTATAGTGACTTCTGGATAAACCGTTCGAGGCCATGGCTTCCATTGTCGCCATAATGACGACCCGTACCGATCAAGTGTACAAGTCTGCCATTTGTGTTAGTGGATGTTGTGGGGAACAAGGGGGCGTAGATATCCGTGATGATGAGTCACGGTGCGTACTACTTGTGTGTGTGTGTGTTCGAGTTTGAATCTGGAGACAGATTCGAGTGCGAGTGCAGTTTTGATGATGGAACAGAGGAAGATAAGGGATGAGGAGAGGGTAAGAAAGAAAAATCCAAAAGGGCATGCTCAGTGAGAGATATATATACCCTGATGCCCATGACTTCAGAGAGGTGGGTGGGATGAGGGGTAAGGAAACCGTTACTCACGCGATGTGCAACAGCATATCTGCATGTACACATCGGGTCGTCATGGCCTAGTCGGCGTCGAAAACGAATGGCCGAGTTTGATAACCGGGTGGGTTCCCATTGGAATCACCTCGCCATGAGCGGGATGCTGGTTGGATGGACGAGAAATAGGCGAACTGTATTTCCTCGCGACTAGTCCCGTTCGAATATGCAATCCTGAACTAACCTAATAATAAGAAAATGGACAACAACCGCCCGAGACTAAGTGTCTGCTGTATTTTGGCCAACACTGATTTGATGTAATTGCTCGGTACCTACTCCGTACGCTACTGGCTAGAACCTTCCGTTTGCTAGCACTCCCGGCGTCCAACCTCCATCGAGAACTACCGCGACAGTACCAGGAGGAGTACTGCCCGCCGTTGACGAACCTGGGACGATCTTCCCTCGAAATCTGGGTCCCTTGCCATCTTGTCCGCAACACAACAGTCCGAGATCAACAACGACCTCCCTCCCACCTCCGATACTCTGCAGCGCATATCGCGCATCTGGATGCCCACAAAGCGTACTACGTTCCTCGAACCAGCAGGGTAGCTTGCGTGGTCTAGAGCATCATCATCGTCCCTACAGATCAGCAAAACACCGGTGACAAAATGGCGCGTTCGGATGAGGCGGCCGCTTTCTTCCTGGCCGTGTACAGCGCCGTGCGAGAGATCCCGCCGGGCAAGGTAACGACTTATGGGCATATCGCCAAGCTGGTGGGCACCCCTCAGAGGCCTCGCCAAGTAGGCGTCTGCTTGAAGCACCTCTCGCAAGACCCGGATTCGCGGCACAACCACAACAATGTGCCGTGGCAAAGGGTCATCAACTCCAAGGGACTCATCTCCCCCAGGTATGTGAACGTCAGATCAGGAGAAGACAGGCGAGAGCGAGCCTCTTTTCTTGAGAGGACAACACCAGGTTCCAGAGCTCATGGATGTCCAGGTCACAGCCCTCCGGTGCTCGGAATCAGGCAGCGGCTCTCGAGGCCGAGGGAGTCGAGGTATCCACCGGTTCGCTAGGCGAGCTCTCGGTGGACTTCAGTCAATATGGATGGTTTCCACGCTCGTTACCGTCCGAAGCCGACGAGGATGACGAGGAAGTGGACGACGAAGAGGACGAGGAGGATGGAAGTGAACAATAGTAATTTCGTCAATATAAATTATGTCACACATTGAATCACTAAGCGTCACGTTCAATACGAATTCTAAGTATGCTTTTATGCCTCTTGGATCGGGTTGTATTATGAATTTCATCTAGAGAAGCTAGAGATAACGTGCAACTTCAACCAAACGGTTGTCTGTCAAACGTCGCCATGCCACACAATGGTTTCCCATCAGAGAATCATAGATATGGAACCTAGTAAAACTAAATTTCTCGTAAGCGCATGCCTCAAAAAAGGGTTGGCAGAGAAAAAATGGTAGGATAGGAATGTCAGATAGCGGTTGGACGAAATCGTTTCCACATTAAAATTCGGAACAGGTCTGTGAATTACGCTTTTTCATCATGAAAAGGGAAGGGTGTAAGAAGTGACAAAGAGCTCGAGAGTAGACATACCATTGTGATTGCCATTGGTGATTGGGTTGTCGGACCGAGAAAGCATTTTGCTTGGTGTTGTAGTTGGTCGGCCAGACTTACCTTGGCGTGATGGAGCTGCAATCGCGACAAAGGCCCATTACAGCGAATGGTCCTGTTGTTGCACAGCGATCTGTACGCAGTCGCCTGCTAGAGAGGCACTGGTAGCGTGATCTAGCCTGCCTGGCCTGCAGACAGTTCTTGATGTTGAAGAAAGATGAGAACCGTAGAAATTTGGTAGGAGGAAAGAATTATATAGCACCGAAGTGGACAGTGGGATTTTTTTTCTTCGTAGTGGGGGAAACAACCGGCCCAACAATTGACCGAAATGCTTGACGGTACCTAAGGTTCCAACCTAGAACCTCCCGCTCTGAGCCCCACTAATAACATTTCCATACCTATCGATCCCCTCACCAGACTACTTCCTCATGTATAATCCAAGGTCTCGTTTCATTTGGTGCGACCAATTGCCCTTAAACAACATCTTGGATGCACACACTGATATTTGAAAATGCGGTTCGTCTTGAGATCCAGAGTGCGGATACTCTAGTTGCCCATATGCAAGCAAATCCAACCGCTTGAATACCAAGTGCCTTTTTACTTGAGGACATCACCCAAGTAGTTTGTGTCCCGGAAGGAAACTGAGGCCGTATTTCCTGCTCGCCCTCGTGGATGCAGTGCAATGACTGTAGCAATCCATTCCATGATTGGGTCCCATATCAGTGTGGTTGGCGACACTGGTGTTGCTGGCGGTGCCGCACGATGCCCGGAGAACAATATACGAGCTACCCCTATTTGCCATTCTGCTGCGCCAGGTCGGATAGGGGGTAGCTCGTATATGTTTTATCGACCCTCTCCAAATCATCTGTAACAACCTATGAGCCTTGGTAGGCACTAGTACAATTGTTCCCTAAAATCGCAGAACTGCGTGTCGCCCCGTTCGGACGCAGTGTCTCAATTCCTATCCGCTTCGGATTCAGCTTTGCGCTTCCTCGACGCCGAAGTGAAGAATGTGTCCATAGTACGCTGCCGAGAGTCGAATTGAGCACTACCTATACCACCTCGTGTTTTCTTGAGGCCGTTGAGATGGTCTACATTGTTGGTGAATTGCACTGACACGGTGAATTTTGTTGTCGAGGCACTCGGCCGAGACCCCGGAGAGCCAAGAGAATTCCGAGAACCCTCGGTGGTGGTTTCTGCCAACGTTTTGCCGGTATTTGCCCTGATTTTCACGGCTTGTACCTTTGCCTGCAGCACACCAGTGTTGCTCCACGCCGCGTGGCTGTCGCCCGGGGCCTCGTTGGTGGCGGATGGGAATCTGGTGGCCAAGGCCCTGAGAAGCGAGTTCAAGATGATGCCATGGGCTACAATCAGTACCGTGACGTCCTTGGTGGCGCCGGCCTCAAATACGGGGAGTAGGTGAACATCGACAAAGCGATTGACGCGGACCATCATGGCCTCGCGCGTTTCCGCGTCCGAATCGGCTGCGCGCAGGGCGGCATCGTTGGCCTTGGAGCCGAATTTCTTGCCCTCGGATGAGCCGAAATCCTTCTCGCGAAGCTCCGTGAGCTGCGTGACGTCTGCAATGACGAGTTCGGCGTCGTCGCCGGAACGAGCCTGAGCATTGGCGACGGCTTCTGCTGTTTTGTAGGCTCGTTGGAGATTGGACGTGAAGATGTGCGTGATGCGGCCAATTTTAGGGGCGCGGGAGACCAAATGATCTCCTAGCCGTTTTGCTTGGAGAACCCCGTGATTGGTCAGGGGAGCATCGCGAGATCCAGCGCTGTTAACCATAAATATTAGATAAGATGAACTAGGTGAATTTCTATTGCTGATTGCAGCGTCAACTTACTAGAGGTTTGCTACGTTATCTGTTGATTCGCCATGGCGAACAAGCAGTAGATGCATTTTCTTGCAACATCCTCCCCAGGACGCTCGTTGAAGGGTCTCGCAGATCAGGCATCGGCGTTAGTGAAGATGGATTGAACAAGGAGGTAAGTGGCTTCTCACGTGACACCACACGCTAACAAGCACCTGGAGCCAGCCCACAGTTGAACCCGGTTGACTCCCAGCAACGATGGCACGATGTAGGAACCGCACCACATCGTATCGCAAATTGTATGATCGAGGGAATCCATCCAGTCGTAAGGATATTGAGAAAGTAATCGCGATTATTAAATAAAGATATCTCGTTTAATACTCCACCATTGTTTGCAAAACAACTGCGGCATACATTCATTTGAAACATGCAGGTGGCAATTTCAAACAAACAAGAACCTGCCCATCTATTTCACAGACTATTGAAGCGGCCTGCGGCAAGTCCACGTCAACAGCGTTCCTCGGCGACTTCCTCAAGATGCTTCGGAGGATTGCTAAGTGACTAACAGTCGTGCCGAACTTGTGTAAGGCAAAGTCTATCATGCGAAGTTTCGCTTCGAATCTCGACAATAATTGTCGTATACTTACTTCTCTCAACTTCCAGGTGGTCGCTCTTGTGGTCCGCTGATTCCGGGTATGATGCCCGAAATGCCACGACGTTTTGGGCTGTAGGCGCCGAGAATCCAAGATTGCATATGAACCTTGATTCAGTGGTCAATCAGAAGCGATGTGTATCGAATGAAAAAGTAGGGGTTCCTTGCTCCAACACACACAACCATCCTACCACATCTTTATCGTGTCTGTATTCCAGATGCGAAGGAGAAGGAGCAGGAGTATGAAATAGTGACTCTCCGATACATGCATTTGTAGTCGCTGCCAGCACCTCTTCGTCCATCGCAATGATTCTGCTTCTGTCGTCCACGGTGGATTGCTTACCTACAAATACTGACGCTGACACGCTCATGATGACAACGAAGGATTGATTGAGCGCTTGCCCTCCCCCAAAACGAGTTGGACAATGCACCGGGATCTGCCCCCGGAAATTCAGTGGAGTGGCCAACTGACGCTGATCCACTGGCCGTCTGGGGAAGCGGGGTTAGCGCTACCCTTGAGATGCCTAATCTGGATCCGGCACCACGTGAGGTGTCTCTCACGAAACAACAAAGTGGACAACACCACCGACTTGTAGAAAAATCGTATAGTCGGATCCATATCTCGAACTTCTTAGGAAGACTGCGCTCGAATCTGTGTGGTTCAATTCGGCATTCCGCAGAGCCTCAGCGAGCAGTCGTTGAGTGACAGCACAGCAGAACACTCAGAGGCAGACTACAGTTGGAGTACCTGCGACTGAGTCGTACGTAATCCTAGATATTTGTGTGTGTGTCGCATTGATCCTTGTCGCTGCTGCATCTCACAGCAAAGCGCAACCCCAATCGGACCATGTATATACTTTGTCACATTCATGCTGGCTGGGTGTCTCCCTGCCAGCCAAAGGGTACTCTGCGCCTACATGGTCTGTAATATAGGCCCCGCGATCGAACGACTTCCTTTTCCTGATGGATGGTGGCTCATTTATTGTTCAGGCAAACATAGGCTGAGGCATCCTTGACTTCCCTTCCGGCACATGATTGGCAACGCGAAGGGAGGCATTGCGACCTTGTTGCCCTTCTCTCATTGATTGGTCTCTTACCCCGCTTCCCATGGCATATCCCAAACAGAGGGAGGATTGGACGGCATGCTAGCTGGCAGGTCAGGTAGGTAGGACGAATACAACACGCACAAAGAGCGAGTATTATTGATGTCAGCGGGCGGCGGCAGCAGCAGCTAAGGCGATAGGGTGGGAGTCTGTGTGTGTTTGTTGCGTGTGTCCGTCCCCCCTTTATTAATGAATTCCACCCCCAACCCATATTCGTCTTACTACACTGCTTCTCCCGTCTCTTCACTTACACGTTTGTTTGTGAGACGTACACAAAGCACAGCTTCCACAAGCCATCACGTTCAACCAACCAGTTCCTGCTCAGATCTTGACAACAACTACGTTCTCTAAGGCGAAAGCATAAGAGAATTGCACTCCCCCTGAAGAAACACCATAGGCGGCTTTACCTCCTCCTTTAGTCGTTTACTTCATCACCATCATCATCACCACCTCTTCTTCCTCTTCTCCCCCATATCACCAGCCAATACCACCACCATGCCCGTCCGCATCCCCGCCGCCCGACCCTCCGAGTACGCCGCCTTCGGCTTCGCGGGCGTCGTGAGCTTCGCGCCCTTCTACATGATGCTCCCGGGCGCCGAGGAGCGCCTCGCGAGCCAGACGATCAAGTGGGCGCCCGCTGGGAGCGCAACGTCTCCTACTTCGCCTCTCCGGCCGCCAAGGTCGCCCAGCGCGTCGAGCCCCGCGTCGGCAGGACCGTCCAGCGCCTCGACGACCGCCTCCCGCTCGAGCGCGTCGCCAAGGGCGTCAACCGCCAGATCCGCTTCGGCATCGTCAAAGCTAACAAGTACACGAGGACGACTCCCGTCGCTGCTGCTGACAGCACTACTCCTGTTGCTCAACTATAGGGGACGTAAGAAGAAGAAACACTAAGGCAAGAAAGGACACACAAGCCGCACGGAAAGGAGGGGTACGCAACATAAGCATCATCAAATCGTTATCACATCAGAGATCCAAAGCATCTAGATGGGTAGAGGCGGAAGAGGCATCAGTATCAAGGCTCTAGACCTAGAGTTGCATTGCAGTCCTTTGATCAGTGTCGAAGAGCACGACGATGACCTGCTCTCGATGATCTTCGCATCATATTTCATAAGTGGCTCTCCGGCCTACTTCAATACAGTAAAATCGTTCAAATTTCATCCAAGATACCTTGAGTCTCTCTGTGATTAGCCTCTGTTCACACACAAGGTGTCGTTTTACCTCAAGAATACACACCAACAGTCGATAAACACCCCGTAATTGAAACCCTCTCAACATTGCCGTCCTTCTCACTGCCATCCCAAGCCAAGGCAAGTTGCAACCGCGTCCTCAATTGCCATTTGGGGGCCATCCTCGCGAGGGAAAACATGCCACCGCCGCTACTCGAATTCGATACGGAGGGTGTGTGAGAAGTTGCATCTGGCATGCAGGTCCCCGCATAATATAGGCCCAACATCAGCCCACCGATCGCAACACGCCACGATTAACATCAACGCCAAGGGTAGATGGATGGCGCCAGATCTGGAGATTTGGTGCGCAACGGCCCATCCCCATCGGCATATGCTTTTGCTATCCAATAGGTAGATTAGACCCTGGAAATAATATTCGCGAACCAGCTTCTCGATTTGGCAGTCGGTGTTGCCATCACCCGTCCATCAAATCGTATATGCAGCAAGACCGCTACTGTTTATTGGGCATGCCCTCACCTACCGTAACTCCCATTGGTACCCAGCAGCCTCTACCAGTTTAACTCAGTAGTCGAGGTCAATGCTCTTGTGGAGGCTGATAGGAAAGCCCGGGTCTTCTTTGGTAAGCCTCTCAGCATGTTGCAAACATGGCCCTGTCACTCGTAGATCTCATTTCTCCGTGGTCCAGGGCTCTGTGAAGAGTATTCTCTTGTCCAACACCCACTTGTTCAGTCATGAAAGTGTCAGCGCTGCAGACCGGCAGCGAGTCATGGACCTCATACCATCATTAAACAGTGCAGAATCTGTTCTGCACGCTACAGCAGTAGCTGCATTAGACCCGTGTCTATGGTATTGCTTAGTTGGCATAGAGAGCGTTAGGTAACATACCTCGCAGATCTTGGGTATGTTTGGTCGTGTCATATGCCCTCTAGCAGGGCAAATACACGAGTGAGCATCAAGATGTTGTCGAAAGCAATAGCTGCTGCATCGTATTAATGACCAGCCCCCACTTTGAGCCCCGGTCTCGTCTGTATTCTCCAAGGGCCCTAATGTGAATCGGTAAAAGAAACACAAGCCAGAGTCACCGTAATCAGGCTAACATAACCTCCCAAAGAGTTTTGAGCCACATACCGACTCACTCTCATGGTGGCCATATCAGCTGCCACAATATGAAGCCCCTTTGCTTCCCATTGCCATGATTTGGCCGCCGTAGAGCTGAATATTGATGGGAGTCATGCCAGGCCCACCCACAGTGCCAACCGCCGCCAAGTCAGCCGACAGTCGTCTCGACGGAGGGAGTTCGCCCCATGACGGAATACCAAACGGAGCCGTATAAGGGGACTCGACTCGGCCCGGCAGCGGCTGGATCGACGGACCCGTCTGTCAGGTGCGATAAGGTTGTTACCACGGCCCTTTGCCTTGGGTATCGAGTCTCAGCTACCCCATATCCAACACGACTACCCCAGAATTGATCTGACTTCGCATCGATGCGAGTTTGAGAACGCTGTGGGTATCCCTCAACCCACACGTGATCAGACCACAACTTCCAATGTATAGACCCGGTTAGACATAATCGCTGTCCGCTGAGCCAAGAGGCCCCAGAGAGAAGCAAGCATTGCTTTAAGGAAGTCTCCTCTTCATGCCTACGTCGGAAAACGCTTGTCTCGTATGCAAGCCAGTCACGTGAGCAGGTGTCTGCTTGTCAGTGCTGCTCACACCAATTAGGCCTACCTACTTTTCAAACTGGATACCCTCATATCTTGGCGTATGATACCTTCAGGCTAAGCAGCAGACACAACTTCCGGTTAAAAGTCCCACGAGCGTGCGGCTTACTCACTCGTGATCAGTGGAGTGAAGCCAACAACAAGCTCGTGCATGTTGGCTGGAAGTTGCCCAATTGAGAAACACCCGAAGAGAGGACCGTAAGTAGCGGAGTCAAGAGCAAATCGAACATGTTTTACCACCGATCAGGAGACGAGGTAGGTATCGAGGGCCAGCACGGCGAAAATCAGTGGCATCCTCGGACCTTAAAGCGTCGCACTCGAAAGAGGAGATCCACCAGGTTTGTTAGTCAGAATCCTGGTCGGCGGGAGTTGAAAGGCAGAGCCCCGAAAGTACAGCAGTACCCGTGCTCCCTTGCTTGCCTCCTGTCTACACCGATTGGACTTTTCGGCCTGCAGGTGGTGGTTCGAGGCAGGATAGTGGATCGTGAGATGAATACTTATGCAGAAGAGTGTGACCACCGAGACCACTCTTTCGAAAGCTTGGACCACGACGAAAAAAGTCGCCTATTAAAACGTCGACCGACTTTGAGCCTTTGAAGGATGCTGTGATCCACGTCCCGGAACAGGACGCCTGATTCGTCTCAGGTGTCTGCAGAGCGGGAAATGGACCAGAATGCCCATTCGAGGCGTTGCAATGTCAATCCAATCCAATGTAGGTACGTGACCAAGGGATGGATGGAATGCCAGGAATGGGATGTACTTCCGGTAGCATTGCAGCACTGCAGCAGCAGCCGCAGTAGCAGCAGCAGGAAGTACAGCATTGCAGCTGTGAGGAAAAAGAAGGGGAGAAGGCAGAAAAGGCCAGGCCGGGCCGATATAAAATCCCATGCTACATATGCCGACAAAAGCCCTGCTGCGCTGGGGAGGTGACGAAGCTTGCATTGAAGGGCGAGGATTCCCAGTCCACTGCATTTGAGAGAGCGTAGATGTGGATTTGGGAAAAACCGCCCCTCTATTTGCCAAGTAAGTTGTTGCTTGGGGCCTTGGGCCTTAGGCCGTAAGGGGGGCGGCGGCGGCGGAATGGACTTTTGACAGGAAGGCAGGCAAGGGACTAACTGCCCGCGGTCGTGACTTAGTACTTTAGGTCAGTAGCACTGGCATCACCGCGAACAAACGAACAGTTGAATAGCCTGACCTAAGTACATTTGATGTAAATAACAAGCCCCCAAGCCCCCTAACGACCACACCACACTACACAACCCTTAACTGACCTAGAGAGCGGGAGGGGAGTTTAGTAGTGGGATTGGCAGGAAAAGGAGCAGGGGGGTTTGCACACTCGCTCGCTGAATTGGCGGGGCTCAACCGATAGGCGCTCTGGATCTATGTACCAATTCTGCAGCGTATCGTCCATTTGGGGGCTGGCCGATCAGTCAAATTGTGATAACTTATTTTTTTTCTCTCCCTTATCCCTTCTGCCTCTTTTGGTCCTTTCTCTTGTCTCTACTTTCTATCGGACTGGGGGAGAGGTTGAACGACGTGCACTCTCAATTGGCGGAACCCAACTGGCAGCAAGAATACCAATCCCATCCATCCAATTCCCAGCATCGAACGATCCCAATGCGTCAATTCGTCTCGCCCAGCAGTAGCAGACGGTAGCGCGAGGGAACTTCCCTCTCTCCGTGTCTGCCTCCCGATTTTGATTTTGATTTTATTTTGATTTTTTTGTTTGGATTCTCCCATCCCCCTCCGACAGGCCAACTGCCACCTGCCTCCCGCGCACCCCGTCTGTGTGAGAGCAGTACAGTGTGTGTGTGTGCCATGGGCATGGGCATGGCACAACCGCCACACTCGGGCAAGCGCATTCGCTCCAACACGTCCGAGTTCATCAGTGCGACCCCGCAGACCACGGCGCCCGCTCTCCGGCACTCGCCCAGCATCAACAACGCCAGCGTCTCCAACCTCAGCCTCTACAACCCTACCGTCTACAACAATGCCAGCTACGCCGCCCTGGCCGTCGCCTCCGGCCGTCAGACCCCGACCGCTGGCGTTCCCGACTATACCGCCTATTCGACACTAGATGCCGCCTCCAACGGCTACCCTGGCGAGCCCTTCACCGGCGCCCCTTCTCCCGTCTACCAGCAGTCCTACGACCCACGCGCCCTCTCGGCCTACAACGTCGCATATGGCCAAGCACACGCCCACAATGGCGGTCTCCGGAGCCCCTACGGCCAGCCGAGGAGCAACAGCATGCAGAACGGCTCGTATGCTCAGATGAAGGTTTCCCATTCGGGCTCCGGCGTGCCTGGCGCCTACTCTCCCCCGCAGGAGCAGCACCCTTCGACGCCGATACTGCAGCACACCCTGCCTCATCACTTTGGCGGCGAGTCGTATAGCTCTCAACCCGCGGCACATGCCGCCATGTTCCAAGGCCATGCCGTGTCATACCCGGAGCCCACCGTGAACCCACAGTATAGCCCGCCTCCGAGCCAGACGCCCGAACATGGCACGCGCCAACTTCCCCAGACCCCGCTTCAGGAGGATATTGGCATCGAAGACGCTCAGGGCGAACTAGAGCAGGAGATATCCGAGGTAAGTAGCCCTTGGCACGGGGCAGGCGTTATTTTGTTTGAATCTCTCTTTTTAACCCATCACTCAGCACATGCAAATGGAATCCCACCTACCGGACGAATCCTCGAACCCGCCAGAATCCAAGTGCGCGTGTAAAAAAGGGCGGGGAAAGAAAAAGGCCTGCACATCGTGCGCCTGTAGTAAATATGGACGCAGGTGTGGTAAGCACTGCTCCTGCGGGACGGCTTGCGGAAACCCTTTCCAGGACTTGACGGCCTTCTTCGGACCCGCCGCCAGATTTCCCAAGCCCTGCGATGCGAACGCCTGTTTCGCGACGTGGCTCTCGAACCAGCCGAATGTAGAAGAACTCGACGTCGACCTCATGGTAGACATGCTGCTGTATGATGACAAGTCGTGGGCCAACATCAAGGCCAACACAAAAGCCTTCAAGGACTGGGAAGACCGGTGGATCAAGGCGAAGAACTCAAAGGCAAAAAAGCTCAAGGAAGACCGGGAAAAATTGGAATACGAGCTCCTCCGCGGCGCGCTGGGGAACTGCAACGCCAACGATTTTCATGGCTACAACTACAGCTTCTGCCGCGGACAGTGGGTGCCCATGGACGCCTGGGAGCACTGCCGCGAGTGCCGCATGTGCTCCCCAGCAGCGAGTGGCACTGCGAGCAGCACGGTCGTTGCACCTCGAATCGCGCCTGTCCGGGATGCATGGGCGATGTCCTGCCGTATTCCGGCATGGCCGACTATCCCGTCCAGGCCTGAAGAAATGACCTGAAATGAGAATCATGAAACTGAGGGGAGTTTTTTCCGGCGGCTGCTGATTTGTTTTTACTATATATATTTTCGTGGCTTTTTTTACGAACCAAATCTCGGTGCTTCATATAGCATAGACATATATACCTAGCATTGGTCGGAGTCAGGGGCATCTAAGCGAGTTATACTAATTCGAAGCATTTACTCATGGCTCGGCAGCTTTTTGTCTTGTCCTTTAGACGTCGAAGCCTCCCTGCCGATCACAGCTGCTGCTATGTTCTTTGACTACGATGCTTGCTCTCAACCGCCTCCCGTCATGTACAGTTTTCTGCTTGCTAAGCAGACTTGCATCATCAATGAAAGGACTTTCCCCATCTCCCACGACGTTTCTGTACCAGCCCCTGGAGCTCACCACCCAAGTGATTATCTTGTTGTTTTGTTGCCATTTCGCAGGCTGCTTTAAGTATCTATCTACCTGTCACAACATAGCGGCCTCGATCTCTACTTTCCCCCAGCCTCTGACTTCTGGTCAATAGCCCCTTTCGCCAGTTGCTAATATACAGGCCATTCAGGCCGCCTGTTGCCGCCACTCCACATATCACCAATGGATAGGGGTTATCAATTTCAATGGTTTGAGAAGGAAACAATAATGATTGCTAATCACCTTTCTTGTGAAACCGAGTCTTTGCTGTTCCCAGACTACGTATTCAACCCTAAGATGCTATCAGCATTATATGCAAATATTAATAAGCGGCAAGAAAAGGGGGTCGCTGCCGTGCTACTACCGGGGAAATCCCAAGCCAAAGATACGTGGCCTCTCTATTGAACACATCCTCTGCTTAGTCGTCATCGTCGTAGTGGCAGCCACAGCAAAGCCAGCAGCGCAGGCAGATGACCATGGTCGAGCAGCACCCTTCGCAGCAGTCATAATAGTCGCCATAGACATCCTCGCTGCCACCTCGAAGTGCTGCGGTGGTAGTAGTGTTGGTGCCCTGAGGCTGAGGCTCCTGGCCTGTGACTTCTGTCACGGTTACGCTGGGGATCTCCATCCAGACCTCCATCGGTCCTCGGACTGGGGGCGGCGTGTTGGGGGTCGTGGTGGGATCTTGATGTTCTGTGTTTGGGGGTCCATGGCAGATGTGTATAGGTGGGTTGTCTGTGCTTGAGTTGCTATTGTTGTTTCAGTATGTTGTGTTCTTTATGTCTGATAGGAAAAGGGGAACACAATGTGGCCACGAGGTTTGTGTGCGTTTATATACAGTCCAAATGAGAAAGTGAATACAGGAACATTCATGTCCAGGAATGGGTAGTATATTATATTCACAACAAATAGCTGAGATATGTTAAGAGGTGACAATAATGCAGTTGGCAAACGTCGTGTGATCGAGCACATCGATGGACGGAATCGAGTTGGTCATTGCATTCACGTTATACACATTGCTCTTGCTAGAAGTAACATCTAAATGACAAGAGCAATTGGAAATCATCAAGATTGCCAAACGCAACTTGGAAGGCAAACGATTGCTTACATTACCACGGGCAGTAGAAGCAGAAGGCAATGCCACATCACAGGGGAAAAGGAGAGAGATCGAAAGTTGTTGTTGTTGTTACATTTCAATTTGGCTATCTACTTGGTCTCAATATGCAAACCAGAGGTGGTATCCTGAGCTCGTGATAGAAAGAGAAACAAAGTTTATCGTCGTGTTTTCTTCATTGCATCTTTGTCCCGTACCTGTATCCCTCAATAATCAAGTAGTCCATCATATCCCGTATACCGACATACCCATCCATAGGCTGCCAACTTGTTACTTTATTCGGCATCAATCTCAGAGGCTGCGGGCATGTTCTCCACAGCAGGCTCAGCTTGCTGGGCGGGCTCTTCTGTGTTGGCCTCTTCATTTGTCTTTTCATTCACCGACTCAACGATGGGTGTCTCGAGCGGCTCGGCCTCCTGAGTTGGCTCGGCTTCCCTGAGTTGGTTCGGCCTCCTGAGTTGGTTCGGCCTCCTGAGTCGGCTCGCCCTCCTTGGTGGCATCCTCGCTCGGCTCGCCAGCTGCAGCCTCAACAGTAGCGGTCGACATCTCTTCCGAATCCGTGGATGTTGTCATTGGCGTCTCCTCCGAATCTGTATAAGTTGCCGTCGCCGTGACCTTGACGGTCTCTGTCTCCGTTACAGTCTCAACCACTCGTACCACCTTCTTCTCCTTTACAACTTCGATCCCCGCCTCCTTCTCGGACTTCTCGGACTCCTCAGTCTGAACCTCAGCCGCTTCTTGGGTAGCTTGTGGTTGCTCGGTAGAATGTTCAAGAGTTGCTTGAGACTCCTGATCCGCCGCGGCTCCACTGGAAGATGCCGCTGCCTCAGGAACCTCAGGGTATTCTGGGGCACCTCCTGAGCAGCGGTTGCTTGCACCGAAGGGGTGTGAGTAGTACCTTGAGCCTGCTGTGAAGCTATCGGTTGCGGGAGTTCGGCATGTTGCACCTCGGGGACATAGGCCCGAACCTGTACTGGGTGGATAGGAACTTCAGGGACGTGCACCCTAGGAACACTGCTAAAATCAAACCAATCATCCTCAGAGCGTTGCATTTCAGGCGCATGGCGCATTGCAAGCAGAACAGCGATGACACCAAGTGCAAGAATAATGATGTTCTTGGAGTCTCGCAACACCACGCGAACAGACTGTAGCAGGAGCTCTGGCAGAGAGTCGGTCTGGCCAGGTTGACGCCGAGGTCCTTTGCGCTCGTATGACGGGTCTCTAGCAGGCGCGGACGAAGAGGGCTTGGTGGCGAAGGAGTCGTGATGGGCTTCGGAGGCAGCATAATCAGGCTCAGGTGTCGAGCCGTAGACCTCGCGCATACGTGCTTCCTCGCGGAGCCTGCGTTCTTCGCTCAACGATTTGCGAGAATGTACGGATTGGTGACGCTCGTCGGCCAACGGGCTGCGAGAATATGCAGACCCGGGACGCTCCTCGGCGAACGGCTTGCGGGAATACGCTGACTCGGGACGCGCTCCACCTAACGACCTGCCGCGAGAATATACGGACTCGGGACGGTCTCCGGCAAACGACCTGCGAGTATCCACAGACCCGCGACGAGAAGCAGCTGTGTCTATGTGGGCATGAAGGCCGGATGGTTGGTCTCGCTGCTCTTCCTCCATCTGATGCACAATGTTCGACACGACGTCGAACTCCCGTTGCTTCGCAGCCACCCGTTCTTCGCGGGCCGCTGCAAGACGCACAAGCTCGTCCTGAACGGCCGGCAGGACGACCGGCTCGAGCTCGATGTCCACGCGCTCCATCTCCTTCCAGCAAGCGGCCCAGGCGCCGGCCTTCATGAGGCCATTACTCGCGTAGACCTTGACCCGGAAGATCTTACCGGGGCCAAGGGATTCGTAACGGATATCATGTTTGCATGTGTTGCACCAGTGGTGCCTGACTTGTGAACGAACCATATCGTAATCGTCCTCACTGTCTTCGTCTTCGCCAATCGTCTTCTCGTTGGCAGGGCCGAGGTAGTGTCCACATTCCAGAATCCTTGCCCGGCGACGCATGGGGAGTTCTAGAGCCTCGAGTAGGCGCTCCTCCAAAACCTCATAGTCATTCTGGGGATGGCCCAGCAAGATACCTCTCTCCACTACTGTATCCCCCACGCAATCTTGGAGCAGGCGCCACGAGTCACGTAGCAACTTGGCATCCTCACTCATATCTGAGCTATCCAAGTCGTCGATGATGTCAGCCCACATCCACCTCAGCGGTAGCAGAGTGGCATGGAGAAGAATTAAGGGGGCTTCTTGCTTCACCTTGAAACGAGAAGGTGTCCTGTTCTTGGGCGAATATTGTACTGATCCGGCCGGGCTGCCGAGGCGTGAAACTGTAGGGAATTTTTTGTTGGTTGAGCGAGGGGAGGCAACAGGTATTGATCCAGATCCATAGACAGACGGAGGAGGTGATGCCATCTGCATGGCTCGGATATCGGAGGGAGTCCTGAAAGCAGGGCGAGATTTGCCGCGCGTGGTCGGGACATAGTCGTCCTTGTCGTCCTTGTCGTAGTGGGAGGAGTATTGCGAGATATCTGATACGCGAGGGGTCCTGGTAGCGACTGTGATATTGTCAGGAACATCGGTCCCCTTTGCGGATCCGGAGCCGCCATCGTAGGACCCCAGAGAGCTTCGAGGACTTCTCTCACTGAAAACATCTTCATCTACACCTTGCTGGGAACTGCTGTCAGCACCTTCGTCGTCGGCTCGAGCGGCCTCGCCTTCATCGTGATATGCGTCGGAGTCGTCCGCATGGTCATGCTCGTGGTCGATGGTATCCCTAGCAGCAGCTTGAATCAGCTCTTCTGTTCGCATGGAGGATCGCCGAGACGAGGTTGGACTATACCCGTTTGTGTCTTCGGCAACAAGATCATCGTCCTCAATGCTGGGCAAGATGGTGGACGTCTCGTCGCCCTCCGTGTCGTGACCAGGTGTGTCGTCCTCCATCGGCTCACTCGTTTCCTCGGGTGGCGCGGTGGTATCGCCAGTTGAGGTGGCCTCGTCTGCCTCGTCCGGTATTATACTGGCATCAGCGTCGTCGTGGGGAATGTTGTCCGTCTCGTCGGCGGTGGTCTCTGTCGGTGGAACTTCTTCCGGCGCAATTTGTGCAGCTTCAGCTTCAGCGGGCTGGGGAGATTTGGTCTCGTCTTCCATTGAATCGCAATCGCTCTGGCAAGAAGGGTCGACGTAGATATCAAAGTCGAGATCGGGTCTGCGTTTTGGCATATGAGGGCAGCGAGCGAGTGGGAGTGGTAGCGAAACTCAGTTTAGGTTACCTATGTACTTAATGTCCATCAACCTGGGGGATTGACTTTAAGCGGCAACTCGGGCAACGGGGTTCGACTGCAAGCCCGTGTGTCCCAATGGTTCAAGACAAGTGAAATTGTGCAAGGTGGTGCCGGGATATGATGAGCTGGCGTGTCCTGATTGAGTGGAATGTCTCTGCCCACAAGCGAGCGCTGCTTCTTGGTTGGTGGGAGGGAGGGTCGACTTGCAGGTTTGTTTACCCCGACCTCCTCTAGCGGTTGTCAGATCAACCCAACCCACCTGCACCCAACCACCACCAAAAAACCACCAAAAACCACCACACCGACTCCATTGGGCACACACCTGAACCCGAGCCACCCAATTGCTACCTACTTTGCCTAACCTGCCAATTGTGTGTTATTTTCCGTATCGCAGAATCAACATGGGCATGCTCTTATAGAATAATTCATTGACACGGCCGATTGGTTTCGTACGACCTCCTTTCTCACTTTCGAGGTTTGCATGCCGGCCCGTCGCTGTCTCTTAGCTCCGGCCACGGATCCCTAGCATCAGTACTCTGACGTCATACCAGTGATAGTTCCCTTGCTTTTTTGAGACCAGAAGACGTCGACTTCAGGGGCAATCAATCACTCACATGCTCAGCTGTCTCAGTCGTATTGTTCAATGTTGTTGAAGACAGGATTCATTTCTGATTACCTACTTAGACAGCTGCCCACTGTAGGTGTCATTCCTAATGCGTGGCATGTACTCTCTCACTCGCCACATCTTGCGTCTTCTTACCTTGACCGTCTGATTTTCCCATGTCAAGAAAGGGAAGTGTCGTCATTGCAATAACCCCCAATGCCCCTGCTTCTTCTGGGCCTCTGGCAATTTCGTTTCGATGGTCGCACCACTTCCGATCAAAAAGCTGCCGTCGTACAGGCGGCGTTCCTGACTTGGATGGTCTAGACTCGTTCAGGGTGCAAGCAAGCTGCATAAGCGACGTAGGCGCAAGGAGGCTAGGGCAGCTGGTTGGCCGAGAGTTTGGCTGGATCTGTCCAAGCCTGCGGTAATTCTTACATCCCACATCCTGTCCAGCCAGGTGGTAATCGCGTGGCTTTCCTCCTGTCACTCTACCGAAGCCGCCTGCCGCCTGCCGCAGGTAGGCAGTGATGATCTCTGGCATGTGCAATTGGGAGCTTATCAAGTGCGGGAGTGATAGCTGACATCCATCAAGGATGGATGGATGCAGCTTGCCTTAGGTACTTAGCTGCATATGTACGACTAGGTAAAACTTGGAATAAACAGGTTGCTCTATGTTCTAATCAGGGCATACGTAATAATTAAGTTGACAGACTTGAGACGAGTAAGAGGATCATCAGATAGATCCGTCTGCCTACATAAAGTCACCGCCCTGTCGGTTTGCTACCACTTCATCCCACATGTTGCTGATTCGCTTCTCAGTTCTCTTTATCACATTCTTTTTGGCTCTGCAAAATAATAGTCGCCTTGAGATCCCTAATATAATTATATCTATCTCCTCATTACCACGTAATATCGGTGTCCTGCGAAATTACTCAACATGGCGGAGGAACAGAAGCCCACGCCCGAGAACATGACGATGCTTCAGGGCTTCGAGTGGTATGTGCCTGCCGACCAGAAGCACTGGGTTCGACTCGATAAGCATATTCCGCAACTGAAACACTTCGGTGTGGACAATATCTGGATCCCCCCTGCGTAAGAGCCCCCGCAACTCCTTGCTAGACAACGCTCGCGTTTCTGACGGTGAATTATAGATGCAAAGGATCGTCCTCTAAGGGAAATGGTTACGATATCTATGACTTGTACGATCTGGGCGAGTTCGACCAGAAAGGCGGCGTTGCTACCAAATGGGGCACCAAGGATGAGCTGATGAAGATGTGTCAGACGGCTAAGGACAACGATGTTGGCATCTACTTCGATGCGGTCTTGAACCACCGCTTCGCCGCAGACCGCAAGGAGAAGTGCGAGGCCATAGAAGTCGACCCGGATGACCGCAACCAGGAGATCAGCGACAAATACGAGATCGAAGCCTGGGTTGGCTTCGATTTCCCCGGCAGAGGAGAGAAGTACAGCAATCTGAAATACCATTGGTATCATTTCAGCGGTGTGGACTATAATGCCATCAATAAGAAGACTGGCATTTACAAGATTGCGGGTGACAAATCCCACGGCTGGGCCAAAGCTGGTGATGTTGACGACGAAAATGGAAATTAGTACGACAAGCACCAATCTCATCCCTGCCTATGCACAAGTTTGTGGGCTAATATATCTTTCTAGCGACTTCCTCATGGGCTCTGACTTGGACTACGCCCATCCTGAGGTCGAAAGTGACGTCCTCAACTGGGGTAGATGGCTGGCCCAGACACTGCCTCTCAAGGGCATCCGCTTCGACGCCATCAAGCACTACAGCCAAGACTTCCTTCGCAAGTTCATCACAATGATGGACGAAAAGTACGGCGAAGGCTGGTTCTTCGTCGGCGAGTTCTGGAAGGACTCTCTGGATGACATGACGCGGTATCTGGAGAGCATGCATAAGAAGTTCTCTCTATTCGACGCGCCGCTCGTCTACAACTTCAGCGAGATCAGCAAGACTAGTGGCGCAGACTTGCGAAAGGTCTTTGACGACACGTTGGTATCTGTGATGCCAGTCAACGCTGTGACTCTTGTCATGAGTAAGTTGCCGTCTCGTCTACGAAGGGTTCGTTTACCTTACAGCAACTAACCATTCCCCCATTGCTTGCAGATCACGACACCCAGCCTTACCAAGCACTTGAAGCCCCTATTGAAGGCTGGTTCAAGCCGCTGGCCTACGCTCTCATTCTGCTCCGAGACCAGGGCTACCCCTGTCTGTGGTATGGCGATCTCTACGGTATCGATCCCCAAGGAGAGCACCCTTTCCCGCCTTCATGTGGCGGCGCCCTGCCCAAGCTCGCCCTGGCTCGCAAACTCTATTCGTACGGCAAGCAGCAGGACTACTTCGATTACGCCACCTGTCTCGGCTGGGTCCGTTACGGCACCTGGGATCGGAAATACGGCTGCGCTGTCGTCATAAGCAACGCTGGTCCCGGCGAGAAGAGGATGCATGTGGGCGAAATACATGCCGGTGAGGTGTGGACTGATGTCCTCGGCTGGTCTGATCGCGAGGTGACAATCGGCGATGATGGCTTTGGTGACTTTGTATGCGGCGGTACCAGCGTCAGCATATTCGTGAACAAGGAAGCCGAGGGGCGGGAGAAGTTCAACGAGACCTTGTAAGTCGCTCGCTCTATGGCACTTTACTGTTCGCTATACTGACAATTACAACAGCAATGAAAAGATATACGACGAGTAGATGGGGATAATGAAGATGAGCTGGAGGCTTGGAAAATGGCTTGTCTGACTCATAATAGGCTGCGGTGGTGCCCCTATTCGTACTTACAAATTGTAATAGACAGCATATTATCAACGGTTCAATATTCGGCCCATGCAGTGAAAGTAAAAAATCCATGTACTGCCTACTAAGACAGGAACCCTAGGAGCTCACACCTTGTGCGAAGTAATACCCAAACACTCTGCCATACATGCTTACCGACGAGCAGCAGGTGGTATATTGGCAGCCACACCAGCTGAGACCAGAATTAGGATCCAGTAATCTCGAGATCTGACCTCAATGGACAACAATCTAGACCGAGTCACTTTGACCTGCCAGAATAGGCAAATCTTCCTAATGCCGGCATATGAACTTGCATGATTGGCTTCCAGGGGGATCTGGGGTATTAGCCGGCAGGGTTGTGCGTACCGCCCACCCAATCCCATCACTTTGGCTTATTGCAACAATCAACGACATGATAAACGGGACCTGGAAGTTACCTGAATTGTATAATTCTAGCTGGGTGTGGCCTGTGTTCCAACGTGGTCAAGTGAGATATATATATAGCCACTCTCTGGACAGCATGTCCATCTTGGAAGTAGGTATACACGTCCAACGTCAACTTCCCAACTTGTAGTGAAGATCGCTATTCACCAACATGAAGCTAGGATTCTACATGCTGGGGGCTTTTTCCAGCCAGGCTACAGCACACGCCATCTTCCAGCAACTATGGGTTGATGGAAAAGATCAGATAAGTTTTTCCTCCCCCACCTCCCTCCCTCCTTCTAATAGGTTACTCCTATTATCATCCATCACTGCCGCCGCGTATGCCTCGGATATTTCCAAACTAACTGCTAACTGTTTGTGTGTCGTTCCACGGGTCGACCTGCGTGCGCATGCCAGGCTCCAACAACCCCGTCACCAGCGTCGGCAGCGCCGACATGCGGTGCAACGCCGGCGGGTCCCGCGGCGTGTCGGGCAAGTGCGCGGCGGCGCCCGGGTCGACGGTGACGGTCGAGATGCACCAGCAGCCCGGGGACCGCAACTGCCGCAACGAGGCCATCGGCGGCGCCCACTACGGGCCCGTCAACGTCTACCTCAGCAAGGTCGACGACGCGAGCCGGGCCGACGGGTCCGCGGCCTGGTACAAGATCTTCGCCGACGCCTGGGCGCCCGCCGCGGGCGGTGGTGGTGGTGGCGGGTACAGCGCGGGCGATAATGACCAGTGGGGTGTCAAGGACCTCAATGCTTGCTGCGGCCGCATGGACGTCACGATCCCGCCCGATACGCCGGCGGGCGATTACCTCCTGCGCGCCGAGGTCATTGCGCTGCATACCGCGGGCCAGGGTGGCGGGGCCCAGTTCTACATCTCGTGTTATCAGTTGACGATCGCGGGCGGTGGTGGCAGCAGCAGCGGTGGAGGGTCGGTCCCGGCGGGGGTCAAGTTCCCGGGGGCTATCAAGGCGAACGACCCGGGCGTCATGATCAATATCCACGCCAAGGTCAACTCCTATGTCAACCCGGGCCCGGCTGTCGTGGCGGGCGGCGAGACGAGGACGCCTGGGAAGGGGTGTACGGGTTGCGAGAAGACGTGTAAAGCCTAGCAGTTGGTTGTGGTTCCAAGTTGTGCTTTTCTTGCCTCAAGCTGGCTGGGAGGTAGTGAGCATTGTTCTGGATGATCGTTGCGCTCGGGACAGTTTCATTTTTCCTATCTTGTTTGTCACGTGCATTGCTTGTAAACAGGGCGATACAATGGCAAGAAGTTCGCAGTCGTCCTGGATATGGGTCTCAATCCATACCGTTAGAGTAGGAACCAGACTGTGGAGTGAACGGGTCTCCTTTGAAATTTTGTTTTCCAGATAGCGTTGTTGTTGCAGAGTTTGTGATTGCTTCGTCGTGAATTCCCGAACGGGATCGCAAATACAACAATTTCGATACCAGCGCTATAGTGATGATTCGGTCTGTTCGCCGTTTCGGGATGTATACTTGAGTCATCACAGACCCGCGGCGCATATCCTATCATCATAAGCTTGAAAATCTAACATATATTGTACAACAGACCCTGAAAAAATATTACGTCCCAAGGCTGGCCCATTTCTAGAGAATGTGGTGATTGAGAAGGGGTCGAGTTTCGCACGCCTAACTGAACCCCGTTCCTATTAAACTTCTCGCGGCAGCTACGTTCTGTCCCAATGATCTTTCCCTGTTACACTGGCCCCAGATTGCGTGGAATAATCGCTCATTCCACCTGGGACCATTCAAACAGACGTACATGTAGGTATGTATGCCTCAGGCTCGCGCCTCTGCTGAACTAATGTGCATCCCGCATTCGACCTCAGACAAGCCCCTGCCCTTCCATCCTTCCAGAGAACCCCTTGTCGAGCCGCCAAGCAATTCTCTACTACGCCACCGTCCAATGCGGCGAGAAAGAGGGAGAGGCTGCGAGGACCCCTTCATTTCCCTGAACTTTGTCGATGGGAATCACTCTTAGCCTGGCCCCGTCTTGGCCTATCAAATGAAGGCTGCAAGCACTTGGCGTTGTCTCGCCGCTGCCCTGAACCATAGGGCCTCCTGGCCGTTGCCTCGCTGATTTCGTAACCCCCAAGAATCATCCGACCCCCAGCGCCGCTGGAGTTCGTGTCCCCTGATTCCGTCTCCTTAGGACGAAACTCTGTCGCGATGGGCTGCATTAGCGTGATCGGTGTTTGGATGAGAAACGACACACACACACAGCAGTCGTGCCGACGGCCCCTTGTGGCCTGTGAGGACTGTAACGTCTTTCAATGGATACCTCTTTTAGACTTTCCCGTCTGCGCTGTGGCTGGCATTTCTCTTGGCCGCAACTCGCCCGTACTAGTCCAACACCAAATATGCCGGAAGAGATCATAGCGAGATACCATCGTAATGACTAACCAACTGCGCCGACACCCATCATGGTCGCGTTCAGGTCAGTCTCACCTGGTGGGTAAGGATAGCGAGAGAGAGGAACTAAATCATCACCTACGAGCAGTCCAAAGACTGAACGGACATCGGGAAGGATAATTGACATCGTCGCGGTGAATTCACCGTCAATCCAGCTGAGGTTCATGGAGTGTGCGCCATGGCTTCGTGCTACCGCGGCTGGATGACTTCGAGATTAAAACTTCAAATCGGGTCCTTCGATACCAATCAACGACCAGCCGCTCCGAGGCTAGGCAAGGTCAGTTAAGGCTACGTCCGAAATCATCGAGATGGCTTCAAGGTTTCATGGCGTTCTGCCATACCCGTCTGTGCGCTCAACAGGTAATGTGTCGACCTATCTAAGGTAGCCTACATCTCCTGTTCGAGCAGAACGATCCAACTGGCTTTCTTCGTGAAGTTCTCACTTAACAGACCTCACTCCTCTTCTCTACTCCGTTTCTTCTGGAATGCCTCCGTGTCGGGAAAGAACAAAATGCTGGTCGTTAAGCGATTCCTGATCCTCTGGGCCCTTTTCTCCACGGTGTGTCGAGCGACCCTCTTGGAGGATGCGCAACAGTTGCCTGCCTGTGCTGTAAGTTGCCTATTTCCTTCAGACTTCTCACAGTGCTATAGAGCCGTTTGCTGACCTTTCTCTGCAAGACTACCTGCCTAGTGCAATCCATACCTGGGTCGGCCTGCCTAAAGTCCCTCGACACGACATGTTTCTGCACTGATCCTGAATCACAAAATGTATTGCAAACCTGTCTGCTAAACAGTTGCACAACCGATGAGTCCTTGAGTACGTTGCCCTCCACGCGATGAACTTCAGTGTGTTCTGACCGCGGCTGTAGCCGTTGCCAGGATACAGGATGAAGCATGTGGCAAACCACAACGCTCTAGGAAGCCAGACTTATTGGGGATCATACCAATCGAACTGTTCACCCTTATATGCGCTCTGATCCGGATGTACGCAAGATGGAAGACTTTGCACACATACGAAGCAGACGACTATATCATGATTATAATCATAGTAAGTCCCTTGGCCTGCACCATCTACATGAAAAATCACGACTTGCTAACAAGTTGGCAGATGCTATTCCTGATTTTCACAATACTCAGCCAGTACGGTATGTTAGGTGCTACCAACCATAGCTGCCAAATACATGGCTAACGCCAAGATAGCAAGGCTCATAGGGTTTGGCGTCGATATGTGGACGCTAAAAAGTGATACTATCACAACAGCGCTCAAGGTATAAATCGACCCAGAACTGAAGAAGAAAAGAAACAGTCGTACTGACAAGACACCTAGGTGCTGTATGTGGACGGAGTATTCTACTTCGCCGTCCTAGGACTTTGCAGAATAGTGATGATGTGCTTCTTACTGCGCGAGTTTCCGTACGAATGGTTCAGAAAGACAGCCTTCGGTATAATGATTTTCACGGGAATCACGACCGTACTCTGCGTGTTCTTGCAGATCTTCCAATGCCTCCCCGTATCATACATATGGCTAGGATGGAAAGATGCGTCCATGAGTCATACTTGTCTCGATATCAGCAGTCTCAGCTACGCAGCAACCTTGCTTGCCATTAGCCAGGATATCATGATCATCGCTTTACCCCTCCCCCTTGATAAGGAGTCTGAATGCCGGTCTGCGCAAGAAGATCGCCATATCGGTGGTGTTGTTCCTGGGCATCTTCATCTTGACCTCGGCCTGTTTGAGGCTGCACTACTTGGTCCTGTCGGCGAAGTCTACCAACCCCACATGGTAAGTAATTCGATCTATCTGGAATGCTTGGTATCACTCCTAAGAATACAAGGACGCATTTGATCTGTGTTTGAAGTAGCTAACTCGAAGATGTAGGGACTACACAGATGCTTTGATCTGGACAACCCTTGAGGTGGATGTGTCAGTCATTGTGGTCTCGCTGCCGGCAATCCGCGCATTCGCGACCCAGATCCTCCCCGATGCATATGCCTCTTTCAGGCGGGCCTCGGAGACGTCAGATGCGGACGAGCGCAGAATGACGGCCATGACCAAGATCTCGAAGCAGTCGTCGTGTCACCGGCGTAAACTGACGGGGTTCTTTACCCCCAAAGAGCCGCATACCGATGACACGGGCGAGGGTGAGCTCGAGCTGGGAGACCGACTCCACGGCACCACGCATACAGAGATTGGGACCGCCGACAGGACGAGCACGGTGTGCGCGGACGGCATCCGGGTCAAGAGGACGATGACCACAACGACAACTAGGTCCGGGGGACGGGCCGCGGTACGGACGCGCGCGTGGGACGAAAAGTCATTTGTTAGCCTGAGGATTGCCGAGCATGTCCGGCAAGAAGGCATCATCGAGGCGTTGAATTATGATTTTGATTTTACGGCAGTCCCGAAACAGTTGGGCCACAATGTATAAGCGTTATTGCCTTTCTCGGGCGAGGAAATTGAAAAGCTCCGCCCATGTGTATTACACAAACGCGTTTATTTGTACATAGTTGAAGCATACTTTGTCAACTTTGAGGCACTTCGTTTCAGATCACGATGTGAATATGTGAGCATGGGCAGCCTGCCCAATTGATGAGTATTCCTGATGCCCTGACCAAACTTCTTCCAGGGAATTATGCTTGAGGCAGTAATTGCTAGATGACTTGCGACATGTATGGTACTAACTACCACTCCTGCCAATGGTGCTGAATGTGTACCTAAGGTGGTAATTGTTGTTTAGATGACAGACGTAGTTGGCAGTTGGGCTTAATACTCGGGTTACTTAATAAACGGTTAACCCCTAAATCTACAGGCTCTAACCCAAAGAAAGCGCTTGGCCCCGGTCCTCTCGTCGGTGTTTCAGTGGGGATGAGCCCGAACCCCCGCTGTGATTGGCATTTATTTGACTGATCCATCTCTCAAAATGTTCGTTTTGCTGTGAAGTTTGACCGTTTCCCCATAAAATCATACGATACATACCGATTCCACAGGTCTTTATTTTCCCTTACTCAAAGGCATCTGAGAGAATCCGAGAGAGGAAAGAGGGAACGAAGGACAAGACGCGTAGTCCACGACATCCTGAGAATACGCACAGGATGGGAGGTCCTTCTAAGGGTGACGCGGCCACCAAGGCACGCATCATAAACCATAGTACGTCTTTGATCTAATCCCAGCCCCTTAATTCACCTACTACTTGTTATGTATCCGTGTCGTACTTACCTCGAAACAACAACAGTGAACGCCGACCACACGGCAGACCTGGAGCACTACCTCCGGGCCTTCAACGGCCTGTCTGCCTCGGCCGCCGCCAAGGCCCAGCTCGTGGACATGGCGAAGGACAAGCTGGTGATCCAGACGCCGCCGTCGGGCGACGAGACACACACCGTGGCCATCGACCCGCCCATGTCCAGCCTGAGCGAGTCTCGCGCGCGGCTCGTCGATATGTCGCGCGACGCCCTGCAGCGCCTGGGCCTGAGCGACATCCGCGTCGAGCGGTACGCGCCGCCGGCGGGCTTCGACTGCGTCGTCTTCTTCGGCGTCGCGTTCTACTTCTTCTGCGCCGCGACCGTCTCGCTCGTCGACCGTGGCGCCGGCACGCCCATCTGGGACGCGCTCGACGCCGCCATCCCGCCCGCGCTCGGCGGCGTCGCGGGCTACGTCTGGCTCGTCAGGGCCATCTTCGTGCCCGTGCTCGCGATCCACGTCACCGAGGCCTGGTGGATGGCCAAGACGCGGCTCGCGAAGCACCGGGTGCCGGCGTTCGGCGGGGTGTGGTGCCTCTGGGTCGCCAGCGTCTTCTTCGAGGGGCTCCCGGCCTTTCGGCGGTTGGATCGGTTGGTCGCGACGGAGAGGGCGAAGAAGGAGGCGCAGAAGCACTAGATTGGGGCCGGATTTGCCTGATCGAGGTGCCGTGGGCAAGGAGGCGTACTTTGAAAGCTCGAGGACTTCACGACATGGATTTCAGGGCTTTGGCTGCGTCTTCTGCCAGTGTTGAAGGAGAAAGCTACCATGGAAAGCTACATTCAGTTGAGCCAGTGAAATCGAACGATGCGATGTCGATGGCCAATCACATGGATTTGTATATTGCTATCAGCTACAGCAATGCAATGGCTCTTGCAATCTCATGGCAAGGCACATGGCCCAGGCCACTCTAGGAGGTCATGTGTGACTGCCTCAGAAATAAACTCCATAAGTCAAGGATCCTCTTGTTACGTGTCCAGTCATCCGATGATGGTGATGGGCCTCCCGCATGGCTTAGTCGATTGTCTTTGCATCATCCATGCGAGCCCCTCCTCCGCCCGTTCGTTGTAGCACAGGATGAGCCTTGACACGCTGGACTTGGTATTTAATGGGAATACCGAATCTGCAAACACTAACTTCTCTCACCAATTCTCCTCTTATCACTGCATTTTCTCCTACCTTTGAACTGTTTTTAGTAATTGCCTTTCTCGGTACCTACTTTTTACCTGGCCTCAAGCAGGAAGCCATCCGCCAAAATGATGACTTTCGTTGCCGTTTCAATTGTAAGTAACGAGTTACATCCGTTATCACTTGAATTGATACTAATAGCTGTCGTTCTTCTAGTTCTTATTGGCACTAGCCGCTATTTCTATGTGAGTGACACCATCCCGGCCCTTTGTCACGATTTGATACTGGCTTGTATCAGCTGGTGCCGCTTGAGGTATCTTCGCGTAGTTAACATCGAATTCGCAGTTATGCACTAGTCGAAGCCAGTAGGCTGTCTCTTCCCGTCTCGTTGAGCCTGGCCGTCCTCACCTTGCTGCTCCCCTTTACAGCATGGGCCAGCCTCTTCGGCGCCCCAATGTTCCGCCGTCTCTCTTCCTTCAAGAACGGTGGCGGCGGCGCTGGTGGTATCGGGGACCTCATGCGGCATCCACTTGTCCCGTTTGCCCTGCAGGTGCTCCAGGGCATTGCGAGCGTCGTGATGGCGACCCTGTGGTCCCAGGGCTTGATGGGATCCGGGCAAGCAGTGGACTGCAATATGCAGTCCACGTGGAAGAGGCTCTGGATGGCCCATGACGGCCGGTCCATTGAGACCATCCAGAACGCGTTCGGCTGCTGCGGGTTCAATAGCGTCCGGGATATGGCGTGGCCGTCCCCCGGGGGCAACGTTGGGCTCTGCAGAGAGCTGACCCATCGGGAGACGTCGTGTGCTGTTCCCTGGCGGGGCACGTTGCGGCGTCTTTCGGGCTTCGAGTTTGGGGTTGCGCTGGGGTGTGCGGCGATTCAGGTAAGGCCATAATCCAATGAAACTGCCACCAAACTTGGAAGACTCGCCACCACTCACATGCTATGATTACACACACCTAGTTCTTCTATCTCGCGCGGACCCTGCTTCGCATCTTCCAGGCGGCGAGAGAGACCATGTCTCGTCGGAGCAGTCGCCACAACACCGCGGCCCTGGAGCAGGGTCCTGACGCTTCTCTGGTGCCCAGGTCGACGGGAAGCGGCCACAACAACAATAATAACAACACCAATTCGTACCGTACCATGGGACACACGTACGAAGCCCGTGACGCTGATCCAGAAGTGTTGGATGATGACGCCGAAGAAGATGTGCATCGGGATACTACGAGACTTCTGCGCAATAACAACACTGATTGAAAGAATCTCTGGCTGCATCGGTCCTCAGGGTGGAATGGATGACTGGCTGGCTACTCGACTCTCGGGCGACTTATGATGAACCGGATGTCGACATTGAAGCCACTTACCTCTAGGGCTGAAGTGTTCTTCGCCGTGAGGATATATACCCTCTCAGCATCGCTGTCTTCTGCGTGTTTACTGAAGTCACCTCGATATAATTGGACGGGAGCAGCAGGGATTTTGTATTGACCATGTTCGTGGGACTGGTTTCGAACCTGCTGTATATGTCAGGTCTTGTCATGTCTAGAAGAAAACATGTTTCTGGGCCTTCCTGATCACAATACATTGCATACGGCAAATATGAATCATTACTCGTCGATTAAAGATGGGCCGTTCAGCTAATCAGGGCTGTATGTGCATATGCTGGATCTCAGCTGGCGGTTCTCGCCGTCCACGCAACAAACACCCTGAGAAATCATGGACACCTACAGTAGCCACCCCCTCCTCTTCCTCCAAATTCTCCCACTGAGGCTGGAAATTCACGAATAATCCCATAAATTTTGACTTGAACGGGCCAAGACTGGTGTGCGCAGATTTGTGGCACAGTGGCTAAGGTTTCTTTTTCCTTTCTTTTTCCTTTCTTTTTCTTCATGTGTCTGCCTGTCTGTAGGCAGCTCTACCAAGCTGGATATAGACTGAAATGATGGGCGTATGTTCTGGACTCATTCGATTTGGCAAATGTGACTCTCTACTATCGGAGATGGCCCGAAGATTCAGGGGGATATGTTTTTATTTTTTGCACTTTTCTGGCTGACCCGAGTACCCGAAAACTCAAAGGGTATGCTGTGCCACACCATCCCTGGCTGTGCACAATTACTGCTCGCAGTCAAGATTGCCGTCTTCGTGAGGGGGAAAATGGTATAATGAGATGGGGGGAGGGGGCATTTTGAACGGGAACAATTGGTCCTGTCGTGTTGAGGATCAAGCAAGACAGGCCGTTGAAATGAATCTTAGGGCCTGTTGCGAATTACCCCGGGTTCTATTTCAGCCCTACAGCGATCAAACGGTGGACCCAGACCCAGCTGGTCGGGACAGGGGGTGGCTCCACTGAATTGGCTTTAACTGCTCAAACCCCCTGCCAACCAGTGTGTAAATAAATCAGACGACACCCTCCCGACAAGGCAAGAATGATTGAGTGATCCTCAGTTAAACGACTGTCATTCTTGGCTGCATGCTAATCTGATAGCATCGTACTGTTCACCCATGTAGCCTCGGTTCATCGTCTGTTTGGCTGCTGTGCCCCTATCTCGCTGGCGAGTTCCTCTGCTCTGCTGAACATGAAAGCAAAGAGAGGTCAGATCAAGGTGATCAGGGCCTTCACCACACTCCCTCATACGGTCTTTCCACGCACGCCTTACCGCCCCTGTAGTGCCCACTATTCGTTGTGAGGTTCCATAGCTTGATTCAACTTAAATAACGCTTCTGTGTGCCTAGGCTTGAGGCACCCGAGCATGCCTCGGGTGGTCGACCCAGCTTTGCCTGCCCTTACTTGCCAGTTACAGCAATATATAACGACATTTCATGGCAATTGGCTCCAATACAGCAATTACCGTTTCATGAGTAGTTGAATTGGTCGTGACAAGAACAATGGTCTTCATACGTCCTTCAGGAATCTCCAAGCATCTTGGTCCCCTATCTTGACCCCCTGCTCTGTACGAGAATCTTAAAGCCTAGAAAGGCGAGTTGATGCTCTTTTAGTTCGGTACTGTTCTAGCCTAGATGCATTCTCCGTTGCCTATATCAAGCGTACCAGACTTTGGCCCGAGTTACTACAGCAAAGTCTTTCCTAGCAGTCATCAGTCCTTCAATACAGTTCACGAGGCCACTACCCGAGATCTCGTTACCAGAATATAGGAAAAGCTTCCCTCTCAGTCGATTAACCGATCTATTTTCCCCAGGGTATAAAAGAGATCCCTCTTCCGGTTTTTTTTTTTTTTTTTTTATTCTCGATTCTATCCATCCAATGCATTCAAACCACATCTTCTGAGCCCATTCAGACATTCCCACTTGACCAACTGCTACTTCAGCCATTACTCTATACTATTACTCTGTACTACCTTGTACAATCACTTCTATTCTTCTTCTTTGAGAGACCTCTATTCCTGAGAACGCTTTACTGAGACATTCTATCGAGACCTATCTTCGAGACACTATCGAGATACTATCGTGACTTGTCATCAACCCTCTCTCCTGTACAACACTCTTTTCGAGGCTCAACTCGTATCAACTGTCTACCAAGACGTTTTATATACCCTGAAGTCATCAATTCAAACATAACTCATAGATCCCTACGGTCAAAACACCTGGACCTCTGACAACATGGACTCTATCGACAAGTTCTTTGACTTCAACGCCGCCTCCATGTTTGACGACAACCAGAACAACGGCACTGACAACATGGACTCCTTCTTCCATGACAACAACATGATCACTATGGAAAATGTGCCCAACAACCCCATGTCCAACCACAACATTGGCAACCTGCCCGAGGGCTCTCGGCCCGAAACCTACATGGGTCACCAGTACCCAAACCCCTTGAACTCGCAGCCCATGGCAGTTCAAGCGGGCAATGGATCCTCAGATCTATCCATGATGAGCAACGCAGGCAATACCACCAACTATGGGCTCATCAACCAGGACACAATGCAAGGCTTCAGGCAGCAGCCTAATGTGGACCAGAACCAATTCAACTTCATGAATCTGGATTTCTCCCAGAATGACAACTCTCTAGACGTGCCACTTCCCCTCATGAACTATCCATCACCAGAGAGCTTGGGAAACTCTCTTCCTGCGTCTCAAGAGCAAGCCACTGCCAACATCAACACCAGCAATGAACCCATTACCACCTCCAAGCCGGCCACTACACAGCCCGCCAACACCTTAGGGGTGACCTCAGCACCCTGCCAGGTTACCAACTCTTCTGCCGTTCCCGCACCGGCACCCGCTGGCCCAGCCAAGAGGGGCCGCAAGCGGAAGGCCACCGCCGATCCCGAGGCCCAGGCCCAAGCAAAGGGCCCGGCTCCAAAGAAGCTCAAGCTGAACTCTTGCAACCAATGCCGCAAGTCCAAGGTCAAGTGCGACGGCGACTTTGGCAAGGCCTGCTCCAATTGCACCAAAAGGGCATCGAATGCGTCATTGACGGCCAGGACCACCGGACCAAGCTGACCAACTTCGAGGAGATTATCGACAAGATTGAGAAAAATCACTTCCTTCTCATGGAGTGCTGGGCTGTGTTCTTGCGAGCTATTGAATCCAGGGAGCATTTTTACACGTTCAAACGCTGCTGGAAGGAGCATTCAACCGCGTCCAACGTCGTCGACACTCTTGGGTCATTTTTCCAGGGCAAAATGTGGGCAGATGATGAGTATGTCATTCAACTAGTCCAAGAGTGGCAGAATGAAGCTTTCGAGGGTATCCTTAGAGAGCTCCGGTCCATTATGGAACAGAAGGTCAAGGTGAAGGATCTGCGACCTCTAAAGATCCAGCTGAAGAAAGCCGCTCGCTGGGTTCTCGCCGAGGGCTATCGTGGACTCGATATACTTGCACAGAAGGACGCCGATGACGTCGTTGGTGATGGCGATAAACCATGGGAAGAACGATTCGGAGACTACTTACAATTTATGGCAGTTCCTCTCGAGCAGTTGGATCTCAGCGACCAAGCCGACGCCGACAACAAGAGTTTCCTGAGGCCGCGAGGCAAGCTCGTCCCCACATTCCTCAAGGGAAAGTGTGGTCGCTGGCAGAGGGCGGAGGAATACATGTCACTGATCCGGCAGCAACTCACGCCTCCCCACAGCAACTCTGCCTCCCCTACTGTCCCTTCTGCTCCAGTGGCTCCAGCCAACTATGTGCAGCCCCAAGTACTCCAGCCTATGATGCCACCGGTTCAGGAGCACCAACCCATCCTCATGGGCCAGGCAAATGCACCAATCACCACCATTCCCGAACAGCCTGCCTTCCAAGCCACGGGAGTTCAGAATGAAGCAGTCAACGAAGTCCAGCTCGTCCAAACCCTCTCAGCGGCAACTTATGGACAGCCGGCACCACCCATCATCGACCTGGCCCTCCTATCGGCCGGGGGCGAGCCAACCCTTCCTATAACCATTGACGACCCAATGGACCTGGGAGATGGAACAAACAACCAGGGCTCTTGGCCTCAGAACCCTGCTCCAGAGTTTACCAGCAGCGGCTCTGGAGAGCCATCTTTCCCTTGCAACGAAGGCCCTCAATCCGCGGGCATCGACGAAGAACTCCTGAGTCAGGCCGACTTGCTTGCTGAGTTTACGACTCTTCAGGATCCCGCAGAGCCAATGGACGATGATAGCGATTCCGCGTCCCGTTTTGGTGACAATGAGCTAGCCGAAGGCGATCAACCCGTCCATGATGAAACCAACGACACAGTCATGACAGACAACTTTTCAGTGCCATCCATCCCTCCCGAAGAGCCAACGGAAGCTGTCAGTGATTGCGACTCTCTCTCTGGTGGTGAGAATGAGGGGCCCGATGCTGAGTTCACGGCTCCTCAGGATCCCGAAGACCCCATGGACGTTGTTAGCGATTGTGAATCCGACAATGAGGAAACCAACGACACGATCATGGAGGACAACGCTTCGGAGCAGCTAACGCCCGAGGAGCTACAGCTCACCGCTGACTTCCATGCAATGATAGGTGGTGAGGGTGAGTCTTCAGGAGAGGACGAGAGCTCAGAGGAGGATGAGAGCTCAGAGGAGAACGAGGTCCCTGAGCTGGAGGAGGACGAGGAGGACGAGGAGGTGGACGACGATGATTATTTGTCTGGCGGGGAATTGGCTAAGAGGATTGCTTGTCTTCAGGAAGAGCAAGCAATGCTTACAGGCCGCATGGAGGCAAGGGCCAAGGCCTCAGTGGAGGAGGAGGAGATCTCGGAGGCGGAATAAGCCCGAAAAAAAAAAAGAAAAAAAAAAAAGAACGATTGCTATGTGTGTTGATGGAATTTGGAGTTAGGGATATACCCTTTGGCAAGCCTTGGTTGGCTTTTGAGCGTGTGATTTCGGGTTTGGGATATATATACCATTTGACAAGCCGCAATGGCTGTTACAGCGTGGAGTTTGGGAGAAACATGTTGGAGATTTTACAGAGAGTTTGGATTTGGCAAACATCACACACATACCAGAACCAGCAATATAAAAGGTTCACAGCATGTAGTCGTATTATTCCCATTGACGTGAAGCATGAAGTGCATAGACATCCATGCTAAGAGGTACCTCGATTGCTGCTCTTCGTAAATTACTGTTGTAAATCACTCTCGAGACCGCTTGGCATAGGGTGACATTATGGCACGACTCGAGAATACATTGCACACGTATGCAAGAAGTCAAGTAGGTACGTCGTCAGGTGCTCGGTAAGGCACATTAAGATGCCCTCGGCCATCGTGACGAGGTTTGCCGAAAGCCCTCGACTGCCCTGAAGGATAATAGGCCAGCAAGCCAGGCACCCCGCGTAGGTGGAGTAGCAACCCCATGTTTTCCCCAACCGCCCCTACTGACCCCAACGTCACTTTCCCCATTCGGGACATCGACACCGGTTCTCTCCACTCTTGGCCGCTTTCTACTGACTAAAGAAAGCACCAGGTTTGCACAACGGGGAAGACGGAGCCGGTTGCGAAGGCAGGTATATAAGGCGAGGCCGAGGTGACACCTCGAAGCTCAGAGAATGGGTTCCTTCACCGCGCTCCGAATCCAGATAGTAGGCTTTTTGTCCGAGAACTGCTATCGGTATCGGATCTTCCCTCCTGGCCTCGATCGTCTTGGCCTCTTCCAGCCTCCCCGGGGATAGAGGCAGCCCGCAATGGCGCCACTTGCTCTCTGGTCCATTGTGCCGCTTTTTGCGGCCTTGGCCCAGTCGTCCTGGGTACCACCGATGCCGATGCTTCCACGAAATACTGAACCGCGATGGCAGAAGGAGATAGCACCGCGGCTAACCAACACAACTGATCAATGGCCATATGGGCCATTCAGGACCCAAGGCCGTGATATTGTAAATAACCGCGGCGCCGTCCTGTCCTGGGCTGGCATCAATTGGCCTATGAGCGGTTTGTTAGCATCTGGCTTCCATTCTTAGCTGTTTCTGACTTCTTGCCCCAGGAGAGACTATGGTCCCGGAGGGCCTCGAGTGGAAATCAGTTGATGAGATCCTCGACGATGTCCAATCTGTCGGATGGAACGTCCTTCGCATGTAAGACCTTCCCAAATAGCTTGCTGCCACTCAAACAAAGTGCTAACTGACGGTCCAGGGGCTATGCCACCCAGATGATCGATGAGATCTACGAGCGGGATGGAAACGACGTCTCATTGGAGGTGGCCATGATCATAGGACTCGGCTACGAGAACGGCACCAAAGTGACGAACCAGATCGTCAGCAAGAACCCGGGCTGGACTGCGCAGACGACGCGCTTCGAGATCTGGTCCGACATCGCCGACAAGGCCCTCGAGAAGGGCATATTCATCCACCCGGACGTGCACGTCCACCAGGCCAAGTGGTGCTGCAGCCACACGGACGGCAACGCCTGGTTCGACGACGTCCACTTCAACACGTCCAACTGGCGGCGCGGGCTGGCGTACGTGGCCGACTGGGCCAAGCGGCACCCCAACGTCGTGTCCATGTCGCTGCGCAACGAGCTGCGGTCCTCGTGGAACCGCACCGACCTGTACTACAACTGGCAGACGCTCGTGGGCAACATGAGCGCCGGGTCGGACGCCATCCACGAGGCGAACCCGGACCTGCTCATCAGCTGGTCCGGCATGCAGTACGACGAGGACCTGTCGGCGCTGACGGCCCGCAAGAACATCCTGACCGCCCCCTGCTACAAGTGCGACGCCATCCGGGACGCGCACCGACGGGACCCCGTCTACTTCGACCTCGACAGCTACCCCTGGGCCGACAAGGTCTTCTGGGAGCTGCACATCTACCCGATGAGCGAGGACGTGGACACGGGCACGTGCGAGGCCGTGGAGGCGGCCCTGTACCGGGCCGGCTTCCACGCGCTGGGCATGGAGCCGCCCCCGGGCTGCGGCCAGAACCTCACGGGCGGCGACTGCCCGCCGCCGCAGCGCCTGACGCCCGTGATGCTGACCGAGTTCGGCCACGCCCAGGACGCGACGCTGTACGACGACACGCTCCAGAACTGCCTCGTCGAGTACACCAAGAAGCACCGCGTCGGCTGGATGGTCTGGAGCCTCGCGGGCAGCTACCGCACCCGCGAGGGCGTCCAGGGCCTGGGCGATACCTGGGGCCTTACCAACTTCGAGTGGGACGGCTGGAACGACGCCGAGACGGTCGAGAACTACTGGAAGCCTTGGGTCAAGGCGATGAACGCTACGACCAAGTCGTAGTGTCATTGCCGATATACAATTTGGATATATGCAGCAATCGATGGAGAGTAAGTATATATACTTGTGTATATGTATAGTTATACTTGGGTTGTCACATATGGCCCTACTTAATAGAACTAGTAAGTGGTATAATTATAGTGGTATTGTCTATGGATGAAGCGCTGTGTAACCCTTCTCCTGGTAGTACCGACTGAAGATGCTTTATTCCATCTGCGGGAATCATCCTGCCGGTGTTCTTGTGATATACATTGTGAGTGGCCTTTCAGGCGCTGTCACGGTGGTGGTTCTGCATTGTGCCCCAGCATTCTGTATCGGCCAGAAGTATCTGGCGCTCCGTAATGCGTCGTCGAGACCAACAATATGCTGTCGACATGCTCGCAGCCCAGAAGCTGCGTGTGAATGAATACATCAAACGCCCATGCCATGCTGTACCATGCAACCCATTCTCGCCGCGTAACTCATGACACAACTTCCTGCGCCTCGAGTGATCAGGCATAAAGCGTGGTATGCCGCTGGGTATATATGCTCATAAGCCCGCTGCGCCAAAGAAATAGGACTCGCACCGGGCGTATGTATGTAGGTATGTAAATGGTCGTTATCTTGTTGTTATTGTTGTTGTTGTTTTTCTTCTTCTTTTCCCCCGAAGCCAAAGGTGACGGTTTACAGGCGGATGGACAGATCCATGCACTCGATCCTCCACTCCCTCCTCCCCAGGAGACTCCGCAGCCACTCGATGCCCAGGCCCGTCCACTCGGTCCTCCTGCGATCTATCTCGCCGGCCGCGGCGCCGGCCAGGGCGCCCACTGTGGTGTTCAGCATCTCGAGTGCGGTCGCGTTGAAGTTGTCGCCGGTCACGTTCACAGCCCCGGCGTTGCCGGTCGAGCCCGACCCCGCGGCCGCGGCCGCCGTCGCTATCGTGTCATTCTTTGGATAGTAGTACGTCGAGGGCCTGGGCGCGAACCAGTTGCTGTTGAAGTCGAAGAAGCAGCGGTCGGACCAGTGGCACGAGGTGACGAAGAGGATCAGGAGCAGCACGGAGCAGTAGACGCAGGGCCGGTTCAGGAAGTATGTGCACACGAAGAAGAGAAAGATGAAGGCCGGCGAGGCGTTCGTCGGGATGAAGAGCAGGGGAAGCCAGCTGTTTTCGAAAAAGGAGAAGGTTAGCTAGTCAGTTCCAACGCTGTTGCTTTGCGACGGCACATGCAATGGAAGGGGCATAGTATATGATGGGCAGGAACTCACCTCCGTAAGCAGAACATGGCGCCGTTGAAATCTTCAGAGGAATCCTCAGGGAGCAAGCGAGAACCAGGAGAATAGGTAGGTAGCCGAATGCAAGGGATTTTGGGGCTACTTTTTTTTTCTTTCTTCCTGCTCTTTTGCTGAGATGCCGTATGCACAGGTTTGGGTGGCGTCGATCCGCAGAACTTTGGTCTAGGGCCCGACTGTATGGTGATGATGGGGGCGCAAAGGAGTGACCACACACACACACGTCGAGGTCGAGCGCACACAGCAGCAACGAACGGGTTATGCGTAATCGATCGTGGGGCTGATGAGGGGGCGTGGTTTTGGATGCTGATGCCACAAGGCCAGATAACCAACAGATCGTCAACAGAAGCCTCGAATTGTATACTCAGCAAGGGGAGAGGAGGATGTTGCAATTCAACCACACGGCAATCTGCAGCCCGCTGAGGGAGGATTCCATGGGTTGGCGGAGGCGGCTGACATGACTGGATCTGAGGAACCAAGGAACCCCACTAGTAAATTGTATGCAGACCACATATTAGGTGGGAGCGGGCAGTGTGCCTGGCCTGGCTGTGAGCTTGGATGGTTCCAAGAGCAGGAGCAGCCAGCTCTCGGCCAATTTATACGACGACGTCCATTGTCACGAAGGTCATTGATGCGCTGGAATCGTGGCATTCTTTTTCTACATGCTAAGATAGGTAAGTAGGTAGGTAGGCGGAATTGGACTCAGCTCTACCTATCTACCTACATTACATTATCGATATGGTGTCAGTAGGGGACGGACGCGCAAACAGCCATGATCTTCATTTTGCACCAAAATGATCCGGAGGGGGTGTTGCTATATCTATGGGCGTGTGCATGTACCGGCATGCAAGTATGTAGGCAAGGTAGGGTAGGTAGAGAGATACAGCGGTCATCACAGTTGCACAGTTGCCGCTTTGGAAAATGGTTCAGGCGAGGATCCATCATCAGCCACAGACCAGGCCGTACCACCATCGACAGCGCACACTTGCATGGATCGTACCCAATGAAGTGGGATGGGGAACTGACTTGACGGGAACGATCTTATTTGCTTGTTCGGTCAACTCAAACCTGCGTTTGTCATTGAATTAATCCCGGGCACGGGCGCGCTTGATTGCCCACACCCATCCTATCTTTTTGTTCCACGCCCAGACTTGCTGGACGTTGGACGTTGGACGTTGGGCGCGTGCCGTGTGTTCGTCGCAATCGACCGTAGATTTTCCATTCCGTCGCATCAATCATTAGATGTGGACAGACGGACGGACGGACAAGATAGATCGAATCGTACTCGGCTCGAGTCGTTCGTTGTTGGTTGTGATTTTATTAGTCGAGGACCCCAGCCCAGCCACTCGTCCAGTTGCGTTACCATCCCGTCCAAAATAAACTGGACCTTAGAGGGCCTACCGAGGGGCCTCTCACTGCTCTACTTGCTCTGCCCTGTGGGCTGTGCCGTACTCTCAACCGCAAAGCGTTGAAAAGCAAAAGCCCGTGCTGAAGATACTGCCGGGGGGTCGAGGTAGCAAGCAAACAGGGCCCTCAACATTGCTTTGCATCCTTACAGCTAGCTACTTTACGTTGTACCCTAAAGTACCTGGATTTCCAGCACTGGAGGTGAGTGACCGGAGTGATGGACGGATCGGCTGGAGAGGGAGCTTGGGCGATTTGACTGAAACAACCATCGGATTGGGCAGCTTTGCTAATCCAGAAACTTTTCAGCCATCCATCCCATCCCATCGCATCAAAAACGTCAACCACCATTTGGGGAGATATCTCTGATCTCTCTCATCTTTTTTCCCACACCCCCATCCAACACCATACATTCCACCTTCTGACGGGCTTCAGACCAAGCAAAAGCTCTGTCGCCTGTTCAGACCCTTTCGCGCCATCACAATCAGCCCGCTGTTCATCCCTTCGCGACCACACGGGACGGTAGCTCGCTGTCCGGACTTCGCTACAGGAGTCATGGCGAGCTACAACCAGTCGGGCGGCGGCGGCCCCGACGACCACCTCAATGCAATGCTCGCCCGTCTCAGAGCCAACCACCAGCAACAGCAGGGCCAGGGCCAGGGCGAGAGAAGTTACAAGGACACCGAGGATCTGTCTCGTTTGGCGCTCTCTCTTAACCAAGATTACCTCGTCTCTCCCGCCTCGGAGCATCAGGATGCTTCAGCCTCCGACGTCTTTCCTCCGCCCGCCCCTACACCGCCGGCAAGCCACTTTTCCCATTCTCACGGCCCTCCCGGCATGTCGAATCTGGGCCCAATTGGTTCTCTACCTGGTTCGCTCGCCAACAACAATTCTGGCAAACAAGCGAACCAGTCCGTCAATCTGCTGGGTCTTCTGAAGTTTAACCCCGCTGGCAACAAGAGTACACTGGCCCCGGCCAACCAAACCCTTTCACAGCCCTCACCATTGTCCCACCATCAGTCTGCGTCGTCTCTTGAGCAGTCCATGAACTTCTCTCACGGTGGCCTTCAGCCCACCCTGCATGCCCCCGTTCCGATCCAAGGCGACCCGCAAGGCTATCTGGCCTCGCTGATGAAGGGTGACTCGCAAATGGAATCCGCGCGAACTGATGAGCAGGCGCACGCTTCTGCGCCTGCCCCGCCGGAGTGGAACACCGGCAACCCAGCCGATGAGACACAGGCCTATCTGCTCAGTCTCCTGCAAAAGAAGAAGCCATCGCAGACCGACGAACCTTACCTTGCCGAATCTTCTTCGCACCCCGATCTGAGTGCACACTCGAACATGTTAAAAGAGAACAACAATGGAGACCTGAGTGAGCTGTTGAGCCGGGAACAACCTCAGATGGCACCTCAAGATCCGCATTATTCTTTGCAGGCGGAACTGCAGCAGCAGCAGCAGCCTTACAGCCCTTCCGCATCCATAAAAAACGAGTATGCGTCGCAGTCCTCCCAGAATGGTGCAACCCGGAAGTCCACTATGTTCGACTATAATAATCCATTTGAGGACCTAGCTTCATATTCTCCCCAGAATAAAGCTTCCAAGTCTTCAACCCCGGGACAACAGACAGCACCTAGCATCCAGATTCTGAAGAAAGCACCCAGCACCGCGTCTTCTCCCGGTGCTAACGATAACAAACGCCACAGCTTCCAGCGGAGCCACGTCACAAGCCCAGAGCATAGTCGCCAATCACCCTCATCTCTGCGCGTTCAGCACCAGCCTGACGCACCCGAGGTGAGCCACAAGGAGACTGTTTCTGAGGCCATTGATGGTCTTGCAGAGACGGCAGACAGAGAGGCGCAAGAAGCGATAGCGCAGATGGAGCACGAGGAGGCCCAGGCCCAGATTGTGCAGGATCTGGATGAAATGATCCGGGCCAAGTCAAATTCCGAGTTCGACGAGAAGTCGGAACTTGCAGCGCGAGACATCCAGAGAGAGCTTGAGAAGGAGGGGAACTCGGGACTTCTTGAACGGTCAATGTCTCCTACCACGGCTCAGGCTGTCCGCGACATTGTTGACGAGGCGGCCAACGGTCACGGTCCTGTAGCAGACAGCTGGGAAAGTGCCGATGCCGATGAGATTGTCGTGATCGAAGAGGAGCCAACCCCTGTGAAGGTTTACAACTTCCCCATGAAGCCTTGGATCTCCATCTCATTGCAGGAGAATGAAGAATCTCGCCCCCAATTCCGGGAAGAGGTCATTCTTGATATTGCTAGAGTCAAGAAGGAGTTTGATCAGATTGACCGGAACCTGGTTTCCAGCACCAAATCCTTCATTGTTTACGGCATGTCCAAGGCTGGCGGCATTCGAGTCATCCGACAGGATGATGGACGTGATGCCAAACTATTCACCGAGACCAAGGACCGCATCTTCAACATTGCTGTTTCATCCACCCCTGCCGACATCCACACTGCGCAGAAGGAAGCCATCATTGGCACTGGTATTAGTGGCACTGTCTACCATATTCTACTGAGAAACGGAGATAAGGACTACATTGACGATGCGCATCCAGAGCAGTACGGTTTTGCTCTGCCGCCCATCAGCACTCACGAAGGCGATGCTCCCGGAGGAGTCCTCAAGACGCGAGCTAGAACCTCGTGTGCTCATCCAGAATACTTCGCCGTAGGCCGTGGTAAGACGATCAGTATCATCTGGCCTTCCTACATCATGAAGCACAAGCTCTTCAAGCCTGGCCACGACCGCGTCGTCGATACCGAGAAATTGTCGAAGCAATGCTCGTTGCGAATCAACACTGGTAAGGCCGGCAAAGATTTCACCTTCAGCCAAGACGACAGTACGATTGTGTCTCTGGACAAGTCTGGCCGCGTCAAGTTCTGGGACGTGCGAGATCTTACGGCTGTCGACGAAGGCTCTGATCCCCGATTCCCAATGCCAGCGCAGACTTCACTAGAGGTCAGGGAGCCATTGATGACTCTCACCACCACACCGGAGGGAGAGAAGGCTTGGCCAACCTCTGTCCTACTGCTGGATAAGCAACGGCCGTACCAGAAGCGTTGCGCCTTACGCTACATGATTGTAGGTATGAAGCAAAACCACACGCTTCAGCTATGGGATCTAGCCCTCGGCAAACCTGTTCAGGAATTCAATCTCCCTCACTCCAAGGAGTCGGATGCCGTCTGCAGCGTCATGTATCATCCGCCTACGGGAATGATCGTGGTAGGACACCCCACTCGCAACTCAGTCTACTTCCTACATCTGTCGGCGCCCAAGTATACCATCAAGGGTCTGTCCCAGGTTGACTACGTCCAGAAGTTGGTGGCGAAGGACGCGTCCATTCCCGAGCCCGATAGTACCGCGGTCATTAGTGGTGTGCGCGAGTATTCTTTCGCCAACAAGGGTGTGATTCGAAGCCTGGATATGCTAGCAACCCCTGCGGCAGAGTTAGAGAAGGACGAGCAGACCCTCTTCGAGCTTTACGTGATGCATTCGAAGGGTGTCTCCAACATCTGTATCAAGCAGAGTGAACTGGGGTGGACTCGGGATAACAAGGTTATTGCACCGGTGGATGCCATTGAGACTGGCATTGTGAAAATTACCAAACTCAAAGAGTTGCCCAGCACACAACCTACCGAGACACAGCCTGTGGAAGACCCCACCACGTTGCCTATCCGCATCGCAGCACGACCAAACCTGAAGGAGAACATCTCGCCTCAGCCTCAGCTTGGGTCTGGTCAAGAAGACACAAACCGAAAATCTGCAGACGATCTTACCACTGCTACTCGACAACAGCCCGAGCGAAAAGCTTCCGAAGCACCTGTTACGCCTAACAATCAAACAGAGAAATCGGATCGCCGATCAAGAAAGAAGCGAGAAAAGGCTGCTGCTGCCGCCGCTGCCGCGGAGAAACAATCAAACTCTCAAGATCCCATTCAATCTACCAGCAGTGCGCATTCCCCACGCGTGGGTCCGACCATGGCAAAGAACGAGGCCAAGACTTCAGCATCTTCCCAATCCAACGCTCTGCCAGATTCGCTCCAGTCTGCCGTCAAGCAGATCGAGATGACACTCAGTGGTGTAGTAGAGTCTGCGCTTGTGGAGAATCGCCAAAAGATGGACGATGATCTACGCAGCCGCGACCAGGCCTTCAACAAGAGCCAACTCGATCTTCTCGACAGCGTATCCGCCACATTGGATGACAATGTCTCGCGTCTATTGACGAGAACCATCAGTGACAAGGTTGAGGAGTACGTCGTACCTGAAGTGAACGAGCTCATCACTCGAACCATCACCGAACAATTGGCTCGCACCGTCACGGAGCAGATCGACTCTAAGGTCAGCGGTCGCATCTCGCATGCCGTGCAGAACCAAATGCAGAAGCTACTGCCTGCCGCCGTCAGTCAAGCGATACAGAAACCAGAACTGGCCAAGGTCGTTACTGAGAAGATCGGACAGAGCTTGTCAGTCAATATTGAGAAGGCATTTATGGATGCTCTTCACAAGACCGTCACACCCAACTTCACACGAATGGCAGCTACCGCAGCTGGCCAGGCTGTGGAGAATGTACGTCGACAAGCAGCGGAGCAGATTGGAGAGCTGGAGCTCAAGAGTCGCTCCGATAGCAACAAGATCGACCAGCTTACGGCATTGGTTACGCGACTCTCTGACACTGTCTCCTCCATGGCTGCGACCCAGGCTCAATTCCATGAAGCGTTCCTCAAGATGCAGCAACCGGCCGCCTCGCGCGAGCGCCCGTCTCGTGAGGTGTCTCACTCACAGTACTCTCAGGCCTCTCAAGGGCCCTCGTACTCGAACATGCAAGCTCAGAACTACCCCAGCCCCTCGGCACACTCGAATAATCAGATGATGCTGCGTAACACTGCTGGCTCCAACAGCAGCAAGGATCACGACCTTGACCGTAAGGTTGTCGATATCGCAAACCTGGTCGAGCGAGGCGAGCTGGAGGCTGCTCTGGTCAAGTGGCTGCAGTCCGATCGTAAAGATGACATCTTCAAGACTTATCTGATCAAGCTTGACGCCACTACTCTTAACGAATTGTCGCCCCTCGTGTCTCTGGCCGCGATTGCTGAATTGGCACGCGAGCTTGGCGGACAGTGTCTCCGAGAGAAGGTTGCTTGGATGGAGATTATCATCCGTAGCATGCACGACACCTTGCCACACATTGTAAGTTCACACAAGGCTGACCACTTTCAAGCTCCGTGGCTGACCATATTTGAACTACAGGAATCCCAAGTCCGCGAGGTGGTCCCGAACATTCTCGGTGGCTGTGTGTCCCAAATTGAGCAGCTGTTCATGCGCATCAATCACCTCTCGCCTCAGGAGCCGATTCTCAGACACCTTTCGCAGATGATGAACATGGCAAACACCATCGTGGAGTTCGCAAGCAAGCCCAACATGAATCTCGGCGGGTACTGAGTACATACCATGGTCACGGATATGTACATAGACCGGTTACCTACCTGATATATTCTCAGTTGCCCACGTTGTTCATCCCGCCCGCATAGCGGTTTTATCGAGGGAGTTAAGATTGGTTTTGTTTTGGTTTTCTGCTGCACACAATTCCTGTGCAGCATTATGGTTTGCAGTTCTCATCGGCGAGACGGAAAAGAAAATCAACGAGGTTCATGATGTCGACGACGGATGGATGAAACTCGAGTCCTTTTTTTCTTCTATTCCTGCCTTCTTTATACCCCATACCGGCATAATGGCATCACTTGGTGTTCAGGGTCGCAATGCTGTTGTTTGCACGCTCTCTATGATTCTTTTCACAATGATTTTCATGACTCTTATTGTCTCATGGCCAGCAGGGAAGGAGGAAAGGGGGTAATATTTGGGGGATGGCGAGAGAAGGATCTCTCACCATTTGTTTCTATGCAGGGATGACGAAGAAACTGAGATGAGGCATTCATGAGGCTGGGGATCATAATACTTTGCATGTCAGACCCCGTCTGGAAGGGTCCCTCAGGCTTGAGTTGGGGCATATTCATCTTCTCTTACTAGTGCTCATATTTTATTGCGGATGAGCCATCTCCATTTCGAGTGGCAGTTGTTGTAGAGTTGTTGTAAAGTACATAAACCGAGCATTTGGCCCATCATTTTTTGGCTTTGGTTACTGCTATCGCTGTTGCATAATCACGTGAGCTACGAACAATATATGGCGAATTGTCACGGCATTGTCACGGCGTCAGGTCGTGCTCTAGCCAATTGCACCAGACCACCGTCCCCAACCGGGCAAAAGGACGATTTTGTCAAGCCAGTGCCTTGACTGTCTACTAGAGCTTATCACCAACCCTTACACGAATAGCATCATTTGTGACAGGTTTAATGAACTTGGCCATATAATTTAGGTTGTCTCTATTTTCTTATGTGTATGTTCCTTATTGCGATCTTTCACTACTCCTCGTCAATCGAACTGCCACCACTCTACAACGAAGAAGCCAAGGCTAGCTCGTAAGCGAAGCCAACAGTCATCTTGGCGTGCTGTAGGACGTGGTCGAAGTTGACCGTATCCATGGTATCGCGGTCGGTGTGGATAAGCTGGCTTGTGTCTTCAAAGGCAGATTCAATGACGAATGCCGAAGGGTATCCAGCACGTGATGCGGAAGCATGGTCACTACAAGCGTACCCACACTTTGTTTCGACATAGGGGATATCGCAGTACTATTATCAACTTCATTAGTTTCACGGCACGCTAGAGTTTTGGGGTCATAGATGGCATCTTTTGCAAGGGGGGCGATGTGGTGGTGGTGGTGGGAAAACTTACGGCGGTGATGACCTTCTTGATGAAGTTGGTCAGGCCTGTGTCGACATAGTCGGTGATGACACCGACAGACTCCTTGCTGCCCGACTTGACGTATCCGGTCATGTCCTGCTGAAGCATAGCCTTGACATCGCGCTTCTGCTGCGAGTATTGGGTGAAGATAGCCTGGCTACCGAGCAGGCCACCCTCTTCGGCGCTGTACCAGTGGAACTCGAGCGTGTTGGCGGCCTGGCCGGCGGCGATGGTGGGGTCCTGGAGGAGGACACGCAGGGCCTCGAGGGTGGTCATAGAACCGGAGCCATCATCGTCAGCGCCGGGGAGCGGCCCTCCATCGGACTGCGCTGGTTGACCGAGTCCTGGTGGGCGCCAACGACGATGGTCTCGGCGCTCTTGCCCGGGACGGTGGCGATGACGCTGTTCTGGCCCCATGAGTGCGTGAAGGCCTTGGCGGTGACGCCCTTAACACCGCTGGCCGAGATGACCGAGTTGACCTGGGCCAGGAGCCACTCGGACGACTGCGCGCCATATTTGGACTTATAGTACCGATTCTGGAATTCGGAGAAGGTCTGCAGCTTCGTGCGCATGACCGACTTGTCCAGCTTGCCCAGGAGGGCCTTGACCTTGGTGGTTTGCGCCATGGACGTGGGGAAGGTGACCGCTGCGGTTTCGACGAGCGCCTTGGGCCGGGCCGCGAGTTCTGCGAGCTCCGGGTACTCGGTGATGTCGAAGAACTTCTTGCCATCCTGTCGCAAAGTTAGTCCACGGTTACATCTTGGACAAGACGATGGTTTCGGTCCCCATTACATACAGCCTTCAATTCCCACTTCTCGGCTTCTGTGACGACCCTGGTCTTACCTGGCGCGAGTTCGATGGTGTACTGTTCCTGGGCAACCTCTCGTCGGCCTACGGAGAGAGCAGTAGTGGCTGAGGCGGCCAGAGCCGCGACTAGGAGACTGCGAACCATCTTGATAAGAAAGATATGCTTGAGGGGGAGCAGATGAATGTCGAGCACAAGCTACCGAGCGAAAGACCACAATCTGGAACCAGTCGACACAGGGCGATAGACGGGCTTTTATGAGCAATCGGGCGCAGTGTCCCACGAGATCTCACTTGTGATGCATGAGAAAAAAGTGGAGGGCCGGTCGTGGCTACCTACCTACCTATACCGGGTATAGTACAGCGAATGGCTCACGACTGCCGATTCGGGAAGTTGGGAGCTGGTGATGGAGGCCGACCAAGCTTTGGTGTGGGCGCATCGCGTGCTGGTCTGCCCTCAGCTGCCTATCGCAATTAAGGCCGTTCATGCACTGCAACCGGATCAATGGACCGGACGGATATCGCGCATGGACAGGCCATCTGTTTCGACAGCTCGAGCGCCGTCTCCGGCCTCCCAGCCAGCCCTAGGCGCTATCTTTGGCAGTCTTGTGGTCCAGGCAATCAGTGTCCTCTACCAGTGTCGTGTCCCATCTGTACCTATGTGAGCACAGCGGATCAGGGGCCATGGTCACGATTTCGCAAGTTGTCTCTCTCTTGCACACTTGCGTGGCCAAGCCGGACGATCCCTCAGCTTTAGAGCGGTGTGGCCAATCAGAAGGCCCATCGTGACAGGAGCCGAGCCCAAACCGGTAGGTAGTCACACAAGCGCAACAGGCTGGCTCTGTTTGCCGAGATGCTCACCAGGGTGAATGCGGGGTGGCTACACGGGTGGCACGTTATCTGACAAGCTGGCTGCACCTACCCTACAGAGAGACCTGCCTTGGAGACAGGGAGTGGACAGGGACTGGCTGTGTGTTTGCATGGAGGTGTGCGGCGAGATTGCAGGGGCGTCTCCACGGACTCTAGCTCGGCCGGCCTATAACGTCCTTCCATATGCAAGCATCAAGGGCCGGCCCAAGTCGCATTGGCCAAGACGGGGAGTTAGTAGGTAGAGGGAAATCATTGAATTGCCTGGTGCCTGGTGATTACCCGTATGTATTTGCGGTGTTGTGTTTTTCAGATATTACAGAAAAGCCCGCTCGCTCTTGCTGAGATAGGAAGGTTGTTGAGTTTTTTGGGCGGTTGCCAAGACGTTGTATTACACGTCGTGACTGCCGCTGCATTCATGCATTGGCAAGTGGGCTTTTGAGCAGCAAGATAAGACCGAACACGGCCACTGGCTTCTGCCATCAATACAATCCGTACGTACCTGTACTTACTTTAGGTATGCTGCTGGTGATAATTCAAATCAAGTAATTTTGAACTGCAAATTGCCTAGATTTGCGTACACTGCTCAATTGCTGCCAATAGCTAACTCAACTGCCGATCTTCTGTTCTTCGTCGGTAGTGAAGGTGTCGTTCGCACCCAGCATCCTTCTTGTGGATCGGCAGCAGATCTCTTATTTCTATCCAATTGATGTGCATCTCGATGGGGCCAACCGCAAACGTGCTGTAGCATTCCGAAGAAGCTTAAAAATGTTTCATCTTCAGATCTGGCATCGTGACGGCTAAGGCGGTGGCACCCGCAGTTCCTTGTCTGAGACACCCTCACGAATGACGCCATCGTAGCTTCAGTGTCTCGGACGACTCTGGCAATGATCTGCCACGTCAAGTTACGATGCAGTTTGAGGAATTCCATTCCGAGCTATACACGAAATGGTTTGGATATTGCCAAGACAACAGTTTGCCGTTCTCAGCATAACGGCACGGAAAGCAGTTATGCTCAAAACGCTGAAGGCCCTCTATCCAACATGCGGACGAGCAAGCTCGTGGCTACTTGCTCGTACCAGACTCTCAGTTCTTAGTCAACTCCATGGCTCGACACAATGGTATGGGACATTCTAGTAGTCAGCTCATTGCTATGGTCAGCTTGCAGCGCAACGACCATAGCAGACTCAGGACTGGAGTCGCGTCTCCCATATGCCCGGGAACGGGCCGAACTTCGGCCTCGATCAATATGTTACACTTATGTCACGACGATGCTGGTTACGGTAATACCGGGTGCCAATTTTACAACAACCGGGACCGCACCAGGTGGCAAAGGGACCAGATCCCACTTGGAGACCGTATCAAAATTATCAACTACGAACGACACGACCGCGGGGTGGAGAAATCCTCGGTCGTCCAAGAACCTCACCACCAATATCTATATCAGTAGATGAGTCGAAAGGTGTCTCTTCTGGCGTGTCAGGAGTTACACCCGGCACTGGTGGCTCTGGAGGTTCTGCTGGTCAAGTCTCTGGGCAGACAGGCCAGGAACTTTCTTCCAAAATTTCACGGCCTGTTTCGTTCGATCCGTCCACCGGAATTCTACAGTCTGTTTCGTCCATCCTGTCCACCAGAATCTCACAGCCTGTTTCGTCCACTCTATCCACCGGTATATCACAGCCTGTTTCATCCATTTTGTCCACCGGTATATCAGTCTGTTTCGTCCATACTATCCACCAGGATCTCGGACCTAGGTGTCTCTACGGCAGATGGCGGCTCTGATACAACAGCCACTCGGCCTACTTCATCTAGTACACTCCCGCCCCTAACAATAACTAAAGGCTCTAATACAACGTCCATTCGGCCTACTTCATCTGGTGCGCTCCCGCCCCTGACAACAATTAGCGGAAGCATCAAGGGCTCTTCACTGGCGCCATCTTTATCTTCACAGCCGAGTCTGCCTGGCTCGGCTACCGCGATACAGAATTCTGGGTCAACCTCGCTGTCCCAAAGTCCCACTGTAGAGTCCGAAGGTGCAGAAACGAGTAATGACCCTAGACTATCTGCCTCTTCAACGAGCATCGCTGTGGTTCAGTCCACTGAGTCAAGTGATCAAGCGCAAATATCGTTCAGTGGGTCCGTCGATATCGATACAAAAACGAGTTCAGTATCGGCTACGACTAGCATGGTGACTGGCTCGCGTTCAACTATTACTTCAGCGCCGTCGACTCAGGCTGGTATGGAGATTGGAAGCAGTCTAACAACATCAAGCACTGCATCCAGCTCGACTATATCGACAGTCTTGTTGAGTGTAGAAGTCAGTGCAGAAGTAGCCAACAACGATACGCTGAGCAAGAGATCTCTGCACTGGAAACGTGACGAAACCTCTGGTTTCGTTGGGGATGGGACCTACCAGAATCCCGATACTTGCAGCAATGCTACACTATTCAGACAGGGTGGCGGTCAACTGGTGAGCCGCCAAAGACCGTTATCTGTTGATCCTGGTGTGGACTACATCAACCTCTCGGACTACCCGGGCGGGTCGATCTCGACTACTTTCTCAGTTGTAGGTCGCACCCTGTTCTGGAACAACACTGCATTCTCCGGAGGTACAGCAAGGTTCTGCCAGCTACAGAGCGGGGCAGTATATGGACTGTTTACGGAGAATCCGGGTCCCGAGAACTGTACCCTGATTAACTTGGTTGTCTTCACAGGTGGGTTGTACCCCTTACCCATTCAGACGGTATATACTGACTACATCCAGCCAATGAATGCCAGAATGGCACCATAGTCGCACCAGACGTCACTTCTCAGCCCGCTTCATCTCCCAGCCCAACAGGGAATGGGGCTTCAAGCGCCGCGGAAAGTAATTTAGATGGCCAGTCTACTGTAGATGGAGGTCCCGATAGCTCCAGTACGGACGAAGTTTCGGATCCCATCAGTACATCAAGCTCGGTTGATGCGCGTACAGACACACCCATCACCTCAATGAGCTCTTCATTACCTGTTGCGACCTCGACTCTCAGCTCCCTGGGAGATATATCAGGATCAGACACTGAGTCCGCGAGTGGGGCAGCTGATGATACAGTGAGCTCAAAGCCTTCGTCTATCATAGTCTTGGCGGGGTCTTCGTCAGGATCTCCGGTGACAGAAGGGCCAACTGAAAGTCCTGTTTCGGTAAACGAGTCTCCGAGTGGCACGTTATCAACAGCCATTGCCTCTTCTACAAATGAAGCTGTAACAAGTACAAAGGAACTCAGTGCAGGCGGCAACTCTGCCGATTTCACGGCATCAAGCTCTTTGCAAGACGCTGGTACATTCACCAGTGACGAGCCACCTCCTCGGCTATCTATTGGGAGTAGTTCATCAACCTTCGCAAGTGTAAGCTCCGATGACGACAGGTCTGAACCAATTCCCACATCACCGGCAGCTACATCTACATCGTCAACTATACAATATATCGATACCCTGTCTTTCACATCGACCTCAGCCGGTAACGTTGAGCCACTGTCTAGCACTATACCAACTGCAGGTGCGTCCATCAATACAAGTCCGGAATCTACTTCCCCGGGCACGGAAGATAGCACGGTATTTACGACGGGAGCCTCCACGCAGTACTTGTCTGAGAGATCTGGCTCGACGACGGTAGATGCTAATGTAACTCCGTCCGGCGTAATTCCATCGTCTTCGGATTCTTCAGCAACCGCGACAGGGGGCACAGATAGTATTTCCACGCCGTTCCAGCCGAGTTCATATTCGGACACAATAACGACATCGACCATAGGATCGATTATTTCGGACGTAATCACACCCAGCTCCAGTCCCACCGCAGGAGAACCGAGTCTTGACTCCATCACAGGCTCGTATCTTTCAAGCTTAAGCTCAGACGTGGGCAATATCCTTTCGTCTACTCCAAGGCCAGCATCGGAGGCCACAGACATTGCTTTCAGTACTATAGACACAGAATCATTAAGAGAAGCCTCGACTAGCAGGCAAGAAGAACCCAGCAGTGAAACCCTTGGCTCGCTCATTTATATGACCAGCTCAGGCACATCATTATCAGACGCCGCGAGTGCTTCAGGTTTAGATTCCTCAGTATTCCTATCCACAAATGCTGAAGTTTCTTCTACAATAGACACAAACTCGTCTGATACAATCATAACAGCCGTGATTACGTCAACCGTGTCATATACAACTTCGGATGTAGCCTCCACTACCGACCCTGGTACCACAGATCTTATCGGCTCTTCAGGCTCTGCCACGTCCACGAAGGACTATTCGAATACCGATAGTCCTGCTACGATGACAAGTAATGGAGACACCACAGCTAACAGTAACACCTTACCAAGTGAGATTACATCAGTTATCGAGACTAGCAATCTGGAGTCGTCTGAAGTCTCCGCTTTGCCGACAACTGCAACAAACTCATTGGTGGACAGTACGCTGTCTGGGACGGATTCGTCATCAACTGTGACAGTCACACGGTCTTCGATAGACACTTTTTCCGCGAGCGAGTTTACGGCAAGCGAGATTAGGACAGTTGAGTCTATGTCAACCGAGCCTGCGTCAGCCGAACCTACAGCTGAGTCTACAACAAGTAGCTTGTCCAGCAGTCCAGAACTGCCCGATGTTTCAATTACGTCTAGTACAGTCACAGGCTCGCTCCTGGAAACTGGGACACCATCTACTTCAATCGAACCAACAGCGACCACTGATGACACGCCGGTAGAAAGTACCGTCAGTAGTGTTATCACCACGGGTACACCCACTTCTGAACCCCCTCTAGCTTCTTCGCTGGCTACCACCACCACGACCCAAGGGGGTCTGTCGATCAGCATTTCATCATCGTTCATTAGTGTTACTTCTAACCTACCGGCATCTGTAACTGAAGACAGTATGAGCTTTAGTCCTAGCGACACGGAGACCATAGTTGCTTCAAGTACCACCTCGGCAAGTAACGTGCAAAGCAGTAGCACAGCCCCCTCGGCGACTACAGATACCGCAAACAGTACCAGCTTAGCAACCATCACGACTTCAACTGGAAACAGCATTAGTGGTACCAGCACAGCCACGGGTACAGAAGATGCCACGACCACAGAAGATGCCACGACCATAGAAGATGCTACGACTAGCAGCACAGCCACGGGCACAGAATATGCGACGGCCAGCAGTATAGCTAGCAGTACGACCAGCAGTAGTACTACCAGCAGTACAGCTATAAGCACAGAAGATGCGACGACTAGCAGCATAGCCAGCAGCACGACCAGCAGTACGATTAGCAGTACGATTAGCAGCACAGCCACGGGTATAGAAGATACGACGACCATAGAAGATGCTACGACTAGCAGTATAGCCAGCTGCATAGCCAGCAGCATAGCCAGCAGCACGACCAGCAGCACAGCCATAGGTACAGAAGATGTAACGACCAGCAGCTCATTTGATCAGGGAAGCTCTGCCACTATCACAGCTACAACCTTCTCCTCAAACACCGACCAGGATGTGTCTAGCCTTTCGATTACGAGTACTACAGTATCTATACCGACGATTATAGCTAGCTCGCCAGCTGTAACAACGTCGAGTTCAGCGACTGTTGGCAGTACTAGCTCAGTCGTCGGTATCAGTAGTACCTTCAGCACTAGCTCCTCTGGTGTCGCTGGTATTACCAGCACAACCCTTACTGCGTCACCGTCATCTTCGGTCGGGGGCGTCACAACTTCATCAACTTCCAGAAGCCTACCATCTTCAACTGCTTCCTCACCGGCTTCTTGGTCGGCTTCCATGTCAGCTTCCTCGTCGGCTAGCTCGACGGTCTTGAGTCGTAGTAGTACAGCTTCGACGACAGGCGCTATATCAACTTCGTCGCCCACAACTTCAGCTAATTCCGCATCTACGTCTTCAAGTGTTTCGAACATATCTTCAAGCAGAAGCTCAGCAACACTTTCACAAGGTTATACTACCGTGATCAGGTAAGTAATACCCCTACCCTTTTGCACAGTTGGTTCGGATGTAACACAGATTGGCATACTTCGGTAACTACCACGACAGTCCCCCTAGCGGAACAGTGGCTGGCACAGGTAAGTCTATTAAGTGGAAAACAACTAGGATTCGGAAGTGCTAATGTTGGATGCCATACAGTGATCGTGCAGGAACCAACAGGATATGTTACCACGACAGTACAATATACAGGGACTGGGAAGATCGGCTCGGCCACCACGACGACCGTACCGCCCAGTGGAACAGCGCCAGGGACAGTGATTGTGCAAACCCCGCTTCCCACACTGGATTGCGATCCTTCAGGCTACCTCATACAAAACATAGCTCTCTATCGAGTCAACATTACCACGGGGGCTTCGACTCTGATCAAGAACCCTGTTGGCGATGGAACGCGTGGCATCAATGCCATGGGGTACAACGTGGGCGACAATTTCCTCTACGGCGCGATAGGACAGGGGGCAAACACTGACCTGATCCGCATCGCGGCCTCGGGCGACAGCATAATCCTGGGGTCGCTGAACGGGACAGCCGGCGTTAACTTGAACGCGGGCGACGTGGATGAGAACAACCACTACTGGGCGACGGCGAGCGGCAAGCAGTGGATCCAGGTGGACCTGAAGCCCGGGTCTCCTACTTTCTTGCGGACGTTGGCAAGCGGGACGGCGAACCCAACATATTCGCAGATCGACTGGGCGTACGTCCCCGGCGGGGGCAACTACCTCTGGGGCCTCGCTTTTAACACCGGCTATACCAGCACTTACCTGCAGCGGTTCGATCGGACCACGCGCACATGGTCTGTCTTCACAAATTTCGGCAATGTCGCGGGCAACAACCAGTGGGGCGCTGTCTACGCCTCGGACGACGGCTTCCTCTACGGTTCGGAGAACACCAGCGGCCAGATCTGGAAGTTCCCGCTCCCCGTCAACGGCACGGCGGCCGTCAAGATCTCCAACGGGCCGGCGGCTAGTAGTAACGACGGCGCGAGGTTTATCAAGGCGGCCAACGTATGAGGCAGGAGGAGGGGAGGTAGGAGTAAAATATATACGTAGTTATACGTCGTATAATTTATATATATATATATATATAACATAGTATTCATTGATTAGTTAGTATTAATTATTAGCCGTGAACATTTCCACGTGGATGGATTTATTAAGTTTATGCATATTTTAAGGGTGGTCGTTCAGTAGCAGTTTAGGGAGCTGAAAGGCCCCTGGCTTTCTGCTGGCTGGGCGGCAGGGCCCGCCATTGGCAGGTTGGCGGGGGTGCTGAAACATTCCAGGGGTCGTCTCGCTCAGGCCACACGTTTCACAACGCCCCGAATGCCACCGGCGTAGATTGGCGAACGACTGCTGGCCCGACAGCTTTTCACAAAAAGTATCGGACAACACGACACATATGGTCTCATCATCGTCCCTCCTTCCAGTTCACTTACTAGATTTCGCTGGCGACGTACGGAGACTGTCTTTACCTTCTTCTTCTTCTTCTTTTCGTCGTTACTTCGAAAACTCAATTGCCTGCTGGTCGGCAATCCATCGTTGCCTGTCTACTGCATATACTTTACATACTCCCGCCCGATCTTCGTAATCAAAGTTAAATATTCGCCTGTAATTGTCTATATCTAGTACAAAGCCGCCGACGTCCCAAGCAGCCACCCGACAACATGGACCACCACCCGAGACCACCGCAGATGCGCGACTCGTGGTTCGCCCCGATCACCATCGACCTCCTCCTCAAAGTCCTCAATGTCACCATCTTCCACCCCTTCATCGCCTGGCTGATCCCGCTGTGCTTCCGCGCCGAGCACATGGACTACGATGCCATGCCCATGCGCCTCACCATCGCCTGGGCCTTCGCCGTCACCATGGTGTGGATGGGCAACCAATTGAGCCACAAGATTGCCTACGGCATGCCCCGCGAGGTCGACCTAAGCGAGGACGTCATCGTTGTCACGGGCGGCGCCAGCGGCCTGGGCCTGCTCATCGCCGAGGTCTACGGCATGCGCGGCGCCACCGTCGCCGTTCTCGACACGGCCGACCTCGAGGCCACCGACGCCCGCGGCATTACCTACTACAAGTGCGACGTCTCGGACAAGGCCCAGATCGCCAAGGTCGCGGCCGACATCGAGCGCGACCTGGGCCTGCCCACAATTCTCATCAACAACGCAGCCGAGGTCGTCGGCAAGAAGCTGCTGGACATGGAGGCCGAGGAGGTCGAACGCAGCATCTCGACCAACCTGCTCAGCCACTTCTACACCATCAAGCAGTTCCTCCCCGGCATGCTGCGCAACGAGACGGGTGGCACCATTGTCACCGTATCGAGCGTTATCGGCCACCTCGGCTCGGCGCAGCTGTCCGACTATGCCGCGGCTAAGGCGGGCGTGACGGCGCTGCACAAGTCGCTGGCGGCGGAGCTCTACGAAATGCCCGAGATTAAGACGATTCTCGTAACGCCCGGCCAGCTTAGCACCCCGCTGTTCCGCGGCGTCAAGACCCCCATCCGTTCATCGCGCCCGTCGTCGAGCCCGTCGACGTGGCCAAGGAGATCATTGCGGCCATCGACATGGGCCTCAGCGACCACATCGCCATGCCCCTGTACGCCCGCTGGGTCGATTGGTACAATGTGCTCCCCGTGGGCGTGCAGAGGCTCGCGAGGCGGTTCAGCGGCGTCGACCAGGGCATGAAGACCTTTGTCGGGCGCAAGGGCGACAACGTGGCGAGTGAGAAGAAGGCGACGCTAATCTAAAAAAATGGTGTTGCTGGGGGAACATAAGCATGTATGATAGACAGCCAGCAAGTCTCGATAGGATTCAATATCGAGTGGCTTGACAAAACATCTTTGCATTGCGTGTGTAGCTTATAGAGCAAGCATTAGATGATAATTGAATTTACGGCCGCTTTTTCGAATCAGAAGGACTATGAATGCATACATGTACTTGTGTATGACTTTGATATACCCATTTGTCGACGGCTTACATACGATTAACCAATCACCTGACACTGCCTTTCTGTGAGCTATTGTCAAGATCTCCGTCTCCCGAGTTGACATCATGTTCGTTGTCACCTCCCGATTTACGCAAGATATGATATGATGCGGTGGCATGGATGGGGGTTCTCCTTCTGGGAGAAGCACACATGCCCGTATTTGACAATGCGGCGGGTGTGCTTGCAGCAGAAGGAGCATGATGTTGGTTCTAAATTCAGTGGACATGTCTTCGGGTTGTCTCCCATCCAATCAGAGATTTGGTTGTCATCTATTGATCCGCTTATTCATTCTATATATGGCACATACTATAACACTACTAGTATGTTGCTATATCAGATACAGGCGGTCAGGATATCGCTCTGGAGCAGTTTACGAATCCAGTGGACTCGCAAGCACGTAGACTGTTTAAGTAGCTCTATAAATTGGCGAGAGAGCTTCTGTAGGACGTTACGAGAATTCGTGTAACATACGGCTGTGGTGGCCAACTGTTTCAACAAGATGCAGTATTGCACAGCACGGCAACTAGAAGGAAGCCAAGAAGGGAATTTCGGTCATTTTAGTCCCACCGTGATACAAGTGCGCCTCCAGGAAACAATACGGCTGGCATTGGGATGACAAGATGTGTTGTCTGTTCGTCGACATACATAGCTCTCCCAGGACCAGGGCTGCCCAGCTGCCATTGCCCTTTCCCGCATGGTGCTACTGACAGATAGGGTGGCTGCATTGATCTGTGAGTCTTGGGAACGCTCCATCTTCCACGCTCATGGATGCCTGCCTAAGATTGAGAGTAAGTACCCCCTGGTCTGGGATGTTCAAGACTATTTCGGGCCGGGCATCATTTCGGTTTGGAGGGGGGCCGACGTAATCTTAAAATATTGCAGAAGTGAGCTGGTAGTTTGACGTTCTTCGGAGGTACCTCACTGATCGTCTATGGTTGCGAGCAGGTGTGGTGGCCACATGTATCGTCGAATCGAAAGGTTCTTGATACGTGGGGGTCTGTCTCGACCATCAAGACGGCAGCTCTGCCGGCGGCCGTGCCTATTTGACTGGCTGCCATTGTCCACTGAAGTCCCAGCTTGCCAATGCCTGGCAATTCCTCTTGTGTGAACTATCACAGAAACGATGAAGTTCGATAAGGAAAAAAAACAACAGAAGGGGATTCTCTTGCGATCAATGCTCCATCCATCCCGCACATGTGGCGTGGCACGATGGATCTGGGCGCCGGGGGTGGTGATCCAGACAAATGCGCCCCCAACTTTGCCCAGAGATCCTTATCTATAGCCTCCCACAGCCAATCATATCCTCGGTGCAATCTTCGACGGTTCAATAGACTCAATGCAAACCCTCCCGCTTCCTGCGCCTCCGACGGGGGCAGTCGATCAGTAAGACGATAGATCACTCAATAAAATAGACGGCCCTCTGCTCAAGCCCGAGACGCCCCCAAGATGCTTGGGCCAAGGACTAACACAGGTCACAGGTTTGTTTTCTTCCCCAGCCTGCCGCCAGCAACTCGACCCACAAAGCCTTGCTTTTTACCTCCTCGTGTCCGTTGCTTGCAGGAGATATTGGCAAGCAACTGCCATACTCAGCTGATGTGATATCAGTCCACATACTTTGAAGCACAAGCCATTGTATGCCGCAGCCTGCTTGACATGCCTTCATAACTAACCCCCTGGTTCACGGCTTTTGGCATCGGCCTGTATTTGATCTTTGGCAGCTATACTTACACATCATCCTAACTATTTCATGACCATCTTTTGTTCTACTTGGTGTTAGTGATGTGGTGGGACACCGCGCGGATCGAAGCGACTGTCACTCGGCAGTTTGCCTGCGACCAGCTCCTCCCCGATGAAACCCAAAAGCTGGACCAGGCGCTGGGGTTCGGCGGCGGCCTGACCGACGGCACCTATTGGGAATGGATCCGCGAGAAGGCCCCGCGCATCTTCCTGATCATGGTCGACCTCGGCATCCCGGATCAGATATTCAACATCGTGGACGATTCCTGGGACGATGGCGACTTGCCCATACCCCTAGACCAGATTGAACACCTGGCCTTGAGGGCCACACGAAACGGCAAAGTGGACAGAAGGTTTTACTACCGGCAATTCCACTATCTGGTTAGAACTTTAGAGAAGGGAGGTCATACTGTGTATAGTGACGACGAAGTCATCCCACTTGAGGTCGTGGACAGGCGGCCAGTTGCTGGTCTGAGCCAAAACCATTCAGTCGATAAAGTCGAGCTGCCCAACTATCCGGGTGAGGTTTTCTCGAGACGCCGTATACCCGTAGGGACAGCTCCAGGAACGCTGTCAGAAAGCGACTTTCTGTGGGAAATCAACTGCACCAAGAACGTGCAAAACGGGCATCTTGTCTCCTATTTTGCGTCTTATACCCACCAGGCCTTTGGATATGTGCTGTTCATCCCGGCTAGCGACTATAACCTGAAAACGATATTGGGAGCCCTGCCAGCCCCTTTGAAGGCCTTGTCGAAGCAGGACAGGCGAGTACACATCATGAACTGGATCCACTGCCTCGTCGACACATTATGCTATCTTCATAGCCGCGGCTGGGCACATGGTCAAATCAAGCCATCGACGGTGCTGTTCAACTCAAAACACGATGTGTTCTTTACGGACCTTTCACGCCTCAGTGCCGAGACGTTAGCCAATTCGTCCGACAAGGCGGCATTCGATAAGGAGTCCTACATATATGCTGCTCCGGAACAGTGGTTCCGCCCGTCCGCTGGCGCCATGAATCTGCAGAGGAGACCACCGTTGAGCTCGCCGCCTTCGAGCCCTCCGGGCGATTATGCCTTCTCTATACAGAGACACGGCTCCGAGCCAGCTAGCAATTCCACCCCGGCAGTCCATACCACCACCCCGAACTTGAACCCCCAGGCCGCTGATATCTTCTCCCTGGGCTGTGTCATATTAGAGCTGCTCAGTCTGCAGATGAAGCGGCAAACCCGTTCCTTTGCCTCGCACCGAGCCGCGAAGCACAAGACGCCCGGACGAGGAGGCGCCGTTCCGGATTCGTCCTTCCACAAGAACCTCGGCCAGGTCGAGTCCTGGATGGCGGGTCTCGCCAAGGACGCGAGCAAGAAGAGCGATGCCGTCTTTCGCGGCGTGGCACCCTTGTGCAGGGTGGTAGCGCGCATGCTCTCGGTCGCGCCCCAAGACCGTCCGACGGCCCAGGAGGTCGAGCAAGAGACGTACAAGGTCCTGCGCGAGTCCGGGATCAACGAGCCGCATTGTGTTCACCAATACGGCGGCGGCGGGTTGGATTATGGCATGAGCGGCCTGCACATTAGCAAGGAGACCAACAAGAAAACCGCCACCACCGCCGAGAACTCAGCAGCAGTTGTCGATGTCGAAGACGATGAGTTTCAGTACAACCCGCCCGTCATCATTGGCAAACGTCCGAGCATGGTCGGGCGCCCTACTGGTGCTTCCACCTCCTCCAAAGCCGACTATTATGCAACGCAAGAATACAAGCGTACCAGCAGCAGCAACAGCAGCGGTGGCGCCAAGGATCGTGATAGTCCTACCCTTAGCGGGTTCGACGCCATCCAGAACATCCGGCTCAACAAGGTGAGGCATTGGCAGGCTCCAGCCTATACAGGTATTTGAGCCTCCTCCTCCGTCTTCTTCTGTCGTTTGGCAGATAGCACCAAACAGAAGGGAGCACTGACGGCGTGGTGTGCTTTTGCAGAGACCTACTAGTTCTACTAGCTGAGAGCTATGCGTATCCAGTGCCAGATTTGGCTTTAATTGGCGATTTACCAATTGGTCACTGTTGACGAGATGTTTACCGGCTTGGAAGATAAGAGTCAAGGCAGACTGGAAGAGCGATGAAACAACCTACCAACCCAACCAGCCAGACCACTTTGCACTTTGAGATACCTCATACCAACATACTCGGTGCAAACCAGAGTTGAGAAACCGGGCATAGTTTCATAAGAATGGGTGTTTCCGCATCTGGAATATTGGGTTTGACGCCGTTGGGACATGCACATGTAGACTTGCTATCAGACACAAGCTAGGGCAAGTAAGACAGACAACTGGACCAGTCAGGTTGTGTGTTTTTTTCTTCTTTCCCCTTTGCGTAACCTCTTGTTTTAGTTCACTTGGATGATGGTGTAGTCTCGGCTCTTTCGGAAACCGGGTGCATGTTCTAGCTCACAAACGGTTGACGACGGACAAACGTAGCTCAACTCGGCCTGTGGTGCCTGGGCCAATGAAAAGGGCGGACACACGTACTGTTAATCCCCGCGGGAGGGTGTTTCATTGAAAATTAACCTAGGGCTGGAAAGCAGGAGAGCTGTTTGCATCAATCTGAAACCTGCCAGAAAATCAGGACTTGCGCACCCGACACGCGCTTTGAGAGTTTTAATACACACTTCTCTAGACCACCAAACCACGCATTGCAACGCACCTATTTCTCGACCACTGAAGGTAGTAAAAAATCTAGAAAAAATACTAGTAAATACAATAAGTCATTATTAATATAATACCTATTTTTTCTATTTTTTAAAAACTCGTCGTGGCTTCGTAAATGCTCGTTGAAAGTAGAAAGGTCTCAATGTGGTTAGATGTGTGTATTTAAACTGTCAAAGCGCGTGCCGAGCGGGATGCTGCTTTGTGGATGGCTGGATAAGCTACCTGCAGTGCCGAATGTAGTCGTGGTCGTGGTAATCTGTGGCGTTGCCTCCCGTCCTGCCAATGAGACAAGACTTGAGCTAAAGACCAAGATTTTTGTGGGAAATAGCAGACGAACTATGGGTTAGCCCCCGTGGGGTTCGAGAGCTAGGCTGGATAGACGCCAAACGCTGGCTACAGATACTGCATGTATCCCTGCCCTGTGAATACGAAGAAGAAGGTCGAGACAGAGATTTCCTTCGGCAACCTACAATACCAGGTCGCCTTATTACATCATGCGGCCAAATGAGAGGATGAGAGGATGTGAAACAAACATCTAGCGGGTAGGTCATCCGTTGGACAGAATGTCGAAAACAAAACAGCTGTTCATCCACTGTTTGCTAAATAAAGGCTGTCGTACGTCGGATTACCTGCCTAGGGCTGCTTAACCTGAACGTCAAGGCCGACTCGGTAGGTTCCATCCCGCATCTGCCATTACATCCGTCTTCCGTAATTCAATGTCTGGTGAAGCTGTCATGATGCACCCGCCAGACGCAGATGTAGGCGCACTGAGCTGCGACCGAAAGCAGCCATGTTTCGAGGTGGTGCACATGTGTCACCTGCATAATCCGGCTATCAAGGCACGGGCTGTCGACGATGGCTTGCTTACCACTCCTTACATGTACCTATAAGCAGGGAAAGCCTCGCTTAGCGAATGGCACCGCAAAACAGCCAGCGCATTTGGGAAAATCCCATACCGCGCCCCCCCTGTTCATGGAGGATCGATGATCACCATGCAATTGCAAGCTAGCTAACCCAGGCTAACCCAATGGCTTGCGGGTGGTCCCACAGCACACACAGGGGGATGGGACAGAGGTCCGGAGCTACCAGTCCTTCGAAGCCATTGGACCTATCACCGTTGATACCTAGCCATGCAGCTCGATCTTTTCGAGTCGAAAAGCAGGGCAGCTTGCCTGCCCATAGCTAGTTGATAGCTACTGCTAGCATGTTGCCATTTATTAGCCAGGATGAGATGGGATCCTTTCCATTAGTCTGTGTCTGGAAGGCGGCAAAGCAAAAGCGACCTACAGTAGCCCGAGGTTCACCATGCATCTGGAGCTTGGCAACACACGCGAACCTGACACCAAACGGAGAAGAATGAGATGATGGTGCTACTATGTGCACCAGGCCACTTGAATCTATACCGTCCCTTCCCTAGTCCTCGTTGCCCCTTCATACATATGTAATCTTTTCCCACTCTTGGGACTTTGCTGCTTTTCTATTTCTTCTCTTTCACTCCCCACCCGTCGGTCCAGCTTTAGCAACTTGCCTGCTACTACCCTTCGTTTACTCCAGCTCCCATCGTCAGTTTGCTGCGTTGCTACCGTCCGACCACCTCTATCGGTCCGACCCACGATCGTTTGGTTGTGAGAAGTAAACATTGGCAACTACAACAACAAGGGCAAACCACGACAGCAAATCCTTGTCCCGTATCTTGGGATAATTGGAGCCTGAGCGACGTTTGGTGGATGACCGACCCCCCTCCGAAGCTCTACTCTTAGCAGAAGCTTGTATTTCTTAGCTTCGAGCCCTTGGCAAGCACCAAGCTTCGCTTTCAACCGGGGAAAGGGAAAGATTGAGCGCAATTGCATTCTTTTGAAGCATTGGCACAGCTTGGAAACAAGTGGAAATATCGGATACGCAACGCTCTCCCTCGATTCGCAGATCCCCCGTCCGTCGATATGCGCTCTTCGGTTCTGGCAGCCGCTGCCGCTCTGAGTAGCGCAGCTGTCGGTGCAAACCTCCCCACCATCGAAGCTGTCGGCAACAAGTTCTTCGACAAGAATGGCAAGCAATTCTTCATGAAGGGTGTGTGTTTCCATTCAATATCGAAACATTGCGTATGCTAACTTGTCTCGTAGGAATTGCATACCAGCTGACCCCAGGTTCGTTTCTCTTACAAGCCTTCTTGGCAATCACCCACCAAAACTCTAACCCTTATTTCCACTTATAGACGACCCATTGGTCGATACGGATCAGTGCAAGCTTGATGCTGCCCTGATGAAGACGCTCGGCGCCAACACGATTCGCGTCTATCATGTAGACTCCAGTTCTGACCACGATGGCTGCATGGCTGCCTTTGCTGACGCCGGTATCTACGTCACGGTCGACATGGATACCTTCCACACCTATATCTTGCCCGTGGGTTTCCTATTTATGGCTTGGCCCGTCATGTGACTAACAATGATGCTATAGGAAAACACCTTTTGGAACAAGTCCCAGTTGGATGAGTACAACAAAGTTATGGACGCCTTCCACAGCTACGACAACCTGCTGGGTCTATACGTTGGAAATGAGATCATTGCTCAGGCCAACCAATCCCTCGCTGCCCCCTTCATCAAGGCTGCGGCTCGAGACACCAAGGCCTACCGAGACGCCAAGGGCTACCGCAAAATTCCTATAGGCTATTCCGCAGCCGATATTGCCGAGCTGCGGCCTATGCTCCAGGACTACCTTACTTGCGGAGGAAACGCGTCGGAGAACGTCGACTTCTTTGGATTGAACTCGTACGAGTGGTGTGACCCGGCGACCTACCAGACCTCTGGGTACCAGACTCTCCAGGTGAATGCGAGCGACTTCCCCGTCCCCATCTTCTTCTCCGAGACTGGGTGCAACGTCCCCGGCCCCCGCCTCTTTGCAGACCAAGCTGCGATTTTCGGGCCTGATATGGTTAAGAGCTGGTCAGGTGCCATCATCTACGAGTGGATCCAGGAGGCCAACCACTACGGACTGATCTCGTACGGCCCCAAGGTCGACCCCACCGTTGCCGGTCCCAACATCGATGGCGGATTCACCCGGAAGGGATCGCCGACTCCCGTGTCGCCTGACTTCGACAACCTGAAGACGCAGTGGAAGGCCATAAACCCTACAGGAGTCGCTCGGTCCGATTACGATGCCAAGAGTGCGTCCACTCGCGAGTGCCCCAAGTCTACTTCCGGTGGGTGGCTCGTAGACGGCAACGTCGCCGTGCCCACCCTCGGTGCCACCCTAACGGGAAGCTCCTACTCCAAGGTACCGTCCGCCACCGGTGCTTCGGACGCAGCGCAGCCTACGGAAAGCAAGAAGAACGCTGTCTCGGGTTCTAATGAAATCGCGGGAATGGCAGCAGGTCTTGTTGGCGTAATGATGATTTTCACCTTCTGGCTCTGAGCCCTTTAGAGTGGCATGGAACTGCAAGTCAGATCGCACCGGGCTAGAAGCTTTGCTGTGCTGCTGGATTCATTCTCTTCTCTTCTCCCTCTTTTACCTTGATACCCCACGCTCAATTGCGTGGCTGGCGTTTTGCTGAAAAAGACGACGACACCTTTCGCCCCCTATCTGCTGGCGCTGGAAACATGGTTACGATAAAAGAACATGTAGTATACGACTAGGATTAATGTGCATTGTACACGGCGTTTGTAAGATGGATGCCTCGCTTCTCTCGCGACGATGTCTTCTTTAACATGAAGTTTGGAACCTTGTAAAACGGTTGTTGTTGACCTTGGGTGCATCGTAGAAGGGTTCGTGTCTTGCGACTGCTTCCCCTCTTTTGATAGAAACAAGGATAATAGAGTACCTACGTAATAGAGAATCCCGCCCTATGCAATGCCTGCGTTAGCTGCAGATGCGCCTCGAGTATTTTTCAATGTCACACAGCCCATGACCTTCCATTGTCAAACTCGTATAAGTACATTCGGGAAGGCTCGTTTATCGAATATGTGGAGGAAGGAGCCCCTAACGCGACTTCCCCAAAACACTGTTTTCCTTGAAAGCAGACCAAGTCTGGCAATTTTCAATACTGCTACTAACGGTTGGATTTTCTTTTTTTCATGGTATATTCTATCATATCCCTAAGCTTCCTATCACCTATATATCCGTGCGCATTGCTCCGAGAACTGGTCTTGACGCTTACGACAATTCCTGGACACCGATCTATCCTTATAAATACATGCGCCGGAGTGTACTACACGATCCTCCATACACTGTACCGGTCTGTTCGCAAAGTCGGCATGTCACGCAAGAAGCCTGATGACTTTCAATGCGCCTACCACAATCGCAAAGTTTGGAACATTGACAGGTCCTAGTTGGACTGGCACCGCTTCTACTGTGTCTTCGAAGACCGACCCCGGCTGCGACGGCCGCTGCTCGCCTGCCTCGTGATGGTCGTCCTTGGGGTCATGATCATTGGCATCGTGTCCACGGCTCGGTACACGGCGACGGGCTACGATCTAACCCGCACGGTGGAGCTTAAGGAAGGGGCGAACGAGACGCAGAACCCGGCCGGTGTTGTCGCCATGAATGATTCTATCAAGCACGACATTAGCAACCAGAATGCGAAGAGTTTTGCAACCTCTCAGAACCCCGCGGATATAACCATGTGCGACGACGAGCTGCATGGATGCCAGAGCTTCAACGTACTTGTGAGTACCAATTATGATCTTGCGCCCTTCCGCGTCTATTATTCGACGACTTTACTAATGATGGCTTGCCAATAGAATGTTTGTTGCTCGAGCCCTATGTCTTGTTATAGGACGGAGTTCAGCGATTCCGGTGTATACTGCTGCGACAACTCGACAACAGCATGCGAACCGGGGCCGACCGAGTCGGTTGTATGCACGCCGGGCCTGACCAAATGCAGCTTGGAACAGGGCGGGGGCTGTTGTCCCAGCCAGACGGATTGTTCGTTTTACGGATGTCTGGAGTACGACGTGCCCTCGGGGACGCAGAGCGGGCTCTTGCCAGAAGACACAGCGGTAGCTGCGGCCACTCCCAATGCTACGACGTACAAATTTGGAGAAATCGCTTCGAGTGGCAGCAACAGGTCTACCCTACATCCATTGATTTGTACCACCAAACTTCAGATTGCCCACATCTCGACGTTCGTCGCAGTCTTCGTCATGATCCGGCGATTGTTTCTGGGCTAAGCACGAACCCGATGACGAGGCCTGGGGTCAGCCATCCAGACCTGATCGTGCCTCGTATATGACTCCCGCGAGAGCCGGAGCAGCTGGATCTTGCTGCGATACAAGAGTGAGGGGGTGTCGTGCCAAGTCTGGTAGTCAGTATCAGAAATCCGACACATCCATGCAGGCACCATGCTGATCCTTCCCTGCACCTCGAAACATGCGGAGAGAAAAACAACATCGCGTAGGCTATCTCCGCCGAGACTAAGAATCAGATCTTTCCCCAAGCACTATGCAGAAAGCCTTTGAGCACCCTCCCCAACCACAGCGGAGCTCACAATGGAAGGCACGACGGCTCGATACTCCGGCTGAGCAAAGGCTGTTGGGCGTTATGGCTCGTGTTATATGTGCGGGAACCTTCTTGTTATAAAGATGCGGTTGGCTGGCTTGAAACCAGCACGCACATAGGCGCCCAGATATCTTGCCGTGAAGAGGCGGCCGGCGGCCTCGTCTCCAGCTGAGCTGTCTCAGATCTCGAGCGGGAAGTGGGTCACGGAGTCGGTATTCAATGCGACCCCCAAGCCATGGAATATCGTTGGGCATATCAGATGACGTGCAGAGCCAAACCCAGAGGGTGAAGGTTCGGGCTTTGCTATGTGTTCGGCTGATGTCTGAATAAGATGCATCGTGTATCCCAGCTCTTACACGATAACTTACCGTTATACTACGTTGCAGAGCGTCGCCTTGGGCCCGCAGACCAAGGCAGTAGAGTGGATGCACGGCGCTTGTCTACTGCAGGTATTGACGATACGGATTCAATGTTCACGTATATGCCACTTGAAGATGATCCCGACATGGTTGTGACTGTGATATTCGTTTTGAGATCAGCTGCGTTCGTTTATGAGTCTGCGCGTCCAAACAACGACAAACTCGGGACAACGGAGCTTCCACTAGTCTTCTAGATGCTGATCAAGGACGGAGTAGGATGTTACAGAATTTCAGCTTGGTCCAGCTTGGTGCGTGCTGGGTTGATCCATGGGAAATGCGTTGGGCTTCACATGTCGTTGATACTCCGTACTGTTAACCTAACCCCCACGAACCAATCAGGGAAAAGCTCTGGTCGTGGCTCAGCTTGTATGATCGCCCGGGGTCTTCAAGAATCGGTCTTTGCTCTGGCGCAACGCCCCCAGTATTCAAGGGTTCCATTGTGAGCGGCGGAAACCACCACCTTGACAGATCATGCCGCAAATACATTGCTCCCCACGGCTGCAATGTGCGACAAACGAATGCTTGTTCCTGGCGGCTCAACCTGCACTCGAGATCAGACGCATCGTGCGCCAAGCTACGAAAGGCTTGGTACATGTTCCAGCTACCAAACTTTCTTGATCTGGATGAGACAGCAATACTTCCACTGATAATTGCCGGCTTGATTCCATCAGGCTGGGTCCGTACAGCAAGGCAAAGGCTCCTCTCCTGTGCCTCATGTGCATCAGCCCAGGCCAAGTACGGGGACCCCTTATCAGGACAGGGACTACGTCGTATGAATCTGTCGGAGCCGATGGACCCCAGTTGTGGCAGTCCATCGGTTGGCACATTCTTGTAGGATTTACCTTTCTTGTGAACATGTTCAACTTATTTAGACGAAAGCGCACCCGGCAACGTAGGGTACTCTGTCTCCAACGAGTCTCGTCCGAACAATGATTATAGAATTACCACTTGGATAGACTGCAAATGACTGGCAGAGTACAACCCACCACCACCTGATGCCTCTCCTCTTCTACCGACGCCCGGACTACCTGAGGCGTGACAAGGCGGCCTTTACGGACGCGGACTTCGCCGACTGCTTGGAAAGGGCGGAGTCGTGTAAATCCCATATACCAGAAAGTCTGTCGTTTGAAGAAATTGTGAGGAACCGGACGCTCCCAGTAAGACACAAGCCCTGAATCCCTATAGCAAGTTGGTTGTGTACGGATACTAAGCCCTAGTTTAGCCATGTTCCCTCGACGACTTCATGGACTATCTGATGTACGTCGAGTACGATGCCGAGTGTCTCCAATTCTTCCTCTGGTATTGCGACTACGTTGAGCGATGGAGTCTTTTGCCACAGGAACAGAAGGATTCCTCGCCCATGTGGGATCCGAGCAAGATCATTACCCGGCCGGGCACGGCGCGTCCGAGGGCGAACAGCTCCAACGAGAGCGCCGGCCGGATGACCCACATCCTCGAGATCCTGGAGAAAAGCCCTCGGCGGGATGAGAGCAGCATCACGTCCCCGAGCAGCGCCACCTCGACCAAGAACTTCTCCTGGCCTAAATCGACCTTCACGGATGAATATCAAATCAACAAAGCACAGCGCGATGGCCGGCCCTGTCAGTTGACCAAGAGAAACCCCCACCTCGTTGCACTGACTGACTGACCTCACTCAGTTTCCGTCCAGCCTTTTCGCGAAGAACTGACGCGGATCGTGCGCCATTACATCTCGACTAGTGGACCGAGGCAACTAAACCTGACTCACACTGACCGGATTGCTTGTATCCAGGCGGTAGAGCAAACCACGCACCCGTCCGCCCTCCTACCTGCCTTTATAGCGGCCGAGACGCTCCTCAAAGGGCAGTGCCACCCCAACTTCGTCCAGTGGAGCGTCTCCAACAGCAGCCGGCCCCGTGTCGTGTTCGCGCGGTGGTTGGCGGCCGTGTGCATCCTTCTCGGCCTCGGATCGAACGCTGCCCTGATCCTGTCGAGCCTTAGCCGGTTCCTGAGGCTGATACCGTCGACATTCTTGTTCATGGGCTTCATCTTCCTCTTCGCATCGCGGCACGGCGTCTGCGTCATCTTGCACTGGAACTACAAGCGGAACCTGCGGCCGTGGGAGCAGTTCTCGGACGAGGACTTTACCTCCTCCCCTCCTACGGCGATGAGGACGACAAGCCGCTGACGGACACGAGCGATGACGAGAAGAGGCCGTCTTCGTCGTCCAGTAGCAGTTTCTTCCCGGCTACCAGGACGGGTAGCATCGACCCGCTGCGCAAGCCCGGCGTGCAGGATCAGAGCCTCGGCCCGGCCAACGACGTGTTCGGCTCGGAGCCGTGGGTCGACCGGTACCAGCAGAAGTCGACGTGGCGCAAGATCTTCGACGTCTCCATCACGGTACAGAACCGGCACGTCCGGGCCATGCAGGACCGCATCGTGCGCCGGGCCGTGCTTTGGAGCGGCTTGCTCTCGCTGGCGGTGACGGCGGGGGCTGTCAGTGCCCCGGTGCTGGGGCTTTTTTAAAAGGTATATATTTACTACTTACTTATATATATATAGAAACAAAGTTATATAGATGACGAGGAGGAGGAGAAGGGGAGGAGGAGAGGTCTTGCTTGGTTTCATTGGGTATAATTTTTGTTTTTCTCAGCCGATGATTTATCAATACCCTATAGTTGCTTGCTTTAGTATACCAAACGTCCTGGGCGCGTTCAATACACTGTACATGATATACACACATACAGACGGGAATATTCATTGTTGTTGCGTGTATACAAGCCACTCTTCCTTCTCATCACGGGCTACGGGTCAGCTGCCAATGGCTTGGTGATTTACGGTTGCATGCAAGCCCCAGAGATATATAAGAATGGATTCCAAAAAGCTCTGACGTGCCGAGAGCCTGGAATGTAGTATCGACATACATCAAGTACTTGCAAGGGACGGATGAGACTCGGATCAGATAGCGAACGTAATAACCAATCAGATGCACGGGCCAGGGGTCATCCCACCTTTTGCCTGCACTTGCACCCTGCATTAACTCAACTTTAGTGCGTCACGGTTCCGCTAAGCCGCCGCGAGTCCGACATACAATTCCCCAGCATCATCACAGGGAGATGATTGCTCTAGTACTACTGTCGCAATCTTTCATTGTTGAATGTTCCTTTTCTCTGTTTTCGATTGCACATATGAGGGACTGAGCTGCCACCAGTTGTTTCCCTACCGGCTTCGGAAGAGTATGACAACCTCGGCGGAGGCGCCGCTGATAGCGCATCGAGAAGATTATGACGGGCCCGACAACGACGAACAGCGCCATCGCGATGACAGCTATGCGGACGGAACAGCACAGGAAGAAGAGCCTCGGGGAGGTGGGGATCGGAAGATAGGGCTATTCATGTGGCTATTGGCTATCTCAGCGGGCATCAGCGGGCTGCTGTTTGGCTGTGAGTTTCCTTTCCCTCCATCTCGACTCCTTTCCTGTCAACGGGAAGCCCCTCGTTACCCCCATAACCGGGCTTACGTTACTGACTTTGCCTCTCTCTTTGCGACACACAGACGACACCGGCGTCATCTCCGCGACCCTGGTATCCCTGGGCACGTCCCTGTCCGGCCGCGAACTGACCCTCGCCGACAAATCCATCGTGACGTCGTGCACGTCGCTCCTCGCCCTCGTCGCGTCGCCCCTCTCGTCGGTCCTCGCCGACCGCTTCGGCCGCCGGCCCGTCATCCTGCTGGCGGACGTGCTCTTCGCGGCGGGCGCGCTGGGCCAGGCGTACGCCGGCACCGTCGGGCAGATGGTGGCGGGCCGGTCCGTCGTGGGCGCGGCCGTCGGCGCCGCCAGCTTCGTCACGCCGCTGTACATTGCCGAGCTGGCCCCCGCGGCCCACCGGGGGATGCTCGTCACGCTGAATGTCCTCGCCATCACGCTGGGCCAGGTCGTCGCTTACGTCGTCGGCTGGGCTTTTGCGGGCCACGACCAGGGGTGGCGGTACATGGTCGGGCTCGGCGCGCTGCCGGCCGTGCTCCAGGCCGCGCTGCTGCTGGGCATGCCCGAGACGCCGCGGTGGCTCGTCAAGGTCGGGAGGGCGGCGGCGGCGCGGCAGATCATTGGCAAGACGCTGGGCGCGGGATCTGGGCCGGCCGCCGAGCGGGTCTTGCAGGATATACGGCGCGAGGTGCGGGAGGAGGAGGAGGAAGGGGGTGTCCGGGCCAAGGGGGCCGTGCTTGGACGGAGGGCTGGCGGGAATTGGTTACGGTCCCTAAGAATCGGCGGGCTTTGACTATTGCTTGTCTCCTTCAGGGGCTGCAACAGCTGTGCGGATTTGTAAGTCAAAGCTCCCGTCTGTATCACTGCACAACTCGACCTACAAGGAGCCCGCTACTAACAAATAGCACATGCAGAATTCGCTGATGTACTTCTCGGCTACGATCTTCACACTCCTGGGCTTTTCAATACCGACACTCACCTCCTTGAGTGTTGCGGTCTCCAATTTTGTGTTTACGGTTGCGGCGTTACTGCTGATAGATCGTATTGGCCGCCGCCGAATCCTGCTGTACTCCATACCTTTTATGGCTTTAGGCTTACTCCTGTCTGCCGGCGGCTTCCGGTTCATCAAACTGCCAGATCACGGCCTCGGCGGCATCCCCGATTCGCCCGGCGATGCGGACAAGGGCGGTGGCGGTGGTGCCGCCGCCGTCACCATTCTCATCAGCATGATCATCTTCGTGGCCGCCTACGCGCTGGGGCTCGGCAACGTGCCCTGGATGCAGAGCGAGCTGTTCCCGCTGAACGTGCGGTCGCTCGGCAGCGGCCTGTCGACGGCGACCAACTGGTCGGCCAACTTCGTGGTGGGGCTCACGTTCCTGCCGCTCATGGACGCGCTCACGCCCGCCTGGACGTTTGTGCTGTACGCGGCCGTGTGCGTCGTCGGCTGGGCCGCGGTCTGGCGCATCTACCCCGAGACGACGGGGCTGAGTCTGGAGGAGGTCGCGGGGTTGCTGGAGAACGATTGGGGGTCAGGAGAGTCCGGGGCTAGAGCCAGACTTGGGGCTAGATCCGGGAGGTAGAAGGAGCGTGTGTGTAGATGTAGAGCAAGAAATTATAAATGCATGCTACGATTGAAAGTAAGGTTATGGGACATGGAGTACTATCTAGAACTACAGCTCCTTGCGAGGGAGGAGGCGCCCTGCTTGTACATCTCCAGTCTCGATCACAAGTACTGTGCATTCGCGAGCCCACTGTTCATCCATGATGCACCGAATAAGTTCTCCTAATTGCTGACTATACTTTTACAGCAATCGCATAATGTATTTCAAATAGGAATGCATATATCTGGGAAGTTTCGCGGTAGCATAGGTTAAGCTTAAATCAGAGATCCGAACCGATGTACTCCGTACCAGTCATACCTTCGTTCGGCTATGGTGGAACAATGGACTTCATTGGTAAGTGCAGATCCTCGCAACATTTATATCACTCCTAGTAGTATATACGGAGTATTCTCTGACGTATGCGGATATATGGATTTATTACCGGCAACACCTTGCCCGTAACCGGGCAACGGGCAACTCCGGTACTGTGCTCTGGCTACATATGTTTAGCGCCGAGCCTCGAGCAGCTAGAGAGCTTAGCCAGACTGACGCAGCAGGGAGAACGACACGACTCGACTTCCGCACCAGGGACCGCCCCTCGGCAGATGTGCTGCGCCCGGGTCAATGTTTCTGTTTCAGGGCGCTAGGCAGCTTCTAGCGCTGCCTATCTAGATTCTGTGCTAGATCTGTCAGGGCGGTAGTGGCGCGCCACGGTCCGGAGTCAAAAGAAAAGGGGAAGTGGGAAGATCTGTTCCGGGTCAGTGAGCTGCGTGCGGTGCGGTACATAGCTGTGTAATTTTCTTCTGCCTTTCTTGCCTTCCATCAATCAGCATGATCGGTGACTGACTGCTTCATTATACCATTGGATGACGGAATCCATTGTCCACTTGCGGGTCGAGATATTCGTCTGTCGAAAGAACATGGCTGATCAACATTCGGCTTCTGTGACCATCTTGCCAGAGTCGTTCCGAGTGGTTCGGGTTGGGGACCCGCGGACCCGTTCGTAGCCGATGATGGCCGCCTAGTGAAAGCCATTATTGATGTTGTGTATCACTATTCGCAGGTTGACCGACACTCCTTGCCCTTTACCGCTTTACGACGACAAGTACGAGAAGGCAGGGAGGGTCTGAATACTCGGAGGGTGGATACTGCTCATCAATAGAAGACGGAGATAAAACTCGCTTCTTAGCCCGACCGACGCGACGTACCTTTTTTCTTTTTCTCCTCTTGTCCAGTCACGACTCGCCCCGCCATTGGGCCAATTGGGCCGCGGAGCAAGCTTGGTATCGAATCAGATTACACGACTTCTCGTAGCCGTTTCTGGAAGGATACCGTCAGTTCGAAATTAGACAAACGGGGCTCAGGACTTCTGGACGTCTGAGCGGACGAACTTGAGATCCCTCCTCGCCCTCCCTGCAATTCTTCTGCTGTCTGGCAGTGTCTTTCACCTCACGACCCTCACGACCCTCACCCCCTGGTTCCTGAGATCTCCGAGCGGCAATGTCAAGCCGCATCAGGTTGCGCTCCCTCCACTAAAAAGTCGAGGGAAAAAAGCCCAGTCTGCCAGCCTGACGAGGCCAATCCCATGCATGCATGTACGCCTAATTTCAATATCAAAACGAGCAGTCGGACTCTCGTCGTGCCGGCTTTATACTCTGCAGAATACCATGTACATCGAGCGGCGCGCGTAATGCGCAACATATATCGCCTGCATACTTCACTTGCTATGTAGCTGTGTGTGGTGTGTAAGCAATTGTCATGAGTCATGGTCGTGGAAAATGAAACCCGGAAACGAATCACGCACAAATGCGTCTCATCGCGCCGGAAGGACCAGCTGCAAGCATTTGTCTGCAAGTAGATCCTTGCAGCCCTGACGGACAAGCCTTTCTGCTTAGTCGCGAACGCCGAAACGGTGTCGGGTCATAGCCGCTTGGCCGTGGCGAAAGGGAATAAAAAAGACCAATGGGAAATAAACACAGGTAAGGATTGGAAGTTTTTGGCGGTGGCAGCAGCCGCAGCCCGGGAAAGGGCCCCATCTTTCTTTCCTGCACCTGCACTTGCGCCTGCACGCACTGCTCGGGTCGCGGATTGCTCCTGCCTCGGGTAACAACATGTTGTTGTTATCTCCAGCTCCAGTGCAGGCTCCAAGTTCTGGCCAGGCAGTTTTGGGGGGAGTTGGGGAGGCACTCGGGCACTGGAGCTGGTTTTTTTCCCCAACGACCCGCATTTGAAGTATTAGCATGCATTTGTATATGCAACCAGAGCCCAGGAACCGGACTGGACGACCGCCATCCCCAATCTGCCCTGATGGACCCCCCAATACGCAATATGGAAAGCTGAGCATCCACTGTCGTAGTGGCACAGGTGGGCATCGCTGGGAAGATTTTCTGCCGGGAAGCTATGGGTCGGCTTATAAACTAGCAGGCGCAATGGATGGGGACCAGAAAGGTAACATTTCATGTGAACAGCAAAGTAATAGCAGCCTACCTGCTCGCCTATTGCTGCTGCTACCACTGCTGCGACTCCATTCCCTCCGTCTTTGCGAACTTTCTCTGGGCCGTTGGGACTTCACCGTTACTCCCCATCCTTCTTCTTGCTCTCGTTTCTGGTGCCCCGTGTTGTATAACAATAGCTTCATCCTCCCCGTGGTGACTGTATAATAGGATCCTTACACCCGCTAAACCATCATCTACTGGCGCCAGAGTGACGTACTTATTATATACCACAGCCGCCTGAACAGAGAGCCCCCGGTCTACGGCAGCAACAACATACCCCAACAGTGCTTCGGCAACCAGCCGTGAGCTCAGCTCAAGATGAATATGGACGAGGTTGATCGAGAGCTGGTGCGCGCTCAGGAGGATGCACGCCTAGGAGCCCACGCGACACACCAGCAACAAGAGAAACCACATGGGCATGAACAACAGCCTCACAGAGCTAGCAATGAGATCGAGCGTGTCGTGACGGCGTCGTCCGCGTCAACTTCATCTAGTAGCGAAGATGGCAACATGGCGCGGCAACGCACCGGCGGCATGAGCCGCGTTTCGACCCAGGGAGACCTCGAGAGGCATCCCACCGAGCTGAGTCGCATATACACGGCCCGGAGTCAGCACAGCGAGACGATAGGTCGCAGTCTGCGGAGCCGCCACTCGACAGCCACCAAGCCCTTGCCGGCCTTCGGCGCCGGCAAGCCCTTCCCGCCGCCTTTGCCGGAACGGGAGGAATACGTGGTGGAATTCGATGGCGAGAACGACCCCTACCACGCCCAGAACTGGCCGCTTAAGAAGAAGTGAGTCTCAGCCCCCTACTTGCTGCCAGTTTGAATTGCCTATAAACAATGGTTGATATGCTGACCCGTACTTCTCCAGATTGCTTACAGCTGCTATGCTTGGCTATACGACAATGACTGCTGCTTTCGCTTCTAGTATCTTCTCCGCCGCCACAAAACCCATCGCCGCGATTTTCGGTGTTAGCACCGAAGTCGGTATTCTTGGTGTCTCCCTGTACGTGCTTGGATTCGCGACGGGCCCGACGTTGTGGGCGCCTTTATCCGAACTGAAGGGTCGAAGACTTCCTATCGTGACTGCCATGTTCGGTTTCTCGATATTTTCCCTCGCCTGCGCAACGGCCAAGGACCTGCAGACCGTGCTCATCTGCCGTTTCTTTGCCGGTTTCTTCGGAGCCTGTCCGCTGGCAGTTGTCGCTGCTGTCTTCTCGGATATGTTCGACAATGCCACGCGTGGTGTGGCCATCACCATCTTCTCCATGGCCGTCTTCACCGGCCCCCTGTTGGCGCCATTTGTTGGTGGATTCATTGTCGAGTCCTATCTTGGATGGCGATGGACTATGTACGTTGCTGCCATCATGGGTTTTGTGGCCTTTACTCTCGACCTCTTCTTCCTCGAGGAGACGTACCCACCCGTGATCCTCGTCCAGAAGGCGGCCGAGTTGCGGCGCCGGACTAAGAACTGGGGCATCCACGCCAAGCAGGAGGAGATCGAGGTCGACTTCAAGGAGCTCATCCAGAAGAACTTCACCCGTCCGATGCGACTGCTGTTTTTCGAGCCCATTGTGACTCTCATCTCTATCTATATGGCCTTCATTTACGGTATTCTGTATCTCTTCCTGACCGCATACCCCTTCGTCTTCCAAGGTATCCACGGTTTCAGCGCGGGCAAATCTGGTCTTTGCTTCTTCGGCATGATTGTTGGTCAGCTTATTGCCGGTACCAACGTGTTGCTCATGCAGCCTGCGTACCAGAGGAAGTTGGCCGCCAACAATGGCGTTCCCGTTCCCGAATGGCGTCTCCCCGTTGTCATTGCGGGTGGTGTCGCATTCGCCGCTGGCATCTTTTGGTTTGGATGGTCTGGATACCGTGAGGATATCCACTGGATTGTCCCGACGCTCTCTGGTCTTTTGACCGGCTACGGCTTGATGGCTATCTTCCTGCAAGCTTTGAACTACCTTGTGGATGCCTACTTGATGTTCGCCGCGTCGGCCATTGCCGGTAACACTTTCTTGCGATCGCTTTGTGGCGCTGGTTTCCCATTGTTCGCGAGCTACATGTTCAACGGTTTGGGCATCAACTACGCTGCTACCCTACTTGGATGCGTCGCCGCGCTTCTTTGCCCTATCCCCGTCATCTTCTACATGTACGGCCACAGGATCCGCGCCAAGAGCAGGTTCGCGCCTACTCCTCCCCCGAACAGTGGCGCAACAGCCGACAGCAGCATCGAGACGGCAGTCGACGGTCCAGCTGATAACGTCCCGGCTGAGAAGCACAACGGCACCGACACCGCTGACCATGCCACGTTGTCGAACGTCCCTCGCACCACCGAGCAGGAAAGGCACCAAGTTTGAGCGTTTCTTCTTTGCTAAATAACATATCCGACTATTATATTGCTTTATCGCACGCTTTGACTTGCACGATGACGATTGGCCATGAGGGACAGAACAAAGGGGGGCCTGAAAACTTGGAGGGGCGGTAGCGGCACAGAATCATGTTTGATGTTGTTCAAGATACCACTTTGCTCGCGGTCGGTTGCATTATAGACGCATACCCACGGGCGTTTCTGGGAAAAAAGGGAGGGGGATTTTGCCTGCTTCTACACACCAAAAGTTTGGGTTGTTGGTTTTCTTGAGATTGGATTTTCTGCGACATAACAAGCGATGAGACAGACGAGCTTCGCACGTTTTCTGTTCTGGATGAGCGGCTTGCTTACACAAACGACTGACTAAACTAACTATTTACCTAGTCTAGCGACCTTAATTACTATACATAATGAGAATGATACCTGCCACATGACGCGAACACCGTTGATGCTTGTGATGTGCCTCGTCTATTCTTTGGACGGCTACTCACCCCGTCTGCCCTTTACCGCTCTTTGGCTGCTGTGCCGTATGCAGGTAGCTCGGCCTAACGTAGGTGATATGTCTTACCTCAGATTACTAAATCCCGGGATTTCGATCCTCCTGCCGCCTGAGAGAGTACGCTGACAAGACTTTCTGCCACTGTTCTTGATTACCAATGAGTGAGGGGTATGCAACTAACATACATAGCTTCTCCCCTATACCCTCCACAATCAGTTGGTTGCCTAAAGGCCAGGCACAGAGGAAACAGTATACCAACAAGGCCGGCGGATAGTTATTCCACGAAGAAAGACTCAAGTTGACATAAAGTCAAGTCAATTCCTGAGTTCTATACTATATGGGTATATACACACAACAGCAAACAAGCAAGCCAGCAAGCAGCCAAGTAGCCCACCATGTCCACCAGCGCCACCACGGAAGGGACGGAGGAGAAGAAGCCCAGCGGCACCTACGAATGCGGCTGCCACTGCGGCTACATCAAGTTCGCCGTCACGCTCTCGCCGCCGCTGCCCGAATACCAGGTTCTGCAGTGCAACTGTTCCGCGTGCACACGGTTCGGGTATCTGCTGATCTGTAAGTAGTAATTTTCCTTTCTCTTTTCCCTTACTCCCTCTAGCTGCATGCTGGAATCTTCGGTTTCTTGAAGGTCAAATGCACCATCAAGAAGCAGGAGACGCTGACAGAGTCTACCTACTAGACCCCGACGCCGCCAATGTCAAGTGGCATAACGACGGCCGTTCTCGCTGTGCGGCCTACCAGTTCAATACCAAGGCCAAGGACCAGCTCTTCTGCCCCAAGTGCGGAGCCAGCCTGGCCATCGACTTCCGGGACGTCTTGAAGCCGCACAGATACGGCATCAGCGTAAGTTCTCCCTCCCCCCCTTCGTGTGTCTTCTTTCCTTTCCGTTCCTATATTCGACAATATACGAGGAAAGAATAAGAATAGTCAAGACTGGGATATACGGCTCCGAGCCAAAGTGTCGCGTATATGGAAGTCACGAGAATCAAGCAAGCCCCGGCCCTCCTCACTAATTCGCTCCCCTTTTACAGGCTCGCACAATCTACGGTGTCAATCTGGACGAACTGAAGTACAAGAAGCTGGACGGTATCAACAAAGTCCAACCGGCAGGTGACTTGTCGGGACACTATTGGGATGAGGAGAAGGGGGAGATGAAGTAGTAGCAGACCAAGCAAACGTTGCTTTTGTGAATTCCGGAAACGCCATGCTATTATTTTACCTTGATCCACACGCAGAATGGATGCCACCATTCGTCTAGCAAACCGATGAACCCGTCCATGATGGTGAAACGACTCATGACTTCTGTCGCTTGACATATAGCTTTTCCGCCGATGTGATGCACTGTATGTTGGCCGCCAGCTTATTCATCGTCTCCATCCACTCATCATACTCGTCCGAGTCGAATACAATGCCTCCTCCTATTCCCATCGTCAGTAAGTGGAGCGACACCGGAATGTACCGAACAGGCCATGCAAAAGTGGCCAAGCAGGAGGGAATTACTTACCGGCCTGGAGATATGCAGTACCATCCTTCACCAGCATGGTGCGAAGGGCAATGCAGGTGTCCATCTCGCCCTCGCGCTCCTTGCCGTTCATGTCTACGCTATTGTAGCCAAAGTAACCGACGGCACCAGCGTAGACGCCTCTCTTCTCCTTCTCCAACTCGGCGATGAGTTCCATGGCCTTGACCTTGGGTGCACCCGACACTGTCCCGGCCGGGAAGATCGAGCGCAAGGCGTCGAACCTTGTTTGGCCTGGCCTGAGGACGCCAGAAACCTGGGACACCAAATGCTGGACGTGGCTGAACTTCTCCACTACCATCAACCGGTCCACGCGCGTCGTCAGGGGGTCGCAGATACGGTTCACGTCGTTGCGCGCCAGATCTACCAACATGACGTGCTCAGCTCGGTCCTTCAGCGAGTTCCTCAGCTCCAAACCAAGCTCCTCGTCCTCTTCGGGTGTCTTTCCGCGCTTGACGGTACCTGCAATGGGGTGCGTGATGACACGTCCAGCCTCGCTCTTCACAAGAAGCTCAGGCGATGCGCCTACGATTTGGAAATCCTTGCAGTTGATATAAAACAGGTATGGCGACGGGTTGACGGTACGGAGATGGCGGTAAATGTTGAACGGGTGCAGCGTCGTGGGTCGGGCAAAGCGCTGTGAAGGCACCGCTTGGATAATGTCGCCTGCTACGATGTGCTTCTTCAAGGTCGTAACATGGCCTTCGTAGCCCTTTTGGCCAATGTTGGACGTATATTCCTGATCGAGTTTGATCGGCCCTTGCTCGGGCAGGGGAATTTCGGGCGCATTGAGCACCTCGATCAGCTCGGTGATGGTGGCTGTGGCTTTCTCGTACCCCGCCTCGAGGTTTCCGAGGTCTTCCGGCACTGGGATGTACGTAATGACCTTGGCGATGCCGTAGAAGCGGTCGAATGCGACAATGGTGTCGAAGAGCATGAAGACGGACTCGGGGATCTTGAGCACGTCGTTCATAGGCCGGGCCGTCTTGGGCTCGAAGTAGCGCACACAGTCGTAACCGACGTAGCCCACCGCGCCACCCGTCAGCGGCGGCAGGGTGACTCCCGGCACATCGAGCACGACGAAGCGATCGAGCTCGGCCTCGAGCCCGGGCAACGGGTCGCAAGCTTCGCCATGTCCCTCTCCTGTCGTGATGACCTTGCGGGGGTTCGCGGCGACAAAGCTGTAGCGGCCCAGGCGCTCGGTAGCAGCGCTCTCGAAGAGGAAGGAATATTCGGACTTGGAGTGAGCTGAGATCTTGAGGTATGCGGCGGAGGGCGTTATGAGGTCGGCGGAGATCTGGCCGTAGACGGGAACGAGGTTGGCCTTCTTAGGACCCGGCTGAGGCTTCGAGAGGAGGTCCTTTATGGTCTCGCAAGACGGCAGTATCACATCCTGCAAGGTGAAGCATCATCTCGTGTTAGTTTTCCAACACACACCAAGGTTGGCGGGGTACAGGGATGTGTGCGCGAACAATCTTACCGCTTGATCCATGGTGAGCGAGAGTCTGCTTGTTGTTTTTCTAGGCACTCAAGAGGCAGAATGGCAGAGCGAGCTCACTTTGCGAGAGATCCCGAGTCTTAATTGCACCAGGACCGGCGGGAGTAGCAGCTGGTGACTCAGTCTTCCTGGTCGGGAGTGACAGTAGTAAGCTACGCCTTGCTTTGTTATCCCCGAAATTTTGGCAGAACTTCCTGTTATCGGACCGCGGGGCAGTTACTAGTAGTTACACAGAGCTAAAAGCCCACTCTCCATCCCACCAATTTGCGCCGGGTATTATGGTTAAGTGCTGGCTGGTATGATGTCTGCAGAGCCTCAGTCAAAGTACCTAGGCAGCAGTAGGTCAATAGAAATCTAAAATATTTCCATCAGATGGATGATTGGTAGAAGTAGGGAGTGTGTTCCTCTGTTGGTTGTGAGGAGTGTCATCTCAACCCGAAGGCGATTGCGTCTCCTCCACGAAAGCCCAAGCTTTGTTTCTCGTCACACAACCAGGTGAGCGAGCGACTCTTTTCTGATGTGGTCTATGCAGTTCGAGATTCACACCCAGAAAGGACTGTAATGGTGTAATGGAAATATCTCGAGATATACGCCCAGAGACACTGTCGATTAGCTGTCTCCTCAGAATCCTCATGTAGCAGGCCATAGAGTTAGGCACTGCCTGATTACATCCGGCGGTACTTATAGCTCTGTGGCAGATGGACATGGTGTATATCATCCCTAAGTAGGTAGTACCTGTCGCTGCCCCCCAAAAACGCCAAACCTCACTCGCAATGAAGAAAACACCGTATCGCCCTTCAAATCGTCCCCATGCCCTGCAATACCATTCAAGGACCAAACTAGCTCTCGATAGCCAGCGCCTTGACACCCACCAATTTCGCATCCTTGCCCTTGCCTTCGGTTGTGACGACCCAGTACTCGACCCTCGAGCTGTCCTTGGGCACCTTGTAGACCCGGACGTCATTGCCCTTGCCAGCCTTGCGCACAGCCTCCAGGATCTTGTTATACTGGCCCTGAGGGTCCCAGTCCGCCGGGTCTTGAAGCTCGACGTTGGCCGATGACGGGTTCGGGTGGCCTATCAGTGTCGCAAACTCCTCTGGTAGCACATTTGTGTTAGCCTGCAAGGTCCCTCTCATGCTACAGTTGTAGACCCAAAGCCGCCCATCCTGGTAAGGACAGACGGAGAGTAGTGTTCTGAAATGCGTTCGTCATGTGGGTGTCAGCGTACCTTCGTTCGGCAAGCCCTTTCCGCCTTCGTCCCACTTCAGCGAGACCGGGACAAACGGCTCGTCCGCATCGCTGACATAGAACGCATCTTGCGTCGCCTCCTTTAAGGCAGCCGGTACTTGGGCTCCGTGGCCTGTGGCCTTGAACTCGAGCTTCGCGCCGCCGCTGCTGGCCGGCTTCGCATAGCCCTCGTTCGGGTCCTTGTTGGCCTTGTCGAGGAAAGCCATGTAGTCTTCGTCTGACGCCATGTTGAGTCTCCGGCTAGTCGTGAAGACGCGGAGGCTTTCGCGAGTGCTTGCTGGTCGAGAAACGGACCTCGGAAAGGTGCCTACGGATGATAAGTTGCGGAGCGTAGAGTCGCCGCGTGTTGTATAGATCTTCGCACACTCTATTCCTGACCGAATTCGATCTTTCGTAGAAGTCACGATCACGTAAGGTCTCTTCGACGACAATGCACGCAAACGACAGATGGAATGTCTAAGTGACTGGGAAATAGGTGCAATTAGCATTGGCAATGACATGCAGCTGTAGGAGGGTTGATCAGGGTGGGCAGTTCGGTTTGATTGATTGGTATGACGTATTAAGCTTGCTGGGTTTCTGGCAACGCAAACTCCCGTAAAAATGGCAGAATGCCACTAACAAAGTACGTGTATCACCAGCTACGTACACACCAAACCACAGAGCCAGCCTTGCGACTGATAGCAAATCGAGATTTTTTGGCATAGGTACAGCCTCAAAAGGTAACTACAACAGTCACAAGATATTCACTACGTGCCTTGCAAGATAATACTGGGTAGTTTGGGCTTTTGTTCATTGCAACTTGTCATTAGCTGCAGTATCAGATTCCTATTTTCATACCACCATGCCCGTCACGAAAAGCCGCGAGAAAAGCAACCCAGAAACTCCGATACATGGACCAGAACCAGAACGAGGAAAGACGTGACCAACTCTCTAAGAGCTGGGGGCAAGGTCCTTCTTGAGGGTACCCTGGTACTGCTTCTTCTCCGCGGGGGTCTGGAAAGCACCGTGTCCGAACTCGGACGAGGTGTCGATCCACTTGAGCTCGACCTTCTCCAGAGCCTTGCGCGAGGTGTGCGTGAACATGGACTTGCGGAGAGTCATGACTCGCTTCTTGACACCAGGGACGGAACCCTTAACCATGACGAAGTCGTTCTTGACCTCACCATAACGGACGAAGCCACCCAGACTGGAACAATGTTAATAGCGATACTTTGGTTCATCATCAACAGGGAAACTTACGGAGTGATGGACTTCTTAGTGACGTCCTGCTCGGTGGAAGCGTTGGACTCGTTGTCACCCTTGCCAATACGGTAAACCTTGTGGTTGACCGAGGTACGGTGATGGTAACCCATCTGACCGGCACGGGCAACAGTCCACTGGACGTGGGACGGATGCCAAGCACCGATACAAGCGACCTTACGGAGACCCTTGTGAGTCTTACGCGGAAGCTTCTTGGTGCCCCAACGGGCGGTGACACCGTTGTAACCGTGACCCTTGGTGACGGCAATGACATCGATCATCTCATCCTGCTCGAAGATGGTGTCGACCTCGAAGGGCTTCTCGAAGAGACCGTGGCCGAACTCGACCTTGTCGGCAACGGAGCCACCGTTGACCTGGATCTCCATAAGATGGGCCTTCTTCTGCTTAAGAGGCGTCTTGCGGATCTGAGTGTGGGCGAGGACACGGATGACGGTGCAGTACTTCTTCATGCGCTCGAGCTCGCGGGTGATGGTGGAGCCCTTGGTCTCGGAGTGCTTCTTGGCGTACTTGGTGAAGGCCTTCTTCTTGGACTTGTACCAGTTCTTGTAGAAGCGACGCTTGACCTCGTCGCTCAGATGCTCGGCCCAGACGGTGGTGAGCGATCGCAGACCGCGGGGAGTCTCGATGTAGCCCACAAGACCAACAACGATCATCTAGAATAAAGATGTTAGCCATAGGCACAAATGAGCCAAGCGGGCTGCGTTGTTCGTACAGGTGGAGTATCAATAATGGTAACGGCCTCAACAACCTCCTTCTTGTGCGACTTGGCACCAGGACGGTCGACGTCGCGGACGATAGTGGTCATACCGGCCTTGTAGCCCATAGTAGCCGTCAGGTGGACGGGCTTCTTGGGGTCATCCTTGGGGAAGCTGGAAGAAAAGAGTCGTGTTGATTAGCAAATATTCTTGAACGAGCACATCCGAAAGCAGACAGATCCGTCGCTGGGACATTTGTTGTGCCATCCACTGCCGACTCGACACACACATGAATGCCCAATTGCAGTCCCAACGATTGTCGTCTTCGATTTCCCAGTTGCGCAAACCGCCATGCAAAAAAACGGACGGGAGGTACTCACGACTTGACCTTACCCCGATGGCGGGCAGCTCGCTTACGGGGCAAGTATGCCAGCGAACCGTGACGGGGAGCCTCGAACTTTCGGTGAGACATCTTGAAGACTGTTCCTGTCGTAAAGGAGTGCAGTCTTTTTCGTTTGGCGATGGGTGGTTGAGGGGGAGAAGAGAGGAATAACTACACAAGTTTTCGACTCTTTTCTGGATGGATGCGCAAAAGAGTGCTACCCACAAATTTCCCGGGCTTGGGCTTTCTGCAGTTGGCTGCTGTATTGGTGCGCCCTTGCCCCAATAATTGTTGGTGCGGTAGGCGCTGCTGGGGAAAAACCACGGAAAAACCGAAAATGCCGTTAGGGTTGGGGAAAAAAAATAGAGAGAGATAAGATAAGTACATGTACTAACAAACGATAGGAGATCTAGGGACCATCCCCCACCAGATAGGCAATCCGAAGTGATCCGTGCACATTTGGTCCCAGTTGTTCACACTCAACACATGTTTACAGGTATTCACCACTAAGACTGCTACACTTGACTCGTATCGTTGTCTTGTATAAAAATACTGCGAGCCATGGACCTACAAATCCCAAAGGTGCAATTTACGTCGAATATAGTGCAGGTCTTCGATCACGAGTAGGAACCTCACAGTACACGAGACAAGCTGCAGCTTTTCGTAATGCGTAATATGTGATTCATTTTCACTGCAAAAATGTGCTGGATAAAGTGAATGCTAGCGACTGTCTTTCGATCTCCATCAACCAACTCCAAGCTCAAGCTCGTCATCCTAACAAGTGGCCTCCCTGATGATTTACACGCAGTGAGAAGTTCGAATTCAACAATAGAACGATTTAAGGAAATTGGGTATGATCATGACTGTGCTTCCAACAAAACAACCGCCACCGCCACCGCCATCACCTTGCGGTGCACTGATAGCATCAATCAAATATGTACCTCCTGGCTTTATTATCATTCAAATCCTACGCAGTGCCCTCCGTCTTGGGGGTGGGCACAGGTACTATGCCGTTCATCGTCGCGCTGGTCGGTGTCGTGGTCTTCATGTCACCAGCAGCCGAGGGCGGGCCAGAGGTTGGGCCACCGATGGGGACCTTCTTTTCTTCCTCACCACTGTCGTCATAATCTTCATCGACGTCCATTTTCCTGGCGGCACGCTCGGGCTCGTTGAGCGGAGGTGGAGCTGGTGTAGGGTTGTGTTCCACCCTGGCGCGCTCGTCTTGGGGGTACTCCTTGGGAGCGGCGCTGGGCGGTGGGGCCTCATGGATGATGCCCTGCATGGGTGAAGGACCCTGCTGCATTGGTGGAAGGTGATTTGGGGGCATTGAGTGTGCTGGGGGGTGATGGGCTGCATCTGAGGGGTGGTATTGCTCGTTGCCGTGGCGTTGTTGTTCCTCGGCGCGGCGCTGCATATCCTCGGTACGACGCTGGTCTTCTGCTGCCGCACGGCGCTGGTCGTCCAATCTACGCTGCTCATCCGCAAAGCGATGGGCTTCGGGGAGAGTTGCGGCGGTAAGGCTCGGCACCACCGCGTAGCGGAGTTGAAGGACGTCGGTGACGCATGTCGTGGAGAATAGCTCTGTTCTCTTCAGAAGCAGGCTTCTTCATCGAGGTGTCCTCCTCCCACTCTCGCATTCTCTTGGGGCCGACGGAAGATGGGCGATCATCACGGTGCATGGGTCCTTCCGGGCCCATCGGGCCTTTTGGGGTATGGACGGTAGTATCCATACTGCTTGGGCCAGCCTCGGGATGGTGAGCGTATGGTGGTGGGTGTTGCGGGTATGCCGACTTGGGCGAAGGCATTCGGTTGTCATGCATAGGAGGACGCGACTCCGGGCGTGGAGATCCCTGTCGGTAATTCATGAGCGAATGAGGCGGAGGACCTCCGTTCGGAGGTTGCACATTGGCGGGCGTCATACTGGCAGGGATAGTTGGCCCAGTATAGTTGGGGTTGGCAATTCTACCCGGTGCATGCTGCGATCCCGGAGGCGGTTGGGATTGACCGGGTTGAGGCCCATAAGGAGGACCGGGAGAAGGACCCCGTCTAATAGGGCCGGCATTAGGTGCCGGGCCGGGTCCTTGTACTGGCCCAGGCCCCGGTGCTGGCCCTTGAGCAGGCCCGGGTACCGGTCCAGGACCAAGGGGGCCAGGACGGTTTGGTTCGCCATACGGCCTCATCTGCTGCTCTTGGCGGGGACTTGGCTGGCGCGGCATAGGCGGGGCTGGGCCACGGAAAGGCTCTCGTTGGTCATAGGGGTTGGGAGGCTGAGGAGGGTTGATCTCGGAGAGTCTGTAACCATTGGCACCGGCAGGTCCTCCTCCGAGGGGACGGCCGGGCTGTGGCTGTTGCGGCGCACTCGATGCCCCCGTCCATTGAGGGCCTGTGGGCCCTGAGCTTGGTAAGACTGAGGATGCACATCCGTAGGGGCAGGAGCAGGCCCGCCGGGTACAACGCCATTCGACTGCCCAGCCCTAAGGAGTTGCAGTCTGGCCTTGATGTGAGGGTTCTGGGGATCCAGCTCGGCAGCTCGTTGATAGGCATCGAGCGCATCTGCGATTTGGTTGTTGCAGCTCTCGTACAGAGTACCGAGATCATACCATACTTCCGAGATGTAAGGGTTCAGGCGAATGGCGCGAGAATACGCGTCCAGAGCATCGCGGTACTGGTTAATCTGATAGTACAGCACACCAATGGAGCACCAGAAAGTAGGGTTTCGCCCGTCGCGGTAAACAGCTTGCTGATAGGCCTCATAAGCCTTAGGATACTTCTGCTGCGACATGTAGCATCGCCCAAGCAAATACCAGCTCTGCGCATCGCTGTTATCTACATTGCAATGTTAGCGCCATGTCATGAGTCGACTTTTTGTTTTCATTCACTTACCGGCAGCTACAGATTTCTCGAGAAATTCAATGGCGCGCTCCTGGTTCTGGTAACTGCTGCTCTGGTTGTGATGCAGCCAGCCGAGCTGCTGCAAAACCTTGGCGTGATGCGGATCACGATCCAGTACGCGGTTATAGGCAGACTTGGCATTGTCATACTGGAGAGAAGTGGACATTAGCTATGTGTGCTCAACACTATAGCGTTGATGATTACTTACGTCTTTCTGCTGCTCGTGGACATGTCCAATTTGGAACCAAATGTCCTCCTCGGTTAATGGCGGTGGAGGAGAAGATACAATGTATTTGAAGCACTAGAAGAGGTAAGCATGACTGGGCCGCTTTAAGAGATGGCGGATGGGTGAGACAAACCTCTAGACTTTGACCGAACTTGGATTGTTGCTTGTATATTATGCCAAGTCGGAAGTAAATCTCATTGGCCTTTTCGAAGTCTGGCTGCATTTGCATAACTTGCGAGAAAGCTTCCTCGGCATGCTCGAGAGAACCATATCGGTCGTAAAGAATGCCTATTCCATACCACAACTTAGGTTCCTACAAAAGTGGTCAGTGATAAGCCAGTGTAATCATGGGTACTGGACGACGAACCTTGGGGTTAGGCAAGTTTACGAGAGCCGATTGATACGCGGCATACGCTTGCTGCAGATCGTCCATCATGAGATAGCAGTGGCCTACGAAAAGAAAAACAAGGTCAGTCAGTCACGATCGGCAACTCTAAGAGAGGTAAGCAGGCGCGTACCAAGACTTCCCCACACTTCACCGTTTCTATCATCAATCTTTAGAATAGCCTGCAAGAACTCGACGGCCTTATGAAATTCCTCTCGCGTCCTGAGGATCAGGCTGATGGCGTTCATCGCTGGGATGGATTGTGGGTTCGCGCGCAATGCGTGTTCATATGCGCTCATTGCATCGTCGAGGCTGCCAAGCAGTTCGGAGAAACTGCCTGTATACGCGACGGGGTTAGCAATCTGTTTCGCGTAGAACGCAGGGCCGGGCGAGCTTACCTATTTGCATCCACAGATGCTCGTTGACGGTGCTGATGTGGCGAGAAGGGGCCGCGGCGGCAGCGCCATAGTGAACCGCGGCATTGGGCGGGGGCCCCTGCGGACCACCGTGATGCATCTGCATCGGCATCTGAGGCGACGGGTTGTGGTTTGCCATGATGCCCTACCAGACTCAAGTTTGGAACGAGATGGCCGGGTATCTACGATGAGGGGGGAGGATGGAGAAGAAGAGCAGGGGAGGTCGAGTCGAGAGCCGACCGATCCAGCTAGGCCCGAGTCGGTTCGCGACTGTACGCGAGAAAGCTATGCGCCGGTGATATTAGATCTGAGGCCCGGCCGGGGAACCGAGGCGACAATGGCGACACGGGACAGAGACGTCGTCGTGGTCGCGGTGTATAGTCGGGGCAGGAGGCAGGAGTCTGGGTTGCCAATGCAGCCGGACTTTGCTTGTCCGAACCGGCTGGGCTGCTGACAGAGGAAGCGGAAATGTGCTCGCTCGCCAACAAGTCTGTGCCAGGCGAGGCAAGTAAGGAGAGTGATAAGGGTGTAAGCTAAAAGCTTAAAGGGAGCGACAGAGGTGTCGCGAAGACCAAGGCTGGATCTTTGGGTGGAAGCTCCAGCCTGTGGATTGTAAGGTGTGGGAGTGAAGGGGGTGAAGGTTAAGAGATGGGTGATAGGTTTGGGTGGTGAACGAGTTCAGAAGGAGAAGGACGGGCGGAGCAAGCAGACAATAATTCTGCTCTCTTCAGTCTTCCCTCCTCGCTGCAAACTACCCTTACCCACGGGACGCTCGTAAGAACAACTTTCGTAATGTGGAGCATGCAGATGGGAAGCGGTCCCCTGGAGCAGGCGACATGAAAAAGACCGGGCCATTGTGTACTTGGTTGTGTCTCCAATGTACCCATGCTTACTTCGGCTGATTGTGGGGTCGGCGCTTGTCGTACTCTCACGGGCCTCACCCACACATAAGATGGCACATCCACCTTTTTTCTTTTTCGCTTCCCTGCCCTGCTCTGTGCTGCGCGCTCCCCTTCGTCCACTCGTGCTCCCCCGTTATTCTTAGGCATCAAGTATCCATCCCTATATATTATTGTTTTCTCATTATCGCCCGCCCCGTCACCAGTAGCGACAGGTCACAGGTAACATGGTGTTTTGAACATGCGTTGCGCCGTGTGTTCGCCTTGCTGCTGCTGCATTGCTGGCCAATACTGTAGATGCAAATGCCCCATTGGGCTCCGGGTGGAGGAGTTGACGGTATGGTAGGGGTAGGGAGGTAGGTTAGGTACTGTAGGTATGGAACATCCATGACATGACGAGCAAGTCTATCTCATCTCATCTCGGCATTGGCATCAGCTATGGCCAACCGGGTGATGGAGGTTGCGAAGAAAGAAGGAGGATAGCCTCGACGAAAAGGAGCGATATGCTTGTTTCGCCCGGTACCTGATCTGTTCCTGCCATTACACATGGAAACTCTAACGAGCGTCTGTGTCTGCCTGCATTGGAGGGAAACTGGCCGGCTGCTTCGCTCGTCTGCGCGCTCTAGGCCTAAGATGAGATGCATTACATGCTACCGGTCCAGCGAACTGTAACAGTTACCAGTGCGGCCATTTCCGCCGGCTTCCAAACCACGGTACCCTCTGAGCGTGCGAGTACGTACTTCAGCCCCAGGAACCCCGAACGAATGAGTTTGGAACAGGTCAAGGTTAATGTAACGAACGTGGAGACACTGTACTCGCCAGGTACAAAGGGGCGACTTTTAGCCCGCACCAGCCAGAGGTTGCTCCAAATTTGGCCCATCGCCGTGGTGGCGGCAAGGAACATTTGGGAAAAGCGGTACCCTCCCATAGTTTGGTACGGCGGAAGGAGACTAAAAAAACAAGGTGTGCTATCCAACAGCATCCATGGACCATGGCCGCCCAGACTAAAGTAGAATGCCAGCTGCTAGTATGATGATGACACGCCCTGGGCTCGACGGCCTAATCCCTCCTCGTCCCCCAAAAGTGTCCTTGTCTCCGTTCAGCCGCCCACACACCACACGCCATCCGCCAGGGGGCTATCTACACGCCCAGGCCCCACCCGCACCACACAGCACCCGGTTACACAAACACACACACACACACACACCCTCACGCTCACGCTCACACTCACGGCCGCGGCCACACTCCCTCGCCCACTAATCCACCCGTCAGGGAGCCAAGAGGAGGCCATTTAAATTGAGGGACGCTTATCGCAGCTCGGAGTATTTATCCTCGCCAACTGGCCCCGTCAGCGCACCGAATTAAAACAGAAAAAACGCGCAGGGTGCATTACTCAAGATGGTTAATCTGTCCCCAGCCTTCTAGAAAATCCTTTACTCTCACACGCTGGCTTACATACGGGACCCCCATAATAACAGCTCCCTGAAGCTTACCTAGGTAGGTTCCTGTAGGTACTTCACACGCGGCGCGCTGTCCGTAGGATTTAGTTAGTAATCGCACACTCCGTCATCGTTCGGCTACCCATTTCGGCGCACGTACACACGCCCTTACTACCGATTTAGCCCAATCCCAACCCGCGCTCTGCCTACAGCACACTACGACTACGGCGACATATGCATCATCAGAGTAGCCGGATTGTGGGCGATGGGCAATCTTGACACAACACCCACACACCGAAAAGCAAACACATACCAGTACACATACACATTCGCGGTTGACGTGATCATGCTAAAAGAGGCTTTGCCCGCCCTCTCGGTAGTCGCTGACCTACCTACCTACCTACCTACCTACCTGCCCGCCCTCTCGGTAGTCGCTGACCTACCTACCTACCTACCTACCTACCTACCTACCTACCTGCCCGCCCTCTTCCTCCCTTCCTTCCGGGACAGTGTGGAGTGTGGAAGAAGGCAGACTGTGTTGGAAGCTAACGACCGAGAAGAGATTTGGTCTTTTTGCTTCATCTCGGTGGTTAGCGAAATGTTGCTGGCGATGTGACTGTATATGTATGCCAAGAGCGCAGACTATTCCTCTGTTCGGTGCTTTCTTGGGTGGGCCAAATCGTGTCAGGTGAGCCGCTATTGCCGGGCTTTCTTGGGCTTGGCCGCTGGTGTCGAGCATGCAGATCGTCCCATCGGCTGCGGAGACGCTACCGAGCAAGCGCTGGCCAGCCAATATTACCGTGAAGCGTGAGAGATACTTGCCGTGACAGAGTGTCTTAATAATCGGTTCTATTGCGTACGTGCCCCCTGCCTGCCGGCTGTCGATACGCTGTGTCACATCCATCTATCTGGCCCGGCTTTTTTTTCGACTATGCACCGACAACGATAGATAAGTAGGCATTACACATGGATGGCTAGACAAAATCTATCTATGCGTCTGGAGTAGTGTAGTATATCGATCTGGGTCGGGACTATCTCCTCCCCTCTCCATTGCGATGTCGTGGTTGGCAAGGGCCAAGCAGGCAAGCAAGATTGGGCGAAACAGCCCTCCCCCCAGTCGTTTCCAGCACACTTGTTTCGGTCTTATGAGATGGCACTGGCGCATGAACGTGTGAGAGAGGCTGAAAACGGCACCATTGTGAGCAGAGCCGCTGTCCCAGCGAGGGCCCCCCTAGAGTTCGGGCGGCACTGCTAGCCGAGGCGAGATAAGGTATGCTCTAAAGAAAGTTTTCCCGAAATACATATATAACCACGCGTCTAATACTGTCGTGTGTGTGTCGCATGTGGGTGTGTGCATGCATCATCATGTTTCTCTGTTGTGGTGAAAGGTGGGATTGGCTTTGAAACATTATACTTTGTTGCGGAAAAATAAACCTGAAGGGGATCCTTCCTGACTCTTTAGTTGGGAGGAAAGGAGAGACTATTGCGAAGGCCGGAAACGAGAGCAAAATGCTGCCGCCAAACTGTGACGTGGTAGTGCCCGTTCAAGAGGGTGAGACTCGGAAAAAGAATGGCTGCTGCTGCTTCTCCAGCATTTCATCCCATTGGAGGGTACTACGAGATAGCAGCCGCTAGACCTGTTTCTGATTCCACCCACGTGTCGAGTGGGAATCGTTTCCGCCCAACTTGAGATTGATTTCCCTTTTACCGCGTACGCAAGACAGGCTGACTGACTGACTGACTCCTGGCGCACGCGCGCGGGTTCCATGACTTATATCTTGTCTTGGGAGCTTTCAGTGTGAACCGGCCTGTCTTGACACGGGTGCTTTGTCCCCTTCCAAGACGAACTTTCCAGGCGCCATACACTCCCGCACTGCAGCAAACACGGACAATCGCGGGATCTCAAGCGCCACATTCATCGTATAGCATCTGCAAACACATAGTATAAAGTATCCACGAATAGAGATAAAGAATAATTCAAATGCCGGGATATGGGTGTGTTCCATTTAACTCCCCAGCATATTACTACTCGTACACTCCCAGATACAAGAAAATCACGAACCAGTAGGCGTGGCTATGCGATGCGGGTGATACACATATGTATGCAGGCATGGCATTGTGGGAGAGTCAGGCAAGCATTCGCCTGCGCATCGTATGTACTGTGGTCCAAGGTAGTAATAGGCAGGCTCTGTCGTCAAGGTTAGGCCGTTGACTAGTTATTACCAACTTCATATGTAAGTGGCTGGTGATGCTCGGCTTTTGTAACGAGAGCGGCATTCAATATCTGCGGGCGGTATGCCAGGGTATTTATGTGACGAAGTGGTATGTGGTTGCCCGGAACGGTGAGGGGGTGCATGTACGGGCGTATATAAGCAGGGGGGATACTGTGAGTAGGTATCATGAGCATATCAGAAGATAGATACAACGGAAGAAACTCCGTTCGACGAGGCGAGAGGACGCATCCTTTCTTTAGGCTTAAAACGCCCGCAGCGTCAAGAGAAACAACTGATAAAACCTTAGCTGGGATGTTTACAGAGCTCCAGGAACGACAACAGGGAGGCCATGATGGACGCGGTGCCAATTTACGAGTGGTAGGTAGAGTCAGTCGTTCGCCGTCCAGACTTTGGGCGGCGGCATGGCTAGGGCGCGGGCTAGATGGGGGGAGAATTCCTGGGGCTTAAGGGCTTAACTCTCGGCCCCAAGCCCTAGCCTAATCAGAACATCTAGATCGAGCCTGCCCCTTGTAGGAGGCTATACTTGCTTATGTATTATGTCTGTACGTACATACATACACGTACATACATGCATACATTACATGTGCTGTGCTGCATATGCAGACCAGGCCACTCTCCTCATTCGCCATGCTGGGGGTTGATTCGGTACAGCGGTACGTAGGTCGGTTTGTTTCCCCTGTGCTTCCACCGATGGATGTGTGTGTGAGAGAGTGAGTGAGTGTGTGCGTATGTGTGAGGGGTGTGTTGTTGTCGCCTGTACGAGTGAGTTCCCCCTCGGCGGCGGCAGCTCCACTCACACACTCTCGCACCTGTGGGCAATACATATATATCCTGTATGTAGGCATATAGCAATACGCGCATAGATACCACCCATCCATGAACAAGAACAGCGCCGCGCGCGCGAGAGATGCAGTAACCAGATTGCCTTGCCCTTCTTTCTTTGCCTGGCTGCATGACTTGGCGTTCAGGGTGGGTTGACCGGCTCCGTCACCCATGCGTTCGACCCCACCCCACTCTCACCCTTGCAACCGCCTTTCATCATCATCGGCCGTCAGTTTGCCCGCACGAGACAGCCGAGAGATGGCAGAGGCTTGTTGGCTTGGCTAGCTGGGGTCGAACCGCACCGGCGCGCCGCCCCTGCTTTCTTCTCAACTCGGGGGAGCAAGCCACACACACACAGGGCGATAAGAGAGGGAGGGCGAGAGGCCAGCCACTGGCTGGGGGCCCTCCCCATCCCACCGCTGTTTGTTGCATCCATCTGCCTGCCTGTCTTCTCTGCGTGCCCCTAAGCCAGCCCAGGCATGTACATACAAGAAAAACCACTTACGCTATGCACGCCCACGCCCGCGCCCACACACACACACACACCAGACCAGATGAGACTCAGAACTGTGCCTCAGATGTTGAGCTGGTTCTAGTTCCCTGCAGTCCCTTATTAGTCCCACGAATCAGTCCCCTTACCGGTCGTCTTGGCGTTCATGGCCACAGGCGAAGGTCCGGACGGTACTGATGATTGATTGATGTCTGTTTCTCGTGGCCTCTTTTTAGGCATTGATGGATACAAATCTATCTACTGTATGGAGAAAGAGCCTGCACCCACCCAGGCTGCCCTTTGTTTCCTGCTGCGCCATTTCGGAATCCCCATCTTAAGGGTACTGTTGCAGGGATTGGCCGTAGATTAGGTAGGTAGTTACGTAGTCACCTTCCCCGGCGCGGAAGCCGAGTTATCAATTCGGGAAACGGTATGGTACGGTAACTATGTAACTAAATATGCAATGCGTGATGAGATAGATATGTCTCCATTCCTAACCTACCCCCTTCCTCCCCCAGGGTGGTTGGTTTGCTGGTTTGCTGCAAGCCTAGCCTGCCCTCGCTCGCTTATTTACAACGGGCGAGAAAGATGCCTGCCTACCTAGCCTAGGTTATGAGAAGATACGATACGGGAGGGAGGGGGGTGTGCAGTTGAAACACGGCCATCTTATTTTAGGCAGGCCTGCAGAACAATTCTGCGGGATCGGGACGCATGAAGCGACAAGGAAGACGCTGCTGGGAACGATGGGCGTATGTAGATCGGATCATCGAACCTCCATCAAGGAGCATCTAAAACACGCCTGCCCCATCCGTTTGTCCCCGAAAATAACGAAAGCAAAAAAAAAGTCTTATCTTAGAACCACCGACGAGCCGAGTTTTTTTCTTCCCGCTTCATGGGCATTGACGGTTGTCAAAAGCCAGGAAAGTCAGTCAGAGGTCGTCACTTGTGTGCCTGTGCTGCTGGTGTATCGTCTTGTCTTCCGTAGCACTCGCTCGAAGAGATGTCTGTCTGCACGTACATACATATGCATCCGTTCGCCCCCGTACACAGCCGATCCATCTGTGGTGGAACAGGTAGATTATGATGCTGAGACAATCTGTGCCTGTCTGAAGTTTCCCAGAGCAGGTGCCACTTGGCTTGTCAAGGTCGCAGCCGTCTTTCTCCACGCCAGCCACAACAGTCAGGCTCATCTCGGATGCCCGTATATTATTAGCTAATGCCCGCCGTGCTCAACCAGCGCTTGCGGCGCCACGACGTAGCACGTTGCCGAGATGGCTCAAGTGTCCGACGAAACGGCATGTCTGCATCACATGAGTGTTTGAACGATGATGCAGGCTGGATATTATATAACACATGTATACTTTACGACGTATCGTCTTTGCCTGGGAGCTCATTCGAAGGAACGCTTTCGTAATCGTCAAGGGTCAAGACGAGAGAGGGTCGCATCAAGAATACAATTGACTATCCGCAACACCAGCCGATTCGAATTCTAAGTCCTACTACTCCATGCCGCATGCTTGACTAGAATACAATAGAATAACCAGACTCCGGTAGGCCCTAATAAAATACAACAATCTCCTATGACCCTTCCTTTTCGTGGTCATGATCCGGGTTGTAGTTCGTCTCTCCCAACATTGCCGTAGGCTGAGATGTCATGGCCGTCTGCGTGCTAGACTGTGGCTGGGTGCTTATGGTTGGGCCACTGGTTTGGTTAGGCGGTTGAGATGAGCTTCGTGTAGACGTCGCTGCATGTAGTCTTTGGTCCAAAGCCTTGAGCGCAAGAGCTCGTCTCCTTTCTGCCTCAGCTCTCACACCACCAGGGGCACCTCGCGGCAGATAGCTGCCACCCTGGCCGGTCGAAACATCTCCTGGCGAGAATGGTGTGCAGACCCTCATCGCCACCAAGGCATTGAATATCTGGTCCGAGAAAGCGGCGACAAATGGCTTTACGGGTCCCGGGAAGAACTCGGCAAAGGCGAAAGTCTCGCTGGCATCCCCCCGCATCGAAGTCGGTTGCGAGGAGTCGAGGTCAGGGAACACAGTCTTGTAGAAGCGCAGGTACGTCCAGCTCGTCAGGAAGGCGAACAAGGACAGAAACAGGGAGGCGCTCGTGAGGAGTGGCGTTAGCGAAAGGATCGTCACGACGCCAATGTATATTAGAGGGAACTTGGGCACCCTCATCGACAAGATACCACGGAACAGGGTGACAGTATGCGCGGGAACGAGCTGGCTGAACGCGACGAGGAAGGATATCTGCAAAGGAATGGTTCCGGCAATCGTGGTCAGGCTATTCCGCGAACAGCGTCAGTCTATGTTGCTAGGCAGCGATAATCGCATTTAGGATCGGGGGTTTGTCACTTACGTCCACCTTTCGTTGCGTGTAAGCGTAAACAGCATCACCAACACCAGGAAGCAGAGCATGTTGGGTATCAGAGACACCACTAATAGAAACTTTGCAAACTCTCTGGATGACCAAGCACGTTCGAGGTAGCGCCCGCCATGGAACAGCGTCAAACCAGCAATGGACAGTGTGAAGATGTTACTCTCCACCAACGTAGTCGTGACGAAGGTCCAGGGTAGAACAGCGACAACTGAGGCACAAGAGTGAGCCACTCGACGACGATTTCCGACTGCGCAGACCATTGTCGGTATCGCACTGCGGCACTCAAGACCGACTGGAGGAGCAGAGCAACCAGCAGGATCCGGGTGACTGGGGGATATTGAGTCGCGGGGGCATGGCTGTATGCTGACAATGGCGTCCTGCGTCAAGCGAAGTCGGAGATATCCATACACAACAGTCCCGGTGGGTTTTCGAACAGGTTCCTGCCGTCAATCGATTCTTGGGGAATCCCGCTTGCCGGCGTGGTCGAAGTGTGGATGAAGAAATGGATGCTCTGGACGTTGAGATATGCCTAGCTGCTATGCACATCACACCCCCAAAAAGACACGTTCGGGACAGTGTCGCATCACGGCCTAGAGGCAGGATCGATAGTCGCGCCGCAGGTGGCCCAAGCGTCTCAGCCTTCCTCCCTGGATTCCTTTTGGCTGCTGCTAACCTACTTGGAAGGTTTTCCCAGCTCGCCGGTGACAGAAACGCTCACCTTGAAGAAATAGGCTTGGCACCCAAAATGTGGGGCCTGACGGGACTTGACGAGCGACCCGCAGCCAGGGGCGCAGATTCAAAATCGGTAGTGCAACCAACCGCCTCCGAGTCATGTCATGGATGCTCTACCACGCAAGCGAAACAATCAGTTGAAGTCTTGATCCCTTCCAAACAAACATGCACCGGGTCGGTGGAGGAACACAGCAGGTGTGCAAATTCGGGTTTTGATCTTGAAATCGTGTATGCACTGCACTGCCTACACAGAGATGGGGAGGGCGGGCTGCAGATGGGCCAAGCCAAGCGATCATGGTGTCCCGTACGGATTCCAAGTATCGGCTTGGGCCCCCTTCATGTTGTAAGGTGTCCATTTTTGGGCCATCTCTAATCATAATAAGGACGGAATTATCACCAACCGTTACGCTTGAAGAGGACCTCACTCACATCTATGACATGATCAGCTAGCCGTTAATGACGGAGGTCTCCTTTACTGTTACTGTTCATACTCAGGTGGTCTTGCGCCCCTACCCAGCCGTCCGTCCGGCTCCCGACAACAAACCTCTGCACTTATCCCCCGCTACATCTCAACGCACCTGCAGTCTCGGCAACATTCGACTGCTACCCGGGAGACCCTAGTCTAGTTAGCATCTTACCCGGCCTACTGCCAACACAACACACCTGGCCAGAAACCTGGCTTCCAGGCCGGAGCCCATTGCCGCAGAGGGACACCATTGAACGCCGAGTATTGACCGCCTTGGACATCATTTTTAACACCGTCCGACAGTTGCACGCTCAAGCAGCAGTGGCTTGTGGTATTTTTCTTCCTCTTCGTAGACAGGTATTCTACCCGCGCAGCGACTCCTTCCTTCATTGCGGAAGCGAGATCGCTACCGACGACTAGTCAGTCCACTGCCTGCCCAGTCGGCCACTCATCATTGTGGCATCTCAAATTGCATCATGCGCGTGAGCTGCTAGCTGTGCGTGAGAGAAGCATGGAAGGCTAACCGTGTTGGGATAGTAGTCGGGACACAACGATCATCTGTGACCAAGCGATTGTGTCTGCCGATCATCCACTTGGAATGTTTCTGTTTTTACTCCGTACTCTGCTCCTCTGCTTCATCGGGGCAGCTCCCCACGGCCCAGGGCATGGCAATGATCTCGAAAGCCCCAGCCGAGCTGCAGCAATACTTTCAAATCCTGAAATGACTGCTTTCAACCTCGTCGCGCCAGCCAGCCAGCCAGCCAGCACAGCTGCTTTGAGTGGATGGATTTGTTCATTTCACCAGTGGTCGGTCGAGCGAGCTGATGGGTGAACCCAGTGCCAATCGAGAAACCCAGCCCAACATATTGAATGCTCCTTCGACTAGGCAGGCTTGTCTGGCCTTGGCGGCCCATCCTAGCCCCCCTGGCTCTTTTCGGGGCTGCCAAGGTTGTGTCGACAAGGAGATTGAATCAAGCATACATACTGTGACTGGGCTGACTGACCATTCGAGATTTGATGTTCCAGCATACCTACCTTGCTACTTTTGGTCCTTCCAGCCTGTAGGTACCCCTAGCAGCTTCAGGGTAAACCCCACGGTTCGGTCAGCATGCCCGCCCGTCTTACCAAAATGCAAACTTGCCAGGGCATAAGGAGCAGCTCTGGCTTATCATTTGACGCTCCGATATGTAGGTTGAGCGGCAAAAGACATGTATCTACATGTAACCTGCATCCCGTTATCGCGTCCAGAAGGACGCGCGCACCGAGGAGGTGAGAACCATAAAATGCTGAAACAAACAAGGCCTCTCTGATGTGCTGGCCGCTTTCTCTCACCTCCACACATGAGCGAACAGCCTGCATCTGCAAGAGCCAAGACCCGGACCTCTCCCCCTTCAATGTATCGATCAAGCGACCGTAATCGCATGGTTACGCACCGCGCTGCAAAGCGAGATCCCGATGCCTCGTGTTCTGGGGGATATTACAGACCAAAGCAAAGCAGCGACTCCCAGAACATGATTCCTTTCATGATACGGTACGGTACTCAAGTCTGGGCCGATTGACGAAGGGCCAAATGGGAGGTACATAGCCTGACAGGCAGGGAAGGGTTACATTCATGATGATTGTACATGCGCATGGGATGATACATGCATGGAAGACCATTTGTGCACCCGACATGAAGTACATCGAAACCGTGCGCTACCATACCGGCCCAGCCGTTCACTACAGAGCACACTAGGCAGAGAGACCCTTGGAGATGTGTCGTGTCGGAATGGAGCAACGGTCCAGCTTTTTCCCAGAGATCCAATGCTTTCATCTGTTCCCATGGATGATCAATATTGCATGCACAGCGGTTTATTGTACATACTCCTAGGTCACTTTTACTCCTGTACGCTTTCTCGATTCCTTTGATCAATTTGCAGAGGACACGGAACTACATACATCTCTCTCTGCATCAATACTTGGACAGGCAGACAGGCAGCAGCGCTCTCTCACACACTCTCTCTCTCCTCTCTCGGGTACTCAGCTTATCTTGTGCGTATTACCGCCTGAACAAACTAGCCGCCAGTCAGAAATCTGCAGTCGGGCAAACCAGGACGGTTTGGGATGAAGCTTCTTTTGCTGGCAGCGCAGCCCCAGACAGCAGAGACCGAAAAAGAACGAAGTACCAGGCACACGCAGGCACCGGCAGCAAATCGCCAGAGAGACAACAGGCCCCAAGTTTGACTGGACTGGACTTGACTCTACGTACCGTTTTAAAGGTCCTCCAAGCAGCTAAACCCATCCCGGCCCACTTTAGCACCATCTAGGTTCGGCTTGGCTTCCATGGGAGAAGCCCGCTTTCCACCTTTGAGAGACTGCGCTTCTTGCCATTCTTCAATTTGATTTCCACAGCAAGAAAATCTCACGATACAGACTGACGACGAGAAAAAAGACTTCCTGGACTGCGTCTCTCCTTCTGCTCCCTCCTACTGCCAGGCCATCGCCTGATCCAGCATCTCAGCACTTTGAGACAGACGAGAGCGTCTCTTGCCTCCCACGGCCCGGGTCAGGTTCCCCAGCAACCTTAGCTCATCTGTTTCTTTCCCGCTCTATTCTCGGGCACACACACACACACGCACTCGCGCTCTCTCCCTTTCTCTCTCTCTCTACTCTCTCTCTCTTTTCGCAGTCCCTACGACATTACAAACGAGCAGGGGATCTCGAACTCGCCTCGCCTCGACATTTCACCAGGCCGGCCAGTCTCATCTCAAGGGACGCCTTTTCAAAGCAAAGCCAAGGGTAGACGCCTAGTTTGCTCGCAACCATGAAGGAAATTCTAAATTCAGAGAGGCTGAATTATCTAATGCATGTCTCTCAACCTCCATCGCGGATGCTGTTTTCGTGAGATAATTGCTAACCTCAGAAACTATAGATGGCGATATCTTATAGAAGGAAGTATGTAATATGCAGATTGCTTCGTGTTGATGGCATGCATCGTTGCGCGATACTAACAGTGGCGTGTCTAGATTACCGAGAAACGGCACTCAAGTTCCAAAAGAGTGGCACGTTGCAGAACCGCATCGGCAGCTGGACTTCGCACGCTACGTCAAAAGTCATGCACTGGTTAATGTAGTAAACAAAGGTCTCCTGTACAGCTCAGTTGAGCGAAAATGGACACAATCAAAGGTATGTCGGTTTTCCCCAGAATGCACGTTTTCGTTGGAATGCGTTGGTGCGCCGGTGTGATGCGAGACGGCCGATTGGAGACGGGGTGGCATCTCAAAAAACCAAAACGTTGCGCGGATCCAGCCCAGGGGCAAGGCCACTGACATCTGTTGTGCAGGTGCCTCAAAACGCAGCGGCTGAGGCCGAGGCAGTCGAGCTAGGGGTGTTTGGCCCATTGGATCAAGACGGATCTCCTCATCAGTACGCCGACGAGGAGGACGCAGACGCAGACCATGAAGAAGACATTCCGGAGCACCCAGAAGAACCTTCGCCAACTTCTGGCGACGTCGAAAATGCTCGGAAACGCCCAGGTGACAGACCACAGCAGCCGCAGCTCAATGGCAGTTCCCCGGCCAAGCGCCCTCGTCTGAGCAATGGGTACGAAAATGGTGTCAATGCAGCCACGGACCCCATGGAACTTGACAATGCCACTGACAACCACGCTTACCCGTCACCCCTGGAAGGCGAGCAAGCGCCGACGCCGACGCCGCGAACCGACGGTACGGATCAGGGCACGCAAGTCGAAAAAGTCCAGGAATTGACCACGGGAAACCACCTTCATTCCTTTGGGCGCTGGCGAGGCAGTTTCCTCACCGCAGGCTACTTTCAAGGTCAACAGCGCAAACGCACCCGTCCTGCTGCATTGCCAGTGGAACCCACAAGATCCATCCATCTTGGCGGCTGCTGGAACCGATGCGCTAGCGCGAGTTTGGACCGTCTCGCGTGCAACAACCACTTTGCCCGAACAGGACCCTGCATCTGACGGTCACGTGACCAACGGGGATGTGTCGCCCCCCTTCCACAGCCTCATCGAGGACGACATGACGGCCTCCTCCATGGTCACAGCCATGGCATGGAACGGGGATGGAACCGTCATCGCGATCGCCACGGACTCGGCAGAAAAGGGCCGCATCAGCCTCTGGAGCGCCGACGGCACGCACATTCAGCACTTCGAGGTTCCCGAGTCCCCCATCATCAAACTCAAGTGGAATCCGAACAACACTGCCATTCTTGCCGTGGTTCCTGAAAAGGGCGGGACTCTTATAACTATTTACGGTGCCACGACATCGAACACCATCTCGTACTCGCTGCCGAACCACGACCTTAACGCCGATCCATTGGACGTGGCATGGACAAGCGAGGTCGAATTCCTACTCTGCGGAGGCAGTCTGATGGCTTCGTTCAAGTGTACCGAAGATAAAATCACCGAGGAGAAGAGGTTCGACACGCGCGAGGGCGACAATCTGCTCCAAGTGCAGTTTGATTGGCGATCCTCTTTGGCGGCTACGTGTGGGGAGAAAGGCTTTGTTGACGTGAGTACCAACACTACGATTTGCCAGGCTCATGATTACTGACTGCTATCAGATATGGGATGCTTCGGGCAAGCGGCGTGAAATCAAAGCTCATGATGGCATGACTTCGGCATTGGCCTGGCAGCCTTTGGCAGGTAGCCCACCGGATGACGAAAGGCTACTTGCCTCGGGTGGCGTCGATGGAGCGATCTTCGTCTGGAACGCTCTTTCTGGTGATGGGAAGCCTAAATGTCAGATGACTATGGATTCGCCCATTGTCGCTCTGGCGTTCACTCCAGATGGGGCTTTCATCGCTGGCGCCACGAATGAGAGGATTCTCATATGGAAGGTGGGGAGACCACAGTATTCCACGGGCAAGCTGGAGCAGGTCGCCACACCCAGGCTGGCTGAGCCCTCGAATAAATGTCGACTCCGAGGACGAGGATGAGCATTGTCTCTGCTGGGACGCAACGGGTCAAAAACTTGCTTACGGCGTAAATCATAGAGTGGGTTTTCCTGATGTTCTCTCGCGTTCACTGGTTTACTAACACAATCCCAGCTCGCCGTTATCAACTTTCGATGACTGATCTAGGTCTCCTTTCCTTTGTATTTGTCAGGAAATCCAGCGTCAAAAGCATGAATGCGGAGGCTTACTCATCGAATTTAACTCCTTTCCGGATAAGGAGCCAATATACCAGGAGGTATATGAGACCAGACCGCTGGATGGTGTTGAGTATATCACTGGTCTACAAAGATGTTCGTGGTCTGGGATGGCGTTCGAATGTAAACTATCTAGCGTGTGCGCTTTCTTGCCCTAGATATGGCATATATGGGAATCGTCTCGCGTGGGACAAACACGGAATTATTTTGTCTGGTCGGCCGACAGAACCCAAGAATACGCGGGGTCGAGGCACTGCTGGCCCGGGCCCTGTTTGGGAACTTGTGGCCTTGAGTCACGACCTGCTCTGGCCATGATGCTTGTGCTCCATCGTTCGAGCATCAGGTCGACGAGATGTTCAGCGACTAATGGGGTTTTCCTCAGGTCGTTGGATACCTACCTACCTCTGTTTGGAGCTGATTGGTTTTGTATTATCAAAAGCGTGTTAAACACTGAAATACTTATTGGGCACACATAGCAGATATTGACATTTTACAGCGTATTTATTTACAATATTCCAAAGTACACTTATCACTAGTAGTAGTACCTAGGCATATATCTCGAATATTTTCCCATGCACACTTCTTGGCCAACATCAAGCCCCAGCCCACCTTAACATAGTGATGGAGTGTTTCGAGAATGTGTACTTGCCCTTTCCGTCCCATTTCTCCTCTGTCAGCTTGACTTTCTCCTCTCCAGCTACATTTGTGGCCTTGACGTTATCACCAGTGACCTTGAAGGCCGTTACCTCTTGGCCAACCCCCTTGAGGTCAACCACGCAGTCATCAGTCTCACTGATGTTCACGACAACCAGGTTGACCATGCCCTCCTCATCAACCGAAGCGCTCACATCGAGCCAGGGAGCGCCATGCTCCAAAGTACCCTGCAGCCATTCCGGGTTCGTCGGGCCATCATACGCGCCAGCCGTGACGTGGCAGGCCACAGTCCAGCCGCGCATGTACCGGCTGAAGAGCAGCAGCGGCCACCAGGTCGCCTGCTTCGTGATGCCGTCCGGGGAGGTCATGAGCGGACTGATGACGTTGACCGTCTGGGCGATGTTGGCCATGCCGATGTAGCGCGACTGCCGCACGAAGACGTTGAGCCACACGGCCACGGCCAGCGCATCAGATAGGGTGTAGGCCTCCTCTGCGCCCTGCTCCCCGGGGGGCGCGCACGGGGTCCCAGACGTTCCACTCGTCGAAGCAGATCTTGGTCGGCGGCTTCGAGGCGGGGACCTTGTTGCGGACCCGCGCCAGGTCGATGAGCGCGCCCGTCATCTCGATGGCCCGCTCGGCGCTGAGGGGCGCCGTCGCGTTCTTGACGTGGTCCCCGCCGTCGGCCGTGTAGATGTGGATCGAGTGCATGTCGACGACGCCGACGCACCGGTCCAGCACGTGGTGGTCCCACGACGACGTGCCCGTGCCGTCCTCGCCGCACAGAATCAGCACCAGGTCCGGATCCAGCAGCCGCAGCGCCTTGGCCCACTGCGCCGCCTTCTTGGCGTAGTCCTCCTGCGTCATCTGCTCGACCTGCCAGGGACCCCAGATCTCGTTGCCAAGCGCCCAGTACTTGACCCGGTACGGCTCCGGGTGCCCGTTCTCCCGGCGCTTGTTGGCCCAGTACGTGTCGCGCGTGCCGTTGCAGTACTCGACCCACGCCAGCGCCTCGTCGAGCGTGCCCGTGCCCATGTTGAGGCACAGGTACGGCTCGACCCGGGTGCCGTCCTTGCGGCCGGCCGAGAGCACGTCCAGCCACGCCATGAACTCGTCCGTGCCGAACTGGTTGCTCTCGACGCCCAGCCACGCCAGCTCGGGCCGCTTCGGCCGCTGGTCCCGCGGGCCCACGCCCTCGGCCCAGTGGTACGTCGCCACGAAGTTGCCGCCTGGGTACCGCACCACGGGGATCTCGAGCTCCTGCAGCGCCGAGACGACGTCCTTGCGGAACCCTTGCTCGTCCGAGAGCAGGTTGCCCGGGTCGTAGATGCCGCCGTATATGCAGCGGCCCATGTGCCTGTTTTCTTCAATGTTAGTCCTCTCCCTCAAGGTAGGTTGGGAAGCATGTGAAATGTATATAGAGATATATATGAATAGTGAACTTGGGGACTGTCGTACTCTGTGAATCCGCCATAGGTCATGGGATCGATCTTGGAGAGCTTCTTGCGAGCGTCGACCTCTATGAGCGGGGTCTCCCCGGCGCCAAGCTTCGTGAAGGTCGTCATCGTACGCTGTCTGTCAGTTGTCTTCGACGATGGGTGCTGAGCTGCGAGTAGTCAAGAACAGGATAAATTGTAGAACGTAGTATAATTGTAAAGAAAAGGACAATAAAGGGAATCGATAGAATTTTGAAGTTATACTACTGCTAATTTATACCATACAACAATCAATCCACAGGCAGCGCCGTCTCAACCTCTCATCCTTTCCCCGTCGTAACTTTCCTCGGTACGGGTGGGGGGCGGTCAACTTCGGGTCTTTCCCCGGGGAAGTGCCTGTTTGGAGAAGCTTTGCCCCCGCCGCTGGCGGCCCGGATTGGTGCGCATAACCAGACGAACGCGGAGGGCTCCTCTCTGCTTGGCACTCTGGCTACAGCAGTTTTAGAAAGTGGACTTCTGGGGCACCGATCCGATCACTTGACATATTGAAGGTTAACGACCCCGTGTCTTGACCATCCCCCGCTGCCATCGTTCGTTTCTACGTGGAGTTACTCTGCCAAGGCGAGGCACAGCGGCTACTAATCCCGATCGTACTTCAGCAGTATACATCACACACGTCGCGTACTAGTTGAGGGAATATTCTTTGTATATATTCATTCATATTCGGACGGTTCCTTAGTGAGAGTGGTACCACTTGCGTGTGCTCATTAAACCCTCGATTTCCCACTTGGTGTATTCCAAATCTGACAATAGATCCGAACATGTCATCAGAGTTGTCTAGTTCCGCAACGCAATGTCGAAGCGTCTATTTCTTGTTGATATACCGAATCGCCATATCCATGGAAGACAGCACCTAGTTCTGGAACTTCTTGAACTTCTGGACAACGCGCTCAATACCGTCACAGCCCAGCTTCAAGGTTTCCATCCTGGGTCCGTATGAGAATCGGATGACTGTAAGGATGATTAGTAAGTATAACTAGTCCAGGCGAGACGAGGAAAAAAAAGGGAGGGTTAAAAGGATTTTTTTAAAAAAAAAAGCAACTCACAGTGATGGCAAGGGCTGTCAAACAGATCTCGTCGTCGTGAAGGGTTAAGATCGAAGAAGATACCGGGGACAACGATGACCTTTTCCTCGAGACAGGCCTGGAAGAAGTTCAGACCGTCGGAGATGGGGCCGGGCAGACCCTCCAGGTTCAGCCATAGATAGAAAGTGCTATCTGGGACGTACTTGATAACGAAGCCCATATCCCGTAATCTGCGTAAGACGTAGTCGCGTTTCGCCTGTGTCCCACGAGGTTAGGAACTGGGGTTTCCAATGAGGTTATTCAGGGGTGAGCTTACTCGAAAGTGGTGTTGCAGCGCCACCATCTCGGTCTGTACCAGCGATGGCTCAAGCATAGGAACAGCTGCCTCCTGGAAAGGCGCGTTGGCTCCACCGTCAAGGTAAGAACCGCAAGATCCAATACTTTGAGATGATTAGTACTCTGGTCAGGATTTGAGGAATCGCATGCAGCTACTTACGCCTTGATGAACTCCTTAGGGCCCAAGATCCACGCAATTCGCCAGCCTGGCAACCGGAAACGCTTGGTAAGCCCATCAATGATAAGCACGTCATCTTCATCTACGTCCTCTACGTTCTCAGCAGCAGAAATGGTAGTGCCATCGCAGTCGCTGGTGTAGTTGTAGCCCGAGTAGAACTCGTCGCTGATCAGGGTAGCCCTGCCTCGGCAGATGTCCTGGATCTCGGCCAGCTCAGGGTTGGCAACCACACGGCCCGTGGGGTTTCGGGGGTTGGAGGTGAGAATGACCGAGGTACCACGGGCGATCTCGTTGGCGATCTTGTCGGGGTGTATGTGGTAACCATCACTCTCGTCAAGAGGTGTGGGAATGGCCGCGAAATTTTTAAAAACTGACAAAAGCTCGTTGCTGCCGTTTTAATTAGCATAAATGTGTCTGTTTTGATGTGAGGAGTCATACTAGGCTGTATAGTCGGGGATGAAGAAGGCGACATAGGCGTTGTTCAGAACGGCCGCGATTCGGATCAGCCCAGCGCGACCACCGGGAACAATTGCAACGTTCTCCCAGGTGTATTTCGACTCCTTGCCTTGACGGTGATGCTCGTTGTAAAGGTGCGCGACGGCCTCTCTCAATGGCTTGATACCGGCGGTTGGACCGTACTCTCGGGCGGCGGAGGAGACATCGATGGTCTGAGGTCGCGGGAAGCAACCCTCAATGTCATCCTCGACCTCGGGAGCACCCTGACCCAGGTTTGCCCATTCATGGGGGCTTCGAGGAATCCGTACTCGCTGGCTCGTTCGGTACACCAGACTACACCCGTCGAAGCACGGCTGGCATCGAGACCAGCGTGGGGCAGATGTCCCTCGTGGGCGGCACGGAACTGACGATGGATTTTGGAACTGGTCTCTGTGCGTCATTGTATTCGTCAGTCTCGATCTGCAGCGCCGTGCATATGCCAAGGTACACCATAACGTCCCCGTTGGCGCCAAGACGCTGTATAGGGAATTAAGACATACCGCTGGTGTTGGGCTCGCCAACACTGAACCGGCGAGACATACGGGGTACACCCGTGTTCCGGTTCATGGAGAATTTGCGGTTGCCGAACATTTTGGCTGATGCTGTGGTGACGATTGCTTCTATTCAAGATGCTTGGCTCTGGCGACTGACTATACGATCAGCCACTATACACTGTGGGGCTTTGGCGATGTAGCGCGATATTGCAGTCTTGCAATCAGTCCTGGCCACAACAACAGGTCGCGATAATTTGGGAAGAGGAGGTAGGTCCTAGAGGAAAGAAAAAGAAAAAGACACAGAAATAACCAGCTTCAATTCGGTTCTCCTGTTGCCAGACCCCCCATAAAGAGTGCTGGGAGCGCCTTTTTTCCCTGCCAGGGTGGGGTCGCTCGCTCGCTCTCAGTACAGTAGTGGCGAGTACGTAAGGTAATACCGCCAACTATGAGCTACGCCTGACCAGCCCGATCCCCATGAGCCATCTGGGGTCACCTACTCATGCGTTGTGGGACTGAATTGGTGCACGTTTCAATCACCGACTTTTCGGACTGGGCCAATGATGCCGCAGTTCCGCAGCCTGGTTACCAATGCAAAGGGGGAGGAGACGGGAGGAATCCCCGAAAAATGAGACACGAGGAAAGCAAGGATCTAGTGAAAGCTTGACGTGTCACGACAAATGCGACACAAGTGAGGTCAGCTATATAGATCCAATATATGCCAGACTGACGAAGTGGCCCATGAGAGCCGTGCTCTCATGGATAACCAGAAATGGACACAGTACCTCAGCTCGCGCTCCTTAAAATAAAATGCACATATGTATAAGGTATATAGGTACTCCCCTCTACATGTCTTCCTAAGAAGCCTCATAGTGCAGGTTATTATCTTCGGTATTCTTGTTCGACTAAGCTAAAAAACCGGTTTTAAGTTATTAAGAATCACGATAAAATATAACGTGGTTTATTATTAAACGAATTATATTACTTTTCGTATTATTTTTTAATTAATTATATTAATTAAATTTTAACGCGTTTTATTTTTATAATAATAATACTTAACGAGTTATTAAAATATCGAATCGTTTTAACGATTTAAATAATACGAGACCTTTTAAAACCTATTAGTTAAAAAGTTACTGCGAAAGCCTTTCGAGTTTTATAATCCTTTATAAATTACCGACTCCGCGGCCGAACTCTACGACGCGAAATCGTATATAATTAACGTCGATTAAACTTGATTAAAAAAAGGTGCTCCGCGAGTATATAATTAATTTAAATACTCGAGGGATGCCCTTTAATCTCGCTAGTGTAAAAGATATAGTTAATCTACTTACCACGGCGCGTGGCGACGACCGCGTTAATAAGCATTAAATTAAGCGCTTTATTAACTGTGACTCGAATTTAAAGATTAAAATAAATCGTCGGTATAATTATTAAAAAGCTTTTTATAAAGATTTTAAAGTTATTTTTACTTAGTTTACATTAATCGCGAATATAAAGGCGAAATATAGGATCGTCGATAAAAATATCTATAATTTCGACGAGACCGGCTTTATAATAAGTATAATCGGGTTAATATTCGTCGTAATACGCGCCGAGCGGCATAGAAAAACGAAGTCGGTCTAGCTTAATAATTAAGAATAGGTAACGGCGATTAAATATATTAATTCGTAAAGCTAATATATTTCGCCGTTTTTAATCGTTTAAAGCTAATATTACCTCGTGAATTAATCCCGCGAAACCGATTTACTAAGCGACTAAGTAATTAAGCCGACTTTTAATAATTAAATTAATAACGAAATAAGCTTAAACTAGATTAAATACTTCGATAAGTATATTAAAACGTATACGAAAGGTCCCTACCGCCTCTTAATTCTCGATAGCTACGAAAACTATATTTCGGTTAATTTCGAGATATACTATTAAAATAATAATATTATTACACTCGGTATACCTCCTTATTTATTTCACTTATTTTAATTACTTAATATAACACTTTATTCGCTTTTAAAACGTGTTTATTTAAAAAAAAATCGAGTTATTTATTAAGGCTTCGATAAATTATATTACGAAGCTCGAGTTTTTTATCGCGTTTAAAGCTATATATTTCGCTATTTTTACGAAAGTTAATATTAAATTTAAATTTAACGTATTCGGCTTAATACTTTATAACTTAAACGAGGTAATTAATAAACTAAATATACGTCTTTAAACGCTTATATTTAACTTATCCCGTTTAAAAACGACTAGTACTTATAACCTTTAAACGCCGTTTAACTTTTAATAAATAACTAAGCACTTTATTTATATTAAAAAAGAGTGTTTACTTATTAAAAAAGCTCTCCGACGCCGATTTTAAATACGATAAACTAAATAGCGAAAAGTATAATTAAAATAGCTTATAAAATAACCTTTATATATAATCGAATGCGTATTTTAAAAGAGGCTAATTTAATTTTTTTAAAACGCCGAAAAGCTAAAAAGTCGCGAGTCTAGCTTAGAGGAGGCCTTACGATTAAGGAATCTCGAAGGCTATAAAACGAAAAGGCAAAAGGGAAACGGCTAGCGATTAATAAAGGCGAAAATAATAGTTTATCAAAGAGGCGCGCGATAAACGGCAAGCGTTATAATATCTACGGCGAGATAGGTTATAATACGCGAATATATATAAAGGATATAAAATCGAGTAACGAATCGAATAGCGAGTAATTTTAATTAATTTAAAGCGTTATAATTAAATTAATTTATATAAAAGTGTTAAAATATGGAAAGAGTAATGCGGGAGGTGATATGATCCGCTCAGTGGTAAACCACGTTATTTCATTTTTAGAGTATCGGTCATCGATCCAGGTACCAATAATACGATCGAAGCCCGGTCAATGTATATGTGCAATTTATCTCGAGGAGCGCGAGCTCACGTAATCTGGTATTATGCGGTCAGCACAGCACACCTGATGTTTTGGGGGTAAAGGACTATCAACAACCAACGAGACAAGCCACTCCTTCATGTTTGGCCAAGTAGAGTACGAGCTGAATCGGAATGTTCTGCAAGTAAGGCAAGATCGATTTTGAGGGGTTCGCTCTGCCCCGCACCATTGAGCGTCAGCGCTATCTGGCTCCTGGTCGTAGAAATGAACTAGGCAGGTACGCCGTCATCCCCAATAGTTGCACCAGAATCATGCCACCTACTCTGGAGTACATATTGATGATACCAAAGTCCTTTAATTCACAGACAAATGTGAGACTGACCTGAATTGGTTATTCCATTCAATTATTCTATTATTCCATGGTTTCCTGTCCGTATTACTGGAATAATTGGCGGAATGGTGACTCAGTTCATCCAGCCATATTGGAGGGGTGACAGGTACCTAGCTGTTTATTCGTCAACTGCGCTATCCGGATAGCAGATAGCCTACCAGTGGTCACTGTGGATCAAAAGTCGCCTAGCCACTTAACGCGTCTCCAAAAGCCAACCGCGTCACGGAAAGTAAGCCAACAGACACACCACACGCGTATATTGGCACCGACTGATCATTCCGGACCGCAACAGCAACGAAACCTACAACGACCGTCAAAAAAATGGCTTTGATTGTAGACAAACACCGACCGCGGTCACTCGACCAGCTCACATACCACGATGAGCTGTCTGACCGGTTGCGCTCGCTGGCCCAAAGCGGCGACTTCCCCCATCTTCTAGTCTACGGCCCTTCGGGTGCTGGCAAGAAAACCCGAATCGTTGCGACCCTCAAAGAGCTATACGGTCCCGGTGTCGAGAAAATCAAGATCGACGCCCGCGTCTTCCAGACAAGCAGCAGCCGCAAGCTAGAATTCAACATCGTCACTTCTGTCTATCACCTCGAGATCACACCTTCGGATGTGGGCAACTATGACCGCGTCGTTGTGCAAGACCTGCTCAAGGAGGTAGCCCAGACACAGCAGGTCGATCAGTCGGCCAGGCAGAAGTTCAAGGTCGTGGTCATCAATGAGGCCGACCACCTGACGCGCGATGCCCAAGCAGCGCTCCGACGAACCATGGAGAAGTACAGCCCAAACTTACGACTCATCCTGCTGGCCAACAGCACCGCAAATATCATCGCCCCTATTCGCAGTAGAACGCTGCTGGTTCGAGTTGCCGCGCCATCGATCCAAGATATTACCACAGCCTTGGCTGACTCGGCTAAAAAGGAGGGTTGGCCTGCAGCTGCAGGACTTCATAAGCGAATCGCGCTGGAAAGCGGCAGGAATCTACGAAGGGCACTGTTGATGTACGAGGCAGTGCACGCACAGAAGTAAGTCCACGCCAACCTGGCGGCATCATGAATGATGTGCTGACTCTTTGTCATAGCGAGAAAATTACAGATGATACCCCGATACCACCGCCTGACTGGGAGGCCCTGATCGGCCAGATCGCCAAGGAGATCATGGAGGAGCACTCGCCAAACCGTATCCTACAAGTCCGAGCCAAACTTTACGATCTTCTGACCCACTGCATACCGCCCACCACCATCCTCAAGACCCTTACATTCAAACTCATTGCGTTGATTGACGACGACCTGAAGTACGACGTTATCAAGTGGTCAGCCTTCTACGAACACCGCGTCAGGACAGGCACCAAGGTCATATTCCACCTCGAGGCTTTTGTTGCCAAGTTCATGCGTATCTTCGAGATGTATCTGATGCAAATGGATATGTAATTGGGTTGCGTTGTAATATTCTGGCGTTCTTTTCGGTCAGGGAACTAGGGCGTTGGGCATGATCAATGGTTTACTGAGCCAAAAATAGATAGTTGTTTGACGACGAAAGACGAACTTAGCTTCGATAGCCCGCTGCGGTTTCATGGGAATAGTGCGAGCAACGAGTTGCCAGTATACCCTCTAGAAACTAATGAGAATAATTCACATAACACGTCTGGCCATTTCAGTATTGGTTACACAGGCACAATCTTGCATTTTCCCTATATTCGATAATTCCTCCTGTGACCCCTGACCAAAACCACAATACTACTTATGCATCCCAGATATTACTATTGGAGGTCTGCAATGAGTCGCCAACCCCAGAGACCGTGTTTGCGTACTGTCTCGCTGAGCACTCCGCTTCATAGACTATCACATATTTATATCAGACATACCAAAATTCGCCAGAAGTGGTTTTGAATGAACAGACCAGTGAAACAGACCACCAAGATCCTCAGTACCATATCTATCTGATATAAGAAGCAAAAAGCGAGTTTGGACCGATCATCCGTATACAGTCCAAAGCCGGGGTGAGCTATGCCTCCACCACACCACTCAGGGATAGAAGTGCGAGCTTGCGCCGATGAACCAAAATCAAACGACAATACTCCTTTCCGAAAAGCGAAGCGCGCTGCGGTTGCCAGACCACTGGTTGAACATTTCACTCGCCAAGTGTCACATGGCGTGTGCCCGCTTGGTCGATAGTCGTAATAACATTCACCAGGGTAATAATCACACTTACAACGTTTATTCCACTGGGCGTCCGTATCACCTGCCTATGCCAGACATCGACTGCTTACTCACTGAAGTATGCCTGGCCGTGAAAAGAAGTCCGCTTTCTGAGCGCAAAGATCTCCAGTGGATGACATGTAGCCTTCCCTTGGTATACAAGGCGGAGATGGCAAAGCACTGACGTCCAATAGGCCAGCTACACGGGACGGAGTACGCCTTGTGGGCGGGCGTCACACATTTTAGGATGTCGTGACAGCATGTCCGCAAATATGCCGGGGTGGCGAAATCAACGGAGCCGTACATGTAACAGGGGTATACTAATACTAGCCGACAACTTTTCGTCGGGCTCCTTCCTAACCCCCAAACCATCCACTACCTACCAGCCACATATCATCCCCTCACCGCACATCGTACCATGACTCTTATTGAGAACGGAGGTGAACCCGATATCGCATATGTAGACGAAAACCACGATGCTGTAGGCGAGTCCGGTGGTAAGTCGGGAGGGAGGGAGTCGCCGAGTATCGGAGCCACATCCTGGGTAGACGTAGCAGCATACGGGGCTCGGAGGCCGACTTTGGGGAGGTCACGTGAGCGCATTTGGGCCAGGGTGGCTTTCTGTTGGGATCAAAAGACGACCCCGGCTTCTGTATGTATGTACAACATCGTGTAAGGTAATGGTGGGCCTCAAAAGAGGACGCCGATGGATGGATGGTCCGTCTTCAGGAGGGACTACGCGACAAGACCTGGATGAAGATAATGGAATTGGGTAAGAGATCTCGGTATGTAGTTGTAGGTTGAGGTTCTTTCGGAGGTGGGAACAAAACCAGGGGGAGGGTAGGTATTGGGCCGATGAGTGGGACAAAACATGTATAGAGTGGTCCCATCGGACTTGTGAAGGATATATTTCGGAGAGAATGCAGACTGCTGAGGGTCAATTTCCCGAGATATCTCACGGGATACGATAGTATGAAGACGGACAGCAGTCGGCGTTCGGTCGAGGGTCACAATGTATGCAATGTAGGTTGATATAGTAGTATATTTGCTGCTGGCCGAAGGGGTATGTAAGCATCTACGTTACGTAGTCAAGGGTGTATATAAGGGAGCCCACCCACCCTTTCTCCTCCCCCGTCGGAGCGAGGAGCGAGGAGGCCACCCTATCATCACACCCAACCCGACATGATGCATACCTACCCAGCGATCCGGGACCGGGCCACTCTCCCACGTTTCTTTATCATCCGTGCGCCATGTCTGCCTACTGTACATATCGCAAAGCGTAAATTCGGGTACAGACGCGACGCACTGGTCGTTGGACCTCGGGCCTGAAGGGTCGGTGGAGCACCGGGCTTGCGGCAGGCTTCACACAGCAGTGCCAGAGTGCCACTACTGCGAGTTTAAATCCAGTTCTAGTGTTCTTACAACGAGACCCTACCCTACCTACAGCGCAGCAGGGCCTGCAAGCATGTCAGGTGGGAACACTTTGTGCAGTGCATCAACATATGTACGCATTTCTCCATCTGCTTGCATAGGAAACGATTCTCAGTATCTCTGGCTGCGTGTCGCCCGTAGAGAGACTTGATAGCCTCGGTCAGGTTTCGGCTACTAGACTCAGGCACATTAGACTTTATACCAGCATCCAAGTTGCTCCGTTTCGTGGTCGTACAACCAGAGGGCGAGGGCGAGGGCGAGGGCGAGCGTGCTGGGATCCGTCGCACCACCCTCGCTTGCATGCAGTTTACATTGTTGGTATGCTGCATGCACTCTCGGCGTTCTGGACCTGGGTCATCAGATTTGCCCATACTCTTGGCTACAATGCCTTATCGATCGTAAAGTGAAACTATTACTCATAAACCTGCCGCCCATTGGCGTGTATGGTCTGGTTGGTTGTCACATATAGGCCAGGGCAATCTTCCCCTGCTGCTGACTGTAGAGAGACTTGTACCTACGATGTGGTGGTACATGCGGGAGGTGCATGTCCAAGAAGAGCATGGCCACTGGCAACTGGAGGTCTTACCCCGCGGGGTCATGAAAAGGCCAAGCAGCCAGACCTGGCTAGTATATGCAGTAGGGTTACTACACATACCCAGCTAGCTTCTAGGGATGAAGTAATGGTACGTGAGGCTGTACCCATCATCTGTGCGGTATATACGGCAAATGTGCTCCGAACTCGTCTCCTTGGACCGGCCAGGCGACCAATACCCCGGACCCTTAGGGAGACCCAAGACCCGATGGTCGCCGCGGCGTCGTCACATCATACCTCATGCGTACTACGGCCAGCTACAGCTTCCAGTCAAGACTGTCCACATCTGAACCAGCCGGGATGGAACTTCTGGGGGATGTTTGGAGAAATGACCAAAGCCCAGCCCGGTAAGCATGCGGGGTCGAGCCGCTGAAGGGGGAAAGACAGGGCTTGGCTTTGCAACTTGATATACGAAAGCGGCAACTGAACTGGCCGTGAGACATGGCATCCAGTGATCGATCCATCCGTCCAATCCAGTCGGCAGGCGCAGAGCCGGCGTCTTGTATCACGCAGAGAAACGCGCCGTATCTTCCTAAGGCCCTGTTGTAATGCAACATTGTAACGGCGGGGAGTTGTCGAGAGAAAAGCAAGACGACCACTCGGCGTGTACATTATAACCACGAAAGCCCGAGAAGCTGTTTCGGTGGAGAAGATCCAATGATGACAATTTGGCGACTTCCGGTTGAGAGATTATGATGGAGAAGTGCTAGGGCCTATGGGGACTGGACGCTGGTAAAACCACGTAAACAACGGCAGGTAGACCCTCTATAGAATTCGTCCAGAAACAATCTCGCCGGAGCGGTCCGGTTATTGTTTACGACTAGGCTGCTCCGGCCAATCTGAGCCGAAATTGGTGATGGGCCGCGGGTAGGAATTATTGGATGGACGACAAGAATATGAGCGAGCCGACCTGCCTGCAGCGCTGCATTGGGGTCGCGACTCGGTCTTGTCCTTGCTTGTTGGGGAGAGAAGGCAAGACAGGACAGATGTTATGTAACAATGATATATGCCAATTCACCGGAGCGACCACAGCAGTGGGAGCAAAATGGGATGGAAAAGACTACCAGTACATGTGCCTACATCATACGTAGCTCGAGTCCGATACTCCGTTCTCTGGCTTCGATAAAGCCAAGAGCCCGGCCAAGGAATAACACTATGAGAAGTGTATGTACTTTCGGCAAAGGGGAAGTAGAGGTACAGTACTGATTGCCTGCATCCAATTGATCAATCATGGTCTCGCTGGTGTCGCTGGTCTCGGGGGTACTAAAATCGTTGGGGAGTAGTCCAATTATCGCCTGTCCTTTTGCGTCCCACTTCGGTCATCCGTTCACTCGGGCAGGCGGAAGGAACAGCGATCAATGAGACGAATGGGCTGGACTCTCTACCCCGCGGACGAACTCGTCTCCTAGATAGCCAGAGGTCGCAGTAGCGGTACCTATCTAGGTAGGGCCAAGGGTCCAGATAGCTGCGGCATGGCCATGGCCATGGCCCCAAGTACCCGAGGGTGTGCTGACGGGCGGGCGAGCGAGGGCGAGGGAGCGTGTGTGCGTGTGTGCGGCCGAGAGAGAAAGTGTGCCGTGTCTGGTCTGGCGTGCTGCGTTTGCTGGTGAGCGTTGCGGTTGTTGGCCCGCCTTAGCGCAGCTGCAGGGTCGAATGGAACCTGACAATTGATGGGAACGGGGATCAATGGATGGATCAGGTCCCTTTCGCTCAACTGTCGTCTATCAGCTCATTTTTGCCGTAATACAAATAAAGGTGCTTCCACACCCCACGGCTAACGCTACGCCGAGAGTTTGATCCCTTTTCTATTTCATAACCATTACCTCCTTTCCCGCTTCTTCGACCTTAAGAGTGACTCTTCTGCCTTGAAGACTCACCTTTGACTCCGAGTGTGTGCCAGCGTGTGTGTGTGTTTGTGTATTTGCCGTGTGCACGACCAGCTAGAATACCACCCACCCCGACCTTTGCAATACTCTCTTGGCTGCCCCTTCTGCTTGCTTGCATTGGATCAAGCTCCTCCGACCCCGCTGCAACGCATCGTCAGCTACACAAACACCCCCGCCCTATCTGTGTCGCCGACCATGGCTGAAGGCAAGGTTCCCGTGGTCGCGGAGGCCCATGAGGTCGATACATTTCGTAAGAATCCCCAGCCGTCACTCAAGAGCATCTCCTCACTCTTTGAGGAACGCCCGCCCCGAGAAGCCGGCAAGGAAACGAAGCTGACAATGTGTTGCAGATCCTCCGCAGAAGATGCTGGACAGTACGTGATTCGCCAATTCCCCCCTTCCCCAGTGGCACTCCGCGTGTGTCGCGTGCTATGAGAGTGCAAGCTGACCAAGTCTCACAGAGCATCCCAGCAAACCACATATCGGCAGTAAGTTGCACAAGCAGCCCTATCTTTGAGTAACGCCGGCAAGCTAAAAATGTCTCAGGCATGGAGGAGTACCAACAGTTGTACAAGGAATCCATCACCCAGCCCAACCAGTTCTGGGGCAGAATGGCCAGAGAGCTCCTTACATGGCAAACAGACTTCAAGACCGTGCACTCTGGCTCGTTAGAAGGCGGCGACAATGCCTGGTTCCTCGAGGGCCAGCTGAACGCTTCTTATAACTGCGTGGACCGGCACGCCATCAAGGACCCCAACAAGGTCGCCATCATCTACGAAGCTGACGAGCCCAGTGATGGCCGCACACTCACCTACGGCGAACTCCTGCGAGAGGTCTCCAAGACTGCCTGGGCCCTGAAGCAGATGGGCGTGCGCAAGGGTGACACTGTCGCTATCTACCTGCCCATGATTCCTGAGGCTGTCATTGCATTCCTCGCTATCTCGCGTATCGGCGCGATCCACTCCGTGGTGTTTGCCGGCTTCTCGGCCGATTCCCTCCGTGATAGAGTCATCGACGCCAAGTCGAAAGTGGTCATCACCACAGACGAGGGCAAGCGTGGCGGCAAATTGATCGGCACCAAGAAGATTGTCGACGACGCCTTGAAGCAGTGCCCGGATGTGTCCCATGTCCTTGTTTACAAGCGAACGGGTGCTGATGTGCCCTGGACAGCCGGCCGAGACTACTGGTGGCATGAGGAGGTCGAGAAGTGGCCTTCTTACATCGCGCCCGAGCCCATGAACTCGGAAGATCCCCTTTTCCTTTTGTACACTTCGGGCTCTACCGGCAAGCCCAAGGGTGTCATGCACACAACCGGAGGCTACCTGCTTGGTGCTGCTATGACGGGCAAATATGTTTTCGACATTCACGACGGCGACAGGTACTTCTGCGGTGGAGATGTGGGTTGGATTACCGGACACACCTATGTCGTCTATGCGCCCCTTCTCCTCGGCGTGTCCACCGTTGTCTTTGAGGGTACTCCTGCGTACCCCAACTTTGCCCGCTACTGGGAGATCTGCGAGAAGCATGAGGTTACTCAATTCTACGTGGCACCGACAGCGCTGAGGTTGCTGAAGCGTGCGGGTGACGACTTTGTCAAGTCCAAAATGCCAAAGCTAAGAGTCCTGGGTTCTGTGGGAGAGCCCATTGCTGCGGAAGTTTGGAAATGGTACTTTGAGGTCGTTGGCCGGGAGGAGTGTCACATTGTCGATGTAAGTGCTTACAAACCTCGCGTGCAATCTGTTTTGGCGTAACACCTGCTAATATTTGACAGACATACTGGCAAACTGAGACGGGATCCAACGTGATCACGCCGCTTGCGGGCGTAACACCCACAAAGCCAGGCAGTGCCTCGCTGCCATTCTTTGGCATCGAGCCTGCTATCATTGACCCCGTCTCGGGTGACGAGATCCACGGCAACGATGTCGAGGGCGTCTTAGCTTTCAAGCAGGCATGGCCTAGCATGGCCCGCACTGTCTACGGTGCTCACAAGAGATACATGGACACTTACCTGAATGTCTATAAGGGTTATTACGTAAGTGATCTGATGACTTGGCGCTAGGCTTGACGTGAAGCTGATCATTATTGCAGTTTACTGGTGATGGTGCCGGTCGTGACCACGAGGGTTTCTACTGGATCCGGGGTAGAGTTGATGATGTGGTGAACGTCAGTGGTCACCGTCTGTCAACAGCGGAGATCGAAGCAGCTTTGATTGAACACCACGCTGTGGGCGAGGCTGCTGTTGTTGGTGTGACAGATGAGCTCACCGGCCAGGCTGTCAACGCCTTTGTCGCCCTGAGGGACGCAAACGAGAACATCGATGCTCTGCGCAAAGAACTTATTCTTCAAGTTCGAAAGAGCATCGGCCCATTCGCTGCGCCCAAGGCTGTCTTCATCGTCCCCGACCTGCCCAAGACCAGAAGTGGCAAGATCATGCGCCGCATCTTGAGAAAGATCCTTGCCGGCGAGGAAGATCAACTTGGCGACACGAGTACAGTAAGTCTCTACCAACTCTATAAAGCCCACCTGAGCAACATTTACTGACTATATCGATAGCTCTCGGATCCCAGCGTGGTCCAGAAGATCATTGGGACTGTCCAGGAATCGCGGAAGAAGTGATTGCTAGGAGCATCGGAGTAGAGTGATACCACGGGAATTCTTGCGTTTTGCATTCAGAACTTACGACACATTGTAGCTAGTATTCTTTTTAAGTATGAATTGTGCCATAGAGCCTCGAAGCTCGGCTATGCCAAATGAAAGAGATATATTCACGAAGTCACAGCAACGTCTCACCCAAACCAGACAGGTGAACATGTTACGCCTCGTACAGGACCCAGGTATGCGCTCTTCGCTTGCAGTGCCTCCGAATACCTCGTGGACGTCGCAACAAACTGCTTGCTAGCCTCAGTTATGGGCCTTGGCTGAGCGAATCCCATCGACTCAATCTTGTTGACGCGGCCATTGTGGCTACACGAGGCTGTGTTTTCAGCTGCAGAAGGATCAGTCGGATAGCGTCGTCTAACATACGTAACTGTAGGTACCCTATGCATGGCGTTGGACCGCAGCGGCGCCTTACACGATGGCTAAGGAGAACTAGCAGAGCGAAGTCATGGGTCGTGAGGTCAACCGGCCGGCGACAGCATCGGACATTAAATGAATAACAGGCAAAAACGGCATCTTACGGATGCCGAAGGGGACCTAAGAGAAAGCCAAGGGACCTAGCTGCACAGAAGAACGCGTCATGGCCCAAATCTGGGTTGTATTGGCAGCCTTGGCATACTCGGACTTAAGAGAATTGGAGGACATCGAAGTGCCGCGAGACTTCCACCCCGAGGGATGGCTAACAAGCGGCCATCGTATAAAACTGGAAGCCATCGATGGCCTTGGATCACTTGGGATGCTTATGAAGCAAAGACCGTTGAGGGGTTTTTCCATTCTTTCTAGAACAAGTCACCGTCCGAACTATTGCTGAGGAACTCTGATTGATTCAACCAGACCGAAGGGGCGCTCCACGTACCAGCAGCATACCAGTGCACACACACTGCACTGTCCCTATTGTTCCATACCAAGGAAACTTGGCAGCGCTTCCCAAGGCCGTCCAGGCCGCCTTTACGGACTTTTTAAATAAAAAGAAATCCAGGCGGTACATTACGTACAGAGAGTGCTCTCGGAAGAGTGCGCAACGCGAATGGTCTAGATCTCACCACACCACGAGATCTGCGATTGATGCGAGTGGAATACATACCTAATAAGAAGATCGCCTGTTTTACAACCAATCCGATCGGTTTATGCGACTGGAGAAATCGAATTGGCGTTCTCTCGAAGAGCTAGCCCGGGCGAAACTCGACATCGACAATCTTGAAACAGGCATAGCATTACCCGTACCTGGTAAATAGCTGGTTAGGTATGCATTTCCCGTCTCCAGTCTGTCTCTGGCTCAATCCCAATACCCTGGGTCCGAACGAAAAAGAAAAGAAAAGTCTTAGCACTGCCCTACCAGTCGCTGCCATCCTATCCAGCGCCGAACGACCTGCACAGCGTGCAAGCACCTACACGCGCAGCACAGCCTCGAGAAGATAGATGGTCTGCGTATATACTTACTATACATGAAATAGCTAGAGGAGAGCCGTATCGTTTGGCCTGCCGCTGTTCAAAGACCCCCCAAATCTATTTCTGTTACTGCTACTGCCGCCTGTTGGCCTGTTAGAAGCAGCGCCCCCCGCAGAATCCGCAGTGCTAAGGGTCCGACCAGCGTCCTCAAACAGGGAAGCTGTCCAGGATCATCCCCGCCAAGCCATCATCTCGCCGGAACACCCTGGCCAATCCATCGCCCGACAAGCGCTGTAGGCTCCCAGAAAGAAGAAAAAAAGGAGGCTTGGTACGGAGTACCTCGCCTACGGAGTACGGAGTTGTCAGCTACCTAAGCTGTCGTGGGTGTCTGTTAAGCGGGTGCAATAGTGGCAATCGCAGCACAGCGCAGCGCAGTAGGTACTGTACTACGGCACACACAAGGTTGGGTAAGGGTAGGCCTAGCAATCCATCCGCCTTTGCGCAGCCACTTGCACAAACCATCTTCCTTCCTTCGGGACGAACACCTTTCTTACGAGCGCGACCGTCATCATCTTCACTCACTTTCGATTATATTGATTGCTTGGATTGGTTTTTGCTTATTCGCCATTCTCCCCATCCTCGCCTGCACCCTCTCTCTGTCTTCCTCTCGTTTTTGTTCGATACCGTACTCTTCTCACCCATCGCCCACGCGCTTCCTCTCTCTTCTCCTTGCGTTAGTTACTCGCTGTCTGCTGGCCAAGCCGGCTCCACGGCTGGTTACGAATCTAAGCCCCCGAGAACACTGCCGAGCCTCGCCAATCCACCACGACAAACAGCGTCGCCCGTCTCACTGGTCGCTACGGTCCCTCTCCCACAATCCGCCCAGGTCAGATTCCATCAATCGCCCGATCATCTCCATTGACCAATTCAGTCCATCTCGGCGACACAAAAGACGAACCTGGCCACTGTTTAATCGTACTGTTTGATATCGGGATATTGAACACACACCGCTTTGCTTTGCATATACAATAGGCCCGACTTGGATGGGAGTTTGAGACAAGAAATCCGTCCCCTCCCAACAAAGGGACTCGCCTCTTTTTTCAGCATGCGCGGCATTCTCAGCACGGCCATCGCCTTCATTTTAGCTTTGGCTCCCTCCTCCGAGGCGCACTCGACGAAACGAAATGCCTTGAACTATCTCAGTCGCCTGGATGATCCCACGTTGCACACGCCGTCGCACCGCGTACATGCACACTCGTCCTTCGAGCTCACGTTCCTATTGCACGATAAGAGCGACAAGATCCGTTTGACATTAGAACCTAATCACGACGTAATCGCAGACACCGCGTCGGTGCAGTATCTGGCTTCGGATGGCACTATACGGCACGAAGAGCCCATTGCGCGTTCCGACCACCGGGTCTTCAAGGGTCACGCTTACGTGCAGCACCCAGGCCACCAGGAATGGATTAATGAAGGCTGGGCTCGCATCACAGTGCATCGCGATGGACCGAAGCCCATATTCGAGGGCGCTTTCCGTGTGAATGGCGACAACCATCACGTACACACTAGCACCAACTACCGGAAAACTCAGCACCACGAGGACCCTGTTGTCGAATTCGCCGAGGACGAGTATATGATTGTTTGGAGGGATTCCGATGTCAAACTTGACCCCTTTGAGGAGGATATGCCAGGAGAGCTGAAGCGCAGTCTCCGTGCTCCTTCTTGCTCGTCGGACAGTCTCGAGTTCAACAACGAGAACACTCATCCCATCTTTACCGGTCTCGATCTTCGCGATACTTCGGTTGTCGACTCGGCGCGCCTCTTTGCTCGCGAAGGCATTGACGGATACAAGGGCGGTAATGGCGCCGGTGTCAACCTGGCCAGCACTATCGGCTCGACTGCGGGCTGCCCTAGCACGCGAAAGGTTGCTCTCGTCGGCATCGCCACCGACTGCACATATACCGCCATGTTCAACTCTACGTCGTCCGTCAAGGCCCACATCATTCAACAAGTCAGCGCCGCATCGCAGGTATACGAAAGCACTTTCAACATTTCTATCGGCATTCAGAACTTGACTATCAGCGAGGCTGATTGCCCTGGTACTCCCCCTCTCTACTGCGCCATGGAATAAGCCTTGTAGCTCCGATACGAGCATTACGGATCGTCTTAACCTGTTTTCAGCCTGGAGAGGTCAATTCAAAGACCGTAATGCGTATTGGACATTGTTGAGTACGTGCAACACTGGTGCCGCTGTCGGTCTAGCTTGGCTTGGTCAGCTCTGTGCTGAGGGCGCCAGTCCTTCCGGCGAAGGAAACGAGACCACTGCTGGTGCCAATGTTGTTGTGCGTACCGATACCGAGTGGCAAGTATTTGCCCACGAGAGTGGACACACATTCGGAGCCGTCCACGACTGTATGAGCCAAACTTGTTCCGACGGAACAGTGACCCAAAACCAGTGCTGTCCTCTAAGCTCAAACACATGCGATGCGAAGCAGCAATTCATTATGAATCCCTCGACCGGAAACAATATCGATCGCTTCTCGGCCTGCAGTATAGGCAACATATGCTCTGCGATGAACCGCAACAGCGTCAAGTCTTCATGTTTGAGCAACAACAAGGATGTTGTGACAATCACAGGCCAGCAATGCGGCAATGGTATCGTCGAAGCGGGCGAAGACTGCGACTGCGGCGGTGAACAGGGATGCGGTTCCAACAGCTGTTGTGATGCCAAGACGTGCAAGTTCAAGGGGAACTCGGTTTGCGACCCATCGAACGAAGACTGCTGCACACAGCAGTGCCAGTTCGCATCCAGCGGGACAGTCTGCAGAGAGAGCACCGGATCGTGTGATCCCGCAGAAACCTGCAGCGGCAACGCACCGACATGTCCGAAAGACGTCAAGGCGGAGGACGGCCAAAAGTGTGGTTCCGATGGCGCGGGACTTACCTGTGCGTCTGGTCAGTGTACGTCTCGTGACCTTCAGTGTAAGACTATCGTGAGCAACCTCAACGGAGATAACAGTACCAAGTCGTGCGGCTCGGGCGGCTGCACCTTGTCCTGCGCATCCGCCCAGCTGGGTCCAAACGCTTGCTACACACTGAAGCAATATTTCCTGGATGGTACTCCTTGCGATGGCGGTGGCAAATGCAACAACGGAAAGTGTGAGGGATCCAACTTCATCAATCAAGCGCAAGCCTGGATCAACGACAACAAGCAAATCTTCATCCCGGTGGTTGCGGTAGTTGGTGGGCTGGTATTGATTGCACTCCTGAGCTGTCTCTGCAGCTGTTGCCGACGACGACCGAGGCGTGTAATGAAGCCGACACAACCAAACCCCAGCTGGCAAGGCGGCGGCTATGGCGGAGGCGGCGCATGGCAAGCTGCGAACGTGGCACGCCCACCGCCGGCTTATGGTCAACCGCCAGACTGGTCGCCGTACCAACAACAACAGCAGCAACAGCAATACGGCGGCGGCATGAGGCGTGTTGCGAGCACGCGGTATGCATAGTCATTGTTCGTTGTTTCTTGTATACGTGTGCTGTTTTGTGATGGGCCGTATCGCGTCGCATAAAATAAGATTCGAAGAGGGAGAACACTGGGCTGGAATCTGGTAACCCCCTGGAGACATTAGAAAGGCATTTGGACGGGGTTTTTCCTTTTTTTTTCGGGCAACGGCGCTATCGGGGAGATATCTATCACTTGGCTATTATTTCTTTTCGGTCGAAATCAAGGAGATATCTCGGCTGGTTTGGTCTGGGGGGGGCACATTCGACACCCCTAGAAACGCGACGACACGAACATACTATCATCGTCATTATCGTTTATTGTCTTCATCTCATTGGGAGGAGTTCTAGGAGTTTTCTATATATACCGACGACACCCCCTCTCCTGGGGGATCGGCCCTCTTATCTTCTCCATCGAGCTCACTCGCTCATCTCTCTATTGTTGTATCGGCCTTGAAAGGCAGACAGGATCGGGGAGGCTAAACAAGTAGTGTAAGGGAGCAAAAAGGTGGAAGAAACAGGCCGGCCGGCCAACTGAATGATTATTGGGCGGCTACTTTGCACCGGGTATACAGCATAACCGCAGCATTCCGCACATATACTTACAGCGTACGGGACTCCCGTGTCTAGTTTTATAGCTCTTTCCTTGCATATATACCTGTAGCCTTATTGATACATGACCAGACTCTGTACTTGGACCGTGTCTATATTGAAGTGAAATTGTCATTGCTAGCAGCGGACTTCCTCAGTAGAGTATACGCGACTTGACAGACCGACTTGGACAAAAAGGAGTCACGATGCGAAAGGTGAAGGGACAGAGATGTTTGCAAAACTATCTGCTTGAAGCTAAGCTGCTCTAAAACCGTACAGCGAGGATGCCGGATCCAATAGGAAGCAGCATAGAGCCTCCCGGCTTGTTTTTCTCAAAAGGGGTATATCACCTCGCGGCTTGAGGACGGAAAACCCCAAGGAAGACAATCTTTTCCACCATCGCCATTGACAAAAAGCATGGCATAGCCGGCCTCTCCGGGACTTCGGGAAGAACAACCACCAATTCAATAACGCCTGCGCAGCACACCAGTATATGCCCACATACCCAAGTTGGAAAGCTGCAGTCATTACCACATCAGATGTATTTCAACCCCGCGCCGAAGAAATAGCTTCATGCCCATTATTCCGTAAATTCGCTTCATCCTAACGTTCGTTTTTCTAAGCCCCGTTGGTGCAAGTTAAGCCAAAAAGAAAAATCACCGCGGTTTGGGGGTGGCGTCCACTCAGCCATTGCTCAGGCTGCAGCGCTGCTCTTGCCCGTCTGACGCTTCCAAGGAGCGAGCCTTGTCTGCAGTTCTGTCGTTCGCTACTCGGCCGTGGTTGGCTCCGTTGGTGTAGATAGGATCCGATCGAGTGCTGCTGTTGCCCTGCGGACCACTTTCCTCCTCCGTCCGAACCCCTTTCTGGGTTGTTGCTGTCCTCTAGAGAGCTCAATAGGTTCTCGAGGAGCGGTCACTGTGACTACTACGCTTCTTGGGAGTGCTGCTCGAGCTCTTCTGCCCACCGCTACTGCTGTGGCGGGACGACTTGGACTTCTTCTTCTTGTCCCCCGACTGCTTCGACGCTGAAGGCGCAGTCTCCTCCACTACGCCACACAACATGCGAGTGTAGCGCAAACGCGTGGCCGGTATACTCTGTTGGCAATCATTTGGTAAGCAGGGGTGATAAAACTGGTGATCATGGTGAAATTCGGGGTGTAATATGAAAAACGATCGGAATTATGGATGGTAGCATCCTTCTTGGCAGGGTCCAAGGGATAGGAAGGAAGTGACAGGGGCCGAGGTGGGTTGATAATTATGGAAACTACCCTTGTCGTCCCCAAGGTATGAAGTACCGCACAGTTATGACATCAGAGGATGAAATTTGTCCAGTTCATCGTGTAGATGGCCACACCAAAACAGACTGGGTGAGTAGTTTACAGTTTGGCAGGCGGAAGGAGGAGTTTCCCGGGCCATTGCCGCCACTGCTGGGGTTGAGGGTTAAGGGTTGAGGGATGGGGGGCTCGTGGGGGTCAAGACTCGAAGAACGGGGTCCAGAACTTACATCGCCCTCGCGTTGGGCATTGGTCATAAGCAACTCTGGGTTGTCCAGAATTTGAGCAGCATGTCGTCGTTGCTCCGTGTAGGCGTAGGACTCGTCCCTGAAGGAGGGGCAAAGAGCACAAGTTAGTTGGCCAATTTGCAATGTTTTCTTTTTTACTCTTTCTTAGACGTACAAGTGCAAATGCACAGAGTCGGCGGCACGTTGGTGTTAAGTTCCAATGAGTAAGATGAGGAAACCGACTATACGTACCTGGAGCCTCGGTTCCGGCCACCCCAATCGCCGCTCGCGCCCTCGGAGTCTTCCCCCGAATCATGGTAAGGGTCCTTGCCCCGCGCCTGTCGATCCCGCATCTCGGGAGTGAAGCCGTCGGCGGCGACGGATTGCTGGTAAGGGTACTGGGCGGCGGCGGCATGCCGATAGTCGGTGTTGCTCATGGTGGTGCTGTGAAGGTGACTATGAGGATGGTATGTCTGGTGGTACGGTCCTCCCCCATAATAGTGGCTTGTCGCCATTGGAGAGTGGACGGCGGGTTTTTATAAGTCTTGGGAGGGAGCAAGAGCAAGAGCAAGAGCAGAGCAGAGCAGAGCAGAGCAGATGTGTTCTACCTACTTGCTGGGGGATTATGTAAGGAGGGTATGGGAGGCGGCTGAAGGATATCAGATCAAAAAAGAGCTGGATCGGTGCAAGACTAGGTAGAATATGGAAGCTAGCAGAAGCACGAAAGGTATAAGTCGATTAATCATCCATCCATGAACGACCGGTCAGAAACGTGGACAGTCGGTATGTATTCTTCTCCCCTCTTGCTAAGGCTCCTATACTCGAGTTGGAATGGGAAAGGGAAAGAGTGTGCAAAAGTAGCGACAGGATCGGGAAGGAAGGAAGGAGGCAGGTAGGTAGGTAGGTAGCCTAGCAGGTAGCTACATAAGTAGGTAGGTAGGTAGGTAGGGACATCAAAAAGTAGGACCAGGCAAGGTAGGTAGGCACTCAATAGACAGCCCTGTCTGGGTGAGGAAGGCCCGTCGTGACTGTGACTTGACCGAGACTTTTCCTTCCAATTGCCAGGCCAGATCCAATTGATTAATCAATCGTGGGCTCTGGCTTTTGGTCGGGTTTGGTCAAGCAAGCAAGCTGCAGCAGCATGGACTGACTTGACTACCTGAGGTGCAGGCGGTGCAGGCGGTGCAGGCGGTGCAGGCGTCCCAAGTCCGTCCGGGCATTTTTATGGCCAACCTTGGAACCATCGGTCATATTGCATGTCCAGGAGTGGGGAGTGATCGGCAGCACCACCAATAGCCGCCGCGACTCTGGCCGTTAAGCTTGTTCCACGCTCGTTGCACGCCCAGTCGTTTCTTTTGCCCACTGGAGGCTGACTCGGCAAGTATCGAGCCCTACACTGCTCTATACCTATCTTGCACCCTCTCCATACACACTACATGCCATGCCATACTAGGCATCCAGCTCACCGAATCGTTGTTGAGGCGTGCAACCGAGCAACCAGCCTTTTCTTCCTCATCCTTTGCCTATACATACTTGCCTACCTACCGTCCTACGGTCACACATACCACAAAACCAAAGTGCCATTGGCCTCTCCCCTTGGCTGATGGAATGCTGATGTGGTTATGATCGTGCCGAACGACGGCTCGGTTACAAATCCCGAGTATGCCTCCTCCTCTTATAATCCTCAACCCTCTCTGATCTGTCACATTTTTCACCAACCCGGCTGCTGGGCCGCCGACGCTGGTTCGCCCAACGAATCCCCCGGATGTACCACCCGCCCACCAATGCCAGGATCTGGGTGCAATGCGACGGCGCCATCGAATGTTTCCTGAGATGATAGATTAACGGCCGCCCTTCCGCCCGTCGTGCCCTGCATCCTGAGCGCCGAGCTCAACACCCTCACGAAATAACGGATAACGGTTCGTGGGTCCCATGCATACCACGTTCGCCCTGGCCTTTGATTGAACCACTATCGCCTCTCCTGCAGCAACGCTAGTTCCGCGAAGGCTGCGGCGACTGCCATTTGACATGGCCATGGTCTGCTTTTCTGGAGAATCCCGCTGCCATGCCTCGTGCCCAATGGCTATCCTGTCCCGTTTCCCGGCCATTGTAACGCTTATGGCGCATAATATAGGCTACCTAGGTGGCCAGCCATGTACATGGCGTATGGTCTCGGAACCGGGGCACCTTTCTACCAACTGCCATATTGCGTTTACCGCAATCTCCAAAGCTGCTAGCTACAAACGTAGCAACGACAATCACGATGTCCTCGCCAATCCTTCTTATCTGCAGGCGGCATCGCACCTTCCAGTATAGCCACCTTCATTGCTTTCCTTTTTCCTTTTTTCTTCTTTTTTTTGGCCCCTACGTTCTTTCAACCAAGGTTGGTCTTGGCTCTTGGAAGCCCTTGCCCAGGCGCCATGGTCCGGGTTTCACGTCAGTTGGGGAGAAGCTGCGGTCTTCCTATCCGTTTGTGGAGCGGCAGCTGTCAAAAGTGCGCTTTGTTTTAGCTGATGCAACCTCCCGTCAGCCACCATGCTTCCACAAGGAGATGACAGCCCATTTGGGGCCTGGCATATGCGGTTCCTCTACATCTGGTGAGTTTGGAAGCATGTAATAGTTGCTGTTTTATATATACCTGCGGTGGCTATCCGAACGATCGCATCAAGGTGGCATCCCGATATATTCAGAGGCGTTCCGCCCTGGTGGGGTTGTGGCTGACAGCATATCTATCTGCACAGTGTAATGGACACTGATGGGAGTCTTCACCATGGCCGCTGATGATACAGTTTCCACCATCTGGGGCGGAAGATGGAGGCTGGAATCCTGTGCCATTGGCTGCGTAGATGTTGACAGACATACAGTCTTTCCAAGTATGTACTGGTATATCCATACCTTCGACCCCTCGACCCCCGACCCCTGAAACTTTCCGGTTACTCCTCGCCAAAAGTTCCACAGCCTGCTGTCAAAACACGCACCGTTCTGCCAAAAATGCCAGTCCAGACCGAGTCATGCTTGTCATGTAACGTCTGGGTTACCATTGATCGCCTGCGAAAGGCTTAGGGGTCCGACTATTCGCGTCGCCACCAAAATATGTGGTCGTATGAGGTGATCCGGACGGGCAGCAAAACCGGGCCCAATTGGAACTGCTCCCGTCGTGATTCGTGGCGGTCTCTCTTCCGCCGCAGGTCGGCTGTGACTCCTTTCCCTGCCGCAGGGTATGATAGGCTTGCCTACCCTACCCAGATTACTGATTCCCTGGTTCCGGGGTTCGACGTACTTACTACTTACTAGCCCCCCGCTGTTGACGGTGCTGGGGAGACCCACTGGCACTGGCACCCCTATGAGATGAGGTCAACAGAGGAATATGTGATATGATACAAGCAAGTGAGACGTCGCTGATCTGAACCGGTGCCTTTGAATGGATCAGGGGCAACGATTTGCTCCCGGAGCACCAAGTTGTAAGGGCGGAGAGTACCTGCAGATTACCCGTCATCATCAAGTCATGAACGAGCCAGCCAGGGTCTCTCCTGGCGCCGTAATGCAATATTACGAGGCCTTGGCGGGTCGAGAACCGCTCTGACATCGAGTGTCTACAGATGTTACTGTGAATGATGCCATCGCCCAGTATGATTGGACACAGACCCTTTGGCATTTGTGCGGACGACGCTAGCATGCCTGATGAGCCATGGCTCTTGCTCGGGGCTCGGGGCTCGGCCGGGCTTCTGTATCATCCAACGTCGAGTAAACCCAGTCGAGGCTCCTGCAAAGCTTTGACTAGTCAAGCCACTATGAGATGGGTGCTGGCTGGTTCTTCTTCGTCACTCTAACATCATCACCATTATCATCATCGTCTGGCCAGAAGCCCAACTGCAGCCGGAAGCGAGGTCCAGGGAAATGGCTGCAGAAACCGTTGAAGAATCTGTGTAGTCAGGCCGGTGAGTGCATATGCCGGCGAATTATGGCCTGGTCACCGACCTACGGATGCAGAGTGAGTCTGGCCCCCTCCCCTTTTGGTCGGCTCGTGGCTGCTGAAGCTGCCAGCGCATTCTTCGACGAGCTCTTCTGCTTCCTGCATCCAACCTCGCCAAATGACAAAGGAGTAAATCTGCAAGAGACGAGTGACTGACCAAGTATGCACCGGTAAATCTCGGGTTCCACACACGCGCATCAATGCTGAAATTTTTCTTGCTCGAAGCATCATATCCACCACCGAGGTATTATAGTCCTATACAAATGTCCCATCATGTGGGTCAGTATGACACATCACAAAGACTGGGGGAAGAAGACACTTTTCTCGAGGGCCGGCTAAAATACAGACACCCATTTCCGAGACTTATCACCCTCTCATTCTGCCTCAGTCTCCTTACACAAGGCTCAGTCTCCTTACACAAGGCATAGTGGACGCCGGAATCAAACCTACGAGGGCAGTCAGCAACCACAACGATGGTCACCTCGTATGGTTATCCAGCTTTCGATCCATGACCAACTACCCCCTATATTGTGAAAGGGGCTACCGTCCCGGTGACCAGACCGCATTTCCACAGAGAGCCAAAAGCAGGGTTCACGAGCAATGATGCGTTTGGCGCATCCATGCCCTGGCGCTGTTCAGTACGATACCCAGCATCAAATCCCAAATTCATTGCCTACCCGCAACAAGCACCCAGAGTTAGTCCAGCCAGGAAATGTCAAAGACGAGAAAGGAGATGGCGATTCGGGAAGAGCAGAACCTGCTTGGAACGACGCGTGTATAATTCTAGCAGGAACAAGACCACCGTATCATTCATATCTACCTACCTACCCGCCTTTAAACCCGGCCTCACCCCCTCTCATTCGTACAGGGTTGATTGCTCTTGAAACCATCACGAAGTCTGCATGTACCGTCGCACAAGGGGCTGGCTGGCTAGCCTCTTTGACCAAGTTTTCTCCGCGTCCATATTGCCCCGGCTGTAGAGTGAGCGGAACCGTATCCCAGCTGTTCCTGGCGCGATCGGGTTTCGATAACAGGGTGCTTGGCACAGATAAACCTTCCGAGGACCTGTTGGATGCGTGTACGTCCGTCGGATCTCAAATGACCTAATGGCACGCCTTCTGGGACGGATTAATAAACACTGTCTAGTTTTTGATAACAGCAACATTATCCTCATCGTTATCAATATAGACGGACCGAGACGTAACGAGCCAGCCTCGCCTCGAACATCATATGTGATGATATAGACTTCCACACTCCACCCACAACTACACGTGGATTTTCCCGCCGGCTCGGGTCCTTCGGACCTTATCCTGGCTTAGGATATCTTCGTACTACTCAAGATACCCTGCTAGCTGGAAGGAGGACGAGCCATTCCCACCCACTATCCTCTACCCGCCCCCTCCCCTCATTTCCATACGAGTGGCAACAACAAACCACATTCCTCGGTTGACATCCGTTCACCTTTTAGCCGACTCAAAAGGGGGGCCGGTGTGCGGGTGAGCAGGTCAAAGATTCGTATCACGTAACATAGGAGGTAGACAAGTTCTACAAGGGGGCTGGCTGGCTGGCCTGATAAAACCATAGTATTATATGCATGCCGTATTCACACCGAGCACGATTAATCAAAAACTGCACACAGGCCTCCGGCTGACGTGTATCATATGATCCATGTATATATGTATGGTCATGATAATAACCAAGACGAGCCGGTCGTCGAGGTAATTTGGTACCACACATTACTCCAATGGGGAACTGTCACGTCGAAGGAAAGGTAGGAGGAATTATTGCTCAACTGTGCCAATCCTTTGTGGTCGATGTATCCATCCTTCGCTCATAACAGCAGAATCGTCTCGAAGCTGGCCAACAAAGGTGCTTGTATTCGTTTGATACACAGACCCGAGTCAATAGTCGGATGCGATCTTGTACTTCCCAGACCATGGCGGCCGGACATGTTTAAAACTACATACCTAGTCAAGCACAAAGAATCAACGTATACATCGAATGGGCATACATAACTTTCCTTCAGAAACCAGCAAGGCAACATATTACAGAGCTGTTCACAATCTAGTATCGCGAGGACAGGGTAGGCTCTGCGAGTTACAGAGTTATCAGCACCAGGTACACACCTCTGGGAGGCTGAAGGTCGTGGTCTATCGCTCGATCTTCATTATTCGCTATAACCACTGGAAAAAAAAACCTGTTCAGACTGGCGTACCAAATGAAGCCAGTGTGAAAAATGATAGAGCAACGCAAAACCAGTCCATCCTTCCCCTAAAACCCGGTTTGCATTTCGTAGGTGACAATTTGTGCGCAAGCAAAGACGACATAATGCCAACCATGGCAAGCAACTGACAACCCAACCAAAGGCCGCTCCTTGGGCCAAGCAGCCTTTCCCTCCAATGTGAATTTCATAAAACTTCGTCCGAGAGTGGTTCACTCGTCATGAAACCGTTTACTGTTCATGGTTGTTAGCGTACTGCAATAACTTTCTGTACTGTGTCATAACGTACTGAGATCTCGTCTTCCATAGCAGCGTCGTCGTTTCCAGCAGCCGGAGCACTGCCGTTGGTGTTCTCGTTCGGGTTACCCGAGCCCCAATAGTCCGCCATCTCGGAGTCAAGCTCCTCGGCCGTCTTCTTCGCAGGGCGAGCGCTTTTACCGCGGCGAGCAGCACGGCCGCCCCGGCCTCGTGCACCAGCGGCTCCGGCTCCGGCATCCTTGGTTGCCGCGTCCTTCTTGGTGGAGGCAGCTGACTTGGGCTGGGCCTTAGGCTGTGACTTGGGCTGCGTAATACGGTCCGTAAGCGTCTTGGGCGCAGGGAGCATGGCGGCGTTAGCAGCGCTGACGACGATTTCGATCTTGATGGGTCTGTTGTCAACCAAAAGGCCGTTCAGAGCCTTGAAAGCCCTTTGCGCGCCATCAGCGGTACCGAAGGTGACGGTGGCGATGCCGCGGCTCATGCTGTTGGGGCCATATGAGAGCTCAACTCTCTTGACGTGACCGACAGACGAGATGAAGTACTCCTATCGAAGGACATGCCATGTTAGTGATCAATAAATCCACGGGTGGTAAGCGTTTCGTATCATATCGCCCACGCATCGCTACTCGGCTAGCGAAAGTATGTGAGCCAAGCACCTTTGGTGGCACACCATGCGAGTACCATGAACGAGCAAGCAGTGAGCGTCAATACAGCGCTGGAGTGGGCCATCCCGACACGCAGCATATTTGGTAAGCCGGCAACATCTCAGCCCCCGCGCCCACTAGATGCCATCTTCCAGTAGCCACTTCCTTGGCGCCTCGCCTAAGATTACACCCGACACATGATGACCGACATAATCTCTCCCGCCCAATGTTAACTTCACTTAAGTAAAGTTCAGAAACCACTGAGGCTCTGTTTCTGCGCAGGATGTCAACCACGGCATGAGAAAGTGTAGCCCCGATTGCCCAAATTGACGGAAGTATCGCATCCCACTGTACTTCACTGGAGATGTACCGGTAGTCTCTTAGGTGTTGCTGTAGCTCACTGCTTTGCTCGTTGCAGGTTGAAGGAAGCACTTGTACGTGCTTGGACTTCACTATGATCGTCCTCAGGGAGAGAGCCATTCCAGCCTCGGAGTTGCATGTCATCAGTAGCGCCATAGTCGACTTGTCTACACTGATGGAACTCGCAAGTAAGGGTTGCCAAGCCTTCTGCGGTTGACGCCAGAGCGTACAGTGATTGTTTGACAAGGACCTGCTCAACTTCGGATCCAGGGTGTTGCAACGCAAGGTGCGTGCACATTTCGATCGTGAAGGAGACTGGGCAGCTGACAGCTCCACTGCGACCACATCCGTACACCCCTTGACCGAATGGATCAAGTCAAGGCAATGTAGATCGTAGGTTCGAGATGCACGCGCGCGCGATAAAAATGGATAGTCGATGAAATTCCACCGGCAGGGTAAGCCTTAGTGGAAACATACCTTGATCTGTGCCTCGTTTACGTCCTTAGGCTGCGTGGTTTGTTAGTGATTGTGAGGCGAAGAGTGACGGACTGCGCGAGGACTTACCAGGTTGCTCACAACAACCTTGCTGTCGCCAGCCACAGCGCCCTTGGCGGGTGTTTGCTTGGCTGCGGCAGCTCCCTTCTGCTTTGATGTCTTGGTCACACCACCGACGGGGGCGACGGTGGCTGCGGCTCTGCCGACCGAACGGCGGCCTCCTCGAGCTCCTCCACGGCGACCGCCAACAGAGCGGCGTTGGGTGGAGAGAATCTCGTCAAGAGACTGATCAAGCTTTCCAGACATGTTGATGTATTGAATAGCGTCCAAGTGTTTGGTATGGATGGTGTGGAGGGTAGAGACGCGTCCTTGTGTGAAGTTGCGACTCGGTGAGATGGGAAATTGGCTTGGAGATGCGCGCAAGGGCTCGCGTGCGTCGATTAAGGGATTAGAGTCGAGTGAAATCGCGACTGAAACTGAATAGTATCTCAGAGGCGATGGTATTGGCAATATGAGTAATTCCGCGCGTCGGAGATGACTTTGGGCAGAGTAGGAATGTTTGGCAGCGGGAAAAGTAGTTGAGTAGAAGGGAAAAAAGCTGTCAGACCACGGGCGGGAAAGGTGCTGAGAGCGTGTAGGCGAGGCGTTACAAGTTGGATGCAGCCGGATACAAGAAATGGAAAATAGGACAGGTCGAATCTTCCTCTTGTTGACACAGAAGAGTTTCGAGACGAAAGATGGGGGGTGCAGATGTTGATGGATGGATGGCGAGGAAAGATTGATTGAACGGGAGCCTGAGAAGATTGGGTTTGGGGGCTTGGCCTGGCCGCAGTTCTGGGGCTGGTGGATGCTACCGAATACAATCAATGCAGGCAGCAGGGGGCGAGACAGCGAGACTGGACAGTGGAGGGAGGAGCTGAGATGCGCTAAGCCTAATCCAGTTCGCCCAATCAGAGAGCTCCAGCCTAGCACCAGCCCAGCAGCACCGGGCATATGGAGGGGACTAGGTACGACTACCTGCTTGCTTGTATGCTTCAACTCACTCCTTACAAATTCCACATGTTCCTCTACTTACCTACTTCGAATATTCACTTGGGAATGGGTGCAAGAGACACCAGGACCAGAAAGCAATCGTCAGTTTGTTTGGAGCGCAGAGGCGACATGACAGGTAGGTGTCAACGGAAGGCTTGTTGATTCTCAGTTGATATCGATATTAGATCTGCTTGCTGCCGCAGAGGCGCGTGTGCCTCAGTATGATTTAGCACTGCTCTGTGGCTTTGTAGCTCGGTAGGCCCGCATCACCAGAGGGCTCATATAGGAACATCGCTTCCGTGTCGCCAAAATGATGGGTCGTGCCTCAATTGATGCTTGCATTTGGCCAGTTGTGTACGCAGGCTTTCCTGCCTTTCGCACCCACGTTTGCAATCCCCTGCTGGCCACCGGCAGGCAAATGCACCCCCAAAGTCTGGTCGAAGTACCCATTGAACCCGAAATATGTTGGTATTGCGCCATATCTTTCCCTTCACTTGGTAGCACTCGCCGGCTTTCCGACTGCGGCAGGCTGTTGCGCAGGTCGAGCCTTGGCCGCCTTCTCGGCAAGTCCGCCCTCCTCTGCCGAGTTGACCTCGAAGAAATGGTAGACGACAATGAGGACCATGGAAACGGAGCCGAGGAAGATGGCCAGTCGGTACAAGTCGTCGTCGGAAATCATGGTTGCGATTGTCTGTCGTTCAGTCCGCTGTAGTCGATATCGATAAGGAAGCTGGATCTCTCAAGCTAATTCTGGTGCGTCACGTCAGTCCAGTTGCGCAGCAAAACGGGTAGCTGGTTCTTGTAAGGTATTCATACCAAATACGAATCGATTCTTGCATGCCTTGACTGTGGTTGTCTCGGATGGCTTCCTGGATTCGAGGTAGATCTAGCTGTTAGCTGTTGTGGTTGCGAGCCAGCGAGGCCACGCAGCAGCAGCAGCTTAGATGAAAGTGGCTGATGTGTGTGGCTGAAGTGGCTAAGCGTCTGCGCTCGGGCCCATTGGAGTTCCAACAATCTGCGGTCATCATTGCCCCACGTCAACCCACCAACTTAAAGAGGCCGAAGTGGTTTATCCTGAAGAGAAGGCAATCGACTTTGCCGACGAATCGTGTTGACACCGGAACGACCGTTTAATCGAACGCCCAACGAATTTGGCCAGATTTTTCGTGCCCTTCAACCTGCCACAATGCCTCCGAAGAAGAAGGAAGACCCCAAGGCCAAGAAGCCCGCGGCTTCGAAGGTTATTGCTGACAAGACGTTTGGCATGAAGAACAAGAAGGGTTCCGCGGCACAGAAACAGATCAAGCAAATCAATGCCACCGCCACCGGCACTGCCGAGGAGAAGCGCAAGGCCGCCGAGAAGGAAGCCAAGGCCCGTGAGAAGAAGGCCGCCGAGGATGCCCGCCGGGAGAACGCCGAACTGCTGAACAGGCCTGCGCAAATCCAGAAGGTTCCTTTCGGCGTCGACCCTAAGACTGTTGTCTGCATATTCTACAAGAAGGGAGACTGCGAGAAGGGCAAGAAGTGCAAGTTCTCCCACGATCTCTCAGTCGAGCGCAAGACCGAGAAGATCAATCTGTACACGGATGGCAGAGCGGAAGAGGAAGAGCAGAAGAAGAAGGAGACTTCCGATGACTGGGACGAGGAGAAACTCCGGAGTGTTGTCCTGTCTAAGAAGGGCAACCAGCAGACCACGACCGACAAGGTGTGCAAATACTTCATTGAAGCCATCGAAGACGGAAAATACGGATGGTTCTGGGTATGTCCGAATGGCGGCAATAATTGCAAGTACAAGCACGCCCTGCCACCTGGGTTAGTATTACCTTTTTTAAACAATGGTTTGCATGCTATCAGCCACTGACACCCCACAGCTTCGTCCTGAAGACCAAGGAACAGCGAGCCGCCGAGAAGGCATTGCTGGATAAATCTCCTCTCAAGACTTTGACCCTGGAGGAGTTCTTGGAGTCCGAGAGGCACAAGCTTACCGGAACTCTTACACCCGTCACACCCGAGTCTTTCGCTAAGTGGAAGCAAGAACGCATGAGCAAGAAGGCCGCTGAAGAGCAAGCCAAACTTGCCAAGGAGGCGACTGGTCGTGCTCTGTTCGAGAGCGGTAACTGGCGTTTCAATGCGGACAATGAGTCTGAGGGTGAAGATGAGGACGAGGATGGTGCTTTCAGCCTAGAAAAGCTGCGCAAAGAGACGGAAGCTCTGCGTGAACAGAAGGAAGCCGCCCGACTGGCCGCTGCCAATGGATTCTCAGCGGCGGAAACAGTAGCCGAGCCTCCTGACTCTGGTGATGGCGAAGGCGAGGCCTCGGGCTCTTGAGGGAATTCCCTCACGTCAACTCCAAGCGATGAGGCTTTGGAGGAGCACATCACCAATAAGAGACAGGCCAAGGGACTGGTTGATCGGAGGCACCTTGAGGAAAAAATGGAGTTGTTGCACCGAGGCGTACACATTGTACACGAATCTGGAATAGCTTCCCACTGCCCCTCCAATATGATGAGAGCTGGGCAGGATTGTGGGCAAGCTATAGCAGTCGTATCCCAACAGAGATTGTCAACAGGTTAACAGCTTTCACATTACGTGGAAGAGCTATCTTCTTACGATACATGCTTGATGATGCTAGTAATGCTGGTCCATTGCTTTGTATTGTGCCTGGACTAGAGAGCTCCAAGGTCAAAAACATGCATGCACAGAAGTGCCTGGGAAAAGCACAGTAGACTCAGACCGGGCAGTAGCCGGTTTGTCATCCATGCCCTGCCAATACTCGAGTATGCTTGCATTTATCTACAGCGACTCAGGGAGGGCTCATGTCTATTAATAGGCACATGCACAGAGCTTTAAGGCGGTGGTGAATACTGGATGTCTCTGTGCAGTGATACTGTCTGGGTAGGTCCCTTTGCGGGCTGGGCAAGACGGCTGACGGGCAAAACTGGGGCTCTGGCACTAATCCAATGTGCCCCTGCAGGCATGCTTTCTCTGTACCTTGAATGCCTGGGAGCGCGGCGCGTCGTGTGTTCACTCCAGCCCATTTCTACTCGATCTCTATCCATGTATCTCATCTTAAGATGACCTAAAACAACCATTTGAAAATATTATTATTTGAATTTATTTATTTATTTGTACTTATAACCCTTTTTAAACCGTTCCCACTCCCTTGTCACTCACTCTTATCCAGCGAGTTGGGACCGAAAATATTCCCTTCTAATTAATCATTGGCCAAACTCGACATCATGCCTCTCCAAGAGGGTCTTCAACCTGACGAGGACTTAGTAGAAGGCGGATTGGGTGTGAGTGGGCATATCAATGGGCAACAATATGAAAATGGCTACCCTGGAGAGGACAATCGCCGAGAAAACTCGATTGTGCCAGTCGTTTCAGACATAACTCCATCGTTACTTCCAAATGGACAGCAAAGTGCAAACCACCTTTCCCATCCGTCGCCCATAGGGTCGCGCTTATCCGTCGTTATCAAATCATCACCTACGCCATCAGGCAAAAGCCAAAACCTCTTCTCGAGTCCAGCTTCTCGGAGAGACAGGGATGACTTGTCACTAGAGATAGCGCTGCCTACAAGGTTGCAACCGAGGAAAGCCGGGGGAAGCCTACCTGCCGAAGCAGCCATCTTCAACATGAGCGAAAAGGTAGAAGTCGCACCGCAACAACCGCGTAAAAGAGGCCGCCCCAAGGGATGGAAGCCGGGCACTCCTTACAGCTCCCATAACGTAGGAGGTGCAACGCCAGCCAACAAGCCGATACGCAAAGCAAAATCATCAGCAGCAGCCCCAGGCCAGGAACCCAGGAGAAGAGGACGCCCGCCTAAGCCACCGGAATTGACGATTAGAGAGTGGTATCTACGGTCAGACCCCAAATACTTGCCTTTCGGCTGCGAGTGGCACCAGGAAAACCCGAAGGGGCAGCTTACACAGTGCCCGGCTGAGCTTCAGAACATGGACACGTTGCGGAAACACGTGTTTCTCATACATTGTAACGCGGACGAGCCGCTGGTTTGTCGCTGGGGCAAATGTGGCAGCAAGCTGGCGCAGACAGCGGTGGGCGAGGAGGCTACTACGGGCAAGACAGTACACCAGCAGCCTGAGGAGTTTGAGGACGAGGACGCCTTCTGCGCCCATATTGAGAAGGATCACTTGGAGCCGTATGTATGGCACATGGGGGACGGACCGCAGAACAAGGGAATTTGGACTCTCAGGCAAGAGCCAAAAGAGCTGCCGCGATATCTGTTTGACCAGGACGGAAACCAGGTCACACCCTCGATCAAGGACCAGCAATTTGAGGATGCCCAAGGAACGCTAGAGCGCAAGCGTAGACTGCGGGCAATTCGGCGGCAAGCACTTGAAAACGCGCCAGACGAATCGGAGTTCTTTCTTCAGCCAGAGGATACCGATACATGATCCCCTCATCTCCGATTAGCCACGGCGATCATGAAGGAACCAATGATACCTCGGGCTACTAGATGTTAAGCATCTTTTCGGCAGGAAATAGAGTGGTAGACACACTATACGGGCTCGCGGCTCTATCAATGTGTCTAGTCGAACCTATAGACAGCCTGCCCATCAGAAGATAGTGGGTAGAGGCAAATACCAGCGAAATACGATGCAGCATTTTGTTGAATACCTCACTGACAAAGCCATTGGGTGGCGCTAGTATTCCCCATATGTAGACATCGCAAGTTGGCAGGTTGCGCCCTATCATCGTACTGACGTAAAACCAGGTTCCGTCGGATGATGGACACGGGGGTTACGAAGTTGGGCTATCGACATGTGGCAGCGTGTATTCGTGACCGTACCTCAGCCAAGCACAAGTGCCAAGTTTTGGTTGCTCACCATCCTGCGTATCAATTTGAGTGACTTGCCAAGTATGTTTAGCTGCAGTTCAAGAAGTAGAATCAGGAAACAACTTCTGGTATATATACAGATATACGAGGACATATAGACTGCCTCCGTCAGTTACAATTATATATCCTGCGTTTTCTCGGGGTGGAGAGACGACCATCAAGAATTTCCCACGAGGCTGGAGAAAGTGGATGGTAAAACTCAACAAAGCCCAGACAACTACAGAGAACTAGAAGACTGAATTCGGATACTATGGCTGGAGCAGATGGAACCCCCTGACCCCTCTTATCGTAGGTACGGTACGCGGGAGTCCAAGTAGTGCCAGCCGCAGCACCGGGACTGGGAGACGCCAGCAACGTCAAGTTTCAAGGATGTTGTTACCTGCCCGGCCCGACAAGGGAAACGAGTATCTATACGTACATGTATATAGCATAGGAGGTCAGGAACCATTGTCTCTTTTCAACATCTGGATCAGCACACTGAACTTAACATTCGCGACATAAACCGCGATGATAAGGATATTCAATATGTATATATCTAGTAGCTCTTTCTTACCCCTTTACAATGTACTGGCGGGGACTATCAACGTATGGTCGGTCACATAAGGCACTAATGGAAACTGTGTGGTGTCCCTGTGCGAGTGGGAAATATAAACAGTAGCCTTCCTGGTACGACGTTACCTGTTTAGCAAACCCCCGTTTCCTGGAGTCCATGTTGGACGCAGGTATCGGAGATGAAGCGTGTAACGAGAAGGGACTTTCGATATCTGGCGATAGTTTCTGCAAAGCATCAGTGGTAGTATGGCCGAACGTCATTCAGAAGTATGAGTGACAACCCTACTCAATAAGCCACACGCTGTATGGGTCGCTTCCCCTCGGTTCGGCCTCTGCGATGTTGTATGAGCAGCAAGAGCTGCCCAAGGCCATAATTGTTATTCTCTTCTAGGTGGCAAAATACACTACATGGCCATATATTGACCAGAGAATTGGCGATAACAACTGCTTGTCCGTTCACCTGCAGCATGTCAATTCCCATCCGAACATGGCGTTTGGAATGACTCGCCACGTGAGCACATGACCGTTGCAGTGGTCGTTCTAAGGCGGAACAGGGCTAATGAATATGGGATTTGTATCAAGATCTGGAGAACTCGATTCCTCTCCTCGTAGCTAGCCTGGGCGCCTACGACTTACGATCACTCCAGCACAGCATATACTCGCGAGCCATTCTGAACGGGCACATATGGACTTAATTCCCATGAACCTGCCCCCACAGAACTGTTATAATGATGCGTGTCTATCTTTCGAGTTCGTCGTGCTCACTGGGGGCCGGGCTGTCGACAACTTTATTCCCGTATCTGCCGGCATTAGGGATGCATACTTACTATGTCATACCATGTCAAGCTTTGAGGCTCCCGTGCCTTACGCCTCGCACGGAATTCTATTTTTGAGCATACTCTAGTTCGGTTGGGTTGCATACGGACGAGGAATCAGCTTGCAGCGGCCGAGATCCGTACTAGGAGCACGGGATATCGCTCGTGGGTATGTAGTGGTAGTCGCAGCTATGTCTGGGTTTCATCTGATTTGACGTGGTTTATCCCCACGTTGCGATGATTAGGATGCAGTTTGGTAGCAAATCTCCACAGGTAGGTAGCAGTGAGCTTGCATTCAAGCACATACACACACATGTAACGAATGACAAGACGAGAGCAGAAGGAGGATGTTGACTGACGAGTCAAAAGGGTTCATGTGTATGTATGATCGTGGGGTTTGATATTGAACCTCGACGGTTCCGTCCGAGATGCATTGTACCAGTCCAGCCCTGAGGCTGAAATGCCGGCATCAGGGCACTTGATTTTGACTATATCGGAAACGCAGAATCCCTGTATAACACGCACGCCCTAAATTGCCGCGACAATGCTTTCCTAACACGTCACTGCCGCCTCGTTCATCTTGTCAAGACGATAGGACGCTACCGGTCACTGCAATACCAATGGTGTGTCGCTGAGGTGTGAGTGAATCCTGCGACGGCACCAGAAGAGAAACTTCTACCTGGCCCATCCAGCTGAAGATAACGAAACACCAAAATCGCTGCCAGGAACCAAACCAACTTCGCATATTGAGATGCCCAAGTGGTGAGTGTGTTGAGAAGCCGTCTCACAACAGACTTTCATGCTGCGTGGCCACTGAAGACAGAGAAACTCTATGTAGCTTCCATTCGCAAATAATGCGCAACTCAAACCTACCTCTGGTAGGAAGGTAAGTAAGTAGTCAGACATTTAGGTACCTAGAGAGTTTCCCCAAGAATGCCATCTACGCAGCTACGTTTGCAACTAGGCGAAATGCCGATGCTTCGAGAGCTCTCATTTAGACGGACGACGTCGCCAGCCTCACAATTCCATTTCATCTTACTTCGAAGGGCGAACGTCGGAAAGACAGAGGCGATATCCACCGAGAGCCCTGCGCGCCATTGAGACCTGTCGCGAAGGCGCGAATATGATGGTGCCATGCGCCAGGATAGAAGGTAGGGAAACCCTGGAGCGGGCCCCCAGAAGGCAACGGGCTTGGCTCCATTCGGCAGGCCATGTCGCTCTGACGTGCAGGCTTGCTCTGACAGAGGCTTGTGTGTGTCACCACCAAGCCCCCCTAAGACTTACGCGGCGGGCTCCTAATAATGGCTACTGGTTTCATGCTCAATTACCTACATGTACTTGGCTAGAAAGTAAAAATAGGTATCGGTACGTATACACGTGTGTAGAAGGGGCATCTTGTCATGTCAGATCTGGTGATGTGGTAGGTGCACTTGATCGTGACTCTTGCAAACAAAATTGGCAGGTGTTCAACACGGGATTTGGGGACTGGGGAGGGTCTAGAGGGGCGGCGCGTATACGGGCCGACAAAGGATGCCATTCACGAAAAGCAGCGTGAGGAGGGCCAGATGTGATGTCAGGTATCCCCACGTACAGAATCAGTACCAGGATGTCAACGGTTGAGCAAATGGGGCATTCGCTCTGCTTGGCATGGTATCACAAGTACTGATTGGTAGAGGAGCAACAGAGGTATGTAGGCCGGTCAGCAACGAATGAGAAAGCCCAAAGGGCCTCCGTCACAGCAGTTCAGTTCATATCGTGTTGTTCCCTCGTCGGACGCCGCCCTCGTGCACGACAGTTGCCAGTTCATTTCCATGCGGCTCTCGAAACAACGGACCGGATGATGCGGGTGACAAGTCACCAGATTGTGGATGCCAATGCCCGAGGGAGCATTACCGAATCGATTCATGCTTGGGTATACACGGAAACAAATAGCAAATACGCTTCAATGATCAAAGTGTATATGATCCTTATGATCCTTGGTGTCATTCGTTATATTCCGCCAGAGCAACAGAACATTGAACGGGTCAATCGATATATGGTGCCTGCTTGTACGTTCGGTGGTATATACGATATGTGACTTCTGCAGCTTGGTAAGTAACAAGGAAAGTCGCCAGATCTGGCACTTGTTCTGACTACCTTGTATCAACCCATTGCGCTGGACGATATCAATGGGGTTGTAAATGCTTAATGCAACACAGTCCCGATGTCCCCGAAACCTGCTTGTTCACACCCACTTCCTAGGTAGGTAGGTAGGTAGGTATACTGAGGTGTTGGGTATTGGACGACGTATTCACGGCATCTCAAAAGACACCCCCAAGCATTGATCTGCTATTACCTCGATCCCAAACTTTGTCCTCTCATCTCGCTGCATGTACGCACTTTACACATGACTGTGGCTTTCTTGCGAGCTGGGCCTGGCCCGGCCGTCTCTGCTTGGCTTTCGCCTGTCTTTCTCGTCAAAGGCCTGTAGTGCAGCTTTTAGATAGATCTAGGCGTTCAATCAACTGTAAGCCCCCCTCAAAGGCGCTTTGGGGCCCTTGGGGCTTGGGGGAGGTACACGCGGAATACGTACCTGCAACTTAGGGATACATACATTTGAATGTTCCCATCAATCAATCAATTTGGTCAATGCATTCGCAGTGCTGAGGCTGGGGACTCTCAAAATATGCCCTGCAGAGGGAGGGAGAGACAGAGAGACAGAGACAGCGAGAGCCCCTCCCCCGACTGAGCCGCGCCTCGATAAACAGCCTCCCCCTCTGTTCCATTCAATTGCTTCGAGAAAGTCAAATGGAAAGTCAATAAACAGGTCGGTTCCTTGACTGAAGAACAGAAGGTTGCAACTTGGCCCAGCTTTTCTCCCATCGGAATCAATCATCCATCGCTACTGTAGATTGGCAGCCCTGGATTCTTCGCTCCCGTCCGGATTTCCCTTCCAGATCTGATGACTTGCCCATCCACTCCCAACCCATACGACTGGATGTACTTTTAGTGCAAGTTCATGGTTCAACAGTGCCCCGTCAATCAAAAAGCCCCCCTCCTGAGGACCGCCAGGGACGATCGACAAGGAACACCTTTATTGGATTACCAAGCACGGGCACCAGTCCAGCACAGCACAGGACAGAAAACAAGCAAGGCGACGCAACGGGCTCAATGGACTGGACAGGAGAAGACACACCAGCATCACACACAGCCTGAACAGAACAGAACTGAACACCACACTGACCGAACCCGACCCCGAATTGCCCTCGAGCGAACTGGGAGCGAACGAACACAGCCCACTGGCACTCCCACTGGCACTCCTCCAAACTAATCCGTCCCGACAAAGTGGATCGACCTTACCAGGCCTGGGCCTATCACCGACTGACCGACTGGACTAGAGTGTCTGCTTCCTCCCTCCACCCTTGGCCTCTCTCTGCCACACTCCAGTACCTACTGGGCAGAGGCACTTGACTTGATCGACCATGGGGTCCACTGCTACATCGACAGCCGCCAACTCCAGTCCCCCATCGCCTACACAATTGCAGCCAGAGCCTGCACGTTTTCCTCCGGATCATCATCAATCACAATCTCGTCGGGGCAGCACTTTCCGTATCAGACAGAGACTGGCATCATGGCATTCGTCGCATGATCTACACCGATTAACCCAGTCCCATCACTTCAACGACTCCAGCGACCCCAACGACACTGACCCCAATCCCAACAACAATAAGATGCCTTCATTGAAGTCGCCGAATGGCAACCTCAACCAGAAGATCAAGAACTTCTTCCGTATCGACCTCAAGTCCAACCACGGTTCCGAGAAGGAGAAGGGTCTCGAAGGGTCCCTGAAGAGCAACGAGAGCAAGTCCAATGTGTTTCGCAATACAAAGTTCTTCTCCACCGTTGGTCGCCTCAGGTCAACCACAACCGCCAGCGAGGGCAACCCCCTCGACGAGGCCATGAGCCCGACGGCCCATGCGAATCCGTATTACGCCCTCCAAGGCCATCCCGGCCTCCGACACCACAACGGCTCTGTGCCGCCGAGCCCGCCTGATACGCCCACTTTGAAAATCAGTGGTCCTGCCGGTCCTGCGAAACCTCAACCCACGAACGCTACCAAGGAAGAGCTGGCGCGGAAACTCCGCCGCGTAGCCAGTGCTCCCAACGCCCACGGCCTCTTCTCCTCCAAGGGGGCAAAGGTAGCAACGAGAGACCCGCCACGGCAGAGTTGGGCAAAGAGCCTCTAATGCAGCATCCCGACTCGTCCACCTTGGGCTTCGTGGAGAAGCACGCCGCTTCCGATACCGCAAGCCTTTCCGTGCCCGATGGCGACGCGCTGGGCGCCCTACCGCCCCCGGCCGAAGTCCCTTGGCTTTCCGCAGGACATACAGCTCAAATTCCATCAAGGTCCGCACCGTCGAAGTTGGGCCAGCCAGCTTCGACAAGATCAAGCTGATTGGAAAGGGAGATGTTGGTAAAGTATACCTCGTGAGGGAGAAGAAGAGCTCCAGGTTATATGCCATGAAAGGTAAAGAAACACATCATCACTTTGAAGTGCGCCATTGCTTGGATCGTGTTCTGACTGTGAAATAGTTCTAAGCAAAAAGGAGATGATCAAGCGCAACAAGATTAAGAGGGCTCTCGCCGAGCAGGAAATCCTCGCGACGAGTAATCATCCTTTTATCGTTACTTTGTATCATTCATTCCAGTCCGAAGATCATCTTTACCTCTGTATGGAATACTGCAGCGGAGGAGAGTTCTTCAGAGCGCTCCAAACACGCCCCGGCAAATGCATTCCGGAAGATGATGCGCGATTCTATGCCGCCGAGGTCACAGCCGCCCTTGAGTATTTGCATCTCATGGGCTTCATCTACCGAGACTTGAAGCCCGAGAACATTCTGCTTCACCAATCAGGGCACATCATGCTGTCAGACTTCGACTTGTCGAAGCAGTCTGGCCCCGGCGGCAAACCGACCATGATCATGGGCAAGAATGGCGCGAGTACATCCTCGTTGCCTACGATAGACACCAAGTCCTGCATCGCCGATTTCCGGACCAATTCTTTCGTCGGCACCGAGGAATACATTGCGCCCGAAGTTATCAAGGGCAGTGGGCACACGAGTGCCGTTGATTGGTGGACTTTAGGCATCTTGATCTACGAGATGCTCTACGGGACGACGCCTTTCAAGGGAAAGAACCGCAATGCTACATTTGCGAACATTCTGCGAGAAGACATTCCCTTCCCAGAACACTCTGGGGCGCCGCAAATCTCCAAGTAAGTCTCAGATGTCGCGTATCGCTATAGGGGCAACCAATACTGACTGAATTAGCTTGTGCAAATCTTTAATTCGCAAACTTCTCATCAAAGACGAAACTCGACGACTCGGAGCCCGCGCTGGTGCTTCGGATATCAAGGTCCATCCTTTCTTCCGAACCACCCAGTGGGCCTTGATCCGTCATATGAAGCCTCCGATTGTACCCCACACGAGTAAAGACATAGACACCGTCAACTTCAGAAACGTCAAGGAAAGCGAAAGTGTCGACATCAGCGGTGCCAGGAACCTCAAGGGCGTGCCTCTTGACAGCGGATTGGCGACCCCCGGGGCGGATATCGTGGATCCCTTTGAGGAATTTAACAGTGTTACGTTACATCATGAAGGCGACGATCACTACGATAACCAAGGTTCATCGTCAACAAGGCGTTAATCTTGAGTCGCAGCTGGTTTTGCTTTACATGCCGGCATTTCCCAGAAGGAGACGCGTCCCAGGCGCTGTTGTCGTCCCTCTGCAGCGTTGTCGCATTTTCATGTTATTCCAAAAGCGAAAGACTGCTCGTTGCTGTTATCAAAAGACGGTATCGATCGACTGTATCGGGCGGATGCCTGTGATATAGCTAGAGCGGCTATATCTTGTTATTATTACTAAACCAGGGCTAGCCTACGCCGCGAAGCCAATGTTCAGACAACGATGTCATTCTTATCACTCATTCTCAAGGCCAGGCCCAGGCCTGGCGGGGGTCGATTCCGACGATAAAATGGACGGTCATGGCAGAGCATCCCAGCATCAAGTAACATATTGTGGCGTTGTGGAAGTATATGGAGTTTTTGGCGTCGCATTACTGTTGATTAGGATCTCAATTTGGGCCAACTTACCGGCTCTATAGAAAGTCGCAGATATCGAGAATAAAAAGAAAATCCAATTCACATGAGCAATATCTCCGGCGGCTGTGGTAATGACATGTTCATGCGTGTCTCGCCCAGCCGCGAGGGATCAGTGTCTTCCCGCCGATCGAGAGGGGATTTCCTAGGCACAATGCACGATACTGATTTGCTATACACCTGCGAAAGCACATAGAGAGTATTTTACTCGATTTGATTGCACTGGCCTACATGGGCAATCTCTTTCTACCCTTGGCCACTTTCCACTTTCCCATCTTGCTGCTGCCTCACAACACGACCAGTACACTATCATCAGGCTGGATACCAAGAATATCGTCGTGGTCGTATTGCTTCCACTGTACTTGTACGCTTGTAATCCCCTCCCCTTGTCGTGTCTCTGGGAGGCAGTCTGATGGCCGGCCCGCCGGTCGAGACAAAAAACACCAGCGCGGCCAGCTTTAGAGCTACTAGCTTCTGCAGAGGCCGCACGTGGAGCTTGGCAGTGAAAAATAGAAGCCCGCAGAGCAGCCTGCCAAAGTACATCTTCTGGCTGGGAAGGGCGGGAAGGTGGTGGTGTGTCCCTGGAGCCGCCGTGGGTTCCCGTGAAATCCAACAGCAGCAACAACAAGAAGACGAGCAATGCAAGATAGGGAGGAGGACAGAGCAAGGGGTAGAGGTTACACACACCCTTTAATGACCCCGGGGGACAAAGAGGTTGTATATCATCGTGCGGGTGCTCATATGTGCTGCTGTTGTGTCCTTTGTGCATGGTGCTCCTTCTTCTTCTCCTGCTTCTTTAATTCTTTTGTCGTGGTTGGGGGTCTGTGGCGGGTCATCATCATAGCCATTTGGAAGGATTCGGACATCCGCCCTCTTATAACGCTTTGTCGCGATAAGGAGGAAGAAAGAAAGAAAGAAAGAAGGAGAATACAGGATTGATTGGAGCTTGGACTTCAAAGCTGCTTGGGTTCGAGCCGAGCACTGTTACGTTACGAAGATGGTCAAGTCGGGGTGCCCGTGTTAATCGACCTCGAAATGTCGTCGGGGTTGACATTGTTTTTTAATATCGGAGCTGGGCTAGCTTACCAAGGGTATTGGTTGTATGGGCGTGATGAAAATGATACGAGTTACCCCTATCTCTTGCTACCTGGGAGGCCATGACAATAGGGGTCGCTCGTGTTATATTTCGCTTCTGCTTGTACTTATTTTCACGGGTGTCATCGCAGCAACTGCACAGCTTTCGTTCTCATCGCAGTGCTATGTTCTTTCTCGATGTTGATGCACAATCACGGATCGCTCCTGTGAGCTCCATCGAGGAGCCCCGGCTTTGGTGAGTTCACGGGCGCCGTTGCTGAACAATGAAAAGGTGTAGAAAGTCATAGCTTCGATAAGAGTCGGGGTTGTCAGGAATGATATAGATCTCCCCCGAGCCAAGGAAAATCAATCAATTGCAACTATAATAGCTGATTGATTTGGGTTGCATATTTGCTGTGATCGGAGACATCAGCAAAAGTTCAGTTGTTACTTGTAATCTGTTACGCAACTGGCTTGCTTGGTGGGCCGGGCAGGAAGGGGTTACTGAGTCACGTCGCTTCCAACGAAGCCGGTCTCTTGTTCGCTGCCTGGTTTGCATAGGTGGAGGAGACATGCCAGCTGCCGCATGAAGAAAATTCTTCCTCCAGCAAGCAAACGAGTGCAGCGAATTCCAGGTATTGACGTATGTAATGGTTAGGTAGGTAGGGATTGGAATCGCAGGGACGGGCGGGACGATTGTGTGTAGATAATGTAGTAGCAGTGCCGTCATCGGACGTGGCCCCACCCCCACCTCGACTTTCTGTAGACTTTTGATCGTGGGCCAGCTTCAAGAATCTCAACTGACAAGCTACCAAGACCCTGATCGCCATTCCCTTTTCCCAGCCATTGAGAAAAGACCGCATAGTCGAACTACCCAAGATGGCTCCCCAAAAGTGAGTGGCAGCGCCTGCATCCCCCAAACAAAAACATACCGAGGGAAATACTGACCGGGTGTTTTCTCTGTGCTATCGTGTAGGGTGTTGATGCTCGGCGCCGGCTTCGTCACCCGCCCGACCCTCGATATCCTCTCCGAGCAAGGTGTTGCTGTGACTGTTGGTACGACTCTCCCTCCCTCCTGCTATCCGATGCAGTGCACATATAGATCCAGCAACACGTCGTTGACCACCGCACAACACAGCTTGCCGAACCCTGGAGTCCGCCAAGGCTCTCTCGGCCGGCGTCAAGACTGCCACTCCCATCTCGCTCGATGTCACCGACGACAGCGCCCTCGATGCCGAGGTTGGCAAGCATGACCTCGTCATCAGCTTGATCCCCTACACCTTCCACGCCACCGTCATCAAGTCGGCCATCCGCCAGAAGAAGCACGTCGTCACCACCAGCTACGTCTCCCCCGCCATGATGGAGCTCGACCAGCAGTGCAAGGATGCCGGTATCACTGTCATGAACGAGATTGGCCTGGGTATGTCTTTTGCTCTCCTCCTCGCCACAGAACTACTTTTGTTCTCGAATACTGACTAGCTCCACTATGAAACAGACCCCGGTATTGATCACTTGTGTAAGAGCATTTCCATGGTCCCGAGTGCCAGCAACATGCCGCAGTACTGACCCTCCCTTCAGATGCCGTCAAGACCATCGACGAGGTCCACCAGGAGGGCGGAAAGATCCTGTCGTTCCTTTCTTACTGTGGTGGCCTTCCGTCGCCGGAAAGCTCTGGAAACCCTCTGGGTTACAAGTTCTCCTGGTAAGATTGCCCCTATACCTTCCCAGGAACACGATTCTTTGCCAATGGCTCGGAACGATCCCACTCGTCTCTCACGTGTTCAGGACCGAGAGACTTTAATGCAATACATGCTAACACAGATGATTTTAGGTCGCCTCGTGGTGTCCTGCTGGCCTTGAGAAACCCTGCTAGCTTCTACCAAGATGGAAAGGTGGCCAATGTGGCTGGTCCTGGTAAGATAATCCTGGAGTATTAGCCTCTATCTTGGATAGCAGTACTAACAGCGCAATGCCAAAGACCTGATGGCCACTGCCAAGCCATACCACATCTACCCTGGTAAGCAGCATCTGTCGCATGATCTGGGCGAGGCCATGAACTTGTGCCCTTTTGTTTATAGCAGTGACGACTAACACCGCTTGAAGGATTCGCTACTGTTGCGTACCCCAACAGAGACTCTACTCCTTACAAGGAGCGCTACAACATCCCCGAGGCCCAGACTATTGTCAGGTGAGTCGACTAAACCATTCTTTAATTCAAAATTGACACGATTATAGGGGGTACTCTGAGATACACAGGTTTCCCCGAGTTCGTCAAGGTCCTTGTCGACATTGGTTTCCTGAAGGATGAGGAGCAAAGCTGCTGCAAGGAGTCTACCGCTTGGAAGGAGGCCACCAAGACTATTGTCGGTGCCTCTTCTTCGGACGAGAAGACCCTCATCGACACCATTTCCTCCAAGACAAACTTCAAGGACAACCAGCAACGCGACCACATCCTGGGTGGCCTTCGATGGCTTGGTCTCTTCTCTGACGAGAAGGTGAGTTTTGTGCCCGGCGTTTCGGTTTTCTCCAAATTCAAGTTACTACGAGAAGTAAATTGCTGGCGCTTTTCACTAACACTGATTTCGAAGACCATCCCAAGAGGAAACCCGCTGGATACCCTCTGTGCCACCCTTGAGAAGAAGATGCAGTATGGCGAGGGAGAGCGTGACATTGTCATGTAAGTGAACCGGTTCCAACGCACATGATGCATTCTAATGCTACGTAGTCTGCAACACAAGTTCGAGGTTGAGTTGAAGGATGGAACCAAACAGACCAGAACCTCGACTCTTGTCGAATACGGCAGCACCGACCCCAGCGGCTACTCGGCCATGGCCAAGCTCGGTAAGCATCCGTGTTCATTTGAGCACTACTTGGAAGTTAACTGATTGTTTGTAGTCGGCGTTCCTTGCGCAGTTGCCGTTCAGCAAGTCCTGAACGGAACCCTCTCCGAAAAGGGTGTTCTCGCTCCCATGAACAGCAAGATCAACGATCCCTTGATCAAGGAGCTCAAGGAGGTAAGTAAATATCCCCGAATGGTGTTATTACATAGACTGACTTTTGCTCGATATAGAAGTACGGCATCTTCTGCAAGGAGGAAATCGTTGCATAGATATATAGAAGTCCATGGAAAAAGGGGCGCCGTAGAACAAAATGAAGTTAAAATACCAGATATGAAATCTATTCGATGACATGCGTTCCATCTCTGCATCTTCGTCATTTATCCAGGGAGGATAATGCGCACGCTGTTGTCAACAACGCGTTGTAGATGACTGGGCCTACGCAGAACAGTGATATATTGCCACACCACGATCCTTTTAGACTGGGGACTTTCTGTCTTCTCCTGGGCTGACGTAGGTTTATAGACACAATAGGATTCCCATTGTAGGCCCATCCATACACTCAATTGTCTGCATTAGAATGAAAATAACACCTACGTGAAATATTGTCATAAATCCCGTGCCCCCTGTTACGGCGGTATCACCAAATCCCACGTGTTTATCTGGCCAATCTTCCATTCTTACGACTCCCGTATGGTCAGATTATCAGTGAGCTGTTCAAATATAGGCCCAAAAGAGGGGAACTGGAGTGTTCTATCGAGTCTTCTCGGGATAGCCCAGAATCCAACCGCGCGGCTCGCTGTGTCGGGCATCTTGTGGACGACCTCGAGCTCTTCATGGTCTGTACCATCACTGTCGATGCCGTGTTGTAGGATATGCACCTCCCAGCGCTGGACCTTGAGGCGGTGGCTGCTCGGGTAGGTGAACATCAAAGTTCTCTCCTGGTCCGTCTTGAACTAGAGGGGTATCATATGGGTTAGGGTGAATAAACAGGCGCGTATGGTAGCATGCCTCGACTTACCTGGATAGACGCGACCCGGTTGTTCCGTAGAATACCAATGGCCATTCGCGACAGCTGCTCGCCCTCGTTCAGGGTCTCGGTTATAGGTTTCTCCCCAGGGGTCCCGAGGGATAATATTCGACCGGAACGGAAAGTGAACGACAAAGCCGCGGGCTCGCTAGTCATCCACTTGAAGGTCATTTGGATAGCCTCCAGCGAATCGCTACCGCCCTCGATGGTTTTCTCCTGCAGGAAAACCTGCTCACGCACAGCCCACTCGGGTACTTGTCGATTCAAAGGACCGAAAAGGAGTTCCCGATGAGCCACGTCGTCGTGATGACGAGACATCACTCGGACATGATCCCACTGATAGTTGCAGCCCCATGATATGGCATCAAGTCTCTCGTAAGGGGTTTCCCTAAAGCAGAGGCGGACGTCTCCTTCGGCCGGCCGACGCATGACTTTCATGGTCGCTCCCTTCGAGGTGGTGATCCAAATTCCACTTAAGGGGCCGAACTTGACTCGGTTGAAGCGATTGGCGGCATGGTGAAAGGTTACAATTTCTACAACGCGCTCGTCCCCGCTGATCTCCAGCGACCTGTGCTCCGAGATCCATTGCCCGACCACAACTGGTAAAGCCGAGCTCTCATATTCCAGCCTGAGCCCCGATATATGGTGCGATTCACGCGAAAAATCAACATCTCCGACAGAAACCCGGATCCTGCGGAGGCCTGATAGACCCACGGATGTGAATGCAAATCCTCCATTGTGAGCCAGAAGCTCCTTCGCAGAGTAAAGCATCGAGGTTATAATGGCATCCCATGGGTTCTTGCAAGGTGATATGTCGCCTGTAGACGAATCGTTAAGCGCCTGGCCCGCAGGAATGTCAAGGACAGAAAAATCGCGAAAATGACCCGAAGGTGAGCTATGCAAACTGAAAAAGGAGGTGAAGACTTTGCCGGCGGGAGCCTTCCGGTTAGTGTGGAAAAGTGTACCCTGTGGTAGATTTTCTCCATGTAGACCAAACGCAATCGACCTGTTCGCAGTAGTTGAGAAAGAAAGTCGTTGGATGGTATCATGAGACGGCGAGTATGCAGTGTCCACCTGACAGATCCTCTCGCCTCTCTGTCCAGCAAGGGAGAATGACTGCACGATACAATGGTATTTCGTACCATTTCGCATCGTATAGAACTTGCGACCAAATGTTTTCTTACTTCCATCAGCGTAGGTGAAGTACATGCCAAGGAAAACTTGAGGAAACATGCCCATGTAGACGTTGACTTGCGTCAACAGATTCAGTAGTCGACCATCCTGGCCACCAAAGTCCATGGCAGTACATAGGTTGAAACTTTGTTGAGTGGCAGGGTAATCGTGCTTCCACTCAACTCGACATTCTGGCGAGGCCGGGGTCCATACCTGAACAAAACTGGTATTCTCTGTCAATGAGAGTGATTCTGTGGCCGGCTGCGATCCAAACAGCTCCAAAGAAACGATCTTGCAAGCATCAAGCCCAACCACGAGACCAATATCGTGAAGCTTTTTGCCAACCTTCAGTTCGGAAAACCCGCTATCCACATCAGTACAGTCATCGAATTGACCTACGATGTAAGACTTAGGAGACTCCGTGGTCCGCGTCTGGAAACAAAGCCCAATAATCCCGGAGATCGTTACGTGAAACGAAATAGCGTCCACATCTTCCAGAGAGTCCAGTGCCAATGTTTGTTCGTTCAAGGGGTTGATGAAACCAGTTCTCGAGTATTCAAAAAACTCTTCGGATTCTCTTATCGCGAGCACTCGTAGGCCACAGATGTAGTTTTTGTTCGCTAGTGGTACGAATGAAACTCCCAACTTGAGTATCTGGCTTTGAGCTGATCTGGGGAGACCAATATACTGCTTCTCAAATAGGCGAGACCCTGCGGCCAATGGGGGAGTCGTGGACTGCGCAAACTCTAGGGTTACATTCGAAGACACGCTACCCAAGGAGGAGAATTCTTCAGGTATACGAGGCGGTCTTCCTAGATATGGCGATCTAGCGACTGCGTCCATATTCTGGAGGCGCAAAGTCAAGGCTGGGGTGATGTGCCACAAGACTTTCCATATACGCCGTCGATTCATGAAACCGGGGTGCGTCTGAAAGCTTTTGAGCATGCTTTGGGCTTTCTGATACAGTTGACGCCAATTTATGGGTTCTGGTGGCAGATGGTCGTCCCTCAGGGCGAAAGCAAAGGCCATCTCTGCGTCATCGTTGAACCGTGATGCCCAAAACCTCTGTGATAGAAGGGATGGTGCTGTGTATGCGGCGACATGTTTGGAAGCAAGTCGTAGGTTGCAGACAGTCCTTGAAGGCAGGCTCGAAAGGATCAACATTATGATCTCGCTCGGAAGTCGACTGAACATATCTGTTTCTCCACCTTCCGTACCCTCGATGCCCATAGATGAGGTGCTGGGCAGCGAGTCTATCATGTTTTCCGCCTCAAAGTCGAACTCATCGTCCGGATCCTGCAATATGTAAAATAGATCGGAGCCAAAAATCGTCGAGACAGGGTCCTGTGCCCATGTATCATTGGAGCGGAATTTCAATGCGCCCCCATAGTCGTGCCCTGGCAGTAACCCCCCTGAAAGAGTGGCAGGGGTATTGTATAAAATAGCGAACAGGTGACGAACAATAGTCTTTGATGGGAATGATCCCTCTGGGTCGACGGTATGGCTCAAAAGTTTCCAGCAGAAGTCATGAACCGCATAACACCAGTACTGCTGGAACCCTGTATTATGAAGATCGTTGACGACCAGCTGTGCTGCAGGATCCTTGCAGGACGTGCTCTCATCCGCATCAGCGCAGATCTGCCGGTGGCCATTAAGATAGCCAACGCCTGTAGCATAGGGCTCATGGACGTATGCTCGTGCTCGGATCGCCCGGACAGCAGCATTCCAGCGTAGTTCGCTATCGTCAGCGGTGTCACCATCGTGAACCTCGACCTGAACACCGCAAAGGGCACAGTATATGTCGTTCATTGCGACTGTATAGGTTGTGCTGGCTGCTTCGAATACAGTTGTAGCGAGATTTATCGAGTAGCGTTCAGGTGAACCTCCTATTTATATGCTGCCCACTTAAGAAGGGAAGATCTTGAATTATTGTATCCAGACACAGCTGTTGTCTTGTCCCATCGCATATGCCAGTCAAGGACCGGCTGATGTTATTACTCGATTTTGTCTGCACCTTACTGTCGAGCAATAGCACTGACTGGCGGTCTGGCTTGTAGGCACCGTTGGCAAGCAGAAGGCCACCAGTGCTATGGGAAGTGAATAAGATCTGGCACCCACTAGCTGAGCATCCGTCGGTGGCGGTCGGTGAAGTAAAGACGTTAGGTGGCGACCTCGAGAACCGAGAAACAACAGAACGAGAAGCCCAAGGAAGGGAAACGGATGAACAACTGAGCAGACAATCGAAGAAGTTTGACAGCGAGATGGGAGACTTGCTTCTATTGAGAACCTCACCTCAAACTGGGAACATGTTAACAATATGAAAAGGCGAATCTCGAGGAGAAGGAGCACAAGCAGCCTTAGCAAGCGATGGTGGTTGCCTGTGGTCCCACTTTATTACATCCTGCTTACATGCAAATCCAATACCATTTACATCTGGCCTGCAGCTTCCCCTTGAGCGAGCAAACGGCGTTGTTGCGCCGTCTCGGCAATTGCTGTTTTAGGTGTTTTCGACCTGACCGTCCTGAAGCCGGCTTTCGGTTGGATCCCGAATCCCGTACGTCTAAGTTCGACCGGATTCTAAGCGGTACAACAATCTTCATCCCGCCTTTGCTACTACAACCATACCATACATTTTACTTACTAATTTATCGTGTTGCGATTTTCCTTGTCCGAAATACAGAGCGCTTGCATACATAGCCATATATATGAATTGCATCCGAGGTCGTTGCTCGTCAGTCTACCAACGACTATGTCGACCGGGTCTATGTCTTTTCTTGAACCAAATCCCCGACGAATGCTAGCCTATTCCTCTGGGGATCGACGACTCTTGCGTACTCCAGAAGCAACCGCCACACGTATAGCAACATATCGTCTTTCCGCAAGGCTTGGCTCGCCCATCTGCTGCCCTCCTCCGCTATCCGTCTGCCCTGCGCGTCGTGGCCCTCTAGGAAGAACTCCATGATCGCGTAGATTTCCATGAAGGTGTTGTCGAAGGGCACGAAGTGCACCCACGGGACCAGCCGGTCGTCGTGCCATTCGGTGTAGACCGTCGCCTTCAGGGGGCAGCTCGTGCTCCGCAGAAAGCCGCGCCAGCGGCCGCTGAACGAGTTCCCGTCGATGTCGGGCAGGTACTTGTAGGCGTACTGCTCCCTCATCGGCTTCTCCTTGACCACGTCCAGGAAGGGGCTCGAGTAGCTGCAGGTGTGCACACGTTTCTTCCTGCTGTCTACTTCTCCGGGACAACACATGAGGTCTATGACCCCGACGTCGGCATGCATTGCTAGCCAGCTTCCCATGAACCCGTTTCTTCGTGCACTAATGTTGTACACGCTGGGCGGGAGAAGCGTAAACGTGGGAGCCGCGGCTTCGTCGGCGACTATGACTTTTTGCAGAGTCGTCCCGTTCATCATCTGGGCCCAGCGATGGCGTTGAAAGTGCCACCAGTTGTCTACTTTGTTGCGGCCGCCGCTGGCCACCCCACGCCACATGAACCCTTCCATCTTGCCTTCCCACGACCCACCGATCCCCTTGCCACCCGAATATCGTTTATCGTCAGCAAGATACACGGCACCCGGGATTAGTATCTCATTGTTCTGTGGCAACTTGGAACCTCCAAAGATTGGTAGAAGCTCGCGGGTAGTCGACATACTGACGCTCTCGACGAATGTTCCGTGTAGGCCGCGGAGATGAGGCTGCAAACATGCATCCTGGGAGGCTGTGAAGTTTCGAACGAAACCCTTGTATGTATACGCATCGACAGGTCCCGTAGGGTAGATGTCCTTGACTGGGCCGCTGAACGAAGGCAGGCTCGGGATATTGCGGGAGTCACTGTCAGGCGGGCATGTGGCGCGTACATGATCCCAGTATTTGTGTGCTTCGCCGCCGATCCAATGAGGGTCATATGGTTCCGTTTGCGTGTCGACGTCAGCATACCCGGTATAAGTCGAAACCGCTTCTGATGCAGGGAATATATCCCGCGTCCTTCGCTCCTTTTTCACATATTCGTCGATCTTCTCCCAAGGCACTAACACTCGGGTTTCATCCATAACGTTGATGGCCATGTCGAGATCCGGTAGGTGCCCTATCTCCTTCACCAGCTTAGCCCAAATCTGCATCCATTGGTTACCTCGCTCGGGGTCTTCTGAGACCAGGGTGACTTTGCCATTGCGGATTCGAATCACCTCGGGTTGCGAGTGGGCGCGGCGGCGGAGCTCCGGTTGATCGAGGGCCCAGAAGGGGTTGATGTCGTGATATATGCGGTCGAAAAAGTCCTCGACGATGACAGCATCTCTCTTTTGCGCGGCCTTGAACCAGTCGTCAAACCCGGGAGGCGGGTGGCGGCCTCGGCGCTCCCTGTAACGACCTGCAGCTTCTTCGATGGTGTTAGAACGTGCTGCCTGAAGCCTTGCGAACTTCTCGTGGCCTTCTTTGATCAGGTCCATAATCGGATGGAGAGAGTATGCATTCGGACCATCCGCCTCCGCCTCCGTCTCCGTTGCTCGGTTAGGTTGCCCATTGTTGGTCCATGTAAACGCCGGCGTCGTAGGTGTCGTTGTTTGACTGGTTCTTCTCCAAGGGACGATCGTGTATAGGGTAAGTGTAGCAACGCCCAGAATGATCACATTCTTCAAGAGCTGGCTGTTTGAGCAACGAACCATGGCGGCACTCTTGGTGCACAATGTGGAGTGCAAGAAAGTGGTATTGCTCTCTGAACCCGAAAGCTGCCTCGCTGCAAATTAACAGCAAGTAATTCGAGCAACTTGCCTCAATGTACAACCTTTAGGAAAAACCCAAAGTTGAGCGAGATAATTCCAGTTGACCAAGAAAAGGAAGACACGAACGGATATGCCTCACATTGCTACACAAGCACAACATGGCCGGATGACAAGCGAGTCACCTCAAGTTTGGCCATTGTACGTACTCCTTCCCACAACGAACACTGCAAAATCCGCAGGACAAGCATAAGTACATTTCTTCAGGCTCTCTCAGTCAATGCCAGTGCTTGCAAGTCCAAGCTGCACTCTGTAGTCGGCCAGCTTACCAGAGACCAGGATAAATGCCGTGTAATTCGAAGACAGTCTGAGCCGCACCGAAGCTCCATCATTGTAGGTATTCGTAGCATACACGAGTCTTATAGGATAGGGATAGTACGGAGACGAAGGTGGTTATTATATACGGACCGGGAATTCAGCAACCTGCCTTTTCTCCTTGCAAAATCGTCTTCTTTACTGCTTTTATATTGCCGCCTGAATGTGCCACCACAATAGGTAAACTGTTCAATTGCCAAGTGTGAAACCAAATGCGTTGTTGTGTTGCCGTACTTTGACGGGACTAATATGTAGCAATCCCACCTCTGCCAAACGTCAAAGAGAACCGGCCAGGGATGTATTCAACACCGAAGCGCATATATAACCAGCCTGGGTGCTAACTTAAATTTGAAGGGGTGGCTGACACTAAGTTAGGCCAAATTTTAATGAAGTCACCTAACCCAGCTGCATCAGATGTACAGGATGCATCTATCCATATCATGTTTCCCGAGCACATCTGTTGTAAGTCGAGCCGATAAGTTGTATTCTACCTTACCCCGTAGAGAAGCAATGCATAGACAGTTTCCCGCCCGTATCGGTTCCATTACTGCAGCAACCCGAGGGCCACGATCGTCATTTCACGGGCATTAGCATCGCACGCTAGATGGCGCTATGCGATCAAACTATCCATTCATGGCGCCTAGAAGCCCTGAAGCGGAAGATTATTGTTGATCCCTCACCCAGCCGCCTGGGACGGCTCGCCAGAATGCGTTGGCCTGTCGCTTCCCTTCAGCTGAGCTCCGATCTGGTTGGAAGTGGAAACCTCAATTTGACTTACTCGAGTTGGTTGCCCAGTCGGTAGAAATTTCAGACGACATGCCAGGCCAGCCAAGGAGCTGCCACCGAAAAAAACACGCATGACAGGGCAGTGTAGCTTTCTCAGTTTCTGGAGGCGGAACTTTCTACTTGGAATATTAGTTGAACATTCACATCACATACCCCGAAAAGTACTGTAACCTATGGCGTCTCCATCATCTTCTGGCTCGCAGAGCCCTGGGGTACAGGTACAGTCCGTTGAGGTCAACGTAGGCCTCGACGGGTCTGAATATGCCATGAGCGAAAGAGCTCAAGCCGAGAGCTCCAGGGCATACCTGATGGATTTACGAGGTGATGGCTCCTCGCGTCGCATTATACAAGGACCTGAACATTTGGAAGCGGAAATGCGCAAAAGCGTCATCAATGGCAACGCGCGCCTCCTGGTAGTCCACGGCTTGCCTGTGGACTATATTGAGTTACTAAGGGATATTTCATGGGTTGAAGCGGACGTAGTTGACTCTATGTCCAGAAGGCGACCATCCCGAAATCCTTGGAAAGATGATTACGTCCTTTGTTACGAGTACCCCGAACAACTGGTGGACAAAAGATGCGATACCCAAATGTCATCACTCGACTTAAGCTTGCCAAAAGGTTCACCTTCCTTGGACTTGTTGGATGATCCGCCACGGTACTCTATCTCACAGTCGAATGGCCAAGTAGCGATCTGCCGTGCTACGCTACGGGCGTGTCAGGAAGAAAGACACGGTAAGTGGTTTGGTGGTAGGCAGTGTGGAAATGCGTCCATACTAACGTCTGTAGTTCTATTCCTGGACCGCTGCCTGTGGCGAGATGCGTCACATCTCGGGAAGGGTGTAAACGGGAGCTTCGTGACGAAGCCGTGTGCTTGTAACAACAATTCCGCTCACGGCTGGGACTTGGACGGCGCCACACGTTCTGAGGAAGAAGCAAGCCTTGAACACAGAATCTGGGAATACCTGAATAAGACCCGCATTTGGGAAACGCCCATAAGTGCTGGCCACATACCGAGGGCGGCTGGGCTAAAGGCATGTTTTGCGCAATGCGTATATGCTTCCTGGGCGGAACTACTCGACTCGTTGACGCTAGGAGGCGACATGCGGAAATATATGAATTTCCTTCAGCATATTCAGCGGTCACTGGAGCGGAACATAGACGCAGAGAAAGCCATTCCAGGACAGAAGTTTACGGGACCAGACTGGCGAGAACTTCTGGAAAGAGTGGAACGCAAAGTACGACTGGCTGCTCAGCTGAGCCCGGCGGCAGTCATCCAGATGCCGGCCGCCGCCCCAGAACAGCCAGCAGCAGAAGTGGTCGGTAGTAAGCCAAAGGAGGAACCCACGAGCCCCGAAGCAGAAGAGAACAAGCGAAGCCTGGACCGCGTGGCGTATCTCGGTGGTGTCCTCCTGCCCATGACCATCGTATCAGGCATTCTCGCCATGGGCGACACGTTCGGCCCCACCGGCGACATGTTCTACGTCTTCTGGGCCACGGCGGTCCCTCTGACCCTGCTGACGCTGGCCATCATCTACGCCGACTCCATCCGCCGCGTTGAGGTCTGGATCGAAGAAGCGCAGAGTACCTATGACGCCCAGGCGGCGGCGGCGGCGGCGGCAGCGGCAGCATCGGGCGGATTACTGGGCAGGATGAAAAAGAAGCCGCTGCTGCAACAAGGGGCCGCGGCGACCCCCGATCTGGAGCAGGCGGTCCCCTACAGCGAAACGGTCACCGTCGACTATGGCGTGGCCGGCGTGGCCGAGGCGGCAACGATCAGAATCGGCGAGCCCGTCACGTACATGGCTGAAGAACCGGTCATAATGGGACAAGCGGGGGAGCAAAGTGGTGTTGATGGCAGCGAGCCGCGCGTGTGGAAGAAAGAGGAGTTGGGCTGGCTCGGTGCCTGGAAGACGATTCTGGGGATCTACAAACTGCAAGATATGAAGAAACATCCTTGGCATATTCATACTCATGCGAAGACTACTACGACAACGACGACGTTGGAGTAATGTCATAGTGAGATGTAGAAGTGCACAACGTAGACAGGCCCAGGGGTTTCGACTCCATTAGACATATATATACATCATACATATGTCCATAAGAGAGTAACGATTGCCATTTGTTCATGGCCCGCCCGGGAACGATATCCTGATATCATACCCAGAAGAATGAACACCGCAAGTCTTCACGTTCCGAAGCCAGCAACTTAGATATCAGGTACATTAGGTTGCTATATTGATCGTCGCATGGTCTTCATAAGGTTCCACAACCTGGTGGTGTATATACATAAGCCGTATTTTTGACTCTATACCTGGGTCGCTTGCTTATTTCCAAGCTATAATGCAATGCGGTGGCACCCCGCCACCGGCCGTCATGAGAGGGAGATTTTTTTGTACACCGACGTGACCCAACGCCAACCGCCAAACAGGCCATCGTAATAATAGTACAGAGCTGTTCGCACATGATGATGATATGATGATATCCGCAGTTTATCGTCGCAATTACTGGTTCTTGACCACGCCAACCTTGGCAGCTCGTAACACGCGGCCGTTGAGCTTGAAGCCCTTCTGCTGCACGTGGAAGACGGTGTTGTCCTCCTTGTCGGGCATGGGCGTCATGAAGGTGGCCTCGTGCTCGTTGGGGTTGAACTTGTCGCCCTCGGGGTCAAAGCGCTCCAGGCCGTGCTTCGCCAGGGTCGACATTATGATGCCGTCGGTCATCTTGACGCCCTCGTAGAAGCTCTGGAGATCCTCGTTCACGGCCTCGCCCTCCTTCAAGGCCTTGAGCTTCTCCTCGCCCATGGTCAGGGCGCGGTCCAGGTTGTCCACGCTATCGACGAGGTCTTTCGCGAACTTTTGAATGGCGAAGTCTCGTGCAGACTTCATGTCCCTTGTTGTTCGGTCCTGAAGATTGCGGAAGTCGGCGACGGAGCGCAGGCATTTGTCCTGGAGCAAAGATTAGTCGTTTTGGTCAATCACTCACGACTTGATGGGTGGGGTTATGTCGCTCTTACCTTCCACTCGGTAGCCTCCTTGTCCTTAGCTTCTAACTTCTTCTTGAGCTCGGCTTCAGCGCTCGATGGTGCTTCGGCCTCTTTGGCCTCGGAAGACTGAGATGGCTCTTCCTCTTTCTTTGTCGCTGACTCTGCTTGGTCGCTATACCATCTTGACCTCGGTGCCAGAGTAACAGCCCTTAGCGGCGCCGGGGCAAACTGGGATCTGAAAATGGGCGTTTGCGCGGAGAATCTCGAGCTGGAGCGCAGAGCTCTTGTGGATGTAGAAATTGCTTGCTTGAACATGGTGGTTGCTGCGGTGTGGAGGCTTTTCGGGTCTTGGAAAAGTGAGTAGGCTTAGGACGACGTTGTCGTGGGGGTGGAAGTTGAGGCCGGCTGGTGGTAGTACTTAGGTTAAGTTGGTGGTACTGCAAGCTTGATGATGAGCTATCACTCCAGCTTCTGAAATTTTTGGCAGGACAAGCTGGATCGGCGGCAGTCGGGACGGTCCACTAGAGCTTGTGCCATTGGAGGTATCCCGGTACCTCGCCAAAAGGCAGAAGGCCTGCGGCGGATGGTTTATAGGGCGATAATCCACAATTTATTGCCGCTTCATGTTATCAAACCATCTCCGCTCCAAACCGACGTGCGATCATCGTGGGCTTCGCGGAACATCGATGCTATTCTATCTCGTCTATATCCATACCTACCATGTCACCCTAGCAGTACCTCGAAGGCCGAGTCTCAATTCCGACATCGGGTTGGGATCGGCAACACCATCCGCTTGGACTAACTGCCGCAAACCACCACCACCACCACAACCACAGCAGCCTCCGACCAAGCCACACGCCATTCTGACAGCCTTGCAGCAGTCGACGCGCTAAGCTGCTGGAGGGCCCACCGCGAGTCTGTACTGGCTGGTCGACTTGCATTCAGAACTTCTTGTTATTCAGCCTCGACGATTTTAGTAGCTGGCAGCATTCCATTCCTGCCTTCATTGTCTGTCGCCTTCGACCTCAGCACCTTTCCGATACCACGGTCATCTACATTCGAGCGACCAAACCTGCAACTATCCTCATAGAACAGCACCTCAATACAGCATTTCAATCACATATCATCCGCGTCTCCTACTGCTAAATCAGACCGCCACGCGCGTCGCGCCGCCCGACCGCCACCATGGAGTACGACACCATGATGATGGACAATGAGTCCTTGGGCCCATCGGTCAAGATCTCTGAAGTATGTTATCGCATGACAGAGGCATCGCGCTTCAACTTGCAGTGAAGCTTACCAGCATCTCTATTGTCTACAGGCCGATTCTATCCATGTGAATTTCGAGCTGAATAACGTCGACCTCTCCTTCGCCAACTCGCTACGACGCATTATCCAAGCCGAGGTCGCCACCGTCGCTATCGACCTAGTCAACTTTGCTGCCAATTCCTCTGTCCTCGCCGACGAGTTCATTGCGCACCGCCTCGGTCTCATCCCTCTCGACTCCCGCGGCGCTGATCAGATGCTGTACTCGCGTGACTGCGACTGCGACCAGTCCTGCGGCAAATGCAGCATAACCCTGACGCTTCACGCGAGCTGCACGTCCGACGAAGTCATGAAAGTCTACGCACGCGATCTGCTGGTGGGAGCAGACCGACCCAACGTCCACGTCGGCAACCCCGTCATCACAGATCCCGATGGCCTGGGCCCTCTAATCTGCAAGTTGCGCAAAGGGCAAGAACTGAATATCCAGTGCGTGGCAAAGAAGGGCATTGCTAAGGAGCACGCAAAATGGTCGCCTTGTTCTGCGGTGGGCTTTGAGTATGACCCGCACAACAAGTTGCATCACTTGGATCTTTGGTACGAGAAAGATGCTCTGAAGGAATGGTATGTGCACGACTCTTTTTCTTGGTTCTAAACGTCCCACCCCGACCCAACTAACAAACGCAAAGGCCCAAGAGCAAGTATGCCGACGAGGAAGAGCCTGCACAAGAGGGTGAGCCCTTCGACTACGATGCTGTGCCGGCAAGATTCTACTATGAGGTGGAGGGCGTGGGCAGTATCGATCCGGATGCCATCGTACAATCGGGCATCAAGGAGATACAGACAAAACTGGCATCCCTGATCCATGGCCTGACAGGCAATGACGGCATGAACGACATTTACGATGGTCCTCGGAGTCCCGACGCCGACATGGACGGGGGTGCAGGATGGCAAACATCGTATGGCAACGCACCCGATCAAGGTTGGGGTGGAGGTACTACGTACGGTGGTCAGACTTCATACGGTGCTGATCAGAACGGTTGGTGATCGAAGTCGGTTGACAAAGGAGAGACACTATATGCATTGGACAGGAGTAAATCGAGTTAGCAGCCAAAGGGTCCAACCAGTCCAGCTGGATCCGCTGCTGTGTAAAACATGACAAGGGGCTCACAAGTCCCTGGAGGTAAGACAAAAAAAGCCTCTTATGAGTGGGGCGCATGCAACAGAACCAAGAGACACAAAGCTGTCAAGCTGAAGCATAATCTACCTGTTGCATGCAGACCTATTCGATTGCTTGCTATGGCGATTTTCCTACGGATGGCGTGGTGGAGCGCATGATAGGAGGTCGACCCCGAAAAAGAAACTTGGTCTAGAGCAGCAAGCGGGATATAATAAAATAAATATCGGATCATGAACCGGCTCGATGTGATTCCTGAACTTGACGCCTATGATGCAAAATCAAACAACCAACCACCAATCAACGCCGTCATCTATCTCGTGCGGAGAGGAGTAAATCAACGGGCAAAGCAGCCTCCCAGGTATATCCTCCGCTCGTCTATAAAAACCGTCTAATCGAAGTTGCTTTTAAGTCTACAATGCATGCAGGAAAACAGCGAGCACGACTACGCAGGGTCTGGGATTCCCATAAGCCGCCTGTAGGCTTTGCGGTGTGCTTCTAGAAACAGGAATGTACATATGGTTTGCCTATGGAGTCGAATTAGTACCATGCAGGGCGAAAAGTAAAAGGGGCGGATGGGTGGAGCAAAAGAAAGAGGCAGCAACTTACGGTCCCAACCGCAGGAAACTCGGGACCCAGCCCTTGAACATCCAGCTCACGCCCTCCTTGGCGTAGATCTCGGACAGCAGGCTGACCAGCCCCTGCTTGCCCGTGGCGCTCATGACCCGGCTCTTGACGACGTCGACGGGGGAGCAGACGGTGGTGGCGACGAAGCCGGCCAGCAGACTCGAGGCGAAGTGCGTGGTGGTGGTGTCGCCCATGGGGGTGTTCTGGATGAGGAGGCTCTTGAAGGTGTCGTAGCTGGCGAGCTGGCTCGCGTTCATGAGGGCGGCGCGCACGCTGTTGGGCCAGACGCCGCGGAACCAGGACTTGGGCCCCTCGTCGCGCAGCATGCGGAACATGCCGTCGAGGCCGTGCTTGTAGTGGCGGCGCTGCTCCGGGGCCAGGGCCCGGTCCTGCTGCATGCGGACGTTGGTCACGTCCGCGGCGTTGCCGGAGATGCCGCCCAGGAAGCCCGAGAAGGTCGAGAGGCCGATGAGCAGCGGCAGCGAGGGCTTCTTGTCCTGGGGCGCGTAGCGCCGCTTCAGTTCCTCGTACACGCCGAAGCGCACCGTCGAGTAGGTGATCTGGCGCAGGAGCGAGGCCGAGAGGCCGCTGTAGAGACCGAGCACGCTCTCATTACGTATTATATAGCCAATGGTGCCGGTCATGTTCTTGGGCGCATCGCCGGAGCGCAACTGTAAGCGTACCTTGACTGTTTGGGGGTGGAACAACGTCGTATGTTAGCCCATGCGCGCGTGTCTTGGGCCTTTCGCAACAGCGGCCGCCCGAAGGCCTTGGCTTGGGGGAGCAAGAAGAGGACTCACCGAGATCAAGAGGATGTGTGACGCAGGCCGCCATAGCACTGGCACTGCCGCCGAACCAGAAGGGGTAGTACACGGGCGGGGGCAGGGGCTTCTTCTGCCTCTTGGGCTTGTCTATGGTCAAGGCTCGTCCCGAAGCCTCGGGGACGGCCACGGCATCTTGCGAGACCATTTTCTGTGTCGTGCAAACGTTCGGTTGCATTCAACTTTTTTATACGCAAAGTTCTGGCGAGAAACGGTCTTGGATGTGATCGGGTGCCGTTCGGTCGGTCGTTGGTGTTACCGGTCGCTCGATTGGCACATGTCTCTCAATGGATGTCAAGTGTAAGGGTCCTCCGAAACGATCGCCAAAGCAAGTAGAAGTATGCCGTGCGGCTGCAGGTCTCTGGAGAGAACAAACCTGAAAGTCGAAGACGGAGAGGGCAGCCGCGAGAGCTGGGTACGAAGTTTTCTAGGTCTTTAGGGGGAGCCGAGGGAAACGAATTACAGGGCCGCGCATAAGGAACATTCGTCAGTAGTAGACCGACCCACGATGATGAATGATTCCGATAAACCGGGCGTAATTTTTTGAGCGGCCGCCCGAGGATGCGGTAAGGCGGGACGCGATCTGACAGGGGTGGGGGGCAGAGTCGAAGTTCGATCCACTAATAAAGGTACTTGAGGTCGTGGACAGGCCGAGAAAGCCTGGAAGTTGGCCAAGCACGGGCGAGCACGGGCAACCACAGGCGACCACAGGCAGGCAAGCTTCAACTGTTCGGGTGCCGCTGACCTCATCATGCAGTCCATCCGGTGTTGCTATCAATTCGAACGCCGCTGCGGCTGATATCGACGACTGAATCAAGAGGTTGGCATCTTGGGGTCTTGATTGGTTCTAGGTCTATTACCTGAAGTAGGCAGGTAGGTTCAGTGTTGGCTAGGACCGATAACGCCGAACCTCAATTGAAAGGCACGGGATCGTTACATGCATAAGGTACATGTACGTAGTGATGCACGTACCTGACGGAGGTAGCTGGCACATGCACTTCAGGGCTCAATTCACTGGGCTCGCCGTTTAATCGTGGGACGATCCACCCAAAGCTTTTGAGCTTCAGAGCTTCGGGGCCGCGACAATTTTCCATGCGACAACGCCGTATGTCGAGGTAGACCCCAACCCCAGCCTAACATGTGGACAACCAGGTTCACCGCAGTCCATGCCTGCATTGGGAGGAGGGCTCTCAGGAGCGTAGGCGGTCTTGGAACGCCTTCAGCCCTGCGAATAGGCCAACGGAGCTGGTATTCTTCTGGTGCGTTGGGCTCAATTGCTGCTCCTTGAAATCAAAACCAGCGATAGTTCTCAGCTCTGACAAGCAAACACAAGCCCCGAGTCCAGCAACCCCCCAGCCGTCAACGGCGGAAGCGAAGGTCGAGATCAATGGCAACAAGTACAAGACAGACTCGTGGTTCAACACACCACCAAACATAATATCAAATATTCCTCGGCGCCTTCATCTGCAAAAGGACCACCCTGTGTACATAACCCGCCAGATCATCGAATCCGTCTTCCCGGGTCCTACGTACAGATACCACAATACCTTCGACCCTGTCGTCTCAACACACCAGAACTTTGACTCGTTAGGTTTCCCCAAGGACCATCCGGGTCGAGCAAAGACGGACACCTACTACATCAACGAGTCGACCCTGCTGCGCACCCACACATCCGCCCACCAGGCCGATACGTTTCGCGCGAACCTCTCGCCCGGCTATCTCATCAGCGCCGACGTCTACCGCCGCGATGAAGTCGACAGGAGCCACTACCCCGTATTCCATCAGATGGAAGGCGCCCATAGCTGGGATCGGGATAGCGTCCCCAATGGAGATGTTGCGGCCGCGGTCTGGTCGGATGTAGAAAAACTACCGACGCACGATACCAAGGTTGAGGACCCTAATCCCCCTTTCCACGCGGAGCGAAACCCGCTCCAGTCAGACCACCACTCAGCGGCCGAGGCCGAGGCCATTGGTGCCCATCTGAAGCGCAGCCTGGAGCTCATGGTCGTAGAGATCTTCACGCGCGCAAAGGTCGCCGCTAAGAAGGCTGATCCGAACTTTGTGGACGAGCCGCTGAAGGTGCGCTGGGTCGAGGCATACTTCCCTTTCACGAGTCCCTCGTGGGAGCTCGAGGTCTACTACGCCGGGGACTGGCTAGAGGTTCTGGGGTGTGGTGTTGTGCAGCAGAGCCTATACATCAATGCGGGTGTGCCCAATCAACTGGGCTGGGCCTTTGGGATCGGCTTGGAGCGCATTGCCATGTTGCTCTTCAACATACCCGACATCCGCCTGTTCTGGTCGCGGGACGAGCGCTTCCTGAACCAGTTTGCCGGGGTCTCGGATAACCTGGACCTGCTGAAGCGCTTCGTCCCCTTTTCCAAGTACCCGGGGTGCCCCAAGGACGTCTCGTTCTGGCTCAAGGCCACGTCGTCTGCCGGCGGCAACGCCAAGCAAGCGAACAAGCACGACTTCCACGAAAACGACGTCATGGAGATTGTCCGCGGGATTGCGGGCGATGTCGTCGAGGACGTGAAGCTCGTCGACCAGTTTACTCATCCCAAGAGCGGCCGCAAGAGCATGTGCTACCGCATCAACTACCGCAGCCTGGAGCGTACACTCACGAATGCCGAGACGAACGACATGCACGACCGAGTCACCAAGGCCTTGGTAGACGAGCTTGGCGTTGAAATTCGGTAAGAGACAGGTACCGTAGGTGTTGTATGATATCTACAAACCCAAGCACAGCCAAGGCGGCAGCGGCTGCAATAAGGGTGGGAACTGGGGAACAACGCTCTTGGCCGCATACGCCGGTTTTGAAGGCCCCTGAAAGAGGCTACGCATATTTCGAAAGTATATGTTAGATCTCATGTGGTTATGTCTGTAGACTTGTACATGATCCAAATGCATGCGATATATTCTAAAAGGGGTTATGTGTTCACGAACAATGGATTCAGCTGTTTCTCACCTCATCGGACAACATCACTCAAATACTAGATATGAAAAGGGGAATGTCGCAATGCGAGAAAATTAATACGTATCGTACACAAATCACCTCATTGCTATCATCGCGACACCAGGTAGAAAGGCACGCCACGATCGTATATGCCTCAGGCGGAATAACAGCAGGCATCTATCTTGTGGAGGGACTCAGCCGCCCTTGCTCACTCGTCGCGACCCGACTTAGCCTCTCCAGACTCACTATTATGGCGCCTTGGTATTTGCCTCGTAGACCATGGTCATCTGTTGCTGCGGCTGCTGGGATTGACATGTAATGAGAATGCGAGGTATTGGTCTTCGGGGCTGGCGATGCACCTTACTATCGTCGAACTTGACTTGCCATGTTAGTTTACATGGTCATCCCCCACAACAGTCAGGCAGCTGGAGGAAGGCTGATTGTGTCTGGACCACGATAGTCATCCGGGCTTCTTCACTAAGGCTGTTGGGTCATCTGCTCCGCCCGAAAAGAATCCTCGTCCCAGTATCCCGCTGAGCGGCTTATGGACATATCTCCAGCTGGCAACAATGTCGCGCAGCTCACAAGGACGCTCCCCTTTTCAGCGCTGGACGCGACAGCGTGCGTTATCATGGCGTAGCGCGTAGCTTGATTACGTTGACTCGTTCGTCACGGGGAATCCTGCGCCCAGCATGACAGCCGAAGTTGGTGGTGCTTTGTCTTCTCCGTCTTCTCCGATGGCTGTTCATCCAGAAAACGGCCCCCATCCCATCCATCACCAGATCAATCTTAAGATGAGATGTTCAACTATTGCCGGATGTGCGGGAATCAAAGTTAGCCCCAAGAGGCGGAGGGCGGCTGGGCACGGTCGTCGGCGATGCTAACCGCGCCAAGTATTTGATTGCATTGTTTCCGTGCAACTTCCGATGGCGATGCAAAAACCAAATAAGTAAAGTGAGGGAGAATTGAGAAGATGGTCAGTTGGAAAGATGACTTGGCATCTGGACTTGCTTACTTGAGCATCGACGCTAGTCATGCAATCTTAACTTTCTCTTCTGAAAGGTAGTGAAGCGATTATGCGGAGAGGTCACGATGTGTGTTGTGCTTGAACGAGTCTTGGAAAGGTGGCTCATCAACTTCAGCTAAAGCCAAGCCCTCGACACGAAATGCCTCAATGGCCAGATGGGAGTTTCAGACGGTTCGATCCTGCCGCAGTGACAGTCTCCGCCTATCGTGTCAAACAAAATAACCTTGCAGGCGACCAAGGAGACTAAGCAAGGCTACCGGGGGGAGATGCGACTTCACACGCCTTGGAGGAGAGAGGGAGGCTGTAGATTACCGGAATAGGAAGGCGAAGAAGGCTAATAGGGACTGGGGGCCTATCATCTACGACGACTAGGGTCCGGACGGGAGGGACCCATTCCAACCCGGCGTCGACCAAACCATCAAGGGCAGGCCGTGTCCTCTTGCCGAGCAGAACATCCAATGTGTCGATTCAGGGAGGCAGAGTCACAGGAGCGAAACAAGGGATGATATGATAGCCGAGAGAGAAGAGAGAGAGAGGAAGGATGAAGTCGGACGGGTGCAATGCATTACTCGTAAGATTGGGGATGCCTTACACTGCCAGAGTCGAAGAGGCAATACTGCGGAGGCCAAGCAACGGTCGGTAAAATGGCTTTACGCGTGTTTGCTTGCGGCTTTGCGGTGAACAAACCCCATGCCTGTCCCGGTGGAGTGTCTCCGAGTGGGATTCCACGTCTGGGCACCTGGAGCTGGAGCTGGAGCTGGAGCTGGAGCTGGAGGAGGAGCAGGAGGAGACGGTATGTTGTAAGCCAAGCGTAGCACAATTGGAGCTGTCTCTGTTTTGTTGTTGAGGGCTGTGTGCGAAGGAAGGAGGCCAATTCAACCCATCGTATTTGAAATTTGTTAGCAGGGCGGGCAGCAAGCAGCAGCGCCGTTTTGCTTTGTAACTGGCTAACGAGCACTGCCATGCTTGCTAGCTTGGAGGAGGAGATAGCAGGCACAGTTACAGTTGGCTGCACAGCTGTTGATTGTCGTTCTAGATTGCGCAAGCAGAGGAGACGCCAGCCAGGTGGCCAGCCAGGTGTCGCCGAGACACACACAAACACACGTTTTCCTTGCGCGTGTTGTGTTGGTGGTGCAACTCACTGGTGCTGGCTGGCCCTGCTGGGTGCTGAGGTAGAGCGGCCGTGGTCTCGGTGGATATCCGAAAGTCCAGTTCCATGGCAATCGCGCCAAGACATGATTGGTGAGCGAGTGATTGAGGCTGTGCAAGGAAAATAGAGGCCTCACCCGACTGCCAATCCCGCCTGCCCGCCTGCCCGCGAGGTCCAAACATTGACCGATCCTACCCTGGAATGTTTCAATGTTTCTCCAATCGTTTTAGTAAGGCCATCCGGCTTCGAAACGGATGCGTCTGGGATGAGTGTCGATGCTAAGCTTAACTGGACTCATGAAATTGGAGCAATATGCTGCGCCCACGCTGGGCCAATCTTAATGCTGCGCGCAGCTGACTCTACCTAAGTCACTATTCACTTTGGTATACACTTGTTGGCCTTGGAGCTAATAAGTGGATCGATCGAGAGGTCTGAACCGTCTGATGGCGACTTGGTATCCGACGTGCATACTTACCTAAACCATGAAATACGGGATGAGAAAAAAAGAAGAGAAGAGGAAAAGGCAGACGAGAACTGCGCCTCTCGGTGGCAAGATCCGTCCTGGCTAGCAAACATTACCAATACGAGACCATGCTGTCAGACGAGCGGAAGTTATGAGAGCCGTAACATCCTGACTGGAGTCATGGTCTCCATGACTTGGGACGGAGGAGGTTGGAGGCTTTTTCAGACTGGCGGCAGTTGGGAACTTGGACAACGATCGCAGCCCCGGAGGCCGCAAAATGATTGGGTCATTCCGACTATCTTCAAAGTCGAAGACGATCTTCCGTTTGAAGCCAACCTTGGCGGTGCAGCGCATGGGAGAGCAATATTTTCATGCTGATCATGCATGCATGCAGGTCTGCACACGGCTTACGGGAAACCGCCAACCCAACTGCTCTGCTGACTGCTTCATCCTCCCCCACGGCATGATCGGAAGATTTCTCATCTATTGGGCCGGGCAAAGCGGGCTGCCGTGCAAACATCAAGGAAAGCCCGCACCCGCAACCCAGCAGTAGCAGCAGCATGCATTAGGTACCGATCGATCCTGGACAAAGTTACTAGCCCCCAAGAAACGTTGGCATGGACATTACTGTATGTTTTGATGAAACTCTGAGTGGCCATGGCCGGTAATTAACGTACAACCTCATAACATTGGATAATACGTAGTCATAGTAGACGTGGTATTGGGGATCTATTGATCAATTGATTGACTGCCCCAATTTGGCTCGATACGCGTACAGGACTCAGCCTCGCTCTAGCCACCGCGCAGCATACCTAATGTCTTCCCATCTCTGGTGTTTTGCCTTCGAAGCTGCATCCATGCCATCATATCGCCTGCGGTGTTTTGGTCAGATAACCAACGGGCACTGCGGGAATGCGCTTGCGCAGTGTGTTGGAGGGGGCCTTGAACCCTTCTAGCCGCGGAAGGCTCTCCAGAACCGTCCAGGGGCCCAAGCACATCGCCAAGCCCCGGCATCCAGTGGGTTTTGCTTTAGGCGTTAGGTGCCTGCTTCTTAGGTGGTGTGCCCAGAAGGCTCAAGCCTGTCCAGTGCCAGGGTGATTTGCAGCGCCTACATCTGTGGACCCCCTAGTAGGAACATGCAGCCACTGGCCACTGATTCCCTCCCCCCGCCTGAACAGTACCGCTGGCCAGGTTCCAGAACTGACGGGGGTTCCACTGGCTCGTCAACCACTTCCCATCTTCGTTTCCAACGCAGCCACCATCGCGAAAGTACATATTTGCGATTCTGTCCGCTTCCCTTTCACACCTTCTTCCCATCTTCTACAACTCACTCACACAGACACAGACAATACAGTCATATCTTCCTGTTCGGTCAACCCAAAGATTGTTGATACTTGCCACCTCGACGCGAGCACTTCTTGGCCATCCCCGAACCTACCTCATACAACTTCGCCAAGTCAGACCAGAACTGGCTTGAAGAACGTTCCTCTTTCGCCACCAAACGAATCAACTCAACACACACCACACACAACCATGTCTGGATCGCCGACTTCTCTGCCTGCGCGGCCTGAATTCTCCAGGATGAGGAGAGCCTCTTCCCTCAAGCTCGACCTTTCCAGTTTACCGCCGCTGACGCAACCCACACCGCCGACAAACACGCTGTTGCTCACCAACCTTGGCGATCTTGACATCTTCCGCCCAGACAACCTACAGACGATCCGAGAGCTCATCTCCACAACAGCACCGGTATACACATGGGCGCCGCTCAAATCCTTCCGCCGTATCGTGGTGTCCTTCTTCGACGAAGAGTCGGCCATCAAAGTGCGACAGGTGTGGGATGGTGAGGCCATCATGGGCCAGCGCTGCCGCGTCTACTTCGGCCAGCACACCCCGCTGAACCTGGACCAAGACAAGCACCTGGCGCTTCCCGATGCGGGCAAGCTTTTCTTCATCAGCCCTCCCCGTCCCCGCCGCACGGCTGGGAACAGACGCTCGAGGACGCCCCCAACAAGCTCGTCCACGCCGATGACCTGGCCGCTGCTCTGGCCAAGCTGCACCACCGAGCCCCCGACGCCGCCATGGCGTCACCCGTCTCGCCGACTGATGGCAACTCCGCCACGACTCGCAGCCGTAGCAGCACGCTCATCTTCCAGCCCAAGGAGAGCACCGGCAACAGCCCTACCCTGCCCTCCATCGCTGTGGACGATATGACGGACTCCCCAATGGAGCTTAATAGCCCGAGTCCTCTTTCGAGCCCGAAACCCATCATGGCACATACTTCTCGGCCGCCGGTGGAGCTTATGGAGTAAAACCACATTATTGGGTGGCTATGAATCATTACTTCTTGTTCTCCTGTAAATGGGATATCAAAGGCGTTTAGGGAGGGGGACCTGACGGGGGACCAGGCAGCGCAGGTCAGGAGTTACACGGTTTGGTTAAGAGGCGTTTTCGCATTTCGCATTGGCGACAGAATCTGTACATTATTGCTGAAACTTGCGATGTGTCTCGGGCGGCACAGAGAAAGTTTATACCGCCTTACAGAGGATAGGAAGCGAAACGAAGCTCAGTACGCAACCTTCACATAGGAAAACAGACAGCACATAATAATAGACTAGAGGAAAATATCTGACTCCAAATTATGTTCAAACCAGTAGTCCAATTCTTGCTCATTGTCAGTGAACTTATGCAACTGCATATTGTTTGATGCAATGCTTATAACTGGTTCTCAACTTGTATTGGTGGTGGAGTTCATTAAGCAGCAAGTAAATGTTTGCGTATTTGATCAATATATATATATATATCCCGTACGGACAACTACTTGGGCTTGATCTTTCTCAAAGGCCAAACATACCCAGAACCTAATATCTCGAACTGCGCAGCCGAAGAGAAATTACTGTGCACTGTATCCACCACCTTATATCCAAGTAAGCAAGTACCTAAACTACCTAAACATAGGAAATCCGACGGACATACTCCAAGCCTCTGGCGAGCACGTCCGTCCCAGCAACAGCCCGGACCCCGAGCCACGCGACCGAGCCGAGCAAAGCGCCCACGAACAAGAGCGTGAGCAGCGCCGTGCGCTCGACGCCGGCGTGCCGCAGCGCGCCCGACGTCTTGGGCCGGCCCGGGATGGGCGCGCCCTGCGGCGTCTCGACGTTGACGAGGTCGGGGATCCACTTGAAGGCGAACTTGGACGTGTAGCCGAGGCCGCCTTTGGACTTGTTGTGTACCAGGAGTTCGTAGAGACCGTGGCGGGCAAGCTGGGAAAGAGGGTTGGCTGGTTAGCATAAAGACGCTGGAATTCACTCGCCGGAGTAAAAAAGGGGGTTCAGAATCGCCTGAGGCCAAGATCGCCCAGATGCGTCATGTTTGTATCGGAACCTGCCAGGGAAAGGTTGGAGAAGGGGAAGAATGGAGGTTGTCAGAAATCAGCTGCTGAAGCCCGCTCTAAATGTTTCGAGCTAACCTAGGGTATCCCGGTGTAGAAAGACCCGGCATAATGGGTAATGCTCGTCATGACAAGCCGTGAGAATATGAAACATCGGAAAACCCATTCAACTTACTTTGATGTGCCGCGAATCGAGCGCGGGGATGCACCGGCAGAGGTAGCCCGAGATCATGAAGAAGAGGCACTGGCCAACGATGAGCGCGGTGTGGTAGACGCTCGGCCGGTGGATGTTCAACTCGCCCGCGAGCTGGGACCCGTTGAGCCAGTAGGCCTCGGCTTCCATGAAGCCGCGGGAGGCGTAGGCGGGGCCGAGCCCCTCGAAGCCGGTGATGATGTTGTTGGCGAGGACGCCCGACTTGGGCGAGGGCGCGATCTCGCTGACGAGCAGCGACTCCATCATGGCCTTGGCCTTGCCGGGGTCCGCCAGCCAGTCGTGCGGCGTGCCCATGACGTACGCCACCCAGCGCCAGAGCGCGAGGTAGTCGACGATCTCCTGGGCGCGCGGGCGGATCCCCTGCCGTGGCAGCCCGAGCCAGAGGAGCGTCGCCGAGAAGGTGTTGATGGTGCCGATGCAGTCGAGATCGTTGACGGGCACGCCGTGGGCCGCGACGTCGTAGTACCCCGGCTGCTCGCGAGCCAGCTGCACGATGCGCTTGCGCACTGAGGCGTGCAGGAGCCGCACCCGCACCGAGGACTCCCAGCCGTGGCCCCCGGGCTGGATGGCCCCGAGGCCGTCGTGGACGCCGAGCGTGTGCTGGGTCGTCTCGAGGAGCCGGCGGTTCACCACGTTGGCGCCGAACCCCCGGTGCGGGTGAGGGTTTCGACCGGCCGCCTTGCGCCCATACCCCCGAGTAACGATAGAAACATCAACTGGATAAACGTCAGTATGCTTGCCCCCTACTCCCTCTTTGGAATCAACCAAATGCATGTAGAGAAAAAGCCTACGGTTGTGACAGAAGGCCCGCCGTACCGCCAGAACACATTTTGGCCCCTTTCTATCTGGTCCCAGTCAACCCAGTCGGGCACAGTGTTGACTTCTGTCCATAGTTTCCGAAGTTTTTCGTCGCTGTTTCCGTGCTCCTTGACCAGCTTGAAGAGGTCTCGGTGCCTCTTCTCCTGAGGCTCGGTCTTCTTGGGCTCGTAGGCTTCCTCAATATCTTTCCGAGTGAAACTCAGGGCCACAGGGGGCACGATCTCGTCCAGACTGTCTAGCGCATCCGCTCCGACTTTGTCGTACGTATAGACCAAGGGATGGAGGTCTTCGACAGGAGTGTGCTCGCTTGTCCACTTGAAGGTATGGCCGTATACAGTTCTCACACTTGGATCTCTGGTGAATATGCCCATCTTGACAGCGGGCTCACGTATGGCGATACGCAGCGTTAAATCACACAAGGGGTATCAACAGAGCACAGAATCTATGTCGACAAGATGAGGAAATGCAAGGTGCCAGCCACTTGCTGAAAGAGAAAGCTAGCGGGTGTTATATACCACCTTTCGCATATGACAGACACCGACGACGTGGAAGTGAGGCCCAACTACCCCATGGAAACAAGCGAAAACGGTACTCTACTGTTGGTCACAACCAGTCTCGTCGGGGTGATGTGTCGTTGGTAGCAGTGATCATCTTGGGTCGCTGAAATAGGAAAGCGATTCGCAAACCGAGATTCTGAGGATACCGAGGCACCATTGCCCCCCCGACGTCAGAGCATCAAGATCACTGGGCGTGTGGGGTTCACACCATATCCCCCAAACTACTACTCCATGAATCATGGGTGCGCTCAGGTACGGGCAGTTTGAGGTTTCCCGGGAAGCTCGACGAATCCTGTGACGCGAGTCAAACCGAGTTCATGGCGACTGCCTGTTTGACGGTCTAGATCTTTCAGCTCTGATGGGCGCCATGGATATGCTTCTGTCATAACATCACCGTGCTGAAGGCCGAAGTCTCTTGCCATGCAGTTGGAGTCGAGATGGGACGAGATTGGGGTGGCAATATCCGTTGGCGATAGAGACCTGTCAGAGTCGGTCCTGCGGTAACCGGACTCCGTATTCTGAAATTCGGCTTTTGACCCGCCAAACAAAGTGCCTTAGCAGAGGTCTGATTGGACCAAACCCGTCTTTTCCAGATTTTAGCGGACAGATTCCGTCCCCAATGCGTTGAACCAATCAGAGCTCTGCTCCCGGAGTGGGTCGGAAGACGAATTTATCTGATTTCCAAAACTTCGAGGTCTGGTATCTTCTTCGAGCTGATCAGTCAGTTCTCTGCAGTTGAAACAGTCTTCCACGACGCTTCGTGGTAGCATCTTTCCAAACTGAAATGATTTGCTCTTGTCGCTCCGCATCATTGCGCATATTCGTACAGAGCCTGACCCCGCTCCAACTGCCCGCAGCCACATATCGTCTCAACCACTCTTCATTGGCCACTTCCCCTTCCCGGCAGGGTGATCTCGTGAGGAGGTCCTTCAGCACTGCCTCGGCACTTTGTTATCCTAGGAAACCACCACACCACGTTCCTCGGCACGACGACCTCCAAGACTTCCCCAGCTCTTCCGACGGTTACGGTGCGCATTCCGTCTCGTATGCGGACCCCGAGGTCCCTGTTGTGGAACTTGACGATGCGCACAATGGCGGCGCCGTTTTCGAGTTCTCGCAAGACTCAATAGATGCGCTCTCCGCAGAGTCTGAGCGCTTGTCTGTCACCTCGGGTCGTGGCCCCAAGACTCGAAAGAACCGAGCAGACTCGCCCAGATCGAAGTCGAGAGCTCCTCCGGAGAGAGCCTCGGAAAGACCCTACAAAACAAAGCACATCGACATCCAGCCGAGGGATCGCGAGGCGGAACGTAGCCCAGACGACAGACCACGGCAGAAGAAGGAGGCTTGGAGGGTACAAAAGGAAGCACTTGACGAGAAGTTCCCAGAAGGATGGGCCCCGCGAAAACGGCTGTCGCCCGACGCGCTGGACGGTATCAAGGCACTGCATGCTCAGTTCCCTGAAGAATACACCACCCCGGTACTGGCGGCCAAGTTCCAGGTTTCTCCCGAGGTCATCCGGCGTATACTGAAAGCCAAATGGCAGCCGTCTCCCGAGGAAGAGGAGCGACGCCAGGGCCGCTGGTTCAACCGCGGCAAGAATATCTGGGCTCAAATGGCCGAACTCGGCAAGAAGCCCCCAAGAGGTGGAGGGAGGAGGGCGTGACCCGTGATCCCAAATGGAATATGAAAAGGGGCCCTCGGACTGAATACCCATATGTTCCCAAGTGGAAAGAGGACCAGGCCAAAAAGGAGAAAGAGAGTGCCCAGCGGAAACTGGGCGGCAGATTACTATGATATATGACTGTCATGGCTGGAGATGAACGCACATGATGCTTGTAATATGTACCATTATACTGTATAAGCACACCACTAAACCTACGATGAATGAATAGCAACGTATGCCATGTATATACTCAGACATCGCTCTCTGCGAGGGCTTGTGCGTATTTTGGTGATGATGATGCGTTGAGTTGAAGCTCTATTTCCTATGCAGATACTGGGGCATGTAAATCCCGTCATGGCTCGGTGGCGTCGAAGCCATGTTCAGCCTTACCAGCCATCCACAAACCAAGTTGTAAGATACATGTATGTAAGCACGACGCATTTTGGGACGATATACATGTTCACGCTACTAGTCACATAAACCCGATGAGGCTGACGTTAGAATCCCTCCAGTTACCGAGCCCGGTAAGGGAGAGGCCGTGGCCCATGGTCTGCGAATCTTCGGGGGAGATCCGATGCAAGTACACACTCTCAGGGATACTGCAATGAAGCGAAGCGGAAGTGCGCTCTGGACAGGGCTTACAGCCAGCAGCCTCGCTCGGGCGCAGCATTGCATGGCCTGTCCCCCAACATACGGGCTTCATTATTAATGCATTGATTGTGCAACTCCTCCCTCGGTGCTCGGAGCCTTTCGGATATCATGGTGGAATTTTTGAACAGACCAAAAGGCGTATGGCACGACAGTGTGTGCATATCATAGCTTTTCTCATTGCTCGCGCACTCGATGGATGGATACCCCAGAAAGGGCCATTGTCGATCTGCAAGTAGTCCCAGATGCCGTAGCTGCAGCTTGATACTTCATGTTATATGCTGCCATTACTCGCATAACACCGAAATGACATAATCAGTCACATACATACATAAGTCGACAGTCAATTTTATCTCATTACCATCCGTTGACGACTGGTCGGAGGTTGGCTGCTTTGCTGGTGAAATTGGCCAGTCCCGAGTCTCAGAGGTGTCTGCAACAACCCGCCCAGCCGCCCGCCCGCTGCCACCACACCACCTGCACACCCACCACCCACCAGCCCACATTAAGCTAGGTGGACTATTGAGAGCCATCTCCAGGGACCCTTGTAGCTCATTATTTCCAAAGTCCCTTTTCCCGCTTTCCGCTCGATGCGGTTCATGCAGGCAGGTGGTGCTTGGTCTGTGTCAACCAAGTATAGAGATATGCCCCCAATGCATCTCGGCCGGCCGGGCTGTGTAGGTAACTGTGTAGAAGGAGCTCAAGGTCCTTCGCATGAATTGAGCATCGTAACGACTACTACATGCCTACTGGGCGCAGCTAGGGATGAGGCCGTTGAAAGGATTTCCGAGGCGGACGTGCGCGGAACGGGCTTGACGGTTCAAATGCAACAATGTTCAGGGACTGAAACTTGACAGCCTGCACATGGGGACGGGGCCCTTTGTTCAATGGCAAGACTCTGGACCAACCAGATCTAAGCACCAAAAGCCACACGTAAGGATGTATGCACCTATACGTGTATAGAAATGTGTAGGATGTATCCGTATATACTCCCAGTATGCTACCAAATGAACGCTCGCATCCCGTAACACTCGAATAAACAATACACGTGTAATAACTCGGTTTGGTGGCCGATATTGCATCTGTGGACGACGATTGGATAAGGCCGGTGTCTTGTCCAGCTGCCCCTACTAATACTGGGGAAGGCATCTTCTGGGGGAATGATGGTGTCTTTGTGACGACCCCCGAACCAGGAAAATGCTGTCGGGCAAGGATTGTGATGGACGGTTTGGGAAGAGCCGTCACACTGCAACGGGCAAAGATTTCCAACGGCCAGGGTGATGAGGATAGCGACTCGGCCCTCGAGCTGATCAGGGCTTCTGCTAGACCCAATCAACTTCCCAGTCGGGCGGTAACTCTCCCTGTCCCCCTTGGTGTGCCATTAAGCTCGCAGCTGCTGGGAGGGGCCGAGGGGGGCTTGACGGGGGGCTTGACGGACAACAAACACAAAGGGAAGCTAAGCTGTGTTGGTCTTTTGCTCTACCGTCCCTGCACATTTTATTATTAGTGGTGGCAGGAGAGCGAGTACCAACTTAGGCATGTACCGGTAGTGGCCGAGAGAAGAATGAATTTCGTGGTGCACAGCATCCGGGGTAGCATATGTTGTGAACGTCGAATGTCGAATGTCGTGCGTGCATGCGTGCGTGCGTGGGAGGGAGGTCACTCACTTCCCAACCCTCACTTCACTCTCCTCTGGGTCTCTGTCTCTCCTTCTAGAATCTATTTTCAGCCTCCTTCCTTGCTTCTACCGCTTCGCCTGGCCGTGTTGGATGCAGGGAGCCGATGCCGCCGCCATTACCTGCAGCAAACGGTAACTCCAGACCGCTTTAGTCCCACTGGGGGTCACATACCCATATCCTATACATGCCCGACTAATACTACCTAAGATAAAGGCTTCTTTCACCCAGAGAATTTCTCCTTCGCGTCATTGTGAGTAGGAACAAAAAAGAGAGGACCACCCGACGCAGCTGCCGACTGACAAGGACGAAAGCGTTCAGCCGCTCTCTTGTGCCCTTCCCTGCCTCCTGCCTTCCTCGACTGCGATCAGACCCTTCGATTGAGTCTGTTCGTTCCGGCATTCCAAACTCTCTTCCACCTCTCCCTCTGCCCGTCCCTCGTCCACAGCTGCCCCGACCTGCCTGTCCGGATGCCGGTTGACTTAACAACTACGACGCCCAGCCACTCAATGCCTTGGGTAATCGTTGTGCTCCCTATAACTTACCCATTCTCAGCTTCGATTGGGTCTGCTGCACTCTTCTCGCGCCTTTCTTCATATTCTAAAGCATTACTTGGTTCTTCCATGGCGAGAAGATGTCCTCCACTCCGACGAATCGACTCCGATTAACGCCCTCCAATTCGCCTTTTCTGCCGCGACCCCCAAGATCCCCCGGTCGTGGGCGACCTTCCCCACCAGAGACCCGCCTGTCCTTGAAGAGGGTGGTCGGCACCACTTGCGCACATCCTACCGGCTTTGATACTGCCCAGTCATCCTTTGCCTACATTGCCGGAGGGGCCGTCGTGGTGGCCGATATTGGCAGCCAGGACTATACCCAGCGCTTCTTCAGGGCTCGCCCAAATGCTTCTCCCATATACAATACGCCCGCCTTGCCTTACTCGCCATCTACTCCTAATGCAAATACCCCGAAAGCCAATGATAGCAGGAACAGACTTCCTATACCGCAAAGGGATTCTTCGTTTGGTGCCGTGGACTGGTCAGAATCGGCATCATCAAAGTCATGGACAAGCAGAGAGCGGGTCAAGGCCGCGACATGTTTGGCCCTTAGTCGCGAAGGCAGGTTCCTGGCGGTGGGCGAGACGGGCTATGCTCCCCGGGTTCTTATCTTTAGCCTCGAAGACAGTTCCTCGGATACGCCTCTAGTCTCCATAAGTGAGCATATGTTTGGCGTAACGGCCGTGGCTTGGTCACCCGATTCGAAATTCTTGGCTTCTTTGGGAGCTGTGAACGATGGGTTTCTCTTCTTATGGCGCATTGACCCGAAGACCGGAGCTGCGAAGCTGTTTCAGCAAAACAGATGCACCTCCTCCATCAGAGGCATGATTTGGATGGGCAACAACCTGATCACTTTGGGGATCCGGCACGTGAAAGTGTGGCGGGTGGAGGATGGGGCACCAGCCTCTCCTGCGAAGCAGCGACTCCCAGGCGAAGCCAGTTCACCTTCATCTTCACAGTCTACCAAGTCGTTGCCCGGCAGGAACATTCTTCTGGGCGGACTATTGGAAGCTACATTCTCTTGCGCAGCGGCTATTGATGAGACGCGCGCCATTATCTGCACCGAAACCGGAGAAATCTGCTTGTTCGACGACACCGCTAAGCAGATGAAACTATCCAAAGTCCTAGAAATAGGGTTTGTTACCACCTGCGTCACGGTTAGGGACCAGGTTGCCTACATTGGTGGGAAGTCGGGCAACTTCGCAACACTCGACTTGGAGCTATTTCTGCAGTACAGCATAAACTGCATCCTAAAGACGTCCCATTCATCTACAGGGCTGTTGGCGATGGGCTTTCTCAAGGACAACCTCGTAACGCTCGATTCGAAGCGTTCAATTGATATTTGGAATGTCTCCTATATTCCAGGAGAGCCAGACACCACTATCACACGCATGCAGATCCCAGGCCAAGGTGACTCTATCCTCGGAGTCGATGTGCTTTCCCAGCCCAACGAAATAGAAGCAGCCTTCTACACATGGTCGGCTTCGGGAGATATAGTTCTTTGGGACATGGAAGGAAAGAAAAAAATATCAATAGAGGGGGCCCCGATGATGCATATTCTGAGAACGAGTGTGACCCGGGGAATCAGCTGATGGTTGTCAAAGCAACGAAAGACGCCAAGTTCTTGATAACTGGAAACAAACTTGGGGTGCTGAAAGTCATCGAGTTGACCACAAAGAAATGCGTATTCGAGACGAAGGCGCATACTTCCAACTGCCAATCCATTGCCACCTACGAGGACGAGGCCAACTTCCTGATTGCCTCGTGTGCGCGGGACCGCACAGCACAGCTCTTCCACAAGACCACTAGTGGAGACTTCGAGCTCTTCCAAACTCTTGAGTTTCCCGCAAAGGTCGTCGAAGTCCTCATACCTTCTCATGACAAGCTCATAACCTGCGCATTGGACAGGTCGCTTCATATCTACGACTTGGTATCGAGGGACGAAGACCCGGACGTGAAGGCAGCGATCACCTCGCGATCGCTTTCCCTCAAAGCGTCGCCGTCGTCTGTGGCGGTGTGTGCAGGAGGCAAATCGCTTTTCGTATCCCTCCTCGATCGGACGGTATGCCTTTACGATATGGAATCTGGCAAGCTTTCCAACGTGTTCAAATGCGGTGATGGTGCAGGTGGCGACTCGGTCGTTCTCGACTCGCTCATCCACCGCGGCGCAACGGAGCAGGAAGCAGCTTTCCTCCTGGGTCTCTCGAATACGGATAAATCGATCAGGATATACGACGGCCAGACAGGAACGTTTGTAGACCGCGAATGGGGCCACACCGAAGCTATCAACGGAGTAGCTTTGGTAGAGGATGGTGACGGCGGAAGAAAGGTGATCAGTGCCGGGTCAGATGGAACCATTATGATCTGGGGATTGGATCTTCAAGAGCAGGCGTTTGGGTCAACTAGTCGTGATCCATCACCCCTGAAGGATTCCTTCTCCGCGGCCCGGCCACCACTGCGGCGTGTTCTCTCCAAAGCCGAGCTTGCTGAATTTCAGCGGCCAGCATCCGCTGCTGGCAGACGTTCACCTCCACGAACGCTAACCAAACGACGTTCTCAATACAATCTTGCGTCGTCTGCTTCGGTCAGGACGCCACTTGCGCTCCAGTCCAGTCCCACGTCGGCCGCTGCTGAAGATACGCCAAGTAGGAGGCCTTCAGCTGACAGCCGGTCAGCGGGGAGCCCGCCTGCTAGTCCCCAGGCGCGTTCCGTGGCTAGACGCCCGTCCTCGTCTGCGCTGAATGGGGCCAAAAACAAGAGCTCCTCTCCAAGTCTCCGAGGGTTTAGTTCCCTCAACACGGCAACCGAGCAAGCCGTCCGGACGTTGCGAATATATCGGAAGAAGCTCGCTGGATCCGACTCGGTGGCAACCGACTTGCTCGCCGAGCTGGACCAGGAGCTACGTCTCACCTCGCTTGCTTTGGGGGATAGAGCAAAGCAGAGCAAAACCATGAGCGATGCAATGCTAGATGGCATCCTCGAGCAATACTCAGCAAGGCTAATATCCATGCTTGATGAGAAGCTGGGATTGAGCAACCGTCCATCATTATTAGAGCGGAGAGACTCCGACTCGTCCAAACGACCGACATCGTCGGGCACCGGCTCTACGACAGCCAGTGACTCGACGTGAGCCGGCAACATTCATTCCATATGTGTATCATGCCAACCAAAAATCTCATTGTTCTTGGGGAATCTTTTACGGAGCGAGACAGGGGTCGATAGACGGCCAGTGGGCTATGCAGCGCAAGCAGTAGTTTGGCGTACAGGATACCTCCTTTGGTCTCGAGGCAGGATAAAAGTCTCTGGAGAGCAGACATGGGAATTGGCGTTGTAGGCTCTTTTGTTTGTTTTGTTTAGGATATTTTTTCAGGGGATTCTTATCACGGTTTAGATACCGACAATAACATGATACCACGGGGGTTGAGGAGTTGGAGTTGCTATCCATCACAATGCGTGCCATACATAGCGTTGGCATAGCTTAGCTGCCTAGATTAAGAGTCAGTTGCTTTGTTCTATCTGCAATCAATATGCCTTTTTGTGGTGAGACTTATACACCACGAATGAAACTATATTATTACATACCTAGGTACATATACTTGCATGTGGTGTTTATTGGTGACTGACTCAGTGGCTTCTCGTTTTTGGTATTCAGTGAATCGTCATTGCCATCGTTACAGGTACACGAGGGGCATACTATCAGCCCCAAGATGATGTAAATGCGAATAGTTCTCCAAGGTCAACCAAGAAGAAGAAGAAAGAAGAAGAATTGAGTCCACCGCCCCGAAAGGAGGGACGGACGGGGCATTCATTGATTAGAATAAGGTGAGAGCTGTCAGATACAGCATTAAGAAAGGCCCGAACTGGGGTAGCCGGCACTAAGCCAAAGTAATGTAGCTACGATGCAGTAGCAGGCTGGCAGGGCCAGTAGCAGGGCCAGTAACAGCAGCTGAGGCCAGTAATTAACCGGGCCTTTGACTCCACAGGTGCTCTCTGGTGCTTTTTGGTGCTCTCGGCCGCTCTATCCAATCCCTGCTCCCCAGCCCAGTCCCACGGGCACGGGCACCAGCCAAAGCGACGCAACGCGCATCCGCCGCCATTGATTTGATGGAGCGATTGAATCACTTACTTCTAGCTTGCACAGACAGCCAAACCGCAAGCTCTCTCGACCGACGCAGCTTGCTCTCTCTCTTCCCATCTCGGCCCCGACTCGGATTGATTCGCACGTCAATGCTTCAACAAGGGAATCTTCGGCACCTCAAGGTCCGATTAACATGAGGAGGGCACGTCTGTGACTGATAGCGTCGACCTCCACGGGATCCTACTTTATGTAATCCCCAGCCCATCCATCCCTACCTACCGACGCACTTACACCGAGCACAGTAGAGTAGCAAGTAGGAAGCAGCAAGCGGTTACATCATGTCGCCCGACAGCTCCAGCAACATCCGCGTCTTCATACACTGGAACGACCAGACCGTTTTCGCTGGCGAGGACATCAAATGCAACATCACCTTCAAGAACGTGGCCAGACCCATCCAAACCTCGCACAACACCCCGCTCGATCGGTCTCGACAGCCTTCTCCCTTACTCGGCACCCCGAGGAAGCCCAGTTCCAACAGCATTGGCCTCGCCCCTCCTGCCGCAACCCGGGGACGCGGCCATCGATCAACCCTTTCCTTGAATGTCCCGGCCAGTAGTGTCCGCTCCAGAAATGCCACCACCCAGTGGATCCCTCCGCAGCCACCCCCGACGACTCGACCTGGCCACGCCCATAAGCGCTCGCTGTCTATCGTGTCCATAGGGTCCAACGCGACAGTCGAGGAACAATCCCAGACCAATGGTGTCAAACTCTCGCCCCAAAGGCCGGCGCGCGGGCATGGCCGCTCCGCCAGTCTGCAAATATCACCACGAGGGGTGGAGGGCCACTTATGAACGGCCCGCAGTCGGCTATGTTGCCCTCTCGGCCATTTACTGGCTCGCAGGCTTCTCCCATGTTCAATACCCAATCATTGCCGCCCTCAAGACAAGGCCTGGGGAGTAGGTCTTCGACATCACCGAATACACCGACTCTGGGACAACCGTCGCCTAGACGTGGACCGGGCCAGATGCCCGAGTTTAAATTCCCAATGATCAGCTCCCCATTGTCAGGCCCAGGAGAAACGTCACCTGGTACGCAAGAGGAGGAATATAACCTCACGCCTGTGTCTACAGCAGGGACGTCCGTGACTCTTCCCGTTCGTTCGAGGGACTCGATCCCCATCATCACGGAAAACTCGGTAGCCCCAGCAGCACGCATACTGTCCACGACGAGTATGGCAGGCGGCACACCTAGGAGCAGTGGCGAGTTCTACTCCATGAGCAACAACTCCAGCGAAACACTGGCGTCTGAATACGTCACACAGCCTCTTCGCAACGGCGCGCGGCCGCCTCATTTTCGGCGGAGTTCGAATATGTCCATGTTGGGCCAAGCGAAACTGCCCGAGGCTCTCATGATGGGATACGCGCAAGTCCAGGGCTCTTTCACACTTGACGGATCGCTGATCGAGCTTGCACCCTTCGAGCAGGTGAAACGGAAGGCAGTATTAGGTGGGCAAGGCGGTGGAGTCATTGGTATTGACACTCCAAAGAGAGACAGCGGTTTACTAAAAAGTTTTGGTTGGGGCTCATGGAGTAGCTCGATTGGTGAGCTACTCGGCGCAGGTGAACTCAGCAGCATGAAGGATATGCGCGGAGCAGCCAGCTCCAAGTCCATACCGCTACTATCAACACCGCAAACAATACTTTTTGTTGACTTGAATCTGGCCCCCGGTGAGAGCAGGACTTATGAGTACACCTTCAGGTTACCAAAGGGCTTGCCCCCTACGCACCGCGGCAAGGCCATCAAAATCTCCTACTCTGTGGTAATAGGCACTCAGCGGCCAGGTGGTACCAGGGAGCAGCAAGTCAAGTCCGTCGAGATACCTTTCCGTGTTCTCGGCAGTGTTAATAGCCACGGCGAGATACTCGGCCACGACTTAATGTCGCCTTATATCCTCCTTCGAGACGCGGGGAAATCGCGCTTGCTGGATAAGATGGCCAATGGCTTCGACTTCCCCAAAGCCGAAAAGGCGCCGCGACCCAATTCGACCATGAACGGATTTCTTGATTATGTGAATGAACTTTTGGACCAGCCTCGGAACGGCATGGGCTTACTTTCTCCGACGGCCGGTGGGCCATCCTCCAGGCGTCCTTCCATATTTGAGGAGGCGTCAAGCGCAAAAGAAGCCATTGACATGGCCATCATGCGATCAAACCTCGCCTCGGAAAGTGGGCAAAGCAACAACCGCTTTGAAATCGCGCGCAATGGTCAACGTGTGGCCGTGGTCATGTTGGCGCGGCCTGCCTACAGACTAGGCGAGTCGGTCACCATGGCCATCGATTTCACAGGTGCCGAGACACCATGTTACGCTATCCATGCGGCTCTCGAGACATCAGAGCGTATCGATCCCAGTTTGGCGATTCGCAGTGAGGCCAGTGTCCATCGCGTGACCCGGAAGACCTTCGGGAGCGCAAGCGAGGCCACCTTGTTTGCCCGGCGGATCGTGTTTAATCCCACGATACCCATAAACGCCACCCCCGAGTTCGTTACCAGTGGCCTAAGCTTGGAGTGGAAGATCCGAATCGAGTTTGTCGTGCCCTCCTCGTCGGTTGAGGATGCCGAGGGCGACAGACGGGCACAGGGCCCCCATCCCCTATTAGAGGAAATCGCCAGAGATGATCGGGGCGGTCTGGTTCTTGTAGCGGCGGAGAATCTAGAGTGCGAGAGTTTCGAGGTTGCGGTTCCCCTGAAGGTGTACGGTGCCATTTGCGATGGGCTCGAAAGATTAGAACGGGACGAGGCCGAGGAAGGCCTCGCTGTTTGATGATGATATGCGTGAGGTGAGGGGGTAAAACGGAAAAATTAACTGCTGAATTGGCCAGGGATAGATGGGCGGGCTGACTTACGATACTTGTAGGTAGGTGTGATGGACACACATGCCATATATATTTGGATAACCTGAAAAAGCGATGCTGTGGTTAGACAGCTTGTACCAACGAGATTTAGATATCACGAGCGCCTATCAATGCGATGGATAGGTATATCGTATACATAACATGTACTCGATATCGCAAGGTTGTATATTTACACTACGTAATCTACGTATTAAACGTCCATCATGTTCTGCTATGCAAAACTTGTACAAAGTCCTCTGTCCTTTGAACTGTTGCTCGTTACGGCAGGAGCGAAAAGAGAGAGGCCGCGAGATTCCAGGTCAACCCGATGACATCGTAATCCCACATAACCCAACATCAAAACCAACAACCAGAGAGAACCTCATCTCCTCTATCCATACAGGGCCCGGATTCCCTGTTGCTTCCCGGCAAAAGAAAAACGTACAATAGAATTAATAAACCCACCCAAACACTCGTCTGGCTCCCCTTTTGTGGCAATTCTAAGAGGGTGTACACCTGGCCCAATCTTGGTCGACTTATCAAAGCGAGAGACAAGAGAGAAAGAACCCATGATCACCACCCCATCTCTAGCGCTGCTGCAAACGCTCAATGAATGCCTCGGCGTTCTCCAGCACCTTCTCGGTGGCCTGGTATTCGGCCTCGTCGTAGTACTCGTCTTCCGACCCGGCTTCGGCCTCGTAGAGGCTAGGAGGTGCTCCACCGCCACCGCTGATCCCGAGACGGTTGTTCTTCATCGGAGATGCGTCCATGGCGTAGCCGCTACTATTATTATCGTTATGAAGGGTTTTATCGCCAAGACCGACAGGACCATGGCTACGGCCGATGGTGCTGGGGCGGCTTTGGTCGTTGTTGCGGTTTTTAGGCGTCATCATCTCGAGGTATTGCGCCTTTAGGCGCGGCAGCGGGTCGTCTTCGAGCTCGCCGACCTGGTGATGATGATGATTGGGGTTCAAAGGAGAAAGGGCACCGGCTTGGACAAGTGGCGGGGGTGTGGGCGAAGGACGTGAGCGCCGCGTCTGGGCGGTCTTGCTGCGAGGAGTGATGGTGGTTACGATTGGCTGACGGTGGGCGTGAGTCTTAGTTACCAGAAGCGGTGACATGGGAGGATAGATGCCGCCTTCAGTGTTGAGTCTGCGAGTACCGGCAGCACCACCCGCAACGCGACGGCCTCCTCCTTCGTGGTCGTTACCAGACTGGGCCTTGCTGTTGTTGTCGTCGTTGTGCTGGTGGCGCCCGGCAGTAGCCGGATGTTCCCCAGCGTCGCCGCTGCCGCCGTCGTCATCAGGACTTCTGCCTGTCAGCTCATCGTACACCTCGGCAGGGCTACCCAGGCCGGCCTCGCGGCAGAGCTCGGCAATGTCCGTCTCCAGTCTCGCGATGGCGGCCTCATTGGCCTCCTTGCGCACGCGATCGTGTCCCAGCGTTTCCACGGCCCGGGTGAACTTGAACTGTATGTCATTGAGGTGTCCAGCCAGATGTTTGCGGATTTGTTTCTGCCTCTTTTCCTCCGGGCTTCTTTTCCTCGAGAGGTTTTGCTGCTGAATTTGCCTCTGCTCTTCTTCTTGTTGCTGCCGGCGACGCCGGTTCTGGACTATGTACACGGCGGCCGAGAGGTGCTCCCGCTCCTCCTGCAGACATCGGATCTGCGTGGTCTGGTGACGTAGGAGCTGCGTGACGCCGTCGCCTTGTGCCTCGTTGGCGGCGATGGCGGCGTAGGCTTGGCCGAGGTGTTGGTCTAATTGGGAGGGCGTGACGGGGATGCCTGGATAGGGGGCGTGGTGCCGCGCGCTCGGCGAGTTCAGAATCGCCTCTATCTCAGACTGTTGGTAATGATTAGACGATATATCCAAATTAAACGACGACAATGCTCGGGATCTTGGTGTTGGGGCTGGATGAGAAGAAAAGGGGCCGGCAGCAAGGGGCTCAGGGGGTTTACTACTACTGCTACTCACATGACCATACTCCTCGACACCGACATCGGCTGCCGTAGGGCTCGCCGTGGGCGTACTGCCACTACCGCTATCGCTAGGCGCGTTGGGGCGGTAGAAGAACATGAGCTTGCGCAGCTGCTTGCCGGCCAGGGGGTCCATGCGCGAGTAGCGGCCCTCGAAGGCGGTCGGCTCCCGGGCGCGGACGGCGTCGACGCCCTCGGGCAGGTACAGCAGGGACGGGCTCGTGGGCACGGCGTAGCAGGGGGACAGCTCGCAGCCCGTCTCCTCGTCGACTTGCCGCTCGACGTCCCAGCCCTGGTAGCGGAAGGGCCGCGGCGGCAGGGGGGCGTGTCGACGACTTCGGGGGTCGGGGGGCGGCGGCGGGGTTGGTTCTGTGGAGGGGAGGGGAAGTCAGTAACTATTGGCCACTCTGCGTATGAGAGATGTCTTCGTCTTTAAGCGGAAAGATCACGCAGCTATGGTGTTGTCCGTGAAAAGAAATAAGGAAGAGAAAGGGGTGAGAAAGCACTCAGCTCGTTCGTACATACCTGGTCAATATCCACTTTGATATTGTCTCCGCTCCAGAGCTGGCAGCCTTTGGACCAGGCGAGGAAAGTGCAAGGGGAGATGCGGCCGTGGGGGACCAAAGACTCCTCGTCGTCGCTGTCGTCGCTCTCGAACTCGAAGTCGGCGCAGCAGGCCGTCAGGAGATGGGTCGAAAAGTCGTGGCGGGGCGGGGCGGGGATGTGGTGGTCTGCCTGGGCAGGGCGGTTGATCTCGAACACGGCCTCGCGGGGGGAATCGCCGGCTGCGTTTCCATGGGAGAGCGTCTCGTCGACTTTGTGGAGCATGCTGGTGGTTTGCGTAAGTACGTGTGTTCAAGTCAGTAGGGGGAGGGTGGTTGGTGGTGAGAGGGGTGAAGGGGACACATGACGATAAAATGACGATGGAGATGCTTTCAAAGAAGACTTACCGGAAAATATCTCGCTTGCTGCGAGTCGGGGCTGGATTGTTGTCGTCCCGGGAGCTGATGTCTTCGCGAAGGTGGATCCATTCGAATAGGGGGTCTTCCTGGGAGTCCTTGGCTGCTGGGCCTCGCATCATGTTGTAGGCCTGGAGCATCGTGTTGGATATCAGGAGAGGGCCTCCTTTGCCGTGTTCGGCAGCAGAGCAGCCGGGGATTATTTTCCGGGACACATCTGGGCAGTTAGTCTCGCGGTTCTGGAACATGGGTCTGTTTTGATGAACAGGTAGATAGACACTCTGCCAGTCGAGGGGCAAAGATAAAGATAAACATGGCTTTGGAAGATTTCTTCAAGCCCAGGGACGTACGTACCTTGTAGAATATGGCGCGCAATAGGACTTGAATTAGCGCCAACATGTGTTGGTGTCGCCATCTTTTTTGGTTGTTGCTTTCTCTCTGAGAACAGTAAGGTTGGTCGCTCTTGGCGATCGACAGCGTCGATGACCCTGGCGACAGCAGGTTGGAATGTAGACGAACAAGAAGAAGAACCAGAACAGCAGCGAGAGTTGCGAAACTCCCGCCTGGAGGCGGTGGGCAAGAAGCAAATGCGAAATCCCGTAGGCCTACACCTAACAGTTGTTGTAACAGCCTCAACAGTAATCGAAAACGAGAGCTGATGAAATTCGTCTGCAGTCCGTGGACAATCTGTGAAGTGTTGATTTTGGTAGGCTTCTGAGACTCGCCGAGGCTGGAAAGAAGAAATGTGTTGGGGGTTTTTGTTAGGGAAAAGCACAAAAAGAGAAAACACCACGCGGCGGGTCGACGATAGGATTGACGATGGGTGGTTGCGTGGGGCGATTTTGGGAAGAAACCAACAGCACAGCTTATTGGGTGCTACCAGCCACTGACCTCTAGCTACCTAGGCTTGCAAACGAATAGGCGAGTGCTGGGCCTCGAGGCCGAGTCTTCGGGTAGGCACTTGACGCCATCCATCGAGGCCCTTCCTTGTAGCCCACCGTTGTGGAAAGATGCCATCCACTCTGTGTTTTTCCACACAATCTTCACTTCAGGACCACTTGCCCTTGAGAAATGTTTACTGCCACAGCTCAATAGAATCATCCAACAGTACTAGAACAAGACATTACCCACGCAGAACCCTACATAGGACTTGTCGTCGTTGACGAAAGGGGCGGGCTGAAGCTTGAAATTGTGTGCCGAAGATGAGCGTCTGCTCTGTATTTGTGAATGTACATACGATATTTGATACATATACTACACAGCCCTTCTGCTCAAGGGTTATCGAGCGGCTGCTGAGCAGCCTCGGCTGCGGGAGCTGGTGTCGCAGGCAGGATCGTCTCTGCTGCCACCTTCCTCCGTGGTCTCTTCAACTCCTCCAAAGTCACTCCGTCCAGTTTGGTGATGCCGACCACCGGCGGCTCGCCCTTCTTAACAAACTCCCATTGACCTTGGAGGACAAATTAGCTTCATACACATGCACCAATGAGAGCGCATTACTTACCAGGGAGCTTGTTGCCGGCCAATCTGAAAGCATCCCGAGCAACCTGTTCGTGAAGCATTCCCTTCAGCTCCAACACAATCTGGTTAACTGCAACCCTCGCAGCCCAGTGGTCAAAGCCACCCTTTCCTTTACCCATACGCATCTACCGCCGCAGTTAGCGAACCAGTCCGCTGTCCCTCTTCGAGTCCTGCCAGGGGGAACATACCTCGTTACCGCTGGTGAAAACACCAATATTGCAGCACACTCTCTTGTACAGACGGTATTTCTCTCCACGCAAGCGCAGCTTGATCGCATCCTCGGCAATCTTGAGCTGTTTCGCGCTTATCCTCCGTTGGTGGTCGACCATGCGCAGGCCGTAATCGCCCCAAGCAACCGTGGTTCCCTTGACAGATCCACCCGTGGCCACGCGGGCCCGCCCTTCATCATCTTCTGCGTCCGCTTGATGTTCGGCTCGAGCCAGTTGCCGGCGCGGGAGGCCGTGACGGAGAACAGCCTGACATTGCTGGGGGTCTTTCGCTGGGTCTGGGGTTGGGACGACGCAATTGCCAGGGCGGCGGCCGGGCCCAGGGAGGGCCTCACTGTGGAGGAGGATGCCGATATGGAAAGGCCCTTCAATGCGCCTGCGAGGCTCAGGGTGTTGTTGGGCCTCATCTTGGCGAAGTCTGCGTCGTGGGCTGACAGTGGAAGTTCCAATGTTCGTGGTCGCAATTCCACGAGATTTTGAGCATCAAATCGCCGTTGAAATCTGATTGATTGCAGATGGTTAGGTACGTACCTATTCGCTCAATCGGCTTCCTGGCCCCGCTTCCAAAGCTCGGTCACATCAATTGGAAGCTTGCCAGGTCTGGGCCAGGGGCCGTGCGACGTGCCTGCCTGCCTGCCTGCCTGCCTACGCCTGCCTAGGCGATTTATGGGCCAACACGCTTGGATGGAATTCCATTAAAGAGACGCGCCTTCATGACGCGCTCGGTGGCTTTGTACCTTAAATCCAGCGTCAAGAATTAACGACCCGCGTGCACATTTGCTGACCATTCGGTCTACACCACTTCATTTTCGTTCTTTTCTCCGTCATCGCCAGGATTGCTGCACACAAGAGCTTGAAAGACAGGCGAGAATGTCTGACATTCGCTCTTTCTTCGGCCCCAAGGGTGGCGCTGCTCCGAAGCCTGCCGCAAAACCTGCCCCAAAGAAGGCCGAGGAGGATACCTCGAAACGACGAGGCAGTGAGTTTGCTCAAGTCTTTGCGAAAACACATTTCTAATTGTTTCACAGAGGCCCGCAAGGTAGTTGACGAAGACAGTGACGATGAAGTGGCCCCAGAGTAAGCCTACTCAACTGGCCTACGCATCATAGCAAAGCTGATATATGTACAACAGGCCCAAGAAGCCCGTCACTCGGTCTACACCGAAGAAGAAGACAGCGTGAGTCCTCAACCCGTCTTGTCCCGGCGGAAGAACATATCTGATATCATTACAGCGAAAAGGTAGTCAAGGGGACCGAGACCACAGCCAGCGAGTACTTTGCCTCTAGCAAGTCCAAACCCAAGCCTGCCGCCAAGGCCGAGGCAAAACCCGTCCCCGAGGTGAAAACAGAGGTTCGAGCGAGCCCAAGGAACAAGAAGCCGGCTGTCAAGGAGGAGCCTGCACCGGCCAAAAAGACACGCGGTGCAACCTTCAAGCGATATGACATGAATGACGAAGAGGACGCTTTCATGGACGACGGTGAAGGTGGAGACGACATCTTCGCAGCTGACGCCAAGAGCCGGAACAAGAGGAAGAACGACGACTATGTTGAGGAAGAGAGCGAGGAAGAGTTCCTTCCTAAATCAAAACGACTTGCATCTCGTACCAAGCGTGAAGCAGACGACGAAGATGACAAACCTATCGTCACCAAATCTACAAAGGCAGCCATCACCAGCAAGAAGAGAAAGACGCCCGAGGCAGAATCCGACGAGGAAGATGAAGAGCCTGCTTCCAAGAAGAAGCCGGCCCCGAAGAAACCGAGAGCGCCCAGAGCTAAGAAGGAAGCCGAACCCGAAGACTCAAGCATACAAGCCATCCTTGATGATATTCCCACCGTCCGGGCACCGACACCACCCCCACAGGATCTGAATGTCAAATACGATTGGAGAAAAGGTCAAGCCGCTTCAGGCCCTCCCCCTAATCCCACTGACGATGTACCCGAGGGAGAAGAAGATTGCCTCACCGGGTTGAATTTCGTATTCACTGGCCAATTGACTGGCATCGCTCGCGAGGAAGCTCAAGAGTTAGTGAAGCGTTACGGCGGCAAGGTCACAGGCCAACCAAGCAGCAAGACCAGCTACGTCGTGCTTGGTGTCGACGCAGGTCCAAGCAAGCTTGCCAAGATCAAGGCCAACAACATCAAGACGATTGATGAGAATGGTCTTTTCGAGTTGATCCGTCGCTTGCCCGCTGGTGGTGGCACGGGCAAGGGCGCAGAAAAAGTGCGAGAGAAGCGTCAGAAAGAGGAAGAAAAAGTCAAGCAACAGGCAGCCGAGATGGAACGTGAGGAGAAGGCGCGTAAGCTCGAGGCAGAGAAGGCCCGCAAACTGGCTGCTGCTCGTGGTGTGACAGGCCCAGCTCCTGCAGCAGCTCCCCCAGCCGCTCAGCTCTGGACTTCGAAATATGCGCCGACACAGCCTCAACACATCTGCGGAAACAAAGCAGCCGTAGAAAAGATTCAGAAGTGGCTGCGAGATTGGGCCAAGTCACGCAAGTACGACTTCCAGAAACGAGGTGCAGATGGCCTGGGAGGATATCGTGCTGTGATTCTGTCTGGCCCCCAGGCATCGGCAAAACCACGGCAGCCCACCTTGCAGCCAAGTTAGAAGGCTTCGATGTTCTGGAACAGAACGCGAGTGACACCAGAAGCAAGAAGCTCGTCGAGTCAGGGGTCAGCGAGGTCATGAACAACACTTCACTGTCGGGATATTTCGCTGGCGATGGCAAGAAGGTCGACAAACAAAAGAAGAATATCGTGTTGGTCATGGATGAGGTCGATGGTATGTCGGCTGGTGACCGTGGTGGCGTTGGTGCTCTCGCCAAATTCTGCAAGAAGACCGAGGTGCCGATGATTCTGATCTGCAATGAGCGAAGACTGCCCAAGATGAAGCCATTCGACTTCGTTGCCCTCGACATCCCGTTCCGTAGACCTACGATTGAACAGATTCGGTCGCGGATGATGACCGTCAGCCACCGGGAAGGCTTGAAATTGACACCACAAGTCCTGGACGCACTCATTGAAGGCAGTAACAGGGATATTCGACAGATCATCAACATGATGTCTACGATCAAGCTGGATCAAACTTCGATGGATTTCGACCAGAGCAAAGACATGTCGAAGGCTTGGGAGAAATCCGTCATCCTGAAGCCCTGGGACATCTGCCAGAAGATGCTTGGAGGGGGGCTCTTCTCGCCAGCAAGCAAAGCAACCCTCAATGACAAGATCCAGCTTTACTTCAACGACCATGAGTTTAGCTATTTGATGATCCAAGAGAACTACCTCCGCGCGAAGCCTGCTGCGCTGGGCGGCGGTCACAAGCGAGAGCAGGATCTGAAGGCCTTGGAGCTCATGGATAAAGCTGCCGAAAGTATCAGCGACGGTGACTTGGTCGATCGCATGATCCATGGGCCACAACAGCACTGGAGTCTGATGCCCACCCACGCCGTTTTCAGTACAGTGCGCCCTGCGAGCTTCATCGCTGGGTCACTCATGGGCTCTACATTCACCTCGTGGCTTGGAAACAATAGCAAGTACGGAAAGCTCGGCCGATACACTCGTGAAATTCATTCGCACATGCGTCTTAGATCCTCGGGAGATGCCAACGAGGTCCGGCAACAATATCTTCCCGTCCTGTGGACGCAGCTTGTCAACCGCCTTCAAGTCGAAGGAAAGGAGGCCGCTGATGAGGTAATTGACCTTATGGACAGCTACTTCCTCACTAGGGAAGACTTCGATTCCATCAAGGAGCTCGGTGTTGGTCCTCAGGATGAAAAGGATGTTAACATCGACACACAGGCCAAGTCTGCGTTCACCCGACTGTAAGTGATATCTCGAACGATTTATACGAACTTTGCACTGACTCGTATTCCAGGTACAACTCAAGGTCGCATCCAGTCCCCTTCATGAAAGCCAGTAGTGTGGCTGAACCGAAGAAGGTGGCCAAGGAAGTACCAGACCTGGAAGAAGCTATCGAAGAGGAAGATGAAGGAGATGCAGCCGAACCGGCTGAAGCTAACGATGATGATGGTGACATCACGAAGGACAAATATATCAAACAACCCAAGGCGAAGCCCAAGCGCGCTCCCAAGAAAGCAGCCAAAGCAGCAAAGGACGACGAGGATGACGACGAGGATGTGAAGCCAGCAAAGGGGAAGGGTAGAGCCAAGGCTGGTGTCTCCAAAAGCAAGGCGAAGAAATAAGACGTCATTATGCGACGGTTTGGCATTTAGCTTTGTACGATCAAGATGTCGCGCTGTATTCCTAGTTCAAGCGCCAATACGGGCCATGTTGCTGTGAGATAGCATGAGAAAGGGGCAAAGACCCCCGAGTCTGGCCAGACTCCATAATGAATTGCCGACTACAGCATCTATCTATTAGAGAATTGAAACCAAGTTACACTGTTATCAGTATGTGTTCTCATACAATATGTTTCTTCGCATTTGCGAGATCTTGAGCAATTTTTGCAAGGGAAGTCACAATGGAACAGGCCCACTCTCCGAGTGTACCTGCTGTGCAGGGATAGGAAGGAGCGTGCCTTCCTTCCTGCTTGACAGTTGCGAGGGAAGAACAACAGCTTGAGTCTAAATTGACTTCCGAGACTCTGAAGCATGTCAAAAGTCATCCTACTGTTTGTCTCCTGGACTTGCAGAATATCGTCAACACCTAGGCGCCGGCGCCGACGCAGAAAAACTGCTAGTGCCTGACCCCTATCTGTCATGGCTGAGCCCCTGGATTTCGATGAATTCGTGCTGTCTGCTCCACCCGACGGATTGTCGCTGTCTGTGTCCTCTCACATCTTCCTTGCTGACCAATTCGATCCCCAACTCGACCTAACGGGCCTTTATGATAATGTAGAGTCAGGGCAGTTACGGATTCTTCCTTCTACGGTACACTTACAGATGGGCATTCGTGTGGATGGTGCAGTACTGGTCGCGTCTGATGCAAGCGATGGGTTCCTCGAGTTTCTTATCGAGTCAATATGCCAATCCCCTGTTAGCTGATCCCAGCGTCCCTCTTTGTTTCTGTGCGGTCCCTTTTCACTGACCAAATGCAGTTGTGGCCGTCTCTTGGGCTGTCGGTAGTGTGTACAGAGATCACCTATGAGACCAACGACGGCGATGAACCAAACATTTGTCTTGAAGTGGACCATCCTGACAAGGCGGCCTCGCTGATTTCACCCCCTGAAGCAGTTACCACTTCCATTGAGGGGCTTTTCTGCCGATTTGACTACCGTACCATCGTTCGTGGGCGTCGGCATCATCAACCCCATATACAATCTCAGCAGAGTCCGGAAAGGGTTGGGGAAAACAGAGCTGTCGGCCTACCACAGTCCATGTCTGATCAGTCAAACGATTCTGACGACGACAGAATGCAAACCGATGACATGCTTGACACTCGGGATGAAATCGATGAAACATGCTGCCGCCGCCGTACATGTACTGCCCAGTTGACGGTTGCAGCACTGTACAGAATGATAGGGATCAAACCCAGATTCTCGGGCATACAAGGAATTACCCCAATACCGCCAACTCTCCTCGATATAGCCCCAGCAATGTGGAACGCACATTATATGGAGGTCAGTCAACTGCTGTCAATATCAGGCAATTACATACTCACCTGTGATATAGTTGACCCGGCATCATGCCCGGCAATTGCCTCTGATTGCCAATATCATTGAAAACGCCGGCACTTGGCGGCGAACCCTACAAGACAAGATTTCAAACCTTCTCAACGAGCATGATGGAGAGCCTCCTATCGCCGATTATGAGCAAGATCCAAACCGACAACATAACCCGTTGCACCAACACCTCTGGACACTGTTAAGATCGAACCTGATGAACAAGATCAATATCCAATCGGCTGCGAAAAAGGCCCACGGCATCCTAGGAGCTACTTCAGACGATGCAGAAACCCGGCACTTTTCAAGTGATGCGTTTCCCATGTCGCCAGGGGACGAAGGGGGTGAACTGTTCGGTTATGAATATGATGATTGGGAGCAAGACGAAAGCCAGCTACCCGCGTACTGTGCTATGCAACATGAAGACGACATGAGCGATTACGAAATCACGGATCAAAAGAACACATGAATGCGAATTTACCCAAGAGGACGACATTGTTCATGCGGTGGAAAATGAAGCCATGTTTCCAGTTTCACATGGTCCCCGCGACGATTGGGCCTACGATGGTATCAATCCGGAGCACACCTCTGCAAGGAAAAGTTCTACACTTAAGACCTTTTCAACTGAGGCCAGGAAGTATATAAGTAGGGTTATACTGGTTCATATTGAGAATCTCATATATACGAGAATTTTTGTGACGTATTATAAGTACCAGAAGCGGCCCGCCAGCAAAGCCACTTCGAAACGGCCAGGAAACCCGTTTGACAAGCCAAATCTCCAACTTCCGCGGCTCAGACAATGAGCCTCGTCATCCACCACATCGGCCAAATATAGTGAAAAGCCCAACTGTCTGAAATGCGTTGGCCATGGCGTGTAATTGAGAGGCATCCCCCGGAGGAATGCTCGAACGGCTCGCTGGGTTGAGAGAAGTCCAAATCGCACCGCGCTACGATCCCGTCTAGCGCTGAGAGAAGCAAAACCAAAGTTGAGAAGCTTCTATTTCTTGGCCGGGGCCTTCTTTTTGTCGGTCTTCTTCTTCAACTGTTCTGGCTTCAGTGTCGCATGGTGAATGTACCAGAGGAGAGTGCATTCGAGAATGATGGCAACGAGCGCGACCAACAGGATGGTGAACAGGATGGGTTGATCGTTTAAGACAGCAACGGCTTCTGGCGTGGCGCCGATCTTGAGGAACCAGTCGAATTGTCCGGGAGCCATGGTTGGTGATGGTATATTAGGTGCGGGTGCGGATGGGTGCGACGTTCCTGACGTTTGCCTAGCGAGTGGAAAGAAATGGGTATCAAGGCGACGAAGGCTCGAACAGGTTGAAGAGAAAGGATGGTAACTCGAGAATGAACGAATATAGTGCACCAGTCACAAGCGGAAAGAAGATAAGTAGGTTTACGGGCGAAGAAACAATATGAGAGGGAGGAAGGCGGGAAAAAGTATGGCACTTGCAGGCCCTTGAATACCTCGAAAGCCAGCGGGAACATCAGACTTGAGGCTCCCGCATCAGAAACGGCAAGCCAGGGAACAACTAAGCCTGGTTCGGTATCAGGGCGACAAATCGTGGGCCACGATCCCGGCGGAACTCCTGTTTCAAGACTGCAGCAGAGTTGAGTGCAACTGCGCAGTGCTGCTGATTGGCTGGGCCTGTCCAAGCCATGGTTCGACGAACCGGCGCATAGTGGGCTCGCACACAGACACAGACAGACAGACAAGATGAGCCGCCAGCCATCCCGGGTGGAGGCAACGCCATGGATGACGCCTCAGAAGATTGCAGATGATTGCAATGGACGAATTGATGTCTGTTAGATAGGATGCGAAGGTCCAACTGCCCAATTGGCGCATTGGTCTCCGTACCTACTGACATGCACTCCAAATGCTTAAAGTGAAGGTCGGTCGGGGATGGATGGATGGCCCTTGTCGAAGAACCTCTGTTCAATTGAGTTAGGCTTTTAGCGGCATCAACTGATTGCCCAGCCAATACGGTAACAGCAGCTATCCTAGAACGGCCCAAGCCCAAAAAGAGAGGCCGTTAGTGATTAGGTACCTCCTCGATCCTGGCCGTCTCAATTGAAGACACCTTTTTCGGCGGAACAGTATATCCGCTAGCTACTGTTACTCCAAAAAATTGTCGAGGCCCGTTTAATGGAGCTGCCATCACCCACGCGAGCGACGCACGCTGCCACACCCCTCCGATAAGCTATTGAAACGCATCCGGGGCGTCTTGTATTGCTTCACACAGACGATGCGATGAGTGTGGCACGCCCAGCAAGATGTCTGCTTTCGAAGCGCTTTGCCGCTGCGCTCAAGCCGGCAACCCCCACATGCAATGCCGCTTTCCACAGCTCGGCGCATTTAGAGGCCCGGAAAAAGCAGAGGTTCAAGAGCATACGAGCTGGAGAGATGGGCTTGACGTCGCCCGAGAAGGTCCAAAAATACACCGAGGAAAACTTCCAGCCGTACACCCCCGAGGAGATCGAGGTCCTGAAGAAGCACTACTCTTCCGAGCAGATGGAAGCGCTCCAGGCCGGTGAGGCTGCCATTGATCCCAAGGATCTGACGATACAAGGCCGTCTCCGAAGAGACCCCTACCAAATACCCTACCTCGACGATTTCAGCCGCTTGGCCCCCGTAGTCGACAAGCGCCCCAAAAGCACAGCCCGCCAGATTTCTCCAAGATACGGTGGCTGACCGAGGATGAGTTTGTGAACGACATCGCCAAGTTCGCCAAGGAAGTCGATGCCCCTCAGGCGAAGATTTGGATGGAACAAAAGCTGAACGACCCGACTCTCAGCGAAGAACAGAAGGACTGGGTCAAGGGTCAGTTGGCTAAAGTGACGGCTCAGGCTGATAGGGCGAAGAGCCTTGATGGGAAAGGTGGTGACGCCGAAGGCCTCGACTTGATGTTCGAGCGCTCCATGCTGAACGACGACAATGCGCCTTCGGACACCTCCGTCGCGCCCAGCTTGGGCAAGGACATTCCCGGCATATCGGGCATCTACCAGAACCCCATTGATCCCGAGGACCAGGGTCTTGACGATGAGGGTATCTATCAGGATCTGAAGAGGCGAACTGGTCTATCAGTCAGGGAGATGATGGATCTTACTGTCAAGATCCTGGTAGTACGTCTGGTTCACAACCAGACCCGTTTGGGAAAGATCCGAAGCGTTTGGGTCCTGGCCATTGCCGGTAACGGAAACGGACGTCTGGGTATTGGTGAAGCCAAGTCGGTAGAGAACGGCGCTGCGGTGCAGAAGGCGAAACTGCTCGCCATCCGGAACATGAAGCCGGTCCCCAGGTACGAGGAACGTACGATATATGGTTCCGTATCGGCCAAGTTCGGAGGCACCATCGTCAAGCTGGATGCCCGTCCTCCTGGTAAGACTCAGCACCTCACTTTATCTTTATCCATGTGTGCCTACTGACATTTCTTGCAAGGATTCGGTCTTCGCGCCTCCGCTCGATTCTTCGAGATGTTCCGCGCCTGCGGCATTCATGATATCGCCGCCAAGATGCCCCGGTCGAGAAGGCCGATGAACGCGGTCAAGGCTTGCTTCGAGGCTCTGACAAACCAAAAAGACCCCAACGAGATTGCCATTGGACGTGGCAAGAAGCTGGTCGATGTACGCAAAGTGTACTTTGGTGGCAATGTGTTATAAGCAATCTAGACATAGTCGGTGTCGAGATGTACAATTGTATCAATACTGTAGACAAAGACCACACATACACAACCTGCCCCACAGCCTCAAGATGCCTGGGCGGGCTAAATTTGTTAACACCATCATTGCCGGGCATAGCCCTGGCTATACGTGCTCTCCTTCCATGACTGACATGCTTTTGTATTTTTTATAAGAGCATCATCCTATGGGGTATCTTACGCCATCCAGGCGCATTTCATTGTATTCATGATCTCGTGCCCATTCCATCGTGATTTCTACCTGTATAGGTTTCGTACATCTATCGAACGCGGATAGAGTGCTCGAGAGTCCCCCTCGTACCTGACAGCAGGCGAGAATAAATCTTGTTGGCCTTGCGTGTTGAGTATAGTAGTAGTGTTGACATCAGTGCTGGCCGGCGTTGCCCTGCTGCTGGTCCCAGCCGATCTCCTGCTGCAGTACGATGCTGTAGACGCTGGCCTTGAGCAGGGTGAACACCAGACTGGTCTTGCGCTCGAGCTCGCGGAGCCCGTCGAGGATCTCGGTCGTAGGCTGCGAGGCCATGGTGTCAAGAACGGTCGCGAGCTGGTTGCGGGTGTGGAGTTAGCTATTTGCAGAAATAAAATGGTTGCCGGCAGGTTGCAGGGTAGGTAGGTGGTAACACACGTTCTTCATGTTCTCGGCCAGGCGCTCGTACTCCTCCAGCACCTCCTGCTCGAGGGGCGAGAGCTCCGGCGGCGCAAGGAGCGGGTTCGTGGTCGACGCGTCCATTCTTTTCGGGGTTTAGGACCGGCTCGCTGATGGCATGGGGTTGGATAGCAAGCAGTCGTCAATTTGCTGAAATTCGCGATCTGCCGGTACTGGCTGGTAGTGGGGGACGCGCATCAGAGGTGCAGGTTAATGGCTGATTTAACCTTGGGAGGTGGCATCCCGCATCCCCACTTTGGCGACAGGTACTGAGGTACATCCAATGTATAAGTGATGGACACTGCCTGTTTGCGGTGAACATATCTTTATGATATTCGTTTGTTATTATCAAATTGAACTGGATTAAATGGACTTTGTACGTCCAAGTGCTCGAGGATCAGCAGAATTCATAATAATGTGCAAATTCTTAAAGCAATAGGCAGGTTTGGAAGCGGGCGTCCCACCACCTCCTTGACAGCCACCATCCAATGTTTGCTCACAACTCCTACCAATGAAGCTCACACGAAGCTTCCCTACACCAGGCAAAGCTTGATAGGGTTTCCTTTCCCTCATTATTTTTTATTTCCATAAAACAAAACTCAATCTACTTTCTCAACTGGGGTGCAGTTACCTGGGTGTCAAGGCGCATTCGGAATCTTGACCAACCCAGGTACGCCAGTCCAAGACCAGACCGCTGTTTGAGTCGCTCGGTCTTGGTGTACACTTTGCCCTCATACATCTTGTTTTCTGCATTCACTTCTACCGTAACTAATCACGTGTAGTTAGTTACTACGCACAACCTCAACACCATCATGGCCTCGGCAGCCCCCGTGTCGAGAGATGGCTTCGCCTTCGCCAACGGCGACCTGTACGCTGAGGCATCGGGCCACAACCGCCACCGCCGCGCCACCGTGACCGAGCTGAAAACTCACTTCAAGTCGGGCAGCGAGAAGGACCACCCGGCGCACTGGTTCGAGGCCCAGCTCCTCCACTACGGCCTGCCGCCCTCCAAGATCAAGGCCGTGGCCCGCATGCGGCTGTTTGACGCCGTCAACGGCGGCGGCATGAGAGTGCCGGCTCACGTGTCCAAGCTGGAGGGTGAGCTCAAGAAGGAATGGACCAAGCTCGACCGCGAGGCTAAGAAGACGCTCACCAAGGGCAGTGGTGCTACTGCTACCGCCACTTCTGGCAACACAACCGGAAAGAAGACGGGGACGAAGAGGAAGGCGGAGGAGAACGTGGATGTTACGGTCAATGTCGCCGGTATCAACATCACCGTCTCCAAGGGTACTACTACGACCTCGACAACTGCTCAGAATGCAGCCAAGAAGGCCAAGACCACCGCTACCGCTCCAAAGTCTGTTACCCCCTCAAAGCCTGCCAAGGGGAAGGCATCATCATCCAAACCCAAGACTGCCGCGCCAAAGCCGAAGCCGGCTCCGAAGCCCAGATCTACTCAGGCGCCCAAGCAAGACCCAGCACCTACGGGCCGTACGAAGCAGACTGCCCGCAAGGTTGCTTATCATCCTGTCAGCGCATTGATTGGTGGTGTGAGCAATAACCATCGCAACGAACCTGTGCGTCGTAGACAGACTGCTACCAAAAGAGCTTATCAGCCTGTCAGCGCTCTGGGTCACGACTACCACAACGGCCATGCGGGTGGATATGATGAGCCGCCTCCGCCTTACTCAGAGTATGCCGGCCCCGATTATTCGAGCCCTCGAAACAATAGATCTGGATACTCCAGCTCTGATCAATCCAGTTCTCGATACCGCAGCCCTGAGCGCTCAAGCGCCGACAGCAGCAGTCCAGTACGCCTGGAGTCTCTAGGTTTACTCAATGGCCGCTATGACATCTCTTCCCCTATGTCTCCGGAGAGTGGCCGTTCCATGGTGAAGAGTTCGATCTCGTGCTCACCCTTGCTGGCAGCAACCTCTGGGGCCACTTCGACCTTGGCGTTGTCGAGGGTGTGTTCTTCCTCGACCAACGCCCCTGGCAGTCTTCGCATGATGAGTTGTCATTCATTTGGCGCGGCCGGGAGCATGAGGGCCCCATCATCTATGGGAACTCGAATCGTGGCTGGATCAAGTTCTTGGGTGGTGGCCGTGTCGAGGATACCTCGACTGGCAGGGTATCGAGTTCTACGGCGACCGCCTACCGGGCCAGTCGACCACGAGCGAGATCAGCCCTCGAGAGATGGAGCGCGAGTTTGAGGGCTACAGTGAAGCCGAGTACGATAGGGAGAACCGGGCTCGATGGCACTAATGTGTATTTGGTTTGCCTGTTGTCCAACGAGGCACTATTGGCTTGCACAGAGGAGAGTTGGTATGAATTGGGCCATCTCCTTGCAGATGCGTTGAGGATAACAACACACACTGATATGAGGGAGATTTGGCTTGTACACTGAAGACCACATGAATGACCCTCGTGGAATGTATTGAGATATGGTTTTTATACACGTAGATACCTAGTTAAGTATGTGGTTGTATTCTAGCAATGAGCATGGAAGCCTAGGGCTTTGCCTCCCCTTTTGGGGGCCATAGAACCTACCTTTCTCTATTATGCCAACAACAGGTGACCCAGCATATTGCAGTAGACGCTGAGCATAACCTGGAACGTTTTCTCTCATGAACTGAGCTGTGATGTTCAAGTCCCGTTCTACTGGGGACTGATACTTGGGGGTGTTATGTGCGTTTTCATGGCGGCAATGACAAGCTATATAGGAACCTAAGCTGGCTTACATGCATGTTCTATTCCTTTCATTATGCTTTATAGTTCCGAGCTGGTTAGAAGTATTCAACTAAGTCGTGTTCGGGGTGTTCGGGGCGTTCAGGGCGTTCGGGGCGTTCGGGGTGGTTACGGAGGCTGTGCTGGACTTCCGGGAGCGGCGCGGCGGCCCCGTAAAGGGCCTGGATCAAGATGGATTTCGTTCTCGTTTCGTTTCTCTGTGAGTCCCGGATTTCAATATCATTCTCGCCCCGTTCTCGTCTTATTCTCGTCTCGTTCCCGTCCCGTTCTCTATCCCTCTTTGTATTCAGTAACGGCAAGGTAATGCTTCTTAGGCGAGACACCCGGGGGTTGGGAATGTGACATGCTAACTTTTGCTTTCAAAGCTAGAATATTCGTCCACGCTGGCTCGCTGTTACAACAATGAGGCCTTCCTGATATCTTAGTATCTATTCCGTCCTTAGGCTGCCAGCGAATAAATTGCAATATCCGCTGCCTACAGGCATGCTCGCTGTCGGACGAGAGGATATTGCCCCAAAATGTGAATGCAGTGCTGTATCATGCCCGGCTGCCCTGGCCTCCTTTGCTCTTTCGTCCCTTTAATATAATGAAGAATAATTTTCTAGCCTAGAGATTGTGAATAAAGGCCAAGTGATAAGGATGTATCGTCCAATAAAATTTGTGCGGCCAGGTTCAGGTTATATTCACTGCAAGGACGTCCGTCGACGACATCAGGCACCGTCAAATCCGTGACTGGGTGACTTACAAGTAGGGCATTGCCTATCACTTCTCAGGGGAACAATCGGCGCCTGCCTCAGGCATATCAAAATATTTTCCTTATACGCCGGTCCTGCCTTTTTGGTTATTACCCAAGCTACGGCTCGGCGACAGAAGAAAAAAGGCGCGCCTGACCGACCGCTCACCATCGGCGAGTTCACATTCAAGTGCATTGCCAAACTTGGTGGCCATAACTTGGAACCTCTTCGCCTTGGACTCTGCTTTCGCCCTTCTATTCAGTTTTTGTCATTGAGCCATATACGACATTACTACACATTCAACGGACGGCAAACGGTAACATTTGCCTACTGTTCCCCGTCGCGCGCGCAAACACAGGCTTGCTGCCGACTCGAACCAAGCCCGATCTTCCTCACCTCTTCTCCCCTTCCTCATTCCAGAAAATTTTCTCGTGTCCTGCACAAACTTCATAAGGATTTCTACAGTCTGGAAGAACATCAAGCATCCCAATCGCGCACTTCGAGGCATCAGAACCGTGCAGTACACAGGATTTGTTGGCAACCACGGTCGCGCTTGCCTTCCCCATTCGCGACTTCCTCTTTCTGTCAACTCGTTATCGCCACGTAGAAGAGGAATTGCTTCACTGCTCTCTTGACGCACTATCTCTTCTATTGGTAACCTCAGCCCTCCTCGTCGACGTCTGCCACTTTGCAACGTCGTCGCCAACTCTGCATCGCCCGGATCCGTGTGACACCCCTCCCTTAGCGACCCGTACCTAATCGTCGCTTTGGCGACCCCTTACAGCACTTGATCTTTCGCGACAGTCAATTCGACCCAAAGGTCCAGCTCAGTGCGACAATTCCTTCTTGGAAGAAACAGCCCCGCTCGCTTGTCGCGGTATACTCCGTCGCAACACCAGCAACATATCTCCAGCACTCCGCGACACCGACTCTTCTTGGCTCTTTGGCGTCGATATACGTCGATAACACTTATACCGAGATAGCACTCGGCTAGAGCCAAGTTTCCACGTCCTCTGTGCGGTCGGATTTGCGTTGTTGAAGTCGGTTCGATACAGGCCGGCAATAGAAACCCTTGGGCTAGCTTTTGGCAACATTATACGCATACCAACGCTGAGAGCATTTACTCGTCCGTGGCTACCAGCGCTATACGACGTCTCTACCTTTGCCGAATCAGCACTCCACTGACGTTGGTTTTGGCTGTCTACTGTGGTACCTGACATCTAACTCCTGAAATCGTCGACTCCTACCTTCTGAAATCGCCGACATCTGACTCCTGAAATCGTCGACGGCTACAAGATTCTTGACATTGACGACAACCCTAACCCTTGAGATCGCCGACGCCTATAATTCTTGAAATCGACAACCCTAACCCTTGTGTCAACCTTCTCCACAATGGCTGTCATTGACGGGGTTCCGGGCATTGAGGTCACGATCTGGATCGGCGGTAGACCTGCTTTCGAGTATGGCGATCCTGATCACAGCCATAAGCCTGATGACGCTGGCGCCAAGGTTTCCAGCAAATACATTGAGAGTCGCAGAGGCGAAGGTTTCTCCATCCATGTCCGAGTCAACCCGACTTATCACCATCAGCAGCCCTCTCCACACACATTGAACCTCGCCGCATACATCGATGGACAATGGGTCCGTGGTGAGCTGTGCCGGGAGAACAGTCTCAGCAATGGCCCGTTCGTGGCCATCATTAAGGAGAGGTTGACCAAATCCCGCAACGGCACTACCGTCAAGCAACCTTTCAAGTTTGCTGGACTTGCAACCGGTAAGTTTTGATCTTTAACAAGTTGAAATACTTCACTTCCGATACTGTTCTATTTTGCTCGTTCCTCCCTTTCACCCCTACGCACATGATTCTACACTCCTATTGCATCTTTACAGACCGATGTCACATGAAGGACTACAACCCTTGATCCCTTTCTGTCGATAGGTTTTCATACCGCCACTGTGAAAATTTTTACATGAAGTTTCTAACAAATACCCAGTTGATGACACCAGCAGCTGGCGCGTGGAGAATGAGCGAGAGCAGGTCCGTGAATTGGGTACCATTGAGCTTCGAGTGATTCGGGTTCAGGAGCTAGGAGGCAGCACCTTCAATCCCAGCACCAAGACCTCAGGACTTGTTGAGGTTGCCGAGAAGTCACTGAAAGGTCGAGCCATTTCACATGGAACTCAATTCGGTGATGATGCGCAGTAAGTCCCATTGCCGATTCCTTCACCAAAATTTTCACATGCAAAATATCATGGGAACTTCCAAGTCCCAACATACTGACAATCTAGAAGGTCGTCTGCTGAGGCCAACATCTTGCCCTCTTACCGCGACGTCAGGCGCCTGGCCGGTGACACCGACGCCCTGGCCATCTACCGGTTCACATACCGTTCGAGAGGTCCGTACAGTACTTCCTTAGACAGATATCCTGTGTGCAATTTGCTGACATTTTACCTACCAGAGGGCCTGTGCCAGGAGGCCATCATCACAAGAGAGCAAAATGAGGCTCTCAGCCAAGCCGAGCCCCCTCACCGGGGCGAGGCCCCCAACCAGGCGCCTCCCGCTGCCGCTGCCGCTGCCGCTGCCGCTCGCAGCCGATCTGAGAGGCTTCAGGAGGAAATGCGGCGGCAGGCTGTTCAACGCCTGAGAAGTCTCGGGGTCGAGGCCGTAAGTAGAACTGTACACTTGCAAGTCTCTAGGCACATAACTAACTTAATATAGGATAGATTCAGAGGCCATCGGGAGCGTGCCCGCACCCGGGCCAACCACGGCCATCACGGCCAAGGTGGCCAGGGGCAGCAACGTCGCCCCAAGGAGGAGCCCATCAAGAAGGAGCCTCCTAAGAAGGAGGAGGGCTCGCCCATCTCGGGTGAGTCCAAGAAGCGCAAGGTCGAAGAGGTCGATTTGACCTCTGACTAAGGTTTTTACAGTTCTTTTTCGAATAATTAAAAGAAGAATTGCAACCGATTTGGTCCCTGGGGGAGGGGCGGGGGCTTGGTACCAGCCTCTAGATCGACGATGGATTGTTAATGAAAAATCATGAGATAAACTCGGTCGTGCTTTACTTATTATTATCAATGTGCTATCGCCAATCAAATGCCAATTTACCAAAACGGAACTTGAGCTTTACTAGAGGCTTCCGTGGCATCATCAAGAATTATACTATGCTATAAGCCGTATGCCGCATGGGAGGTAATTGTCAGCAGAATCTGCTTAATCAAGGGCAAAGAACAGATGTCTACCAAGGAAGCTTCGTACAAATTAGAGCAGTACCATTCTTGATTTCGGCAAGTTTATAATAGCGCCCTACTAGAATATCCGAAACTCATGACCTAGGGGTTGATCATTATAATAGCGACAGACGTCGTTCCAAGAGAAAACATGACCCCCCTTTATCACTCCTGGCCCCATTCACCCTTCCCTCCTTTGCTTTATATACGCTATCAGATATTTGGCATACAAAGTCCCATCCCATAGTTGACAAATAACCTTATACCCCTTTGGCCAATGTATGTATGTATAAATAGGCTTTCTACTACAAGCAAGCTCTACCTACAGCTTTCCAGACTCCTCTAGACGCGGGCAGTAGGATCGTGATGCTCCACCTCCTGCTTCTCCCCTCCCATCTGCGCCGCTGAGCCGCTCCATCTCGGCGAACTGCAGGACGTCGCCGGACGAGGGCGGCTTAGGGGCCGCGAGGTCGCGGCGCAGGAGATAGTGGCCCCAGAAGTAGAGGGCCTGGTCGACGCCGTAGCGGGCGATGCGGCGGAGGGGCACGTTGAAGACGGCGTCGAGCTCCTCGAGCGTCTTCTCCTTGGTCTCGGGCACGAAGAGGAGGACGAGGACCCAGCCGACGAGGTTCCAGGCCGCGTACCACGAGAAGGCGCCCTGCGCGGTCCAGGACTGCACGATGGACGGCCAGGTGAGGGAGAGCACGGCGTTGAAGAACCAGGTCGTCGCGGTCGCCAGGGACATGCCGATGGGGCGGATGTAGAGGGGGTAGGCTTCGGCGGAGTAGGTGAAGGGGACGGGCTGGTAAGATTCACTTGTTAGCCTTTCGTCTGGAGCAAGGAACAATGGAAATAAAGGAGCAGTAGGACGACGAGCGGTTAGGACGTGTGAACCTCCTTGGAAAGAAAAATCGTGGTGAACTTACCCCTTCACCGGGAGAATAGACGGCGCCGAACAGGTAAATACCGAGCGCAATACAACCAAGGTGCGCTGGGCTCTCCTGGGGATCCAGAAGCTGAATCCCGTGAAGAAGAGGAAGATGGACATGAGCGGGAACGTGGTCAACAGCAAGTTCCGGCGACCAAACGTGTCGATGGTGTAGAAGGCCGGGATGGCGAAGAGCCAGTTGATGACACCGAAACCTAGAGAAGCACTCAGGGCGGTGATGTCGCTCCCTGTGACGTCCTTGAAGATCTCGGTGCTGGAAAGGGATGGAGAGTCAGTGAACTGCTTGGAATAGACCGCACGCGATCGAAAAGCGCATGCGGGTCAGTGTTATTTAGTAGCAGACTTACGAGTAATATGCGATGGCGTTGACACCGCAGAATTGTTGCACTGTAAGACGACATTAGCACGTGAATTCCAGGGTATTCCTCAATATACCGATAACAGGGGAATGACTCACTGAACATGACAATCTCCGAGGCGATCATAGCATTCCGGTTGCGGCGGACAGAGACCAGCTCCTTAATCTTGCTCTGCCCAATCGTCATGGCCTCGCGCTCGACCTGGAGCAGGGTGTCCATGTAAAACAAATCGCGGGCGGCCTGGACCTTCTCGAAGCGCAGCTGGCAGATGGCGCGGAAGGCCTCGGCCTGGCGGTTCTTGGTGAGGTACCAGCGCGGGGACTCGGGGGTGAAGTAGACGATGGCGCAGACGACAACGGCCGGGATCATGGCGGAGCCCATCATGAGGCGCCAGTTGAGGCCCGCGATGGCGGACCGGTCCGGCACGAAGTAGAAGGCCAGGTCCGCGACGTAGCCGATCATGATGCCGAAGGCGGTCCACATCTGCCACTGCATCACCAGGGCGCCGCGCAGCTTCGGCGGGGAACACTCGGCGGCGAAGATGGCTGTCGTGGGAGAAGAGGCAGACTCAGTAAATGGGGCCGTCGTTTTATAGGGGAGATGATGTGGACGGAGCGTCTGAGATGTGTTTGAACTTACGGGTGGTAGCCGACTTTGGGCCAATACCCAATCCGAGCGCGAATCGAGCAATGAACATGTGCCACCTATTGTTATCGAGCAGAAGAAACCATCAGCTACGTGCTCAATCCGCTGCCACTTGTCAAAGGGGAAAGGGGATGCTCCTACCAGGTGTTTGTGAATGCCTGCCAGAAGCACGCAGCAGCAGAGATGCCACAAGACACGAATACTGTCCCTCGGCGACCAAACAGTTTGTTCATGGGCTCCGTGAGCCAGCATCCCAGGAAGGCGCAGCATATGTAGGGCGCAGCTATACAGAACCTATCAGCTTGAAGGTATAGAAGTAGGGGAGAGTATATAGCGTATACTCATCGTGGGTTTACTGACAGTTGACAAGTCCCACAAGCCAAGAGTCTGAGACAAGATATCACTTCGCGTTAGCTCCGAGTTCTTTTATAGAAGTGGAGAAATGGTATATGTAACATGGACGATGCGGAAGTATTATCCAAACAAGGTCGGGAAAGGGGGTTGGTTGGGCATGTTTGATTCTCGAGTTTTCTTCCATTCCTCATATTCAGTTCTTCATTTTCATTTTGTATTCATATCTCGCCGCCACTGGTATAATGTGATGTATAATAATACCAAAAAAGAAAAAGAAAAAGAAAAAGCAATACATGCCTCTCTGTGAGTTCGGATCACCGATGCCAAACTGGTGCTTGTAGAAGCCCTGGGCCCCGTTCACGACAGTCTCGTCCATACCCTGGACGGCGGCGCAGAGGGAGCAGATGACGATGACGGCGTAGAGCATAGTGGGCTGCGACCACTTATGCGTGACCTCGCGGTCGAGCACGTCGCGCTCGCGGTCCATCAGCTGCAGCCCCTCAGGCATGGCGACGGCGTCGTACTGGTTCATGTTGCCGGCGATGACGGCGCCGAGCCGGAACGCCCGCACGTCGTCCTCGGCCGTGAGCCCGTGCCGCGCGCAGAACTCCTCGCCGCGCCGCGCCAGCTCCGTCGCGGAGAGGCCGCGCAGCGGGTTCTCGAGCTTGGCCGACGCCTCGAGCCGCTTGCGCTGCTCCTCGTCCAGCTCCAGCTCGGGCTCGGGCTCGAGGTGTTTGGCGTGGGTGTGGGTGTTGTCGCGGCTCATGGTGTTCTCGATCTCGGAACGCGAGGCGTCCGAATGGTTCGAGGAGTTCCTCCGCGGAGACAGTTTCTTCTCTCCATTATCGGACCCGTGAGACGACACCATACTTGCGACCGGTGTGGGAGGGGAATAAGTGATCTCTTGCTGACCTACGTGGGTTCCTTGCTTGTGTGTTTACCTACCCTTCTGCCGAGGAAGGGGAAAGGGGAGGAGGATGGGACAATATTATATGGTGAAGGAATGCGGAACTCGTAATAAGAGACCTAGAGAAGCAACAAATGCTCACCCAACATCATCTGGAGAGGAGGGCTAGTCGTATTTATTTCTACCACCCTTCATCTCATTTGTGCCTCATAGACCCTTCTGGATGCCCCCCCGGTGTGCTACCCCAGGTTTCGCACGGTCCTGCTCAAGGAAAGTTGATTCATCTCTTCCAGCCTTGGGTCCGCTGGTCGCTGGACTAATGCAGGCTCGAGCAGCATTGGTATTGTTGTGTGGGCCGACTCCCATATACCGACGGATTGGCAAGGCTGTCTGTCTCCAAGTCTCACATTGCCGGTGTCGAATAGCAGTCGCAATATCTCTCGAAGGATTCACCTCTAACGTCATAAGCAGCATTACGGCTGTGACAAGCAAGGGTGCCTCGGCCGCCCTCTTCATTGCCTGGCGAATCAGAACCCGTCGGGAGAATGATATGTTGGCTGATGGCGTGTTGCTCGTATGACGTAGCACCGAGTGCCATTCCAAGGGCGACGACGACGGTTGGTTGCAAGATGCCTAGGATGCCTTGAAGAGGCTTAGCCTACATGGCTCGAGTACAGGCAAACAGGGCGTTGCGAGGAGGGTGTTTGGCATATCTTGCGCACGAGGCATATTATTGTCTAGTATTGTAGCCATTGCGTTAGGCAGATTTGAAATCTGACATTGCCCCTTCTGATTGCCCAACCGTCTGCCAATCTTTTCCAAGACGGCTGGGGCTTGGACAAGCTCAGTCAAGAGAAGATATTGCTGCTGATCATGCTCACCGAAGCTTTATTACAAGCTCGCGGCCAAGCTTGCCAAACCCCGCGCTCCAAGGCGGACGGAAGCGACTGGGCGCTGTCGCCAAGAACCCGAAGGACTAGACGCGATGCACTATGACATACAACATAGCCATGAAACCACCGCCTGAACCTTGCTTCCTATCATGGCAGGTCGTTATGCAGATTACCAAGTGCTTGCCGTAGTAATGGCACACCACGCATTAGTACAGCCTCGCGGCCTGCAAGCTTGATGTCCCGAGTTTGCACTTTCTCCGTAGGCGGTGTATATAGGGACATGTAGTTGCAAATAGACTATTTGTGATACAGTCGCATGGTTCATCTTATCGGGTGTGCAAATCTGACATATCCTTTCTGATGGTGCCAGATGACCGAGGCATACCTGTGATACATAAGTCCTCGTGCTGTACAAGCACTATGCATGCATCCCATATCCCAAAGGAAGGTGTACAACAAGGTGAAGCTTGTTGAAGGCGGTTAGCCAGCTCGCAATGGTTGCAAGATCGCCGATCAAAGGACCTGTTGATCATATCATCGAGCGTAAAAGTCCATCTCCTATTGGACCGCATGTCTTGTTTGTCAGTTCCTGGACGCCTATCTGATAGAACCCTAATAGCAGGCAGACAGGTGTACTGCTGGACTAACAAGGCTGCAGTGACAATTGGATCTTACTCCGTACCGGGTAGTGTTGCAGCAGTGCATCCCTATTGGGAGCAAAATACGACGCGCAAATTGCAAAACGCCAGCCGGGTGTAATTGCGACTTCACACCATGTTGAGGTGTTCTTGTCCTAAGAATAATAACCCTGGTCTGTTGTACTGGACTTGCCGCACGTGGTTTGTTGTTCGGGGGTTTCCACCAGGAATCTCTACGAGACCTGCCAAATGGCGATGCGGTGTCGCTCAAAGATCTCGGATCTACGCTTGACTGTCGATGATGCATTCCAGCAAGTCATACAATACTAAAATCCGACGAGGAACTTGTTGGTCGACAGTCTCTTCCCGACTTCCGTGGAGTGTATTTCACCCAAGATGATTGTGACAAAGGTTCATGTTAGTTTGATGATGTCCCGCTTGTCATCGCAGAGTCTCGAAAATGCTGCTCCGCTGGTGGCTCGAACGCATGAGCAGCATCTCCTCTTCTGAGAGCTCGCTTGCGTTTCACAGCATCCCATTCGGCTTTCCAGAGGTTGATGCTCTCCATTAGCTCTGGGTCTGCATCTTCGGGTACATAGCCCAGGCATTGAACCTCGATTGCGCTCAACTGGATTTGCAGGTTGAGTATGTCCATCTCACCTTCGCTTTGTTCTTGTTCCCTGAGCCGGAATCAGTATGGCGAAACGAAACATACTACCATAATCACGAGGTGCACTCACAGTTCCTGCACACGTTCTTCCAAGTAAATAATCCTCTGAGCCGCCCGCTCGGCCCTGGTGATCAATAGGCTGTGAATGTGCTAAAGGGGGAGGTTAGCTATGCAACAAAAGGGAAACGGGGACACCGAATTACATCTTGTTCTTCTTGCCGGGCTTTCAGGTTTGTAACAACTCCTAATAATGCTTCGTGCAGCTGTTCTGCATCGCGCAGCACTTTCCGTGCATGATCCGAGGGATCTCCGAAATGACTTCTCCGCCTTTGGCTCGTTTCCTCGGGCTCGCCTTGGTGCGGCGACTGCGGTGGCACGGCTGCCTTACGAGCATCTGACGAAGGATCTGACGAAGGTGCTCCGGCCGAGGGTGGCTTTTGCTGAACTGGCGAAGGTAGGCCCGACAACATGGACGCACCTCCGTGGGAGCTACTGTCCACTGACGATGGGTTACGCCGATGTCCCTTCTGCGCTGTAGAACTAGAGCTTTGGCGTAGAATGTGCTCCATTTCGTCCACCCTCGCGTGCAGGTTGGTGATGCCGTTTCCTAGCAGCTCTCCGGCGCCCGACAACCTGGAGACCAAGTCGCCAAGCCTTTGCACAAGGACATCTCGGCTGTCCTGGCTCAAGTCCTCTTGGGTGTCTTGATCGACTGCTGCAAGATGATGATTTGGTTTTGCAGAACGATGTAAAACCGGGGAATGTCGCAAGGGGGAGAGCGGAGACATGCCCAAAGAATGAAGGCTCATTGAGGGAGAGGGCGGCGGTGATAGACTGATGACTCCATCTTCAGCATAGTACTCCTGGCTTTTGTCGCCATCGAGCGACGGCGTTCGCGGCTCAGAGAATGCCTCGTCTTCTGAATCCTCCGACATCAGGCGCGACTGGCGTGTGCACAGCTGTGTGCGATGTAAGGATGCCGATAGGTGACAACTGGACTGATGTCAATGGTGCAAGTTGTTAAGATGATCAGTGTGCGCGAATCAGAATTTCCCGTCTTGCTGCTGCCGCATCTCCTTTGTTAATGACATGCCATCGCTGCATTTCCTTACGTTAGGCCCAAGATGGCTTCAATTCTTCTGGGGTGGTTGAGTCGGACCCCGAAGAAGTTTTGGCCTAAGGAGCCATACACCATAAGCAGCATAGCGAGTGGATTGGCCAATGCACACCGCCGGAGCCCCCAACCCCAGCGTACAGGCGTTCGATAGGCGACATTTTGGTATACTTACCTACGCTGTATGATAGATATACTTTGCAATTTGCAAGCACTTGATTAACTGTCGCGGCAAGTTCAGAAAGTCGATTCTTGGAGTATGTAGATGCGAACAGTCGACAGTTGCCTGTACTAATAAGCACAGGCCAGTTTACGTGTTTACTAAATTAAAATTTAATAAGCGTTAAAACCCTGAGATACGTTAAAAATCCTAGGATAGTTTTTACTTTAGTTTTTATATAAATCTTATTAAAATTAAATAGTTTAACTTAATATTAAATTAATAACGTATTAAATATTAAATAATAAATAAAATAATAAATAAAATTATATATAACGTAGTTTATTATTAAGTCGCTTATATTATTAAGTCGCTCACTTTTCTACTCGACTTATTTTATTAAACTTTAATACGTAATAACTTTATAATTATAATGCTTAATTTATTTTAAAAAGAGCGAATTATTTTAGTAATTTAAGTAACGCGAAACCCTTTAAACCGTTTAAATTAAAAGCACGCTACCGCTACGTATAACGTTTTATACGAAACTTTACGCGACCGAATATACGGTTAAACTTTACGACGTAATACTCGAAATTTATAATATAAATTAAATTTAATTAAAAAAGAGGTGTTTCGTAATTATATAATCGATTTAAATACCCGAGGGATGCCTTTTAATTTTAGTGTTATAAGAGATATAGCTAATCTTTTTACCGCGTCGCGCGGCGGCGACCGCGTCGGTAAGCACTAGGTTAAGCGCTTTATTAATCGGAACCCGAACTTTAAAACCCGAATAAACCGTTAATACGATTATTAAAAGGCTTTTTATAAAAATATAAATATTATTTCCGGCTAGTTTAAACTAATCGCGAATATTAAGGTTAAATACGGTATTTTAAATAAAAATATATAAAATTTCGACGAAACCGGCTTTATAATAAGTATAATCGGGTTAACCCTCGTCGTAATACGCGCCGATCGGCGTGGGAAAGCGAAGTCGATTTAGCTTAATAATCGGGAATAGTTAATAGCGATTAAATATATTAATTCGTAAAGCTAATACATTTCGCCGTTTTTAATTATTTAAAGCTAATATTACTTAATGAACTAAGCTATTAAATACGACTTACCGAGTAATTAAGTAATTAAACCGATTTTAAATAATTAAATAAATAATAAAACAGGCTTAAATTAAATTAAATACTTCGATAAGTATATTAAGTCGCGAACGAAAGGTTTATATCGCCTTTTAATTCTCGACGGCTATAAGAGCTATATTTCGGCCGAATTCGAGGTATACTATAAAAATAACGGCATTATTACGCTTAATATACCTCCTTACTTTTTTTATTTACTTTAACTATTAAATATAATACTTTATTTACTTTTAAAGCGCGCGTATTCGAAAGAAATCGAGCTATTTATTAAGGCCTCGATAAATTATATTACGAAGCTCGAGATTTTTATCGCGTTTAAAGCTATATATTTCGCTATTTTTACGAAAATTAATATTAAATTTAAATTTAACGTATCCGGCTTAGTATTTTATAACCCGAACGAGGTAATTAATAAATTAAATATATGTCTTCGAACGCTTATACTTAGCTCGTCGCGTTCGGGAATAACTAGTATTTATAACCTTTAAACGCTATTTAACTCGTAATAAACGATTAAATACTTTATTTATATTAAAAAAAGGTTTTTATTTATTAAAAAAAGCTTTCCGACGCCGATTTTAAATATAATAAACTAAATAACGAAAAATATATATATAGTCGTATATAAAATAACCTTTATAAAGGATCGAATGCGTACTTTAAAAGAGGCTAATTTAGCCCTTTCGAAGCGCCGGAGAGCTAAAAAGTCGCGAGTCCAGCTTGGAGGAGCCCTTACTATTTAAGAATTTTAAGCGCTGCAGGACGAAAAGGCAAAAGGGAAGCGTTCAGCGACCGGCGAAGGCGAAAATAGGGGTTCGTCGAAGCGGCGCGCGACGGGCGGCAGGCGCTGTGGCATTTGCGGCGAAACAGGTCATAATGCGCGAATATGTGAAAAGGATATAGAATTAAGTAGCGATTTCGATAGCGAGTAGTTTTAATTAATTTAATATATTATAATTAAATTAATTTATATAAAAATATTAAAAAGTAATAAAAGTAGGCGACTTAATAATATAGGCGACTCGGTAGTAAACCACGTTAAAGTTTTTAAAATATCGATTTTAAATATTTTAAAAAGGATTTTAATATTATTAACGTATTATTACCGATCGATTAATTTTACCGTACTTTAACCGGCGCGAAAAGCTTAAATTAAACTTATCCTTTATATTTTTTTTAACTTATAATCCTTATTACTTAAATTAATACTAATTTTAATACATTTATTATTAATTTTAATATTAACTCGAAATAATAATATTAAAATATTAAAGATATTATTAAAATTAAAAGTAAGGTTATATTTTAATTATTCACTATTTATTAATTATAATAATAAAAATTTAAAAGTAATTTCTACTATTTTTTAATTAAAAAAATAATTCTTAATACGTATTATCGATTTAAAATTTATCGTTATTAATATTAGATTTTTTTATTAATAAAAGGTGGTTTATATTATTAAAAGAAATAATTAGGGTTATTTTTTTAAAATTAATTAGTTAATAAATTTACGATAACGTGGTTTACTATTAAGTGGTCCGTATTATTAAGTGGTTTACCCTCACTATTTCTCGACCCTTATTAAACTTTAACGCGTAATAACTTTATAACTATAATGTTTAATTTAATTTAAAAAGACCGGATCGGTTTAGTTATTTAAGCGACACGAAAGCCCTTAAATTTATTAAGTGAAAGAGATGCTGCAAAAGTATACGACGTTTTTAAAACTATTTTACGTTATCGAATTTACGGCCGAACCTTATAACGCGATATTCGACACCCACGGTATAAATTAGATACGAATAAAGAAAAAGGTGTTTCGTAAATATATAATTAATTTAGATACCCGCGGGATGTTTCCTAAGATCGCTAGTGTGGAAAATATGGCTAATTTTTTTACCGCGTTGCGCGGCGGCGAACGCGTCGGCAAGCACTGGGTTAGGCGATTTATTAACCGTAACCTAGACTTTAAAATTAGAATAAATCGTCGATACGATTATTAAAGGGCTTTTTACGAAAATTTAAACGTTATTTCCGGCTAGTTTAGGCTAGTTGCGAATATAAAGGCTAAATACGGCATTTTAAACGAAGATATATAGAATTTCGACGAGACCGGCTTTATAATAAGCATAATTAAATTAACCCTCGTCGTAATACGCGCCGATCGGCGTAAAAAAACGAAATCGGTCTAGCTTAATAATCGGGAATAGTCGACGGCGATTAAATGTATTAATTCGTAAAGTTAATATATTCCGCCTTTTTAATTATTTAAAACTAATATTACTTCGCGAACTAGTCGCGCGAGAGTAGTTTACCGGGCGATTAGGTAATTAAACCGATTTTTAATAGATAAATCGATAATAAAATAAGCTTAAACTAGATTAAGCATTTCGATAAATATATTAAATCGTAAACGAAGGGTCGCTACCGCTTCTTAATTCTCGACGGCCACGAGAGCCACATTTCGGCCGAATTCGAGGTATATTACTAAGATAACGACATTATTATTATTAGTATATCTTTTTATTTATCGCACTTACTTTAACCTCTCGATATAATACTTTATTCGCCTTTAAAGCGTGTTTATTCGAAAGAAATCGAGCTATTTATTAAAGCCTCGATAAATTATATTACGAAGTTTAAGTTTTTTATCGCGTTTAAAGCTATATATTTCGCTATTTTTACGAAAATTAATATTAAATTTAAATTTAGCGTATCCGGTTTAATACCTTATAACTTAAACGAGGTAATTAATAAATTAAATGTGCGTCTCCGGACGTTTATACTTAGCTTATCCCGTCTAGGAACGGCTAGTATTTACGACTTTTAAACGCCGTTTAACCTTTAATAAATAACTAAACACTCTATTTATATTAAAAAAGGGTGTCTACCTATTAAAAAAGCTCTCCGACGCCGATTTTAAATACGGTAAACTAAATAACGAAAAATATAATTAAAATAGTTTATAAAATAACCTTTATATATAATCGGATATGTATTTTAAAAGAGGCCAATTTAGCCTTTTCGAAACGCCGGAGAGTTAAAAAGTCGCGAGTTTAGCTTAGAGGAGCCTTTACAATTAAAGAATTTCGAAGGCTGCAGGACGAAAAGGTAAAAGGGAAGCGTTTAGCGACCGACGAAGGCGAAAATAGTGGTTTATTAAAGCGGCGCGCGACGGGCGGCAGGCGTTATAACATTTGCGGCCAAATAAGTTATAATGCGCGAATATGTAAAAAAATATAAAATTAAGTAACGATTCGAATAACGAGTAGTTTTAATTAATTTAAAATATCGTGGTTAAAATAACTTTTATAAAAGTGTCGAGAAGTAATAAAAGTAGACTATTTAATAATACGGGCTATTTAATAATAAACCACGTTATTTAGTTTTATTAATAAATATATTCTTTTATTTTATTTTTAATTAAGCGTTATATTTATAATTATTAATTTACGAGTTTATAATAACGTGGCTAAATAAATATTAAAATAGTAAAGTAAGTTAAAAGAAATAAAAAGATGGGGTAATACGGTTAGCCCGTGCGCACCACTTATTTTAATGCGATTTTTAAGATGCGGAATTTTTTCGATTTCTTTTCCTTTTCGTCTTTTTTTAATTAAGCTAAATCGATTTATATAACGTGGTTTACTATTAAGTGGTCCGTATTATTAAGTGGTTCACCCTTACTATTTTTCGACCTTTATTAAACTTTAACGCGTAATAACTTTATAACTATAATGCTTAATTTAATTTAAAAAAACCGGATCGGTTTAGCTATTTAAGCAATACGAAAGCCCTTAAATCCATTAAGTAAAAAAGATACTATAAAAGTATACGACGTTCTTAAAACCACTTTACGTTACCGAATTCACAGCCGAACCTTATAACGCGATATTCGATATTTACGATATAAATTAAATACGAATAAAAGGAGGTACTTCGTAAATATATAATTAATTTAAATACCCGCGGGATATCTCTTAAAATCGCTAATATAAAAAATATAGCTAATTTTTTTACCGCGTCGCGCGGCGGCGAACGCGTCGGTAAGCACTAGGTTAGGCGATTTATTAACCGTAACCTAGACTTTAAAACTAGAATAAATCGTTAATACGATTATTAAAGGGCCCTTTACGAGGATTTAAACGTTATTTCCGGCTGGTTTAAATTAATCGCGAATATAAAGGCTAAATACGGTATTTTAAACGAAGATATATAAAATTTCAACGAGACCGGTTTTATAATAAGTATAATTAAATTAATCCTTATCGTAATACGCGCCGATCGGCGTAAGAAAACGAAATCGGTTTAGTTTAATAATCGAGAATAATCGACGGCGATTAAATATATTAATTTATAAAACTAATATATTCCGTTTTTTTAATCGTTTAAAGCTAATATTACTTCGCGAACTAGTCGCGCGAAAATAGTTTATTAAGCGATTAAATAATTAAACCGACTTTTAATAAATAAACCGATAATAAAATAAGCCTAAACTAAATTAAGTATTTCGATAAACATATTAAATCGTAAACGAAAAATCGCTACCGCCTCTTAATTCTCGACGGCTACGAGAGCCACATTTCGGCCGAATTCGAAATATATTACTAAAATAACGATATTATTATTATTAATATACCTCTTTATTTATCGTATTTATTTTAACTTTTTAATATAGTACTTTATTCGCCTTTAAAACGTACTTATTCGAAAAAAATCGAGTTATTTATTAAAGCCTTAATAAACTACATTACGAAGCTCGAGTTTTTTATCGCGTTTAAAGCTATATATTTCGTTATTTTTATAAAAATTAATATTAAATTTAAATTTAACGTATCTAGTTTAATACCTTATAACCCGAACGAAGTAATTAATAAATTAAATATACGTCTCCGAACGCCTATATTTAGCTTATCCCGTCCGGGGACGGCTAGTATTTACGACCTTTAAACGCCGTCTAACCTTTAATAAATAACTAAACACTTTATTTATATTAAAAAAAGGTGTTTATTTATTAAAAAAGCTCTTTAACGCCGATTTTAAATACGATAGACTAAATAACGAAAAGTATAATTAAAATAGCTTATAAAATAACCTTTATATATAATTAGATACGTATTTTAAAAAAGGCTAATTTAGCCTTTTCGAAGCGCCGGAGAGCTAAAAAATCGCGAGTCCAGCTTAAAAAAACCTTTACGATTAAGGAATCTCGAAGGCTGCAAGACGAAAAGGTAAAAGGAAAGCGTCCAGCGACCGACGAAGGCGAAAATAGTGGTTTATTAAAGCGGCGCGCGACGGGCGGCAGGCGCTGTGGTATTTGCGGCTAAATAGGTTATAATGCGCGAATATATAAAAAGAATATAAAATTAAATAGCGATTCGAATAACGAATAGTTTTAATTAATTTAAAATATTATGGTTAAAATAACTTTTATAAAAGTATCGAGAAGTAATAAAGGTGGATCACTTAATAATACGGGCCACTTAATAGTAAACCACGTTAATTAATTATTTTTTAATTTTAATAATTTACTTAACGTAATTTATTATTACACGACGTATATTATTTAACGACGCATTTTTTTAATTTTTTAATTTTTTTATATAAATTAATTTAATTATAACGCTTAAAATTAATTAAAACTATTCGCTATTCGATTCTTCGCTTAATTCTATATCTTTTTTATATATTTGCGCATTGTAACCTGTTTCGCCGTAAACATCACAGCGCCTTTTACCGGTCGCCCTCCGTTTCGATAAACCTTTATTTTTACCTTTATCGGGCGCTAAACGCTTCCTTTTTATCTTTTCGTTTTATAGTTATTAAAATTCCTTAATAATAAAAGTTTTTTTAAATTAAACTCGCGACTTTTTAACTCTTCGGCGCTTAAAAATATTAAATTAACCTCTTTTAATATATATATCTTATCGCGTATAAAGGTTATTTTATAAGCTATTTTAATTATACCTTTCGCTATTTAATTTATTATATTTAAAATCGGCGTTAAAAAGCTTTTTTAATAAGTAAACACCCTTTTTTAATATAAATAAAGTGCTTAATTATTTATTAAAAGTTAAACAACGTTTAAAAGTCGTAAATACTAGCCGTCCTCGAGCGAGATAAATTAAATATAAACGTTTAAAAACGTATATTTAATTTATTAATTACCTCGTTAAAATTATAAAGGATTAAATTAAAAGCGTTAAATCCGGATTTAATATTATTTTCCGTAAAAATAGCGAAATACGCGGCCTTAAAAGCGATAAAAAACTCGAGCTTTATAATATAATTTATCGAGGCCTTAATAAATAGCTCGATTTTCTTTAAATAAATACGTTTTAAAGCCGAATAAAATACTATATTAAGTAGTTAAAATAAGTAAAATAAATAGAGAGGCATACCGAGTATAATAATATTATTATCTTAGTAATATACCTCGAATTCGGCCGAAATATAGCTCTCGTAGCTATCGATAATTAAGAGGCGGTGGGAACTTTTCGTTTACGCTTTAGTGTATTTATCGAAGTGTTTAATTTAATTTAAGCTTATTTTATTATTAGTTTAATTATTAAAAGTCGGTTTAATTATTTAATCGCTCGGTAAATCGGTTTCGCGAGATTAATTCGCGAAGTAATATTAGCTTTAAATAATTAAAAACGGTGAAATATATTAACTTTATAAATTAATATATTTAATCGCCGTTACCTATTCTCGATTATTAAATTAACCCGACTTTATTTTTTTACGCCGCTCGGCGTGTATTACGACGAGTATTAACCCGATTATACTTATTATAAAACCGGTCTCGTCGAAATTCTAAATATTTTCGTTAACGATCTCGTATTTCGCTTTTATATTCGCGATTAATGTAAACTAAATAGAAATAACTTTAAAATCTTTATAAAAAACTTTTTTAATAATCGTATTAACGATTTATTTTAATTTTTAAGTTTAAGTTACGGTCGATAAAGCGTTTAATTTAATACTTATCAATATAGTCGCCGCTACGCGCCGTGGTAAATAAATTAGCTATATTTTCTATACTAGCGAAATTAAAAGGTATCCCTCGGGTATTTAAATTAATTATATACTCGCGAAGTACCTTTTTTTAATCGGGTTTAATCGATGTTAATTATATACGATTTCGCGTCGTAGAGTTCAGCCGCGGAGTCGGTAATTTATAAAGGATTATAAGACTCGGAAAGCCTTCGTAGTAGCCTTTTAATTAATGGGTTTTAAAGGGTTTCGTGTCGCTTAAATCGTTAAAACGATTCGATATTTTAATAACTCGTTAAAGTTTAATTAATATAATTAATTAAAAAGTAATACGAAAAATAATATAATCCGCTTAATAGTAAACCACGTTATTATTTTTATATAAATTAATTTAATTATAATATTTTAAATTAATTAAAATTACTCGTTATTCGATTTATTACTCGATTTTATATCTTTTTTATAAGTTTCGCATTATAACCTATTTCGCCGCAGGTGTTATAACGCCTTTCACCGGTCGCCCTCCGTTTCGACGAACCCCCGTTTCGCCTTTATCAGTCGCTGAACGCTTCCCTTTTACCTTTTCGTCCTGTAGTTTTCGAAATTCCTTAATAGTAAAGGCTTTTTAAGCTAGACTCGCGACTTTTTAACTCTCCGGCGCTTTAAAAAGGCTAAATTAACCTTTTTAAAATATATATTCGATTATATATAAAAATTATTTTATAAACTATTTTAATTATATTTTTCGTTATTTAATTTATTATATTTAAAATCGATATTAAAGAGCTTTTATAATAAGTAAAGACTTTATTTTTAATAAAAATAAAATATTTAATCGTTTATTATAAGTTAAATAACGTTTAAAAGTTATAAGTACTAATCGTCCTCGAACGCGACGAGCTAAGTATAAGCGTTTAAAGATATATATTTAATTTATTAATTAATATAATTTACTATTACGCGACGTATATTACTTAACGACGCACTTTTTTTATTTTTCGATTTTTTTATATAAATTAATTTAAATATAACGCTTAAAATTAATTAAAACTATTCGTTATTTAATTCTTTATTTAATTTTATATTCTTTTTATATATTCGCGTATTATAACCTGTTTCGCCGTAAATACTATAACGTTTTCCACCGGTCGCCCTCCGCTTTAATAAACCCCTATTTTTATTTTTATCGGGCGCTAAACGCTTCCCTTTTTACCTTCTCGTTTTATAGCTGCTGAGATTCCTTAATAATAAAGGCTTCTCTAAGTTAAACTCGCGATTTTTTAACTCTTCGACGCTTAAAAAGTACTAAATTAACTTTTTTTAATATATATATTTTATTACGTATAACGTAGTTTATTACTACGTAACGTATATTACTTAGCGACGTATTTAAATTTAATTTTAATATAATTAAACTTTAACGCGTAATACTTTTATAATTATAATACTTAATTAATTTTAAAAAAATCGGATAGTTTTAATAATTTAAGTAATACGAAACGAACCGAATTAAATAAGCTAAAAAATAATAATAAAAGCTTATAATATACCCGAATTAATTTTATATTATCGAATTTACGGCCGAATTTTAAAACGCGAAATCCGACCGAAACGACGTAAATTAAATTTAATTAAAAGGAAATACTTCGTAAATATATAATTAATTTAGATATCCGAGGGATGCCTCCCGATTTCGCTAGTGTAAAAAATATAGCTAATTTTTTTACCGCGTCGCGCGGCGGCGACCGCGTCGGTAAATACTAAGTTAAGCGCTTTATTAATCGTAACCCGGATTTAAAGATTAAAATAAATCGTCGATACGATTATTAAAAAGCTTTTTACGAAAATTTTAAAATTATTTCCGGCTAATTTATATTAATTATAAATATAAAGGCGAAATACGAGATCGTTAACGAAAATATTTAAAATTTTAATAAGACCGGCTTTATAATAAGTATAATCGGGTTAATACTCGTCGTAATACGCGCTAAGCGGCGTAAAAAAACGAAATCGGTTTAGCTTAATAATCGGGAATAAATAACGGCGATTAAATACATTAATTCGTAAAGCTAATATATTTCGCCGTTTTTAATCATTTAAAGCTAATATTACTTTATAAACTAATCTCGCGAAACCGATTTACCGGGCGACTAAGTAATTAAGCCGATTTTTAATAATTAAATTAATAACGAAATAAGCTTAAACTAGATTAAGTATTTCGATAAATATATTAAAACGTAAACGAAAAGTTTTTACTGTTTTTTAATTATCGATAACTACGAAAGTTATATTTCGGCCGAATTCGAAGTATATTACTAAAATAATAATATTATTATACTTAATATACTTTTTTATTTATTTCATTTATTTTAATTACTTAATATAATACTTTATTCGGCTTTAAAACGTATTTATTTAAAAAAAAATCGAACTGTTTATTAAGGCCTTAATAAATTATATTATAAAGCTCGAGTTTTTTATCGCTTTTAAGGCCGCGTATTTCGCTATTTTTACGGAAAATAATATTAAATCCGGATTTAACGCTTTTAATTTAATACCTTATAATCTCGACGAGGTAATTAATAAATTAAATATATATCTCTAACGTGGTTTATTACTACGCGACGTATATTACTTAGCGACGCACTTTTTCCATTTTTCGATCTTTTTATATAAATTAATTTAATTATAACGCTTAAAATTAATTAAAATTACTCGTTATTCGATTCTTCGCTTAATTTTATATCTTTTTATATGTTTACGCATTATAACCTGTCTCGCCGTAAATATTACAACGCCTTTTACCGGTCGCCCTTTGTTTCGACGAACCCTTATTTTTACTTTTATCGGGCGCTAAACGCTTCCCTTTTACCTTCTCGTCTTATAGCTACTGAGATTCCTTAATAGTAAAGGCTTTTTTAAACTAGACTCGCGATTTTTTAGCTCTCCGGCGTTTAAAAAGTGTTAAATTAATCTCCTTTAATATATATATCTTATCGCGTATAAAGGTTATTTTATAAGCTATTTTAATTATATTCTTCGTTATTTAGTTTACCGTATTTAAAATCGGTGTCGGAGAGCTTTTTTAATAAATAAACATTTTTTTTTAATATAAATAAAGTACTTAATTATTTATTAAAGGTTAAACGGCGTTTAAGGGTCGTAAGTACTAGCCGTCCCCGGACGGGATAGGTTAAATATAGGCGTTTAGAAACATATATTTAATTTATTAATTACTTTGTCGAGATTATAAAAAACTAAACTAGAAACGCTAAATCCGGATTTAATGTTATTTTTTATAAAAATAACGAAATACGCGGCCTTAAAGGCGATAAAAACTCGAGCTTCGTAATATAATTTATTAAAGCTTTAATAAATAGCTCGATTTCCTTTAAATAAGCACGCTTTAAAGCCGAATAAAATACTATATCGAGTAATTAAAGCAGGTGAAATAAATAGGGAGGCATACCGAGTGTAATAATATTATTATTTTAGTAGTATACCTCGAATTCGGCCGAAATATAGCTCTCGTGGCTATCGATAATCAGGAGGCGGTGGGAACCTTTTATTTGCGTTTTAGTGTATTTATCGAAGTGTTTAATCTAGTTTAAACCTGTTTCGTTATTAATTTAGCTATTAGAAATCGGCTTAATTACCTAGTCGCCCGGTAAATCGGTTTCGCGGGATTAGTTCGCGAGGTAATATTAGTTTTAAACGATTAAAAACGGCGGAATATATTAGCTTTACGAATTAATATATTTAATCGCCGTTGCTTATTCCTAATTATTAAGCTAAACCGACTTCGCTTTTTTACGCCGCTCGGCGCGTATTACAACGAGTATTAATTTAATTATGTTTATTATAAAGCCGGTTTCGTTGAAATTTTAAATATTTTCGTTAACGATCCCGTATTTCGCTTTTATATTCGCGATTAGCGTAAACTAACCGGAAATAATTTTAAAATTTTCGTAAAAAGCTTTTTAATAATCGTATCGACGATTTATTTTAGTCTTTAAGTCCGGGTTACAATCGATAAAACGCCTAACCTAATGCTTACCGACGCGGTCGCCGCCGCGCGACGCGGTAAAAAATTAGCCATATTTTTACACTAGCGAGATCGGGAGGCATCCCTCGGATATCTAAATTAATTATATATTTACGAAGTACTTTTTTTAATTAAATTTAATTTACGTCGTTTCGGTCGGATTTCGCGTTTTAAAATTCGGCCGTAAATTTAATAACGTAAAATTAATTCGAGTATATTATAAACTTTTATTATTATTCTTTAATTTATTTAATTCGATTCGTTTCGTATCGTTTAAATTATTAAAACTATTCGATCTTTTAAAATTAATTAAGCATTATAATTATAAAGATATTACGCGTTAAAGTTTAATTATATTAAAATTAAATTTAAATGCGTCGCTAAGTAATATGCGTCGCGTAGTGATAAACTACGTTACCTCGTTTAAATAATAAAATATTAAACCGGATACGTTAAATTTAAATTTAATATTACTTTTTATAAAAATAATAAAATACGCGGCCTTAAAGGCGATAAAAAACTTTAACTTAATAATATAATTTATTAACGCTTTAATAAATAGCTCGATTTTTTTAAATATATACGTTTTAACGGCGAATAAAGTATTATATTTAATAGTTAAAGTAAGTAAAAAAAGTAAGGAGGTATATTAAGCGTAATAATGCCGTTATCTTTATAGTATACCTCGAATTCGGCCGAAATATAGCTCTCGTAATCGTTTAAGATTAGGAAACGATAAGAGTTTTTCGTTCGCGACTTAGTATATTTATCGAAGTGCCGGATTTAGTTTAAGCCCGTTTCGTTATCGATTTAACCCTTAATAATCGGTTTAATTATTTAATCGCCCGGTAAATCCTATTTACGCGATTAGTTTACGAAGTAATATTAATTTTAAACGATTAAAAACAGCGAAATATATTAGTTTTATAAATTAATATATTTAATAATTATCGATTATTTTTAATTATTAAACTAAACCGATTTCGTTTTCTTATATTAATCGGCGCGTATTACGACGAGTATTAACCCGATTATACTTATTATAAAACCGGTCTCGTCGAAATTCTATATATTTTTATTAATAATACCGTATTTAACTTTTATATTCGCGACTAGCGTAAATTAGCCGGAAATAATACCCGGATTTTTATAAAAGGCCCTTTAATAATCGTATCGACGGTTTATTTAGGTTTTAAAGTTCGGGTTACGGTTAATAAAGCGTTTAACTTAGTGTTTACTAACACGGTCGCCCTCTCGCGACGCGGTAAAAAAATTAACTATATCTCTTATAACACTAAGATTAAAAAGCATCCCTAAAGTATTTAAGTTAAATATATAATTATAAAACACCTCTTTTTTATTAAATTTAATTTATACTGTCGCTATCGGATTTCGCGTCGTAAGTTTCGGCTATTAATTCGATCGCTTAACGTAGATAAAAAAATATCGTACGCTTTTATAATAGCTCTTTAATTACTTTTATTCGATCCTTTTCGTGTCGTTTAAATTACTAGAAAATACGATTTTCTTTAAATTTAATCGGCATTATAATTATTAAATTATTACGTGTTAAAGTTTAATTAAGTAAATTAATAGAAAAAGTGTTTAACGAGGTAATATATTCGGTGAGGTGTTAAACCACGTTAAGTTAATTTATTATAATTAATAATTAAATATAATATAAATATATACGACGCGTTAAATTACGATTTTACGTATTTTAATAATATTTTACTATTAAAATTAAATTAACGCGGTGATTAATTATTTTAAGATTTTTAGCGTATTTTAAAGTTTTAACGCCTATTAAATTTTAATTTAATAAGTACGTAATATAGCCTATGCCTACTAGTAGTTATTTTAGGTACTTTAGATAATTAACGATAAGGGTGGCGTTTTTTCTTTTTACGTCATGCAGCGTCGTATGAGTATGTATGCACCCTTCCCCGTCGCTGTCTCTTATTTCGCACAGGTAGGCGGAAGACAGCCTGTGAACACTAGATCTGAGACTCACAGTTGCAGCTGCACACCACGTGGGGGCAAGCTTCAGGCTCTATACAAGACTTCTATACAAGACCCAGCAGCCAGCCTCCTATTTTCTCTTTGGTGAGCAAGCCCCCATGCCGAGGACGAGTAGTCAGTAAGTAGGGTAGTAATAGGCATTGTTCACTCGAGCGGTAAGTGTCGGTAGTCGAGTTAGTGTGATGTTGTCCCTCTCATAATGCCGCATAGCATACCTGCTAAGTAGGTAGGTAGTAGGTAGCATTGATGAACGAGACGTATGTGTGGGCGAATCTCACCGACTCGACGGGCAGCGCCTGCATCGTAGGCGTAGGCGTATGCGTAGGCGCAGGCGGAATCAGTCTGTTGAACGAAGTCTCACATGTTTGGACCGGAGAGTTCTGTAGCAGAGTATATCCCGACCCAACACCGTCTTGATTTACTGTCACACGTAGTCGCCTGTCGCCGAGTCCACCGGCCATTTGATAGAGTCGAACGCGGCCCACCAACCGTAGGCCTATGAAATGCCCTGTAAAGAGAACCTCGGTAGAGTGTACGCCCGTGTTCCGTCATAGCAGAATCGCGGGGTCCAGCGCCTAGAGAGCCTAGAGAGCCTAGAGAGCGTGGGCTTGGGGCTTTTTGGAGACCTGTGGACAGGGGTGACGTTAGCTCGTCTGGACTCGGCATAGAGTTCCCATTATCCTTTTAAGCTGCTATTCAACTTTCCTTGTTGCCGAAGCAAAGCCGCCAGTCACTTCAGCAAAGTACGTATCACACGACCTCTGGACCTTGGCCTGGCAGCATCCATTCGAACTCCAACTCTCTCCATGGAACCTCAATGCCCCTTTTCGCGCTTTTCCTGAGCATCCTCCAGACTCGGCCGGTCTTCAGCAGCACTGGCGGCTCCCTCCCAGAGCCATAATCCCCCATCATGTCTTGGAAAGCTTCCACCCAGCTGATGGATACCATCCGTCACTATGCAAACTTCCCGGCCACTGGGGTGAGCTTGAGGCAGATGGTCCAGTTCGGCGAGAAGCCATCGATTGGTGAGTCCCAAAGGAAAAGTGCATTGTGTTACTGCTCTCAATTCGGGGACTGTTTGCGCCCTTTGATTCGATTTTGTTGCCGGATTGTGTAGGAGCTGTTGCATGCTAACCCACCAGCCTCTCCCACAGGAACTCTATTCCGAGCCTCGCAATTCCTCGCTGAAGAACTCCCAATCCGTCTCGCACACCGAGTCGAAGAGCTCAACACCCTCCCCGATGGCCTCAGCGACATGCCCTCGGTCAAAAGGGTGGCTGACTGGTATGCACAATCTTTGAGGTGAGCAACACACGCACACAACACTCCGCCCCGCGCGGTTGCGGTCGCAACTTCTCAAATCTTAGCTCACGGGCCCTGACATGTGACAACTGTAGGAAATCACCACACTTCCGCGACCAAGCCTCGACAAACAAGTAAAGGAGCGGTTATTGAAACCCGGTCGCTTCAACGGCAAGACCTCGGCCATGCTGTCCGAGGCCACGCCCAACCCCAGCCTGGAACAGGGCCAGTACGCCTCCATGAACGAGAGCATCAGCAGTAGCAGCGGGGCCAAGAAGCAGCACGCGGCCCGGCGGTACTTCGCCATGGTCGATGACAATGGGGACTGGCCCCCGGACCTGCAGGCCTACAACCAGAAGTTCTCGCAGACGCTCAACAAGATCAAGCGGCGGCACGACGGGGTGGTGACGACGATGGCGCAGGGCATCCTCGAGTACAAGCGCAAGCGCCAGCGAATGCAGATCGACAACAACATCCAGTCCTTCCTCGACCGCTTCTACATGTCCCGGATAGGCATCCGCATGCTCATTGGGCAGCACATCGCCCTGACGGACCAGAGCCACCACCGCGACCCCACCTATGTCGGTATTATTTGCACCAAGACCAACGTGCGGGACCTCGCGCAGGAGGCCATCGAGAACGCCCGCTTCGTGTGCGAGGACCACTACGGTCTCTTCGAGGCGCCCAAGATCCAGCTCGTCTGCAACCCCAACCTGAACTTCATGTACGTGCCCGGCCACCTGTCACACATGCTCTTCGAGACGTTGAAGAACTCCCTGCGCGCCGTCGTCGAGACGCACGGCCAAGACAAGCAGGAGTTCCCCGTCACCAAGGTAATAGTAGCCGAAGGCAGGGAAGACATCACCATTAAGATATCGGACGAAGGAGGCGGCATCCCCGTAGCGCCATACCGTTGGTGTGGACTTATATGTATACAACCGTCGACCGCACCCCGAATCTGGACCCGGACTTCGATAAGAGCGATTTCAAGGCACCAATGGCAGGATTTGGCTACGGCTTGCCCATCTCGCGACTTTATGCTCGCTACTTCGGCGGCGATTTGAAGTTGATCAGCATGGAAGGGTAAGGTGTTACGAAACAAGCACACAGCTATAGATACACACTATGCTAACTCCGATACCTGTCTAGGTACGGTACTGATGTCTATCTACATCTGAACCGCCTTTCCAGCTCGTCAGAACCTCTGCAATAGCAATCAACAGTCATGAGGGAGTGGTTATCCCAAGGATTGGCGTCGAAGCAGAACATTAAGCGGCTCAAAGCGTTCGCCACCGAAATCTCCGAACGTAAGCAGGTCGGCGACATTGCCTCCATGGTGAACGAACGCTCTTCTCAGCATACCCAGGACAAGATCAGTACTGGCCAGCATTAGCAGAGCCCAGCACACACACACCTTGTCGTGTAAAGTATGGTCTCCCAGGAACGAACAAAGATATGAGACGACAATGTTCAAAAACGACTTGACCCCAAAGGAAAGTTCTTTTTCATAAACCGGAGATGTTTCAGGGGCTTCAAGGAAAGAGGGGAGGTGAGGAGAGAGAAGAGATAAGTGGAAGCTTTTATCATTGGGCTTTATATAGAGGGAGAAGAGAACGGGGCTTATTCGAAACCAGCTGAGAGGGAAGTTCGAAAATCACAAATCGTTTGATTATTCGGGGGTGGTCAGATTCCACCATTGGCGGGTTGTAGGATCAACGGGGCCGGCAGGAGGTATGACTGATTGATTACATTAGCTTTGCTTTGACAATATGGGACGATACTCATGTTCGGGCAAAGGCACACACACGGGTGGCTGGATTCAGGATTCAGAATAGGAGAAACCGTCATGTTTGCACACACATACACTTTATCACACCCACACACGGCGTTCTCGGGGCGGCCGTCGAAGGATCCAGGAAAGGAGGGGAATGCCCCCTTTTATATCTCTGGCTTCTAGTTTCCACATCATTTGCTATCACCTATACCTCTAGGGCATTTGTAGAATTGGGCATGCGTTCAAAACATTGATGTTGAAAGTATTATGTTTGTTTCTGTTGATTGAATATGAATAATACCTACATGCGCCTGTTTTGCCACAAACTTTCAAACCACCACGACTAACAATGAGTGATACAAATATACGGTTCGAGAGGATAAGAGAGAGAGAGAGGGCTGTCTACACGTATAAACATATTCCTAGCCAGCACCGTCCAAAATTCAGTTTGCATGCCCCCGCCCTTTGAACTCCAGCATACAAATTGATGCTCCATCAAAAAAAGATTATTTAAGCTTTGTACAAGAGATCCAAGAAGCCAGTCGCCAGATCGACGACGACAGTCTTGTTAGGCAAGCTGCCGGCAACGCCGTATAACGCCGCGCTATCGCCAGTGGCTGCGCCCTTGGCCTTGCCCTCGACGGCGCGGACGCGCTCCTTCTCACGCTCGGCCTCGATGACGGCCTCGAGGTCGGCCACGAGCTTCTCCCAGACCTTGACCATGGGCCGGGTGACGGCGATGTGCATGGCAGGCGGGTTCTGGAGGGCATTAAGGTGCCACCCCTTAGCGGACATGGCGTCGGCGATGTCGTAGATGTTGAGGTTGCGGGCGGTGAAGGCGACGACGGACACGAGGGGGGCGGCCTATGATCTGGAGCTCGGCCGACAGGGGGTGGTGAAGTCGTCGTGATGTGCTCGGCGATCTTCTTGGCGCAGCCGACGATTTGCACGCAGGCGTCTATGTAGCCCGGCTCGCCCACGCGCATCATTGACGTCCAGCAGCCGGCGATGAGGGCGCCCGGCCGCGACCCAGCGATACCGGGCGACGCGTAGACACCACCACTCCAGTCAGGTGACACGAAGTACTGGTATGTGCGCAGCTCTTGTGTACGGTACAGGACCGTCGAGTTGCCCTTGGGAGCGAAGCCATACTTGTGCGTGTCGCAGCTGATGGACGTCACACCCTTGAGGCGGAAATCAAAGGGCTCGGTCTCGAAGCCGGCCTTCTCGAGGAAGGGAACCAGGAAAGACCCCAGGCAGCAGTCGACATGCAGGGGGATGCGGCGCTTTACAGCAAGCTTGGACAGAGCCGAGATGTCGTCGATGATACCGTGAGGGGAAATTGGGGGCGGAGCCCACAAGGAGAACGGTGTTGCTGTTGATGAGACGGGATACACGGTGGACATCGACCTGGTGGGAGGGTGCGGGGCATGCGACAAGATGGATCTTGATCTTGAAGTACTCGCCGGCCTTGTGGAAGGCCGTGTGGGCCGTTTCGGGCAGGATCCTAGTTCTTTTATCAGTAACACAAACGGTGACGATTCAGCTCGCGGGTCCGCAACTTACATCTCGGGCTCGGTAACGCCCCCTCTCCACGTATGCCTTCTGCCTGGCGCTCAGGCAAGCCATGAGAATACTCTCCGTGCCACCGCTCGTCGAGACACCGGCTGCATTAGGCGGCGCATTGAACAAGGACAGCACCATGGCCACGACCTCTGCCTCCATCTTCCTTACACCGGGGAACACGTCCGGATGGATCGGGTTGGCGACGGTGAACTTGCCGTACGCCTCGGTCTGGAGCTTCAGCAGGTCGTCCTCGCCGTGGTAGACGGCGCCCGACACGAAACCGTCCTCCCAGCGCGTGTGGTCCATGTTGGCGAGGGTCTCGAGCTCGGTGCGCAGGGCATCATCGGTCCAGGGCTCTTTCGGCAGGCTCAGGTATCGGGTCTGGCCGGCCGGGATCATCTTGCCCTGCATCTTGGAGAGGGCCTCGTTGACCTGCTTCTTAACTTGGGTGCGCACACCCGGGGCGCGCAGGAAGTAGCCATAGAGAATCCGCCGGAGGTCCGTGTAAAGCTCTGCGATTGCGCCAAAGAGCCCGCGGCCCTTCAGCTTCCAGAAAGTGCGTCGAACGATGCGCCAGATGAAGAAGAAGAAGACGACATTGCGTACCCTGTAGAAAGGTGGGAGGGTCGGGTTAGCAGGGCGGGCGATTCGTTTTGGCTCCGACCGAGAAAGAGAGAGAAAGGCACAGGAGCAGACGGGATGCTTCGACTTACAGATCAAGGTTGATCAAAGCCAGCGAGTTAGCCGGCCGGTTCCGCTTCACTCTCTCGAAGCTTTCCCTCAGGCTGATGGGCATGCGCGTAGAGCCAGGCATGGTTACGACACTTCTCCCCAGAAGGGGTGCTTGTCTGGAGTATGGCCCTCACTGACGTGAGTTGGTGTGTGTATACCACGTACGAGCAGGATGAGGGATGGATTGTATATGCGTTTTAGAATGGCACAGATGGAACCGAGTGTGGATGGTGGTTGTTGATTTGGTTTACTCGACTGGAACGGAGCTGGGCAAGTTCGGGATGGATGTGTCTGTACATTTATCTCGGGGGTCTGCGAAGCCGCTAACCCGCACGGCACCCCTGTCCTGGTCCCCTCTACTGGTTCCTCCCCCAATTCGTCTCCTTGTACGCTATCGAAAAGCAACCTAGCCCGGCAAATCGTCACATGCAGACCAGCGAGAACAAAAGGCATGGATGGGTGGCAGTTGCCAGCCAATGAGTCGGCAGACGTGTCTTCAGGTCCAACGGACAGAGTGTCCCAGTTTGGGCTGCAGTCCCACGTTGAACGGGGGCAGCGGGTTATGACCTGCTTGATCAACATTGGATACATAGTTTTAATAGCGCCCAGCATGGCAAGTCATTGGAAGCGCTCTCGGGCGGCAGGCCACAGCTTCCCAGCGACCCAGCTCCAGACTCCAGGCTCCAGTAGGCTAAGCTCGGCTCTGCGAGTGCGAGTTATCTGATCTTATCAGATCCGAGGTTCAGTCGAGTCGCACAGCTGACATTTCTCGGCAATCTGACTGGCTGCTGGCGACCGCAAGCCTCACACCCTTGCATCGCATTTCATCGCAATCCAGATATCGTGGGTCGCATGGAAACTTGCCATTGTCCACACTTCTCGGACGACTCAATGGTAATTTAAAGTTCCCAGAGTTCCCACAACGCCCTGTCCTCGCAGTTTTTGCTGTCACAGCAACAACGAATCTCCGGCGCTGCCGAAGACGGCGGCATTCTCGCTCTGCAGTGGACAGTGTCGTACCACCTCGAGACCAGTGACCCGCAACCACAAAAACCCGAGGCTTAAGAATCACGTACTCTGATCTCATGTTGCTCACCTTGTTTGGTATTTCTTTATCCGGCCATGTGGTTTGGGCCTCGCAAACAACCATGTTGTGCGAGGTTATAAGCCCATGGGCCGGCCATGCCAAACAGTTACAACTGCACGTTCTCAAGATTGCCCCTTAGTTTGCCGGTAACATTGAAGCGAGAAGCCAATATTCAGTATACTTATACTTCCGACACTCTAGTCGCCGTGTAAATGCTACAATCCGCATGCCAAACACATTGCGGCCCCCAATAAGCGCCATATCTAAGTGTGTAGATCCCAACAGATGCCCCAAACGCATCAAACGCCAAGTGGCCGCGTTGCCTCGTCCATGGTCTTCGTGAGAGTCAATGTCCCGTCAGCCGCCCATTACTCGTCCCCAGTCCAACCAACGCTTAAGAAAGTCCAAACGCCTTCTGCCACTGGGGCAGGAATCGTTTCGCCTCTTCCTCACACTCACTTGGTGATCCAGTGATGCAACCAGGAAAGCGCACAACGATGTCTTCCTCCTTGTACTGTTCGCCTTGGCTGCTCTTGCTATAGGCGTTGATCAACCGCTGAGGCACGATAGCAAGCTTGGACAATATAGTGGGGTGCCACTGGACGATATGTTCCTGTTTTCACGTAAGCGACAGGACCTTGCGATACTGAGACTAGGGGGCTTACCAAGGCATGGGTCTCGGCTTTCTGGAAGTTATAGCTTCGATATAATGGGTCAAACCAAGTATCCAAGAAGAACTCGGCCCAGTCACCATTGCGTATTATGAAGCTACCAGCAGACAGTCCTTCCTTGTCCTGGGTGAGCACAAATGAAACGTCATCTCCCTTCAAGTGAGAGAAGGTCTTGATGATGCTGTCCGGAGGTACGACCGGCAGGTCCTTGATCATGCTAGTCTCCAGCTTGCGGGCACCCATCACGTAGTCCTCGACCTTGAGAGAAGGGTTCATGATCAACGAGTTCTGGTCCAAGTACCAGAAGAACCTTGCGTTGGGGTACTTGGCCATGGCGTGCCTCATAGCCGGCACTTTTGCCCAAGAGAGAGGCGAGCCGTTCAGGTCGTAGTCGCCCGACGATACAAGGTGAGTCTTGTAGCCTGTAGTGCCGTGTCAGTAATCTTTTGTGTCACGAATGTTGCGATTCTTCTTGCTCCGTACCGTGCATCTTTGCATATTCCCTCCTGTTTGATTTGGCGTTTCTTATGAATTCGGACCCGACCGCCTTCTCCTCAAATGCGGTGACGATTACCACTGGAGGGGTTCCCGTGATGATGCGCTTAGGGCTGGCTTTTGTTTTACTGCCGGAAAAGAGCCAAAGTAAGAATATGATGCTCAAGCCTGCGATCGCCACGAGCTTTAATCTGTTCCTCCGCAATGTCGATATTCGTGAGGATCGTGGCAGGAACGGGGGCGGATTCGAGCTTTTCCTCGGAGGGTATGCGAAGTGCATTGCGATTCGTGGGGGAGACCGAAGGCCTCGAGGAAAACGAGCGGACGAGTCGAATAACGAGGGGTCGAGTTTGTGCTGGTCAAATAGGTAGGCAACTTGCCAACTGGGCTATTTGATCTTGTGCGAGACTTTGCGCCAAGCTACCATGCAATTTCCCGTATCAGGCGGTAACCCGCAATTGAAAGCTGTCTGCAACTATGCGCGGCTGCTGTAACCTATGTCGGAGCGCGATTTAGTCGGGTCGACTGTCTTGGTTGAAGATGGAATGCGACGATAGTGTCCCCTCTGACTTTCGTCGGCGACGAGGACTGGCTGGGCGAGGCTGCTTGCTTCGGGGTGGTGGTAGTGGCCAGCCAGACAGATGGTGGGAGAGGCTCGGCGCAACTGTAGGCGCAAATCCGACAAAGGGGTTGAAGCGACCACCAAGAAAAACAAAGCTGCTATCGCGGCCACGGACGTTGTAACAGACTGTCTGACAAGGCCATTCAGCGAACCTCCATTACTTTATGCCTATGCTCGGTTTATCTTTGCAGCCGTGATGACAACAGGGTGGGTGATATTATTACTGCAGATCAGATCACAAATGTTGCCCGCCAGACTCCAGCGGATGATCAGCCCGGGCGTTGTGAATAATTTAATTAACAGCCTGTTAGTTTGGGATCTGGACCCTCCACTGTCCCAGGTCATTAACTCCTGCCAATCACGACTGACAGCGGCAGGAGTGCCCGACCCGCTTTCGAGTTGGATCCTGATCGCGCTCTAGCCCCTTCTAGCGAGATGACCCCCCTAGCCCCCTTGACCCCGGAAAGTTATTTGATGCAGTCAGTGAATGCGGCGCATTGCCTTCGATCATTTTACATATAATTGCTGGAGATGATGCCATTCAAAAGTCGTTAGAATAATGTAATTTTATTCTTGAATTTATGGATAGGTGATTTGGGATAGTCCCAGGCTCTTTTTCCAAGAGTCATTTGAGCTGTATAAGGTAAGCCCTCCGTATTACGTGCAAGGTATACATCAATATACATGTATGTCTCGATCTGGCCAGGCTTCAGCTTGTATCGTTCCCGTAAGGGGTAAGCTGAAGTCATGACAGCGAAAACTCCAAGGAGTTGCTGGCAGTAAGGCTACATCAACCGATGGCCAAGGACCGAGTCTGGAGAAGCATAGACAAGACGCCTAGCTAAAAGACAGTCACAAGGCACTCAATATCTGCACACAGACTAGTTGACACGATATGGAAGAGCAGCTTCGTGGCAACTTAAGAGTGTGCATGAATCAGAGACAGTCACGCCAATCACCAAAGAACGCGGCCCACGATGTAATGACTGCGAAGTTATCGGACAGGAAGTATACCCAGGAGCTATTGGTCTCTCCTTGGTTCTGGGGTTTCAGCCTGGGGCTCTTCCTCATCTTCCTCGTCCTTCTGCACATTCAGAACTCTTTGACTCGCCATGTCTAATGTGCGTTGGGTCCACTTTCGAGTTCCTGTCCAGACAGCCTAGAGATCGACAGTTAGTAAAAAGCTCCAAAGCAGGGGGGTACTGAAGAGTTGATGCTTACCCAGAAAAATGTGAAGACTCCGATCATGACGAGATACAGATTGATGTTCTCCATCCGATCACGCCCAGTACCTCCACGACGTCGAGCACCACCGCCGATAACGCCTGAGGTCCGCAAATTCCACCATTGCCAAGGGCCCATGGCGAAGAACGCCTTCACAAACCCAAGCAAGCCGAGGGAGAACATCCCTTGACGAAGTGGACCGACCATCCTTCCTCATCCAGGTCTCCCAGTGGAAATTCATCCTCAGCTTCCGAGTCGAAAAAGCCGATGCCTTCTCCTACCGTGGCTACAGGATCCAACCATAGACTGATGATAGGGTCCGCAACGAAGCCAAGCAGAAAGATACTGAGCATGACTATGAAGACGGCAAGCCCGAATGCCAAAATAGGACTTCGAAGCCTCTTCGCCCACGTCATTCTTTCTAGTTGATACTGGTATTTGCAGGTCGGACAATGAAACTGGCTGTCCGAGCCAGCGCTGGTGTATCTCCATTGCTGTAGGCAGCCTTCGTGGACATATCGCTGGCCGCCTTTGCACAAGCAGGGCGATATCAAATATCCGTTGTCTTCGCTGTGGTAGACTCTCTTCGCCGGGCGGTTCCCAAATACCTGACCGATGCCTCGCTCATACCTCGGCGATACATAGTCAAGACAAAAGCGGCACTGGCGAGCGTTAGGGTCATCTTCTGTGTCGATGTGATCTCCCCGCGTTTGTGTGCCAGGGCCGCTGGCCTCTGCTGTATACGAGTCCATTGCCCACAATACTACCTTCAGGAGCTGTGTAAGCTAGAATATTTTGTGGTTTTCGGGCTCGGCAGAGTAGAACAGGTCTGCAACTTCAGTCCCTACTTATATATGCGTGAAAAGAAAGATAAAAGACCAGATCCTTGCGGGTCCGTGTCCGTAGGGATGTTTGGAAATGCACACAAAGAGAAACAGGAATAAAGCGGCTTTGTGAGAAGACCTATAAGGAATTCATCATACTATTGTGATGACTCAGCTTTGAGAGCATGCAAGGCGAATGCAAGCCTGATGGGCAGCCAGACAGTCGTTGGGCTAGGGAATCTCGGTGTCCAGATCTCGTGTATGGTGGGATGATGGAATAGGTGGCAGGAAGTCAAAAGAGTTGTCGGTGCCAGGTACCGACAAGCGACAAGCGACAAGCAACAAGCGGAGGTGGACGGGAATTGGTCATCAGCCTAGGATGCCTGCCTCTCATTGGCCACACGACACAGCAATGCCGTAACTCCGGCTGTCTGTGGTTGCCGGTGTTGAACCCATTCGCGGTTCTCTATAACTCACGAGGCGAGCTGGTGAGTCCAGGCTCAAGGGATCATTCTGGCACTACCTTCTGGATGAAACGAGATCGCATGCTGAGGAAGAAATTTCGAGTGTTGCCAGGATGAAAAGAATCAGTCCCACCGTCAATTTGGCACTTGGCACCTCACCGAGTCTCACTTATGTCGGCACGGAACTTAGCAAGCACCGGGGTGGGGGACGAAGGGGGTGGGAGCTTGGACCCCTCCATCATCCATCAAGCGCCCTCGGTGGTGCTCCAGGCTCCTCAGCTCCCACCTAGTCCGCACCCAGGTACCCTGTACAGTACCCTGTAGCGTAGCTGGCCAGGCTGAAGGTCCAGGTGTACCTAAAGGAAGCTCTCGAACGCGCAAACTCCACGGTGCCTGGTTGGTGAAGCTCCCTCCCCAAACAACCCACCGCCCGCCAGCCTTGCCTTGCCTTGCCTTCTTAATCCCCCACAACCAAACGACGTCAACATCTGTCTTCAAGATTGCTCATTACCTACGACGTCGCCAACACCAGTAGTCTGTCGCAGCCATGGCGGATCGATACTCCTTCTCTCTGACCACCTTTTCCCCAAGGTAAGCTGCCCGGATAGCTAGCTCCACTTGGGAATCATCGCTGACTTACTTTGGTTGATAGTGGAAAGCTGGTCCAGATCGGTACGTCACCATCATAACGACACCTCGAGCTCGAGCTCGAGCTGTCCGAGGAAGAGAATCGGGAAAGTAGTTGCTGACCAACACGATCTTCAGAGTACGCCCTCAATGCCGTTAACCAAGGTGTCACTGCTCTTGGCATCAAAGGTAGGATTGCGTCCACTGGTTTATAGGACCAGGTCCAGACAACCATGGCCTTTTGCTTACAACACGGTAGCCACGAACGGTATCGTCTTAGCGACCGAGAAGAAGTCGTCTTCGCCCCTCGCCGACCCGGCATCACTGTCCAAGATCAGTCTCATCACACCCAACATCGGTATGGTCTATTCCGGCATGGGTCCGGATTACAGAGTCCTGGTCGACAAAGCCCGGAAGGTTTCCCATTCAAACTACAAGCAAGTCTACAACGAGTACCCCCTACCCGGATATTAGTCCAGGATGTCGCCCGAGTGATGCAAGAGGCTACCCAGTCTGGTGGTGTCCGCCCCTACGGGTGTCAGTCTGCTCATTGCTGGCTGGGACGAGGGTATCCTGCCGGACGAGCAGAAGGAGGTTGAGGGTGAATCTGAAGACATGGAGGGCGAGAAGAAGAAGTCCACAGGAAAGACTGGTGGAACCCTTAAGGGCGGTCCTATGCTGTACCAGGTCGATCCCTCTGGAAGCTATTTCCCTTGGAAGGCAACAGCCATCGGCAAGAGCGCGACTTCGGCCAAGACATTCCTGGAGAAGCGATACACAGAAGGCCTGGAGCTCGAGGATGCTGTGCACATCGCCCTGCTTACTCTGAAAGAGACCATTGAGGGAGAGATGAACGGCGAGACCATTGAGATTGGTAAGTTGAGCCCGAACGGATTGATGTGGCCGCCTAAGCGTCTGTATACTAACTGCTATCAGGTATTGTCGGCCCCCGGCAGACCATCTGCTCGGTGTTGAGGGCGTTGAGGGTGCGACCGGCCCTCGATTCCGGAAGCTGACACCCCAGGAGATCGAGGATTACTTGACGAATCTGTAATCTTAAGCCCTCCTTCAGCTTTCGGATAACGACGACACTCGCATGTATAATAGAACAACATAGAGGGTCAAGAAATGAATGTTACTATGTGTGACGAGATGGTTTCTGCACGATCATGAACGAATTGCGTGGGCCGCAGGCTACAGATAAAATGGTTGCGTCGGACCCGGGCGAGAAGGGCACTCTTGACCATGGGCTATCTGTTTCTGTAGTAATACCCAGCTGGCCATTTCCATTTGCTCCAGCAGTGTAAACCTCGCCACTCATCGTAAGGACTACGGCATGAGATTGCCCAATCGCACAATCGGCGACATCATGATCCTCGATGACAACCGGTGACGGGCTAGCAGAGATGTCATCCAAAAAGCCAGGCAAGCCAGGACGGCCACCCCAAGCGTATAGGTCGTTGCCCTCCGTCAATGCCATCAAGAGATAACCAGCGGCTGCCAGCTTCTTGACCTTTCCTGTGGGCAAGCCTTCGAGCTCTGCTACAGTGCCTGGTTCCTCCGCCAAACTAGGGATAAGTAACCCGGTTAGTTCCTGAGATCTTGTAACTCATGGTAATAATATGTGGTTTTACACCTTACCTGACATCTGACACATCTCTACAGAGGCAAGCCTCATAACGCTCGTCGCCCCACGTCCACACCTGGCCTGTGGTAGACAATGCTGCAAAGCCGGTCTCGTATGCTACTATCTGGGAGACATTGCGCATAGATGTGAATACTCGTTGGGCTGTCCCGTGTTGAAAATGGGATACTGATTGGTATTGTCTCACGGCCTGGCCGTCGTATACTGGGCGCATTCGGTGTTAGTCTTGGTTACGTGAAGTTGCTGTAAGGTGGTGCGATGTGGTGTGCCCACCTGCAATAGTGCCGTTGCCAGCAATGGCGGCCAAGGACTGAAGTACTCGGTCCTTTAGGCTTTGCGACTGCATCCAATCCTCGGGGAATCCAGCTGTCTGGATCCCATTGGATGTGTTTACTTATATCAAGTCAGTTAGTTGACACGTTCGGGCTGTTTTTTCGACATTCGCTGCAGCGTCATGTTGCGGGAGGCCTACCGCATGTACAGGCTAACGATGCATGAGGCCGCTCTATGACAGGGTCCCTCAAGACGAGCTGGAAACTGGCGAAATCGGTGGGTTCGTTCGAAGCAGACTCGACCCCTCCGAAAACCAACTGATTCCAGGCATTGTTGCCTGATGCATACAGTTCCATGATGTTCTTGGGGTCGGTTGACTTGAGAGATGGAGACGGGGGTGATGTTGTGTGTAAGTACTTAGGCACGAGCAGACTGGCCAATGATCGTGGCTCGTTACCAACCTTGCCAAGTTGCTTCTGACAATAGACGAACCTCTCGCATTGCTTTGATTGGCAACTGCTAACGGTTAATACTCAGGCCCATCGTGAAGGCCACCAACTGCTTGGCTGCCCATTTCTTCTGTTCGCAGCCCAATTGCAACGGCCTGTATATGGCTGCGAAGAGATCCTTGTTCTACAACCTTCGAACCCGCTGTCAGGTGGCAGGCCTCTTGCAGCGCTCAGCCAGTTGACCTTGGAATCCCAGCAAGTGAGGAGCCAGGCTAGCCTATAAGAAGATCCGTCCTCGCTGCGTTTCGTTCGCGTGGTATTGATGGTGTCCCGAATACTATAACCTCTACGCCTACCGGCCCCAAATTGGACTCTGCTCGCATTCGCGATCTGCTTAGCTTCTCACGATGGTCAGCGATCCAGATTACTTCTCCGATTCGAGCTCGGAGGAGTACTTCGACGTGGGGGAACTGGAGGACATGCTTCCACCCCAGACCGAGATCGAAGTGGGTTCTCAAGTCACAGAAGAAATCGATGTTCCACCCTCGTCTCAGCCCGAGAAGACCGAGGCAAACAGGGCTACCAGCCTACATGCTAGGGCTTACCAGCTGGAGATGCTACAGGAGAGTCTGAAAAGGAACATCATTGTTGCTGTGAGTACACCTGGAACGCCAGTGGTCATTCTGGCTTTACTCACCAGCAACATATAGATGGATACAGGAAGTGGGAAAACACAGGTGTAAGAGCATACATCTCAGAGCGGACAGGTAGCTACTTGTCGTACGAGAGCACGCCTGATGATGACTATCCAGGGCTGTACTTCGAATTCAAGCAGAGCTGGAACGCACGCCACCTGGCAAGGTAATATTAGCAAATGCGTCCCCTATTGAACATATCATGAGCAACTGACTCTTATTGTACATACAGGTCATATGGTTCTTGGCCCCAACCATCACCCTCTGTCAGCAGCAGTATGAAACGATCAAATCTCAGATCCCCAGCGCCCAAGTCAGGGTGCTTACTGGCAATGACAATGTCGATGCTTGGTCGGATCCCTCGATCTGGAATACCTTTTTACAGAACGTCAATGTGGTAGTCTCTACTTATCAAGTCCTGACTGATGCCGTTTATCACGCATTTGTCCAACTCAGCAATCTAACCCTTCTGGTTTTTGACGAAGGCAAGTGCTATCACTTCTACGAATACAATCGTGCGGCTAATGGAATCTAGCACATAACTGCACAGGAAAGAATGCGGGGGCGAGACTCATGGCTCGATACCGAGACTACAAAACCAGCGGCCGCCCTGTACCATTCGTTCTCGGGCTCACAGCCAGCCCCGCTATTGGATCCAACCCAGGTGCCCTCGAGGATCTCGAAAAGACTCTAGATGCTGTTTGCAAGACTCCATTGCGGCATAGAGCGGAGCTTCTATCAATGGTCAACCGTCCGGTTCTCTCCATCCTGCCTTTCGACGTACAGTTGCCTTCAGGTCGTATCACCCCCACGCCTCTCATGTCTAACCTTCACCGGGTATACCATGGGCTCGACATCCGGCAAGATCCCTTCGTTGTGCGCAAAAGGGCAGAGAACACCGAGCGCAGCCGCATTGAGCTGTGCAACGCGCTGGACAAAAACGATACCTATGTCTTTAGGCAGATGAAGTCGTTCTGCCGAAGGAGCGAAGAAATCTGTCGTGAACTTGGGCATTATGCCGCCGACTATTTCATCAAAACATCTCTTGCTCAATTCGTCGGCTCCGTCCAGACCAACAAGGTGCTCTATTCGTCATGGGAATTCAATGAGAAGCATTATCTCTCTACGATTTTTGGGCAAGTCGATACGCAGCTGTCATCTACGGAAAACACAAACGTGTCCCTAAAGCTGCAGGCACTCATCGATTTGCTACTGGAGTGTGACGCGGATACGCTGGGCATCATCTTCGTCAAAGAGACCGGAACAGTCAGTGTTCTCATGCACATGATCTCAAAACATCCGGTATTGGGCGGTCAGTTTCGGGTTGGCACCATGGTTGGCACATCGCGGTATGCTGGCAGACGGAGAGATATCGGCGAACTGAACCATGAAGCCTCCCTCGCATTGGACAGATTCCGTTCCGGGGAGCTAGACTTGCTAATAGCTACCAATGTTCTCGAGGAGGGTATTGACGTGCCAGCGTGTAATCTTGTCATCTGCTTTGATCAGCCCACCGACTTGAAGTCCTTCATACAAAGACGCGGCAGGGCCAGGATGAGGGAGTCCAGACTTATCATTCTCATCGAAGGTGGCTCGGCCAGACACCTGGAATGGCAGCAGCTCGAGGAGGATATGAAGAAGAAGTATGAAGACGATCAACGCAACTTGCAAGATCTCGATGATCTAGAGCATGCCGAACATGAAGAGGCATATGTTGCTCCGTTTTGCATTCCAACAACGGGCGCACAACTCGACTTCGACCAAGGCAAATCACATCTCGAGCACTTCTGCGCAGTTCTTGGGTCTCGCCAATATGTTGATACACGGCCATACTACGTCCTCGAAGAGATAGATCTGCCAAAGGGGCCCCAGATAAGAGCCACGGTTGTACTGCCACCGATACTTCCTCCCGGGCTGCGTCGGATTCAGAGTGCGAATGCATGGGTCTCAGAGAGCAATGCTATCAAAGATGCTGCCTTCCAGGCTTTTGTCGCTCTTTACGAGGCTAAACTCGTCAATGACTATTTGATGCCGCTCAAGGATCATGAACTTCTCCGGGGAGTTGATTCGCGCGCATCCATCATCGAAGTCAACAATCAATGGAGTCCTTGGCCTGAAATTGCAGGTTTATGGTCAAACCCACAAGCATACTGTCACCCCCTTAGTATTAGGGGACCGGATGGCGAAGTATTGAATGAATTCGACGTCATACTTCCTGTAGACATCCCCGATCTTCAGGAGTTTGATATTTACTGGGATACAACACCATGGAAGGCAAAGTTTGGCCATCCCTATCCGATTGAAAGAAGCGGCATCGACTGTGGTCAAACGACAGCTTTGATCAAGTTGGCATACGGGCATCGCCTCAAGAACAAAGAATTTGGACAACATGTCGTTCAGTTCGATTCAAAGCGGGGAAGTGTCTCTATCGACGACGTCGGCCAGCATCAATTCACTCAGGAGATGTCCCTTTCCTTCGATGGCGAGTTTCCTTACCTCGTGAGAATCAGCGTAAACGATGTCCCCTACTTCTATGACAGGTTTTTGCCATCTAGGCCATGCGATGACCTGGTCAAAGAACGGAACAGTTACCAACTGAAAGATTTCACGGGCGAGGAACCTTGGTTGGCTCTGAGGAAATGGCCCAGGCGCCGCGACTTCCTCCATGTCATGCCCGCCAATCCTGTCCCCGGCGATGCTGCCTCGGTCAAGCCTTACGGGTCAGCCTGGCCTCTGTCATTCTGCAAAGTCGATGCAACTCCCATCTCAAATGTGCGATTTGGCTCGCTGATCCCATCGATCACGCACATACTAGAGATTAATCTGGTTGCTCGGAGGCTTTGCGAGACTCGTTTGAAGTCTCTCCATATTTCGGACCACTCCTTGGTCGTCACGGCGATTAGCTCACCAGAAGCCAGGGAGGCCACTCGGTATGAGCGATATGAGTTCATGGGCGACTCTCTGCTCAAGCTTCTGACTGCTGTCAATGTGATGGCACACCGTGGGTCATTCCTTATTGTTGTTTTCTACCCTCCCTCCTCCTTACCACATGCTTCATATTCGCCCTGTGGGCACGATGTCTTATGTGGGATGTTCTCTAACTATCAAGTAGATCCGTATTATCCCGAGGGCTATTTGTCAAAGAAGAAGGACTTGATTGTTTCCAACTCACGCCTATATCGGTCGGCCATTGAAAACGAGTTGGACAAGTACATCCTCGCCAAGCCTTTCACAGGCAAAAAGTGGCAGCCTCAATGCGTAGAGGACTTTGCCTCCAATACTGTAGTGGTTGACAAACGCCAGATGTCCACAAAGACACTGGCAGATGTCGTAGAAGCCCTCATATGGGCCTCCTACCTGGATAATGGCTGCCGGGGCCCCTCCCTGGATGGCGATCTGCCAAAGGCTCTCGATTGTATCCGCCTCTTCATACCAGAGATAGGCTGGTTGGATCTCGAGGCTAGTCGCCTCGAGATCCGCAAGCAAATCCCTGTCAACCCGGCGCTCCCCCGTTCCTCGAGCCTCTGGAGAAGCTCATTGGCCACACGTTTGCGAACAGGAGCCTCTTGATCGCCGCCGTGACCCACGCCTCGTACTGCGTCGGCGCCTCGACCGAGACGAGCATGGAGCGCCTTGAATTCCTTGGGGACGCCATCCTGGACTACATCATCGTCACGGAGCTCTGGAAGCACGACCTGCCAGAGCAGGCCATGCACCTCCTCCGCACGGGATCCGTCAACGCGGACCTCCTAGGCTTCGTGGCCATGGAGTGGACGGTCGACCGCAAGGAGAGCAGGCTCGACGACGACGTCCCAGTCGAGGTGACGGCCCAGGAGCCGTTCTGGAAGTTCATGCGGTTCGACTCGCGCGAGATCGCGCTGCAGCAAAACGCCGTCGAGGAGCGGTACAGCGAGCAGCGCGACGCCATCCGCGACGCCCTCGACCGGGCCCCGACGTACCCCTGGACCCTCCTCGCCCGCCTCGGCACGCCCAAGTTCTTCTCCGACATGTTCGAGAGCGTCATGGGCGCCGTCTGGCTCGACACGGGCGACATGGAGGTCTGCCGCCGTCTCGCCGAGCGCGCGGGCATCATGCCCTATCTCCAGCGGCTCCTCCGCGACAAGGTCGACGTGCTGCACCCCAAGAACCAGCTCGGCGAGATCGCCGGCGACAAGAGGGTCCGGTATAAAGTCCGCGTGGACCCGGACGCCGCGGGCCCGCTCCCGTACTCGTGCAAGGTCTATGTCGGGGACAGGCTGCTCGTGGACGTGGCGGGTGGGTTCAAGAGGGAGGAGGTCCAGACCAAGGCTGCGGAGATGGCCTACATGCTGCTGAAGGAACACGGTTTGGAGTACCTAGAGGGATGTCCGGTCCAAAATGATTGTGAGGACACCGATGCTATCATGAAGGATGTGTAATGTGGGATGTTGTTACGGTGTTTACGATCCTTGCAAGCATAATGTATGGTGATGGTTTCACTGTTTCAAGGTCCAGTATGCAAGCAGAGCATTGTTGTTGCACAAACCAAACTATATCCTTTCCATAAATATACGTGTCTCACTCCCTTTTCTTTGCGAGAGTAACGAGAGTAACGATGACCATCTCTACCTTAAGGCCTGTCTAGTTCCATTGATCCAGTTCCCAATATTGGCCCAAACGTTATATTCAATGAACCCAATGTAAACAAATACTACAAGTATCCTTTCGCAACCAGCTAATACGTCTCTAACTTACAAGGTGACTTTGAGACTGCCATTATTTTTATCTCCCTGTTTATTCAGGGACGCCCTACTGTTTGTCTACTTTGACGACTGTTAGGGTTGATGAAAGCAAGTCACGTAACGTAAAGAACTGGATAGACGCATAGAGGAAACAGTCGAGATCTATTAGTGAACTACTCTGAAGCAACGGCGGTGGTGCCGAGGTGAAACCCTTTACAACGGGTTTTTTATGTCCAGTAACGGACGGATGTGAGAAGTACCGAATTTTCGGGACTCCAACCATAACATCGATGAGCCGTTCGTATGGACCATCTAGGGTGTATAAGACAATGGACACTGAGTGCCTTGGCTCAAACCTCGGGTCTCTTCGCTGTCTTGTCGCCATATCATCATGGCAGATCGGTGGCGATTATTTCCACTCCAGCTGCAAATTCGCAGAAATAGTAGTTGACACAACAATCGTACAAATAACGCGGCTCCATATCCCGTTGTTCGTCTCTGGGGGTCGATGGACGCTCCAGCCTCAGATCTCATCCTCACTTCCGCTTTCGTGAGCCTCGATGTAGTCGGCAGCAGAAGTGGAAAAATGAGTCTGTTTATCGAAATTGCGTCGCTGGTCCTGTTTGTAGTTAGCGTAAATGTTCATAGCAATTACCAAGTACTGTTCCTACCGGGCGAGCCCAACCATTACGATCCGGTCGACGTCTTATGTTGGTCGCGGTGTTGCCTGTTTGCGTCGTGGCAAGTGTACTGGATGGCCGTCCCGAAGATGCTCTACCAGCATTTCCACTTCTCGAGGCCTCTGTTGTTGAATACATTGAGGCATTTGTGATGCCTGCACGTGAATCGCTCGATACCACAGACGCACTTCCAGCGGCACTGCTGTAGCCGCCATTGCCTGCACGAGCTGCTTGCAAATGAGGCGGTACGAATCCAGGGGTACAGCCAGCGAACGCAGGTGCACTTGCTTGTGAAGATTGACTGCTACCAACCATCGGTGTGGTTCTCTTCGAGGATGTACCGTTTCCCATGGTTGTGACACTTGGCGATACCTGTCTTCCTGTCGCAGACGCCTGACCACTTTGCTTGACGGTGGAAGCAGCCTTTGAGCTGGCGCCGAGGCTCATGTTGCTCAAGCTCTGACTAATGTCGGCTCGACTCGATTGGCCATGGCTGTCACTTTTGGCCGGCAAGATCTGGGTCTAAACTTGTATCAGTTGGATGGCCTCACAGAAACAGTATATGGGTAGATGGTATTTGACGAACCTCGTAGTCCTCGTCATCATCGTCGCTATCATCAGACCACCCATTGAATCGCTGTGCCGTACTTGGGTAATTGTCATCCTCGGAATCGGAGTCCATGTCATCAGCACCGCCAAGGTCGTCATCCTGGATACTTTCGTCCAGTGCGTAACCATAAGGGTACTGGTCCAGCATAGCTCTGTCGTCTTGCGCGCTTGAAGAATCTCCAGGAATCTCGGTTTGGGACAGGTCCTCGTTTGGATGAGCAACGGGGACATCGCCAATATCGAACTGGCTTCTCCATGTGCAGCACTCCATACACCACTGTGCCAAAGTATTAGTCTTTGCTGAGTAAATCAAGGGTATCAGACTTACGCGAAGTTTGTTGCGACGCTGGTTCTTGCTGAACTTATCTCTGTGCTTGTACAGAGAACAGGGACCATGGCACTTGAATTCAGTGACTGGTTGGCCAGAATGCACTTGACAAACCATGTTCAATGCCTTGATGGCAGAGTTGTTCATTGGCAAGCGCGAACGTCTTTGAGCGTTCTGGTACTTGGCCTTCTGGTTGTTCGAGAACTTCTCTCGGACCTCCCAGTGGCCCGCCATGTAACACCATAGCCTGTGATATCAGTACATTCAACATCAACATGGAACTTTCTCAAGAGTGAAGGACTTACTTCTTGGGAATTGCGTTGTCGCTGATGGACATAGTTAGCTAATGTAATGTTGCACTTGGGGATACCATACTTACCGAGCTGAAGACATATTGTTCAGGGTGTCCTTGTTGAGTTATTCAATCAAAAGGATGGAGGGTACGAGCTGGAGATGGGAATTAATTGTCAGCGGGAGATGATCTTTGGCAAGAACGTCGGGGCCAGCGCCCAGTGATGTTGCGTAGGAAAACGGTTGTGTAAGTGAAGGTGAATTCAGGCCTGTCCCATCAGAGTGACTTGTTGAAGCGGGCTTGATTGAAGGTCATGGAAAGCATGCTGTGGCACAACTGGCATGCCAGAAGACGAGACCAGTAGGTACGTATGCAGAACTGGGAGAAGGTGTGTTCATGAAGGTAGCGGGGTGATGTTTTGTTTTTCGAGATAGCAGAGATTCAATGAAGGAAAACATAGGCATACATACCTGCGAGAATAGAAACAGTGGACCGATTTACTGGAAGCAGCTCTTTCCCTTCTGGATTTTTTTTTCGGGCGAGAAGGGGAGTGAAAGAGGTGAGTGCTGGTTCTTTCTGGACTGAGGCCTGCTAGGATGATCAGCTGGATGGCGAGGGTACACTCATGTGTTCGAGGGAAGGTTGTGTGTGTGTGTTTGTTGATTTCCACCTGTCACGGCTGGAAACAGAGTTCGTTGTGTAGGATGGGTAGAGAAGAAGGAATAGGGTCATCCGACCTCGTGGAGTAGGACTTGATTACGGCACTAGGTAGGTGAGAAAGTTGCAATGAGGCCAAAAATCAAATGTGTATGTCGAGGATAGAGCAGTGGTCAAGAGTAAGAAGGATCTTGTTGGCTTGCACTTACGAGATTTGCTTCTTGCTTCAGCCAGTTCCTCGTTGCAAAGCCGACCCCGAGCGAGGACTAGCAGAGGATTCTGAGGGAGAATAGTCAGAAAAAAATGAATCAGCACCTACCAGCAATGGTATCGTTACCTCTTGGTTTGCCTGGTGGGAGCCTTGAGAAGTATGCAAGTGCTTGAAGCAGACGAGATCCGGTAGTGGGGGTTGAGAAGTAGGAGAGAGGAAACGAGCTGGGATGATGAATGTTGTAGGTAGGATTTAATGTCCCATGGGATGGTTTGTTCGGTGAGAGAATTGCAAGAATTTGCCCATCGGCTTGTTTTCGTCACTGGTGACCGTTTCTACTGGAATATTGAAGAAATGAAAGGGAAGTGGGCGTGCGGAAGGTTAAAGGCTGGATGTGGGAGGGTTTGTTCCGTGTTGGCAACGAGGTGTTTGTGATGATACGCGTGCCTGCCTTTCCGGTGTTGCTGTAGGAGCGCCTGCAGTGATTGACGTGCCTGGCCGCCTAAGGTACAAACGAGCACGATTGACTGATGCCACCACTATTGACGCAGGATACCTAAGTTGTCTGCTTGGTGGAAACTGTGAAAGAGGCCTCAAACAGTTTGGATCCATCACATGTTAACGAGGCATCAAAGCAGGCATTAGAAGTTATTGAATGGAAGGGGTGATGACAACGGCGATTGTCTACTAGCAGTATCTCTGATGGGTTTCACTTTCATTTACATCAATGTCTACATCCACATCCGTGAATGCTTCAAAATGTTCAATGCTGTTTTGCTTGGAACAGCCGTTTAGGAACAGAGGTGGAAGTCGTGACCCAAGGTTGTGCTCTTATTCTCATGGGCAACGGCGAATGTAGTAGTTGGTGAGAAATACCCGACACCAGGAATAACACACATGGGAACTCGCACGACATGCCTGGTATAAACAACGTTGAAGTTCCATGTGCTTTGTAGGTAGCAAGCAAAGTTCTTCCCCTATCTCCTGACCCAAGGGCCAAGTACGCTCGCTAGCCTCCATGTAGAGTCACTTCCACAAGTATCAGAATTTGGTCTTTGCTACATGTAGGTATACATGTACCTACCTACGCAGTTGAGAAACATGACCAAAATATGTGACATGCAAGTCCAACACAACCCGACTTGTCCTCCCTAGAATGAAGCTAAGTTTATCCTCTGAGGATAACTTAGGATGCGTGTAGTTGGACCAGCCTCGCAAACACATCTCGGAACCCAAACGCGAACACGTAAATAGCAAGTGCTATCAAGAAGCCAGGCAGATGTCTCGAGATATGGAGGCGTCGACCACATCAGCCTGGCCCCCTAGTGGTATTGGCTGGCAATGGCCTAGAGTCATCCCGAGCTTCGATGCCCTTTTATCAAGTCAATGGTTGTCGCAATAGAGGGATTGGTAACTGACTGTTTGGGATGACTTCGATAATTGATGTATATGATCACAATTGCCCACCAAGATGCTCATTTTGACTTGTTTATTGCAACTGCTCCTGACACTTTGGTTCTTTGCATACCTAACGTCAAAGTCTGCCCAGAGCGGACCAGTCAGCAACTCGCACTCGAGCCCACCGAGACCATGCTTCCGCTGGCTCCGTGTTTTGTCAACCACAGCCGTTTGCACAGCAGTGGACATTCGATTTCGCCCGTTCCTTCCAGCGGCGCTCACGATACTCAACACATCATAGTATGCATATGCACTTTTTGCGGTCCAGCGTGCCACAGAGAACCCGCAAAAAGGACGAAATGGGACAGTATATGGCAAAATCTGGCCAGTCCAGCTTCTTCCTCGTGTTGGCCTCGACAACCGCTCAGATGGCAACCCCCGAAGGCAGCCGCTGGCAGCGAATCCGCAACCGAGGGGTACAGGGTTGTTCATAGCACACGGCACGGCTTCGGGCTTCATCCACGCTGGCTCATGCGACAGAGAAGTCGTATCTAGCGGCACGCTAGTCTCCGCGGGGGCCGTATCCATCCTTCCTTCGATCCGACCGTCGCCAGGGATCCGCAGACGGTGGCATCTCGCGATTGCTTCGCCAACACGGGCACATCTTGTTGTCCCTCTATGCTGCCTGGGTCAGATGGCAACCACCACCCGTTCGTCCCAACGAAAACATGAATGTTTACCGGAGAAATCATCCAACGCAAGTCTGCTAACTAGCAGGCATCGGACGAGATCAATGCGTTCGCCTCGACTATGGCGGTCAAGGAACACCGCCTTGCCTAGAGAACTGGAGTAGTATGGGGTTAGCTAGTATAACGCGTATAAGCCTCCCCAACAGAAAAAAAAGATATCGACACCACGTGACAGGAGCAGAGGTTTGCCCATATAGCAGAGCACGCCCAGCTACAATATACCCTGGTGACACCCGGGGAACCGGCTAATCCAAAGCTAAACAAATACGAGGCTAAAGACGCCGAGGTAGGCTTCGGAAGACATGTTTCACCGGTGGAGTCGTGCTTAGGAAGCTCTCTGTAGTAATGGATAACTGCGGATGAGCGATGAGTTGACACTCCGTTTGGAAGATACTCTGTGGCTGGCAGGCTGGCAACCGAAACACTAACTCTTGCCGGGGCAGATATGCACCATGATCCCCAGGGTAGACCTGTCACGCTATATCCGGCAAGGTTGAAAGGCAAGCCTATGTAGCAAAAGATGAGCAAACTTTCAGGGTCCATCTGAAAAGCACTGGACTCTCTCAATGCGCATGTCGCTCGGCCCAGCTGACCATGACATGGCGCTCTTTGGGAGTCTTATGATCTGCATTCAATATTGTGAGGGGTCAGAAGGAGTTCCTGGTCCGGCACGGCCTTCTGCGCATGGTTCTGCGCATGGCAAATTCTGGCAAACAGATGGATGCCTTCGGCGTATCCCACACCGGAATTCCAAAAGAGCGAGACGGCCCAGTGACGGCCCACCCAGTGCCCAGCCTGCCAGCTTCAATGCTCATGCTATTGGATCCATCCGTTCAATGGGTGGCGAACTAGGGGGTATAAAATCGTGGATTATGGCCTTCTGGAAGGAAACCACCGTGCTGTTGCTCTGGCACCCCGAATCAGCCCCCCCTCCGGGTTTCTGGTTGCTACGCGATGCCAGAGGCCCAAAGGCCCTGCTCGCCTGCCCGCCCCGAAACCAGGACTGATGTGCAGCAGCAAGTATCAACAATGCCGAGAAGTGTTGTCGACAACTTGCCAATCAATCCGTGCGTGCCCTACAGACCGAAAACGCATAAACACCCAGTCTCAGTGGCCCGAGTGGTGCCCCACCCCAATGCCGCAAGACGCGCCAGCACCCAATACAAGCCTTGCTGCCACCATCATGCCATCCGACTTCAACAAATCAATGCGGATAGCTCAGGTGCATGGATGAAATTATTTACAGGACACAACCAACACCGGCCAGCTGCTGGTACCGAATCCAACCCTGGATCGATAAACACGGGACTTTAGCCCACCTGCGCCGATACAGGTGAGATCCGGGCAACCACGAAGTTGGTAACAAACCACGAGCGACACCCACATTATACTACATGGACACACACGCATTGGGCGTGCTCAGCTTAAGGTTGTCAAAGCTTCACGGCTTGCACTTCTTCTCAGCTTGTCAGACAGAATTATGCTTTGCATACGGAGTATGATGAGCTGAGATCAAGCCCGCGCCCTCATTTAATCTGGGTTCGTCGAGAGGCTTTCAAGTTACAGTGCATGGGAATTGAGTCAGATTCATCAAGTGGTGAGTCCGTCCACGTACGCGTTCCTGCAAACAAGCTGGAACGCGATGTGCTTAGCAGGCTAATTTTGGAGAACATGAATCAGACCAAATAGGATGCACCCGTTGAAGCTGAGAAATACGTACCGCTGTAGATTACCTAATCTCTCTTCTCCAGTTCTTCTGACCACGAGATACCAACCGCCAGCCTATGTAGTCACCGGGATGGATGATTGAGTCTCGTCACGAGGATATACTCTCATTCATCAATACGATTAACCAAAAGTTCTTGCCCGGCCATCATGAACCGAAATCGTAACCTCATCTTCGTCATGGCTGAACAACAAAAAAACCTTGTAATTGCACAGGGCCAAAGTCAATGGAAGTTGTCATTTGAAGGCTAAGAGCCTGGCTTTTCAGTAGCTCACATGGAGAATAAGGACGTTGATGCTGGGATCTAGACCGTCAGAGCCGCGAGAGCCACCATGATGGTGAAGACGAGCGATATATGATGAAATCAGAGAGGAGTTGCGTCTTCTCGGAGACGTGGACCGAGATAGAGACGCTATATCCAGCCAACGCTTGAACGGTCTTGTTGAATCTCCCAGCTTTACAACGTCACAGTAACTACATCTATACTGTTGCACGCCCATAATCAAGCAAGCAGGATAGGCGTACCGTAGACCTGGGTCCCTAACCAAACTGAGGCACGATGCGGCTCATCGGCATGCCCGTGTTGGAGACATCTCTAATATCTCAAGACAAAAATTGGGTATCCCATGGACACTCCGACATACTCCCTTCCTTACTGCGAGAGTTGTCCTGCCGTAAGCTTCGTACTCAAGCCCATCAGGTTTGGCATGTGCAACGGTCGAGGTGCCGGAAGCCACTCCTACGCACTTGCTTCCTGGTCTTGGCCGCAAATGTAACGGGTTGGTGGAACAGAGTGAAAATTCCGACCAGGGAAAACCCGTCGGTGGCAGTATCGCATACTGCGCATAGCCAAAAAGAACAAGGCCCATCTTCGGGAGCCAGCCAGCTTGTCTCGAACGTGACATTTAATGATCGTCTCGGCAGCGATAGTCGTTACCGGCGAATAGACCATGTCAGCCAGCATCAGGTAGTCCACCTTGAGGAGGAGTTGTTTAAGGTTCTGAGTCAAGAACAATCGTGTAAGCGCCAAACTCACCCCAGAGTAGCCAATACCTACATGCCGGGTAGGCCAGGCCATGTTTAGCAGCTCGACCATCTTAGAGCGAACGAACGGGTGGACAGGGCGACGCGCTGTTCACCATGAACACCCTTCTCCGTCTCGCCCGCCTTTTGGCTGGCTAGTTAGTTAGTTGGGCACCGGGAGGACATTGACCTCTCGCTCCCACGACCAGTCACTTCGATGAGGGGTGCTCCAAGATCATATGTGAGGACGGCACGGCACCTCAAGCGTGTGATGTCCACGTTCACAAGTATGCTGTGCGACAACGGCAAGAAACTGGTAGCATGTCCCGTGGGCTGTGAATTATTAGTGAACCGCGCAAAGCTGTCACTGAGTGTTGCATCTGATCGGCACAGAAATGGGCAGCTTAGATAGGCGTGCACACTCACGAAGCCACCATGGAAGATCTGAGATGAACTGCAGACGGTTGATGGTATAGTGCGTGCAGATTTCCAGGTTCGGAGGGACCCAAATTGGGGTGCCAATCTCAACTGGTCTGCTCTACCAGTGCAGACTGGGCAAAGTCGCGAGTACAAGCGGCACGCTATCATGGAGGAGAGGTTGGGCAATGGAGACGCAATTCTGCGATGTCGCCGGTACTCTTTCGGCGGCACGGTTTCCTATACGGGACGTTACCCCTGTGCCTAATCTTGGCTAGCCCCGCTATTTCGGTTTGCTTGCTGGAGCTATGTCCGTTTTTGTATCTGCAAAGCTTGCGAAAGGGGCAAGACTGTTCAGAATCCGTCCGTAGGTAATGTTGGGTCTCCTGCCTCGGGAGATACATTGCTGGTTGTACAGCCAGCAAGTGCAGCCAGTACAATCGAAGAAGCCTGTCCAGCGTACTGTCATGCCCAATATCTCCCATCGCCCAGTCACAACAAACAAACAAACATCTCCAGACGCCGGGCCCATTGATGTCACAACCCATGAAGAAATTTGCCTCTCTCCCTCTCTGCCTCTCTCCCTCACCATCCATCCACCAATGCCAATCGTTCAGGATGGCGTCGACGGATTTGGCTTTCCGGTGGCCTGGTGGCCTTTGCTCGGGCCACGGACCCTCCCCCTATTCTGCCATCCTATCTGCCTGTATCAGTATGTGGCAGAATTATGTGGTATGCATCATGTACTGATCAAGGGCCCATAGTTACCGACTTATGTAGCCCGTTGCGACGAGCTCTGTACTATTGAAACACCATGTAACCCGTGCGCGCTTTCGCATTAAGAGTCAGTCTTCCCTCCGGGGAAGCTTGCCGTGCAACGATGCATCAAGAAAAGCGCTTATGAACTCTGTACTATTACTGAGGCTAAAAGCATCATCTGGCACCCTAACCGTTAATGAGACTCGCCCGCCATCTACAGCCTGCCACCGGGCGGGCAAGACACTGGGCTAGCCATGTCAATCGTCAATCACGAACTTGGCGGGTTTTCACCAGTGGCATCAAAAACTGGACGGAGACGAAATAGTCGTAGAGGTAGCCGAGGCGTCATGTCTCTGTGCGCTGAAGCCCCTCGTCGGAGCTATCAAACGCCTATTCGTCCCAAACTCGAGGTGATGGGCTCTTGGTGCTCTGTGCTCTTGCGCTGTTTGGCCTGGTGCCTGGCCTGCCGGGGGTGGGTTGGTTCGCCCATACTTTATCTACTTTACACAAGTGCAGAAGATCTTATGCGCTGGCATTGATCAAGAAACAAGATGCATACGGATCCATCATGCCGAACAACGGTTCGACTGGGAAGTCCCTCGTTGGTTGCGCTGTGTTTTTCTTTTGCCGTTATGGATGCGACAAGCCTGCCTAGGCCATATGTATTAAAGGGCTGCCGGTGGCTTACATACATACTTATGTAGGCACTCGCAAGCTGGACGGCCGCGCTTGGGGGCGATGACGATGTTTTCTCACAAGGCCTCACCACTCACCACGTCCTGTATGCACGCACACTGATACACCTGTATTACAGACATCAGCATAAGAGGAGGGGGTCCGTGTTTTATGTTGCATGCTTCTCTGCTGCAGCTTGCGCCCAGGCAGTCCCAGGTGCTCCCACCCCTGGCGCCCTGGCGCCCTGGCAGCTGGCTTTCTTCTAGCTGACTAGCAAGCTAACCTAGCCCTGTCAGCCAATGTCAGGTACGTTAGAGGCCGTACCTTGATCGACTAGAAACGTGGGCGCGCGGTGCCTGAAGACAGTGCGAATGGCTCGAATTTCTTTCTAGTCTTCCTTCACATCAGTTATCGTATCGGTATACTCCACTGCCAATCAAATCAGAGTTCGATTGGAGGAAACCAGACTTTGGACCCCCTTCTTCTCTTTGTCATGGGCAGTCCATTGTGCCGTCAGCGTGCCGAGCCTTTCGAAATGCTTTGGGTTTGTTCGACCAGGACGCTTGACGGGAGTTAATGAGTTAATAAAGCCAACAGCCAGGCATCAGGCCAGGAACACTTCAATGTTGCTTCCTGCGCACCTGGCGACGTTAGGGCGGTAGCTAAGGTTAGGCATTGGGTAGGTATGTACATGCACATATGTAGGCACTTTAAGCAAGTGGCATATTTCGACATCTGCGAGTTTGTCCATCACCACCATCATCACCTTGAGCATCATCATTGTCATCCTTGTCATCATCGTCTTGTTCATCATCGCCATTCCTGTCGCGATTACTTGATCAGTCGGCAGTCCAGCAGCACAGTAGATACGACACAGTATTCCACGAGGCAGCAAGAGGAACATGGCCATGTACCTTCTATCCAGCCCACAGAAGAAAAAGTCCCATAGTTCCAGACATGCAGGCACCCCACCACCAACAGTATGTACAGAAGAAGAAGAAAACAGGCACAGGCACAGCCAGCAGCAGAGGCAGAAGCAGACCTGAGAGTACATGCCGCCGGTACCTTGTCTACAAGACGGTTAATTAAACTAATAAAAGTAATAATTGACAAGCAAAAAAACTCCATCCGCTCGAGTGGTAACGACACCAAGTCCAGTCACAGTGGGAGTTCGTTTCTGGCCATCCCTCTCGCCTCTCGCCCATCAGATACCAATCCCAACCCTGCCGCCATCCCTTGATCCCCTGGTCGCCGGTTCTCAGACGCCCAAATTGGAATTGGGGCCTCTTTTAGACCAAGCAAGAGCAAGACCTTTTTTTTCTGCCCCGAAGCACTAGCGAGATTGTCCCCTATCCCACCCCAGGAACTCTGTTCATGCTGAGGTACTCTGCTGAGGTACTCGGGCTCCCCCCCCAAACATTTCTGAAATCAATCTAGCAACGCAGCTAAATCTGATGACTGCAACTGCTGGATGCCCCGATGCCCCCCCTTCGCTGGCAGGCATTGCTCATCTCATCACACTCTCTCCTCTCATTACACCTATTTTCTTTAGTTCCAACTCGAAACAAAAGAGGACAAGAAGTGCTCTTCCGAGGGTATTGGCTCTCGAGTAATTGGCAATATCGTCCTTCGTTGTGGTACCTGCTGATGCTTGTGCTTTTTCCTCGTTTTCGCTCTCCCTTTTATTCCTGCTGCCACTCTCCCTTCAGCTGCAGCTGCTGCACGAAAACCACCACTGTCGCGTATCCATCCTCTCGCATTTGAAGCGCGATCTCCAGGTTTGGATCGCAATCCACCGCCATTACGGAGAAGGGCTATATACCAGAGAAACATTAAGAGAAAGAGAAGAAAAAAACGGATAACCTACCACTCACCTCAATTCACTCATTTTCCCAATAATTTACTGTCGAACATCTATGCTCCGATTTCCGCGTGGTCGAGTATCGTATCACCCAGGATCTTTCTCCCGGACCAGCGTCTGGTGCGCTAAGCAGGGACCGCAATATTTCCAGAAGCTCTGCTGCCCAGCATAGCATCACAGACCAAGACCCGCACCCCGACAATCCGGTCCCATCCTCTCTCCTCCCCTGGTCCCCTAATTCACCGTCTTAATCAAAAGAGATCCTGCTCGTTTCCTCTCCTTACCTTGCCTACTGTCATTATTTCGGGTTTCTTTACTTTAGTCACCTTGTCCTGGCTGCCATCGTTCGAAGACATACGCACCACACCGTTACATCTATACCGGACGACTCCTGGCCCATTCTGGTTTGCTGTGAACCATAATACTGACGTCTCGATCTCGAAACTGAATGCACCGATTCGTATCCAAAGCTCTGTCATAGAGCTACTCGAGAAATCGAAAGCGTGGGGAAGGACAGCCGCTGCCCTTCTACCTCGCCCGCCGCTATTCAGAACCGCGTTGTCGGCCCTCGTCTCAACACCGCCCTCCGCGGCACACAGCTATAGAATTCACCCCCGGTTCCTACAATGACGGTGGCACACGATTTGACCCATCGGGGGTCTCATACATCCCAGAGCTCAGCAGGAATGGCCCTGGAGGACCGGTTCGAGGTGCTGAAGGAGATTGGCGATGGTAGTTTCGGAAGCGTTGTCTTGGCCAGGGTGCGAACCGCTGGCGCCAGTGTGGCTCGACGGGGAACAGTGGTATGCTACTCTCGACACTACGTGTGTACTGATGTTTCACAACTAACTCGGTAAAACAGATTGCCATCAAGACGATGAAGAAGACTTTCGAGTCTTTCAGCCCCTGCCTCGAGCTTCGTGAAGTAGTGTTCCTGCGAACGCTGCCGCCTCACGTTCATCTTGTTCCGGCGCTGGACATTTTCCTGGACCCCTTCAGCAAGAAACTCCATATCGCCATGGAGTATATGGAAGGCAACCTGTACCAGCTGATGAAGGCACGGGATCACAAGGCCCTCGACAATTCCAGCGTCAAAAGCGTTCTGTTCCAAATTATGCAAGGTTTGGAGCACATTCACGCCCACCACTTCTTCCACCGTGACATCAAGCCCGAAAACATCCTGGTTTCGACATCAGCTCACCAAGACTCGAGCAACTCCTTCCGACGTTACTCAGCCTTGGTAACACCGCCATCGACACCTCCGACTTACACAGTGAAGATCGCAGATTTCGGCCTGGCTCGGGAGACACACTCGAAATTGCCTTACACAACATACGTTTCAACAAGATGGTACCGTGCTCCCGAGGTTCTCCTTCGGGCAGGCGAGTACTCCGCACCAGTCGACATCTGGGCGGTGGGCGCCATGGCTGTGGAAGTGGCGACATTAAAGCCTTTATTCCCCGGAGGTAACGAAGTCGATCAGGTATGGCGTGTATGTGAAATCATGGGAAGCCCCGGGAACTGGTACAACAAGGCCGGAGCTCGGGTGGGCGGTGGAGATTGGAGAGAAGGAACACGCCTCGCCGGCAAGCTTGGTTTCTCCTTCCCAAAGATGGCACCTCACTCGATGGACACGATACTTCAGCAACCCCAATGGCCAGCATCCCTCGCTCATTTCGTAACCTGGTGCCTGATGTGGGACCCAAAGAGCCGGCCGACTTCTACCCAGGCTCTCGCGCACGAATATTTTGCTGATGCAGTAGATCCGCTGCGGCCAAAATCCTCCGCATCGAAGATACTCGGTCGGAAGCAATCAGACATAGGGCGCGGAAAGGAATCGACGGCTTCGACGCCTACGTCATCCAAGCCTTCGTGGTTCAGGAAGTCGCTCATCGGTCGTTCTGAAAGCACCGAACCTACACCAGTGCAGGCCAGTCCGAAGGAGCCGGCGCCCATCGCATCAAGGCCACCACCTGTGCACTCCAACACTGCCAGCGAGATACCCGCGAACAAGACTAGACCACCAAATGGTAAGCGAACTACATGGACCAACGGCCCTTCAAACGTCGCTCCGATGCCAATTCTGCCGACTATCAAACCCATCTCACCATTATCAGATACTGTGACAGCCCAGGCCTCCAACCGAAACCCATCATACAATGACTCGCAAGCACAAAGGCAGGCCCATTTGGAGGAGAAGGCTGCCAAGAAGATTGGGCGCCAACTGTCCGTCGCATCCAGCACAAACAACTATGCTGAGATCCATCGCCAACAGGCAGAACGGGCTCTGAATGGGAACTCGGGCCTTGCCTCGCCTCCCAGTGGCCACAAGGAAAGCTTTTTCTCGCATTTAAGGAAGCGCGCGCGGCGGTTTTCCGGTAGGCACCAAACGCCCGTGTCCCCAAACTACGACGACATCGAGGCCCAGGCTGGCTGCGGACCGTGGGCTAGCAATCGGTCATCGATGGTAATTGACCAACAACCACCTGTCCCAGCCAAGATTGACAATTATGACTCCTTGGACAGAGCCTTGCGAGACGGACAACACCCCGAGCAGCCCCAGGCGCCGATGCCACCTACCCACATGGTGGTAACTCCCAGTAGCACACTGAAACGGCATCACTCTCTCCCTCAGCACCAGCCTCGCTCCGTCGACAATCTGATCGGTGTGGCGCGCGGTACTGGGCCCATTTCGAGCAGGACACGGCGAGCTCAAGCTGGACATGGTGTCCCGCAATACGATGACCCGAACGAGGAAGACGAGCTTCTCGACGAAGTCCTCAACTCTACACATCGAGCGATGAAGCGACTAGAGAAGGATGGCAAGCCCGGTCTGAGGCAGTCTGTGAGCAACGTAGGACTGTCGAATCCGTACCCCACACCGTCGCCCTCGGCTAGTGGCAATCAGGTCCTCTTTGGCGATGGCCAGGAGGCTCTTGCCCCGAAGCCGCTTGACCTCAAGAAGGCTCGGGACCCTCACAAGTGGCCCACGCCACCTTACGATGAGAACGACTGGGCAGCTTCGGCCGCCGCCAGCATATGGGCTGCTGGAAACCGATTTTGAGAGATGAGATCTCTGTTAGATTTGTGATGTGGCTTTGACGTCCACTTGTTGATGTTGTGTTGTATCATTCTACATGGCACGGCGTTTACGGGGCTTTGCTTTTGTTTTGGTGAGGGTCTAAAGGGTTGGCATCATCGTTTCGCGACGCTCGCTTCTCATGCTTTTGCCGAGTCTTTGTTCGACCTGTGCACGACGTCGAATCTTGGGCTTTTCTTGTTTTAAACAGCACCTTCGGGTTCGCCACACAAATTTCAATACCCCTTATAGTTGAGCCAATTTCTTGCCATTTTCCGGTTCTTCATTCGACAATACCCCAATTATAGACTTTCGAAGGTTACAAAAGGGCGTGGGATCCCCAACCAAAATGTTGATTTCTTTTGTTTCAGAGTGGGATTGGGGCAAGCATCTGCCTATACTTTCTTGCTTTCATCCCGTCATTTGGTGTAATGACTACTGTGGATGGGGATATCCGGAGTTGATGTACAAAGTTAGCATATTTGCACATGGTTGGTTCAAGGGCCATCATTCTCTTAGCACAGTCAGGAAGGCCCTTCGATATCCTTTTAGAAAAACCTAGCAAGGCCTATGGGCAAAGAATAAGAAAAAAAGAAGGGCGAGAGAGGAGAGAGGAGAGAGACAGACACAGACAGAGAGAGGTTTATTATATATATACACACACACACACACACAAAGCCGCCGTATCGAGTCAGGCCATTAGACTCCAATTACTTGTCCGTTAAATTACTGCATTCATATTGAACCGTTGCCCCTGAGATACATATACCTCTACGTATGTACTTGATGAGCGAGTCTTGACGCCTGCATCGTCAAGACCGGCTGGACGGTGAAGGGGTTTGTTTTTAGATTTGGCCAATATGCAGGAACAAAAGACGGGATGGGTTAGCTCGAACTGTTGACGTTTGCAGGATCCACCAGAGTTGGCTGATCAGATCAGCCCAGGCTTATTATTTATTGCATTGCATGTTGATGGCTGGCGGGCTGGCTGGCGGGCAGCTGCAAAGCCTGCCAACCTACCTGCCAAGGAGACGGGTTCATCGACTGTATGTAAGTATCAATGTATGTAGGAAATGTCTGGGTATTAGCTTCATGTTAGCTTAGCAGGCAACAGAATAACCAATGCAAGAGAAATATGGCAGCCTGCTGAAAATGCCTACGACCTACATGTACCTACGTGTGCATCTCCAGATAAATAAGTCCCAGATACGTCTCTGCGGTCGGGGGCAGTGCTGATTCTTTCCCCCTTTCCTTATTACTATTGTTTGAAAAGGAGCAGGACGAGCAAGCCGGCCCAGATCCGACACTGATTGAAGAGTTTGGTGCATACTTTTACATAGCCTCTGCTGTGCCGCGCTGTGCTTACTACCTCCATCCGGACGCTGCCCCTCCTTCAGCGAAGCGCGACGGCTAGCCCCGCCAAAGTACTACTGACTACCTACCTACTGGCAAACCAGGCTGTGTAACCAACCACAAGTTCGCGGCGCCGTATTCCACGAGAGCTGACCTTGAAGGCTGTCTCGTACGTTGCGAATCATCAATTGCTCCCTTCCCATCTTCCTCCCCCGCCTCCTCCTCTTCGTCCTCGTCGAATCGCCGCCTACTCGTTATTCCGCTGCAGTCAAGTCCTTGGATTGGTCGGGGAGGACACGCAGAGGGTGTAAGCGTGTGCTTATGAGAGCGTGTAGCTAGCTGTATTCTCTCATCAGAAACGCACACCAGCGGTCTGTTCTGCTTCGCATCATGAGCTTCAACCTGCCTCTTCGCTCGACTCCGAGTAGGAGAAACCAAGAGAGCAGGGCCAATTCGCAAAACTATTTCAGTGGCTATACTCCGCCCTCGTCCACCGAAGCCATCAATGGTCCTGTGCGCGAACTCGCCCCCGTCAGTGACCGGCTTATAGTAGGTGTTGACTTTGGCACCACATTCTCAGGGTGAGTCGATGCCCATATCAGGACTGCCTGTCATCACTCAACTCGGCTGGCTGACTGAACACATAGCGTGGCGGCAGTATATGCCTCGACTCCAGATGACATAGAAATTATCAAAACATGGCCAGGTGGAAATGGTATCACATCGGACAAGGTCCCCACGGAGATTTCCTATGACATTCCTCCCACGGCTCCGGTAGGGACATCGCCGAACATAAAATGGGGGTTCCAGTTCAAACCAGAGGAGCCGCGGTTAAGATGCATCAAGCTCTTTCTTGACCGGTCACAGAAGCTGCCCTTCTATGTCAGTCCACAGGAGACGGCGACGCAACTAAGGAAGTTCAACAAAAATGTCGTCGACGCTGTCTCCGACTATCTGACACAGGTCTATGAGCACACAATGGACACTTTGACGAGGAGATATGGCGAGTCCTTCATGGCCTCCACCAAAGTCGACTGGGTTCTGACTTGTCCCGCCGTCTGGTCCGACGCTGCCAAGAACACGACCCTCCAGGCTGCTGAGAGAGCCGGCATGGGATCACAGGCCGATATCCAAATGATCAGTGAGCCCGAGGCCGCTGCCGTGTACACACTCAAGGCAATACAGCCGAACCATCTGAACGTTGGCGACAACTTCATCGTGTGTGATGCAGGTGGCGGTACTGTTGAGTACGTGTTCATCCAAATGCCCATGAGATGTCTTGACTTGCTCACAATCTTGCTAGTCTGATCGCGTACAAAATCATCTCCCTGAAACCCCTGAGAGTGGAAGAATCTGCTGTAGGCACTGGCGGGCTGTGCGGGAGCGCCTTTTTGAACTACAGGTTTGAAGAACACGTCAAGGGCCGCCTGGGCGTTAGCCGTTTCGACGAAATGAAGTTGAAGAAAAATAAAACGTGGCAAATGGGACTGCGGTATTTTGAGGAGTCCGTCAAGCGGAACTTCAATGTGGACGATGACCAAGAGGTCAATATCCCGTATGTCACTCGTACAGCTATGCCGAAGATATAGTGCTGATTGTCCCTTAGCTTTCCCGGTTTGCCTGACGACGAAGAAGCCGGCCTCGACTGTGGCTTCCTCGTCGTATCCGCTGCACAGATCAAAGAAATTTTTGAGCCGGTAGCCAAAGAAGTCTGCGATCTCGTTCAGGGCCAGGTCGATACAGTTCGCAGCAAAGGGGGCATCGTTTCTGGCATTGTGTTGGTAGGAGGCTTCGGACAAAGCGACTACCTCTACCGCCGGCTCAAGGCCCATTTCACAAGCGCAGCGCCGCCGCCGTACACTGAACGGCCAACTCATTCCAGTGGAAATGCCATCATCGAGAACGGCTCTATCGAGGTGATGCAGCCCCTATATGCCTGGACAGCCGTGGTACGTGGGGCTGTTCTACGAGGGCTCGAAGGGAATATGGTTATTTCACGAAAGGCTCGCAACCACTACGGTACGTCCTACGCTACAGTGTATGACGAGGACAAGCACAGCGTTAGTGAACGTTACTGGTCTCCGCTGTGGGAGCGTTGGATGGTGTCGGATCGCATGCAGTGGCACATCGCCAAGGTGAGTACCCGTACCCTCCAGTACACCCCTCTTTGCCCGAACCCTACACAGAACCTGGGGGTTGCAACATGTTCTTCCCGAGCCAAACCCACGCAAGAGGAGTCCTCTCCTCTAAACGCCCGCATTTTCCCACAAAGACCACTTGTATAAGCCAACTAACACCTTGACTTGCCATTGACAGGGCGAGGCCATATCACCACTTTCACCAATAGCGTTCCATTACACGCGTAATTTCCGCCCAGGTCAGTCACTCGTGGTAACGGATGATCTTATAGCCTGCGAGGCAGACGAACCGCCGGCTGCATATAACCGCGAGCTGGCTCATGTTTGTACCTTGACCACGGACCTCAGCGCAGTACCGAGAAGTCTGTTTACAAGGCTCACGACAACAAGAGGGGTTGAGTTTGATAATCTCGACTTTACGCTCGAAATGATTGTCGACAGTGCCGGGCTAGGCTTCGAGCTCAAGGTTGATGGAGTCCGATATGGAAGAGTAGAAGCAGACTTCCATTGACGAACGAGCAAAGGAATAGTCGTCAACTTGATAATAGAGACCTAATGGAGCCATCATCTCGGACCACGTGTCAATCTTCAATCATATTCTACCTGGCTTGATTATATCCTGCATCGGTCTTGCATCTTGAAGGACGGAGACGCGGCGATCCGATTTCGCACATTGGTATAGCCATAGCCCAAGCCGACAGTCATAGCGGTCCCCTATCCGTCGCTGCAGTTACGTTGTCGTTACACAGCCGACATGTCGTGCCGCGGGTTCTGGTCCGAGGGCTTTCGTTGGTGCACAAACTCCAAAGGGAGACGCCGCCCTGCTTCTATGGCGCCTCGACAAGAACATGGCTGCCTTTATCTGCAGTACTACGCGAGCTATGCATGACGCAGATGGTAGATATCCGATGGCAATTATATTGGGGATCAACCAAGCACGCCCAACCCTTTCCACCTTCTCTTCGCCAGCTCAATTGCGTCTTTACAGTAACCTTGTTCCTCAGGACTCCTCGCCTTGAAACAGCACTACAGACGATGACTACAGATCGCAAAGAACACCCTGTTGGGGCTCCGGATCTTAGACTCGCCATTGCGGACTGGAGAGGTCGTTCCCCGTCCCCAGATGATACGCACCTCGCGAACAACGAGACTTCCGGGGATGAAATATCGCCTCTTTCAATGGCCGTCGTGAGTCGTCGTTCCGACCTGTCCAATGTCTGCGCCTCGAAGACCGCGTCCACTCCTGATTGGAGCCAGAATAAACCGAGCAGAGCGAACGCCACTCAGCCGGATGCTTATTTGAGTAACGCCCCTTTCAACGCCCCTGCCACTGCTGGGATCATCGCAGAAGTCCGGCGGGCCATCCGAGAGGAGCTCTCTGAGGCATTCCGAATCAGACAGGACGAGGCGGCGGACGCCGCCGGAGCCAGCAACAACGCCTCTGCCAAAGTGAAGCTCAATCAGACAGCCCCTGAAGTGACTGCTGAATGGGGTGCCTTGTTCACTGCTGAGGGCCACGCCACACCCAGGTTCGGCCAAATCATGAGAGTTCTTTCTGGGCATATTGTAAGCTACTTAGACCCAAGTTCTGGACAGCAAATGACTGAATGGGATGATCTTATCTAATCATGCAACCAATGACAGCTCAGCAAGTTCAACCCTGACAATGATGGCTTGGTCATGACACCAGATGGGCTACGGAGATTCTATGTGTCATATCGGCTTAGCGATGAGGCGTATCCGTTCATTGGTACTCACAGCCCCTGCATCTTGCTCCTGGGGCTTGGCTTCCCCGTAGCTAATCCTGCTCTATTGCTAGATATATTCACCTCAAAAGCTCCGGATGTCTTTGGAAGGATTGCAGACTTCCTGCTCGACATGGAGTGCCAGCACCAACTGATTCAGCAAAGCGGGCACGAGCGGCCGCTGGTGCCTGCGTTGACCGTTGTTGGGTTCGCCCAGTACTACATGTCGTGCATCCTGGCACATCCAGATGCGGAGTTCCATCGCCTCAAAAGGATCGTGGCAGACGTGCCATCTATCATAGTGACTGTCAGCTTGAACGAAGCCAAGGAAAGCCCGTCGCCTCCGGAAATCCTGCCCAAGGCCATCCAGCGCAACCAGCTGCCTTCTAAAGCGGACGCCAAGTCGAAACAACTTCTCGACGGTGCATTCAAGGATTTGATGTATGAGTTAGGGCTGCAGCCGGCATCCCCTAAAAATAAATATACCCCTCATCCTCCCCAGGCCAATGATACTACTACTGCTACTACCCAGGTCCAGGTTCCGACGCCGGCACCTGAGCCCAAACCAACGGCTAGTGAGAACCCAGACTACTTCTCTTCCGTGGTCGGGTCTTCTCGCTCGACATCTCGTCAGAAGTATGCGCAACCGAGTCCACTGCATACCATAGGTGACGATGACGACGAAGATGTCGCAAAGGCATATATCAAGGCTGATGGCAGCCTGAAGCGTGATGAGAGCGAGTGGCACCGCCGCGAGAGAGAGCTTGAAAGGGCCTCCATGCCGGGTCCGCGCCCGGGGTACAGCAAGCAGCATTCATGGCACGCCGAGTCCGCAGGTACAGACGGGCCGGCTGCCCATCGTCATCATCAACCTCCAAGTCAGCAACAGCGCTACGGAGGGCGCACGGGATCGCAGTCATACTCGAACGCGCCAACGGCCCCGGCTGCCGACAGTGCTGCCGTCGTCCCGCAGCCATCCTCGACGACGACTACCGCCGGCGATCCACGTGGCTCTGTCTCCTCGAATGCCTCTTCGTCGGGGTATTGGGGCCACGGCCACGGAGGCCGCACGCCGCCGCCGACCCGGCACAACAGCGCCTCGGTCCCGGACGTGTCGAGCACCGGCCCCTTCAGCCTTTCGTCGTCTTCTTCTTCCTCGGCAATGGGGATGGCGACCCCGACGTCTGCTTCCGTCGGGCCCGGCTCACCAGTGGCTACTTCCATGACGACGCTCCAGTGGAATCCGCTCCAGTACCGACCCGCTGCGGCGACGGTACCGGCGGCAACGGTAGCTGAGTCGGGCAGGACTTCGGGCGGCGTGGAGCGGCTGGAGCAGCAGAAACCTCTTCACGTGCGGTGGGAAGGGGTGCCTCAACAGCAGCACCCGCCGCCGCAGAAGGGCACCGCTTCCCCCACCACGATGACGCCAAGGACGGGTAGCATCGGTGGCCAGAGTGGCAAGACGGAACGGAGACCTTCGCAGCGATACCACCACCACGGTCACCACTATCACAGGCGTTACCCTAGCGGTGGTGGAAGCTCCGCCGCGGGTGATGCTGGTGATGATAAAGACAACAGAAAGGGGGAGACTTGGGAGGAGTTTCTCCGGGCCCAGAAGAAGGGGGATGGTTACCACCAAAGATAAAGAGAGGTTGCTGAGGGTGGCAGTGCCGATATCACAGGTGGATACTAAATAATGATAATACGTGTGGTATGGTTAGGACAACGGGTGTTGGAAAGGGACACTTTGGTTCTCTCTGATCTCGAGAAGCTTCTCATCGTAGAACAGACTGTACTTTGACGGATCTTCAACAGGGACCGATAGGTCATATCAATGTTGACCTCTCATTCTTGGTGCCATTTCGAAATGTTACATCTTGACATAGTACTTGGCACCCATAGGTACCTGATTAAAGGGGTAGACTTTCACCACCTAACCGTAGACACCCTGACAGAATACTTAGAAGTGCCGAGAGAGTGGTTGTTGACCAGGGTGTGTGGTGCCAGTAAGAGAGCGTTCATTGATGACCGCACTCCCCAACAATAGGCTCAAACGGGAAAATGATTTGCCAGAAGTAAGACCGAAGCTATACGGGCATCGCTTATTGTTACTTTGGAAACCGTCTAGGTTCCCCAGTTACCCCGGCGGGGGTGAGATCGCGGCGCGGCCCCATACATTCTAGGCAGAAGCCGGGTGGAGGAGGGGAAAGATGACACTAGGTCAGATAATGTGTGATTTGCCGACGGAGACACCTCCTTTTTTATTTGTATTTTGTTTTATATGATGTATCATCTTCATTATTGGAAGACGACAAGAAAATGTACTCATTTCATGTACGTATATGCTAGAACTTCAACAGTCCGCAGGGCCGTGGTTCCGCAGGGGGCTGGCTCACTCCGCGTTGATAGATACCCGAGGCAAGCTCAGCATGCCAATGCGCCGCGGTTAATATCTGACACGCTATTGCTTTATTGACGATACATCGTTGCAATAAGTTCAACGCGGCAGGATGCATATGGGGGCCACGTAGGGAGTCACATTCCCACGCGGGTTTAATATACGCGCCCACGAGGCTGCCCGTAAATAGGGGCCGCACGTTGGTCGGTACCCCATGCAAACCACGAGGAGTCGCATGCCCCTGACCTCTGTGTTATGCAGTTACTTTACCTCTCTGGAGCACGCACGTGTGGTTCTTGAGCGGTCATTGGCTGTGGACATGCCCATCTACGCCCGACTACTATGGTGATCCAGCCTCCCCTCCTCCAAGGCGGGTCGCATGTAAACGAGGCAACCTCAACAAGGCGAACTTGGTTGGATTTGAGTCGGGGTCAGGCTGAACATAAACAAAGCTGCAGGACTGACCGGATGCATTGATAGGTATATATCATCTATAAGGCGATCAGGTGGCTGGCTCGCCCTGCCCTAGTATAAGAACTTTATATAAAGCCTGCATGCTGGCCTGTTTTCGACTCCCGCCTCGTTCTCGGCGAGACATCGAAAACCATATTGGGATCACAAACGATTATCAATATGGTATATCATTTCGCCGACCCATTAACCACTCAAGGAGTCGCCGAGACTGGACTGCCACAGGCGAAGAACGAGAAAAAGCTCGGCACGGTAGCGTGTTGAGACTTCGATTGGCTGGGCGGACCTCGCTCCCTCGTACAGGAAAAAGATTGCCACCACATTGAGGCTGAGCAGCAAAGACGACAATGACCACGCAAGAAGAATTCGCCGCCAGTAGGGCGAGAGATTTAATTATCTGTCCTCAGGGAGCAAGAAATAATAGGCCAGCGAAGGGAATATAGATATGGTCGGCTGAATACAGGCTGGCTATGTGCTATAGGTACTTTCCTTCGGCCAATCCCGATTGCCATCATCACCAAGCTCGTTGATCTGTACTTCAAGTAGGCGCGCCTCGAGCAGAAAGCGGTCAGTGTCAATGATGATGAGTCAATCGGGGAGTGGCGAAATCAACAGGAGAACGAGAAAGAAAGAAAAGGAAAGGAACCAAATCGAGAAAGTTCTTGTTCTGCTGTCTTGAATGAAAGAGGTGCCAATTTCTCAGCATCGCCCGCCTCCGTTCCTTCCCGATAGCATACATACTTCTTAACCACCTTCTTTCCAGCAACACTTCGCTTATTAGAGCAATCTGCCCACCACCTGACCACCTCGAGAGATGCCTAATTGCAATTCCAGGGCCTTTATCTTTCTTCCTCATCACCTAGAAACAAACATGGCCTTCTCCAGCTGGGCGGAATAAGTGTTGCCATTGCACGTCTTCCCTACCCTCCATTTCTTTTGCATACGATATACGAAATATCATAATTCGTATTCTCATCAACATGACCCATGAAAAAAAAGGAGCTAACAAAACTCATTCCGAAACACTAAAATACGAACAAACACAAATCCAACCACAAGACCTTTCGGTTTCGCAGCTCTGGGGAGAAGGGAGACGACTTCGACCAGCGGAGAACCATGAGTGCCCGCACAACTCATGCTGGTTTAACGTCCATTAGTCTCCTACATCTTTAGACTGCAACGCCGTATTCCATGCGGCCAGCGCTGTGCGGTGGTACACGAGGCATAGGCCTTTGCTGCCCCTGGCGTCGACGTCGACGCCTCTCTTCCTTGTCGTTGTCATGATAGACCCGCGACTCAAGCTCCTTGGCACGCCGTCTCTCTGGGGGCGTATAGTTGTATTCAACAATGCCACTTGCGGTTGGCCCTTCGGTATAACTGCACTCGAGCTGGTAATGAACCTTTTCGAGTAGCCCGTTTCGATACATGTGCTCGAGGAGGAAATAATCCGGCCGCATATCTTGGGCGGTCAGCCTCCCTTGGATGATGTGGTCCCTGATGTGCTCGAGCCGAAAGCGGAAGTTTTCCCTCTCGTTGCCGTTGTGGTTTCTGGCGGAAAATTCTTGGTCGCAGAACCAGCAGATGCAATGAGGTGGAAGGTTATCCTGAAGATGTTCAGTTCCGACATGCCACTCCCAGAAATCTGTCTCCACTCAGGCCCGAAGGTTTCGTTGCATAACCCAAGGCGTGCGTACTCGCACGGGAGCCTACAGCGTGGGTTGTGTGGAGGATCGATGGTGGCATGGTTATTGTATACCGAAGGAACCGTCGACGCCGTAGAGCGCGGCGGAGAAGACAAAGTGGTGTTGTACGACTTGCTCGACTTGCCCGACTTGCTCGACCTCCGTGACCACATACTATTCTGGGCGGTGCTCGCCGTCGAAGCGCTTCTGGTGGATGCCGACCCCGTACTACCTCCGTATGTCGGTGCTCTGACAGAAGGTGCGAGTAGTCTGAAGTGGATGGGGGTCAGGTCTACACTTGAAGCCGAAGCAACATCAAACGGAGAGGCCTGGGCCCAATTCTGTCCCCAATTCTGGAAGCGCTCGTCATCGTGAGTAGGAATTTGGGCCAAGAAGGCAAAAATCTCCTGAGGGTTGGGCCCGGTTGACGACATGTTGAAGTGCTGTCCCGAGTTCGGTACGATAAGCTTCGAGCAAACGGGTTCGCTGCGAGGTTGGGCGGTGGTACGTTGCCGCTACAAATCAGACGAGGGAGATCAAATGTCCCCCAAAGCAGGGCGTTGTATGTCTGTTACTGGGTGCCAGGCAAACAAACAGCTGAGACGAGACTAAGAAAACGCAGTCCAAGGCGATCGAGAGTAATCCTGACCCCCTACCATGGAGGTTCGCTCGTTGGCGGGGTACGTGGGTAGATATATTCAGCACCCCTCACAGTGTCGTGGTGATGCACAGTGGAATGGGCATTCACCCGGCGTCACTCGATTTGCAGATGGGAAGACAGGGTAAGCCAGAATGATGGAAGCAAACAATCTGGTACAGATTGTCGAGGGGTGGGATGGGATGGGATGGGAGGATGGGATACTTCACGTTGGTGGCTTTCTAAATGAAAGTGGTAAGTTATCTACGACTTGCGCTATCCACCTCCTGCAGTATGCACTGATCGATTCTTGATGGTGTGCACGGAGGGTGCTGTCTGTTGGCGACCGGGGGCCTGATGCAAGAGGGATCCCGGGGGACGCTCATTCGTCGGCAGCTAGGTATGTATTCCATCCACCCTTGCCATCCTCCACTGGACGCGGAATCTACAACCACCACCCCCCTACCTCTCTACCCTCGAGTCAATGAGTGTTGGCTCAACAGACAAGTTTTCCCTCAAGCCAGAAAAGGCAATATTGGTTCATCTTGTGGCTTTTGATTTCGAGAGGACAGTCTCGAATTGACTGTTGATGTCCGGCGATTTTGGTGGCAATTTGGTGCAATTGCTATGGCGGCACGGCCATCGAGCAGAAGGATGAATACGTCGTAATATCTTGGCTGGTGATCGACATTGAGTCACTCCTGCTAACACATAGTACTGCGTTGCAGCTGCGAGGATCTAGCCTCCGGCTTCATTCCCTCTCCTGGTCACACAACATATCATTATCACCCCCTCGCAGCCATCGCGATGCATATTGGTTTCTACTGGCATGGCTTAGAGAGAGCACTGCAAACACATGCCATCGAAGCAACCCGGGGTTTAGGCCCGCGCGCTTCTTCCTGGTTGCCGGTGCATTCTGCAAAACATCACTGCAACAGCAGCTGCAGCTATCAGCTCGTCAACGAAACGAAAGCGTGAGCTTTCGATCCGTTTCAGTCCGGGAGATACTTGGGGCAACTTCCCATGGCTGATTCGCTAGATGGGGAGCATGGATCTTGGCCCAATCGGGACGAGATCTTGGCATCCTCATACGATGTGTATTCGCTGGTGGACGCTTGCTTCGAACGTGGGTGTTTCTGCACCTAGAACGCTTCATGCAGACGCTCGCTATATACTGGCAGTTTGAGCTCTACCGGTTGCCATACTACAGGGGCTTTAAGGGTTATTTGGAATCAATCAAAACCATTACAGCCAGAGTAAGTTGGCCTCTGTCACGGATGCAAGCGATTCGCGCCGCAGCCCGCTCGCTTGTATGATGGTGTGCATGACAGCCATGTTTGTTTGCTTGCTGGCTTGTCTGGAGCTCTTGGACCGCAACTACTATCCGAATGGACCAGATACATGTTGCGTAGGCAGGCGGCGTACGCCTGGTACCCGACGCTCTTGCCAGCTGTGTTTTGAGACCGTCAGTTGTATATACACACAATTGCCGACTCGGCAAACGACGCCATACGCAATATGTCGGTACCCTACCGCTGTGTGAGGCCCTAGGAAGCCCGGAAACACCGAGTGACTGTTGCTGCCAAGTGTGCATATTCCGCCTTTTTGCGTGATGAAACTTGGTCCTGTTGGCACTCCCCAGGTGGATTTTGCTATAGGGAGCAGGTGTGACACATAATCGAAAGCGGTCAGCATCTGGGGTTGCGGGCGCTGGTGGTTGCAATCATGTACGCGTGATTGGACGGTGGCTGGATATGGTGTTCGGGTACGTACTGGGAGGAAGAGAAGAGCCGCATTGCTCAGGGGTTTTCGACTCCCCGCAAACTTGTCCAACTCTATGCCTGCCCTCTCCCGTACACCTCCTGCACGCACACCAACCGCACACGCTTACGCACAAAGACGCATGCACCCCGCCGTCCAGCCGTAGCTATCTAGCTTAGGTAATGTAGGTGGTAGTACGATACTTGTACATGCTTATTGGGCAATCTCAAACCTACATCCTATGTCTATCTCAAGGAGCATTATTTCTAGGATCACTCGTACATCGCTCAATATTAGCCCGGGGATTGTTCTGGAAACCAATAGTCTATGAGATTATCTCGGTTATAATCTAATATAACAGTGGCTTAAATTCGCTGATCTTTTCTACTATTGAGAGATGTAGTATGCAACTCCAAACCATGCTACCATGATATTCATTTCCACATTACGGGACATAGAGTATGTAAATCTCTGAACTGCCTCGCGGTGGCAGCAGTTCTAAGAATAAAGACGGACATAAAGGTCCAGGGAGGGGGAGTATAAGAATCTTCGGGTGAGGCAGGATTTATACCCATTATGCCATTTCACTCGACTGGGCTAAATATTCCCAAGTCTCTCGAAGAGGCAGGTAGATCACTCGGGGCTGCAGAGCACTCTCGCTTTAGCGATGACGTTTCGAAGCTGCGGGTTCCCCCGTGCTCGTCCCCGAACTTGACGATGCTCGGACAGGTGACGCAGCAGATCTCGCGCGCCGTCAGCTCCTCCTCGTCCTCGCCCCCGATATCCTCCATCTCCGCCGCGTCGAACGGGACCGTCTGGTGTGGGAGGATGTACGGCATGGTGACCTTGAAGACGGCCTTCTGCACCGCGAGCTGCCGGGACAAGACGACGGCGCTGGTGACCAGCACGCGGAGGGCTTGGTCTCGGGCCTCGCTCGCGGTGGCGTCGGTTATCGAGTCGAGGAGCCGGTTGACTCTGGAAATAAGATTACTTACGACTGCATCCGTCTGGGATTGCAGGCTCTGGGACGACGGGTCCTTTCGTATCATGTTGAGCGTCATGGCGCGCCATTGGTTTACCGTCTCATCAGAACCTGCAAGTCTCTTTGTGAGCTCATGGACCCTTGTTTAACCCTTGCGACAGATTGTGCTCAAAAGAACCTACTCGTCGTTGAGAGGTAACGCTCCATCTCGTTGAATTTGGAGGACTGCTCCTCGGACAGGCCGATAAAGTACTGGGAGAAGACGCCATCTACCAACACGCTCGACACGATGGACTGCAGTAGATGGATCTTGATCTTGGATGCAAGCTCAGCGTACATTGGTACAAATTTGGCGAGCTCGTCCACCTCGGGCTGACTAGTTTTCGCCAAATCTGCCGGAATTGTTCGTTAGTAAATAGGATCCGAATACCAAAAATCAACCCCCTCCGCCACCCTGATTTGTGTGGTGATTGATGTGCCCTTACCAATCTTGGCCTTGCGAAAGTGCACAATGATCCAGTTCTGCAGCCCATTGCCCAAGCGCGCCATATCGTCGCCAAACTGGTCGTCGCTCGTCTGCTCGTGGAAGAGCGCGCGCGTGCTCGTGCTGACCTGCTCCTTGAGCCCGCGGTTCAGCGCGTGCAGCCGGCGGATCTCGTCGTCGCGCTCCCGGAGCTCGCGCTGGAGCACCTCCCAGCCCTCCTGCAGCGCCGCGCGCTCCCCCTTGAGCTCGGCGCGCTCGGCGTCGCGGACGTCGACCTCGGCCCGCAGCAGCCGCAGCTCCGTGTCGGTGCGCAGGAACTGCTGGTTCAGGGCCGAGTGCTTGGCCTGCCAGAACGCGGCCGTCTCGCTCTCGTTCTGCGACAGCAGCTCGACCTGCCGCGCGAACTCGGCCTCGAGCTGGACGAGCTCCCGCTGCAGCTCGGCGATCTGGTCGTCCTTCTCCCTGACGAGCTGTTGCTGCTGGGCTGCCGCGTCCTTGTTCTCCCGCGCGCTTGTGGTGTTGTCCCTGCTCAGCGTGCTGGCGATGCTGATGCGGTCCGAGTCGACGCCGCCGCCGCGCGAGCTGCTGCTGTTGGTAGCGGTGCCGCCGTCATTGTCGGTGGCGGGCGGGGGCGAATTGGAGCGAGAGCCGAGTTGCGCGCGCGGGGGAGGCGCTATCACATTATTGCCGCTGCTCCGTGACGAGGCGGAGGAGCGTAATGTGCTGTTGGTGTGAGAGGTGCTGCTGCCGCCCCTTCGCTTGTCCGAGCTGCTCATATCTTTGCGGGGAGAAGGGGTGGACTCGGGGTTAAGCAAATGCGAGAAGAGGAGCTACTAGTTAGCTGGGCTGGCCTGTGTCGGTGGTTGAATTCGTACTACATGGTCTGCCGGTCTGCGGAGAACGAGGTTCGTCTGGGCACGTCACTCTCCTTTTCAAAAAGGGCTGCCGATGGAGGCCACACAGGCGGAATATGTGGTTGCCTGAAAACCATACGATCTGACAGGAGGAGGAGGTATAGGCAGCTCTACAGAGGTGACTGCATGTAATAATAAAAATACCTAAGGGAGGTCAAGTAGGTCAAGGAGGTAGATTTGGCGAGGTTGCCTGCATCGAAGGCTAATTCGGGTAAGGCTGGAGGGTCGATCGAGGTACGTACCTTTGCAAGCACAAGCTATATCAATAGGTATGTACTTGTATATCCGTCCATGTTACCTTCGAGTACCTCATCCCATCGCCGCCCTCCCTATTGCATCTAAAAATAGAGCCGGGCTGAACAAGACATCGGTCCGATCCGTCCAATGAATGTCTGTCGGTTGACGGCCTAAAGAATCATCACCAGTGCTTGTTTGTATACAGTGCCGTCGTACCTGAGGATCCATAGTGGTAGGGTCGGCTCGAACGTAACATGTTCTGGTCGTCATACTGCATAGCAGTTGTATAGAGATTGATTAAGATATAGTCTTCATTGGCCGTTGTCCATACCGATTTCTGCCTCCACCTCATATGCCTCGTCGCCGTCGTCCTGCTTTTTGGCCCCCATCCGGCATATCGCAATCTTTTCCACTGGCGCGTCCTGCATCCAGACAAAGTCGTCGTACCTATCCAGTATGTCCCGGGCGTCAACAGTGATACGTTCCCGCCGTTTCCCGTGGCGGCCGCGGCCTCCTCTCTTCTCCCCTTTGACATATATCGTGTTCAAGACGGTGGCGTGGAGGAGCAAGGGCCGGTCTTCCTCCGCCATGACGCCAGCCTGCTGGAAAGTTTGCTTGATGCTCTCGCAGAACTTCTGCAAGGTCCCATCAGGGTCCACCGGCGGGCTGTAGAGGGCCGTCGCCTTGGAGGGGTCGATTGCATCGAGTGTAAGCCTCTTAGAGTCACTGACAGTTGTGGCTGTAGTGGTCTGGGTGGATCCTGGTCCTGGTTGCCTTTGCTTTCAAGGGCTGCCTGTACCTGTTGTGCCGCTACAATAGTCCCGAGGATCTGTCTGGGGGCCAGCGTCTTCAGCAGCTCGGTGGCTTTGTCGAGTCCCTCGTTTTTGGGGAAGCTCATCACGCCCAAGGTGAGGTGTAACGTCCCGACGGGGCGGATGGCCTCGGCCGGGACGCCGAAGCTTTGCGGGCTAGTCACATCCGAGCCGAACGAAGCCAGCGCCGAGACAAGCTGCGGGCGGGACAGGCTGGTCACGAGCGGGATGCAGAGGAAATGAGTCGGCGGGGGGCCTTGGCGGCATGGTTTGGCTCTGGTTTGCTTGCGTACCTCGAACAACTGCTATCAATGGTTGGTTTGATGGCTCTGCTGCGGTGGCTCTTTCGGCCTGCCAAACTTGACTCCCGAGTCAACCTTGCTTGCACCTGCCACACCTTAAGACAGCACCAGGTGTGGCAGGAGCCTGTGGCTGGTGTACGAGAAGGATCAATCAGTCCGGGTTACCATTGGCGTACACATCAATTATAAACCGCTGCGGGAACGAGTCAATGCTGCATGTGCTGCCCTGGGCCCTGAACATTTAGTGTCCCCCGTGTGCACGAAGGGCCATGCAACTGGGTACTCACAGAACTAATGGGTTCACGTCACAGCAGTGAGGCCTCGTTCGTTTGTGTCAATCACACGATAACTGGCTGGGATTGCAGAGATCACACCATCAATCTACTACAATGTCCTTCATTAGTCGTACGTCTCTCATCGACGGACGAGTTGATTGTGGTTTGTTCAGGGTCAGCCAGGGCTACGTCACTCTTCGCGGCTCTCGGGATGACGTAGGCCATGCGGGAGCCATGTCACTGAAAAAAAGAGCCATGTCGTCACAAGCCCGGACTGCACAAGTCCCAAAAGCACCTACAGGCTACAGTATGCGCCCTGCACCTCGGCACCGGCGCGCGTCATAGCAGCATAATTCGCAGTCGCGCCATTCCAAGAGAATATCCATATAATCGTAAAGGAGTGTATTTATTCCAATAGCAGTAAGCTTTCCTAGCTTAAAAGTTCTGTATGCAGTGTTTTGTCGAATGCTCTATATATAAAGGTGAAGCAACCCCGTCGCTGGAGCTCAGGGACATGCCGTGCGCAGTATAGAGCCCCCGTCCACCATACTCGTCTTCATACAGCCACGCGGGTACGATCTATTCGATAACAATGATAGCAGGCGAAAAATAGTTGGGTATCGTCGAATTTCTTCCTCCCCAGAACAGTTGACTGAATGGAGCCCCATAGGATCCCCCGAGGGCTGAGCCAGCTGCGGTTGTCGCCAACAACTCCAACCAGTCTTCTCTCCCGAGGTCGCACATGGAAGTAAGACCCGCCTGGACAGACCTCGTGCAGCCCAGAGAACCTCCATGGCGTGTCTTTAGCTTTGCCTGTTTGCCGATTACACCGCCGGAGTGTTAAAGAACTTTCGGAGCGTGGTCTCAGCTTCGCTATACTCGGTCCTGAGACTTTTCATCGTCTCGGTGACGCGCGACAGACAAAGCTCCTCATCCGTCTCGGGCGTGCCGTCTTCGTTTTCCTTCTTGCCGTACCGCTGGATCTTCTCACAGCTGTCTTTAACCTTGGTCAACCCCAAAGTGGCCGAAGAGCCTTTCAAGAAATGACCGAGCTTGGACAGCTCGTCCAGGTTCTTGGCTTCCCTGTCAAAAAAGAAAAAAAGGGCAACAACTGTCAGTCACGGCATGTTCCGTTCGTGGGTATTCAGGATGGTGGCTTATTGAAGGCACCGCCGGAACTGGAGTGTCTCTCTCCTTGGCGCTCCTTGGGTTGTGGGCCAAACTCACAGGGCCTCGTCCATCTTCTCAAACGTCTCTTCGGCCTGCTCAAAGAAGCCAAAAACAATAGATTGGCTAAACTCGCGGTCGTCTTCACTGTCGTCCATCTCCAAGATCTGACTGAAAGTCACAATGTCGATGGCGTCTCCCAGGTCGGGAAGGTTGGAGTCACCTCCGTCATGCTGCATCGGCAAGGCTCGGGGTCAGCGCCCGTGCAATCATGAGTTATAATTGGTAAGCCTCCTCGGTCACCACAAAGGTTCACTTACGTTGTCGGAAGACATGGTTGCCTGGATGGTATGGGCGAAGCGTTTTGAGTGGTTTGCAGGATCTTTAAAAGCTGTCGCGGGTCAGAACCGAGTTCAGAAATTGGTCGTCTGATTACAAGACCTAAAGCCGACAGCAGTGGTAAGGGGATGCGGCTAACCCTACAGTAGTGAGGAGTCGACGACGGGAGAGGATGGTTTCGGGTTTAGAGGGAAAAGCCAATGTGTATTCCCAACGGGGGAATAAGCGTCAAGTACTTTCTTACCTAGTCTCGAATGTGGAAAAGAGGACACCCCCAAGGCGGATGGTTTGATAGGGTGACGAGACAAAAAGACGCTCGTGGTGGGGCCGTCAGTGAGTGAATGAAATAATAGTCCTGCGCTCTCCCAATTGCGTGTGCGTTGCAGGCGGGTGTGTGTGTGTGTGCTGCGCTGCGCTGTGCGTGGTGTAGTGGTGTAGCGTGTGTTGTGTGCCTATGTTCAAAAAACGACAGATGCGCAAGGATTGGCGCTGTTGCAATCAACCCGAACACAACACAGTACGAAAAGTTCCCTGGGCAGGTCAAGGTAGTCCAATATAGATAGATAGGTAGGTTCGCCTTGCTTTGCCTCAGCCTGTGGTTTGAATTGATTTGGTTCTTGATTAGAGCGGAACTAGGAGGAAACAAAATGAATCACGTCTACAAATAAGTCGGAGGGTGAATGATGAGGGGGACGAGGATGGATTTGACGGATGGATAGGCAAGGCAAGTAGCCAGGGACAGGACAATAAATGGGGATAGGCGTCCGAGGTAGGTTGGTATGGTCTTGAGGTATGTAGGTCATGTAGGGGGAAGTACTGGACCGGTCTGGTCTGGTCTGTCGCCGGTTCTGCAGGCAGGTGAGGAGGGATCAAATGGATGGGTGTGTGGAAGCAGAAGAGGGAAAAGAAGAGGGAAAGTTATTAATAGGTAAACCAGGGACGGAATAGAATCATAGGCTAGGTAGGTATGTCGGTAGGTAGGTAGGTAGGCAGGTAGGAAGGCCCATAGTCTGAGAGGGAGGTCATCGATCCTGCCGGCCAACCTACCCAGCCGACGGTGCTATACCAGACACTCGCTCACTCACTCACTCACCTACTGACCCATTCCAAGCCAACGACAGACAGGAGGAGGAGCTTGAGGTATGCAACGGGAATAGGAGGGCAAGGTAGAACAGGGCAAAAGCGACACGAGGCTTTGCAGTCACACGCTACACTACCACTTACCTCTCTACAAGCTGCTGCTGCTGCCGCTACGAAGAACCCCTTCTTCTCCTAAGCGCAAAAGCCGGCCGGAACTGACAGGAGGACCCTGGACTTGCTGTTCGTTGGGTGGATGGGCGAGGACCCTTGGAAATTCTTGACGTCGGAGGGATGATGTAGTGGTATGCAGATGGATGCGGTAATGCTGTTCTCTGGAGTGATGGGCAGAGGTACCGGGGGCTACCTTAGGTTACATACATATAGGCAGGTCATGTCTCCAGTGGGCAGTGGGAGGAAGGTTGGAGGGGAGAGGGGGGGATAAAAAGAAAAAGCGTCGTTGCCCCTCTTTCACTTGAGGTCAGTGATTAGCGAAAGAATTCAAAATCCATCCATGCCTACCTATCTATCTACCTTAAGTATGTACATATCTACCAGACCCTTATGTACTGCACAACACCAATGGTAGGTATCTAACCGCACCATGTAAATAGATGTAGGGAGGTGCATGCACGCATAGAGAAGGCAGGGCGCCATATCTGCTTTACATGCTTATACTTCGCTATTGCCTCCTGTGCAAAACAAAAATCTTCTTCCGTACCAGGCATATGTGGGGTTTCGACGAACTACATCCCTAGCCAAACTGCAAACTGATGAGGCCCTCTTCTAAAGAGGGACGACTTCATGTAGAGGAGTCCAACCAGAAACCATCAATAATCAAATGCCAGCGTCTACTAAGGGGTGACCCACGTCATGGCCAGGCTTGTACTCAGTATAGGGACAAAGAAACCAAACTGTATCGGCCAACGGCAGAGGAGGAAGTAAGGGAAGGAAGGGAAGGGCGCAGAAAACATCGGAGCCATCCGCCGGGGAGAGGACGCTAGCAAGGCGGTCTAAAGTGACGGAACGACGATGCTTGATGAGCCCCGAAAACTTTCCTCCTTCGAATATCATACCAGCCAGCCAGACAGCTGTGTAATCAACATCCACCCTACTCGGCCCACCACCTGGGCTGCGAGACCGTTGCAAGCTGCTGCAATTCGGCACTGGCTACGGCGGCGGATATAGCACTCGCTCACGATTGGGGACCAAAAACGCCCAAACGTCTGGAGATCCATCATTGGACTCAAATCGACCTGACACGGCGGCTCTACGGCCTGCCATCCTGACTGCCTGAACCCTCACCACGGGCACCACCACTATATCAAACCCTCCGAGCGACGTCAAGTGATCGACATGTCCACCCTTTTCTGCCGCTCCAGCACAGCACAGGCATCCAGCATAAGTACAAGTACAGATTCTTGGTGTTTTACTAGGATCGCCATATCGCGTCCTTCAACATGGTCTCTTTCTACAACCTCGTTCGTATCCTTCCGTGAAGGCTCTCATCAGCTAGGTCTCTAGTGCACACCACGCCAAAGCCAAGCTCCTAGTAATTAGTCGACCTCGCATAGGCTACACCCCCAAAGTGCCCAACGGGACATGCACGGGCGCTGCCTATCACCGGCTGACATTGAGAGGCCGCGGAGCAATTCCTGATATTGTGACAACGCTTAGCTGGATGTTTCAATGCAGGGTCTTAGATTAACCAAGCGGGAAGGCGCTCGAAAAGCCTCGTGATCCCGTGAGCCAAGCACCAAGGAGGGCATAGACTCATGGTGCATGTACGCACCACACGGGCGGTACCACCTATACTCCTCAGCTCCTCGACTTTTCCGGGTGGGCCGCCTCGAGTATTTTGCTCCTCGCGACGTGATGGACCAGATCCTACCTCCCCTTATTAACCGCGCATCTCGGCAGTGCTTCTCCACGAGATTTCAGCTAACAAACGTCTCTCCTGTAGCCAGTCAACCAACTTCTGCCCGACGGTTTCTCGAAACTCTGCTGTCGCGAGGCATCCGAAAGCTTCACCTAATCTCGAGTGGGGCGGCCCAGGCTTTCCAGCGCGTTAAGCGACGTCATACTGCTTGATAGAGTAATCGTCATAGGCGCTACCAGTAGCACGTCCCGCTAACTGGGCCGGGCAGCTCAGGGGTCCATGTCCATGGAAGTGTACAGTGCGAGCTCCCATCCGGCCTGGACGAGCTCAGCTATGTATCTCGCTAGCGATCAGCCTTCTTTGCGTGAGAGCTGAGTGATGGAGTCCGGTCAAGAACTACATCGTGCTTGCTTGCGGGCGATTTGTTCTAGAGAGCGTAGCGTCGCCCTCGTGCTGGGCAAAACAGCGCGCCAGCAACGAGTCAGGAGGCAGTTCCCTCATTAGAGATGGCATGGATGGGCAGGGCGCGACCACCAGGATCCATGCCTTCTATCTAGATGTTCCTTGATTGGGGGCCGGGGCACCCATTTTGACCGGCAAGCCGGCAACCAAGTGCGCTGTCGCTTGCTCCACTACTTCTACTGTCATGCTGTTTCCTTCCATGCATACAACAAATATATAGTCGGGCTGCTGGCCTGCTGGCCTAGAACATGTAAGTGGTACGTTATTGAAGGCTACCATGGGGAACTCATGGTGTGTTCAATCACCAGCCCTCCTCTTGCTACCTGACTCCCAATGCGGAAGGGTTTACACATCCCGTGTCTATCAGCGTGCCGCCTGTAGGGAACAGGTCTCTATATCAAAGCATGGCAGAAAGCTGGGTGTTTGGTTTCACGGCTACCATGTGATGTGCCCCTTCATCTGTTCTCATCGTGCTCCTCTATTTGATCTGCCAGTACAGATGATATTGCCCTGTGAACAAGACTGGCTGATAGGTATCGCTGGCGAAGAGACAGCTGGACGGTCCCCGTAAACTGAAGGGTCGCAGATCACAGCCCAAACTGGAGCACCCACAACTGACCGCATACCGTTAGCAGACAGCACACACCAAGACACCTGACACATGGGGAGAGCCGCAACAGCTGGCTAATGCAAGCACCAATCTGTGGATTCAATGATACAGCTTCTAAAAACCTGTTTTCCGTCACTTTCATGCCGGCAAGTAACGTTGCGGACTCGGCCGGCGACTCTGCCACTGCTACTTTGTGGTGAGGTCTGATGGAGGCCCCGCATACGAACTTTTGGACGCCCAGGCGTTAGCTATTAGGGACCATATTGTAATGTTTGGCGGGCAAGCAAGCAAAAAAAGAGCTTCGTTTCCGCGGACTTTCAGTTATTAACCTACGGTTGCCCTAGTTGCTTGAACCTGCTTCTCACCTATGTGGACCCAGCTCACTTCTCGCGTGTAATGCCCAGTTAGGTAATAGCAGACATGCAGCCTCGTCTAATGCACTGGCTGGACTGGGTAGCCCAGCACACGGATTTAACCCCCGGAAGTCACCTATCGGACCGCTGACCATTAGCAGGCCGAGTATCACGTAGCTCCTATTGGATACAGAGCAGTACAGTAAGTTACAATGATTTCTTCTTCGATTTTATCCCATACACTAGGTAGTGTGAATGTGGAAAGTAAACGCTATAACTGCTTGAAGTGGTACAGGCTGTCGGGCTCCTGGCCAACCACACCCTATTCTATCTGAAATGTGGCCATCTCCTCCAAGCGTGACGAACAGACGTTGCTGCAGGAAAGAAAGGGGAAAACATTCGATAAACCACTCGTACAGATTTATTAGTATTAATGCACACCGACAGCTGTGCTGGCCCAGTCAATGCAAGCAACTTTGCGAGCAAATACCCCAACTTCGGGTCTCAAGTCGCACCCGACCAATGCCTTTCGCGCCTTGTCTCACATTCTAGAGCAAGACCTTGGAAGCGACGCTCAGCAGCCATGCAGCATCCTGCCAGCCAGTAGCCCCTTCATCCGCCTTTGGTGGGGGTATTCGAGGTTTTGAGGCGGCAGAGAGATCCTCCAGATGCCCGGCGCTGGGGCTACGACCTAACTGGCTTTCGTCTTCCTCGGCGTCGGACAAGTCGTCGTCGGGATCGTCTGACTCCTCGTCGTTTTCCTCGACCGAGAAGAGGGAGAACCCAATCAGATTGCCCATCCAGGAGCCCATGCCAGCACTCCCGCGCTTCACTAACCTCCGTACAGTTGCTTCATCCGCCCGAGTGGTATCCACTTCGATAGCTTCGAGCTTTTCGTCCAGGCTTACAAAATCCGGGCCCTGCACATATTCTGCTGAAGCAAACTCGTGTTGAACAAAGTAGCCGTCTTCGTGCTGTTGCCGATCTAACGGTGTCCGCAACAGGGTCCGACTGCCCACTCTACTATGCGAACGGCTGCCAAGGCGACTATTTGGCGAGGTCAACAACAACATGTCTTCGGGGCCAGTGATGCTTCCACGGCGGCTTCCCCGTCTACTGGCGAGCTCCTTCTCTCTGGCTAATTCACGTTTATAGACTTCCTCTTCGGTGTCACGCAGCCCCGTAAGGCTAGTAGAGCTGATGCGCGCCGTGAGCCAGGCTTGGCCCTTCGACTCCCGGGTCTCGGTGCTGATCAAAGCCCCGGCACGGAGCAGCCAGTCACTATCTTTACGATCGTGGGTGCTGAGCCCGTGTTCGTCCTTACGACGTTTCGCGGTGGGCGAGAGAGCCCCAGATTGTTTCCCGGCGACCAGGTGCGTTGTCGACTTACTCTTGGGTAAGGCGTCTGTCTGAGTAGCGTGGAGAGAGGATCGGCGGCTGCGAGAACCGGTCCTTGCGGGTGAGCGTGCGAGCAGCCGTGGAGTTGTTGGGGCAGATTTGCCTTGCAGATAGGATGGATTGTAGTGCAGTGGTGAGGCAACGAAGTCGGGCAGGTCGTCGGGCAGGGGCGTCATGGTCCAATATAGGCATCTTGGAGGTAAGAGGGGCCAATGTAAGATGGTTCAGGTTTGTAGAGGAACGGTTCTTCCGGCGCGCCTGGTTGGCGTGCTGTTTATAGGCAACATCCATCTTGAACTGGCTGGAGCGGGACTCGGTCAAGTAGCAGCTGCGTGTGTTGGTGGTGCTGCACGGGTCCAACCGGGACAAGAAGGGCGATACAAGTGTTGCAGAGAATCTGGAGTTGCGGGATAAGGTCGAATCCACATTGAACGATAGGGAGCGATAGTGAAGATGGGGAAAGGTCAAGGGTCGAGAACAAGTCGGTTACTTGTAGCCATTCGAAACAAAGTCTGGGGAAATGCTCTCAGATGGGGCGTGTCCAGGCTTAGCCGGTCTGGCCTGTGGCCGATCAATTCTACCTAATCTGCAAAAAGCGGCCGGGGTGAAGCTTGGACCATCGCTTGTCGCCTGCCCGCATCTTGGCCCGACTTGAAAAAAAAAAAAAACCCCAGACACGAACGACTGTGGTGCTACCCAAGGTACTCTGATGTACACATCGAACCAGGGGTCATACCATATCGAATTTTTTGTCCTGCTCTTCGCGGAAGAGGGTGTGTGTGTGTGTGTGTGAGGCACACGGCGCTTCGGTAGTGTCCGGTGAGTCCCGATTTTTATGACATCGGCACTGTGCTGGCCTATTGTAACGCACAGCTATCTACATCCTTGCTGCCAGAGAGGAAAAAATTAACCTCGGGACCGGACGCCGCAAAAGGCTGATACCGACTTGAAGCGTGTCAAGCAAAGGGATCACACGATGCGCAATCTCCGCAACATATCATACACGCCCTGGACGCCTCCGGCCGACTACGCGGGCGAGTCCATCACCTCGTCCTGCTGGGACCCCGCAAAAGATGAAATACTATGCACATTCGGCCCCTCTGAGAAGGATGGCAAGCTTCGGCTGCTCAGACTTGCCGAGCATGTGAATGCCGAAGGCGATCCTGACTTGTGAGTTAAGCTGCGCGCCCGTTTTTGCCTTGGTCACCATCAAAATCTTCTTTCACCTGGATCTCTGCCAAGCCAGCGAAAAAAGCGAACCGTGAGCTGATTTTCTGGCTGCTTTTCGCCCAGCAACTTCCAAGAGATTGCATCATGGGAGGCGCTAAGCCCGAACCCTGAGCTGCCCGTCGATAAGGTTGTCAGCTTGCATCATTTCAGTGATAACCTCACCACTATCTTGGTGCTCGAAGGTGGCGACATCGTCCTCGTCAGAGAGTCTGACAGCCCTCAAGATGGCGTGCACATTGAGATTATGGGCTCCATCGATGAGGGCATCACCGCTGCGAAGTGGTCGCCCGACGAGGAACTGTTGGCCATTGCCACCAAGGCGCGGACCGTCGTGTTCATGAGCCGCAACTTTGAGGGCATTACCGATGCCACCATGACTTTAGATGATCTCAAGCTGTCGAAACAAGTGTCCGTCGGCTGGGGCAAGAAGGAAACACAGTTTCAGGGCAAAGGAGCCAAAGCCCTCCGGGATCCCACCATCCCTGAAAAGGTCGATGAAGGTGCGTTGAGTTCCCAGGATGATGCAAGGACCACCATCAGCTGGAGAGGCGACGGTGCCTACGTTGCAATCAACTCGATCGAGCCGGACACGCGAAGAGTAATTCGGGTCTATTCTCGGGAGGGTGTGCTTGATAGCGTGAGTGAGGCTGTCGACGGCATGGAGGGCGCTCTGAGCTGGCGCCCGGCTGGTAACCTGATTGCTAGCATCCAACGGAAAGCCGGGGGTATCGATGTGATATTCTTCGAAAGAAATGGCCTCAGACATGGCGAATTCTCCCTGCGAGCCCCCGAAGGTCGAGATATCTCTGGTGACCAAATCGGCCTCGAGTGGAATAGTGACTCAACTGTGCTTGTTGTCACACTCAATGACCGGGTTCAACTCTGGACTACGGGAAACTACCACTGGTATTTGAAGCAGGAGATCAAGTCAGATAAGCTTCCCACTTGTTTGACCTGGCACCCAGAGAAGGCCCTACGACTTGCCATGGTAATCCCGTCGCAGCAATCTGGGCAGCTGTTACAAGCCGAGTTTATCTTCAATATCGCCCGTGGCTCGCTTGTACCCCCCAACGATCACGGCGCCGTCGCTGTCATCGATGGCCAGACTCTTAAACTCACACCTTTAAGAACTGCGAATATGCCCCCTCCAATGGCAATGTACGAGTTGCAACTGACGTCTAGCATTGTCGATGTTGCCTTTTCTCCCGATAATGCGTATACGGCCGTCCTCCATCAAGGCGGCGTCGACCTGTATAAGTGGCAGGTTAAGGGGCAACGGTCACTTATACCATCATTGGTGAACACGCTGTCGCTGTCTGATATATCATCAACCGGCATACTCATTCCGAGGCAAGTGTCGGTCTGCGATAACGGCAACCTTCAACTCTTGATTCAAAACCAATATCCGGAGAGGCACTCCGTGCAGTTGGATGCGACTTCGAGCCAACTACTCCGGGCCGATACTACGAAAGCTGGTCAAATGTATGGATTTGCTAGTCAATCTCAGTCACTCGATGCCCAGTGTATTGCACAAGCCACCTCTGGGAAAATTACAAACGTATCAGCTGAACGTGGTACTGTCGAAGAACAGTCACTGCGGTTACCTGTACAGCAGCCTTGGTGTGTTGTCACTGGCTCTATCCAGGACAATACCTTGTGTATATATGGCCTTACAAGGAATGGTCATCTCTATGCCAATGGCTCAGTTGGTAAATCTCGTCTTCTGGTCAAGAATTGCACATCGTTCTTGGTTACACCGGATCATTTGATCTTCACCACTACGAATCATCTGCTCAAGTTTGTCCATCTTACTGAGATTGATGACCTCGAGGTGCCCGCCGACGACCCTGAGAAGGACGAACGATGTCGCAGTATCGAGCGAGGCGCCAGGCTAGTGACAGCGATGCCGACCAACATGAGCTTGATCCTTCAGATGCCAAGAGGCAATACGGAGACAATATTTCCGAGAGCTATGGTCGTCGCAGGCATACGACAACTGATCGAAGAAATGAACTACGAAAGGGCTTTCTCTTACTGCAGGACTCAGCGGGTCGACATGAACATTTTGTACGACCATCGACCGCAGCAGTTTTTGGAGAATGTAACCGTCTTCCTGGATCAGTTGAAGGACGTCACATATGTTGATCTCTTCCTCTCATCACTGCGGGACGAAGATGTTACACAAACCATGTATGTCAACACCAAACCTGCCAAGAGCATCGAAGCGCCCGTGGCAACGGAACAAGGGGCAGTCCTCGGGGCATACACGGTCGTTGGGAAGACCAACACTGTCTGCGATGCTGTTCTGACAAGTCTACGGTCTCGAAAGACTGTGGGCAACGACACACTTCAAAATATCATTACGGCCAACGTCTGCAAATCGCCACCCGCTTTCGAGGATGGACTGCAGGTTGTTGCGCAGTTGATGCAGGAAGATGAGCAGCTAGCCGAAAAGGCCGTTGAGCACATATGCTTCCTTGCAGATGTTAACACCCTATTAGATGAGGCGCTTGGTCTGTACAATCTCGATCTCGCACTCCTGGTGGCGCAACAATCCCAACGCGATCCTCGAGAGTACCTACCTTTCATACAGGATCTTCACAAGCTGCCAGATCTGCGCCAGAAGTTTTCCATTGACGATCATCTGGGTCGTTGTGCTAAAGCTCTTACACACCTACAGACTTTAGCAGCCCACGAAGAAGCTCAAGAGTACACCGTCAAGCATAGTCTATATGCAGACGCTCTTCGATTATACCGTTACGATGAAAATAACCTTAAGATACTCACGCGTCTATACGGAGAGTATCTGGAGTCTAAGTCGAAGAATCGCGAGGCTGGCCTTACTTATGAATCCCTCCATGACTACGCATCAGCGACACGGTGCTACCGAGCTGCAGGTGTCTCGTGTTGGAGGGAAGCCCTATTCACTGCCTCGTTGCAAGAACCACCACTGGCCAAGGATGCGCTCAACGACTTGGCAACAGCCCTTGCAGACGCACTTGAGGAAGCAAAGGACTATACTGGCACCGCCATGATATACCTTGACCATCTCTCGTCTCTTGACACCGCTGTTCGATATCTATGCAAGGGTTATCAGTTCGCAGACGCCTTGCGCCTGGTGGCCCTGCATGGCCGGCCGGAACTCCTAGAGTCAGCGATAGACACCGGTCTTGCCGATGCTCTGGCCTCGTCGACCGAGTTTCTAGCCGACTGCAAGGCGCAGCTTCGCGCCCAGATACCCCGCATCGCCGAGCTGCGCCGCCGCGCCGCCGAAGACCCGCTTGCCTTCTACGAGGGCGAGGTCAACATCAACTTGCCCGACGATGTCAGCGTCGCGGCGTCGTCGCGGGTCTCGGCCGGCGGTGCCTCGCTGTTCACACGCTACACAGGCAAGGCCGGCAGCGTGGGCACGGCGGGGACCGGCGTCAGCCGCGCCACGTCCAAGAACCGCAAGCGCGAGGAGAAGAAGCGCGCGCGAGGCCGTAAGGGCACCGTCTACGAGGAGGAGTACCTCGTCAACTCAGTCCGGCGGCTGGTGGAGCGCGTCCAGGCGACCAAGCCCGAGGTTGAGCGGCTCGTGTTCGGGCTCGTCCGCCGCGGCATGTTCGAGCGCGCCCGCACCGTCGAGGCCCCTCACGGGCGAGGTGCTCGAGGGCTGCCGGCTCGGCGTCGAGGAGGTGTGGGGTAAGCGCGAGGACAAGAAGGCGGCTGGCGGCGAAGACGGGCCAGCCGTCGATGGGGATGCTTATGCGCCCACGGGCGGTGATGCGGTCCTGGCCGATTCCATGCAGCAGGGCTGGAGGAAGCAGGAGCCGCCTAGTGTGTCCGGGATGGAGAAGTTGAGTCTCCTGGGCACCTAGGTTCACATCTATGGCTGCTACTAAAAGTGAACGAGATGAATAAAGTAAAACGGTGTACTCTGAGTCATGTTCGGCCGCATATAATTGTTGTGTGACGTGCATGAATACATCCATCCCAAGAGTGACAAGTGAATGTGGACTGTCTGCATACTTATGTGTTGACCTATGTGGGAAGGAAGCCGAATGAGTTGTAGCATGCGCTGATGGGCGAACTTAAGGTAAAAGCTCTATCCAATCCTGTGTAGCCGGCCAACGTCGTTTCTGTATGTGTATAGCCTTTATCCAGTATACACAGATTCAAGTATGCTTTAAGTTGACGACTCATCCGAGATCAGCGGTCGCTACTGTCAGCCTCACCCATGGGCTTACCGGTATTAGACAGTCCATGTCGGAATATATCACGAGACGTCTGCTATGACGCCTATTACTGTTCTGAACCATTTCACTGAAGGCTGGCTGATATGGCACATCTGGCTACACAGATGCGATGTAGTCGGCGGAACGTAAACCAAAACAAGCTGGGCAACATCATGGCCAGAGCAGTTCTGCGGTTTGACATGATTTCTTTTACAATATAAGTAGGTAGACATCCTGCCATCATCTAACCCAGATGCAAATGGCAGCCGTTGTCTATATACAGGTATCATACACACGCCCTCCAAGATGCAGGTGTTCGCACCTAGGCTGGAGGAGGAGCCGTTGACTCTGTACTTGACGGCAAGGGAGCGCTGGTCTGTGGCGATGGTGCGACGGCCGCGTCCGATACGCCGGCAGCCTCCAAGGTCCTTTGGCGGTTCTTGGCGATGACCTTGCCAATCTCCTCGAGCATCTCGACCGTCAGACGCGGCTTGCCCTTCTTCTTTTTGCGCTCGCGTTCGGCGCGGTGCAGCTCCTGCAGCGGGCTGCGCATGCTGTCCATGAGGTAGACGCGGTCCTTCTTGGCCTGCTCCTGCTCCTCAAGGCGGGCGAGGTACTCGGGCTCGTGCCGCGTGCGGAACTTGCTGTACTTGTTGCGCAGCTCGTCGATGATGGTCTCGGGCATGGGCGGGCGCAGCAGGGTCGGCACAAAGGTGCGGGCCTCGACGTCGATGCGCAGCGTGTCGACCTTGTGGTCCGCCACCTCCTTCTCCTCCTCCTTGGGCCACGGGATCGAGATGTTCAGGCCCGGGACCAGGCGCGTCCACTCGACCTTGCCGGTCAGGCGGTCGTGCACGATGCTGCGGTGCACCAGCTGGTTGATGATGACGTCGCGGGTGACGCCCGTCTTGGGGTCGAAGACGGGGTGCACGAGACGGATGCCGGAGATGGGGATGGGGAGCTCGATGTTCATGACAGGGGGATTGTTCTCGTTTGTGAAGGCCGAGGGTAATTTGATGTTGGACTGGTTTGCATTTCATTGTTTAGTTCATTTCCCCCGCTGCAATGGCGTGTACTTGAAGCGGTGATTTCATACCTTGTTCAGGCCCTCGACCACAACACTGGCATCATCTTGGTTGATGTTCTGGATGCGGCCAATCTTGCCCTTGTCGGGGCCGTGCAGCAGCACTACACGGTCTCCGGGGACGATGTTGAGGTTCTTGTATCCGCCCAGCCATGCGCAACGGGCCTCCTTCTGCTCATTCCGCAGGACCGTAGGGTTTTTGTACCGGACCTCGGAAATGGCGCCGTACTGAGCGGCGGCCTCGCCGGTGTGGGAGTTGGGGGCCAGGGGGCCGAGGTTCCAGTCGTCCTTGATGGCCTGCTTCGCGCGGCCAATGTCGCGGGCGACGATGTGGCCCTGGTTCCGCAGGCCGTACTCCTCGTCCTTGCGTTCCTTGTTGAAGTGCAGGCGATCTCGGGCAGCTTTGCGCCTCGCCACCACCCGCTCGGCGGTAGCAACACGTTTGAGGATCTTCTGCATGGCGGTTCTTTGTTTTCGAGAGGCCTCCGCAGCCGATTGATTATACTAGCAGCGAGAAAAACAGGGCACTCGGGGTCAATGGTGCATGCTGTTTGCCTTTGTCGTGAGCCGGCTCCTTGCACTGGCACTGACACACACACTCACTGCTGGCCGACCAAAATTTCCCGGAGCTCGTGGTCTTCAACGCCCGGCCAGGAGAGGAGCTAGCCGCTACAGAAGTACCGAAGTACCCTTTTTATGCTGTCCGGTGCATGTTTAATCCGCACTCGTAAACTTGCGACAGCGTCCTTCTCGAATAGGCTAAGCTGCTGCATTCCATCGGGCAGTTTAATGAATTGATCAAATCAGCAATGGACATCGTATTTCTCCATGTTCTAGCCCGGAGGAATTCGACAAAGAACTCTCTGCTGTCGTACGTCGCGGATGTCGACCAATTTGCTCTATCAGGGTTGCTGTTAAACGAGATCGATGGGGTGGATTGGTCATCTTAAAAAAACTCCAGGCTCAAGTAAAGCCATGGTCACACCGCATCCAGGGTCGATGGATGGATATTGTTAGTTCATCAACGATACTTGCTGCGTCGTCTGCCACGACGGCTCTCCAAACTGTCAAGCGCCCATGTCGAGTGCATGGCTGCATAACTGCGTAAGCCGCACCAGACGTACATCTCTGCAATACCGGATATGTATGCATGCGGGAAAAAAGGCTTTATTCCAGTGCCAACTTGCTAATGAGAGAACGAGTCACGGTTTGCCTGTGGCATGGTTTCTTCTGGAGAGCGCGTGCCTGTTTGCTATTTCCAGCTCGTGTTTCAGAGATGTAGATTGCGTCAGTAGTCTCTGGGAGAAACAAGACACATCCTTGGGTCTGGCTTGAGCTAGTCAAGATTGATACGCTGGGTCGCTGTAAGCCACGGCCGGCCCTCTCCCTGGCCTCTAGAAGGAGTAATTGGCCATCGGTGTAGATGTGCGTACGCGTTGTTCTTCTATTGATGTGTTGCGTGTCGATTGAGTAAACAGTCAGGGCTGCGGAATGGCCTCTGTCCTCCTGCGGGTTAAGGGGAGAGGAAGAAAGAAAGAGAGACAATCACAGAGAGTTGATGATGCCGGATCTGACATCAACGTAAGGATGGGCTGCAATGCACGGCTCCGCCTCCACAAGCTAGGCATTCGTTCTGCAGGTGGGACCGTCTGAAGTACATGAGATGCTTGCTTATTATCATCACTCGATACGGAACCATACCTGCACTATGATACTACTACTGCACGCACGTACAGTCAGGCAGGCAGGCAGTTCCGTAAGAACTTAGAACTTAGAGAACTTTAGACGGAGGTTATCAACAAGACACCGCCAATGCAGGACCACCCCCCCCCCAATTAGGTACCTTATCACTCAACCTGGAGAGAAAGAAAGAAAAGACTGCACAGAAGAGAGGCGCTGAGACAAAACACCATGCGGCAGGCAGTTGCTTGTTTGTTCGCCAAACGCCGAAAAAAGAGTTGAGACTTGATATCAAATGTCAAGCTAACGCGTCCTGCAACTTGGCACCTACTAGAGCCTATTAGAGCTGCTAGCTCCCCAATGTAGTATGCCGTGGGTGTTGGGAATGCAATGCCGTTGACCCCTTCCGCAGGTGAGTTATACCTGCTGCAATTTATCCGTGGATGTGTACCTACATAAGTACATAATGATGCCAACGATCAACAGCCAAGGTCCTGCCGCTGCTGCACCGCTTTCATAACATGTGAGAGGGAAATGAATGGCGGCTTATGTAATGCTTCCATGCTAGCCGGCGGGAGATTGGAGCAATCCAGTTGCTATTGATTGCTACAGTAACCCTCCCTCCCTGCACGTAGCACGGCAGAGGGCTCTCGGCGGTGTATCCCGGGTTCGCTGGGCTGCCTCCCAAGGAAGAGATAGCCGATACGAAGGGACGAGCATCAGTATCGCTCCCAGCTGATCCTCGGCGGCATGGAGGAACTCTCAGCCCAAGGAAAGAAATGAAGAGAAGCACAAAGCCACAGAGGACGATACGTAAGTCAGTTGTCAGATATGTCCGGGTAGGACCTCTTTTGGGCCGTTGCCCTGCCTGCCAGCCTCCACCCAGTGTGGGCTCGTCATGTACGCGTGCGGCAGAGCGCTGACTCTGACAAGTCAAGTCAAGTGGTTCATCATTCATCGACGAGCCAAAACGGTGGTCCAATCAACAGCCGACCAGCCAGTCGATTACTGGATGATAGGTAGATGCATCAATAGATAGGACAGCCGGAAGGACGTCCGTATGTAAAAGGAGCCAGACACACTGCCAGCCTCCAGAGGCTCTCTTTCTCTCTACCTACTTACCTACCTACCTTAGGTACCTACCTATCTACCTACATAGTGCTGGCTGACACTGTGTGTGTGCTGTGTGGTCTCGGGATGCCGGTAGCTAGTACACTAGCAGGTCTGGAGGTATGTGTTGGGCGCAGTTTTAGTAGACCGAAACCCAAACAAGTCGAACCCGCCCAAAATGCCATAATTAACGGAACCTCCTAAGGCTGTGCACTGAAGTTCTGCCAACACAGTACGAACGGTACTTGGCTTCATGTTCCTATCCATGATTAATCAATCAATGGGACCCTCCTCCAGTCGTTTGTTCCCTGGACTACGGATACCAGCCGGGAAGGGCATGGAGGTACCGACATCAGGTACGCCGCAGAAATGGAAGAGTGGAAGAGTGGACGAAGAGGAGACGGAGACGGGCAGACAGGCGACTGGAGCAGCGAACTGAGCCGAGACGGAGATTGGAAAGGCTACAGGCTACAGGCCATTAGGTATGTATGTAGGGCATGTACATACATGCTGCTTGCTCCCCAGGCAGCCAGAGCCAGGGCCTCTTGTTGTTTTTTGCCTTCGCCCTGCCTTGGCCACTATTGACTACAGGGCCTAGTCGTGGTAGTGGTACTTAGTCTGAGCTGCTGGTTGCTGCTAGGACCTGGCGCTACTGAGTTGACGGCTGCTACCCTGTCCTGTCGCTCTGTCCTGTGGTGCTGTCCAGCCTGTCCTGTGCTGTCTTGTCGTGTCGTGTTGTGTCTGGCAGGCTGTCTCCCGCCTGTCCAGTCCAGTCCTTGTGTCCTCGCGTCTGGTTCCCGTTCCCATGTTCTGGCGACTTTCCGGCTTAGCAGTGCGTGCTAGCACCAGAGGAGTAGCTGTTCTGCCTGCCTAGCCAGCGGACAGAGGGTACATTCGAGCCGAGCTGGGACAAAAACAGACCTGAACCTGATCACACCTACCTACTTCCTATCTGTGCTTTCCACCGCCCTCCTCTTTAAACTCCATCCTCCACCTCCCTCGCAATCAACCCATTCCCAACCACTACTACGTACTACATACCATCCAACTCTTCTTCTTCCATCAAAAAGGAGAAGAATTCATCTCTGCGATCCCCCACGACCCAGATCATCTGCATCTAGGCCATCTGTGACTCTTGTTTCTTTTCCCGCTTCTTGCATATCGATAAATACCCCAACAACAAACGACCCGTCGGAAGAATAAAGGCCTGTTGCAGCTTTTCCTTCCCCTAATCGCGACCTCGTCTGCTCTCTGAATACCCTCATCACCACCAAACCCCCAATCCCACAGACACCATGGCTGAGATTCGCCGAAAGCTCGTCATCGTTGGCGACGGTGCCTGCGGTAAAACCTGTTTGTTGATGTGAGTTTCCGCCCGTTGGCTCTTGCGCTGCTGCCCTTCCCTTCGCTTTGCTGCCTTTCATTGCATTGCATCACATCTCGCTGACAAGTCGTGCCATCCAGCGTCTTCTCCAAGGGCACATTCCCCGAGGTAAGAAAGAGAAGCAAAACTCCATTGCCCATCTGCCTCCCATCCAATCCATCTCTCCGCCAGATGCCTTCGTCTCCGACGCCGACCTGCCTCGCAAATCGACCATTTCGCCGCCATCTTTCCCCGTTTTCAGCCTGATCCACCTCGTCCATCACAGCCCATCAAAGATGCACGACTGCCATCACACATCAATCGTGGCCATGTCTACCGAGAGGAAGGGGAATACACGCTGACAGCTTTGACTCTTCTAGGTCTACGTCCCCACCGTTTTCGAGAACTACGTCGCCGACGTTGAAGTTGATGGAAAGCACGTCGAGTTGGCCCTTTGGGATACGGCTGGCCAGGAAGACTACGATCGTCTCCGACCTCTTTCGTACCCCGACTCCCACGTTATCCTGATCTGCTTTGCTGTCGACTCGCCCGATTCCCTTGACAACGTTCAGGAGAAGGTACGTGGTTATCGTCGATCCCGCTATGCAAGATAAGCTGACTGACACGTGCTCCCCCTATCAACAGTGGATCTCAGAGGTTCTTCACTTCTGCCAGGGCCTGCCCATCATCCTCGTTGGATGCAAGAAGGATCTGCGACACGATCCTAAGATTCAGGAGGAGCTTCGCAAGACGAGCCAGAAGCCCGTCTCTCAAGAAGAGGTAAGCTGCTTCCCGAAAGGCCACTGCTCCATTTTGTGTCCGCCCTTGCTAACAACATGTTCTACAGGGTGAGGAGATTCGCAAGAAGATTGGTGCCTACAAGTACCTTGAGTGTTCCGCCAAGACGAACGAGGGCGTGCGTGAGGTCTTCGAGCATGCTACGCGCGCTGCTCTGCTCTCCCGCAAAGGCCCTGGCGCCCGCCACAAGAAGGGATGCATGATTCTCTAAACGACCAACATTCCGAAACGGTTCGGGCCCCCCTGCGCAAGCTTCTTACTATTACCGACAGTCTTGCACATTCTAGGCTGTGCCCCTTGTAATGCACTGCCGTTGTACTTGGTCCAGCTAGCCAGGGACCACGTCTGGTCTGTGTGCTACTGTTCTTGGTATAATATCGGTGTGGTACAGCGGAGTGGCAGCACAATCCTGGGAAGAGGGTGCGAAATGGGCTTTTGATACATCCGCATATCTGTTGTGCATCATGGTTTTCCGGCTGGAGTTTGATTCGTCTCGCCATCTGTCACTCGTCGTTACTGGTTCTCTCGGCCCGGCGTGCTACTTTGGATGGCTTCGGCACTGTGTTTTTTCTCCTACTCCCCTTTCTGTTTAATCTTCAGGAGGGAAAGGCTAGCGGCGGACAAGGGACTGGTCACGGCACTTGCTACCGTTACTCTGATGGCTGGCGAACTGGTGGAAAGGAAGATGGAGTAGAGCAAGGCACCGGAGAAACTTATCTATGGTCTGTCTTCGTCTCGGTGGTAGTTGTGTGGTGTGTGTAAACACGTTTACATTGTGTCTCGATGTCTATGTGTCCAGAATGGCGAGCCAAAGGCAACCCTTGAGAATACGGCTATATCATAAATCTTTCTTCTTTTCACGCAAAGTCTCTTACCCTGTCTCGATACAAGCCCCATGCGTTAGACTGAATCCGGAGGCGGACATAGTGTGTTTTTGATAAGGCACCGATGTGTTGCTGCCGTCTTTCCTCTCCATATTTCTTCATAATCTTGCACTATACCCTAGATCTCTCGTGCCTGCCCGGTGTCACTTGTGAAACGGCCGTACTGTGCAAGTACAGCCTTGCTTTTTTTAGATTCAGTGGATAGACACCGTAGACACCGGGGAAGCAGCCGTGATTAATGCCCTATTGCCCGAGACTGGACGATACATAACATGGGCATGACGTTGCTCAAAGCTTAGTGGCCAATGCGGCGTGTGTAGGTATACCATGAGCTTACATGCATTTGTCCGATGTCATCACAAAAGGGGCTGGCTGCTGCCGATAAAAGCCATATCATCTTGTAAGATCCAAGGACACAGAAGAGTCAGCATCTGGAAGCAGTCTCCTTCGTTTGGCTATATTTGTATAATACCGCCTCGTGCGAATTGCCATGGTCATATCGGATCCTGCTCGCAGACAAATTTCGATTGCTCATTCTGTCAGGGGAGCAAACAAGAAATAAAGAACCCTCAGTTCTCCCAACAGCCGCTCACCACGCTTCGTTTCTTGATGAAGATTGTGCAAACATATCGTGTGCAGGATCTATTGGGGGCACGTCTGCAGAAGAAGGGGGTGAACTTGTCAGCAACTATCCGAAGTGTGTTGTCCCCTTCTCCTCCCCATTTCTCTCTCCCGAGGTTGGCAACTTACAGCACCGCATGAGCCGCAGGTCTTGGTTGAGCCGCTGAAGGCGGTTCCGCACTTGGGGCAGGCGTTGTGCATCTTGTTGTTGTGGTGTGGTTGTGTCGTCGAAAGACTGTGGTGTGTTTTGCTGTGTTAGTAACATGAGTGGTTGTTTCCTTTTCCCGGTTTCGATAGTGTAGCGCGTGTAAATACTAGGAAGCGATGTGTATATGGCAGTGACGGGGATGAAGGGGTTTGAGTTATGGGCGAGAATATACGCTCATAGTCTGGGTAGCAGTAGTAGGTAGTCTGCATGCTCTGACGACAGGCACATTGTGTGTGTGATATGTAGAATCGAGATAAAGACCCTTTACTATAATGCTCAAGGAAAAAAGATGCGACGGGAACTTACAATTTAGTGACGGTGGTGAGTAGTAGGCAGGAGCGATGAGAGGACTTGAGGATTTGGTTGATAGGTTTATGGTAAGCAGGACTGTTGGGATCTCACGACGAAGGGGGACAATCAGTAGATGATACAGTGATATTTATATACACATATATGTCAGTCTACTTGTCCAACTAGCAAAGTACCTAGCAGCATGTGGTTCTGTATGTACAGTAGCTACGACCTCTGTTTTTGACCAGGGAAAGGCGGGGTTCATCGCCAGAGTGCCCGCTTCGGCTTCACATTTCAACCCATTAGGCTCTGCGTTGCATGATGGATCCCTTGCTCCCCCACATTCATCACCTCCCTCCCTCCCTCCCTCTGTCTCTCTACTACATGTGTGTGTGTGTGTGTGTCCGTTTCGGCTGTGTGCTTATCACTTATTGTGTCTGTACTCTTGTTGTTGTTGGCTGAGGCAACATCATCCATCTAGATTCGTCCACCTACACACACACACACACCCACACCCACATACACACCATTCCAATCACGAGGGTAACTCCAGCTTTTAGTTGGTTCCCGCCCAGGGGCTCCACCCAGCCTGCGCGGCGGGAGTGTTATTATGGTGGTGATCGTGTCTGAGTGGCTGGCGCTTCGCTGATAGGCCCAGGTCAGCTGGTCCGTAGAAACGAGCCTAGAATATGTATGCACCACCCTACTTGCATATCTACAAGGGGAAGGGGAGAGCAAGTGGATAGATATCGCGATAAGATATTGATAGGTCGGCTGTCTTATATTGTGTGCCCAGGTAGAGAGAGAGATATATATATATATATTATCCATCATCGCACTGCACTCATTCCACTTGGCAGGAAAGTACTGGGTTGCCTATGTGGGCAGGTAAGTAGTAGTATGTAATGTAGGTATGCGTGTGTATACACCGATAGTTGCTCTTGGTACGGATACGCCTGTTTCTGGTACGGGCTTCAAACCGGTGTGCAATCCGCCCTAGTTAGCCTCATCTGACCCTCCATTGGCAAAGCCGAAGTTTCCAGATTCCCGTTGTCCGTCAGCCACGGCCAAATAGAGTTGCCAGATGACCGTCTGCAACGAGGTATGCACCAAGGGTCTGGCCTGGCTGATCACCTAGCCTACCTTGACTACATGTAGGTAGGTAATAAGGCAGAGCCAGAAATAGAAGTGGAGGCGGTATTCTGGCCAAAGATAAGTCTGGGGTTTTGGTATTCATCAATGTCAGACATGTCCAAGCCCGCTTCTACATGGCCTCCTTCCCTTTCCTTCTATTCTAACTCCTGGACTCGTCTAATAACTTTGTATGGTGATAATGATGATGATAATAATAATGGTACAACATATCCTATCTCTCTCTACGTATATATGGAATTACATGCATTGCGCATGATCCCCGCCGCCTGTCAGGGGGAAAAGGGTTAGTCTTACGATCAAGGAGGGCACGGCTCAAGAGAGGGAAAGGGGAAGAAGAAAAAGAAACGAAGCCTCGACTTACCGGTCACGATCTGGACCACGGCCTGTATTATGCTGATGACCATGACGATGCACCCAAACGCCACAACGGCCCAGGCCAGATACGTCTTCCAGCTCCGGGAGCTCAGCTTGATGTAGCAGAGCGGCGGCAGGATGTACGCCAGCGCGCACGCGCTCGTGGCGCCCACCAGCTCGAACACGACGCCCAGGTCGCACGTCAGCAGGCTGAGGGCCGTCGCGCTCACGACGAGGCCCGTGCTGAAGAGCAGGTGCAGCTTCATGTTGAAGGGCGCGCCCGGGTAAAAGTAGTTGAGCATCACCTCGCGGCACACAAACGCCTCGAGCGGCAGCGTCGTCAGCATGTTCAGCCCGAAGCAGAGGCGCGCCACGTTCACCATGGTGTTGTCGCGCGCAAAGTTGTTGAGCACGTTGCCCTGCGTCTTGTCGGCGAAGACCAGGAAGCCCGACAGCGCCATCGCCAGGCAGGCCACCATGGATATGCCCGTAGAGTAGTGTGTCACTCGCGCGAACCGGTCGAGAGTCGGTGTTCGTAGAGACCCGTAGATAAGTAGTGAATTGTGGTGGCAAACAAAAGCTGTACGCTATCGTTAGCCCGAGCGAGTGATGATGCATTGGAGCGCAAGAACCAGATGGCCAAACCGTACCGAACGATATAACCCCAATCGCTTGGAAGATGCCCGTGTTGATTGTGAGCAATTGGGGAGTGAAGTCTCCCCTGTCCTCGTCGGGTGCCAGTGCACCCTGGACTACCACCGTCACGCAGATGACGCCCATACTAATGAGGGCGAACGTGCTTGCCTTGGCCAGCTGTGTGTTGTGTATTTCCGCCTGGTCAGCCACGTAATATCGTCACCGTAATGGCGACTGACTGAGGGTTTGGCTTACCTTGGCAATATCCCTATATAATGTCAAGGGGAAGCTCACAGACATGATGAAGAAGGCGATGACGGCGCGGCGGTCCGCGAGCAGGCCGAGGACGGGCATGTCGCGGAGGCCCGGCCAGATGGCCTCGAGGACGTGCGGGATGCTGTCGCCGACGACGACGCCGAAGGCGACCATGCCGCCAAAGGCGAAGGCCCACTGGGCGACGCTGATGGCGATCAGGCCGGCCTTGCCGAAGCAGTGCTCGACGGTGCCCTGGAAGCTGTTGGCGCCGCTCAGCTTGGAGTTGATGACGATCATGCGGATGGTCCAGTCGACGATGACGGTCAGGCCGATGAGCAGGGAGACGCCGGCGAGGAGGCCGGCCTGCTTGAACGCGTACGGCTGCCCGATGATGCCGGCGCCGATGATGCTGTTGGCCATGTTCATAAAGGCCGACTGGAGCCCCGACTTGGGCCGCACCCGCTCGGCCTCGGCCCACGAGTGCACGTCGTCGTCCTCGGCGCCCCAGGGGCTGCTGGCGAGCGTCACCGAGGGCGCCTCAATGTCGGTCAGCAGGCGGTGGCGGGACTCGTCGGCGCCGTGGGCGCTGTCGGGTTCCGAGTATAGGAGGTCGCTCTCTTCGTAGTAGACGTCGTCGTCGGTGTCGCCGTCGCTGCTGTCCGAGGGCCGGCCGTGCAGGTGGCCGTTGGCGGGCGCGGGGATCGAGGTAGGGGTCAGGTCGAAGCGTACCCGGTTCGGGGTCCGGGGCGAGCGCATGGCGCCGGTGACGATGTTGCCGGGCCGCATGGCTTTGCCGTTGGAGGGTTGCGCTTTGAGGCCGCTGCCGCTGCCGCCGCCGCCGCCGCTGTCGGCGTGGGCGGTGGCGTCGAAGAGGACGTCATGGTGGTCGTGGTGGAGGTGGTCGGAGTGAGCCAGCAGTCCATGCTGCTCTTCGCTGTGGCTCAGGGTCGATGCTCCCTCTCGAAGGGAGCCGGTGTTGTGGGAGGTGGCCTTGGCCATTGTATTATCGCGGCAGCATTTTGCGAAACCAACCAAATTGGGGAAATGGGAGTGACCGGGCCGCGCCCTAAGCAAGGAGACAAGAAGACGATATTGCGTAATCTGAGAATTATTACGGGAATTGGCTTTGTTGTCGCGTAGATCGGACTCTGGCTCTGGCACCCTCTCTAAATGTCACCTCTCACGACATCAGTTAGGTTACTTAAGGTGGTAGGTAATGGGGGTTTTAGTTGGTAGTGCGGCTACTGCAGCTGTTGGAAGCAGCTTGGCAGGTACTCCGGGGCTAAATTTGGTGTCGAGGTACATCGGGCGCCCCCTTGCATGGTTGATAGCGCCGATAGGCCTCTGGGGCGGCTCTGACGCTCTGACGCGTCCGCTGGCTACAACGTGTACATTTGGACTCACCTTGCTACTGACTCAAGTAGACAGGGGACGTACACCTACCCAAGTCTTGTTTGCTCAATGCATACAACACAACGCATTCTCATTCATTCATCACCAACACTTTATTTCGCTTACATCCTCTGTTGCAGCCGTAATTGGGGAAAAAGGAGTACACGCAAGCCGACTAGGAATGTCTCATCTCAGCTCTTCCTTAGCTGCATCTACTAATGGCGAAACGGCATTCTTCAATGCATGGTTAGTAAACAACGACACTATGGCTAATTGACTCAATGCAAGAGGACTTGGGAGACATTGTGTGTGTGTGTGAGCCCCTAGAATCGAATTCCTATGTTCTATTACATCGTGTTCATAATCTTTAAATGGCGCTGGCGGGCTCAGGTGGCGGCGGACCCAGCTTCTTCGGCCGGGCCCCTTCGCCTTCATCCAGCTTCGGTCCTCATGTCCCATGGATACCTATCTATACATAATGCCACCCCCTTCTCTTGGTGAGCGCTGACGTATGGACGCTTTACACGTGGCTATCGTTGAAGTCCATGTATCCCTCCTGGTTTTGTGATATTTTAGTAAGAAACCGACTTTGCTCGGTTTGTGATGTTTAAGCCATGATCGCTAGGATCGATGCAATGCAGAAAAACGACACGTAAGACCCGCGAATATGCAGCTGCTCACCCGCCGACCCGGGGGTGGACGAGTCCGTTTCTTCAGGGGCCTTGGTGGGCCCTGGGCCCGATGATTGGTGCCCGGTGAGGCCGACGCCCGTTGGCCCGGGCCTGGAAGACGTCATGGTGGTAGTCACGACCGCACCGCCGTCAAGCGTCGTGGTTTTCACAACGGTCGTGGAAGCCGCTGACGACGTCGTCGACGGCGTGGTGGCAGGTTTCGCTGCAAACCCTGCGCGTTGTGTCAGTTGAGTTGGGGATAAAAAAAAGCTCCCGGGGATTTCTTGGGTGGGTTATGTACTTACCGATCCGTGCCTGGTCCATATCAAAGACAGCGTAGACACTCTTCAGGAGCGTGCCGCCAAGCAGCCATGCTCCGCGGACCACCTCCATTCCGTAGATGTTGCCAGTGCAGCGATTCTTGTCGTCCGGCGCCGAGAGGAAGTCCTTGGGCGAGATCTTGAAGCTCTTCCCTCCGAAGCTGAAGCTGAGTTCTGCCTTGGTATCGCACGGCATGGTCCACGTCACTCCATCGTCGGCTGACGAGGCATCGGGAATGGCCCCGTACATGATCTTGGCATCAGCCGGCGGCGCAAACGCGAATGTTGTACCCGTATCGATGTAGGCCAGTTTGTCCTTGATACCAACCGGTTTGCCGCTAACCGAGACATCGTCGAAATTGATGGCCCAGCTGCCCTTGTTCTTGGCGTCGATAGGCGTGTAGGCAATGTCCCCAGTGTATTTGTCCGGGTTCGGTGCCCCGAAAGCGATTTCGCCATCGTTGAGACTGTCCGAGTTGCGAGAGAGCGACACGGCGAAGACGTTGGTATCAACCACCTTGGCTCCCTTCAAAGCCACCAGGAAGTTCTGCGGACCGCCGTTACCGATCGAAAGGCCCAGGATTCCGTCGAACGGGAAGGACGTGAACTGCTGCGACGTCGTTTTCGCCAGTCCAAAATCCATGGTGACCGTCATTCCAGCAATCTTGACCGTGTCGGTGACCAGGCTGCCGCTGACGGAGCCGGAGCCGTATTCGACCGAGAATGGTTTACCGGAATCCTTCAGCGTGCTGGAGCCATCCGACTTGAAGGTGTTGTGCATCGAGCAAGCCTCCGACGTGCAGCCGGAGCCCATGACCCAACTGCTGCTGGCGCCCGTGTCGAGAAGCATGTACATCAACGACCCATCCGACCCGAATTGTGCTTCAACAAAGTACGAGTAGTCGGTTCCATCTTGGTCGACACCCGCGCTGTTGCTCTTTCCCGGAGGGTTGGCCTTGACGATGTGGTAGTTATTTTCTCTGCCCTCCAGGACGTGGTCGGAGGCGGCAGTCCGGCCGGGCAGATGGGAACCGTACTTCCGGGCCAGGTTCTGTGCCACGCGGCTGACCCCGTTGTCATGAGGTTCGTCCCGCTGTGTTCATGGTTAGACAGACGTATCATGGTCACGATGTCCCAGGGAAACGTACCTGTTGACTCGTCGATGTCAACTTGAAGGTCACGAACCCCAATGGCGGGATCCCAACCGCCCTGTTGTTGCCCGCCAATCCATCCCTGGCCTCGACATCACGTTGCTGAATGTTCTCGTGGGGGCCATCGGCATGCCTCACCAGGACTGGGTTAACGGCCTGAGTGTTGGAAATCCATAGTGTGAGCTGTAGCAGTGTGGCGACCCAATACATGATGGCTTTGATGCTGCTCGCAAGTAACCTTCATAGCAGTAGGGTCCCCTGGATAGGCACTCCTCTTAACTGCCTTGCTGAAGGGACTATATTGGTGGAGAGAGGATCGGAACCGAGCTCGAGCACTAGGTAGGCGATGGGGGGAGGAGATCCAGTTATAGTATTAGCATTAAAGATTACGACGACAGCATCCAAGATGGCCGATCCGTGGAGCTTCCCCACCAACGCAACTAAGAGTGTACAAGAAAAAGTGATTTTATATGAAGAATGCAGTGTTTCCTCTGAAAGCGAGCTGACGGCAGGCGGACGCAGGCATCAACCGGTATTTCAAGACAGGAGCAACGCCACCAGAAACACAATTGCGGTCGAGTGAAACAAAAGCAGCGAAAAAAAAGGAATCAACGTTGACGAGGCTCCTCCTGTACGGCAATCCAAACACAGAAAAAGCAGGATGAATCACTCGAGGACAGCAACTAGGCGGCGTTGCTGAACTTGAGCGAAAGGAGGTAAGATCAAGAGCTACCGAAGATGGAGGAGGGCCGTATAAAGCCAGCAGCGCGGGCAGGTGGAGCGAGGAAAACGTACCTACCAACGTGCCGACCTAACCAAAGAGACCGGGTCGATCCCAGAAAAGGCGAAAGGCGCCTCGTCGATTGATTGAGTCGACTCCCGCCCGCCTGCCCGCCCAGGAGAGATTCGGAGAGCACTGGCCAAGGTCGATCATATGGACTCAGCCCCTGTCACGCATTCCTTTTTGGTCGTATCGCCTATGCTTACGGGGGGGCAGAAACGCCTGCATGCCATGCATGCATACAACCACCAAACCTTTTGGCCTCTTCGCTTGCCTTGGCCTGGCCGCCCGCGCCTGGCGCCATAGGTGCCATCGGTGCCATCGGGCGAGGGGTTAAAACGCGGTTGGATCGAATTGCATTGCACTCCCTCCCCTCTCGAATACAACGGTAACGGTCGTGGCTCCTCCATCTTCTACTCCATCCCATCTTCACCCTTTGGGTGGTACCGGACATGGCAAAGGTGGAGAGCTCAGGGGTCGATAATGAACAGACGGTAGCGCCATCTTAACAACACCAATCAGAGGACGCTTCCCCTGAAAAACACCCCGACTTGCCCAGCCCGAGAGCATCACAGACCTCATAGTGGTGTCTGCGTCTATCTGATGTTTGCCTTTGACTTTGAGCCGGACACCGATCGTCCTACGTTATCTATTCCTCAATACTCACCTGAACTTTTGATTGGTTGTTGACCTACGCGGAGATTTTCTCTGTGATTACCTCCAAGATACTGTAGAGATACATCGCAAGATCAGACCAAGTCCATCTCGAACGTATCGTCGCCCTTTTTGGTTCATGCTATTCATGTACGGACCCTGAAGCGAACATTGTTGGCGTTTTGCCATGCGGAACATTTGTTCAGAGGTGCACAATCCACTGCTGCATGGGAGCTGCAAGCGTGTCCCCATCCTGATGCCGCAAATTGCAAAGGCAGGGGATCCCAGTTGCAAGTCAATTGGTCAATCCGGATCCTGGTCTGAGCCAGCCTGGTGTGCAGCAGGGGGCGCCCGCTAAATGCCCAGAAACCGACTTCCAACTACCAAGCGGCTCTGTCAGCTTCGGGGTTAGAGTGCGCCGATCACTCTCCACAGATCGCTGGGTCTCCATTTCAATGTAATTGTGCGACCGATCCTCAAGTCCCATCATCGTGAACATCGTACGTAGGATGATGCCAAATGGCGAACCTCGGCGTGAGAGTGGACTTGCCTTCTCCCCATTCCGGAACAAAAGGCACGGCAAGCTACAAAGTATAGCCGGGCAATTTCAAGACTTTGATATAAAGAAATATCGTGTGATGGACAAGCTACACTAGCTGTACTAGTCGCCGGCTTACTGCAGTAAATCGAGAGTCAGCTAGCAGCCCCTGTACCCGCAATAAAGCAAGTCTGATGATGTGCAAAGCCGGCTTGACTTATTGCTGACCTCGAGCCCCTGAGGTAGGTACTACTTGTCGTGAGGTAGCTTTCGGACTCTGGACCTCGATGAAGGTGATGCGAGTAAGGGGGCAGACGGATGAGCCGAGTCATGAGCAACGCATGTCGTTCACACCTGCGTGTGGCGCAGGCGAGCTCATTGCGTGGCCAGGACTGCAAACCCGCGACAAGCTGGACGTTTGTATACATCCAGGTGATCTTTGTGAATAGTCGATAATAAAAATCTCGTGTTAACAGCTGAAACTCGTGCAAAGCTGAAGCTCGTGGAGACCGTATCTAAAAAGCTTTCGCCGCATAGAAGCTACCAAAAGAATGCGCAGATATATCGTCATATGTGGAGTGGCCCATTGCTTAACTCGCCCTCCCGATTTTGAGCGGCCCACTGCCTTGCCCGAAGCAATGTTCTAGATGCCGATGAGCCGCCGCCATCCTCGGTGCTTGAGGCGCTCGAAGACAGGGACTCATTAACACGCAAGAACAACTCGAAGAGCTCGCGGCGGATGAACCCTCTGGCGACCAACATTTGGAGAAAATCCCAAACAGATACATTTGTCCAGTGGAAGGATTGTACGATGTTGAGCGTGTCCTGAAGAACCAGCGAGCACACCTTTTGCCTCTCCTCAACGTCCTCGATCCTTACGAGGATCCACTGAAGGTATGCCCACCCCGAGATATCATCGTGGTGTTTAAAACACCAGTTCTTCACGTCATCCACGAGTGTCTTGTATAGCAAAGGGGGAAGGACTCGTCCTTATTGGAAATATCGAACAGCCATCTGGCATGACTCCATGCATAGTAGTTTCTCGGGTGTCTCTCGGCGGCTATCATGACTACGTTGGTGAGATCAGATCTTATGCGTTCGGACGACCGAAGAGACCCAAGGTTTTGGATCAGCCAACGACGATGACTCCATAGCGTGGGGGACTTGGTATGACGGTGTAGGCGAGAGGTAAGCAAGCTATCGACGAATTGCTGCTCTGCTTGCAAGACCTGCGCTGGTAACGCACCAGCCTGCAACCGGGAGACGATGGATTTCTTCCTGATATTTGTAGCTGTGAGATGTTCCGGGTCCATTAGGAGAATGACGGAAGTCGCTCCCACGGTTTTCTCCTCTGGAGGGATAGTCGGCTTCAAGAGATGCTTCGACAGAATCTCGCGAGCAATAAAGAAGGCCTGCACAAGCCTCAATTTCGGTATGGCTATAGCATTCTCATCTTGAAGAAAGTGCACGCCCGCTTCCAGAGGATGGCTGCTGCCAAGCAGCTCTATCTCTAGGAGGCCATCGCCAGGAGGATGGTTCAAAATGCTGGAAATGTCCCGGTACACGGTGGATGGATCCTCGGACTTGAGATTCGACAGTATGTCATTGTCTAAGGAGCGAGACATATTGTGGAATCACCACATTGTTGTAAGATCAGCGCTTCAATAATAATCACTGGTCGGAGCAACACTCTCTCCAGATAGGCTTCAAGCGTGCATTGGATAGACGAAAGGCGTTGCGTCGCGATATGCATTATCGTACTTGGACTGGAATCCAATGTGATCAATCGCGGTGTGTGATGCGTATTGGCGGGGTTGTCGGCGAAAAAGTCGATTTTTCCTCCGACAAGTAGCGGGCCATCAGGTACCTATCCCACCAACAGCTCTTGGGCCATTCGTAGGTAGCAATATGGTCCAAGGCCACGATTTTGCTTGAGAGCAGAGCCTCCGCATCATCGTCATCACCACAACCTTCACCATCCCACGCGCACCAGCACGTACTGGCGGACACCACCATGCCGTCCCTTATACTTGTTGTGTTCCTCGTGGAGCTCGCTGCGCATCTGGTGAACACCATCGGCGCGGGCACAATCAATAACCTGGTACGTACAACAAGCCTGCCCAAACCAACACGTCATACGTGGACTTTTCTGACCTGCGACACCATTCCAGCTATGGACCTTATACCTTATGCTGCCGACCCAGACCTCGAGGGCGACGACTGAACGAAAGAAGCTGCAGAGCGAATACTTGAAGATCCGCCGCGACTTGAATGCTACGAGCAGTCAGGACGAATTTGCGAGATGGGCAAAGCTGCGCAGGCAACATGATAAGCTGTTGGACCAGCTGGAGAAGATGAGTGCGTGGCTCCTTGCAACACTGCTCTCTACACATCAACAAGGATATCAATTCTAATGCCGCTGTTCTAGAGAAATCTCACGAAGGAGTCAAGACGAAGTTCGACCGCACCGTGGGCGTCGTTCGCTGGACCGCGACTCGAGGCCTCAAGATGTTTCTGCCTTTCTGGTACTCGAAAGAGCCCATGTTCTGGCTTCCCCACGGCTGGTTCCCTTACTACGCGGAATGGGTTCTGTCGTTCCCTCGTGCGCCGCTGGGCAGCATCAGCATTGTGTCGTGGCAGTTGGCCTGCAACGGGGTCATCATGTTGGTGAGCGACACCTTGGCAGCTATCCTGGGATTGGTCTTGGGAGCGAAGGTACAGGCACGCGAGCAGCCGATGAAGGCGGCACCGGGCACAGACAAGCCGAGACCAGCGACGGGAACGAAGAAGGATTCGTGACGGAAGCCAGGATTAGCAGCAACCCATACGTATCATTTAGGCGAACGTTAAAAGAAGGCTGCTATTGCCGTATTGCTATGCTATACGATAGCAATGCTACTACTAAAAGCAATGGAAGAATGCACGGAATGTCTCTCATCTTAATTTGACGCAAAGTAGACCATCGCCGTAGCTGGAAACTCTGTAACACGATTGAGATGACTCTTGGCAGAGTACTTGGGCTCGTTCTAGGCGTCTTTTTGACTCTAGCGACTATTGAGGAAGAAGTTCGCGAAAGCTTCGAAAGCGCCAAACTACATCACATAGATAATACTGTCTGTCTCTCTCTCCAGTGCTCACAACGACCTGACCTACCTAGAACCACACAGCTGCTGAAATATACAGAAACATGGCTCTGACCAGTCCTTTCTTGAGTGTAACAAGACGTAGGTACGTGATCAGTGTTCTGGGTGCAGTGGTGCGGTAGAAGGGTTCATGTTGTTGGCAGAGGGAAAAGTTGATGTTGGTGGTGAGTTAAAAAAAAATCTCCAGGCTGAAGCGCATCACTGAGATTTTAAAGGATGGATGGGGATTTCCAGCGGACCGACCAGAGTGCTTTCCCGGCCAATCATCCCAAAGCGGCCTTCCAGCCACATGTCCAGTGGCGTGACGAGACAAAGCCGCACCGCACTGCATCGCATGCTTTGAGTGCTCACTGCTTGCTCTGACTCAGCAGGGTTTCCAAATTTAGAAAGAATTGAGGGTCCTCACTTTAAGCCTAAAGAGAAACCGGATGACGCCTGATGCTGGTCCCTGAATCCTAAATGCCAACTGTCAGCCTTGCATCGTTTGGCGCCCGTTCGGAAGTAAGGTTTCAAGAGGACAGAGTGAACAAACATGCTTGGCCTTGAACACCTGACTTTTTGACTTTCTTTTTTCATACCCCCGAACCATCACTCACAAACAGGCTATGAAGACGGCAAGATGGGGATTCCAATCTCTTGGGGAACGTAAGTCCGCGGCGGCTCCATGATGCGCGCGCAACGGCGACGGTGTTAACATGTTATACGCAGTACCAAGTCCCTCCTGCTCTTCTTCGGGCCTATGCTCCTGCCCAAAGCCATAGGATACTATCGCACCCTGCGCGCCGGCCCAGCCGCCCAGGGGCTCCGGATTCGTCCAGTCTCGCCGCAAGTGGCGCGCACCCTCTACGTGCTCGCCATCACCGTCCTCATTTATCTCGTCATCTCCTTCCCCTTCTTCGCGCCCGAGAACCTCTTCGTGCGGACCCAGAGCCGCCTCCAGATCCCGACCGATGTCCTCTTCACGCGCCTCACGTCCCTGCGGCCCGGCAACATCCTGACGGACGCCGACCAGGTCCTGCGCGCCAAGTTTGTCAACCTCGAAAGCCGCCTGCTCTACCTCCAGTTCGGCCCCGACGTCCTGGCCGACTGCCCCTTCTGCAACTCAGACGACCCCCGCTCCTACTTCTACTACGCCTTTCCGGCGCTGCTGGCGCCGCACCTCCTAAACCTGGTTGTACTCTCGGCCTCGACCTCGGACTGGCTGTCAGGGCGCGAGGGCCCCCGGTGGCGGACGACGGTGGTCATGGCGAGCAGCTTGATCGCCGCGCTCGACGTGTACCTGGTGCACAGCTACAACTACCAGGCCAACTCGCGGGCCACGCGGCTCGTGGACCTCGACATGCACTACTGGGACATGCGGGCCTACCGCGCCATCGCGCTCGCGCTCGTCAACGCTGCCTTTGCGGCCCTGCTGTACCTGAGCGCCACGAACCGCGCCTTCGCGGCCCCGCCCGACCCGGCCGAGCGCGTCGAGGCCGCCACGCGCGCCCTGCTGCTGACCAAGAGCAAGGTCAACGCCGTCGGCATCATCAAGAACACGTCGATCCGCGACGAGGACCTGCGCCGCCGCGTCGAGGCCTACTGGACGCACGAGGGCCGCCTGATGCGCGAGGTCATGGAGGAGCGCGAGGTCATCGAGGGGGTCAACGACGCGCTCGAGAACCGCATCAACATCGACGCCATATCGCGCGACGCCGAGTCGTACGCCACCAACATGCTGCCGCGTGCACAAGAGGATGCGCAAGTGGCGGGCCAGCAGGTTGTTGGGTAGAGACTACTTGTTTTTAGCTTCACTCCCACATTAGGGAAGACCTAGACTATAATATAGACAAATAAACTGCCTCGTCATAAGTACTCGAAGCATTGTTGCTTGTGCCTGGTGTCTGTCCATCTTGGCTGCATGCAATTCGGGCTGGACTTGTTGTGGCAATCTCGAGCCCCCTTCCGATTTCAACGTCAGGGGTCGTGATGATATACAATGGTCGGTGTAAGAATCGGAAACCTTTCAGGCGTGTTGAATTCCTCGTACATTGGCCACATGTATTAGGTATATCTATGGGGTAAGAGAAGAGGTATCGCGTCTGGGACTCTACGAAAACGACTGGACCTAAGCATGGTATTTCAGGACATCGATGCTATGCAATAGCTGTCCTCTTCGCCCTTTATGCTACAAGCATGAGTACGTACATGCATTTCTCTCTCTAAGACGCCACTGGGATGCCATCTTCTCCCTCCCGCATTCCCCATGCTATCCATTACATATTTCGCACGTATCTTAGAACGCAGCCTCTTTGAGTGTATCTTTCTTCTAGGTGCATAACAATCCCAAGAAAGCCAGAAAGAGAAAGGGGAGAAAAGAACGAAGACGGAGAATAAAGTTGGATATAGTACAGACAGACGCTCTATGAGCCCTGGTGGTTAGCACCTCTCGTATCTGGCCTTGTCGTCGTCCCTGTCGTCCCCGTCGCTACACTCGACATGCTGTCCTTTCTCGACGTCCCGCCCGCCGAGCCCTCCTCGACCGACCGCTCCAGGAATCCGGCCCACAGATCCGCCAGCGACTCCCCGCCTTTCGCAGACGTGGGTGTGGTGTCGGAGAAGAATTCGGTGTTCAAGGACGGCGTACTAGGCGTCCGGTGGAACGGCGAAGACGGCAGCCTCAGGCTGTTGGTCGAAGTTCCGGGCCGCGCCAAGCCGGCCTGCTCTCTCTGCTCTTCGGTCCACGTCAAGAGCCCGGCAATGATCTGGAGAATCTGGAACTTCTTTGGATCGGACCGATCCAGCGCCAAGAATTGGAGGAAATGGTTCGTCACGATTTGCCTGTCCAAAGTCAACAAACGTGGACTGTCAAGGTAAGCATGGGAGTGACATACTTGTCAATACTATCCTCAGGCTTCGTCTTCTTGAGGTAACGAAGCGCTTTTGTCAAGTGGTCGTTTAACACGATAGCCTCATGCCGCAGCTTGCCAATGAGTAGGTTTTTCTCCTTTACCTCTTTCTCGAAAGGTGCGGTTCGCTCTAGTTCCTTTTGCATCGTCTCCTTTCCAGCTTCAGCTTCGGACGCTCTGGTATCGGCCTCCTTCACCAACTTCTTCATGGCCTGGAGTTGTTCTTCAGACGACTCGACCATTTCGCGCAACTCTCGCCTCCGAGCTTCCTGGATCTCCTGGAGGGCCCTCTGGAGGCTGTCTACTGCTTGCGACTGTATATCCCGTTCGGATGCGGCACGCTCGTAGTTCTCTCGCAGGCTAGCGATCTGCTCCTCCAGGGCGGACGTCTTGTCGGCCAAGTTCTCCCGGATGGATCGTTCTTCCATAGCCAAGACTTCCCAGTCGCCCATGGCATCTTTGGCGGCCTCCGCTTCTTCCCGGAGATGCTGGATTTGCCGTGTCATGTCCTCCTTCTCCTTCAGCGAGTTGTGTTGCGAGAGGTTGTTGCGACTCCGAAGGCTTGAAAGTTCCCTGTTGGCGTCTTGGAGCTCTGTCCGTAGTCCCTCCAGCTGTTCTTGGTAGGTTTCATTGCCCCTTTGTAGCTCGTCATTCTGAGCCTCCAGTTGCTCAACGCGCTCCTTGGCCCCTTCCAGCTCTTCCCGATCTCGCGCCAGTTTGCTTCCCAGTGTCTCTTTCAGCTTGTCGACTCGTTCTCGGAGAGACTCGTATTCCTCTTCGGCAAGTTCCTTGGCAGCCACGCTCTCTTCGAGCTCCGACTTGAGCTTTGTCGTCTCCTGGGCGTGTGTTTCCTGTATACCTTCCAATTGCTTTCGTACCTGCTCCACCTCGGCTCTCAGAGCCTCCCGCTCCTGTGACATGGCTTCTAACCTGGCGCTCGTATCGGCGCTTGGTTCCGAGCTGACCATAGTGCTTTGTGGATCTTCACGGGAATGACCATTCGTCGTTGGTGTTGTTGCTGGCGTTGCTGCGTCGCCGTTCGGTGATTCTGGATGTGTTGGTTTCTGGAGTTCTCTGGTCAGCCAATCCTGCCAGGGGCTGCTCTCCTGGCCTGGCGGAGTTCAGGGCGAAACATAGCCTTACCACAGGGGAATCGGGGCTGTCGGATTGGTCGTCGTCTTCTCCTTGGCGCTGCTCGCCGTTCGGCAGCGTGGGATCTACAGATTTCTCATCGGGGGCGTCTTCCTGCTGCTTCTGCTTGTTTGCATTGTTCTTCTTCTTCTTGTTGTTCTTCTTTTTGTTGGCGGAAGCTGGACGGTTTCGAGTTAGCCTCAACAATGGTCTTGCTGCCGATGGGGAAACTGCGGCGACACGGACCTGCACCCGCCTGTTGCTGGGCTTCGGGTGGAGTCATTCTCGTGTGGGTGTATGTATGTACGTGGTCTAGAACGTCAATGGTTGAGGCCTACGCGGGCAGCATGGGTGCAGTCCGAGTTGGTAGAAATACAACCACAAAAGAAGCCGTCGGCAGACTGGGAAATGGGTGTTTGCGATTCAGATTCCAAGGTTTGTCGTCGTTCAGAAAGTAAAGCGGGTCGGATCTCGAAACCCACACGTAAGCCTTTCCAGCTCAAACTTAGCAGCTGGACTTGGGCCTGTAGGCTGTGGGCTGTAGGCTGTGGGTGTGCGCATTCGCTGGACTTACAGCACTTATGTACGAGATTAGTTGGTATCACCCCGCCTAGCCTCAATCCCTTCGCCGTGCCCGTAGGCGTCTGACTTACCTGAAAGTTACGTACATGTACCTAGTGGCACCCCCAGACCAGATGTTGTCTGGCAACATGTACACGTCGTGCGTATAAGGCCACCTAAGCCCTTTGATACCTACACATCACAATCCCGGACGGGTCAGGTTAAAACAGAACAGAGCTGATAAGTGCTCATCAACTAGGTATGTATGTAATGTACTCTGCAATGCGAATGTCGTATGCAACCCACTATCCCGCTTTGGCGATATACTGCATAGGGTCTGTATCCAGTTGGAGGTCCAATACGAGGTTGCGTTGAGACACAGCTCTTTGTACAGTCGCATTTTCTCAGTCATACCATGTCACGAAGTCGGCTTGTACGCTGTGCTGCTGTCACCTCAAGCAATACAAGTTCACATAGTAATACGGTCCGAATTATAAAGACGCATCAAACTAATAAGCTTGCGAATGTGAAGAAGAAGAAAAAAAGTACGTGGTAGTATCATAGGTCGGATTCTCGCGTTGTAGGCTGTGGATATCAATGTGAAGTGATGTGTGACTGGCCTGGATGACTTGACTTATTGAAGCTCAGGTGGGTAACAAGGACATCGAGCCAATCACATGACCATGCTGTTTTTTCATAGTCAAGGCCCAACGGATCGCAGCTCAATTTTTCTTCTTCTCTTCTTCACATATTTCCCCTTCGCCAGCTCAATTTCTTGAAACAGCCTCACGCCTTTGTTGCGTACTGGTAGGCCGTGTCATCTAGTGCAGGTCGAAGTAGACCAATTAAATGCCTTTATAATCCTGCTGTTTGCTCGACTTCGTGTCTATGAGTACAGTGGGTTCGCTATGCGCATACATCTTGCATCCTGCCTCACATCAAAGTTAAGTATATAATATGTACATGATCCCAAAGATTCATGATCTGCGATCAGTTTCCCGGTCATCCTCATGGCTTGATTATTCGCCCAGGAGTCCATATAAGCATCCCGTCAGTGTCCATTTGCTTCGTGCGAGTCGTAAAAATGGCTTTTTGACTATGTAATTAAACGCTGGCTAGACCCATGCTTCACCTAGGCCTTAGACTTCTTGGCCTTGCTGCCCTTCTTGGCCTTGGCTTTGCTTGCCTTGGGAGCAATCACCTCTTCAGCAACCGGTTCCTCAGGCTCGGGCGCTGCTTCGATCGCCTTGGGCGCATCCTCCTCCCCAGTAGGAGCACTCGGCGCCTTTAGCTCTGGGGTATCAAATTCGTAGCCCAGCGCCTTCAGTTTCGCTGCCTGGTCGGCACGCTTCTTATTTGTCCTGGCAACTTTCTCTGCCCACTGCGTCTCCGTCTTCGCCTTCTTCAGCTGGTTCGCAGCCAGCTTGGTATGGGGGATAGCCTTGAAGCGCCTGTTGGAACCTGTCCATAGGCTCTCGTGGATCTGAGATTGAGGCACGCGCTTGACCTTTAATATGCGTCCAAACACTACACGCGACACGGTCAGTAAGATAGGGCTGTGGGAGGTGGTAGCTATTCGTCGACTTACTCAAGTAGTTGTCCATGCTCTTGACAACGTAGTCGGCTGTAGATTCCTCCGCGAATTCCAGGAAAGCGTAATGCTTGCTCCTGCCCGTCTTCTTATTACGAGAAACTCGGAGGTTCTGTTGATACGATTAGTCCCGATCCCGTACAATGAGAGCTGCTAGGGGAGCCTCCTTACCAAGATATCTCCGAATTGGGTAAAGTAGCTCCTCAGTTGGTTTTCGAAGAAACCGTGAGGAATATGACCAATGTACACAACACCAGTCTCTCCCTTTTCACCGTCGTTGGACTTGGCGCCCTTCTTTGCAGGGGGCGGTGCGGGTATCTTGCCGACATCATCGCCGTCCTTGAATTCCAATGCGTCGTCAGCCTCATCATCCTCATCGTCGTCGCCATCTACTCCGGCGAGCTTGAGGATCTGTCTCTCCTCCTCTTCATCTTCCTCGGAGAAGGTCTGATCATCCTCCTCGGGGTTTCTTCGGGCTCCGGCACAGGCTCGGGCTTCGACTTTGAAGCCTTGGTCGCCTTCTTCGGGGCGGGAGAAGACTCGACTGCCTTCTTCTTCTTGGGCGCTACCGGACTCGCATCCTCGGCGGCTAGCAGCATTGTCAGTCATAAGAAGTCAAGTATTGCGAGAAGGGCGAACGAACCTTTGCGCTTGGGCGCAGCGGCCTTCGTCGGTTTGGCAGCAGGCGCTTTCGCGGTACCTTCACGATTTGTCAGAGATGTGCCATATACTATGTAGAGCGCATCCAGTAATTACCTGAGACCTTGCGGGATCTGAGTTCTGGGGCCATTGTGATGATTTTATCGCTATAGAGCACTGTGAAAGACCCTGGCTTCGACTGCAGGAACTTTTTTTTGTTACTTGCGTTCAGGTATCTTCGATAAGATAAGGACCCATCCCATAGTGGATCCACCTACTGTACCGGCAACTAACCAGACCTACCTCCAGCTTTGCTGCTCTTTGCGAGCGATCTTACGGCTGCCGCTTCGAGTGCACCTCATACGTTCACCTTTTCTATAAGCGCTTGAAGTTTTCAATACGGCCCGGCCTGGTTTGTAGATCTCCAATTTCTCCGCAATTACCCTGTGGATCGATTCCCTGTTTTCGCCCTGTGTTGTTTCGACACTCAAAGACAACTGTTGCGAAGCTACTACTCCTGGCCAATCAGCGTGAGCAACGGGCCATCTCTCTACCTACCTACTTCCCGACTTACAAAGTACCTACATAACACAAAATCGTACTCCTACTGAGATACAGTCCCATCAAACCCTTCCTTTTCAACCACAAGAGGAAGAGCAGGATCACAGTCGTCCTGCAGATCATCGGACATCTAGAATCCTTTCAGAAAAAGAAGCCAGCCGTTATTGAAGCCTCTGCCAGAGATACTTATTTTCACCGCTAACATTAGGCTGCAGTGGTGGCAGTCCCATCCAAACCATCTCTAAAATGGCATCAAATCAACAAAACCTCACACATGACGAGGTATGGGACGATAGCGCCTTGGTAGACTCCTGGAACGACGCTCTGGACGAGTACAAGGTATTGTGTGTTCTTGTCTTGTGGAAGTTGTCAAGTATGTTACTGACTGTATTCAGAAATACCATAGCATTTATCGGCATGGTGGTAACGTCGATGGCCTCCTGAAGGAAAGTGAAAAGTGCGTGTCCCTTGACTCGGATGAAAGCTTCAACACTCTTGAGGTATCATGACTGACAGAATGTCTGTATTAAGGGTCACTGTGGCTTCAGATGCCAAGCTCGAGAGCAATGACTCTGAATTACAACAGTCTCCGCCTGTAGCAGAGCAGGCGCAGGTAAAGGATGACGAGAGCACGCGGGTAAGTTGCGACAAATTCAGTGGGATGGAGGTTCCCGCGAAGATCAGAAAAGCTTGGCACGATAACGTTTCTGACATCCTGGAGAAGAATGGCGACGAGGCTGCTCCGACCGCTCAGCCCGCTCAGCCCAGCGCAACATCGACAAGCCGTCCGGAAGGCATTCCAGCACCACTGCTGGGTTCAGGTAAGTGGCCAAATCGATACTTCGCCTCGTCTACGTATGCACGTCAGAGGACTGCACAGATGGTAGGACCCCCAGATTCGCAGTCGGCTAACACGGCTCTAGTGCAAGATGAGGGTCTAAAGAAACTGATGATGTCCTGGTACTACGCCGGCTATTACACTGGGCTCTACGAAGGACAGAAACAGCAGTCGCAGCAGCACTAATCTGACGTGCCAGGGCCGAGCTCGGATGGACATTTGCTCTTTTTGATCGACCAACAGAACCAAGATCCGAAACGTCGCACGTTCCAGAACCTGATGATAGCGATAGAGTCTACATTTCGTTCCCTTTTCCATTTTCAACACGTCAATTCATCTCGGCTTCACCAGGCTGCCGAACTCGGGACGAGAGGGCGATTCCATTAGACCGCTGTTGGGTCTGCTATTGGTAGGGCGAAGTATCACCGTCTTACATCCATTTGTAATGTGGTTATTAAATAATTTCGAGTTGCCAAGTTATATATATTTCAAAAGCATAGCGCCAGAGATTCCCAGCGGAAGCCGATCGGATAGTTTTGGGCCGAGGCAGAGGCCCTGAAGCCAAACGTGATGAATTGGCATGAATACAAACCCATCGCTTCGTGCTGACTGCAACTCTGGCTACACGGGTATCCGTTGAGGAGGCCTCCTCCATAGGTTTTATGTAGAAGCGAATGGAAAAGGTGCCACTATTTCTGTAGCAGGTGACAGGCGTGGACGGTATTAAACATGAGCTTGGGAGATGCAGAGACGAAGATGAGAATGACGAATGCCATGCACGCTGGTGAGGCGTGTCCTGACAAGCCATGGATAGGACGACAACAATATAGGACGGCAAGGGAGGAGGGGGGGCGCCAAAGAGACATCACATCAGACTGAGCTTGTCTGCAACAAAGTTAAGACAGGCCCCAAGAAAACATGATGAACGGATCGAAACATGAGACAACGATAGGCAGGATGACGGGTCGACTGGACGGGTGAAAGACATGCGGCTAAGGAGGATTGGGGGGGGTTCGCCGGCTGGCGGAGCGGACATGCTCCCCTGACAACGTTTCTCTACAGCTCTTGGCGTCGAAACGTAGATTCGAGATTCGCAAAAGGCAGGCCTTGGCGGCCGTCAGGCGGGAAAAACGGCACAGGAATACGCAACAATTTCGGGCAGGGTAGCATTGACAATTACGTTTCCTGGCCTACCCGGTGACGAAGGATTGCACGATATCACTGTACCCGAGCGCTGCCAAGTGCAGATAGTCGAGTGGAAGACTGGGTCGTGGGTTTCCACCGTAAACGTGCCAGGAAAACGGTCTAGAATGCTAACGACATGGATCCGTATAAGCTTAAGCTTAAAGTCCCAGAAGCCAATCGAATCCGCCGTTGGCCAGCAGGCGGGTTGGGCCAAAGCCGTTAGTAGTACTGGATTTTCTCAGCTGCCGCACATACTTGTACATGCAACACCCGGGGCGAGGACTTGACACCGGAGACGTCCGCAGCAGAGTCAGCCTCCGGATGACAGTCTGTCGTGCAACGCCCTTCCGGAATCCGATGGCTAGTCGGCGCTCTTGTTCATCTGAAGTTAATTGAAATCGCCGCCGACGCTGCGGCTGGCTGTCTGGATGCGGTGTTGCCGTCCATTAGCGAAAAAGGATGTGGTATTTTCCGAGTATACAGAGCCGCTAGCGCCAGTCAGGCCTAGCCGGACAGGGGGCATGGATGGCAAAAGCTGGCTGCTAGCAAGGGTGCCAAAACACGACGCGAGACGTTTCTGTCACATCCGACCTCCTGCGCCAACCGGAAGCGGCAATATCAGGTTGCGAGGAGCCGCAAATGAACGCCCAGGCACGCCCAGGGACGTCGCATCTCCTCCATCTTGGCCACTTGGCGTGGAGCAGCCCCCATGACGGGGGCACTGGACGGGGAGCCCTGAGAGCAGGCAGGCAGGCAGGTAGACAGGCAGAAGACAGGCCCTTCTCCGCCCAAAAAGGTTCCCTTTGATCGGACGCCCCTCCACCCGAATTGACGACCCATGCTTGCCCGCTTGGCATCGCGAAGGCGCTGGTCCTGTTTCGAGACCAGCTTTTGGGCCGGGATGCCAGGACCCTGGCTCGGCTGTGACGGAGCCAGCCTGCCCAGCGTCCCTCACCTCGCACATCCATCATGCTGCGATATAAGCAGGTGCCGCTGCTCGCCCTTTTTCGGTATCCTGCTCTTGTCTTTGTGGGTTCATCCTCTCATACTACTATTTCCGTTCTACAGTCGTGAGTTCGCTCTTTTCGCAACACTTTTCCGTTCATTTTCATCCTATTCTTCTCCACGAGCAGCGCTCGCCATTTTACGGATCCTGCGCCAGTTCTGAGAATCACGGCCTATTTCGAGCAATCTATCCAGAAAAAGAAAAAAAGAGAAAAAACCCAACACCAATCCCGACGGCGACTTCGACAGTCACCAGTAATACCTAGTTCATCATGAAGTTCTCAGCAGCTCTGTCCCTGGCCATCGCGCCCCTGGCTCTCGCAAAGGCCGTCAACAATGTCTACCCCATGCGGAGAACGGAACACAAGGGTGCTTCTAAGGGTGCCGCTAAGGGTGCCGCTGGTGGTGCTCTCGCCGGTGGTGCTCTCGCCGGTGGTGCCTTGGGCGCTGCCTTGGGCGCGGGCGGCGCGGCCGCCGTCAACGCCGGCTCCGTCACACAGATCATCCTCGTCTGGGCCAACCCCGGTGGAGGCGCTGCCACGACCACCATGAACGAGCAGGTCACCGTCACCCAGACCGTGACTGCCGGTGCGCCTCCCGGTGCCTCGCCTCCCCTCCCCGCCGCTGCTGCTACTCACTCCGTACGTTCTCTCTCCGAGCCAGCTTTTGCAGACCCGTTTGGATTGCTAACATCTCGCTAGGTTACTGTTGGCGGTGCCGCTGGTCTCGTATACACCCCCCGCCGAGGTCAAGGCTAAGAAGGGTGACATGGTTATCTTCAGCTTCATGGCCGCGAACCACACTGCTACCCAGTCCACCTTCGAGAAGCCCTGCGACGCTATGCCTGGCGGTATGGACTCCGGCTTCCAGCCCAACGCCAACAACACTGTCAACCCTCCTCCCCAGGTCGCTATGCAGGTTATGGTCGAGACTCCTCTCTGTAAGTTGCCATTCCCTTGATTCTGGAGTGCCTAAAATGTGAACTGTTGCTGACCGTTATCAAAGGGTTCTACTGCCGCCAGTCCACTCACTGCGGCAAGGGCATGACCTTCTCGATCAACCCCACCGCTGAGAAGTCCCAGGCCCTCTTCCAGTCCATGGCTATTGCTCAGAAGGGCCAGGGTGCGCCCAGTGCCATTGTTGGTGGAGGTGCCGCCAACGGAACTGCTCCTCCCCTCCCCCTGCTGCTGGTGCTCCCCCGGCCGCCGCCCCGCCGCCAGCCAAGGATGGCGGTGCTGCTCCTCCCGCTACCGGCGGTGCTGCCCAGGGCGGTATGACCCAGGGCATCGGTCAGCTCACTCCCGGCTCCGGCCAGTGCGTCTGCGCCGTGTCCTGCGCGCCTGGCTCGTTCCCTGCCGTCGCCGCGCAAGGCCTGGGCGCCTTCGGTGGCATGCCCGGTGGCATGCCCGCCGAGATGGCCGAGGCATAAATATACTCTCTCTTCTCAGATGTGTGCGATACCTAATTCTGCAGCTATATTTGTATTTGCATCGTTCGGAGGGGCGGAAAGGGGTTTCTTTCTAGGGAGGGAGTGTGGGTTCGGCGTGGCTATAACGAAATGATATCCTGCTATTTCTTCTTTCTTGAAACAACATACACATACACAATGGTGGTCCTGTTACTAGACAAGAGGGAGTGGTCCCTTTCACACAAAAGAAGGGGGTCCATGGGCAACGTTGACGTTTTTTTTCTCTCCTTTTTATATATTACGCTCGATAGAAGCTGCGCGGGGGCTTGCTTCTTGAAGTCTCTCTCCACAGGTACTGGAGAGAATGCTCCCCCTATATGACTGGGTCGTATTGTCTGTTTTTTTATAATAAATGATTATTACAATTAATAAGTCGTTAACTGTCGATGAGGCTCTGTGAATGCGTGATTTGTTCGACCGAATAGCGGCTCTCTCTGCCTCTTTCCATTATCATTTCCACTTTCTGCTGACTCGTTCTATTACTACCTACATGGTGGCCTGGAACACGCCGGGACTGGCAGAGCGGCTGACCCGGCTTCAGATTCGAAACTGGGAGGATTGACTGACTGACCGCATTTCAGGCCACGGTAGGGGGAGGGGGGGCGCATTGGGCTTATGTCCTTGTAAGTCATTAGGTTTTGATTCTGGACCAAGTAGGTAGGAAGGCTGGTGGATTGATAAGTGACCACGATTCTTCAATTCCGAGTATTCGGGAATTAGGCTCCTGTCTTCACATGAAGGGCTTTGGATAGGTCGGCCATCACGCCATACGTAGTAGGTAATTTCCCGCACGACGAGGACATCATATCTATTTTGAGGTTTTCTTCCCTCGGCCGACAATCGCTGTCTGGGTAGAGATAAGAGGGGTTTCGTGACTTGGCAAGGTCACCGATCTGTCCCTTGCGATTCAGATCGGCTGCAAGCGCAATCATAACGAAAGCAATGGCCAGCGGACACCAGAGCAATGCCTCGCGAGTTATTTGCATCGAGCAGAGCATTATTCTTCAAGCTCGAGAGTGGCAAAACCTGGCAGAGAGATACGACAGAATGATAGATTGTGTAACTTTATTACCAGCCTAGAATAAGATGCTCCCCCGAATACGGGGTGCTTCTTAGACTTTCTGCCCTCGCAATGTTGACTTTCGTCGTTGAAGAAATCATAGTCATGTAAACATCGTAACGCCGCGTATCAGGGTAAGACGGAGCAAGTGGCACCGGACACCTGATCTGCGTCTGCCGCCTCGGTTTTGCTATTACTTGGCGGGCTGCTTCTTCGCATCGGCTATAATACATAAGGATCTGGGATCAGTATTGAGGTTTATCAATGAAAGACGGGGGAAGGAGGGAGGATCGGTCGCGTTCCGGATTATGCGGTAGGGAAGTGCAGTATGGGGACTTACCGGCAGCCTGCTTCTGACGCATCAGTTCTGCGACCTTTTCTTTGTCGCGCTGCATCTCGGCGCCGGTCTTTGTGTTCTTTGACTTCTGTAGTCCCCGAATGGCGTGTCAGTGATGCTCCAGAGTCCAGGCAAGTCAACAAGTAATCACACATGGTTAGCACGGTTGGCATGTGTTCTAGCAAGAGGGCAGGGCTGTCTATGTCCTGTCCTGTCCCGCCCTATCCTCGGGAGCCGCCTGCAGCGAGACTTGTCTCGATGTCTCGGCTGTATCGCGGGTAGCTGCTTGATCTCCGGGCTGCAGATAGAGATAGGAAAAGGGGGGGACAGGAGGAAGAAAAGAAGAAGAAGAACGGAAGCCAAGATCACCAATGTGTGTGAGACCTACCTGTGCGGCTTGGGTTTTGAGGTTCTTCTCACGCGCCTTCTCACGCTGATTACCGCGAGCCATGGTTTCTGGTTTGTAGTGCTAGGGCAGAAAATAGATACTTGCGTTGCTGCAATGCTAAGCGCTCTGCAAAGCAGACGAGAATAGTAATCGGGAGCGGTTGCGGCGGGGTAGAAATCACAGGGACCTTCTCTTCTGGAGGTTTCTTTCTCTGGGTTCGTCAAGGTTTCGTTGGTTGGGAACGAAAGATAAATCGGTCAGAAGTGTCTGGCTGTCAGATCGGATCGGAAAGCGGAAAAGGGGGATGGCCTTTGAGGCTGTGCTGGGAAAATCGATTCAATTGCTTCTATCGAAGTCTATGGGCGGGCTGCTGGCTGCCAACGCAACCAATCAATTTTTCTTTGCACCTTTTGCTTTTCTTTTAACCGCCTGGGAACCTTGGAACCTTGGGGGCCTCGCCTTTGGGCTGGTTTTTAAGCGCGGTCGCGCATCTTTCTCCAGTGTAAGCGGCCTCGGTAGGCCCAGGCCCAACCGGGGGTGGCCTAGGACCCATTGAATGAAGTGCTGTACTGCTGGCGGCAGTCTACGGGCGGCAATATCTAGCACGAGTTGCTGCACGCATTGAGCAGGCGACTCGTTGCGTTTGCTACCCGTCTCCTTTGAGCCCATGTGCACTGCACTGTAGATATAGAACAAACATGCGGTCGGTTTGTCTATTCTTGGACAGATTTGAAGGGGCAAGTGGCGTTACAGTCTTGCATTCCATTCAGAACTGTGGTGAGCATTGATCCGAGTGTTTTGATTAATGAAGGAGCGTCCACATGCGTAGGATGTTTCTGCTCAATGCGACATATCAGAAGGAAATACCCCCTTCCGCACCGGTTTAATCGATTTTCCACGACTCCCGTTCGTGTAATACACTTGTAACAAATTCCGGTCTCGTCAGGATCACCAACGGCACCTGCAGAAGTAAGCCATGCATGCATGATTCTTGAAGCATGTCCAGCAGGAAGGATGTTCCTCCGTCGTCAAACAATAGGCTTGCAGGTTACACGGCTCTGTTCTGCTGCATCTCAAGTCTGGCCATCAATCAGTCCGTACAATCGATTGCTTCCTTCTGGGTGCGAAGGAGCCTGGGAGTGCTGGTGCAGTGCTGGTGGGACTGGCCATAATCTAAGAAATGCTGAAACAGAGATCGTTGAAGCCGCTTGCGCTAATAGCCAATCGAAGTTCGATCAACTAGTCCTGGCGAAATGCCTTGGCATCAAGCCTTCAACGGGCCCGAGCACAATTGGACGAGACGGTTCGCGCCAACTCAGAGCCTCCGCATCGTCTCATGCGTTCCTCCCACAATGTCTGCTAACAATCCAGGGTCTATGGGGCAAAAGATGATGGTCATGGCGAATAGATTAACTTGTAACGACCTAACGCAGCCGCCACCACACACACTACGGCCACCTTTTCGACACGAAGTAACGAAGAGAACTCTGCGGACAGGGCCCTCTGAGATAGGCACACTGTGACGGACGGGGGAAGAGGGACGCTACCTACCCGCACGACCGTGAGGAAGCGAGCGAGCGCCTGCTTGATGTATGCCAGAAACACACTCTCTGGTATCCAAGCTGGGAGCTTGCTGCCCTCGGCGGTCTTCCTTCGGCCTCGGGCAGGGAGATTCATTGGCTGGAAACAACTGGTCAAGTCGAAACATTGCCCTATTGAAACGGGGTCACCAAGCCGAACTTCTTTTTGGAAAGGAAAGCTACCTACTCTCTCTTCCCCCTGGCTCTGGTTCTGGCTCTGGCCGGTGTGTACCACAAGTGTGTTTGTCCAGGATTGGATTGTTTGTTCGTCCAAGGCCCGAATCTCCACCGAGTCTATTCAATGGAGCTTTGTTCTCTTTAAAACAACGAGGGCCGCCGGTCCATCAACATCCTCCTTGTTTCCTTGCTCTGAGCCGCGATAGCTTCATTGTGCCCCAGGGAGACAATCATAATGACATTGCGTTGACATGTCTTTATTGTTCACTTTGCTATAAAGTTTCACTGGTGAAATCGACTTCGTAGTATCCGCTACCTACATCCTATCCTTCATACCAAACTACCTACTACACTTCTCACGTTCTTTTTGACATCTCCCATCTATCTTATTTCTACGCCATTCAGCAACGGATTTGATCTGCGAGCCAGATAGTCGACTTTCTCCCGGAAGCCCAGCATTTTCACCAGACGTGCAAACTCTCCACACCTACTTCAACAACTGCAGGCAGTTTTCCCCGTTGGTTTACCCAGAATCTCATATATATGGCTAGCACGAACCGGACCACTGATAAATTCGAGCCCAGAGACACAACTACTAAGCTCGATCAGCTTCTCGCCATGTTTAACGTTAACAACTCCTCGAGCGTGAAGGGCTCGGCCTACATCATCCTCAATGTCATTCGTTCCCTCAACATCTTGGTTCTCTTGCTCATTGCGGCCTCGTCCGTGATCCTCATGATCCCGGCCAAGATGCCCGATGGTTTTACTTTCTTTAATGACGTCGCCCTTTTCTTCATGCTTGTCATCTGTATCTTTCTGGCCGTTTCGGAGCTTCCTTCCTTCAAGGCGATTGGCTTCGTTCGCGCGTGGTACACTCGGAACTGGCCAGCAGTTGGTCCTAATCGTGGACTGAAGTGGTTCGGCCTGGCCATGGTCATCTTGGGATGCCACACCCTCGGCCGGCTTAGCGACCCCCGCAACGGCCTTGACCACATGGATCTACCCTTTTGGCGCCTGTGTCTCGCTGGCGGTATTTTGGCCATCACGTTCGGTTTTGTCAACATCATCACGTCGTGGCTCTACAGCGGCGAGGGCGGCCTCAACGCTCGCGAGCTCCGCAGCAAGGGCGCCGTCACCGAGACGGCATATTACAACAGCGGGAAATCCGACACCTACGACACGTACTCGGAAGACTACGAGAGCCACCGCAGCGACTCGGTGCGAAAGGAAAAGAGCAGGTCGTGGTGGCCAAAGAGCAATAAGAAGCCCAAGATCAGCCGGCCCATGCCATATGAGCCCGACCTCGAGAAGGGCGAGGAGGTGGTTGACGATCCCGTGCCCAGCCGATCTTCGCCCGTCATCCCCGGTCTGCAGCGTCCCCCTTCGGCGCTCCACCCCATCCACGGACGGCAGCCCAGTCACCCTGATCACAAGCGACGGCCCAGCAGCCGGTATTCCCTTGCCTCCAACGTCGACCAATTCTCCCAGTTCTAAGTGCGGAAACGACGACTTGTTCGGGGCCATGAAATGCAATTAATCTACGGGGAAAAAAAGGAGGCGGAAAGGCGGTGGCGTTGGTGGCTTTGTTTTGCACGTGGTATATACCCTGGAGTTTTTATTGAGAGATCAGGTTTCTTTCTTCATATGATCAGCGCATCTTATCGAGCCTAAAATTAAAGCTTTGTTCACTTCAGCATGCAGGTCGACCCTTACATTGAGCCCCCAGTGGTCCGGTCGAGTGCGAAATGCCGGCTCTCTCGAGTTACATGGTCCAGTCGTCACACATATAGCGTATTATCCGCTCATTTTCCCGAGTGCAAGTCTTGAACATCTTGCCCGTGACGAAGGGAAATTGTGGTTTCTATTAACTCCTACAGTAGCCCCGGTATATATATATATATATATATATATATATCACAGGGCAAGTAATATTAGGCATCGCGTTTGGCTCTCAGACTCTTACACTCCCATCGATGGAAATCCTGGGCCTGGATATCCTCGGCCACTTGGACCTGGCGGGCCGACCGGGCCTCCAGACAAGCCAGCCCTAGGCTGAGGCCATCCTGGGGTTTCCCCCCGTCTATCGCTATCTCTTCTCCATCTTCCTTTTAATTTATTAAATGCAAAGAGGCCAACGGCTCCAAAGACAAACGCGAAGACCGCTAGCAAAACGAGGGTCACAGTTGACCAGCCTCCAGGATTACAGTCTCCGTCACGCCGAATTATTGCTGTGTCTTCCGGGATCATCTTGTTCGCAGTTAGTTTGGCACTTCTGATTGGTTTCCTTAGTTGTCGTTGTAGAATACTGAGTAGATGATTTCGTTCATGGAAACAAAATAAATAAATAAATAGCCCAGCGGAAGTAACTGGATGACGCAAGTTCTTGTAGTAGCCAAGGTGCAGTCATGCTGGTTCAGATCTATACACAGCTTACCAAAAGCCACTGCATAGTGAAATGAATAGAGTAGTCGAACAATCAGCATATATCTAGGTATTGAGTAAGTAGGTAGCTGGCTTGTCCTGACCAGCTCCTGCTACGTAACATGATGAAGCCGTGATACCGAGGTGGCCGTCCAGGGTTTGCCGCTTGATGGAAATGGTTGCCTGGAGTATCGTTTGTCACGTACCAACTCATTGTGACTAACTGATCTTACTGTGGCACATGGCCTACAAACATGCGTATCTTGCTCCCACAAAGGAACCCAGTCAATACAACATCGTCTTCCTTTATCCCCGGTGAAAGATGAAAGGAATGATGGTGCTGGGGAATATAATCCGTTAGATGAGTAAGCGAACATTTGAACAGGCCAGGGCGGGCTGATGGATCATGGATCCCATCAAATGTGGTACGTGCGTGGCCAAGGTTTAGCAGATCAGGCTAGCTCCCAACTTGGTTAGCAGCGCATCCATCCCCCAAAGCTGACAAGACTGTGTCTCGCAAAGGCATCTCCGTCCTCCCAGCCGAGCAACAAAGCAAAGCTTTCCCAGAACAAGGACACGCCAACCCCATCCAACCTCCGAACCCTCCAAAACCAAGCTCTGCGCTCCTTCACTTACGACCGCCAGCTTGCGATTCTGTCCCTAATTGAATCCAACCTCGAAAGTCTCGTCAACCAAAACACTTCGCGCCCCCTCCCCTCCGACGACCACCCGCGACGCTCTTTCATTCGTCGTCATCATCACACCACCCGCCCACATCACGTCACGCGCCCTCTTCCACCCGTCCGCTGGCTCGTAGAAAACAAGAAGCTTGAACTGATCAAGAGATCGCCATCCCTCTAGGCAAGTACGCCTCTCGGCGTAGTGGTCATCTGTAGCTCAGGTTGGGACGATTTGGGTGGGAAGATACAAATCTAGGGAGGCAGTCTCCCATTTTGTTCGAGGCTACCTTTCTCGCGGAAAAAGTCGAGTTTGGCAGAGGAGTGCAAATCTGTATCGTGGGAATGAACCAAGATCCAGAATTACACATCTCAGTATCCTTGATGAAGAGATCCCTCTAGAAGGGTGCAGCCGGGCCATTGTGATAACTGTCAATTGACGCAGCGCTGTCTATTGTTCTTTCCTCATTGTGCAAACATTCTAAACAAAAAAGACGAAGAGAAAAAAACAGAAGAAGACCTGGCGACAATCCTGCGCAGATCGTCTACGGATTTTTTTTTCTCCTTCTCGTCATCATCATCATTACCACTACCACTTCCCATCACGCTCTCGGAGAAGCAGAGAGACTTGTCCGTCGTACACAACACACACTTAGCCACCAACATGGCGTCGTATCAGGAATCCGAGCACTTTGCCGAGGACTTTCGCGAAGCCCTCGAGGATCTCCAGGTGAATAACCGATATGATATTCAGAATTTGACCATGATCGCAAGAGAGAACACTGAGCATGCCCTTGCCATCGCGCAGACGTTACAAAACCACATCAAGAGGGTAGGTCGAGACTCCGATTTTGCAATTTTCATTCTGCTGCCGCCACCATCACCAAGCTTTGCCAGCAGTCTAATGGCCTAGAGCCTTCTGAGCGTCTGCCTATTTTTATTTTGATGATCTCTCCATGTTCAAGTGCTTACCAGTCTAAACAGGTCGCATCGCACAAAAAGCTCCCTTCGCTATATGTACTCGACTCCATTATCAAGAACGTGGGGACACCCTATACTCTGTTCTTTGGCAAGAGGCTGTTCGAAACATACATGGACGCCTATGCCTCCGTGGACATGCCTACCCGGAGGAAGATGGACGAGATGCTCAAGACCTGGAAAGAGCCCATCCCCGGTTCCATTGATACCCGTCCGGTATTTCCGCCGGATGTGACTCGCCCTATCGAGAATGCCTTGATCAAAGCTAGAACCTCGGCCATGGCGGCTCAGCAACAGCATTACCGAAACGAGCAACAGCTTTTGGGCCGCGGAAGGCCCATGCCTCAGCAGCCACCCGTGCCATACCGGAATACACCCACTCCGCCTAATGTCCGACCATCGTCACAGGCCAGCGGCTATCCTGGGAACCACTCGAACGGGGCCGGTCCGTTTGGTCCTCCGCCACAAGCGCCTAGCCAGTATCATCAGCATCAGGTAAGTTTCTGCGTCCATATGACCCTCGACCCTACGCTAACTCGTTCGCCCAGAACATAAACATGCCTACACGTCCGACACCTCAACCAAGTGCAAGCATGCCTGCCTTCCAGCCGCCGTATCCTGGAGGCTATGGAATGCCACAGCCCGGAATCAGCGTAGATGCTTTGAATAATGACATTCAGCAGCTCATCGCAGCCTCTAAAGCTGAATTTGCACGCAGCCCACATGATCCTAGCATACAAACAAGACTGAAGGCGCTCTTGGATTTGCAAAGTATTCTTCAAACCCAGAACTTGCCGCAGGATCAATTAGTGCTCATAAAGAATCGCATTGCTGAACTTGCTGTGACTATAAGGGCAACTCCTGCCCAAACCCCCTACACCTGTACCTATAGCACCAGCCGTAGCAGTAGCTCCTCCCCCTTCAGCTCCTCCGGCAGCGCCGAAGGTTTCCATAGATTCTCTATTGGGTTCCGGTGCTCTGGCTGCTCTGCTGGCAAGAAGTTCTGCCACACCACAAGTATCTACACCTCAGCCCCCCCTGCGACCATGGCGATACGTTCACCTCCGCCACAGAGAGTCGAGCTTCCGAAACCCGCAGCTCCTGCGCCTTCAGATGCACTGTCACTGATGGAGATGTTGCGGAAAGCCGGCATGATCCCTCCGCCCTCGACAGGACCTTCCAGTGGCTCTACACCAGCCCCTAATCATATGCCACCTATGCCGTCGCTACCTTTCCCCCTTCCCAGGCCTGTGGTATCAGGACCTCCGACCGTGGAAAATATGACGAGCGATATTACCTTTACGGCATCTTCGTTAAAGCAGTATGTTACCTACCTGCCTGCCTGTCCCCTTTCTCTACTACATCGCCAGCCATCGCGTGGAACATAGATTACTGACACCAAGGAAACCAGGTTCCGACCTCATCTCGTCCCGCTGTTGTTTGAATCGCTCGGGACACAGTGTACCCAGTGCGGTCGCCGGTTCAAGAACGACGCCGAGGGCAAGAAGAAGAAAACGGCGCACATGGACTGGCACTTCAAGGTGAACCAGCGGATCGCCGAGGCCGACAAGGCGGGCCAGAACCGCGGCTGGCTCGTGGACGAGCACGACTGGGTCGGCACGCGCGAGACCATTGACGTGATTGGCGGCGTCCCGACGGCCCAGGCCGCCGCGACCCAGGGTGGCTCCGTCGCCAAGCTGCCCAAGATGCAGTACATACCTGTCCCCGATGACCCCGTCCTGCTCAACAGCGTCTGCCCCATCTGCCAGGAAAAGTTCAAGCAGGTCTACCTCGACGAGGAGTGGGTCTGGGAGGACGCCCTCGAGGTCGGCGATAGGATATACCACGCCAGCTGCCACCGCGAGGCCACGGGCGGCAGTAGCACCGTCGCCGCGGTCAAGTACGGTGGCGGTGGCCGAGCCACGCCGGAGCCAGTTTTGGGCAAGAGGAAAGCAGAGGTAAGTTTATATCATCCGTCTTTTCTATACATGTCGCCTCCTAAGCGCACACACACATCGCTTCTCTTCAACAGCAGAAGTACTGACCATGTTTTCTTAAAGCAGGATGATCTGACTAGCCTGAGAGCAGGCAAGTTGAAGATGGAGGTCTAACAAGAAGGGGGATGGTCAAATGACCGACCAACTCTACTTGATTCCACTCATGCGGTGTTTCCCTTCCCCTACGAGCCTTACTCGTTATATGTTGATTGCATCAGGGAGACCAGCCAATAGGCTAGTATAGCCTCTTCGGCGTTTTGAGAGTCGCATTTCTGCTTTTATCGCGTTTGGAGATGCTTGGTATGGTGTACATAGGGCATCGCATTTAGGCTGAAAGAATACATTACTTGAAGTATTCTTCCCCTCACCAAGCAAACACCTCTTCCTTCTTTACCTTCTGGTCTCATAGAGGGAAGGATAACGAGCCTCAATTAATCGATTCATTCATTCTATTCTTTCTATTTAGCTAAACTGCCTTGACGCGTCACTTCCTTTCTAAACACCTGTAGTCTATCTACCCGCTCTTAGAACACCAATGACGAGACCGGTGACAAACGATACACACACACATACAAAAACCTCGGGTTCCCTCGAAAACCGCTGGCTCCATCGCTGCTACACTTTCCGAACCCATCGCTTGAATCACTGGGGTATATCCTCCCACATTTTCTTTCTTTCACTACTGCTCTTCTTCCTGGATCACTCGTTTGAAGACCTGCAAAAATTCTCCCAGAATGGCCTTCCTTCGCCGTCCGCCCAGCGCTCGATCTGCTTGATCCCCTCGACATCCGCGCGCATGTGCTCCTCGCTCTTCGTGCCGTCGAGGATCGAGATGCCCCGCAAGCCCAGTACGAGGGCGTAGAAGGCCGTTTCGCGGCTGACGCCCGGGACGCGCGCCACCAGGTCGCTGACTATAGTGGACTTCCTAACGAGCTTCTTATTACCCGTGAGGGTGTAGTAGGCCTGGAATACGACACCCTCTTGCCGGCAGAGACGCCGCAACCTCACAAAGTAAACGTCTTCGTCGCCGAGCCTGGGACAGAAGTGGTTCTGCACCACCGACGGCCGGACACGTATCTTCCACTCCGCAAGGCTCCTGGTGGCAACGGGCGGCCGCAGCAGGTGCTCAACGATCGTCTGGTTCACGTTGGCGATGCCCAGGTGCCGGATCCGGTGCGGCACGAACTCCTCGAGGGCCTGCCACACGGCCACAGTTTCTTCGAGCGTCGTGAGGGGTGTGTTCAGGAGCACGCAGTCCAGGTACGCGGGCTGAGGAGAAGTAGGGCAGGAGACAGCAAGGTTGCTCAGCGAGCTCTCCACGCTTGCCCTAACTTGCTCCTTCAGTGACATGTCCTGGCTGTACGGCATGCAGCAATACTGTGTCTCGTTGTCGGGCGGCGCAAACTTGGACTGGATGTACAGCTCCTCGCGGGTGACGATGCCCTCGTCCACGGCGCGCCGCACGCCATTGCCCACGAGGGGCTCCTGGTAGTAGAGGGGCAAGGCTGCGGTTTCGATGCCGCGGAAGCCGGACTTGATGGCTAGGTAGACCAGGTTGGCGGTGTCTTGATTCTTCCAGGCTGTGCCGTAGAGCAGGCGCGGGGTGGTGGTCAGCGGGCAGCCGGGCAAAATGAGATCCTGGGCTAAGCCGCAGGGCTGCTGTGGCGGTAGCGGCAGCAGCGGCAGCGGGATCTCAATGACAGACTGGTGTTGATCAAGCCGAGTTGGAAGCGAAAGAGGCCGAGGCCCCTCGGGTCCCTGGGGTCTTGATATGCTGTTCCCAACGTGAAGATTGGAAGAGACCGGGGATGCCATATTGCGAGTCAGCAGGCAAACCAATGATGGCGAACTTGGGGCACCAAATATTTTCCACGGAATGCTCTTGTCACACGCTGACAGAATGATCAAGTCCGAGCCGGTTGAGCCAGTTGAGGCCAATACGAAGAAATACGAGTGGCAGCTGCTGCCCAGCCACTTGATGTTTTCTTCTGCTACTGGAAACCAACTACGGAATCGAATGTTTGTGGGAGGTCTCTTCCAGCCTCCCGCTGATCACGATGCATCACTTTGTTTTTGTCTGACATTGGCGATCGAGTATACCTAAGTCTTGCAGAGCCTCACTACGGAAGGAAGTGCACGCGTGTAAGTCGGGAAGTAGCACAGTGCATGCACTACTATACTCGGAGCTGGGGTTACATCGAGTACCTATTTAGCACCTAGGAGGTAGGTACCTAACGTTGCATCGAGCAGCTTAGCCCAGCGTGGGGGAGGTACGGGACAGTGGGCTTAGTACATGTATCAATGTAAAGATCGAAAATGGATGACGTGGGTGCCTTTTTCTTCTTCTCATGGCCGTTGCAACATTGCGGGTTCCTTTTTTTTTTGTGATGCTGCAAGTATCACGACGACCCAAGACGAGAAGCGAGATTTCCTACCTTAGGTAGATACCTAATAGAACATAGGCAATAATTATCATCCATCAAATTGCCATCAATCATTCTTGGCTGTCTTGAAGTCAGACTTGACTTCAAACCAGCAGACTGAAGGGCAGGTGCGATGCCGTCGACTACTGTAATAGTCATAGTAGCTGAGGCTATTACCCCACCTTCCCTCAACGGGAACGCGGGCCAGCGACCGTTAGAGAAAGAGGAGATGGAGCTTAATATTCCCTCGCCCTCTTCTCCCCCTCTCTCGATATCTCCTGGGTTTACTAAGAAAGAACGGCTTTTAATCATCTCGAGCTGCCGGCAAAGTTGTCTGTACTCTACCGGACCAAGCAATCCACTGTCTTTCTTACCTCTTCTCTCACCTGTCTTGACCACACATCGAACTTCGGCACCACACAACGATGGCTTCTCAACCGCATACTATCAGGTGGGGCATCATGGCCACCGGCTGGATCGCCGAGAGTGCGTCCCTTCTACCCTGTCGACTGGGAATCGTCCAAAGAGCCTCCCCTTCTGACCTTGAAGTGCACAGTGTTTGTGAAGGACCTCCTCACCAACCCGGCTGCTCGTGATGTCCACGATGTCGCTCACAAGCTTGTTGCCGTTGCTTCGTCCTCATCCAAGGACAGCGCCGCCAACTTCTTGACCAAGGTCCAGGCTCCTGAAGGCGTCAAGACCTACGGCTCCTATGCCGAGCTGGTAGCTGACCCAGACGTTGACATCGTCTACGTGGCGACCCCGCACAGCCATCATTTCCAGAACACCATGCTTGCGCTGGAAGCTGGCAAGAACGTCCTCTGTGAAAAGGCCTTCACCGTGACGGCCTCTCAAGCCAAGAAGCTGGTCGGTACGGCCCGATCCAAGAATCTCTTCTTGATGGAGGCTGTATGGACTCGATACTTCCCTCTCAGCATCAAGATCCGGGAGCTTGTCCAGTCGGGCATTATTGGACCAGTGTATCGCGTCATCGCCGACAACTCGTTCGGAAATGATGGTCCCAACGGGTCCCTTACCTTCAAGGACGAGCACCGCATGGTGAACGTTGACCTCGCAGGAGGTGCATTGCTGGACCTGGGTATCTACTCTTTGACCTGGCTAATGCAGATCCTGTACCACTGCCAGCCTGAGCAAGAAAAGGAGGCGCCCAAGACGGTTGCTGCCATTAACAAGTACGATGCCACTGGTGCCGACGAGATGACCAACATCATTCTGCAGTTTCCCAAGCACAAGAGCATGGGGATTGCCATGACGTGTCTTCGCATTCCCACCGACACGGATGGCCACAACAGCGGCGGTCCTGCCATCAAGATTCAGGGACCTTTGGGCGAAATCCAAGTCATGGGCCCCGCCTTCAAGCCGCTGCAATACCGAATTGTCAAGAAGGACAGTGCGGGTAAGGTTGAGATTGTCGACTGCCCGATCCCACACGACAAGGAGCGAGACTGGGGACATGGCATGTTCTGGGAGGCGGATGAGTGTGCCCGGTGCCTACGTGACGGCAAGAAGGAGAGCTCGACATTGCCCTGGGAGGAGAGCATTGTGATCATGGAGATTATGGAAGAGGCGCTCAAGCAGGGTGGTGTGGACTATCCAGAGCTGATTACGACGGACGTCTACGACGCCAAGAGCCCGCTGAACACGGGGAAGCGATAAAGGGATGCCCACCTAAATGTGTAACATGCTACTGCAAGGAGCGACTATTCTATGGGGATGGAGATGCGCAAGAGTGGCTGAGGCAGTATATCAGTCTTTGCATGCTTTGCTTACTAGAATCGATGGAGAGCCCAGGATGGTGGTGATCAATTGACCCATGCAAGTACGTACATCCAGGTAACCTGGGATGTTAGATGCTAGCCCAGGCCAGATCTCGGTTGCTTCCGGGCCGGATCGAGTCAGCGGCGCTCAAGCGATGGCTGCAACGCGAGTCATTGCCCTACGGTCGCCTAAAAGAATTGTCCGATGCAAGAGGGAAGCGGTCGCATGCTGGGCTAACTGCTCTCGAGTCTCTGAGCGACCAGCCAGCCAGCCAGCCAGCCAGCCAGCCAGCCACAGTACCAGGTAGGCTGGCTGCCTGATGGATGGGCCGAAGTGGCCGAGACTTGGGTTTTGGAAGTTGGTTGTGTAACCCCACGCCCTGCACGCCCACAGACAGCAGACCATAGCGATCTGCTGTAGGGGTGTTAGTAGTGCCAGGGTAGGGTAGGGTACAGACTACGGTAGAACGAACAGAAGAACCGCGCAGCAGCCCACCACCCACCGGTACGGCGGTACTATCGCTAGTAGGCTGGGGTTGGGTCCCTACTGTACCTACATGGCTAGTATACATGCTTAGGCACTGGAGGGGCTTTGTACGGTCAGTACTGTAATAAGCGAGGAGGGGGTATCGCTTTGGTGTACTTGGCCACGTCTGCGAGTGTCGGTCAATACCTAGAGGACACCTAGTGCACTACGTAATGGCGAGTCCAGGCCTCCATGGTCGAGCATGGCTGCAGTCGTCTCGTTCATGCAACGTAGGCAAGCTAACATAACGCCATGTTGTCGAAACAAGGCAAGACACGAACTCGAACTGGAACTGGGCGGGTTGGGGAGAGGTACAATCATGGTAAGTATCTGAAGTCTTCCTTTCCGGTTGGGTGATTGGTAATTGGAATTGATCTATTGACTGATTGATCGACTCTCGCATGTTGTCGAGATCAAGTGACACAACACTCGAGGTACGGTACTGAGTACCTCTCTCTCTCTCTCGCTCTCTCTCACGCGTTGCCGTTGCCGGTAGTGGCAGGCAAGCCGCAAGATGGAGGGGGAAACAAACCTTAAGCCGACCACCAACGGTTTCCCGGCATCGATCCCATCCCGCATCCATCAACATCAGACTCCAAGAAGACATCAAACGGTTCAGATTCAGCAGCCTGCCGCGCCGTGTGCGACCTGGGCCATCCCGTTTCGTGCAGCATGATATGAGAGATGCTATCGACACAATTAATTTGTATGCACATGGCATATTTGATTTGATTTGATTTGATGCAAGTACTTGCAGCACGCAGCACACAGCACACATCTACAGCTACAGCGCACCACCTGACCTACTATTTGAACTACATCTCGGTGGTGTAGGTACTTCTCCCAGGCGGTGTTAGTGCATGAAGACGCTAAATGCTTTTCTTTTTCTTCGCGGCTTTTTACTACGGCAGCGCCCGTGTGGGTGGGAACGGCCAAGGCCCAAGTCGAAAACCGCCACTACCGGGGTTTTGCCCAGGATTTAGGACGTCAGATCACATTTCTCCTCTCCTCCCCAGCGCCATATACCCTGTCCTGTTCTGCCCTGTCCGCGTCTGCTTCGTCGGCCGAAAAAAACGAAGTTGTGGAATTGACGTGTTCGTGCCCGCTCTAAGTAGGTAGGGACAGGGATTGGAGAACGATCCTGGAAGAGAAAAATCCGGGAAAAAGACCCCGGCGTGTGAGAAAAGTTCGAGCTCTCGAGCGGAGGAGGGGTTTGGGGGTCCACGAGACTTCGAGAGCAGACGAAGAAGAAAGAAGCGAAAGAGGCGGTGACCGGTCCGGACTCTTGGGTGCCCGACCGAAACAGAGGGCAGGCAGCAAGCAACGACTGCGACCACTACGTACACACAACCTCGTACGGTTAGTAAAAGTCCGGACGGATTTGCTGTCCACAGTATCGCCCGTTGCGACACCGCCCTGTGCCCTTGGAAGAGGGACGAGCAGCTGCTTACTAGGGGCTGGCTGCTGGTTGGCTGGGGTTTAGTGTGTGTGTGAGTACGTGCGCGTGTCCAAGTTTGGTACGCACGTCGTCGTCCGTCCACTCCGTCCCAAACATGCAACCGACGATACCGGCGGCTGCTGACGCTGACGCTGCTGCAAGTCAACAACAGTCAAGCAGTGGTGGTAGCGCAGCGTCGCATGCAGCGGCTCCTACCTCTGCTTCCGGAAATGGGATGCAACCTCCTATCACCGCTACTGCTGCCACCGCCGCGGCCATAGTGCCCGTGCCGCCGTCAGGCCAAAATGACAGCACCACCGCCACTGCCACCTCAAAGGGCTCTTCGTCATTGACAGCGAATGCTGCTGCTGCACCGCCATCCACCGCTGCCTCGCTGGCGCCTTCCTCCTCTGCGGAGGCCGCCTCGTACGAGGCGACGCACGTGCATGCCGTCTACGAGTCCATCGCGCCGCACTTCAGCGCCACGCGCTACAAGCCCTGGCCCGTCATCGCCGATTTCCTGTCGTCGCTGTCCCCCGGCTCCGTCGGCTTCGACGTCGGCTGCGGCAACGGCAAGTACCTGGGCGTGAACCCGGGCGTGCACATGCTGGGCTCCGACCGCAGCGCCTCCCTCGTGCGCTTCGCCCGCGACCACGGCGGCGTCGAGCGCTCCCAGGACGTCGCCGTCGCCGACGGCCTGTCCCTGCCCTTCCCCCGAGGGGCGCGCCGACTTCGCCATCTGCGTCGCCGTCATCCACCACATGTCGACGCGCGAGCGAAGACGCGAGGCCGTGCGGGCGCTGCTGGACTGCGTGAGGAGGCCGTCGTCCAATGCCAGCGGCAACAGTGACGACGGAGGCAAGATTCTCGTCTACGTCTGGGCTCTGGAGCAGTCCAACAGCCGGCGCGGCTGGGACGAGGGCTCCGAGCAGGACCTTTTGGTGCCGTGGGTCATGAAGCAGAAGAAGGAAAAGAAGGAGAAGAAGAAGACGAAAGGAAAGTCAGCAGAAGAGGGGGCAGAAGCCGTCGCAGAAGAGGGCAACGCCGAGGGTGGTAGCAGTGATCCTCCTCCTGCCGATACCACGTACCAGCGGTATTACCACCTCTTCCGAAAGGGAGAGCTGGAAGAAGACGTCGAGGCCGTGGGCGGCAAGGTCGTGAGGAATGGCTACGACAAAGACAACTGGTGGGTAGTAGCTAGCCGATGCAGTTGATCATAAAATACTTTTTTCGTAAAATTAATATAACGTGAAAAGGTGTTTTTTGGGGGTATAGTAATCCATATTGATGTTGCTATTATAAATACAGGAGGTGCCGTGTGTGACGATGATGGGCCACTACCACTAATACAAACAATTTCCAATTTTCCCCCAAACTCCATGAAACCAAGAATAACAATAGAGTTCTCTCTCTCATCAGATCTAGCTATCGCCTGGTCTATCGTGTTGTTCGCGCGCACGCAACTTTCTTGTCTACCTGCTTCCACACACACACACACACACCTCTTCCTCTTTTTTTGTGTCCCATTGCCTGTTCCAGCTTGTCAATGCTAGTGATGATATTCTTCAATGGGGCCGGTCTTCCCCTCTCCCCCACCCGCAGGAACGCCCGCCCGCACGCCCATGATGATGCTTGATAGACCCCGAGGACATTAGATAAGAAAGTGTTGCCCAAGCAATATGCGAAATGATCTCCTCCTTTTCCCATGACACCTTGCTACATACGTACTGTATTGTACTGTCCCTCCTGTATAAAATGGAGGGGGGGCGGATACTGCATCTTCCGTACCGCCCTTGGGCATCTATGCCCTCCTCCTTCTAATAAGCTGTGCTTTGGAAAAGAAAAGAAGAAGAAAAAGTGCGACTCTTTTCTGTATCTCACTGCCCCATCAGGTGCCCATGGACATTGGGCGTAGATAGTGGGGGGGAAAGAAAAGGAAGAAGAAACAAGACAAAAACCATATCAAAGAGGGAAACAACAAAAACCGTGATTGCCAACACGCACACACGCATCCTATTCCCAGAACACTCCAGCCTTGGATATGTCTCCATGCATTTCCCGTAAGCCATATGATCGCTCCGACCCGATGCAACATGCGTTCTCTCCCGTGTCGCTTTCACGAGAAGAGGCAATAAAACCCAAAAATGTCACCTGGTGCAAATACCCCCATGCAGTTGAAATCAAACATTATTCCCCATCAACACCGCCAGAACACCGGTCCCCCCGTTTCGGACTCGGGCACGTTTTCTTGTCCCGTGATTGTTCATTGTCATGGCATATGCCGCGGCATGACTCGTTCTAGCGGCTGCGGATCCAGGTGTCTTCGTCGGTTCGCCTCGGCCTGCAGAAGATCCGGACTTCTTCGGCGTTTGGATCCGGCCGGCTCGAGGGGCGGGTAGGCCATGGCGGGTATGAATGGACCCGGGCTCGCGGTTGCGCTTTGTGCGGGACTGACGCTAGGAATCCCAATCGAGTAGGCCGGTGTGCTGTAGGGGCTGACTCCGGTAGTCAACTCTGCTAGGCCAGGGAGCATTCCGGGCCGCTGCTGACTCTGCGCTTGTATCGGTGCCAAGGGGCCGCCAGGTGGTGGGTAATCGTAACCGCCGGGGCCATGTTCGAGATGGGCTGGCATGTGAGGCGGCATGCTTTCTTTGCGTGTAATAATCGGCCGTGCCTGTGGTATAGAGGGTGTTCGACCGTAACTTCTCGTCGGGCCGACCATGTCGCGTGGAAGACTTCCTTGGGAGTGCGAGTGGCTGTGACCCCCGCGGAGGCCCTCTTGCTTGTGCACTGTCCAGATTAACCGCCGAGAGCGCAAACGGCACAACACCGGCTCGGCGCGCCATGTCATGTTCACCAAGCTGCCAATGCATTGCTTCTGCCGCCCTCCAGGGAATGGCCATCTCTTCCGCAACTTTTGCCCACATCTCGGGTTTGAATCTGCGCTTGGGTTAGTGGCTTGCAATTTGCGCAAACACCAAGGGACGACCGCAAGTAGCTCTTCCTCCGTAATGGCCATCTCAGCCAGGACACAACTGCTCGGTGACGTACCTTTCGTAGAGTCTCGCCAACTTGTTCTTGCGCTCCTCATCCCATTCACTTCGTCTCTCCAGGTAGTTTTGGTAATGGAGCCGACAACTTATCGCACTCCGGCCCGGGAGTCTCTTGGAGATGTCCTCCCACTTCATGCCGTTTCCCCGGAGCTCGATGATGAGGGCATCTTCCTCGGCTGACCACTTGCTCTGCTTCTTGGCCGGTGATTCTGCTGCGTGAGGTGCCATGATGCGTCTTGCAGGAACACCCAAACCCGGGCCCGGTTCCAGACGGGGTGCCGCATACACGGGGGCCCTATGGGCACGGCTGAAGCTGTGGCCGCCACGGTCGTAGGTACTGAGGCTGCTCGGTGGTGTTGAGGAGGAGATACGGAAGACTCGTATGAGTCGGAACCCTTGAGGAGAGAGGCGATATCCACGGTGGCGGTCTGTCGCCTACGGAGCCTTGAGCAGGCTATTTTTTCCACACAAAGGCGCTCTCCGCGCGGGTGTCTAACGGAGCATGCAGAATTTCGTTATAAGAGGAGACGACGTGCCCCACGGTGTTGTCAAGTTCAGAGTCTGTATTAACACGCAGGCTTGGAGTGCACGTTTGTCAAAGAGACCGGTAATAGTTAACTCAGAACCTCCAAAACAGCGGTCCAGAAGGAAAGTGAAGGTGATGAAGGAGTAGCAGTAACGGTAGTGGTAGCCGTGGTGCAGGAAGTGGTGGTTGTCCGGCAGAGATGGGTGTTGTATGCAGATAGGGTAGTAGGTAGGTAGTAGGGCGGATTGGTCTGAAGGCGTCAGTCTTGGCCCGAAGATGAGACGAGTGATTGACCGTTGTGGTGCTTCGTGGTTTGGGCAAGAATAAGAAGAAGAGGCTCCTCGGGTGCAAAGATCCTGAATCAGTCCAGTGTGAGTCGCGTTTGGGGAGATATCAACATGATTGGGTGCTCGCCAGGCAACTTTTGGGCCAATGAGGGTATCTATCAGTGAAGACTCAACGCAGACTCCGTGGGAAGGTACCGGGATGGAGGAATACGTCAGTTGGCCGTGGTGACTTTTCCAGAGTCTTGCGGGCCAGAGTGACTTTATCGTTGGTCATGTCTCTAGTGGAGTGTCGTTATAGACTGGAAGCAGGGTTAGGAGGGCTCCACGTCGGGAACTTGCGTATTGCAGATTGAGACAGAGGGAAAAGAAAAGCTGCTAAGGGAAATGTCTAGAGAAACTGGTCGACTTGGACGCTCTACAGTACATTCACACGAATTGGCGGCGGCGGTAGCAGTGGGGAACGAGTGCAAGGGTCAAGGAAACAAGTCCAGCAAGTAGACCGACCACTGATGGGTACCAGAAAAGGAATGTTGACATGGGAGAAGGGGGTGTGAGTGGGTGTGAGGTGAGGTGTGTCGAAACATACAAAGGGTGGATCCGGGAGCCAGTTGTCTATATGTACATCGGTCAGCTATAGTAGCTCGCTCGGGTGAGGCAGAGTCGGTGGCGTATGACACTGCCAGACAGAGAAAACCAGCAAACCCAGCGCAGGATCGACCTGCTTCCGTGCCGTGCCCAGCGCCGACGACGGACACACGCGCGCAATGGGCCGTGGATGACAATTTCAACTCAAGTCAAGCAATGGGCGGCGTACGGGCCATTTGGCCGTGGTTCAGTTCACACAACGAGCAGAAACGTGGTCTTGTCGATCATGCAAAAATCCCCCGAGCCGACAGGCCAGGCCAGGAAGCACGGCAACTGCAAAGGGGACGGGGACTGCTTCTTCGGTGAGATCGGACGTTGCTGAGAATAGGCAGATGGCCCTGGGAGTCTCAAATGTCTGGCTGTCCGGCTGGCTGGCTGGGACTGTAAGTTGAACAGATGAGCTGTTGGCCCTGCGGGCTATTATGGACTAGGGGCTGATGGCATGGCCACGAAGCCGTGCATGACCTCGCGGTGAACAGTCCACCACTCAACTCTCCATCTCACTCGCCAGCGCGCACTAGGGCAATGACAAGACGAGACGAGACGAGACGAGACGAGACGACGACGACGACGAGCTGATGGTCTGGTCTGGTCTGGTCTGGCCGGCACAGCGCGTAGCGTTCCTTTTGGCCTCGAGTTAGTCCAAGCCGGCGACGGGTAGCATGAACGTCGCCCGAACATTGAGTGCGCCCAGCGTTCCATGGTGGTTCAAAAGATGAGATCTCCAGAGGCAGGGTTCTGCCGGTAAGGCTCAAGCAGAAAGAAGGTGTGTCATGATCTGGGCACCAACCGACACGAACCTTTTACAGGCATGGGGTTCGCTTTGCAGGAAGTGGATGGAGTTTGGGATATTCAAGATGGATGGATGTACATGCATACCAAGCACCGTCCAGGGCTGTCCTGGCTGGCCCAGGATTGCCAGGGCCCTGAGAACCGATGGGGTTTTCCCATAGCGTAGGGCAGACAGACCAGTACAAGCCGGTGTACAAGGGCACGGCGACAAAAAGATAGCGCGGCAGAGGTAGAGGGCAGAGGTAGAGGGCGGCGGAGCGAGAGGTAGACTGGTCGGTGACTGGCGACTGGGCAGAGCAGAGCAGGCGGCGAGAGGAGATTTCCTTCCAATGGGATGATCAGGCGGTGGATGATGGAAATGTGGCTGCCATGAAACTGCATACGACGGTGGAGACTTTGAAACCCGTTCAGCGAGTGAGCGACATGCGACCCTGATTGCAACCTGAGAGTCTACTACTACTGAGAGGTAGGTAAGGTAGGTACAACGCCCGGGTACCTTCGACTTCTTTCCCTCTTAGGGCCTCGGCTGCTATATTTGCCAGGTGCTAGGGTAGGTAGGTAGGTGGGCATCAAATTGATGGCAGCGACGACTCCTACTAACTACTATGTACCTACCTACTTCAGGTGCCTATCAATACCGATGCCGAGGAGCACACGCCCACACAGAACATTTATTCACAGAAAAAGAGTCAGTTCGTGTCATAGGTAAAGTAGCCCATCCGTTTTACTCCTTGCATTTATCCAATGCACGCCCAGCTTTGCAACCGGCCGATGTGAGAGAATGAATGCATTTGGAACGGAGATGGGACGGATGGCTTCACCTTCTTTTTGGCTCTTTCTTGCCTTGCCGTCTTTTCTTCTTGATTCAGACGTTGAGTGAGACATTTACTAGAGGATGGAGAAAGTAGCAGCAGCAGCAGTAGTAGTAGTAGTAGTAGTAGTAGGGTAACTAGCTGCCGATGACCTAACGTGTGGTTCCAGACCAAGCAATGCCTAGCATCGCGTGTGCCCGAGTACAGTAAGTCACGGCACTAACTAACAAGATACTGCACAGTACGTGTAGTGCCAGGTACATCAATGAGAGCGATGGGGTAGGTAGGGAGGGTGAGAATGAGAAATGCGTTTGCAGGTCTGCATACCGATTGGGTGTGTTCGTTTTACGTGTGTGTGTGTGTGTGTGTGTGTGCGTGTGCTGTATTAGTATACTTCCTTACTTGGATGGAGAGTGTGATAGTCCTAGAGTCGGAGTTGTGGTCGTTGATAGGAAGGGAGATGAGGTGTCAGATCGGTAAACCTTAACCGTAAGCGAGCAAGCAACAGGGCCTCAAAGAAGAATGGCCATTGTGTACCTTTATTGCTCCATTGGGAAAAGCAACGTCGAGACTTGTCGTATTTGACCGGACACAAATAAAGGCAAAAGAACAATCGCAGAAGGAAATCCCGCCGCCCAGGCCAAGGGTAGGGCATAGCAGCACATCGAACACAAAGGGCCTTGTTCCTTTGGGCCTGGGAGGAGCAGGAGGAGCAGGAGGAGCAGGAGGAGCAGGAGGAGCAGGCGGGAAAACGGGGCTCCTCTAGGTAAAGTACCTAACATCCATACCTAACGCAGGCTCCAGGGCTCCAGGGCTCTACTCTAGGTAGGTGCAGGTTGCAGGAAACTTGCAGGACCGTCTCCAACGTCTGTGCGGCATTTCAGCCTGTACATACATGAGGTTGCTTGATTAGGGCCGCCTAATCTTCCAATTGAGTTCTCTTGGACGGGCTAAGAATAAGCACTGCTCCATGCCATGCTGTCTGGATTTGAAGTGAGATGTCGCAGGTCGGCATGGCTCCTGAACACATCTCACAACTAAGGTTTAGGTCTCAGGGTACTAGTCGTAGGTAGTTGTAGCAGTAGCCGTACTATAGTATAGTAGACCTACAATACTTACTGGGATAGTCCAATGTTCCAAGCATTTGGGTGCATCAAGCTTCCCGCCCGTTCTTAATCCTATCCTCAGCTCCCACAGCTGCCGACTCAGCTGAGGTCGTCTGCTCACGTGGTTTGGTAGTTCGTCAAGAACCGTGTAGGTACATGTCCCTACCTAACAAACTGTATGTATCACCTCACCGGTGCGGTCAAGATCTCGGCATCAGAGCACTAGGTTGCGTACCAGAACCATTAAGATCTAGGTACAATGTGATGATTAAAGCAAAAATAAACCAGTTTGACGGCTGGCTGGCTGGCCGGCCGTTTTAGCACAGATCCAAATCGGGCATCCAGGTCGGGGGGCCCAGAGGGCTGCCTACTACTATGCTAGCTACTGGGCTGGTAGTGGTAGTAGGAAACAAGTTGTCGTCAATCGTCAATGCCTCACTGCCGGGACCAGCCCTCTTGGGGGGTTGATGAACTGGCGGTCAGCCATGCATAATGCTTTTGCCTTTGGCATGTAAGGTACTTGGCCACATGCGCGTACGTACGTTCCTTCACCACACACCATCAATTGTTGCTACGCAGAGCATTGGGTGTGTGCAGCGCTACGTATGTAGCCCAAGAGAAATCCGTAGGCGGTGCCGTACCGCTCTTTCATCGAACCCCCCATCCCACCCCATCTGGCGGATTCGCGAGGGAAGAAAGAGGGTCGATGATGGCGTGCGTCACGACACACAACTGCCATGAACCGTGATCTGCCCCCGCCATCCATGGGAAAATGTGACTCTCTCTTACTCATGCAAGCTCGGGTTATCCATCCTCAGGCGGTCCAATCTCAGATTTTCTATTTCTGTAGGGTAATAAGGTAAACATGATCGGGCCACGCCAGGCTATCGTGTGATATATGAGAAGAGCAATGCTACCTTATCTTGGCCCAGCCATGTAAGTCGCCATCAAACAGACCTCTGCCACATCCATCCATCCATACACATACCTTACACACGGTATATGCGTACACGTCTTTCTCTCGGTCAGGTCACCCTGTGGCTGACGGTATGTTTCGTTTGTGCGTCCTTTTTAGGTGTCTTTCTGGCTTGGCTTGTTTGTCTTGTCGCATCGCGTACATACAGTAGGTGGCTGGTGATAGGATCAAAATCCCCGTCGGCTCCTCGCCTTCCTTTTCGACCCTTTACAACGCCGGGCTTCCTTGCTAGTCTTGCAGATTGGGGTGGGTTGTTCGATCGACTTGATCACGTTTAGGTTCAGGGTCCATAACGAACATCCATGATGATGCAAAAGTGGAAGTCTTGCAGTGGGCCCGCCAAGGACGACCGGGAGGGAAAGAAGGTAGAAGAAGAACAATTCAGCGAAGCGCGCGCTCTCTTGATTTTTCTTCTTCTCTGAGATGCTTGACCGATTGGTTGGCCGTAGATAAAGCGAGCTGTTGCTTGGCTCTCGATCTGTGTCTACCTCGACTGCCAGGGAGACAGACAGGTGGTGATAGGGTTGCGATAACTTTTGGTTACGTGGCACTAACTAGATCAAGCAACTACAAGTCAGAAATCCCTCTCTTCGTCTTGTCAGTCAGTCACCCAGTCAAGAAGACAACGTCAAGCATAGCCGCGTGGGGTGCGTGTGTGGCGGTCACGGTGTAGCGCAATCAATCGTATTGTATTTTCATCCCTCTGCTCCAGGCGATGAGGAGTCTTTGTCTGGCGCTGCTGCTGCCCGAAGGAAAAGCGGAGCGACGGGTTTGAAGTCGTCGTTTTAGGTAGCTGTCGCTGTCATTAATCGAGCTCAACTAATTACTTGCAACCGCTATTGCCACGAGCAGGATCCGTGCACGGCATCATGGTGATGGCACTGTACTATAGGCCGTTCCTTCAAGGGGAAAAAGACAGTTTAAGTCCAATTTGCTTCAAGCGCAAAGGGGACGAACCACCGCTATAGTCCGGGTATGGCCGGGCGCTCCGATGACATCGCCCACCCCGTGTTTCATGAGTCCCTGGAAATGCGACCTCCTCACCGCGGAAAACGAAGGAGTTAGAAACAATGTGGAAGTGGTACTTATTGGCCCTGTTTCCTGGGTGAACTGCTCTCCTCTGGCTGCTACCTAGAACATCACAATATGACGGGCGCCCGTCAGCCTTCCAAGCCAGTCACGGTCAAGCCCGAAGAGTTGGGCTCAGTCAACTGCGCTTTCATGCATACAGCCCTCCTGGCGAACCAATGGGACCGCCTGCGCCTCACAGCGCCCTAGAAACCATCTACTACCATACCGAACTATCTGCTCACGCCCGGCGGCTTTGTTGGCCTTGCATCAATGCCTGGACCTGGCCGTTTGGTCATCATTTCTGAATTCCTGCTGCCTACGCTGCTGCTTCCCCAATGCACTCATCGGGATGGATCGCGGTCCAACTGGCTTCAGTCCGTCATGAAGCGGATCTGCTGTTGTGAGACATCTGGGAAAATCGGCCTCCACGGCAACAAGCTTCAATAGTACCTGATCTGGAGATGATACCATACCAATACTGACGAACCTTCCCAGAGTCCTAGACACACACCCTGTCCGGGGGTGATATGAATTCCAGATTTTCAAACAAGAACCGGGTCGGCACAGCCAGTGCAGTGCAGCCCGGTCAGTATGGCCTTGGCAATACACGGCGGTGTGGGAAGCAAAGGATGGATGTTCTGCCTATGTTTCTGGCAGATATCCAGCATCTACGAACTGTACCCGATGGGGTCACCATGACGGGCATGGCGACCGACAGTGGCCTGCCGAGCCATGGGGTTGGATGAAGAAAAAGAAGAAGGAATGGCGCCCGAACAAGTATGTACATGGAGAATGGCATTATCCATGCTCGCCCGGGAGAAAGAGACATCGGGATGCGTGTGGCGCAATGTCTCACATTATGATAGATCATTGTCCTCATCTGCGTCTGGAGTCCGACAATGACAGGTAAGGGGAACCACTCCGCGTGTTTGTAGTTTCGGGCTCGCCATCAGCCGCGTCCCTGGCCCTTCCCTCCCCGGCGAGGCGGCTAAAAGAGGATGACTGGATTGGGAATATCAGGAAGGGTCGTGTAAGTGGCTACCCGACGTATGGTATGGTATGCTGTTTGAAGACCATGCAACATTCAAGATGCATACGAAGAAAGGAGGAAGAAAAGCACGGCAACTTCAAAAGGCTACAGCTTCGTTCCTGGAACAGACAGGCGTGCAGATAGCATGATGCCCTACCATCGCGGTGTGCTACTATACCTACCTCCATGCCGTTTGGGCGCATGTCGTTCTGCCAGATGCCGTGATGCTGTCGGAGATCCGCCTAACAGTGACAAGTCCCGCTGGGCTAAATAGACATTGTGTAGAGTTGCAAACGGCGCCCACCAATAAGCAAGTTGGTCACATTGGAAATGGGATGGGGTTTCATCGAGCAAGCATATGGCCAGGTGCATACCTTGTCGTCGTCCCTTCCAGATGGTCGACGATGTCAGGAGTGAGGCGGTGACGATGAACCGCGTTGGAGACCGGGGTAGAGAGAGAGGTAAGCACATCATCAAGCATGTGAAGCAGACGGGCAGTCCGATGTGATCAATGGGGTTGCATAGGGCCATGACCAGCCCGGAAATGATGGATGCCAAGGTGACAATGGCAGGCCCCCAAGCCCCACGAGATCCGTCTCGAGTTCGCGGTAGGAGGTGAGGAGCAAACGAACGACATTGATAAACCAACGAACGGTCGTATTTGTAAAGGAGGTAAGGTTAATAGATTGCAACTCAATTGTGGCTGACAAGTGGCTGGCATTCAATTGGTCAACCGTGCAAGTCCCGACGATACACCTCCAGCAGTAGGTCTTAAGTACATAGGTAGGTACATACAACATTACGCCGTTTGAATGCATTCCCTACATGCGCAAGTTCAGCCACAAAGGAACTGAGTACATACCTGACGTTGATCTTCAGACCTCGAGTCGTTGAACGGCCGTGCTAGCTATCAAGACTCGGATTGACCGTTCGAGTTGGATACCTGTCCATTGATTTGCCAACACTACTTACCTACTTATCCAACGTCTTCAATTGATGCTGGATGGCCGAGCTGTACCCGACTGGACAAGGACAGGACGGACAGGGACCCATTATCCAAACCAAACCATTAATAACCCTGTCGCTGTATTAGCTCGCTCTGTGCGCCGCTTTTTACGGAAACCACCACCTCCGCAAGATCGCAACGTCCAGCACAACGCGAAACCAGCAGGGGCTTTGACTTCTAACGTCCTTCTAGAAGAACTACCCGTTCCGTGTCGCAATCAGGGGCTCGTTGTTGCCCTGCAGCTTGGACCACACCCTATATCTTTGCACAAACCCTGCCACGGTTCACCCCTCCTCGCCTCGGCTCGTCGCTCGTTCATCTCAACAGGCTAGCCAAGATGGCCGATGTTCCGCTGCAGGTCGTTTCCGAGAACTCGGCGTCTGAACGACGTATCACGCCATCATGGAGCATCTCTCAGCTCAAGGCAAAACTGGAACCCATGACAGGGGTGCCGCCGTCGGCTCAGCGGCTCGTCTTGAAGACGCCCGCCAAGGAAACCGTGGCCATCGAGGCGATGGATGAGGATAACACCTATCTGTCCAGCTTCCCTCTTACTCCATACGCAGAACTGCAGGTGAGTTAGAAGCAACACTGTCCGTCCGTCCATGACAAATGCGCGGCTGGCGCGGGCCTATAGCATTCGCGCGCCATGCGCAGACGGACATGGGCCTTGTACATCGGTGGCTAATTGTTACACGCAGGTCGTCGATACCAGACCAGCTGGACAGCGGCCAAACTACACCGACACTTCGGGTGTTGACAAGTATGTTATGCCAGCTGATGAATATGAGAAGAAGACGGACTCGGTCCTGGCCTGGAAGAAGGCCGAAAAACTAGGCCGCTTCAACCCAGACGCCCCCAGCTTGGAGCAGGCAAAGATTGATGCCTTCCTCCAAGAAATCAAGAGCCGCGGTATCGAGGTTGGCAAGCGATGCAGAGTAGGTGGCGAAGACGCGAAGAGAGGGGAGATCAAGTATGTCGGAGACGTCAAGGAGATTCCTGGTGCCCTGGGCGCTTGGGTGGGCATTCAGCTTGATGAGCCGGTGGGCAAGAACGACGGCAGCATCGGCGGCACGCGGTACTGGGGTCAGGAGTCGGGCATGAAGCATGGTGTCTTCGTTCGGCCTGAGCGAGTCGAGGTCGGCGACTGGCCAATGTTGGACGATCTGGAGGACATGGAAGAGATCTAGGTCCCTCGCCGAGTTCAATGTCGACAGTATGGCATGGTCAATGATGGAGTGCAATACGAATTCCATTCCTGGAACTATATTGTCTCCGTGTTCCCAGCCATGTTACAGGAGTCTCGGCTATTTAAGGCAAATAGTCCACACATTATAGAATGGGATATACCCGGACGAAGTTCGTATGCCGCATGTGTTTATTTGTCGTTGTTTAATTACCGTCTGGGGAGCCGCGGAGCCGCTCCAACCTCCTGATGGGTATGGGACGTGCTGCCTACCCATCCGTCTATATGTTCTATGGTAGTATACATGTGCTTGCGGGATCAGAGGTGCATTTTGTGTCTCTTGGCTAGCATCTATGATTTTCATTCACTCCGTCTTGAAAATTATGTCTCACCTTTAGCGATGTCCTACACGCGGGTGCTCATAACGGAGCAGCCCGGAGTGGCCCCGCGGACGACGCATGACTAGTGGATGATAATGAGGACCCCCTGATGGGTAACGCGGAGTACAACACATATATGAACTACGTTGGTACTGCGAAAGAGCCGCCTGTAAACCACTCATCTTTATACCACACTCGAGAGTGGCTTCACTTATATTGAGCCCCCTTCCTTCTCCGAATCAAAAGAGCTCGTGGGTCAACATGATCGAAATGCCTGGTGGTTTGAAACGGTATGAGACAGTTTCACCAAGACCTTCAGGGTCCTCCGGAAGACGGGCGAACGTCAAGTGAATTAAGGAAGCCCCTAAAGCAATGTTTTGTATCTATAACTCTGAAGTCTCGCCGGTATTCTTGAACCAAGCGCTGAGGCCATACGAACGCGTAGATCATATGCTCCATCGCTACGGGATGCGTGTAAGGCCGCCTGTCACGATCCCCAGGCATGGTATGTCGTGCTGTCAAGTTTCACAAGGCTGCGGAGATAGCTGCGCCTTCGATGGCACGAGATGCGGTACGATGCTGGTAGTGCAATGTATACGGACTATGTGGTGAGATGTGACTGTGTGTGTGTGTGTGCTATTGTAGATGGCATGCAAGGGCGTCTAGCGACGGGCATGGCTTGGAAGATGGCTAGACTGGCACTACCTCCTATATAACTTTGCTGTTCTGGATGCACGTGTATAATTTTCGAAGCACGCCATTTACAATACCACCAATAGCCCCAGCTATTCCATCGTGAGCTATTCTGCCGAGAGCTTGTCACCCCCCATCACCTCCAGCTACCCCGGAACCGACTGTTCCAGCCCGTGAGAAGGTTCCTTTTCGGGCCTTACTCTGCTGATACTATAGGTGAAGCATGAAAGGCCGGAGTGTCCCCCTCCCCAGAACCATTTGGTACCAGATGAGGCTTCTGGAGCCTCTCCTCTTGCCAGTCTCCCGTCACAGGCCCTTTGCGGAGGGAGGCTGGCCCCTGAGTGACAAGTCCCGGGGGCTGACGTTACGGGCGTTGCACGTGAGACAAGACCATCTCTCTGCCCTTGGACCCGTGAAGTAGGTTAGGTTAACTGCCAAACCTTAGCTGGTAGCGGCACTACGTACTACGTGATAATAGCTCGAAGTTGAAGTGCTTGCCTACCTAATTGGTACGGAGCACATGCACCTAGTCTGCCTTCTTTAGCTACCGCGTACTGGCCGTTTTAGGACACATCCGCCTGTCGGGAATGGGGGCCTAGGCGCCGCTAGGGCAGCTGCTCTACTCACAGACGTGTGTCACACGTTGACAGCCGAAGATATGCCACGGCCGTCCACGACGAGCTGCCAGCTGCTGGCCACGGCATCATCACTCACTAGCCTGCTGCGGCACGATTGAACGGGGCCCGGAGATCGGCTGGATCTGAAGGGGGGGTAAAAACGAGTCGTCTCGTCGAACAGCAGACTGACGGGATTTCCAAAACTCACTTGCATGGAGTCGTCCTGTCATGGGGAGACGTTTCGAGGCAGTGCGTGGCGACAGACGACGCTCATTGGCCGAAAAAGGCAGGAGAGGCAGGGGATGCCAGACGGTGCTTTAACCACAACCCGACGCTAAAACCCGTCTGGTGTCTCAGATTCTCAGCAACCGCACCAAGATCCATTTCAGATGCGTCTCGGATTGCCCATCCACGGAAAGAAGCAAAGGGTCCAGGGTCCTGCCCAAAGACGGCAAAGCCATGGCTGGCAAATTCGGGCGCAAGTTGCAAGTTGCAATTGACCAGTCTGTCTCTCTCTCTCCGCTTGGTCGATATTGGCTGCATGGATCGCATATGGCAGTCGGGCAAGTCTTCATTGGCTCCAAGCTGGCTCCTAGCTTCCCCAAGTTTCTTGCTGGCATTCGCTGATCAAGCCATCCATCCGCCGCTGGTGCAGAGTCTCTTGGGTGTCCGCCGGTCCCGCCAGCCCGCTAGGTTAATTGGAACCATCCACTTCATCATGCCTACGTAAGTACAGGCGTACTGTACTATACCACCACCACCAATCCGATCCTACACCTTATCCTCCTTCATCCTGCCGTCCACGTCCCCGGCCCAAAACGATCTTATATACGACTTGCCTTGCCCGACGAGGATACAACCGGGAATCGCCCAATCGCCAATCGCCAGGTGCCATTGCCATTCCTTTCTTCTCGTCTCTTCTCTTCGCCTTCCGTCCAGTGGATTTGTCTGGTTGATCCGGAACGAGGCAGAGCCGATCCCCCGCATTGTCCCATGCCGGCTTGAAAAGAGAAGGGCTAGAGCGCGCCAGTGTATCTGTGTGTGTGTGCGCGCGCGAGAGAAGTGCGATCGTCACAGAGAGAGAGAGAGAAAGAAACAAAACCGAGCAAGAGCTGGAGTCGATGCGCACTGCAGGTGGGATGAGACAGTGTGCCTCCGGCCGGGGTTGTTTTGTGCAAACATCCGGACTTCCAATACTCCCGGATCTCTGCCGTTTTCGCCTTGACCATACCTAGCCTCACGCAAACCGCTAGGCCATTCGCGCGCACTGTTGCAGCACAACGATAATGGTGGCGTCGACCGTTACCTCTTTCGTCAGGATGGCCTACCCTCTGCTGGCTATCGCATGCCTTGTCTTTGCCGTCGCTGCCGACGACCCTACGATACGAAATATTCAGAATGTCCCGGAATATTATACCAAGTCTATTATGAAATGCTCGTTGGCACCGTCCGACTCTGGCCCTCTTGCGCAGAATGTTCCTGTCTCGCCGTTGACAAAGCAAGCCGGTCTGAATGGCACGCTCGTTATGTCCCAGGTAACAATGACGTCGTCACGGCCCAAGCGCAATATATCTAACTCAATGTGTAGTCATTCGCCGTTCAGGGTAATCTGGTCAACGTCAATACGAATAATTACCTTGAGCTCAACGACCCCAATGTAATAGCATACATGTCCTGCGACCCGAATAAAGATACCTCAAACATAACACCAGACGACATGCTCAACGCCATCACCTCGGGGCCGAACAAGCCGAAAGCTATACTCCTGTATAGTGTAGCGGGTATGAGCTGCTCCCTGGGAAAGGAGACCGCGTACACATCGATCTGGACCATGGTGAGCAACGACGAAGCTCGGAGTGCGAGAAGCATGGTGGCCAATTCTGGCGGGACTATGCGCGCTGCTATTACCGGTAACGATTCTCAGGGCGACGCGCCCCCAAACCCTCAGGGGGGCGGCAACAATTCGGCCGTCGCTATGAGCATCCTGTATAGCATCACGGGACTGATAACACTATTGTTCTTGGTTATAATCGGCACAGGAGCTGTCCGGGCACACCGGCACCCGGAGCGATACGGACCACGCCCCATGCAAAGCCGCGCTCGAGGCTTGGCGAGGGCCGTGCTGGAGACCCTGCCCATTGTCAAATTCGGCGACCCGGCTCCTGTTAAGGGAGATATAGAGCAGGAACTCGAGAGTGTCTCTGGAGATCACCGCCCGGGTTCGGCGAAAGCATCACACACCGTACAGTCCAGGGAGACTGCGGAGACGCCTAGTGTGCCGGCAGAGACGACGACCAAAGGCAGCGATGGTCCAGAAGCCAAACCAGTCGTGGCAGGTATGCCGGCGGCAAAAGCAGAAGCCCACGTAAACGACGAGAATCTTGGGTGCTCCATTTGCACGGAGGACTTCACGGTTGGAGAAGACGTACGAGTGCTCCCATGTGATCACAAATTTCATCCCGGTTGCGTTGATCCCTGGTTGGTAAACGTTTCCGGGACATGTCCGCTATGGTAAGTTCTGTCAATGTTCCCATTGCATATCTCACATGTTCGCTGACATTCTTGAAAAGCCGGCTTGACCTCCGGCCACAGAGTACACAAGACGGAGATTACGCCGAGGGAGAGCAGGGCGAATTATCAGCGCAGCGAAGTGCTGGGGAGGGCGAAAACAACGAGGGTGAAGCAGGGCACCGGCGAAGGAGATCCCGGTTGCTTGACTGGAACATGCTAAGACATGCGTCAGTGGACGAGCGCATCCGAGCGCTCAGGCAGTTCCGCGAGCAGCATGGGCCCTCTGAAAACGTGGCGTCCGAGGACCGGGCCGGGCATAACCTGGCCGATAGGTTGCGCGACAAGTTCCATATCCGAACGAGAACTCAACCACCAAGGGGTGCAGAATGAGAATTGGGTCGTCCTTGATGGCAAATCGACACGCGCGGCTATGGACGATTCCCCTGGGCACGCCATAAGCTTAGGTGGCACGGGCTCAAGAAGAAAACAGCAAATTAGCATGACGCATACGACAGAGTGTATTCAGGTAGTACATACTGGGGTGGCAGCATATGATAACTCTTAACATAGGCGTTGGGTAGAGGACGTCGTGGGGCGCGGGACTCTGTTGGAACGCGGATATGACGCGAGATCGTATCGCGGGAATGCACATTGGAACGGCGTTGGGGTGAAATTGGGCTCAATGGGCCATCGGCACTTCTTGCCGGAAGTAATGTTTTAGCTGGCCAGTATTGATGCAACGATAGCGACGGTAGGCCAAACCTTGGGCGAGAGGAAGGCCAACCAAAGTACAAACACGGGTCCGCGTTCGGGTCCTTAGTCCCTCTAAATGCAAATACCTGCACCGTTGCACGCCCGTCTTTCCGCTAGCAGTATGTATATTGGTCCGTCTCTATCGCCCGGGACATCACTGACCGAGTTGGTTTTTGTTTGCTCTGTGTGAGCTAGTCCCGGCAGAGCTGTCAGTGCGAGAGTTTACGCATCATGAAAAGCACCGGCATAGCAGCAGCAGCAGCTTGGGCTCTGCACGTATGATACGATATGCTCGGGTGTGGCGCAAGTATACGAAGCCTAGTATCACGAGCCCGTACTTTAGGTATGCTTAACGCTGATGAAAGCTTGTGGTCTCCATTCACCGGAAGAAGTACGGATGGGATAGAGAGAGGCAGGCAAGCAAATGGCTGAGAGTCGCAAACCCAACAGTAGCATTCAGCGACGTTGCTGCCCTGGATGCGTTTACATGGTGGGGGAAAACCCCCGGTCACCTTTCCTATGGCCTCGTTATTGCCGGCTGAGTTGAGGCTGCTCAAGCGTATGCAAGCGCATGGTCGCAAGAGCACATGTGCCCCTTTCTTGGCAACATGTTCGGGTCATGGTCACAAGCTGCGCTGCTGAGGACATGGATGATGGGAGGCAAGGGCAAAAGGGTTCGACCGGCTGAGACGAGTACTTGGCCCCCTCATTGGAGCGGCTTACTGATCAAACGGGGTATTTTTCAACCCCCATGATGTATTATTGGCACAGACATGCATCAAAGATCAGGTCAGAGAGTCAGAGTTTGGCTGCACTTGTCGGGAGATCCGATGGAAGCTGGCTCTCTCTCTCTCTCTCTCTCTCTCTCTCTCTGTCACTCTCTCTGCGGAACGGCGGCCGGCGACCTGTCAAGGCTCCTGCCATCTGCAAGATACATTTTACCTACTCCGTAGCTCCTTCCCCCACCGCTGCTTCCCCTGTAGCTCTTCCCTCGCGTGGCCTTGCCGCCTTGAGATTTGTCGACGAGTAATTCAGCACGGAATTTTTGACACAGGTTGGTACTGGTTCCCGAGCTCAGGCTTTGCTGCATGTGCATCAGACGAACGGGCCCAAGCAGTACCGGCCTTTTTCTTCTTCCTCCTCCTCCTCCTCCTCCTCCTCCTCCTCCTGCTCCAGCGCCAGATAGTCACTGCCTTTCCCGCCTCGAGTCCCGTTTGATTCATGGACTTGTCCCGGAATTGCCCAAAGTTGCCACCATGCCATCAGCTTTCGCCGTTGTCCCATGGTTTGCCAACCGTCAATGTCAACTGAACAGAGCGCATGCTGTCGATGAACCGGAGATGCTAGTATACGGCTACACGTGCCTGACTGAAAGCTAACTTCGCCTGTCCCAATCCTATCCAAGGCGAGGGGATCAGAACTGCCTGCATTGCATATACACAAAGTCCGACCCCAGCCACGAGCGAGGCCGACCTTTTCCATCCATTGCTCTCCCACCCCCTCGTCCACCCCTGAATCGCTTTCGTTGCCAATGCATGCATAGCAAAAGAGACGTACACGGGCTTTGCTGAGACAAAAGCAAGCGGTGATATGTGAAGCAACGCTATAGTGTTCTATTCTCACGAGCAAGCTGCCTGGTGCGAAAGCATCCAGCTAGTCATGTCGCCGCACTCACCTTCTCCTGTCTCTGGGCAACGCTATCGAGCCTCCACTCTGCAGTATGCCAAGAGAGATCAAGGCGAGCCCCTCGCCGGTGAGGTCTTGGGCTTGCTCATCCCGCTGTTCGCTCTCGTCACCCTGACCGCCATGCTGAGTATGTACCGCTTCTGACCACTCTTTCAACCACATGCGTTCATCTCTATCTATGTCTGGACAACTCGGCTGACTTATTATCGCTTTTTCATAGCTCAGAGATATCTGGCGGTCAAGGTATGGAAGAAGATACCCTTCGTCATCTGGAGTAAGTATCTCGTCCTCTCAACCCGTCTTACAACAGATAGACCGACGCTTACGCCTGGCAACCGGCCAGCTGTCTTTGCCGTCCTGGCAGATTCGTGGGCCTTTGCCTTTGCGACGCTCACCCTCCAGCATGGAGTTGGCCTCAGTCCAGTGGACATGAAGAGCTGCTCGGCCGCCATATTCATCTGCTTGGTCTTATATGTCACCACCAAGGTGCGTTGAGTGATTATACCAGAAGTTATGCCTATATTGACATGATATCAGATGGTACTGGACTCCTTTGCCAAACAACACCGTTTCTAGCTCGTAGCTAACATCATAACAGTCCATCTGTCTCTTCTTGGGCGAAAGAGCGGTATGCCAGAAATCACTCTCCCCCTCCGGGTCATATGTGAATTATCTGACTGGTTGTCTGCTGCAGTTTGTCGTGAGAAATGGCTCCAAGAGGCGGCTTAGGTCAAAGCTGTATCTCTTCAACTCTGCCGGACTGGTGTGTAAGTGATTGTGTCCCCTCTTTACACACATGCGTAAGGAGGTGTACTGATCTCGAAACAGGCGTTTATTGTGTCGTATTAACTTTAACTTTTGTGCAGTAAGGGTTTTATTTTGTTGCCAGATCATGTTGGGCGGCTGCTTACAACGCGTCCTAGCCGAATATCACGCCTGCAAGATGGAAAATGCATCATCGGAGCACGGAGATCTGCGCTGGTACCTCTCGTCGCGTGTGATGTATTCGTCAATGTGAGTTGAGCCCTCTTAGCGTGTATAGCGTGTATTCGAAGCTTCCCCCTCCCCCTATGCTCACACCATCTTATAGGTATATCTCACGACACTGTTTCTGATACCACTTCGAGGTGAGCCGCGGGTCTCCCAGCCTTGCATAGTATCTGGCTCTTCCACGGCACTGACGCAGCATATAGACCTGAAAGCCTCCTCGGGTATACTGCGAACACCGGCCAACGTGAGGCTTCGCTCTATCAATCTACGTACCTTCATTGGCGCATGCTGCACAGCTGCCTCCAGCATCGTGTAAGTAGTTCTTCCGCTCCTGGGGTACAATAGCAACGTTGCATTGATGAGATCTGCGTGCTGACTATCAATGGTAGCAACCTCTCATTCCTAATGGCCCTCGACGGAGAAGCAGCTTGGTTATGCTTCTTGTGTTGCAACTGTGACAGTATTACTCCCCCATCCCCCTTTTGCTCGTTTCCCCTTCCCCTTCACCCCCACCCGCATCCCAAGGCTAGCCTGCAGATACTAACGACACTCTCAACCCGTTAAGTCTTGTTCTGTGCCTTGGTGATCCAGTGGGTCACGAGACGCGACGACGTGAACGGCATGTGCTCCAGCTGCGCCTCCTGTTCGGACCACCACCGCGCCGACGTCTTGGGCGGAGGGGGCTGCTGCAATATGTCAGAGGCCGGCGGCCTGCCATACGATGCGGCGGGAAGGAGGAGGTCCTCCGCAGCAACAACAGCCTGTTACTGCCGCCGCCCCAGCGACGGAACGACTAGGGCAGCCAGCTTGATGATGATGAGGAGGGACTCCCTGGCCTCGGTGCACAACGGGAAGCCCCCGCTGCTGAGTCCCAACAACCCCAGCTCCAGCGACTATCACGTGGCAGTCGCGTCCGCCGGCCCAATCCACTGGGAGAATATATTCTCGCTCTTCGCCCAAGATGACCGGCAGCACGATAGGCCAACCCCCAGCGAGGCCACGCCAAGCACGGTAGATCCCGCGACGCCAGCAGCGGTGCCCGAGGATGGCAGTGGAGTTCCGAAAATGGCTGCTGTCGATACAGCAAGAAGCGCCACCGCCGCCACCGATCCTGCCCCTTTACAAAGGCCCAAGCCTTCGAGGACACTATCGTCTATCCGCTCCATCCGCAGTATTGTAACGAGAGAGCCGAGCCGCGTGGACTTGGCTCAGAGTCCAGAAGGAGGAGAAGCAGATTGCGCTAGGGGGGAAATGCAAGAGAGCCAATAACGTCACTTCATGGAGTTTTATTACGGTTTGTAACATTAGTCGGCGAAGCATACATGCACACGCATACTGTCCCGGGCATGTCGTGCGTTCAGGAGTTTTGAGAGAGGTTCTTCTCAGAGATACACTTTGTCTTTCATGCTTGCTTAACCTACATGGCGTTGAGGAAAGGACTTGTATAACAAAACTCGGGGCGTTTTTTAGTTCATTTTATTTGTCCGCCGGGTCGGGCGTGTACTGTAGTAGGTTGGAACTATTTTACGTCAAGTATCTATTGAACAAAGCAGCAATGAGATTATTCAGCTTCATTCTTGGACCTAAGTAGATACTACTGGAAGGGCTAGTTTAGCGTTCAGATAAGGGGGCTTAGATGCATGCTTGGGAGGTTGTGTTCTACAATAGATGATGGATGGGAACATGGCAGAAATATCGGAATCGCAGTTGGCAATGGGGAGACGGAGGCAAGGCGGAGGGACACATATCACATTTAACACACTGATATGTGGGTTTTGGGGTATGTTTTTGTCAATTCATATTGGGTTCGTAGCTCGTGATCGGTTCCAGATCCAGAGATTTTTCCGCTTCTAAATGACCAACTCAAGATTTCTGAAGGCAGGAAATCCAGGCGGGCTTGCTTTGCCAAATGCCAGGTATAAAACTATGTACAGGAGAAGTGAAGAGTAAGATTTTTTTTTTGAAAGTTCCGTCCGTTCCCTCGTCGCAATGCACAGTGTACCAACAAATGCAGGGGCCTCCCTAGGAGCAATATTACAAGAAGTTGCAAGAAAATCACTTAGCCCCTTTACAGGGTGGCGTAGATGTTGCCGAAGGTGCTGAGGGCACTGGACGACTGCATCAGACTGCCCTGGGCGAGGTAGAAGTAGGAGTACTTCTCGACGAAGTCGTAGTCGGACTTGGTGTCGAGCTCGGTGAGGGCGTGCGACATGAACGCATCGACGTCGCCGCTGGTGGCAGCGAACTCGGTGACCCAGACCTTGTCCTTGCCGCAAGCAGTGTTGACGGCCTTGAGGTGCTTAAGGAACAGCTCGGCGCCGTCGACGCCTCCGGGGCCATACCAGTGAGCGTTGCAGGCGTCCATGGGGCAGTCGTCACCGCAAGCCTGCATGAACGACTTGAGCCAAGAGACACCCTGACCGACGGACTCGCTGCTGGTGATGGAAGGCGCGAGGATCTTGGCCTTGCCGACGAAGGGCTGCATGAAAGACTTGTGGGCGGCAGCGGCAGAGGCAGGATCCATGTTGCACTGGCCGGCGTTGTCGCACTCGTTGAAGCTCATCAGGTAGTCGGCGCCGGCAGAGATGGCCTTCTGGGCGTTCTCGGACCAGCCATTGCTGTGCTCGGGCTGGGGTCCCCAGAGGGTGGGGATGTAAGTAACGGGAGCGTTGAGGCCGTCGGACTGGGAGCCCCAGTTGTAGGCCCAGCTGAACTTGCTGCTGCTGGAGCAGATGTTGGAGACGAGCTTGGGGTCGTTGTAGGCGAGACCACGCTTTCCGCCCTTGGCGCTGGAAGCCGGAGCGGCTTGCGAGGCGGCCGGGTAGGCAGCGGAGGAAGCCTGGCTGACAACGGGGGCGGGAGCGGCGACCGCGGCGTGGGTAGGGATGCTGACCTCAGGCTGCTCAGGAGACGGGGCAGCCTTGGTCGCGGTGATCATGGTGGTAGGCTGAGGGGCGGGTGCCTGCTCAACCGGCGGGGAGGAAGGGGCGACAACGGGGGCAACCGGAGTCGTGGTGGTGGCGGGCGACGGAGCAGCGGCCGCGGCATGCTGCTCACCCTGATCGGCAGCAGCGACAAAGGGCTCGGCCGAAGGAGCGGCGCTGGGGGCAGGGGCGGGGGCGGGAGCAGGCGTAGGGAGATCGCCTTCGGTGACGTAAACGGTCACGATGTCGGTGACGACCTCGACCTCAGTCGCAATGTAGTCGCGCTTGTGCATGTGGCGGTGGTGGTTCGCAGCGGCCACGGCTCCGAGGAGGTTGGAGGCACAAAGTGCCGGGACGATGAACTTGGAGAACATTGTTGCAGGGGGATATGTTCGGATATCAGATACAGCTGTGTATGTATGTATGTATGTATGTCTCTTTCGAGGTCGTGGTTTCCAGTAGCAAGGAGTGTGTCGGTGCCAGCGAGTCAAAGAATGGAAGACGGCGTTATCGTCGGTCAAGAGTAAGTATGTAAGGAGGGCTACCCAAAGTGTGGTTGGCAGGATATGGCGCAGTCTATCAAAGACGCAGAGGGAATGATGCGATCTCGTGACGGATGGATCTGGTCAATCCTGGTTCGTGTGGGTTTTTATGGTACTGTTTTCTTATGCTTTTGGGCTGTTCGGATGCGCGATAGGACAGCAGTGTGTGTATGTATGTGTGTGTTGTGAGTGTGTCGTGAGACAGACAACAACTCAGCAGTGACAGACAATGCAATCACAAGTTGGTAAGACGCGATCGAAGCTGGCGACCTGCGGAAACAGAAAAAGAATGACTGGACGGAGGAGAGAGTGTGACTCGGTGAAGACCAGAAGAAGCCGGGAGGACGGGGTTTGAAAATGAAGGTGGGAGCCGGAGACAATTTAAGTCAGTGTGTCTGAAGGGGGAGGAGGCAGGGAAGAAGGAAACATCTGAAGTCGTATACTACCCTGGCCAGCCAGGACTTGCAGAACGCACGAGAGAGGGGTCCGGGGGGGGGGCCAGGCACACAGGCAAAAGGCACAGGCAGTCCTGATTTGGTAGGGCGATGGAGAGGGTGGCACACTGGATCGGGTTTCCGGGTGGGTTCAGGCGAGAGAGAGAGAGCGAGGAGCAGGGAGCAAGGAGCAAGCAGCAAGCAGCAAGCCGCAAAGAGGCTATCTGAACAAGGTACAGGGGGTTGCACTCCAGGGGTCAGAGAGCGGCGTCCAGCGATCCCATTGGCGAATCGGCCAAAGTTAGTGTACGCCACAGGGGCACGCCGGCGCAAGGCCCCGGGCCCTGCGAGTCGGAAGACCGCTCTAAATTGGGCAGAAGACGCTTCAGCTCAGGAACATGCAGGTACACGTACACGCAGCGCACGCAGCGGTCTTTAGCACCTTCGTTACTAAGGCTAGCAGGCTAGTGCCCTGCCGGACTCGCGTACCAAGTGGGCATCTTGTTGACCCAGGCACCAGGCCCAGGAACCAGAAAGATGGAGCGACTACCGGTCGAGGCTCACGAACCATTTCCCACCAGGTCAGCACGGCATCTCCAGCACATCTCTCCTCATATCGTGTCATATCACATTGGGACGAGTCCGGATGGCAGGGCTCTAAACTTGGGATGGCGCTGCAAATAGCATTCGTCCCACCTGCTCCTCACAGACCTTGTTTTCGCTGAATAGCAGCCTATTGCTGCTGCTAAGACGGCCCACCTTGGACTGGTGTTCGGATGAAACAAACGAGAGGCTTGCTGAAAGCCATGGCTAGGTAGGTTGATATGAACTATCTGACAGGTTGCCCTAACAATAAGTAGATATTGCCACGCAATCCCCTTGGGAGGGAAGGGAAAGAGAGAGAGAGAGAGAGAGAGAGAAAAGGAATACGGTAGCAATGGCAACCGGGGCAAAAGGGTCAAGCTGGGAGGCAATACTCGATCTCACTAATCTTGGGTAGTTGATGTCGATCACTGCGGATAGCTGCCGTTGTTAGGGTGCCACCGCTGGTTTTACACTTTCACTATCTATATGCATGTGTGTGTTGTGTTGTGCGTAGTGAATGCAAATATACACATGCACGCTGCATCTTGGAAGAGGGGGTGGAATATAATCAACAACTCATGTTGTGTGTGTGTGTGTGTGTGTGCCTGTGTGTGCTGGTATGCCCTCACTGCTCTCTCCCTCTCTCCCTCGCGCGCTCTTCCCCTCTTTCCCTTTCCCTTTCCCTTTCCTTTCCCTTTCCGTTCCGGTCGGCGACACCCACTCCTCATGTAGGAACAAGAACGTTTCTGCAACCAACCAAAACGTACACACATACGCATGCGGGTGTCAGAAGCAAAAATACCGTCACCGTCTTGGCATCGAAAGGTAGGGTTGCATTTGTTTCCCATAAGCGCTGGGGTCTGCCATGGCCCTAGGTCCAAGGTCGGTGCGCACTGGAAACTGACGTCGTTCGTCGGTCGGCCATCATCTCAGGCCCTGAACGAGACGAGACGAACGACGCATTTGCTTTTGCTATTTCGGTCACCGCGCTTGTATGCGAGGGAACGTGGTCCACTCGATGAAATGCTCCCCGGGCAGGGTGATGCGAACAAGAAAATGGAGAGAGGGAGAGAGAAGACCAGAGATGACTGTCTGTGCATCCTGGCGAAGCAGGTAGGTATCCTCTCAGATTCTCATTTGTCATTTGTCATTTGGGTTTGGAAATGCCAACGGGCAATGCACCCCAGGCTGCCAGGTTGGCCAGTGACTTCTGCCAACTCAACAAGCATCTATCCTGATGAAGATGCGGTACACGACATGCCAGACTTGAGATGGCCTCTCTGAGCTGTTCCCATACACATGACTCGTAAAGCCAATTTGGCGAGCTGCAGCGGCCGGATTGATTACTGTATTTCACATAAAGACTACTACTATCTGAGATACCAGCATCCATCACATGGCAATATATTTTGAATATTAAGACGGAGGCCGATATGATAGATGACGGTAGGTAGGTGGTTGGTGGTGCAGCCACTCGGAACCCACTCCCACTCGCGCGCGGCTTTACACTCTAAAAGAGCAAACAATACATTATGGATTGAACTCTCGTCCCATCAACGTGATACCCGCCCGCCCACGCGCCGCCGTTGACTTTGGAGCCAGCCGTCTGTGTCGTTGTCGTTGCCGTCCAGCCATACGCAGAATTGTTCCTTCAACTGAAAGACTGAAGGAGAGAGAGAGGGAAAAGGTTCCAACCGGACGGTTACTTGTCCATCGGCCCACACACGCACAAACCCTTGGCTGTTTGGTTCTTGGGGTCTTGGGGTTTTGGGTCTGCTCAGGTCTAAGACCGTCACTTACGTGGACGATTGAAAAAAGAACGTGGAGGGTGGAGTTGCCCAACTTGGCTCCTCTCTCTTCTTCTCTCTTCTTCCCTACTAGCGACCTCCACCTTTCGGGGCACACTTATTTTTTTTTTCAGCCAAGCCATCGTGGCCCGATGAGAACTGCCAGGCTGGAAAAAGCTTGGCGTGGGTAGTCCAAAAACCGCCCGGGTGTTGTTTTGCGGAGATGGAACACGACAGCTTCACTGAAACACGAAGCGAAATTACTCCCGCAGTCTGCGCCCCGGGATCATACCGGCTTGTGCCCGTTTGCGCAATCTCGTCTTGGCAGGTTCTTGTCCAATCCCTTGGGATCTTGATGATATAATTATTCTAAGTGATATATCCAATATCCGAACGAGAAATGAGACGGGTTTGCTTCTTCAGGCTTCTATCATCATCCCAAGTACTAATACCGTGAGGGGGAGGCAAAGGCCAAAGTCGGAAAAGCCCTCAGAAAGCCTCCACAGAGTGCAGGGGAAGACGGTGCCATCAATGTACGTATTGAGCTAAAACGGCGGAAAGGGTACCGGTTGAAGAACAAAAAAAGAAGCGCGTGGAAACAAGCCCCGATGCATGTTTGTTTGCCATTCGTCGTCAGCAGTGCATAAGACCTGTTCTGTCTCGATCGGCGGCCGTCGCCCTACTGTGCCAAGTGTCTCTTCATCACTACCGGGACGGCATCATCCGATCCACAACCCACTCCGTCCCCTGTTCTTCTTTATCGCCAAGATGCACCCATACAAACCAGGCTGCCAGGTTGGCGCGTGGGAAAGGCCCGGTTCCAGGTTGAGGCGCCGCACGGCAGCCAAGGCATGCTCTGTATAGAACTCTCCCCGAATTTGTATAAAACGACTGCCGATCCTTCGTATCGTTCAACAGAAACCGGGTTGCAACCACGCAGCCGTTGCGCAGGCCTAGAGCCTATATATTGTATTGTATTGTTATTCCCCCACCCGAGACTCGGGAAATGCTCCTTTATGACGAATCGTCGCTCACGATGGCCGCCCAACTTGGCGCGGCCTGCTGCAGATTGATAGGGGATGGATGGGGGTAACTATCGATATCCCACAGACGGACGACGATCACCGACGATGATGGAGCATGTTGAGCCTGACAACCCAGGCTCTACCAAACTATCGTTTGTTTATTGTGTCCATTCTTTTTCTTTTAAAAAAGGCTTGAAGGCTTATACGAGGAAATGTGGAGCAATGCCCATCTACTTCGTGTTGGCATTATTGGCAAGAACACGGGATTCCCGACAAATATATCCGCCACGAGCCATGCGCTTCCAATCAACACCAAGCACCTTGGAGGTCGGTGAAGGCAGGATAGATACACCTTCTTCTCCCGCTGCTTTTGCAACAAGAATCCCCTCCCTGCTTTCTTGGACGCCGGGCTCTACTTGCGCATCCGGGAGCCGGAACTGCGATTGGACCGGCTCCAGGTGCTGCACGCATCCTCATGGACCCTGGACCCTAGACCCTGCCGGTGGTGGTGTGAACCGGCGCCAATGATGACCCGCCGGGCGCCTTGCCAAGCAGCCGCTTCTCTTCAGCTTCTGGCTTCGGGCCTGGAACACAGCAGACTCACCTTCAGCTTGCAAACGTTGGTGGCACCGTTCTGAGACATCGCAATGACCTGACTCGCAATTGGACATCTTCACAATGGCTAGCCATCTCGGTGATATGCAGTGGCAGTGATAAGGCGCCGTCAGACTTGAGCACATAAGGAAGGCAAGGTGTGTTGCAACTCGAGGAGGCTTTCCAGCTCCAGCTCAATCAGCGCATTCCAGTCTAATAGCACTGCCACGGTTGAATCGCACGTGATGAAGTATGTAGTAGAGGGCACGTTCATTGGAAGAAGACGCTTGGCGCTGCGATACCTTCTTCAGCTGAACGAGCGTCAACTTTTGCCCGCAGCCTAAACCCATCTTCTGATGAGCCGAGCGCTTCTCTTCGGACACGAGAAATTTGAGACCAGGATGGAACCGTCAGAGCTGTCAACTCCCGATACGCTGGACTTCTTTGACGCAGGCGACCGGGTAGCAGCATCTGCCGCTACGGGCTTCGACTGCGAGCCGTTCATGAACGACACTTCTTCAAACTCCACTTCGACATTGGGGGATGTCGCCGCCGGCCCTGCATGTGCCCTAACTAGCGTCTCGTCCGTTAGCAATAACCCTTGGCCCCCAAGACAAGCGGCGAAGAAGCAACGGCTGGAGCGTAAAGGGCACACGAAGAGCCGAAGAGGGTGCTACAACTGTAAGAGGAGACGGATCAAGGTAAAGAGACGGATGCGACACACAGTTCTCCAGTACGCTTATACTGATGGTGGTGCAGTGCCAGGAGACGTATCCCTCATGCGGGCATTGCACCAAGGCCGGCCTCAACTGCGAGTACCCGGCAGTGCCCCAGATCACCCATCAAGTATCTGAAACCACAACAAAAAATGCGGCTGTCTATCCGCCTCCTCTTTGGTTACGGGCTAACGTCAAGACCAGCCGCAGCATCAGATACCCCTATTCAGCCTACAAGACATGCGTTTCTTCCAACACTTCCTCCTCCACTGTGTCCCGCATCATCCTCTGGGCAATGAAACCATCTGGACTCACGAGATAGCGTGTTTGTCTCAAAATGTAGAGTATAGCCTGTCCGTCTGTTTGTCTATTTGTTTTACCTGGGTGGGTGTCTTGTCTTGGTCGTCTTCTACCCAAGCTCACACAGCATTGTCTTCTTTGCCAGCACGAGTACCTGATGCACGCGATGCTGGGCCTGGCCGCCTCGGATCTTCTGGGCAAGGACGCGTCCCTTCTCCCATTCGCCATGGCCCACCGCATCAAGGCCATCAAGGCCATCAAGAAGACCCTGAACGACGTGCCCAAGAGCAGCAACACGTTTGAAGAAGGCAACGCCCTGATGGCCACCTGCTTCGCCCTGACCTTCCAGAGCGTCCTGCTCGAGGACGGCATGGCCGAGTTCATGACCTTCTGCCGCGGCGTCGTCCTCGTCGCCATCCAGATGTACTGCAAGGGCGCCAGGTTCCTCTTCACCAACTGGGTCGGCAAGGACGAGATGGGGTTGCTCCAGCCCCTGATGGAGACGGTACCCCCGATCCGCCAGGACTGGGTCGACGCGGCCATCGGCAGCGTCCGGGCGCTCGAACCTCTCTGCGTCCACCCGGTCGAGGCGGAGTACTACGTGCTGCTGGTAGATATGGTGGAGGCCTTGTACACCTCGCCATCCCGCGGTGAGTATGGGGCATTGGTTAAGCGTCCTGGTGTTTACCGACCCGAAGAGAAAGAGACGAATTCTTCTCTAAATGATGATGACCAACCTCTGTAGGGTACCAAATCATCTGCAAGCACTACGGCTGGTGGCTGCAGATCCCGCACGAGCGCTTCCAGTACCTCATCGACCCGGCGAACCCCGTCTGCCACCTGCTGGCCACGCACTGGATCGCCATCAAGCAGATCATGGCCCCCGTCACCGAGAAGGAGCACCTCGTCAAGCCGCGCGAGAAGGCCGCCCGGGACCAGCACACCGACATGGGCACCGTCCGATGGCTGAAGTACCTGAACCGCCAGCTTCCCTCGGGTACCGCGTTTACAACTGGTGGCCGGTGTGGGTCGAGGGGCAGCTGGGTAGGGACTTGATTTACTTTGGGAGAACGTTGGGTTGAATTGGTAGTCGTTAGCAGTGAAAAGGAAAAGGGGGTAGGGAATGGGGTGCGTATTCGTTGCAGTCATGTGTTCTCTACGCACGCTCGTTTGTTAGCGATCAATGCTGTTTGATGATTTTAAATAGATTATTGATTTATATATTATGCTTCAGTTTCCCTCGATTTCCACCTTGTCCACTGGGGTATACCATGTCGGCTTCACAACACAATAGGTAGTAAGGTGTTCCAACTGGGCAGACAACCGACTTGACCGCGCCCGGGAATCCGCCATATATTCAGGATGCCGGGACAATGGCATTATGTTGAACATACCACTGGGACAAAAGCCGATGCACCGACACTGACCCAAATGGTATGTCGGTATATGTCTTGTCAGAACCAACACATTAGTCGTGTGCAACTATCTGATGTTATGTTCTGTGTGTCAGCACTTTTAAATAGCTGGATTGTGATTTATCAGCTCTATTGACCAATATACAGCCGAGAAGCAGGATATGCTCGCTCTAGACCACTGGTTGCTACATGTAGTTCCGAGGGCTGAAAATGCGCCTTCGGCGATAGAAGCATGTGGCGGTTTCGTTTCACCCTCCTTCTTCCGGCGTGTGTGTGCAACAGCCAACTCAGGCATCGAGAGCATCTTTCTGTGTTTGACTAACAATATAAGGATGTGATGGTTCATTGTACACCTCTTCATACATGTCCTGGGGGCCCTGATCGTCAGCTCCAGGGTTGGCCCAATCGAACGTGACCCAGAGAATAGATCCAGCCGGTCAATATCCATTGTAAGTGATACCAACGTTGTCTTGACCTGCAAAGGAGTTTTCATAAGTTTTGGTCGCACTTACCTCTCAAACATACGAGCCGCCCCTATCTGGGTTAGAATAGGGGTAGCTTGCAGATTTTCAAAGGTAAGTGTTCAAGACTACCTCTGACAGTGCCGTACCGAACTTGAAAATATATACTGGCGTTGACGTCATCTAGCGACGGCTTTGTTCGTGGGAAGTTTCCTCAGTTATCACAGGGTCATCCAGCCACCCCAGTGTTAGCGTCTGTCTCAGTGGTTAGATACCCCATGACTAAATACTTATACAGCGGCTCGCTTTGCGTGTACCCAATGGTCTGCACCAGGAAGCGCCTGGACAAATGTTTTCGAGAAGGGATGCAAGTGGACAATTTCAACTAGACAAAGACCAGAATCTGACTGTATGGTCTTCCGCAATCAGCTTATGGCGGGCTGGTACCGATTTGAGTGGTCACTGGGCGCCAATGAGAGCAACGAGGGCTCCACGACATAGGTAAACAAAGCAGTACAAGGTTTCTTGTTTCATAGGAAGCATTGTTATAACTAATGGAGCGCAAGCTGCAGTACTTACAATGAGCAAATGGTAAGTCGGATGGCTAAGCAAGTTGTCTATAGATGCAGAGCCCCCCATCCCTGGGCGTTGTCTCATTCTACCGCCCATGACACATCCAAAGAGCCATGCCCAGCACCGTAAAGCAGCTTCGACGCCAATATATGCTGCGTCGCCGCTCAGGTGGTTTAAGCATCGTGACACATCTCCACCTATTACTCCAAACTCCAAAAATGACTCCGGCCGTCTATGGTGCATATCTTGCGACCAATGCCAAATCTGCAAGTGCTGCCGCCGTGATTGTGATTTCTCCGGTATTCCACCAGTAATAGGGGGACAAAGAGAAGAGAGATGATGCGCACCATCATAATGTTACATTGATTCTTGCGCTGCTATGGATTATCAGGCATTCGGGTCAACTGTCTTTGTCGGCTTGTAGTTGGGTACTTCATCGAAAGAACCGACGGCCTCGTTGTATCTGTAGGCGTGGAATTCGATCCCGTACGGCTTCGGCTCTATGGCATAGAGCATGCCGAGAGGTACGTCGAGATCTGCAATATCGCCTCTCGTGAGGTCCATGAAATAGGCCAGAATAACCCGGCACACCGATCGATGACCAATAATGATGAGATGGTCCTTGATTCTCTCAATTTCTCGGACCATGTCGCGCAGCCGGCTGATAATCTGGAGATAGCCTTCTCCGCCAACTCCGGGATACACGTAATGAAGCTTGTCCTTCTTACGTTTGGTGTATTCATTCGTGTAATTCGTCGCGATCTCCTCATAAGTCAGTCCTTCGAACTTGCCAGCATTCAGTTCATTGAGCATTTCCCATGCTTTGGTGTCGTAATCTTCGTCAGCCTCAAAATATTCGGCCGTTTGAATACTACGTTTCAACATCGATGTCCAAACGCAGGTATTCTTCTCATCCAACTCGCGGTTGAGCTCTGGATACGGTGGTGACTTATCGCCTGGCAACGGCGGGAATGATGATTGAGCGATCTTGTTCTTCTGCTCAACCAGCCACTCCTTACGCTTTTGTGTGACGAATTTGTAGAGGGAAAGACCATAATAATGGCCCCTTTCGGTGAGATCGGAATCGCCACCGATCTTGCCCAGTCTATTGTCTTGAGACTGGCCATGTCGTGTGATCCATATCTGCCTCGGAGCCAGATTGAACGAGGACAAATAGTGGGCAATGCCGCCAGAAAGGAACCCTTCAGTCCCAAACTGTGTCAGCTTCTTACCGACATCCACCATCTACCCAATTTGTCAGCGTACGTTCAGTAGCATATCGTAAGACATTGCTTTTTCTTCTCCATACCTTAATATACTGCATGCCATGTTCTTCTTCGTAATCCCCCAGAGGCACATATGCACTCTCATACTGTCTCACACGCTCCTTGAAATCTGCCAGCGACTGGACTGGGTCTTTGTCTTTGTAATCAGGGCCGGAAAGCTTCAGACGCATATTCGCTTCCAGAATCTAGGGAGGTTCAGTACATAGTTGTAGAAGTTAGGCTGTAGATCAACAACTTACGTCGGGGTTTTGGCAGAGACTTTCGATGAAGAGGATGCCAAGTTGGGGCTCGCGAGCCTTGATTTGGTCGAATAGTCGTTGCCGACGAGCAACAGTGCTGTTTGTAGCATCAAAGATGCCAACAGATCCACCTCCGTGTACGAGGTAGTCTAGCAACTCATCCATGGTGTCGTAGGCACACTGTTCACGGATTCTGCGAGCCTGGGCATTATTGGGGTCGAAGAAGCTTGCTGATTGGTCCATTGATGAATCTGACTTGTCCGACTTGTTGATATCGAGTGCAGGTGGGTCATTCTTCTTGAAAGAAGACTCGGGTGCCTGATTACCGTTGAGCAGGATTGTAGCGACCTGAGTATGCGTGTCCATGGGGTTATCTTGACGTTGCTTGACTGGCGAAGTCAGACCAGCCAGTCTTCGCTTGTTGCCCACATTGAAGATCCTCGTCTCATGCTGCTGCCATGAGAGGTACCGTTTGAGCTTCTTGGTGATATAGGATTTGCCACGGGCTGGCAAGCCCACCATGATTATGACAAGCTTGGCGGCAACATCGCGGTCTGCAATCTTTCCATCAGGCGAGATGTTGGAGCGCGTCATGCCGGGAATGCTGAGAGTGGTTGCATGCGGGCGTACTCTCGGGGTTTGGCTGCCCGAGTTCTGTCGTACGGGAGGGATTCTTGGGGACCCCGGAGCTGTGGAGGAGATACTCTTGGCATAGGGAGAGTCGCTAGGAGGGACCGGCACATCGTGAAGCGACAGATCGGATGCGCCATCATGAATCGCTTTCAATGCGTTGGCCAAAGAGGTCGGGTTCGCGGGTCGGCCTTGCGCATTGGGATTGAGGCTGTCGTGGTGGCCGGGCTCAGTCTCGCTGGCGGATCCACGAGACTTGACTGAATGGGCGTTGGGGTTCGAGATGACTGATGCTTCTAGTGGGACGGGTGTTGTCGCATAGGACCGGCCGTCATCGTCATCAGGCCCCGGAACCGAACGGGGGACGGACGGTGGTGATGTGTTGGTGGAGGCAGCAAGCTGGTTGGCCATGGCCGCCTTTGCAAGGACTGACTGCTGTGCCTGAGGTTGTGGGTTGGAGGTTGCGCGCGCGCGTTGGGGATCTTCAGAAGAAACAAAAATGACCCGTTAGCGAACGGTCGCAGCGACTTGATAAAAGGATAGGTCATAGGGTGTCTCGGAAGGGCAGCATAGGTGAGGTGATGCGACGGAGCCTTATCGGCGCATAGTTTCGTAAGATAAGTGGTGCAACGGGTGAGAAGTGTCACAGTTCGGGAAAATGAAGTCAAAATGTCATATCACCCCACTTGAGATGGGGAGACGGTTCGGGACAAAACCTTGAAACTGGAAATGAGAAGGGAACAGACGGGGAACCGAACCATCGCCGAATCCCCCTCCTCTCAGGCTCGGGGGAGGGGAGGGGAGGGGGAGGGGACGCGTTACCAACATTTTGGAGGAGCCAGCATGCTGTGGTGGGAGAAGACCAAGAAGATGGGAAGAAACAAGAAGTTCGCTTACCTGGTGTTGACGTCGCCGTCTGCTGCTGCTGCTGCTCAGCCCTGAGCGGCGTGTTGGTATGCTGTGCGAAGGCATGCTCGAACGGCGATTGGACGTCGCCGTCAGCTGTTGCTTGGGGGTGCGGGTGGTTGTGCGTCTGCGTCTGCTGCTGCTGCTGTGACTCTCCTCGTGCAGTCGCAGCCTCTCCGGCTCCCCCTCCCCCTCCGTTTCCTCCTTCCGTGTTTGTGTACAGCTGCATATGTCTGGCTCGCCGCAAAGTTGTTAAAAGCTGAGGAGTCGACATTTTCCCCCCAGGGTCCAAATTCTAATAAGAGGCGGCTTGCCTTACTTAAGTCGCCTGTGCTGTGTATGATGTGACTTGAGCTCCGCTTGCACCGGTAGCGGCCACTTGTCGACAGGGATCGGCTTTGGCGTACACAGGTATTAGAGGTTGAATCGACTAAATAGCACCACTTTCTCCTCTGTCCCCCGAGCAGCGAAAGAGCGACTAGGGCAAACCAGAAAAAGGCGCCGGCGAAAATTTGACAAGTCCGTCTTTCTGCTCGGTCTTGTTATACCAAGTGGCGTGAGGTCAGGCAGTCGCCTGTTGCACCTTGTTGCAGTCTTCCTGGCCACGGCTCCAGCGACCCTCTTATCCAATGGCTGGGCTCTGACTCCTCTCGCCTTCTTCGCACAAGCAACCTGGCAACCTCTGCTGATACCTGGATGGGACTTGTAAGTCGAGGCTCGGGACTAGGGTTGTGCTGTGATGTGGGGTGCTGGTGTTTATTTGTGATGAGGAGGATCCACCACCGTCAGTTGCAGTCTTGGTTGGAGGGGCAGAGGGGCAGGAGGGACAGAGAGGCAGAGGGACAGAGAGCGAGGGAGGAAGGGAGCTGGATCCCAGTCCTGTCGCTTTTTTTTTTTTTTTTGAATGTTCTGTCCACCTGGCTGTCGTTCGTTCGTTTTTGTTTCCTGGTGAGGCTGTCCAGGGCGTGTTGCTCTAGCCTGCAACAGCGTCAGGATCTGCCCGCGGGCCTCAACAGTTTGGGTTGGTCTGGTCCCTGGCAAGCCTTGGCGAAACTTGGGGAAACACAAATGGTAAGACCCGGTAGGTGGTAGCTACTATTAGCACTCGATACTATTGAGACGTGAGATAAAGATAGACTGTCGGAACCCCCGGCTCAGGTTGAACACGACTTGGTGATCGTCTTGGCTTGCCAGTGAACCCCCTCGTCTGTTACGAGTCTTGTTTCCTCTCGCTATCTACCTCTGGCCAGCTGCCTGGTGTCCTACGCAAACGAGGCGGTTGACTTTCTTGGCGGTTGCAACACGTCGCCAGGGCTGTGTAAGTCGAATAGAGACCCGTGTCACACCCCCCGTGGGCGGCTGCCGCGCTCTGGTGCCGCGGGAGTTGCGAAGCAAAGTGGCGAGACAAATCGTCGCCAAGAATACTGATTAGGCCGTGCTTGTGCGGAATCGCGAGCTTTGGTTGGTACGACTGGGAAGGTTTTTGCTTTCTTTTTTTGGCGGTAGCCCAAGAAGCATAGTGTGCGGGAGCTTGCAGTTATAGCTTCCACTGGTGCCTCTGGCTATAGCATCGTTTCCAACAGCGCGGACTCGCATACGTCTAGCTATCTGACTCGATCAATCTTACTCAGGTCCCGACACGCAGCACATTCCCGATTCATCTTGGCGTGGGGTTCCATATGAGGAGGGCCGGGGAATCTGGAAGGGTGCTCTGCGCCAACGACTGGGATGCACGGATTGCATGCCGGCACGAACGGGACAGTCATAAACATCCCCTTCAACGGGACTCAAACGGCTGGGTTCCCGCTTTCGTAACATTACTGGATGAACCTCTGTATCATCTGTATCATCTATAGATAGCAAAGATGCACAAATGACATGTACCACGGCCTTTTGTGCGGACGATCATGAACCACCAGTAATTCCGGGACTGCACTTGCATGCGCCTCGAGTCGTAAGTTGTAACCATACGGGTATATCTCCGACCAGGCAATAGGTGGCCTAAAAGAGGTCTAGCTGGCTTATTTAGGTTCCCAGGTGCCATGTATAGCTTGGCTCTGCAATACAGTAGACACCGTTTTTTTATATTACTGATCCAGATGAGACAACCTTGGCGCTCCTGCTGTCTGGGCGACCTCACACTGCCAAGCACTCAATCATTACATGCACAGTCTTCGGAGATCCGGTCAGGAAAGGGGAGGGGGTTTGTCTTTTCCACCGACATTTGGTTCAATGCAAGAAAATCGCAGTGACGTACCCGATGGATACCTACCTACCTACATAGATACCTAGTGCCAGCCTACTCGTGCAAGTGCTTCGTATGGATGGCGTATGCACATCAGGGTATCAATATATGTCGGAGATGCTTTGGTTCCTTTTCCGACCAATACAAGACGGGGGAACTCTGAAGCCCCTGCACACCACATGCTGGAGAGGCCAGGTGGGGAACAGTGGTAGAACAAGATGTATTCATGACATGACTGGGGGACACAAAGTGCTGATAGACGAGCCGGTTAGCCAAAGCCGCATCTTGAGCTTACGGAGTCGAGTGCGCAGAGACGGGCTAGACTTGAAAGAGGGAGTCGAAGATGCAACGAATCAGAGGCCGAGAATCAGCAATGTGGTGCAGTAAGAGGGCGCGTAGGAAGGTATCAGAACTTCCTAGTTTGGTAATCTTTTCAGGTCTGGTACGACGAGATCCTGTCAGATTGCAGCCCGATCAAGGTACTAACATTAGATGTGTATTCGTTGACAATGCACTAGCAGGTGGTAAGCTTGCAGGTGTACTCTCGTGCTAAGTCAAATCAAAATATACTATGCATGTGGTTTCGTTTTCGCAACTCTTATCAAGCAGAAAAGCGATACATACAGTTAGTCAACCAGCGCACAAGGTTGCCGTTGGCGTCTGGCAACGAGAGTACGATAATGTATATAGGTATCGTCCAAACGATGATGGCCACCTCGCCAATGGCTTCACGCCACCTGCGTGGTTGTCTTATGAAGGAACAAGTCGGTGGGTGGTCATCTCGCAGGTCACCGGAATCTGCGGGCATCGAGAGAGGCGAGTTGGTTGAATCAGGCAGTGTTGACTTCACTAACAGGACGGCCCAGAAGGATGGGATTATCTCACGTATTCATCATCACGTTCTCAGCTTTCTTGGCCCCAAGGGAACGAGAGGGAAGCTTTGGTGAGCGGCTCCGAGTCTGTCATTAGCAACTCATCACCCTGGCTAGGATTGACAAGGTGCCCAGCTGAGCAGAAGGTCAAACATGAACAAGTCTTCGCCATGCTAACGACCATGTCCAAACATAATACAATTGCTTCATTCATCTACATTATGTAGGTGATCTAGAGATTAGGTATAGGTTTTGGCGTTACGTCGCCCTACGTAGCTGCTTACAATCGATGTATGCCTGTAGAGAGAGTGTGGGTGCGTGCGAGAGAGAGAGAGAGAGAGGCAAGTGCCAAGATTTAGATGGCGATGGAGCATCGACAACTTCATCAGGGTTATGGGATTTCGTAAGTAAGCTTCTTCATCGGTCAAACCGAGCTTGCCGAGTTACAGGGGTTCCAAGCCAAGCATGATAGACAGGTGCCAAACAAGCATTGCCTACTTCCATATAGAAACCACCTGGGGAATAATGAACACAGACATTACCTAATGTTTTGCATTGTTTTTCCTACTTTGGCCAGGGTCAATCCCACCAACCTGAAGTGAAGATACCCTGCCTGGCCACGCCTGGCCACGCCTGGCACAATTGCCAGTGTTGGAATAAACGTTCATGCAGGGACCAGACGAGAAGAAAAGCGGTTATCGATAAGCCCCACCATTGGCTTATCAGATCATCAATCAACAATCGCATACCTCTACAAGGCGCCTCAGTTACCTCATACCATAACTTCCTGTTTCCTATGGAAAGGCACCAAGTCTGATAATGACTTTGTTCTCACCAACCTGAAATACAGCCACGTTCTCGTCATCTCACAGCACTGCAACCGCCCAGGTCCAGAGAACAAACCTAGTGTGACTGGCGACGCAGGGTTTTTTCCCCATCAGCTGGAAACAACAGACTGGGTTGAACGAGTTGCATCTGGCCATCCTTGCACTTTCTTATATTCCACAGGCCCAGGTGACCCCGTCGCCGCCGGTATATTCCTCGCATCTTCTTCTCGGAAAGGAAGGTTCGAGTGAAGTAAATGCCGGCACATTGGTGATCACCCCTCCGATCGCAAGTACTCGCCTCATTGCTGAGACTGTCGTTGTCTCGGGCGGCCTACAAAAAAACACACACGCACGTACGCCTCCTTCCTAACAGACAGGAGTGCTTAGGTACCTTTGTTAAGAAGGCTTCAGCGACTACCCCCCAAGTTTACTCATCCTTCCTTCCTCACCCGTCCACCGCCCTCTCACAACTGCCCTTAATACCCACTCACTTGGTTTCCTCATGGCCGCAATGCAGAGAACACGGATGTAGGAAGCTTAGGTACGTAGACTCCGACATCTCTGCCCCTCGCCGATTCACCTGGTTCAGCGAGTCCAACTCATCATCTCCTGTTACTGTCGGCTCGTTGCTCTGGAACTGTCCTTTATATTTTGGTCCAATTGATTCAACGCTCTGTTGTCGGAGTTGGTTCTGTTCTGCATTTCTCATATATTCGAAACCGAGTCATCACCATCGGCCCGAGGTCCTTTTTGTTGCTCGCCAGTCACGACTGCTACCTTACACGTCAACTCAGAGACCCCTTCTAACAGGCCCCAATAAGGTGATTGTCTTACAATCAACAATAACCCAAGACCCCTTTCATCAGCAAGACGCCTTGTCTCCTAACAGGTATCCGCTATGAGCGATTCCATGAAGGAAGTTGTCGAGACGCTCGACCCCGTTTCGCAGCGGCTCCTGCCACGAAATATTGATACTGGCACGCTGGTCCCGCTCAAGACAACCCTTGAGCTTCGAGACAATCTCTTGATTGGCCAAACTATGTTACGAGAGCGCCGACAAAACATACCAATGATGTCGTCAAGTAAGTGGCTGTGTTATCCTCCAGTAGTTGCGTTCGGTCGATGTCCTGCATGCTTGGCTGATGTATATATACTGACCTTCCGTCTCACTAAAGCATTATCCGAGCCATGGTCGGTGATGATCAGGCTAAGAACCTTCCTCACTTGCGCCGATGCTCTAAACCGTCCGATCTACCGCCTCATCTGAAAAATCAGTTCATGAACGAGAGCCAGTCTGGACGAGGTGCCCACACTGGCAAGTCGCAATATCTCTATATTTTACTGGGTCCTCAGGATGAGTTGGACTATGGAGAACTTGTACGGGGCTTGTCAGCGATTCCGGGCATTAGGGATGACCTCTTCGTTGGACTGATCCCGGTTCCTCTGTTAGCTCCCACATCACAGGTCCAGGCCAACTTGTGGTCTCAGCAGTTCTGGCAGACTGTCTACCGCAAGAACAACCCGCTTGGTCCCCATCCCAGCAACATTTGCCGCACCACAAGTGTTGTGTCTCGTGATGCTGATATTTGGATGACCTTGGCCCACGATATCGCTAGGAAATCCCAGAAGGCTGGCTTCGGAGAGCCAATTGGTGCTGTGATTGTGAAGCGTACAATTCCCGGAAAGCCCGAACACAACAAGCCGGATCAAGCCAAGGCAGAATATGGCAAGATGGGCGGTGAGGCCCCCGAATCCCGAAAACATGGGCAATAAAGATGGCACGGGCGGCCTCGAGCCGGCGTTCGGCGATGCTTCGGATTCGGGATCAGGCAATGATTATGAGAAGGTAGATGCAGCAGGATTGGACAACATCAACACCAACCAGACCGAAGACGCTGCTGTCGAGCAAAAAGAAAGGGTGGACATTGTAGCTCTTGCAGGAGATGCCCGCTGGCATCGACAAGAGCGGACAGGCCACACCGGCAACCCAATGGCGCATGCCGCACTCCGAGCAATCAGCATGGTGGCCCAAAAAACTTGTGAAGTCCGAGAAGCGGGAGCCCGCGGCATCATCCCCAATCTTGGAGTTTGAAGCCTTCCAAGACAGGCCTCTTCTAGGCGATGAACAGGTTGTCTTCGACGCCGATCATCCTTCTCCCGATGGCTACCTCTGCCATGAGCTTGAGCTGTACATGACACATGAGCCTTGCATCATGTGCGCCATGGCTATTCTCCATTCAAGGATGGGCAAGATTGTCTTCCGTCACCGTATGCCTCTTACTGGCGGCATGAGTTCGGAGGACCGCAGCCACGATCTTTGTGGTGGGCCAGATGCAGGCTGTGAGCATGGCCCATGTGGCGGCGGCCATGGTCTGGGGCTGCACTGGCGCAAAGAGCTCAACTGGAGCATGTTAGGCTGGGAGTGGGAAACGGACAAATCCGAGAGCCTTCCGGTTGATGTTCACCTACATGCTTAATGATGAAAGCTGAGTTACGCCGGTGTTTTATCATTTCAAACTCTGAAGGCAAGCAAGGGAGTTAGGTAGTCCCCTTGTCGGAATTGGTAACCTGAGAGGCATGATTTTGGCGATTGCATTGGACGACTATGGTGGTTTTTTTTGGCAGATTATGACAGATACAGCACTTAGCTAGAGAGCTCTGCAGCAGCAGCATCGGTATCCTTGATATTTGATGGTTCCCCTGCATGATTCTAGGCAGAAAGACAATGCTGAGAGATGGATGGACCTGACCCAATTTGCCAGGGTCCTAGTTTAACGAGCCGTCCGGCAGTAAAAAGAGCACACCTCTCATCTACCTAGGGAATTTCTCATCCGTGTGACTCCCTGTGTGTTGCGCTGGTGGCTGTCTTTTGAGTCTATTCGTCTCACAGGTATGGATCTACATGTATGTCATAGTTGAATACGGCGCTGATCAGAGCCATATGCGTTTAGGCCAATTATGGTACCGCATAGGTGTATCTAATCTTATCAGCTATCTGCATATCCGCATACAGCCAAATGGAGGCTCTTATTTGCCCTATCTGCGTGCCTGCCTGTCTGTCTGTCATGCAAGCTCCCCTCACTTTTGCGAACCAGGCTGCTATGCGCTTCGCGCGAACACAGGATCTCTTGAACATGCACTGATATAAGGGTATGCATGATTCTGCCTGCTTTTTGTTTTGGTAAAAGGTTCCGTTGACGATGCGACTGTTTTGACTCCGACGCTGCAATCTGCTCCGGATCCACGCGTTTCCAACTGCCGATAAAACAACCCTCCTTCGATTCCAGCTCCTTGCGGGTGCGGGCCCTCAACGTGCTCCATTCAGCCTAGCAACGGGCAGCTTGTCATGGACTGCTGAAGATCGCCGTGCCTACCTCTACATCAAACAGCGACTCGCGGACATGGTTAGCAAGAAACGCAAGGCGGACGGCCCCGCTGAGAAATTCTATGCCGTCCGTTGCGGCAAGTCGCCCGGTGTTTACGGCACCTGGGCTGAATGTCAAGCGCAGACAGCAGGCTTCAGTGGTGCCAAATGTACGTCTCGCGCCGACCTGTACCACTGCCGCCCCTTTCGATGCATGCAAAGCTGACAGGCGCTTCCCAGATAAATCCTTTCTCAACTTCGAAGATGCCGAGGCTTTCGTCGCCGGCGAAAATCCCGGCACCGCGACTGATGGGACCAAGCAGGAGAAGTTCTACGCTGTAGCGATTGGGCGAGATCCTGGCATCTACACGGATTGGGATATCGCGGCCGAAGCCATCAAGGGCTGGAAGGGACCCAAATACAAGAAGTTCGACACCCGCGCCGAGGCGGTCGAGTACATACGCACCCATGGCAACGAAGCCGGCCAGTCATTCATCAAGGACGAAGCCATCGAACCACCCGCGAAGAAAAGCAAGCGCTCAGCTGGAAGTAGCTCCAAAGCCGGCGCTTTGCATATATACACAGATGGGAGCAGTCTGTCAAATGGTCGCGCCGGTGCCGTCGCTGGCGTTGGCGTCTTCTTTGGCGCCGGTGACTCTCGGTACGTTCGTCCGAAGCCATGACATGCGGAGTATCTGGGGGCTAACAACAATTTGTAGCAACATATCTGAACGCCTCGAAGGCGAACCGCAAACGAACCAACGTGCTGAGTTGACGGCCGTCCTGCGCGCACTTGAACAGGTCTCGGACGATCAGGATGTTCGCATTTTCTCGGACAGCAAATATGCGATCAGCTGTGTGACGGAGTGGTATATCAACTGGGAGAAGAATGGCTGGAAAACGCAGGGCAAGGATGTGAAGAACAGAGACCTGGTTGAGCTTGTCCGGGAAAAGATTGATGACAGGGATGCTCTCGGCACGAATACACTGTTCCAGTGGATTAAGGGCCATGCCAATGATGCTGGAAACGTGGCAGCCGACCAGCTCGCCGTGCTGGGGGCCCGGTCTTGATATGCTTACCTGGATGGAGCAGTCCTGCAATTCGAAATTCAAGGAACGCAGCTTACGAATGGACTTGATGCATAGCTACATGACGACTGTATGGATTTTCGCGCAATATACCCCCTTTCCCACCATGCACAGTTGCCTATAAGTACTGTGTGTTTATACGAAGGCGTTGTACCCATCTCCCCCCCCGAGAGTCTTACATTGTCACGCGCGGGAAGAGCGTAATGCGTGTTAGTGGGCATCTAACAGAGTATGAAATCAGAGGCCCAGGACCGAGAGAATGATGAGACGGTACGAGTACAGTATCGAACTCTGTCAATGATCCGCCCAGATGATGATGACACAGAAGGGGCTTCGCTTATCCTGCCGAACGAACGGTACTCTTAATTGGCACTGGCTAAGGTGGTCAAAGGCTTCAACTTCCAAGAGTTGAAGCCACTCTCAGCACGGCCCTTGGCCAAGCCTGAGTAGCTCGCACAGCGGGTGGTATGAGGAGAGCACAATTACCCCCCACGTAGAGGTGCTACGGAAATGACTTCCTTTTCAGTCTGTTGGGAAGGCGTACGTTTCATCGTGAGCGGCCAATCTTGCTGGATGCTGTTGAAGAAGTTTATTCTTTCGTAGTAAGCGCTGATCGTTACTTCTGTTACTGCCAACATACTAAATTAGGTAGTATATAGCTTGCCAAAGACCATGTACAACATAGCTCTACAAACACATGCATGATAGGCATGTAAATTTGGCACGCGGGAGTGCCTTGTGGAGTTGGAAACATGAATGCTTGTAATGCCACATAAGAGTTGACACTTACACGGCTTAGCACCTAAGTCCAGCATCTCCCCCTTATTCCCGAATGTGACAGCATTGAGGCAGCTGCGTGTATGCATGTAGCACGTCAAGTACCTTATCAGGAAGTAGGCAAGCAGCACTCGAGGTTTTTCACTTACCCCGAGCCCCCGCCTTCTCGATGAATTGACTGGATTCCTTAGGCCGGGCTTTCCTACATCTACCTAATCTAATGTATGCACATGCATGTAGTTCACTAATACGAGTCGCTTCTTGGGAAGCTGGACCGAAAGGAACCTGCCCTACTTTATGTACGTTTAAATTGATGTAGGCAGGTAGGTAGACTCAGATCCCTTCCATCAATCAAGTTGGGAACATGTCGTTCCAAGCAATAGTTGCTGACTCTCCAGACTCTTCCGAATCTGTGTATTGCACTACGGCCACGAAATATCGACATCGACTCTTTATTGTGTTACTCTCCTGGTAGTCTTCATTCTGTGTCCTTCGCCATATTGACTTACTGCTGGTCTTGAGTACACTGGCTCGTTATGGCCGATCCAGATCCCCCGGAAACGAGTGGCGAGGCCACGCCTTTACTCGACGGGCGTCGCGAAGCACAGGACCAGGAGGCGGGGGCTTCTTCTGAGGATTCTATCCAGACAGATCAGCAAATAAAGACCTGGAGGCGTCGACGCTGGGCTTCGTTCGTCGCCAGCATCATTCTTCTCGTCGCTTTCGGTGTGATTCTGATACTCAGCGGAGGTCTGTCCACTCCATATGTGTTCCTCCTATTCACATAAAGCCGGTTGGTGAGGCTGACAAGAAGTATAACCCAGTTCTATCCCGTTTCAAGGGAAAGGAAAAGATGGCTGCCTCGCTGTGTATGACGCCTGAATGCCTCGAAGCCGCGAATGGCATCATCGGTAAGTCACTACGTCCACTGGTCTGTCTTCTACCACTGAACTCTGCTAGCAAAACTATCGCCCAATTATACCGATATCGATGCCTGTACTCATTTTGATGCATACGCGTGTGGGGGATTCTACAGCTCCGAGACCATTCCAAAGGATCGTCCCGTCTGGTCACCACTGGATGCTATGGCTGCCAGGGACGACAATCTCATGCGATACATTCTTGAGTCGCCGTACCCTCGCGAATCCAATGTAGGAGCTGAATCGGCCGACTCAAGGTTTATGGCAGCTAACAGTTCTCAGCGAACGACAAGGATCTCGCCATCGAAAAAGTTCACAATGTCGATGCCAAGATTGGCTATCCAACTGGATCTCCTGAGGTCATGAGCCCAGACGCCCTCAAGAGATGGTATAGCAACCTCAACGTCACCAATTCCCTTTTCGACAATTCAATCTCGGCAAAAATGAATGACGTCAACAGAACCTGGTCTGCGCTTGGGAAGCCCGTAGACCGTAATCACTGGTAGGTTACTCTTCTCGGCAAATCATCTCGACTCTGACCAGGCACTAAAGTATATTATATTGTAGGCAATCCAAGGCATACGAAGTCAATGCGTACCATTACCAAGTAAGTAGCTGTCAGGGTCTGAGTACGGGAGCTTTGATAATCTCTGCTCGACTATTCCAGCTCACAGCTAATGCGATTCTCAGTCTGGAAACGAGATGACCTTTCCGGCTGGGATCATGCAAACGCCACAACTCCATGTCGACTGGCCCTTATATTTGAGTTATGGCGGATTTGGATTTATCGCAGGCCATGAGTTAACACATGCCTTTGACAACAATGGTCGTTGTTTCGACCAGCATCGCAATTATACCGACTGGTGGACGAACCACACCAAGGAGGAATTCTCAAAGCGTGCTGACTGTTTCGTTGACCAGTATGGGCATTTCAATGTTAATGGACCTCAAGGTCGCACTTATCCAGTGGATGGTGCGTTGACACTGAACGAGAACATCGCCGATGCTGGTGGTGTCACGCCAGCATACGCGGCCTGGAAGCAGCGCCAAGGAGAGAAACCCGACCAGAATTTACCTGGACTTGACTTTTTCACCCACGATCAGTTGTTTCATATCGCTCTGGCGCAAGGTAATACATCGCCGTCACTCGTCTCATTACTATAGTCAATATGTTAGGGGGCTCCTCGGCTAACATATTACTCGATGCAGGCTGGTGCCAGAAGGCCCGAGATGAAACTGCTGCGTTACACGCCAGATTTAATGTCCATTCCCCTCCATTCGCACGCATACTCGGAACCCTGGCAAACCAAAGATCGTTCCTGGAGGCTTTTGATTGCCCCAGGAAGCAGCCAACTTGTCAGTTGTGGTAAGTTGTGCTGACATGAAGGATGGGAACAGACCTGCACTGTTTGTGTGGCCAAAACCCATCCGACTCGGACCCTCTGTGACTTCTCGAGACCTGTATCAACTTAGGACGACCGACCCCTGAGAAGTAGCATTACATAGACCTGAAGAACTTAATTCTACTTGTTTATCACTCCTTTTCGGCTTTGGGCATATAATAAGCCGCCGAGACGTTTCTAAGAACGGAACGATATGATTTCAGAGCAGGTTTAGTTGCTTATCGAAAACTTGCTCCTCTTAACGTGATCCCTAAACTCCGTAATAATTGAGATCAAGTAACGCATTGCCACTACGTATTACCAAACGAAAGGCTCAAAGGAAACGAGAAACCATACTCTTCCGCCTAAACGATCGTCCCGATGTCAAAATGTTCCAAGGCGCTGTGCCCAACCTGCCCGGGGCCTGCAATTAACAATAGCAAAGAATAGTGATCTCTGCGCTCCCTAAAGGCCCAATTTCTGCTTCTTGACTCTGGGATAGATACCCACAACCATCAGAGCCATGATGAGGATCATGGCCCAGAGCTTGAGCCCGAGCACGTTCTTGTTGTAGTCCGTCTCGGTGGCACTGATGATGGTGGCCATGAGGAACGGCAGCAGGAAGTAGCCGGACATGCGGTGGTACTTCCAGATCTTCTTGGCGTTGGCTTCGTCGCCGTAGAGGGCGGGGAGGCCGAACATGGTGAAGCCGACGACATACTGAACAACAATCCAGATGCTGGCGATGATGCCGAGGTAGGCGTGGACCGAGTGGAAGTGGGGGCCGCCGCTCTTGACCTTGTTGACCTCGATGATGACGACGCCAGCGACGAAGGTGGCAAAGGCCAGGAGGTTGAGCCCGGCGTGGATCTTCTGGCCGACCTGCTTCTGCTGGGCCGACTGCGTCGGCTGCAGCACCAGGATGGACTGCACCAGCACCAGGAAGCCGAAGGACTGGGCCAGGGGGTGGCCCGAGAAGAGGATGATGGGCTGGTGCAGGAAGACGGCGGCCCAGACGGAGGCGACGAGGAGGATGGCGGCGCCTTCGGCGAGGATGCCGGTGCCTGAGGATTGTATGAGCTTTGCCATGGTTTCGATATGTGATTGATAGCGGGTAGAAGCTGAGTGCGGATGCTTGGCAGGCTTATTTAAAGCTTGGAGGGAAACCCAATTGGGGGTGTATGGATGGATGTCAAGCTGCGAGCTGCAAGTTCGACAGAGAGTATAGGCAGGGAAGAGGGAAGACAAGAACGGCCAGACGACGACGGCAGCGGTAATGACCACGGCGAAGAAGAAAGATGTTAAGGCAGCTAGCTCACTGCATTACCAAGCAAAGGATTATGGGAATGATGCGGCGTTGAAACACAAAGGAACAGTGCACTCCCGTGTCTGAATCAGAAGGAAAGGGGATAACGGTATGATGATGATGGCACAGGAAAGAACATACCGAGAATGAGATTTTTGGCAATGGAAGCGTTGGGCTTTTGCGTGGCATCTCCAGGAAGTCCGAGGAGCGGCTCCATCTCGCCGTTGCCCGCGTCAGGGCCCGACGGACTCTCTTGGGGATGCCCGTTGCTGAGGCCATGGCTGATTCTGGGGAGTGTGTGTGTGTGGTGTTTGGCCGCCTCTGCCGGCTTTGGGGGAAGTGTGAGACAGACGTTGAGGGAAGTGCTGCGAGGATAGACGGCGACCACGAGAAGCAGCAGAATGGTATGTGCAGAATCAAAAGCTTGATGTAATTGTAATCGGCGTCGACGGCCTTGTTTGATATATATCAATCGGTGGCTTCTAGCTTACAGGTACAGAGTACAGATGCAGTTCCCGCGCGGTCCGGACTTTGATGTTCGAGCAAAGAGCGAAGCTTGTCGAGGCTCGAAGACGCCATTGATGCCGTCATTGCGAAACTGCCTGGCTGGGTTGCTGGGGTGGCTGTTCGGGGGTCTCTCTGGGGTTCGGCGGAGCACTGGCCTATCACAGCGGTGCAAATCATCAGCCGAACTGATTGGCCCGCCCCGGACGGTAGTACCTGAGGTCTTCGTTGTTGCCTTTCCATACCTACTTGGCAGGTATGTATTTAGGTACAAATGCTGTCGAGGTTTCATTGTTCATTATTCATTATGCGGTGAGAACAGCTTATGAGTTCATATATCAGTGAAGAAATCTACTCATCCAAACAGTCACGGTATTTACGTGGGTTTGTCTATCTACAAACGGCCGCACTTAGTCATAGCAACTGTCCGGCTTGAATCATACTTACTGATAGGCTCCTGTCTGATCTCGGCTATCGCCTGTCACCGATACTCATGTTAAACCATAGGCGGCCGCTGCCCCTCCTGCCCCGCCATGCGATACCGCATATTGCCCATTACCCAAGAACTCTTGCTCTCCAGACACTCTGGCATTGGGCTGAATAAATTCGAGACTGTTGTTGAGGCTACATGTACTTTTTTTTTGGAGCGAATATATTAATATTCTTTGCCATCCATTATCTGCTTTCGCAACCCCAGTACTGGCCAGCACCTCTTCAACATGCTCGAGGACATTGAATATAAGCTTGAATCCGTCCAGGCAACGTCGGTTGCTTCGGACAAGATCGACGAGACATTCCGATCAACATGTATTGGTGCGTAAGACCATACATGCAACCGGCAGCCTGCCGCGTATACGAATGCTCGTAAAACTAACCTTCTTTCCAGATCTGATTTCGGGAACTCTAGGCGGCAAGGTGCTTGGGTTTTCGGATGAGTGGTTCGCCGAGGCTAACAACCTTGTCACCCCGACCGCCCCAATCCGGCAACCGGGAAAGATGGTCTACACCGGAGCCTGGTACGACGGCTGGGAGACCCGACGGCACAACCAAGAGCCCTTTGACTGGGTCGTCATACGCCTCGGCGTAGCCTCCGGCACCGTCGAGGGCGTCGAGGTGGACACGGCCTTCTTCTCGGGGAACCATGCTCCTGCCATCTCCGTCGAGGGCTGCTTCAGCCAGGACGACAACGAGGTGCTGTCGTGGAAGGGCGGCAAGGGCAAATGGGACACCATCCTGGACGCGCGCGAGTGCGGCCCATCTCGGAGATTCGGCTGGAGACTCGACGCGCCTACGTCGAAGCAGTATACGCACGTTCGACTGAACATGTACCCGGATGGAGGAATCGCGAGGTTCCGACTCTTCGGGCATGCGGTGCCCGTCTTCCCCGAGGACAAGGAGGCCGTCTTCGATCTCGGCGCGGCCCAGAACGGCGCCGTGGCCGTCTCCTGCAGCGACCAGCACTTCGGCACCAAGGACAACCTCGTGCTCCCAGGCCGCGGCAAAGACATGGGCGACGGCTGGGAGACCGCCCGCTCCAGAAGCAAGGGCCACGTGGACTGGACCATCATCCGCCTGGGCGCGCCGGCGCTGATCCAGAGCTTCATTGTTGACACGGCCTACTTCAGGGGCAACTTTCCCCAGAAAGCGAAGCTGGACGCGATAGAGTGGACGGGCCAGGGCGACCCAGGGGCCGACGCGGAAGGGTGGACGGAGGTCGTGGAGCCCAGCAAATGCGGACCAGACCAAGAGCACGCGTTCGGCTGCCTGGTCACGGACAGGCCATTCACCCATGTCAAACTTACCATCATTCCCGACGGAGGCGTCAAGAGGCTCCGTGTTTTGGCTAAGAGACATGTATAGGGGCCGGGACTACATACCTACCTCCATGCAAGTAGGTAGGTAAATTAGCCACGGAGCTAACAGAGGTGCACTATCTATCCTAAACCACATTATATATAGTCTTGTATAGTTGAAAAATTTCCTTTCGAACACGAGCTGAGAAACCTTGCACGCCCTCGGCCCTAGTCAGAACCATGTTGGCCGCCATGCTGGAAATGACACTGGCCGCATATACGACGATGGAGGCTGGAGTATGAATGCAGTGCCGGTCGTGCAGTACCAAGGTTAAGTTTACGTAGGTAGGTTAGGTAGTTTGTGATGTGTCCATGGGATGGGATGCGATGGGGTACAGATTGAATGCAATCAATGCAGCGGCTGCGCACAGGCGTTTCCAGTGGAAGAGGGTGCTAAAGAGTGCTATTGAATTGAGGTAAAGAGCCCCCGCTTCAGCTCGCCCTAGCTTGCCTAGCAAGACCCTTGTAGGGGTACGGCTTGTACTACACGTGCTGCATCTGGGCGATCAATCCATCAATGTTCGTAATGCTCAACTGCGATCCAGTGAGGGTGCATGGACATGGATGTACCAATGCCTTTGTTGTTATTGCCTTAGGTACCCGGCCTTGCCAACGCCTATGACGACCCACCCGCCAGGTCATCCAGGAGTAACTTGTCAACCCCGAAAGTTGTCACCAACATATATCAAACACCCACCGCCATCGAAGCCTCCGTCCTTCCGGAACACACCTACCGGCCCCCAAACACGAAGCATGATTCAACGGTACTAGGCCCAAAACTCAATCTGACCACGCGAACTCTCAACAATTCCCAGCCAGGCACCCGCCGGCGCCCGCAATGGATATCGGCGACGTTGATAGCGGGGGGTTTGCGGACGAGCCCAGGAGGACCAGGGATCTCCCGCCCGATCTTCCCAAGTCCCTGAATGACCGCATAATCCCCAAGGAGGCAGTCGCCGAAACAGAGTACTACGACGGCTGGCAAGGTACGTAGCGATGCCCCTGATTCAGGTGCCAGGTGCCAGGTGTCAGTCCGGACGCCCCGAGTCCCGGATGAAGGCTGACGTATAAGCATCCAACTACAGGCCAGTCGCAATTCCTCACGAGCCCGATCCTTGCGAAGCCCCCTACAGTTCAGCGACTTGACGCTCGAAGATACCGACTACGACCCAGACGTCACGAAGGCTATGCCCGATAGCGATACCCGACTGATGGAGATGCTTGCGGCGCAAGCACAGCACCACGGGGGCGAGGGCCTCGTCGACCCTGATGAGATCGCCAATGACGAGAAACGCTCTACGACCGAGAAAGAAAACATACTGCAGAAGTCCCTAGCCATGGCCGCCAGCAATGGCGATCTCGTGCAAGTAAAGAGAATTCTCGGCGGCGATGCGAAGAAATACGTCAACGTGAACGCTCAAGACGAGGAGGGAACGCCCCCTTAGTCTATGCCAGCTGTTTCGTACGTAGCAATGCATGACCTCTTGGGCTGCTACTGGCCAGTAAGCTGACGATTTGAAAAGGGCCATGAAACCGTTGTACAAGCCCTTGTCGATGCCGGGGTAGACGTCGACAAGCAGGACCGGAACCAGTGGAGTGCCCTTATGTGGGCTATGACGAACCGTCACAAGGGTATCGCTAAGATACTGCTTGACAACGGCGCATCTGCAGATGCCAAGACATCTTCAGGCAGAACGGCTTTCGACTTCGTGCCTCCCGATAGCGAGATGTCATTCTACTTGCACGACAATGGCTACAGTATCGGCAATGCTGGTGTGACCGATGACTTCTACAACCCGGGGTTTGAGCAGGACCGGTTCGAGGAGGAACTCGCCGAGAACGAAATGCGGCGGCGGATGATGATGGAAAGCGCCAGGGATCTCGAGGTCGATCTAGGCAACGTAGGGATGGATGACCAGCCCGAGGTACATGCAGGTGCTCGCAACCTTCACGCTCGGAACGTTTGCTAACTACTCGGCAGGGCTCGGACGACTACGAGGAGGAGGCGCAAGAGTTCGACTGGAGCCGTTGTCTGCACGACCAGATGTTTGTCTTCCAAGAGAGCGACCTCGACAGGATTCTGGATATCATCATCACCAACATGCAGCCCCAAAGATCGCCGTCTCAGAAGCCTGTCCCGGCCAACATGATCTTCCTGAGTGCGAGATATGCCCACTACCATGCCAGCTCCGAGTTGCTAGAGAAACTGCTCATCAGCGCCCAGGACAAGATCAACGAGGTTGTCGAGAAGCATCAGTGGGATATGACCATCTTAGCATTCTGGATGTCCAATGCGACGCTCCTCTTGCACTATCTGAAGAAAGATGCCGGTCTTGTTGAGGCTACTACAGAATTCCAAGCACAATTAGCTGAATTGATAAACGAGATCTTCATCCTTGTTGTCAGAGATGCCGAACGGCGAATGGACAAGGTCCTGGAGCCCGCCATGCTTGACCACGAAACGATACCGGGTTTCGAAGACGTCACATTCCAACATGAATGGAAGATCTTCAAGCGGAAGAAGGAGGTCAAGCAAGAACCAATTGAGAAGCGGTACCGGCCGCCCTCCCCCAAGGCTAGGGCAAAGCCCGCTCCCCGGAACGTCACTTCCCTCATGTCCTCCACACTGTTCGTCTTGGATCTCTACGACATCCACTCCGTTATCACATTACAGATTATTTCACAATTATTGTATTGGTTAGGCGCCGAGTTGTTCAATCACATCATGGACAACCGGAAATTTCTGGCCAGGACGAAGGCCATGCAAATCAGGATGAACATCTCGGTCATCGAGGACTGGGCACGGGCAAACAACAGGAAGCCCGAGCATTACGAACATGGTGACACGACCGCCACCGGTGAAACCACCATGGACGCCGCGAGGCGGCACCTGGCTCCTGTTGTCCAATTGCTTCAGTGGCTGCAATGTTTTTCTTCGCTAGAGCCGGACAACCTGGAGGCTTTGGTGGGAACTTTGCAGCAGCTGAAGCGTCTGAGTCCCCAGCAGCTGCTATTCTCAGCTAAGTACTACCGCCCCGAGGTCGGCGAAAAGGGGCTTCCGAAGAGCGCAGTCAAATACCTCGAGGCGATGCAGAAGGAGGTAGATGTGAAGAGGGACCGCAGAAGGACGATATCGCCTGTACATGGCAGTGTTCCATCTACTCCGATTAGGAACACGTCGAACGGTTTCGACATTGAGACGCCGGGCAGCGCGCCGAATCCCGAAATTGAAGAGTACGAAATGCCCGAAGGGATCAATTTTGATCCTGCGTTGATGTTGCCTTTCTCACTGCCGTCGGCAATGGACATGCGAGTATCTTACGGTGCTGGGTTTGGGGGTGTTAATAGGGAGCGGGAGAGGAAGTATATTCCCACCATACCCCCCGAGTTCCTCGAGAAGCTAGAACTCAGTGGCCAGAGAGAGCGGCCCATGTTTGGCGAGAAGGACTGGGAAAACGAGGAAGTATGAGTATTTGTTGTACAAAACCTTACAAGGAAGGCGGTGCCAGATATCTGAAGGGTTTCTTCTCAGCGATAAGCATCGAGTCAGGCGCTTCTCAGCGTACCACGTCAACGTAGCTGCATTAGCGCCTCTGGGAGCCGTCCAGGATCCACGGCGCCGTAGGCAATGGTCCCCCTTGACCAAGAGAGAACCGCGCACGTACGATGCAGGCAACAGGGGTAAGTTGCTGACGGCCGCTATGAGATGCATCGCATTGACAGACGAGGCGCTCAGGCACAGTAGACAGCAAACCGTCCCGGCATCCCCACGCGGCCGGCTGAAGGGGCCATGGTTGTGCAGATCATGTCAAGGGGGAAGAAAAGCAATCATAGCTGCAGGGCGCATGAGACAGCTGTTCCCGTCTCGTGGCGTCTTATCGAAGGCCCTATCTACATAACTAATACTCCTAAAAGGCAATAAATTCTGTATATTTCACTAGCTTGGTTATGCATGTCTGTATTACCTACCGCATGGGGAGTGTTGTTTGTACTCAAATAGTTGGTGGTGACAATGTCGATGCGGGTGGAGGGGGCCTGCCTGCTTTGGCTGCCCAAACTCGACCCAAGCCAGCTTCTAGGTGTCGACACGTTCAACCCAAATCCGATTTGATGTCACCCTATGGGTGACAGACAGCTGGCAACGGTGGACATGCGTTCAGGTAACATATCCGTTTGACTCGGATCCCCAGTTACGTCGCATGTGCAGAAGCCGGATGGAAGGACGGGGGGAAACGTTATGGGAGTCCTGACTTGATACAAACTGCTTCGCTTCCTGCTTCCCGCGGGGGCGATGGTGCCCCTCGAAGAAGCCATCGATCGTTCTACAGAACAAAAAAAAAAAAAAAGAAGAAAAAGAAAGGCATGCAGCTATCCATGGTTGGACACGGATGAGTTGGTTAAAAGACGCCACGTCAGATAACCGCAATATATCTGGCTTACTCCTAACCATACGTAATGTACCCAAATACCCGTATACACATACTGCACATAAAGTACTTGCATGAATTGCTCGAGCGGCCCCCATTCAGCAAGGCAAACAAGCAACCCCACAGCTATGGGAGATGGTAGATTGTCGCTGAAGTCCGTCACGGCCAACCGGGACTTCAACCTTCAATAGCGTGCAAGATGTCTTGGGTGGCGATCGCCGCGCCGCACAGTTTGGCTGCTTTGGAGATGAGTGCAAGCGTTGAGGCGTCTCTTGTCTGCGTTGTGCCGCTTGCATCATTAGGGCCACCACGTAAGGGGAGGTGGCTTGGTTTGGTATATATATTTTCTCCTCCAATGAGCTGCCGTTGCTTCCTTTCGTCGAATATTCCATATTGGTCTGGTCGATGTAGGGACAATAACCACATGGCGAATTGCCGGGAAGGGAGAAGAAAAAGAAAGTGTCAACAGACAGACGGAACGAGGGGAGACGGTGGGTGTGCGGCCTGGAGTGGATTAGTGCGTAGATGAACGATGGATGGAATCCCACCCAGCGATCGATGCATTTGATTGCCGGCGGGAGTGGACTAGGGGACCGGCATTCCGGTAGCGCGACTGCGGAGCAGAGAGAGAGGAAACGAGAATGGATGGATTCTCGCTCAGGCTGGGACTTGGTCTGGGCAAGTAATTGCTGCCGACGTCGCTCTTGTACGTCTCAACCTGCGCAAATCGTGCAAGATCCTCAGCTTGAAGGTTCTGGGTCTCAGGACAGTTCGTCGTGGTCATAACATGTAAGATATGTACTTAGGTACTTGTACTTGGGCACATGTAGTAGAGAGCATGTCAATCGCAATTCAACACTGACTCAACCTTATTCCGTGTGTCGGTACCCAACGAACAGGTATATCGCAATTTTGAGCAACTCTAATAGGGTCCATCGGGAAGCTTTCCCTCTTCTCCCTCTTCTTCGGCCCCTTTCTGGAAGAGGAGAGAGAGAGAGAGAGAGGCGAGTAAGTAATGCCGAATCCTCGCCCTTCGCCGAAAGCCTCATGCAATGATAAAAAAGAAGCACCTAGCCCTAGCCCACCTGGAACAGCTCGGGAAAAGACGACCGCCTTTTCCCCCTCCTACCCAAAACGGACGGCGGGTGTAGGGCAGCGCGGGCCCAGCCAATGGGGTGCCGTATGGCTGTTATTGATGTATGCACCGATTCAGCGTGTACATACCGGGCGCCTTTCAGGTGGCCATGTTGTGCCGTAGTATAGCATGCGTCGTAATGTATCAGTCTGCATGTAGGTTAGCAGTCGTAGTAGTAACTCCCTCCCCGGCTAGTCGACAGAAGAACGACGACGTGTTCCTGGTGTTTTCTTGGTCGTGCAGTGAGTAGGGGGAAAAAAGGCCAGCCGCTCAAAAGAGGACCAGATGTCTCGGAACTAGGGTTGCATTAGGTATGCATCCATCTTCTCTCTCTCTAACTGCCTCTATCTAGATCTAGAATACATAGAACATTCCAACCTGGCACCGCGCAAAGCAAACGAGTCGGTATGAGCAATTTTGGACATAAGAAGATGGCCACGTCCCATGCCCGGCCGTCTCGTCCCATCCCATCTCACCCCATCCCATCCCAGACAGACAGTATAGCACATATTTTCCCTATTCCTCCCCCTTGCACTTTGCTTCTCGGGGAGCTTGTAAGACATCACAAACAATACTGTCTCTGGAAGGGGTACCTATTGCTAGTCGCCGCTTTCCCCCGTCCCCGTTAGCGTCTAGGCTGATAACCTTTCTCTGTGCCTCCCTTCGCCGTACCTTATCTTGCCTTGCATACCAGATCCAGTCCCTAACTTAGCTCTGTTTTCCCCAGACAGATCCCAGGTCGGGGCGCATCCAGCAGGGTTGCCCTTTCCCGGATGATCGTGTAAGTCGGGAGGATCCGAGCTTCTGGTCTATCAATACCTCGCGGTAAGGTAAGCTTGTTCGGTTTCCTTGAACCTTCCCATGTTTTCCATCCCAGCTCTCTCCCTCCCTCCTCGGCTTTGTTTTCTATTCTGGGAATTCTTGATTTGTAGAGTCGAGACGACGGGCTTCTCAATTCATCGATCCTCGGATGGCGGCATGCAATCCCTAACCTAGGAGTGAGTTGGCGCTCTGCCCTTTCCCCTACTGCGTGCGCGCGCTCTCTCTCTGCCTCTGTCTCTCTCTCTTGCGCTCTCTGCCTACCGGCCTATCTGTCTGTTCCTGTCTACCTGTCGGTCCATCACTCCCCTGCTTGCTCGCCCTCGGTTCTTTTTGCGTCATATCCCACCCACGAGCCCTTTCTTGGTCGTCTCTCTCACCAACGAGACATCCCGTCCCGAGCTGAGCTCGACTCAACAAGAAGGAGGGTGCTTCCGTCGAGAACAAGTTTTCCAGTAAAATTATCTCCGGACAGATCAGACGTAGTTGGAAGTCTATTGGATCCCATCTGACCACCACCGCCAGCTCCAGACACAGCTCAGCTCCAGGGAAGCTGCCCACAGCTTTAAGTACCGACATTACACTATCACCGCCAGCTTCGTGGGAAGAAAGAAAATAATAAAAATAAAGCCTGGCATTCCATCGATCGTTTGCTTGCTTGTTGACCAGCCAAACCCGGCATCCCCCTCTTCTCCCTCCGCCGACTCGCCGGCTCGCAGGCTCGCACACTCGCAAAGGCTCCAATCGTGCATGAGCAAGGGATTCCCGAAGGAGCAAGGCCTGGCCCCAACTCTGCTGCTGCACCATCAAGAGGACGCACCGCGCATCGCGCGCATCAGCCGACGACGCAACGCCGCAACGCCGCAACACTGCACCCGAACAAAGGCCCAACGGTTCATCCCACCAACCTTGGCTACCAACCTTGGCTACCAACCAGCCGGACCAACCAAACCCTCTGGTTTGCTGTCGGCCCCTGGTGCCTGGTGCCTTGTGCCTTGTGCCTTGCCTTTCCCTGGCCCTCACCTCGGATTGGCACGCAGCTCACTATTTTGCTTAGCCCTCCATCCTCCATGGCGCCCCAAAAGTACTCCAGCGTGCGCTACAAGAGCCGGCCAGCTGCGCTCGTCCCTTTCCGAGATGATACTAGTCTGATCGCTTTACGATACGACCAGACTGTGCAGGCCAAACCGCCCATTCCCATTCCACCACCTCGTTCTCCTTTGCGTAACCGTTCTGCCTTTGCTATTGCCGGCTCCCCGGCCACGCGACCTTGTTCTACCGTCTCTTCTTCTCTGTCCTCCCACGTCGTCGCTGCCGCCCCTCCCAACTGCACCCCTCCTCGGCCCAACGAGACGCATCCTGCTCTGAGGACCATCATCACGACGCCACGCACCGTCGCCCAAGACCTGCAACGCCATTCAGGCCGCGCCCCCTCGTCCTATTCCCCCACCGTTCACGAGGAGAGCGAGGAAGAGGAAGAGGATCCCTTTACTTACAAGAGGTTCGAGTCAATTGTGATCCGCGCTGCACCGGACTCGTACCTTAGCAGCGCCAACGATAGCACGACCTTTACTATCCCCAAGCTAAGGGTCGAGACGGGTGCGCCTTCGCCCACTCTGCACTCTGGTTGCGAGATTAACCGGAACTTAAACAGCACCAACGACCGTTGCAGCCAATGCAGCATCCCTCTCCCGTCGCCAGGATTGTCTGAAGACAACAACACCGCATCGCCCACGTCTCCAACTACACCCCCTCGGCTGCCGAGTGCTTCCCAGAGAAGCCGGCGTCGCTCTTTTCCAACCCCTCTTCCATTTTCCGGTCTCCCCCCTCGACATCACTGCCGCCTATGAAGCCCAAGAAGCTCCAGAAGAAGGTGCTCTCGGCACAGCAGCTTCATCAAGTTGATCAAGTTGATGACCACGAGATGGCGCTTGATGTGGAAACGGCCCTGGTGGGGAAAGACGCTACGGCCCCTGTCGCCCGCTCCGCGTCTAATAACGCTCCCATCCCACAATGGAAGTCCACAGCCCCTGTCCCAGCCCCTGTCATTGGCTCGCCCCCACCTCATTTAGCACATGGGGCCGCCAAGCAGCCTGATACTGGGGTTTCGACAAACTTGAAGACCACGCCCATACCCAGGGTCGAGGATGACGAGTTTTCCCAGTTCATCACCCAGATGTCATTTTCCAAGCGTGGAAGCATCATGCTTGCTGGGAAGAAGCCAGATGTCGTCAGCGTCCCCGATGCTGGCGCCAATCGTGACGGCGCTATGAACGACGCGCTCCCCAGTGAGCGCCCGTCACCTCCTCGCCCGTTTCCTCTAGCACCGTCCCTCATGGCCAAGTCGCAAGTTGACGGCACCGCCTTCACGGCGCCGAGAACAACTCCCACGATGCCGAACATCATCGCCGAAGAGGAGCCATCGCCCAGTCAATCGCCCAGCCAATCGCCACCATGCGACGAACCAGAGCCAATTCCCTCTACGCCAGCAGCAACGGCGCCGGCGCCGGCGCCAGCCCCGGCTGTTGAATCCCCAGCTGCCGAATCCTCGCCCGAAGCCAAGCTACCGCCGACACCCACGACGCCGCAAAGTCCGCCCAGCATTCGCGTGATACCAGTAGATATAGAAAGGGAATCTCAAAAGGTGAGATCACTCTATGAACCGGGGGGTCTCATGTGGGAGGACGGTGGCAGGCACTCAGCCCTGGGTGCGCGCCTGGAGCCAACAAAAGAAGTTCCGTCAGATGTGGATGGGAACGACGCGTACGGTTTCCTTGCATATCCAGTATCAGTCTCTGTATGACTTTGCTAACGCGCCTGGTTCTGACAGTCCAATCGAAAGCCCAAATCCCGTTTCTGGCGATCCGCCTCCTGGAAGTCATACTCCGCAGGCACCTGGGACCCGAGAGTCCACGGCGTCTACTGCGTGGCCACTCGCTGATTCACCGCACGAACTCGCTGGCGGCATTGAAGATTGGGAAAACGTCAATGTGGAGGATGTCGATCGTTACGGTTTCATCATGAAGAGGCGGCCAGATTCGCGAGCGAGCACGCCGGCCGACTACGAGCGGCTTGGCCAATATTCACCGAACAAGAAGCGTAATGTCCTACTTCGGAGAGGAGACATGGCTGCACACTCTGGGTACCTGGGATCGAGGCGCGGGCCAAGTAGGAAGATGTCGGCGCGGTCTCTCAACACACAAGCATCAGGATTTTCTACGACATCCCGAAATTCCACTCGTTCGGTTCTGCGTGCAGCAGCAAACCTTCTGCCCCATAACAAGGATCGGAGGTTTATGGACGAAGCCAGTGATATGCTCGCGCCGCAAATGGGTCTGACGAACATAGGGGACGAGAAGTCGGTCGCGACCATTGCCGACGAGTCCAAGTACAAGGAATGGCGACGCACCGAGAAGTGGCGGAAGATGGCCACGGTGGCGAACTCAGGTGCGGTTGGAGAGGGCACTTTCTTTGAATTCGACACGAAGCAACCCAAACTGGTCGACCGGACGTGGAAGGGGATTCCTGATTGCTGGCGATCGGCAGCATGGTGGTCCTTCCTGTCTACGAGTGCGAAAAAAAAGCAAGGAGCGCTTCGCATCTGACGACGAACTCTACACCATCTACAAGAACCTGCAAGAGGTCCCATCGCCCGATGATGTTCAAATCGATCTTGACGTTCCGAGAACCATCAACCAGCATATCATGTTCCGAAGGAGATACAAGGGCGGCCAGCGACTTCTGTTTCGAGTTCTGCATGCCATGTCTCTTTACTTCCCTGAGACGGGATACGTACAGGGCATGGCGGCCTTGGGGGCGACTCTTCTCAGCTACTACGACGAGGAAAGGTGTTTCGTGATGCTTGTTCGACTGTGGCAAGTACGGGGCCTGAACCGTCTGTATTCGCCTGGTTTCGTCGATCTGATGGACGCGTTGAGGAAATTCGAGACGGGCTGGCTCGCCGGCAAGGACGTTGCAAGCAAGCTGCAGGAGCTGGGCATCGATCCCACTGCGTACGCAACAAGGTGGTATTTGACGCTTTTCAATCTGTCGATACCATTTCCCGCCCAACTCCGAGTCTGGGATGTTTTCATGCTGCTCGGAGAGTCCTCTGACTCGGCAGCACCCGAGGTGCCCAGCTCGGCTGGAAAAGGTGCCACGAGGACCGACAACTCGGACTGCTTCGATATCCTGCATGCAACTAGCACAGCGATCGTCCAGGCTTTGCGTGATCACCTGATTGACGCTGAATTCGAGAATGCCATGAAAGCTCTGACATCGTGGGTTCCGGTCAAGAATGAGGACCTCTTGATGAAGGTGATCCGGGCTGAATACAGGCAACACCACACCAAGAAGAAGAAGACTTAGGATATCCGCCTTCGGAGTCTGGCGCAGCGCAAAAGGGGGCCTTGAAAAGCCTGGTACCACTAATACTACCTACCACTGCCATATCAGAAAGGACTGGACTGGCACGTGGGTGAGATCGATCCACTTCCATCCCCTTTGTATCCCTCTCTTCTTTTTTTCGCCTTTTTCTTTTTTTGTCTATTGTCATCGTTACAAGACCGCGACAAGGGTCTCTCTGAACCTGTCGCTGTCGACTTGTATTTTCGGAGTTTATTTGTTTGTTCCAGTGGGCGTGCCTGCATGGGAAGGCTTCAAAAGCGTCCTGCCTGCTGCATTGCTGGCGTACCCTCAGGATGGTCTTCAAACTCACACATACTCACACACACACACACACACACACATACTGGGCGTGTACACTTTGCAGGAGCCCGCATTATACCCACGCATACCAAAGACGACTCTTTAATCCTTCCACGTCTTGGGTTTTATTTACAACCTCTTAACTGCTATTTAATCATTTCTTCTACGCATACACTATGTATATGGAACATTCGCTTCACGGTTAAGGGAAAGCAGGAGTGACGAGTGTTTGGGGGTTCGTTTCGGTGGCAGAGAGGGCTACCTGTTGTTCGTTGTGCGACCATATCGTATGGTCTATTGGACTTGGGAGGCCGGGAGCGCTGCTGCTGCTGCTGCTGCTTTTGTTGTTGTTGTTGTTGTTGATGATGATGATGTTGTCGTCGCCGTGGTCGTTGTCGTTACTACTTCTTCTCCTTCTCTCCCTTGGCCTCTCACGGGCATGAAGCCCCTACGTTCTGCGGAGGAACCAAAACTCACGATGGACACACATAAGTCTCGTTTTGTATGTATCATACCGGAATAGTGCTATGGTAATGTAATAGAAAGTCGGGGGCACGACCTTGCTCGATGAAATCTTCTGTCATGGAATAGTCAGCATTGTGTCTGCCCCTGTAGTGCCTAAACGCCCTTGTTACTTCCGTCTTGTGCTGGGCTGGATTGCAGTGTAGATGCTTCATCCCTGACGGTGACTGACCCGGACATTCCTTGGCTTGGGCCTTAGTGCAGTCTTTGTACAGGTGAATTGCTTACGCGGAATGCCATTCCGAAAATCCTTTTTCTCTTCTATGCCGACAAAGGATCGGACTCTTAGCCGCTGGAGACTCCTTCTTGGCTGCCCTGAGATGCGTCCGCGGGCTTGAGCCGAAGAGTCAGCGCTAGCCAGCCCATGCGATGCCGTGTCTGAGCCCCAAGTTGGATTGTTGACCGAGCTCGTTCTTGCTGAAGATGTACCAGTTCAGGATTCTTTGGGTACCGCTCTACAACAAGTTGCCCACATCATGCTTGGTATTTTCAGGACGACCAGTGGCTTCACCCTGTTTCTCCCGTGTACTCGCATACCACGCACGACGATACAATCCCCTCTTCGGAGCCACACACGCACACAATGAAGGACGTGGGTGCTAGGGGAGAGGGAGAGAAAGAACTCTCGCGCCGCGGGGGGGAGTGTGTCTCGAGAGCTCGCTACGAAGCAGTGTCCTTTCACGTCAGGGAACGGCATGGCGACGCACAACTTCTGCGAGGTTGAGGGTTGGGTTTCGAATATCCCCCACGCGGGAAGGAAAAGGGGGCCTTTGACGCCGGCCGGCCGTATCTGGCAGGTACAACTGGTAGACGGCAAGGGTGAGCAAGAGAGAAAGACGGCTTGCAATTGCCGGCCGGCCGTCCCGTGGAGATCGTCTGCCCGGGTTCCAAGGCTGCCTTGCCTTGCTTGCTTGCTTGCCGATTGCACCACCACCACCCACCCCCCACGCTAGAGGGAAATGAGGCTGTTGAATATAGAAAACCAGGCTCGGAGAGATCCGTCGTTCTGTTCGATGCCAATCCGCGCACGCGAGATCATCACAAACTGAGGAGGCAGGAGTGACAAAGGCACAAGCCCAACCAACCACCCCTGGCGACGTCGTCGTCGTTGTTATTTGATAGGCGGATAAACATGTTACCATGGGCCAGAACCTTCTTTCTCCTCGGGAGAAAGGGGGAAGAAGGGATCTTGGGTAGCAACAAGCCTACAGCGTACAGATGGATGTCACCCCACGAAGGGGTTGTATCGCATGCCATCAATTGATCTTGCCGGGGAGCGGGAAGCGGGGAGCGAGGGTGGTGATGAAACCGGGTTACTTGCCGACTGCAGAGCGGCCCCCAAAGGACCGTGCCGGACCTCTTCTCACGCGAACTCGCTATGGCATAGTATCATAACACAAAGACTGACGATCAATGCATGCGTTGTCCAGATTATGGAGACCCGGCCGAAAGGGAGCCAAGAAGAAGAGGAAGTTCGGACTTATCGTCGGAGGTGACCTGTCATGTTGTATCCTGGATGGAGTAGGAAGGTAGGCTGGCAGGTGGGTGATACAAAGTCCAATTTCCTGTTCATACAGTAAGTACGTGTGTGTTTATGTGTATGTATGTACTTATAGTCACAGATAGGCGCGGACACGATGGTATCCAAACTTTGACTGCTTCCTTACTAGGGGCCAGAAGGGAAAGGGAGGTAGCGAGAGGCAGCCCGTCCAATCACAACGCCAGTCCATCATTCCATTCATGCATGTCATCATCCCACCATCCCATCATCTCGTCACCCCCTTCCCTTCCCCTTCCCTTCCCTTCCTCTCTCTCCCCCAATCGTGACCTGAATTGTTTCTTTCCATGTCTCGGTCCGTACGCGCGTTGGCCGCCGGGCGCGCCATGCCTTTGCACGATCCAGCCTATCAGAGCGAGCAGACGGTACGGCTATTTTCCTTTTTGGAAACCATATTTGCTGCCAGTGCCCCGTATCTCTGTCTTCCCCTTTGTCCACCATTTCCCAAAGGTATTATTGCATTCTTCGTACCGGCTCACACGGACGGTAGGCACTTAATAAAGGGTCTCGTGTTGTTAGTAACTGCCGCCACTCTGACGACCGATTGCAGGTCGCGCTGCCAAGTCTCACAAAAAAATCATTCCAAAGGAGGGAAGGAAAACCTGCAATCCAGACAATTTCCTGGGAAATGATTTGCTATTCGCTCGTGTTTCAGCATCCCAGAATAGTATCAACACGTCAGATCTGCTGTCTCCTGCCTGGTACAAGTACCTTCTCTACATGCAACCCCTGTCTGCCCGCCCGTCTGCCATTCGTACTCGAGTTGCTCTGCCCGACTGGGAACTGTGTTGCGCTTGCATGCCTGTCAACCAGAGAGTCGTACAAATGTGCACCGACCGATTTTATCCTGGCGATGCTGCATGCTTATATTGCCTGCGTCTCAATTCGCAACCCGACGCGGCACGACAACGTCGAGACCCTGTCAGAAACTAGCCCGTCGGCATCCCCAGTCGGCTCGCCAGCACCAGCTTGTAAAGTCGTTGGTCTGCTTTCACCGCCTCTGCCTCCCAACGGAGCTGAGCCGCCTACCATGCTACTTCTTTTCACCACAGCACTGTACAGCCCGCCATCTCGTTTGAAAATCAATGAATATCTGATTTTGCCCAGAACTCCTGGAGCCTGTTTATTTCCAGGCCATGCTTTTGTCCGAACCACCCCTATAGTTATGCAGGTAATAATTGTTACACGTAGTAGAGGGGGAAAGAGAAATATATGGGGAAATAGTAGAAAAGATACACATGTCGAACCGAAGGCCAAGCTCGTACGAGAGTACGTCAGCCACCCTGAAGCCAAGCCAAGCTCGGCGACAACGACACGCCTGTCTGCCTTTGCTGTGTGAGCCCCAAGGCAATGGCGAGACTTCGAGTCTGGCTGGCTGTCTCGTTTGGCATATGGCTCCGAAAGTATGAAATCGCGTCTTTCATGTGGCGTTCATAGGACATTATCGTAAGGCTCGTGGCATAAATTTGATGGCTTCCCGCCTGTAGCCGCCAAGAAACAAAAGCTCCGTAGTCGTCCACATCCTCCTCTTCTCCTTGCTAATCGTGTTCTCGGTCGCCGTCGCGTAGAGATGCTGATCCTGCGGCTCCACCTCGCGGTCGTTCTTCCGATGAAACCGGAGATTGCCTTCGCTCCTCCCCTGGTGGATGGTTCCTCATATCCGACATGGCGTAACGGGGCGACGGCTGATCCGACAGTAGACTCGAGACTGAATGTGTGCCGCGGGGCTGCATGGAGCTGCCTTCTGCCGCCCCACCCTCCCGTGGTGTGCCCAGTCCGGGAGACATGGCCCTTCCTGGACCAAAACTGTCCCCTCGGCCGCGTGTCGACCTATAGGCAGATATGTCACTTCTCTGACGCGAATGCCCACGGCGCCGACCAGGAGGCGGGTTGCCCAGCGTGGAAGGACCACCTGACTGGCTGAACGGCGGTGATCGATATCGCATTTGAGCGCCTGGCCCTTGAGCTGCCGGTGGCGGCGGCCCCGTGGCCTTTCGTTTGCGCGGCGAATCCACTAGTACGAATAGCGAAATTAGCTATACCGACACTCACGGGCTGGGTTGGGTTTTAAACGAACCGGAAGGGGTTGCAGGCTGGTTTGAACCAGCTTGCGAGGTCGGCGGTTGCCAGTGGTGGAAATATATAGAGGGAGACTGCGTTTCCTGCTGCTGCGGGGCTGCTTGTTGCTGAGCGAGAGAATGCGTAGCGTGCGATGGGACCCCAGAAGGTCCGCCCATGGCCTCGCCTGTAGCCAGCCGGGGAAGAGACCCGCCCAACGAACGCCCGCCGGGGCCGCCCACCATGGACATTGTATGAGCCCTGGGTCTTGTGGGAGAACCTGGGCCTTGGTATGGCACAAAACCACCTTGCGGACCAGGACCAGATCCTGGCGTTGACGGAACACCCACGGAGCCAGCATAGGGGACGTACTGATGCGACTGAGAATCCCGTCGGTGCTCGGGCGAAATTTGTCCTTGGGCCGGTAGGAGTTGCTGAGGCTGCGAGTGCTGAGGAACCAGGTATTGTTGCGCCCATTCCAAGGCGGCTTGGGGTAGTACTCCCCCACTCATCCCCGCAAACACCACGGGTACCATGGGCGGCGGGATGCCCCTATCCAAAGACGTTCGAAGCATATCGTGCTCCAACCTTCGTTGTTCCAAACGTAACGTTTCCTGTCGCGTCTTTTCTTCCTCCTGCCGCCTCCTCTCCTCTTCCGTTTTGGCCATAAGCCAGCTCCTCATGGACTCGTCTGCGCCTGGGCCTTGGCCTTGCCACTGAGGCGGTGCAGGCAACGTACCCAGCATCTGGCTTTGAGCAGGAGGTGGTGGACCCTGAGAATGCAAAGATGGCCCCGGGGCCTGGGGATGGCCTGGCCCCGGTGGCGGCGCCGTCTGGGCGATAGTCATGGCTGCCGGCAAAGGCAGTCCGCGATGCGGGGCCGACATCCCTTTGAAAGACGGACTGGCCTTACGAGGGAACGCAGACAACGGTTTTTGAGAAGTCTCCTGGATAGTCAAGGGGGCGATGGTCGGGATGTCGAGGGTGGTGTTGGAAGATCATGGACGGTATGGTAGCCGTGATATATTGGCTGCTTGAGTGTGAGCATCATCGTAACCAAAGACTAGTCTACCAACAGAGCATGAATGCACAAAGGAAAGGCAAAAAATAAATAAGTAAGAATGAGCGGAACCAAGCCAAGCAAGTAACGTGGTGGGCAAGCCCGAAAAACAAGAAGTTGGGAGCTCAATAAGTAGAACGGGGGAGGCGAAGAGGACATGGATAGGAGCTAATAACCTTTAGAGATATAATAAGCTGGAGAGGACGGCCAGCTTAGAAGAGTAAGAAAAGGAAGCAAGCGGGGCTTATGACTGTTTTGGGTAGCAAAGCCCAGCCTCATCTGATCGTCGGTGTCGCATACATATGGCAGGCAATATTGGCAGATTATTAGTTTGGGGGCATAGGGTGAGGATGGTGCCTATGCGGGTGCGTAGGTAGCAAGTAGTATCTTGGGACACAGCACACTAGAGGGACCGGCGTGGAGGTGACAGTCGAGAAGCCGACTAATAGGATGTAACTGAACAGGGCCCGGGGAGGCAAGATACATCGAACGACCTCAGCGAGCGAGCCAGAAAAAACAAAACGGGACGGTAATTTGTCTGGTGAGATGGATGGGCTGCGAGTGTATGGCACGCCGCGACCAATTTAGGCAATGCCCGAAGAGGAAAGTCGACAGAGGGCGCTCTGGCAATGTGGAGTAGCTGATGAGCCTGGCCTATTTTGTTTTGGGGGATGGGGTTAATGAACAATATATATCCAGGAACACTTGATATATACAAGCGCAGTCCCAGTCCGTGTGCAGATTGCAGCAGGCCGGGTACTTAGTCGGAGAAATGGTAGCCGTAGCCGTAGTAGTAGTAGTAGCCGTAGTAGTAGTAGTAAGAGCAGCAGCAGTAGTAATCGACGATCAAGGTTGGCTGCTTGGTTGGTAGGATAGGGTAAGGGCAGATGGTAGTAGTAGTAGTCGTCGTCGTTGTCGTCGTCGTCGTCGTCAGAGTGGCAGATGATAGAGAGAGACAATGGAAGGGAACACACTACATCAGGTATGTAGGCTAGTCCAACGGCTTTTGATTTAGTCGTGCCTTATGGGGGAGAGAGGAGAGCCGATCCGAACAAGAGGACCAGAGATGGATGGGCAGCGTTTCCCAAGAGAGCGTGGCTAAGACAGATTTAAGCGTGCTTGATATAACGGCGTGTGAATGGTCTGTCCATCGGGACGTAACGACTGTTTGGCGAGGCGCTAGGGCGAGCAGACAGGCGAATAGCGTGCAAGCGAGAGAAGAGAAGGGGAAACGGGGGAAGAGGTTCGTTGCAGCGAGTGGTAGGAGAGAAAAGGTGTGGCTCGAGAAGCACAGTCAGTCTGTGGACTCCGGGGACTTACCTGGACCGTGGTAGAGAGAGACAGAGACGACCAACAGATAGACGGACAGACAGACGCAGACGCAGACGAAGTTCCGTGATGGGGCCTTGGGGCTTTGGGGCCTAGGGAGCGAGCGACTACTACTACTAGGGGGACAAGAGACAAGAGACTTGGAAGAGTTAAGAGGGGCTAGGTTAGCAGCTTTTGCTTTTGCACGCCACTGCAATGACGGACAAGGCTGTTGATAGCTTAATCTGCGAGCTGTGTGGGCATTGTGAGCACTGGGGGGGGTGTGTCTGTGTCAATCCAGTCCGCCCATCCCTGAAAAAAAGGTGAGGTCGACTTACATATTGTGTATGATGGCCTGCAGTTTGGGTCAGGGTTCCGGGATGTAAAACTGCTCGACTTCTCCATTGATTGTGTCCCATTGTCACAGCTTGCTCGACCTTGGGACCGTCAAAGTGGGAAGGTCCCCATTTTTCCTGCTCGCTCTTGCCTACTAACAACCAATGTACTTTCAGCATCTGCCTGCGGCTGCGTCGACGGTACGTATTGCGTATTGGCATGGAGAGCGAGAGCGCGTCTCTTCCCCCTCCTCCTTTCGCTTCGGTCCAAGTTACATGCGTTGTCGTGATATAAATAAACCCATTTGAGCGAGATTGACCTGACTGACTGCTCTGGCGGGAGGGCAACGGTCGAATAGTCTGGTCTCAAATAAGTGAACGCAAATATAAATGTGGGGCATTTCTTTTTTAGTATACCCAGGGCACTCGAGGTAAAAGAAGACCTCAAGCTAAGAACGGTAAGTACAATGTAAATATATACTTAAGTATATATATAAAAAAGACAGTACCAATAGACGGGAAAGCACCAGCCCGACATTCGTCACCGGCACGCCTATATCTCAACAGTAAACAAAACACCACACCCGATCGTGAAGCCCCATATCATACGGCCATATGCTTGGCCAATAGTTCTATGGAAATATGTATCAACATCAATATACGCGTCTACAGGTGTGTCGTGTGGACAAACATGGGCGGGGCTCTCGTTGGACAGGCAAGGGATTGATCTGATCTGGGTGGGAGTGAGCTAGAGCACGGCTAGGTTAGTCTACATACATAGTCCAGTTATCTATCCCAAGAACCAGAAAACGTCTGATGCCTACATACCTACATACATAAGCAGTACTTGTAGTGCCGCCATCACTCGGCAGCATGAGGGTACAGTCCGTTTTGAAGGACAGGGCAAGAGGGCAAGAGGGCAGCCTCTCGTGCCCGATGCTGCCGCTATGCCAAGCGTGTATCAGTATTCGCTCTTGCTCCGCAGTCCTGACTTTTCGTTGACTTCAGAATCGAAATGCCTCAACACTAGGACAGATGGAAAGACCGTTCGTTGCACCGCCTCCTCCCTCCTATCTACTACTTGTATCCGACTGTTGATATGCAGTGAGAGTGGACTTGGTGGAGGGTGAAGGTGGGTACATAAGCAAGTCCGTGGGCATGTGTCCGTAACCGGTCGCTCGCTTGGCGGGGCTGGCAGCTCGCGAGTTGCATGTAAGCATGGCCCTTTTCCTCTCTTTCTTCATCTTGTGCCTGTCCGTCTGTTCTTTGCAAGACTGCATGTACACATGCAAGTACCTGCCTACCTTATGCATTCATTCTGAAGCGAAGACACGGCTCAAGGTTCCGGCGGCGCGTCGTCTTCCCCAGGGCAACGGGTGTTGTGGTCGACCGCTCCCCAATTACCAAGTGGTATACGAAGACGAGAAGCTACTTACCGGGGTGCTCCATGCGTGCCCGTTTACGTACATAACGATACTTCATTGTTGATTCGTAGCTCGCAGCTGTATGGTGCAGACTTGCAGATGCCCAGTCCGTGCCGGGAAGCGTACGGTGGTTCAACTTATCTCGCAGGCCTCGACAGGGATGCAACATACGAGGTTGAGGAAGCGTCCGAATAGACTTGTAGGCCATGCCTGCGCGCTGCCAAACACCAGATCCGGATTGGGAATCATGGGACGGAGTTTATTCACTGTGTTGACGCAAAAGTTTCGTATGGGAAAACAAGCTCGGGACCGATCAGCAGATGCTCCTCCCACCCCGTATAACCCGGCTCCTGATACATGTGTATCCCTCCTTGCCCAGCTCAGTCCAGTCCAGCGATGGGTGCAGCAGCGACGACAAGGTGAGCCGTGCCAGATTGAGAGCTTGGCCCAGCTCTATTCAGGACAGCCAGGGTTGGGGTAATAATGAAGGACCTGGGCAGTAATAGCTCGGCAGTTATAGACCATGAACCCCAGTGCAACTCAGAGGGGCGGGTGTTTTACCAGGAACGACCCCCTGCCAGGCTGGCTGGCATGCCGGCCTCTCGTTTTTTTACCAGGGCAGCCGAGCTCGCGATTCCATGCCAGAAGCCACCAGACAACAGTCGGAATTCCGTGGCAGGGGGTGGTGGTACAGGCCGCGTACAGTACAGTACACACGTATGCAGCAAGGAATATAGTATGGAAAACAGGGTTGGGATGATCAGCTGTGCAGCATGTAGTAGTAACAGAAACCCATTCCGGGAAATTTCTTCGTCGTTGAGAAAGGAGAATGACGCGCTCCCTATCGCTCTCTTCTTCTCCTGCTGCTGCGGATGAGGGGCAAGGAGAGGCTCTGGTTGGGTGCTGGCAGCAGAGGAGAGGCCGGCCAGACAGGACGACCTGTGTGCTCAGGACCTGTGCTGGGCGCTGGGTGTGTGGTGCAGGGAGGGTTGGGTTGGTACTGGCTTGGCTGTACTGAGGGTACATACCTACATAATAATGTACGTCTGGTCGTGGCCATACATGCCTACCTACCTACCTGAGCTCCCTAGTATTTTGCATGGGATTCTATGCGCGCAAGCAGCAACATCCTAATACGAAGGGGCAGGAAGAGGAGGAAGTGGGCAAAAAGGAAGAAGCCCACTTTTCAGGTCAATTTGCCAGAGAGCCCAGAGCCCACAGAGAGAGCCCAGAGCCCGGAGCTCCAGAACACATCCTACCGTCGCATTGAGGCTCAATCTGCGACACGTTGCTAACGTCCGTCCCGCTCTCGCCAGCTAATCACGGCCGCCATAATAAAAACCTTGAAGACCTTCCTCATTCCAGCCTTCGCGCTAGGCTGCACTGGCAACGCATTCCTGCCAGCTGCGATATTTACTTACTTGCGTCGACAACACAAACTGGCAACATGCAATGGATACCTCCTACCCGAGCAGGTCGGACGCAGCACAGAATCGGGCAACTGTCTCGCGTCTTTTTCTTTTTCCTCCTGCTCCTGTTCCTCCTTCTCACCCTTTTGAATTTCGACCCAGGCCTCTCAAGGTTCACGTGCGTTTACGGCATTGTTGCGATTCGGTTGTGCTACGTGCATGCCCTCCAAGGATCCGCGGGAGCTGGGCAGGGCGAATGAACAATGCATCCCGGTACCTAACCTACCAAGGCTTGATTGCTTTCGACCAAAAGACAAATGACCTGGCGGGTGATGCTTGCTTGCGCGATTACAGACAGGAACTGTTCCTTGCATTGCATGCACGCTTCGGGCCTCACTGTCTCTCTTGTGGTGCCATGGCTATATTAAATGTCCGTGGCTTTGGGACCAAGGCCTCACTTTATGTCGACTCTGCACTCAACTGTCATCTTCCATGTCATATTCCACCACAAGCAGATGGCCCCGCTGCCAAGGATCCTGGCCCAGCAGAGGACGTTGACAAGACACCGGACTAACCAATTCACTGTCTACATACTTACATATTAACGGCCACCAAAAACCAAATCGTCTTATTATTGCACTTGTGTCGTTTATTCGAGTATTATGCGAGCATTGGCAGCGCGAGGCGCGTTTCGTAATTCGACCTGACTAGTCCGGACGGGGACTTGACAAAAGGCACTTCTGCTCAGACGTGATACGAGACGAATGTATCTCCTGGATTCACCCTCCACGCCCGCCGGACACACTTGGTGTCAGACGCCGTGTAGGGGAGAAGGCCTCGAGGTCTCATAATACTCACGGTGCACAAATTGAGGATAGCTACATGGCAGTGTTGTACGTCGCAGCAGCCTCCGCCACGAGCTCGCGTGCCACGGTCAGCCACCCACCCAACGCGCTTCGGACCGGACGTTGAGGCCACGAGACGAAACTACTCGTTCGTCTAAACCCATCGCATGGCATTAATCACGGAGGAGTTCGGGGGCTTGTCAGAAGAAAAGAGATTGGCTTGTATTGAAAAAGGCGCCAGGCCCTTCACCTTGCCGGCAGGGTTTGGACGCGAACGAATGCAAGCATACAACAGGAGCCAGAGAAATGGAGGTACATGTAGGTTCGTCTCTGCGTAGGCTAACCTGTGTAGGACTATCTCAAAAGGGAAGATCGGACGATTTTAAGCCAATCACGGCCTCCCGATCATTGGTGATACTCGATTCGTCTGGTGCAACGTACTGCGCTTGTACTAGCATGCTTCGGGCTCGGGTTGACAGCGCTTCGCACCAACTTTATTATTGCCCTCGACCATTGCATTGCTGCTACCATTACTACCATTACAGCCCTCAGGTCAGGTCAGGTCAGGTCCGGTCAGATTAGAACAGAGCAGATTGGCCATCGCTTATGATCACGTACACGCGGCATGTACAGTACAGTGTAGGCAGCGTCCTCCGAACACCGCCTAAACTTCCCTTATCTTAGCTGATACTGGCAAATGACCTTCAAGGTTACATATCTTGCTTTTTGTACCGGGCCAATCATCAAGTGTGGCTCTCGTGCTCTCTCACCTTCCCCCGCCATCTCTCTTTTTGTGGCTTAACCTTCTTGTTCAGCTGCAACTTGGACAATTGCCTAATGCAGAAATTGGCGGGGCCTCAATGGGCACTCTGAAACGTTCATCCCATCTGGGCCTCGTCTGATGGGGGGGGTAAGCTGGGAAGCTGGGAGGCAAGCCGAGAGGGAGCGGGGGTCACCCCGAAAGAGAAAGAAAGAAAAAAGAAAAAACCAGAAAAGAGACAAGCCGCCCGCCCACGCCCACGCCCACGCCCAGAACCATGTTCAGGATTTTCTGGGTGTTTACCTGCGATTCCCCGGCCAAGGCCACCCTGCCACCCACCCTGGGCCAGTGATTAGTGCAACATGGCACGGTGCGAGTGCGTCCAGCTGTGGGGTCATCTACCAAACATCAGATGAACTGAGTTGATGGCTTGACCGAGTTCGAAGTTCGAACACATCAGCCACGCAAAAGGCCATGTGGCTCTCGCTGGGCAACATGATGAGTCGGATGTGTAGCTGTGACGTTGGCGCACTCTCTGCCATCAATTGATGCCATCTCTCTCCCAAGGATGCTGGCCGCGAGGCAAACAATTCTGACCTTATTAGAACGGACTTCCGACAAACTCTAATGCAAGGCCCAATTGCAACCCGCCGAGGATTGCATATGGAAGCCCGTCTTAGCACGATAGTTTGGCGCGGATGACGGCATGGATATGAAAGAATGAAGGTGATTTCCTAGAGCGTCGTGACTTTATCACGCACTGCAAGGTTCTACCACCCTCTGCCAATGCCCACAGAATCTGTCAGCTATCGCATCAGACGAATCAGCCTGGCCAACTTCTTCAGCTTGGGCAAAGAGAACGCGGGTCAACACCGTGGGCAACAAGCTGGCTGGCTGGCTGATGCTGGTGCCAGTCAATATCTTGTTATGGCGAGATGCATTCAACATGATCCCAATGCGGAGCCGGTATTGCATTTCAAGCCACCACTACTTGCCGCAGTCACCTTCTCTGTGCAGAAGTAACGACACGGCGCCACTTGAAAAGCGACGAATGCAAAGCCGCGGCCAGCTGGCTGTTTGGCCTCCCTACTTTTAGCCTCGAAGCTGCATTCGCACGCGCACTCCCCAACCGTCCAATAGCCTGCTCTGCTTCAGTAGCGCTGCAGGGCAAAGGATGGTTTGACGGATGGCTGGGACGGGAAACCGTGGCACTCGTCCGATAGCAAGCTCGCTGGTGTGTGGCACTAAGGCAAGTAGGTCGATCATACTGCCCAGTCCCACACGCCATCGACAACCTCTTCTCTTTTCTCTTCCAACTGCTTCCTCTGCTTTTTCTGCCTCTCCCTCCATTGCCTGCAGCTCAGAGATGCGGTAGTACTGAAAGCGCGGTAGTAGGCAGTAGGCTGGCCAGGCAGGGACTTTGGATGCTGAGATGGTCGTTTCAGATGCTCCGCTAACTGCAGCCGTGGCGACCAATCAGACGTACAGCAAGCGTTATAACCGGTAAACGAGCGGGTTTGGGAGTGTGGCCCAAGAAATGACTGCTCGGTTCGCTTTCCGTCCCTGGGTGTGCTGTGGGGGACAGGGGGATAGGCAGTGTTCGCTGGCGCTGTACATGACTGGTGGACTATTCCTCTCTGACGAAGGCTGAGTGAGTACACAGCATAATACCAGCCGTTCTCGTCAGGCTTCCCACTACAGTAACCCGAGGTGCCTGCCCCTTCTCTTTTCCTTCCCTTCCCTTCCCTTCCCTTCCCTTCTCATAAACCAAACCCTACCTAGCTCTCCCGGATGCGTCCCCCATGTGGCCCTAAGCCCAAGAGCTTGCTTCTTTCTGATAAGCGCCGCCCAAGCTGCCCTGGTAATCCCCTCATGGTCCACTTCGGAATGTCCTTTTGACTACCCTGCCAGGGCTCCTTGGATCAAGCTCCTGCTCCTGCCATAAGCTAACTTGGGCCGTCTCGGCCGATCCTACGAACCCTCTGCAGGGTACAGCTCACCCTGGCCCCGCTGATGCTTTTGCGGCTCTTAGCCTCAAGTCATATACATCACTACTTATTCACGGTGTGCAGCTGAGAGTGGAAGGAAGAGATGAAAAAGGGAACGATATCACATATCCCTGACTCACTATCGATCTTTCGAGAAAGCGTGTATCCTCTTGATCTGACACAAGCAAGACACGCCCGATCCGATTGCGTGGCGCCGCCCCCGTTTGTCAACGCCAAACTGCCAGGCCTCAAGGTTCAGCTCCGGCTCTCCATTCTTGTTGGAGTGCCATGGGGATAGACACTCAGCCTCCTGGCCGCTTTTGGCGCTTCAGCTCACCCTCGTCGAGGAACCCCCGTTCTTTAGGCTTCATGCCAAAGGGTCGTCGGCGTACCATGACGAAATGGACTGCTTGACTGCCGACAGCCACGCGCCGATCCGGTCGTTATCACTGGGTGATATACCCGTCCGCTCCTATGAGTTGTTCGAAACATGCATGGCATATGCATGCATTCTCTGCTGCTGACCACAGCGGTTTCCGTTCCAGTACGGGGCAGCTGATGACTCGCCTTGGCAGCAGTGGAACGGGTGCGAGTTCCCGACGACGACCTCTTTCTTGTGTAAGTGAACGGACTAGATTCCTGATTCGGGGAGAAGCAACTCATTTCCCTCCCTTTTTACCCTCATCAGCCGCTACGCTGGGCTGCACGATCGGCCGCAAGTGGCACGCGGGCCCTCTCCAGACAGGTTGCCATGCGACCTCGTTGTGCGCTTACCGTCCCGTGCCGTCTCTCCCCCAATAGCGTGCCGCGGGCAAAACCTACTGTCTCCATCTGAGGTGGGCACAGGAGAGACTATGTATATTCCGCAGTCCGGAGAACTGCTGGATGTGCGCTCTTTCAACACGGGGATGATCGCTAGTGGCATATAACCGCTCTGAGTAGCCCTGTCTGAAAGCAAGACTGTGGAGGCGCAGGAGCTTGGTCGAGACCTTGAATGACTTGTCATATTGCAATTTAACGATGCTCTTCAGCCCGCGCCTGGCCCGCGATGCCGTTGCGGGACATGGCGTGTTCAAGGCTGGATGTGCGATCCGTATTTTCCAACATAGACGGGTGTGTATTGTCAGCGCCAGTGCGACCACCATGGGTAAAACAAAGCTATATGCTACTGGACTGACGAGAAGATGCTATAGCGAACTCTTACCGAGGACGAGAACGCAAGTTGTATGGATGATTTGACGCTATTGCCGCTATTGTTCTAATAATAAACCGACTTGCCAGTGGCCGACGCCGGAGGCGGGGTGTCGGTTATTGTTGTAGTTGTTGTCGCTGATTAGAAAGAATATCAATCGTGCCGCGCGCCTCGTCCTCCCAAGTCGCTGTCGCCTGGGCCGTTTATCCGTTCTTGACTCCACTCGTTTCTTCTGGGGCTCGCCGCCTACATGTAACTGTGTGGGCAGTCGAGGAAGCCGGTGGTGGCCCCGAGCTAAGCAAGCCCCGGGGGCACTGCGCGTATTGGACCTTGGGGCAAGCGTAAGAGAAAGAACACGAAGGGATTAATACGAGTGTCTCTGTTTGGGTGTCGTGACACAATACTCGAGTGCATGCGTACACGTACACATGTATGTGCTACGGCACGAGATGTCGATATTAATATAGCAAATATTGTTTGATTCTGTCATGGTCATATCCATTTAATGCCCGTTAGAGTAGGTAGATATCTACAGCTCTCTCTCTCTCTCTCTCTCTACGCTTCCACTTCCCTCATGGAACCACTCCCCCTCTCCTTTCTCCCGCTCATTCCTTCCCACTCTCCGCTCATCCCCCCTCTTTCTTCGTTTGCCTTAAGTCCCAATCAAGCACAAAAAAAGTCACTATGCAGTAATCGAACATGCAAACACCGAGGAACACCCAATCAACACACGCACAAACACACACGCGCAATATGCAATGCCAAACCCCCTTTGGAACAACAGTCTATCCCCAAAGAATCAGAATCAGAGAACCCTGCCCTCCCCCTCCGGCTGGTAGTAGTAGTAGTGGTTGGCGGTGATAGTAGCAGCAGTTGGTCTAGCCCCGTGTCAAAATACTGCAAAGGCGACCACCCATCTCAAACCTAGCATCGCTCTAAACGCGTGATAGATTTCGTAACATCGTGATATAACATAGCCCCCCAAAAAGTGCGCATCTACCTAGTTCCTACAAACAAACATTTCCCTCCCTGTGCTTCTATGCTGCTGTTCAGCTCCCTCCTTTCGAGAAGAAGCTTCGGCTCCCAAGACTGCTCAAGCTCGCCAAGCTGGCACGGCGCCCGTCGTCTCGAGACACCGCGCCCTCCTTATCTTGAGTTGCCGCTTGCTCCAGCGAAGTAACGCTTGATCTTTGCGTCTTCTTCAGCACAGCTTTTGGTTTCTCCTGCTTCTCCTGTTTCTCCAGCTTGTCCAGCTTCTCCTTGTCTATGACTTCACTATTGTGGCGGCTCTTGGTCAGCTTCCGAGGCTGGCGCTTGGCATCTTTTGGTGCTGGTGCTGCTGTTGGAGCTGCAGGAGCTGCAGGAGTTGTTGATGCTGCGGGTGCTACAGGAGCTGTAGGCGCCGGTGTTGCTGAGCCAGGAGTTTCGATGATGGAGCTCGAATCGGAGACGGAGCCCGGTTTTATGCTCTCATTGGATGGCTGACTGGGAGGTTGCTCGGGCCGAAGAGCCAACTGGCTTGTTTGCGCTGGCACCAGAGATACCGCGGAGCCATTCATGTCCGAGGTGGACATGATGGGCGGACTGGGCGCGGGCTGGTTGTCATAATAACTTCCTCCTCCCGCTTGTTCTATCAGGGGCGGTGTCGGAGGCATGGGGGAGATTCTCGATGGCGCCAACGGTGGGAGTACCTGACCAGTAATGTAAGTATCCAGCTTCCTCCTGAGCAGATCGGCCTTGACAGGTTTGGCCAGGTAATCATTCATCCCCGCGGCCAGGCATTTTTCTCTATCGCCCTGGATCGCGGAAGCTGTCATGGCGATGACCAACACCTTCCTCACGATCTCTATGTCATCCCGTCGCAGGAGCTTAGTAGCTTCGTAGCCGTCCAGAATAGGCATTTGCACATCCATGAGAACGACGTGGTAAGGGTTGCCCGACTTGGCCTGCTCCCGTAGGCCCTCGACCGCCTTGAGACCGTTTTCGTACGCATCCACTTTGGTATAACCCAGTTTGCGGACATACTGGATGGCTATCCTCTGGTTGATGAGGTTGTCCTCGGCAATGCATACTCGTATCTCATCCTTGGGAATCCGGGTCAGGTCCATGAAAGGATTGGGGGGTGGGTTCGTGCTGTTCTTGGCCGTTTTCTGAGGCTTGTCGATGATCTGTGGCATATGGATAGTCTGTGCATCGCCAGCAGAGACTTCTGGCTTCGCCTTGTCAAAAGTGACGCTGAACCAGACCGTCGTGCCAATGTTTTCCTCGCTTTCCAGTTCGATCCTTCCCTTCATCATGGTTTCGATAAGAGACTTGCAAATGCTGAGGCCCAGGCCGCTGCCGCCGTACTTTCTGGCGGTGCTAGCATCTGCTTGGCTGAATGGCTGGAACAACTTGATCAACTGCTCGCGAGGAATTCCAATGCCAGTGTCCCGGACCCAGAAGGTCAGTGTCGCGTTCTCGGCTGTTTCGGAATCGATCCTGGCCCCTATTGTGACGGCCCCGTCTTCCGTGAACTTGAGACTGTTGGAGATCAGGTTGCCAAGCACCTGGTGCAGGCGGATCGGATCTCCATATATGAGCATCGGGGGAAGGTTAATGTCCTGGATTATCTTCACGTTCTTCTTTGATGTCTTCTCTCGGTTGCTGTACGAGGCAGCTCGGACGACTTCCTTGACCATCTCCTCAGGATGGAACGCAACAATGTATAGTTTCATCTTGTCCGCTTCAATCTTGGAGAAGTCGAGGATATCATTGATGACGGCGAGGAGCAGGTCCGCCGAGACTCGGATAGAGTCGGCCATCTCGAGCTGTTCTCTGTTGAGGTTGCTGTCTCTGAGCAGCTCCGAGTTGCCGATGACACCGTTCAGTGGTGTACGCAGCTCGTGCGAAACGTTGGCCAGGAATATCGATTTGGCCTTGGCAGCCTCCTCGGCTATCTTGACGTTCCGTAGTGCTTTCGCTTCGGCATGCTTTGCCTTGGTTTCGGCTTCCAAAGCTTGTGCAAGAGCCTGCTTCTGAACCTCGACCATGCCGACGTTCTCGGCAGACACCTTCTCTATCGCTTTCATCGACAGCGCGTTTGAATAACTGATGCCGATCTGGTTGACTAGCAGCTGCAACACTGTCACGTTCCTGTCGGTGAATGCACCAGGCTCCCCCTCGAGGTATAGAACACCGAGCAGGGGCTTCGAACCGTGGCAGATGGGGATCGCGATAACAGCCTTGCTGAGCGGGTTCCTCTGTAGCCACATCTCGCTCACGTTGCCGAATCTCTCATCCTTGATGAGATCTGGAATGAAAACCGCCTCCCGGAAGCGTGTGCAGTACAGTACAACGTTCTCGGCAACAAGAGAAGTGCCTGCTAATGGTCTTGGAGGCATATGTGCAGCAGCCCCCTTGTCGGGCTCGCCACTGGCGGCAACACACCAGGCCTCTTCCTCGGCCTCCTCGTCCTGTACAACAATGGCAGCTTGCGTAGCGGATCCACCGCAGGTCTGCAAGATGACATCGCACATAGTTCTCAGTAGTGTATCGACCTGCAATACGGATGAGATGACCTGCGAAGACATCAGGATTGCGTGCAGGTCAATCATGTCCAATGTAGGAAGCCCGACACCAGATTCAGGCTGTACCGAACCCCGCCAGGCAGCCATTCGGGTCTCTCTCGACTCGGCAATGGTGGCTTGCTGTGACCTCTGGACATCGTCGTCTTCAGGGTAAGCCACGGATGCGGTGTCGCCCGCAAAGTCCGTCTGCACACCGGCCTCGACCGTTCTCATGTTCTGCGTAGGTCCGTAAAGAAGCAGAGCATGCTCCTCCTCGATACGGCGTGCAATGCCGATAGCACCCAGCTGTTGCCATAGGCCAACCGATTCCCGCAACACAGCTCGGGCCGATCTCCTGGCAGACTGTCGAATAAAAAAGCCGGCCATCAGGAAATTCCCCAGGGCCTCTTCGAAAGTGAAGTTGTGCTCAGATGCGTGGTCGAGTCCAGTCTCATACAGGCGCATTGCTTCTCCGTGATCCCGGGAGAGCTCGGCGATCAAGGCATCCATGTATCTTGACCAGGATAGATAGTTTACATCGGACACTATCTGCCAGTCCTTGATCTGTTTGTTGTACTCTTGCAGCAAGGCCATGGTGTCCTGGACTTCCTTTTGCAGGTCTTCGGCCTTGTTGCGTGGATCGGCAAGCTTTTGGAACAAGAGGCCAGTTAATGAGAGGCTGTAGAACAGGAGTACAACCCGAGTGTTCCGGCCAGACCATAGGAGATGTATTTTCTCAATGCACCTTCGTCCGATCTCACAGGCCTGCTCGTAATGACCGTACAGATACATGGGAATGATCTCGTTTGCTTCGTATAGAAGCAAGGACCTGCCGTCATCCCTAGCGGCACTGCTCAACCAGTCCTTGTAGCCTGTGGAGGAGTGTTGCGGATCGGACATCACCTCAAGAGGCTTTGTGGTCTGCGTTTTGCCTGCCATCGCACGGCAAGTCTGCCTGACAGATATGAGCATTGGGCCACCTCGAGTATCCAGATGCCACCCGGAGATCTCTTCACAGCAGTATTGACAGATTGCTTCAAGGTCTGCATAATTCTCGCTGGCGTACAACCGGGTTTGCGCAGAATACCCGAAGCTGAGAATGACCGATAACCGGTCGCCGGCAGCGGCAGCAAACTCAATTGCCTGCTCCAACTGACTGACTGTAACGCCGATAGGGATACGAACGTGGGCTACCAGGTTAGTGTATATCATATATCCACGCGCCGATGAAAATGGATCTCTCAGTCGGTCTAGTAGCTCCATGCTTTGGCTGCCCAGCTCGGCCGCAAACCCCACCATGTTGAAGCGTGTCAAGGCTATGGTAGCCACATATAGGAAGGCTGTTGCGGACTGCGGGTATGAGCCCTGATTTAGGTGTAGCCGCAGCATCGTCAAAGTGAGGTTGTAGAAGCTAAGGCTGTCGCTCCACCAGGCTGCAGTGCAGGCGTCTGCGAGTATGGCCCCAACCGACACAAGCTGAGGGTCACTGCTTGTGGAGTTCAGGAGCGTCATGCGGTCCGTAGACGCGACTTGAGTTGATAGTTTCATGAACTCTGCGTCGAGCGACTCGAATGTCACACTTGGGCCATCGTCGAAATCGACCTGTAGTTGCTCGAGACTGCTCTTCAGTATGCTCAGCGCGGTTTGCGAATCACCGTTCTGGGCTGAGATTCGCGATTGTATGAGCCAAGCTGATGCCTTGTCCCCTGCGGTTCTCGCATGGTGGAAGATCGTGTCCAGGAAGCGATGGGCAGTAGTGTTCTGCCCCATATAGACGTAACACTCTGCTGCGCGCAGATATAGCTGCAGCGTCTCCTCGTACTCAACGTCGTCTTGGGTCTCATCCCAGGGATCTGTTTCTTGCAAGAGCTCGATGGCGCTGGAGAAGTACTTGGCAGCGGTTGGTCGAGCGCCATTTTCGACTGCAACCGACGCGCGTTCAGTCAGATATTTCCTGTATGGTTTTCGAGATTTCACCCTGGCCTTGATCTCGGACAGGGCTTCACATATGTGCGATGCGGTGCTGTCCCGTGACCTTATGCCGGAGTATAACGACTCCTTCATCAAGGTCTGTGCAATATGGAAATGCATGTTGCTCTTGTTGCACTCGCGCAGACAAGAAGCCGCCTGGATGTACCGGTCGTGAGTAAATCGAAACCGGTCGTCAGTTTCCCCTTGAACAATGATGTATGCTGCGATGGCTGCTTGTAGCCCAGCAACTGCTTCTTCTTTCGTGTATCTTGTGTGAAGCTCGGAACCCTCAGCGCACATGCAGTCAACCGTGTTTGAATCAAGATCAAGAAGTGTGCAGATAAGCTGGAACGAGAACGAAGTTCCAACTAAAGAGGCCCAGGCGAGCAATGACCGAGAGGCTGGAGGTAGCTCACTCAGTCTACGGGTCACAAAGTCAGTGTCTAGAAGGTCGTAGTCATGCTCGCTCTTGAACTGGTCGAATAGCTTATTCAGATCATATAGCCAACGATTTTCCTTGTATTCGTACCATATGCACTTCGAGCGGTAAGCGGCACCAAGCATTTCGCGCATGTAGAAAGGGTTTCCCTGAGTTTTGGCCTGGATGACGATTGCTAATGGTTCGATCTCAGGGATGGGCCTGCATAGTGTCGATGCGACATAATGCTGGATTTCAGATTCGATCAGCGGCTCCAAGACAATTCGAGTGATGCGGGGTCCGTTGGCTTTAGGATGTTCTTCGGAGTCAGACGGCTGTAAGACCTTCATAACCTCTTCGGCAGTAATCTCCTCCGGCCTATAGGTCACGATAACAACCATCTTCAGCCTTGCCCCGATCATCTGCGTGATGAGTTCTAGGCTCTCATCGTCGCTATAATGCAGGTCATCCAATACAAAGCAGATGAAATGGTATGTGGTAAAAATCCGGAGTATATCTAGGAACGTGTTCATTAGACGAATGGTCTTCGTGGAGGCACCAGAACGAAGAAACTCCTGGGAGGTCTGGGACGGGACCCGTGGACTTCTTGCTTGGGCGCCGGGGAGCTCCCAGGAGATGAACCACGCCTCCGAATAGTAGCTCGGATGTTGTCGTTCTTGGAAGGGCTTTGTGCCGCAGAAGCCGACCGTTGCACCATGGTTTCGGCAGGACCGAACAGATGCTCTGGTAGGCCGAGTAGTTTGTGAAGCATTGGCCAAATGGGGCGGACATACTCCTTCAGGGCCATGTGAAGCGGCGTCTCGGTGTTCCTTTCCACAAACACTTGCCTGAAAAGAGACGAAACCAGCTTGAGCAGTGGCCCAAAAGCGGTCCTCCTGGCTGTGTCGAATTTGGAAGTGGCACAGTAGCCCCTTCTTTTGGCATCTGTAAGCACTTGCTGCGCGAGCGTTGATTTGCCGAGGCCTCCGGCTCCTTCAATGACGACCACCTCGCAATGGCCTCTCCTTCGGAATTTGGTCGAGCCAAGCTGCCGGGAGAGCGAGCAGTTGCTCTCGATACCACTATGCCTCGTTTGCCTGTCGCCGAAGCCATCTGTGAGACTCTTCGTTTCAAAAGATACGGACTGGTGCCGTTCCCAGGCTCGTGTTATTCTTGGGGCGCCGGACGAATGGCCCGACGAGGCAGTTTCTCCAGATATCGTGGGGGTTTCATTGCCATTCAGCAGAGTATTGAAGCCCGTTCTCGAGATTCTTGTGTCCGCCGAGAGCGTCTGGTTTGTGAACGAGCCACTTCTGCGATTCGGGCCGCCTTCAACAGAGCTTGCGCCCTCGCTTGAGCCATCAGCAGCGTCTAGGAAATCGTTTGACAGGGCCGAACCATCAGAGAATCTATTGCTGGCAGTGACAGAGCTCTGATGTGTTCTGGCCACCCGCTCGATAACTTTGATCATGGCCTGCCTCTCCCTTGAGCGGCCGATCATGTTTGTGGGCAGCATGAAAAAGAGCTAACATCTCGCGATGCTATGTTCCAAGACCTCAGAGCAAGATTATCTCCCCTAGACAGGTGCTCCTTGACCATTTGAAAATCGAACCGCAAACCACTAACGGAATGATAGCGATCATGGATATTCTTAGCCGTGCATTTCTGTATAATCCGGCCAAGCACGTCCGGCGCATCTAGTCGTGTGGTAGACACGAGGGGTATCCGTTTGCCCAATACAGACTGTATTATATCTAGTGGCGTGGGCGCATTGAAGACCGGTTGTTGCGTGAGGAGTTGCCAAAAGAGGATACCTATCGAGTATATGTCGGTTCGAGTATCGGGCTCAGCCGGCATACGGCCCGTCTGCTCAGGGCTGATGTACACCAACTTGTGCTTCGCCCCTAGCTCTTTGGATAGAGTAGACCAGCCGGTGCTGGTGAGGCCATGCTCGAACGTCCGCAGCCCCGAGCCGAAGCCAGTTAATTTGACTTGGTTTTCCCCGATGTTGTAATGAAAAGTGTCGCCCCGTATCTCGCCATGTATCATGCCGTGCCGGTGGTGGAGGATCTCTAAACACTGGGTGGCGCCAATGGCAAAGTCGAGGAAATGTTGCAGGCTGATCGGCTCGTCCAGGTTGAAATGCTCACGCCGATCAGCTTCCCATCTATCTTCTACCCGTTTGGCATAGTAGTACGCAGGCCCCAGGTCCATCACCTCCGACAAGTAGTTGGGACCGGGTGATTCGTAGATGGCGACCACAATCGGCCCACGGTCGCTTGGCTGCGGGGGCAGCCTGATCAAATCTATCGGTTTCACGATATGGTCTCCGTTCGGGTCGGAGGTGGCAATGAGGTTCTTGCAGGTGTGGAAGACCCGTTCCTCTCGCAAGACATGGTAGGAAACACGCGCGACTACCGGCTGCTCTTCGAGGTTGGAAAGGTCGGGGCCCGAGGCGTTCGGGGTGGACGCTGACGATTTATCGCTGCCAGCTTCGTCCTGGGGAGCCGGGCTGGTAGAGGAGCGTCCGGCGTAAGTAGGAGGGCTCGTGACATATTGAGAGGGGGTCGTCGCTGTCGAGTAGGGCGACACGAAGCGTGTGCCGGCGACGTGCCAGTTATCATATGTCGAGTGGACGAGATCGGGCGACTCCCAAGAGTAGCCAGCGATCTGGCCCAGACGTTCCAAGATGCGCGCTGGCGGATCGAGCTGGTCGTCTATCACGACCACAGAGCCGCCGTCCATGGCGACGTCTAAGGGATCATAGGCCAGGCAGACTAAACTAGCAGCAGGTCGAGCTTTCAGGTCTGTCCGTCTTGAAGGATCGAGATGTGGTGTTGGGGAACGCGGGTGTGGCGCTCATGGGTTCGTCGGTTACTGGACATAGCAGGGACTCTTTTTCTTCTTTTCTTTTTTGTCCCCTTCCTCGGTTCTCGACGAATATGGCAACCGCAAAAGCCAAAGGGTCCAAAAGTGAGCAGTGACCGCCCTTGTGGAGATGGAAATGGTGAGTAAGTACAAGTGAGTTAAGTAAAGTGCGCGAAGGGCGTCAATGTTGGTCGCGCTGGGGGGTGCGGGCAGCCCAGCAGGCAAAAAGTGGGCTAGAGCTATGCTAGGTTAGGTGCTTTGCGTTGCGTTGCTTTGCTTTGCTTTGCTTCGGCTTGGTGTGCTGTGTGCTGTGTGCACAGAACAGAAAGCTGCGCTTCAGGACCTTTCTGTAACGGTCGATTGCCGAAGAGGACGAAGAGGATGTCGGCAGCGATACCCAAGTAGGGCAGGTAGGTAGGGATTGGGAAACAAGACAGCCTATGTACGGTATGTAGGTACGTACGTACGTGCAGTGCAAGCAAGGCCCGAACTACTCGGCCTCTCTCTCTCTCGCTCTCTCTCTCTCGCTCTCTCTCTTTTTTCTTCTTCGTCTTCGTCAAGGGACCCCGACTGCCAATACTCTGCTTGCCAGTTTGCTGCTCGTGGTCGTGGGTGGAGAAGGACTCACTCAAGACGAAGGGCAACAAATTAAATTCGGATAATCCCTTGTCTGCGCTTCTCTTCGGGCTGCCATAGTGGATAGCTAGTGGATAAGCCGGATGGGGTATCCAGAAGTATCCCCTACCTAACCTCGCAAATTCAAGTGTTTCTTCCTTGTTTCCTGCCGTCTATTCCAGTGCCATCTACATCTCGAACGCTGGCAGCAAGCCAGAGAGCCCCCTTCGCGGGATCCCGTCCTCTGCACCCATGGCAAATGCCGAAAGTGCGCAAATTTCAACCCGTCCCCCTCGTCCTCTCCGCCCCTCTGCCCCTCGGGAAGATAGCAGAGGTCACGACAAGGGGGGGCAAGGCCAAGGGAACAAGCTTATGTAGCAGTAGGCCTACAGCACTGACGTATGATGTAAGAGACGCCCCATCCGTGGCACATGGCTTCCGAGGGGGCCCTGGTCAACACGTCGACTTTCTCCTTGGCTGTGTACCGACAGGTATGGAGTATGGGCATGAGCCCGAAAACCGTCCACAACACTCGATATCTACAGAATGAGGTGAATTATATCCATGCTCCAGACGGGGAGCCTTCCCGACGACAGCTTACGCTAAAGGGCAAAGGCTCGATCCTTAGCACTTCGACAACTTATTAGCACATGGGCTATGACTATGTATGTACGGTACTAACCTACATTATGTATTGTACATGCCTTACCACCCACCACCTGCTACATGCTACCTACCCTTACCACCACTACTACAGTACACTACCACGCACACTACGAGACATCAATCAGGTCGGGCCAATCTATTCCTGTTCCAGCATAATTGATGTGCATTAGTCCAATGAAATAGTCGGTCAAGGACCCCCAAAAGTTCAGCGAATAACAACGGCCGACCATGCAGGAATAGGAGATTACTCAAGGCAACTGCAGGTGTTTGCTCTGCTAATACATGTTCCAAACATGCCAATTCGTGCAGTCCATCATCATGCGCAGGATGCACGCTGCTCTGCTCATGACTATACCAATCCATCCTGTAAAGGGCTCACTCAACACGCAGTCATCCGGTGCCATAAAATCATCAAATTTCGCTCAAGTCTATAGCTCTATAGCGATACATCTACCCTCCCATTCCCTCGGGATTGCCTGTTTTGTTTTAGCCAAGCACGCCCGCGAGACCCCCAGCCTGGTCCCATTCAAATAGCATCTCGTCAAATCTCGTAGCAGGTATATTCTCCCGAAAACTCCGGCTGCCATGCTTCGTCGTATCTAAGGAAGAAACGAAGCCCATATCAAATGCTTCCAACGCAAATGCAAATATACCATAGAATATCCCCGGCAACTCTACTTGATTTGCTCAAACACTCTATTTGGGGTGCGAGGGCAGACCGGCCTTCTTCGCGGCGATGGGGCCCTGGTTGAGACGGCGCTCGCCGTTCTGGCGGCCGTTGACGAAGTCAGGGTAGTTGAGAGTAAGCTCAACGGCGCCGTTCAGAATGTGATCGGCGGCCTCCACACCGAGCATGAACGAATGGTCCTGGTTACCGACTTCGTATCGCCAGCTGCCGAATCGGCCACGAGAGTAGATGTCCATATCCTGGAGCTTGGGGAGAAGCTCCTTGAGGACGCCCTCACGCTCCAGGGCAGGGGTAGGGTAACCGTGGTCAAACTTGCGGTGGTAGGTGGAGACAATCTCGTCCTCAGGCTTGATCATCTCGGTGTTGATCAGACCCTGGATGCAGTCGCGGAGAAGGTTGGCCTCGTCCACAGGCTTCTTGGTCGACTGAGAGACCTCGAGCATGATGGACCAGTAAGGACCCTCCTTGGCCTCAGTGCTCTGAGGCTTGCTGCCGTCAGCCAGCTGCTGGGTGGCGAGCTTGACGTCCTTCTGAGGCTGGTTGTAGGGAGAGTAGTTGGAGAAGATGGTGGCACGGTAGAAGGGGCAGTTGTCCTCGGGGAAGTAGAGCTGTTGGCATGTCAGTATCCCGTTCTTGGAGTAGTCATGAGATGCATTGACTTACCCAGCACTTGTCGCCAATGCGCTCAGGGCGCTCGCCTCGCAGACCGACACCAATGACGTGGGTAGACGAGTAGTACAGGCCCTTGCTAAGATCGACCAGCTCCTTGTTGTCCATGGCCTCGACCAAGTGGTCAACAGCCATGGTGGAAACCAGCTTCTCGTAGCCGATGGTGGTACCATCGGCCATGGTGACCTGCTTCTTGGCAGCGTTCACCTTTGAAACGGTGCCCTTCTTGCCGAAACGCTTGTTCTCGTTGGGGAGAGTGTCGGCAACAGCGATCCAGATACCACCAGTGCCATCGCGAGCAGGGAACTTGAAAGTGGCGTTGGGGCCCCAGTTTCCAGCAACCTTGTTCAGGATGACGTTCTTGGTGACAGTCTTGACATCAGGGGCAGCGACACGCTCACCGAGCCAAGCGGCTTGCATCTGTCATGTTCTGTGAGAAGATAGCCGGCGAATCTCAGGGTCGGGGGAAACTTACGTCGGTGGTGGGAACGGCCCAGACCTTGTAGTTGTATGGCCTCATGAAGATGTTGGCAATGCCCTCACCAGTCATGCGGAGGATCCACTCGTCAAAGTTCTTGGGCTTGGTGTTGGCAACACGGCACTCGAGGGCGGAGTCGATGAGGCCGTTCATGCAGACAACCTGGTCCTCCTTGGGCAGCATGGAGATGTTGTTCTGGAAGGGGTAAGGGACCCAGAGGCCCTTGTAGCGGACGTAGGAGATACGCTGGTGGGTGTACCAGTCATCCTCCTTGGGCAGGGCCTCGTCGATGCAGTCGTCGAAGTACTTGTAGTGGGAGAAGATAACGTGGCCGCCAACATCGTACAGCTGCAGATCGAATTATCATTAGCTCCGGTGCTCTCGAGCTGTTCGGAAATGGCAGTAGACTTACGAAACCCTCGGGGGTGACATCTGTGGAGGCGAGACCTCCGGCCTTCTCGCTCGAGTCGACAATCAACCAAGAGGCACCCTGGACCTGGTGCAGACGCTTCGCAGCACCTGAGATGGGTTAGCTCGCTGGAATGGCTTCGCAGTCGATCGTGTACTCACCAAGACCGGTAGGGCCCGCGCCAATAACGAGAACATCGACGTTGCTGTTCAATTGTTGTCAGTACGGTGGTTCAGTGCAGTCGGGGAGCTAGCTAGCGTATGGCAGGCAGGCAGGCAGGTAAAGACAGCGCCCATTGGGAACAATGGCAGGCGCCAATGGGTGAAGCAGCAGCTCGAGGATGTACTTACATGTCAGCCATTTTGCTTTCTTCTTTCAAATCTGTGGTGGTGACTGGGGATGCGAGGGGGTTCTCGAGTTCTTGGGACAGGAGAAGTCTTGAGGGGAAAGTTGTGAATTCGGACGGTGAGGAGGAAGCGGTATTAGAATAAAACAAACGACCCCACCCATACCAGGATTTCCCAAGCAGTTAGTTAGTTCATATTCTTATAGATCATGTACCGGTTTGTTTACTTCTCGGGTCTATTGAACGTTGCGACTTGAGGGAGGTGGCAGGTAGCGCCCGGAAAAGGTACCTGGGCCGGGGGTCGATAGTCGGCCTACCCCTCATGTCCTCCCACCTCAGCTTGCGCAAGGGGATGTACCATTCCCTGCCCAGTACTCGAGTCGCGGGGTCGATCCAGGGCGATCCAGCCAACAAATCAATTCACTTTTTCTCCTACACCGCACCTAAAAAGGTCAAGCTATCTCGTTGTACCTCCTCCAATTAGTTAAGCGAGCTCCCCGTCTGCATTCTGGCCTCCAGACTCTGCACCTCGCTCTCGAAAAGAACACTCGTCACTTCCTTCGTTCAAATAGGGGGGGCTATTCTGGGGGGCCTATACTGGAGACAAAGGCCGCCCATCATGGAAAAAAAGAGGGCCTGGTTCGAAGCGCAGATCTCGGGAGGGTTGCACCAGGAGCCGTCGCTCACTTCCCAATTCACTATCCTGTTTGCCCCCCTTTTTGGATGCGTGATGCGCGCGTCGCGGAGGGGAGGCAGACTTGCAGAGAGCACTGGGCGGCCGCGGCGGCGACGGGCAGGCTTGCTTCTGAAAGCTTAGAGATGACTTGGCGACAAGCTTAGATACACACGCGCGCACACACACACACACACAACGAGAAACATGGACCATTTGATTGATACCGGCCTCTTAGATGTGCGAGTAGGTCGGCAGAAGGTTGTGATGGCATGCTGCGAGACCGAGCTCTATCGCACACAACATGCACCTACTGTTCGACAATCCTATTTCATCATTGTTTCCACAGCAGCCGCAACAGTCCACGACAATCGACCTTATACCCTTGCATTTCAATTTTGGGTGAAATGAAGCAATATCCACCGCCCGCATCTGTCACGTATTTCTCACATGTCCGAGCTTGGCGTTCCGGTTTCATCCTTCCACGAGAGGTTTAGATCCCAGATGCTGTGCACACCCCAAGCTGCCATGCCTTGCCCACTGCTACCATATGGTGCCATTTTAGTTTCGCTCCGTCAGCACCTCAGCGTTGTGCAACAATTGGCTTTTCTTTACCCGTTGGCGCGGACAAGGCATGACGGGCCTAAAACAGCCAACACTCCAAGAAGAAAGGGCTGACAAACAGTCCCGGCCGCTGGAGATCAACAGATAAGCGGACTGGCCGTAAAGCACTTCTGCCGCCCTGCGATTGGCCCGTCGCCTTTCCTGATCGCCCAGCGTCCTCAACGTGAAAACCCTGCCATTGGGCTAGAACTATAGTCAGGAACAAACGAACGTGAACCCCCTTTCCCCTAGTCGTTGCCACTATGCAGTCTAATAATACTACTTGCTGACTACTATCCGCTAACAGCCCTTTGCTGCCCCAACTGCTGGATGGTGCACTGCGGGCGTTCAATACTGCCGGCCTATTTGCAGTAGCATTCAGCTTCCAGCTTCCATTTCCCAGCAGTTCGCTGCTATCGGTGGACCGACGTTCTAGGTACATGCTGTACATATGTATGCACAATGAGGGTGTGGGTGGGTGCGTGGGTGGTATCCCTCGCCGGCTTTATTTCACAGACCTTGCTTTTTCTTGACTGACTAGTGGGCGACGTCGAATTGACCACGGTTTATGGGTCTTGACAGATCATCTAATTTCGATAAGAACAAGCAGCAACCTCAGCCAGTCGTCTGTGCATGCGTTTGCGGCGCCCATCAACGGGAACACACAAGCCCTCAGCTCTAAGCAACGAGGCTCCCATGTATGTGAGGCGTGTGTATGCGTGCCTCTGTGCTGGCCATGTAATCAGCCCTCCCGGCACGCCTCCTTGGGCGGCTGCTGAATAGGGGGCCGTTGCAGCACTGAATTCCGTCGCAAGGGAGTGGGGTAGATCTACGCAATCAGTTGCTGGGAAGGGCTGCGAAACCGCCGTCTCATGTTGAGATTCTGGCAGCACTGTTTGCTCGGTTGTCCGTTCGCTTCCTGCTGCTTCCTGCTGCTGGGGGCTGCAAGAGGGAAAAGACCGGATCTGCTGTCGATCAGGCCAGACTGCGTTCAGGGCGTGGGCTGCTAAGCAAGCCTTTCCCGGGAAGAGTAGCTCACGATGGCTTAGCACGATTCAGTTTCGTGCTAATAATAAGTCATTGTCTGCAGTATATGGTTCTCGTCGACTTCCACGCCCATGACGAAAGCTGTCTCACAAAATGGGCTACCGGCGGATGCGACAAAGCTTCTTCCACCTCTTACGCGGCCGATTGCTCTGCCCAAAGGAGAAAATTCTCGGCTGCTGGGGTCCACAAGCAGTCGCAATGCATGATCGAGTGCGCTGTTCCACCAAACACCTACTTGCATACATCTGGCCAGAACTTAGGTAACCAATACGAGGCGGGCGACACTCTTCGAGATGCAGGTGTCTGACTCGACTATACGATACCGTCAACTCTCTACTATTCTCGTGTTCCCCGAGAAGAGCGCCAGTGATAAGGCATTTACGACTAGGCCAATACGCGTAAAAAGCCACCCTCATTTCGAGCCCGGTCTTGTAGTAGAAAGTATAGCCGTGCAATCTACGGGAACTAGCATTCCAGCTGCCAAACGGGATAATTGAAGCAGTGAGAACTTTTTCCGCCTGGGCGCACGACATTAGCCTCGAGCAGCACGTACGCAGCGAATTTGGCGGTTTCCTGGAGTCCAGCACTGAGTCCACCGTCCAAGCCCACTGTCCAAGCCCACTGTGTTTGCTTGATAAATGCTTGTTTCCCAATCCCACGGGTGGTGCACACTGTAGCGCGGTCGCTGTTCCGGGGACGACGAACAGCGCGAATTGGCGTCCGTGGTGCCCCGCGATGGTGATTCATTGCGACGCTGGGCGGGCTGGCTCCTATAACTATGGGTGCGATGACAATGTCATCAACCCAAGGCATTGAACAGGAAGAGGCTCTGGCGTTCGGGACAGCTGGACGATGGGGAAGCGGGTTGGCGGGTCGTTGATTCGTCACCTCTCCTACCAAGTAAGCTCTGTACGCCGGAGTGTGGCCTCCAAAGATTACCATTGTCCTCTGCATATGTCGATGACAATTTACCTTTTGGGATGCCGGCTGCCATTGCAGCCAAGCAAAGCAAGCGAGAGGGCTGGCTGAGTGCATGTGCATCTTCGGGGGTATTAAGCGGTATTGAGGCAATGTCAGGATGGTATCTATAACCCTGTATAGGGAGTACCTACATACTCTTCGAGATATACATCTAGATATCTGCAGGGGTGGGCTTTCCAACCGCGGGAGGAGCCTCCACCCACCACTATCTACTGCACGCAGACCAATGCAATCTTGTCCTTGCCGGGGGTGCTAAAAGCACAAACACCGAATAGGATGTAATGACCGCCGCGGAAAGGATAAATAATGCAGCATGCTTTTCTTGCTTTTGTCCATTGCAGACACGACGAATAGTGATGGCACGTCGTTGTTTCAGGGTCCCGGAAGGCAGCCAAGCCACCACGGCCGATTTTGAGTTGTGTTGTGTTGGCTGTAGTTTTGGTGCGACAGGCACTGAAGGCCCTGAAGGCCCTGAAAGATTCCCGCCAAGGGTCACCCGAAGTCTAGAAGCCGGTCGGCTGGAATGGTGCCAAAGTCTAGGTAGAAAACGTGCTGGGGGCCGCGACTATTCGGACAGCAGCGGCGACTAGTCGTCAATGTTTATTTGCTAAAGATGGAAGTTTATGTACGGCTGCTGTGACGGGCCAGCTGAGTGCTGAAGTGCGCATTGAGCAAGCCAGATTGGAATTTATCCAAGGACAGCAGCAACAAACAACAGCGAGCAGGATTAGGCCCGATCACACATTGCAATAGCACTGCAAATCTGTGACGATCTTTTGCAGAGCTTGGGGCAGGCTGGCGCGTCCACCCCTAATGAAGTACCGGGCCCGGATGCCTGCCCCCCACCGTCCACTGACGTGAGTGAATGCGTGCCTCCAAATGTACCAACCAGCCTCTCTCGCTGTCCAGGCCCATCACCCATGCCATATGCTGTGCCGCCGAGTCGGCGGCGATTCAGCAATGTACCTCCAGTACATGCTACAGATCAGCTCCCCGGGTAACCTAGAACAGAGCACTGGAGGGTACTCGGTCGTGCGTAGTGCAGTGCGCGTGCTGTATGCTGCCCCCCCTATCTGCCTATCTCCCTTCCCCCTCCCTCAAACCACCCACCACCTGTCCTGTCCTGTCCGTCCTAGGTCCTAGGTCCTAGGTTAAATAATCCCAGATCAAACCTGCGTGGGTGGGTGGAGCCCTGCCATAACTCAAATAATGCAGCCCTTTTTGCCAACTTCCCAGTTTGCCCTCAATTGATTTAACTCTTCCTCCTCCCCTAAACAAAACACCAAGCCCGTCTTCTCTCCTCCTGCGATCCCTTCTCTGTACTCTTCAATCTCCTTTTGAAGCCGGTCCAGACAAGGTCAACGCTCTGCGCGGTCTTGGAATAGTCACTTCTCGACTTGCTCTCACCAGACATCCCGGTCCTTTCTAGGCCATCTGCACTCGTTACATCCCTCTCATTCTTGATACCACTGTACTGTACACTTCTCTTTTATAGCATCCTTTTAATCTTTCCCCCATACCAACGACAAAATGAGCGGCGAAGAGAAGACCAGAGTCTCGGGCGAGATCCCGCGGCCTGAGCCCAAGGGCCCCATTCTGCCCGCCCCTGCTACCGATAAGTCGGATGCTCTTGGCCTGAGCCTGAACATCCACCCGGCACTATATGTCACGTACGTCGATGATCCAGCTGTGGCGCGCGGCGCCCTCCCTTGTTACGGAAGGAACATAGATCGCTAACTAAGAGGCACACACAGAGTCTGGATCGCTTGCTCGTCATCCGTCATTCTGTTCAACAAATGGATTCTCGACACCCTCAACTTCCGTAAGTCGCACCGCCAGCGCCGATTCGCGCACTTGCTGCGGTGAAACACGATACTGAGACTAGACAGGTTATCCCGTCATCCTCACGACGTACCACTTGACGTTCGCCACGATCATGACGCAAATCCTCGCCCGCTACACCCACCTCCTTGACGGCCGCAAGACCGTCAAGATGACTGGCCGCGTCTACTTGCGCGCCATTGTGCCCATCGGTGTCTTCTTCAGCTTGAGTTTGATCTGCGGCAACCTGACCTACCTGTATCTCAGTGTTGCCTTCATCCAGATGCTCAAGGCCACTACGCCCGTCGCTGTCCTCCTTTCCAGTTGGGTAATGGGAATTGCCCAGCCCAATATGAAGGTTTTGATGAACGTCTCGGCCATTGTTGTTGGTGTCATGATTGCCTCCTTCGGAGAGATCAAGTTCGTCTGGGTCGGCTTCTTCTTCCAAATTGGTGGTGTCGTCTTCGAGGCTGTCCGTCTCAACTTGGTTCAGGCTCTCCTCAGCTCCGCCGAGTACAAGATGGATCCTTTGGTCTCTGTGTACTACTTCGCTCCCGTTTGCGCTGTCATGAACGGTATTGTTGCTCTTTTCTGGGAGGTGCCCAAGGTTTCCATGGACCAGGTCTACCACGTTGGTCTGTTCACTTTCTTCCTGAACGGTCTTTGCGCCTTCATGCTTAACGTTTCCGTTGTGCTTCTGGTAAGTCTTGCAACCCCCGGTCCTCATGAGGGACAAATGCTGACAGACGAAATTACAGATCGGCAAGACCTCCTCCCTTGTCATGACCCTCTGCGGTGTCCTCAAGGATGTGCTCCTCGTGGCTGCCTCCATGCTGATTTGGGGTACTCCTATCTCGGGTCTCCAGGCCTTCGGTTACACCATTGCTCTTGGTGGCATGATTTACTACAAGCTTGGTTACGAGGCTATCAAGGGCTATGCTGCCGAGGGTGGCCGCCAGTGGGCTGAACTTGGCCAGACCAAGCCTGTTCTGCGCAAGGTCATCGCTATCTCGGTTGGCTTGTTCGTCATATTCGTCCTCTTCGGAGGCTTGGCCCCGACTTACGCCCCTGAGTACGACCCTTCCAAGTACATGTCTGAGGCCGCTGCGAAGTACGGCTGGAACTCATGAGGGGGTGAGAATCAATGAATGGGTACAACACCTGTTTATTATATGACATTTGATATTACGAGGCGAGGTCCGGAGTTCATAATGGCAAAACCGCCACGAGATGATGATGACGTGGTGGTTCGATCACTGGGCAAACCCCCCAGGAGCTATGAACAGTGATCATAGCAGGATGGGATCCTGATATTTCCAGTACATAATTTGCACCCATTTTCTTCCTTCCCATTTTGCGCCCTTTTTATACAAGGAAGCCACTTGATTGGATCCTTTCTCATTCACCCGGGCCTTCCTCCTATCTATAAGGAAGGGCCTGTCAGTGTTTGATTGTACAGCTATAGAACACAGGAAAGGCGTCGAGAGCAAAGGACTCGGTGGGACGGAGATGTTTCACGACAAAAAGTGTCCGGATGTAACTTAGAGAACGGCGCTGGGCGAATAGACAAATCTTGAATGTAAAACATCGAATATATTTGGACCACACTTCAAATACCAGCAGTTCGGATACTGTGGATTGTATTTTTACCTCTTCAGCTACCTAGCAGAGAGCAAACTATAGATAATAGCAAGTGAACAAAATCCTTGACCTATATTTTGATACTCGATCATAGATGCCTACCTTTTCGTGTGGACTGCATGACTACGTGTGTGGATACCAATAGTGGTCTGCTGGTTAAGTTATCAGACAGCGACATGTACGAATACCCGATATGTAGCTCGTTTGTGGCATACTGACTTCTGGTAGAAAAATTGTCCAGAGTCTTGGATTCAATACACACATCCACTCGTCATGTTAGCCGCGTTGACGTCCGCCAAAAGGATTGGTCTATGAGAGAGACGAACGCGGAAAACAAGGGCAAATAATTACATGCAATTAAGTTTGGCCCCTTTATCTATCAGCCTCCAAATCTTTATCTTCGTTGTCTTCACCGACATGATTGACGGTTGCCGATCTGCTCCTCAGATTCGCGCTCGTTCCACAGTCCGCCGCTCTATTGGAAGGCAAAACTGATCATGATAGGTCTCTCATCTATTGCATACCTACTTCTTTGCCTGTTAGAGAGAATAAAAATCCCCTTGGCGGCTAAACACGTGGGATCTATCTATCGGCCCTATAAGGTATCCCAAGACATGGATTGTGCGCAATATACATAGAGCACGCTGATTATGTGCTTGTGGCGCAGAGATTCGCCAAGAGAGAAGAAGATGCAAGACAACGAAAAGGGCCCAGCAGCGTGTTTCTTGACTCCCTGTCTCGCGCGACGGACCGCTGGCATCGGCGGACGTCCATCCGTTTTCGAAATATTGACTTGAGTATACATATATGGCACGCGCGGCTATTTGCGAATTATTCTGAAACGAATTTACCTTATTTACTTCCTTAAACCCCCTATGTTGACGTTGCCCATGGCGTTGAGTTAATGCAAAACTCAAGGTTCTGGATGCTTTTCTACGCTCCGTATTGCAGCTATATGGAGGTACATGGGCATGCCCTGGAGGAAGCTTGTCGTATATGACGCCACCACCGGAACAGACTTTGCAGAGACAGAAGGGGAGAAGCGTTCGGTTACCTTGTTAGCATTCCTGCAGCATATAACTAGATCATATATGGATGTGATGTTGACACGGCAGACCAGGAGGCCCTGCTAATACTTGCAACATTGTATCACAAGATATTGATCACCATGGTCATACCAAGTAACGGACCAAGTTAAGTTGCTTGAGACATCTATATCACCGAAAGACAGGAAGCCGAAAGCCCATAACAATATGCAAGGCTGATCATCGGCACGTGGCTCGGTCTTTGCCATTGATAGGTCAAGATCAGAAACATGTTGAAACGTTCAGAAGTCACCATCACTAGAAGTGTTTGTTGGTTGCACAGGGTTGCTTTCTACCAAATTAGGTACAAAAAGCAAGGGGTAAGGCAGTTCCCCTAGTTCATCCCAGTCATGTTCGGCCAACTGTCGAATATGTAGCAGTTGTGAGTGTTGATCCAAAGTCCAACACCGTTCGGAGACGAACGAATAATACTAATATTGACCTCTCCGTGACCTTTAACTCCTTTGAAGCGCCAGTTCTGTTCCGTCGTATCGAGGTCAGGCATCATTACTCGTCGAGAACACAGCACACACGGACACGGTCGTATTTGGTTGTCTTTGTCAATGCTGTCAATTCATCAAGAGCAATTTCCTATTGCGCTCTAGACCGTAAAGGATGCGATATAACATCTCTCCCATTTTCCCTTGAACCCCGAGAACCGAACGACATGAGAACGTGAACGAGGAAAATGCGTTTTATTTAGAATCCTGCAAAATGGTTAGCCGGGTCGACCGAGGGGGCGTTGGGCTGGTGCGCAGTGGTAACATACTCAGAGGGGTGAAGAACCATCGGTTCTTGCCGCTGGTGTAGCGCTCCTCCAGCACCTTCTTCACGTTCTTCTTGGCATCCTCACGCTGGCTGACCTCCTTGAAGGTGTCGGCAGTGACGGCACCCTTCAGACCCTCAAGCTCCAGAGTGTAACGGGTGGGCATCAGATGGTTGTAGTTGATGGCCTTGACGAAAGGCTTGATCTTCGAGCGCTTCTCCTGGCGGGTCTTGGACATGCGACGGGTGATCTTGGCAGGGTATCGCTCGATGCCAGCAACCAGAGCGTGGCCGTAAGGGTGCGTCTTGTTGCCGCTGTCGACGGGCTGGATGATGACGACCTTCACGAAGGCATGTTAGCAATTGACTCCCGCCGTCTTTGAACTCGTCGTGCCCCCGAGTAATCATCATGTCTTCCGAGGTCGAACCGCTCGAGTTGCGTCTGTCGAATAATTTCGTCCCGAGCGTGCGTCTTCTCCCCTCCACAGGCACACAAATAATTCTTTGGGGCGGGAAGTCTGGCTGTCGAAACGTACCTTCTTACCGGCGTAGCGGCCGCGGGTGATGATGGCAACTCTGCCGACCTTAAGGAACTTCATTTTGTCGTCGGGTTGTCGAGGGCAAGTATGAAGTCGGAAAGAGGGACGTTGTGTGTGAGGATTGGTGATGTTCCTTTGGCCTGCGTTGACCAACCCAGCTGGAAAAGTTCCCAATGAAAAATCGTGGATTTGTGTGTAGGGCAAAAATCCATGGCCAATGAGAAAAGGCGATTTGTGGGGTCATTGGTCTGGCCCGAGCGTCTGATTAGATAACGATGCTGCTCCCACTTCTAAAGGTACTTGATGGCAAGTATCCCCCGATAGGCCGATGAGCAACGGAGCTTGGGACCGGTTTGGTCCGAGAAATTGACAATTGACTGCGCAAGCTGATGAAGCTCACCAACTCAACACCACAAACCCATGGACATGGCACTCGGCTTGATCGCAACTTGAATAGACCCCAGCAACTTCCGTTAATAGAGCAATTGCACACCTATAACGTCGTCTTGCGCCTCAAATTGTGCAAACAGCACACCATGGCACCTCCTACTTATATCATCTCCAAGGTTGCCGACCCGATCTTCGCTCTCGTCATTGGTCTCGGCGCAGCTGCTACTCGGATCAATCGCGAAGAGAAGGAAAAGGGCAAGACCACGCAACAGACAATTGCTTCTCTTCAGAGGTAAACACTCCATGAAGAACCCCCTAGCATGTGCGATTCGATTCTACGAGATGCTCTATACTGACATGCGCTTGTCAAGACGTCTTGGGCTCTCTAAGAGATCTTTGTGATTCCACCTCAACCTCCACCTCAACCTCAAACCTCGAACGCGGGACCATACTCTTTCTTCATAGCCTCGCGAACGATTTGGCCACACAACTTTGCTGTAGGGTTCGTGGCAACAGCTAGTCTCTTGGCGATTTCATTCCCGTATCGTCCGCCCAAAGCAAAATCTCTAGATGCCGCTTCTTCAAAGTCCATCTTAGTCCAGCCGATTTCTTTGCGATCCTCGTGTATATGCAAATTTCTCCCGTCCGACAGCCCTTTCGCCGTCATATGGTACAGCGCTGCTCTCTGGGTGTGAGAAAGCGCCAGCGTCTTGCTCGCTTGTGGGGAGATGGATGAAAACAGGCTCTTGGGTGTCAACAGTTTGACAGCTTCGTCAAGATCTGAGAATGCCATTGCCGCTGCCTCCTGTTTTTCCGAGGGCGCCGCGCCCTGGGCAAGGGCTGTTGGGTCATCTCCATGCAAAAACATCCTGTCGCCGTATAATCGTCTCAGAGCCTGAGCTCTGTTGTTGCGGGCACTTGCGTACCGGGAGTGCTCGGCTATCAGTTGGCCAAGTTGGGCAACGCAGGTCTTGTATTGTTCGGTAGGGTCTGAGACTGAAGTGGTAGTCTTGAACCCGGCCAGCTGCATTTCAAGTTGCTGCATTGCCACTACTATGTCGCGTTCTCGCTGAGAGACCCGTTCGTAGATAGCGGGCTGATGGATATTCGGGTCTTTGGGCAATGTCGAGTCTATCAGGACAGCCATAAGGGGGGTTCGATTCCGGATCCTTCATCTTCTCCAGCACGTTCTCGTCTCGCCGACTAAGTGAGGTGGACTCCATGATGACTTATCGTTTCTTCGGGTTGGTATGTCGGGATAATTCGGGTTACTAAGTAATTGTCGTGGGGCCTGGGTATATCTTCAAATACTGACAACCGACGTCCTGGTGGCTCGGGTTCGACTTGAAGACGTAGTGAGAACGGACTGAACAGAAGCTGAATACAGCTCAGATGGTTCGGGACTTTTCATCAGTCGCAGACCTGGGGAGGGGGCGGGGGTTCCCAAACAACAAAGCTCAGCGCCACAAGTCTCTACCAGAGTGCGATAGTTGCCTCTACGGGTGACTACGAATCCTAGGCGGTCGGATTGATAAGGATTTCCTCATTCTCCGGCAGGCGCATGCCGCATTGTGTCGAAGTGCATTGATATGGCAGGTTGACGCTGTCTGAGTGGTCACTCGCCGCAGTGCCCGTGGATGGCCGTGGGTAGCCGAGCGGGTTTGCGCCTGGCCCGAGTCTATCAGCAGCGCGGCCAGCATTCCGCCATCCATGGATGCAAGAACAATGGGATATCCGCATCCAAGCTCTACGTTCAAAGCAACACTACCCGCCGTTGCGCATTGTTTCGGGCCATCTGACCTAAGCAAAGGGGCCTCCAGTGCGGAATTTCGTAACGGCAATGTCTACCCTCGGATGGCAACCGTTGGTCCGCCCTTGACCGTTACTGATCTGCCGGGACTTACAAGTCATGTTAATATCGTTCGGTATTCCACAATGATCTCCTCACTGATACTCATTGACGAATCCATCAAAGCAAAGCTCCCTCTCTCTGACGTGAACCAAGGTCATATTAAACGTGGCAGCTGGCAATTGACGCTTCTGGTACTACCTCACAGCCTCTATTGACTTACCGGCACCCATTTGCAACAAAAACACCAAACCTATTGCTCTTCGACACTACAGGCGACCAGATATGGCACCTTCCGCAGTATCCGAGCTGCCTAATGGCCACACTGTCGATATGCCTTCCTCTCAGGTAGACAGCGTCACCCACACCGACAGCTTCGCAGTGCAAGCAGGAGTTGCCAACTTCCAAGCCTACGACCATGTCACTTGGTGGGTGGGCAACGCTAAGCAAGCGGCGTCCTATTACAACACCCTATTCGGTTTCAAAACCATAGCATACAAGGGCCTGGAGACAGGCAGCAGATACTTCACATCGTACGTGGTGGCGAATGGCGACATCCGCTTCGTCTTCACATCCCCTATCCGGTCACATACCCACCTCCCGGAGGAGGAGCCCATAACCGAGGCTGAGAGTGCCCTCCTCAAGGAAATGCACGCCCACCTGGAGAGGCATGGCGACGCCGTCAAAGACGTCGCCTTCGAGGTGGACAACGTCGAGGGCGTCTATTTCAAGGCCATGTCCGGCGGCGCCGTCTCGGTCCAGGAGCCCGCCCGGATCCACGACAAGCAGCACGGCGCCGTCGAGACGGCCGTGATCCGCACGTACGGCGACACCACCCACACCCTCATCTCCCGGGGCTCGTACAGTGGCGTCTTCCTGCCCGGGTTCCGCGCCCAGTCCCCACCCCCTTCGAGCGTCAGCCTGCCCCCCGTGGACCTCGCCCGCATCGACCACTGCGTCGGCAACCAGGGCTGGAACGAGATGGTCGCCGCCTGCGCCTTCTACGAGCAGTGTCTCTCCTTCCACCGCTTCTGGAGCGTCGACGACTCGCAGATCTGCACTGAGTTCTCGGCCCTGAGCTCCATCGTCATGGCCTCGGCCAACAATCTCGTCAAAATGCCCATCAACGAGCCCGCCCCCGGCAAGAAAAGTCCCAGATCGAGGAGTATGTCATCTATAACTCGGGCGCGGGCGTGCAGCACATCGCCCTGCTGACCCGCGACATCATCTCGACCGTGGCGGCCATGCGCGCCCGCGGCGTCGAGTTCATCTCGGTCCCGCCCACCTACTACGAGACGATGCGCGAGCGCCTCGCCACCGAAAAGCGCTCCTGGGAGCTCCGCCAGGACTTTGAGACCCTCGAGCGCCTCAACATCCTCATCGACTACGACGAGGGCGGCTACCTGCTCCAGCTCTTCACCAAGCCCCTCGTCGACCGCCCTACCGTCTTCATCGAGATCATCCAGCGCGAGCACTTTGAGGGCTTCGGCGCCGGCAACTTCAGAGCCTCTTCGAGGCGATCGAGAGGGAGCAGGCCGAGAGGGGTAACTTGTAATAGATACGATTGATATTATTCAGCCACTGACTGCCACATGAATTAACGACTACCAAAGGCAGGACGAGAGAAAAACTTGAGGTCCCCAGTTGATGTCAACCATAAGGGGGTGTACCTATGGAAATTGCACACAATGTATATATATTAGAAGACAGCTGTAGTGTCGGGTTGCGAATCCACAGGGAAAAGCAAGGCATGGTCGTTTATTGAGCAAGCGAGCACATATTCATACCAGCAATAGGCTGTTCACCATCATTATATCATTTTAAATATCATTATGAGCCGAATCAGCAGTGATCTAATTTTGTCTGAAATGCTGTGCTCAATAATTCAGGCTCGATAAGGGGAGTCGGTCGTAGGGCCCCGATCCAGTATATATATTTACAACGTGGAAGAGATGCAAAATCCCAGCCTCATCCAGGCGGCAATCCATCCAATAAAGGCCAATAAGTATCCCGTTTGGGATCACGAGGCGTTGTTTGCCTCGAAAAACGCCGTTTTCCTTTCTATCCTTAAAACTTCGCTCCTGGTCGACTTGCATCATGAGCCGTCTCTAATAGCTAATGAAGTCTTTCTTCTTTCTTATGTAAAGACTCTCATTCACGAGTCTATCTCCATCGCGCTCCCGTTGGCATTGCCATTGACATGAGTCGCCGCGGGACCCGCGTCTACACCGTTCATCTCCAGATCCGGGTCGGGGTCGTCTCTTGCCCTCGTGTCACTCTGGCACCCCGGACAGTTGTGCAGAATCTCGTGTGCAAACAGGTCACAGTCTATGCAAAAGTGGTTGTTGCAAACTTCGCATGCGTACCGACTTGACTCGCTTAGCCCCCTCGGCTGTTTAGGTGTTTTGGCCGGAGCACCTGGTGCTGCGGCGCCGGCCTCGGCTTGGTCCTTTCCCTTGCCCTTGGCCTTCGGCGGGTCGGGAAACGGGGCTAGACAGGCATAGCATGCCTTCGAGCGGGTGGCCTTCGACCAGGGAACCTCCGCCCAGTTTCGTAGAGGGAACAGATGATGATACGAGCGAGCCAAGTGAGTGGAGAGAATCAGCGTTAAACCGCAGCCAGGGCACTCGGCTGGTAAACGGCAGACTCGGGAGCCGCAGCGCGTGCAGTCGTAGCCCTCTCTTGTGGGTCGGTTGTGACATGCGCAATAGTTGATCGTGTCCCCTTCTGCCAAGGTGCGAGAGGGGAAGCCCATCATGAGCAGGCTGGCATTGCTTTGTTCTTCTGTACGTGTTGCGGGCGGTGTCGTGAGCTCGAGGAGTAAGTCGCGGAAATGCTGCTCGTGCAGTGCTATCCGATAGCCGGACTCATCGCCACCATTCGTTTTGCTGCATAACTCGGCGCAGATGGCCACCTGCGCAGCGATTCCCACCACTGATACTCGTACGCGGTCCTTTATCAGCGAGCCGATGGTGTCATGGATGTCGCCAGGGTCGCTGGACATGAGGGCCCCGTAGATGACGAGGACTTCCCGTGTGCCATGTGAAGGAGTATTGCTGTAGGTAACGTATGAGAAAGACGGGTTCAAATGTGTTGTACCGATATCGATTAGGCTTTGGGGGAAGAAATACTCACAATAAAGCACCCCCTACACATCTCCAGCGCGTTCTGTAAACTGGGGCTGCCCTGGGGCTCCTGCTTGACCCATTCCTCCAGCTTCTCCAGGTGATGGCTTGGACTTCCGCTCATGTCGCTTATGCGGACGGCGACGCCGTCCCTCATGCCCACGATGCTCAGCTGGGAGATGGGGTTCTGCTCGAAATATTCCCGTACAAAGTCCCTCGTGTAGGCCATGGTCAGCTCGTGGCGACTGGGCAGGAGATCCTTCTCGAGCATGGCGAAGGACATGTCCAGGACGAGGACCAGGTGCCGTATGATTCCTCTCTGGAGGGGCGTCGTGTCCTTGAGCAGGCGCGCGCGCTTCTGGGCCTCGGCCAGACCCTCGATGGCGCCCAGCAGGGAACCGTCCGCGCCCTCGGTCACCTCATCCCAGGACCGCTGGAGGTTCTCCCATGCCGCCGTTTTCTGCTCCTTGCGCCCGCCCTTTTTGCCGTCGGGTCGCGGTCGGCCGCCGCGCGTGTCGTGGGGGTTGCTCGAGGCTAGTTGGAATTCGTCGTCGGAGCCATTGTACTCGCCGTCGGAGTCGGCCATGGTGGCGGCGGTGCTGGCGAGTGAAGGTTGTGGAACGATGGGCGACGAGGCACAAGGGCGCAAGCAGTCACCCCAAAGATGGGAACAGGTCGCGGGAAGGACGCCGGCCAGGGCTGCTTTGCAGGTGCCCTTGGAAAGAAGGCGCTACTGCATGGAAAATCAAAAGGTGTGGTGAACTCGGTAGAACGTATGGAAAAATCGGAATTGGCAAGACCCTAAATCCATAAACCCAACCACCAGGTTTCACATAGTCTGCCCCGAAGAATGTGTCTTTGGCCGTCTGCGCATGGGGAGCAGCCGCTTGCAAAGGGAGAAGGGGGAAGAAGAAGAAAAGAGAATGAATCGTCGGTCGGCGAGGCTGTCGCCAATTGTGACGCACTTTAGCTCTACCTTACCACTTGCCTAGCCTTGTCGCGCTTTGTCTTTGTGCTAGGAGTAGGAGCGTCGTCTGGCGGCTCCTCCCTTGGCTGGCTTGGCTTTGGCTCGGGGGGCAGTTGAGAGGGTGGCAGGTGGGGCGCTGACAGCGGCTCTGCTACGGGAAGCTCAGCTGAAGGCTCCACTGCCGGTAATTAACAACTGATATCACATCCATCTCGCTGCATTAAGGAGCTCGCTACGTAATGCACGAAATAGGTAGCACTTGCATGCAGTTGCCTGTCCTACGCTACGTTGCTTATTTCACCTCTGTACTGTGTGTGATGCGTCTGGCCAGCAACACTGTACAGCCAATATTCTTCCCTTCCGCTTTCTGCTAGACGCCTTACGTTCTCATCAATTATCATTGACCTGGTTGTGCAGCTACATGTATCCTGTTCTCACACATGAGCTATCCAACATTGAACACATAGACTAACGAAGGTTGCTCACTGTTTGCTGCATACCTAGGTAGGCAGAGGGGTAGGTGCTGCATCAAGTCACACGGGTACGACACAGCCCGGCTGCAGAACCGTTGCTTGAGGTTGCTCGCATTCAAGTCTGGAAACCACCAGGCATGTAGCCAGCTGCAGTGCTCGGCTTATACTTCATTCGAGAAATCATTGACGATCCTCGGTGATAAATAAGTGCATGGGGGGTGGAGTGTCTGTTGTCGTCAGCCATCCTTGTATTCGATCAACAGCAACATCAGAATACCAAAGTGGAATTTCCCGAGCGTAGCACCACGCTTATACAGTGGAACAAACTCGACAATCGGGTCAGGACATGACCTCAGCTAGGTCAACTCCAACTCCTGCAACCGGCTCAGAACACAAGGCAAGACTGCGAATCACGACTACGCCTGATAAAGGAAGTGGTGGTAATCAAGTCTTGAGTCTATCGTACGACATCATATACATTAGCCGCGTAAATGGGGTATACTATCAACTATGCTACTAAACTCTCCGGTTTTCCACACGACTAGCATATCTGCCACTGAATCATGCTGTAATGTCTGGACCAAGATATGCTGCTCCTCCTCTAGTCCAACTTCACTTGCCGCGTATATCGTATTGCTGGACAGTTCGACTCATTTCCCGGCATACACCTCGCTCAAGGTGCACGTTCTTCGATGGTCGTGTTCCACGTCATTAAAAAGGAAGGCCCAATGTGGCCCTGGTAGAATGTTGCTTTGTTGGAATGGGAGCTCTCGTGGTTCCTAGGCAAAATAGAGACCGCCTGTGAATCCAAAAATAAATAAAAAATAATAACGAAGTGGTATACCCATGAACCAAAAACTCCAACTCCGTGGTCAAATGAGAGACGTGAATATGATTAGGGATAACCGGTCGCCGGTCCCGTCGCAATAGGCCAGTCGTCTTCGGTTATGCTGGACCAGAAAATCCAGACCATGATGACGGAAAGCAGAGTGAACAGTGTCTCGAATAGAGCGCCGTCAATCTTGCCCGCAGTGCCGTTGCAGATGTAAGGGCTGATCGTGTAGTTGAAGATCTGGCCGATGGCGAAGAGCAGAGCAGCTCCTGTCAAGTAGGCCATAGGTCGGACCTCGCCAAGGACACGCAAGACCAGAATCGCCTCAAGAACAAAGAACGCGACCAGGAAAACCAGAGGTGCGAGCTGGTACAGGACATAGAGCGCAATATGACGGTTGCCACCGGCCGCGTCCATGCTGCCCTGAAACGTCCCAGTCCAGTCATATCCCGTGTCGAGGGCAATATAGCCAGTGCCGACAAGAAGAACGATGCCTGAAAGGGCCATCAGACCCATAGAGATTGGCGTTCCGTCGTCGATAACCTGGTATCCGACAACACCGTTAAGCATCAAAATCCACGTCGTTGCGATCACCATGCCGATGTGAATGCCGGTGAATGCCTAGCTATCAGTTAGTCCATGCGCTCAGGCCATGTGGAAGTTTGGTCGTTCAAAACCTACAATTCGGACTGTCGAGTTCAAGGGGAACTCTCCCACGGTGAAAATTTCGCATATCTCAAGAATGATGTATCCAACGAGGAACAATTGCATTTCCCTTTTCAAATGTTAGTTACGCATTAAAAACCATCAAGAATATAATATGGTGGTTCGGCTTACCTCCGGCCAACAGCCGCTTTCTTCCTTTCAGATAGTAACAGCAGCAACACTGAGACTGCAATGGCGATTCCGCAGAGTAATATAGAGCCTTCAGAGTCATTAGCACTGAGATAAATGTTCTCCCGCCATCGAGACTTACCCAGGTTGCCCAATTGACGGCCGCCGCTCAAGGGGATACCCTCCAATTTGCAGCCGCCCCATGGTCCCGTCTGATTGTGAGATTCCGAGAAAAGCTGTATTACCGGGTCAGTATTTCAATTCCAATCTCAGCAGCGCTATAACAGCGAGGATGTCGGCTACTTACATTACATATAGGCAAAGTTGCATCGCGGCAGAAGGCCTATTATCCGGGACAGCTGGTCAGCAAGTGCAATCGTAAGAGAGCCGGATGCGACTGTCGCGATTGTCGCGCACGCGCGGGGGCAGGATTGGAACTGAACCTACATTGAACTTGCCAAAATCCGTGGACCCCATTGGATTGAGATTGCGCGCGGCCAAGTCGTGATTATTGTGGTATGGTATTAAGGTAAGTACTTCGCACAGAGAGGCGTGCAGGTCTGTGCAATGTCTTCGACAGCTTTATCTCCTCCAGCAGGAGCTTAGGTAGTAGGATGTGTCGCAGGCGCCGAGCTTTCGGGAGGCAGTAGGAAGCGAGAGGTCGATGTAGACGGGATGGGAGGTTTTCGCTTGGCTTGGCGGGCGTCGGTGTCAAGACGGCTATGTGGTGATTGTTTGAAAGCAGTAGCAACGGTTCGCTTACTTGCTTCAGCGTCGAGCGACCGAAACCGACGAAAGCGGCGTTGGATACAGTACGTGTGCGAAGATGGTGTGAGGTGTGGTGCGTGCCGCCTTGACTCGCGCGACAAAAGGGACTCGACCTCGATTTTCAATCAACTGAGCTTGAGCTGTTCCTGGAACAAGTGGGTCGTCTGGTCGGCCTTGGGTACGACTTTGCTTGTAGCGAGTATTGGTTTTGCTGTCTCCTGTCTGGTGGGTTTTGTTTTTTGGGCACCGTCTGTAGTAGCTCTGTAGCTCTCCTCCTGTCTTCCCAGCCTCGCTTGGAATGGTCTTTTTTTCTGTCTTTCGTCGTGTTTTTCTGCTGGCGATGCGGTCGTCTCAGTAGCATTGGCCGTTGGTGGTGTGTGGTGAGTGGACTGGACTGGACTGGACTGGACTGGACTGGACTGGAAAGAAAAGAACAGAACAGACGAAAGCAAGCAATTGGACGTTTCCAACCTTCACACGGCTGGCCAACCGTCGACAGGGCAGTGGGTTGTTACGGCGACTCTGATGCCCCGTATAATTTAAAAACCAATGCTTTTCCCTGCTTGCTTCATCGCTTGCAGACTGGCTGGTGCGTGCATCTGGAGGGGGCAGCCGGCGATGGATAATTGGAAGGTCGGGCAGATGGGGACTGGGGACTGGGTACGGGCAAAGACAGCACAGCCAGACCGACGTTCAGCGTGGTAGCAGGTACCCAGGCTGCCAGGCTATCGGCAGGCTAAGCCTCTAAGAGGCCTAATAAAACATGCTAGTGGGGTGGGCTTCTATCCTTAGCCTGCCAAGCCTGACGCTCTCGGTTAGCCTCGAGGCAAAGCAGGGACCTTTAACCGTTGCAATGCTCACCTCCAATCTATCACCGCTGCCAGAACCTGCCCGTCCTACCCGCCAGCCCTCTGTTCACGAACGTCGATGCTACCATCTTGGGCATGGTGGTCCGAGGTGGCCCATGTCACTGTAGAAAATCCCGCCCGCTTGCAGACGCTGCCCGATATAACTGTACCAGAATGTGTCCTAGTGGTTGTCGTTGTCTATTACTTACTCCCTGATGATCGATCACGGGGTGTGTCGCAAACGTTGACTATACAATTGCATGCTTTTTGGGGGCACGAGGCATCGCAGATAGAGAGTCGTGCATAAACACCAGTTGTTTCGGTCTGATGTGTGCTGCGTTCCACCTAACAAGCTGCTTCTCAGCTGCTGCTGATTGACAACAGCAAAAGAAAAGTCCAGCAGGGCAAGAGGGAGAGGTGGCTAATCGGCATTGCCTGATCGACGTTGGGGTGGTAAGGGGGGCTCAGGGCTCCAGTCACCACTTGGCCAGCCTCAAGTAAGCAATCTTGCCAACGTTATGCATGAACCTGATGATGATATGTATGACGGGCTAGCTCGCACATTCTGGAATATGTCATTCTGTTCGATTTGGTTTTTCTCGTAACCTAACACACAGCCTCCTCCTGAGCTGAGTGTGGATTTCCGAAGATCGTGTAAGTGTCAGTGTAAGCATAAGCGTAAGCGCTTTCTTTTCGCTGCAGTTCCATACTGTCTCTTGAACGATCGAAACAAAGTGTACGTGGGTTCTAAGACAGTGGGTGCAATCAGTCAAAGGCTTGGCAAATTGGCAGATATGCAAGTAAGGTGACGGGACGGAGAGCCGATCGCTGATTCGTCCTCGGACAGCGATGCTCATCAAAGCTGCTGGCCTGTTTCGACCTGTTTGTCGCTGAGCTGAGTCCTGTCTGCACAAGTTCATTCAATGTAGCATTGCCCACGCATCAAGCACAAATTGGCTTGCGGTGCCGAAGACGGCAACGAATGCAAGTAAGTCAAATACGCATTCCTACTCCAACAGTGTCGATGGCTGTGCCTAAATCGCCACTGCAACGTGGACAAAGATAGACTTACCAGCTTACCGTCCGGAAAGTCTACGAGTGGAATTCCACATTCCTCGGACCCAAGCTGTGCAAACAACACGCACCGGTATCTGGGTTCTGCTACCGAAATACCCGAGGCAAAAGAAAGCTGAAGTTTTTGCTGGGAGAGCAAGGGTATATGCGGTTTCCTTTTGCATGGATATAGTGCCACCGCCAGGGATGCCCAAGGTTTCAGCCACAGCCTTCAAGGCGGCCCTCGACCTCACTGGACGACGGCTACGGCGTTTGCTGTCGTTGCCACGACGCCTTGCCATCCAGTCGTGCCGATGATGGTTTGCAATAGTCTGACAAGTTGGTCTCAATAGTAGCCCCTTTCTATCTGTCTAGCAACTGCCAACTTGCTTGTGCACACTGGACGATGAAACCTCAAGCCTCGGCAGCCGCGTCACGATGGCCAAGCCAGCAGAGAAGGAAACAGAAGTTTTTTTTTTGGGGGGGGAGGGGGTTAAAAAAATGAAGCTCGCATCTCCCCTTAATATGTGACGTGTGACGTCAATATTAAGGCTACAAGCTGGTTTGGTGTCTACGTGTGTATCCGTCCCTTATCGTGACCATGTACCTGCCTATGTTTCAGCATGGGCCAAAGTCAAGCCTCTGAGAAGGGCCGTGGGTAATTTATAGATGAATATACGGTAGGCAATGCCGATGCCATCGTGATTCGTTGTGATAATACGCCTCTTATAGTAAATGCCCAGCCTCCGCCAGTACACTAATGAAGAACCCACGATAACTGCCACCAAGCATGGACCCAATACTGATAATGCGTGAGTTATTGTCTACTTCAATAATGCCACCCCCGTCAGCTTCACAGTAGGTAGCAGCTGCGGCTGACTTTCTAGCACGATGATTCGAGGCCATCTGGCGGCTATAAGCAACCGACCGTTCACTTGCCCGGCACCTCCTAGTGGCACCAGCATATCAAGGGGCTATGTATGCGGGACACGTTAGCTGGGCGAGAATCTTCAGTTTTTTCTTGTTATACATCGCTAAGCGAAGCTGTTGTGCTCTTCGCCGCTGCCAATGAAGCAGCTGACCAAGATCTCACCGTCTTGCTCTCTTGGGAGGCTGCGCTGCCGTATGATACCTACACGTAGTGTGGCATTCAAATGTGGATAGGACACGATATCTCTTCTGGTGGCCAGCACTGGAATGCGTGTGTTTGTCTTGTGTGCGGACTGACCACGGTCTTGTACCCGCTTGTGGATAGCCCGGCTCATACAATGGCAGTAAGGCATTCACTAGGGGTTTGACTTTCTTGTAGCCCAAGAGTTGTTGTCTCCGGTCGAGCTTGACGGGCGTTGGATTTTCATTTATGGTATCGAAGCATACGGATAAGCTCAACTCTTCAGTATAGTCTATTTGATGGGTTCCTTCATCCATTAGCTCGTCACTGGATAAAGAAATCGTCGGGACGAGATCATATGCCCTGCTATGTTCATGCTGGATCAGATCAAGGCTTTGCAGTTCTTGCTGCAGGAGACATAGTCAGGGCATGACTCCATACAGGCCTTTGGACCTGGTTACTTGGGGCACTGGTGGTTGGTAAGGGTTTGTGAATGAGTAGATCTTAAGGAGTTGTTTGCACTGCTGTACTAGACTTCGTATACCAGGAGCAGGGTGAAGAAATGTGGTCTGTTGAGTAATTTCACTACGATAGCAGTGATCACCCAATGCATGTGTTGTCCCGAAGGGAGTGTTTTATGCCTGGTATATGTTCATTCTCAATTACCATGCTGGTATGGATTTCCGTAGCAGCACCTACATGTACGACATACCTGGGTAGATTTTCCATACGTATTCCTACTAACGGGACATTATCTCCATGTGCAAGCAGCAATACATCGCTTGCTACTAGCCTGCTATATCCCATAACCAGACGTAGGAGTCAGCCCTGTTAATCATATCCAACGAGGATACGTATCTGTATAACTACCTTTCACGCCTTGGGACTCTGTGGCCCCTTTATAGCCATCTATGGGCTCAAGTCAACCCCCAACCACGCGTGTAAGCTGTGTCTTCAAGATTTGTTCTCCCTTTCCGCCAACCGGATCTACGTTCGATTCGCGTCTACATACACGAAATCATGCCATCGCAATTCGGGCAGCACTGCGTGGCACACGCGAAATGAGAAACCTGGGGATAATAGCAACGGAAGGACAATGATAAGGTGCCGACAACATAGCAATCGTGACAGCATACGACAGCATTGCCCAGGCATTGGCCCTCCTTTCATCATCGTGTATCACCGTTGCGGTCAAGAGTACGGCAGCCTGGTCTTAACACTGTCCTGGATCACACTCACGCCAATGGTATCTTACGTGTTGCAGCAGGCCAAAGACGCTTGAAATCAAATAGCCTACCGGGGGTCCATGACCTGAATCGTATGTTCTCGAGAGACACGATCAGATCAATCCAGTAGACGATACCAGCAGCCATCCCGAAATACCGCTTGACTCTCTATGCCGAACAGTTCTTCGTTCGTTTTACGTTCGGGACTTGTGTATCATGGTAACCCCCCGCACGGTGTACTCCCATATCAGAGGCATGTGTTATTCCCCGAGGAGTGGCATTGTGTAATACCAAGCGCGGAAGTTGACCACTTGGCTTAAGGATCTCTTTTATTTGCTAGTATACCATACTCACACAACGAAATAGGTTTGATCAGAGTATACTGAGCGCATGGCTCATTGAGTGAAGAAAGTTCTTCAACCTCACACCATCATAGCCATCAGGGGTTGCCCCCTTTTCGAATCACCTCGGTTGGCCATGTTCTGCATACAGGACTTGCTACGCTGTCCGAGCATATGGCGGGTGGCATAGCATCTCCAGCAATGAATCACAACGCTGAAAATAGGTCGTTGTTCGAACGTCTGTCGTCTTTATCTACGGGTATCTACTCCAGTGGTTGTGTGGTTCATACCTCAGCAGTGAGGTGTAAAATGGAAGGTATGTATGTATATCCCATTGATGGGTTTAACGCTGCCCCGACCAAATTATGCCGTATTGTACGGATCAATGAAACATTTAATATTATTAATACATGTATATGATGTTTGTTCTATTGGATATAATGCCTAGTTGGAGAGACGGGGCCTGTCGACCAGGTACGGAAACAATTTCACTATGAGCAGAGTTTTCACCACCAAGGGGATACGAACGGGATTCGTAGGGTTTTCATTCTAATGCCTACATGTAAACACGCATCGTTACACCTGGAGAGTCTCCCCTTTGCTTGTATACACGCATAAACATTGACTGCTGGCATAACCTCATGTCATCATGAACTACCTGCACATCTGAAGGCCTTTCAAACCAAAGCAAATGCCCCCAAGAAGCAGAAGGATGATTGTGATATCGGAGTGAACTGCCAATGCTAGTACCACACCTTCCCCAATACCGCAATGCAAGAACGTACATATATTCTATGGATCCCATAACTGAGTGTGACTTTTCTCCCAAGCGCTAGTGAACATCGCCTCTCCAAGCAATACTACCATAATACCTCATGGTTCGCAGCCCGCTGGTCTACATCGCCCGAGTGTTTGGATGTAGTCACAGTCGCTTGCACCAATGCGCTGGACGAGGCCTTCGGGTGGGCTTCATGTCAAAACTCATCGTCGTGGGCGTGTTTCTACACCCGTGAGACTTGAAGGTGTCTACTACAATAACAGAGGTACATATCATCTCAGCGCCATTGCACGCAGCCTTTGAAGCCGGGGACGACCACAAGAATACCAAGATTGGCATGGATAGAGATCCGAAGACTGCGAGCTCGACCAGTTTGTTTCCCCCTCGGGAATTTCGCATGCTGACAGTTGATGCCGAATCCGTACGTTTTAAACGGCACTAACCGACATTTTTTTGTCATATGCCCTGACTCATTACGCAAATGTATTTGAATGACATCCAACCCGCAAACCTCTGTGTTTGCTCAGTGAGCCAAGAATGACTTCGTTTCAGTCAAGTACCTAAATTTGGCGATTGTCGAGGCCTCGGTGTTTAGCAAGGCACTTGTAGCTGATCTGGTGACCAGGACCGATGGTCAGCAGGACACCCAGGACTTCCCTACGGGATAGAAACACAGCAACCAAGGATTTCTCATCATCAGTTCCTCGCACGGGATTCACACTTTATTCCTCGTGATGAGATGGAGGGGTGATGAGCAGTGATCTCCATTTATCCAGTCAATTGGAGACATCGATGTATCTTCCCATGGGGAAATCGGATTGCGGGTTGGAAGCTGGGGAAGGCCTGCTTAGGCTGGTGTGAGGCCCCCTCTGCCCCTCCTACGATAAGTACTGCGACGTACTACAGTAGACCGCCTCCAAAAAATGGAAGAAGATGGAGACGATGATGACACACCGTGGGGCTCTCTGGTGGGACTCTGGGGGGTCCCTGTCCTGCAAGAAAAGAAAAGGCCATGCTACTGTACTGTACGCCTATTTCGCCGTGCTACGAATAGTCGCCCGACTGGCCAAGGCAGCTTGCTGGGACAGGTGTATGATGCACTCAGGGTGTATCAAGAATTTGGCGTCGGCCTGCATGATACGAGAGGTGGAAGGAAGTCGGTTATGAAGCCCGAATTCGCTCTGTCTCATCGGTTGTTCTGATAAACACACGATCGACCACAGATCGGGTTGCATTTGACCTGTACCGGCCCCAAGCCGATTGATTGTAATCAATTGGCAGCAGGCAATGAGCCGCATCCATACTTATCGCGAATCAATGTTTGGAGTATGAATTGAGCTGACTCTGGGGGCCTGACTCGTAATCCGACGGGCTGGGATGCACATAGTGATCGACACAGATTCTTGCCATGTACCATGCTCTGAGTCCAAGATCCGCGCCGCCGAAGATAACGGACGGAAAAGCAAATTGACAAGGCTTTCATGGGTAAAGGGCTCCTGACTCCCCCCAGACGAAGCTACGTGAAAAGTGTCTCACTTGATGCCCTAGGGACGTCCAAGCGATATACCCTTAGTCAGAAGTTCCACCATGCCACCCGTGCTGTACACGTTGGGGAATATTCAATGCCGTGGTGTAATGTTTATACGTTTATCCCACTAAGTAAAATGCTTATTCGAATGTATTTAATGCTTACTTATCCTGCTGGGTGTGGTGGTGCTTGATTTAGGTAGAGGTTTATGAATCGATGCCTGGAACTGTGGGAAGCATCGTTCATTTACACGTGCGTTAAGGCGCTGTTAAGTACAGGCGGGCTGCAGCGGATCTGCGGACCACTGCTGGAAAAAAGGGGGTCCCGACCGGGCAAAGGCCAGCAAGCTGAGGAGGGATCAATAGGAGGTACCAGCTCGATGCCTACTCTTCTCAGTTCCCGCCTGTCGACCTTTCCGCAACAATCTTCCAGTCCTTCCTCATCGTCGCTCATTCTGAAGAAGATCTTGAAGAACCGAAAGGGACACGCTACTCATGTCCACCCTGTAAAGCATTAGCGCCATCCACGCCTGCATCGCTCCGTGAAAAGACCAGTTCCCTTCTCATCTGGATTGATTTCCTGGCCAGTCGCAGCCGAAGTCGCTTTGACTCAAAAACCAATTGGAAGACCACCCCCATAGCTCACTCACAGCACACTGGGTTAGCCTGCCTCGCCGGAAGGTACCACCGCGCTTGCAGTTCCTCTGCCCTGCGATCCACAGCGAACCGTCATCGCACCGCAGCAGCACGCTGAGGCACCTCATTACCGACCTGCCGATTTCGAAGTACCAAATGACCCGGATTGCTTAAGCCCACCGTTCCGATCCTAACCACCCCCCAACTCTATTCTCTACCTATCTTTGTTCTAGAGCGGAAGGGAGGCTGCTGCTCAACAGCCCCATATCACTCAAGATTTCTCCCCAAAACCAAGCCCGTCTTCCAGCTAGAATTCCCTTAAGGACCCTCTCCTCCAGCCGCCCCGACCACGAACGAGAACACGGCGCCCAATCGACGTCATTGCTGGCTGGCCGCGGAGACCGCCCCTCCTCCCCTGCCAGGTCTTCCTCCAACTCCGACTCCGACTTCGACGACTGGACCGACACTGGTGACATCGCCGAGCAGTTGGCCGACGAGGAGGACCCTCTGAGGTTACGTCTGCAGGACACCTCCCTGAAGAACGACGGCTTGCTTGCCGGCGTCATCAACAACAAGCACTCCAAGACCAAGCGCGTCCAGTTTCGACGCTCCGTCTCGGCCCACAGCGACGCCTACTCCAAAGAGCAACCTGGCGCCGTTAATAAGGACTCGATCGAGATACCCAGCGTAGCTCCTCGCCGCCCCTCCAGAGCTTCGCGATTGCTATCCCCTCATCATGCCTGGCACGGGGGTCCACGGCCTTACGGGCAAGCCCCTCATGTAAGAGCCTCCATCCGAAGAAACGGCCTGATCATGAACGGCAGGCATGCTGACCTACCATCTAGTTACTTTACCAGTATCTTTGTCTCATTAGGTGTATTCCTCTTTGGCTATGATCAAGGTGTTATGTCCGGTATCATTACGTACGACTTTGGTTCCTCGTCCTTGTCGGCTCTATAGGGCAGTATACTAATACGAGACTGCAGCGGTCCCTTCTTCCGAGACTACTTCAACCACCCGTCTCATGCCGAGATTGGAACCATGGTCGCCATCCTCGAGATTGGCGCCCTGATCTCATCCCTCGCTGTCGGCAAAATCGGAGACGTCATCGGGCGGAGAAAGACTATTCTCTACGGCTCGATGATCTTCTTTGTTGGAGGTGCTTTGCAGACACTGGCAACCAACATGCCCATGATGATGCTCGGCAGAATCATTGCCGGTCTTGGTGTCGGTACTCTGTCGACCATTGTGCCCGTCTACCAGTCTGAGATCTCCCCACCTCACAACCGTGGCAAGTTGGCTTGCATCGAGTTTTCTGGCAACATTATCGGATATGCCACAAGCGTCTGGGTAGACTACTTCTGCGGCTTCATCGAGAACAACTACTCATGGCGTGCCCCGCTTATGATGCAATGCATTATGGGTGCTTTGCTTGGATTCGGTAGCTTGGTCATCGTGGAGTCACCACGGTAAGTTTGCTTTCCCTGTACTCACGAGTACGCAGCTGATGAATGGGCCAGATGGCTCCTGGATCACGACCACGACGAAGAGGGCATTGTTGTTATCGCAAATCTGTACGGAGCTGGCGATATTCATAACCCGAAGGCGCGTGATGAATTCAGAGAAATCAAGATGGACGTCCTGCTACAGCGCATGGAGGGCGAGAGAACCTACACGGAAATGTTCCGAAAATACAAGACACGCGTCTTCATTGCCATGTCGGCGCAAGCATTGGCCCAACTGAACGGCATCAACGTCATTTCGTACTATGCCCCCTACGTCTTTGAGTCGGCTGGTTGGGTAGGACACGATGCGGTTAAAATGACTGGCATCAACGGTATTACGTACCTTCTCTCCACGATACCGCCATGGTACATTGTCGATCGCTGGGGTCGACGATTCATCCTTCTTACCGGTGCTATCGCCATGGCGATCTCGCTATCTATGGTATCGTATTTTATATACCTAGACATAGAGCTTACACCCACGTTGGTGGTGGTCTTTGTCATGATCTATAATGCTGCCTTCGGGTACTCCTGGGGACCGGTATGTGTAGTATCCTTGTCACCCTTCGCTTGTATTACTGATCCATGAGCTAACGATGGCCGTAGATCCCATGGCTCTACCCGCCCGAGATCCTGCCGTTGAGCATTAGATCCAAGGGCGCTAGTTTATCGACAGCAGCGAATTGGACCTTCAATTTCATTGTTGGCGAACAGACTCCCATCCTCCAGGACTGGATTGGGTGGCGCCTTTACCTGGTTCACGCGTTTTTCTGCGTTGTCAGTTTCGTAACAGGTGAGCTTCATGAGGAATCCCAATCACTGCAAACGGAATCTAACGAAGAACAGTTTACTTCATATACCCCGAGACATGTGGCGTCCGTCTGGAGGAGATGGGCTCACTGTTTGGAGATAACACAACTGCGATGGCTTCTCCTAGTGTGAGGTCAGAAACTGGATCCATCTACCGGGTCTCGTCTCCGGACGGTTCGTTCAGGGGACGGGCGGGCCCTACTGACGATATCCCCCGATGAGCATTGACCCGCCGGTACTCAATGTGATCGATGGTAAACCCCATCCACGATCAGAAAGTGGCTCGCGTGGTAGAGTTGGCGAGTGGCTAGGCCGCATGGTCGGCCGTGATCGAGGTGGCAGCAGCAGCCCGGCTGGTAGAGCCAGGTATGCCCCGTTGGAAGACAACGAGGACTAGACGATTCGAGCGCGTTACACAACGATGAGTGCCAGCAAAAGAAGACCGAGTGTCGTTACAAACCATATAGACGGTGGGCAGGTTCGAAGTGGGAAAGGATTGTCCATTCTTTCGCCTGAGCTGCATGACATGGGCCTGGCTGATGAAGAACAAAGATCAGTATGAGACATGCACACAGCGGAGTAGAGCTGGGACATGGTGCGTTTGCGAGATTTTAATGTTTGAGAGTTTCCTTGTATATCAGTCATCCGGTGGATGGACAAAGACTGCTAGTGTTAGATTGGGACAAGTGTTCCTTTGCAGAGCCATGAGAATACCAGAGACAGCGACCGAGGCTTTTGTAATGCACAGATGTATTCGTCTATGGGAAACTTGCCTATATGTACGTACCTCCCAGGCAATAAATATGGCATACCCTTTTCGTGGACATATCAGGTGGGCAGTTTCGATGCCTCATCCTTCTCGAGTTGCTCCGCGGAGGACATCAGTTGCTTTTGATGACTGAGGTCCTTTCAAATTGCTCCGGAGATGAGACCCAACCGCAAGTAGTGGCAGAGCAAACATACCGCTATCGGGATATCTTGTGATTCAATGTGTCACTTTGGCCCGGGTAAAAAACATTGCTCCTGCCACCATTCTTGAAGGACTCATCTCATATGCATCCCTGTCAGGACGTTTATCGTTTTTTGACTTTGGGATTTTCTGCGCCACCTTGAGCACTTACACACATGCAGGTTTCGATATTCGGCTTGGACTTCGTAAAGTACATTTGATACCTCTTAGCTAATTTCCAATGACAATTATACCGGAGCTCTCAGCAGGGGCCTGGCGGGGTCCTCGACTTTTATCAGCACCGAAGTGACATGCAATGTGTGCAAAGTGCATACATACATCATGTACCGAAATGTCCTCGCACCTTCTGATGCTTCTCGTAGGAGTATCAAGCCGCAAGTAGTATGTCGACATTGAAGATGACTGTCTTGATTGGTGCAAGACTATTATGATGATATAGGTACATAGCCTTTCTGCCTATCGTGCATACCTGCTGCTACCTTGCTACTTGACCTGTCAATCTGTAAGTAGGCATTCGAGGTACATAATCGATCCAATCGTCCCAACGTGGCGGTTAAGCGGGAAGGACTGCCTGTCACTGTGAACAGAGTGCACCTTGCCCCAGCTGGACAAGTGCCAAGTGCCTTCAGCACATCAGCGCTAGCCGGGCAGAGGGGGCCGAGCTTTTTGCAGGGTCGGACATTGTGTGTGGACAGGGGGAGAGCTCTTTTTGCTTGCTCCCCTAGCTCTCCCCCTAATTGAATTGACCGGACAGATTGACAGAGAGAGAGATCAGGCCAGCTTGTTCTCGAAATAGTATCGCGTTTTTCCCGCCCGCGCCCACTTTCCAGGCCCAAGTCCAGGTCCGGCCAGGTCCAGGGTTGGTTGCATGTAGTAGTAGCAGCACCGCAGCGCTCTCTCCTATGGTGAATTCGTATTGGATTGCCATTATTTTCTGCCAGACATCGTCCAAAAGGGCCACATTGTGATTCTCTGGTGTCTTGTCTTGTCTTGTCTTGGTGACCCAGAACCAATTAATTCGTCCTCGATTCGTCCTCGATTCGTCCTCCTACTTTACTGGAAGGGGGCTTGACTTGACGTGGTTACATCTTTCTTCGTCCCATTAGATCTCTTACCCTTTTCTTCTACTTTATTCCGATTCTCACATTCGCTTGAGGTCCTACTTTTTTCTGTTTCTTCTCTAGCAACCCTTCAACCTTGCTCATCGGCCCACCACTTTTTTTGACCTCCTCTCCGGCCCATTCGCCGTGTTCTTGAATGCGAGCCTGGTTGTCCTAGGTAGAATCTTCAACGATACTCTACAGCCATGGCCGATAATAAGGCCACGGTTGCCTCCGGCGCCGATCCGAACGGTCAAGGCCTACGCCAGCGCAATGTCCCCGGCACCCCCGTAACCGTCCCAGTCCAACAGGTCGAGGTCGACGAGAAGAAGATACATGGCAAGAAGGTATGCAAGCACTGCCCCCGCCGTCTGTACTGCTGGAGATCCGGCCAGCTAACGAGCAACGCCTCCGCTGCAGCAATCCCCTGTCCTCGAGTTCCTCGACGAGTGGGAGTTCATCATTGCGCCCATCATCTTCACGGCCCTTGCCTTCTTTACCCGACTATACAAGATTGGCCTTAGCCCGATCGTCACCTGGGACGAGGCTCACTTCGGCAAATTCGGCTCGCACTATATCAAGCGCGAGCTCTTCTTCGACGTGTACGTACCGATGAATGTGCGAGTTTGGCGGAAGAAACACGGAGTATTAATGCTCGTATAGGCACCCCCCTCTGGGCAAGATCCTCGTCGGCTTGTCCGGTGTTCTGGCTGGATACAATGGCTCCTTCGAGTTCAAGTCCGGTGAGACCTACCCCGAGGAGCTCAACTACACCTTCATGCGCGCCTTCAACGCCTTCTGGGGCATTCTGTGTATCCCGCTGGCCTACTTCACTGCTCGCGAGCTGAACCTGAAGCGCCCGGCCGTCTGGCTGGTCACCCTCATGGTCCTCTGCGAGAACTCGTACACCACCATCAGCCGCTTCATTCTCCTCGACTCCATGCTTCTGTTCGGTACCGTCGCAACTGTCTTCTGCTGGGCCAAATTCCACAGACAACAGCAGTACAGCTTCGACCCGGAGTGGTTCTTCTGGCTGTTCATGACCGGCCTCAGCTTGGGTTTTGTCTGCAGCATCAAGCTCGTTGGCCTTTTTGTCACTGCCCTTGTCGGTCTTTACACCATCGAGGATCTGTGGAACAAATTTGGCAACACCAAGATGCCCATTAAGACGCTGGCTGCCCATGTCGGTGCTCGAGTTGCCGGACTGATCGTTATCCCTTTCCTTGTGTACCTCTTTTCGTTCGCTCTTCACTTTGCCATTCTCACCCGAAGCGGCCCTGGTGATGCCCAGATGAGCTCTCTGTTCCAAGCAAACCTCGAAGGCAGCGAGATTGGTCGAAACTCGCCGCTCGAGGTCGCTATCGGATCCAAGGTCACTCTCAAGAACATGGGATATGGCGGAGGTTTGTTGCACAGTCACGTCCAAACCTACCCTGAAGGTTCAAACCAGCAGCAAGTCACTTGCTACCACCACAAGGATGCCAACAACGAGTGGTGGTTCTACCCCAACCGGTACGATGCCGACTACAACCCGGAGGAGGAGCCTAGATTCATTGGAGACGGCAGTGTCGTTCGCCTGATCCACACTCAGACTGGCCGCAACCTCCACTCTCACGATATCGCTGCTCCCGTCACCAAGTCGCACAAGGAAGTCTCTTCCTATGGTAACCTTACAGTAGGCGATGAGAAGGACCACTGGAAGATTGAGGTTGTTAGCGATGTCGCTTCTCGTGATAGGAGCCGAGTCCGTACCCTGACCACTGGTTTCCGCCTGAAGCACCCCTCAATGGGCTGCTATCTCCGCGCCGGCAACGTCAACCTGCCTCAATGGGGTTTCAAACAGATCGAGGTCACTTGTGACAAGAGCAACAACCCTCGGGATACTTTCACTCACTGGAACATCGAGGCTCACACCAATGAGAAGCGTAAGTCATGAAATTTCAAATCGGATTTTGCGAAGGCTAACGCAAATATAGTTCCCCCTGCGGATCCTGGAAAGTATAAATCGCCCTTCTTCCACGATTTTATCCACCTCAACGTTGCCATGATGACTTCCAACAACGCCCTTGTCCCCGACCCCGATAAGCAGGACGACCTTGCCTCCCAGTGGTGGCAATGGCCTATCCTCCATGTTGGTCTTCGCATGTGTGGTTGGGACGACAAGATCGTTAAATATTTCCTCCTTGGCAACCCATTTGTCTATTGGGCCTCGACCATGTCTCTTGGCGCTGTCGGTCTTGTGACAGTTTGGTATATCCTTCGATGGCAACGAGGCTTCAGGGACTTGTCGCAAGAAGAAATCGACCAGATCCACTACTCGGGTCTTTACCCGATTCTCGGCTGGTTCCTTCACTACCTGCCTTTCGTCGTCATGGCACGTGTCACTTACGTCCACCACTACTACCCTGCGCTCTATTTCGCCATTCTCACCCTGGGCTTCCTGGTCGACTTCATGGTTCGCACCCAAAAGAAGGCTATCCAATATGCCGTTTACGGTACTCTGTACACCACCATCATTGGCCTTTACATCTTCTTCATGCCGATCTGCTGGGGTATGACGGGCCCGAACAAGCAGTACAGCTACATGAAGTGGTTTGACACTTGGCGCATGACCGACTGAGAGGCATCATTGCGTTGGCCTGTATAGACAATATGATCACCACCATTTCAATGCGGGGATATTTAGATCTATCCTCGACAGACATTGAGAGGGGGCGCTGGCCATGGGGGATGGAATATCATCCGTGGTCTCCCACCTCCGGATTGTAACGATATTAGGTAGCAGATCTCTGGAGTGATAACAGAGAACAGCTAGGGGGTGGTGGAGGAGTTCTGGCAGGGAATATCTAAAAGGTGTTGGGTGCGAGCTTGCTGGGGGCCTCCAAATACCACCAAGAAAAGGAGTCATCACGCCACTATCAAGATACTAATGTGCACTTTTCTTTTTCTATGTTGAATCAACTGTCTGATGCCAATGCATGTTCGATTCAAGTCCAATTTATATACATGCAAACTGTACGCTGGATGAGAATGCAATAATGCGCAATCTGCATGGCGCGGGTCCGCCAGGAACCCTCAAAACCTTGCTTTACCCACCCACCAAACACGAAAGAGCATCACACAAATGAACATGATTCTGGTACCATGGTGCTCGATTATAGTTTGTGATGCCCACATCTGATAGTTGTTTTCTCTTGGGCAGCAATGCTGGTAATTGTAACCAAAGTCGAACTACTTACGGTCCGAATAAATCTTTGTGCCCCTTCTCCATGCTTGAATGCTTTGCTTGCTACCGCCTTGGTAGAACCTCAATAGGGGTATCATCCTTCCACCTTTCGCATTTGCCATTCCCTATTCATCGCGTTGTCAGATAGAACTGCGTTTCTTGTTGTTTTATGTACAGAGTTTGCACTACCTGTTGTTAATGCTTAACCTTTTTGCTGCTGCTGCTGTTGTTGTGACCTCTCAGCACTGTCTCTCTCCTGGATTCAGATCATTAAATACCATTCATCATCAGTACGCATTCGCTCGCTCGATCGTATGTATGTCCTCAACAGCATCCACCCCCACTCCCCTTACTCGAATCGTTCAGCCGAACCTGACGTCCCGTCTGGCCCGGCCCGGGGCCCTTGACGCCGCTCCGGCGATCGTTGAGGTCGTACTTGCCGGCATTGATGTTGTCGAAGATGCGCTCGGCGACCTGCATGAAGGCAAGCTCGACGCCCTCGCCGCTCTTGGCGCTCGTCTCGACGTATTGCAGGACGCCGTTCTGGCGGGCCCAGTCCTGTGCCTCTGCGACCGTGACCTCGCGCTTGTTGTCCTCTTCGCCTGCCAGGTCGGCCTTGTTGCCGACGAGGATGACGACGATGTCGGGCTCCGCGATCTGACGCAGGTCGGCCAGCCAGTCGGTAACGTGCGCAAAGGTGGACTTGCGGCTGATGTCGAAGACGAGCAGGGCGCCCGAGGCGCCCCGGAAGTAGGACCGTGTTACCGACTTGTAGGTTTCTTGTCCCGCCGTGTCCCAGAGCGATAGCTTCATGTGTTTCTGCTGGTCTGAGGATTTTGGCGGGTCGGGGAGGCCGCCGCCCCCGTTCGCGTCGGAGCTCCCTCCGCTCAAGCTGTTATTTTTGTTTTTCGACGACAGGGCGGCCTGCTGGAGGGCTTTGGAATGGGGCGGGCCAACGGGCACTATGCGCGAGCCGAACTCAACGCCGATGGTCACGTCGTGCTGGGGGCTGAAGCGGCCCTCGCAGAGCCGGATGGTGAGAGAGGATTTGCCGCATCCCGAGTCCCCTATGCAGACCAGCTTGGCGATGTAATCCCATGGTGGCGAGGACATGGTCGGCACTGCTGGCTGTGTGAAGAGAGGGCGAGAAAGAAGGGAGGTCGGTCGAACAGGGGTCGGAAGGTTGAGGGGTATGTATGGTTTTCGTATTCGCAGTTCGTAGCTGAGAGAAGGGAAAACGAAGTTATCCCGTAAAGTGATATCAACTTTCAAGTTGAACCACCGTCGCCCTCTTCGTCTTCGTCGTCGTCGTCGGAGGCTCCTGGCTCAATGCCGCGTTCTGGTATAGTGTATCGAAAGAAGGACCCCGATGCTATTCAGCATGTGATGGTCGTAGGTGCGAGGGTTGAGGTGTTTGGTACGACGTATACCAAGGGACAGGACAACGCCGTTGCTGTGGTTGCGACTGGATGCACCTACACGTTGTATGTATGATATGCAGAAAAGTCTATTCCACAATGCGGTGGGTGTTGTCAGAGAAGCTTCCGCTGATCACCGGGTGCCGTACACCAGGCCGAGCAGTGCCTAGAGATAGGTAGGTAGATAGGTAGGTAGGCCGGTAGCATTAATAGCCAGTATCGAGGAAGCTAGGCCTATCCGGTGAATATTGGTGCAGGTCTTTAGTTTCAGTAGTAGTAGCAACAAAGTGTCAACAGATGGACGGCTTAGGTTAGTTTAGCTCGTTCGCCAGTGAGTGACGGTGAAGCAAGAGTCGTTGCAGATGCACCCGCATTTGACGAATACTTCCAGTCATGTACTTCACCTGTCGTTGATCCAGGAAATCAAATACAGGAGACGCTCAAACATGGGGGGTCGGGCTTTCTTCCAGGTCTTGGGCCTTGGTAGCAGTGATGCAACGTACCTAGTGCCTAGGCAGCCGATAGGTGCTGATAAGACCAGACAAGAGAGACAAGGGGGAGGGATGACCTCAGAGATGCACAAACCTCAACCATCATCTGCCACTCCCGAAGGCACACAAGGCTCGTGACTCAAGACAAGCTGGTCGCCTTATCTTGAGGAAGTACTATATCTAGTGCTACACATACCAAATGTATGCATGCATGTGTGTGTGTGTGTGTCCATACATACATACATGCTTACAACTCACCGCATGTGTTGCGTTGCCGTGGTTGTCACAGGTAAATAGAAGCCGACTCCAGCCTCCCGCCTCCCGCCTCCAGCCTCCTGGACCTCAGACCAGGACAGGACGCGAGTGAGCACAGTCGTTGATATGGATTCCTCTCATGGGGTGCTTAAGCCTCAACCCCAAGGTTGGATTTGGATTGCATGTGCACTCGCAGACGGGACTGGACTGGTCGCAGTGGACACTGGAATTGCTGCAGGGTCTACCACAATCTGCGCTACAAGCACAGAAGAATGGGCGTGTGCCCCGCAGTACCCGCCGCATTCGCCTGGGGGCCTTGTCCGACCTTAAGGTTGGCCAGCAGGCCTTACCGAAGCCGGCAGTAAGGAATCATCCGCGTCGAGGTTCCATGGGCAGGCGGCTGCTGGGCAGAGTCCACGGGGGACGGGTTAGACGGGTGCCTGTGGTGCCTGTGGATGATCCTGCTCGAGTGGGAAGTTACTGTATCTACCTAAAGTACCTACCTACCTACATGTACGTAGCAGCAGCAGCAGCAAGCTTAACAGTCGGCGTGACATGCAACAACAAACTCATTTCTTCTTCTTACTTACCTACCTACGCACATCCTCTTCGTTTCTACTGCTCCTGCTCCTGCTACTGCTGCCGCGGTGGAGGACGAGTAATAAAAGTAGCCGTTTGTCTAAAATCAATCATCATAGCTGCTTCATTCTTCCCACATCCGTCGCTTGTACCACTTTGGATCATTATCGCCTAACCTGCATATCGTCATCGTTCCCCAATCCCGATAACACCACGCCCCAAACACTCTATCTCTCTTCACCATCGCCGCCCACCCATCATTTGTTTGCCTTCTTTCTATGTGACCCGGCTGCAACAAGCGCCTTCTTCTACCTTTCAACCAGGAAAACCTCCACACATAACCTGTTGATAGAGAGAACTATATCCTTTGACTGTTTCCGACTCATCCATATCTCTTATCTATAAGAGGCGGTCTCCTCTGGCGCTGCCGATATGTTCTCGGAATGTAAGTGCCCCCATCTCTCCCCCATCGCCCTGCTGCTGTTTGCGATCTTGCAATATGATGCAGTCCATGCAAGACCCAGATGCTGACTGGCTGAGTGAAGATGCCTCCAAATTCCTAGCCCAGTCGCAGTCGCGTCTGTCCAACTTCGGCCAGACAGATGCGACTGGCGAACCATCCGGCCGACAGACCTCCGACCCATCCTCCCGCTTCTCCCGCCACCCCACGCGATCCGCCTACCATTCGCGCCTCGGCAACCCCTACCAGCCCTCCGGCTCGAGGTTCGGCTTCGGTTCGCGCTATCAAGGCGGCCAGGACGCTGCGCCGCTCTTCCATAGCGCCCTCAACGAGTTCCAGGACGAGGATGAAGACGATTTACGTGAGGCTGCCGATCTGCGGGCGCTACAACGGTCAAGGCGTGTCTTTGTCTCAAGCAGAATCGACGAGAGTTCGGCCTCCGAGAACGAGCAGAGCCGAGGGTCTCTAGACAGGAGCGGTGAGCGGGATACAAGAGGTTACGAGGACCGGGGTCGCCCGATGGGCATCAAGAGCAGCTGGAACGGCGAGTCTAGTTTCAAGGACTTCAAAGACCGCACAGGCAAGCCGAAACGTCTGGATGAAACCGCGGCCTCGGGGAAGCGCAAGAGCGAGCGCGCCAACTCCGATAGCAGCGACGGCGGCAAGATGGTGGATATCGGTCTCGAATCCGAGATGCTGGACAACGAGGTCCCGGAGGATTTACTGCAGGAAACGCCGGTCGACACGGACCCGCCGGCTTTTCAGCAGTTCAAATCCAAATCCGGAGGCTGGAAAGGGACCGCCTCGAGCAAAAGGGAAAACAACCTCGAGCATGATCCCAGGCTGATGCGGGAAACCATACTAGAGGAGGAGGAGCCGCCAGAGGAAACCATACCAGGAACGGCGAATATCGAATACCACCACGAACTTTTTAAGAACGATCAGTTCTGGGCCTGGCTCTATCTAATAGCTATTGCTTCACTATTTGCGACATTCGTGCTGGTCTGGCTCCATACGTCAACCCCGAGCCGAAAGAACCCCATAGGCGACACCATCTACACCGTCTTATACAAGTCGTACTATCTCCTGGCAGTCGACACTCTTGTGGCAGTCATAGTATCTTTAGTGTGGATGGCGGCACTGCGATCATATGTGCGACAGCTCGTGGGCCTCATCATCATCGGCAGCCCTATAGTTCTTATCTCATTCTCGATATACACCATGGTCCTGAGCTTCCAGGGGCCTGATAACGGAACGCGACTGCAAGATCGAGCTATGAGGTACAGTTCTATTGTGCCTGGTGTCGCAGCCTTTGTTTATGTTTTCCTGATCCTGAAAACACGAGATACGATTACCAGGGCTACCGAGATGCTCTCGTTTACAAGCCGCGTCCTCAGCGCAAACCCAGCACTTGTAATGCTCGGGTTCTGTGCGCTAGCCTTCACGGTTGGCTGGACGTGGATTTGGCTATCAATGTTCACTCGCGTCTTTCTCGGCGGCTACTTCTCCCGGTCACTGTCCTCATATATCATCGGTGCCGCCAGCTGGTGGCTGGGCGTATTCTTTGCTCTGATGTATCTGTGGACAATCTCCATATCCAGCAACGTAGTCAGGGCGACTGTGGCCGGTACGGTCTCAAACTGGTACTTTCACCGCAACAAACAGCCGCCAGCGCCGTCAAACGCCGTGGTGGGAGAAGCTCTGCAGCACGCGACCAATTCCACATTCGGGACGATCTGTGCCGCTACACTTCTCGCTCTGGCCATTCGATTGCCCCTTATCGTCTTGCCCCACAGAGCCTCCAAGACTGTGGGATTTCTCCTTAATCGGTACACTCCGGCATCCGTGTTTCTTTTGACCAACCCGTTGGTTATCACACATGCGGCGATCCATACCCTACCTCTGATGCTGTCAGCAGCGCAGCTCAGCCGGATGCAGTTTTTGGATTCGGATAACCCAACGAATACACTGGGGCTGGGCCACCTGCGACATGCGAATAGGTACAGCACCGGTCTCATGCCCTACCGACTGGCCAAGTTCCTTCTCCACGCCACGCGTACAGTCGTGGCTGCCGGGCTTGGGTTCGCAGGCTGGGTCATGACAGCGCGGCAGTTGGAGATTCAGGTACCCCAAGGAGCTGGTATCAAGGGAAGCGCTTACGCCTATATTGTAGGTCTGGTGGCTGGAGCGATTGGTTACAGCATCCTGGGTGCTCTGGAAGGCATTATGGTTGGCATCCTTGATGCAGCTCTCATCTGCTACGGAAGTGAGCGTAGGATGGGAAGCGGGCGGATGGGCTACTGCATGGAAGCGGCGAACCTGTTTGGTGGCAGGAACGAGAGCCGCGACGTGGTATAGACGAGTTGTTAAATTGCAGCATTTTTGGTGTTTTTTTCTTTCGTTCTTTCTGGAAACCCGGGCGCAACGGGTCTTCGGTTATTTTCGGTGGTGCTGGGGCATTCGCAGGATGCGAATCGATTCACGTTGGGAGTTTGGTCACTGAAGGTTGTTTTTGTTTGTCTACTTTGGCTGGGTACCTGAGGGTCTGTATGGTAGTACCCCATTTCGGATATCGTCTCGATGGGAGATGTAGGATGTGTAGTTCCAGCTGCCCTTCTGTTGTTGCCTTGGGACTGCTCTATTGCACCGGCTCGCACTTCGCGTACTCGGCGTTGTGATGATCCTCTTTTTTTCTGGTTCACTTTTTTGCCTCTGGAGAAGTCGGTCAGGGAGAGAGGGTGGCTGTGTACCTGGTCTTCGGGAATTGAGTGGGTGGGAGTGGCAGCTACATATGTGATTTGCATGCAGTGAGCGTAGGTATACCCAACATGATAGGACGCCATCATTGGTGTATCAGTAACCTCAGCTGCAAGTTGATTTACCATCTGCCACCCTACCTTAGCTGCCCATATATATATGTATGCAATGCAAGAACGTGCATTTTTCTTCTTAGTGCGGTTTTATTTTTGGCAACTTCGGTACGACGTGCAGGGGCGAGATATGGTCCCAGAAACCGACCAGTTTCCTGCTGCCATATGTTTCAAGTTGAGGGAAGCAGTCAGATGCAAGTCGGCATACTCGACGCAGCCGCGAGATTGGCAGTCAGCAGTGGCTTATACCATGCGTATTCGTCACCCTCATTCGTTCGTTGTCCTACTGGTTCGGCCTCGGGGAGCGAGCCGTTGGGGATATGTTCGTTCATGTTCCATGGAATGCGGATATAGTAGAACATTCCAAATTTGCCGCGAGATGCGTAAGAGGTAGCATGGAAGACAGCGCGGCAGCACAGCCACGATTGTGACATGGCTGTACTGCCTGCCCGGCTGCCTGACCAACAGCGTCGTTGGCCTCGATTGCTACAGCCTGGTGCCTGGCTTCCAGCACTCAGTATGTAAATAATCTAGTAGTACCTACCAGACAGTATCTACATCTTACCTACTTCGGGACCCCGCGTGCGTGCTATGCTAGCGCCGTGTTTTAGTGTGAGAGTGTTGAGGAATTGCGCGAGCAGGAGGGGCTTTTGAGCGGGCTCCCTCTTGCCAAGAGCAGAAGCCAAGGTGGCCAACACCCAATAACTGGCGACAAGACTGAATGAACCATGATGGTTGACGACTGAAGGCCGTGGGGCAGTGCAAAAGCATCTAGATCATTCAACTCGCCGTGTGTCCGCGTACGTGGGAGACAGCCACGTGAGCCTGTCCCACCCTACAGTATCTGCATCATCGAACATCGCCCCCAGCTGTGGCATGCATCTATTCGGGCTATGTTCAGTGGTTGGATATCGGGATGCTTCTGACGCCTGTCACCTGTGAAATCCACATACTTGCCTACATAAAACCACTTGTGTCCTCTTCACGAACTCCTCCCAGGAAATCCTTCAAGCCGTTTTCTTGAGTTCGAGCGAGGTCCGTCCCAGCAACCACTTCGAACCGTCTCTTGCCGACTGGTCCACCTGACAAACAACCTCCTTCCCGAAACGCATACAAAGCACACATCCCCCTCCTCCACATCTCACCAGGGGGCCAAGACACGACAATCACCCCCACTTAGACCGTCTACTCGTACTATACTATACAGCAAGACCCTTCGACAGCTTCGATTGATTGAGCCGACACATATTCTTTTCTCAACAACTCCATACTAAACTCACCTGCTTCCTTTTGCACCTTTTTTTATTTTCCACATTTGCCAGAGAACCCTAGCAACTCAATACGCATGGCAGACTTCGACGCTCCTGCAGGCCCCCCGCCTCCCAGAGTCCCTGAGGGGTGGGTTGCGCGCTGGAACGAGCAGTACAAGGAATGGTAAGTTCCAAAGCCCCTAGTGCTGCTTTCCTGGAAGGCCACATACATCCCTTGCAGGCCCAAGAAAGAGCGGGAGGTTCTGTTGACACAATTTCGCCTGCAGGTTCTACGTCAACACCTACACCAAGAAGTCGCAATGGGACAAGCCGACGGCCCCCGCCGTCGATCCCAACTCGGAAGCCCCCATGGGCCCCCCGCCCGGCTACACGCCCGGCTCGACGCCCGCCCCGAGCGACAGCAAGACGAACCCCTTTGTGAATAACGCCACCAAGCCCGGCGGTCCTGGCCCGTCCGAGAGCGAGGACGAGCGACTGGCCCGCCAGTTGCAGGAGGAGGAGAATGCGCGCGCCGGCGCCGGTTCTAGAGGCGCCGCCAGCTCATACATGAGCGGCTCGCCCGGCCCCGCCAACCAGTCGCAGTACCCGGACCAGCTACCCCCGCGACCTGGCGACACGGACCGCGGCGATAAGTCGCGCGGCCTGCTCGGCAAGATCTTCGGCGGCAGCAAGAACAAGCAGAATCAGTACCCGGGACAGCAGGGAGGCTACCCAGGGCAGCAGGGTGGTTATCCGCAGCAGGGCGGTTATGGTAGCCCCGGCCCTCAGCAGGGCTACTACCAAAGCCCCCCTCCTCAACAGGTATGTACAACACCATTCAACAAGTCACTCTACCGCGATCTCGCTTTCGAGACTCCACCTGCCCTCCTCTATAATGCCAGTCGGCGGTATTGCTCCAAATTTGTAGACCAGTCACTAATACGAACTTATCGCGCAGCCCTACTACGGCGGTCCTCCCCCTGGCCAGTACGGTGGCTACGGCCAACCCGGTTACGGACCCCAACCTGGCTACGGACCACCTCAGGGAGGATACTACGGCGGCCAACCACAGTACGGCGGCGGATATCAGCAGGGGTAAGTAATCTGCCGTGGACAATCCAATTCCTCAGGCCACGACAGTCTGGCTACCAGGACCTTGTAGAAGATCAAGCTAACCATGATTTCGGCAGTAGGCCCCAGAAATCCGGCGGCGGCGGTATGGGAATGGCCGGTGGTGCTGCGCTCGGTCTCGGCGCCGGTGTTATTGGTGGCGCTCTCGTCGCTGATGCCTGGAACGACCACGAGCAAGAAGCTTACGCCGAAGGCTATAATGATGGCAACGATGGCGATGACTTCGGCGGCGGCGATGATTTCTAAGCCCAAACATCACTCAAGGTGGTGAGGAATAGAGCCTGGCAGCAATTAGGCTGTGTGCTAATCGGTGGGGTTTTTCCTTGAGTGACGAGAATGGTTCTTCCTAGATGAATCACGATATGATGAGCGTTATTACGGCGGCAATGCTCGATCGGTCCCCAAAAACCTTGGGGAGACGGACAGTATGAATGTATACAGAACGAAGCTCAGGGGTGGCTGGCAAATGAACGGCATCCCTATAATGAGCAGATGAGCACGCATGGTTTTACGTACATACCTAAATTACACGACACAATTCACAAGGAACTCCTCATGCATTTCCGCGTGTTCGTTTCTGCTGGCACCGTCTTGGGATCAAGTCTGAGCAGTATTCAATGAGCCTGTGGCGCTGTCCCGTTAGTCTCACTTCGCATTTGTATGCTGTCGGTGGTGACTTGATCTGTCGACGAGCTCTAGTGGATATATCACGTTTTAAGTACTCATGATGGGCGTGAACAGTCAATGGCTTAAACACGCTCGAGCACCCTTCTGCAAAACGATGAAGGGGAAAGAGCGATGAGTCGGCTTTTCTCATGAAATTTGAAGATGTGTTTGGGACGCTAGCCCACTGCTGTCAGGCCTCGATTCTCACTGGCTAAGTCTAATATTCTACATGAAGGGGCTTAAACACTTGGCCATCTACCAACCTTGTCCGTAAGGACCAGTACTATTAGGCCTCATGTGTACATAGCAGTGACGGGGCCGCTTCCCCTCCCCCCATTTCTTTTTCTTTTACTTCCTGCGCTTACCGGCGCCGTTGCCGGCGTCTGATGCTGAAGCAGCGGCAGGGCCGCCTTCGTCTTTCTTATTCGACGAGCCGGCCAGGAACGCGGCCATGTCGAAGTTGCCCATGGGGTTGGCGGCCTGCTGTCCGCCGCCGCCCATGAGGTTGGCCATGGGGTTGTTCTTCTGCTGCTCTTCGAACTCGGCGCGCATCTCCGGGTCCACTGGTGAAGGGGGAAAGAAGGGTTAGTCGAACGATTGGTTGGTCGCCGGGGGAGGGTCAGAGGGTGTGTGATGTGGCAACTTACTGTTCTCGACCATCTTGGGCATGAGGAAGAAGATACCCATGCTCACCATAGCGAGCAGGATCATGGGGTTCTTGAGGATGCTCGCGATCGAGACTGCAGTTTTTAGTTCGTGGTTAGCTGTAAGAAAAAGCGTGGATCGAATTTCCCGAGCCCATGGCCGTCATGCAGGAGGCGCCATATTTCCATGTAACTAGACAGGCTCCTTTCCCGGCAACCGAGACAGAAATAAAAAGAGGATGGCTACTCACAAGAGCTTCGTTCCATGAAGTACTGCTTCGGAGCCAAGCACCGCACCGGCAGCGCCGCCGTCGCCGTCGTCAGAGACGAACCGACGCCCGGTCCACCCCCCAGCGCAATCTCCTTGGCCTCCTCGCCCTTGTTGTCCCAGTCGTTGCCGCGGAACGTCTCCCACGCCTGTACGCTCAGCGAGCCGCCGACCTTGTCGGGCGCGGCGGCGGCGGAGGCGACGACGTCGACGCGCAGCGGGGCGAAGGCGTGGGTGGCGCAGTGCACGTCGGCGAGGTAGGACCCCGGGGTGACATTGCGGAAGACAAAGGTGTTGGCAGCGCTCAGGGGCGCCGAGTAGGTCGTGTACAGGGTCGCGAGCGTGGCGTGCGTCGAGGGCGGCAGGACGTTCGGGTTCGGCAGGTGAGGCTGCGCCGGGAGGGCGAGGGTCACGGCCGTCGTGGCCAGGGCGCTGGCGTTTACGAGGGGCTGCAGCAGGCTCAGGAGAGCCGCGGCGGCGGACACAGACGCTCGCATATTGGCTGCTGCGTCGAGAAGAAGGGAAATGGGGAGGAGTCGGTGTTGTTGGAGGTGGTGGTTGTGGCTTGTTGGAGGTCCCTTTGGGAGGAAGGTGCGTGAGATGGTGGCTCCAAAGCTGCTTCGGTGGTGTTTGACGTCGTTGCGGAGCCGAACTCGCTGATTGGTCAGTCTTTTACACCCACGGAGCGCTGCGAACTGCTTACACCCTCAACTTGTACAACACCAAATCCGCATAGACTCCTACTTCAGATAGTTACTACCTCATAATATACGTGGAGAATCCTAATAACGATAGCATTGATTTCCATCTTGGGTTCTTGGGGTTGTCTGCGCTGTGTTACCACTGGCTTTTCCCGAGCATACTCGCTGCCACTTACACTTACACCTCCTGGAAGAGTTGACATGAAACACTGCTGCCATGTCTGGCAATTCCGTGGTCCTTGCTTCCAACTTATAGGCTGCTCGTCACATTTTAAAAACTTTATGGGCATGTGATGGGTATTTCATTGCGAACGTAACTACATAATACATACAGCTAGGAATCCTTCTTTATCCAGTCCCTCTCCTCTCCCTTTTTAGACAACAGTAGGAGCAACCTCGTCCTTCTTCCCCTCGGGCTCGCCCCCTCAGCACCGCCGTCCTTCGTAGCCGCCGAGGCGGACCGGAAGGACTGCTCGAAGTCGGCAATGATGTCGTCGATGTGCTCGGTGCCGACCGAGATGCGGATCAGGTCCTCGGTCACGCCCGAGCTGATCTTCTCCTCGTCCGACAGCTGCTCGTGCGTCGTCGTCCAGGGGTGGATCGCCAGCGTCTTGGAGTCGCCCACGTTGGCGAGGTTCGAAATCAACTTGAACCCGTCGACGATCTGGCTGCCCGCCGCGCCGCCCCCTTTCACCCCGAAGCTCAGCACGCCGCCGAAGCCGCGCGTCAGGTACTTCTTCGCCAGCTCGTGACTCGGGTGGTCCGCCAGGCCCGGGTACGAGACCCAGCTCACGTAGGGGCTGGCCCCGAGGTGTTGCGCGAGCCGGAGGGCGTTCTGGGCGTGGCGCTCGGCACGCAGGCTGAGCGTCTCGATGCCGAGCAATAGCTGCTGGGCCGCGAAGGGGTTGAGGCAGGCGCCCATGTCGCGCAGGATCTCGACGCGGACACGAATCGCGAAGGTGATGGCGCCGAACGTCTCCCAGAACTTAAGGCCGTGGTAGCCCTCCGAGGGCTCGATCATCTGCGGGAACCGCGCCGCGTTCTTCCCCCAGTCGAACTTGCCGCTGTCCACGATGACGCCGCCGATCGTGGTGCCGTGGCCGCCGATCCACTTGGTGGCGGAGTGGACGACGATGTCGGCACCGTGCTCGATGGGCCGCACGAAGTAGCCGCCTGCACCGAAGGTGTTATCGACCTGGAAAAGGGGGTTAGCTTGCTAGTTGTGCCGTTCCGCCGACCGATCCATCAGACGTACAATAAGAGGGACGCCCTTCTCGTGGGCTACTTTGGCAATGGCCTCGAAGTCGGGCACATTGTACCTAGGGTTACCAATGCTCTCGATGTAGACGGCCTTGGTCTTGTCGTCGATGAGCGCAGCAAAGTCCTCGGCTTTGTCGCCCTGGACGAACTTGGTCGTGATGCCGAACCGGGGCAGCATCACTTTGAGCTGGTTGTACGTGCCGCCGTACAGATTCGCGGTCGAGATGATGTTGTCGCCGCAATGGGCCAGCGCTGTGATGGTCATGAACTGGGCCGCTTGCCCCGATGCCGTGGCGACGGCGGCCACGCCGCCCTCCAACGCGGCCATTCTCTTCTCGAAGACATCGACTGTGGGCTGTTTTACTTCATATTAGCTAAACGATTCGGCCATGACGGCGAGCCGCGGGGAAGTAGTTTAAGTGTGCGCACATTCATCATACGGCTGTAGATGTTTCCGAACTCCTTGAGGCCAAATAGCCTCGCTCCCTGGGCCGAGTCATTGAAAGTGAAGCTCTGGTATGCAGATGTGTCAGCTAATACGCCGGTGCCTTTCTCTCCTCCAAAGGAACTGGTATATTGGTGTACGAACCGTTGTGGCATAGATGGGAACAGCTCTAGATCGGGTAGCCGAGTCCGGCACATGACTGTTTCCTCGATTAATGCCTTCTCAAAATATGGGAAAGGAAGACAGGTAAGCCAGACGGGCTTCAACAACAACGTCACACGTACCCCGCATGGAGCTGAAGCGTCTCGAAGTTCTTGCTCAGCTCTTCGGCCATGGCTTGCTCACAGTTCAGGGAAGAGGTTAGTGAAAGGGGCGATAGTAATACTCGGTTGAGTGCGTGTGTATAAAGGCGTATCAAGACTTGAGGATACTTATTTGCGACACGAGGATGACTATATGTATTTATACTTGCGCCTACTTGAGGTAGTCCCTTCGGCACACACATGCAGCTAGGTCAGTAATGACTTGCCACACCTCCGGGTCAGGACCCTGCCAGGTAGGTACTCTTACTCTCTCTCTCTCTTCCTCGGTGAGACAATATGCAGTCCTTGCATCCCGAATGGCAGCTTGTGTCTGCTCAGCAGCATGCAGGATGGGAAGTGGGGTTGGGCTGGCGATAGTCGGGATTGCGTGCTCGACATGGCTTGATGTCCTCACGTCGACACAACACAACTTCCTCCATCAAAGGCCCGTTACCTCGCTCCGCGACGTGCGAATAGCTCCGAGTCGGCCTGGGAAATTGAGGGCACCTCGTATCATAAACATCTACACGGCAGGGCATAAACCAATGCGAGCTCCATTTTGATTCAATTGATGCCCGACGAGGAGCTGCAGCCGTCTGCGGCGGGTGCGAATTCAGGGGATGTTTCTTTTGTCGGCGACCAGATCGGGTTGACCCTCGCCGTCTGGTAGGAAAATGCTGTCCGAATCATGTACCGCGTACATGTACATGGCAGATTCGCGGGGTAGTGGGGGTCAACTCGCGTGGAAGGTGCGCAGAGAGTGTGTCCCTTGCTGCTTGCCGAACCCAAATCCCACCTAGACTCGCATGGCAAAGTTTTTAGTGAATCTGATTCTGGCAAGAGCGAGCCATCCTGATTCCTTGGTCCTTCTACGGAAGGTATCGCTTGCCCCCATGTTGTTACTGAATGCATTCATGTAAGCTGGGCTTCCTCGAGGCGAGCACGCAATATTCAACCATACCAGACTCGTACCATTTCGTCAATATATGAGGCTATGAGCACATTCTTTGCGGAGCCGCGACAAAGTCCAAATATATCTCAAAACTAGCGCCACCCAGTCATGCAGGACAGCTCGGGTTAAACTCCATGGACGAACGCGTGTCACGTGGGAAGCAGTATATGTATGTATGGGTTGGTTGGCAGTGACAGTAAATAAATCGATCTCGAGCCTGAATTGGCAATATGCGTAAGAGTATCACATCCCGATCCCTTGAACTCCCTCACCATCTTTCTTCGTATCGAGTTTCATTACCAGAAATAAGGAACATCCCAGCCGACTAGTCATCTAGACCCAAGTCAAAACTGTACGTGCATTAACACGTTGGTATCCAAGTCGCCTCGTGATCAACGCCTCTAAATATGTTTTAGTAGTAACTAATGCTTTTTGGTTTTTGTATTTTTTTTTCACGGCCCGCAAGTTGGTCGTCCCTGGTATCCTCGACCAAGCAATAGAGTCGGGATGCACCAACACCAGGGACGACCTGGCCATATCTGCCCCTCTCCTTGAACACAATGCTCGCAGCTGCACACATATTCTCCCCCCTTTTTTTGCTCAAACATCCAGGAACCGAGGTGAACGGCGCGGCTCCCAGTTGCTCTCGAGCAGCCCCGGGCTCTTCTTGTCGCCGTCAAGGGACGGCCGGTAGATGTAGGGGCTGAGGGGGATCTCGGTGTAGGCCGAGTTGGCCATGGGCGAGTTGGTGCTGTTGCGGCGGACGGCGAAGCCGTTGGTGGTCAGGCGGGGCAGCTGGACGACGGGCACGCTCATGCGACCTGCGACTCCTTCATTTGCGGGCCGGACTGGGGGCTGACGCCGTTGAGGCGGACGCGCCCGAGCCCCCCAACTTGAGGCCTCCGCGGAACCCCGACCTGACCACGTCCTTGGCCAGGAAGGCCGAAGTGCCGACCCAAAGGGCAAACTCGAAGGCGCCGAACGCCACGTCGGCGCGGGCGGCGCCGCACACGGTGCCGCGGCAGAAGAGCAGCTTGGAGATGAAGACAGCCAGGGCCACAAAGCCGGCAAAGTAGAAGATTACGTTGGTGAGCTCGAGGGCGATGGTGGCGTAAGGGTGAGCAACTAATCCCCGCGTGTCAGTATAAGGTAATCCCGTTGTTTCCCCTCTTTATCATTCCCGTGCTCTCGGGTAATAAGAGAGTTCATCTTTTGTTCGACGTACCTCTGGGCATGAATCTCGGGGCCAGTTCGAGGTAGGCGACCGAGAGTATGGTGTAGATGGAGACAAACAGAAGCCAGTTGATCTGGGATGGAGAGGTGGTCAAGGTGTCAACGTTGTACCAGTTGGCAACTATAAGCTTCTTGTTAGTCGTCTTGCCCCGGACTATGCTGAGTTCCAGGCACTACTACTAACCATAGGACGAGAGACCCATGATGATGATGGCGAAGACGAGCTGGGCAGCTCGCAGGCCCAAGATTACCATGGAAGGCATGCTGGATGAGCGGGACAACGCAGATTGTCGGTTAGGAAAGCGTGAGTCGAGATGGGAAGTCATGCAAAGCAACTCCTTTCGTATAGTGATGGCAGTTCGATGTCCTGTATATGGTTGGCTGGTCGAGAGAGGGAGAGAGAGTAAAGAATGTAAGATGGGTGAAGCGTCTAGCTGAGAGCGAATAGAGAATTATGAAGACACACACACACAGGTTTAGAAGGGAATAACGGCACCAGGCATGATAGGAGAAAAGGAACAGGACAGGAGAGGAGGCTTGGAGGGGAGTAGAAGAAATGATTCCACTTTATGCGCTGCGGACGCCGCGACTGTTAAAGCATCGCCGTGTAAGAAACGAGAGGCCGGGGTATCCTGCCCAACGCCAAGGCGATCAACCTGCTAACCTCTGCGGTGATGCACACCTCTGAAATCCATCTGAAACGTGCCGCACATGGGATGCCACCATGCACGGATGCCGATGGTACGGGCTAGATCCAATCACGTCAATGCAAGGGCAGATTGTTGGCCATGCTGATCTAGAGAAAAGAGCCTGGGCTCGGCAATCAGCACTGGTATGTTGAAAGATATCGGGTATTCTTTAATTAGCAGCATGCCGAACTGCATATTATTGCGCGCCCAGGCATGTCGATTGCTTGATTGCTTGATTGATTCGACCGATCAGAGTTCTGATCAGAGTGTCGGGCGGTTAGATGAACGATATCACACAGACGAAGATTAAGAGATGAGTCAAGTCGGATGGTTAAGTTTATTTGGACTCTGGAGAACCCAGCCCGTGCTGAAGAATAAGATTCTGGACGATGGCAGAGAGCTCTCGTCGATGGAACCTAGGCACAGGAGACGGGACCCCGGTCTTGACGGACTGACACCAATCTCAGACGGGGCGTTCTATTTCTTCTTCTTCTTCTTCTTTCAGATTCCCCGCCCCGAATGGCAGTAGCTAGTCGTCTGTTTCAAACATCAATGTCATTTGTTTCTTCTAGTTCTCGAAGAAGCCTAGGGAGCCGGAGCCCGTAAGACCTTTGCCTTGGCAGGCCAGCATTTGCCCGGAAGGAGAGACGAAAAGGAAGACTGGATGCAACCAGAAACCACCGATTGAAACAGCGTTCCGTGCGTTCATCGCAGCGATGGAAAAATAAGGACCTGGCACTCCTCTTGTCCAGGTCGCTTCTGGGGAGGGACCCCGGGGCCTGATGGGGTTGGAGAAGTCTTGGTAAAGTCTTGGGACGGTATCAGAACGCCTTTTCGAGATGGCTTGGCTGCCGGGGGCCCGAGTTCCATCAGCCGAAACAGTCCAAAAGGTGGGTTTTGGGGAGCAGCCCCTTAGATCTGAAAGCGAACCCTGGGAAAAGGTGCTAGCGTGTGGTATTCGGTAGCATCGCCAGCGGCAGGCCGGAGTTCTAGAACTGGGAAGACCGTTGAAGGACACGAGAACAAGCAACCTTGGCAACGAGCACGAGCATGCCCGTCTCGACTCTCGACTTATTAGTAGTGGAAATGTCCCGTCGTCTACTACTACCACGCAACGGCCAGAGAGACTCGGGGCATGACATAAGCTTCGTCGACTACATTCCGGAGGCCGGAGCGTGGAGTATGATCTTCTTCCGCTCTGCCCTGTGCACCCAGGTCGGTCGAGTCAGTCGGGTCAGTCGAGTCAATCGAGCCGAATTTGTTTAAGTTTACTGCGTCAGCGGGATGAGGGATTGAGAAGGACACTGCATTTGCTGCCTGCATGGAAGCCCGAATGTTTCGATACCTACAGATTACGTGTGCATGGCATGAGTGTTTCTCTGGTTTCCCTGCCCTGCATGCTGAAAAGTCAGACGGGACGACGCAGATGCGCAAATACGCGGTCCGGATATTCCAAATGGACGGCGAAGATGCTGGCTGGTTGCTGGTTGGCACGTGAGGACGCCATCGCAAAGCCGCCCAGAGCCAACTACGCAGCTTCCCCAGAGTCCTGGATGGCGTCGTCGGGGCATATAAGTACCTTACAAAGACCCAAGTACACCCTTCCCCGGGCTTATCATAAGTCTCCGCTGACGTCGAACCATCCAATCGCATACCGGAGAATAATGAGTCGAGCGAACATGCGGCTTTTGAAAGGGGGCGTGAGCCGCGTGATCCGCTGACAAGTCCAATGGCTTGGTGCTTGGTGGGCTTTCACGAGGGCCGAGGCATGTGGAGCTAGCCGGCTATTGTTTGTACGATGAGGTAGCTGGACGTGCTCCTATTGATCCCCAAGAAACTCCAATACCTCGCACCCTACAAACATAATAGTATCCTGCATAGCAACCCGTATTAGTTATTCCTCCATCGCATACCCGTCCAGCGGCAGCTCCTTCTTTCGTTTCTTCGAGTGACAATACAAGTCCCGTAGGCCCTCTTGCCATTCCCCTACAGTCGCGACATCGGCGCTGGCCTGCCGGAGCGGTTTCATCGTTGCGCCTCCAACTCCTTATCGATTAACCCAGTCCAGGCGTCAAGACGTCAACCTGCATTCCCGCGCGCGACATTGTCCGTAGCACAGCACGTATAACGCGTCTCCATTTCGACTCAGTTCAGTGCTCCCAACTGCGAATTCCTGCCTAAATCAGTAGTCGAAGCTGTTTGCTGGCTTGCCCCAACCCAACCAACCATAATGGCCCCCAACTACGAGGTGAAGGCGCGTATCGATCAATTGGCCGTGCCACCGCCAGCCGGCTCCCCCTATGGTGTCCCGGTTCCTGGTACCGAGACAGAAGGCCGCACTGCCATCTATCGCCATTGGCGCTTCCGAGACGGCCCCTTGCTCGAAACATTCGACCCCAATGTTCGCACGTTCCATGAACTCTTCCAGGACTCAGCGAAGCGCTTCCCGGGCAACAGATGCCTGGGTACCCGCCCCCTGGAACCCATCCACCAAGGTCTGGGAGAACAAATATGTGTGGCAAACGTATGAAGAGGTCGCAGAGCGATGCAAGAACTTCGGCTCCGGCATCCTCGACCTGCACAGGAAAGCCGGCATAACTGCCGACAAGTTCGGAGTCGGGCTGTGGTGCCAAAACCGAGCTGAATGGCAGATTACTGGTAAGTCCTTCTTGTCCCGGCCTGATGGAATCCACCCTGCAACTCACTGACGCATTCTAGACATTGCCTTGGCTGGCCAATCGCTGTATACCGTATCGCTCTACGAAACTCTCGGCCCTGATGCGTCCGAGTACATCATCAAGCATGCCGAGCTCGCCTGCATCGTTACTTCTCTGCCTCATATCCCGACCATTCTTGCGGTTCTGCCCCGGCTTCCCGACTTGAAGCTCATCGTCTGTGTGGACCCTCTAGAGTCTGGTGAGCCTGAAGGCTACACCAAGCTGGCTCTGCTCAACAAGATCGCCGCCCAACATGGTGTCCAGATCTGGTCTATGGACGGCGTCGAGGAAGCTGGCAAGAAGGCGGCACTTCCCTACAGAGCACCCCGTCCGGACGATGTCCTCACGATCAACTACACATCCGGAACTACCGGCGACCCCAAGGGTGTTGTCCTGACACATAAAAACTGTCTGGCAGCCGTGAGCTCGTCACGTACCTCGGGCAACATGTCTCACAAGGACTCATCCATGTCGTATCTGCCATTGGCCCACATTTACGGGCGGATGGTCGACCAGTCGGCTTTTGCCGAAGGTGCCGCGTTGGGTTTCTTCCACGGAGACATGATCGGCCTGGTTGACGACTTGAAGATCTTGAAGCCCTCGGGCTTCATTTCGGTACCGCGCTTGTACAATCGTATTGCCGCGGGTATCAAGGCGCAGACGGTGGAGGCAGATGGCTTCAAGGGCGCACTCTCGCGCCGAGTCATTGATGCCAAGAAAGCCAGCATGAGGCTTCCACCGGGCCAGGCCTACAACACACACCTTCTGTACGACCGGTTTTGGACACCGAAAGTCCGTGCAGCTGTCGGCCTGGACCGGGCCCACTCGATGGTTAGCGGCAGTGCCCCGTTGGACCCCGCCGTTCACGAGTTCTTGCGGGCTGCCTTCGGCAACTTCTTCACTCAGGGTTACGGCTTGACAGAGTCGTACGCGGTGGCATCCTTCCAGCAGCGTGGCGACTTCAGCACCGGAAATATTGGCGCCCCTGCTGCTTGTGTAGAAATCTGCTTGGAGTCCATTCCTGATCTGGACTACCATGTCACCGATAAGCCTCTGCCAAGGGGCGAGCTCTGCCTGAGAGGGCCTTGCATCTTCCGCGAGTATTACAAGAACGAGGAAGAAACGCAAAAATCCAAAGACGCCGACGGGTGGTTCCACACTGGCGATGTTGCTGAGATTGACGAGATGGGCCGCATCAAGATCATTGACCGCAAGAAGAACGTGCTCAAGCTGGCACATGGCGAATACGTCTCACCCGAGCGTCTGGAGAACTCCTTGATGGCGAACTCGAATCTCATGACCATGGCCTTTGTGCACGGCGACTCGACCCAGTCAACTCTGGTTGGTGTATTCGGAGTTGACCCTGTTAACTTTGCACCGTTCGCTAGCAAGATTGTCAAGAACACAATCTCCCCCGATGACCTGGCGGCGGTAAAGGCTGCCTGTCAAGACGAAAGAGTGGTCAAGGCCTTCATCAAGCATCTCGACGGCATCGCAAAGAAGGCCAAGTTCAACGGGTATGAGCGGATAGTTAAGGCCGTGTTGGAGATTGAACCTTTCTCTATTGAGAACGGCCTCTTCACACACACGTAAGTTCCCTCTAACCTCTAAAACGGTACCCCTCCATTTTTGATCCGAAAACAGTACTAACATCCTGGTAGTCTCAAGCTCAAAAGACCCCAGACGGCAAAGAAGTACCGGGCCGAGATCGACCGCATGTATGCTGAGATCAATGCCGAGAACCCGATTAAAGCAAGATTGTAGAATTACCACTTGTATGAATATATATTAGGAGAGAGAAATGCGACCTAGATTTTTTACGAGTGTTTTCTCTCTCTCTCTTTTCGCTAAGCGTATTTATTATTAATAAAAACCCTTTAAATAAATCTAATAAAATTATTATAAAGTATACTTTAATATTTATAGTATTATATAGTATTTTAAGTGAAAATTATATAATTACTTTTAATTATTATTATATTATTATTAAAATTCATATTTTTTAATCTTTTCAAAGCTAGTGTATTCTCAAAATGGAGAATTTCGAATTTCGAATTATATCCCTTAGTTACCCTAGAGAACTACCTACTACTACCACCACCTACGATGGGCGATGTGTAACCACCATGCCGTCGCCGATAAATGTGGTGGATCTAACCTTGGATGACGACGAAGACGATTTCCATGATGACGAACAACAGCGCATGCAGCGCGGATCTTTCAACTCCCCCGACGTGCGCCACCTGTTCGGAAGCAACCACTTTCCCCCACCCCGCGACGCGTCTCGACACGCGCCGCCGCCGCCGCCGCATGAACGACGTCCGGCGAAAAGACGGAGGACAGATGTTGACCTGAATCTGGAATTGAAGAGATGCCTGGACAAGCAAGTATTTCCACATATAGAACGGGCCCTTACTCGGCTGTACGCCTACGACTACAGCGATTATGAACGAAAGAAACTGGACGAGGCCATCTTCGATAAGATCGTGAAGCAAGATAAGGATTTCGAACATAATTTTAAATCTAATCACGGCCGTTTGTCCGTGGACTTCGAAGATCACGTACGGGTGTCGGCAGAGCGCCTTGTACAAGAAGACCTTGAGGTACGTCTATGCCGGTCGAGTGCATTGGATCCGTGTACTGATCGTATACCGCAGAGGAAAGCAGCCGCGCTTAAGATCGTCACCAAAGCCGCTTTCGGCGTGGCAGCTGTCCTGCCCTCGATTGAACAGGAAGAGCAACCAGTCGCGAACGACAACGACCGGTCCTTCGGCGCCTCTGCCGAAGCCGGAGCCCACGAGTACTACGATAACTATGACGACGACGACGACGATGATCACGAAGGGCTGGAAGCCTCGCCCGGAATACATTATGAGCCACCAACACCCAAGGAAGAACCCATTACTCCGCAGAGAATTCGAGCCCGGCTCAAGGCCAAGCAATGGCAGTCTGGCAAGGCAGTCGACCCTTTGAAGAAACCCGGCCCGGAGAAGCAGAATAATACATGGTTTGGCTTGCGGCAACGGCCATACCTTCCGTTGGCCGACAGGGACGGTCTGCTTGGCTATCATGGCAAGCTTACAAGATTGCCCATTCCTGGTCTACCGGAGGAGCCACGCGTGGTTCACGTTGACTTCACCCAAACCGAGATTGAATATCTTCAGAAAGTGGCCCGGTCTCTATTTGGCAGTCTGACGGCCGCATCACGGGATACCTTGGAAGATCTACGTCACCTGCTCAAGAAAGCTAAGAAGTGGAAGCAGCTGAACCAGATATTTGACGCCCACGAAGCTTCGTATATGTCCTTTGCGCCGGAGACACCTCCGGGCGTCCTAATGACCAGATCGACGGAGGACTTGAAAAACTTCATAACCGACCTCTACTTCCGCCGGGTGAATACGTCATCGTCGCAGGTCATGTCCATCCGTCGCGATGATACACATGCCCTTGATGAAGTTCGGCGCACTTCCGTGGTCCCTTCCCTGCTATACGCGCGTGAGATCGCTGGGCGTCGGCCCTTTGGCTCAGGCATCATGCGAAGGTATGAGAACTTACGGGCTGCCTTCTCGGCCAATCGAGAGGATTCTTTCGAGCCGCGCGTCGAGTGGACGAACTGCGCGGGGGACATCATGACCGTCAGCTGGATCTCCTCGAGAGACCGGTTCATCTGCGGCACTACCACTCATTCGGATTCCCACAACCAGCAATATAACAAACCCGGGAATCTTCTTCTGGGGTCATCGAAAGGGACCCTGCGGGCGTTTGCGGACCACCGCATCCCGCGGCCGGTGGTGAGTACGGGCGATAACTCCCTAGAATCCATGGTCGAGAGCCAAGATCCATGGCTGTACACATCCGTGGTGTCGTCAGATTACGACAGACACAATGACTTGGCTTTTACTTCGAGCTTCGACAAAACCGTCAAGGTCTGGAAGGTCTACGACGATGACATGAAAGCCGTGGACACATGGGAGCATGGCGGCCGCGTCAACTTTGTCCTGGCCTCGAAACATAAAGAGACGGTCACGTTTCCTGAAGCTGGCGATCGTGCAATTACCATGGTAGCCACAGCGGCTGATGTAGCAACAGACGCTGTGCGTGTCTACAAGCTATGCGTGGACCCGAGCCAAGGACATGTGTATCATAACTACGACTCCTACTCTTACACGAAAGTCCACGACGAAGACTACGTGCCCTCTGACAAGTGGGCGTATTTCCCGGCGGCCATTCGATGGGGCCTTGCCCCGGGAGTGCAGCATCTCCTTCTAATCGGATACTCGCCCAGAAGCTTGACGGACCACGAGGAGGATATACCCGAGGACAAGCAGAACAGCGGCGAGCTATGCTTGTGGGATACGTTGAACCAGCGGCAGATCAGCGTGAACAGTGCCGCTACTCAAAACGTCTTCGAAGTCGCATGGCATCCCTTCCAGGCCTGTTTTGCAGCGGCCACGTCGAAAGGAACTGGAATCGACAGAATCCAAGGGGACATCAAAACCCAGATCCGCATCTTCCAGCCAAACACCGAGGGCCAATACACATGCATGAAGATACTGGACTGTCAGGCTATGGATATCAATGAACTGGTCATCAGGTTCGTATTTATGACACGGCCCTATTTTGTGTTACATTTCTAACATCCCGCACAGGCAGAACAGTATTGCATATTCGTATGTGGCCGCCGGCTGCACGGATGGCAACGTTTACATTTGGGACACGGCCGGGACCGACAGGCCGATGTGCGTGCTCACTCACGGCGAGCCCGTGGAGGAGCTCTTTGGAGACCGGGAGAGGGAGGACGTGGGCGTCAAGTTCGTGGAGTGGGCGTCCTCGACAGATCGTCTATATACTGGCTCCTCGGACGGAGTGGTAAAGGTCTGGGACATCCGCCACGGGAGGGCCATCCTGATCCGAGATCTCATCGAGTGCGCCGGCCCCATTACGTTTGGCGCCTTCTCCCCCGACCAGACGCAGCTTGCGGTCGGTGATGGCAGCGGTCGCGTTTACCTCTTGAGTCTCGACGAGGGAGAAAGAGAGGAAGTCAAGCCTATCGCGACGGCAACGTCGGGTCTCTGGAGCGTCCAGCCGGCCGGCCAGCAGACGAATATTCGTCGACCTCGGCCGTTCATACCGCACGCAGAGGTCCCGCCGCCACCCTCGGCGACACCGGCGCATACCGAGGCGAAGATGCAAAGGAACGAATACCTCGAACAACAGGTGTTACGGCTGCACCCGGACCCTACCATCGGCGTGGTGCAGGGTCCGAACTACGCGGCATGTGGCTTCTACCGCGCCGAGGCGCACGTGGACGGTGACCCGAGCCGGCCGCTTCTGGATGATATCGAGCGCCAACAACAAGAGAACGGTAGTAGCATGATCTTGGCGCGACAACTAGGGGGCGACAGCCAGCAGATCATCGCCCGGCTGAGGGAGGTCACGCAGAACTACTCCTCCTTCGCAGCCACCCGTGAAGCTCACTGGCGAAACGGCCTGTTAGACCTTGATGTGGAGAATCTCGAGGCGGAGAACAAGTCGGAGCTCGACATTGCGGAGCCGGAGTTTGACTTGGTGTACGAGGACGAAGACGACGAAGACGTCGAGGACACTGTATGAATTAGTACGCGAGCGAGCGAAGGGGCATTTCCTCATGAGCGGGCAGCATTTGTATTTTAGCGCAGCGATGAGAGAGACAGAAAGAGCAAGCATTCAAGAGCAGGGCCGTTCGATACCGGCATGTAGTACAACTGCAACAACCATTACAGCTACACTGCGTTTGCATTTTGGTTGATTCCCTAGTCCTATGCCGAAACGAACAATGTCTAGACGAAGAGGACAGACGATATCACATCATATCGGAATGCAAACACGTGGAGGCATTAGCCAGGCATCAGGGGTGTAGAATTCAATTCACGAGAGTCGCTAGTGGACGTGCCGGCCTTTTGACTCGCGTGTCGTTAGGCTGGGCGCGAACTATCGTCGCGAAGAGGGATGATGGTTGTTTGGGCCTCGAATTGATAGATTCTATTTCCCAATGGGGTGCAAATTGCCCGGATCATCTAACTTGCTATGCTTGTTACTCGTGAACTACTACTAGCCGTGGACGGGAACTTGTACATTAATGTACAGTAGTGCCCCGAGGAAATCTAGAACAGCCTGGCCATGGTTTTGTGAGCTTGTATCGAGAAAGTGTCGACAACAATAGCGCTTACTATTGTCGTTCTATTTCACGATAGATCCACGGCCGACAAGAGACGGGAGTAGGTGAAGACGAAGAGGAAAAGAGAGAAGAAGAAGAAAAAAAAAGAAGCTAATCGCGGCAAGGCCAGTTGCGCTGGTTGCTATGCTGCCAACGGCGTAGTCAGGTCAGAAGTCAGGTCAGGCATCAGGTCAAAGTCGACAATCGTGATGACATAACGACCAGACAGAAATCCCCCATGGGTGAGTCGGGCCTATTGACAGGAGGAGTTGTATGGGGCAGTCTGCCATCGGAACGCTTCGGCCTCTTGGTGGACTTTCCTCCCTCTCCAAAAAAAGAAGAACGACCCTCGTTGAGTACTTTCCTGGGGTTGTGAACGAACAGAGCGTCAAAGGATGGGACACGGGCATGTATGTAGTCAAATTACCTCAGCAATTACGTCAAAAGTTGGCAGATGCTGCTCTCCATCTCCATCTCCCTCCATGGAGAAAGGGGGATAAATATTTACTCGCAACTTACATAATAGCCCGTGATATGCAAGATACAACAAGTATGTATGTCTTCTCTGCACCTCCGTTGCCCAATGAAAATCACAAAGTAGCGGTGGATTGCTCGGACGATTGCTACTACAAGCAATAGCGCGGAGTGGCCCCTGATCGACCAATACTTGTCCACCCGCCTGCGTCTTATCCCTCCCATGTTCCTGAAATTGCCAATCATGACCGGCCTGCAGGAATTCCTGCAACTAGCCGAAGCAGACAGCCAACTACCACCTTGGCCAAACAAGACCCAGATTCCCTCCTACCCTGCCAGCCTGCCCTACTACCTGCTACGACCTGACTTGCCTGCTACCTAAACCTTGTCCTGCCCAGGACTGACAGACTGGGGCCCGCCCTCCCCCATCCGGTACCTATTTCCTCCAAACTGTGTGGAGACATGGAGAGCACAGTATCGTCTACTGTACCTGTGTCGATGGGGTTTCTGCGGGGGGGCTACGTGATATCACTGACGGAACATCAACCCTGGACGGAATCACCTTGTAGTACTAGGTGCTAGGCGCCGACTAGAGGCATGCAGGCGGGCATGGCAGGTATTGGTGTTATTCATTATGTTGGTGGCAGTCGTGACTATTCTCTCCGGGGCCTATATCCACGTGTCCATCGACTGCTTCGTCATACCAAGGTGCCTCGCCAGCTAATACAATACACGCTGCCTCGTAAAATAAACCAGAGCTTGTCCAGGCAAGGACTGCTCGGTGCTTCGTGAACCATGTGCCACAACGCCACTCCATGCTATGCTGTGCCGCGAAATCAAACCGAAAAATCAGGACGCATACTACGTCGCCTGCCTGGGTATACAATATGCATCTTGCCATCAAGACTAGATATGGCAAAGCGAGCACCGGCGTCCGTATAAGCCAACTGGCCAAACCTTTCCCTTTTGTCGACCCCAGGCGCACACCGGCCGAGTGGTACCCATCTTCTTCAGGCCTACTCATCCCGCACCGTTATCGCCAATTCCCCCGGCATCCTCTCCCGGGTCCGTCTCTACTGAGGGGCCGGGAAGGTGAAGCCGGGCGGGAACACGGGCATGCCGTTAGGGCCCGTGGCAAGTCCGTAGGGGAACTGCGGTACGTCTGGGTCTTGTTTCATACCAAGGCCCTTGTCTTCGGGCCGGTCATCCCGGCGGTCCTTGTTGCGCCTCCAGCGCGCTAGGTTGGTGTCCTCTTCATCGCCTCCGCGGCTGGACTTGGGGCCATGGCGTCCCCCTTTGTCCGTCTGCATCCGCCGGCTGATGGCCTTGCTGGACACTCCGGCCCCGATCTCAATGTCGGGCTCCTCGACGACCATACCAGACTCGATGGGCCGGCCACCACTGCCGCCGTATTCTGCCGATAACATCCATTTGCGATCGGCCTCGGTGAGCTTGTTGATGGGGATTACGCTGACGCCTGTCGAGTAGTCACTGCAGTCGCGAGGGCCAAATCCTACACCCCAGCGTGTCTTGGGCAGGTTAGCTGCAGCCCACCTAGCGGTACATAGCAATGGCGTCATGTCACTTACCCGGTATTGGCTGCTCTCCATAGCCTCCTTGGCAGCAACTGCATCTCGGCGAGTCACCATCTTGACAAAAGCATGCCTCTTGTCCTTGTTTACGATACAGGTTTGGACTTGACCCTGCTGGCTGAATAGGCTGCGGAGTTCGGCTTCCGAGCATCTGTGACAAGCATGTTAGTCGGGAGCAAGAATGCCGAGAAACAGGGTCTTCAACTTACGTGACTCCACCAACAAAGAGTGTCCTGCTGAGAACTGCAAAGTGTCATGTCAGTAAACTGCTGACTGGTTACGCCTAACAAACAACTTACCTTTGATGTGCCCTGCAGGTATGCTCTGGTCGAAATCAACCCACTTGACTTGAGGGTCCCGGTCAAATGGAGGTTGCGGGCTGTGGCCGCGGCGTGGGGGCTTCGCTGCCGGTAATCCGGGGCTCGGCCTCGGCGGTCGTCATCCATATGTCCGCGAGCCGGCGAATCATGGCCATAGCTGCCAAAAGCACGCTCATTACGTCCACGGGGTGAGTCACGGGCGTTCCATCGCCTTGGCGACCGAGAGCGTGATCGGTTGCGGTACCGGTTGGAGGGGATCTCGCACCATAATCAAAACGGTCACGTGATTCATCTGGTCTGGGACCAGTCTGCGGCCATGCGCCTACACCGCCGTACGGAGCTTGAGCAGGAGGCGCCGCTGCCATACCACCAGCAGGGGGCATTGCTTGCAAACCGCCCTGCATCGTAGCTAAGAGGGCCGGGATCTTATCATGAGAAATACCCTGATCAATCAAGAGCTTTATCAGCTGCACCTGCTGCGCAACGGCAGGGTCCAGGCCAGGCATAGGTGGTGCCATGGGGTTTGCAGGTGCACCGGGGAACCCATTGGGTTGACTACTTGCAGTCACTGGTACAGTAGGTACTTGGCCCGGCAGGGTAGCCTGCGGAGGATACGCAAACGGCATCACAGAGGGGTTTACAGGCGGCTGCGCTGCGGAGTACGGGAAGGCAGGAGGCTGGCCCTGAGTTAGGGGAAGGGACAGCGGCGGAGCTTGAGCGCTCTGGGGTGCTGGCGCACTATACGAATGATCCGGCATGGGGAATCCGTTGTTGGCAGGGGGTACAGAGGTGTTCTGGCGGGCTATGTTTGCAAGTGCCTCCATAATGGCGTTGGGAGCCTCGGTGGTCGCCGGCTTGGGGTTGTTAGCTCCATTGAAGCCCGGCAGGCCAGGAAGACCGGGGCCAGGAGGAGGTGTGCCTACAGGAGTCGTCGACTCATCTGTTCGATTTATCCATGGTTAGATCACCAATGTCGACCAAGGGTATGATAGAATCCGCGTCTCAAGACGGCAATGGGGACTGGGCAACATACTAAGTGCAGGCGTGTTAAGCTTCTGCTTGAATGACTCGATCAAGGACGGGGGGGAAGGTCTGTCCTTTCTCCCAGATATCAACGAGCTTCTTAATTTTCTCCTGCAAAAACAAGTCAGATACGTACAAGTCATCAGTGATGCGGACCAAGTCGCTGCACGGGAGCAGTAGATGAGAATAGCCTTCCGAGGCAATCAAACTCCTCGGCAGGGCAGGGAAGCAGAGGTAATCTCTACGACCAAGCCTGCTGCTGCTGCTGCTGGAGACTACGCGCGAGTTGCGGCGGATGTATGTATGAATAGCGTACCTTTTGTTCTGCTGGAGCGGACGAAAGAATGTCATTCATCAAGACGGGGATCAGTTCGGTTACTCTATGCACGCCGGCAGCGTAGGTGCCGTCTGTTGCGGAGCTATTGATGGGCTGGCCTTGTTGCTTGGCATGTTCAACCCAACGACGAGTTACAGAGTCTACGACGTACAGCACGCCTAGCTTGTGAGTTCCGGGGGTTTTCTTGAAGTGAGTAAAAATCTTCTGAATCAGAACAGACTCGGACTAGAAGTGGCATGGGGAGGTCAGTAAATACAGGTCCAGATAGGCAGAGAGCATAATGTCGAGATGACTTCTAGCAGAGGCATGACCAACCTGGACGTTATCGACGCATAGCGCTGTGAGGTTCTTGATCTGGGATCCAGAGACTCCAGGAGGCTTCAGGCCCAGCATGGCATTCAAGCCAGCCTCAAGCTCTGCTACTGGTGACGACATGTTTATTTTCTGTTGGAGCAACCAGAAGGATATATAGTGGTGACTTGTCTTTGTGTATGCACAGATTTGGACACGACTACCCGCAGTTGCTGAGGAATAGACAAATGACCAGAGTGCGATCAGGTGGGACGCTTCTATCCTCGACAATCACCAAGTACGAGAATGGATTGCCCCTTGTGGTGGCTGACTAGGTAGTGAACTGAGGGTCGCGTTTTAATGCTACGGCCAGGATTTTTCCAGTCAACAATTCAGACCTTTTCAGCGGATTGCGTTTCTGATGGAGGTTTTAATGTCAGATGTACGAAGTGTGTGCGTGTGCGTGTTTGTGTGTGTGAGCAGGATGAAATTGCGCTCTGCTGTAATGCGCCGCGGTGCGATGTGATTCGCAGGTGGGAAATGAATGAGGGGAAGCTGGTGCTTCCAGACGGCTGTTGAGATTTACGACCACGAGAGGAACGCGAAGTGAAGTGCGCCCCGCGGTCAGCGGGAAGCCTAGGTTGCCTTTTTAATTCAGATATCAGTAGCAGTTGGGCCTTGCGACACCAGAGTGGTCGGTCCTGGGTTACTCGGGGAAAGGCTACTTTGTATATGGTGATGCTGAGTTGAGTTGGTCGGATTGTGGATGATGATGATGTTGGTAAGTGTTGGAGGAGAGAGAGAGTTGTTTCAAGGCAGTCGCAGAAATGAGAGGGAGAAAAGTCGCGGGGCTGCTGGGCCTTAGTGGGAGGTGTGCCTGTCCTGTGCAGGATTTTTCTAGGTAGGGGGGATCCGGGAGGGGCCTTTCATTTTCCCTTGGCACTGCGCCTAAGAGAGGGAACCTCGGAAAAGCAGGCGCGAAGGTTTTCGCTACGCCGCAGTTTTTCTATCAATTGAGCTGAACTGAACGGAACATTGGAACTGCCTGGCAGCCTGGGTCTTGCCTAATAAGCTAACGCACATCACGCTTGAGTACATAAGCCGACCTAAAAGGTGGGTTACACTTGTTCGTTACATAATGCCAGGTAATCTTCTCTTGAATGAAGCTCTGGCTGTTCCTACATCAAAAGTGTATTTCATGCTTTGACGATTTCCTTCTCTATCCCGAAGTAACAGCCACATCTGGCTGCGACCTCAGACATACCATCAGAAGTTCTCTTCATATTCAACAAAAGGAGAAAGAGCAATTGAGTGGATCCTTGTCCGACGCCGGACTTTCCCCTGGCTTCCGCCAACAACTGAACAACTTCGAAAGACTGCCCGAGTTTGAGCTTTTGGGGCACGCCGCACAGCATGCACTGCTGCGCTTGCGCCTCTTCAGCCCCAGCCCAAACCCTCGGAGATATTTGATGGTTAACGTCTTCCTAGGATTGCGCTACCTGCTAGGGACGATCGATTGGGCTGAGGAGAATAGTATCGGAAAGTTTCTCCTTGATGGCGAAGGCGCTGCTATTCGTACAATACATACATACCATGGACGGTCGACAAGCCGGTTCCTCCAATTTTACCATATCCAGCGGAATGAACGTTGGAAAACGGCAATTCCAACAGAACCGAATCATGCCTAATCCGTACAGTACGGCGTGGTCTGGCGAGAGCATGTATGATCGCTTTCGCCATTAAGACGATATGCATAGATGGTGTTATCGTAGTTGGAAATCTTCTCTGTCTATTCTCTTTTTGTCGACATGCAGACATGCAATGCATCCTGGCATTCTATGTATGGTACGCCACAACGACAAAAGCGCGAGTGGACGCGAGGCCAGTGCTTTCAGACACCAGGATTCAAAATACATGTAGGTATCTTAAAATAAACCCGGGGAAAAAAGAAACTGTAGCACATCAGGTACACATACACATATCAAACTCCCGCGCGGGCGCGGGAGGAAGCATTAACTTTGCCATCCTTCAAAACTCCGGTCTTCAACTGTTACATGCAAAACGGAGCGGCTCAGCCCAAGTTCAAGTTGCTGCTGTGCTGTCACCTACCGCAATTGACGTCAGTCCGGCAGCAGCAGCAAAAAGGTGGCTTCTTCGGGTTTAGCAGCGTCGAGTGTGATTTGAGAATCCGTAATGGGGGTTGTTCGGTGGGGAATTGGGGAGAGCAATAGCCGTGGGCAATGGCTGTCACTGGCTCCGGTGAGCCGTACAAGTCCAGTCCCCGACGCTGTATGGGAAGGAGGAAAAAAGAGAGCTAGCTGCCAGGAAGGTGAAGCCAACTTTTTTTTCTCCTTCCTTACACGACACGTAGGTACAAGTACCTCGCTCCTATTGCAAAACCCGACCAATCTATTCCCGATTGCGGATCCCTGACATCTTCGGACCCATTGCTGTCCTGAGGTATTTCCTGAAATTTCGTCAGCCTCTTCTTCACTTCTTGTATTCAGTCGTCCATTCCTTTCTGATACCCCATCTTGAACTTCACCTCCTTCACTCGCACACATCACAACACAACATGGCCGCCGCTCTGAGACTCGGCTCTGCCGCCCTGAGAGCTTCTACTAGAGCTCCCACTTTCACAGCTCGCCATGCTGCCTTCACCGCGGCGCGATGCTATTCTTCCAAGACCCAGGTATGTCGAGATTCTGCGGCCGCCCAAGGTCCCAACTTTAGCCATTGGCTCTTCTAACGACTTGCTACAGACCTTGAAGGAGCGCTTCGCTGAGCTTCTGCCCGAGAAGATCGAGGAGATCAAGACCCTGCGCAAGTAGGTCGACCCCCGTCTACGGATTACTCAATTGGTTGGATCTTTGAAAATAACACATAATAGGGAGCATGGCTCAAAGGTCATTGACAAGGTCACCCTCGACCAGGTCTACGGTGGTGCTCGAGGCATCAAGGCCCTTGTTTGGGAGGGTTCCGTTCTCGACTCCGAAGAGGGTATCCGCTTCCGCGGCAAGACCATCCCCGAGTGCCAGGAGCTTCTCCCCAAGGCCCCCGGTGGCAAGGAGCCTCTTCCCGAAGGTAATTCATGCCCAACACCGCTTCTAGATGGCATTGGCTAACTCCCGCCTCCAGGTCTCTTCTGGCTTCTCTTGACCGGCGAGGTCCCTACTGAGCAGCAGGTCCGCGACCTTTCTGCCGAGTGGGCCGCTCGATCCGACATCCCCAAGTTCGTCGAGGAGCTCATCGACCGCTGCCCTACCGACCTTCACCCCATGGCCCAGTTCTCCCTCGCTGTCACCGCTCTTGAGCACACCTCCTCGTTTGCCAAGGCTTACGCCAAGGGTATGAACAAGAAGGATTACTGGGGTTACACCTTCGAGGACTCCATGGACCTGATTGCCAAGCTGCCTACCATTGCCGCCCGCATCTACCAGAACGTCTTCAAGGGCGGAAAGGTCGCCCCCTGTTCAGAAGGACAAGGATTACTCCTTCAACTTCGCCAACCAGCTCGGATTCGGCGAGAACGCTGACTTCATTGAGCTGATGCGTCTCTATCTTACCATCCACACCGATCACGAGGGTGGTAACGTCAGCGCTCACACCACCCACCTGGTTGGCAGCGCCCTGAGCTCCCCCTTCCTGTCTCTGTCCGCTGGCCTGAACGGTCTGGCTGGTCCCCTCCACGGTCTTGCCAACCAGGAGGTCCTCAACTGGCTCACCGAGATGAAGAAGAGCGTCGGCGATGACCTGAGCGACAAGGCCATTACTGATTACCTCTGGTCTACCCTCAACTCTGGCCGCGTCGTTCCCGGCTACGGCCACGCCGTCCTGCGCAAGACGGATCCCCGTTACATGGCCCAGCGTGTCTTCGCCCAGGAGAAGATGCCCAACGACCCCATGTTCCAGCTTGTCAGCCAGGTCTACAAGATCGCCCCCAAGGTCCTTACCGAGCACGGCAAAACCAAGAACCCCTACCCCAACGTCGATGCCCACTCCGGTGTCCTCCTGCAGTACTACGGTCTGACCGAGGCCAACTACTACACTGTGCTCTTCGGTGTCTCGCGTGCCATTGGTGTCCTTCCTCAGCTCATCATTGACCGCGCTGTCGGTGCTCCCATCGAGCGCCCCAAGTCTTTCTCCACCGAGAAGTGGATCGAGCTTGCCAAGAAGGCGTAAAGGACGAGTAGTGCTTGATTATAGGAGTTTTGACTTGTGCGAGTAGCATAAACGGATAGAGTGGGCTTTGTCACAAAGGGCAGATGCTGTATCATATGGAGGTGTTAGAGGGCTTCTGATGATACCACGAAAAGCTGCATTTGTACAATAATTTCCATTTTACGTTTCATGTAGCCTCTATCAGATGTGATGATTTCTTGTGCACTCGATGCGACTTACCGGTGGGAATCATGAGAGACTTGACTAAGCTATGCATAGTGCTGAACTTTTGAGTTCAACCCTATCAATCTGCCAAATCCTGCACTCACTCAACCCACACTGGCCCTGTATGCCGATATAGACTTCGCATTGCGACAGGCAGGTGGAGTGTGGCGCTTATTAGGGTGTAGTGGTTGGTGTTAGCTCATCTATTGTTCGGGCAGATTCGTACCGATGGGTTGGGACGGAAGATAGATCCATGAGCTTGGCCATTACCATAGGTAAGAGATGGTTGGAAAATACTTCCGTGCTCTCTGGCAGAAGGTTCTAATAAGAGTTTCAACATAGATAGACCAGCCGCGGTCAGCGAGGGAGACAGGGTGGGTCGGGGTCAGACAACAAGAAGCAAGCACAATCTACAACGTGGGGGCCAATGCTGCTGCACAGTCAGACTCAGACCGGAGTACTCGGGGGGTTAAAACATGATGAAGTGTAACAACGGCGGAGCATTCGGAGCACAGAACAGCTGCAACCAAGAGGCCACCCATGAGACGGCCGGCGGGTTGAAGTCAGGGTAGATGCACGGAGTCCGCATCGTTCGGTTGTTGGGTGGTGTGGTTTTTTCCCCAAGTTCCCCCTATGGGCTTTGGGGATCAGCAAGGGACAGGAGGGACAGGAGGGACTGGGAGCCACAAGAAAGGCTGAGTGGGGACGCTGGTTCCATCGGCTTATTACTTTTCTTGGCTTTGTTGAGATTGAGCAGAAACGCGCCGAGTGACAGAAGGCCAAAAGGCTGGGCCAAAAGCTGGACCCCGAGTGGGATAGTGGGCAAGAATCGAGGGAATCCGGCGGTGGCTGGCCTCATCCCGGACGGGGTCGTGTGTACATGATGGTTGTGTTGATTGGGCAGACGCCAGTTGAGGCCGCTGCACAGACGAATCAGTGAGAGGCTGCGTAAGATTGAGGGTGCAGCTGGGCGAGAAAAGCGAAAAGCACCCCAGCGGAAGAGACCCCGGAGTGTGTGTGTAGGAGGTGCTGTAGAATCCAAGCAAAGCCAGCAATCAACGTATCCTTTTGGTGCTCCTGTGGCTTGCCCTCCAAGCGTCTCTCTCTCCCGTGTTCCCCCGCCGTATCTGCTCTTCTCTTTAATACCAACAAAGAAACCACCTGTCTCTCTCTCTCTCTGCCTTTCTCCCCAAACCACTCCGGCAGGATCTATCTATCACGAAACTTTTCCCAGCATTAGCTGCAACCAAATCAGGTAGGTGCGAATCCGAACAATCGGCCATGGGTAATGGGCAATGGGCAATGGGCAATGGGCAATTGATGCTCGGCGCTTATTAACCTCGGGCTTGCCTGCCCGTTTCTGTCGTGCCGACCTGAGCTGGGGACTTGGCTCTTACACGTGCGTGCTGCTGCCGGTGTAAGCTTGCTGAAGCGCCCCTCGGCCGACAATGCCCGAAACTCTCCGCCCATGACAGTGGCAGCTCTTCCCTAGTGCTGAGTCCATCATCCCAACGCTGACATCCATCCTTTCCGAGCAGGCAATTCAAACCGCACACAAAACCCGCTCTCTAAGGCATCATCGCTCGATAATTTCTGCTTCTATCCAACTCTCTCCCGTCTCCCGCCCTCAACCACCCACCCGCGAAGAAGCACCCGACTGCCTTGGTCAGGCCCCCTTTTCGAAGCCCAAACCCTGCCATGTCCGCCGCCGCAAGCGCCATGTCTCCCTCGTCCGAGAAGAAGATCGAGAAGAAGCCCGTCAAGTTCTCCAACTTGCTCCTCGGTGCCGGTCTCAACATGTTCGAGGTAACCACTCTGGGCCAGCCTTTGGAGGTCGTCAAGACCACCATGGCCTCGCATCGTGGTGACTCCTTCGGCCAGGCCCTCGGTCGTGTCTGGGGTCGTGGTGGTGTCTTTGGCTGTACGTAGTATCAAGAGAGACAATACCTGCCACGTCGCGGGATCACAGCTGTTTGAGCAAGCACTAACCTTGTCTTTTTGCCGTGTAGTCTACCAGGGTCTGATTCCATGGGCATGGATCGAGGCCTCGACCAAGGGCGCCGTCCTCTTGTTCGTCGCATCCGAGGCCGAGTACTACGCTCGCGCCGCTGGTGCCAACGACTTCGGCAGTGGTATCCTCGGTGGTATCACTGGTGGTGTGGCTCAGGCCTACGCCACCATGGGTTTCTGCACTTGCATGAAGACTGTTGAGATTACTCAGCACAAGATGGCGGCCGCAGGTGTCAAGCCCACCAGCACCTTCACCACCTTTGCCAACATCTACCGCAAGGAGGGTATCCGCGGTATCAACAAGGGTGTGAACGCCGTGGCTATTCGCCAGATGACCAACTGGGGCTCCCGCTTCGGTCTGTCCCGTCTCGCTGAGCAGGGTATTCGCCGCGTCACCGGCAAGGAGCACGGCGAGAAGTTGAGCGCTATCGAGAAGATCACGGCCTCTGCCCTCGGTGGTGGTCTGTCCGCCTGGAACCAGCCCATCGAGGTCATCCGTGTCGAGATGCAGAGCAAGAAGGAGGATCCCAACCGTCCCAAGAAGATGACGGTTGGCAACACGTTCCAGTACATCTACAAGAACGATGGTATCAAGGGTTTGTACCGCGGAGTGGCTCCGCGTATTGGTTTGGGCGTTTGGCAAACGGTTTGCATGGTCGCCATGGGTGATATGTAAGTCAAGTTCCCCTGAGTTGCTCGCTCCCCTTCCCGGTGGAGTCTTTTGCTTCCTCATGCTGCCATCATCATCCACCAGCGGCATGATGCAAGTAACACATTGCTAATAATGACGCGAACAGGGCCAAGACCTACGTTGAGAAGTTGACTGGTGACAAGGTCACTGCTAAGCATTAGGCGGCGTTTTATGGATATCGGCTGTGATTGGTTTTCTGGGACTCGGCTCTTGAGGAGAAATGGATCACGACGCATCCTATATGGGATATCATTGATTATAGACGTGTATGCTGCGCTGTTTCGACATGCCAGTTGTTTGTTTCCTGTTATTTTCCTTTACTGTTGCTCCGACCTGCTTGCTATACTGGCGTCCTTGCCGAAAGGAGACATAAGCCGCCAGAAGATTAATAGACACAACACAACATTGCGCGTGGTGGGATACATCTCTCTACCATAGCGGTCACCGGCAGTCTCCTTGTTCGGCTCGTCTTCAGTGTGTGTGTGTGAGGGAGCCCACTTCCCCCGCCATGTTCGTCCCACCGGTCGAGGTCCGCATCGGCCGTGAGGCCCGAGTCGTTAGGCTCTCCAGGTTTCATGTCTCTGGCAGGGCAGGGTCCGGGGAACCTGCAGGGTCAGCGCTGCGGCGAGGCGGAATCCACACAGGACCATTAGTGCCTGGGCCTTGTGTCAGCTCTTTAGTTTCGGTGACTGCCTGATGTTTAACGGGTGCTGTGGCGTGATGCCTAGCTGACTCCAGCCCCCTAGGCTAGAGTGGGCATCGGGCTTATCGTATCGTATCCGGCCCATACGTCCGAGAAGGTCCATCTATCATGGTTTCGGCGTCAACCTGTCGCTGATAAGCACCAGGAGCTTTGCCGGCATTAGGTCGGGTGTTGTCGATATCGTCGTCCTTTCTGTCCTTATGTCGTAGTTTGCGGCTATTCATCCAGACTCTTGTAGAGTGAGTGAGGCCTGGATCCGCCGCCCGCGTGTAGAAGAACACAAGTCCATTTGTACGTAATTCTTTTGCCTACGATTGCGCACGACGGAGGCTTCTCCGTCCTGGTCGGTATTGGTCGGCTGGCTGGCTAGCTTGACCGCCACGTCAGATGTGAGTTCATAAGTTCATCTACCCACTTGCCTTCGCTGCATGTTCGGGATCCGGGCTGGTATCCACCACTCCATGTAAAGAGAAGATGCTAGTTAGTCATGCAGATGGGATCTCGGTATAGATGCTGTGGGTGATTGGGTTACTGGCTAGTCGACTGGGCAGGGAGGTATGATCAGCTAGTAAATACTTACATACTTACTTGTTGGGAACTCGTATCGCTTGGTGAATGTTGTGAGATCATGTGTGTATATCAGAGGACTTTGACAGGATGCGTCGGCATGGCGTAGTTGATGGGTAAGGGAGTATGAATCTCATGTTTGGCTACGAGTCGTTCGAAGCGATTGGACCGGACCGTTTCTTCTCATTGACATCCAACATGTCATTCGCATAAAGGAACACTTCGTAATGGTAAACCATAGATAGATCGTTCTTCCGCATTTCCATACTGGATGAGGATAGGTGCGTATTATGACCAACGAAAGGCACATACTACTACCACTGTAAGAATTTCTCTATAACCAATGGCTTTCAGGGGAGACTGTCGCCTACCACAAACCTCGAGGGTATGGCTTGTCTTCGAGGCAGCACGCCGGCTGCTGTTCTCAATGAGCCTAGCTCATCGTTCTACGGGTAGCTCCAGTTGATGCCTCGCTGAGGGAAGTCGCTGAAGTTGTGGTCGTCTATCCGGACTTGTCAAAACAGGCGAGGTGTTGGATTGGATCAAGTAAGATGCAGTCGGATTTCTGTTCTTATTATATCAACATTCGGAACACGTTGGCATACAATTGTCTGATAGTTTGCATACTGCACTTGAAGCCCCGGGCCATTCCGGCCCTTTCACCAGGTGAGAGAGATTTTGGTCCCTCTTTGGCAGAGGCAATGCAGGTTAACAGGACGCAACATGATACGAGCAAACGTCAGTGGTTCGAGAATGCGGACCTTAACCCTCGAGGTGCAGTGATATCCACCATTTCGTCTCTATCCGTAATGTGTTAAACTGTCATGCGTGTGCCTTTCATAGTTGTTACATACCTGCTCGATATGGCTGATTCTAATATTAGTATCGGCGACAGTATGTTGAATGGGCGGTAGGTAATGCCAATCAGTAGAACTCAACCCTATACAATGGCCATGTTGTCGGGTCTGGTTGTATATAGTCATGTAACCGCAGCATGCGTACATGCTTCGTTAAAGCTGCCTAGTTGTCAAGTCCTCGTAGCTGAAACCTACACGTCCGACGTACAGTGACACGCCTCCTGATATTACACATATATATTTACATCCATATTCGACATCATGCACAGTGATACTGAGTAACCATTTTACTGGAAACATGTTTTGACGAGCACAAGTTACTACCGACGGCGAAAGCTCTCTGACCGGAAACATAAGTCCGTACCGATTGAGTGAGTGGTATTATATTGTCCAGGGATTTCATTATACTCCTTTAGAAGAGCCGCAGCACTTGCCCTGAAAAGGTGTCTCCGTTTCATGTCGGGAGGTGAATACGACATGACAGGAAATCTATCACAAATCACAAAGACAACAGATACTACGCTATACGAATTGGACATTCGAATACATTCTCTATTATTTTCCCCAAGTCTATACTACACGAATACACAAAATGCTGTCAATCGATAACCGGGACATTAATCACGAGTTTCCCAAGCCCAGGTTATTTTACACCAGCACTTGACATGCGTATCCCGGTATACTGTTTGTAAGTGTTATCAGTGATACGATAGCCAAGAAACAGAACATACGCCACGGACGGGCAAAATCCTACATAGTAATGAGACAGCCAAGTTATGTAAGCATACAGTTCATCAAAGCGTGCCCGTAAGTTTGGGCAAACAGGAGGAGATTGCCATCACGAGCTATCAGTCTACCTGATACACAACTGCTTGGCGATGTTCAGACTAGAACTACCTCCGCCGGTCCTTACAACTGCCGCATTATCATTTCCGACAGGACAATCGCGGGAAACGAAAGCAAGCCAAGCCAAGTAAGTAAACCGTAAAGTAGAAAAGAACCGAAAAAAGAGACAATGGCTGAAGAGAAGAGCCCTAGGCGAGGAGAAGCTGGAGTCGTACCACGCGATGCAGCCAAGAAAAGGCAAACCGGCCAACTCACGGGTGTGAGCCTGTGCCGTAACGCACAATCACCGCCAAGCAGACGGGAGTAAGCACAGGATCGACGGTACCGACAGATTGAATGCACCACATAAGCTCAGCCGGCCGGCAGATATATTCCTGCCCTCTTCCAATTGCACGAGCCGTTCAAACGGGCGAGGAGTGGTATCAGTGAAACCCAACATGCCTTGCTTGATTGAGGCTATATGCAAATCTGGCTGGCCAAGTAGACTGCATACCTACATACCTACGTAATCGCCAACAATATACATACTTGCCTACGTACTTACCATCTATTCCGGTGTTTGAGGGAAGACAGACACAGGCAGGGAGCCGTCTGGGCATGATGAAGCCGGGTGTCTCTGGTAGAGGCCAAACGCCCGGAGCGCGACAATCATTGCTGCTTACAGCGTCGGACCAATTAAGAAAAGGTATTATTACACACATACATACACACACACACATGCAAACCGGCGCAAGGCTACACATGTTGCAGACACCATATGCATGTATGTACAAACTTAACTCCCCCACCCACGCGGTGAACATGCCAAGAAAAAGAATGTCTCGGACTGGCACTCCTTTGCCTCCCTGCGCCCAGGCCCCGGAAGAGCGCCGAGCAGCGCACCGCAGCCGCAGCCGCAGCAGGACACATCACAACACAATCCGGTCTAGAGGAGACGATGCCCAGCAGGAGGCGCATGAGATTGAGTTTCTGCCAAGTCGCAATAGTCTGCCTTCTAACTGGGCGGGCAGGAAATGTCGTGGAAGGACTTGGCCAGAAGGTCACACAGCCAAGGCGCCCCGACGGGATAGACTCGGTGCGTGCGCCGTCCGCCTTTTCCCCCCTTCACCAACCAGCCCACCCAGGCAGAGGCCATTGACGGGCAGAGCGACGTAATAGGCATGCACGCGCCAGTTCAAGTCCAGTACCTAGCTAAGTCCAGTACCTAGCTAAGGACCTTCTCGGGGGCATCACGCGCTCGCTCAATGCCAAGGAGGAGGGAGCCGCCGGCGCCGCAATAAAATACGTCAAAGTTGAGCGGAGGCGGAGCCTTTGCAAATGCCAAGATGGGGGAAAACCGCATGGGACAGCTCGGGGGAAGAAATGCTAATAACTTGGGGAAAAAGCGACGATCGTTATTTGCCCAGGCACGTCTTGGCCCCAATACTTGGCCTCAATAATCGTGAAAGCCCGAGCTTTGCGCACTTGGCAGCCGAGGGCATCCATCGCAGCACATCACTGCGCAGCGCGCAAGCGTGGGACGTAATCATCCCGGATGGATTCTGCCTTTGCAGCAGGCTTGCAAGGCTTGCAAGGCTTGAACGGGAGGCAGGCCTGGACAAAACGCTTCAAGGAACAGTAAGATGACGAGTCACAAGCGAGCGAATGGGCGAATACGAATGGTAGGCACATTGGCCTTCTTGGCTCACATGCCCTGCGATGCCGTCCCGTCGACAGCATCCACGGCGACAAGCGTCGCATGGGACATGGACACTGATGAACACTGAACATGGATTTCCGGCCCCAAGATCTGCCCATCGGTCGGTTAATCGGGTCTTTCACAACTGTATCCTACGCAATACGCCCTCACGAGCCCACGCGCCCTCCATGCGCCTGCAGCCAATTTCCTTTCTAGAGCCGCCGCAATCCCTCATCTGGCGCCAATAACGTCATTCACGGTAGGGCTGAGGCCGTCTTCAATTCGCTCCAGAGATACCGATTATACGCATCTGCATTCTGGAACGAGGATAGGACGATGGCTTGTGACTGGCCAGCACCAGAGCTTCTTTGCTGCATGTGGCCAGACGCAGCACAACTTTCTTCGAGAAAAACCTTAACACCGGATAAAATCTCGCTCTCGCGCCTCCATATGCACGACCGAAGCTACCAACCCAAGATCCCGCACTTACGGTTATCGGAACACTTTAGATCTAGAAGAGATGCAGATACTAGATCAGCCTCTCGGCTTTTCCAGAAGAACCTTGATGAACGCGCGCAGATATTTGGATCAGAACAGACTTCAAGATGGTTAGGCATTTCCGAACCTTATCCTGCAATTAGACGGTGAAAAGCGTGGGGGAAAACAGAGAGATGAAGGACCGGTCGGCAGTGAGAAACAGTATCGCATTCATTTGAATCGGAAACGTCCCAGGCCGCCGAAGCGAATTAGTTGACAGATGACAGAATGAGTAACATCAGACCGTTGTCGCAGGTGATGGATGACGGATAGCTGCCCATAAACAAACAAATGTTTACCCAACGGGCAGCCACCGATGTTTCGACGTTTTTTAGCTGCCCAAATAAGCTTCAGCTGCGGGTTTCAGAATCGGTAGGATGGTCTACCCTGCTATCAGGGACTAGGCCTTCCCGGGGGGCTGGGGACTACACGGGCAGGCAGGGCTTCACCTGGCCGGCCGAGGTTGTTGTTGCTGTCATTCAGGGGGGAAGGCCCACGCGATCTCTTTCTGGATGCGCATGAGAACTTCTCACCGCATGCAATAGAAAAAGGAGATCGTCGACGTGGTTGACTATAGCTACTTGACTGGGGCTTTATTGAAAGAGAGGGTTCGATCATTGTCAGATGTGGAGGGCGGTGAGCGAAAAATCGCGCGGCCGATCCGGCAGAGTCGACATCCCACATCAGTCTTGAACGCATACCGATAATCTGTGTAGGTAATAATGGTGGATGCCAAGCTTCTTTATCTTGGGTGGGCGTAATATCCGAACCATATGCAAGGCACTCCATCTCCATCCTGCTACCTAATGTACAACGTAGTACTCCGTAGTGGTAGAGCATACGGGCTCTTCCATAAGCGCCCCTCCAATGAACGCGCGTGAAGGACAGGCAGGCCCCAGCCTCCAGGGCCTCAGCACTCAGCACTCAGCAGGGCATGGAGACGCGGTCAGCACGCGGTGAGGCGGGAAAAGGGTGGTGAAGGAGCCCTGCTGGGCTACTGGGCTATTGGGCTACTGAGCTAGGACCGAGGCACGCTTGAGCTGGGACCCAGTGCCGAAAGTCCGACTGCCGTTCGCGCTGACAACCCTTAGGCCTTTCGTGACGAGGACTGCATCCGTGGGGATGCAAGCACGGTCATTGTACATACATAGAAGGCGATGGAATGTTGCGAATAGGCAGATAAGGCCAGATGTAGGGCGATCGTAGCATGCGGCTGGAGCTCAATGGGTGGGCAGGCAATAGCGAGTAAATCCCGCGCAATGCCACGAAACCTGCGAGGCGAAATTTCCGGCCGACAGAGTCTGGCCGTGCTGGCTGGCGTCGAAAAAAACGACGAGCGAGCGAGAGAAGATACGATGCCATGCCACTCTGGAGATCCCTGTCAGCCCCAAAGGGATACCTAGGGACTCTAGGGACTCTAGGGACTAGGGGGCTACAAGTGACAAGGTAGGCAATCTTTCATTAGGGCCGATATGATTGGGTTATGGAAGAATGGGGGCCCTTGTGGGGTGCGCATGCGCGCTCTCTCGTCTCTCTCCACGGAGACGGAAGAGACGATGGCGAGCTGGTGTTCGCTTGAGCCTTGCCCGCATTGCGTTTCCTGAATTGGACGGATTCTATTGGAAATTGTGCTGGGACTGCTGCAAAGACCCTAGCGGCTGGGTGCTTAAGCAGGTGTATATGCAGGCCTAGCCGCCTAGGTATGTATGTATGCTAGGCAGGCCAGATCGAGTCGCTAGTGCCCATCAGCGACTCGGGGAACTGGAGTCGAGCAGCCTGGCAGCCCTTTGAGGTGACTGATTAGCACGGAGCCACGACAGGGCACCTTCGGCCCAAACGTCGGAGAATTGCTGTCGGTGGCCAGTGCTAGCAATAGTGAGCTGTCAATCGGCTCGATGATTTGTTGCACACGGCCATCTTTCCCGCAATTGGCACTCTGTTAGTAAGTCGCGAGACCGACAGAGCTCTCTCTCTTTTCAGCCGTGTCTCCAGAAAAAGTTCGTTGGTGGTTGCCGGAGAGCGCTCGCTGTTAGCCGGTATATCGCTCACACCAAGTTGGCAAGCCCAGCATGGGCAGGGAAGGCCGTTCCGTAATAGCAGTAAAAGTAATCAAGAAAAAAAACCCCTTCATTTGACGCACCCTCAACACCAAGCAGTTGCCGTGGCGGGCGGCCGAAACCGGGCGGCCAGGCCGACCGTGGCACACACACACCTCCAACTTCTTTGCAGAAGTCGCCTTGACGTCCCGTTGGCCAGCACGAAAACACCGACAAAACGAAGATTCCCTTGCATGCCTCACCGTTTCGTGGATTCTGGGCGTACTACCACGACAAGTCCCCAAGACCAAGGCCTAGCAGCCCACTAAACTCCAAGTTCGGGACGGAACGATTGGCACTCTGGAGGCGATATCCGGGGTTGCTGCTTTGCTAGCCCACTACATCTCACTATTTGGCTAGGCCACTGGGTTATTTTCGTTACCGATGAATGATGGCTGACGGGCGAGAGATTGCCATTTTCTCGCAGGCACAGGCCAGTGTACAGTCAATGTCGGAAGATAGAGTGATGCTGATCGCATATAATGACGTATCTCACCCGGCATATTGATATGGCCCTCTGTTCGGATACGGGTTTCGCCCCAGCCCTTCCGATTTGCCTGCCAGCACGGTCTAGGTATGTGTTTCTTACACCATAACGTGCGGGCAGTGAGGCATTTGATGAAGTGATATTGTACCTACATACACAATGGGAAGCCGGGGAGGGCAGAGATGATAGATAACAATCTTGGCGTGATCTGAATAAGGGACTACCTAAAGGTTTATGGTGATACACAGGGCTCTTGGTATGAATCTCGTGGCTTGCAAATGCGAGTAAGTGTTGGACGATCTGTCGAGCCACTGACTTATTAACACACAGTACGACAAATGGGCGTGGCTCCAGGGCCCGACTGGGGGCTCGACAGTGTGCAGCCGATAGTTCGCACATGGAGAAAGCGTGGAGTGTGAGCTATTTTAACAGGAACGAGCAGGATAGGAACCCATGTGGATAGGGACTAATGTAGGTTGCAGTACTGTACCGTAGATAGAATGGGGAGCGCCCGAGTCGGCATCTGGGCAACAGCAAGAAGCAGGGTCAATAGCTGTGTATATGAGCAGGGATCATGCATGATATGGCACTATGGCATGGGGCACGCAGCGAAGGCCGCCTTTCGCAGCAACCGGAGCTGGGAGCTAGCTCGGGAAGCTCAAAATATGGACTCGACTTTGCTTTGGGTAGGACTGATGGGGCCGAGGAGACAACGACTGGAGGGAAAAGGAGGGCACGAGAGAAAAGGGGACAAGGATAGGTGAGCGACGGGGCGAGGAAAACAACAATAGCAACGATCCCCAAAGTCGACAATAGCCGTGCAGAATTCTGGAAAACAGGGTGGAAGAGCCCAGTCCGCCAGTTGCTGGCCACTTACTGTACCGTCACACCCCAGCCAGCTAACGCGTGTTGACGAGGTTCACGATGGGCACATTCGGGATGGTCGGTAATAAGGCAAGTCCAACCAAATCAAATCGTCAAGCAATTGATCGATCAGGGCTCAAGCTCAAGCACGCGCCTGGGAAGCAGCCGGAGTTGGCTCGGCTCGAATAGTAGACTTGTACATACATACGACATACCTAGGCTGGATGATATGACTGACCGACCTCGTGCTACCGCGCTCGCTCGCCCTTATGACTGTAGGTACACTGTAGACAGGGCACTGTCGCATTCTGGCGCCATGACTTTCTGCTGTCTCCTACGCCGCACTTGCTCCCTTGCCCGACCTCTTGCAATCCCATGTTTCCATGCTCCTTCGTTCTTCCCGCCGACGTCAGAGTCAGATGCACCCAGCTTTGCGCGATTTTGTTCCTTACCCTTTCCGTAGTAGAATCGGCACGCTCGCGCTGGAAGCAGGCATGAGGGCGAAGCCGATGATTGGCGAAAGCCGCTAGGCGGGTGGGGCCATTCGGTGGGAGCTCCAAGCTTTTTCTCTCTTTCAACTAGGCTACTTTACATTCGAGGTATGGATGGAACGGATGGATGAAGGAGAGAGCTATGTAGGCTATCCCATCTCAGGTACGTACCTCCTGGGGACAAAAACAAACAACACCCGTGCTGAACCAGGACACACCGGCAAGCAGAATCGGTCATCTTTTGTCTGGCAAACTCAATAATCATGGTTGGCCAGTCAAGCAGTTTGGAGCACATTTTGAGCATTTTGGAGAAGCATGGGAGAAGAATAAGGGCACACACAACCAGCAGGTAGAATCCGTAGGGCAATTGAACTGTATTGAATGCAGAATTGGGTGTTCTCCTGGGGAAACGGCCAGTAATTCTTGCATCAGAAAGGTAACGCCAGGCTCATTACGCCATTGGAGCTTTGTTTGGATTGAGAGATTACCCTGGCTCTCCCAGTGTTTATTTCCTAGTTGGGGTAGCAATCTTACCGTGGGTATCTCCAGTTAGGTCTCCCCCAGGTACCAAGCGAGCGAGAGCGACAGCCCAGAGCGGGAGAGAAAAAAACATTCGTTGTACAGACACACACACCACCCTCAACACACTGTGCACGGTAGCCGGTACCTCCGATCACAACGTTCGTTCCGTGCCTGACAAGGTAACCTCGACCGAGAAAAAAAATCTCCACGCTAACCAGTTGCACTGGCCACTTCCTGCTTGAGCGAAGCACCCTGGAACTTTGGCAGCGCCGTGGGAAGGCATTTTGCGCTTCTGCGTTGCTTTCTCCGTTCACCAGTGCTCCACCTGCCCTCGTCTTTTATAAGTGAAGCCTTCTTCCCTTCCTACACTTTTTCCTCCTTCCTTTTCCCTTACGCGCCTCTGTCAGAACGGACGACTAGGTTGACGTGCCTCTCCTCTCTTCTCCTTTGGACGTTATAATCCTGGACAACACCCTAAAGAAGAACCACTTCAGCATCTCTTCAGCATTCCTTTTGGGATTTGCCGACTCTCTCGTACACCTAGCATCCTTGGATCGCGACCTAATTATACAACAATTGCACCACCTCAAGGAAGCTCTTCAGCTTACCCTAATAATACACACTCGCCAGCCATGGCTGAGTCACAACCTGCCGGCGCACCGGCGCTGAACACAAACATTGAGTCCGGCAAGTTCGACGAGAAGGAACGCCACCACGCCGACCCTGCTCCCGCCAAGGTCAAGGCCGAGAACGATGAGGACGAAGACGAGGACATTGACGCCCTCATTGAGGACCTCGAGTCCCAAGATGGCGGCGATGACCTGGATGAGGAGGAAGGAGACGCCAACCCCGCCGCCGGCCGTACTGTCCCTGAGGACATGCTCAACACAGACACTCGGTAAGCTACTTTCCCCCACACCCCACCCCCGATTACACTAGATGCTAACTGTCTCCGCAGCATGGGTCTCACAGAAAGCGAAGTCACCAGCCGCCGCAGAAAGTTCGGTCTCAACCAGATGAAGGAGGAGAAGGAGAACTTGATTCTCAAGTTCTTCTCCTACTTCGTCGGTCCTATCCAGTTCGTCATGGAGGCTGCGGCCGTCCTGGCTGCTGGTCTGGAGGACTGGATTGATTTCGGTGTCATCTGCGGTCTGCTTCTTCTCAACGCCGTCGTTGGTTTCGTTCAGGAATTCCAGGCCGGTTCCATTGTCGACGAGCTCAAGAAGACCCTCGCTCTTAAGGCTGTCGTCCTCCGTGACGGTACCCTGAAGGAGATTGAGGCCCCCGAAGTCGTTCCCGGTGATATCCTGCAAGTCGAGGAGGGTACCATTATCCCTGCCGATGGTCGCATCGTCACTGAGGATGCCTTCCTTCAAGTTGATCAGTCTGCCATCACTGGTGAATCTCTTGCCGTCGACAAGCACAAGGGCGACCAGTGCTTCGCTTCTTCTTCCGTCAAGCGTGGTGAGGCCTTCGTCGTTGTCTCCGCCACCGGTGACAACACCTTCGTCGGTCGCGCTGCTGCTCTCGTCAACCAAGCCAACTCCGGAACTGGTCACTTCACTGAGGTCCTGAACGGCATCGGTACTGTGCTTCTGGTTCTTGTCGTCCTTACCAACTTGGTCGTCTGGGTTTCCTCGTTCTACCGATCCAACCCCATTGTCGATATCCTCCGCTTCACCCTCGCCATCACTATCATCGGTGTCCCCGTCGGTCTTCCCGCCGTCGTTACCACCACCATGGCTGTCGGTGCTGCCTACCTCGCCAAGAAGAAGGCTATCGTTCAGAAGCTGTCTGCCATTGAGTCCCTGGCCGGTGTCGAGATTCTCTGCTCCGACAAGACCGGTACTCTGACCAAGAACAAGCTGTCTCTGTCCGAGCCCTACACTGTTGCCGGCGTTGACCCCGAGGACCTCATGCTCACTGCCTGCCTGGCTGCTTCGCGCAAGAAGAAGGGTATTGATGCCATCGACAAGGCTTTCCTCAAGTCCCTCAAGTACTACCCCCGTGCCAAGGGTGTCCTGTCCAAGTACCACGTTGAGCAGTTCTTCCCCTTCGACCCCGTCTCCAAGAAGGTTACCGCCATTGTCCGCTCTCCCCAGGGTGAAGTCATCACCTGTGTCAAGGGTGCCCCTCTTTTCGTCCTGAAGACTGTCGAGGAGGACCACGCCATTCCCGAGGAGGTCGACCAGGCCTACAAGAACAAGGTTGCTGAGTTCGCTACCCGTGGTTTCCGTTCTCTTGGTGTTGCCCGCAAGCGAGGTGAGGGTGCTTGGGAGATTCTCGGAATTATGCCCTGCTCTGACCCCCTCGTCACGATACTGCCCGCACTATCAACGAAGCCAAGTCTCTCGGTCTGTCCATCAAGATGCTTACTGGTGATGCCGTCGGTATCGCTCGTGAGACTTCCCGCCAACTCGGTCTCGGTACCAACGTCTACAACGCTGAGCGCCTTGGTCTCGGTGGTGGTGGTGACATGCCCGGTTCTGAGGTCTACGATTTCGTCGAGGCTGCTGATGGTTTCGCCGAGGTCTTCCCCCAGCACAAGTACAACGTCGTCGAGATTCTCCAGCAGCGTGGCTACCTGGTTGCCATGACTGGTGATGGTGTCAACGATGCCCCCTCCCTGAAGAAGGCTGATACCGGTATTGCTGTCGAGGGTGCCTCCGACGCTGCCCGCTCTGCTGCCGATATCGTCTTCCTTGCTCCCGGTCTTGGTGCCATTATTGATGCCCTCAAGACTTCCCGTCAAATTTTCCACCGCATGTACGCCTACGTTGTCTACAGAATTGCCCTGTCCATCCATCTCGAGATCTACCTTGGTCTCTGGATCGCTATTCTGAACCGCAGCTTGAACATCATTCTCGTCGTCTTCATCGCCATTTTCGCTGATGTTGCCACCCTTGCCATTGCCTACGACAACGCTCCCTTCTCCAAGTCCCCCGTCAAGTGGAACCTGCCCAAGCTTTGGGGTATGTCCGTCCTTCTCGGTGTTGTTCTGGCTGTCGGTACCTGGATCACTGTCACCACTATGTACGCTGGCGGTATCTCCGACCAGGGTATCCACGGCGGTATCATCCAGAACTTCGGTAACCTGGACGAGGTCATCTTCCTCCAGGTCTCCCTCACTGAGAACTGGCTGATTTTCATCACTCGTGCCAACGGTCCTTTCTGGTCCTCCATGCCTTCTTGGCAGCTCTCTGGCGCTGTCCTGGTTGTCGACATTGTCGCCACCTGCTTCTGTATCTGGGGTTGGTTCGAGCACGGAGACCCTACCTCCATTGTCGCCGTCGTTCGTGTCTGGATCTTCTCCTTCGGAGTCTTCTGTATCATGGGAGGTCTCTACTACATGCTCCAGGACTCTGTCGGTTTCGACAACCTGATGCACGGCAAGTCGCCCAAGGGCAACCAGAAGCAGCGATCTCTCGAGGATTTCGGTAAGTTTACAATGTCCCTCATCTGCGCGCACTTTACCTTTGAGCAGTCTGCTAACCTGTTTCACAGTTGTTTCGCTCCAACGTGTCTCCACCCAGCACGAGAAGTCTCAATAGACAACCCCAGTATGAACCGGGCAGCGCAAATTGATCGCCAGCACCGTCGGGGAATTCTTGCTTGTGACGGACTCTTGGCAACCCGGGGCAGCAATGCTGGTCTCGTGGCATGCCTGAAGACGCTCACATTCTTTTGTTTACCTGTATAAGAGGCCACCAACTTGTCTAATACCGCAAGTGTGTGCCGGGGGATACTATACCCACTACAGATTTCCCTACCTAGTTTTTCTAGAAGACCTAATGAACAAAGTATAAAATAACAACCTCTTCCTTGTGCTTGTGACTGATATGTTCTTTGTACCTTGTGTTGTAGTAAACCAATCCATTTCGGTAGGTGTCCATTAGCCGCTTGGTGGTTGTTGTATCTAGCATGGCGTATTACTTTGCCATGTTCTATCATCTCTACCGTCACGTTCCAAACCTGGTTACGTAGTAGTAGGTGAGATGCATGGTGATAGTATATATATATATGCAATTGGGTTTTCGGTTGCACCCGTCTCTATGTGGTAACCCAATATGTCCAGATTGTATATATTAGATAGGTTACTGGGGGACAACGACGTCCTTGCTGGTGTCGAGCTCCTCATGTCTTCGCAGGTCCATGTCCTTGGCCAACAAAGGAATGACATACGGGTCAAAGGTCTTCCAGTAAGGGTTCTCCAAGTGGTACTTCTGGCTCTATATTGCAGGTAGGGATGGTGCCCAGTCAGCTCACCTGCGTTATTCTCGTCGTGGCGTTTGTATAGGGAGGAATGGGAGAGAAGGAACGAGAGAGAGAGAGAGGGAGAGAAGGAAAGAGAGAGAGACGTACGGATTCCTGCTCGAAACGCTCGACGACGGTGAAGGCGCGGGGGTCCTTGACGTCCTGCATGACGAACCAGTCGACGGTCTCCTTGTCGTTGCGGTAGACGCGGGCGGCCTCGATGAGCTTGAGCTTGAGCTTCTCGATGCACTCGGCATCGTCCTTGGCGTACATGTGGACGGTTAAGGTGTAGACCATTGTGGCGGTTGGTTGTTGCTGCAGATTTGGGGTGATTAGACCGGGGTATGTCGATCAATGGGCCGCTGTGATGTGCGATGTATGCAGGCACGTTTCTTTTCCTTCCGAACAACCGGGTTGACTTACATGTGTGTTTTCTTTATTTGGTTATAGGTGTTTGGTAGAGGAAGGTAGGTAGGTAGGTAGATCGATAAGGGAGGTGTGTCTTGGAGTTTGGAGGAAGATGGAGGGGTCACAAATACATAGACAAGCAAGCACTGGAGCTTCTCCAATTCAGGTGAGGGGTAGCTAGAGCTTAGGTACTTAGAGCTGCACACGCACACGTAGACGTAGCTAGCCGCGAGCTTATTTGCTGGCGGATGCTTGCTCATGCTTGCTCGCCTCGCTCGTCGTACGAGTAATGGGCAACGCGGAAAGGTACCAACTGCCGGGGCTTCTTTGTCAACGTCCCTCCTACTCCGTACTGACGTAGCCTTACAAGCTTCACTATCGCTATCAACCTCGCAACCTTACCCATACAAAAACTATCGCGACAATCGTCACGTGACTCTTTTCTTCCCGCCCTCCTTCCAACTCTGTTTCTCTGCTTGTGTGGTATCTTGGTATCTTGGTATCTTGGTATCTTGGAGGGAGGAGAGCTCGTTGCTGCCATCGCTGCAGACTTTTCGGCCGGGGAACTGTCACATTTGCGATGCCCCTGCAATAGCGCCCGTGACAATGAGGGAGATCCCAGGTTACTTCTACGGTAGGTCATGGCCTGATGCGTTACACCCAACCTTCTACTAACATTTTCCGCAGATGAAGAGAAGAAACGCTATTTCAAAGTGGAAAGTAGCCGGACCGCCCCTACGACCTCCTCCTGGTCCTCGGACAATGTCAAGAAACGCCGCCTGGAAAGCCAAGAGGCCGCAGCCGTCCTCCGGCGCCTGAGCTTGGACAAGGGCCGGCTGAAGCGCTCCCGGCTGATGAACGATGCCTTGACAGGCGGCGTCTATGCTCGCGAATACGGCCTTGTCCGCCGAGATGTCCAAGAGGCCGGCTATGCGAAGGGTATTGTGGAAAAGGGCATGATCCCCTTGGCCGACGCCCGTTGGCGTTCGAGTACCAACGTCCGGCAGCTGTGCGTTATTGGCGCCGACACCAAGACTGGACTGGGAGTGGCCTATGCAAGTAAGTCAAAAAGCATACAACCTTTTTGGGGGTTCTTTTCTGACATCTTCCCAAGCCTTGGATGAGCTTTTACTATTCTCTACATATATCCCTAGAGACCGGAACGGCAGGGTTCATCGGCAGTTGCTTGCCAACTACAACACGCCCCGCGGCAACCCATACAGCGAGCTGGCAGTGTCGCAGTTATCAGATATCAAGTTTCACAAGCCCTCGACGACTGTTCTGGTTTCTAGTCGTGCCCCTGGGAGGGAAATGTCCTTTGGAGGTTCAAGCCTGTCGAAGCGCCCGCAAACTCAACGAGCACAACTCCCCAATGGCTCTTGGGATGGGGTAAGAAAAGCTGCACAGAATCGCTGTCTTGGTAGTGGTTTGCGCTAATTATCATCATAGGAACCGGAGAATTAGAGAGCCCCTTTACCAACGTGCGAATCCCTGGCCACAACCGCAAAATTACCGATTACCAGATCAATGTCATAGCCCCCGGCCCGGCTGCTTCGTCTACGGTGTGTGCGATTGGGTCTAATCGTGGAATCCTGCAGTGGGATGCTGAAAGAGACCCTAAATGGCTTGCTCCTTCCTCCCACGCCACCGCCTACGCAGAGATATATCGTGACATCTTCGCCCTGGAGTTCTTAAACGAACATCCTTCGATCTTGTTGGCTGGCGGGCGCCCCGGGCACCTGTCCATCAAGGACGTCCGAGATCGTAACGACGATACCCGGGATGTCTCGAAGAGGCTCGGCTCGCCCATCACCCACATCAAGTCACTAAACGAGCACCACATCCTCGTCAGCGGCCTCAAGAACTCCATGGACGTCTACGACGTCCGCATGCTGCGGAATACAAATAGTAGCAGTAGCAGCACCAGCCGCAGAAGTAACAACAACAATGCGCGAGAAAATCGCCATCACCCTACCCTTGCACACGTCTTGCCCGTTATCCAATTCCCCGAGTACCGAAACGGCCCGCACATTCAGATCGGACTCGATGTTGACAAGGACAACGGCATCGTTGCTGCCGCGCACGATGACGGCAAAGTGACCGTTTATTCCACCAAGACTGGCCACCGTTTGAAGTCGCCGGATATCGACCAGATCCGGTCTCACCGTGGCGTAATCCAGTCGCTCCAGTTCGAGACGATGCCCCGGGACAACCACCCCACGCTCTTCGTCGGTAACGGCAGTAACCTCCACGCCTACTCATTTGGAGTGAGGAACATGGATGACGAGGCATGATATTCAGTTGGATAAACATTACGCCAATGACACTAAACGACCCTTGATCCTTACAGGACGGCATGGTATGATGGAAGCAGTACTTTCGCCATGAGCGGGATGGATTACCTGGCAAGGAGGGGGGGGGGAGATACCTACGAATATGTCAGCACAGGCGAACCGAGGTTTGAATGCATTATCAAGCATGTTAGAGCAGATAGATACCCGCGTCAATAGCGCATACTGGTAACATGGTTTAAAGCACACATCCACGCGACGACCATGAACGAACACTATCCCGTATATGCAATGCCAGGAGTATCCTGCTTCCAAGAATGCCTTCACAAGCCACACCAAGCATCCCATTGTCATGCCCAATCTGACGACAGCTGGACAGTAGATATATATACACACACGTATCAACTCGTAAATACAAGCCCATTTAAGTTCCCAAACATCGCCTAGGTCCTTGACCACTATCATGACTCTTCGCTCAGTGGCGGGGAAGAAAACCGACACAGTGGATAATGACACAGTGCTACAGCGATAGGAATGTGCGTATGATGGCATAATAGTCGCCAATGCCACTCCCAAGCTGTGTAAGCCCGCCTTGCCAGTCCTTTGGCCCTTTCACCGGTTCCCAGAATACCGCCGCACAACGAACGCCGAAAGTGAAAGATAAAAGACAGACATCCTACAACTCCGGTGACCATGCAATGCACTGATACCTTTTTTTGTACAGGTGACTGAACGTCGCCATCCATTTTGCCTCCCCGCCATGTTGCCCCTCCTCGATCCGAGAAAGAAAAAATATATATCGAACGTTCCGGGCCATCACGCAATGCCACATACACACACATCAGGTGCTTCCTGCCCTGACCTCCAAGCTACCGTCGCGGTTGTTCCGAGCGATGCTCCCATCTCGTTTGAGGTTGTACGTCCCGTCAAGCTGAGGAAACGTCTGGTGGAACGCATCGCCCAGTGTCCAGTTCTCCAGCCGGCGCATGTGCCGCTCGAAGACGGGGTTGATGAGCAACTCATCGCCGTCGGGGCTTTGCAGCAGGCAGTCCGTTTCCTCGTACGGCCAGTTCAGGCTCAGTGTGGTGGTGAAGGGGATGAAGAAGTTCTCAAAGAAATAGTCCGCCGGGTTATAGTCTTTCGCCATGCGCTCGCGCATGTGGGGAAATGGCAGGTGGTCTATCCAGGCAGGGTGGCTAATGTAGACCTGTGAGGGCTGGGGGCGTGCCCAGGACGGCAGCATATCATAGTTCTCCTTGGACGGTGAGATCTGCCAGCGCATCACCAGGAACATCACATACAGTACCGCAACGCGTTCAGGCAAGCCGCATATTCCCGGAAATGTGGCCAGGATGTCGGTAAACACCTTTGAAAGGGGGTGCGAGTAGGCGCTGTTGGCAGGATTGAGAAGCGACGAAACAGACGGGTAACGGGGTCCGACAATCTCATGTGCTGAGACCCCTTCCGCAGCACGTTGCCGCCGCTCATGTAAAAAGTCGAGGAGAAGACTATCAAGGGGACACGTCGGACCACAGTTCTTTGGTGCTGACAAGGCCATCCACGAGGGATCCTGATCGTGTCCCACCTGTCCCCCATTTTGAAACGGATGATGGGTTTGGGGCTGCGCCAGGGGTTGCGCCAGGGAGCCTGAGCGCGATGCCGTTGGAATGGGGACGCCATTCCAATCATGCTTCATAGGCAAGTGGCTATAGGCTGGAGAGTCTTGCGCTCCATTGATGCCAGTCTGCATCCGGTTCAGCTTTTGCGCCGAGGATGGATCCAACAGGAAATCCAGTCTCAGCTGCTCCCCGGCGCCCAGCTCGAGGGCTTGTGCTCGTTGCTGGCCGATCAGCTTGACCTGGGCAAAATTTGGGCTTGCCTGTACCGAGGACCCTGTGCTATGTGCGCCCGAGGGCTGCCACGATTGCTCGGCCGAGTTGGGCGAAGCTGTACTCGGTGGCGTGGAGGTGGTAGGAGCGGATAAGTGAGTCTGGGCAGCCGGAGCAGCCTGCGCATTTATGAAGGGCTGTATAGGAGGTACGCTATATGCTCCATCGCCTGCTAGAATCACAGTTAGCCGCCCAGCTCAGGCCCAAGGTGGACGGTGTACATCAGAGGAGCCAGCTAACTTATACAACATGCCATGCAAGTTGTTCAGCATCGCTGAAGCTGCCCCGGCCTGTGAAAGAGAACTACATCGCATTGCAAGAAGGGAGGAATGCCGACCTTGTGGGGTTCTTAAAACCGGCTGGATCAAGGACACGATGGATGCCATCCGATTCTTGAGATCGGCATTTTCAGCCTCGACTTCCTCCTTGGCGCGTATCACAGCCTGAAGCTCCTGGTAGGGCTGTTGCGAGGTCAAGTCGCGAATCCTCTTCTCCAAGGCCTCGATCTGGTTCTTGGTCCGCTCGCGGATAGCTCTCTGGGCCTCTCGATCTACGTAGTGGAGGATCGGGTGGTCAGCAACAAGGACGATATATCATAAGATAGACGCGGGCGCATAGCGTTACAATCGTTCGACCACAACGACAACGAGGCGACAGTGTGGGGGAGAGTAGATGTCGATCTGGGCAGGCTGGAAAATGCAGACAAGTGGCCCCCATCCCCACTGGACGGACAAGGACAAGGCAATAGTGGCCGGTATATTATAGCCAAAAAGCAACGATTGATGACATACCATTGGCGCGCTTCTTGGCGAGCTGCTCGGGCGTGAGGTTCGCTACGCCTCTGGAGCCCGGCCCCGGCTTCCGCTTCTTGGCCCTCTGATCATCAGGCGCCGAGGTGTTGTCTCGGAGCGGGTGCGGCGACGAGGCGTTGGACTCGGCGGGCGAGTGGCCATCGAGGGACTGCGACAGGCCCCGTTTGTGGCCGGTGGTCGTCTGGTAGGCCGAGGGCGAGCCAATGGAGGCGGCGGGTGTGTGGCTGTCGGCAGCAGGAGCAGGAGCTGAGGCGGAGGGATTGCGATGGTGATGGTGATGCTGTTGGTGTGGTAGGCCTGAAGAAGCGGTTGAGGGCGACGGCATCCTCTTTGCCCGACCAACGGACCACGCAGGCGGCCCTAAACCCCAAGCCCCGATAAGGCGGGAAGAGAAGTACAAGGGGATCCTTCCTATTGGGCTATAGCTTGGAGGGAATTGTAAGGAAAGGGAAACGGGTTGGCTCATCAGGCCGCAATCGGGAATGCCGAATCGGAGAGTGGCAGCCGTAGCCGCATTGCTGTCGTCGTACTGCAGTGAGCGCGCGCAAGCAGGTGGCCAGCAAGCAGTAAGTAAGCGAGCGAAAGTACTTAAGCAGCAAATGGCTGGCCCGGGGGGTCGCAGTGACAGCCGGGGAAAATTCCTGGTTTATCGACTCACGGGCCACGACTGGACTGGACTGGGCTCTGGAGTCTGTCTGCTGGGCTTTGCTGGGCTTTGCTGGGCTTTGCTGGGCTTGGCCGGGGGAGAGAGGTTTGCAGATCGATCCAAATCTGGGCCCTGAGTCACCCTAACTTTAAGTGGGCAGGTGGCCTGAGCAGCTCCAGCTAGGCCACTACAAAGCCTACCCTGGCTACCAAGTACCTACCTACTTGAGTACCTAGCTTGCTAGCTAGCCTAAACACGATTCGATGGAGACGATGCGATACGATGCAGATGCAGATTTGGCCCATGTTTTTATGCTATTCATGATTAGGTGGGTAGGCTCAAGTGTCCGGAAACGAGGCGGCTTGCTACAGCCAAGAAATCTAATCCTTTTCCCCTCTACGCCTATATTCCCTGCCCTCGTCCTCCTCCTCGTCCTCCTCGTCCTCCTCCAACATCCTCCTGCGCCAATTCCCCAGCTAATGCCTAGTCTGCCGAGGCTCTGGCCAGTGCTTGGTGGATGTGCGGCGGGAACCGGTACTTGAGCTGACTCGTGTACGTCGTCAGGTCCATCGTCATCTGCTTGAGGTTCATAAACATCGTCCGTCGTGCCCCTTCGTTGCCGCTGTACTGCCCGCTCATCAGCCGCTCCTTCTGCCTCATGCAGCATGCCAAAGTCCACATCAGCAGGTTCGGCACGTTCATCGACACGCTTTGCGACAAGCCCGAGAACTTGGACGCGTAGTGTCGAATAATGGCCGGGTCGCCGTTGGCATCGAGAGGAAGAATCTCCAACACTCGTATCCTCTGTTGGCAAGTTAGTTAGACGACCTTGTTCGCTTCGTAATACACCTAAACCTTTCAATCTCCTGTCACTTACGTCTAGACTCTCTGACCATTGCCCGCTTTCCACCATGCCCTTGATCTCGCTCATCTGCAGCAAGAGATGGCAAGCGATTCGGTTGTGTTCCTCAATCTTGGTGTAGAACATGGCGTCCTTCTCGTACATCCCCATCATGGTTCGTGCTAGGTCGACTGGGTCGTCTATCGACGCCAGGCTGAGACTGCTGCCAGGCTGGACCTCGTCCTCTCTACCCCCTGCTCGGGACTTGACCGGTTGAAGTCGCAGCGGATCTTCGCCAATGTCGAGCGAAATGGCCTCGCTCAGCGCCCGACTCACGATAGTCACCACGCTGTCGTAGTCTTCGGCGAGGTGGTACAAGAGTACTGCATCCGTCGTTCTCCCATTGTCGTCCGCATACCTGGCAGCTTGCAGCGTAACCGCTTTGACGAAATCGTCCTCCTCGCGGAGGCCAATGAGCGGGCCACGTTCTTCAACGAGGCCAACAATGCGACGTCCGTCAGGTCGGATATCGCCAATCAGCTTGCTGAACTCCCGAGTCTCAAGTATCAGCTCACGAAGAGCAAGGTGGCACAGCTCGGCCTGCTGGCTTCCGGCGTCGCCATCTAGATCGGCGTTGAGGCACATCAATGCCAAGTAGTCAACCGCTGACGCAACGTCGGCCGCTCTGAAGTCACGAGTGTAGTAGCCCAGCATCCTGCCAAAGCTGACCTGGGCTTGGTTTCGAGTGTTGAAGGTGACCAGGTCGTTGGGGTTTGCGAATGGATCGGCTGGCCGCAGGAGACCGTAGAACCCGAGACCGATCGCGAAATGGACAGCATCCACGTAAGAGAAGGGATACAAGTACTGTATCGCCTGCTCGAACTGACCCGACAAGACCTGCAGGAAGAAGTACATGCCAAAGGTGCCGTTCGAATCCTCAGCTGGCGTCTTTGGGAAGTGCTTGGCGCCAATTTCACGGATGGTCTGTTGAAGATCTATCAGTGTGAAGGATTCACTCTGGAGATCTCCTGTCTTGTCGGATTCCCGAGCAAGATTGAACTGGAGCCATATCCAGTCATTAATCTCCGTGTTCAACCCTTCGAGCTGACGGTTGTTGATCTCGCAACGGCCAATAATCTTGTAACAGGCCATCCGGAATGGGTCGATGCTGTTTTCAGGGGCGTTGCGGGCTCGTTGCGTGTACTCGTTGTTGCAGCGCTCCTGTAGTTGCCGTCTCAGCCGCCTGTCTTCGTTCGACGCATACTCGAGCAGGTACGACGAGAAGGTACGGTCAATTGTGCGGAATATCGTCGAATGTGCCTTGACATACTCAGCCGCCTCGGTGACGTGACCCGATCGGAGGAGATAATAGATCAAAGCCCAGATGTATTCGCCGCCAACTTGCTGAAGCTCCGTATTGTCCGGCACAAGATCCCTGCGCGCGTGTCGCAAGCGAACATATGCCTTGATTTTGCTTACAACATCTGGACGACCGCCGAGATTTGCCTCGCGGGGGTATTTTGTAATTAGGGTCTCGACTTCTGTGAAAAACTTGTTCTCCAAAAACCCATTGGCGCCCTTTGAGAATCCTCTTGCGTATCTCCACGGCTTGTGGGGTGTTGCTTTGTCCTTCGAGGTATAGTTTGGCAAATTGACGTTCTCTAGGGGTGGCATTATTTGTGAAAGTCTCTGCCTCAGCATTCTCACCAACAATGGAGATCACGGCCTGGTATGCCTCCACAACCTGTTGTGCGTGTCGGTCGCCTGATCTGCTCTCGACATCGCTCAGTTCATGGAGCAGGGGGTAAGGTCTTTGCTCCAGTCGATGACGGTTGAGCTCTCGGATCTTGTCCGCGAGCTTTCCCTGCTTCTCTCGCAAGAATCGGTCATCTACGGAAGCCGCGCCACCCATCGCTGGCTTCTTTCCAGACTGGTTCTCCACATCGGTAAACTCGGGCTGGTGGGAGCCGATTTTGCTGGGCGTGCCAATGACGGACTTCTGTAGACCAGATCTACCAAAAAGTACTGGCTCGCTCGCCAGTTGGGGTTGAGCGTGCGGCCTTGGTCCGTCGCGAGCGGCCGAAGCCTCCTACGGACTCCTTGGGTGCCCCAGCATTGTTATCGGGGCCACTATCCCTAGTCTGAATTCCGAAGTGCTCGTAGATTCGCTTCCTCTGCGCGTCCCATTCCATCGTGATATTATCCTCGAGGAAATTGTCGAATTCCTTGGCCGACCTCTCCAATCCCTCCGCAATCATGCTGAGTGTTGTCTTTGTCTGTAGGTTGGCAAGATATGTGTCGACGTCTAGCTCAGAGGGGCCAGCGTTGGAGGTTGGTCGTTCGACGCGACCTGCCTGGATATCGAAGTAATTCAGATCCTTCACCGCTGCGCCTGGATCAACACCCGAGGCAGCAAGCATATATTGTGCTCTGTTGCTTTGGAGGGGGTCTTGAGCGCGTGGGCCTAGGTTCCGGAGCTTCTGGCGCAAATCGCCCAAGCCAAGCTGGAGGCTGGGAAGATCTTCGAGGGCCGTCTCTCCAGCGGCTTGTTTCTTGCTCTTTGCCAGCAAGCTATCGAAATAGCCAGTCGTGGGGCCCTGCGACTGCGCGTTGGTAGCATTGCCAGTTGACTGTTGCTGCGAAGCAGCAAATAAACCTGGGGTTGCTTGATTGTTGGTCGAAAGCCCCAATGAGCCGAATGGTGATGGGTTGGTCGGTTGGTTCTGGCCTGCCAGGGCTGAGCCGAAGACACTGGCGCCTGCTTGAGGTTGGGTCGTCGTGTTCGCGAAGGGTGAATGCGATGGCTGCTGGTTCGTTGTACTACCAAGACCGCCGAAGAGACCTCCTGGCTTGGGAGTCTGGCCCAATGGGTTGGCCGTGTTTTGCGATGGCTGCGCCGGCGTGGTCGACCCAAACAAACTGCTGCCCGTAGTCGCGGGAGTAGTAGACGCGGCGAAGGGCGAGGGCTTGCCCCCGAATAAGCCCGACATGATGTTTCAGGGAGCTTTCTGGCGATCTCAAAAATAGATACACGATCGAACCGTCACAGCAAGGCCAAAGCGATGCTGGTGTTGTTATTCCAGGTAAAATCCCGTTAGCGAAGCTGAGAAAACATTTGGGATGGAAATCAACAAGGCGGAAACGGTTTGTAGCTTGGGTGGGTCTTTTTAGTGGGAACGGGTGTAGGCAAGTGCCCGCCTAACCCAGCTTGACAGCACCTTCCAGCTTGAACTTGGATGCCTACTTGCCTACTTCGCGTGCTTTTTATACTGGCCTCCTTATCAGTTGACTGGTAAACAAAAGTATCTCAGGTACCAATTAAAAGATGTCTTTGTAGAAGCACCTACACCGTTAAGTTGCATACATGCTAGGTTCCATGTAGAATGGTCTGAGCCCAGCTTGGAATTGCCCCTAACCCAGCAATCTCATCAGGAATCACGAAAACAAAAGATACTACATAATGGTTCACCTAGCAACTCTGGCGACCACATTGCAGACAGGAAACCTCATTACATGCAGTCATATATGAACCTGGCAACTATAACTCGGTGCCGAACAGCTGTCCTATGCTGCAGGCCCAGGAGCAGATGTAATCATGAACAGCATTCAAGATTAATGAATACCAACGTGGAAGCTCAAGCAATACTACGAGCAAGGGTGCATGTACAGATTCCAGGCAGTCCAAGTCGGGGGTGCTCACGTTGGGTATAATTCATTGGATCGTGTCACTAAGTTACAAGGCCACCTGCTCTTTGGGTATATTATCGAATCAAATCTCGCATCAGTCATGAGCATCATTGGCGTCCTCTACGAGAATCACCACTGTTAAGGTCGCCGCATATGCCTCTCGGATTGCACAAGCCATGCTTTCGCCTAGCGTTAGCTGCTGCTTCTGCTTCTACAGAGCATGCCCACCCGGGAGAAGGATTAGGAGACTTACCAAGTCTTGCTAATATCGGCCACCACAGCGCTGTGGCCCCAGTGCGAACACCAGGCTCTTGCCAAGACTTCGTTGTCTTTGGACCCAAAAGCTTCTACGACGAGAACTCTTTCTTCGTCATCATCCGGAATCATGGGCCGGAATGGCTTACTGCCCCCGACCGGCGTCGAGTTCGCGCTCCGCTCATTGAGCCCGGCCAGTCTGCCCCAATCCTGGAAGTAGATAATCTCCTCCACCTTCATGGCCGTAAAAACATAATCAAAGAAGAGAGGATGCGGCCCCTCAGAACAAGGCCAAGCGTTGATGAAGCATACATCGTACGAGAGCTGTAGTGGCCAGGGAATACCCTCAATCGTAAACTGGATCGAGGCATCATACCACCTGGGTCCTCTATCTTGGTGTTGCTCCGGAAGTCTGCGGAGACTCAGCATCTTGACTCGAACCGCATCGACATCATCTCCAATATCCGGGGTTAGAAGGTCGTATTCTTTGACCGGGAAAACCTCCGCTGGGGGCCTAGCGGATCGGATCGTTCACTCATAGAAGTTACGTCCTCCGCGGTAATACAGTGTCGTGGCCGCCTTGAGCGGATTCGGGCAATCTGTGAGGCGTCGAGATCGACACAAGGTTGAGCTGGACCGACCCAGCCTGCTACCTCGAGACAGGTCGGCGCAATGACCTTTCCCACAATTGAAGATGATGACCAATACGTATAGCTATTGCGGTACTGAAAGCCACAATGTGGGTTCAGGTGGGTGAGAAGCGCCAGCGAATCCGTGTCTTCGTCTGGATCGATATCGACCAAAGAGTTCATAATCAGGAATGGGAATGTCGGCTAAAGACATCGGTCAGTGTTTGCTCACGAAGGTTGACTACTTATGTATCTCGGGTAAGATGGGTTGTGAATAAACTTACCCCGGGCAAAACCAGACCACTAAAGAAAGCCATTGTATCTGTTTCGGGTTACATTAGCAGGCATGAGACGAATGAAAGTCGAGCTGCGTCGCGTGACCCCTATACTATGATAACTCAACTTCCACGTGTGAAACGCGTAGGTGGCTGACATCCCACAACAGTAGATGGCGGTCAATGCATGGGAACAAGCGAAGGAGACTCTACTTACGGGAACTGATGTCCAGCGCACTTCCATCGACAGCTCTTTTCTTCAACGCATCTAGAGTTTCGCCAAGGTTCGGCCACTTCATCATCTGCGCGAATCGCTTCAGCATCCTCCCTGGCGCTTCCTGAGCTTGAAACGGAGCCGCACTTCATCGGCCGTTTTACCGTACTGCTCGATGCGGACGTTATCTTTCCATCGGCGAGAAAGAGCGAGGTTCCACTGTATTTTAGGAGGGATCTGCTCCATCAGCTTCGACTTGGCCCAATCATTGTGCATACCCGAGTTTATCCGGAGATCCAACTCGAGGCTCAACAGCAACTGGTGAAAGAACTTGAGGTATCGTGGGTGGTTCTCGGGACTAGTGTCGTAGATGAACTTGGTGACGACTTGATTCTTGGGCAGGGTGAAATCCAGCCAATCTGGACGAGAGAGAACCATAATAAGATCTGTGATCTGGCGATCCATCGATCTGTGTGGGCTCACGGCCTTGTCTGGATCCTTCAAGAACCGCTTGTACAGATTCCTGTACATTAGTTGGTCGTTGTCGTCTTCAAGTCCCACTTCTAGCTCTTTCAGGCGCTCAAATATCTCAACCAGGGTTACTTCTCGAGGGTTTATTCCCGGGTCCCGTAGCTCCATCATCGGCGGTATGTTGCTGGATAGGAATGCCCATTGGTTCAGCGTGATAGTACCTGGCCTACTGCCGATGCCGAACGCTTGACTCGGTTGCTCGAGCGTGTCCCAAGGGTAAGCCGGCGCACTGGAACCCTGAATGCGGACTGTCATGAGCTGCGTCATCGAATCATGCGCATTCGCTGCATCAGTTTCATCGCCCTTGTTTCCTGCTGTCGTCGCGTAGAGGGCGTAGTATTGCTCCGGCCTGTGAGGGATTGGCCGTTTGTGCCCCTTATGGGCCGGTACCCCTCTGGAGATCAACTCCATGGCATGGCCCAGCGTCAGCTCTTCTTGGCTAGAAACGCCTGGTGGCGGCCATTCGGAGAGGGGAGACGACTCGTAGCTATGGCCGTTGACGTCTTCACGGCCCTTCCCCTTGAGTCCCGTGGGTTCGCACGGCGGGGCCGGCGACGAGCGCTGGGCATGTCTGGGTCTTTGGACACCCGTCTGTGCAGCACTGGATCCCCCTCGCTCACCCGCCTCGGCGGCTCCTTTGACTGCATGCACATTAGTCGCGAAATGGAAGTAGGGTGGTGAAGATGGTGTTTGCGAACCAGTCTCCCGTTAGGCGCCCGGGCCTTACTCATCGATCGGCGCAGCCCCGCCCAGAAGCCTTTCTTCTCGTCGCTCATCTTTTAATCGAGTCTCTTCCCTCTTTGGTGTGTCGCTTTGGATGTGGCGGGTGGAAGTACACTGTTTTGCGCAGAGATTAATAATTATGCCTGAGCCTTTCAATACATTGAGTCGGGTGAGGCTGAGTCAAAAATACGCGTTCAATGATGTGGCGATAGGAGCTTTTGGTGAAGGTCAATCAATAGATCAGCAAATCAGAATCGCCCACGAGTGTATCTGGCGCGGATGTCTTCATGTCACTTGTGAAACGTCCCCAAGCAGCAAGAGAAGGCCGGACGGAGATATTGTTTGGTTGTTGAAGCGACCGGGGGCTAGTACCGATCCAACCAAAACAAACCGGCTGATTGACTGACTGCTGACTATCTCATGGGCATGGGTTTGTCCGTGCAGAACATTAGGTTGACACGATCAAATCGAAACCGAAATTATGCATGGAATGAGGGCTATGACAACCCACCACCACCTGCAAAACGTGCACCAGTGGCTTCTTGACTGATGCATGTTGCTGAAACCAGTGCTACAGCTTTTTGGAGGGGGGTAAGGCTCATTCGGAAACGAGACAAGGCGCTCTCTCCAGCGCAACGGGCTCCGACTGAAGTGAGCCTAACATGAACGGTCCTTCCACCTCAACCATGGGTGATAAATTGCCAGCATGGATAGTAGTAATACCCAGCATTCGACTGAGAGCTGCAGTAGCAGGCTACCTGGCTTTAAATCGGTGGCACTTTTCTCGCATTTGATGGACTCAGCCTGAAGTTGTTGAGTTATAAGTCTTTGGTGTTACGAATGCTGGGTTATTATACATGATGTCAAGGTCCAGCTAGGGATATTTTAGCGTCCGAGTGGCTTTCCTCGAATATCCCTAGCAAGCAGGATTAGATCGACTTATTAGGGAATATGATAGAACCCAATTCCAGTGCTTTCGTCTGCAGCTTGACCTATGAAGCCACATAGAGGACTTTGGGGCGTCCATGTGCAGTTTGCATCTTCAGCTATGCCAAGGAGGATCGCTGATTGGACGAAGTAGGGTGGCCATGTCCGGTGGTGGTATCATTCCCGCTCTCGATCCAGTGCAAAAAAAAAAAAAAAAAAAAAGCATTCAAGGCCACATGGCTTACCAGACATTTGCGGTGAAGGAGGAAGGGATGCTTGACCGACAAGGCACCGGACATACGTGCGGCCATCCCAAGAGTCTCGACCTTTTCAAGGGTTGCAGTTGTGCGGATACACGGATTCCATGGAAGAGTCTGGCCACCCAACTCTGGCCCGGATGGCCCATAGAGTTTCTATACTCGACCGACTATCGAGCTTGGCGGCATAGAAAGGGCCGGGCTATGGTCATCTACAGATGCATATGTAAGTAGGCATGCCTAATGATGACAAGATCCGCGTAGCAACCTCGCGATAGGCACTTGGCTGCTAGGTACGAAGAGACAGACAGCAGGGCAGCGCAAGAAGTCACGATAGTCGGTCAACCCGGATCACGGTCTTGCGTAAAAGGAAAACCTCCAAGCGTCCCACAAGTAAGAGTTCGAGGTAGCCCTATCGGAAGAGTCAATTCGCAGCTACCCCACCCCCATACGGTGAGATGGGGGGACAATCACTACCGGTTCAGAACCCTGGGGGGCCTGGGGGGGCCTGGGGTTTGCCCCTACGCCCTACGCCCTGCCCCCGCTGCCCCCACCTCCAGCTACATGTACTTGTAGCCAGCCTGGGCTCTGTCCGGGGCTCGGGCTGCCTGTTCTGTGTAGGTAATGGGTGATCAACACCAGATGGCATCAGACGCTGCTGGGCAATGCAGTACAATGGGAAGACCGGCTGGGGGTGTTTTGGGGTAGGTACGGGTGCACCGGTGAGGTCATCCGACATGAGGCCATATGCCCTCTTGCCCTGTCTGCCAACGTGTGGTTCTAAAGGTGGACATGTAAGTGTTGTAACCTACAAAGCAAAATGCAGAGCAACCCCCGTGCAACTACCTACTACCCAGGCTTTCTTTTCTTGCTCCAAAGCTGCATATCTGTCTTACACTACTGAGTGATCGGATCTGATCGGATTGGTCACTTTGCTGTACCTACCTTACGCAAGAGCCAAAAAAGAAAGAAAAAGCAGACAAACTCACCCGTCATCAAGACAAGCCACCCACGCATGCCGCGTGCTACACCCTCAAGTCAGCTTCCGCCACGCCGCTATTCGTTCGCTTGGTCGCACTTCCCGGGCACTCTCAACCGTTGAGCTGAATACCTGGTACTCTATCATAGGGAGTACTACCGGCATCGGATCACACGATGGAGTACGTAGCCCTGGATGGATCGGCGTCTTGTGTCTCGAAGCTAGTTTGTATTCACCGTGGGAGGATGGCACTTGCTGACAGAATGCATTGCCTGATATAGCACTCGCAACGTTATTCACGTTGAAAACAATGTGCGTTTGCTTGACCACAACCTGAGCCCCCAAACAAAACCCTGACCTGCCCGCCCTCTACTCTGATCCAAGCTCCCTTCCCCAAACCCATTCCCATACGCCTCATGCAAATTAAGCAAGATGGAACCTGAAATGATTCACCTTGTGCAGGATTACTTCATCGGTATCGATGTAGGTACTGGTTCGGCCCGGGCCTGTCTTATCGATTCTACGGGAGACATCAAGGCTCTGGCTTCGGAATCCATCAAGCTCTGGCAGCCCCAGGCTGGCTATTATGTAAGACAATACGAGCCTTCGACCGCCACAGAAAGGATGCCCGTGGCCACTAACACTCATATCCCACCAGGAACAATCCACAACCGACATCTGGACCTGTATCTGCTCATGCGTGCACAAAGTTATCCACCAATCCAGCGTTGATCCCAATACGATCAAGGGTATTGGCTTTGATGCTACCTGCTCACTGGCTGTCTTCTCCACGACACAGACGAGCCCGTCACAGTTACTGGGCCAACCTTTGAGGACGATGGTAATGCCAGAAACGTCATTCTTTGGCTGGACCACCGGCCTGTCGAGGAAACGGAGAAGATCAACGCAACTGGCCATAACCTGTTGCGCTATGTCGGTGGTAAGATGAGCATTGAGATGGAGATCCCCAAGGTTCTATGGCTCAAGAACAACATGACGCCTGAGCTCTTCGACCGATGCAAGTTCTACGACCTGGCGGATGCTCTGACCCATCTGGCAACCGGTAGCGAGACACGGAGCTTCTGCAGCACTGTTTGTAAGCAGGGCTTTGTACCCGTTGGCGTGGACGGCAGTGTCAAGGGCTGGCAGGAGGATTTCTACGAGACCATTGGCTTGGGCGACCTAGTCAAGGATGACTTCAAGCGCATGGGGGAGTCAACGGGGTGGTGAGCCTATTTCTTTAAGTGTCAGTCTTTCATCATACGAACAAACCGCTGACATCTACTCCACACAGAATGGGAAGTATCTGAGCGCCGGCGAGCTAGTCGGAACACTGTCTGAGAAGGCGAGCCGAGAGCTTGGGCTTCCCGTCGGTATTGCCGTGGGAAGTGGTGTGATCGATGCTTACGCCGGCTGGATCGGCACCGTTGGTGCCAAAGTCGACACTGAATATGGTCAGTCCGACGAATCCTTGCCCGCGAACGATCTACCCCAAGCCTTCACTAGACTCGCGGCCGTCGCTGGTACATCGACTTGCCATCTGGCCATGTCAGAAAAGCCAGTGTTCGTCAACGGTGTCTGGGGCCCTTACCGAGACGTGCTGCTTCCGGACTACTGGATGGCCGAAGGCGGACAGTCGGCTACAGGCGAGCTTCTGAGACATGTAATCGAGACCCATCCCGCACACTCCCAGGTTTTGCCTCTCGCAGAAGCAATGCAACTCAACATATACGACTATCTGAACCTGCATCTTCGAGAGCTCGCTGAGAAGGCAAATGCGCCATCCGTGTCCTATTTAGGTCGACACTTCTTCTTCTACGGGGACCTCTGGGGCAACCGCTCGCCCGTTGCGGATCCCAACATGAAGGGCTCTGTGATCGGTCTGAGTCCCGACTCGAGTGTGGATGGTCTCGCACTCTATTACTACGCCACCATGGAATTCATCGCCCTTCAGACACGCCAGATCATCGAGTCGATGAACAAGTCGGGCCACTCCATCGCCTCGATCTTCATGTCTGGCTCACAGTGCCAGAACGACATGCTCATGGACTTGATTGCTACCGTGTGCGACATGCCGGTCCTCATTCCACGATACGTACACGCTGCCGTCGTCCACGGCGCAGCCATGCTGGGGGCTAAGGCCGCGAGTGCTGGTGCCGATGGCACCACGGAGAATCTCTGGACCATTATGGATCGCATGAGCAAGCCCGGACGTCTCGTTAAGCCCGGTACGTCCAAGGGCGAGAAGACTCTGCTGGACGCCAAGTACGAGGTCTTCTTGGAGCAGTGCCACACGCAACAAGATTACCGCAGAAAGGTCGACAAGGCCACGGCTGCTTGGATCGACGAGTTTGGAGGTGACAAATAAAGGTGCTTCTTTGCACCAGTACCCTCGTCAACGTAGTGGCAGCAACCGCTGGAATATCTTCTTGCTAGCTGACAGCCTTGTTATATCCCATGAATTACATGCCCCGCAGACGCGTTGCGGGTGCCCAGATCCCTCAGTGGGCATATTGTTGCCTTTGGTACATAGCTAGACGATTCGGAACATTACTTTGTCTCATAGCCCACATCCAGATTGGGAGTTTTGCGGGCCAATAAATACGTCTCGTCCAAATCCTGATGTTGTCGCTTTAGCGAGGTCTAGAATTGGCTGTGAACGTGAAATATTCATCTGTTTCCAATACATCATTCAAAAAAGGAGGAGACTGCTTGCCGGATAAACAATCGAACTCTTTGCACAAACTAAAGGCTAGATCGCGAGAGAGGAGGCCAGCCCATCACTAACTTCATCTAAGTGTTCATAAACCAATGTTACTGAAGACATGCTTCCAACTGGTGATTTCCATTTTCACCGACTAATGCAACAATCTAAACCATACAATTTTTAATATATCCAATCCGCTGATGATCTCAGAACCTTCAACTTTCCATGAACGTAGTCAATGCAACCAGTATAATAAAGTAAATTACCCCTTGTTCTTATCTTCCGGTCCACCCCCAGGGGATGTCAATGGGAGGAGATCTTATTTTCTCCTCGAGGCAACTCAGTTTGCTAACCATCCCTCCTCCGTCAAGGTATTATACGACGTAAATACAGACACGCGGGCTCCTCACAACTCACCCATGACGTACTGGGGGATAGTAGCATTCCCACCATGCGTGGGAGCGCCATCCTCGCCGCGAGCCTTAGCAAAGGCAGCGCGGTACGCGAACACAAAGTTGAGAATCAAAGCGATCATGAGCGCCACGCTGACGCAAAGGGGGCCAATTAAGTTGTCAAAGTCCTTACCGGAGCGCTCGACAATCATGTTGCGGCGCCGGTGGAGCATGAAGTAACCCCAGATGCCGGCCATGACGGCGATGGCAATGTAGGCGATGCCCATGCACTCAGCCAGGAAGTTCTCGCCGGCGGCCGTGTAGAGGCCGACCGCGAGACTGCCGAGCAGGATGCAGATGTGCTGCCACTTGAGGAACGTGCGCTCGTTGGCCAGCCAGACCTTGGGCTCAATCTGCAGGGGGCCCGCGTTCTTGAGCCAGGTCTTGGGCTCGACAACACCCTCGGGCAGCTTGGCACGGTCCCGGTCCCGCTTGAAACGAGCGTAGCTGGCAATGGAAAAGCCGGGAAACACAGAGCTCGAAGTCCCGTAGTTATGATCTCCTTCCGTGGCAGTATCTTCCTGGCTCTCGTCTCGGACGACGTTTGCAGGACGTGCTGCATCAGCCTCGGCTGCAACACGTTCAGACATGTATGACTTTCCAATGGGCGAGCTAGCAGCTGGCTTATACGAGCTCGACCCGGGCTGCTTCCCAAGGAAGCTGCCCACTACCTGCTCATTCTCAGCTCGGCGAGCCTTTCTCTGCTCTTCTTCCTCGAAGGCTTTGTGAGGGTCCTTGCGAATATCTGTCTCTAGATCGCTAAGCCAGAAGGGCAGGTTATTGACATAGTCCTCAAACAAAGACGCCACACCATGGGCGAACTTGGAGAACCTAGGGGCGGAATGGACGAGATGCGAGGCCATCAAGTCCTCGACCCACGCCGGCCTCTTGCGGTTGGCGTCTTCCTTGATTTTGATTTCCAAGACGGAGTAAGGGAACTTTGAGACCTCGCTCTGGTTGATATTTGCGAAAGGGTAGGTCATGTTGCTGTTGTCGATATCCGTCCTGTGCCATTGCCGAGGATCGCGACAGGGTCGATCCTTATCCAGGGTATCTTCGCGGACAAAGGCAATGTTGGAGTCGATGGCAACCCTCACGCGGTCATCGGCAGGCTTCTGGAACGCGGCTCGGGGTGTAGTTTGCCCTAACTGCTGGTTCAAGCTTGTTCTTGGTGACAAACTCCTGAAGTTCTCCGGCGACCTTACGGAAGGCTTCGATTTGTTCAGCCTCCTGACCCTGGCGCTCCATCTTCTCGACCGTCTTCTCCATCTTATAGTCGCCATCAATGAAAGACTTGATGTACTTGTCCTTGATGTTGAATTTCTTCTCCTCGCTGCTCCCATTCTCATGGATGATCTTCTGCTCTATCAGGATGTCGGGTTTCGTGCTCAGCTGGCCATACCAGCGGAGCCGCAAGGACGAAGTATCGGTCTGGCGCTCGACTTTTCGGGTGTATAGGTCAAACTTGGAGCTATCAAAGTAAAGCGAAGTGATACTGGGGTCTTCGCTGCCGTCGACTTCCTTCGAGGACGAGTTGCTATACACGAGAGCGGGAAGACGGCGCCCAATCAGAGCCTTCACTTCAAGCAGGTTGTCGGGGTGGACCCAAACTAGAGTCAGAAATGTTAGTCGATACCATGTTTGCATGCCTTCCTGGATGCCACTTCTTACACTTGTGAGCAGTATATTTCTCGCCGTTATGGACCTCCTCCTGGTGTTCCAGGTCGGGAAGCTGCTGTTGCTCTCCCTCCTCGAGATGAGAGTCGATAATGTAGTACATGGTAGACAGCTTCTTGAGCAGTGGGGTGTAGGCCGACTCGGAGTTGAGGCCGCGGTTGGACAGGGTCAACCTCATCAGCGGCCGGACCTTGTAGCGATCGCCGCGTTTCCGGTCATGCTTCTTAACAATCTTGAGGAAGCCGGTGTAGTTGGCGCTGCTGTACTTCTTGAGCTCCTTGACTTCGTTGGTGATGGCGTCGAGCTCGGCCTTGAGCTCCTTGAGCCTCGTGTTGGTGATGTCGCTCTTGGGCTTGTCGTCGGTCGGGGCCATTTCCTTGAGCTTCTCGAAGGCGACCTCGATGCGGTCCTTGAGAGCATCGAGCTCCTTCTCCTGAAACTTGGCGACCTTGTCAAGCTGGACGTTGAAGATCTCATCGCAGAACTGGTTCTCATCCTCCTCGGTCCAGGCCTGGTCGTCATCCTTGCGGTCTTCGCGAAGCAGGTTCTTGAGCTTCGCGTAGTCCATATACTGGCCCTTCCATGGCTCGTATACGGACTGCTGCAGCGTCTTGCCGAAACGCATGGTGGGGGAGGCCGAGTTTCGAGTCTCAGTATATCATGTACAGGTAAGACAGTCTGAAGATGGAGGCTATGAAGCTAGCCGACCCTGCACGGCAACGGCGAGAGATCTGCGTTATAGTAAAAAGCAGTAGAATAGTTGGCAAACAAGGAGGGAATCTGCAGTCAAAAAGGATCAAATCGTTATGTTCTTTCTTTTATTGCGATGTCGTGTTGCTGCCGACTAGAAAAAAAAGAGTCGATGTATGTCGGGCTTTCAGCAACAACCGTGGGCCAAGTAGCATCGCAAGTAAACATTGACCAGAGCATGGTAGGGCCTGCTGGGCAGAAAAAGGCCTCGATCGTCAAAGCAACGCGCAAATGGGCCAACGGCTCCAATGCCAGCCAAAGTTTCGTCACTGTTCTCCATCCTGCCCCCACTTGCCTACAGCGGCGCTACTGCCACCTGCGCCGCCCATATTTTCCCATGTCTGCCCATGTCTGCCCGAGATGCCGTCCGTCTCCCATTGTCCAATCAGTAGGCCGGACATGTGACACGTGCCTGACGCTGCGGGAAAACTGCGCCATACATACCTACCTAGGTACATACTCCTGGACGAACGACTCCATCGCCATGCTTGTGATCCATTTCGTTAGGTAATTTACTTGTATCCATCTGGTGGCGACAACGCTGCCTTTGGTATAATCGGGACTTTGCGCAAATAATCGATAGGTTTATTTATCGAATTACATACATGTAAGTATCACATCCAGTAGGATAAGCATCATACCCAGTGGGATAAACATTGTTATACCGCGGCACTTAATATTATTCCCTAATGTGTACAGGACGGCATGGCATGGGGAGGGCAGCGTTGTCGCCATTAAGGGGATAATTCAATCATGGTTGTCTGTTTTGGTCAGTCGCATGTTTTCTACATGTCGCTACTGCCCCGGCCACTTGGGAAACAACGGATCTACAATGTAGACGGAGACATTGGTGTATCAAATACTCATATACTATCATTTACTATCATATACCATAAAGAACTGAAGACCTTGGCCATGAGTATGTACAGGGTAATGGCTCGATCTGTACCGTGAAAACAAACGAATGAACGAACGTAGGGAAAATGCAGCCGAAAACATCATGCTCCCCGGGGCCTATTGCCAGTTTTACTTCCCCCTTTTGCTCATGGTATCATAATCAGTTCTGTTGAAGACGTCGTCGTCTCGCCTCGCCCGACCTTGCTCCAAACACCCAAAAATCTATTTGCCGACGTAAGCTTACACTTGCACCGTATGCGTGTGCTTATCGCCATGAACGGCCTGGAAGATCTCCTGAGCAGTACGCTTGACAATACCACCAGTCACGGGCAGGCTGGTGCACTTCTCCAGGTAGAGATCGATCTCGCGAGCTGCTTGTCGGCCCTCGTTGATGCCCCTGTAGTTGAATTATTAGTATTATTGTAAACCTTGAGAACCGCACGGATTGGGGAAAACTTACCAAACGATCAGCGACTGTCCGCGGCGACAGTCACCTGCCGCGAATACACCTTCGACATTGGTAGCGTACGAGCCGGCAGGAGTCTTGACGTTCTTGCGACCATCCTTCTCGATATCATCGCCCAGTACACGAGCTTCCGGCCCGAGGAAACCCATAGAGAGAAGAACCATGTCAGCTGGGAAGAACTGCTTGCTATCCTCCAGCTTCTTCATGTCCCAACCACCTGAAGCGGACTTGGTCCACTCCACGCGGATCGTGTTGATACCCTTGACGCGACCGCTGCCGTCGTCAACGAATTCCTCGGACATGATGCAGAACTCACGGGGGTCCTTGCCCATGTGCTGCGCGACCTCGCTGTGGCCATAATCAACACGGTAGATACGGGGCCACTGGGGCCATGGGTTGTCACGGCCACGCTGCGGCGGAGGCTGAGGCAAAAGCTCAAAGTTGATGACCGACTTGGCACCGTGACGAACTGAGGTACCAATGCAGTCATTACCGGTATCACCACCGCCAATGACGACGACGTTCTTGTCCTTGGCAGACAAGTACGATCCGTCCTGGAGTTCAGAGTCGAGCAGGGACTTGGTGTTCTTGTGCAGGAACTCCATGGCAAAGTGAATACCCTCAAGGTTACGGCCCTTGATGGGCAAGTCTCGAGCGACCGTGGCACCGGTAGCGATGACAACAGCGTCGTTCTGGGCCTTGAGGTCCAGCAGAGTAACGTCCTCGCCAATAGCGACTCCCGTCTTGAACACAATACCCTCAGCCGCCATGAAGTCAGTTCGTCGCTTGACGATACGCTTGTCGAGCTTCATGTTGGGAATACCATACATAAGCAGGCCACCGGGTCGGTCGGCACGCTCATACACAGTAACGTTGTGTCCGGCCTTGTTCAATTGGTCGGCACAAGCAAGACCAGCAGGCCCCGATCCAACTACGGCGACCTTCTTGCCAGTGCGCACCTCGGGCGGCTGAGGCACCATCCAGCCCATCTCGAAACCTCGATCAATAATGGCGCACTCGATAGACTTGATACCCACGGGATCCTCGTTGATACCAAGAACGCAGGCGCCTTCGCAAGGCGCGGGGCAGACACGACCAGTGAACTCGGGGAAGTTGTTGGTCATGATAAGACGGTTCAGAGCATCCTGCCATTGGCCGGCAAATAACAATTCGTTCCATTTGGGGATGATGTTGGAGATAGGACATCCAGTCTCAGACTGGCAGAAAGGTACACCGCAGTCCATGCATCGTGCCGACTGGTATTTCAGCTCATCCTCGTCGAGACGAGTGGACAGCTCCTGCCAGTCCTTGGTACGGGTCTTGGCGCTGCGGTACTTCTCAGACCGGCGTTGATACTTCATGAAACCCTTCGTCTTGTCGAGAACCAGAGACCGCTTCTTCTCGGCGGCATTGTCGCCAACAGCTTCCTCCATGTCCTGGAGCTTGTTGGACTTGTCCTCCTTCTTAGCCTGGACACCGGATACGATGGGCAGGTTGTACTCGGCACGCTTGGCCTCGGCGGCCTTGGCGGCTTCCTCCTCGAGCACGCGCTTGTAGTCGACGGGCAAGACCCTGACGAAGCGGGGCAGAGCGCGGTTGAAATCAACCAGGATACGAGCGGCAAGCTCAGATCCGGTGTAGTGGTGATGGTCTTCAATGAGTCCTCTCAAGAAAGCGATCTCGTTAGGTTCGGACACATCTGACGCCTCAACCATCTCCATGTTGAGCTTCGAGTGGAAGTCGCCGTGAATGTCGAGCACGTAGGCGATACCACCAGACATACCGGCAGCAAAGTTGCGGCCAGTGCTGCCCAAGATAACGACGCGACCGCCAGTCATGTACTCGCAGCCGTGGTCACCAACACCTTCGACGACAGCGACGGCACCCGAGTTACGGACCGCAAATCTCTCAGCAGCAATACCACGGAAGAAGCAGGTTCCGAGAGTGGCACCGTACAAGCAGACGTTTCCAATCAGAACGTTCTCCTCAGCCTTGAATACAGCCGATCGAGGAGGATAGACAATAAGTCGACCACCGGAGAGACCCTTGCCGACGTAGTCATTGGCATCTCCCTCCAACTCCAAGGTAACACCAGGGGCAAGGAAAGCACCGAAGGACTGGCCTGCGGATCCCTTGATGTTGACGTGGACAGTATCCAGAGGAAGACCAGCCTCGCCATATCGCTTGGAGATCTGGTACGAGAGCGATGTACCCATGGCACGGTCGGTGTTGACAATATCACACTCGATTCTGGAGGGGAGACCCTTGTCCAAAGTCAACTCGGCCTCCGAGATCAACTTGTTATCCAAGCGGACGTAGAGTCGGTGATCCTGCTTCCTTACGTTGAAGGTGGCGACACCGGGCCTCAGCTTGTGAGCGGGAGTCAGGATTAGCGAAAGGTCGATGTTGGCAGTCTTGTTGGTGCGCAACTCATCACGGGTCTTGAGAACCTCGACGTGGCCCACCATTTCGTTGATGGTGCGGAAACCAAGCTGGGCCATGATGGCTCGGAGCTCATTGGCCACGTAGTAGAAGAAGTTGATCACATGCTCAGGGGTACCGGTGAACTTCTTTCGCAATTCAGGGTCCTGGGTCGCGATGCCGACGGGGCACGAGTTAAGGTGACACTTGCGCATCATGATACAACCCATCGCAATCAAGGGAGTCGTGGCGAAACCCCACTCCTCTGCTCCGAGCAAACAGGCAATGGCGACATCACGACCAGTACGGAGCTGACCATCTGTCTGCACAACGACACGGCCGCGGAGATCGTTCAGGACAAGGGTCTGATGAGTCTCGGCGAGACCCAGCTCCCACGGAAGACCCGCGTACTTGATACCCGTCCATCTGGACGCTCCGGTGCCACCATCATGGCCAGAGATCAGAATGTGGTCAGCCTTGGCTTTCGCGACACCAGAGGCGACGATACCAACACCCGTCTCCGAAACAAGCTTCACAGAGACGCGAGACCGGGGGCTGGAGCACTTGAGATCGTAGATAAGTTGCTTCAGATCCTCAATGGAGTAGATGTCGTGGTGGGGTGGGGGCGAGATAAGACCGACACCAGCAGTCGAATGACGGGTGCGAGCGATGGACTTCGAAACTTTGTGGCCAGGCAGTTCACCACCTTCACCAGGCTTAGCACCTTGGGCCATCTTGATTTGGAGCTCATCCGAGTCAGCCAGGTAGGCAGATGTGACTCCGAATCTTCCAGAAGCAACTTGCTTGATGGCAGATCTCATTGTATCGCCATTAGGCATCACCTGGGACCGTTCGGCGTCCTCACCGCCTTCACCCGTGTTCGATTTACCACCCAGTCTGTTCATGGCAACGGCAAGAGTGGAATGAGACTCCATCGAAATTGAACCATAAGACATGGCACCGGTGCAGAAACGTCTAACGATTTCGGTCCATGGCTCGACTTGGTCGATAGGAATCGGTGTGCATTCATCAAACTTGAAGTCAAGCATTCCACGGAGGGTGCATGCCTTGATCTGCTCATACTCAGAGCGAGAGTATGCTTCGTATGACTTGTCGTTCTTGGTACGCACAGCATCCTGAATGTTGGCAATAGAAGTAGGATCGTTGATGTGAGCTTCGCCGCCATCACGCCAGTGGTACTCTCCGGACTCTGGGAGGCCAGTAGGACCGACGGTGTATCTGGATGAGAAACCCCTTTCGTGGAATCGGAAGGCATCTTCGGCGATCAGCTCAAACGTGACACCCTTGATGCGTGATGCAGTGCCTCTGAAGCAGCGCTCAATGACTTCGTCGTCAATGCCGAGGGCTTCAAAGATCTGAGCGCCCTTGTAACTGGCAAGAGTTGAAATACCCATCTTGCTCATGACCTTGAGGATACCACCATCGCAGGAATGCTTGTAGTTGGTAATCAGGGTGTCATCAGAGAGCTTCTTGCGAATCAAGCCCTCTCTGTTAAGCTTAAGGATGCACTCCATGGAGAGATAGGGGTTGATAGCATCAGCACCGTAGCCAAGAAGCACGCACATGTGGTGCACCTCACGAGCCTCGGCCGTCTCGATGATAATTGCGGCCAAGGAACGCCACTTGTTGCTGACCAAATGATGATGAACCATGCCGGAGGCGAGGAGGCTGGATACAGCGACACGATCGGCAGATGTCTTTCGGTCAGACAGTACAATGATCTTGTCCCTGCCCTCGATAGCGGCCGTTGCCTCGTCGCAGATATGGTCTAGGTGCTTCAGGTATCCTGCAACACCCTCAGACTTGGGGAAAGTAAGGTCGATGGTCTTGACGGTCCACTGTGGGTACAACTTGGGCAAGTTCATGAGCGAGTTGAACTCGGGGATGGATAGGATGGGGCTGGGAAGATGCAGCCTGCCGCACTGAGAAGAGTCCATTTCCAGCAAATTGCCTTGAGGACCGACGTAGCAGTCAAGTGACATGACAATAGATTCTCGAATAGGGTCGATGGGAGGGTTAGTAACCTGGGCGAATAGCTGTCGGAAGTACTCGCTGAGAAGGCGAGGAGCGTTTGATAGGCAGGCCAGAGGAGCATCGTTGCCCATGGATCCCAAAGCTTCCTTCTCGTCCGAGGCCATGGGGGCAAGGAGAAGGCTGACTTGTTCGTGGGTATATCCGAAAGCTAGCAGGAGAGGATCTTCTTGAAGCTTGGATGCGTCAGGCTTAGGGGACAAGTCCATAGTCTCGGACACCTTGCTAAGAACTTTGGGCATAGAGATGAGTTCGTTGTCAAGCCATGTGCGGAAGTCATGGCGGCTGGAGACGGCAGCCTTGAGCTCTGAATCGTCGATTATTCGGCCAGCTTGCGTATCGACTAAGAGCATACGACCAGGCTGTAGACGTCCCTTTTGGATAACTGACTCTGGCTCCACGGGGATAGTACCAACTTCGGAAGCGCAGATGATGCGGTCGTCGTCCATGACATAGTATCGGCATGGGCGTAGACCATTTCGGTCGAGATTGGCACCACAGAAACGGCCATCGGCAAAAGTGAAAAGGGCCGGTCCATCCCATGGCTCCATCTGGCAAGCAGCCCATTCGTAGAATGCTGCCTTCTTAGGGTCCATAGCCGTGTTTCCTTGCCACGCCTCGGGGACCATCAACATGACAGCCTCGGGCAGTGACAGCACACCGTTTATGGTCAGAAGTTCCAAAACATTGTCGAAGGCAGCAGAGTCGGAGCCACCGTCCTCAACAATGGGGTACAGATGCTCAAGCTCATCGCCGAAGACATCCGATTGCATGACACCCTCTCGGGCACGCATCCAATTCTTATTTCCACGTAAAGTGTTGATTTCACCTGGTTAAAGAGTAAGCGGCGAGATCCTTCCCTGGCCAGAACTAGGCGTTACTTACCGTTATGTGCTGCCCATCGCAGAGGCTGAGCACGATCCCACGACGGGAAAGTGTTTGTGGAAAAACGAGAGTGTACTAGGGCGAAATGTGCCTGGTAGTCGGCGTTGACCAGATCATGGTAGTATTGATAGACCTGAACCGGCGCCAGTTGTCCCTTGTAAACAATATTCTTGTTAGACAGAGAGCAAAGATAAAACCAGTTGTGAAGCCCAATGGTGTGGGTGGCGCGCTTTCGCAGGACATAGAGCTGTCTCTCGAACAGCCTTTCGTCAAACTTCTCCGCATCTGTTACTTCAGGGGCATTTTCAGCACCGTAAGCAGAGGTGAGCACCACAAAGGGTTGCAAGATGATGGGTTCACGAGAACGCGCAGCAGGACCAAGCAGTGTAGAGTCTACGGGGGGTTCTCTCCAGCCAAGAACTTTCAAGCCTAGAGATTCCGCAATGTCTTCCAAGTGCCTCTTCGACTCGTGCAGCGTCTCCTCATCTGGCTTGAAGAACAGGTTTCCCACAGCGTATTGACCCGGGGGAGGCAACCTGATGCCTTGCTCATTTTGGAAGTTCTTGATGAAGAACCTGTGGGGGATCGATGTCATGACACCAGCACCATCACCATCGCGAGCGTCAGACCCAACCGCTCCACGGTGGGTCATGTTGCACAGCAAGTTCCGAGCTGTGATCGCGGAAAGTTAGCGTCGAGCCTCCGCGTTGCCTCAGCGAGTTATGACATTTGACTTACCATCGCTGACGATTTTGTGGCTTGCCTTGCCCTTGATGTGGCTATATAGAAGTCAGACAATGTTACAGCAAGTTTTCAAGATGGAGGATCGGGCAATTGCATACCAGGCAAAACCGACACCGCAAGCATCCTTCTCCAAGCTAGGGTCATACAAACCCCTGTGAAGGCACAATTAGTATTGTCTTATGTTCTCATGACCAGAAAAGGGGCGAAACATACTGCTTCACAGGAAGGGCACCAGCCCAAGAGCCATTGTTCTCCGTTTGATATTCATATGGATGATAGGCATCGCCCTCGGAGTCAATGTGTGTTTGTCTGTCGTCGAAGTCGGAAGGTAGGCCCATGCTAGGCAGGCTAGACAGGAGAAACCGGATTGGCCGAGAGGTTGGGTATCACAGAGGCAGATAGATGTGAGCCGGCGATAAGAGCAGCCAACGCCGCTCAACGTCAATCTGTGGAAGTGGAGAAGAAGTAGGTCAGTACAGTAGACATGGACTAGAATTCAGCAGTTGATTAAAACATGAAACAAAAAATATTGTCCGGATGGTCTCAAGTATCCAGAAAGAGCCTTGCCCAGTTCGCGCGGAGAGTTCCGCATGGCCTTGGGAGAGGTTCCGAGTCACCACCAAAGATGCGGGGTGTACCAGAATCGAAATTGGGTGGCTCCATTGGAACGTGGGGTGCAAGAACAAGGCCGGACTGACTCCATGAGAGAGTTCCGTAAAGATTACGAATTAAACCTCTCTCTCAGCGGCAGTTTTGTGGTCCTCTCTGGCCGGGAAGTCCATAGATAAGAGTTGGCGGATTATCCTGGGATTCTGAGCATCCGTCGCCGTCCGCCCGATCGCCATGACTCTTGCTCGAGAGTCAAGGAGGGCTGCCCCTCTTTTCAGGCGGCCGAGGCTGCAACCACCATAACCAGCCAGCTCCCATTCTCTTGTGAATTTGACCTCAGAAATTGCTGGATATGATGCAAGCGCACAGCGTTGAGAACTGCTGGATGGCTAAGCATTTGCGTCCACATCTGACATATTATCTGGCCGAATCACAGGGCAGCTGGCAGCAGGGGGGTTGCATCCAGGAGCGTGGGGAAGATATGACGGCAACCAATTGGAAGCTCGCTGTCACAATATGACCATGCGGCTAACGATTGGGGTTGTGATAGGACGAAAACCCAGCCCATCTAGGTAGTCAATCTTGGGGGACGTTCCGACGCTGCACTTTTGTTGTAATATATGCGCGGGAGCGAACAGGCATTCTCCAAATTCCCAAAAGGTCGCCGCGTGTAGTAGATGCAGGTGATCCCATCCGTACAGCTCCTTGACTTTGAATCAATCTCGCCGCGAGGCGACCGAACTGGAGAGCTGGAGAGCCTGTGAAAGTTGTAGGGTCATATCTTGGTGAAGCGATTTTGGGTACCCGCGCGGCTGTCGTTCCAGGGCGTCGCAACAGGCATTATGGCGTGCGCTGCTTCTATGCACCGTTGGGTTGTCGGTTCGTAGGGGCTTGGATGGTGGTCGCGCATCACATATAAATATATTTATGTTCATGCGTAGGTAGTGGTTTGTCCTTTCCGTCCAGTTGTTCCAGGTTCGGGTCGCGATCCAGAAGGCGCAAAGATATCAAACAGACACGTCAGAAATAACTTACCGGTAGGAATGACACAGATGTCTGTCGCTATGTGGTACGTCTGGGAGGACTCTACGAGGCAAGTCTTGACACGGAGGAAGGATGAGGTGAACAAGTAGGTAGAGTGGTCTGGCAAGAGAAGGGAGGAAGTGTAAAAGAGTGGGTGAGAAGGAAGGAGGTAGCAGCCTCACTTTTATGGACGGAATGGGATGGTCGATCGGTCAGTCCAGTTCAGGCGGCGCGGGCGAGGGAGAGGGCGAGGGAGAGGGCGAGGGAGAGGGCGAGGGAGAGGGAGGAGAGAGGGGCCAAGCCGAGTAGAAGCAAGCACTACTCAATATGGTCTCGTCCGACTGTAGGAGAGGAGGAGCAGGCAGGCAGGCAGGCAGGCAGGCAGAAAAAAATATTCAATACATACTCGTAAAAACATCTAGGCCAGACAATTAATTGCATGTGGCAGAACCCAGCGCTTTCTGGCCATCCAAGTGGGGGAGGGGAAGATTGAGACGCTGCGACAGGGGCCCTTGGCCGACCGACGGAACCCAATCCTCTTGCGAGCCAGGAAATGCCCACCTTGAGCAACGGGGGGTCCACCGCCCTAGCGAGCTCTAAGGCAAGCCTGGCACGCAGCAAGGGCTCCAAGGGCTTTTGGGCCCGTGAGGAAACGGCCTAACACACTCGGTGACGTTGACGGAGCCCTGTTTTTTTCTTCTCCTTCTAATGAACTCTTGGGGGAGCCTTGGAATTGGCAAATCCCTCCGTCTCATTGGTTACCGCCATCTAGCCTGCACCTCTAGTCTAGTGGGCTCTGTCGTTTCTTAACACACCGGCAACCAACGACGCCTGCTTGCGAAAACAGCAGAATTCCATCACCACGAGCCGGGTGGGCATTGCCTTGCAGTAGGCTACAGTATGTATGTACTTGATAATGTAAAACTGTCCAACAAAGCTGGCTATGTCTGCTGGTATTTGGTGCCTGTATCCAGTGATGCCCCATTGAATATGTTGATCACTGCGAAGTACGAACTGAGCTTGATTCCGTCTCTATTTGAGCCCTAACCCCGTAAAACCAAGTGTATATTTTCGGATCTATCCCACCTGGCACCGATGGTTTCCCTCCAGCTTGCGCAGCTGTCCCTTTTCGGGGACTCGGAAGAAGAGATCATGATCCATGTGCATCTATGAAGATCATTTTTCGTAACGTTGTCATGTTCATGGCGATCATGGGGAATCTAACAAAGTCGGGCTTCTTCGGCTTCATTCAAGCGGGATATGTGAACGAATCATCCACGGCATAGTAGCTCTAATCCAGCCTGGCCCTTCCCCGAGCCGAGTCCAGCCAATAAGTAAGGCTGAGCCACGCCACGGTTATCATTTCTGACAATTCCACTGGAAGAAGCCCTATCTGCTTGCTTATTGTAAATCAGAAAGACTTGGCTCTGGATCTGCAGATTCTATTGCAGTTGGTAGATAATGGAGGGGGCAGTGGTAATAGTAACATAGGTAAGCTGCAGTGCCGGAATGGCCCGGTTACGTATAGCATAAGTACATGTAAGTATGCATGTATAAACAAGCCCATAAACATGAGCGATCTAGGGACATAGGCTGGGTACATGTTTTCTCCCAGCTTCTCCTCAACCGCAGAGAAGAGAAGCTAACAAAGGAACGATTCGGGTCTCCAGCATCTTGCAATTGTATTTACTCTTGCCTATAGTAGGAGTGATTTGTTCAGTTCCCTACGGTTTGGAGTGAAGCACTTTGTTATTACCAAAAAGGGCCATACTAAACGTACATACCCCACACTCGCTCCCGGACGCATGTGACAGGGGTCCTGCAAGGACCGTGGTTTTTTTTCTCTTCCAATGGCATTTTGTCGGGAAAAGCAGCAAAAAAGAAAAGCTCAAAAGAGTCAAGACCGTTCCGTGTGGGGGCTGAGACGCCTGACTCTTGGATATCCAATGAGCGACACGCAATTTCAAGAGAGCCTGGCAGTTCTCATTGCGCACTCGCCGATATCGCCAGTCCATGTACGAAACGTATGTATTGGTGGTGCAGAGGCAGGGCAAGGGTGTCATCGTACATCACGGCGCCCAGGCGCTCTTCTGAATGGTGTTAGAGCATCCAAATCAATGTGTTGCTGACCCCCGCTATGTGATACTAGGTTAAGTACGCAAGCCGAGGCCATGGGAGCGACTACGCGAAGCCCCCGGACTTACTGGATACTACTCCAGGAATCGATGAGTTCTTGAAATTACAAGCAGCCAGTGAGGGGTGGGCAGTGAGCACCACAGTCGGGGCAGTAGTCGGAGACTCGGGGTCGCTCTCTGCTTGTGTTTGGGCATAGCGAGCAGCGCAATGCTGGTTTCATTGTTCCATTCACGACGGCCGATGGCGTTGGAAGTGGGCTCGTGACTCTCGTTAATGACAACCATTAATAAGGAAATGCAGCTCGCTTTCTATTCCCCATGGGCCTATACGAGCCATACCCATCTTGGCAAACGCTGCTATGTACTCCGTAGCTGGCAGAGCAAGCTGCAAGATGTCCGTAAAAGAATCATCACATCGACTATCTGAAGCAGCCAATCAGGAAGAGGTCAATGACCAGAAAAGGCTTATCTCACGCCAACCATGTTTGAACTCTGCCTCTAAACCATAGCTTAGATCTTGATTGCATTAGGGTCCGCCGCCCCGACATTGTCGTGCTGTGGTATGTTGCAACCACACGTCACTATGGGGGCATATCGGACGCTCTCCGCATGATTTGGAGAGCTTTCCAATGCTGGGACGTTTGACTAAGCTACTGCGCATGTACGTCTTTCCAGAGGGTGGCAGGAGGTTATCGTGAGCTTAATGCTATTCCGGGGCGAACGGGGCAGCTCAATTGGTCAGCCGAACGGGACGCTCTGTCGCGGCGGAGATCTTACAGACAGGCCCGGCAGGGGATAGCAGGCCAACTTGTGCACCGGGCAACACACCGTTTTGCTGATACCCGGCGTTGCATTCTACAGCTCGGTATCTGCTGCGGCAAGGGCTTCCTGTGCATTGGCATGCAAGTTAAGTACGTTTACAGGCCCTTGCAGTCCGTTCGCACTAATAGAGATATCACTAGGGTGGTTGGCCACAAAGTCGGGTGTTGTGTGCGGTAGAGTCGGCACATTCAAGCGCCGCACCGAGATCGGATTCCGATCTGAGCAGACGCCCATGGCCGCGGACGAACTTCCCTCGCTTCTCTCCTTCTTTCCGTACTTGGCAGCATCGCTCGCTTCAGGTGCAGCTGTGGACCAAAGGGCCTGTGGATACCGCCATGGAGGTCAGTTCATTTCAACACCAACAAAGTTACCTTGCCTCCGTGCAAAGCGCCGAAGTCCCCTGGGTCTTCCGACATTTCCCGTCATCGGAACTGCACACTCTGCCTGGCCGCAGCGCTTTCGCAGCTTATGGCTCTTGTACCAAGACATTGGGAAGATGGCCAGCTCTCCCGTATCCGTTATTAGTCAGAAAATATGCTGCATTAGCCTTCATCCTACCCTGCAAGCGAAGAAGCCTGGCAATAGTGGCATCCTGTCCCAGAAGCAGCATACATATACTCCGGCCGGCATGGAAACGCGAAGAATGGGGGAGATAGATGCCAATGACGGGGCCAGAATCGACATACAGGACACATATGTACAGACAGCTCAGAAAGTGACTCGCGGTATAGCCCGCATTTCAGCCTAATGTCTCTGTTCCCATCTTGGCGAAAAGCCTCGTTGTTTTGAGTCTTGCTGTGCCAATCGTTCTTGTTTCAGTACGCCGCACTTCTTGCTACTTCCCACATGGATTGCAGGCGTAGAGATGCCAGAAATATACCACATAATGTCCAGGACTAGATGGTCTGGAACCTTTCAGGTAGCCACAGGGTCCCTTTTCATAAGGTAATGAATATGATATGGAAATTGGATTCCTGCGGCAGACCGGTGAACGGGGTCAGAAGGCGGAACCAGAGCTGAGAGAACGGGACCACGAAGATTCATGGCATTGACCGGGTACAGGGCTTTAACGACACATGGCCACAGATCCATATCGCGGCGACATGATAAGTTTTATTTACGTATTGTTGAACAAACAGAGTTGACGAGGGACAGGCGCAGACAGGAAGTAAATATATTGCTATACATACATCATATATCCGGCTCGCACCAATCACCGTGCGTAAAGTAAGCGTATGCTAGGGCGGCCTCAAGTGTCATGTTGATGCCGTATCCCTCCCACTGCCGAATTGACGTGCAGGCTAAGGCAGCCGGGGTTGTGCTAGGTGCGATTGCTCTCCATTGCCATGCGTCTGGATAATTCTCGTGTGTATGTTTGCTTTGCTTTGGTATGGACACCCGACATGAGTAAGTTAGGTAGATAAGTAGGTCAGGAGCACATCGTGGCAGTTTCCTGTAGGATATGTACGAGGTTACATTCTTCAGACCCCGCAAGGGGGCACTGGCCACCGGCCCCACAGGCTTCAATGTTCTTTCCATCCCAGCCAGGGATCCAAAAGTATCCCCTGTCGACGTTTTTGGAGCTACGATCACCATTGGGTCTAATCGGGCAGGCGGTCAACTTTCTTGGAGGGGCCCGTCCCGACATCCATCGCAGCAAGAACATCAACAACAACAACAATTTTACGGGCTGGCGCATTACGGCAACCCCAATATTGGCGCATGTTAAACACTGGGTGACATATCGGCTTTGAACCTACATGCGTCAATTTGAGCTTAGCTAGGCGAACTACCTTTGTCGCCAAACAAATGCACACGATGCTGTCTCTACTCCCCGACCTGGCACCGGGCGACGTAAGGATGATGACCCTTTCCAGCAACCTAACATCTGTCGAGCTCCTCTTCTAACAACGAATGCAGTCTCATTCTCTCTGGTACAATTCATCGAGAAATCCCAATGCTGCATCATCATACGATCCTTCCCACCAGGAGAACACGCAATTGAACCCCACAACCAGAATCAGCGGCGCAACGTCCAAGTCATAGAACGATCCCCCTTGGCAAGATTACGAGCCGATGAGCAGCTACTGGACCGCCGCCTCCACAATATCTCCAACTTCGGCAGCACATGGCTGAAGCCACCTGGCATTGCCAAGACCCTGCACCAGATGCGCGAAGAGAGGCGTGAGCAAGAAGAACACCAGGAGGCTTTGCGACGTGAACAGCTGGCGCAAGAGCTCGCGGAAGCGGAGGCTGCCGGGGCCGGCCCCATTGATGGCGTTCTGGACGATCAGGCCCAAGATGGCATGGATGACGTGCAACTCGATGGCGCCCGCGACTTGGACGAAGACATCCCAGAAGCAGAGGATAACGACTTCGGGTTGAGCGGCGAGGACGAGGATGAGGATGACGACGAAGATGAAGATGATGAGGACGATGATGAAGATGACCCCGACGATACTATAGAACATCCTGAGCAGCGGGCGGCCCGGGCGCAGCAGGCGCTAATGGCCCAGAGAATGCAACAGGCCCCTGACCCTTTCCGCGGGCATGCTGCCAATACCAGTCAGGGCAACAGTTTCTACGGCGGAGAAGACGAGGTCGACGACGAAGACCAGGCCCACATGATTGAGGAAGAAGACCTCGATGGCGAGGGCGGCGACATGGACATGGAGGCCAACCTGGATGACGACATCCCAGACGCTGAGAGTGCTATGGGCTATGAGCACACTGACACTGATGCATCCGTTACGAGCAGTGACAACGATGAGCCCGCTGCCGAGGTGAGTTTCGTTGCAGCGCGGGCTCCCCAAAGGCTCAGGTTCAGGGGCAGCTTGGCTCGCTCAGACGCGACGCGCAATAGCATTGCGATCAGCGACCTGTTGTCAATGGACGGAAGCAGCATGCTGCTGGAAAGCTCTCCGCAGCTGGCACGGCACATGGGCCCCTGAGGAATTTCGCCAAGACCCTCAGCAAGGCCAACTTCATTTTCATCGGCTCTCTTCACCGGATGAAGGGAGGCCACATTATGATACCCTTTGACACATTCAATACTTGTTTGGCGAGCCTGTCGCGTTACGATGATAGCTGAGACGAAATGAAGAACCAGTATAATTAATAAGTTATGCATACAGCGAAGGCAGAGCCTTAGCATGAAGTATCGGCTTTCGCAATGTGTCTAACGTTGCAACGTGTGTATATGTACCCTTTCCCTCACGTATTCATCTCATCCCGTCATATTCACAACCAGGTTTGCTCTGTGCAGTAATAACCCATGCCTTCCCAACGCCCGAACCCGTGAAAACAGCTACCACAAGGAACACCGGGTTCCTTCTCCCGCCTGTGCCGTACGTGCACAATTTTTTGATGCGAATGATATGTAACCCGCACTGAAAATCACTAGGTCGGCAACGACAACAACGACAAAAATCATGAACCGGCCACTTAGGATAGCTGAAAAACAGGAGGGGGAAAAAGCAGGCTGTCGGTGGTTTTAATAAGCATATTTCGCGCGTATGTGTGTATCGTGTCGTAAAAAAACGTATGGCATCGGCTTGTCTTGCCCCTTTCCCCTTGTTTGCTCGAACTGCGCCCGCCCTTCCTTTTAGAACAGCCAGACGTAGAGGAAGATGAGGACGACGGCGACGAAGAAGCCGAGCCAGACGCGCCAGCCGACGCCGGTGCGGTCGGCCATGATCATCATGCGGTTCATGGTGCCGCGCACGCGCAGGCGCGTGTTGTCGAAGGTGTCGTTCATCTTCTCCATCATGGCCGTCGAGTCGCGGATCTCGTCGCCCATGGCCACCGACATGCTCTTGAGGATCTTGACCTTGTCCAGGATCCCGGGCACCTGGGAGTCGTTTTGGGATTCGAGGGATTCTATCGTGGCGTCGTCGTACTGGCCTCTGTAAAGCGTAAAGGGCACGCGGTTAGTTGGGGGAACATATTCTCTTTATGCGATCGATTGCCATGGGGGTTGGGGGTGTCGATGAAAGACATCGTAGAGAGAAAGGAGGGGGTGCAACTTGTGTATGCAGATTTCTAATGTCCGGCGTACCTTGAATTCGGCGTCGCTGGCCTGAAGCCTCCCCGGCTGTTGTTGTCGACACCCAAGTGTCCCCCGTTCCCATTGCTGCCCGGGTAGCCGCCGCTGTAGCCGTAGCCGCCGCCTACGCCGGGGCTGGGGCTCGGTGTCTGGAACTGGCGCCTCGTCGTCGTCGCATCGCTGCTGCTGCGGCCGCCGCCATTGTAGCCCTCGAAGAGCGCGCTGCGCGAGTCGCGCTGGTGGAGCGTCGAATTCGGAAATCTGCTGTCGGCGGGGGCGTTCCCCCTCTCACGTCAGTATTGATGTTGTGGTGGTTATTGGGAATCAACCACCGCATTCCGGCGGCGGCTACTCGGACGGGCGTGCGAAAAAGAGACAACAACTATCGGCGGGCCGTCCCATTCCGATCCGGCACTTGCGTGATCTTGGGACGGGTTCGATCGAGTTCCTGGAATACGAGGTGCCGGGGGAGTCTGGCCTGGTTGACTGCCTGCTTGCCCCCTTTCCCATTTCCCCATAGCTGCGGCCGGCGCGGGCGGCTCGAGATTACGGAGGCGGGCTTGGGGGCGCGTTTGGGCTGTCTTGTCCGAGCAGGCGCATCGATTCCGAGACTCGATATAGGAAATCCAAGACACATCGACTCACCTGGACGCCATGTGTACGGTCTCTCAGTCTGTACACATACACAGATTGCTCGGGAGAGATTCCAGGGATTGAACGCAACTTCGTTTCGCTTGACGGAGTTGCGTAATAATTAATTGCCAGGTATCGTGATCCTGGTTGTGGCTTGGGTCAACTGTGGCTTGAAAGCGCAAATTAAGTAGGTAGGTACTTGATCGTCACCCCGGATGCATTTAGATTGAATAATGCAATTTCCCTGCTTTTGTTGTTCAAGCAATATAAGTAAAACGATTGGGCTACGTGGAATTATGGAAAGAAAGATCATCGAATCACTTGTGCTCTGCTCATTGTTTGTTGATAGGATTCGTGGCCTAAACAGCTTGCAACAACGTACGTGTGTCATTATGGTTCGCACTTCTCCGAACATACTTCTTTTATTCGATCCAAAACCCAATCTCAGCGCTCGCCCCAATTCCCGCCAAAACGACAAAAGACGAACTCCAGTAAATGCTTTCCCCGCTACCATAGGTAGCACCTGATATCCGCAGTAGCGTTGAACTCGCTTTCTTTACTCGTAGAATACCAAGCAACGCACTTCAATGCTCTGCCGCCCCGGTGCATCCGCCGGCGTCGCCGGGTCAATGAAGGCCGTGTGTGGCGTCCGCACCGCCAGCCCCTTCTTGCTCATGGGCTGCCCCTCGCCGTAAGAATCGTAGCACTTGAGGAGCAGGACCTCGTCGGGCGTCATGTCCTTCTGGTAGTAGAACCTGTGCGCCGGGTTCGGCGACACCGACATGGTCTCGCCCTTGACCTCGTAGCCCTCGGTCGAGTACCACTGGGACTCGTCCGGCCGCACCTCCCTTGCCGCTGCCCTTGACCAAGTCGGCGTCCTTGGGGTACAGCAGGTCCACCGGCTCGAAGTCGCCCGGCTGCGTCGTCCGCCAGTCGATGACGGCGAGCGGGAAGTCGCTGGCCGGGTTCTCGATGGGCCGCCAGACGTTGATGATCTGGTACCGGCCCTTGAGCAGCTCCTCGGCCTCGTCCGCGGGCACGTGGCGCCGCACCCGCACCTCGGCCGCGCCCGGGGTCTGGTCGACGTGCACCTGCTGCACGGGGGCGCGCGGCGCGTCGGGCGCCCGCCGCCGGATCGTGTGGTCGAAGATGGTCACCTTCTTGATGCCCGGGATGTGTTTGCGCAGCAACGCCTCCACTTCGCCGTAGTAGCCGTTCCGTACCGCCGCGTCGTCGGTGAACTTCTTCTCCTTGGCGGGTTCGTTGTAGACGGCGAAGCCGGAGTTATCCGTCGTGAACTCGCTTTCCCGACCCCGCAGGTTGTGGACGGAGCGCTTGTGCTCTAGCAGCTTGAAGGACGCTGCATCTGCATCCACCTTGGTCCAGGGCTTGACATTAGGCGGCATGGCCGTCATGTCGATGTGCTTGAAGATACCAGTCGTCATGTTGGCTGTCTGTCGGTTGGACGACGAAGTAAATGCTTTGGTGCCTGTAAGTATAGCTCTAGGGAGTGCTGTTCGGAAAACAGTGGACAACGAGAGTATAGAGTAATAAGCTAGTCGCTAGGCAGTATAGTGTTGGTCTTGTCTGAATGATCTTCAGTTTCTTCGTCGTCTTCTCTCTGGATATAATTATTTGTTTACAGAGACAAATACCCAGCGGAAGCGCCTCCCTTCTTATACAGCGGCACTTATGCTGCTGGATCGTGGGGTACAAACAGCCGACCGAGAGATGGCGCCATCTATTACTGATTACCTCCAATAAAAATTGCATCATCTCGGCATTACCAAGCACTACTCCACTTACGCGGTGCAATGCCGAGTCCACGCCCTAAAGTTTGGTCCCGTAGGGCGTAGTGGCAATTACTAATACCAGATGCCGAGATAATAGCGGACGGCTTATAAACAACATGGCTCTTTGTTTCTTTGGCTACAAGGCAGGTTGATAGGTAAGAATGGCCAAACTATTTCCCAGAACATGTCACATTCTACGAGGAAAGGCTTAGTAGCATAACTGTCAGTGTCATATTACTATTATCGAGTTCTCACTCCAGCCTTGATCGGCGGGAATCACCACATCCTTTTATGCTTTTCTCAAGCAATCAACAACTGATTTCCCTGCAAGCTCGGTGCAGAACACCACAAGAAATAGCTAAAATGCATCTCCAGTCTAGCCATAACGCCTTGTCAACCTCCGGCCCATGGCCTGCGCCCGATTAAACGGGATCCGCGACGAAGGGTGCGGTTCGTGAAAGTGGATAGATTGTGTCAGCTTCATCTCCGCAGCGGCGGCGGCGGACGGTGAAAACTGCCAGACCGATCCGTACAACTTCTCGGCCCTGAAACCCACGTGCGTCATCGCGTGAAGGAACTCGGTCCACTTGACCTGGCCGGCGTGAGATGCACCAGTCCGGTGAAATAGTACGTCAAAGACGTCGGCAGACCTGCTGTCGACTCTAGCGGTGAGGAAGGCAGGCAGCTCGTCCGCCTTGCCCTCGTTGTCCTCTTTGGGCTTCTCCTTGGCTGTCTCGTTCTCCTTCATGGCCAAGCCACGCGTCTTGGTCTTGGTCTTTTTCTCGACGGGTTTGAACCGTCTGGGGCGATCTTCCTCGCCTGTTGTGAGTGCCGCAAAGAGGTTGGCAAGCCCACCGACGGGGCTCGGAGTCGGCGTCGGTGTCTGGGTCGGGACCGGAGTCAAGACCTTGGTCGGGCTGAAGCTCGTGCTCGGGCTCGCATGCTGCTGAGTGGTAAGAGGAGCGGGTGTGGTAGGCAACCAGTCAGCGGTTCTTTCGATGTCTCGATCGAGAAGAGACTTTATATAGCCGCTGGGCTCCCATCCCCTGTCGTCCAACAGCTCCAGGTAGCCTTCCTAAAACCTACCCAGATTATTCTCCGCTCTCTGCATGGCCATAGTGACACCCTTATCTCTCGTCCATTCAGCAGGGTACTGGAGCTTCTCGGCCGCGGGGAGGACAGTGTCCGCTACTTTGGTCAGGAAACCGGGGAAAATATCCGAGTCATCATGTGCAGCTTCTCTCAGATGCTCGTTGTGGAAGCGGTATTCACGCCCGGACGCGTTCTTTGGGACCTTGGTGCGTCGGTAATGCCGGGCCCATGGCTGGAAGAGGGCGAGCTGTCGTCGGCATTCCGCTACGATGGACATATCGGACATCATTCCGGCCACGTAAGGGTCTATCCAGGGCTCTGCGGTCGTATTGTTGTTGTTTGAGGCAGCGCGGAATCTTTCAAGGTCGTCCAGCAAGATGTGGCTTTTCATCACCTCGCGTGTGCCGAGATTATCCATCTTCTCGAAAGAGTCTAACGCCAGGAACACCTTGACCATATCCTCGTCGGGTTGGGGGAGTAGGGCACCTTTCCCAGTTTTGAGACGCTGCCATTTCAGGAAGAAGGGACGGACCCGGGGCGTGGATACAAAAGCCCATCTCATCTCCCATGCGATGAAAGCCTCCAAATCTTGGACGTAGTGCAATACGTCCCGGTAGTTGGCGTCAAGTTCCGGCGGAAGATCCTCATCTGTCTTGTGCTCTCCGCGGCTGAGACTCGTAGCAAGCTTCTGGAGCTTCAGGAGCACCCGAGACCATGTTCCTGGCCAGAACAGAGCCCTTGCGGCAGGGTAGCTGATGGTTTCGTAGCCACGATCTCGCATTTCAGCTCTCGAGTGCTCTCCCATCTGACGGTCCAGCCAACCTATGTTGTGGGTCTCATAATCTTGCAGGGCATCGTTAAAGTAGGCAGGATCCTCCCGCATCGAGTGTAGATGCTCCTCTGCGGCATCCACCTTTGCAGACACCATTTCGAGCATTCTGCCCATATCCATCTCAGCCGGGACTCGGTACGGTGCTCGAATCGCGGCCGCTTTCAGTGATCCGAGGGGTGTTGGCGCGATGTTGACGTCGAGAGGTCTCGGGACGAGCGGGATATGACTCCCGGTCAGCTCATCCGGCTTCTTGTCGTGAAGCACCGTCTTGCAGACCTCTACCAAGAAACTATAGATTCTTGCTTGAATTTGAAGCAAGAGCACAGCTTCGCCGATGGGGTACCCAATTCGACAAGCTGCAAGGCCCTTTGTGTGTACACTTGCTGTCGCATTGCTGGATGTTGCCGTACGTGTGAGCCTCGTGTTCCGTGCGAAAGACCGACCACTCGGTGTCGAACAGCTTCGACAAAGGGGCATAGTTGCAAATAACCTCAGCCGAGACAGCATATGCACATCTATCGAAATCGGCGTCGGCGAAGTGACTAGGGTCGTGGCTGGAGGATCGGGCGCTCAGCATCAAGGGAAGAGGCTCTGGCAGCACGAGATCTTCGAGATTCAAGTCCGGCCACATGCAGGACTCTTCTTTCGGTCCAAGGTCCGTGTCATTGAACTTATGCAGCGCATACAAAGGTTTAACTGCGCCGAGATCTGCCAGGTGCTTGGTCGGTATGTACGGCCAAGTCGTTTTGAGACACACTCTCCGCTCCGAGTGCGACTTCTTTTTCCACCTTCGACGGATCAGAGCTTCGTGGCGATCCATGATGGACTGCAACATCTTGTAATCCTCGAAAATGGCATTCGCGTAAGTGGCGCGAATGCGAGAGAAGAGCTCGACAGCGTGCTCGCTGCTTTTTACATTACCCATTGCGATAAAGGGACGTTGGGGATATTTGCTTTTTAGTGAGGGAAGATCCAAGGTAGGTCCAGCCATTGCTCCGGCTTTCACTCGCTGAGGTTCCATCTTTCGGGTGAAGCGATACTGTTGCCCAGAGAAAGCTAGGAGGCAATGCCGAGGGAAATGAAGGGAATAGCAACGGCACGCCCAATCCGGATTAATGACAGCCAGAAATGTGTTTGCGAGGAAAGAAATACAGCACGAGAGAGGTGTGTTGACAAAGAACAGCACCTGGGGGAGGTTTGTGGGCGAAAAACCGCCCTAAGAGACGTGTGTTGAAAAATGTCAGCACATGAGAGAGAGGCCGGAGGCCGGTCTGTGTGTTTACTGACCAGAAGGTAGAACACGCCGGAAAGAGAAAGAAAATACGGGGCTAGTGCCCTGATAAGGAGGTCGGCGTGATTGTGTCTACAGTTCGGATGCCCGTGTTTTTTTCCGGGCCCGGCCGGGCACCCGGAGGAAGAGAGTTTCGGGGCTCATACGACGGGCTGGAGGCCGAGCCAGGCTGCTTGTATTCACTTATAATAGGCTATGCCTATCTTACGACTCGCAAAACTCGCTGGAATACGAATGGCTATAGAGCTAGGACACTCAAGAGAAGGCAGGCGAGGGAGGGTTTGTCGATTGTGGGGGTGCCTATACGGAAGAAGAAAGGGGGGTTATATTGAATGAACTAATCTTGTATATAGCACCACCTCAGAGGCCTCAGACGCCCACAGAGGCTGAAACAGTCTATCACGCGTCGAAGAGGCAGCAAAAGTCGCAAAATACGAGAGAGAATACCTTGATCCCCCTATTCTTAAAGCACTTCAGCACAACTGTACCTGCTCCAGGTATTTATCCAGGCTATGGGCCTTCTGTGGTCTCAAGTGTATTTACCCTTATCGTCTGAGAGTCCGTGACCCTGGTGTAAAACTTAACCTAGTAAAACAGGATACGAATACAGCTTTGCTACAGGGTAGCCACCAGGTGAGTCAAGGTACCGAAAAGGGTAAGTGAACGTCGTCGTCACTAGATGAGTCCTCACCCGCTACCAAAGGGGATGAGTAGCATGTACCAAACGCTCCGAGATCACAAGCAGAAGCAGATTGGCAAGCAGATGTCCACTCTGTGTGTCATTGCTGAGCGTTCACGCAGTTTAGCTGAGGCTTGGTGTAAGAGGCGAACTCCATCGCCAGGAACGCAAACCTGGCTTGCCAAATTGAGAGCACCCGCAGCACATTAGGAGATCCAGCCAATGCGCCTCTCCTAAAGCTGTGGATGGTAAGCGTACACTATTATTCAAAGCAAGCGGCGAACGCTCTGTCAGTTGACAATCGGGGCCATTGTGTGAGTAAGTAGCCACAGGTTTGGCAATACCTATACTGCTGTGGCGCAGCTTGTATCTCGGACAACAGGACAATTGGAACAATCAAAATTGCCAAATTGGTCGAGACACCGCCTCATCACATCCGCCACACACTCGCATCGGACGACATTCATGCCCCCCTCCCAGTAACAAATAGAGATGTCAAATAATATGTTTCAGTCTCTACTTGCCCGTTCCAAAAATTAGAGTTATGATATTACATGACGGACGGAATAATGACACGCATGCAGGTCTTGGATGAGTCCTTGGCGGGCGGCATTTCGATTCGCAGCCAATCAAACCAAGAGTAGATGTCCGTCTTGACCGTTACAGTGGACATCTACTGTATTCACTTCACATGAAACGAACCATTGGGGCCAAATCTAGGAACTCAGGTTGTGAGGACAACCATTTGTTGTCTGTTTGTTTATTGCCACTTCTGCGTATGCCATTAAACCATGTCCATCTGGGGCAGATCCATGATCACGACGCCAGTTTTGGGGGGATCAACAACGCCCAAAAAACAAACCCTAGCATATGTACTTCTCCTGCAGAGTTCCAGGTGCCCAAAGAATTTTGCAAGGGCTCATCTCTATCCATAAAACCACCAATCTTATCTATCCGGAGACGAGTCTACACCAGACCACGGGAGAGGAAGGAACGTGGGGTTCGAGGAGGATCCAGAGACGGCAAAAGAACCAAGGAATGCCGTAGATGCAAAACACAGGGCTCATTTGCAGACGATAGGCATGATAAGAGAGAAAGACTTTGCTTAGTCCTCATCCATCTTGTCGTCCTCCTTCTCGCCCTCGCCCTCGAAGTCGTCATCATCGTCCTCGTCCTCCTCGTTGGTGGGGACGTTCTCGGCAGCCTTGGCCCAGTCGATGACCTTGCCTCGAGTGCGGCGGCCGCCCTCGACGATGTTGCTCAGGTCAATCTCGTCCATGTTGTCATCATCTTCCTCGGCAGCATCTGTGACGCGTAAAAGTGTTAGTGGATTGGCTCTCGTGGATTGTTATTGCGACAGATCGCGTGTGCATATGTGCGTGTGTGCTTACCGTCGCCAGCCTATTGCAGAGTAAAGATGGTCAGTATAAGTGATGCGAAGCAGATTGAAGTTGGGGACGGGGGAAAATGAACTAACCTCTTCGTCGTCGTCGCTGTCCTCGTCCATGGACTGGTCAACAGGCTCCTCGGCGTTGGCGGCCTTGCCCTTGCCCTTCTCGACCTGCTGCTGGGCAGCCTGGTTGGTCTGCTCGGGGACGGTTGCGCCGTTGGAGCTCGACATGGTGGATGGTGTGTGTGGGTTGTATTGGGTGGTGTAAAAAGTGTCTTTGTTGACAGGTAGAAAGTAGAATGGACTTTGGCGCGGGGAGAGTCGCAAAAGTCGCAAAGATGGGAAAGAAGACGGTGAGAGTTTTGGGGAGGGAAGGGAAGAATTGGTGGCAGCAGAGGAGAGTTGCAGTTGCAGATGCCGATGCAGGTTCGAGGTGCAGGCTTGGTTGCGAAGCAGGCGACTCGACTGGACTGGACTGGCCTAAATCAAATCATTGATGGAGCTGCCACTGCAGGCTGTTTACTAGCGCCGCTCGATAAACAGCTAGAGCTTCACTTTCCAGCGGATGGTTGCTGGCGGCCAGGTCAGAACAGGTCTGAACAGGTCAGAACAGGTGCTAGGGAACCGCTGGCACGGTGGGCTGCAGGTGGGGCTCAACTGTTCAGTTGCTGCACGTGGAGATTGAGGCCAGCAGGCAGTAATTGCTACCTACATGTTAGGTATTCTTCCAGCTGTCCTGAACATAAGTATGTAATGGTAAAAAGAATAGAAGTCAATGGAAAAGCAACACCCTGCCAATAAATGACTGCTACGTTGGTATCTGTGTACATGTAGATGGTAGCTGATTGTGTATGACTCTGGCAGCATGCTGTTCGTGGAGCACTGCTCGCTCTAACAAGCAGTTGAAAGCCAAGAGTATTTGGCAGCTTGCCATAGAGAATACAGACAAATCCTTCTTGTGTTGACACCTAGCTGTACTGTTACGATTGTGCACAGTGCTTGCTGCCGCTCTCAGCTAACAGGTCGCCCCAGGAGAGCAGGTAGGTAGGGACACAATATCCCGTATTGGAGTTTAGCATTGCAGCCATCACAGGTGCAAGCCTCTATCATTGGGGGATCATACTCATGCACAATGGCCATACGCTGCAACTTGACTGCTGGAATTGCACTCGCTCGTCTCAAAGACACGTACTCTTGATGTCCGAGTAGAACACAGGTACACGACATCTCGTGCGCTCTCCAACATCAGCTTGGCAGATCTATCTGGCTTCACACGCAGTCTGTCTCTTCTTGGTACTATCCTTCCCTGCCCCCTCAGGTTGCTCACTTGCCCTCTCCACCACCACCAGTCAACGTAAGCATGAGCACAATGCCAATTATCCACCAGTACCTGTAATAGACGAAGCATGATTAGCATGATGAACAAACATATCCCGAAAAGAAAACCCGTAGTGTAGTGATGGCGGCATATAGCGGGATCCTGGGGGGTAGACGTGAATACGTACTTCTGCAACAGCGTCTTCTCAGGCTCCTCCGCGACCTTGCGGCCCTCGGGCGACAGCACGACAGGCTTGTTGAGCTCGATCTGGCTGCCCGGCTCCGCCGTCCGCAGCACGGCCTGGGGCCCAAAGTCGCGAGTCTGGCCAGCATCGATGCGCACGCCCTTGAGCACGACGCCGACGACATCGCCGCCGCTCGAAGAGTCGACCGTCAAGACAAAGTGCGGCGCGAACCCCTTGTCGAAGTTCGCCGTCGACGCCAAGCTCGTCGACGAAGCCCACGACTTGGCCGCGGGGTCCCAGGCGCCGACCCGCACTTTCCGCGGCACTTCTGTTTGTTCGTCGCTTTCGTCGTCGGGAGATAAGAGGTCGGACGGGTACTCGAAGGACGTCACCCGAGCGGCCGAGGCCGGGTCGGCGCCCGCGAGGAGCGCCTCGTCGTAGACGACCTCGCCCAGCAGTACCGGGGCCGGCGGTGACATGGCGACGGGCTGGATGTATATGGGGACCGTGCGCTCGGCGGCGGCGGCAAGGCCGGCGAGGGCCGCGAGGCTGGAGACGAAGAGGGTGGTGGGCGTCCTCATCTTCGGTTCGGGCTGTCTGCGGTTGGTATTATTACGATGTGGTATTTTGCGCCCGTGTCCTCTCCGATTCAGAGCCGAACAATTACGCTCTAGCCAGGGCGTAGTGAGAAAGATAGAGAGAAGAAATTCCCGCGATGTTTCAGACCGACTAATCGACTGCCTTTACTTTGCGATTAGAGGGTGTGATGTTCAAATAAAAGGCAGTAAACTACCTGGTATCAGGTGTTGGCGGCGATTGAGCAATTGGGGGCCGATAACGAACACCAAGACAAGACAAGATGCAAGTAAGGCCCGAGCTTCTGCAGGGCCAAATTAGAACCGCATCTGGCTGCCATAGGGCTGTCCCGCATGGAAAACACATCAAAACAACCAACAACCACCCAACAGCATCCTTCATGTAATGTATGTAGTTTAATAGTTTGAAATTCCCTACCGACTCTGGTTTCTGTTATTTTCTAGGTTGAATGTCGTGTGCATCATGCACTCGGTACACAATCGCGGCTGGAGGGCCAACAGTGCCACTAGAGCGATGACGCTTGAGGTGATAAACATTTTCGTATTCTCATCCCCCTGCGCTCGAATTCATGGAATCCTGGGACAATACCCGAAGATCCCTATCCCCTTACTTCCTCGTTCACTACCGTACAGACGAGCTCCAAAATAGCATTGAATCCCAATCATGACCATGGAGTAGCCGTATCTCTCGCCATCGTGAACGTTGGCGGTCATGCAAGATACGTAGAGCTGGCTCTCTTCCTTCCCGAGAGCCGTGTTCGCTATGCCAGCCCGTATTTCGCCGTATAACTCCAGAAACCCATTCCCACTATATTGCATTTCCTTGTAGGCTTTGATCGAGTTGTTTCAATCAGTTCATGGGCCCCGGTGGCGCTGCGCCGTCCTCGACGCTGCCATCTTGATCGGAGATGTCGTCGCTGTCTTCATCAATATCGTCGGAGTCGTCCCCGCCGTACTCGTCCGCCCCAGGGATTGCGTCTCCCTCCAAGGCATACCCCCGCATCGCTCAACCAGGCCCTTGTAATACGCAACCAAGACTTCTGGGTTGGGGACAATTTTCCAGTCCACTCGATACAGAAATTCGAGCTCCAATAACTTCAATTCCGCCACTTTAACTCCTCCGACCTTGGCATAAAATGTATTATTCCAAAATGAGTCCGACAAGCCCTTGCCTGCTACTGTGGCAGCGGTGATTAGGAAACGATGTACGGTCAGTGTATTTATCGTGAAATCTGGGTATAATGCGCACAGGCGGTCAATGTAGTAGACCATGGAAAGAAGGAGAGGAGGCGAGAGCGTGGCGTGTTTCGCCAGTCGATGTAGGTAATCCAAGACCGAGATCCCAGGAGCAGTCCTACGGGGCGATATCAGTAAGGGCCCAGGGGAGAGAGGAAGGGAGTACAGTCACTGACCTTGAATGGAACCTCGTAAGATGGCTATTTTTCATAGCTATCGAGTCGTTGGTCTCGATCAACTCGCTAAGCATATTGGAGATCAGGACCACCATGTCCTCCACATCGCATAACTCGTATCTCAGAGGTAGTACTTTGGGAGGGCTTTCGGACGGCCTTGATCGCTTGGGCGAACTGCGACTCGACGTAACGACAGATGACGCGCTCGTGGAGCCAGTGACAGCAGAAGCTTGAGTGAGATCTTGCGAATTCCTCCTCTTGGCTGGCGAGAGAGGGTTCTTCGCCGCCGCATTCGCTTGCTTGACCTCCTCGGCCCTTCTGATAGGCTCGATATTCGGCTCGGGCGGCGCTTCGGGGATCGCAGATTGGGGATTCACCACAGTCGTTGTCGCCGTCGCTGACGGTGTTCGTACCGCGCCTGACTCGGCCGTGGTCGCATGGTCCAAGGCCTGGGGCCTAACGCCCTGGAGCATCACTGTGGGATCAAAGGGCTCCATGGGTGAGTATTGTGTCGCCGCGTCGACTCCAACATATTGTTTCGGACGGGATTGCGGCGCCGACTTGTTGTTTGGGCTGACTAAGGAGCCCGATGGCGAGTGCAATATGGTATGTTTCGACTGCCGCCGTGGCAGAGCAGCCGTGACCCTTGGCGACTGATGGGGTGAACGGGTAGGTGCATAGTGGAAAGTACGAGGGGATGCGCTCGTGGGTTGTGGTGCTATGGGAGACGAAGTCAACATGGTCCCCGAAGCATCCTGCTGCGATTCCGGTTGCGCTGCGATTGCGACTGTTGCTATTGCTTCTTCGCTCCTGCTATCCGCTGCCCCTCCTCCGATCTGCTGGCGCTGCAAAGAAACGACGGGGGTCTAGGTGGCGAGGAAAAGCCGTGGCAGTGTCGAGAATGACCGTGACCGCACCGGTATGCTACTCTTTCCTGCTCGGGTATACGATCAATGGTAAAAGTTTGGTTCTTTCAAAACTCTCGGCAGGAAGACCCAGATGGACCAGTCCAATCACCGTCCGTCTCCGTTTAAAGGTCGTGGGAAACGGAGCCCTATCGCTCGGATGCTGCTGCGACTAAAAGACCGGCCGATTAGGTGCCAACCAGACCAGACCAGGTTTTGTCGCGCTTCTAAGCCGGAGGCAGTTTGACGATTTCAGCCCAGCTTTTCTTGGCGGGCGATACGACAGGATGGTTTCGATCAAGATATCGTGAGAGGGTAGGTGCAGAGTGGGAACGGTACATAAAATAATTGAGTGATGTGAGCCCAGTCCAGTCCAATACAATCTGGGGTGGTGTTTCTTCTGTTCAAGATCAAGATCGGGGTCCAGGTCCAGGTCCAGTTCTGTGGCACAGAATCACGTACAGGAATTTCAAGATTGCAGAGGGAAATCTAGCCGGCAGTGATGCAAGCGCAATGTGTGTATGGATGTGTGTTACTTAAGTAATAAGCAAGACAAAAAAACGAACGCCTCAGGTCTTGGCCGTTCAAGGTTGTCCCGTCGCTCCGCTCCAATGCAAACGTCTGCTGCTACACAGTAGTCCGCTGTTCTTGGTGCTGGTGTGGCAGGCCGAGTTGGCCGTCCTGCTGCTTGGTGCAACTTGCAAGGTTGCCCCGCTGGCCGGCGAAGATTTTGTGGGCAGTGGTTGCTCAGTAGTCTGCTAGGCTTGGTAGTGGCTACTAACCCCCAGGCGCCAGTCAGTTAGCGACCTGAGCCCGGAGTCCAGGTGCCAGAGTCCAGAGTCCAAGGGGGAGGAGAGGAAAATATTTGCGCGGTGGCCTGACCCAGACCCAAGCCCGATGGACGATGGATCATGGGGTTTCGAATGGCTCCTTTTGGGGCCTACCGAGCGTGGAATCCGGCACCACAACCGCAGCCTGTACATACATTTGATTCGATAGCTAACCAGATACCAAAGATCGGTGTGGATGGCTACGGAGGGTGACAAGTGCCTGAGTGCCTGGCTCCCGATGCGGATTACGTACGGGTCAATGCCATTCGTTCAACACCCAAGCCAGACTGGACTTGGTGGCATGTTCCCAGCTGTCTGTCTGCCTTACTGCTGTGGTTCCCCCATGGCTGATAGACATCTTTCCTCAATCGATCGCCATATGCGGCACTTTGGACTCCTTGTTGTTTGTTACCACAGCCAGCAGCAGCACTGTCTGTAGCCTGCTTACTACATGTAGGTACACGCTCGACATGCCCCCGGTAGCGGCCAGCGAGGGGTCAGTCGATCGTGTACTGGCTAGCCCCGGTTGTTTAGAGTTCCGGCTAGCTGCTGCTGTAGTATGCCACATTGTTGGAGGCCGTATCCTCGTTCGCCATCCATCCATCAATGGTGGTTTGGTCTTGACCGAGCTCTCAAAGCGGTTAAGGCTACGTCTTGGATGACAGGCAGATACTAGCATCCAGGTCGCCAGGCAGGCTTTCCATTTCCGGCATTTCTATAGGCACGTACATCATACAGGCACACACACAAACACACACAACACTGTGGGACCTGGGATCGATGCTCCCAGGAACAGAAGGGGAAAAAACATGATGATGCCCAAGAGGCACAGGGGCCTGGGCCGCCCTGCCCGGCCACGAGTTACAACACAGGGCTTTTGTTGGCTGGAGTCGCCGCATTCACGTTGGCCCACGACTCGCGCACTACGGGGGCTTCCCACCACCTCTATTCGACTGATAGCAGGTCTGGCCTGGAATAGGCATATTCCCCATCTACGCAGGACCTTGATGGCTCTGTACAGACTTGCATCATTCTCGTGAGCTCGTTCGACGTCTTTTCTTCAGTACCCGCACTTTGGCATGTGCACCCGGAATGGGCCTTTTTGTCGCCAGCCCAATATGAGTGGATCACGGCGGTGATTGCCCGCCAATTCTTTCGCGGGGTGCAAGATAAGCGGCGTGGGTTCTACCGGAATAGATGCAGTCACTTGATCCCGAAATTGGGTTGTCTGCAAGTCATCACAGCTGTCATTATCTCGTCATCGTTGTTGATCGCACACAACAAACTGTGAGGGGATCCCCCTCCGACCACGTGCCCCTGTCAACCAGCACTCTTTCCAGGGGCGCCTTGGCCTGGCCTTATAGAGTGCACATGTGCGCGCTTGAGTCTTGGTTCTCGTAAAGCTACCTGATAATACATACCCGAATCTTATACCGTAGCAGCACCGAGCCTGCCAATGCTTGTTTGCGGACATAACTCGACTTGTTGTTTTTCATACTGACATGGCAACGCTTGGTCACTTTGCCACTCAGGATGTTAACTATAATATGATTTTTAGAGGTACTGTGGCTATACGAAATAGACAAACCCCAAAGACCATTACACCAAGCGCTCCGTGGTCTATTGTGTCAAGGATTTGGCAATGGAACAGACAGTGTCTGGACGACTGGCTGGGGCGTCAAGTAAGGGATGGATGGTATCATTAGCCTGTAGCGAGACATCTCAGTGCAGTGCGGGAAGCCATTACCAGGGCCGAGTTTCATTCATACACACTCAAGTTCATTCTGAAGAAATACATAGATAGAAATCGAATAATCTTCTTCTTCGTATTAAATGCAACAGCTACTACTGCGGATGCTTCATCTGCCAAACCGCCGTCTTCGCCCGCTCCCGCACGTCGAGCTCCTCATCGTTCTGACCCAGGCTCTCCAGCTTGTTCAGGAAGCCCAGCTTCTTGAGCTCGAACGCGCGCTGCGAGCACGCCGGCGCGTCGCTGTCATCGTCCCGCCACGTCAGGTTGTTGATCAGGTGGCAGAGCGCGACCCGCACCTCGCGCTCCTGGCTGCTCGTCAGCCCCGCCAGGAGCTTCAGCAGCTCCTTCTGCGAGATGACCAGCTGCCGGTGGCGCGGTATGCTGGCGGCCAGATGCACCAGGATATAGACGACGGCCTCGATGATCTTGGCCTGGGGATAGAGAACCCGCGCCTCGCTTCCCGTGGCTCCGCGCCGCCCGAAGGGATTCAGCGTTTTCGTCTTCAGTTTTGATGCCAAGATCTCGAAGAAACGGTCCTGGCCAAGTGTGTTGAAGAGGTGGTCAATCATTTCTGTCGTGTCGTTGGCCGAATCTGCGCCGTTGAGATGAGGTTCGCCAATCAGGTTTCGGATGAAGCCAAGCCCCTTCTCCTGGACCTCGAGATCATCCTGTCTCGCCTTCCGCACGGGGTTGAGTTCCATCTCGCGGAGAGCATGTAGTCTGGCGTCCGCCAAGCGGATTATGTGATTATCAAGCGAGACCTGATCTTCCAGAGGCTTGTACGAAGACTCGCGATTCTGATCATCGATGTCCATATCGTCTTCTTCGTCACTATTGCAATCATCTCCCTTTGCCCTGGTCGAGGACAATGCCGCATCTTCCATATCGTCACAGATGAGTTGAATCAGCCACCCTGGCTGCAGCTCCTCCAAACAAGTTTTCTTCAGCTCTATGCTGCTTGCGTGGACGAGGTGATTGAGAGCCCATATCGCATTTAATCGCAAAGCTGCGTTCTGGGATTTAGCGTGTTTGCAAAGCGTCTTGACACGGCCTGCAAGGATGAACGACTATATAACGACATGCATTAGTACAATCCCGATTAAAGTATACACTGTTAGGTCGAAACTTACCTCCTTCATGGGACTAAAGTCCGTCACCATGTTGCAGACCACTGCTGTCGCGGCGACCTGGACTTCCAACTCGTGGTGCTCAAGAAGCCTCTCTATGGTCTTTTCCACGGCGTTGTCCATTAGCGAAGTCCGTAATATGCTCACCGAACGGGCTAGCATCCGTGTTGTATAAGACGCCGCAACAATAACTGAAGTTGGGTTTTCTCCAAGCTCCGACCTCGCCCGGTCATCTTGCCCTCTGCCCGTACCATCGTTGTTAGGCTGCTCTTTCGACTGCCTCGGCCGGACTGGGAATCGATACAGCGACTCTTTAATATAGGGGATCAAATCCTGGTCGACGATAGCCTTGCGATACTCTTCCCTGGAAGCTCCAAGCGCGCCAAGAGCCTTCAGCGCACTTTCCCTTAATCGGATTCGATGCACAAGCAGCGGATGCTGTCCAAGCTGACCTAATTGACAAGTTGGGTCGTCATCGCTCATCTGTACCGGTTCAGGATTTGCATTCGGTGACCAGAGTTCGTTCTGAATGGACGGGGGCTCGGCATCATATGTGCTCTTTAGAAGTTTGCATATCAACTTAACAGCTCCCGAGTCGAAAGCAGCCTTTTGGAGGCTATCACTGTCTGTTACTAAGTGCGTCAGTATTTCGGGAACGCGCTCGATGACTGCCCAAGTGGCCTGGGTCCTCGAGTCCAGTGGTGACATGTCCGTATCGTTTGCACTTCGGTCAGCCACGTCGAGGATCTGCAACAGCTTAGGCACAACCGAAAGCCCAAGAGTAGTCTCCCTTGGTCTGTAAGTGAAGCCACATTTGAAGAGAGAGGCCAAGACTGCAGCCGCAGCCAGCGCATCAAGGCCATGACACGACCGTGCCAGTCCTATGAGCCACGGAACCAAGGGGCTTTCCGGGTTTTCTGAGTCGTCTGTTCCCCGGCTCGCCTCGGCGATGGTCCATGGCGGGGAATCCGTACCCGGTCTTGACGATAGCAACGGGAAAGACGGCGCATGTGACGATAGGCCACGTAGTTGGATTGGCGTATATGGTAGTAACAAGTCCATGGGTTCGTAGTCTTTGTGTTTCGTGGGCCGCATCCCAGCCAGCTTATCTGGGCTGCCTGCATGAATCTTCCAGTATGTGTCCCAGTCGCTGTCAGTGTTGGGGAATACTGCCAAAATGGACGGCGAGTACAGTAGGCGGCAGGTCCGATAGGGCGAGTCTGTAATGATGGCGGCGATGGAGCCCAGGATATCGGATAGCTCTACGCCTGGCCTGGCGGGTGTTGGAAAGCAATTTGAAAGCCCATTCGACTGACTGATCTCATCGGCGCGTGGTATTACCTGCCCTTCAGCAACTGCGAAACCTGCCAGCCGTGTAGCAAGAGCATCTAGGACACCGCAGTTGACAAGGGCAAACTGGTGACGCTCTTCCCGGCAGAGGCTAAGGATAAGCCTAGCCACGGCCGATACTTGTGCTGATACATCATTCCTCAGGATAGAAGCAAAGGACTCCAAATGGTCGTTCGCAAGTATGATGTTTGCCAGAATGACGGTATCGGGGGACAGTTGGGAGTGTCGGCTCGCTTGGTCGGTCGGTGGAATGGGCGCAAAAGCAGCGGCTTCGGTGACGGCGCGCAATATCCTCAGTGATGTGAGGACAATCTGCGATCGTGGGCTTCGCAGGCAAGAGCGGGCCAGTACGGCTTCGATGGCACCCGAGGCGCAAAGAGGCGAGAGGAATTGGTAGCCGGCATTTGCAAAACTTGCCAGGAGCTGCAGGGCATAGAGTTGCACGGATTCGACATCGTTAAGACGCGCGCCCTCTGCGTGCTGCTGCGTGTCGTTCCCATTCAGTTCTTGAGCTGGTGGCGATTGCCTGACCAGTCTGACCAGCGGCGGCAGTATGCCCGACTGTATCCATTGCTGCTTCTTGTTGATATGGCCAATAATGTCATGCTTCAGAGTCCGTAGAGCAGCGAGTTGGTCGGCCGGAGTTCCGCTATGGAGCAGCGATAGATCGACTGCCATGATGAAGGGGACGGGACGGGACGGACGGACGGGCGGTCGGTCAGTCGATCGAACAATTAGCCGGGATGGATAAATCGGGAAATACTTGACTGGAAACGACACCAGAGTCTCCTCGGGGGTTCAAGTGCTGCTCTGTTGTACAAGAGTTGTTGTTACATGTAAATGAGTTTGGCTTGCTGAAAGTGCTGAGCAGCTGCTGGCGCCACTGCCCCAAATGACGTTCGATTTAGCAGGCGTGCCGAGTCGCATCACCAGCAACCAGACAAAAAGTCCGGGGCAACAGTGGCTTGGCTTAGCTCCGCTTAGCGGGGGAGCACCCAAGATGGGCTAGGTAAGTAAGGAAGTACCTAAAGTAAGTAAGTACGGAGGCATTCCACACTTCTTCTGCAGGGGTAGTATATTCCCGAGGTCTGTCGAGTCTACGAACATACCTACCTACATTGATACTACTAGTAGAGCAAGCTTGAAAATAGGAGCAGTCAGGATAGTTAGAATGACACATGAAAGTTAATAGATATCGACAGAATGCATGTCCAGTATGGAGTACATAGCTGGTAACGATCAAATGTGACTGACAGCGGGGAAATAGCTGGCGATGGTAGAGCTAGCGGCAACTGGTCTGCATGCAGTGCTTAAGAAAGCATACATGTAGGTACGGAGCAACAACACCCAGTAGGTCGCTAGTATCAATAGTATCATCTACATGCATGCCATAGAACTCCGTGGGGATCGTATGAGAAATAGCATAGTCTTTGAGCAGCCCTACATAGGTCCTGCTTGGAACACAACCTTGTGTCTCATGGGCCGAGAACCCCTTCTAAGCGAGAGTGCCTGCATACTGCCAAACAACATATATCCGGAATAAGCAATCGACGCAAATATCTGCCAACCACATTGCTGCTCACAGTTCTTTGTCTGACACCTTGACCCTCGGCGCAGGGCGAGGCAGGCCGACCCCGAGAACGAAGAGGATCTTGGCCAGTAGCGGCAGCAAAGTCGACACCACCGTGAAAGCGTTGGCGCCATCCCATCGCAGCGGGTTGAAGAACCACGCAGGACCCATGGACTGCACCAGGCCAGTGGTATAGCCCAGGTCGCTGAAGATAGCCGCGCCGAGGATGTGCTTCCAGATGTGGACGTCCTGGTAGATGCGGAGGGTGACGACATCGTGGAAGGCAAACATGAGCCATGCGCCGCACATCTGCGGGAAGAGCGGGTACAGGGCCGGACTGTACGGCACCGAAGGCAGGCTCAGCCGGAGCAGGTCTCGGGGCGCAATGACGACTTGGATGGCGCCGAGGGTGGCCAGGAGAGGCTCGACATAGTTGAATATGATGCGATAAGTCAGTGGTATAGGTGACATACTTGTCGTGTCCCGAAAACGATAGAGGGATGCAAGCAGACTTGTTTGTTTTGGACGGTAGGATAAGTAGTTGAGGGGTCGTGGGGTTGTGGGAGAAGTGGTATATCCCAATCTTTCGAAAAGCATCCGGCAAAGGACAGAGAGTTTCGACTACCTGACTCTTCTCAATGGCCCCTCACGCCAGGCGTTGTCTGTGCCTGGACCCTGCAGTTTCCTGGATAGCACTTATACGACACTAGTTGATATGTAATTAGCCACATGCAGCTCTTCAAGGCGCACTGGCATATGGCACGGGAGGATCTCAGACTGGACGACGATAGCCGGGGTGCTGACCACTACAAGATGGAATCTACAAATGCCACATCCCCAGTTCGACGCGAAAGGCCGAACGCCCGTGAGTGTCGGTTGCTCCCCAAACCTAGCCCTGGCCCTGGTTGGGCAACAACAGGTTTCTGATTGATCAGACTGCCGGTCTGTGAGGAAGAAGCTCCAAGAGGTATTCGGAATTCCAGGATCTGAAGTAGTGGTACGCTAGTCAATTCCCAACGTCCAGCATCGTCATTCCGTTCCCCGGCAAACAGCCAATGCATCAGATGAAACCCTCTTTGAACTACCACTGCCTGACTGGTATTTACCTCGAGCCTGTATCTACAACCAGCTTTCCCATCGTACGACGGGGGTGGTTTCGCGTCGCGAGTTTTCATCTGCTCTCCTCCCTATATCGCACGATTCACTCGATCGATGGGCAAGGCCAGGCGGCAGGGCGTTGCCCAATTTGACCTGCGATTGTCACACAATGTTGACTAATGCATCCAGGCTGCGACTATGGTAAATTGGCTTGCATTCGTTAGGTATGAGCTAATCATCTTAAGCAGCACTACCGCGCGTGCATGACAAGGTTACAACGCCCTTGCCTATTCGCTTCCCGGGTGTCCCGCGCCGTCTCCAATCGACTGCCGTTCAGGCTTTTGGGTAGGACGGGTTTCCATATTCAACAACCTACATACGTCCGAGCCTGCCGGTGGGTCGGAGAAGATGCTAGGCAAAGTAGCCCATCACATCTCATCACGTCAACCGCAAGCATGGGCGCTTCTGCCCGGTTGCGTGCGGTTAATGATCCTGGGAGTGTGTAAGTAATGGTCGACCGGGGGCCTAGATCTCCAGCTGCCAGCTGCACTCGACCTAGGCGAAAGCATATAGGGCGGGCTCGGTATCGACAGTGTTGCAGCATGCAAACAACCTCGCGGCTAAGGCTCTCTTGTCGATCGTGAAGTGGTCACGCGTTGGCGTGATCGCCAAAAAGGTTCCAGGTTGATGACCAATGCCGTCGAAGCCCGGGCTGGACGTCGTATGATCGACTGGAGTTGCCGAGCAGACCCGGCCAAGCTCCGATCGCTGCCCGCAAAGCTCGATGTTGACCAGTATCTTCCAGCTGCATCTGCACGAATGCCACCCTGGCGTTCCAACTGGCCAGGTTGCAACGGCCTATCCCGCATAGGGTTGCGATGAACATCAAAGCACCAAGTCCTGTCGCTGTTGGCTGTCGGACCACTCGGGTTTGGTACTCGCCCTCCAGGATGCAATTATTCGCAACATCGCCGCTCTTACCGGTGCGTTAGCGTGAGTTTGGGATATCGGAATGCTGCGTTTGCAGTCAATATCCCCTCTGAAGCCAGGCCTATATAAGGTAAGCACCTCCTTTCCTCCCCTCCATGCACATTCACACGCCCTATAGTTCAGCCACACAGTGAAACTTACTGCGACTCCAGCTTTGATCAGTAATATTGAAGAGCTCCTCTGTTGAGTTGACTCGGTGCTCTTCGTAAAGTTCCCTCAAGCCCACTCATACTTGTACTATACCCCTATTTCACACTCCTCATCAATGTCGCCTGTCATGGGTCTCATCCTCCGCAGCAACCAGGCTCTGGACATTAACCCTCCAGCTGGAAACGAGGCTTTCAGCGTTCACGGGTCGGACTGGCTCTGGGCGGTGACAGCTGTCTATGTCATTATATTCCTAGCCTTCTACGCGGCCAGCTTCAAGCCCTTCTCGGGCGAGAAGATATTCCATTACATATTCTCTGTCGCGTTGCTGGTAGGATCTATAGCCTATTTCGCTTGGGCCTCCGACCTTGGCTATAGCGTCATCACCGTCGTCAACAGCAAGCCTACGTCCTCCTGGACGCGCCAGGTGTTCTGGGTGAAGTACGTCTACGTAAGTGTTTCCATCCATACCCAGTGACAAAGACATGATCACTGACAGTTTCATGAAAGTGGGTGGTGGAATTCCCTGCCGTCATTCTCTCCCTCGGACTTCTTAGTGGCGTTTCGTGGGCAACGATTGTTTATAATGTCTTCCTTTCCTGGGTTTGGTAAGCACCTGATCCTGTCTGCTGTCGCATGATACATCCACTAAACCCTCGAACAAGGGTCGTCTCCTATCTCATTTCTGCCTACACTACCAGCAATTACAAATGGGGTTTCTACGCCTTCGGTACCTTCGCTTGGCTTATGCTGGCCATCAACACCCTGGGCCACGGCGGCAACTCCGCCAAGCGCGTTGGCCTTACCCGAGACCATTCCGTCCTATCTGGATGGGTGAACCTCCTCTGGCTTCTGTACCCCATTGCTTTTGGTCTCTCCGACGGAGGCAACAAGATCGGTGTCACTCCTGCTGCCATCTTCTTTGGTGTCCTTGATGTGCTGCTGCTGCCAGTCACCTCCATCGCCATCCTCGCTCTTAGCCGCAAGTGGGATTACGGCAGGCTGAATCTAGGTAAGGTCCTTCCAAAAAGCCCTATCCTGTGTTAAGTAACGGCATACTGACCTCGACGTAGCATTCACCCGATATGGACGAGTCCATGATGCAGGCTCGTTCCCTGAGAAGAACGCTCCAGCGGCTGCACCTGCTCCCGGTGTTACTACTGCGCAGCCAACTGTTTAGACGATGGCTAACAGGTTCCTCTCCTGAGCTCATACGGGGCCATATTCAAATAAGACCAGACTCCTTCCTCACCATCAACATGATGTCACGGAGTTTGGGACTAAGGGACTGTTGTTGAAGCCCAAAACTCTGCAGGATTGCTGGAAAGGCCAGGGCGGCTTCCCAGGAGGAAAGACATTCCCTGCACTCACTCGTTTTTGATTTGATATGATACCCAACCACTCATTCATTGATGCTGACGACATACGATCTTTACTCGAAAACCACACCCCTATTTATGTTGTTTAGTATATAATAGTAATAACACCAATGCCATTCGTCTGCTGCTTTCATGGACATCTGTTGTTTCCCATATCGAGCGGAGTTCTCACGCTTCTGGGCCAGTCCAGCGCCCGTATTATGAATCACCCTGAGCCTTTGACCCATCTTCCCGATCTGAAAAGCATTGAGATCGGTGCCAACTCGAGTCAAGCACGATCATACTTTCTTTCTTCGAAGCCTGCCAGTGGGTAAGCGGCCTGCGACAGATTTGCGTCATATATCGACGCCAAGGCCTCCCAGAAAAGAAACGACAGCCCGGTATGGCCTCAGCATAAGGCTTGACGGGGAGTTTATGTAAGGTACCACCACCACTCGACATGTATTAACATGCAGCGCCCAGTTATGTTAATCTCTAACGTTCCCACATGGGGGCTCCATTAAAGCCGATTGATTTCAACAGGAACCCATGGCTCGTGGCAAGTGGGCGATGATGGTGATATTGGAGCCTGGATCCGTAATCGGTCCGTTGTTCAACCCCCTGGGCCACGGGACGCACAAACTCAACTGCTAAACACCCCCTAAACGAGTATCGCGGGTAATACGAGAGATAAACTGACATTTGTAAACGCCCACTGCCTACTTAAAAACCCACGTTAGAGTGCCGTTGGGATACGTACGTGACGAGTTACCGTTATAGACCAGAGGCGCCTGTACCTCCCTCCATGCTGATAGCGCCGACGCGGCCGAGTCACATCCATCGCATTTTCCATGATTCGGGACTTGTGTGCGTTCTTGTTCTAAATAGTCCACTCTTTTTGAAATTTAATTGCTAAGACTGGTCATTACCAAGCCTCAGTTTGCCATATGCTGTGCTAAGAGGCAAAACATACGAGCTGCCCCTATGTTGACCACAGAAACACCGAATAGGGGTAACTCGTACAGTTTGTCTAGACCACATGCATCGCGAACAGTTTCGCGCAAACCGCCATGGCCACAAAAGGCCGGGCTGTCTGTGTGATCACGAGGTTCTCCCCAAAACGGCTTTTGTCATCCTACAGATGTCGTCTGTCTGTGAGACCCTCCATTACCATATTCGCTGAGCACGCGTGCCCCCGGAAACGGCGGCAGCGGCTGCTGCTGCTGTTACTGCTTTTGACTCTGCTGAGACTGTTGTGTCAGGCAACACGTGGGACCGCGAATGGTAACAAGAAGGCGGACCTCTCCCACTCAACGCAGCAGATTTGGTGAAGTCATGTCAGCAGAGTCACGCAGAATGTGGTACAAGATATGGAGCGGTTTCTTCGTTTTCCCCAAATGGAGGAGCGGATGAAGGAATCAATCAGCCCTATTGATTACATATTCCTATTCCTTCTCCCTCGGCTCACAGGTATGTAAGTAACATCGTGGCACGACCAACCCCCAACAAGGAATTTCCTTTTGCGCCGGTGCAACGTCTCACGACATCCATCTCCTCGTCACCGATCGGCTACCCGCAGGCGCCACATCTTATTTCGCTCTTGCACAGACTCTCTCGGGGCGGAGCAGTCAGCGGGCAGCCAGCCGTCCATTTCGAGAGGTTGATGAGATTCTGGTCAACCGCTCGAACTCCCGGTCGGTCACCGCATGCGTCTCAGGTTCTCTGTGCAGGGCGACCCCACGTGGTGGCACCCAACCAGAGCAGGAATCTGCTGGGTTGTCCCCCTTCTCTGGCCAGTCCCTCTCGTTCTCCCATCCGTTGAGCCCAGCCCGGTGGGTTTGCTTCAGACATGCAGATATGTACGACACCCTTCGGCTATGTTCTAGGGTAGGGGTAGCACGAGCTGGTATGGTATATGGCGCGTGGGTGCTCGCCGGGGCATTATCACATACCCGGGGGTCATGTATAGCCGGGCTGGATGGCATGGTAACGACGGATGGGTTCACGGATGGGAAGAAAGGGGGCGAAGGTTGGGTGTTCAGATACCGGTGAGCGGGAACCATGCCAGCCCTGTCAGTCTGATGCATAGCACACCGCGCCATTCCTATATTGCGTACCGCCCGCGTTGGGCTGACCGGGGCAGTTCGCACTTGCATAAGGGTTCACAGCCCATAAACCGTCTACCACAGGCAAACCCATGCTTGAAAACTAATGTGGGATTCACACATCTAGGTACGAGACACCATCAACAGTCTCGCCCAGAGCCAGCATCAACCGATTCATCACTCTGAGGCCATGCATGGAAGACGATGTAGGCCGGCCAGGCCTAATCTTCCGCATCGAACGATCAACCCAGCTTGGCGGGGGCAAGCAAGCAGCGTGAACATTCGGTGAGGGTCTATGGCTAGGCAAACAACATACTTCAGCCCCTGCGTTACACAAGAAATCCTAGGCAGCAAGCCGTCAGCAGCAGGCAGAGGCAAGGAGTTGGGTTATGATTGAGTGCGTGAGTGCGTGCAGCCGCTACCTGCTGAGTGAGTCACCTTTTTCGCTCACCCTTTTCTACCTATTCTATGACATGCCGCTAGGTGCAAGGCAAGGTAGGTTGAAGCGAGTATACTACCACTACGTCGAGCTACATGGAGTGACTGGCTGGCACTTGCCATCCATCGATCGATACACATGGGCAAAAAGGTGCTGCTCGTGGCTGGCGATAATAGGGTGTGCCTGGTCGGGTTTGCGTGCTGTCTGGGTGAGAGAGCGAGCGGTTCGATTGTATGAACTCGATTACTTATTATGTACACCTCTTCACCGCATACAGTTCGGTACTCGGCCAGAGTCTATAAGCTTCGGATGAACGCAGAATTGCCTCATGTGGCCCAAATTGCCGGCGACAGAGTTTCGACGGTGTCCCGGGCTGTTCACTACCGGTTGGACGCGGATACTTGCAAAATCTCTTTCTCTGTCTCTCTCTTGCGGTGAGAGGAAGAAATAATGAATGCGAGCGAGACTGTTGTTTTCCTCGTGGTGTCTGCATAACCACATCTTGTCTCCCCTTCTCTATCGGACATATACCGAAACCCGAGGGCTCGGGTTAGCTACCTGCCGACCGATTGCCCAGTCATCTGTCGGTGGGTTTGTACCCGTCTTACGGGAAGGAGATACAGTAAAACCACGCCAGATTGCGCAAATCTTAAAGATCTCCTGGGCCCCGGGCCCCTTGCCTTGGTCACTAGCTATCCCATACACCAGCACCAACCTTGGAGAAGTGAAGCGGCTGAATCGCCCTTTTACCCCTCTCGCCTCCTCTCGATCCGAGGGGGCGGAGTGCACGACAACTCCCCGGGCAGGTGGTTTCGCAAAGCAGGTTGGCTGCCGCAGAAGCAGCAGCAGCACATGTACAAGTACGTAGTTCGCTCGCCCATTCAGCCTAATGAAGCAGCTACGTCGTTTTTACTTGCTTTGTGCAATCACGCGAGTAAGGGCCCATCGTACGAGCGACTAAGTGAGGCAGATACGCTCAGACGCCGCCATGGTGGTGGTCGTCGTCGTAGGCAGTAGGTAGTAACTCGGTAGATCATCGTCGATCTGCTGCGACGGTGGCTTGTGTATTCGTTCTCTACAGCGCTTGCTGATAACGCCATTCTGTGGACTGTCCTCGGTGGCAAAGCGAGGGGCTCGTACAGGCGAAGCAAACAAAAAGACGAGGAGGCCCTTCTTCCTCCTCGCCATTCGGGCCAGAGTAACAGACCAACTGAAATACTGCGAGGCTTTCGAGCTGTAACGGTCCCGGGAACCCAGATCCAGACCAACAAATTGTCATCCCCCGTCAATGGCTGGCAAAGGAGAGAGAAATTCAAAATCATGCGATGACAGTTGGGTTAGGGTTGAGACAAACCGAGATGGTTCTGTCTTGTCCTGTTTTGAGCCTGGTGACGTCCCAGAGTTGTGGTTCATGTGCATGAACCGCAGCTTCGGTGCTGCGGGCAATTGGGTTGGGGGGGGTAGGCAATTAGTGAGTACCTACTTCGCGATGGCCATCATGTGGAAGGTCTGCCTGGTTGTCCATCTCCCAGCAAGCAAAGTGGTACAGCCAGTAGGTTAGGCCATGTAGGTGTGCACAGTAGGCTCAAGATCTCGCATCGCATCGACATATCGCGCATCGCATGCTGTATGTAGTGGTCGAGAGCCATGCCCGTCGAGATGGCCGGCCGGCAGGCTGGGTTTCGATTCGGTCATATCTCGCATCGGATGATAGTGACATAAGTGCACTCAGGGTTCTTGGTGGACTTGCGCCTTTGGGCAACGTCGGGCAATTATTCGCGCGCTACTGTACTTAAGCTAGCTACAGTTACGTACGGTACTTGCACTTCGTCAGCGCTAGCGACGATCGACTTGCCCAAACCGTCTTGGCCCTGGGGTTCGGGTTTTGGCAGCAGCAGTAGCAGCAGAAACGAGGGACAGGTACTGGAACAGGTACCCCCAGGCACAAGCGTGACGGGAACAGCACGCAATTCGGTACACAGTAGGAACTCCAAGTTTTTAGCCCAAAGCTGGCAGCACCTCCCGTGCATGAAACGGCAGTTGATACTGGATAGGGACGATGGTTCGATAAACTGAGATGAATGTGGGGTATATGGGCGGCCGGTACTCCGTATATATCGACGCTCTTAAGATGCTAGAACGGGAGAGTAAACCGCAGCTTCTATAGCCCCGGGGTGTGGCTGATTGACTCGGGACTGATTGAGGCGAGCCCATTTGATCATCATCAAACCATAGGTCTGTGTGTTTCTTTCTGGCCCCTCTTCAGTGTCTTCACCAGAAACCCTCACCCCCGACCCCCTCTAGACAGTGCGGGAGACACACGATCGACTGTCGCACATCGCGCATATACCTTACTAACACATACACACACACTCTCTCAATCAAAAGAATTCTCTGCCTTCTCTCGCTTCTTTTGCTCGTGGGAAGAAACGAAGAAATGAAGAAACTGGACACTGTCGATCGCAAAATGAAAGCACCACACCCCATGTATATGCACGGCAATGGATGGGGCGGAGGTGTCGGAGGCTATTCCTACTGGTGCCGTCGAGTCTCGAGACGTCTGCAGGACGGTGGATTGGGACTGGGGACTTGTGTATGTAAGTGGGCATTCGGCTCTCACAGACTCCGGGCATACAACTTATACTCGCCAAGCCCATTAGCGCGACAGCCATGGCGTAGGTGGTGTCGAACTCGTATGAGCCGCTGCTTGCTTCTGCGCATGCGTCTAAAAGAGCAGCGAGACAACCTAAAGCCAGCCGGCCGGCCAGCCAGGTACCCCTTCTTCGTTGCATGATCAGAGCCTTGATGGGAACATGTATTGATCAGAGCTGAGAGGAGAGACGACGCCTTGACGCCTGCTGTAAGGTCCGAGGAGACGGTCGCTAGCAGTTGCTGTCGTATGAATGAATGAAAGCCTCAGTTTGGGAGTTTGGGGACAAGGTACGTACGTACATGACATACTCATACTGCGAGCGACCTGCTCCACAGCGCCTCAACCAAACCGCCCCCATATGAACAAATCACTGTGACCGTTTATAGTAATAGTAATCTCGGCTCTTCACAGGCGCTATCCGCAATTCCATCCCCATCGTTTAGACTACTGCGCAATGCAAGGAGATTGGGCGACAATGTTTCAAAGGCATTATGTTCGTCGGAGAAGAAAGCCCAGAACCCGGCACCCAGGTTCTTCATTTTCTTCACGGTGTCGTTACAGAAGCCAACTCGCAAGCGAGGCCCAGCGATACCCTTGTGCAAGGTTGAGCGAGTGCCTCAAGGCTTAAGGTAGGCAGACAGGTAGGTAGGCAGGCAGGCAGGCAAGGTACCTGATTGCTTGCCCTGTTTCCCCTAGGTCGGCGGCGTGTTAGTTGCGAGGCGTTGCAAAAGCTGCCAGAAGAAGTCGAAGCGAAGTGTCAGCAAGTGGTAAAACGTGCTCTGGCTGAAGCCTAAGGCCGCAGATGTGCACCACCACGTGTACAACTTCCATAGCGTGGCCCGCGAGCGTCAAACAACCAAACAAACTTCGCAAGCGGCGCCGCCATCATGGCGCTGGGCGCTCCCAGCTAGCTTTTTCCCATACGAGGAGAGTTCGCGACCGACGTAACTGGCACGTTCACCTTGTGAGAGGTGAGTTTTGTCTCTGCACGACAGAACTGAGCAGCGGGATGTGAATGCAAATCCATACATAGGTTAGTGGTTTGGTTAGGTATGTACGGAGTACGGAGTAGGTAGACAGAAATCGGCCTATGTCGAAAGCACACCTATGTTAGGTAGGTACAGTACATTCATCGACAGACCCCTGTGACCCTGTCAGTCTACCACTCTACGCTTAAGCGAACCTCGACAGTTAAAAAGGCGGTGCTCAAATCACCAACACCCATCTTGGTGGTTCGGGGCTTTGATTGGCACCGACATGGTACTCCGTACTGCCCATGCAATCTACACAGAGTCGAGGGTGCTGACTCTTGAGCCTTGCACTTTTCCCCCGGGGAACGATCAAGCTCTCTTACCAAGCCTCCTAACCCTAACGACTTCTTGAGAAAGCCCACTTTGCAGTCCGAACGTTTGAGGATGTTGCGGTACCGTGAGAAGCAAAAAAAGACCAGGATCTGCCACTTGAATCTCAACCGTCAGGTACTGGGCACGCCTGGCTGGATAGGAAAAACCCTCCAGCGAGCCGGTTACAGGGAAATAAGCTCCACCGCGGCGGCGCTACTCCTTGTAGGCGACGCCCCAGTCGGAATTTCTTGCTTGCTGCTTGCTGGCGGGTTGGCAACTGGTGAGCCCATTACCCACCCAGCCAGCAGACTGGACGCCGGGATACTGCTCGTTGTGTAAGTACATTCTGCATTCCTACATTGCTGCTGGGGGAGTTGTGTGCGAAATTGTACTTGTGCCATACGGAACAGGACGGGAAGGCAGCTCCCACAGATCTTGTGCGGGTCTTGTTCTTGGTGAGCCCAGGTCCGTGCATACTAACACCAACACCTGGATGTCGCAGCCGTCGCTAAGCCGTTCCCAGGCAATCGGCTAATACCTACATGTACCTACATAACCTACCTGCTGGTACCAGACAACCAGTGAGCCACCAAGCAAGCAGCCCTTTCCGACGGAGGTGGATGGTAACATAGACAACGCAACCATGGTCTCGGGGCACCTGACATGACCCTTCAATAGGACAAGGGTTATCATCGTCGAGTCGCACAAATAGACAATTGAGCGGGATGACGTGCCGGATCCTCGCATTACCTAAACTCTCTATGTACATACTTATAGTTGTGATGTACACCCACGATATGCTAGACCTTAGGTAGCGACCTGCATAAACTACGTGGTATTTACACGTACCAGGGGACCCAGGATTTCGGACCGAGTTGTTGGCCCTTACAATACGTACTAACAAGAGCGAGTGCGTTGGTTATGCGACAATGGACTTGTCTGCTTGTGTCGAGCGACTCGTTTGCAGCTTTGGGTAATCTGGGCCGGCAGGACGGGCGAGCAGTTGAAAGACAAGGAGTCAGTTGCAGAAACCCGAACCAGACATCAGGGCCAGATGCCCGCTCACGACTGGCCCGCTGGGTGCTGCCCCATGTCCAGAAAAGCCCACCCTGGCCTGCGATCCTTGTAAGATTGGGCGGAGCCCCTCCTGCTGTAGGCCCCGTACCCTGGCGACCCTGGCGACCCTGGCTACCCTGGCTACTAATACCCTGCAGTCGTCTTGGTTCTGGGTCTGGGGCCGGGGGTTTTCGGCCGCTGCCATTGGCTGTGCTGCTGAGGACGGGGCCGGGCTCTTCTCATTTGACGGGAATTAGACAGAAGCGGGCACTTTTTATCCCCAAATGGTCGCCTCTCCACCCCTCCCAGTACGAAGTACATTTCTGTACAGTACGGTACCTTCGACGGGGAGGGTCAGGACTCAGAACTCCAGCGTCCTGAGCAGCCGACTGACCCAGCCAGCAGCGTCAATCGTCCCAACTCGCCTACTATTTCAATGGGTCTCGAGGTACATGCGTTGTGTACCGACGCCGACGCTGCAGCGTCCACACTGTCTCCTTCGATAGGTCGCATCTGCCTGTCTAACACGCCCCCTCTTTCTCCTTGGGATCGTTTCGCTCTTTTCCTCTTTCTTCGGACCACACCCTGACTAATTTACTTGGTTTCTGGCGTGACCTTTGGCCTTCGCGGCTGAAAACCGTCGTTTTTGGAGGGTTGGCGATAATCATCCTTTGGTACCACAGCCTGGTCGGGAAGTGGAACTCTGGGGCGAGGAAACAGAGAGAGTCACGTCAGCTCAGCGTGAGACGAAGAAACAAAGAAGAAGAAGAAGTCAGCGAGCGTGAGCAGAGTGACGTGAGCGTGAGATTGATTGATTGCTTGATCGAATCGGCTGCCGTTGTTGGCTTTTCTCTGCTTGGGGTCGCAGGTACCATAACCGCGCAAGCCCGGACAGCCGGGTCCAATCAAGCAGGTCGCTCGAGTCAGTTTGCGGCACCAGCACTCCGGGACTGGGACTCCAAGTACACTTTCTTCCCTCTGATCTGATTTGTCTCGCTGCTCTTGGCTTTAGCCCATTCGCCTTTTTTTCTTCTTCTCCCCCTGCGAACCCAGCAGCCCGGCCCCCCAGAGACAGGATAATACCTTGGGTTACCCTTACAGGCCAGTCCCCATAAGCATAACCCACCCACACCCCCCGACCCGTCATTTGTTCATTCGTTCGTTCTCATACCTTACCTGCCTTCCGACCGATAACCTTCGGCCCAAACCTACGGATCACTTTCTTTCTTCCCTTCACTCCTCATTTCTCCATCGATACATGCTTTCTCTGTCCCAAAGCCTTGGGCCCTCGATTTGATTGTCGCGACACTGCCTCAACCTGCAGTATTCGCCCTAGAATCTGGAGCCGTCAGATCGACAACAAACCGCAACAAGAGAAGAAGAAAAAAATCCGCCCTCGACTAATGATCTGATTCCACCCATTGGACGAACCCGCATCTGGAGACGGTCTCGAAGCAGCCAGGACACAGAGGCCCAGCTGCCAACTTGGTTAATGTTGGCTATTTAGCTTGGTTCTTTCTTCCCACAACATAGCTGCTGTAAGTTAACTGCGTCAGATCTTCGTGATTATATGGATTCGCCATGTTTTGCCACCCGTCCTTCGCGCGGGGGCCTCAACCCGTTGTAGAGCATTGCTTGGTTGCTTACTTGGCGATCCATATACTCCGACGAACACAACTCGTCGCTACTCATATCATATACTGATCGCGATCTAGATAATGACTGGCCCTCCCATCATGAACACGCTCATTAGTGAAGGGCCGCTTCTGAAGCATACTCGGAAGACGGTTGGTGGCAGGACCTTGCATTATGTTCTTAATGTAATACAACAGCCCGATCGCGCCAGAGCTTGCGGCTCTGGTCCAAAATGTAATCACCACGCCATGATTTTTGCCCACCAAGAACGTTGAGACTGACTGCTAGTAGCGTCCGCTGATCGCCGACCTGTGGATCCTCCCCCGATTGTGAAGCTCAACGTCTTCGAAGGCGACACCTATGAGCAGGCCAAGGATATTACTTTTGATTATGCCGCCGAGTTCTTTGTTTTCGTCTCGCTCGAGAACGCCCGGCCGATGGCCCATGGACGAGTGCAGACTCAAGCAACCTCAACCCCGCCGGTTTTGACAGGCTTACCTGTGTCGGCCTGCTGCTACCTGGACCGCCCTGAACCTGCTGGTTACTTCCTCTTCCCGGATCTTTCTGTTCGGCATGAGGGCTTCTACAAGCTCATTTTCCGTTTGTACGAGAAAAACAAGGACCCCCAGGACCTGACGCTTGGATCGGAGAAGCAGGAGCCCGTATCGGAAGAGGCAGCCGATGGATTTGTTACTCACATGATGGAGGTGAAGTCGGTAACCTTCCAGGTCTACAGCGCCAAGAAGTTCCCAGGTCTTGGTGAGAGCACATCGCTGAGCCGAACGGTGGCTGAGCAAGGTTGCCGCGTTCGTATTCGGCGAGATGTCCGGATGCGCAGACGTCCGGAGAAGGGTGGCGATAAGGCAGACCGCCGGTCACAGTCCCCTAACGCATTCCGAGACCGGTCTGGCAGCCATTCGAGCGCCGATCGGGGCGTCTTTTCCCGTAGGACTTCTGCATACGAACATCCGCCGCCGCCGCCGCTTGCTGCCGCACGCCCGACGCAAAATAGAGTACTCGACTTTGGTCCTCCCAGTAGCACATTCCCGCCTCCTCCGGCGCCGACATCTGAGCCCAATACACCAATCCGGGCTTACCCTCGTCACGGCTCGCTGAGCTCCTATCCTCCTCCTCCGCCTCCCCGGCAGCGACTGGTCCTCGTGCGTCCCCCTATCCGCCACCACCGAGTGGTCCCGGACCATACTCTTTCCAGGAGGATCGCCGCCCGTCCCTGCCGCACATCATCAATAGCGGACGGCCAATGTTAGGAGGACCAAGCTACGCGCTACCGCCAATCCAAGCGCCAATTGCAGCGCGGAACAGCATTGCCTCCACCACCGACGGTAACACGTCCTCAACGAAGACGGAGTCGTCACCCGTGTGGAGTCCAAACAGCTCCATGTCTCCCTCATCAGGAGGCAAGCCCTTGTACCCCACACAGAGCAGCTTGTCCACGAAGAGGGGCCTGTCCGAGGAGGAAGCATCCTTCGAAGGCGACCACATCTTGACAGGGTATTCATCGACCCAGCTGCAGTACAAGAGGTCGTCGGGAGATGTGGTGGAAAAGTTCTCGCTGGGCGATGCTGCCGAGCATGGAGAGAAGCAGTATCATCCGGACCACGAGTTACCTATAGACCCGACGTTGCTGAGAGCCAGTGTGCCCTGTGCACCGGAAGAGATCAAATACGCGGAGATCCGAGACCAAGAAGCCTACGCGAGGAAGCGACTGCACCTTTGGCCGCAACCATAGTGTTGGGTATGGGCACGTCATAGAACAGCGAGTCTGACAGGACTTGGGGGCGAGCAGGCAACGACAAGTGATGTAATTTCGGTTTCTTATTTGATACCACGGGTTTGGGATTCAGCAGTCTTTTTTCTTTTTTTTTTCTTTTTGCTGTATATACGCACAACGTACCGACATTTTGGGATTTCTTTTGTGAAATATGGAGAACCGGGACCGAAACACCTGGCCTGGCACATATTATATTGCCTGGGGGGGCGAAAGGGGGTGGGCGTCAACCGCGCCCAGCTACGGAGTTGAGGATGGCGGGACTCGCGATATTGTTAGGACGAGGACGAGGCCGGGTCCGGTCTACGTGGCTGGGCTTGGAAAACCGACTTGTTACTTATTCTGAAGGACGGGCAGCACAAATCGAAGAAATACGAGCCAGCAGGCGCAACAGGAGCGTGCTGGTTGCCTGATTCAAGACCGTACAGGGATTTTCACCGTGGTATATTATTCATCAACTACTTAGTATAGGATGAGGGCGTTGGAGCAAATAGCTGGCAGGGAATTGTAGATAGCAACAAACAGCATGGGTCTTTGTATACCTGCTTACCTAGGAAGGCAACGTCGGCCTGCATCATGTTATCTTGTCAAGCAGAAGCGAACGGAAACGAGATTTTGCATGCATGTAGGTATACACGTAGGTATACATGTAGACGGATGGGATGATTACTCGGCCGGCCGGCCAGTAGGTAGGTACGCTATGAAGCAATCGTGGAGGGGGACCTTTGCCTTACCGCCAGGCGCTGGCTTCAGTTGGGGCTCCGAGCTCAGGCACATGGCGATTTTAGGCCGGTTGCTGTGATACGGGCGGACAAGTGGGAAGCGACAGCTCATTAGCAGGCGCCCCGTCCAGCCCCGTCGCTGCACGTTCGGGCCCAAGCTTCGCCCGCTTTTGGCTGGCACGTGGAGCTCCATCTGGGTGCGTGGTGCGCGTGTGCGCGCGCGAGTGCGCGAGTGCACGAGCGTGTGTTCGCGTACCGTTCTCGTTCTCTGGGGCAGCAGGCTGGCAGGTCCAGCAGCGAGGGGGCTAGGAGGGAGAGACCAGACCAATGACAGAAGAGACGGCGCGGCAGATCAATCACGTTATTTTTCGGTCTGGCGCGACATCGCAGTAGAGGAGGGGAGAGGTTCGGTTCGGTTTATATCAATGGTATATGAAATGAAACGGCCATCCATCGAATCCTTCTTCCTCTCTTTCGGCTGCTGCTACCTTAGACGGGCACTACCAGTCATGTCATTTCAATCAATCAAGTTTCTTGGTCGTTGGTACAGCAGCGACTAGTACCTACTAGGCCACTCCTCCCCGCTTTAGTTACCTAGGCTCTACTTACCTAGGCTCTACTTAGCAGGCAGCTTCTCAGGTTCTCCTCCTGCCTGCCTGCGCCCCGGGAGCTACTACATAATACTGGCCTCGTACTGGCCAGAGCTACTGCCAATCCTTGTCAACAATGAGCTGTCTCTGCAGAAAGTAAACAAAAGTTGCCCCGACCCGTTCCAGCCAACCCAACATCCATCCTATCAAATCGATCCGTCCGTGACAGAGAGCGCGAGAACGAGAGACTGCCGACTATTTCGCTGGCCACACCACCGCCTGCTAAGAACTAAACAAAACCCTCACCACACCCATGGGACTCGCACAATACACCTCACCTTCCAGCTTAGTCCCGTCTAGAGCGTCAGTCACACCTTGACTGGCGGTCGCCCAGCATGGTCCTCGAACCAACTCCGCGACCGTCTACAGATGGCGTCCGCCCCGTCTCGCGCTTCCAGGAGGGCTCCATGAACGACAGAGTCAGCGCCGCGCCCCCGTCCAGTTCCTCGGCGAAGACCAGCTCGCCAGGTTCGAGCGCCAGTTCTACCCCGCCGGCGCCTCCAACAGCAGCAGCAACAGCAGCAGCAACAGCGCCGGCCAACGGCGCGACCGCCCCTTGTCCGCACAAGCCCAGCTGCCTTCCCAGGTCCTGCAGCGGCTGCGCACGACGCCCCAGGAGCCGACGAACCAGCTGCACGGCGCCGATGACGACGTGCCGCACAGGCAGCTCCGGCATAAGAAGTCGATGGGCTTCCTGAACCGCGTGCGCGATGCCTTCGGCCTCGGCCGCAACAAGGATCGAGAGGGCGCCTCCGTCAGCAAGGTCCAGCAGGAGACGGAGAAGCGCATCAGCCTGCAGCACGCACCGACGCACCAGCCGACGCACAACCAGAGGCCTGTCCATCATATGACCAAGGCCTATTCGCACTCGAATATTCCTCAGTTCCCTCCCGCCTTCACGGCACTCACAACGCCCGTGCCCGGCGGCGCTGGCACCGACCGCCCGAGCCGAGAGGAGATCATGGCGTCCTACAACGAATTGATGGCTACGGGCTTCTTCCAGTCCCATGCTATCCAATCCACGAGACAGCCCCCGCCGGGGAGCAGGATACAGAGGGAAACGGCCGGCCATTCGATGCAAGCGCAGCCTCTACCACGCATTGACTCGCCCGCTGATGAGCTACTACAGGAGGCTAGTCCAGACAGGCCCAAGTACTCTGTAATGCCGGATTCGCCGGGCAGCACCAAGAGCCCGCCGAGGCAGTCGTTCCATATGCATCGCCTGGCTCCGCCGCCGTTGTCACACCAGAAGCTCGAGGCCAAAGCCAAGGCTTCTCGCGAGTCCCTACGCTATAACCTTAGGGGTCGCAAGCGGTCCCGTGCTGAGGCCGACATCAATGTGCTGGCCACGGATATCCCTCTGCCTCAGCAGAACAAGGCTGGTGGCATCCCCCTTAGCCCCACCGGCAGTAGCTTTGGAAGCATCTTTTCCAGCGCCAACGGCAGTAGCAACAGTGGACAAGGAATCATTAGAAGAGTTTCCAAGAAACTGCGCAAAATGCCTAGTGGCGCTGCTAGTGCCGACAGCTCCAAGACTACCTCGCCGGCCAAAGGCGGCGACAGCGGCCGCAAGGCGTCTCAGAACACAGAAATGTCGATCCGATTGCGCAGCCCGAGCCCAGACTCGCCTGGCGTGCGGTCGAGCATGGCTGGCACGAGAAGCGAACGGATGCCCACTATTCCCCCGCGATCGGGCTCCGTTGCAGGGGCCGGTGGCGCGAATCGACTGCGCAAGAAGGCCCACCAGTACAGCCCTCAGGCCAGACGCCAGGCCCACAGCAATAACCCCAGCTACCCGCCCATCACGCTGGACAAGTATAGGGGCCTACCGATCCAGATGCCGTCATCCAACCGGCCGCCTGGCCCTTCCCCCAACTGGTCGGTGGAGGTGGATGTTGATATCGGGCCCAACGGTGAGAGCAGTAGCACCCGCAGCTCGCTCGACAGCAACAAGGGTCGTGGCATCACTCTCAAAGATGCATTAAGTGTAGCCGAGCCATTGTGTGTCGTGCCCGATGCGAACCGAGGCATTCCCATGGTCCCCCAAATCCCAGACACGTTTCTCAAGAACGGGCTCTATGGGGCAAAGGGACTGCAGATGGAAGCGGCGGCGAGGAATGAAAATCATCGTATGGACGTTGATTGTCAGTTCGGACAGGCTCTTTGAAGTGGGATCCAGTGGAATGGGCTTTGCTCATCAGCCTTGTGCGACGAGCATGTGGCATCTTCCCTAGAGATCAGGATGCCTGTCGAATCTGGGGTGTAGAGGCGATATTTGCACCACGGTTGATCGCTGTGAGTGAGGCCTCTCCCGCCTGCTGCGGCTCGGCGGTGGCGGCCTCAGTGGCGTTCATGGATTTAATGGCTTGGATTGTCGACCTTGCGGGGTGCGCATCTTGCGTGTACATCATTGCTGGTATCGTGGTTTCTTGGAGGAGGATTTCTGTGTCTTTTCCCCGCATCCCGCTCCCTCTCTGTTTGACCTCCCACCCCTCTTTCGACGACTTCACGCTACGAATTCATGAATTTACGACGTTATCGCAAAAAGACGAACGACGAAGACAACCCGCAGGTATACCATTTTGTACGATGATTTGTTTCTAACAACTACGTTGGTTGGGCACATTTGTTCATCAACGGAAACGGATACCACGGTACGAAAAAAGGTGTTATGGGCGCTTTTGTGTTTACCGACAACTCTCGCCCTTCTTTACTTACTCCAAGGGTAAGAAGGAAGGGGTGGTCGGTCGGTTGTGTTGTGTTGGGCTTGTTGATGGCTGCCTACTTGGCTGGCCGCCGACTTGCGCTCCCTTGTTTGTTTCCTCACTTGGAAGATGGGATGGGTTGTTTTTCTTTCCAAAATTCGCTTCAGGCCAGATTTTTTGTATATAGATACGTACTGCACTAGTCGAATAGGAAGATTAGTCGTATGAAATCGCAGAGAAGCTTGTGTGACTGACTACCCAAGGTAACTAGGAGTGCCTATTGCGTATTCATGCCGCCTCCCCTTGCCCCTATTATGTCATGAGAAGTAAGTTTGCTTGTGTAAGTATAAGATACTGGCCCATGGCATTCGTATTCCGCGGGCATGTCGACAGAGAACGGCAACACTTTGCGCCCATCAACACAGAAGCAAGACCGCCTGTCATGAATAAGGCACGGCACACAGATGAAGTCATTAGCGGCGTTTACGCATATAAAGTGTCAACATGACTGAATTGGTGTGCTCCGTCGTTGGGTCCCACGACAGACGATATATGAAGCGCAAGCAACATCGACCATACACCAAACGCCCTCCTCCCCCTCCTTGCCCGGCGTCTTCCCGTCCTCTTTCTCCATGTGTAGATCTAAATACAGATAAACAGGTGCAAGTAGCAAAGCACATCATCTCGTCTCGCTCAAAGAGGAGACAGAACTCGTGGCCTCCTCTTCTCCTCATTCTGCTTTGCTCTCCAGCTTATTCGCTCACGCATGTGCAGCGCTTATATACGCTCAGGCGCACAACGCTTGCTTCCAACATCAGTAAATATGTCCCTTCCCCGAAACCAACCGACCAACCCAACCCCGTTGTCATCCCATACGTTGACAACACCCCGCCTCCCAAAAAGCCCGGTTTCCCATCTCTAGTGTTCCCACCATCCAACCGCTCTCCAATGTCGGTCCGCGTCACCTCCCTAGCTTGAATACGCTGGGTGATGAGGTGAAAAGAAAACAGGAATATCAAGGTGAAAGGAAGCCGCCTATTTGCGCCAGTGTTCGTAAGCGATAGTGATCAGCCCATCCTCTGTTTATGCCCGGGTCTATAGGTGTAGTAGGCCCTTATAATAAGTAGTGTATCTCTACTCTTCATACCCCAAAAAGGTGAATGCTATACAACGAAAGACCAAGAAGAAAAATTAATAGGTGTACGTAGTAAGTAAGAATCGAAAGTTGTGTTGTGTCTTTTCATCTCAACATAAGGTGGCAGACGAAGGAGAAGCACCGCCCGCCCTTTTACACTGCTTGTATAGCTGCTCTGTTAATCGGCTGCTCCAGTGTTTGCTGCTGCGGTGTAGCCGTCATGTCTACAATCAGCTGGCCGAATTTCGCCACAACCTGAATGACAGCAGGTGCGCCGTTGAAGACCATCATACCAAGGATGAAGATAAGAAGAGGAAGCTGTGACAGAGAATTAGTTAAGGGACACACATGACGTGTGGAGGGGAAAAGGAAAAAAAAAAAGAAGAAAAAAGAAGAAAAAAGAAGAAAAAAAACCCTTACCCAGACGAACCACAGCATCTTGTCACTGCTGCCGGTCTTGAGTCGCTCAGCATGCGCGCGCTGGAGGTCCTCTTGCTGTTCCTTGGTGATGGCATTCTTGCGTCCGATCTGCAGAAGATGCGGGACTTGTCTGGTCTTTGAAGACTCGGCTGTCGATTCTTCTGTCTGGTCGTACAGGGCCGCACATTTGGCATCCGCCTCGTACTCGGCCGCGGCAGCCGCGGCAGATGCTTGCTTAGTGTCGACAGATTGCTGGTTGTGTGGGAAGAGCTCCTCATAAGCCGGCGGCGGCGAGTCCTTAGCCCCAAAGAGCGATGTGATCTCCCACCACTGCTTGTCGCCGTCACGAGGGCCGTGGTCACCTGCAGATCCCGGGCGAGAGCCTCCGATGTTGGGGACCAGAGATGCGAACCTCTGCATGAAGTGTGCATTGTTGAGCATGTTGTGATAGTCGTTGCGGCCAGGTAACTGTGGCATTTGTGGCATCTGAAATTGCTGCCAGTTATGTAGCACAGCTTGCCATTGTTGCAATACACGCCCTTGTAGAGCTGTCATCGCAGCACCGGGGGACGCCATGCCTGCGGGGACTCCAGCAGGAGGCGAGGGCACAATTTCGGGAAGGCGGTGGTTGTGGGGCATGCTACGTCTTCTCATCTGCAGATAGTCCTTTGGTTCCCCTGGCTGCGAGTCGAATTCTTCGGAGGAATCTTCGTAGTCGTCATCGCTAGACTCTCCGGAGCCCGAGGCATCTGTCAAGGACTCGTCATGGTAAGCGGACATTTCGAGAGGTTCTCGAGATCCCCATAAAGAACTGAGAGAAGTGGCACTGTTAACTCTGCTGTGGAGAGAGCCCCGGCTACGAGACCGTGCGTTGCGCTCGACGCTTCGAAGGGCTCTAAGCACTTCTCTGGACCCCTCTGCCCTCTGGCAAAGGTCCGCGGCAGTAAGGCCTGATAAGCTTCTCATGGTTGGATCAGCGCCGAAGATCATCAGCCGGCGGACAATTGTCGCATGGTTGTTCATGGCCGCGAAATGTAATGGTGTGAAGCCTCCCTTGTCGCGAGAGTGGATATTGGCACCTCGTGACAGCAAGCCGGCGACGAATCGGGACATGCCCAGGGAGCAGCCAAGATGCAGCATGGTCTGCCCCGTGGACGACTTCCTGATGTTAATTCTGGCCTTGTTGACACTGTCGTCCAGATCAATGAGGTCGAGGATCTTCATAAGACCAGATTCAATGCATTCGCGTTGAGCCTCGCGGAAGTTGTATCCGCCGGACACTTGGTTTCCGCCACCAGGGGAAAGTCCCCAGCCGCCAGGGTTTGATCTCGAGTTGATGATGCTCTTTGCAATATCTGTAGCATCTTGAATTGTGCCCCCAGTTTGTTGCCAAGACAGACGAGAGCGGTTCGCATCAGCTGTTCCTCGCTATCGTCGATGTAGCGGAATATGGCTTGTTTGCCACCATACGCTGGTTGCGGATCGGGCAATTGTGGGTGCCTGATGCGGACCAAGACGTTCCCTGCAACATGAGACGGAGGCAATAGGCAGACCAAAGAGCTCTCACCCCAGAAAGTGGTGGTAAGTGCTCTCTTGTCGCCAAACATCACTTCCAGGCCACCGTTTGTGAAACCACTTCCGAGGACCGTCACCTCTATGCCTCCATCCTTGGGGCCCTCGCCAGGAATAATTTTGTGGATAGTGGGACTTGGGCTACGAATCGAGTTCATCCCGACAGATGCGTTGTTGAAGATCGCTTGAGAGAGTGGTATCTGTTGCTGAAGCACACTCATATCGTTGCGGAGATGGCTGGGACTCGGAGCTCTGCTTGGGTGAGCTGAGGCTGGGGCCGAGTACATGGGCTGGGCCAAGGGCATGGTGTCTATGCTCATGTTTCTGCTGTTTCCTCCCGAATAAAGTTCGTTGTTGTTACTATTAGGGGTAAGAGGCCCGGTGGCAAAAGGCTGTTGCATGCCGTTCATAGGAGGGGGTTGCGGCTGGAACATGGGGCCAGTTGACATTGGGAAGTTGTTGACAGCCGGGGAGAACGGCGACGTGGCGGACGTTCCCATTGGCGCGTCGTTTTGTGTGTTATTCAATGGTGCACCTGGCGGCTGGACTGTCTCTAGGCGGGTCATGGCCAACCCTTGCGGCAGCTTGTTAGTCGAGCTAGGCTTCCTCCTTTTAGCGGCGGGCCCTGCTGGAGAGGTCGGCGACGCTTGCCGTGATAGATTACGAGGTGTCGCGGTGGCCGACGTAGTTTGAGAGTTATGGGGCTTGGAGACCGAAGTCTGCAAATGAGCGCCGCGCTGGAGACTCTGAAGATCAGAGGACGACTGTGTTTGACGGAAAGGTAGGGGTGCCTCTTGCGGCATAGCATCTGCCTGTGTTTCTGTAGCGCTGGAGGGATTCGTTGTGACTGAGGGGGCAGGTGTGTTTTGTGGTCATCGGTGATCATAATAGCATTGGACATCTCCTGGACAATGACGTTGTTCTGGCAGTCCTTCAGAGTAAAAATAACCTGGAAGCCCATCTTCTCCTGGTGGTGTCGGCAGTAGCAAGCGATGCGCATAGGTGCATCTACCTGCATGGTCCCCGGAGGGGGGTCATGCCAATGCCGGTATCAGTAGCGACCTGCCATTCCTTGACCTCCTGTGTGTTGAAGACGATAGCCCGGTAATTTTGGTACTTGTCCCAGAGTTCATCCTCTTCCGGCTTCTTGTTCTTCTTGCGCCCCGCCCTTTTGCGTTCTCGAGTGATGCAGCCATGGCAGATCCGGACTTCACCACCATTCTGCGGCTTGATTTCATCAGCCTCCGGGCCAGGATTCGGGGAGGTGGGCCGGGAAGCTTTGGCAGCCTGCTCGAAGGCTTTGCATCTCTTCTTTTCATCCTGCATAGCGCTTGTGCATACAAGCATGGTGTAGAGTTCGAGCATGTCCGGCGAAGATTCAACAGGCCCTTTGTGCAGCAACTTTGCTTTCGAGATACTGTGCCTCGGCAGGTGTAAGCGCTTGATGGTCGGTGGGAGGTTGTGGAAAGTTAGTTTGATAGGAATCTGCGTCTCTACCCGCGACTTGAGGGGTGTTGGCTGGATCCTCAGCGTTGCTTTCCCCTCGAACGCCAGACCATTGTAAGCCACACCCGGAGCGGGTGCCGTTAGACCGCCCGTATGGACACCCTGCTGCATTCCTGCGCCATGCCGCGCGGAAAATGGGACCTGAGCAGGCCAACCAGAGTTCGGCCCCGGCAACCTGAATTGAAACGAATCGACTGAGATGTTCATGTTGTTTTCAGAAACAGGAGAGTCCTTGAACATGCCAGCGGGTGAGGATTCATGGCTTGCGAACATGGGCGAGGCTTCCCTAGAGCCTACTGCTTTGGCACCACTTATGCCATTAGTGAACGCATACTGTCGAGTATGTGTTAGCGTAGCGAGGCTAGTAAGGTGAAGCGTACTGACCGACGGTGCCTTGCCATGGCCTTTTCTTTGAAGGCTCGGGCTCTTAGCTGAGACGGCTGAGTGGTCCTCCGGAGACAGAGAAACATTGCCATTTGTCGGCGGTGCGCTCGGACTGCTTGACGCACTGGCAAAGTCAAAGAAGTTGCTGTCATCAAAATGAGTGGAGGGATCGACAGACTGGTCTAACGAGTGCCCCGAGAGCAAATCAATATTGGTGTCATGGCCATTTGTGAGCGCATCGAATGGTTTCCACTCGGCGAACGTCGCATCCTCGGTCATCATGACGTCTCCCGAGGTATGGCTCGTCTTGGGCGAATTTGAGTCGGCGCTCCGCCTTGATGAGCCCGAAGATGAAGAGTCGCGGTGAGACGGCGGTGAGAAATCCAGGTCTTGTTCCGGACGACCAGGGGTGGCGAAGAGGTTCTTGGTGTCACCAAGAGCGGCCGCGTCGAAAGTCTGCAAAGCGGCGGAATCACCAGCATCTAGACCGAATAGCCCGGCGTTGTCGGCGTTCAGGTCATCCGTCTCGAATATGAACTCGCCGTTGTACGCCGTGGAAGGCATTCCTAGATCAGGGTCGAACGCGCCACCGAAGACGGTGTGTCCATCGGCTGGCATGGCCTGCTAGATACCACCTCCAATGTTTGATGGTTATCGCAGCACAGCAGTGCTTTCCCCAGACGAGGTCGCGGGAGTACGCCGAAACGTTGCTGAAGTGGTATGTCTGCCGGTGTTCGAGAGTCGGCGCAGAAGCGGATGATTTGGCGTCGATAAATGTAAAGCGCTGGGTCCAGCAATATCGCCCTGTACCACACCCAGTACTCCTTGGTCGGTAAAATCTCGAAAGCCAGATGCGACGTGGGATGGAAGCGATCGTTGCAATGTAGCTCGGCGGTGATCTTAGTCTTGCGGCAGCATCGCGCCCGAATGGAATGCGGGTGACCGAAACAAGTATATCCCCAACACAAGAATCCTCGAGTTGCAACGGGTACGGCGAGAACAATTTTGATTTGATCGACGGTGGTGGTTAAGCCGGGAAAATCTGGCGTAAGCGTGGTTTCGTTTCGAGGGCGAATTGTCGGGAGGCAATGATGACTGGATGTGGCCAAGAACCGGGACGCGTATATGGGCAGGCAGGCAGCCTTTCAGGGCCTCGTTGGAAATTGGGATTGGTTGAAAATTGCGCTATGCCGATAATCGTCGTTCCGTTATCGGGTGATTTGTCCACACCGGCCGGGCAGCAGTGGTAGTGGTAGTAGCTGTTGGTGATGGGGGTGGTAAGAAACGATGTTGACTTCTTGTTCAATCGCAAGCAGCTGGTGTGTGTCTTGTCGGGTCGGAGGGGGTTTTCCTTCCTGAAGGGTAGGTAAGTAGGTAAAGCAGCGCACTTCACTTTACTCGCACGCACACACAAAACAGACGCACAACAACGCGGCTGGGGGGGTGTGGGTTGGGATAGTGTCGTCAGGATGATTGCGTGGGCTAGTGCAGCTCGTCTCTGCGAACGAGAGAGAGGCTTGAAGGGGGAGGAGAACGCTCCACCCGCAGTCCAGTGTCCAGTATCCAGTGCCCAGTGTCCAGGGCCGAAAAGTGGAGGTGGAGGTGGGACGTCTGGATTCTAGGGATTGGCCATTGGATTCACGGCAAGACGGGCGCAACTTGTCGAAGACCTACAGTGAAGAAGGGATGGGATTGGGTGGGATCGGATGGGATGCGGGCTAGCGGGTGCAACAACACGGCAAAAACTATCCAGCGAGGGAGAGAAGGAGAAGAAAAAAGCGACCAGGCAAGGATGGGCTCGTAGGGGACCAAATCATAGCGCATCCAGAGCTGCATCCAAGAAGGGCAGAAGTGGCATCCCCCAGTTCGCTTTCCAATCCCAGTCCCAGTCGGTGTGGTGCTGTGCTTTATCAGTCGCTCTGTTGCCCTGTTGCCCTACAAGTATGGGCAGCCAGTACAGTGTATCGGCAATCTTGCACGAACAGGGTCTCTGCCAGTCCAAATTGACCAGTGAGAGCAAACCACTGCCACTATTAGCTAACAAGTATACGAGTAGAAGTGTCCATCGACATTATCTCTCTCATACACCCACAGTGCATGCCCACGATAGTTCGTCGCTAAAATAGGTACATACTTACATAATACGCTCCCTCCTTGCGACGAATTGCAGTCGAGCAAAGAAGCAGGCGAGCGGTGTATGTATTCTGGCGACCTACGTTAGCTAGTAGTAGGTGCTAGGTAATGGATGGATGATGGCTTACGAAACCCTGTTTGGGCATCGGGGGCAGTAGTCGGGGCCTGTTTAGCTGCACCTGGAAGCGCTGGTTTGCACAGCTGTGAAGCTATAATAAGCTGTCGAGTGTCTCAAACTACAAGATTGTGAGCGGCCGTCTTGTTACGATTACTACCAACCACTGGCTTTTCAGGCCATGCATGTTTTGTTTGCTATCACAAAAAAGCCAGTCTTGCGGCGTAACTCCCGCTCTTCTTCAGCGGCGGGAGCCAAAATGGTAAAATAAGCCCACCCGGCTCTCGGAGAGCCAATCCTTCCTCGTGGAGCCGGAACGCACGCACAAACTCGAGGTTAGAGACACTTGGAGACAGTTATTAGGTTGCCACGGGGAGGGCCATGTAGAAGATTGAACTCAATTGGGGTTCGTTCTAGCTGCATGGTGATGATAATGATGATGATGGTGATGATGATGCCCTTGCCCTTGCCCAGGCGGTCTCGGCCACGGCGCCTTATGGTAGGTAGGTATGTACAATAACCATCAAGATTGAGGGGCCACAAACCCCCACGCAGCCGTTTTGCCTTGTACGGCAGATAGGGTGATGAAGCAGATGAATATATTGCACCGGAACTCTCGTAGCCGCGTCAAAGCTTGGTTAGGAGCCGGTACTGTTTGTTACGGTGAAACAAGATCATGTGTGTGCAACGGGCGGGTATCGAAACACCCAGCTTTTTCTTTTTTTCCATCGTTAAGAAATCGTAGATACAGGTCCAATAAGCGTGTGTTCCCTCGTCCGGCCTCCTCCTCCGAGTGTGCTTTTATTTTATTTTATTTTATACATGATATATACACATACGTAGATAGCTGGAGGTCAGACGAAGAGTGGTTACGCCATTGTCCACTTCGGTGGTGTTAGGTCGAGGGTCGACTTGGCTTCGATGTAGGACCGACTACGAGTAGGTTGCTGATCTCTGAGATCTTCCTCGATCCAGCCACCGCCTTCTGCACCCTGGCTTGGGAGCTGGAACTCAAAAGTCCCGTCACTTTAATGCTAGGATGTCCGCGCAAGTAGGCTCGAACGCTGTGTGCGGTGCAGCATCCGTATCCTGAACCGATGGAGAGAGCTCGCCAGTCACTCATGTAGTCGGCTGTATGCGGCAGGCCAGGCGGTTTGAGGGCTTTAGTTGACTGCGCATTATTGTATATCCCTCTCTCAGGAATACAAATACATTCCAACCAACTGCAGCATGCGCACATAACTATACATATACGAAATTATCTGGATGCAGATTGGGTTCCATTGGCTGTCCCTCGTACATGGAGGGTGGAGTACGTAAGACATCGTCAAGAAACATTGCGGCGAAACTCTGCATGGCCTGCATATGGCGCAGTAGCAGCAGCAGCAGCAGCAGCATAAGAAGAAGCAGAAGCGTTATCTCTACATGCGCCTCCTCAAACTGAAATCCATACAGCCACTTGGCGCTAGGCTCGCCATTCCGGTTCCGCATCCTTACATGCTATCATGCTATCTGGTCCATATCCTGCAGAGCTGGGTTGCGACGCAGTTTCAAGGATGCCAGCTACTCACTGCCACCTCGAGGACGATTTGTAAATCATGTTGCACAGAAATCCGAAGCCAAGAGTAACGAGATTTTCAGAGTGGGTTGATGACGACAATTATTGCATCTCTCGCCGTCTCTCTCGCGCGCGCTCTCGCTCTCATTCTCTCTGTTGCTCTCTCTGTTTCTCCCTCTCCTTTTGTCGCCAAGCACATCCCAATGGCACAATTTGGAACACTTGCAGCTGCATGGCGAATCAGGGGCTCTTGGATATTAACTACGCACCCTCTTCGCTCATAGGGCCCTGGCTGCATATCCAGCTAGTAGGATCTAGACCTTTGTCAAGGGCTGTCATTGTTCGCCAAAATTATCGGCTGGATGCACAGGCTCCTCTAATCATACTTTTGTTCCAAAAGCTTGCTTGCTGAGCTACCAGGCACAGAGTTGGGACCGCTCCCGCCAATCGCTATGATGTGATCCAGGTACGGAAGTCTGTTTATCACCCGATTAGGTAGAACTCAAGGTCGAGAGCCGTTACACGGGCTTAGGTAAGACAGCAATACTAACCTGCCCGTATCAGGCAATTATTGATCGAAGCGCGTTGCACCCGTGCAGTAATAACCATAAACTTATTTGACTGCATAGAATATCTAGAGAGCTATAAACAGACGAGAGCCAACTCCCGAGTCCCACGAACTGATCTTGCGGGATAGTGCAACTTGATTCGGCGAGTGAGTCTAGTACTGAATAGACAAAATCAATGTGATAGGGGCCGTCTTAACTCAATCAGTCACCCCCGTCGAAAGGGACAAAAGTAAAAGGGCCAGACTCCTGGAATGATCGTAAAGAAAGGAAAGCAGAATAACCATTCGTTTCGACAGACGCATGTTGTCACTGTTAACGAACAAGTTAGGGCACAGATACGTCAATACGTCAGGCGAACGCAATTCGGAAATGTAAGGGAGACCAAGGCGGGGGTTAAAGTCGACCTTGGATACAGTGAAGATCATGATTGGGTGGATTGCGCCATACATCAACCCATTATGCACTGCTTAGAAGGTGTCATTGCTGCTAGGCCTTTGCGCACCACAGCGGAGAACCTTGGTTGGATATACGAGATATCTAGTTTGGGGTTGGCTGCGAGTGCTCATAGACCTGGGAATGGGCAGCGGTCGTACTCGGCAGATACGCGTTGTTTGTAACCGACTGAGTCCGCTCCGCCGGTCGGGTTTGGTCGTGACCTGGTTCCGATAAGTCTTCGTCAGGGAAGCGAATGGTACGATTCGGCAAACCCGACGTTACCACCTGCCCATCGTTATCCGCGGAGATGACACTGCCGCCAATTTGGAATAGTGGTGGTGCAGATGTTGCTGACCTTGAAATGGCAGGCGAGTTCAGTTCACTGGGATTTCTGGCGGTGTCCTTGGCGCGGAAGGGCGGTAACAAGTTACTGACTCTCCCCCGGATACGGAAAGGAGTTTCGCTTCCTCCCTCGTCGCTGGGCGACTTCAGGCTTCGAGATATGGTCCGAGGAAGCTGCACCCCAAACTTTCCAAGGGGGATAGTCAATCCATGGATGACCTGAAAGGCAAGTTAGCAGCATACAGGACAGTCCCAGTGATGATGGAAACTTACGACACTGCATATCGTAACAAACCATACAACAACCTCCACTACCTCTCCTAAAGCAGCTACATCTTCTCTCTGTTGCCCATCGACCTTGAGCGTGTCGAGAAAGTGGAGTGTTATATACAGGTAGAAGATGCCCGAGACTCCCACTGGGCCAAAGAAGCCCATGAAGATAGCTTGGCGGATGTTTTCGATTTGGGGGAGGAATTTGTGCACAGCCAAGATGACCGGCGGGCGTCTGAACAATAGGATCAGGATACCCAGAGGAATGAGTCGGTAGATCGGGATGACATCGTTATGGAGGAACATGGACCAGGGACAGACAGCGCCGTACCACATGAAAATGGCGACATTCAGGAGCATATCGATGGTGGGTTGAAGTGTGCTGTTGGGTATTAGTCAGGAAGGAAATGCCACACTATGCGGATAGGTAGGTCACATACTGCGACTTGTTAGCATGCAAATACAGCCCGGCATATGTAGAGCTTATCTTACCTCATCAAGGGTTTCAAGTCGGAACCAGTCGTCCCACGTGAATGTATTCCCAGCGATAAAGCATGCAAGAACATCGTCGCTGCCAATCATGCCACACGTACCGGTGATGAACAGGGCCAGTGAAAGAGCAAATACTATAAAGCTCTCGCGATCCACCCATTTCTTCTCCTCGGCGAAGTGTAGCAGGTGTAGGAAGACCTTGCCGACCACGGCACCGTAAAGGACACTGAGCAAGATCGTATAGCCCCAGGTCTCTCCAAACCATTCCCCCATTGCTTGCCTGGCTCCTCCGCCAGCGGCATGGCTACCATCGCCCACATACTTGATCAAGTAAAGGGCAAAGAACAGGAAAGGGTAGCCAAGCCCATCGTTGGCACCTGATTCTGCAATGATGATCTTCTGGAGCTCCTTCGGCACGTTGTTATCGGCGAATCTGCCCTTCACGATCACGTTGGATAGAACCGGGTCTGTCGGCGTAACACAGGCGGCCACGGCGAGCGCATGGAGATAGGGTAAACGGGGAACCAGAGCCCATATCAGGAGGCTGGTGACGAGCCACATCAGGGTCATGACGAGACCTAGCAAGATGCTGAGAGGCTTCCATTCCTTCTTGAGGTAACGGCTTGGGAGCTGTATGCCAGCCAACACAAGCTGCACCCCGAGCACCAGCCGTGAGAAGTACAGGGTGATGTCATTGAGGTTATCTTGGTTGCCACGTGCGTAATCCAAGGGCCGGATGAGATTGGCTGCTGCCGGCGAGAAGGCAACGCCCACCAGCAGCGATATCACTAGAGCACCAAGTCAGCCGAGCAACAGTATGGTCATCGATCAGCCCGACTGCTTACATGCTTCGGAGAGATAAAAGTTCTCCTTGACAAGGTAGGAGACTAGGCCGAACACACTGATAAACCCGCCGAGCAAAGCGGTCTAGAGGAAATCAAGTCAGAAACCAAGAAACAGCATGGACGGAGCATGGCGCATACAAGAATATTGAAATCTGTCAGGTCCAGGCTAGGCATTGTGTTGTGGAAAGAGAGCAGGAGCTCTCTACTCAGTGGCGGGTGGGTACTGTCAGGTCACGCCGGAGTCGTCCTTACAGGTCCGTAGGGCAAGTAGGCAATGGTAAGCCGTTGGACATTCAGCAAATGTTATTGAATCATTTGGACGTGGCCGAAGGGGGATTGTAGATGCTCTTTGAAGAGCCACTTTGAAGAGCCACTTTGAAGAGCCACTTTGAAGACTTATTCTCTTATCAGTAGACAGAAGCGACGTTCACCTGCTGTATCACGACGACAAGGTACTGCTGCGTCTTGGTCGCAGCGCGAAGAATGTGTTTGGTTGGGCAGGATAAGTTGGGTTCAGACGTCGGCAGCTGGGAAACGAGACGGTCGCGGCTCGTGTGAAACGTGAAAGACGACGGTCATTTGATGACTCTGACTCTGGCAGAGGAGGAAAATACTTTGTTTGCGGTCGGGTCTGACGGGCGGTGTTGTAGCTTTGGTTAGCGCCCACCAGGCGGATCCCGTTCCGAAGCCTGCACAACGAATCAGTCATTCGGACTGTTGATCAAGTGCTTACTATTGCACCGCGCTCCATGGTTCTATTGGGTTTCTTTGCTTCATCACACGCATCGGTCTGAGTTCAACAGAGTCAATAAATCATGTATGTATTCTGGACGGTCGCGGAATGTAAATAGCTGCACGCAAGTACATACATAGTCTGGCCAAGTGAGTACCTACCTAGTCCTACACGTGCTACTTACTCATCGTGCCCATGGCAAACTTCTGCCTACGTACCTCTTTACGCAAGAGAAGTAATTGGATATCTCCGCGTAGCATGAAAGTACACCACCCTTTCCTCTTAATGAAGTGAGTGCCCAACATTGGGTATGATCACTTCTCCGTTGCACACATGGGCTTTCCGGCCATTTGTAGAGGAATATCCGACCTGGATCCGGGTGCGATTACAGGCACGCCTAGCCATTTACCATAGTGCGGTAGTAGGCATCGAATATGCTAATACGAGTGCAGCAAGAATGACGGCACATTGATCATACGGAGCGGTCGTAGGATGTCCAGCGTCCCAGCAGTGTGAAATATGTAGGTACACAAGTGGGGAGAGGTATAGAACGACGTGAAAGGGGTAGAGTTATACTATATGCATCCTAGACTTGACCGTTGTATTGCTTCACTCTCGTTTCCCATGTCAACCCGAGCCGCCTGCATCCGACATTACTCCTATAGACAATTGACTGTGTAGAGTCGTACCCCGCACTGTCGCAGCGTTGGGGAAGGCATCCTAACCTAACACTACATCATCCCTGTGTAACTTGACTTCTTCATCAGCACAGCGCATTACAGCATGCGGCTGAACCTCGTCTTATCTGGCATTTTCAGCCTCACGGTGGGCAACAGAGTCGAATCTTGTTTTCTTTCTGTTTTCCAAAAATAATTGCTTGCTCTTTGGGCAGCACAACACGAGAAGCCATGGACCCGAATATGTCATGCGGTCCGATAACGGCAATAGGAGATATCGCGAGTGTTTCGTATGATCCCTCAACATGTGCTTGAAACAGTATTCTTATATGCCCAAGCTGACTGGACTGGACTTCCAAGCTGCGAGAGATGCCGAAGAAGAAAAGTAAACTAACATTCCCTCCCTGCAGACTTACATCCCCAAGAAGACACTGACACGGTTTCTTAGATCAAGTGCAATCGTCAACATCCTTGCTCAGGCTGCGCAAAGGCCGGCACGCAATGCGTCATCTCGGGCTCTGGAGAGAAGCAGAGGTCTGTTGGGTCCCCCGGTCCGTCCTGACATATGGTACTTACTTACACAGTATGCAGGCCGGTTCCCAAGAGCTACGTGCAGGCTTTAGAACGACATGTTGCCTCCCTGGAGCTGTTCATTCAACAGCTGGCCAAAGCGGACAGCGATAAGAGAGAACACATGCTCTCGGGATATACCAAGAAGCAAGAAAGTCAGATGGATACAGCTTCGCCTACCTCGCCGGCTGCTGATGAAACCGACGTCGTCTTAGCCAAGGCACGAGCTGGCCAGTTGAAGAAGACTCGCTCCGGAAGTGCCTCTTCACAATACTTTGGTTCGACTGGACTTTTCCATACATATCCGGGGACCATCGAGCCGCTCCCACATGCCCAGCTCCCAACCTGCAACGAAATAGTGGCTACTTCCTCGCCCGGTCAGCCAACGGGCCTGCACTTCTCTCCCCACGATGAGATGTGTCAGAGTTTGATGTCTACCTTCTTCAAGGAACAATATCCTTACCACATGTGCGTCTACCGAGAGTTCTTCCTGCGCGACTATGACACTGGAGCAGGCCGTTACTACTCAGAGGTGCTACTGTTTGCGATGTGTGCCATAGGCGCACTGGCAACAGGCGACCCATCAATGTCATCCGTGTCGGAAGCCTTCTCTAACCAGGCGGAGATCATGGTATACGCATCCCTAGACAAACCGGACTTGACACTACTCCAGGCTTTGATTTTACTGAGTTATCACGCCATTGGCCATGGGAAAGCCTCCAAGGGCTGGTTATTCCTAGGCATTGCACTTCGAATCACACATGAAATGGGCTGTAGGTAATTTCCCAAGTCAAATGCCCGCTCAACCTATCACGGCATTTGTCAGAGTATCCCGAGCGTGCTCAGACGTTACCTGGGGAGTATTCAGGGGCGCAGAACTCCGGGGACCCAAAACCAAGCCCTTCATACCCCCCTAAGTCACTGCCCCTATATGTCTACCTTCCCTGAAAGTGGGATTTACTGATGTGTTCTATCGAAGTGCATCTTGACCCAAACAACTGGTCTTCTGATGAGCCGTCGGAAGAGAAAATTGACCGGGAGATCCTTCGTCGTGTGTACTGGGCAGCCTTTAACTCGGACAAACAGATCAGCATGTACTTCGGTCGGCCTCCTGCTCTGTACCCCCATGAATCCGATGTACGCAACACCATACGGATACCCTATCCCGATGACTGGCAGGGGCTTCTGGACACCTACATCGCCAAGGATATCTCGGCAACTGCGTATGAAGACGGAATTGCCCTCTCTGGGAGCTTCATCTATCGGGTAGAGCTTTACAAGATCGTCCACACAATGATCACGGGTCTATTCGAGAACCGTAGGCACAATGCCGACAGTGCAGTACTCGCCGCGACAGCGCAGCGAATTCACGTGCAACTCAACAAGTGGCTCGCTACCCTCCCAAGCAAGCTATACTGGAATCAATGGAGCAACGGGCCGGTTCAGCCGTTCGTTCTTCATCTACAGTAGGTGGGCACACAATGGCAAATGCTTCAACAGAGCGACTGACAATATTCCTCCTTAGCATGGTCTTCCACACGGCGATGATCATTCTCCACCGGCCACCCAGACATCTTTACGGTAGGCCGGGTATGAGTGAAAGCGAGGACGTCGAAATTTGCTACGAGTCGCTGCAAGCCATCACACGATTGCTTCGCAGTTACTCGCGCTACTACAAGTACCCGGCCTTGCCTCTGGATTTCGTCCATACTCTGTCCGTTGCCGCTGGCACGGTGCTGATGCGCAAATCTCTGGAAGACATACCGGCGGACGACTCCAGCGTCGTGAAATCGATGGAGACTATATTGGATGCAATGGACGCGATCAAGCACACTTGGCCCTGTATAGTTGAAGTAAAGGCAAGCGTCGTCCAGGCCATGGAGATTTCAGGGGCAGATGAACAAAGATCGGCACAGAACCCCCTTCTGGACTTTGGTTTCCTTGCGGGTTTCGGATCTGGAAATGCCACAGGCCTGGACGACCTTGACCTGCAGATCTCTGATGCCGACTTGGGAATCCTTCTCACGGATGACTTCTTGATGGATCCTGTCTATGGACCAACCCTGGACACCGGAGGCCCTGCTTAGACAATGTACAAATATCGTTTCGGTACGTCGGTTACATCACTCAAAATGACGTATCTCCATCCTCTGAGTTGCCGATCTCTTATTTGCGTCTAATATTAGAGCAATGATGAACCAAAAATACTAACTACTACCTACTACCTACTGACCCCACCCAGTTTATTTGGTTGAGCATGGGTACCGCCTGAATTGTACCATGCAGAAGTAAACCACGCAACAATTGTACGATGGCCTCTCGTCAGACCTGGCGGTTGCGCATGTGTTGCAGGTTGGCTGGGCAATTGGACACGTCGGATAGCGCGCTTTGATTGAGATAGTCAAGATGTATTGACTATGTCGTGGTCCTTGCAGTCCAATAGTAGCATATGTCCAGGGGCATGTGCCATGACCGTCCCCTTTATGTTCGCCCTCATCACGGCCTCTTGCGGCGTCACCCCACAAGCCCAGAAGACCGGGACCTCGTCCTCCGCCGAGCCGCCCTGCCAGGCCTGCAGCTCGCCCAGGGGTCTCCCGTCGGCGGTGACGGGCGCCTCGCCCCACTCAGGGGCGTCAATGTCCAGTATCCCCAGACTGTGTACCGCCTCCCAGCCCCACGCGATGGGCTCACCATGGGTCGCGCTGTAGCCCCGCGTTATGCGCCGAACCTTTTCCACCTCGCGCGACTTGTACGGCCGCATCGAGACGACGTACGTGCTCCCCGTGAACACGCCCGCAGGGCACAGCGGCAGCCGCGTCCGGTACATGGGCACATTGCGGCCCAGGACCGTGTGCCGCGGCACGAGGCCCGCGAGGCTGAGCGCGCTCTCGAAGCTGTAGGAGCACCCGATCAGGAACGCCACGTGGTCGCCGTCGTCCCACTCGCTCTCGATATCCAAGGCCTCGGCCCGGACGAGCTCCGCGTCGCGGTACACCATGTACCGTGGTATGTCGTGGCGCAGGTCGACGCAGCCCCCCTCGGATAGAACGTCCGCACCACCGGCCACATACGACTTGAAGGAGTCATACTTCCCCGGGGCGGCGGACTCGGCGATCAGTGGACACGGCACCGGGTTCCGGGCACACAGGAGACGGAAGTCGGCTGCGTAGCGCGACGGCAGCACGATGAGGTTCGCTTGCACGTAGCGGGGCCAGACCGGACGTTGGCGACGTCCAGGTCTTGGCCCGGGGAGGCTTTGCGGACTTTTAAGGCCAGAAGAGAGGATCGGGGCTATGGGTGAGCCGGGCTCCTGTTCTTTGGACAACGATGTGTTTGACGATGAAGTTGCAACCAGTACTGCCGCTGCCATGACGGCGAGAGTCTGTACCAATGAAATGGCCCTGTAGTGAAGAGTAAATTGCCCCAATGCGTTCCTTTTGCAATGTTGAGGCCGATATCACTGTCTGCTATTTATGGAGCTTCAGAGGATGGTGGCTTTAAAGGTGACCGAAGCTGGAGTAGGGGGCCGAGTGATAGGCGGACTTCCGCCTCCGCAAGCCTCCATCCCCTCAAGTGCCCCCTCCCCAGATAAACACTTGACCTACGTACATGCCCAGGCCGATCCCTTCTTACTGCAGACAGACAGTCAGCGATAATGCCTGGGATGGACCGATCTATCGGATCTCGCTATCGCTTGCTTACGTACACAATGGCGTTTTGTACGGGTACTAGCCGAGCCATATCTGCGGAAAGTACGGAGTAGTTCCGTCGGTCTCCGTTTTTGTGGATGAGGATGGGGGAGTCTAGTATCCAAGCCACCGGGCTGGCGATGCATACATACAAATACTCGAAATCCCACTGCTGTTTCGAACCCCTTGAAGAAGGGGGCGCGTCGGCGATTGGCTCTTACTATGCGGCTTGGCTACTACCAGTGGAAATCGAGTCTAGATCTCGACACCATCTGCTGGATTGCCTGCGTCCCAACCGCCCGTTCTGGAGTGACCTGGGCGCAGCTGGTAGAACTGGACCCCCTCACGCGAGAATGGAGGGGCAAGCCCCCGATTAGCGTGCCTACTAGCCGCGTCGCTGGCGCAAAGAAAGCGGCGATGCCCAGCGTGCTGCCAACTTCTTCCCTTTGCGTCTAGGAACCAGCTCGGGTTTTGAAGCCCTTCGGCGTTTGAAAACTAGTAGCGCTACTGGAATACAACACACAACGCAGCAAAAATGATACGATATACCGGATTTACAAACAGGACTTTTGCCCCCAAGTAATACCGGCAGGTAGGTAGGTATGCGGACGATATATGGGGTTGCACAACAACCCGACCGCGAGCGAGTCAATAATGCCCTCGCTTCGGTGCGGACGGAGCTCAAGTGAAACACAGCAAAGTAGCAATAAGCACTTTATGTCCGACTGCATCCAGGACTGCGTGCGTCCAGCTTGTTAGGTAGCAGTAGTATAGGTCCTGACTTCGGTCGCGAAACAGCCCCAATGCCGTATAGTTGCATTATCACGAACTCTAAAGTGGCATAAAGTGACAAATCCGTGGAAGTCATGAACTATGATGTAGGAGGGGTCCTGAGCAGCCCTGAAATCCATCGTGATACAAGCCCAGACACCCGGGACCAATCGGTACTCGCGTGCGATGTCGCCTATACTCTGGATCTTGGGACAAATGCCGTATGGCATGCCGTCCAATATATGTCAGATACCACGGCCAGAATCGTGATCCAGGCAGGCGCCAAGATGTGCACACCAGACGGAGAGCAACAACAATAATACAATAGGTGACATGCATGTCATGATGCCATATCAGCGACCGCGCGAGGTTCCAGGATGACTACAAAAAGCAAAAACTCCTACATGGCGCCATGAGGGGCGGGAACATACAACCGTGCCGCACCCGAGGCAAAGAAACCACTACCCATTAGCAGCAATTGCCAGCAAAACGTCGTATTAAGCAACGACTTCTCATTGGCATTCATTGTGCGGCTGGGATGGCAACTTTGTCTTCGGGAACGTGCCGGGCCCCCTTTTTGTATTGTGGCCATTGACGGATTGGGCGACACTACTCGAGAGGGCTAAAATCTCGAAGTCTCGTGGACATTCTAGTCAGGCTGCCCCGGGTGGATACGCTGACGAGTCACGCCGCATGGAGAGAAGCAGCTCCAGGGCCAAGGAATCATCGTACAGAACATCTTACTCGACCGGTGCTGTCCTTCTAGAAAAGATCTTTCAGGGTACGGACCCCAACCTCACTCTCCGCCTGGGTGGGCGGGCTGTGGCAGCGGTTGCCGTAGTATCCGCATGAGAAGATCCAACTTGATGACCATCGTCGCGTCGTCCCAATTTGATTGACTAGAGAGAGGGAGGAACGGGGGCCATGCTTTTTCTTTGAACGGCCTTGGTAGCTGGTTCATGCCTGAAAAAGAAAAACTTGGAATATGGGGGAGAGAAGACACTAGATGCGTCGACTGAAGAAAAAGGATGAACTGCCAGGAAGTTTGTCAGGGTCGACATCGGTCGGGTCCATCCCGGTACACCGTTGGGTGATTGATGGGGCTCAGGGATCGGGGACCACGTTGGAAGCAACATTGGGTGCATAAGACGACGATAAATAATAAATAAACTCCAGTGTCATCCTGCGCCTACGGATTGAGAGAGTGCTGTCGCCGTTACATCCAGGGGGTCTTTGGGCAGTAGTCGAAGCGCAGAGAGTCCTGTAAAAGTGCCCAGTGCCGAGAAGCACTGAGAGCTGGTGGGCGATGGCGGCTGAGCTTAACTGCAAAATTTTGATCCCGTCGCGCGCCGCTATCATTCGTGACTGCGGCCGTTTGCAGACAGCCTAGCGAGGACAGCATTCAGGACGACCCAGCTTGCATCGGTCGGTAATTCACCAATGGCCATGTTAATCCTCCATGGAGCAAATGAAGAAGTACATGCAGCAGCACAAGCCTGGAGAGTTCTTAGCGAGCCGCCGCATCCCGCTCTCAAAGATCTCCTTAGGCTAGGTTGTTAGGCTCATCAGGGACAAAGTGTCCTGTTAGAGAAGGAGGCGACAAAAAGAAAAAAAAAACCCACCCGAGTCTTGGAGCCGATGCCAGATTGGCTGGTACCTATCGTGATCCGGTGCTGTGCTAAAACCGAACGTTTGTTGGTGCCGCGTGCCGCCCAATTCCTGCCAGCATACAAACCGGCGGCGTGCAGACACGGACCTGTTGGAAATATCAATAGAATGGGGTGATAATGCCTGGCTGGCCCCGTGGTAGCAGGTAGCGCAGCAAATCCAAGGCATTTCCGGATCGCATGGCAGGCTAGTGGCTGACCCCTAGCGACCAGAATAGGTCCTGCAAGGACGGTCAGCCATGCCCAGACCCCAGAATGGATGTCGAGCAAGCAAGGCCGATGGGAAAAGCAGGTACTGTGCTCGGAGGGGAGGCGAGGGAGGGAGTGTCAACGGTCGACTTTGCCGACGCAGTTGCGCGAAAAGAATCGCGGTGAAAGAACAACAGCACCAGGTCGAACGACGAGAGAAGGGCGTCTGCATGAGGCTAGGCATTCTCCGAAGTCAGGTCAGGTCAGGATGAATAGGAGGCTCGATGACATCGACATGAATCCAGATCTGTAGCCGGATGCAGCTACGTTCGATGTAGCTCGATACTGTACATGCCATCCTACTTACATCGTACAGGGTACATGCAATTACACAGGTCTGGTTTAGTGGATGGGGAAAGGATTAGCGACGGGCCTGATCGCGAGTAACCCCAAACCCAAGGTGTAAGCGGGTAACGCAAGTAAGTAGCAGTACCTGGCAGCAGGCCGGTAGTGTAGGAGAGGCATGAGGCTGTTCTTGTTTTCCGCATCTGCTCCAATCTAAAGAAGGACAGGTAGCCCTCGCCCCCGGCCTGCAAATTACCATTCTGCTTTGAATGCGGATTTGCGATCTTGTTTTAGCTGCCCTGGTGGTAGCCCGTATGTCTGCCTGCCTGCCTACCCGTCCAACCAACCGTCCCTCAGTCTTCGCCCGTACATGTAGGTACTTTATGCATGCATTGTATTTCCAGTCCGCACACGACTCAGTTTCCGTCCTGACCAGAGAATAAGTGGCCCTTCCGTGTAACGTACAGCCTGTAGCACTGATTTCTTTTCCGGGGGCTGCCTGCCAAAGAAGGATCAGAAGCCTGGCTACGTCATTCGGAAACGAACCTGAACCACGAAACGACCACAACACACACACTGCACACTGCACACTGCACACTGCACACTGCACACTGCAACTGCACACCACACACACACACACACACACACACACTCGCACTCAACTACCACCACCACACTCTTCCATTCGCTTTCCACGTCGACGCAACCAGACTCTCTTACGCCGCCATCTCCCTACCATCCAACAAAGGGTCTATTTTTCGCGGCCGCTTACGATCTACTCATTCAATAATCCTTCCTCGGACCTTGCCATTCGACGTCACCGCCAGATACTGGCCATGATTACGGCATAGGCACACGACGGACTCCTCGAATTAGAAAAAAAACTAAAACTCCTATCTTACTAACAGCGAATGCGGCATCCCTATCGCTATCCTCGAAGTGCATGGGCGCGCTTCTACTTGAGGAATGCCAATGCCAACCTCTAACTTGACCCAACAGCCTAATAATGCGCTCGATGCCGGTCACGACAATACTGTAAATAGCGACGTCTCGCTAAAAATGTGGAACTCGAGGACGAGCCGCCAACTACCCAGAGTTCGAATTTAGCAGCTGGGCATGGTCTTCTTCAGGAACTCGCAATGTTAAGTCCGCGCAGGCAGTCATTGACGACGACAGACGGTTCCGATTGCACCGCGGATTCTGAAAGGGCGAGCGACGGCGCCGGCTTTCATTTGCGTGGCGGTGGACCAAAGGAAAGAGAAGGTCAGGAGACACCAGAGTCAAGAGCCGACACGGATGATATGCTGCGCGACAATAGCTCGCCAGCAGAAGCGCCCCCATCTCTGGAGGAAGGGAAGAAGAAAAAGGGAAAGGAGGTCAGTATTGCGACTGGTTCTCCTGAAGTAATAGACTCTCAGTCTATCATTAATCAGTATCGCGAACGCCTTGCACGGGACTTGGAGCGGCGCGAGCTGCTGGCTCGGAGTCCCCATCTCGTCGACTCGGAGACGAAACGCCCCTCGCCGATACGTCAGGAGATGTCCACTTCCCCGACCCCAGGATCTACTTCCAGCTCGGATCTGCCAACAGCATCTACCGAGTCGAATAAGACCGTTCGGGGCGGCATGACCCCTTCCTTCACACCTGGGCTGGCAGCTCGAACGCCATCTTATCCGTTTCCCAGGATGGCAACGCCCAGCTATTTTCCGTCGGCACTGCATCGAGCCTTTAGTAACCAGTCCAGCATCATTAATGCGGCAGGGGATCAGTTCGACAACTTTGCAATGCATGACCAGCTGCGGTCTGATCCGTCAACGCCTGCTTCAGCTATGGCCTTTCAACCATACGGGGCAACTCCGATCCAACAAGATAACTTCGACTTTCCGACGCCGAATCTGTACGATCTTGCTCTAATGCTTACAGCAGAGCCGGGCATGGACGCCTGGTGGAGTTCTGTTGTTCAAATCATGAAAGAGCACTTCAAGGCCGAGAGGATGACGCTATCCATCCCAGCCGATTCAACAGACTTGGAGAATGTGCCTTGGGGCCAGAAGGCGACATACAACAACCTCGAAGGAGATGGGTACAGCATGGGCTATATGGGCCGAGGCAGCAACAGCATGGTGCCAAGCAGCAGGGATGACGTGTCCGAATTGGCCTCACTTGCCGACTTCCATTCGCGAGGGGAGAGACAGACACGCCCAGCGATGTTGAGTCGGCATTCCTTTACTTCCTTCGAAGATAAACGAGATACCCGTCAAGGCCAGCCTTCTGGAAGCGCAGGCCAGACACCCTCAAGGCCGACGGCATTGCCCCGCAGTAAAAGTTATTACCCCTACCCCTAAACGGGCTTCTCCGACCTCCCCTCGGCCGCAACTCAACAAAGAAGCACTCGAGGAGCATGATGCTGTAGAGGAGCAGCAGCCGACATCCCTTCCGGTTTGGGAGGCACCTCTTGCGATCCGTCCAGAGGTTAAGGGGCGCGTGTTGCCAGTCCTGCAAGGGCTTGATTTGGAAGCTGATCCTCTGATTGATCATAACGGCATCCAGAGGGTGATCGAGAGGGGCAAGGTGATCGCTCTTACCCGCAGTTACCCGTACCTTGATGCCTTTACGGAGGAACCAACACAAGAAAAGAGGGCCCCCGCGGTCGAAGAAAAGAAGAAGCCCAAAAAGCCAACAAGAGCTAGCTCTTCCAGCAAATTGTCTTCTCTTCTTGGCAACGCTGCTAACCCAAGGGTGGGAAGTCGGGTTGGGAAAACGGCGACGCGAGAAAAGTCCAAGATTTCCAATGTTATGTCGGTCCTAGACATTGATGACGAGGAGCGGCGACCACCAACCCCAAAGTATGAGGAATACGAACAGACTCCCCCGTCTCCTTGGTCGCAGTCGCCTGCCCCCTCGCCAGCCGTTCGTGCCGATCCGACCGAAAACCCCTTCTTCACCGACGCTACGGTAGATGAAGAGTCTTTCAACCCTGGCCCAAGCCCTCATGACTATACAAATATCCAAGCCCCCCGAAACAATAGGCGTTGACAACGCCTGGACCGTTCTTCATATCCCCCTGAAGCATATACTTCTCTCTAAGCCGGCCCCGCAAACATTCAGGCTAGATCCTGCCGCTCTAGAGCAAAAAGGGGGGCTTCGCAACCGCTACGATCCTAGTGCTGAAGGCAATGTTTTTGCCGAACGACCTTCTTCGGCAGACTCACGAAAGAAGGACCAACAAAGTCCGATCGCGATCCTGTCAATCTTGACTCCCGTGATACCGTACCCATCCAACCTCCGCTACTCCCTGGAACATCTTGCTCCTCACTTGGCCACATCGTTCTCTCTTAGTCGCCATTACTCCAACCTTGAGACCGAACTTGCAGGTGTTCACCGCAAGAGACCGACTACTTCTGGATTTGGGGCTCTTGGACCAGATGGGCGACCAATTGCAGATCCTTTGCTCTTTGCGCACATGCCATGGCCTCCTTCTGAGGATCCTTCCCAGCGGTCGATTACGGGAAGTATGACGAGTCCTAGCGATTCAGGCCCATCTCGCAGTGCCGCTGGTTCTCCTGGTGGTACACCTAATTGGGACCCTACGTCTTTCGGCCTCGTCGTCGAGAGAGCGCACCACTGGCACGAGTCCAGGGAACTGTGCTGGAGACGGTTATTTTGCATCTGCGCCGAAATCAACTGCTCCGGCAGAGAGTGGCCGATCTAACAAGAGCTCCAAAGAGCTTTCTTTAGCAGCGCAGAGTCGTTCAAGTAGCTGGAGAAGCGTGCAACCAGAAACGTCTTCTATAGAGAGTGATACAGGTGGCCAGGGTATCGGTCGTGCCGAAGACACATTACAAAACGTGCTGAAGAAGAAAGCTGCGTCGTCAAACGAGGCGGCAAGGCAGGATTCCCGTGGGGTTCAAAAAGACAACGATGAGTTGGTCAAGCAGCTCGCGGCGCAGAGTTTGTCGGATCAGACTGCGCACAAACACACGAGGCTTCATTCCTACGGGGCTGAGTTCTCCTCCACTTTCCAGTCCCTGCCTTCAGGGGCTATGGTTCAGACCCCTTCGGTAGCGACACCATCGGCACCATCGCTACAACGTCAAAACACCATCACGACTGCACAAGTTAGTATGCTTCCGCCGACCGACAGACTGAAGGGGCTTATGCTGGACTCTCTGCCTGCACATGTATTTGTTGCCATGCCTGTCAATGGTGAAATCATGTGGGTAAACAGCAAATATCTCACATATCGTGGGCAAACCATCGCGGACCTCGTTATGGACCCATGGGGCAGTCTTCATCCTGAAGACCGCGATATGTACTTGCAACAGTGGACCACCGCTTTGCGTACCGGTGATCCATTCGCCCATGTTGTCCGGATCCGCCGTTTTGATGGTGTTTACCGATGGCACCAAGCTCGTGCCGTTGCTTCAAAAGATAAGAGGTTTGATTATTCAGTATATCGGCTCCTATATGGATATCCATGACCAGAAGGTCGCGGAACTCAGAGCCGCTCGCCAGGAGGAAGTCGAAGCCTCGGAGGCCAAGCATCGGTTATTGGCCAATCTGATACCTCAGATAATTTTCACTGCTACCGAGGAGGATGGCATCACATTTGCCAATCAGCAGTGGCTGTCCTACACCGGTCAAGCCTTTGACGACGCCATGGGAGTGGGTTTTATGGACTATGTCCACCCGGACGACTTGGCCAAATGTAGGATACCAACCGAAAAGTTCTCATCTACCCCCACCAAACAGGCTGGACCGGGAACCTTGTCTCGTAACACGAGTTCAAGCAGCAGTTCCACGTACGACTTACCTGCAGGCCGACTCGGGGAGCTTGCAAAGAAGCAGGGCATCGTGAAGGTAGCAACCGATAGTACTGGTCGGCTTTCTTACACCGCCGAACTGCGGTTAAGGTCCAAGTCGGGAGAATACCGGTGGCATCTGATCAGATGCGTGGAGATTGATACCATCGACTTTGGCACTGGCGAGAGCTCATATTTCGGATCGGCAACCGATATCAATGACCATAAGCTCCTCGAAGAGAAGCTGAAGGAGGCGATGGAGTCAAAGAGCAGATTCCTCAGCAACATGTCCCATGAGATACGCACACCCCTGATCGGTATCTCTGGTATGGTCAGTTTCCTCCAAGATACGGTGCTCAACGAAGAGCAACGAGACTATACCAATACGATTCAGACGAGCGCAAACAGTTTGCTCATGATCATCAACGACATCCTCGATCTTTCCAAGGTGGACGCGGGTATGATGAAGCTTAACTTTGAGTGGTTCCACACGCGGTCACTGATTGAAGATGTCAATGAATTGGTCTCGACAATGGCAATCGCAAAGAGACTGGAACTGAATTATGTGGTCGAGGAGGACGTCCCATTCTGGGTCAAGGGCGACAAGGTCCGCATCCGCCAGGTGCTCCTCAACGTCATCGGAAATGCAATAAAATTCACCGCTCAAGGGGAGGTCTTCAGTCGCTGCAAGGTTCTTGTCAACCCCGAGCCAGAGTTGGGCGACGCGGAGATCGTACTCGAGTTCTCCATCATCGATACGGGCCGTGGATTTACCAAGGAGGAGGCGGAGCTCATCTTCAAGCCCTTTAGCCAAATCGACGGCAGCAGCACTCGCCAGCATGGCGGCAGTGGGCTTGGCCTCGTCATTTCCAGACAGCTCGTTGAACTTCACGGGGCAAGATGGATGGCACCGCCGAGCCTGGTAAAGGTTCCACCTTCACATTCTCGGCGCGCTTTGGTCTACCTACCGATACAGACCATCCAGATGTCGTCGTTACGCCGCCGACAGAGACAACCTCGCCGCCATCCGAAGATAGTAGCACGCGGACGGCGCGGCCGCAGGCGCTTGACAAGGTAGCCGCTGGTTCTCAGGCGACTTCTAGTCCTGGTTCCGAGGTCGCTGTGAGGTCTCCCACACTTGACTCGTCGGCGAGCTCGGACCCCTCGGTCAAATCGGTGCCCTCTCAGGCAACTGCCAGGTCGTCGGTATCATCGGTCAACGTGGGGCTGACGCATTTCAGTGAGGCTGCCAAAGCAAGCGGACAAGACCTGTCGCAGATGAAGTTGGAGATGCCTTCGGGGCGGCTGTCCCCAAGCGGCTCACCGACGCCTGGCATTACCAATCTTGCCGGCCCCATGGACCAGTTCCGACCACCGATGTACTCCATCCTCATTGTCTGCCCACAAACCTACAGCCGAGAAGCAACGGCCAAACACATCGAGATGACTCTTCCCAAGGATATCCCGCATCAAATTACAGCCTTGGCTACTGTCGAAGAGAGGCGCAGAAACTGATCAGCGGCGAAGAGGCGGTGATCTTTACCCACATTGTTCTCAACCTTGGCTCTCCGGAGGAAATCATCTCCTTCATCGGCAAGATAATGGCAACTGCCGCCGAAACGACCTCTATACTAGTACTGACCGACTCGATGCAACGCCAGTCGGTGCTGAAGCTCATTTCTGACAATGGCCACCAGAAGCTTGTGGCGGATCACAAGGTCTCGTTCGTCTATAAGCCTGTCAAGCCCTCTCGGTTCGCTGCAGTGTTCGATCCCGCGAAGTCGCGCGATCTCAGCATTGACAGAAACCGGTCAAGCGCCCTCCAAATGGTCGAGACCCAGAAGCAGAATCTTCTCGACGTTGAGAAGCGCATTGGCAACAAAGGGTACAAAGTCCTTCTTGTCGAGGATAACCCTGTGAACCAAAAGGTGCTCGTCAGGTATTTGAAGAAGGTTGGCATCGTGGCAGAGATTGCTGCCGACGGTGTCGAGTGTACAGAAGCCGTTTTCTCCAAACCTCCCGGCTTCTACTCGCTTATTCTGGTAAGTCACCCCATCTCAAGCCATGTATTCGAACCCGGTCTCTTGCTAACAGTATGCCCATGTAGTGTGATCTGCACATGCCGCGGAAAGACGGCTATCAAGCCTGCCGCGAGATTCGCGGGGTGGGAGAAGGAGGGGAAACACACCAAACTCCCCATCATCGCTTTATCGGCAAACGTCATGTCGGACGTCCAGGAGAAATGCGTGGCGGCCGGCTTTAGCGACTATGTCACGAAGCCTGTCGACTTTGGCGACTTGAGCAATGCCATGTCCAAATATTTTTAAAATACTGATACCCTCTTCTTCGATTCCATTTTTCTCCCTTCTTTCTTTTCGGGTTATTACTTTCGCTACTGCTTCTGCTTCCACTGCATCAAACCAAACCAAGCCGGCATTGAGCATTGCTGCATCTTCATGGCGTTTTCTGTCCAAAATGTGCCTCTGAAAAAAAAGGAGAGGCTTCTGCCTTTACACACGAAGCATTGGTCTTATTATAGAGGCTCGGCCGGGCTTTGATGCGAATTGTCCACAAAGGAGTCAGGGGTGGTTCTCACGGTCATAGATGGCGTGTCTATATGTATGATTCTACAACGGATTCTTCTAGGGAAGGGCAAGGGAGTCTTTTAGACACGGGTCAATTTAGCAGGTCCTTCCAGGGGCTAAAAGGCTAGGCTAGGCTAGGTCAGGTCAGGTATATTGGTTGGTCTTCTGGAAGGTGGACGTGCCCTTGGATTTGTTATTTTCATGATGGGAGGGATCATCGGCATTGCGTCTGTCTACCCGGGGCCATAGGCTACTCGGTCACAACTGGATTTGCATGTATTGTGGCTAACTGGGAGAAGCCCAGAGACACTTTTCAGAGTGCCCGAGCCTTGTTTTTTCTTCGTCTCGTTAACAACGGCTGTGCTGTGTGTGTTGTTGGTCTGCTACGTGCGTGTTGTTTCAGATGGGAGGGATTGCATGGCGCACAGTCAGTCACATGGGGGACGGAGCGAGGATTCTGTGTTGTCATCTAGTTCTTGTTGTGATTCGCGATTGACATGAATACCATATATACCATGCCTCTTGCGAAGGGGGGCCGATTCTAATTCTATCAATCTTCTTCTAAAAAACTTCCATGATGTGCCTCGAACTTGATGGGGCTTGTGTGAGAGCTTTTCCCTCCCTCCCTTAATCCTGGATCTCGATTCCATCAACTTTTTGAGTAGAATCAATCCCCTTATTGCTGTGAATGACGCACTCCCTACTTCTTCCCTGGCCCTGGATGTCGATAGAATCGACAAAAATTTCCTCGGTGCTTGATTCCTTGAGTACTGCTGCCTTGAGTACTGCCTCCATGAGTATTGCTTCCTTGAATACTGCTTCCTTGAGTTCTTGCTTCTTATGTGGTTTTTTCTTCTTGTTGTTCCCTTTTGGTCCTTTTGGGGGAGTTTGGAGTTTTTTCTGCAGTCTTCGGTCGTTAAGCAGTGCTTTCTTTAAGCACTGCTTCCCTCAGTACTGCTTGCTTAAGTATTCTTCATACGGCCACTGTTCTCTGAGGGGCGGCCGATCGAAAATCAAACTGTTTATCCGTACAGTTGTTGCGGTGGATGGACCATGTGGTTGAGACCTTCCCTGGTCCAAGATCTCGAGTCCATCAACGCAAATACCATCAGTACTGTTTCCCTCAGTACTGTATATGCGGCCTCTGCTTTCTTGAGGCGCGGCCTTCCAAAGGAATCAAAGCCAATATCTACAGTTGTCGCGCTTGTTGGACTGCGAGCAACATCTTCCCCTGACATGAGATATCGATTCCATCAAGACGAATTGCTTGTTGCGAAGGATGCCTCTGTTCTCTGTCTGAGGCCGGTCCAACAAAGAGAAATCCGTACATCTATCCATACAGTTGTTGTACATACAGCCTGAAGAGCTTGCTGTAAACGAGGCCTCGGGTCTCTGCCGGACCTGACCAAAAAAAGAAGAGAGGAGAAAAAGCCATGTACTCGTACAGTCGTGTTGTGTTCAGCCTGAACGCCTTGTCAAGCAGCCAAAAAGAATAAGTATAAGAGAGTAGAGAAATCATGAATCGTGAACCGTGTCACGTTTCATAATACATAGCGCCCCTGGCGCTCCAAAAATTGGGTATGTGGTCGTACATGGAGTCCAACAAAATGAAGATTGTGGGTTGTGGGCGAGTGGGCGAGTGGGCGTGAATATGGTGCCCAAGAAGGCAAGGCAAGAATAGTAAGCGTCGTGTGAGTACCGTAACCGTCTGATAGCTGCTTGTTGTGCCTGGCCAGCGCCAGCAAATAATCGTAAGACGGAAACCAACCTCTCATGGGAATTCGAGACAGCGAGTACCGATGGGGCCATGCTCGCGCGGTTTGTCGGTGACTTGAAGACACCGTTGCCCACTGGACGTTCATCCTCTCTGGTGTCTATTCTCAATACCGACCTGGTCCAGCTAGAAAACTAAAAACACTTGTAAAAACTGATGGGAATGAACCAACATAGGAGGACCAGGGGGAGACTTGAGTAAATAGTGGGGTTCGAACCCACCAAGAAGGAGACAATTCAGGGATGATGCGCGCCTAATAACAACCAGTGATTTCTCGTCACCAATTCACCTTACGAGCTTGGTCTCGCTGGCCCAAGCGTGAAACGAATGGATGAGTGCTGGGGTCGAACGATGATAGGAGGGGGCTGGGCTGGGCCAGACGAAGCGTGTTGATTTGAGTCGTGCTCACATAAAAGGCGTTACTTTCCAGGAGAAGGTCATGTGTCGGAGGTTGTTTGTCGTGTATACCGGGGGAAACTGTTGGGATCGAACCAACATTCGGGGAGAGCAAGGCTGGACAGGCATATTGGAATGGCAATGTGAACCCATTCTGAAGTGGCACAACCAAATAATGACCAGCCTTATCGTTGGGGTTTGCTTATCACACCCTCTTGATCCAATTGGATAAGAGCTGAGACGTAAGTAGAAGGAAGTATGCTGGGGACAAGCCAACACGGATGAGCAAACCTGACTAGATTTTCGTCACAAGGTATGGGGATCGAACCCAAGAAAGAAGAGTCGAAGGGTGCAGAGTCAGCAGCCGGGCCAAGCGGAGACAACTGCGGTACGTGATCAATATTGGTATGAGCCAATTAGGGGGCGGATGAGGTCAGGGTACGGCCATCGATATGGGAATGAGCCCATAGAGAAGAGGCAAGATCGGTAGATTCGATAGCCGGTGCCTGCTCATCAGACAAGCCTGTTTGAGCTGAGACAAGTACGGCGTGACTGGCAATTGTAAATCCTGATCATATAGTCGCGTGAGCAGCCCAGTCGTCGTGATGGCATGCGTGGTAGTTACTGCCGAGCGCCCGTTCCAAAAAACGACTTGTTGCTGCTGGTATCGGAGTTGGAGCCCTCATCGGAGTCGTAATCAGTATCGGGACTGAAGTATCGGCCGTTAATGCCCTGAGGGGTTCGATAGCTGAATGACAGTTTCGTGTTGGTAACAGGAGAAGCGGTGACATTCTGGGGCGGAACAGGCGAAGACAAGTTAGAGGTCCGGGGGCCGGGAGGAAAGGAAGTCAAAGAAGACGGCAAGTCTTCTTGGCCGACGGATGAGTCTTCCTTGTTGACGGACGAGTCTTCTTGGTCGATAAACATGTCTTCGTGGAAGTAAAACCTGCCGCCTTCACCCTGACGAGGGAACCTGGGATCAACAGATGATGAGGCATCTATGTCCATCGGTTCTTCAAGACGACTCTGTTGGAGGCCGGCTGATGGCGATCGGTCTATGTCCATCGCATCATCGACAAGACGCCGAATATGTTGCTGTTGCTCGGGTGTGTCCCAAAGGGGCGGCGAGAGAGAGCGACGGGGAGAACGACGGGGAGAGCCTCTACTGCTACGGCGAGGTCGTGGTGATCCATCGTCACTGTTAGAGTCGTCACTGCTGAAATCAGGACAATAGTACATGCCACCGAAACCTTGCGGCTCCCGGCGACGGTTCGCCCGACGCTGACGCCGCAGAGAAGCACGTGAAGGGGCAACGGCAGGGAGATCAGGCTGGCTCTGGTGCTCTAGTGCTTCCTGCTGGAGTCTCTGCTGCGCTTGTTGTTGGAGTTGTAGCTGCAGCTGTTGTTGCTCCATCTGTCTCTGCTGCTCCAACTGCTGTTGGTGTTGCTCCATCTCTTGTTGTCGCTCCAGCAGCTCCTCCTGTGCTCGCTGATCCTGTTGTTCCAATTGCTGGCGGAGCTGCCGTTCGTGCATAATCCGAGCAATCTGATCCTGAATGAAGGTAACAGAAACGTTCCACGCGGTAGCAATGCGGGACTGGACGGCACGCTGACCGGTTTGGACGATGCGGCGGAGGAATCCAGGTCGGCGCTGCAGCTGGTCCATCTCGTGAAGAGCCCTGTCCCTCGCGCGCGTACGTCTGACACCATCGGCGACACGGCTATTATTGCTCGACCCGGTGCTGTTGCTGCGGGTGCTGCCTCTGCTGGTGCGGGAGACCGGAGACGAAGATACACGGTTGGGCGAACGGCCCGAGAACTGACGACCCAGACAACGCTGACGTGCTTGCTCTCTGGCCCGGTCCATCAGTTCCTCTCGCTCGTTCTGCGTTCGCTCCTCCCGGTTTTGCATGACCTCGTCGACGTCTGACGTGAGGGGAGCGGAGGTTGACAAGCCGTCGGGGGTAGCGGCGACGGGGGCAGGATCAGGAGGGGCTTCCGGCAGACCCACCGGCGTGACGGGCTGTCTCTTGGAGTGGTCCGCGCCGATATTGCCGGAGAAGAACGCCTTGAACATACGGTCCTGCTTGGTCCGACCCGGTGGAAGGTCCCTGGAGAGGGATCCATACCGGTCGTTTCGGTAAGGGTAACCCGAGACCCGACTTCCATACAGCTTTGGCTTGCACTTGAAAAGTTGCAGCTTACGGGGCTGCGGAGAAGCGCCAGAGACGGCGGCGATGGCGGACATGGCGGCTTGGGTCGCGGCCGGGCTAGAAGTAGTAGATGCTGCTCGTTGAGTGCTACCGTCCTCCCCCTCAACACAGAATCGCTTGCCGCGGCGGGCAGCGCGCAAGGCGGCGGCGTGCTCGGAGTCTTCATCCTCCTGTTCGTTGTCTCCCTCGTTGTCGATGTCTCGGAGCCGCTTCTCACTACGACCGCCCGAGCTGGGGGTCGCGGGGAGAGGGGACGACGTCGGGATTGGCTGGTCCCAGCCCGGAGCAGAGAAGGCGGCAGCCGGAGTGCTGGGGGAAACGGGAGTACTAGGGGCAACAGGGACGGCGGCGGTAACAACAACAACAGCAGGAGGGCTGGGAGAGAGGCGGCTACTGCCAGTGGTGATGGCGGCGGCGGCAGAGACGGGAGCAGAGATACTGGTGACATTCTCCTCAGCTAGATTTGTTGTTAGTCTGTACTCGCTGAAAAGTGAGTCCGAATTGTTGCGGATGTAACACTTACATTGGTTGGCCGAGCTGGCACTGGCCTTCCCATTGGCGGTCACAGCCGGGGAGCCAGGCTTGTAGGACTTTCCAGATCTGGTCGGCATGGTGCCCTTGTTGAAGAATGTCAAGTAGAAGCTGACAAGGATGGTGAAGGTCGTGATGACGATCAGGTTGGGAATAAAATCTACCGAGTAGCAGGTAGAGATTATGAAGAATAAAATGAAGAAAAGAGCAAAAAGTCGAACAAGTTCCAGGCACGATGGCGTGGTAACGATGTAGGAAGTGAAAGGTCTTTTCAGAAAGCGTGGTGTGAACGAACGAAGGTCGATTACAGATCCAGACTTGCGCGAGAAAGTTGAGAATGACTTCGTGCGTGGCAGGAATTTTCTCAGAGGTAACAAGCTGGATGTTTATGTATGCAGCAGCCCACCAGGAATTATTCGCTGCATTCAATGGCGAGGGACAGCCGGCCTAGCAACAGAGCAGCTCAGGTACATGTACAAAGTACTTTCTTACGAGACACGACACTCAGTTTCTATTCACCTACTGATCACGTATCGGTTACCAAGTTGGATAGATTATGTAGGGCTAATGCTGTTCTAACTAAACCTCCCAAGATGGTAGAGCTGCTGGTTGGCGATGCATGCTCTCTCCCCTATCTTGCTGCTGGCCGATATGCCTTGGATCAGCGAGTTGCACTAGCAGCAGCTGGAAGACACGATCCCCTGAAAACAGCAATGGATCTTGGAGTCTGCTAGACGTATCTTGGCTCGTAACATGTAATGCTGAGGACATACATGGCTTGCCCTTTTCCGACCCAATTACTTCGGACTTTTTGAATCGTGAACACTAGACAGCCATGGCCGCTTGCGCCGCAGTATTGAGAGGCAGATGCTTTAAGTGAATACGTCCAACAAAGCTGTATACAGAGGAACATCCAGAATACGATGTTTGGAGAATCAAAGGCCAGGACTGGTTGTTGCTATGATAGGTCCCATGTCAGTTCTGCGTGGAGATCCACCCCTCATGAAATAGGGGAACTTGGAAAACCAATACATAGGATGGCATGACTACAAGATGTAGCAACTGATAAAAACCGCCGGTGGGGATCAAGAACATCGAAGTCCGATATTGGACTCGTTGGTGTCCTGCTGCTCTCCGTACTGGCATGCGAACCGTAGATTGAGCCAAGCAAGATAGGGGGAGGAACAAACTCACCAGATATCGGCAATCGTCTCATCTCCAGGCTGAATCTCAGCATTCAGGTGAACCACAGGGTAGAGAATACACCAGACAAACCATGGGTAGCACTACACACGAACATACTGTATTGGGTATATCCTACGTAAACAGCAAGAGACATTCCTATTTACCCATGCGATGCGTGAACACACAATTTCCGTGGTGAAAAGCGAACATCACCGGCACGCCCATTTGAACCTCGTTTGTCTCGTCTTCGTATCTCGTCCGTTGCCCAGCCGTTTCCCCAGACTTGACCCCTTATAGTACACTGCCTCGGAAACTCTTATCTTCCCTCTCCGCCTTTTCCAGGTCCTCCTCCTTCTCTCGCTGGTCAGAAGCGTCATCGTCCTTCTCTCGCTCATCGCCGCCATCCTCGCTGCCGTGATCCGAAGAAGTTGCTGGCGTGGGCGCATCACCAAGCCTATTAACGTGCGTCCCGTTCGACTTCAGATGTTTACCATCGCTCTTGTCAGACTTCTCCGACTTGCTCGTGCCATTCGTGCCGTTGGTCGTTTCTTTGCCCTCCTTAACCCGCGCGGCTCGGTCGGCTAGCCGCTTTCGAGCATCATCCTCGCTCATCTCGGCATCGCTGTTAGCGCCAGAGTGGGTGCCGCCGAAGTCGCGACCAAGGTGAAGCAGGTTAATAGGTTTGTTGGAGAGGGACTTGTTGGAGGGAGACTTTAGGGCGTAGCGCAAGCGGTCTTCCACCGTGATGAAGGAAGGCGTGCCGTCGGGCGATGATACTACGTCCTCACGAGCCCTGGTCACGTCGATGGAGGGTGTGATCAGCCCACGCGGATCGTCCGAGTCATCATCTGAATTATTGGGCCGTCTAATCGAGTTGGTTCGCCGACTGGCAATCGTGCCGCGAAGGCCGTTGATGCCGTTCGAGTTGGCAGGCGTTGCGCTGGCTTGGGCCGCGCTCTTCTCGTCAACAAGACGTAACTCTGCTAGATCTCGCCGGATCTTGAAATGTTGGCCATGGCTACACCCCTCTGGGCAGCCACCCCATCGGCGCTGAACTGCTGGGGAAGCAGCTTGAACCTCTGCCGCCTTGATGAGGATATCCTTGGCAGACACGGGGCCGCCCTCCTTGAGGGACTCACGCTCCGCATCCTCCTTGGCCTTTAAAGCCGCCCTTTCCCGGCGTAATTCAGACCAGGTCCGCAATTTGTTCTCTAGTATGTATTTGCCTGAGTCCTCTTGCTTCTTCATGACCAGGAACTCGCAGTGGTTCACGTTACGCAAGTCCTCAAAATACTCGACGCTGAAGTGGTACCACTTCATCAAGAAGACACGGCTCATCAGGCCGTGCGTGACGAGGACACAGACGCTGGGGAAGTCGTCATCGCCAAACTGGCGCCATAGCGACTCGTTGAAACCCGAGACACGGTCGTACGCATCGGCGGCGCTCTCGCCGTTGGGGATGCGGTAGAAGAAATGGCCGTAGTCGGCGCGCTCCTGCCACATGCGCTCCATCTCGGCGCTGCATGGCTGGAAGTTGCCAAAATCTTGTTCGCGCAGTCTGGGTTCCTCGTAGACTTTGATGGAGTTTCGCTTGAACGGAGAGGGGTCCGGGTCGTCAGCGGTTAGCGTCGTCAGGATGCCCTCGGTCGTCTCGCGCGTACGTCGGTAGGGCGAGGTAAAGAACTGCACAGTGTCGTCGGCGCGAAGCAGCGACCTCAGGCGGCGGCCGGCCTCGTGTGCTTGCGTCCATCCTTCGGTTGTGAGCTTGACGCGGTGATCGGGGATGCTTTGGTGTATCTCTCTGTTTTCTAAGTGGGAGGTTGGTCAGGTCTAATGCGGCGCAAAGGGCATGCAATTTGTCAAAGGTCTGGTAGTACTTACTGTTGCCCTCCGACTGGGCGTGTCGAACCAGAATGATGAGGCGTGGTCGTCCCATATTGTGGCCTCACCTGGGTGTCGGGTGTCTGTGATGTCTCAGAGTTGTGTGGATGGTGTTGGCCGTGGTCGCGTGGGGGAGAGACCCTTGTACTGCAGATGCCTGGAAGGGTGCGCTGTACCACCTGATGACGAGACAAGAACTGTAATGATGAGCTCCTCGACTGCTCGATGTCACTCAAAGTTAAGTTTCTCTCTCTCTCTCGAAAAGGCAGGATGGAAACAAAACGGAAGCTTCTGGCTTCTGAGTCACAGAGGATATTGGTTTTTGATATTGGGAGGCTGCAGGCAAGGGTATGGATAGAAATAGCAACTAGTCGAATCTATATTTGGGCGCGAATGTCTTGGGAGCAAATGCAAGAGGCCGGCCGTGCCGTGACAGCTGTCTTCAGAGTTTGCAGTGTCTCTGTTTCGGACGAGGGAAACGGAAAGACAGCCTTCCATCATCTTAGAGCAAACGCTGAGGGTTTCATATGCTCGACTCTCGGTCCCCCTTGTTGCTTGTGCCCTCCGGGCTGGCTACCCCTCCCCGAAGTTGCCCCTTGGAACGCTCCCACCCTCAGCACCTTATCGACTACGGCCCTTCTGGATTCTGGAGGGGTAGGCCGTTTGATCATTGGCTTATCCATGGGCCTTGGACGGCTACGAGAGCGTTTAGCGGCCCATCTGTCCGGCAGAGCTTCAGCACCTTAGGCGCTCAAGGGCACTAAAAAACAACCCTGCTGCCGGCCGCATCTGACGAACCAGGTGTTCACGTTACAAATCCCGCCTGCCCGTCCTGCAGCAAGGGAACCAACAAGGGACCTAACGAGCCTAACCAGACCAGAAAGAGACCAAAAAGTCAGGTGAGGCTGACGATCCATTGCGAGTCTAGAGCCCATCAGCCTCTCAGCCTTATCGTACCATTTTCGCATCATATTTCATATCAGTTCACATGAGATCATATCATTAATTCGGTCCCTTACTCCATCACTTGGCGATTGCATTGGCCATCTGGCTTTGGCACCGAATCAAAGTTATCAGAGATAAGCGCGCGGCTTTCTCTCCGGGCGTGGTGGTCACTGCTGGTTGCATCCAGCAAACATCCGTTAATCGAAAAATCAGCTAATCGCCAACACCACACCGCAGCCAACCAGCCCAGCAACCTCGGTTCAATTACAAGAACCAACCGCCGCCATGTCCGGCGAAGGCCCCGAATCCATCCCGACCTCGGCGGACCCGCGCTCGAAGCGCCCGACGAAAAAGCGCGCCCTGACGCCCGTGTCCGAGCAGGCCGCGACCCTGGACGCGCTCTTCGCGCGGCCCGAGCAGGAGATCCGGCTCCCCTCGGACACCCACCGGTCCTCGCGCGGCGGCCTCGCGCCCCCGCCCGAGATTGTCACCAACGTGCAAGGCTCCTCGGCCGGCGCGGGCTCTGGCGAGTTTCACGTCTACAAGGCGAGCCGGCGGCGCGAGTACGAGCGCCTGCGCCTGATGGACGAGGAGGTGCGCGCAGAGAAGGCGACCGAGGAGTTCGAGAAGAACCGCGAGGAGCTCGAGCGCCGCGACGAGGAGAAGACGCGCCGCAACCGCGAGAAGCGCGAGAAGATGAAGGCCCGCAAGGCCAAGGCCAAGGACAAGGTCCAGGGAGGAGGCGCCGCGGCGAAGGACTCGGCGGCGACGGCGACCAATGGCAACGTGAATAAGGGACCGCGCATCGTTGTCAATAAGAGAGACGATGACGGCGACACCGATGTCAAGGATGCGCCGGCTAGCGCAACTCAGGAACCGCAAGGCATCGTCATCGAGGAAGATTAAACATATTTACGGATTACGGAAAAGAGATACCCCATGGGCAGACCAAGAGAGAGCTCATTTTTGTATGATAAGGAACATTGGGAAGCACGGGAGTCACTGCCGTCTGTTGGCACAGCACGGAAGATATCATGCTAAAGCAGATTTCACGTACAGCCTTGGAATGCATCAGGATTGGCTGCAGAGCCGTCATATTCATCTATCTCATCAGAACTTTGTCAGAACCAGATATTGGTACAAAGGTATATGTAATGACTCTTTCATGACCAGCCTTCAACGCCTCTAAGTTGTCTATTCATCTCCTCCGCCCATGCCAGCGCCCATTTGTTGCGCCTTCTTGGCACTGCAGATATCGTCCACCCGCAGCAAGAGGCAGGCAGCCTGAGTGGGTACGTTAGCTTAAATGTACTTAGATAGGGGTTATGTAATGGAACTTACCTCAATAGCTGTCTTGATGCTCTGCAGCTTAATAGCTTCAGGCTCCCAGATACCGTACTCCTTCATGTCTGCAAGGGTGCCGGCCTCGCCATTGATACCCCAAGTGCAGTTGCCCTCAGCATGCTTCGCCCTCAGCTCAGTGAGCACCCTGACGGGGCTGGCACCGGAGTTCTGAATCAGAGTACGGGGAATGACCTCGAGAGCGTCTGCTACGGCCTTATACGGCCACTGCTGTACACCCTCAATGCCCTTCGCCAGCTGGTTCAACCGGACGGAGACGGCCATTTCGGTAGCACCGCCACCCGGTGACAATCTCGGCTGGAACATGACGTTACGGGCGACACCCATGGCGTCCTGCAGGTTTCGCTCGATCTCGTTAAGGATGTCTTTGGAGGGTCCACGCAGCAAAATCGTGCAGGCCTTGGGCGATTTGCACTTGGTCAGGAACGTGAAGTACTCGTCGCCAATCTTCTCGATCTCAAAGAGACCGCACTGAGTTCCAACATCCGACTCCTGGAGGTCCTCGGCACGATTGACGATAGTTGCACCGGTGGCACGGGCGATTCTGTTGTTGTCCGTCTTTCGCACTCGTCGGATCGCTGTGACGTTGGCCTTCATGAAGTAGTGCTGTGCCAGGTCGGACACACCCTTCTCCGTGATGACGATATCCGGCTTTACGGCTAGAATGGACTCGCACATGGCCTTAATTTGCTCCTCCTCGATCTGCAGAATCCGGTTCCAATCCTCTTCCTTGCTGACTTCGATCTGGGTTTGCGACTCGCCCTTCTTGTACTCCAGCGGGCAGTCGAGCAGCACGATTCTGGGGTTCTCGATCTTGCGGCGCATATTGGGATGTGTGATATCTTTGTTGAGCATGACTCCGTCCAGAACACAGCTGTCCTCGATCTCGCCACCCGGCACCTTCTCGACACGTGCGTACCGCTTGATGTCGACTTCGCGCTTGCCATTGGTCTCCCACGTAACTGTCCGCACAGCAGTCAAGGCCAACTTGCACATGAGTTCAGTCCATCTTGACACAAACTTGGTACCGATGGAGGTCGAGATCAGGTTGTTCATAGCCTCGTCGTCGTTGATATCAACCGGGAGGGGAGATCTCGTCGATAATCTCCAGGGCGTCCTTCAGGGCCCGCTTGAAGGCCGAGATGATCACGACGGGGTGGATGTTGCGCTCCAGCTGGGGGAGAGACTGAGCCAGGATCTCACCGGCTATAACATCATCAGCATTGGTTGTCAAGGCTTGGAGATATGGGTTGCGTACCCAAAACAATAACCGTTGTTGTACCATCACCGACCTCCTCGTCTTGTGTTCGGCTGAGCTCGATCATGCTCTTCGCGGCGGGGTGGGACACTTCGATTTCTCGTAGAATTGCATGGCCGTCGTTTGTGAGCACAATACCGCCCATGGGATCTAACAGCATCTTCAGCATGGCTTTCGGGCCCAGACATGATCGAATGATATCTGCGACTCTGCGGGGGTCTGTTAGTCGGGTCGAGTCGAGTCGAAGCGAGTCTTGCGTGGGAAGAGTAAACGTACGTCTTGGCAGCAGCGATGTTAGACATCTGGGCCTTGCGGCCAGTCTGCCTCTCACCACTCTGGGTGTCTAGCGAATTCGTTGTCAGTCAGTCAATCAGTCCTGCCGTGTTGCAAAGCTGGCAACACATATCATGATATCAGGGTCCTAGCTTATGGAGGGGCTCACTCATAACAACAACCGGGGCCTGCATCTTGAGCGACGCTTTGTGACGGGCTCTGGGGGATTCGTTGGCGATTCAACAGGCGTGGATTCTCGATAGGAGCTCGAAAATACCAAATGAGGGGCTAGACGGTCGATGTTCGCTGAAATTACTATCCTCCTGGCGGCCTTCTGTTGACTTCCACAAAAACTTTTGGGAGAGCTATCATCAAGCTGGAAAATCAGTTTTACCGCCTGTTTTTCTGCCTGGTACCTGCCTTGCCTCCATGTGAGGTGGCATGCCAAGTACCTTTTCGGGTCCGTGCGCTGCCATCTCTTTGGTGGGGGCGGGGAAGCTCAGTTTTCCAATAATTAAGTAGGTACCTACCTAATATACGGAGAAGCAACTGTCTCTCACACTCTCTCCGTTGTGGCAGGAAGGTGCATGTTCACGTGAAGGAAGAAGAAGAAAAAGAAAAAGAAAGTGAAAGTGAGGGCGGACATGTATGATGATTAGGACCAAGACCACTTTGGCTACATCTTGGCAATGGAAGCAAAGCGCTCCTCCCATCTGTCATTAGGAGTACCACATGTCTACTGTATTTCTATAAAGCATAATACGGAAGGCGATTAATTTGGTCAATCAATATATTATCAATTCAGTTACTTGGTCTTTCCCAGCGTACGACAGCCATATCGTACATGTAGACTAGTAAGAGGTGGTTGTCCTTCGGTTGTTCGCCGAGTCGGATCACGCCCGACACCGGCCCGGCTAAGAGCGGCAGGATCCGGCTCCGATAACCAGCCGGTGGCGTCGGTATGCCTGCGCCAGTAGCCCCTCAGGATCTAGTACGAGATAAGGATCGGGATAGTCTAACATATTAGTTGCTGTCCTATCCCCCTTCCACCAACCCGAATGCTTGTCCAGCTCTTCCATTTTGGCACATGAGAGCGTTCCTCAGACTTGTCAAGTTGAACATTCAGTTTCAGATCCAGGCACTCCAGCCCCTACCTATGGCTCCGTCGGCGATCTCGGAGCTCGCTCCAACCGTACTCCAGACCAAGAAGACAGACAATGTGATTGACAATGGGACGGCTGCCGTCGGGAAGGAGCCAACGCCGCTTGAGGCCATTTCCCATGGCGCCGTGATGCCAGGTACATTCATCCCTTCACCTATGTTCTCTGTCTTCAAATCATGGGACTGCCCACATGTGATGCTAGCGATGATTTCATTACTATTGCCAAGCTATCTGTCAAAGAAAAGCCCAGTACGTGATCTAATGCCCGAAAACTAGGCATACCAACGTTTCCCTCCTACACGGAACACCGCAAGCACATCCTAGTGCACATGGCGGCGACCTTCCGCTACTTCGCGCGCCACGGCTTCACAGAGGGCCAGAGCGGGCACATCTCAGTAAGCAGCATCCGGGCTTGATTCCTCCCCAATCCAGTGCGCCTTGGGAAGGGTAGAGCAAGCTGCTCACTTAGAAGCTGCATACAATCCTACACGAGGCGTCTAGTGTATGTCCTGGAAGAGCCATACTGACGAGGAGGCCGACAGGTGCGAGACCCGGAGCACCATGGGTACATGTGGATGAACCCCCTGGGCGTCCACTTCGGCCTACTGACAGCAGGCCACATGATCTGCATGGAGATCGAAACCGGCAAGATCGTAGGCGGCGGCAAGCCGGCCCAATCGCTAACCGCCAACGCCGCAGGCTACCTGATCCACTCGGCGATACACAAGCGGCGCCCGGGGGACATCCACGCCATCTGCCACGCGCACACGGACGCGGGCCGGGCGTGGTCGGTATTCGCGCGGCCCCTGGACATGCTGAGCCAGGACATCTGCAACTTCCACAACGCGCACGCCGTCTACGCGAGTTACGGCGGCATCGTCTTCGCCTCCGACGAAGGCGAGCGCATCGCCGACGCCCTCGGCGCCCGCAACAAGGGCGCCATCCTCATGAACCACGGCCTGCTCACCGTCGGTGCCACCGTTGACGAGGCGGGCTTCATGTTCGGCCTGCTCGACCGCGGCTGCCGCCACCAGCTGCAGGTCGAGGCCGCCGCCGCCAACGGCCACCTCAAGAAGAACATCATCACCGACGAGGAGGCCGCGTACAACTTCAAGATGGCCAGCGAGGAGAACGCGCTCTACCGGGAGGCTCAGCCGGACCTCGAATACGAGTTCGCCATGGCGGGCGGGGAAGAGGTCCTTGCCAAAGGGTTCGACGCTTTGCAATTCTTCACGTCATCATAGGAGAGGAGAGGAGAGGAGAGGCTTGCTTGCCTGCTTGCATGGGCGGTTGAAACCGGAATGTTCAGCTCCACCAGCCGGGCCTCAGTTTGATGCAAATGTCGCTATACGTTTGCCAAACACATACCTACCGGTACACGTATGGGGACCGACGGACTGTTTGGCCATGTTTGCGGCGTACTGTGTGCAAAGTTGCATAGGCGGATGGACATTGGACAAACCAATACTACAGCTTTCCCATAGCACACAAACTGTTTTTCCCCCCCATTTCCCACCGGTTTGCCCGTTTCCCGACGTATCCCGTAAGCTACCGTAAAGCCCGGCGGTCAAGCCCTCCGGGCTGGAGAAGAACATTCGACCGCTATTCTTCTCGTGGACCCTTTCCACGAATTACTGCCATGTACTACCACGCGTCGCCCTCCATTCTGTCCCTCCCTCCCTCGAAAATAGGGCCAATTCGGGAACGGGCCGCCCTACGGCTCCCTCCACGAGACGGGTGTCGGTCTATCGAACATGCCAGCTTGTCTCCCTACGAGTCTACGAGAACGCCGGGGGCGTGTGTATTTGAATCGTGAGGCTCCATCGTGCTCCATCTCCGGGGGAGTTCCTATAGCACCACGAGTATGTGGTCCTCCCAAGTATGTACTGTTGTCAAAGAGTCCCGAAGCCGTGCATCTAGACTGTACTTGCTACTGTACGAGTCGTACGTGGTGAAACAGCCGCCCAATGGCGTGTATTAACGAGGATCAGAAAAAAAGAAAAAACAAGCGTTGTAGTTCTTTAATTAGGCGTCGTTTTCAGTCAGCCAGATCCCACCCGATATATAGCACATACAGCACGACACAGTATAATCTCTTTGTGAGTGGTGTTGTTTCATTGACCGAGAAATGCTTAATCCCGAATCAAGTCTGAACATGTCTGGGTTCCCTGGCGGCGCCCCCAGCCTAGCAGAAACGAGGAAAAGAACTCACTCACACATTCCGAAAGCCACTGGTTGATTCTATTTTGATCTAAGGGAATATGCCCGAAACATAAGCACGTAGTACCACGTGGACCAAGCTCTGAACACAACGGTGAAAAAATTTCAACAACTCTTTCTCTTTGGCAGTACCGATGCCTGTTCTCGTCAAAGACACCGACAAGAAGGAATTCCAGTGTGTAATATCGATCCATCGCATCGAATCCTCTCGTACCTGCGTTTCTGGACCATACACACAGTGTGGGCCTCGGAATCTGATCCGGACGGGCATTTCCATCAAGATTGTTGGCTCCTCCCAAGCCCCAGCCAGGAGAGAGCCAGGAGCCAGGAGCGAGCGAGGCAGGGGCAGGCAACAAGCAGTTCGGTGAGTGGGATCTAGGCTGCTAGGAATGCAGCCCTGTGGTGTAGGATATGATAGCAAAGACAGAGCAGAGAGAAACAATGGAGTTATTCAGGGGACGGATGGCTTCCCTATTCGCCTAAATTCGAGATGAACTGAAAATTTCCCACCTTTGCTGAAACGGCCTGTCGAGTCATTACGGTGGGACCCTCCCTATACACCGTACTAAATACCAGAAGCTAGTCCTCAGGAGCCGGTCACCAGCGACGATGATTGCCATTCTATAGGGAACGCGATCGGGTATACGACGATGCACTGTAGGACAGACAGACAGGAAAACGACAGACCGAAAGAACTTTTCCTCTCACAAACCTCACTTCAACTTGGTTGGATACTTTTAGTCATACCCAGAGCTGAACTCTTGGCATCTAGCCTGGCCGACCATGCACCACCGAAAGTTGGAAAAGACCATACTTTCTGGCCCGTGTCGCAAGGCAAGGTGGTTGAGGACGCATCAGCTTATTGAGTTGTAAAAGCCGAGCCTGCGGTGCGAGGTGGACACGCAAGGCATCAATGCGTTGTAACTGGCGACCTTCTGGAATTTCAGTAGTCTGCTCGGGGAACGATGAAATCTGCCTCTCAACTCTGGTACGGGCCAGCCTTCCGCCTGATTACCGGCTCCACATCAGCCTCGTACTCCAGTCTATACTCCAGTGGATTATCATGCGTTCTTGGTTCCTATAGTCCATGGCGGTGGAAATCTCTTCACCCTGAGGTCACTAAGTCGGTAGAGTGAACACTAGGTAGAAGCTACTGTAGGTACAGTCAGGCAGCCTGTTCCTGCGCATTACGGACAGCTTGTGCCTTGCGTCCTGTCCCTGGAGGAAACGGCACGACTGCAGTGAAGCCTCACCTCTCGGTAGTCGGCGCCGGGCTGAGACCAGCAGTGGCTCCCTTGGGTCTCCGTAATTGGTATTGTTCTAGATCAAGTAGTACCGTGAGATCTCGGTGGCACCTGCCTGCCCCCTACAATGGTGACAACTAGGCAGTCGCACGACATGGCAATTAAGATTCGACAGGTTGCTGGCAGAAACAGAGCATGCATGTTGAGGGGCCAGGATGTAGCATCGTCGTCGTCCTTGTATTGTAGGCAGTGGAAGCCCTCAAGCTGCTGTAATAGCGAGTTGTCTTGAATGGAGCCCCACCGAAGTCGCACGGGTAAGAAGCAAGAAAGGCTTTCCAACTTGGCAGACCGACGTCCACGAAAGGTCTCGAACATTGTGGAAAGGTGAGGCATGCGATCACGGAAAGGAACAAGCGAGGGGAAAAGGCGCCAAGGCGTCGCCGGCCATCACCAATGTTTCGTATGGCGCTGAGACAATCTAGAAAAGCGTGGTGACAGATTGGATGCTCTCTCATAGGAATGCATCGCCGCGCGCGCGCGCCCCGAGTGGGTTGCTGGGCGTCCCGGTGTGGAATTCGGTGGCTGACACGTTGGAAGCGTCGTAAAGGCGGACGCAAGCCACTCGTGTGGGTGTGTTTCTTTTTGTTGCAAGCTCTTTCGACGGCAAGCGACGGGACTGCTGGCTACATTACCGCTGGCGACGGCTACCTAGCACAGTGCACAGTACCCGGGGCCGTAGAAGAGACTTGACTTGTTGCACGGAGTGTGTCGTGCCACTATGAGACCCGTGGCGCTCCAGCACAAGACACCCAGGCATTGGCGCGGATGTACCGCGGAAACCGGCGTGGAAACGGTCCTCTCAAGAATTGATGGCTTGACTGACAGTGACGATGGAAGAAGCAGTGGCGCCGGCGCCGACCGCAGTCAAACCCAATTCCTGCGCCAACGGAAGAATTGGTTGCATTGCATTGCTTGTCACCTCCTTCTCGGCTACTAGTACACGGGCTTCCATGCCATATCGGAAAACACGCGAGGCAAGGGCAGTCAGTGCATACCTGTTGCTTTTTGCTTGCTCCTGTTGCAAAAAGTCGCTCGCTTGCAACTGTCGCGCGACGGGGGAAACTTGGCCCCTTTGCGTGCGCACATGATGGATACAGCAAAATTCGCACCTTGATGGGAACAGAAGAAAAGAAAAACGTATGATGTTTTGTTTGGTTGGATCCGGTAGATGTCATTAGTAGCTTGGGAGGGTGTTTGCTGCTGGACGATCCTCCATCGAGATCCAACAGCGCTGTAACTGTACCAGTCCAGCAAAAGCGCAGCAAAAGCCCAACAAGCCCACAGCGGGAGCGGGACTGATCGCGAAACCGACAGGGCAAGCCCCGGCAATCAGGGGTCTAGCAAGAAAATTATCCGACTCCTACTATGGCGAACCCGGTCAATATCGCGCCTTATGCACCTTATGTAATGCGCTACTTCAGCTTCTCATTGGGCCTCGACCCCCAAGTGAAACCAACAATAAACTTGGTGCTCATCCCGAGCCGTCCTGCGATCAACTGCGGATACAAGGCGACAAAGTCATGGCGATGCAAGTGCAGATGACCTTCGGCCAATTTGCCCATCAACCCATGCTGCATAAGGATGGGTCGCCTCGAACCGTCGTCGACGTGTGCACTTAATCTAGTGGTCTCTGGGCTGGGGGCCAGAGAGTCTAGAGGTCGGCGAGCACGCGAGGGAACGAATCGAGTTGCATCGCTCCCTCGCGAGGGCTCCTCTTGTTTGCCCGCGGTTGCATCAGACTCCATGCTTACCTCTCTCCCGGCACTCCCCGTCGTTTCCAATTGATGATCCACTGGGGTTGAGTCGGGAATCTCTCTTGAGACTCAACTCTTCCTCACCCGGGCGGGGTCGGTTCACAAACGACTGCATGCCGTGTATTTGTGCGCCTGCAGACAATCGTTCTACGGTGGGCCGGCGAAGGTGAGGGAGGGAGGCAGGGCATAAAACAACCTTCGCTCCATCGTTTGAGGCCAGCGAAGCCTCTGACGTCGTAGTGCTGACCTTGATGTCCCAATGGTTAGGGCTGGCAGGCGGGCGAAACAAGTCCGTAGCGCCGACGACGTCCGCCGCACATAAATCCTGGAAAGCGCCGTCGTCATCCCCCTCTCTGCTCCGTTGACATGCAGCAGAAACATATTGCGCACGCAATACAATAGGTGTCGTATTCGGCGCGAGGGATCGGCGCATAGCAGTGACGGGACGAGGGACGAGACCGCGACAGTCCTTCTCTCCTCCTTGTGAGCGAGTTTCTGGGCAGAGAACACTGATCGGCGCCTGCCAATGCCTTTAGCAGCAATTAATTCCATGCACACAGGATTGGAAGTAGGTCGCTGTAGGCCAGCATGTAGGCATGCTCTTTCTTCCATATGGCTCCTACAGCCTGCCGGGCCAGGTCGTTCGTTATGTGCAATCCATGTAAGCGCTTCTAGGCGGCAAAACGGCAGCAAGTATCAATGCTTAAGCGAGACCTGGCCTACTGGGAACACACCACCCCCTCCCCTACCAATGTCGAGTCAATGATGGCGGCAAATGAGGAAGACCGAAGACGAGGTGAAAATTTTCTACCAATCGCTGGAAATACGGGAGGGTTGCCTTTGCTCGGTCAAGGGAAGAAAGCCAGCCGCTGTACAAGGGAAATGCAGTGCGCGTCCCCCAAAACAAAATAAAATAAAAAATACGCCCGAGTTGACTGTACTGTGCCGCGCACTTCAAGACTTGGCTGTAGGCAGGCTGTATGCGCGCTCAGATGAGATGAGAGTCGTCTCTCCGACCAGGTTCTGGAAATTTTCAATGTAATGTCCAGAGCATTCCCGAACCGCGGACCCCGCCGGGGGGTAGAGGGAATAACACACGCCCAGACTTAGCGATTGGGTGGCATGGCAAGATGGCGAGAACAGACGAGGAAAATCTCTTCAAACTTTGCAGGGCAAGAGATTACCAATTGAGCTGCAAGGCGAAATGACGACAATAAAAATAAACATCAAAAAACGAATTCGGGGTCCGGAGGTTTGTCTTGAGACAAGAAGGTTCATGTCGCGCGGGTGGTCGTAGCAATAGCGCTGGGCATGGGGGTGCTTTGGGGGTTTGATTCGTTGATCGTGTTGCTGTAGTTGGATCTTTGACTTTTTGGCACATTATTTCCATGAGCTAACAGGTGCATAACCTTACGACTTGGCCAGCCTAGCCGTGTCTGTGTGGTTTTCGATTGCTGACCGCGCTCGATCGGGACTTTGAATTTGGATTTGGGCTGAAGAAGTTCAGTTGACGGCTTTCTACGATGCACCCTTCCCCTTCCCCTTCCCGAGCCTTCTCCTCCGACCTGGACTGCGGGATATTCTGCCACAAGGTTTTGGCCTGGCAAAGTCAAGCCCCTCCGGCTCCAGGGACACACGATGCAGCGATGCTTGCTCCGATCGGATCAGTCCACGTCAACAACGCACGCAGATTTCAGCCGGGAACCCATTGGTACGCATTTTCAAGAGGTGGTACAGCATCTTAGCACACTTTACGTAGGCACACCTGATATGCAGGATGGCATGCTGCTAAGGGGTGGTACATAGGTAAGGCAACATAAAGAAGAGGATGCCTCGGGTATACCGCTTACTTGTACATACAAAAACTACATCCTGTACCTACATGTCTCTCTATCCGGTTCTGGAAACCAGCCACCATACTCACGACAACCGCCCAAAACAAAGCAAGAGGGAAAAAAGAAAAGCATAAGGCTTATGGGATGACGTCCAATCAAGAGGCTCTGGCGGCCATTGGCTCTTCAGCACGCCATTGATCAAGTTGGGCGATGACCTCTCTATTTGGCTTTCTGACTTTCGACCAGGCCCTTAAACTCCACCCAGCCGTTAGAGCCTTGGAGGGACGAAGGAAAAGACGGACGAGGTCTATTTTCGCCCTGGGTTGGCCCCGGCTGGGCTGGGTTGATCCAGATGCAGGGATGAATTGAGAATAGAGGCAGAGTTCGCCTAATGCTGAACCGCCGTATACTGGGCAAGGGTCCGGCCTGTTGGGGTGTGTTGCGTTGTTGTGAACTGGCGATTGGAATCGGCCGGAGCGAGCGGGCGAGAAAGAAACCTCTCAGATATACTAGCTCACGACTGTTCGACATGTACCTGACAGCTAACCTCAGCAGCCATTTCTACTGGGCCGGTTGCCGGGCCTGTCTGGTGGTTGGTCGTACGTACATATTAGGCCCCCCTGTGTTGTGCTGCATGAGCGCTTTTCTGTTACATAGCCGTCGACATGATTGCCACGCCTCACAGGCTCAAGGTAAAAAAAAAAAAAAAGCCCTACGCCGGAGCCAGCGGGTAGACCCTGTGCCTCACTTAAGAGATGCCCTCCAACAGGCCAGATCCCTGGAGGGTCAAAGAGGGTTGAGTCGCTTCAGGCCACGGCACTATGCAACAAGTGGGAAAAAGTTAGATACACAGCAAAACATGGGCAAAAGTCCATGAATGATTCAAATGGGCCGTTCAGGCGATCTGATTGGCCTACAGAACGTAGCCGTTCCCAGAACTTTGAACGTCCCCGTCGTGAAAGAAAAAGACAACATGCTTGGTGCCTCTGGATTGTTGTGACAATACTATACCAGGTCAGCCCAACTACCAAGCCTTCTTTTTGCCCACATCGGCAGTGCCCGATGGGCAGAGAGGAAGAAAATGAGATCGACTCTGAGAGCCGACTCTGGGGAAAAACTAAGTTAGCATACCCATTGTTAGTTCGTGGAGCCGTGGGCCTTTGGGGCAGCAATTGCCAACGCACTATTGAGTATAACCCCATAACTATGCGAGAATATCTCCACAAACGCGAGACTTCCAACTGAAGTCGGGCCATTTGGGAGCTGATCTGGGGAGAGCTCCTGAGTTCCCCCATTGTCACACGTAGAGCTCGCATGAGGAGCCTGCAAAAGAATTAGTCATGATCAGCCGGGTTCTGAGCCGGGCATCACTTTCCCATGCGTTCGTGACACGATTCCCGAGAGGGGCTGGCGGTCTACTGTTAGTACGCAAACACTAAGTAATGGAGAGCAAACATCACGATGGAACGTAGCAAGAGTGGTGAAAGTAAAGCTTGAGTGAGATCAAAAAGGTTCTCATATTGTTTTGTTGGCCCGCGTACCAATGTCTCTTGACAAGGTAGGCTGGGGATATATCAAATAAGCTAGTCTAAATCGCCAACGAGCAGCCAATATTCGGAGTGACCTCTCGAACTTCACCGCAAAGGTGATTGTGTGCCCAAGTAGCACGCTGCGTCGTAGCCCGCCGTCTTCATGCCGGGTTCCTCGCGTTTTCCCGCGTTCCAGAACCCTCAAATGTCCAAAAGGCGTCAAAGGGGCCTAGGTCGCTTTGGACCAGACCTCCTCGACAGCTCTTTATGCTGTTCCGCTAAAATCACAATGATACTCCAATTTGTATCATAGTACACCATAGTCCCAAATCCAGGTATCCCAGGGTGCGCCTCTCGTGTAGAACATCAGATGGCCGATTCCAATGCCTTCCTTAAACTTTTTATGATGCTGAGCTCCGGTATATGCTTTTATACAAACAGCTGTTCCATACCACCCACGGGTTATGGCCCAATGTTCAACTCCGATGTAACAAAGTGAAAGTAAAAATAGTAGTCGTAGTAATGAGTCGTGTCGTTGGTTGAGTCATCCGGGAGGCCGAGATGGGGTATAGTGTTGAGTGACGAGTTAAATCCAATTTAAAAGGCAAAGTGATGCAAAAGAAGCTGAGTGGTGGTGGTGGTGGTGGTGATGATGGCGTAGTAGTTGTAGTTGTTTAGTAAGAGCGGCGGCGTTGCACCTTGGCATGTTCGAACGAGCTGGCGTAGTCTCTCAACTGCTTCTTCGCCTTTTCTGAAAGCCGTTTGGAGTCGCTGCCGGTTGAAGAGTTGCTTTGCAAGGAGCACAAGCTGCTATGCGAGCTGGAGGGTGTAAGGGCCCGGCCCGATGTCAGTTCTGACCTTTGGGCCAGGGAGGACTGAGGTTGAGGAGTAGAGCCATAGGGCTGAGCATTGCTGAAGTCGTATGCTGGCGAGAGGTAGAACTTGGTGGACGATTTCGAGGTTGCCCACGAATGTGACGAGGCAGTGAAGCCGGGGGAGCTAGCACCGGTGTTCATCATGGTCGAGGGAGATGAAGACTCGAAGTCCGAAAGTCTGCAGGACTCGGAGCAGTAGGTAGCACCATCTGTTTGTCTATCACAAGACAGACAGAATTGGTGGTCCCAGGACTGATCGAAAGACATGGTGACTGAAGGAGGGGTTCGAGGAAGGTGCTCGTAGATAGTGGTGGTAGTAGTAGTAGTAGTAGTAGTAGTATGGCTGGAATCGATCCCCAACTACGACGAGAGTTGATAACGCAACGTTGGCTAATAGGTCGGCCTAGACTCTCCAAATATCCGATATGGCTGTTTGCTGGTGAACCAAGAAGCTTTTCGAGATCTTCGGTTCTCAAGATAGATCGTAGGTGTCGAGCAAGGCAGAGGAGCAGAGTCGACAGGATGGTAGTGGGAGAAGTTGGTTGAGAAGCAGTCTTGTTGTAGTGTTGCCTCTTGGAAGTGTGTGTGTTGTTTAGAAGTATGGTAGGAGTCAAGTTGAAGAGGAGCAACGAGGGTGGTGAAGAGTAGAGCAGTATCAAAATAAATAGAGAGAGATGCTTCAGGAAGTGGAGGAATAGAAGACTCATATGTATTGGAAGAGGTTCAGTCACTGGAGGGAGGCTTGTCACTCACCCGACCTATGTACCTTGTGTATGTGAAGGCGCGCGAACAGGTACCTGGTGGGCTCTGATCTTCGGTTATCCTTCTGCAAGATTCCCAAAAGATGGTGTGCTCAGCACTGAGGAGGACCCAGAGTCCAAGTGACATGGGAAACCGGCGAAAAGAGTGGAGCGCTGCAGTAATGGTGAATTCGAGAGAGCATGCGCTACTTGGCGTAGGGTGTGCTTAACAGAAACCAGCCCAAAGCCAGTGGGGCAGTACTTGGAAACAGGCGGCGCCTGGCACCCATTCGCAGGTACTGTGCTCACTGCGCTGCCTGCCTGGAGACGGACCCTGATGGGCAGTCGCATGAAAAGACTCATCAGCCCTCACGCAGCCCGCAGCAGTGCAGAGCAGTTTGCACGGCACACCCCCTATGGCCTATGGCCCCTCCCAGGCTCCCAGGCTCCCCCCATGCCTACCTAATGTATCATCCAAAGCGTGTTAGCGCCTTCAGTAGCGCGCTGGTAGGGTGTGCGAGTGGTTCGCAAGGGGTATGTCCAATAATGGGAGGACACCGGCGTGCGCCGCCTAAAACAGAGTCGAGCCTCGAGACAGAAGAGTTTTCCCTTGTCCTCAGTCGGTCACCAGGGGTGGCACGGACTAGCGCCGGCTGGGAGCAGGGGCCCCCGGGGGTGTGGCGTCGATCTGCTGAAGCAAGCCCATGGTGTGCTGTTATGGCTAATCTCCCCAAAAGTGGAAGAAAATCCTGCGTTGGGGGTGTGTCGACAGACAAGCTGCTCACTGGCTCACTCTCTCTCGCGCTCTCTCTCTCTTTTGCTGCCTCGTTGCGGTCCACGTTGTAACTGCCCCCAGGCAGGGCAGGGATACTTGCAGAGTGTTACGTCGGTAGCCAAGAAAAGGACGAAGCAGGCTCCAGAGTACGTACATTCCTTGGCCTCATTCACACAGCACAGTCCACGCGAGCTGCTGTCTCACCAGACCGTACTGTGTTTTAGGAGTTTCGTTCTGGACTGTGAAGTGTGAACTGTGAACTGTGGACGTACGTGCCTTGCGTGTGCGCCTTGGGCGAATACCGTGCCGTTTCTGGGTGAATCACTAGTTGAGTTGACTGCTTTCGATATATTGCCTTTGTTGCTTTTTGCTTGCCTTACCAAGGAGAGAAAAGGCCGCATCACGCTGAAGAAAGAAAGATACACAGCGGCGGTGCCACCGACGACTACTTGCCCAGTTAGTCAGTCAGTCAGTCAGTCAAGTCTCTGTCTACATACCAGGTTGCAGCGTCCTTCATCTTCATTGTCTCTCCTGCATGTAACTTCCTCACCACCACCACCACCACCACCCAGGGTTACAGGAGAACCGCTCGTCCCACTACTGTATGATCAGGACGGAAATGGGAGGTGGACTGACGGCTCACAACGTGGGGGTTTCTCCTCACTACCCCAGCGGCAAATTGAACAATGGTCTGATATTAACTATTGCATCTGGCCATCAAACTAGCAATTGCGAACCACCTGATGATTGATTGATCGCTGGAGGGGGCTGATTATGATTATGACTTGGAATTAAGTATGCTGAATAGTCGTTGGCTATGTAGGCAGGTAGCATTAGCAGCGGTTGGGGTGGAGTTCAGTATGTTGTTTCCTCCTGGCCGATGGCGAGTATGGATGGACGTATGCAGCAGTGCAACGCCTGGTGCAGCGGTTCGCTGGTAGATGCATGTTTTCCATATTTCATTCGACCGGCATATCTTTGTTTCTGTTGTAGGTTGTCATGTCCAATGGTGATTTTACCCGCCAATCGTCATCGTCGATCGAAGGGGGTTGCTAGTCTTTAGGCTTGGTGTCCAAGGGGCACGACACGACGCCGCAAAGCAAGTCATGAACTACATATAATCACACCATACAAGTGGATTATTATTGCATGGCCGTTCTGATATCACGAATCTGGCACGGGTATCACGACGACCGCGAACCAAGATCAGTCCTGGATTCGCAAGAAACCCCGGAATCCGCATTTGACAATTCCATCCGCTCTTCCAGCTTGTTTTGTACGACCTCAATTCGCAGAACCGGCATCGGCCCTCTCCCTCCCTCTTTCCCTCTCTCCCTCTTGCGTTGAACTTGGTGTGACGGTTGTGCGCAACTTGACCTCTTGAGTCCGTGTCTTCGAGGCGAACTTCGAGATGATATCCCCGGAATCGTCTATCTGTCTAGCAGCCCCAAGGATTCCCCACCCAGATGCTAGCACATCGCGTGGGAGCAGCAGACCGTCACGTTTTCATGCTCCTTCATGATGCCATTTTGAGAGGCTGTAGCAAGTGTTGCTCCTGCTCCGCCCAGGCCCCATCCATGCCATGGGCAAAGGGAACGGAATGTGAGGGAGCCCTCCAGCCCTCCAGCCCTCTCTGCCTGCCTCTGCCTGCCTCTGAACTCGCGTACTGTGTGCCTGCTGTGCCAATTGAGCTGTACCTTACATTGGGGGCCTCTGGTCCCTAGACATCGAGCCACCAATGGAGGTGCTCGGAAGACCAGCAAGACTCGTCGTGATTGGCAGGGTCTCTCCCGGATTACCCAAAACAGAGAGTGAGCGAGAGAGACTGTACATATGCAGACATGTGTGGCTCTCTCTCCCTCTCTGTCCAATGGCAGGAGATGACGACACCCTGTACTACCCGACGATACTTGTTGCATATATGTAGGATGGATGTATGTGTCCTTGGCATGTGTGTGTGTGTGCGTGTGCGTGTGGACGGGAGGAGTGGCCAGCCAGGAAAGAAAGCAACTGGTGCCTGTCACCCCGGACTCTCACGTTCGTTTTCCCCACCTTTCGCATCGGCAGCGCTAGCATGTTCGATGGCCACCATGCCCGATTCGATTCCTCCGGCATACACGCCGAGATGCTCTCCTCTTTCTGCTCCGTGAGATGCAATCTTCAAACCACCCATCACCCGCTAAACCTCATCTGCGTACTAGGCCTATCTCTTCACACCCACGACCGCCTGCATGAAGCATGGCTCACTAGTCTGCTTCTTGCCTGAAGCATATCTACACGTACAAAGACGACGACGCTGTATGGATGGTGAGCCACACACACACACTCACACATACTCTCACACACGCACACATATGCCCGAACTTCTGTGCCACTACTGCTGCCGGGGTTGGCTCTCTCCCCCCATCGCCACCTGACCACATGTCCCAATCACACACCCATGATCATCAGACAGGAAGGAGCGATGCATTGCGGAGTGTGCATACTACGGAGGCTAAAGCACAATGTGGTGGGTTGCGAGAGGGGCGCAGGCGCGCCCGCGTTACCTACGAGGCGTGATTTCAGGAGGCAGGACGACGGATAGCTATGCAGGACCCTGGATCGTTCGGGCTTCCAATGACGCCTCCCTACCTCCCTCCCTACCTCCTCCCTACCTACCTGCCCTTCTTCCACACGTAAACCCACACAAACAACATCATCGTGGGATGATATCCATCTCGACCACTAGGCAAACCAGCGTCCAGAGGGGGTGGTGGTGGTGGCCATTTGTTTTGATTTCTGGTAGTGCCAATAGGGCTTCGTCGAAAGAGCCGATCCGTCATGCCCAATCAAAGACGGGTGGATGTGAGTGAGTGTGTGGTACGGGTGATGTCAAAGGAGCAGACGACACGGAGGTTGTCGCGGGTACTGAAAACCACTATGTGAGACAGAGGGGGAGAGGCTGGCAGCTGGGCAGCAAGCGGAAAAGCGAGTGCGCCTACGGAGTACGTTTGCGAGCGATGATGCTCGCTCGCAAACTCGGGACTATCAAGACACCCCCCGAGAAGATAAGGCCTTGGCCAATGAGGGGCTCCGGCTTGGCCAGATCTGGGGGGGGCAGCTGAGGATCAACGAAGCTCCAAATTTGAAACGAGACGTTCATGTTGGTCTGGATGAACGAATATAGTAGTGGTGGTGGTGGTGGTGGTATCGTGTGTGCCATGCTCTAGGGCTAGTTGTGGGACATGCCTTACATGATGTCTTCCTGCAGCTCCTTCTCCTTCTCCATCTCCATACTCCATTCTCCATCGTACCCGAGAATGCTAGGAATGATAGGCACTCCCCCACTGAAACAATAACAACACTGCCGAATAACGCGACGGCTCAGACAGCTTTGGTGGATATATACTTACGTCTTAGGCGGACGCTTTTCGTCGTCGCAAGCGCAAGATGACGGCACTGGCGGAGACTCGCACGCGATGCCATCACCGTACTTTTGTTTGCGACTTTCGATGCTTGCGGTTATGGCGGCAACGAGCTACGTTGATCGCTCCGGATATATGCTATAGCATCACTTACTAAGGTGTGCACATGGTGGACTACTACCTAGGTTGCAGGTTGGTGGTGTCGGCAATGAACCCTTCTCACATTAGGTACTACTAGGTGCGCCCAGGGCCGCTAGGGCCGGTGATAAAGGCAGCAGATAAAGAAGGGGCTGGCTGGCTCGGCCGGAGCGCAAATAGATAGACGCCAAAAAATGCCATCACCATGGCATGGCATCCCATCCCATGCAACCCATCATTTCCATGTCGACACATGGAAGCAAGACGACGTACGTGTCTCCAGTGTCTCTGCGACGTTATCGCAGGTCCCACTAGCCGCCCGCGCAGCGCAGAAATGCATGGGCGGGCACTCGCTTGAATCCCCACCTCCGCCGCCTCATCCAGTAGATATCGCACAGGTTTTACTCACTACCGTATGCCCTATCTACGTGCGCAACAACAACAACAACACCCTACTTATCATTGGGTCAAACGTCATCGGTGCCTCATTGAGTAGCAATGCCCATAGTGCCGAGGCCATATCTCATCGCACCCAGCTTAGTTGACGATACGATCAATGCCACCCAACCCAATCATGTTGCAGCAAGATAATGCCACCACCCCTGGAACTCCGAAGGGCAACTATGTGCTATCTCTCGGCCGGCAGCGCATTGCGATAGGGCGTTCGACAACGTTATCGACTTGGATTGATCGAGCAAGATGGCACTTCGCAAGAAGTCGTGCATCTCCCGAACATCGGATTTGTTTTGCCGAGGTGGGATGTACTTCGATACTGCACTGACTGTACTCAACGTAGGTAATGCAAGGGCGGTAACGCCATTTTCTTCCCAACCTACCTACATTGGGTTTTGAGGTCCGAAAGGGAAGGGAAGACTGAATCTGTGCTTGAACGGGCTCACCCTTAAGCGGCCCGGAGCCCAGTCAACTCGATCGGTTTCTCTCAATGGGGTTTAGGCTCGCTCGCTCGGCTTTCTTTTTTCTTTTTCTTCAGGGTTGATCCCTTGAGACATACAGCGAGAGTCAGTGAGAGGGCCGCGCCGGCGACCTTTTGAACACAGCACGCCAACGACATCTGTTTGCTCTCTTTTTCTTTCTTTCTTTCTTTCTTTCTTTCTTTCTTCCTTCTTATACCAGCCCGCCAGCCATTCCCGCCCACGGGTATACTAACAATAGTAGCCTTGTCTGTCTTCGATCGAACCTCAAAAATCCAGATTCTCGGGAAAGAATGTCTCGTGCTCGGACTCAGTCTCAGAGCAAAACCGAATCCTCGGGACAACGATCACGATATCATGTGTACTCCACGGAGTGCTGCCAACAAGACACCCTATTTCGGGGCGGCCTACGCTTATGGATATACACTGTAAAGGAGATCTAGATCGCTCCCAGCAATATCTCCGGCACTGTGTGCAAGATGCTAGCTGTACCTGTGTATCTGTGTATCTGTATATACACCCGCATCGATCCGGACCAGTTCGGGTCGGAAGGGGAGACCGTCGGCGATTTGCGGGAAGCACAGGTCGAAGAAGGCCAGCGCCCGATCGTCAGGCACAATAAATAAATAGCTCGTACGATCTGTGATTCACCCGCGCGACCCCGACCCGACTCATTCGCGTCGCAAACATTCTCACGCCATGAGTCACTCGCTACCCGAGAAGCTAGCAGCCGGTGGGCTACCATACTAGCTTTAGGTCGCCAGCTAGCTTTAGTACTGAATTTCTAATACTGTAAGAAAGAGAGAGAAAAAACAGTCGAGGACAAGATGATGCTGTTTGATACCACCCCCTGGTCTTAAGGGTGTATGTAGTCCATGCTTCGCCCCATGGTCGTATTATCACCTGCTTGGCAGAGAAACTACCTAACACATCCTTGATTGCTGTCAGTGCGTGCTCTAGTGGCCCTATTGCGAGCATCAATGGCGCATCTGCCAAGGATGCCTCGCCATGGTTGCAATATTGGATTGCGCTTATTTACACGTTTTGCTGAGATTCGAGATTAGGAGGGCATGGGATGGGATGGCATATCTAAATGCGATTCGCATGCAAGATGTTGGTCTGGATCGAAAACTTCGAGGCATCAAGGGGTGTAGGACTTTGCCATTCGCCGCCAGTAGTTCATGCAGTTAGGAGTGCTTGCAGGAGCACTGCATATTATCACGATAGTGGTGTACTGAGAAGGGTCTGGTGTTGATGGTATGGTTAGCCCTCACCCCTTCTGAGATACTGCAGGTCAGGAGGGTTTGTCCAGGTTGTCTTTATCAATTCCCCTAAGCCCCCGTGCTCTACTAGTATGTAAGCATGTATGTACATGGAAAGAGGTGTGAATCTATTCAGTTGGGATTTGCCAAGCAAAGATCAAGTTTTCCCCCCTCTCCTCCTCTCTCCGTATGTGTGCTAGTCGAGGAGGGCCCCTGGTCATGCTGCTAGCTATTTTGGAGATGGCGGACGATCATTGCGATAACACAAGACGGCTGGGCTCGCCAATACGGTGACTTGGGATCGGGTCTTACAGTGATCACTGGCCACTGGAGACGCGTAGAGTCGCTGCGTAATGGGTTGGAGAAATTGCGCCTGCCGGCGGCATAGCAAACAAGAAAAAGAAGAAAGTCTTGATGCTACGTCGGTACATATACGAGATTTCCTTATAGGGAAATCGAGTCGTCTTGTCTTTTCCCCTCTCCGAGCGCCAGGAGGGCTTATGTAACATCGTTCGCCAACAAGGTTTCTGACGCCAGAAGGGAGGGTTGCGGCGGCTGCACGACGGCCAAGGGCCCAAGGGGAGCCCCTGCCAGGAACACGAACGGCGCCGGAGGATTTCTTGATTTACCACAAGCCCCGAAGGGCCCTTCAAGAAGAGGTCGGACTAACTTCCTCTTCGTCGCCGTATCGGCCGAGTTCCTTATTCCCGAGCGTGGCCCCTGACACGCACGATACGCAGGAGATGTTACAATTCACCGCCGTCCTTGCCCCTTGTTGGGACTTGGCTTAGCTCATACGGACCTCGATCACTCAAGGTAGGGCGTGGGGTTTCGTTGTGCTGGATACATATGTCGACAAATACCAGTCCATCTCATCTACTTTTCCAGATGGTCCCTTGCCGACGGAGCTGCCAAGCGCTTAGTTGCAGGTTCTTACGTGTAAGAGCTACCCCCGGGAAAGTCAGTATCGAGCATGCTCGGTGCCATAGCCACAAAACACCGTTTCCGTCCACTGATGAGACTTCGAAAAACCGAAATGCCGAAGTACAATACTATACACCTCAGACAATAATCGTCGTCTGATAGCACAGTCAGCCGCCAATAGTTCCCTCCCTAGTAGCTGGGTCTGCCTCCCTGCCTACCTGCCGACCTGCCTGCGCTTTGACCTTTTGGGGTGAGATTTGGGACATGGGCATGTTCGCATCTCCAATTGGTTGGCTTCCCGAGAAGGGTTCTATGTTCTTTTTCAGGCAACGGTCGATCCGTCCTGGCGGATCTTTGTGTGTGCTCTCACGCTCTTGTCTCTCGTCTTCGGGTCAGCCAAGCACGCAAGACAACTCGAGGGAAGTCCGAGTCGCGTTCGAACCTGGCCTTTTGCGGGCACTGTATTGTGAATGGATGGTTCTATATCGTACGTGCCTGGGCTGTCTTGGTTCTGTAATTTACGTGCCCAACCTACTCCAGTAGCCAGTAGCCAGTAGCCAGTAGCCAGTAGCCAGTAGCCAGTAGCCAGTAGCCAAGACCAGAAGGAATGGGCACGCACCACTTCACCATGATACCTACAGCGCCAGCGTCCGTTGCAACGACTCGTGACTCGGAGAGGAAGGGTTGGATAGTAACTAGGTGGCTTATGCAGCTACCTAGGTAGTGACAAGGTGAGAGCAGATTAGTCTGTTTGTCTGGCACGGCTGGACGAATCGTCGTCGTCATATCCAACCCCGCATTCTGGGCTCCCCTGACGGTGGGTAGTAGTGTAAGTGGTTAGAAGTCAGCAAAGTAGGTTAAGTACTTGCATACATGCGCCTCCTTCTGCACACACCCTGCTGGTTGAGCACACGAGGGCATCGTGGGGTTTCGCTTGCACGCTACAGCCGTAATCTCTTGCCTGACCCCAAGCGAAAAAGAAAGAAGAAAGAAGAAAGAAGAAAAGAAAAAGAAAAAGAAACGACTACACATCTGCGCCTATGTAGACTAACATAGCACGCACACGCTATCAGTGGTGGATTCGAGACAAGAAAAGCAGAAAATAGCACCAGCCAAAGACTGATGATGATGAACACACCAGAGGCCTGCACCTGACCACGTTTTCTCCACACTGTCACCATCAAGGTTGGGCTGATCTGCCACTACTGGCCACCAGCCAGATTGCACCACCCAGCTGCCCCAGAGTCTCAGACTACTGTCATTCCGCACGCGCATGAGCCAGCTCAGCCGCCCTGGCCGTGCGTGCCCAGGGCTCGGTCTAGTGCAGCCTGGGGTTAGCTGGTGAACATCATCATAGATGTCTTCAGCGGCGGTTCATAGAACAACGCCTCTCCTTCCTTTGGCAGGATAGAGACCAACTTGGACGGACGGACGGACGAACGGACGGCTGCTTACAGCATCTGTCTGTCTGTCTACCTGTCGACGGTAACGGGCAGTATGTATGGGAAGCACGTTCTCGCATTGGCTCGGAGCCGCAATCAACCAGCCAGCGTAACATTCCCACTGCGATTTGATATCTGAGCAACTATACGGCGGAGACAATCAATCCCATATAGGAAAGCCTCGATACACACAAAGGCTGGGTGGTTTGCCCACACATCATGAGCTTATCATAGTTCGTCACTGCCTACCGACGAGCGCATTACCGGATTTGTCAACGCTCCGCCAGGCGAACAATTTAGCAGGTAAGCACTATGTCGCCTGCTCAACCATGGTTGGGGGGGCATTGGAGGCCTTGCACGCGCGACTTGTCGTGCTACACAAGCCTCGAACTGTCCTGTCTCGGCCCGTTACACCACCTACACAGCAGAGGCGACAGCCCAGGCTTCTGCCGAAATAAAAGTGCTTACGGCATTGTCCCTTGCTGATTGGGTGGTGGCACGGTTCTGAGTCGGCTCTAGGCTGGTCCTTTCGAAAATGCAGCTGGCCTCTTCTGGAAAACAGCTCCCTCGCCCAGTCAGCTTGGAGGATTTGATCATGCATCATGCCCAAGCCAAGAGATAACGACCAACGTACATGATTATATTGCGCACCACACCCTCTTCGTCCCCTTGCCAGCAGCAAGGTAAGCACTATGCTATGGTTACGGTATTCCAGTGTCCACCACCCTGCCATTGCTGCTCTGGGGTGTCGAGATGAAAGACGGCATCGACAGATCTATTGGCTTGATACGGGCGGTACCTTGCTCTAGTCCGAGACCCAGATACCAATTCGGCATCCGGGTTTTGCTTTTGTGAGAACATGAGGGGCAACAATCAAAGCATACACACACTAGAATCCCGATGGAAGAGGTATGTGGCATCGTCACGACTTGCTTTTACTTTCACCGGCTGAGTCTGCTACAAAATCTGCATCGGCTCGCTCGGGAAGGCATACACGCCAAAAGAAAGGCAACTATCTGCCGTCGGGGAAAGACCTCGCGAACGCCGAAAAGCCAGGTCGTGGCTTTTCGGACGCCCAGCTGAGAGGTGAAAAGCAGCCGACAGCTGATAGGACGACTACATGATGGTCGTACGGGGGTTCCAAGCCCAACACACATACGCTTAGATTCGGCTCCATCGCTTTTCGGTGACCTCTCTTACATGTGGGTGACTGCAGCATCGAACTTTTGTGTCGCCAGCCGGAACTTTTTCATCAGATGCGATTGGCTCATCCCAGCTATACCCGACGGCCTTTCTCTCCTGTCAGTTGGCATGGTATGGTAGCAGTGGTAATTCGCAACCACGAAACCGGCCTTGTGCTTTGTTTGTTTGCTGCCGACTGCATGTGTGCGGTGATCCTACGTCGTAGGAAACAGGTATTTACTAACTCACTCCCAACAGGATGGTACGGACGGCACGATGTCTTTGCGGGTGAAACACTTGCGTCGCACACATCATCATCACAAAAGAAAAGTTGCTTGCTTGGCTAGGCAGGGGACTTTAGTTTTTCTACCCGCACAACAACACGTCAACCACTGCCTCGGGAGATTTCACACTCGCCTCTCCGCAATTAGCTATCGCCATCCCTTGCTTCTTCTTGCCTCTCTTCTTCTACTTCGGCTCATGTGTCTTGGTTGGGTGGCTTTGCTGGATCATGAACCCCTAACCCCCTGCGACCGAAACAAAACAAAACAAAAAAGCCAGAACCACATGGGCGGTAATGCGTGTCCCATCCTTCTGGGACTGGGCTGGCTGGCAGACTGGGGCTGGGCGTCTGGGCTCAACGTGGTCAGAACGCCCATAGGGCCTGGCTCTTCATGGACTCACTCCTCATCTTGAGGTTGCCTTTTTCAGCTTGACGGTGATCCTGGGGTTGGTTGTTGTTTTTGATGATGATGTTGGCGCAGCTGCCGGGATTGGTGCTGTGTTGGAAAAAGGATCATCCCCTGGCCTGGTGCTGGTCTGGCAAGGATCCAGACTCGCTTGACAAAGTCAAGGACTTACGTCGCTAAACTACGGGTAGTTAGTAGTCGAGATACAGTCATGCCAGGGCTGACCAGAGCCAGGGCCGGGGGATCAGATCATCATGGGTTCTCATGAAACAAACAATCCTTATGCCGAAAGCAATCCTTGTCGATAGTACTGCAGCCAGTCACCAAATCTCCCTGGGTGGCACCCAGCAAGCAGGGGGGCAGGCATGGCAAGGTCTAGGACATTTATCTATCAGTCAATACCGGGGACTGGTACATGGTTTTGTGGCAATGTCTGTGTGTAAGTTAGAATGTAGGCAAGTATAAGAATGGCAATTTGCGGGAACACATGAGTAATCAATTCGCAATGATGGACGACAAGGTCTGTCTTAGATAAAGCCGCTGTTTTTTTTCGCTTGCTGGACCGACGCCAAGCGAAATTGGCTGTGTCTGTTCATTGGAGCGCGTGACGCCTGCTAACTCACCTGACTTCTTGACTGAGACCCGAGCACTTGAGGCTCTCTTGAAACAGAAGGATGCTGTTAGGCGGCTGCCCGCAAGGTAACCGATGTCCGCAAAGTATTGCCTTGCCCGCTTACTCACACCTTGGGGCCCGGACTCCGCCGAAGTCAAGCATATGGTGTTGTATGATCTGACGGGCGCCGGCAGCGTCGAGGGGTAAAAGGTGCACTTGGGGTCCGGTCCAGTTCAGAACTCTCACCGCCGACAGAATCAGGGAAAGAAAAGCCTGATTAGCGAGGTCTTACTGCTTACGAGAAGGATACGATGTCTCACCACGTGCAATATGCGCCGATATTGTTATCGTGTGCGTATGTGTTTATCCAGGAAGGATTCAGGACACATTGATGGAGTATGTATGTACGGGGGCATGGGCATGGGCATTGGATCGGTTACTGCTGCTGCTGCTGCTGCTGCTACTGCTGCTACACCAGAGACGTCGGGTAGCTACTACTAGACGAGGAGGCATCGGCACACCGAAAATTTAATATAACACTTACATACACGCATCGTCATGATTTCCAAGCAATCGCCCGCCATGGCGCAGAGACGTTTTATTTGACATGGAGGAGGGAGGGGAAGGGGAGGGGGTGTGCAGTGCAGTGCAGTTGCGGGAGGTGACAGGTCTTCTGCGTCTGGGCACAGCAGCAGCAGCAGAAGCTCCCTTTTTGTTTTCTTCTCCGGGCCCCAACCGTGACGCTGTATACCTTTGCTCGCCCTTGGGTTTTCGGCATTGGCCAAAGAACCACTCAAGGAGGGGTGTGAGGGGGGCCAACTCTCTCTCTCTCTCTTTTGTGCTTAGCACCCATCGAGTCAGGCCAAGCAAAAGTCGCTTCGGGTCACACAGCAGTAGCATGAGGGGGGCCGGGCGTGAGAGGAAGAGGTGGTGGTGTTGGGAGAGAGTCCAGAAGCGTCCAAGAGCACGTCTCCTCTCTTCTTATCTTGTTGCCTCTAAGCCTGCCTGCCTCCTCGTTACAGGCAAATGAGCGGGTTGCCGTTTTCGGACGAGCAAAGAAAACCCTCGTTGGCCTGCAGCAGCAGCAGCAGCAGCAGCAGTAGCAGTAGCGGTTGCAGACTTCCTTCCAGCACAGCATAGCAAAAGCCATTCGTTCGTTCGGTCGGTCGTTGGTTGCCACGCTGCGCCCTGCACTGCTGTCGATCAGCTGATGAGGTTTGCTTCCGTGAAGCATGAACGCATTCACGATAATTGGACAATGCAGCCCCCTTCCCTTTGGGATTGCCAATTAGACTTCTCGCCCAAAACCTGTTGTAGAACACCAGCGACAGCAAGCTTTGCGTTGGAGCGGATGCAACTTCCTTCAAAATATGCATGCACGTACATCGGCAGTAGTTAAATGGCCTCATATACTTCTGAGTAGTAAGGAGCAGACAGAAAGGGTGGCAAAATAGCGCCGTCTAGTCTGTTTCATGATATTCGGACATCAAAGCAGTAAAGGGGGGCGAGGAGGGTGCCACGACAGTCCTCGAGCTTCGTCATCACGCATGGCTTCCTCCTCCTCCTTCTCCCTCTTCTCCCACAGCCTCGAACAAGGCGACGGGCACTCCCAGCGAGGGCCGCGCGACGATATCGGCCTTGTGAAGCTGTGCCCCCAGTCTCCGCGATATTCTAGCCGTTCATATCGCTGCAAGATGCGGACCACTGCATATCTCGCGTTAGCTAGCTGCATCCACTACTCGATCTGCCGAGCCTGATCGAGGGGAGAGGCGAGGGAGGCGAAATGGGAATAGATAGAAACGTACTGAAATAAGCCATCTCCGTCATGGCAAAGTTTTGTCCCACGCACTATGGCAAGTAGGTGTTCCCGTTAGTACACCCATACAGAGAGTGGCGAAAAACGAAATAGGAGTAAGGATAGAGGTTATAGGCCAAGGGTATTACTGACGATCCTGGGGCCGCCGTTGAAGGGCACGAAGTTCCAGGCCTGGGGCTGCCAGTTGTACCACCACTCCGGGCTGAAGATCGAGGGATCGGCGAACTCGGCCGTCACCGGAGGGTTAGAGATCTCGCCGCCGCTGCATGAGGTAGGGACTGTAGGCGACAGCGTCGCCCTTCAAGATGGCGATGTCGGACCTGCCCGGTCCACCAGGCAAGGTGGTGTCCTGTTCAGCGAATGAGCCATTAGCATGCAATGCGAAGTAGGGGGAGAGAGATGTTTTGGTAGGTCCTTAGAAGCAGCACGTCGGGAGTCGTTTGAGCAACTTGGTCTCACGTTGTTGTCCAAAGTGGTTACTGTCATGGGGGCGGTGGATGCCTAGGGGGTAGTAACGTTCAGTGCAGCCCTCGTGTTGTAAGGCAAGGCTGGGTAGAGACGCAGCGTCTCGTTGACCGTGTAGCGCAGATAGCGCATGTTCTTCAGGTCGTCGTATGTTGGGGCCTTGTGTGACCCGACCGTCGACAGGACTTCTTCACGGAGCCGCGCCCATTTTTCGGGGTAGGCCGCTAATTCATCTGTAGCACCGAGTATCTGTGAGCAGTTTTTCGTGGAAGATGGAATGCAATGCAGTTTGTTGTTTTTGTTACGGTTGACGAAAAGGGGGTTGTAAGCTGAAAGACGCATCACATAGGGGCATATAGGGGAATGAGAGGGAAAGGGGACACACAGAATGCCCATGACAGGGTGCCGGCGGTGGTATCACGTCCGGCGAGTGGGATGTTCATGATTTGATCCCGGATCACCTTCGGATCCCGCGTAAAGCTGGCCTATCGATTCTCGGCGTCAGCATTCCTCTTGAGTAGTTGTGCCCTATCTCAAGGGGATGGATGCGGGTAGCTCTTCAGTGAAGCCGTATGACCGACCATGTCTAGGCATACTGAGATTTCGAAGGCATGAATCTGAATGCAACTTACCAGACCGTGCAAGAACGTGAAATCCTTATCAGACTTGCCAATCTCTTCAAGTTCTTCGGCGGTCAGGGCTAGAGTCTTCTCGACAAAAGGCATTATGAAAGCTTCCAGAGTCTTGATTCCACGTTGGTACTCCTTGCGACTTTGAAAACATCGAACGGGCTAATGAACCTATAAGTCGGACATTGATACAACAAGCTGATGGGATCATCCGTGGACATCGACTTACTACATGACGGCTATACGCATCTGTGTCTTCTGGACCTCGTCGAAGGCCTTGATGAAAGCCAATTCTGGGCTGTTCCAGCTTAGTTTATGGGCATGTAACGAAGCCTCGGGTCTGCGGACTCACTTATCGAGGCTACCAGCGCTGTGGCCTAGGAGGAACTCCGTAGTGATGTCCAGTGTAGCCCGATAGAGCAAACCCATTAGCTCGACTGTCTGGCCAGAGTTCGGCAACTGGGCCATGAAAGCCTGTGCGCCGCGCTCGAACTTGGCGAGGTCGCTGACTCTGTCCTTTATGAACATGGGCCGGATGAGAGAGCGGCTTCCGTGCCATAACTTCCCATCTGTGCTGAAGATGCCATCTCCTCTGGCAGACAAGTTGTGGTTAGCTTTCGCTTCTCAGGGGTTGAGGCAGCATATAAGTGTCATGAAGCATACAAGAACGGCTTCCAAATCCTATGGAAAACCGGACCCTTCCCGAAGTCGGAGAATTTGGAGGTCAATATTGTCTTGATATGGTCCGGGTCTCGCGTGACGAGAAGGCGATTGAACGGGGGAATTTCAAACTCGATGAAGTTTTGACTGTCCGGTGGTGGCTTACTGAATAACCACATATAGAAGCCGAACAACCTGTCTTCTGCTTGGGCCTGAGCGAGTTCGCTAAACATCCTGCATACTAGTGTCGTGTGTTAGATAGGGGTCAAAGGACGCACGAGATCTAGGAGGAGAGACTGACTCGATACAGGATTAGGAGCCACATTGAACGCTCGCACGCCGCCAAGTCGCCGCATCCGTGAGATCTGCACTCGCACAATTGCGTACCTTGTAACGACAAAGTGCCGTGGTAGTCGCTGTCAGATACCCGAGTATGATGGCACTGGGCCAAACTACCGGATTGACCATGGTTGATTGGTATTGACTCGGGCATTGGCACAAGTTGCGTTCGGAATCCGCCCTTGGTGTTGCGTTCCTACGACGCGGCTCGTTCGGCAACGGACTCCGTACGGGATGCTCGCCAGCGTCTACTGAGCGAAATGGAGTGCTCTCCCATTTTCAGATAAAAGATGTCGGAAATAGCCACTCTTGTATTATTGTCAACTATGAGCGCCATCTTCGCTGAGTCGGTCGTCCGCGGAGGCCATCAACAATACCAAGACCGGTGGCTATGCATGTCAGGGACACTAATCCTTGCTCCAAGGGATGACGGCACAGCAATCTCGACATTGCAGTTGGGCCTTCCCCAAGCCGACTGTGGATATGAAGTCGCCGCATTCGATATGCCAAGCAGCCCAGCAGCCAAGATGGCCCCCAGCAAGGAGCTGAGGAACATGCATTATCCGAGATGCGATATCTTGAAAATCCAACCAGTGTAGCGGTCGTTCTGCCCATAAACGCTCCGATGCTGAGTAAATCATGAGATAAATCGGGCAATCATCTTGCAACAGGGCCGGGAAGATTGATACATGCATATCGTTGTTGGTGATGCACCTCACCATGTAACAACCACATCATAGGTCAACGTCGGATGTGAGAGGTACTCACTCGGATTGGCATATACATTTGCCATACGAGACACATGCAGTATACTTGCCCTCATAGATACGAATGATTCGTACACATAGGGTAAGCACATAGTCAAAGAGAGCTGCTGATCGAAGGATATCTACATCCTACCTTCCTTCTGCCGACTACGGCCCGTACAGTGGAGTGGAGTCAACGCGATACTGTCGGTTATTCTATGCTGCCCTGATCTCCGCAATATAGGTATTTGCCCAGTGCAGTCTCTTGTAACCTGCTCGTTCGATCGGTATGTGTAGAAATCATCTCCACTGACGAACGGCTGAGAGTATTCAATGCTCGGCTTCGTCTTCAGTCCCTCCAGCGCATAAGGTTCGGTTCAGAGGAAGCAGTGACGAATGCAGATGTGTAGCATCCCCATGCCCCGCGATAGCTGGGGGCACTTAGCTACAACGGGACTAGCCCATGCAACGACGGTTGCCGGTGAAAGTTTCTTCCTGGAGACGAGACGCCCGACCCGAACAGTTTCTCAAGTTCCTTAGCCAGGCGTTGCCGACCCGGTCTTTTAGTGGCCCCTTTGGCTGGAGGAAGGGAAAGCTTGGAAGGTTGCCAGGTTGCCGGCGCGCAGCGCTCGCAGGCGCAGACAGCTTTTGCAGGCCAATCGAACAGTCCTCGTGGCCGACCGGTTAATCCCGATATAGCAAGGCAAATAGCTCAAACAAAACACGGGGCACCTTACCTGGAGCAGAAGCAAGCAAGCACCAGCACCAGCACCAGCAGCACCAGCAATTTTACTTCGAACTGGACACTAGCAGATGATAGCATAGTGCGTGCAGCGTAGTGCCGTCAAATCCAATCACGAGCTACTATCAGACTCAACCTCCAGAAAAAATCACAACCACGGCGACGTCGTTGTTCCTCCCTCTTCCTCTCTGCCATCCCAATTCCTTTTCCTCCCATCCCCTAACTTTTGGCTTGTTCGCGAAGCACAGCTTCATACCCGCAAAAATGTTCAAGCTCGCCCGTAGCCGAGCTGCTGCCTCAGCTCTTCGCTCAGTCAAGGTATGTCTGTCTGTCTGTCTGGCCGGCTGTCTAGTCTCTATGTATAGTCTTATCTATGCAATCCAATCCCGCGCGACAGCCTCTTTCGGACTGCACTCGCACAAGCTCACTTGCTAACCCGTACTCTCCGCTCCCTGCAGCCCCAGGCTTCGACTGCTAGATTCCCCGGCATCGCCCAGCAACAACGAAGGAATCTGAGCATACACGAGTGGCGCTCGGCCGACCTCCTGCGACAGGTACAGAGACCTTGAACTTGGCCCCAACTACCTTCAGCGCATCCGCCTAACCTTGTTTCCCCACTACAGTATGGCATTGGTGTCCCCAAGGGCTCCAATGCTGAGACCGCCGCCGAGGCAGAGAAGATTGCCAAGGATATCGGAAACGACGACATGGTCATCAAGGCACAGGTCCTTGCTGGTGGCCGTGGAAAGGGTAGCTTCGACAACGGCCTGAAGGGAGGTGTCCGTGTCATCTACTCTCCTACCGAGGCCAAGATGTTCGCCGACCAGATGATTGGCCACAAGCTTATCACCAAGCAGACTGGAGCGGCTGGCCGCCTCTGCAACTCCGTCTACATCTGCGAGCGCAAGTTCGCCCGCCGCGAGTTCTACCTGGCCATCCTCATGGACCGTGGCAACCAGAGCCCCGTCATCGTGTCCTCCTCCCAGGGTGGCATGGACATTGAGGGTGTCGCCAAGGAGAACCCCGAGGCCATCAACACCACCTACATTGATATCAACGTCGGTGTCACCGACGAGATGGCCCGTGATATCGCCACCAAGCTGGGCTTCAGCGAGCAGTGCATCGAGGACGCCAAGGACACCATCCAGAAGCTGTACAAGATCTTCCGGGAGAAGGATGCCACTCAGATCGAGATCAACCCCCTGTCCGAGACCTCGGACCACCAGGTCCTGTGCATGGACGCCAAGTTCGGTTTCGATGACAACGCTGACTACCGCCAGAAGGAGATCTTCACTTGGAGAGACACTACCCAGGAGGATCCCGAGGAGGTCCGCGCTGCCGAGTCCAACCTGAACTTCATCAAGCTCGATGGTGACATTGGCTGCCTCGTCAACGGTGCCGGTCTTGCCATGGCCACCATGGACATCATCAAGCTGAACGGCGGCCAGCCCGCTAACTTCTTGGATGTCGGTGGCGGTGCTACCCCTGCCGCCATCAAGGAGGCTTTCGAGCTCATCACCAGCGATGCCAAGGTCACCGCTGTCTTCGTCAACATCTTCGGTGGTATTGTGCGATGTGATGCTATTGCTCACGGTCTTATCAACACCGCCAAGACTCTGGACCTCAAGATTCCCATCATTGCTCGTCTGCAGGGAACCAACGTCGATGAGGCACACAGGCTCATCGAGGAGTCCGGCATGAAGATTTTCTCCATCGATGATCTCCAGAGCGCCGCTGAGCGGGCTGTGCAGCTTTCCAAGGTTGTGAAGATGGGTACGTCCACCAATCCAAATACGTTAGCGAATATTACTAACATGAGGCACAGCACGTGACATCGATGTTGGCGTTGAGTTCACTCTGGGTATCTAAAACTTAAGGATGGTATAGCCAGGGCCCATACTGTACTAACTTTTTCAGACCCATATTCGGTTGTGCGATAGGATGGCAGTGGAAATAGAGCTGGACGGCCAATGGCCGATTGCATCGCATCTGGGTTTTCCTAATTACAGTTGTGCACGATGAATTGTATTGAATACCCTGATACTCCTTGTTGTCCTCTCTTGGGCGCAGTGGTGGTTACTCTGCCTCCTGGTTTTATCTGTGACATGATTGCCCCCTTTTCGCATCTGACACCCCTGTCCCCATCCGATGCCCGTATAGACGGGAATGCACGTCCTACACCACACATATGCAACAATTCTAATCTCCCGCCATCTTCGACTCTCCCCCTATTTACTAGCATGGCTGAGCTACTGACCAACCCCGGTAGTTTTGTACTAACACGTAACGAAACTCGTTGGGCTCAGCGTCGTCCATGAACAGCAGCATGAACCTTCTGAAGAAGTATTTCGCAGGGTCTAGAAGTGCGGAGACCAGCAGGAGAGCGACGGCCAAGACGATAACGAGATGGTAGAACCAGTCGAGAAGCGCCGCGATGACGTCCAGGGCCTTGAGGGCGAAAGTACGAGTGGACGAAAGGGATTGGGTGACCGTGCTTTCGAGGCGGTAAGAATGCTGTTGCTGTCCCTGCCCCTCTTCCTGCTCCTGCTCTTCTCGAGTCTCCTGATTTGAGTCCGACCCCGACAGCGACTCCGACAGCGAGTCTGATTGTGAGCCTGGCCTTGACTCTGAGAGAACGGAGGAGGACAGCTGGGGGCCGCGTAGGTTGGTGAGGTAGATCTGGCGGTCTCTCCACTCTTGCTCGCGAGCCTCGTGCGCCAGCTCGTCGGCTGTTTTCCGGCGCGGAGGCGGGATGGGCTTGTGGCAGTTGCGGAAGGGGGCAAATGGCCGTTGGTGCGGGCTCGGGCAGAGCTCGTGTCCCCACTTGAGTTGGGGGTAGACGGGCCATTCGTTCTGGTAGGCGGCAGTCGCTGGTAGATGCTGCTGCTGCTGCTGCTGCTGCTGCTGGGCCATGGCGGATGAAGGAAGCATTAAAACTGGTGATGGTGGGTTTGGTGAGAGTATTTATGTGCTTGCTCTTGCTGCGTTTCTGTCTCTCTCTTCTTCTTCCTCCGAAGAAAGGGTCTAGAAGGAGAAAGGTCGATGTGGGTTTTGACAGTGAACTGGGGAGGAGAGGTTTGCGGGATCAGAGAAACACCGGATGAGAGTTTGGTCAAGCAAGAGGGCACTCTTGTAGTCGATGGAGGATAGACGGATTGTCAGTGATATTGTGATTGAAGCAGATTGTTCCAAGCAACCCAACCCGCAACCATTTCTCAAGCAGGACTTGGTTCAGAAATCCCGAAAAGACCTGTGTGGTTGAGTGGCTACAGGCAGATGCTATCCCAATTGTCATCACAATCTTCAATCAATCAATATCCAACTTTGATGCGGGCATATTTGAAGATCTCTTGAGCTCTGCCGGCATAGATTGTAACTCTCGAATGGGTGGTCCATGGCGGATAATCAAATCGGGTGCCTATTCGCATGGATTCCAGAGATCTCATGAACGCACTCAATAGGAACACCTTGGACATTGGCATCTATCAGATAAGTACATAAAGTAAACCCACGCAGTCTCATGGCTTAGATTGAATACCGGTCATGCTTGATTGAGTCTTGAGTACCTACTTAGGTTTGAGATGAGGTCCATCACCTTCCTCGAGATGGTTCAACCAGGCAGCAACCAAGTTCCTCATGCAGGAACCCTTTGTTGGTATGATCAAACCCTTCAGCTACCCGACTCTTTCTTATAATGCACATGCCCACAAATCCAAATGGTCATCTCTGCCAGAGCACTCGTCTGCACCTGTAGGCAGGAGTAAGGTGCTGCGGCAGTACACACAGTGCCATTGTTGCCAAACCGTTCTTGTCTAAACGCAGTGTCTACCTTATCTAGTATCATCCACTCTCGATAGAAACTTGACCAGAAACGTTGGGCCGGGGCCTGTCTGGTTTCTCAAAGGCAGACCACAGCGTCGAATAATGCGAACACCGGAGATACCTGCCGCTCAGAGCTGCCGAGAGCCTCAACTATGCCCCAACATCTCCACCTGCTCCTCCAATGTGTGACGCAGGCGATGAAAAGCCCCGTAAGGCTGAGTAAAACTGCCGCGTATATTGGATATTCAAATGGGCTGGGGGCCAGCTTACACGGAGCTTGACAATTTGACATTACTCCTGTCTCCGATCATACCCTCCATGCGTGCCATGACACAAAGAAGACAACGGTTGCGCTGTAGATCAACAGCCCCCGAGCAGAGCCCTTTCCAGTAGAAAGCAGCAGTTTATATTACCCAGGCAAGGCAACCGTCCAAAGTAATTTATAATATCAATATCACTTTCTGGCCCCCACAGGCAGCCTGCAACTCTATACTCGGTCTCTCTTTCCAGCGTGCACCGCTCAGCCTCGTTCGCCGTGCATCCCTGAGAGCGTGGGTTGCGATCTGTTGGGAACGCCTCCCCGTGCCAATCATGCATCCGCGGGAGGAATAGTTGCCTGCCCGTTGCAACCCCTCTCCGGATTATTGGGGTCAGGCTTCCAACATGCGATGCGGTTGGTGACACTGAAAGGACAAGGCGGCCGCACGCTGGATGTTACCCACCTCTACGGGCCGCCAGCTACAAGCCGGAATGGGAGCTATCGAGCTGATCTCCCGTCAGCTGTACTATTTCCGGGGAGCTCCTCTACCCACATAGCCAGGGCAGAGGGTAGGGGGTAGGTAGGGCTTGGCTCCCATTGGTTTGGCTACTGCCGCTTGTCCTTGGCATCATGATTGGAAAGCAAACCCTAGACTTGGCAAGCCTGGGCAGGCAAGCCGGCGTGAAAGGTGAAGCGCTCAACTATCAGTAACAATTGTCGTTGATACTGCTAGTCACATGTGAGGATGTCAGCGTGTGATTGGGGTCGTAAAATGTTTGCCCTCGAGTCAGCAAACCTCCAGTATGCATGTTGAAAGCCCATGGCGACAAAGAGACAGCTTCCCAGCCCCCAGTCAACCCTCTTCGGTATTTCCAACTGGCTCCCCGTTACGTCTCCATGATGGCTGCAGGACTATACGCTGTGTTGGGCAAGCCTTGCTGGCGATCATGACCTCCACGACGGTGTATATAAACACCGCCTTGGCGGCCCTCCCTTGGCTACATACTATGGGGACTGATAGACGCCCAGACAGCCCATGCGTGCATGAACCTCCGATCGCCCTAGTCAACTTGCTTGTTGAGGCCTTTTTAAGATAGTTCCCATTATCTATCTCTGGCATAGCTGTTGTTGTTGTTTTGGTGCACTGTCGGGCATCTCCCGTGGCTTGCCGCATCTTGATCGTGCGATCGAGACTTAGACGCCAGCCGAAGTCCGAAACATCTCCGTTGTCGCAAAGACTCGCGCGAATAGCCTTGAATAAACGTCAGTAACCAAATTCTTCGATATATATATACAAGGTGGGTAGATCGCCATCTGCACGGGAGTCATCTCCAATTGTGGATGTGCTTTTAACCTGATCGATAGCGAACTGCGACACAATATATACCACTCTTACCATGGCGCCACCCATTTGCCCGTGTACACGATGCTGGGAAGGCATCGGCCACCCTGCTGTAAGTGAACGCCCTGTCATTAATAACACTAATGAGGCCAAGTTGCTAACATTACACTAGCCAAAGCCCAAGGCGTTGAAGCCAAAGACGTCCTCGCCGAAGGGACATTGGTACGAGAAGAAGGACGCCCCCAAAGTCTGGCAAAGGCGGCGCCTCAGCATCGAGAGCACGGCATCAGATGCCCTGCCTCTTTGCCTTTCCGAGAAATGATTGCCCATCACCACTAATGAGCGAGTCGTTTGTGCTCTTTGATTGGATATAGGAGTCTGGAGTAGGTATGAGTGCGCATGATGCACCCAAAGTCATGAAGCCATGAGATGAGGAGGGGTTTTTCTGGAAGGGAATCGTGATATTTGTTTTTCATCCGTCAATCAATTTCCTACCGCGCAAGACTTCCAAGGTTGGTTCGGACTCGTACGAGCCCACAAAAGGTGGCGATGGCGATGGCCTGACCCGCGCCGGGCGCGAGAAATCGAGTTAGTTCCATTCTGCAGAGGCTGGAATCAGCCTTCAACAGTCGATCGAGAAATGCCGAGGGCCAAGCTGCCAACGGAAGCTCCGAGACGCCGATCCGACCGATCCGCCAAATTATTCCGGAGACCACTCCGACGAAACATCCAAGGCAGCTTTACGTCACTGCGTTTCACCAGCCATCGTGTCAAGTCCCCCCAATTGCCGGCAGGGTTTTATTTGAGGCGGGTAGCAACGCAGAGTTACATCAACCATTCCCACAAATTCTGATACCAGAATACATACGATTATCGTGCCGTTGCCATCGAACGAATTCAAGACCCCTTATCAGCCTATTCCATCCGATTGCCCTTTCCGTCCCGCAAGCAGGCAAGCAAGCAGCGAAACAGCGGCATCATCTAGCTCCTGTCTTAAAATAAAGCACCTGCTGTATCTAGATCGGTCTGTCCGTTTTATTGAAATCCTCCGAACTTCTAGTCTTGTTTTCAGCCTCGCCGAGAACGAAAGAAACAGAACGGAAAAGGAAAAGAGCGGTACCCTTTTTTTCCTCTGTTGATCTTCGTGTTCTACTGTTAGTGTCGAACACTTCGTCATACCCCCATAGCATTGGATTGCTAAACGTAAGTATCTCTAGATACACATGTGAGTGCTCTTCTCTTTCTCTTTTCTCTCACCTCTCTCTCTCAGCCAGTCTCCCTCTAGCCCTTCGATTTTACCAGAAAAATATTAACAGCGAAACCGATTCTTCCTTACACCGCAGGACGACCGCACTGCAAGTTTGGGCACAAATATGGGTGCCGGCGTTGATCCCGTTATCCTTGAGGCTCTGGCTCTTGACCCAGCAGTCACCCAAATCGCGTCGCATGGAGGCTCGATCGTCACCTCTACCTTCAAGCTCACCTCTCGCGGCGGCGACGGCAGCGATGGAAAGGACGACGTGAAGACCTTTTTCGTCAAGACGGGCACCGGCGAAGAGGCCAGGCTCATGTTTGAGGGAGAGCATCTGTCGCTCAACGTCATCCACGACGCCGTCCCCGACTTCTGCCCCAAGTCCCATGCATTCGGCGCTCTGAAGGACTCCCCGGCAAGTACTTCATGGCAACCGACTTCCTCGAGCTCGGCTCGTCCGCGTCCGGCGGCTCGGGCAAGTCGCTGGCGCAGAAGCTGGGCCAGCTGCACACGACGCCAGCGCCCATTCCTGAGGGCTATGATAGGCCCATGTACGGATTCCCCGTGACGACGTGCTGCGGTTCGACGCCGCAGGACAACTCGTGGAAAGCATCGTGGGCAGAGTTCTACGCCGACAACCGGCTGCGCGGCATCCTGAAGGCAGGCGTCAAGAATAACGGCGCGGATAAGGAGGTCAGCGTCGCTGTCGAGAAGACGGCCAGTACCGTCGTGCCACGGCTGCTGGGCGACGACCACCTGAAGGATGTGAAGCCCGTCATCATCCACGGCGACCTGTGGAGCGGCAACCACGGCCGCGGCCGGGTCGCGGGCCGGGGCGGCGCTGAGGAGGTCGTGTTTGACGCGTCGGCCGTCTACGGCCACTCCGAGTACGAGATTGGCGACATGAAGATGTTTGGCGGGTTCGGGCCGTCGTTTTGGAACGAGTATCTCAAGATCGTGCCCAAGTCGGAGCCGAAAGAGGAGTGGGAAGACCGGGTGGCTCTGTATGAGCTGTAAGTGACAGTTTGTTCTTGGACTATATGTATGCACTAATGATGGGATGAAAACGATGCTAATCATATGAACCCCACAAACAGATATCACCATCTCAATCACTGGTCAATGTTCGGGGGCGGTTATCGGGGCGGAGCCATGGCGATCATGAAGAAGTTGATCGCAAAGTATGGCTAGGGCAGGAGCTAGGGGTAATGTCAACTTATAGGCGAGGCGTATCATGCGGTTGTGTGCTTATCACAAGGTAGCGAGTGCGTTACGGTTTTATTATGTCAGTGGAAAATGGTACTGCTTGTGGTAGATAAAATTGCGTACGCCAGGGGTTATGGAGGGATCAGGAAACGGCATATTCATATAAATACAAATGGGTTCTAACGATAGAGCGGCACAGTCTACTTACCCATGCAGTGACTTTGTTCCCGTGTTGATCTCCCGAGAAAGGCCCTCTCGAATCTGGGGTGGCCTGCTTCTGACATGGAAACTGCCGGTGGGCTTAAGTGGGGTCGACCTTGCTCCCACGCTCCCTCACTCGCTAAATAATGCACTGCCGGCCGGATCTGACAAGGAAGGCCTCTTCGCTGTCGTTCCGATTCGCTCCTACCTATCGTCTCTTGCTTAGGTATACTCTTTCACAGCCAAGCCAGCCGGAAGCAAATCACCGGTTATTGGTAGAGGCTTCAATTCATTACAGCCCACACATTGCTTCTGGTCTCTGCTGGGGCTCAGTAGAATAGCCCAGCATGGCGGAGAGAAAAGCCGTCATCGTGGGCATCAGCGGGGCATCGTCCAGCGGCAAGACGACCCTGGCTCGCCTGCTCCGCGACATCTTCCCCAACACCTTCATCCTGCATGAAGATGACTTCTACAAAGCCGAGTCCGAGTATGTTTTCTGCGTCTGAGTTTATTTTCTTGCTGTACTATGGTTCCCAATGTAGCCTTGGGTTTGAAAGCACGAGAAGAGGGGGGCGCGTCTATTCTTTTCATTTATTGAGTAGGCACTTATACAACAACAACAACAGACTCCCCACGCGAGACGGCCTCCTGGACTGGGACTGCGCCGCCGCCATCGATATCCCCGGCATGGCCAAGGCGCTGGCGTACATCCGACAGCACGCCACCTTCCCGGTTAGTCTCATCCAGGCCCAGAAGCATACGTCCCGCACCGATCATGGCACAAAGGTCGTCGTCCCCTGTCTCTATTCTTCCTTACTCTTTCACTCTCTCTGGCTATATAGCGCTGTGAATTTGGGGGGTGGGGGTGGGAGACGATGGTGTCTTTGTCTTGTACCCATCTATTTCCTGTAGGATGATGGTTGATCATCACGACAATGCACCTACTAACCTCGAGTATGACAGCCATTCGTCGACTCCAAGGAGGACAAGAACTCCGTAGGCCAATGTCCCGTATCAGACGCCAAGCGGGAAGAGATGCGGAAAAAGGTGGAAGCCTGGCTCCAGCCGGGTCAGCCGGGCCACGACGTGCTCATGCAGTCACAGCGGAAAGGCGGGGAAGGCCTGAAAATCTGCCTTCTCGACGGGTTCCTGCTGTACTCGCGAGAGATGCAGGAGGTCATGGACCAGCTCGACGTCAAGATGTTCCTGTTGGTCAGCAAGGCCAAGGCCACGCAGCGGCGCGAGGCTCGCGACGGCTACGTGACGCTCGAGGGCTTCTGGAAGGACCCCCCGGACTACGTCGACAAGATCGTATGGCCCAACTACGCAGAGTCGCACGCTTGGCTATTCAAAAAGGGCGACGTCGAAGGTGAACTAGACGGGTCCGTGCTGAAGGAAACGAATATCCTGGCGCAGCAGGGTCGAGGCTTAGATGTGGACATGGACACGACATTTGAATGGACTGTAGATACCTTATTAGAGCAGTTGGGGCACTTCGCAAAGGGGACTTAGATACTCTGGGGTTCTTGTCTTACTATCGCAATACTGAAAACACAAATGCTGGTTTGATCTAGCTATTTTCTTTTCAACTATGACAAGGGGTATTCGACAAGGCTAGAGACTGTTAAGGCGAATAAATGAGCTTGTCCACATTGTGTTGACCGGCCAAGCCCCTAAGAGTATTTCCCCCTCTCTCTCCCGTGCAAGCTAGATGAAACCATTCCAAATCCCTAACTTCATCAACTGACACAAGCCCTCTAAGAGATCATCTAAACGTATAGTTACCAGGAGAAGACCAATCACCAGTTCGGCGTAAGGATGTATGAGCCTGCAACTCTGGAGTTGCTACCAAAACGCACTACATCCATACACAGACCTGCAAACAGCTTACAGGCAGTCCTACTGCCAAGAGTCGGACTTCGAAGTCTGAGTCGCACATCCCTGGGGCACGGTGTAGGCATGATTGGGGTCAGCCTCCCAGGTTACCGATCCATCGGTATTGACGACAATGTACTTGTATTGCAAGGCTTGACCGGCGGCAAGAGTGATGGAAACAGACCAGACGGGGTTGTTGGGGGTGTATTGGGAAGCGCCCAAGGCAACAGCATTGCTGGTATCCCAATTTCCAAGTGCTGGGATGTTGCCGACGATTTTTACCGTCTGGCCAAATGAAGTCACTTTTCGCTCGTTGAAGCTGACAGCTACAGAAGTCACCGGTGCACAGCTGGTAGTCGTTGAGGCCGGGGGGCCGGTCGTGCGTGTAGAGGTGGGAGCAGGCTCTCCGTTGCCGGGTGTTTGACTAGCTGGGAAGGGGCTTGTGGGCGCTGCGGAATAGGCACCAATGGCAGATGTGGCATAGCAGCTTCCAGGTACCGAAGTTGCGGCAACATTGGTCTCGGCCCAGCCCAGGGGCACGACGCCAGCTCGGCGAGCTGCTGCAGTGAGCACAGAAGCGTAGCTCCAAGTCAAATCCCGGGCAGACAATGGGTTACCGCTGTTGCGGTCGTACTGTTCTGCAAGAGCACCGTTTGCTCCTACGTATTTTGCAACATTATTGACAAAACCGTCAGCGTATGCCATAGCCGCGTTGTAAAGCGTAGTGTAAGTTGTTGTATCCGAAGCGTAGGTTCCGGTTGACACAGAGCTTGACAGGTCTTGGAAGAAGGGTAATGAAGTTGAAGTCACAGTAATGGAACCTTGACTCTTCCAGACATACAGCGCGTTGTAGAGCTGCTCCGCCGCGCCTAAGGTGTGCAAATACCATCTGATGCAGTGTAAGTACATGGCAGCGTACGATAAGACGAAGGAAACTTACGGGTTTCCGTTGTAGTAAGTATCTTCGGGGTAGCGACCAACGGCAACGGCTTGGCCCTTGCCGAGTCCTGAGTTGATGCTATAGATCGAGCGGAAAGAGTCAACAACAACTTTGTGACTGGCAAGGGCACGATCGCTGCAAGGTTGGAATGTGGTGGCATCGCAGCCCAATGTAGGATCAAATCCCTGGTTAGTCGACACAAACACGTTCGTGTCCTTGCCAGATCTGCCGTTGTTAACGTTGATGTTGGCCAAGGCGTAGTTGCCGGACGAGGACCAGAAGCTCTGCTGGAAGCAAAGGACCTGGGGCGCAATGGCATCGCAAGAGCTGCACGAGGTTCCCAGGGTCTTAGCCAAGTTGCTTCCCTCGACCAAGGCCCTGTGCGAAGCTGCGATGGTGAAGAACGAACTTCCTTGGACCTCTTCCCACAGATCGAATCCAGTTTGGTTCCAGTACTGAGCTGTATAGGCAAGATCATTTTGAATGACAGGCCATACCAGATCCTTAGCCGTGGACTGATAGCCGTTGTTGATCAGCCACTTGGAATAAGTTATCATGGTCAGAGCACGGAGCGGAGGGCCGTCACGTTGCGGACGACCCCATGAGCCGGTAAACTGGCTCCCATCAGCGTTGAATTTAGGCTCACCAAGTCCGCTGCCATCATAGAAAGATCCGGAAGGGTTCGAAACGGTTTGCAGACGAGCTTGCGATGTGATGTCTTTTTCTCCACCCACGTTAGTTATTTGCGTGACCACCTTGCTTGAATACCGAAAGCATAGATATGTTCATGGTGAACTACTTTGGGATGGAAGTGGAAGAAGGTGAATGGGGCAAGGACTGAAGTCTCCTTACAGTTCTGGATCAACGTTTGCAAGTCGGCATCATATTCGTTCACGAATCTGTCGACGACCGCCTTGAAGACAAGGGCGGCGTCTCTGGTCCAGTGGTAGAAGTCTATAGCTTTATCAGCACATTGTCATCGGGAAGGAAGATCAAAATGGGTATGGAAACTTACAGTCTGGGTCACTCTTGGAGGGAGACGCGACGACCAAGCCCGAGGCGACTCCTCCGGCATTGCATCCACCCGCAATGTTGCACTTGACCTGGCTGAGGGCATATGGCACTTCGGTAGCCAGGAAAGAATCAACATCTCTCTTGATGACCTCGCGTTCGCTCAACAGTGAGTTGGGACGGCCGAGGACTGCCTGGAAGGCAAGTGTTCCTAGCAGGAGAAGGGAGCTGAAGGGATGCATGATGGGCTCGAAGAAGGAGATGTTGCTGCTTGCTGAGCTAGCAAAAGGAGCTCCTTGTGCCAGATCCATCACGGTTTATATACTCGAACTTTCTCGATCAAGCAAGTATCGTGAGAAACCAAACCGGACGTTATGCCTTGCTTGGTTGCCGTCCCTCAGTGTAGAGGAAAGGGCCGACTCCGTGTAAGCTAGGCCAGCGTCTCTCGGTCCTCGCAACAGCAGAGCTGAGGCCACCCTTCTTACCGTATTAGGTAGTTGGACGAAGGTTCTGGGCGTAGTGGGGGAGGTTGGCTGTTTCGAGCAAGCTGATGGTGTCGTGATGAACGACGATGCTATTCCCCCTGGCGTCGTTTTGGCAGTATACACTATGGCCTTGATGCTATAGCGGCGGAGTTGCAGTCGGAGTGTCGTACAAGCTGTAAGATCTTGGGAGGTCACGCGCAATATGATTCGGGCCGGAAGTGAACGTGGCTCCAGGTTTGAAGGTGTCCTGCATACGGCATATCCCAATGAAGGAACCGACCCCGGATTAACAGCGCTTGATGCTGTGGAGAGCTGTTGAGTTGTTGCGGGGAAAGTACGTAGGGGGCTGCAACCACTACTGGACAGTGCCTGCCTACTTCCTTCGCCAAACCCCACAGTCTGGCCACCCGCGCCTCCCTAAATTATACTAAACGGCGACTTGTTGTCCGGATTCACAGGGCGCCGTAACACCCTTTGGTCGACACTGCAACGTTGAAAGTTTGCTTCTTACCTGCTTGGGTACTTCAGCTCAGCCGAGTTCCAGAGCAGCTTCCAAGGTTCCCATGCCCTGGCAGGGAGAATAGATAAACGGAAGGCACAGCACAGCTCGCTTACGCAAGAGGCAGCTGCCGAGAGGCATGGAATCAGGGATGGAAGAACATGACGGGAAAGGCTTACCGCAATTCCGGAGTCCAGACCTCGTTCAACTGGATTAACATTGATTGAAGGTTTGGTGTCTCAGTTACGACTCTTAGGTACGCGGCGGTCATCACACCTCACTTGCTCACTTACTGGTACAGCGTACAGCAGTCCCGACTCCCGACTCTCCATTGCACGGGGCCAGCCGGCAAGTGCGGGACTTGCGGGAGTGCCAAAATTGAAACTTACGACTTACCCACTAGCTCTTGCCCGCGATGATACACCATTCTCATGCTTCTATTCCCCAATGGAATCACATGCCGGCCCACCCACAGGATGACTAAAGTGAGCGTGGGATGGTGGGATGTACGTACATGGGCATACATATCATATTGCATGAATGACTTCACGTAAAGATTCCTTTGGAAACATATCAAATGTATCCAGCTAGGCCAAGGCCACATCTGTTAATGGATGCCATGATCATCACCTAGTCAGGTATGGATTCCTAGGTACACATGTGTGCAAGAGAGGTATCCAGGGTACCTCGAGCATGCAATCCAAGCCCGCTACTTAAGAGGAGTGCTTGATGGCAAACAATCGCGGTTTTCCTGGCCCTGTGCAGCGCGGAGATTTGGGCAACCTCCTGCGCAAGCAGCATTACATCGTGTCTTCTAGACTTTTTGTAGAAGGCACGAGGTCATGGAGCATGCATTGGAAATTGCATCAACCCATCCCAGACGCCGTGACTCGGGCCTTTTCCGTACACACACGTTGAGAGACTGGCCCTTGAAGGCCAATTGCAACATAAGCGTAGAGTATCATGAACAACTTTTGCTTCAACCACAACGCAAAGTGGCGCTGAACAATGGGCCGAAGGCCAGTGGACAGCTGATAGACTGAGTTTTCCAGGGTCGCATTGAGAAAAAAACATCCCTGCATAATTTTCACCTCGTAGCCTGATGATATCGTCTCTACAAGGGAGGCTTACTTCTCTGCACAAAAATTGCATGATACTGAACCTGCTATGAGAGTACTACTTGATGAAATGTGGGCAATGCCATGGTTTTCCTTCGGCCTCATGGATCAATGATCCGTCGGTAAAGGGGTGGAATATAGCGCCCTCGGAAACATCCCTCTGCTCCGGCTCAAGCCCTTGCGGGCGAACCATTGCGTGAGAGAGCCGATTGTTCTGGGATCTGTCGATAGGAAATTGACATCATGGAAATGAATGATGGCTCCATAAGTTATACGAGTAGCCTGACAATCGACCCTGAGCCGTGCGGACACGACCAGAGGACCGTCAGGACCAGATCCGGAGTTTTGTTTTGTGATGAGAGAGGAAAGAAAAGATCCTGTAAGCAAAAATCGAGAGAAGCACTATTTGAACCACTGGAATCGATCAGAAGTGGGTCCTGTTGATTAAGTAAGATTTTGAGTACCGTGCAGGTGCAGAAGGTTCTTCTGAGGCAGACCAGCCCCATAGTAAACCGATTTGACGTACAAAGAAAGGACCTGGCCAGGCTGCAGCAGTAGACTCTGGTGTCAAACCGCGGTTGGACACGATAACGATTTGCGCAATTGTACTGGCCACCACCATCATCTGCCGGTCTTTTTATCATCGCTTTCTTTCCTACCGATCCGTTGACGATACTCTGACTTCAAGATGGATCCCGCAGAGATCGCCGAATTCAACCGCCTTCGCGCGGAGCAGGGCTTGGCGCCCTTGCCAGTCCCCGGCGCGGCTGGTCCGCAATTCAAGGAAGCTGCCTCTGACGACGAGGAAGAGGAGCCGGCAAGCACTTTGGAGACACGAGAGGCGGCCGCTTACGACAACTTCAAGAAGATCCAGGATGCCGAAGCGGCTAAGAAACGACGCGATGAGAAGGCCGCTGCCATCAAGAAGGCGCGCGATGCGGCGAAACGGACTGAGCAGCTCGAGGGCAAAGGCCTGGGCGAAGCCGACGAGGGCGAAGGCGTCGATGCGAAATCCTGGCTGATGACACAGAAGAAGCGACAGAAGCGGATAGAAAAGGCGCGCAAGCTCGAGGAAGAAATGGCTGCCGCCGAAGCCGCCGCGGCCGCACAAGTTAAATACGAGTCCAAGGATCTAGCAGGCGTCCGAGTTGCACACGAGATATCTGCCTTTGAAGATGGCGACGAGCAGGTCCTGACTCTGAAAGACTCCAATGTCATCGGAGACGATGACGAAGGCGACGAACTAGAGAACATCGACCTCCGCGACCGCGAAAAGCTCTCTGAACGGCTCGACCTGAAGAAGAAGAAAGCGGTTTACGACCCACTCGCTGCTGATGAGGGGGCGAAACCAGCATCCTGGCGCACTACGACGAGGAGATTAATGGCAAAAAGGCGAAGAGATTTACTCTCGACGCTCAGGGTACCAGCTATCAAGCGCAAGTGGCAGAAGGCCAGCCCCAAGACCGCAGGCTGCAACAAATCAACCTAGACATCTTCAAAGACGAACAACCTTCTTCGGATTACTTGGATATCTCCGAAGTTAAGGTAAAAAAGCCGAAGAAGAAGAAGAAGACTACGAGGCAACGTCCCCTCGACGAAGACGACATTTCCCCTTCAGCTCCCGCAGCAGACGATCAGTCGATGGACATCGATTCCGGCGCTGTGTCCTTTGGCAGAAAGCGGAAGGTGGAAGACACATCGTTAGCCGACGACGAGGATCTCCAAGCTACTTTAACCAAGCAAAGGAAAGAAGCTCTGAAGAAACGGAAGCGAGTTCGCCCAGAAGACCTTGCGCGGCAATTGAAGGAAGAGTCCGAAACACCGGGGCCAGAAAACGACGAACACAGCGAGAACCAGGGCGGTCTCGTTATCGACGAGACCTCTGAGTTCATCTCTGGCTTAAAGAAAGAAGACATCGAGGATCGGAAACAACGAAAATCGAAGACACCGAACCCGGAGGCTGCTACGGCTATGGATGACGAGTCCGACGAAGACAAGCCTATGGTAGATAGAGACGAGGTTGAAGCCCGCCAGAGGGAGACGTCTGCGCCCGCAGAAGCCCCCGTCGCTGGTGTTGATGAGGAGAAGACGATCGGCAGTGGCAGTGGCATTGGTGCCGCTTTGCAGTTATTGAGGGAACGTAACCTGATAAAGGACAGCAATTCCTCTGAGATGAACGACAACCTCCGTCACCAACAGCAATTCTTGGCCGAAAAGAAGTTGCGTGAACAGAAAATCGAACATGATGCACGAAGTCAGCGCGAGCGTGACCGTGCCAGCGGCAGGCTGGACCGTATGTCGGCACGCGAGAAGGAAGACTTGGCCCGCCAGCAGAACATCATGCGCGACCAGCAGACGGCTAGGCAGATGGCCGAACTGTACAATAGGGGGTATAAGCCCAATGTGCAGCTGAACTACGTTGACGACCACGGCCGCTCCCTGGACCAGAAGGAAGCGTTCAAACATCTGAGTCACCAATTCCACGGCAAGGGCAGCGGTAAGGGCAAGACGGACAAGTACTTGAAGAAGATTGAGGATGAGAAGCGCCGCGAATCCCAAAGCGTCCTCGATTCCAGCCAGAACGTGGGCATGAGCTCGGCAGCGGCTCAGCAGACGAAGAAGCGAAAGGAGGCGGGTGTACGCTTGCAATAGCTTCACCAGGGGCTTTCCAAAAGGTGCATATCCCTTAATTGTATTCTTATATGAAGTTTCTTACTTAATGCTGACAAGATAATTGTGAAGATCCTGATACCTTTTCGTCATGTGCTTTACGGCGACCGTCCTTCCAAAAGCTCGCTTCCCCTTTTCCCCTGTCCCTTTTCTCCTCTTTGCCAGACGAAGCATGAAGTCATGCTTCTGGTCGCTCTCCTGCCCACTCCCAAATTCCATGCTCAAAATCCAGTGCTAGTCGCTCCTCCACACGTTTGCCTGTGAATGCCAAAAGCTACCATTCCGAAGGTGAAAGTGATTGTATACCTACGTAGTCCGTTTGCTTGGTAAGTGCTTTCGAGAATGTGCCAGACGGAGTGTTCCAATGTGTGACGACGGGTGACTTTGGGTACTGGGGACCCCACTAGACATGCCTCCATTGGCCATGATGCAAGATGAACATGCCACGGCCCCAAATCGATCAGGTCTTGGTGGGTTACGCATGTCGTGCAGGTGGGAAACACATAGCAAGTAGGTATAGAATTAGACAGTGTGTTACAAGCACAGCGCGCCCGGGTTGGGCTCTTGCTCTACTTGACATCAATTATTAGCTTGTTTTTTTCAGGAACTAACCTGCCCGACTGCATAAACGATTGACTACCGGCGCCTAATCTTCCTTGTTTTGTCTCTTCGAGGCACGTGCTTGTTCGTACACATCTCAGTGTCAACATTCGCTCTCTTCCTGTTCTTGCCCATTCTTCAATCGACGAATCCATCCTCAACAAGCCGTTGCACTCTACACTCCGCTTGCCATGGGACGACCAGAGGAAGCCGAGCCTGCGGGTCACGAGGAGGCCCCTCCTCCCCCCCTACACCGAGGCCAAGAGCAACGAGGCCTCGCCGCGTCCCTCGTCTGCGATTTCTGCCGCCGCGCCGCAACTGCAGCCTGGCACGGCCACGACGCCCTACCGCCAGTTCCCGGCGGCCTTCAACCTGTACCACCAAAAGTCCCGGTCCGGGCGGTCCCTCGTCTACACCCTCGGCGAGCACGAGTCGGAGCCCCTCTACACGCTGACCATCCACTCGGGCATCTCTGGCAACCCGAGCCTCGTGCTCCACAACGGGCCCGACCCGGCCGCGCCCGCCCTCGCCTCGGCCGATAAGGAGCCGGGCCAGGAGACTTTCGCTAACAAGATCACCGGCAAGGCCTCCTCATCACCATCCCCGCCCTGCCCAACTTCGGCCGCCCCACTACCGAGGAGCCCCTCGAGCCCCACATGACCATGTCCGGCGCAGGCTACGCCTTCTCCCTCGAGGTCCAGAGGGGCACCCTGGGCGCCATCACCCCCGTTGGCGGCGACGACAACAACGGCGGCGAGGGCAAGGGCGACGATCCAGCATCCAACCAGTGGACCCGCGAGCGGTTCGAGTGGCGCCACTCGCGCGGCAACGAGGTCAAGCAGCTCGACAAGCTCAACAGCGGCTGGAAGCTCGTGCGCATCCACAGCGAGGCCGACGGCGTGGGCGGCACCCGACGGGCCCGCGACGCCGGCGCGTCGAGCGACGGCAAGGAGCTCGTCGCCGTCTTCGCCGAGGTCTCGGGCTGGAGCGCCAGCAAGGTCGTCAAGTTCAAGTTCCTCGGCAGCGGCGCCACGGGCGAGATGGGGCCGCGCTGGGCCCTCATGGCCGTCATGACGGCCCTGCGTATCTGGGACACGCAGAACGGGCTCAGCGAGTCGGCCGCGGCCACAGCGGCCGGCGTGGCCGGCGCGTCAGCTGGGGGCGGTCATTCGCGCTCTGCTTCCAAAGCGAAGACGGCTGCCGGGGGCGACGAATCTCCGACTTACGGTGCGCCGGGGGTGCGGCGGTAGGAGGTTCGGAGAAGTTTACTTAATTGAGAGAGAGAAGGTGGATGGAAGTGGGATGTGAGGGCGTAGCATAGTCGAGCAATCATTATACCCATTCGTTCTTTGACAAGGCAGGCAGACAGCCCAATCTGGTGGCATCACTGGCAGACAAGATGCATGAGTGACACAATCTTGTAGTTTACTGGGAACCTCGAACGCATTTTGTTATGATATGTCTGTTTCTTGAATTTATCTGCTGGTTCTGGTATAGTCATTGACCGGAAGCCCCAGAAAACAAATTCGAGTAACAAGGGTGAAGGGTGAAGGGATCAAACAATGCGATTACAGGCATTATGTTGCATACCAAACACCAGTCTTCTTTCCTTCTGAACATCGCCGTTCAAGTGCCGTAACAATTTGATTGTTACGGCGATATTCCCAGATATAAAAATCCAGCGGATGCTCCTCGAACTGGTCATTGCAACCACCACCCATCAACCCACCCGTTCACAACTAAGTCCACCTATCAACCAAACAAACCACATTCACAAATCATCAGCCAACATGTCTTCCTCAGGTCAAGGTTTCCGCAGCCCCTCCCCTTCCGGCACCAGTGCTCCCCCTCGACCCCGACTGGCGAGCGTCCCACAACGCCTGTCCAGACGGAGAACGAGATGAAGAAGGATGAGGAGAAGGAGAAGCGCCTCGGTGAGATGCTCGATGACCTTCAGGAGAGAGTTGACAGAGACATTAAGAGCGGGCTATTCTTGTAAATTCTGTAAGCTTAGTATCTTCGACCGTGAGAAGATAGCTAAATAGGTAGGCAGGGGCTGCTGGAGGGTGTGATGAAGTAAAGAGAAAAACCGTTGGAATGGTATGTATAGTGTAGAAGAATATATTTCGTTATGAACACAGAGAGCCAAACATTGCCATTTCGGCAACCTCCCTCCCTATTTTGAGAACAATATTTATTTGACGTACATCCGAACCCCTAAAACGCCAGACACCATGTAAGCCGCGGTTTTCCCTGCAGCCACCCAATAAAGTAAGCTGTAAGGGTTGTATAATCCCCTCGCAACAACGAAAAAAGCTGCTGTTGTTCGCGCAATACAAGGCTTTTGTCCCCTAGAACATTGACAATTCGGATTTGCTAGCTAGCCAGCGACGTAGCTAGCCAGCCCCTTCTTTCTTTGTTAGACTGCATTGTTCCATACCGTGACGTGCTAACATCACTTCCTGACCGTCGCATAGCTAGATTTTTGTTAGGCAGTCAGATTGAACACCCCTGTCCGTACCAGCGCTTCATATTGGTCGTTCAACCGTTACACGGAACAACCGAAGCCCTGCGCCCCAAAAAAGCCATCAGAACCTAGGTGCTTTTGATGGCCCCCGGGCAGTGGGCGGGCGAATCTTGTTCCGCAGCGCGTCGTCCCTGGCCATGTTGTCGTGCATGAGTATGTTCTCGGCGAGGGGCTCCGACGACATGACAGTTGTCGCGGCGCGCTCCCGCGCGTTGATCCAGTACGTGACCAAGACGATGAAGGCGAACAAGGCGACCCAGACCATGACCAGCCGGGCGGACCGGCGCGGTCGTGGTCCGTAGGGAGAAATCCTTCCGATTCTCAGCATTTTTTTGTTGCCTTCGTCCTTTCTTTTCTCCTTCTTTTTCAATATAGTTGGTCTTGTTATTGGTTTCGATTCGACTTGACTGTTTGGGGAGCGTCTCTGCGCGTGGGGCTTATGCGGGGGCAGATTGCGCGGAGAGGTATAAGTGTGAGAGTGAAGCGCTAGATAAGTAGGCTTGCTGGTTGAGCAGGTACATGAACATATATACTTGAGGGGATATTTTGGGATTGTATTGGAACAGGTTCACCGAATGCTTCAATTCTAAAGACTGGTGGGCGTTGAGAGCTTGAGCTCTACTTAAAGCCAATAATTACCTTAAATAGCGGGTCCCAACTGGACCCCAGAATTCGCTTTCTCGCTCTCAACCTCTCACCCTCCGACGTCATTGGGTCTCTGTTCACGAGCGTAACGGAACGATGGGATCATTGTTCACAGTAGGGGTTCTTAGAGGTGCAAAAATTCCTTATTTGACATGTCCAAAGTAACGACATATAAAACACAGTGGTTGGGGCTCTTGAGAGATTCACTCAGACAGCAGCATCTGCGCCTTGTATCTTCAACCCCCGCCCTGAGTCTTCTCCGTTTACTGGAGCTTTCAACATGCCTGGGAATACCAACGGCCAGGAGTGGTTTCGAATTTGCATGAATCACGAGAATTTCGAGCAGCCATCAAGAAACAATTGCCTTGCGTGAGGAATCTGATCAGGCCAAATATTTTTTGGGCAAACCCCCACGTTTGCTACAAGGTTGGACCGAGGCCTGATGCCGATCAAGTCGAGGGGGTCGTCTGATACCTCCCTATTTGGCCCCAAGGACATCTGAGGGACGAGCCCATATGAAGTCTCCGTGCCAACCTACCACCTGAGTGGTTCATCACATTCGGGGTTGTCTGACGACCACATTGAGGTGAAGCAGGGGTATGATGCAATGCTTCCTATACTATTAGGCTGTTAACACCAACACCCAACTTACCATCACAAAAACACTGCATGTGCTGAAATATCATTATTATAGAGCCTGTCACTTGTCAGCTCACATACGTGTTACCTACACAGTATACTAAGCAATATGAAGCTGGGAAAGTCAGTCTTGATTAATTCAGCAACACATCTTCGCAATACAAATATACTTTTCCACGCTCTGCGCTCTTGTTCAACGTTGTACCGCCAGTCGATGACGAAACTGTGAGTCAGCCTTTCTACCTCAAACAGTACCGTCTTCCACTACCTAGAGTCCGGGAGGAGGGGGGATCTAATTCAACAGGGTCAGTTAGGTCCACTGTATGCTATACGCAGTCTGTAGACCAGTTCACACTTACACCAACGCCGGGCGGCGAGCCTGAAGGAGGCGGGGGTGGAGGTGGTGCCTCACTAGGCGGCGGCGGAGGGGCCTCAGCAGGCGCACCCGGAGGAGGAGCAGGCGATCCTTGCTGTTGAGCCTGGGCTGCTGCATAGTATTGCTGATAGTACTGCATGTAACTGTTTCATCCGTCAGCTCGACATTGATCCAGGACGTGTAGAGTGGTCGTTTTGGACTTACGCTGCGTAACCCCCATATGCGGCATACGGGTCCTGTCCACCGTAGTACTGCGCGTATTGCTGCGCATATGCATCTGTTGCGTTAGACGGGGTAGCTGCAGGGGCAGGGGAGGCAGAGTTGCCGCCGCCGCCGCCGCCGCCCCCGCCACCACGGCCAGGCGAGTCTCTGTAATTGTTATAGCCACCGTAAGAATCGTTACCGTTTCCGGATCTTCCGTGGTTGTTGTAGCCACCGTGGCCGCCATGGCCGCCGTGACCACCATGTCCGCCATGACCACCGTGTCCACCATAGTGCTGTCGTGGCGGACGGGTCTTGAAGTCTTCGTACTGTTCCTTGACGTTCTCCAGCAAGTCCTCGCAAAGCTCCTTGGCTTTCTCGACCATCTTAGGATCAGGGCCACTAGGATAACATTAGTACATGGTTCAGGAGACTGCCAGATCTGCTGGATCATAGCGATCAACTCACGTAACATGAAGGTACATATCCTCGTCACTTTCTCGGTTAGTCGCAGCCTCAAGGTAGCCTGAGCCACGCCCCTTGATTTGAACTCTGCAACCCGTCTCCTGCTGTATATGCTTGACATACGAACCGCCAGATCCAACCACCTGTGCGCGTAGGTTGAAGCCCGGGATGGGTTCGAGGTTGATAGGGATCTTGGCCTCGGGCCACTTGCGGCGACCAAATTCATCGCGCTCAACCTGCTCTTGGTCTCGGCGGCGGAATCGCCGTTCGTCCACAAGGTTCGGCAGCTCCTGCTTCATCATTTCTTCGATCTTAGCAATGGCCTCGTCCAAGCCGGCTTTCGATGTACTCGTGACATGAAGGTAGAGCGGAGGGTTCTAACAAAACATTAGCCATCCATAGTAGTCATTCTGATTTGCGAATACTTACAGCGGCTGTGGCCATGCTCTTGTCCGGATAGTAGTTTCCGCGGGTAGTGACATCTTTCACAAAGTCAATCTGAGTTCTGTACACAATTCAAGCAAGGAAGTTTGGGTAGTTCGTACCAGCTCCGGTCTCGTCTTTAATCTAAATCAAGCAGGTGAGGTCAGCAGGTGCCACAGAGGGGAGTGGTGGGCGAGCTAGCATGCTTCTATGTGAGCAATCTTGTCCGCACCCGGCCACGATAAAGAGGGGAGGTATGCGATCAGCTGTCCTTGGGGAGGATGCCGACACGAGAGAAGGTCCTGAAGAGATCAGTTTGAAATAATCAAGGGTATTTACCATTTTCTGTGTTGAGCCTTTCGTCAAAAGGTAACGGTTGCGCAGGTCGTTGACCTCGATGTCCTTGATGTAGTCGCCGTCGGCAACATAAATCTCTCCGTTGATGTTGGCAGGTGTCGACTTCGGGCCAGGCGACTCGGACGAGGTCGACTTGATCGGTGGCACATCGACATGCTGAATACCTTTCTTCGCTTGAATCGATGCGTTGATTTTAGCAGCGGCAGCAGCTGGCGACAACAAAGATTAGCGAAAGCCCAAACATGCGACAGCCGGGCGGCAACAATGGAAAACCAACCTGCAGCAGCGGCAGCATCTACAGCAGAGCTGCGCTTCGTTTCGGCACCATCGCCCTCAGGGCCCCGGCTGAGGGGACTGCGATCGCGACCGGGACCAGAGTCGGCCTTTCTCGCAGGAGGAGAGCGCGAACGCCGGTCAAAACGAGAGCGCCGAGGTTCAGGCTCTGTCTGGTCGAAACGCGAGCGCTTCACGCGCCGCTCGGAGTCGTCCATAGTCGAATTTTTGTATGGAGATATAATGTTTGGTGTATGATGGTAAGATGTTGAGGAAGGTGCACTCGCGCAACGTGGTAACTAAGCGGCGTTGATGTCTTGGTGTGGAAAGGGAAAATTTCCGACGTGCTAAGACGGGATATGCGATACCACTGAAGCTATCGACGAGAAGGCTGCGCTGCTTGCCTTTGTTAAAAAGGTTACTGCGCTGGACTTAAGCAGGCTGGTTAGCTACGAAAGCCCCCACTTTATGCTCACATTGCTGGCCAATCAATGGCTGGCCTGTTACTCCAAGAATGTGGGATAACACCCGGCTGCTGGTAGGTACAGGTATGCTTACTTTATGTACCTAGTTTTTCGATATACGTCGAGTTGACGTCGAATGGGCTATCCTGACCGGACCATGGTATTAGTCGATAGAAAATGAGGTCAAAGGTAGCCACGATGGAATACCGTAGCAGAATGTCTCCTCAGCATTGGTCTCGGTCACGTATAATTTGAACGATTGATACCTCTTTCTGCCATTGGAATCACGCCGTGTTTGCTCAACTGTCCCAGTGACCGGTACAACGTGAGTCCGGATTTGTATTAGACTCGAGCTTGTTGGTTCCGGTATCGCAAGCGCTGGAGAGGCCGTGGATGGATAATAGCTCCCGCCAAACGAAATTTTGGTCTTGAGTCAACACCTCAAGCTACGCCATTATTCTTATTGCACCTCCGAGGATAGCCCAATTCTGATCAGAAGGCTGAAGTCTTCACTAACGGTCAGAAAAAATGGCATCCCGCACGCTTTTCCAGGCCACTTCCAAGGCCGTTGCGAAGGCCACTGCCGCCACCACCACCATCTCCACGCGACGATGGGGCAGCAGCTCAACCTCGGCCATTGCCTACAAGGCCATGCGTCGCCGCTCGGCTCCCTCCCTAGCAATGACCAACCCTCGGCCTGGTCGGCGCAGGCCGCGGTTTCCAACATCCTCTACGAGACCCCCAACCCGTCGACAACGCCTCCCAAGCGCCATGTCCTGAACTGCCTGGTTCTCAACGAGCCCGGTGTGCTGTCGCGAGTCTCCGGTATCCTCGCCGCCCGCGGCTTCAACATCGACTCGCTGGTCGTTTGCAACACCGAGGTTACCGACCTGTCTCGCATGACCATCGTCCTTACCGGTCAGGACGGCATTGTCGAGCAGGCCCGCCGCCAATTGGAGGATCTGGTGCCTGTCTGGGCCGTGCTGGACTACACCAATGCTGCCCTCGTGCAGCGAGAGCTTCTGTTGGCTAAGATCAACATCTTGGGACCCGAGTACTTCGAGGAGCTTCTTGCGCACCACCGGGAGATCACGCAAGACGAGTCGCCCACCGGCCAAGATGCCAAACACGGCCACGAGCGTACTCTGGGCGATGTTTCCAACGACTACCACCCAAGCAAGTTGGCTGTTAGTCAAGCGCTGCGCCATAAGCATGAGCACCTGAAGTCTATCACCTATTTCACCCATCAATTCAAGGGCAAGGTTCTCGATATCAGCACAAACAGTTGCATCGTGGAGCTGTAAGTGGCATGCTACACATATTACTGGCCCAGAAACTGACAAACTCCAGGTCTGCCAAACCCGACCGAATCGACTCCTTCCTGAAGCTTATCGCACCATTTGGTATTCTGGAGTCAACGCGAACTGGCCTAATGGCACTGCCTCGATCCCCTCTCCATGGTCCTGATGAGGACGGTCTCGTTATGGACGCCGATGAGGTTGTTGATGCTAGCCAGCTGCCCCCTGGTTAGTCAGGTTGTGGAATCCCACATGTATTCGATTATGGCGTTATTGGCCGGTTCAAAACCAAAGAAAGGGGAACATCACTTGTGACATGACTATTAGATTATCATGGACTAATCGCATTGTTTTCCATCATACGAAAATGAAAATTCTTCGCATCACCCTTTTAGACATCTCAATGCTGCTCCTCGTGGAAAACTCCTTGAAGACTTCGTTCTTCGAATTCTGGGAAGATAGTGGTCATTGGTAGGTAGGTTACTACAGAGTATAACCGACTGTACATATAATGAAACGGGATAGCTGATGGCGAGGGCTAGCCGGTTGTGGTAGATTTGGCTCGAGGTATGTAGGATAGCTGGTTATGGAGCATCCGAGAGCCGTTGGGATAATCGGCTGACGAACAAGCGACTGGCTAATAGTTACACCACTTCACCTAGATTATTGGCGATGCCATTTATGGAAATTGCACCCCAGAGCTTTCCGAATAGAAGCTTTCGGGGACCAAAGTTGCAGGGTGCGATTTACTATATTTTGTGCCTTGCGCTAGACGTGACTGCAGTCGAATCACCCCTGCAAGGGCCAACTACCGCTTATAATATCCGACCCTTGTTCACGACGAAGGCTTCAAGCGCCGCAACAGCCGCCCACAGACGGTTCTCGCCTTCTGGAAAGACTAGCGAGCGGGGTCCGTAGAAGACAGCATCATCAACCTCCTCCTTGTGCCTAGGCAAGCAGTGCATGAATTTCCAGTCCTCCTTAGCTCCTCCCTTGGCGGCCAAGTCGTCCGTGACCTGGAAACCTTTGAAAGCTTGAAGACGCTTCTTCGTTTCTTCTTCCTGGCCCATGGAAACCCAGGTATCCGTCACAAGTATGTCGGCATCCTTGATGGCTTCCGCCGGCTTGGTGTGGAGGTCCAGCTGACCAGGGCGGTCAACGCCTTCTGCCTGTGAGCGGATGAACTTTTCCATGTCTTGGGGAATACCGTAGCCGGTGGGTGAGGCCACGGCGATTTGGACACCTAGCTTCATGGAGGCAATGGCCAGATCGAAGAGAACGTTGTTAGAATCTCCAACCCATGCGATCTTCAGACCAGACCGGACGAGATCGGTGCTGCCTGGAGATGGCGGGAACGCCTCGTGGATGGTAAGGAAATCAGCGATCGTCTGCAGCGGGTGGAAATCATTCGACAGGGCATTTATGACAGGGACGGTTGAGCCCTCTGTCAGGCCAGTGACATCTGAGTGAGGTCCCACTCTGGCAACCATGCAAGAAGTCATGGAGGAAATGATCTTGGAGGTGTCGTACAGAGACTCGTTTACCTATAGTTGTTTAGTACTTGGTGTAGCGCTGAGAGGTAGGATTGTACTCACTCCGAGCTGGATGTCGTCCTTTCCCAGGAACATGGGGTGGCCACCCATGATTGCCACGGCAGCTTCCGTGGAGACTCTAGTCCTGGTGCTTCGTTTGCTGAACATCATAGCCACAGTCTTGCCCAGAAGGCCACTGCTCAATACCTGGGGAGCATTGCCTGACTTGACGGCCTTCTTGTGGGAAGCCGCATTTCGAACCAGCTGTGTGAACTCTTCCTTGCTCAGGTCACCTATGGTCATGAGATGACGGGTCCTGGGGCTGGGCGTGGTATGGAAGCCCCTGGCGTCCGTCCTGAGCAGGCTAATCACTCTTGGCCGTGACATCATTTTGCCAAGCAAGTGAAAGCTCCTTCGGAATGTGTCGCCTTCCAGATGATATTCTGGAAAAGAGTGCTATTATAAGTCACACGCCTCGCTCACGCCGTGTAAGTGAGGTCAGAGGGAAGCTGTGAGGCTCAATTGGATGAGTAACCAGGCAGGACCGAAAGGCACGCACTCCGACTCCGATCCAGTATGAAGATCAAATCTGGAGACGAATACCGCACGATTGGTTCAGTAGCCGTGCTGTCTATGTTTTAGTTCGAATGGTAGGCCGAAATGTGCACTTGGAGTCGGGTTGAGTCACTTCATATTATGCAGGAAACAAGAGACTTGGAGGTAAATTGAGTTTCCTGCAGCTGGCTGCTCTCCGTGACCGGCGATCCCAGCTGGTTGCCGGAAAAAAGCATCCTGGACCCCCGGCAGGCCGCAGGGCTAGTCCGGTATGGTAAGTAGCTTGACGAGGTGTGGTCTGCCTGGTGTTGGCGAAATGACCATCCGAACTTGTACACACAGTCCCAACCATTTCTCGCGGTTTGAACTCTGTCAATCCCTCCATGACAACGACAGGAAATACGAGGGGCGGAGGTATTCCTTGCATCAAATCAGCCAAATACCTAACCTTCCCGAAGAAAAGTCTGTCGTTCAACAGAAGAGTCTTGCACCATCAATCAATTGATTGACTTGATGGGAATTGAGTGTGATCGCCACTGCGAATCGTATGCACATGTTGGGCTGGTTCCCCAGATAACACTATTCCCCTTCAGGGTCTAGCCGGAGCCTTAGATTACCGCTGTTTGAATCGTACCTGCCGCTCCCAGCCTGGCCAGGGTCTGTTTCTGTCTCAGCTGACAGGAACAGTGATGAACCTAGGCTGGTTGGCTGGCCCGGGTGATGACGAGTTCTGCCTGTCGCTACTTTTAGCCAGAGAACCGCATTGCCAGCCCAACCTTGTTTCCTTTCGTTTCCCATCATTCTTCATCCATCGCGTGCCTATCCTGCTCTGCTCCTCTGCTGTCACTGGCTGATGGAACATCTCGCTCCCTGGCCCTACTAGGATGCAAACAGTGCTATAAATCATTGTCTTTTACATGGTACCACAATCGTACTCGCCTTATTGTGTCTGCGCAACCACCCGCACGGTGACCCCGCGACGACGCATCACGCTTCCAGTTCCGACACACCATGGCTAGCGGCGAAACATCACCGCTGCTATCTACAGCAGCTGCTGCCAAGGGCAAGTCGCCAGGCAACACCTCCGGAGAGACAACTCCCTTGCTCTCCAGTACATCCGATACGCCGCGATACGATGGAGACAACGACGAGCCTGAAAACGAAGTCGCCTCCATACGGTCGCATTTGAGCGATGGTTCCCACAGAAAGACCTCGACACGAAGATGGCCCTCGTTCATTGCTATGGCCGTCCTAGGCCTCTCGGTCATCGCCATTATCGCTTTAGCTTACATCGTACCGGATGCGGTGCAAGAATACGCCAAGCAAGCCGCTGTTGTTGAACCCACCAGCCTCTCGCTCGAATCTATCACAGCAGATGGCTTAAGAGCAAGAATACAGGCTACTTTCCGTTTAGATGGGGCAAGAGTCGCAAACGGCCATGTACGAAGGGTGGGAAAGGCGGCAACATGGGTTGCCAGTCAGATTGGGACTGAGGAAACTACCATCGTCGTGACGCTCCCGGACTACAAGGACCTGTTGCTAGGAACAGCTACTCTCCCTCCGTTGGTCATTCATCTTAAGGACGGCGAAGTGACGGATTTCGATTTCGTCACCGACATTGTCCCGGGCAACGTGGATGGTATTCGATCCATCGCCAATGAGTGGCTGGAAGGGAGGCTGGGTAGTGTGCGTCTTGAGGGAAAGGCAGACCTCGCTCTCAAGTCTGGCCTTTTGCCTCTAGGGACGCACAGTGTCGCGGAATCTTTGGTCTTTGAAGGTCAATCCCTCTACCGTTCCTTTTCATCCTTTTACCTGGGGCAGAAAGTCTTCTTCTAGGATATCGAAGGAAATGTATTTGCACGTATTTCAAGAGCACCGACTAATTGAATTACAGCCAAGAAAATACCCGCGATGCCTCAATACAATATCACCCGTCTCAATGTAAAAGATGTGCCAGGCCCAGGAGACAAGCAGTCTATGTTGGCCGAGGTAACCATAGTCGCCCGTAACGATTACCCGCTCAGACTCGATGTGCCCGAGCTCGCTTTCGAGATTCTGGTTCCCGGTTGCGACTCGGATGATCTTATCGTCGTTGCGGATGCAGTGACCAGCGAGATGGCCGTAAAGCCTCGCTCCAATGTTCAAGCTGACGTTCACGGAATCATCCGTGAACTACCGGATTCGTTGACACGCGACTGCCCCGACTCAAAGTCATCACCCCTAGACCTGATACTCAAGCAGTACATGCAAGGAGAACCTGCCACCCTTTACGTGCGCGGTAGCAGCAGACCTGACGGCAGCACGCCTCGGTGGATTGCTGATATATTATCCAGTATCACCGTTCCTGTGGCCTTCCCGGGTAAAAGCCTCGACGGGCTGATCAGGAACTTCACAATGTCGGACGTACATTTCACAATGCCCGACCCTTTCGCCGACCCGGATGATCCTGCTTCAAACCCCACGGTTTCCGGCAACATCCTGGTCACTGCAGGTCTTCCATCGGAAATGAACTTCGGCATCAACGTCACCAAGGTCCGAGCGAATGCCACCGTTTACTACAAATCTCAAGAGCTTGGCGTGCTCGACCTGAAGAAATGGCAGGACGCGAATTCCACTCGAGTTGAGGAAACTAAGCACCACGAAGCTTCCTTGGTGATCGGCTCCCGCATCAATGAGACGCCACTTGAAATCACAAACGGCTCGGTCTTTGGCGACGTAGTCCAACAGCTTCTTTTTGGTCGGAAGGATGTTCAGTTAGCTATCAAGGCCGCGGTAGACGTGAAAGTCGAAACGTCGTTGGGTCAATTGGTTCTCAAGGAGGTGCCAGCTGAGGGCATGATACCAGTAAAACGTCCGTCTTCATCATTTTAAGCCTGTTAGTCGCTCTTTTGGGGTGGTATGTCTATCAGGACAAGCCAGATTTCCCTCGCATCGCCTCGCGATACTAATGAAGCTAACTGTCTTTCAGCACTATCGGATGGGAACGATTGGATGGGCGACCTTGCCCCAAAAATTCGCTCATTGAGAATTCTGGACACCACTTCTACATCGATTACCCTTCAGGCACTGGTGAACGTGACCAATCCCACGCCCTATACAGCAACTGTGCCCTATGCCAACATCCACGTCTTACACAACGATACAGTCCTTGCAGACGCAACTGTTGAGAATGTGGAGATTGTGAAAGGAAACAACACCGATCTCTTAGTTACAGCAACATGGAATCCCTCGAGAAGTGGAAAAAGCGGTCACCAGATTGGTCGAGATCTGATTTCTCAATACCTTTCTGGATTCAACACGAGCATCACCGTCAAAGCACATCGCGATAGCATTCCCGGCCAACGAACCATTTGCGAAGGTCTCTCGAGATTCAACCTGACTTTGGCAGCTCCAAAACTTGAACTGCCTGGGCGGACTCCGGAGGAGAGGTCCCATTTCATTCGAGATGCCACTTTCCATTTCTTCTCTTCGACGGCTACTTTCACCTTGGCCTCGCCGTTGGAATTCAACACCATGTACGTTGATTTCGTCAATGCCACCGCCTTCTACAACCACACGGAGAAAATAGGTCGCATTGTACGTGAGCTGCCATTCGAAGCACCGCCTGGCCAATCAACCACGCCCAGGCTGCCAGTACAGTGGTCAGTCGGGTCAGTCGGCTACGACGCGGTCCGGAAGGCATTGGGCGGTCAACTGAAACTAGATGCACGCGCCAACGTCGACGTTCGTTTGGGGAACTGGAAGGAGTCTCTTTGGTATACCGGAAGGGGGATAGGCGCACGTGTACAGTTTTAGTAGCAGATTGTCCACATCATTGGGTTTGGCGTTCACATGCACAGGATTAGAGGTTCGTTTCTGGGATTATAGCGTTGTTTTCATTGGAGTATAGACAGGATAGGATACATACCCACCCAGAATCAGATACAAAGGGTAACAAATATATCGATTAAAGCAACTGCATAGTTGGAGATCAGCATTAGCTGCCGTTTCCCGTTGAGCTAGGCAAAGCCATTCGTTGCCCCTGTCAGCGACCTCCCTCAGGCATACAGTATGCACCGAGTCCGAGACAACCAACCCCACCATGTCGCGCGACCTAGCGAACGTTAGATCATAGGTCGCTTATCGATAAAACCCATGTTGATTGCGTAGGTAGATGCCTATTAATCAACAACTCAACAACCGTCGTCCTGATCCGTGGAATACGGGCAATTAAAAACTACAAGACCCAGCATTTACAAACGTGCCTTGGAAGGTGGCCCGCGGAGCCTAGCCAGAATGAGCCACCAGCGCTATCCGTCGATGGACCCCGTCAAAGAACCGCATTCGGTCTCTCTCAAAGTACTACGGTATAGCTTCATTGAGAGTCTGTCGCGGCAAGATGACGTCCTGGTTAACATGAATCTCGTATAGGCTATCGAGGCCATCCCTGGTCGCGCAGCACACCCTAGCCGCACCCTCCGAACTACAGCCAACCACGGGCGCTGCACCAGATGACCTGGTTCCCGCGTCTCTCGCCTACCGGTCCACCGCCGGGACGAACCCGGACCCCTTCTTGCTCACACCGATCCTCAACCTCCCGCCCTCGTTTGGGTCTGCGTACGTAGGCGAGACATTCAGCTGTACACTATGCGCGAACCAAGACATCCCGCCCGAGCCTCCCGCGACGGCGCAGACACCAGCGAAGGTGCAGCCACAGAAGAAGTCGATCCGAGACGTTAAGATCGAGGCAGAGATGAAGACGCCCGGATCAGCATCAGCTCAAAAGCTCCTCCTGGGTCCGCACGGCGACGACGGTACACCAGCTGCAACAGCAGAAGCAACGGGGGCGGCGGCAGATGCGGCGGGCGCCGGCGGCGTGGATCTCGAGCCGGGCCAGACGCTACAGAAGATTGTGAATTTCGACCTCAAGGAGGAGGGGAACCACGTGCTCGCCGTCACAGTCAGCTACTATGAGGCGACGGAGACGAGCGGGCGGACGCGGACGTTCCGCAAACTGTACCAGTTTGTCTGCAAGGGGTCGCTCATTGTGCGGACTAAGGTGGGCCCGTTACCCTACAATACGGCAACGACGAGGAAGGTGCCCAAACCAGCGGAAGACGACGAGAACAAACAGCTCCGGCAGAAAAGGCGCTGGATCATGGAGGCCCAGCTCGAGAACTGCAGTGAGGACGCCATGCAGCTCGAGCGGGTGGTCCTGAACCTGGAGACAGGGCTGCGGTACCGCGATGCCAACTGGATCGTAAGCGAGAGCCCGCGGCCGGTGCTGCACCCGGGCGAGGTCGAGCAGGTGTGCTTCGTCGTCGAGGAGGATGGCAAGGGCAGCGCAGTGGTCGAGGACAGCGACGGGCGGGTCGTGTTTGGTGTGCTCGGGATCGGCTGGAGGACCGAGATGGGCAATAGGGGTTTCTTGTCTACGGGGAAGCTGGGCGCTAGGAATACGCGATGAAGAGGAGGAGATCCGCCCGAAGGACATGTCGGGCGAGAGGAAGCCGGCGAACCGTTGAAGATACCCCCTATTTATAAATGACAACCAAGACAGGACAGTACCCCCTTGAACATGAACTATGCGCCTGGGGGTTTCAATCATGAGGACATGCCACGAGTGAAACCGAAGACTGTTGAAGATACTCTCTATCTACGAGCGACGACTGCCAACCCAATACCCTTCACATGAAGTTCGCGCCTACGAGCTCTTGATCATGCGTCCCACGATAACCGGTTTCTGTATAGCTTGGCTATGCTAGGAAGTGTTTAGACCCAACCATTCTCATCTACCATTCTGGACTATTTGAACCATCTTGTAGATTCGGAGTACGAAACAACATGTTAATGTATGCTTATCTATAAGATCGAACAACGCCAAGGAGTGAGGCCCGATCGATGTGCGCCACTCTCCTCGAAGAGGGAGTCTGGGCCTTATACATCTCGACCTCAGACGGACCCTCTGCAGTTTGGACACCGCTGTTATGTTCATTTCTATCTCGGTATCCAACATTGGTCTTGCGACTGGTTCGTCGAAGATGGAAGTATGTTGGCTGCTAAAGAGTTCATCTCGAGAAGTCTTATCAGAGTCAAGGTTATTTGATCTCGCCGTATCCGCAACACTCATCGCCCTTGTTTCACTGTGACTCACTCTTCGTCCTTTATTGTATCCATTGCACATGCCATCCATCCTTACATTTTCTTCATTTCACATGAAGCCACCGAAACGCAAAACCCTACGAGGCTGATTGATAGATTGATGTATATCTCCGAGGCATACCAGTCGAACTCAGTTTTGTCGGGGCCGTCGCAACGGTACCTAGTCCATCGCCCAAAGTCTACTCGACAAGGTTTCCGAGGTTATTACCTCAGCTGCTCTTTTTCCGAAGAGGTATCGGTCCGAGCCATAACCATAAATGCCCATTTCGACCACGCCTCAGCTGAGCTTGACTGTTGGGGAGAAAAAACAAGCGTACGACTCAACATGCATAAGTGTAATTCCCCTCGCTAGGTATATTTGTCACATAGAGTAACAGTTGAACTTGCCCCTCCTGGGTAGTAGACGGGGCGGAGCCAGAGCCAGAAGAGCAGATTCCCGCAGCCCGTATCTGGTGAAGCAGGACGTCTTTGCTTACCCCTTGCCCTTTCGCCCATGGTCGTCGTTCTTTGCGCCATGCAGAGCTAAGTAAGTCCCACCCGTCCCATCGGGACCGAAACGGCAGAACACGTCTCTGTTGTCGTCTCTCGATTTTTTAGCAAGGATGCCATGATATCAAAAAATACCTGCAGATCCAAACGGGGTGGCTTGGGCCGGCCTAAACCTTGAAAGAAGGAGCTGGAAAGATGATCAGGGGGGAGGAGGGGGAGACCCCAGCCCCCCGTCCAGCTTGGGCTCGTTATTTCTTGCTCATTGGTTACCAGACCAAGGGGACGAGGGAAAGAGTCATTCAGTTAGCTTCGAAAGTAAAGTGTGTGTCGGTTCGTGTTGGGCTTGTGTTGCAGCCCGCGTCGGTACCTGCGTTGCACACGCATCCACGACGCCTGTAACCCTTACATCGTCAGCAGGGCCGGGTTCGAGGAAGGAAAGCAAAACGTGGTTTACACGTCATGACGGGGGAACACAGGTCTGCGACTGACTCAGTATTCGGTTAGCCGGAAACTCGCTCCCTACATAAACAACAACAGTAACCGCGTCGGTGTCTTTCATGCTAGCAGCCGTTGGGATGGGAAAGGTAGGATTCGTACTTGATGTGCGGACGCGGCTCCGTTTGCCATGACTCGGGAGTGAAAAGATGGATGTTTCAGTTTATTCCCTTGCTCGCGACCACTCGAGTGGTAAGTACCTATCGTGTATGTATGTTGGTGGCTCGTCTGGCAGATTCTGCAAATCCGCAGTCTCCTAAAGGGCATCACCGTTACACAGTAAAATATATGTGTCTGATATGGAAATAAGCACCATGGCTAGAACCTCTCCCTTTGGTGATTCGTGAGGACTCAAACCCGGCCTTCTTGAGAAAGGTTATATCCAGCAGGACATAAAGTCGTGGGCATCAGATCCCGTTAGCAACCAACCCAGATGGCATTCCGTCAAGTGCTGTTATGCTTGCTACATGGAAGTATCACGTGTCTCCCGGCAGGGTAAATGCATTGTAATCGTTGATGGATCATGTTGCTGTCCCACAAAGCAGGTTGACGTGACGCAACCGGGGATAGCCCTGTTCGTCCCTGGTTCCCCTGCCCGTCTGCTGGTTACACACTGGATTCTATACAGCGATCTAGATTGATCTGTCGCGTGAAGGTGGCTTAGACAAACGAGACGTGGCGCGCTATACTGCTCCCCTCCCAGCGGCCGGCATGGTCAGAACAAGATTGGCCTTCCCTCCTTGAACGTCTGTTGATTATGCTGACCCCGTTATCGTGGCTACTGAGTATATGCCTAATGCTATGACTGGGTATGCTTCCGGCATCCATTGCCTAACTGCTTGCCTGTCTGCTTGCTTACGTATTTGCCTTACTTTGGATACGCACTTGCACATGCATACTTGCCGTAGTTATCGAATGAAAGTGACAGGTCGCCTGCCCCCCATGCTTTGCTTCCGTCGGATCCGTCTTTGCGTTGCTTGGCTGGCAAACATGCCGACCCAAACTTCAGATCAGGTAATCTCTATACTCCTCCTTGGGCCTGCAGAACGGGGCCACAGAATCTTCGTTCAGGGGCAGATATTGGGATTGGTCATCGTACAGTATCTATATCAGCAAACCGCCGATCGCCCATTATCACCTGCAGCTGCGGATCTCTGCCCCCCTCGCCCAGGTTACAAGAGCTCAGGCGCTCTTTCGAGCCTGCCCACGGACCATTCATGCCCATGGCTAGAAAGTAGGGGTCGTTGAGGATCGGCGAGGCGCAAATACGTCACACTGGCCCGCGCAGCGCATGCACTGAAGAAACACACCCAGCAACCAGCCAGTGAGTGCTTCTCTGCCTGCCTGCCCAGCCAGCGGTTCCTACGTATCTGGTTTTAGGTATTCGTGATCGCTGCCCAAAATCTCTGCCCAGGGGGCATGAAATCTGTTTACCCCTGGCTAAACACAAGCTACTGATGGGAGATTTCCTTTCATTGCCGATGGCCGGACCGTCCTACTTTAGAACCGGTTCTGCCGTTGGGCGGTGGTGGCCACGCTATGTAAGTACCTAATAAACTTGCTGGGCCAGTAGGCCAGTAGGCCAGGCACCAGGCACCAGGCACCAGGTCTCTCCAAAACTCACCGCTTCCTCACTTACCCTCTGGACTGGCGTATTTGCTCCGAACATATGATGTCTAGTAGATCAGACACAAGGCAGGCTGCTCCTTGGTTCGAATATCACATACATATTCGGACCTGGCTGATCTGCGAGTCGCCAGATTGGGCTTGCAGTACGGTGGGTTGATATGTAATGGGCCAAAGGAGGCATCTGAAACATACAGCAGCGGTTGCTAGCCAAGTGTATCTGCAGTGGCGTGCTTACTTGGATTGGCCTAGTCGCTCCAGTCGCGCTCTTTGCACTGCACCGCTGACGGCCGGGCCTGTTGAAACATAACACTCAAGTACTGACAGACGGGAGAGATTGATTGACTGCATACATGTATCATGTCACATACATACCAAGCATGCATCCAATTGGAAGCAAAAAGAAAAGAAAATGCGAGGGATGGCAGTCGCGGCCGACTTCGCCTTCATGCTCTCGATCGTGGCCTGAGCGCAATCCCTGAGATACCGATTTAGATTTCCTGACAGATGCTGGCTCCTGTCTCGACGATGGCGAAGGATGGACGTCCACTTCGACTGTAGCCATCCCCACTCGGGGGCCCCTCCAGGCGGACCCCATATTGCCCAGTACCCATGGCAGCACCGAGAGAGAATTCGCCAGGAACCAAGGGCTAGAAAGAGACGTTTACTCCGGGAGCGCGCGCGGCCCAAATACGAGAATACCTCGTTCACCCGTCCGGGATGAGGAGAAAGAGGGTGCAGTGCAGTGCGTTGTTTGCGCTGTACGTAAGTCCATGTAGGTTATCAGTTATGCACTGTAAGCTGCCAGTGTGTATGTACATACATGTAGGTATGTACGCATGTAGGCCACCGATTGGGAAGCAAACCCACGTCGGCGTGCCTACCTGCCTACCTTGTCAACACATGCACACACACACAGCCAGGAAAGGGGATGGACGGATCAATGGGTGGCGCATCGGGTATTTTGATTTGGTGCTCGTTTGGAGGCTGAATCATAACTGTCAGGCACAGAGGCACAGAGGCACAGAGGCACAGAGGTCGAGAGGCTAGGCTAGGGAACAGAGGCTAGGGATATTAATATATTAGTTGCCTTGGCTCGAGTATTGCCCGATGAGGAAAAACGCCGTTGCGCCAGCCAACCAACGTGCGCGGACGCCAGTAGTATCATATGTTCAATTCCACATTCTTTCCATTCCATCCACACCCAGACACCCCCCTTCGTGGATTACGGGCAACAAGCAGGTCGAGAACACTTCATTATCATCGTCGCCGTCGTCGTGTGCGCGTGTCTGTGTGTGCATGCTGCTTACAGTGCCTTGCCTACATTCATACCATACTCTTACCATCCCAGGCCAGGCCAAGACCCCAGGCCAATTTTTTTTTTCGTTACGGCCCTCCCTCGCCATTACAGTAGCCGTGCCGATGACCGAACGTAACCCAACGTGGGCGCTACGGGCATTCTTGGGAAAGCGCTGAAGCAACGGCGCTGAGAAGCAGCACCGATCGACAACGGGGGGATTTCCTTTAGTTCTTTTAGTGACAAATTGGTAGGCTACGAGTTTTAATCTAGGTAGGGCCACAGGTACTGTAGGTAGCATCCAGCACGGGGTTCAGCAGTCCCCCTTCTCCGTTGTTCAGGGGGCACAAGGGGGGGTAAGAAAGAGAGAAACGAGTGAGAAAAAAAGGCACCGATAAATCTAGGAGTGGGTGGGTGGTGGTCTACTGGCTGCTAGCGCGAGCGTCCCTTAACTGTTCCATACAGTACAGTTGAGAAGACTTTCCAGGGGCTGAATGGACAGAAGGAAAGATGGGCGGACGGGTTGTATTTTCTCTCTCTCTCTCTACCTTATGTATCTTTCTTGTTTACATACTTATTCATCCCTTGAATGACTGGTTGCTGTTGTTTTTTGAGGTTGTACAGCACCTGAGAGAAACCATACCGTTCGTAGAAGGAAGGGGATGGTTTCCGATTTGTCGATTGTCTCGATTGGCAGGCATGCCTGTCTGAGTTCGGACATGCCTATCGGTAGAATGTGCTTTGGCTGTCCACCGGCTTCTCCATTGATCTATCCACACATCACACACAGGAAACGTACCTACGTGTAGATTGTATGCATCGAATGGATCACATTGAAATTCAAGACACTCTTCTTCCCCCTCAGTGTCTGTGCAGCTTGTTTCTGTTCCTGGCAGGTATGTATGTAGTATATACATGTCGTTAGTTCGCCCGTCGCCTCGGCGTATATAACTCTCCAACTACTTACGTGTAATAAAGAGAGGTGTCACTACTTCGTATTGTCCACCAGGGGGGCACTTATGGATGGATGCCCATGAGCAAAATACGAAATATCGACAGTACGTACAGGCTATTGAATGCATGTACATGTAGCTAATCATAATAACGTCCGGAGGCACCAGAGGCACCAGAGGCACCAGCGCAACCCAATTCACTTCACGATGCAGCTAAAATGCGAGCCTGGGTGCAAAGTTGCACTAGCAGAGCCCAACTAACAGCCAGGGTGCAGGGGGTCCCCAGGGCCAGCCAGGGCCGGCCAGGGCCCAAGGACGGGAATGGGATGAAAAGATGAAAGCCGCATCAACTCAAGTCGACTCAAGTCGACCGCTTTCGCACACTCCACCTCCTTCTATCAAACCTGGCTGGGTTGCTCGTTCAGGCTATCGACTCACAAATTATCCACCTGCCCACCACATCCCTCGGTAGCACTACTATGCGCATGGGCTGGCGGGCTTTGGGTTGGTTCGCCATCCATGTTCGTCCAAAGCAGTCGGAATTTGCTGTGGTAGTAGCAGGTCAGGTAATGTAATGTAATACTGTAGCGGTTTAAGTTGTACTGTCTGTATGTACCGTTCCCCCTACCCAGTCCCAAAGGAGGTGGTGGTAATGTGTGTGTGTGTGTGTGTGTGTGCGTGTGTGTGGTGTGGACTGATTTCGCTGGACGACAAACCTCCCGAGTTCGATACGCCCACTCTCGCCTCGACTTGCACTCCCTCCCACAGCAAACCCCCCAGCTTTGCTGCTCCTCTGCTTTTGCTTTACTTTACTTCAATACATTGATTCATTCTGACCCCTAAAGTCTTTGATTCAGTCATTGCACCTGCACCCAGGCCGTTGTATTGACGCATGCGCAACGCCAACTCCCACTCCTTGGATACCAACGTTCCTGGCCACTGCTGTCCAATCGAAGAGAGACCGGCTATTCGAGGCCCCAACGACGGACGGCGGCACCACCACCACCAGGGGGATTAAAAAACACAACTGCTCCTGAATGGATGCAGGCTAAAGCTGGGCGTGCATCAAAGCCGCATGAGAACGTGGAAAAGTACTAGAGTACTTGAACTCCCAAGACTTCACTCACAAGCTGCACCCCTTGTGTGCAAAACTGCAAACGAAAACGAGACAGGGCAAGCGAAAACACCGAGATAGAGGTTCCTTTAGCTGTAACAACTCTTGTGACTGCCGAAAAGTAACAAGCCTCCCCTTTGTGACCGCCATACTCGACAATCCTCCAGTTCCTCTTCCCGACGGCGCTTGATCAACTTCCATCGTCCAACGACAAGACAAACCCGAGACGAGTCCTCGTTCCCCTCTATTGCACCGCATTTTGCCAGATGCCCACTTGGCTGCATCGGGCTTGACGATCCTATTTCGATTGCTCCTCACCTGCCTCGCCTGAGGGTTTTATAACAATCCGACTCTCGCCCATTCCTCCTGTTCGTGGGTAGCAAAGATTCTTGCCCCAAGGAAAAGGTCCTCGGGTTCTCTCGACACTAGCCACCCTGAACCATCCCACCGTCCCTGTTGCGAGTGACGCCCACGAGGATCAATTGCCATTGCCCGGACGCTTTTGCTGGAGCGGGAGAACGAACGCCAAGAAGACCACACGACATATTCGAATGCTTCTTCCATATTAACCATTTCGCACATTCTACTACTTGGTCAATCTTAACTGGCGGTGCCATTCTAGGGCAGAGAGGGAGCTGACTCTCCCCTCAACTTGACATGCGATGGAGGGCAACGCTCCGGCTCCGCTTGCCGATTACTTCTGGATCGCAGGCATAGAGACGATTTCGTACCAAGATTTCCTCCCACCACTATCCGCGCCCACTCAGGTCGACTCGACAATCACCGAAGATGGCGAGCCCGAAGAAGACGAAAGCCCCATTCGCGACAGTATCATCGGAAGCCCACCTTCCAAAGTCACTGCCCGCCATTCGAGACAGGGCTCCGGCCAGAACTTGGGCAACCGGCTGTCCAAATCATCGATGCATACTCTAGAAGAGATGGACGGGAACACGAGGAGTAATAGGAGCAGCGCCACGATCCGCCCGAACCCAACTCCCGGGGCCGCCAATAATGAAGGACTGGGGAACTTCCTGGGTGATTTTGATTTTGACAAAGCTCTCTTCAAGTTCGCAGCCGAGAGAGAGAACTTCCTCGAAGACCTTAGCTTCAGCGCTGGCGCCAAAACGCACTCGCGCCCGCCCATGGTTAACCCAAGAACCGAGCGGATCAAGGCAGATGCCAATGGGCGGATGAGCCCTCTGAAGAGCATTCGTGGGAGTATTCGAGGGAGCTTAAGGCGCGGTATTAGTTTCAAGGATATGAACAGTTTGCGCAAGCAGCCATTAGTCCCGAAAGCTGGTATGAGCCCCCTTTACTCCCCTGCTTTGGCCAATACTTACGATCGTGACACCGCAGCTTCGATCCGCACGACTAAGCGACTAAGTAATTACAACTCCGTTATACCGCCGCCGGAGCCGCTCAACCTAGATCCAGACATGCACCCCCTGAAACGACGCTTCGAACCCGAATTACTTGATCGGTATCCTCCTCGCGATGCGACAGCGGAGCTAACCAGGAGAGGCAAATTCCCGGATTACGTGCCCATGTTTGCCTTTCCCAACGATATACAGATTGTCTCCTCAGACGAGCGTCCTCGGTCAACCTGGCACGGCTTCACAATGACGTCGGATGACAATTCTAAGATATATGGTATCACCGTCATTGTTTGGACAGCGGTGCCGGCCGACATTGCTGAAGATATCGAGAGAAGATGTGAGCAGTGGAGACAGAATCACATGACAGAGGAAGAGCGAGAACTCGCCGCGAGCTTAGGTGCACGACTGGCAGCCGAAAGGGCACACCTCTCCCAGCTGCTCGCTAAGCTGCCAACTATCCCGTCTGGATCTGCCGCCCGGGACACTCTGGATGAGCAGATCAGCTCAGTCGAAGAGAAAATCAGTCTGATGACGGAAATGCTGAGACCCCTGAGACATGGCGCTGCTTCCAAAATCGACGGCTTGACCGCGGGCGAAAGCGGCCTTTGGACCCCGCGCGCGTTTGGTATACTCGGGAGAGATCTCCAGTAGACTGACTTTCTGGAAAGATTGGCTGAGAGCCGTCATCGTCCCCATGTCGGACGGTGCTCTGCTGCGTGTGCCAGCCACTTCGCCGCGGGTGGGCAGATGGCAACCCCTCGAGCGGTATATCATCAACCTGTGCGCCGAGGCTTTTAGCCCTCTGTCGTCCAAGACTCAGGTCGAGATAGGGGTGCGGGAGCTTCGACTATATGCGCGAAAGGAGGCAGAGAACGAACTTCCTCAATCTCGAAGCACAGATATCTATGCCCTCTTCCGATCGCTGTCTCTGGAGAATATCGTTGCACTATTTGAGTACACCATGTCCGAATCGCGCATCATCTTCCTCAGCTCACATACAGCGATGCTGCATCTTGCCTGCCATGCTCTTGCCAACTTGCTGTATCCTATGCAGTGGGCCAGTATCTTCATCCCCATTCTCCCGGCCCGGCTGTTATCTGCGTTAGATGCGCCGTGCCCGTACATCGTGGGCATTGAAAGGAGATACGACAATATTGAGCTTCCCGAGGATGACTATGTCCTGGTAGATTTGGACAGAGACACAATTGATGCCACCTCTCAACCTCATCGGCTGCCGAAGCAGATCCGGCGCAAGTTGATGTCTCTGCTGCAGATAGCAGCTCCCCACAGTCTCCGCTACGGTGTCCCTACCGGACCACCCCCTTATGCGATGGAATCGTTCCCATACGATGCGTTCTCGGCGGAGAATCCTGCCATCTTTGATGAAAGAGCCCCTCCGAGCACATTAGGGAAGTGGGTTGCACAAAACTCTTCGACATTTGGAGAGCCTAACTCGACGGACACGCCCAAGGCGCCGTTATTCAACGCGTTCAGTCATGCCAGACCAGTTGCCCCTGAGCGCCCCGCAACCAGCAAGTCCAACAAGACTAGTCCCCCAAACTCGGTGTCGCCAGTATCGGTTAGCTTTTCGCAAATGCCCAGTACGCCCATTTCCAGGAGTGACTCAGGATTCGCACTTGCGGCAACGCTTAAAGAGAAGCGATCTGCCGGAAATTTCGAAGAAAAGGCACGTAGAAGTTCATCGTTCGGGCAGCCTCCCACGCATCGACCTAACATGTCTTACCTCAACGGCCACCAGGCAAACCTCTCCATCTCGGCTATCTCGGTAGACTCCAAGTCTTCATACGGCGGTTATGCACCTTCTACGTACGCGCAGTCTACCATCGCAGCCTCAACCATCATGCCGAACATGCTGGTACAGCCTGTACACGATACCGAGACTACCGTGTGGGTCGAGGGTCATTGCTTTGATTTCAATCTCCAGGATAGCACGTCGCAATGCTCCATTTGTGATGAACGTGCAGAGGGTGATGGAATTTATAAATGCCAGGGATGCCTTGCGGTGTCTCATGGACGTTGTCTAGGCTGTGTCTCGCTCGTCTGCCCAGCTGCCTTCCATGCCGATAAGGTCCGGGCTGCTTTCGTGCGCTGTCAAGCGAGTCTTCTCTACACATATCGAAAATACCTGGGCCGGCCAAGCAAGGATCAGAGAAATGCCGGTCAGTTGTATGCCTTCGACATGAATGGTTTCATCAAGAGCATGCCATATGATCAGCAAGAATATGGTAGCATGATGAAAGAAACACAGCGTAAGCATAACATACCCCATAACACTATCTTTGAGGACTTTATCACTGACATACTGGACAGTTTTCAATGAGTTCGTCCACGAACGAGAACTTAACCCTGCTACAAACCCTGCTATCCGGCTCTTTGACGAAATAATACTGGCAAAGAAGGCAAGAGGCAAGCAGGGACTCACCACAGGACTGTCGAGGCTTGGCACCATCAGGGCATCCCACGGGCTTTCCCACTCGATTCCAGGGATGCATGGATCGTCCAGGAATAGCAAGACCCAAAGCTACCTGAGCGATACAAATGATCATATCTGGAGGACGGCTTCTGTGCCACTGCCGAATGCCAAGTTTGACGGTGATTACAGGGCCATCACAACACGGATACCCAGCAAATTGGACCGATCGTTGATGAAAGAGCCTCGGGCCATTGAGGGCGTCCCGCGACCTGAGCAGCGCAAGAGGGGCTTGATAAGGAAACAAGTTCCCAGTATGATGATGGGCAACGGTCCCGTGTCACCAGTATCGCCCAACGGCTCCTGAAAATACACATGCAGAGCACTGCGGTCGATCGGGTTTAATAGATCCATCGCGGGCCCATCTCTAATGCACGCCGCCATACTTCGCAAAGCAAAATCGATTCTGGGGTTTACCTGTTGTTGTTTTCTTGATGCTTTGAAACAACTGTATCTTGTACTACTACTACTATTACTACTACAGCGAAGCTGATGATGCGCAGTGGGCCCCGGCCAGCCCTACGTAGAGAGAAAAAAAGGGAGGAGGGCTTATGCTTGTTTTGTGTCGCTTTATGCGAGAGACATAGATGTACGATGGTTTTTTATTTGACTGTTTCCCGGTCATGGCGAACATTTCCAAAGACGATCCGATGTAATGTTTACCTACCTACACCACCCACTCGCCTTTACACAGCTCGAGTCTGCGTAAGGCAGAAAACGACGGGGGTTTCCGAATGCGTCTCATATTCACAATATTGGGAGTTGTTGGGTTATGGGAGGAGCACATATCAAACTTTGATATTTTCTAAGGCATCTTGTTTTCATCTGCTTTTCACGACTCGGGGCAGTCTCGTCTTACACCATAGAGTTGATGAAGGGCCGCGACAGATCAAGTGATAGATCGATCTGTGGACCCCTGGGCATGCTAAATAATGCGTCGTCCGTTGTCTGTTGGGGTTCGAGACAGGAGAGCCCTTAATGATAAGGGGCCTCCAAAGCCAAGGAACATATAGAAGGAGAGGAAAGAGTGAGCGGGCGTGGTGGGGAAAGTCACTTGAATAAAGCTGGGACAGATCGTTATCATCTGGGCGATGGTTTTCTGGGGAAGTAGAGTAGGGAGAGAGGATCCCAAAGCGTTGGCCCGTGAGATAGAGCGCAAGAATTCAGACAGCGCAGCGTTTGGGAGTAATGTCTAGTCATACTTTCAATGGTATGTCGAGCCTCGTACTGGCTGTGACAAATACAGAATCTCGGCTTAGTTTACCGCGCAAGTAGTTCTTCTCTTGTGGGTTTGAGTATTCCCATGATGGTTCATTTCTTGCTTTAATGTTATCACATCAAAGGGTATTGTGAATCAACGTAGCGGCTTCCGCCAGCATCATACCCTATAAGTACCAATGCATCTATGTATCTCGCTGATGCTGGTGCACACGGGCTTCTGCGCTCTCGCTCTCTAGTTGCCGGGGTAACTTGTTTTCTTCTCGCTCGCAAACTCAGCCATAGCAAATGCTTATGATCCTATACGTTGCTTCCGGCAAATATCGACGCTGGCCCGTCAAACGGTACGGAAACAAAACAAAAAGTTGGATGCCGTCCCCCCGTCACGTCATTTATCAGTTTTTACATCCGTTTATGAGCCACTGGGACCGCCGCCGCCGCCGCCGTCTTGCGGTTTAGGTTTAGGCTTTGGCTGCTTCTCGTACGCATTCGGGCTCGGCCTCCTCGTCGGTTTCCTATTGCCTCGCCTCTGGTGGCGCCCGTCGCAGTTCTCGCCGCCGTGGTCGTGACCATCATGATCGTCGTGTTTGTGTCCCCTGTTCTTCTTTCCCTTGCTGCTGCCCTTGCCCACCCGGTCCGCGTCCCCCGGTGGCCCCCGAGTCTGAATCCGAGTCTGACGAGGACGAGGAGGAAGAGTCGTCCTCGCTGCTGCTCTCGCCCACCTCCCGGGGCTTGTGGTAGATGCAGCACACCTTGCTGCTCTTGCGGCCCAGGCCTTCGTTGTCGACGGTGCCCTCGGCCCACTGCACGCGCGGGCCGCGGTCGCTGGTGCTGGGACCGCCGCGGAGGCGCAAGATGGGTTCGTTGGTCGTCGGGTCTATGGTGACGGTCTGAGAGGTGGTTCCGGGGGCGCGCTCGTTGTTGTTACCTCCGCCGCTGCCGCCGCCGCCGGGGCGCTGTTGTTGTTGGTGTTGTTGTGGATTTGAACTCGACATGTTTTGTTTGGCTGTGTGTTCGTTCTTCCTTGCTGCTAGGTGGAATCCCTTGGTGGGCAGGGCGGCGTTTGAATGCCCTCTATGGGTGGGTGGTCTGTACTAGTATGTAGCTCCGAAGACGTCGAGTGCGGGCAAGGCTTATCTAACAGGGTTTGTTTGTGAAGTGAACAGAAGGAAACAGAGAGAAGGAGTGTTGCGGTGACAGTGTGTTGCTCAACGGAATCGGGTTATGCAAGTTAAGTAATTACCTAACCTTAAGAGAGAGAGTCTCGGGGTTTGCGACGGGCAGTTTATCTAATCGACATCGCGGGGTGAATTGCCTTGTTCTTTTTTGCCCCGCGTCATTGTCTGGTTTTCGGGACTGGATTTAAACATACTTAGGCACCTGAGGCAGGCAGGTGGAGGCTTGGCAAGGGTCCTGCTGAGACTGGACACGACACTGGACGATCGGGATCAGCAGGAGCTAACCTAGTCGCTGCCTAACCCAAACCTTAGGTAGTGCGTACAGACACTGCAAGTACCTTCCCAGGCTTTCACTGATCAACATTCCTACTTCACAAAAGTCCAATTATTTGTATACAGTCGTTATTGTCATGGTCTGTTTGTTGTACACGAGTTGAGCGGCGATGTGGCACATCAGTCGGTCTGCGCCCGTCTTATACTCTTCTCCAGCTTCTTTTGGCCCTTCATGCTCTTTCGGGGCCGCTTCCTCTGCTGGGCTGCCGTGACCAGAGGTTTGTTCAACAACCACCCGTTCAAGGGCTTGCGGCATCCGATGAACCTGCCCTCGGGGCTGTAGACGTCAACGATGGGCCAGTTCGGCTCATCGTCGGCCTTGATCGGAACAGCTGCTACTCGGGGCGGTACGTAGCTCTTCTTTCTTTTGCTCGGATCCTCCGCGATGGCCTCCAGCCTTTCTAGCGCAGACGGTGCTTTCGTAGGTTCCGGCTCTGCTTCCGCTTCCGCCTCCGCCCCCGCTTCCGTTCCTGTCTGAACCCGAGATGATGATGATTCCGACTCCATACGAGATAGATCTTCTTCAGCTGCCACTGGCCTGCTGTAGAGATCCTTCTTTCGTACTTGCGCTACCACTTCCACCCAACCGACACCTTCGATGAGGATGTCAGTCGCCAGAACGCGGTAGGGCAGACGGTCGACCTTCAACCCCACGGCATCCCTCCTCGTGATAGGACCTGACCGTTCCTTGGTCACATCCCACTTGAGCGAGTACGAGCCAGCTAACTTGATCGTTTCACCCGTGCCCGGCGCTGTGATAGTATCGACATTCAGCTCGCTGACTTGCCGCTGGAGTTCGTCCGCCTTTTCGGTGGCAGTCAAGTGAGGCTGGATAGGCGTGAATGCGTATGACAAGACAATCGGCCCGGGAACACGAGGCGTGATTCGAATGAGTCCGCCAAACAAAATCGATTTGCCCTGCTTGACAACCATTTGCTCTGGCACAATGCGGGATCGCATGACCAGTGATGAGCGGTGTTCCGGCTTGACATACTTCTCCAACCCTGTTCTCTCCACTCCGGGTAAATCAATGAGCTCTCCCCGTCCATTTCCGAAAGGAACTCGGATAGGTGATGCTGTCGTTCCCGGAAGATCCGAGACCAAGGGCATTGCCGGGTATTGGCTCTCGGGTGCAGCTGGGGGCAAAAGAGAAAGCTCGTCCATGTCCTGGTCGTCCATTTTGGCGCCCAAGTCAGAACCCGACTCCTCGGAACGCCCTGTCTCTGCAGATGTTGAGTCTGGTTTGGTGACTTCCTTCCCATACATGTCGATTGAAATCTGATGGCGACTTGGGTCCCAATCCATGCGCCCCTTGGGAAAGACAGCTTCAAACAGCTGACTCTTGCCGACATTGACCTTGCCAACCATCCAACCAGCACCGCCCCGCTTCCAGATATCCTCTTTGAGCTCCTTGGTCCACCAGCTCCTTCTGGCGCTAACACAGCGAACATTGCCTAGACGAAGCTCCCTTCCCGCCCTTCCAAGAGCATCTCGCAGCACTTCTCTCAGATAAGGCACGAGCCTATCGACTTGAGGCTTGGTGGGCCCGAGAAGGTCTGATCTAGTAATGATGAAGCTCATCTCCGTCTTCTGGTTATGGAAGAACTTGCCAGTCTTGGCACGACGGTTCTTTGTGCGCAACGGCATGAGGTCCAGGAGTTGATGAATCTGAGGCAAGATAGACATGGGGAAGTCGGCGGCGTCCAGAACGTGATATACGTGATTGTACTTGTAAGGAGACTCGGCAAGAGTATCCCGAATCGAGTCCATGGTAGGATGAAAGATGGGGTTTCCGGTTTGGTGGTGCATGAGATTATGGCACCGGTCGCACAGCGGCACTTTGAGGGGCCTTTCTTGAGCTACGAACAAACATGTCAATCACAAGTTCCGGAAGGCAATTTCAAGGGAAGTAGCATACGTTCGGGTTCTGGCTGGGCTGCTAAAGTAGGAGCAATGTCTTGGACATCCAAGCCGAGCTTCTCTATCTCGGTCTCGTCAAACTGCTGGAGGACATCCCGGTACACCTCCTCTTCTTCGCGGTCTTTGATAGCCCTTTTGCTCCTAGACTTCTCCAGTCCCAAGTACCAGCGCACAGCTTTTCTACCTAAATCATAGTACCCAGGCTGGTCCGATGCGAAAGTTTGCGACAATGCGCCGCATCCTGTACATTGGGTAGGAAGGTCCCTGATGGGCACAGGGTCGGACTCAGGCACGTCCGAAGGTTCGACCAAGGCACTGTCAGTAGGCTCAGTTTGCGTCTGTAGGCAGCGGCGCTGAGCCTTCCATGACGGAAGATGGGCTGGGAAGGTCGTCCGGGGTCGTGTTAAATTATGATGATACCGGTTGCCGAAAGCCGGGCACAGAAATATAGGGATTTGAAGGGAACCGGATCGCTCAGCGGTCCTCAAAGAAGACCCGAGCCATTTGGTAGATATGGCACGGTGCATCTTTGCTTATACTTGCCTACGACATAGGGTAGGAAGATGATGTCGGTCCCTTTGACGAAGCGGATGTGAAGCTCCCAAAATTTCTGGGCTCAGTAAGTGTTATCGGTAGCGATAAGAGGGGCCTAGAGCTTAGAGCTAACTGGGGGGGTAAATGCGCCAATCCCAGCGCTGCTTCCAGCGCTAAACCCCCTAAAAAAAGATACTGGAAGCATTGGAACCACCTGCACCTGGGCACTGGCAGGATCAACCTTCGGGCCGTATTCAATCGGGGAGCTTGGAAATTTATCGATTTGCGACTGTACAGCAACCGCATGCGACGGTGACATAGCTACAGAAGCCGCCCAACCGCCACTTATTCACTGTTTGAGAGGAGCATCGTTGCTCCAATTCAGTCAAAATGGTGAACCCGGGAAAGCGTATGAACATATTAAAAGCCGTACGTTGCCACAACTGTCCAATGTCCTGGGAATAGCTTGCTAACTCGTCTCTTGCAGAAGGTAGCCCTCCTCCGAAAGAGAAGCCGGTAGCACACGAACGAAGGCGTATTGACATCGATGACAGCTGTTGAACTTACGGCATGGCCCCGGCGCGGCGATTCTCCCTCCGGAGATCTCCAGGCTGCATATGGACTTCGCTTTAAGGTGGAATGACGGACACATGGGGCCCAGGAAATTCTGGAAAACATGCCTACCTCGCCTCAAATTCTGGAATCCAGCGGTTCCCATGATCATCAACCGATCCTCGAATAACGCCGGCCCGGCCACACTCTCCATATACTTCCGCCAAGCCGCTGCCGCTGCGGCGGCCCTACCACACCCGCCGGCTCGGCGCCCAAAGTAAACTTCATAACGCCGCTGGCGCAGCAGCCGCATTCGAGCACGGCCAACGAGTGCCCCCGCGCCGCCGCCCGAGGAAGGGGAGCGCGTCGTGACCATTGAGATGAAGCACCAGCACTCGGACGCCATCCTGCAGGAGTTCCTGCAGAAGACGGGCGCCACGGTCCTGCAGCCCAGCCCCGATGAACTCAACGAGATGCGCCAGACCGAGGACCTCAAGGACCGCGCCGCCATCGACCGCTCCATCATGAAGAAGTACATTGACGACAAGCGCGCCGAGGAGCGTCTGCTGGCCCGCGCGCGCGAGGAGGCCGAGGCCATTCGCCTGGCTAACCAGTGATCAACCAATTAAGGGAATGGCAGTTTAATGGGCGTTGGCCAGGGGGTCGCCTTGGTCGTGTTGGTCTTGTGAAAGCGAACGAGAACAACAGACTGAGGACAGGCATAGCCTGTAATGTACGACAAGGTGTAGAATATTGCATATACATCGTGCGTGGGCCGAGCAGAGGAAGGCAGGACGGGTCCGCACGTTTTGTACAAAAATGACGAAAATGGCATTATTAAAAAAAAGTACAGGTATATAAACCAAAAGACGAACAATATTCAACCAACCAGCAAGGGCCAAGGCATGTAGAGAGGCCGAATGTAGATGACCTGCAACAGCGCGAGGAATTATTTGTGTGGCTGGAGAGGACATACATTGATAAGTTCTATCCATCCCTTGAATCGCTGCCACAGTTTCAGAAGAACCGTATATATAAACGTGGAATGTCACTTCGAACCTTCTCATGATTTAGGTCTTTGTCGTTGGTAGAATATTGCATATAATTATTCGTATCTCATACTGCGTTTCTCATGTCTGTATAGATCCATCCCCATCCGTATTACGTTTACAAGGATGACTCGACACCCTTCTTCTCTTCCCCTTTCCCCTTTAGACTGATACAGGGACAAAATAAACCATACTTTAAAACTCCTTACAAAAGAGACGGGCCAGAAAGACAGTCTTCGTTTATGACCGGGTATCGTTTCCTCCGCCTCCTTCTACTTCCACCGTCTTATTGTTGTTGGGTATAGTATGGTTCTAAACCTCCGTCTCGACATCCGGCTCGCGCCCGTCCAGGGCCCCGAGCTTAGTGACGCGGCGGACGGCGTACTTGGCCTCGTCCTTGGCGAATTGAATGTTGCGCATAGGCTTCCACTGCATGAGCCCGCGGTGCTGACGGTGCAGGTCACGGCTCTTAGAGCGGTACTCCTTGTACGCCGTCACGGGGTTCTTGCTGCTGCTACTCTTGCGGCTGTGACTCGAGTTGCTCGTCTGGTTCGTCGTCGCCCGTGTCATCGCCGACCCCTCGCCGCCGTCGACGCTCGAGCGCGGGTTACTGCCGGCGTATTGGGACGAAGAGTTCCGACGGTGGCCCGCCAGGTCCTCGTGGGCCGACCCTGCTGTGTCGCCGTCGGCAATGCCCAAGTCCGTGCTCTGGTGGCGGACGCGGACTGGCGACATCGGATCGCCATGGCTCGAGTCCTCGTCCTCGTACATGTCCTCCACTTCATCGTCCTCCTCGGGATCGCCAGGCTGGCCGCCCATGAACTGGGCCGGGTCTTTTCCAAAGGCGCCGCTCCAATCCGTGCCGTCCTTGGCGAGCCACTTCCGCTTCTCCTCTTCGCTGGCATTAGCCAAGACGTCGCGACCCTGGGTCAGCGAGTCATCATGCAGCTTCTGGATGACCGGAGGGAGTTCCTTAGACACATCCTCCTCTCGGACGCCCTCGGCGTAGCAAGCCTCCCAAGTCTCAATGGTCTCTCGCGAGTCGTTGTCGCTGACAAACCGAAGATGATCCCGGTCGGTACCGGCCTTGAACTGTGCTCGGAACCGGAGGCGGCCAAGCTCTTCCATCTTGATGTCGGGGATTGACTTGAAATTCTCTTCGGTGATGAAGTTCTGGGACAGGCGCACACCGTTGTTGCAGCGGAAGATCGGGATGTCAAACTCCTGGTCCTCACCGTCAACAATCTGCGACAACCACAGAGCGGCGTAGACATCGACATGTCGTCGGCCGCTAGAGTGGAACTCGAAGAAGATAGGCGACCGGTAGCGGTGGCGAACGGGCAGTCTAGGTCTGTAGCTCTTGTCGTCGCTTCCGCTAATATCCCAGCTCATAGTTTCGCCTTCGACATTGCACTGCTCTCTCTTGATGACTCCAGAACTTCCACCGGTTCGGAGTCGGAGCTTAACCTTGCCCTTGTCGGTGTAGGTGGAAGTAATCTGGTTCGAAGTGAACTCGAAGGTGCCAACATCCCATCCAAGCTGGGGCGGCGGCAACTTCAGTTCCACAGAACGGAACAAGAGCGAGATACGGATGCGTCCAAAGCCCACTCCGCCATCCAGGGGGTACCATCGGGTTGACTAATTAGTATTAGTAAAAGCTTACATATTTCAATGGTTTTCAGTAGTAACTTACCTGACTGGCCGTTTGCAACACATCAGTGAGCTTCAATGGCACAACACCCAAGATGGGGTCATGTTGTCGGTTGCGAGAGTCACGGACCGTGACGGTAACGATGGCGGACTTCCAGTCACGGACAAAGCGCTCCGTACCGGCGTTGAAGATGGGCTTGGAGGAGACGACCTTGGTACGCGTCTTGTAAACAAGCTCATCGTTCAGCAAAACCGTGCAGTAAGGGCTCGGCAGCTTCTTGCTCGACTCTTCCTTGATCTCGCCAGCGTCCTGAGCAGGCTCGTATTCCTTGCCGCCCTTCCGCTTACCGCCCTCGGAGCCCTTGACGTTCGCAAGCTCGAGGTTGACAATCTGGTGGACGACGATGGACAGGATACCCGAAGGCCAGAGAGGGTCCGGCGGCGTGTGGATGACGGCGTCCTCCTCCGCCGTGTCGATGGCACCCTTGTCATCTTGCAGCTCCTTCTTGTCGCGAAGTTCGGCCGGCAGGTTGTGGTCCTTACCATCTGACCGGAGAGCCGCGCGGAACTGCGTCTTTCCAAAGTAGCCAACCTCCCAGTGCAACTCACCGGGCATTTCGCTGTCAGCCTTGACACCACGCAGCTTCGAGATCTGCGAGTACATCTTGCCCGGGTGTTGAATCAACTTTTGCATCGAAAGCTCGACCTTGCCTACGACATCATCGGCAGATGACCGGTCCGAATCCCAGAGCTCCATGGAGAGCTGCTCGTTGGCCTTGATGAGGTCGGTCGTGATCATGATGGCGCATGTCTCCTCAAAAACAGGGTTCAGGTCGTCTTGGATGACACGCGTGCAGTACATGGGTTTGCCAAACTTGGAGAAGCTGACAGTCACGTACGGATCGGAACCACCGCCCTCGGAGCCACGAGCGTCTTGTTTGGAGAGCCCTGTTGCCTTGTGGATGCGGATGAATACAATTCCCATGGCGTTTGTTTCCTTTTGGATATCATCACCCTGGAGCATCTTGCCCAAATCAAGAGTCATACTCTTGGGAGCCACGTACATGCTGCAAGCTGTCTTGACAGCCCAGTTGACAAAGTTGGAAATCACGGGTAGGTTGAGGATGTTGACTCCACGCTCGATCATGGGAACACAACCGGCTTGGACCTTGGGGACACCCATGAGGGTGAAGGTGACAGCTTTGAGAAATGGGGGTTCAGGAGTCATTTGCAGTCTCAGCCGCACAGTTCCTACTAGGCCAATAAGTTCGACCCCTACATATATGTATTAGCAGCTGTACTCAGTATTGGGCGACTTGGCTGGCTTACAGATTGGCAGAGGGACACCGAACAATCCCTTCATACCCAAGTAGAAGATCAGTTGCATGCCCATGTTCTGGGGGGTTGGTAGCGTTTCCACTGGACTTGGGCTTCGCATGGTAGGCAAAAGAGCATTCCAAGTTGTAGTAGTCACCACCCTCCTCATCGGCGGCGAGCTCCTGAGGGTCCTTGATCTTCTCGTTGTTCTTGTGCATCTCATCCTTGATGTCCTTCATATGAGCATCGGGAAGGGCCCGAAGACTAAGGATTCTGATAGGGTTGTTTCCCTGGGAAATGTCGGCAACCTTGACGTTCTCAATGATGCCGGGGACGGAGGCTTGCATGACGTCCTCGAGGGTGTCGGCAACACCCGAGAACATCTCGGGGTTGATCAAGCCCCAGACAACGCCGAGAAGCGTGTTCATCCACTCGACTGACTCGGGAATCAAGTTGGCAGTGGCGAACTCGCCACGCTTCTGTTCGCTCGACCACTCGATATCTCGGCCCTGTCTGACCAGGTCCTTCATCCATAGGAAGACACCAGAGGAAACGACAGCGCCCAAGGGGATCAAGCCCAATAGTCTGCCCCCAAAGAACTTCCCGATCAGGACGATGCTGATGAATATGCCAGCGCAGAGAATAGTTGCCCGCCGCTCAATGATTTTGTACATTGGGTCGTAGCTGACGCTCGGCGTCGGGTGAAACAAGATGTTCGTCTTCTCTCCATGGATCGGGACGTCTGAGGTGCTGCCCGTGGCCACTGGGTCTGGCGGGGCTGTGACATCCTGGGCTTCTCTATACTCCTCGCCAGACTGTGTAGCTTCTGTCTTGACCGGGGTCTCCTTGTTGAGATTGGCGTTTGGGACAGAGAGCTAGCAATGGAGTTGCATGTAAGTCATCTGCAGCCAACAGCGGTGGAAGAACATGAATGCAATATAGCTTACCATAGGGTCGTCGGTAGCCTTTACGAAATCGGTCTCGACATCTGTAATCTCGACCTCCTTCCCCGTCACGGGGTCAGTGACGATTCTTCCCTTTGGCTTTTTCACCTCGGGCTTGTGGTCAGTGACGCTTCCATTTGGACTGTTGCCGGACTCGATTTGAGCATCGCGTTGCCTCTTGTCGCGATCGAGAGAGGCGACGAACTCATGAATGTTCGGGACACGGTTGCGGCCGGAGTAGTGACCACCCGGCTTGTGTTGGTGCTGCTGCTGCGGCTCGCTCTCCATGACGAGTGCTGGCTTGTGGGGGCGGCCCCAGCGATCGAATAGGTATGTAATTAATTGTTTCTGATTTTGAGACGGCTGTAGTGAGTGTATCTTTCAATTGGAGACGGCGGGGTCGTCTCGTTCAGCGTGTGTCGTCGCACAACAACAGATGGCGACTGTGGTTCTCGCTAAGAAATCGCAACCATTATATCAGTTGAGCACGAGTCAGTTTCATGACTTGGTAGACAAACTATACATACCTATTAGTTTTTACGCACTTGCAACGGCAGTCGTGTGATTTGCGGATCAAGTAGGCTCAGCACAGCTAGCAGCAACTCGCCTCATAACTGTCAGCTCTTCGATACTCGTGTGGGAGTACGGGGAGCAAAAATGGACTCCGTTGAAGATGTATATTAGGAAGAATATAAGGTAGGGGGTGGGTAGCTGGTGTGCCTGTCCATGTATGTATATATCTACTTCTCGCTTCCAACAATTGAGAAGAAAAAAAAGCAAAGGGCTAAGTTAGGTAGACTGCTACTCGTGCCAAGTTGGCGGATTGTTGCATCATCGCCAGTCCGTTGAACGCGTACTTGTCTTTCAGCAATTTCGATGTATGACGTAGGTGTGGTGTTCCCGGGCTCGGGCTAGAAAGTAAACTTGAACGAGACAACATTAGCCTAGCCGGACAGTTGAAAGCTGGAGAACAAGGGGGGAGGAGAAAACAAGCTTAGCACACAGGTGGGTACCCGCCAAAGAACATACACAGCTCAAAGCTCAGCAGCTGAAAAAGAATTACCCCACGTCGCCTGGAAGCGCTGGGACGTCTAGGCACTTAGCAGCGTGCTTAGGGGGCTAGAGGGGCCTGTTCGGAAGGCCGATCTGCTGATTGCTGCCACATCCCCCCTGGCAGTTAGTCTCGAAGCAGGTTTTCAATGACACAACCACATTGATATATCTCATACCTACATGCAAGCAACCGCCCAGCCTAGCAAACAAAAGCAAAGATAGGTAGTAAAAACCAAATGGCTAGCAAACCGTTGGATTGCCGAATACAGCAGCACCACCTGGCACCACCAGAATACCATGTACATACATATATACGTGCCCTATGGATGCACTTACATCCTGGGCTAAGCGATGTGGATCAGTGCGACTGAACAACCCCTCCCCCTCTCCCTATCCCTTGTCCCACGGAGCCGATCTACGACAAGGATCTAGATTTGCGTCATTGGCGCTGAGCAAAACCAAACAACACCTGCATGCCATCGACAATCCCATCGATCAGAGTACGTGAGAGGGCTACCACACCCTACATCCTTTCATTGGCCCCGTCAATACCTGCCACTCTGTCCAGGGGCTTCGGAGAGTTTAGACCTGATGAACTATGATCCACCTGCTTGGCGTGGGAAGAGAGGATGCACGATGGTATCTGTTCATATTTGGCATGTTCTCGTCTGGCTTCGTTATAAAAAACAATGTACATTTTACCACCCCATGGTATCAAACACCGTCCGTACTCCCATCTGCCTTGCCACATGCATATAAAATCAAAACATGATCAGCCTCAAGGTCAAATTGTGCATGCTACTATATAAAATGCCAGTGTCGATTCAATTCGTTACTAGGTCAGGAGGAATCGGCGTATCCCTCCTCGATCCTGTTTCGGGGTTGATCAGCTCCGTAGAACCAAGTCGGTTGTCGTTTGTGACAGTGGACGGCGCGGCGGCGGCGGCGGCCGGAACCGTCGGGGTCTTCAGGTCCGGCTCTACACTATGCGGCGTGGTGGCTCGGCTGACCGAGGAGATGCTGCTGACGTCTGACATCTCCACATCTGGCCGCGCCGCGTCGCTCTCGGACTCCGAGGCTTCGACGCTGACCTTGAATGCAGTCAGCGGCTCAGAGAGGCGGTGTTTCTTGACAGGCAGTGCGATTTTGGGGGTCGCGACCCCTGCGGCCCTCACCGCCGCCATGGCCCCTCCCTCGTCGTCACCCTCCTCCTCCTGGCCAATGGTCCACACCCATCTGCGCTTCTTTTCCTTTCTCTTGCGTTTCTTGATCCCACTAGGACCGGGCGAAGAGATAGGGGTCTCCGTCCCGAGCCCGGCCATGCGCCTCCGCATTTCCTCAAATGGGCCAGGGGTTTGTCCTCCGTCGCGTGTCTCGTCTCCCGAGTAAGCCATCGTGAGGTCCAGAGTCATTTCCGCATCCTCTGCGATGGGCGACGCCGAAAAGGGAGACGCCTCCTCCACGAGCAGGTCGATGTGGGACTTGGTGTACTTTTCTGTCGTGATCGTTTGTGTCAAAGGGCTTTCATAGCCCACACGCCGCGCCGCCTTTTCCCTGTAACCGGAGTGATTGCCGCCTCGGTGAGACTGGTGTTCTCGCACTCGATGGGGGCAGTGGTGAATTGCGTAATATGCTGTGAATTCCTCGTGGGTGTGTATAGGGCGCCTTCAAGCTAAACCCATGCAGTGCTGTAGGGATTCCCCGTCTGCTTTGGTTTGGCGAGGACGGAACCGCTTGGGTCCAAGTATCTTTTTGCGCGAAAGAAAACACCTTGGGCCCGGAAGGATCCACGGAACCGGCTGAGAGCGGCGGCGTTGCCGTCATAGCACTGGGAAAGGCCATCTCCATGGGGATAGTCGGAGACATGGGATTGGCCGTCAGCGGCGTATCTGGATACGTTGCCGTGAATGGCGTTTGTATCCGCTGGTGAGAGTCCTTCGCATTTTCGGGGCCTGTCTGGAGTTTCAGGGCTTCGCTGAGGTTGATCGCCGTCAACGGTGTGGACTGGACCGGCGTAGATCTTTCTATCGCTGTCACGTAGACGTTGGACAGAGTGTTAAACGACGTCGGTGACCTCGGGTCCGATTTACCCAGGCTGCTGCCTCGCACATTCCGGACCGTCGTCCCTGAGGCGGGTTTGGTCTGGAGAGACAGCCGCGGTCTCTTGGCTGTGCTGGTACTCGACATGGCCGTGAAATTCAAACGAACAATAGGTTCGGGTAGGTATGCAGATGTATTATATGGGTTGCGATATGGTTTCTCGGCCCGTAGCACCAATAGACGAGGGCTCTTTTCGGGTAACCTCCCAGCCGGCCGGGATGTACCAGAACGGAACGAAGTAGAAGTAGCAGTGAGGGCACTTGAGCCGCAGGAGGACGGGCAACAGCAGCTATATAAAATGTATGTGTTGGTTCCCAATCGAAGGGATGGAGAAGCCCAGGTGACAGACAGCCCGAGTGAGGGGGTGGTAGGGTAGGAGAGTCTGGTCCTGGGCGACGACAAGCGCCTGGTAAGCAAGGGGGCTAATGCGTGATGCAACGTGAAAGAACACCGTAGACGCGCAAGGACAGGTGGGAGAAGGGACGAAGGGAGGGCATGATATGTTCTGTCACATCGAATACTGGGACTAAGACTCCAGAATGACCGGGGCCAGGCCAGTCGCTGACGAGCCGGGCATGCACGCTGGGAGGCCGTCCAACCGTTTGGTTGGCTATAAAAAGCGAGCAGGGGTGGAGGAGAGGATGCCAGGATGGTGGCCGAGGGCACAAGCGCCGAGGGACCCTGGCCTATAGCCAAGATCCTTGTCCAAGTAAGCAAATCAGCAGCAGCGCAAAGTCGGCTAACGCTGGCCTGAACGCGCATACGACCTGTTGGGACCGACCGCCTTCTTGACTGCTCGATCCTTCCGGCGTCTATTTTGGCAGGCTCCCTGTTCCCCGCACACGAGCATAAGCGAGCGTCCGAGTCGTAGGAGCACGACGGGGATGGCGATGTTTGTCGGGGCTTCGTGGCGTCCCGTGTCAATCAAATTGGATCGTTTTGGGGCAAGTCAGGTGGTGGAAGGAGATATTTCCCATCTGAGTAAGAGAGGAAGGAGGGGCACACGGCAGCAGCATTGCAAGGTGAGCATCCTTTGAGGCGCTGAATCGTCGTCAAGTGCCATGGGGCAGCATCCCAGTAATACGGATGACAGGGAGCCTGAGCCACAGGCCTGACGAATCGCAGTACGTCGAAAGGAATGCGCAGGCGAGGGAGAGCAAGAGAGAGAGAGAGAGTTTGGTCCGATATACGGGAACCAAGATCCAAGGTTAAGCATGTTTTTTTCTGCGGTGCCAATGTGCCATGGCCTCCCCCACTAGGGAACCACCCTGAAGACGAAGCATCACGAAGAGTGTCTCAAGTGCCAGGGCCCCCGATTTATTGAGTCGTCGTGGATCAGGTAGGTTAATGTAAAACGTGTAGTAATCTACAACACGAATCTGTGCTCCATCTATTTCTGGACTATGTTGTTTGCGGTGTCTTGGTCGGTCTAGTGCCCAAAAGGCCGGCAGGTCGGACTTGTCGGACTTTCGACAGGGTGTTACTATTTTGGTGATTGCCTTCAGACCGACCAACCGGCCGACCGACTTTTCAGGGTAGGAAGTAGGTTGGGTACATACATACATACTTACATGCATGAGAATAGAATATTGGCACTTTTCCATACCCGACCCGAGCTTCCTGACCCGACTCAGCAGCCGACGACCACAGTTGCTAGTATGTCAGTTTGCCGTCAGCGACGACAAAAGTAGACACGGGATCGCCCGATCCATCGTTTGGAGCCAAATATAAATATATCGCATCGGCAGACTGGAATGAACATGAACACCATGTGGCCCGGGAGTGTGTCGCATTGCTGTGGTGCGGTTTGGGGGCGACGTCATCGGACAAACAGAATGAAGAAAAGGGCCAAGTGTCAACAAACAGTACACTAGGTATACTGACTGATTGCGGGTGCCTAACGTCTATCAAATACCACCTGAGCTTTTGGCATTGAGGTTGATACCGGCAACCCCATATTGGAAGCGATGGCGGTTGTCACATCTGGCTAGGTACCGTTCTTACTGCTTCCTCGCTGCCTGCACACTAAAACAAGCGCACGGACTGCTTCTTATTTTCGGACTTTATCAAGCATACCTCGTACTCGAATAGAGTCATCTTATACCTAGCTTCTGGCTGTGATATTGCTGCGCAGGCTTGCACTGCTTACAACTCGGAGAGACACAAGCTCTCATCAGCCATAATTACCACTGAGTAACCTCGGTCCTATGGCTGATCAAAAGACAGTCCAGTCCTCGTTACGGCCGGGCATGGCGCAAGATGACGACTCCTTGTTGATGCGACAAACCCCTAGAACAACACCCAAGATCCCCATGCCAAAGGATGACCGAATTATATTGCACTTCGTAAGCAAGTCCACACCTGCGGCGCACTTAGATCCGCTCCATGATCATCTCATACCTAATCCGGATATTCTTCCTTTGATCTTTCCCAGGACTACGACTGCTTCTACGCCAGCGTTTTTGAAAATGAGACACCGGCCCTAAAGGCACTGCCCCTGGGCATCAAGCAAAAGAGCATCCTGGCCACGTGTAACTACGTCGCTCGCGCGCGGGGCGTCAAGAAGCTGATGCTCATCTCCGACGCCGAGAAGATCTGCCCGGAGCTGGTGCTGCGGAACGGCGAGGACCTCACGCGCTTCCGCGACGTCTCCAAGCGGCTCTGGTCCTTCCTGCGCTCGCACTCCTGGAACCGCAAGGTCGAGCGGCTCGGCCTCGACGAGGTGTTCCTGGATGTCACCGACATGGTCGAGTACAACGTGCAGCTGCTGAATCCACACGCGCTTGTGCACTCCTTCTTCCAGCTGTCGGAGCAGGACCCCGAGAAGGGGTTTAGCTTCGATGCAAGTGCCTTTTCGGCTGCACAATACCTCCCAAACGCCCAGGTGCCGATGGTGCTACGTTCGGGAATCATCCAGCATGTGCACGCTTACTAGTCGCCTCTCACCTTGCCGGCTATCTACGACATAAGCTGGAGGAGGATTTTGGGTATACCTCCACCTGCGGCGTCTCTACCAACAAAGTGTTGGCCAAACTAGCGGGCACCAAAAATAAACCTAAGAACCAGACGACGCTGCTGATTCTCCACGAGGGGTACGCCCTGGCGTTCATGGCCGAATGGCAGATACGCAAGATCCCGGGCATGGGATTCAAAACCTCGCAGCTGGTGGAAAGTCACATCCTTCAGCGGCCCTCGGAAGCCATCCCGCACGATCACGAGCATTCTGCAAGGATTACCACGCGTGAGGTTCTCGCGCACCCCGGCATGTCCCCCGGCCTCCTCGAGAAGATCCTCGGTGGGCCGGGCACGGAGCGGGGCATCGGTGACAAAGTTTGGAACATGCTCCACGGCGTCGACAACGCCGACGTCAAGGCGGCGAGCGACATCCCGACACAGATCAGCATCGAGGACACGTATGTGACCAAGACGCTCAACACGCAAGCTGAACTGATGCGGGAATTGCAGGCGCTATCTCGCTCTCTGATTCGACGGATGCGCGCAGACCTCGTAGTGGCAGATGATGATGACAACAGCCACCCATTAACGGGTGTGTCTGCTGCTGTACCTGGGACGGGGACGCCCCAGAAGTGGCTCGCGTACCCCAAGACGATACGTCTGTCGACACGTGTGAAGTCCAGACCGAGCGTCACAGATGCTAGTCAGCAGGCGGCTCCTCCGCGGGATAATTACTATAATCGCAGTTCCCGGAACTCTCCGTTGCCTACTTTTGTATTCAGTCTCAAGGATGGCATCGACTACGTAGCTGAGCGCCTTGTCCACGAGGCTATCCTACCCCTGTTTCGACGCCTCCACAGCGAACGTCAGAACTGGAACTTAGCACTTGTCAACATTTGCGTGACCAATATGGTGCCCACAGGCAACGAAGACGGCAGCATTGGCGGCGGTCGGGATATCTCCAAGATGTTCAAGACCCAGGATGCTAAGCTCAAAGAGTTCACGGTATACAGTAATGATCCGCCAGCTCCGGTTGCCACTGTCAAGCCGAACTCATCGAGGGAGCCCAAAAACCCAAGCGAGAACGGTGCTGCTGAGGCTGCTCAGGGGCCGTCAGGAGCTGCAGAAAGCATAGCCAATGATAACAATAGCCATGACCAGCAGATGGAAGACATAGAGACAGAAGGGACGGTGATGGCATGGGATGATGATGATGATGACGAGGACGGTGAATGCCGAAGATGCCCAGAATGTGGTCAGCGCACCCCCGAGTTTGCTATGAGTGCACACCGGCGATTCCACGCTCTAGGCGATTAACAAGATGGAAGCCAATTTACCCAACTGATACCCAAGGAAATTCTGGTCCCGTGAGCCAATGGGATTGTTGAATTGTATTTGCTTGGTTAGGCTATATACATGTAGTCTTTTGCTTTTGAGACCCATCAGGTTCCAGATCACCTGCTGTATTCCATCACATCCACGCCATATTTCAGCCTTCCAATGTTCCAGGTAACATGTCATTCGCGAGCTGCCTAAGCTCTTCCTCATCTTTGAGGGGGGATATCTTAAAACATAATGACAAAACAAAAGCTCCCGAGTCCTTTCCAAAACCTCACACAACAGGCACGAGGGCATTCATTGATTAGTGTAAAGTGGTATGTATTGCTGGCGATGCAGCACCACAAAACGACAGCATGCAAACGCAGTTCAGGGGGAACGGGGGTGGGATGCTCTCTCTTCTCCCTCGTGATTGTGCCTCCTTCTTTCATTCTCATCCGTTCGTCAATTGCAAGGGAACCGTAATAGAAAATAAAAACAATTCGCTGGAGCAGAGTGTCTCATGCTCACATGCCCCTGTCCGGGACACAAAGGTATCAAAAATAAAAGCAGGAAGGCGCCGCCATATATCCCCAAAGGGTATGAAAAATGGATACGGCCACCCATATAAATTCGATATGCTCCTGGTGACGCCCAAATCCATGTCTCAAATCCAGCCTGGTAAACTCCTATACCTGGGTTCAAGTTCCCGCTTAAGCTTTTCCTCTTTCCATCCTCGTCATCGTAAGCGAATATAGGTGCATATCATCATGATGTGCAGATGCTAGAACTTGCTAGCTAGATAATAGCTCGTTCTCCTTCAGCATCTCGTCGAGCCATTCTCCTGCTAGTTGCAGCATTGCGCTCTTACTGTAGCCGCCATTTTTCAGATTCGGGACGATTTCCTGGAGATCGTCAAAGCCCTCTTTTATGAGTGTACGTCGCTTCTGTTCGCTTCTGATATGGTTACTCCGTTTTTGCTCTTCGGACAGATTCTCCCGCGGAGGTTTTGCGCCATTAGTGTTGGACTTCCGCCGCTTGCCGGGAGTATCTTCCGCTAAAGACGTGTCTTCCGCCTTACTGAGGTCGATCTTTGACTTCCTCTTCCTTGCGGGTACCTTTGCAGGAGCAGTAGATGGGTCTTCTCCATCCTCATCAGCGGCGGCGTCTTCATTTGCTTTGCTCTTTCGTCGTTTCCGGGGCAGTACGTCGGAATCTTTTCTTGCCGCGCCGTTCAAATGGCCATTGCGTATGCCATCAACGCTTGATTCCCCGTTTACCACTGGAGTCGAAGGGCGTGTATTCGATGTGCTGTTGCTGAGTTGTAGACACTCGATATACTTGATGCGCTCGTGTTCGAGTGCCGGGGCAGTCTCTCTTTCCGATGCTGGTATAAAGGAGTGCCCCCGACCAAAGCTGGTATCTGAGCCCCATTGCACGTCCTCGGGCACTTCAACAGCTCTTTGGTTGCTGTGAATATGCGGATTATTAAACGCCATGCTGGCAAACATATGATCACCGTTGCGCTGTTCTGGGATATGTCCCACCGTCGTTGGGATCGGGACCGAGTGCATGGAGCCAGATCGCTCAGGGTCGAAGTGGTTCCGATGCTGAGCGACTGGGTGGCTTGGTGGGGGTCCCATGGGTTGTGAAGGAAGTATGTGACCGTGACTGATGCTACTCGACCGTCCAGGGTGACCGTTATGGAGGGCAGTCAAGACAGCGGCAGCGTCAGCAGGCGTGCTGTGCTCAATCGACGAATGCAGCGGTGGGTGCGGCGCCTGTCGTTGCGGCGGCGGTGGAGGCGGCGGGCCCATATGGCTAGAGGCAGAGGCTGCGAACTGAAAGACATTAGGGAAGTCGTCGGCATCGGAAAATTCTATTACGGAAGACATTGAAGGGTGAGCCGGCTGCTGTCCGTACGACGTCGCAGTGCCCATGAACTGCGGCGGCAGGTCATGCCATGCGTCACTGAAGGTGAGGCCTTCCCCGAACGCTATACCACTATACTGATTGGATTCTATTTGGTTGAAGAAAGTGCGCATCAGGCGATCATCCTCAAAGCTGAGCAGTGGCTCTCCGGGCGCAGGTTCCGGGGTTGAAGGAAGAGATTATCATCGGTGGAAAACGAGTCTGGGCGGTGTTAGCATGCCGGTGTCAACCTCTCACAGGAAAATGTCTGCGAATATATCACGTACATCCAAACGGCCCTGCGCCGTCAGGCGGCTGCGACGAACCCATCCTGGGATGCTGTATTGCTAGCATGGGTGCTTCTTCTCGGCGTAGAGGTCGAAAAGGACTCGTCATGCAAGCGCAAGCGGCAAAAACTCGAGGGCAGTCGGCGGTTGTCTAGACGGTAGATTCAGCAGCAGGTCAAGAATCTACCAGATGTCAAATTTGGCGAAGGGGGCTCGTTATGGACGGCGGACCGGCTAGAACGGGAAGGCAATGGACTGCAAGGATCCCCGACGGTGAGTAGTGTTACCAGATCCTGCGCAGCGGTTGTTTGGCAAGGTGCGATGTAGTCGAAGTTTGAGCGCGGAGTAACGGGCGAGAATGGCATGTGCTCGTGCGAGTGCTCGCCCCGTTGCAGTGGTTTAGGTGCTACCTTCTAAAAGTATATCTCGCGTGGGAGGAAGGTTGACGGCGGGACGCGTAGCAGGGGCTCCTCCTGGGGACCGACTCGGACTCGGAGGGGTGGATAGAGGTGTCGTCGACTTGGCTCGAGATGGTTGTAACGGCTGTGTGCTCAGAATCGGGACAGTAACGGCAGAGGGTGTATAGGGTTGCTGCACATTGCTGTACCAAACATCGTCATGGCCCGAGCATAATATCCGAAGGGTCGTGGGATGCTCCAAGAAAGATGATGATCAAACCAGGACAGAGCACAGGTGCCCAGTACATTTGGGGTATAAGAAATTGGGGATTCGGAGGAGGCAGGATGTTGCCGTGCCCTATTGGGCGGATGGAGTAGGTAGGTAGGTAAGTAGGTAGGTAGGTAGGTAGGTAGGCTGGTAATTGGGAAGAGATGTGCAGGAGAAGGAGTCCCACGTCCAAGCCGGAAGTCAGCAAGGCCTGTAAGTAAGTATGTATGTATTGGAAGTATTTGATGTAAGTATGCCAGGCCAGTACGTGGTCTTGAAAGGTCAGCCGTAGATTATGACATGCAGCAGCAGCGACGGGCGGCAGTGATCCCACCGCCGGCGCAAGTCATGGTATTCCTATGTTGCAAAGGGCGCTGATGGGTGCGGTGCGGCGGACCGGGTCTCGAATCTGGAAATCTATAGCAGGACGGGGACGGGGTACTTGCAGACCAGAAGGAACTGCATGAAAAGCATGGGAAGTTGGCCCGCGAGGAAAAAAACAAAGCGACGGGACCTCTCAAGTTCTTGCAGATCCAGAGGGAATGAACGAAAGGCTCCTCCGGGCGCTCGAGGTCATTCGCTGGAGAAAACCGAAAAGACCCCTGCTACTCCGCGCTGGCGCACTTGCCTTGCAGCTCAACAATCAAGCCACAGCCTATTGGGCCGTGGGAACTCTTTTCGTCCTGCCTCGCCGGGACTAGTCCCCAGGTGGCTGCTAGTCTTGTCTATATTATATATATATAAATTAAAAAATTGTACGTCAAACACTTCTTGTGTTTATTCATTCGACGCCCTGCTAGGTAGACCATCATGTAGGTATCGGCTCGAGGTGCTGCTTTGGGAGACAGTTTGGATCAGTGGATGGATACCAGAACGGTAGCAGGTACAAGTAGGTTAGATGGTGCGTGGATATAGTGTACAACTGCCCATCTTTTAACCCTGATCCTACCTATTATAGAACTGAGGTCCAGTCAATATGTAGTATGTATTCTCTGATATAACTACAATAAATATATAGTTGATGTTGGGATAAATAGCATGCATATAACACGTCTGTCTCAGTTGACGTTGGCTCTGCATAGGTCTTGTCCAGCCCCAGGAAAGACGAGCCATCTTCTGTTTTTCTCGTGGATGGTAATAATAGCATGGGGGCATTATCGTCGAGACGCGGATCAGCAAATGGCAAAGGTACCCGAACGGGCAGAGATCCCGCGCCGTAGTACCCCCGGCGAACCGTCTGGCCAGACTGGGACTCTGGGGTTAGGAACATCCACCAGACTGAATGGGCTTGTCCGCACTTTCAACCCAAACAGATCATGCATCATGTACTTACCTCTATCAACTTGTCGAACAAGACTGCGTAGGGCACATAAGAGCGAGTACGTACATAGTCTAGCAGTAGCAGCAGCAGCTGATGATTTTTCTGCAGTGCCCTACATGCATGCTTGCTTGCATGTATGCATCTCGAGAGCTAGTTTATCTGGCATCGCCTGTACATCCATGAAGCGTGTCGCATAAGTAACATACGAGCTTGTAAATTGGAGGTATCCTGCTTCCATTATTTACTAAGTATTACTGACTCACCTACTCGAAGGGGTCAAGTGCCCGGTGACCTCCTCCAACACGTCCCCCCAATGCCCATACCTCACGCGCACCTAGCCCATCTACTAATACCTAATAAAACTGCTCGCATTGCTCAAGGCTCAAAGGTCGAAAGCGACCTAGCTAACTCGACCCACCGGTTTTCACATGTCAATCGACGTATCGCGCCCTCACCACTCGTTTGGCCGTCTCGACCCCATCAGGCGAACCTCCTCCTGTTGGGTACCTAAAGTAATTAATGTCTATGCACTGACTGGACGATTCTCTAGAAGCACACTCCTCAAGTTGTGTAGTCATTCCATCATCACCCTAGAATGAGGCCAGCGCCGCCAAGTGGCTGCCCGGGTCCTTTTCGACAAGAGAAAGAAGAATCGTGGGTTCCCCAGCCATCACACGCGTCTGGTCTTGCCTGCACGTAGCTTCTCACTCCAACACGTCAACATCCCCCTTAGCTTCATCTTGGTGGCGGCTGCGCGTACCGCGTCCATCTCTTTCTACTCATTCAGCCCCCGGTCTGTGACTGCATCGGAACTTTGAGGCTCAACTCTGTTTGAATGCACGAGTTATGTACGTTCATGTAAAGAAACGACAGGCGTGCAAATCGAGTGATGCTCCTGTAGATGCCGAGTCTATAAGTGGTTGATCGTTTCGGGCAGATATATACATGTATGGGCACATCGTTTGGTCAGTGTAGGAGCCATCTCTATCGTTGCTGCCCCCTCCTCCGCCCCCGGACCATCCGATCGTACTCCGCCGTCTCTGTCCAGAATTGTCGGCAAGCTTTCCGGAGTGTGCTCAGGCATGCCATGCTTGCATTGATCCTCGTGCAGCTTCAGTATTACGGCTCGGCCCCGATTACCGTATAGGCGTCTCTCGCACGTGTCGGAGCCACTCTAGGCAAATGATAGCAGTCGCTTGGCGGCATATACAGATCTTCGACACCACCCCCTTCTTCTCCTAGCGCATAGCTCGGTTGGCCAAGCTTGATCACAACACACACCACACACAGACAAACATCAGGGATTACTCGACCCCTTTTCTTTCTCTTTCTTATTGGCAAGGGATGTTGAGTCTGTATAATCATATCCAACACAGCTCCTCAGCCAGAAAGCTCTCTTGGCAGGACCAACCCCCCCCCCGCTCGGCATTGTTGCAGATTGCCGGTACTCTTCCTCCCCCTCGGCCGCTGCTACGGCCCTGATTTCTGGACCATCGCCAATCGGTCGGTATTAGCTTTCTTTTTAGGCCCTGCCCCGGATTTTGGTGTCTGGAGATAAACCAGGATCACTCTCGTTGAGACATTCGCCGATTTCTTTTGGCCTTGAGAGATTGATTTGGGCACGGCCGCTGCCTCCTCCCTGATGTTGTCCAATTATCACTTGGGTCATGCAAAACAGTCACTCACTCTACGTTCCCTTCTACTTCCAACAACCAGTGCATTAGCCAGCACCCTCGTCATATCGCGGCAATGACATCTTCGCTGCAACCTCGGTCTGCTGCCAGACGAGGTCCGCAGAAATGGGACAGGTCGATACCCCCTTCTCTGAGGCCGCTGGTACGCGCCTACGCCCTGGGTTACGCGTCCGTGGTCGTACCGAGGCTCTTCACCTTGGTTCTACAGCAGGTTACCACCACCGCGAAGAGCAGGAGTGGTGGCGGTCCGGATAATGGCGCGCTGCAACCCCCGCGCGAATCTGCGGTGGTATCCTTGCAACGCATCCTTCGAACCGGCCTTGATCCGCAGCGCTTCCCTGCCTTCTGTGCAACTCTAGTTGGCGGAAGTACACTTTTAGAGGTAGGTGGAAATCATGGTTCAAGCTGATTACTTACACGACTTCGTTTACATCACTGTGGCTTATTGTAGTCAGCCATTAGCTTGGTCACTGACTTTCTGTGCTAGATACTTGTCCGGAGGCTCTGCACTCGTATACCCGGTTCACTTTCTGTTGCTGCTCGCAAGAGGTATGCTATACTCACATTGACAACTACTCTTCGAGTGGAAGTTCGTTGCATATTTCTGTGGTATCTCTAATCCGCGTGGTCCTCGCTTTGTAGATTATCGCAATGGCTAGCAACCTTCACTGCGGCATGGTTCAGCCTGAAATTGCTGCAGTCTAAGGCGAGTCGAGGATTTACAGAGACAGTTTCTGCAGAAAATGGCGACGAATCAAACATTACCCCCACGACTATCAGCTATGCTGGCAGAACATTGGATCTATCATTATTCGCTTTTTGTCGAGCGTTTGATGTGATAGTCGGCGAACTATGGGCCCAACGGCGGACGCGGCGACTCGCCAACCAACAATGGACCAACGTAAGCACCGGCACTACATTTGGGGTTCTATGTTTGGACACTGACAACTCCTCAGTTTGAGACGGCTGTTTCGAGATTGGCTGATCCGTCAATGTTTGCTGTCTCGTGTGCCTTAATCATGTGGTCATGGTTCTACTATCCCTCGAGATTACCACAGGCTTACAACAAGTGGATAAGTTCTGCCGCGTCCGTGGACAAGCGACTCATCGAAGCCCTCCAACGCTGCCGCACCAAGGAGCTGCGCTACGGAGAAGATACGGGCCAAGCACCGCTGATCCAAGGCATGTGCCGGGAGTACAAATGGCCACTGCAGTGGGGAGACCCAGCCGTAGCCGTCCCCTTTCCCTGCGAGGTCGTGCACATGGGCTGCGGCCCGTCCTGCGAGTACCACGCCCTGTCGCGCTTCTGCCGGTCCTTCCAATGGTCCATGTTCACGTATCTCCCTTTGAACCTGCTCCTCGTGGCGCGGAAACCCAGTTTCCATAAGCTCAAGCACGCCCTCCTGTCGGCGGCACGGTCATCGGCGTTCCTGGGCGCCTTCATCACCTTCTTTTACTACGGCGTCTGCCTGGCCCGGACCCGGATCGGCCCCCACATCCTGGGCAAGGACGCGGAAGCCCGCAACCGGATCGACGGCGGCCTCTGCGTCGGCACGGGCTGTTTCGCCTGCGGCTGGAGCATCCTCCTCGAGAACCCGGGGCGCCGCAAGGACATGGCCCTCTTCGTCGCGCCGCGCGCCCTGGCCACACTGCTGCCGCGGCTCTACCCGCTCGACAAGCAGTGGCGCGAGACGCTGGTGTTCGCGGCCAGCACGGCCGTCGTGTTTACTTGCGTCCTGGAGAACCCGACGCGGGTCAGGGGCGTGCTGGGTAGTGTTCTGAATACGGTGCTGCAACCCTAAGTTGGCTAAGTAAGTATTCATACGGATAAAATGAGGATTTGGGATGTTCTGTTCATGATTTGTATTACTCCTTGTAAATATATATATGGATTCTGGGTAAGCGGGAGAAAGGCTAGCTACCGGCTGGTTGACAAAACGGATATTGTAAAATAGAACTACTCGTGATTTAACAGCCTAGACGTACGTATGTTATTGGTTTTATTTAATATTAATCATCAAAAGGCAAAGCTGGAGTGTACTTAGCCATGCAGCCCCGATCACCATGTGATCTTCGTTCATTATACATGCATACCAACTCAAATGGCAACACGAAGCACAGCAGCTACCATCATGAAACGTACAGAATCGTAGAGCTGTGCACAGCACAGCACATCTTGTCTCATATTACGGATCCATACCAGTCGTTCAGTCCATCCATCCATCCGTCCGTCCGTCCACCTGGCAAATTCACTCGCGATCCAATCAATTATGCCCTCAGCCAGCAGCATACTCCCAGCACGAACACGCAGACCAAGGCGTCGTTGCGCACCGTGCTGAACATCTGACCGTAGCGCAGCGCATGCCGGATGGTGCTGCTCAGCGGTGACGGCAGGAAGCCCACGAGGGTCCAGGCGATGCCCGAGGGCGGGCTGCGGTGCTTGTCGAGAAAGTAGCGGGACGTGAGCAGGATCGCCTCGACGGAGGAGAACAGATAGAAGAAGACCGAGGCCGACTTGCGCAGGTCCTCGTCGGCGTCGTGCAGGGCGAGCATGTCGCGCTCGCTCTTGAGACCCGTGAAGGTAGTCGACAGCGCCACGTAGACGCCCAGTCCCAGCGCGAAGACGGCGTGGATGATGCGCCAGATGTTAGCTGTCTTGTCGGCCACGGCCTGCGCCGCCTGCTGCATGTTGGGGTCGCCCGCGCCTGCACCCATGCCCCCCATACCACCGAGCCCGCCCAGTAGCGACTCCATGCCAGTCCCAGCAAACGGGTTGGCCCCACCGCCTGCTGCGCCGCCGCCGGCCATCATGCTCTGCAGCATCTGCATCATCGGGTCGTTCTCCATGCCTTCCATTCCTGGGGGCATGGGCGGCGGCATGCCCGATGGTGTGCCCGCCCTAGAAGGGTCTACGTACGGGTTGCGAGACGGCGGGGTGCCAATTCCTGGGGGCGCGGCCCGTTCGAAGCCCAGCATCATCTGACGGAGCTGCGACTCGGACATGGCGGGCTCGTCGCCGAGCGAGGCCGCGCCGCCGGATTTGCGCGGCGCATAGTAGTGTTGTGAGATGTCGACTTCTTCGGGGTCGTCGTGGTTGGGAGCGGCGGCTGTTGGCGTGCTCGTCGCTTGTGTTGTCGTCGTAGGAGCTGCTGTGGTGCTGGCGGGTTGGGTAGCAGCAGCTTGGGGTTCGGGATCTTTTGTTGGGGGTGGTTTATTAGTTAGGGCCCAAAACGTTGCGTCAGTCGACTTTTTCTGCGGTCATACCTCGTTGCAGACCACCTCCAAGTCCGGTAATCTTGTTCAATCTCGCCGTGCCGCCGGCTCTGATCTTGGCCTCGCGACGCTCTTTGCGCAGACGTGCCTGCTCGGCCGCGCGAGCTGCTGCGGCGTCTTCTGGGGCTTGTACCGTTTCTGTCATGATGCAATAATTGTGTCTCCGCTGATGTCGCGCGTGTGTTGTGTGAGCTGGGGCGTACTAAAACGCTCGCTTTGCTAGAATACAAAGAGGCTGGCAGAAATGTGCGAGAAGTTGGTTCTCGGTCGGTAGAAGAAGGTGAATGGTGATATTGCTAGGTCAAGTTGTTTGCGGTTGGTGCCGGTTACCTAAGAATGACAACTGCCACATCATCCCCGATAGCAACGCAATGATAGGATTGCAGCACCGAGGTGGGGGTCATGGTCATGGGCAATGGAACTAAGGCCGCTCCGCACCGGAGCAACGTATTCACTCCTCCTGATTCTTCAGGCATGTCAAGTATAGATTTTGTATCCGGTGTTGGTTCCTACACATGTATGTATATATATATGTATATATTTATTGTGAAACGACAGATTATTGTCGGGTTGTTGGGTGTGTAAACTGCCTTTGCATCGGTTGACAACCTGGGCAACACATCACGATAATCCCCATGCACCCCTAATCATTGGCTGCAACCCAAATCAATCATGCGGCTCGCTGTTGATTATAAGCAAACTTCACCATTCGGCCTACTAGAGCGACCCTCTGGACGTCCGGAAGTTAACACTGGAATATATGCCTGCCTACCTACATACATATTGGCTTCCATCGTTTACTTGAACCTAGGTTTCCAGCTCCGGCTCTGGCTTTGAATCCTACTAACTGGCTACTCATTGTATTATTAAATGCTTACCCAATATCTATTTGGAGATGAATAAACAGATAGCTATGTAATCAGCATTAAGAGTGTTATCTAAGGAAACTTGCTGCTTACATATGGGGTTTTATTCAAGTACCATGCTTGTACGTGCCACTTGAAGTTATGCCGATGTCCTATCGTCTCTCCGTCGCCGAGAAGCAGGTCATATCATGATCGATTGGTCAGCATCCCAAAGGCAGCTTTGCTTGATTGATAATACACTTAACTGAATTCCCACCGGATGACATTGTTATATATACCGCCGGATACAAAGTAATGTGAGAGCCGCGGCATAGTCAAATAAAATCAAGTGAATTCGTTCCCCAAACTCTTATGCATTTCTCCTATATTGAGCTATCATACTTGTCTCGAAACTCCGTACGATACTAGACTATGGCTACCGTGCTGATCATTGGCGCCGGCCCGGGTATCGGCCTCTCGACTGCCAGAGCTTTCCAGCACGCTGGCTACAGTGTTGCCATAGCATCTCGAACTCGGCAACAGAAGGCCGACCCGTCGATGCGACACTTCGTGTTCGACGCCGCTAAGCCTGATACCGTGAAGACATTGTTTGCGGAAGTGACGGCTGCTATAGGGCCGCCGAAAGTTGTTATATACAATGGTAAGCATTACCAACAGCAGCACCAGTGTGGTTCTTATATACCCATAAGCAGATTTACATATACGTATACCAGTCACCTCCGTCTACTTCATAGTCATACTAGCACTTTTCCCTTAAAAGCATATACTTACACACACCAGTTGCGCAGCGCTTCGCCACAGAGCCAGAGGAGCCTTTCGGCCTGGATCCTGACCAGGTACAGGAAACACTGGCAGTCAACGCCCTAAGCGCGTACGCAGCTGCCCGCGAGGCCGTAAAGGGGTTCGTGAAGACGGGGCAGGGAAGCACGTTCATTATGACGGGAAACATGCTCAACACCGTTGCTCTGCCTGGCATTCTCTGCTTCGGCATGGGCAAATCGGCCGCGGCACACATGATCCAGAACGCTAGTATCTCATACAAGAACAAGGGTTACAAGTAAGTCTTATCTGCTACCATGGAAACTTCACATTTGGCTACATTTCCTGGATCTCTCCGTATATCCCAGAGGCACAATTATCATCTGAATCGAGAGTAACTAACTGACTGGTCTAGATTCTACTATGCGGACCAACGCCAACCGGATGGTGGTCCGACTATACCAGTGGATGGTGAGGCACATGCCAAGTTGTATCTCGACCTTGTGAAGGATACGGAGCAAAAACCGTGGGATTACACCTTCGTAGACGGCCAAGGCTATGTGAGTTTCTCCACCTAGGGCTCGATGAGTTGGCAGAACTGCAATGGGGCGTTACCATAGACTTGAATTCCGTACTAGGAGCTGGGCTCGCATTGATATGTTCAGCTAAGGCAAATCAGCTCTGCGGAACATATGTTGATGTCGAACTTTGCTGTGCGAGAAATATGTACACTTGTTTTGTATGGATAAGGACATTCAAGTTAAGCGAGCAGGCGCTTATATATGATATCACAACCAGACAGCCCCATTGTCTGTACCCCAAGACTTACAGAAATGGCTTCGCAGAATGTTGCTTGTATACATGCTGCAGTTGACGCGTAACTCGTCCTATCGTTGCTGCTGGATTCTAGAATACAGCAAACCTGAAGGCTGGGATGCTCGGAACATACATGTAGATAGCATGAGGGGTTCGTAGCACAAGGGTAACACTACATGGGAACGTCACACTGCATTGAGGGGGACAAACAGACAAGTCACACGCCGTAGGGTTATGAACCGCATCTGACGTGCATCCATAACAACTCGCCAATAAAAAATCATTTTGGTCTATCTATTCGGCCCGAGTCTCCAAATGCCCAGCTTCCCGCCCGCTGTCAGCGCGGAGAGCAGTACCGACTATTGAAGTTGTAGTCAAGCGCCGTCATTACCCCGGCCAAGTGGAACACCGTGGCGGCCACGACGATCAGGTGGAATATCTGATGCGAGGACCCGAACATGTCGAACCGCCCCGGCCAGAATTTCTCGGGGAATCGCGTCTCCTACGAGTTAGAAAATTGGGCGTATAAAGCAAAGTTCGGCAAGCGAGGGATGATGGGGATTGGGGAGAGGGGGGCGTTCTATTGTCACTCACTCCGTAGATGAGAGCACTCATCAAAAACAGTACGCCCTCAGTCATGTAATACGGCAAGCCCGACTGCAGGGCCATTTGCGGGAAGCCAAACTTGATCCCACCATGGACAAAGGGAGCAATGCCAGCCAAGCCAGTGCATACGAACGTCAGCAACCGCAGCGTACGCCACCTAGGCCCTTGAAGCTTTGGATGCACCAATACGATGACGGATATGGCGCCCAGTCCGCCAACCTGCCAATTGTGACGCGAGTCAGCTATGGCGCACTAGAAAGAAAGAAAAAAAAACAGAACACCACTAAAAGCCGCAGGAAAAGGGTGAGGGAGATACGCACCGTTGCCCAGTATATCTGCCGTAGGTCTGGCTCGCACCAGAAAGTACAGTATATACTCGAGAAGAAGGCGCCCAGGATGAGGACGATGATGCCCAAAAAGTCCAGCTTCAGGCACTGAGCCTCGACGCGGTGGGAGTGGTTCATTAGTGTGTGATACATGGCCGAAAGCCCAAAGCAGACAGTCGTCGAGAGCAAAAAGAAGGCTATAATCAGGTAGTCGCCTAAACTAACATGGCCATATCGGAATGGCAGCGGCGCAATCAGGTACAACTCGCCGAGGAAAAGAAGGACGGCCGGGATGAGATGGGAATGAATGTTGACCAATTCGTTGTGCAAGTAGAACCAGCTCTGAACACATTTCCTGACGGAGCCCGACTCCGGGCGGTAGCCGCCCCGGACGAACTTGTTGTCTCTGGCCCATTCGGGGATCTCGTCAAAGAGCAGCAGGTCAGGATGCTTCCCGTGGGTCGGGGATCCGTAACTCTCAGCATCAGCGCTGAGTTCGGAGGCAGTCCGCTTTTTTTTCGGAATCGGTAAGATTGCCATCATCGAGGATAGACATGATTTTTATTTTATTTCCTTTGGTAGTCCAGACAGGACAGCGAGGGGGTTTTGGAATGAATCAAGACAGAAACGGCATGCAATAACAAATGGAAACAAAGCTCGCTGCTGCCATGCTGTTGTTTCCCTTTAAAATATAACAATGGCCGGGCGAAATTGCAGGCAACGAGAAAAAGGAGAGGACGGGAAATCACCAAGTGCCGTAAACAGAGAGGCGGCAGGAGACGGTTGGCCGATTTTATGTACCTGGGGGCCCTGGGGGGCCCTAGGGTGGCCAGAATCGCCTGTTAACCGACCCTCCGACGTCTGGTCTGGGCTGCTTCGATCGCTACGGCGTCCATGTAAGGGCCTGTAACAAGGGTCCACCATGACGGAGTAGGAGGCGAGACCATCGCATCCATGGCTGTCTGCATGGGGATTCTTCTGTTGTTTCCATTGGGCCTACCCCATGACCACCCCATCGTCTGCTCATCCAAATGTCCATGTTGTTTCTGGAAAAGGCAACTCCATAGTCTCGGGTTTGTTCGTGAAATGTCTGCAGTACACCTTGCAACAACTCCCATTGAAGAAGGTATCGACGTAATAGTCATGCAGCCGATTCAATCAATCAATCAACAACCGCTGGCTGGCCACTTGATGGAAGCCAAGGGATAACTGCAAGCTAGCCCAGGTACCGTACCGTATGAACATACCTCCTACAGTAACCTCGGGCATAGTATGAAGCTTCCTGCCCCCAACTCAATTGATCCTTCCGCGACGGAGAAGAGGTGTATACATATACACTGTGTCTAGTTACTATTGATATCTGCGTGTACATCGTATAGATTTGGAACATTATGGTTCTTCAGGCACTACCCTGCCATGCGTAATGTAATTGTTCGCATCATCCTTGGGACAAATAGCACGCTTGCTGCTGCGCCATTCCCGGCTGGCTGTCAGTTTCGAGCCGCATGCAGGTGGTGAGACATGGTTGAAAGAAAGCGTTTCTTTTGATTACTTAACCTTATGTGGAGGACCGACGTGCCACAGTACGTCAGTGCATCGCAATGCAAGGATGTAACTTAGGTAGGGGAGAAAGACTGAAGGCGCTGGCCGCTGGACAGTGCTCTGGCTGGCCTCTGGAGGGGTGCAGGGGTGTACCTACTTGGGTGTAAGTGACGAATTCGAGCTGGCACTGGTACTGCTGGCTGCTGGGAGCGCAGCAGGTGGCTTGGCCTGAAGCGGCTTAGCGCACGCTCCAGTCTGTCTACTTGTCTGTCTACTTGTCTGTCTGCCCATCACAAAGAGCCCATCAGCATCAGTCGTTTCTCCAATTGGTCCAATTGGCCCAATTGCTTGGGGCCAGCGGTGGCTACACACTTTTGCGTAGGCCAACCAAGATTAATCAGTTGGTTGGTTGGCTTGCTGGGGTCTGCTGGACAATGCCCACATGTCGGTCATTTCGACTACTTGTACGTACATAACAACATACTGGACACACACTCAACAATAAAGCTACCTGCCTATCGTGTGATTTGGTCATCCTGTCCATTTCAAAAGCCCACTATCTCCAGCATCCCCCTCTCTTGCCCATCCCGACCTTGCTGCCGCAATGGCATAAGTCTTGCCCACCTGCACAACAAAGACCTATAGTAAACCGTACCACCGCATTTCTTCCAGTTGCTTGCACACACCACCCAACCTAACATGAACGGCCATTTCGCTGCCGTGGGCGATGAGCCCTCCCAGGCTCACTACGAGCATGGCATCCAAGTTATCGACGGTGACAAGGAATACAAGTAAGCCGACCCCCACGTCCATTGTAGAGGTTTTGCAGTATGCTAACCCTCGTGCCCTCTTTGCAGCACCGCCTTGAACAAATATCTCGAGGGGACCGAAGTCGCCGAAGCGGGCTTCAACTACCACCTCATCTCCGTGTTCGGCTCCCAGTCGACCGGAAAGTCAACCCTCCTGAACCACCTGTTCGGAACCGAGTTCAATGTCATGTCCGAAACAGAACGACGCCAGACTACTAAGGGAATATGGATGTCGAAAAACAAAAAGGGCTCCATGGCCGAGAACATCATGGTCATGGACGTCGAGGGTACCGATGGCCGAGAGCGAGGTGAAGATCAAGACTTCGAGAGGAAGAGCGCCCTGTTCGCCCTGGCCACCAGTGAAGTCCTTATCGTGAATATCTGGGAACACCAGGTTGGCTTGTATCAAGGTGCCAACATGGGCCTTCTGAAGACGGTCTTCGAGGTAAACCTGCAGCTTTTCCTCAAGGATAAGCAGTCGACGCCGAGGTCCCTTCTATTTTTCGTCATCCGTGACCATATCGGCAACACTCCCCTCTCAAACCTTCGAAACACCCTTATCCAGGATTTAAGCACGCTCTGGACCTCTATTTCAAAACCTCAGGGCCTCGAGGGATCAAGAATTGAGGATTATTTCGATTTCGCCTTCTCGGCTCTGCCCCACAAGATCTTGCAGCCTGAGAAGTTCGTGTCCGAGGTCGAAAAACTGGGCCAAAGATTCGTCTCGGGAAGCCGTAGCGGAAAGAACCAGGGCGAGCATGGCGAACAAGAGCTCGAGGGCGGTGTTTTCTTGCCCGAGTACCACCGGCGCATCCCTGCTGATGGCTTTTCTGTCTACGCCGAGGGCATCTGGGATCAGATTGTCAATAACAAAGACCTGGATCTGCCAACCCAGCAAGAGTTGTTAGCGCAGTTCCGCTGCGACGAAATCTCCAGAGAATGCCTTGTAGCATTTGACGAGGTAATCACGCCCATGGAGGAGAAGCAAGCCGAGTCAGCTCGCGTTGGAAAGCCTTTTGTCTTGCCGAACCTGGGCGCTACAGGAAGCTCTTCCCGTGCAAAGGCCATGAAGACCTTCGAGGTGTCCGCAAGCCGATATCACAAGGGTGTTTACAAGCGCAAGCAGACCGAGTTGGAGAACAAGATCGACCAGCGGCTGAAGACACTCTATCATGGTCAACTTTCAGCTGCCCACAAGTCGGGTGTGGCTTCGTTCAGCGATGCTGTTTCCGGCGCTGTGAAAGCTGGCCAAAAGTCTGGCGGCGCCTACGAGTTTGCAGAGATTGTTGATGCTGAGAAGACCAAGGTCCTCGAGTACTATAAGACGGAGGCACAGAGCCTAGCTATCGAAGACGTACCCTGGACCAATTTCCAGCCTCAGTACTTACTCTTCGAAAAGGAGCTGGATGATGTTAGCGCCAAGCTCAGGAAGGAGGAAATGCGTCGCTTGGCAACGCGGGTGGAGCGCTGGGTCAAGTCTAGGCTTGGCGACTCAGTTGGCTTGGAATTCAACAAGCTTGGCTCTGGCCGAGCCGGCTCTGGTGCTCCCGAAGAAGGCGAGAAACCGCAAACCGAGAAGGACTTGTGGGATCGAATTTGGAAAGGATTCGAATTGATCGTCAGGGAAGCCGAGGTTCGCTTCAGCGAAAGGGCCAAGAGCTTCGAGGCCAGCCAGGACGAAGTTGATGTTGGCCTGTGGCGCCTTCGCAGGAAGAGCTGGGTCGCTTTGCGAGAGAAGATCGAGGAAGAAGTAATGGAAGGCAATATACTGCTCAAGCTTCGGGAAAACTTTGAGGACAAGTTCCGATACGACGATGCAGGAGTCCCTCGCATTTGGCGACCTGCCGACGACATCGAGGGCATCTATACCAAGGCGCGAGAGTCCACTTTGACTCTTATCCCTCTTCTCTCGAGGTTCAGGCTCGCCGCGACTCACGGGCCTCCAGGGCTGCCTGCGTTTATTGGCCACCAACCTCCTGGCGCTGAGCCCGAGGATGAGGACGACCTTACCCCCATTGGGGGTGTCGATGAGGAGGATGGCAAGAGCCTCGAGGAGGAGATGACCGTCCTTAGCGAGGGCAAGCGTCAGGATCTCGTCGTCCGTTTCAAGAAGACTGCCGATGGCGTCTATGTCGAGGCTAAGCGCAGTGCCATTGGCGGCGTTTCCCAGGTCCCATTGTACTTCTATGGAATTCTACTGGCTCTTGGGTGGAATGAGTTGCTTACAGGTAAGTGTTCCCACTTGTTACTTCATCTATCTGGCCCAAAGACTCGGCTGCTAACATTTCCTAGTCCTTCGAAACCCTGTTCTGTTTCTGCTTCTCATCGTTCTCGCGGGTGGCACGTATGTCGCCTATCTCTTTAACCTGCTTGGCCCCATGATGCAGGTGAGCAATGCTGCCTGGGGCCAGGGCATCGACATTGGCAAGCAGAAGCTACGCGAGTTCATTGAGAGCAACGAGACGGCCCGCCAGGCCATCTCCATGCCGGCACGCAGCCGCGACAGCGACTCTGTCAGCTTGGACACCTTGGACAGCCGAGGCAGGAAGAAGAGCTCCTCCAAGTCGATTGACGATGATGACGAAATTTGATGGCGGGCATTTGGGAAACAATGGCGAAACAGAAGGCGCAGGATATAATGCATATATGTTCATTAAAGGTCGTGACAGGGTCTAGGTATAATACAAAAGTCTCCATGCTCTCAACTTGGGGTTTCCTAGCATATCACATAGTGATGGAGCCCCCTGTAAGGTGTTGATAAATCAGAATGCCTCGAGCCCGGCAGGTGTGCCAAACCACGTTCCCAATTCGTCAGAGTCCTTTTCCCGGCTGCCCTCAACGAAGAAATCGGTCACACGACTTGTTCCCTCGTCCTCCTCGAGCGGCCACTCGACCTTGACCCCACCTTTGCTCTCTAACATATCTTTTGCCGTTCCCCAGCTGAACCTGCATTCGGGGCCCCAACCGAATAAGGGGTGCATATTCTGTTTTAACCAGTTCACACATCGAGCGTCGGAAGGGTAGCCCGACCCCCACGACATACCCTCTGCCTTTTGCTGCTCCTCCTCTTCGTCGTCTCCATCGCCGGCTTTCTGCCGCTGCTCCCTGCGGGCGGGATCCCGGGCCTCGTACAGGACCTCGAGCGCCGCGTCGCGCGTGACCTTGGCGCACACGCTGGCGGCGCTGACGCAGGGGTAGAGGCTGTCGGCCTTCTTGGCGACGGTGATCTTGACGGTGGGGAAGACGCGCTCGAGCTTCTTCTGGTAGGCGGCGGGCTGGCCGATGGTGTCGACGTAGATCTCCTGCACGTTGACGCCCCGCGACAGGACGCCCTCGATCAGGGCAACGGTGGCGTCCATGGCCTGCGCGTTCAGATTGTAGATGGCGGTCGGCCGCAGCATGTTGGCGCCGATGTCGCGCGCGCTCAGGTTCGAGACGGCCCAGCCGCAGGACTGGTTCAAGACGGTGCCGGGGGTGCAGAGGGTCTCCATGAGGGCGGAGCGCACGGCCGGGGTCAGGACTTTGGAGTCGTCGAAGTGGTGCGTCGTCTTGAGGAGGGGGTCTGATAGCGGGATGGGCAGGTAGAAGACGCCGTAGACCATGGGGCCCAGGACGGGGCCGCGGCCGGCTTCGTCGACGCCCAGGCAGCAGGGCTCGCCTAGCTCGGAGCCCGCCGCCGGTTTGAGGGAGTCGGGCACCGGGGAGAAGTGGGTGTAGGATTCGCCGGTGTGTAGGGTCTCGCGGTGTACCGAGGGCGGCAGGAAGACGTCGGAGGCGGGGGTTTCGAGCTCGATGTTGGCGTCGTCGGCCATGGGGGAGTCTTCCATGCTGGGCGGTAGATCGGGTGTTGACCGGTGGTTATATGGTAATTGCGTACACAAAAATAGATTGGGCTGCCCAATGATTTCGGTTTACAATGCCGAAAAAATCTCGAAGAGTCAAAATGAAAGAGCTCGGCCACAGATCCAATCGACGTCTTGGAAAGAATAGTGATATATGATATAGGGTAAAGTGCAAAATCGCGTATTGGTCGCGTAAAGTGGTTGGGTATCACTAGCAACCAAGCAGGGGACCTCGCTGTATGAATGGACGCGTTTTCGGGGAGCACAGGCGCGTCAAGCTCCCTGTGGCACTAAGCAGGTAGGCCCTTGTAGGCAGGCTATGGCCACCAAAAATGAAAGCTCCTACCTCGATTTTCAGGCCATTCAGCGCCTATGCCGGCCCCATGTTAGCACCACCTGCCAACCTGACACTCCCCTCCTGGTAGGTGCGGTGCCTGCGCCTGCCACTCAACACTGGAAAGCGAGCCTTAAGCCTTAGCAACCCATCGAGCCACTCTATCCCAGAAGCAGCGATGGAGTAAACAATTGAATCCAACGTCCCCACCACAACCCCGAGTGCAACCAACTCTTTGGATTCACGCCGGTTGCACTATCCACGCGTCAAGCTGCGTGAACAAAAGTTAATCGATACTTCCGATGATCTTGGATTAGTTGATCTAGATGCGATCAATTGGCAATCTTTTCTTACTTGGTACCTGCGCTCGACAGCAATAAGACAAACTCCAAATTGTCACGATAGCCCGACACCGCGATGGCGCCGCGACAAGCTACGGCGCAACGGCGCAACCAATCCTCCCAGAATGAAGGCCAGATCTTTGAGCTCGGCGTTCGAGGAAGGTATATTGAGCCTCTGTTTCCTCCCTACTGTCAAAATTTGGCGATTAACGCTTTTGCGACAGGAAAACCGGCGTTACCCTCGTAGATACGGGCGAGCGCGACGAATACGGCATGGAACCTGTCGACAACCTCTTTTCTTCGCCCGACAAGGGGCAAATGGCGCCGCCAATGGGCAGTATGAGGACCAATCGGATGAAGAACAGGATATGGAGATTGACGATGGTATGCACTATGGCTGTCTAGCTACGAAAGCACGACGCGCGCGGAGATTAACATGAATTCGCAGAGTCCCAACTGGGTCCGGCAACCGTGTCTCGCATGAGAAAATCTAGCCAGGGCCGCCTCTCCATTCCTAGAGCTCGATCGCCAGTCAAGACGCACCTGAACTCCCCTGCCAGGCACAATACTCACGTAGCGCCTGGATCATCGCCTACGCGGGGATCCATCGTGGACGACCGCGCAGAGAGTCCCTCTAGCAAGTCGGTTAAGCGCCGCTTGAATTTCTCCGCCGATCCAACCCTGCAACCCCCTACCAATGGAAACTCCAAGGCTAAGAGCTCGGGGTCCCAGAGCGGCAGGTCCGTGAACAGACTTCCTCTCTCAGACGACGAGGACGACTTGCCAAGGCGCAGCCGTCCCCAGAAACAGCAGGAACCTGTGCAAGAAGAGGCCGAAGAGGAGGAAGACGAAGAGGAGGAGGACGAAGACGAAGAAGAGCCTATGGAGGTACTCGATATGGGCGACGACGATGGCGACCTGGAACCTCCTGCACCCGAGGAACCCGAGATGGAGGATGAATCAGGGCAACAGCAGGATGAAGAGGATGAGCCGACGGAGGAAGTTTCCATTGAACAAGAGAAGCCAGAGCCTAAGAAACGTGGACGCAAACCGAAGAACAAGGGCACCGTTTCACCTCAACCCGAGGCGCCTTCAGCTGAACCTCAGGAAGCGCCTGCCAAGAAGCAGCGAGGTCGTCCAAAACGAGACTCCGTGGGCACCACTCAAGAGCCGGCGCCCAAGAAATCCAAGCGACGCAGCGACGAGGATGAACCCGAAGTTGCCGAGGCTGCCGAACGTGGCACCAAAAAAGCGCGGAAGGAGAAAGAAAAGCCGGTCAAGGCCGAAGAGCCCAAGGTAAAGGGTAAGCCTGGTCGAAAGCGCAAATCATCTGGTGTTGGCCCTGCTTCTCCTGCCGTTATTCCTCGCGCCCCAATGCCCAAATCAAGGGGGCTGCAGATCCTAAGACGCGAAGGCCTGAATGAAGGCAATATCAGAACTACGCGCTCGGGGAGAATCTCGACGAAGCCACTGGACTTTTGGAAGGGAGAGCGCTACGAGTACGAAACAGACAACGAAGATCTCGTACCAGACAAAGGGGGCCGGCATATCAAGTTGGCAACGATCAAGTCGGTTGTCCGGGTGGAGGCCGGGGCAGACGAGCCCAAAACAAAGCGTCGCGGCAGGCCTGGTGCTGCTGGCGGAGCGCGAGGTAGGCCGAAACGTCGGTCTGTGGCCGAGGAGGAAGAGGAGGAAGATCGCTCTGACTGGGAAGACGATCCTGGCCGTATAGTAGGCGAATGCATACTCTGGCGCCCGGAGTACGAAATGGAGCCGCCCGAGGGCGAAGAGCAAGTTGAAGTGATGGATGAGGAAATCGCCGTATCCGAGGCGGCCGTCCAGATGAAGGACATCAAGGGCGCATCTTTCCAGTTTGCCAAGACCCTAACACTACCGTTCTTCGGTTCTGGCATAGTCGACCTGCCTCCCCATTCGGAGAAGAAGGCCAAGAACTCGCGTAAGATGCAAATGGTCTTCTTTGTACACTACGGCAGTGTGGTGGTCAACATTACACAAACGCAATTCCGTATCGGAAAGGGCGGACAGTTTTTTGTTCCAAGAGGTAAGACATACATGCATATTCTGATTCCCCGACAAACCCGTACTAACCCTTCTTTTCCCCCTCTTCCACAGGCAATCACTACTCGATCGAGAACAACACAGAGAGGCCTGCGCGCATCTTCTTCGCTCAAGGCTGCGAGATGCTCCTATCGCCGGAAGGGGAGGAGGGCGTGTCCATGTACTGAGTATTAGCCATGCGGACTTACGGGCCTCGAGACGGAAGGCGGCGTGGCACCTATCAAACAAAAAAACCATGGCGTTTCAGGGATTTTTTCTTTTTAGATGTATGCGTGATGATACCAAACAGCGTACTTTGCGCTGCGTACGGCCTGAACAATTTTCCATATATGTAACGATGTTTGGTGGTGGCTTGCGGATTTCCATGTGATTGATCTGACTTAAGTACTCACGACAGCCATATTGCTTTTGTCGGCATCGGTTGCCTGCCTGCGTCATCTGACCTTGACCTGTAGTTTTCATACCCAGTTTGTCATCTGACATATCCAACATGATGAATGACAGGTCTCCGGCCACAGTTTCGGCTACCCGACCCGGATGTCAGACCTGAGGTATTCGACTCCCCGGACGCTGCTCCTAGACATCCTCTCTCTCGGCTTCCCCTTTCATCCACCTCCTTAGATGAGCTGCGACCAATTGCCAATCGAGGTTTGGGTCATCTGGGTCGCCGGCCGTAAAGGGTTCCGCGGCGTGCAGGGTTCGGCATCGGGTTCCGAGCCGCCCAGGGAGTCCAGGGGTCGATCGACTTCCGACCCACCGTCGACTGGTTATCGTAACAGTCCTCGCTAGCCTGTACTTTTGCTTTTTCTTCCGCACTGATACACAGCTTGGCTACTTAAGTATGTTTCGTGTTCTAGTGCTTGCTATGCGCGCATACACGCGCGTTTGTCTACTGATGTTAACTCCCATGGCTACAGGTGTTTGCGTATATATACAATACAATTGGAGCGAGTCTGGTATATATACATTAAGTACATACTGACAGCAGCTTTATCCTTTTCATCAAACACATCGATTGGACAACACGATGTATTCTAATTGCAGTCAAAATGTGTAATTGAGAAGGGTATCTAAACTATGCGTATACCAACCACCAGCCCCCGACCCCTCTTTATCGTACCGCATACAAGATGCGATACAAACCGACATGTCAATGGGGTTCGCTTCAGGCACCAAGAACACGATAGTCTATCTAAGCTTTTAGTAATGGTTGATCAGAACCTTCTTCAAGCCAGACGACTCCTTGTCGTAGCTCTCAATCTTAGCCTGACTCGCCTGCAGCTTGGTCAGGAGGTACTTAACTCGCCCGGCCGTCTCGGCAGGCTGTCTGGGCAAGCCGCCCAGCAGCGCCAGCTCGTTCTCGACCTTCTCGATGGTGCGACCCTCGATCTTGGACAGCTCGGCCAAGACGACCAGGTCCATCTTGGCGGTCAAGACGCGGTCCTGGGTCAGCTGCGTGAAGGCGGCCTGGTGAACCGGCTTTCCGGCAGTGATCTTGTGGGGACGACCGTTGAGGTTCTTGACCGTGATCAGCTCGGCGTTGGAGAGGCTCTCGAGGGCAGCCTCGCCGTCAGTAGCGAAGGTATCCGAGAGCAGCACCTCGTTGTAGCGCAAGCTGTCTTCAGAAGCAAGGGCCTTGATCAAATACCAAGCTTGTTGGATGGTCCAGTGTCTGGTTTCGTCAGACTTGCTGCCTCCGGGCAGAAGGAACATCTTCAGAACCTCGGAGGCGGTCTGGTCGCGGATCTCAGCAACCGCCTGCTTAGGGTCTGACCAGCTCGCAGACGCCGGGCCAGGAACTCAAGATCGGTCAAGCGGCCGCCCAATGTTCCAATACAGTCGTCAAGTTCCCTCAGGTTCACTTGTTGCTTAGGTTTTGACGCCTTCTCTACTGGTTCATCGGCATCGTCTTCGATTACGGTCACAGGCTCGTCATCGCCTTCCAGGTGGCTAACAACAAAGCTCTTGGCAACTTCCGGGGAGAGATCGCCAAGAGACACTTGACGGAAGACACGGTCTGGGAGCGATTTCGACAGGGACTTGGAATAGGAGCTGTCGTTTGTCAAGAAAATGACGTGTGCTACGTTGGACTGGACCAGAGCAGCAGCCCATTCGGCAATTTTGTCGTAAACAATGGCATTGCTTTCGCTCTTGTGCAGGAAGTTGTCAATGACGATAACAGCCCTCTTCTCGGGATGGCTCTCGAGGTAGGCATCGACCGGAAGCTGGGCGTCGCTATCCGTCTTCTTGCGACTGGAAACATCGAGCTCGCTCATGGCTGAAGCTGCCGTGGCCAGGATCTTCTGGAGCTGCGATTCAAGTGTTTCGGAGAAGCCAGCTTTGACGCCCGTGGTGCTCTGTACTGCCAGATCGATCATGCTGCTTATGTTGTTGGCCCAGGAGAAGATTGGGCGGTAGCCAACTTGAGCGGCCATATGCTTGATAGTTGCGGATTCTCCTCTGGCCTCCACGATTGGCTTGCAATCGAGAACCAGAACGTTGCCCCGTCCCTTCAGAGCCTGTTCTGTTACAAGCTCCTTCTTTCCAGAGCCACGAGGTCCCTGAACGACGATGAAAGTCTCGGCGGTTTCCATCAGCCACTTCTGGATCTGTTCAATCAGGTCTTTGCGATGGCTCCAGACGGCGTTGAGCCCGGCTTGGTCGGACTTCTGACGATGGAACGTGAAGATATCCGAGGTCTGGCGTCGGATCCATCTGTAGACTTTGCTGTTGCTCAAACGGAATGTTCTCTGCACGTGGGCCTTGACGAAGAAGTTGCGAATCGGGTCAAAGATGACAACAGTTACACCCGTCAGGAGAGCGACGAGAATCGGGAAGACAATGCGTGGGTGGCTTGTCATCCACCCCCAGAACTGGTGACCTTTGGCCTTTTCCTCATACGACATGCGAAGCTTGGTCCCGGCCTTGCCTCCTCCGCTTTCTGACGAGACGACAAAGCCGTGCAAGCAGTTCCGCGCCATGATGGCGTCCCGTACCAAGGCGAAGTCAACGTACGCGAACCTCGGAACGACCTTGGAGTCAAAGGGTTGCGATGTGATCTCGGCGATCTTGCCATATCGGCGGAAGATGCTGTAGAGGTCCTCTTGCGAGAGCTCGACGGCTTCTTCGCCGGGCGTTTTGGGCACAAACTCTACTCGCAGTCTAGAGAAGGGGAATCGGTGCAGATCCTCGAGCCAAGGAACTCCCTTTACAAGACCGGCGTGGACAGCCCTGAAGGGGCTGAAGAATGGCCGGATGGGGTGTTCTTGGAGGCCCTTGGAAATACTTGCGGCGATCTCCTTGGGATCAACGCCGGCCGGGTGAGAGAACTTGACGAAAGCACCGCCGTCTTTCAGCCTGGGTAGGATCTCGTTGACCTCTATGTTCTGAGACTGTGGCAGAGCACGCTTGACGGTGTTGATGGGGTCCATGATGCCGAGGCTCGAGGTGTACGAGCGCTTCAGCAGCTCCGACAGGTCTCTGTCGGGGCTCTGCCATGGCGTCCGCAGAAGGCCGGTCAGCTTCAGGGGGAAGATGGTGTCGATCCATAGGATGGACTCGTTTGACTCTGCGGCAATGTGGCCGGACTTTTCGTCACCGGTAGCCGTACAACTTGTACTTTCCCACGCTCTTTGGACACAGACCCGTCTCAAGGGCAGCCTCGAGACTGGCCGGACGAGCGTCCGATTGAAGACCCTCATAACGGCGAAGTAGCTTCAGCCTGGCACTTTTGCAGACCACACTGTTAAAGGTGTGTAACAACAGGTGTGGGCAGCATGTTCTTTTTATTATTACGTGACCAGCCTAGCTCAGCTCCTGGCTGGCTAGGAGCAAGCTAACGAGTGTCAGCTCATCCCACCAGCTGCATGAGGTCATAACCTGTGTCCTGTGTGTGTACCTAACTGCAGGTGCTAACCTAACCTAAGTCACTTGGTCACTTATTAGTCACCCACCATGTAGCCCAGATGAGCCACAGCGCTTCCGTGTGAAAAGCCACACCAGCCACAACAATCGGTAGCGACAATTCTCCCCGAATAATATTTATGCGCGAAGTGATTGCGATAACCGATAGGCAGACAGTTGATAGACTGTGGGATAGTTCATTAATAAAAGCAGAGTATCTACCCTACACGTGAAAACGTCATTAACACCCCCTTACGTGTCTACGCTCCCTCCCGGCTTGCCTTTGTATTATTAGCGTGTAATCAGTACTGCTTGGTACATTTCTGGGCAGTCGCATATTGCAAAGATTGGCGCAGGGCAGAACAAGACAGGACAGGACGCCGAGTTGGAGAAAGATTTCCCCCATTGGCTCCTCACATCGCTCGCTTGCCTGCGTACCATACCACTGGTCACGAGACACGGAGGCTGTGTCATCGATATTCCCGCGGACACTGCATACGGCTGCGAACCTGCGTTGGAATGGTGGTGTGATGGTGACGAGATATACACACCTTTGAGAGCCAATTACCCCACGAATCGTCTCCCCGCCCAGCTCTCCGGCAGTGGTTATATTGTCCACTCCAGTGGTTACCTTTGCTGCTATCTGGACATCAAGCCTTCAGCAACCACCTATACCTTGAATTCTTCATACAACTCATACAATATGGGTTGGTTGTGGGCAACACCTGAGCCTTCGAAGGCATCAAATGACGACATGACGAAGACATCGGCTGCTGCCACCCTTCGCCCGCAAAGGGACCCGAGAACGACTATGGCGACCCGGAGATAGCCAAGTTCATGGCCCAGATCCAAAGCGAGTTCGGCAGCGGCAGCAGTAGCAGTAGCAGATCCGCAGGGCCATCGCGACCGACGGCCACCGAGGCGCCTCAGACAGCCGACGCCGCGAAATCGTCGTCGTCTTCGTCGTCGTCGTCGCTGTGGAGCTCCATCTGGGGAGGCTCATCACAATCGTCCGCCACCCTATCCGACCATCTAGCATCATCACTACCATCCCCCTTCTCCCCTTCCAATGACACACCCACCGGCACCAGCAGAGACACAGACGCAGTAAGGTCTACTACTACCACTACTGACACCGCGCAAGCTCTTGAGAACCCGGAGCGCCCGCCCCCGCTCGATCCACTCTCCGAGTCGCTCCTCCCGACGACCATTTCGTGCCGGCAGGCCTTCGACGCGGCCTTTTACTGCCAGAGCGTCGGCAGCCAGTTCCACAGCATCTACCGGGCGGGCACGGTGCGGACCTGCAGCGAGCACTGGGACGACTTCTGGTTCTGCATGCGGAACCGCGCCGCCTCGGGCCCCCGCAAGGAGGAGAACATTCGCGACCACTACCGCCGCCGCGAGTGGAACAAGTACGGGCCCGGCCGTCCCAGCAGTGCCAACGTCTGGGAGAGCCGCGACGAAAAGGTCGCCTACGATTCGGCCTTCCGCGAGCCGTACGAGGACCCCACGATCAACGACGAGGAGTGGCGCGTCAAGGAGATTGAGAATCGGCGCGAGGTGCAAGAGAAGCTGGAAAGGGATGCACGGCAGCAGACTCCGTGATGGCAAACCAATTAGTAGTGATTCATACGGTCGAACGTCAATGCTATAATCAATGTAAAACTATCCAGGAATAATGTCATAACCATTATGCATCTCCCATTCTTCGTCGTCGACCAAAAACGTAGTATTACTTTTCACATCATTCTGTTGCATAATAACTGGCATCAATTGTGTAAATTATGACAATGTATTTAAACAGGTAGTCTGTCCCATTCGCTACTGGTGCTTCCTTTCGACCATCGTGATAGAAGGCCACCTGTTTATTCAACTCGGAATGGGACACCGAAGAACGAAACCATGGTGATTACGAGATACTGCCTGGGTCGACTAACTGCCTTGCGGCTTGATCCAATGGCATAACCAGGATGTTTCATTCGGAGTACTGGAATAATAGGCTGTCCATCAGCAATGGATCTGTTGTACCTTGTTCCAGTAAAGACATTGGTTATTCCACGCATTGGCTATCGCGCAGGCTTAGGACAAATTCTAATCTTGGATTTAGAGGTTATTACCTAAATGATAAAGTCTCAGGTATTGTACGCAATATCCAGCAAAGTCAATCATGTTTGAAGTCAATGTTTCCCAAGACTACCATGACGTGACTATTGACGCCCGCCCACGTCGTACACTACTGCCGTAGACTGGAACCATGACATTATGAAATCTCAGGAAAGGAAAGGTTCTTGGAAAGGGCCTAATTAAAACAAGTTGCAAAACATAAATTTTTGAAGTAGATATGTCACATGGGAACAACAGCAAGAGAGTATTATGAACTATTCGTCATTGAATCGTCGGATGATTACTACCTAGTATACATCCATGCTATCGTGAAACCTCAAACTTTTCCCTGAACATCATTATGTGTAGGAAATCTAGTGCAAACCCCCTATCCCAGACTACCACTCATTTGTGTCAAGGACACCCGTGAACGCCGAAACGAAGAAAGCAGGGTATTATGTTGTAAGAAGGCAGGCAATTTAGTCGACCTCCTCGACGGTGGGACCATCGTCACCACCGGCACCGGGGGCAGCGCCACCGGGGAGCGCCGCCGGGCATGCCACCGGGCATACCGGGGCCGCCAGCTCCACCGTAGAACTTCATCATGATGGGGTTGGCAATACCCTCGAGCTCCTTCTGCTTCTCCTCGTACTCCTCGCGAGAAGCAGCTTGGCTCTCGTCGAGCCAGGCAACGGCCTTGTCAATCTCAGCCTTGAGAGTCTCCTTGTCGGAGGCGTCAAGCTTCTCGTCGACCTTGGAGTCGGCGAGGGTGTTGCGGAGAGAGTAAGCGTAAGACTCGAGACCGTTCTTGGCAGCGATACGGCGGCCCTCAGCCTCATCCTCCTCCTTGTACTTCTCGGCCTCAGCAAGCATGCGCTCGATCTCCTCCTTGGACAGGCGGCCCTTGTCGTTGGTGATGACAATCTTGTTGGACTTGCCGGTACCCTTCTCGAGGGCGGAGACGTTCATGATACCGTTGGCATCAAGATCGAAGGTGACCTCAATCTGGGGGACACCACGGGGAGCAGGGGGATGCCAGTGAGCTCGAACTTGCCCATCAGGTTGTTGTCCTTGGTGCGCTGGCGCTCACCCTCGTAGACCTGGATCAGGACACCAGGCTGGTTGTCGGAGAAGGTGGAGAAGACCTCAGACTTCTTGGTGGGGATAGTGGTGTTGCGGGGGATAAGCTTGGTCATCATACCACCGGCAGTCTCGATACCGAGAGACAATGGCGCAACATCGAGAAGCAGAATCTCGTTGGTAGACTTGGAGCTGGTATCACCGCTAAGGATAGCAGCCTGGACAGCAGCACCGTAGGCAACAGCCTCATCAGGGTTGATGGACTTGTTGGGCTCCTTACCGTTGAAGTAGTCGGTAATGAGCTTCTGAACACGGGGGATACGGGTGGATCCACCGACGAGGACGATCTCGTGAACCTGGGACTTGTCGATCTTAGCGTCGGCAAGGACACGGTCGACGGGCTGGAGGGTGGATCGGAAAAGATCCTGGCACAGCTCCTCGAAACGGGCACGAGTGATGGAGGTGTAGAAGTCGATACCCTCGAACAGGGAGTCGATCTCGATGGAGGTCTGGGCGGACGAAGAAAGAGTACGCTTGGCACGCTCGCAAGCAGTGCGGAGACGACGAAGACCACGGGCGTTGCCGGACAGATCCTATAACGAAGGTTAGTATTTAGAACGTAGAGAAAAAATGGCATAAGGACGGGGCAGGGCACTTGCTTTCTTATTTTTGCGCTTAAACTCGTTGACGAAGTGGTTAACGAGACGGTTGTCGAAGTCCTCACCACCCAAGTGAGTGTCACCGGCAGTGGACTTGACCTCGAAGATACCCTCCTCAATGGTGAGGAGAGAGACATCGAAGGTACCACCACCAAGATCGAAGATCAAGACGTTGCGCTCGCCCTCGACCTTCTTGTCGAGACCGTAGGCAATGGCGGCGGCGGTGGGCTCGTTGATGATACGGAGGACGTTGAGACCCGAGATGAGACCGGCGTCCTTGGTGGCCTGACGCTGGGAGTCGTTGAAGTAGGCAGGGACGGTAATGACGGCGTTGTTGACGGTGCCACCGAGGTAGGCCTCGGCCGTCTCACGCATCTTGATGAGGATCATGGAGGAGATCTCCTCGGGTGTGAAGTTCTTGGTCTCGCCCTTGTACTCGACCTCGACGACGGGCTTGCCGGCCTTGTCGATGACCTTGAAAGGGAAGTGCTTCATGTCGGCCTGGACCTCCTGGTCGGCGAACTTGCGACCAATCAGACGCTTGGCGTCGAAGACTGTGTTGTTGGGGTTCATGGCGACCTGGTTCTTGGCGGCATCGCCAATGAGACGCTCCGTGTCCGTGAAGGCCACGAAGGAGGGCGTTGTGCGGTTACCTTGGTCATTGGCAATAATCTCGATGCGATCGTCTCTGAAGACACCCACGCAAGAGTAGGTGGTGCCCAGATCGATACCAACAGCAGCGACCATGTTGGCGGTTGTGAGTGGGAAAAGGTGCGTGGTGTAGGATGCAGGTGTGGAGGTGGGGGATTACGTCGTGGGAGAGATGAAGTAATGTCCTATTTATTGGGCAAGGACAAGTTGATGTGTGAGAAGAGAAAAAAAAGGAAGATTTTTCTCTGGGAAAAAGTGTGTGTAAAGTAGGATGTGAATGTAGAATGAAGATCGAGAGCAGTGGGAGAGCAAGTCTTTGCCTGTCTACTTATGGGAGTGCGTGCCCCACCATGGCTTCTCGAGAAGGTTCTATGGCTTTCTCTGTCTAGCAACCGCCGGGAGGTTCGCGCGACGACTCAGGCATTCATGCGAGGTCTGGGAGCATCTACCTAATTCGGTGGCCCCAGAAGGATGCTCTATTTCCAGGTACAGCCGCTACTCAACCAGAGTTTTTCTTTCGGTTTTGCTGTCTCCTGGTTCCTTGGTTTTTTTTCTTCCTGGTCGCCGGCAGTCAGTCCATTCACCAGTTGGCACTGAGGTTCAAGACGCTTCCAGATTTAATTTACTATGGGCCCCCAGGCCATTTCACTTTGTACCCCGCAGTCCACATTACATCATGGTGCTATGTCATTTTGATCTTTTTCCAACCTCGCTGTTCCATCTGGCAGCCTTACAGCCTCAACCCATTAGGTACCACGGTAACTAGCAGGTAAAACCCAGCACCGATTGAGCCTTGGATTGCCACTGAAAATTTTCAGATTTCGTTGCCCCAGGCACCCGGGTTCTTTGAGATGGGGCCTCCCGGTTGCCGGATTGGCGCTGGCTTCCAATCGTAAAATTCCACAGGTCTCTTTTGATGTCCAAAATCGGCTGGCAGTGGCATAAGGCGTCCGTCTAGATTTCTGTCTGTCAACCCGGTGATGAAACAAACGGTGAGAATAATCAGATGCTGCCATTCCGTGTGGTCCAAGCTCTCCACCACTTTGTCCACGTCGCTAGGGCACCATGCTTGCTGATCACCATGGATGTCACAACCACTGTCTATTCTACGGGCCACCTCAAAGTCTCTAGTAGATGTCGTTACACGTTTATCCCATGTGTCAGCACTGGAATAATCAGCGCAGTACATGCGCAATCCGGCGTAACCATTGACCATGAAACGAATAATCAAGTGAGGCTGGGCTGGTGTTCCATTTGATGCTACAAGCAGAACTTTGTACGACCCTGGTCAACCTAATGGGCATAGCTGCATAGCTGCATGTACCAAAGTACCTACCTTGCTCAGTGTCCAATGACATCGAAACAGTCACGAATGCCCTCATATCATAAATTATTACATGTCATCACCAAGATCATTTCCTTTACTTATCTCATTATGGGTCAATTCGTTATTTTCGGGTTGCAGCTATGCCAATGCTTGTTCATAAAATGCGTCTTTGTCATCCTTATCCGGCGTTCATAACATAAGGTACATGTAGGCATGGAATGTGTCAACCGCATTCATGTCATCCCATTCAACCACGGCAACTTAGCACACATGCTCCAGCTTCTCCGGCTTGTCATCCCTGCTCCCCAGGTCCGTCTTGAGCTGGCGCCCAAACAGCTCCAGCAGGACCTCGAAGCAGACCTTGGTGATGGCCGGGTCGTAGCGGCCCTTGCTGAGCTCGTCGCGGATGAAGGCGTGCTGCGCCCAGGCGAACTCGTAGAAGCTGAACACGACGCCGTGCTCCCGCAGCTTCTGCCGGATCAGGTCCCGCCCCGCGTCGGGTACGTGCGTGTCCTTGATGCCGAAGATCAGGCCCACCTCGGCCTTGGTCTTGTGCAGCAGGTCGATCGTGTGGTTGCTGTTGGCCGGCGCCTCGGCCGACGTGTTGGCCGCGTCGTAGGGGCCCAGCGTGCGGCTGTGGACGTCGGTGGCGAAGTAGGTGACGCAGGCGTTCACGCGCTGGTCGAGCTGTTCTCAAGTGTTAGGTATTTGATTACCGTGACATGAATAGGCGTTCATATAAGGCAACTTACAGCAGCACGCAGAGCCAGATGGCCACCAAGACACATGCCCGTAACACCAATGCGCCCGGTACAAGTGGGGAGGCTCAGAAGGGTGTCGACGGTCTTGGAGGAGTCCTCGTCGTACGACTCAAGAGTCTTGAGAGATAAACTGTTAGTCTGTAACCTCACATAAACATATCAGGGGTTGGGCCTTGAAAAGCCTACCTTCTTGATCTTCCACTCGTTACCCGCATCTGTACCCGGCCCATCGTAGGCCAATGGCTCGGGGCCGGTAAAGTCATGGTACGATGACGGCGCCGCAACAATGTAGCCCTGGCCAGCGATCTGGCGGGCAAATCTGGCCACCGGTCCAGTCACTGCAACAGAATGAGCATCGGGCCTGGGTGCTGATGTGTTCCTAGCAATGCTCAATTGTACGTACCTTGGTAAATCTCGCTGAACAGCGCAACGCCGGGGAAGCGACTTGACCAGAGTTAGCAATGGATGACATGAACCCAGTTCCATGGGGCCCTTACGCATTGGGGTATTGCGGGACAGTCGGGTGGAAGAGGAAGATTCCTATCCAGGGTCAGGCACTAAATCATCGTGGGTATGGTAGACGTGGGGGTTCTGTTCTTACTCATGGAGGACTCCTTTCCATCTGCCTTGGTCGGCACGTCCACGTGGCTCTCCTTGATCAACATATTGGATTCTCTGAGGGGCTGGCTATGAAAATACTAGACAAGCAGAATTTCGTGCCGGGTAGTCTGTCAGTTTGAGTTTTTTTTTTTTTTTTTCCACAGCGAAAGGTGCACTCTTAAATGTCAATAATGTTGAACCTTCTTGATACCTAAGGTTGTCATAATCATTCGACTACTATGCGAACCCCTCCATCCGATCACACATTCTCCAAGTGGGGGCTGAGTAATTTGGTGGGGTTTTACCCAGTCTATAGAATCGGGCATTCTTTTGACGGCGCGACGGGCGGACGGAACACATATTCCATTGCATTTGGCATTTGTTCATGATATATATTATCTATGGACCTGTAGTATAGTGCTCTATACGTTCTAGTTCGCTAAGCGCTTAAGTGGTAATGATGGTAGGGGGCGCTGCAAGATAGGACCAAGTATCTCTAATCTACAAATGCGGCGCTTTGCCGCTCTGTAAGAGCAAGTTCACGATGCTCAGGAATCCCTCTCCCAAGATGAAACCCTAAAATGCGGCATTAGCTCACGTATCTTGCTTAATACGGGACTTTGAGGTATGGAAACTTACCGAAGCCAGCACAATTAGTGGCGTATCTTGTTTCTTCAGTATCGATCGCCAGAACCAGCTCGAGATACCCCCGATGGTCCTCGCCAGTGTAAACGATGGAACATTATACATGCCTGATATAGATGTCAGCATTTGCGCGCTATCTGAAAGCTGCAGGTTTAGTATTGACTTACCCACGGCCACGGCAATACCTCCCGGGACATATACCTGCCACCACTTGCCCATCCCTTTAGTCCGCAGCATGGTGAAGAAGCCAAAGACGACAGCCGCGCCAATGGCCCATTCCCGAGCCATGGGGGCAGCCCCTGCCCCGTCACCAGCCGCGCCGTGAAGATCCAGACATAGGCTGTAGGGACCTCGAACAGCTCGCCAGGCACCTGGTACACAGCCGTGTACAGTCGATAGATGAAGGCGCTCACCACAGCACCCACAGTCGCCCCGATGACTTGCCCCAAAACTGCGCCTTGGGTGCGGCGCCGAGCAGGTGGCCCGTTTTTAAGTCTTGCATGAGATCGCCGGCCTGGAGCGCTCCGGCCTCCGATACCGCACCAGCAACCAGGTTGATCAGGACGCTCGACTTGTTGGATTGAGGAATAATCAGAGCGAAAAAGAGCTGGGCCAGCTTGGAGATACCCGAGACCGGGTTGAGATCGGTCTCGCCTAGCGCGCGCACACCCATGATGCTCAAAACCAGAGCCATCAGAATGGCTATGACGTTGGCGTAGAGTGGCACCAGGTCCCCAAACGTGATGTGGATGCTGGCCACACAAACCAGTATGGAAACCACCAGGCCGATACTGACGGTCTTGCTCCCGACCAGCTGCTCAGGAGGCGCGTCATCCTCATCCCAGGTCCGCAGCTCCTCATCTTGGCCATCGAATATGGGATTAGGAAGCAACTCCGATGTCGAGCTTCTCCTACCGGTAGAGGTACGTGGATCTGCCTCATCCGAGTTCAAAGCCGAATAGCGGGGTCCTCGGTGCTTAGATCGGAACACATTCTGGATCCCGCCCTGATTATACCTCTCTATGCTCTCCCGAACGAAGGCCGGGCCGTTCTGTATGACAGGCCGGAAGGCAACATAACCCAAGCTGATGACAGAGTCGGCAAGCATTATTGCCAGTGAAATCCACACGATCCAGCCTTTACTGCCGGACTCCCAATCACTGATGGGCCCGGGCGCCCAGCCGCGGTTATGTGCCAGGGGCGACAGTATACCCCAACCCACGATGGCACCGATCAGCATATGAATTGTAGTGGCAGGCCCCATGATGATGCCCTGACCGACATATGCCAAGCTGGGATTAAGGTCCCAGAGCCAGGTGGTGGCTGCATGGACACCGAAAATCGGAAGGCTACGCAGGATAGGGAAGAAATAGGTGAGCAGAGTGTAGAATCCAGATACGGCGAAGGAAAGGAGAAGCAGGCGGATGTTAGCACCCCAACTGTAACTTTCTTCCGGCTTGGCCTGAGACTCTCCGTCGACAAGCGTCCTCACGTCATCGTCATCGTTGGCGTCTTCATTCTCCATCAGGGGCCTGTTCTCCAAAGCCAAACTGCCGAACGTAGCAGCCTTCGAGGGATCCAGAGCGGCGCCGTTCTGTGACTGGCCCTTACCATGTAGCACACCAATGAGCACAGCGGTACTAAAACCGCTAGGGGAACTTGAGCTGCTCCCTTATAATCACTTGCCGCCGGCTGAGCAACTATTAGTCATCGAGTCCAGACCAGACCTTCCGATCGTAAAATTGGCGTAGCGTTACTTACAGAGGCACAGCAAACACGACGCCGAAGTAGCACAAGCCCAAAGACCATACGATCAGCTTCCCACATGGGCAGGAACACGGGTCCTTGCTCTTCTTCGGAGAGTAGGTAGTTTAGAGCCGGCATCTATGAATTCGTATCGTATTAACTTTCCAAGTTTCATTTATGCATTCAATCATACATTCGGTACTCGTACTCACCACCCCAACAAAACCACAGCCCAGAGGCATGATCGCCATACCGCCCGCCACCGACTGCACAAGCACATTCTCCACCGGCGAGAAGGGGAACTTGAGATGCGGCGCGAGGACGCGGAACATGCCGAAGCCCATGAGGCTGGCGGGCATGGTCATCATCGAGACCCATCCCGACTGCAGCCCAAAGTACATGTTGGAGAAGCAGATGACCAGTCCGACCGCCAGGCCGACGCCGACGCCGCGCGCGGTGAAGTGTCGGCCCTCGGGGAGGACCTTGGCGACGGGAGGTGCCATCGTCGTTGTGGGTGCCGGATGACGATGTTGCGATGGTGGACGGTGGTAGTCGTCCAGGTCGTGGACGTCGTCCCCTGATGCTGCAGCCGCAGCCGCAGCCGCAGCCGATGGCGTGCGCGGAAGCTCCGCATCTGCCGACATGGCGCCCTGGGACCCTGCCTCGTCGCAGGCTCGCCCGAGAATTCCTACTTGGACAGGTGCGGAAACCAAGAGCGATCTATATAAATGATGATAGTCGCTTGAAGAAAAGATAAGCTCTAAATAATCATTCCGGCGGCGAAGAAAGGAAGCAAAAGGCGAGGAAGAGAGATGGATGGAGATATATGTTAGGTAGATAGCGCGCGACCCCTGGGATATAATAGATAAAGAGTGCCAAGTGCGGCGGCTCCTGGGGAATGGAATAGAGAGCGGGCCCGGGATTTGAAATGGCGTTAGTAGATCTGGAGGTTGGAGATCAATTGACGGGATTGATGGTGATGGTAATACAAATGCAGATCCAGAAAAGGCAGGTCCTTTTTTCGGCTAATACAAATAACGTCGATTAATAAGTCAGTCAGTCAGTCATCCTTTCATTCCGTCCTGCCTCCCATGAGTAAGGCAGGGTCTGGTGAGGACGAGCCAGCGCCAGCGCCAGCACCAGATCAATGCTGTCCATGCTAGCCATTAGCGCCAAATGCCCCCAATGACGAGCCCCGAAACATTGAAACCAGAAAACCCGCTTTCGTCCGCTTAACCCGTAACCACCGAGATTGTCTGCGCGACCCGGAAGAGGCTCCCCGCCCGCCACCTGTCTTTATAAACCCTCAGTTGGGATTGGGTTGAGCCGGTGCGACGACGGGAACGATGGCGGCTGGTGTGTCCTCTCTGATCGTCCTGTGCAGCTGTGGTACAACATCGAAATTATACTGTCTCGATGGAGGGCTACGGCTTGTGACAATCAAGGCACAAAAGGGATAAGTTGATCGGGAGTTAGCATGTAGCCGGCCATCTCACCTTGGGCACATAGGTCATATAGGTTTCAACGTGTTTCAAACAAGTGCTACCTTCAGTAAAAATCGAAGCTGTTAACGGCATCGCGTTGACTCCAACTCCAGCCCAGCAGTTCTCATCCACGCCGGGAATCCACCCTCCTCCGGGTGAAAGCAGACGAGAAAACAATAGCTATGCAGTAGGTGCCTAGAAATACATAAAACGCGCGTGATATGCAGTGCGTAAACAATAAGACAATACCAATACTAGAACCCGAAGCTATCCAAAAGACTGCTCGCGTCGGGCTCCTCAAACACCGTAGGCGTCTGCTGTACCTTATTCGTCGGGTGGTGGCCCGTCTTCATCTCAATGTCCACGGGGCTCAGCGGCATATCCGCCACTACGAGCGAGCTGCTCCTACGCAGCATCTTCCTGGGGTCAATCTCGCCGCCCAACCCTGGCTGCGCCTTCGGCGTGCGCAGGAACTCCCAGTTGCGCACGAGATCCAGACCCAGCAAGTCGCATCCCATGCGGTCGTAGAGCCGTGCATTGTGGATAACGAAGTCCCATTCGACTCGGGGTGTGACTTTAGAGGCTCCCCGGAGTGTTTGCAATGTTTTCTGTCTCAGCTGATTATACAGCACGATCAGGGCCGGGTCGTCGGTCAAGAACGACTTGGCCTTGAGGTCGGGAGTCGACGGTGTCTCGAGCAATGTGAAGACGGGTGTCTGCCCTCGTGGTTAGCATGCATCATCCCGTTTTAGGCTTCCGGCGCAGACTTACAATCAAGGCCCGAACAGCCATATCCCGCCGCCCCAGCATCCAAAAAGCCCATGACGCGAGCCACCGGTTACCCTCCTGGGATGCCACCGCGAGCACTTCGTTCTCGAGAAGTCTCCTCATCACCGGCCCATTATCTCCTTCGTAAACCCTGGCGATGGCAATGGCCAACTGCAGATCTTTAATCTGATTCAAGCAAACGTTCACGGCATCTTGCAGATGATCGGCTAGGAGGAAGAATGCCGCGGCGTATTCTATCAAGGGGTTAGCATTCAATAGTCTATGCGCATGACCGCGCTTGCATCTAACTCACCAAACCGTCGCTTGCTGAGTAAAGCGTAGGCATTCTTCAACGCCGTGGTCTTCCACTTTGGATCTTCGAAGTTGTTGGCCAGTAGCTTCTGGGTCGCAGCCTGCTCCCTGTTTCCATGAGCCATGCGCCAGAGACCCTGGAGGACTGTTTTCTTTTTCAGCGCAAGGTAGAATAGAGTGCAGTCAACAGGACTCTTCGTCTCGCTCTTCGTGTACTCGTTACGAGCCACAATCTCGAATTGGGCTTTCTGTCCGATAGTTAGCTCCATCGACACAGATGCTTCCTGGGTGACTCACTACTGCCGCAGCATCCGTAAGCCACATGAAGATGCCACTCTCTCTTGCATTCTCCCACAGCATGGAGCCGTGATACTGCCGCGAGACAAAGTCCGTCAATATGTCTTGGCTGGTCGAATAATAACCCCAACTAATTTCGCGCCAGGACATGTGGTATTCGTTGGTACGGCCTTTCCGAAGTGCGTGTTGTCGGAAGAAGAGCATGAATCGCGCTCCATTCTCATCCATCGAGCGTCGCTGCTGCTCTACTAAGCCGAGGCATTCCACTATGTCCAGCAGCTGTATCTGCTCATGGCCTGAAAGCTGTGGCAGTGGAATTTTCTGCAGCCTTTCGCAGATGCTGAGAGCAATGTCCTCGGTAAACGAATCTTCACTGTCGTCAAGAGATAGTTGCCCCATCAGGCGCGAAGATTCGTTATTGTCATCAGTCTAAAGATGGAGTCAGTAAGCAGTTTTGTAGATGACATTCTCCTAAACTCACATTGCCACCCAGGTAGAAATGGGACAGATCGAGTCCTAAGTAGTCATCGATAATATCGCCCTCGGCATGGTATTTCAATGTGTGATTCAATGACAGCAAGATGAGCTTCACCAAAACGTTTTTACCAGTAAGCATGCATTGACTGAGAAACTGGGGGTGGAAGATGGGGAGCGGTCCATTGAGTCTCTGGACTACTTCGAAAAGGTCCCTGGTTGCGCCCTTGCGCAGTGGCATACGACTGTTGTTGACGACGGAGCTTGGTGGCTCAAACATGCGGTCGTACACGAACAGCTGGTTGCCAGCGCCAATAACCAAGTCGCCGCCGCTCAACCAGGTCGAATCGCCGATGGGATGAGGGGTGAGTTCCCGAAGGTTGATTTCTCGTATCTGTGCCCAAGCGGGACCCTTGTTCAGATAGTCGAATCGCATCTGAGAAAGCAGGATGACTCGATATGTGAATCCCACTGCCAGAATCGACTGAGAGTCCGGCGTTGATGTCCAATCGAGGTCTTGGATGGTGTTATGACTTCCGAAATCCTGTGCATATTCGAGCCTTGCGCCCCGAATATCCCAGATTGTAACCTCGGACCGGTTGGTGTTTACCAGTGCGCCTTTCTTCATAGTGCTGCCGCTGACTAGTGCTGGTTCGTTGATACCCGTTTCCATTGCCGCAGTAGAAAGCCACTCCACTCGACTGCGGTCTCTGTCTACCCTCGCGGTCCAAAACTCGACTCGTCCAGTGTGTGTGTAGGAGACTGCAACATCTTTGGCAAATACATCCAAAAACCCAGAGCTGACCGGCGAGGCTCCAGCAGGGTCAACAGGTAGAACGTAGGCAAGATCGCCGGCATCGTCCAGCCTGAAACTGCAAAACACGCGTATAGATGCCGCCTCCGTTTTGTGGCCATTGGTTCGTGCCGTTCCATAATCCATTAGTGGCAGCTTCACTTCCCAGACAATGCCTCGCTGGTCAGATGTGATAGTCGCAATGTGGGCTGTAGAAACCTCATCGACATTAGGTCGTGGGAGAACCAAGATGCAGAGCGGCTTGCCGGCGACTTCGTATTTCTGCTCTGCAAGAAGCAAAGGCGCTGACGGTCTACAGTCCCACAGGCAAATCGCATCGTGGTGTAAGAAAACGACGAAACTGCCACCGCGGAAAAGACATATCCGATGAATATGTCGCTTCTCTGGAATGACGGCTTGACGCAAGAGTTTCGTATCGCTCGACTTGACAGCATGTCTCCAAACCATACTCTCACCTTCCTCGGTCCTTGAAACGATGGCACGTCCGCTGAAGTTGCGCACAATTTTCTTGATGGAAGCCGAATGGCCAGACCACGTTGCTCGATGGCTCAAGCGGCCTGGCTTTAAGGTAGGATCAAGCAAGTCCGCTATATTGCTCTCATACACCTCTACTTTTCCATCAAACTGGTGCACCAACACGTACAGATGGCTTGAGGACCTGTTGCAGTAGCTCGTGATCTCAACATGGGGGAGTTTTTATTTGTCCCCATAAAGTCAAAGTCCCTGGATTTGACCAGCGCAACGTTGTCGATATGGTTTGCGCTCTTCGATTTATGGCTGATGTTCTCGAGCGCATATGCCGCCATGTTGCCCCTTCCGTCGAGGACTACACATATTTCAGTGTCCCTATTTGCGATGGAAATGAGGTATTGCAGCTGGACATCTTCTTTCTCCTGCACATTGGTCCTCTCCTGCACTGCACTCTCTGTCGCCGCAGCCAGATCGCGTTGGTTGATTATAAAGGCCCAGCGCATCTCGTTTCCGGGGGTGTTTCGGAGGGCGTCGTCTTGTATGGCTGTTGCCAGATCAATCTTGCCCCAGAGGCGTTGGGGTTCGCGATTGAGGCCTTCGGCGCCGGTCCACACGCGCAAGTTGTTGTCGGCGCAAAAGGTGTAGAGGACGTTCTCGATGGTTTGGTCTACGTGGAACGGCTTGCGCCATTGCATATTCGTCACCGCGTGAGGATGCGACAGGTAGCTGAAATCGAAGTGTACCTCTTCCGACCCGAAATTCTGTCTGCGCCAGACCTTGACGAGGCGATCATGATGTCCCACGGACGCAATGTACGCTGAGTCGTATGATAAGGTGGCAGCCTTCACGGGGCTAGCCAGTTCGGCTTTCCAGTGAAGCGCGGGATTCGACGTGGAGGTGTCGTACAACCATAATGAGTTTCGGCCAACAAGAAGCTCTTCGGAGCTGCCCCAGGACAGGGTCGCACTCGATGGGGCATCTTCAATGTCGAAGGAAGATTGCAGTGACCACTATAATGCATACTGGTAAGCTGGACGTTGTCCATTTTTGGGGGCGCGCATATGATCGTTCCGCAACATCAGGATGAACAAACCTTGAGGGCATCGTCACTGTACTCTAGGGGCTTGTAGACCCTGACCGTAGCTCCTGTGCAGGCAGCTATCTTGCCTGACGCCTCGTCGAAAGAGACGGCCTCCAACTTGCGCTCGTCATCGTCATATATGGTCTGGAGAATGGCATCGGGGCCGGAAAGGATGGTAAGGGCGTTGCCGGTAATATAAACAATAACGCGGTTGCCCTTCCAGTAGCCCGTCGAGAGCGCCTGAAGGTTCGCCTCAGGCTTTCCTGGAAGGACGGCCTTCATGCTCGGCTCTGGACATCCAAAATCACCGGGAGGGCATCGCTAGCTTCGCGCAGGCTGGTATTAAGTAGAAGCCCTCGTCGGGACAGGTTCGCAGGGCAGGAGTCGCAAGACACGGATAGTAGCAGCAGTCGCAGTAGCAGCAGCCCGAAATATGTTCAGTCTAAGAACAGCAGTGTTGCTTTAGCGACAAGTTGACTGCGAATGGTTAGTTGGGCGCTGTAGTGAGATTGGAAAGTCGAGTAAGAGTGGTGAGTTGTGGTTGTTTCGGGTGTTCCGTTGCTCGGATTACGACGTGTGTTCAAGTGAGCTTGTTCGTTTAGCTAACCACATGCAATGCACCAGCGACACGACAGGGGGCTTCAGGTACGTATAACAAGATAAAACCGACAGCGGCGGCCCTGGCTGTTTGCGTGCAGGCAGACGAAATCAAGTTGAGATTGTAGCATGCATCGACTATGAGCGCTAAAAGTCATGGGGTAATGCAACAACTCAAAAATCCCATTGCGGCTTCTTGGTGGCCTCCCAGATGCAGGTGTACTTCATTAGACGCTGCAGGGCATCAACGCACATCCAACGATAGCTCCATTCGCGTCAACCTTAGCTGTCATCTGGACGAAGCTCTGCTGCAGCATGACGTCCACTTGGACCCCCAAAAACGCGACTTCCGGGGGGTTCAAGCGACGGTGCCACCGTCGGCCGTGGGTTGATGGCCTAAAAAACGACAGCTGCACGGCACTTGCCGCCCGCACTTAGCGCTGAAGCATCAACTTAGACATATTCTCCTATTAACTCGTATGTCGGTCGTATAATTGCTCGTTTAGCCGCATCCAAATGTTCTCTGACCTACATACAAACATAATATAGCTGCCACGCCGTATGGGTGTTCTCAAGGAAGCTTCAACACCTTCCGAAGGCTTCTTGAGAGCTGCCGAGAAATGGTGGCAGGCTCCTGCAGCAACCTCGAAGGCTTCGCCGCTTCTTTTCGTAGGACGTCTCTTACGCCTTCCCAATAATTCACCTGGTCGATGAAATCGTCGTCTGCGAAGAGGTCCGCCTCAAGCTGCCGCTTCCTGGTCATAATCTCCACCGACTCGTGAAAGTGATGCCCTTCCACGGAGGATCTCGACGGCAAGCCGCGCCTTGCGACGAGCCATGTCACCAGTTCCAGTCTCTTCTGCGAGTTGAACAGCGATCTGAACGAGTTGTCCTTCTCGATATACTGCCGATCCGTTTCGTCAATGAACTTGGGGAAACCCAGTACGGCTTCGGACAGCAAAGATATGTGGGACAAGCTCGTCTCCATTATGCTTGCATCTTCAGCTACCACGGCCCGTACATACGGCGATATACCGTACTGGGCGGCAAGTCCAACGAAGTAATGGGACTTGTTGTCGTATGATGGGAGATTGACGCCTTGACTACTCCGCTCAGCAGTCGTAGTTTGTACAGGACCATGCCTTGCTAGATTGGCTTGAAACCGATCCATGATGGCTCTCAGTAGTGGTAGGTTAGGCTCGACACTATGCACCTTGGAGGCATATTCGAAGGCACGGAGCTTTCTTCGTGAGAATTCTTCCTTCACAGACGACACGCGCCGTTCCCAGAGGTCAGCCTCACCAAACTCAACGACCGAGGCTTTCAGGAGCATCAAGTTAGGATCGAAATCCTCCGACGATCCTGTACAAATCTTTTCCCAGTTCCGACCCGCCCAGTCGCAGACAGTACGGTGCATGTAATCCAAGTGGCCGGCAGGAGAGATCTCCAGCAATCCTCGGGTACGACTGTCAAGCCGCCGCCTGAGCCGCTGGATGATGTGTGTCAGCTGTAAAGGGCTGATGTCGTCGAGATGAATGCTTAGGGAGTCTATGTTATCTGCCAACCAGAAGGTGACGGTGGTGATGTGTTCAAGTGCCGACCCACGCAGTTGGAAGAATTGCGAGGTTTGGCCCTTATATCTCGGGTTGATACTGGACCATATGCGATTGAAGAGTTCCTCCAGGTCACTGGGCAGCTCGTCAAGTATCTCCTGGAGATCACGTAGGCTGTCGCCCTCTCGGAGTCCATCCAGAAGAGCTTTGACAGCCCATGAAACCCATAGAAAAACCCCTTGCGCCTTTTCGGTAATATTGTCGAGGAGACAGCCGGCCTCACTTGGCAGTGCCTGCCTGAGCTCAACAAAGGCAACGCTGTTCCGGAAATGACCCTCGACAAAGGTTTGAATGTCCTTTTTGTGAGAACCTCCATCTTGAGACTCGGACAGTGCCCAAAGGCATCGGAAAACAGGCTCCAAGGGCGACTGCTCACGCAAATCTTGATAGCTGTAACTGAGCTTAGTTCGTGCACGATATCAATGATATCTTGTCTATTGCAATCAAACTCATCCAACCCGTCAATAAACAGCGCGAGCTTGCACGAGCTCCTTATAGCGAGTTTCAGGAGATCGAAACTCTCCCGGATCTCTTCTGCTGTCCATCCTGGTGCGAAGTTTGCGGCGCCGTCCCCAAATATCTTCATCAGAGCCCAGCGTCTTGGACATACTCGAGGGACCAAAAAGGGTGCCTGCGTCAGACATTGATGGAGAATGGTCCTGAGTAACCCTTCTTGGGACTTTTGCGCAGCGGTACCTGCGTTCCAGGAGTAATAGGAGGCTACCAGAAGCGGAGATTTCCCTGCCCAAGTCTTCAGGGCGTCTAGCAGACCATCGTGCTGAAACAAGAATTTCATCAGGGTGGATTTTCCCGATCCAGGTTTCCCAGTGATCCAGTACACATCCGGCGATGATGCAAGTAACCAGGCAGGGAAATCAGACCATTGGAGTTTACCAGACCCGGGTTCCGTCTCCAGGGGCTCCTCGAGAACCCACTGAAAGGTGTTTCGGTATGCTGTTGGTATGGCCCTCTCTCGGTAGTCGAATTCGACAAACGAAATACTTTTGATTATCAAAGTGGCCCAAGAGACATCGGTATCAGCGTCGAACTTGTTGGTGGGAAGACCTGGCAGGGTGCTCCCCCAGAGTGGCGGACCCAAGGTCGTAGAGAAGATACTATCCACGACCACGCGCTGATGGGGCTTGAGATCCGGTCGTGCCTCATCAGCTGCCGCTGCAACCAGCTGCTGATGGTCCAAAGGTTTAATGTGGCCCTCCATGTTCCGCAAACTGGCCATGATGTCTGTCTGCTGGTCACATAATCCTCGAATGTGCTGTGAGTTGATCTTGGACGTCTCCCTAGATTCAAGACAGAGTTGGTGAGACGGGAGTTACCGCTTCGGGCGAAGGGGATATCTCAACTGAATACTGATATAAGAACTTACCATAATACGACGAGACTGGCCATCATCATTTGCTGCCTCGTGTCAACCAGTTTCTCCCGTAGGCTGTCGAGGTGCTTGTCTCCCCAGAGGTTCTTGGCGGCAACCAAAAGAGAAGACAGGCGTCCATTTTGCTGCTGAATTTCCTTGGAAGTCAAGAGTCCCTTAATCTCCGTTGCGACCTGCTTACACTCAGCGCACAGCCTAAAGAATATGGACTCTGAATTGATAGTCTCATAGGTGGTACTGGGTAGCAAGGAGGCACTGCTTTCTACTTCACCACTGAGTTGTGTCAGTGTCTCCGAGACCCTACCCAGGCTCTTCAAGTCGATCTCCTGGTCTGAACGCTTCGTGCAGAAGTGTTTGGCGCTTCCGTTTAGGAGGCGGATGCCAAAATCCGTAAATTGGGCAACTGCCGCCGCGAGCGACAACAGACTCAACGGATCCATCCCTGCGCGTAATAGAGAATATGGACAACGTGGTTGATAATACGTATTCTCACTGAAATTAAAAAGATGATATCAATGTTAGTTAGAACATCATGTGTGGTAATTAGAGAGGTAACCGACAGAGCTGAACGCCAGACTCAGCCCCCGGTTGGGGTACGTCGAAGCGCCCAATTGTAGGGAAGTACTCGATTCTGCCTTACCATGCGCTTCAACTACCATATGCAGTAAATATGCCTGACCCCGCTGACTTGCACATACAGGGTTTCTAGAGAGAAAGGGTATAGTACAGTTCCTCCACCTTGCTCATAACCTCTCCCGATGTCACTGACTGCTTACCCAAACGAGGAGTCCAATAGTCCCAAACACATGCATTTCAGTAGTTTCCTAATCTACCAATGCCATTCATGGCTGGCAGCAGCAACTGGTGGTGTCTTATGGGGCAATGACAGGAGGCCAGGCATTATGGTATTTCTGACTGTGCCTAGTGTGATGAAGCATGCACAGTATGATGTTATGGTATCGTCCATACAAGCAACACGAACCTCTCCACGCCCTCAAGCAGCCATGCCCCCAGTACCTTGCTCATTATCACAACCAATCAAAAGTATCCAACAAGTCAAAGTTAAAATAATTGCTCACATCCGTCGCAAACTCGACCGTGCCCCAGTCCACCGCCGCATCCTCCGGGCCGGCCCCGCGGGGCGGTCCGTCGAGCGTCTGGTCGAGGACGTGGCGGACGATGCGGGCCACGGTCTGGCAGAGCTCGCTGTTGGGCGCCGCGGGCCGGATCCACTCGAGGAACCCGACGAGCAGGCTCAGCTGCTGGATAATTTGCGAGCGCTTTGGCGGCGGCTTCGAACCAAAGCCGGCGGCCTCCGCCGCGGCCGAAGAGGAGGAATTAGGAGGGGAAGGAGAGGTCCGTGATGGAAATGGTCTCCTTCTGTCAGTGGTGGTGTCGTTGCTCGTGGCGGCAGCATCCACAGTCGCGGAAGATGCCACTGAAGGGGTAAGTAGTGGCGGCGACGGGTTCAGCAGCTCCATGCTTAAAACCCCTCCGGCCGGTGCAGCATAGCACATCACCTGTGTCAGAGCAGTAATCACTATCAGTAAACGATGGGCACGAATATAGAGAGTTAAGGGGTAAGCCTGGGGTCTTGGATCTTGGGTCACACTTACTACCCACTCGTAGTCCCCCAAAATATCCCTGAACCAATCGCGATGCGTCCAGAAATAGACAGTCAACGAGACCATTTCAAAAGATATCGTCAGCAACTCTGACCTATCGCTTTGTCCGTGCTTTGCGTAGAGTCGTTGTATGAAGAAGAGGTTCTGGAGGTGCTCCAGGCGGACCAGCAGCTTGGAGTATCTGGTGGCAGAGCTGAGGGCAACGTTTTCGAGCTCATCAAGCCGGAAGACAAGCACACCCGGGAAGCCGGCAAACGTTTCGAGCTCGCGCTGACGCAGTTGACTTGGATGTTCATATTCATATTAGTTGGTTCTTGCCACAGCTTTGAACTCGCAGAGACTCACCTGAGGGAAGCCGCAACGTCACCGTGGATTTGACCCAAAGAAATATCCAGGATATCGTTGCGGATGAAGGCCATCATCCCACGGGCCCGCATGATTGTCACCGACTTCAGCTTATTGTCGTAGAAATGCCGCTCGTCCGATATCTCGGGCGTCCGCGCGACCTCGAGCAAGCGTGCCCTGTCGCCAAGGAGTACTTCGTCGTCAATGTCCAAGGGCAGCGGCGTCGACACATGCCGCGCGTTCAGCAAAGGCGGTCGCCCAGTGAAGGAAGATACCACTTTGTCGATATTATAGACACAGGCAAACAGTCTCCTCTTGATCTCCGACGAGATGCTTGGCTCGTAAGGTGTAGTTCTCGGTATACAATGTAAGCCGAGGAATGTAGTGATGGCCACGAGTTCTGCATGCGCCCTCCACGTCTCCAGGCCTGTATCCAAGCATTAGTATCTTGTGGACATAAGCTCAGTACACATTCGAAAAGCCAGCATAAACATGCTCCACTCACTTGCATCCCCTGAGACGTTGGACTCTAGTAGCATATGGCGGAAGCATACATAGACAAACAGTGTGTTTGGGGGTGCGCCGAGTTTCCGGCAGATATCGATACACTTTGAAACACAGTTTGTGAACTGCCTCGACATCTGACGTCCCGTGAAAACGTTCTGCCCGACGGGGTGTATATCCGTATCCCTTGTTAAGGAGGCGCTGAAGGCCCAATACGTGAACAGGATACCGAGGCTTTCCCAGCGCATTTGCGTGCCGCAGAAGGAGCTCATATACTCTTCGGGGTCGTCCTGGTCCTCGACGAATCGGGCTTTGGAATTCGAGCACAGTATGCTGGCCATCTCACGGAGCTGTGAGTAGCGCCGTGTGCCCTCGAGACTGGCGCCGAACGCCTCATAGAGTGATCTGGCGAGGCGGAGGCGGCCGCCGGGGAGCCAGGTATCATTCGGGTTTACGTTTCTTGTAAATAAGACTTCGCTTGTGGATCGTGGTGGAATGCACGACAGTACCTCAAGGCACAACTTCAGAGTCTCCTCGGATTCCCGGGGGGTGGTTAGTACTTGACGAAGCCGACATGTCCGACGGGTCAGCCAGCGCCGCCACTGCAGGATCGGTCATCGAGGGCGTTAGAAGATGCGACTGTGCCTCCTCAAAGACGGGCATGAAACTCGTCGGGCCCAGATACCCAGGTTCTCTGGGCTCGGGCAAGTTGGTCGACGGGGTTGCCGCCGGAGTGATCGGTTCACTGTAAGCCGTCGCAGATAGCCGCCTGCGTTTCGGACCCGACGAGGTAGCGGACGTACTCTCCACTGTGGCAGCGTACACACATATCTCGGCTCTCCCAGTCACCCGGCATCTTTGACAGACTGGTAACACATGATCGCAAGCCACTTTCCTCTCATGGCACGGCACACAAGCTTGTTTCCTGCCATTCCTACGTCTGGGTGCGATACCAGGTGATGATAGCTGTGGCTGTGGAACCATTCTGAAAAGGCAACTCAAGGCTGGAAGTTATTGTTGTTATCAAGTTGTGTTCGGAGTAGAGCGTGTAGATGTTGGATAGGGATGTGTATAGGCTAGGCAGAATTCGGCTTTCGGCTTGGAGTGGCGGGCTTTCGGCTTCAGTTGTGGCCGGCCCACCTTCTGCGGCGTAGTCATCGTAGGTGCCTACCATCTTACTCCTGCAGTGTTCATGTGTCTTATATGCCAGTGTCTTCGCATGTATTCAAGACGGAAAGAGCCTGAACTGGAAAATAGAGATATGCTATAACTTGTATATTGAATCTCCATCTCAATACCACTAACTAGTAACCACCTATAACCAACGGGGTATCAAATATTTCGACGCCTACTCATGCAGATTTGCCCTTTCCTATAATCTTACGCCGGTGTTCCAAACATTACAATTTCTTAACTCGAATTCTTACAGTGCTTACTGTGCCCACGACACCCGTAGGTTCCGTCTCGACCGGGCACCTGCGCGGTTGGCTCTCATTTCAATGGCAGACCCTCCCAGGATCGAATCTCTTGCCTGCCACGCCGCCGGTCGATGAGGTACGGGCGCAAGCGGAGTGGTAGTTTCCGGTCTCCCGAAGGACCCGAGCAATAACTGTGGCCTGCCCGGAGTAGGGGCGTACGGTGTTCCTGCCTCAACTTCCGGCTCCGGCTCCGGCTCTGGCGTTGCCACTTCCTCGGCCACATCTTCTTCCCGGAGATCTTGGAACCGAAGTGGTGGTTCTCTAGTCGCTGTCGCTCGCCATGACGAGAGAAGGGAGCTCCTGGCTTGAAGACGCGAAGCCTGCTGCTGCGCATCCTCCAAGATATCCTCGTTGCCCTCGGGAAGTGGAAGCTGAAGCTGATCCGGCACAAGCTTGTCTGCAGCACTGCCGCGCCACGCTTCAAAGCGTTGCCGAAGCAACCTGCGGCCGCTCTTCTCCCGGATATTATCCACTGTATGTCTGCGGCTGCTGGTCTGGAGAGAGTTGAGGTTCCACACTCTGAGGGCCTTACCCATGCTCCGGTTCCTCCGGTACTGCCCGGCCTCGAGCTGCATATCCTGGACAGCCAAATGCCGCTGTCTCCAATTATCGATCGTTCGTTGCTTAAGGGTATCGTTACTGACCAAGCTCAGTTGTGTCTTTTCCTGCGCTCTTCTTCTCCACGTGTCGAATGTTTCCGCAGTCGTTATATACTCGCGACCGGCAATGGCATCCTCTAAAGCTACATTCATATACTCGTAGCGATCAAAACTTGTTTGTAGTTTGTCCCGCCAATGGGTAATACAATATTCTCCCATTCCTTTTTTGACTCTCCGGCGAACCTCGAGATGGGCTTCTTTGAATCTCGCTTTCCGCTTCTTCTTAGCCAAGGACCTCCATTGCAGCACCGTGTCGCGAGCCCTGTAGTAGAAATTTGCACGCTCGCTGTACTCCTCAAGCTGCTGGTCCCTGTTGCTTGCTTCATCTGCAACAGCTTGCCAAGCCGGAAGTATTTCCGTCATCTTGTAGAAGAAGTCTGCCCGTTCAGCGAACGACTGCATCTGCTGCTGCTGTGGGCGGTCCACAGCGCTGAGTTGTCGCCAAGTGCCGAAGGCATCCTCCTTCATAGACGCGTGAACTGCGTGCTCTCGAGCATGTGCTTTCCAAGTGCGTAGAGTTGTTGTCACGGCGCGGTAGTAGTCAGCTCTGGATGCCCAGTCCTGCCGCACTTCTCCTTGCATTATCGCCTCCTTGGCCAAGACTCTCCACTTTGAGAGGACTTCGCGTTTCTTGCGATCTTCGTGGTATAGACTAGCGGCCCTGTCGAAGGCTACATCGCGCAAGGGTGTGTTATACCATTGCCAGAAGTCGCCTCCTTTCTTCTCTTCGAGTCTGCGTCCCGCACGAGCTTGGGCAAGCCACGGCTTCAAGACACCTTCGACCCGGGCTCGTTTTTCCATTTCCTCTGCCGTTGCATTCAAGCCGGCAGACTCCGAAGTAGTGGCGATCCATTTCTGTAATGTAGCTTTGGCATTGGTCTGCTGATGCTGCTGAGCGTAGATGGATGCTTTTTCGTTCAACGCACAAGACGTGCCACGCCACGAGTCGAAAGTTACATGCATAACATGACCCTTCACCTTTTCGGTGTGTATCTGTGTATATTCTGCCCAGGCTCGGAAGAAGCGCATCCGCATAATATGCCTCCTGGCGAGCATTGTTCGCTCGTCCTCCTCCGGCTCGGCTTCTGCGACTTCGACAGCTTGAGGTAACGCGACGGCTTGAGGTAACGCAACGGCTTGAGGCAATGCCTCATCAGTCTTTGCGAGCTGAGCGGGTGGCGGCAAAGGCGATCCCAGAGGGGATGCAGTCGATTCTACCGGGGCTGAAGCCGGCCTCTCCGGCATCTCAACGGGCGAGGCCAAGCCATCGTTTGAAAGCATTCGTTGCTGCAAAGCTAATGCTAAGACTTCTAATCTGGGCCTCACACCAAAAGCTTTGGACTTGAGCCCCATCTCGTGAGCCCGGAGGGCGACGCGGGCTTTGTCCTCCTCCTCGGATGCTCTGTTGGACCACCGAGTGAACACGCGAGACTTCATAAGGGTCTCGTGAGCTCGTACCGCAAGCTTAGATAGGTACAAGTCTCCTGCCATTTCTTCCTCGTACTCTTCCTCCGGCGGTTCCTCAGGTGGCTCAGGTGGTTGCTTGGCACATTGTCGCCGCCACCGAGCCAGAATCTTCTTGGTAGTCAGTATTTCATAAGTCCGACACGCTATGGTTTCAATGCGCTTGGAGTAGACGTTCGAAGGTATATGACTGACAGGGGCCTCTTCAAGCTCGGCAGCAGCGTCTTTCCAGTACAGAAACCTGTCTTCAGCCGTGTCGATAAAATCCGCCTCCCTAGCATCGTGGAACATTTCCAGCTGCATCTGCAGGCCAGATGACCGAGCCTGCCATTGCTGGATATTGCTCACAGCGGCAAATTTGGTGCGATGGGTCTCGAAAGCAATCGCACTTTTCTCAAGGAAACTCTCAGGTCCTGCTGGCGAACCAGGTCGCTCACCATCATGTCCCTGCGCACGAGGATTCGCATCCTCGGGGGGCGTCAGCGCCCTTCTCCGCATCAGTGTCACCATCCTCATCTAGGCGATCACTAGTGTCGTTGGAGTCGGAGTCAGAGTCGGAGTCGGAGTCGGTTGCCCCATCTGCATCGTAGGCTAGGTCGGGATGGTCGGACCGTGAAGAGAAGTCGTCGTCGTTTACATCACTAGATGAATCGTTTTCCGAATCGCCATTGTCGTCGAAGCGGATGGTGCAGTTCATGCGACGCAGCCACTCCTCGAACGAGCCACGGAGCGTGTCTGCATACGTGCGGCTCCCGAGCTTGAAGAAGAGAGTGGCTTTCCGCTGGTCGACCTCGGTCTTTAGCCCTTGCTTATTGCAGATGTCCGAGTGCGCGGCGTACAAGGCGGTCACGGCGGTGCCTGCGGTAGGGAGCAATTGCTCAGCTCTTTGGACAACTTCGAAGATAAGTTGGAGCTCGTTGTCGTGGAAGTCCTGGGGCGCAGGCCCAGCCATTGCGGGCGCATGGGCGTTGTGAGCCGGAGGGTTGTTCGCGGAGACGTGGTAGCTCTGTTCCTCGGAGCTTGTTATCTCAGGGATAGTAGAGAGCGAGCCAGGGTCAGAGCCACTGGCCATGTTGAAGAGGGAGCGATTAGTGCAGCGAGCATTATCCTCGTAGTAGAACTGCTCGGACTGAAAAGCGCGAACCGGGTTTGAGTTGTTTTGGTAAAATGGCTCAAAAGAGTGAGAGAGCAGTCACCAGCGACGACATCATGGCCGTAGCGAGCTGCGGTGTTGATCAGAAGCAGGCTGAGTGTCTCAATTTAGAATTGCATGCTGGCTTTTGGACATCAATTCGGGCATTGGCACATGGAACGCGTCGGCAGTCGCCTAGGTAGGGAGCGCGTGTATTTTTAGTGAGCCGAGCGAGTGGACCGCCACTAAAGTCCAGCAACCCGTCTCCAGGCTACCCCCACCACTCGAGAGTAACACCGTCACCACCTCCTACCTAGCCGTCAAGGTGCCAGTCTTGTAGCCATACCTGGATACCTGTCTCTCGGAAACAAGGACAGCAACAGATCGAAGGACGACGAGGCTCATAATTGAGCAAAGCTACGATGCCCACCCGCACACGACCTATCCAGAAGTTTGCTGCTGCTGCTTCTCAATGCTCTCCTGAGGTGGGTGCTTAATTGGCAATCGCCAATTTTCTCTAACCTGCTCACAATTACTCCGCCTAACCTCCAATTGAATCTGGACAGGCAGCCGTATATGGACGGTGCATTGTCGCCGACTACAACTCGGTACACAAGGACAAGTGTGTTGCTGAGTTTATGAAGCTGAAGGACTGCTATTTGGTGAGCCTCCGATCAATTCGGGCCTCATATGAGCCGCTTATTAACCATACAGTCACAGAAAGCTTCGAAAAGGAAATAGAACACAATCGTCAATCTCAATATATTGAAGCCGCTGTTTGGCCCGTGGTCTACTTTTTGTTTCGTTTTTCCGTGCCCGATTCTTTAACCCATAATTGTTCATGTATTGAGAGCTCTATCTATGACTTGAGAATGGCCCACGACCTTACAACTTCAGCAACCTGAGCAAGAAGGTAGCCTTTTGTACCTCTTGTTCCTCCTCTGCAAGGATGCCATCTTCCTTCTTCTCTGGGATCTCACCATCTACATGTGTGACCTCGTGCTTGTCGAGTGGTCTACGCAGAGCCTTCTCCATCGATTTCGTCTGACTTGTAAACACATCAGCAAGTCCGATGTTCTCCGGGTCGGAAAGGATCTTGTATTCCATCTTGACATCATCGGTAGGCTGGAGACCAGCCTTCTTGCGAAGTCGTTGCACTCGGTTGATAATCTCTCGCGCAAGACCTTCCTGAGCAAGCTCGGCGTAGAGTTCCGAGTCGAGGATGGTGAGGACATCCTGATCCGTGTTGGTCTCGAGATTCTTGGACGACTCGTCTTGTGCCAGGCCTCTCTTCACCACCAGGTCACCCTCTTCCAAGCGGATGCCATCCACCACAATGTACTTGTCGACGGTGTACTGACGGACTTGGTCGCTTGTGATGCTGGGAAGCGCCTTCTTGACTTTGCCCATGTCCTTCTTGAGCTTCTTGCCCAACACCGGCCAGTCAGCCTGTACACTGTACTGGACATTGTACTTGGCCTCGTCCGTGGTCAATACCAAATCGCGGACGTTGAGCTCCTCGGTGATATAGGATTCAAGGGATTTGACATCGTCAAGATACTCTTGGCTGCGGTGGAGAACAATAAGAGTCTTCAAGGGGGTCTTCAGTCCCAGAGTCCTGCGTTCTCTTGACACTCTGGCCAGCTCAATGACCTTTTGCATTCGGCCGACTTGCCTCTCGATGACGGGGTTGAAGAGTTCTTGCCTGACATCGGGGAACTCAAGGAAATGCACGCTGCGAGGGTCCTTGGCTTGCAGATCCTGAGGAATGTGAGGCAGAAGCTTGGAGTAGATGGTCTCCGTGATGAAAGGCGTAAAGGGGGCCAGTCCTCTGCATAGGGTGAATAGAACCTCGAAGAGGGTGTTCAGGGCGTGTTTGGTGTCGTCTACTCCATACTCACCCTTGAGACGCTTTCGGTTGAATCGGATATACCAGTTCGTGGTATTATCAATGAGCTCCAGAAGTCTAGGGACAACGGTGTAGAGGCGATAAGCTGAGAAGAAAAACATAAGGTGTCAGTATCGATCCATGACCATAAATGCGTCGAATACTGCGACTTACCTGCCATCTCCTCGTTGACAAACTGAAGCAGACTCTGACAACTGGCAAGAATCCACTTGTCCATGACATTCTCGTTCGAGCTCTCCATCTTCGGGTCGAAGAGATAGTCAATATCTTCGACCTTCTTCAGGAGTGCCACCTGTCCCTCAAAGAACTTGTAGCTGTTCCAGAGGGGAAGCAGGACTTTTTGGACAACTTCCTTGACACCTGACTCCTTAAATCTCAGGGGCTCAGCACGAACCACTGGCGAATTGATCATGTACAGTCGAAGCGCATCAGAACCGTACTTCTCGAAGATAGCGCTAGGATCCGGGTAGTTCTTAAGTCTCTTGGACATCTTCTTTCCATCCTCGGCGAGGACCATGCCGTTGACGACACAGTTCTTGAAGGGAGACACTCCAAACAGGTGGGTGCCTAGCACAAGCAGGGTGTAGAACCAACCTCTCGTCTGGTCCAGACCTTCGGCAATGAAGTCGCCTGGGAAACTGTCGTTCAGCTTATCCTTGTTTTCAAAGGGATAATGCTGGCTTGCATAAGGCATGCTTCCAGACTCGAACCAACAATCGAAGACACCCTCGACACGCTTCAGGTCTCCTCGGCCCTGTTTGCTGGGAATGGTGATGTGATCGACCTTATCCCGGTGAATGTCTGTGATCTCTCCCTCGTAGCCACTTAGCTGCTTGAGCTCCTCAACACTGCCGATGCAGATCATTTCCTCCTTATCATCACTCATCCAGACCGGCAGCGGCGTTCCCAGTATCGATTACGCGAAACATTCCAATCGCGAGCATTCTTGATCCAGTTGGCGAAGCGGTTCTCCTTCACAAAGTTAGGAACCCAGTGAGTTCCCTCGATGTTCTTCAACATCTGCGGGATGATTTCGGGGATCCGGATGAACCAAGACGGGACGGCGCGGTAGATCAGAGGGGTATCGGACCGGTAGCACAGGGGGTAGGAATGCCTAAGTTGAGAGTCGGCCACGACCCTTCCAGTACCCTTCAGGTGCTTGATGATATGCTTGTCCGCCTCCTTGCAGTGCATACCAGCGAATTCCTTCGCCTTCTCAGTGAATACGCCCTTTTCATCAAGGAAATCGGGCGGCGGGCGGGTCTCGTTGATGATACCGGCGGCAATGGCCACGTTGTAATCGTCCTCACCAAAAGCAGGGGCCTGGTGAACGATGCCCGTACCGCTATCATCGGTGACATAGTCTGCATTGAGGACCTTGAATGCGATGCCTTTGAACTCGTCGTTGAGATAATCAAAGAGAGGCTCGTATTCCCAGCCCAACATGTCCTTGCCCTTGATCTTCTCCACGACCTTGTATTTCGCCTTCTTGGGGTCCTTGTAGATTGTCGTCAACAGCTTTTCGAGGATGATGTAGTTGTTGCCAGACTTCTCGTCAGCGATTTTGAGATACTCAAACTCCGGATGCACTGCCAGGCCCAGATGGGTGGGCAGGGTCCACGGGGTTGTCGTCCACGCCAGGAGGTGAGTCTTGGGATCGCTAAGAAGAGGGAATGAGACGACCACTGCGGGATCCGTCACATCTTGGTAGTTCTGATTCGACTCGAAGTTCGACAGGGCCGTCGTAAGAGCACAGGAGTAGGGCATGACCTTGTAGCCCTGGTATACGGCACCCTTGTCGAAGAGCTGCTTGAAGACCCACCAATCCGTCTCCATGAACGTCAAGTCCATTGTCTAAACAAATGTTAGCTACCCTCCCGTGATGTAAGCGTATCGCCAAGAGTCACCTTGTAGTCGTTTTCGAAGTCGATCCAGCGACCCAGACGCTCAATGGTATGACGCCAATCCTCTCTGTACCGCATCACGATAGCGCGACACTCGGCATTGTACTTCTCCAAACCCATCTCCATGACGGCCTGCTTGCCGGTGATGCCAAACTTTTTGTCGATTTCATGTTCGATGGGCAGACCGTGTGTATCCCAACCGAAACGTCTCTCGACATGGAAACCCTTCATCGACCAATATCTGGGGATGATGTCCTTGATGGTGGAGGCGAGAAGATGGCCATAATGGGGGAGACCGGTCGCGAAGGGCGGGCCATCGTAGAAGGTGTAGCGAGGCTTTCCCTGGGTCAATTCGACCTGGTGATGGACATGTTGTTAGCCTCTGTGATTTATCGTGTGCGCATTTACCAGATGTGGCGGGCGGCCGTACCTGGCGCTGGAAGGCATCCCACTCCTTCCACTTCTGGATGACCTCGAGCTCTGACTTGGGGAAGTCGATAGACATATTGAAACGTCTGACAGGAGGCAACAGACGAAGGGGCCAATATGAACGCAGCTACCAGAGAGCCGTCGGGTTGTCGATTGTGATTCCTGTCGCAGAGTGGAATCGGAAGCCTGCCTAAGAATGGTGAATCGAGGGGCACGATTTTATGTACATCCCACCTTGCCGTCGAAATTCCTTGGTGGGGTGGCACAAAATGTGAGTCAAACCGCTTATGACTGGAACAAGGCGTTCTTCGGACTTTTATGCACTGGCGGGGTAGGACTTGGCATGTTCTGCAGCGGGCTCGACTGCCCCTCGCTCAAGTACCTTTTTGCTGCATTCAATGTACCATGAATAGAGAGACTCCCGCCGCCACTGGACGGGCCGAAGACGATAACAACACCTCAACTCATGTCCTTCCTACCTAATGTAGATGAACTGACTATGTACATAACCTACCTACATCTGATATTCTAATTTAATGGTACTGCAGAATGATTCTGAGGTTTTGACGTACAGTCAGTCCTATTACAGTGCTGGCCACAATGCTGGACTGGAAGTACCTACTACCTACCTAGTAATGCGACACCCGAGTCGCGATACTTGCAAGAGTTCAACTCGACAAGCCCCACGGCGGGCGATAAGCGATATCCCAGTTTAACCCCCAGAAGTCGCCGTACTAGTACTGGCAGTATCACCCGTCATTGGCAGAGTCGGGGCCTTATTGCGCACTGCTACCCAGCCAAGTGCATGTTTCAACTTACCTGCCATGGAATCGAAAGTAAATAACAACACCCCCAAGACAACTTGAAATAAACAGCAACGCAACGCAACGGGACATCTTGGCCGGGCTTGTTCTTAGTTCAATAGACTTGCGTCGCCTCTTTCCTGTTGCTATTATTTCCCGCAAGAGTCTCTCCTGCGGCTAAGTTTTAATGCACCCCTTGCCCCCGGGTTTGACTCGACCTGCTGCGCTCCTGTCGTCTTCCCTGTGGTGTTAGTCGCTCAAGCCGACTTTCGTGGACTGTCTCTCTACCTGCACCCTCCACCGCTCTGCAGCGCAAGGTTGGACACCGCCTGGAACTCACCCACAAAGCGCCCCCCGACAGCCCTCCGCAACCATGTCCTTCCTCTTCGGCCGCGCGCACTCGAACCAACACACTCGACTTGTCCAAGCAAGCCCGCGAGCATGTACTCAAGCTCGACGTCCCCGGCAAGGTGGGTGGTTCATACCTTGTACCCGCTATCTTTGTCTTTGTTTCAATGGCTACTACAGGGCTGACATGCAGGGGCTGTGCTATGTAGGCCGAGGAGTTGGCCAAGGTACTCAGTCAGATGAAACTTATACTCCAAGGGACACCAGGTCGGTCAATTGTCTTTCGAAGCACCAATTTATGACGGAGTGCTGCTTACACTGGTTGTTGCCTCGCTAGAGTCCGACAGTACGCCTGATCAAGTTTACCAGTTGGTACAAGGCCTGATAGAAGAGGACCTGCTGCTGCTGCTTGCCCAGCACCTCTGGCGCTTGCCCTTCGAATCGCGGAAAGACACCCAGGTCATCTTCTCCTACGTGTTCCGCTTCCGACCGCCAACCGCATCCCCCAAGACTGATCCGGTCGCACTGAGCTACGTGGTCAACAACAAGCCGCAAGTCCTTTTGGAATTATGTCGCGGCTACGAGCACAAGGAAAGCGCCACACCCGCCGGGTCGGTGCTGCGGGAAGTGCTCAAGAGCGAGGCGGCGGCGGCTATTATACTATATGACGATGGGGAGGAGCCCGGGTCGAGTCTTAAGGGGGTAACGGCTATTGAAAGAGAGCGGCCACAGAGCGGCAGCGGCGTGTTCTGGAGATTCTTCGACTGGATCGACAAGAGCTCGTTCGAGGTCGCGGCTGATGCGTTCACCACATTCAGGGTAGGGTCCCCAGCCACCATGGTTTGTTTCAGCTGACTCACCCGATCTGCATAGGAACTTTTGACGAAGCACAAAGATCTTGTGCCGCGCTACCTGGCTGTCAATTTCGAGCTATTCTTTGACAGGTACAACCATGTTCTGGTTCAATCAAATAGCTATGTCACGAAGCGTCAGTCCATCAAGTTGCTCGGCGAGATATTACTCGACCGTTCCAACTACAATGTCATGACGGCTTACGTAGACCGCGGCGAACATCTCAAAATCTGCATGAATCTACTGCGCGACGATAGGAAAATGGTCCAATATGAGGGTTTCCATGTTTTCAAGGTTTTCGTTGCGAACCCTCATAAGTCGGTCGCAGTTCAGAAGATCTTGTTGATGAACAGGGACAAGCTGCTGAATTTCCTAAGCCACTTTCTGGAGGACCGTACAGACGACGAACAATTCATCGATGAACGAGAGTTCCTCATCAAACAAATCCGAAATATGCCGCCCAACCCCGTCCCGCCGACGAGGCAGATGCCCCAGGGCGCCTAATCGACCTACGCGTTTGGCGATTTACTAGGGAACCTCTTATTGATACACCACCATCCGTAGTATGGGCCTGGGGAGATGAAGAACATGTGGTCTTTGTTCCTTGCCGGATGCACGTCGTCACGACAGATGGCCATCAGCTACCAAAACACGGGGGCATAATGTAAGGGGGAGGCCGCAGGCGCGATGATACATGCGGTAGACTTGCAGAAGCAGCCCCGACGGCGAAATCATTACGATGCATGTAGCTAGGCGTTTACGGCAGGTCTAATGAATAATGAAAAGTTGAGCTATGGATGGTATTTACAGCCTTCGTTCTCAAGATGTATTGTATTATATAAGAAACACTTCCATCCAATATCATCGAGATTCTATGTCTGTTTCCAGGCTCGACGCGCATAGATTCGGGGTATGTATGTCATATCTGCAAGTCCAGGCCCCTATGCGTGCCGAGTGGGGCAACTCCTCATATAGTTTGACGTTCACATGTACAGGTGTATTAAGTATTAAAGACTATCTGGAACAGTCAGTCTCCAACTCCTACGGCGATTACTATAATTACCCTAAAACCGGGGAAAGACAACCTGCCCAAGCTCTGCAATAATTCCATAGCAAACACGCCAGAAAAAAAAGCTCCCAAGAAAAAGAAGAACAATGGCGTCTTCATCATCGTCTGCGATCTTCAAAACCGGCAACTCGGCCGTCATTACCGGCGGGGCGAGCGGCATCGGCCTGGCCCTGGCCAAGAAATGCGCCGGCTACGGCATGAAGGTGCTGGTGGCCGACTGGAACGCCGAGTTGTTGGCCAAAATCCCCGCGGACGTGGCCACCACCTACCAGATGGATGTTAGCAAAGCGGTGGATTGGTCGGACTTCAAGGAGAAGATCCAGAAGGACTTTGATGGTAGGCAGCTCTCTCTTCCCTCTCCAATTGAAGCACATCATGCGATATGCGATGAGTAGTATTATGGCGCGAGAGGAGGCAGAGCGAGGAGACCAGCAAGTTCTTGCCGCATGTGCTAATACGGGATGACAAAAAAGGTAAAATCAACCTCCTGGCCCTGAACGCAGGTACCGGAGCCAAGCACAGCTTCGACTCGCCCGAAGGTTTTGAGAAAATTCTCAACGTGAACATCTTCGGCGTAGTCCACGGCATCACCCACCTCCTCCCTTTGATCAAGTCGTCCTCAACCTCGGGGGCAGAGGCACAGGAATCCGCCATTGTCATCACGGGCTCCAAGCAGGGCATCACCAACCCGCCCGGGAACCCGGCGTACAACGCGTCGAAAGCGGCCGTCAAGTCGCTAGCCGAGCAGCTCTCGTACGACCTGCGGGCCAACCACCCGACCGTCTCGGTGCACCTCCTCGTGCCCGGGTGGACGTGGACGGGCCTGGCGGGTGGTCAACCGGGCGCGGGCCGCGACACTGAGGCCGCCGACGGCGGCAAGAAGAAGCCCGATGCGCCCTGGTGGCCCGAGGACGTCGTCGAGTACCTTGAGAGGAAGATGGCCGAGAAGCAGTTCTGGGTCATATGTCCCGATAACGAGGTCACCGAGGAGATGGACAAGAAGCGCATGGCATGGAGCGCCGGCGACGTCATCAACGGGAGGCCGCCGCTGAGTCGATGGCGCGAGGAGCACAAGGAGCAGGCTGCCGAGTTCATGAAATAGTCGGCAGAAAGGGCCGATGCTGTCAAATGGTGGTATACTACGGTCAGGCATGTATCAAGAAGTCTGGCGGAATATGTTCTTATTCAATAGCCACCTCACGGCCTCCTTCAGCCAGACGGATCTTGTAGGTGGCAAGTGCTCTCCTCAAGTGTAATAGTACAGCAGATATAAACCACAAACGAATACTCATGCCCTCTTGGGTATCGTGATTGACGCACACACAATCGAGCATAGACTAAACACGCCGAGAACTCCCCATTTCCCACGATAAACATCAAATCAGTGCTCCTTGCCCAACCAGGTGCCAAACTTTAGCGTGGAACGTGTGGTTGTTTCGCCAACAACATGGTAACGGATTCTTTCGCGTTGATGGTGTTCCATACGCTGTCTTTGCCACCCATCCTCCACTCATCACCAGTCGTGGCATGCTCACCGCTGCCTCTGATGGATTCGCCCATGATAATGTCGAGATCCCGCTTTTGGGAGCTGAGCCAGTCTTTGACGAATGTGGCGGGGTCCTCGCTTAACGAAGACAGGAAGGCATGCTTTGACTTGGACACGTGGATGGCCTGCACAATCGTGGCAAGTTGGTCGTCAAGCAGAGCAACCTCTTTGAGCATGCTGGCGTATCCAGGATTGTTGAGGAAGGTCACCATCTTCTCCTTCAGGGGATCATCTACCGCTACCCGGATGTCGTAGACGGTTGGCTTGGGGTCCTTGTGGAACTCCTCGTCCACCCGAATAGTGTAAGGGAGTTTGACGGCCGGAAGAGGCTTCAACTGGGGGGTGATGTAGTTGTATAGGAGGGGGATAGAGCCCGTCTCGATGTTGAAGGCCTAGGTGTCCCTCAATTAGTAAATCGAACCCGGATACTCTGTCAGCAACATCAACATACCTTTTTGAGAAGGTCATCGCATCGGAAATTGCGTTTCTCCTCGTCCTCCTGCAAACCCATGAATTTGATGTAATCCCACACAGCCATGACGACTTCTTGGCGCGTGGCTTCTGTCTTGTCAACGATGTCGGCAAGAGCGGGCTCGACAGCGTAACGTTCTGGGACTTCATGGCGTGTCAGATTGATGACGATGTGCATGTTTTCGTCGCCGCTGCGCTTGAAGATTAACTCGTCAAAGTCCGCAGAAGCCGGGAGGTTGGTCGAGGGACCAGTTCGTTCTGGCTTTTTCCACTCCATGCTCTGATCAATGCCCTTACGATTCGCAGGGAAGTCGACTGCCAAAGCCTTGAAGAAGTGGGAGAAGCGGTGCTTGGGCGCCTTGGCTGCTTTAGACTTGGCATCAGCACCGTCCTCGTCCATCTTACTATCTTCATCCTCATCGTCGGCATCCTCCTTGTCCATGTCGTCGTCGTCATCATCCAGAAGGCGACCTTCGATCTTGATTCGATAGGTGGGTTCCTGATTCGAGCTGAAATCGAAAGCGGGTACGTTGAGGTCGTTGTTCTGCCACTGCTGGTCTTCGGCGGTATTGGAAATCCAGACACGCAGCGTTTTCCATCGCTTGAACCGACTGCCCGTTAACGAGAGCTCCCAATTGAGCCGGGTGTGCAATTTTTGGCTTACCTTCACGCTCCTGTTGACGGAATCTACAATGTCCAATCTCTTTCGCGTCATGGTCGCGTCAAGCCGCCGCTCGAAGTCGCGCAGCTCTCTGTATTTGAGGCCCATCTCACCAATGGTACACTCGTCGATATTGTCGGGGAGGTTCTTATCAGTGGGTTTGCGGCTTCGTCGCTTCGCCATCTCGACTTGCATCGCGGCGGCCTGCTGCTGTTGTGCCATCTGGGCCTGGGTCAAGGGAACTTGGGGGTGAGGTCCCGAGGACATCATAGGGCCTGCCATGACCGAATAGTTAGCGAGGGTAAGCTCGGGGAGGCGGTGGTAGACGGTTGGTCGGACAGGGCTGTAGTGATGGAGATGGCGGGCTGGAGCTGCATCTGCATGAAGGCAAGAAAGGACAAGATGGATTCCAGAGGATCAAGACCTGTACCCTGGTACTAGTTGGGCTATTGATTGAATGATCTGTGGAGCCGTGAATTTCTGTGTGGGGTATGGTCTGAGGAACGGTCGCGACATGCTCATCATATAAAGCCAGTGAAAGGCGGATTATAGCGCGTTTGTGTCGAATCGGGACGACCGCACTGGCGGCGCGGACACCACGCTCGGCTTCTTCCACTTGTTCTCGTTGCGCCCGGGTGTCGCTAACTTAGATGCGGCGACGAGCGAGATAGGCAGTGAATGCATTCCACAACCAAGCCCAAGGCCAAGGCGAATTAATCTAGAGGAGACCACATCACATACCGATGCCTCCACGTCGCGGGCCGGACGAGTGAGGAGTGCGAGGTGGCACTTGCTGTTGCGGGAACTGACGATAAGCGGGCTGCATTTTGGCGGCCAAGCATGCAGCGACGAGACGACCCAAACAATTGGCAGGAGAATAATAAGAGGGGATTGGCAATGTTCAATTTGTTCGTTGCCTGGTGAGACAGGAAGCCGTAGCGTACGCAGCGTTGGGTAGCGTTGTGCTGGCCGGTGCGACGATGGGCTCTTGGTCCGGAGGTTGTAAGTCAAGTTCGCGATCGAGAAATTTTGGAGAACTTGGTCGGTCTCGTCTCTCTGGGCCCCGGCCAAACGCGACTTGCTGCTGGCGGTTTGTCGTCTTGATTGGTGTTGGAGCCTAACATGAGGCTGGACGACAACAAGTGGAGCCAACTTACTTATTGAGGCTCTGTTTGACTGGTCTCTTGTCAACTCTCGTGGCCCGTGCTGTACGCAGAATCCTACATCAAGTAGGTACCTAAAGTACTCAAGGTACATTTGTTCACCTTCTTGTTGTCTTCTGGCAATGGATGGATGTTGGACATCAATGGGCAGATTACTATTATACATATGCAGATAGCTACCTCTTCCATGTGTATTTGAATGGGGAGCCTGAGTGCCGTAGCTATGTAGATGTAGATAATAAGCCTACACTTCATCTAGTCTGAAACCATGGAGTTGAGCCGTCTCCTGATCGTCCTATCTGAATACTCCATACCTATGCAATGCTGGTCTGGGGATATTTAGCACCATGGCCCCCAGGGACGTCTTCATACTTTGCCCTCTACTCGACCGCCCCTCGACAAAGGAAAGAAACAAGAAGATGCGGTCTTGCTACAGGTTCCCCGTCTTGTTCCATCCGTCCCACCAAGACAAAATTCAATGCGGCTGCCTTGCAAGCCTCATGAGGCAGGCACCATGTTGATTAAAATGCAATTGAAGGGGTTGTGATAGATAGAAAAGAACCCCGTAGTCCCAGTTAAGAAGTGATTTCGGGAGACCTCTGTTAATACCGTGTTTGGGCAACATTTTGTCATCTGCTAGACTACTGCTAGCCAGACTCCCTGTTCTCCCCGGTCATCAAGAGTGCTGCCAGAACCTGCTACGCCTGCGCTGAACATGAGAAAATAAAGTGAAGTGGATCCGTGACTCTCGATCCAAGGCACTGCCAGTACCTACTGCGCAGCAGAAACCACCACCATCCCCGGTTCAAACTCAGAATGCTGGACCAAGCCCTTGCTTGGATTGCCGTTTGCTGAACCGATTGCGCTTGCTTGTCGTTGTGTCCTCCAAGCTCAGTTGGCTCTTGCTGAGATGATTCCTGTGCGACCTATCACTGATACCAAAGCCCTCCGAGTTCAAAGCACCAGTGCCACCGAACGTACTGGCCGGACTCGACATAGATGACGACATGTCACCAAAGCCGTTGTCGCCGTTGTTCGAGGCGGCCATGTCTCTGGCCTGCTCCAAGTTTTCAATCCAGTCGTCGGCAGTGGGCCTCGAAGAATCAAGAGAATTCGCAGCCTTGGGTTCCTCGAAGGTATAGTGCATCCCGTACTTGTTCTAGGTCAGTATAATAGGACTGTGAAATGGAGCGCAATCATCAGAATAACTTACCGAGTCGACACACCAGACTGTCTGTCCCTTGGCATCAATCTGGGTTCTCCAGGCGCAATCTGGCGCAAGAAGTGATATCTCTTGCTTTGCCTTCTTCTCGTCGCCCCCTGCTGGGGCCAGTACGATCCGGCCACTTGAAGTAATCATCACAAGGCGCTGCCTCTTCTTTGTTGTGCTTCCTCCAAAGAAACGAGCAAATTTCCGGTGTCCCTCTCCATGTTCGCCACCACTCTTAGCATGTGGACTGTTCGGAATGGGCGTCGACATAACCAATAGGTCGCCAAGTCTTAATATTCTCTCATTTGTGCGATTCAAGACGGGAGACCATTCAATATCCAGCTGTGATGGCGGGGGATATCTGTGACTATGCGCCCGGGAGCGCGTGCTGAGCCGTTCAGACCATTGTTGTTGGTTTGGAGCAACCGTGATTGCGGGGCAGCTTGAGGCGAGTTGCCGCCGTTGAGATTGATGATCTTGGGTTCTTGTGGAGGTGGTGCATACGGACGCAATCGTGGAGCCTTCATTCTCCACAGTTGCTTACCAAAGGTCTGGCCATCAAAGAACTCGTGGTTCTTGATATGTTCGATGGTAAGTCGTCTTTCGGGATCCAAGACCAAAAGACGTTCTATCAAGTCCTGGGCAGCTGGAGGGAACCCAGGAGGAAACCCATAGTCGAGTTCCACGATTTTCTGAAAGGTCAGGTATTCGGAACCCCCTTGAACGGTGGCCGCCCAGCCAGGAGTTGGTAGACGATGCATCCGAAAGCCCATAGATCACTCGCCTTACAAGCGTTCTTATTACGAAGCAGTTCGGGGCTCACGTATTCAGCGGTGCCAACAAATGACTCGGCTCTTGTATCATCCTGTTGCTTATCTCTACCAGGACGGTCGTCCGGCCTAGCAGCGGCAGCACCAGCACCAGCAGCAGTCGGCGGTGCACGGGGGTCTGTGAGTAGCCGAGCGGTGCCAAAATCAGTGATTTTGACATGCATAGAATCGTCAAGGAGAACATTTTCGGGCTTGAGGTCACGGTGAATAACGCCTCGAGAGTGCATGTACTCGATGGAATCGAGAATCTGCGCTCCGAAGAACCTTGCGCATTCAACATCAAAAGTCCCCGTCTTCTTGAGTACACCTAGCAACTCTCCGCTGTTGCACAAATCCAGCACGTAGTAGAGCGAATTCTCATCTTGGAAGGTATAGTAAAGACGGACAATACCCGGATGCTCCGTGAGTCGGTTCAGAGTATCTTTCTCGATGTTGACGTATTTGATCTTCTTCTCCTTGATGATATGCCTCTTCTCCAAAACCTTGATGGCATATTCCTTGAGCGTTTGTCGGTCGGTAGCAAGGTAGACTGTACTGTAAGATCCTTCGCCGAGGACACGACCAAATGAGAAGTCACGGACCCCCTTTTTCACGGTTTTTACGATTGTCTTTCCATTTGCGTCGATTTCTCTCCGAGTACTGACCGCCGCACCTCTGTCTTTCCAATCCTCGCTGCTGTTGGACATGGGAAGGTCAGGCCGAATTGGACCTCGAGGCTCCGGGACGGTGGGAATGCCAGGTATTGATGCGTATCCCCCAGCCATCCCCCTTGAGCTTCGCCTAGGAGGCAAGGGCCGCCGCCTGCTGCCGGTGGGACTTGTCTGTTCGGATTGTAGGATCGATCTCGATGGCTGGGTTCCCTCGTGGGAGCAGCCGCAGGATTTGTTGTATAGTTGGGATTTGACCGAGAATCCTGTCTTGTGGGCATATTATACATGGAGGTCCTGGATGCCTCGGACCGTAATATTTTGTAGGAATCAGCCGCTTGGTCTCGCTCCGCAGCCGTGTATATACCGGAACCAGGCCGCGCAGACGGGCCAGAATATGGCGGAGACGTGTGGTGTGGGTATGGGTTCGAGAGTTGCCCCTGGGAATCTGGATATGGGAGGCCGGGGTCGACGGTTTGGTTCCTGCCCTCTTGGGGCTCGGGCTGGCTCTGGGGCTGAATCGGGCTCTGTGAGTCTGGGCCTTGTAGCGGAGCTACACTGTTAGAAGTTGTCTGACGGGAAACGGCAGGTTGGACAGCTTCGTCACGTTCAGCCAAAGCTTCTTGAGGGCCGGGTTCGGCGTCGTCAGGGTTCGCGATTCGTAAGCCGCCAAGGGCTCGAGAAAGACTTAGGTCGTTATTCATGGCGGCGAATGGTCTTGTTAGCTAGGATAGTGCTGATGAGAAAGTCTAATGTGTCGGGCTTGTGGAATAGAAGCTGGGGCGGATCCGCGGTGGCTGTCCGTAGGCGACTTTTCTCCCAGGCAAAACGGATCAGACAGCAGAACCCAAAGTCAACCCACACAGTCCTTGGGCGTCTGGGCGAAGCGTGAAGGAGGGCCCAATCAAATAAAAGCAGTCGTGATGGAGGTGGCTGTTCGAGTTATAGGGATCCAAGCGTTGGCAGGCAGTCGTTGAAAGGGATGGTGGTTGACTCGCGACGAGAGTCTTATCACAGGGGGGGAATCGAAAATTATTTAGGGAAGAGAGTCGCCGCGATAGCTTCGGTGTGCCGGGCTTCAGTGGTGAATCGTGAAAAGGGTGGCTCGACTGGGCGAAACCGCGGACCGCAATGGGCTGTGGTGGTGCGGTTGCGGTGTATTCCAGTGCCGAGCCGGTCGAAGTGAGAGCATTAGGAACAAGAAACGATGGACGACAACACAAAAGGATGGAACGAGTGAAGCTGGTGGGGGAAGAGACAGAATAATGCCAGTACCTGGCGATGTCAGGTACAACAGATGCACCCACGTGTGTAGTGAGGTAGTCGAGTTGAGTGGGATAGAGAAGGTAGGTTAGGTTGTCTGACAAGCAGTCCAGCGTACGGAGTACAGTGCAGTAAATTCACGGGGTGCAGGGTGCAGCACGCATACGATAACGTGCGATATCAGTCTTGCCTGCCGCCCACTGTGCTATTACCTGGCACTGAACGGCTGGGCGGACTGGAGTACCAGGAGCAGTACCAGGAGCGCCAGGCTCCAGGCAAGGACAGCTCGAGGTTGAGGTTCTCCGGGCAAATGCAAGATTGACCGTCTTTTTCGGTTTAGACCGCGTGGAAGGCAGAGCGAGATAGCCCACACAGCAGCAGCTCAATAACCCAAATACGAGGTCAACGGTTCCTGGCCAAATTGGCGAATGTCGGCGGGTGGTGAGGACGCTGGTCGCTGCATTTGCAATAAGCCAGCACTGGTTCGGACAATTGGATTGACAGGCCTGACCAGCTCGACGTGCCTCTCCTTTCTTTAGGTAATACATCAGTCAGGCAGTGCCCGCCCTCTCCTCGACTGCGCCAAACTCAGCAGCTACTGGCTACTGTACTTACTGCGCAGGTGGCAGGCTGGAAACTGGAGAGGGGACGGGTGGGGTCTTTTGATTGGTGCCCGGTCCTCTGCTAGCTCCCGTCGGTCAAGGGCTCACGGCTATCATCAAATCAATGGATCTTACGAGGTTCATAAATTGCCTTTGACCTGTGCCCGCAGCTGACAGGTTGGCTGGCCTCAGGCGACCTGACGCAATGACAGAATTCATCAATGTCTTTATCACCTCTGCTTACCTATATACTACTACATGTACCTAGATGCACAGGCCAAAATGAAAAATACATGTACGTATATAATGCGCACAGGAATTTCCATTCGAGACCCTTCCTGACCGCCGTAGCCCGTACCAAGTAGGTAAGCAGCACTTGATGCCGCGGAGGACTGTGAGTGTGTAGGAAGGCAAACAGGACAGAGCGGACAAGGTTCCAAGGTTCGCATCGAACCGAAGGCCATGAAACATTACCACTACAAATACGACTGGCTATATGCATGGAACCAATCTGCACTGATGTTTCTGTGTTAGATGCAGGAACGAACTCAACTCTGACAAATGTCCTATAAGGGTTTCGCGAACGGGGGCCAAGGTGATTGTATACGTGACGTGACGTGCAATTAAGCGTTAGCTTGTGAGAAAGATGGCATATCTCACCTATATTTGCACCAATTATTGATTGGTAGACACCAGAATTCGCCTTGACTTTCATGTATTCTCGAGTCTGTTGGAAATCTGTATAGAAACAGAGCTTCCAAGCTTCCAGTGCGAAGGGCAGCACTGTACAAGCATGTCTAGCAGCAAGTTACGCATGCTTAAGGACGTAGGACTTGATTGATTTGAAATTTGAGATATCGGCAAGTGCTCTGGAGCATATGATTTTTTAAGTCGCTCCAGCCAAGGCGGCCGCCATCTATCTACATACCTTCTTGGCCACTCCCTTGGAAGGAGCAGCATGATGAAGCACCCGGCAGTCACCAGCACATGCGTCCGCGTCTTCTAATGACAGCAGCTGCTCGCCTTTTGCATTTCAGAATCCGGAAAATTGTACTCCGTACCTAGTTGTAGGATGATATATCCAATCCATCTCCATAGCCAGCTTCGCGCTCGTCCGCTCGTCCGGCCCGGCATCAGACGACGCGGTCGAATGCTAATCCAATAACCGGTGCCTTACTGCTGGGAACCTCTTCCAGATATGTGCTACTACTAACAATAGCCATGTTGCGACTTCCACCAACTGCGATCTCGGTCACTATGACCGAAGTCAAGGATTTCGAGACCCGCCGTCGCTTCAAGAGATATCTTGCCCGCCACGACGATCGCAGTAGACGATCTCCAAGCCCACATCAGCATGGCGGTGCAGCGATCAAGGAATCGCTTGTCGCCACTCCTCAAACACCAAATCCCGCAAGCACAAATGGGCAAGGTGGCACGGAGACGCCCAAACGACGCTGCCAGCTCGACACCCCCAAGCTATTCAGTTTACCGCCACGCAGGCCACCTAAGTTCACTTCTTTTCCTTCGACAATGGAGGCGCCGACATCGCATGAGGCGTCTGGAAGTTCGCAGAGCACGTCGTCGTATACCTCATCTCTCTCAAGAGACTGGCGAGGGCCTAAATCAAGTACTGTGATACTGCCTCCGCCGTTCTCTGTTAGCGAGAGAACAGTGTCTGATCAGCTGTCACTCCCACTCGTATGCCCACTACTATTCACCGTGTAGCTGCCTGTCAGACTAACAGTGGCCGTTCAGCGAATGTATGATCAAGCATCGCTGGGTCATCCGGAAGAGCTCGCCCAAGATCTTCCCATGGCGAGACTCGATTTCTCTTCATCATCAGAAGGAGCTCAAACCGAAACGCTTACATCGATCCGGGTAAGCCCAGGCCCCAACCTAAACAGAGCACTTCGCTTGGGTGATTGACTGATAAAGCAGGCGGAGCATGGCTTAAGTTCTTCCTTGGATTCGGCGAACCATTTTGCAGAGTCAGCTGAACATTCCCTTACTCAGGCCTCGGTCAGTCATTCAGTATTGGAAACGCGACGTGAGAGTGGCGGGCTAGGTGTTTCTCGAGAGGCAATGGGCACGGCTCCTGGGGTCAGAGTCTACAACGACTCGCTCCCAGCTTCATTGCAGCCTCAGACTCCGCGAAACTTGCCTGAAGCTCGACATCAAAGTCGGTTGCATGTGCCACACACAGCCCCTGTCCGTCGTGTTGCGTCAAGAAGCGGTCATCACTCCCGCAGACACTACGGCAGGACCCGCGGCCCGTCCGGGATGGAAACACCTGGGTTCCGTGGGCTATTCGGAGGAACAGAGAATTCGGATGACTCTGCTCGGTTCAGCAACGAGACATAATGATAATTCATGAGATCAGACGGGAGAGGGAAAGGCAGGCTCAGACGGTATACCATGAATACATCCCGGCATGCCATTGTTAGACAGCCCTAGAGTTTGTGGCGTCGTGTAACAGCAGCTTCTAGAACTACCACGGCAATAGATCAACTGAGTAGGGTCAGGACCTTTTATTTTCCTTAAAGCTGGTCTACCCCATGGTCACGAACGAAGGAGTAAGTTGCAGGAAACATGTAGGTACAGAGTTGTGCGAGAAGTTTGGTCAGCCAGCATTGCAATTATGGAGTTAGTCGTGGGTGTCCTCAAAGGAAAGGACGCGACTGTCTTTCGCGTTCAGCCTACCGCGATTTTTTCTACATGGAACCGCAGAACGCGCCGCTGGAGGTTCAAAGCAATAACCAGGTCGGCACCAAGGTGGGTCGCTGTCAAGGTCCTGTATCGGTGAAACGAATGCACCGAAATGATTACGGAGCATGGTTGCATTGATTGACTGACCGTAAAGTACGTAACGATGAGGTCGGATGAAGCACACGGCACACACACCGGCAGTTACGGGATGCATGCAGTAAAAAACCTTGGATGTGACATGTACATACTTGCAAGTACTCCGTGTCTGTTTGTCTGACCAGTGACCGGTCTGTCTTGTCTGTTCGGACGGGGACGGCGTGCTAGACGGAACATGCCATTTTGAGGAGAAACGAAAAAGGCAGCCTCCATGCTTCAGCAGCGCTGGAAATAGACGCGCTTGTCGCTCCTGAGTCCTGACACTTGAGTCAAGACAGGAAGGACACTCCCACACAAAGATCCGACTCTGATCCGGGCCAACAGGCACTAAAAAGCTTCCTGCAGGGTCAGAATGTGCGCTCGCACTAAGGCCCAAGGGGGAAAGGCGCAGTAGTTTGTCTGGGTAGCCAAACGCCATCCGGCCAAGCCAATCATTCTTCGGCACCGCTGCAGTGACCAGCATCTCAGTTCGAGCTGCAGGCAATCGCAATCGCTCGCCTTTTTCTCGTCGCCTCTTTACCAAAGACGGGCAAGTCGGAAGGTGAGGACCCCACCCCGGCGATGCAGGTCGTCACCCGGCCAATCACCACGGCCAGACGGAGCCAAAGTACTTTTTCTGCCCAGCATGGTGTGGATGTACATGACGACTTTAATATGGGCCCCTCTCGGGATCTCAGCCCATCCCCAGACGAGACCAGTCTGCAATGAGGCTGGTAAGATCAACGGATGTATCCATTTGCAGTGTCAACGGGCGAGTCGGTACCTCCGGCGTGCCATCAGACTAGACCCTGGGTAGCAGGTACCTGCCAGCCGTACCTACCTTCCCTACCTCAACTAGGACCCTACCTCTCACCTCACCTCAAGCTCTCTCTCGTTCTCTGTACGTGATCAGCCGAACGGAACACACACTGACTGCACTGGATCGCACTTCTCTGCTCTCTCTCGCTCTTTCTCACACACCCAATCCTTCCTGTATGCCCACACTCTCCAGTCCTCTTTCCCACTTCACTCTACGCCTTCCCATAGCAACCACATCCTTGTTTTAAGACTGCCTCCTTCTTTCCCTCGAATTCTTCCCATCTATCCATCTCTCTCTCTCTCTCCATCCAACTCATCACCTCCATTGCGCCCCCATCACCAACGTCGTCTCTGGCCCTTAGCCTCTTACCTTATTATATCATCCTCACACCCATCTCGACTCTTGTCGACCCATCTGAGGTTCCCATTGACACTTATTATACCATCTAGCACCATACTTCACTGACATCTCCCCTGCCTGCCTACCTACCTCCTACCTAGACGGGTTCCAGCACGGCTCTTGTTCTCACAGCTCAAGGTCGCCACAGCCTCGGGAAATATCTAACCACACTTGTTGTCTTTTCCATCTGACATCTAGTTATCATAGGTCACCATGGGTTCCTTCGCACGCACCCAGTCTCCTGTCCTCACCATGCCCCCCAGCGCTGCCCATCAATCCCATTTTGGCATGCCCATGTTCCCTCACCAAGCCTCACCCCTCAGCCAGGCTGTGCCCTTCAAGCCCGCTTCTTCTGTATGGGCTCAGTCCTCTGCTCGTCCGTCACTTGCCCAGACTGCAGGCCGTAAGCGCTCAAGAGAAGAGGCTTCTATCAATCTTGATGTTGAGGAAGCCAAACGCGAGACCATCGAGCCTGTAAAAGAACCCGAAGATGAGTGGGTTTATGGCGAAGGAATGGTTCTCATAAAGTCACCGTCCACGTACATTGCCAATGCCGGCAGCCAGTCTGGGACGTGGCTTGAAGAGAAAGCGGCCGAGGATGCCGTACGCCGCAACGAAGAAGCTCGCTCAGTCAACCAACAAGCGCGTCCGTCATTGAGGAGCGCCAAGTCACAACGTCTGGATATGAACTCCATTTCAATTCCTGCCACCAACACACCTTCCAATCGCTCGAATCCGGCGCGCGAAACTGTCGTTGACAACTTCACTCTCCACCTCGGAATCGGCTGGAGTCGTATCAGCGACAGCGAACATATCCAAGCCGCTTCCCGTGGCTGGGCACGCTACATTGAGAACCACTTCCCTGTCACGAATGTCAACATACAACTTGAGAGCAAGGGCCTTCAATCCTATCTCGTCGAGGCCTCGGAAGGTTACTTCCTCTTTGGCGAGGACCTGCGTCAGGGCCAGCTTGTGAGCAGGGATCTCAACCAGGCATTCCTCAACCTTAAGGCTTCTCCTCCTGTCTTTGAAGGCACTGCACCGATGGTGGCTGCCGGCACACCTCAGCCCACGTCAAATTGCGACGTCGACATGGACATGAGCTAAACAATGAAGGCCGGTCGCGAGCGCTTGGTGGTTCAATATGCAATTTCTGATATGGTGTACTGGTGGGCGTTGTTTGGGTGTGGCTGGTTGGGCAGGAGTTCTCGACTTGCTACGAATTTCCGGTTTTCGTTTTTCAAATCATCCCAGCGACAGGCGGCGTCGCTGCTTGCGTTCCCAAAAATCCCGGGATTGGGGTTTCTGATGTCTTCAAGGCTAAACGGTCTGTATTGCTAGTTGTATGAATATCTATGAGCAACATGGTGCCGACCAGTTGCAACAATTTCAAAAAGTTTTTATCAAGAAATGACGATTTGACTGTTTCCTCATGTGTGGGCCTTTAGGTAATACGATCGCATCTATGGCTGGAATTAATGCCAATCCACGGGTGTTATAAGAATTTAAAAGTGGCATGAAAAGCATTTGCCGGATCTGGGAGGACACCTCGTGGCTATAAAGTTGATGGATGCAACTCCCACAATAACCTGGCGGATACCTTTTAATTGGTAGGTGCCAGATGCTTCGCTCAGCGGAAATCAAGACGCTGTGTTTTCTCCCTGATCGGCGCGGTAATGCTCCCACTTCAGCATCCCTATAGCTTTCTACGTCCTCCCTATGTGCAAATACTTGAAGCAACCAGAACCTGAAGTTATCTTCCATAGGGCGACCTTAAAGAAAAGGTGTCGTTTTATTTCGTTCGCTGTGATTGGGACAGTAATGTAGAAACACGTTGGGACTCGAGCTTTGGTCTTCGGCTTCGTGCAAAGGGACAAACCAAAAGAGGCACTCTACCAACAACTCGTGCCGGCTCTTATTTTGAGACCAGTAGACAGCAAGACGCCCTGCCATCAAGATGATGCCTCCCAGATATCAAAAAAGAGAAGGCTTACAGCAGTTGCTCTCAAATAATGATCCTTACTTTTCTACCTAGCTACTGACTGACCCTCGCCCTTTCTATGATGTTATGATGTTGGCAGTGATAGTTTCATTTTGTGGCGCAATCCCTTTCCTCTGGGAATCCTACAAGAGGCCGACTCTACAGAGAATTTACAAGGAGCAAGACTATATGTTTGTAAGCCAGCCCTGCCTACAATATCGTTTCTGGCATCATGTCAGTCCATTTGTTCTTCCAGTGTGAGGAGGACACTGGTCACGTGTTCGTTCTGGTGTCACCACCTTGTAAAGAGTTTTTGGGTGAGAAGGATGGGCAGACGGCCTCCCATGAAGTTCCCCATTGCCAGGGAGCCAGGGTTTCGAGGCAACTCGAGGGCCAGAAACCACTGGCCGACGACGTTTCAATCTCCGCTTCGCTCAAGACCAAGGCAGCTGAACTGAGGGGACGATGGGCGATATCGTGCTTATCGACAGGCCAGCCGAAGCCGGGGCTCGCGGGCTGCCTGGCCCACTTGTTTCCCTGTCGGCTTGTGTCCCTTGGCTTTGGTGTTGGTGTTGGTGTCAAGGTGTCTGATCTGTCTGCCTTGGTCTCAAGTTTTTTCCCCTGGTGCTGCATCCGGCGAAAGTGCATGGCTGGGGGTTGGCTGGGAATCGTGCACCGAGCAAGTCAGTCGGCTGAACTAACTGCAGCACGCACGCACTCGTTGTTGCACACACAAGCACTAGGTAGACTACATGCCTATCAAGCTCGTGTGTGTAGCCTTCTTTCCATTGGAGCACTGGTAAACAAGCTGGAACGCGGAGTTGCTGCGCGACTGGGCTTACTTGGACCTTATTCGCAAACTCGGAGGGGAAGATACTACTTAGACTAGGTGCATGCAGCAGGCTGTCCGCATTCACTCACCTCGAGCGGGCAGTTTCAGACGACTTGTTATGAATATTTTCTATTTTGCTTTTGGATAAACACACCACTCCACGGTCGTTTTCGTCTGTTTCTGGTCCTCTGAAGGTCGTCGCTACGAAGTACTGAATGAAATTGATGACATACCCAGCTCCGTTCGCCCTTGAATTCCTCCATACCCAAGACCAAGACCTTGCAGCCATCCCTGTCTAAGTGAGCCGGCCTCCCATCCTTGTGGCGAACGGTCGCACAGCCTCAAGAAAGTCAATCAAGCCGGTCTGCAATCGCGAATCACGAGCTTGGACGTGTGCCGACACATTCCCCCAGTCACCAGTCCAAGCGAGAAAGCGAACTTATTCGGAGACCCGTCCAGGGCGGTCTGCTGCTTTCTTTGATATATCTCTTCTTTCGGACGCAACGGCAGTTCGTGCAAATCGTGCAGCTGTCCCATCTTCTCGGGATTCTTCCGCACCTCTCACCCTACTTACCCTACGGCCTGTTTTAGTGCAACACCCTGGGGAAATTCTCCGGGACGGGAACCCTTTTGCCATCATATCATCGTCAATGAGCTTCGGCCACCACGTGAAGTTTGCCCCTCCTCAAACGATCCTGCGAGATTCGATCGCTGGGCATCTACTGCCACTGAACTTTATGCTTCACGCATAAAGCCAGGCAGTTCTTGGAAATCCGTTGGGGAAGAAAAGAGCAGCGCCAGCCAGCCAGCCAGCCACCAATTGTTTTGGTACATATATAGCACAGAGCCCGAGAGCTACCGACCCCGATAATAGTTGTATTCATGGTGTCGCAACCTGACTCGAACCCGTCCCATTCCCTCGTCCGCGGCGCCCAGTCCGTCGTCTCAGCGCGAACATCCTCGCGCCCGCACGTCTCATCCCGGAGCAAGCGATACAACCGATCCCACGCCGGGGGACCTCCTACATACCACAGAATGAGTTCCCGGTCTTCAGCCACTCGGGCGACGTCGAGATCGTCATCCGGGCCGGCGGCAGGGAGAACCGATATCTCCTGCACCGCCATACCTTGACGCGCTGCTCCGGCTTCTTCGAGGCGAGCACCAGCCAGGAATGGAGCAAGGCTAGTGTGCTGCCGCTCCTGCCAGAAGCAGCGCCGCCGACCAGGGAGCTCTCGAGGATTGGGGAGGACAGCGGCGTCAGCGTCAGCTTTGGGGGCAGCGGCACGGGTAGTGGCAGGAGTTCGGCCGAAGTCGCAAGACCGCGCGCGAGCTCGCCTGGTGGTTCGAGGAAGCGGTGGAGGTACGAGCTGGATCCCGGGGCGGGCCCCGACGACATTCCTATGCTCGTCCAGAAGGAGGCGGACAGTAGTAGCAGTCGCGCATTACCGCCACCTCCCAGCAACTCAATATTCGGCGGCGGTGGTGGTGGAGCAAGTGTAGGAGCGCGAGACGCCATTGCGAATACATCATCAAGCCGGCATAAACATACGCAGTCTGCTTCGTCGCATTCAACGTCCTCCTTTTTCCGATCCGTCGCAAACCTTTCCCTTGGCAGCAATCATCACCGGCATCCTCAAAATTACCCTCCGCCGGTTGACGAAGAGGCCCCGCTGTCGCAAGCAGACGCTGACCTTCTACGCGACTATGACAATCTTTTTCAGGATTTTCTATAATTACCCGCCTGTCATGGACGGCATCAATATTGCGGATGCCTATGTGCAGTGCAAATCGCTACTCACTCTTGCCGACCAATACGACGCCTTAGCCGTCTGCGGCCCCCGCGTCGACCACCACTTGCTCCAGTTTCAGTCACGGCTATGGAAGCAGGTTGCGAAATACCCAGTATCCTACCTGCGATTGGGCTATTTAAGCCGGAGCAAAATCATCTTCCAGGAGGCCCTGATCCACGTCGTGGGTCAATGGCCCGCAGGCGAGCGGAGCATCCGTAGCGCGTTCCCCGAAGTGGTCCTCGATATTATCGAGGACAAGGTCGACGAGCTCGAAGAGACTATTGCGCGCATCGAGGGCAGGCTGTTCCGCCTCAATCTGACCAACTCGCGCGGTGAGCGCGTCACGCCCTCGACCTCCTACCTCGACTGGCTCGCCGTGAGCTTTTTCCGACAGTGGCTTGCCGACAACACATCCCCGCCCCTCCGCCGCCGCCACCTACGTCGTCGTCCGACGGTCGCCGCAGCCATCACCACCACCACGGCGGCAGCACTAGTAACCATGGCTCAAGTCGCGCCGCAGCATCGGGCGCCGTTGTTGCGTCGCACGCCCCGCCGCCACCGCCGACGCTCGCCTCGCTGGGCCGGACGTACCGCGCCCTCGGCTCGGCGAGCGGCGCCTCGTACCTGACCCACGACGACTGCAAGCGCTTCCTCAAGCTCACGCCGGACCTCTACAGCCGCGACAATCTGCGCCGGTTCGAAAGCGCGTCGACGAGCTCAAGTCAGCGGCGCGCGAGCTCGTGCGACCTCTCATGGGGACGGGGCTTGAGCTCGAGCTGAGCAATACCGGAAGTGGGGGAAAGATGGCAACGGTTCAGGAGGGTCGGCAGCGGGCGGTATGGTGACTGCGTCTCCTGTGAGTTACTTGACTTGCATCCGCGTCGTTGAGCGGGACCTGCCTTGGGCCGCCGAGGAGTAAAACTCCACTGTGAAGAATGAGGTTGTTCACGCGGGACCGAATGAAAAGAGGGAAATGATCGCATGTTGATATAGTATGACGAGTTTCATGATGTGTAACGGAACGGGAGACGGAGGATGTCGCTGTTGTTGTGCTTTTTTCTTCTCCATACTCCCATATGCCCGAATGCCCTGATGAGATGGGAAGAGAGGGAAGGTGGGATATAATGGTTGGCGTTTTGATGAGCCCTTTCCTTCTTTTCCTTTCTTGTCGCAGGATACCCAACATATAAGTACAGAAATATTCTAAATACTACTCGAAATCGAATGAATGGCATTATGCAAGTGTACCTGAAACACCGGTGCGACGAAAATCGGTGGGCGGTGATGAGCTCACATCTCTACGCCTTCGCTGTGTATCACACATTCACTCTATTTGGAGATCGTCCACAGCGTACATCATAAATTGGGAGTCTCGGATCGAAAACTTGAAGTCAAGGGTATCATCTTGTATTCGTGATCACGTATATGCCCCAAGGAAGCCCAGATAACTCCTAACGCCTAGCCAAATATACACATGCCAAATATTATACAGAATACCATCATCCTCTCTATCCAATCTTACTAGTAGTCTGGCTCGCCGGTCAGGTCGATCAAACTCAATTCCTGGTCCTGTTCAGCCTCCTCTTCCGGCACGTCCATCTCCCGGAAGTAGCCCGGGTTGCTCTTCCGCGGCTTGTACACTTTCTTCGTCGTGCGCATGCCGAATACTCCGTCGTTCAACTTTGCTTGTTGTCTGGCTGGTTGGCCTGCTTTTCTCACATCGCTCTTACGTGATGGTTTCGCTGTGCTGGCAGCAGCAGTAGACGCAGTAGTCGTTTTGGACGCGAATGCAGATAAAGTGAAGTCCCTCGCACTTTGTGGTACCGGGGCGCTGTTGTGTCCCACCGGCGCGGAGATAGCTGAGCTTGGAGCGGTCGGATTCTGACGAGGGCGGCCGCAGGAAGCTACTAAGTGGCGGTAGGTCATCGTCATCCGACTCTATTGAGAGCGCCGTTTGATCCGCCAGCACATCACTTTGCACCCTCTCTAGCCCCCTCGCCGGGCTCCGGAGGTCCGGGTACTGGGAGGGGCTACGGAAGGACTGACAGGCATCGACTCTGTCCTGGCCAGCTTCCTCCGGTCCTGGCGGGGCCTAGGGATTGGACTAAGTGACCTCTCGTGGAATCCAGACCTTGGCGGCGAGGGACTTAATGGTGAAATGGATCGCCTCTTGTGCGGGCTTGTAATGGGATCCGCCCAATCTTCCTTTGCGGTCCTGGTTTGTTGCCTCGGGGGCGGCGAACAGGTGACTGAGGTGACGCAATGGGGCTAGAGGAAATGCAGATGACCTCGTCGGGTGCGGTAGCATAGTCCGTTGTCTTCTTACTTCTACTGGCCTTAGGACTGTGCTGTAAGCCAGCGAGCGTCCAGGGGTTGACACCGGAATCCGGCGGAGGCTGAGCCTGGACCTTCTTCCTGGTCTTAGGCTGCTGCTTACTGCTGGGTTGTGATTGTGAAATCAGGGGTTTGGCGGGTTTCTGAGTAGGAGGAGGGAGTGGTGGGGGCGAAGGTCTCCTTTGTGTGCCGAGCGATGAGAGGCTTTCAAGAGGACTGCGGCCCCTAATGGCAGACTCTGGCTTGTCTTTTGGCTTCTCCGCGGCTGTCACCTGCGCCGCTGCATTATTCTTGGTAACCCTGACATATCGATCCAGGGCACCAGCTTGTACACTAGCCGTTTTGGACTTTGACCTTGGCGCCGCCTTTGTCTTCTTTCGACTCTCCTTGACCCGCTGAGCCCCTTCCCAATCTTCAGCCATAATCGGAATACCGAGTTTGACAACAGTTGTTGGCGTCCACATAACATCCGTTTCAGTCGGGCTGTATGGTTTCCGGGTTGAAGGTTTGGCTGTACCCTCTGGGCTGTCCTCATCGGCCACCGCTTCGAATTCGTCGTCACTGTTCAATGCCAGCCCATCTCGAGCAAAGTTGATCTCCTCCTCGGGCTCGTCCTCAAAATTGTAGCCCACGATATCCGCTGGGATGAAGTTCAACCTGAGCTCTGGGGTAGCATCTGTGCTAAAGTGAACCCTGCTCTTCGTGATTGATTTGACCAGACTCGTTTCCGCTGCCTCTAGGCTTTCGACATCGAGTGATTGACTTTCACGCTTCTGGCTTAGATTCATGATCTTCCTTGTGAGTAGCCCGGGCGCGAGGACGCGAATGAACTTGATGGCCCCGGCCCTGTAGCTCCAGTCGAACGTCTCGCCTACAAATTCTCGTAGCCCCAGAACATCAAGCGAGCTCTCCCATTTCTGGGATTTCAGTTGGTCAAGCTTGGCTGATGGGGATACGACCGGGTGTGTATAGTACCGGAGGACTTCCATATTAGGGAAGTCCTCGGGAACCGTGAGGGCCTTGTGTTTCGTGCGGAAGAACTTGCTCTCGTTGGTGCGCAACTCGTGAATGAGGTTGTCCCTCCATCCGTCGAGCTTGGCCGTGTCGGATTTCTTCAAGAGACAGAGCGATTTCCCAAACCCCGCCCGAGCAGCCTCGCAAGCCAGTTTAACTCCCGCTCCCGGAATACCCTCCGGGATATAATCACCGCCGCTCATCAGAGCCACGAGGACCATTCCCTCGCGGTCCAGACCCGATTCCCCATTCCGGAGCAAATGGGTGTCGTATACAGACACGTGGGTCGGAGTTTTGCTTCCCTTGGTGCCCTCGGCGCTCCAGTTCCTCCAAGTTTTGGTGCAGCCAAACATGATGGTGTCGACATCCTCGCTCAGGACGGCGTCGACGATGCCGCGCTGCTGCAACAGGGCACATTCGGCCTCGGCCTCGCCGGGCGCGTCGTGGATCTTGTAGCCGAAGAGGCGGAGCATGCGCTTGGCCATGGCGGTGGCGACGCCATCGCCGCGGCCGGACCGCTTGTTGCGCTTGAAAGCGGGCTTGTTGGGGCCGTCAAAGACGAAAATGGGGTGGATGGAGAGGCTGAGAAGACGCAGGAGGCGGTAGAACAGGGTGCGGACGGCCGGGTTGGAACCGCCGCGAGCGGCCTGGACCTGGAACTGCCAGATGGAGATATCGATAGCTAGGCGCAGTGGCCGGCCTGTTTGTTCCAGCTGGTCGACGGCGAGCTTTGTGAGCGAGATGCGCTCGCCGGTGCCTATTTCCTTGTAGATCCCCTTGATACCCATCGTGGCCAGCCAGCTAGTTCTCTGCCCATGGGCCTTCTGGTCGGGCAAGTTGGTTTGAAAGCTATTTTGGATGTTGCTGTTTCATTTGATAAGGTTATACCCAGATGAGTTCCTCTGACCCTAGCGTTGCGTCACGTTTCAAACGCCAAGGTTGAGGCCATCAAATTGACCAGATGGCCGAATTGGGAAGCTTATTGTTGACTTTAGCGACCGGTTGGTAGGGGAACTGGAGCCCAAAAGTATCGGTACAAGCAATCCAGGCGCCAGGCCCTGTCCGAACAATCCCTGTCAGGTCGGTCCAACACTCGCTCACTCACTCACTGGCTTTCAATTAAACCCAGGCGGCTCCATCCCACTTGGACTCGCGCATCGCCCTGTCGCGGCGCGTTTGCATCCTCATTCATTCCCTGATGTGTAGCTAATTGCATGTAAGCAGCCATGCTCTTTGCGTAAGACCAGTTACGACCAGCTACCCCCACGGTTGACATAAGCCATCACGATCACCACCATGGCCTCCGACCCCGATGCAAGGCCGACTCTTGCCCACCGGTCTGTGTCTAACATCCGCGCCGGTGGCCAGCCGTCGGCCAGAGACTCTACATCCGGCGCTCCTCACACCCCACTACGACCACTATCCACCTCGGCCTTCGGCTCGCCCTCCAGCGCCCGCGCCGAGGAAGAAATCATCATCATCGAGCTGGGCTGCCGGAAACTGCGAGTGGGCTTTGCCGGCGACTCCACCCCCAAACGCATCGTCGCCTTCGACTCCGAGCACGACAAACGAGCCGGCGACTACCGCGCCTGGGAGCCCGGCTACGAGCATGACTGGAGAAAGAGAATGGCGGGCAAGGCCTGGGGAAGCGACCACGAGCTTTGCCAGCTCGATGTGAGGGGCCAAGACCTGGGCCTCGTGGGCGACAAACTCGAGCGTGTGCTGCGAGACACATTCACCCGTTATCTCCTGGTCGACTCGAAACCGCGCAGGATCTCGCTGGTGTTACCGCCGGCCGCGCCTCTGCCGCTTCTATCGTCCACCCTCAGCACGCTCTTCCGCAACTTCCAGATCCCCACCATATCCCTTCTCTCGTCGCCGGTCATGGCCACCTTTGCGGCAGGGGTGCGCTCTGGATTGGTGGTGGACATTGGCTGGAACGAGACCATAGTCACGGCAGTCTACGAGTTTCGCCAAGTGCGGACATGGCGCACCGTCCGAGCCGGCAAGAAGCTGCTGGAGGAGACAATGAACTTTTTGGTGAATGCCCTCCAAGGCCGGACCGCCGAGTCACAAGCAGAGGAAGCACCAACACCAAAGGACATCCTCAGCTTCGAAGAGTGCGAGGAAGTTGCTACCCGCATGCTCTGGTGCAAGAAATCGGAGAAGACCCCGAAGCAGTCCAAGACCGAAGGATTGCCTACTCTTCATGAGGCTGATGAATCCGACACTCCGGATCCTGCAGAAGACTCCACAGCTACGCCAATCCATCTTACTTCGTGCAAACCTAGCAAGACGATAGAGGTTCCCTTTTCACAATTGGCTGAACCATGCGAGACCACGTTCTTCGAGACTCGCTATGCGCCAGCATGCTTCGACGACCATGAGCTCCCTCTCCACTTGCTGATCTATCGCGGTTTACTTCAGCTGCCCCTGGACGTAAGGGCTATGTGCATGTCACGCATCATTTTCAGTGGCGGGTGCTCTAACATCATTGGGCTTCGCGGCCGTATCTTTGATGAGGTTTCCTCCTGGCCCAGGAAAAGGGATGGGAACCCATCCAAGGCAAGGGCGCGGACGCCTACAGGAAAAACCCCAAGCTCAAGCGCAACGCAAGCCGACAGACAAACGATGGACCAATACCGACGATATCACAAACTGACCCATCCGGCGCTTCTGGAGAAGAGGCGGTGCCTCTGGACCCGGCGCATGCGCCAGTAGATGTGGACGAGGTGGAAGAACACATACGACAGGAAAAGAACTACAGAACGCCGGTGCAGGGCGTGTTGCGAGTGATTGATACACTGGGCCCATGGTGCGGCGCGAGCATGGCGACGCAGCTGAAGGTGCCAGCACTTGCTATGATCGAACGAGACATTTGGCTCCAGCAGGGCGTCAATGGGGCCAGCCGGCCACATGAGGTGGACGTGCAGGCGCAGCAGAAGCAACAGCGGCAGAGCATGGGCACTGGTGGCCTGATTAGGGGTCAGGGCAATCAAGCGACCAGCTGGACGCTGGGGGTCTGGGGGGACTGTGTAGGCAGCAAAGCAGCCAGTCAGGACGTTGTAGGACTGTACCTAGCTGGAGTAGGCACTGCACTCGTAGATCTGATGCAATGTGGGCGTGTTGGCCATCCCACACATGACGATACCCTCGGTTAACTAGGCGTCACGGCGTAATGAAAACTGTAAATGGACAGAGAATGGCACGATGTTTGGTGGTGACGGGTGACCAACTGAACGGTTCCAACCCGGCCAGACGGCTAAAGCAGCTGCACCCCGGTCAATTAAGTACCTAACCAATTGGCAAAATGCGGGAGAGCTCTGCAGCTACGTTAAAATAAATGTTCAGCACCTGAACTTGGGCGTCCCGCGATCTCAAAATTTCGGCCCATTGTCCATGTCGCCAGTCCCGGAACTTCCCTCCGGCCTGTACTTACTTGCCTTAGTTTCAAGCTCATGATATAACAAGAGGCAGAGACTGTCCCGACCTTCTTGCAGTCTCTCTCCAGTAGCTCGCATCGCATCCGAGTTGAATATGCGACCGCCTCAGGCCTCTTTCGTCTGCATGCGATGTCGCTTTCGCCCTGCGCAAACCCGCTTCTTCCATACGTCGATCCCACGCCGTAGCAGCAATAATCCCAACCTGACGACCACGGCGACAGAGCCCGCTTCTGGTCGGCCGACCACCGCCCCCGGCCGAGCATCGACATCAAGCACATCCGCCAGAACCCGACCCTGTACGAGCAAAACTGCATCGAGCGCAACTACAAAGCCCAGAGCGCATACCCGGCGCAGATCAACCTCCTGCACCAGCAATGGCAGGAGCACCAGCGCGACGCCCGCCACCTGCGCGAGCGCAGCAACCTGCTGCGGAAACAGATTGCCAACTCGGCCACGACGACGGGCGATGAGGACCCCGCCACCGAGCGCCTGCGCAGCATGTCCAAGGACGAGCTGCTGGCCGAGGCGAAGCAGCTGAAGGAACAGCTCTCCACCATCGAGCAGGCCGAGGACCGCCTGACCCGCGAGATCGAGGACATGGCCCTCGCCGTCCCCAACCTGACGAGCGACTCGACCCCCGCGGCGACGAGGCCCTCGTCCTCTCCTACATCAACGACCACCCGGAGCCCGTGCCCTCCGAGTCGGACCGCGTCTGGCGCTCCCACGTCCACATCGGCTCCGAGCTGGGCCTCCTCGACTTCGCCGGCGCCGCCACCTCCACCGGCTGGGGCTGGTACTACCTCCTGGACCAGGGCGCGCGCCTCGAGCAGGCCCTGATCCAGTTCGCCCTCGCCGTCGCCACCCGCCACGGCTGGCGCCAGGTCACCCCGCCCAGCATCGTCTACGGCCACATCGCCGCCGCCTGCGGCTTCCAGCCGCGCGACCAGCACGGCGAGACGCAGATCTACAACCTCGCCCAGTCCGCCGCGGACCGCGACCGCGGCAAGCCCGATCTCGTCCTCGCCGGCACGGCCGAGATCCCGCTCGCGGGCATGAAGGCCGACACCCTGCTCGAGGAGTCCGAGCTGCCCCTGAAGCGCGTCGGCGTCTCGCGCTGCTACCGCGCCGAGGCGGGCGCCCGCGGCGCCGACACCAAGGGCCTGTACCGCGTGCATGAGTTCAACAAGGTCGAGCTCTTCGCCTGGACCGAGCCGAACCAGTCGTCCACGACCGAGCTCTTCGACGAGATCGTCGACATCCAGACCGAGATCCTCGAGATGCTCGGCCTGCACTGCCGCATCCTCGAGATGCCCTCGACCGACCTCGGCGCCTCGGCCGCGCGCAAATGCGACATCGAGGCCTTCTTCCCTCGCGCCGCCAGAAGAACGAGGGCTGGGGCGAGGTCACGAGCGCCAGCATCTGCACCGACTACCAGACGCGCCGCCTCGCGACCCGCGTCAAGACGGACGGCAAGATGACCTTTCCCTGGACCGTCAACGGCACCGCCCTCGCCGTGCCCCGCGTCCTCGCCGCCATACTGGAGAACGGCTGGGACGAGGGCGAGATGCACGTCAACCTGCCGGAGTGCCTGTGGGAACTCATGGGAACGGACGTCATTGGCATGAAGCACAGGATCAAATAAGTTACTTAGTTCGAATGGGATACCCGTAGACATGCGTCATGCATAAGGAGTCTTGGGCAGAGTTGGGATCTGATTAGGTAGTCGACTAGGTACGGATGTTGTACAATATATACCCCTGATATCACATCGTGTATTTCTTCGGCAAGTGGCAGCCGGGCCCGAACAGTGAACTACTTTGCATATTTACAAGAACTCACTTGGTTGCGAGATTTATCACTTAATAGCAGACGAGACATACGGAAGATACGGGTAGCAAAATTATATTCTCATGTGTCAACCTGCAGTAAGAATTAACGACTCGATCATGATTCGTAATACCGTTGCCCCTAGACCTGAACAATAAAAACAAGACTCGTAATGTGTGTATCTACAATGAAACCCCGAACCAAACCCTTTTGCCTGCTACGACAGACAGACAACCTGTAATGTCGCCGACATACCCTATTTCCTTCTCCTTAAGACATTATCGACATTCCTTCTTCGTCCCTCGTCCCATCATCAATCCATCCCCGCACCCTAAACAGCGTGCACAACTACCGCATTGCTGTCGTCTCCTACTACCGATAAGTCATCCATCGAATCAGTATCGGCGATACTCTCCGTCCCGACCCCGCTCGGTGCGGCTGTCGTAATCCTCGTCAGTGTAGCCGTCCTCGGTATAGCCACCCTCGGTCTCGGTTATGACGGTGGTGCCAAGGCTGGACCTCCTGAGGGTACCAGCATCACTGGCGTTGTCCTCTCTGCGCCGCTGGCTTCAGGGTCCTCATTCGGCTCAGCTGTTTCTTCGCTAGCAGCATCGTCGACGGCAGACTCTGGCTCAGGCTCAGGCGCAGCTTCGGGTTCAGCTTCGGGCTCGGCCTCGGGCTCGGCCTCGTCAGAAGGCTCATCGATCTCTCTAACCGAATCGATGACCTCGTTCTCCTTGTCGCCTTCCAGGTCGCCATACTTCTTGCCCAAGCCACCGCCCCAGCTGCTCTTACGCAGGGGTCCGTTGCCAGTGCGCACGCTCTGGCTGCGCTTTATGCCGCCAGAGGCCATGTTGTTGTTGATTTGGCTGAGACTCAGAATGCGCCGCGCTGCCCCGGCAGGGTTGGGGGAATGAGGCCTCGGTTGCCGTTGACTGCGATATTGACGGCCTTGCGGTGGGCTGACGGGGCCTGGGCGTTGAGCGAGGCAGGATCGACAGGCGCCAGGCCGGATCTAGCACCAGGAACACGCTTGCGAGACATGGCATCGCGCCCTTTGGTCCCGGCTTTGGTCAGAAGAAGTGCACGGGAGTGATCAAGAACGCCCTCGAGGATACGGCGTTCGAGACCCTCGGCTCTTGCTTCCATAGCCTGAAGCTCTTCACGGCGGATGTGCATCGCTGTCTCAAGAGATGAGACATCAGCTGTCAGGCGTGTCTTTTGTCGTTGGAGTAATTCCTGTTCTGTCCTGAGCGACATGATGCTCTCGCGAAGCTGCTCTTCTTCCGACCGCAAGGAGCTAACGTTAGCTTCGACATGCTCCTTTTCGGCTTGTGCCACGGCAAGATTGATGTTTGTCTCCTGCACCTTCTTCTCCGTTTCCTGAAGATGCTTCTCATGGTCTTCGTGGTCGGCTTCTATGCGCTTGGTTTGAGCTTCCAGGAAGCTGGAGATGTCGGATGCAGTCTGCACTACTTGGGCATGAACCTTGTCCAGCGTGTCAAGTTGGGAGTAATCGACCAGCTTGTCGAGCTTTGAGTGCACCTCCGTGTCGTCATACTTCTCGGGCGGAGGCATCAATAGTAGCTGGTTTTCCTTCTCCTTGACGTCTTCTATCTGCTTTTGCAGATCTGTTGATGTCAACTGGGCATGCTCGTAATGCTGGCCCACGATGAGAAGGACGTCCTTGATCGACTCAAGAATCTTGGGCTGGTATTCCACCACTTGGCCTTGCAGGCCCTCGACGGCAGTTACAGCAGCCTGGACCTGATCCCGCGTCATGGAATGCTCGTTCTTGTCCTCGGAGTGGTTCTCTTCCGACTTGGAGAAGAGGTCATCCACGCGGCCGAACACCGTCTTTGAAGCCTCCTCCATCTTTTCCATGGAGTCGGTGACGGTCGAGCCGAGCGTGTCGATCAGCAGCTTCAGCTCATCAGCGATGGCCTTAGTTCCGACGACCGCAGCCTCTAGCTCCACATCCCGAGCTTCGCCGGCCTTTGAGCGGCCGTCCATAACGAGTTCGAACGCCTCATACTTGGTGATCAACTCTCCGACCTTCTCGTCGATCTTGGTGCTCAGAGTATCGCTGGTAGCCTGGAGCTTTTCGTCGGAATCTAGCTTAGCCCCGGCGACACCGTTCTTGGACTCTTCAAATTCTGCCTTCATTAGTTCGTGCATCTCCTTGAGGTCAGCTGCGACCGTGCTCGACTCGATAGTCTCGCTGAGAGCCGCAAGGAGCTTTTGCAAAGCTTCCAGACCATTGCCCTCGTCCTCGAGCTTCCCCTTCAGCAGACCCTGGAACTCCTCGAGGAACGTCTTCACCTCAGTCACACGCTCGCCAACACCAACGATCTCGGCTTGACGTTCTTCGAAGGCCTTGGCGTTGGCCTCCACCTGAGTGTCCAAGACGGTCTTGACTTCGTTGGTGACGTCCTCAAGGGGGCTTCAGGTCCTCCTTGGTAGGCAAAGCAGCAATGTCGGACTTTAACATCTGCTCGATAATGGTTTTGACGTCGTAGCAGACGGCTTCGATGGCGTTGACATCCGTCTTGGTTACTTTCTCGGGGTCTTCGAGAGACTTTTTCGGCGCGCTCCTTCATCTTGTCGAGGCCAGTTGTGAGTTGGGTGACTAGAAGCTCCACGGCCGCAATGTCCTCCTTCTTGGAAATCAGTTCCAGCTGTCCCGTTATAGAGACAACTGATTCTTTAGTCTCCAGTACGAGAGTTTCGATATTGTCGATATGGTCCTTTCTGACGGCCTGCTCTCCATCTACCAGATCCTCGATTCGGTCCTTGGTGTTGCGCAGTATGGTTTCGATCGCCAGGACATCTTCCTTGTTTGCTGCATCTTCCATGTTTACCGGAATTCCAGGATCGTCAGGGTTCTCAGGGTCCTTCTTTCTAAGGTATTCTATGCCCGCGACCGATTCTTGAACTTTGCGCAACATCTCCTCCATTTGTGCCAAGTCGTCCTTGGACAAGCTCTCAGGCGCCTGCTTCTCGGTAATGCCAACAACAGATTCTTGCACGTTGCGGATCATGTTCTCCATTTCGGCTAAATCTTGCTTGGAGAGGCTTTCCGTCGGTGCTGCAGGCTCCAGAGCTTCCATCTGGGTCCGTAGTTGGGTAAGCATAACTTCAAGATTCTTAATATCGTCTTGCTTGAGGGCATCTGCGGATATAGGAACCATAGCATTGCTGCTAGTATCGCCTACTGTGGCGATGGCTCTATCATTCGGGTTCTGCTGCTCTTCCCGAAGCAGGATGATGTCCTGCTTCACGCCATCGAGCCCGCTCTTTAGGGCGTCGAGGATCTCGTCATTGGCTGTCAAGTCGACGGGCTTGTTGCTCATCCGCTCAACACTGGCACGGAGATCACCGAAGCCCTCATGCATCGCATCAAGGACTTCAGCGGTGCCGGCGTGAGGACGCAACAACTCCTGGCGAACTCGCTCGAGACCATCTCGCATCGCTTCCAGGATTTCTCTATTGTCGGCCATGGGAGGTGTGTGCGGGACGAGTACCGAGTTGACAGCGTCTCGAAGCGACCCGATCTCTTCAGTGAGGACTGACTTGGATCCTTCTTCGGATCTGGCGATAAGCTCTGCTACTTCGCCACGGAATCCGTCAAGGCTGTGGAGAAGACTGTCCATGTGAGCTGCCTGGCTGTTCTCCGAACTGGCACGGTCGATATATTCCTCCATGTGAACACGAAGCTGCTCGATACCATCCTTCGTCGCGTCAATGACTTGTTCCGTGTCTCTGCCATTTGCGGCAATGTTCTGTTTTGCCTCCTCGGATATGGCCTTGAACTCCTCACGCATGGACTGCATTATGTCGTGAAGTCTCTCGATCACCTCGTTGTTGTCAATTTGAGCCCCATGAGGGACGAGCGCATTTGCGTTGTTGGGGAATTCGAAGGAGTTGAGGCCTTGCTTAACAGCATCGAGCATGTCATCTTTTGTCAGGTCGTTCATAGCTGATGGGGCTACGGGGAATTCGAATTCCTCAAGGCACTCTCTAACCGCCTCGAGTATCTCATCGCGTGAGAGGCCTGCCGGAGTTTCGACCTTTGGCGGGGAATAGTTCTTCAGCCCTTCGGCAATGGCTTCGTATACATCTTCCCGGGTTGCGCCATCTGGGGTGTCGCGCTGCGGCGCAAAGTCTTCAAGGCCTTCCCTCAAGCAAACAAGGATCTCGTCGCGGTCGAGGCCGATCTGTTCGACGGAGATCTCTGGTTTGTAGTCCTCCCATGCTTCTTTTATCGCGTGGATGACATCATCTCGGCACAGATCCGGCTGTGCCTTATTAGCCTCTTGGTCGTTGAGTGCGGCATTCAAGGCATTGTAGATCTCCTGGTAGTCGACCATAGATTTCATGGATGCGGATGAAACCCTGCGATGCTCTTTAAGAAGTTCGTTCACATGAAGCTTCACTTGCTCGATGCCTTCATCGACGATCCTTTCCATCTGCACCTTAGTGGCAGGCTCCTCCTTGCCGGTGGTCTTCGTACTGACTTCGTCCAGACGTCGGCCTATGTCCCGACCCATGCCAAGGACTTCGCCACGGAGTTCCCGAACGAGAGCTTTGACTTCGGCAGTTAGGCCGCCACCTGCAGCAACGCTGTCTTTAACGCCGCGGATGACTTTGATAACCTCCTCGTTAAGTACTTCATGGCCGTGAGCGGCGGCCGGCGATTGGTGTTCCCTGTCGTGTAGCAAAGCATTGGCCCGCTGGCCCATCGAGCCGTGTTGTTGGCTCCAGTCCAGCTCGCGCAGACTTCCATCGTCATCTTCGTCGAAGCTGAAGTTACGCGGCCGTCCCATGTTACCGCCGCCGCCACCGCCTTGGCCGGCAGCTGGCACAAGTGAGAGCTCTTGAGAAGTGGATTTGAGTTGTTGTATGAGTTCTTCAACTTTGACAGAAGAAGCCATGCCTGGCAGCATCTCCACCAACTCGGTCAATCGGCCGACGATCCCGTCCTGTCCATCCTTGGTGCCCATCTCTCGGATGATCTTCTCCAATAGGGCGAGCGTGGCCGGCGAATCTCCGACCAGTGACGGAGCACTTGAGTTCATACTTAGCGTAGAGCCATCCATTGAGGCAGCAAAGCTATTAGGAGATGGTATTCGAGGTAAAGAGAAGCCGCCGTTCTTGGATGGCGGAGGGCTGCCATGCCCCCTGTGCTCTACGTATAGGGTATCACCGTAGGTTTCTCGCGCGCTTCGTTGTTCTGCTTTCTTGGCCGAGACAATTTCACGGAGACTCTTTCGGATGTCCTCGTCTCGCGCATGGGTCGCTTCTTTCAAACTCATGAGGTCCGTTGCATTATCCCTGCTTCGCCTGCTCAGCGTGGCCATTTCCTTCTGTAAAGCCGTAGCGATGCCCGTCAGAGTGACCATCTGGTGGGAAAGATTGTCCATCGACGGTGCCGTCTTTCCCATAGCTGCGGAGTGGTTCGTGATCGGGGCTAAGGGTTCTGGCATTGGAAATTCCTTCTCTCTGTGGGATTCTCTCCATGGTTCCCTTTGCGATTCCCTGGGTAGCTCCCTGGGTTGTGTGTCCTTTAAGGAGACTGTAGGCATGTTTTGCAGAGCAAGCATTGTCGCTGACTGGGGTGGCGTATTTTCGCTTAGAATGCTGTGGGGCGCCCTCTTCATTTGTTGCCGCATGACTGGCGTCAAGGTGATGGGCATTGGTGTGGGAGTGCTGTCTCGCTGCTCGCGGTCAATGGAGCCGGCCCTTTCGCTCTCTCGCCCGCGTACTGGCGTCCCGGGTCTGCTGTTCTTCTCAGGCGAATGCGCCCTCTGGGCGAGGGAGCTGACGGAATCACGTCTCGCAGAGCCCTCGATCATCAAACTAAGATCGCGGACCGTAGGTGCCTGGAGAGACTGCATTCGCTTGTGTGGGCTTCCTCGGGGGACTAGTGCCTTTTCCGGAGACATGTCGCTCAAGGGCACGCGCTTCTGCATGGTTGGTACGAGGGCATTCTCGCGGGCCTTTTCATTCAAGGCGGCATGCGCCGACTGTATCGCCGCAGACGTGCCTATCCTAGATGTGCCGACGCCGACGGTCGGCGACTGTGGGTTCAAGGGCAGAGGAGGCGGCGCCCGTTCAGGGTCTGAGCTGTCCCACCTGCGTTGTGTAAGCATACGAAACAGAGGCATTGGCAAAGAAGAGGTGATGGCAGTAGTAGTGTCAGCAAGTAAACATACATTGGGATGAGAGCTCCTCGCATCTGGTCAGACGTGGCAGACGAGGCAGACGATTGATGTCTCAGATGCTGCGGCCGGTCAACCCGGTCAGCGGGAGCATCGCGCTCGACCGGAGGCATTCTGGCGGCGGTTGATGCAATGCAGTTGGCGTGGTAGTGGGGAGGAATGTGCTGTCTTGGTGGAATATCGTGTACGTGGTGTGGCTCGGTACCATACAATGAACCAAGGAATTTGGGTGTCCACACGCCTGATGTTGGACAGTACAAATATCAAAAGTCGAATGTAAGTAAGTAAGTAGCTGCTAGCAGGTAAGCAGCAGCAGAAGCAGCAGCGGCGGCTTGAACAAAACACAGAAAAGATCAAGTTGGTATCAAAATCATAAGTTGAACGCAAGCCAGCCAGAACCAAGGCTTGATGATGGTTGCTTGGAGGGTCAGCCGGAAGAGCAAAAGAGACCAAGGGAGCAAGGTTGCCGTCCAAGCTCCTAGTAATATTCCGAGGGTCTATAAGAGAGAGAGAACAATAAATGGAGGGCAACTGGAGTCCCATCGATCAATTCACCAATTCACCAGGGATTTTGCCTGCATTGGGGGGATGCACTTGGTTGGGCCGCACCTCGAGCGGAATGGGTGCATGCAGGTCCAAGGTAGTCCAAGGAAAACATTGGACCAGCTCGCCCAATCCCAGCTGGCGCCTTCCCGCCTCGACATCACCACAGCAACAGCGCTGCTATCTTTCCCCGGGGAACGGTGAAACACCCCAAAAGACGTGCACTTGACCCAATCTGTGCGACCCGACGTCATCCACTCGCCTCTGATTTGTGACAGCCATCGCCGAAGTAAACAATCCGGCTCAACGTACGTTGCTTCTGTCGGTGAACCTTTTGTTTCCCAAGAAACCCCAGACACCCAGACACCACACCATATGGCGGGCCATGATAGGCTGTGCTGCAAGACATAAGATTCTGCTAGTGCAAGTAATCCCCAAATCGACCTCAGCGGATGCTGTTCGAGACTGTTCGAGACATACACAGGCAGCGAGTGTGTCCCCGTGTGTCCCCGTGTACACAAAGAGGTGTTCAGGCCGGGGATCGTCAACCCCACTGCCCCGAATGCACAACACATAGAGAAGCCATCGCTATTAGCGCACGTTAAAGAACCATTCAGGACAGCACTATGTACAAGTGGTCAGACTCGGCAGTGGGAAAATGGCCGAACGAATGGATGAGGAGTTCGTGCTAAGACGCAGCATATTTATTCCTTCCTTTTCTTTTCATTTATACAGCAGATCTGGTGCAGCTCTAGTTTTATGACGGCGGTGCATCACCAGTCTAGATTGCGTGGAACCACCAAATTCTCCGGCTTGATGGAACGGACCGTGCAGCAGCTTGACAAGACCAGTCCAGTCGCAGGATCGCAACTTTTAGCTACTGTTGTTTATGTAAGACTCTATAAATGGTCAAGTCGAACACTACCATACTCTCCTCGCTCCATGTAGCTACTTATTCACGGGACCACCGGAGACTATTCTGATTTATGGCGATGGTGGATATGCCACGCTTGACGGCGTAGCGCCTTGGCTATTTACTTGTCCTATAGCCTAACTTTATTAGTAGAAAATAGATCTATATTACTTATAACGTAGTTTACTATTAAGTGGCCCGTATTATTAAGTGGTCTACCTTTAATACTTTTAATACTTTTATAAAAGGTATTTTAATTACGACGCTTTAAATTAATTAAATTTATTCGTTATTTAATTCGCTACGCGATTTTATATACTTTTATATATTCGCGCATTATAGCCTATCTCGCCGTAGATCTTATAGCGCCTGCCGCTCGTCGCGCGCCTCTTCGATAAACCACTATTTTCGCTTTTATTAATCGCTAGCCGCTTCCTTTTACCTTTTTATCCTGTAGCCTTCGAAATTCCTTAATTGTAAAAGGCTCCTCTAAGTTAAATTTACGACTTTTTAACTCTTCGACGCTTTAAAAAAGCTAAATTAGCCTCTTTTAAAATATAACGTGGTTTATTACTACGCGACGTATATTATTTAGCGACGTATTTAAATTTAATTTTAATATAATTAAACTTTAACGCGTAATACTTTTATAATTATAATGCTTAATTAATTTTAAAAAAATCGAATAGTTTTAATAATTTAAGCGACACGAAATAAACCGAATTAAATAAATTAAAAAGCAATAATAAAAGCTTATAATATACTCGAATTAATTTTACGTTATCGAATTTATAGCCGAACTTTAAAACGCGAAATTCGATCGAAACGACGTAAATTAAATTTAATTAAAAAGGAGGTATTTCGTAAGTATATAATTAATTTAAATATTCGAGGGATGCCTCCCGATCTCGCTAGTGTAAAAATATAACTAATCACCTCACCGCGTCGCGCGGCGGCGACCGCGTCGGTAAACACTAAGTTAAGCGCTTTATTAACCGTAACCCGGACTTAAAAACTAAAATAAATCGTTAATACGATTATTAAAGGGCTTTTTACGAAAATTTTAAAGTTATTTCCGGCTAGTTTACGTTAATCGCGAATATAAAAGCGAAATACGAGATCGTTAACGAAAATATTTAAAATTTTAATAAAACCGGCTTTATAATAAGTATAATCGGGTTAATACTCGTCGTAATACGCGCCGAATAGCGTAAAAAAAAACGAAATCGGTCTAGTTTAATAATCGGGAATAAATAACGGCGATTAAATATATTAATTCGCAGGGCTAATATATTCCGCCGTTTTTAATCGTTTAAAACTAATATTACCTCGCGAACTAATCCCGCGAAACCGATTTACCGGGCGATTAAGTAATTAAGCCGACTTTTAATAGTTAAACTAATAATAAAATAAGTTTAAATTAAATTAAACACTTCGATAAATATATTAAAGCGTAGACGAAAAATTCCCACCGCCTTTTAATTATCGATAGCCACGAGAGCTATATTTCGGCCGAATTCGAAGTATACTATTAAAATAATAATATTATTACACTCGGTATACCTCTTTATTTATTTCACTTACTTTAATTACTCGATATAATATTTTATTCGGCTTTAAAGCGTATTTATTTAAAAGAAATCGAGTTATTTATTAAGGCCTCGATAAACTATATCACGAAGCTCGAGTTTTTTATCGCTTTTAAGGCCGCGTATTTCGCTGTTTTTACGGAAAATAATATTAAATCCGGATTTAACGTTTTTAATTTAATCCTTTATAATCTCGACGAGGTAATTAATAAGCTAAATATACGTTTTTAAACGTTTATATTTAATTTATCTCGTTCGAGGACGGCTAATACCTACGACCTTTAAACGCCGTTTAACTTTTAATAAATAATTAAATATTTTATTTATATTAAAAAAAGGGTATTTACTTATTAAAAAAGCTCTCCGACGCCGATTTTAAATATAATAAATTAAATAACGAAAAATATAATTAAAATAGCCTATAAAATAACCTTTATACGCGATAAAATATATATATTAAAAGAGGTTAATTTAGCACTTTTTAAGCGCCGGAGAGTTAAAAAGTCGCGAGTTTAGCTTAGAGGAGCCCCTTACTATTAAAGAATTTTAACAGCTATAAAACGAGAAGGTAAAAGGGAAGCGTTTAGCGTTTAATAAAGGTGAAAATAGGGGTTCGTCGAAGCGGAGGGCGACCGGTAAAAGGCGCTGTGGTGTTTGCGGCGAGACAGGTTATAATACGCGAATATGTGAAAAAGATATAAAATTAAGCGAAGAATTAAATAACGAGTAGTTTTAATTAATTTTAAGCGTTATAATTAAATTAATTTATATAAAAAGGTTAAAAATAAAAAAGTGCGTCGCTAAGTAATATATATCGCGTAGTAATAAACTACGTTAAATTAATTATAAAATTACAAAGTACTTTCTTTTTTATTAAATTTAATTTATATCGTAAGTGTCGGATTTCGCGTTATAAGGTTCGGCTATTAATTCGGTAATTTAAAGTAGCTCGGGGAACGTTATACACTTTCGTAATAGCTCGTTCGCTTAAAGGATTTATTAAATTTCGCGTCGCTTAAATTATTAAAACGATTTTATTTTCTTTAAATTAAATCGGCATTATAATTATAGAGATATTACGTGTTAAAGTTTAAATGTATCGGAAATTAAAAAGAGTGACCCGCTTAATAATATAGCCCGCTTAATAGTAAACCACGTTAAAGTGTTTAGTTATTTATTAAAAATTAAACGGCGTTTAAAAGTCGTAAATATTAGCCGTTTTTAAATAAAATAAGTTAAGTATAAACGTTTAAAAACGTATATTTAGCTTATTAATTAACGTAGTTTACTACTACGCGACGTATATTACTTAGCGACGCATTTAAATTTAATTCTAATATAATTAAACTTTAACGCGTAATACTTTTATAATTATAATATTTAATTAATCTTAAAAAAATCGGATAGTTTTAATAATTTAAGCGATACGAAACGGACCGAATTAAATAAACTAAAGAGTAATAATAAAAGTTTATAATATACTCGAATTAACTTTACGTTATCGAATTTACGGCCGAATTTTAAAACGCGAAATCCGACCGAAACGACGTAAACTAAATTTAATTAAAAAGAGGTACTTCGTAAATATATAATTAATTTAAATATCCGAGAGATACCTCCCGATTTCGCTAGTATAAAAAATATGGCTAATTTTTTTACCACCGTCGCGCGGCGGCGACCGCGTCGGTAAGCACTAGGTTAAGCGCTTTATCGACCGCAACCCGGATTTAAAAACTAAAATAAATCGTCGGTACGATTATTAAAAGGCTTTTTATAAAAATTTTAAAGTTATTTCCGGCTAGTTTACGTTAATCGCGAATATAAAAGCGAAATACGAGATCGTTAATGAAAATATTTAAAATTTTAACGAAACCGGCTTTATAATAAGTATAATTAAATTAACACTCGTCGTAATACGCGCCGAGCGGCGTAAAAAAGCGAAATCAATTTAACTTAGTAATTAAAAATAAGCAACGGCGATTAAATATATTAATTCGTAAAGTTAATACATTTCGCCGTTCTTAATCGTTTAAAATTAATATTACCTCGCGAATTAATCCCGCGAAACCGATTTACCGGGCGACTAAATAATTAAGCCGACTTTTAATAATTAAACTAATAACGAAATAGGCTTAAATTAAATTAAGTATTTCGATAAACACATTAAAACGTAAACGAAAAGTTCCCACCGCCTCTTAATTATTAATAGCCACGAGAGCTATATTTCGGCCGAATTCGAGATATATTACTAAGATAATAATATTATTATACTCGGTATACCTCCTTATTTATTTCACCTGCTTTAACTACTCGATATAATATTTTATTCGGTTTTAAAGCGTATTTATTTAAAGGAAATCGAGCTATTTATTAAAGCTTCGATAAATTATATTATAAAACTCGAGTTTTTTTATCGTTTTTAAAGCCGCGTATTTCGCTATTTTTACGAAAAATAACATTAAATCCGCATTTAACGCTTTTAATTTAATCTTTTATAATCTTAACGAAGTAATTAATAAATTAAATATACGTCTCCGAACGCCTACACTTAACCTATCCCGTCCGGGGACGGCTAATACCTACGACCCTTAAACGCCGTTTAACCCTTAATAAATAACTAAGCACTCTACTTATATTAAAAAAGGTATTTATTTATTAAAGAAACTCTCTGACGCCGATTTTAAATACGATAAATTAAATAGCGAAAAAATATAATTAAAATAGCCTATAAAATAACCTTTATACGCGATAAAATATATATACTAAAAAAGCTAATTTAGCACTTTTTAAGCGCCGGAGAACTAAAAATCGCGAGTCCAGCTTAAAAGAGCCTTTACTATTAAGGAATCTCAGCAGTTATAAAACGAAAAGGTAAAAGGGAAGCGTTTAGCGCCCGATAAAGGTAAAAATAAGGGTTCGTCGAAACGGAAGGCGACCGGTGGAAAACGCTATAATGTTTACGGCGAAACAGGTCACAATGCGCGAATATATAAAAAAGATATAAAATTAAGCGAAGAATTAAATAACGAATAATTTTAATTAATTTTAAATATTATAATTAAATTAATTTATATAAAAAAGTTAAAAAGTAAAAAAAGTGCGTCGCTAAATAATATACGTCGCGTAATAGTAAACTACGTTACTTTATTTAAGTTATAAAATATTAAGCCGAATACGTTAAATTTAAATTTAATATTAATTCTTATAAAAATAACGAAATATATAGCTTTAAACGCGATAAAAAACTCGAACTTCGTAATATAATTTATTAAGGCCTTAATAAATAGCTCGATTTTTTCGAATAAGCACGCTTTAAAAACGAATAAAGTACTATATTAAAAAATTAAAATAAATGCGATAAATAAGGAAGTATATTAATTATAATAATGTCGTTATTTTAATAATATACCTTAAATTCGGCCGAAATATAACTCTTATAACCGTTAAGAATTAAGAGATAGTAACGACTTTTCGTTTATAACTTAATATATTTATTAAAGTACTTAATTTAATTTAAGCTTATTTTATTATCGGTTTATTTATTAAAAATCGGTTTAATTATTTAATCGCCCGGTAAACTACTTTCGCGTAATTAATTCGCAAGGTAATATTAACTTTAAATAATTAAAAAGGCGGAATATATTAACTTTACGAATTAATACATTTAATCGCCGTCGACTATTTTCGATTATTAAACTAAACCGACTTCGCTTTCCCACGCCGATCGGCGCGTATTATAACGAAAGTTAACTCGATTATATTTATTATAAAACCGGTCTCATCGAAATTCTATATATCCTCGTTAACGATACCGTATTTAGCCTTAATATTTATAACTAGCTTAAATTAATCGAAAATAACGTTTAAATCTTTATAAAAAGCCTTTTAATAGTTATATTAACGGTTTATTTAAGTTTTAAAGTCCGGGTTCCGGTTAATAAAACGCTTAACTTAATATTTATTAACACGCTCGCCGTCGCGTAACGCGGTAAAAAAAAATTAACTATATCTTTTACATTAATAATCTTAAAAAACATCCCGTAAATATTTAAATTAATTATATATTTACGAAATACCTCTTTTTATTCGTATTTAATTTATACCGTAAATATTAAATATCGCGTCGTAAGGTTCGAATATAAATTTAGTAACGTAAAGTAGTTTTAAAAACGTTATATACTTTTATAATATCTTTTTCACTTAATAAATTTAAGGGTTTTCGTATCGCTTAAATAATTAAACCGATCCGGTCTTTTTAAATTAAATTAAACATTATAATTATAAAATTATTACACGTTAAAGTTTAATTAAGGTCAAGAAATAGTGAGGGTAAAACCACTCAATAATACGGACCACTCAATGGTAAACCACGTTAGATCATTTTTTTATCATACTTAGAAGCACGACGTTAATTCGAAGATACAGAAATATCGGCTCTGTGTTAAGTGATGCGATTCTATTCACAGTTTGGCAGCTGCATCCCTCACCCCCTTTTCCTGAAATGCATGCACCAGTGGCGACCCACGCGGTGCCTTTGCCATCACAAGTACACCTTGCCTTGAGTGAAGGCATTCTATAGTTTCAGGGGATCGAACACGTGTAACGATGTTTGTTAATAGGGAGTGGGTTATTGTGTCAACTCGTGTAACCTCCCATGTTTTCGAGCGACGTGTGTAGGATACGATCTCATGATGCTATTGTCCCTTAGAACCCGAAGTTCCTTATGGTGTCCGTTTCGAATCATTCATTCTTGTCGGTCGTTCTGTTATCCAACATGTCTGCCTCCCTTATTTACCCACAGCCTTGTCAATCTCGCCAATGAAGTCCGAAGCCGTGCCCTCCACCCCCAATGAGTCCTGCATCGCCACGTAGCGAGAGAACACGTCCTCGGGCTTGATAAGATACTCCGGAATCAGCACCTCAACGGCCTCGCCGCCCTCCTTGGTCTTGCCAGTCTTGGTCCATTCATACCCCGACCTCCCCGAGCCCGTCCACTCGTACAGCCCCTCGTCCGCAGCCCTGCGCACATCGCGCCGGAACCCCTTCAGGCCCTCCGGGTCGTACCGCGGCGTCGCGGTCTTCTTCTTCCGCATGCGGTACTCGACCGACGGGTGGATCATCTCGTGCGTCTTGCCGAGATTGACGGGGCTCTTGCCTTTTTCCTTGTACTCGCCGTACCGCCCGGGCGTGCGGTTGACTGCCCCCGCGAGCGTCATGGTGCCGCTGAAGCTGTCGACGATGGGGCCCGTGGCCCAGCCGTTGACGACGTCGTTGGCCACGTGCTTCAGCTGCGCCTTCTTCAGCCCGCTCCAGTCGAGCGCCTCCCAGCCCTTGCGGGTGAGCCAGTTGCTGCCGAAGTCTTTCTCCCCATGGGCAATGCGGTCCAAGACGGGCTTGATGAGGGTGACGCGGTCTTCTACCGCCGCTTCAGCCAGACTGCGGAGGTCAACGTCGAGCTGGAGATAAGGTGCGACCTGCTCGCACATCCAGGCGAATGAAATCATGGCAATTTCTGTCCCGGGTCAGTCAGTTCATATTCGTTATCCTTAAGTCGAAGCAACAAGGTAACTGGTAACCCACGTTCAAAGTCGCCTTTCCATTCCTTTAGCAAATCATCGCTGCCACCTCCCACGTTGATGTGGACGCCAGGGAACCAGACCTGGAGCAGTTCGGAGTCGGTCCCATTGAGTTCCTCGTACATCTCGCAGTCGATCATATCCGACCAAGCTTGAGAGACCTGTTCATCTGCCGGATTCTTGGCCGCCTGGACATCCGACCATGCCTTCATGATCTCCTCGTGGGTCCTCTTAGGGACAGGCTGTCTAGCAGCGAGGTCGCCCTCGGCAGGAAAGTGCCAAAGACTAGGCGAGAACGGGCCTCTTCGCTCATCCAGAGCAAGAGCATGGAAGGCGTGTCTGATGTCTATACAAGGGGTCAATTCAAGACCTTGGTTGGTGCATGGATATCCGAGCAGTTATTGATGCATGACTTACAGGGGCTGAGAGCGACGTTGTGGAAACCAGGATCCGGGATTCCCACGAATTTCTCGAGCCATTTCAGGTTGCCCTGAGTCCATGCCATGTCAGGGATACCGAGGCTTCCCACTGTATCGAACACGCCCACAACTTGCACTACCCTGGAAGCCTCCGGCGCCGAGGCATGCGGGGGCTTTTCGTAGCGATGCGCCTCTTGAAAGCCACCCTCCTGAGCCTGTGACGGTTGATCAGCTGCCAGCTTGCCATTGACCCACTCCCTATAAGCCCTCGACTTGCGGAAGCCGTGGCTCTCCTTATTTTTATGGTACAACTCATACAGGTCCGGGAAGTCCTGCATATGGCGCGGCGAGATGACGCCGATATCATTGACGAGGCCGGCGACGGCGCGCGCCGTGTACGCGCCCCGCGAGAACCCGAAGCAGAAGACCTCGTCGCCGAGCTCGTAGTTGAGCACGATGAAGTTGTAGGCCTCGATGACGTTGCCGACGAAGCCGACGCCGAAGCCGCCCTCGAGGTTCTTCTCGTGGCTGCTCAGGACGCCCGTGCCGATGCCGGCGTCGTAGTAGACGACCTGCTGCATCTCCCGCCCGTCGCTGCCCTTGCCGCTGCGGGAGATGGCGCGGGAGAGCCGGGTGATGTTGGACGGGATGTTCTTGAGTCCCGACACCGAGGACTGCCAGGTGCCATCGCAGCAGATGATGATCCGCTTAGTTGCAACATGAGTGCGCGTGTCGATGAAGCCCGTCTGCTGGATGTCTGTCTGGAAAAACCCTTGGTGGTGAGTTCCGTCGCTCGTCATTGTGGCTAGTTGAAAGTTGAAGTTGAATTATAAGTTGATTGGGATGATGCCATGCTGTCCGTCTGCTGGAAGAAGGTGCAGCAGGTCGTGTCCTTTATAGACAGAATACTTGGGCCGTCAGTGTCATGCCGCTGAAGCCATTGTGATGAACCCCAGCTAATATACAGATTATTGTTCTAGAAGCCTTCATAATCTCAGCCATGATCTAGGCCCCACTGCGAACCGTGATATTCGTAAGGTGGCTCATAGGCCCAGACTTGGCGGGGAAGGAGGCCGCGAAGTCAGCCATGCCACGAATATGCAACCAACCAGCCAAATGATTCCGGGCCAGTCGATGCTGCAGAATATTCCGACCTTGTCTATAGCGCCGCCCGTGTTCCCCGAATCTGGCATGAGGCGCACCATCAGAACTGTCCAGGACCGAGAATATATGAGACACATCAACGCCACGAGGTGTCGAGACTCGAGCTTCAGCCGATGGCCATAATTCACGGCTCGATGTCAATGCAATGTCTTGCCTTCTGGCGAGCTGAGAATCCCACCCTCAGTCCATCCAACCAATGATTTAGATTTCTATTAATTGTGGCGGGAAGTCACATCACGCCCCCTTGATCGGATACGGATACGGAGACTACCCGCCTGTGAAACCAATCCTCAGACTTCCACGCTGGCACCTTGACCAGTACCAAGCGGCCAAAGAACCAATGCGTGTTGCTCTGTCAAAAGAGCGAATATCACTTTGCCGTGTCGTTACAGAGAGGTGCGAAAAGAAGGATCAGTAAATCATTACTAATTATCATATAATGAAGGGGTATCAGATTCTATATACAAGGAGCCTTTTGATCCATACCAAAAGCGATAGCCGAGACGCTACATTATATACACATTACTATCTCGCGACATTATTCTTAATTTACTTCATAAGAGCCAGAACTCTATCGGCACCCTTCTCACCGGCGACCATGGCGCCGAACTGGGGGTTGACAGTCAGGGGCGCGACAATGGACGCGTCGATGACGTGGATGTTCTGGGTGCCGATGACCGTGGTGTCGGTGTCGACGCACTTGCCAATGCGGCACGAGCTGGACCAGTGGTTGACGGCGCCGACGGCGTAGTCCGAGGGTGTCGTGATGTACTTCTCGATCTCGGCAACGGTCCAGTTCTGGTTCATGTTCAGGGGCGTCAGGCCCTCCTTGGCGGGCTGGTCGGGCGTCGAGGGGGCAGGGCCTGGAAGATGTTGTAGATGAACTTGGCAATGTCGTTGGCGTCACGGGGATCCTTGTAGTAGATGCCGTCGCTGTAGCCGGGGACAAACTTGCCGTCGTCAGAAAGGGTGACGCGGCCGAGAGTGGCCATGCCGGAGGTACCGTAGATGTTCAGGGTAATGGTATGGTTATCGGTGAATTCACCGTGTCCGGTGGAGGCAATGGTACCCTGGCAGCCACCCTTGGTGCCATCCTCGTGGTCGATGAAGCCCCAGAAGACCGAGCTCTGCGAAGCAAAAGCGTAGGTGCCACTGCGAGACTTGATGTAGTTCTCCTTGTCCTCCTCGGAAGGAGAATCATAGTCGTAGAGCTCGGCCTTGACAGACGGGCTGGACATCTGGATGAAGGTGTTGGGGTTATCGAACAAGCCTTCACCGACAGCGGGCTGAGGAACCCAGTTGGCAACGGTGTAAGGTGTGAAGTTGGCGGTGGCCATGCGGGTCAGCGTATCCAGGGGGCCAATACCGGAGTGCATCAGGAGACCGGGCGACGAAAGAGCACCGGCAGAGAGGACAACACGACCGCCAGTGGCGACCGAGATCTCCACGGTTTTGCCGTCGACAACTGCCGTGACACCGCTGGCCGCTCCGGCAACGTGGTTAATGTACTTGACGCGGACGCCAGTCTGGAGGCGGAAGTTGCTTCGCTTCAGAGCGGTCTGCAGGTAGGTCCGGGTGGGACCGCCACGCTGGCCGTCGATGTAGTTGTACTCGGTACGACCGAAGACATTGTCCTTGTTGTTGTACTCATCGTTGATGCCGACGTTCTTGAAACCGGCGCCGTCGACGATCCACTCCTTGGCAGCATCGAAGGCGGACTCAAGGTAGAACTTTCCATCAGTGGAGCATTGAGTGATGGCAGGCTGGCGAGCAAGCAGACGCTGAGTAGCATCCTTGACATCGGCGCTCTTCCAGCCATCGGGGTGGAATTCATCCCAATCGGAATCCGGAGGCTGGAAGTACAAGCCAGCGTTGATAGCACTGTTGCCACCAACGGTGCAAGCCTGGTAGCCCAACACGGTATCGGCATCGCAAATCATGTCGGAGGGATGGCTGAAAATGGTGCTGTCTATAACAAAAGTCAGTACAATGGCTAGGCGTAGATGGCAGCTAACTGCCAAACTTACACAAGCCGGGAACATCGACTCTGCTAAGGCCGGTTCCGTCCAGCCAGGCTGGCTTCTCCTCGCCACCGACGATGCTGTATGAAGCACCTCCAAGCTCAAGAAGCAGCGTCTTCTTGCCGGCCTCACTCAGCCTGTCGGCGACAATGATACCGGTAGTACCGGCACCGACGATGATGGCATCGTACTTCTCGGTGGTCCAGTCACCAGAGCCGTTGGGGCTAGTGTTGGTAGGATAGGCGGCGCCAAGAACGGCGAGGCTCAGGAACTGAAGGAGGGTGTTAGAAGAGGACCTCATGATGGGCAACGAGTGTGATGGTGAGGAGCGTGTGGCAAGCAAACGTCTTCCTGACTAGGCGGGCAGTCCTTGCTATATATCTTCGCTGCCGGCTGCTCCACGCCGCTTCCCTTCAGCTGGTACGACAAGGCTCGAGGTCTGCACGCTCTGCCGCAGCTGTGCCTAACAAATCCCCGAATGCTACCAAGCGGCGGCCAGCTCGTACCGACGGAATCACACCTACAGGGTTGTCATACCGAACCAGTTCTATACATATGAAGGCTGGATCCATTCAGCTAAGATCGGCACCTGCCCATGTGTTCGCTCGCCCTATTTACACTAGTGGCCTCGTATACGCAAGGGCAGAACGCGGTGGGTTTTGCAAGGGATGGAGACAGCACCAGGCAAATAATACCCATCCGGTATTGAATAAAGCCATGGCGACCATGGTAGACAAAGGAGTCAACCACTGCGGCTGCTCGTCCATCAGCTGTTGACGGGAGCTGTGATGCGTTCGAGCCCGCCCGGATCTTGGGCAGCAGAGTTGGCCGACTAGACCGATTCTTGCGGTGCGGAAATGATCTTGCAAAGCCCATAAGATAAGACTGAGTAGGCTGTCGATGCTACGGGCCCCCTTGGCCCTGGCGGTACATGGACCTTCATGCAGAAGCAAATTGGCATTGAAGCTGGTAAGGCTAGGCAGATAATGAAATTACCAAGAGATCCGACAGCGCAATTGACACCAGAAATCTCTCCCGGGAAATGCTGTGGGCCCTGTAGGGAGCGTTAGTGGAGCCAAACCGCTGCGAACTCCCACTGACCTGCTGGTGAACTACCGGCGTGTCCTAGCGTTTTACGGGCCGAGGGGCAGAACTGATAAAAGCATCCCTACAATATCCCTACAATACGAGAAAAGAGGACAAAACCGCGACAGGAATAGAAACGCGCGGTGGAGAGCAGAAGAGTCGCTCACGGAAAATGCGGCTTTCCGCGCTCTCTCGTGCCTGCGACTCCTGAGTTCTGGAAAGGATCGCAGCTCTTGACTCTTCACCGCACCCGGCAGAGATCGTACCCGCACGCGCACGTACACGGAGACACGGAGAGGTGCTCTGAGGAGTTAAAGGGAGACAGGAGTTAATGGATCGCTTCTAGGGGTGCTCCTGTCAATGCGACCCGAACACTCGGCGCCGCCGCACAATGGCGAGCTTGGAGTGCTCACTAACGGCAACAATTTTTTTATGACCTCACCCTCGCCCTCGCCCTCACCCTCACCCTCTCGATGACTATGCGGAATTTTGCCCGGACGATCGAGCGCTTCAAACCGCTGCTAGGTGCATGAAATTGAGTGCCCTTGGCTACTTGCGGCCTCGTCGGCGTGGCTAGGTCTGCAAGTCTGACAGTGGAAGTGCCGGGGCGCGGCTAGAGGCGTACTAAACGCCATCATGGAGCAGGTCTCCTCAAATCCGAGACAGAAATCCGAGATGGTCCAAGTATGACCCTTATGACCCTTTACCTAATAGCGCCACGAACAAGAGAGAGAGAGATGCTCTTAATATTGCTAATAAATGCACTGGCTTTGTGTGGTCCATTCTCTATAGATTCTCCTAGGTTATGTGGTGAGTCAAGACGATGTCATTACTGGGAGGCGTACTTCCGTAGTTGCTTCTTTCTACATGCCCATCGAGTGGTTGGATGGCAGTGCCAACAAGCAACGAGTGGCTGCCAAGTTGAGTCTATATGCACCACGTTATTCGCGCCATGCGAGCGGAAGCGCTGTGGCTTCCTCACACGCAGCCCGAAGATGGCTACTATAACGACACAGGGACTGAGAGAGCCCTCTGAAGCGTACGATTTGACCTTCTTTCAGCGGACAATCCTCGCTGGCGATTCGACACAGCGGGCTGATGCCATGTTTGTTCGCCTTACGGTCTTCAAGTCCCTGTCGTATGCAAGCCAGACAGGCCGCGGCCACGGTTGGGCAACTCGCATATCTGCACAGAAAGCAGGTTTGGAGAGACGCCACTGACCCGATGATGTTGGACATCATAGGCACAGTTTCGAAAGAGAAAAGGGCCCTGCATCCTAATTCCGAATACCCAATTGGCTGCGTGCTCCAGGCCTCTTTTTCAGCTAGCGGACTTCGCACTAGGGGAACTGACACTAACCAGCAGACTAAGCAGGCAAGGCCATGAACGAGTGGCTCAAGGACTTTCTCCTCGGCAGCTCGAGCTAAGGTTGTGCGACAGTCGTATGGATTAGGTCCAAGGGTTTCCCGCGCGAGAAAGAGATCTCGGCCGGCTGCAGCGATTGCCCTTCGGAATGAGGCGCGGGAAGGGAAAGGGATGGCGTCGTGGTGATACCAATCATATAGTCCAGAACCTGCAGGGGGTTGGGCGCGGGGCTCATAAAGGGTCCAAGCCACGTTGCCTGTCTCACCCAGTTCAAAGACAGACTCACCACTTCCGAAGCAAGGCTCGACTTTCTTGAAGGTGTGCATCTGTGGCCCCGGGTCTGGATCCATCCTTCCCTTCCCTCTCTGCAGAGTCACGGGTGAGGTTTTCGAATGATTACTATCCTCGATTCTTGCAACCCTGCTCTCTGTCTTCCCACCTGCCATACCTATGCAGTCAGCAGCGATATAAGCTTGTGGAGCAGCTATATCGATCCTCAGCCCTTTCAGCTGACAGGGTCAAATGGATTGGCTTGGCGGCCATTGTAACGTCATCGCCCGTTCAGCCGCAGGCCTTACCCGAGAGCACGCTGCCTCCCGGGGCGCATGCGGCCAATCATATAATATATACCCAACCAGGCCTCCTCCACCCAGGAGGAAACTGGGGACGGCGCGGTCGACACGTTGATCCACCATGTCCGCGCCAGAGGTGTCGACTAGCAGTATCGCGCCGCCCAGGTGGGCATCGAGCGACGACTGGGACGTCTACCGCGGGACCATCACGCATCTGTACGAGGTCGAGGACATGACTCTGGAGAAGGTGATGAACAGCATGCTCAACAAGCATGGCTTCCTCGCAACGTATGTCTTCTGGCTGAGTCTTTGGTCTTGAATCTGTTGCCCAGGCTGACTTCAAAGGGAAGAAAAAAGATGTACAAGGCCCGGTTCAAGCGTTGGGGTCTGCAGAAGAACCTGCGATATGAACAAGTCTCGCAGCTGCTCCAGCAGGACCAGACCGACGAGCCGGCGCCCGCATCTACGCCACAGGTGTTGATTGAGGGCCGGCAAGTCGACCCTCGCAGGGTCAAGACATATTTACGCCGAACAAAACGTCCAGGCCTAAAGGCGTCCTCCGGTACAGGCCGCGTGGCCAAGATGGTCAGTGCCGTGTCCCGGTTAACGCCACCGCCCGAGCCAAGTATCATATCCACGCCAGATGCTATTCGTCTTCCCGAGGAGTGCATGTGGATACTGAGGGACTGGGTAATAGGATCGTTCCAGGGAGGGCTATGGGACACCAGCGGTACGGTTAAGAACTACGACTACACCTACCGGCTCATTTTCTGGAACAACTCTTTGGGCCAGGTCCGCACAGAGCTGCAGACGGGCCAGACGACCCAAGCGTTCCAGAAATTCGGTCAATGCCTTGACCAATACAAGCAGTTTCTGAAAGACGAAGATCCGCGCCTATTCATATATACATACCTCGTTATATGTCGCTTATTCGTCGATCATCCGGACCTGGCCAAATCCTTGGTCGGGTACATCCACGAGTTGTGTAAGATTATAAATGGCAACTTCCATCCCCTGAGCCTTGTAATGGAGAAGATACGGCGCATGAAGCCAAACCAGGTACAGGAGTATGCCCAGCATTTTATTATGTCCTATCTCGACAGTATAGCCAGCCAGCGGCCAGACTGCACTCATTTTGCGATGGAGAACCTGCAGCTCCGGTCGAGGCTTCTAACCTCATTAGCCGATGAAGGTCTGATCGATCGGCAGACGGCCATAGCAAAGTGCCACGCGGTGCTCAGAGACATCGAAAAGCAACCCGGGCTGAGTTGGACGTCCATATACGCCGGCTTACAGCAGACCATGGCCTACTTCATGAAGAAACGGGCGCAGGCGGGGGGCTCTGGCCAGGTGCCTGCCGCCCTGCAGCGGTTCGCCCACCTGGAGCAGTGGTACCTTTATCTTGCCTTCAAGACGTCGACGGATGGGAGCAACCGTGCGGGGATGATGGCGGTAGCCGAAAAGCTGACCAAGATCCCAATACAGGATCCGGACATACGAGGCAGGCAGGCTTGGATGTTGGCAGACTTGGAAACACAGCTGCGGCGCTTGAACATCGGGGACGCAGCCGAGGACGTTAGTCAAAACTATGCTCGGGTGCTCAACGAGGTCCTGGAGAGCGAGAAAGCGAAAGCAGCCACATCAAATCTAGGAAAATCTGCTCTGACGTGATAACGATAACAATGAATACAAACCACATTTGTCACAAAGAATGTTCGACCCTGAAAAGTGGCAGTCCGATTAGAACAAGACCCTATCCGATCGATATGATCGTCCTTACACCGATCACAGCCTGCGCCGAGGGAGGGCGACGTCGTCGACTCGATAGTCGTCGGCAAAACTTTCGTTGGACTTGGATCGCCACCATACCCATGCTACTACAGGCACCGTGGGTCACGACAGCTCGGGAAAGTATATTTCGACGCAATATTCTCCTACATCCCAATCCTGGAGGGCGACCGATGGAACAAGCACATGGCGGGTGGCGTACACACGCAACGGCTAATGCTGTGGCCATCTGGTGGACACATCTGATTCCGCGGGATTCGCGTTAATGCGGTGATACAGTTTTGTCAGCTGCATTCTTGCATTATGGTTCTCGTTCAGATCTAGCGGCCTGACGTATTCGAAGGTGCGTGGCTACCACGAGGCTTCCTGTTTGCCATTGCGTGGCTCAACGAATCCTATTATCGCGAAGGAAGAAGCTTATTCCCGCAGTGACTAAGCAGTACCTGCCTCCTACTACCCACTAAGTCGCGATACACACCGTTTATAAACTTCCATGATACAATGCCAATCTAATTTTGGACACTTTCTAATTGGTGCGGCCGTAGTTACAGTATATGCCCATACCTGCACCATGCAAAATAGGGGCTTGAACCACGAGCATTCTATACTCGGGTCCACTGTAATAGCCATGAACTATAAAAGTTACGACAGGTCCCTAGCGCTTGGTCCTATCTTTGTCACGACCATACTTTGGCCGTGGCAAGTTCCTGGCTTCGTCATCGTGCCACTGCCCAAAGCGCGGCCGATGAGGATGCAAGATGAAGATAAAAGGAGATGAACCCGACAGGCTGAGAGGAATACCTCATCATCACACCTGAGTTCTAAGCAACAAGATCCAAATACATCACACAACATCTACGTAAGTCTACAAGTCTCTAGACTGCAGCCACCACCCCTGAACTCACACCACATCACCGTAAGCCAAGATGCATTTCTCCCAGACCGCCCTCCTTGTCGCCTCCCTCCTGCACGCCAATGCAGTGACAGCCCAAGATTGCAAGCGCGACGCCTCGCCCGCCGTCCCCGCCGCCGCCGCCACCGCCATCGTCGCCCGCCAAGCGACGCCCACCGGCACAGGCACCAGCCCAAGCAACACGGCCGAGCCGAGCGAGTGCAGCTCGCTGCAGTCATCGCTGCTGAACGCGATGCCCACCCCGCCGATGCTGCTGAGCTCGATCGTGCAGTCGGCCGTGATGCCCGCGACGACGCTGTCCGACATCTGCGGCGTCTCGGTGGCCTCGACGGCGACGTCGGCCTGGACCGCCTACAACCTCGTCTACTACGACTTCTTCAGCTCGCGCCGCGACGAGATCCGCTCGCTCGCCACCAAGTGCCCCGGCACGGCCCTGCCCGCCGTCGCCACCAGCAAGCTCGACTCAGTCCTCGCGGCCTACTCGACCTTCTCGGCCACCGGCTGCGACCGCAAGCAGGTGGTGGCTACGGGAACGGCCAACGCGGCGGCTGCGCCGTGGCCCCGAGAGACCGGCGCTATGAACATAATGGTTGCCGCTGCCATGGGAGTTGCTGGGGCTGTTGTTGCATTGTAAAGATGATAACTGTGGTTAATAAGCCAAAAGGGGCAGGCGACGGGAATAACATAGTTGGTTAGGAGGATCTATGCTTGTCGTTTGAGATTCTCAATACTTTTCATGTTGTAATCGAATTGTCGCTGTATACGAGAGAGGTGGATTTCTTCATTTAATACCGTTCCCTGGTACGTATATAGCAAATGTATACTATTGTTTTAGGCAAACTACCCCGGGAGCTCCCACATTGGATTTGGTTATGTAGGGGGTCAAGTTTGTTATTCGCAAGATTTTAGTACTCGTCGAATTCTTTAGTGTTTTAAAAACATTGCCGCCAACTGCTCAGTAGTGTATGTATTTGCCATGTTCTCCAGACAAAGGAGTTTAAGGAGAGTGTTGGATGCCGTCACACGAGTCTTCTATCTCCTAGCGGAAATATACCATGTTCTTTACTCCTGGTCGTCGTCTACTCTTCGCAAGCAAACAGGATAATAGACTGCCACTGAAGTGGACATGGCGTTGTTTTTTGCATAAGCCAAAAAGACTTATCCCAACAATGCAAATATCAACATATGACAAGCTGGCAGGTCTTGAACCCCTTCAGGGCTCCCAGGCTCGCTTATGTAGTAGGTACGTGTGGTTGTTTTCAATGGGGTCGTGCTCACCCATGCCTTTGGCCTCACATTCTTGTGTATAAGAACACCAATTCGATAGGAATACCATACTTGGCCAACACCGGGCCACAAAACTCCGTTTACATAGGTCCAATATACGAGGATGTTAGGCCTGTAAACAACGCCCAACGCCATCCCAAGAAAAGTGTCCAGTGCATACAGGGCGGCTAGCTCCTTAGAGCCTCGAGCCTGTTCCTCATCTGCATCATGGCCTCCTGATCCTCTTCTTCCTCTTCGGCCGCGACTGGCTCCTGTGCAATCGGGGCGCTGGGCAGCGTGCCCGTCTTCTCCATCTTGCCCTTGAGGATCTCCCCGAGTACCTTATCGACCTCGCCCTCGGCCTCGTCCTCCTCGTCTTCGAACAGGCCGTCCTCAGGCAGCGTGTCGCTGACCATGTCCTCGATGACGCCGGCCTTGATGAGCTCGACGCTCAGCTCCTGCATGGTGCCGGCCAGCTCGGGCAAGCGGATGAGGCGGTTGACGTCCTTCATGATGCCGACGCTGGCCTTGATGGAGCCCTCGATCTTGCGCACGGCGAAGGCCTCGTTGACCTGCATCTGGACGCTGTTGAGCTGGGCCTTGGAGGTGGTCAGGCGCGCTGATGTCTTGCGCACCCGGATCAGCTCCCGGGCGAAGTCGCGGGCCTCCTTGGCGGCCTGCTTCTGCTGGCTCGGATTCCGTTGGCCGCGTCGGTCGGCGGCCACTATGTAGTTTTTGGTTTTGATCTCGGCGGCTTTCACCGAATTGATGTCGCGGTCGAGTTTACGGATGTTGGAGCGAATGAGGGCGTTGCATTTGCGCATCTATTCCAATTGACGTTAGATGGTGATTCGCTTTGGGGGCTCGACTACTGCTTCAGGTGCAACAGCAGGGAGAAAGCGTACTTGGGCATTGGGGTCCGGCTTCACGAACAAAGCCTTGAGACTCTCCATGATGGAGAGTCAGCTGCGGCAATTGCGCAGCGCAGTCCGAGAATAGGAGGATTACGAAGTGTGCTGGTCGGAGGAACAAGGGCGAGAGCTAAAGTAGAGGCTGGAGCTCTCTGTCTCTCTTTTTGTCCTGCTCTCAAATGGGGGTTGCCTGGTAGCAGCGACGGTCTGGCGATACGGTTATCGTATCATGCGCAGGATGCGGGATGCGGAATGCAATTGCGTATTTGGGAGTGCGGCATCTGACGTGTGACGTGTGGTTGGTTGGGTACAGGCACAGCGCCTGAGGGTCAATCAAATGTTAGAGGTAGTCTGGAACCTGGCTGCCTACTTTACGTACTTGGTCAAGTGCCAAGGCTGGCCCATTCATATCCGACCACTGGCCCAGTGCGGTTGGTTCGGTCGACCAGAGCAAAGATAACCTTAAGGTCCAGGCACATCACCACTCTTCGTCGATGAACGAATGATGGAGACCGGCCGGCCTTTAATTGCACTATTACCCCGCCATTGGGGCCTCGTCTCTTCTTGTGTCTGGTGCATCAATGTCCAACGAGACAAACCGAGAGACAGACAGACAGGCTGTTACAGGTAAAAATTAAAACGGAAGAATACGCATATCAGGTACCTAAGGTAGATACATTATATATGTGTGGCTTGTGATAATTGTTGGCGACATGGCCCTCAAGTTATTAGACAGCGGAGTACCTATGACGAAAGATCCTCCAGCAGCAAAGAGATATGTACATAAGGTACGTACAATTAGGCACGGTGTTTGTCCGGATCTTGACCTCTCAGCAACAGCACGTTGCATCAAACGTGTGAAGCATTGGGTATAATCTACATGTATTTTAGAGATGGATAGAAACATGTAGGGGGACCAAGATATACTATACCAGCTAGCTAGCTCTAGATCCAAAAAGACATCGATCAATGCTAGCTGCTCGCTGTTGGTTCCTTCCAACGAAATATGCATGGGGCATGGTATGGTTGGATGTGCGAGAACGAGCATCACATAAGCTGCATACCCTGTTACAAGTACCCTGTCCACCTGGAGGAGGCCCGCTCAGCCCTGTCACGCCGCGGCTTCTTAGGCCTTCTGGGAAGTTCTATGTGACGACGGTCGACCTGGATCGGCTTTTGGCTTTTGGGGGGGAAGACGACAATTGGACCCCTCAGCGGCCTTGCAAACCGCAACAGTTGCGCTGCAGCAAGCACCCCTCCAAAGACAGCTAGCTGCAAAAAGAGAAGAGTCGGGAGCCTCACAAACTCTGGCAGGACAGGACAGGACAGGACCGACACAGAGACTGACCGCAATATTGATTGGATTGAATTGATTGGGAGAGACAGAGAAAGCGATTCGATTCCCTTCTGTACCGTAGAAAGAAACGCACACAAACAGAACCACCTGCTTCCAAACACCGAACACCCTCCTCCTGCTAGACCAAACCATACAAAACTTCCACCTTTCTCCCATCGTTTGTTGATTAGATTAGGTACAGAGTATTTTTAGCTAGGCCCGTCCCCCGTCCGTCTCCGTCTCCAGTGACGACCTTCTCAATTTGCGCCCTGATTCGCCCCGCGCTTGTTCGACAACGGCCTCGTTTCCGACCTTGACCTTTTGCGTCAAGCTTCATTCCCCCAACCTGCTGCCCTACCTACCCATCCTACCAGTCGCATCTTTCTTCTGCGCCAATCTTGACTTCCTCCGCCTTTTCCCACTCTCACTTCACGATACCCCAGATCTCTTTCCTCCTACACACACAGTCACGATGTCTCAAGATATGTTGACCCCCGAAGGTATGTTGTCCTGCTCCATGCCACTCGAATTCCAACCCCCACCCTCTCCATACGATTCCACTGCTGTCTGCCTGCTTGCAGCGCAGCGCAGCTGTCCATGCCTCGCCTCGCATAGCTTGACTCACAGCTCGTGACTGCCACATTGCCGTACCATGGTCGTCTGATATTCGCATCGCATGACTGACTCAATTCTTGCCTGCAAACAGTCCTCTGGGCCCAGCGCTCATCCAACACGGATCCCGAGAAGAACTTCATCTACCTCACCATTGTTGTCCCCGATGTGAAGAAGGAGAACCTCACGCTGGACCTCAAGTCCGACAGCCTGAACTTCAAGGGTCTCTCCGACACCAAGAAGGCCACCTACCACCTCGAGCTCGCCTTCTTCGGCGAGGTCGACGTCGAGAACAGCAAGATCAACCACACTTCGCGCAACATCGAGATCAAGCTGCGCAAGAAGGAGCTCAAGGAGGAGTACTGGCCGCGCCTGCTCAAGGAATCAAAGAAGCTCCAATTCCTCAAGACCGACTTTGACAAGTGGGTCGATGAGGACGAGCAGAACGAGGCTCCCGAGGAGGATTTCTCCAACTTTGGTGGCATGGGTAAGTGAAATCCCGCTCAGCACGCCTGGCTTCAGGACTCTTCGGAGGCCCCTGCCTTTCGGACCTGCTTCCCGCGCCTGAACTGCGCACACTGCCTGTAACTGTAACTATTTGCTAATATTCTTTCTTTAGGTGGCATGCCTGGCATGGGTGGTATGTGAAATCCTGCGCAATGGCGCACTCGAACTTGACATTTCTGAAAATGCACAATCTTTTCGAACCCGTATACTGACATATGCATTTCTTAATAGGTGCTGGCGGTGGCGACTTCGGTGGCATCGACTTCTCCAAGCTCGGCGGTGGTGCTGCCCCTATGGGTGAGGAGGATGAGGAAGAGGACGAGGAGGAAGATGACGACGATATGCCCGCTCTGGAGGGAGAGGAGGACGCCTCTGCCGATAAGGGCAAGACGCCTGCCGCCGCTTAAAGGCTGCCACAAGCCACATTGACTATGCGTCCCCAATCATCCGCAGGGAGATATGAAGACCATGTCTGATGCTCATTCACCACCTGTTAGCCCACTTCGGCGTACTAGAGCAGAATTGCAAAAAGGCGAACTGTCATATATACAATGGTTGTATTTGTTTTTGGCAGTGATTTCGGGTCGTTTGGCGAAGTTGGCAAGTACGGGGTTTTGCTCTGGCATATGAATTGAGGAATTTTAAGCAAATCGGCGGCCGTTTTGTTACGTTCTTGATCGTTGTGTACGTGAACACGGTAATGGACTAATTGTGGCCAGAATCTGGTTTATCTTAACCGTGGTGCGGTGAATTTGTAAGATCCAAGTCCGGGTCATGTGTACCTAATCTAATAAGAGGGCTTATTGACGTGGTGCTCTTGCATGTTTCAATCACTGTGCCTCCGTTCATATATGCCGTACCCAGGGCGTCGAACCCATCCCCTTTAAAAGATAGAGCAAATGAGCATCAACTTCTTGACGCTACTCGTGGAGGTTGGTGTTAGCCGAGTGCCCCCCGCCCCCTCCCCCCTCTTGTGATTTTTGCTCTCACATCTTAATCGAAGAACCCTTGGTGCAACTAGAGAGAAAGCAAAACACCGTCCAGGTCAGATCCACAAGAACCGCTGACGGTGGTATGCGGGGATTGGGAGTAGAGGGTTCCCAAGTTCACTCGTGATAACCATATAGTATGTATATATATGTGTGTGTGTGCTCTTGTGTTCCTTCTGCCTGAGACGACCTCAAGCAACCGGGAGGTAGTGATTATGAATCTGACAAAAAGAAGAAACGTGAGGGCAGTTGTACGGTGCAGAATCCTCGGTAGTCGCCTATGTAGTCTAGATCAACAGTTGCTACTCCTAGCTAATGTACTATGGAGCTAGCCAATATAGATACAGGTTCACAATTCGAGATGGATTATCCTGGGGGCCACCGGCGCAGCATCCCCCTAAGCTTGATCACTACTGATGAGAGCCATATGCTTCTTGCAAGTTTACCTTAGCTATCTAGATCGTTTTGGTATCGCAAGCTACATAAATCTGTAGAATATCAGCTGCATGACTACCCAGGTCTCTTGTGGAAGGCCGTTGTCCCGATCGCGTCGGTGTTTGCCTCGTCTCCCGAAGCTTGGAATATAACGCCCGCCTGCTGCAACTATAGTCCATACTCCTGACAAGAAAGAAGATTCACGAGATACAGGCCATACCAGCGAGTCAAAATGGGATTGTCTATATAGAGATTCCCTACGGAGGCAAATGAAGGGGTATTTCGGAAAACAAACGAATGGTATCAGAATGAACAAGAACCACTATTCCCACTAGGAATCATTCGGGATCCCTTTGGAAATGGAACATAGGCTTGCTAGCTCCTAGCGGTTTGCAGAACAGAGTCGAACGCACAACAAATTAGCGATTGAGCTCTCTCCAGAGTCAACCGTTATTAAGCCATCTTTATCTCCTTCTACCAGTTGTAACAACAACGATAACACACGAAATATGCTGTTCGAGGAGGAGGCGATGAATAGGGGGGCTTAAATATCAACACCCGTGGCCGTGGTAGCCTTCTCATCGCCCTCATCATGGGTCCAGACGTTCTTGTTCGCAGACGGAGCAGACTCGGTGTAGTCGGCGGTGCCCTTGGCATCCGACAAGTCAGAGCTGTGGCTCGGGCGATCAAAGTGGTAGAGCGGCTCCAGCTTGGCATCCTTTTGGAAGAGGACCCAACGCCTCATGAACCAGGGAACCCACTTGGTCGTGTTGTAGTGGATGAAGGTCCTGGTCGGCACGGCGAAGACGTAGTCGAGCTCCTCGAGTGTGCGCTGCTTCGTCTCGGGCAACCACAGGAAGATCATGAAGAAAGCTACGATGTTGAAGCCCGCATAGAGACAGAAGGCACCCTGAAACGCAGACAAATGCATTAGCAACGTTTTCACTCGAAAGAAACCCAGATAGGGGCGGCGCTTGGTAAAACGCGAAAATGATGGTGTTCAAAACTTACAACAACACCCAGCGAGGCCAGGATTTTGGGGAACGTGATGGACAACACAGCCGCCCAGAAGAGACAAGTAGCCACAGCCCACGCCATGCCAACTTCTCTGTGCGACAGAGGGAAGACTTCGGCGCTGTACGTGAAAGGCACCGGGCCTTCGCCTGGAGAATAGAAAGCGGCGAAGATGTAGATGAACAAGGCAACAAGCCCAAGATGCGCACCTCCTGTGCCAGGGATCAGACTACAGAGACCGGCGGCGAGCAGGGACCAGGCCATGTTCGGGAAGGTAAACAAGAGTAGCGATCGACGACCAAAGGTATCAATGGTCCAGATAGCGGGCCAGGCAAAGACGAAGTTGACCAGACCGAAGCCGAACGAGGCGAGTAAGGCAGTGAAGTCATCGGTCCCGGCCTCTTTGAACACCGTGGACGAGTAAAACGCAATGATGTTGATGCCGCACATTTGCTGGGCGATCATGACCACGAATGAGGCCAGGGTCGCACGTCGTATGCGGGGGACAGTGAACAACTCAATAAAGCGAGTAACATAGGTCGATCCATGAATGGCCTCGCGCTCTACCAGCAGCTGTGCGTGGATGGCATTGAGATCTCGAGCCGCCTGGATGGGGTTGTTCCGCAGCTTCGTAAGTGATCTGTATGCATCCTTATACCGGTTCTTCTTCATGAACCAACGCGGCGATTCGGGACAGAAGGGGATCAGGACACACAATGGGATTGCCGGAATGAAGGCAGACCCAATTTGGACTAAGCCAAGAAATTAGCCAGATGCAAACCACCGAGAGCAGACGATACTTACGCCTCCACGCAATGTGCGGGACTCTGCCAACCACAAGATTGGCGCAAACTCCCAGGAAAATACCGAAGGCAGTCCACATTTGCCAGCACATGACAAGTGCGCCTCGAATAGCTGCCGGGCTGTTCTCGGCGGCGAAGATGGGAACAGTCGAGGCCTTGAAACCCATGCCGATACCCAGGAGAAGTCTCGTGACCAGGAGTTGCTCCCAGTTCTGAGTAACTGCACCGCCGATCGGCGTAAGCAAGCAGACGACTGCAGACAGAAAGATGGTCCCTGGTGAGCGTTAGTGACAAAGTCGATTGCAATTGAATAGGCTGGCCAAGAGCAACTCACATTTGCGACCCAAGTAGTTGTTCAATGGATCAGAGATCCAGCAGCCAATGAACGCAGAGCCAATATAAGGGGCAGAGTTGATGAGCCCGACCAAGAACACAGAGCGGTCATCTTTCCCGTCGATACCGAATTCGAGAGGGAAGCTCAGATTTGCGCCGTTGCTGCCTTCTTGGTCCCATCCCTGGACAGCGGCACCAATGGAGCAAGTGATGATTGTCAGGTAGAGCAGCTTCGGCACACGCCACTTGTGAAGGATCTCTTGGTGCAGGGCATCCTTTGCGTCTCGTCCAGGGCGTACTCGCCGTCAATGGCCTCGAAGTTCTGGGGATCTTGGGCGACGAGGGCGCCCTGGCGAAGGACGTGGAGGTGCTCGGTCAGGCCCTGCTCTTCTGCGAGTTTGGTGACGTTGGCTAAGAGTTCGCCTCGGGGATGCCTGCGAGGGGGTTCGAGATCCTGGCCGCATTATATCAGCCACGACATGTGTTTAGGGGTTTGTCTTTTTCCTGCTTTAAAAGTGTACGGAAATCTTACTTGGCGTTGACGTTTTTGTTAATGTCGGCCACTGCGACCGAGTCGCGACGTCCCTTCTCTGCCTCCCCGCCAACTTCGTAGTGTGGACGATAAGCTGCCGGCGACGAGCTGACAGGTATGTGAGTACAAGAGGTCTTTTTGCGGGACGGTGTTGACTTACGCCGGAGCTGGTTCGATATCGGCCATTTTGTGCGCAGTTGCGAGACTTGGTACCGGAGGCGCGAGCACTTCACTTGCAAGGAAGGAAGAGTGTATCGAGAGGGAAGTTGATCGGCTTCGCCAGGACCGATGGAAGGAACTCGCAGAGCGTGGTGAGGTTGGTAAACAATGGAACTTGGCCCAATCCCAGAGTCAACACGCCGAAAGAAAACAATTCAATTCAAGGGCGTCCACTTCCTCGAGAATGCGGGGAGAACTTCAGCTCTTGTACCAGAACACGAGGAGCTCTGAGTCAATCCGTCTGTTGTAAGTCGAGCAGGCATTCATTCACAGTCGCTAAAATTGATCAACAGAAGCCACTGCGCGATGTATGTACCGTAAGCAGAAACCACATGTACCTTCAGCTTTTCCAATTCCAGTGATACGACCAGCGTAGAGCGAAAGGCTGGACCAGGGTCGAGGGTGGGATCATTGATCCATGGGTGGCAGTGGTATCACCATCATATGCAACTCGCCAATACCATATCTATCTAACATATACTATGTATGTACCCAATAGAAGCTAGGGATGTACTTCTTTAAATAACCCTGTAATGATTGATCAATCCCAGGGCATTCTTGACTTTGACTTGTCATTGAGTGATCACATTACCTTAGCTACATCTGTACCAACTACGGAAGCTGCGAAGGGCCTACTTTGATAGGGTGGGTGTGTAAGTAGGCAGACACACCGGGCAGAATATTTTCTACGCCCGTTTGGTCGGTAACCATCTGATCGACAACGCACAAATGCAAGTAGATGGCCTGGTGCGGCCTGGGAGAGATCGACCAGCAGCTTCGGACCGAACAAACTCATGTTTGTGTCATTGCGTGTGAGGCTTTTCAGCCTGGCCGACCAGAGACCATTATTCTGCCTGCCTGCCTGCCTGCCTGCCTCGCAAAGGCATCTTCATTTAATTGTGAGACTGCCGTGTTCAGCCACACGCATACACACGGTCCCGCCCACGCGGAAGCAGCCCAGTGAGTCCTGAGGGATTCGGGCAGCTTTCGGTGGCAGGGATAGTTCAAGATGTATGGTACATATGCGGTCTTGGAAAGGCAAAGATGTCGTCAAAAGATGAAAACGCCATGTTCTTGGACGACGCCGGCGCTGTCCGTGGCAAGTCTAAAGTGGGATGACACATACTATACATAAAGACTGAGGCAGTGAGGCTTACCTAGAAGTATGCAGCCTGTGCCGCGGATCAAGTAGCCTTTGCGCCAGTCCAATCATCTCTCGCATCTGGAGCCATACCTGTTGCTGTTATTTATTTTTGTTTCATCCAATTAGGTTAGGTAGGTACATATACTTCCCACCCTCACGTCACAATGGCAACTGCTTGGCCTCGAGCATGGAGACTATCTAATTTGAACGAGTCGATGGAATTTCGACTGTCGAGGGTATTAGTCCAGAAAAGAAGAGAGCTAATCTCCGCCCTGCGTGCTGTGTACTCTGACTGTCCGCCAATACGTCGAGGCCATCGGCTGAATGAAACCTGCGGGGTTTATGAGATGCTGGGACGAAGGCAGGGAGTTCTGATGATACGAGAAAGTGCGGAGAACGACTTCCTCGTATGGATGGCACCGCCTCGCCGTGTGAGCGTTCCAGTTGCTGGTGTCGTTTAGGTTTCGGCTCTGCAGACAGACGCCACCAAAGCTGGGATGGGTATGACACCAAACATCCCTCCATCACTCCGACTCCCAATAACATGGGTCGAGGCAAAGAAGAGACGAACCTTGTGAGCGAGGCCGCCTGGCTGCTTGTCTATCATTACCCGTTGGGAAGTAGCCAAGCCGGCCGGGAGTTCGAATAAGGATGAAATAAGCCTCACTAGCTTCTTGGTGCGGGTCTTGGAGGAAGCTTGTTGCAGCCCACGGAACTGTTATAACTTATGGGCCCCTTTCTATGTCAACGGCATGTAGTTCCTGGTGGTTGGAGATGCCTAGCAGTAGTATTCTCTTATCCCCAATGGATGTATGTACGCAGTACTACTAGTCACTCACTGTACGACAGCACCGGCAAACAAAAGACAGCATCCCCGTGATCTTCAGCGTGCTAAACTCCCTTGCTTACCTTCCCCGCGGATATGGTCAGCAGCGGCATCCCCGCATTTTGCTTCAGCTCATCATGCCCTTTGGACTGTGGCGTGGTGCTGATTGGAAGGAAGTGTATCAGTCGAGGTCATTCAGTCATCAAGGGTGCTGCTGAGTAAAGTCCAGTCCAGTTTCCCCCGCACCCAGTCTTTCATGTTTCCTGCCCACCCCTCATGCGTAAAACACCGCTACAGTGGCATTGCAGCTTGCAGGCGGCGTGGCCGGTGACTTGACCTGAGCTGTCCTTGCACAAAGCCTGGCCCCGACTTCCGTCCTGTTTTTGCTCGCATTGTTCAGGTGATTGTCAATCCAAGGCCCTGGCCAGACCTGACCTCCTGTCGGGCTCGGGATAATGTTCGTACTCTATTGCCCCGAAGCTGAAAAGATTGACATCGATGTGCGTTTTGCCGGTGTGTAAGCCTTACCAGCATCCTCCAGCCAGCCAGTTCGGCCAAACTCTGGATCCCAAGATGGAATGCAGAGACCCAAAATTTGTCGTATCACATCGGGTATGGGGAGGGCAAGTGGGCTCCCCATCTTGGTTGCCCACAAGCTCAGAAGGGTCACGTAGCACTGGCAAGGCAATCCCCAATCTGCCAGATCTGATACCCACACAATTGTGCCAAACGGCTCCAATATTCACAGCATGACTTCAATGGCAGGTACATGTATATATCCATCGGTCACGCATGCAGCCATGTCACATCGTAAGCTGACGGAAAGCTGTTGCACGAACGACATCTGTCATCCTTCAAATGCCAGCAGGTAGCCAAGCTGGCCTGATTATCTTAAATTCTCCATCATATTGGCTTCCAAAATTCGAAAAAACAAAACAAGGCGTCAGAGAGCCCATCAAATACAAATATAGGGTATCATATAGCTTACAATGCTCATGGTGAAAAAAACCGAATCATGGCCACAACCGAAGGCCCATCCCATCCAACCCCCCTTTCTATAAGCCCTATCTTTTACTTAGGGCAAATCGTGTAATCAGGATGCGCTGCTCTTTTTCACAGCCTCGAAAACTTGGACACGCAGGTCTGTAACCTGGTCGATGTTCGCTCTTTGCTGATGCAGCAGCTCCTGGTACTTCTGTTTCCAGAACTCTGCGGTATCCTCCTCCGCCTCGACAGTACGCGCCTGGCCAGGGTTCTTCTCACCACGTCGTCTGTCCTTCTGCCAGGTATCATGAGGCAGAGTCTCGTGCAATGTATAATCACTGACTAGGGTTCCGTATTGGATATACCATCGGCACGTATATCTGTTGTACTCGGGTCCTGTTTCGAGGCGTTTGATGGACGGGCGATTTTTCGACCGAAGCAGGCAGCCACCCATAATGGCCGAGACGTTGAGAAGGAATACCTCGGCGCTAGGCGCCTTCTTCGCCATGCCATTGATAATCTGTTTTGCCAAAGCCAAGCCTTCGTCCACGCCACAGGAGGTGATCTTATTGTCGTTTGCATCATACCAGTCGGCAACGAGTATATCCGACACAAACCAACTCTCCACTATTGCAATGTTCTCCCTATCTCCGCCAGGACATTCAAACACGATCGGTGGTTTCTTCAACGCATGCGATTCCGCACTAGGGACGGCAGCAACGCCTTCTGGGCGTGCTGGGACACCCAGGGTGGGCCATATGGTCTCTGCTTCCATCGTTTGTATCGTGCTGTCCCCGTGGTCATGACTATGGGTGACGCCAAATGCTGGAGGTGGAGGTGGAGGCGTGGCAAGGCGAACGGAGCCTCCAACTCGCTCCGGGACCTGAAGAGACAGCCGGCCGGGGCGAGCAGTGCGCGATGCTTGAGACGGCATCGAGTCACTCGGTGCCGAGGTAGGAGCCGGTGCTGAGGTGGGCGTTTGTTGTGGCGGGAATACGATAGTCGGGGTTATGGCAGACTGTACAGACTCGGGGATACCGCTATCGACCATCAAACTTTGAGATGATCGGTTCACATCTGCGCTTGCCAGAGGCGTGCCTTCACTGATACGATTGATGGGCGGCCGACCACGTGTCTTACCCCCTGTACCTGCGCCACCGCTCCTCCAGGCAGAGGAAACAACCTTAGCACCGTGCCGTTTACTGAGCAGCTTTGCCCTCGAAGGTGTCAGCGCCGAACGAGGTTCATCTGCCCAGAATTTCCCATTCACTGGAGTCATGGCAGACTGCGGATAAGCGCTGAGCGGCGTTTGGGATGCATCGTTATTCCAGGTCGAGTTGGGTCCCGGCAGGATGCTGGATCTCAGTTGGTCGGGTGGCGGGAACATGAAGGTGCGGCTGCTGTCAGGATGGGCAGTCCATGGCGCAGTAGCCCGGGTCTCGCCACTCAGGGGAGGTGAGAGCCTGGGTCTTTGGGATGGAGACTTGTTCAAGTCGTCCTCGGGCTTTCTTCTACCACGCCTTGGGCGGATCTGAGGTAGCAAGGCGCGCAACGCCATGTCATCCTCAGCCGCCACACCATCTCGGCCCCCTTCGCAGATTGGATCCGGATCTGTAGGAATCTGAGTCCAGTATACGTGCTCACTGCGACCAATCAAGTAATCGAAGAATGCGTCCAGGTGCATCGAATGCATCCATCGCTATCTTGGTCAGTTGGATGTTTTGCGGCCCTTGCGAGCACAGGGGACGGCACAGGGGACGGCTTACCTTGAGTCTTACAGCATACTGCTGTATTTTCTGCGAGCTCTGGCCCTTGTCCTGATCAGGTGGCGTGACGCCTAGTCTTAATGCCAGCTCAGCCCAAGTTTTGAGCTCCTTCGTCTCGAGCTGGCTGATGAGCTCGTACAGAGTGAATGTGCTGAATGTTTTGCCGTCACTCTTGGGCGGGGCCCGAAACGACTCCCTCAGAGCCCCCGTATTCGTCTCCAGGGGGACTGCCGGGTTACAGTGGAGAATGAAGCTGACATAGGCGTCTTCTATCGTCGTTTCTGTTACTCTTCTGTCTGGTAAGGCAGGTCTGGTGCCTACGGCCCTAGGGGGATACAATAGTGATAGTTGATGGGGTTGCCGGGTGACTTGTATTCATTGTGACAGCCATCGGAGAAGGCGCCCTTGCCTTATAGGGAGTCGAGGGCTTTTGGTAGGGTTTGTTCAGATGGCGGATGGCGGATGGCGCTGACCTGGTTGCTCATGCGATGTGTACGGTCCAGGAGCTTAGCCCTCGCTGAGCGGCAAACAGCAGACTGACGGCGTTCATTCAGAACGCCTCAAGAGAGGTACGAGCAAGGTAAGGGCGAGCAATCATTGCATTTTCGGTGATAATTCAAGGTCATGCTGTCCCTCGGACCCCAGTACGCGAATCCAATGCAGCTCGACGGTCAAACGCGTAGTAACATGAAGCTAACACGGGGAGTGTTATGATTTTAAGGATGGGAGACGGGTAAGTTATGTAGTTGTAATCTAGGTAGGGTAACAACCAGAGGGCGACAACGGGGTTGGACGAAGATGTCGAGAGAGGGCGCGCGAGAGAGAGAGAGAGACTGGTGACTGTATATTCTGCAAGCTGCTGCACAAGGTATGGAGCTTGTTGTGGCTATGGCATGGCACGGCATGGAGCACCCGTTAATTGGGGTCGACGATGGTGAAAGGAGCCGTCTATTTTAGGGACATGGAACCCCAGCCACTCCCGTTTGGGCGACGTTGTAGTTTCTATTTTTACGCACCCGAGCGCACGTGACTTGACTCGGAGGGTACATGTAGTGAGGGAAACAACATTTCATGAACCCAGGCACACCAAACCAAAGCAAGGAGATGTTGCATCGTAAATGACTTTGATTCCCCCAATATGGGGCAAATGCAGCACGATGGGTTGCTGTTTCAAATTATATTCGAAGTGGTCGTGGCGTCCTGTTTGCCTCTTGGTGTACATAGAACCTGCCTACTAAGATCGTTTGCTTAGAGTCGGCACGCAGCTTTGTGGTTTTATGATATCCCTTACTTAGCACCCTACTCTTACAAGATATGATGTTGCAAAATGGATAGAGGAACATCAGGATTTGTCCGCGTACTCTCAAAACTCGGGCAGCGATCTAGATTAGACGAGTGGACAGCTGAGATCGCGGTGAAAAGAAGTGCCACCGAAGACTAAGTACGTGGAACATGTTGAAAAGCTGGCAGGCAGGTATGCCACAAAGACGGGCCGCTCCGAAGTGTTGTTGGATGACCGCATATGTAAGGACCGACCAGGTAGAAACTCCTCGGAAATCCATCCATGCCTTGAGAAGTTCCATCAAGACTCTCCTGTTGTCGAAAGAATAACGGTACCTACCTACTCTGCTCATGTCAGCGAAGGCTTACCTAGGTCAATTGCAGCAGATGAGTAATTGCTTGCAGGTCATGCACCTAGCTCGGCGGGCTGGGTAACCGAAACATTCCGCCCTACATGTACCAAAGATCAAAGTAGATAACCGTTCGGTAGATTGAGCAGAGATCCATCTCTCGCAGAAAGGACATGTGAAAGCAGCCCTCCCTGCTCCACGGGCGGTGAAACGCTTTCCCCCTAAGGCCCCAAGGCCCTAAGGGGTCAGTCGGGCAGTCGTGGCAGCAGTGCCGCGAATGCGGGTTGAGATTAAAAATGCGGGGGACACTCAGGGTCCAATCCAATCCTACAGCGCTGTCTACGCTGTCTACTGCATTCTTGCCCCTAAAAATATGTACGTGTATGTACAACAAGCGTCTGTCCCCAGTCCCCAGTCCCCAGCCAGTGCCCAGTGAGTGACCTCATGCCTATGCCCTATGCCCAATGCCTCTATGCCTGTGCCGCCGTTGGCATATGCGCTTTCCACCCCCAACGCCGGACCTCGGCTTCAATCAGGGACGTCGAGTCGCAGGAACAAAGCTACTCTCGCCTACCCGACCCGAGCGAGTAATAACTTGAAACCCATGGCATTGGTTGATTGATGCTAGCTTTTAGCTGAAGGTTTGTAGAAGTGGTCATCTTGCGGTAAGATCTCATATTGTTTACTCGACGACAGACCGACTTCTGGTATTCGCGAAGACGAAGACGAATACAATCAACATAAACCATCCACCCCGTGTCGTAAAGCTCCTTACCTCTCTATCTCAACGAATCCTCATAACGTCGCAGCGCGCTGGAAAGCCTGCACCTACTTAATCCTACAATATGGCGCCCTCAACCTCCAAGCCCGTACTCCCGCAGAATGACAATGTCGCGCACGCTGTCGCTGGCGCTGGCGGCGGTGTCCTGGCCATGATCTTGACGTATGTACAGTTATCGACTTACCAGTCTACGCACTCTTTCCCCCAGACCCGTTATCCATCCCTTGCACCCCAGCCAAACAGCAGACAGCAAACAACACGGCTAATTGACCGCGGTCCCATTCCAGATACCCCCTCGTCGCCCTCTCCACGCGAGCCCAAGTCGAGTCCTCCCGAGCCGAGACGTCCTTCCTAGCCGCCGTGCGGCACCTAGTCGCGCGCGAGGGCGTGTCGGGCCTGTACGCCGGCCTCGACAGCGCCGTGTTCGGCATCAGCGTGACCAACTTCGTGTACTACTACTGGTACGAGTGGACGCGGGCCTTCTTCGAGGCCGCCGCCGTGAAAGCCGGGCGGGCCTCCAAGAAGCTCACGACGGCCGAGTCGATGATGGCGGGCGCGCTGGCCGGGTCCGCGACCGTGATCCTCACGAACCCCATCTGGGTCGTCAACACGCGCATGACGACGCGCAAGCAGCACCTCGACGAGGCCAAGGGCGCCGGCGAACCGGGCGCCGCCCGCAAGCGGGCCCCGACCACCATCGGCACGCTGCTGGCCCTGGTGCGCGAGGAGGGGCCCCAGGCGCTCTTCCGCGGCGTCGTGCCCGCCCTCGTCCTCGTCATCAACCCCATCCTCCAGTACACGCTCTTCGAGCAGATGAAGAACGCCTACGAACGCCGGCGCAAGGCCAACGTCACCGCGGGCGTCACCTTCCTGCTCAGCGCCCTCGCCAAGCTCTTCGCCACCTCCATCACCTACCCCTACATCACCGTCAAGAGTCAGATGCACGTCGCGGCCCACGGCGAGAAGCGCGAGGGCATGACCGAGGCCATTCGCCGCGTCATCAAGGAGGAGGGCTACAAGGGCCTCTACAAGGGCATCGCGCCCAAGGTCACACAGAGCGTCTTGACCGCCGCTTTCCTCTTCGCCTTTAAGGATGTCCTCTACGAGCAGAGCGTGCGATTACGGGGCGTCATGGCTGCTAGGAAAGCTATCAAGGCATAAGAAATGCCGCTCTTACTATTATCGTATAACGAGTTGATCCTTTTTCTCTAGTGGCCCTTCGCTGGCTTGTTTTGTCTTCGGTTTGTACGTTTTCCGTGTACTTGCAACGTTCATTTGGTGCTTTTGGACTTCAAAGATAGAAGGAAGGGACTCTGGCGATCCGTATCTGGCTACACAAGAGACACAACTGTGCACACGTATTGAGGGGAGGGGGGTTCAAAGCCTGAGGGCCATACCCCGGGCTACGATTACAACCGCACATCCAAGATTAGTAGACAGTTTGGTGCTCCATAGACAACGAATCGATATATCTGATAAAATCTATTTGTCTTTGATTTATCTGATGAGTGTTGACACCACCCACTAGGTTGGGCTCGCTTCCTATGTGTACTTGCACGTAAAGAGTAGGCGCTGCAGCACTTTCAGGATCGCTCGAAAATAGTCTATTTTGATTATGTGGCAATGCCCTCCCTCCATGTACACTGCATACCACGATCAGGATTCGCTCTTGGGCGTCAGCTTAGGCACGATCCACCAATCATGGTACCCCTTTCCAGGCTGCGGCAGCTCAACCTTGAGCTTCAGATCGGCAGCATTCTCCCCTTCCGTCTCGATCGCCTTTTGCAGCGTCGTGATAGCGAGGCCCGCGAAGATGGTCGACTTCTGGCATCCCTTGATATTCGCCAGCCAGCGGTCGTGGCAGCCGACCGAAAAGGTCTGCAGGTCGTTCATGCGGCTCAGAGCCTCGTAGCCCTTCTTGGCGCCGCCGACGGCGTTTTCGGCGTACTTGAGCAGCTCGGTGATGGAGGTCTCGGGCTGGGCCGTGGCCTTGGTGAAGTCGTCGAAGGAGGGCAGCTGCGGCAGTCCGATGTTGACAAAGGGCTTCATGCGGATCTCGTAGCGCTGCTCGTCGTTGCTGTAGGGGCGCGAGGGTGTCTTGACGAGGTTTAGGCGCTGTAGCACCGTGTAGAGACAGCAGAGGCCGTCGGCGAACTCCCACGTGCAGGCGGCATCGAGCATCGTCACGCGGATGTAGGCGATGGAGCGCGTATAGTTTCGCTCCTTGGTCTGGCTCCACGCCGGAGATTCTTGGGCCGCAGTGAACTCCCGCAGGACAAATGTCTTGATACGATCGCCGTGCTGTGCTCGCGTTTTGGCCAGGTAATTCAAGTACCAATACATGCCTGCCAGCTCATCCGGCTGATAGACGTCCAGCTCAAAGCCCAGCTGGACGATCCACTCCATCTGGCGTAGTTTGTAGAGATATGCCCAAGAAGATAGGGGCAAAGAGTGTCCGATGTTACCCATTGAGGTTGTAAGAGACTTCTCATCCAAGCACACCTGCAGAAGACCGTCTATTTCCTCCACATCGGCCTGAAGATGGTCCCACTGCTGTATGCTGTGGCAGAGAGTCCGTCTTACTCTGCATCGGTTCTGGCAAAATATCCTATAGAGATCCAGATAGCATTCGGCGGCACGCTGACGGAATGTCTCCATCTGCACAGCTAACTGGTGGCGGGGGTCTGTTGGGACTTCTATTGTGTCGTTTGCCGGATCTAGTTGACGCGCACTGGGCAAAACCACGATCGCAAGGTCGTCGTCAAGAATCCTCCGTATACTATGATGCCCCAGTACGATCATGTCCTTGAAAAGCAAACCTTGTGTCATGGTTCGAATGAAAACGAGCGGCTGGGGGTTTCTCGCTTGGAACGTGGACACAAAATGCTGGTTCCTTATTAGCTACAATACGGAACATGCCTGATCTCGTAATAGCAGACTTACTAGGAGGCTTTGTGGGTCGACGTATTTCAGCACATCCATCGCATCCTTTCCATCCTGGAACATCTGCTCAAAATGGGTGTATGTGTCGTCGAAACTGAGATGGACAATGGGCCTGGGTGGCATAGTGCTCGCTAGGCGGCGCTGCATTTTGGTGCTGAATGCTTCGGGCACCGCCTTGGCTAATGCATGCTGCTTCTTGAAGTGCTTCATGAGTTCTTTCATCTGGATCCAGGGCATTTTCAGCGAGTCTGGATTCGACTTCCGCAGGGGAAACAGCTCCATAGCCCTCAGGAAGGCTATACGCAACTCCAGGCGCAGGTCCAAGGCCAGAGCTAGATCCTTCGGTACATCATTGCTAAGTTCTCGAAGGTCAGCTCTCGTCGCCTGGAGTAGAGCGATGACCTCTGCCATCTCAATGTGCGATAAGAAGTTGCGGTCGTAAGTGTTGGTAACAAAGTCTTCCTCCTGTGTCATGGTCAGCATGGGTCTGCGTAGGTTGTTAGCCCTAGTAGGTGACATGGCGGCATACCTCATAGTATAGTTCGTCTTTGACCACCTCGTTGACGCAATGACAACCCCTCAACATGCCAGCGCAATAAGCCCTCAAGACAAACAGGAACTTGGGCTGCTTGGCTTGAGATGCCGAGTCACGCAAAATGTCATCGAGCTCAGAGGCGCGTTGGGATCCCTCAGAAGCGCCTCCACATAGACGCTGGTCAAAATGGTCTGCGACAAAGGGTAGCCGAGGTGCCAGGCCATCTTGATGCGACGATGTTAGCTGAGAAACAGCAGATTGCCAAGACGTGACGAGTCCATACCTCTAGACATAACAGTTGATCAATAATGCCAAGAACCTCCTCGGGAAGCAGATCACGAGCCGTGTCGTACTCCTCGTCGAGGGACTCCCCTTCCTCTAGACACCCGCTGTCCATCTTAGGGTCCATAATCTGAGGTCGTAAGTAAAGGCACGCCAGGGAAGGTGATAGGCGCATTGCTCATACCTCGAGAGCCGAGACGGACTCAAACAGGGTGAAGTGGCCATCTTTGACGATTTGACCCGGCGGAAGAGCTGTATGGATGGATTAGCATACGGCCGTTCGTGGGTGGCCGGCCGTAACCAATAGATAGAGATGGCTCACTTTTTACAGCCGAAGCAAACTTGTCGGTGATGTCGAGGGCGACGATGCCCGGGTGGGACATGCTCGGAGGCGGCGGGAAGCCGTCGTCCATCTCTATGACTCTGGCAGGCGACTGCCCCGCCTACCTTTTGCGCTGTGCAGGCGAGAAGGGGGTTTTCCCTCAGAAATCGGTTGGGTCGCTATTTGTCCGAACGGTGCCTTCACCATCCGCTGGCTGCAACATGGAAAATAGAATCTAAGTAAGCGCAGAGGAAATCAGTAAAGGGAGTACGTGACTGGCAATGATTGCATGTTTCCAGTGTACTGTACCGTATCTAGTGGGGATGAGGAACCCCACGGACCGGTTTTGTGCAATTCGTGCAGGGAATTAGAGATGAACGATACTTTTCGAATCATACACGTTCTACCCAAGTATTGCGCTGGTGCCAGGCCACGAATTAAGTCTTCAGACCTACAGGCACTTCCAATCTCTTCAATTTATCACGCAAAGCAGCATGCACGGTATGGGAGGTATGGAACATTCGCAAAGCAGTCGGATGGGTGCATGTTATGTAGTTAAGCAGCTGGGTTGCAGCTCAACAAAATGGGGCTTGGACTTGAGCCTTGATTGATTCCCGGCATCTCTCTAGCCTGGCTTTTACAGTAAGGCACGTCAGCTACGTGCTGCAGGCGACCAAACAAGCCATTGAGTACGATTTGAAGAGACACAGAGAACGGTTCGACGATGTCTATGAAATGCTTGGTTTTGTACAGCTATACATTGACGGAATGCCTTGGAAGCAGCGCATCCCGTCCGTCTCTAATTTGACCTTTCTTCGTGGTATCCATCATGCGTGCCACCACCCTACTGCTGGGCAATATCCATCGCCCGCTCCCGAGTGTCTTTGTATCAATTGCGTTTCGATGATGAGGATGTCGTCTCTAAGATGAGGCAGACCCAGCGTTCGAGGCCATGCCGGAGGAGTTGGCGTCAACCAAGTTCTTGGACTCGCCCTGCTTGCCGTTCTGATGTGAGGGATAATCTATTAGTCACCTTCCCATCGCCACATGTCGCAATCGCCGGTCTTTGCTGCAACTTACCGACCACTTTGCGAAGCGCAAGTCGGTCTCGCCACGGCGCTCGGCTGCGATTCTCTTGTCTTCCTTCAGGCTGCGGCGCACAACGCGGGATGCAATCGCGAGGTAGCGGTTGTAGCTGGTGGAAAAGCACTCGGTTAGCTTCTTCTGGCGGCAGTGTCGGTCGTCTCTAGAGTGTCAAAATAAACCAATTGGCTTACCTGAGGCCGGCGGACTTCCAAGCGAACACCATTTTGACGGTCGCAGAGATTTGTATGAGGTTTGGTACGGGTGAGGTTGTTTCTTTGATTTAGCAGATCGACAGGGAGCTCCGGCTCTCTTGAAGCTGGCCTCGAAAAATCGCCGGCTGCCGTAACGCCGACCCAGTCACGTGACTAGCGCCTGCCCCAACTCCCTCACTCCATCGTTGCCCGAGTTATCTCATCAAACACCACGCTGATTTTAACAAAAGAGCGACATTACTGAATGTTTCAATTAGCAACATAGCATTGACTACTGTAGAAGTACCTAATGCTATAAAATAGCACCTTGATACAATGGTGTCTAGGTCTTAAGTAGATGCTCCATCAGTTCGAGCTGTCATCATTCTACCAGCAGTACCTAAACTACTCCGTATCCGAGTGTATGAAATTGTAGATGGGTACCAAACAAATGCGAGTATATGATTACGAATTCTGGTAGCTGCGGATAGTCTAATCTGAGGCCACCCGCCACTCGCCACTCTACTTCACCAACATCGGGTTGAGGAAAACTCTAGGGAATTTACTATATGCACAAATACTAAACTCGACTTTACAGCAGTGAGCTGAATTGTTGTTGGTACACGTCCAAGTCCATTGTCCCCGTCTATACTGTAAGGCCAAGCTCCTCCGCGTAAGGCAATGCGTGCAAATCACCGACGGCGGCAACAGAGGCCTTGCCCTCAAGGAGAGCCTTAGCAGCCTGTAGAACTTTGTTAGTAATTATCTCGGCAGAATGTGATATGGGGGAGTAACATACCGTCTTCAGCTGCTCGGCCGTAACACCCTCGATACTCTTCGCTGTCTCTGCAACCTCGAAGGGCTTGCCAGAGTGGACAATGCCGGAGCCAGCCGCGAGAATGGTGGAGATACCAGACTCGCTGGAGACGAGTGCGTCGAATCGCGCTCTCGCAACGGCCTTGGTAAGATCCTCCTTGCTAACACCGCCCTCAGCAATGCTCTTGAGGGCCTTGACAGCTTCCTGAGAAGCTGTGCGGACAGCAGAAGCGCTGCCGTTGACCTGGATGGTGAGAAGACCGGCATCGGAGTAAGCAAGGTTGGTGGCGGTGGCGGTGGCACCAGGAGCAGATGCTGCGGCCTTGGAGAGAAGAGTGAAGCCGGGAGCCCACTTGATGCTGGACTGGCCGCCCAGAAGAGAAGCGAGAACGGCGATCTCAGGCTTGAAGTTGCCGAAGCTGGAACCGGGGAAAGCCATGACCAGAGAGTTACCACCGGTGTGGGAAGTGCGCTGCTCGCCACCGTAGTAGGTGGTGGCCTTGGAGTTCAGGGTCATGGAGCCAGAGGGAGATGCGGGTACGTTCTTGAAGAACTGCTCGGTCCACTTGGAGAGGGCAGACGAAGTAGCTCCGTCACCAACCAATGCGATGTTGGACTTGGCGTAGACGGCCTCAGAGAAGGAGGCGATCGAGTTCTCATCAAGGTATCCCTTCAAGGGAGTCGAGGGCGAGGGGTACAGGGAGGCACCGAGGCCATGGTGGAAAGCGACGGAGTGAGCAGAGTCGAGGGCGAGCGCAGCAGCGTCAGCCTGAACTCTGGCCTGCTTGATGTGGATAACTCGGTCGACATCTTCCTGGTACTCGTAGGCTAAAAGAATGCACGCATGAGCATCAACCTTCATTCTTCAGGGCGTATTCGCGGCGCTGACTCACTGGTGAACTTGGTCTGAGAGACGGTCTCTGCCAGCAGCTCGGTAAAGTAGGGGATATCCTCGCGCAGGAAGCGTGCCTCGAGAACAAGGGCCTCTCGGGTGTGGTATGCGACCAATTGGCCTCCCAGAAGCTCAGCTTCTCTCTGTAAACGCAGGGCAGATCGCTTTTGTGTGTTCTGTACGCGGTGCAACTAATTAGCTCATTGCCGGACGGGGTGGGATCGTAAGGGAGCCGGGACGTGCCTTGAAAGCGAACTCCTCCAGACCAACGGTCAGGCCGGGGGCAGGCTGGTAACGGGTACCGGCCTTGGCGACGACGGCCAGCTTGGTAGTCGGGCCATGCGAATCTCGAGTGGCAGTCTTGACTCCGGCAACATCGGTCGTCTCGTACGTGAAGGAGGAGGGAGCGGAGGACGCAGCAGCAGCGTAGCCACGCTGGACAAGCTTGCTCGAAGCTTGCCTGCGAGCGGCCAGCTGGGCACCTCGTGAGAGAGCCGCTCTGGAGATCATGTTGACGGTAAAGGGATTGGTGTTCGTCGGCAATTGACGATTGGATGAGACGCAACGTTTGAAGGTCGAAATACGCTGGAAGCTTTTTTTCGGCTAAGGATCGCAACATTCAGGCAGGTTCCGGCCTGGAAGCTCGGGCCAGAAAATGTGGCTCAGGCTGAGCTGATCGCCTGCCAACTAACCTATCAACTGGCTTCAATTGTAAGTTACTGCATGGGAAACTCACTGTCTACCCTACTTACTGCAGGTCAAATAATGATTTGATGCATGCTGGTCTGGTGTTCAGGAATCACTGGACGAAAGAATGACGAGATGGGAGTAAATGCAATGACCCTTCTGCGTTGTACCAATTCCTGACTTGACCTGTATCCCATCTCTAAATAAGTGTTCTCGACATTTAGTGTTACGTAGAAATTGCATAGAGCATGAAGTTACATTGATGTATGTGAAGCTGGAGGTATGCAGCTGGGACTGAACAATACGCAAAATGTGGCTTGACAGCTTCCACTTCCACCACGAAAACAGCACCAACGAGGCGGCTCTTGTCACAGCGTTCTGAGATCAACTGCAAGACTGCAGCTCGCCCAATGATGTCACCCATCCATAATAAATATGTGCACGTGGTTTGTCACAGCTTGCCCCTACAGACAAATAGAACAATGGATTGCACCATTGCAACGACCAGGCGCTGTCAAGGCAGAGGCCATTGTTACCAGAAATCGACATGTGCTGGCCGAGTTTAACCTTACAGCATCTGTCGGGAGGCAGCACCTTAAAGAGGCTACCCTGAAGGCTGGCTGGCTGGCGCATAACCTCTCCAGTCTGGTGGGTACCTGTATTATAGAACATAAATTCCAATTTTTCTGCAGCTCATGCTGCCCGTAACAATCGCGACGACCAGACTATTTTCCGCAACGCGAGTGCATATTCAGCCATCCTACCTTTTTCTCCCCAATGACACTACGGTAGCAATTGTGGCTCTAGAGTTCGTGAGAGGATCTCTAGAAGCCAGGCGTTCAGGATCTCAACAACCCTTCTTCGGCGACTTCCAGTATTCCTTTCCTCACATCCCACTTGCACCTAATCGCAACCTACAGCACCCTGTCGCCGACTGCGCGCTCACACGTCAGTCATGTCGTGGCAGGTGGTGAGTCAAACCCAGCACCCCATCACGCCCAGCATCTGGCGCTCCTTGCGTCTTTGCCCTTGATTATCGAGACTCGGCATCTTTCGGAATCTATTGTCGCTAACACGACTTCTTCAACCCAGACAAAGAATGCGGCAGAACTCTGTGTTCTGCTCATCAGAGAGCTCTATGGCCAGCTGCCTTCGGTATGACCTGACTCCGCCATGATATGCGCCGACGACCTTGCATAAACTGACTTCTTTGCTTTTGCTATCGCAGCGCATCTTCGAGATCTTGATGTCCACAGGCCGTTCAACCGTACAACAGCTCGGACGCATTTCTTCCACAAGCCTGCGGAATGTCCGCCATGGCCTTGCCGTACTGGTACAGCAGAACTTGGTCTACCACTACACCGACTCGGACAATTCCCGAACGATCTACGAGGCAAACCACTACTACGCATACAACATTGTGCGCAATGGCAAGATTCTTGATTGCACGCACCGCAACTATGGAGAAGCTGCAAAGAGGATAGTGCATCTGGTCATGGCATCGGGTCATATGAGGGTCGGCAGCATCGTGGATGCATACCTAAAAAGCCATGGCAAGCTGGCAAACAACGTCAATGGCTCGTCGGAACCGACTAACGGCCATGAAAACGGCGATGACCCTTTTGATGACGCTGCAGAAGAGGAACCCCAGATTTCAGGATACCAGGTTCTGGACGACATTGCGCATCTTGTTGCCATTGGAATCCTCGAGCCGCTGAGCCCGAAAATGCTCCAGTCTCCCGAAGATATCAAAAGCGAGGTTGACAAAGACCTGATGAAGGCGTACCCCAGCGGTCTGCGTGGTAAGCAAAAGGGGGAACACGAATCAAGGGTTGTCAACACCGTCAGGGAAATCCGCAATAGGAGTCAACATCTCAAAATGCAGTTGGAACCTACATATCTGTACGGGTCCGGGGCCAAGCGTCGCAAATTAGCCAACGGAGACAGGACTCATGGGTTTTCTGCGGCTAACGACGATGATCCGATCGAGGTAGGCTTTCCCTGCATTACTATCGCTAGAAGCTCAACCCCCTTACTAATCTCTATGTTCAGGACGGAATTCTTCTACGAGTCAACTATGAGAAATGTCTCGTAGAGCTCCGGAACCAAAGACTCTGCCAGTTTGTCGACGACAATATTGGATACACCACCGCTCAGGTATACGGAGCGATGTTGACGGCTTTGAGCAAAAAGCTCTCTTGCTGCCAACCTGATCCACAGGATGATAGTATCGATCCTATGAATCCTCCGACGGTTACCACGATTGAAATTTTCGAGTATTTGAAAGCATCCGTGGATGTTTTTGGGGGAATTGGCAAGCCTTCGACAGATCAGATCAATGTCACTAGCGCGGAAAAGGTTGAGAGAAACCCACCCTCTGGGGACGGAGACGGCGACGAGGCCGGATATGATGCTCAAGCCTCCATCGAGGAGCCGGACGACGACGACGTGGACATGGAAATGGTGAATGGCCATCATCTCAATGGGACCCACGGTGGGGATGATGGGGAAGTATCTGGTCAGAACGGCACCAAAAAATACGAAGGTCTCGTTCGCAGACAAGGGACCAACCAAGGCGGAGCGTATGCAGCGCATGCGTCAACATTTGCTGCTTCTTGCAGAATCCGGCATTCAATTCGTTCGGCACAGTGGTACACGTGATCAGGGCGAGTGGACTGTTGATTTCGAGATTCTTATCCGCCAACTACGATTCTTGGAACTTGATACTATAATCGAGGACACATTCGGCAGGGAGGGACTTCGACTCATCAAGATCTTACGAGCAAAGGGGAAAATCGACGACAAGGCCCTGCCCACCATGGCTCTGATGCAGAAGGGCGATGTGCACATGAAGATGGTGGAAATGGAGCTGGCCGGCTTCCTCGACGTGCAAGAAGTTCCACGAGATAACAATCGCGTTGCGGCCCGGACGCTCTTCCTTTGGTTCTTCGACGAGCACCGAACTCTGACACGAACCCTCGATAACACGTACAAGGCCATGGTACGACATCTGCAACGGCTCGAGGTCGAAGGTCAGAAGAAGAAGAACATCCTGTCGATCGTAGAGCGGACGGACGTCCAGGGTATGGAACAGGAGAAGCTCAGCGGCGATGCTTTTAACGAGTATCAGCAGTTCCTCGACATCCAGAGCCGACTGCTGGGGCAAGTCAGTAAGCTCGATGATCTGGTGAGCGTCCTACGGGACTACTAGGCCCGAGTACCTTTTTTGAACTGCGCTCTCCTCTGTCTTCCGAGGTGCCATCACAGCCATCCTTTGCATAGATGGTGGCGTTACGATGGTCTAGTCAGTCACTACAGACCTCTCCTCTTGGCGGTGATTTGCTTTTCCCACTTGCATTGGGCGGCGTTGCATTTTGTCTTGGCCTTGATTCCCCCTTCAGTTTGCTATATAAGCGAACTTACCAATGTCATAAAAAAAGATGGGGGCAAAAGTGTAGATTATCTAGGTGATTCCCAGATAAGGAGAACCAATTATCAAGACGTGTCGTTAAATGACGGACTGTCGGCTAGTCATTCTTCTGCCAAATATCCCTGCTGTCTTTCATGGGTTTCAATAAGTTGTGATGTGCTCTTCCTGCCCTTTTTACTACTTAATGGCTGGCTGTAACAATGGGCTTTATCTGCCTCCCAGCGAGGTGTGTTTACAGAAAGCCGAGAATCTAGAATAGGGGCAAGGCAGGAATAGTGAATATAGGTCGTACCTATTTGTGACTACCATTACAGCTTCATTAAGAAGAAAGCAACGTTGGATGCGCTTACTTGTTCCTTGGGAGGTATGTGCTTTTACATCGAGGTCTCCTGAACTTCATCATCGATGGTTGTCACAGCAAATCAATATTGACTTACACCTCAAACAAGAAAAGAAGGAACCGGGCACATCACTCAGGTTGGAATAGTTTGCAATCGCTTCCAGAATTACTAATATACAATGTTTGTATTCTCGGTTTGATGCTGACCTGAAGAAACAGCTGAGCCCTTTTTGGACATTCAATACAATACGCCAGTGTGACAGTCCATGCCAATTTTTGTCTATAGTGTGAGAGTGAGAGACCCCTGTTCCTGTAGACCCATTTTGTTGGCCGTGATAATCATCACGGCGTATATGTCGCAACGGCCGAAAGGAAAAAATGTGGCAGTGTAAGTATACAGTGTGACCGGGTCGTCAATACCTGATAAACAGACGCCCCCTTTAAAAAACATGATACGCCCTTTTTCTCTAGCCTCTAGAGAGACATTGCAAGTATCAATCTGCTGTTGACGCCTTTCCTTATTTCGTAACCCTTCTATCACTTCTATTTGTGGTGATAGATCGACCCTATCGTTGTTGGTAAGGATTGTTGTCCTGTGGCCTGGGTGCGCCAAATTGACTTGTTGGCTGAGGACTTTGCAATGAATGTGGTTTGCTGCCGGAGAAGCTTTGGCCAGGCGGAGGGGGAGGATATGTGGTAGCGAAGCTAGATTGGTAGGCATAAGGGCTGTTTCCGCCAGTCTCGGCCTCTTCATCAAATCCAGGCTGTGTCACCTGTATGCCGGGCGCGTCACCTCCATACCCATGGTTGGGTAGTGTATCTCCCGCCTTACGGCGTCCACTACGCTGGCTTTCACGCTTGGTGAGGGAGCGGCGCAGGTCGTCAATTTCGTTAGAGCGGACTCTATCCATAGATGGGCTCCGTGGGCTCAGCGTATCCTCGCGTTGAGCAAGCCAATCATCTTCAGCCGCCAAAGCAGTGTTCAAGTTGGTGAGGTTCTGGGCCGCATTCATTTCAGGAGAACCAGCGATACCTCCAGCTTTGCTGGCATTGGAGAAAGTGCGTTCAAGCTGAGGAGGGACCAAACGTGCCTCTTCTTTGGCTTTGGCAGATTTCTTCCGCGCCTCGGCAGCTTCGGCATCAGAGACGGCCACAGAGTACGTTGGGTTTTCAGGAGCACCCAGAGCGTCACCTCCACCTCCGGGTCCATAAATTGGTACCCGCTTCAACGCCAAAGTGAGGGCACAAATAAACTTGGACCGGCGCGTGGCTCGTACCGCTTCGTTGTGCCAGTTCGACTTGTGCTTGATAGCAATCTTGAGGTTCAGCTTGTCACAGTCGCCGACACCGCCAATGCCAACCGCGAAATCGGGCTGGAAGTCGCGGGAGTTGTCCGGATGGCGCACAAACTTCTCGATCTCGGCTCGGAGAAGCTCGATATCGTCGAAAGTGGTATCAAAAGACACGTTGACGTCGATGACCTCCTTCATGGCCTTGCTGCGAGTGACGTTCTCGATCCACAGATTGTTCAGGACAATGTTGGGCACCTGGACAGTCTGCATCTTGTCGATCCTATAAAAGATGGTGTACAGAAGCGAGATTCTCTCGACCACGAGCTGTTCCTTTTCTGGGCCAGTGATATCAACGCGATCCCCCACGTCGTATGGGTGCTTGACGAACAAGAAGATGCAGGAGCCGAGAAATTCCTGGGTTGTAACCGCAAAAATGAAGGAAAGTGAAAGAAGCGCAGTTCCGGCAGTAGCCAAAGTGGTGATAAACGAGCTCTGGAAGAATGCCAGGAAAATGAAGACGACGATCAGAAGAACGACGAAAAGGAGGATATTATCAAACACGGCCAGAGCCTGGCTGATATCCTTCATGCTGTTCGTAATCGCTTTTCTTTCCTTACCAATCTCAACCACCTTGCGGATCATCTCGTCAAGACTGATATCACCGTTTCCGTCACCATCAATGGCAGCAAACGCTTCCTCAGCTTCGTCTTGGTAGTTGAGCCCCAGGACTTCAACGATGTCCTCAACGAAGAGAGCATCCTTGCCTTCGCAGACAAAGGACATCCAAATACGCTTGGCCATTGCCTCCGAGGTACGAGCCTTCTCAAGGGCCTCCACAACGATCGAATGCGCCGAGTTGGGATTGAAGACTTGACGTCCAGTAATCTCGGATGCGAGGTTTCCAAAAACGGATGTAACCTTATCACCAATTCGACCGACATTGCCGATGAGTCTCATCGGAGTTGCTGCGCCGTGTTTGCGCTTACCCTTCTTGCCGCCCAACATCATCTCGATACTATCGTTGATGATATAGTCTTCTTCCGCAAACTCGGGGCAGTACATGGGGAACAGCGTGCGAGAAGCATCGTATAGAAGACCAAGCAAGAAGACCTCTCGTTTAGAATCCTTGATGCGATTGGCGAACGATCTCTGATGGTAGGTGATACTGATCAGTTGCACAATCGTCTTCTCGCCGAGGAAGACAGCCGTGGAGACGAACAAAGCACCCAGTATAGTCTTGAGGGTGGAAACCCAGCCGACGGGATCAAAGTCCCCAGGGATGAGGTTCTTGAAGATCAGCCACGACGCCAGTGCCCAGAAGAATAGAGAGAGAGGAATTTCCAAGGCCCTGATGACGGTGGCATATTTTCGAGTACCAGCGCTAACGACGCCGCAGAAGAACATAAAGACTGGGGGCATGAGGTGAACGACGACCTTGGCTCCCCACAAGGTCAGCCAAGCCAGCTCGATCCAGAGGAACAGCTTCCACATGGGCGGCCCTGGAACAATTTCTTTGCCATCTTTGCCGCGGGTAGCCTGACCGACAGGTGTGTCCAGATTATCGGTCACAGCGATGACGACGAGGGGAACAGCAAGAATGATGCCGACGGGAACAATGTAGACCAAATACCGAGTAACGACAGAGAAGCCAATAATCTTGTTGTATATTCTACCCATAGCATTCACCGAAATGTCGTTGGAGCCGAGGGTGTCGCTTCGAGACGGGCCGGCGGGCTGTGCTCGGCGGCGCCCTCGGTGGAAGAAGCTTTGCTTCTCATTGCTGGTTGTGGGCTGTGCCGGCTCCATGTTGGGCAGTCCTTGGCTTGGTTTGCGAGCTCCTGTAGAACTGGCAGTGCTCCGTACAGGAGCCAGCGGGATTCCGTGTTCGTCGCCCGTCATGTTCTCTTGACTTGAGTGTGATGTGCCCAACTGGACGAATCCTCTTCCTGGCGGTGACTTTGGGGACCGAATCGACATCGGAAGGTGGATGTTTCAGACAGCCACCGGGGGTGCAGCTGGAGAGGTATCGGACGACGTAGGACAAGGGCTGTATAGTATGACTGACTTGCCTAGATATTGGCAGACCTAGGTGTCGCAGGATTAGGACATAGGGAGGGATGTGTGGTGTTTTAGGAAATGAAACGAAGGTTGGAGCAGTGCTTCGCCTTTGGGATGGCACCAGGCGATCGATTCAGCTGGCAGTCAAAACGAGAGTTGAAAGAACCGAGAGAGGATGGAGAAGAAAGGATCCTTGGACTTTTGAGCAAACGAGTGGCAGCGACCAAGGGAAGGGAAGACAGCCTGACCAAACTAAAAAAAACCGCTTTCAACGAGCGTGAAGACGAAGCGGTTGACGGAAAAGGAAGCCCGAGTGGAGAGAAACAACATGAACGATATGAACTGGAGGCGGATGATGTAGGTGTGTGGACTCTCCGGCCAGTCTAGTCTTTAAGCTGCGCCTTCGCGTTCGACTGTGTCTCCCCTTTGGATTTCAGCCCTTGCCTGCCCTTGCCTGCCCCTGGCCAGGTACTTACTCGCGCATGTATTCATTTTCCGCGCATATTGGGGCGCCTAGAAGACGTTGGAAAGAACCGGCCCCAGCCGACGAATGTTTGCTACAGTAAGTGCGGCTAACACGGCATTGGTTCTGCTACAAGTAAGTGCTTTCTTCGACACTGGCTCTCGCCTGCGCCGTCAAATCGTCTGTTCGCAAAGCATCCAATGCCCTCCTCGACTGAGCATGAAGACATCCGTAACAGGGCAAGGAAGGCATTGAGCCTCGAGTGCCCGCGTGGGAGCTGGGTCGAAATATTTTTAGAGTTGGCCCCGAGTCCTCGGTACAGTTCAGGGCCATCCAACTTTCTGGCCCATTGTCCAATTCAGCTTGCCCATCTACCCACCTGCCCACCTGCCCACCTGCCTACCAGGAGCCCCACCATCCCGATCCCTGCAGCGCATCGGTTTCATCATTCTGCGTTCGTCCCTCTGACTGGCCCGTCAGCAGCCATTGCCCCTGCATCGTCCGTCCGGCCAAGCTTTTTTCGCAGCCAGTCGCCCAGTGTCTTTTCAGCCAAAGGCAAAAGAAAGGGAAAAAACATGTTACATCTCCCCAGCTTCCCCTGAATGTGTAACTGGCTACTCACGTTGGTTCTGCGAGCGGCCAATTCTTTGTCAGTTTGTCGGATCATATGCGCAACATCTAGCAATCAATCTGGAATTCTCGTATCGAAGAGAAAGGATGAAAAACTTGTTGCATGCACCTCTAGGTTTATCCGGCCAGCCGGTCATATTATTTGTACATGTTGGTATCAAGAGAATTGCATCGTTGAGGCTTAGCTCGTGAAGGAACTTTCCGGAGTCACACTCAAGATTAATTAGTGCTTGAGTTGGACCCCTGGTTCGGTAAACACGAGCGCTTCCCCTGCTAGAGGTTAGGTAGTAAGGGCATTTGCCTGCACTGACAGGTGTCAATGAGGACATGCTATTATGCGAAAAAAGCCGGGCCTGGTAGGGGGCCGCGTCATGTTTATCAACAATATTCACGTCTTCCAGGTCTCTAACGTGTAGGCACTTTACTTTGCCTTTGCCAATCTTGCAAATTCCCTGGAAATCTGTGGTAGATCTAGCTCAGTCACCAACATAATATGTGGGCAGTGGTTGTTGATAGATAAACCCACCCTGACGCTAGGCATGGTAGAGGGCCAAATTGTGCCCTCTGGAGTGCTGGGAGGCTGCCTATCATTTGCTCTTCGTGGTAAAGGTCTGCGGTAACCGAAGCCGAGAGCTGAACTGCGACCCAGAAAACTTGCAGCAAATACCAACAGGAAGACGAACCTTAGTCACCTCGTTTGCGGACGATCAATCTGAGATCGTCAGATACCGACCAAGGATTTCGACCCTTTGCACAGGTAACCTAGGGGCAACCTCGGCACCACCGCCCGCACACTCTCTCCATCAGCAAAAGTTCCCCCGCCGCGGGATGGATATGATATACGCACGACTGGATACAATACATCGAGATAGTATCGAGTTGTGATTTGATATGGGTTCGAGCTCAGATCAATCATTTAGGTAATTTGGTAACGAACGTGCCCTGTGCCCCGAACAACCCACCTCACCCATCAACCTCTGGTGACGATGATGTTACCGCCGAGCCCACTCCCGCAAATTCCGCGATCCGGCTTCAGCACTATCGATTTTAGCAAGCCCCCCCCAAATGGACCTCCCACAGACACCGCAAGGGCCGCGGAAACCGTGATCTGCTTCGACGGCCTGGCGCCTCTGACGTAGTTGCGCACCGCCGATCGTCACGGCAAGGCGAGTTGAATGCCAAAATCAATATAGTCGGGACCTCTTTTGTTTTAGGGAGTGGGTGAAAATGGATCCCCCATTTCTTTAGTCCTTACATACGTGTACATACGTGTGTTCGAATACAGTACGCGACAAGAGTCAGCCAGTCAGCCAGTCGTGGGAACAAATAGGAATTGGAATAGAGCTAGGTAGGAATAGACGAGATTGGCGTGAAACGTTCGGTCGGCGTACTGTGGCCTGAAAATCCGGAACTGGTATGTCGAGTAGCTCGCTGCCAGCTGAAAGCCGAGTTGAGACCCTCGTTCTTCGATATGGTTGGTCCTAACCAGCAAGTTGGGCAAAAAGCCCCCTTTGAGAAATCCAGGGTTCATTATTCAATGTTTGGTCTGGCCTCCTGCCCCCGCGTTGGGCTAAAGAAGTACGTTAAGGCACAAGTAGCCTCGCAAGCCTGACATCCGATTGCTATCCCCTCGCGGCCCGGCTGCGCGGACAAAATAAGCGTCATCTTAAAGATAGTTGAAACGAAACGGCTTCAGTCAAATCTTAATATTACATTCCAGGCTCCAGTTGGATCCCGTGAGGTAAAATGCAAGCCTGGCTGCCTGGGACGGGTGCTCGGATGACTAGCCTCGACCGCTGACGTATAAGGGGTACGAATTGGTCATTCCGATATCGTCCTGAGCAGGTACCCCAAGAGGCAGGCAGCTATGTATGTTTCACTTATCAGGGCATCGCGTTTTTATTGTTATTGTGGTAGATGTTAGACAACATGCAGGCGCTCACTTCCCCTAATCAATTGTAAGTAATACCTGACCGGAGCAGACAGGATACTATGTACTGCATGTAGGTGTTGCACTAACCCAGGTCGGGTGGCACACGGCGGTATAACATTATTTGCTGGGTCCTTTGACCTGGGCTCCTCGTGGCTGAGAATGGTAGGCGTCTGCTCGCCTCACATCTGCAGGGAGAAAGGGGTTATCGCAAGTTGCCTGCCGAAATATCACTCAAAATCACGTCATCGGGTCTTATAGCGCTTCTTGCTGAGCGAATATCACGTGCTAGACCAGCTCAAGACAGCACATGTATCGTTGGTCAAGCCAATACGTTCAACCAGTATATGGGTGTTTGCTAGTGTTGGATCTTATGCATCACCTTTAGTCAACTACCTATTTCCTGAGCGGACCTAACGCATATCCCATGATTGAGAATGCTGCTTCTGCTCTGAGCCAGCCAGCTTCCAGGTCGTGCTAATGGTCAGGCCTCGGGGCATGTCCGCCGGCGGCGCGAACGTGACCTCGCCCTCCAGCATGTCGCCCTTCTTGTACGCGGTAGGCTCGTCCTTCTTGGGCTTGCAGACCAGGAGGCCTTGCTTCCAGTGCGTCTCCGTGCCGAAGGGGCCCGTGGTGAACGCCACGCGCTCCTTCTCCGACGTCGGGGCCTTGGCCCAGTCGTCCGCGACCGAGTCCGCGTTCACGGTCTCGTTGTCCTTGCGCGAGGGGGCGAAGAAGTTGTCGAACCAGATCAAAAAGCCGTCGAGGGCGTCAATGTCCTCGGTGATCTCCATGCGGAACTTGGCCGTGAAGGTCAGGTCCTTCTCGGCCAGCGTGTAGAGGTCGAGCATCTTGAAACCGGCGGGCTTGCCGCAGAGCGCCGACGAGGGCCAGTGCAGGACGCGCACGTCATCCCAGATGCCCGCCTGCATAGCGCGCATGTCGAAGCCGTACACGTCGCGCCAGAAGTTGTAGTTGTCTTGGATCCACTCGCTGTCCGCGACGGGCGCGATCCACATGTTGCACGACCCGGGTGCGAGCAGGCCGTCCGGCGCCAGGTAACGGTCGCGCGCCCACAGGACCGAGTTCATCATGGCCTCGTATAAAAGGCAGTATCCCATCCACTCGCTAACAATAATATCGACAGACTGTACGGGCAAAGTGACTTCCTCAATGCGACCCTTGATAAGAGTGATGGTTGAGGAGAGACCGGCATGAATAACGTTCTCTCGCGCCTTGTCGATGATGTCCGAGGCATCAACAGCCAAAACCCGAGCGGCTCCTGCCTTGGCGGCGAACATGGACAAAATGCCCGTGCCGCACCCGATATCTAGCACCGTCTTACCGGCGAAGATGTGCTTGTTGTTGTAGATGAAATCACGGTAAGACTCGGTGCGGACTGTATCCTTGAGCATGGTCTCGTGGATGTCTTGTTGGATCCTGTCAGTAATTTCAACTTAACGAGGGCGTGGGTAAACCACCAACCGTTTGTAGCATATGACTCCCAGTAGTACTTGCTCGCATCCTCCGGCTTCTTCTTGCCAGCCGCCACGGTCAAGGCCTTGTCCTTGGACGCGGCCGCCTCGGCCTCGGCCGCATCACCCCAGCGCTGGTCCAGCGTTTCAGAGACAGTGGCGCGGTAGCTCTCGAACTGCGCCGTGATGCGGCTGATTTCTTCCTGCAAATCAGCGTTGCGCTTCATCAGATCGTCCACGGCGGACGACTCAGCACCCGAAGCCGGGGCTTGCTCCGGCTCGAGCTCCGGCAGGTCAAACAGTCCGATGATGACGGCGTCATCCTCCAGGACAGGCTTCAGATACTGATCATCCTCAATCAGTTCCTTGATAATGTCTTGCTCCGACACAGGCAGACCTTCATGAACTCTGTGGCGGACTGATACATGTGATTAGTCATGGTTGTAGGGAACAAACTTGGGCACTTGCAATGACTACCATAAGTAGCAAGCGGGCTTTCGAGACGAGGGAGGAAAGACGACATACTATAGTTGACCAACTTGACACAGCCGTGGAAATCAAGTCGAAGCTTCTGTCGAAGTGCCAAGAAGTCGAAGCTGTGCGCCTCCTTGCAGTGGGCAAGCATGGCTACGACGTCAGGGAAGACGCGGTCGTCTAGGAGGGAGATAACCTCTTGGGTCTCCTCATCTTCCTCAACATCGTTCCAGCCCTCTTCATCCTCCCTAGAATCAGACGACTCCGAGTCGCTGACGGGATCTTCTGCTCTGCTAGGACGGCTCATGGTGGAGTATGCGTTTGTTGGGTTGGGTGCCGAATTACTCGAATTGTGTAATGACAGTTAACAACAGCAAACAAACAAACAAACAAACAAGTAGTGTCGAGTGTATGTATGTGTATAACAGAGCCCGATCTAAGCGAGCGGATTGGGCCAATTCGATAAAAATCCTCTGATCACAAAAAAAGCCCCAAAATTTCCAAGGTTGTGGTTGTCAAAAGCCGTTGCAGCCCCAGCCAATAGCGAGTCAAGGTCGGTTACTAGTGCTTGTTGCTGCTGGTCTTGTGGAATCGACCGACCCTCCGTCCGCTCAACAACTACCTACCTTTAATATCTGCTGCTTGGTAGAGCGTGACTCCGGAATACTTCCATGTGCACTCATAAATCAACTTTGTCGATGATCCGTCGCCGGGTCTCCCAGTATTGGAACAGTTGTCCAGTGCCTACATCTCCCGGCTCAACATTCGAGTTTGCCATCATTGAGGGGTAAGCAAACCAGGACAACCTGTAAATACTTGGGTAGGTATCGACCAGCATGAGACGGATTGAGTAATGTAGCCGACGAAGTTGACCCCTTTCTTATGTACCAAACATCCTCGAGGCCATTGATGTTTGTAAGAAGAGCAGTGATGCATACTAGCAACTTTTGTGGATTGAACTTGAGGGTATCGACGACGGCTTGGCTTGCAAAGACCACAGGAAGCATATGCTTGTTTTCCGGATGTATTTCCTCTAATCCACCTCATTGTCATCATCTTCCTCATCCTCGTCCTCGTCCTCGTCCTCGTCCTCGTCCTCGTCGCCTTCTCCATCTGACACGGTCTCTCCAAGCCCCTTGAGCCGTTTCTACAAGCATCATGTTAGCAGACACGACGAGGGACATCACGACAGTAGTAAGCATACCTTGTATTTCTCAACCTTTTCTTCTAGGTCGCCAAACACCATGAGAAGGTCATCGAGTTCCGTCTGGACGGCGGCCTTCTCCTCATCCTTTGCCTTCAACTGTGCTTCGGCCTTAAAGAGGTGATGTTAGCATGCTGAGGGACGGCAGTGGAGTATATCCAACGACTTGCCTTCTTGGTGTTATCATCCCTTTGTGCAATTCGCTTCTCGAGATCTGTGACCTGTTTCTCAAGCTCAGCAACCCTATCCTCCGCTGCCTTGGCCTTGGCCGCGGCCGCAGTAGCGCGCGCAGTTTCGGCATCGAGTTTCGAAGTGTGTGCTTCTTGCGCCGCCTTGAGAGTTGCGGCATGCTCTTCTTGGGCGGAGCGAAGCTCGTCGGCTTTTGCCTTGTTTGCCTAGTACAGTCAGTAAGATGGACCAACACATGGCTTTGACACCTGCTTTACCTTCATCAGGTCAGTCTCGAAACGGCTAATAGTAGCACGGAGATCCGCCATATCCGCTTCTGCACGCCTTTGCGCACGAGTCGTCTGTGCCTCGGCTGTCTTCTTGACTTCTGCGACCTCGGTCTCAGCCTTCTTCTTGGCCTCAGCTAGTTCCGCTTCCGAATTTTTCTTCGCATCGGCCAATTCGGTTTCTGCGCGTCTTTGCGCACGAGCGGTTGCTGCCTCAGCTGTCTTCTTGACATACTCGAGTTGGCGCTGAAGTTCTTCTTCCTTGGCACGATGTTCCTCGTAGATCTTGTCGGCAGCGTTTTTGGCTTCTCGGCGCGCCGCTTCTAGCTGCCGCTGGTAAATGTCCTCTTGGGTCTTCAGTTGTGCTGTAATCCGTCTAGGTGCTGTTAGGAGCTACTCATGTAGTTGAAAGGAATGAAGCTAATCACTTACTGAATTTCTTCTTCGTGGCCTCGTTGAAGTGCTTCATTGATCTCCTTGATCCTTGCAAGTTCGGATGCGGATGATTCTTTCGAACGCCTATGGTCGGCCTGCTCCTGTCCTAGGCGCTGATCGGAAGAAGTCACGTCGACCAGAGCCGACTGTAGAGCACGCTCCTTCTCCTCGAGCTGTGCGCGGAGAGAGTCCACTAACTCGCGTGAGATACCTTTTTGCACTCCATTGGTCACCACGGAAATCTCCATACCAGGCTCCCGATCTATCCCACGAAGGATTCGACTGTAATTGTCCTTGAAGAAGTCCACAAAGGTGGCGTCAAAATAGACTTCCGGGAGGTTCCCGGAATTGTCAAGCTTCTGAGGCATTACTTCAAAGTCTCGGATGAAAGGGTGGCTTCGAAGCTTAGTCAAGACATCAATATACTTTTCTCGTGTCATCCGTTGAAGTAATACATCGTGGAGAGTAGACCTGGGTATAGGTGAATCCTTGGTCGAAAACTCATAGCAAACGCCCAGGAGCATTGCGCAAAGACCCTGCACAAGACTGCCATTGGGGGCCTGGTGTACTGCCTGGGCGATACTCTGGATATTGCTGCCTTCACCGAGGAAATCATTCACACCCTCGAGATCTTCAAACAGCCAACCTAAGAGCAGCATGAGATATCCAACGGTTATACGTTCATCCACTGTACGCTCCGAGTTTGGACGGGCAAGCCCACTGATTAGATGGGCGGTAATGGTCTGAATGCTCGTGACCACCTCCTCGCCACTTTCAGCATCGCCTTCGGTAACTGACATAGCCAGGGCCTTGGCCTCCGCATTGTCGTAAATAAGATGCATCAAGATGACGGAGGCAAACCAATGCCGATACGGGTCACTTGAAGTGACTTGGCCCGACGGCTGCAGCAGGGTTGACAAGACATTGGCGGTCTCATCTCTCCCGGACGTGTGGCCATCGATTGCTCGCCGTAAAAAGTGAAGTCTGATCTCAGGATGGTGGAAGAAGTAGGCCTTGATGCATTGACATGCCGCCAGTCGCAAGTCGAAAGCTTGAAGAGCCGTGATGCTAAGTGTGAGGTCTAAGAGGCCGTCTATCACATACACAACTACAGGCCCGTTGGCGTTGCCGTTCTGGCCATTCATTGGCATAACGTCCTCTAAAACAGACGGCACTTGGAGCTGCGCAAAGCTCTCTTGCAACTTGGGGTTCGCCTTGATAATGTCGGCACAGGTGGAAAGGGCCTACAAGCATCTACGATTAATCAAAGGAACAATCAGGGACTTGGGCAGAATATTCTCACCTCCGCTCTAATAAAGAGCTCTGTGGTCTGAGTAAAAGCTAGTTGCAGAGCATGATATAGTACACCGTGTTGCCAGAAGGCGTTTTGGTTTTGAAGTGTTCCCACAGCCCCCTGCACAAGGAAAAGGCGTATGACAGCGAGCAAAGCGTAGATATTTCTGTTCCCCTGTTGCTGAGCCCATGTCGCCATTTCCTCCGCTTCTTTTGGTGGCTGGTAGCTGCTCTCTAGGAGTCTGGAGAGTTGCAGAACGCATCCTGTCTCCCGGAAGGCGGACTGATTGGACGCATTGAGGCGCAACAGGTTTGCCAGAAGGATGAGGCAGTCTTCCACGACACGGTCACCTTCAACCAGCCCTCCTTCTGCCGCGATGATGGCAAAGATCCGCTCGAACGCATTCTCGAAGGCCACAAGCTTTTGTATGTCGGGATTCGCGGGAGTCAGGTACGTGAGTAGCGAAATGGCTTCGTTGCGAACGGCCTCGCGTCGTTCGTCCAAAACGGCCACCAGCCTCGATATGCCCAATGGTGCCGTGAAAACACACTCCTCGGTCCTCTCGGTACGAGCAGATAATATAGCGGACAGCAGTTGCAGCGAATACAGTCGGGAGTAGAAGTCGGACGTCTCGAGGAAGTCGAGCAAAAGGGTGACGTTCTCCTGGCGCTGGGTGAACTCGTCGGCCAGCCAAAGCGCAATCTCCTCGGAAGCTTCTGGGCTGTCCTGATTCGGGTTAAAGAGCATTAGAAGGGTCTCGAGGACCACCTTGACGGTATCGACATCTTCGCCATCTTTGGATAGGCTTCCTATCAGGCTTCTTAGGGCCCCTGATGCTACGGAAGCGGGATACTCTTTTGCGAAGCTTCGTAAACCAAGAATGGCGGCACGGCGGTCTTCGAGAAGAGTTGCTGAGCTGAGGCGGCCGCTGAGGACGGTGATGGTTTCGCCGACCGACTGCTTAGCAGGCGCGGTCGCGATGGAGGAGAACATGGTTTAGAACAAACCACTGGACATGTGCTCTTCTATACGTCAATGCCATGAGGCAAGTGATCACCTGCCGCTGTGCATGTCTCGGCTTAGATCAGGGGTGGGAATGGTGAAGCCGGGGAAAGCTGGGGAAAGCTGCTTGGTAGCCTCTTCTTGTCTTATAGGTAACAATTTCTCGAGGACCATACTATGTCCGGTCGGTATTAAAAGGAGAAGAGGTTCAGCTGCGTGCATACATATGTCGAGTACTTAATGCATCGTGGCAGTCGCATATCAAACAATGTAAGGTTAGGTGCGAGACTAGCACATTGTACATTCGATGTTCAATTGGTGACCTGCAAAGCTAATGTACCTAACTTCAGTACATACAGCACCTAATGTATGAGCTGGCCAGAACTATGCGGCAGCTGACGGCGCTAATTGGGCAGGCTCACTGTTCTCGCAGCTCCACGTACCCACTGTACCTAGCACTTATCAATTATCGATAAGAATTTACCATGGATCAATCGGTCGCGTTGCGCGCAATCCGGATGGATGTGTCTAGCTTTTAGAAACAGCCTGAGCCTTTCTCATCCAAGAACATACTTTTAGGTGGACAATACCATAGTGTTTTTGTCTCTTTCTATATCGCCGCACCCCTTTGCGGTCTTTATCCGGCGACCTGCTGTCCCTTTATTCGAGTAATTGGTACCTATCATCGAGTGCGCCAACTTTGTTCAAGCCCCATGCGCCGGCCGAACACGAGGCTCCCGAAAGCTGACACTTACGACAGTGTCTGCGATCACCACGTCGCAATCGCACCACGTTGATTTCAGCGGCCCAGTCGCAGCTTGATTACGTGCCACATAGATCGAATCGGTTCTCGAATCAGTTCTTGAATCGGTTCCTGCATCACCACTAGATCTCCTCTAGACTCCCCAGCTTTCCCATCTCGTTCGAAGCCCATCTAGGCAACCGACTCGAATTTCGCCATCATGGGTATTCCAGCAGCTTTCCGTTGGCTTTCCAACAAATACCCCAAGATCATCTCGCCAGTGATCGAGGACAAACCCATTGTCATGGAAGATGGAACAGTCATCCCCGTGGACACCACCAGACCCAATCCGAACGGCGAGGAATTCGACAATCTCTACCTGGATATGAACGGTATTGTGCACCCTTGCTCGCACCCTGAGGATAGACCGGCGCCCGAGGACGAAGAGGAGATGATGCTGGAAATCTTCAAGTACACCGATCGTGTTGTAAACATGGTTCGCCCCAAAAAACTATTGATGATTGCTATTGGTATGTCCTGGTTCTTTCGCAACAAACCGCGAGTTTACGTACTGACCTGTAGATAGACGGCGTCGCGCCTCGTGCCAAGATGAACCAGCAGCGCTCCCGCCGTTTCCGTTCTGCGCAAGAGGCCCAGGAGAAGGCAGCCGATAAGGAGGAACACTACAAGATGCTGAAAAAGCAGAACGGTGGTGTGTTGCCCCCGGAGACGCTCGAGGCCATGGCCAAGAAGGCTTTCGACTCCAACAGCATCACTCCGGGAACCCCATTTATGGACATCCTGGCAGGCAGTTTGAGATACTGGTGTGCCTACAAGCTGAACACCGATCCTGGATGGGCAAATATGAAGGTTATCATTTCTGACGCTTCTATCCCTGGCGAGGGAGAGCACAAGATTATGAACTTTGTCCGTTCGCAGCGCGCTTCGCCAGAACATGACCCCAATACGCGGCATGTGATTTATGGGCTGGATGCCGATCTAATCATGTTGGCATTAGCCACGCACGAGCCCCATTTCCGCGTTCTCCGTGAGGATGTCTTCGCCCAGGAGGGTAAGGTTAGGACCTGCAAGATCTGCGGGCAGCCAGGTCACGAAGCGGCGCAGTGTCGTGGTGAAGCAAAGAAGAAAGATGATGAGAAGGATAAGGAGATGCCCTTGAAGCCTTTCATCTGGCTGCACGTTCCAGTTCTCCGTGAGTACCTTGCCGTGGAGCTTAGCGTCCCGGGATTGCCTTTTCGTTGGGATCTCGAGCGAGCCATCGACGATTGGGTATTCATGTGCTTTTTCGTTGGCAACGATTTCTTGCCCCATCTCCCTGCCCTTGAAATCCGCGAGAACAGTATCGACACTCTGTCCGCCATCTGGAGAGATAATCTCCCCATAATGGGAGGCTATATGACCAAGGATGGCGACGTCGACCTAGAGAAGGCGCAGTTCATCCTGAACGGCCTGGCCAAACAAGAGGATGCTATTTTCAAGCGCCGAAGAGAAGGGGAGGAAAGGCGAGAGGCCAACGCCAAGAGGCGAAGGCTTAATGATGAAAGAAATGGCCGCTTCAACAACCAGAATCGCAACGGCAATGCGGGGCTTCCTGCCTCACTTTCTAACACTATGACGCATGATATGGTCATCAACCGCAACGCGGTCCCGGATGCGAATGCGGCGAACAAGAGTGCCGCTGCTGTTCTCAAGAGCCAGATCCAAGGACTTATGCCCAAGGAAGCGGCCCAAGATGGAGCGAACAACCAGGACTCGTCATCTGCTCTAGGCAAACGAAAGGCCGAGATGATTGAGAATGACTCAGCGAGTACCCCAGGCAGTGAGGCTCAAGCCGAGACCCCTACCCCTGCCAAGCCAGACCCGTCTGAGGATACCGTCAAATTGTGGGAAGATGGATATGCCGACAGATACTACGAACAGAAGTTCCATGTTGATCCCAAAGACATCGAGTTCCGGCATAGCGTGGCTCGCGCATACGTCGAAGGACTCGCCTGGGTTTTGAAATACTACTTCCAAGGCTGCGCAAGCTGGGAATGGTACTATCCATACCACTATGCACCATTTGCTCAAGATTTCGTCGACATTGTCAAGACGAAGATTGACTTCAAGAAGGGCAGAACATCGAAGCCCTTCGAGCAGTTGCTCAGTGTGCAGCCGGCTGCGTCAAAACATGTGCTTCCGGAAGTCTTCCATGATCTTATGACTGACCCAGAAAGCGACATTATTGACTTTTACCCTGAGGAGTTCGAGATCGACCTGAATGGTAAGAAAATGGCATGGCAAGGCGTTGCGCTGCTACCATTCATCGATATGCCGCGTCTTCTTGCGGCGGCCGAAAAGAAATATCCCTTGTTAAGCCCGGAGGACCGTGCAAGAAATGAGCCGGGAAAGGACGTTCTTTTGCTCTCTGAGGCCAACCAGGAACTATATGACGATGTTATTAGCAATTTCTACTCCAAGAAACAAGGCGCTCCAACATGTAAGCTTGACCCGCGAGCCAGCCAGGGTTTGTCGGGCGTCATTGAGAAGATGCCCGAGTATCTCCCGCATTCTGATCTGAAGTACCCACTGGAACGCAAGGCCTTCCCCGACATTGATGATGATCGATCTTTAACGTTAGTATTATGTATTAACTCCATAATATGACATTCAGCTAACATGTTTTTATAGTGTCTACTACGAAATGCCCAAGAGCAGCCATACCCACAAGTCGATGCTATTACGCGGGGCCCAACTCCCAACCCCTGCGTTGAACAATAGTGATATTGAGGAGCTGAAGGGTAAGATGCGGAACTCGGGCCGCAGCCACGGCGGTGCCCCTCTAGGTCGGGGAGGCTATGGCGGCAACAGAGGGCGCATGAACTATGGCCCTGATTCCCGTGGTGGACGGCAAGATAGGCCACGTTATAACAACAACAATGGCCACCATCAACAGCATGGGTCAAATCCGTTCCCGGCACCACCGCCGGGCTGGGTCCCACCGCCAGGTTTGATCCCACCTCCCCGGGACAAGCTGGCTTTGGCGCTGGACTGCCGCCTCCGCCGCCGGGTGCGTACGGCGGCAACTACCAGCAGCCGTACCAGCAGCCGTACCAACAGCCTCCAGGTCAGTACGGTTATCAGGGTGGCTACCAAGCACCCCCACCGCCCCCGCAGGGGTATGCCGGATATAACCAGTATGGAAGAGGTGGCGGCGGCGGCCAACGATCATATGATCATGGCCGAGGCCGAGGCGGAGGTGGCGGCTATAGAGGTGGACGGGGCTACAGGGGATGAACTAGCTGAATGGCATCGGGGTACCTGGTAACGGGGGTGGTGCGCAATAGCTGGCAGGAAGACAGCCAGGATATGTAGGATGCAAACAAGTATCTAAACTCACGGGCCATCGACTGTTTGCCCCAAACTGATTGATCCCTGCATAATCCATTCGATCGCCAGGCAGCTGGTCCAGATGCGATGTTCACCGCCTTTAATGCGATCATGTACTGGGAGCATGCGGTTCCTGAATCCTGCTTGATGTGCAGGAAGAGCCCTTTACTATTCGACTCTTGCATCTATTACAATATATATACACTGCTCTTCGGATATAAAACACGCCCAAGCTCACTGGTGGCTGCACGCTACACGTAGATGCCGTGTTATATTAGCCGACTACCTACTTACCTAGTAGTACTAATCTTTGTAGCTTGTAGGTAAGATGTAGGCCCCGAAGGCTAGGATAGGCCCCGAAGTACACCAAAATCGGTCCTTGGCCATGTGGGTAAGCTTATTAGACTCAGTCAGTGCAATGCCCACATGTTCTTGACTGCTGCGAGCCTAGCGGCAGTAAGAACCTTGACGAGCACGCAAGGAATGTTGCGTCGTTACGCCATTGTGTCTACAGTTGCAGAGCGTAACATCGTGTGCCGTTCTTTCTTCTTCTGTTGTCTCCAACGCATCTGGTAGAATCAAAGGACCCCGGCAAATGCTCTCTGTAACTCTTGTGTTTCACCCTATTTGAAGTGACACCGAGAAGCAGCAAAAAAAGAAAGAAGAAAAAAAGAAAGGAAACCAAGGCCGGCGATCATCGAGCAGTATTCTGGCCCAACAAGAAATTAAGTCGGTCAGGCTCTGATGAATTTCGAGAGCCCCCTACAGACCATCTGGCCATACCATCCATGCACCGCGGAATGTGGCTGAGAGGCCTGCCTGCATCCTGGTTCTTAGGCTCCCGAGCTCCCAAGCTTCCTACCCAGGAACCCAGGAACCCAGGAACCCAGCGCACAGAAACCGCTCGTGCAGGCAGTGCAGGGACCCCCGCTGGCCGAAGCACAGAAGTCTAGCGATCGCTGCAACGCTAGCCCGTCAACCCAAGCAGGACGTTTTTTTTGCTTCATCTCGCAACAGATACCACTCCGAGAGATAAAGTATGTAGGTTATATGTATGTAATATTAGTGCTGCAACCAGAATGGAGGAGAGGAGGAACCGAAGAAATGAACGACCACGCCAGGGCTCCGCGACCCGAGGGACGTTGCGTCCGTCCGCGACGAGCCGGCCGTCTCTGCGTTCCGCGCTCGTCAGGAGTCAAATCAAACAAAAAAGCCGGCAAAATTACCAGTGGGCACATAACTTACATTTGGTGTCACTTTTCTTCAACGCACGCACGGCTCATTGGCGTAAAGGCTCAGTTCCCCCCGCACGCCACGACCTTTTGTCCTCCTTCAGACTAGGAGCCGGGATTAGGGGCCCTCGTCGCTGGGAAATTCTCGAGCAAACCCAACGAACGGATCGATTGATTCCCTCAATACCTAGGTTAGTTGATCAAAATCGAGCTGTCGGGGGCCGCTTTACGAGAGGCCAGTTCTCCGTATCCATATCGTACCTAGAGCCTAGCCTGCTAGCCTCTGCCTGCTAGCTTCGCTTGCCGGGCTCCTTGTCGTTTCCTGGGTTAGGCTGTTTGGGACCGCTAAGCTGACGGATCTTCCCTTTTCGTCACGTCGATGCTCGCGAGCCCAACCCGGCACTGTCTATCAGATCACTATCCCAGGGTCTGCCGAGCTGCACAGTTGCGACACCATTCCAATCAATATACCCACCCGGCCTCGATCCATGCACGCCACTAGTAATAAACCACTGCTCGCAGTCGCAAACAAACAACCGCCATATACCCCAGGGCCCGTTCTCGAGCTGCAAACTCCTAAAACACCTATCCTGAACTGACGTGTCACCCGGCGCATTCTTGTTCCTTATTTTGCATAGCATACTCGCTCCCAAACCACCAACGCCGGCACCTATCCGTCGAGTCGATTCAGGTCCGCGCACGCACGCACGCACGCACACGAGATCCCAATCACTACGCCGCAAGCACCCCCAGCGCAAGGTGCCCTTCCGAGTTCCTGCTAGTCGTACAAGCCCCGAGACATACCGCCCTATCATTTGCGACGAGTCTTTGACAACCTCTCCCCTCCCAACCCTTCCGCTTGTATATGGCACCGTCACCATGACGAGTGGCTTCTCGATCTCGAGCCTACGGTTTACAAGATGAATGGCGATGCGGGCCTCGTGGGCTGCTTGGTCGAAAGACTTACTACCAGGGTACACTATATCATAACTCCTTTTCCTTGACGGTGACAACATGCGCTTTGGGTTGGCGGTCCCAGCGGAGGACCTGGCACAGTCATTGTCCGCCTTGCTAATGTAGCTTCCTGCCAGCTCCCACATCGTACCGGCACGCATGCCCAGGACCTACGTCAGGATGAGATAGCCGTTATTACCCGCCAAACTCTGATCAAGATCAGCTCTTCGTCGGTCGCAGTCGTGCTGGATTCCCTTGTGACGCTTTTTGGAAGAATTGGGTCGCCCCTATAAGAGCTTCGTGACGCACCCAACCCATATACTTCTATCCGAGCTTTACGTGTTAGCATTGGCCGCCGATTGCTGTCGTGCGAATTGGAAGGAGCAGCAAGATGGGGGCGATGCCAGAAACGATGCGGCATACCCGAATGGGCGGCCGCCTTCCGTCGCTCTCAACCTGCAGCGGCTCGACAATGCCCTCGTCGCGAGAATACTGGACCATTTCAAGCATATGCTCGAGCCTTTACCCGACGGCTTCTCGCTCCCTGCGCGGTCGATATTAGACGAGGATACTGCGAAGGAGGTCCTGGACCCAAGATACGGAGAACCTCTTTCGCGGGGGGTGTCGTCAAGCAGCTCGGATGATACTGCCGAAGGCAGCGGCGCCAGCCACCTGCAACCCCAAGATGTCGAGCCACATATAAGGTCAATCTGTGAATTTCTGACCGCATCAAGCTGGCCCGCGACGTTCGAATACTTCAGGGCCGTGATTTATACAGTTCGGGCAGCGGTGCCCGTTCAAGCTGGTGCGCCGCAGCCGCAAGCCTTGGCCGAAGATGAGAGGTTGTCTTTAGTGATCTTGCGCTTGCTCTCATACGCTTGGCTCGACAGCCAAAAGCTGGGACAGGTCATTCAGGAACTGTGTTCTAGCTTTCTCCATTTCCGAAAGCCTTTCCAGAGTACTATTGCGATTGTCACTCCGCTTATGATTATACGATGGCTTGATCGGTATCCCCATGAGTTTGTCAGGTTACACAATCAGCGTAGGAGGCTGGATGGTGGTGCTGATACGCTTTTCGACATGACGCAGACCATCACTGACAGCACCAGGAGGAAAACGATGCTACAGCCCTTGCAGATGATGCTGCTCTTCCTCGTACCCGAAGTCTTTGAGGTGGCCAGTAACTTGCGAGAAGCCAAGAGTGGCAGTATGGCCAAGAAGGTGCAATTCCTGGACACCCTGAGAAAACAGCTAAGAAACCAAAACGAAGTCGCAGGATACTGCTTGGTGTGTCTATTGCGTGCAGCCCGTCATTTCGATGTCGATAGCGACGCCGCGTTTGTCAGTTATGCCATGGATGTCCAGGATGAAGTACGAGATGCCGTGTTTCGCAGATACTCCCCCAGTTTAGATGGCAGTGGGTTCGATCAGGATCTGACGACAGCTGCTCTGATCAGTCTCACTCATCTCAATTTCGAGGGGTCTGTCGAGTCTCTAGTCCAGGCATGTCTGCACTCGTCTGCGCCGCAAATGTTCAAGATTTCCTTGATACAGGCGTGCTCTTACTTTGCGCGACAGCGACGAGCTGAACAGTACCGCCCCCTTTTCCTTGAAGTCGCAGGTTTCATTCAGGAACAGATGAAGGTAAATTGTCTTGCCCCCATGAACACTCACAGTATCGCTCTAATTCAAGTAGACAATGCTTGCCGTATCAACGGACATGTATCTAGGCGACCATACCTCGCAGCGCAAGGCCTCGGAGACCAGCGCGTCCAATACCGCTATGATTTGCACGATTCTGAAGTTTTTGGATGCATCACCGACAACTCTTTTCGACAATGCGCCGGCTGATAGCACGGATAAATTTTACGAGGATAACTTTGAAGCCTTCATATCATGCTTAGTCTCGGCGAACGATCAGGTCAGATCACTATCAAGCGCTATGGCGCAACGCCTATTGGCACCAGATGGCATCTTGGTCTCCCTACGTAAGGCCAAGAGACTCGAGACTCAGGGGTTCAAAATCAAATTCTGGAAACTTACGTAAGCATTTCGTGATTCGTGTCAGATGCCGGTATACTGACAACCAGCCAGCTCGCTCTCTCTCATGTCCATGTGCATGAAATACATGCAACAAGGCGACAGCACGGTCTTGGAATCAATTCACGGCTATCTTGAATCCCGGTTACTGTTACTGACCAATATCAAGGTAAGCACTTGGCAGTTAACATGAAGGCGGCACTGTGCTCACCCAAATCCCGCAGGAGCTATCGGAAGTCACAGATGAGATTCCAGAGCGGACGGCAGTGACCGCAAAGTTAGAGACACTCTTTCTCGTCTCTCTTAACTCTGCAGACATCGAGACATGCCAGCTTGTTACGTCGTGCATCGGCCTGTTCAACGACGAATGTCGCATCGTGGATTCGGCTTCAGAAACTACGAAAACAACAGTGCCCCTATTGCGGAACAGCGAAGTATTCTCCGAGATAGCGTCTCGTGCCTTTAGGTTTACCGGCGTGGTCGCTTTTCAGAAGCGGGTGCGAAATCTGCTACGCCGTATGCAATGTCCGAGCATGGGTATCTTGGAGGCTTGGGAGATTGCATTTGACAGATGGATGTATCTATCTAAAGACGTCTCTACAACTCCTATCGATAGCGTGGATGACCGCTCTCTAACGGAATGGCGTAATTATTCGGGGTTTCTTGCCTCTCTTGGCGGGATTTGCGTAGCTGATCAAGCTTACAACCTGGAGGAACCCGCTGTGGGAGGATTGCGTTGGATCGACCGGCTGTCGTCAGAGAACTTCGAGGAGACTTTGCTAAGTCGATATTTGCGTCTCGGGATCCAGCTCCTTGCGTGCAGCAATGTTCGGGTCAGGGAGTCGATGAGAGAAGTTCTATCGGTCGAGATCTCTCCCAACCTCTATCAGCCTCTGTTCAAAGCCTTGGAGTCCGAGCTCGAGGTTTTGTTCACTGGAGCGCTCGAGACGACTGGCAAAAGCCAGGACGGTGAGATTATCTTCGCGGAACAGACCACATCTCTGTTGAAAGTACTTGTTGATCGACTAGAAACACCCTCCGACCTGGGTGCAGCAGCATCGGTTCACCTAGGGTCATTGACACTGAACTTTGCTAAGTTCCTGGACAGCTCCCCTGACAATATCGGCTGCCTGAGAGTGAAGATCAAGGTCTGCCAACTCTGCGAGGTGGTGACACGGAAGAAGGAGCATTTGAACTTACGCGACGATGTGCGAATTCGTAACCAGCTGCTGGAGTTCATCTTTGGCTGGATTGCGCGCCCTCGCTCTCCCCGCGAGGGAACTTACGGAGGCGTTCGCCAAGACGAAATAGCCCGTATCCAGAGAGACCTCGACAGGGCATGTCTTCGTTCCTTGCAGAACTGACGTATCGTCTGCCCTTACAACCAGGGGATGGGCAAAATGATGCGGGAACGAGCGAGCTGAAGTCGCAGATGTTCCACACCTATTTCAATAGGTTTCTATCTCTCCTCAACTACGAGCCTATGGACATCCACAGAGGCGATATGCTGATACCTTCCACCAACCGAGACGAGACGACATCCTCGGGAGACCTGGCAATTACCATTCTGTCAAACCTACTCAGTGCAAACATTGACGTCGGTCTCAAGCATTCGCTCAGCATAGGATACCATGAAAATGTTGAAATCCGCACTGCTTTTGTCAAAGTCCTCTACAACATCCTGGTTCAAGGAACTGAGTTCAGCAACCTGTCGGACGCCGCAGTCAGCGAGAGGTACGAGGAGCTGTTGGACATCCTGACTCACGACCTGCACCTTGCTGTCGCCATCAGCACCGTCTGTCCCAGTAGCGAAGTAGACGAGTTGACGATATCATTGCTCAACATCTTCGAGACGCGTGGTCTTACCTTCGAACTCATGGAGGCGCTCATCAAACAAGAGATTGAAGATACCGAGAATGAGTCGGAGATCCTGCGTCGGAACTGTGTTGCAACCAAGATCCTTTCGGTTTATGCGAAATGGAAAGGTGCCGAATACTTACGCGCAACTCTCCAAAAGGTTGTCGAACGCCTCATGTTGACGTCGAAGGATCTTGATCTCGAGCTGGATCCTGCGCGAATACACTCACAAGAAGAGGTGCAGAAGAACGCACTGCAGCTGCGTATCGTGGCGAAGGTCTTCATCGATGACATCAGGGCCTCTTCGGCCACCATTCCAGCCTCCTTCAGGAAGATATGCAGTATCGTATGTTTTCTCGCCCCTTTCTTTCGCCCCAAACACCATCTCTAATAATCCACCGCAGATATCAGCCGCAGTCATGACTAGATTCCCCGAGGCCAAGTACACAGCAGTTGGCGCCTTCATATTCCTGAGGTTCTTTTGCCCTGCTATAGTGGCCCCTGAAGCCGAAGGGCTGGTAAGCGTAGCGCCGTCGAAAGAGATGCGGCGTGGGCTGCTCTTGATCGCCAAAGTCATCCAAAACTTGGCAAACAACGTCCTCTTTGGCGCCAAAGAGCCGTATATGTATCCTCTTAACGACTTCCTTGCGCAGAACATCTACCGCGTGACTCAATTCCTTCGAGAGATTTCGGTCCGTCACTAGCCCCAACGCTCGTTTACCTTATTATAGTACTGACGTATCTTAGATCCCACCTGACGCCGATACCCTTGATACCCCTTCTCCAGAGACCGAGACTTTCGATTTCGGCTCATGCGTGGCGCTTCACAGATTTCTCTATGACCACTGGGACCAAGTCCGGCAGAAACTCATGACGCAGACACGGAGAGACTACGTACGGTCTCCGAACGAGCTGGCCCGTGGGCGGTCTCCAGCTATCGAGCCGCTGCGCAACCTGGTTACGACCCTAGGGCCCCCACCGCTCGCCGTTACTTGGAATCGGCCCCAGATATCATCCAATGCTCCGCTTGCCTACTCCAGGTTTCAGCATTTTATGCTTCGGAATGCTTTCCGCAGCACTGAGTCGTTCATGACCTCGCGAGCTGTATACGATGGCGGCGAGAGCAAGGTACGTTCATGCACTGCAACAGACGGGAATTGTTAACTGACTCATAACCCTTTAGGATGGTTTGTCGATCATATGCGTCATTCTCCGCCATATTGATTCCGACTCCATTGATTTTGATACCCTTATATACTGCTACTTGAAGGTACGGACACGCTCCTGAATGTGGCTGCATTGCCATCCCGCCCTATCGTGGCTAACCCTTATGCAGATAGCAAGTCGCCTATGGCATCGGCCGTTTGGCCTGCTTATCGATGCAACCTGCTACAACGGGCAAAATGAGCCCCAGGACGACCTATTCAAGAAGCTTGAGCTCCTGAGCCCGACCGAGATTTCCCGTTCGCTATCCAGAATTTACGTCTACAACATGAACAGCGCGTTCAGGTATGTTCGCCCGTGAGCCACTTTTCCCCTATTCTGTTTCTGACCGAACTTAAGGAAATGTCTCCGCCGTATCCTTCGCTTGGCTACAAAGAACGAAGCAAGTGTATTCAACCCAGGCAACGTCGATTACCACCTTATCGGAAGTCTTCAAGACTTGCAGTCGCATTTCCATCTCAGCCAATTGCATCTTCCGAAAGAGACCATCAGCGTCGTGACGGATACCAGATACGTGTTCCAGAACATAACTAGGCTATCCAAAACCAGGGGCCAGATTGAAGTCATTATCAAAGTTGGTAGCCAATTCGTCCAAGTGACGACGACGAAGAAACAGGAGGTACACCCAGGCTTCCGTCTCCACGCCACCGTCAACGATATCTTCAGATTAGGCGAGGTAGAAGAAGCTCCGACATCCATCCCAACCGATGACGACTCTGCGTTTGGTCTGCGTGCAGACAATGGCAAGATAGTCATGTACTTCCAGAGCTCGAAGAAATCGGACGTTCTGCAGGCCGTTCGTGGCGCGAAAGCCAAGTACGGCAAAGATACGAGGACATTAAAGTCATACGAGAGACTTATTCGGCCACAAGATGTTCCCGGGACTCTACTCAACCTTGCGCTCACAAACCTTGCTGCCGCCGATCCCATTCTACGGCTTTCTTCATATAACTTACTGGGCGCCCTATGCAGAGCCTTTAAATTCAAGGCCGCTTCGAAGTTTATGTGTATCCGAGGTAATTCAGCCGACCTTTTCGAATATTCACATTCTCCGCTAACAACGAGATCTACCAGATATTGCCGTTCCTCTCGACCCAACCCAATTCATTGTCAATATCAGCAAGCATTTAGCCCAAGAAGAACCTCAACTGACATCAGACTTCTTGAATGAGTTCTTTGTCGGCTGGGAAAGCTTCTCGGACGAACAAAAACCATTGAGTCTTGCATATATGGCCCCTTGGCTACCGAGTCTTCGAACGTCGCTGCTTGGAGACGAGGCTGACAGCGAGAAGGGCAAAGAGCGGATTGCTGTGATCTTCCGCAAACTCATTGATGTGACTATTACGGACCCCACTCTCAACCTGACCCTGGAATACACTGTATGGCCTTCCATATACAAGGACGAAACACTGCTTGATATATTCCTCGAAGAGGTGCTAAAGGCGGCTTTGGCGCTCGGAATGCATGATGAGCAGACCCAGTGCCTGACATCCATCATCACGGCGATGGGTACCATCACACTCCGGGGCAAGGTCATCTCGCGTTTGCGAAAGGCCCTCAACCGGTCATCCCAGCGGCCCACCAAGTACATGCCGGATAACGCTGTCTGGCCAGAGATCTGTACCCTGCTCCAATTCTGCCTGTCGTTGTCGTTCGACTGTGGCGTCCAGTCCCAGCTTTATCTGCCCGAGATCTTCCATGTGGTCACTATGCTCGCCAATACCGGTCCCTCGGATGTTCGCATTCTAGTACACAGGCTCCTTATAAACTCTATACATGCCGCCTGCACCTCGTTCAATCTGGAAGAAGCAAAGTTGTCGAAACTACGCGGCGCTCTCGACACGCTGTCGGAACCAAGAAACGAAATCTTTTCACCTCCGGTATTTACTCGCGACGGTGCCTCCATTTCGACGAACCAGGAGAATGGCCAGACCCTTGTCGGTACGGAGAGTCTGGCTGCCCTCCTCTTCGACATCTGTTCTACTGCTGCCCCGTCCATAGACATGGCCAATGCTTGGCGGTCCAGATGGATGAGTCTCGTGGCTAGCACCGCGTTCCAGAACAACCCCGCGGTCCAGCCAAGGGCTTTCACTGTGATGGGATGTCTGGCTCGGGAGGAAGTGGACGACGATCTGCTTTATCAGGTTCTGGTCGCCCTCCGTAGTGCGGTGGGTCGATTTGGCGAAGACAATAACGAGATGTTGATTGCCATAGTAACTTCGCTGTCGAAGATGATGGGCAAGTTGCTGACTACCTCTCGATATGGCCTGCAGCTGTTCTGGCTTGCAATCTCGCTGCTTCGTCTGGTTCCCCCAAGCCTGTTCAATTGCGCAGCCAGTTTTCTGGAGGCGGTACTTACCAATATTGGATCGTCAGGGAGGTGCGCAACGGGAAGATGGCACACGTCTTGATCCAAGGTCGCGCCCAGCTAGAGGATGCCGCGCTGCCGCTGGATGACTTGTACGGCATCCACTTCACGGTTGAAAACTTCCACTTCGCCATAGCCGCTTGCCTCATCCGTGGACTGACGGACACCATGACCAAGGGTACTGCCCTGCGCGTCCTTTCGACCCTCTTGGAGATGAGCAACCCTGTGGTAGGCCGGCCCGAACAAGTCCCATCGGACATGCTCGCGTCCCCATACTTTGCCCTTGTACAGTCGCGAACAGTAGGGTCAGACGAACTCAAAGAAACACTGTGGCAGTCGGGCATTAACCCCATGGGGGTGATGACAATGCCGCAGGTGCGGACGAATCCGGAACTGCCCATGGTGAAGGACAAGGACATGTTGTTGAACACAGCCATTGCACTCGTGGATTTTCAGTACCTGCAAGATTCCGTCCAGCACCGGACCCTCCTGTGGCTGAACGAGCTGGCTATAATGCGGCCCGCTGTCATCGCTCATCTGTAAGTTCAACCCCATGCATGAGACATTCTTTACGGAAGAGAAGAAGGCGAGGAAAAGAAGGATGAAGCTAATGATTAATTTCAGGAGCTTCCCTGTCGTCCAGATACTGGATGATATTCTGCTGCACTGCCAGAACTCGACCACGCTCGAAGCCGCGCACACGTTGCTCCAGGCCATGACTTCGGACCGCAGCATCTCGGCGGCGATGGAGACGAGCGGTGTGCTCAACGAGATACTCGAAGACGTGGGCTTCGGAGGCCTCTGGAGATCGTGCTCATTCAGTCAGGGCCAGGAACCCGACAAGCAGTGCTTTGCTCTGACCGAGAAGCTCATTGAGGTAAGCTTGGAACGACGGGGGTCCGTCCCTTATCACGCAATGATCTAGACTAACATATATAACTGCACAGCTCATCATCATCTAAGATGCACGAAGAGAAGTGCCTCGCTAAGGGGGAGTCAGTGATCAGAGAGGAGGGAGGGACTGATGGAGAAGTAGTGGCATGGCAGGGACGGTGGTGGCGTGGGATGAGACAAGTCCCTTCCAAAAGCTTTTTTTTCGATCTACCCTTGAGTGTATGGTAGAACTGGACCTTCTCGACAAGGTATAAGTCATGGCATGTCTTGTTAGAAGGACATAGCGAGCGCAAGGTGTAAATGCATTACGTGATTCAATTGCTACCTACGTTAGGTACTCATCAATTGGTGTGCAACGAAGAAGAGTGCTCTTTCTCGGCCAAGCCCCCTGAACGAATGGTACGTTGTGGACGGGTGTTGTGTTGCCCCATCGAGATTCGGTTTACTAACTTTTTTCTTCTTTTCGCTGAGCGGAGGCAGCTGCCGCCAACTTCCGCCTCTTTGCACACACCTGATGTATCAATTTGAATACCAACTGATCTTTCCCATTGATGGCGTGCCATAACGGCTGCCTTCTCGGGTGCGTAGACACCTTGATGGCTACCAAGCAATTGCCAAGCCGGAGGGGCAGGGACGACCAACGGCCTAGCGAAAATTTCAACATGGCTTGGAGAATCTGCTCACCAGAATGGCTTGCCCTGCTACGAGGGTCTCGACTTCCAGGCGTGACAGGTTGACCGCACTTTCTCTCGCCTGGGTTTGGGTTTGCCTGAATGCAAGATGGCCGTCGTCAGTGATCCAATGGGGCACACTGGCATAGAACGTCCTCAAAGCGCCGCATCGAGTGGAAGCCCGCCATACACATTACATTGCCCCATAGCAGCACACCGCGTGATTTCGACGGAAAACAGAGCTCACACGGGATTTTGAGCAGAAGCGTAAAATAGAGAAAATGTCTTTCCATGTTCAAGTCCCTCCTCCACCTCGCCAAGGAGCCGCATGTCTATCAAGGTTCTCAGATCGAAGACGACAGCCAATGCAAGTGCCTCCCGGTTCCACACAGAGGGGATTCTCCCATGGTGCGCCAAGAGTGCAACTCCGTAAATGCCAAGAGATGCCACCATGTACGAACATGGGGCCTGTGAGCAGCGGACTAACAATATATAACAGAGGTGTAAGGCGATTGCTGGGTTTGGGGACTTGCAGACGACGGACTGTCCAACGGCTACTAGGAAAACATCAAGTGTAACGACTCCCACATCGGTATTCAACATGGTATCTAGTATGCGCAACTCGGGCGGATGGACGCGAGCCCTCCTCGCGTCGCTCCTGTTGCTAGGAGAGGCGTCAGCACACCATATGGCACCAAATGCCCGCCGGCAGCAGCAGGCGACGACGACGCCGCCTCCCGCACCGACAACCACCGCCTCTCCGAAGGTTACGGCCATATCAGACTGCCACAACCACGGCGCCACCGTATTTTGCATGTTTGGCACATCTGAATATCAGATCCTCGGGCAGGCTACAGCAACAACGCCCCCGCCGCCTGCTTATACGGACTGTCACAACCACGGATCGGACATGTGAGTAGGCCCCTCAGACCCCTACCGGCTTTCGAGTGGGTGACTAACTTCGATACAAAAAGGTTCTGCGTTGGTCCCGATGGCAGCGATGTCGAGGTCGCTCCCGAGGGTAGCGCACATGAGTCCGAAGGAAAGCCAGAAGGTGATCACGGCCACGGCCACGGCCACGGGGAAGGCGATGCCTCCTCTCAGGGCGGGGTTAACTGCCATTTTCACGCCGGCGTCGAGTATGTTTCCCCCTTCCATATTTCTCCAACTTTCAGCATCAGGCCATTAACGGGGAATACGTTCCAGGCATTGTGTAGGTGCCGGTCAATCGGAGGCGTCAGCGGCAACAGCATCATGTGGACGACGAGACCGAGATTACAACGTATCAATCCGGATAGGACTCTTGTTCGCGATTCTCGTCACCAGTTTCCTAGGCGCCGCCTTGCCCATCGTCCTTACCCCTGTCCTTCCGGAAAAACTCGGCATAATCAATGTGTTCTTCAAACAATTCGGCACAGGAATCATTATATCAACTGCATTTATCCATGTACGTGAGATCACCCATTTCCTGGACACGAGCGATGTTGTACTGACAGATTCCTTGCCTACATGATAGCTCTTCACACACGCTTTCCTCATGTTCAACAACGAATGTCTTAAAGACCAAATCAAATTTGAAGGTACAACGGCTGCCATGGTGATGGCCGGTCTTGTCATTTCTTTCTTTGTGGACTACGGCTGCCACCGCTTGGCCAACAAGCGAAAAGAACTCAACCAGACGGCGGCCAGTGCGACATCTAACAATGGGCTCATTAATGTCTTGATCCTCGAGGCTGGCATAATATTCCATTCGATATGTAAGACATGCTGTCGGGTCCTTGCGGAAGTACGTGCTAACAAGAGCCTTGTAGTGGTCGGTCTCACCCTTGTCGTAGCGGGCGACTCCTTTTTCATCACCCTCTTCGTCGTGATCCTCTTCCACCAGATGTTTGAAGGCTTCGCGCTGGGTGTCCGCATCGCGGCGGTCCAGCAGCATGAGCCGTCCTCCGCAACAAATGCGTCACATCTCCCGTCAGTCGAGCCCCCGTCGGCCGAGGCTAAGACGATAGCCGGCGGTTCCGACGACGGCGGCAGCCACGGCTCCTCCTCTGCCCCGATTACGTCTTCTTCGTCGAGGCGCGTCAGCCTGTGGATGTGGAAGAAGCTGTCGATGGCCGCCGTCTTTGGCATTACGACGCCAATCGGCATGGCCATTGGTATCGCCGTCCTGCAGAGCTTTAACGGCCAGGATCCCCACACCCTCAAGGTCATCGGTTCCCTCGACGCCCTATCGGCCGGCATTCTGCTCTGGGTCGGAATCGTCGGGATGTGGGCGCATGACTGGATGATGGAAGGCGGCGAGCTCTTCAATGCCGGCGCCTTGCGGACGGCGTGCGGCTTGGTGGGACTCGTCACGGGTATGGCGGCCATGGGCGTTTTGGGAATATGGGCTTAAAATAGCCCGTTTTCTGAGACGAGTTACCTGGGGAAAATATGTGCCAACCTTTAAGCGTGCGACAGTTGTTTCGACTGCATTGAAAGAAAGCGTGTCTGGTTTGATGTCATCGAGAAAACGACACGAACAAAACTGATATCCTCGAGAAAGTGGCAGAGACAACATTGATACTATAGAGAAATGAGAGCGTTTTACAGTCGCAGCTTTCTGTTGTCCTCCCTTGAAGGTGTGTCGGAAGACAGGGAAGCACATGGATCGATCAAGACTGAACTACCCATCTATATCACCCCCAGATAGTAATCGACATAGTAAAAGCCCACACCGACCAGGCCAATAGAGGCAAATACATGGATGAATGCCAAGTAAGTCCCTTAATCAGAGAGAAGACCGACGCTTTCATCCAATACAATCGAAAGAACTGTCGCACGCCTAGAGGTCAAGTTAGACATAGACATATCCCCTCGATGGGGAAAGCGTAGCTTTTTGGTATCATAGTTTCCGCAAATGATCAAGAGGGAATTTACCCATAAAGCACAGCACAATATGAAATATTATGGGAGCAGCGCAAGGTATAAGACGTGGTACACACATTTTGAACAACCAAAATGTGTGTTTTCCTTGCCCCTATGTGTGGAAAGTGATGGGGGAGGGGGAGGTGTAACTGGCCGTATGCTTGCTACGTATGCTTTTGAATTTATGGCCCGTGCGGGAACAATTTCTGCCAGAGGCAGGAAATGAAATTGGGCGCAGGAACAAGGAAACTCCGACCGACACCAGGCCCTGTGCAGCCACTGCTGAGCGGAGCCCACAACACAAGAGCCACATGCGCCACACCCCCGCCGGCCACATCCAAGATGCCTCCTGACGGATGGCTTCTACGGCCAGGCTTCGGCCTAACCGAACGAGAAACTCTCGCAAGCAGCAATGCACACTCGAAACTTCCTCGCTAGAAACTTACTCGCTAATGGGTATCCCCTTTTGATCAAGTTACCTCAGCGGGTTATGTACTCCAATCGTATTTAGCATTCAAGGGGATAAAGCCCTGCCGAAGGTAGCTACAGCTAGATGGAAGAAAATCCCATCCTACACCAACACTCTGCCACATCCCAAGACCTGGCCCAGCTCATAACTCACCAAGCAACCACTGCGACCACGCCCATCCAAGGTAAGCTCAGACCTCGCAGTCCCTAGGGGAGACTGGAGCTCCCCCGCATGCTTGTTATCATTGGAAGGCGTCGGACGTCGGCTGATCAGTTTAGCTAACCGCTGTAAGTAAACACGTCTTAGAGTTAAATGTGGCTGGTTACTTGCATGCGGCTTGATGTGGCTGCACGGAGTTTATGCTGGGAGCTAAGTCCTATTGTCTCTATTAAGGAATTAAACTCTATAATAAGCATCTATTTATTATAGAGTTTAATTATATATAACGTGGTTTACCACTACGCGACGTATATTACTTAGCGACGCACTTTTTCTATTTTTCGACCTTTTTATATTAATTAATTTAGCCACAACGCTTAAAATTAATTAAAACTATTCGCTATTCGATTCCTCGCTTAATTTTATATCCTTTTCGTATATTTATATATTATGACTTATTTCGCCGTAAATATTACAGCGCTTTTCACCGGTCGCCCTCCGCTTTAACGAACCCTTATTTTTACCTTTATTAAGCGTTAAACGCTTTTCTTTTACCTTTTCGTTTTATAATTACTAAGATTCTTTAATAATAAAGGCTTTTTTAAATTAAACTCGCGACTTTTTAATTCTCCGGCGCTTAAAAAGTGTTAAATTAGCCTCTTTTAATATATATATCCTATCGCGTATAAGGGTTATTTTATAGGCTATTTTAATTATACTTTTCGCTATTTAATTTACCGTATTTAAAATCGGCGTTAAAAAGCTTTTTTAATAAGTAAATATTCTTTTTTAATATAAGTAAAGTGTTTAATTATTTATTAAGGGTTAAACGACGTTTAAAGGTTATAAGTACTAGTCGTCCTTAAACGAAATGGGTTAAATATAAGCGTCTAGAGATATATATTTAATTTATTAATCACCTCGTCGAGATTATAAGGGATTAAATTAAAAGCGTTAAATCCGGATTTAATATTATTTCCCGTAAAAACAGCGAAATACGCGGCCTTAAAAGCGATAAAGAACTTAAGCTTCGTGATGTAGTTTATTAAAGCCTTAATAAACAGTTCGATTTTCTTTAAATAAGTACGCTTTAAAGCCGAATAAAATGCTATATCGAGTGGCTAGAGCAGGTAAAATAAATAAGGAGGCATACCGAGTGTAATAATATTATTATTTTAATAGTATACTTTAAATTCGGCCGAAATATAACTCTCGTGATTATCGATAATTAAAAGGCGGTGGGAATTTTTCGTTTACGTTTTAATGTATTTATTAAAGTGTTTAATTTAGTTTAAGCTTATTTCGTTATTAGTTTAACTATTAAAAGTCGGTTTAATCACTTAATCGCCCGGTAAATCGGTTTCGTAAGATTAATTCGTAAAGTAATATTAACTTTAAACGATTAAGAACGGCGGAATATATTAGCTTTACGAATTAATGCATTTAATCGCCGTTGCTTATTCCCGATTACTAAGCTAGATCGACTTCGCTTTTCTACGCCGCTCGGCGTGTATTACGACGAGTATTAACCCGATTATACTTATTATAAAGCCGATTTCGTTAAAATTCTAAATATTTTTATTAACGATCTCGTATTTCGCCTTTATATTCACGATTAGCGTAAACTAACCGGAAATAATTTTAAAATCTTTATAAAAAACTTTTTAATAATTATATCGACGATTTATTATAATTTTTAAGTCCGGGTTACGGTTAATAAAGCGCTTAACCTAGTGCTTACCGACGCGGTCGCCGCCGCGCAACGCGATAAAAAAATTAGCTATATTTTTTACACTAGCGAAATCGGGAGCTATCCCTCGGATATTTAAATTAATTATATATTTACGAAGTACCTCTTTTTTAATTAAATTTAGTTTACGTCGTTTCGGTCGGATTTCGCGTTTTAAAATTCGGCCGTAAATTTAATAACGTAAAGTCGATTCGAGTATATTATAAGCTTTTACTACTACTCTTTAACTTATTTAATTCGGTCCGTTTCGTATCGCTTAAATTATTAAAACTATCCGATCTTTTTAAGATTAATTAGGTATTATAATTATAAAAGTATTACGCGTTAAAGTTTAATTATATTATAATTAAATTTAAATATATCGCTAAGTAATATACGTCGCGTAGTAGTAAACCACGTTAGTGATTTAAGTTTTTATATATTATAACTTAATTAAGTTCCTCCCGCTTTAATTTTTTTAAAGGAATTTTTTAATAATTTTATTAACGAGGTTTATTATTACGCGACGTATATTACTTAGCGACGTATTTAAATTTAATTTTAATATAATTAAACTTTAACGCGTAATACTTTTATAATTATAATACTTAATTAATTTTAAAAAATCGGATAGTTTTAATAATTTAAACGATACGAACCGAACCGAATTAAATAAGTTAAAAAGTAATAATAAAAGTTTATAATATACTCGAATTAATTTTACGTTATCGAATTTACGGCCGAGTTTTAAAACGCGAAATCCGACCGAAACGACGTAAATTAAATTTAATTGAAAAAAGGTATTTTATAAACATATAATTAATTTAAATATTCAAAGGATGCCTCTCGATCTCGCTAGTATAAAAGATATAGCTAATTTTTTTTACCGCGTCGCGCGGTAGCGACCGCGCCGGTAAGCACTAAATTAGGCGCTTTATCGACCGTAACTCGAACTTAAAGATTAAAATAAATCGTCGGTATAATTATTAAAAAGCTTTTTACGAGGATTTTAAAATTATTTCCGGCTAGTTTACGCTAGTCGCGAATATAAAAGCGAAATATAAGATTATTAACGAAAATATTAAAAATTTCGATAAAACCGGCTTTATAATAAATATAATTAAGTTAACTTTTATTATAATACGCGCCGATCGGCGTGGGAAGGCGAAATCGGTTTAACTTAATAATCGAGAATAATCGACGGCGATTAAATGTATTAATTCGTAAGGCTAATATATTTCGCTTCTTTTAATTATTTAAGGTTAATATTACTTCGCGAACTAATCGCGCGAGAGTAGTTTACCGGGCGATTAGGTAATTAAATCGATTTTTAATAAATAAATTAATAATAAAATAAGCTTAAAATAAATTAAGTATTTCGATAAATATATTAAATCGTAAACGAAAAGTCGCTACCGCCTCTTAATTTTTAACGGCTACGAGAGCTATATTTCGGCCGAATTCGAAATATATTACTAAGATAATAATATTATTACAATTAATATACCTCTTTATTTATCGCACTTACTTTAATCTCTTAATATAATACTTTATTCGCCTTTAAAGCGTGTTTATTCGAAGGAAATCGAGCTATTTATTAAGGCCTTAATAAATTATATTATAAAGCTCGAGTTTTTTATCGCGTTTAAAGCTATATATTTCGCTATTTTTACGGAAATTAATATTAAATTTAAATTTAACGTAATCTACGGTCTAATTAAATATACGGTTTAATTAAACACTTTCTAAGGCCTCGTATAACGAAATATAAATTAATTCTATTATAACGTATTTAATATATTAAAATTAATCGGAATCCTTTTTTTTAAATACTTTTATATTATTTTAATAAGTGCGCGTATTATACCCGGGCTCCTTATAGATTTTATAGCGTCGCGGGCGCGTTTTAAGCCTTTTATATAACTATTACTCCGGCGCGATTTATCCTATAATTATTTATTAATATTTTTTTTAAGATTATAAGTTTTTTTTAGTTTATATATAAAGTAATTTTTTATTTTATAGCCGTTTTTTTTCGTACGGCGGCGCCGGCTAAGTATTTTATTTATTTTTCGTAGTGCGATTATTTTACCTTTTAAAAAAGCGAGCCGGTATATTATTTACGTTATACTTTTCGTAATTTAATTAAGTTTAATTAAAATTAACGTCGAAAAGCTATTTTAATGCCGTATAATACGGTTTTAAACGTATTCGATTTAAAATTAAGCTTTAATCGAGTTATTTAAAGTTTTTAATTCTTAAGGAATAAGTAAGCCGGAAAACGTCCCCGGAAGTGTTAAAGTACGTAGTTTTATATTTAACTATAAAATAATATATTCCGGATCGTACGGGACGAGTCTTGTCCCTCGAAAGCCTCTTTATATATTCGAAACGGTGAAAATCCCCTGGAACGTTTTTAAAAACGCTGGTAGGAAATCCTCTTTTAAGATATAGGTAATATACGCTTGTATAAAACCTTTAATTTCTTTTCGTACGCCCTTTTTAACGCACGAAAATAGCCGATATTAAGAGGTTAAAGTTTATACGACGAATAAAAAAATATATAAAGTATAATAATCGAGTTTTTTTATAGTAAAACTCGAAAGTTATCGAGTGGTAACTCTTATAGCCGTTAAGGATTAATAAGCGGTAAATACTTTTCGTACGAGACTTCGTGTGTTTATCGAAGTATTAAATCTAATCCTCGCCTTTTTATTCGTGGTTCAGCTATTTTTAGTGGCTGCGATTACCTAGTTTTTCGGTAATAGGCTATTTTCGTACTAGGAAAAGAGGTGCGTTTTCCCGGTAAAGATAATGTATAGAGGGATAGCGTAACCGTGTAATTCGACGCCTTAGATTACTGTAACCTATTCCCGGTTTTTTTACTATATTACCTTAAGCTTTCCGCGTTAATCGAAGGTGGTTACGATTATTTTAAACGAGATTTAATTTATAAAAAACCCGGTTTCGTTAAAGTTATATATATATATACATATTTTAAATTTTATATTTATTAATTATATTCCGTACGAAAGTAAACTACGCGCGATACGCGTCGGGATTTTTATAAAAGACTCTTTAATAATCGATTTTTTTAATTAAAACGCGTCCGGAGATTTAATTATTATCGTATAAAGTTAAAAGCTTAATTAATATCGACGCGTTCCGCGTTACGTAAATTAAATAATCGATTCGTTATATTTTTAATATTATTTATTCGAGGCGGAAACGATCGCGAATTTAAATTAATTATATATTATATAATTAATTACTTTTCGGAATTCGTAAACTTTTACGTTAACGATTACGTATCTCGTCGTAAAATATCACCGCGACGTCGGTAACGTAAGGTTATATAAGGGATATTATATATTCGCGCTGCGGCTTATACGTATAATTTAAGGTTTTTTTAAAGCGTTTAAAGCGTTAATTATATATCGTTTTCTTTTTATTAATTTATTATTGTAAGTAATAAAAATATAAGGTATAAAATATAAGTTATACGGAATTAAAAAAAAGTGTTTAATTAAACCGTGTGTTTAATTAAACCGTGGATTACGTTAGTTTATAAAATAATTTTTATATATAATCGAATATGTATTTTAAAAAAGGCTAATTTAGCCTTTTCGAAGCGCCGAAGAGTTAAAAAGTCGCGAGTTTAACTTAGAGAAACCTTTACGATTAAAGAATCTCGAAGGCTACAGGACGAAAAAATAAAAAGAAGCGTCCAGCGACTAATAAAGGCGAAAATAATAGTTTATTAAAAAGGCGCGCGACGGGCGGCAGGCGCTATAAAATCTGCGGCGAGATAAGCTATAATGCGTAAACATATAAAAAATATATAGAATCGAGTAGCGAATTAAATAACGAATAAATTTAATTAATTTAAAGCGTCGTAATTAAAATAACTTTTATAAAAGTATCGAAAAGTAATAAAGGTAAACTATTTAATAATACGGGCCACTTAATAATAAACCACGTTATATTACGAAGCTCGAGTTTTTTATTACGTTTAAAACTATATATTTTACTATTTTTATAAAATTTAATATTAAATCTAAATTTAACGTATTCGGCTTAGTATTTTATAACTTAAACGAGGTAATTAATAAGTTAAATATACGTCTCTAAACGTTTATACTTAATTTATTATATTCGGGAACGGCTAATACTTACGACTTTTAAACGCCGTTTAACCTTTAATAAATAACTAATTAAGCACTTTACTTATATTAAAAAAGGGTATCTATTTATTAAAAAAGCTTTTCAACGCTGATTTTAAATATAATAAATTAAATAACGTGGTTTACTACCTCGCCGAATATATTACCTCGCCGGATATTTTTTTATTAACTTATTTAATTAAACTTTAACACGTAATAACTTAATAATTATAATACCGATTAAATTTAAAGAAGATAAGCGACATGAAAAAGACCGAATAAAAGTAACTAAAGAGCTATTACGAAAGCGTATAATATCCCTTTATTTACGTTAAGCGACCGAATTAATAGCCGAAACTTACGACGCGAAATCCGATAGCGACAGTATAAATTAAATTTAATAAAAAAGAAGTACTTCGTAATTATATATTTAATTTAAATATTCGAGGAATATTTTTTAATATTAGTATTATAAAAAATATAGCTAATTTTTTACCGCGTCGCGCGAGGGCGACCGTGTTAGTAAGCATTAAGTTAAGCGCTTTATCGACCGTAACCCGGACTTTAAGACTTAAATAAACCGTCGATACGATTATTAAAGGGCTTTTTATAAAAATCTAGGTGTTATTTCCGGTTAGTTTAAGCTAGTCGCGAATATTAAGGTAAAATACGGTATTTTTAACGAAGATATTTTTAATTTTAACGAAACCGGCTTTATAATAAATATAATCGGGTTAATACTCATTATAATACGCGCCGATCGGCGTAAAAAAGCGAAGTTAATTTAGTTTAATAATTAAAAATAATCGACGGCTATTAAATATATTAATTTATAAAATTAATATATTTCGCCGTTTTTAATCGTTTAAAATTAATATTACCTCGCGAATTAATCGCGCGAATACGATTTACCGGGCGATTAAGTAATTAAACCGACTATTAACGGCTAGACCGATAACGAAACGAGTTTAAACTAAAACCGGCACTTCGATAAATATACCAAATCGCGGACGAAGGGCTCCTATCGTTTTTTTAATCTTAAACGGTCACGGGAGCTATATTTCGGCCGAATTCGAGGTATATTATAAAGGCAACGGCATTATTACGCTTAATATGCCTCCTTACTCTTTTACTTACTTTAACCACTAAATATAACACTTTATTCGCCGTTAAAACGTGTGTATTTAAAAGAAATCGAGCTATTTATTAAAGCGTTAATAAATTATATTACGAAGTTAAAGTTTTTTATCGCCTTTAAAGCCGCGTATTTTATTATTTTTATAAAAAATAATATTAAATTTAAATTTAACGTATCCGGTTTAATACTTTATTATTTAAACGAGGTAATTAATAAGTTAAATATACGTTTTCGAACGCTTATATTTAACTCGTCGCGTTCGGGGACGGCTAGCATTTATAACCCTTAAACGCTATTTAACTCGTAATAAACGACTAAGCATTTTATTTTTTATTAAAAATAAAGTCTTTACCCTATTAAAAAAGCTCTCCGACGCCGATTTTAAATATAATAAATTAAATAGCGAATAATATAATTAAAATAGCTTATAAAATAACCTTTATACGTAGTCGAATACGTACTTTAAAAAAGGCTAATTTAGCCTTTTCAAAGCGTTAAAAAGCTAAAAAATCGCGAGTTTAGTTTAAAAAAGCCCTTACGATTAAAAAATCTCGAAAACTACAAAATAAAAAGATAAAAAAAGCGGCTAGCGACTAATAAAGGCGAAAATAGTGGTTTATCGAAAAGGCGCGCGACGAATAATAAGCGCTATAAAATCTACGGCGAAATAGGCTATAATACGCGAATATATAAAAAGTATATAAAATCGCGTAGCGAATTAAATAACGAATAAATTTAATTAATTTAAAACGTCGTAATTAAAATAATTTTTATAAAAATATCGAGAAATAATAAAAATAAACTATTTAATAATACGGGCCACTTAATAATAAACCACGTTAATAATTATAATTAGTAAATAATTTAAATATATAAACTTATTTCGAATATAAAGTATTTTTATAGCTCCTTTATTTTATATTAAATATTTTAAATAAAATTAGCCGAATCCTTAAAAGTTTAATTATATTAATATGTTTAAATTTATATATTAAAAGAAAATTGAATTTATTTAATAAAATACTATAATTTTTATTCGATTTAATATAATTATTCTCGGCTATATTAATATAAGTTTATAAATATTATAACGTGATTTATTATTTAATAGATTATATTACTTAATAAATTATGTTTTCCACTTTTTAACACTTTTATATAGGTTTATTTAATTATAACGCGCTTTATTAATTAAATTCACTCGTTATTCGATTCGTTACTCGATTTTAATTTTTTTTTATATTCGCGCATTATAACCTATTTTACCGCAAATACCACAGCGCCTTCCACCGGCCGCCCTCCGCTTCGACGGACCCCCGTTTCGCTTTTATTAGTCGCTGGACGCTTCCCTTTTACCTTTTCATCCTATAGCTCTTGGGATTCCTTAATAGTAAAGGATCCTCTTAGTTAAACTCGTGCTTTTTAGCTTTCCGACGTTTAAAAAGTGCTAAATTAGCCTCTTAAAAGGTACGCACTTATTTACGTATAAAGGTTATTTTATAGGCTATTTTAATTATATTTTTCGTTATTTAATTTATCGTATTTAAAATCGGCGTCGAAAAGCTTTTTTAATAAATAAACATCTTTATTTTAATATAAGTAAAGTGCTTAATTATTTATTAAAGGTTAAACGGTATTTAAAGGTCGTAAATATTAATTATTCTTAAATAGGATAAGCTAAGTGTAAACGTCCGGAAACGCACATTTAGTTTATTAATTACTTTATCCGGGTTATAAAGTATTAAGCCGAATACGTTAAATTTAAATTTAATATTAATTTTCGTAAAAATAGCGAAATATATAGCTTTAAACGCGATAAAAAACTCGAGTTTTATAATGTAATTTATCGAGGCCTTAATAAATAACTCGATTTCTTTTAAATAAACACGCTTTAAAAGCGAATAAAGTATTATATTAAAAGGTTAAAGTAAATATAATAACGTGGTTTACTATTAAGTGGTTCGTATTATTAAGTGGTTTACCCTTATTATTTCTCGACCCTTATTAAACTTTAACGCGTAATAACTTTATAATTATAATGCTTAATTTAATTTAAAAAGACCGGATCGGTTTAATTATTTAAACGATACGAAAGCCTTTAAATCTATTAAGTGAAAGAGATATTATAAAAGTATACGACGTTCTTAAAACTACTTTACGTCACCGAATTTACTGCCGAACTTTACGACGCGATATTTAATACTTATAATATAAATTAAATACGAATAAAAAAAAGTGTTTCGTAAATATATAATTAATTTAAATACCCGCGGGATATTTCTTAAAATCGCTAGTATAAAAATATAATTAATCTTTTTACCGCGTCGCGCGGCGGCGAACGCGTTAATAAGTACTAGGTTAAGCGATTTATTAACCGTAACCTAGACTTTAAAACTAGAATAAATCGTTGATATAATTATTAAAGGGCTTTTTACGAGTATTTAAACGTTATTTCCGGCTAATTTAAACTAGTCGCGAATATAAAGGCTAAATACGGTATTTTAAACGAAGACATATAAAATTTCGACGAGACCGGCTTTATAATAAATATAATCGGGTTAACCCTCGTCGTAATACGCGCCGATCGGCGTAGGAAAGCGAAGTCGGTTTAGCCTAGCGATCGGGAATAGTTAACGGCGATTAAATATATTAATTCGTAAAGTTAATATATTCCGTTTTTTTTAATCGTTTAAAATTAATATTACCTCGTGAACTAATCGCGCGAAAATAGTTTATTAAGCGATTAAATAATTAAACCGACTTTTAATAAATAAATCGATAATAAAATAAGCTTAGATTAAATTAAACACTTTAATAAATATATTAGATCGTAAACGAAAAGTCGCTATCGCCTCCTAATTCTCGACGGCTACGAGAGCTACATTTCGGCTAAATTCGAAGCATATTACTAAGATAACGACATTATTACTATTAGTATACTTTCTTATTTATCGCACTTATTTTAACCTCTCGATATAGCACTTTATTCGCTTTTAAAGTATACTTATTTAAAAGAAATTAAGCTATTTATTAAGGCCTCGATAAATTATATTATAAAGCTCGAGTTTTTTATCGCGTTTAAAGCTATATATTTCGCTATTTTTACGAAAATTAACATTAAATTTAAATTTAACGTATTCGGTTTAATACCTTATAACTCGAATAAAGTAATTAATAAACTAAATATACGTCTTTAAACGTTTATATTTAGCTTATCTTATTCGAGGACGGCTAGTACCTATAACCTTTAAACGCCGTTTAACCCTTAATAAATAACTAAACACTTTACTTATATTAAAAAAAAGTATTTACTTATTAAAAAAGTTTTTCGACGCCGATTTTAAATATAATAAATTAAATAGCGAAAAATATAACTAAAATAGCCTATAAAATAACCTTTATATATAATCAAATACGTACTTTAAAAGAGGCCAATTTAACCCTTTCGAAACGCCGGAGAGCTAAAAAATCGCGAGTCCAGCTTGGAAGAGCCTTTACGATTAAGGAATCTCGAAAGCTGCAGGACGAAAAGGCAAAAAGGAAACGTCCAGCGACCAACAAAGGCGAAAATAATAGTTCATTAAAACGGCGCGCAACGGGCGGCAGACGCTGTGGCATTTACGGCTAAACAGGTTATAATACGCGAATATATAAAAAAATATAAAATTAAATAGCGATTCGAATAGCGAATAGTTTTAATTAATTTAAAATATCGTGGTTAAAATAACTTTTATAAAAGTGTTAAAAAGTGATAAAAGTAAACCACTTAATAATACGGGCCACTTAATAGTAAATTACGTTAAATAAAAAGGTATATTAATTATAATAATATCGTTATTTTAATAATATACTTCGAATTCGGCCGAAATATAACTCTCGTAGCCGTCGAGAATTAAGAGGCGGTAGCGACCCCTTAGTTTACGATTTAATATATTTATTAAAGTTTTTTAATTTAATTTAAGCTTATCTCGTTATTCGTTTAATTATTAATAATCGGTTTAATTACTTAGTCGCCCGGTAAATCGTTTTTACGCGATTAATTTACGAGGTAATATTAATTTTAAACGATTAAAAACGGCGGAATATATTAACTTTATAAATTAATGCATTTAATAACCGTTATTTATTCTCGATTATTAAGTTAAATTAACTTCGCTTTCTCACGTCGATTAACGCGTGTTATAACGAGTATTAACTCGATTATATTTATTATAAAACTAGTCTCGTTAAAATTTTATATATTTTTATTAACGATGTAATATTTAGCTTTAATATTCGTAATTAACGTAAATTAACCGGAAATAACTTTTAAATTTTTTATAAAGGGCTTTCTAATAATCGTATCGACGATTTATTCGAGTTTTAAAGTTCGAATTACGGTTAATAAAGCGCTTAACTTAATGTTTACCGACGCGATCGCCGCTACGCGACGCGGTAAAAAAATTAGCTATATTTTTATATTAACGATATTAAAAAGTATTTTTCGAGTATTTAAATTAATAATATAATTACGAAGCACCTCTTTTTTAATTTAATTTAATTTTTATCGTTCGAGTCCGCTTTTACGTCGTAAGGTTTAGCCGTAAAGTCGGTTACTTATAAAAGCTTATAAGACTTAAAAATCTTTCGTAGTAACTCGTTAATTAATACGATTTATAAGATTTCGCGTCGTTTAAATCGTTAAAACGATTTAATTTTTTTAATAAAGGTTAAATATTATTATTATAAAAATAAAACGCGTTAAAGTTTAATTAATATAATTAACCGAGAAAGTAATTTATTAAATAATATAATCTATTAAATAATAAACCACGGTAACGTAGTTTATTATTAAGTCGATTATATTACTTCGCCGGTTATTAGTTTAATTAATACTTTTTATTAAACTTTAATACGTTTTATTTTTATAATTATAATACTTAATTTTTTATTAATAAATAAGCTCGAATTAGTAATTTAAGCGACGCGAGACCCTATAAAACCTATTAATTAAAAGGCTACTGCGAAGGCTTTCGGCGTTTTATAATCGACGATTAGCGACCGATTAAACGGCCGAATCCCACGACGCGAAATTCGACATTTACAGCGAAAATTAACGTTAATTAAAAAAGAGGTATTTCGAAATTATATAATTAATTTAAATACTTAAAAAATATTTCTTAATATTATTAATATAGAAAATATAGTTAATCTCTTTATCGCGTCGCGCCACGGCGAGCGCGTTAATAAGCATTAAATTAAACGCTTTATTAACCGTAACCCGGACTTTAAAACTCGAATAAACCGTCGATATAATTATTAAAAAGCTTTTTATAAAAATACGAAAATTATTTCCGATTAATTTATATTAATTACGAATATAAAGGCTAAATATTATATCGTTAACGAAAATATATATAATTTTAACGAAACCGGCTTTATAATAAGTATAATCGGGTTAACCCTTATCGTAATACGCGCCGATCGGCGTAGGAAAGCGAAATCGGTCCAGCTTAGTAATCGGGAATAAACAACGGCTATTAAATATATTAATTCGTAAAGCTAATATATTCCGCCGTTTTTAATCGTTTAAAATTAATATTACTTCGCGAATTAATCCCGCGAAACCGATTTACCGAGCGATTAAATAATTAAGCCGACTTTTAATAATTAAACTAATAACGAAATAAGCTTAAATTAAATTAAACATTTCGATAAATATATTAAATCGTAAACGAAAAGTCGCTACCGCCTCTTAATTCTTAACGGCCACGAGTGTTATATTTCGGCCGAATTCGAGGTATACTATTAAAATAACGATATTATTATTATTAATATGCCTCTTTATTTATTGCATTTATTTTAACCTTTTAATATAGTATTTTATTCGCTTTTAAAGCGTGCTTATTCGAAGGAAATCGAGCTATTTATTAAGGCTTTTATAAATTATATTATTAAGCTCGAGTTCTTTATCGCCTTTAAGGCCGCGTATTTTACTGTTTTTATAAAAGCTAATATTAAATTTAAATTTAAAGTATCTAGTTTAATACCTTATAACCTTAACGAGGTAATTAATAAATTAAATATACGTTTTTAAATACTTATATTTAACTCGTCGCGTTTAAGGACGGTTAATATTTACGACCTTTAAACGCCGTTTAACCTTTAATAAATAATTAAAAAAAATTTATTAAATAAAACTCTTTAATATTAATTTTAAAAACAGTAACGTGGTTTACTATTAAATTAAATATATTATTAAGTCGGACACTTTTATTATTAACTTATTTAATTAAACTTTAACGCGTAATAACTTTATAATTATAATGCTTTATTTATTTTAAAAAAGCGGATAACCTTAATAATTTAAACTTTATAAAACGGTTTAACTTAAATTAATTAAAAAACTACGGCGAAATATTACGTCGTTTTATTATTTATTCTTAATAATTAATTTTATAACCGAACCGTATAACGCGAAATCTAATATTTAAAATATAAATTAAATACGATTAAAAAAAAGGTGCTTCGTAAGTATATAATTAATTTAAATACCCGAGGGATGCTTTTAAAAATAGCTAATGTAGAAAATATAGCTAATCTCCTTATCGCGTCGCGCGGCGGCGACCGCGTCGGTAAGCATTAGGCTAAGCGCTTTATCGACCGTAACCCGGACCTTAAGACTAAAATAAACCGTCGGTATAACTATTAAAAAGCTCTTTATAAAAATCCGAAGGTTATTTTCGGCTAGTTTAACTTAATTATTAATATTAAGGTTAAATACGGTAATATTAACGAGGATATATAAAATTTTAACGAGACCGGCTTTATAATAAATATAATCAAGTTAACACTCGTTATAATACGCACTAATCGGCGTAGGAAAACGAAATCGGTCTAGCTTAATAATTAAAAATAATCGACGGCTATTAAATATATTCATTTATAACACTAATATATTCCGCTTTTTTTAATTATTTAAAATTAATATTACCTCGTGAATTAATCGCTCGAAAATAGTTTATTAAGCGATTAAATACTTAAACTAACTTTTAATAAATAAACTAATAACGAGATAAGTTTAAACTAAATTAAACACTTTAGTAAATATACTAAATCGTAAATAAAGGGTTATTACCGCCTCTTAATTCTTAACGGCTATAAGAGTTATATTTCGGCCGAATTCGAGGTATATTATTAAAATAATAACATTATTACTATTAATATACCTCTTTATTTATTACATTTACTTTAACCTCTTAATATAGCACTTTATTCGCTTTTAAAACGTGCTTATTCGAAAGAAATCGAGCTATTTATTAAGGCCTCGATAAATTATATTATAAAGCTTAAATTCTTTATCGTATTTAAAGCTATATATTTTACTATTTTTATAAAAATTAATATTAAATTTAGATTTAACGTATCCGGCTTAATACTTTACTATTTAAACGAAGTAATAAATAAGCTAAATATATAACTTTAAACGCTTACACCGAAGTAATCGCAACCCGGGATTTTAAATATATATAACCCTTAAACGCCGTTTAACTCGTAATAAACGATTAAACACTTTATTTATATTAAAAAAAGGGTATTTATTTATTAAAAAAGTTTTTTAACGTTAATTTTAAATACGATAAACTAAATAATAAAAAGTATAACTCGAATAGTTTATAAAGTAATTATATTAAAAAATTAAGTCCGCACCTTTTAAAATATTAATTTAACCCTTTCGAAGCGTCGGAAAACTAAAAAATCACGAGTTTAACTTAGAAGAGCTTTTATTATTAAGGAATTTTAAGCGCTACAGGACGAAAAAATAAAGGGGAAGCGTCCACCGACCGGCGAAGGCGAAAATAATAGCTCGTCGAAACGACGCGCAACGGGCGGTAAGCGCTGTGGTAACTGCGGCGAAACCGGTCACAATGCGCGAACGTGTAAAAAAGATATAAAATTAAGTAACGAATCGAATAGCGAATAATTTTAATTAATTTAAAGCGTTATAATTAAATAAATTTATATAAAAATGTCGAAATATAAAAAAAATATCCGATTTAATAATATATCTAATTTAATAATAAACTACGTTAAATTAAATAATAAAAAAATATATATAATTATATATAAAATAATTTTTATAAAAGATTAAATACGTATATTATAAAAAGCTAATTTAATCTTTTCGAAACGTTAGAGAGTTAAAAAGTCGCGAGTTTAGTTTAAAAAAACCCTTACGATTAAAAGAATTCCGAAGGCTACAGGATGAGAAAATAAAAAAGAAGCGTCCAGCGACTAATAGAGGCGAAAATAAGGGTTCGTCGAAGAGGCGCGCGACGGGCGGCAAGCGCTGTGGGATCTGCGGCGAAACAGGCCATAATACGCGAATATATAAAAAGAATATAAAATTAAGCGAAAAATCGAATAACGAATAATTTTAATTAATTTTAAACGTTATAATTAAATTAATTTATATAAAAAAGTCGAAAAATAAAAAGAGTAACCGGCGAAATAATATAATTAACTTAATAATAAACTAACGTGGTTTATTATTAAGTCGAATATATTATTAAGTCGGATACTTTTTTTATATCTCGATATTTTTATATAAATTTATTTAATTATAACGCTTTAAATTAATTAAAATTACTCGCTATTCGATTCGCTACTTAATTTTATATCCTTTTCATACGTTCGCGCATTGTAACCGGTTTCGCCGCAGTTGCCACAGCGCCTACCGCCCGTCGCGCGTCGTTTCGACGAGCTACTATTTTCGCCTTCGCCGGTCGGTAAACGCTTCTTTTTACCTTCTCGTCCTGTAGCGCTTGAGATTCCTTAATAGTAAAGGCTCCTTTAAGCTGGACTCGTAATTTTTTAGCTTTCCGGCGCTTTAAAAGGGCTAAATTGACATTTTAAAGGGTGCGGACCTAATTTTTTAATATGGTTACCTTGTAGGCTATTCGGGTTATACCTTTCGTTATTTAGTTTATTATATTTAAAATTAGCGTTAAAGAACTTTTTTAATAAGTAGACACCCTTCTTTTAATATAAATAAAGTGCTTAGTTATTTATTACGGGTTAAACGGCGTTTAAGGGTTATACGTGCTTAGAATCCCGGGTCGCGACTATTTCGGTGTAAACGTTTAAAGTTATATATCCAGCTTATTTATTACTTTGTCCGAATAGTGAGGTATTAAGCCGGATACGTTAAATCTAGATTTAATATTAGTTTTCGTAAAAACAGTAAAATATACGGCCTTAAACGCGATAAAGAACTTAAGCTTCGTAATATAGTTTATCGAGGCCTTAATAAATAGCTCGATTTCCTTCGAATAAACACGTTTTAAAGGCGAATAAAGTGCTATATCGAGAGGTTAGAGCAGGTGCGATAAATAAAGAGATATACTAATAGTAATAATATTATTATCCTGGCAGTATATTTCGAATTCGGCGAAATATAGCTCTCGTAGCCGTCGAAAATTAAGAGGCGGTAACGACTTTTCATTTGCGATTTAGTATGTTTATCGAAGTATTTAATTTAGTTTAAACCTGTTTCGTTATCGGTTTATTTATTAAAAGTCGGTTTAATTACTTAATCGCTTAGTAAATTATTCTCGCGCGATTAATTCGCGAGGTAATATTAGCTTTAAATAATTAAGAAAGGCGGAATGCATTAGCTTTACGAATTAATACATTTAATGGCCGTCGATTATTCCTAATTATTAGGCTAGACCGACTTCGTTTTTTTACGCCGATTAGCGCGTATTATAACGAGTATTAACCCGATTATATTTGTTATAAAACCGGTCTCGTCGAAATTCTATATATCCTCGTTAATAATGCCGTATTTAGCTTTAATATTAATAATTAGGCTAAATTAGCCGGAAATAACTTTCGGATTTTCACAGAGAGCCCTTTAATAATCGTACCGACGGTTTATTCTAGTCTTAAGGTCCGGGTTATGGTTAATAAAGCGCCTAGCCCAGTGCTTACCGACGCGGTCGCCGCCGCGCGACGCGATAAGGAGATTAGCTATATTTTCCACATTAGCCATTTTTAAAGGCATCCCTTAGGTATTTAAATTAATTATATATTTACGAAGCACCTTTTTTTAATCGTATTTAATTTATATTTTAAGTATTAAATTTCACGTCGTGCGGTTCGGCCGTAAAGTCGGTCACTAAGGGTAAATAATAAAACGACGTAATGTTTCGCCGCAGCTTTTTAATTAATTCGGGTTAAACCGTTTTGTAACGTTTAAATTATTAAAGTTATCCGCTTTTTTTAAAATAAATAAAATATTATAATTATAAAGTTATTACGTATTAAAGTTTAATTAAATAGGTTAATAATAAAAGTATTTAACTTAATAATATATTCGATTTAATAATAAACCACGTTATATTATAATAAGAAATAAAAATATTTTAAAAATATAACTTATTACGAATAAAGAACGATTAACGCGTTCTTAAAATAAATAGTTAATTTATAAAAGATGAGAATTTACTGCTTAATTTATAAATATATCATGCCTACCCCACTTCTATACCTGACTGGACCTCCCGCCCGGGGTGCTCGACCTTGTCAAATAGCCGCCCATGAACGTCCCCGGGTCCAGCGCAAAGTACATGGCCCCAGCGACGGTACTGGGATCCATTGACATGGGAGGCCAATCCACCAAGAAGGACCAGGTAATCACGACCAGCATCTGTGACAAGATGGCCGCAGCGAACCAGGTGCAAACAAGGTGCGTCGCCGACGCCTGCAGGACCTTCGAGGGGACATTGGCCAGCAAGATCGGCAGCACGTCAGACAGGATCGCCGTGAAAGCCACTAGACCCAGGTAGCCGTCGGGACGTCGCCACCGGCACACTTCCCACAGTCCAGAATACGCATTGGTGGGCGGGGTCAACACTGCGGCGATGTCGTCGTAATGCTTGCGATAGAGCCGGTACGGACTGAGGAACGCGACAGCTAAGTCGCCACAGTTAGTACAGGACATGACACCAGGCAGGCGACTCCATGTACAGTTAAGCTTACCATTGAAGAAAGTAGCCCAGAATAGGGAAACAACCACACCAACGCCGCAAAACAAGAACCGAACTCCAAACGAATCCCCCGTCCATAAAATGATCGAACTTCGAGTCGGCGCCCGTGCTGATATATACGAGCGAGACGACGAGCAGAGCGACCAGCAGCAGAAGAGCCAGCAGCCTGCCCCAGAGGCTCAAGACGTAAAAGGGCATGGCTTTGCTCCGATTCGCCATATTTCCATTGCTGAAGCCGACGTGCTTCTTATTGCCCTTCAATAGGTTGCCCGCGTCGTTCTTGATGAGGACGCCATATTCCCAACCGTAGGTGTCGTACCATTCCTTGAGGCCGAATCTCCGCTGGCCAAAGGCCTTGATGGCGTCCTTGTTCGTGATCACGCCGCTGTTCTTCGGCTTGAGTCTCTTCATTAGAGCGCGAAACTCGCCGTTCGTGGCAAGAAGCCCCATCACCTCCATACTCCAGGGGTTCTTCCAGACTCCCGTCTTCCACTTCCGCAGCGTGATGGCTGCGACTATGGCTAGGGCATCATGGCGCTGAGCAGCGCGGTGGCGATACTGACCAGAGTCGGGAAAGCCTGTAGCGTCACATCACAGCCGGGCGAGGCCGCCCCCGTGACGAGCAGTCAGGCCCTCGAACCGATATACGAAAGGCTTCGGCGCTGAGGGGTATAAGCACTGCGTTGATCAGAAGTAGCAGGCCCGTCACCGAGAGCAGTATATGGTGTCTCATCAGCGACTGCACGCCCGTTACGAAACCCAGCAGACTGCTTGACTGCAAGCAGAGCGAGTCGACGATTTCGGCGCCGTACTTTTTCGTCAACGCGTGGAAGGGCTGATATAGCTTGGCGGTTTGGTCAAGCATACGGACTGGGATCGAAATTGCGACGGCTAGAAATGGGGGCAATACGAGGCCGACAAAATAGTCTTTAGAGGACACTTTCAAGCCCGATATGTTTGCCGAGGTGAAACTATTACGGGAAGAGTTGCTTGCCAACGTAGATGTGACTACCGCCGTGCTTGTAGATGTTACGGGCTCCCACATGGTCTTGGTCATGGTGGGGACGCCATTGGAATCATACAGCGTCGTGACTGCCAACGTTTCAGTAACTATCCCGGTGCTTGTGCTGGTGGCACGGCCCCAGGCATCTGATAATGTTGATGTAGTCAGTCTTGTTGCGTATGTTTCGGTAGTGTAGCCTCCGTGCCCGTTCGTCTTGGTGGTGACTCTCCACTGGTTCTGGTGCCACGCAGTCCCGGTACGGGTCGGCCTTCCCTCGGCATCGGTATAGGTGGTCAGGAAAGGCGCCATGTTCACGAGGCTACTCTTTGTCGCGGTGGGGTTGCCTGCTGCGTCTGTCAGGGTTGTGGCTAACCAGGTCATGAAGTCGTCGGTTTCTGTCCAATCGGTATAGATAATCGTGGATTGGGACACCACCTTCATGACCACGTCCAGTGTTGTGATGCGCTCTTGCGTGAAGACCGCACCTATAGGGTTCTATTAAACAGTAAGTAACAGCGAAGAGAGCTAACAATGATCACGGCTTACCGTCGTGGTCTCGGTCGAGGTACTCGTCATTGTGGAATGCTGGTCCACTTCCGTACTCACTACTACCGTGATAGTATGTGGTGGAAGTGGTGTATTTTGCGGCTTTTTAACCTGCGGTGATGGTGTGTTGAACGGCCTGAGAGGTTCATCCTCTGTTGTCATCTGTTGTGATAGTGGCGTATTCTCGAAATCATGCGGTCGTGGTCCTGGTGGTGTACTCTCAGGCTTTTGCTGCTGCGGGGACGGCGGCGGAGTGTTGGCGGCCGTCAGGGGGTGTTGAAACGACTCCAAGAACAAGCGGCGGCACCTCATCGGGATCGGAGGTTGCCAGAGGCGTCGGTTGCTTCTCCAAAGGTGATGCGTTACCGACTTGGAGTGCTTGGCTTGCAGGAGGCGTGGCACTTGGCCTCGGCGACAGTGGCGACGGTCGGTCGATGGGAGACGTACTGCTAGCTGGCGGTACGTCCGGTTTAGCGGCCGGAGTTTTGGCCGGAGCATCCGGGTTAGGGGTCGGAGGATGAGCTGGAGTGCCTAGATCAGGGGTTGGAGTTGGGGCTGGAGGATTCGGTTTAGGAGATGGGGTTTGAATAGGAGGATCAGTGTTAGGCGTTGGCTTTGGTGTCTGAACTGGGGGTCTGGAAGACCATCAGGAGGATCTTCGCCCGGAGTAGCCTTCGGTGGAGGTTGATCGGCCGTCTTCGTCCCGGGGTCTGGGTGGTCTGGATTTGGAGCTGAGGTTTCCATTGGGGAGCCTGGGTGATCCGGTTTCTTCGTTTCATCATTGCCGGGAGTAGGCTGTGTGGAAGGTTGATGATGGCCTGGATGATCTGGAGTTACGTTTGTAATTTGAACTGGGGGGTTGTTCGATCCGTATCCTTAGGTTGACCATCGCCGGCACCGGGTTTTGTTGTAGAAACTTGATCTCCAGTGCCTGGGCTCTTGGGATTACCATCACCGGTAGTGAAAACTGTAGTTGGGCCTGGGGTTTTATTTGTAGGATCTGGATTATCCGTGGTTTTGGGACTTCCGTTACCGCCATTGGGGTCTGGGAAATGATGACCTGGAAACTGGGTTGGGGTTATGACTGGAGAGCCCGCGTTATCCGTTTCCTTGGGCGTCCCACCGCCGGTATTGGTCGGTGGGCGAGTTGTAGTCACCGTTTTCTGTGCTATCACAGTAACCTCCGTGGTTATAGTGGTTGTGACGGTGGAGGTACAGTCCGGAACTTGTCGCGGTAAGAGAGTCGTCACAGGAACAGCAAGTCTTTTCCCTCGCCCTCCAAGCCCACGACCGAAAATGTCACCCAGACCAGGGGGTTCGGGTCCATGCACATCAAAACCTTCACCTAGGCCAGAAAGATCACGAGCGTACACTGTGGTTTCTGAGAGCGTCGTGGTCTTGGTAATTGTCAATACTACGGTGTCGGTACACACAATCCCAGGTTTCTGGCCACCTGGCGCTCCTGTAGGCGGTGGCGGCGGCGGCGGCGGCGGCGACGTCTCCGTAGGTGATGGTACTCCTGTAGGTGAAGGCTCTGTCGTAGGTGATGTCAATTTCGCAGTCGTTGGGTCACCTGTAGGCAGTGGCGCTTCAGTAGTTCCTGGGGTTTCCGTAGGTATCGTCGCTTCCGTAGGTGATGTCATCTCTATAGTTGTTGGCTTGTCTGTAGTCGACGACACCTCGGTAAGTGACGGCGCTTCTGTAGGTGACGGCGCTGTAGGTGGCGGAGCTTCCGTGGGTGACGTCGCCTCCGTAGTGGTTGGCTTGGCCGTAGGTGACGTCGCTTCTGCAGTTGTTGGTTTAGGGGGCTTGTCTTTGGGCGGCTCGCTTGTAGTAGGCGAGACCGGGGGTGTCGACACTCCTCCTCCACCGTCTCCATCCGTGGGCGATGTCTGGATCTCCGGGGATGTTGGATAAGGCGGCGGCAACTTCCCTGGGGAATCATCAGTAGTTGTGTGGCCTTCCCCAGGGGATGGATGTGTCTGAGCAGATGTGCCGCCGACCGGATGAGTAGGAACCAGGGTCGGCGTGGTGGGCCCTTGCGGCTGTTCTTCAGGTTGCGTAGCGTTGCCATCCTGTTCAGCGCGGCCGAGCTTCACAGCGACAGAGGCGCGGCCAAATACCCGGACGGGGACCAGACCTCGCAACTTCAGGCCTGACATACTGTCGTTCCGGCTATTTGAAGAGTTGGGAGGGACTAACAGCTGGTTCTCGGTGGGAAGAATATGTGTGGAATAGACTGTTAGGCCAAGCAGGGCCCCCAGCATCAACAAGAGAAGCAATGAGAAATGGCTCTTTAGAACGAATGGCCTGTAATCAGCGAAGCCTTGCGCAGGCCTGTTGGTTACCGGAGGATCGCTCTTCTCATCGACACCGACGATTGGTGTCTCGTAGGCGCAGCAGAAGAACTTGTCCTTGTCGTCCACAAAGGTAGACTCGGTAGGTGCATCGCTCTCCTTGCTAAGACTGGACGGCGCCCTTGGTCCGTAGTACTCGATCTGGGTGGCTTCCAGCTCAGCAATGTCGATTTCCTGAAACTCCTCCGGCGGCGAACCGTAAGATCCACGGATAAGACGGGGGTGAGGCAAGGGGCGTCGAGTATTCGTGATGGTGTTGAACGGGTTCATAAAGTTGGTCTTCGTGAGTCAGTGAGGATTGCCGAATTACTGCTTGGACCTGTTGCTGGAATCGTGCCCTTCCCGATAGTCTATGCCGGCCCGAGTGGACTTCTTCATCTGCCTCGACCTCCGTCTCGTGACCATTTTCATGTTGGAGATCAGGCTCGTCCTGGGCCAGTGGCGCAAAGCTGCCACTGCGGCCTCGGTTGTGCTGCGTCGGTGTGCGATGCATGGCAGAAATCAAGCACTACTCGCTTATCTCTGTCATAGAAGTATCGCATATCATGATGCGGTTCCGAACATGGCCATCTCATGACAATGCGATCGGGTGGTGTTCACTTTGGGCAATCGTGCCTATAGATTCGAAGAGGGGAGAGCTGTCCGTAAGAGTTCGACTTCATGCGGGATATGGACTATCTGCCTGGATGGGCGGGAATGGTAGGTATGTATGCACCGCTGTTGTAATACCCGTCCAACGCATGGCCAAACCAAATGCCATATGGTCTAGCCCACGAACGATCGATAGTGCGGTATGCCATCCATGGCTTTCTCTACTCTCTTCTGACAATGGCACACCAACCATGAGTAGGGATTGCAGGGACTGAGTGAGTGTGTGTGGCCCGGGCAATATGGGATGTCTGCACGGTGTCCAACGCACCAATGGGCTTCACGGACATGTACAGGCTTCATGTTGACAGCCCCCAATACTCGTCCCTATCCGGATGGTGGGTGAGGGCGGGGTTGCATTTCTTGTCCACATAAGCATAGGATCTTACCACCCCCAATCGTATAACCGGCCAGCCTTTCCTTGTTCATTGCTTCCTGTTCTGCGCTGGTGGCATGGTGACAGACCAGCCTTTTCGCGGATGTATCGTCTCATGCGGGAGTTGGGTCCCAGGGTGCCAAGCCCAAGTCTTCCCATGGAAGAATCTGTTCTCATGCAGCCCGAGTCTCACTGCATACCAACAGTCATGAGGAGGGGCTTAGGCTCTGCAGAGGCGGGCTCACGGATCGGGGATTAGGTAGATGGATCTGCGGGATTGACAGGGCCAAATTCGCGTGAGGCTCGGTAGCCGCCTGGCTGTGGTGTAGTGGCAGTAGGTTTGGGTGTTGATCATTATTTTTAGCATGTTGCTTCAAGGCGGTCTTGTCCAGAATATAATGCTACCATTGGAGCGTTCCGATGCAACGGACTGCAACGAAATGCAACGGCAGATAACGACTTCAATGAGTCCATTGTTGCCGTGCAGATCAGATGTCGGATCAGTAACTTTTAAAGTTATTTGGATTGCAATTGGACGGGAGCGAGGTATTGAGCAATTCCCTGTGTGACTCGAGGTGGATGCGAAGAGTGAAGTTGGTTGAACACGGCAAGAACTAAAAATAAAGACAAAACTAGCTTCGACGGCAACAACGCTAGATTTTTGTGTCACTCCAACAAGCAATACCAAAATAAATTATACCACTACATGGTATGTATCAAGATCACAGCCATGCACCACACAAACAAGGCTTCCCAAACAGTCATTAGTGATTAACAAACTACTTAAGTAATTAAGTGTTCAAGAATAAGATTCGTATATACATCAAACCCCGTCGTTATATTACAGGGCAATCTTTGGGGTCGTAACTGGTCGTTACACCAATTAACCAAACTCTTAGATAAGGAGAGCAGCAACACCAGCCGCGGCCGCAGCAAAGCTGACGCCGTAGGCGGTGGCACCAGCAGTAGGGACGGTGCTAGGCATGCTGGACATGGTGGGCATCATGCCGCTGCCGCTGCCGCCGCCGGACATGGTGGCGGTGCCCTGAGAGCCCGGGGCGGCCTTGGTGGCGTTGGAGGTGGTGTTGACGGGGACGAGGACGGGCTCGTAGGCCGGGTCGCAGGTGCCGTTGGCCATGGGGGAGATGGGGCAGGCCCCGTCGATGCAGATGCTCTGGAGGGCGGGGCCCTGGGCCTTGATGGCGGTCGCGGGCGGCGCGCAGCGGTAGCCGAAGAGCGAGTTGAGCGCCGTGCCGACGGCCTTGACGTCGTCTTCGGCCACGCCGAACGAGGCGGCCGCCATGCCCACCTGCTGGATGAAGTAGCCCACCTCGTACGGGTTCAGATCCATGAACTTGTGCACCTTGTACATGGAGGCCGCGGCCGTGTAGGCGTCGAAGCCGGGCATGCCCTGCTGCGAGCAGCCCAGGAGCGAGCCGAAGAACTGGTACAAGTGAGTGAGGAGGAAGCTGGAGAAAAGACACATTGGTCAGTTATATGTCTCTTCGCGATGATAGGCTCTGGTGATGGGTAAAGAGAGATGTGACTTACTATTGCTTCGAGTTCATGTCGTTGGCGGGCATGTTCTTCATCAGGGGCTCGGCAGCACCGCCATCAAGGAAGTTGACGGAGACACCGGACTTGCCACCGCGGTTGGTCGAGGCCAGCTCGCCGGTGAAGTACGGCAGGAGGTTGACATCGGTGCCTTCGTACTGGCCGGCGGCCAGGGATACCGGGAACCTTGATGCCGACATTGGGCATGGTGTCTGTGGGAGGAGGATACGTTAGCAACCGCCACTAGCTTGTGTACTGGCGACTCTGCAGAGAAAATACCTACAGTTACCGATGACCACAGTGTTGACGACCAGAGTCAGAAGATTGTACTGGTTCTTGGCCGTGTTCTCCTTCAACAGGGCAGTGGTGTAGTAGTCGCAGATGGAGGTGTCCGTAGGGCGCTGAGCCTCGGCGACAGTGGCGGCCGCGGCCACGGCTGCAATCTTAGAGAAACGCATTTTTGCAGGTTTGGGGTATATATGATGCGAATAGATTATAGTCTTGGGATGATTGAGAGGGAAGATGCACACAGAGCAGGAACAATTCCCTCCTTAAGACGGCGGGCAATGCCCGATAATATACACACTCTCTATACCGCTTGCCATGTACTCTGATACTTCCTCTGCATTCTTCTTCCTCTCTAATGTCCTGCCATACTAAGCTGCAGGTCTAGTCCGGAAGTCATAGTAGCCGGCTAAGCACGCGGGCTAGGCGAACATCTACGAGGATGACGATCGCGGGGGGCGCGCTTGCAGTGTCTGCCAACCGGGCTGTCTCTCAACAAGCCTCCCAATCCAGTAACAAGCAAGCAAGAATGTGAGAGTTTCTCTAGCCACCTTCTCCACGACTATAGTGTCCTTTTCTTCGCCGTAACCACAGTCACTCGCGCGGATCAGGAATGGCAAACGTATTCGGGAGATCTTTTCTCTGTCTTGAGATTTGCTGTCATTCCGAGACATGACAGCGTGCTTGCCCGCCATCTTGGGAACCAAGTATACTCGCGCTAAGATCGCGAGTCGATTATAGTATGTGCTTTGCCAGCATTCTCGCCCAGATTGCTCGCTGCCCTTTTTTCAAAACAAGCTATCGCGCCGATCCCCGATGCCTTGGTAATGGACACCGGATGACAGTCTGCAAGGAACAAGTCAAGGCTAGACTTAGACTGCACAGCGGGACCAATGAGAAGAGCGCGATTTACAATAGTCCTGCCTAAAGAGAATGGTTCATGGTGAACTAGCCAGCCGCTAGCTTACCCCGGATGCTGACCACTCCGGCGGCAAGTCCCTTCCCGGCCCAGGAATGACTTATATACCTACGTGGGTGATGTAGCCAGCCGGAGAAAGATCATTTCCTTTCTGGGCCAGCAGGAGCCAGCAGGATAGCACATCGAACCTAGATCGTCAAGATGCAAGCCGGAGACGATGGCCCGCTGCCATGCTAACCCTCAGCTCAGCCTAGCCTGCGGCCGCATCCATCCCTCACAGCAGCATCCCAGTCGGGCGGTAGCAAGAGGCTGGCAAGCTAAGGAATCGCCTCGCTGGATGATATCATCACCCATAAGAGTCTTCTTTCTTTGTGATCTAGTTGTTGATTAATCTTGATTTGTTTATCTAGCGGTATGCGTGCCTGCAACTCAACGGGCCAACTCGGCAGTGACATATTCGAAATCTGTACTTGGAATGACTGTCTGTACTTCAGTTTTCCAACCCGATCTTCTTCATATACCAGTGAAACTCGGACCAGACACGAAGATTCCTAAGCGGTATCGTATAAGAGAACCTAATGACTCCAGTCGGGTGCAAGTAATCGGCTGGTCTAGCAAATCTCTTGTTCCTCATGCATATTTCCTTTTCATGGAAGCAAGCAGTTCTCCGGAGACCCCTCAACGGAGGGAGATTTCTGTCATTTGAAACCACAAAAACATGCTCTTTGAAAACACTTCACCAATAGGGAGGGAATGAGAGGGAAATTCAGACAAAATAGATAATGACTGACCTACAGTATCCGACTTCCTTGGTGGAGTTTGCCTTGTTCCGCCGCGACAACTGCCTGGCCAGATCATTTGAGATGTCCAGGGGAAAAAGAAATAGCAGCATGATACTCGCTCATTGGATTTCAGGCAACATCTTGGGGCTAGGATACTGTTCTTTTTCCTCGAGACTTGACTGCTGATCCTATATTGCCAGAGGACATTGCCAGAAGGATGAGTACCAGGGTACCTAGGTAGGCACTCAGAATACTCGCCCGAATATGAACGAAGGGGGAAGACGAGATCGAAACGAGATTGCCCTCATTGGCGAATGAAAACCCTGCCTCTCGTCCATTCTAGAAAGCGCAGTTTCCGAAAAAGAAGTACAGAAGGATCAGCACCATCCCGTCTCCCCGTGTTCACGGACTTGACAGCAGCCCTCCAGCCACAGCGCACCCAAAGGCCCTAGCCACAACACCCCACCTCCCATTGCATTGGGAACTTGGCAGCTTCGAAAGCCAGCCAGCCCACATTGATAGCCCCCACCACTCCAGCCGCAACATCATCATCACTATCCACACCCACACTTCTGGTTTGCTACCTGCCTTACCATACATACCTTACCAGACCAGACAATACCTACCTACTTAGCCAGCAGCAGGTATATGGCGAGCAACGCCAGCAACAACAACAAAAGACCCCCGCCGCCGCCCGAGACCCTCTACACCTCCTACCCCTTCCCGACCCTGAGCACGAACCCGCGCGACCTCGCCACCATGACCGAAGCCTCCTTCGCCAAGCAGTTCCTCGCCGCGCTCGACAGCCGTCCCGTCAAGCTGTCGGCCGACCATGTCGAGGATCCGCGGAGCTACCCAGCCCGCGCTGCCGTACGTCCAGTCCATACCGCTTACATCTCTCCCACCCCCTGCAGCTTTGACTAACAACCCAAACTACAACAGTACACCCTCCCCCGCGCCCCGAAACCCATGAGCAAGCCCCAAGGCCGCAGCGGCGCCGGCGCCGGCGGCCCCCGGGCTCCGAGCGCTCCTTCGCCGTCGTCATCAAGTCGCTGCGCAACCCGCCGCTGGACCTTAAGCTCACGTCGCAGACGCCCAACACGTCGGTGCTCGACCTCAAGGCCGCCGTCGCCGCCGAGCTGGCCGGCAGCGTCCCGCTCGAGAAGATCAAGATGCTCTACAAGAAGAAGCCCGTCGTCGACAGCAAGGTCCTCAAGGAGCTGGCCGAGGAGGGTGGCCCGACGACGCTCGAGTTCAGCGTCATGGTTATGGGGGGGCGCAGCCGTGGCTGCTTCTTCTGCTTCCGCCGCCGCTTCCCCCTCCGCCTCCACCCCAAAGACTGCGGAGGCTGCGCAGGCTGACGTTGCCCAGGGTACTAGTGGCTCCGACACTCTGGAGTCGCCCGAGTTTTGGGACGATCTTAAGGGATTCTTACTCCAGCGGATACGGGATGAGAAGGAAGGAAGCTACGAAAATATTTGATACGTTCCAGACGGCTTGGAAAGCAAAGGGATGAGGAAAAGGCATGTTTTGAGATCCAGTAATGAATTGACGAAAAAAAATACCGGGGCAAGCGCAATATTCCATGCTCTACATTCCAGCATCGGGTGAAGAAGAGGTTGTTTTTGTTTTCTCTAATGCAGGGACTGGCCCTCCCCAACCAACATCAAATCTAGAAACTTGTGCCGCCTCGAGAGAACCCAACTTGATCACGGTTTCTACATTGCCTCCATCCTATAGCAGTAGACAGGCAAAGAGCCTAGCCGTCCAATCTTCAGTCCTTAAAGTGGTCGCCTGGGGGTTTGGTTTCGTAAACGTCGTAGACTTCCCGCACAGCATAAGACTCCAGCTGCAACTTTGTATCACGTAAGAGATCTCAGTTCATCCATTATGTTCTTGGTATCTCTTGGGGTGTTGTTGTGTCAAGCTCCTTAGCCGGCCAGACCCTTGCTGACGATCTTGAGCACGGTGTCGTACTCGATATCATCCTGGTCGTTGGCCTGCAGTTCGGTAGCGATGCCGTTAAGGGATCGCTTCAGGGCCTCCTTGGAAGAGGCGTACACCATCTTGGCCTGCAAACGAAACGGGTTAACTCGCTGGTGGGGACCAGGGGGAGTGGGGGCCACGGAGCGCGTGGCTGATAGGCAACGTACCATGACACCGGCATCATCGGGAGACCAGGCAATGAATGTGATCTTGTTGCGGGAGCCCTCACCGGAGGCGAGGTTGTACTCGAAGTCGTAGACGGCGTAACGGGGACCCTTGCCGACGGAACCCTGGTTGCGTCATGGTTAGCGGTAAAGGAGACATGTGGGGGCCGAACCAAACATACGCTCTTGGACTTGGTTTGGGCGTTGACGAGCTTGCTGCGGAAGTTCTCCCAGTCCTTGTCGTCCGAGGCCTCCTCGACGACGATCTCACGGTTGTCGTCCGACAGCTTGTAGACAATGTACTTGTACTTCTTGTTAAGCTTAAGGTCGTTGAAGGCAGTTATGCACTCCTGCGAGACGGAAGCTCTGTGTTGCACGAAGAGTCAGCGCAAACTCTATTCATTTTCTTCGCGAACGTGACGGGCTCTAGCTGCTGATCGTGTGTCGTAAACTCGGTTGGTCTCGGTCGGGTCGCGGCAACAAAGCCTCACGAGCACACGACAACACAACAGCCAGGTCCTGTGGCAAGGAGAGAGGTAGGAAGGAAGACGAACCCTGATTGAGACTACGGAACACCAGAATTAGCCTTGCGTGTCGAATTGGGCACAGATTGACGGGGCGCGGCTTACCATTTTTGCTGTGAATGTGTTGTTGCGCAAAAGAAACTCTTCTGGTCGGTCTTGACTGGGCTGTGATGAAGCAGAAGGCGACGGTTAGCGGGGTAGTTCAGGAGAGACGAGAGACAGGCCAGCACGGGTGGATGAAGAAGGGCGGTCGGGAGGCTGGCGGAATGATGCACAGGAAAATTGCGGAAGGGCAAATTTTTTGCTGGAGGGCGTCGTCGAGGAGGAGATTCTTACAATAGCAAGGAGATGCTTCTGCCGCCGGTCGGGCTTGATGGGTAGGGAATTTGGAGTTGAGCGGTAAAAGGTAGGTTAGACAGGTGGAAGAGTGAAAGAGTTGTTTTTAGTCCCAAGGCCAGTCCAGGTAAGGTGGTCGCAATCAATCGCATATGGAGAGGCGGAAGAGCAAAGAGTGGGCTCGCTCGTCTCTCTCTCTTCGTTTCTTGCTTGCTTGCTGGGTCTCCTCTCTTTCTGCTCAAGGACTCCCCCTCCAAGTCCCAAGTCCCAAGGTATTTTAGTACAAACGTATCAAATCAATTGAACGGGCTGGGCGCTGGGCCAGTCACTGGGCGAGCTACGGTGGAGGGGTAAATGGGGGGGAGCAACGCAACGCAACAACACTTAGGTACTGCTACTACCACCTTAGGCACTGGGATCCCACTACGGCCAAGGCAGCTCTTGTCGGTCGGTGACCTGGTGGGGTCGTCGGGTCGACCTTTTTGCTTTCTCTGGGCTTTTGTTTCCCTGGCCCGGGCCAAAGCAAAGCAAGCAGGTAAGTAAGCAACCCGACCAACGTGGTAGGAAACAAATGTGACGCTGTGGGGGGTTGGACGAGCACCGAGTGGGCAAAAGGCAGGGGACAAGTGGTCGTTGCCTCAGCAATTTGGGGCCACCATGGCCTGTGCTCGGTTCAGCCCCAGAGATCGTAAGTTTTCAAGCTACTGGTAGGTATCACAACGACAACACAGCACGCAGAGTATTGGAGGCTATTGGAGGCCGATCCAATAATACTGTTGCCTACCTATAGCTTAATTACCTAGGGTAATTGCACTTGAAACTCATCTATCGTCGGAACGGGTACCTAAGTTGTACGTGGGCTGCTTGCGTCATTGTCATCCAACAAGGGCGGGTGACTGGGCATGCTGACAAAATAGACGTGCCTTCAGAGCGTGTCTGTCTACCTGCATGACGAAAGGCAGAAGCAGGCTACAAGATCAACTCAATACCTACGCGTTCTTCAAAAAGACGAAACATTAGCTTTCGACTTATGATAAAAAACAATAATACTAATTCGTAGCCAGAGATGCGGTATAGGCCAGTCATGCGCGTGTACAGGAGCCAGTACCAGTTCCAATCAACTCATTGTGTCTGTCACGCATATCACTGTTCTCAGAAGGCAGCCAGGTTTTGATCATCAATGCATGCTCTCGTGTTTAGCCAAGGTCCTCTCTAGACTAATACTATACAGCTCAGCAACGCCGACGGGATATCAACACGTAAAATATACAGATAGGGGTACATAGGCGAAGAGAGGAGATGATTACAAGCCCACCGCGCTCGTCCGTTCCTTTAAACTCCAAAGCCAGATGCCCTTTTTTGGTACAATTGGAAAAGACAAATCACGCTGGTATGTTCCTTACATCATGCCACCCATGCCACCCATACCGCCCATGCCACCCATACCTCCCATAGGAGGGGCAGCACCCTTCTCCTCGGGCGCCTCGACAATCGCGACCTCGGTGGTTCCGAGGAGCGAGGCAACACCGCTGGCATCAACCAGACCAGTTCGCACGACCTTGAGGGGTCGAGGATACCAGCCTCAATCATGTCGACGTACTCGCCCTTGGCGGCATCGAAGCCCTTGTTGAAGTCACCGCTGAAGTCGGACATGATCTTGCCAACAATGACGGAGCCCTCCTCGCCGGCGTTCTCCACGATACGGCGAGCCGGGCGGGTGATGGCGCTCTTGATGATGTTGATACCAAGCTGCTGGTCGAAGTTGGCAGCCTCAACACCCTTCAGGGCGTTGCTGGCAGCCTTGAGCAGAGCAGTACCACCACCGGGCAGGATACCCTCCTCGACGGCCGCACGGGTGGCGTTCAGCGCATCGACGAAGCGGTCCTTCTTCTCGCCGACCTCAACCTCGGAGTTGCCACCGACCTTGATCACGGCAACACCGCCAGAGAGCTTAGCAAGACGCTCCTGAAGCTTCTCCTTCTCGTACTCAGAGGTAGTGGGATCGCTCATGACACCACGGATCTGCTCGCATCGCTGGGTGATGTTGTCCTTGCTGCCCTCACCGTTCAGGATAATGGTATCCTCCTTGGTGATGGTGATAGAACCGGTGGAGCCGAGCATGTCGGGTGTGGCCTTCTCCAGCTTGATGTCGAGCTCGTCAGAGAAGACGGTACCATTGGTAAGAACAGCCAGATCGCCAAGGATGGACTTGCGGTTGTCACCGAAGCCAGGGGCCTTGACAGCAGCGACCTGGAGCTGGCCACGGAGCTTGTTGAGAATGCAGACGGCAAGGGCCTCGCCATCAATGTCCTCAGCAATGATGACAAGGGGTCGTCGCTGCTGAGTGGAGACCTCAAGGGCGGGGATGATGTCCTGGACAGCCGAGATCTTCTTCTCGGAAAGCAGGATCAGGGGCTTCTCGAACTCAACCTTTTGGGTCTTGGCATCGGTGATGAAGTAAGGAGACACGAAGCCGCGGTCGAAGCGCATACCCTCGGTGACCTCGAGCTCATCGTTCATGGTCTTGCCCTCCTTGACGGTGATGACACCCTCCTTTCCGACCTTCTCCATGGCGTTGGCAATGAGCTTGCCAATGTGGGTGTCGCCGTTGGCACTGATGGTGGCGACCTGGGCAATCTCTGCGCTGGTGGTGATGTCCTTCTTGTTCTTCTGGAGATACTCGACAACGGCGTTGACAGCAGCCTGGGTACCACGGCGCAGGTCCATGGGGTTGCAGCCGGCGGCCACGTTCTTCACGGTCTCGCTAAAGATAGCGCTGGCCAGGACGGTGGCACTGGTCGTACCATCACCGGCGGACTCGTTCGTTTTTGAGGCAACATCTTGGACTAATCTGGCACCGAGGTTCTCGAACTTGTCCTTGAGAGTGATAGCCTTCGCAACGGTAACACCATCTAATTATAACAGGTCAGACAGGCTCTGGAGCAATGGTAATATGTAGGCCAGTTCTTGGGTTTCTTTTTGGCAAAAACATACCCTTGGTGATCTTAGGCGAACCGTAGCTGGATTCTATCAGGACATTGCGGCCCTTGGGACCCAGTGTGGTGGCAACGGCCTTCGAGAGTGTGTCAACACCGGCCAACAGAGAAGCACGGCCTTCCACACCGAACTTCAGCTCCTGTTTGCTCACTGTTAGTATGGCATGACGATGGACCCCGCAGAGGGTGAAATTGGACGGCAACGAACCTTGTGCGCAAACCGGAGCTGTTGTGATGAGCTACCGAGTCTGTACTTGGCAGCAGTGGACAGAGCCGAGGCTCTGGCCCGAGAAGACAAAGCACGCTGCATGTCTGGTAATTAGGGTGGGATATAGTAGCAACAACGAGAAAAGGAGAGACGACGTGGAGTTTGCGGAGAGAGAAATTGGGGTAGAGTGAGGAGAAGACGGTTGAGTTTGTGATGGGGACTGGAAGAGGATTTCGCCTTTATTTTGAGGTTCGTGACGAAGCCGTAGAAAATTTGGTCCCAACGGAGGAATCGGCGCAGAGCCGAGGACAGCTATTGCGACACTAACCCGTTCGGGCTTAGCCAGCCTGAAGCTCCCCACCATAGAAAATCGTGGAACATCAGCATTTACAGGCGAAACCCCATATCCAGCCGCTCAGTGTTGCAGTCTTATTATTAATACCAAGCGGCATCTTCAATACTATGTCCACTATTAGCATCTACTATGAGCGATATCTAGTATGTAGAGCTAGTAGGTAGAGCTGGTAGAGGGAATGTCCCGTCCGGTCAAAGAACCCTTCAGCTACGGGCGGAAGGAATGGGCCCCCTCCAAAGCCTTCTCTGGCCGAGATCGCTTTATGAAGCTCATCAATTCCATACTACCGGGGAACAGGCAAGCAATGACAGACGGGTACGCAAAACCCGTTTGATGGACAATGCATCTGGTGCCATGCTCGCCTCACGGTCTATGTCTCCGTATGCCATCGCCTTTGCCATGATAATCTGCTACGGTTGCTCCCATGACGGTGCGGAGATCCACCTTGGACCGTACCACGGCCGACGTCCACATTGGTTCGGGCATTTTGTACACAACAACCGCCGTCTGAGGAAATCGCTTACAAAGCGTATCCGGGTCGTTTTCAGCTGAGCGCCAGCTAGGGCGATAGCGTCGAAACAGGCGTATATATCTAGGTAGGTTTCAGCTCATTGCATTTCGCGATAATTGGCAATTCGTGGGATTGACGTCTTCTTGCAATACTCACTGCACCATTCATCAATATATTAATATAACCAACCATGCTGGGTCGCGTGCTTCTCACGGTCGACTCGCTCGGTCTGCTGCTCGCGGCCGCCATAGCAGACATGGGCCCCACGCATATGCAGAACCCTAATTGGCCACCGCATGCGAAGTAAGCAATGAGCATCTCGAGAGGAAACCCTACCCTCTCCAGACTCCTTCCCTCATCGTTGTAAGTTCGTTACTGATGAACAGGTCTCACATTATCTGGGGTGCAGATTCCATAACGCGCAAACCATCAGCCTGTCCGTCATCTTGGGGCTTGCCACGCTCTTCTACACATGGCGCAAGCCCCTCACCCCACGGCTCCGGCGCGAATACATGGGCATCAGCGCTTTCACGGGCTCCATCTACTGGCTGGCTGGACTGGCGGCCATCTTGTTTCCGGGGACTGCCGGACTGGATCCCGAGTTTGGCGGGCCCGGGTTCCCGCAAGCGCCGGTATTCGTCGGACTTGGGCGGTGCGGCCTTGTTGGCAGTTGGCTCGAGTCTTGAACAGTGGGAGAGAGAGGACTCGCACGCGTATGGCTTAGTAATGTTTTGTTGATTTGCCACAGGCACACGAAAAGCACGGTTGGGTCAAACGGCCCAGCGTCATGGGAGGATGACGGGCCAAAGGGAGGAATTGGGTTTCACGCCAGGTAGGATCAGGGCTTGTGGCTCCAGTCGGGAGAAGGAAGAAATGGTGCTAAGTGCCGGTCTTGCGGGCCTGCCCGTTTCTGAAGATGCCATATGGGATTTAAGTCGAAATGAAGGTCGGCTTAAATCGACACAAGCTTTTGTCAAGGGGATCCGGCCAGCTGGGATCCCAATGTCTTAGCCTTGTTCTTCCCCAGCTTACACTTACTGACGGCAAGTCATCCATTGCGGGATTAAACCCAGATACTCCTCAAGCAGGCAAGACGAGTTCAACAAAGCTTCAGACTTGAATTGAGACAATGTTCGCCATCTCGCATCATACTGCGATATTGCCTTGCCTGTTATTACCTGTGTCGATCACCCTCACGAAACCCTCGCGCTCCTCTTCAGGCAGATTGTCCTCAAGTGACTCTTCCGTTGTTCCGTCCAACGTCTACGCTCAGATGCTAGGCTGCGTTTAGTTTAATACTACCGCCCGCTTCGTAAAAGACTAGTGCGAACGCCTCCTTTCAGGTAGCCTTGGACACCAGGGGTTCTGCCCCTGCCGATACATATTTATTTCTCCGCGTCCTGTCTCGACCTGGTCCAGGGACCTATTCATTCATGCTTGGGTCTTCTTTATTGTCCATCCCCTTGCCCATCTTGTCCTCTACGTTCCATAGCCTGCTTACCATGTCCGGATCTCCTGACATACGTTTAAGCAGCCTAGATCGTCCGTCAGTGTAAGCTCTGAAGGTTCGACAGCAGCCGCATCGAGGCGAAACTACGACGAGTCTTGCACTAGCCTTCCAGGTTCCGAGCCGGAGCCAAGAGGGCCTTGGCAAGCCCCAGTCATCGCCGCACCCTCTTCCGTCTTGGCATCCGCAAATATGCTTCCAAATCATAAGTCGTTGATTGTTTCTTCCGAAGAATGGACCGTGGCCGTCATATCATTCTTGTCCGTCATGGCGGTCCGAGGAACCTACCGCCGATGGCCGCAACTCCTCGGTGCCGTCACCATTTTCTATGTTCTGGTGTATGCCTTGCCAAGCCGGCTGTGGCTCATTGATCTTGGCGCATCGTACCTGAAGGTCCTGAAATGGACACCAGGGGACGGCGCGGCCGGTTTGGGGCGAGGCCCGAGGATCGTGGTGTTTGGTGGAGGGAACGTCGCCACGCTCAACCAGGGGTCAGCCGACCTTAACGACCAGAGTACATCTTGGACCGAGGTACTTTGCCGAAAAGTATGAAACCTACCTATACAGGCTGGAGATGGCGATCGATGGGACTAACATGAATTACAGATGGACTGCGCGTCTTACCTGTCTTACGTACCTCCTATCTACAAGGCAGGGGGGTCGGTCGTATCCAATCTTGTATATGAGATGACTTTGAACCACACACTTGCTTCGAGAAACATCACATACGGTGCCGCTTACGACTATAGCTGGCTAAGCACCCAATACCCCACTCCTCTTCGCCTACCCGATCTCCAACAGCAAATCGATACATTCCTTGCTTCTGAGCCCGCCGCCCATCCAACGCAAGACACCCTCTGGGTCTTCGACTTTGGCTTCTGGGATGTGTGGCGCCTGTCCGCTTTCCCCCAGGACATATCCTTCCAGATGATCGAAGTGCTCGCCTCCATCATCTTCCAGGAAATCGACCTTCTCTACCAAGCCTCCCGGGAAGGCCAGCCGGACCCGAACGACGCCGAGCATCATCACCAACCCGAAACGAAGTGGCGCGCTAGAAAGCGCATGTCGACCACCGCCGCCTCCTCCGAAGATAACAGCGGTAGGCCGTTCCGCGTGCTCATCCCGCGCCTCTTCGACGTGTCCGTCACCCCGGGCTTTGAGACGGCGCGCTACCGGCCCCCGCCTCCCCATTCCCAGGCCGACGAGCTACGCAACGCGGCGTATCTGACCAAGCACTGGGACAACTGGATGGATGGGATGACGGAGCGATGGCTGGCAATGAACACGCCGACCGTCGAGGTGGCGTCTACTACTGGTACGGGACCAGACGACGAAAACGACAACGGAAGCGATCGCAACATGCTACATGGGATCGGCTCGAGACGGGAGGTTATTAATCCCAACGTGTCTAAGTACCTGCTGGAACTCATTGCCGATCGGCAGCTAAAGGACTCTGGACTCGAAGACAGCAGGGGCATGGGTAAAATACCCGCAGACCAGGCGTTCGGTCAGGTGGAGGAGGCCTGCCTGCGACCGAACACCACTACAACAACAGCAGCAGAAAAAGCAGTCTCGGGTACGGTGGAAATGGTGCCCTGCGCAGATTTCGAGGACTATTTGTTCTGGGACGGCTTCACCGTTGGTCCCCGGGCGATACGCAGCATAGGGCAACGCGCCAAAGACCTCGTCGAACAGCACGTCGAGGTTGGAGCGCCGTGGCTGAAGAAAGCCAATGTCCACTACCGTGATTAAGATACGGGAGTCGGTCTCAATACACGATATTTTATCCAACCCATAAAGAGTTTTCATGCTCATTAGATCGGGAAAGACCCGATGGGCAGGACACAGCACCTCTATCGTAGGTAGACGAATCTCCCAGATAGCATGCAGTAATACAATAATATCAAAGTTATTTGCCCACCAAGACCGAGAGCCAAAGTCAAGGGGAGTATTTTGTCACCACCTTACGGCATCACCACCGAGACCATTGGAGGGTAGTGTTGATTTTGCGCCTATGTTGTATCCTGCGCCATAACTAGTTCATTTCCTTGGTTGTCACTGCTCTGCACAGGCCATGATGGTATGGTTCCAGAGAAGTATCAAGCAGGCAAGCTTGTGGCTGAACATACTGCATCTCTCGACATGGAGGTTATTCTATGTGCGATGAATCCTACCCACTTCAGACGCAATCGACCCTCGAGGGTGCCACGGATTTACTGCAGAGATAAGTCAGCCCATTCGGATTCTGACCTCAGCCACTACTGTGTTCGAAACCACATCCTGGTGAGACCCAGACTTGAACTGCGAAACCAACGGAGGGTGTACATCCAACCACTCGACCACCTGTGCCATACGATGTCCAAACACCCGTTGGGAAAAGAGGCCTGCCTCTATTCAGGAACGTGTACCCAAGGACCCTTTCAACTCTTCAACTGGATTCGAATCGTTGGATATGGAAAAGGTAGATAGAAAAATCAATGACAAGGAAAAGAAGGGGGTAAAGGAAGAAGAAAAGGGCAGGAGGAAGAGAGAAAAAAAACACCAGGCAAGGGAGGCTTGTGGTTGAACGCACTGCACCCAGAGATATCACGTATCTCACTTGTGGAAGTGAATCAATTCCTAATCGACAATGAGAACATTGCGCACAGCGACTCTTACCCATCTTGGTTGCACTCGAACCCCGGCGGGTCTTGGGATTCACTGTGGACATGAAATCAGATCTCACGCCACTACCACACTCGAAACCACGTCCTTTAGTCCCTCGGGGGAGGACACGGTCAGACATTCAACCATTCGACCACCTATGCCACTTAATTATTTATTGGGAAAAGAAGCGTCTATCTGGAAACATATGCCTACAGGTAAACCAAACTTCCAACTTATCAACTGGGCTTGATTCGTTGTGCCCCACCATCCACCCCCTCCCCCTATTGCTCATGTACCAGCTACACTTTACCTTCACTTTCCCCTTCACTTTCCCCTCCACTCCATTCCATCTAGTCAAGTCCATCGAGCAGCCGGGCTGGCCTGCACATAATTACATGTAGAATTAATTCTGATCCATGGATCGTATTACCTCGCGTCATCTGCTTATCTATCGACCTAGGATAGAGGTGCTCCCACACTTCAGTCCTGCCACTTAACCTAACCGAATGAACATGAACCGACTCGACTCAACGGGCCTCGACGAATTCTCTGGATGTAATTTCTAGCATCGATCTACTTAATTCATAGTGTAGTCTCATGCATGTGTCGTTTCTATTGTTCTGCAGCTGCGCCCAGTTATCCTTCTACGGTATCTGGTGCTTCCAAGTCTGGGATAAGGGTGCCAATTGCCCAGACATGCCACTATCAGCAGTTCGGTTGGCTGCTACCCAGATACTCTGTTGCCAATCGTTCGATGTATCCGTCCGAGGCATGGTTGTGAGACAGCTTGGCTATATTGACTGCGGCAGTGGAATAGGGGAGAGGAAGGAATTATGGGGCGCGTTCAGGGGCGGAGCGGAGGCACCTTCAGCTCAACAACCCTATGTGAGGCAACCTGTGAAGATGTATTGATGCAAGGTAACAACGTAGATGGTCCAGTATATTCCATATTATAATGAGAGAGGGAAGTAGCCGACATATTCCAATAATAGACAGATGGACTAACAGGAGCGCTCCCCTCCTCGGAGGAAACCACTTTGCTTTCACCTTTCCATTAACGTGCCTTTACGAAATGTATACATGAATTTCTGTTCAGCTTTTACTAAAAATCATTCACTTTCAATAATAATAATAAGAGAATTCAGTTCCACCACCCATCCAAAACCCTTCCTATCACAACTCCTCCCTCTTTACCATCAACAACCCACCAACATCAGCACCATCTAGTAAACAACTCATAACCAAAGCTATTAATATCCATACTTTCTTCTTTTTCTTCTTGCCTACACTCATCGACCAAGCTTACACAGTCTTCGACCAAAGCACACGCGATGGCCGACGCAAACAAGGCCGACGCCTCGGCCCAGCACCCTCAAGACCACCCAGCGGCAAACCACCGCACCCCGTCTCTCGCCGAGTTCGAACAGTTCAAGCGTCTTGAGAGAGAAGTCTTCAAGGCCATCGAGGAGAACCCTCTCGCCGTCTTCGGCCCCGATGACACGAATCCAGGTAATAACACGAACCCCCTCGAAACACGATCTCATCATGGCAGCTTTCGCAGACCTTTGACTGACGGATGGCTTCACTTATTGATAGTCACCAACCCTAACGCTCTGCTTCGACCGGCGCCTGCGAACAACTCGACTACTCCCGCTTCTCGCCGTGCCAGCGCCTCAGTTGCTCCTTCTACGCAAGTCCCGGACGTCAAGCAGCCCCAGACCACCATCCGCGATCTGGATGAGGAAATTTCCGGATTGACGGAAGAGATTTCCGAATTGGAAGACGATATCTCCCACGCGAAAGCCCTACGCTCCCACTTGGTGATGATGCGGGAGCAGGTGCTGGCAACCATCCGCGATGCCGAGTCATGAGACCGAGAGGATTGAATTGATTCTGGACGAAGCAGCCTTCGGACTGCATGGCTACTGTCAGATCATTCGCGCTTGTTCTAGGATTTGGAGGGAGGCGCGTTTTGTCATGGAATTGCTAGTACCCAAAAGTATCTTGTTGTCGTTGAGTCAGTACTGGATGATTGGTCAAGTCTAGATACGTAGGATTGTCCAGTGTAGCTGCCTGAGACACAGAGAATGAACAGGGATACTCATTGATGGTGCACACCATCTTCCCAATGACTTAACACTTCGCCAGTATGACCGCATGGTAAACCGATTAATATCCCAGCTGCCAGCTCTCTCATTACTTATTATCCAGATATTCTACTGCCAGGCAGCTATCCCAATATTAGATCCAGAGATGACCGAGTAAACTCAAATTTGGAACTTTTACTAAACTATTTCGTACAGAAGCCACTATCACCGTTTATCATTGCGCTTGAACAAATCCCGCCACATCTCTCTCAGACCGTAATGAGGCGCTTTGGATTCGTACACCTCGGCGGTGTGACCTTCGCGGCCAAAGCGATCCAGTATGCTCTTAGGCCGCTGGCCCACGGCCCCCAACGAAGACGCCGACGGCCGCGCCGCGCGCTCCTTGATGGCCTCGGCAAGCTGCGGCGCCACGTCGGCGTAACAGTTGTTGAGCTCCCGGTCCAGGCTGAAGTAGGGCTTCTTGGCGAGCTCGGGCGCCATCAGGTTGTAGGATCGTGTGATGGTGTTGAGGTTGGAGATGGCCAGCTCCATGTACGACTTCTCGGCCTCGAACCAGTCGGGATCACGGAACGGCGGAGGAAGAGGCTCCAGTTGCTGTGGTGGTTCATCTGGTGATGGTGTTTCAGGGGAGGAGCTGGGATCCTGGGCGGCTGTTGTCGTCAGTGAATCTGACGGTGCTTGCGGCGTTTGAGAAGCCATGTCTGGATGCCCCATTTGACTCTCGGCGGCCAGCTCCGCTTCGAGTTGTTGATGGATCTTGACCATGACGGGGTCTTCGGTCGAGTTGGTGGGAACGGAGATCTGGTCGACATTGCGCTTTCGCGGATTGTGTACCTCTTCCGCCAGGGCATAACGCCGGGCCTTGCGCATCTGATCTTGCAGTGATCCACCTTTACTGGCTATTATCCGAGCAGCATGGCGTTTCCAGTCGTTCCGCAGCCGGGTGCGGAAGGTGTGCGCCGTCTTGAGGAGCTCCTGCTGCTTCTCGATCCACGGGGGTACCAGGTCCTGGCGCTGAATCATCTTGTTCATGATATATTCCGTCGTATCGACGAACGGGTTGTCTGCCCGGTTATCTCGTTCGACACCTTTACCCCGCGGGATGTTCTTGAATTGCCCACGCGCGATGGCGTTTTCAATCCGTTCGTTCGCCAACGAAGCCAGCCCAGTCAGTGTGCTGGGCACCGCCCGCGCTTCGGGCCGGAACCGCTCTCGGAACTCCTTCCGCCTGGCCTCCCTTATCCTTCTCGTTCAAAGCGTTCTCGGAAAGGCCGAGGTCGGTGTAGGCGCTGGCCTTCTCGCGGGCGCTTGCAGCGCGCTGGCCGGGACTCGCATTGGGCTCCCGTCGTAAACGGAAATCTACTGGTTTCAGATCGGGAAGCTTCGGTTTGCCCCGCAAATCACGGCTCAGCGGTTTGTGGGCGTCGTTGAGCATGCGCAGCACCGCGTCCTCGGTCGACTCCTCGCCCGTCCACGGCTGGCTGGCGGCTGCATACCGTGATCCCGAGCCGGCGGCGCTGGGCATCTCTGCCTCGGCAAAAGCGGACGCATATTCCGACCGAAACTCGGCATCCTTCACTCTCGCAAACAATCGCTCCTTGAGCTCCTCGGAGAACCCGGCGTCTTCGACTGCGCGGCGGCCCGCCCGCCCCCCCAGTGAGCAGGGCTTCTTCGGTGGCTTCTTGGAGTCGCCTATACATGGGCCCAGGCTCGGGCTCAGCCAAATCGAGATCCTTTCTCGGGGGCTTTTCGTCGTTGTCGGGCTTGTGCGCATTGGCGGTGCTCGAGGAATGGCGATTCCAGCGATTCCAGGCAGTCGCAGTACTGCGACATGGCGCCTCTTGCCGAAGCAAGGCAACGGTGCATCTTGAGCAGGTGTACGGTATAACGGCTTTGCCAGACATCTTGGTCGTTCAAGCAGCTACGTCAATCCTGTACAACATCTTCTCCTTACGTCTCGTGAAAGGCACCGCTTCAACATAAGGAAGTTGATGTGGCAAAGTCCCGCCGCTGCTCGGAGGTAAGCGATAAGATAATTACTGGTACTCCAGACTGTCGATGACGCTGATCAATTGGAAGTCGCGCCTGAAGCCTACTGGAGCTTAGGTGGGGTTGAACCGACCGCACCTGCGCTTCCAGGTCCCAGGCTCCCTCATATTGCCCCTCAGCCGACAGCATTGGAACATCGCCATCAACAGCCTGGAGGCATCCGTTTGTCAAAGAAGACTATGCAACTCTATGACCTCAGTTATGAGACTTCAATATCTCAATTACTAATATGGCTCAACTGATCTGGTAATCTGCTGTTGCAATGGGATCCTGGGACGTTGTATGCGACAGGTATTGGTTGGTACAGCAATACTTATGCTAGAGCCAGATATACCAGAATACATACCCCAGACTCCTCACTACAACGTCAACGAGATGATCTCGAGAGTCTGGCTACCTGACTCGGTTTGCCAGTCGTCATAATAAAGTAGCTTGCGGCTCATCAACCAAGACCAAGTGGTGCGCCCAGGTTGATTACCTGGGTACGCAGGTTTTTATCACTTATATGTACCTATTTATGATGACAGTCACCGTTGCACCATAACAATAAAGTTTGCTCCGAGAAGCAGATACCCGAAGCCACGAGGTCAACGCTTGCAAGTCACAGGTTGGTGGCTCGGAGCATCTCCAGCCATTCAGGTGTCCCTCGGAGCTGAAGTCACTGTGTCGGAAGTTATGATGAGTCGATGTGTGTCGAGGTCAATATAAAGGCTGCTGCGGTCTTTCGTCGAACGCATTCCTTTCAACTAGAGTCCCAACATAGAATATAGACTTGATCTTCCCATTCTCAGTCATTCGGCGTTGGTTCCTTTTGTCCGTCAAGACTTCTCTTTTCTGCCGAGATCTGACTAGAGAGCGCGCCAGCCATGGCGGTCCAAGACGATTATAATTACCTCCAGAAAGATGCTTCTGTAGAAGCCTCTCAGTTCGAAGCACATTCGAAGGATCCAGACAGCATAGAAGAAGAATGTGACGTTTACAGAACAGGTACCGTCCACACTTCAAGGTCGTATTTCAATTTTTACTCCGGTGATGATCGCTACAACATTCATCACCGCGAACCGCTTCTGACGCGAAGTGGCTCGCCACCGGCCCCTGATCATGACCGTCAACCCTCTCCCACACGCGCCTCAAGGATCTTTTCCAAAGCTTGTGGGTGTGTCAACAGGATTTGTCACCGTCCACGTCGTAGGTTGGTTTTCACATTGCCTGCTTCAGAGGCTCACGTCCAGGACTGACTCTTAATCCATTGACCAGACAGCTCTGGCCCCGGCAAGAATCGTTCGCTGCCGACCTGGGGCACATAATATGATGAACAGAACCTATACATTTCAAGGCGGGCGGGTCTAATAAGAGTAAAATTCAATGAAAATCGGTGGTGGGGTTTAATCTAGTAGTCAAGGCTGTTATCTTAGTTTTGTAACGGTCGGTCACCAGGCACTCGTATAGTGGAAGTTTACTTTATTCTGTTCTATTAAGCTCATATATCCAGTATGGCGATAGTAATAGCATTATATACAAGTCCACCAAAGATGGTTTCTTGGCAGATTGATTTACCACGCCTTGATCTTCTTCATGCTGCCCTCTTCCGAAAGGGCCTTGTGCATGTCAAAGGAGTTCCAGAGCAGGTGAGGCTGGTGGCCCATACCCTTCTTGATGCATTCGAACTCGGCCTTGTCAAAGTAGCCCTTCAGGATAGGCTTGTAATCGTCGTGTGCGCACTTATCGATGATGACACGGGCTCTCTCCTTGGGGGACAAGCCGCGTACATCAGCCAGACCGTTCTCGGTCACGATGACATCCAGGTCATGCTCCGTCTGGTCAACGTGGGTACACATGGGCACGATACAGCTGACTCCATGCGGGTCGGTTTTACTAGGTCGTGTCGAAGGCGTGTGCATGATACTGTACTTGGAGTTTCGCAAGAAATCGGCAGATCCACCAAGACCGTTCAGCATACGGCTGCCCATAACACAAGTGCTGTTGGCGTGTGCGTAGATATCGACCTCAACGGGGGGGTGTTCATGCCAATACAACCAAGACGACGGATGATCTCGGGCGAGTTGGAAACCTGCTGAGATCGCAGCAGCAGCTTGTTCTGGTACTGCTCCCAGTTGTCGTAGAAACGCTTGAAGCCGTCAGGCGAGAAGCGAATGGACGTGGCCGTGGCAAAGTCAAGTCTTCCGGAATCGAACAGGTCGAGGAAAGTATCCTGAATGACTTCGGTCCACACCTTCAAGTTCCAGAAGTTGACTTCACTCAGGCCTCCGATAACGGCGTTGGCAATGTTACCAATACCGGACTGGATGGGGAGCAGCGACTTGGGAAGACGGCCATGCGCAACCTCGTGCTCCAGGAACTCGATAAGATGGCCGGCAATTGCCTTGGATCCGTCATCAGCCGGGGTGTTGGGTGCTGTTACATCTTGGTAGTCGGATTCGATAACACCGACAACCTTCTCGGGATCGATCGGGATGGAGGTGGAGCCGATTCGGTCTTCGACTTCCATAACGAGGTAGGGTTTTCGGCGCGGCGGCAGATCTGACATGGTGATATCATGAAGACCTTCGAAGTTCGGGATCGCTGTGTTGACTTCAATAATGATCTGTTGACCAGTCAGTTGGTTCCTCGCAATGCGTATCGCAAAAGTCAGTAGGTTGCCCATACCTTATCGGCCATTTGCACCAATTCTGGCGTGGCACCAACGGAAGCGCCGGGAACAATGGAACCATCTTCCTTGATGGCGCTTGCCTCTACTACCGTAACGTCGAGGGAGTTGGTTGGCCTGTCCTTGGTGTAAAATCCCTGAGAATCGCATTAGATTTCCACAGCGAGAGTGATGATATCGCATTGCAACTCACGTAGACCAGATCCGACGGGAACATGGACAAGTGCTTGTCAAAGAAGTTGATGCGCCCCTCGTTGATACCCTTGGAAATCGACTTTCCGACCTGATGGGGAGCTCGTCGGTCAATCATGTCGAGCCCGGCCCAGCGGTTCTCGGTCTCGGCGCCCGAAGAGGCGCCAACGAAGAGCGAGTACCGCAGCTTGCCCTGAAGGCTGTTCTTCTCCACGTGGTCGGCCAGGAAAGTAGGCATTTTCCTGCAACCGGGATGTGAGCATTTGCACGTCGGAAGCTTCACAGCTTGCGCGAAACGAGACAGAAGGGGACGGGGGCAGATAGGTCGTACTTAGGGTAGCCAACGCCGGTGAAACCAGACCAGCCGATGTATGCGCCATTAGGGAAGTGGTGGAGGAGATCCTCAGGCCGGCACAGCTTCTTCAGCATGGACGGCCGACGGATTCGCGACTTGAGCGCCGCCGAGGCTATAGGCGAAGCCATGATGTATGTGACAACAAGAACAAGAAGAAAGGAAAAGGAGTGGAGAGTGTACGAGCTGGCGTGGTCGCGGTCGCTAGGGTTTTTCTCAAGAGAGCATACCAAGATTGAGAATCCCCACGGGGTAGAAGATGAGGAAGACTACAGGAAAGAGAAAGAAGAAGGAAGAAAACGACGTCAATTTCAATGGCAGAATAATCGTACTATCACCTCCACAGACTCCACCTGCATCAAGCGGAAAGAGCGACGAGCAGCCAGCAGCCTGTGTTTGCGTACTGTAGGTGAGTTGGTGAGGTACCTCATTTGCTGCTTTGGCGCGTGTCATGCCATTTGCGTCGGTGGGGCTCTTTCGCTCCTCGCCCAAAAGGACGAGCAACGAGATGATGCATCCCGCACTCAGCACCGTCTTTCCGAGCTTCCACCGTCGATAGATGCCTGACGATCAATTGCGAGCACCGTTTGCCTCCTGCAGATCGTGGGCCTGGCTGGAACTTCTCCTCTTGGGGATACTGTAGGATCAGTGCGATAAGGTTATATATATTCTTCATTCTCCCGAGTCAATTGAGCTTTTTGCTCCCCGTTTTGAAGCTCACCATCCATCCCACGATTGATGGCATTTTAGTTGCAAGGTACCTGAATGACGTAAAAGGCGGGAGGGCACAGTAGCCGGGTAGCTTCGTGTCGTGTCTTAGACGCGAACAGGGTCCAGCTGTGAGGCTCCACCAAATTGGCTCGCTCGGCCCGAGCGCCTCCTTTCGTCCGGCGATCCCTTTCGGACGTCAGACACCTAGAGAGAGACCTATCACAAACGGGGATGCATATACCCCAGACCCTTCTTCGCTGATTCGTCATTCCCATTCTGGAGGAATCGAATCCACGTTGGCAAAAAGACCATTGGAATCAAGTCGACCTTTCAATTATCGAAGAAGAACACTGGGAATCAAGATTCGATCACGAGGCTTCTTGCAGAGTTAGCCCTAGATAGAGTGAGTGTACATGTGTTATGTAGGCATCTAATCACGGGGAGGCCGAGACCGGGATGACAAGGGTGTGTACTGTGTATAGTTTTGTTCATTCGCTGTATTCCAGGCCCTGCGCTGAACAGTTCTATCAACCTGACACGACCAATATCCTACAAGTACTGACCCAATGACAGCAAGTAATTCCCGCCTTGGTGGGAATCCATTCCCCCACGAAAAGCGGCCTTTGCCCCAGTCCACACAGAGCAAACGACTAATACCGAAAGCCATGCGATCCAGCAATTGTTGCTTCGTCCGATCCTACTCCGGAAAGCTCTCGCAGATAGAGCTAGGTGAGCAGCTAGTGATGATCATTGTACTCATCCACTGCGCAAACGACTCTAATAGCACCCAAGCTCTGATCGTGATGATCAACGAGTCCGAACAAAACGACTTCTGACGTCTTATCATGAGCGCGCTCTTTCTGCTTGATTATGTACTCCCCTTGGCCAAGCTCGTGAAGCGCTTCGTCAGCTTTGCTCATCTGCTCATGAGCTTCGTCGATCTGCTCGTGGAGGTCGTACTTCAGACTCATGATCTCGCGCTTTCGTCTGTGATGATAAGGTAGCTTATGCTTCATTGCCTCAAGATCGTACAACTCTTCGTCGGCCGCGCGCAGTTGCCTCAAAACCTCGCGTGACTGTCTCTGGAAATGGGATCTGCGGCCCGTGATACCACGCTTCTGCTCATCGAGGTCCCGCAGCTGGCTACGCGCTTCGTCCTTCTTTGCTTTGAGCTTGCGGGCTCTCATGATGCACAGCTTCCGGTATCTTCTGCTGCGGTCGTCTTCCAGGATCCGCATCGCATTCAGCATTCGTATCTGAGCACCACGGAATCGTTTCTTGCGAGGCATCATGTTGAGCATCGAGGGCTTTCCCGGGACCGGGCGACCTTTAGCGACTGTGATGGCCGCAGCCTTCACTCGGGATCGAAGCAGGATGTCGGTGACTACAAGTGGTATCAGTTAGCTGCACGAACAAGCCCGAACGGGTAGGCATTATGGCCGGGGTATGAGATTACCTCGATTGAAGTCATCGTGAGCGAAGACGCGACGAAGGGCTCGCTTGATGGCATTGCTTACTGCCTTCTCGAGAACCTTCAACTTGTCCAGATCTTGGCTCGTGGGTTTGGGATTGTCAGCAAGACCGGCATAACTGCTGACTTCACGATACTCGGCCTAGTCATCGACTAGACTGCCCAAATTGGTCTTCGCCACGTATCGTGGGGACTGGGAACTGCCCGCTTCACGGGCCTTCAGGACGGTCTTTACGAGAATCTTGGCGAGTTTGATGTCGCCCTTGTTTGCCTTATTGACGCGGAGCCATTGGCGGAGCCGTTGGCGGATAATGGCGGCCCAGGCATTCTGGAAATGCAGATGTGGCATGAAGTCTCGAGGCAAACCAAACAAGACGATGAGGTGGCGCTCAATAATCTCATCATCGTTCATGGAATCTGTCACGAAGATCGAATCGCGACGTAGGATGAAATGCTCGAACCACTTGACCGTCTTTTGCTTTAGGACGAGATCTGAGCTTTGGTACGCCAAACCAAGCGTGCGCTTTTCTGAGGCCATAATGCGTAGTCGTACTTGTCTGCTGCCTTTGTCGATGAGCAGAATGGTTGGGAAACTGTCTTGCTTCAGTCCATGTGTAAAGAGCTCGGGTGGTGATGTTGAGAAATGATTGTGGTGGGGAGCAGATTGGAAGGTCTCTGAGCCTTGTGTGCACCACTTATGGATTGGTCGTTTCTTAATCAGGAAAAAAAAAGTAACCAGATATCTAGTAAACGGTTTTAAGGTAAGCCCATCGTGAGGCCAGTGTGATTTGCTCGACTTATTGATAAAAAGTCTTGGGCAGGCTTAGAGGGGTCAAGTCTTCCTAGCCTACCTGTCTCTCTCCTTTCTCTGTCAGTCCAGTCAAGCAATCGTCCTTGAATTAATACAAGTTATGATGAACAGTGGCATCGCTTAATGTAATGGTTTGAATTGAAGCAATGAGTCTCCAGTACGATCTCGGGGTACTCTCTAGATGTGATGCTACTGTCTAACCTCTGCGTTAATAATGCTCACGTAGTTGTCTCTTAACTGTTGGTTAAAGGAAACCGGAACGTTATTATGGAGTCTGATAAAAGGATTCCTAAATATAATAAATATAATAATAGTACATTATAGTAATATAATTATATATAACGTGGTTTACCATTAAGTGGTTCGTATTATTAAATAGTTTACCTTTACTATTTCTCGACCTTTATTAAACTTTAACGCGTAATAACTTTATAATTATAATGCTTAATTTAATTTAAGAAAACCGGATCGGTTTAACTATTTAAGCGACACGAAAGCCTTTAAATTTATTAAATAAAAGAGATATTATAAAAGTATACGACGTTTTTAAAACTATTTTATATTACCGAATTTATAGCCGAACTTTACGACGCGATATTCGATATTTACGGTATAAATTAAATACGAATAAAAAAGAGGTGCTTCGTAAATATATAATTAATTTAAATACCCGCGAGATATCTCTTAAGATCGCTAATATAGAAAATATAGCTAATCTTTTACCGCGTCGCGCGGCGGCGAACGCGTCGGTAAGTATTAGGTTAAGCGATTTATTAACCGTAACCTAAACCTTAAAACTAGAATAAATCGTTAATACGATTATTAAAAAGCCTTTTATAAAAATCCGAACGTTATTTTTAGTTAGTTTAAGCTGGTCGCGAATATAAAGGCTAAATACGGCATTTTAAACGAAGATATGTGGAATTTCGACGAGACCGGCTTTATAATAAATATAATCGGGTTAACCTTCGTCGTAATACGCGCCGATCGGCGTGGGAAAGCGAAGTCGGTCCAGCTTAGTAATCGGGAATAGTCGACGGCGATTAAATATATTAATTCGTAAAGCTAATATATTCCGCTTTTTTTAATTATTTAAAGTTAATATTACCTCGTGAACTAATCGCGTAAAAGTAGTTTACTAAGCGATTAAATAATTAAACCGACTTTTAATAAATAAACCGATAATAAAATAAGCTTAGACTAGATTAAATACTTCGATAAATATATTAAATCGTAAACAAAAAATCGCTACCGCCTCTTAATTCTCGACGGCCACAAGAGTTATATTTCGGCCGAATTCGAGGTATATTACTAGGATAACGATATTATTACTATTAATATGCCTCTTTATTTATTACACCTACTTTAACTTTTCGATATAATACTTTATTCGCCTTTAAAGCGTGCTTATTCGAAGGAAATCGAGCTATTTATTAAAGCCTCGATAAATTACATTACGAAGCTCGAGTTCTTTATCGCGTTTAAAGCTATATATTTCGCTATTTTTACGGAAACTAATATTAAATTTAAATTTAACGTATTTAGCTTAATACCTTATAACCCGGACGAGGTAATTAATAAATTAAATGTGCGTTTCCGAACGTTTATACTTAGCTTATTCCGTTTAAGAACGGCTAATACCTATAACCCTTAAACGCCGTTTAACCTTTAATAAATAACTAAGCATTTTATTTATATTAAAAAAGGGTGTTTACCTATTAAAAAAGCTCTTCGACGCCGATTTTAAATACGGTAAATTAAATAACGAAAGGTATAATTAAAATAGCTTATAAAATAACCTTTATACATAATCGGATACGTATTTTAAAAGAGGCTAATTTAACCTTTTCGAAGCGCCGGAGAGCTAAAAAGTCGCGAGTCCAGCTTAGAGGAGCTTTTACGATTAAGGAATTTCGAAGGCTGCAAAACGAGAAGGTAAAAAGGGAAGCGTTCAGCGACCGACGAAGGCGAAAATAGTGGTTCATTAAAGCGGCGCGCGACGGGCGGCAGGCGCTGTGGCATTTACGGCTAAACAGGTTATAATGCGCGAATATATAAAAAGGATATAGAATTAAGTAGCGATTCGAATAGCGAGTAGTTTTAATTAATTTAAAATATCGTGGTTAAAATAACTTTTATAAAAGTGTCGAGAAGTAATAAAAGTGGACCATTTAATAATACGGGCTACTTAATAGTAAACCACGTTAGTCTAGGTTTTTAATAGCTATTAATAAGATATCTACCGTTAGTACTTATATAAATTGGATAACTAACTGGTACTAGGAGGATTCGCCAGTAATCATTACATAAGTAGCGGGAATGTCTGTAGACATCCAAGGTGGTAGTCACAGGAAGCAGCACTCTGTATGAAATGATGATGTCTTTGAGTTAACAAGGAGGGAGAAACGTAACCCATGAAGGCCAAGGAGAATCGAGCAGAGAATGGATGAAGAATAGAGAGAAAAAGAAAAAGTAAAAAGCTGGATGGGTGGGAGCGTGATGTAACCATACCTGAGAGGTTCGAATAGCCGCGGATTTACTATGGACGGATGACTGAAGAGATTGGACTACAATAGAAACGTACCCATTACCGCGCACAGTGCATGATTTACCACTGGACCATCTTTTACACAAAACAGCTTCTACCTTGGTATCTAAATGCCTACCCCTACAACCTCCCTCGTGCTTTTCAGCTACACATCTTTCGTTCCCCTTCCATATACCTATGTACATGTAGCCATCAATAGTCCTATGATTGACCATCTAGCATGAACGCTGTCAGCTGCTCCATTGCTATTTATCCATATGTCTCATTATTGGGAACTTCTATTGCTAGCAAGCCTGGTGCAAGCCTAGTGCTGGCTCTCCTGTGAAGGGATGCCATATCCCATGATGCAGCCACTAGTCATTGTGTGAGGCTTCGTGGTGATGGGTTTGGTTTGAGCATGCAATAGAAAAAGGGGGAATAATTGTGGGGTAATGTCAAGGGGGAGGCACGATCAGCCCAGTGAATGACTTCAGCCATTTAAGGGTTACAACGGAGTTGATGGTGTATGATGCCAAGCGAATGAATTCGAGATATCCGAGAGCGTCTGGGGGGGCAGGCAACCGACATGTTTCCGCGCGTTGACGTGTTGTTGGTTGCTACATCCACGGCCTAGGAGGGGGTAGGTATGGGATCTCCCAGTGAAAGTGATTAGATTGCAAGGCTGAACGAAAAAAAAAAGCAGGTGTTTACCAGGCAATTATAATCGATCACGTGTAAATACGTCACACATTCATTTGAGAGAGAAACCATAGAGAGCAGGAATTCGACCGACGAGAAGCTAGATGTAGGGGGAGGGAGGGAGAAGAGGACGAGAAAAAAAGAAAGAAAGAAAGAAAGAAAGAAATCCCGGGAATGAGATGCGCGTCAGCTTGTCGTGGTTATGCTACAAACCCTACAGTCGCACATGGATTTACTGTGTAAAGTGCAACGAAGACACCTGCCCACTACCGTGTTCGAACCCATGACTAGGATGACTCAGCCCTTTAAAAGCGGACTGCGAAACTAACATCACGGTGCATAACCAACAGTCTTACCACTTGACCATCTCTGTTACGAAAAAGTGCCTCTGTTTGGGTACTTGACTACCTCCCTCCTCTCCCACTCCCAGCCTTTCTGCCCACTCGTCGTCGTGCCCCACCATCAACCACCCCCCTATCTTCACTGCCAACCTAGGCACTTTAGGTAGCTGGCCAGTCCCTAGATGGCCTAGCCATAGGTGAAATGCCTTTTTGTATGATCATTCATTACTGACGTATGCTATCTAAATGGTTATCTTGACTCAGCCACCTACGGCGAGTGGCCAACGGAAGCAATCCTGTGAAGCTGCCCCATCAGATGTCGATCTTGACTAGGGACTGCAACTTGCAAGATCCCCAAACCACATATCTCCCATATGAGCTGTCCCCAGCATCCAGCTCAGTTAGAAGACGGTCCAATCTTGTAGTCCTCATCCTCATCCTCATCCTCCGTATCGTCGTCCGCCACAGCGTCTCCGGCCCCATCTTGCACACCATGTATCCTCCGGAGTCTGCACCATTCGATTTGCTGTAGCCGCCGCTGGTAACTGTGGCGGTTCTTACGAAGGTTACGCTCAATTTCTCTCACGCGGCGCTTCGAAGCCAATAACAGGCGAAGTATGGCTTTCTGGGCTCGCTTGGCTCTCTTGGCTCTCATGAGCATCATGTTGTGTCGGTGTTCGAGGTCCGTCCGCATTCTTTCGTGGTTCTTCTGTAGGCGCGTCTTGAAGGCCGGGCTCCAATAACTCGGCCCGGAAGCGGGAGTAGTAGCCGAGGTCGTAGTGGTGGTGGGAGCAGCTTGGTCGTTGGCGGCGGCAGCCATGTTCTGAGCTGGTCCGGCGTCGTCTTGGCTCTGGCCTGCGAGTCGTTCATCCTTCAGTTTCAGGTGCCCTTTCAACCGATTATTGCGACACAATGAAGCTCTTACCTGATTTCTCGAGCGCAAGGCCTGGGTTTACCGTGGCCTGGTACTCCTGCGATATCTGAGCCTGCGCCATCTCATATCCTTTGACGACGTCAGTCTGGGCAGCAGGCAATTTTAAAGCACCAAAAGTGGGAGTCGAGAAATGTGGCATACCAGATTGCGAAATTCCGATTCTTTCGAATTGGCAGGTTTGATTGCGATGGTATCGTGGAGGAGTTGCTCGATGGGTTTCTACTTTCAATGAGTCAAACGAACATTGAATGAATAGTGTCAAGGAGGCAGTCATGTGCAAGTGGTAGATTCATTATGAGGCCAAGGTGAGAGTAACAATCACTATTGAAGGCAACATCGTGACCGAGTCCGCAACTGTTATGGCCAGGCATCCGCATTCATTCCTGAGGACGAAAATACTTACACATCACGTCCGTTATTCTCAGTACATTCTCAGAGACCGTTCTATCTCTCAATCTTGCGTGTGTATGTTTGCTCAGATGTGATGTCCGGTTGCCTCGTACTTGCCACTCCGCAAATTACCTAGGGCGGAGCCCAGCCAGGAAAATCTCCCAAACGAGCCAACTTGGGAAACATATGGTGCTGTCGACTCTTCCCATTGTTATCTTATCCTGGGAAGTCTCTGGTTTCCAGGACCTAGAACTCTCGCTTCTAAATGTCCCAGTCAATCTTCTTGACCCGTTCAGACACCTGCTCATGCAATAGATCGGCCATCATGAGGACCTCAAGATGCGATAACTCAGGGCCATCCGTTCCAGCCTTTCTGTAGTCGAAAAATTCGCGTCGTCCAGTCTTGGGCTGCGAGATCGCCGATTGTCTGAAAGTGGAAGCGGCCGGGGCGTTGCCAGTGGAAACGTTGAGGGTAGTAGCGGGGGCGACAGCTTGGTTGTTGGTGATGGTAGTCGCGCCATGTAGTACAGCGGCGCTGTCCTGACCTGTCAAATTATCTCTCATTTAGGCGAGTCGTTCTTGTTCTTGAAGTATGGATATGAAGTACGTACCTGACTGCTCACGAGTAAGATCTTCCACCTGCGTGGCCAGATGCTTCGGGGAGTTTGGTTCTGCGCCATCGTCCTTGCTATGGTTATATCAGTTTGAGTCAATGGCAACATACCGGCATGGTAATTTTAATGGGAAACATACCGAATTTCCTGGGTTGTCGCGACTGACAACTGGTTATTTTGAGCTGTGATGATGTGGGGAGAGTGTATGTACTCTTTGCTTGGTAGACTTGGCAGGAGCAGTACCGATTTGAGCTTCACACAAGACAGACCGGGTGGTCGATGCCCCGTACAAATTGATGGTTTGAGCAAAGTGAGAACAAGCTGAACTGGGCAGCTACGGAACCTGACTTTTTATCGATGCACCTACTCAATCGGAATCCTCTTACGGGGCAGCTGGGAGGAATTATTAAATTGAGCCCGCAGTACACAAGTGGCATCACGTAGGTCAGGTCATGGGAGTAACCATTCTCGACGTTCACAATGTACCAAATTTCTACTGTACAATCCTAGGCCTAATCGAGTATCTATCAAGTCCTGATCATGGATTCATGTGTGGCATGGTACTGCTAGGAGAGCTGTTGGCTTGTCCTTGACATTGATGATCATACATGGCGCCCCAGATGGCGTCCACAGCCCAGTTAGACAGGTATTCTTCCAGAATCCATACTCAGGTAACCGACGCATGAGACAGGCTGCTGCTCTCGATTTCCATATCTTTCCAACGGTGGCTGGTTATTATGTCGTCTCATCCACCAAATGCACCAGACTTGGCATCTTGAGGCATTCCTCCAACAGCTCAATCTGCTTAACCAGGATGTGGCGGTGCGCATCGTGTTCGCGAAGCTCTGCCTTCTTTTGGTACAGCATATCATAGTACCCCCAGCATCTGTCCGGTCGTTCGTGGGACTCAGGTGACTGGGTAGAAACGTCGTCCTCGCACATTACTCCGTCCGGATCCGTGTCCATGGACAGTCCAGGGGTGGGAGGGTTCGTGGAAGTGGCAGGGTCGCTTGTCTCGACCTGTGCGTCGGACAGTCTCGCTTTATCTGAAACAAACATGGGGAATGGTCAGTCTCTTCCCCCGTACGTCTACCATCAGGTTGACACAGTTTTGTTCCTCCTAGATCCTCAGGGGGTGGAGGCCTTGATGCTATAACATACCTTGCTTCAAGTCAAGTCGGCTAAAGACGTCGAGGGGTATGTTCTGAACATCCCAATTGAGCTGCTTCTGAGCCCGAGAGTAATCCTGCTTCGACTCGCCAGGGAGCAGTCCCAAGGATCCGGCGAGATCGGACAGCGGGCTCGCGGTCCACACGGCCCAGGCGTCGATAATGCGGCCCAGGCGGGTCTGGGCCGGGCCCCGGGCGCTTTCGTAGAAGCAGCAGTCGATGCCGCGGGTTTCCAGGACGATTTCCACCAGCTCCTTGGTCCGTTTGAGGTGGCTCTTGTCCCAAATAACACCGTACAGCCAGGCATTTGTGACGTCCCTCCAGAAATCACAGTTTCCCATCCATTTTGCCAAACTGTGCAAGGCGCCAAACAGCACAACCAGAAATCGCTCGACTCGGTTGTAGTGGCTCCCACTGAGTGCGATAAAGCACGAATTAGGTCGGAAGAGGAAGTCGGTGTATCGGTTCAAGACGTCGTTGTTGAGGACCAGATCGGGGCTCACGAAGTTCCAGCCAGGCGGGGGCAAGGCGGGAGTGCGTGAAGCCATGACTGGAACGTCCCTGTAATCTTATTAATTAGCACTAATAGAGAAAGTGAAATAGAACTGAACTAACTTAGGAGGTGGTTGTAATTGTTTGTGGACGGTTGGTTCCTTGTTATAATGGAGTTGAGGGAGGAGGCAAATAGGTAGCCGGCAAAAAAATGCTTGACCTTAGTGGTACTCGTCCTTAAAAAATTAAACCCATCATTATGTGTACAGGTTATAAAGGCAAGGTGAGGAAGAGGATATTACAACATTCTTAAAAGAAGCCTATTGCCTTATAAGCTCTATGGTTTTTCAGTGTTACTACTGTTCCATCACTCTAGGCCTGGGGGCAGGCTACACTACCAGTTTCTATATCTTAACCAAAAAGCTGGCATAACAGATTTTGTTCGAGACCTCCATAGTGATAATATTATCGTACTTAGTTGTAAAAAGTAGTTCGTGCCAAGTTCACGAACAAATCCGGGAGCCTCAATTCCAAGCTATAGACAGCAGTGATGATGATTGCTCCAGCTTATAGAGCTCAATGTGATGAAATGACACAGCAGGACGAAGAGAATAAATCTTGACACCCGAGCATGAACTAGTTAGGACAGAGAACAACAAGTCCTTAAGAGAATCAAAAGAGTGAGAGCTCTTATATAAACGGATGTGTGGTAGGCATGGCCTGATGGGAGAGATGAACCATTACCGAACCAGCCTATACAGAGCAGGAACAGGAACTGAAAAAAGATAATCTTAAGGGACAAAAGAGTAAAAGCGACGGAGAACCAAAAAATTGGGTGGTCGAGTTACCAGCTGACACAGCAGTGTGGCATGGGTCTCATATTGAGATGATTACACACAAGCAGTTGCTAGGTGCGAGGATCGAACGCAGGTACTATGGCATGGGTCCCTAATGGGATGATTACTCACAAGTACCAAGTCGACCACCATTGAAAGAACAGCCAGTTATTGGGGATCATTACCCTACCCTCTCCCCCTATGCATTCACTGGCTGTCCCCCACCCCTGTGGTTGAACCTGCCTGCTGCCACTCAAACCTGCCACCCACCCCCTCCTGCCACTCACACACAGCGACACTTCCCATCATCCATACAAGCATGGCAGGCTTTTCTCATTGATCGAGTGAACCAAATCATATAAATCCAGACTTCAATCTATAAATACCTAGCTAGACATGCTTCCCATCGTACACACACACGCATACTGGCTGGTTCCCGAAACACCACCAGCAAGCCCCGAACTAGAACATACATACATACAAACAGACAGACAGGCAGACGGATAGTACTACTTCCCAACCAACCATCCAATTAACACGACATCTTCATCCCAGTCTATTCCCACAGCCATACATACATCCACACATACATACACTCTCATTCTTACAACTTGCTCTTCCCCCAAGTCCTGCCCGTCTCATCCTTGTAAGACGCCAACACATTCCTCTTACTATCCCCACCATGCTCAACCTGCACCGGCCCCTCGAAGATGGTCGCGCCCACCTTCTCCTTCCGATCCCCAGCCTCGACATAATCCCGCTCGCCCTCGCCCACGTACAACTGGCGCGGCCGCCAGATCTTGACGCCGCCGGGGCTCAGCATCATCTGGCGCCAGTGCGCGAGCCAGCCGACGCAGCGCGGCACCGCGAACAGGACCGGGTAGAAGTCCAAGGGGAAGCCCATGGCCTGGTAGATGAGGCCCGAGTAGAAGTCCACGTTGGGGTACAGGTTGCGCTTGCGCATGAACTCGGACTTGCGCGCGTAGTCGGCCAGCGTCAGCGCCGTGTCCAGCAGCTTGTTGCGGCCCGTCACCTTGAACACCTCCTCGGCCAGCTCCCGGATCGCCGTCGAGCGCGGGTCCACGTTCTTGTAGACGCGGTGGCCGAACCCGACGAGCACGCGCTCGCGCTTCTCGACCTTCTCCATGAACGCCGGCACGTTCTCGGGCGAGCCGATCTCGATGAGCATCCGGATCGCCGACTCGGACGCGCCGCCGTGCGAGGGGCCGTACAGCGCCGCGCACGCGGCCGCCACAACGCTGTAAGGGTCAACCAGGGAAGAGCCAACCTGCAGGACGGTGGCGGTAGAGCAGTTGACCTCGTGGTCGGCGTGGAGGATGAAGAGCGCGTCGAGCGCCTTTTCCAGGACCGGGTGGGGCTGGTACTGGTGACCCGAGAGGTTGTCGAGCAAGTACAGGAAGTTGCCGGTGTACGACAGGCCCTGCGCGGGGCGGTTGAAGGGCCGGCCCTGGCGCATCCGGTACGCGGCCGCGGCCAGGGTGGGCGCCCTTACCAATGATGCGCAGGATCTGCTTGTCTAGGACCTCGAGGGCGCGGGGGTCGCCGGACGCGGCGTTGGTGTAGAGCTTCTGGCCCGCGAGCGAGGGGTTGGCCTCGGGGGCAAAGGCGCCCAGGGTGGCAAAGGCCGAGGTCAGCATGGACATGGGGTGGGAGTCGTAGCGGAACGACTTGAACATGTTCTCGATGTCGGTGTGGACGTAGGTGTGGTGCAGGACCTCGTCCTGCCAGCGGCCGCACTGCGCGCTCGTCGGCAGGTCGCCGTACAGCAGCAGGTAGGCCGTCTCGAGGAAGTTGCTCTTCTTGACCAGCTGCTGGATTGGGTAGCCGCGGTAGCGCAGGATGCCCTCCTGGCCGTTGATGTAGGTGATGCGGCTGTGCACGACGGCCGTGTTCATGTAGGCCGGGTCGAAGACGCGCAGGCCCTGGTCCGTCTCATCCTCCTTGCGGTCATTGGGGCCGGCCTGGGCGCTGATCTTCTTGAAGTCCGTGGCCAGCACCGAGTTGTTCTTGATGGGGACCTCGTAGGTCTTACCCGTCCGGTTGTCGACGACCGTCAGGGACTGACGGGTCGCCTTACTGACTGCGACCATTGCGCTAGCAGGTATGATCCTAACCCACAAGAATAAAGTACAAAGGTTCCAAGGCCCCAAGTGATTTCACTTCTTTGCAACGGAGATGAAGAGATGAGTATTCTTCTCTTAAATGTGATGAAAAGGCCGTCGTAAGCTGATATTAAGTTGGGAGGATCGGGAAAGGATGAAGCTACGATGCCTCGGTATCAGGGATGCCTATCTTACCGCATCGGGCTAGCGTCCAGGCTTATCCGACGGGCCCATGTGCTTCATGCCGGATAACAACGGGACTTGCTGACGGGTAACCACGATGCAACTCGATCCTAGGTTGTTTATTAGGGCAAAATACGTGCAGGAAATAGGCGACGACAAAGTAGCCAATCGATTCAGCCGAACCACCGCCATTGGATTCGAATGGGTTGCTGACCTCTGATCACAGTGTGTTTCCTGAGACACGCCATCTTGAGCCGAGGTGTATCGCGTATCAATTGGATATGGTGCCCACATGCTAAGGATGGGACGAGCGCCCTCGAAAAATACTCGACAGATTGTCATGTCAGGTCCAGTACCTAAAACCAAATCCGCATTAACAGGTGGCAGCCAACTTATGTATGCAGGCAGGAAACATGCATGTCATTACTCATTGCCGTCGTCACATATGACAATGCCTTAGCTAATCATATATCCCTATGTCTCTCCGTTGATGCTGGCTCCTGTAAATTATTAAACCAACCATGGGATTCTGTTTCGTCTGTCATGTAATCAATACACCCCTCTGCGCCGACTCTAGGCTGCCACGTCCTTGCGCTCAACCGCTGCTGTCGGCGCAACATCCTCGATCGTCTCGTCGCTGAACTTCAAGTCTTCCTCCGGCGCAGTTGTGTCCTTGATTCGCATCCAAATGACAGGGCCAGCAATGAGCAACGATCCGGCCAGGATACCCCACTAGATTGATCAGTTAGTACTTATCGCAGCGCCGAGATTCGGGACCGAGTCAACTCACAGTAACTCCCAGAAGGGTCATCTCCTCAATGCCTAGATCGTGCAAACGCCAGAAAATGGCAGCACCAGCAGATTGGATTCCCTTGTAGAAACCAGCCAGGTTGGCAGTCTTGCGGCCCGAGTTGGACAGGGCGCCCATGTACCTGCTTCCGCGTTAATTCACCGAGATCCTTCGAGTTGTGCATAACATATAACTTACCAGTAGATCGAGGTCTGCCAGCATGCGTCATAGAAGCCATAGAAGATGTAGAGGAACATGGGGCCGATGAAGAGCTCGCCGCCACTGGTCCAGTCGGCCAAGAAGACCTTGTCTTTATTGGCCTCAGACCACGCCCGGCTGGGCTGCTTCTTCTGCCAGGCGTAGCCTCCGCCCCAGATGGCGAAGGTGAGCGCAAAGAGTATGATCAAGGAAGCCTTGGCGCGGATGGATCGTCGCATCTTGGGGAAGTCGAGGGCGTATCCGAAGATAACGGCGCCGAAAATCTGCGCCAGCCAGTACAGCAAGCTGTTGAGGGCGCGAGTGCGGGTGTTGAAGGCCGCCGCATTGAGGCCGTTCTGCTGGTAGGTGTAGAAGATGTTGGAAGCGAAGAACATGGGGAACAGCAGGACGATCCAGGGCGCCAGGCGCAACGTCTCCCACAGTCCGATGAATTCCGATTGCCACGACGGGTTCTTCATGAGGATGACGTGGGAGCCGTCCTCTCGCTGGACCTTGTCGGCGTCGCAGAGGAACAGGGCCAGTATGGCACCCAGCACCATGAGCACGATGAAGGCGACGTAGGTGCCGTCCGTCACGGGGCCGGCGGTGTTGTTGACATTCTGAGCCAGCGGGATCAAGCTGCCAATAACAGCACCGAGGTTGAAGATGATCCAGAATGTGCTGATGTAACGACCCTTGCTCTTCTCCGGGGGTACGACATCATAATGGCGCCCTGGCCGGCCCAGAGCAGACCGGCGCATACACCGAGGAAGGCGCCTGCGAAGATGACGAAGCCCATGTTCTGGTTGTGGCTGTAGCTGAGGAAACTGGCGGCGTAGATGCAGTAGCCCAGGCCGCCGAAACTCATGGTCAGGCGGAGGCCGAGACGATTCGCGAAAGTGCCGGAGAAGAAACCAATAGCGGCAAACGTTGAATACAGAGCCACGTTGGCGCGGTCATTTGCCGTGGTGTCGAGCTGGCCACCACCACCAAGACCTTGGAGCGCATTGAACATGCCGGGGCACAGGAAGCAGACCATGGAGACCATGAGAAGTTGCACCTTGGGAGAGGCATACCACAGCTCCCTTTTGCCCAGCTTGAAACCCTTGTACTGCCAGCCCGAAGGACGGGTAATGGGCCCGTCAGCGACTGCCGGGGTGTCGTGCGCAGGGCCCGAGGACTCGATGCCCGCTTCTTTTATGTCGGCCATGGTGTTGTGTTGTTGAGGTTCTTTTGGTTTTTTTTTTTTTTTTTGTTTTTTGTGTGAAATAGTATCTCTTCAGATCGTGAAGGGCGGCCGAGTGTGGTTTTGCCACTACCGAGTGTTTACCTTTGCTGGCATGCGCTCAAGGTACAAATTTGCATGGATGTGAGGTGTGAAGGAATAAGGAATTTGGCAGTCGGAACCGTTGCCGATAAATAAGGAGGGGTAGCTCCAAATTGAATACGGTTCTGCCCTTGGGGCTTTGATGACAAGTGCGATGCTTGCTTGCAACAGCTCGCTTTAGTGAGAAAAGAATGCGCCAGATGGGTGAGATGGGCGAGGCGGATGGAGGAGGAGGAGGAGGAGGAGGAGAAGGAAAAGAAGGGTAATATGGAAAAGCAATCCCGGAGAGCAGGCCGGAAGATTAGGGTCCCTGTCCCACGTACCACCACCTACTACTACTACCTGAGGAGCGAGCTGAAAAGGCCAAGTTGGTGGATGGACAGTTCAATTGCTACGATACGATGAATTGAAAGGATCGACATACTAGGGCCTTTCCAGGGGTTCAATGTCACTCCAGATTTGCTGAACGCGCCAAGCGGCACGAGTATCTGCAGATGTCAGGGAGGCAAGGTAGCAATCCAAGGGAGGTCGCGAGGCCCAGGGGAGCACGAGGGATGTCCACTACGTGACACGCGCTGCCATCATTGCTGGTCACTTTGCTTAGCCTTAGGTAGCCTTGGAGTAAAAAGTGCTGAACCCGACACGAAGTCGGCTTTCTTTCTGGACATTTCTGGTGAACAATAACAGACAGCACTAATGAGAGACTGCCCACCACCACACCCGGCACGGCACAGCGGTATTCTTATGTAACTACAGGAAATAGGCACAACAGCATAGGTGTCTACCTAGCTTTTACGGCCGCTAACACACATCAATTGATGGGATTTCAATTGGCACCAGCAAGCGCCATACGCCTAACTCCAGGGACGAAGGGACCCGACTGTAGGTAGAATCCATTGCCCACAACACACCATTTGCCTGCGATCTCTTGACGATGTGATAAGCCTTTCAGGCCCTGGCCGCTCCCGCTGTCGAAATCCGCATGGTCTGCTCAACGGCGCACGTTTTCCAGCAATACGGACAGTACGCGAGAAATTCCTACAGAGCGAGAAGGGTCCAGGTGAGAAGGGTGCATTGAAGATAAGGGCGGGCAGGGGTGGGCTGAGCTAGCAGGCCACCACCCCAGACTCTCGAGCTCTCGAGCTCTGCCGGGCCGACTAGATCGTTCTGATTGGCTCACCAGCATCCCCGTCACGAGACCCCCCAGTCCCCACCCTGATAAAGCCATTGGCTAGGCGAAGCTGGGGAAGGATTCCGTACGGGGGTCCGATTAGGAAGGAGACCACTAAACAATGCGAAATAAGAAGAAGCGGGGGGCGTTCGTCGGACACGACATTTTTACATGGCATTCCCATGTTGTTCGTGTCAGTGCCTAGACCCCAAAGCCTGTCTAGCACCTACCGAAACCCAGCCTTACTAGACGTAGAACTCGCCAATGTGATGGATAGAAGGGAAAAAAAACGACCACCCCCCATGTAACGTAACGTGCGCCGGTTGGTTACTGGCACGCTGGGCATAGCTCTAACGGGTGTTCAATTGATCGAACGCCCAGCAAGCCTTCGACCATGGCTGAAGGGAAAACGGGTAAGGTTGTCTCGGAGACGAGACTCAAATCGACTCACTGGCTTTTCCTGGTTCCAATCTTTTCTAATCATAGGACACTTCTCCACTGCGGACCTTGCACGATACGATCTCTACCCTAATCAATCGTACGTTGTTGGTTTGCTTTATCGCATCACGGCTTGCTTCGATGGGGCTGACATGAGGCGAAGTGCGCCTACTGAAAGCAAACATGCGCATTTCTATCTGTCACATTCAAACAAACGCTAATAACCCCCCGAGTCTTACAACGGTGAAATACGAGGGGGCAAGGGACGGTTAGTATGTAGACTGCCGAACCCGCCTGTTTCCCCATTCCCCCGTCCGGCAAAGATGCTACGCTTGCATGCTGCATGTCGAGCAATACTGCAAATGCGTACGAGAATGCGCCCAGCTGCATGTGGATTGGGACGGACCCATTCCAATTGTCCTTTTCTTCCCGCTTAAGTATATACTTGCTGCAACCATTGTCGTACTGCTTGCCTATAATAATGATTGATTGCAGTTGATAATACTCCAACTCAGCATTGCGATGCACACACACAAGTAGACAGATACGCCTCTTTACCTTTTTTCTTCTTCTCGCATGTTACCTAAGAGCAAGAGCTGACGAGTTGCCTGCGAGGTTACATCCGACCTTCAATTGAGCTGATCATGAAATTGATGAGATCGGCCGGCCGTAGTAACCTTAGGTACTACCTAACCCTTAGGAAGGCTACGTGCCGGTAGTCGTAGCACACTCGGTCCAAAGAAACAAACCATCAGGCAATGCAATCTGCGTGTGTGCATGGTGTAACTTACATGAGAGCCAATCTGAAGCCTTGATAAGCCAGCCTGCTCCCCATTAGGCCTGTCAGCATGTCAGCGCGTTCGAGACACCAGTGGCCTCTTTGCCTCTCTCTCATCGCAGCATTATGTTGTGGAATAATCGCATCCATACCTCCGAGCCCCGACTGACTTACCAGAAGCCATAACTTGCATCGCTACCAGGGCTTCGGGATTCCCTCTACTTCCGAGAGGCGTCCGCCTCACCAACGGCTTCAAGGCCGACTTTGCTTTTCTTGTTGAACAAATCCATCACCTCCCTTACTCATCATCACTCTTTTCACCTCAGGTCTCTTTACTCCATGCCTTTGGCATGCATGCTGTCACGTAGCCGGTCACTCGGGTTAAGCCAATGAGTAAATAGTATTGGAAAGAGGACCATGATGGTAACAAATCTGTCTAGGCAATTCTCAAAACAGGGAGTTTGTGATTCAACAACCTAGTTTTCCCTGACGTTGTTCCTTATCATTAACTTCCATCATTCCTCATTTTCGGATCTGAATCCTCGTGCGTCTGTTTGGTGACAAGGCCCTCCTCCTAAATATGCCATGGGAATATGGTGAGGTTCCATCGCCTTTTGCCTGCGACGCCTCCAAGTGTTCCCCTGAACATATTGCAAGAGATTATACAATAAACGCAATCCTGACCTTGTTGCCGTCTGTTGAAAGATAATATATATCTCAGAAGCCAAAAGCTAGCCAAAATTTGCTTGCCAGCTTTACTGGGGATGTCTGTCCCCAATCGGGTTTTCCGAGCCCCGTCCTGGGTATTCAAAAAAAGAAGAAAAAAGAAGAGGCGCCCCAAATGACAGGTCATAACCCAACTCCAAGACTGCACCCAACGCAGTCCAACAAGCCCGCGTCGTCCTCATAAAGAACCAGGCTCTCTTACGCATGTGTAATCGCCGCATGCTAATAGAACCTGACGCCAAACCCCTTTTCAAGAGGTTTCTTTTTCGAATTCCGATTCCAAAATAATCAGCTATCCGTAATGCAAAATCCGATGAGCTCCTTAACCCATTCCAAATAACCGTTAAAACGATGGGGTATCAATAGACAAAAATGAGTAAAAGCAAGGAGGTCGCGGATGTAGTGTAGAGATGTGTTGCGAGTAATGTTGGATGACCGAGGGTTAGATGGCTACAGTAGCGTGGCTCTGCTGCCCCCTATTTCCCGTCATCCAACTGAACAAGTCCGCCTTTTGACCATGGTTGGCCGGGGCAGCAGGAGCTTCCACTGGAGTCTTCAGAGCAGTTTCTCTGGGCTCCAGCATCAAGCTCTTGCGGTAATAGGTGATTTGTGAAGTACCTTGTTCGCTTTCCTTGACACGGACGATTTCGGATTGAAGCCATTCTTGCAGATCGGCAACCTCGGTCAGCCTGTACGGAATCTGAAATCGCTGTAATTCTCCGATAATCTTGGCTGTGCGAGTGTGCTTGTCGAAATTGACGACCGTCAAGCCGTGCTCATCATGGCTGGCACCCGGCAGTTGCTTCGTGGCAGGGTTTCCAATGTCCACAAATGTCAAGTCCGTAAGGAACATGCCCAGGAAGGGCAAGCAAGGGGGAACGTGACCCTGAAGGCGGGCTCGGAGCACTTTATTGTTGTTGGATGGTTCCACGATGGCTTGCAGCGCCTCGAGCATCTCGCGCCGCTTGGGGCTCACAAAGTCCCACGTCTTCCTCAGGCGACTGATAATAGAACTGTTCAAGCTACAAATAATAGCCATGAGTCCGTCATAGTTGTTAAGTTGCAAGCACTGATGTGCAACTTTTATCCACTGCTTGATGATAGCAGCCCGCTTCTTCACATCCGAGTGCTGAAGAATAGTATCGGCAACAACATTCGAGACGTCTGTTGATAGGCCAGACATTGCCTTGACGTTGGGCGAGTCAACTCCGCCTTTCTTCATCCATTGGGATCCAAGAAGCTCCTCTGGCAGAATTGAACAGAATATGTTCATCTGCTTCATAGTCAACTGGCGCGCAATCTCCAATGACTCGAAGTCGAGTACGCAAGGCGATGCGCCCCCGTTCTTCCAACTGCTCAGAAGATTGTGCTGGCTCCTTGTAATGACCGGATTTGGCAGCGGTGCATCTGCGGGGACATATTGAGCAATCGATGTACTTGTCTTGCCTATGGAGGAGACCAAGCGCGGCACCAATGAGCCATCCGTCGAAGAAACTCGATCTGCGAGCTCCACAAGCCTTTTGCCCGCAGACGGCAGCAGCGAGCCAAGCTGGAACTCGGCGAAATGTCGAATAGCCGGAAGAGCCTCGCGGTCAGTGGAATCACGCCAGTGTGATTCCAACCACCCCTTGATTACATTATAGACTCGCAGGCGCACAGGGCTTGCCATGTGGATAGAGTCTCCGACATAATCGAAACGATCAATCAAAGCTGCAGCGAAGTTGGAAGGAGAGCAGAACAGACGGAAGGTCAGGTAGAACGCAGACACAAATACTGCGTCCGGGGTAGACTCGTGCGTCGTCAAGCGCTCCACCAGGGCGGGCAAGGAACCGCCTGTGACATGGCCTTCCTTGTTGAACATCAATTCGTGAGCAAATGTCTTTTCGAGTAGCTTGCTCTCCACATCGTCAACCTCATCGCTATTTCCAGCACTGCCGGCAGCACTTAATTCAGACATGGAAGGCTGCTCCCTGGGCCCAAGCGCGGAGTCTGGAGTGGTGGCTCGTGTCGGGGCTTGAGACACAAGGCTCGATTCCGAGTCCCGGCTAAGATATGTGGTATTTGAGCCGGCACTTGACGAGGCTGTGTCGGAGCGAAATGAGCTATGATACTCGCTATCGTGCGAGTTATTTGTCATGGGGCTATAAGATTCGTCCAGGGAAATCGAAGTTCTCAGTCTGGGAAGTGGTGGCAGAAAAGCCTTAGCCGAGGTGACTGAAGGCGCCACGCTGAAGACGTCCTCACCAGCGACCATCGACTGCGGCCTGGAGGCCGGTGGTGATATTTGCACCGGGTTTCCGTATGGGGGTTGGGAGGTGGCGCCAGGAATCAATGGTAGAGGCTTGTCCAGGGATAGATGATGACTGGACCGTTTGGAAGTTCTCTTGACGTCTGGTGTGGCTTCTGGAGTCTTGGAAACCGGGACGACCGAGGTCTCCGGAGTCCGTGGCCGGCTCTCAGAAACCTTTTCGAATACATCCAAGCTGATTCCTAAACCGGTCTGTTCGTTCTCGAAATCAAAGTCACCAATCCTCTCAAGCACCCACTTGGCTTTCGCAACACACTCACCAGCCGCCTTGACGCAACCTGTCGCAGCAACTAATAGCCGGCTGTTGTCCTGGGGCATGATAATATCTTCTTCTTCTGGGTCAACGGCGCTCAGGATGTCGCGTGCCGAGTAGACAAGGTCTCGGATGTGGTCAAACATAGCAGTACGAGCCTGGTCCAGTGATTCCGATTCCGAGCTATTATGTCGACAGACGGTATCGATCACGGCAAAAGTTCACCACCGGAGGTGGCAGACTGTTTGATGGCCAGCGCCAATTCCGGGCGGGATTGAGAGTGGAGTTGCAATCGGCCAATGAAGGAACCAAGGTACGACAGAAACGTATCATGGCTGGAGTTCAGCCGTTCTGAGACAAGATTCTGGGATTGGGACAATGGGGAGGGGCCCGCAAAAGAGACTCTATGCGATATACTGGCCGACAGTCGATTCCCGCGCATGGGACTGGGTTGCGACAGTCGATGTGCTGAAGTGTTGGCAGGTGAGTAAATAGACGACAAACGCTTGTTGGCTGATGCGTTTGGTTGTGCGCCCTCGGCTAGATGCGAGTTGTCGTCGGATCGGGAACCTGCATCCTGTCCCTGGCCATGCGTATCTTTGAAAGTGGACGTCGACTCTGCAGGTGGTGTCGGTGGAACATACGCTTCCTCGGCAAGGGTGGCCATGACGTTCACAGCTGGTGGCGCTCTCAGACGTCGCTCTTCCTCCAGGGCATCGAGAAACCGGACACCCTTCACAACGATCTTGAAAGCTTTCAAGATCATCTCATCAATTATCTCGTTGACATTGTCATCTGCCCTTAGGTAAGTTCGTAGCGTCTCTTGGAGTCGCTTCGCCGTCTTGACGAGCGAGGAGAGCTCGGAGAGTAGGGATTTGCGTCCTCGCCTCAACGTTTCATTGCGTTGTATTGCTGTCGCCTCTCTTGTAAGACAATTTGTTCGCTCCTGCCATGGATGTTAGTGACTGTCGCGGGAGCGCTATATTGATCAGCGGCAAGGCAACGATGCTTGCTACATACCAGAAGAAACCGCACGCCGGCGATGATGCCCTTCATAAACTCCTGGTTTCCGAAGATGTCTCCATCGCTGGTCGCTGTACTTCGTAACAAGTCCCAAAAGTTGAGGAGTGCCTTCAGCAGGTTTCTCATTTCTTCGGGGTCGTACGATTCGCAATAGTTGGTGGGAAGCCAGCCTCGGGCCCCCGATACTAGTAGTGTACCATCTGCCCAACCATTGGTGTGTATCGAGTGTACAAGCACTACATCTCCTTCATTAAGTGGCAATGTGACTGTGGAATCGCTGATGGCGAAAGTCGGGTGAAAGGGATAAAAGGCGCGCAAGAAATTGTGGAAGACGGGGCGAGCGGCGGTTTGCTGCGCATCGAGGCCTTCTTCGGAGCCATCGGGAGTGGATGGCGGGGTGATGTGATCGGTTGAATAGAGGTTCGTCGATGTCTGCGAAGTATCGTCCGTCGTCTGGGAACTTTCGCTCTCGGAGCCCACATCCGACTTCTGGATGGCTAGAGGAGCCACTCGAAGGCTGGACCGGTAAGGCTGGTAGTGGTGCATTATGAATGCCGTTGAGCCCGCCTGTGATAAAACATGGGTACTAGCAGCAGCTTCGCCCTGGGTAACTGCTGGTTCCCAAGCCCAAGCTCGTCGATGATGGCACTGTCAGGAAGCTCCTGTGGTTCAGTCAAGCTATACTTGCTGCGTATAGGCGGAAGTTCTCCGAGTGGGAGATAGGAGGAGTATCTAGCAAGTCGCGCGTCAGTGTGCTGTTGGGTCAAGAAGATATGCGCGTTTGTTGACAGAAATAGCAGTACAAGTGAAAATGTTGGAATGGAATGAAGGGAGAGGTGGTCAGCTGGCGATGTTGACGAAAGTGAGACGGTGGGCACATGACCAGGAATGCTCTCCATGCCCATGGCCACTACCGGTCCATCTGGTCCATCTGGTCGATCGAACGAACGAACGAACGAAACGGGGTGCAAGTGGCAGCATGCCGCTCCAATACCAGGGAATGCCCTTGGTACAGAGTTTCGGAAACCAGTCAGAGGTCGTGGCCCAGCAGAGCACAAGATCATGGGCTTTGTACCACCAGACGACGGGAAATGGATCGGAAGTTTCGTGCATCCATGTTCTTGATGCGGCAGCCCACTTACCTGTCAATTGCGTGGTAGGATTTCGGATTTTCGTCTGAACCTTCCCACTCGCTGCGTGGCAATCGCAATGGCAATGACACAGCCCAACCGTTCCACTCTATACAGAGACCCAATTGCCACTTCCAAGAGCCGGCCGTTGATGCTGCGCCGGTGTTGAACACGAAATCAAAGCCTGCCCAAGGGAGTCGAAGCAAGCTCGGCAGGCAAGCAAGCAGGCAAGTCGGTGGGCTGGAGGATCGAGTATAACGAAAAGAAAGGAGCCGGCTTCCAAATGTCGTCGTCCCCTGCAAGCTTGGAGGAACTTGGCAGCTCGGTCTTGCGGTTGGCAACAACTTCCTTAATCACCTTTCCCCCTTTCGCGATACTGGCTGTAAGTCGCAAGTCAAGTCTGACACTTGTGCTGTCGGAAGGTCTCTGAGAGTCTCAACGACCATGCAGGAAAAGCAAAGATAGTGGGGGAGAAAGTGAGATAGCCGGGACAGAGTCAGATTTGGAGAAAGGGAGATTGTCGAGAGCACACAGACGGTAGACTAGATGCGACGGTTGGTCTCTCAAACTTCCTGGGACGGCCGGGTCCACGATGTGTATATGAGTCGTGTATTAGGAGTGGTATAGTAGGGGGAGGAGAGGTCGTCGAGGGAAATTCAGGGACAGAGTGTATATTGAGTGTGGCTTTTGGGCTTTCATCGAAATGGGACGAAGCAAGCAAGCAAGAGAATACATGTAGGTAGGTAGCAACGCAACGCGGGTTGGGCCTGCAGCTAATTCATCCTAAAGGATTGACTGTCTATCGTCCCACTCGCTACCTGCTGCCGCTCCATGTACATGTACCACGCTACTGCTACCCCGGACAGGCAGGCCAGTGACTGACTGGACCCATCTGTTGCAGTTCAGGGTCTGTTAATGTAAGGAAGGCCAGGACCAGGGTAGGACGGCCAGGGGTGGGTGGCTTGCCCAAAAGTACCACGGTAGCGCCCAGGTACCTTATCTTCAACTGTGCTATTTATTTCCCGCTTGGTCCTCACTCCTCCCTCCTCCTCTTGGCTCGTCCCATTCAGTGATATTCCAAGCACACTATTATGTGGTCCATGTTAGTGGGCCTCAGTTGGTGGATAAACCAACGCCACTCACGGATGCTGGTGGCCAGAAAAGCTTTGCTGGGTTGATGCGAACATGAAGTCGGGCTGCTAGGAAAGGCAATTTGCTGTAAACAGCACACTGTACATTACCTAGGCGCTGGCATGGAGTGTGATCGAGTTGTAGTTTTCTTCTTCTTCTTCTTGCCTTGTTGGAGGAATTGCCATAGTGGGTAGGTAGTAGCTTCTTTCGTCGACGACTCCACGAGGGGGAGTACAAGATCTGGCTACCCGACCAGGACGAGAGTTTGGTACAATAGAAAACAAGGACCTCGCACCTTGTGCCCAATCTTCAACCAACGCTGATCTGCTATACACCTGATAGAGTGTGGCCGCAGGATGGGAGGCCCAAACTAGGTCAAGCAGGTGAAATAACCTATCCTTGCCCATTGCCCTTCTGCATATGATATGTCCAGAATAGAACAGCGACAAACGCCCGCACGGTCGATTTTCAATTGTTGCCCGGCATGGGCAACGAGCAACAGCAGGGCGGGTTTCACAGAGACGTGATAGTCGGATTGGTGCCCCGAACGCCCACTGCAGGGACATGGTCGCTTGCAAGGGGCCAGAAGTATCTGGCAGGCTTGCAAGAAAAGCAAAAAGAAAAAAAAGAAAAAGAAAAAGGAAAAAACAGAGTTGACGGTTTTTTGCTTGTCCGGGTCAGGGGTGCAGCCTGTAGCCGCAGGGGTGGGTAGACTCTTGGAGCTTGGCTGCTGCTTGAGGGGAGCTCAAGGTTTATCGTGATGGAAGCTATCAAATCAGCCGACAGCCACGCAACGCTCGTTCGTACCCCATCGGTATGTATGTACGACGAGAACTAGAGACGCAAGGAGGCATGCAGGCCTGGATGGATGGAGGTGATGTAAGATGGGGGTTGCAAGCCGTGATACTTAGTATCGAATTGCATATTAAACCCACCTCGTATATCATGCACATCCGGATACTCAGCACATGATAATGTAGGTAGATTGATCAATAGCCACGTACACGAGAAAGCGAATTTGCCTTCATCAGATCAATTGATGCTGGGCAAAACCGTCTCCTCTACTGTAGGCAACGTAGCATACAAAAAATTGCATCAATTGGAGAAAAGGAAGCATCCAATCCACCATGGATGGTGCCGAAGCCAGGCCAGGCAGGGACTGGGATGTGGCCAGCCATCGGTTCGCGCAGAGTTGACAAGCTGCAATCTGATCAATGCGCAGCGCATGTGTCAGACTTCGGCATCATGCCAGGATCTGTTCCGAGCTGCTTATGACACAACAAGCACACAAAGGGCGACAATTAGGAAAACCTTAGGCATTGAGTCTCACTTATGTACAGAAAGCCAAGCCGATGACGAATTGAAGGGCTATGTAAAGTAAGTACCTAGTTAAATCTACCAGCGCTGGATGAAGCAAGCAGCGAAAAATAGGATGGATCGGACAAAACGACATGAGACGAAATGACTTTTAGCGTACCAACTGACGTTGATGGTTTCTTTTTCTTTTTTTTCTCGCTTTTCTTTTCCTCCAACGATTCAACCCAAGATTAGATGCTGACTATAGTAGGCCTATTGAGGTGATGGTGTGGAGTGTGCGTATGTTGTGTACCTGTAGGCCAATCTATTTCCTTCTAACGTCGCTGTAGGCGAAACCTCAATTGCATATTCAATCTGAATCCTTACATCTGCTTGCATCGCATCACGAAGTCAGATCATCTCGTCAATGGCAATGCTTCTCTCGATGCTTCGTCTCCCATGACAAGCGCTCTCGACTGTCCCTTCTCTCAACTCTTGACTTGACGTGGAGTGCCATAGATATATGTCATGTACCTGGAAGACGTCCCTCGATCGGGATTGAACTGCAGCGAAGACCCACGACAACGAGCACGGTCGTGGTCATTGCATCGCGCATTCCTCCTCTCACCGCACGAAAACAAATTGCTTACGGCAGTCGGTAGTGAGCGGGTCGGCGCTTTGAACAGACAGTCTACTGGACAAGCCCTTGTTGCCCCTCTGGAGACGTGCGGAAGACATCACATTTTTACGAAAGATAAGATCACTTTAAGCACGTGGAATGCATTGAGGGGGAACATTTCGCCCACATGGTCAAATGGTGTTGAGTAGCGCCTTACCATCGGCATCATACCTACCGCTTCAAGGAAGAGCGGATGGGTAAAGGGAAGCACATCGTACCATCACAAGATACTTCTTATGGCCATTTTATAATATATATAAGTAGTAGAGATAGACCCGCCGGCTGAGCCGTCTTAAGGGTTTGATCCCTGAGGTTCGTCACTTAAAAGGGCCAAAAGCGGTATGCGTCGATCAGCGTTAATGGCGTATCATAATAGTTCTGCTAAGACTACCACCAAAGACATGCCCATAGAGCCAGGGAAAGTCCCTTCGCGATAAAGCTGACCGTTATCTACATGTTCCCTGACCAGAACTCAACTATACCTTAGGTTTAGTGTCGGCAGCTGTTGGGTTTACGACTAACTATGAGCTGCAAATATGCCGGTAATAAGTCTGCCATACCCCAATACCAATCAGCAATAGCGCAACAGGAGCACGTGCAGACTCGGGCATTCTGTCAACGAAAATGGGAGCAGCAAGATAGAGGAGACGGCATATTTCCGCATGGCAAATAAAGATATGCAAAGGCTACTACTAGTGAGACCTAGGATAAAACCTTATATTCAGAAGCTAACATCCCAAATACTTGATACCCAACTCCCACGACGACGGCTTGAGGGGCTGTCTCTCGTAGCACCCACTACCGACGGCCTCTTCACGAAGTCCCGGCTCCTCCGCTGATCTCGTAGGAATTGCCGTCACGCACTCCGTACGTACTGCATGCATAGTAGGGCGCGTACAGATTCTGGCAAGTTCTGGTAGATTATGTGCAGATTGGGAAGGCTTCCAACGTGGGTGTGGTACACCCCCAGCCACGATGCTACGCCGGCTCGCTTCCGGGGCAACGAAATCTCTCAACCAGCAAGAGGTGCGGTGCCACTCACATCTGGACGGGACCATGATCGATATCCCAATGGATCAAACCATGGAGGAACCTGAGTACATAGTTAGTAGCGGTGATACATACAGTAGGGTAGGTCGCCGACCTTGGGCAGTCGAGGTAGCAATTACTAAGGTCATGTAAGCAGGATACGTATTTGCATGCGGAAGCCAAAGGATGCATCTCCATCCATCAGTTTCCAATGGGCTTTGAGATCACATCCGCTGTCACAATATTGGCCTGCCTGCATTGCATTTGTGGCTCCTCGCTGAAGAACTGAGGCTGAGAGGCCCTCCGCCCGTGCGGCTAAAGGTCGAAAGAATAGACGGCCAATAAACGTCTGAAAGCGCAGTTAGCAGTCACTGGCTTTTGATTCGTTGATTGCTATACGATATAATTCCATGCAAGTGATTTGCCATGGCTCTTCCCGTTTGGGCCAAACATAGGTCCAACCAAGAATCGGTGACTTCAGGTAAACCAACCGATCAGTTGGCACCGCGGTCATCTCATCGGGCCTTTAAAGGCCATGGTCACATGAGCATAGATTGAGTTCATCCTGTTATTTTCTGGAGTCTCTGGAGTCTTTACCGTTCCCAATGCCTATCAAAGCCCGAGCAGTTCGGCGGGGTTTTGGTGGGAGAATGCGGAAATGTAGCGAGGCCCAATAAGACCGGCCTGCGAGAGCGTCCATTGGGTATTTCAACATTCGGTTATCGCAGCAGCATGCACGCACGCCCTTTCAGATGCACACGACCCAAACCTGGAAAACGGGCAGACGGGTACCTGATGATTGAGTTACACTGCGTGTTCTTGCGTGCACCGGTCAGCTTTTCCCAACATTGAACCAGCCACTCGCCACAAGACACGAAGACACACCTAGGTACATACATCAACGACTGCGCAATAGCAGCAGCATTACGATACCTACCTACATACATCCTACCTAACATGTACCCAAGGCCAATCACCGTACCTGAATGTAAGCAGGGAAGGCACGTACAGTAAATGCGCCGACGTATCCACCCTACCTACCTACAATCTTCCAAATTGGGAAAATCGCAGGTTCCGTAATTCACCAAACGAATCGTAAGAGCGAGCCAGAAAGAGTCAGGCATTGGATTCGGTATCTTGGCAGCCCAGTGCTGATGAATCTCATCTGGTGGGGTGTGCCCGCCCCAGATAATGGTGATTACATGGGCTGCAGCTGCTAGGTGCGTATCACACTGCTTACGCGACAGGCACCAGTCACTTTGCATCAAATGCACAATGCTTTCCAGGCTTCCCCCACCATCTCGGTAGGCACAGCGCTGCTATTGTTCTCAACGGTCAGCATCATCCTTCCCCTTGCAACAAGTGCTTGGCCTCTGCATTCGACAGTCGGTCGGTTAGTTTCTGGAGAGTCGAGACTGCCGGACGACCCGTCCCCGCCATTCATGGTACTTGTAACGGAGAGTTCGCGATGACGTTTCTTGTGATGCCCCAGACGCCAGGGAGCCAGAGGTGCTTGGGGTTTGAACGGCGGAAATTATGAGCGACCGATCATCTACCTCATTAGGCCACCGCCAAACAGTACATCCGAGATCTCTTCACGGAAGAACCTCAGAATCCAGACGGAAGATCATCTGCATACGTTTCGTCGCAACAACAGCCAGAGACGACAGACAGAGCGAAAGAGCCCACGAGTCCACTCGGGCCAGAAGATGTATCCCCAACAGATCCCCAACCCAACCCGTCACAATTCGTCTTGGCAACACTTCCTTCTGCCCTTCAATTCAGGAACGCGCGCGCTGCAGGCTAATAATCTACCTCCGATGTTGCCGACCGCGAGCCTCCGGTGCAATTGGATTTCTGGATTGGGTCTGGTACCTACCTCTGTCTGTACTGTATACACGACGGCGGGAGTACCTCGCTCCTGATTCTGATCCTTCTGCTCGGGGGACGCAAATGCCTGCTTTTTTTGGTCCAAGTGGCCCGTCGACCACGATGGCGATCCGTCGTCCCACGCCGTCCTGCTGGTGGTGATATCACATTCATGCACAGGGCAGGCAGCTCGGGGCCATGTAACTATTACGCAACGCGCAACACGAAGGCAAGGTATGAATGATGGCGGCTTCGCGGTTTTACAAGGCTGTCATTGCGATGTGCATGCTTAAGGGCATGCATGGCAATGAGACAACCTCAGCCTCTTAAACTTGCACAAGAGACCTGCAGAAGTGAGTAATATCGCAAGACACGGCTGCAGGCCCGGACAGGTGTCGGTCACTATCATGTGCAACCCGCGCATCACGTTGCCAAGTTGCTTGTTGCATTGCGATACGGAATGCTGCCGCCTCACGACATAGCCTCAAAACTGGCTGCAGCTCTCAGGGCCCACGGTTCCTGCTTCATGCTCCTACGTCGCAAATAGAAGCATTGACAAGATTTGCCATCGCCGGCCTCTTCCTACTGCTACCTTTCTCTAGCCAACGATCATCGTGCCATACCCAGCGGTTTGGTACACCCCATGTCCCATGGCCGCTAGACATATTCAATCTCCGCAATGTCGCCGTAGTCCGCAAATCGTTGGTCCACCGTCAACCACCAACAGCAACAGCCCAGCCGGTTAAAAGAAACGAAGGTGAGGTGATGAAAAAGAAAGGGAAAAGTCAATTCGGCCGGCCAGTCCCGCTTCACAGTCACGCCGGACAAATGGCAGCCACACTTTGGGCGAATCAACTCGAAGACAAGGCTTGATCCACTCATTCGTTACCTCTCCTCGAGCGTATTGCAGCAGCGCAGGCATAGGAGTCCGTCACCATAGTATAGCATACGATAAGCGCATTCATCGTCATCAATAAGCTCCCCCCTCTTGATAGCTCAGTTGGCAGAGCGATGGACTGTAATTGTTACACTTGTAATCCACAGGTCGCCGGTTCAAATCCGGCTCAGGAGAGTCTTTAACTTTTTGCCTTTTCGACATGCAAATGCTATCTTGCATTGCTGAGTCTATTTTTATGGATTTCGCAACACCGAAAGTCTGGGGTCTGGGGCATATACTTGGACAACTCAGATCCCCGTGCAGGGAATACATTGTCAAAGACCCATGTTCTTTACATTTTGTACTCTGCCGCCGACAATCGCCTGAGAAACGAGCCTGCGCACCAACCATCTGAGTCGCATGCTGCTACAGAAATGCCAGCTTCAGCTTGTTGGCGCGATGCATCTCCATCCTACTCCGGTGAACTTTTGCATGTGGTATTCCGAGTTTTGGATCTTCGAAGATCGGGAAATGAACTGGATCAAGATTATTCTGAGTCCCACCCGACATAGTCAGAAGACAAAGAGGACAAAAACCCTGGTTCGCTTGTCAAGGGGCATAGGCACATCCGCGCGTTCACGCATGGTGTGCACAGTTTCCAATATGCATCAACCAACCCTGTTGCAATAGGGAGACCAACGTTTTCTAGCGACCGAGCGTGGGAAGGAACAATGTTGCCACATTTCTATTCTTACTTTCGCCGAGCCGAGCCCGCCTCCTCATCCACGATTTTACCATCGCGCCAGATCCTTTGGTGTTGCCCGGCCGTATTTACAGTTGAGGAATAGCACACCTGACTTAGGCGAGCTGGCTTCTTTCCTACCTCACTGCCGCCGGCCCAGAGATGTTTGGTGGCGACCAGAAAAGAGATCCATGTTGGTTCTCCCAGCCTACGTCATCGCAATGACCACCAGCTGGGTCAGAAGAAGAAGAAGGGAGATGGAAGATTACCGTAATGGCATTGCGAACCCACCGGAAATGCAGGCTGTCATCCCGCGCGTTTTCCCATCCCCTAAGTCCGCCACTACCGGTCAGATCGGAAGGAGAGCGTGAATAGTCAGTTACTACCTGGCTAGTTTGCTGGCTAATGATGCCTCGCCCCACGAAGAAGACCAGCTAGAAGCCAGACAGAAGCCCTCTATCGGAAGTGGCTTTCCACGATCGTACCACTAATCCGATAGGACACATGATCGTGAGGTAAAAGTATCTGGTGTGTACCTACCTAGGCTGGGTAGCTCGCGATTCACAGCCCGGCACTACCAACGCCGAGCCAATTTCCAATATTGATCCAAGCCGCCTTTACTACTTGCTTAGCAAAGCGCGCCTTAGGGGCGGGTCCCCTATCCATTGCTCTGGCTCGGTTCTTGCCCTTGGGCACACACGCATAACGGACAGTTCAGACAGGACGAGATCCCGTCGCCTCCCCGTCGAGTGCTGCATGACGGACGGAAACGTAGCCGGGAGCGGCCGCTGCCAGGGAACGGGGACGGAAAGAGAGGTATGTAACACGGAACTGCTGAACTCGGCCAGTTGCCCCTGTCCCTCGGAGAATTTGGGTGATGCGAGTTTCAGGCGAGCTTTACTTTTCTTTTCTCAGGTCAAGCAATGCAGGTCAGCTTTACATCACACATGGCAGCAAAAGCGGATATAGAACGCATGCGCTTTGTCAGTTAGTTAGTCAGCCACTGTTCCATGTGTAAGAGGTATGCATGCATGCTTATTATCCTATACTATACTATATGCGGACAGATCCGCGTATCAAACAATGTGTTCGGGGGCAGATGCATACTGACACTCAGACACTGTTCAAGAACTAGGCATGATCTCCGCAGGGAAGGTCCTACGACGACAAGCTATGGAACAACCGTACATACCTAATTGGACATTTCCATCTCCGAATCCGCATCCGATTCGCCGTTCGGCCAGTCCACTCTCACCACTCTCGATGCTGTATCTCATCAGCCTTACGTGAGCTACGCTAGCGGTTCAGTCGCCTAGATGTACGATGATGATGGTGATCAGCAAAATACGGTTGTTAGGTGATTGTTGTCCTGGACAACAAACCGACATGCCATGATCCAGTCAGATGGGAAGAGAAAAGAAAGGAAAAAGTGACTAGAACTTGCTCAAGCTGCATGAGGGCAAGCTAAATCGACAGCCTGTCCTGACCGAGCCCGCCGCTAAGGAACGGTGGCAGAGATCTAATTAAGTAACAAGCTCCGGAATAGCGCTCTCTGATACGTTCGCCGCGTGCCCAGTATTTGGAAGGATTCTTCAACAAAGTGCCTTGCATTGGCGTCGCACGCCGGTCGGAGCTTTTTTCAGCCCTGGACAGACTGAGTAGGTAGGCTCTCATAGAATCTCACTCAGCCTCTCCAACTACTACTACTGCATACGGGCATGTAGCTACTAACTTGACTAGAAACACCACCAACCGTGGGGGTGGTGCTTCGGCGGGCTTTCGGCCTTGCTTTTGTTCTCGACTTCTCAAATGGGAAAGATGGGAAGAAAACTTTGCCTCTCAAACCACGGGTCCTTCCCGTTCCGGGGCCCGTCTCGTTCGTCCGTCCGTCCGATCGTCATCGATCGATGCAAATGGGGACACGAAACACCTTAATGCAAGCTTTTTAAGGTTGACGTCTGCGGTGAGGGTGACCGCATTGCCAGATTAGGCCTCTCCTTTAAGCTCGAAAAAAAGTAAGCCGTGATGAGATCAGAACTCTACCAACATGTACCATTACTCCCTTGTCGATTCGCCCTCCGTCAGACAGAGTCTTACTTACATCCTGCCACGTGATCACTGAGGATAGGAGAGAGAAAGAGAGAGAGGACTGGATAGATGCGCATCGGTCTAAAGGCATGAGATGGATGGTATAATTTATATTATTAGCTAGGCGTGAGATTATCTATCATATAATGTGTCTGTTGAAGAAGAAACCCCTTTCTTCTCTACTGAGGGGCGTAGACAAACGCGAGTTGGTCCACCTCGTCGCCGTCCTGGCCCATGAACCCGACAATCTGCCACCCGGCGGGGGCTGTCGAGGTGCGGCAGTCCGACGTAGATTTGCCGGCCTCGGCGGTGCGCCCCGTGCTGGTGGTGGCCTTGATGTAAAAGTTGCGCGTGTGCCCGTCCTTCTGGCCCTGGCAGAGGACCGCCTCGGTCCAGAACTCGTTGGCCTCGAGGTTGAGGGTCGTGGCGGTGCCGCCGGAGCCGCCGTGCGTGAAGGTCGTGCCGTCGGCCAGCTGCACGTTGACGCCGTCGAGGCGGTTGGCGCCGCGGACGGTGATGGCGGCGGCCTTGGGCTTGGAAAGGGTCGTCAGTTTGGGAACGTCGCTGAACCAGTTGCCCCAGGGGCCGCCCCAGAAGTCGGACTGGCGCAGGGTGGTGCCCGGGTTGTAGGTGAAGTTGGCCGTGATGGGGTTGTGGTCCGAGAGGATGTTGCCGTCGGGCTGGAGGAACTTGGTGCTCTCGTAGCCCCAGTGGGTGGCCTTGAGGTCGACGGTAGCGCCCGCACGGTAGAGGATCTTGTCGACCGTCTCGCAGTAGTCGGTCTTGGACGGGTTGTCGCACAGGCTCTCGGCCGTGGGCTCGACGCCGTCACGAATCAGCTCGACCCACGCGTCCGTCAGGCCGTTCTGGGTGCGGAACACCCGGATGGCGTCGGCCGTGCGCGAGTACCGGCTATTGGTGTCGCCGAAGACGACGACGGCGTTGCCGACGCTGTTGGCGTCGATGTAGTCGGCGACCTGCTTCAGGTTGGCCGCGCGGGCCGTCAGGTCGTCGGGCTCGGTACCAGCATCCGCGTGGAGATTGTAGAAGTCTACGTAGATGCCTTCATCGACCTGGACTCGCACTGGCAAGCAAAAGGAAGTTTGTTAGTCCTGGTAAAGTTGGTTCGGTTATTAGGGAGGGCGTGTCAGCCACTCACTGAAGGTGAAACCCTTGGGCGTCAGGCAATCAGCACCAGAGGCGTTGGAGCAAACGTTCCACTTGACGCGGTTGTAGTTGAAGAAGTACTTGGTCTGATCGCGGGCGTGTTAGTGCTGATCTGCGTAATGCAACAAGCTCGCTTAAAGCATCGTGGGGTGTAGGGGGGTCACTTACGCTCAGGGAGTTGAGTCCACTCCCGAAAGGGACACCGCCGGAAGTGGCGGTCCGGTATGGGTGGTTGTCAGTCTCGTATATGCTCGCGTGGTAGTTGAAGTCCTGATTGGCGTGATTAGACTCATGGTCTTGCTTATGCGGCTGGGCATGACGAACAATGTTGCACGCCAGTCAATGATAAGATAGAGAAAGGGGCCTTCTTACTTCTTGGACGTGGATCATGTCATAGTTGTACTCCGAGAATTTGGACCCCATGGTCTTGGAGTTGACGGTCTTGTCGCCTGGAACATCGTTGCCTTGAAGGATCTCGGGCAGGCCTGCCACATTCATGGTCAGGACATTGAAGTCGCCGCTGGCCGCCAGCGCACTGCCGAAAATGGCAGCAGAGGCCGCGAGGTTGCTGATGGTATACTTCATGGCGATCTCGATTGAGGGTTGGACCTGGTTCGGATGGGCTTGGCTGCTTCGGATCTCAACGGTGCTGCTGGTGCTGCTGGTGCTGATGCGGGTGACCTACAGGAACAAGCAGCCAGGGAAACGCGAGGATGGCATCCCCTTTTGTAGTCGATCTCCTCGTCTATCTGGCTGGCTGCCTACCCACCCATTCCACTGCACCTTCCTATTGATGAGCTGTTGGCCGGCGACCCGCGGAGGATGAAGGGCAGTGAATTACATTGTGAGGTGCAAGGCTTCAGCACCACCATCGGCTGGGTTTCCCCAATGTTTGCAGGCCCACTGCGCTGCGATTGGCAGACAGGCCGGCTGCCGGGGCAATTTAAATCGATATATCGATAATCGGCCGATGTAACCTGCTCCATCAGGTCAGTTCGTTCGGTTGGTGGTGGAAAAACCGCGGAGGTCAGCAAAAACGAAGCAGCGGAGAAGCAGCGTGGCCAACGAGATGGTCGCAATTGGCCCGAATGGGGCTGCAGCTGCAACGGTGGTTCCCTTGGTTCCCTTGGGTTCGTTCGTCATAGATGGGCATGGCTAGCATGGCTAGCATGGCATCCAGGCATCTGGCGCTGCATCGCATCTGATATCTGACCGACCATGGGCAGCCTTAAAATTGCGGTTAAAGCGCGTGCTGCCAAGGCCTCTGGGAGAACTCTGGGACTGCCCAATCATCCACCACACGTGAAGCAGAAGCAGCCTGGCAGCCTGTATGCGCCGCTGGGTGCAGCGACGCATTCAGGCTTCGGTCAAGAGCATCAACAGAGTGCCAATAGAGTGTCACTCGCGACGGACGATGGGTGCGTTATAGGAAGCTCGTTCTACCAACCAATAGCCAGATGGGGTCGCCGGGCGCGCCCCTCTTGGGCTCACACCCAAACTGACTCGCCGTCGAGATGAGTTGAGATGTGGACGCATGCAATCAACCGACGGCCGTGGCATATCTCGGTTCGAACCGAGCCCGGTGCAGATATGCAGAGATGCAGAAAGATGCGTTTGTATGTAATCCAGCATTAGCAAAATCCAGGGCCGCCAATCCCAATAAGGTTTGCACCACTCCAGGAACCAAAGACTGGGTCCTTTTTAGATCAACCACTTCACATTCTTTTATCCAAGATGGCTTGAATCCAGAGCAGAGTCCAGACCCGACCGCTGAATCCCTTTCCAACGATTCATCCCATCCCATCCCATCCTTACCATGACCAGGTTAAATAAAGTTGCACTTCGGTTTTGACAGGACGATTGGGTTCACACCAAGTATCCGGCCGCATGATAACTATTTCAGGCCATTGCGGGTCTGAACATATGCTGCTGTACCTCCAGCAGTCCAGAACTACCAACAACCGACAGCCCGCCACCTCGTGCCTCGTGAAACCGCGGCTTGGCATGGCATCAGCAAAATTGCCACGAAGCTATCCAGGAGGTCTGTGACTGACTGACCTGGCGACTGGGATGGTCGCAATCCTCCAACGGACGACTGGTAGGCAAACCACCCAGTGTACCTACTCACATGCTTGGAAATCACTTAGCAACGGCTAGAGTCTAGTCTTCCTAAAGCCATCAGCCCCGGGCTGTTGGGCTTCATACCCCTCCAACCGCACGAAACGAGACACAGTGCTATTGTGAATGGCTTGTTCCTTTTCATCACGACCCTCGTTTCATCACTTCTACCTCGTCACCTTGATGCTGGAGGATACACTGCCGTTCTGGGTTACTCACCATCAAACAATAATCTATAGCTCTTGCTGACTAGGACTGAGAGAAGGTACCGGTACCTAACACGTACAAAGAAACGGCGGTGCAGGCACAGCCCTGGGAGGGTATCGCCGCCGCACCCCTCGCAAGCAATTGTGATATGCGACGGTAGCAGTGCGTCATCACACTAAGGTCTCTCACCTTGCGGGGCCCTTCCTTTCTGGCCTGCACGCCCGTCCTCCACTCGGAACTGCAAGCTATCGGAAGCTGCGGCTAACGCACTCAACCTGGGGGTTTCCAGGTTGGTGGTTGTGGTTGTGGTTGTGATCAATGCAGTGCGGGGAGGGCTCCGAGGCTACGTACGAAGAAGGCGGGGGGAGCATCATCAGACGTTCGGCGTTTCACGCCTTTTTAAAGAACGTCCGTTCGCCATGTGCAGTGCTTTTTCGCTCTTCGACCCCCAGCGCGCATTATCATCAAAACGTCAGCTGTTCTCTTGGACGGCGAACTCGCATTACCTATCAGGCTGGAAGCTAGGGTTCCCAGGCGTGTTCGTCCTTGCGGGCACTCTCGAACTAACCCTCGTCGCTATGGCCAGCCAAACTGCATAGAGATGCTGCCTGCAAGATGGCAGAGATCACATCAGATTGCATGATATCTTCAACGTGGGTCTCGACGGATCCTAACCAACAGCTCGGTTGGCCGGCAGAGCAGCCAAGTGGTCTTTTGCGTCCCGTGTCTTGAATCCAGGCCCTGGAACCCTTCGTCACTCTGCATATCTGCAAGCCGGAGATCAAGACTTAGCGAAACTTTCTCGAAGCGGAGCATCTATTTCGGGCTCCACGGTAGTTTGGGCAGACGTTGCATGAATGTGATGGGAACGGCTACACTTCATTCCAGGCTCCTTTTACACTTCCTTCTCGATTCTGCAAAGATCATGAGACCGGAATTCATCTGATGGTGGCGACCCTTTGTTCTTTTGAGTGATGATATTGGCTTTCCGGGTCATGTCATCCTTCTCATGTCGGCGATATCGGTCCACCTATCTCGGGAGATGGATACCCCGGTCGGACGGCGCAAGTACGGGGGTTCGCAGGCTCCGGATCCGGTAGCGGGCTGCCTGAGCTGCGCAGTGCATGTGTATTCACTCCCATATAATAAGCCATGCTATACATACAGTCAAGGCGTCTTATATGGAAAGAGTTAAGTTTCGAAACATGTTTGGCCACCCGGGTGACACGCCGCTGCGGAGGGACACCGAGGGATTGTTTCAAACCTCCTAACCTCGAACGATATCGGGCATGGCATAAGGGTGCTCTCAAGTGCCGGTATGGTACGATCCCCACTGGCAGAAAGAGTGGTTTCTGTCAATTTTGGGCCCCGGCTCGAAGCCGTCAGGGCACGGGCGTACTTACATGCCATGCACCTTCTTATTTGCAGGGGGTCCTGGTAGATTGAGACACAGCGGGATGCGAATCATCCGCGACAGGTATACCCAGATCGATGTTGGTCACTGGGAATAGCCCACAGCATCTCTTCAGGTCTACATGAACTTTGACGTATGTGTGAGGAGCATGGAGATGTTATTGTGACCAAGCTGCTGGGGCAGAAGCACGGGCTCCCTGAGCCCTCCTACCGTGGTGGTTACGCGTACTGTGAGATCTGTGATTGCTTGGCTCACCAAGAAGGTTATAGTACTCTTGTAGGGGGTAAACTGTCCGTAGAAAGGCAAAGATGGATGTTCTAATATGAGGATGGCAGGCACTGTTGCTTATGATCAAAAGTTGTATGTCGTGAGTAGAGGAGAAACGGCGCAAATGTAACAAGAGGCAGGAAGATATGTATGAAGAATACAAGCAAAACACAGTGGCTCAAGAAAGACAGGTGCATAGCCTCCCAGAATAACTGAACACAATCACATCCTCACGATCCTATCTGACCGTTACTCCTGGTTCATGTCAGCCAACCTCTGAGGATATTTCGCTTCTCTCATCATCGGCTTGGTGACTCTGTATCGGGTAATGAATAGCCAGTGCTATCCTCCTGTCCATTTCCTGTCAAATTTGGACCTCTCTTTCACGAACACCCGGATCTCGCTGAGCCTCGCGGTAGTGTCCCAGGGTTGCAGTGGCAACCACAGCCAACTTTATCGCATCCTGGCCTTGCTTCAGTCAGAGCTTTGATCTGCCATCGCCACCTCCAGATCTCAGGACGGGTCTCTGCGCTGGGACGCGGATGCTTGTTCTTAGTGCGCGTGTTCGCTGTGACAGTCGCGCGGATTGACCCATCAAGGCCCAGGAGCTTGGAGCAAGACCGACTGCAACGGATGTAGATTGACAGACACCGTCGCTATGGGAAACGCGTCATCGTGATTATGTCAAGCGATGAGGCGCAGGGATCTAGAAGCCGTGGGGCTAGAGGCGGATGGATGGTCGTGGCCGCCACAGTTGAGTACGTGTTTGGTTTGCTACTTCTTGCTGTCGTAGGCGGACAAGCAGGTGGGCAACACCATGGCAGCCGCACGGAAAGAGCAGCGTTTAAACACAGAAGAGAATCCGCGAGGTCGTATAACGCCTAAGCGAAGGGCTAGGCTTGATTCTTGAGGAAGGACTTCATTTGAAGCATGCGCAAGGGGGAGTGAGGGGGTTTGCATGCCGTGACGGTATGTAGATATTTGCTGCGAGGGCTGGAGTAGGTACAATTTGATCGTGAAACCAAGTTCAATGAACCGAATACACTTCTTTGGCGTTATGACTATATGAAATTCGTTGCAGGCGATACATTGAGCAGCGTCTACACTCAGGGGCTACTGAAGCGCTTTCTGGATGGTCCGACGATGAGGGTTTGACCCTTCAAAGTATCGTGACAGTCACTTACGTGAAAGGAAAATCAGGCATCAAGTACAATATCACCGATGAGGTATTAACCACGATTACCAAATGATTGATCTTGTCATGCTACTACCAATTACCGGTCTACTATGCTGACTCCTCCTTCAGCTGTGAAACCACCTCCGATAAACCATCACATTCTCCCACCCATCAGATACACCTAGCCAAACGAACGAACACCAAAACCAAAAGCCCACCAAGCTAGGCAGTCTAGCAGACATCATACGTAGGCACCCCCGACCCCGCGCGCAGGAAGCCCGTCTCGTACTGCGGCGCGTCCTCGCCGACGATGGTGCCTGCCTGCCCGCCCTCGACGCAGAGGCCCTGGACCGACTCGAACTGGCTGGCGATGAAGTCGGTGTGGGTAGCGAGCTGGCCGCACAGGGAGCAGAAGTAGCCCGTGCAGGTGCTGAAGGTGAAGGCGAGACAGGTGCCCTCGTTGAGGATGAAGTCCTGGTTCGACGCCTGTACCTGGTTGATGACGGTGTTGCAGTCCGACGGCTGCGGCGGCGGGTTCTGGGGCGGGGGAGCAGCAATGTATTAGCGTTCAGGGCCGAGTTCGAGGGAGGAAAAGGTGTTGTTTCTGTCTGTATGTGTGGACTGTAGGGGATGTTAACTTACAGAGGCCTGGCATTCGTAGAAGTCTTGCTTGGACAACTGGCGCTTCGCGGCGTCGGATGCTACCTGGGATACATGCGATGAGGTGCGACTGGTGAGGCCCTCAGGTAGGCTAGTGAGTCCGCTCATATCACGCTTGATGGCGGGTTCGACCATAGACATGATGTATTTCAGAGGCGCAGGGGAGGGAATGCGAGCTTTCTTCAGCGATGCCTCCTGGGAGGCTGGGGAGACGGCGGCCACAAGGCCAATCGCCAGAGTCAGGGGTCCAAAGAATTTCATGTTGCAAGATGAATAGTAGCTCTGTCTGTGTGGGCTGTTGCTTCTATGCTTCTATTACTGATATCTTCGAGGGAGAAGCTGAGCAACGAGCCTCTTTATAGTCGTGGCCCTCGAGCGATTCCGAACGCCGACAAGAGAATGCCGTCCAGAGACTTTCAAAGGAAGCCCAATATGCCATAACTACCTTCCCCTTGAGGAAGGTCCTCTCAGTCTTGGATGTTGCGATGAATATGCTTTATTGGATGATGGGAATGCGTCCTCTCTCCCAGGACAGACTATACATCTGCCGCCTCTACACCTCCAAAATCGTGCCGTGTCTGGGTGCCTGAACACGGAATGGGCAGCCAATAGGCGTGGCTACCTGGGAGGATTCAACGCCTACGAGTGCAGATGCTGGCCCTATATTCCCCGCATGCCACCCATCGGCCCTGACGGAAGACGAGCTTCAACTCGTGAAGGACTTGGCTTCGCACCCTGCATGCACATCATGAACGGTCATCACGCAGCCAACTGAGCTGGGTGCTAACCCAACTGTTGCCCCAAACCCGGAGTTGATGGCTGCTTACCGTGCCGACGCGCGACGCAGGGTTGACGAGACACAAGGATGGCTCGAAGCTGACAGTTGCTCATGGAGGGCACCCAAACGCGGCCAAGCAAGTCTTGTCACCCATTCGATCGCTAACAAGCCCTCCAGTTGGAATATCGTTCGTGGACTTCGCATTTCCTTCGTAGCTTCCCAGAAGTGATTTCGTTGAAGGGTCCGGCAGCGCATTGTATATATACGCCATCATCATGCATACATCAGATGCGAAGTCGACTTTAAGGTTTTGCTGGTTCCTGTAGGCTATATCGAGCCGTCCGCGCGAACGCCTGCGGGCATCTAAACGAGAAGCTTGACCCCCAAGATTAATTACTGAATTGATTGGGATCCTACTCTGCCCTACTCCCAGGGCTCCAGGGGCTCGGGCGGGGATCCAGAACACAGGCCTTCGACTTTACCCGCCATTTATCCAGTCGGCCCCAGCATCAGCTGAGTAGATGGGACAGGCGTCATCAGTCACCATCAGTCGCACACAAGAGGATGCAGATATTGATTGTTCGTTCCAGAAGGGTGTCGTGCTTTAGGGCCCGCGGAAAGCCCCGTCGTGGTATGATTGATGAAGATGACGCTGGTCTAAGAATAGGTCAGTCCCAAAGGTACCTAATCAACTGCCAGTCAGCCTACGTCGACGTGCCCGAGGTATGAAGGAAGCAAACTCGGCCCCAGTCGGATCTCCAAATCGGCAGTTGTTTGCCTTGTCTGAGGTCTGAATCTGAAGACGCAGAGGTGCCTTCTGTTGCTACATCGGAACTCGCGGTGTTCAGGCGTTGGCTGAGCTATCGCTGCCTCTGTCTCTTTCGTCCCGAAACCTTGCTCAGGAACGTCACCCACCTGGCAAGCCTGGTCGCAGCCGGTTCTCCATGGGTGGCCACTGGGGTCATGGGCCCGAGCTATGCAACAGCGCAGAATGTTGTCAAAAGCAATACTGACTGGGCTGCTGAGGAAAAGGGCAGACGAGCTCAGCTAGGCACTCGATAGAGGGGTGCGTCGCTTGATTGAGCTTGCATAGAAAATAAGTCAGCAGCGAACGAGTGTCATCCAATCGGGGATTTCACTTTATGCTCCCAGGAACAAGCCGTGTCCATCGTCTATCATATGCAAGGTCAAACTTAAGAGTCCGTACAGTCTTGGTAATGACACCTGGTTGCGCCGTCAGGGACTTTTCGCACCGGAATGATTGGAGTGACTCGAACTCAAAGAACCCGACGATCATGCTGGACAAAGAACACATATGGATATGTTATGACTCGCAGATATGGACAGCCGACTCGGCATCAGACAAGATTTTGACGAGGAACGAACCCGATCTCGGTGTGCAGCCAATCACTGAACGGAAATGCACCCAGTCATAATAAGCCAGGGCGACACCGGGCCTGAAGTTCGTTCGCTGCTCACAGCGCGCGGGCTTTATCGATAAAAAGTCCAGTACGGGCAATTTACCCCCACCACGCCTTGATTGGGGGGCGGGCGAGTCACCCCGCCAAAACTTCCCAATTGCTGCCCACCAACATAAGCGAGCGAATGAGTCAACCTTCGAGAGTCCTTTCTTTAATACGACTTGTTCAGTAGGGAAAGGGAATCGCACAAACAAACAAAGTCACCAGGTACTTTGGCCAGCCCACTGCGCAACCACTCGGAGCCATGGACGCGACAGCTAGATACGCCCTCATCAAGGAGAACCTCGCCGAGGTCCTCGATGCTCCCATCATCGAGAACATCCTGGCCGAGGGGCGCAACCCGAAAATCTACTGGGGTAAGTCGAGGAAGCACACGACCACGTCTAGGAAGCTGGCAGAGAGGAACAAAGAAGAACAAGAACAAGAGTACCGTTGCTAACCACTCGGTTTGCCCCCTCCAACAGGCACCGCCACCACCGGCCGCCCGCACTGCGGCTACTTCGTGCCCGCCGTCAAGATCGCCCAGTACCTGGCCGCCGGCTGCGAGGTGACGATCCTGCTGGCCGACATCCACGGCTTCCTCGACAACCTGAAGGCCCCGATCGAGCTGGTGGCGCACCGCGTCACCTTCTACCGCTACTGCATCACCGAGATGCTGCGGGCCGTCGGCGTCTCGACCGAGAAGCTCAAGTTCGTCCTCGGCTCCTCCTACCAGACCAGCCACGAGTACACCATGGACCTCTTCAAGCTGTGCGCCGTCACCTCGGAGCACGACGCCAAGAAGGCCGGCGCCGAGATCGTCAAGCAGACTGCCAACGCGCCCCTCAGCGGCCTGCTCTACCCCATCCTCCAGGTCCTCGACGAGCAGTACCTCGACGTCGACGCCCAGTTCGGCGGCCTCGACCAGCGCAAGCTCTTCACCGCCTCCAAGGAGTGGCTACCCAAGCTCGGCTACAAGCAGGTGAGCGGAACATAGAGAGAAAACTGCACAGAGAGAAAGAAACAAGCGGGCAATGCTGACAGGTCTCAATCAATAGCGCGCGCATCTGATGAACCCCATGGTTCCTGGTCTGCAAGGCGGCAAGATGAGCTCCAGTGACGAGAGTGAGTACCTGACATACTTCCACTGCAGGCTTCTTCGCCAGAGAAGCCCGGCAATAAGCTAATACCCGGAACCAGACAGCAAGATCGACCTGCTCGATTCCCTGGAAGTCGTCACCAAGAAGATCCGCAAGGCCGAGGCCGTCCCGAAGCAGCCCGAGGGCAACGGCATCCTCGCCTTCGCCGAGTTCGTGCTCCTCCCCGTCGCAGCCCTCAAGGGCAAGCGCGAATTCGTGGTGTCGCGGGAGCGCGACGGCCTGGAGCCGCTCGTCTACTCCGACGTCAAGCAGATGCACGAGGACTACAAGCAGGACATCCTCACGCCCCAGCTCCTCAAGGCCGCCACCACAAAAGCCCTGACCGAGCTCCTGGCCCCGATCCAGAAGGCCTACCAAGAATCGACCGAGTGGCAAGAAATCACCCTCAAGGCCTACCCGCCGCCCCCGGCGCCCGAGAAGAAGGTCAAGAAGGCCAAGGACAGGGGCACCGGTTTCCCCGGACCCAAGAAGCAGAAGGGCGACGCGAATCCGAAAGCCGATATCGTGGTGCCCCAGGTCGACACAACAGAACAAGAAAAGATTGTAAACGAGACATCGGCGTGAGATGAATCTTCCCTAGACGAAGAATTACATAGTCGCACAAATCACAAGAACTCATAGATGCCCAAAACTGACAGCCCCCCACAGGCTTGTGACATGAAAACTTGCTGACACTGCACAGCTAGCGACCGGAGACGGAGACATGTTAGGGTTTCATAGGTGCCACAGGCAAAGTATCATGGATGCTTTAAACTCATTTCTTGATTCTTAAAGTTCACCCCCATCTCCACGCTCAATGTAATCGCTAGTCCATAACTAATCAAGGCGACGCAAAAGTTCGCATCCCCCTTCCCCCACAGGCCTCCCCATCGCATCTCTCGAGAGAAACCCGACGCAGGGTCCTCTCCAGCTCGCTTGGTCTGCAAGAGCAGCTCTGCAAGTCGACAAGATTCCACTGAGCTTGTGCCAGAGGATCCATCGCCGGCTGCGCGAACGGGGAGCGGAAAGACAGGAAGAAGCCGCTACGTAAGGCGCTTTGCGCAATCTGCTGCCGCGCTTGTTGCACACCCACCTTGTGCAGTATCCATATCGTCGGATGGAAATTATAATCATACAAAAGTTTGTACCTGCTCGCATAATCGAAGCGACTGGGTCCCGACTGATCTCATCAGAATCACCCCATACGTTATTGCGTGGTCATGTAAAGCATCGCTTCAATGACGAGACCCCAAGGTCAAACCAACCAGCAGACAGGAAGAATAGCAGAAGCTTCGGAGTGATTTTGCGTCAGCTTTACTCCTCTTCCGAATCGCTCTCCTCTTCTTCGTCGCTCGAGTCGCCAGGGCGGTTCTCCTCATCGCCTGGCATGGGCTCTTGGCTTCCACTGCCTTGGCGTTGGAACTGTGCTTTGAGCTCCCGCAGTTTCTCAATGTTGCGTTCTTGCTCATGCTTATTCATCGGTTTGTTCTTCTTCGGCTTGGGGAGGGCGCTGTTCTTAGCCTTCGTCTCCTCCGCTTGCTTGGCTTCCTGTTTAAATTCAGGCTTCGAAGATACTGACTGGTAAATACCAGGATACGACTTAGTTATCAGGTCGAACAATCTGCTCAGAGCCTCTTGCGACAGAGACTCAATATCCAACTCCAATTGGCCATCATCGTCCTCCTACACGTTCATCGTTAGTCCCTCGATCAAAGGTTGTCAAGTGAGTGAGTAGTCCATTAACTTACCTTCTGGTGGGTGTCTTTCTTGATGATATCCACCGCTTTATTCAGAAGTGGCCCGTCCAGCTCATTAATGCCTTCAGCAATCACGGCCTTCTCAAGATTGCCCATATGGCGCTTCTTCGAGGCAGTCTTCTTACTTGTCCCAGAGGCCTTCTTAAGGACTGGGACGCTACCGCTCGACTTCTTCAAGCCATTGCCTGCTGCGGCGCCACCACCTGAGCTAGACTTTGGCTTGGACTTGCTGATGCTCTTCTTCTTGGACTTTGTTTTCTTGGACTCGCCGCTGAACTTGGTCTTCTCTTCAACCAATTTCCGTTGCAGCATAGAAACGACGTTCTGTTGGATCTCGATCATGGTCAAGTCAGGTTTCTTGGCCCCGAGGAGGCCGTTGAGCTTGACTTGCTCCTCGCTCAGCCGAGATTGAAGATTGCGAATGGAGTCGTTTTCTTGTTCCTCGGCCTCGGCCTCGCTCTCCTCGTCTGAGTCATGCGCACTAAGTTCCGGAGTCCCAGCAGAGCCAGCGCGAGACCGAATAGGTGCGTTCTTCGCCATCCACGCGTCCTTCTTGGCCACCTCATCCTTGAAAATAGCTTCAAGGGCTTGCCCTGAGAGTGTGACAAGTGAGTCTTGACCGTTGAACTGCTCCGAGTTCGCCACCATTTGGCGCAAGTCCTTCTCGATCTCCTTGCCAGTTCGATATTCGCCGCGCTCTAGTTTCTGGGACATTGTCCCCAGATCCATCGGCTTCTTGATTATGCTGAAATAGGTAGGAATATTGAAAGCAACAGGGTCTACGGGCTCCAAGAAGAACTGGTTGTGATTCCAATGTTTGGCCTTCTTCACTTCCATGAGACACTCACCATAAAACTTCAACTCGGGATCCAGTCTCTTCTTCAGACCAGGCTTCGACGAGTAGTCTGGATCGCGGTTTTTGGGAGGGTTGATAGGGCGCTTTGGCCTGTCTCCGTCACCCCTCGTGGAATCCCCGCCGAATTTGGGGCATGCCGTTGGGGGGAGAGCAAATGCTGGTCCTGAAGACGATGCGGATGTCGGAGGAGCAGGAGAGGGGGCGGGACACCACGTTGGTTGTCGATTCGGTCTTGGCCTTTGGGCTTGTTGTGGGCGGCGCACGTGGTTGAGACTGCGACTGGCGGCGTACCTGGGTGGCAGCTCGGGGTTCGGTGTGGCGCGTAGGTTGGTGCTTGCCCTTGTCGCTCCTGAGAGGCTCCTCGTTCTTGGAGATCTCCACTAGGCGGCCTAGCAAGTCATTGCGCACCTGAAGAGCAGCGAGCGTAACAAGATTGCCTGGACCGTTGAACTTGAGCGCATTGTCGTGGAGGAGCTGCAGGTCTGCTTTGAATTCACCGAAGGTTTCGTACTTCGTTTCTCGCAGCTTGACCTCGAACATGGACAGATCAACAGGGTTTTCGATTTGTTGCTTGTAAGAGTCCCAAACCCCAGGCCATAACTTCTCTACGGAAGAACGGAAGTTACTGCCACTCTTGGTCTTCTTGACTCTGCCAATCTGCGCGCGAATCTCTTTATTCTGGTAGAAAGTAATCGGCTTATCGTTAGGCACGCTATCTGCCAAATCGTCCGACGGGTTCGTTGGCGCGGGGGATAGACCGGTAGCAACGCCGATACTGTCCTTCGCCGCGGCTTCAGACTGAAATTCGGTTTTAGCGCGTTTTGCAGAGCGCTCTTCATCGGCATCATCTTCACGCTCCCGCGCAACCTTGCCAGGCGTAGCAGATCTCTCCTTCAAGGCGGCACCACTCTCTGGCTTGTTTTCGACTGGAGCAGCTTCCTCCATCTTGACATCTTCGGTTGTAGACGGCTCCGGTGGCTGGCTCACTTCTTGTGGAGAAGAGACAATGGCCGGCTCGCTAAGCGCTGTTGCTTGGGTGCTTTCGCCATGTTCGCCACTCGATGACAAATCCGGTTGCCCACTAGACTCATCCACCTCCATTGAATCATCGGCAGAGGTTTCCGCGGCAGGCTTCTCATCTTCTTTCTCCGTCGTCGGTAGTTGAGGTTCGGGTGAAACTTTGGGAGCTTCGGTTTCCTTCGATTCAGACTTGGCAGGAGCAGCGTCTTCCAGAGCACCGTTCGCATCTACCATGTCCTTATCCACGGACTCTGCAGTGGGTTTGTCTTCTGTTGGCTTTGGCGATTCCTCGGCACTGATGCTTGCGTTTGCAGTAAATGCTTCCTGGTTCTTTGCCACCGTGGTCTCCTCAACGGGCGGCTGCGGTGAACCTGCTTTCCCATTGACAGTGCTGGGCTCTTCTGATTTGGAGGCCTCATCTGAAGACGCGTGGCTGCATAGCAAGTGTATTAGCATCAAATACAAGTAGTTCGAGGGCAAAGAACGCCTACCCATTAACAGTTGGCTCGACAGCTTTCTCGACAGTCTTTCTCTCACCCTCGGGCTCAGGCTGTGCGACCTTTCGGTCGATGATGTTTTGGGGCTCTTCTGTCGCCATGATTGCCATTCAGTCGATTGTCGATTGCCGCGGTTGGTAGTTTGCCTGGAGGCTTGAGACGATGCGACGTCAAATGTCCATGCAATCCGGGGCTACAAACACCATTTCAGTCAGCAAACTTCCGACGGGTAGTATGATTGCCAGAAAAGATGAAAGCAAAGCATTAGCTGTGCCAACACTTGTTGCACCGCCGATGCCACTTGCGCGGGCTACGCCGAGAAAGGTGGTTTCCCTCGAGTATGCGCTCGTTGCCAGCCACTACTTGCTGATGGTTTATAAGTCGTACCGAAGACCAAGGCCACCTCGCGGGATTCCAGTGGAGTAATACTGATGAGGCTGTCGTTGATTGTATATGGTCGGCGAGGATGATTTAGAGGCCAATGTGCGCGCCCGGCGGCCGAGCAAGTGCAATCAAGACCAAAGGCAATGTCTGGGTTCAATGGCGACAAACTCAATTCTAGGAGCGACGACCTGGAATATGCTGCTTGAGTGCTTGCGCAAAAGCGTGTGTTCCTATTGGCGCGATGTTGCTGGCTGTTTGGTCGGAAGCTATGTTCCAGCCTTGCGCGATGCGACAGGTTGGAGTGGCGTAAAGAGGTGGCGGGCCAATGGGGGGAGGCTGGGAAAGGTTTCGGGTCGCAAAAAGGCGTATCAGTGCAGATGGTGCATCCGCAGCTATTTATCGCAAAAGCCCACTTCCAATTTTCTCTCTCAAGTCGCGTAGCTCTTGACGAGAGAAGAGAACACGCGCATGAGAAAAGAACTGGGGCGCGACCGAACTGAAAAGGGCTGGCGGATGGACCGTGCGCACGATCGACGACAAGGTAGGGTGGATTTATTTGTTTGCGCCAGCGAATGAGCTTGCTGTCTCGAAGATTGCGGTCGGCGCGTTCGGCGTGGGTCTGGCGACGGGATGGAGCGCCGACAGTTATTTAGGTCGGCCGAGCTTAGAAGCATTGAAACGGGGCGGCTGGTTTGAATGCTTCGCGATTGCGCTCCGGGAAATAGTGGGCAGACCAAGATGTCGAATCAAGGCCCGTCGCGAACGGGATGTCCCAGGAAGAAGACCGAGGGAGGATGCACAGTACAAGAACGCGAGGCAAGCTTTCGAAGGAAATATCGTACGGAGAAGAAAAACAAGTTAAAAAAAATGTTCACTCACTATATGCAAGGCAAGCAACACGAGCTGAAGACGGTTGCACAACAAAGTATGCGACTGGATGATGATGTTTATTTCTGTTGTGGTGTTGCGACAACAGCGTGCATAAAGTGGTGATGGCAACGAAAAGCGGAAACAGTTATACAGAATGTATAAGTTTTGAAACCCGGGGTTATGCTGCGCAAGAAGGAACACAATAATAGTGTGTTGGTCGTTGCGGCGTTGGAGAGGGTGTTGTGGTTGGCCGGTTGGTGGAGCTTGGCAGCGTTGCGATTGTTTGATGCGTTGAACTGAATCAGACCAAACAAAAGGTGATGACTTATCGTGGTGGTTTGGAGGGGTGTCACGATGTGCAAGATCGCGTGTATGCGGGTAAGGATGAGAGTTGAGAGTGCAAAGCGTGTAAATGGTGGATGAGAAGGTCCAATTTGCCAATTCGGGAGAAGAACTGATTGAATTAATAGCCTCGGATGCAGATGATTCGTCGGTCTAAGATAAACCAAGGTTTGGGTTGGACCAAGGTCAAGGTGAAGACAGCTTCCAAAGGGGGGCGAGGTTAGTGATGGGCGCAAGGCAATCGTCAAATCAATGAACCATCAATTTGAATGGCGCGACACAACACAATGGAAAGAGGGAAAGAGAGGGAGGGAATAAAAAAAGTGGTACTTGAAAGAAAGTACCTTTTTGAGCACCCAGGCAGCCCGACGATTTGATTGATTGAATCGACTGGATTGATTAATTGGACGGGTGGTTGGCGTCGGTGATGTCGGAGCTTCACACGGCGGAGGGGGGAGGCAGTGTGAGCGAGGTAGGGGGTGTGTGGTGAGGAAGGAGGACTTGTGACTGGGAGGGAGACAAGTCGAGACACGAGAGAAAGTTCGAAGGGGGGAGAAAAAAATAAAGTCAGGAATCAAGGACTCTTCTTTCCGATGGCCGTCGCGAAAAATTTGGGCTCTTGGGGCCACTTCTTATTTGTAGAACGCGCCAGACAGGGAATCACGACAAGGAAGCGGCGGACCCTGGGCCAATGGTTGTAGCAAAAAGAGCTTGGGCCAATCAGATAAAGCTATGGTTTACGTGTGGGTCGCATGATGAGACAAGAAGAACGAGAGTGCTGCTGCTGCTGCTGCTGCTGCTGCTGCTGATGCTGGCGTTTCTGGGCCACGGACCTGACAGCAACGCGAAAACAAAATGGCTTTCTCGACCTCCTGCTGCTGGCTTGCTGCAGCTCCGATCTCAGGAGAGCAGGCAGGCTGCTCGGATAAAACACAGACCAATAGCACCAACTTGGCAATACCTGATTCCATGAGAAAACGAGTACCTACATATCCAAGCGACGAAGAAAACAGAAAGCAGGTATGTAGAAATACAGAAAGACAGAGAGATGGAACATGCGACAAGTGGACAAGCGTCGAGCTCCTATGGGGATGGGGCTTTCCACAACCCAATCTCGACTTGCCGTCCGTCGCATCAAGGCTCTAGGCTGCCAAACCTACCTTGGAAAGTTTGCAGCCAATTGCACACTTTGCCTGGGAACAGCGTGGCTTCATCGTCGTCACGCACACGGCAGAGGAGAATTGTTCGTGCCTCCAAGGGCCAAAGTGTAATCGTCAAGTGTCGCCGCCGCTGCTGCCTCCAGACAAGATGGATGCGGTATGACTGGTGTTTGCAACTGCACGCATTTCCATTGAACGGAGTGCCTTCACATGGAAACGATGTAGGGTACCGGCTTTCGCTTGCACACCAGCAACTGAAAACAGATGTTATTGAATATGCGATGCGACTGTTCAGCCAGAAAAAGAAAAGTCATGTTCATGAAATTGAGGTCAAGGAAGTGCACATTCGAGTCATGGGGAAGGTTGCCAATAATGCAGAGGGAAAAAGAGTGTGATGCAGCGAAGGTGGTGGTTTAGGTACACTCATCTGAATCTGAGAGGGTGAGAGCAAGAGAGCGCACGGTGCTAGCTTTGCAAGAGATCCAAGCTCCAACAGCTGTCAGCTCCCGGCCTTGACAGACAGTCCAGGTCCAGGCGTTGCGGAGGGGCAATCACCAGACTGAAGCTGGGTAGCAGGGTAGGTACCCAAGGTAGGATGGGAGTAACCCAAGTACCCTCCCTACCTGCCCAGGTAGCAAAAAAGCTGGATCTTTTTCAACGCGCCCACCAACTGTCGTTCAATTGTGCGCTGGAATAAACACCCCTTGGACCGTCAAATATTGGTTGATTCTGGAATCAACAGTTAATCGATCGTCGAAAATCTGAAGCGTTGAAAAATATTTAAACTTTAAAAGCAGGTTTAATACCTGTTGAATATTCCTTAAGCGTTGATTTGGTGTAGAAATATTCCCAGATGTACGTACTGCAGTTTAACACTTATGAATTTCTGCCAGCCGACTCTGCTACCAGGTGACCTCACGCTAGCATCTGGAAAAACTACAACACCGTCTGCTTACTCATCATTCTCTCTTATCGGCAGTGGAGCGCGCGATGCCTATCGCCTTATCGAAAAAAAAGTTCCTGGCTTTGTCCAGAAAATTTAAGTGCACGTTATTGGTACAGGCGCATCTTGGGACTTGGGAACGTCCGTCAGCCAGTGTCCAATTTGGCAATTCAACTTCTTTGCACGTATCTACTACCTTCAATCAGTCTGGTAAATGGAATAGGCTTTTGAGGCATCACTACCGTCTTCGCCAATTGAAATCATCGCGGCATCTCGATTCTATCTCGTGCGATCTACGCACGACGACCATCACCACCTCTGGATAGTCCCTGCTCCCCACCTCAACGGCCATGTCGACGAAGCGAAAGGCCCCGGGGGAGGATCTCCCAGCCTGTAATTAGGCAGAGTGCAAAGAAGCAACTGAGGACGCATATCAACGAAGCCGATACAGCTGTCACCGGCGTTGACACCGATAAGCATGAATCAAATGCCAAGGGTGAAGGTGTCATAGAGATTTCGAGCGATGAAGGCAGCAGCGAGTATGACTTCTCCGATGAAGAGGAGGGCAAGCCTACGAGCGAGGCTCTTACGAAGCGCATCGGATCACAGAAGCTCAACAGCACCTCCAAGAATGCGCCTACGATACCCACTGAAAACGGCGACGTAGATACCAATATGCAGTCACCCAAGCCAGCAACCGAGGGCGATTCGGACCAGGAAGCTACCGAACCCACGTTTGGTGAGCGGCTTCACGCAGAGGAAACCATCGATGTCCCATCAGCCTTTCTGGCTCTACAGCCTTCCGCCACAGCCGCCCCAGGCAAAATTCTGGCACCTCCTAGCCTGGCATCTCTTGGTACCGCCCTCTCCCAAGCTCTCCGGACCGATGATGCGGACCTCCTCGAATCATGTCTTCGTACAACCGACGCGAACACAATCCGAAGCACAGTTCAGCGCCTGGATTCGTCTTTAGCAGGAATTCTGCTCACGAAACTGGCTTCGCGGATGCACAGGCGTCCGGGCCGCGCCGGCACCTTGTTGATATGGGTGCAGTGGACTCTCGTAACACACGGAGGAGCCCTTGCCACCCAGCCCAATCTCACCAAGAAGCTGGGCGAGCTGCACAGAGTCATGGAGGAGCGCACCCGTGGCCTCAGCTCGCTCCTGTCGCTCAAAGGCAAGCTGGACCTCCTGGTGCAGCAGATGAAGCTGCGACAGATGATGCAATACTCGAATGAGGATGAGGAAGACGAGAAAGAACAGGGCGTCGTTTATGTCGAAGGCGAAGAAAACGACGATGATATGGACGATGGTATCATGGACGTCGACGATGAGGAGATGGCCATGGCTAATGGCGTCGGCGAAAATGACTCGGAGGATGACGAGGATTCTAGCGATGACGAGGGTGCAGATGCGCTGGAAGCAGTAGAAGACGACATGGACGAGAACGAGGTGGACTACAGCGATAATGATTCGGTGGACGACGAAGACAGTGAGGTCGATGCTGCACCACCGGCAAAGAAAGGCCGTAGATGAGAGCTGGTAGCAGGCAGCAACTGGAGGGGTTGAGTATAGCTGTATGTTGGAATATAAAGCCCACTAGGACGGGACAAGCGATACCCGTAGATATTGGCAGCTGATAAAGCTCGAATACCATTATGTCAAGTGTGTTGTTATGGAAGGTTGCTTAGGTACTGCCGGAAGGAAACATAGAGGCCCGGGACAGTGGTTGATGTAAAACAAAGGCGCACATGATTCTATCAATAGATTCGGGTACCTGGCAGCGACATTTCCGGAGTACGTCAAAGGGATGGGATGGTCTACTGTCTACCCTGCATGTATCTATCCAGTTGATTAAAGGCGATGGATATTGCCTATCTCGTAGCCAATAACCAAAGACAATTGCGCTGTGCGATTCGATTCTAATGTTCGGCCAATCAACCCAATAGATGCCTGCACAAATCCAAGTAATGCAGGTCGGGTCGGGCCAGGAACCAGGCCAGGATATGCCCCACACGCCAAATAAAGTCACACGCGAGCCAGCGCGTCATTGGTCTCTCCAAAAATTGAAAGCTCCCGAATCTTAATTGAATCGATCTCGAGTTCTCGCGGACTTGGACTTTTTTTTTCATTCTCTATTTTGACGACTCCCATGTTTGCTGAGAGCATTGGGCCTATCCATGATTCCGAACCTGATATTTGTTTCTGATCGCCCGAGGAGCGACTCGCACACACTATCTCTACCGATCATCTCGCTCCGTTCATAAGTGTGCATGCCACCATGGTAGAGTGCCCGATCTGCGCCAACCAGGTGAGGCCTGCCAAGATCAACGACCACATCGACTCGCAATGCAAAGACTTCATCCTCGATAGCTCCGCCGAGGCTGCATCCTCATCATCGGCGCCCCATCCCGCGGCGGCGCCATCCACTCAACAAGCAACGCAGAATGGCTCGGCCTCCTCCCAAAAACGGCCGCCTTCGACCTTCTTCCAGACCCCGTCCGCCAAGCGCCATGCAACACCCGCCAAAGTCCTCACGCCCGCCGCCAATGGGACGAACGGAGTGCTCAAGCTGACCGGCGGCACGAAGCGCACCTTTGACGATGGGCCTGGGGCCTCCGACTACGATTTACCATCGGTGCCGGAAGCATCAGCAACAGCAGAAGGGGGACGCCAACAGCAAGAGGCGAACACACACGACGATTCAAGGCCGATAGCGAAGAGGACGAAGACAAACAGGGCAGCGCCTCTCGCCGAGCGCATGCGGCCGCAGAACTTCAGCGAGGTGTTTGGACAAGAGCTGGTTGGGCCAACTGGCGTGCTTCGGTCGCTGATCGAGCAGGATCGCGTACCCTCCATGATACTATGGGGTGGTAGCGGAACGGGCAAGACGACCATCGCACGGTGTATAGCGCAGATGGTTGGCTCACGATTTATTGAGCTGAACGCCACTAGCTCGGGCGTGGCGGAGTGCAAGAAGTTCTTCATGGAGGCCGAGAACGAGCTGAAACTCACTGGCCGAAAGACGATTATATTCTGCGACGAGATACATCGCTTCAGCAAGGCGCAGCAAGATATATTTTTGCGGCCCGTGGAAGCCGGTACGATCACCCTCATAGGGGCGACTACGGAAAACCCCAGTTTCAAAGTCGTGAACGCTCTTCTCAGTCGCTGTCGAACCTTTACGTTGCAGAAGCTCAGTACTCAGAACGTATTGAACATCCTCCAGCGGGCCCTGCAAATGGAACAGACCGGGTCCTCTCAACCACCGTCACCCTTGCTAGATGAAGAACTGCTAACCTATCTCGCCACCTTTGCCGACGGGGATGCGCGGACAGCCCTCAATCTTCTCGAGCTCGCTTTCTCCCTCTCCACACGCACGGAAATCACCAAAGCCGACATCAAGGCGGCGCTAACCAAGACCCTCGTCTATGACAGAGCTGGCGACCAGCACTACGATACCATCTCTGCTTTCCACAAGTCTGTCAGGGGCTCCGATGCGGACGCTGCGTTATACTATCTCGCGCGCATGCTGCAGTCGGGCGAGGATCCTCTTTTCGTCGCGCGCCGCATGGTTGTCATTGCATCTGAAGACGTCGGTCTCGCCGATAACACGCTGCTACCTCTCGCTACGGCTACATATACAGCCACGCAACAGATAGGGATGCCAGAGGCTAGGATCCCCCTCGCCCACTGTGCCGTGGCTCTCTGCCTCGCTCCGAAGAGCACAAAGGCCTATCGGGGTCTTAATAATGCCTATGCGGCGCTGAGGGAGCCGGGCGTGGCTGGTCTGCCAGTGCCCATACATCTACGCAACGCGCCTACTAGGCTGATGAGGGAGCTTGGCTACGGGAAGGAGTACAAGTACAATCCCAACTATCGCAACGGAAAAGTCAAGCAAGACTACTTGCCTGACGACTTGTTGGGGAGACGATTCTTGGAGGACCGAGATTTGGGTACAGAGATTGATCCGGATGTGGCGATGGATGAAGCCCCAGAAGCCGAGATGGCGTCAGGGTAGCGAGCGCTCGGGACGAAGTGCTTGATTTTTTCAAATAGCGGATTTCTACCTACGAACGGTTGGAAATGGCATGTATATTGCATATTGCATGGTTGGCATGTATCTACTTGCGATGCCCTCGCCCTGGAAATTGGGGGCCCGGGTTCATTTGGCATAGCGAGATACCACATCAATTGACAGCAACTTTCAGAGCTGAAATAGTGAATGGTCTTGAAAGCAAGAATATACACAGCTTGAAGTCACTCGGATCGGCGTTCCAACACAACTTCCAGCAGTTCATCATCTCATGCCCTAACATTTATTGACTCACTTCCTCCCCCTCCAGACCCCTCTTGTATATTGGCATGGCCATGTTGTTAATGCTGTTTTTGGCTTCATTGGCGTGACACGTTAAATCTCGGCTTTTGCATCCCCGCAAGCGGTTGCCGTTTTCAAAACTACGACGATTGTAGTGTCGACACTATCTCCTAGAATAGCCATGGTCAGGATACCACTTTCTGGGCCTTCACGCTGAACAACTCATACTCCTCCACTACCGACGCGGCGTTCTCCTCACGGAGGTTGAGGGCCCAACCACCTCGACCCATAGAAAAGTACAGCGGCCTTTCACCAGCTCCGCTCCCGCATAGTGTCCATGCTATCTGGTCTAAAACCCGTGTAGTTCCGCGCCGACTTCTCTTAACCTAGCCATTACAAGATGGCTTTCAATGCTCCTTGCGGTGAACACATGCCTAGGTTACAGGCGATGATCGCGGAGGTTGGTCTAGGTTGGTGCGAGGGACTGACTAACAGGGCCCAGCCAGCAGTCGATGATCACTAGGGTGGGTTCAAGTTCGCTTCAACACCACCGCGCAAAGTGGAGAAGACGTTCGGTCAGCGATACACGTAGACACTCTCTGTCGTGGCCGTACCCTCCCCCAAAACACGGTGAACGGAAACTCTGCTTGGCGCAGTTCGTCGCCGACCGGGCCGTTCGCATAGCGGGGTCTGACTTGGACGCATTGCTACCGATGAGCGGAGGTAGCGAGGAAAACGTGTAAGCCGATGCCACAAGTGCGGTGGGGGCGCGATACTGGAGCTTGCTGGATCTATATCGGGGCGCGATGCGGAGAGATCCTTTAAACAGCGGACAGAAAACACATGGAGCTGGGTTGTTCAAGATCAGACAGTGGACATGCGTACACCAGATGCGTGTCTCCTCGACCGCCAGACTCGTTGGGTGTCTTATGCTGTCGAGATCGACTGGCTTTGACAGTGGCTGGCTGTCACCCCGGACAGTGCCCCATGGATTGAGAACCCGTGGCCTTGCTCGTGATATCCTCAACCGGAAAAGTGTTGAATCGTTCGACAATCGGTTCCGTCGTCATGGAATGCATTTACCACCTCCGCCATTAGTCCGGACTCTGGGATATGGGTTAGACGGGGCAGCAACAGACTGGGTCATTAGACTTACAGACGCTGCCCGATCCGCGACTTGAGCCTGCGTGTCCTAGATTTACCCCCAATGCTGAGTGACCGTAGATGTAGCGCCATGAGCCAGGCGGATTAGGTTAGGACCGAAGAAGCGATGCGAATGAAGAGATTTGCTGCGCGCTCGTGTTAGGCGCGCGAGGAGTCTACGATGAAACTGGTAGTTCGAAATTCCACCATTTGCGACATTAGCAAGGGCGCGCAGATATTCCCAACTAGAAGCCTGGCAATTCATCAATCATCAGCGTTCTTGGAAATGGGGTTGAAAGAGGTGGTTTGGAGATATCGGTAAATGCGTTGCGTCCATGCCACTGTATGTATCACCGTGCAATGTCCTGTAACAGGGCACCCATCGACGGTAAGCTCGCCGACAAGACCGATTCATATGTCCACGCCCTTGCCCTCGCCCCCGGCACCAACGATCCAGCTCCGGGTCAGGCCACAGACGAGCCCCAAACTGCATTGAGACGTTCCTCGTCTGACGGTACACGGACGGTACTGCATTGACCCTAGTCATCGATGTATCAATTGATCGCATGCTATGCGTGAACCTGAACAGTTAGAGATCCCGGAACGGCATACATGCTCAATTTCAATTCGATAAGATACCGGCAGGTTCGTCCTCAGCGTGAGGTAGCCGAGGAGCAGAGCGGGTGGCGTCCGGGTACGTGGTAGTGGAGGCCAAGGGTTCGCGGGAACTAAAGTTTAAGCGTGGCCCCTTTTCTCCTCATGCGGAGAACCGAGTCCGCTCGGATTGCCTAATACGGCAATACCATGCCCCGTATGCGCCGGGAGCCCGTCCGTACTTGAGGGCCCGAAGACCGGACTAGCGATGGGTCCTTCCCTGATACTCTCATTATTCCACTTCAAAGCTGGTATGATTGTCGTTGTTGGTTGGCAATACAATTTGAATTCTCAGTAAGATGTTTTAAGTGCCTTGAAGTCAAAGAGTGATCTTCAATACTATCATCACCAGGCAAACCCATTCTCATTTGGCAGGTTTGCTACTACCAAACTATGAATCATTTGCCACAGAGGAATCAGAGATCATGTATTTTAAGCAAGAGCACAGCTTCAGTCATAGCTCATATGATCAGTCATGTAGCTGATGTAGAAGCACTTTGCCATTGGATTGAGACTGGCAACACTGCCCATTTTTGCTACCCCAGCGTTGAGGTTGCTCTCATACGTCTGGGGGTGGTGCTAACTACACTGGCCACTCCGTAGACAGCCAGTTGTCACATTGCAGACTTACAGTCATATTACGACCAGTAAGCATCATTCTAACTGTTGGGTTTGCCCTACTTATGATGTGTAGTAAGAGACAGGATGGAGTGGTTTTATGTTTGTAAGGTATTTACGTTACAATAAAGGAGTGGCAGAGGTAATAAAATGGCGCCACCTTACTGCTAAGTGTCTAGGTATTCAATTTAGATAGCATGTAATAACAATGGCCAGGCCATAAAGTAGTCAGATAGTAAGACAGAACGATATGGTATTAATTCGGGGTAAGCCCAGGAAGCTCACATTCCATCCATTATCATACTGCCAGTAGGCTGGTAAAGCTTGGTGAAAGCCCAACATCAGCCAGGCTAGGGCTACATCCGTTTCGATATTTATTGTATAATCAACAATATGCCAAAAGGTAGGCCGGCCTAGATAGGGTGCTGGCGTACCTGATAAGCCCCCAGGTGACCGACATGTGAGCTGAACGTGCCATGGAAAACCTGTAGAGCTCCCTGCAGAACAATAAGGACAATCAGTTGTACCTTGATTGAATCACTGAACAGCTGAAGCAGTTATTGAAAAGCTGTACATCACTAAACCACCAAGCCTGCCTTCTGCTTCATCTCTCCGAAGGGCAGAATCCAACATCACATCTTCATCCATGCTTCCAGCAAAACACCAATTTCACCGAAACACACTCTCGATGGATCAGGAACACACACAGAGCAAGAAATTTCTCTTTTCTCTTTTCTCCCCATCCCCAGTATTCGCAGGCACTGCTGTTGACAGCACTTCTTTTGGTCCCGTTCTCATCGACCCCCATTGTCACCAATCCAGTTGACACCATTGCAGTCGACATCACTGCCGTTGTTACCACACACCTATTGCTCTTGCTACCACACGTCATTACGAACCTCGTTGCTTGGCTAGACTGCCAAGTATACGAACGAATGCCCAAAACACATCACTGCCCCTTGCAGGGCAAAAGGAAAGCTGGACCTTGTGCAAGTTCGCAAAAGCCGTATTGCACAAACCACCAAGGTCCATGTCCTGATCACCCAGATGACATCTGCGTGAAAGGAGAGCCATGCCGCATTTGCATCGCAGAAAACATCGCTCAAAGTAGCCGAATCGCAAAAGCGAAGCTCAAGGCTGAGAAGGAAGCGGAGGAGGCCATGAGACTGGAAAAGCTCAGCGCCGGAAAGACCGGGGGCAAGAGGTAAGCCAAACCCTTCCGTTCACACTTCCAATGCTCACATTGACGGTTACTGACAGCAAACAGAAAATGAAATGGAACTGGACTCATCGGGCAAGGGACAGGATTCACCATGCAAAGAGCAGAATTCAGGTAGCCAAAGCGTAATGAATCAGTGAGCAAACCATGTAGCTCATCAATAAACAAAAAGGCAAACGGTCCACCTGCATTGTGTACATTGAAAACTTGCATGTAAATCCTATCAATGAATTGAATGTTTCATTCTAGTAGTCTCCACTTTCCTCTTTCAGCGTCTGAGGGCCATTTGGACTTTTCCGAGTTGTGTCTGTTTCGGCTTGAATACATGTAATTCTACTAATTCAATCCAGACAACTGATATTTATTATCTATTCAGCCACCAGGCTTCTCCCTGAATCTCATTCTCACCCGACTCTCCCACAAAATCTTCTGCATTCTCTCTTTGCTACGAAAGAAAACCCCAGCCAACCCAACATGAACCAGTCAACCTCCAAAATGCCACTCGAGGCGGCGCCTACCGATGTGACGCCTGCAAGGTCTCGCAATTTACGCACAAGCATATGCTCCATCGATTCACAGAAGTTTGTGCCATGCGATGAATCTGAGGTTTCTTTTGCTGCGGAGGAAGAGACCATCGATCGGATTACTACCCTCTGCAAACAACTTTGGCCATCTGTCGAACATGATTCCATCGATGTCCAGTATCTTGACGAGGGAACATACAACCAACTATTTGTCATATCTTGCGCCGATGCTGCTGGCCAACTGCCAGACGTGGTGCTCCGCCTTCCGTGGGACGACGACTCGATAACTCGCACTGTTGCCATTCTCGAGTACTTGAACGAGTTTACAGATCTCAAGGTCCCGAAGGTTATCACTTGGGATGCGACTGAGGACAACGCCCTTAACCATGACTATGTCATTCTTTCGCGAATTCCGGGAAGAACTCTGCAGAGCGTTCTGGGAGACCTTTCACAAGAGCAGAAAGTCTCCATTGCCAAGGAGCTTGCAAGCTTGTACCTACAGATGGAATCGATCACCAGTCCCATTGCAGGGCGAATAAAGGCCCATGGGGAAATCCCACCTGGGGGTGACGCCAATCATAATGTCTTCATACAGCCATTTGGGACCGAGTATCTCGAAATACCCAACAATCCGGTCGATTGGAACAACAAAGAGAATGGCATCTTGCCCATCGAGCGACTGCGGCACGATCCACCTAACCTCTCCATCACTGAGGTCATGCTACCAATCTACCAAAGACGCATCTACGGGGCGCTTAATAGACGGACTCCAAATGAGTATCTTCTGGGCCGTTTTGGGCCTCTCCAGAAGATGGTTCAAGGCATGGTGGACAATGACCTCTTCAAGCCTGAGAATGACTACATCTGCCTACAACATCCGGATTTCTTCCCACGCAACATCATGGTCGACTTCCAGCCGGATCCTGTTATCACAGGCATTATAGACTGGGACAACGCAAACTTTTCGCCTCGATTCGCTGCTCGTGTCCCGCCCCGATGGCTTTGGCAGACCGGCTGGGGAGTCAACGAAGATGAAGACAAAGACAATGAAGACGGCGAAAATAATGATGATGGGAACGAAGAGAGTGAAGACGACGACGAGTGTTCCCAATGCGGCGGTCACTACGATTGGAATGAAGAACCCTTAGATGCCCAGGGAAATGAGCCCACCACACCAGAAGATGCAGAGATCAAGAGAGCGTTCGAGGAAGCTGTTGGAGAGAACTGGGTTTGGGAAGCCACCAGCCCTTGGTTCCCTCTTGCTAGACGACTCTTACAATTCTCTCGTCGTATCTTGTACACTGAACAAGATGACGACAATATTGATGAGTGGAAGAGGAGATGGGATGCGCTTTTCCCTGATACTCCATGTAGCTATGGATATCTTGGCGATCTAGAAACGAATTCAGATACAGCTGAGACGACGGAGCACCCGGAAGGCGACGATAATGATGATGAGGACAAGGATACTATTGAGGCCGAAGCTCTAAGCTGGCAGATGGCGCACATTGGGTCCTCACTTTGATGGATAATCTAGAGCTGATATGGTTGTCAGACACGACAGGAATTGCTGATACGAGCTGATGAATCATGAGAGACAAATAAACTGGCTTATGTGTCTACCCTTACAGGAGCAGTGTGAACCCTAAACGTAATTATCTAATAAATCAAATTTATACGGACTACTCCTGACATCAAAAGTGAGGTGTCCGTGGGTGGACAGTTAATAAACATGAACAGAATGCGTTTGGCAAAGAGTGTTCTCTGTAGAATAAACTATCACAGGTTATTCATGATCTTCGTCATCTCTTCAGCTACAAGTTTGACCCTGTCTCTAACATCCTCCGGGCACCTGGCAAACCTGTCTGGATGCCATGTTAGTTCCTGCTCCCTGAGAAATGATTTCCTTTTCTCCGGGGAAAACTTGTGTACGGCCACATATGCCTCGACCATTTCCTCCATGCTATGCTGACAGAAACTGATACCCAGCCCTTTTTTCCGCTCCTCGCAGCTGACATCGCAAGGCGTACGCAGTGGTGAGTTTGGTGGATCGGGAATTCGCCTCAACGTCGACTTGTCGCTGAGCAGGGCCTTTGTGGTATCTAGCCACACCTCGAATGACCGACCTATATCGCCTTGTGTTAGCACGCAAGGAGCAGAAGCGTGAGGCCGTTGTCTTTGGGCCCTTTCCCAATGTTCTTGCCTGGCTCGCTCACTTTGTTGTCTCTGGCGTTCTCTTTGCTGTCGTTCTTGTTCCTGGCGGGCCTCCTCGGCCCGTGAACACTGTTCACGGACGAAGTCTTCAGTATCCCTCGGATTAAATTCCAAAAGTAGATAAATCAACCTGTGTGACCTGGAACAAAGTTTTGAAGAACTTACAGAGTCTGGGTTACGATTTGTTGCATTGTCTGAACCACAGGTGCGATAGGTGCCTCTGTTATGTGAGTTCCCCCAATCACGTTGCAACCAATTCGCGTAAAAGGTGCCATAAACGCGCCCTCCGTTAGGACCAGATAGGAGTCCCTTTTTGGCGCTTGTAGAATACCATCGACAGCTGTAGCGGACTAGACCTACTACAATGGGGGTCCGAAAAGGATGCCGAAGGAGATAGCAGCCCACTTCGTAAGTTTCAGCAGGAAAGGCCCCAAAGCCAGTGATCGCCACAGCCATCCAATGAGCCGGAATGGGGCACGTATTACCCAGATGGCGGCTGCTTTGAGGCCTTTCAGGATATAGCCGGGAATACCGACGATGAAACCTTGGACGGATGCGCACGCATTTGAAATGGAGTCGCCCACGGACCTGAGGAGAGGCTCGATCCGTTCCGCGAGGGCATGGATAGGTACTAGAAGCTTTTGCAGGGCCAAGTCAACAAGACCTTGCTTGCTCGCGACTCCAAGGGCCTCCAATTGCGCGCCGATTTGCTGCATGATTGTTGATGCCATGTTTGGAAAACCAGGAGGCAGTAGGATTGCGTAGAAATGAACGTCGAATGCCAGTGAATGGAGACCGCGATGAAAGAAATGAAGAGGGCTCACAACAATGATGGGTTTATGTTTTGGTGAGGCTTTGCAAACGGGCAAACCAACAAGGGCGGCCTTTCCAGCGGCCAGGCAGATAAAATGAGGCGATGCATTGGTGCCCGCTTGCGACGGCCAACTGCAGGAGGCCCACCACCAAACCATGTATGCCGCGCAACGTGCGATTCGGCATGGGAAGCCACAAGCACTGGAAGACGAAGCAAACCTCAAATTTGCTATCACTGAAGACTTTCTGTGCTGGCCCCAATGTGGAATTGGGTTGCAGATATTGCAGCGGTCTTCTGTCAACATTGAAAGGAGCCATAGCGAAGCTGTGTTGCAAACCGCTTTCATTCAAAATCTATCGGTATCAAACCCCCTTCAGACAATTTTGAACTTACAATACTAATCTGACTTATGGCGTATAGTATTTCCTCCAATTGTGTTCTTCCTTGAAGCCCAACACGTCCTTGATCTTCTTGTTCGACAGAGGCGCCTCCCACTCCCCCATCTTCCGTGTAATCTTGGTATTCGGCGCCGCCTTAGCCAAGAACTCCTCGGCCGGCACCGTCGTCGTGATGGTGTCGTTCGTCGCGTTGAAGATCTGGAACCCCAGCCCGTCCTTCTGGATGCAGAGGTCGCAGATCTGGCCGAGGTCCCGCGCGTCGATGTAGCTCCACGCATTGCGCCGCCGCGTCGCGGGCCGGCCCACGTGCTGCGGGAAGTCGCGGGCGTACTCGTGCGGCTCGACGACGTTGCCGATGCGCAGGGCGTAGATGTCGGCGCCGCCGAACCGGCGCGAGAACCCCCGCGCCACGCGCTCGCCGCACAGCTTCGACAGGGCATACGTGTCCATGGGGTTGACGTCGTCGTCCTCGGCGAGCGGAAAGTGCTCGTAGTCGACGTCGGCGCCCTCGGCGAAGCAGACGCCGTACGTGGTCTCGCTGGACGCGATGACGATCTTGGGCACGCCCAGCTTGCTCGCGGCCTCGATGACGTTGTACGTCGACGTCACGTTGCCGCGCCAGGTCTCGTTATCGGGCACCAGCATGACGCGCGCGTAGGCGGCGAAGTGGATGACGACGTCGGGCGGCTGCGGGACCCGGCCGTCGTCGAAGCCGCCGAAGTTGAAGTGCGTCGTTAGCGCGTTGAAGACCTGCCCCGAGTCGGTCAGGTCCGTCTTGAGCGTGAAGACGTCCGGGTTGAGCCCCTGGCCGTCCGGGTTCGGCAGCGGGTTGAGGTCCAGGTTTAGGACCTTGTGGCCGCGCTTGAGAAGTTCGGGTATCACATGACGGCCGGCTTTGCCGCTGCCTCCGGTGAACACTATTCTCTTGCCTTGAGTTGCCATGTTGAAAAGCCTATTGTAACTAGACAGGCGGACGGTGTGGTTGGACTCTAGGTTGACAATGACCGAGAGAAAACCAAACCCGTGTTGGAGTAAGTTGAGGGCAGAGAGAGCTTGTACTCGGTCTTGACGTCAAGACATTTTTGCGGGGCAGAACCCGGGGCACGGATCTTGGCGGACTGACTGTCCACTCGGCTCTAACCTTGCAGCTTTATGCAGGGCGCGATGTACCAGGATCTATCGGACCCGCACCGGCTATAGGAAATGCTGGGGTATTCCCGTCTAGTACCCGTAGGTTTCTTAGTTGTACTTTTGATACTCGGAAACTGGGGTCTATACTCAACGTCATACTATATCGTCACAACAGGGAGTTTGCCACTTCGTATTAACGTAAAGCTGGAACAGTCACTGACAACGTTGCCAAAATAAAGCCAGGTACATTGCAGCGGTCCTTGCCGGTGTTTGGGCGTGGAAGAGCTCTGTGTATATAGATAAAACGGACTTCCCTTTTCTATACAAGGGCAATGTTATTAAGAATAACCGCTATAAAGAATATCTCCTGGTCTGACCAATCGTTGTATTTCTAGATCTACTCGAAGAGCACGACGTGTCCACAACCCAGTGTCCAAAACTGGTTCTTAACAATTCAAAGCGAGACACATGGAGAAATATTACTTATTAGACAATCAATAACACATCCAGTTTCACATGTTCGTCCCCGCATAGGAGCACCGGCTCGGCTAACGGTGGTGTTGCGAAGATCGGCCGAGATAAGCGGTTTTCGGCTTTACACGACGCCGTCCCGGCGTTACGCTAGGCGCCGAGCAGATAGCAGCGAGATGCGAAGGAGGAGGGGCGAACACTATTTGTATTTATCCGGTACGCAGATCATTATCAAGTAGATAAAGGCATTCTTAATACGTCTGTTTTGCTACCAGACCTCTTGCCCGTTCATCGCATTGTCTTTGGGACAACCTCCTTTCCACACCCGCTGCACCGCCTCCTCCAAAAAGCAAGACACGAAGAATCTGGAACCAATGGCTTCCAGTACTGGTGAAAACGGTACACCCGTTTGCCACGTTGTGACCCCCGTCGGCATGATGGGCTACGGCTTCGACGAGAAACTGACAGAGACGGCGCTCGAATCGCTCGTTGCTACCGGCACCCCGACCGCCATCATCCTCGACTCCGGGTCAACGGACAGCGGCCCGGAGAAGCTGGCCCTGGGCGTGACGACATGCCCTCGCTCATCGTACTACCGAGACCTGTCCAAGTTGCTGAAGCTAGTCTACGCCTTCCATGTGCCCCTGATATTCAGCTCTGCCGGGGGCGACGGGTCCGACGACCACGTGAGAGAAATTTCAGAGATTTTGGAGGAGATTGTGACGCAGAAGGGAAACGAGTAAGGGCACCCTTTTTTTCTCTTCCAAACCTCAGTTGAACAGATGCTTAACCTATAACTACTTAGACATTACCGCTTCAAGGTACTCGCGATCTTCGCCGGGGTCGACAAAGCCATTGTTCTGGATCGACTGCGGAAAGGATCTATCACTGGCTGTGGCAAGTTCGTTCCACCGCTTACCGAAGCAGACGTTGAGAATGCAACCACCATAGTGAGCCAGCTAGGCCCCGAGCCGTTCTTGGGTGCAATGGATGCCAACCCGGACTTCGATGCCATTGTTGGGGGAAGAGCCTATGACCCGGCACCGTATGTCGCCCATGTTGCACACCTCATGAAGCCCCAGCTAGCAAAGGCAAGCCCCAAGGAGAAGGCAACAATTTTCGGGTCACTCCAACACATGGGCAAGATCATGGAGTGTGGAGGACTCTGCAGTGATCCCAAGTCCTACGGAGCCGTCGCCACGGTATACGACAACGGCACATTCGATATCGTTCCCACTCTGCCCACGTCAAGGTGCACGCCCCTTTCCGTCGCGGCTCATACGCTGTACGAGAAGTCCCGGCCCGACATTCTCTACGGACCGGGTGGCTGGCTGGATCTGACCAAGTCCCGATACGAGCAGCTGTCAGACGGGAGAACAGTCCGGGTATCGGGCAGCACATTTCACTTTTCCGAAGACAACGCACAGCCCTACCAGCTGAAGCTGGAAGCGGCGACGATAGTTGGGTATCGGAGCATGTACATGGGAACTATACGAGATCGTATGTGGTGCTCTCTGCCGAAAGGCCTTACTGGTTCCTTGAGTGTTGCTAACCTGTACAACGCAGCGATACTCGTCCATCAGATCGACCCCTTACTCGAGCAGGTCCGTTCGTACATCACCGCACAGCACCCTGATGTCTCTGACTGGGACATCCATTGGCACATCCACGGGAGAGACGAGTCGGGTAAAGTTGCCAACGACATCTTCCTAATCGGCGAGGTCATCGCGCCCACACAGGCGCAGGCCAGGGCTATCGCTTCAACTGCCCGAGTTGGCACAATGGTAAGCTAGGAGACTCATTCCCTGCTATAGGGGCGTCAAAGACCATAACTAACGAGTAGTCACCAGCATGGGAGCTACCAGGGCCAAAAAGCTACTTCGGGAAACTTCGGTTTCGGTATCGGCGGTAAAGTTGAAATCGATCTGGGGCCGTGTGCCAAGTTCTCGGTCTACCACTTGATGGACCTCCAGGAAGGCGAGAAGCATATATCCCTCCCCAGCCAGGAGCGGGTGGCATCCAAAACCAGTTCCGAAGCCCCCGGGGTACGCATTTTACACACGGTCTCGACGATCGGTCTCGGCGAGAAGCCGAGCGTTCCCCGCCATGCCTCCAACCCGACAACGAAAGAAAAGCCCCTAGGCGATATAGTGAAGCCTGAAGGCATCCAGACCAAACCCATTCCCACGGCCCCCGCCGGCATCTCCCCCAACAAACCGTCCGAGAACCAGCCAGCGCCCACCGTGCTAGGCGACATAGCCCGGGTCCTCCGGTCCAAGAACTCGGGCCCCTACGAGATCACGCTCGACGCCATGTTCGAGACCGAGGCGACGTACCGAGCCGTCAAGCAGAGCGGCCTGCTGAGCGAGGCGTCCGTGGCCGCCGCGCTGGGCGTGAGCCGGGACCGCATCGTCTGGTGCGGCTTCTTCGACCCGGCCCGGGCGTTCAAGGTGACGATCCCGCGCATCCGCGGCGGCAAGCTGGTGCCCGCCGGCGGGTTCATGGAGGACGATGTGCACGGGTCCCAGCAGCACTTGGAGTTGTACAATATGAAGCTGTCGGAGGAGTTGCTGGCGAACCTAGCCACCTGAGGCCATGGTTTTCTAGAGAGCTAGTGTGGACGAGGAACATCATCCTAGAGCTGTTAAGTCGTATTCTTGTTTCTCCTGTTAGTATCTTCGACATATATAATGAGCGGAATCAGTAACGGAAGCAGCCTAGCCGTAATCTAATTGCTTATCCGCAAAGAGGTCTGTTCCAACCCCAGGGACCGGCCATGTACGATGCTAGACTATTGCTGTTGTTGAAAGGGATCACCAAGATACTGACCCGACGCCGCCGCTTCAAAGTCGAAGTTGAACACATCCCACATCGGGTTATTCCAGAAGTCCGACGGCAAGCCCATCTCATACCCCTGTCCCTCCAACGCCGCCACGTCCATGCCATCGACATAGACCGCGGGCACATCCACCTCGCTGGCAGAAGCGGCAGTCTCGAAGACATCCGCCGTCTCCTCTGCACCTACCTGTTTCCCCTTTTCCGCCCTCGTCGGCACCCGCCGGTTATCATTGCTCCTACTATTATTGCCGCTAGACGCTGCATTGCCGGAACCACCACCACTCGTCAGCGGCGGCGGCGGCGTGGTCACCCGCCCATCCACCACGACACTAGACGCCTCCCCTCAACTCGTGCGCCGTACTCACAGCATCGAACAAGATCGACACCCCCATGCGGTCCGTGAGCCGCAGCTTCTGCGTGTCGGCGCGGTGCGGCGCCTGGCGCACGAGCGTCTCGAACAGGACCGCGGCGCGCGCGTACTCGTCGCCGGGCTCGAGGGACCAGGACCGGAACAGGCCGTGGGCCGCGAGCACGCGGTTCGCGGCGCGCTGCTGCTCGTCGGCGGGCGCGGCGCTGTTGAGGCTGAAGTAGCGCAGCAGGAAGACGGTGGCGAAGACGATGGCGAGGAAGTGCTTCTTGCTCAGGGCGCGCTGGCGGTCTTCGGGGAACATCAACAGGTCGGGATGCTCGTCGTGGTTGTTGTCATCGTCCTCGGCGGCGGTAGCGAAGACAGCAGTTGCCATGGTTGCGGGCTTCGGCGTGATGGTTTGGGCCAGGTCGATGATCCGGAGCGCCGCGCCGAGCCCCATCTTCAGGATGATGCCGCACGAGGTCGATTCGACGGGCGCGCGGGTGATGATGGCGGTGTACATGTGCAGCTTGGCCGTCAGGATGGTGAAGACGGTACTGTCGGAGCTGACGCCCGCCTGCTCATCGGAGATCTCGTCGAGCTTTTCGTCGATGGTCTGTACGAGCGACACATCGACGAGGAGGTCGTTCGTGTTGGGCCACAGCATACTGGAGAAGCTGCTGATGAGCTGCTGCACCTTGACCTTGGTCAGGAACTCGCGAGGGCCGCGGAAGCCGCTGAAGAGGGACTTGGTCATGCGGAGATCCGAAGGTTGGCTGATGAGCGGGGATAGCCCTAGATGCATAGCGAGCCTTCCATCCAAAGTTAGCAATCCCCCTTTTCTGTCATATGAGGGTTCTAGTTATGCTTACGAGTTACAGACGTAGAAACACCCCAACCACGTGTTTGCTCTTATCTCCATGTTTTCGGGGGCAACACCGATACTCCCGAAGCGCCGGAGGAGGTTTAGGACGGTTGAGTCCCTACAAAGGGTTGCCAAGGGTAATATGTTAGAGGCTTGATTGATTCGGATAATATTAGGGGCACTGCCAAGAGGTGGATGAACGAACCATGTAAAACGCGGCATTCATTGCGATACCGCAATACAGCCAGCTGGGATCAAGCCTTTGGTGCTTTACCCCTAATGTCCAGTGACATACGCACAATAGTGCTTGGAGTTTCCGCAGGGGGAAGCGGCGCCTGTAGCACCTCTCTGCTCAGGAAGTCGATATAAGGCTGCTTGAGCCGTCGAAACAAATCCTGATACGCCGGCTCTGACATTCGCAACGAAACAATGGCTATGATAGCCCAGAATAGCAAAGGACAACTCTGATAGATGTCGGTTATCGAAATGCGTCCAAGGATGGGGAGTTGAGGATGATAGTAGGTCGCGAAGCTTTGAAGTAAACACTCTGATTAGAGGCCGATAAATCGTAGTAAGTAAGAGGCACATCCTGTCCTTAGCACGCTTACATTTTGAAGGCATTGATAGTCAGTTCCCTGTTGACTACTACACCTTCGAAGTGCGCTTCTCCCATATCAAAGCTGAAGTCGTCCTCCAACGTTTCTGGAGATGAAGGATTTGGCGTGTGGGAGTTGTTGCGAGACGGACTTGGTTCCGTGGATGAAGGGACGGGTCTCGTAGAACCTTCTGCGCCTCGCCTGTCTCGGAGCTCTTGCAGTTCCTTCGACATGGCTTCTAGCCGCCTACAAGTATTTGATCAGCTCCGGTGCGATATGGCCACCTATGCCTGCAGCTTGTAATAGACAGCTTACTTCCTAGCTGGCGTTCGTTTGAACATTGGGTCTACAGTACACCGGAGTTGCCGAGACTGGCATCTTGAACACGGGTTGGGATATTTTGCTTTGGAGTCGCATTTCAACTGCACGTAGTATCAGCCAGGACTGTATAGTCGTATGTGTGTGGGTACTGGAAGTTGGTTGTGGCGCAAACCTTGGCTTGCTTGCATTCGGTGCATGTCTTGACCAGCCGGATGCCTGGCCAGCCGGGTGTCGCTGACGCCATCGTCTAAGACGCCTGGATACCAGCCCAAGACGATCTAGATATAAGATTGAAACCGTATATGCTGTAGTCTGACCACTTGACTGTCGGTTTTTGCGGGTTGTCTGAAGGAAAGAGAAAGCGAACAGGTCTCTCAAGAACGCCGACGCCGTTCAAATGAGCGCGTGGGGGCTGTGCGACTGCGCTTCTCGTAAAGTCGACGCTAAGTAGTTAACGCTTATTTACCCTTGCATTAATTCTTGGCGATAATCACACAGCCACAGGACTATCAGACTATCTACCTGCATTAGGCTTGTTTGGAAAGACCTAGCCTAATATGTGCAGTGTGAAACTTCCAGTTGAATATTCACGACTCGCCATAAGTGTATTCATCCCCATGCTATTCGCGAATCTTCATCTTGCTATGTTGGAATGTCAAAATTATCCAGACTCTGCACCTGACATTGTCAAGAGTCTCCGAGGATCATCGAAGTGAGCTGATCTGCCATTGCGTACAGTGTAGCCTGCGGATGACCACTCAGAGGTATGGGGATAATACTTGCATCGGTGACCCTCAGTCCTTTGACACCTAGCACTTTACCTTCTCTATCGACTACCTTTCCCATGGCCGCTGTGCCTCCTGGGTGGGCATGTGCCAATCCAGTCTGCCTGATCCTCTCTTCGATTGTTTCGAGGCTACTGTCCGCTGCAAGAGGGATCAAGCCGTCTAGCCCTTCTCCAGCCGGGGGTGATTCGCCCTCGACAATGCTCTCCATGGACTTGGTTGACATGATAGCTTTCAGAGTCATCTGAGCAGCATGGACAAGAGTATCGCGGTCAAGTCTAGTCGAGAAATGATTGGGGGGGGTGGGGGGAAGGGATGTATGCATGCGAGGAGGGAAGAAGGAGAATTTGTAAGCCAACCCTGCTTCACAAAACGATAGGGCCGGGGGTTGAACCAGGTCATCGGACTCAGGGCGGTAAGCAAGGCTGACATCCTTTTATCGTACTAACTTACAAGGACCGCAGTGATCGGCTTGGCAGTTGGTTTCATAGTAATGCCTTCATTTTTCGTCGGATTGCGGATATGGGCGAGATTGCTCAAGCTGAACTCGTTACAACTCAACGATTACTTATGCTTAACAGCGCTGGCAGTCGCGATAACCTGTTCTGCGTTACACCTTTATGGTGATTTCCCCCTTTCCTCCGTTGTCACTATGCTCTAAGCTACTGACAGTTCGCGATAGCTGCAATCAGGGGCCAACTGGGCCAGCATCAGGTCATCAGGCCAGATGGCCAGTCGATTCTAGACGATCCTCGATTTCTTTTGTATGAAAATGCAGGTAAAATACGGTACTCATTATAGGGCTTGATCGTTATTGGTGCAACACACCATTGTGGAAAGGGCAATGAACCGGCGTGTTGATAAACCTGACTCGCTTGAATCAGGTCAATTTCAATGCTGACAGAACTCGGGCTACCATCGGAGGAGGCGCCCGTATCAATGAGACCATTGCCCGCGCTTCCGCCGCGGGGGCCCTTGTTGAGACGGGCAACTGCAACTGCGTAGGCACGCTTGGGGCTATTCTCGGTGGCGGTTACGGCAACCCCATGGGCTTGTATGGATTCGGGACCGACAATGTCTTCTCCGTGCGCGTCGTGACCACCGATGGCCAGGTTCGTGACGTAAGTGCCTCTTCCGACCGGACCTGTTCTGGGGTATTCGCGGGGCCGGCCCGAACTTCGGTATCGTGACGTCCGCCACCGTTAAGGCAAGGTTGAAGATAAGACGACGTCCACCCCCGGCCAGGCTGTTGATTCGAGGTAATTCAGGCTCCGCGAGACGATATACGCCTCGCTTGGCCAGATCGGAAGCGCACAAGAGCCAAAGATACTGTAGCCCGTTGATACCTTTCTGGAGTCTGTACAGCTTTTGAAAACCATCTGTTTGCTGTATTTAATAGGTATCATGTCAAAGTGGGGATGTACTACGGCCCCTGATTTTCGTACAGGAATAGAATTGGATGCTGGTTGATCAACACTGGAGGAGCCGCAGGTGGGGACTAATTTCTGCGAAATTTCGACAAACAAACCATCGATTTCTCGTAATGAGGCGATCAAATTCACAGCCCTCTTCTCCTCCAGGGGCAACTCTATGATATATTAGCCGTCCTCTCCTGCTCCACTAGCCAAGGCTCGCCTTCACCGTTGTTCCCCAAAGAGAAGTTCTTTGGTATGGAGTGTTGAGAATAGCATGTCGTACAGATACGAGCTGGACAGGCAGCGCTCGCGCCTTCCCGAGGCAGTGGGCGCCTGTGGGGTTTCCAGTAGCTTCATGATGTTCAGTGGAGAATTCGAGGAAAGTGGAGGAGGGCGATTTCCATTCGCTGGACGTGGTCGGTCGGCCGGCAGTCAACTCCAGACAGAAGCAGACGGGCTCGTGTAAGGAGCTGATCGGAATTCGGGGAGCAGACTGGGGAACATCTCACTTACTTACATACAAGTGCCGTGAGCATCTAACCTACTCATCCCCCCTCGACCCCTCGACCCCTCGACCCCTCGACCCCCCCCTCAGGTCATCTTACTAAGCTTACTGGCCGTCACTCTTTCTCGCGGCCATTCCTATTGATCCCATGTTTCGGCAGACGCAGTGCCTGCTCCCATAGTTCTGCGCCTGATCTCACCGACTGGTTGTCCCTTGTCTGTTTTTGCTCTCTCTCGGGGCATCTTCAGCCCAGGATAGCCCAATGGGGTCACCTAGAAAGGGGACACACTGTTCCCATCCTGCCTTGACAACCATCGGGTTTGGAGGGTGAGTTCCCAATACCAACTTGCGACGGACTGTCCTTGACTAACAACATGCCATGCTAGACTGCAAGCTGCTCTTGCCCTGTTCTCGGGTCAAGCTGTCGTGAGTGCTTCCTAATTGCCTCCATGACATGGAATACGAATATCTAAACGCCACCGCGGCCTCCATTGCAGATTCATCTCCAGTCCATTGGCCTCAGTCCGACAGAGGCTACTCTCACTCTACTATCAGGGCCAATATGTGGTGCTGTTTTCCAGCCAGCGTTCGGGAGCTGGAGTGACCGATGCCTCTGTCGTTGGGGGCGACGGAAGCCGTTCATCATCTCCGGGGTCATCGCTTTGATCCTGTCGATTCTATCTTTGGCCTGTGTGGATATCGTCCCCCAAGCAGTTCGTCGAGGGGCAGATTCAAATGAGACCCGGGGGTTCATTATGGTCATGCTGCCCGTCGCCTTGACTTTCGTCGTTTTCGTGTCTATCCAGGCTGTCCACGTCGGACTACGCGCCCTCATAACCGACGACTGCACGCCTATCCAGCAGTCCGAGGCCAACACCTGGGCCGGTCGCCATAGCAGCTTGGGAGGCGCGCTCGCCTTCCTCACGGCTTACTTGGATCTTTGGCATGGATTCGGTAGGCTTGACAAGACTGTCTTCTCCCGTGCAAGCATTCCCACCGCCTTGTACCTCGCCATTACCATCGCCGTCACCTGCTCTTTCACCAAAGAACGACTGGCGAGATCTCAAGTACAGGGCAGGAAACGCCGACCCAAAAACCTAAAGATCATGCGAAGCATCTTTCTGGGTACATCTGCACAGATAAGAACCATTTATTTGGTGCAATTTCTGAATTGGCTGGGCATGTTTCCTTTTCTGTATTACACGGTGACGTATGTTCAAACAAACAGCCCTTCGTCGCATTTGTTGACATATATATTGACATGACTCCCGCAGATACGTCAACAGCCTCCGTGGAAACACGGGAAGCTCGACTCACAGCATGGGTGCCCTAACACCAGTCGTGTATTCCGTCGTCTCCATGTTTGCAGCCATGGTGCTGCCCAGGTCCGCACTTACCTATTCTTCCGATTCGCGGCACTGGATCGCAAACTTCTGCACGGCGCGTGGCCTATGGGTCGTGTCGCAGCTCTGCTTCACCGCCGCCATGCTCGGCACCTTTGTCGTCTCCACGGCCCTCCCAACGATCATCCTCTTTAGCGTGGTGGGAATCAGCTTCGGCATCAACGCCATCGTGCCCTTCTCCCTCCTGGGCGAGGAGCTCTCCCGCCGCCGGCGCACTGGTCCGATCCCGACTGGTCGCGCAGCCAGGGTCTGGTCTACGGGCTCCATAACCTTGCCATTTGCCTGCCGCAGATCCTCATCATTTGCACCATGGGATTCACGTGGCATCACCAATCCACTACCGGACCGGCCGGACATGGAGATAAGATCGCTGCTCAGGATGTGGTCTGGTTTCTCCGGTTTGGCGGCTTCGCTACGTTGGTGGCTACGTACTTTGTTACCAGGTTGGAGAAGAGGAAAAGGGACGAAGATGTCGTAGAGTACGTGGAGGTCCCTTTGGATGCGTAGGCGTCAAGTGGGTGTTCGATCCGACATCAGAGCTCTCAGAGAGTTTGTGGTGGTCGTTTCAGGGGCAATCATCCAACGTGCCTTCAACTAGACTCGGTGGGCATGCAGCATATTCGGAGTTCAGGTATGAAAAGCTTAAAGCTATTGTAAATTTGGGCGATAGATGTACAAATAAAATACACTATATCTACAAAATGATCTAACCACGAGTCATCAACTGGCGAGTCCCTCTCCCGCCTTTTTCAACGCCCCGTACCTGCTTTTGAGTCGATATGTGTTGGGTTTGCTCGGTTTTGAGTCACTTGATTCTGCTGGCCTGCGCTGGTAGAGTCGAAAAGCAAAAGAACCAAAAAAGGTGTTTACACATATATAGCACGTGTTAAACACAATGTATAGAGTGGTCCGTTTTCGAGGCTGAATTCTTCGATGTACTCTATGCAATATTATTATAGTAGCTGTTTCCAACTACACCAGCTATGGCTCGCACTCGAATCCACTACTGAGTTTGTAACGCCCACTTTCTGGAAGGTCCTCAAGTGTAGGTCCTGACGTTCAATGTTAAGTACAAAGAGCACACTGTTGATGTCGGGCGAAATACGAGAGCTGGTAAAGTTGCGAGAGTCCCAACTTGCTGAAAGGGCAGCTCGAGCGCCAGGGCCTTACCCCATTATGTGAAGACTTGTCCTCTCGTGGGCCAGCCAGCAAGCAAAGTTGATCTTTGTACACTATTAGCCAGTAGAGCGTCCAGTATGATTGTTACGAATATATACATGCAAGGTTAACATGCGCTGCTAATTATCCTTAGGTCTTTTATACTTAGTTAAGATAAGGGATGCATTTATATTACACGCATGCTAACGAAGGTATATATATCGGCTTAATAAATAATAATATTCTTAGAGGGTATAACGGTTAAGAGAGAAAAAGATATTTAAAGATATTAGTTTAAGTATAACGTGGTTTACTACCGAGTCGCTTATATTACTAAGTCGCCCACTTTTTTACTCGATTTATTTTATTAAACTTTAATAAGTAATAATTTTATAATTATAATACTTAACGTGGTTTATTACCGAGTCGCTTATATTATTAAGTCGCTTATTTTTATTATTTCTTAACATTTTTATATAAGTTAATTTAATTATAATATATTAAATTAATTAAAACTATTCGCTATCGAAATCGCTATTTAATTTTATATCCTTTTTATATATTCGCGCATTATAACTTGTTTCGCCGCAAATGTTATAGCGCCTGCCGCCCGTCGCGCGCCGCTTCGACGAACCCCTATTTTCGCCTTCGCCGGTCGCTAAACGCTTCCCTTTTGCTTTTTTGTCCTGCAGCGCTTGAAATTTTTAAATAGTAAGGGCTCCTTTAAGCTAAACTCGCGACTTTTTAGTTTTTCGACGCTTTAAAAAGGTTAAATTAGCCTTTTTAAAGTACGCATCCGATCTTTTATAAGGGTTATTTTATATACGATTATATATAACGTGGTTTATTACTACTCGACGTATATTATTTAACGACGCACTTTTTTTATTTTTCGACTTTTTTATATAAATTAATTTAATTATAACGCTTAAAATTAATTAAAACTACTTATTATCCGATTTTTTACTTAATTTTATATCCTTTTTATATATTTACGTATTATAACTTATCTCGCCGTAAATATTATAGCGCCTTTCACCGGTCGCCCTCCGTTTTAACGAACCCTTATTTTCACTTTTATTAGGCGCTAAACGCTTCCCTTTTACCTTCTCGTTTTATAGCTATTAAGATTCTTTAATAGTAAAAGCTTTTTTAAGCTAAACTCGCGATTTTTTAATTTTCCGGCGCTTAAAAAATATTAAATTAACCTCCTTTAGTATATATATTTTATCGCGTATAAAGGTTATTTTATAAGCTATTTTAATTATACCCTTCGCTATTTAGTCTATCGCATTTAAAATCGACGTTAGAAAGCTTTTTTAATAAATAAACACCCTTTTTTTAATATAAATAAAGTGCTTAATTATTTATTAAAGGTTAAATAACGTTTAAAGATTATAAGTATTAGCCGTTCCCGGACGAGATAGGTTAAGTATAAGCGTTCGAAGACGTATATTTAATTTATTAATCACTTTATCGAGATTATAAAGGACTAAACTAGAAGTATTAAATCCGGATTTAATATTATTTTCCGTAAAAATAGCGAAATGCGCGGCTTTAAAGGCGATAAAAAACTCGAGCTTCGTAATATAATTAATCGAAGCCTTAATAAATAGCTTAATTTTCTTTAAATACGCGCGCTTTAAAAGCGAATAAAGTGCTATATTTAATAATTAAAATAAATAAAAAAGTAAGGAGATATACTAAGTGTAATAATGCCGTTATTTTTATAATATACTTTAAATTCGGCCGAAATATAGCTCTCGTAGCCGTTAAGGATTAAAAGGTAATATAAACCTTTCGTTCGCGATTTAATATATTTATCGAAATGCTTAATTTAATTTAAGCTTATTTTATTATTTATTTAGTTATTCGAAATCGGTTTAATTATTTAATTACCCGGTAAATCGTATTTAATAGCTTAATTCGTTAAATAATATTAACCTTAAACGATTAAAAACGGCGGGATGTATTAACTTTACGAATTAATATATTTAATCGCCGTTAACTATTCCCGATTATTAAACTAAACCGATTTCGCCTTCTCACGCCGATCGGCGCGTATTACGATAAAAATTAACCCGATTATATTTATTATAAAGCCGGTCTCGTCGAAATTTTATATATTTTCGTTTAAAATACCGTATTTAGCCTTAATATTCGCGATTAGTTTAAATTAGCCGGAAATAATACCTATATCTTTATAAAAAGCTTTTTAATAATCGTATCGACGGTTTATTTAAGTCTTAAAATTTAGGTTCCGATCGATAAAGCGCTTAACTTAGTGCTTACCGACGCGGTCGCCGCCGCGCGACGCGGTAAAAAGATTAGTTATATCTTTATAACACTAAAATTAAGAGGTATCCCTCGAGTATTTAAATCGATTATATAATTACGAAACACTTTTTTTTAATTAAATTTAATTTATATTATAAATTTCGAGTATCGCGTTATAAAGTTTAACCATATATTTAATCGCGTAAAGTTTCGTATAAAACGTTATACGTAGCGATAGCGTGCTTTTAATTTAAATAGTTTAAAAGGTTTCGCGTTATTTAAATTATTAAAATAATTCGCTCTTTTTAAAATAAATTAAGTATTATAATTATAAAATTATTACGTATTAAAGTTTAATAAAATAAGTCGAGTAGAAAAGTAAGCGACTTAATAATATAGGCGACTCGGTAATAAACCACGTTAATTTATTTTAAAAAGAGCGAATTATTTTAATAATTTAAGTAACGCGAAACCCTTTAAACCGTTTAAGTTAAAAGCACGCTGCCGCTACGTACGATATTTTATACGAAACTTTACGCGACCGAATATACGGCTAAACTCCACGACGCGATACCCGAAATTTATAATATAAATTAAATTTAATTAAAAAAAATACTTTGTAATTATATAATCGATTTAAATAGTCGAAAAATATCTTTTAATTTTAATATTATAAAAATATAGCTAATCTCTTTACCGCGTCGCGCGGCGGCGACTGCGTCGGCAAGCACTAAATTAAGCGCTTTATCGATCGGAACCCGGATTTTAAAACCCCGAATAAACCGTTAATACGATTACTAAAAAGCTTTTTATAAAAATATAAATATTATTTTCGGCTAGTTTAAACTAATCGCGAATATTAAAGCTAAATACGATATTTTAAATAAAAATATATAGAATTTTAACGAAACCGGCTTTATAATAAATATAATCGAATTAACCCTCGTCGTAATACGCGCCGATCGGCGTAAAAAAGCGAAATCGGTTCAGCTTAATAATCGAGAATAATCGATAGCGATTAAATATATTAATTCGTAAAGTTAATATATTCCGCCTTTCTTAATTATTTAAGGTTAATATTACTTAACGAACTAAACTATCGAATATAATTTATTAAGTAATTAAATAATTAAACCGACTTCGAATAATTAAATAAATAATAAAACAAGCTTAAATTAAATTAAACATTTTGATAAGTATATTAAATCGCGAACGAAGGGTTTATATCGCTTTTTAATCCTTAACGGCCACGAAAGCTATATTTCGGCCGAATTCGAGGTATACTATAAAAATAACGGCATTATTACGCTTAATATACCTTTTTACTCTTTTTATTTACTTTAACTATTAAATATAGTATTTTATTTACCTTTAAAGCGCGCGTATTCGAAAAAATCGAGCTATTTATTAAGACCTTAATAAATTATATTACGAAGCTCGAGTTTTTTATCGCGTTTAAAGCTATATATTTCGCTATTTTTATAGAAATTAATATTAAATTAAAATTTAGCGTATCCAGCTTAATATTTTATAACTCGGACGAAATAATTAATAAATTAAATATGCGTCTCCGGACGCTTATATTTAACCCGTCGCGTTCGGGGACGGTTAGTACTTATAACTTTTAAACGTTATTTAATTCGTAATAAACGACTAAGCACTTTATTTATATTAAAAAGGGTTTTTATTTATTAAAAAAGCTTTTTAACGCCGATTTTAAATATAATAAACTAAATAACGAAAAATATATAACGTGGTTTATTACTACGCGACGTATATTACTTAGCGACGTATTTTTTTTTTTTCGACCTTTTTATATAAATTAATTTAATTATAACGTTTAAAATTAATTAAAACTATTTATTATTTAATTTTTCGCTTGATTTTATATTTTTTTATATATTTACGTATTGTAACCTGTCTCGCCGTAAATATTACAGCGCTTTTCACCGGTCGCCCTCCGTTTCGACGAACCCCTATTTTTATCTTTATCGGGCGCTGAACGCTTCCCTTTTATTTTCTCGTCCTGTAGCTGCTGAGATTCCTTAATAGTAAGGGCTTTTCTAAGCTGGACTCGCGATTTTTTAGCTCTCCGGCGCTTAAAAAGTGTTAAATTAGTTTCTTTTAATATATATATTTTATCGCGTATAAAAGGTTATTTTATAAGCTATTTTAATTATACTTTTCGTTATTTAGTTTACCGTATTTAAAATCGGCGTCGGAGAGCTTTTTTAATAAATAAATACCCTTTTTTTAATATAAATAAAATATTTAATTATTTATTAAAGGTTAAACGGCGTTTAAAGGTCGTAAGTATTAGCCGTCCTCGGACGGGATAAGTTAAATATAGGCGTCTAGAGACGTATATTTAATTTATTAATTACTTTATCGGGATTATAAGGGATTAAATTAAAAACGTTAAATCCGGATTTAATATTATTTTCCGTAAAAATAACGAAATGCGCGGCTTTAAAAGCGATAAAAAACTCGAGCTTCGTAATGTAATTTATCGAGGCTTTAATAAACAGCTCGATTTCCTTTAAATAGGCACGTTTTAAAGCCGAATAAAGTACTATATTAAATAGTTAAAATAGGTGAAATAAATAAGGAGGTATACCGAGTATAATAATATTATTATCTTAGTAATATACCTCGAATTCGGCCGAAATATAGTTTTTATAGCTGTCGATAATTAAGAGGCGATAGGAACTTTTCGTTTACGCTTTAATGTGTTTATTAAAGTATTTAATTTAGTTTAAACCTTTTTCGTTATTAGTTTAATTATTAAAAGTCGGCTTAATTACCTAGTCGCCCGGTAAATCGGTTTCGTAGAACTAGTTCGCGAAGTAATATTAACTTTAAACGATTAAAAACGGCGGAATATATTAGCTTTACGAATTAATATATTTAATCGCCGTTATTTATTCTTAATTATTAAACTAAACTAATTTCGCTTTTTTACGCCGCTCGGCGCGTATTACGACGAGTATTAACCCGATTATATTTATTATAAAACCGGTTTCGTCGAAATTTTAAATATTTTTATTAATAATTCTATATTTCGCTTTTATATTTACAATTAATATAAATTAACCGGAAATAATTTTAAAATTTTTATAAAAAGCTTTTTAATAATTATATTAACGATTTATTTTAGTTTTTAAGTCCGGGTTACGATCGATAAAACGTTTAACCTAGTGCTTATCGACGCGGTCGCCGCCGCGCGACGCGGTGAAAAGATTAGCTATACTTTTTACACTAGCGAAATTAAGAGGTATCCCTCGGATATTTAAATTAATTATATATTTACGAAATACCTCTTTTTTAATTAAATTTAGTTTACGTCGTTTCGGTCGGATTTCGCGTTTTAAAATTCGGCCGTAAATTCGATAACGTGGTTTATTACTACGCGACGTATATCACTTAGTAACGCATTTAAATTTAATTATAATATAATTAAACTTTAACGCGTAATACCTCTATAACTATAATACTTAATTAATTTTAAAAAGATCGGATAGTTTTAATAATTTAAGCGATACGAAACGAACCGAATTAAATAAGTTAAAAAGCAATAATAAAAACTTATAATATACTCGAATTAACTTTACGTTATCGAATTTATAACCGAATTTTAAAACGCGAAATTTAACCGAAACAATATAAACTAGATTTAATTAAAAAAGAGGTACTTTATAAGTATATAATTAATTTAAATATTTAAAGGATGGCTCCCGATTTCGCTAGTGTAAAAAATATAGCTAATCTCTTTACCGCGTCGCGTAGCGGCGACCGCGTCGGTAAGTACTAGGTTAAACGCTTTATCGATCGTAACCCGGATTTAAAAACTAAAATAAATCGTTAATATAATTATTAAAAAGCTTTTTATAAAAATTTTAAAATTATTTCCGATTAATTTATATTAATTGTGAATATAAAAGCGAAATATAAAATTATTAATAAAAATATTTAAAATTTCGACGAAACCGGTTTTATAATAAACATAATCGGGTTAATACTCGTCGTAATACGCGCCGAGCGGCGTAAAAAAACGAAATCGGTTTAGTTTAATAATTAAAAATAAATAACGGCGATTAAATATATTAATTCGTAAAACTAATATATTCCGCCGTTCTTAATCGTTTAAAACTAATATTACCTCTCGAATTAATCCCGCGAAACCGATTTACCGGGCGACTAAATAATTAAGCCGATTTCTAATAATTAAACTAATAACGAGATAGGTTTAAAATAAATTAAACACTTCGATAAATACATTAAAACGTAGACGAAAAGTTCTCACCGCCTCTTAATTATTAATAATTACGAGAGTTATATTTCGGCTAAATTCGAGGTATACTACTAAAATAATAATATTATTACACTCGGTATACCTTTTTATTTATTTTACCTACTCTAGCTACTCGATGTAGCACTTTATTCGGCTTTAAAGCGTGCTTATTTAAAAGAAATCGAGCTATTTATTAAAGCTTTAATAAATTATATCACGAAGCTTAAATTCTTTATCGTTTTTAAAGCCGCGTATTTCGCTATTTTTACAGGAAATAACATTAAATCCGGATTTAACGCTTTTAATTTAGTTCCTTATAATTTCAACGAAATAATTAATAAGTTAAATATACGTCTCCGGACGCCTACATTTAACCCATCCCGTCCGGGGACGGCTAGTACTTACGACCTTTAAACGCCGTTTAACCTTTAATAAATAACTAAATACTTTATTTATATTAAAAAAGGGTATTTACCTATTAAAAAAAGCTCTCCGACGCCGATTTTAAATACAATAAACTAAATAGCGAAAAATATAATTAAAATAACTTATAAAATAACCTTTATACGCGATAAAATATATATATTAAAAAAAGCTAATTTAATACTTTTTAAGCGCCGAAAAACTAAAAAATCGCGAGTCCAGCTTAAAAAAGCCCTTACTATTAAGGAATCTTAACAGCTACAGAACGAAAAGGCAAAAGGGAAGCGTTTAACGCCCGATAAAAATAAAAATAGGGGTTCGTCGAAACGGAGGGCGACCGGTGAAAAGCGCTGTAATATTTACGGCGAGACAGGTTATAATACGTAAACATACGAAAAAATATAAAATTAAGCGAAGAATCGAATAACGAATAATTTTAATTAATTTTAAACGTTATAATTAAATTAATTAATATAAAAAGGTTAAAAAAAAAAAAAAAATACGTCGCTAAATAATATACGTCGCGTAATAGTAAACCACGTTAACGTAAAATTAATTCGAGTATATTATAAGCTTTTATTATTACTCTTTAACTTATTTAATTCGGTCCGTTTCGTATCGCTTAAATTATTAAAACTATCCGATCTTTTTAAAATTAATTAAGTATTATAATTATAAAAGTATTACGCGTTAAAGTTTAATTATATTAAAATTAAATTTAAATACGTCGTTAAATAATATACGTCGCGTAATAGTAAACCACGTTATATTTTTATTAATAATATCGTATTTAGCTTTTATATTCGCGATTAATATAAACTAGCCGGAAATAACACCCGGATTTTTATAAAAGGCCCTCTAGTAATCGTATCGACGGTTTATTTAAGTCTTAAAGTCCGGATTACGGTCGATAAAACGCTTAACCTAGTGCTTGCCGACGCGGTCGCCCTCGCGCGACGCGGTGAGGAGATTAGCTATATTTCCCATAATATTAAAATTAAGAGGCATTCCTCGAGTATTTAAGTTAAATATATAATTACGAAGCACCTTTTTTTTATTAAATTTAATTTATACTGTCGCTATTAGATTTCGCGTCGTAGGTTTCGGCTATTAATTCGGTCGCTTAATATAAATAAAGAGATATCGTACGCTTTCGTAATAGCTTTTTAATTACTTTTATTCGGTTCTTTTCGTATCGCTTAAATTATTAAAATAATACGATCTTTTTTAAATTTAATCGGTATTATAATTATTAAGTTATTACGTGTTAAAGTTTAATTAAGTAAGTTAATAAAAAAAGTGTTCAGCGAGGTAATATATTTAACGAGGTAATAAACTACGTTATATTACTCTTATTATAATTTAATCCTTTTTCTTATTAATATCGATTAATATTTAAACTATTACTTAAGTTAAATACGAAAATAAAGGAATTTTCTCTATGTTTATTTACATGAAGGTTAAACTACTATATAACGCGAGATTGTTCGGGTGTTTTTATGCATTGCGCCCAACCGTATATACCGTCACCGTCCGCCGCCGTCCTCATGGTCAGCAAAATGCCATCCAACCGGGTGCATTTGACCCGACCTGTTCAACAAGGAAAGCAACGGGAGCAGCAATCAGAGTACTGCGATCAAGGCTATCCTTGGACGTTGGGGATGGCCGAGTCGGCAATCTGGACCGCGTCCTCGAACATCTTCTTGACGTCGAACTTGCACGCGTCGCCGGCCTCGACGTGCTTCCGGACGTACTCCTCCCACTCGTTGGCGCCCTTGCCCTGCTTCTTGAGCATCTTGGCGGTCTTGATGAGGGTCTGGACGCCCGTCTTGGCGGCCGAGGCCCCGTTGACGCCCGTGAGGATCTGCGCGGCGCTCTTGGCGGCCTCGGTCCAGACGGCGCAGGTGACCTGGCCGAGCGCGGGCAGCGCCGCGACGAAGGTGTCGCCCGCCCAGTTGACGATGGGCAGGTTGCACATGCACTCGCCGATGGTGTAGGACTTGCCCTTGGGGTCGGTGAAGTAGGGCGGCTTCTGGGTGGTCATGACGCAGCCCACGCTCTGCGTCTTGCCCGTCTTGTTGGCCTTGTCCATCAGCGACTTCTGGTCGCCGCACTTGGGCGCGCATATGGCCTTGTAGTCAGAGTAACCCGGGATGGGGCCCTTGTAGGACCGGCACAGGCCCCGGTCCTTCAGGACGCCGGTTTCTTGGTCGTAGTCCTTCTGGGACACTTTGCCGCGGGCCTCGAGGCTGCTGCTGCTGCGCTCTTCCATGTTGATGGCGGCTCCTGAGACGGAGGCGACCGCGGCGAGGAATAGGGTGGCGATGGTGAACTTCATCTTGGCGGGTTTGGGTATGTGATGGCTGGTAGCTTGAAGTTGTTGAATCAAAGTTGAAGAGCTGGGCTTTCGTCGTGTGAACTGTCGAGAGGGAACGTTTTTTGGTGCTACTTGTTGCTGGAGAGTGAAGGAGAGAAGGCATTTGAGCGACGTTTTCACGATCTCTTATACGCATGGCAGGTTGCCTCAGCTTCCCACAAGTCCTCAGCCTGTAAGCGCAACTTGAGCGGTGAGGTCATATCCTCAAACCTGGACAGTAAACATCATCAACCTATTGTATGCCACATGAGTATAAAGATAGAACATAAGGAATATAGGACCCAGTGTTGTGATTGGTGGATACTCTATCAGTAGTAAGCGTGCATCTTTGAATGGGGATCCTGTACGCTGCACAGCCATGATCCTTCACTCTTACTGTAAATATCACAACACCGCTTCCCAGCAACCACCCGCACTGCGAAGCTGGTTCTGAATAAGAGAATACAGACGATAACTCATGCTTGTGGGTGCTTGAACAACCCACTGGTTCGGCGACCCGACGTTCCTTGGGGCGGGGACCTGAGCAGCGAATAGCCCCTCTAGGTACTTTGCTGGACTAGGTATGTGGAATTTTGAAAGCGAGAAAAAGTCCAACTCATTGTCCTAGAAATCAGGCATTGATGGTAGTCCACCGTGGCATGATCCCAGAAACTATTACATTGTGGGGGTCGACCATGTTCCATGTCAAGGAGTCGGAAGAGGGTCAGCATCTGCATCAATACGTCAAGGCCCAAAATGATGCCTTGTTGTCTCTGAATTCATTCTGAGGTTGAACAATCATAATCATTACCAATACAACGATAGAAAATGTTGCGGCAGTGTATGTATCCTACTGGATACACCAAAGTGTTCAGCCCTCGATTGCCAAACATAAGCGTTGTACAGTATTACAATGCTCGCATGCTGAACATGGAAATGCCCTCTAGCATTCTCGCGCGCACTCTAAAATCTAATGCCCAAAACGCCGCCTTATGCAATGTGCTGTGGTATCCTTAGTGCCTCGACGCACACTTCCATTCCCATCTTACACCATGAACGACTCGCCACAACCACATTCTTCCTCTGTGAAATGGTTAGATAAATGGACCAATGATGTTGGAAGAACGGTGAACAACTTACTTATGTTGGGGTTCCTGAAAACGAACCGCTCATTCAACTTGTCCTCCACCCAGTCCATTTCACTTCCGATGATGCTGAACAGGGCCTTGCTGTCGATGAGCACCTTGACACCATCCTGCTCAACGGCTTCGTCAAAGGCGGCTGGCTTATCGACATACTCGAGATGATATGCGAGTCCGCTGCACCCCCTATTGCGCACGCCGACTCGAATCAGCTTGGGCTCAGGGCCCTCGACGAGGTTGCGCAGCTGTGCCACAGCAGTGGGTGTGAGCTTCATTGCGGCCTTGCGCGGTCGGAGCTTGCGCTTGCGCTCTGGCGGGGCCACCCGCTTGGTCTTCTGGGCTTCCTTCTCATTCACGGCGAGGTCGGAACTGGCTGTGGACGGCGACGACGCCGAAGCCGACGGCTGAGGGGTCCTCGTCTCAGGGGCCTGGGGCACAGGGCCGGCTATCGAGGTATCGGGGATGTCATTGCTGCGCGGCTGTGGCGGTGGTCGCGACAGCGGATATGGCTGGTAGGATCGAGGCGTTGTCGTCTCTAATTTCTCGGATGCGCTTCGGTGACTCGTTTGCGCAAATTGTCGCAGCATGTGCTGACACGGTCGGAAAGATGACGGAGTGGTGGCTGGGCGGCCAAACAACAGCGAGGCTGTCCTCCGCTCCAAGATTATCCGCGGTGCATTCATCGTGAACGACGTTCTCTGGAATTTGCTATTACTGGAGTTGGTGATGAAGGTTTTGCCACTTTGGCCGATGGAGGGCGGCGTTCTTGCTTTCTCGAGGCGCAGTGCGATTGTCAAAGGAGGGAACAAGAAAAGGGTGATTAGGTAGCGACAAATGAAAGACACCAGAGGGAACCAGACTCTTGTTGGGAATCGAGGTGTTGGGGCAGATGTGCTGCAATGGTTCGATTACGGCTTGTTAGTTGGTTTGGTGTTTGTAGCCGCTGCCTCTCATGTTTGCTTGGTAACAAAGTCAAGGGTTCCTAAAGTTGCCGATGACATAGGAATCGAGCCACGACCGATAACTCCGATACCATCCGGACCAATGGGAAGCTCGTGAATGTCATCGGGAAAAGCCATGTTGCGTATCGATAAGGCTCGAGCGGGTCATAGATAGTCCGGCAGCTGCTGACCTGGCTCCATCTAGTCCCAGCGGCCAGCCAATCACAGCTGAGCCCCCGTTATTGCCCAGCGGGATTAACGTTCCCTGCCCCGCGGTAAGGACAGCTCGCTCACGACCCTGCGCCTGCGCCTGGACCTGGACGGGGCATGCGACGCAATTGGGAACAGCTAAAAATAATAATTGCATGTCGATCCGGTATCAGCTACTTGTCTATTGCGCTGAGGACAGGTTGGCGCTCAGGGACCTGGAACAAACAAAACCAAAAGCTGCAGAGACAGAAAAGCAGCCTTCGTCCCTTGTGCGCATATTGTTGCCGGTATTGACTCGACTAGGGGGAAAGCTGGATTTAATTTGCATCGCTGGTCTTTTCTACTTCCTTCCCCAAGTCCCGTCGCTCGCGAGTCCATCCATGTGTCGACCCGCCATTACGCGACTACGATATGGAGGCATCTCCCCTGACACAGCAGGCCCGACCTGATGTGTTCCAACCCAAGATTGTACAGCTATACGAAGCTCTGTTCAAGGTTAGGATATTCTAGATGCCCCCTATCCATGAATCCAAATCCAAAGGCCTGCTAAAGCTGACATACGCATTGACAAGGTACGTTGCAAGGCCCATGGCGCATGCCGCCTTCTAAACGAGAAGCGTCCGAATCGCTGACGATGCGCCGAACCCCCAGGAAGAGGACGAGATTGATGGCGATGGCGAGAAGACCGAGGGCTTCTGGCGCGAGTTCTTCCTCCTGAAACCCGACCGAGCCTCCTTGCAACGCATACTGGGAGGATTGAGCCCCGATGACCTTATCAGCCTACAAGGACAGACGAGACGGCTGTTCTCCCGGTCTGTCGCGTGCCTCAAGCAGGGCGGACCCGCCACTTCACATGCGCTCGAGGTGCGTCTTCCATGGCTTTGCGCGCACGCGAACATACGAATGTACTGACTGTATGCGCAAGACATTGACGACTTTCTTCTCGGCCGTCCTACCTAAGAAGTATACGAATCCATCCTCGGATATTATTGCCATCCTGGCGGGCTTGGATCATGTCGACACCGCGTTCATGGAATTTGTTGGAGCTCTGGATAGCATAATGCGCAATGGAAATTCGCGTAAGTTTATCCGTGAGCAAGCTATTGCAGCCCTAAATGCTGATAAGAATGTGCTGCATGTTAGTCGAGGTGCGCCAAGGGGCCGTCGAGGTGGTATTGTCCATCACGTCAGGGGCATACCAAACAAGCCTTTTGACATACTTTATCCACAGAGACCTGTTCCCTGCAATGATGAAGTTTATCCAAGAATCGGACACGCCCAGCCGCGTGCTACAGCCTTTCATGCTACTGGGTCTCCTGGCCAACTACAACAAGTTTGAGTTCCAGAACCCCTACCAGCTACGGCTGAACGATTTCGTCAATGAGGCAGCTATTCAGAAGGTCATTCGATGCGTCGGCCAAACATCCAAGAATTTGCGGGGGCAATATGTCGAGATTCTCGAGGACCTCCCAGAAGGCTGGTCAATTTCGACTGCTCTCACAATGTTTGGTTTGAGCTCTATCGCACCAGGCGCCAAAGCCGCCCCAAAAAAGCCCATTTACGATCCCGAAGTTGCTAAACAAATGTTCGCCAAGCTGTAAGTGTGACCTTTGCCCCCATGCAGACCCAAACCACGGCTAATCGATCCCTCCTTCAGTCCTGGTGAAGACGCAGCATTGCTTCTGGGCACGTATGACTTCAGTCACGCCAACAAGCTATTCTGCTTCAACCTAGTCACGCTGCCGGCTGAAAAGGGCGATGAACAGCCCTTCTCAAGCTTCTTATCACTCACATCCTACCTTCTTCAGCACGCATTCCTCTCTACCCGGGCCACAAACTACGCGCATCTAAGTCTCATGGTTTTGCGGTTGATTATCGAGGATCAGGTACTGTGTAAGCGACTTTGCAGTGAAGAAAGCAAGGTGGCAGTTCGTCTATGTCGGCAAAGGCAACCGTATCTGCCATTGATCAGGGGAGACCGCATTCTTGCAACTAGTGTACTGGATACCATGATTGATGGTATCAATCACAACCTGCGACGCCGACTAGACGTCAGTCTGTATAATCTGTGCACAGGTATCATGCTTCGCATCATTTCCTACCTCTCACGGTCACGGACGCGCTTACAGTACCACTGGTCGGAGCTCTTCCGCTCTCTACTGGCGCTTATCCGTTTCCTGACGACTTATGCGCCGGACCTGAAGGACCTTCCTCATATCGAGACACTCCTGGATCTGGTCGTGAATCTACTGGCACTATCCCTGTCAGCAGGCGAGGCTTTCCTACCCACTCCAGCTTCTTACGACGACCTCTTCTACAAGACGGTAGAGAGTGGTGATCTCTTGACCAAGTTCCGGGATACCTACAATCTTGCGAACCGACCTTCGAACTCCATTGATACTCTAATCAGTGTGACCACACACTACAAGTCGCTGCTAGACGCAGGTGGTTCCAAGAAAAACCTCACCAGCATTCAAGTTACCGAAGTCATTAAGCAGGGCTACGAGACTTTGAGCATACAAGCCAAAGAAGGCTTGGACGGGTGGGAACGGTACCGCGAAGCAGACGAGCGGACGCTGCTGAAGAAGATGGCGAGAGCGACGGTGGGTGATGTCAAGATAATGATGGAGTCATAGATACCAGAGAAATTCGAGCCGAGATTTTGCATTTTCCCCTATATCTGGAGCACCCCGGCATTTATCAGTGTGGTTTAGTGACATAGCTATGTGTGGCCGAGCACCTCGAGTGTAACACGAGCGAATGATTTGATGCGACGTTGGTTTGCCATTCGGCATTTCTAGATATGGCAACCTCCTTTACCAACAAAGGCAACCGGCAGGTTCTTCTCCGATTCCATGAAGAAACCTGGATGCGACTACACAATGATGGAAGCCGGCATCGACAGGTAGAAAGTGCAGACAGCTTGACTCCAACATGGATACTTCAGATATCTCAATTGCTTCATCGTTCGTTGTGATATCACTCGTCGTCAAGGCTTTTCGGGACAAATTGGAGCTGCTTGATCCTACCATACGGCCGAATATCATTCGGCTCCGTGTTTAAAGACAAGGCAATGGCCGAAGCAATATATCGTCCGCGGCTCTCCGTCTGGGCAGCCGCATTGGCAATCTTGGCCCTCTCGGCGCCATGGACTCTGGATCACCTCATCACAACTTATACCACCACCAACCCGATGATATGGTGGTATCATCCCAAGTCATTTGTTGCGAACCTATTCTATCATTCCTCCCCTAACAGCAGCAGCAGCAAGCAAGGAGAGAAGCCAACCACAGCCCCCTTCGTCTGCGACCCTAACCACACCTACACCACAACCATCATCTCCCTCGACCCCCTCCTCCTCTACCTCCCCACCTTCCTCGCCCCCGCCGAAACCGCCGCCCTCCTCGCCGTCGGCGCCCCCGCCTTCGCGCCCAGCCACGTCTACAAGCACGGCCGCCGCATGGGCACGCCCGACCGCACCTCGCAGTCCGCGGGCCTCCCGCGCGACGACCCCGCCGTCCGCTGCGTCCTGGCCCGGGCCCAGTCCCTGCTGGGCCCGGCCCTGTTCAACGCCGCCCGCGACGACATCGGCCCGCCCCAGCTCGTGCGCTACGAGGGCGAGGGGCAGCGCTTCAACGTGCACCACGACTGGTACGACCGCCCCCAGCCCCCGCGCGGGGCGAGATGGACGCGTGGCGCGGCCGCGGCTGGAACCGCGTCGCGAGCTTCTTCGCGATCCTCGAGGACGAGTGCGAGGGCGGGGAGACGTGGTTCCCGCACATCGAGCCTCCTACTGTTCGTTCTTCTCCAGCCTCAGAGGGCGAGGATGAGAAGGCGATCTGGCGGGTTCATGAGGACGGAGGGGTGGCGTTCCGCCCGGTGGCGGGCAACGCTCTGTTCTGGGTCAATCTGCACGCGAATGGGACGGGGGACCGGCGCACGCTGCATGCGGGCCTCCCGGTCGACGACGGGCTGAAGACGGCCATGAACATATGGCCCCGTAAGTACTACAAGTGAACGAAGAAGGTGACTAGCTGGACCGGGTGGAGCGAGTAGGTAGGTATATAGGCAGCAGCAGAGAAGCAGACGTTTAGTTAATTTGCTCAAATTTGATATTAAGCTAGGTTTGCGTAATGCAGTGTATGATATGATGATGCCAGGTAACAGCCATTGTGTTACATATATATAAAAGCAACCCGGTAGAAGCAGCCAGTCCCATCGAACCCGACCCGACTCGAGGATACATCCGACAGAAAATCCCAGAACGCCCGTTCAGATCAAGTAAAAGGGGAGGGTGCGTATGTAGCCCCTTATCCCCATGTGCCATCCATACACACACAACCTGCTCTCAACTCAGCCCACGCCCTAGCAGCTAACAACGACGATATACCACCAAAGCTAGAACACACTAGTAACGCCGTGCAAAAGACTTTGCTTTTTTCCCCGATAACAACAGAAATGAGGTCCGCCATCACAACCGACGGTTCCCTCATGATTTGCCTCTCTACCACCGCCAGGTGCCGTAAGCCAAAAAGGAAAACAATAAAAGTCGCTAACTGTATATGATATGACCGCCGGCCGCTGCCCCCTTCTTTATAGCCTGTAAGCCAAAAATCCCCATAAGCCCTCTCTTGCTACGCTCATCTGCAAGGTTCAGGTTATGCCACCTTCTATGAGGGATGCACCACCTCTAATAATTCTTCCAGGTCCGATCTATACGGCCCAGCTTCCCCGACGGGCTCGCATCCCCCACGCGAGGGTGCCGCCGTTGTTCTCCAGATCCGGGTGTTGCCGCGCCCACTCGCGGATGTACAACCGGAGGGCGGTCCAGCGGGGCGGCATGTCTGCGCACCTCCGCTCGTCTTCCTCGGGCGAGACCATCTCATCGTCCCCGCTCGTGTCGGCGCTGGACTGGGAGCCGAAGCCGCTCTTGACATTGAGCTGCATCTCGAGCATGAAGCCCTTCTCGATCTTCTTGCCGTCGTCGCGACGCAGCTCGCTGATCTCGAGGCCGGTAATCTTGCCAAGCTCCTCGTCATACGCCCGCGCTGCCGCAGGGTACCCCAGGCTAAGGTAGTTATACACCTGCGTCACGAACGCATCGTCGAACTCGGCCGCTATCCGGTCTTCCCGCTCCTTGCGGGCCATCTCCTTTGCATGCGCTCGTCGAGCCCCGCGACCATGTGCAAGCCACCGTGCTTCGACGACCTCTTGGTGGGCGAGGCAGGGGCGTTGCTACCGCCCAGTGACAACGATTCGGTGAAAGCGGCCGCGAACGGATCATGTAGCGTCGCCGGCTCGCTAGGGGTAGCGAGAAGATCTGGGCCTTGTTGAAGGGCGCTGGTTGCTTCGTTGACCTGGGCCACGCAATAACCACGCCACAGACCGGTCTCCCCGAGGTATCTCGAATCTTTTCTTCGGGGCGGGAGTCCCCTTGCATCGGCCAAGGGTGATCAGGCTCCAACCGCGTGGCCTTGGGACTTGGGCACATGCGGAATTTGAGATGAGACCCTAGCATGGGCGGTGCAGCAGCATTCCGCATCTCCCGGAAATGGCTGTCATCCTTCTCGTTATCATCGTTGCCAAAAGCAGCAAAGGGGTTCCCAAAAGGCCCCTTGCGGAAGCCTGGTACCTCGGGCTGTGCAGAAGGCCCTGCAGTAGGGGGCAGCGGTTTGCCGACGACATGAGAGGTCGCGGGGCTGTCTGAATCTGGGGGGTGCTGGTCGAGCGATTCTGGCGTCGGGCCACCGGTCGTCCACAGAGGGTCTTCAGGCGGAAGATCCATATCGTCCGAAAGCGTATCTACGCTCATGTCGCTGCCGAATCGGAAATGAGGATGCTTTTCGGCATATTGTCTCATCTCCTTCACGGCCCATGGCAGGTCAGTCGACTTCCGTCGAATGAGTTTGGATGTGCCATGCCTCAATGGCTCCTCTTCCGAATCGGAATAGTGAAATTCCTCCGAGTTGTCTCTCACGTAAAAGTGCTCTACACCGAGTGCTGGGACACCATTCGGGAAGGCGGATAAGGCGGATTCGAGTTCGCGCTGTCTGTGCGCTTCACTCGCAGCTACAGCAAGCAAGTAACCCGAGACGTCCTCATCCAGTGACTCCCTGCGGTTCTTCTCGTTGGTGTCCCTCTGCTCCCACTGATCAACTTTCACTTCGTGGACGGGTGCCCCGAGGGTCAGGTCATCAACGTCGCGAGTATCGTCATTGCTCCCTTCGGATGAGTTGTCCGACTCTGATGACGCAATGGTGTCCAGCTCCAAGTGGAAAGAAGTCTTGGGAGTGCTCCGCCTTGTATTGGGATGGGGCTTCATGGAGCCTTGCCTTCTGGGAGTCAGGTACCGGTGGGCCTCCCCCTCCTCCTCATCTTCTGTCAGAGTTGTTGAGTCCTCATTCCGGGCGTTGGCGGGAGGGGGCCTGTTCTTCTGCGGTTTCGGGGCGTAAATGTGGTTTGTGCCGGGCGTAATATCGGTCTTGTCGGTGTGTTTGGTGGCGGGACCCTGCTGGCCAGCACGCCTTTCCCGTCTGGATGTCTCAATCAATTGAGGGGTAAACCTCCTCTTGGGCTTCTTTTCTTGCGGCTCTATCGTTTCGACGAATTCCACATGCGGCGCATACGACGAGGTAGGCGACGGGTCTGGGGTCAATTCTGCCGTAGGACCATGCGGGTTCTTGTTCACACGATACGAATCAAACGTCGTCTCGATGGGCACGGGAGCGAAGCGCCGCCTGGACTGCGCCGGCGGGGCGTCGGCCATGGGGATGTCGTCCACCTGAACGGAGGCATCTTTGGTGGTTCTGGGCGCTTCTTTCTCCGCTTGCGGTGCTTGGGACGAAGAATGATCTTGGGCCTTGTCGTTGGCCGGAAACGAATCCTGGGTCGGAGACGACGACGACTTTACCGACTCCTCGACCAGTTGTGGTGCGAAGCGACGGCGGGGTTTGGCTGCAGGAGCATCGGGCATGGTTTCGTCATCGCCGGCAGCCATGATGTAGTGCTTGTGGTACGGATAAGCGAAAGCGGGAAGATAACGAGGACTGAGGCCGGCGGGTAAGGGTGCAACCTGTGAAGCAACAACCAGCGGCGGTTTTCAAGCAAGCAAAGCAAGCAACTTTTGGTCTAAAAACACACAGCGTCTATGGGATATCGTGAAGGACAAAAAGAAGGATTAGGGAACCAGGAAAGTCCAGAGCTTCTGCCATGGCCCAGAATCGGCAACTCCTCTCTCTGGCCCCCCGTACTAGCCCCGTGACGCGAGTGCTTGGCTGGGAATCGAAACGACGCACCGCTACTTACCTGCTGTAGCTGTGCGGTCTTGCTTCGGGTAGTGGGGTTGTTCACGATGCTGGGACCCAGCCGCGGCTGCTATGGGCCCAATGGGCGTTGTGCAAATCCAAGCCAGGGGCGCCGTCGTATTGGGCTGACTTGTTAATTACTGGGGCCCCTGCAAGATGCAAAATGGGAAAGATATGGCTGCTTGCTTTGCACTTGCTGCTGCTTTGCTGATGCTGCGCTGCTGCTGCTACTACCACATTATTACCACCTTTGCTGGGGGCGGCTGCCAACTACGGGCCCCGGCTGCGCTTTAGACGGCTTCCAGGTTATTACTTCTTCAGCCCCCCTGCCCTCCCCCGGCCTGCGGATTCTATTCTCGTCGGAAGGAGATTTGAAGCATGACGAGTTCAAGTGGGCTAGCTTATGCGAGCGCAAAGCCAACCGCCCCTCGCAGCGCCGTGAACTGTTTTTTGCTTCTTCATCTGAATCTTGTCGTGCTTGGAATGACAGACAATTCGCTGGCTTGTCTCAACAGAAAACGATCCGACCTTTTGACTGGCGCACACATCAGAGCCAGATAAGCAGCCAATAGCCCAGTGGAAAGTATGCTGCATGCACCACGCACTGCACCCTCGCTGCGCCGTGGGTAGCCAATAATAGGCTCCTAGTTTAGCTACAGAGGTAGTTCGTCGCTACATGCGTTAGTTGGCGCAAGAACCTCCAACGGGCCTATCTCGTTACCTAAGATGCCGCCCGTACTGTAACCCGTCGCGTAGGTTAGTCGCTCGCTGGACCGGCCGTAACATGGTTCTTCTTCTTCAGCAATAGTCCGTCCCCCAAAAGATAAGCTTGATTGGTAGAGGGACAGAGGCCGGGCAGTCCAAGTTCTCTAAGTCGTCTTGCTCCAACAGGCATGTCTTACCCCGGACCGCTGCCACATCTGTCTCCGACTCTTCGCCAGGGTACATACATGAAAGCGAGATCGCAGCTTTAGCATCTAGTTCGCCCAAGGTCTGACATCATCTGGTACAAATTCCATGTCCCTGCCTCCCGGGTCGCTGGCCCCAACCGAGTCACGGGCGAGTCCTGACTCCTGACACGAGTCGCATTGAGCGAGTCGATGCGAGAAGGAAGTGAAACTATGGCAGAGGCGGGCTGGGACCGTTATCGAAATCTCTAACTTAACACAAACCGTAGCAACGGCTTCGGTTCTGCGTTCTTGAATCCGAACAGACGCCCGGTATGCACATACGCATACATAACACATGAAGTGTGCACCGGGTTTGGAGCGTGCTTCTCGTGGTGCATCGTATTCACCCTGTTTTTCCCGAAGGTGTCTGCCTCTCAGCCTCCCGCCTGGAGCCGCCTGTCCATTTATTGCTAATAGCGCGGATGGAGCTCTGGGCAACCCCACGAGCCACATCCCACGATCCCACATGATCGTTGCAGGTGCTTACTTGGCAGTGCTGCATGTTGGTGATCTTTGTGGTTCTAAGGAGTCTAGACGTTTTTTTCATAAGAACTAGACACGACGGACGGCCCCGGCTTAGGAATGGACTGAGCAGGCCACACATCATGACCTGGTGCTATGATGCGCCAATCCTACGTAGAGATGATGTCCTGCCGTCTGAAAGAGATAAGAGAAGGAAAAAACAAGGGGATAACAGCACACTCCGTTCTCTGCTTGCGCCTGCGCCTGCGTCTGTGCCTGTGCCTGTGCCGATGTGCATTTCCCGGGGCTCCGGGTACCTGAGTTTTTGCTGTGGTGCGAGTCAGTCTAATCCAACCCGAAAGGGGACTCCGAGAGACGAGGGAGTCCCAATCTGCGCAGCAAGACGGCACCGGCCAAATGCAATCTCCACTAGTCTGTTGATTGGGCAGGAATGGAGATGCGGCTAGAAAATGCGAAAATATCAATGGTATGGAAAATGGGCGATGGAATTGATGGGCAGCGGCGGCTCAAGGATTGGAGCATCAATCAATTGATTGAACCCCGTCGTCGGCTGTACCTTCTCTCCTAGTGTCTCCTTTGGGCCCAAGGGCCCTATCTAGCCCTCTCGTGTCTGTCGCTCTCTCGCCCGCGGCTTTCATGTTCAACGTTCAAGCCACATGGTGGGCAGGGATTGGGCTCGTTCCCCTACTCAAGACGCCGGGCCAAGCAGCCAAGCGCCACGCACCACACGACAACGCCTGCCAACTTTCCACCACTCAACCCCCCCCCTGCCACCTCTAGACCCGCGAAGGAGTTGAAGGAGCAGCCGCTTTGGACCGCCGGATTCCTTGCGCTTTCCACATTCTTCAGGAGTCCAAGGCAAAAACCAAGCCATGGACTCTCCCGGCTTGATTGAGAGACGAAGTCAACGCTTCAGTGGTTGTCGGCTGCAGTAGCTTGCTACGAGCATGCAATGGTGCAGCCCCGTCACATCGATCGAATATATCCCGGAAGCTGACCGCCTCGCCATCGCAACCCTCACACCGCCATGGCTATCATCCCTCCCCCGTCATGTGTGAAAGTAAAAGAATTCTGCCAAGATGTGACAGCCAAATCCTAGACTCGCGTGACTTTATCCCACAACTCGACCCAATCGGATCGGTTTCAGATTTAGTCCCTACACGATCCCGCTCCAACATCGTCAAGTGCCCCCATTTCCCCGGATCTTCCCCGCGAGAAGGCTAGGTACTATTCATAGCATGGCAGGCAATTCCTGGCAGGTTGCAAATCTGTATTAGCTCTGCCGCGTCTGCTTGTCACTTGTTTTGGTCCAGAAACGCGCTTTGGGTCACCACCACCATCTCACGAGAGCTTCTCGCCACACCATGCCTTTCTGCATATTTTGGTCGGCTGCCAAGCGCCACGATAACGGTCTCACTGCCTGTGGGCACAAGTGGCAACATTCACGGCCAGACTGATGGGACAATCGGCCCGCCCGCCCAGACTCGGCCAAAATTGTCGTAAAATGAGCCCATATCACCTGATGCACCAAGTATACAGAGAAAAAAACTGTTCATCATGTCCGAATATTTTGGAGTCCAATTTGACATTAATTTGCCAGTGCATAGGGTTTGCTCGAAACATGACCTACCTACTCTGATACCCAAACAAAGGCCCCGGGGACCACAAAGCAAAGGAGGAGACGCCCAGAGATAAAGAAGAAACAATATCTATCTTCTTCCTTTGACACTAAACACTGAGGTGAAAGAGCGCATTGTCTCGTGGCTCAGCCTGTTTGATCACCAGCGCTACTTAGACTCTATATATTCCCATCGTAGCTTCCCATGATCCCAGCAGATAGCTCTGATCTAACAAGTAAATCAGATCCAGTCTATTGCCTTTTTCCAGAATTCAACTAGGATAAAAGGAGAGCCGTTTGTTTCGAGAGCAGCCATCATGTCGAACCGCTACATCCGCCAACAAGTCGATATGACCGAGCCTTCGGTCAGGCACGTGCCCGCCGTTGCGTCACAGGGGCAGAGTCCTTGGACCGACCTGTTCAGTGGTCTTATTGTCGGTTTCATTATCGGTCTCGCCATTATGAAATTGACTGCTCTCGCGCTGGTGCTTCTCCGGATGAGTATCCGTCGAGTTTACCGACGTCAAATTTCCCTGGTCTAGGTAAGTGGAAAAGGGGCAAGGAGGACATGAATTTTTGTGGTAAGCAAGGTATATACAGTAGAGCAAATTGAGGTGAATATCAATATTCAATACGTCTAAAGAGTCGAGAAACGTTTTGACAGCTGGAGAGTGATGATTTGAAAATCCTGGCAGACCATTTGTTGGCATACGTGAGTCAACATGAATACGCACATTTCGTCCTCGAGAACGGCTTTCGTACTAGTTTGAGTATCATCAAAAACGATATCGCTAGGAATCTTGAGTCTAGACCTTCATGGTGCTTCAGTTCGTAAATCCACGCGAGAAGGTAAGTCCGGGCGTGGTACCCCTTTTTGTGGTGTCATGTCTGCCTGTTTCCACGCCCTGTCTCAAGTCTCTTGCACAATATCCGCCTCAGTGTCTTCCAGCCTCGCGAAATGTGAAGACTGATCACGAAGATTATGGATTTAAGCTCGTTCGATGACTTTGGTTGATGATCATCACCTTATCATTAGACGACGCACCAGCAGCAGCGTATACGCCGAGACCCGGATACAAAGCGCCATATGAATCATATCTACGCTGTTCTAAATTATTGAATACAACGCTATCGTTATTTTTGTTTAACAATACGTCTATACCAGGGTCTAGGGAAAATCTTACACCCTCCAGAGTCTCAGACCTGATCGAGTGGACTAATAAGTTTCCCGCGGGAGATATAGTCAAAGCCGATGCCGTGGGCTAAATTTATGAATAGATATCCTGATACGTACCAGGTTGCATTATTCTGTTTCGTATAGTACTGCTTGCCCGGCGAAGGCAGTAACAACCCTGAATGCAGTCACCGAGTGATCTTGAACTTCGCTGGTTGTTCCGTCTCTAGATCAACGACTCAAGGATTACTGGAGCAATAATGTCCCAGTCAAGTGAGATTAATAGTTGCCAGCGACCTTTTGTCATAGTTACTGTCTCATTTAGACCTGTGCCTTTCCTCTGTAAGGCGGTGGGCATGTTGTTGCGGTCTAAGAGACGCATGTGCGATACATTTTGATCAGGTGTGCTTAAGGGATATGTTACTTTCCTTTGTAGCGATATAGATGCAACATGTAAGTATAGAAACTGTTAAATGTCACCGCAAAAAGCCCACTGCAGAGCCGCGTGTGACATGAACATCAGCTGTCACGATTTGTAGCATGTATTGGGGTTCACGTGAGACTCTGTACTCTGTCCAGGCTCGCTCTATTAGTCCTCTAGATAAACAAAAGCTATAATTTTTGTAATGCCATGTATCACCTGCCTCTAAAAGCCTCAGCTAAAGAGCCTGCATAGGATTAAGTATAGAGTCTACGTCGGCTAGACATGGGAACTATAGATACTTACTCCAGTACACACTATGCACATAAACATGTGAGCTATCGAATAGCTGCAGTTCGAGTACTATTCCGAGGATAGACCAACACTCCGGCTTCTAAAGCAAGTACAACGGCTACTTGTTTAGGAATATCGAAACCAACCCAAGTAATTAAGACAAATAACTTCCACATACAATCATAACGGAACTTGTCTTTGTCTCCCGCCTAGGTCAACGAATATTGTTCAGTACTGACGAAGACGAGGCTACTAACTAGCTGGGCGTTTCCGGGTCATATGATGAACGGGTTATAAAGTTCGCTGTCCAGAATGTCTCACTCACAGTCATCACTCTAGCAACAAGCATGAAATTCGTGATCACAAGGATAACCGTCGCCCAACAACAGGCTGGACTAGAGATGGATTAGTTTTACTCTCTATGGCCAGGAAATTGGAATCTGGACACTTGTGTGTGCTCTCAAATGTATCAATCCTTAATGAGTTGAAATAACAAGAAAAAAGAGGAGCAGGGACTCAGTACCAAACCACTGTGTCCGTTATTGGGGGAGACGACGAAGTGAAGTTGTATTGAGCTTTTGATGAAGGTGGACAGTGTAATAGGCTCATCTACACATACTCCATCTCTTTGATATTTACGTCTTGGAAGAGCCCAGAGTCGGGTGTTTACTATTCGTATTTCTCTACATGTATGTCTTGTGGCACAGTTTTCATCTACCTTCTGCATCCGGGGCGGGCCTGAGTGCAGCGTATTGTAAACTATGTATCCCACTGGGTGCTTAACGCAATGCGTTCCATTGAACAACTATGCAACTACTTCAAGCATAAGAGGTAAGTGACATCGGTTTGGTGTAACGATCACGGTTCAAGATGATTGCCAAAGCCTGGGCCGAAGTGCAAGCCGTTTCGCAAGGATATCATGATAGGCAGAATGACTCAGGCATTACACGTCAGGACATCCAAGATATATATAGGCTTTGGCCCTATGCTTCCTTTGTTTTGCCAGGTAACAGTGCCAACTTGGTTCGGAAGGTACGAGCCGGATGTCTTACATGAAGTTTCATCTGCGGAAAAGGGTGTGGAAGTAAGACACTGTTCATAGATCCCACCCCCAATCATATTCTTCCAGGATCGTACTACATCTTTGGAAACGTTCTTTCGCGCTGACAGCTAGTAGCTAGGATGCCGAGTATATTTGGTATGTGTTACGTTTCCTAGGTAGCGTTGGACATTGAGAAGCAGACCCATGGGAGCACAGTGGCTGTCTTGGTGGTGGTTCAACATCGAATCCGAATCCACCAGCGAAAACATGGATCAGCAGCACCTACGTGGGTCGACATAAAGGGGTTCGTCAAGCGTGCACGACAGGTTCGGATCTTAGACAAGTATGAGGTGCCCGAGATCTTGGTTTGCGACACCGACTTACTGGAAAGTTCAGAGCGGATGGCGGACGGTCCAATGACACTGCATCTAGCTATCTTCCTCGTCGAGCCTGCTGCATAAAGCATCGCGATAGGAAACGGCAGTGAACTGCAGCTTATCGCGCTAAAGGGGCGTAAATATCGTCAAGTAAGAGCTGTAAGCTGCTCGCCCTCAGGAGCAGGAGCTTCCGACTGCCAGCTGCGCCTATCGCGATAGAGTTAGTGCATGTATTGTTGGGGTGCGACGAAGGATTACCTGAATCAGAAACCGCGTGGGCACAGTTCTGTCGTTGTCTATCAGGGCTGGCGATCAGTCAGCTCCTGCTGACGGCCAGCGCAGCTGACTGAGAGACACCGGTTGAGCAACGGTAGGACCCCTACGGCAGGGAAGACCGCTGGCGCGACGCGATCCATGTGAAGTAATGTTTCCCAGCTCGGGACTCAGAAAAGTGAATCTTCCAAGTTAGGTAGACTAGACACCTTGTCGCTCGACGGACATGCGCCTCACGGACAACATCTAACCTAATCTTGTCGTAGTAATGCAGCGAGTCTTATCATCGTCCTCGCCGCAACCCGTAATCTTGGATAACATCAGGCTATTGCGATAACGTCCCGCCATCTGATCTCCTCCTGATAGACCGAAGCGCCTCTTGGATGCGATTGTCTTTCTTTCTTCCAGTCGTTAATCTAGCCGAGATGAGACGCCAGGGTACGTCGACTACGCACCCTAGCCTTAGATGACAATAAAGGTGACTGGCTACATGTGGTACACACGCCAGCCTGCATGCATGTAGAGCAATGTCTATGCGATGTCATGAGTTGATTAGAGAAATAGCCCTGGTGGTTTGCTCTTCCTGTTGGGGGCGGCGGACATGCGGGAACCCGTTCAGGGTCTTCCTCTCTTTGCAAACGAAGGAGCTCACCATTTCACATGAAACAGAGGCTTTTTTCTCTCTCGAGAGAACCCGCTTACAATAGGCCGACAGTGATGCATGTAGGTTCACGACGTGTATCGCTCGTTGTGGTGTGTTGTGCTAGATGGGTGATGGGGGGTATGGGTGACCAATGCAACCCCAAACCGCCTGTCAGGTGGAGATTCTTCCTTTCCCGTCGTTACATCGAGTCCGCATGCACATACACCGGCTGGCTATGGGGGTAAGATGTTGCGCGCGCTGGTTCTTCTGGCTACACGATCTTATACCGACAAGCCGCTGACATTGTGAGCACAGAAGGAGATACAATCTACGCTATCTCACCTCATCAATCCAACCTGACCTCTCCAAAGTCTTGCGCTAACGGGCACAACCACGTCGTTGCGACAAGAGTGAAGGCTAGCTTGCCTTGCCGTTCGTTATCACTTGGCACATGATGTTGAAATGAACCATATGCAGGCCGGCAGGACGAATCCCAATTGGGCAACCCAGTCATGCCGGAAGGATCTATCTTTGGCGAATTTGACAAACGCCCCCGGGCTTATCGTATGCGCCGATGGGAGCATAGAGCTATGTACTGTGTTGCGATGGACAGACTGGCAGGGGTGGCAGGCAAGAATGTGGGCTCCTACAGCCGCCACCGCTGAAGATAGGCGCTGCTGCCCTGTGGCTGTTGCATGCCAGACTGCAGCGTTGGCGTCCGGCTCACGAGCTTGTGCGACACTGCAACTGCAATATGCAGCGCACAAGTATTGGGAATGAAGGGCCCCGTCTTGGATGAGACCATGGCGGACGGATACCGAATGTAGTACGAGAGCATCTCGATGGCGTGGGTATCAGGCCTCGAGGTTGGCAGTGAGAAAGACCGAAGCGCTGCTTGCACGATGGGGCCTGCGATCCTCTCAGGACTATATTGCCGCAATACCGTCTCCCTGCATTGGTCTACCTGGCTGGGAGAGAGAATGGAAATCGAAATTGAGCGATCGCTCTTCGTGCACAGACTGCAGTAGGCTAGTTCATACATACATGCACCTCTAGGCCTCCATGGGCCTCCATGGGCCTCCATGGACCTACATGTAGGCTCGATGGGGACGCAATGACGTCGATCCTGTGCCGGCAAGGGGACCACACGCACGTATGGAGTATGTGTAATATCTCTCTGCATCGCTCAGGCAGCACGCAGCACGGGAGGTCGTAGCATTAGGTAATGTCAAGGTCTCCAGCTGGAGTCAAAGGACCGATGATCGTGGGCAGATGTGAGGGATCCTTCGTGATGAAACCCCTTGGAAATGTTGGCGAGTCCATCGGGCGTAGTGAATGCCACAGGATGTGTTTGCGCGTGGAGGTAAGGCGGTCAAAGATTCCTGATGAAGACAGACTTTCAAGGGGGAGGGGGCGCGTCTCTGAACAGACGAATGAACAGGCGGCCTGCCGCTGCGCTGGCCCATTGGGCTAGGATGCGATCCGAACAGGCCCAGAGTGCAAACTAGCAATTCGACGCTGTCTGTTAGCAGATTCTGCTACGCTGCCAATGCTGTGTCGTTCTCCTGCTAAGGAAACATTCAAGGATGGGATCAAACGGCAAACAGCCGGATTAGGACTACTCTAACCTAGCGACGGGACCTTTGGAGAGAGCAGTGGTGGGTGGTACCGACGGCCACATCGGCTTTCTACAGGCTAAGAGCCTAACGCTCCAACGGCGTCCTCACCTCTGGCCGTCTGGATGCGACTCCAGCCAATGAGGCAGTTGGCTTTCCTGCCGGCGAGGCGGTCCAGACGGCCTCTGATCCCAGACAAAACGTGCCATCCGACCAAGAAAAACCCGTTCATCATTCGAACCAACGATGCGTCGCAACGGGGTTGGTCAGCAGTTGGCAGTGGTGGCAGGTGGCTTGATTCATACACGTCGTTCGTGTGTGAGTAACAGGTCCAATGCTCCATCCCTACATGTATGTATGTATGTACTTGCCCAATAGGTAATCTGTCGTTTCTTTTGTGTCTGTTCACGGCACCGACCAACCGACCTGAGATGCCCTCGTCCCTGTAGAGCCACCCATCACCGAAATCGAAAACCCACATGTTGTTTCGACCCCCGTCGCGCCCCCAGGCCAGGCTGGCCCCTGTCTGGCCCCTGTCTTCACGAGGGGACGTTTCTTTTTTCCCCTGGGAAAGCCCCCATAATTGAGGTACGTAACCGACTGCTAGCCAGATGCGCAACCGGGATAGATCCCGAATCCTGGTTAGATGATGAAATCTCTGTGGGAAGATTGGGAATAAAGTGACAGACGGAGACACGGCATGTTGTGCGACATGCTGCGATACGGCGCAGAACCAGCAGCTGAGGTACCTGGGAGTCGGAGAGGGACACGCCTAAATTTAGGTGACTTTGCATCTCATGATGCGTGCTGTATGTAAGTACATTTGGGTACTGGACTGCAACTGGCTGGACTCTCTCATCCCAACCTGAATGTTCAACAGTAACAAAAGTCATTGACACATCTGGCTCGGCCTCCAAAGCTACCACTAGCTGCTGTGCTACCGGCCAGGTTCTTGCGATTCCCTGTTCAATGTTTTCCAACATTTCGCCAGTGGGTAACAGACGAACGAATAGTACGGAGCAGTACAGTAGCTATCGACAGCCGGTAATCAATCAATCCATCATCCTTTTTCTGGGGACGACTGTGCGAAAGGCCGCTCCCGTTCCATGCATCAGAATCTTCCCACCTTTTTCTCTACCTCCTGGTATTTGTGTTTGATGAGAAGGAACATTAAACCCGGTACATGCATCTGCACACACATACATATGCAGATGCGTACTGCCTGAGGTCCAGTTCCATTCTACAAGTCTACGTCGATACCGTTCACCCAATACCTACTACTTCACATCACGTACAGTGCTTACCTCCACTGTCCATACCTCCATTTTTCCCTCCCTCGGAATCCTCCATCCACCTGCTTCTTTTTCTATCTTTATATTTGACTTTCGCGCATGAAAGAGAAGGACGTCCCGGGTGGTTGAATCAGGACAAGTCGGCTAGCGCCTACACACACGTGCACCTAAAAAAAAAGCCTCCAACACCTTGGAATACCTTATTACTATTATATGCCTCTTTGAATACCTTACTTATTATTATTCATCCACGACGACCCTGCCAGTCCATATTATCCAAAACCCTAGGTTAGCGGAACTCGCAAGCCTTGACATTAGGTTGGCCAGCAGAACCCAGCATCTGTCCCAATTCCGCCGACCCACCTTGTCGATGTATCGCCGACCAAGGTTGTAAACTGGAGCGTGAAGGTCCAAGCCTGCTGGCCTGGACGGGTTATCCCGACTGCAGCAAATCAATAAATAACAATAAACAGCCCAGCGCATCCGGGATAGGGACGTTTTAAGACATAAAGAAAAAAAACAAGAGCAACGAGATCTGGAATCCCGCTCTGACTCGAGAGAGTGAAGGAAAGAAAAAACACCACTGTCCTTTCCGTCATTCCCTCGCGCGCAAAGGGCCATTATGGCAACTCTCCCATCCTATCGCGAGCCCATGCAGGACGACACCGATGCGCTAATAAACGAGGGACCTTCACCACCAATGTCCAATTCGCCCGCACTCTCTTCCTCGCCTATGCCATGCCTACAGCCGCCCGCCTCGACTTTTACCCCAGTCTCCATGGACAGCGAAAATCTTGCAGCAGGCAACACGAACGGTGGTGACAGCGACAGCAAAGCGTGCTGCGACACGAGCTCGGAAAATTTGGCCGTCGGAGGGTCCCCGAGTACAGCCACAACCCGTTCGGGCAGCATCAATGCCTTGATCCAATCAATAAATCCTGCGGCACAAGCCACAACGGTCAATCAACATGCCAGTAGTGAATACGATCTCCTTTCGCCAGGGGACCCTTCGTCGCTTTCTTCGAGTCCACAATTGGATAGCGCAACAAGCCCAGCGTCCGTTGCAAGTGTTGAGGGAAAAGACAAACGGGATTTACCTTCGACGAATGCCAAAGTCACATCAACGAAAGGTAAATCTGCTTGCAGGGACAGCCACGCCAACGCCTCTAATTCAGAACCAAGCTCGACGCGAGCTTCCAAGGCCCCAACAACGACTGGCCCCGTCGTTGAACGCGACCCTTCTCTCCCAGTGCGGAGCTCCTTTTCCATCAAAGACTTTCCCTTGAGCGAAAGCAAAAACGAGCAGAGCCTGCATCACCACCATAACCATAATAACTACCAGCCGCTGCAATCGACACAGCACTTTACCCCCATCGTCAAGCCAAAGCTGCTAATACGCACCGCTTCGACCAAGAGCACCTCGCTAGTACATCCATCCCCCAGCTCGAGGTCTCGTACCAACTCCTACGTCAGCAACATTGCGCAACTCGAAGCGAAGGCGGAGAAGCTGTCTATGACATCGTCCATCGAGGACGCTATTCGAGATCTCCACGGTGAACTCAAGCGAAGCGATAGTCGACGATCGTCTATCTTGGCCGCCAGCGTAGCCTCTTCTGCCGCAGCCCCTATCCTCGACACTATCAATACCGTGCCCCTCAGCAGGCAGGTGTCCCACGGGAGCTCGATTCTCGAGACGAACAACGCGGCCCGCCACGGCGGCTACTCTCCTGCGGGCTACGTGATGTCCCCGAATAACTCGTTATTGTCCAACTCAACCACTCGATTTCGTTCTGGGTCTGTTTCGAAGATGGACACTTCGGATGCCGAACCCGCCCCATTGGCTCGAAGTGGCCCGGGAAAGACGTCGATGCGGAGTGTGAGGTCAACGTCGAAACCTCCGGCCTTGACAGGTATTGCCGAGCTGGAACCCACCGCGCTCACATCGGCTGCTATGGATGCAGCCGATAAGCTGGAGGAGTTTCCAGAGGAGGAAGCCAATCTGGGAGTTCCGCCACTCGACGACGTGGATCGCACCCCCAATGCGAATGATTATGGATCGTCATCTGTCAACGATTATTGGGATCATGCCTATGCCGAGGCACAGAAGCAGCCTCTTAGGAGCCAGCCGCCGCCGCCGCCGCAGGCAAGGCCGGCTAGTCCATCCGGCTCAACCGGTACTTTCGAGCAAGCAGAACTAGCCTTCGCTGATTTTGACGGCTCTCATTGTCCGCCCGATCAAGAAGAAGAAGAACAGGATGATTTCGCGCCACCTCTGAATGGCATAGATATGAGTCTTGTGGTACCCGAAGACTCCCCTGGGCGGCCAAGGATATCAAGGCCCATAGCCCCTACTGTTCAACCCAAATCATACATGGATCCTGAGACTGGAACGCAGATGATGTACTACCCAGCGCGTGTGCCTCTCATGCTTAATCTTCCGCAGAAGCTGTCGAAAAAGCCCAAGGCCAGCGAGCGGAACAAACGGAGGTCTCAAGTGCTGAGCACTATGCCAGAGGCTACACGCCAGTCTGCTAACTGGCTTCCGGAAGTTATTCCTGAGCCGCTTCTCGATCCATTGGGTTCCGGATCCAACTCGAATCTTGCTACTCCATCCGTACATTCCGATTACAATCCGTTATCGCCACCTCTGGCCGAGAGCAATCTGGATTTGACGCTCGGATTCCCCGGCGAGTCGGAGGCGCAACCGCGTTCTAATCCCCAAGGGAGGCAACGAAGAAGCGCGAAAGTCGCGTCTGTCTATGATGGGCATGTCCGTCATGGACCCCTCCGATAAACGCAACACACGGGTGTCGAATTTCGAAGCTCTGCCACCGCAGCTGCGCGCCAGTGCATTCTTCGACTTGCCATCCGAGTCTCCCGCGCTGGAACTGAAAGGCGGTTCTGCGTCAGCCACGTTGGATGACATCTTGAATGCCTCGGCTAAAGCACCGGTATATGCATTCACAGACCATGCTTTCGCTGGTCCTTTGGGCCACGAAGTCTATGGGACTGAGAAGAAACGCAAATCTCACATGAAGCGCACCAGTTCTGCCACTGTTCTGAATGCCAAAGATGTGAAAGAAGTGAAGGAGGTGAAGGATGTGAAGAAGCGAAGCTCATTTTTCCATCTTCGCACACCCAGTAAGCTGAGCATCAGCCAAACATCCAACAAGGATACCAAGAAGAACGCTGCTGTAGACGACGATCTGGATCATGAGTCAGATAATGAACGAACCAAACTCTCGGGCTCTGTCGACGGTGAACGTGTCGCGGAAGAGGATGACGAAGACGACGAGGAAGACGAAGAAGAAGACACCAACGAGGAGCTTATTTACAATGGGCCACCGACCACCCTTCTTGCCGAGCTCCAGATGCGGAAACATCAAAATAAGATGCGAACGCGACCCATTGCATCGGCATACCCCAACGGGATGCAGTCTACACTCCTCGAGTTAGATACAGTCGCGGAGACAGAAAGACGGAACCGCAAGGGCAAGAAGGTCAACCTTGCATGGGAGACCCCCGGCGATGATGCCGATGAAGATGACGAGGATCTTCCACTTGGACTTGTGATGGCGAAGAAAAATGGTGTTCACGATGCTCAAGCTGTGATCGCTGAAATGAATCGGCCCCTAGGACTGATGGAACGTAGGGAGCAGGAGGAGAACGAGCCCCTGAGCCGCCGCCAAGCCCGACTTCAAGGCCGGAACCCAGGTCCCATGACCCAGCGCAAGACCATGACGTCGCTTGGTGGTGCTCTCGGTATGGGTGGCGGGTATGGTCCTTCTCCTTCCAACTCGCGGCTGGATCTGTCAGCACCCGCGGATGACGAGATTGAGGGCGAGAGTCTGGGTGATCGCATGCGCCGACTGCGTGCGAAAGAAGAAGGCGACGACCTGCTCCCTCGTGCCAGACCTGTCAGCATGGCATTTACCACGGAACTTTTCAGCCAACTCGGAGACACGTTCAAGGATGAAGAGAATGCCGACCCCCAAGATAAGGGCAAGCAGAAAGCTACGGCGCCAGTGGAAGAAGAAGAGACTCTGGGACAGCGCCGCCGAAGGCTGCAAGCTGAGCGCGAAGCCCGCGAGCGCGAAATGGGCGCTGGTGCCACGCTGAACCCAAATATGCCCCCTCCTGGCATTATGCCCAAGCTGGATAAGCGACACTCTCTCGCCGATGTTCTAGGCAACAGCAATTCCTCTCGCAGAGTCCTGAGTGACCCGAGGATGGAAGCGGAACGCGCCCGGCAGGAGGAGGCCTCTCGCTTCCGGCGGGACCAGGATTCGAAACTGGCTGCCCTCCGCTCGCAAATGCCTCAAAACCTGAGCTCGTCTCAACTGCCTCGCTCTGGTGCCTTTGGTGCCGGGCAATTCAATGACGGTACGGGAGGCACGGGCCTGAAGCGGCACAACCGTGTACCCAGCTTTGCGGCCCCACAACAAGCACCCGGCATGATGGGCAACAGCTATAACATGGCCGGTTACGGTGCACCAACCGCCGCCTATGGCATGCAGCAGATGCCATTGCAGATGAACGCGATGCCAATGGGCATGCAGCAGCCTGGACAGCAACACGACATGGTGGATCGCTGGCGACAGAGCATCGTGCCTTGATCACCACATCGAACCCAGCTCTCTTGAACACGAATCCTTTTGGCTGAGCGATCATGGGCGACAATTCACCCTTGGGCCCATTTTGGATGCACAGCTTCCGTTTCCTTTGTATTAGCGCGGCATTGTCTTGGCGTTGTTTGAAGACGGATATGCTTTGCGTATTCGTATAACATGGGATGCATATCGCGCGCTCTCTCTCGTATCTGGTACATACATAATTGCATAGCGACGTGGCGGCGGGAGAGGGTTTTGTTTTTTTGAATGCTCTATTAATAACTTCACATTGGATATATACGCCGAACAAGCTATATCACTATACACTACATACTGTAATACTGGGCGCGTTGTTTGTTAGAAAACCCTTTATAGAAGGATCCATGGATAGGTATGAAAAAACGCTAATGCTTGAGCTGAGATATCACGGCCAAGGGGGGAGGATAGAGAGAGGCGGCGGGGAAAACGTCCGGAATACATTATTCCCAATCATGATATTTGTCTACTGTCTTTTCAAGTCATCTGTCTGTCCCACCAAGCTAGCCAAACGTCTGTCTCATTGTTTGGATAACTTGAGACCCGACTGGCTGTTGGTGCTCAGATATGGTTAGCCCAGAGTTAGCCCAGAGTCTAGGTATGCTGTCAAAGGCACTTCTGCACAGCGCACGAATGTTTCACTGCACTTGCATGCCAAGTTGTCTGTCAAGTCAAAGCAGTACACCTGTCACTACCTAGTGGCATGACACACATGAAAAGAAGCATGTGAACTGGCTTGCGATGTCTCGTCCTCTCTCTCTCTCTCCCCCCTGTCTCTCTCCCCCGTTCGGCTAATTGCGGGGTTGGAAAGGCCGGCTTACGGAGAAGCAGAAGAAGAATCAAGAAGAAGAAAAGGAAGCAGAGACAAATCAAAGGATGCAAGGGAAGAAGGCAAATGAACGCAGATTGTATGTGGCATTACATCGGTGGGAGGGCAGGCCATGTAATAGGTCTTCTTCCCGTGCCGAAATGCAGCTTTCGCATTGATGAGTCCAGGAAGGAGTAGGCAATCTACTTTTCCTTCCTTACATACATGTACCTCACACAAAACACATCCTGCACACAGGCATATCCCGACCGAACACCGATGACTGCCAATTGCAGCAGGGAATTGGCCAGAGGACGAAAGATGGGGAAGACGCAAGCCAATCGGCTGGTTGATGATGATGACCGGCTAAAGTTGTCGGGGATGAGCGTCAGCCACTGTTCACTGTCAGCCAGACAGGCAAGAAGGTTGTTGAGGATGAGGACTTGAGATGACGACGGCCCGCGGCCTCATCATATTTAATCTGGCCGTTCGCATGTTGACGTGGGATATACGCACTGATGCGCGATCGACCTTGCTCTTGCTTCGGCTTCCAGCACCATTTGATTACTTGACAGGTGAACATGTAGAGTGGCATTGCCCGAGTGAGCATACGGCAGACGAGCTTCATTTAATCTCCACTGACAACCGTTGTCCTCCCCCAACGGCCTGTAGTGGCAGGAGGGGACGAGACAAGCCCTGTGGGGTTGTAAGCTGGTAGGCGAGAGGGCCTGGACGAGTCCACCGTTGCCGTACGGCACAGCACTGTAGCAAAGTTCCAACTGTTTTCTTTGCATATATGCATAGACATCAGCAGAGTTCACGTATTTATATAATCCAAAGGTTAACATGAAACTTGCCAAACGGCCGACCCATCTATCATGTGCATTGCCGTTTCCTTGCTTTTACTAACCCCATTCCCTATTCTGGAAAACGGTCCATATTGAGGCCGGGTGACCACCACTAGGTTACTAGGTAGGTGGATGTCAAAATTCATGTTAATAGAGAAAAGTACTATACATTCGGGAGTTGCCGCGGGTCGCCTCCAAGGCCCAGTCCATCAATCAATAGAGCAATCACTATGTACGACCAAGGAGCAGCCTAGGGATCCTTCTCGGAAGTCGGAAGTCAGCAGACTGAGGACGCGGAACAGCCATCATCATCATGTCCCGCCAGTCAGTCGGTCAGTCAGAAAGTCGGAGAGAAGGGTAGGCAAGTGTGTACGTAGGCAGGCAGACAAGATGGAGGGAAGAGGAGGAGAAGCTGATGACAAGTACAACCGCCCCCCACCAAAACCGGGCTGTTTCTGCAGTTTGGTGGGCGTACCCTGCCAGTACTTATTATTTGCTTACTTCTTTCTTCCTTTGCTTTCACATCAATGATCGAACCTGCATTAAGGTTCCCTCCTCAGCCCCTCCTTGGGTCCTTGTCCTGCTGCTCGCCTACAACTAACCCTCCAAGGCTCCAACCCTCTAACCCTCAGATCCCCCTCCAGACTAGCGGAGGTGGTCCCGATGCATGTCTTAGGTGGGTGGGCTCATTGCCTATCAACAGAGTTCGTCCATCTTGCCATTTATTTATTCCTTTTGTGACATGACAGCACAATCTGCATGCCTCTTTATTTATTCCCCCTCCTGCGAGGCAACAACCTGCAGCTCAACTTAAAAGAGGCAGCAGCAGGTCAAGTCGGTCCGAGGCTTGGGCGATACTACCTTCAACTAGCCGTCGCCCGTCCTCTTCGGCTTTAAGGGTCGCTGCTTTCGCACTCATCGGTCGCCGGTTGTTGGTATTGGTATCGACCACATGCCCCAGACCCAGTCAATCCGAGAGATACAGAACTCGGCCCAAATCGACCTTCTCGCATTCCCTCTCTCCCTCTCTGTGGTCTATTTCTCCGTGGTGTAACAGAGCGGACGACGCGAGCCAGCTTCCGAAAAAAAAGGGCGGGCCAAAAGGAAACCTTGGTAGAAACGGCAGGCTCCTCAGCAATGCGGCATTCTAGGACCCAATTTCTCTGTCAGAATAAGAAACCACTGTTGTTGTCCATTTCACCCGGTGCCAGCTCAACAACCTTCTTTGCTTCGCATTTCATTCCTACGCCCGTAGCGGTTTTCTCGTCGAGCGGGGTGGGAAATCCTGGATGAAAAAGAGATTTCCTGCTTTTCCGCCCGAGGTTACGCAGGCCAGAATCGAAATTTATCCCTCCGTTGCTGCCGGAATTGCGAAGCCTCACTTTATCGTATTCACCACAAAATTTCAACACAACCTCTATTGCGCCTGACCTACGGGCGCTGTTCTCCGCAAGGGAGAAACAGATACATATAACGCACACCAAATCCAAATCACCCCAACTGGCTGGTCCGGGCACAAGAGCAGCAATGTGTCGCATGGTGATCTTTACCGGCTCTTGTATCAAATGCGGTCGCTACTTCACCTGGACCGACCTGACGCAGGAGCTGCCGTGTCTTGAGGCCAAGAACACGGGCGTGTTTGGGTATTGTCAAAGGGGGCGTACACGGACGAGCACCAATTCGACCAAGAGTGCGACGCCTGCGCCGAGGACGAGGACGAGGACGAGGGCGTCGGCGACGTGGATACGAACTCGTCCGACGGGCGCGCCGGCAAGGACGACAGCCACCGAAAGAAGAAACGCCAAAGGACGAAATGAACGAGGGAAGAACGGCGATGCCTATTTGATTTATTGGTGCCAAATTGAAGATACCCCCGAGAAGAACTCGGCTGCTCATAACGATTTAATGCTATATATTGTACGATACTGTTCTGTCCGATTTCCGGCTCGCGCCACGCAGCAGCTTACGAAAAAGTGGCATTTCCAGCCGCTCGAAGCGTGAGAGCCGTCAGTCGATACTTGGCAATACCAACTTTATGTGATTCTATTCTATTACACCAGCCCCGATTCAGATCACATGCAGTCATATCGTACGGAAGGGCTTCGTCGCACCGCAGCGTTGTCAACGACTGCGACATCCAATGACGCGACCATCGCAATCCCATTGCATAGAGGAGAAGTCCTCCGCCGCGGAGAAGCAACTTTTTCCCGTGCGAGTTTACACGGGGTAAGGGAGGAGGATTGGAGCAACTCATGAGATGCATTGCTCCGTACCGCGAGCGACATGGTCCACAATTGAGTGTTTGGTCAGCTTGAGAGCATGTTGCACAACATCTACCGTACAGCATGTAATGCATACAATACCTACTACTACTGCTCGCATCTGAGCCTTACTGTAATAATGATACCCAGTATAACTTCAGATGCGACAATGTTTGGAGCCACTCCAGGTGGTTGGCATGGATGCCGGAGTCGATCATTCTTCCCCCCATGGGGTGTTTAGAGCGGGTTTCCATCCCCGTCAATGCCGGTCTACTGACAAAGCATCAATAGGAAGCAAACTTGGACATTTCGTCACCGTCGCGGGAAAACAACACGCGATCCCAGCACCTCTCCGACAGAGGGCAGGAATTGGCTTAGACGGAAGACGCCCCTCGCTAGCAATTGTGTTTGTTTGCTCGCTCTTCAGTCCCCATTGCCGTTTGCTACTGCCGTTAGCGCCACTGGCCACTGGTCACTGGTTCTTCTGAATGGTTATTCGTTTCGCGAGAGGATCAGTAGCAAGTCTGCCTATGTCTGATTCTTGTCAAATCCCAGAGATACTTCCACCTGAGCAATTTGGCAAAAGTCTGAGCTCAGGTTCCTGTCAAATCTCGGTTCCTATACACCCCCTACAGGAAGTAGATCCTCATCCCTAGGTCACTAGTAGCCACTGTGGGTTGCTCGTGACTGGCCCGGCGATCTGGACGAGAAACAAACAATGGGGCATCGTGCCATCGAAATCCTGGGCTCACGATAAGACGTTTCTTGCTTTTACGAGATCGTGCTCAACTTTTCTCTTTTTCGGACGAGATTCCCCATGTACGAGCCCTTGGCGGAGTATCGTCTGTCTAGCTTTGCACTCATCAATGGCATAGCCACGATCAATGCCGTTTATTATAGGACTGCATGGTCCGCAATTGAGGACAGCCCTGCGGCCTCTTGGGCTTCTCGAGTTTGAACCGCACTGACTTGACTCAGCCCAGGAAGCGAGCTGCTATCTATCCCAGTCTTAGCCATGTGCTCCGGGTCCAGAGCCGCATTTCTGCCCATCTGCACCCAGGCACCGAGCTATGTAGTAGCTTGGCAGATGGGGGCCGATGCCAAACGCAGCGACTTGTCATTGTTCAAGCGCTCGCTACGATGCATCACTCGTTGCTTGAGATTCCTGCACAGAGCAAGGCCTGAGACAGACTCGTCTTTTGACAGGACTCGCAGTAAGCCTGCCGGGCTTTTCGCTGACTGGAAGCCTCAAAAGTTCCTAAAAGACCAATTCAGCGAATTTTTCGCTCGCTGAATTGACGCAAGTAAGAGGAGCTATTGGCAGGGTTACAGCAGATAGTCCTGGAGGCGATGCCTGATAGGGAAAACCAACCCCGGTCAGAGCGGGCTTTGCGAGATTGCAACTGGCATGGTACCTGAACCGGGATTGGCGACCTACCTACTTAGGCGACTCGCGAAAGTAACACACCATGACATCGCCTGAGAGGTGACTTTCTGCTGGAACACTCCGCACACACGCTCTCTCTCTCTCTTTTCTTCGTTCTCTTCGTCCCTCCTCTTTTGCTGGCACGCAAGCCTTGGCGGCCGTCCGATCATTATCATTCAAAGAGTCTCGCATCATCACGGCGACGACAACAACAACCGCGAACGACAATCAGAAAATCGGCAAGGGGAGCAATGGGACCCCGGCAATGCTAGTTGTGGCTTTTCTATGGAGAAGACGGACCGTCTAGGCGACCCGCCACCACCGGGGGCGGCCGGCCAGCAAATGCCATGAGCACGTCGCTGCCGCCGCCTGTGGCCAAACAACCGCAGCTACCCCGTCACCAAACGAGAGAAGTCAGATCCCCCGCCGCCAGTAGCAGGGTCGGCGGCGGCGCCAAGAGGAGGAGCGGCGACACAATCGCCGCCGGTCGAGTTCCGAGGTTTTGATTTCTTCACGAAGCGCGAATTCAATGAATTAAAGTCGGCCTCGGAGGCCTACTTTGCCCCAGCGGCCGCTGCCTCTTCCAGGGCATCGAGACGGCTGTCCCGGGCACTGGGCCCTGCGTCGTGGCTGCGCGACCCGACGCCGCCCGAAGTACCGCCCGAGGGCTTGCCTCCCGCGGAGGGGCGGTTCCCCATCCCCATGGGCGGCAAGAACGAACTGCCGCCCTTGACGAACGCATCCGATACGTGGAGTAGAAAGTCAACGACCAGATTTTGTGGGCTGCGGAGGTCGAGGTTCTGGATGATTATCGGCCTCCTGATCGGTCTGGTGATTGTTGTCGTCGCTGTCGGCGTCGGCGTAGGGGTGGGGAAGAACGCGTCTGGGTCATCATCGGACGCCGCCGGGGCCGTGTCAAGCGGGCCGTCGTCGACCTTATCCCACCCCACGTCAACAGCTACCACCACGGCGACGGCAACGGTCAGCCCAACAGCGACGTCGACCTCGACGTCGACCAACCCGGCCGCCACGGCAGGCAAACTCGACTGCCCCGCGGCCAACGGGACGGAGTACATGGTTCCTGGCTCCAACAAGCGCTTCCTCCGCGTCTGTGGCGTCGACTACACCGGAGCCAGCGGGGGCGTCGATCTGAAGCAGGTCACGACGCAGAGCATGCTGGACTGCATGACCAACTGCGCGGGCACCTACGGGTGCACCGGCTGCGGCTGGGGCTATATGGAGGGTGACACGGGCTACGAGCACCGGTGTTGGCTGAAGAGCAAGCTTATGAAGTCTCACGAAACCGATATCAACTGGTCCTTTGCTGTGTTGCTTTGAAAAGTGTTATTACCCTTATTATTTATTGATATATATTTTATTTTTATTCTATCGACATTGGAACTAGGGGAGTACGATACGAAAGGGGTAGACTAGTACACTAAGATGCTGAGCCAGTGGCGGCCAACGTGGTGGTATGTTCGCATAGCGGCCAGAAGCAATGACAACACAATACCCTTTGGTATATCGAAATAGCCCAGGGCACACTTACAACTCAACAAGAGCATGCAGCCCGCTAGCTCCGGACGTGACTACTTGCTGAAGCATGACAGCAACCTATCGAAACGTGGCCGGGACAAGTGAAACTGGCTTTCTCAGGATTGATACAGGTATGTCCCTTGTGCTTGTTTGGTTTTCATGTTTCCAATGTGAGTGTGAACGATCAGTGCAAGTTATGACTGGTACCAGGCATTCCCGGGGCTGCGACACCATTTAGATGCTCTTGGAGGAAGTCGCTAACGGGTGACATCATAATCTCCCTGGTTACGAGTGGAAAAGAAAGATCGTGATATCAGTATGGAAATTCCCAGACCTGGGGTCAGAGCCACACCATTCTGTTCGGAGTGTTCCAGGCCCCATGTTCATCTCCAAAAATTGGGCTGATGGTGGAAACGATGATGCTGATCTTCCGTCATCCCATGGGCTTTCGCCGCACGAGCCCTCGTTCGTCTGAACTTTGGCGATGCGACAAGACTCGACACGCGTATCGTCTCCTCGCGCCTCGGCCATTTCGAGTGAAGGTTCCTTCGATTTCAATTATCCACTGGATTCCACAACCAGCAATTGCCAGAAAAACGAATTCTAGTAATACAGTCCATTGTATCAGGAAACTAATGGCGCCCGCGAAATCAAAGGAGGTCGCGAAGCCTAAGGCCGGAGGACAAAACACCACGGGCGGCAAGAAGCGGAAATCAGCAGCAGCAGAGCCGGAGCTCACGCTGGAAGAGGAAATTGCTGCCTACAAGCAGGACCTCAACGATTTCATCAACCCCGCGTACTTGGCCGACTTGCCCCTGCCCTCGGCGGTCACGACGCGGAACCGCCTCAACAAGCTATTTGACAGGGGTATCATGACCAAGGCCGAGTTCTGCCGCACCGTGGGGACCAACAGCAACACGCTGAACCGCTTCCTCGCCCAGACCGGCCCCGTGGGCAGCTTGTCGGGGAGCTCCGTCTATGGCAAGGCCTGTATCTGGTTTCAGCAGCGGATTGAGGCTGGGCTGAAGATGCCGGATGTGAGGAAGCGGCAGAAGAAGGCGGCGGACGCGGCGGCGGCAGCAGCAGCTTCTACTTCCGCTTCCGCTGGGGTTGAGGACTCACTACCTCCGTCTCCTTCGTCGTTGTCGCGGTCGCCCTCGTCCGAGGCGGCCACGGCGACGACCAAGGACGCCTCGGCTAGGAGTAGCAATCGCAGCAGCAGCGGTTCCCTCCCCGACATCACCGAGATCCACCTCGACGGCGAGGAGGACGACGCCGTCCCCATCTACGACACGTGCGACGAGGTCCGGCGCAAGATCAGCGCGCACCTCCGCAAGACGCCCGGCCTGACCGAGGCCGAGTTCCGCCGCACGCTGTTCGCGCAGCTGCACAAGTCCAAGGGGAAAGGGATCCAGTCGAAGCAGCTGTCCGACTTCCAATGCGCCCGGGGCTCCCGGGCGGGCATCCAGTCGTGCGTCTACTACGCCGCGTACGTCTACTTTGAGAAGCTGCGGCTGGCGCGCGGGCAGCCCGAGAGCGAGCACCGCGAGATCATGGAGGATCTCTACATTGATGGGATTGATCGGAATGTGAACAGCAGGACGAGGTGAGTGACGGTCCAAATTTGATGACCTTACGTGCTCCCACTCTCCCCAACTACCGAATTTCCCTTATCGCCGACTTGAACACAACGCCCCAACCCACACGAACTTGTTCATATCTTACCCTGAAGCCTGAATCATGCATCGCTCACGCTTCGAATCTGGTTAGTTTTATTACCTCTTCCAGCAGCCGTGGGATCTGCTTTGACGAGTTTGGCCAGGCAAGGACGGTCTGGTAGTAAGGTGACTTGGCTTCGTTTAATGATTCGACTGCGGACCAAACACAGGTTCTCCGTTGTTCTATTGCCGTGGGAGGGCAGACGACTTGGCTCACAGTGACTGGATGCAGACAAATTGGAGATACGTTAACTATGCTTTCTTCTTCTCTTTTCTGGAAGGAATCACAGGAAGCCAGACAGCTGGCGCAGTGTAAGATAGTTCCGCCAAATCAGGGGTGTGTGTTACCGGAGTTGTACCGTATGAGCTCTAGATTGTTCGGATCAGTATTGGCACTTAGGCTACTACTTGAAAATTGGTCCCGAGTATGGATGGTTGTTTCTTGGTGCTATTATCGTGCTGTTACAGAGATCGCATAACATCTTTTGCTACAAAATAGGGGGCACTTCCAGAACTACCATGCGGCGTCCACGATCAAGACTACGTTACCACGGTATATTTGCTGATTTCTCCCGCGGCCTTTGGGGCGCGTCATGGCCACCAAACTGCCATTGTAAGAAGGCGAATCTGAAAGGGGTTGGTGACAAGTAGGTTTGCAGCGTCTTCTATACGTTTCAACTCCATTGACCCAAGCGAGCAGATATCCAAAGTTGGGTGCCCGACCAGATGTTGGAGTGTGCGAAGTGTAACTCTAATGGTCTGTATCTTCTATGATTTTGACACCCTATATGGTCGTGTATAATATTGTCATGGCCTTCAATGCCCAATAGGCACAATTGACTTTGGCACATGAACATCCAAATCGCCCGACTAGAAGCCAGCGTATATGGAGATTATCGATTCCATGAGTATTATACTTTGGCCGTTGGACGGGTGGCCCCTATTCTTCGAAAGGCTATACTATTGCACTGTCCGGCCCGAGTTTTCAACGTCTTCTCCGGAAAGTCCGAAAAGGCTTCGGAGATGGCTTCAAATTTGGAAATGTCACATACAAAATCCCTCCTCTGGATTTTGAATTTCAGGGTATTCTACATATCCATTCAACTCAAGTCTACTTCTCAAGTCCTGGGTTGCACTTTGTCGACCATCAGCCTCGATCTGATACCACTATCATCACCAAGCCGACTAAATAGGCCGAGAAACTCTCGTAAGTCATGACTCTTCATTCGAGACTATCGTCAGTTACTGTCGGAGCATACTAATCCATCAGGCTCCTTGTTAGCGTCAAGATCCCACTCCCCATCCACAACAAACATGTCTGTTCAAACTGATGACTCCGGCTGGGAATTCCTCTGCCCTATCTGGGTCGATAACCCCACCAATCTCCTAGACAATCTCAGCTTCTACATGGTCGACATCATTACGAAGCTACGCAACGTAGATCGGAAGTATTCGCTCCCGAAGGCCTGGCTCGGCAACAATCTGAGCCCCTTCGAAAGAGCACAGGTTATCATGCAGCACATGGACTTCAAGCCGTGGGTGTCCGATACCAAGGGAAGAGTTTGTCGTTCGCCTCAGATCCTGCCTCAGGCCCGAATTCATCACGGAACATGAGGACGAGGTGAACTACCACTACCACCGCGTCCTCACGGAGGTCCCCCGTATCAACAGCGACCATACCAACGTCGAAGGCCTGCGGAGATGTCTCGAGCTTCGCTCGTTCTTCCAGACTGTCCTATCTCTCATTCTCATCAAGGAAGAGGAAGAGGAAGAGGAACGACCCGTCAGTGTCAACGACGATGACGACAACGACGACGACACTTACATCCACCACCGAACCTCACGACGCTCAACGCCGGGCAACAGCAGCATGAGCAGCAGCAAGAGCAACAGCAATAGCAATAGCCGAGGCCCTTACTGGGGTGAAAGCCCATTGGATTCTATCATGGACTTGCCGCTCATGCAAAAGTACCGCGATCAACTGAAACTCCAACCCGATCCCGATATTGTTCAATACCCAGATGAGCCGATGGGAGGTCCTCAACTTCGACGCCACCATCGACATCCACTTCCAAAGCAAAGACAACAGCCGACACGCACAGGTTTCGACCTCGAACCACGCGAACAGCAGCTGCAGCAACATCGCCAAGTAGCCGACAACGATGCTTGTTACGTGGAGCAGTCGACGGGGGCACTTGGCTCGAACGACACGGCATCACCGCCAAGTACGAGCCCAAGCCCAAGAGCCACGCAACCCCTTTAAGCGGCTGGTTCGAAAGATCAACACGTGGCTCTGCGCCGAGAGCGTTACTACCGAGTACACCATGCGTCGGGGCGGAATATCGGAACGGGAAGATGCCAGGTTGAGGTAACAGGGCCCCTCCTATCGAAGACCGGGAAGAGGACCAGTATCTTAGTCTCATTGGAGTAAGTACCACTCAATCTGTCAACATTGGTGTTTCCCAAGCTTCACTCCCGTGCCAGCCTTAGCTAAGATGTCGGGTAGGTGTGTAAGCTGCACTTTCCGTGCTTGCTGCCGTAACAGACAACAAATGATCAGGTAGCAAGAGTGCTGGAATGCTCCTTCCTCCTGCACACCGAGAGTTCTGTAATCAACAATTGCGCGTATCGTGCCACTTGTGCCACTTTGGGATTGAAATCAACCAGCAGATCTGACATTGATTGATCTAAGGTTGTCTTTAGGTAAGCAGTAATTGTGAAGCCATTTTCGATCAGTGCCTGTGCCACCGTCATTGCCTCAATTGAGCCCATTCTGTGATGGGCCAAGAACACGAAAGCTGATGTGTCTCAAGACCAGACAATAGTAGCCTTTTCGCCTGCCACAGGCCAGACTGTTGAATCATCTGACAACCGTCGGTTGCCTTGCTGGATAGTTTCCTCTTTCCTTGTCAGTATCCGGGCTATAACTAACATCTTCCAGTATCTTCCCATCGAGGAAGACCTCCGAAAGCTCGACCTACCCATCTTCATTCCGCGATACTAAGCTACAACGACACATGGCCAGCCACTCGGACCCGGAGTTCGGCTATCCCGTACTTCCAAACCAAGCATCTCGGGGGTTATTTCAATCCTTTTTTTCCTGCGTGGAATGACGGCTTGCAGGTATGGCTCCATAGCAACTGTTCTTCTCAGTTGCAGGATTACCAACACGGGAAAAGCGCTTACGGCGCGATCGACTGCCTCCCTGGACAATTTACCCGAGTTTCGCAAAGCCGAGATGGCCGTCTCCAGCGTCATCTTGGGTCTGATACCCGTCGTTATTCAGCAGCTCGGCGCCACCACCATCGAAATAGGGGCGCTGTCGCTAAGGCGACCACTCTTGGCCGCAGTCCTCGCTCTGGGGTCGCCGGCCGTTATCCCGAAACGGGCGAGCGACTACATGCCTCAGAGCGTAGGTTGGGACGGTCGCAATACCAGGCAGGTCCCCACGGGCAGCAGCCAGGCCATGCGGAAACACGTTTATGGCACGGCACCTTACACTATGCGGTATACCCGATCGCCCTGGCGTCACTGGGGAACGTGGCCTATCTGTCTTACCAGCTCGGGTATCAGGCCGTCAGCGCCTTTGCTGTGGGAACCACCTTCCTCCCGATGCTTTGGGCCTTCCTCGCGCTACTGATCCATGTAGTTGGCGCTTCCGCTCTCCACCTCCGCTATGAAATCCGGCCGGCAGACCCAACGACCATCGGCAAGGGACGGATGGCAAGGTGGCTGGCGAGGGAGTTTGCCTACCACTACAGCAACAGCTCCCGCATCCGGCTAGATCTCGCCGGGGGCTGGAGGGAAGTGTGGTTCGAGGCCGTCACCTGGCTGCTGTATACCGCCACATCGGTGCACCTGGCGTTCGGAACCATGGTCCTCGCCAGCCTGCTGTTCATCAGTATCGCGGACGCCACCACGATACTGGCTAGGTTCATCGCTAGCACCATCGTCAACCGGCTCATCCTGGTGTACGAGTTTACGCGGATTCAGCAGCTGGGGTTCGTTTTCAGCGTCGACGTGCCGTAGGCAGGAACGATAAGATATACAACCGCGCGATGCCCAATTAAGAAGGGGGGTTGGCTGAACGCGGGAGGTGTGAGGTTCGATTGGGTCTTCTCGACTACAGGTGCCCCCCTAAAAGATTGTTAATTTTTTAGACCAGACGTACTTCTAGATAATAATAACAGACGGAAAACAGACTTTTTAACGCCACATCGAGCCTTCGGTGTAGCTATATATTGGTAGAGTTATTTTATTAGTGTTTTAAGTAATTGATTTTTATTTTTAATATAAAATGCGAGGAGTTTTAAAGATAAAAGGGAGGATTTATTAAGTATAATCTCTCGATAACTAACGCCTTTATATAATTACCGGTTAATTATTTTTTAAGCTTTACTTTTATATATTAATATTATTACTATATTATTACTATATTTTTACACTTTTAATTTAATAATAGTTTAATTTATTTCTTATTAATTAAATAAATAAATATAGTAATTAACTTACGTTAATTTACGTTAATTTACACGTTAAGTGTAATTTTACTAATAAACTATAATATACATAACTATAAGGATTAAAATTTAACAATCTTTCAAAGGGTAACATGTAAGTAAATACACGTCAAAGCGACATCAGCGCTTCTGGTTTAGGTTTTCCTCACCAACCTTGGCCAAACTGTATGCAATATATCCCCTTGATGGCGAAGGTGCTGCATTCCGTGAAATCATTCTCGTAAACGATGGACAAGCCGGTTTATCCAATTTCATGGGCCCAGATGCGAAAAGAAATATCCAAATGAGGCAGGTGCTGCTGTCAAGCTATGGGTGACACACTTCCACACCAGACAAGCTCGCCAATGATCTCGAGCCATGCTGTCGCACACACTCTCGTATTCCCCTCACCGGCCTGTGTCCTCCGATGTGACCCCATCCGACTCTACAGGAGTAGGAACTCGAAAGATCTTCCTGCTCAACATTTATATCGGCTCCAACCCCGGATTTAGTCCAGAATGGACTACCAGTGCCAATTCATAGCACATAGACACATTGTTCGGCATACAGGTATCATCTAGCCACTTCCACTCTTGTTGCAAGTCCATGATGAAGTAGATTACGGCAATGTTCTTGGTCTATTTCTCGACCACCACCGCTGCCCTCTCGCATGTCTCGGGTCTCGATTCCAGAGCTGAACGTTCCGTGCGCAATCTCTCTTTGCCAACACCCGCAAGACTTGCGCTTACATGAACAACAGGAGATCTGCAACGGTATCAACCTCACCGGCCAATGTGAGGGCGTCGCGTTTGATACGAGCTACTGCTACCCACTGCCGGCCTTCTACCTCGGACGTCCAGGCCTTTCATCGTTCCGTGGCAAGGCGGGCACGTCTTGTATGTTCTGGGAGTGAGTCAAGTCCCCTTTACATCAACAACCTTCTGGCTTCTCGTCCCTCCTCTTTAACATACAATGGCTAACTTGGTTGTCCACAAGCCACGAGCATCCCGGCTGTAGAGAGGAGAGAGCCTCGATATCGCTCCCACGAACGGTTCCACGCCGGTGATGGACTTGACGACTTACTACGTGTGGTACGTGGCTTGTGTTGAATGCGATACCTGTCTTTGAGGGGACGGTATGCATCTTGTTTGTTTCTCGCCAATCTCGAAAAACAACACCACGAGCTGGCGGAACTCTAGTAGTCGCATTGGACAGATAGTCAGCTCACGGCCAAATGATACATAATTTGAAATCATTATATCTGAATTGCGTAGCTTGTTCCTCGTATACTCTTGGATGTCCTTTTGTGTGAGGATCAGCTGTTAGTTAGAGGAACGGAGTCTGAAAAAATTGGAAATGAAAAATGTGCTCCCTGGGGGGCTTGAATGCGGAGACCGGCAAAAAAGCGAAGGAAGTTGAGCAACGAACTCAACACGCCGGCTTTGTTCATGTATGTTTTCAGTTGAGTAAATCAGCTACTTCGCTATCAGAAACAGGTATTCTTTTGGCTTATGTACTAACTCTCAGAACCATTGCTTTGCTCAAAGTTGAGCTCGAATCTGGTGTTGAAGGTTTGGCACGTTGCTGGCTCACTTAAACTCAACCCCCTTTTCCCCATACCCCACATATGCTCTGGGCTTCGGTCCCGAACCAGCGGCACTAACCCCCGGACCGGGCATTGGGGAAACGCCAGGATGACCTCATGACAGGATCACCCTCCATCGGCGTCTTGACAGCTGAGAAACTGCTGCTTCACAGCGCTCGGGTTTTGGTCTGAGACCTGCCGTTGTTCACATCTCCGACTTTGTGTCATAGACGGAAACCCAATACACCCACCCAATAGCAAGCAACAAGATGAGCAGCACTCCGCCCACCTTCCTCATCGTCGGCGCGACTGGCCAACAAGGCGGCGCCGTCCTAACCGCCCTATCCAAGCTTTTATCGGAAGGCCACAATAATGCCACGACCCCGCGCCCCAAGATCCTCGCCCTAACGCGCTCCGCCCCGGACTCGCCCAAGGCTCAGGCCCTGACGTCCAAGTACCCAGTCCTGGACCTGACCGTCGTGCAGGGCGACACCAAGGACCCGGAGCCCATCTTCGCGGCGCACCCGGACATCGGCTCCGTGTTCCTGTACACGATGCCGCCCGACGAGGAGGCGCAGGCGCTGCCGCTGCTGGACCACGTCTTTTTTCCCCGGACAGCAAAAGCAAGGTCCACCATATCGTCCTCTCGTCCGTGGACCGGGGCGGCGACGCCGCATCGTGGGAGAACCCGACCGAGGTCGCGCACTTCAAGTCCAAGCACGAGATCGAGGTGCGCCTCCGCGACTTTTGTACCCAGAAGGCGTCTCAGAAGGTCAAGTACACCATCCTCCGCCCCGTGGCCTTCATGGACAATCTGAACCCGGGCTCCTTGTTCGGCCCCGTCTTCGCGAGCATGTGGTCGACGATGCCGGCGGAGAAGCCGCTGCAGCTGGTCAGCGTGCGGGACATTGGGCTGTTCGGCGCCAAGGCACTGCTGGCGGGCGCGGACGGCGATGATGGCAAGTGGTCGAACAAGGCCATCGGGCTCGCGGGCCAGGAGCTCCGCTTCGAGGAGGCACGAGAGATCTTCCGTCGGGTCAGCGCGGGGCAGAAGGAGATGCCGCAGGCGCCGTGGATCATAGGAAAGGGGGTGCGGTGGGTCATCGGGGAGGTCGGCACCATGTTTCGGTTCTTCGAGGAAGAAGGGGTAAGTAGCGGAGAACAGCCCGAATGCATCCTTACTTATCCAATCCCTTTTCCAGATGAGGCTTGGCTTTGAGTCACGTCAAATTCAAAAGCTAATCTGCGTTTCTCTAGTATGGCGTTGACATCGACGCTCTGCGGATGCAAGAGCCAGAACTACAAGATCTTGAAACCTGGTTAAAAGAAAGCAGTAAGTTCGAGTTTGATGGCGCGGCGTGAGATGGCGTCGGTTTGGACTTGGAATCCGGTCAAGGGTGGTAATTGGATTCGTAAATGGTAATACTCGATTGAGTAGATCAGTGTAAATCGAAATCGTGTTAATTGCGCACATTATCCAACGTGTTTGTTTCAATAAGGTATCGCATGTCCACAGCAGCTGGTACTGTATAGGGTATCTTGAAACAAGTCGTAAAAGAAAGTGATCCGCCCTCCACCGAGCTGCCCGGCAGCCCTTCTAGGTCCCCGAAAACGATCGTCGGTGTAATCACCATATCCATCCTGGTACATTGGGTGATGTCGTCGGCACATCGAGGCATCAATCTATTTTACGCCGAGCATTCGGAGGCCCGTTATGATTTAGCTGCTGCGGCGTCCGTACGGCTCGAATGGAAAGATAACACTGATGATGGCCAAGCCAGCAAACAGAGCCGCGCAGACGTAAATGGGTGCGGTGGTGGCCGTATTCGCCGTAGTTCCAACCACGGCGGAGATGATACCCATCACGCGATTACATGCGACCGCGATGCCATTGCCAGTTGCTCGATGGGCAGACGGTAGCACCTCGGGCGTGTATGCGTACAGCGTGCCGTAGTAGATGTTGAGACAGAACCCAATGGCGCAACTGAACCCGACGTTCTGTGCAGGCGTGCTGACAGCGGTGTACGCGAAGAAGAACGTCATGGTCACCAGCGCGCCGATGGTCATGGTGTACTTGCGTCCCAGGAGCTTTTGATTGCACATCCAACCCGCCAACACAGGGCCAAAGATACCGGAGACGTTCGTGAGGGCGTAGTTCCTCCACGTATCGTACGTGCTAACTCCTTTGGTTGCTCCGCGGCTCTCCAGGTATTGACTAGTAATAAAAATGTTAGCATGCCGCTCATGAACTAGACCATTCGGGACCATACTTGAGAAAGACGTAGAATAGCGGATAGGCCAGACCAATCAGAGTCCAACTGAACCAGACTAAGCAGGTTGACAGCGCAATCTTCCTAGACCCAAACAGGCCTCTTAGATGGACGGCCAGTTCACCCAGAAAAGAGCGGTTCTTGCTATGACTCGACCGTATAGTGCCACACGCCTCCAGCCTTTCGAGCGTCAACGAGCACGGCCTATTGTACTTGGTGGCAAGGGCCCGTAGCCCTTCGATGAGCTCTGCGTCCTCTCCGATGCCAAGAAGGTATTTGGGCGTCTCCTTGAGCCGAATGATGGTGATTCGCAGCACAGACATGACAAACACCAAGGCACCGGCTGTGAACATGGTGTAACGCCAGCCCCAGTTCGACGCCTTGGGGCAATTATCGACCGAAGCGCAATTCCACTCGGCGGGAACTAGACTGAATGTTAGTCAGGCGGGCGGTGGAGTTGACATCTGAAGGCGTACGAACCAAGAAAGCCCCAGGCGATAAAGCCGGTGATGGCCTGCCCCAGACCCCACCAGCAGGCCATGAAGGTCAATACCCATTGCTTCTTGGAGGGCAGGTACTCCAGGAAGACGGTGGTGTCTAGAATCAGATTACCACCTCCACCGAAGCCGACCAGGGCGATGAAGAAACCCAGAGATGGCCAATTTGGAGCAGCGCCAGCAACGATGGCAGCCGAAGAGCATATGAATAGAGATATATTGAAGGCCCCTAAACTGGAAAATCAGCTCCTGGGACGACTTTCAAAGAGTGCGTGGTGGGATGCAGACACCTTGACTCTGCTTTTGGAAGGGTCACTTACATTTACGCCCAATAATGTCGGCACTCATGCCCCAGAAGATAGCTCCAGTAAGCATACCAACTGGTCTCTTCGTCAGCTATCGTGATACATGGTGCATCATCTATCTCCAGCAGTTCGAAGGAGACTTGATGGGATGAGCGAGACCTACCGTAAACCGCTACTGTCAAACCAGCTGAATATCCCTTCTGTCCAAACTCCCTGAAAGCATAGGTCGAAATGACCGACTGCAGGAGCAGAATCAAGGAGTCGACACCGTAGCTGGAGAGGCTATCAGCGTTGCGCTTTCGGTATCAAATAAATCGGCGCATACTTACCCAAAGCCATTGAGAAAAAATAGCTTCCAGTGGTAATTGGTCCAGCCGATTTCATCAATTGCCTATATGTCAATGACAGTCAGTTCACGTATCCACCGTGCCAGCTAGATAGGTAAATGGCTTACATTGTTGACGAGATGCATCTTCATATTCAACGCCAGGTCGAGGTCTTGGAGAGCTAAAATGTCTTCTGCATCGGCCATCACCAATACATTGTCGCCATGAGGCGGGCCCGACTTCTCGACGTCGGCATTGGTAGCAGCATCGCCGCGCGGATAACCGTCCGGCGACTTCTTGTCGATAGCCGCCATGGTCTGGATGAGGTCAGAAGCGAGGGATCAAAGATCAATGAGCGATATTTGTTTCTTCAGGTCGCGGTGCGTGGTTACGACTCAGGCAAGAGGTAATGGCTGTATCAAGAAGAATAATTGATGCTGGGTTAAAGATGTTGCCTTGTCACTGGAGACTTCATAGGTGCGCGAGAGGGAAGGGAAGAAGCCAAGTTAATATAAGAACGCACATGGTTCATCATCGACGAACGTACGGGACTGGGTAAGGTTAGGTAGATCGCAAGAGGATAACGAATGAAGCGATTGGGTTCACCGACAGCAGCAGCCACCTACCTACCTACCAGAACCAGCTAAAGGCTCTTCCATACCGAGGGCAAGGTTGTCTCAAACACCCAGCCATTGACCTACATATCATCGTGCATGCAGGCAAGCTCGTTAGTCTGGTCAGACGGGACCCGTTCACATACCTCGACTTCGGACTGGGCAGCTTTTGCTAAGGTTCATCTGGTATGGCGGGTGTGACGTGCGTGCATGCACATGTACCACGCGACTGATGGCTCCCAGGTAGGCAGGCAGGCAGGCAGGCAGGCAGATGGATATATGCCATGCCAATTGCTGCTCAATTGCTCAGTTGCAATGACACAATGAAGGTACTCCTCTACGAGGCATCAATCCATTCCCTTACAGCCAAGAGTCTGCAGTGCGGAGTGGTCAGCCAATAATGTAGACTCCCTCTATCTCGAGAACAACTTCCGCACGCGACTATTGGTGAGAAGGTCGGGGTCCGAATGGGCAGAATGATTGGACGATGAAAGACGCAGAGAATATCGCAAACACGTACTCAATGGAGTAATAACCATGTATAGGTACATATGTAGATTAGACCGTGGCACTGCGACAGAAACCTCGGGCTTAAACTAGGTAATGGGAGATTTAGTTGCTCTGTACCTAAAGGAGCCTCTTTCCCCCTGCAGTCGTTATGTTGGGATGAGACTCGACCTACCTTTCAACACGTGCAAGGCTGCCAGTATCAACACCATCGAAACGACCTCAGTAGGGGTTTGAAGAAAACCCATATCCAGATCTACTCCTCGCACCACGTGCTCCCTGTCTGGCAATTGGATCAAAGTCACAGCCAGCGACCCGGCAGTTTGGCGTGAACCACCCATCCTTGGCGTTGATGTCAAGCTCGGAGAAGGAGCCGGTCGAGTTACGACCTCGTGGTCAAATAACGGCGCGCTATTGGTCTCCCGCCACTGCCCCGCCATGAAGCCTTTCAATTGACGACCCCCGAAGAGAGGGGGCAGCCAGGGTCACTCACGATTCACCAACACATCGGTAACTTGTTGGTCTCTTTTTCGACGGACTGCAGCTTGCAATGAGAGCTTGCCGGAGAAATGCTTATTCAAGTACTCCATTCCACGAGCCAATTGCCTGCTCGATAATGCAATGGCCAGCCGTGAGACGAACCGATGGAGTTGGTGTGATAGCTTTCAGGGGTGTTGCATAACTTGCCCTCCAAGTTGCCCGAATTGCATCATGACCCGGGGTAAGCATGTCGGCCCCTAGACCTAGATGGATACTATGTTAACCGATACGGCCAATTTTGTTTTGTTTTCAATAGTATCGGCATGCATTCAAGCAGAGCCCGGATGCAGATCTGCTGGGACACCTGCCCAATCTGCTTAGCTGCCAATTTCATCGTCCATCGATGCCGAGAAAACCATGCCCACGCAACACGACATGGCTGGCCGGCCTATATATACGAGGCCGGCCATTAGCCCCCTTCACGACCAGCAGCCAGATGCAACTCCATCGCCTGCAGAGCCATTGAAGAAATCGCACCGCTCGTCTCAGCAATGGTTCGTTCCGTAGACGTCGCGCTCCTATACGGGGCTGCGACCGCCTCGGCCGCCTTCACCGGCAACATGAACTACAATTCGCCCTCGCTGCACCACCCCGCTCTGGGGGTGTCCATAAGCAAGGTGGCCCGGCGGACGACGCCCAACTCGCCCTGGGACGCGGCGAAGCTCAAATTCACACACGGGATCGCCTCGGGCGACCCCTACGACGACTCGGTCATCCTCTGGACCCGCGTAGCCCCCGTCGGCAGCGACAACGACCAGAGCAACGTGACGGTCAGCGGGCACGTCGCCCTCTATGACCACGACAACGAGGCCTATGTGGCCAAGAGCGACGCGCCTGTCTGCGTGGACTGGAAGATTGGCACGTCGGAGAAGCTCAAGGGGAAGGCGGTCGATTCGGGGAGGGTGTTTACTAGTTCGGATGTCGATTGGACCGTCAAGGTCGAGGCGAAGCGGCTTAAATCTTTCACGACTTATTGTAAGTGAAGCTCCCTACTCCAATAAAGCTTGTGGTAGCATAGCTTACAGAGGGGCAGACTACCAATTCAACGTGTGCGATTCGAATAACGCGTCTCCTATTGGCCGGACCAAGACTATTCCTTCGGCAAAGGATAAAGTCACATCTGCGATCAAGCTAGCAATCTACTCTTGCTCCAATTTCCGTACGTCACCGACAGTAACGAGCATTTTACCTAAAGTAGCAACTAACAGCCTAATAGCGTTTGGCTTCTTCAATGCGTATGGTAATACCGTAAGAAAGGACTCGGTCGACTATGTTGTTCATCTGGGTGACTACATCTACGAGTACGGAAATGGTGAGTATGGCTGGGGCGACTCGATGGGGCGTATTCCCCTGCCCAACAAGCAGATCTACTCGTAAGCCCATTCCCTGATCGTGAACCCTTTATATCCTAAATAGTCCCCTGACTCAGTGAATGTTAGGCTATACGACTACCGCAAGCGCATCGCCACCTACAGGACAGATCTTGATTTGGTAGCGAGCCACCAGAACTTCCCATGGATTCCCGTCTGGGATGACCACGGTAAGGCCATCTTCACAGAGCCCAACACTTTGTTTTCCCATCATGAACCGAGCTAAATACTGCAATAGAGGTATCCGATAACACCTACCGTGACGGCGCATCCGGGCTCAACAACACGGAACAGTCCTTTGTCAGCGATGGCGGCGTGTCCGTAGACCAGCGTAAGATGAACGCCGTGCGCGCCTACTTCGAGTGGATGCCCATCCGCCAGGTCGACATGGACGACAACCTGCGCATCTGGCGCCAGTTCAGCTTCGGCGACCTGTTCGACCTGCTCATGCTCGACACGCGCCAGTACGACCGCTCCGTCACGGACCTATACTGGAACACCGAGTACGTGGCCGAGATCGCCCAGGACGCCGGGCGCTCCCTCATGGGGCCCTGGCAGGAGGCCTGGTTCTACAAGCGGCTGCGGGACTCGTCATCCCGCGGCGCCGCCTGGCGGCTCATCGGTAACCAGATCATTTTCAGCCGCGTCAACGAGTCCGCCGCCCTCGGGGCCGCGACCCCCTTTAACGGCGACGCTTGGGACGGGTACCAGTCAAACCGCAACCGCACGTTCGCCACGCTCTACGACAACAAGATCAACAACACCGTCTTTCTCGCCGGCGACTCGCACGCCTCCTGGGTCAGCGACCTCGTCTGGCTCGGCGAGCACGATTACGACGCCGCCACGGGCGCCGGGTCCATCGGCGTCGAGTTCGCCGGGTCCGCCGTCAGCTCACCCTGCCCCTTTGGCCAAAACATCTCCATGGCTGCCGCCGACGCGGCGTCCGCGTGGCTCACGGGCGCCAATCCGGAGCTGCAGTGGCAGGATCTGTATTACCGCGGCTATTACGAGCTGAGCATCGATTACGACGCCATCAACGCCTCCTTCTTCGGTGTCCCCACCAACCGTATTCGCCAGGGCTATGAGGTTTCGCTTGCCAACTTCACCGTGCTGAACGGTGAGAACGCGCTACATCGTTCTTCCGAGCCTGGTGCCGCTGCTGCTCTGGGTGGCGTGGTCGAGAGCGGGAGTCTCAAGCTGGGGCAGGTTAATCAGACGAACCTGACGCACGACACTGCTACGGGCGAGTACTTGTTCTACAATGGAGCTTATTGATATGGCTCCTATCAATTAAGGCCGAGCAACCACGCAGCTTCAGGTTCCTTATAGAAGAAGAAAGACGGCGACATCTGTATTGAGCCATAATGCTAATACATAATGAAATATTATCGAACAAATTCTGGGGTTTCGGCAGATGTTCCTATGCCCATTGCCCACAGTGTGAGTGTCAACCGCTGCCTATAAATAACGTTTTGATATACCGGACCCGAAGACTTGGTTAAAGTTCCTAACCGTTGGACTAGTAAACTGTATTTGTGCTGCTTTTATCATTTGACACCATCGGGTCCATTGTGAATGAATAATTACCCATCACACGTATCTTTGATGATACCTACCTCGTAAGGACCATCACACTGAGACGAACAAGGTGATGCTAGCTGGACCGGCTTGGCAAGGAATGGTGAAGTATCTGCTTAGATATACTCGGGCTGTTTGGTCGTATATTCAAATTGCATATACCCTTTGGGCTTCCAATACTCTTCAGGCATCCTCGTATCAAATCATGCATAAAGTTCCTCCTAGACGAGGTTCAAAAAGGGGGTTGTTCTGTCTCTCATCCGCTCACAGTATGATAAAATCAACTATTCCAGGCCAATTTGTCGCATTCAGCATCAGCAGACATGGATAACTATCTGCCTGGCCGGGCCCAGGGGGTTCTGTCTAGATGAAATTGGTTCCGTCGTGTCACGCTCGATGCCGAGAACTCAATTGTGCGATTGTCGAGCCATATATACCAATAGACTTGAGGGCATTCTCGGGTCGACCAGTCAACCCCCTATTCCAGCCCTGGCACAGCCCGAATAGGCCCTTGTACACGTCAGTCGGCTCGCTCAGTACACCGTTGACAGACACTCAGTATAAATCTCTTCGGGTCCAGCTTTCCACCTGGGCTCTGGGCCCGATATCACTCTTCATGGGTGCCTGATGCTGAATATTTGAAGCTTAATTCTGGAGAGGTATAGATATCTCCCATCCTCCAGATCTTTTGCCAATTCCTTTCCTGTCTAACAACCCATCACATTCACTACCTCTTGGTCCTATTGAGATCCTGCTTAAACACAATAATCATTTCCCAAGTTCATTCAGACTTCTAACCTGAACAACTTGTACTGCCATTACTTCACTCAAGGCACACATTACACTCTATTTACTCTTCATTCTGGTACTCCAATCTTTCGAGATCAGTCTTATTTTCATACACTATCAAACACCAGGGCCTTCAACTTGAACACTCTCCAGTGACCTTACTTCACTTCGAGGCACGGCAGGATCGTGACACTCTGACAATACTCAACACGAGGTCAGACTTCACTACACACTACTACTCACTACTTCTTCTACTACACACATATCAACTTCCCAAGATTGCTTCCCTTTTCCAAGGACCTTCTTCTATCACCAGCCTTGCCTCTCACAATGGCAAGAAGCTTTTCATGCGGGGACCGGCCACCACCACCCGTTCAGTCTTGAACAGCCGTCTCGTCTCAGGGAGAACGCCCCCATTCCTCCGGGGCGGCCCTCTCGTCGACTTGCTAGACTTTCTCAATACCCACTACGACGGCATCCGCCGCATCACCGCCCCGGACTCCCCGGACGAGTTCGATGAGATCCGCAAGGAAATCATCATACAGCTCGAGCGGCTCCTGGGCCCCCACGCCTACGACCTCTTCTACAAGCCTCAAGACCACACCGCCCGCGGCCTCTGGAGCCACCTCATGCAGTGCGTCGACGAGAAGCTGGCCCTCGGCCAGGACCACGCCCGCTGGAGCAGGCTGAACCCCAACAAGGTCTACGCCCTCCTCCCCGGGACGGGTCTGAACTACTCCTTCGCCCAACCCGGGCACGCAGAGGCCAACGTCGGCTACGGCGTCCCAGAGTGGATGGTCCGGGCCGTGCAGCGGTCGACAGAGATCCAATACCGGGCCAAGCCCGATCCCAGCCAAATCACTATCTCCATCCGCACCATCGAAAACTACGACAAGCCCCAACCCAAAAGCGAGCTGGATGATTGGCGAGAATATTGCCTCTCCGTGCGGGAGGCTATGCGGCCACCTCTTCGGATGCTTCATGCTTCCGAAGGGAACTACCATCCGATATCTGTGGGATGCCGAGACGCAGATGCACCTATGCCTCGAGTCGTCTCCACAAGCCTTCTTGAGCACCAAAGACTTCGAGAACAACAGGCAGTCCCAAGTCTCAGTCTGAATGCTCTCGATCTCCATACACCATCTACTCCAGTATACGATCCCATAGATCAACAACATGGCCACCACCACTCGATAGGCCTTCTCTTCGGGGAATGCATACCCTCCCACTTCACCACTCTCCCCAGCCATTCTGCTCTCCTGGACCGCATCAGCGACGAGGAGCTGGAGCAAGAAAACAAGGAGTGGCCCTCAGCCGAGGCAGACTGATACCAAGAGCGCTTCGCTTACGAGTCGAGCACTCTCGAAGGCTCCATATCGTACTTTACGGAAATGAGCCGACTACCTCACCACATCTTGTTCAAGATGGAAGACGTCACCTACGCCATGGCTCAGATATGGCTCGCGCAACAGAGAAGCGGACCCATCTACCAGAACTCGAAGACAAACTACTTCATCATCCTGGCCAACCTGTCCATCGCCGCGGAGCGTTTCAGCCGAGAAAGCTGCGGCCCCGAGGCCATGGAGAAGATCGTAGAGGCCACCAGAGAGCTACTGTGGCTGCGAGTCGGCATCAAGGAGTCCTCACCAGAACAGACAAACGCCACCTCCGCTCGCACCAGCAAGCAAACACCCTCCTTGGCAAAGGACTGTCGGATCATCCTCCGCGGTCTGTACAAAGCACACGAAGAGTTTGATCATTATCCAATGGGCGAGGAAGGCCAGAAGCTCCCCGCCACACGTCTCGTACAGAGAAATGGCCGAGATCACGGGCAGGAAGCAGCCTGCCAAGATGAATTGCCCACCCAAGAGCCAAATGGTGTTGTTCAGATAGTTGGGGAACAGCAGTTGTTGCAAATGGGGAGACTTGGAACAATGTTTGTGTTTGGTATTTTGGGTTTCATACTGGTTGACCACAAAGCATGGCGTTTGGAAATGGGATTGGGATTGGGATTATGGAGTTTGGGGATCAGGAAATGGGATTTTGGAGATTTGGGATTATGGGACATGGAACATGGGAGCAAAGTACTCTGCACACCCCTTGAAGGGCTCTGTTGGGTTTGACAGCTTCAAACAGGACTTGCATCAATAAAATATCAATATCAAATACTCGCTGGTTTGTGGTTCGTAGTGTAGGTAGTGATCCGTGATATGTCGTCTTCCTGTAGCCACATCTAGTAGGCATTGCTGTAAGCCGACAGCCGAGCCTGAGGAGACATGCATCATTGATGGTAGTAGCCAAGTGAACGGTCTCAATTAAAGACGCAAGGTAGGAACGACACCCGTCCGTTAGTACTTACTCAAGCAGAAGGAGCTATGTGTGCCAGTGCAGATACCATCCCAGGCAAGAGGGCAGATATATACATGTAGGTACACTTACCAAGAAACAAAGTTCAAATGTTGTGATGGCATCTGGCAACTGCATACGGACGTTGAAGACGAACCAGTAAGCGACCCCTGCAGTAAGCGTGGCACAGGAACGGGACCCGAGTTCAATTGCTCTTGCCCAATATCGGTCCCCGAGTAAGACACTAAAAGCACTACCCTATCGGGGATCTAATGGAAGCTGAGGTCCCCCTAGAAAACATAAAGTCCAATTGATTTCAGCGAGGAATTACCCCACCATTGGACCCCCGACCCCACCACTGCTCATTTGACCGCTCTCGCCCAAATCATCGTGAGTCGGGGTCTGGCCTGCCATAAGCCTAGTGGTCCCTCCCGTCTCAACCCCTTTTCTCGATCCTTTACTATTCGAGTCTTCAATTGCTTGCATTAGCTGAGATACCCTCCTCCAACTTCTCAATTCGACACCAATTGCAAACATGGCTGATACCAAGGTCTACCGCGCCAGCACCACGGCACCCGTCAACATCGCCGTGGTCAAGTACTGGGGCAAGCGAGACGCCAAGCTGAACCTCCCCACCAACTCCTCCCTCTCCGTCACCCTGTCCCAGGCCGACCTGCGCACCTTGACGACCGCCTCGTGCTCGGCCGCCTACAAAGATGACGTCCTGCTGCTGAACGGCGAGCCCTCCGACCTCACCGGCGCCCGCACCCAGGCCTGCCTGCGCGAGCTGCGCACCCGCCGCGCCGCCCTCGAGGATAAGGACGCCTCCCTGCCCAAGCTGTCCGCCATGCGCCTCCTGCTCGTCTCCGAGAACAACTTCCCGACCGCCGCCGGCCTGGCCTCCTCCGCCGCCGGCTTCGCCGCCCTCGTCCGCGCCATCGCCGACCTGTACGAGCTCCCCTCGTCGCCGACCGAGCTGTCCCTCATCGCGCGCCAGGGCAGCGGCTCGGCCTGCCGCAGCCTGTTCGGCGGCTACGTGGCGTGGCAGATGGGCACGCAGGCGGACGGCCTCGACTCGCAGGCCGTCGAGGTCGCCCCGGCCTCACACTGGCCCGAGATGCGCGCCCTGATCCTGGTCGCGTCGGCCGCCAAGAAGGGCGTCAGCTCCACCAGCGGCATGCAGCAGACCGTCGCGACCTCGGGCCTGTTCCAGCAGCGCATCGCCGACGTCGTGCCGGCCAACATGAAGCGCATGGAGGACGCCGTGGCCGCGCGCGACTTTGCCGCCTTCGCCGAGGTCACCATGCGCGACTCCAACAGCTTCCACGCCACCTGCGCCGACACTTACCCGCCCATCTTCTACATGAACGACGTCTCGCGCGCCGCCGTGCGCGCCGTCGAGGCCATCAACGCCGCCGCCGGCAAGACGATCGCCGCCTACACCTTCGACGCCGGCCCGAACGCCGTCGTGTACTACCTCGAGGAGAACAAGGACACGGTCCTCGGAGCGTTCTACCCCCTGCTGGAGAAGCTCGACGGGTGGAAGGACGGTGCCAAGGGGCTCAAGTCTACTGTGCAGTTTGACGAGACCGTCGCCAGCACGATAACGTCTGGCGTCAGCCGGGTCATCATGACCGGTGTCGGTGAGGGCCCTCAGAAGACGGATGTCTACTTGGTTTCGAATGAGGGCAAGCCTATTTCTACAAGCGCATAAAAGATGCAACGCATTTAGAGTCGGTTTTAATGATAGTCACGTAGACCCCCGTAGGATCAAATACACCAAACCGTGGCGGGGTCTCATCGATATGCTAATACCGCAATTGAAATGAAGTATTATATTAAACCAGTAGAATTTACAGTGCTAAAAACATAGTGACATCATATAGGAATAGAGAAGGAGCTACAGAGCATCTGTGTCGACTCCGGGATACACGCTGCCTCCCAGAATGATCATGGTTCGTAGTATGCAGCCAAACACATGACTGACTCGGGAAGAAAGCTCGGAGAATAAGTCGGTATGGGTCTTGCAGAACTATGACAGGTTATATCGATGTCAGTGCTTTTTATAGAAGATCCAAAGCTGCTCTTTTGGATACAACCCGGGGTTCAGATCGATAGGGATCTCCAAACTACCCTAACCCAGCGGGGCCGCCCGTCCTTTGCTTTTTACTGGACGTCGGATTGGCTCGTTCGTAGGTTGGAGGCTCCAAAAAAGTTCAGACGAAAGAGAGAGACCTCAATTGACCCCCCCTGCTGTCTGATTTCTTTCCACTGTAAAAAAAGTCGGTTTTCAGCCGGCGCCCCGATGATTCTCCTAGCCCCGTCCCGGCTCTAGCTTGCTTGCAGTGACGAAACTGACCGAGACCAGACGGTTGCTCTTCTTTTTCTTCTAGAATATGCTACAGGGTCTTTTGGATCAAGCCTTCCTACAGCGCAAAGCTGATCGCAGTCCCAACCAAGCAACATCCACCAGCGCCATGTCGTCCTCTTCCGCAGCCCCGGAGACGTGCCCGGTCGACCACAAAAGCCGCGAGGCCTGGCTGGAGCAAGCCCGCGCCGCCGCGGCCGCCCCCGACTCCTCCAAACCACAATCGCAGTCGCAATCGCAATTACCGCCGAACCACCCGCCCACAGCAGCCGCCGCCGCCGACGAGAGCTGCCCCGTCGACCACAAGGCGCGAGAAGCCTGGCTAAAGCATGCGCGCAACGCAACCGCATCATCACCACCCACTACACGCCCGCTGCCCTCAACCTCGACACAGCAGTTGCCGCAACCGACACAACAACAAACCTCCTCGTGGTCCAGTTCCCTAACATCCTGGCTCCCTTCCTTCGGCTCCTCCTCCTCCAGCAGCTCCACCACCCCCAAACAACCCCAACCCCCACCCCCGAAAACCAGCAGCACCCTCGACACCGGCCGCGAAATCTCGACCATCCCGCGCGCCTCCGCGATCCCCGCCCTCACGCCCAACAAAGACGCTCCCGATGCCACAAGCCACGGCCGGCCCGCGAACCAAGAGCAAGAGACGGGCGCCGACGCCGCGACGGGCAACTGGGTCTACCCCTCGGAGAAGATGTTCTTCGAGGCCATGAAGCGCAAAGGGCCACGACCCGCAGTCGGCCGACATGCGGACCGTGGTCCCGATCCACAACGCCGTCAACGAGCGGGCCTGGGCCGAGATCAAGAAGTGGGAGGCGCCCTGGATCGAGGGGACCAGGTAAGCAATCATCCCCCGAAACCCCAAGCCAACAAGAGAAAACCCGTTTCCCCCAAGTCGCAGATGGGAAGCGGGAAGGAAGCGTAGACGGGGCAGAGTGATTATTTCGATGAATGGCTGCTAACATGGTATTTGTATAGCTGTGGCGGACCGCGATTACACTCCTTTTCCGGCCTGAGCACCAAGTTGTCGCCAAAGGCCCGCTTCAATACACTGCTGGGCTACCAGTCGCCGTTCGATAGGCACGACTGGGTCGTCGACCGGTGCGGCAAGGAGATCGAGTACGTAATCGACTTCTACGCGGGCCGCCCCGGCAGTGATAGCAAGCTGTCCTTCTACCTGGATGTCCGGCCTAAGCTGAACAGTTGGGACGGCATCAAGATGCGCGCCATGCGCGGGTTGGGCATTATGTAGAAACTTACGTCAAGTGTAAGATGGTTTGTCTGTACGATCACATGTAAAAACAGCCTTTAGAAGTGTAGACGAACTCTGGCTACGGCCGAAAGTTGCGCATTGCAGAAAGAAAGGCAATCAGCATTTTGCGGTAGGGGTATCATGATACAGCATCTCAAATCAACCAAGTTACTCCAGTCCCCAAATCTCCCTGTGTCTCCGCATCCGATTTAGTCCACGACCAGGCGCATAGCCGGGCCCGTCTCTGCAGCACCCGAATCGAGATCCCATCCTGCACTCGACAGTGCCTGCCAGAATTGGTCTTCGTCGACCTTATCGTCTCCGTTGGCCAGAGCCTCCATGTAAGCTCGCAGAGCATCTCGAGATGTTGCGCCTTCTCGCAGGATGATGGTCTTCTCCGGGCTCGTGCCACAGGTTGTGATGAAGTAATTCTTGTTGTTAAGGCAGTCCATGTCGCTGTCCTTCAGTTGCATTTCCTGGGGAAATGTTTGGCAAAAGCAGATGGGAGGGGCCTTCCAGAGCAGGATCAACTCGCTCCGTGCGACCTGGTCGGGACGCAAGATGACACCAGTATGGAGATACTCGTCAACCACGATGCTGGCGCGCTGTCGGTTGAGAGTACGCATCTGGACAGAGCGAACAGCCTGGTAGTTGGTCCAGAGATGAATACCAATCAAGATGAACATCCAGCACCAAACAGCCTGCCGTCCCTCCACAACACGGACAAACAGGCTTCCTGCCAGCACGCCCATGAGGGTGATGACGGTCTCTTGGCTACCATCCTTGGCATTCAGCTCGGCGAGATTCCCATTCTTGGCGAAGTGCGCGCTCAAGCTTGCTTTGGCGGCGCTTGCAGCGACGCCACAGAGGGATCTCAGGATGCCGGCAGCACACAGGGCCATGATCTTGGGGTACGTGGGGAGAACCGGAGTGAGAACGTCGAGAAGAAAGGCCGTGTCGTTGAACAGATCCGCGGCGAACCGGTAGAACTTGCACTCGGGCTCGATGGCCTGGCCAAAGCGATGGGCAAAGACAATGGTGGCAAGTCGGCCGGTGGAATCCTGGAGGACGGAGAGGAGGACTGCGCCAGTAGCCGACGAACCAGCATCGCCGACCCCCATGCCCTGCAGCACGGCTCGGTTTGACAGCATCCCGGCAATCGAACTAGAAAAGGCCTGGAGAGAGTCCTGTGAAAGAGAAGGGTGGCATTAGGTGCATGATAGCGGGTCTAATTGGATTGATGCACTTACATAGATCTGGTATGGCTTATAATCCAGGGTAACGCTGTGCGGGTAACCGGCGGGCAAGAAGATGTCGAAGAGAGCCTTTGCATAGTTGCTCACTGTCTTCTTCTGAGGCTACAGCGAAAATAAACAACTTTGGTTAGTTATCATCGACTTACACTGCGCTCGCACAAGGAGCGGCGGATCTCGAAAGACTTACTACTGCTCGCCACGAATCGTCCTTGTTCTCGTCTTTTCTGTAGGCGCATACCACGTGACCCGACTCGTCGACTACGCCGACGACCTTGAGACCGGATCGCTCCATGTCGGCGATGTAGGGGGTGTAACGTTATTTGTAGGATTGTAGAGTGATGGTGCTGCTTGGACTTTCGCACACGAAGTGCATTAGGTGACGTTGATGAGAGGTGGATGTTGCTTGGCCTTTTGGCTCAGATGAGCAACTGAGGGGCACTCAATCAGTACCTTGATTGGTGTTAGTCAAAACAGCTTCAGGAAGGTGCAAGGTGCGGAAGGATGCCTTCTTTCTCGACCAGCAAATTTAATGGTTTCTTTCGCTCATCACGTATTCACACATCGATTGACGGAACCTACATTAACAATTGACACCTACCTCTTAAGTAACATGCCTCTGACGGGCACCATAGTGTGTGTGAATGCATCAAATTGCTTCCAGTAATCAGTTACCTATAGGAAGCAGGTGACTCCGTACACAACACCTCAACCTCAACCTCTGAAACTTTGAGGCCGAGAGAAATGTTGCACAGCCTGTTCATATTGTCTGTCGGCGACAATAATAATGCCAAAATTCTGCTGTTGTGCCGATATCATCACGAAACGTATGCTGGAGTTCGACTTGAACTGTAAGCAACGAGCCTATTTCCGGTCGTAGTAATAGAGCAGGAACAAGCAAAGTAATGAAATAGATCAATGCCTCGCATTCTGCCTCGGGGACGCAAGGTAGAAGAAGCTCTGGTCTTAAACCAGGTAGCTCTTTTGATCTTTCATAGCTGGGCGTGCACGTGGGAAGGGTGTTCTTTATGTGCAAATAATAGCAATCAGATCAGACAGAAAGCCAATATCAACTGGTAACTATGCTTCTCATTGATAAGGTGAGCTTGTAATTTATTACAGGAGGGGTTTATTGGGCTAGTGTTCGTGCGTGATAACTTATCGTCGACTCCTTCCTGGGCCGCTTCCTGTATTGGTGGACAGAGGCTCGGTGAATTACTATCAGAAACCCAAACTTCTCCATGCGTCGCCCATGTGGATCTTCTTCTCTCCACCCGCTTATACCCCAGCCTACGTAGCATGCACCGAATTTCCCCTGGTAGGGCGCCCCCGCGCGCACATCCATCCGTCCAGGGCTTCAGCTCGTCGCATGGACATGCCCGAATCTGCATAGTACACCCGAGAGCCGCGATCGGAGACCTGGTCTAACGGAATCCCTAGAGCCAAAAACTCCACGCGCTAATGCCTCGGGGCCCTGATCACCGGCACCCAGCATCTTGGCTCCTTGGCTGCAGTCATTGAGGGATCTCCCTGTTCGAGAAATGCGGCTTGGCGAAGAAGGGGAAAGCCGTCTCGAGCCAGCCAAGCAGGCCACGATATAATCTCCCGTAATGTCCGCGCTCGTACGCGTCGCCCGAAACCCACCAGCTAGCATCCACATCGTAGGCCACGAGGTCGGCCGTCAGCAGCGGCGTGCGGGAGCCCATGGGGTAGAGGTAGAAGCAGCCAACGTAGGCGTCGTCGCGGGCGGCGTCGTGCACGACGTAGGCGAAGCTGTCGAGGTCCCGGAACTCGCGCTCGTGCCAGGCCAGATCCAACAGGTTGAACTCCTCGGTCAGCTCCTCCTCGGGCCAGGAGCCGCCCCGCGTCCGGTGGATGATCTCGCGGCTGGCGTTGACAGCCGCCAAGTCTTCTCGGACGTGTTCCCTTTTCAGGGGTGTGGCCACCAGGGTCTCGTGCTGAAGCCGGGTGGGTGGCTGGAACCCAGCTGGGACCTGGAGGCGCTTGATGAAGTCACGGTAGCCCATGGCGGCTGGATGGGCTTCCCTATCGGGCATGTTCCGATGCTGGCGACAGGGGTGTTCTACAGCTTGGAACAGGCCAGAAACGACAATAGGGGATCTTTAAGCAATTATCAAATAGTATGTCTATTGATATTAATAACATCGAAGTGTTTCCACTAGTATTTCCTTTCCAATTGGCACGCAAGACGATCTTTATGCAGAAGCCAAGGCCGTACACGGCGATCCTGTGCCGCACCGCCCCTCTTGATGTGCGCCCTTCCTGTGCGCCTTTCCTACTGGCTCTCCACGGCTACTTCGCGACGACATCAAGGCATGAAAATATATACCGGTAACGTACTGCTATAAGCCGAATGCTAGCACTTCAACTCTGTCGCATTCAACACTCAAAGACGTAAACGGGACTGGGTCCTTGTACCGCACTCTTCGCATTTGATTGATTTTACTTACCACTTACATACATGCATCATAGCAGGAATATATGGGTACTATCTATCTAAGCTACGATACATACTTCCTGATTAAGATCTGTCGAGCCACGTGAGAAGTCAAGAAATTTACTGGTACGCTACTCAAAAGGCGGTGCGGCACTGGGAGGCCTAGGAGGCCGGGCGTAGAGGAAGAGAGATTGGTTCGTAATAGTAATCGCCAAGTAGGAATGAATCAGTGGTGGTTCATTTGCGTCGCATTTGCCTGCTTATCTCCCACATCTCATTAGTCACTGAAATATTGCGACGTTTTGCGGAGACCTGGGGAAAAACAGCCGTGAAATTGGCCGATCTCAAGATGACGCTCGCGTTTCCACTCTTGGGGGCGCTAAGCGCAAACAAGCTCTGGCTACCGCTACCCTAGTGCATTAGCCCGGCTCCACGCGACAGGTCGGGGGAGGCGAGTGTAGAGATAATGCCAGTGCTACCTGGAACTGCGACTGCCTACTTACGTTTGGGGGCACTACTTGGCAGCTAGGTTTACCTGACAGCCGTCGAAGCCGTCGAGCGTCCAGTGAGAAGGAATTGATAGCGTCTACCTAAACAAGTAACCATGAGCTTTCAAAAGGCTTTCCAAACCCGCCGTCAGGGTGACCATCATATTCCTTCCATCTTCTATTTTCCCCTTCTCTTGTAGTATTAGTACTCCCTCGCTGTCTGTCGGCACACGCAGTATTATCTGGCAATTGAGGCCTGATCATAGCCACCTCAATTTCATCCTTCCTTTCTTTCTTTCTCTCTTCCCAAGTTGTACTATTCCATCCCTAGTAACAACTCCCTATTTATATTGACTACAGTCCGGGGGTAGTAGATTCCCGGCGCCCAGCCAATCATGGACGGCCCTCATCCCACCACTGGCGTGGTTGGCGCCACCACCGACGATGCCACCATCCTAGAGCAAATGGGCCACAAGCAAGAGCTAAAACGGAACTTTTCCATGATCTCTATGCTTGGTCTCGCCTTTGCCATTCTCAACACCTGGACGGCTCTAGCCACCTCCATCGCCCTCGCCCTGCCCTCTGGCGGTCCCAGCGCCGTCATCTGGGGCCTGATGGTCGCCGGCGTGTGCAATCTTTGCCTTGCCGCCTCCTTGGCCGAGTTTTTGTCAGCCTATCCCACGGCCGGTGGCCAATACCACTGGGTTGCCATTATATCTTGGAAGCGCTGGAGCCGCGGCATCAGCTACGTGACCGGCTGGATCAACGTCTCTGGCTGGGTCGCCCTGACTGCCACCGGAGGCCTGCTCGGTAGCACTTTGATCCTCAACATCATCTCCCTGATGAACGCCAACTACGAGGAGAAGCCCTGGCACCAGTTCCTGATCTACATCGCCTTCACACTCATCTCGCTCGTCATCAATGCGTTCGGCACGAGGCTTCTGCCCCTGATCACCAAGGCGGCCTTCTTTTGGTCTGTGGCCGGCTTCATTATCATCAGTATTACGATCCTTTCGTGTGCGGCGCCCAATTTCCAGAGCGCTAAGTTCGTCTACGGCAGCTTCATCAACAACGTTGGCTGGCCCGACGGACTTAGCTTGGCTCCTGGGTCTTTTTGCAGGGCGCCTTCGCCCTGACCGGCTTCGACGGTGTTGCCCACATGATCGAGGAGATCCCTCATCCGCAAATCCAGGGGCCCCGGATCATGTTGTACGCCATCGGTATCGGTATGGTTACAGGCTTCGTCTTCCTCTCCTGCCTGCTCTTCTGTGTCAACAACATCGACACCGTTATCGAGTCTGCCGCTGGCCCGCTGCTTCAGATCTTCATGGATGCGACAAAGAGCCCAGCCGGCAGCATCTGTCTCCTGATGTTCCCTCTGGTCTGCATGGTCTTCACCAGTGTCTCGCTCTTGGCTACAAGTGGTCGCATGAGCTACGCCTTTGCTCGTGACAGAGGGCTGCCCTTCAGCCACGTTTTCTCCAAGGTCCACCCCACGCTTGAGGTGCCCCTGAACGCGTTATTGTGGACAGCGGGCTGGGACATCATCTTCGGCTGCGTCTTCTTGGGCTCTTCCAGCACCTTCAACGCCATCACCGCTGCCTCGGTCGTGGCTCTCGGCGTCACGTACGCCATCCCACCTGCTATCAACGTACTTCGCGGTCGCAAGATGTTGCCCCCCACCCGGGCCTTCAAGCTGCCGGAGCCCGTCGGGTGGGTACTGAACATTGTGAGTTTACCTTCTAATCCTTCTTGGAAAATATATGTGGCTCAAATACTGACTGTTCTCGATTAGGTTGGTATCGCTTGGGCTATTCTTACAACGGTGCTATTCGTGTTCCCTCCCGAGACTCCAGTGACCCCGGACAACATGAACTACGCCATCGCTGCGTTTGGTGTCATGCTCCTGATCGCTGTAACAACTTGGTTCGTCGACGGCCGGAAACATTACGTAGGACCCCAGGTCGATGTCGACGGCCTGCTAAATGGTAAAGTGGAGGGCATGGAGCCCGTACAGACTCGGGAGTCGTACCCCGATCCCACTGTGGAAAAGAAGATGTAAAACTCGTAATCTGCGGAAGATTATATTTATATACGTATATATTTGTGTTATAGTGTATACATATTCAGAATACAGACAACCCAAAAGCGGTTGCATTTTGACATTATCCCAAAGACTGCCCATCTTCATATCAGCGAGAACGTGCAATTATAATACTTCAAAATTTGGAGGGTTTAGAGCGGAGTATGCTAGGTTTCAATCCAATGATCATGGTTGCGAAGGCGATAACAGACTCGCGATCTAACCTGCGCACACAGAAGGGATCAATTATCTGGTGGAGACCAGGCAGTCCCTGAGCAAGTTAATACCCCTGAATTACTGTAAGAAGTGGAGGTCCAGGGAAAGTATTACTCGCCCCATACTAGCATGAAAGGGGAAGCCCTACACGTCGAAGAAAAGCAAATGCTTGTTTTGGATTTGAATTAGAACTGTCCATATTGGCAATATGCTCTTCCGTATCTGCGCACTTTACTTCTCCTAACCGCTCATTTTTTAGAACCGACTGTCATAAGCCGCGGTTCCCTGGTTCTCCAGCTAGGAACTGGAGCGATGCTGTCGTTCTGGTGTCCTGGCAGCTATTGACTGGGTGTTCTCGGATGGCCTGGCATTTCGTATTTATCCGGGCTGTGAAGCTCCGGCGCGGGAGGGTCTGAGACGTACAGAGGCGGCTGCTCTTGTTGCCTGGGCAGCAGCTAGTCGACGTCGCCTGTATCGGGGTATGGGCCAACCCGACACCGCCATGACTGCCAGTCCGCCGAGGCCAATACCGATCCCAATGCCCGCCTTGGCCCCTGTCGATAGACCAGCAGCATTTGTAGACGCAGCAGGGTCTTGGCTTGGTTCAGACGTGCTGGCGGCCGAGATGGTGGTTTCCCTTTCGATTGGAGGCTTGCCAGTTCAGCTGGAACATGGGCGCGTGCATGACCACGCTCGAGAATTTGGCACCGGCGGACATTATCATGGGTGTGCTATAGGGGGCTACTACACACTTGTCCCTCGAATGCCGTGTCCGTTGCTGTGGAAACACACTGAGATCCGAAAGGGGGCATGTCAGCGATCATAGTTCCAGCAAATGATTCGATCGTCTCCAGTGTCAAAACCAGACGAGGACAAGAGGAGGGGGTCGGGGACCAGCTCACCGTCTGCACTGTACCATTGGTTCCGCATAAGAATGAGCTGTCGCGAGTGTGCGGAAAGGTTGGATGATGATAGTCTCCGATGAGAGCCATGGAGAGAAACGCGAAGGCCAACAATCTGTATCATCGACTCTCGTTGCAAATGTCTCGTGCGCGCGCAGGCCCGATCCAGCAATCATCCCCTTTCGTTACTGCCGATTCGCAAGTCTGCGCGCTGGTCTGTGTACAGGTTTAACCTGAGGCGACACTACACTGCAGCTGAAGTACTCTTCACCGGTCGTTACCATTTTGTCGGTAGAGCCCAAGTCGTCGTGGGCGACCCGAGGTGGAATTTGCGTGATGGTGCCGTCATCTCCGGCCTCAAGATCAAAAGACGCGCGCGCTGATAACATGGAGAAGTGACTTGGTTCAGGTCATAATGATGCCATGTCGATCTTTTTCTTTGGCTGAGATGGGATTTGGGCATATGTCCGGCCTGATTGAAAGCTAAGGAGGCCACTATATGCAGAGACGCACACGAGGCGGCTGCGGCTGAGTATCTCCCAGGCAGAACACGGTCGGCTCCCCTGCATTTTCGGGTAGGCGAGACCTGGCATGGAAGAAGTGCATCTCGTTGTTTCTCGCAAGGTATAAATAACGTATATATGCCATCTGTTAGCCCGTATCGCTGGTCCATATCAGAAAGGGTAAAGGTAGTCACAACATCGATCCTGGAATGCTGCATGTCAAGCTGGGTATTTGATTTCCGAAACCTCTTGCCGTAACCCATTCCTTGAGTGTATGTTGATACACTTCGTGGATGGTTGGGCTCGAGTGAAATTATGCATAGTTTGATATCACGAGAACTCAATATCTTCTGAGGGTTCCATCAGTTCCATATAATGAGGTACAGCTACATACCCGCTAGTCTTTGGGGGTTTTCTCCCTTTACGAATGTGAATATGCACCATCTCAAGTGAGTTCATCACTGGGCAGTATCCAATATCAATCCGGGGGTAGGCATATATCTGTAAATACATACTTTATCTGCTTGGAACCACTTGGACCTGGGACATGGATTCAAAAGATGAGCCGAAGTCCAAGTCAAAAGGTCCAGATCCAAGTCCAGGCAGTCAACTCTTACATTAGATGAACAGGAGGCTCTCTGTCTAAGTCTCGCAGCGCATAATGTCCGAAAAGAAAGGCACAAGGAGAGTAGGACGGACGACCAGTGTCTGGTATGCCAGCTGATCGATCGAGCCTGTGGCGTTGGTGGACCACAGCGTCAAGGCGCTGAGCTCTCGGGCAGTGAAGGACTTGACGGATGCGTCTCTAAACCAAATATTGACAGGTATGTACCTCTGGTATGGGATGACGCGGAGAGGGCAAGGAGCAGCAACATTCGAAGACTGGGATGTTTCTCGCATTCGGCATCCTGAGACCAGCTCTGACGTGATTCGGTCATATCAGCAAACAGCGACGGATATGCAGCAATGTCCCCTTCATGAACATCGGGGATTCTGAAGATCGGCGTCGGGCTTTTGGTTGCCAGTGCTGACGTGTAACTGTTTGATACACCGAGGACCTGACTGCTGGCGGACCGGGATCAGCGAAGCCTTGTGACTGCTTCCACATGTGTTCGAGAAGGCCGTCGTGGCAGTTCCACCGCTTTTTTGTGTATGATGCCAGATGGATGCAGGTCTCGAACAACGCAAGGCAGCTGTGAGACAGAGCAAACTTACTGGCCGTTAGGACGGGCAACTTTAGCCATCCCTACTTACCTACCAGGCTACCAGCCTCCCAACGTCCATAGAGGCTGTCTTGTTAGTTCCGGATGGCGCCGAATGTTAACCTTGACCTGGGAAACGTCCTCGAGATCCGGTCCAAGAAACTTGGTTGTTTACATACGGACGAATGGCAGGATGAGATTGGGTTCGGCAACTATATTAGCATAGCATGACCAAATCCGGCAGTCCTGCTTAGATGGGGGAGGGAAATATTGTACTAGTAGGGTAATGAGGTTGAAAAGCTTCGACAGATCAGAATACATCATGCCCTGCACACTTAGGTTATGAATACTACGCTTCTCATCACGGGAGCACACTAAAAGAATCAAGAAATATAGCTCCACCACATAAGGTTATCTATTGTCTTATTCCAATGCCTAATAAAACTGCTGTTGGAAACGCGTCAGGCAATTTTCAAGACAAAAAACGACTGACCCCACGAGTTGGGCTTACCTTGCCTGAGCCGAGCCGAAGTCGCTCCCCTCGGGTTTGCTGGCACCTCTCTTTGGGCAAGAATATCCGAACCGAGCAAAGCCAAGTCAGGTTTCAACTGGTTTCTTGCCAGGGCAGGTCAATCTGTAGATCAATCGAGCCTTCCTCCCCGCATTCGCTTATCAACCCCCCTCCAGTCAGTCCCCATGTTTCATTCCTTTTCCACGACCACGAGGAGGCTCGAGTAAGGGAAGTCGGGGTAAGCTAAGGATGTAAGGAGCTGAGCTGCATATGCTGTAGGTAGGGCTAGGATGTATGGGCAGTGATCAATTACCACTCTCCGGGGCTTCCAGGCCAATGAGATGGGCTGTCGCTCCTCCATCCTGCACCTGTCGATTCTAGGCCGGTGGGTTCTAGGCACCCTAAGCCCGCGCCGGGGCCGCTACGGAAACCGCAGGGCGTTTTAGAGGAGCAATAGTGGCCTGGGCTCTCTGGGTTGCAGGCACGGCCCCAAGACGTGATTCGTTGCGTGACACTGGCATGCTCTTGTCCGCTATCTGCCTGCCTCTCGACCGAGATCCCCACACTCTAGGCACTGCAGTTCGTCAGAAAAGAGGTTGTACTGCTAGTCAGGACATGCACCTGCAGCAAGAGCGTCCGGGCGTGCATTTGTGCGCCGCGAGAGCGTTTTGCCCCTCGGACCATCTCGGGTGAGGAGGGGGTCTGGACTTGCGATGCTCCAAGTGATTTTGCGGCGTTCTACGCTGAATACGATCACCGAATAGGACATGGCTGTAATAAACAATATACGCTCTCTGAGTGAGCAAGATGGAGTTTCTATTGGTCAAGAATCCAAAGATCGTGTAAGTGGCTAGCCGTGAGCGGGCGACAAATTTAGCCAAACCGTACCATAAGCGGATAGAAATCGTATGACGAGCTTTCGGGTTTTCCTTTTGCGGTGGTGGGTTGGGACGACAAACCAGGCAACCCCCATCTGCCACCCCCTCCCAAACTCCAGTGCCCTCCCACGCCTCCAAAAGCCCCTCTGTGGGAAGTCCGAAGACCGCAGCGCCCGCATAGCATGTGCATGTTGATTCGTCTGCGATTGGTAAATGGTGTGAATCAACAACAGCAAAGGCCAAACGGCAAACGGGATATTTAAGAATATATCTGCTCTTCAAGTGCGCACACCACCAACGCACTCTCCTCTCGATTCTCTACTATTCACAAAAGAAAGCCAGGCATCGTCCACATTGCACAACCCGCAGCGGCTGTCGTCATTTGCCAAAGCTGAGCCTCGACGTTGAATCCTTTACGCTGCTCCATTACGCAACCAACCAACCAACAGACTTATTACTTATCGCACCCTGCCTGCAGTAGAATATACGCTTTTTTTCTACTTGCTCTACTTTAGCTTAAACACGCCTACTGAAAAAAAGGTTGGGCCTGCCCCTGTTCGACTAGACCTTCTCAGCCCTCCCGCATTTACCCATACCAACCTTGCAGAAAAAAAAGTCGTGCCGAACTGCCAGGCCAAGCCAACTCGGACGAACATTAAGACCAGCAGGAGCCCCGCTGAAAAAACGTCGCTGCTCCTCCAGTCCCGCCTTGAATTCGTCTCTCTGTCCGTCCTTGGTCACGAAGAGTAAATTGTCGCACTCTTCCTCCAGCAAAGATACCTGTCGCCTACAGCCAGCAACAGATCGTTCAATCGCCTCGCGCCTCCAGTCGCCCAAATCCTCCGCCAACCTCACCATGAATGCCACTCGAGCTCTCCGTCAAGCGGCTCACGCTGCCGAGCGCACGCCCTTGATCCGATTCCTTGGCCGTCACTCTGCTCCTGGTACGTAGCGCCCAGTGGTTATTACCTCATTGTGCACACCACACATCTCTGTCCCGGCTGCACTCGCTTCCCTCACGACGGCCTTTCTGCCAGAGGGAGAGAGCAATTGCCCAGTATCTCATCACGCTCGTCCATTGTATAGCTCGTTGCTAACATTGTTTTTCTTCTCAATAGCCAACATCGACCACAGCCCGCAGCCTCACCCGGCTTCTCCCACCGGCTCGCTCCCCGGCTCAGGCAACTCCCACAACAGCTTCAGCCAGTACCGTGACAGCGCCCAGCAGCATGGCCCCCTGCGCAAGACGGTCGGCGCCCAGTCCGGCATTGGCGGTGCTTCCGGCGCCGCCCTCGGCCCCGTCGAGGCCCCCAAGGGCACCTACTTCGACCGCAGCCAGCTGCCCGCTCGCTTCCAACGCGCCCCCATTGACATGGCCGAGATCGAGGCCGTCGAGAGCGGCGGTGCTGCTCTCTTCGGTTGATCGGTCGGCATGCCGTGACGGGTGTGCGAGATTAGTGTTGTTTCGACACTAAGCAGATGAAAAAAGGAAAAATGTCGACACGAGGGATGTATGATTAGAGGTCAAACGAATTGGGCAGACGAGGTCATGATTTAGGTGATAAGGCCGAGACCAGTACGACGGCACGAATGGACAGTTCGCCACTCGACTTGGAACCAGGTTGCAGGAACATCGACACTCCTGCCCTGTTTCCGTGGTCCCGCGGCAGGGCAGTGAAACTCCGACGAGGCAGATGCCGGCAGGAAAAGTTAACAGCACTTGTTTTTACGGCGTCTGAATTTTGGATTTGTTTACCTATGCAAGGCCACAGCATTAGGTATTGCTTCAGCACATAGCACAGCACAGCACAGCACGCCCTGATACCCGCCGCGCCAATGAACGCGGCGATGCAGTGGCAGTGGTGATGGTGGCGGTGGCCCCTTCCTTCCTGACCTCTCTTGCCCCTTTCTACACCTTATCTGTACGATATGCCATTCGGGCAAAACTGGTAGATTGGTAGATCCCATTCCATAGACAATACCCATGGCAACCCTCTAGTCCATTATCTTATCGCTGTTACATGAATTTCGCGTGAACGCCTCAGCTAATAAACTTGAAAGCACTGTAAACTCGAATCTGGCTCATTGACGGGTTTGGCATCCATTAGCAGCCCAGCATATGACTCTGGACAACGATTCAAAGGACTTAAAGGAAGCACGTTTCCAGAGTACCCGCCGAAGAAATCGTTGAATTGCGACGCATGCTCATATATGCTCGTACTCAGTCTATCATCATTAGTCATGAATATATAGCAAAAGTGATCACAATGACTTCAGCAAACCCATCCGCCACAGCCCATCATCGCGCCAGGCATTACGTATGACACGCCTATGGGGAGCCCAACCTATGTCGCTTCCGGCGACAAAAGGAAACTAGCTCGCCCTTCACCGTCTCTCGTTGCGTCTAAACTCAATACCATCTCATGTCCAGTACCGACCCCAGATGGCATACTCCTCTTTGGTACCCCTGAATTTGAACTCAACCTCGAAAACGTCCTGGAACCCCTCCTTGGTCTTGGGTTCCTTGAAGCGCGACGCAAACCCGTTGAACGCAAGCTTGGGCAGAGCCTCGCGTGCCTCAGGGTTCATGGGCTTATTGAGGGCTCGTACTACGTCGTTGTGCTGGCAAAGTTCCAAGGGTGTCTTGAACCACACGCAACGAATGGGTACCTTGTGCTTCTTGGCGAACTCGATCCATTCGGCGCGTCCATCGGCATCCGGGTTTGTGTTGTCTGCGGGTTAAGTGTTACTACGAAGCGCTGTTGGGATGATGTCCAAACCAGGATAGGGGCCTCCTTACCAACAGCTACCGACTCCCCCTCTCCCAGATGATCTGCTGCAGCTTTAAAGCACTTAGCTCGGCTCTTCAGCGTATCCTGATTCACACGTTCATAGCCTAAGGGCTTGAGGTGTTTCCAGAAGAATGTGCTCTTTCCGGCGCCTGGAGGACCACAGAACAATACTACATCCTTGTCGTTCTTCTTCTCGAATACGATGCCATCATCGTCGGCATAGGGGTGCTGGGCCACGTCGAAATCTCGCTGGAACTCGCGCGGCTCTTCACCAAGGAAGAACTCTTCTGGAGTCGTGTATGCGACTCCGACGTTGTGCGCAAAGTTGCGGTCTGAACAGCTGAAGTCCTTGGCGACAGCCGCGGCCTTGGAGCTGCTCTGTTTGAGCTGAGCCGTGCGGCCACCAGCATCGCCCACGAATAGGCTGTTCTCCGTGTCGATTTCGCCCTCCTCAATGTCGTAATCTTTGCACAGCTCTTCCCACATGCCTATGCGAGGCTTGCGGTAGATGTCATGTCCTGTAGCAGCATAGACCGAAGTGGGTATGTCCAGCTGCGCCAATACAGCGTTGCATTTTTGCTTGAAGTTGCCAACACGATCTTTACCTAGGTTCTTCGGGCCCTTCGCCTTGGGGTCCCAATGCAACGTAAGACCAGCCTGATTGCTCAAAATTATTATGCGGTAGTTCTCCTCCGCGTACATATGCTTAAGTTTAGTGGGAACAGTGGAATCCCACCACTTCCAGTCGTTCGGGTCATCCCCAAATTTCTTGCCAGACGCCGTCGTGATCAGAGTCGAGTCCTAGAATACGAATTGATCGTAAGCGGGTATTTCGGAGGCCTAGTTCTGTTAGGGGGTGCGAAAGCTCACGAGGTCAAAGGCGGCAACTTTCGTCCTCTTCCGTTGATCCGTCTCGTTGGCGCCTTCGGGCTCATATCGACCAACGAGCAAGGTTGCGGGAGTATCGTCGTTGGGGGCGCGTTCAGACCAGGACGTGCATTCCTTGGGCTTCTGCGAGGTGGGCTTGAAGAAGTTGTTGACGGCGCTTTCTACCCAAATTGACGGTTAGAAAGACAATTGGAGTACTCGCAGCGCTCATGTGTCCTGGTTGGGAAGTGGCAAGGCTTACTCGAGATGCTGCTCTGAGCCTTGCGTTTGATGGCTGGTGGGGATATGGACTGGGTGGCTTTCCGCTTCGTGTTGCTGGACGACGCAGGGCTGGACTCCTTCTCTGGCGCCATGATAAGGGCCTTTGATCGTGACTGTGATATGTGCCTGGCAAACCGCAAAGAGGTGAGAGGCCCACGGCGAGGTATGCGGGAGAATAACATGTGGCAACGAGGGCTCAAAGTTGGCGCCAAGACCACAACAGACAGCTTGGAAACAACGATGATATCAATTTCCAGGTACGGTACTCCAACTTTACCTAATTGAAGGCAACCGCGCTGCAAGACGCGACGTGGGGCGTGGGGGCTAGTCTTTAATTAGTGGGGAGCCCTTCCATTGTGGTAAATTCTGGGGCATCAAGGGCCTAGGCAGCTGCAGTAACCACCATACTTCGTTGATAATGCAATCCTCTTTCCTTCCATCCCGTCAAGATCCAAACATTGTCTTGGAATGAGTGGCTTTCTCTCATGGCACCAGGATGCACGCAAGGGCCGGGTACGTACATCCCGGTTTCTACTGCGCTGAATATCCTCACCAGTATCACGAGTCTACACACAAAGCCATATGCGCTGCTTCGAAAGGAAGTGCTTACATTAGAACTTTACCATTCACGGGCTTGCGGCAGGCTCACTTTTCAAGATCGCCGATGAAAACAGGAGTGAAATCACTCAAGCAGGTCAGGGTTACTGCTGGGAGCTCTGCTGGGATTGGTAAGTATATAACTGGCTGTAAGATTCTTTGATGGAAAATCAGAAGTCCTTCTGCTTTCCCAACTTCCTCGTTCTAGATCCATACAAGATTTCATTTCGTGTGTCATCACTTAGGAGCTCGTGGCTTCATACAATCAAGCACCTGAGGGAGTATAGAACGATCTACGGACTGGAGCAGGTGGGAAATCTCTGGGTAGGGCCAGACCCAGACCCAGATCCAGAGCTTATTTCGTGTCTCCCTGGGGATGACAAGTGTATGGATTCGAATCGAAAAGTGGCCTAAGGGAATTCAAGTCCGCTTTGGCCTGGTTCTTGTCGAGGTTGAGGAGGTATCAACACCACTGTCATCGTCTTGTTCAGGGAGATCATAAGCAAATGGTCTGACTTTCCCATAACTTATCCACCTGCTGCGGGCTCTTTGGAGTCCCTTTCACAGGTATCCTCGTTATTGATACTGTTGCCCCAGGGCAGGGGTCGTCGTCGGCTCCTGGCGAGGGAGTGTTGAAGGGACTCGGAGGTTTCGTGGATAGAATGCAACTCCCATAATCGTCGCAGCTAGGGGTGCGTCTCGTGAGTTACTAGCCTGTATACGTATCACGTCGGGCACTCGGGTTCAACTCACTTAAGTTAGCATTTTGGCATCTGTAATATGACTTTGCTTTCTGTATAACGACCTAGTCAATGAAGCCTCGCCTGAGTAGGTGCAAGCAAAGGTTACATCTCAAGCTCCTTGGAGTACCTTGGGCCATCATTTTCGAGTCGAGAGGACAAGGCATTATAGTACTTAGAGCTTCTGCCTTGTTTAAAAGGGGTTTACCGTTCTGTGTTTTACTCGCACAGTCTTTACGTCTGCAATAACATTAAAGCTACAGAAGGGTTCTGTCATAGTGAAGATTTGGTAAGAGTGAAGGTCAAGCGATGATGAGGTCCACGTTAGGAAATGTCCCAGTCAGTCATTGCTGCCAATTCAATTTCAACGGCATTGAATACAGCAGTCACATCCTTTGCATTCACAGGAAGCTGCCTTGTCAACTGTCCATATTTAAGCAGCTGCAGTTCCTGATAGGGTTTCCCTTCCGTCCTTTGGACCTACCACCACACGCACTCCTTTGACAAGCTGTTGATGGGTCAACATCTTTGGTGTTTCTTCATATTTTCCAGTGATTCAACCTGAAAACACCTTGATTCCTACCATCCACTCGTTTGCCATTTATCTCTCCTTTGCTACGCCTTGAACTTGGCAAGGCAACTCTGAACCGCAACAACTAGACCTTCCATCCACGTGTGCTAACTTGCTATTGATCCCTACCCAACCCGGACTGCTACCAACCAAGATGGAGTTGTCGAGCATGACCATGCTCTTCTTTCTGGCTTTGGCCAAGTTGGCCGTCGCCAACCCTTGCGACGGTGTCGGTGCTACCCCGGTCTTCTACCACGATTACTATTCTGATGCCTGCCCCCTCCGTTCCCTCTCAATCCCGATGGCTCCTGCTCGCAATGGGCCAATTATGCCTATGATTGCATCTCCTACTGTCAGATCAGTGCGTATCTCCCCAGTTCCCAATCCGAAGATAGGGCAGGATGGCTGACCAGCTCTTAGAAACCACTTTCGATTGGGCTACCGAGTCGCCCTTCCCCCGTTCCGAGTGCCATGGCCCCACCTCGTGCTCACTCAGTGAGGGCAAGTCAACTAGCTGGTTTGTAACTCTCTGAAACGCCTCATCGTGGGTAGTCTGTTCGTGTCCATCTAACCTGATATATTGAAAGGTCATGGAACTTTGGTTTCAGCCCCAAGGTTGGCAAGGCCATCAAGCTTGGTGTCAGTGGAGGCTATAGCCAGAGCTATGGAACCAGCCAGGGTCGTTCATGGAGCATTGATCTCCAGAAGGGCGAGTGTGGTTACTTCACCTTCGTCCCTGCCCGCAAGACCACCTGGTAAGTCTCATTGCGTTCTTCTAGTTATCAGCGAGAAACGAGTTGCTGACGTCCTATTCGCCATTCACAGTGGTACTTTGTCTCAGTCCACACCGGTTTGGATTGATGGCGTGTGGACGTGCGCCCCTCATGTCGTCAACACCAAGAACTATTGCGCCCCGGGTATCTGGTATGATAGTGCTGGAGATCCTGATGGTGTCATTATCTTTGTTCGCATCAACTGCTTGACACGCGAGCCTCTTGGCCCCGAGTACCAAGACGACATCTACAACAGTATGTTCTCCCCCTGTCTCATGTCACAAAAGGGAACCTCGTGATGCACCATCAAGTCAAGAGAAGAGATCTTTACTAACTGTCATGTCACAGTGCCCGGGGTTCCGCTTGACCGTGGTACGTTGGCTACGACCTTGCAAAGCTGGGTCGACGACACATGCAGCGCGAGCCTCGTCAGCAACAACGCGGACGGCACCCAGACGGCGGCCTTCGAGATCCACGGCAAGGGCTTCAGCGACAGCCAACTCGGCGACAACGGAGCTAACCTCAATGCCGGCCTCACGTCCTGCGGCACCCTGGCCTCGTGGGTCTTCAACTGGACTCCGGACAACGGTACCTACGACTGGGCCGCGACTGGACAGGTCACGGGATCATCGGTCAAGGGATGCATTGGTGACGCTGTGGTCGCGGCTGGTGGTTCTACCAAGAGCAACTGCGACACGGGACCCTTGAGCCCCGGTGCTTCCTCTCCGCCGGAGGAGTAGTCGCTAAGGTGACCAAAGAGTGCAATGGATCTACATGCTTTGCTCTAACACAGCGTGCAATGGAGTTTGGAGTTCGGTCTTCTGGGAAAAGATAAACCGTACACGCATGACGTAGAATAGGTAGATGTTTCCCATGTCCTCGTCTTGGACCACACCGAGGGACCGAAGATTGATTGGCATCTGGGAACACAGTCGAAATACCACATTTACGTTTTGTCGAAAAGGTTTTGCTGTTTCCATAGTACTCCTGTGCTGACAATGTTTGTACCCGCGCCCTATGCATCATGAGCATGTCGATTTGCAGAATCCTATTGGGTATAGTAGAGGCGCCCCTATCCTGACTTCTTGACGTTTCATTGACGTATTTCTATTTTGATAGCATGCCAGCATGCTCAAATAACCGGCACAGCGATTGGTCAGAGGAACTTGCTTCTTGGCGGTTGATTTCTAATGTGGTCTGACACAGCGGCCAATCATGTAATTTGGTTTGTACAGGAGCTGAAAGCATCTCACCACTACAGCACAGATATTTTGGTACCAGTCTTAATGTGGCGGTTTTCGCTCAGAGAGCGCGTCGTCTGCCCGTGCAATGTACTGGATCAGAATTACCACTATCGAGGCTACTCAAGCATCCCTTGCGATCATCACCAGCCATGGACGAGCTTGAGGCCATCTGCCTAGAGCCGTACATTGAGAGAGGCGGATACTTTGAAAAGCCTGGTCCCGAATACCGCTATAAGGCTGTCACCATCACGTCATTTCCCGCCGCAGCAGCTGGACCAGAACACCTCGAGACTGAGCTGGCGGAGGATGCTCTCGCGGGGTTCATGGCTTCGCCGAGTCCTGTAGATGAGAATGCCCAGCCTGTACCGAGACTACAGCTAATCAGCATCGAGACAAACCTGAGAGGGCCTAGATACATGATCGACAGCCAGGTCTTCAAAGGTCTTTTTAAAGCTGCTTCCATCAGCACCGGGGATTTATGGCTGCTTGTACATGATAGGAAAGGCTTCCTATCAATGCGCAGGTCCGAGTATCAAGAGACGCATTTCGCCGGCCACACGAACTACACCATGGCGTGGTCGTTTGACCGGCACACCCTCTGCATAAGGGCCATCTGGATCAACTTATTTCGGGACGACGAGCGCAGGGACTTCACCTCGTTGCTTAAACGCTTCAAGCGATACATCTCCTCCCCGCTCCTCCTCGGCTTCATCTACTGCCTGGACTCTTCGTCTCTGACCATCGCGAATGCCAAAATCTACTACGATATCGAGCGGAGCGTCGGCTACTATGGCTTTGGGAACGACCGGGCCGCGACGAGACCCAGCCGTGTAGACCTCAGCGAGCTCACGCGTCATATCTCCATGATACACAACCATATTCACTTGACGAGCTACTTTCACTACACGGCAAACACATCGCTGCAGATCCTCAGTGAGTTGGAAGCCCATGCTGGCGCAGTGAGCCTGGAAGAGGTTGCCTCGGATCCCATCCGACAGAGGATGCACTCGACGACCCTCCGACTAAGCCAGGCGTTCCCCGTCGTCCGTTCCAGGCTGCTGGTGCGGAAAGAAGAAATCCAACGCCATATGCAGCGAGGAAGGGAACTCAGTAACCTAGTACGTACGCAATCTGCTTGCCGCTTCCCCATCTAGATACGGGCATATAAGCTCGGAAGCATCCGCCCCTGTCTTTACGAGAAGGACCATGAGAATTGGCAGGCCAGGTTTTGGAGTAGATATTAATGTGTTCGTTCCCTTCCAGCTCTTCGTGCTCCTGACACACGAAGATGCCCTCAAAGGTGCCGACCTGGCCAAGCTGGGCGCCGAAATCGCCGAGGCATCCAAGCGCGACAGCGCCTCGATGAAGACCGTGGCTGTGCTGACCATGGCGTTCCTCCCCGCGACCTTCTTCGCGGCGCTGTTCGCGATCCCGTCGCTGGACTGGAAGGCCGGGGCAGCAGCGGCGACGACGGCAGATGGGAGCGGGTCCGTGATCCAGAGCAACTTCTGGGTCTACTGGGCTTTCACCCTACCCGCGACGGTACTAATCTTCGTCATCTGGCTCATCCTGAACAACCGGAAATGGCTTGTGGGAGCGTACAAGGAGAGAGTACTGTGCAAGAGAATGAATGGATAGCAGAAGGAATATTAGCAGCAATGACGATGATGGCGAAGAAGATACCTAAGACGTCAGCGATGGCTCTGACGGTGATAGTGGGTATAGGGGCGAATGAACAAGCACCGTTTTCACAATAGATTACCGCATCATATTCATGTTAGACATCCTCCAGCTGTTGGTTCTGAACCTTGATGTATATTAATGTGTGTGGATAATCGACTGCCAGAATCACTGCTCCTTCTGCTAATTGTTGGCAGCTCCATGGGCTGGTTGTCATTATATCGTTCTACCGGGAGGCGGCACTCTTGTGTCGAGATCCCTTCTGTCCACGGCCTCAAACGTGAACAGTCTGTCGAAGAACAGCTTCTCCTCCATTATCTGAGATGCGGCCTTCTTGGTCTCCTCTGGGTTGTTCTCTTCCCACGCAAACGACTTGATTGAGACCAACCACTTCTCCGCTGGATCCAACGGTGCCAGATCCGACCACGCGGGCAATCTCACCACTTGAGTGGGTGGCTCCACGTCTCTCTCTGGCAGTGTGAAGTAGCGCGTGAAGGCGATTTCGAAATCCTCACCCTTGACGAAGGACCAGGTTTCCTCAATGAGCTCCTTGTCGAACCTACCGTGAAACGAGATGTTAGCGTCATGCCAGTGGTCGGCTATCAGGAGGAAAGTCTTACTCGTAGTTATTGTCGGCCATGACCATCGGCAGGTTTTTCTGGCCTGGAATCTCCAACTTCCGTCTTTGCGTGAAGGGATGCCCTTTGGGAGGATCCGGGAAGTCGAACCACTGCAGTGTGCCTGGCACAAGATTCAGATCCACGTCCACGTCGGATCCGAAGTCCTTCTCGGGCGACACATTGTAGGCCAACCGCAAGAAGTATGAGGATCGGGCGAGCTCTTTGCACAGGGCTGGCCAGGCCGGGTGCGGGCGAGGAGGCTCCGGCTTCTTGTTGGGCGGCGGCGGCGGCGGCGGCATCAGCATCACGTGCTCCTGGTTGGGGAGGCCCTTCTTATGCGGTTGAGGCGGCCCGGCGTAGTAGACAACCCTCTTGATAGTGTGCAGACCTTGCGAGTCACAGATCCCGTTCAAGATGGATCGGGCATTATCAATGTCGGCCTTGAACATGGTTCCATGGAAGCTCAGTTCGTACATGATGGATGATTGTGCCCACTAGTATGGGACTTTGGTTGGGATGCTGCTCTAACTAGAAAGAGTAAAGAAAAAGAGGAATGATGTGAAAGAAAAAGCGGAATGATGTGAATGAAGAATCTGTTGGTGCTTCTCCGAGCTGGGGCGAAGGATTTGATGTGTGACGGATGGAGATGTTGAGCGAGTTTGCGCTTGATGATTCTCAAGTACGTATGTAAAGAGGTGCTGTTGCGCCTTCTGTACCTGCCTACCTACATACTTAGACCATTCAAGCTTGGAAGTTAGTGGTTGTGACACCTGCACCTGCACCTGCACAGAAGGAAGCCACCTCTAGCGTGCCACAACCTTCTTCAGCCACTGGAGCAGGTTTCCACTTAAGGTTTAAGGTCAAGCAGGCGCGACAGAGCATTCATTCAATTGTCTTCGCTGAAATAATAACCAACTGCCAACATTGAATATATACCTGCTCGATACAAAATCGATGTCCAATAGACGAGGAATCGACTTTTATTCAGTACCAAAAGATGAATGCGTTGAAGGTACTATCAACGTTGATTATGGGTCGTCCCTGGGTAGGTAATCGACCTGTAAGAACGGCATATCCGGCCTACCCTTTCACAGCATCAATTGATTATAACGGGACTGATTTGGCCCGCGGTTTCAATATCTACACACATGCTAGCGTTGCCTGAGTGTGTATTCGTCGTGTGCAACTGGTGAGTCTGGGGTGAGCTCCGGGACGCTCAGAGCGAATACTGTCCACCGATACAACCACATGTTGAAAAGCAGAATATTCCACGCCCGACTTGAGCTTGCAAGTGTCCTACTGTGTGTCAGGTGCCAAGAAGTCATGGTTACCGCATATCTCGGAGCTCACTAAAGCTACCTGGCCACGACGCAATGAGGCAGTGAAGGCGCCGCAGTCTCATGAACCCCATGGCCGGCTTTTTGAGTTCATGGTGGTGTGTGTTGGGTTTGCTCGGGTTTGAGTCACTTGCTTCTGATGGCCTGGGCCGGTATGAGTCGGAAAGCAAAAGAACAAAAAAAGTCAACGAACCCCATGGTGCAGGCAAACGACACTTGGAAGGCATCTCGCACCTGGTTTGTACGGCATCTGTTGCTTTCCTATGGTCCGTTGGGGCCTGCTCTTGCCACGTATACCTGCTTACCTGGAGAAACGATGACGATATATCCATCCTCGGATAGGAGAGGATCCCGAATGTGTTGTCTGTTTTCACGGAAGGTTTGCCATGTCCACACGGAGCCACAATCCGGAAGGAATCATCTTGGGCGTCAATCGCAGGCGCTTCCCTCGCCCCCCTTCCCGGCCAGGATCAGTCACTCGGCGCTTCTGTTATGTGCCGCTTCGGCACGTCTCATACGGCACGCACGTACGACCCAAGTCGTTGAGAAGTGTCATATTCCTCTCTTAGGGAATTTGACGCTTTCCAGCGGAGTGGTTCGTATGCCCGCCAGTAAGATTACGACCCGGGCCCGAGCCGCATGTGCCTCATTCCTCCAGAGACTACCCATGACCTGTCAAGGGCCATAGGAACGTCATCTATCGAGACTGGCACCCTGCGTCTGGATCTACCCCGGTTCCAAGAGGCTATCTGCTCTCCACAGTGGTCGTTCTTGGGCTAAGCTGTCAGCACCGCTCATTGGAGCTCCCTAATGCACGACTACGGCCCGGGTGGAGAGGTATCGCGGTTGTACATACTGCCACTGAGATAGCCGGGTCCGGCAAGTTGCGGGGCCCATCGCCGGTTGGGTCATCCTCCGCCGTACGACCGGCAGATTAGCAGGTTAGGGACATGTAAGCCTAGTGTTTCTTTCAAGAAGTTCACTGGACGCGTTATGACGAGGAGCCGACATGTCAGCACATGATCCTTATTGATGAATCCTCGGTCTCCGCATAGCGTGATGCTGCTGAGCTGCAACAGGCCGGATATGCGGCCGCTGGTCTGATATTGGCTTCAACGCCCTTGGGCTGGTTTATGTGCGGTCGCAGAAGCGAGGACTCAGACGTACCGCATGTTGACCAGTATCATTCGATCGCTGGCCTTTATCTCCATCGGCATGTACCTGCCTTGGTACACAGATCGACCTCAAGTGCAAGGCCATTTCCGAATCCCATGCGGCGCCCGACACAACAATACCTACCAAAGATGGGTCTGAAGGATTCGGCTCGGGTCTTGGTCTTCATAGAAACATGGTATACACACAGACGCCCAAGATATGGTGGCACTCGGCGCTGACATCCAACATGTTGCCTTGGCGCGTACCCGCCAGGGAACAGACACGGAGGAGTAATAAACAAACCCAGCCACCGGGGTTCTTGGCGGCCCAATCTTGGGGTTTCTCCGTTTAGTTCCTCCATCCTCAGCCCACGTTCACATGCACCTCGATCCTTTGTGGGATGCCACACGATTGGTCGTTTCCACAAGAACTGGATGTGTTCCGCACCTATCTGAAGGGTAACACGTACTTTTGGTGTTGTTCGTTGCGTTGCGGGACATCCATGCATCGGGTCCCTCCACCGAGATCAACGGCGCTGCTGTGCCGCAGGCCAAGGGAAATTTCTTCTGGTGTTAGGTCAACCCTACCCTTGAGAGGGGAGGTGTAGATAAAAACGACAACCTGCAAGATGCCTGCCTCCTTCCTTCGGGACGTGTACTGCACTGTACGCTCGGCGGAACGAAGACGCCAGTAGGAAGAAAGACCCCGACCAAGTAACTTGCAGATTACCTAGAAGGATCGAACGCGGGAACCGTGCCGTTGGAACGCATGCACGCCAACCATCTGCAGTCGTCGCAATTTCTAGCCTTACCTACTCGGAAGAACTAGCCCATGTACCCTATCCGACCGCTGTGTGTACATGCTAGTATTGTCTGAGCCTCCTTTTCCGGGCTACTGGGTGCGCCGCCCATAAACTACCGATTTTAACTTGAGAAGACGTGAGGCATGTCTGGTCACTTACGTCTTAGGATGGGTCCAAGCCAGCGCGCAGCTGAAGAACTCACTCTCTAGTACATGTCACTGCGGAGAGGGCAACTTAGTAGGGCACGGGCAGGTGGTACAGCATCACTGCCCCTGTGGCTGACACCAGGCCGCTTCGATTAAATGATGACCCTGGGCGGGGACTCGACCTTGTCCGCGATAAGATGATCTGTCGCAATTCGTAATGCATCACTAATTGCGGCCTTTCGCTGCCTACGAGTCTGCCTGCTGTGTCGCTCTGGTATGTGGTGGTGATGGTGCTTTGAAATGACTAATATCCACTTTCTCCCACGCTTACGATCATATCATATCACTTTCCGAAGGATTCGCTCGGCCCCGAGTAGTACGAACTACAACTGGCTGCTAACTTAGTGTAAGGGGCTAACTAGGCTACCATGTGGTTGGGTCATTATCTCACCCTCCTTAGCTCGCTCGCTCTACAGGATAGCGTACAGTAATGTACACTCATTACTCCCCCTTCGGACGAAAAGAAACGATGAAGAGAAGTCCACATACAGCCTAGCTTTAGGGCTGAGAAAACGGATACATAATAGCGGGCTGGTGAGTAATGCTGATGATAGCGGCTGGTGGTGTGGTACTGTGTGTCGTGGTGGCTTCTTGTGTGGGTGGACGAGAGCGGGCATGAATCCTGCGGAATCCTTCTCAGCCTCAAAGGACAATGAAAGAACTTTTGGGTTCTTTTTCCCTGAACGGGATGTCGAGAGTTTCATCTCCTACAGGGCAGGGCAAGGGTTCGCGAAAGAGGAAGGCCCAAAATAGCATCCAAACAACTGCTGCTTGCCGTAGTTGTTACTCCAAACTTAGGATGTGACTTTTTTACAGGCCACCCCTCTCTCATTCTCTGACACAAATACCGACTGGGACAGTATACTCGGGTGTTGTTGAAAAGGCGGGGGAGGGTTTCTAATAATAGTCGTTGGCTGGGAATGTGCAGTTGTCATGGCCCCCAAGTAACAACACACCAAATACTCGTCTCGGATGACTAAATAGAGCCGGTCCAATAGCAACACGATGCCTTTTCCAGGAGCTTTGTCTGTCGTGGTGAACTTAACTGGTCACTAGGACACTATAAGCGAAACTCGCAGCAACCGACCTCTTCCGTCTCCTGGCGCTCGAAGATGGTGATGGGAAGTGTTGTAGTGGTTGCCATTTCACGGCAGCGACCCCAATCGGACCTGGCTTGCTACATCTGGTCTCCTCGGGTTTCCTGATATTGCTTGACCGCTACATCGAGATCTGAGTATGGAAGCAATCAGCATCATTGGTTGTTATGACGGGGCGTCACAGCGGCAGTGCCTTCACCGATCCTTCAGGCCTTTTTAATAATAGAATTGGTGTACAAAAAAACATGGACATACATTTGTTTGTTACTTGAAGGGTCATGGACAAAGTGCCACGGCGTGGCTTATACCCCTTCGATATCCGGGCTCTACTGGAGTCATTGCAGTATCGCAGGAGATAATCGGCATAAGGAGTGCATTTGGGGGCACAAGGGGCAACCCTCAAGGCTCAGGTTTTCATATGCGCCATACATACAAACTCGAGACGAAAATTTGGTTTGAACGATGAGTTTTTCGTCATCAAGAATGCTTCTAGGGTATCTCTAAATACTGTTTAGACACAGCTCCTATTCTCGGATACCGACTATTGCGGATGTGGCCATGGCAAGTGTACATTCTTTGGCGATATCAACTGCCATATTACTGTCAGCTAGTGTGTATTCTTTTCGATATTACGTTTACGCGGTTATACAAAAGCAAGCTGTGGGATCTTACCATTATTCAAAGGAGGGGATGTCTATCAATGAACGACTTAATCATTATGGCAATCATTGTCTGCTAGCACCGTTTGGCCTTAGTTTTCTCCTGCTTTTCGTTTGGACCCAAAACAAATCTGACCAAGTTGTTGGTTGTAATCTAGAGAACCTTTTTAGGGGAACGACATTGGCATCGAAAATCGACTGGAAAGGGGCGCTGAGCTGAGCACTTTGTGTGAGTAGCTCGCCGTCAGAAACGATCCGCAAAACCGACTGAATCTACCATGGAACTGCTGCATTATTTTCAGTATCATGAGATTCCTCTTACTGAGAAGTGTCCCTGTACAGGAGCATACACTCACTATTTGGCAGTTCTTATTAGATTAGCTATCAATATACCTGTCCCTGGTTATTCACGTATAGGAGGCTTGTATAGTCGCTCCAAGGACTTACGTAAGTCGTGCTAATTAGTAACCTAGCTCACTCACTCACCCACTAGCATAATCGATATAGCTACCTCCATATACCCGAACGGGACTATAATAATGCTTACGGCGTTATATTAGCCCGTAGGTAGTCGAATCTCCGCCCCGTGTCAGCAAGGGCCCCGTCCGGAGTGAGGCTATGCAAACCGCGCCTATGCATGCCTGCCGTCCGAGGCCATTATAATATGTGGTCTTGCCTATTAGCAATACCACAACAATGCGTACGCATTTCCGACGGCAACAACAACAATAACAACAACACGGCGAGCCAAACGTTCCGCCGACATAATCCCCGAGAGGAGAAGACTCAACCAACCAGCCGCGCGCGCCCATGGTATACACGGTTTTACCACCTATCATGACCTGGCAGACGAGAAAGTAGGGGCCGCGCTCGAGTAAGCGAGTGAGCTTTGTTACCGACGTTTCAAACGAACCCAAAAAAGGATCTAACTTTAAGTGACGATAGACATGCAGTGCGGATCCTGCTACCGTATCCTGCCTCTTTCCGTGCCGCGAAGGGAGGATCAAGCCGCGGGACGATAGCGAAGAAAAGAAAGTCCAAGCCGTGGCCAGGGGGAGGGCGTGTCCGTACCGGACTTAGGGGGGGGCGTGTACGGACCGGGGAGAAAGCGAAAGAGAGAGGGTCTAAACTTGGGTGTCCTTAATGCCTCCGCGGCAGATTCATCTGAACGCCCCCTCTTCTCTCCATGCACGTACTTCGTAAGGCTTCAGGTCAAGCAAGGTCAAGGTGCAAGGGAGAGCCCAAATATGGGAAATATATCTACTTGTATCTACGCACTTACGGTGACGCTGGCTGGACCTTTTCTGGTCGTCAGCCCTCATCGTACCTCCTCACGGGACGGGCCCAGGGGTGGTGGTCAGGGGAGCGATAGGCGTCATTTATAAGTACAAGCTTGTATTTGTGACAAACCGTGGTGTAATACCATCGATTCCCATGGAATAGCAGAAGGGAACTAAGCCCTGTATCGTGTAGTCGGCCGAGTACATATGCTTACCATACGTAGCATCCGGGGGATGGAAGGCAAGGAACTTTTCGCATGATAAGGTCCTGGATGCTCCTCCCCTCTGGTTCTGGGCGGCGGTGCGCCTGGCAAGTTCCGTCAGGTACAGCTCAGCCAGCCCACGAGGTCCCTATATATTATACAATATGCGTGTGTGGTCTGCTAGGTGTTTCGTGACATGACAATGGGACGGAAAGTGCCCGGATTTTTGACTCGAGCATCGCGGGCGAAGACACCGCATCCGGCCTAGCCGACTGATCATCCAGCGACCAGGGCGGGCGACTCTGATGTCCGGAGACCCCACCGGGTGTGCAGCAGCCCTGCCCTGTCGAGGCGAGAGCAGAGCAGAGCGGTTGCGATGAAAAACTACTGGCGGGTTTGGGCTGCTTCTACTATGAAGGGCAGGCACCAAGACACTCCCTTCAACTGCTTCTTCTTCTTCTGTGTCATGGCGTTTTCCGGCTGTCGCCAGAATGAATAGCTACCCTGTTAGACAATAATTAAAGGGATCTATAGGTGTCGTCGCAAGGTTGCAGCGTACCGTGGTAACAAGGTCCCGTATTGAACCCCTGGGATCGTGACTGGAGCCCGCTTACCTACCCCCACCCCATTTCGCTGGTCAGGTCAGCTTTTTTTTCTCCCCTTCCCTGAATAAGGCCCCGGGCAGCCAGGAAAAGGTCCATCCCAGTTTCGAAAAAGTGCCATGGGTGATTGGGGGCATGTCCTCCAAAGTTCGGCATAATGGACGCTGGATATGGGTGTGGCCCGGCATTTGCGCATCCCCTTGCTCGCCCAGCCACACACGCACCAAACCTTACTGGATTGCATCTCCTGCTCCTGACATCATGGAGGGGGGTCTTTCTTGGGGGGCCTGTATGTATCTGGACCTGGACTGGACGACGCAACCCACTTGAGCGAGATGGAGAACTGCGGTATGAAAGGATGCACCTTGCACCTCGTGCCATCAAACCCCCTAAACGCGTTCTCCGCTAAGGGGTCGGGTCGCTGTCACTGGAGATGGGCGCTGGCAGATGCACCCTCCATCACTGGTTGGCCCGTTGTTGGCTGCTCGCTGGCTGGATGAGATTCCCGAGAGCCTAGCACCACGCACACTCGTGGCACTAATGAAAAGGGATCGATACAGCCAAAACAAAAACAGGCAGGTACAAGTACGTGTAGCACGCAGGATGTGTGCGCTTGCATTGATATTCGGACCGGAGGTATGGAGATTGGCCCCAATGCAACCATGGTTTTGGTATTGGCTCGTTCCCTCTGTCGCCGTCGTGGGGGGGGGTGGAAGGGCAGGCAGGACACAGGACACAGGACACAGACAGTCGAGTGTTGGTGTGAGAGGGCGAAATGCAACCAGAGTCGGTGTACCTCGAGATACATTGTTGGATGAAAAAGGCTGTTTTTGGGGGGAGGGGAGATCATCCATCCTACGTTTCAGGGAATATGTCAAACATGTGCGACTAGCAGGCATCATCTCGGTGCAATCAGCGGCATAAGTCTTCTGTGCGGCGCACGAGGGAGGAGACCTCGGTTGTTGGTGGAGTTGGGAATGGGAACCAGATGCTACGTGACTCTGTTTCCCCCGATTCAAGAGCGAAGGAAGCATCGAAGCCTGCATCTCTCCCCAATCGAGTACGTAATTTCGCCAAGGCCAACAGCTGTACCTAAAGTTAGCATCATCCCATCACCACCATGGTTGTCGCCGACGAGAATGCAGCGAAAAATAAGAAATAAGAAATAAGAAAAAGACAGTCAATCAATTTGTGCGTGTGCCCAATGCCGCTCCTGCGGTTTCGGTGTGTTGTCGTGATGTGATGAATACTGGTTGTGCGTGCGTCCATATTGGACGGCCATGCCGTTAGCACGCTGCTGGGGCTGGAGCTGGAGCGTGTGTGTGTGTGTGTGTGTGCATCGGGAAAACCCGACCATTAGCGCTCTTGACGAAGGGAAGCGCGAGAATGCAAGATGATGAAAAAGGCCTGAAGGTGTCCAGTGTGGTGTGTGGGTGGGGGTGCAACGGTTGATTGGACGTATGGCCAAAAAGGAAATCTTCGAGAAGGGCTGAACGAGCGAGGACAAGGATGGCACCAGTACCTGGGTAATGATGCTATTTGGTAAGGCTGATTGAGAGCATAGAAGACCGTCAAATCCTTCCACCGCCGACCCCGTTTTCAGCACCCAAACTACACCACAGCCTGTTCACATGAAATTGCCTTACTGTATTCCCTCGTAATCGCAGCTGGCACCGGTACCTTGGGACACCGGCTAACCACGCCTGCAATTGCTGCTTACCTATTCGGGCTTCACGGCATACATACTGTGCATGCATACGAACAGTGAGGTGGTACACGAAGAAGACAGCCAACAACAACAACAACAGCCCCATGGTGTTGTTGTTGGTAGGGTAGGCCTATAACGGTGTGGATGGAGCAAGAGCCACTTTGAAGATGACCCTATTCTATAGTATGGCGACACGACACGTTGTGTTGTTCCCTCTTGCAGCGATAAACACTGATCGTCGTTCCCGTCCAGGGAACAAGCAAAGAGTCTGTTTCGCGCCCTGCTGCTGCGTGCAGTCATGCGAAGATCGTGCGGCGTGCAATTTGCTTAACGCCCAGCCCTTTTCCCTACTAGGGCCGGCACCTGAGCTCGGCACTCACCGGCCACCGTGGGAGGAGGGAAAAGGGCAACGATTAGCGGTCAAAAAAGGTCGTGGCTGCGTGCTGTAGTAACTTAGTTGGCTGTAGCGTGCACTGTGAGTGTGGCATGGCATGGCACGGCATGGCATGGTATGCGGATAACACAGCAAGGAAAAAGGGGCCGGCCCCTACTACTGTAAGGAAACCCATCAGCAAAATGTAACGACGCCAACAGAGCCCATCTCGGCGGAATACGGCTGGTTCGGGACGGGCGTCCAGATGCCAAGCCAACAGCGAAATCCCGTAATTCCGTAAATGCACACACATATGTACACACGCAGCATGCCCTGGGCTGGCTCGAGGCTTGACGAGGAGCACCTTCAATTTCCGGCAGTTCGTCTCGTCTCACGTTGCTTTCAGTTACGGGTTGGCGCCGAGTCCACTATTTCCCATGTGTCAGTCCACCTGCTAGGTGCTTTAGGGCCTTGCTTTAGGGCCTAGCTGGGGCTCCTCCAAGCACAGTACCACGAAGCAGATGCAGGCGGTTACACGTTTCGACTCGAGGAGCTGCTGGCACGACCTGAGGCGAAGGAGTGATCGAAGAGACGGAAAGACAGAACGAGTGGGAGAGAGGGAGAGTTAGAAGGGTGGAGAGATACTGGTACGACGACACGACCCTCTCCCACATTGTGGTAGGCGAGCGGGCGGGCAGGCGGGCGCACGCCAAGGCCCCTCGAGATGGAATTCTCTGACAGCAAGAGACGAACCACTCAAGATGACGACGTGCCTGTTAGCAACGAACTCTATTCGGCGCCGTTGCCAGCTGAGCGGCGAGGCAGCCCAGCCCAGCCCTTTCTCCGCGGCGGCCTGTTTCCGCGGGGGCCTGGCACGGCGCTAGCTCGATACCCGCCCCGTCCGTCCAAGTCGAACTCGTGTTAAGCTAGGTACGGTAGGCTGCCAGGCTGCCAGGCTGCTAGGCTCTAGGAGGGGCAGCCAGCCCAGCGCGCGTCAGCCCGGATGCGATGCCACGCTGTCTCGTGACTCGGACGTTTTGGTGCCTGGGCCTCGGCCGCTCCAAAAACCCCAGGGGTGGTGTCTACCCAGCAGAAAATGTAGAGTGAGCGTGAGATATCGGCTAAAAGAGCTGCTACTCACCTGTAGCGTGTTATTCCGGTGGTATTCAAACACCACCATTGATCGTCGTCGTCTCAATCAATGCTACACAGCAAGTCTAATATCCAACCTAAGATTTGTCATCGGGAGAATTTTTCCCGGCTGCTAAATACGAGTCTCATTCGAGAGTCAGTCGGCCAAAGGGGAGGAGGTACCTCGCAGTACCGCCTGCAGGAATCGCTCACAGCTGGACATCAAGTATCTGACGGGAGTGAAGTGAGAGGCGGTGGAGCTGAAATGATGATGCTACGGGTAGGTGATGCGAGACGGGCGATACCAAAGTGGCTGACGAAGTGCTGGAGGTATACCTAAATTATACCGTATCCAGCGTCAGACGGGCAGACAGCTCAGACAGACTGACAGACCGACTATACCATGCCATGCGACTATTGATTATTGGCACTATTCCCGTACGCAAGGGCTTTTGCCACTGCCTTGGAAAGGCAAGACGGAATGCAACATTGTCGTGCATCGTCGCAGCGGCTGAGATTATCAATCAGCATGCGAATAGGGGCGTATGCGATGCCATTGGAGTAGATCCCTGCTCCGGTAGTCATTTGATATGCGCCCGGCATCGGTGTCTTGCGTTGAAAGAAGAGTCGATCTTGAGCAGAGATCTGAGTAAGGCAACGGGTGTGTAGTGTAAGCGAATTGGAGGCAAATATCAGTGCAGATGACCTCAATCGGGAAAGATCTCATGTAAATGAAAGGAAGGCGGCAGCAGATAGTAGCACCTTCACATTTATTAGGTAATCTGGAACAAAGCCGGCAGCAGCGAGTCAACTACTTCAGAGCCTCCGGAGCGCTGAGTCCTGCTCGCTTTGGAGCAATCGGAGTATGAGCGGCCGTTTCGGCCGTCGAAAAGGCCGGCAACACACACACACACACACACGCAGAAGTTTTTGGTGACATTTAACACGCATACATACATCCTACTTCATGTATGCAGTGTGTATGTATGTACAGGGCTCCTTCACACCAATTGGCCAGTCTGTAGGTAGCACAATCATCAATCAACGAGACCTCGTGTGCGCTGCATGCTGGGGGACACAGCCATCGCACTGCAGAAAGCACAGAAGCACGTTTCGCTCGAAAGGGGAGCTGCTTTGGCGATCCGAGACCTTCACTGTAGCTGAATCAAAATCAGCCTTGTAGGGTCGCGCGGTTTTTTTTTTTCAATTGCCCACTGCCTGGACATCCATGCCCACTGACATGTGCTTACATAGCCCTACGTGCCCTGTATTTTCCAATACTGTCCTAAATAACCTACAGCAACACAACACCAACCTCCTTGCCCCTTAAGACCAAAGAGCAGTTGCCACTTAGATGCCCTATTGACTTTCCTCATTTATTACAGAATTTGCCCGGATGAGCCATATCCGCTGCCGTTGTGCAACCTCACCCAGCTGCCTACTACTGCTACCGACACTGAATTCGGCAGTCAGCAACACGTAATGATCCATCACTGCTTCTGCCCAAAAACAATTACAGACCTATCGCAGCTACCGACACATACATGTATGTACGCACGCAGTCAGGGTGAGCGATTAACGATGTCCAAGACACGCAGCGTTTAAGTCCGATGATGGGCGTGTCGCTTCGCCTGGTGATTTGTACGTTTCTAAGGAGGCTATGCCATGCAAGCCTGGTCTCGATGACGGGCGGTGGGTGTTTCCCCCGCATGAGATCCGCGCACCCTCTTCTCTTTAGGCCATTTAGGGTCCTGTTAGTGGTGTCGCGCGCTCCGTACTGCTCCGTAGAAGCACCCCGAATGACACCTACTAATCTGCCAGGACGCCAGAAGCAGCAACATCCTCATCTCGAGTATGTACGTGAGGATGGTTTCTCACTCGGCGTGGTCACATATCTGTATTTTGAGGTGACATGACAGTGACACCGCCATACAGTCTAGACGCACGTTTATGTAGCATGTATGTCTCTGCGACGCAAATACATGAAGTTTGTATGCAAACCTGCCATGGCAGTATTTTGCGCTTGGAGACGCTGTACCTAGGCAGCATCTTTCATCGGGTGCGTCGTACAAGCACCCAATCGCATCGAAACATGTAACATCGTCACTTGTTAAACGCCCGCGGGAAGAAACCTATGCAAGCCTTGGTGCATAATTTGCGTGCTTACAGACAGAAACCTGCCCTATATACTGCACAGCGGCTGCATGCCTTCGTTTTGATATCCCTATGGCTGGCTGCTGCGGTGACACTAGAGGCCGGCCAGATCTGAACACATGATTCGACCGACATAGCACATGTTAGATTGCGCAACCCAAATTGGGGGGACGATCCCATCTCCTTCTTCTTGGGCTGTGCCTCGTGCCTTTCGTCCCTCGCATTTCCCATCCGCAGTTTTGGCCGTGATCTTCATCGAAACGGGCTGGCAAAGGTAGCACTTTGGCTGCGTGCATCCTACCTACCCGCATGCAGAAGCCGAGGCGAGAACAAGCGTGGGCCACCAATCCCCGTAGCGCCGCATGCCACCCACGGCAACGCACGCGGGATCGACACACGTCTCAACGGCTAGCATCGATCCATGGATGGGATGAGTGTGGATTATATTATTATGTATATGTGTATGTATATGTATATGCACACTGCGCACGCCGCCCACCGTTGATACGCTACTATAATTATTGTTTCTCATTCATTCCTGCCTGCTTCCGAGACGTGCTGTGCTGCTTGCTGTATGTATGGTGATAGTATGCCGTGGTGCATCGCGTAGTTTAAATGCAGACGCTATTGGTCTGCATAAATAGCCATTCTGGGATTTGTCGTTCGAGAATGGGGGATTTGGACCTGCCGTTGATGAAACCCAGAGGTCTGAGAACTACATATCATACATACTACTCTCTACCCGTGGTGTCACTGCGGCCGGGGAGGTGCGGCCGCCTGCCTGTTGGAGGTCTTGTCTCTTGTCTCCATTAGATGGGGAGGGAAGGTCTTAACTAGAAGCCGTATAGTGAGCACACAGGTCCAGCCCAGCCAGCCACAAGCGGAAGGAAAAGAAAAAAGGGCCGTGATGTAATGACACGACACCACCCATTTGCTCTCTCTCTCTCTCTCCCTTTCTTTCTGCTACCTATGGGAGCGTGCAGCTAGCATGCCTACCCTCTGCGGAATGGGCGTGGCTGTAGCCGCACACAGACTATTGTAGGGCTGGATCGATCACGCACTCACACACATACACAAGTCTCGCGCGCGCGGAATTAGACGGGAAAAGGAGCAATTTGGACCAATTATTGAATGGTGAAGAGCGGCCCATTGTCCGCATCCAGCTGAACGGAATATGCGATGGTAGCTTCAGCGAAACAAAAAAAAAGCTGAGACTTGTATAGGCTTAACCTATATTAGTCTTCAGCCGCGAGCCCCCTAAGCCAAGGCAATAGTCAGATGGGCGTCCTATCGAAAACAGTGGTGGCCAGTCTAGGCTCCAGCGCGCAGATGGTGATTGTCCACTAGGTCAGAGGAAGAGGAGGTCCGCGCCCTTCACAAGTCAGTAGGCGTGGTGCTTGGACAGTTCTCTTACTCGCTTAGGCGAACATCGTCTGCTCAGCCCGAGGGCCAGCCAGCCAGGGCTAAATGTTTATACAGGCTTGCTGTGCGTGGTAGGATATAGCGGGATAGTGAATTGGCTCACTTCATTTCCACGTCCGCCATGGCGTGCGTGATAGGTTAACGGCCTGGCAGATCTTCCGAAACTGGGAATGTCTACTCCGTATGTGAGTCGTGTAGGTAGTTTTCCTTACTACACCGCGATATTAGGCTAAATCGACATGCTCGGGGGCTAGTCGGCTAGCACGCATGTAAATCATTCAGGGGTTGAGCCATTATCAAATGGCAGTTTTTTCTAAGAGCATCGATGTCGTACGCTGTGTTCCCAGGCCGGGCTTTCATATGTCAGCAGCAACAACTCCGCCGCCGAGGTGCAGGTCTGTCGGAGGTAGTGGAAATGAAATAATCCGGTGAACCGGGACGAAAAGAATGATCTGTTGTACCAGGTAAAAGGGAGGAAGAGGAGGGAGGCCTCAATCTCCGGGGCCTGGGGCCCGTACAACACGATGGAAGAAGGTCGATGCGATAATAACAGCGCACGAATCGAATGGGTTCGCACAGGCTAAACTCGCTACCACGCTGTCGGTATCATCCCCAGTGCTATGGGGACAGGCTACTTGCTTGAGATAACGCGGAGTCAAGCCGACCTAGGGGGACGCACTTGCATCACTAAGGTCGCCGACACAGCGGGACCGTCCATAGTCGGGGGTGTTCTCGCGAACTGGAAAGGGCGGAATCGTTCAGTGTCGTTCCCCTAGGGCTATCTAGTTGCTGTGCTAGTTGGTAGGCAGGTATGCACTTGTATCCCTCTCGATTTCTATCTTTGACCTCTTCTGTTTGCCTGTCTCCAAACACGCATGCAACTACCTAGCCCTGACTAGCCTCCCTGTGTCCATTGCCTCCCTGCTCCTCACCCCCTTCGCGTGCGTGGCTTTTAGGTGGGCTCTAAGCGAGCTGCTGCTGCGAGACGACGCCATTCCGGCCCCGCGCCGGGCGGCCTGGTCTTTGGCTCGATCTTGCCGGGCGAATTGCTTTTTCCTGCCTGGAGCGCCGGTAGGGCTATCCACAGTTTTTCTTTTCGTGGGCTGGGAGGTGCATCGGCAGAGAGACATATGACGACTGCACTCCCAAGTACCGAGCTCGCATTGCATCCACTCTGTTGAATTGGTTCGGTTCGGTTTCGCCTCGAGACCCATTCCACTACACCAGGTAGTCAGGGCCCAGGGCCCAGGCGGCCTGGCTGGTGCTGGCCGGCTCTCTCTGCTGGCTGCAAGCTGCTGCTGGCACACGCTGGCTGGCCGGCTGCTCACCTGCTGAAGCAGGAAGGCATTGCCCCCGCCACAGCGCGGACGCCCCATTCAGAGATGAGGGTTTGGCTCGCCACTCCACAATACCTAGCATCCTCATCTCATTCCCACACCGCACACACACCTTGTAGGGCTCGTATTTGGCTGCCTGGTCCATGACTGTTTTCAAGGCTGTTGTAGTCGACGAGTCATTTCAGACGGTCCATAACAAGATGGGCGACCGAGCTGAATGGTGCCCAATGTCCAAAATACCCCAGCCTACATTGAGTGTGGAGATGGTTGAGACGGGCTCCAGCGGGGTATTGTATCGTCTTGATAGTGAACCTCCTTCTACAATACAAAGGTCGATAACCTACCACACGCTGAGGATTTGGATCATGTTATGGCCGTGTTGAATTCTGTTCTTTTGCGCAGTGCTCAGCCCCGAAGCGGGACATTGCCCTCGGCGGACGTGGTCACTGAGCGGATATTGGACATTATCCCTCCCCAGGCGGAGTATGATATTGCAGCTCCATCACCAGAGGGATTACCGCTTCGTGCACGTAGCGAAAGGTCTGCTCGGGGTTGCTGACAAATATATAGTTAAGCATACTACCACCCAACATCTAGACCTGGGACAGCCTAGTTTGAAACTCTCCAGCGCCAAGGATGCCGTCTCTTTGCTGATCTGAGCGCCTATGCAGATCAGAGGAATGCTGCCCTGGAAGCCCTTCCTTGCCAGGCTGTAATTTGGAGAGACCTGATTGGCGAATCCAGAGCGGTGCCGTAACAGGTAGCCGCTAGAGTATAATATATCTTGGAATTGTCAGGTGTCCCATTCCAGCACTTTGCCCAGTTGGCCCCCGAGCACCGAGGGTTCTATCGTACCGTATCGATTCGCACGAAATGCGGGCAGTCATCCGCATTTCGTCCAGCGCATCTTTGGGGCGGCGCTAAACCCGCAGCGAGTGAGGAGCAAGAGGTGAAGGAGGTAAAGGTAGGGATACTGAGTCAGCTCCAGAATATCATCCTGCACCTTCAACTTTTATGCCCACTCCCGGATCCTTCTTTGCTTCCGTTCCAGGGGCCAAGGTGCGAGAGGATGGATTGCGAACGAGTCATCAGCGGAAGATCCCATCTCGAAATCACAACAAGGCCCGCTGCCGTAGGCTTGGTGCGCTGTGTATTCGTAACGCGGCGCGCGGAGATCAAAAGGGGGTGGTTGTAAGGTGTATGTATGTAGGCACAGAAGGACCCCCGGCAGCCAGCACCACCACCACCCACCAATAGGCGGTGGTTGCATTAGCCTGTCTCATGCTCGGCGGAAGTTTTATAGGGCTGAGTAGTAGCAGGTGAGAATGTCGAATGAGGCTTATCCTCCGGTGAACCTTGCTAACATGAGTCGTCAACCTCATCCCATGGTTTTCCAGATGGCGGACCCTCGGCCGGGCAAACATTTGCGCCTCATAAGGCGAATGCACCGTGATTTCCTGTCACAAGACAGCGTTGCCTCCAGTAGCTGCAGCGGGTAGATCACGGTCTTCTGTATACATCGGTCCTGTAATTATTATGTTTATATACGGTTCGTTTACATGAATCTATGACGGTGACGCAGGCGGGATTACGGGCATCCTCCACCGAATGCAACCAGCAAGCTGCACGTGTCGTATATTGCTTCTACCGACCGATGGTCCTGGTGATCCCGGTCTTGCGAGAGGCATGGAGTTTGTTGCGCCTCAAATGACCGCGATGCCCCCGTTCCACCGTGGGGTGATTATTGACTGCTTCTGGCCAGCCATGCCTGCCCTCAGCTCAGGCGGTGGGTGGGAACGCCGCGAAGGCGGCGTCGGACTGAGACTGACTTGCGGCTAAGGTCTAACCGCCCGGTGAAACTGTTTCCTGAACTCAACTCAGCAATACCACATTGTGTATGCCCGATGGCGAAGGATGGCCCGGTGGATTTGCCTCTCTAGTGCTCGTCGCCGCTGCATCATACCACTGCACCACTGGTGTTGAGTGGTGACTGGGAGCGGCGAGCCAAGACACCGACCGCGACTGGTGGGTAGAAGTGAGGCAATACTTTCCGAGCCGCCCTCGCTTGGTCAGTATTGATTGAATGCAGTTATTCCCCTCGCGAGTTTGTCCGCTATAACCAGCAGGTCATTATCTTGTGAGGATTCAGTTACCGTTAAGCCGCTGTGGCTGACAAGTGATGGGTAACATTCGAATCTACAACTGCAACCCCCAAGTTGCCAAAACCGGTATATCTTGCATGACTTCCCGTAAAGGTGCCCTTTTTGTATGCAAGCAATTTTCATCTCACCCGCCACGGAACAGCCCTTTCCATTTGATAGATCATCTTTACGCCATGCTGACCCAGTGCTGATATAGCAACACCCAATCAACCAATTTGCCTCCGCATGGGCGTGTGCACTGTAACTCTCTGTAACTTGAAGGCGTGATGCCAAGGGGGAAAGCGCCTCCGTGATGTAAGCGATGCATGCGATGATATGTTGTTCTGGTTTCTGTGCCACTCGAGTTCGGAGTCGCTAAGGCGTTACGAGAGAGGGAGCGCATCCATCGTCCACCCGAAAACCCAGAGTACGCTCAACTAACTCACTGTACTAGACGTAAGCTGAGATCATCAGGTTCTGACTAAGACCCCTCCGGTCTCGTGGGGGACGATAGAGTAGACCACGAGAAGCACCTGACCATGGCCACCTGCATGCAACATGTCGCTCCCTCTGCCGGCACCGACAAGACGACAATAATTACCAGTAGGAAGCCACACACAAGTCTGATGTAGCCCTCCCTCATGGTGTGAAGCCAGGGATTGCACGGTTAGAGATGCGGGCGCCTTCGGCAAGATCAAGATCAAATCGCAGAAAGTTGAAGGGGGCGTCATCACACATGAATCACTTTGCTCAATCAAGGTATGTAGGGCTGAAGCGCGTGCAAGATGTGACTGCCTCTAAGTACTGGTAGATGCCAAGCTTGAAACGACTTCTACACACGCACGACAGGGATGGCCCCTCAAAACGACTTTTGATTAATCGCACATGGAGAGAATAGCATTGGACGTAACCGTGTCTCGTGGCTATCCAGAAAAAGCAGTCCTGTCGGGCACGAGGCAAGCCAATGAATTGAGTTCGCCGAGATTGGCTGATAGCTTGCGCTGTATTATAGCTGGCGGCTGCGTTGAAGAGTTGCATTGGGGTGAGTAAGAGCCAATATAATTTACCGTACAGTACATGCGTAAGTGCAGTGTACATTAAGTATAGAAAGAAGAAAGAGAGCACCAAACCTGGCATGCCTAGGTGTGAGGTAGGCAGATTCCGAGAGCGAGCATTGGACCGAGTTCGAGTTGCAAGACCCGGACGCACTGTACACGATCATTCCATAATTGGACCATCTGGGTTTCTGGAAGTATGTCAGAAGTAAGTAATATTAGACGGAGCTTGAGGACATGCCCTTTTGGCGGTCAAGCCCAGGCAGACGCAGCTGATCCAGTCAAAAGTAATAGATTGAATGTATTTTCGAAGTTCCTTGATTCAGGTCTTGCGGGCTCGCGGGGCCGAAGCTTGCGAGCCTAGGAGCTGATGATACTCCGTATCCCCAACACCCAGCTCGGCTCAGTTACATATGACTGACAGCTTGGACGAATGAGTGGATGCACGCTCCAAAGGGATAGTACGGCGATGAGGAGAAGCAAGCAGCACACCAACATGATGTGTTGATCCTGCAGGAGAAGGGGAAAAAAGGCAGAGCAGGTCGATTTCGACACTCATTCATATCGGATGTCGCTATGTACGCTAGTTGTAAAGGCACACACACACACACACCTTCCAGTCTGCCAGTCTGGAGCCCCTTCGCCGTGCCGCAGGTATTGCCCAACCCGTCGGCACGACAATGGAGGGACTGCTGCAATCATCAATACCTAAGCCGAGAAAGGCTCCATCCTTGTCTTGACGATTTGACACGGCATACAGATCCACGAAGACTGACTGACCTCAGATCGGACTGTCGGGCCTAATGAGCAACGAGAAATGGCGCTTGCCGTAGCTAGACTTTCCAACCCCGTAAGCCTCAGAAAGCCCGAAAGCCCCCAAGCTCCTCCAGACCGCGGGATTCCTGATTGCCTGCTCCTATTACACATCCCGGAGATGGCATTCAGAGATGGGGCTTGTGTAGTAATCAAACTTACTGGCGCTTCGCATCCAACTGACTATCTATCCAGGTCAGGGAACGACATCTTGGACAGGAAAGGCTCATGGGCCGGTGCTACTGATTGATGTTGTTACTGCCACTACTTGCCTACTACCGCTACTTTGTCCCCGACGATAGCAACACCCCTCCCCTCCTCGCCCTGCGCTTCGGCAGGACACCCCCCCCGAGAAAGCGTCCTTTACAGGCCCCACCACCGTCAGCCCTTTCCCTTCCCATTTGGAGAGCATTGAACCCCCTCCTGTGCAGCGTGCAACCCCCTCCCCTGTCCATGGCTACACTTCGACCCACCGATTCGTAGGGATGGAATTGTTCTACATAAACCCGACCGAATGTAGCGCGGTACTGCAAAGTACCCTGGAGCAGAGTGGTCGACTGGAGGGCCCTGGACGATTCTAACGAGTGGGAAAAAGGGTCTCTTGGATGCTTTCCCTACAGGGCACACACACCACACACACACACATTGACTGGAGCCAATGCAACCCACTTGACTAGAATACCCAGGTACCTCGGGGATAGACATGGACTCAATAATCCCTGCCGCCTGCAACATAACCGTCGAAAGGGCTGAAGGTATAGGCGTAGCCCCATGTACCTTGAATCGTGTACATTCTCAAATCGGATTTATGTACAGCGGTACCAGCCGCCACGCGCTGGCGCCGGTCATGGGCGAGGTAAGAGGTACATGAAGCCCAAGCGGCGCCTGCTCCATTGCTTTTTGGATCTAAAACTGCACTGCTCGCTCGCCCCTCTGCGACAACTTTTTGCTGAACTTATTGATGTGACGCCTTCTTTCATCGCCGTTGCAGCTTGCTTCCAGACGCTATCCTGTCCTGTCCAACCGTCCGCTGTCCCAAGACTGGAAGACAGACAACGACCAGCAAAAAGACCAGAGAGCGAGAGAGGTGAAAACATCACCAACGCCCTACACACTTCTCCCACCCTACTCGACGCTTCTCTAAGCTGCCGACTTGAAGAAATTTGGGGGTCGCTCGGCTTCGAATACTTATACCTGGTTTCTATACTTGGCCGAGTGTCTAGGCCCTGATGCATCGGAAAACGGCCCATTAGCCAGGAAACTCGTCACCACCCGTGGGCCGACTATCACCAATTCTCCCCCATGACTACAGCGTTACGCTTTGTTTTCTGACGACTTGTACTTTATACTCGCATTGCATCTTGTTTCTTAACGACTTTTTTTTATTGTCTTGCATTGGAGGGATCTGTACAGCATTTACATCGCCTCCGTCATTTCGAAACCACCATTTGGTCTGCCAGTAGAGGCACACCAGACCCCCAAAGATATATACCCGGAACCGCCGATACGAACGATTGCCACAGCCAACGTTCCTGACGCAAATCCGTCCCACCACTTCCTGAGCCACAGAACGCATACCCAACCGGTACGAGGCCTCTTCGGCTGCTCATCGAATCGACACCCGCCGGGCGAAATCGATACTTCCAATTTGACAATTGGTGTGGTCCAAATCGCCTCAGCTTCTTGGCTGGCGCATCCGGCATAGCTGTCCAGGGATCGGTCTTCCGTCGTGGCAATTGGATAATTGGTTATTACGAAAGAAGAATCAGCTCCTGTAGCATTTGGCCCGAAACTTGAAGGAGGCGAGCAAAAGGGGGGAAATATTCAGCATGGAGACTCCACGATACGCCCCGAGGGCGGCTCCTCCCCCATATACATAGATGATCGGACGAGAGGAAACACTGGGAGAGGTCATTCTTCCTATCCTTCTGCCTTCTCGCCGTCGTTGGCATCCAATCCCATGTCGATACCAAACCGCCCTCGTACCGAAAACGAGACCGCACCTCCGCCATTACCACCACCCAGATATGTCCCGGTCGACGGCCCGTCACTCGACGCCAGTCGTCAACCTCCTCGCGACCACTTCGAAGGGTCCTCCTTCAAGCTGGGAAGCCGGGGTTTTGAAAGTCCTGGGCACAGTCTTGATGTAGACGGCCCGAATTATATGCGTAGGGAAAGCGTCAAGTCTATCAAGGATGAAGGCTACCATAGTCTGGCCTCTACCATGAACCTGTAAGTGATTGTTGTGTCTGTGTGCTTTATCCTGCTCGCTCACACACCTGCTGCAACCTCCAGACCGTCACCGCAGGACTCGTTGCCAAAGAAGCTTTTCATGTCCCATGACCAGTACAGGCCTCGGGACAACAACGACTACGACAACTCTTTACTCAAGAAGTTCTCTGCCCAGCCTCCTAGACGATCTGCACTTAGCTCGTCAGTTAACGACGCTCACCCACGATTCGGTTCTGAAAACCGCCAATCGCTCCTCCCGAATCTATCGTTGCCCATTCGAACGGGCAACAACTTTACAATGGAAGTCCCGGATAGTTCCATGCAGTCGGCCATCTCGCCAAGGGGTTTGCCGTTCTCTGGGGCCAGTAGCATTGACTACCGTTCGCCAATTGAGCCGGCCGACTCAGATCGGTCACCCCTCTTCCGCAGCCGACGTACTAACAGTGGCTCTCTGCCCGATGATGCAACTGTCTCTACACAAGGTAGCTTTGATAATCTGGATGACGCGGATTTCCCCATGGAAGAGACATCTGGAATCAAGAGGCTTCATATCGACGATTCACGCTCGGAGTATCAACGAATGGGGTTGAAAAGACGGGCTTCGTCACCCCCAGGAGATGACATGATGATGCAGAGCCTGCCAGGTTCCGGGGAACTACTGCGCCGCCGTGAGGGAGCCTCCCGTCAGTCCCCAACTCCTCGGTTGACTGTGATCCCACAAGGTTCTATGTCTTCTGTGTCTTCAGTTGGACGCAGCGGATCATATGCTTCGAATATCTCCCTTACTGCGACTAGCATGACCAGCGGAAACTCATACGGGCGGGTATCGCCCAACGGGCTGTCGCCTGTTGATGGGATTTGCAACTCGCCATTTAGCACCCCAATTTCCCTGACGCACTCGCCCCAATCATCCATCTCGCGGATCCCGCACCATCGGAATTTGAGCGACAACCGGCCACTTGCTTCTCCTCGCAAACTATCGGATGTGTCTAAGACCACCATGTCCAGAATCCAAGGTTTCTTCATGTGCGAGTGCTGCCCGAAAAAGCCCAAGAAGTTTGAGACGGCTGAGGAGCTAAGGTAAAGCAATAACCCGCCCCTTGCCAGGGAGCTTGTCCAATTAAACCCGATTCCCCCTCCACCTGTGTTGGAAGTGTAAGACTGACTCTCTTCCCAATATTAGTGCACACGCGGCAGAGAAGCAATATGAATGCTCTTTTTGTGGCAATCGCTTCAAGAACAAGAACGAGGCAGAACGTCACCAAAACAGTTTACATGTTCGGCGTCACAGCTGGTCGTGCTCGGCGCTGCATGTTGCAGGCTACGACAAGGCATTCCACGAAAGCAGCAACAGGCCCGGCGAAGCCGATGCCTGCGGTTATTGCGGGGACGAGTTCACACGCAGCGGTGGTAGCGGCCGCAATCGCCATGCCACCGAACAGGATTGGGACGAGAGACTGCGCCATCTTCAAGAGGTGCACAAATTCCGGGAGTGCAATTCGAGCAAGAAATTCTTCCGAGCAGACCATTTCCGACAACATCTCAAGCACAGTCATGCAGGAACAAGCGGGAAATGGACCAACATGCTCGAGAGCGCCTGCATGATTGAGGAGGAGCCTCCTCAACCCCGATGATCCCAGGCACACTTGCTCCTGGGATGTAGATGAACACGAGAGACGTGGAATTCGACTTGTAATTCCATTGCTACACCCGATGCGCTGGAGGAGGGGGCTTGCGAAACCCCAAGGGGCGGTTACATTGGGCACGCAAGGATGCCGAATCCTAGGTCGCAGTTCTGCCGATCTCCCGCATAACCCAATCCAGATATCGTATGTGGTATGTGGAAGAGTGCCCAGGCCCAAAGCGGAAAAGGTCTCTCCTCGCCAACGGGGTGGCGCAGCCCCCGTCATCTTAGTGGTCGAGTTACGAGGACTGCCACCTCACCGATTTTTTGCGTGCTGCGGCAATAGCATGCCTTGATTGCAGGGAGGTCCGATCTCACGATAGACGGCCCCAATATTCCCCTCGTGTGGGATACGCATCGGGATGCCGTGGCATGAGCTACCTCACTGCCTGGGAAGTGAGTGAGCTTACGCCACGCCCAGCCTGGCTGCAGATTGGGCATGCGTGAAAGAGAAGAAGGCTTGGTATACGCCTCTATTGTACAGTACGGGCTTTACGGCGTAGCCTTCACATCATCATCAACCGGAGTTGGGCATGACTTAACGAAAAAGGCGTCTTATGGATTGGCCTAGCTGCATATTTAGATGTAGATAAGGATGGGTTGGTATCGGTCGACCTTGCACCAAGAGGGAAATACGAAAGGTCGAAATATAAAAAAACAACCATGGAGTATAAAAAATGACATAGGCACAGGAGGAAATCCTCAAATACAAGCAAAAACATCTACTATTACTAGTTGCGTCAGATACCCATCAGCTTTGACCTGTGACCAACAGTCCGTCCTGGAAGTGATGTCTTCCGATATCTCGAACGACACTCAGGTAAGGAGTTGAACTTATTTCATATTGGGCATTTCGATCAAACCGTGATCCCAAGGGTTCTTGTCCCAAAAATAAATCAACTGTATGTATACATTGATACATATCCAATATATGTGTGTGTATTTACCCTGAAAGGAGGCAAACAACTCCAGGGTAAGGTAAGATAAGCAGTCTGTATAGAAGTAGGCAATGAAAGCAGCCAAGCCGACACACCCGAGAGTCGCCGGCGGCCGACAGCACGCCCGACCGACATGTGGGAGATCTAGATTCGGCCCCCACCTTCGGCCTAAAATCAGCCCTTGCTTTGTTCAACCGACCTCCAGGGCTGCCTTTGCTTGCTTGCGGGCTGCATTAGCTCAGCCAGCGCAAGCAAGGCATCGAGAGAGAGAGATGGTGACAGGGTGCCAGGGTGCCAGGGTGACAAGGTGAGTAATTGAATGATGATTCACGCCTTGCTTGCATTTCCTCCGTTTGCTGATGCAGTTCCTCGATCAGGCTATCTGATATCAGCGCACGCTGCAGCAGGTCACCAAAGGCAAGCCAATGTACGGCGTTTGGCGAGGATACACTGATCAAATTGATTGATTGATGCTTGCTTGTACTTTGTTCACGCAAGGAGCTTTCCAGCCGCCGTCTGCAATCGGACTAATGTTTTGGTTCATCACATGATTCAGCCCTACCTTACTGCTTACCTTACCTACATGTACTTACCCTGCCTGGGTCCCTAAGGTCCCTTGAGCACCACCAAAACTTCTCGTTCCAGCTGCCCCGCTATGATTGACGAGGGGTAAGGAAAGCGGAAGGTTAAGGCTACTCCTCTCCTACTCCCAGGTAGGTACGTACCCACTTCGGCAAGTCATCGAATTGAAGGATCAATTTGGAGGCAGGAAGAAAAACACCCCCAATAACCGGAAAACCGCGACTGACATAGTAAGGCTCGCTTACTTGGCTCTCTACGACATTTGCATAAGGTAAGCAAGCAACCTGTACTTTTGCCCAAAGAAAGCTGAGAGAGAGAGAGCGTCTGCCTGGATCGAAGCGGTTGGTGATTCGGCATCGAATTACCGCCGCAGGCAACGGCGAATCAAGTTGGTTGACGCCGTTGATTCTCACCATGGTTGTCAAGCGCCCTTGGTACTATCGAATGGGTCATTGATCTATCGTACATTGACACCTGCCTAGAAAGGAGACGACTTGCATTTCTTCTAGTCAGCATCGATTTCGGAGCTAGGCACATATGTACTGACCTTTCTTCAACCTTGCAGTCACCAACCGCCATGGCGCTCGACAGAATACCCGGCAAGGACAATCTCTATGTTGGAGGGTAAGCAATTCTGCATTGGCTTTTGATCGAGCCATCCGTCCTATTCCATTCTCATGCACACTTCCCGGCCATGCGATTGTAGTAGCTGCAACATGCCTGCATCCGTATCACCTGCATCGTTGCCCGGCATCTGCCTCTGTTGTCAACAGGAGTATCATTGGCGCCTGATCGGCTGATGATGCTTATACCTATGCACTATACTATACACATCAGCCCTTGCATACTTTATACTCAACTACCCCATCCGTCTCCTTCTTAACGATGGCAGGCACTGATAATGAGCAGGATCTTTGCCCTGAGGAAACCCGATGGCCTCCATGGGAAGAACATCAACCATGTGCTTTCCGTCATCAAGTACTCGTTTGAGGGCTGGGGCGAGGAGGCCAAACAGTTCCAGCATATGAGTATCGACGTGGATGACATGGACGATCAAGACCTGCTCGTTCACTTCTCATCCGCGGTACGCTTCATCGACCGCGGCCTATATCCGCCCGAGTCTACGTCAGGTGACCAGCATCAAGATACGGAAACGTCCCCTGGTTCTGTGTTTGTGCACTGTGCCATGGGTAAGTCTCGGTCGGTAAGCTGTGCCATAGCTTATCTCCTCTACAAATACCCACATCGTTATGGCGGAAAGCAATTCGATGCATCAGCCATTTCGACCGCTCAACGGCGAGAGACAGCAACAGACGCGGTTGCCCTGGCCCTTAAGGGTATCAAGGAAGCAAGGCCCGTCGCCGAACCGAATTCGGGCTTCATGCAGCAGCTGGAGCTGTGGTGGGAGATGGGCTGCCCTGCCGACAGCGATGGGGCCGTTGAAAGTCACCCCATCTACCAGAAATGGCTCTATGAGCGAAGGTTAGAGGAATCGAGAGCTGCGCACATGGCCCCTGAGCCTGAGTGGATTCGCTTTGAGGACGAGGCTCCTGCGGCGGCCGTGCCGGCAGCATCAAACGATGAGCACAAAGAGTTGAAATGCAAGATGTGCCGCCGCGTACTTGCCAACTCCAAGTTCATCATAGACCATAACGGCACCGGCAATGAGACGAAGAAGAGTGTGCCTTGTGGGCACATCTTCGTTGAAACACTGTCGTGGATGCGGCCAGCACTCGAAGACGGGGCGCTTGAGGGGCGCCTCAACTGTCCCAACCCCAAATGCACTGCCCAGGTCGGTCGTTTCGCGTGGCAAGGGCTGAGATGTAGCTGTCGCGAGTGGGTGTGTCCGGCGTTCTCCCTGAAGCCAAGCGCAGTCGACGAGTCTAATCGCTCTGCCGGATCAGCCATCCGTATGCCTCCCCGGAGCGGCAACCTATAAACGCTGCAATAAATAGAAAAGAGTGATCTGCCTCCAAGCCAGTCAGCCCGCATGAATCCTCTCCCATCTGACATGCAGACGGCAGAGGCTGCAAAGAACTACAGTACAGTTGACTGCTGACGTTGGACCGGTGATCCAAGCTCCTCTTCCCCGCTGATGACGGTAGTAATCTCGTTGCCTATGTCATTGATGCATTCCTTCGGCATCGCTATGTGCACGCCTTGCGCTTCCTGCCAACCTCACGCGGTGGATTCATTGATCATCTTCTTGATGACTGGTCAACTTGTGATCAATTATCTATCGCACTGGACGCCTCCATATTCGGCTGACGAGGCCACATCCGGATAGTTCCGCCGTTATCTCTTTGCTAGGGCTTATGTCTTTCCCCATGGTCCACGGAATCCTTCAATTGACCGCACACCCCCGCAATATCAAAAGTGGCTGGCATACCTTGTGATCAAGGATTGCTCCGTGCCTCTCTGGGACGCAAAGTCCCATGTGTGTTCCATTGCGGTGTAAACCACGGTGAGGCTGGACTAACAACATGAAGCCAGCGGCCACGAAAGTGTTGATATTTCTAGTCCACGCTTGCTTGACTCACTTACTACTATACAGTCGTGGACATAGCTATGTCTTGTCCAAGCATTCAAAAGCTGTATGCAAAGCGACAGCCCACTGTATCAACGGATGTTTGCTGACTCAGAGCCTGTCTGCATGCCAGCCTGCAGCGGTTCCATAGTATGGAAATATTGATGCCTCGGACTCGCATAGGCAACGGATCCGGCATGACAGCAGACACACTATCAGGCCGTCTTGCATCTGGAATACATGACGACATGCTTTAAGTAATGGCTGGAGAAACACCACTAACCCCTTTAAGTCGTATGCGATGTTCCACTGCAATGAAGGGGACCCACGAATTCCCTGCCGCTTTGGGCTGGTATCAACCTGAACTCGGAAGAACTATGTGGCAGAAGTGTTCCTAGGCAAGCGAGCAGGGGTCAGAATCCTTTGTGCCAAGAGAAATGCTTGTGTCGTCTACCGTATGAGGGCCTGGCCATCACGGCTGGGGACAGGGGACCGGACCATCCGGTAGGACCACTGCAGAACGCTTCATCCGAGGTTTATTACTATATTCATTCCTCGATGTGACTGCGCCAGCAGCCGCGGTAACGCAGCAGAGTCCCGGGACCGGGATGCGCGATGCGTGTTGGTCCTCTTTGCAGTACAGCAGCAGTCATCTCGGATTGACAGCTGACGGATCGACATCCAGCAGGCGACTGACGGGTCTCCTTCAACAGTTGCCGGCAGAATCAGGATCCGTCTCGCAGGCCCCGCGCTTCTTGGCCGGCATACCTTGAATAAGAGACTCGCCAGGCAGCTCCTCCTGGAGCAATACCCCTGGACAGACAGACGGACAGACCCTCTTTATCGGTGGCCTTCTCGGTCCCGTCCCCATCGAGATATGCCACTTCTTGGCGCCATGAGCCAGAGCAAGCGCTCCTTCTTTCTATCCTGGCACCTGGAAGCTTGGCAGCTTTAACTGACACGGGCGAGAGTTGGGCAAAAGACGACTCGTCACGTTGCTCCTGTAACCGCTGAGCAGCAAAACGTTGCTCCTTTCGCGACAAATGGCCTTTTTTTCTATAAGTGCCCAAGGCTTAATTTCCGTTCACCCTGGGGGTGCGGTATGGCATCCAGACCAAATTACCGCAGCAGCCAACCTAACGCATTGACGCCGGGAAGCCGCCCAAGAGGAAGGTGCATCATCACTCAGCCCTACCCAGCCGCCTGCTAGCCACCTGTGGGATTTTGCCCTTTTAAGCATACGTTAGGTTAGGCCTGGAAGGATTTCGCCCGTGGGGGGACCCGCGCGGGGGGGGATCCATGGTTTCGCAATCTACAAGGGCAGAGGCTATATATGGAAACCACTGTTACCGGAGTAATTCAAGAGTGCGAGGCTCTTATTACGCAGTTACTGCTGTCATTGTCGCCCCACGGGAAACAATGCACTGTCGATGGCATTTCCGAGTACTCATCCCTCCGAAAGGAAAGGGGCGGGTCCCTCGGTGAGGCCGGTCGATGGGTGCTGTGCTATGCGACCTATCCCTTCGGAAGCATCGTGGCAAGTGACAAACTTGGGGGGACAAGTTTGTTGCAGGGCAACGACAGGCCAAGGAAGCTCGTGTAGGTGCGCCATTTGCGTCAGAGGCACTTTCCATCAGCTCTCCCTGAGTAAACCTGCGGACAAATGGGTTGCAATCACGATGCTTGTACTTGTTCTTGGCAGCGCGAAAGTCATTTTGACATTTACATTAAGGGAGATGGATTGGCACCTCGGCTGCCCGAGACTCCATTGGCCTTGCCCAAACTGCACAGAACATTGCGCTTTTCCTCTAAATCTCGGGCCGCCACGGTGTTTGTGTCACCGTCCGGACCCTGATTTCGCCCCGATGCCATGTTTGAGGCATAGCTTCACCCAGGAGAACATGGAAGGCAAGGATGATGGATGGGCCGAAAATGATTTCTCGTGTGTGATTGCTCTATGTGCGGCATGTGGCGGCGACGGCGCCGCCGCCGGCGTCCAATGAGATAGGCAGATCCCGCGGGCTGGGCGAAAAAGAAGCAAAACAAGAGAAACGGTCCAGCTGAGCGCTGGTGCCCAGTTGGGTGGCAAACCACGAGAAAGGAAAGGAGGCGTCAATGCGGAATTGAGCCCGCTGCTAAAAAAGCAACATCTCCGTATGCCAGACTGCCTTTGTATTCGATGTGTTTCCTTTTTCGGCCGCTATGCCTAATCTAGGTGCAGATTGCCGGGGGCGGCCTCGGGGCCACTGTCGGGGGTCTACGCCCGGTAAGCCAAAGAAGGAAAGAAAGAAAGGGCTGAGAGGGCTGAAATAAGTCCATTGACAAACAAGCACGACCGCGGAAAAGTAAAATCATAAAAATAAGCGCACCAGGTGGAATCAATTGGACGATGTGTTTGCTTGCTTGTTCGGCCAAGGGAAGGTAGGCAAGTCAGGGGCGATGGCTTGCTTGCCTGCCTGCCTGCCTGTCTGTCAAGGGTGAGTCTAGGAAAAACCCTCGGCAGACCAGAAACGAACACAATGGTCTGGTCCCAATCAGAATACACACGTATACTGCAAAGTACCGAGTACATGAGATGAAGTTTCCATTGACGAATGCCGGAAACACAGTAATCTTGCGGGAGCATCCTTCACTTTCTAAAAGCAGGTACTGCCACCCGCCTTACCAAGCAGGGATCCGAACCCCGAAGCAAGGAGCCGGGGGCCTGGCCCCCGCCCTCACAGCGGTACTTCCGAAGGCCTCGGGACTTGTAGCACCAGGATGCGGGTTAACCATGCCTGCCACTAAGCCAAAAGGGAGGGATCTCCCCGATTCTTACACCGATTGTTCACCGAGGTCGTGTCGGCGGCAAGTGGCCGGTATAACTAGGTGGAGGAGGCCAGTAGTACATATCCCGTGCCGGTACTACACCGGCGCTACACCGGAGTATGCTTTCCAAAGTCGGCTCCCTGACAGAGCGCTTCGTGGTGATGATGACGACGCCCAGCGCAGCCCCGAGTGAGAGAAGGCGCCTGGCTGAAACGCGTAATGATACATGGGGCGAGCCACATCGGCAGATTTCATGTGGAAATATTGATCCTGTCCTAGTAATCTCAGCCACACTGAGACTCCAACTTCTGGGACTTGCGGGTGAAGAGCTGGTCCGTCTAAGTCCGGATAGCTGTTAGATACGTGGCATAGTCTTTCGGGGTCGGGGCAGGAGTCGATCAACTGCCCGGTCTTGAAGTAGACGACAGTAATCCAATCCAATCCAACCTAATATCAAGCCGGGTGCACATGATTTTAGGTATATATATGGCCGCTCACGTGCAGCAGTTGAATAGGGGCACATTTAAACGTTGTCACAAGAGAGGCGGCCGCGGAGGTATACACCCATAAGCACATCGACCCCTGGTAGCCGGTTCTTGTCCAGTAAGGGGTTTCCAAAGCCCTCTAGATGAGAAGAGGCCGGTGATGGAAAGGGGACTAGCCAGGTGGAAGCGAGAAGCTGAACGGGCATGCGCCTTCTCCATTCAGGTCGCACAAGACCTTATGGACGTAGATACTCGGGCGTCATGGCCGAACCCCAGACATGCCGGTAGATAACAATAACAGCCGTGTAGCATGGGACAGACACCATAACTAGATGGCATTACCTCTCAAAACAGTAATGGCGGATCGATCCCCCACCCTTCACCCCTGCTGTCTGCTGTCTGCTGGTGTGGGAATCGCTTCAGTTCGATATGCCACACCCCAGGGGGTGATCGAAGGAAGGAGGCCAGCTGTTGCTTGTCACTGATGCCAATTCTGATTATCATCAGCACTAGTCTCTTGTCGGACAGCTATATATTACCCGCATTTGCCTATACTGAGGTTGCCCCGTAGGAGGATCTTGGCCGGCGTATTGGGCCAAGGAATCAGCAGCCGAAACCGGTGATATATCCCGGGGAGCCGAGTATTTGGCCGTCATGGATCCAGATTACCAACTCTCGTGAGAAAACTCGTCACCTGAAATGTTGTGGTGGTGGATGGGCAACCAGCTGAGGTGACTCGACGATGATGTGTGCTGTATGCATGGCTTGGGGTCTGACGTGTCAAATATTGTACACATAGGCAAAGAACAAGGTAGTTTCATGTACTCCGAAAAGTGCCTGGAGAGAGGGAGGTTGGGACTTATGCGAGTCCGTTGAAGTATACCCGTTTCCCCGCCGGGCCCAGCATGTCTCTCTGGCACAGGCGCCATATCTCGTACGGGGCACGCTCGACTTGCTCAATCCTGGTAAACTTGATGGTAGGTGGTCGGAATTCTTGGTAGGCTGCAGATAGACCCAGTATTCTTCCTCTTTTGTGCTTTGGGGTATCTATATCTAGGAAGGTGGTCGCGCCGTGGCCGCATATGGCCCCCCGCAAATATGCCTCGCAGAGCCATATATCCCGAGACCTGTCCTCGTAGGGCATTGTGAGGAGGTGCAGCAGCCGACTTCTTCGTGCAAACCACCACTTAGCCAATGGTGAACAGTGGGGCCCCAGAGCCTGCATAATCTGTCTGGCTCTAAGATGCCTTACCCAGAGGGTACTTGAGGCACGTATGATGGTGGGTGAGATGACCAATGACCGTGGCTAAGGTAATTGTATCATTCAAGGGCTGCGTGGATTGTCGAGGTTCGAGAGGCTGTGGGTTCCATAACATAGCATTAAACACCTATCTGGTAATAGGCCGCTGACAGTGCCGTAGCTAGCAAGCAAGATGCGAAGTATGGGTCTTCGGCTGACGTGTTGAAGAGAGATTATGTGTGCGTGTGTAAGAAGAACCGCGGCAATAACAGCCAGGCAGACAGCTTGTAGCAGAGTGAAGAGAAATGGCCTGCCGTATCGTCCGTAGATGGCATGTTCCGCAAACATACGTCGTATTGCGAGACGAATGTACCCCGTTGCCGCATACTTGCAGCACTTAATTGTGACCGACTCGGGAAACTGGCGTCGATAATGTTGATCCATGATCTGCAGAAGCGACGATGCCTTGTCACCCGATGCCTTTGCGGAGCGCGCATGCGATATCCAACCAAAACCTGCACAGCCATTGGTGGCCCAGCCTAATATTCCCAACAGACCCCGTCTGATTGCTCAAGGCAACGTCAAATATGTGGTGGTCGCTTCTGCTTATGCGAGAGATAAGCACTAGTCTTCTTAGAGTGCGTGAAATCCACGGGCTGAAGGGGCCAGAACATGAGGTGTGGTCAGAACGCCATTGAGGTTGATGATGCCGGTGAGATCCTGGCGTATTGAGCAGTATTGGTAAATGTTTGTAGTGCATAGTAATATAGTTGCAGAATAGCTGGCTACAGCTGTTCGGGCCATGGTCGAGCTGCCACACACAATCAGCCGAGTTTAGAGCGATACCAAGAGGCTGTGATTCGTCGTCGCCTAGAAAGCATCAATGTTGTAGAGATAACCACACGTTCACTCTTCTAGGTAAGAACCAGCTGCGGTAGAAGCGGGTAAGGCTCATTGTGGCAAGGCAGACTTGAGTGATTTGAATCGACGGCCGGTTACAGACTGAAAAGATTGTGCCTTGAATGGAAGCCATGTGTTCCAAAGGAAATGCGAGTTCGAATAGTCATTGTTATGTGTCATGAGTGCTACATATGAAGCACAAGTAAAGATGTCATCCTACGCAGCAGGCGGTGAAAGTGCCCATCTCGTATGTTGCGGCCATTGCTGTCAGTCACAGTCACAAGAAGGTGTTGTACCATTACCGTCGGAGGCACACGCCTTAGAAATACTGAGGATAGCGGCTTGGTGATGCAATCTAGTTGCATGCGCCATACTTCTTTCCGCTCGAGCGTTGGGCTCTTCCGAGCGGCGCGACAGTGACACTCCGAGGATGACTACTGCCAAGTCTGTGGCTAAGTGGTCTGAACTTGAACCACTATGAGTTCGCGTTCTTGGTGTGGCTTTTTGGTTGAGAATGCAGCACATTATGGTGCAGGTGCCGATATGGGGTGTATTCGGCGGTGGCATCCACATTAGATGTTATCTTTGGGTACGGCTGGGAAGAAAGACGGATTACTGAGTCTTTCGCGGTTCCGCTGGGACATCTCAGCCTGTCGTTTCCGCTCTTCGGCTTGCCGCTTCTTGGTCAATCGCTGCTGGTAGAATGTCCTGTACGGAGTCAGTCTGAGACCAAGAGAGGGGGGCTTGCGAAATAGGACAACCTTTGCAACTCGAAAACGCGCGGTTCTTCGTCTTGAGAAGCCTTTTCGGCATCGGCCTTGTCCTACTACAATGTCAACAGGGGTTCTTCAGGATTCCCGTGGCAGGAGACTGGCGAACCTGATCTTTGGGTTTAGAGTCGTCCTTCTTCTCTGCTTCGGATGTAGAGTCCTTGGCCTTGTCCTTATCCTTTGATTCCTTATCGTCGCTTTTCTCGGCCTCTTTCTTTTTGCGCTGCTTCTCGTCATACTCCTTCTTGGCCTGAGCAACGATCTCGTCGTCTTTCTCCTTCTGCTTCTTGGCAGCGATGGCAGCTTCATCGACAATGGGCTTACAGAAACGAACCTCCTTTAGATGAGCAGTGCAGATGTAGAAATGGTCTTGTTTGTCTGGAGTGACCAGGACACTTGTAGTTGGTTTGTAGCACAAGTCACAGCCTTTGGCCGATGAGTCGGCGACCTTCCGGTGATGCCAGACATTGGGAAGCGACATGATTGCGGGCAGAGTTGTAACAGAGGAACAATCGACTGAGAAGAGGATAAAGATTGGGCTTGCGGATTTGCCGGCGAGTTCAAATCCTGCTTGTAGCTCTATCTTCCCCAAGTCCCTCGGGTTGTTGAAGCTGTCGTTAAGAGGACGACTTGGCCTTGGATGTCAGGATGTCAGGACGCCCGACGGACTTAGCCGTGACTCCCTGGGCTAGCTTTGGTGGGGCTGGGTTTAGGTGGGCTCAATCATGAAAGTCAGGGACCAGCGTGGTTTCCTTGATGCTGCAATACTCCGACTGCATCAACGAGACATTGGTTTTTCAGGGAAAGCTTGGAGAAAAGTTGTCCAATAAAAGCAATGCTGATGGTTAAAGAAGTTTGTGTGTTGTATAACGGGCACCATGCAGTCACAATAATGCTTGTTTACCACAAGAACGTGGCTCTGATATATTGTGTCGGAGGTGTAAGTGACGACAGAAACTGAGGCTGAAGGTCAATTGAGCTAAGAGGGATAGCTACAAGCTTCTAAGATAAAGGCCCCCTGATAAGGAGCCCCAGGCCCCCAGGCACCACCAAACAATTCCGTCATTGGCCATTGGCGCGCGGTAGGTGCAACCACTCGCCTCGTCGCTGCATTTCTGCAGCCTTGCTTGAATTATATTCATTTCTTCATATTCCCCCAAGTCATTAACCTCGAAGATTAGCTGCTTTTAAGCCAGCCCAGGAAACGCATTGATCTAATCTGAACTGTTTATCAAGTACACCATTCTGGGCCAAATAATACCCCCTTCATACTTTATTTACATGACGAAATACATCGGGCAACACGTACCTTGACCCCCTTCCGCCATCATGTCTGGCGGACTAGACACCCAGAAACTCGGTGTCGTCTTCAAGTCCAGACCTGACATCCTGAAAGGGATCGAGAAGGCTGCTGACGAGCCCTCCAAAGTGCAACTGTTCAACAACATTGCCGACTACGTCTACGAGCAGCTTGGCGACCCTTCCTCCTCAGAACCGGCTCTCAAGCGGCGTCGCGTCGACATCGAGCCCAGCACCAGCAAAAATGGCGCCGCCGCCGCTGCCGCCTCGAATGGCACAGCAAGCGCTGCTTCGAGCGCTGACGTCGCCTCCGAGAAGACCCTGCTCGAAATAAAGGAAATATCAGTCTCGGTGCCCCAGCGCAAAAAGTTTGACCTGTGCTTCACGGCCCAGCACCTGTACGCCCGACTCCCCAACACCACCGCGCCCGTCGCCGGCATGATCTACGCCTGGAAGGACATCGAGTACGCCTTCTACATCCCCGTCCCCGAGAAGACGCAGGTGCAGCACAACTACGTCCTCTTCCCGCAAAACTCGTACCTCGCTTCCCTCTCCAAGAATTCGACACCCTCGGAAATAGAGCCCCTCGTCTTCACGGTCTCGGCGGGCGCGCCGAAGCCTGGCGTAGTCGGTGGCCCCAACGCCGACGCAGCGGCTGCCGTCTCGGACTCGTATAGCACGCTGTTCCACTGGGCGATCAACAAGTGCCTCCAAGCAGGCTCCAAGGGCGTCACTGTCGTGTCAGCCGACCCTGCTAAATTCCACAGTCTCGTAAAACAGTCGCACAGGCCGAAAGAGAAGGCAGTACATGTGAAGGCGTTCCGGGGCTCCAAGGACGGCTTCTTGTTCTTCCTCGAGAACGGCATCCTCTGGGGTTTCAAGAAGCCCCTGATGTTCATCCCGCTAGACCGCATCGCGGCGATCAGCTACACAAGCGTCTTGCAACGGACGTTCAATATGGTGGTGGAGGTCTTCACGAATGAGGGAGGGGACACCGAGGCGACAGAAGAGGTGGAGTTCGCCATGATTGACCAGGAAGATTACGGCGGCATCAACGAAAAGTACGTTGCAAAGCATGGCCTCCAGGATAGGAGTATGGCGGACCAGCGCAAGGCCAAGATGCAGCTTGCGGAGAACGCAAAGGGCGGTAAGAAGGGCGCTGAAGGAGAGGCCAACGGCGGTGATGCAGAGGATGACGGCTTGACGGAGCTAGAAAGAGCTGCGAAGCTGGAACAGCAATTACAAGACGAGGAGGATGAGGAGGAGGAGGACTACGATCCTGGAAGCGACGCGGATAGTGACGGATCCGGCGCAAGCTCAGAAGACGACGACGATGATGATGACGACGATGCCGAGGGGGACGAAATGGATGAAGAGGCCGATGGGGATGAGGCTTAAATGACCCGATGTTATTATTGGCTTGAAGAGAGAGACAGGGGCGAAGTATCGAAGGCCTCCTCATCTGGCGGTTGATGCTGTTGAGCGTGCATACGATACGATACCGTTTTTGTTCGTATATGATTTTCAGCGCTGAACATGGGCAACGGGCAACGCCAAAGGCTATGTCTGAAAAATATATAGGTTCCTACAACGGGGGAAGCTACGGGAACTGCCTACGTAGATACTGTATGTATGACTAAGGACGACGATGATGGAAAAACCATTTATATAAAATATATCTAATAGAAGGTATCCTGAGATTTAGTATCTCATGTCAACACCAACGAAAGAGTGCGAAAGGGGGGCATGGACGAGTGCACGGGCCATGTCGCCGGTGCGGGATGGCGCCTGGCAAGCCGAGACCCAAAAATTTAATTGAGCTCTGCCCGTCCGTCGTCCCAATTGCGTTGCGCAGCGATAGCCTCACCCACCACATCACACCTCGACCTGTCCCTTGTGTGTCCCATTGCCCGCGAAATCCAGGACCTCATCATGTCGGGCGTCCAGAAACCAATGCGTCTGCCGCCCGTGCGGGTGCTGCGCGTCAAGAACCCCAACAAGCAGGCCGAGCGGCCCTGCATGCAGCTCATGTCCTCCGTCCTCGGTACGTCGTCAACGGCTCCTCCCCTCTCCCCATCTGGGGTGGTAGTGTCTTGCCTGGCTACGGGGGAACGTTTCGCTAACACCACTACAGCCTGCTGGGCTTCGTCGGGATACAACACCGCCGGCTGCGCCCAGATGGAACAGGCCCTGCGCAACTGCATGGATGCGCCCAAGGCGCCGCCGCCGCGGACCAACGAGATCAACTACCACTTGTCGCGATTCCACTCCAGGGTCGCGGGTGTCAAGAAGAAGTAGACGGGCAGAAAACAGACAAGGAGGAACGACGATGTGCCCACAATGGTGGAGGAATCGAACGACTGGCAATACGCATGCGGCGACAGAAAGATCTCGACTATCTTAAGCTCCCATTGGGGCGGGAAACGACCATACTTCTACGAAGCGTTCTCCCCGCTAGCCCTCCGCCGGAAGAGAGCGAATGGAATGGCTTGGCGACTTGCCATGGCTTGGACATTGCGCACAGCTGGGATTCGCGACTTCGCTTGGGCCTCCTACACCAGGATTGGCAATTGCACAGAAATGATAAAAACGAAGAAAACTTGAGAAATGCGCATATCCGAGGTACACCAATGTAAAGAGAATGGGAGGCGGCAACGAAGCATAGGCCGGGCGTTTACTCTGGTTTTGGAGCTCGGAGAGCGGGAAATCGACAGACTTGAAAGTACCGTCGCCTCTAAACGCTTATTTGTGTACGATTATGTATAAAGAATCCAAGCACATGTACAAAACGTATATCCGCAGACAGTTATGATGATGCCATCTTTCGTTTCCGGGTTCAGCACAGGCACGGCAGATGCAGCGATTGGTAGTTACTGCACGTCTTGCCGCTCGGAGTCGCACTTCCGGTCTGGAGGTAGACCTGCCAGAAGTTCCCGTCCAGTTTGCAGACGAGGAAATTGAGTTCTGTAAAACCAAGTATCTTTGGTTAGCAATTCCACCAGCATTGTAAAATCCGCAGATTCTTCTGGGAAAGGGGGAAATCTCACGGCGTCCCCAGCTACTGCTCTGCCCCGTGATGATGGTATCCCCCTCGAGCGCCCACACGTTGGTGCCGGAGCCACTACCCGTCGTGTTGGCAAAGGTCAGCGTCTTGTAGCTCGTCGAGTCGTCGCCGACGCTCAGGTACCGGCTCGTGTTGGTGCTCTGGATGGTGCCGGCGATGTTGAAGTACTCGCTGCTGGACTCGGGGCCCATGACCGGGATGGAGCCTGTGTGTGTGTGCCCCTCGGAGGTCAGAAATTGTGCCCAGTCTTCCTTCACCTCTCGTCCTTCTCCCACGAATAAGGGGAAAGAGGGAGAAGCCAACACGACTCACGATCCTGGGGATACGCCTGAAGGTAGTAATGGAATATAGGCTCCTGAACGGCCCGGATCTGCTCGGGCTTGGCCGCGGCCTGCGACGCCAGCAGGGACGCCGCTGCCATCAGTGACGGGAGGGAGGAACCAAAGCGCATCCTGCCTAATAAACAGAGAGATGGATAGACCGAATCGATTACCGGGGCTATTGAGAGTTAGGCAATGAATCGATCGGCAAGCGTTGACTGCAGTTCTGTTTGTTTATAGCCACAGGTCGCCAGGTGTCATGTTGTGTGAGTGGACGGACGGAGACCAGGTTTCGGGCTTCCCTTATCCTCGCTATGGAACGGAGCCTCGTGCCGATCCGGACGTCGTGCCACAAGACGTTCCCGATCCGGTAACAGCGGAGGACGGACGTCCGTCTGCGATCTCTTCATGCAGAAAGTGGAGGAAAGAGTGCTCCATGGCGAGAGGGAACAAATCCCGCCCCAACCGGTATTGTTTAAAACCAATCATGTCCGAGGTCTGGCCCCCCTTCCCCTGGCTGTCGAGAAAAGAAGTACCCAGCACCGGCGCTGAGAACCTACGCTGCGAAGATCCACCAAACACCCCAAAAGACAGGCATGATGAAATTGCAGTGTAAATTCACTCCTATATAATGTATCGAGCTGGCCCTTGGCAACCTTCCACACCCCCTCCGTAATGGTCAGAACTTTGTTTGACCCAGTCCCACGATCCGCCTCCTCTGGCTCTCGTTCGCCGTAAAATCCCCCGTCAAACCCAACGCAAAAATCGCCCACGGGAATCTGACTACTCCTCGCTTCCGCGCTCGCAAATCAGATGCTAGAAGGTGCTCGAATTGAAACCCCAGCAGGAAGACGCCTTCGCTTTATAACTAGCGCCAGACCGTGCAACAACGTACGAGAGTAGCATGGAAAATCAGGGATGGCTGGTGGCGCAGAAAACATGGGAAAGACTTTGACCGCCCAAGGCCAAGGGGTTCTTCGTTTTGGCTCCCTGCTTGATTATACCCAGCCCGCTGCATCATTGGACCTCGCATTACTGTCTGTTGGCCGAAATCGACCCATGGCCTCCCAGACACCGGAGCATATACTGCGTAGCTATATGTCCTTTAATAAAGAGAAAAAGAGCGAGCGCAAATGGGTATCCCACCAACCAAAACGTGCTGGTATCTCGAAGAATAAATGAGCGTATCAAATCCAGTCCACATCTTTTTGCCTCCACCCAAGAGCCCCAAAAAGAAGAAGACCTGGTTCGTAAAGTATGTCCAAGAATGGTAGTCGTAAAGAGAGTGAGGGTCATGATCAGTCGCAGAGAAAAGAAGAAGCAAAAACAAAAGGACTCGGATTTTCGAAGAGTTGAAGGACAAAACAAAAAGTGGTATCAATGGGATGCGTCGTCTATGCGGAGAACTGTACGCCGTTTCAGTGTCATGCAGATGTGTATAGGTGAATTCTGTCGGCCTTGTTGACCCTTGGGAGGTCTATTAACCACCCCCGTCAATGCTTCGGTGTTGGTGTTGTCGATGATGATAAGAAATAAGAATTATGCCGCCGTGGGTGGTGTGAAAGGGGGTCGATCGGTGCCTGGGGTAGCGTCCATTCCATTCGAGGTCCGAAGTGTTCAGCTACTATCACCAACGCAGAAAAGTTCTATTTCTCCGACGCCGCTGGGGTTGTACTGGTTGCGCATGCCGTCCCGGAATTCCATAAAGGCGATCTGGATGTCCTCGTCACTCTCGATGTTGACAAAGTCGCCGTCTTCGTCGCGGTAACGCAGCTTCAGATTGCCCCTACCAATTGAGCTGTTCGTAAATCGCGAGAGCTTGGCGTCGATGCGATCGATCATCGACTGGTACGTGATGTTGAAAGCAACCACCAACGTTATGTAGGTGCCTGTGTCGTACAGCACTTTCACCTTCAGCTGTGTGGGGACATCTCCGGGACTGAAAAGTGCACTGCCTGGTGTGGCGGTGCCGAGCGCTGGCGAGACGGCGGACCTGTTGTCGAGTTGGAGCGGAGCCGGCGCGTTTTCGCCACGTTGTTGGCCGGGACCGGGACCGGGACCAGGGGTGCTTCCACGCGGGTAAAGGGGCTGCGAGGGGAACTGGGACATTTTGCCACCGTAGGAGCCATTGGATTGGTGCATACGCTCACGCTGGACGCCAGGGCTTTGGGTACTGGATCGCACGGGGAGGTCCTGCTGCATGGGGGAGCCTGTTTGAGATCGAGGAATGTTATTTTCGTGAAGGTGCGCGGGTATGCCAGGTACAGCAGGTACAGGAGTACTGCTATTGGTCCTCCTGCTCTGGTTTTGTGGGCCGTTTATATCTGGGGTACTGTAGGACCTACTCCTTTGTTGCGCAGCTAGGCTCTGCGCCGTGTTCGAGGCCATGGCGGGCAGCGAGGGGCCACGGGGGTTTCTACCGTTCATTGGCGAGGGGCCATCTCGGGATGGTGCTCGAGGCATAGCCGGCGCGGTATAACGGTTGTTGTCCTCCCAGCCCATGGGCGTGCCGGATTTCGGGAAGGGATAGGCTCCTGTAGAGAACTGCATACTACTAGTTGTGCTTGTTCGTGTCGAAGCAGGTGAGTCGGTGGTGGGTGAGAAGTATGATTCTCCGGGACGGGGGCCAGGCGATCCTGCCGACGGGGGCGGCATGCGGGTGTCAAGCGGTGGCGGAATCCTGGGCAGCGCGTATTGAGGTGGAGGGGCTCGAACCATTGTAGAAAGCGACATTGAACTTTCCCCTGTAGCTGAACGCGACCTCAAGCTGGAATGAGATGCATTCCGGGTCATCACCCCGCCTGTAGAATGTTGTTGACTGCCAAAAGAGAGGTTGGGTGCAGATGTAGGGCCTTGCTGCTGGGAAGCTTCCTCGTCGTCATCACTTTCGCCCTGTTGAGCGTAAGGATTCTCCAACTGTTCAGCATTACGCATCCAAGTGAAAGACGGGGCTGCCTGGTCTGGGCTAGTAGCAGACGGGGCATTGTCCTTCCTCTGCTGATCCAAGCCAACAGCCCACTTCTTCATGATCTCTTCGTTGCTGAACTTAATGACGAAGTTTTCCACGCCGGGATCACCCTTCCACCATATTTGAACCGTGTACGAACCTGAGCCCGAGCACCATTAGTCCCATGCCCGAGAGGGGAAAAATAGCAAATGACCTACCTTTCCCTGCAAAGGACAACACTTCCGTAACATTTGTCATGAAAATACGCCCTTTCAGTTGCAGTTTGTTGTTCTTGTTGCGAACCTTCGGTATCGCTGATTTCGTCTTGTCCTTCTTCTCTTTCGTCTTGTTGGGCACGACTTCTTTGCAGCAGAGAAGAATGCATTCGAAGAGATAGATTTCATACTGCATCCTATTAGTATTTTCGCAAGCGGAAATCGAAGAGCGTTGGGGAACACGTACAAACTTCTCTTGGTCGTTCCGGCCCGTGACAACCGAGTACATCCCATGCAGAAGAAGTCTCCCAAAAGAGTCTACTCTGTGGTTCTTCCAGTCATCGACCCTGACAATGAGATCCTCTAGTGCCTCGTCAAGGAGATCTCGGTCAACGGCCTCGTTCGCCTTGGAAAGAACCCTTTCAGCAGCTGCTATGCCTAGAGTAAGGTCTTTCTTGGTCTCCGCGTCCTCGCTCTTCTTGAGAAGATCCTAGAAGGCGTTAGTCTTGAACATCGTGTGCATGGGTACTTTCCCAGACAGTCTCAGGCAACCCCCAATATTCCAACCTACCTTCAAAAGAAGCGGGTATTTGACCAATCTCTGCATTGGCTTCAACAAGAAACCATCCAAGGTGTTGAAATCGATCGCGACAGGGTTCTGCACCAGCTGTATCTTATCGAAAACCTGACTCGCAACCTGAGCCGCCTTACGTTGGTTTGCGATGAAAGGTTGATAGATACTAAAGCCCTCTTCGTACATAACGAAAGGTGCTCCCCACTGTTGCGCCTCTTGGGACATGGAGTTGGCTGTCTCGACTCGAATCAAGAAGCGGCGCTGGAAATCCAGGATGGCATTGATGTTCAGGAAGATCGAGTGAACAGTGTCGCCCGGAATTACGCCACGCTGTTCCAAGGCCTTCTTGAGTCCGTACAAATTCTCCAAATCTTGAACATATTTGCGCTCCGTGTCCACCATTTCCTTGATAATATGGTCACGATATGTCATCGTTGATCCGCCAGCTGCCCCGGAGGTATTATCTTCAGATGTTGGCTGTTCGGCTTGCATTAACAAGCCTTTCGCCTCGGCTTCGTCGAGAACTTTGTTTATTACTGAAGTGACCTAAAGTGAAGAAGCCGTCAGCACAGTCGAATGCGAGACAAGGAAAGGGAAGTAAGCAGTACCTTGACAAATCCCGTCGTGTCGTTTCCAAGAAGATCGTTGATTACGAAACACTCGGAATTGGGAATTTCCAGCTTTTCTAGACAGACTTTCACAAATCTGAAGACGGCAAGCTTTGACCGCTTGGCCTCACTCCCTTCGGTATCTTTGACAACGAGGGGTTCTGCCGGCTGCAACGAGTTGTAAATGGCAAGAAGAGGGTAACCTGTCCGTAGTAGTTGCCACAGGGATTCTACCGGGCCTCCATTCTCGCCCGTAGTCGACAGCTCGTTCAGTTGGTTCAGGTGTACCTCAAAACCAGGAACCTGCGTTAATCTCTGCTTAAGCTGTACGCATATTTGGTAGAGGGATCGAGAGGCATCGGCTTTCTCGTTGATGATGTTAGCCGTTGCCATGACGGGACCTCCTCCTACCAAGGTACTCGCAGAGCCCATAGATGTCAAGGATGCGCTCGATCCTGTCGTGAATGTCGAGCCAGACAGCTGGCTCTGACGTGGGGCGCTCATAGTGCCAGGAAAGACAGGAGCCGTCTGCGTCCGCAACAGGGCTGGGGCATGTGCCATAATGAAGCAGGACTCTGCACTACTCCATGCGCTCACCCAACCAGCGTCAGTGTTTGTCGTTACCGAAAGGCGACAAAGGACTGGTCAGAGTGGACTGAAACAAATAACACAGCTTCGTTCCGAGGACTTGGTACGAGGTGCCGATTCTAGTGAATGTTACCGGCACTCAACGGTCGCAGGGATCGCAAAGCCGTGGCTGTCGCGTATGCGTACGGTAAGTGTAGCGGTGGCGGTGATGATGGGCGGAAGCGCTGTTGTGGGAGGTAGACTGAAGGTGGATAACGCCGGTCGGTGTCACCTGTCTGCCAATTCGAGAGTGGTCAACGAAGGTGATCACACAAGTCGCCTCGACACGTCACGAATATCGAGTGGTAATGAGCGATGATAAGCCAACTGGTATCGCGCAAGTTGGCCGACGAGCGTCGTCGTCGTGTTGTCAGTTTCGAAAGTACGGGCCCGAATGTTGTTCTCGTGTATTCCCGGATTGGTACTTGATACCCGCAACCAGATGCGTTCCAATCGAGTCGAGTATCTCGGGCGGCCTTCGCCTGTGTATAGCCCCGGTGGCGATGGCCGTCGTCGTCGTCGTCGTCGTCGTCGTCGTCGTCGTCGTCTTCGTCTTCTCCGGACGTCGTCTCTTGCGGATGTCGTCCTCTGCGCGGCTGACGTCAACTTGGGTTGGTGCTCGAGCCCGTGGTCCCTTGAAGGTCCGAAGCGAATCGGTGGTTGTGTGATCTCCCAGCGTCTCTCGCCTTCGTGGACCTTTTGTCTTCTGGAGGTTTCCTGGCTTTGGCGGAAGGGGCTTCGCAAGTCGAGTTAAAGTTTCCTCGTGTTTCTGCCGATGATGGTGTCGTTGCGCAGGGCAGACTTCATAGGCCAATAAGGGAACTTGAAACGTGGAAGGCAAGGTGACCGAGAGCGGCGGCTAGGAGGCGGCCAATGTCAGTGTGTGCAAGGTCGGGCTACTTCGGGCACACTTCTTGAGCTCCCCACGTCTTTTCTGGATTTTTCAAATGGACGGGCGGCTGCGGGTGGTTCAGGCCGTTGGGTTGGATCGTTTTGGTCAGAAATCAGATAGATGGGAAGTGGATATTCGACCGAGTGCTGCTGTCGACCACGGTCCGTCATTACTAGGCTCATGCCAGAGTCCCTGAAATCTGGAATTGGGGGATGGATGTCTTGACCGATTGTATTCAGGTGGTGTTAGGCCGGCTCGTAGCGTGGACAGCAGCGATGTGGGTATTGGCTTTGTGTGTAGCCTCTGGGCCTTGGGCCTTCTTTTCCCTTTCTTGCCCGTCTGGGTGCAGCCAAGGCCACCCTACACGCTACAGCAGTGTGGGTTGACTTTCTGTGGCCTGCATGGGATGGGACAGACGGGGGGGAGGGGGGGCACAAGGACAATGGAGCGTACTTCCAATGTTGGACACTGTGCATTTGTCTTTCTTCTCTTTTTGGCCTACCTCTATTTTCTTCTTCTTCTTCTTCTTCTTCTTCTTATGTACATAACAATAATACATCCAACATTGATGCGTACCATCGTGATACCTCCCTATGCTCACCTACTAACTTGTGGTCTGGCTCGGAAATCAACCCGCCTTTGGAGGCTTGAATGTTGTTTTGATGCCCCGCAGTAGGCCAGTACACCGGATGTGTTCCATTGACACTTCATAAGGGGGCATGCTCAAGATCGATACCTACCTACACTTTATTTTGATTATATACTTACTGGAACCTACTTGCACGCATCTAAGTACACACTTACTGACGCCTCGTTGCCCAAAGCACACCACAACCTACACCGTCCGCTGTCTTCGACTACTTACCTAACCACTTTATGTACTTGCCCATATACGTACATACCACTGTCTCTTGTCTCGGTATTTCACTTCCAGGCTGTCCTCGGTGGCCCTAGGCGCTGGCAGTTGCCGATGCTATCTTGATTGTGCCACCGTTATCCGTTCTCCCTTCTGCTGCGTCGCGGTTGTTGCATTCCCGACTATCCCAGCCTACAATCATCAATCGAAAACGGCCCAAGCCGGTTTAGTACATAGCACGTGCTTCCAGCAAGCAAGCCAGGCGGCTTAATAACGTCTGACAGCAATGTTCACAGTATGATCCTTTTCTATTTACACCCTTGAAATGTATAAGTAGTGCGTGCCTGTGGCCTCCGGGCTCTGGGCTCTGGGGGTGGCAGGCTACTCGCATTTTGGGCATTGATTGTGATGGGGTCTTGGATGTTTCAAATTAGCGAATGCTCGCACTATTCCCGAGCTGGCCTAACTTCCGGCGACACTCAACAATAGGGAGCGACAGCGTTGCACCCCGAATCGTCCATGATCGTCAGCTGCTACTACAAGACCGTTTCTGCCAGCTCATCGCGATTCGTTCATCATGAGCGTGCAGCTCATGGCATTGCGATCCTGGGTTGGCGCCGTCCGCCAGCAAATGCTAACTACATACTAGTATCGGTTCTGCGTCGCCGGTCGAGTCGCTCGCTGTCTGTTGATGACCCGGGCAGTCAAAGAGCAACTTGACTGCTGCTTGTCGGTTCTCCAAAAAAAGGACTCGAGACGAAACCCCGCGGTCACCTATTGGCCAGACAACAGAATTCTGGTTGGAATGCAAGCGCATTCTCCAATTCCCCATCATCAGGCGCGCTTGGCACATGAATAGAGAGCATGCATGATATATTTGGAGTAGCCGATTTGGCATTGGTCAACAGAATCTTCCTTTCGCATACTCTGATCACCACCACCAAACGTAACTAGAGTAGGTAGACATGATTGCTTGCTGATAAGTGAAGATAGCTCGGCCCGCCAGCGGTGCCAATGCTTCCCTCCTCCCTCCTCCCTCCTCTCTCCATCGCAGCAAGGTGGGGTAATCCTTGTCCGACGACAATGACCTGTAACATTCCAGGCATCAAGAAGGCAATAACGGTTAATATGAAATGGCCGACGTCATCCTCAGAAGCTTTCTATTACTTATTGCTTCCTCAGTGGACGCGGTTTGCGTACCGGACCCGTGCCGTTCAACATCAGAGTGGATTTGTCAACATGTTTGCTGCTTGGGGAATATACGGTCTTGTTATTATTAGCGTCAGCCCCTCCTTTCCTCTCTGCCCTGTCGCTTGTGCTTGGAATAGGGGTTTCGATGTTCAAATTGCGAATGGACTGATACCCAGGCTTACCAACCTAGTCGAGTTCCACCACCGTTACAACTCCACTAAACCTACTAACTCAAGATGAACCTAACCCCCAAGCCAGAAGTACATAAGCCTTTGAAATTGGTGGGAGTGCAAATCAACACGCAAAACCTCTTGGGCAGTGAAATCAAGGCCCTGTAAGGTTAGGCTAAAAGAAGAGAGGGAGAGAAAGAGAGAACGAGAGAGGGAGAAAGGGGGAAGATGCACAACAGCACTTAAACTCAGCCAAAGCATCAATATTCTGCCGGGTAAGTGGGGGGCTGTCTTGCAGAAACATTGACTGTGTGCTGTGGCTGTTGACAGGCAGGGAGAAAGCCGCTATGTCGCATGTCCAGATGCATACATGTAGGTAGACAGCACATCGGGTAGAGGAAGGTCTCTCTGGCCGCCTCTGCTGCTGCAGCTCTGTCTTCTTCTTCTTCTTCTTCTTCTTCTTCTTCTTCTTCTTCTTCTTTTTCTTCTTCTTCTCGTTTTCTTCTAATGCATAATGCATACTACCATGGCACCATACTGCCACTACAGCAAGACTACTGATAACTCGCACCTCTAACCTTTGTGGCTGACTACACACTGACACATCATGGAGCTTCTTCGTACCTGCGGGGATCCGAGCCGATATTGCACGCACTCACTTCCTTCGGTGCTTCCATGCATGTTTCCACTGCTTCTTTCGACGTCGAGCCTTGCCCAAAACAACATCCTTTGCTCCGTACCTTCCGATCGAATATGCACCTAGGATTGATCTAGAAAGGGTTTGAAACAGCCCCTTCATGCAAGTGTATAGTAGTACAGCATCCGGCCGCAAACGCACCCACTGCTTGCTTGCTTGCTTTCCTGCTTCTTTTCTTTCTTCCATGAGCGAACATGAATCCTTTGGGCCCCCCACCTTTGCCTGCCCGCCTTCCGTTCGTGGAATATCGAGGTGCTCTGGCCTGGATGAATCTAGCCCGCCATCTTTGCTACGTTCGCTGGCTTGCCTGTGTGGTGGTGTGGTGGTGGATGGTTCAAGTCTGTGTGTTTTGTCTCTCCCTTATGTACGACAAATGTCTTATGCGGCTGGCAACCTTGTGACAAAGCCAACAACTGAGATATTCCGGTACTATTAGCCGGTGGGACAGAGCAGTAGACTGCATCATCGCCAAGGAATAGAGCTGAGTCTGACAGCCATGCAATGCCATTGGATAATTGGGCCCGGCGAGGTCTGAATACATCTACTCTGCCTATCTAACCTTTGAGACCGTGCATGATCCAACAACCACGACCAACTAGCACAAGCATTGCCAGCAGGCTGCATGATCTAACCTAATATAAGCTCTCGCATTGACGCATCCTCTCAGATGGCACATCAGAGCGACAGCCCATCTTCTTGTTCCAGCGGCTTGGCATTGGGAGCGCATCGGCGAGCATGTATGTATTTGCCAGGTGACTATTCCTGGCTCCCCCGCCTCTGTCGTCCGCACTCCATCCCGTGCCCGCGTCGATCGTACATGGGTAACATATGCCCAACTATGCTTCCTCTTTCGGCCATGGACGGTACTGTTGTCACTTACTCCAGGGATTTGCCTTGCATCACGTATAGGCTGCTGAGTAAATCTTTGTCAAGTGGTCAGTTAACTACCTACATCTAAGGAAACAATATAGATATATATATATATACATCAACGCAACTGCATCTCGTTGTTGCGGGTCTGAAGATCCGGGGAAGTTGTATTTCGGCAGGATCAGCCGGCAGATCAAGCTCATATATCGTAACTTGCCGCAGTCCTATTTTCTGTTGAGTTTTGCCTAGTGCATGTCGTTGCAGTTGGCACGTCGCGGGAATAAAGATCTCGACACGGGATTCGTTGCTCCAACATCGGATTTCTCTTTTGGCATTCTCTCGGGCAGGAGCTATCGCCTGGAATACACTTCGCCGCTACGCAATGTATGAAGATAGTGAGCAACGGCTGGCAAACACTATCCAACTTTTGGATGTCACTGCTTTGGCCGTCACCAACAATTGCCATCTCGTTGGGATAGTCGATGATCGGTTTGACCCAGTCAGAGATGTTTGTGGGCCAGAAGTCTAGGCACACCTTGCCTGGCGGTGCTGGCACGTTGTTATTCGATTGACATTGCCCCCGGCCACGTTACAGTAAGAAGCTGGTACTCCGGCGAGGTGGTATGTTCTCATTTGCAGATCACCATTCTGTCTTCGACTATGATTGATGTGTATAGAGAATGGCATAGGATCCTTACTAGATACCAATTGCATATAAGTCCACAGGTATCAGAATAGCTTCGTCATTCTCCATGCCAAAGGATAAAAATCGCCCGGGACCTGGAAATCCACAAGGAGCCTCCTGGGAGGCGAGACGCGGATACGAATGCTATCTGGAACCATTGGCAAGGCCTCAATTAGCAGCAATCAATACCAACATAACAGCTACCCTCAGCATGCCAATGCCGGCTATGATATGTTAGACAAGGGATATCACGTTTGAGTCAAGATGAGCCCTTTGACTATGGCAATCCTCCGTACATGTAAGATGTTCAAGAATACTCCAGAGAGAACGAAGCTGGAGACTGATATCCAAAGTTTATTTCTCCAGACAAAGATCACATCCGAGGCATGACTGATCTCCTTGTATGGAAAGTCAGCTACTTGATCAACGATGTAACGTTCTCGAAAGGGGTTCCAACTCAGCCAGGAATTCAGTTTTGTCCATGTTGCTGTATTGCACAGCGGTCAAAGACAGGGTAGGTGTAAGTTATGAGGCCTCAAGACTCCTACTCATGTTGCCGACGGTCGTCTGATTTACTTCCATTATGAGATATGTATTCCACAATGACATAATCTTACATTTGTGATTGGAAAACCAATAGAATCGTAGTTATTGGTGCTTCATGTCATCTGCTACCACTTGAATATAGACCCCATTATAAGCCCCGACAAATCTGATGGAGATTGCTAGAACTCGCGACGACAGTTAGCATTACTATAAAATCAAATTACGCCCTTGATCCATTGTGAAGCATGGTGGAGGACAGAAAGCATCCTGACGTTCTCTGCTATCCGTGATTGCAACTAGCACTATCATACTGGACATACGCTGACAGGATCTACTAGGTTGACTCAACCCGTACGGACCATTGTCAATTTGCGCAATGGATTCATGGCTAGCCTAGCCAAAATATCTTGACGATGAAGGTGACTCAAGGTACGTGTACCTATGAAAGAATTGAGGCCGCCGTTTCCGAAGGGCACCAAAGGAGTGGGTAGACCTGCCACGCTCGTCTTGATAACGCCCACTATCTACGTTGGTATATGTCATGACTTATTAAGAGAAGGGAGCTTCTTCCTCGATCAGCCTCAAGAGCAGGAATACTCCTGATTTGTAAGATTTAGTTGCGAAAACTGTAGCCTCTGAGTCACATCTCGTCCATCTCTTGTAGGGTATCACTGCATGTAAGGCAACAGTTAAGCGCATATCTCCGAGTTTTGCAAAAGTCGTCTCTTCTGGTGACTTGACTTCCATACAGGTAGACATAGGGTATGAAAGGCCCTGGAATTAACATTCAATTTGATATCTTCCTAAGGCTCAAACACGATATGTGCATTGTAATTCAAGCATATGTGCCCTCTAACAGGCAGATTGGTATCCATGCACTTAGGCATCTCGCGCTTTTGCAGCCACATCATTGTGTAAATGATCGAGGGCTTGTCCATGCCTGTCCGGTCATTGTGAGTCCTAGCCAGATAGTCGGTAAGCTCCTTGGGGAGCTCCAGCTTCATTTCTGTGATATTGCCTTGAGATATCTGAGCGGGACACTTCGTTCGACCAGGCTATGAAATACATATGGCATTGGCACATTATCTTCTCGAAGGTGGCTACATGTACCAACCGTGGACATAAGGTGCGGGAAACCTCCACAGTACTATGATGGGAAAGGCCATATAAAATTCAAGCTCTTTCGACCCTCTGCAGTGCATTTTTACATTTTGGGCGGATGAATAGTGAGGTGCGAAGCTGTTATGAGTCAGACAGAAGGCATATTACGGATATCTAGAAAGTTGGCAAGTTCTTGGTTGTCAGGCTACATGTAGGACGACGGCAGCGAGTCGGCCATTGCCTACGACTGCGATTCTGGTAATTAGACAAGACAATGGATAACAGGTGAATAATTTGAAGATTGGGTTTTGTCAGAATCGCAACCAATGCCTCAGACCTTCCAGTGATCCTCGTCTCTCAACACAGGGGCAACCATTCTGGGGTTATTTGGCCATTCATCGATTCGCCAATGCCACCAATATTGTCAACCCTGGTTCTCTCTATATGCACCAACAAAAGCCAATATATGAACATAGAAGGGCTCCCGTACTCCGGAAGCTGTCGAGCTTGGCCTTCTCAAAGGACCGAAAGTCACAAGCTTCCCCGAAACTGCTGAACCCCACCTCCGGCCACCTTGACCGGAAAAGAATACCCCAAACAGCTGGTATTCCCAGGGTTATGATGAAATCGTAACAACTGCTGCTGATGGTGAACGACCCCGGATCTTCTCTACATCTAGAGTTGGCAGAGGCGAATAAAACTATGGACGTTGGCTTGGCGCATCGTAATCAGGGCGGCCTTTCGAAGTGGATTCTGGATCATCGTTCATGGCATGGACAAAGTAACCTCACGCAGGCTTTCTGGTAACATGGAGGGAGCCCATGACGGGGAGCGATGACTGCAAACAGGCACAGTCGAGACCTGGCCCGGTTTGGCTATAAGTCTTCCCACGTCGTCAAGGATGGCGATAACGAACTTCATTTTCCCGGGGGAACTGGCTGCGAAGTCGCTCTCTGGCACCTCCCCACACACATCCACACCTCCAACTAAATAACATGTACAAACTCCATCGGGTAGCTGGAAGACTTGGTGATTGATTCAGACAATCAAGTAGGTGCATCTGTACAAGTACCCGGCTTGCGGACCTGGGCGTCGGGTATATCTGGCAATCTGGGGTCTGGACCGTGGGCAGCAAGGAAGCCGTCATCCCGTCCCTGTTTTCTGCCTTGCCTCTTTCAGGGACGTGATGCGGCTGCAAGTCTATTAGTCTATTCTCACCACACGCGAAGTAAAAACCTGTTTCCGAAATGGCCATAGTCTTGATCGTTGATAGCACTCGTAGGTTAGCTGATTTCTTTTCGGATTGTGTGGACGAGTCCTAGGCGTTGCCTGATGTTCTGTAAGTCAGTACCGGCAGCCAGACCTACGTACTGACTGGATGCATGCATCGGTACCTAAGCCTGCGGTACACGTACCTGCTCCGCCGGTGACAATCCACTCGCCTCCACCTCCATCTGCGCCCGTTATCATTCAACAACCAGCTCTTCTACAATCATTTGCCCGTTGCATGACGGGATACACATCAGCGTGGCTGGCTCCTTCCGCCGTATAATATTCACTGGAAATCCCGATTGTCTTACTTGAAGGAAACCGATTTCCTCCGGTTGTACAAACAATAAGCAGCCGTCCATTGTTGTCCTGTCAGACTACTCCGTCCGAGTTCAATCCCCAGCTGCCACTTTCTGGGGGACTGTTTACTCTCTAAAAACCGCTGCCTGTCGGGCCTAGCACGCTTCCCGTCTTTGCCCTTTCCCATCCAGTCTGGTGTCATTGCGCCATCACCAACCCCACAGTCCACCTAACCTACATCCTCTGTCGCGACAAGACATCTTAGCCAGCATCTACATCAATACTAGTCAACAACTGGAACCAACGGCTAATACCGCCTGCCAGCCTCAAACCTAAACCTGCGGACTCGCCGGCGCGCGCGGCTGATACGTGCTCTCGCATTTCCGTCTTACCCTCCGCTCCACCCCTACTCTTCCAACATCCCATCAACATCTGTAGGTATGGAACCCTTCCCTACAGCCCCGGAGCCCGACGAGGGTTATAGCGAACACCCACTTTCTGCCGACAACAACGCTCTCGCTCTACCACGCGGCCTGCAATCACCGACCGAGTTTAGTTCGTGGCTGGCTCCTCGACTCTCGACCCTGTCCGTAGCTCACAAAACCCAACTAGCCATGGCTATTCTTGGCGACTTGCCCACGACGGTCATTGCCGACATCGTCCTGAAGCAGCTGAACCCCCGTCTCTACATAGACTTTGTCGATTACCTCCCCACGGAAATCTGCCTCAAGATCTTTGGCTACCTCGACCCCATTTCGCTCATCCACGTCGCGCGCAGTTGTCGAGGCTGGTACGAGCTGGCCGCGGATCGCAAACTATGGGAGAAGCTTTTCTACCTGGAAGGGTGGCGCGCTCTGCCCAGAGAGATCGCCGCGGCTGAGGAGCGGATGAATGCTGGCCTGTCAAACACTGGCGTGATACACCCGCAACGGTTGCGGTCCTCCGAATATGGCCATGCGCACAAGAAACGAGCCATATCGGACCCGACGCCCCAGGACATCATCCAGAGCGATGCTATGGACATCGATAACGATGGTAGGATGGACGCCGACGACACCGAGATGGCCGGTACAAGCTTGTTTGGTGGTCCAGCTGTCAACGGCAGCACCTCATCTTCGAAGAGCACCGCCAGTGTCGCGCAACATCTAGGCCATTTGATGATGGAATCGCCAAGCCCCATGCCCGAGTCCGCCCCGGAGAGTCGGGCTGATATCAAGGGCAAGGGCAAAGCAAGAGCCGACGATGACGGGCAGCAGCAGGCGCCAGCGCCAGTGCCCTCGTTGTCTTTGCCGTCGCTACCGACTTCGTCACTTTGGACCTACGACGCCAGAGACATGCGCTACAAAATCAACTGGCAATGGTTATACGCCATGAGGCGGCGGCTGGAGTACAACTGGGAGACGGGAAAGTTCACCAACTTCCAATTTCCTCACCCGAACCACCCCGAAGAAGGTCACGGGGAGTGCGTATACAGTTTGCAGTTCAACTCGGAGTACCTCGTAAGCGGGAGCCGAGATCAGACTATTCGCATATGGAACATGCAAACCCGGCGTCTCGTGCGACAACCCCTCCGAGGTCACGTTGGCTCAGTGCTGTGCTTACAGTTCGAGTCTGACCCCGAGGATGATTTGATCGTGTCAGGCAGCAGTGATTCGGACGTCATTCTTTGGAAATTCTCTACGGGCCAACCAATCCAGCGACTGAGAAAGGCGCATACTGAGTCTGTGCTGAACGTCAAGTTTGACAAGCGGATTCTGGTTACCTGCTCCAAGGATAAAACCATCAAGATCTTCAATCGAACCCCGCTACGCGCAGGCGACTTGGGCTACGGCAACGTCAACGGCGTCAATCCTGTGCCTATAAACATTCGCCATCCGGACCATGAGGATTTTGCTCTGAGCCAGCTACCTATCAAGCCACCTTACACACAAATCGGCTGTTTAGAAGGGCATGGCGCAGCTGTGAATGCCGTGCAAATATGTGGCAACGAAATCGTGTCGGCAAGCGGCGATAGGCACATCAAGGTTTGGGATTGGCCTCACCAAACCTGCCGCCGAACGTTCCTTGGCCACAACAAGGGAATCGCATGTGTTCAATACGATGGTCGGCGCATTGTCAGCGGTAGTAGCGATAATGAAGTCAAGGTTTTCGACCGCGAGACGGGCTTAGAGGTAGCGAGCCTTCGCGCCCATACTAATCTAGTGCGTACTGTCCAGGCAGGCTTTGCAGATCTCCCGTACAGCGTCGAAGAAGACCGTCAGACTGCCCGGGAGATCGACCAGGAGTATTTCAGAGCGGTTGAGTCCGGCCGGTTAGGCGATACGCACAATGTCCGGGGCAAGTCCCTGAATGCTGGCAGCCGAAGGCCAGAAGATATCACTGCGTATGGCGCGAAGTTGCCTCCTGGTGGCGGCGGCGGCCCTTACGGAAGAATTGTGTCGGGCTCTTACGACCAGACCATCATCATTTGGCGCAGAGACAAGGAAGGCGTCTGGAGAAGCGCCCATACGCTCCGCCAAGAGGATGCTGCTGCCGCCGCTTTGCGACAATCGGCAGCCACCCGCGCACCATCGCCTTCCTCGTCAGGCGGACCAGCGCCCATGGTTATGAGAGCTACACCAGCCAGGCCGTTACCTCCTGCCAGTGCACCCCCAACCATACAGCAGGCGCCCAATGCTACACATGTCGAACATCCTATCCACGCCACCGTGACACCTCAGACCAACACTTCCTATACTCGGATGATTGATCTGACTGTCCCTCAAGGCCCTGCTGCGCTTCAGAGCACTCTTCTACAATTCCCGACCATGTTGACATACCACAGTCACCTGCAAACAGCTATTGATCGCGAACCCAATCCTGCAAACAGGTCACAACTTAGGCAGGTTGTCGCAACAGCCCTTGTACGGGCTCAGGTTGCTCAAAATCGTATCCGGGAAGCTGCAGCTGATCAACCGATTCCCGCGCCTACGCACCACCAGCCCGCACAAGCATCGTCATCGAGCTCCGCGCGTTCTACAACACCCACAGCGCAAGCCCCTGGCGGCTCAGGCCCGCCCAGTGCCACTTCCTCATCTACTGCAGTCCCGTCGCCTACCACACAGCAAGGTTCGTCCTCACGCCTGAGCGCTATGCTGCAAGGTCGCAGTCGATCGAGAAATCAAGCGTCGGGCAGTCGAACTGCCATGCCTGTCTCTGGCACCACAGTACCGAGTAGCTCAACAACTACGGCTACCAGTAGCTCAACGTCTGCCGGACCGCCCACTGTGGCTAGCGGGGCACCCCAACATGTGACAGCTTTGCAGCAGGCACAGGCACAGGCACAGGCACAACAGCCGGCTACCGCAGAAACCTCGTCCGCTCAGCCAGTAATGACCATAGCTGCGGCGATGACCGCGGCTGCCCCAGCACCTGTACCAGCACAGCATCACCCGCACATTGCCCCAGCCGACCAGAACCCGAGAGTTTTCAAGCTGCAATTCGACGCTCGTCGGATCATTTGCTGCAGCCAAACGTCCACCATCGTGGGCTGGGACTTCTACAACGGAGACCCTGAGCTCGAAGAGGCGTGCCGCTTTTTTGGTCCGGTGGAATAGATTTGTCCAACGGGATAGATGTGGGCTAAGTCTTTACTTTACACCATGTCCTATTTGTATTAATATACAGCTATGTGCCTGGCTAGGACTACGTCGGCATTGCTGTACAAAAGCGGCTGTGTCATGGAAGCGAGCTGCACCATGGAAGTGGAATGAAGTGGAACGAGGCTGTGGTTTTCTCAAGCGCATGAATTTGTATTAAGAAGTAATTAGCATACTAGACTCGCTACGACCGGAATGAACTCAATGACACTTCAACGGTTTTCACTCTTCCGCTGCTATCACAGGGACATGCATGAATGTCACCTAACGAGGGCCGTGGTGAAGTTGAATAGTAGTAGTAAATGGATTGCTTTGGTATACGAACTCATCGCCTGCCCCCTTTCTCCTTGGAGTACTTCCTTCTGCATGCCTTTAAACATGATACCGCTCCAAATTATTGCAAATCACACGTGAATGGAAGCGCGAGCGTTGTCTTCAGAAGTAATATGCGACTTCTGGTGGGAACAAAAACGACTGGGGCCTCCCTCCATCCTCCAAACGCCAAAACGCAGCAATAGACCAAGGACCGCCATCGTTCGCCCGAAATGGCCAGATAGCGTAACCCGCCGAGCAGCTTCGTCATCGATTCTGTGGTTTTCTTTTGTTGTTGTTTTTTGAGTGACAAGTTCGTCAGGGCTCCGCCAGGTCACCGCGCCGCCTCCTGGACCTTGCCGGTGGTTTCCGGGCGGCTCGTCGATGAACTCAGGGACCTCGTCCTTGAGGAAGTCGGGGACACCGCCGGCATCGACGCCGAGCCCGCCCTCGGCCTCCATCTCGGCGCCGAGCATCTCGAGCTCGGCGTCGAGCTCGGCCTCGTCGACGTCGTCGGGCACGTCGTAGCCGCGGCTCAGGGACTCCTGGATCTCGTTGCCGACGTCCATGAGGTCGGCCATTTCGTCCTGGAGGCGCTCTATCTTGTCGAGGTCGACCTTGCCGTACTGCTTCTTGAGTTCCTTGTTCGTGGTCTTGAGGGCGTCGACCGTCGCCATCACGCCCTTCATGTTGTCCTGCATCATCTGCGTCTGCTCGAGGTTCCAGCTCTGGCTCGTCTGCTGGTCGCGCGCCTGCTCCAGCCCGCGGCGCTTCTTGAGCAGGTCCAGCGCGCGCCGCTTGATCGCCTGCTTGCCCGGGCCCTCGCGCAGCTTCGAGAGCTTCTCGTTGTACTTGGCCAGCTCGTTGTTGATCTCGGCGATGCGCACGTCGATCTTGCCGGCGCGGTTGTCGTGGCTGTCGATGACGCTCTGGAGGTTGACCTTGGGCGCTTTGCCGCCGCTACCGAAGAGGCGGTTCATGGTTGCTGTTTGGATTTCCGGCCGTAGAATGGTGGGTAGTTAGTAGAAGTGTATTCGCCGTTCCCCAGAAGAGAAATGGGCAGCTCGTTCTCAGTGAAGTTTTCTTGGTTGTCGCAGTTGCATCGCCAGGTTGTGTTTCGCGATGGTCGTGGCCTAAGGACACCCAACTCGTTACTGTTCGCGGCCTGGGCGTTTTAGGCGGCAAGTTAACATACAAGACAAGGTGGGATGTACTGATTGAGCAGGCGGATTGATCGCAATGACGAAGCTTGGCGCTGAAGCGGTAGGCGGTCGGCGGTCGGCCACTTATCTTATCAATGGATCGACTGCCTGGCTGCTTACTTAAGCGTACTTTCTAACTACAGTCCCCCCTATTTCCTAATTGCCATGGACGCAACATACCAATCCAAACAACAACAAGTCTTCAAATTATGCGCTTAACCCACTGGGTTCTGGTGCGATCCAATACCTTCTGTACTATCATGAAACGGAACTTGTGATATGAGCAATGTTACGAATTCCCGGATCAAACGTGCGGGGATGAGAGTTGCCAGACAAAGTGAGCTGTTCTGAAGGAAGATCATACTCTTCGAGGTTCACCACCAATGAATTATCTAAGTATTTGCCATATTTCGTATGGCACTCGGTGCGAATCTAAAATACCTGCTATTTGCGCTCAGCTGATAGTGCAATGTCCCTGACATCGTCCTCCTGTGCTTCCACTGACGCTCCACTCCCTGCTTCCGAATACAGCGCTGCCGCAGCGACATGCGTCCTCGGTGCATTTGATAGAATACTGTCCTTTGGTTGCCACTCCATTATTATTCCTTCAACTCCAGGGTTGGGTAGCTAGAAGCAATATGCTCCCCATAACATCGGAAAGTCATCGTCTCGTGGGCTTCTCGTATCACATCCGTTCGGACAAGTCTCGATCTTGGTGACGCGGATATTCTCATCAATCACCCCATCGCATCGAAATAAAACCTTTCCACTGAGGGCAGAAGATGTCCTTTGTTAGTATTTTGACCTTACACAGTAGCCAATAGATGCACCAAGCGGGGCCGAGAAGGCCTGGTAGCTAAACGCAAGGACAGACTTACTCGCAGTACTTCAGGCCTATAGGCACACTCTTCCCTTTGAAATCGCAGTTGGCGGAGGCCAATGTGAACAGAGCGGCGGCGGCAGAAATGATTGAGAGAACCTGCATTTTGGCGGCGAAGGTTTAGACTTGTGAAACTGAGAGGGAGCTTGTGTTTGGAGAGGTGATGTGAGAAGTAGACTGTTTAGTTGATTGGGTTTGTGAGGAAGCACTTCTATAGACTTGAAGGAAGCAACCCATTTTATATCAAGGTCGTAATGTCTGTACATGGTGTTAGGTCAGTTCGATACAGGAGAGACCTGGAAGCGAGATGATCATGCAGCCTACCCCTTTTCACTAGGCAATCCTCCCAACACATGGCTAACCCGGAAAATGGTCATCATTATTAGAAAACACCTACATGTTGAACCGTCCAAAGATACCATGATCGGGTGGTAAGATACCGTACCCCCTTGCTGGGTTAAAATGATTATGCACTGCACAGTCCGAGGGTATGGACCGGGCAGGGGTTGACAGATTTCTGGGCAGGGGGCCTTAGCCTTATCCAACCAACAAAATAACTGCTTATGCAGCTTCCTTGTCGTCAAGTAGGCGTAGTGATTGCGAAGTGCTGTATAACGAGATCACGTTGTGTCGATTACAACTATTGCAGCCAACATACTACTAATTCGGTTTCTAATTGCTACCTTGACTTTGATCCTGTACTTGGATCAAGCGTAGTTTAGCTTTCCCCCTGCGAATCTTCATCATGGCGATTTCATTCTCGATGGCCTTGAGTTTGGCCATGGCCTCAACCTCGAGCACAGATCGCTTTTCGGGTGAATTAGTGTCCTTGGCTGTCTTGCTATTTTCCAGGGATATGGTCTCGTGCTCGGCTGCCATTTTCTTGGAACCCTGATGCATGACGGCCAAAAATGCTTCACCTGACTTGGTGATTTGCGGCGGCGGAATGCCAAACCATCGTGGAAACCCTTTCAGCTCTGGTGAATCTAACCAGGACCGATAAGCTACAAGCATTGAGCTAATTAGCATTTGTCCACGGCACGTTAAAACCTTGCATCGTCATACCTGGAACCCAAGGGCTATGACGAAAAACGGTGACATGTTTGGGTATGCTATAGCATAGAGAGATTTGCTACCAGAGGGTGCTACTACAGGTTTGTTACCATTATAGTCAAAGACATTATTGCTTGTCCAAAAAGCCCACTGTTTCTCATCTTCTGGTATATTCTAGGGATTAGTCTTGATCTTGTGCCATCTCATACAGACTGCAAGCAGACCAGCCACTGCAACCGCCCCTGTAGCAGTATAGAAGATATTCTGCACCGCCTGAGCCATCATCGTATAGACTTCCATCGTCACTGGAGTAGGTAAAGACTCCATAACTTCCGGTGGCAGAGACCCCTGCGCAATCTCTGCCACCTGGGCCTCGCTCAGTTTGCCGTGCAGATGCTGCAGTCCAGCACGCACCCGCATGTTCAACAGCGAGCCGCCAAGAACGAGCCCCAGCGTCCCGCCAAGCAGCTGCATCATCAACGCGATGGAGACTGTCAGGGGTTGGAGATGCTCTGCCACCCAGCTCTGAGAGAACACCACTGCCAGCGTCTGGGCCGTGCCGAACCCGAACCCCGATATCATGGTCAGGAGAGACGCCTTGACGCGGGACGTGCTCTGGTCCAGCGTCGTCAACAACGCACTCCCCACCAAGGCCAGCGTCACGCCCGTCAGGATGATGGTGTTCGCATACGTCACGAACTCGGTGCTGACGCCCGTCGCGAGGCTCGCAACCCCTGACGTAATGAAGAACGCCAACAGGCAGACACCCGTATCGAACGAGGAGAGCCCGTGGACAGACTGATGGTATCTAGGTTAGTATCTCAATGCGCATAAACCAAGGATGTGGTGTGAGTGGCGTACCTGGAAGTATGTCGAAAGATAATAGTACACGCCGTACATGGCAAACATGGTGAAGAACCCGAATCCTAGTAGCAGGGACATATCTCTGCTGAATATGCCGCGAGGCAAGAGTCTGTCGTCAGGATGGCAATGCGTACGCTGCTGGAGTATGAATATCGGCAAGGTCACCGTAAACAGCGCGAATAATACGATAACGGGCGTCGAGTCCCACCGTCCACTCTGCGTCGCCATCTGCAAAGCGAGCAAGAGGCAGATACTGCAGACGAGGAAGAGACCGAACCCCAGGAAGTCGAAACGGCGCAGGTGTTGCCAGACCGACAAATGGTCAGTTGGCCGAGCTGGTTGCTGAAAGGGGTATATGAAGACCATCGACATGACGGCGCCGAAGATGGTCAGGGCGAAGACCCAGCGGTAGTCGATGTTGGTCTCGAAGAATCCGCCCAGGAGCGACCCGAAGGCGAGGCTCATGACGTCCACACCGACGCAGCCGGCCATGTACAGCGGTCTTTCGTTCGGGGAGGTGATGCATATGAGGATCGTGGCGCAGAGCGGGAAGCCCAGCGCAATGCCGAGGCCGGTGATGACTCGACCTATGATGAATATTGAAGCCGAGTTGGCTACAATGCACAGTATCGAGCCAACTGGACAAAAAGGGCCTCATCAGTAATCCGAAAGGCGAAGGCCTGGCCCAGTGACAACTCACCAATAAGCAACATGCCGTCAATAACCACAAGCATACGCGTATTGGCCACTGCGGCGAGTCGTCCGAATCCTATCGCCAGGCATGCTTGAGGGAAGAAGTATGCAGCGCTGAACCAGGCGATGAGACCGAGGGCATCAAATTTGCGACTGAGAGCCGGGACGATGGTTGCTATATCAGACGCCTGAGTCAGATGGGGCCCATCACTCATATCTTGCTTGATCGGGGATTGGTTTCATACTTATCACCGAGTCGTCAAATCCCTTTCTACAGAGACGAATATAAGTAAGCATGGTAACTCGCTGGAGTGGTTGTGGAAAAGAGTAAGTGCTTACGAAGAACCAAGCTATCAAAATACCGATGAAAACCAATCTTCGTCTACTGTCCTTGTAAAGTGGTAGTGTCTCCTCCTCTCTTGGTTGTAACTTCTCTTCAAACGAAATATCTTCCAGTGTGACCGCTCGTTGGCACAGGGGGCTTGGAAAGCCGCTGTTGTCCATGGTCGAGGGAGTCGAGGGGGTCACCGTGGCCCTAGCAGCTGAGTTCTCCTCGATTCGGTGGGAGGTAGTGTGAGGAGCTCCAATTAAGGAGGCATTGGCAGATTGAGTGGTTGCCATTATACTTTCGGATGTCGACAAGGGGGCCAAACAACACTCGGTTGCAGTACTCCCAAAGTCACAGGGGGTGAGGCAGTACATATACTTACCTGACATGTTCTTACATGCTCACTGCCTGAGCCCTTCTGGCAAACGAAAAGGATAATTGAGTTTCGGTTTCTCTTATTGATCAATCTAGTCTCGAGTCGATATGAAGATTACACTGAAAAGGGGGAGCAGGATCATATGCTAAACTGTACCCTCAGGCATGTTTGTCACGGAGGGCCGGGATCGGAATAGGGAGGCTGCCGAGCAAACAGAGAAATATCACATTTCCATGCATCCGATATTATCGCTGAGCAAACACCGCATGCTTGGAAGCGCCGTGATGGTACAGAAAAGAGCCGCTAAGGCTGGCTACATCTTGCGCTAGTGAAAACACATGAGAGCCCGAGCATTTGTGGCACATCAGCAATAGGTAAACATAAGCAAACCGCAGAGGCTCAAATCCGCTTGTGGAAAGTCTTTGCGACTCAGCGTCACCCAACTTTGGCCCAGATCACGTTGTCCTAGTCATGAAAATGATTGGATGCATGATGAAGCTCTGCGATAGATGATCATGAGTAAGGATATTGCCGTATCATGTTCATGATTTTACACTTGCTAATTGGAAAAGGTGTCTCTGGTGGTGGGATCGAACTTGTTCTGGATCAAGAGCCGAGCCCTGTCCTCTATAATTCCGTGTATGAGTCCTCTGGGTTCGATGTTCTACTACACGAGGCTTTATCGTTTCGGTAGTTCCGAAGAAGAGTTCTAGATGCCAACTGGATTAAAATCTGACACATCCGAACCAAAAAAGAAGCTGCCGACATGTCTACGCCACACAGGTACACAATCACCATTCCGTAAGCCTGTCACACGAAAACATCATGTCTTGTGAGAGCGAGCCAGATATCTGGTGATGACAAGCGAACCTTGTCAATGATTGGCTTCGCGGACGTTTCCCGCTGGTGGAACTGCATATTCGGGGAAACAGGCAACATGGAGATGTGCCTGGTTCCTCGATGGTGCTGGCTAGTTCGAATACCCGGTGCGAGCTGTCTACGACGCTCTGTACTCCAAAGGTAAGTGATACGCAGGATCGATCATCCGATCTTGCAGTTTTTGGAGGAGATGTGATGCGTTACACTGCTGCCACTTTGTCCGAAATTGTGGTTTCACCACCTACTTGTGCGGCCACCCAGTTTGGCGAGTTTCTACATCTGGATGACCGCAGGAACGGTAACGTGTTTGTCATGCTGGCTAATATGCATTCGGATGTTGGCAGGCAAGGACTAGACCGACTGCGTTGTTTGTCAGAGGGAGAGACGCGGGTTGAAAGTGGGATGTTATAGAGCCCGTGTCGTGTTATGAAGCCTGTGATACAACATCTATATCTTGAGATACGTAAGTTTACCCATTTCCAAAAGAGGACGATAGTACTGGACAGACGGTTAGGGAGGTAATAACCACACACCACAATTTGAGTCAAGAAAGTGGAAGGAGTAATAAATACGATACGAAAAGATAGAATGCTATCTATCTAACCTTTCGGGCAAGCCAGGTCACCATCAAGCTTGGTTGGAAGTGAGGTACGCCGGAAACAAATACAGCGTCATCAATAAAAGGAAAGTTCATTGGGGCTGGCACTCATACCCTTTTGGATGTTGCTTATTGAGACTATTACTCGACCGGACAATTTCTAAGACCTGAAATAATGGAGACGGCATCCATTATATGACCCGAGAGCTTCATAGTTGCGCCCGAAGATGTTGACAAATGTGCACTCATAAAGCCAAGTAATCCTTACCCTACCTACAGAAACTTAACTTGTCTATAAGATACCAAGGACTTGATTTCAGAGGCTGGAGCTTCCTGAGTGGCTAGGGAATCAGAGATTGGGTCAGTATATAAGATGTGGGGACTTTTATGGCCTTGTGGGATATAGACAAAAGAGAACTTGCCTATAAGTACTGTATAGTGAAACTAGTTGGCCGGATCCGGGACTGATCAGCCCTTTGGGACAGTTAATTTGGCTAATAGGGGCCCTGTGGTTCTCGTATTCTAGAAATGTCTAATAGAATTAACGTTGTCATGGTCTCTTTACTCTTTAGGTGAGTGTTTACGATATTGAAAGACATACGATGGGAGAATCGTCTCAAGTTCACCTTGTCGCTCAAAACCTGGCCATGGATTCGTCCACCATTTTCTTACTCTTCCTATAAACGAGAGGGAGAAAGGCTATTAGAATAAATTATTAGTTTCAGACTTTACTCGCCATTTGTTGCTCGAAAGTTATCTTATGTAGTCAACGGGGCGTACACCTTGGAAACGTGGATCATTAAGATTTATCTAGGATATAGTATATATGATCGAGTGCGTTCACGGAAGAACTTCTACATCTAGGGTGTTCTATTCTCGTCCATGCCCTGGGTCCCGTGTTTCCCCTATATACGTCTATTAGGAGTTTGAATTAGGAACCAAATGCTGTGTTCAGTCGTTGCCAGCTTTACCTGCCATAGCGTGATTAATATGATCTTTGACCTCGCGGTTTCCCTGGTCCCCGTGCCACCCTATTTCCAGAAGAAAACATTAACACAAACCCAAGGGGACTCATGTGGCTGTTGATCATAGGGTTGTTTGCAAGTAAAGCAACTCCCAAGCGGTCGCCTTGATAAATATAGCGATTACGCGACAGCATACTTTTATACATGTTTGATAGCGTCTGGGTAATCTTGTTCTTCCGTCTGGCCAGCGTGATTTGGCTTCGAAAAGCTGCCTATCTGACATTTGACTCGACCTGGAACGCGCCTCCGAGCATCGTCCTCGACGAGATGGAAGTAAATGTGGCATCCAGCCGCCCATGTGCCCATGTGCCCATGTGCTGGCCGGTGCTGACGTTGAGAGTGGACCGGGTCTTAGTGACTTGGGAGGTTATGATTGCGTGGGAGCCGCGCTATTTGCTCGATGAAGGCGACTCCCGGCGCAAGCCTCGTTCTAGCCACAGCACCATCTGACAACTACACCGGGAGTTACTGACCAGAAGACTATCTCCCCGATCCTGTCGATTCGGTTGGTCGATCTAGCTGCGGAGTACGACGTTTCCATTGAGGGCGAGGAGAAGAAGCAGGCCAAGTAGTTGTTATAGTATCTAGTAATTATAAAGTAACTCTTGAGGAAGACCCCTTCATCTTACCGTTTGGCAAATCATGCAATACTGTGTATCGACTATGTCCATCTACAGGGTATACCCTAGCCTGCAGAGCCACCATCCACCAATAGGAAGAGAGTCGCCAAAGAAGTCTAGCAACTGCTAAGACAGTAATCAAAGCTTAGTTAAACTACCAAATCCAGCATGAACCAACCTCGATGCTTTTCAGACACCTCAGACACAAGCATGACTGGCTACGATATCGAGTGATCGTCACCATGTATACCCAAAGCAGATGACGGACCGCGACGAAGCGCTTGCGAGTTGTCGTATCGCTCCGATGGCCCACTAGCGCCAAGGACCCCCATGTCCAATGACGCACAAGAGGCATGGGAATCTCACCTCACCTCAATTCCCCAAGGCCCTTACATGAAAACTCCTTCTCAGCATGTATCGCCACTCCTTGCGACACCTCGCCAATTGCGCCAGAGAAATCTGGTGACACCCCCTTGGATAAGCAGCGATGGCCACCGTCCCTCTCTGGCCGCGCGCCCTCAAGCATGTCTCGCTCACGCCCTACCTGTGGCTCTTCCCGCTCGTCGCGGGCATCTCGTGGTTCACCACCATCAGCATCCTGCTGGCCCGCTGGCTCGCCCTGGGCCAGCCGCGCTACCCGGGCCAGGTGAACCCGGACGTGCCCTTCATCAGCGACATCGCGGCCTTCACCCTCAAGCCCGTCTTCGTGGCCGGCTGCACCGTGACCGGGCTCGGCTTCGCGGGCACCGTGTTCGCCGTGCACCACGTGCGCTACGCGCGCGCCTTCTACGGCCTCGTCGACGACGTCGCCTGGCGCCAGAATACGAGCGTCTTGGCGCTGGTCGCGGGCCTCGCCGCGGCGGTGCTGCTGTTCTTCTTGAGCATCTTCGACACCGTTGATGCTCATGTGCGCCACCAGTACTTGCTCATGGGCACATTCGGCGGGCTCGGGTTGAGCGCCGTGTTGACGGCCGCGGTCTGGTGGGACCAGACTTGGGGCCCTGCTAAGTTTTCCGGATTGCGTAGATGGTTGGTACTTCCCCAGAGGCGTCCTATCCTGGTCACGTACAGCGAGAAGACGAAGCTAGGCTAACATCGTGAGGCAGGTGTCTCATTAATACGGGTTTGATGGCTTGTCAAGTCCTGATTGGTTTATCGTTTGTTGTTCTGATGTACTCGGGTCGATATAGACCTGCAGGATTCCTGGAATGGACCTTGACGTATCTGGGTTCTTTCTGGCTATTGTCATTTGTTGGATACACAAGGTAAGCGTTGACGTTCTGATACTACATGGTATAAATGATTGTCAATACTAATGTCGAGATACTCAGGTTTCGGAAGGGCATTGACCCCAAACTCCCGGAGACATGGAACGGCGACCACTTCTTGCTTAGTGGTGTGAAGTACCGCAGCGTCCTACGAGTTCAGTACGAACCCTAGATCGTGAAGTCGATGAAGGCTGTATAAAGTTCGCCAAAACATCATGACCGAGATGGTGGACATCTGGTTAGGGCGTGCCGGTCGATATCTGCACTCCTCCAGTACAACAGTCGCCATCAAATCAGGACCAGCAGATTGGTTTCATGTTTGCTCGCTGCTGTCCATCCTTTAGAGTAGGTGTCAGCTTCAAGTGTCTGAAATGTAATGCTCAAGGTGGTCGTAATGTGAAGAAGCACTGAGGAGGTACATATCTCTGATTGTACCCTTCTTCTCACCCACCCAACAATAACGGTGGATTCGCTGCTCCAGGCGATTGTTCCAAGTTAGAGGTTACCATGCTCTGCAGCTGTTACCTACCAACTACCATCAGCCCTTCCATCACCATCTTCCCTCTCGATCCAATCCTGCAGCCGAGTACCCTAGGCTACGTGGAGTCATCAGTCTTTTGGTCCACTTCACGACTACCTCAGATGATTGGTTTTTGCTAGATCATCATCGTCATCATCATGGAGTCGTCTCCCACTGGACTACTCGATCTCCCTCGGGAGATCCGCGACGAGATCTATTCCCTTCTTCTATGCGACTTCCGACTCCCCAAGTCCACATCCACCAACTCCAGTGGCCATGCAATGAGGTATGGCGGCATCAAAGATCTACATCTGTCAATCTTACGTGCAAATCGACAGCTTGGCAGCGAGGCCAGGGAGATCTTCTACAAGACCAACCGATTTGTACGAGTCAGCATCGCCGTAAAAGCGCAGCATTGGCCTGATCTCTTAGCCGGTTTCGCCTCCAAGTACTTACCTTTACCCATGGTCATTCAACGTGATTCTACCATCGACGCCTGCAAGGGGTTCATCATGACATACGAGCTTTCGCAACCCAGTGCCTCGAAAGGGGACATTCCTCGACTGAGCTTCGTCATCTTCCATCGCGATCTTCACCTGTTTTGCTTCTGCTTGGAAACTGCCGCCATCAAGAACAATTACTTTTGGAAACCTACCAAGCATTCGATTACCCTCCATAACCCCTTTGCGAGCACGGACGAGTCTTACCCCACCGATCATCAACAACAGGCGTTACTCTCCCCATTCCATAAGTTCCACGGATTCCCGCACTTCTTTGTTAATGGGACGGTGAAGTCTTTTCTGGCTTCACAGACCGTGGCGCAGGCCCAGTCGCATCGGAATACTACCCTGGATGCGTACCTGGACGACCTACACGACCAGGAGCAGCTTGGACATGAGTACCTCCAACAGAACCTCTTGGGTAAGAGCTGCGAGGCTTGGGCCAACGCATGCAAGAAGATGGAATTCATCGGAAAGTCAAATTACTTCCTTTGGGTACCGATGAACTTCCTCAGGCAATGGGAGGTCAAAGTTGAGGAGCTGTTTTGTGAAATCAACGGCAAGTTATGCACGAACATCATTCGCCTCATGGAGGCTAACTTGGACGACCCTCAACTCGTCGAAGATCTCGCAGGCTCAGCCCTTGGTGGCCTCAGCCACGCGCTGTGGAAGGGAGTCTTCCCAGCCACAAATTGGAGGCCCAGTACCGAGCAGAAAGCGGACATGTTGCGACAAAAGGCCCGAGTCTACCGACTGACCGGACAGTTCCGGAAAGCGCTGAAAGAGATCAAGCAGGCTGGAGCATACTGTCCTCACGATCCCGACATTCGCGAAGAGCGTTTCACAGTGGAATGGACCCTGTATTGGGCAGATTTCACAGTTTGAGAACCAGAGTCAGCCTCCGAATCGCCTCGAGCCTTCCTCTGCCGGTTGGATACGTATTGGCCATGGTCTAGTGTGATGCTTTGAGTACTGCTCACAGGAACATCGCAAGGAGAACAAGACGGGGCTGGGGTCGGTACTGCTATGATAGGAATATGCCACGTTTGGCGATAGGTAATAGACGTGCATCCCATTGAGCCATCCTATGCTTTGATTCGGTGTTTTGGTGGTGTTCCAGTTATTACTAACGGCTAACATCTATTCCATCGTCAGTTAACACCAGAAACTGTTACGTCGCCATGTATTCGTCGTCAGCTACTCCATAAATGACCAGTCGGTGCTTATTCACCTTGAACCCCTATCAAGAACTGATATCTAGTAACTAGTACACCATCATATTGGATATGTGCCATTATCGCCACTATCTCTGCCACGACGGAAACAGGATCTCCCTCAGCTGCTCGAAATGCTGATCCAGAGAAGCCACACTCCCCACCTCCACATCATGCACCACAAGGACGTGCCGTCGCCTCTCACTTCCCGGCACCTTCGAACCGTCCTTGCCGTCCAGGCCATGCGCATTCTCCACCGCGCGCCGCCGCTGCGCATACTCGGGCTCGTGCAAGCGCCAAACCACCTTGAACCCCCGCCACGTTGGCCCGCCCGGGCCCCTCGAGGAACTCGGGGCCGTCGCTGCACTCGAAGCTGACGATGGTCTCGTTGCCGTCTCCGCCGTCCCCGTCCCCGTCGCCTTCCACGTGGCTACTACTGCTAATCCCCACCTGGAACTCCCGAAACACGCCCGTGAGCAGATCCTGCATCCGCAGCGCCGGCGGCCAGCCTGCGGGGCGCGACAGCGGCAGCCACCGCTGCGGGTGCCCGCGCGACGTCGGCATGAGCACCTCGGAGACGTGCGCGGGCGGCTGGTGCACGAGCATGCGGCGCCAGCTGGCGCGCGGGTGGCCGAAGGCGTGCGGCGCGGTCCAGAGGCGCGGCCACTGCGGGAGCTGGTAGAGGGGGTTCGCGGCGGCGCTGCGCTGGTCCGTGATCGGCGGCGAGGCCGCGAGCAGGTCCGACTTGGCCCAGACGATCTGGCGGCGGGCTGGTGGTGGGCTGGGCTGGGGCGGCGAGGGGATGTCGTCGAAGCAGAAGGGGGAAGGCTGCGGCGAGGAGCGGGTTGGGCCGGGGATCGCGGGCGGCGGCGGCGCTGTCGTCGGGGAGCAGGAAGAGCTTCCGCTGGAGGCGCGGGGAGGTCGCGATCAGGTCGCGCCAGTGCTTGCTTACGCGCTGGACGGTCACGAGGAGGGTTTGCTCGTCGAGGTACAGGAGGATGGACTCGAGCAGCTCGGGGATGTTCAGTGCGCTGGGTGGTTGGGGGACCTTGTCTGCGATGGATGATTGGCTGATAGATGGCATTTTGGGTACTTCTATATGCGGCTTGATTTCCGCTCGAGGCATTGCCTCCTCGGTCTTAGGCGCTGCCTCTTTGGTTGCCATGTTGTCTTGTGTTCTTAATTTGCATTTCAGTCGAGTTATGATCCCCCTCAGGGAGGACCATTTGCTTCGCAACTTTACGAACATATCTACTTGTTGATGAGACATTGAATATAACATATACCACGATAGTATTTTGATGATTTTGGTTGATTCTTGGATCTGTCCATCTCAGAACTGGCAATGCTATGCTAGCCGTTGGCATTATTACAGTTTCATAGTCACCTTGTTGGGTAAATGTGAGCGAGAATGATTGAGGGAATAGTTTAAGCATTCAATCCTGCGGATCTCCTTTTGAGGAGCCGACCTTGGTGTCTTATTTAAAAATCCCTAGGAAGACAGTGTATTGGCCAAGATCGCATCATTTTGACTGTCGTGTTGACTGTCTCCGCTGAGGAATATGAGAAAGAGGTTGCTATTCAGCTGTGAATGTCTCGTCATCGTGACATCCCCATAAGTAATTCTTGCACATGGTGTCAATTCCAATCCTAGGTCGGATAAGTAAGTAAGCCAAGAGTTGAGAGTTGAGGCTCAGAGGGCTGACTTTTCCTGTGAGATGGTCCTTGTTGAAAGGGGGAGGCCGTGAGGCTGATTCCCCAAGCCACGCCCTCAATTCGGGCTGTGCCCCGGTGCCCGGTGAGTCCCACGCCAGCTCACCTGCCGCACCCAGGAAGGCAACAAGAGGAGGCAACCCTTGTAGGTAAGGTATGCGAACCAATGCAGAAGTCGAGACGAGGTATCTACACATGCGGTCATGTATCCCCGTAAGATCATAAAGGTGCGACTTGCCCCCAGACCGAATCCTCAGCCTCTGTTATGACTGCTGAGCCGGCCTGTCTTGGTCACCAAGAGCAACACACCCACCTCATCTACCGTTCCCTACGTACTAATCAGGGAAAATAGAGTGAGAAAATGGCAGCTCGTACAGATCCTGCGTCACAAACTCAGACGCAGATGCAGACACCTCCGCCCACACAGCCTAGCGATCGTACCAACTCATTCAGAAGCATAGGCAGGAGGCTGACGGGGAGGGATTCATTCAGGATCCCCGGGAGAGGCAGGCGCACACCCTCTTTTCAAGCACAAGCGGCGCAAGCAGCGCCAATGCCCAGGGGCCGAAGCGATATCCCCAGATCGTGTCGGTCTACAACGGCCTCACCTGGTAAAAGCTCCGTGACGACTTCCTATTGAAGAGATGGCCGGACGAGGACTTCTCTCAGGAGCCCAGTCGGAAGAAAGATCATTGGCAATTCGAAACCCCTGAAGATTTCACCGACGTGAGTAATCAGCCATCTCTTTGTGGAGAGGGGGGTGGTGCAGATTTTGCTGACGAAGGGCAACAGGAGGACTGGCAAACCATCAAAGGGCTTACCAAGACGAAAAACATCCCGCGGTCGCCTTCGCCAGAATCAGATTAGGCCGGCTTTTCTGGTCAGATGTTGCTGTGATGCGGGAAGAATGGGTGGGTGGCGTATCGGGCTGAAAAGGGCAGCGACTGGCCAGCGATACGCGCACTGTGTGCACTGCATATCATTGGGCATGTAGGCTCCCTCAAAACGGGTTGTTCAAGGTCGCGAGGCAGATCTCCTTGGGTATTATTGGTATTGATTGTACACTCAGTGTCGTGGCGTTTATCGAGTCGGTGCTGAATCGTCAAGATGTAACGGAATCTTCCATTACGAAACACTTCCTAGATAAATAAACAAGTGGCTCAATTGTTTTCGAACACGAGACTTAAATGTAGCAAATGACGGGGGCGCATGAATATGGGCTTACCACAAGGCATCATTGAGCCGTTTGGGACCACTGTGGCTATGCAGACCAGCTTGATTTATGCTGCATCTTCCCCCTCTCTCGTCCTCAGTACTCTACTGAAGTTTCCCACGAGTTCCCAAGTGACCGGGTCGGCACTATCTTAAAACCATGACCAATATTGAGCTGCCAGAACGCTTTCAAGCCTCGCTGCGTGATGGGCATACGTTCCCACGGAATATCATTTCATCCACCATCGATAGCCTCCCATACGCTCTTAGTGCACTAGGGGATAAGTTCGATTCGATAAAACCGACCCTTTTCGAATCGGATAAGTCACAATGGGAAGTGGTGGTTAGGGATTTCTTTCCGGCTGATGGCCGAGGTAAGAAAAAGGCCCCGAAGTGTTATATTGGCCAATTCTCACCATCTCAGCTGTTGCCAAGTGCAATGCGCGTCATCTGTCTGAATTGACAGAATTTCTCGGGGTAAATACGGACTCAAGTATCAGGCCGAACAGGATACAGGCAACAAAGAAAGATCCAAAATGTCGCTTTGTGTAAGGCTTACCAATTACTGGCATCGATCATGACACTGAAACCCCTGAGTAGGAACCTCTTTGCCGTCAGCTCGCGGGCTCCTCTTCTCCTTTCACCAGAAATTTTCGGCGAACTCCTCAGTTATCATCAAGTAATGCCGAGCATAGTGGACTTCATCTCGTTGTTTGGACCCCAGAGCCAGCCCAGCAACCTGAACTTCAGCGGGTTCAACGCACAGCCAATTGCGACCAAGCCGCTGGACGGCAAAGCAGTCGGAGGGCTCGGCCGGAGCGGCAAGCAGTACCAACTCTGCTATAATCTCAAATGCGTGAACCTTAAAACTTCCCATGCGACCGACTTCACTTTCGACGAATGGTCTGTCCGCCAAGCTGTTGTTCACCACCAGTTTGACGTGACTGGTGGAGACACTCTCTGGCTGGTCGTGAAGGGAGGGAAGGATCTTGAGCTGCAAAGGCGATTTAAGGATATGATGGGCAGTAAAGCTCCATCTGAGTGCCGCTCATTCGGGACACGAGAAGAGTCTTTTCGCTCGTCTCTCCATGCTCACCTCATGTACTGTCTCTGGGCCAGAGAGGATTGGAGGGGTATATTGGTTGGCTCGAAAGATCCGTGGATAGAGTGGTCCATCCATCATCCTTTCGAATCCACATACAGCTGATGTTTTATTTCCATTTTGTTTAGAGCTAGTCGGCCGTATGGGGTCGAGCTGTGTACGTCACTGTCCTCAAAGAGTACACGCCCCAAGACATCCAAGAACTCCAAATATGGGAGGAGGCAGCGAGCCAAGCAATAACGGCAATTGAGGGCAATATCAATGTGATCTCGGCCTTGCTGGAGTTCTATGAGGGTGTTGTCACAGACAAGAACTTCACTGTCGAAGGAGATTGCGTCGGTGAAGTGGCATCGTTTGCAGCTCAGATCAAGGCCATAAACGTCCAGTTCGTCATGGAAGTGAAGCGAACTCAAGCCCTAGTGAAGAGCGTATCGGATCGAAGGGAATTGGTAAGCCCTGTCTGAAATATGCCAAAGCTGGGCTGCCAACTGACCAACCAAATTATCTAGGTCATTCAGCACCTCCAAAGCCAGTCAGCAATCCGCATGGAGAAGGTCAGCCACAGGATGGAACGAGAGCAGACCATGATGCTCATCATTACAATCGTTACGCTCGTGTATCTGCCTGCAACTTTCGTCTCGGTAAGTTGAGATGGCAGCACAGCTTGAAATACCCGCTAACCGTAGCAGACATTTTCCAGTACGGACATCATCAAATACCAAGGCGCCGAAAATCCGGGTGGTTCGTATTCCGAGACGGCAATGATGCGATGGCTCCAGGTCACCATCCCATTGACCTTCCTCACCGGGCTTGGTGCCTGGTTTGGAAGGAAAGCGTTGCGGAGAGGGTGGGAGCAGGAGAATGAAACTCCGTATATGAGCTCTTACCTGCCACACAAGAGTCAAGGATGGCTTGATAGGATTCAGCAGTCCTTCGTGCCGCCTCGACCTTTGCTGCCTTGCAACAAGAGTTAGGGGACCACCGCATCGGTATGGCGAAGTCGTTGAAGTGTCGGGCTCGGTGCTCTCAACATGTGTGCCCCTGGGTACTTTACTGTACATGGTATGTGGTAGTATGAAGATGATTCTAAAAGTTCTTGATAGTAAAGCCTGATGGTAACTGCCGAGTCTGTGTTGTGTCATGTCCACGGGGCCCGGATTTGACCCCGAAAAGCTGACTTGAGCCTCATCGAGAGGGGAGAGGGGAATAACGATTGCGTACAGTGTAACACTGTGCAATGCTGGCGAGCGACCTATGTAGAGTAAGACAGTAATTTAAAGGCTGAAGCGGCAGGAGCCAATTGCACCCGATGAACAGCAGTGGTGGTGGCTGCCCTGCCGCGTTGACCCACCACACGTCATGTCAGTAGAAGCAGGCTGTGAGATACTTCAATGATTAGGTACAATACCTGCATCTAGGGAAGCCACGAAGCGAAAGCAGTGAGGGCGGGTAGGTAAGTAGTTGTCCGTAAATACTGCCTGCACTGCCATCACAGGAGCATTTGGCACCGGATGTGGAAGTTCGTTGGTCGTCGAGATACCTTGAAGTTGGCGATGGTGAAGGGGCTGGACACATCTGTAAAGTCGTGGGTTGAAGTGGACAAAGCATGCAGGGTTATCGACCAGAAATGAGGCTCGGTGAAAGACTCGGTATAGTGGTAGACCATCATGTACTTATGTTGGCCTTAGACTCGGGTCCTCTAGACCTGTGGTACGGCGCGCATGTTATGTGTCTTCCGCCTCCATCTCGAGCAGGTTCGCGTTCATGAAGTTCAGCGAGGCCGAGACGATGAAGTTGGCCACGGTCGCGTCCCAGTACTTATATGCCAAAGGCTTGAGAACGGAAGTTGGAGGTAACTAAGCGATGTATGGTTGATGCCACAGGCCATGCCACGGGCGGGAGGCTGCAAGACTTCGAAGACAACACAACTGCTGAGTTAAAGTGGCTGCACTACCCATCCCCCAAAGCGGTCAAGTTGCATGTACGGAATAGGGAGGACATGTGAGTAATAGGTGCCGGGCGCGCAATAGAAGGCTTCCAGTACCCGATTTCTGCAACTGTTCATCGTTGCTGCTGATTACCACATACTTCTGCTTCTGTCTCTCGTGGAGCTCAGCCAAGTTTGGATTCAACATCCAGTCTTTCTTCTGCGATAGCTGTTCACTGCGAATCTGATCGAGGTTTTGTTGTCAAGCTCGTCTCACCCTTTTCGACTGAGTCCTAATCTACCACCTTGCCTGGCTCGATACCTTGAGCCGCTTGGCATCCGCTGCATTCCTTGTCCCAAGCAACGACCGCAATGACGGGCCCCTTCTCAAAACAAGACAACGTCTCAATCCTCGACAACTTCAAGGCAAAACTAACTAGCGAATGGAAATACCGCGCTTGCCACTGGCATAATGCAAAATCCCAAGGGGGCTGTCTTCGAGCAGATAGCGAAAATGGGGAGTGGGTTACACACTGCTGCACCAAGGAATTCTACCACACAGCCGAAATAATCAAGTGGATGCGCCTGGAAGATGTTCAGACAAGGCAGACCAACCTCGCTGCGTTACTAAGTGCCGCGCAAGAGAGCGTTCATCATTTGCGCAATCAGCCTGGTCGCTTGGGAGCCGACGATTTGGGGAGGGGCGACCGGCGTTGTTACATTTTGTTTGCCATTCTACTCAATCTCGATTGCGGTTCCTTGATCCATGCTTTCCAAAGATGTGGCATCACGGACTGGAACCTCTCGAATGAGCGACTATCTAATCTTGATACGCTTAAGGAGGAGCTCCAAGGCTCTATCCCAGACGTCAACAAGCTACTCAGCAACTTCGACGATATGAGGTTCATGTTCCAGCATGTTGTAATGGACCTACATACGCCCACAGTCTACTCGGATAGGCAACGAGGCAGGTGGATCAGCCCCTTTTTGCAGACGGCAATTGATCAACAACAAAGGAGGGACAGCCAAAGTATGGCAGGTCTCGGTACAAGAACGGTTTCTATCGCTGGGACTCAAGGAGAGGTTGAAGCGCTCAGAGTACAGTGACCCTGTGTATGGAAAGGTAAAGCTTCCACGAAAGCATCGGTTGCGAAGATATCAATCCTAAGCTAATATTTGGATAGTGCTACTCAATGGCCTTGAAGACTTTCACGAGCGAAAACAAACATGTCTTCAACCGAGAGAAGCTAAACTACTCAGCAGTCAAGGGTCTAGCAGGCATGGTCCAATACTTGGGCGAGTACGAAGTTGATGAAGAGATTGACGGCCAACGGGTTGATCGCACGTGGAATCTGCTGCTAGAGTTTGGTGATCTTGATCTGGAAGAACTGTTCTTTTCCCCAAAAGACCCCCTAGCGCCTTCGAAACCATCGTTGAATTTTGGGAGGCCTTGTCCAAAGTGGCGGAAGCAGTGGATAGAATCCACAACCTAGAGGCACACCGAGGCCATGGTGACTCGGTGAGATACCATGGGTAAGCATCATCATGTGATAAACGTTTGACATAGCTGACAAGTATAGATGGCATGCCGATATCAAACCGGACAATATACTACGTTTCCATGGAGAATTCAAGCTCGCTGATCTTGGTTTTGCCAAATTCAGAATGAAAGATGAGACTGGTTTAGAGCCTAAAACCATATTGTCGGGCCTCACAGAGACTTATGGTAAGTGGCATTCCATTGTGATACGAGTTTAAAGTTAATCTAAAAATGCATTCCAAATCTAGGAGCTCCAGAGACAGACAGAAGACGCCGTGGCCGTTTTGGTGGGACCATGACAGATTACAATCAAAAGATCGATATTTGGTCACTGGGGTGTGTGTTCTCCGTCGCTGCCACATGGGTCGTACTCGGACGCCAAGGGGTGTCAGGTTACGAAAAGCTCCGTCAAACTGCCATCGGACAATTGCGCGCCTCTCAAGCCGAGAGGCAACCAAAGGCCGATGACGCTTTCCACGATGGTTACGATGTTCTCGAGGCTGTGACGGACTGGCACAACCACCTTCGAAGCTCTATACGGAAGTCAGATACGATAACCCCCAAGATTTTGGATCTCATTGATGATGAAATGCTTCGAAGGGAACCTCGGCAACGACTACCGTCAAGCGAGTTAATCCTCAAGTTTGCCGAGGATATTGCTGCTGCCAGGGGCACTCATTCCTTCCAAGCAGATCAAGGGAAGCTGACGCTGCTCAGTGATGACATCAAGAACGCCATACGCCAAGTCGAGGAAGATGCAGAGCGACTGGCTAACTTAGATGGTGAAGGTGACACGATGAAAGCTCTATTACCTCTGGACCAAGGCGTCAGCGACCGACCATCAGGCGCACTATTGGCGCACAATAGCCAACAATCTACCAGGCGTAACAAGTCGGAGCTCCTGCGACAAGCGAAGAAAAGCATGAGATTGCCTCGAAGAGACCATATTGATACATCTTCACACTTTTCATCACGGATGGGCAGGCAAAGTTTCGTCATGGCGGGGCCAACACCTGGCGGCGTTCTTACGAGCGAGTTACGACCAAGCCCTGTCCCGGAAATGCCTCTTGCACATCACCCAAGAGAACGGAGAGATAACACTTCCGACGCCTCCCTTCCACCAAGAATTGTTATTGGCGAACCTCAAGTTGAGTCGCCTGAATTATTGCCCGTCAATCGTCTCGAGAGCCAACCAAGAGTTGCCCGACCCTTGGAAGACGTAACGGCCCCTGAGCTAGAAGCCACTACTCAGGGAGTGCAAGCAGGTTCCTTGACAACGCTGGATTCCATTAAAACTCATGATGATCCTAATTTACAATTTTCCCGGGATCAATCGATGCTTGGTAACAACTCTTACATGCCCGATACACCACCCAAGAACAAAACCCGGCTCCCTTCAACAGAGGAGCCAGACGCCCTGTACATAACTACTACCTCTCCACGATCACCAAGTCGAAATGAAATGACTCCCCGCGTTACTACTGGAATCGGATTCAAGAGTCCGTCAAAACAGTTTCAGATTGATCCGAACTGGCCCATTTGCCGCCAACTTGAATCCATCCGGAAAAAGAGCATTTTCAAACATTTCCTGGGTGGAAACGACAAACACTTGAGTTCTTTTCTTGTGAACAGGGATATTGTAAGAGCTAGTCCCTTGCCAGGTACTCTGCTTTCTTTTGCTAATGATGACTCGTAACATTCTAGAAATTTGTCATTGATAACGGAGGGTCAATGAGGCCGTATTGGCCAGCCATGAGGATCACTCTCGAAACCCTCGCAAGTATGATCGGAAGACTTGATAAAGATGGACTTGATATCGAGTTTACCCCTGGAAAAGAGCATAACATCAGCAATGCTCCCACGAGAAAATTGCTAGAGAAGTTTGACAAAGCACAAGACGAAGCACTGAGACCTCAGGATCCTCTGATGACTCGTACAGATATGGCTATGATTCTCGGTCAAATCTTTATAGAGTATCTTAAGGATACCTCGAAACCCATGACGCTCATTGTTTTTACCGACGGCGTATGGGAGGGCACCTATTCCGATAAGGATGTGGAAACATCCATTGTCGAATTTCTTCGCAACGACGATATAAGGAAAAAGTTTTCCGGCCTTCGTTGGTTCAGCATTGAGTTTGTCTCCTTCGGTGAAGCAGGGGTAGAGAAACTTGAAGGCTTAGACAACGACCTTGAGAGTAAATATGGGATACAGTAAAAACCATAGGCTCCTGCTATCCCTTTATGTTGTGCTGAATCTATATAACCAGGGACGTCATCGACCACGAACGAGTGTCCGGAAATGTGTACAAGATGATATTGGGGAGTCTTAACAATTATTACGACGCCAAGCCAAGCGATACATTACCCATGAGCGACACTGCAAGTCTCTCTCCAGGGAGTCTGCATAGTTCTACTGAACCATCCATACCTGAGCGTTTGTCGAGACAGAATTCGACCTCAAAAGTCAGTCTGCTGAGCAGAATGAAAGGGAGGAATTGAGAACGAACTTCAAAAGGCTTGACCATGCCAGAACTCGGAGTACACCAAAGTGACGGGTATGAGACATTTAGTTCATGATGGATTTGCCAAATGTGAAGAGGTCAGATGGTCACCTGATGAAAATACCAGTTGTTGGACCGTTTCTCAAAGTATTCTTTGAAGCTACACCATAGATGCATTGCCGGGCGCTGCCGTTGTGCTAATTGGTGGAATTTCGCGGAGAAACATCTATCTATCGAATGATCGACTCTCAGTACGTCGAACCCCCGGTTTGATGGCGGGACATGCCTGCACCCGAAAACGTGGGATTGACAGACATGATATCGAACTTTTCCGAGCACCTTCTCACGAGTATACTTCATACCAAAGTGGCCTGAACCATGAAGCTCGCAGTTTCTTTGATCGCTTCCATCTTCGCGAGCACTGCCTCGGCCTATTGGCTGCCCGAGGCACTGGAGGGCGTCAAGACCTGTGTGGTGCCTAAAAACGCAACAGGAACCGACGATACACCCAACGTCGTGAAGACCACGGCCGAATGTGGCGATAATTCTCGTGTGGTGTTCGCGAAGGGTACTACATACAGTCTATGGACCCCGCTACAGCTCAAGTCTTTGACCAATGTCGAGTTCGTTTTCAATGGCAATGTGTCGTTGCCCGATAACGTCAGCTACGTCGAATCAGTGGTCGCTGACACCAGTATCTATCCGGGTCGCTGGATCAACTTCCAAGGCACCAATGTCACGTTGACTGGAAGCGAGGATCCGCAAGAGGGATGGTTCATTGGTATGTGGTTCAACAAGTCTATCTTGGGCACGGCTTACCAAATAGCTAGGACACGGAGAGTTGTGGTGGCCGGGCGGTGCTGCGAACAGCGTGAACAAGGGGCGACCGCACTTCTTCTCCTTGAAAGTCGAGTAAGAGAAATTACATACTAAACGGGATTATATGTCCACGAAAAACTGAGAGTCATGCAGCTATCTCAGAGCAAGACACCTGAAGGTCTGGAAGCCAGTCGCATGGGTCTTCTCGATGGGAGGCAGTCATGTGTGGATGACAGACACTCTGATCGATGCACGTTCAGACGATGGGTTCCCATTCAACACCGGTAGGCGATCACTGGTTCCCTGCTACCTGCTGCATACTAATGACTTTATTCAAGACGGCATCGACATGTCAGCAAGCCACTCCCTCATCGACGGCTTCACCATCTACAACGGCGACGACCTAATCAACGTCGCCCCGCCCACGACGAACGTCACCGTCCGCAACATGTACTCGTCCGGCGGCCACGGCATCGCCGTCTCCTGCGCCAGCGGGGCCGGGGGCGACTACCTCTTCGAGAACGCCGTAGTCGAGGACTCCCTGATCGGCGCGCGCTTCAAGGGCTCGCTCGGCACGACGTGCGACCTGCGCAACGTGACCTGGCGCAACTTCACCGTCCGCAACACGTCGTACCCGATCCACTTCATCGAGAACTACGTCGACCAGGAAAAGGGGTTGCCGCCCGGCCGTAATCTGAGTCTGGCCGCGTACGCGACGAACTTCAGGTGGGAGAACTTCGTGGGGCAGACGGGGCAGATTCTGAAGGATGGTAGCTGTATCAGCGATCCTTGTTGGAGCGCAACGCTAGGTGAGTCTCTCTTCTACCCCCAACTCGTGGTGTGTGTCATTAGGCTAATAACCATTGCAGGGGAGAGTACCGATAAAGGCATCTATCTGCTCTGTGCCGATGGAGAACACTGCAAGGACTTCCACTTCAGTAACATAGATCTCAAGGCTTATGTAAGTATAAGGGTTGCCTGTCTATCCCAAAAGATCATGGAGGGAGTGCCGCGTCGCTAACCATATAATCAACACAGGATGGAAAACCGGCCGAGATGGAATGCACTGGCCTGAATGGAATATCGGGTATGGGTATTGCATGTACCAACAGCACCATTGTCATGTCTTGAATGTGAAAGAATCCAATTGTGCTCTCGTCCTTCCAGGACATGGCGGTCTAATTACAGCAGCGTGCCGACTAGTCTATTTATCTAAATGTATAATCTTACAGTCTATCAAAAGAACCTCCAAATCGAATCCGGGCCCTTCGTCTTCTTGAACCCACTGTACCATTTACACAGGGGGTACAGTATCGCCAAGGCAGTTGCCCACAGGCCCCAGTATATCCAGATGTTTTCTACCACTAAAGCGGGCTGGCCCGTAAATGGGTCCGTCTCGCCCGTCTCGCGGCCGAAAAACCGCGCGAGGACGGCACCAGCAGAGAATAAGATGAGTTGGTGGACGATGTAGAAGAACAGGGCCGAAGTGCCGTAGGTAAGGAGGATGGTGAAGCGTTTGGTGACGCCAGACGGCAGGGCGCCAAATAGCGCGAGCAGGGAAAGATTGACCGACATGGTGTAGGCAACGAATGCGACATCGGGCGGGTACTTGATGACGTAGAAGAACGAAGGGACGGAAGCCAAGTAGGGATTTCTATCAGGGTGGGCGATGTGCTCGGGCATGTGGAGGCAGCCTTCGGACAAGTTGCCAAAACGGAAGATTCTCGTGAAGGCAAAGAGAAGGAAGAAAGCCAGAGCGACCAAAAGGGTCGACGAGTTGAGCCGGGCGGGAGATAAGGGGCGGACCTGGACGAGGCGGCCGTACAGCAGCCCCATGATGGCGAAGGAGAGCCAGGCCATGGGGGGAAACACCGACATGATACGGCCCGACATGATGGGCCAGAACCAGATGTCCACTATCGGGTTTCCGGGGGCTGTCATATCCTGGGTGGTGCTGAATTTCTCTGTTTGGCAATGCCCATGGGTGGGAGACAGCCAGATGTTCCACCATGCAGTGACGACCGCAAGGGCCACGAGGATGCCGTTGCTGAAATGCCAGGAGATGGCGATGGCGCGAGTCGATGCCTTATCGCTATTTCGGATGCCCTCCAAGCTGCTAACGAGCAACGGCGTTGTCTCGCCGCTCTCATGGTTTCTCTTGAAGTAGTCTTTGAGGCATTGGGTCGTGGCTGTCTCGATCTTGTCGAGGAGGAGCCACAAGACACCTGCGAAAACGTAGTCAATGGCCAGAGCGAACAGTACGGCGTTGAGGAACCAGATCTTTCCTCCGGTGAATACGACCCCCATCAACACCGTGATGAGGGTCAAAACGGCCGCGCGGATGACGAAGTGACGGAGCATCTGGTATGTCGACCAGCCCAGTCGCGTGCGTGACCGTCCGAAGTACACGACCCCCATGCCCAAAAGGAAGGTGAAACCGGGGGCGCAGAGGTGAGTAAAGGTTCTGATGATGTAGCCGATAGGACGATTCCATTCAGAGACCGGCGTGCTGTCGCCCTCCGATTCATGCGCTTGTCCATGGTCCCAAGACCGTATGGCCACGACGGCATGATCCATAGCCATCAGGACCATGAGCGTACCCCGTAGCAAATCGGGGGCAAGCACTCGAGTTATGCTTGCCGGGGGCGCGGAGGTCTTCAACGCGTTGCCATTGCTCGATGGTGCAGTACCATTATTAGCAGCTCCATTGGGATTTTCGCTGTCATGGTTGACAGACAGTGCGTTTTCCACAGCTGCCGAGGACTCGAAGTTGGTCTCCTGGAGGGCCCGGTCCCGACGCGCTTCTACGCGGCCTAACGTATCGTCGTTTGTCGCCATACCGGCAGATATGCAATACTCACGACAGCCTTTCAGAAGGAAGAAACAGACAGGACGGGTATATATAATATGGTTGAAAAGTGATTCATTCTGAGGCAGCGAACTTACGGCTTCTTCGGTGATTTCAAAGCAAGGCAGGTTACGTAACGCTAGCGACCTAGAGTGGCCCGAACGCATCCCTGCAGGGGGCGTTCAGGTATTTCAGGTAAGAGCTAACAGAAGCCATCGTCTTGAAATTAGGCAGCCCGTGGTATTATGGGCTGGCTCGGACTCCGGTCAGCGCTACGCAGTAAAGCCAACGCTGCGTTTGCTGGGACGCTCTCCTGGTGGGTGTCACATTGTCAGCGTGGCGTGGCAACTGGTGATTGCTCACCAGAGTCCTGTCGCCTATGATATGCTTCTGGCATTGGAGCGCTGGTAGCAGATTCAGGATGGTAGCTCTGATGTCAAGAAAACCGTATGAAAGTTCACTGAATAGTGGTGCAGACAGGCTCTGCCGACGAGGAAATCTAAAAATTGGAGGGTGCTGTTCTTTAATCAATGCTTCCCCAGATTCCCGGCGTGATGCAGCTAAGCCGCATCGCACCGCACCCACTAGCTATGACCGGCTATCTCCGGCTTTGAAGCTCCCAAGCTTCCAAGAGCTTCCCCCTCCGTCGTGACCTCGGCCAACCTTCAATTGCCAACGACCAGCAGCTTAACAAGAGACTAGCGACGAACCTATACCGGCCGAAGAACCACTCCTCGGCCGCGATGAACTCACGATGGCTTCCGTACGACCCATGATCCAACTCGCCGCCCGCCAACGGGTGGCTTTGCGCGCCCCCTCCCTACGATGCTATGCGACAGCCTCCGACGTCAAGAATCCGCGACCGGCCTCCAACAACCACATACGACTTATCGAAGTCGGGCCGCGGGATGGCCTCCAGAATGAGAAGAAGTCCATCTCGAGAGAGACCAAGATCGAATTGATCAACAGGCTGGCGAAAGCCGGCCTGACCACGGTCGAGGCGGGCTCTTTCGTCTCCCCGAAATGGGTACCTCAGGTATGGCCAGCACCAACCACACTCTCCGCCTGCGTGGAGCCCGCATCTTACTAACCGTACTACGCAGATGGATGGCTCGAGTGAGATTATGAAGCATCTCCTTGGGCAGCGAATCTCGGCCCCTACACCCGTCACCTATTCCTTTCTCGCACCGAATGTGAAAGGCCTCGAGAATGCCAAGGCAATCCTCGAAGAGCACGCCGGGTCGTACTTGACGCAAGCCGAAACCCTCGCTGGGACAGACAAGACTGGCAAGCCAGCAGTGGAGCTGGCCGTCTTTGCCGCCGCGACCGAGACCTTTTCCCAGAAGAACCTCAACTGCGACATCGCGACTTCCCTTGAGCGGTTTGCACCGGTGATCCAAGGGGCCAAGAACATGGGTCTGCGCGCTCGCGCCTATATCTCGGTCGTCCTGGGCTGTCCCTTCGAGGGCTACGACGTCGACCCTCACAAGGTCGCGGAGATTGCTACGTCTCTACTGGAGATGGGCGCCGACGAGATCTCGCTCGGCGACACGACGGGCATGGGCACGGCGCCCCGCACGCAGGAGCTCCTGCGCTGCATGGCGGCGGCGGGCATCCGCAACGAGGACATCGCGATGCACTTCCACGACACGTACGGCCAGGCGCTGGTGAACACGGCCATCTCGCTCGAGCACGGCATCCGGACCTTTGACAGCTCGGTGGGCGGGCTCGGCGGCTGCCCCTACAGCCCCGGGGCCACGGGAAACGTGGCGACGGAGAACATGGTCTACTTCCTGGAAAGCCTCGGCATGGACACCGGCGTCAGCCTGGATGCGGTCGCGGACATTGGCGACTGGATCACCAGGGAGATTGGCAAGCCCAACGATTCCGCTGTTGGCAAGGCTGTTTTGGGCGCGCGTAGAAATGCCACCTCGAAGACTGTCTAAGTATATATGCATAGCTAAGCCACCCGATTTACAAAGAAATGCACATTAAACATCATAGTCGTCATCTCCACAATTCTTGTGATCGTGGCCTAGCTGATGAGGTACCGTCACCTAAACCACATGTCCGCGAGCAGTCGGATCAAAACACGAGTTTGGCTTGTAAATATACCTGCCATTTCCCAATGATTAGGTAGGGACATGAGGGAACTGCTGCGACAACTTATGCATACGTAGCTGTAAAGCTCCATATATTCCGTGACTACCGTTTTGGCTGTTGTCTTCTGGTGGTTTATATGACGCTACTGGTAGAGCTACAGCTACATGCACCTAGCTACCAACACGGTAACACACAACCCTGTAAGTTAACATATATAAAACATCATAGTACGATTGCAATTCATGAAATAAATTTTCTACCTGCGAATACACAGTGATAGAGAAATAGGTGTAAGAGTCATATGATACGAAGGCGAGTGAGTGGGAGGCTGGAGATGGTTGGCTTGGCGGGGCTGGTTTTGGTTTTGGATCTGAGCTCCTTGCCTGTATCAGCGTTAGCGCAGTCTGGCGGCTAAGCCTCCCAGCTTGCCAGGCCTTCTGCCCAGGCCATGCCCATTGCAGGAAACCCGACGTCAACGCTCTAGTGCGACTGGTCGGTGGAAGCTCCAACTGACTGACTACAGTGCATGCCTGTCTGAAGCTTGCCGTGCTTTGATCTTCCAACCCTCGACAAGAGCACTTTATCTGCTCCCCCTCGACATCCCGCCCCTCATCGTCGCTCCCAGACGACCTGCAGAGCTTCGACCTCCCGGACTTTAATCCGAATCCCTCTTCCTATTGATAGCATCTCCCTCCCACCTTTCGCAGCCATGTCGCTCGACCCCCGCGAGTCGTCCTCCTACTCGGTCGTGCCGCGCCTTCGGTACAACACCGTCGGCGGTGTCAACGGCCCGCTGGTCATTCTCGACAATGTCAAGTTCCCCAGATACAACGAAATCGTCAGTCTGACGCTTCCCGATGGAACTGTCAGATCCGGACAGGTCCTGGAAGCTCGAGGTCAGTAATTATAGTGGGCAGGATGCGGCTTAAAACACCCGTGCGCGCGATATATAGACAGCAGCCGTACTGACGAACCTGCGTGCATCTAGGAAACCGAGCTGTCGTGCAGGTATTCGAGGGCACCACCGGTATCGATGTCAAGAAGACCAAGGTCGAGTTCACTGGCGAGAGCTTGAAGCTCGGCGTCTCTGAGGATATGCTGGGTCGTATCTTCGATGGTTCGGGACGCGCCATCGACAAGGGACCCAAGGTGCTCGCCGAGGAGTACCTGGACATCAACGGAAGTCCCATCAACCCTTACTCTCGAGTAAGTATACACAAACAACCGCCACCGGCGGCCTCTCCGCCTCACAAGTTTCGGCTGCTTACACGATACTAGGTCTACCCCGAGGAGATGATCTCCACCGGTATCTCGACCATCGACACCATGAACTCGATTGCCCGTGGCCAAAAGATTCCCATTTTCTCGGCTGCCGGTCTGCCTCACAACGAGATTGCCGCCCAGATTTGCCGACAGGCCGGTCTGGTCAAGCAAGCTCAGCAGAAGGGCGCCACCAACAAGGGCGTCCACGACGACCACGAAGACAACTTCGCCATTGTCTTCGCCGCCATGGGTGTTAACTTGGAGACGGCCCGATTCTTCACTCGGGATTTCGAAGAGAACGGCAGTCTGGAGCGTGTCACTCTGTTCCTTAACCTTGCCAACGATCCTACGTAAGTTGATTGCCTTGCTGCTGATGCCCTTGCTGTAACTTGATCGCTAATGATGCCACCACAGAATCGAACGTATTATTACACCTCGTCTGGCGCTGACGACCGCCGAATACTACGCTTACCAGCTGGAGAAGCACGTCCTGGTCATTCTTACCGATTTGACCGCCTACTGTGACGCCCTGCGTGAGGTCTCGGCCGCCCGAGAAGAAGTGCCCGGTCGACGTGGTTACCCCGGTTACATGTACACGGATTTGTCCACCATCTACGAACGCGCTGGTCGTGTCGAGGGACGCAATGGATCCATCACTCAGATCCCCATTCTGACCATGCCTAACGACGATATCACACATCCCATTCCCGATTTGACGGGATACATTACCGAGGGCCAGATTTACGTCGATCGTCAACTCGACAACCGTGGCATCTACCCGCCCATCAACGTGTTGCCGTCTTTGTCCCGTCTGATGAAGTCTGCCATTGGTGAGGGTATGACGCGCAAGGACCACGGTGATGTGTCCAACCAGCTGTACGCCAAGTACGCCATTGGTCGTGATGCTGCGGCCATGAAGGCAGTCGTCGGTGAGGAGGCTCTGTCGTCGGAGGACAAGCTCTCTCTGGAGTTCTTGGACAAGTTTGAGCGCAACTTTGTCGCACAGGGTGCTTACGAGTCCCGAAGCATCTACGAGTCCCTGGACATTGCGTGGAGCCTGCTGCGCATCTACCCCAAGGAGCTTCTGAACCGTATCCCGGCCAAGGTTATCCAGGAGTTCTACCAGCGCTCGGCGGCCGAGCGCAAAGGCAAGAACAAGGCCCACCCGGAGGACGAGGCACAGCAGCAGCAGGAACAGCAACAGGAGGAGAACTTGATTGACGCATAGGGGACGAAATAGGAAGTGTTGCGCGCGTGTGTATGGTATAGGTCTCTGTAGAATGGATAATTGACGCACAATGGTTGATATGGTAGTTGTTCCCGTGTTGATGGGTCTCACACCTCCGAAATCCTCGTGAATGGGTCCAGGGAGGGAAGCAAATAGTTGGTCTTTTACGACTGACCCTTCAATGGTGTAGCATGTTATAGCATGGTTAGTTTATCGATTTTGCCTGTTTGGTATTGATATCTTTCTTTTGCTTTGTCCAGTACTTTGCGATCCCTGGAATAGCATCTACTAAGGGTAACCTTAGATTCTGTTTCAAAGCCCACACTCATATCTCGTCACTTATAGGTTGTTGGGTCGTATCCACATGGCTTTCACCTCTATACATTTCGTTCTGCAAGTGGACTCCGGGTCTCTACGGAAGTTTCCTCGTTCTCTTCGGTCCGATATATATACTCTTGGACCTTCTGCAAGGCAGCAACAGAAATAGAAACCAAGGTGAACGTGACAAGGGCGAGATCTGTGGTGGCCGGTGTTAAGCGTGCAGATGTCATCTGACGGGCGCAATACGCAACATCAAACTTCCCTTGCTGCTGGGTGCATGTACTGTACATATCTTGCAGCGAGGATGTTACTCTATTGGTGACTACGCTAGGCTGCTACCTTCCTCCATCTCCGATGAACATTGATAGGTCGCACAAAGTCGGCCTCATGACCAAGCTGAGTTGGATGCTAGGGAGACGGGCTACATACACGAAAGTCACAAACCCAGCCACCCGTTTCCCGTGTGACAGACCATTGGAAGATGGAAGCGAAGGTAAAGAAAGCGGGGAACGCCAGCCATTCCCGTCGTGCCGTTCACACATCGTGTTGCCAAGATTGCTTGGATTTTCTGGGGTTTGGGGCCTTACCCCGCATCCGACCAGCTTGACCCCGACATGGTCCCCCGGTAGGTCAGATGTAAAATGTCTCTCTGGGACGGTGAGTTAGAGAATTAGACTCCCTGGTCTCCTGTGCCCTGTTGGACTGGGCGGGTTAAAGGCGGCCGAGGAAGGATTGAGGCACTATGCATCTCTCGTCATTCTTATTGAGACACTCTGCCTGCTGCTCGGGTAGAGACATATGGGGTCTCCCCTTCATTAAGGCTCCAGGCGGGAGCTACACGAGTCCTTTTTACGCACGTTTGAGGTTTGCTTACTCGGTGGTATGGTATGTGTACCTTTGCTTGGTGAAATATGAGGAAGAAGCAATGAGTCGCAGCAAGTCGCAGGTGTAGTAGTATGTAGTTGTTATATTCGGTAAGTTAGTGTGGTAGGATTGCATGATGAGAGTCGTGCAACCTTGACACACTTTGCTGTATGTAAGGCACATGAACTACGACGAGCTGTAGCCTGGAGCCTGACCGTTGCCATTCCGAGGGATCCAAACAAGAAGACGAACCACGCCGCGGCGGGCGAGTCGATGACGATCGTCGGCCCTAGATCCTGCCATTGCTCGGGAAATGACCCGCAATCTCCCCCCATTGTCTCTACGCCTTGAAAATTGACACCGACTAATACCGATGTCTGGCATACTCGCGTTATGCAAATGTAGACGTGCGAATAGACTATGAAGGTTGAAAAACTGACCAACGGTTTTCTTCCAGAAGATGCCTGATTCGTCAATGTCGTTTTTCAGACGAAGCTTGTACTCAGTCGTCCACTCGAAATAGGCAGGTAATAATAAATCCATAGTGCAGGGCCCAATCGCCCGTCTTCCCAACCACGATGACCCAAGCAAAAAAAAAAACAAGGTCAAGGACATAACGTGTGAACGGTAACACTGCAATATTTCCCCAATCTAAACGCTCCAGTCACATCTCGTGGCCCCCCCCCCCCCTTGCCTACTATCAGCATGCTGACCATCGGTTACGTCGTTAGCCTTTACCCCAACTTTTCGGCGGGAGAGGAGGAGGGAGAAAGCGGAGTAAGTCGAGTAGATTCCGGCCGGAGAGACCCAGTACGCTTGTTAGCTCGAGCCCAGGTTGCATTTGCGCTCGATCCTGGTACGTAACAATACGATACATACAGACTACTACTACCTCTGCACCCGCAGCCGGGTCGACTAGAGCGAGAGGGATATGCGAGAGAGTAAAGGAACAACAGGCCAATGGCAGCCGGCTGGTCTTGGTGGATTGACAGTGGCCGGCGTGCTTGGAAGCTTAATATTAAAAGTGACATGTCTCCCCCGTGTTTCCCGTTGTCTTATGCTTGTCCTGCCTCTTCTTCCCCAGACTCCAGACTCTGCGAAGCGGGTTTCTGTCACGTCAACATAGTCCATTGTCTGTGCTGGATCTTCTTCCCCAACTTAGCTCTATCTTTCCATTCAATTGCAAAGAGAACAAAAAGGCCGCGCACCTGCCAACTGAGTGAGTAAAAACACGCGATTCCTAGGTAGTGTTACTCATCAGCCACTACTAGCCAACGCCAGAGCCAGCGCCAACTCCATATCCACCCGTGCTGTCCTTTTTGCATTTTTGGTACCTTTCTTCCTTCCGCACGGTTCATCTCCCCGGTAACGGGGTATACATCAAAGTAAAGTCGTCGCGATGCATCTGAACGCCCACCTCGCCACCTTGGGGGCTGCTCTGCTGCTCCCCGCGGCCTCTGCGCAGACCTACGGCAGAGGGTCCAAGGGCCCCGGCCCGGACAAGGACGGGCTCTACTGGATCAAGAGCGAGGGCCTGCAGGCCGCCTTCATCACGTACGGCGCGTCGCTGACGCACCTGCTGGTCAACGACCAGTACGGCATCCCGCGCGACGTCGTCGCCGGCTTCGACAACGCCACCTACTACGAGGTGGACAAGCAGCACAACCACTTTGGCGGCGTGCCCGGCCGGTACGCCAACCGCATCAAGAACAGCACCTTCGAGCTCGACGGGGAGTCGTACCACATCAGCCCCAACGAGAACCCCACCGCCGACGCGCCCCTGGGCGCCGACACCCTGCACGGCGGCAAGGACGGCTGGGACTGGCGCAACTTCACCGTCGTGGCGCACACCGACGACAGCATCACCTTCACCATCGTGGACCCGGACGGCAAGGAGGGCTTCCCCGGCGAGGTCGTCTCGTACATCACCTACACCGTGACGGACTCGACCTGGGACTTCAAGATGGTCGCCCTGGCCACGACCAAGAAGACGCCCATCATGCTGAGCAGCCACGTCTACTGGAACCTCGACGGCTTCGCCAACAACGAGACCAGCACCGTCCTCAACCACACCTTCCACCTGCCCTACAGCGGCCAGCGCGTCGGCGTCGACAACATCCTCATCCCCACCGGCGACATCCTCGCCAACAAGGAGGGCTCCGTCAACGACTTCTGGTCCGCGCCCAAGCAGATCGGCGCCAGCTTCGACGACCCCGAGCTTAAGGGCAACTGCGGTTTCAACTGCACTGGTTACGGTATGACGCCCCCAAAGAATCAATCACTTTCGTGACGCCCTGATTACTGACCCTCCTTTCTACTACAGACAACTGCTGGCTCGTGAACCGCGCCCAGAACGGCCCTTACGACTGGCGCAGCGACGGCTACGTGGCCCGCCTGCACTCGGCGTGGTCGGGAATTCAGCTGGACGTCTACTCGGACCAGGAGGCCTTCCAGCTGTACTCGTGCAACGGGCAGAACGGGTCGGTGACGCTCAAGACGACGCAGGGCTTGCACGACAACGCCGACTTCCCGCGCACCATCCCCCAGTACGGCTGCGTCGTCATGGAGGTCGAGGACTGGATCGACGCCATCAACCAGCCCGCATGGGGCCGCCAGGACAAGCAGATCTTCACACCCGGCGGCGACCCGTACGTGCTCCAGGCCAGCTACCGCTTCAGCATCAACGGCACTTCGTCGAAGTAAGATGGAAAGGTCGGAAGAACTAAGGAAAATCAGTCCCGAAAGAATAATATAGTTGTCCCCTTCTTTCGCGGAGCTGGCAATAGATAGATAGCCAGCTCTTAGTATCTAAAACTTAATACATATGCATTGCACAATGTTCATCCTTCCTACCAAAAATGTGACCAGCTCCTTCACTTGGTCCATTACTTCAATCTCATACTTGTGTGGCCAGCGTCGAGTAGATAGAAAGGTACCGGAAAGGCAAAAAGACGGTTATGAAAAAGGCAGAAAAGACAAAAAAAGAAAGGTCGATCATATCTCAGTTTATGAGATGCATCAGGAATTGAGCCCGATGCGGGGGTCGAACCCGCAGCCTTGAGATTAAGAGTCTCACGCTCTACCGATTGAGCTAACCAGGCAGATCGTTGTTTGTTGAAGACCAAGTTGCTTATGGCAGAATAAGTATAGCATAGGCGACGATCATTGATAGTGTTTGGGACTTGGACGAATAAATGGGGCTGATCGCCTACTGCAAGGAGACCAACCATAACTCAGTCCGTCCATCTTCAGCTTGGGTTACTTTAAGGTAGGAGACGTAAACGAATTAACCATCAACTGAGAATACTATAAAATAGGAACCGTTGAGATTAGATATATCCCGGTATTTCTCATTTTTGGTCAGTATTGAGACTTAAAAACGCATTATATGTGAGGTAGTAACTCTATAGTTCAGGCTTTGAAAAGGGGCCAGGAGCTACAGGTAGTATGGTGAAGGATCACTGCCCCAACTATACACAGCGATCAATCTGCCGCGGGACTGATATCACTGCAGTTCTCACGACTAATCTCTCCATTTCATTACAAATTCTAGTAGGGGTGGAGGTTGGCTATGCTGTTGCGGATTGGTCTACTGGATGTGGCAATCGGTTCTTAAGCTGTTCCGCGTAGCCTTGATCACTCGATTCCAGAACGTATTATTCAAAGACAAAATGCCGTAACAACCCAATGAACAAGGAAGCATTTTCTTTGTTCACCTTTTGATCCCATGGATTGGATTCAGAAACGTAATGAAGACGGACAAAGCCTATTCGCCTTGAAGGAGGCGAGGAACAATGGCTTTGTTCGTGTACTCGTATAATTACCTAGTAGTTGGATCTCGGCACATTACTATCTGCGGATCAAAGGGCTATTGTATAGAACTGAAACCTGGCCACCTACTTACGTATAAGTGTATAGTCCAGTACTGAGACACAGTTGCACTTGACCACCTGATCGTTGCAATCAGACACACAAGAAACAAATAGTCGCAATGGCTTACCGACCCCCACGAAGAGAGACGTTCGAGCCGGTCCCTTGTGATGGACAATCGAATGAGAAATCGGACAACTCCTCCGGCTCTCACTCTGATCTCGACCAAAGAACCAGGGAAGTCAAAACCGGTCTTCCCATTCCTGCTCCTATCCCTACTCCTTCTACCCCTGACACTACCACTACTATCACTAATGCTACTATCCCTACTCACAAGACAGAAGCGACGTCCAATGTCCCCACGACCAATCCCCCAAAGCCAACGGCTGGTGGGAGGAAGCCGCCCGCACCACCCGCGCCTGGACCAAGCTCGTCGACGCCCTCTCCCTAACCCCCGAGCAGACCGCCGCGCTCCTAGCCGCCAAGCCCGTCGAGTCCGCCCTCTGGGCCTACGACGAGCGCTTCCTGCAGCCCCATCTCCGTGCCACCACCACCACTGACGCCACCACCGCCAAACGCCAGCCCAGCAGCTGGCAAGACCTAGTAAAGCACGTCGTCCCCGTCGGCGCAAGCGCCCACGACCACCCCGAAGTCCACGCGCTGTGGACGACGCACTTCGCCGAGAGCGCGGCGCGGCTGCGCAACCACCCCGGTACCTGGGCCGTTTGCAGCACGTGCACGCGTCGCTCGCGGCGTGGCGGATCCTGCTGTGGCTGCGGGACAGCGACGAGGCCCGGGCGCTCGGGCTCGGCGGGCTGTACGTCGAGGAGCGCGGGCCGCTCGACTGGGGCACGGCGGTGCATGTGGTTGGGGTGCTGCTGGAGTATATGTACGACTTTGAGGACGAGACTGGGCTCTAGTCTAGGCACCAGAAGAGAGAAGGAAAGTACCTAGTTAGGTGAGTGCAAACGGGCGCATCTATAGTCAGGAAATGAATGTTGGGGTAAGTATTGTACGTGGTCGAGTGACTGCGTGTACTTATAGAGTAGAGTCGAAGAAATAGTTGATAAGAACACAGCCACGAAAAGCGTCGCCTTGGTATACACAAGATCACCAAAAACGTACTGAATCGCTAACATTCATGGTTTGACATTATATAATCTTTATAAGCAACACGTCAGGGTACCGATGCAGAGCATCTGTCCTCAATACCCATCTCAGCTTCTCTTTCGGACAGGCTACTCCTTTCAGGGGTATCGCAAACAACATAACCACAAGGCTGTCCCGGCATTGGACAAAACAATAAGCCAAATTGCTTTCATAGCTGATCCGTTTCTAGCTAGCTCGAAGTGCTTTCTCCAAGTTGATCCAATCTGTCGATGCTCGCCCAAGCTGATGTTTCTCATTAATAATCCTGCCGCACATATATCACAGGCCCCTTGTAGTTATGCCTCCCCCACGGGTATATAGTAAGCCAGCGAGGCTACGATCACGATACCGTAGACCAGGATAGCCCAATTCATGGTATCGGGTGCGGGATCAGCCACGGGCGGGAAAAAGCTCATGGTAAAGGCCAGGAGCAGAAACCCGATAGCCACAAGGTTGACCGGCAGCCCGGCCCGCCCGAGGGTGAAGTGCGCGGGCAGCAGCGGCTGCCGCCGTATTCGACGTAGCGCCATGCACGCCGTACTGACGAGGTAGGACGATAATAGGGCGGCGATGCCCATGGAGGCGAGCTGATTGTATGCGATGGTGGAGCCGACATTAATGACGGACAGCAGGCTCGATACGACGCCCGTGAAGAGGATGGCGTTGAAGGGGATCTCGCGGATCGGGCCCCGAGCCGGCACGTGGGCGAAAACCCGGCGGAAGGGAAACCCATTATCCCGTGCGAAAGCGAAGAGCTGTCGGGACGCGGTCGCCATGTTGGCCGTGGCATTGGCGATGGACAAGATGATCATGATTGAAACCATGGCGCTGGTCCCTTTGACGGAGCCTGTCATGTTGTAGTACAGTTGGATGAAAGGAAAGCCGGTAGGAGTGTCGAGGAGATTGGACACATCGCTAATGTTGTAGCAGAAAGTACTATGCAGAACATAAGCTTCTTTAGCCAACATTGACCAGTGTGGTGGGTGGCATCGCTTACAGCACAGTGACAAAACCAAGACCACCGTTGAGGACGATGGTGGCCATCATGGCCCGAGGCAAGGATTTGGACGCATTCCGAAGCTCCTCCGAAAGATGTACAGCAGAGTCGGATCCAATCAAAGCAGTAATTGGCGTGATTATCCCAATCAAGACAGAAAGACCCGAACTGTGCCAACCTCCTTCGTTTGTGAATTGAGTGAACACGTCCATTGAGGGACTGGGTTTAGGCCCCATGAACCACACAGGAATGATAAAGGCAAAGAAGCCGGCCATGTGTAGGACGAAAGCGCACGTCTGCAGCCATGGCAATAGTCTAACACCAACAGTGTTCAAGACAACGAGCAATATGGCGATCAGTATAGAGATCAGGGTACCATGCCAGTTTTGGAAAGTGTAGTCGGGATAGTTGAGAACGACGATGCCCTGGAGCTCGGTGGCGGCAAGGAAGCAGCCCGCAGCCGTGCCGCACTGCCAGGCTAGAACAGACAGCCATCCCATAGTGTAGGATAGAAACTTCTGTGCCGAAGACGGTGCGAATTCCGAGATCCAGTGGTATTGGCCGCCTGCGGTTGGTGCCATGGATGCCATTTCGGCCATGCTGGCAATGACGAAGATGTAGCCACTAAATGATAGAATGTACATGTAAATGAGGCCGGCGGTGCCTCCGTTGCCCAGGCCGAATGCTGCAGTCCTGATGAAGTATAAGTTTACACCTTATTGATAGTGGTCTATAGCTACTCACCCAAGAACAACCTCCCATGTGCTCAAGAGAACCACGGTAAAGGAGAAGATGGAGAAGAACCTGAAATTACGCTATAGGACATATAATTAGTTGAATTGGATACGGCCCCAAGTGTTTTATCGGCGTCAAACTTACCCTGAGCAGCTGCTTCTTGCCCATGCGGTGCATATCGTGAACATCTCTCGAGGTGCCATCTTTCTCGCTAACCAATGAATCGTGGATCGCATCTGCCAAAATAACAGTCCCCTTTTTGTCCATCATGGCCAACGGATTGAGGTCGCAGCCGTTCCAAGGTCAAGTGGTACGTCGGTGGTTCAGGAGAGGGATCGATGCCTTATCCTCACCAGACTTCGGGGGAAGTAAGTCGTGGTTATCAAGACCGTTGGGCATGACGGCCTTTGCACTCCTATATAACCGGCGCATGTTGCTTTTGAGTTGCATTAAGCACCTCAGAGCGGGGGATGTGAATGCAGCTAACATTGATGAGTGTGCCACGGGTTGAAGTACGAAATCTGCAGATCCTATTCGCGTATAGAAAGATCGGACGCGCAGACTTTTTCTGCCACTGGATGCAGAGTGGAAAGTTACCCGTGCTACGTGGCCGTCCTCTAATCGGTGCGATCATGATGCTGCCTGGTTGGGACAGGGTGATATCGGAAAAGCACCCTAGGTAGACGCAGAGTCGCACACCAGTGCAACCCCAATCTGATCTAGGTATGCACTATTCGTATAGGCCATCATTGAGTATTGCATCACAACCTTTAACCTATTGCTTGATTAGTGGTAGAGCATCTCGGCCGTTTCATCTGACGTCGAGACAGGAGTCTCGAAGGGCCTGCTGCACACAGAACCTCGCAAGGCCCAAGATCTCATGGTTGCTGGCAGCACTTCTTTCCGAAAGCATGGACTTTTCTTGAAATGAAGTAGAATTCGCTCATGGCAGACCTACTGTGCCATGGCAGTATTTACGAAAAGAAGTATATTAACCAATGTCCTGACCTCAAGTTCAGAAGAAACCTTGACATGTAAGTAAGTAAGCAAAGAGATGGATGTCAAGACGTTCGTTCGCTCCTGCCCAAGGCCCCACTTGGCTGGAGAACTAAACGGGGGATATGCATCAAAGCACCACCCAGACATCTTTCCCAACTGGATGCAACTATCTGTGGCGACGAGTCAAACAAGACGCATTCATCTGGAGCTATTGGTTGCTCATTACACATAAGCTAGAGTGCATGGGTCTTGTCCGTACTTAACCAAGTCATCTGCGATTGTCGGAATCTGGAGCGACCTATTCATCGTTGCAGCCAGTCAGTCACCATCAGACCGCGGGGTAAAATTTCCTCCGCGCAAAAATCACCCCCACCAAGTCGTCAGCCAGCCATGGAGGAAGACAGGCTGCAGACCGATCTTGGCCACGCCGCCGACATCGAGGCCGCGGATACGCCACCACAGCCTGCGCCCGAGCCTGTGCAAAGGCAGCCCAAGAAGAGGTTTGTCGGCAGAAAGACTGCAGCAGCCGGTGCGGCAAAGAATGGCAGCACCTCAGTCGAGGATAGCGGGGCAATTACAGGTACTACTACCATTATGCAGACGGATCACCCCTGACTCCCAAAAGAAGAGAGCCCCTGAATATGAACGCGACAATTATTCAAAAGACATGCTAACACTACTGGCTATAGTCTCACAACCAAGAAGGGCCCCCAGGCTCCTCAACGCAGTCCCGCCGGAGATCCTGAACGATCCCGCGCTGCAGGAGGCCATGGGCCTGCTGCCGGCCAACTACAACTTCGAGATCCCCAAGACGATCCACCGGATCCGGAGCGCGGGCGCGACCAAGGTGGCCCTGCAGATGCCCGAGGGCCTGCTGCTGTTCGCGACCACCATCTCGGACATCCTGACCCAGTTCTGCCCGGGCATCGAGACCCTCATCATGGGCGACGTGACGTACGGCGCCTGCTGCATCGACGACTACACCGCGCGCGCCCTCGGTTGCGACCTGCTCGTGCACTACGCCCACTCGTGCCTGATCCCCGTCGACGTGACCCAGATCAAGACCCTCTACGTCTTCGTCGACATCGGCATCGACGCCTCGCACCTGCTCGCCACGCTCGAGCGCAACTTCGCCGCGCCCAAGACGCTCGCCCTCGTGGGGACGATCCAGTTCAACGCCACCATCCACGGGACCAAGTCGGCGCTGGAGCGGGCCGGGTTCCGGGTCCTCGTCCCCCAGATCGCGCCCCTCTCCAAGGGCGAGATCCTGGGCTGCACGTCCCCGCGCCTGCCCGACAGCGACCACGTCGACCTCGTCCTCTACCTCGGCGACGGCCGCTTCCACCTCGAGAGCATCATGATCCACAACCCGACCATCCCGGCGTACCGGTACGACCCCTACTCGCGCAAGCTGACGCGCGAGACGTACGGCCACGACGAGATGCAGACCCTCCGCCGGGACGCCATCCGGACGGCCCGGGGCGCCACCAAGAAGTGGGGGCTGATCCTTGGCTCGCTGGGCCGGCAGGGCAACCCGGCCACGCTCCGGCTGATCGAGAAGAAGCTCGAGCAGCGCGGCGTCCCCTTTGTCAACCTGCTGCTCAGCGAGATCTTCCCCGGCAAGCTCGCCCTCATGGACGACGTCGAGTGCTGGGTCCAGGTCGCCTGCCCCCGCCTCAGCATCGACTGGGGCTACGCCTTCCCCCGCCCGCTCCTGACCCCCTACGAGGCCCTCATCGCGCTCGAGGAGAGGCCCGACTGGGGAAGTGGGCCGTACCCCATGGATTACTATGCGCGCGAGGGGCTAGGGAGGACGCGAACCCCCGTGGTCACTGCTACATAGAGTATAGAGGCGAAAAAGCAATCTGAAGAATGAATACCCGGCCAGTTTCAATGACATAAAAGACTGCTGAGATCGTACTACATGATCCCACGCCGAAGCGAGTAGGGACTCGGTCAATAGACAGGTAATACGATCTCCCGGATACCCCCTGACTCGACCCCGTACAGCTGGGGATGGGTCCACTAGAAATCGGCATATGACCGTTCAATCGAATGTTGTGTTATGATTTGCTGGGTCGAAATCCGGCGTGGGATTGGTTCATGCCTTGACTAGCTATGTACAAAATCCATGCGTCTTTACCGTTGGCCAGTTTCCAACTCCTTGTTTCCGCCCAGCTGTGTTTTGCCGACACATGCCGGGCCCCAGATCCGGTCCGTAAAATCTATAGAATATGTAGTCATTAGTGTCGGCTTTACCCACGGACACTGCGTGCTGCTTCATTTCTCATATCTCGGGAAAGACTGCTGCTTTCCCTCTAAAGGATACACACCACCTCACTCCGCTTCAAGTCCTCCCTACACACGAGGGAATTGGCCGTTGTCATCAGCAGTCTCCCCACACTCTCCCCTCACGTACAAGGCGGAGTACCTGGTCGAAACCCGCCATTAGATATTAGCACCTGGCGTAGGGTTCTCATGCTTCGCGGTGCTTCCTTTTCCTCTCCATGTGCTGACTGCCGGGATGTCAGCCGAGAAACGCTCTTCGTCGGTACCGTACGCTCTAGGTGTCAGCTTGATGAGGGTGTGTAGCGGCACGTTCATCCAAGGGCTCTTAGACTGGTCCTTCTTCATGAAGTACGCATAGATGCATCTCAGGATGGCTTGGTGAGTGACAATGATAATGTCCTCGGATCGTTCCAGCTCCATGATGATCGGTTCCAAACGAATCACAACATCACGGTATGATTCGCCGCCGCGGTACCTGTAGTTGAACTTGTCCTCGTCACGCTGGACGAAGTCTTCCGGATACACGTCCTTGATTTCTTGGTACGTCATGCCGTCACAAACACCAGCGTCGAGCTCGTCGAGCGCTTTCCACTGCAGCTGGTTGTAGTTTTCAGGGAAAAACCGAGAAGTTGATATGGTCCGTTTTAACGTTGAGGTCCATACCGTCAGCGGGCGATCCTCCTGTGGGGGCAGTCAGTAGTGTTACTTATAATGGAACCGAATACGCGGCATCGCATGACTTACACCAATGGAGTCGGCAACCAGCTGTGGCAACTTCTGGGCATATTGGTGCCCTCGGGGAGACAAGTCTGCATCGCCTCCTATCCTGCCGTCTAAGTTATACAGAGATTCTCCATGTCTTGACAGCCACACCGACCGGGGTCGGATATGCAGGTTCATTAGATAGTATACAACCCGGCTTTGCAGGTAGTCCCGTATGCGGTTGATAATCACTTGGCTGCCGACGTCCATGATTTTCAGGTATGTGTAGTCGTTCTCGTCGCCGTCTTCGTCCAGGGACTTGTAGACCTTTTCGTAGTTCTTGATCCGGTTGCGGAAGTCTTGGGCTGCCTGCTCGGGGTCCTGGCCCACATAGTCGGGGCTGGTGAGCTTGACATCGCGAATGTTGGCCATGATCATAGTCTCGTCGTCACACTTCGATTCGACAAACAACACCTCGATGCCCTCCTTTGTGCAGGTGTCCAAAACCCATTTGCGGCGCTCCTTGGTGGAATTGGTGGCATCCAGGATTCCAATTACGCCGCCCTGCCGGAACCAGTCCAGCATGTCGTGCATGGCAGCCTCGGCGGCGGCGCGTCGTCGTTTCTCGCCCTCGGCATTGCCCAGGTCAAAGAAGTCTGCGGAGGGATGGGGGGGCTTCGGTGCGGCGGTAGTTGCCAACATTGAAAGTCTGGGCATCGATTGAGAGCCATTGGAGGTAGCGTTGTGCTGCAGAACAGGTTCGGGTTAGCTCTATGCTCCCCAGGCATTCCCATGCTTTAGCGGGACAAGGGAGAAGCAACAAGAACTATATGTACGCACCTTTCTGCGCAATGAAGCTCTTGCCACGAGCTGGCAGCCCAACCATGACCACACATATCTTGGTATCCTCCACCTGGACGCCTATGCCGTTAGCTCGGGGAGCCATGTTTGCCTATTTTGTGTAATATTGCGATCTGTAGCAACTCGATGAACCATGTGCGGCAACAGGACAGTAACTGGGGGGAGAAGCGCGGGCACGAGACCACAATGCACAATGTTCCGGCTAAAAAGCGCAAAATTGACCAAGTATAATAGTTGGAGACGGGGATGGTTGTCCAAGAAAATTGAGTAGAACCAAGAGTGTGGTGTTGTGCTGTGGCATCAATGGCTGCAGGGCAAAGTACATATAACTCTAATGTAGCAGTCCGTGATAGAATCGGATCAGACCATCGCAGGCGTCGTTCGACGATGGCTGCTTCTCTCCTGGTAAGAATGCTGCACCTGACGGGTACGATGGCTTGGCTAGCGGACAAGACAGGAAAGTCTATGCAGAAACGATTCCGTCACCTCGGGTATCCTTATTGGTAAGGGGGTGGGAAAGTGGCTTTGGGTTTTGGGGGGAAGGATTGGAACATGGAACACATGCAGCGGAAAAGTCACTGGACGGTGCGGTGCGGTGGGTGGAAGCTGCGCGGCAGTAGGAGAGGTATGTACTGGCTAGCTGCAGTAGACCTGAACTGCAAGCAACTGCAATGCGCTGTGTACAGCTGTGTCTGTCTGCCGCAGCCAGCAGCATCTGAACAAGGCACAGCGGGGTGGACGGTGACTGACCAAAGTCTTTGGTAAGGCGAAAACCCAGCGGCCATTGCCTCGAAATGGGGGGGCAGCCGGCTATGGAACACCCCGCACCAAGACCCAATTGAAGCCGAATAAGCTTGCAGCCAAAGGGCGATTCCGGGCCCTGGGGTCTCCACTTGCACCAAACGCGAAAAGCTGCCTTCTTCCCCCTACCAACATTGGAAGGCCTGGTGACGGACGGTGCAGCATGGGGAGGCACGAGACCAGCGACACAAGCCCGGTAACCAGATTCTGCTGGCCGATGGAAGCAGAGAAGAAACATTGGTTGAATTGAACAGCCCAGCCGCATGGGACACTACCCAGTTCGTATCTCTGATACAGGGGAAGCAGCCTCTTCCATTCTCGTTCTTCTTCCTTGTACTTCTACTTCTTGGACCATGGTTGTAACTCCAACCGTTGCAAGTATCCCAACTTCATGCGGATGTAGCAAAGCAAGGTGATCGATCAAACAGGCGAAAGAGAGAAAAAAAATTGTTCAGTGAGCGGGAACGACGTCATGCAATGGGGCTGTTAAGATGGACTTTGTCTTTTTTTTTTCGTCGCCCAAGATCCAGTTGCATAGTTTCCGAGTAATGGCAACGATTCTGTGACTAAAATGGTGTGAACCCCGGGTAAAAGGTGACCAAGTAGCCGAGTAAATGGATGAAATCGGTACCCCCATAGCGCTCGCTCGGAACATCCAAGAAAAAAGGCAGAAGGAAGAGGCTCGGTGTGACCGAAGATGATCTCCTCAAATCCCATCTTTCTCCCTTGGAAAGAAAAACTTATTGATTGGGGGCCGATGCCAATGGTGTAGATGCCGACCGGCAATTGCACCATTCTCGTGACGTCCACTGTTTCCTTCCTTTCATTCGGTGCACTGGCCTCCGAAAAACGCCATCGAATTACACCACAGTGCGCCCCTCAAGATACGGATGCTATATTGTACGACAGACACTTATCGTGTCAGGAAGCTAACAATATATTCCAGGGTAGGTACTTAGCCAGGAAGCTTGATCGCAGCGGACAGATGAGCTGTCGCTTTCCCTAGCGGGAAGCCCAACTAACAGCTCCCTCGGATTCGAATCCCCGGGGCAGACTAACCCCGGTTCTGTGCATAGACTGAAGCAGAGGTGTTAAAAAAAGCACCAGGGTCCTCTGGCTAAACGCTTGTAGGGCGCGGACCTGTCGGCCGACTCGACCGTCGTGTTCTAGGTATGTCGCCGACAACGACGAAAAGGGAGAGAGAGGCGCCACGGCATCGTGAAGCCCTGCCGCCCCACGAGCTTCGGGAGTAGCGGTGTGGGCGTGGGAGTGGGAGGAAAAAACGCACAGCACAGCGCCGCCGCCCGCGCGTGGCCCCAGCCCAACGAACATTCCAGACGACCGACCCTCTTGGCTTTGGCCCGGGCCTAATCGTCTTCCTTCACCGACTACTACTGAGGAAAGGAAAACCGTTCAAACTCGCCTTGCTGAAACTCCACGTATTGCCTCGTGCGCGCGTGGTCGGCGCATGACCCCCTGCAGCTACGCCTCTCATTTTGGCTACTTGGGCTCGCGTCGCTTGTTGGCTTGGGGTTTATCCAACAACTGGAGAACGGTACAGGACCGAAGAGACTGATGCACCGTCTGGAACGACCACGATGGCAGTGTGAGGGTTGAGGCAACAGCTGGAGTGGCTCTAACTTAGCGCTGCGGTATTCTTTGATGCAATGGAGAAAGGAGAATGACCAACCCGTCTTCGTGGGTGAAAAGGAAGAAGGAAGCCAAATCTCAACGAGCCAGAGGAGCCAAAGCCGCACCAGTCACAATCCAGCAATATTCAAACATCGCCTGCCCGACATAGGAAGCTTATCAACACGTGGAGGGCGCCACGAAAGACAAATAAGCCAAGACATCGAACTGGCCCTGCAAAGGAGCAATGTACTGATGTACTGTAGAGGATTCCGTTGGATCGGTCAATTGAACTGGCTTTTCGAGAACAGAGCGCTATATCCAGTAGCACTGGTCTCAACCATCGTTTGGTGAATTCAATGAAGGATGCAGACATGGTCATGACGACGAGCTGCCTGTACGGGTCTATTCATACGCCGCAGTTGTTGGATCTACGGATCGCGCGGGCAACCTTCATATCATCCCACGAGATCTGCTATCTCGCAGCTCGCTCCCTGTCGTGGGGGTTTCTTCTTCTGGACAAGCCTCAACACCCGTGCACGGGCCATGCCAAATGAAGCAGCTACATTCAACTCAACATGTGATAACGACATAGCAATCCCTCTCCCCCTTTTCCTGCAATCCCTCAATAGTATGCTCGCGGATACACATAAATATTTGCATTTCCGATATCAAAACCAACGGCAACATTTGTTAGAAAAGTCAAGCCCAGTATATAAAGTCCGTCCGTCCCCATCGTGATGCCAGTCTATCGGCACTCACTATCAGTATTCGTAATCGGGGCTTGCAGAAGAAAAGTCCTGGTCGGATAACTCACCTGACACATTTTTGTCCATGGATCAACTACATCCTGATTGATCATGTCCTTCGGGTTGACAACGAACGGCGAGTCCTGCAACATTACTGCAAAATATGGCGGTGTAGCATCGCAAGGCACAAAATAGCTACCATAGTACCAGAGGTATGTTGCTGGAGGCTGGAAGTGGCTGTTGACTGTTTCGGCCACATCTGTGTAATGTGTCAGTAACAAGTATGTATCCTTGTTCTTGGGTGCGATATGCTCACCTGGTGGTAGGTAAGCCAGCGTCGTAGAACTGTCGAGTATCATAGGATAGCTTTCCCTGATATCAGTGGTTCCAATTCGGAAGCCGTCAAAAACCGTTGCATAGTACGAGGGCTGGTACGCTGCAGCTTTCTTATCCGACAGTTTCGCCTGCCTGATGTTAATTTATGTCTAGGCCGATGCAATCTCAAGATTGACCTACAATAAGTAAGTCGGCTTTGGCGAAGTAATCCCGGGTGAGATTCGACGGCTTATTGTCACCCAAGCAGAATATGCCATCGGACGAGTTGCGGCTGATTGCTAGACACCATAACGGCGGGACGAGACCGTCCGTAATCATTGTGGTAAAAAGGGGCGAATACTCAAGCGCAGATTCGTCACTCGTGTCGTTCATGTCGTCGCCCGAGTACGCCGACGTAAGAGAAGGATAGGCCATTCCAAGCATACCACTCGTAACGTTGTCGCCATGCCATATTCCTTGTGTGGCGATAGCCACCTCTTGGTTGGGGACAGCAACGTTCGCTAAGGAGACATTCATGTACCCGAGTTGGCCACTAACTCCAGAGCCATCGGCGTTCTTGATGGCAAAATGCTGGTTTTGGATTGGGCCTTTGGGAAAGCCGGTTGCTCCAGACTTCCCCCAGTCACACTGTGATCTTGGTGCGGATCCGGTCGCGTTGTTCAGGCATGTGAAGTTCCTGGATCTGACCCAAGTATCAGAACCGGCCGTGTTCATGATGAGGTTGAAAGGAGAGCCGTTCAAGATCACTTCTACCGAGTATTGGGTAGCACTGTGATCGACGACGCTGACGTTGCCTGTCGGGGTGGTGGCACCGGTTCCGGCATCAGACTGCCGGTGCTCGGCAAAGAATGCGGCGCCAGAAGGCTGTCGGTGCGAGTGGCTTTTGGGAAGGCGCCGGAGCTTAGCATGGCTGCCACTGCTCTTCTTGGCTACGGCTGCTTTGAGAGTGTTCGAGAAGGGTCGTGCCCGGCGAATCTCAACTCCGGGGATTGATAGCGAGGGGACAATGTCGCTTTGCGGGATGGGCTGGCGGTGAGGCTCGGAAGGGAGGGACAGGCAACAGCCTACAAGGAGGAAGAAAAGGGGCAACATCATGCCACCAGGTAGGGAACAAATGGATATTCTCATTGGGCGATGTATCACGGTTTGGCGGGTTGAACGCTATGTTCTTTACTTCTGAGAATGATGGGTGAACAGGCTTGATCAAGATGTGGCCGAGGGCAAGAGTAGACGAAAGGTAATTGTAGACATGGGGTAGCTATGTACGTGTCTTCACAGCGGGGAGGTCTGAATCAACGCTGACAATGGAAAGTGCTTTCCCATTTTCAGTCGAGGTAACCACAGTCCCGTCGGTTAGGCGCAGTTGCATATGTCAGGTTCCGCTCCTGCTGGTTGCCATCCAACGGGACATTTTCAAGCAAACGTTACTGGCATACGAGATCGTAATGAAGTTGAAGTTCTGGGATCCAGGACCTTCAATGAACTAGTACTTTGACAATTGTGATGACGGTTCGAAGTTCTTCATGCCTGTAGCCCGCCACAGGATATAGAGTACTGTGGCAGCTTGTGCTGGCTTGCACTGCATGGGCTCTAGTGCATAGGCAGTCTCATATCCCACTGAGGAGTTAGACAGGATTGGTACCATTGTGTGATGCAGTACCAAGTATAATGGTGCATTGTAGTTGGTGGTTGCATTTGGGTTCCATTCATGCATGTCACCTGCCGGAAGTTGCGAATCTTGCAGAGGCGGCCGCCGATCCTGCAATCGGGCAGTTTCAGGGGTGACGTGCATACTTACTTTACTTCCACAGATTGCGAGTCTGGAGGCGCTCGCGGGCAGGAGCCTCCGACTCGTTCATGTATGAATGAGAGGAAATGGGGAAGGGCGTGACTTCCTGCGGTCTGCGCGACAGTGCAACCTTGGGCGATGTGTGATCTCCTGCAGAACACCCTAACTACCCCCAGACGGAAGATACAAACACACTGTCGGTGGATTTTGGATCGGTATAGAATACCATGCACGTTCGTTTATGATAAACGAGTGAATGTATGGAATAGTGAGCTGATGTCTGATCCATCATGCATGTTTTAAACATTGACGGTACCTAAGGTAAGCACCTGTCTGCACGATCACCAAGACGGCGAATGCTTGATGATGCGGGATGAACCCCCGGGCCCCTCGCGATCAAGATGGATGGGAGCTGTCACGCCAAACTGACAGCAGGGTTCCGGGATGCGCGATCTTGGTTAGGTACCGCAATTGGGCGGTCTTGGCGGTTCGGGTTCGGCAAGCTGCCCAATTGGGCATCGGGACAGTGACACTGGGGTCCCAATGTAACGGTAAAGTGGCATCCCTGTCATTTGCAAAGCACCAGGGCCATTTAGAGAAATCCAGACAGGCAGCAAACATGAAGTAATACCAAACACAGACAGTCCTTCCGTCGGATGGAATTTTGCACCACCGGGTGACGGTGACAGTCGGCTCCGTTGGATGAATTCAATTGATTGCCACCCCCGTCGGCAATCGCGCATCAAACCGACCGTGCACTTGCTTCATCAAATGGGCTGGACGGTGCCAATTGAATGATCAATGCAAAATGCAAGGGAAGAAGAGAGGAGCCGAGGTCTGGTTGGATTGGTTGGATAGGTTTGGAAAGGAAAGCGCCCTCCTCCCGCGAACTGGTTACTTAATTCGTGGGGTGAGCTCGCTAGTGCGCTTGTCATCCCAACGAGCTGAAATTATACCGACACATCCATCGGCTTGGACCATGCAGTTCGCTCTCTACTTACAAAAGGCTGCTTGGTTGTCAAGACTCAAGTAATTCGATTGGCACTGGAGAATTTCTATCTCACCTTTGCATCTTTCTTCAGCATCTGATTTTGGGTTTTTCTCGTGGTAGCATCGTCCATAACTATTCCTGGCAACGTTGAACCCACTCATCGTGATGGCCTCACCTCAGACCGGCCCCATTGTGCCGGACCCGCTCGCCAGTATCAGTATGACCAAACTGTCGACTTATGTTTCCTTCTACGAGCCGGCGGCGGCTTCTGATTCGCAGCAAGCATCGTCTGCTACTGCCACAGACAGCCAAACCCCGAAACTCATCTTGATAGCGAGCTGGATGGGCGCACAAGATATGCACATCGCCAAATATGTCACCCGATACCAAAAACTCTATCCCACCTCGCGAATCCTGCTGGTCAAGTTCGTCTGCAAGCTCATCATAGTCGAATCGCTAGCCAACGATGCCGTGCACCCTGCCGTAGCCTATCTCCGCTCCCAGCTCGACTCGGACTACCTCGCTGCGTCACCCGTACGGCCCCAGATCCTGATGCACGTCTTCTCCAACGGGGGCATGGCCAGCACCAAGCATCTGCTTGGCCTCTATCGCAAAGAGACCGGTCAGACGTTCCCCCTCCACTGTGCCATCTACGACTCCTGTCCTGGACTGTGGACCTACATCGGGGGTACAATGCAGTCATGGCAGGTGTCCCCAAGGGCATGTGGCGGTGGATAATTTCGCCCTTCCTTCACGTTCTGAACTTTTACTTCATGATTGTCGTCAAGGTTCTGCGCCGTCCCTACAATCTGGCCATCAACGCCAATTTCCACAACAACAAGGAGGAAGTGCACCAGTCGCATCGCGCATACATCTACGGCAAGAAGGACAAGATGGTCGAGTGGACACACGTAGAGCGACATGCTCAGCAAGCGAAAGACCAAGGCTACTCCGTTCGCACCGAATTGTTCGCAAATAGCCCCCATGTCGCTCACATGCGGACTGACGAGACTCGGTACCTAAGAATCATAAAAGAGACTTGGGAAGAGGCTGCCAGAAAGTATCTTAGCTAGGAGGTTAAGATACTATCAAAGTTGGCATAGGAGGTTGACCCATGCCCATAACGAGATACCACAGCCATGCTGGTTTAATAATGAGATATAGATTAGTAATGAGTAATGAACCACACACTACCTTTTGACGATGCCAAATATTACTAGGTTCTGCATTTCGATATTTTATGGCTACACATATTACCTAGCATTGGTCAACTGTTTCGTATAGACAGGCTGCATATCATTTTTTTACACTCTCGCAGCGTGACTGTTGGCCGTTGCATATTGGCTAAATGCGATCCCGAGGTGTTGTCAGTAAACAGTCACCACTAACACCAGCTCTGTTTTACCAAGGTTTGGTTTCAGGGACAAAGGGATTCCTTGGACCCTACTTATGCGTTTTCCAGAACTGGCTCATTGTTCGGGGTCCCAGACAAAGGTATTGTTCGCCGACGAAGCTAATGTTTTCATCAGTCTTCTTTCAAATATATTCAGCGGGATCGCCCCGTTTCTTTGGCGACTACCGGAAAGACATCGCATTCTTTTTACCTCTTGCGGCTGTAGACATCATGTTTCCTTTCAACGAGACAGACCCGATCTCCGGCCCGACGTGGGAGGCTGGTAAGCCCCCTCAGCCCAATAAAGACGGTAGTAAAGAGTCGTCAGAGCAAAAAGGAGGCCCCAAGGTAGAGAAAAAGGAGGCTCCCGAACTGAGCTTCTCCGTCGAGATCGACTACCTCCTGGCCGCCCACCGCGACGACGTTCCGGACGACTGGGTCTACGGCCAGTCCCCGCCGCCCTTCGTGTACCCGACCGCGCGGGTCCCGGAGGCCGGCGGCAAGGACGACGCCGCGACGCGGCTGCGGGCCCGGCACCGGTACCGCGACGTGACGCACGATGCCCGGGCCTGGGCCTGGCGCGTCGAAGTCGGCCCCACGGCGTCCGGGACTAAGCCCATCGCGCCGCCGCCCGAGTGGCTCCGGTCCAGCATCGCGCCGCAGAACCGCTGGCTCGGTGTCCGCATCACCTCGCCGGCCATGTGGGCTGGACAAGGTGGCGGCAGAGAGCGCAAGGAGAGTTTCAGGTACATCAAGCACATCCTGTCCGCGCTCGCCCAGGCGCTCGTCTTCAAGACGCCCGAGGGCTGCGGCATGGCCGTCTCGGTCGGCGTGGGCAAGCGGGCCTTTGCGCTCAACGAGCTGCAGCGGCTCGCGGCCGGGTTCTTCGTCTCGGGGCACCTCCTCTCGGCTCTCCCGTATCACCAGAAGCCCCAGCCGTCGTCGCCCAAGGGCCAAAGTAGCGGCGGAGGCGGGGTAGCAAGGTGCGTCAGCAATGCAATTGACTCCAAGTTGGCCTTTGACCTCCGTCGTCAGGGCGTCAAGGGGAAGGCTGATAGCAAGGCCCTCGCGGATGCCCCGTTCCTGTACCCCAGCATGCTCGTCAATAACAGCCGCACCATCCCCCGGGGCACGCTGCCCCTGCCGCAACCGCAAAAGCTAAACTACCTGGCCGCAGCCTCCAAGCGGCTCTTCGGCACCGCCACGCCCGAGGAGGTCGGGACCCTGATGCAACAGACCGAGCCCGGGCGGCCGCCCGCCGTCGACTTCCGGCACTACCGCGAGGGCCACTACCGCGACGAGCGCGCATTGGCACAACGAAAGACGACGATTGCGTGCCGGCAGCTCGGGGCCACGACCGACGCCGAGAGCGTGGCGGTGTGGTGCGACTTGGTCACGCGCATGACCCTCAGCCTTCTGACTGCGAACTACGGAGCTTGGGACTAAGTCCTCGTCTACTGCTGCGAAAAGGCCGAGGTGTCCCCCGACAGCTTCGACGTTTTCGACTTGTTGTACGCTCTCGCCGGGCTTGACATTGCCGAAAGCGTCCAGCGGCGCATTGTTGAGAAACATCACCAACTCCCCTGGGCTGACCCGTTCGCACAACAGCATTAGGAGCACATGCTGCGTAGCCGGGCTATACGGTAAGTGGATGTAGAGAGGGTTGATTAGGTAGGTATGATAAGACTGGAGTAGATACGCAATAGGATTGTGAGTAAATAGCAATATCTTCTCCAGGTAAGTTATATTGTTCAGCCACGTTATTTAACCGTCAGATGGGACTTTCCACGGCCATATTGCCACATTATCAAGGCATATGCCATGCATCAGCTTGCTTCTCCGACCATTTTCCAGTGATCCCCTTTATTCCAACGCCCATAGATGCTATGTAATCCTTTCTGAGGACCCGAACCATTGTCGTTAACATTCTTCCAGAACTTTCTGTTCCCAACATTCCTACTCTTCTACTGCCTTTGTCTCGGCAATCTCCCGCTGCTTTTCTTCAATGACGCGAACAACAGCCACGTAATTTCTCCGCTTAGCCTCGGTCAGGGCATCCCTGTATTTCTTCCGCCAAGTCTCATTCAGTCGGGGTACTGTACGCTTGTTAATATACCGACTCGCCTCAATGGAAGCGCCCGCATCCAGTAGCATCTTGACGGAATCAGCGTCGCCGGCGATTGCCGCATGTTGCAGGCACGAGCGCGGGGACTTGTCCGTCTCATTCGGGTGCGCCCCGTACTCCAGGAGAAGGCGGGTGGCGTCGGGGCCCCCCGCGCCGGCAGCTCCAGAGGAGAGCGGCATCAATTATCGCCAGGAAGTCTGGCTGTGGCCGAGTCTGCCTGTAGTGCACCACAAGCGTCTGGAGCGTCCGAGGCTGGTTTCCCTCCGCGGCAACGAAAATGGCTTTCGCTTCTTCTTCTCGCACGCCCGGGCTAAAGTAGGGCGGTTGCAGGTAAAGCTGGACGATTTTGTCGTGGCCCATGTATGCCGCGGCCCCAAGAGGGGTTTCTCCAAGCTCCAAGTCGGTGATGTGAGTGAATGTAGGCTCATATGGCAAAGCCCCCTGTTTCAAAAAGAACTGCAGGACGTCGAGGTGGCCCTGGGCAGCGGCAGCCCAAGACGGCCTCCCGAAGAAAGAATATGGATCGGTACCCCTGTTGAGTGACTCTACTAACGTCAAGTCGCCCATCCACGACGCTATAGCGAGACAGCTTTCCCACGTGCCTCCTTCCAATTGAGTCTTTTCATCCTTTCTTTGGCCCCATAGGACTGGCAGAACGGTCGAGCTTGTGTTTACCGCCAAGCATAAACAAGCGCTGAACTCAACCAATCCGACCTGCTTAGGCTCGGGGTCTACTGAAGACAAGGCATGCCTTACGAGCAAGTCGCATGTTTCGCGTATAGTGCTGATCCAGGGATGGGTGTCAGACCCATCCGTGCGAACTCGATGATGCAGATATCGTGCAATCACGGTGTAGTGACGCTCGATTCTGTTTAGACTGTCCGGGCTTTCTGCAATCTCTTCGATAGCTCTCGTCGAGATGACGGCGTCGAGGACCTCATTTGCAAATGTGCCTACTGGTTATTAGAGATGGGGTCCGTGACAAGCCAGATCAACTGACCCGGCGGCAATCGAGGGACTTACGGCATACAAATCGAGTTGACATGGACTTACGCAGCCCTTGGTCCTGCACCATGAACAAGATGATGTTCTTGAAGACGTCCAAGGGGAGTTCTAGAAGCTGCATCTTGTTTTGGTACGTTTTGTTCCATTCGTTCTCGAAAGAGCTGGAGCAATTGATGGTTAAGACCAGGGCGAGAGGCAAGCAGTGCACGTGTGTATGTGAAGTAAGCTGGTCAATGAGTGAATGAGAGACGAGAGAACTCAGTGGTGGGGGCAGTTGCTTATATCAATCAATTCGATACCCGTGGACATTGGGTGTAGTAAGTACAGGGGGTATCTACAGGGCTGAACCGCCCCACCGGGGATAAAAATAGCGGTAGTACCCACCTAGATCTCACTTCCAGATTTCCTTAATCGTCAAGTGGGAGCGATGGTGATTGGCTGAGCCAAGCAAGCAGCTCTGCGACACTAAGATTGCCTGACGGGTTGCACCATGATGCGGGTTGAAACTAGTGAAGTCCTCCTTCGACTTGCCTTTTTGTGATCTTTCTCGTTCTAATTGTTCCATCATTGCGCCTCTCTTTGGAACAACACCTGGTCACCCTTCCACTTGAACTGGACTTCTTGTATCACTCGATTGACTAATACCATCAAGACACACTCGATTTGATACGAGGATGGCAGGCCCTACAGGATGGCCGCATTGGGAACTACAGATGCAGCGACGGGAACTACGAATACGACATCGAGAACAGCAAATGCGGCGGGCATCAGAAGTGCGGATTCGAGATCAAGGATCCGACGTTCTAAAGCCCTCGTCAGATTTGGGCAAGCAATTGATCGGCAAAGGCTACCAACCCCCAGACGAAAACGCCAGCTTGGGGGTGCGCTGGTGTGGGCAGCATCGAGAGGTCTGGAGGAAGAAGTCCGTCTACTGATTCAAGAGGAAGCCGACGTGAAATTTGTGGACACGAAGGGAGGGCTGCGGCGCACCGCTTTTCACCATGCTGCTTCTCGTGGCTTCTGCGGCATAATCTCCATGTTAGCCGACGCCGGTGCTAACCTTGAAGAAAAGGATGAGAGTGGATACACAGCCCTACTATATGCCACTGAGAAGGGCCATCTGGAGGCAGTTCGACTTCTAGTCCAGCTAGGGGCCAGTCTCGAAAGTCGAGATGAACACGGTAGAGCCCTACTGCACTATGCTGCAGTAGGTGGACAAGCTGCAATGGTGTATGTATAACCCTCAAAGGTCACATAATATTACGAAAAGCATGTTCGAATATCACTGACCAACTATGGTTCCCAGGGAGTACCTTTTAGAAAATGGTGCTGACCCGATGGCTGTCGACCTGGACGGGCTCACCCCATTGCACGACGCCAGATCCAATGCAGTGGTCCATATACTTCTGCGGTACAAAGTTGACGTCAACATCAAGTGCAGAGGTACAGGAAATCTCAGTGGACGCACTCCTCTGATGATGGCTGCAATTAGCGGCTGTACTGAAGTAATGCGTGCCTTGATGGAACACGACGCCGATCCTCAACTCGTGGACGACAAGGGGTACGGCGCGCTACACGTGGCCGCCGCCAAGAGTCATACCGAGACGATTCGTTATCTCATCGAGAGCAAGGTTAATATCGAGTTGACGAGCAAGCAACAGGTAACTCCTCTGTTATCTGCAGCAAGGTACAGGAAAATGGATGTAGTCCTTTTACTTGCCAGTCATGGAGCTAGCCTGAATACGCAGGATAGCAACGGCTACACGCCACTATATTGGGCCGTGCGTCATGGTGATACACCGTTTGTGCGATCTTTAGTAAGGCAAAAGGCAGATATCGAGGTGAAGGACAACCGCGGTAGGACGATATTGATGTTGGCGGCCGTGAAAGGGGACAACGACATCGTCTCTTTTCTGTTGGACAGTAGGGTGAATATAGCAGTAAAAGACAGGGAAGGAAACACTGCACTGCACTATGCCGCTCTAAGTGGGCGGGAGGCTGTTGTGGAGGCGTTAATCGAGTACGGCGCTGACACGACCGCCGAAACAACTGCTGGCTTGCGACCCGACCGTCTAGCCCTGGATGCTGGACATACGAACATCTCCGATTTGCTCATTAGCCGTATTCCAGTGAGCAAGAAGGGTTTACAGCAGTCAAGATCACAACTGGTGGCATCCATGGTGGCGACCCTGGTGGCAGCTGCAACGAACGGTAGCATCACCGAACTAGCTCGCCTACTGGATGGAGGTGAGCTGCCGATAAGCCAGCTGGATCTCGACGGCCGCGGCGCATTGTCAACAGCTGCGGAGAATGGCCATGGTGACACGGTCGAATACCTAATAAAGCGAGGAAGCCAATGCGATGCGAGGGACATCAACGGCGAGACCGCTCTATGGTGGGCATCGCGAAACGGACATATCCAAGTTGTCGAGAAGCTCCTTGGGCTCGAAGCGTCCGCCGCGATTGGTGATTCGGATAACCAAACCCCCCTTTGTGCCGCAGCTCAGAGAGCACATGCCATGGTAGTCAATGCCTTGCTGAAAAATGGTGGGGACCCAAACGTTGCCACTGCCTATGGTAGGACGCCGCTCATGTTTGCCACCATTGCTGGCAACTTCGAAATGGTCGAGCTTCTTGTCAACGGCGGAGCGCAAGTTGGGTATTCTTCTCTATGTGATGGCGAAACTGCTTTGTCTCTAGCAGTTGATGGAGGAAACGAGAAGATCGAATCCTTCCTCCAGATGCACGATACGATTGGATCCTTCCTGATAATGCATGATGCGATTCACCACACGATCAATGCCCAACCCGAGGATGCGGGTTTGGAGACGGTGTTATCGGAGGCATTGGTAGAGGCAGCCAGTTTTGGTCTCATGGCAGAGATTATAAGACTGCTTAAGGCCGGGGTCGACCGTAACGGGAAACAGAATATAGGTGTACCTCTTGTTAAGGCTGCTCGAGGAGGGCAAGTCAAGGCTGTTCAGGTTCTTATCAACAGCGGCGTCGAGATCGATCGCCTGGATGACGAAGGCCGTAGAGCACTCGACTGGGCAGCAGCTTTAGGGCACTTGGACATTATCAAGATGTTACATCATCATGGGGCGGATATCGAGCTTCTGGACCCCGATAACCAGACGGTGATCACGTACGCTTCAGGGGTGGGACGAGAGGATGCTGTCCGTCTCTTGATAGACCTAGGGGCCCAGAAGGAATGCATGGATGAGGAGTTCAAAACACCGCTGTGGTATGCTGCTTCGCGCGGAAAGAAGGAAACTGTGGATGTGTTACTTGCGAAGGGGGCAAATGTCGAATGCGCCGACGACTTGGGGCGAACGCCACTGAGCATTGCGGCAGAGAACGGGAGCTGGGGTATTTGTGAAGCGCTGCTAAAGAAAGGCGCACAGATGAGGGCGGAGACGGAAGGCAACCGGTCTCCTCTCTCATTGGCAGCACAGAAAGGACATGAGTCGATCGTCGAACTCTTGATCGAGCATGGGGCAGATTTGAACCATTCTGCCAGCCAGTCCATGACACCGCTCATGTTGGCGGTAGAAGAGGGGCATGTCATAGTGGTTAAAATATTGATCGAGATGGGGGCAGACACCAGCATCCGAGATAATTACAACCGCACGGCTATGTCGTACGCAAAGGAGCTGGGCCAAGAGGCGGCCTTAAAGCTTCTGTCACAAGCCGGAACACTGCGTAGCAGGAACGAGCGGGAGCTCAAGAGGTTGGAGCATGATGATCAGAATCTTACCAAGAGAATGAAACACCATTACGCACCCCTTCGGAAGGGATTCATTCGCATCCTCGAGCTCCAGCCCGGCAAGACCGGAGACGTCATTTCCTTTGAGCTCCATGATGTGGATATTCTCAACTACCACGGCCTCCCCATTTGATGCATTGTCTTACGAGTAGAAGGGCAGCGTTGGAACCGTTCCTGTCCAGTGTAATCAGGACAGACTGCTCATAACGCCGAATTGCAACGCGGCCTTGAAGAGACTTCGGCACGAGAACAAAACGCGAATGCTCTGGATCGACGCCATTTGCATCAACCAGGAGGACAAGAGGGAATGCAGCAGCCAGGTGGCAATGATGAACAAGATTTACCGCACTGCCGAGGTGGTGTTGATGTGGCTAGGCGAGGAAGAAGAAGATTCTGAAGTTGCTTTTAATAGCATTCCAACCTTGTCCCACGCTTCTCAGCAGGCCGGTTACAGCAGCGAGAGTTCTACACGCAGCTCTTCTAGCACAGACCCAATACTAGAAGCAGTCGACGCTATACTGGAAAAGGAGCGGGTTGCTTATGGCTGGGCGAAGTTAGCCAGAAGAACCTATTTCCGACGAGCCTGGATCTTCCAAGAAATTATCCTCGCGGGTTCGAGAGGACGGGTGATGTGCGGTAGCCTCTCCAGCCCATGGGACCTGTTCAAGGCAGCGCTGCGCGGCTACCATGCCTGGACACACGACTGGGTCTTATCTATCAACACAATCTTCGACAATGATGATGACTTTAGGGAAAACGGTAGATTGAAATTCCTATTAGCCATCGTGGCCATGTCAGAGTTTCGTTGCAGCAACCCACGAGACAGAGTATTCGCCACCTTGGGACTCGTGGAACAGGATTACATCACGGCCGACTATACGAATACTGTACAAGCAGTCATAGTCAAGGCTAACATACTATGTATTCAAGCCCACCAAGGTTTAGGTCTTTGGATGCTTTCTGACTTCACCATCACCACACGTCTCCAAGGTCTTCCGTCTTGGGCCGTGGACATTACACAATCTCTTAAGGCTTCCCCAGAGCCTTGGAAGGTGAATATCGACTTTGGTGACCTCATGCGGTCTGCTATGAGAACACGCCAAATGACGGCATCGTTTACAACTCTTTACGTTGATGGATGCATCATCGATAAGATTATATTCGCCACTGCAATCACGAAAGAGAAGGAAACCTTTGACATTGTGAAGCCTGCCATTCAAGCAATGTCTATGTTGCACCGTGGGCTATACGATTTGTACCCCTACGCTAGTAATATTACCGATGGAACGATAGGACGATACCGCAAGGAAACAAACGGGGAAGCTCTGCTTGCTGCTTTGCTCGAACCTTACGACGAATCCCCACAGGAAGAGGTGGATTTTGAAGCCTTTTTGGCGTGGAAGCTCTCAAAGGATAACAGCATCCCTGATAACAATGTCTCGAAACATCCTCCGTCGTCTCTTCACAGTCGTATTGCAACTTGGAACACTCGATCCCAGGAGTCCAAGACCTTCGATCTTGCCGTATGCAAAGACATGGAAAGGCGACACCGCTTCTACCGGTCTCTAGTGTACACCGAGAAAGGTTGCTTTGGTCTCTCGGGCGACGCTGAAGTCTGCGAGGGGATGGTGATAGCGCTAGTGGATGGAGTAGAAGATCTCACGTTACTTAAGAAACGGACACAAGGTCGCGATGAATGGTACGAGAGATGCGGTCGGGTATTTATTTACGGCTGGGATGAACAGAGTATTAGAACGTTAGATGATATTAAGGGGGATGTTAAGATGGTTAGGCTAGAGATTCGTTAAAGAGCTGTGGCCGCTCTGCTCCAGCAAGGCCACAAGCGGCTGCTTCGACGCCAAGACGAACAAGATGGTCGCTTAGCACGTGTCTCGTCGCGATGAAGTCACGGGGCGCATGGTTCCCGAAAAGGTGTATCATGATGTTGCCGCATGGTAGATTGTTGCCACGAGGGGCTCGATGTGGCCTCCATGTTTTGTCACTTTTCTATCTTTTGGTGTTTGGGTCTTGCGGTCGGTTATGGTTTATGGGCTGGACTGGTGTGTATCTGTAAAGTACGGAGTTCGAGGCCAATGTGTATACACATATGTATACACATATATATAAATTCCACTTAACATGCCACAACACAAGCACTAATCATCTCCTGAATGACTGATGACTACCTAAGTAGATTCTATCCCAAGATTTGCCACACTAGCCTTCTTACTGTGCTAGGCCCAGCCCTGTGATGCAAGAAATATCTTGCTGGCTGGGGGGGCGGACGTAGCTGCAGTAAATTGCGAACACGGACGTGGATGCCAGTGGCATCGAGGTCCTTGACGGGTGCCCCTAAGGACTCCCCCTCGACTAACAGGTTTAAGCCGGCTGGACCTGTTCTCCTCCATGCTCTCCGAATACCCCTACATCTGCGCTCGACCAGGGCGAGGGGACTGGATCTTGGCCGCCGCGAAGCCAAAACACCACAGGCCGTCATCGCCGGATAGCGCCCACAAACGATCTCTCCGTGCCGAGACCCCACGCGCGGCATCATAGGCGGCGGCGGCGCTCGCCCGGGATGACGATGTCGGTGATCTCCAAGACAGGCCGGGGTCTCTTTCTCCGGCCCGATCCTTTGACGCGCCTTTTTCTCGCAGGCCCAGAGTTTGGCTCACCTGAAGAGTGGAGGAAGTATTCCCAAACTCGCCACAGTCGAGATAGCGTCATCACCAATGCGTCTACGTCACCGTCCCTACCCTGGATCGGAACCACAGTATGGTCTGTCTACTTACCCAAGGACACCTGAACTGTAACAGGAAGGAGGGCACGATACCCAGCTGTCCGTAGGGGAACGAACCACTCACTCGGCACGTCCAACCCCCCAGAGAAAGCGCACACGCCTCCTTGCGCAGCAGCACACACCCAACAAACCAAAACAAAAGTCGAGACTGAAAACACCATCACATGTGCAAGTCCTGACTCAACAGCATCACCACCGGACCAACAAGATGCATCTATATCCTCCTTCCTCGCCTCCGGACTCAACTCGTGTGCGTGCAGGTGATCAGCAAGCTCCCCTTCCTCCAAGATCGATCTAGACCTGGGCGAAGGGTGCTGCTGCTCTCCATCTACGTACATTACATATGTGTATCATATGCACCTACTACTTACTAATTATCCATAGCGGGATCCAGTTTGACACAGACGTTTCTTTTCCCCCTTAGCGATCGATTGATCCGCATGAACCCCCTCCCCTTAGCAGCAAGCACTTCCCTTGGCGGGTGTGCGATACAGTACTACTACTGTTGCTGCTACTGACTACTACCAAAAACCACTACCGAGGGATCTTCCGGCACATCGTCCTGGGAGGAGGCAGTTTCCAGCGCCAAGGGTGGGTTAGGTAGGCAGGCCGCGGCATTTTTTCACTTTCTCTCGACCATCGGTCACGCCCCGACAGGGCTGCATGCGAGGAGAGAGAGGAGAGGCACAGAAAACGGGTCGCCGACGATGCCGGAGCACTTTCTTGAAGATCTGAAAGGGTAGGCGACGTCGATTAGTCGCGCATAGAGAGGAGACACAGAGCAAAGCCCGCCAGCCCGCTCGCCCTAGTAGCCGTTACCATTACATATGCTTGTCTAATCGTTTACTGGCAAGGAAGGGGGACCCCTGGCATACAGACAGCAACGCCACGACGCTAGAGAAGACATCGGAGTGACAATGCAGGACAATGTGGGCTTCTTTTCCAGGAAAATAAAATATTTGCATCGTGCATTACGTTACTTGGCAGAGAGGAGTGGGTTATGTACGTCTTGTTGGGGCCTTCTTGATCACGTCTGCTGCTGCGCGGCAAAGTACATACATACCTACATACAAGTAATGTGGACGAACATCATTGTCACACGGGTCTATAGGTATAGGCGTCTCCACCTTAGGGCAACTCCTCCCTGGCTCCCCTGTCCCCATAGCTTGCGCACCACCGTTCTGCGCGTGCTATACCCGGCCGGTGGCATGCATGTGATCCAGGAACGCCGCCCTGGAGCAGGGGAACTGACTGACTACGCATCGCGCATTAGCTGTGTGTCATCCGAACGAACGCACACGTCTCGTCGTCTGGGGTTTGAATAGTGAACGTTGTCAGTCAGTTCCCCGTCAGACGATCCGTCGAATTCGCTGGCACCAGCGCTGCATCATTCACTTATCGGTTGTCACTTGGCAAAGCCCTGGCCGGGGTGTGGTTCCTCTTGCTTAACCTATAGGAGGAAGGGCATCCGAGGCGCCCCCAGGACCCTTAAACGAACTAAGCAGTTGGTCAATCGAGAACCAACGGGCTGGTCTGGCGACGACCACCCAGCACGCCGTGATAGCTCGGAAGCTGCCAGCTCGACTCATATATCCAAAAAACTAAGAGCAAGCGCGTATCGAACCATACAGCGATCGAGTGAGCAAATACTCCGAGCGAAACAAGGAAAAAGAACTGGGGCCCCCGACGTCGCTAAGTGGGAACCAGCCGGGCGCTACTAACGGTTCCCGCGAGTCAATCCACGTTAGGACGAAACGGTTGTCGTCGCCCAGAAATCGGATCAATACTTCCTCGCTCTAGATGATGGCTAGAACCTTCAGAAACCACGGTCAACCTTCTAGCCGAGCACCGGAGGAGCCCACGGTCGGTTTTGCCATATGTCCTACCTGAGACCGAATCGGAGCTGTTTGTCGAGCGGCGCATCGATACGAATCAACCACCCACGCACCGTTCCTGAACGGCAGCATGTGCTTGCTGCCTATCTACTTACATAGGTGGTATGCAAAGCAGCCCATGCCGGCTTCGTCACACCGATCGGCGGGGAAGGCGCGCTGGTTACGAGTGCAAGGGAGACCAAGCTGAATGCACGTAACAGTGACCGGAGCTCTTCGGGGGGAATAACCTCGCAATAATCAATAGTTGTTGCGCGCGCAGGGTATTGCCAATATCGTCCTGCGCGCGCAGATTTTGGCAACATTACCCCGCGAGAAGGCGACTCAACAAAATCGTGGAGTCGATATGCATAAGCAGCAGGAACCGGGCACACTCATCCACGTAGTCCCGCCTTGGCGTACAAGTCGCCAGAAAGAGGGCGAGGGCCAGAATCAGACTCAGAACGAACGAGGGTGAGCTGGTGAATCCCCGACGGGGAGGTCTTGGCTCTGCCAATCAGAATGCAATCGCAAAGACAGAAGGATCCAGTAGGGCTGTGCCACACCATCCCAGGAGCAAAACTCTGCTCAGTACCTTGCATTAGCGTCGCCCTCTGCAATGGGTAGAGGAAAGAGAAATACCCAGCTCCAAGGTAAGAAATTTTCTCTTCTCGGTCCTCCAACAGAAGCGGGTTTGCTGACTGCAGGACAGCAGGGAACGTTCCTGAATGAGCGCTGACGATAAGTTGATGAGAATGCCATTGTGATGGTGTGAAGGGCCACAGCGGAGGGTGGCGCTGCGCGGTTATTGGAGAGATTCTGTCATTTCTCAACGCCCCCTGGCCATGATGGAGGGTCGGGAGCACGGGAGGAGCCAGTGTGGTGTGGCGACGGTGGTGTAGTCCAGATGGCTTTGTGATGTGTCGTGTGTTCCTGCCTCGCACTTACCAGCCAGGTTATCGACTATTGCGGCCATCAACACACGTGGGAAAGGAAGGTTGGGTTAGAGTCACTGAACAGAGTTCAGGTCAGGTCAAACTCTGCGAAGGAGCTACACAAAGACCCGGCTCCCCGCGTGGCACGATCCCTGATCTGATATCGATAACCGATTGACTTTTGACCTCGAGGCCGGCTAGGCCATAGTCAAAAGTCAATTGCTTGCCTGCACTGCCGTCCTCATCTCGCGCTGGGCTCTGTACCGAGGCATTGGTTGCACCGTCGAGTATCACGGCAGAATCAAAGGCGGGTTGCAGTACGCTATCGCCCAATGAGAAGAGTCCCGGGGAAATGTAGACATATGACACAACCGCAGTAGCATCCTGGCGGAAGGCATCTTCGGCTGCCGGTAGCGAATATGATTAGGCTGCTTGTCGGGTGCCAAGGGGGGCGGGCAGATTGCCGGCAATAGAAAGCAAATACCACGGGCTATCAATTGGAACAGCTCGCCGTGAGCCCTGGATTCCGTCATCGATTTCGGTCATTTGTTTGACTCGACCAAATGCATTGCGATGCGCCTTCCCCGAGCCAAGCAAGTAAGCTTTCGCTGATCGGCGTCACAAGGCCGCTCTGCAGGCCTAGCCCTTTGGCTGTCCCGCACGTTCTGTGCCACCGCTGGCTTTTGTCACCTTTGTATCGAGTCGGGGCCGGTGAAAGGAACCTTTTCGCAGCCTCCTGCCGCTCAGCGTCCTCCCATGGAGAGATGGCGGTAGCAGCGAACGGTTCGTCAAGAGAACAACTAGTAAGGTAAGTTTACCACCTAGTCCTTGGTCAATTGGTCAATTGGTCAATTGGTCAATTGGTCAATTGGTCAGATCAAACTGGCACCGAACGCTGTGTGCCTATGCGTGCCATGATAGCTTCAATGAGCGAACATGACAGCACAACCGTCCAACAAGAAGATTCCAATCAATGGGCTTGCAGCTCGTCATGCTTCCGGCTTACTACCTAGTGGCGGCATGGCGCGTATATATTCGAGTACATATATACGGCTGATTGGTGGACGGAATGTACAGCTCATGGCGAGCCGGCAGACTCGAAAATGAGGTGAGAGCTAGACTAACCGGAGAGTGCATATCTTTTCATACTGCCGTGGGATGTGTTTTGGTTTGTCGGTAGCTAGGTCATATGAGCCTTGAGCATCGAGCCTTACCAGGTGCCATGCCCGGCGGTTCAGCGACCGCGGCCGCTCGTGTTCCGTCTCCCCACAAGTGAGTGGGAAGAGAGAGGCACGGCAGCAATGCGGCGCAGGCGGGAGCCAGTTGCTCAGCCGCTGTGCTTCAAGCTCCATCGCCAGTCTACCTGGAGGGCCGGGACGCGCAAGCGTTTTTGGAGCCCTCGGCCCAATGTGTAATGGCTGAATAGGTTTGATGGGACTCGGTGCTCTCGGTTCGACGAATAGCCTGGGCACCAAAGCACCAAGGGCACCCGGAAGGGACGTCATGCCATCATAGCTTTCTTTTAATCTTGTGCTTCGGCGATTTGTGTCACCTGCCTACCAGCGAGCGCAGCTTGGGCCAGAGAATGGACGATGACCGCATAGCCCAATCCCGCTTTGGTCTAGAAAGCGAAAATTTCTTCGCTATTCCCTGTCGCGTCTGCTCCTTAGTTCCTCCATCGTATTGCGACAGTGGCATGGATGGAGAAGGGAAGCCTGGCAGACTGAGCCGGCCAACCAGGCCAACCGGGCTTGCAGCCGAGTGGAGCCGGATCGTCCGTCACAGCTGGGAGAGGAATGTGGAATAGAGGGTGTGGAATTGCTGCTAGCAGAGCAAAGTTCAGTTCACTCGGTCGGGTCGGAGCTTTTCTCTCTAGTAGCAGCAGCCTGGCCGCAGCAAGCAGCAAGGGACATGGAAATGCCGACAAGAAGACTGGGTCCATCTAGTCTCAATAGGTCCTTAGTCAGACGCATCGACGATAGAAGATGCTTTGGAAACACTGTACGTAATTTTTCCATCAGTCTACGCCTGTAACTGTCCATCGCATCGCATCGCTGATCCAATGGTCCCGGAAGTTGGCCCTACTGGTTGTATGTAAGGAGCTGTAGCATTTGTCCGGTTGCGTCAGTCCGGAAGGGATAGCTGAAGGAAAAATTGCTCGAAGCTTCCGGCTAATGCAGGTACCAAAGACAGGTCCCGGACGAATAAGCTTCCCAGCTACATTTGCATACCTCAAATGCCCGTACAATGGGAACAGGAAGTACATCGTAACAAACATGGATATCCGTCAAACCCCCTTCCCCCTTCCCAGTCGCGCGGGCTGAACCAGAAAAGCAATTCTGATGGGTGCGCCCGTTTTCTCGGGTACATCCTAATAATATCGTCCCGCGCATTCAGTAAACGCATTGGAATGATTTATGCGCATACAAGGTATGCAGGTGACAGGCCATCCTCTATGCGAATGGTCCCTCACTGATCAGGGGAAAGGCGCACAGGCATGATGTGATGATGGGACGAGTGAGTGCAGTGTGGTGATTGGAATCTGCAGCAACAACTCATAAGCCATTAGTCAGGCTAGCCATTGAGTGACTTGTCACATGAGTTATCTAGACCGACTGGACCTACAAGCTCGGACGGTAGATAGAGATACCGTACCGAGCATTCCCGTCCCGCACTGTAAGCCTCACCATACCATCGAACCGGCCAATCGAGCATGGATGGCACTCGTGATCCTCACCATGCACTATACCGTGGCGCTATTTTCGGTCGCTTTCTTCGTGGTTGAGCAGTGGGCAGAGGTTCGTGATGAATGGAGAGTCGAATCGACCTGCCGGTCCAAGATGGTGCCCTAGGCGAACAGCAGCATGTCTCTGGTTCGTGCGACGAAGCACAGTCGAATCGACAAGTAGTCTGCCCGCCTTCATCTACCCCAGACTCCAGCTATGCAACAGAGCCGAACTGATCAGCAGCCACCCGGTGGGTGACGGATGGCGTGGCACCGTTGATTGGAAGGCCGCTGGTGGTTTCCGACTGCCTCATGTGGTCAGCATCGAGGGCGCGGCCATGACCATCCACCATTGGCAGGCCGCTGCTTCGAACCTTAGCGCTGGGTAGCCTGTCTGTTCGACAAGCCATGCCGATATAATCAACACGCAGTTCTTCTCGTCGAGCCGGGCAGCATTCGTGCATGTGCGCCTGCCATCCAGCCGATTCATGATGCAAAACTGCCATCGCTTGGCAGCGTGAAGCGTTGCCATGAGCACCGACCAATAGGATCCATGAGATCCACTGGTGGCCGGCACGGATGAGGACAACGACATAAAAGAAGCTTGCGAATGCACTACGGCCTCTGGCTTCCTCAGGGCCAGTCGTCAGCCCGGGTGCATGAGATTTGCGAAACGGCGCAGCTTCAGATTAGTTGCCCGCGGGAGGGTATCGACAGTTTCTGCGGGACTGCCCGCCGTAGAACCAGAATGATAACTCATCGACCACAATGAACAACAAATGACAGGACATGGGACGACCGCACTCGCACCCTCCTCGGGTCGGGGTCTCTTGGGTTTGGAGTTTTCAGACCCTTGGGTAATATGATGAAAAGTCAATCGATGCGCTCCGCCTCTCGCCTGAAACCAAGGCAGGAGCCAAGGTGGAAGTTAGATAGTTGATAAATGAGCTGAAATGCCTGTGCCGATAACCTCGGCTGTAGATGATATGTGACCGTCGCGTTGGGGTTGAGCAGGATAGGCAGGGCAGGACAGGCCATGATGGGATTGTTAGCAGCATGCACGTGGCGTCCGAAGGATGTTAATTGGCCGCAAACTCAATTCCAAAACAACTGCGCAAGTCACATCATCGCATCACCGAAGGAGACTACTGGTAATGTGAATCATCCCACCGCGCCCGTCTGATCGCGTCTCGATTGCAACACCAGACCAGCATGCTTCAAGATTTTAAGTTTTTGCGCCCAGACAGAATACAACGGTCTCCATAGCAGACGATCAAAAGAAGAAGAAAAAGCAAATAACAACGGCAGGGAAAACTTGTTCTGCGTCAGACGTTGGGATCGCCTGCAGGGTTTCTCCAACTCTTGTTTGAAACAACGAGGAAGTCGAGATGCAACCCTCGTCGATTGACCTGCTGAACCTGAAAGTTGCTGCGAACGCCGATGTCATCAGTGGCGCTGCCACTGGCCTTGGCATTCCGTCCGGCCCACAATGTGGCTATCCGCAATTTGTGGCTTGCCATAATAATAGCATCGTATTCATTTTCCGAGGGCATTTTCTGCACCTTGCTTAATTGCGCCCAGCTCAGAACCCTGATGGATTTGCCCACCCGCATACAAGCCCGCATCTCTGCTTATTGGCATTGATTGAAGAACTGATAGGTTTGATAGCTGCAAACCTCTAGCTACCTACATGTACCTAGCCCTCTGCCGTAGTGCGTCTCCTCGGAAACCGATAAACTGAGCTATCAATATTGTTATCGAAAGGCTTCCTCCATGAACGCCGGTGAAGAAAACACAGGGATCCCATAGAGTCAAGAGTCCAGACCAACTAGTCCCAGAAAACCACCCCATCGGATACCGGCGTTTATCTCGAATAGGTAACCTGCGCCGGGCATTGGGATAGTGGAACTTGCCAGCGCACGCTCGTGTGTGCGTGGGTTCTACTGAGAAGACTCTGCTGCTGAGGTACGTAAGGCTCTGGGTCCCTCGTCGGCCTTTATGCCATCGGAGAGAAGAGTCTTTTTTTTCTCCCAATGTCGATTTCAACCCCTATGTCATGCGGCAATTGCGAAAGGATTGCCTACTCCAAGTGTTGAGGTGCACTACCGTCTGCGCATGCATGCATCCAGTTCGTGGAGGAGAGGAGGGCGTCAGCGGTAGTTAGTCTGCATCTGGCAGTTGAGAGAGTAATTGTGTGAGGCACGTGATTTCTCACAACTTTGAGATCAATGTCTCTCGTTATGGTTGTTTGTTGTTTCTGCGCTGCCAGCCACCTGGATTAGATCCCAACGTAGATACATATGTTTCACCATGTTACAATCGGTAGAGTATCTTCCATCGTGGACCTCTACGGCTGGCACTATAATGGTGTAACAAGCCCCGAGTGCTCGAACTGGAGTGTTCTCATCAGTGCCATCCATGAGCAACCAGGGCCATCAGCCATCAGCAGGCTGGCATCTGATGACAGTGCAAAGACATTCATGCTGGGCTCTGTCTTCTGTGGTAATACGGTGGGGCCAATACCAGCTCGGGTTCATGTGTAAGCAAGACAAACGGCTGGCGGGACTGACGGAGTTGCATCCCGACTGGCTCGTTTGCTCCATCTGCTTGGAAGAGCGAGAAAGGATGGGGCTCGAACCCCTGCAGACGATGGATGACATGGAAGAGACAAAAGAAAGGTGAAAGGATCTCAGCCAGCAAAGCGAGGTGACCCTATGCCATGCTAGGCCAGAAACAAGCAAAGCGCAGCAACAGCAATGGCACCCTCTGGCCAGTGCCGTGGCACAGCGTGGAAGAATTTCTGGATGGAGACCGTATCTCTTGACCGACCAGAGGATAGGAGAGTGTAGGTGAAGGTCAGCCGGTGAGCTACCCTTGAAATAGATGCTCGAGAGAGGAGCAGAGAGGAGCAGAGGGGAGCAGAGGGGAGCAGAGGAGGTCGGACAACAGCGGGTTGATGCAAGGCTATCTGGGAGAAGCAAATGGAAGATGCTTGCGAAAAGCCTTGTTCACTGGGCGCCCACCCCCAGGTTATTCTCTACATATCGCTCTACCGCGAAGCAACAGGCTCCCCATGCAGGCCATGCTCGCATAATCGCATCATCTACCCCTACATTGAGCACTTTGATGCACCAAAAGGCTTGCAACCTCATTTCTTCCCTTGTCGGCGGAAGCGTCCCGGCGGTCGGGTTGAATTATTGGATTCATGGGAATGATCCTCTGGAATAATTCAAGAAGACACTAGCGTATGGTCCCCACGGTCCATGGTTGGGTAGGGGATTGTGAAGAATGCCGCAATTGAGTTTTTGGGCAATTTCACCAAAATGCTGTTGGGCTACCTACATGCACATCATCGATGTCTGCTGCTGAGGAAGTGTGTAAGACAGAAGCTCGGATAGAGCCATCGACGCCATCGCTGACGGTAAAGGTTATAGTGGCAGAGGATGTGCAGGCCATATGTCATAGGCACACACCTTACTAGAACGTGGGAGGTATTGGATTGGACGACAGAAGGCGACTCTCTCTATTTTAGAATTTTTTTTTTAAACTCACTCCCACCGAGTTTCTGTCCGTGAGCTTTGAGCTCTTTTAGGGGGGATAGAGTGGCAGAGCAGGGAGAGGAGAGAGTCACGAACAGACCCCCGGGCGAGTCAGGGAGCCCACCCGCCAGCCACACAGGCCACCCGTGCTGCCATCGCTACTTGGTGCAGCATTGGAACTGCCATCCCACCTCTTTGCCCACCCATTCCTGACGGGGAACGACCCTGTGAGCGGTCCGGTAGACTTTAGTACCTGGCCAGCTACTGGGTACATGGGTTGTCCCTCAGTAGCACCCTTTCGCTGCTCCATCCATGCCGACACGTTCCCAAGCGACCAAAAAGCAGACTACCACTTACTAGGCAGAGTTGGTGCCCATTCGACCTACTGACTATGGTAACGTGAGTCGGGTGGACGTATCCCCCGGGTCGCGTTTCTTAATTAAGAAGCCTAGTGGCCTCACCCACGGCACTGTACAGTAAGGTAGGTCCTAGTCCCAGTAGTGCGATTGGGCAGTAAAAATTGACGGAATAGATGGCGAGGGAGGTGGTTCGTTTCGTTTTCGTTTCCTCTCTCTCCGTGCCGCTGTGTTTTTTTATTAGTATTTGCATGCAGCAATACATAAGTACCTACATACCGTCCGTACAGTATGGATGATGCATGGATGGCCGAGATAGATTTGATGGGATGGATGGCCTGCCATGCTCAAAGTGGAAGCTTGGAAACGAGAGGACAGGACGTCCACACCCGCACGCACCACTGACAGACCTATGCGGACAATACCCCAGTCCAGTCCCTGCCCGCCTGCCCGCCATGCCATGGATGTACATAGCCCAAGGTACTTACCTCTTTGGGTCCCGTCCAGGCCAGTCAGTGCCAGTCAGTCCGCCCAGTCCAAGTCCAGTCCAGTCCAGCGTGCCCGTATTGTGTGTGTATATACTGACTGAGCATAGCATGGCAGAAGCAGCAGCCCACCGTATGCTCCCCACCCCATCCCATAGATAGACGAGCGAGAAGCAACCCTTTTCTCCCCTTCCCCTTCTTGTCCTCCTCTCGCATGTACTACCCAACATTCATATTCGCTGTCAACCACAATCTTTTTGCCCTTGATCGTTCAGCAACATCCTGCAGTATCCTGGAATACATATACCACTGCAAGACCGCGTTCACATTCGCTATTGGCCTCGGTTTCGTTGCCCTCCCATCCTCTCATGCACTGTAGCAGTACAGCCCAGTAGTACCCTGCCACCCTGCCCTGGACCACTGGCCGTTTACAACGTGACCGCACTTGGAGCTTCTTCAACCACCTCCCGTCTGGATTGGACCACCTCGACCCGAATTGATTGGCCCAGAGCGATCTCCTGCGGAGGAAACAACACACCATTTTTCCAGACCTCTCTTTTCCTCTGGATCTCTTGGAAGCGCGCGCGCCCAACGAAGCTACGAACTACCCCACAGCATTGCTGCCGGCTTCACATACCTACATACGGCTTTCCTGTTAGTGAGAGCGACCTAACCTTCAGGCTTCGGTACACGTGGACTGGACGGGTGCAACCGACTGCGTGACGATAGGGCAGGAATATTGCTGTCCACGTATGTACTGGCGGTGACCGGTTACTTGATCAAACGGGCGTGCATTGGCCCAGAGGGAAGCGGCAGGCGCCAAGCAACCGATTGAAAATCAGACCAGCCAGAGACAGGCAGCGCTCTCTTTCTCTCTCTCTTGAAGAAGCAGCAAGCGGCTATCTATCATTCATTATAAGGATGCCGACGTGACCTCGTGCAGCCTGGGGAAGAACAATTACAAAGTGCATACCGCAATCGTTACCATCGCTTGCTTGCTTACACTACCGAAACCAACAACAACCCACTACCAAGCCTTTTTTTTCCTTCTCTCTTTCCAAGCGAGGTTAGCAAGAAGGAACCGAGAGAGGCAGGGAAGATCACTCACTCTCACCCCCAAACTGACGTATTATCACCCAACCTTCCCACCCCACCAACCCCGGCCCGCGCAAATAAAAACAAAACGTCGACGCATTCCTTGTTACAAGGACATCGAAACGACCACCCCGGCGCTCGTTCTTCGCCTCTGCTTTATATCCAGCAGCAGACACCCAGCGTCGACCGTCGCACCTGGCTGTGTTGCACCACCATCCCACGCCACACCTGCGAGAAATGGCGTCCAAGTTGCGGCCACTGCAGCTTCCACTCCTCGTTGAGCGCCAAAAGCTGGACGATGCGCCGCCGTTCGATCTCGACGGCGACTACATCTACGCCGCCTCCATCGCAGATGTCTCTTCGCCCGATTTTCCCACGCCCGTGACCCCGCCATTTTCGCGTGGCCATGTGAGAGAGGCTCCAGCTCCAGCTCCTCCTTCGACCTCTCCACCCCGGCCACTTCTGAAGGCCCCTCGTCTCCTACGCAGCTGTCGCAAAAAGCTGGTGCCGGCAACTGGGTCCTTCCCGACGTCCAGGAAGAGCCGCTGGAGCCCCAGTTCTCCGATAGCGACTCTCTCTACAACTCGGACGATTGTGCATCGGATCACTTCGACCTGTACAACTGCCTCTGTAAGTCTTGCTGTTTATTGGCCGCCGTCTTCTAATCTGGTTACTAACCCTTCGTCGCGCAGGTGACGAGCCATGTATCCACCAAGATGCAGACTTGGTCCAAAGTGCCACCGATATATACGCTTCCTCTGGAAACTTCGAGTATGATATTGGATTCCTCAGCGACAGCGACTTCAACTCTACTCTCAAGGTCTCCAAGAAGCGTCAAAGTCGTCCCGAATCTCCATTCTCTGGCTTGAGCCAGCGCATCGGGTCACGATTCCCCCTCTGACGCGTTGGAAGTCGAAGAGAAAGGCAAGCGCTACGCAATCGCCTGTATCCGACTTTGGCTTCGATCTGCGCCCTGCTTTCTCCAGAACGGCGTCCAGCACTAGTCGATCTTCGTCACTTTCAACTACAAGCCGGTTCCCACGTGATCGCACTCAAGAGCTTGGTCTGCCCCCGACCTCGACACCTGCTCTCTCTTTCTATGAGAGCAGCGACAGCGTCTCCCTCTCGCACTCAACCGATGCCGAGAAGCGAAGCAGCGTCGGCCCCGAGATTGAGCGACAACGTGCTCTTGCAACAACACCGCTGCTGCCACCTTATATGAATGACGCCTCCACTTCTTCAACGGCTGCACCCTCGCCGCTCGAGTCGCCTACCATCGTCTCTTCGCCCCTTATGGAACCAGAATCAGATCTTGACCTGTCTCCTTCGCTTAGCGCCAAGGCATCATACTCGTCTTTCCACAGGATTGTATTGACCGCAGAGCTACCGCATATCCCGGCGCCCGATGCTTGGTCAGGCCGCCTCGGACATGCCAACTTCACTATCGAGCCTCAGCCATACAAGCCTTCTGAGCTTACTCTCGATGCTTTGCGCCAATTGAAGGACGATTGGGACGCGGCTCGTGTCAACTACACCAAACACTTGGCACGCACGGGTGAGCACTACGGCACTACTTCGAAGACCTACGCCATGACCGAAGAGAAGTGGGCCGAAATCGATGCCGCCTGGCGGCTGGAGCTTGATGAGCTCGCGGACGCAGTCCTCTCCACCGGCGCTGCATCTGCTTTGTCCAACTACGACAGGGCTGTCCTCACGACGCTGCCACGCATGGACGCCGAGGGCAAATTCCCGGACCGAGGCGACGAAGACATCGTTGGGCCCATGGCTCGTGACGAGGTCATGATCCCCAACGCCGAACTTACGGACAGACGGGCTCAGAGCTTTTGGCGGAACCTGGCCGGCCGGGTTCTCCGAAAGTGATGGAGCAGTCTGTACCGATTACGACCACGAACTACGACGACTTTCGTCATTCACGTTCATTACGATGATGATATATTTTGATTTTAATCCTGATTTTTGATGCGCAAGATACCCAACTGCGTCACTCCCCACGCTCCTTATGCCGGGGTTGCGACCCTCACACTTCTGCGCCCACTCTTTGGGGCCAGTTGACTATTGTTTATTGATTCAATGTTTAGAGTTTAATCCGTATGAGCGCTTCGAGAGCCTCTCTGCACATACGACCACGGATACGCTGCATTTCTTAGCGATTGCTCAGATGTTGGACGGGTACTTAGAAATGAAGCCGGAATCGGCGGCCATATCGGGGGCAGGATACGACTTAGACCTGGGAACCCCCTCATACACATGTTTTCGGAAAGCGTTTAGCACTGTTTACGCCTATCAAAAGTTCTTTTACTGGGAAATAGGCATTTACGGAGCTGGATGGGATACCACCTATTGCGAGGCGTCTTGGACACTTCTTTTGGAAGAACAAAAAACCCACATGTGCAATAGCTACTTTGTTGTACAATAGCCCACTGTCGGGGCGAGAGAGAGAGAAAGGAATGTATGTTGCAGGAAGGAATAGGGGACGAAACGAAACGAACGGTGGAGGACAACACGCTGTTGCGTCAAGGTCATTGACTACAGCCTCCGGCCTGCTGAGCGAAACCCACCTCAGGAGGCGTCGAGGAGATTGCAAAGATAGATAATACCTCACGACCTGCTTAGGCATTTGTCGAAGAGAAGAATTCAAACAAAGTCAAATTAATCTCATAACGATGTCCCTTGAAATTCGAGTGAAATGTGTCTTAAGTTAATAGTGTCTACAGGTTCCCTTTGGTTGGTAGGTGTACAACTGTTCGTCCCATGGCTCACAGCATTACTTGGGCGCCAATAGCGATAATTGCAAAGTAGAGCACCGGGTGTCCACAACTGTGTGTAATAGAGATATGTCGGAGAGCTGGGAACAATTACGTCCAGAAAGAAGAGAAGATGCTTTGTCACCAAACGTATCCATATCTGTTCGTGATGCTGGTTTGACCGAGATATTGAATTCGAGATCCTGTACAGAACAAAACCGATACTCCACAAGTTATATATATTTATATATGTGTCTATGCTTGGGTTACTTCCGACGACACAAAGCAATAATAACCACACCTCTTCATTTTCACTACTACCTGTACATCATCCTAAGATTCGGCGTCCTCCCGAACCCCGAGGTAATGGGCGGCGCATCCTGATCCGCCGTCCAGTTCCAAGCCGGAGCCGTGAAGACGTCGCGGGCAAACTGGTCCGCGCCCAGTGCGTGCTCGAACCGGAGCCGGGGGTCGCTGGCTACGGTGCGGGTGAAACGGAACGTACCCGGTGGTGATGAGCCGTCCCCGCCGTCATCACCGTCACCAGATGAATCAAACTTGATTCTTTTCTCCTCCGCAGCCGCCGCGGACTTCGCCTGCGAGAACCAGGCCGTGACTTGCTGGCTCTGTTTCCAGGCCGCGCGGGCGACGGGGATGGAGTTGGCCGACAGCAGGGCCGTGACGAACTCGAGGACGGGCAGGATGCGGGTGCGCAGGCCGCAGTTGCGGTGGTGCGTGTCGATTTGGTAGCTGGGGACCTGCTTCAAGGCGGCGAGGATGCCCTCGACGGGCATCAGCGACGTGTCGGCGATGCGATCTAGCGAGCCGGGGGAGAAGTCGACGAGGAAGAGCAAATTCTTGTTGACGAAGAACTTGAACATCTCGCCCAGCTGGTACGAGTCGCAGGCGGCGCTCGTATCGTAGCCTAGCTTGCACTGCCGTGTGCGCGAAGAGTACAGAGCCAGAAAGTGGCGCGGGATGGAGGCGAGGGTGTTCAGGATGCATTCGCGGCGGTATTGTAGCTCCTCTGTTTTCTCCGTTGTTAACCAACTATCAACTACAAGTATATATATGGGCATGGGTTAAGGGGTTGAAAAGACCAGGAGAAATGTATACGTAAATAGACTCACGCTCGAGTTCATCCTGCAAATACCACCATGCCTCCTCGTCAGCGTCCGCGTTAGGGTCCGGGAAGGCCGACCACTTGCAAGAGCCGTTCATGATGAGCTCGCGAGTCGCCGCTAGGAACCTGGGGGCTGGTCCAGTAGATACGAGACCAAGATCTTCTGGCGCAGGACGCTCTCCGTCTGCCGGCTCATCTTGCCCTCCTCGCCGCCGCCGTTGCCCGAGAGTGGCTGCTTGCGCTGCGTGAGCGGCCACTTGAACCTGAGACCCCCTGTAGACTTGAGCGACTTGGCCACGGACGCGGCGCAGTCGAAGCGGTCGGCGAGGACCGCGAGGGCGGTGACAAAGTCCAGCGTTACAAGGGGTGTCTGCGGCGCTGCCGGCGCTGCCGTCTTAGAGGCAGTAGTAGCGGGAGCGGTAGCGGGAGCGGGGACAGAGGTGGCGGCGGAAGCGGAAGCGGCAGTCTCCTTGCCGTGCAAGATCCTCAGCAGATCCGCAAAGACCTTGTCGCGATATGCGTAATGCGTGGCATCATCGTCGTCGATCACCTGGATCCAGGGGAGGTCGCCGACGTCGGCATCAGCAGGCTTGACGTTTCGGAGCGTCAGAGCCTCCAGCGCCGCGGTGATGCTTTTAGCCTCTTGAAAACGCATATCACTGAGGAGCCGGTTGAAGTACTGGGACTGCTTCCGCAGCACGCCGGCCTCGACACGGAAGCCCAGACGCAGTTTGGTCTTGGGAGCAGGGCCTCCTGCCCCGGTGGCGGACGACTGATGACCGCCGGCGGCGCTTGTTTTTGACGAGGCTTGGTGCTTTCGCGCGGCCTTGACGGTGGCCTTGGAGTTCTCGAAAGTCATGTCCAGGATGAGATCTCCGGCTTTCGCAATATCCACCACCTTAGGCAGCAGCTGCTGCTTTGCTGCTGCTGCTGCATGTGGTGATGGGTCGGCGGAGGGATCCCCGTCTGCAGATGCAACAGGCCCGTCCATCTTCTGGCCTGTCTCCAGTGTGTGGAAGTCCCTTCAGAACAGCGAGGTTTCGGGGCGGCATCAGCGCAAGATGTCGTCTACGGCTTGAAACTCCCCACGAGTCGACAGGCGACAGGCGACAGGATGACGTCTTCCCACAATCCGCGTAAGATTCCGCAGTCCTCTAGTGGGATTGGCAATCACCAGAATTGTGCGCTTGCCTGTGATAATAGGTAGAGCGGATCTGGTTTATCTTAGGCAAATGCGTTTTCCCCGGTCAGTGGCTACCTATCCGGAATAATACCATCGTCCGGTTGCTGGAGGAAAGAAGATGGAAGCATTTCGGGGCCCGTTAGTCTTAGCCTGCCCGCGCTGTCCATGGCGGTCGGCGGAAGAGGGAAACCCACTAATTAATTGGTCGATGGGTTTGGTGGGGCTTCTGTCGTAAGAGAAGTAACGCCTTCCTGTCCAGACTCGCCACTTCCCTAAGTTGAAGATATTGAAACTCATGACATGCACTATGAGAAGCTTGAAGTCCATGCTAAGATGTACCTATGTTTTGCCTTTACTCATCATTTCAAGCATTGATGTGAATTATGGCAAAACATCCCCGAAATCAGAAAACCAACGACGCTATATGCTTTTTTCATGAGCTTCATGACTCTACATTACTCCCAACATGCTACTGACATATCCGCTCTGATATGCAGATCCATAAATCGTAAATCTAAATCGGCATCCCTTACGAAACCTTGGGTTCAACACTAGCTTGATCGATGGAATCGGCGTGTCCCTTCTTCGCCTTCATCAATGGCCAATGTCCCTTGGTCTCCTTATACCTGAGCGCAACAAACATCGCCATGACGAAAATCCAGTATACGTTGTACGATATAACCGAGCCGTAGGTGGCCGAGTTGGTCCATCCAAGAATGGCGTTAAAGACAGCCCAGCCGCCGCCGCCGTTGAACTCGGGGCTGCAGCAGTCCACGTGCCAGACCGACTTGGAGATGTCGTAACTTCCGGCACCAACGCCCAGTTCGGCGGCATCGCCTCCGATGATGTTGTTCCACTTCTGTTGTTCAAGATACCAGATGGCACGGGAGAAAAGTCCGGCAGCGACGAGGTATAACAGACACGTGGCAGCGACCAAGAAGTATTGCAGCTTTGCCGTAACTCCTCCTCTGTACGCCAAGCAACATTAGTATGGCTTATTCGGCACGGGTCAATGGGACGGATACGAGTCAGACTTACTTGTACAGCAAATAACCGACGAGTATGCCAGCAGCTAAGCCGACGACAACCGGGAGAGGAACAGCTGTAGCAGGAGCAGAGAAAGTGACCTGAGATATACGGATCAGTCATGATGTTCGACACATTCGAGATCTTAATCACAGTCGCAATCGCGAGCTTGAGAGGTAAGACTTACACCAGCAATGAAGACGATGGCCTCCACACCTTCTCTGATGACAGTGATGAAGGGCAGGAAGAACATGGCGTATTTCTCAGCGAAGCGCTTGAGCCAGCCCGCCTTGGAGCCGTTCGTGCTAATGGGAGCCTCCAGGGATTTCGCCAGCTTGACGCGCCATTTGTCTTGCATCTTGCCAATTCGGAGGAGCCCGACGCCTAGTGGGGTGATGATAGCAACTGCCACAAGAGCGAATGCGCCCTCATAGTTGTACTCGGACGACTGCCACGCATCGTGGCCAACGGTATAGAAGGTCCCGATCAGACCGCCAGCGACAACGAAGCAGATGAGCAGTCCCAATCCCACTCCCATCCAAACCTGCTTGATGAGCTTCTTGTAGACCCGGTCATCTCGTCCTGGTCCAGCAAGGGTTTGCTTCAGGAAGGCCAATAGCACTGAGACGATAATGACTGTTTCGATGGCCTCTCGGAACACCTGGTGACGGAAGTTTAGAGTGGGTTTCTCAGGCTCAGCTTGGCCCTGCAGCTTGTAGAAGCTCGCTCAAGTGACCATCTCGAAAGAAGAAAGACTTACGATTACGAAGACGGGAACAGCAAAGACATCCGGCATCTTGACTGGTTGCTCTCAATAGAGAGACTGTGCAAGAATCCAGGGGGTTGACACGAGCGATGATAGACGATGCCAGGGCAAATAGAGCTAGAGCTACGAAGAGAGCAAAGAGATGACATATATGATGAAGGAAGGGGGATGGTGAGAAGTGATTATCTGCCGATCTGATTAACCAGCTGGGATCAGATAACGCGAGAGAGTGGGGCAGGAAACGAAGCCAGGGCTTGGATCGAATGTCTGGAAACGAGCCGTCGCGTAGGCTAATGTTCCAGTCTCCGGTTGCGGCCGGGTGAAGGCCCTTTTGAAGAAGCGCCGTCGACTATAAGAGGGCCGGGGGGAGGGCTGGAATTTTCCTGATCCTGGCCCAGTATTGGGCAGCTTTGAGTTTGGGTTGGGGGCCCGAGGGGAATGGCGATGAAAACAGGAAAGAGTTGATGCAAGAAACAAAACTCTACTTTGGTCTTTAGGCGATGTAACACATGGTAAGTTACTGGTTGATGAATCTTCAAGAACAGGGAGATACAGTGACTGACTGACATACTATAATAAACACATTCGGAAGAATGTCAAGATGAACAACTGGAGTCGCCATGCACGAATTGAGTGGTCCTGGCTGTAACCGAGGCCCTCTGTTCCCCAACCCTTTGGCGAGCGTCGAGAGTCGAGACCGGTGTCAAGCTTTTCCAAGCCTTTCACCCATCAATGACCCATGAGCTTAGCTCGCTAGTGCGCTGCAGATCCATCAGGCATTATTCAGGGTCCACCGCCAGTCAATACCAGACGGGAAGTATCGCCGGAGACTCATTTTCTGTTGTTGTTTCTTCTGTCAACGAGCTGAGCTACGGCATGGTGTATTGTCTGCTAGCGAAGTAATTCTGGGTGCCTGGTGGAATTCGCAAAAACAACTACAGGGGAAAATATCGATGATGGATGGATGGACATATCGGATGGGACGATCGGCCGTGGAAGCTGTTCCGATTCAGAGGTTCAGCTACGAGCTAGCGAGTCTCTGCAAGTGCGCTTTCGCCAAAAGCAGGCGTATGATCCGTTCGAATCAAGCCACCAACAGACGGTCTCTACAATAGACCAGGTATTGTGCCCAGTCATCGAACCAGAATCAACCCATCTGGGTCTTGGTGGTGGTTGGCGGGAAGCGAGAAAAACCAGTCAGAGGCGTCCGATGCACACAGCAACTGGCCCCTTGCCTGCCCGCCACCCCTCTTTTGCTCGGATCAGATAAAAAACAGCGGTAAAAGTCGTTAGCGTGAATCCTCGTGCACCATCCCTGTCCATCTGACTGATTGATAAGATAATTTTTCCTGGCCATCTTCTCTAGTGCGACCCGGGAGGGAGAGAGGGAGAGAAACGGAAGAACCAAGGAAGGCGAAACGAGGCCTGCCATATTGGGCCAAGGGGCAGCCTGGCCTGAGCCGACCTCGGGTCTATTCTTGGACGTGCCAGCGATGAAATTGATAATGTCTATGTGCTACTCGGACGACATGACAGCGGGGGCGGCCTCGACACCAAGACTAAGGACTAAAGCGTAGGTATCCATGTGGGTAACCCCGTCCGACCAACAGTGATATGCATGCAAGTATCAGGCATACCCTCAATACTCTTAACTCATCATTGATCCCTCCCTCCGCTTGCTGAGTGAGACTGTCTGTACTTGCGGACGAGATCACCACCTTCACCAAACATGGCCTTCAAGAAGAGCCTGCTCGTCGCCTCGGCGGCATGGCTGTCGGCATTCTCGACCCTGGCAGAAGCTGCCACAGTGACCTACGACTTCGACGTTGCCTGGGTCACAGCCAACCCGGACGGTGCCTTCGACCGGCCTACGATAGGCATCAACGGGCAGTGGCCAATCCCCCAGATCACCTGCAATGTCGGCGACCGGGTCGTCATCCACGTCACCAACTCGCTCGGTAACCAGTCCACGTCTCTGCATTTCCATGGCCTCTTCCAAAACGGCACCACACACATGGACGGCCCCCGCAGGTATCTCAATGCGACATCCCGCCGGGCCACAAGCTCACCTATGACTTCATCATCGACCAGCCCGGCACCTACTGGTACCACTCGCACACGCGCGGCCAGTACCCCGACGGTCTGAGAGGGCCTCTCATCGTGCACGATCCCAAGGCGCCCTTCGAGGGCCAGTACGACGAGGAGCTGGTCCTGTCGGTGTCGGACTGGTACCACGAGCAGATCCATAACCTGCTCCCGGCTTTCATCTCCAAGGGCAACCCTACGGGCGCCGAGCCCGTCCCCGACAATGCCCTGTTCAATGACACGCAGAACCTGAAGGTGCCTGTTCTGCCCGGCAAGACGTACCTGGTACGAATGGTCAACGTGGGCGCCTTCGCCGGGCAGTACGTCTGGTTCGAGGGCCACAACATGACTATCGTCGAGGTTGACGGCGTCTACACCCAGCCCGCAGAAGCGGAGAGGATCTACCTCACAGCTGCGCAACGCTACAGCTTCTTGTTGACTACCAAGAATGAAACTGGGGCCAACTACGCCTTCGCTGGAAGCATGGACACCGTAAGTCGTACTCATCTCGATACCTAATGGATGCGCATCGTATGGCACTCAGAACTAAAAACACAACAACTCATAGACTTTGTTCGACGCGATTCCGGATGATCTCAACTGGAACGTGACGGGCTGGTTGGTGTACGATGACACCAAGCCACTTCCTGAACCGGCAGTGCTGGAGAGCGATGACTTCGACGCATTCGATGACATGGATCTCATCCCATTCGACAATCAGACATTGCTGGGAGAACCCGACCAGGTCATCCAGTTCGATGTCATCATGGACAACCTCGGCGATGGTGCCAACTAGTAAGTAGCAGTAGCAGTATATCCTGCGCGACTATCACCCAAGAGACAGCCCCGTACTTATCTAACCCGTACAGTGCGTTCTTCAACAACATCACCTACACCGCGCCCAAGGTGCCGACTCTGTACACGGCCCTGACCGCGGGCGACCTGGCCAACGACGCTACCGTCTACGGCGATTTCACCAACACCCATGTCCTGCAGAAGGACCAGATCGTCCAGATCGTCGTCAACAACCTCGACTCCGGACGCCACCCGTTCCATCTGCACGGCCATCAGTTCCAGGCCATCTACCGCTCCCCGGCGGACGAAGGCACGTTCGACGACACCAACACCACCATGATCAACTACCCCAAGATCCCCATGCGCCGCGACACCGTGTCCTTGGAGCCTAACGGAAACGTCGTCCTCCGCTTCAAGGCCGACAATCCTGGTAAGTCTCAGAGTTTGAGCTCCGCATTCAACCCCGTCCTCTCCAAAGGCCGGCTTGCTGATCCATGAATAGGAGTCTGGATTTTCCATTGCCATCTCGAGTGGCACGTGGCCTCCGGCCTCATCGCGACCTTTGTCGAGTCCCCGAAGCAGCTGCAGGAAACCATCAAGCTGCCGCAGGACCATCTAGACGTCTGTGCTGCCGGCCACATCCCGGTCTCTGGTAACGCCGCCGGTAACACAGTCGACCTGCTCGATCTTAACGGTCAGGAATAGGGCCCCGGACCCACTGCCAGCTGGGTAAGTTAACTCTCCCCCTTTTTGTTCTCACTTCCAACCCGTAATATCGCTGAACTCACTGCTAATGTTTCTGGTCTCGACCGTAGCTTCACTGCTCGCGGCATCGTCGCCCTCGTCTTCAGTTGCGTCTGCGGCATCCTCGGCGTAGCCGTCGTCGCTTGGTACGGATTAGCGCCGGGCCCGGGCACGGCCGGACCGGCCCTCCAGGCCAACAGCAGCAACGACAGCGATAATGGACAGCAGGGTGTTCTAGCTGCTGGTGACAAAACCACCGGGGCCCCAGTCCAGACGGTGAAGACTTCGGTGTCAGCGGCGGGAAGGTGACGATGGTGTATATGATGATGTCATATCACTCGACGCAGCCTGCAAGACGTCCTTGAGTTTTGTTTAGATTTTGGGTAGCATCCATCTTTGTTCCATAAGTGATTGAATAGGCATATATCAAAGAATTGTCTCTCACTTCCATGTCCAAAATCACAAGTCGTGGGGGCTTCGTATGCTGCACGGGCGACGGGTGAATCCTAGTGTTTGCAGGTGTTGCTCTTTCCATGCCCATCCACACACAGTATGATGCTCACAGTCCTACCTTCAGGGGCTTGCTTAGATTGTCCAGGCACATTCTTTGGTCCCAATAACGGGATCGCGACTTGAAGGGAAAGGTGTTAAAATGCACACCAAGAAAAACCACTTGCAAGACACATCAACAAACATTATCCACATCAAGAGGAGAGCAAAAACGGCGAAATCAGTGTAATTGTTTTGGATTCAAGGCCTGTCCGTTAAACGAATGCCGTAACGCATCGCAAGGATCGCAGAATCAAATGCCGACGCTTCTCGTTACGTGTTTGCAGCAGAGTGTCACTGCCATGAGACATATACCTATCATATCTTTCCTCCAGAAACCGCTGACCGAGAGATTTGGCTTGACAATTTTTCGCCTTTGGGTCCAGCAAACAGGAAGTAGAGAAAAATGGTGCTTTTTACTCGTACGAAGCAAAAGGCTTCTTCACAGTTTTAAGCTTCGTTCCAGGGGGATGCTCATGAGGGTGGAACTTGCAGTACGGATGCACACACACGCCGTTAACAACGCTCGGGCACTGCGAGAAACAAAAAGTCAGCAAGGTTTAGGACATTTTAAGAGACAGCCAGGGGCAACGCACATGATGACCGTAAATGCAGTTCTCCACTTCGCAATCCTGACCATTCGTGCAGGGGTTCAGGCGAGCCAGATGGGATATGGCTTTCAGCTCCTCCCCGTTGGGCTTGTAGTCATGCTCGAAACAGCACTGATCGCCCTTTGAGCACGGCCCGCGAAGGTAGTGGTTATTGCAAAGCTTGTCGTTGTCTTTTCGTTTCTTGATGCGGTCGAGAACAGTTTGGTCAATATTGAGCGGAGGGTCAATGCCACGAGCGCCGGGGTTCCAGGGTGGCTGGGCCGGCACCGACTTGACAGTGACCGAAGTTGGGCGATTCGCCTGCGCATTGGTAGATTTCGGTGCTAGAGGCAGAGTAATAGTCGGGGGTGGACTGGCTTTCTGAGTAACAGTCGCGTACGATATGCTCTGCAGGGGTGTAGAAGCAACCGAGCCAGGGGAGTACATGACGGGAGAGGTCCGGTCCACCAGCTTATCCGTACGGAAGAGGTCATCGAAATTGACGACGTTAGCGCCGGTGGCGATAATCTCTCTGACCGTCGGAAAGCCTTCCAGGATGGTGATGCGCTTTCTGGTGCTATCATCGCGCAGAATCTCATCCAGAAAAGGGGCATACCCGGCGTCGTGGGAGACGCCCAAAAGAATTTGTTTGCAGTTGAAGTTGCGAAGATTCCAGCGGGTCGTCTCTTTTATCTTGGAGTCGGCTCGCTCTTTTCCGTGGCCGACATCGATGAAATCAAAAGAAGCCTTGGCCTGCGTGAAGCCCAACATAAAGTCACGAAGGTCGGTCTCGTTCTCGATGGTGCCATCTCGTTTCATAGCCTTGGCCAGTCCGGTCAGGTTAGCGACCACTTTGGTTATGATTTCGGTGTCATCCGCGTTGTCGCAGCGTCTCGAGATCTCTTGTCGCAACGCATAGGCGGCTTTCTTCCCACCCTCCAACCCCTGCTTGATGAGGTGTTCTTTGAACTACGAGCTCAGGTCAGCCAAACCGCGGCCAAAAGAAAAAGCGCCCGGCCAATATAGATGCCTCACAATTAATCCATCACCGTCAACCAGAACCAAGACATAAGGATTGCGCTGTTTCAACACGTTGTTATCCTGTGAAACATTTCCCAGCTGGGCTCGAAGCTCCTTCATCTGCTCCTGGAGCTCTCGCCTGGACTTGGTGGCATCTTCGTAGTCGAGTTGGGCATGGTGTAACCGAGTCTGGAGATCGTGGTTTTCTTTGCGTAGAGTACTTTCGACATGTTCACAGTGAATCATCAAGTCCTGCGATCGGCGGCTTATCAGTGTATGCTCGTCTGTAGAAACATGGGAGAGGAAGGACCCAAAGTCCTCGATTGGGAAGGTACCTTTATCAAACACTCTGTCCTTTCTTTTTGGGACTGGTATTCCCGATATCGAGGTATAAAGTCCATAATGGACTCCATGGTGGCATTCATTGCGAATTTGGTCGACGCCGCCAGCTTATCGGAAGACGGACTCGGAGGGTTAGAAATCGAAGGGAAGAGCCGGGAGGCTCTGTGTCGCGATGGTTGGGACAACGAGAGTAGAGAGAGATTAAAGTAACCGTATGTACGTGACTGTGCGCCAGATTGATCAGCCGTCTGGGTTCGGTGTTTGAATTGGGCCAGATCAGATTGGGGGATACAGTGTATGTAAGGGCGGAAGGGGAGGGAAGACGAGGGCGCCGAAGTAATGGCACCCCGGCCGGTAATTAATTATGCGAGCCACGCCACCTCAACTTACAGACAGTGAAAGCAGGATGCTTCAACTCTACTAGTACTGGGGGCCGGTGTGTGTTACTGTGATGTGTACGATGGCTTGGGGACTGCTTGCGCGACGCAGGAATAAAACGGGACGTGTCAGGCAGTTTGGGGAGGAGTTTTGCAGCAGATATGCTTGCTTTTGCACTTTCTTGATCGCTCCTTCCGCGCCCTGAATGTTATCGGGGGATGATGCGCTTTCGACTTTCCGGGGTGTAGTGCGTAGTGTGGATGGTGTTTCTGCGCCCCTCGTCCCCACTGAAACTTTTTGGGCGGGCGGTTCTGCTGCTAGCCAGGATGGAGCTCCAGCGACGGGAAGAGAGCGGTTGCGATCAGGTCAAAAAGGCAGCTTCGGGTTGGCTTCTGTTTTTGCTTTCTCGTGGAGCTATGTCCTTCTGCTCCCTTGCCATCTACCTGGTATCAATATAGAACAACGAAATGATTGCTTGAGTGCGTAATGTGTGTGCGCGCGCTCGTGTTTTTTTCTGGCGTACGCAAGGTGACCGACCGAACGAGCAAACCCAGGGCAGTGGATGGAAGCTTGGGAAATTCCCCAAGTTTTAACCTACGCAGCGCCAAAGAGAAGTGGAGAACTGGAGCTGCAACTAGGTACTGAACGTGTCCACCATAAGAGGTACCTTCACTAGACCCTACCTACTATAACCGCCAGGGCGTAAATAGCCTACCTATGGAGTTACAGGTCGTTGTGAATTATTACTTTCTGTTTGCCAGTAAGTGATATGGATGCCAGCCAGGTATAGATGCGGTTATATGGTGTCTAAATAAGGCTCTCTGCCTGAATATAGACAGACGACCGGCAGCCGTTGAACGATGCAAGGAGGCAGTTTCTAATCTTGGGTTCGTCGCCTTTGGAGACAGGTTGGACGCTGGACGTGGCCGTTTTTCTATTAAAAGCCTGAGCGCGTATACAGAATTGGGGCATCCCCAGGACCAACCGCATCCAAGGTCAATCCGCCATGGCGCTTGTTTCCATGTATGTAGTTTTGGATAGATTCTGTTCTAATTTTTGTATTACCAGAATAAACGATAGGTCGTATAACTAGGTGGTTTGAGTGGTCTCGTTTCGTGCTCATTCGTTCTAGTAACTTCCATTGAAGTAGTCGGCATCCATCGTGCTGATCGTGAGCTACGGCAAGTGTCCCGATGGCAAGATTAGCCCAGAGTCCACCCTGCCCAGTGTTGCCCGCCGAATCCACCTTTTGGGCGGCTCTCTCTCCACACTCCACTTTCTGTCTTTCTTTTCCCGTCTCTCCTCGTCGCTCGTCGCTCTTCGTGTCCGGCTAGCCGGCTTGGGCCTCCTCGTCCAGCAATTGATTCGAGCTGAGCATTGAAACATGAACATGGCATCGTGCAAGCCGCGAGACGCCCCGACCCCCCTTGTATCACTTCCTTTACCACCCATCCGTACATGACCTCCGACTCAGCAGCAACGAGAATGTAATGTAAATTGCTGAGCTTCGAGCATTAATCAACGGGGCGTAATTCAGTATGCAGGAAGGTATCAATGCATGTTTCTCCAAAGCATCAACAACTCTCCCCTCTCTCATTGAACTCATTGAAAGGTGGCTTTCTACCGTCTCCCTCACCCAATGAAAGGACGCTGTTCTGGATCCTGATTCCCACATACCACCGACTACTGCCGTGCGACAGCCGCAACAGCCAAGCCACCTTCACCCTTCCAATCACAACCGCCATTGGACTGATGGAGGGTATCCTTTTGTGTCCGGTGTGTCCAGAAGCCTTTCCTCCCAGACTCGCTTTCTATTGACGCACCATCTACCCTATCTGTCGGCTGACAGCAGTGGGTGGGCTGCGTTGCATCTGTGGAACATATGTAAGGTTAGGTACTTTTTAGCAAGGCAGAATTCGGGGTCCGTTGCCGAATCCTCTGTCTCTCTGCCTCTCTTCCTTGGCTCTTATCTCATCCTTACTCCGAAAAGAACGACGGAGAGGGGAAAGAAAGAGAGAAAGCCCGGAACAGCTTACTACGCCTTGTCATATCGGGCGCTTGCGCATAGATATGCACCTCTGAAAAGTGCCACACACACACCATTCCCAGCTGTGACTCCAAGCATCTTCCGGTTCGGTACTTGTTGGCTTGAGGACCTCGAAGCAGTTACGTGTCCCGTCTGCTGGCAGCCTGCCACAAACAGCGTCAGCGGGGGACTTGGGCTGTTGGGCACGTACAGAGTCTCTTCAATGTGATGATATATTGGTACCGCACTGCAATCGCAACCGCATCGCAACCGCGTGGCACAATTCTCTTGGTGCCTGGTCCGGATCCATACATACACCTATCTATACGTATACGGTAATGGATAACTGCCTTGACTACATACATGTACTTACATATCCCTATGCCGGCCTGACCCCGCATGTGGCATGGGGTTGCAGTAGGAGTAGATGTGCTGCTGCGCCCCCTTTGCTGCAGTTACACTACATCAAACCTACCCTGCCCTATCTACTACACTCCCTTCCACTTACGACTGCCACTTGATTACATCTATTGACTCAGAGGGGGTGGTGACATGATCCAAACACAACCCGTAAAACAGCCCATCATCCGTGACCAAAGTCCTACGTGAATACCATGCAATTTATCGAATGGCGTATTGTCGTATGCCACCCACTTGCAGCTCGTCAGCTGCTACTGCGAACCCAGGTTACCTGCCGAAAGAGAAGGCCTGAAAGGAGCGCGACCCGCATCCATCAATGCCCAAACCCGAAGCCCTGAAAAAGGCTGGCACGATTGGAGCGAAATCTGTTGGAAGAATATGCTGAGGTATGTCCATGGATTGTATGCGGAGTCAATGTGAAATATACGAGCTACCCCTATACTGTTGCCGCCTCAAACTCAAATAGGGGTAGCTCGTAGATCGTTTCTGCACATACACCCAATAACTCCTATAAGCTACCTAGTGACCATGAGATGCCTGATTCGATGTTCCAACATGCACATCGCATAGTTAACATACACAACTAATCGCGCCTCGATCAACCATCTCGACACGGGCACGATCCTGCTTCTGAATGAGCCTCCCTTAAAACTCCAAAAGTAAACCAACCTCTTTGACAAGACGTAAGTGTACCTCATAACTCGTTTCAATTGACGTCGATCCATCATCGTGTACTTATATGTAGCTATCCGGAATATATGGAACAAGTACGAGTCCACAGCCTCTCTCGTAGTAGATAAGCACCTATGTAATATGTAAACAGCATCATGATAGCCCAGACACACCATAACCTTGTGAGAACTTCTTGCTGCTCCTCTTCCGATTATCCTCTTCTTAGATGATCATGACGATGAAGATGATCACGAAGAAGCCAAGGGAGTAGTGGTTATCCAAAACCCCTCCACCCAAGCCTAGTCTGCCCCGGACTTCCGTCTTCCTTGATCGCATCGTTCTCGGCAAGCAGATTGCGTGATGCAAAACGGGAACGTACCCATTGTTCGGATATGTCTTCGCTTCCCCATCTCATCAAGACCGGTCCCATCATCGATCCGATTCCGCCATCCATATATTTTTATAGTTACGATGTGAACCGCTCTTTACCCTTATCGAAGAGTCCTTGGGCCTAGGGGGTGTCTTTGGGCTCCTCGGGACTTTTGTCAGACAGGTCAGGGTCGTATACCAATACGTGTCAACGAAGGATTCCGCGACGACTGGTGCGTCACCTCCATCCCATACCGGAGGTTTCCAATTGGTCCGTCGATACCTCTTTCAATATGGCGGGAATTGATTCAACAAGTTCCATATCGTATCGTTCCCGAAATCGCCGCCAAACTGCCACGGCACCTCGTCCGCACCGGCGCCCATTCCGGCCATAGCCGCCGCCGCAGCTACCGCCTCGTCGCTTCCCGTCACCCCGTCCATGGCCGTACCCGGGTTAGAAGCAGCAGCGCCCCACATGCCTCCTCCATGTGCGCCTCCCGCTCCTACTCCGGCGGTAATGCCCGGTACCGCCCCTGCCCCGCTGACCCCGCTGCCATCGTCGCGGAACCCTTGTAGGTCGTTGTAAGCCACGTCGCCCATCGGATACATGGGCGGCAGCGAGCTGAAGTCGAAGTCGGTCGGGAACGGCCAGTCGGACGACGCCGCAGCCGCAGCCGCCGCCGCCGAGCTGTCTTGAGAGAAGAGTGCAGGATCCGTGTTCGCCATAGTATTCGTTGGCGCCGCCGCCGCCGTGTAATCCGACGAGGATGGATAATGTCCCGACGCAGTGGAGACAGATCCCGCAGTGGAGGGCACGGAGGGGTGATTACTCTGGTAACTACTGCTGTTCGATACGGACGGCGCCGTCGTCGGCTCCGAAGACGCGGCGACCGAGCTGGAAGCGGGCGTGTTTGCCATCTCGGACGTTTTAGACCGGTTCATCCGGGCGCAAATCGCCTGCAGCTCGGGGTCGTTCTGCGGGCAGGTGAACGAGGCCGGGCAGGTTCCGTCGAGGAAGCCGTGGCCCATGGCCTTTTCAGCCGGATGTAGATGGCGTTCAGGACGCTCAATGCTGCGTGAGCCAGTCGGTTACGTGCCGCCACTGCGATGCCGAGTTAGCGAGAGCTCCGATGCCTCGGTCCCAATTAAGTAGTGATCAGATCATGCCATCTGGCCCCGGGGTTGGCCCAGGCCTGCGAGGCCGGGCCGAATCAACAACTCCATAGCTACAATGCAACTTACTTGTCTCAAAGCGCAGAACACCCCACTGAAAATGCTGCAACGCACTGCTGAGCAGCTCGGGGTGTTCCTTGGGGAATAAAATATAGATGCTTGCCACCATGACAATAGCATCGAATGTGCCGAAGAACAGACTAAAGGTTTTGTACTGGTGCGGACTCAATGCGGCGAACTGGTACCGCTGCGCCTCCAGCATTGCTAAGCTGGCCTTCAGCGCCTCATACCGGCTGCTCGCGCGCGTGAAGATGTACGGCCGGTGCAGCGCCATGAAGTTGAACGACAGGCTCTGTGGCAGTGTTGGGCGCATCATTTTCAGCCACCAGCACTCGGGAAGATCATCGTAACGGGTGTCCGGGTTATCAAGGCGCAAAGCGGCCGGCATGCGGGCCTGTAGGTCGAGTAAGTCCTGGTGTATCTTCTCGACCTTGGAGAAGTCCTTTGGGAACGGACCCTCCTTCTCCAAATCCAGGATCTCGCGCAACGGTTTCATTATCTCAAAGGTCCAAAGGGCCCTCGTCAACGGTGTCGGAGGATCATCTTCGCCACGCGGGTAGATGGGTGTTTTCCTTCTGTCTTTGGGTATCTGGGCATCTATGGGGAGGCTCCTCTTGAGTGGCCGAAAGTCCACGCTCGTCGGCCGGCCAAGCACGGCGCCCGTGTGGAGATCCCATACGACCAAAATCATCCATAAACGTCGTCGGTGCTCAGCCTCCCACATGGCCTCCAATGATTTCTCCGTGCTATCATTCGGGTTCGGTATCGGGTCGAACTGGTCTCGATGCAAGCCAATCTCCTGGGCATCGCGAACAGCAGTACCCACTTGGTGCCACTGCAACCGTGTCAGAAAGCTGTCACTGGAAATCTGGAAATCGCGTCCTGGGTGTTAAACTTACGGCTTCGGTAACCTGACCGGTATATTTCAAGAATCCGGCTCTCATCCACCCAGCCAGAACGGTGGACATGGTCATCTGTCTCTTCCCAAGCAATGATAGCAGCGCCATGCCGGTCTCGCTATACTCGATAGCTATATCCTCAAACGTCATGTTTCCCGCATACTTGAGCGACGAGAACGTCTCGTCCGCCTCAGTCGGGATCGCCAACAGAGCCGTGGCCAGAACCTGGAACACCAAAGCCGGCAGTGACCGCAGCGAGGGTTCTATGGCCTGAGGCCCAGCTGTGGACAGGACATTATATGGTAGGTTGTACCACGCAGCTACCTGCTCGTTGAACATGACCTCGTCGAGAGCGTAGTACATCGTGTTAAACTCCTTGAAGTATATGCTGATGAGCTGTTCCACGAACATGCGGGCGGGAAGATGCCGGATCAGACTCTTGTAACGCTCTCTCGATGCGAAGTGGTCGCCCTCCTGTGTCTCGGTCGTGATGCCGGTCAACGGTTGCCCGCTTGCGCCCTCGATTTTCTGCAGGAAGCCCAGGGTCGAGGCGCCGTTCTGCGCATAGCCAAAATCGGCGGCCTTCATGGGCATATTCTCGGCCGGCGAGCCCTGCTCGGGAATGTTGCTGATGTGGTGGCCATTTGCGGTCTTGGCGCGGTCCTGGTCCTTGGTCAAAGGTGTTCCCGTTTCGTATCGGCAGCTTCTAAGCGCTGGGGGTCAGCAAATCTGGGGGTGCTCTCTCCAAAGGTTACATTAGGTAGATATAAGTCGATAGAGGGCGCAAGAAGAAGAAGAATCGAACGGAATGGGGACCCACGATTCCTTGCCGCGCGACGTGCAATTAGTGCAGGGCAGCTTGCGGTCGCATTTCTGCTTGCGCCGGTGGCACTCTGTGCAACTGATGACGATGCGCCGGCGTTTTCGGGGCGGTGGCTTCGATCCGGCCTCGTTGGCTGCGCTGCCGTTGCTGCTGTCGTGATGGTCGGCGTGGTTGTTGGCACTGCTGCTTCTGCTGCCGTGCGGCTTCACGTCGCTGGTGTTGCCGTCCTCGACTGCGGACTCGGCGTCCGGCATGGTGGCTGGTTGAGTCGGTCGGCCTGTCGATCGATTGTCGGGTTACAGAATGGGGCTTTGCCCGTTTTGTCCTGTCCTGTCCTGTCCTGTCCTGCCTGCTGCTCTCTTTTCAAAGTCGGTTCTTCCGGTCCAGCAGTGGTCAGGCACGGCGGGGACGGGCGTTCGGTCGAGGATAAAAATCAATCAATGGCAGGTATGCCTATGCGGAATTGAACAGGTCGGCTTCAAAGCATCGCAGGCGGCGGCGATGACCATCGTATGGGAGGAGGAGTCGTACTGCAAGTAATGCTTCTTTCCATCCAAGCAAGCAAGCGATCCAATGGCGAGAGATCTCTATGCAGACCATCGTCCGCATCACCTAATCAATTGATCCTGGAGATGAGCTCGAACATGGAAACCCAACAACCCCACCTCCCAATTCTCTAGCCCAGGCCCGGGCTTGATAGCGCCGCTTATCAGTGGCACATTGATTGATTGAATGCCTTCTGTAAGTCGGAGAGTACATACATCGTATACTTCGTTTGCAGCTTCTCTCCAGCACCCTTCTCTCTATATTGAACACGGCGCCTATGTATACACCGGATCCAATGAGTTCCGTAGCAGATCTAAGATACGAAGGCGTATGCTAAAGTGATGGTGTTGAATAAGTACCTACCTATGTACTTACTTACATAAAGGCACGGCATTGTAGAGGATGGATCCCCAAAACGAACCGGGATCGTATTTAGAACCCAGTACTTCCATACATGTAGTAGTATACAGCCAATCCCAGGTATATCCTCAACCTGGGCACTAACTACGGCCTCCCCTCGGTCTATGCCCCAATTTGTCATGCAGGTTGTCATGGCATAGGGTTAATGAATCAGTCAGGACTCGGTACTTGCACCTCCCCAAGAAACTATTACCTCACCGTATTGCGCATAGAGAAGAGGCGGTCACTATCCGCAGCTGCATGTAACATATCAAATACTGGCTCTGGCCCCCATCTCATTATACTAGACTCTATTATAGGTAGGTATGTAGTGTGGCAAACAAGCCAGCGGTGTGTGCTGCAGCCTTCTAGACGACCGGTTCTGTCACATTACCCTGTATGGTTCGTGCTACGTCTCGATCCGGGCGTTTTTGCAGCAACGTCAGTCGGGATGCATGATGGGAAAGCCGTCCAGTATGGGATAATGCTCATGACCAAGTTACCGGCGCTCCGAGTCGATTTTGTACCATGCACGACTGTCTAAATATGTGAAGCTGTTATCCATAAGAATCCAGAACTCCAAACTCAAAAAGCCAAATTCGCAAGGTCTCGGTACTATCAGGTCTCCTGCATCCCGCCAAAGTAGACAGGTGTAGCTCCCTCATATTCAATTACTGGCTTGTCCGTTTCTGGTAAGCTGTCCAGGCCCTGTCGCGGTACCGCTTAGCTTCTGCCTGGGGGTCTCCGGCCTTGATGATGCCGCGTCCAACAATGATGATGTCTGTGCCGCAAAGGCCGACCAGCTTGGCAGGTGTGTTGTAGTTCTGGCCCAGGCCATCTCCCATAACGGCTCCGTTCTCCTCCTCGCCCTCAGGGGGCAGCTGGCAACCGGGCGTCATGTGCAGGAAGCTGTCGGTTGGGCTTGAATTCAGGTTCTCTTGCGAAACAAAACCCATGACGAAGTCCTTGTGCTCCCTCGCGGCCTCTACACACGCTTGCGTATACTCCTCGTTCATGAAGTTGCCCGTGCTCGACATTTGCGCCAGGATTAAAAGGCCGCGCTCGTAAGGGGGCCTCGATGCCGGCGAGCACAAGCTCGTCGCCTTCGTCTATCCGGCTACCGAATCGCGGGGAGTCGACGGGCTCAAAAGACTGCGTAACGGTGGTGATGGATACAATGCTTCCTTTTCGACCGTCGTTGTCCCGTTGGTAGGGACCTGGCGCAGCCATCTCCCTTGTACCGAGATGCCCGTTGCCCTCGTCGTTCTCGGCTCCATTCTCCTCGTCGAAGACATCGGAAACGGGGTGCCGACAGAGACCGAGGTCTTCACTTCGTAGTTGACGCGCGACCGCCACTTGGCCGCGGCTTCTGCAAGCCCCTGTACCGCAGCTTTGCCAGGGACCATGTTGACGTTGACAATGTGGGCCCAGTCGATGATACGAGCAGTGCCGCCAGTGTACTGCATTTGCACCGTGTGTCCAATATCGCCGAATTTGCGGTCTTCGAAAATGAGGAAGCCATGCTTTCTGGCTAAGGAACCCAGCTTGGCGCCGGTGCCGGTCTGAGGGTGGTAGTCCCATCCGGCCAAAATATCGTAATGCGTTTTCAGGACAACGATTGAGGGGCCAACCTTATCGGCCAAGTGCAGCAACTCGCGGGCGGACGTAACATCAGCGCTGAGACACAGGTTGGACTGCTTCAATTCCATGAGGCGCAAAAGGTAGTTAGACAGGGGGTGCGAGGCGCCCTTCGCTCTCTCGGCGAAGGTCGCCTTGAGCGTAGGGTGTTTCGGCCGGTCGGCGCACATGGTGATGAGATCGATCGTGTGTGGTGGTGTGGGGTTGGTTTAGGGATACGATGAACGGCTGAAGATATTGGAGGTCGCGAAAGCAACAGTTATATCTGGACTGCAGCCTTTGGGGGAGAGGCAGTAGTAGTAGCAGGTAAATGTAGGTATGTATGTAGGTATGGAGTAAACAGAACAGGAAAGTGCAGTCAAGTATCGATGGTCTCGTACTTGGCGCTCCTTTTTGTTCAATAGGCACGTGTTGTTATTGGGGGGGCAATGAACATAAAAGTCGTTTAATTTTCTGAGACGGGCGGGCCGAGAAGCAGAATGGCAGGGAAGCTGGAGGTTGGAGCAGATTAGGACAGGACTAGAAAAAGAATCCAATGCCTAGGACACCGCCTGCGAATCCGTTGCTTTCGCTACCTGATGCTTAGCTGGGAGCTGTCGCATTAGGGATGTACTGTGCCCAGTGCAGCGCTGAAAGCCGCCAGACCAGCAACGACACCACCCAGTAGGCTCCAGAAGTGGTTCGATTTTGCTCAGCAGAAGGGCTGAGGCAGAGCAAATGAGAGCAGGGCAGTCGAGCCGGTGGAGCTTCCGTGATGTCAAATTCGATCCCGCTCCAAGGGTCTAGTCATGGGACTAGACCATTTCAATTTGCAGGTACATGAGAAAAAATGGGAGATTTAGGGGATATGGCAGAATACGTGTCCCAATCCACAATTAGCAGCAGCACAGTGATATAGAGTCTTATGGGCAAGTCGCAAATGCGGTCAACGCGGATTGGGCGCAGATGGGCTAGGAGGGGGGCTCTGGGGGGCAGTGCCGCAATGCCGTCGGTCGGAATAGGAGGCGATGGCGATGGGGAGAGAAAAGGAAGGAAAAAGTGAGAAGTCGCCCGCTGGGGACGAGGGAATCAAGGCCCTTGAAAAGGACTGCACTGGACTGTCAGATTGATCAGTCGCATCGTGCCCGTCCGTCCGTCCATCTCTCTCCCTCCAAACATCCGTTGCCTACAAACGCCAACGCCTTGCCTTACCTTGCATAGGGCTAACAGTAAGGTACTACCTGCTACCAGACTACCTGCCGTACGTGTATACTTGCCAATTTGTGATGCCTGCCTGCCCGCCCGCCCGCCCGCCTGCCCGCCTAGCCACATGCAGTGACTGAGTAGATCAGAGGTCGATCGCAAAAGCCGTAGGGCATCTAGGCATGCAGACCGTTGCACATGCACCTGCAAGTCCAGTGAGTAGGGCAGAGATAAGTGGGCTCGGTTTGCTTATATGCACATGCATGGTCAAACGCTTGACGCCTACAAACGGGCCAGGGTCTTGTATCCATTGATTGACATCTCCTGTGAGCTGGATCTGTAGGTTAGCTAGTAGTACATAAACAGACCCGGCAACGGCGAGCGCGCAAAAGCGCCAGTCAGGTGTCAGGCAGGATCAGGAGAGACTGATAGACAGACAGCAGAGAGAGAGGGTGTTGGACAGCCCCTCTCTGACAACACTTGACGATCGACATGAGTAAGAAAGAAACGCTGGTGGTTGGGCTCTGCATTGGCTCGTCTTCTATTGTACTGCCACGCCATGATCAACCAACGCTTGAGATGCACCTCGACCTCTCGACCTCCCTAAGGTCGGAATAGTTGCGAAATACTACTCGCCACACAGCGTGAAGCCCGATAGCAGCATATACGATTCTGGCCCAAGCAGGACATGTGTCGGAGAGGTTGTCGGCGCTAATGTGTGCCGAATTACTCGTCGCCTACGCGTAGCTCCGAGTGTCAGGCAGAGTCCCGGCGCTGGATTTCCCACCCGTATTTGTTACTATTGCATGCAAGCGGTTGAGTCCGCCCCTGTTCTCGATTCAGAATGGCATGAACCCTACCTTACGTCTCATGCACCCCGAACATAGTCTGAAAACTTGCCGCAATAGGCACTGCGTTATCGTATGAGATGCCTCCCCTTCGACCCCGCTATGAGACCCTGAGGATCCGATTCTCAACTCGAGCAGGCCCTCTTATGTACCCAGGCTCGTACCTTGCCTCGACCGTCTGGAGCTGAAAAGGGAACCCTGAACATGATTGATCACATCAGGAAGTCGGACCTTTGGGCGTAACATGTGGTGCCTCGGAGAGCTGGCGAGGGGTCTGATAAGTCTATTAAGCTACTCACAGTTATGGGACGCCGGAGGCTTCCGAGAAGCCCCCATGGTAAGCTGGTAGCACCAATGGGTAAGCCCATTTGAGAATCGATGCCTTTCAGCCCTGCGGTCTAGGCTTCGCTCGCTCGGTTGCTAGGGCCTGTTGGGCCTCAGTCCATGTTGGCGATCAGCAGGTATGCACCTCTTATGTTGCTATTCATAACCTGTTCGTTGGGGTGGGGCATGGGCGTGACTGTGTGAGTGCGAGGACTGATGGCTGTATTCTGGATTATGTACCTATATAACCAACCGTATGTGGTGGTGGTGGTGTTGGTGAAGCTTGTCGAGCCTGTTCCTGAGACCTCCCACGCTCGACGTAGTGCCACGCATTGGATCTCTACTCAACACTCAGCGTACTTCGCCATAAAAGCTAGCATATGGTGATCTGCAAATGGAATTCTGACATATTGCATTTTGATATGCGAAAATTCGTTCAGCGCCAAAACGGGTTCATTTGTTTTACTCACTCAACGTCTTGGCAAGCCCCTGTGCAGCAGCTGCAGCCGTGTGTCAAGCTTGGCGGTTTGGCGAAGTCGCGTGCCTCCAGACCACGCCAGGCATGGACAGATTGGCTTTGGCCATTAGTGGCAGTGGCAGTTACAGTGCGATAAGAACAGTCCGGTTTTTATTTTATATTCATTGATGTTCCCAGTCTCAAGAGAGACCGGTCTGTGTATGATGAAATCCAAGCAAGCTGTCAATATATACATGTATGTATTGATATCGGTTGGGTAGGTAAGGTATGGAACCGATCAGGTAAGCTGTAAGTACCTACCTCCAGATGGCGCATGCAGGCAAGCTCATACTACTCAAGCTACAAGCTGGAGCTCTCGGGAGGGACGGAGTAGATGTACCTATCAGGTCGCCAAGAGGTCTGAAATGATGTTTCCTGATGGCATTGACGATGGCAATAGCAAGCCGATTGGTATGCAGAAAGAAGGTGCCCGTGGCTACTGTAAATGTCCGCCGGACTTTGCTTTTTCAGCGCGAGCAGCTTCTCAGATACAGAAGCCGGTGATGCCGACGATGCGTCTCGAGGTATTGGTACATCAATCAGCGCCTCATGCAGGTTGGATGGAACATGTGCCTGCCTGCCTGCGTTATCTCCAAAAACACCGACGTAGTCTCCAAGCATTTCCGTCCCAGGGTTTGCAGTCCATCCGCATCATCATTATCAGCCGACAGGTGTCCATCTTTCATCTGCATCACCGTTGTTGAAAGGGAATTAATTAGACGGCATCTCGCCTCGCCTCGTCCTCTATTGCAGCCGAGAAGAAAAAGACAGGCTACTTAGCATCGAAATCATTCCGGGATCCCGGATCAAGCCCCCCCTTTCTGCCTTTCTCAGATTTGCGAGCGAGGGAAAACCGGAGCGGCGGGTCCCAAAATTTTGGCACTACGTAAGTTTCTGGAACAACGCGAGACGATTTCGTCAGCAGCGAGGACTTTCAGGTTCCAAGCCGTCCCCGTTGGTTGATTCGGCCACTTCGGCGTGGCGTGAGTGGGTGTAAGTGGTGCAAGCTGGGCAGAAAATAATAATAGCAGCACAGCAGCAGAACAGGTAGCTCCGCGAACATTTGAGCCCACGTTGGATTGGAACAAACCTACACACACCTGACCTACCTACATTACACACCACTCCATTGCATCGCCGCATCTTTTCCTTCGACAGTCTTCTACGACCCCGATCCGACCTTCCTTTGCACCCTCGAATACGCCATCAACAGCCCACACCCCAGCTGGTTCCAGGTCCAGGTCCAGGTCCCGTCCTTGAACCAAATCGATGAGCCGGCCCTCGAACCCCACTTAAACCCAACTTCCAGCAGCACTTCGCATCGTAATGTCCGTCCGACAAACCCGGCGCCAGGCTGCCCTGGCTGCCGCGAACGAAGGCGACAACGAGGGCGTGAGCGCGGCCTCTTCTGCCAACGACGAAGTGCAATCGCCCATGAACGGCGGCAGCGGCAGCGGCAACGGACAAGTTCGCAAGAATGCCGCCGACCACCCGCACGAGAACATCTTTCTGTTCTGGCCCAACATCATAGGTACGAAAAAGCGAAATGCCCGGCACGGCACTACCCAGCCCGCCCGGCTGCACGCGTCCGCGGTCGCAGACCAATGCTAACGCACCGCAACCACAGGCTATTCGCGCATCGTACTCGCGCTCGCGTCTCTGTACTACATGCCGCTGCACCCGCGAACATGCTCGTTCCTCTATAGCATCTCGTGCCTGCTCGATGCCCTCGATGGCTACGCCGCACGTTACTTCGAACAATCGACCCGATTCGGTGCCGTGCTGGACATGGTGACAGATCGATGCACTACCTCGTGCTTGCTAGTCTTCTTGGCTTCTGCCTTTCCGCGATGGTCGCTCATCTTCCAGGGTCTGATCTCGCTGGATCTGGCGAGCCACTACATGCACATGTATGCGACCTTGGCTATGGGCGGGTCGGGAACAAGCCACAAGTCTGTTGAAAAGTCGCGAAGCTGGCTGTTGAACTTGTATTATACCAACAAGGTGCGCAAACCCACAGGCTGGCTCTCTCTGCCTCGAAACCATGTGTACAATCCGGCTAACATGCAACCATAGACTGTCCTCTTCGTTGCCTGCGCGCTCAACGAGCTCTTCTTCATCGCCCTCTACCTACTTTCTTTCTCCTCGCCCCTACTATCTCCTCAGCTCCTCGAACACGTCGGCGAGCACAAGGCATCAGCCATTCAGCACGGCGCCGAAGTTAACAGCTCGGTCCTCAAGCAGCTGTTCACCAACCCGTACAGCGCTGGTGCACTCGAGCTGGCCCGCGCTAACAAGATGGACTCGTTCTGGCCGTGGGTCATCGCAGGTGTCAGCTTCCCCGTCATGGCTATTAAGCAGTTCCTCAACATCGTGCAGCTGGTCAAGGCCAGCAAGTGGTTGGCCGAGGGCGATGTCGAGGCGCGACGAGCCGCTGGATTGCCACGACCGAAGAAGGCCAAGAAGGATATGTGAATGATGTCTAACTCACGAGCTTGTTGAGCTGAGATGGTCAGGCAGATTGCTCCTCCTGCTAGGTTATTGGAGGCAGGGTCGATCCTAAATGGCGTTGGGGCGAAGGAATGAAGCTGTACAGCACAGGAGGCAGATATGTCAGCTCGTTCAAAGGCCCGGCATCCTCCCAGGGTTCGGGACTCCTAGGGATTGGGCGTTGGATATCTCCGATAGAGGGAGATAAATATGTCAATGGATACTTATACGATGAAGTATAGGAGCACTGGCAAAGTGGTTGATATGTCCATGCAGTGGCTATGGACCAAGTTGCGGAAAGTCGCAGCCATGAGAGGGTCGCATTTGGAGCGGGCGTCACCATAGATGGATTTGACATTAACAGTTGCTCCAGCGGTCATCGTTTCAATGGCCATCACAAGCAGAGGACTGAGGTCGATTAAGTGTTTACCTAAGTTCATTTACAGAAAGGGACTAATGCAAATCGTCCTAGAAAATACATGACTAATTATTATCCCCTCTTGGAGCCTTCATCCCATCGTAACCATCATCAAATATATTCATCGCCCAGTCTCTTGGGTGAAGGGGATGGGCTTCCACAGCGCCGTGACGCCGAACCACCAGAGGTTGTCCTGCCACGTGGGCCAGTAGTGGCTGCCATAGGGGGCGACGCGCGAGATGTACTCGAAGCCGAGGCCGTCGAAGGCGCCCTGGAGGCCGCGCGCGAGGTCGAAGACGCTGTCGTAGAGGCCGTAGCCGACGAAGAGGCCCTTTTCGGCGAGGCCCGGGTTGGCCGCGACGGCGGCGGCGTCGACGAAGGGCGGGCTGGCGGCGGGCGAGAAGAAGCCGTAGTAGGCGAACAGGTCGGTCGCGTTGACGTACATCTCGTAGGTGAGGCGGCCGCCGAGGGACAGGCCCGAGAAGGCGCGGCAGGCGGGCTCGGCGCAGACGTCGTAGTGCGACTCGACCCAGGGGAAGAGGTGCTCGACGTAGTTCTCGCGCACGTGCTGGGCCGAGGGGGGCGGGGCGCGGTTCGTGGCGTCGCCGTAGACGAACTTGGGCAGGCTGTCGTCGAGGTTGTAGAAGGACGGCATGACGACGACGGTGGGGGCGATGTGGCCTTCACGGATCAGGTTGTCCATGATGGCGCTCATGCGGCCCAGGTTCTCCCAGTCGGCCCCGTTGCCGCCCGCGCCGTGGCTCATGTACAGCAGGGGGTACTTCTTGCCCGGCACGCTGCCGTACTCGGCGGGCAGGTAGATGCTGAAGTCGTGCACGTCGGGTGCCGGGTGGATGGAGCCGGGGCTCGTGTAGTTGACCGTCTTGACGGTGCCGCGCTCGCCCTCGGGCGCGGACAGGCCGTAGTCGAAGTCGACGGGGGTCGCGTCCGTGGTCAGCTGGAAGGCCGGGTCGAAGGGCACCTGGAAGGTGGAGGCGACCTGGTCCTCCTCGGTGTTGCGGAAGGGCGGCAGCTCCGGGTCGACGAACAGCTTGCCCGTGTCGATGGTGCAGCGCGGCGCGTAGTCGCAGTCGACCAGGTAGGCGAACGAGTAGACGCCCGAGGGCAGCGGGGTCGTGAAGGTCCACTCGCCCGACTCGTCGGCGGACGGGACCATCTCGTACGGCCACTCGTAGTCCTCGGGCGGGAAGGTGGCGATGTAGAAGTCGCCGGCCTTGTAGTCCTTGGGGTCGTACAGCGCGCTCGACCGCATCGTCGTGTGGAACTGGTCCGTGAAGGGCTGCAGGCCGCCGCCGATCAGGATCCGGTTCGCGCTCGCGTTGGTGTACTTGAAGTCCACCTCGTACCCCGTGGGCGCCGTGCCCGTCTTCCGGATGGTGACGGACCCGGCGGCCAGGGAGGCGCCGAGGGCGAGGGCGGTGAGGGCTGAGTAAGGCGCCATCATGGTGGTGTAATAGCAGCTTGTTCTCCGATGAGCCTGGTAAGTGTCTACTGCTCGAGACCGTCCGTGAAGATCAACGGATTCCAACTCAGAAGAACCCAAGACTTCCGGCTCCTCTTTATACACGTGCCCGGGACCGCGCGGGTCGGCCGCTCAACTGAGACATAGCCGACCCGGGGGTTTCTTTTTCCCTCTTTCTCCTCATCTGAGAGCCACGATGCCATACGACACTACGGAGCACCGTAGCCACTGGCCACACCGCATCATACCACGATCCAACCACTGCCTCGGCACCGCCTTTCACCGACGATGAGCCGAACGGCACCCCACGATGCTGCATCATGACGACTTCGTTTTTGACAAGATTTCCTCTCCGTCATCTCCCATCGCGAGCTGGTGTCCAATTCGAGTCGATTCTCCAATATGCCAAGTCGATGGGGGACCAGGTCGGAGCGGTCGGAGTGCTGTTATATCGGGGTTGTGTAGGGGAGGCATTTTCAGTGGCCAGGGAAAATGACTAGAACCCCTGTCCGGGATGCAAGACACACCGGCAAATGACCTGGATGCTGACCAGTCTACTAGTCATGACGACCACATCTATCGATTTCCTCCCCGCATTCTCCCCACATACCGCTCTATCGGGTCCGTCAGCTGTCCTCCGGCGCCTATTACGGCCATGAAAATCTGGGGTTTGGGTTGCAACTGTCCACTTCTTCTCACCATAAACAGCAGACTCGGCGAAGGCTTGACTGATCGATCTCTGCAGCTTCCTGTGCCCGACATGTGATTTTTGAAGTGCCGTTCTATGCTTGTTTGCTTGCCGAGAGTCAGATGAAAGAAATTTCAAGGGTTATTCCACCAATCAATGCGTACGTAAGCGTCGTGAGGCAATGGAGGTGCTTTGCCGCATAGCGCCCTCCTCGGCATAATAGAATAGTAGACGTGAGTATTCCATTATATACTAGCAAAGGAGAAGATTCCTTCACATACGACCATATCCTGCTGAATACTAGGGATCCCGTCCGCTCTCCCATATATAAGCAGCAGAGAGCCGAATTAGTACTAGGGTCGGTGACGACCTGGGAATCCTCGGTGTTGTATGTTTTTTGTCTTTTTGGGATTCACTTAATCAATCTTATGCCTAAAACGAGCTTGTGAAAGCCAACTTCACGAACGTCTGCAACAGTAGCTCGTCGTATGTCGCGGGCGTCTTTTTACGCGAACTGCAATGAGAAAAGCAGCTGCGAGCGAGGCTGAGCAAGAATTCAAGGGCTGCCACGCCTTGGCAAGGGTTAACACCTTGTCCTACCCCTATCAGGCTCACAAGTCCCCAGGTAGCTCGACATCATCAGTAGTGAATGGGGGTCTTTCTTGGATCAAACCCGATCAGTTGGTTAGCCAGGAGTGTGACATCCGAATGTGCTGACAAGCAAAATTTACATTGAAGTTCCTCTATCTAATCTATCCGACCCCTTTATCTAGTTTGCTGCCGCAATTTCCACTGAGTCCAACTCAACTAAGAGCCTCCAATCCCCAGGACCAAGCAAACCAAGATAATGTGCAATGTAACCAACTATTCTGTGCAGACGGCAACCTTGATGGCACCGAACAGGTCTCCTGCTTTGAGCGGCCCGCCAGCCGCTGACAAGGCGTCGAAGACGGCGCCGCACGCGTCCTTTGCCTCGGACGTGCTGATGGAGACCTTGTACAGGGTGTTGGGGTCGCCGTTGTCGTAGTTGCGCCGCAGCGAGACGTAGCCGGGAATGGTGTAGTTGACGGCGGGCAGGAAGCCGCAGCCGGAGCTGGTGCAGTCGCTGATGGTAGTGTCCTCGGTGTGCATCGAGCCCTTGATGAACTTGCCCACGATCTCGAGGATGTTGCCGTGGTTATCGTCCGAGTTGTCCCCGTCGATCTTGATGCAGTGCGCGACATTGCACTTCTCCGTGCCCACGTCACAGCCGTTGCTGTCGCACGCATCCAGCACCGAGTCCACCAAGTCATTAAAATCTTCCGCCTTGTAGCCCGACTTGGCCCGCACCGTCTCCGTCATCTCCGAGTTGTGGTCGGCATTGGTCTGGAAGGCGGTGGTGACACCGTTCAGCGCCAGGAGCGACCAGACGATAATGGAAAGCATATTTGCTGGCTGTAATGAATATGATGTCTGATAACAATACGAGCAGGGTGGATTGGGTGATAGCACTGAAGTATGCAGAAGATTTCGCTTCTTTCAGTGTTGATGGACTTTCACCCTTATTTATATTTGATCCTGACATCCTGATATCGACCGACTGTCAAAACCCAGGGGCAGTCGCAAGCTCTACCCAGCTGCCTAATAGCCTTACCTCATTCAGCTCATAAGCCCTTCTTCCTGATACAGCAGCAGATCGGCAGCATAAACGAGACCTGCATACTATGTATTCCAATTTAAGAACCCGCCATAATGATCAACAGTCAAATCGTTATTGTCGTAAAACTGGCCGCTCACAGCAATTCACTCTTTGTTGTCTGCCTTGTCAGGTGGGACATGACGTCTGATCACTGACACTGCTACCGCCTCCTTCTGCAGTCATTGCTATCAATAGATGTTTAGGGGTGGTTAAGTAATATATGATGCTGATTGCATTCCATGACACCCTTGACTCAAATGTCCAAGTACCTTGCAATATGCCCATCGAATCTTACACTGTTGGGTATGGAATTCCCTCGTTAAGGAGACGCTGCACCCTGTTTTCATAATATTCAAATAATATTCAAAATAATACCTTCGTTTTGACGTATAGACAAGTATCTTCATCAAGCGATCACCCGATTCTCCCACGTCAGAGTCCCCTCTCCGTATATTGACTTGGTGTCCTCGTTTGAGCAATTCAGATGTCTTGTCAAATTCCATGGTAGAGGACCCCGAGGAGGATATTAGAACGTGAAAAATCCTAGTGGCATGATTGGTCCTTCTTACGAACCTCTTACGAGCTCGTGGTACTCGATGAACTCATCTCCACACCATTGTTACGAGCCTTATATGCGTCATCACGTATTTGCCTCCTTCGATGCCATCAGATGGCTCGTTTGCAAGTGCGAAGGTCCTGGAAGATGCGGATATGTCCTGCCTCATTCTTGGTATTACAGATGAGGAATAAAGAAATGGAAATATGACAGGTCATTCTGACATGACTGGCCTTTTCTCAGGTCTTCAATACTTATCATGTAGCAAGAGTTTCCGTACATACACCCTCGAAATAGCGTCTCTAGCATCACCATTGTTGTGCTGAATGTACCTACCGTCATGAGGCGCCCTATATTCTGATGCCAAAAGTTTGGTGTGTGGTTTTCATCACAAGCGGGCTTCAACGCGGCAGACGTCATGGGGGCAGCGTTCAGCCTCATCATCGCCTACGATTTCGGGCACGACTGTGGCATATATCCTTCATCTTCAGGAAGATGGCCATTGTGCGGCATCGTGATACAGTTCATCTTTATAGCTGCCAGCCTCCCCTCGATGAACATTTTCAGGGGCCAAGATTAACGGCGTTGCCGCCGCCTATCGTATGGCAGGGGAGTTAGAGGACAGAGGGACGAATCTCAGGAAGATGTATGCGCTCGCATACATCATTCCAGATCAACATCGAAAAGAGTGTATGATCAAGGCACAGTTGTACCTACTGTCATGAAAAAAAGGTACGAAGCGGGCCACAAATGAGATTGAAAACACTGTCTTCAGCTTCAGAGCGTAAGCCCAAGGCAAGAGGCTTCGCAAACCGAAGTATCTCATGTCACATGATTTGCCACAGTTTTTCATGGACCCAGAGAGCTCGTTCGGCATGTTACTCATATCGCAACCCGCATTGATAGATCTGGCCAGTCCCAGCTGCACAGCAGACTAGGTGACTCGCCAATCTCTGGAACCAACCGAAAATTTGTTCCGGTGCCAACCCAAAAGCCCCACGACCCCAATCTTCAGGAGAGGAGGGCCTGTTATTCGGAGCAAACCAAAAGTCATGCGAGTATCACTGGACCGGACGCGACAAACCTGATCGTGGGACCTATTCAGGAGAGGTAGAGGGGCCCCTCGGAGCAATCTGGGATCGCGGTACTCTAAAGCAGGGACTTCTGGGGCAATCAGGGGTCTTGGAAGTGCTGCTCAACCTGATGCGATAAGAAAAGCGTGGACCAGACTATGTTGATGTTCCTCCGAGATAAGTCAGCATCCGTCTTTGTGTGGAGAGCCGCGGTAGCGGAGGCTGCTCCGACGCCCACTACAGCCCCAGAGCAGCCAATCGTGGACGTCCTGGTACTATAAACGGGAGCTGCAGGAGTGAATACATTGTAGAAGAGGCGGGAGAAGGGATGAGGACTGGGTAATCAAGACTTACCATGATCAAGGGGCTTGCTCAAATGACAGCGTGTCGATAAGCGGTGGACTGGGAAGAACTGTCTGTGTAAGTCGACAGGTCCTGGTATTTATATTGTCCGACTTCCTGGTCATAGGTCTTCATGATGTCTACTTTCTGCATTCAATAATCAATCCTTAAGTTACGGACGACCGTATGAAGACCACGCCATCGTAGGTACTTTCTCATACGACGTTTAGAAGTCAAGTTCTCTTCGGTGATGGAGAGCAATTATACCATCGTACCGGACGCCTTTGGACCATGAAGGGCTGAGCTCCTCTCTTTAGGAATAACCAAAACCTATCTGATGTTGAGCCATCCTCAGATCATGGCCTCAACCGCTGCCCTGGGCGTGAATCTCCATCTCACCCTGCTCATGCCCTACGAGGCCGAGCAGTTCATGTACAGGCTCCTCGGAGGGCTCTTAGTCTCTTGGGTTGGCTATTTCTTTTTCCAGCTCGTACTGGGTTTCTCGATTCTGAGTTCCGTCTTCCGGGTCCTTGTGGTCTCCGGCAGCTTATACGTGGGGATCTTCGTCTCCATCGGCATCTACCGGCTCTTCTTCCACAGGCTGCGCGGGTTTTCTGGCCCTCTGGCGGCTGGACTCACCAAGTTTTACTCGGTCTCCCAGGCTGCGAAGACGGTACAATACCACAAAGATGTGGCGCGTATACACGAAGAGTACGGCGATTTTGTACGAACAGGTGAGTGCCACCAAAGACGAACCCCTGAAGGGGTGAAAGACGACAGTTTGCGGACTAACACGATTTTACTTCAACTCCCAGGCCCTCGAGAGCTGTGTATCGTGCGCAGGTCAGCAGTTCTGATATATGGTCCCAATTTGAAATGTCGCAAATCGACCTGGTATGAACAGGTCAACACTGATAAGACATGTACTTCCATCAACATGATCCGTGATGGCGACAAATATCGACGAAGACGACGAAGCTGGGACCGGGCTTTCGCTATTAAGGGTATGCATGTTCCAGTATGCGTGATAGAAGACAATTCTATCTGTCTGCCCGTTTATCCTTGCTAACTTAGGGGTTTACACAATATATATAGTGCTTCAGGGATACCTACCGCGAATCACGGAACCCGGTCGACGAGCAGTTCGTGCCCGGCAATACCGCCGTCTTCGTCCCGACCCAGCTCGTTCAGACGGACGAGCGGTACTGGCCGCGGGCCCGGGAGTTTCTCCCCGAGCGGTTCAGCTCCAGGACAAATGTTTGCGCTGCGGGCCGAAGATGCGCCTCTCCTGCCCTTCACGCTCGGTAAGTAGAGCTGCGCCCACGCCGTTAGACAGAACACACTACACTACCTAACTAAACCACGGTATATGTCAACCACCCTAGATATGGATGGCTAACCAATACTTTGCGGTACACCATACAGGATTACACTCATGTCCCGGCAAGAATCTGGCGTGGATGTCCATGCGCACCACCCTCTCCAAGATAGCCCAGCACTTCGGCCTCTCTTTCGGCCCGGGCGAGGACGGCCACCACTTCGACGCCGAAGCGTTGGGCTGCTTTACGATGGCTGTTGCTCCGCTGATGGTGCGGTTCATCAACAGAAGCAGGCCATCGTCATGAGTGCGACGGCAAGCATACACACACACACACACACAGGCCCCTCATCGCGGAGTAGTATGCAGCGTGTGTTGGACGTGGTGACGAAGTTGGCCTTCCGATAGGTCTGTATATACTTGCAGCTGTGCAAGGGAGCACTCTGCTACATACTTCATCCATCCGAATGTATGCTGATATGTTATGTACATACATGCATAGATGAATAGTATTTGCGGTGTCAATGACCTCACAAACGGCTTGGCCCGCGTTCCAGCTACATGGCTACCCGTGGATTACTATTAACTCACCTGCTACTTCTTATTCTACTTCAGTCAATGGATTCGTATTGTCTTGAACGGGTCGAGTTGGATGATTATCCCATCTCCAGACGCGCGAACCGTAGCGGATGCCTCGCTACGAAAAAGGTTTGCTCGAACAGCGTCGCAGCTGCCAACGCTGCAGCTTGTCGCCTCGTGATAAGTTGCCATGTCATGTAAAGTAAGCGAGTGTATAACGCCATTGGCCATATGGGAAAAGCGAATGCCACCCCTACTCGCCTCGATCGAGCTCTTTGCAGGACTGACGTCAATATTGATTGCCTATACTGCGACAAGGTGCCTCTTTCGGTATACAAGTGCATGCTTCGGTGCCTCCCTTACTTCGCTGCTGTGAGCCCCTATTGGACACGATAGCAAAACGTCCATTTGGTCGCCGTTTAGACATCTGAATATAACCAACGAGGTCGTGATCGGTGCTGGAATTAAGAACATATGACTTCTTTGATGCACGCGGTGTAGGCGGTTATCCGACGACAACGTCCCAACACTTGATGGGGGTAGAAATGAAGGGAAGCGGCGACTGGGAGGGCCTGGGCGTGCCTTCCTTCGACTACAAAAGGCTTGAGAACCTCGCGCATGGAAACGCCAATTTCGAACGCCCATCTTCCTCGGACCATACCTACCTAATCATAAACCTCTTAACTCTCATCTCGCCCATTAGACAGGTACATCCTTCAATACCAACTCTCCAATACCAGCTTTTCGCAGACCACTACCATCATTACCATGAAGGTACATCCCCTCCTCCTCCAGACCCTCTTCGTCCGCGACCGCTAGCATAGATAGCTAACACACGCGCACATACGGACAGGTGTCCCTTGCCATCACAGCTCTCTCCGGCATCGCTAGCCTGGTCTCGGGCGGTCCGCTCAAAGACAACAAGCGCGACGACACCATGGTGCCCCTGCGGATCTTCCCGAGTTCCCAGCAGGACTGTTTGTACTACATGTACTGCAGCCGATGCGATGCAGACGATGCTACCTGCGATGGCAACGGCAACATCGTGCTGAACAACCCAGACTGTGCTGGGGACTGCTACTGTCAATTGGTGTGCCCTTGAAGTGTAATGTGGGAGGCGGAATCCGGATTGGATGCACCGTTTTGACGCCAATGACGTTTCTTGGTGTTTGGTTCTGTCATCATGGGATGTTACGGATTTAGCTATCGGTGGTTCTGTGATTAGGTAGACATTGGGCTGGGACGCTCCTTTGGTAGTATTCTGGTTTTGCGGGTTGCATTGCTGGAGGAGATGCCTTACATGCAACAGCTGTCTCTCTCTTGCTGTCTTCGTAGTGACGTCTCAATAGAGCATACACTGCTACTTTTCAGTTAGTCTGGCTTCCCTGATGGTACCCGGCCTTTTGCCACTTTGATTAATAAGGGGGAAACATACGCTGTGTGACAAGTTATCTAACCAACGGATTTAAATCAACCAGGCCATCAAGCAAGACGAGTAGGAGCATCGCTTCTTCTTTGATATCACTGTACATGGAGTGATTCGGGACTTCAAAGAACATCCACGAGCGAAAGGCTAGAGGTTACTTACCCCCCGGCTTGGACTTTCACATGGGATTCTGACTCCTATATGCCCTCACAAATTTCCAAACATCTACTCCGACTCCGAAGGTGACATCTTCCACGTCGCGGCCCCGTAACCGATCGGTCCCTTCGACATGCAATACTGTGCTAAGAAGAAGATACGGAGCATCACGCTCGGGGCGGCGCCCTCCTTGAGTGGTACAGCATGGCAGTCTCCCAGCAGCAAGCCTGCTAAGACCAGAGTGTCCATCTCAGCCTGAGGTAGTCACTGCAGTTGCATCGTTTCTATTGGCCCAGTTTAGAGATTTGGAAGAGTCGCCAGTTGATAGGGGTCGACGGGGCTACTTGGAGTTCACGGTATATATCTTACAGAAACACCATGAAGATATAGAGCTGGGCCGTGCTCCTACTGTCATCTTGTAGCACCAACATTGCATTACTGAAGACACCGTATTATTCTGGAGAGAAATTGTTGTTAGATGCACTCGGGGCTGTGGGTGTTGGTCGTCTTGAAGACGAGAGAAGCCTGAGGAAAGAATGACCTCGAAAGAAGTTTAGCAGGTCGTTTTCTCGTGGTACTATGCATGTGCAAACCAAACTATCGTGTAAGTAAGTCCCATGCTCAACTTCACAGCCCCAAATGGCATGGATGAGGTTGGATTCCTGGGAACAAATGGTCCACGAAGGGGAAGGCTCAATATCCCAGTTCATTGCTAGGTTTATGCATGCATGCACGTATTCCGCTTGTTTGTTCTCATCGTGTGCCAATGCCGCTTCCAGAGAGGCAAACGGCGGCTGGCATATGGAGACGGAAGGATGCCATCATCATCCTCATCAGAGTTACGGGAAAGGGGATGACAATGACCCGCCTTGGGTATCACAAGCAAGCAAGGAAGATGCAGGATCGTAAAAGAAAACACGATCATCCGGATGGGGGACCCAGCACTCCCGAGACCAGACCTCGGCATGGCTCCTGCACCCTTGACCTGCCCACGCCACATGGGCGGACAAGACACAATCAAATAAAATGGGATCAAGGAGCCTGCCTGCTACGTTTCGAGGCGGTTTGCCTGCATTTTAACAAGGGAGGGAGTGGATGATGTGCTGGATCTGATTTTCTCGGCCCGTCGTACCAAATCCAGGGGCTGAAGTAGCGAAGCAAACAAGAAAACCCGTCCAAACAACTAGGTATCGTCATCACAAGCACACTCGATGCCACATGGAATGGAGGCCAAATGCATAAATACTGCACACAGCCTTTCTCATGTGACCAATCAATGATGCTAACCCCTGCCTCTGTAGCTCTCGGCTCGCTCGGGCAGGGAGAAGGATGGATGCGAAGCAGCAGGAAAAGTAGATTTGTGGTATAGCCACATCTTCGTTACGTCCCCGTAACTGCAGCAGAATACGACAAATTTGATTAGAAGGGGGAGCGCCTGGGCGTTTGTTATAACGGTCTGTGAGGTAGTATCCAGGGGCAGATGGTGGTGGTGGTGACTGATGATGGTGGTATGATTGATAATAGCGAGAGGCAAAGAGTGGAAGAAGGAAGAAACGCAGCGAGCCACCACGACAACAACATTCCGGGGATGGGCGTCAAAATATGCACCGTGCCATCCAATCCAACCGTTTGTTACCCATGTTTTCAGAGGAGCAGGAATCAATTCCGCATCAAAAACTCTGCGGATGTAGTATGTGTGTAGTGAAAGTCCGGAGAGAGGCCGTTGCTGTCGAAATAAACTATGTGTACCTGCCTGCCTGGGATGTAAGTTTACCTTGAGTACTGAACTTTCAACCATTTCTCGGACAAGGCGAGCTGCTCCTCCAGTCAAATCCAATTAATCCATCTGTCGCCTTACTTTCACCGCGTCCGCCTGTGCCTGAGTGGCAAGTCAGCTCTTCCTCTTCTTTTTCTCAGCTGGGAGCCGGATTGAACGTTGATTTGCCAATGGGCTGCATGCGCCCAAATGACGACGAATCGCTTATCTGTTGCCTCTTGCGCTCCCCTGCAATGGATTTTCCCCAACACATAAGTGAACGGTAAAAATAGGGAAGGCAAAAAAATTTAAAAAAAATTGTATGTTCGCCGCCACCATCGCCATTCACCCAAGATTGGAGTGGACGGCAGAAACTGGCGGTCGTTTGCACACCCGTCAAACAGTGGCTGCAGGGGCAAAACATGGGCTCACGGGTCGTTTGATGACCGGCCACGAGATATATCGGATCACATACGAGGTACTCGCAAACACACCAGAAACCCGAGCCGAGGATGCTTGCTTACACAATGGGCGCTGTTACGGTATTGTCCGTACACCAACCAGATCGACGCTTGAATGCGAATGTCGGAGTACTGAAACTTTGAACGGTTTTGCTTGTTGATGAGTGAGCAAGCCAAGGTTGGCCGCTTGCTTGCTTTCTTTCGATGCCCGGCAACGCCGCTTTCGCTGCGTAGGAGCCTGTCTGTCTTATTACCATTCTGACCGGCGTATTATAGTAATGAGCGAGTAAGTATGAGGCGGACATATACGGGCGGCGGCCGAGACCAAAAGCAACAACAAAGTACTTGCATATACCGCATTTATCCAGATCACCTCATCCATGCTGCCGCTCACTTCTCACCACCAACCAAGCATGGAAGTAAGCAGCCAAGCAGGCCCCCCTGGGTTTCGAAAACCTCCGTAAAGAAAATATCATTTAATGACTCCTGCGACCGGTATGCGGATTGCACGATATGACATTTCACACGCATATACTGCGTATATGTTGTGCGCCTCACTGTGCATGAGACATCACTTTCACGCCACTTGACGAGGGTAGCAAAACTCGGGGAAAAATAATACTGAGCGTAATAATAATAATAATAATAGTAAGAATGGCTGCGAGTATGCAACAGTCACAATGCAGCAGTATCGAATTAGAACCAATGGCGAACGTCTTTCTATTGGATATCTCGGGATGCCACACCAACACCACCACACCTTGCTCGGTGCTTTGCGCGCGCACTATGGGCAGACGGTTCGAATTCCCCCGTCACCCCTGAAAAACACACGTAACGCAAAAAAGCAAACCACCGTTTGAGCCGTGTGCCTAAAACACCACGATACAAAAGAAAAATTAAACTTCCTTCTTTGGCCACTGGACTGCCACGAAGTGCATCTGCATATCACCACATCAAGAGATGCCACGGTGGGCGGAAGCAAGGTCCAAACTTTCTTTGACTTTAGGTGCCCGAAGGATAGTCTGATGCTGGCTGCTCCTAAAACCGCCCCAACGCCGCATTGCCATCCGCAATCAGCAGCGTCGGGCCAGAAAAATAAGCTGATCTTCGCCTCCGTGCCAAACAAACGGAATAGAAGAAAGAAAAAAAACAAGAATAAAATAACAAAAAAAGAGGCACCGAGTCTCCCAAATCTAAAATGAGAAGCCAGGTGTCAGAAGCTGCTGGTATTGCTTGGCCTCTGATGTGTGCTCAACCCCGTCGTAGAACCGTGTACTCCTAGAACCCCGATGTAATGCAAGTTTGTGAAAATGAAATTCTGCTCTTTTTCTTGGGGTGCCAGAACTGTAGCCAATAATGCGTCATTAAAGTCGAGTAACTTGAGGGTATTGATGTGCGTGATACGAAATAATTCAAGCTCGTTGGATGCCTCCGTTGGGTATTAGTAGTAGAAATGATGTGCTGTGCCCGCCCCCTGTGATCGCCTGGATGAGTGGTAGAAATAAAGGCCGGATGGTGAGTAGTAGTCCTTGGACTCTCTACTGCGTTAAGGAGTCGCCCATTTCCGTATCGACGTAATCGCCGTCGTAGACGAGCGATGACCATACTCGCCAGTGAAGGAGTCCGAGATGTGTCAACCTAGTCGCCATATCTTCGATCCCACCTTCTTCGCGGGCTTCCCGTGTTGAGCTCTCACTGGCGTCGCGCTCCATAGAATGATCTCTTGATCCCTCCCAGGCTCGGCTCGACCCGTTGATGCGCCCTCCAGTGGCAACCGAGAATAAGCCGACGCCCGTCAGAGGCTTCAGGTCCCGCACACGCTGCTGAAGCTCGGCGAGCAGCTTGTCGTGGAAGTGACGCTCGACCTCTTGGAACACCTGGGACTCAGGCTCGCAGAGATGTCGTTCAAGTTCGTCCTCGAATTGTAACAGGACGTCGGACGGTGCGTCGGTAAAACGGAAGATCTGGAGCGCCAGGGAGTCCTTCATCGCCTTCCACTTTTGCGCAGGCCTCGAGCTACTGGGTGATGTCTGCAGCAAGGCCACCAAGGAGCTGTGCAGGTTTTTGACTTTGTCCGCGCGTCGGCCACCGCGGAGATAGAATTTGTAGGCAGAATCATGGATGAGCGAGGGGAAGAGCTAGCTGATCCGGCTGAAGAGAAGACCAGACTCGATGGCCTGGAGGTAGGGGGTGTATTGAAGTTGAAGCTGGAAGCATCGTCGTCGCTGCTCGAGGAGATGAAGCCCGACGGATCTGACATGGGCGTTGCAAGGAACGGCGTGGAGATGCTCGAGATGGCGCCGTGGTTTCGGTACTTCCTCTCCAACTCTTCGTAGAGACGCATGCAAATCTCCAGGTTGATGTGGTCAAGCATGTCGGCGCGGAGCTTGAACATCCGCTCCTCATCGAACAGGAATGTGTTTGGGAGCTGTTCCATGGTGGAGGGCAGGATGAGTTTGGACAATGCTTCGAAGAAGACAGCCATCTCGCCGAAAGCCGCCTTGGATTCCTGGCTAGGCAGGAGCTCATGACAGGCGACAGCATACCAATGCTGTGCTATCTGAGGGTCCAGCTTGTTGCTCTGAATCTTCTTGTAGAAAAAGCGCTTCTCAAATTTGACCGTGTCCTCGATCAGGATTGGCCGGAGGCACCGGATTTGGTGGTTGGCAACATCCAGTTTCATTGCTTCCAGCACACTCAGGAGACTCCGCATTCCTTGCACAAGCTCCTCCATGTCATTGGTCCGGTTGCCGTTGGTTAGCTGGTTGTACATCTCATCCACCCATTCGTCCCTCATAGGGGCGCAGTGTGATTTGAGCACACCAGAGAGCCACGAAGCCAGCTTTTCCAGATCGGCAATGCCTCTGTGGAACTGCTGCATGATCAAATCCACATTGAGTCCCTCGTCCAAATACACCCGGTCACGAGAGGGGACTAGGGTTTGGATGATTTCCTTCACCGCCTTCAGCAACACCGGGAGACACCAACCCTGGCCCTGACCATAACGTTGCTGGAACAGTACAGGGTCTGCGACAAACTGCTGTAATTGATCACGCAGACTCGTCCAGAACTGATCTGCCTTGACTTGCTTTCTCCTGCCCTTCTCGCCGTCCAGGTTGGGTCGGAAGTGCAGCTCGGGGTCAAAGTTGATATCGTGGCGTAGCTTGGGGTTGTGGATGATCTTGTTCACGTCGAGCTCGCTGAGCGTTGTTTTCGTCACAGGCGGCTCGAGCCTCTGGGATGCAGCCGGGGGCCCGGCTGGGCTTCTCTGGGGTTTGCGAGGCTCGTTGCTTCTCGGGAGTCTGCTCTGTAAGTTCTCGGATGCGTTGGACCCGGACGACGGATTCCGTGATAAACCCCCATTCGGCCCTCCCATCCGGCGAGGGTGATCGTTCTGGGAGAACTGGGTCGGCTCCTCCGTCTCTGTGCTGGGCGTCTCCGGTGCTCCCTTCTGCTGCTGGATCTGATCGTCGTGTGTGTTTGGGCTGGGCTCCGAAAGCCGTCGGTGATTCCGCTCCATGCCACTGTCAATGCCTTGGTCGCCCATTTTATTTTGTTTTTGATTTCCTTCCCACTTCCGTCAACGGATTAATTCCACCCTTCCTTAATCGCGATCTGGATCAATTGGGGTTTCTCAGGATTGTGCGTGTTGTACAGTACACCCGATTGTGGCCGGAGTTGTAGTTGCCAAGACTGGCGTGTAAGTGGAAATGGTCGAGGGACAGAAAAGGAGAGTGGCTATTGAGCCAATGACGGCGGGTTAGCTACAGTTTCTATACGACAAAGGGCAAACGAGCAAGTCAAGGCAGTAAAGTTCTACAGGGAGTCTCGTGAACAAAACAGGCTCGGGTGTTTGCAGATGTTGTGCAGGTCGGTGTCCCGGTTGTGATCCGTAGTTGTCCGCAGCACCTAGCAGCAAGCAGCCCGACGTGGAAAACGCAGTGGCAGTTTGCCTGGTGCGGGAAGCGAGCGGGAAGTCGCCTGGTTTGTTGTGGTGCTGTGTTGTGTTGGGGCGTTATACGACTTTTACTTACACATGCAACTGATCCCCGTCAAATACGTCGGTTGAGCTTTTTTGCGAGTTGCGACTGCGATGCAAACCAACTGGGCTGACGGACAGCTGGTGCGGCTGGATGCGTGCAGGAGAGGATTCCTTGAAGGAACGACTTAGACAAGGCAAGGAATGTCCTTTAATCGCCAGAAAAGAGCGTGAGCAGCCAATGTATGTATATAGCTGAGAACGGCCAGCAACAAAGGGAAGACGGACAGCTCTCTGCACAACAACGGCAAGGGAGGAGCCAGGAGCAAGAATATACTCGGCGGCAGTGCAAGTCGGTCGGGTTACGGCGTTTTAAAAAGCCAGCTCGTTTTCACCGCTGCTAAAAGTAGTAGCAGGCCAAGTAAGCGTCGGGGTTTGGGGGGTTTGGGGCGAGGAGTCGGCAGGGAGAGAGAGAGGGGCGGCTCCCAATGTTATGGAACGGAGATAAAAGGAGATTGTAATGATTGAAGTAGCAATGTATGTACAGCAACAACAACAGTCAACAACTTCTTCTTGATCGCAAAGGAGAGAAAATAGAAGGGAAAAAAGAGCAACAGAAAGAAGTCGCAAGTGGCAGTCTCGGTTCCTAAAGAAGCAAATCAAACAGGGCCCCAAAAAGGCAAATTAGAACGTACATACGGTACCCACGGGCTTGTTTAAGGGGTGTGGGCATTGTATTGGGGTGGGAAATGAGGAAATATGAAGCATTGAGACTTCAATGCGCCTTTGCACCCACACCTCGCCCATTGCCATGCCGGTCGTGGCTTGCGGCCCAGGGAGTCTGGGAGTCGGGGGAGCCTACTAGGAGCCCAGGAGTCTACCTAGGAGTCTGGCTAGGAGGAGTCTACCTAGGAGGAGTCTGGGATCTAGCCTACTGGAACTCAAGACCGGGACTGGGTCTGGGGGTGTTAGGGTGTTAGGGTGTGTGTGCGTACCTGTGTATTGTTTGGTGTGTGCGTGTGTGCGTACCTAGGTATGTGTGTGTGTACAATTATAGTGCGGCATACCATACCATACATTGACATGGTCGCATGGATGGATGAGATAACATCTTCCCTCGTCCAGTCCCAAAAAGTCAGGTAGCTTTGCTCCCGCCAACCACCCATGGACGGCCCCAAAAACGCTCGGAACGTGGTACTGAGGTAGTCGCAGTCGCAGTCGCAGTCGCAGTAGCAGTAGCATGTACTTACTTACACTACACTACTACACTTGCATTTTGCTACGCGACCAAGCAGATCCTCGGTTTGAGAGAGACGGAGAGACGGAGAGAGAGGGAGGGAGAAAATACACCCTCCCCTTCCTTCTCCCCCTCCGTTCCGTCCTTCTGCGCGCGCGGATGAATGATACCCAGTGAGTGGCCAGTGGCCCCGTTCCTAGCCTAAGCTGAGATCTAGCGAGCAAGGCGGGCGGGCACCTTGACACACTTTGGTTGAGCACCAGCGCCTACTACTACGGGTACCGGGGAGGGGGCTCTCGGGGTCCAGTTCCATCGCCACGTTAAAGAACTTGAGACGGTGGTTGCGAAGGGCGGCGTGGACGAAGATGAGTGGGCATTCGGGTTCGAATAGCGAGTCGCGACTCATCAACCAGGCCAGTTCCATCTGCAGGCGTCTGCTAGTCCTTCTTGTCGGTCAAAAATTGGCTACAGGGCGAGGTCGACTACTGCTAGGCGATCAGCGGTGACCAAGACCAGCAGCCAATATACAATACATAGTGCAAGACTGCAGTATGTAACCTCGTCCCAGGGGCCACCCATCACTAGCTGACTGAATTGTTATGATGATACTATTGGGTGTCCTGGTACATATCTGGCCATGTGTGACTACACCTCATGTACCACCTACACACATCCTCTGATTACCGTAAAACATTGTGCGGCATGCATGGGCATGGTGATGTTATTAGGTCGCATTCTCGCTCCCTTCAATCCACAAATGCATGCCTCTCTACTCTCGACTTCCAAGGAAGCGGGAAGCAAATATATTTCTCACTCTCCCTCCCCCCTCCTCCAATACATACCCAATTTGCCCATGTGCGCTCACCCATCGCCGTCATGAGATGAGGCCTGTATGTACCCGTCCACCCGGGTCAACTTTGATAGAGGAGCGACCTTTGCTTGGCTGTTTGGAGGGACTGGCGACTGGGACTAGCCACCACCCCCAACCCTGCCCTTTTTCTTGAATTGTGCTGACCTGACTTCCATTCCCAGCACAGCTCGCCAGGTACCCAGCCCGTCTTTAATTAGCACGAGTGGGTTTGTGGCGTTGTCCCCTGCACAGGTTGGACCTTCGTTTTCAACGCCAGAAGCAGAGAAGGGAAAAAGAACAAAAATGTGGGCTTGTTTTGGGGAGGGGCAAGGATCGGAGAATCAAACGAAGGTCTGAAGCGGTAGCCCCCCCTGCCTCGACCATCTTGACCTCTTCTTTTCTTGCATGGCGCATACCGCATACCGCATACCGCATACATACCGCAACTTGCAACCGTAGCAATCCTTGCGTGGTGCGGTGCACTCCCACGAGGTCGCATCACCGTGCAGAGCAGAGGCGGAAGAAAAAGAGGCCGCCTGCTCAGGCCGGCAGGCGGCGGCATGGAACGAGGTAAGGTAAACAGATCCGCCAGGAATCATACACGAGGGGCTCATCGCCTACCCAACATACATACATACCTACATAACCCATACCTAACCTACACCTACACACACCGTCAATGATACAGTACGTAACCGCTTGCTTGGTCCGGATCCTGGGCGCGGACGGGATTCGCTCCTGCGCATTCCCAACTCTATGGGTCTGGATGCAAGGATGAGTTGGCTGGCAGCTGGTTGGGAAAAGATGAAATTCCTCAACGGCTGCAACTGCTGTCATGCCAATGCCACCCTCGTCCCTCGTCCCCCGTCGTACCTCCGTGGGTTAGGGATGGATCAGAGGTGCATTCAGTCAGTCAGGTCAAGTCAGCAGAATTGGTCCGGGCCTACTATAAAAACGGACCCAAAACCACCATTGATTAACTGGAGCCGGAAAGACCCTGCATAAAACGGAGCTGAAAGCGACATCCAATCTGCGACTCGCAGTCAGCTAATAATGACACTCTATATGCAGCGCCGCGGCATCAGCATCACGAGAGAACCGACCAGCATCGCCGATCCACGGGCCTTGAGCGTAATGCGCGCAACTCATGCTGCTTGTGTATGCACAGGCGCTGCAGCCAGTAGCGCTCATTATGAGCACCATGCCGCAGCAATCCTATTGCCAAAGCAAAGGATGCTGTGGCTCAATTTATGCGCATGGCTGGACGCTTATGCGTTGGTATGCGCACTTGCAGTTTTCGACTGATATTGACGAGTTGATGATCCAACTTATTTTTAGGGATGTTTCCAAGTATATAACCTCCCGAGTAATGCCATCAGTCAAATGCTCCCGGACTTATCGGCGCGTCACAATATTCTACGTAAATTGCTAGCCGTGCAACACTTACACCGCAGGAGGGGTGGGTGTGCACTAAAACTACATTTATTATATATGTCTGTCTGTCTGATAATTGTGTGTGTGCGTGTGTGTGATCATTGGCTGCATGCCGATCAGACTTCATCAACAACAGCTTTGAAGCCAATAAAACACAAATCACAATATTTACCTGTCGAGGGCGATACATGCTGTCCATTCCATCATCCCAATGGGCCATGGCGGCCAGGGCGACTCGCTTGCTCAGTGCTCTCATCCGCATTCCCAAGGTGTGGCTGGCATGGCACCATCGATGCTTTTGAATGCAAGCGAGAGTTACCTTGCTATATCAAACACGGGGACGAGGCCCCCAAATCCGTCTCTGAAGGGCGAGGCGGCCGGTAGCCGGACACTCGTAACGCTTGGGTGAGGTGCTAGCTACATACATACAATGCTACCAGGTAGGTAGTAGTCATGGCTAGGTTTTGGGATGCCTTGCCTTGCCTTGCCCTTCCCGAACGCATACACCACTTTGTGACCTTTTGCATCTTCCTCCTTCTGTTCCTCTCCCTCGACAGTCCAGCCCTCTGTCGAGCTCGAACCCATTGAACGATCTGATTACCTTTGTCAGAACGTCGAGAGGAAAAGAGCAGTGGGCAGGCATGGGTGTAGCGGCCCAGTCAGCAGGGACCGTTCCATGAGTCAGGGCACGTTTGAGAGGAAGACGTTCAACGCAACCATCAGAAACCATGGCTGTATGCGTGCAGATCCCGAAAGCCCTTCCTCGCTGCCTCCGTCTTGGGTGGGTTTGGAAGTCTTCACACCCCCCTCCAGTGCCCTCTGCCCAGTCCTCTGCTGTCTGCACAGTGGCATGGCAACATGGTATTGGTCTTACCATAACGTACGGCTCGATCGGGCTTCGCGAAGGCCAATTAAACGGCGACCACCCTTGCCCTGGTGCCTGTTTCCGCATGGCCAACATGAGGCGGGCGACCCGCAAACGCAAAAAAGGTACCCGCGCCACCCACGCCCGCCCCTTGGGAATCTTCGCTGAAAATGCGCAAGGCGGGATAGCGCCTGCCAGAACCAGAACCAGACTCCTGCCGATATATTATAATTACGGTATTCGTATTGCTGGCTACCGCCCTAGGTCCTAGTCAGCGTCGTTTCCTGCTTTTCTGCTTTAGCTTGCAGACGATCTCTCTCTTATCTCTCTCGAGTCTACCCGAAACCACACATCCGGCAATTCTGGTCCCGCGGATGGATAGAGTTGACAGAGTTATTGAACCAACACAACTATTATTTATGTGTGCATATCAAAAAACAATCACAGCAGCAATAACGGCGGCGACGACGACGACAATAACAACAACAACAAAACATAACATCAACGGTAGCGACGGCAAGCACGGGTAATGTGTCACCCGGTCTTTTATTTTGTCTTTCCTTTCCTTCTCTTTGGCGGGTCGGAGATAGCCACCCTGTCTGGCCATGCGGGTTTGAAGTGACGGCCAGCACAATGCTGGGATGGTAGGTAACAACATGGGACATCGCTGTAACTGTCGCAACGGACTCCTAGCGCAAACGACCAAACGGGACTCAAGGCAGAATAATCACGAGTGACGTCTCGACAATTACCCCCGGAATAGGCGATATTCCACGGGTTACTAAGAAAGTAAGACACAAGCCAGGTATCTGGAGACCCAACAGGGTGCCCATAGTTTCTGGAACGTCGAACAGCTCGTTGGTAATACCCTCTTTCAGCTGTGCTCCGTCGAACAAGCCCTGCTGCGAGCCATCTCGTCTCGTCGTAAGGCAGGCAGGTAGGTAGGTAGGTAGAGGTCGGTAAGCAGCCTGCGTCGTCGTTCCCTCCCTTCTTGGTGCGCTTCATCATCAGCGACACAATAGTGACACATGCATCCCTTATCGGACCGGCTTGGTGCAGGATAGGATAGGCGCTGAGCGCACGGCGATATGTATGAGTTGCCATCGCCGTCACCATGCCACCTCCAGTTGCCAGTCATCCAGAAACTGCCCGCACACGCCAAGAAACTAGATGAAGCGTGGATTCTCTCCATCCATGAGTCGTGGATCCTAGCCCAGTGGTTACACCGATATATATCCTCCCACTTACATATTACCTGCATGTTGCGGTGCGGCACGTTTGAGCTTATCAGACCAGACAATGACAGACCGCCTTCCGCCCCATGCCCGATGCTCTCCGTCCTATGCTACTTCTCTGATGGCATCACCACACATATCGCCAACCCCATCTTGATCTGGGTCCTTGCCGCAAAGCCGTCGATGGAGAAGAGTGAGTGACGGGCCTGAAGGGCACTACCTCGTCTAAAATCGTTGAAAACTTCCGAATTGCTGCCGCCAGCCGTCCTGGCTGCAACGACATGCACGTACGGGAAAACCTAACGGAGCACACTGTCACAGCATTTGCAATACCTCATTTCTGATCAGTCAGTCTGGACAAGACACAATTCACGTTGCCCTTGGGCTCGTATGCATTGCCAGGCACAACATGCTCAGAGTGCGTATGCCTGAGCACCATCCTGCTCTGTGATACTACTGCAAGGCCGGATATCCATTCTCGCTGGGCTCTTCCCATGTTTCAACTTTGGTCCAGACGCCCCAGAACTCGCTTCACGACATCCATCCCCAAAGCTGGGTAACAGGCCGCCTTGTAGGGATACTAGAACAGGAACCCCCGGAACCTCGCAAACTTACTCTTTTAAAGCTGGCCAATCGTACTACAAGCCTTGCAGCGTGGGCAGTGTGCCGTATGCGGTAGGCAAGCGCGAGGCTGCTGCCGATAGTCTGGCAATATCGGCATCATCAAATTTTGGTCCCAAGCGCTCCCGCTTTCTGGTACTATACCCATCCTTGGAAAAGAGCATGCGCCACATCCACCGATGTTTTGAAACCTCCCAAGGCTGGCTGGCTACATTACCCCTCGCCGGCACCACTCCAGCTTGGAATCTAGTAATCGATGTATGAAGATGCGCCGGTCCAGTGAGAGTGCGGTGACTGCGCATGAACAAGGCGGGATCTCGGGCTGATCGGGGTCGCCTGTGCGAAGGAGTCGCTCTTCTGGACCGTGCGATTCGTACAATCTCCGTCCAGGCGTGGTGCTGGGCAGGGGGGCAACGGCCGCTACGAGGCATTCCAAACGCACTAGGAGAAGGAGCCATGTCATACTAACAATGACCCATCGGTGGTGCTATACTCCAGTTAGCCTGTGTTTGCGGATCAGGTGCGACGCGACCCCAAGCTCTTGGCCCCGACTTTCCCCAACAAAGAAGGAATACTTGTTAGTAGTCGACCGGAAATAGATCTCTAGCCTCCGGATCTATCTGGAGTTCCTGGACTAGGTTCATGTGATCAGAGAACGCTTCGAGCGGTCGGTTCTACGAACGAGAAACGAAACCATCGATGCTTGCATCAACGAACGCCATCCACCGGAGGGGGCAGGGCCGACTTCGCGATAGGGCGCTCTGGGCATGTTGCGGCGTCTGAGTTCGCACGACAGCTTAAACGAATGAAACCACTTTAGGAGGATCGACAGAGTGCCGTATTTTGGGCAATCGGCAAACAACTAGTAATTCACACATGCACGCCGAGCTCATGGAAGCGAGTCCTACGACATTGAGGGCTACCTTCGGCATCTCAACTAATCATTACATATAGATCAAACATCTACATAGTGCCCGGCGGCGTTCGCTGTCTACCTATTGATGCTGGCAGCCACCACCACCACCACCATCATCATATTCAAGGCCGAATGAAAGCCAGTCAGCCCACACACCACAGGGCGAAGAGATGGTGTACGAGCACCCCCAAGACGAGGCGGACTTGCACCAGAAACAATCCTATACGATATAACTGCAGTGCACCGTCGAGGGAATAGCAAGGAGATTACACCTTGGAGACCAAATGTTTAATCTAAGTGATGTTTAGTATGTAAGGACTACATGATGCGGCAGGCCGTTCTTGGTGTGCTGTGCTGTCCACGTAGGTTAGGTGTATATATACACGAATGTAGCTAAAACGTGACGCAGTCCTTTTATAGCTATCATATCATGACCATGCATACATATATACATGTACATAGCACAAGTAGCTTAAGCGAGTACACTGGGCTATGTATAATTACGAGTAGTCATCGTTGATCCAGCCGCGCCGCGTGTGTCAGCCTCGTCCGCGGCCCAACCCCCGTCCAACTAAAAATGAAGCACCCGCGTGGCCCTCCTCTAGCGCTTGGAATAATGCAGATAATGCATATCTATTTGAAATAGAGACTGGAGTCAACACCAACCAATTGCTTCGATGGCAGGTATATGAGTGTGGCTAGTATGGCTGGCGTAACTGGTGTAGCTTGGTCATGAGCGTCAACGGAATAACTGAACATCAGGGGAATAACTGTTCATTAGTGGCATAACTGAACGTAAGTAAAATAACTGATCAGTGGAATAACTGATAGCATTATGCCATTACACGCCTCAAGCACGCTAAACCAGCATAATACGATTATGCGTAATATGTTATGCCGAGCCCTGTCCTCCAACCGTGAACTCCGTTCCCTTAATATGCAGCAACACGCTTTTTCGTATAAACACTTTCAGACCAGTCGAACCCTGTCCTAACCGCCGATCATGATCGAGACCTGTAAATCCGTTGGGTCAGTATGCGACAGCAAGGCAGGAGCGTAATACTTACGGCCATGGCGATGCAGCATAAACTTATGTACGGGCTCAATCGCTCTCCTATTCTCGCCGCTTTCCAGAAGATACCCATGAACCTGCATCCCGTTAGCGATCCGTTTCCGTTGTAGGGAAGGTGCGACCTTACCCTTGCTTGTGGTTGTTCATGAAGGTCGGGAAGATGCCGTGAACGTAGGTGCTCGTGCAGATCACGAGGAGGATGACGAGCAGGAGTGACTGGAAGTTGAAGAGGGCCGACTAGAAGGGTGTAGCATTAGCAAAGGTGTCATACGGATCTGGTAGGAGCAGTGTGGTGCTTCGTGATATCATGGAAGGAGGGGAGCTGCGCCTACCATCTTGAGAGGGGCTGGAGGTTGTCGCGTTGCAGTGAGTTGGTGCGCGTGTAATCGTAGAGCCTTGTTGGGGAATCAAGTTCGATGCGCTCGTCGACCTCCAGTTGCTGAAGCTCTGCCTTATGTACGTGATGAAGGCCAGCTTGCGCGCCTGCCTGGAGATAGGTAGGTGATCTAATTGACATGTGGTAAGTACGAAGTTTATCCGGAGCTCCTTCCCCCAGCTGGCTTTCAGCTTGCTTGGTTGGCCCCGCTATTTTGTCACTGGCTGGCTGGCTACCCCTCGAAGTATCTGCTGTACCTAGAATTACAGGGAGCTTAAGCGCTAGGAGGTAATTAACACGCGCTTTCTACCGCGAACTGGAGTTGGAGATTGAACAGGGTCCATTATCTCATCATCTTACCCTCATTCTCAGCCTTGCGACAACGACGACGTTGGCTTTGAAGTCTGCGACAGCCTTACCACACACTTCATTTCGGATTCTGCCGTACGTGTCAATCTTCTTCTTATCACAGACTTGTCATTCAATCACGGTGACTCGTCAACCAATTCGAACCTCGGCAAAACCCCATCTACTGTTCGCCGTGACAAACTTCATCTACCATCATGGAGCCTCGTGCGCGAGCGGGAAAGAACGTTGGAAAGGAGACGTTCGCGGCTAAAGACCGTAAGCTTTCTCCCCTCAGGTGCTCTATGGCGCACCGACCAATCCTTCTACGGATCGTTGTCTAACGCGATGTTATTCTTTCCAGTCTCTGCGCTCATGTATGCCTACGGAGATGTGCCCCAGCCGCTTCCCGACACCGTCCGCGTCATGGACGAGATCATGACCGAGTTCCTCGAGGGCGTCTGCTTCGAGGCCAGCCAGCACGCGCAGTACGCCAGCCGCCAGAAGCTCAAGTTCGACGACTTCGAGTTCTCGCTGCGGCGGAACCCACAGTACCTCGGCCGCGTGGCCGCCATGGTCGAGAAGCGGAAACATATCAAGGAAATGCGCAGGGCCTTCCAGCCGGACGACGACGCGGTGCTCAAGAGCCAGGGCAAGGACGAGGCGGGCGGGCTCATCGGCGGCCTGGCCAACCAGGCCGCGGCGTCCGGCTCGCAGGTCCATGGCGACGACGAGCTGTTGGGCCTCGACGATGACGACGAGGATATAATGGATAGCGTCAAGAAGAGCCAGGATGGGCCACGAAAAAAGAGGAAGATTGGGGGCAGCGCAGTGTAGTGGAAATTGCGTTGCAAGAGGGCATAAATTTGCTTGCTACGGCAGCCTGATACATTTTTAGGGGTGCAATGCACAGCGACGGCGTTCGGTTTACGGATATATTACAAGTTACCATGCTAGTTTGCATGTGAATACAGATTTTTCGGCACTTCCATTTTGCTTCGGACTTCGCCCTTCTCCCTTCATCGAGCTGGGCTCATTGGCTTATAGTGTTACTCCTGGGACTTGGTGTATCAAACACCAGTAACACTGTCTTCAAAGTTTAGCCCTCCAGCCCTCTGACGCACGAGGCCATATTAACCTGTTGGGGATATGGGTTTTCCAGAGCTACACCTCCAAGAAAGTCAGAAACCCAGCCACCACGGCCGCCGTATGCGCCGGTCCAGCCGGTTAGGCCCCCCTCGCAGCCCCATGCCGCAGCGGGGCTTCGCCGATTCGTTCGCTAACGGACAAGCGGGAGCTCCAATCCGGCGATATCGGTGATCGATGCAACCAACCACAAGAGCCGGCAATCCTGAATAGGCCAGCCCCACCCTTGTGCGTCCTATCAGCGCAAAGGGCCTCGAATCCTGGCGGCTCTCACTTGGATCTTCCATATGATTTTCCCAACTGGTAGGCGCCCCTCGGTCTGTGTACCTAAGAGGGTATCCTTTGGAGAGTCATGTTCATGATGCGTGCAGTTGCTGACATGGAGCTGCATTCCCCATCACTTCTTCCTTCCCCTCAAGGCCCCGTCACGCCCTCCATTTATACTACCCTAACCATTGCTGGCGACGACCGCTTGGCCCCATGTGCGGCTTCGTTTAATCTGGATAATCTGGGTCCATCCACTCGCCACTGTTTGCGTGCCCGTCTCCAACAGTACCTGTCCAAGGCCAGAAGATTAGGTTCACCAACATCCATTCCCCATGGCGAGCCTAACCACAGTGGCACACACTGCGACGCCCTTGCAGGTACAAAAATGGGAAAACAGAGTGCGGTCCTCATTGGAACTGTTTTCTCGCTGTATTGTTCAGGTCTACTGGCTCTTATTATCTTGCTATCATGTAACATTTGTTGTTAGAAAGCCGCTGTCGGTGAAGTTGCTACAGTGTACTACAAAATTTGACCCATTCTTCCAGACTTGCTCTACTTTATAACACAAGAATTCAGTTTGGCACGCAATACGTAACATCACATTTGTGCTCTCTTTTGGCGCCTGGTTCTGCGATGCCTAAAAGCTCCTCCTGAGGGAATTATACACCGCAACGTTTACGCAATTTCCGGTACCACTTACATTATAGCCTCCCCAGATAAGGGGGAGAAACCACGAGTGACGTTGGTGTCTTTGACTATCTGTTCTCTTTCAAATAAACCATAATCGCTCCGAAATGCATATCGAAAACCAAGGGCGCCGGGGCCGCCCGATAACGACTGGCCGGACCCCAAGTAACGACAAAGAGAAAGAACTTCTTGGCCCAGGTGTCTCCGCGACAGAGACTCTTCCTGCAAGCCGATTCCAGCAAGATGGCCGGCTCTCGCCGCTGCCATCGTCGTCGCTACCGTGGATGAACAACAACAGTGGTATACGATGCCTGTCGCTGTCCCCAGCCCCCAGCTCGCAGATGTCCTTCGTCGGACCCCCAGGGTATACCGCCGCCGAGAAGAATACTGGCATAGTGGGTCGGGCAGCAGCAAGCAGGGCATATCTGGTCCAGACGTGGCGGCGCAACCAGGGCCCCTCCTCGTCTGTTTCTCGCAGTTCTTCGCCGCCCTCATGAGCGCCGTCACACGCCTCCTCGAGCTCGACGCTGAGACGGGGCCGATGCACCCCATGATGATCCTCTTCTGGCGCATGAGCACCACGACCCTTTTCAGCGGGCTCTGGACATACTACTCCGGCCGACGCAGGAGAAGACGCGCGCTCCAACTCAGACGTGGGGGCATCATCAACGGCGGCGCGAGCAGAATTGCTAGCTGGGAGGATGAAATACTCGGCATCCGGGCCGTGAGATGCCTGCTCGTGGCCCGCAGCGTCGCGGGGTTCCTGGGTCTGTACGGCCTGTGGTACTCCATGATCTACCTCCCGCTTGCTGAGGCCGTCGTGATCTCCTTCCTGGCCCCGACGCTGGCGGGGTACCTGTGCCATGTCTTCCTGCACGACCGGTTCACGCGCCGGGAGCAGCTGGCTTCCTTCTTGGCCCTGGCCGGCGTCGTGTTGATTGCCCGCCCGCTCTCTTTGCTGTCTGCAACGACCGCAGCTCCGGCGGACGATCCGACTACTACCATCGCGGGGGCCGGTTCGGTGGATGGGTCGGTAGCGGGGGCGTGCTGTTCAGCGGCAATGGCACTTCCCCCGCAACAGGAGGGGCTGCCTCGGTCACCACCACCACCACCACCACCACGGAGCCCACCCCGGCGGAACGGTTGATCGCCCTCGTGTCTGCCCTGATCGGCGTCCTCGGCGGCGCCCTCACCATCGTCACGCTGCGCCAGATCGGTACCCGCGCCCACACCCTCATCTCGGTCAACTACTTCAGCGCCGGCTGCACGGTCGTGACGACGGCGGCCCTGGTCCTCGGGCCCGTGCTGGACCTCGACCAGCCGCTCATGCGGTTCGCGCTCCCCGCCTCCTGGCGCCAGGCCGGCATGCTGGTGCTTATCAGCATGTGCGGCTTCGCGACGCAGTTCCTCATGACGAGTGGGATCGCCGTGTCTACTTCTTCGTCGGCCGATGGTGAGGAGGAGGTGAACGGCGAGGAAGGAGGGAGGAGGAGAAAGAAGAAGAAAGGGAAGACTACGGGCGCGAATAGGGCGACGGCTATGATTTATACGAATATGCTCTTCTCGGCTGGCTTCGATCGCTGGCTCTTTGGGGATCATATGGGTTGGGTCACCATCGTGGGGTGTGCGCTTATTGTGGGAAGTGCCCTCTGGGTTGTCGTCACGAAAGACAACGGTGGCAAGGAGCAGGAGGGTGGGGATGGGGAGACGGGTCGTTCGCAGCAGATGCGGGAGTACGACATAGATGCGGCGGAGGAAGGGGTCGTGTTGTTGGAGTCGTTAGATGAGACTGGTTTAGCCGATGCGGACGGCGATGATGATGGTCATCGTACGACTAAAGGGGATCGGTTGGAGAGATTGTAAGGCTAGAAATGGTATGGATATGGTATTTGGTTCGGTGTACGTGGGTCAGGGCGTCAAATAAATTGTTTTTGGTGATGAGAGGCCTCTATTGGATAAACTCGTTTACTCTACTATTATTCAGTAAGCCCAATCATGTTCGTTCAAGTGTCTTAATGTCAATGTCGAGCTCGAAGTGGATAATCAGTGACTACTAGCCGGCAACAACGTCACCAATGACGGTATAAATGGCCGACTGTGGGATGGTCGACTGTGGGATAGCTGACTGGTAATGGATAGTTGGCAATGGCATGTTTAAGTATTTAGCCAGTCTTTCATGAAATATTTACGACGCACAGCAGTCACAACCAGGGGACGAGACGGAATTTAGAATACAGATTATATGAAAATGGTGATGAATCCTTTTGTATTGCCAGGTCGTGCCTAGAACTGCCATCAGTTTTCCCGCCTTATTTTATCATCCCAAAGGGCCGAAATTCATTGACTTCAGGTGGACAGTTGACTGCCAGACTTTCCCATAGAAAGGAGCCAACGTACGACGAGAATTCCCCGTGCTGGGCATCGGGCCACTCATTATGATCGCAGCCGGGTTTTATATGCTAATCCGAATAAACCTCAGGCCGTGGCCGCTTCTTCTGGTTATGGTTCATAGGACGGTCCTTGGGATGTCCCGCTTCGAACCTAGCCCAGTCAACCTTGTACTTATTATTGGGGTCGTTCCAAGGCATCTTCTTAGAGCTGCCGCTGTCACCGCTGCCATTCGACTTGACTTTATCAGTCGTGGCAGTGGAAGTGTCGACGCTCTTACTCGCCCTGTTCGTACCAAAGCCTCCCCTGGTACAACCGCCCTTTCTGGAAGAACCTGAGCTGACCATGGTGTTTCAGTGATGAATGAATGTCTGGGTTGGTATATGCACCGTAGGAAATTGCTGCCAGCGATGGATTGTAGAACAACTTCAGCCTGTCCAGAGCTTTGGAGGTTAGGACTTGACCATTATTTATCCTTCCTGTGTCGAAGATCGATGTTACTTTGCTATGAATGAATATTCACAATACGGTGCTTGTACTCTTTGAAGCTAGGCGCTTTCGTAAAGAAGTTACCTAGCTAACGTTGTTCGTTTACGGAGAAAGGCTACCAGCTTGGGTCCAGTTCAGTTCTGGACGCTCGCTTAGAGAAGACAATGCAGACATTATATCTCAACAGTCTTCAAGATTACCAGTCACAGGTTCGCAGTTATGGATTCTGATTGTTGCTAAACGTACGTGAAGTATTGTACAACCTGGAACAAGGTTGACCAAATACGCCCCGTCTATCATCATGACTCTAGGAGAACACGTAACAAACCACCACAATCAATTATAGAGGTATATGTATAAACAAAATGCAATGACAATTGGTATCAAGTCATGACTGTGGTTCTTTGGAGAAGGGCTTCTGCAACCATGGAGCCTGCGTGCTGCGTGGTGTAAGCGCCACAGGAGACTTGGGATACTGGATACATGTGTGGCTTGGCCAACCAAAGGCGAGAGGGACAGAATAACATGCTCGATCTACAGCAATGGCGGAACTGAAAAAGTTCAGATAATCATACAGATGGACACATAGGTTACCAACAAATGGCCAATATTACCGATTAGAGACTGTTGCTAGAAATGGCAATTGTAAGTGGTTGGAGACAGCAGGTGTTCAATTCGTTACCTAAGATGAAATCCAGAGCCCCATTCCAGCAAGTGTGGCGCAAAACCCACATGAAGGACGGTTGGAAGTACTGAGGTACTACTAGCGCAACCAGTTGATTGGGCGTTCCGGGCGCGACGCCAAAAAGAAAGTTCGCGAGCTTGGAAGCTGCAGCTTCCAGTACCTCCAGCCCGCTTAAACTTCACCTGCCGCAATTACAGCATTCTTCGATCTCCATCCACCGCCCAAACACCAGCAAAGCACCCGAAGCACCACCGCTGCAGCTTCATCACTAAAACCAGAGCAAATACTCGCCAGCTTTCCCGCAGGCTTTTGAGCCTCGAGTCCGTCAAGATGGTTCAAATCAGCGAGATCAAGGGTAACAATCGCGAAAACCGCACGGCGGCGCATACACACATCCGAGGCCTGGGGCTGAAGTCAGATGGCACTGCTGAGAAGCAAGCAAGCGGCTTCGTCGGCCAAGCCGGCGCCAGAGAGGTATGCTCCTCCGATGCGAACAAGCCGCCAGTCCTGATGCGATACTAACACGTCCTCAATCACATAGGCTGCAGGTGTAGTCGTCGACTTGATTCGGGCACAGAAGATGGCAGGACGAGGTGTGTTACTTGCCGGAGGCCCTGGAACCGGAAAGACGGCGGTTGCGCTCGCCCTCAGCCACGAGCTCGGCACCAAGGTGCCCTTTTGCCCCATCGTCGGCAGCGAAGTCTACTCGAGCGAGATCAAGAAGACCGAGGTCCTGATGGAGAACTTCCGAAGAGCCATTGGCCTGAAGGTCCGCGAAACGAAGGAGGTCTACGAAGGCGAGGTCACAGAGCTTACACCCGAAGAGGCGGAGAACCCGCTCGGTGGCTACGGCAAGACCATCAGCACCCTGCTGATCGGACTGAAGAGCGCAAAGGGCCAGAAGAAGTTACGATTGGACCCCAGCATATACGAGGCTATCCAGAAGGAGAGAGTCACGGTCGGTGATGTCGTCTACATCGAAGCCAACACAGGTGCCTGCAAGCGTGTGGGACGATCAGACGCATACGCGACCGAGTTCGATCTGGAGGCGGAGGAGTACGTGCCCATTCCCAAGGGCGAGGTGCACAAGAAGAAGGAGATTGTGCAGGATGTGACCCTGCACGACCTTGATGTCGCCAACGCCCGCCCGCAAGGCGGCAGGACATCATGAGCATGATGGGCCAGCTCATGAAGCCCAAGATGACGGAGATCACCGACAAGCTGCGCGGGGAGATCAACAAGGTGGTCAGCAAGTACATTGACCAGGGCGTAGCTGAGCTGGTGCCCGGTGTGCTGTTCATTGACGAGGTATGCATCCCAAACCAACACGTGAATTCCTCGGCGGCCGTTAGCGAAAGCGCCGAGCTATTGGACTGGACTGACAAACAAACTGCAGGCCCACATGCTTGACATTGAGTGTTTTACCTATCTCAACAGGGCTCTCGAGTCTTCCATCTCGCCCATCGTGGTCCTTGCTTCCAATCGAGGCATGTGCACGATCCGCGGCACGGATGGCATTGTCGCCGCCCATGGCATTCCTCCGGACTTTTTGGCCCGCCTGCTGATTATCCCAACCACGCCGTACGACGCCGATGAGATCAAGCGCATTGTGCGCATCCGGGCAACGACCGAGAGTGTGGCTATTTCCGATGCTGCCATTGACAAGCTTGCCGAGCACGGAGTTCGGATTAGTCTGCGATACTGTCTTCAGTTGCTTACCCCTGCAAGGTGGGTCTTTCCCTGTTCTTTCGTCTATCCAGCATATCCCTACAAGAGCAAGTGTCGGTCTGTGAATGAAGGAGAGCTGACATGAAGCAAATAGTATTCTCGCCCGAATCAACGGACGCAAGGAAATTGATATCAAGGATGTGGCCGAATGCGAGGACTTGTTCCTCGATGCCCGTCGCAGTGCCAGTATATTGAGCAGTGAGACAGGACGTGGATTTCTTTCCTGAACCATAGACAGGTAAAGTGGGAACAGCTGAGACAAAAACGGAAAACGTATCCGTTGTCCGTTGGCCCGGCGAATGAAGACGAGAAAACCTGCCACTTGGATGTAGCGAATGTTAAGGGAAGAACTGGCTGTAGGAACAAAACTAATGGGCGTTGTTTGGAGTCTCAGAAAAATTTCACTGGTTATTCGATAGAAGTTGTTGATGTTCGTCGTTGTTGTGTAATAGAACGAACGAACCACTCACTGTGTAACCTGGGGCTGGCCGTGATCATTGCTAATTCTATATTTTTGGAGCCTCAAGATTCAAGACACTACGAAGCTTGAAAACGACGACAACCAGGAATAGCGAAGATGATGAGAAGGTGACTATTTGTACGTGCTGAAAAACAACAATTGCAAGTACGACATGGCCAGTCGTCCGCACGTGGAATTTCTCTGCAGTGCGCGTGCAAAGGGCGCATGCAATGCTAGCAGCATTCCAGGCGGTAACAGACCTAGCAATGCATTTATGGGTTGTGCAACAAACCCTCAACATGGCTGTCTACTATGGCAGCAGACGCATGGCTAAAGTCGACTTCTTCTTATACTAGACTGCTCGGATTGTCGGTTGGCTGGATTATGGTACACGCCCTTCTGCTCGTGTGTCGTTTTTTTCTGTTATATCTCCCCTCTGATGAATGTCTCGCTTGGCGGGCTATGACCGAGATGCACACCCGCCTATCCCGGAAACGGCATTACAAACGCAGACCCCGGGACAAAGAAAATGGATGAGGGGAATATGAGGCATCGATGTGGCTATTGCCCTATCTGCAACAGCTTGGACGCTCAGTATATTCCCGAGACATATGCCTGCCCAATACTGGTCTCTGACGGTTTGGCTTGCCCAATTCTGCCCATACGCCCCTCCTCTAACCTGCTTTCCAAGCCCCGGGACATACGACAGATGAGATATGAGGAAATAGATCGTCATCGGGACTGCGATCAAGACATCTGAGGGACCGGAGGTTTACAGGCTTACAGGCCACATCCATACTCATCCTGCCCCCTTTCGATGTACAGCACATCACTCTCGCCATCCCGCCTCCCGTCAACTTAGACACAGCGGCAGCGATGATACAGGGATAGGCTCACCATTGTTTCGTGCCCGCAGCTTCTCCGTCGCCTCGTCGTAGCCTTTCATCATAATCATCGTCACTTGTTCTTTCGCCCATGGACAGGAGAGTCGTGGTGGCACATCGTTGTTGGGAGAGAGGTGAAAGAAAGAAAAAGAGAGACGGCAACGAAGAGAAAGCCCACTTTCTTCAACTGCCAACACAAAGAGAACAATTCCAACAAGTCCTTAGTCCTGCTCTCTTTCTTTCATTTGACGCAACTGGAGGAAAGACCCCATCTCTCTCCCCTCTCTATCCCCAAGTCTTGCCGGCTTCGCACCATTCCCAAACCATTACCCACTTCGTGCTCTCTTCCCGCGCCCAACTATGATCAATTCATTATTCTGATACCTGTCTTTTGTTCTGCGGAGGCGTATCTGATCCTACCGACGCCTTCCCACCCCATCAGCCCTTGTATTCTTGCCTGTGTGGTGTCTTTCTTCCCCTACCCTACCCTACCCCTACCCCCCAGAACAACAAGGGACCGCAAGTGAGAAGAAAGAAAGAAGAAGGTACTTCAAGGGAAGACAATACAATTACTCAAGACATCATATACACAATAGCACCCCCCCTCGCCTTGCTTCTTACTATCTCTGTCTCTCAGTAACAACTACTTCCCTTCATCATATGTCAAGTCCATCAATACTTTACCTGGACGGGGATACCTGATCAACACTACCTTGATCCCGAGACTATTCAGGTGGCTGGGTTTTCGAGTTCTATCAGCAATTACAATAACGACGACCACGACTTTGGTGTGCGTATTACAGGCAAGAGAGACAAAACTTTTCAGCGGTTTGTAGGCGACGCGAGACTTGAGAGCGTTGGATGTCTCTCATCCTCCTATTATTGGTCCACAACTATCTGCGGTCTCCCCGTTTGTCAAATCTCCCACAACTCGCTCCTCCCCATTACCAACGCTGTCGAGAGAGAGAGAGAGAGAGAGGACAGACCGTAATCGAAACACGCGGGAAACAGGGACGGAAGAGGGAAACGAGACACAGGGCCCTATCTCAACGAGACGAAGAAGCAAGAGTGACACTGGCATATGGCAACACGCCCCCATCCCATCATCCCCTTGCCGATTTTGAACCATGGCAGACATAGCCGGCAATAACTCGACACATTCTAGTATCGCCACCACCACCACCACCACCACTACGACAGATCCGCAGCCGCTTCATCACCCGCATATACTTCAACCATCGCCTGGTCCCTTTACCAGCAGCAACAGCAACGATGATGGCCTGGTCTCATCCGGTGGCGATCCTTCCTCACTAACAAGGCCTATGAGCCAACCTGCCATGGCCACATCTAGAAACGGCCTTGGCTTTCCTCCACACCCTCCTTTGCTGTTACCACCACCACAATCCCAACAGCAAAATCGCTTCGAGGAGAACAACCCTCAACAACAACAACAAAGACCTACACCATCACCTCTGCATATACCACCGCCAGCTTCGGCACCCCCTCATCTCCCTTATCCTCCACACTACTCCTCAACACCGTCAAATGACTTCAACACCCACGAAAATAGTAGCAATCTTATCAGTAGAAGGCCAACAACCGTCGACGAGGACCAACAACACCACCAAAACATCATCAACAACAACGAAGACGGCTCAGCCTCCCCGTCCTCGACAGCGACGACGGCGAAATTGGGCCTTCGCAAGAGGGCCGCGAGCATAGACATCTACGAAGCCAACAAGCACCCGCGGCTCCAGGACCTGGGCCTCTACACACCGGCGTCGGGCCGGTCGTCTCTGGCGACGCCGCTGGACATTGGCGGCGGACCGCGAGACTTGATCTGTTTGTGTACAAAGGCGCCGAAAGTTCCACGGCCTCGAAACGGTATGTCAGACTTTGTTCTCTTCCTAATATTCAAGTTTAGTGTATCTACAAAATGCTCCCCTCTCTTAACTTGATGCTGGTTTCTTCTCTTTTTCTTTTCGTGTGTTCCTTTCTACGTGTTCCATCCAGGTCCAGACGTCGCCCAAAGTCACAAGCCGACGTTCACGTTGTCACTCGATGGGGAATTTAGTGAGTGCTGGACAATTGCTCTTTGTCAATTAATCAACAAAAAGACGATACACTTGTCCTGCCAAGGGGAAACTACTCAATGCCCCAAGATGGCCACTGCTCCTTGGCCGGGCTCTTTGTGGGTTGCCCCTTGCGTGGAGCAAAGGAACGGGTTATGGAGGACTCATGAAAGAGACTAATACTTCTTAGTTGGCCCAAAAAGAATTCCAATTTTAGTTCTTTTTGTCATATACCCCCAAGCCCCTATTCACTTTTGTTTGATAGCGTTCAGCTCATGTTTCAGACCTTGGGAAGTCAATTTCCAGAGCTCTGTTGAACAAAACAGTTGTTGAAAAAATACTGACCCGTCTGTTTGAAAACCAGCATTCATCCTCTACCGTCAACACTACCAAGCCATCGTAGCAGCCAAGAACCCCGGTCTTGCAAACCCAGATATCTCCAAGTTGATCGGGGAGCAGTGGCGCGAGCAGCCGGAGGAAGTGAAGAACTCGTGGAAGCGGCTCGCCGAAGAGGAAAAGGTCAGGCACCAGCGCCAGTACCCGGACTACCGGTACCAGCCGCGCCGAGGCGGGAAGCACCAGAACCAGAACAGCGGCAACGCGAACAGCGCTGTCCACAAGACCACGGCGGCGGGAGAAGATCCCAGTCGCTGCAACAAGTGCGGCGGTCGGTACATCGCGACGCCACGGACACCGTCCACGCCGTTTGCTGCGGCCGCACCACCACCACCTCTACCCCTATCCGCCCATACGCCGTCGATGGCGGGGAACCCCCTGGCCACATGCCGGTGTATATGACGCACAACCCGCGCGTCATAGAGACAGATCACTTGATGCGCCGGGGTAGCTCCGCGAGCATGATGTCGGTCGACAGCCATGGGCGCCGCTACACACAGCCGCACTTGCGGGACATTGAAGAAGACTACGCCATGATGTCCATGGCGTCGCCCACGCACCCGGAGAACATGGCAAAACGGAGACGCGTGAACGGAGGCGGCGCGTACATGCCGGGCTCGCCGCCAATGGGTTGGGCACCGTATCCGGGAGCAGGTGACCCGAGGTACCCGCAACAGACAGGACACGGGCAACTAAACCACCGGCCTTCTTTTAGTGGCGGGTTCGGACCACAAGGGCCGTATCAGGGCAATACGGGAGGAGCAGGCCGTTTGCCTCGGCCCTCGTCAAGTGGCATGGGAGGCGGCGTGCCACAGACGCCATACCGATCAAGTAACGGTATGGTGGAGATGCAGCCACCCCCTCGCCCTTCCATCTCGCATCCCGGCCAGGCACAAACTCCATCGCGGTCGAGTGGCGGGTTTGACGAGTCGTTGAGGCTGCCGCCATTGCAGACACAACTACCGAATTCACCGAACATGAACTCAGCTCCAGAAACTGCTGCCGGTAGTGCCTACCCAGGCACCATGGCCGGGTTAGGCATAATGCAGAATGGCATGCCTCAACAGCCCACGCAACAGCAACAACACCATCAGCAGGTAGCGCGTCAAAGCCAGCAGGCAGCACAGCAGCAGCAGCAACAACACCAGCAACAACCACGGCACCCCCAAGCTCATAGCTCAACTCCGCCGCCGTCGCGCTGGACACATAACTACATGTACAAGCTGAACATGTTGCGTGCCATCAGCCCACCCCTCAGACCGCCTGCGACGCCGCTTGAGACGCGAGGGCCTATTATTGCCATTGAGGGGGCCGCGGACGCGCTTGGACTGCTCAAGGAAGTCGCTGCCGTGGTGGAGAAGGCGCTGAGCATCTCTGGCGAATGCGTTGTGAGAACATGGAATGGCCCTAGTGCAGATGAAAGTCATGGCAATTCGAAAAGCCTGAGCTCGTCCTCCCCAGAACAGGAAACGGATGGTGGCAAGGTTGGAGAAATTCGCTCTGCCCAAGATAGTAGCAACCAGACCCCTGTCAACCCCATGGCGAATTATATGACCCAGATTTTGAAGTGGCATGACACGTCCGCAGAGCTCGTCAAGTTCGTCACCACGAACCCAGTAGGAGGAAACCCTTCTACCTCCGCACAGGACGGCGGCACCACCACTGCTGCCACCAAGCCTGAGCCCTCACCCGCCAACGACAGTAAGCTTCCCGTTGCAGTCCTCGGCACGGGCTACTCCCTGACCCAGAGCGACCGCTATGCCACCACGCTGCCCATGAAGGACGCGTACCAGACCGAGGACCACTGGAAGTGGGTGGCGACGCTGTGGCGCGGCATTGTCGGCCCGGACTTGACCATCTACGTCAAGCTCGACGAGGGCCGCGGCAGCAACTGCGTCGAGTTCGTCAACCCGGCCGTCGTGGTGCTGCGCGTGCCTGGACCCGCCGCGCCGCCGCCCTCTTCTTCTCCGTCACCAGATGCCACGGCTCCGGCGGTATCGGAAGTGCATGTGGACGAGAGACTGGAGCGTCGACTGGGGTTCGAGATCATGGAGTGGGTGCGGAATGGCAGTTTCAAGGCGAGTGGGAGTGGGAGTGGGAGTGGCGGTAAGAGACCCGCGGTTATGTGAGTTTCTGCATGAATAAAGGCGGCTTGGGGATTGTAGTGATGATAAAAGAAGGATTTGGATAATGTTTTATTTTGGATTGCGCTTGGAAGAAGGAGAAGGTCTGCAGATAGATTGATGGGATGTAGGTAGTAAAATACAAGGCCGGGGGCTGTTGCATAGTACGTAGTCTGCATTGTACTAGTGCAAACTCACAATATGCATGTACCTACTTTTGTATGTATCGTATGTCATTCTGGTAGACAATAAGAGTGATGGTGCATGGTAAGGGACACAGGAATTGCAATAACGAGCGATGGCCGCCACGGCTTCTGCATTTTATTGTCGCCCAACCAAGGCTCAATTGAAAGGTGATGGGCAGCGATGCTGAATAATCCCATATCTCAGTTAAAGAATGACCATGTGCCCATACTTTGCTGATGCGAATTTGTATTCTCGGGAGTGACGTCTGGAAACCTCTTTTCTCGTGGTGATTTGCACTGAGGGTCTCAATTGGAAATGCTTGTCGAGGATTGCCGTCGTGGATGTGTTAGTGGTGAATTGGTCGCACAGTGTCTTGGTACAGTAGCAACACACTAGAAGCTATCCACACACTGTATGAGCCTGGAGCTCCCGGAGCTTCCCACGCTGCCCTCCAATTCAAACAAAGACGCGTATCAATCCCGGGGAATGCAACACCCACATCTCCAACTCAGAACAGCAACAACCCCGATCCCGCCCGAGTCGCACTGTCGACAATGTACACATAAAGCCCCGATCAGTGCACGGCTGTACGGTGGAGGAACTAATGTTTGCATACGTCCGCTACAACGACCACCATGTCCGGCATTAAAGTCGGCCAGATTATCGAGCTGACGGATGGTCGCAAGGCCACCATCCGCTTCGTCGGCCAGACGCACTTCGCTTCCGGCGACTGGGTCGGCGTCGAGCTCGACGACGATGGCGGCAAGAACGATGGCTCCGTCCAGGGCGAGCGCTATTTCGACTGCGAGATGGGCCGCGGCATGTTCGTGCGCCCGACCACCATCGCCGTCATACAGCAGCCTGCACCGCCGCCGCCGTCTCAGCGCCCGAAACCAGCACAGCGCCCGAATAGTATGACGGCCGCTCCGGGCGCAAGGCGGCCCTCCGTCCCAGATCCGCAGATGACCAGGAGGATTAGTCTGAATGCTCCCAGCCCGAGCCCGGTCAATAGAACACGTCGCCCATCAAGCCTTGTCAGGGTTCGTATCCGATTCGACATTATTACTCATACTCTTCCGACCAAGAAATGTTACTGACTTATGTCCAATCCCAATAGTCGCCCACAAGGTCACCGACGAAACAGCTTGGCACAAACCCCATCGCGAGCGCCGCGACCTCGCGAACCGGCACCCTTCTAATGCACGGGTTTCCTCCGTTGGTACCCGACCAGCTCGCGGAGCCTCGGGCGGTTCCTCAAGAACATCCATGGCGCCCCCGGCTTTGCCGCCGCTCCGAAGCACCAGGCAAGCTTCTACGTCATCCACGTCATCTGCCACAGGCAGAGGTGGAGTCGCAAGAACGCAAAGCGGTCGATCTTCTACTGCTACTCGGGGCGGTCGTGGAGGAGTCTCGCGTCCCGCAGGAGGGCGCGTTACATCCGGCGAGTCATTGTCTGGGAACGAGGCCGGTTTCGGGAAAGGATCAGATATTGGCTCGCCTCTTAAGAGCGACGGCGAGCAAGGGATCAGCCCCGTACAGTCTCGGACCCAGGCGCTGGAGAAGCTGACCGGCCCCGCCGGCTCGAAAGCGTCTACACCTGGGACCACTACGCCCGCTTCTAGGACGGCGAGCGGCACTGCTCGTCCAGCTGCGAACAATGCGCTGACACGAGAAAACGAGGACCTGAAAACGAAGCTTAAGGTACTGGAGCGGAAGCGACTGGAAGACAAGGAAAAGCTGAAAGAGCTGGAGAATATCCAGGAGCAGCACGACAAGTTCGTCAGCATCAACAAGAAGATCGAAGGGAAGTTCCAGACTACAGCCCAGGAAAACTCGAGTCTACGGAAACAACTCAAGGAGGCCGAGGACAGACTTGGGAGCATCGAAACATTACAGGCCGAACATGACTCGATTTTGGAATTGGCAACCTTGGATCGGGAAATGGCCCAGGAAGAAGCTGAAGTCTTCAAGGCTGAATTAGATGCTCTTAAGCTGAAGGCCGAGGAGCTGGAGCTCGACAACGAGATTCTGCGAGACGAAAAGGCAGAATACGAGAAGGGCACAAGCGCCGAAGACCGCCAAAGCACCAATTGGATGCAATTGGAGAGGCAGAATGAGCGTTTGAAGGAGGCCCTCATCCGGTTCCGAGATCTCAAGGAGGAGGAAGATGAGAAGTCGAAAGAACTGCTCAAGTCCTTGCAGAGGGATCTGACCGATTTCGAGGCAATCAGAGAACAATACGACATTGCTAAGGAGAAGTTGGTAGAAGCCGAGATGCGTGTCGAGGACCTGAAGGAACAACTCGATAACGCTGATGCCGCCGAGGAAATGATCGAGAAGCTCTCTTCAGACCTCTTTACTCAAGGCGAGCACGTCAAGGAGCTCAATGCAACCATCGAAGAGCTGGAAGAATTGAGGGAGATCAATGACGAGTTGGAGGCCAACCACGTTCAAAATGAGAAGGAGATGCAGAAGGAGATGGACTTCAAAGACACCGTCATCGCTGAGCAGGCTCGGAGGATGGGCCAGCAAGACGACAATATCGAGGATATGGAGTACACGCTGTCCAGATTCCGAGAATTGGTTATGAGCTTGCAGACAGACCTCGAAGACATGCGTGCGTCCCATGCAGTGAACGAGGTCGAATCCGAGCAGCTGAATAGCAAGTCGAGACAAATGATGGACCTCAACCTCAAGCTGCAGATCTCGGCCGCCAAGACCCAGGTCAAGACCATCGATCTGGAGCTGCAGAAAATGGACGCCCAGGAAGCGCAGCAACATTTGCAGATCGTCAAGCTCTTCTTGCCGGAGACTTACGATGCGGACAAGAACTCGGTGCTCGCACTGTTGCGATTCCGACGACTCGCATTCAAGGCCAACCTTCTCCACGGATTCATCAAGGACCGTGTCGGTGGGCAGGCGCATCCGGGCCACGAAGACGACATCTTTGCTGGCTGTGATGCTCTTGATAAGCTCGTCTGGGTATCATCGATGTGCGACCGTTTCGTCAACGCCATCAGCCACTGCACGCTGGAAGAGTTTGCTAAGTATGACGGTGCCTTGTTCGAGCTCGAGCCTGTTGAGAGAGCGCTAAACGGCTGGATTGATGGCTTGCGACGTGACGAGCTTAAGGAGAAGCAATGCGCGAGCGAGCTGTCCCGCACCATTGCCCTCATGACTCATCTTGGCGAGGTTCACATCTCCGATGGGCTGGAGAGCTTTGCAGACAACGTCCAGATGAGAACTGTGATGATGCAGAGCCATCTGGAATCGGCGGCCGCTGCATTTGCTGTCGTCAAGGACTTGGTGCAGCGCGTTGTCCCCGCCAATGGGGAGGACGACGAGCTTGCGCAGCATTTCTCCCGCAAGGTAGAGGCCGTCGTAAGTCAGACCAGAAGTGCCAAGGTCATTGTCGGGAAGGCCGTGCGGGCCTTGGAAGACCTCAAGGCGAGACACCTGTCGCTTACGACCGAGACGGGCGAGGCCTTCGAGCAATGCGAGTCTGCCACTCAAGAGCTCTCGGATATGTCCCGCAAGATCGGTTCGGACTTGCATGCTCTCACATCTGAGGAGGGCCGCACCGAGCCTCTCACGTACTCTGACATTTCAACTACGGTCCACCGCACTGTCCAAACCACATACTCTGCGAGCGAGACCGACCTCTTCTCGTCGTACCTATCGAAGCTACGGACCCTCACAAGCCAGATCGCTGACCTCGCCGCTGTCTGTGCCGATCTTTCCCAGACTCAAGAGTTTGATCGCAGCCAAGAGCCTTGGATCGTCCGGGCTCAAGAGCTCAAGGCCCTCAAGACCGTCCCTGTCGATGCCGAAGAGGAACTGCGTCAACTCAAGGAGTCATACAACGACCTCCGCCGCGCCGTCGCCGTACGCGATGAGAACCTCAGCACCTCGAACTTGCGGATCGAGACTCTTGAGGCCCGCATGCGTGATGCCAACGCCAAGGCCGCTCGTATGACGGAGCTCGAGGCGCAGATCCTGGACGCCCAGGCCAGTATGTCGAAGCTCAAGGAGGACATCGAGAAGCAAGACCGCGAGCTCAAGACCCTCGAGGGCGACCGCGACAAGTGGAAGAAGGTGGCTGGCGACTCGCAGGCCTTCGGCACCGAAACCGGCAGCGCTTCCGGAGGCGCGGGCGGTCCCAATAACAAGGCGGGCCAGGAGCGCGCCGTCGCCACGGCCCGCGAGATGGACGTCCTCCGCAACGAGATCGCCTCCCTCCAGGCCGCGGTGCGCTACCTGCGCGAGGACAACCGCCGCGCCCGCGCTGCGGACCAGCTGCACCAGCACAACTGGCTTGCCGAGCCCCTGCTCAAGAACAAGCCCTCGCCCGCCGAGCAGCGCCGCGAGCTCGTCGCGGCCGAGTCGCGCGACGTCCTGGCCGAGCTGCTCAAGATGGCCGGCTCGGCGGCGGTCTACGACCTCAAGACTCTGCCCGCCGGGCGCCTGGCTGCCTGGCGCCCCGCCGTCGCGTCGCCGCAGTACCACGCCGCGCGCCGCGCCGAGGACTGGGCCTCCTGGAAGGGCTGGCGCGACGACGTCCTCGACAAGGCCCGGACGGTCGCGGCGGTCGAGAAGTCCACGGCTGCCGGCGCCGCCGCGCGCGAGGAGAGGGAGATCAAGCGTCGGGCGGCCGCGAGGCTGCGGATCCGCATGCCGGGCGCCGATGGGAAGATGGTGCCGGGAGCTGGGGGCGAGGTGCGGATTGCGGGCTCCCAGGAGTGGGAGGGCGTTTTGGGAAAGGTCGAGACATGAGAGCATTTCACGTTCTTACGTTCTTTCAGTTCTCTCTAAACGAGAAAAGAGTTGTACGAAGATTAGGTTCATAACGAAGGGAAGAGCGAAACATGGGCACCAAGCAGAAAGCATGGGCTTATTGATTGATACCCAGACCAATGCCATATTATTTGTAGTTGTATCACTAATACACACATATCACATAATTTTCACAACTTCAAAGTGATCGTTTATGCCCAAATACCCGGGAGTAACAGGACATACATGTGTCTATTGATTGGGTTCAGCCTATGCATCTCAGCTTGACCTCGTTTCCGAAGGTTATGGTATCGTAATGCCATAGGTGAAGCTCATTCTAACCGAAACCGACCAGCCAAGAGTCTAGTCATGTCTATGATGATGGCTTGCCATTTTCGATCGAGAGGGAGCACAGCGATCGAAACGAAGCAAGTACGCGTAAGACTTCAGGAGTGTAGCTTGGAGGATTCTCTCAAGCCTTTCCCTTGCCCTTCTTGGCCTTCTTGCCACCGGCACCGCCAGCTGGGGGCTCGCTCGGACCAGCGCCTCCTCCCAGGCCCTGCAGCATGCTCATCATGTCACCCATGCCACCCATGCCGCCACCAGCGCCTCCAGCACCAGGCATACCAGGCATGCCGGGCATTCCAGGCATACCGCCCATGCCGCCCATCTCCTTCATCATGTCGCGCAGAGCATTCTCGCTGACGCCGCCGCCCGTCATGGCCGCGCTGTAGGCGGGCACGAGCTCGTTGACCTTCCAGCCGCGCGGGACGGGGGTTTGGGCCAAGGCTTGCCGTCCTCGGGCATGCCGGGGAGACCAGGGATACGGACGCGGCGGAGGGCCTCGCTGTCGCCGGTGGTGGGGCCGCGGTCCTTCATCCACTTGGCGATGAGGATGTAGAGGTGGTGCTTGTTCTTGATGCTCTTGTTGGTGTTCTTGTCGGCGTCGTTGAGCGGCGGGACGCGGACGCGGCCCGGGTTCGCCCAGTCCTGGGGGTGCAGCTTGTGCGCCTCGAAGACGGGCTGCAGGCGCAGGGCGGCGCACGCGTTGGCGATCTCGCGCGCCAGCGGGTTCGCCATGGCCAGGGCGGAGGGGACGCGGCGGCCCTCGGCGCGCGTGCGCGAGGCGTCGAAGTAGATCGGGTAGATGCACTGGTAGTGGGCGATGTCCTGGGGCGTGATGGACTGCTGCTGGGTGCCCGGGAAGGAGACGGGCGAGGGGGCGGGGTTGTAGAGCTGGGGCTGCTGCTGCTGCTGCTGCTGTTGCTGCTGGGGGCGGCCTTGGGCACGATCTGTCGCATGATGTCGGAGTCGGCAAAGTCGTCAATGTCGCCCTCGGAGGGGTCCGACGCCTCGTCGCTGTCGGAGACTTCTTCTATGCGGGCGTGGGACATGGCGGCGGTGTCGTCTTTGGAATCGAATCAATAGACCAGGGTTGGTTGGTGGGCGGGTGAGGTTGCGCTCGCTCACGATATGTGTGTGGGTTAGTGTGAGATGATGATGCTTGCTGTCCAGTTCCAAGGGGCCCCTCAAAAGCCTCAATCAATGCAAGGCTGTCACTGTGGCTCTTTCCCAGCTGCAGCTACTGCGATTTCTGCAGCGATTGTTCGTGTGGGGTCGCTGGGGTGGGTGGCATTGGGTAAGATAGAACTGGTAAGAAGTGTATTGGTGTTGGTGGGGTTGTTACGGGTGGTAATCGATAAGTCTGGGCAAAGTGTCGGATGGGTGGGGCCCAATTCAGGGGGTGGTTTAGTGGAAGAAGAGTGGAAGCTCCCTAGAAGACCGCTAGCAGCCGTGGCCTAATAATCGACGCGTCCAGCAGGTCAGATCATTGACAGCTGCATCATCATCGTGGGTATGATACCCTCATGCTTAGGTCGGCTAGCGGCATGCGCGACCGTTCGAACGACAGCCGATACGAACGATTCCCGTACGGCCTCGCATCTTCGGGATTCAGATTCAATATTATTCACCGCTTCGTCCCAGTCGATGGTGTGACAGTATGGCTACAATTTCGGTTAATGCACAGATGTTAGATGTCGAAGCTCATTTCCCATCAAATAGAACCCATTTCTAGCCCACTTAGCGGATGGGCCATGCCATGCCTGCTGCCTCGCCTTCTCCTAATCTCAAGCCCAATGCACCGCGGCATGGCCCAATTCCATCATGTTGTTCGTTCACCCATCGCATCGTCACTCACCCAACTCGGTTTTCCCTTGCCTTGGCTTAAGTCGTCGTCGAGCATATCGTGTCGACCTGTTCAGAGAGCATGGCTGCTGCTACCTTTGACCGAGATTCCGACGTGCCTCTGACGCCCTACTCCCCCTACAGAGATGACTTCGATATTGAACATGACAGGCGCGGCGACACCAAGGACCTCGCTAACGATCCCGAGGCCGGCGGCATCGGCAGGAGGACAAACAGCCCCAACCCCCTCGGCCGCTTCGTGAATGCTCTTCTTATCATCTTTTTCTGCTTCATCGGCGTCTACGGCCTGCTGAAGGCCATCCAGTGCTACAACACCGCCGATACCACCGTGACACAGGGCCCCGTCAAAGGTGTCGACTGGGGTTTGGACTTCCCGCTGCACTACCCTCCACTAGCACAAGATGGCAGCTCGGATGCCTGCCGGGCGGCTTGGGACTCTCTGTCCTCCATAAACTGCCACGAAAAGATCTTCACCCACGACTGGGACAACGCCACCCATGAGCTGGTGCAGTACCTCCCGGACCTGTGCCGACCTGGCTGCCGGAAGGAGCTGGTCGAGTCGACTCAGCGGATTACCAAGGAATGCTCCGCCGCAGTGTTCGACGCCAAGGACTACAACGGAACCTTCGACGTTAACTCATGGGGCCGAGGTCCGGCAGAAGCTCTCCAGGTCCTTCTTCATCGCAACTCCTACACTTGCAGACCAAGTGAGCACAGTCGCTTTGACTACTGCATGGAGGAGATGATCCAGACATGGGGCATCTATGATGGTGAGAACCATACGAGCCTGGATGGCCTTTCAAGCTTCATGGCCACTGGAGGAGGAGGCCAGAACAGGAACTGCGGCTCCTGCACCTTGGACTGGCTCGAAAACACCCTGAACGAATGGAAGCCATCGCAGGTGCTGAGCCCCGACACCCATGTCCCCATTTCGCTCCCCGAACACCTTCGTCGTGTCGAGCAGGCAGGTCAAACTTGCCAAAAGGAAGACTGGGAGAAGATGTGGGGAGATGCGATCCGGAGGTACACCGAGGAAGGAAGCCTATCATCCGATTGGCGAAACATGCCGTCAGGTGATTACGGCTGGACAGTCAGAAACGGTCTTGTCTCGCCCGCAGACGGACCACGCCCCGCCATCCACAAGGCTTTGGAATCCATCAGTGCCAAGGGACAGCCGTCGCCCCAGAGCCCCATGGAAGATGCATACAAATGCCTATCAGCCCTCGAAAACCAGGTCGCGACCCTCCCATGCGACATCCACTTAAGCAAATCCCAGTTGGACTCCATCCTGGAGCCACGAAACCCGCTGTTCGACTCGTACTGCAGGCAAGAATGCACAGACGAGATTGTGCGCCACCAGGACAATCTTGCGTCCTGCCGCAGCAAGAATATGGAAAACCATGCGGTTGCCGGCCCCCTTTATACTGCTTACAAGGAGGCTGAGGAAAGGAGGAGTAACATCTGCCGAAAGCCTGCAGTTGAAGACACTTCCTGTGCGCCCATCTTCGTCAAGCTTCATCATCCCGAATGGGCTTTTGATACTCGCCTCGCAATTTCATCCCTGGAGCCGTTGCTTGGCGAGCTTGAACGCCAACCTATTCCCATAACTACATCGCTAATAGGTGGGAAGAGTACCCCGTCGCTATCGCCAAAGAGCGATGCGCCTTTGTGGGACCAAATCGCCGGCGCGCATGATGCCATCCGAACCGGGATCTGCTCTCGCTGCGTATGGGAGACAGTGGTCGGCAACGGCACCATTTCGAGCGCCCAGCACAGTCTCGAGGGTGTTGATGATGTCGATGCCTATCTAGGTTTCGCGGACCGTCTCTACAAAGCCTGCACGGCCAGAGGTGCCGACTGGCTTGGCGGCCTTCCGTACGGAGGAGATGATGCCGTATGGCGTATCCAGGACGTGGACGGATCGGTGTCGCGACTGATTGAGGATGAATCGAGTAGTCCCTCCAACCGGGGGGTATGGATCCAGGCCTACGAAAACACCAGCCTTGTCAAGATCCGCAAGCATATATATGGAAGCATTTGGCACCTTCGTGCCGCCGGGCGTCGGGTCAAGGCGGAGAAGCAAGGAAACCTGACACAGTTCCTGGCAGAAGAGTCGAAACACCGAGAAGAGGAAGACGCAAAGGTGTGGCGACACGGTGATCCCAAGTTCCAGTCTTGGGAATGGATTCAGCCTCAGCCCGAGGACCATCAGCAGTAACCTACCCAGCCTATCCTCCAGCAGAGTTTTGAGCTGCGAACTGCCATTCTGAAGAATGTCGAGTCATGTGAGTCTGAGGTTACGCGATTAGGAGAGAGGGGCGGCCAATCCATTATGCAAAAGGGGGTAAATGTGGGAATTAGAAGAAATAAATAAACAAAAAGGGAAAAAAGAAGTGATCGCAGAGGGAGTCGAACCCTCTTGCCTTTTAGTATAATACATAATGATACTACCGCTAGGCTATACCAACCCAAGCAAGGGAAAGAAGTGTTTGATGTGATATGTAAAGCCTCGCAAGTGGGAGGGAAAGTGAAGCTTGACTTGTGGCGGCGTTGAATACCGATGAACCCAAACTGCATACCGGTTCCTTCCCCAGAGCAGGAGTCCTCTAGTTAGTCTGTATCATCTTGGGCGATATGTAACTGGTGAAGCAATGCAGGTACACATTGTTGTTGGTTCGTTATTTGGCAACCAGAGAAGCTACCAATGGGTGTAGCGCGTACTATACGGCATGCCAGAATGATACGCCCTAGATTCAGGCCGAAGCACGCCCTCCCGAAACCCGTCCACACCGCCAGACTGACGACTGCCTTCGTCAGGCTTCGAAAAGCCCAGACCAAGCCGCTTTCCAACGGTCTTCTGCGCACCGGGCTCAGAAGAGGCCAAGGCAAAGTACATGGCCGTCCACCGAGGTGTGCCCCCAGACGGACTGTGGAGCTCGAGAACCCTTTCCCCTAGTGGCGCATCGGCAGGCATGCCACCATCGAAGAGAACCTGGAATATCCCGAAACTGCCCCGAGCGCAGGCCGCGGCCATCCGATAGCGGAATTCGGGATCATCGCGAGGGACTACGGAGGCTTCGTGGACGAAATAGCGGAAGCCATAGTGCGAATTCAACAGAAGGGCGTGGAGGAAAATCTCCTCGTGCCCATCTTGAACCGAGATGCTCTCGCCGACACCAGCCTCCTCGAGAAGGACGCGCAGAGCCTCGGGCTGGTCGCCATCGAGGGCAGTGATGACCGCACCGCAGGTGAACCCGCCTGGGCTCCGTGGACGAGCAACCTAGCAGAGGAGCCAGCGAAGAAGTTTGGTGTCCCCCTCCATGATGCTAACATGACGGGATTCGAAAGAGATAGGGTTTCGCCGGGTTTGGCGTTAAGTTCAACTTCACCTTGCTGAACCAGCAGTTCGAGGTAGTCGATATGTCCCGATAGCGACGCATGATACGCAGATTCTGTCAGAAAGTCGGTGTTGTTGACAATGGCAGGATAGAACTCTCTGGCAAATCCGAACAGACAAGAAGCTGCGTCCACACGCCAATCTTAGCCGCTTCCAGCAGGGCTTCTTTCAAGCTGCTGCGGTCACGTTGTTTGCAATCACCGCAGCACGGAGGCAATTGCGCGAGTCCTTGAGATTTTCTTGTTTCATCCAGCTTATAATGACGAGCGCCAGTTCATGCTGGGTGTGCCTTGATGGCGGCATAAAGCGGGGTGCCAAAATTCTCGCTGTCTTTCAGCAAGGATTCTCCCATGTCGTCGTCGCTGACTGGCGCAGACCAGGTAATTATACCCTCGTAGAACCCTCGGATCTCCAACAGAATGGCCGCCGAGATCAGGTGGCTCTGCAGTCCTTGGCCGCTGCCTGTTCGCACTCGTGACTGATCGTAATCGTCTCCTCCTGCAAATGGCAGGCGGCGGCTCCAACAGGAGTCTAGGTCTTAGGGAGGTAGTTGTACGCAATCGCACGCCTCCCGATGCAAGATAGCCAGTGCTTTCAGCCGCTCGTTCTTATTGGGAACGACACCGAGCGTGTCGAGCACGCGATGCACAAGACTACTGGGTGCCTCTTCCTTCCCACACTCACTGTAGACGATTCTGGCAGCGAAGGGGTAAAACGGGTGACTCTGCGCGAGGAAGGATCTCTCCCAGGTATAGTAAAGTCGAAGTATGTCTCCTTTGATGTGCAAAATCCGGAGAATTTCTTTATCAAACGCTTCTGGGTGCAGTGGTAACTAAAGTAAGTACTTGGTTCAAATCCACTCGACGATGGGGAAAAAGGAAAGTAGAGAAGTGCAAGATGACGAACCTGATATTGACTAGACGTAGCTTGAAGTTAAACTTTAGGTGCGATCTGACGTGTTTGTAGTCCACATTTTGGAAAATGGCTGAATGTGTATATTGGATGATCTCGAGAAGTACTTCGAGCGGGAGATGGACGTTCTTGACCATACGAACGGAATTACAATACAATGAGCTGGTTGAAATTTAGATAGATACACGAGGAAAATGGGACATGGCCGAGTCTCACGATCGGTGTTGGTCGATGTTCGTAATCGTCAATGTTATGTGCTTAAGGCCAGGGCAGTTGGTTCCATCATCCAGTTGATGCGGGGGTGAAACAGCCTCCTTGCAAGCCCCAAACCCTGTACCGCCGACATCTATCAGCTAGGCTGCCGCTTTCGCAATCTGCCATATGACGTGGTAAGCCACAGCAATCTCGTTCGCATATATGTAAGTTTGGGCGGGCTTTCGATCCCCGACGCTCGCGTGATAGTCCGTGAGCATGCGAAATCGTGGTCCGCCGGCGCAAGACCCGACCAACTCGTTCCAGTAGGGGGCATTGGTTTCCGTGTTCTCGAAATAACGCTTGTTGGCGCCCACGGCCAGATCCCGCTACATCGCGAGGATGGTCTTCTGGGTCACCTGATTGTGTATCATCACGCTGGCCATGAACTCGATGTCCTTGGCCGCCGACGGCCCGCTGGGCAAGACGTTCTTGACATCGTCCCAGGCCCAGTAGGTGTGGTCCGACATCTGCGGACGCTCCTGGAGTGGGAAGTCTACGTATCTCGGCTCGGACAGGCCGCCTTGGCGGAAGAACTCGGTCGTGAGGATTACGGCGCCGTGCCTAGAGCCTTCGCCACCGTCACGATCGGGGCGGGCGGGTGCGACTTTGGCGACCGGTGCCTCAGCGGGGGCGCGGTCCTGTACATAGCGCTGCACGACGTGCGCGGCGTGGTGCCGCGCTCGCGAGCTACCGGCCGCGCACCGGCCAGAACCTGGGCCAGCCGCTCGAGGAGGGCCGCGCAGTCCGGCTGGGCCTAGACATGCAGGTGGTGGTGCCCGAGTACCTGCACCTGAGGGCCTCGTCGCACGACGACGCCGTCTGCGTCGCCTGGGTTCACGGTCCGTTCGTCCGCGGGCCGACTTTCGCACCTGGGAACGCCGCCGCCGTTGCTCCGCCTCTGCGGCGCGCGCCCTGGTACCCGAGCCCGGACCTGATGCCGGGTGCACGTGGATCTCGACCGACGACCGCTTCCCCAGCGGCGTCTCGGCCAAGATGACCGACTTCGCCTTCCCGGATTCGGTCGAGGCCGAGGCCATGCGGGCGCAGTACGACTACGCGCGCGAGAGCCTGTGCCGGGTCCCCGGACGCATGGTGTTCTGGAAGGACGGGGATCTCGAGGACTGCATCCCCTTTTACCTATTCGTGCTCGAGAAGGCTCAAGACGGGACCGACAAGGACCTGGACAAGATCCGCTACGCTCACAAGTTTACTTGTCAGAACCCTGGGAAACCCTGGTTCAACGATTTGGACATCTTCCAAAAGCCGCCGCCGCCGCCTCCATCCCCGGCCAAGACGCCTACCGCAGGTGATGGCAGCTTCGGCAGCGTCAGCGGTTCCGTGCCCATCGAGTGCGCGGGCAAAGCCCCGGGATATTTCAACACCATAGCGGAACATCCCAGCGAGAGTTCCATCGTGGACGGTCTCGAGGTTGGCAAGTGTGCCTTCGGCGGTATGTAAGGCTCGATCCCAGTCGAGTGTCTGGGCATGACCTCTGACGAGTGCGCTGCGGCGAAAAGGAGGGGTCGCCGCCGACGGCCGAGACCAGATGGCGCCGCCGCGGACGAATACGAGAGACGGGAAATAATGACGAGGATGCGCGATGTGACAGCCAGGCGTGCCCTGTTGGCTGCTCGGAGTGACCATTGCATCGACAGGCTCGTGATAAGCGAGCATGCCGACCACAGTGCCAGCTACGTCTGCAACAGCTCGTCCTCGTGGGGACCGGATTTCGTATCCATGGAGGAGCGTCTGTATTGTGACATGTGCGAGCACCAATTGTGGAAGCTGTGTGCTGGCCCCGAGGATTCCGATTGCTTCGATCTAGACGTACATCGGTTGAGACTCGGGTCGTCACTTGGGCGGAGGACTGAGGATAATGAGCACGTCGTGCTCAAGGAGTACATCTCAGTAAAACGATGGCGCAAGTAGGACAGGGAGTGACGCAGTCAGTCCAGACAGAGAAAACTCAGTTTATATTATACATGGCACACGATCTGGTTTTCTTCACCGCAACTCCCGGAGAGAGACAAGCCACATATCTAAGCCAAACTAATACTTGCACAAGTTCATCTTAGCCACGCTCGGGTCATGGTCTGATACCATATCGTCATACGCGACCCACGTGTTCACGTGGATGTGCTCGAATAAGGGATCCGTTTCGGCTAGCGTAGGGCTCACTGTATATCATCGGTTAAGGTTAGCATGCATTCTGGAATTTAAAATAAGAGGGGATTGGTTGTGTCTTGAAAACTGATAAGCACTCACCGAACATGTGGTCGAGTTCCTGGGTATTCATGTCGTACAAATAGCTGTAACGCTCAAGGACGTCGATGCCGGCGACGACATCGAGATCTTGCATGTGGGAACGCGACTCGAAGTCGGTAATGGGCTTGACAAAGGGGTACTCGTTGAAGTCGCCCGACGAGATGATGTGGGCCTCCGGGTCCTCAGCCAGAATTGCCGCAATGAAGTCCTGGGAGAAAAGGGGCGCGTCAGTCGGGGCGCCTCGACTGTTGCACAGCACAGACACGTTTATGGATGTTGAGAGGGGCGAGAGAAAAGAGACTTACTGCCGTAACCTCGGCTTGCGCAATTCGGTCCTCTACGCCACCATTCACAGGGGGGCGGGCATCACCATGGATGGACGAGGAGCCGCCCTTGGAGCCCCAGTGCACATTGACGGTATAGAAAGTGTTGTTGCCATCCAGCGTATGCCACGCCGCGGCTAGGGGTTTGCGGCTGTTGGTGAAAGCCGCGTCGGTCGGGTCGATCAGGCCCGGGTTGTACTTGAGCGCGCCGCCGGGCAGGACCTCGTTCGCGGTGGTCGAGTCGGCCGGGTTAGGGTCCCGCAGCGCCAGGACGTCACGGCGGAACAGGTACGCGGTGCGGATGTTGCCGCTCGGGGCGCCGCCGTCTTTGTTGTTGACGGGCGCGACGTAGGTGAAGTTGTATCCGACGCCTCCGCTAGCCGTCTCGATGGCGGCCGCCAGCGTCGACAGGGTCAGGTCGGAGCTTACGGTTCCGTCGTTGGTCGCCCCGTTGTCGTCCTGGACTTCTTGTAAGAACATCAGGTCGGGTGTCTTTAGGTACTCGACGATGTGCTGTGCAACGGCTTGGACATGGGCCGTGTCGCCCGGCCAGAAGTTCTCGATGTTGTAGGAGCCAATGGTCAAGCCGGAACACACGCCGTCGCTAGTCAGCGAGGTCGCGGGTGGCATCACAGGCTCCTGAGAGCTGAGCACGGTAATCTTGATCAAAGGCAAGATCCTGTAGAAGCCGAATGCTTGGTACACTACACCTGTGATGTCTTCCAGGGTGTCGCCCAGCTTAGTATCGGTGGGGTTCTTGGATCCATCCAGGGGCGATCCGATAATGATGCCTTCAGGATTGCTGTCTAGTACTGGCATTAGTTCTCAGCTGTCAAGCAGTCACCCGCGGTGAAAACACATACCAGTAGGCGTGACAGTCAAACCCCCTCGGCCGTTCTCTCCTGATGTTGCCCAGTCACCTACAACCCAGGTGTCGCCGTAGTTGTTGGGCCTGCCAATAGCCCGTGGGCTCTTGACTGTTACCAATTGGCCCGAAAGACTCTCCCAGAAGTCCAGACCGTACTCCTCTGGCTCCAAGACCGGGTTCACCACAGAGACAAGGCTCTTGTTGTTCGGGACCGCAAAGACATCGCCTTCGTCAAGGCTTGTGTACTGCGTGGTCGGCGGGCTGTAAGTGTCTTTGCCAATGACTTTCGGCGTGACTTCCTTGTCATGTTCCAGAATCGCTGCGACCATTGGTGAAGTGATCTCGGTCATATACAAGTAGTCCTTGCTCGACCTATACTCGCTGACCGTGCCGCTCAGAACGATGACATCCCCCGTGCTGATGGAGGCGTTCTTGGCGAGCGCAGAACCAAATATGTAGATAGCGTCCGAGACGCGCCTGTCGTCGCCCTTTCTGACGGACTGTACCCAGAGACCGTCGGGGCCCTTTGCCGTTACTATGCCCGTCACGTTGGATACGTCCTGTCCATTGTACGACGACAAGAACCGGTCGCCGTTGATCTCTCCAATCGTGAGTGCCGAAACACCGGCAACCAAGGTGGTAATTAGCCACGACAACAGAGAGCTTCCCTTCATGGTAGCTCGATATTTTCTGCTTCCGCCGGATTGGTCTTTATGGAAACGCAGGCATCAAGCTGAGTTATTTGGGCACCGTTGGCGCGTTGGAGCAAGACATTGATATTTGTATGGCTGGCTGCAGGTTCAATGAACCCTAGCATGTATTGGCTTGCTATTTCCGTATCTTCACTATGCGGAGATGAAAAGTGGACGACCGGTTCGCCAAGACGTGACGACCAATGGGCTTGATAGGCCAACAACCAATCTAGGCAATCCGGCATGCGAGGACGAAAGAGGCAGCTGGGCTGAGTGAGGCATCTTGGATGCAGCCAGTCAGATTGTCCAGCTCCTAGCACGTTTCTCAAAATGCTCGGAAGTCGAAGGTCCCCGGGCCAGCTCGATACTGGGGAGGCTTCCCGTTCGCTGCTTTTCCGAGCCCTGAGCTCTCTTGGCAAGAGTGCCATCGGGGTTGTTCCTGGAAATACCCCTTGTGCCGATCTTCCAGGGTCACACTCCCCACAGAATGCATGTACAGCATATGTGACATTGAGATATCACTGACTCAAGATTACCTTATCGTCGAAGACCATTTTTGTTTGTGAGTGTGTTGATTAGGGTAGCTCAATGGGATGATTTCAACTCGGTCCGTAGAAGAATTTATAAGTGCATGGCTTTAAGATGTCTGGAACGAATGGGCCGAAAGCATTGGCAGGATTGGGAGAGAACTCCAATATCCCAGAAAACGTTCTTATCGCCAGTGCATATGGGGCCGGCATGTTGCTCATCAGACCCTGTGTAAGGTGCATAAAGTCGACAATTTCGCCGAGACGGTCGCGAAGAGTCTTTCATGATCTTTTGTAAGTCTTCGCTTTCGTTATAAGGCGGACATGGCGACAGCACGTACCTTGCATTGCCTCGGGAGTCCCCATACTCCGGTGCTCGTGTCCATTGGCTCTGGGAAAGGCGTGGCGGAACGCGGGCGTGTTGTTGCAAAAGATGCAATGACAAGGAGTTTCGAGCAACATTCTATCACCTTCTGGATCTCATATCCCTCCTTCCGCCTCCAGTCCTCCAGGCCCTGAGTAAAGGTAGCCATATAAGCAATATTCGACGTCGACTCATCACCGTGCGGGTCGTTGAGAACCTCCTCAAGGAGAATCAAGAACGCACAAACGGGGTAACAGAGCATATACCTGTGTTGTCAGCCAAAGCGTTCACTTGGTGTTTAATCGTAAACTTACCAAAACCATGCAAAAGGCTGCGTTGGTACGTTCTTGAATAACAGTAGTGCTTCGCGCGCACTATCTACGGAAGCATGCGACAGCCACGAGCTTCCTAAATTCACAGCGGGTGGACATTCTGGTGACGTGCCTTGAGTGCCCAAGCCTTTTTCAGTCCAACGCACCCCCGATTGCATAGCCCATCTTGTGGCGTAAAACTCGAAATGCAATTGCATAGCCCCTGGATCTAGGTCTGCCACAGCCTGTTCACTGTTCAAGGGGCACTTAAGTTCCGTTGGCAATCGTGCTCTCCATGTGCAGAGTGAGGCCTCTAACTCCGCAAGGCTCTTGCTCAATTCAGCGGGTTCACGTTGTGATAATCGTGCTGATTGTGATAATGTATGAGCCCTAGTTTGGATGATTGACAGCTCCGCCATGTGTCTAAGAATATTAGTGTTGACTGGTTCGTTGGCACCACTTTGGTCACTCCCGTGACTTGGGAGTTCGACATCGGTCTGGCATTCATTATAGACTGGTGGCAAGCCATGTCGTAGAGCCACTTGGGTATTGAGTATATGGATCATCCAGAATATTCGATTGCGCTGTTCCAACTCTCGAGAGTCCGTGGTGAGGCAGGGGTCCTTGCAATACAGACCGAGGAGATTTGCCATTGTGATGACAACAGAGAGCAAAATGACCGATGTACGTGTATCTGCTGTCAGACGCATGAAAAACACAATAATAAGAAGCGCTTCGCAAGCTTGTATATTGGTTGCCTGCAAGTTGAGTTCAGGAACCACGGAGTATGCATTTTTCAGATAGGTCCACGAGATCGGGAACACGTCCTTTGCGAGAGGGTTCGCAGCCTTCCATTGCGTGGCCATGGCCAGTAACGTGTTGATGGTTGCCCAGCGTGCTGGGTTAGTATGGCAGTCTCCCGGTTCGGCGTCAAACTGCCCATCGATCATATCGCGAACATATCGCGCATCGAAAAGGGGCCAGGCTTTGCACATGCTGTGGAGAGAATGGAGGACCATGTTTTGCGTGGCGACCTTTGGTGGAAGGGGTGCGAACACAGTTCGTTGGAAGCATCCTTGATCATGACCTGCCACGACCATCGCCACTGTCCCTGGTGGTGGTAACTTGGAGAAGAAATACGAAGATTGGTTGGCCGGGGAGATGCCACGCGGCTTCTGCATGGTCGACTCGACCTTCTCCAAGCGTTTCTCGAGCGTCCGGATGTATTGCTTGCTAGGTTGAAGACATGAGCTTAAGGCTAGGTACTTAAGTGATCGAAACTTATCTGGTTCTGGCCCTCTTACCCTTTACCCGGTCCCCGCATTCGCCTCTCGGTGTATTCGCATGTTGCTCCATTCTTTCGACATGATGCGCAGCAAGGAGTCCTGCCATCGCATCGACTCTTTCGAGACTTGCATCGCACGCATGCCTAGGCTTTGTGAGATCTCCCAGACTGTCACGATGGGGTAAATGACTGTTTTCGTACTCTTACTCACGTTGGCAGTTCGTCTTGTGTTCCGTCGGGTATCGTTCATTGCGGATTTCATATTACTTGCAGTTGACGCTGCGCCAAATTGATCCCGCATTGATGAGGCATGGGAAATAACACTGTACAGTTAATTCAACAAGTTATAGCGGCCCGAGACTTTAAGTCACAGAAACTTCATTCAGAAGTAGCCAATGGCACATTAATTATTCGGTCTCTGAGGTTCGATTTGTCAGTGTTTAAAGTAAGTCATGGAGGTTCTGACAAAGGCGTAGATGGCTCGGATGCAGTTTGTATCCGACCCCACCCCCTTAGGTTAATTGATTACCTATGAAGTAGGCACGCCTGAGCACTCACTTCAAATGACCGACTTGATTAAGGTTAATTCGCACTCCCATCCTGGAAACAAGTTAGGCCGCGACCGGGAGGGAGAGTAGATTTTTGTGAACAGGAAAGACTGTATGCAAGGTCCGTGAAAGCCGCCAATATAGCCCAGACAGACCGCGGATAGTTTGCCTACCGAGCTCACTAGCCAACCACTTCAATATCTCCAAGCTTCCAGGAGTGACTCCCTCACCTTACGTGGCTTAGTTTCCAGGAAAGACTCATGCAGCAAAGGACTGGCCTCAAAATCAAACCCTCCGTCTTCGCACAAGCGGCCAGCCCCCGACCAGGCGACATGCAGCTTGTCTTCCAGCGGAGACCCATGCATCATCTCCTTGTGGCCCGGTAGCTCCGAAACACGACCATACTTCAGCTTCTCCATGGAATCGAAGACGACCGTGAACTTGGCTCCCGTCGCCTCCTCGGCGAAGCCCAAAAACTCGTTCCACGTCACCTTGTCGCCGACGACGAAGGAGTCTCTGTCCCATTGGGGCAGCCCGACGAGCCGGGCGACATAGCGTGCAATGTCGAAGGTGTAGGTGAAGACTACTGGCACGTTTCCGGATCCTGGGATGGCGGCCGCTCTGTGGGGTATGTCGATGGCGAACGTCATTGGGGGCATGTACGACTTGATCTTAGGCATCAGCCAATGGTCCATGAACACGCCGGTGTGGACCGCCGTCCACTCGAGAGAGGTGGCGTCGAGTGCCGTGAGCACCGAGAGTTTGCCCGGAGCAAGGTAGAAGTAAGAACACGCCCTAGACTCTACAGTTATTTCTCGTCGCTCAAAGGGTGTCAAGTAGTGGGGAGTTGACGGCATACTCGTTTGTGAGCTTGTTTCCCCAAGCGCTGGGAATGAATCGTTTGGTACAGCTCGACCTTTCAGCGGCCTGGATGAGATTCAACTCGGGTTCAAAGCTGCTAATCGGGTTGATCGTGCAGATGACCGTCTCGATCCCATTTACCTCGAGCACTGAGGTGAGCTCCCTCACGTTATCGTAGTTGACAGCGATGAGCTGGACACCAGCCTTTGATTCCATATTACTGGCCTGGTGTAGAGTTTATGTCAGAATTCGACCCAGCTCAGGCTTAGAGTAAAAGACAGGCTTACATCTCGAGTCAGTATGATAACTTGGTGCTCACCTGTAGCAACCAAGGCCTCGACGACGGCAAGTCCTAGCTTGCCATTGCCTCCAGCAACTGCAATGACAGTCATGGTAGTGATGTATAACCCGGGATGGATTGCGAGTTGGTATCTCTGGTGTGCTATAAGGGATGAATAGAATGTCTGACCTTTGTTTCTGCTCTTCTATCTGCAGCAGAGTTCAAGGTCATATATAAATACCGTCCCGCTCAGTTGTCCCTGAATTTGTGCTCATATCAGTCGCACCATCATCATGACTGGACTGGAAATTGGAAATAGCGGCTGCAAATTGATTCCGGCGTTGTAAGCAATATTGGTAAGGAGGCCTTGACTATGATAACATACCCAGCCACTTGAACCTACCTACGGGGATTAGTTAAATGAGTGATTGAGTATACTTATATGACCGGAATCAAAATGCTTCCTTGAGCATTTTCAGTTAGGCTCTTTTGAATGCATCTGAAACCGGTAAGCACAATTGGGGGACGACCCCCTATCCTTGATATAACCCGCACCACCTTTTTAGCTCAATATATACAAATGCTACCTTGAATTACGTCCCAAAGTGGCTGGAAAATAGCTCTAGGCAACATCATCATCTTCCTGGTGAAGTTTTCTTTTGTTGTCAGGGGCTCCCGAGGCATAGATGACAAGGGATATGCAGCAACTCAAAGCATTAAAAGCCTTTTGACACAACACAAACGGGTAACCTGCGGTGTACAGCTCGAGTACGCAAATGGAAAAGAATTCCTTGAGAACCTCTAGGCAAGGAAGGGACTGTCTAAGTACTAAGGTGGACGGTGTGGTCATGCAGCCAACCGTTGCTAGGGCTTTGCGTAGATAATTCAGCCCCCTGATCCTGTTACCAGGCACAAACGAAGTCGCAAACGAGCAAAGAATAGACTTGAAATTTCTGAGATCTCAACTTCTCTTATATATGCCGGTACTTGCCAATCATGCAGTCATCTCATTCCTCGTCCAAGAAATATTTACCAGAAAGTAACGCATACCCAGCTGGACATCTCGACTCCTGCAACCCGTGGGCAGCACAACCATTCCCCTCGGATCTTCATACCATCTACCACCATCCCAGGTCACAAAAACGAGTTCTCCATCTCATCCCACGTGGATTAACTCGTTATTTCAGCGCAAGCGAATGCCTATTGCCAAGATCTCGTGATCCGGTAGCAGAATCCCCCTATCACCATGGTCTACAAGATGAACTTCTACGTCGACGGCGGTTGCCGACGCAACGGCCAAGCTTACCGTGTCATCGGTGCCGCCGCTGCAGTCTGGAAACAGCGCTATCGCCAAGTCTACCGGACCCGCGCTCTCCCCCCTTCCTTTCACCACACAATCCCGGAACCGACGAACCAGCGCGCCGAGCTGACCGCTATCATCATGGCGCTGGAGTGGGCTCTGGAGCGCTACACGCAGCTACGTGGATACCCGAAAGCCCGTATCCGCATTTACTCGGACTCGGAGTACGCCGTCAACTGCCTCACGGCGTGGTTCTGGACGTGGCTAGGCAACGGATGGCGAAACGTAGACGGCCTCGAGGTCGCCAGTAGAGACCTGATCGAGCAGGCGTTACGGCTGGACCACCGTATCCGGAGGCTCGGGTCGCTCAGCTACCAATGGATCCCCCGAGAGCAAAACCATCTTGCCGACCAGTGTTGCAATGAGGAGTTGGACAAGATGGAGAGACACTATTGAGATAGTGTGAGGCTGGAGATTGTTTGCGAGCTGTAAAGAGCTCGGGAGGAAACGTGGATGATCAGCGTGGATAATGGTGCTTGGTTGGCTTACACCTGAATCTGCCGTACCTATTTTAGATATCTCGGTTTTATGGCAGATAGCGAGCAATGAGCGAAGTCATCAATGAAAAGGCACATTTGGTAGACGTAAACTCGGGAGAATACATGCGTCTCAGAGAGTTTCCACGTTGCATACTTACAGGACAGAGATTGCGGCTTGCACTGTCTGTCTGTCAGTTTGACAGAGAAGACGAAGCAGCTCAGAACTATGAGCTGGTTTCTCATAGGAACCTTGACAAACTGAATAAATCCAGGTCGCGGTTCCATCTTGTTGCTCTTTCGGGGTCAGCGTACCCCCAATCTCGAGCTGGTGCTTGAGAGTGGAGTCTAGAACCCTGACATGTAAGTAAGTAGCCCGACAGAACGGTAGACTACGACTCTGACATGCGGGTGCAATCCGTCGGCCGAAAGTCTTGCCGCACATTCGTATATAACGCGGACTGCTTCGTTGGATCGCATGTTTATTCATGCATACGATTAGCCGGGCCGGTCCAACAGTATATGCGTGCTATAATCCAAAGTCGCGTGCTTACGCATTCGCCCACGTGTACCTTTACTAGGCAACAATATTGAATAATATTCCAAAAGTACACAGCATCTCACGAAGCTGGGATTGGCTCTTTCACGTTTTGCTAACTCAAGTACCTGGAAAGGTCTTGGAAAATCAGGAAGGAAAATGACGACAAGTCAGGACGATCGCACCACCATCATTACGCCCAACGATGGACCTATAGAGGCCGTCTTCGGCGAAGCATCTCCGGAACAGCGCGTGGAATGCTTCAAACAGGCAGGCCGCTCGTTCGTTCGGTCGGTCCCCGAAGATCAATGGGTCGCTGCTGAAGAACAGCTCGGACAACTGCCGCTCCTGCGTGGGAAAGGGTGCCGGCATTGGTGTCTCTATAAGGCAGACGCGCCCAATGAGATTATATCCTCTCTGCGGACAATCCGTCGTGAAGTCCTCATCCGGGACGAGCAGGGTATAAGGCAGGGGACCGGCTACGACATCGCCATGGTCGCTACCGACGCCAAGTACCGCGGCCACGGCCTCGCCTCGTTCCTCATGCGCAAGGTCGGGGAATGGGCGGACGGGCCCGGCGCCGCGCCCGTGACAACCCTCTACACCGCCGTCGGCCCCTTCTACGTGAAGCTCGGCTGGGAATTGCTGCCCGCGCCGCAGGTCAGCTTTGAGCTGCCGCCCGGCGTGAGCCAAGACGCGTTACAGCGCAAGCGTGGGGAGAATCAGTTGTTGCCAACCCGCCTGTTCGGACCGGACGAAATGCCCGACCTCTGCAGCCGCGACATCGCGCAGCTACGCTCCCAGGTCGAGGCGTACGATCTTGCCCCGAACACGTCCCTCGTGACTACTTTGCCAATTCCAGAGCAGCTGGGGTGGTACCAGGAGATGGCCAAGCTCCAAAGTCTCACTTGGTGCGAAGGTCGGGAGGTCAAGGCCGTGGGGGCTATATGTGAGGAAGCTGATACTTGGATACTGTGGTATCAAGATCTGAGGAATAAGGAACTGAAGATCGCGCGGGTCAAGCCTGGGTATGGAGACACCGACTTGGCAAAGCAGGCACTGGTGCAGCTCCTGTCCCGGGCGATGGAGGAGGCACTTTCGTGGGAAGGGTTGCTGGTGAAGATTGCGATTTGGGACCCGAGTTCCGAAGTACTTGGGGCGCTGGAGATATTGGGGAAGGAACTGGGGTTTACGCCAAAGAGCGAAATGCGCGACGGCGTCAACCAGACGTCGATTCGATGGGCAAAGGCTGAGAACAGGCAAACGGTCTTCTGGCCGAATGAGTTCTACGCATGTAACTGAATGGTTTGACTGCCCCTGTATATCATCATAAAGGAATGATCGCGACTCTGTAGGCCATGCGCTAGGGAGTACAGCAGTTGGAGAAATGCCATCAAAGTACATAGTCCTCGGTACATGTAGATTTCCATTCGTAGGGTTGCCACTGAGAGTCAGAGCAACAACTGCCAGTGCTTTCCGGTCTTTACGAATAACAAACTGTAACATCTCATGTAATTGGGATCAAGTATGCACTGTGTATTATCATATTTGCAGGCTGTAGTTAGGAGCATAGAGGTTACATGAAGATCTAAGTATACTTGGAATATCAATCGGTGTTGGTTGGAGAGAGATGCAGCTGTACTTGAACTATTGCCGTTACCCCACGTTGTGGAGGAGTGGGGCATCTCAGTTGTGCAGGTACCTGCTGCCGATCTTTTTTGAACTTACGAAATTTCTATCTCGACATACAGACCTCCGTTCTGATATCTCGGTGACCAGCGCAACAATGCACTCGCTGGTAGAACCCAACGCCTGGGTGGCCATCAAGCTGCCCTCAGAGAACCTGCGAGTGCTCCAACTCACGCCAAACACGTAAGACTTCTTCAAACTCCCATTGCTACCCACCCCACCACTGACTGATCTTGCTTCTGTCCTCAGGACCATCTCCCTCGGCAAGTATGGATCTTTTCCGAGCAACTTGATTATCCACCGACCCTACCACATTACCTACGAATTGGAGGACAAGAAGGACAACGAATCCTTCAACCGTCTGCGCATCGTGCCCGCCTCGGAGCTTTACAGCGACATCCTGTCCTCGAGCTCGTTCCTGTCCCCCGACTCGGCCAGCCCCGGCCCCGAGGGCGACGACACCGAGGATGCGATCCCGACGGGCGTCGAGTACGCGCTCGTCGACGCCGACTCGGGCGCCGTCGTCGCCAAGACGGACCGCGCCGAGCTGGACGCGGAGGCGCGCCAGAGCCTGACCATGGAGCAGATCGAGGAGCTCAAGAAGGACGTCACCGACGCCGGCCGCGACATCATCACCAAGCTCATGCTGTCCCACTCGGCCATCAGCCAGAAGACCGAGTACTCGCTCGCCAAGTACAAGCTGCTCAAGACGAAGAAGTACATCCGCCGGTTCTGCGTGCTGCCCCTCGACGTGTCGATGCTGGACTACTGGCTGCTGGAGGAGAAGGACCCGGCCAAGATCATGGACCTGCGCGAGGAGATGATTGGCCTCTTGGGATGCTGGGCAAACGTGCACTTTGGCGGCGAGTCGCGATGCCTAAATGAGGAAGAGCAGGAAGCGGCCGCGAACGGCACGAATACCGTCACGAAACCCGAAGACTCGACTGGCCGTTGGTTGGTCGTTGATGATACGGGAGGCTTGCTTGTGGCGGCTATGGCCGAGCGCATGGGCGTTTTATATCCTCCCGAGAAGGATGAAGAAGAGGTGAACCCCCCACAAAAGCGACGACGAGATTCAGAAAGCCAGCCAGAGCCCGCCGGAGGCGAGGGAGAAAGTGAACCACAAGCTCAGCCAGCGGAGCAAACCCAACCACCCTCGGGCGGCGAAGCCTCAGGCCAAGAACACATCGTCACGAAACGCGTCAAATACCCGACAGGAGACCCGAGACACAAGGACGACTTGGCCGTCCCCTATGCTAATTGCAACACAATGACGCTTCTACACCATAACTCCCAGCCTAACCTCAGCTTCCTCCGTTACTACGACTTCGACAACACGAACCCAACGCAGAGCCTGACGCACCCACTGGCACGGCACCTGATGACATTGTCCTGGTTACAATTACTGGACCCCTTGGCTGACTCGACCTACGCAAACGAGCCACCGAGCGTCAGTTCCGACGAACTGAAGACCTGGAAGGCTAATCGCCGGGGCAACTATCACCGGAAGCGACGCAGATGGGCCCGTATCCGCCACGTGGTCGACCGCACCCGTGGCGGCGGTTTCTCGGGCCTGGTGGTGGCCAGCACCATGGATCCTACCTCTATCATGCGGCACGCCGTGCCGCTCCTGGCCGGAGGCGCACCTATCGCCATCTACTCGCAGACGCCGGAACCACTCACCGCCCTGATGGATTGCTATAGTGTCGCAAGACGGGCGGCCTGGATATCTGACCCACCGGAGGAAGCCATCGGCAAGACCACCGAAGAGCTGGAGCAGTGGGCCGGCACCGACGAGTTCCCTCTGAACCCTTCTTTGGTGCTCGGGGCCGCGATGCAGACGAGCAGAGTACGCAAGTGGCAAGTCTTGCCAGGCCGGACACATCCCCTGATGACAAGTAAAGGGAGGCGCCGAGGGCTATATATTTACGGCTTGGCGGGTGAAGCCTGCAGAGGGCAGGGTAGAGGCGAGAGGAAAAGGCAGGACGAAGAAGGGTAAATCCGGCCGATAGAATCGATCTAAGAAATGGAACAGAACTGGATGAGGCATTATATTAGGCGAACGGGATCAGGCTGAGACGTCCAAACCTTAGCTTTGATCTGTACATAGATCATCAAACATGATACCCCTTAATAGAGCCTTGCCAGCATTGTACAAAATACGAATTGTTGACCTTCATCTGGGAGGTGTTTGTTGTGATTTGGTTTACGCCTTGGCAATCTAACATGAATTCGCTGCTGCTGCCGCTCTACAAGCTCTTTCCCATAAACTTCCTCTTGGTGAAGCTCAACCACCACTTGCTCGGCTTTCCGTCTCCGCCTTCTTCGTACACTCTTGCTAATAACCGGGTGGCCAGCTCCTGTCGCACCTGTGAGAGATATTGCCGCAGTTGTTCGGCGTCCTGTCGGTCCCGTGGGGCTTCGTACATCTGTTTTGTTGTTAGTTTCCCAATGTTCTAGCCTCGTATTTGCTTTTTCCCAATGTTCCGGCCTCGTATTTGCTTTTTCCCCATATTCCCCCTTTTCTAGTCTGACTGGCCACAGCTTCCAGCACAGCAACACACAGACATCGACTCTTACGAGGAAAAAGACCATATAACTCACCTGGTTCAGAGGGAAGCCCGGGTCGCCAGGGATGGAAAAGTTGAGGTCGAGGGCCGTGTTGAAGACCTCCTTGGTGGCGTCGCGGACGCCGTGCTGGGGGCGGATCTTGCCGAGGCACTCACTCACATAGAGGATGCCGTAGATGAGGAGGCGGTCGGCGGGGCCCTGGATCTCGAAGTTGCGGAAGAAGGTGTTGGCGCGGAAGAGCGACAGGACCTCGTCCAGGATGTCGTACGACTCGGCGTCCGGGTCGGGGGACTCGTGGGGGGGCCAGCGGCGGGTTGGGGAAGGGCAGCGTGTAGGCCGGCCCGCGCGTCTTGGTCCGCAGTGGCAGCAGCGGCACGTTGCCGATCAGGCGCGGAGGGTTGGGGTCCTCGTTGAACATGGAGTTGTAGGCCTATGGACGCCCGGCAGGGGGCGCGGAGTTAGTTGAGGTTGCTAGTGGTGATGGTTGCATAATGGCGGTAACGAGAGGGTGGTTGGTGTAATTGAGACTGCAAACTGGGAAACAGCTGTAGTGAGTGTTGCAGACTTACCGGCATCTTGGGCGAGATGTCACCGAAATCGTCGGTGATGGCTCAAGCTGTACAATTGCTACGGTTGAAGGTATCGTGGTGTACTCTGTGATGGAGCTCAGTGCTCCTTGGTGCTGCCTTGCCTTGCCTTACTGGGGGGGGCTGCTACTCGTCCAGTGGAGGGGCTCCTTGCTAGGAATGTTGCTTGGCCAAGGCTGACGTTCTGGTCCACACAGTGACACAGGCCCCTAACAGCAGCAGCGGTTCGGGGATGGGAAATTGTTAGTGAGAGACGTCACTTGCACGCTCGGCTATTTCCCGGCTCAGCCAGTCTGGCAGTCTGACTCACCGCCACGGCAGGTACTTGCTGGATGTACCTTGCTGACTAAGACTTGCAGCAGTTTCATTAGGCAGCCACACATCAGTCAACTGGGAGGATGGGGCTTGCCGCTGCCAGTCAGATTCGGACACACCAACTTCTGGTCATGGGTCTGCTAACAGCAAAAAGCCGGTTTTATGCGCGCGTTCCGTGGTGGTGGATGTGGCAGAGTGTACCAGCCCAGCTACTGATTTGTCTTCCCGGCTGTCTCTCGCTCCTCGCATCCGTCAAGATCCGTCACCGTCTCGTCTTTCTCGTCCCCCTCATCCCGGGCTGGAGCCTAACACGTACGAAGTACCTTCGTACCCTCTCAAATTGAGAGAAAAAGCTGTAACGTGATCTGGCGATTTAGCGCGAATCGACTGCCAGCAGCGACACGCCCCTCTTTTGTGTGTATATTTGGCCGCCCCTCGTCGCGCCCACATCCACCCTTCTCCAGGTCTTTCTCTTTGGTTTCGTTTTACCGCTCTCTTGGTTGATCTGCGTCTCGAACTCGTCGCATTCCAACACCTACACACTCACAATTCGCGATCAAGTCTTGGTCGCCAGTCCCCAAGATATCTTATCTCAACCCGCATTCTAAGCTTCTTTTTATCCACAGACCAACTCAACGGTCAACACTACATACATAACTTGGTACGCCCTGCGCGAGTCAACTTCGGCCCTTGCAGTCCAAGCGCGTCATAGCATTCCAATTGTCGCAGCTACAAGGGGTGTGCTTGAACACAATCTCCCCAATCAGGCGGCCACCTTGGTTGCTTTTTACACAATCACGATTCCAATAGCCACAAAGAAGGACTAGTAAGTATATCCTTACATTCTTTTGCTTGTCGTATATCCTCCAAGCTTGTCATTTATTGCCGTCCAAGGACCTGACAATCATAGATACCCACCTCGTTCTACTCTAGCAGCTCAGAACGAAGCAGGACAGATGGCAACCGTCACCACCATGAACACCATAATAGATACGAAGCGGTCGCGCAAGGTGCGCAGAAAACACACAACTCCCGAAGTCGGCTCGCTTTGGGACGTTCTTCACGATTACCAGGGCACTTCCCTCTTCGTGCTTCCCATATGCTGGACCGATCTCCACCCGAAGCTGTTGAACTGCCGCTTCCAGCAGTTACCGTCCCAGAAGACCCCGACGCCTACATCGTCGCATTCACCACGAAGATCACCGCGCACTTCTCCCACGATTGTCGCCCTAGGCAGGGATTTGGATACATTAACTTCAACCGAGACGCCGCGCAACATGCTCACCAAGAACCGCGCCCTTCGAAATGTCATGTCCACCCTTTTCCCAACCCATCTCTCGAAACCTAAGACGTGCGCAGAGTTGGACTTGCGGTTTGGAGACCGTTTCTACCCTAAGGCTGTCCGGTGTCAAGCTCTCTGGAGGCATCCGGATGCTGCCATGTCGTTTGATTCAGCAACAACTTGGGCATCAAACCGATCGGCCAGTCAGTTGATTTCATCGATGCACGTCAACGTCGCTAGCGACGCGCCAATACTGGCATATGTCAGCCGAAGCAATCTCGACCATATTCGCAAAAACTGCTTTCGCATAGCCCCAGGGCCTAACCGATCATATAATGGCCCAGTGCACCGGCTGCAGATGTTGCGCTCCAAGAACCTGATACCGAGTAATCTGGATGAGGACCAATATTTCGTTGCCGTCATCATCGCCATGGCCCAGCAGTCAGCATACGCAGATGGCCCAAGGGGTGCGCATATCGCAGCCAGAGACGTCAAGGTCCGCTTGATGACAACATCTGAGGAAGACGATGCTTTCATTGTCTACACGGCAACAGTTCCAGCTGCTTCACTGATGATGTTCCACGAGCCGCACAAGGCACCAGTGGGCGATGCGCAGATCAAGATTGACTACGCACGCGTTCCGATATGGCCTGTCATGGGTCTCAAGGAGCGACTTGGGCAGGTCCTCGGTCGGGAGGTTGCGGGTCATTTCGACGAACATAATATGGAGATGTTTGAAGAAGAGACTCTTGCGCCTATTCCCGAGTCAGTGTCGCCGAAGCGCAGACGCGATGTCCTGACAGAGGTTCTTAACGCGAGCTTCTCCGAGGACCGCGAGTCGAGTCGCGACGGTACTATTGGGAAGAGGAGGTGCATTGAGGAAGGTAGGGTTGGCGTTGTCCGATAGCCCATTGCACGTTTGGATTGCTTTGCAGAGTTGCGTGCTTTGAGGGAATTGGTTGCTGAAACTTGGGTTAAACAGGTGGTGGTGAGCTTGAGGATACGCCAGCGGTGGTATTGGCTCGCAGCGCGGCTTGGCGCGAGTTTGCGAGGAATTCCGGAAACGAAGAAAACGAAAGATTATGAGGGACGGGGATCATCTATTGATTTTTTCCAACTAGAAGATAAACGGAGGGGCATCGATCAGACAAAGAGCCTCGCGGCTTATTCTGGACTTTCCAAATGGGCTATTACGAACGAAAGAAAACATTGGCGTTTTGATCTGCGAAGCATTGTACCGGAGTCGGTACCGAAAGGATGTATGCGTGGATACGCAGCACGATTGGCATTATTTTGATAATCGCTTTAGCACTCACATTGGTATTAATGGCATGGATTACGACGACAGGGAAAGAGAGGCAACACCATTTCGAGATTGGCAAGGAAGAAGCCAGCGGGCTTTTCCTCCGGTCCAAGACGAGAATACTTTCAACGTACATACGTTTCATGGTGTTTCGAGAGGCATTTGTCGGGGTGACACGAGTTACGGACTTGCGGCTGTAGCTTCACTCTAGATAGTCTGTACTACGAGGGAATGAATAACGAAAGAAGAGCTTACAAAACATGATCACACGGCTGCAATTTTATTCTATGCTGATTGCCAATCTCATCAGTCACCACATAAACGGAATCAGTGATATTTAGTTGCTGTGTCGCATTCATAAAACATGTCTATCGAATCATGATAACTAGTGACTACAGTAATAAGAAGCAGAAAGTGGTATAGGGGTATGTAAAAAAAAAAAAAAAAAAAAAAAAAAAAAAAGGGCAGAGAGCCAACCAACGCCTTCAATCCCGTGAAGCCCTCAAAACGAGGCCGGTAACACGAACACCTAATATGCGTAAATGCGTAAATGGCCACGAGGGGCAGAGAGGAATTCAAGAAGACGCGTCGTCTGCTTAAGGGGCTGTTGCGGTGATTGTGGTTGTTGAAGACAAAGAAGAAGGTCAGAAACGATTGTGTTCCTGGTTGTAGTCCACCGTTACGATTCCTCCCGTTATTTCGTCTCTCTTGCTGATACAGGGATTCCCGGCATCGAGAGCACGCTAATCTCCCGCGAGTGACAGATCTAGTGCTTCTCCCCGTTGGGGCCCTGGATGTTCTTGCCAGTACCGTTGGTCATCTCGCCGGCCATGCGGCCAAATTGCCACTCGGGCAGCGTGATGCCCGTCTGCTCGTTGATGGTGGTCATGAGCGGCGGCAGCATCTGGTAGACGTTACGCATGGTCGCGGCGCTATCCCTCTGCGCGGGGTCGCCACCAGCACCAGCCTCGGAACCCGTGTTCCAGACGCTGATCTTGGGCTGGAGGCCTTGGATGGCATCGGCATTGGCCTTGGCCAGCTCCACGTAGGTGCCCTTTTCGATCATCATGTACGACAGTAGGCCCTGGGGTCCGCCAAAGGCGTGCGCCATCTTCGCGTAGGCCTCGGCCTTGGCGGCAATACCTTCGGCCTCCTTGAGCTCTTTCTGCAGCTTCGCGTCGGCGTTGGTGATAGCGGCGTGCGACCAAGCCTCGGCATCGGTCCTGGTCTTGTAGGCGTTTGCGTCCGTGGTGCGCACCGACTTGTCGTACGATGCCTTGGCGTCGGCCGTCACCTGGTATGCCTTGGCATCGGCGGCTTGCTGCGCAGACTCGCGTTGAATCGATGCTTTGACGACGTCAGAGGCACGGAGGCGCTCGAGCTCGGCAGCGGCACGCTTGACCTCGACCTCGCGCTTCAGGTCCTCGTCGCGCGACTGGGTAGCGCGGGTGGCTTCGATCTTGGAGATTTCGACGTCGCGGTCGAGCAGTGTCTTCTTGGTCTCAAGGTTCGCGAGGGCGTTAGCCCGCTCGACGTCTCGGTCGGTTTTGGCCACCGCCGTCTCGGCGTTGATCTTGGCGATGTCACGCTCCTGCTGACCGTGGCGCTGGGCCTCGCCAACGTTACCGCGGAGCTGGGCGTCGGCAACGTCAATGCGAGCCTGGTTGGTCGCGCCTTCGTGCGCCTTCTGGGAGAGCGACTGAAAGTAGTTCGAGCCGACGGCGTCCTTGAGCTCTTTTACGTTGGCGTTGTAAATCTTGAGGCCGAACTGGTCCAGCTCCACCTGGATGTTGCGGAAGATGCGGCGCTTGAACTCCTCGCGTTCCGTGAAGATTTCCTCCATGGTCATGCTCGAGACGAGGACTCGCGTCTCGCCCTCAATGATGCCTTTGACGATCTGGTCCAGTCCATGGGTGTTCTGAGCCTTCTTGTCGCCGGAGGTCTCGGCCTCGGAAAGCAGCATGGCGTACTTCATCAAGGCGTCACCCTTGTCCTCATCGTGGATGGGGTTATGTCCATCACGGTTGTCCGCTGGGGGAGCGGCTTTCTTGTGCCCCTTGGCGTTGGCGCCGCGCTGGTTAACGTCGGGGCCAATGGTGAAGACGACGGGGAGAAGGAACTGGAGCTTCTCCTTGGTCATGGCTTGCAAGTTCATAGCATAGTCGTGGGGCTGGACGCTGAAGCGTCGGCACCGCTGAAAGGGCCAAACCCAGGCTGCTTTGGAGATGAGCAGGTTGGAGACACCCATGCCAGTAATGGCAAGGTACTCATCGGGGGCGGCGATTCTGTAAGACATCTTGACGGATTATGGACGTTTTGGATCGGGTATAGTTGAATAGCAAGACACTGCTTCAAGTATTACCAGCACTCCACTGAGACAGGTACGTATGGACTGTGGTCTTGTTAGAAGATATTTGTTTGCGCGGAAGCGGGGGAGAGTGTAGGTTTAAATAAATCATGTAGCTAGTAAGCAAGAAGAGATTGCAACGGAGTAATCAACTTACGTTTATTTGCCTTCGGGAAAGAACAAGAAGTTTGGCAACTGTGAGAAGGTTTGCGGCCTCCCAGTTGTCGCAAAGTGGCTTGGCTCTCCTGCAAACAAAGGGCGACGCCGGTAGTGGAACAAAGTACCGGGAAAGAGCAGGTTGTAAGTGATGTAATTGCTTAGGTTAAGTACCTAGGTATGTAGCCACTGGCCGACTACATGTGTGTTGATGTTAGGTCGATCAGTTGTTGTCGTGATGCTCTCGTCACGGCTCTGGATTCCATTGATTGATATTACGATATGCTCTGGCTGGAATGTTGAAAGGAGACTGGATTGCAGCCGACTTATATATTCAACGTCTCGCCAACACCAACATGGCCAGCCAACCATTGCGCCCCCCTCGATGATGTGCCTAACTGCTGCAAGACAGGCCATTTTGATAAACAACCTTGTCTATTGACCGAAGTATTGATGCTTTTCAGCCTCACCGGTGCTTGGTTTCGACAATGGGGGCTATGCTGGAAAGTCACCAGGTCACAAGGCTCCCAGAAGTGCCTGCCTGATTGTCTTGAGTCTTCATTTTTAAGTTGCCTGCTCCGGATTGCCCCGTTCTTTCCGTCTGGAGGGCTTCTAGTGAGGAGATCTTCTCCACTACCGTCGACGGAACCTCCAGCTTGGACCCACTGTAGTCAACTAAATTCGCTATTTCCATGGGTAACACGGCAGCCAGCCGATTGCACTGAAGCTTTCAATTGCATCTACATCTGCACGCACGCCTCTCTCCAGCTGCATCCCACTTTGCAGGCGCGAATATACCAACGCTGATCAATTGATTGATGCATCTACTTACCCAAACCTGCGTCTAGAGAGACAATGTTGCCACATCCCTTCGTGTAGGGGAGGCCATCAAGCCAGCCATCAATGGGGTTTGATCATATCAGGTCATGTTACACACAAACAATACACCCTCTAGGCATCATTCATTCCTGCCCAACCGCCAATATCAGGGATCGCTTCTGGGGTTGCATCAATGCCATGGCCAGTGGCGTTTCGCTTCGGCCGTCGCTTCGGTCATCGCTCTTCGGCCAAGTTGATCTTCGCCCCGCATCCAACACGGCGTACTTATCTCCAACCTCGTACGGTTTGTGGCATGGTCGGAGGATCTCCCCACTTGAAGCTGGGCGAAGCAACCGAACTCGGCGAACCGAACTGCCAACTCGTAGCAGATCGATAGAATTGACCTGCGGTGACTTGTGCATCAGATGGGGATGCTGCATACTCCAGGCATTTCCCCCGCTGGTTCCTGCCTCCATTGACTGTGCCTGCAGCGCTTACTATGCACTACTTTATCTGGCGTGCTCCGATGCAAGATAAGCCACACCCCAAGGTTGACAATCCGGACGCTTGGGAACATTGGGGAAAGGGCCTCGGTACCGTATGGGGTACTCGGTCGCCGGCCAAGACTCGCTATTAGGCACAGCCACTCACCCGAGATTCCTAATGCGGCCGATGATAGCACCAGGAATCCAGCATCCCTCTAATTGGCTTGGTCTCCGGCTATGCGGCTTGTCTGATTGCTTTTAGTCTGCACGTGGCCTACAAGAAGGCAGACAGGTAGGCAGATACACAAACCTCCTACGACATTGCTCACCTCTATTTGCGCGTTGTGACTCAAAGCAGCAGTTTCATCTTCTTGCGCCGTCACCAGAAGCCGGCTTCTCCAGAGGACTCTCCAAGGAGCGACACCACTAGCCCCAAGGCCTGCTTCTTGCGCTTCGGCCATTCCGTGGCTGTACTTCAGCCTTCAATCCTGCACCAACAGACAGCTGCCACAAGCACATTTGAGTTTGTTTCTAGGAGGTCACATGAGCTGTTCGTTTTCGTGCCTTTATGGAAAACCCCTCTAAGTTCCAGACCACAAACATTCTCGAAGAGACCATATTCTCTTGACTCTCACCAGGTGGCGTTCTTACCGTTGCTTCCATTACAGGGACGAGGCAATTCTCCAATACACTGATCTGGCGCATGGCCATTGCGATACGCAAGTGAATTTTCGCTTGCTCAACCGGCTATTTCCCCTAGAAGCTAGCCAACCTGTTGTTTTCTAACCGTCGAGGTCGTGTTTACCAACTTTAGGACAGCATGGAGAAACGAATACCCACGGGGGAAGAGGAACTGCCACCTCCCTACTCTGCTACCCCTAGCGAGAGCCTTTCATCATTCAGACAGTCTGATTCCACTTTCTTTGCGGCAGATTTGTACACACATCTCATTGCAGTTCCAGACCGCATTCGGCAAAATCGCCAGCTACGAAATCTGCAGCAAGTTGAGAACGATGCGTGGATGACGGATCATATAAACCGAAAGATCATAGAATGCCTCGAAAGATTGGGGGAGCAAAGTTTCACATCCGTTGTAGCAGCCCTGGCTATTGTACCCGCGGCCGCAGTGCCTGAAACGGCCACTTGGGGAGAGACGGAAGAATTGAAGCGCCGCGGCGAGATAGGGCGTGTGGTGCGAGTAGAACTCAACCAGCACGAGAAAGGAAAAGGCGGAGATCGCAAGAATCCAAATGTGTTCAAGTCTACAGAATCGGTCGATCAGTCTTGGGCGGAAGGTGGCGAATTCGATGACTGGGGACGGTTCGGGGCATCCTCGTCGCCTGACGACACCAGCTTCTGGTTCAAGGACGAAGGCATGGCGCGCCGCCTTGCGTCTTATATCGAGCTGCCAGAAGCTCTCAGGATCACGCGGACCGAGCCCACGAGCTCCGTACAGCAAGCTGTAGAGCAAGAACTCCCAGCCCAAAAGAAAAGCAGGGGCTGGGGCTGGGGTTCCGGAAGACGCAAGAACAATGCGAGCACGGAAGTAATCACATCTACACCTTCGGCGGCATCAATCGAGGGGGAGGGCCCAGAGGCACTGTGGCTGGGGGCGACGTGGCAGGCTCGACAGGCCCTGGGTTTTACAGACCACACAGTGGAGGCGCGCAGATGGATGTCACGGCAGAACAGGTGGCTTTCAGGTGCAAGAGCGAGATGGGTTTACTCGAAAGCCTGAGTGGGTGGGCCATCATTGTTAAGGTGGAGGTATCCTAATGAATTGAGGCTATGGTTATGCTTCACAGGTGACCGACGTCTCGATACTGTGGACAGGCAGTACTACCCAATCCGCAGAGATTGCATTGGAAATCTTCGCAATCCTGTTGCTCGCTATTGAAACACATCTCCCATTCCATGCAGGTTGATGTGCGAGAGCCATTAGTACAGCTACCATCAGACGCAGTCCCAGAGCCTGCACTGGTGAGGCTGTTGAGATCTAGCTCATAATACATGGGCCAATCTAAGATACGAGAGATCAGTCGCATCCATATAGAGTATTCTAAAACCTTCCACATGACTTCCAATGAGTCTTACCGACGGAGAAAAAGGCTTGAGATGTACTACCGTTGGGGTAGAGGGCAATGGTGAAGTTTTTTGATACACAGGCTCCCTGGGAGACCGCATTGGAGATGTAGGGGTTATCGTTCGATTCGGTTAAACCCGTGCCATTACAAACGCGTTTGCCGTGGTCCCAGACCTCGTAGTCGACAGTGATGTACGGCCCTGCTTGGCTGTCATTGCGCAGGGTATAATCCATCCATGCTCTCGTACAAGCCTCGGCAAGGGTGGAAGTGCAGGCAATGATGGCCAAAAGCGAGATCGCCGACTTCATGATTACTTGCGTTAGGGGCGGCAAATGACGGTAAAAGGGGTTGCAAGGGCTGGACGGGTGGGATTAGGAAGATATATACGTTGGGCAGTTGGCTTCTGGATTCGCTGCCTGTACTCGAGGGCTAATTCCCCTCGAGTTTCATTTAGGCCATGGGCATCCTCTACTTCCATCGTCTCGTCTCGTCATTAAGCGGAGTCGGTTTGTTCCACAGTGTCGCGAGATCGGGCGCCCAAACGACACAAACTTGTATGCCTGTTGTGATGTTTGCGAGAAGCAAACGACGGCTGCCGGGGATACCAAGAGGTTGAATGTACGACCATGGTATGAGTACATTGATTTGAGATGTGATATGAGGTAATAGGAAACGAAGGTTGTGCAACATATATTCGTGGGGTTGTGCCTCTCACATTCTGGTTCGGGTCCTTTCTGCATCTCCTGTGTATTCTCACTACTTACTGAGCACAGCGCTCCCTGTCGTTTTCATGTAGGACTTGATACCGATGTGCTCTATGAACCAGCGAAAGGCCCGCCACTATTCGCAAGCACTGATTAATATGCGAGCACCCGACAAGCGAGCCTTGAGCATTGGCGCTCAGCTTGGTGTCGCCTTCGTCGCCAACGACCGGTTCGCCCAGCATCACATCGCCGTGAGCGATGCCCCATTGGCGCTGCATAGAGCGAGCGCGATCCTGCGGCTCACGCCCGACATCCCCACCATGAACGTCTTCTACATTTCGACCCCTTATCTCAATGTCAAAGCAGTTGAAACACCCCAACGAAACCTCACAGTCCTATCTGTACATGAATCTAAAGATGGACATTGGTATTGGTACGCCGTGAAGAATGTGATTCATGCCGGGGACGGAGACCTGACATGGCTGGTGGTATGAAATTCGTGCCTCAGAAGCCCTTCCGTTTGATCAGGAAAGCAATTGTTGCCGTGCTACCCGTGTTGGCTTTCCACGTGACGCTTAGGTGAACACTGGTATTAGTACGGCGTATCATGTCCTTCAGACTCGCTACTGGCCATGTGGTTCTGACTGAGTTCTGCCTGGACCGATCCCAGAGGAATGCCCGGTGGTCTGGGGATGCAGATAGCAGCGGTGATGACTGGCTTTCCCTATGCGTCTCTATCGTGCCAGAAGCCCATTGGACATTCCCCCTTAAGTCCATGCAAGCCCCTGCGATCCTTCTCATGCAGCGAACTCTCATTCGCGAGTCTAGACCCCCAGCCAAGAAGGAATACTGCTGTCCTACAGTGATCCCCAGAGAAGATCGGTGCACTGATACTGGCTGCCTCTTGATGTGAAGGATTTACTGCCTTGGTGGGTGTTATTCAGTCAGCTTACTCGTGGCGGGCGTCGGTCAGCATCTGAGGGGGCTTTAAACGAAGCAAAAGTGCAGGACCGCAGGATTCCAGCCCCGAAGCTGAACCTGAATTAGAGAGCGCCTGAGTCACCGACGGACGTCGGCCTTCTTTTATCGCGCGAGTGGGTGTGCTGCTCTGGTGAGTGCTATCCCGTACCAACGCAGCTCGTCAATCGGAAACGCTTGCTCGGAAGATACCCCAATTCGTCCCGATCATGTCGGAAGTCTGGTTACTGGCCAGGCCAAGGAGCTCTTCAATTGTGATACGCTGGCAAGCCACTCATCATTGAGTCTTCCAGTAGGAGGAGGGCGTTAAGTCCATGTTCTTCTATCTGAAACCGAAACCGAACGGTCAATTGAGTGCTGACATCCATCGTATGTTCTCTAGTCTGTCTCCTCCCTTAGCCTTATTGCGACCTCCGAATCCGAGGATTGGCATGGGAGAGGGTCCGCGGCGGAACCACATAAACGGTGGAAAAACCTCAGAGCGTCGCTTTCGGCATGGAAGGGTTCACGGGACGGAGGCCGGCAGGGGGTCCTGGAAGCGATCTGACAACCAACGATATATATATATCCGTCTTAGCTTACCTGCACGTGGCTTACAGCAGACTCGCAAGGCTGAGGGTGTGGAGGGGTCTTCGGTTACCAACCGTATGATTCTGCTTCTATAAATCTCGATTTCGTGTTGAAGGATTGATGACGGGCTTGGAGCCCGGGATGGGTTTGTCGGGGTCTGAATGGTCTATTTGCCAACTGCATAGGAGTATTTGCTGTTAGCGCTTAGTGTACTTACATGACAGCTGCCCGACTTGGGAACTGGGCGTCGGAGATTACGGTAAGCACAACGGCGGAGCGACCGCAGCCCATGTGATACTCGATCATGCCGTTGCCGAAGATAGTAGCAGGAGGAAGCAATCATGGCATCCTCCCGGCATCGTCGACCAGGTTCGCGGAAGTGCTTAAATATGCCTGTGTTTCCACTGATCGTCGTTCTCATGCACATCATCACATCCACTCATCCACTCACTCACCCATTCCCTGTTTCCTACTTCCCACTTCTTATTATACCATCTTTGACAGATAAATTTACCCACAGTCGCAATGGACGAGTTCATCACTTCCCTCACCGGCAAGCTCTCCACCGGCGCCCGGATCCTGCTGGGCCCGGAAGCCCCCGACTTCAAGGCCGTGATGGCGCGCTGGTCCACCCTCGACGCCAAAGTGCCCTTCGCCATCGTCCAGCCCGCCGAGGAGCGCGACATCCTGGCCACCGTCCAGGCCGCCCTCCAGGCCGGCATCCCGCTCGTCCCGGCCTCGAGCGGCCAGAGCCCCTGGTCGACGACCGTCGGCCAGGAGGGCGTCGTCATCGACCTGAGCAGCTACCAGGGCGACCTCAAGCACTTTGCGCAGAGCGGCCTCCGGGAAAACAACAGCCCTAAGAAGCTTTCCCAGGCCCAGGTCGAGACCGTCGAGTTGCACACACCCTGCAAGACGGATTTGGAGACGTCTTTCGTGGTCGAAAATGTGGATGTTCTGGCTGTGAGTAGACCCCTCTCCTTTCTTTCCTCGCATCTCTCGAGCTATATGGACATCACCGTATTGACCTTCACGCGCAAAATAGCAACCCCAGCTGGTACATTAGAAGAGCGAACCACAAGTTCGTTGCCGCGATGGATTGCGGCAAGAAAGCCCAGGTGGCCACGTGGTCGGGAACGCACGGGAAGGAGGTCTTCGTTTCTTTACACTGATACCACGCGCGAGAATGCGATCAAGCAGCGCTACAAGGCGACAAAGAGGGCCGCCAAACTCAAGGCTCTCAAGGGGCAGTGCGATTCTACTGGTGTCTTCACCAAGCAACATTTGTGATAGGCGGGTGGTTTAATGAGGCGAATGAGGGGCTAGACAGGCCACGGATAGATTGGACGGTTTAAGGGTTAGCTTTAATGGTTTGAATTTGTAATGAGAGCAATAACATTCTATATTGAACTTTGACGAGGTGATAGTCATGTATCTCTGGTTGCCATGGCCCTTTCCCCTAATTGCCACCGCCGCCGGCCGAGGTGCTCCCGACGTAGACGACCTCGACGGCGGCGAAGGCGGCGGTGGCGGAGAAGATCTCGACCTTCTTGGCGTCGGTGAAAAAGGCCAGAGCAAAGGCGAATATGGTGGTGAAGAGTATGATGAGCCCGAGTCGCGTCACCATGTCCTTCACAAAGTACAGTACCAGAATCGCCAGCGTGGGCAGTGTCGACGACAGCGCGGCCACCGTGGCGGACCCGACACGCGAGATGGTTCGAGTGTTATAGGAACGGGCGTGGTTATTGATGGTCTGGCGTCCATTCCTCAGGGTTAGCGCGGTAGAATGGCGGAGAGATGGTTTAGGCTGGTGCTGTTCAGGGAGGCGAAAAAGGGGGGATGGGCGTCAAGTTAGGCAGTTACTGTACTCGTCCAGTTTTCTTCCAATGTCTTTTAACAGGTCCAATTGGACCGAGTGCTTGCCGTCGACCATGCATTCTCGCATGTGCCAGAAATCCAGCCCGTACAGCCGGCGATCCTCCGCGTCGCGATTGTTATCCTCATTCTCAGCCGAGGCGGTGCGGTCCAATCTCCACTGATCGATGAGCTGCTGCTCCAGATCAACCAGCTCTGCTTGTAAGCGAAGTAGGTTCATTATGTTGAGCAACCCAAATTTTCGAAATATCGCATGCTCTGGCGATGTCGACATGAACTCAGCAAGCAAGGAGTAGCCTGTTCGCTCGTGCTCATTTAAGCCTCGAGTAGAAGGAAGAGACGGGTTCAATGGGGATGGTGGCATCGCATCATCCGGGCTCTTGGAAGCCAATGTCGTTTGTTCGTATCGGCAGCCGACTCTGGCTTGTGCTGGGATTGATCCGCAATGCTGACCTGAAGCAAAAAGAGCTGGTACCGTTACGTGCGCAATTGAAATTATTGGTATGGTTCTGCATTTGAATGAACAAGGCTGGCAATATGAAAGCTGTAGATGGGCATGTCCACCAAGTCAGGCTGAACACGGCTGAACGACGTATCTGCATAAATCCTTGTCCAATCCATCGTAGGGGCGCCAGTCTTCCCCGCCCTCCATGACCTGCAGCAACAGCGCGCGAAAAAGAAGAAGTCTTCAACTTGCCCCCTTCACATCTCTTCCGCAAAGCCAACACGCTTCTCGGATGCTTTCACATGATGGATTACTATGGACTCCACAGGTTGGCAGGAATGCTTGGTGAGACCGTTGCAGAAATGCGAGCGCCTGCAACTCAGCTTGCCAGGCTATCCAGATGTTACACCCTGCTGTCGGTGTTATCGGGCAAAGAGCAGTCCAATCCTTGGATTTTTAGACAGCCATATCAATATGCTGCAAGGCTTCGATGGGCTTGCTCAACGAACTGAGATTCTCAGAGACCAGCTTTTAAAACAAGATAAGCATTCGATCAAAGGGATATTTAGTCGCCCATCAATCGAGGAGCTTGGGGCTATCATTGAAAACTTTGAGGCTCAAGTTCGCCTTTACTGGGATGTGATGCAGGGGTAAGTAAGAATTCTTTTTGGGGATTCTATTTTTTGTATAACGTACTTCTAACCGAAACCAGGCAGAGGCTTCAAAGGCTCGAGAAACAAATGCACCAGTTTCAAAAGCAAAACAAGGATAGGTTTCGGAGACTCGAAGAAGCTCGGCAATTTGGTGCCTATCAGACATCACGAACAGTCATAGGCATTCTGGAACAATTACAAAGCTCAGTCACTGCTCTTCAAGCCGAAGTGGGAAGGCACGGGTCCGGGGCTTTAGACCACCCCGCGACTGTTGCTGTCGACTCGGTATCAGTCGATAAGAAGGAGAAAGCCAGTTCCGTTGACGGCCCTGAACCAAAGCGGATCAGTGTATTCACCGGTGAGGGTACTCCCGATCTAGAAATCAAAGCAGCTTTGGACCCAAGATGTGACGATCACTGGATTCGTCGAGACCTGATGAAAGAGTTGGGACTAGTGCCTGAGCCGCTGGCAAACTCCATGGAGACGAAGACTGGCCCGAATGACTCTCGCCTAGTCCCACAGGGGCGTGTCAACATGACCTGGTCGTCACTCGTTGATTCCAAGAGCACTACCACTTTCCTAGTACATGACAACATCGATTTCCAGGTTGTGTTCAGTGGCAATACGTATGTCTCAGAAAGCATGGGCGTTTCTACGATAGCTGCTTTCCCTCATTTCAGGAGCCTAATGGGCCATAGTGAGTCTTTCTTTTCTTCTCTCTCTCCCTCTCTCTTTTCTTTTCCGTGTTCACGTTGGTGCATTAATAATTCGATGTTGAGAAGTCACCAGAAGAGGAGACTCATAACAGCATACAAAAAGCTTACCATACCACAGAAGAGACACAGAACCGTGCCAGGCAGGCGGCCGAGGAAAGTGCGAGTTTGGCCGAGGAACAGCAGAGACGAAACCGCAAGAAGCGCGAAGAGAAAGACAGGGCGCAGAGGGAGATGGCTTCATCTTCTACGTCGCCCGATACTTCGTCGTCGACCGACCTCAGAAACCCACAGCTCCCTGGCCCAGTTCCCTCCCTTTCGCTCACCTTTCCACAACGTCGTGGTGAAGAGACGGATGTCTCAGTGCAACCGTCTGATACTAGCTCGATTCCAACGTTGGGTCATGTTGATAGCACTGTCACTGGCCCGGATGAGGTGCTTCAAGAAGGAACTAAACCCTCGATATCCCAGACGGTGGAAGGGTAAGAGAAGGGGCAGACAATTAACTGTCGATGATGTTTGAAATCTAGGAAAGTGCAGTAACCATTGGCAAAATAGCCTATTTTACATAGTTATCAGATTTGGACTGTAACTGGGAGAGCGATAATTGCATCTACAGTCAGCCACATTGTTGTCATCGAGCTCGAAATATAAATTAGTTAGGCAGCTGAAGTGAGTTTCATTGTATGGTTCTAACGAGCGTCCAAGTGGTACTCGAATAAGATACAACTTCGCCTAGGCCCTAGAAAGCCTGGCATGCCATGCCGTCCTCCGCTTCCCAACCATATCTGAAGCTGGCGCATCCCTGTGTTTTTCGTCGTTCCTGTTGAAAGAGAGAATGTTTGGTTTCGCCTAGATAACTATTTGTTTTCATCCTTCCCCTTTATATTTACATGTTCATCGTGCTGCCACTCAAGAAGCTACTGTACAAGCCGAGAAGTGAAGAATTGTTGCCCGTTGAGAAGAAGAAGAAAAAGAAGAAACAAAAGCAGGTTGCGCTTTTGTGTTTGTGTGCGGGTGTGGGTGTTGTTTTGAAATTTTTTGCTGAGGAAGAAGAGAAGAAGAAGAAAAAGAAAAAAAGAGTGTCGTTGTCGTTGCCGTCATGTTCATCCCCCCCTGCAGTGGGGTGTGAAGCATGATGTTCGTACACCATCGCGAAGAAAGTCTCATGTTGTAAATCCATTGGAGAAGCATATGTGCATTGTTTTGTTTGCTTGAATCTAGCCGCTTTGGTAGCGATGATGGATATAACGATATTGACTCATGTCGTTTGAGGTCGTGATAGTGATCGTGAAGCCCTTCTTGAAGGGGTATAGTAAGGATGTTTGTTTGAGAAGTGAAGAATATGTGTGCGTATATCCTCCAGGGCAATAAGAGAAAAGTAACAAGTCTCCCAGAGAGGGTTTGAAGAAGAGGTAAAAACGGGCCTCTAGGGCAGGCAAGAATCGAAAAACCAGACGTCCGTATATCTGCCTATAGCCTGTGTCCGGCCCCCGGCGGTCCGTGCAATAGTATAGTCGGAGACTACTCTACTTGCGGCTGCTCAGCGGCGGGAAGCTGGCCAAGACGGTGGGCCACTGATCCATCCGGGGCTGCTCCCGAGACTCGGATCTCTGGTGCTTGCTGTGATGGTGATTAGCGTAAAAGGTCTGCCAAGAAGACGCCAAGGCGTGACTTACAAGGGGAAGGGCGTAGCGCGGCGGACAATGGGGTCCCGGACGGAGAGCTCGGTGGGCAGCTGGAAGGAGACTTGGCTGCCAACGCTGCTGACGCTGGAGGAGCTGTCGGTGCGGGAAGAGCGAGGCATCTTGAAGGTGGAAGATGAAGAGTCTTTGTTTTGGAAAAGTTGAAACAAAGAAACAGAAGACGTCTGTTTTGCGTGAAAGTCTGGTCCGTACGGGTGAAGTAGGTGGCAGAGACTTTGCAGCGGTTGCTGGAGTGCGTGGAGGGCAGCAAAAGGAAGAGATGGAAAAAGACACGAAAAAGGAGACTGGGAAGCTTCAGAAAAGGAGAGGTAGAGAGAGTATGAGTTGGGAGCTGGTGCTGAGGAGCAAAAGAAAAGACTCTATCTAAAGCTCAGCGGGCGAGATGGTATTTATGCTTTGGGCTGCGTACATACTCGATCGCCTTTTCTTCGCTGAGACCCGCCAGCCGGTAGCATACACAGCATAGAAACAATGCCCGCAGTTCACCAACCTAGCATTGAAGCCATATGGCGTTGCCGGAAGGCCAAGGGGCTGGATTGCCGTCGCGGTATGCAAGTGGATAGACAGGCGACCGGCATGAACCTAGCGCAGGCACCACCCAAAGCCTCCTAAAGCCTCCCAGAGCCCCCCAGAGCCCTAGGTGCATGGTTCAAACTTTATCGTCGGCGACGGACTGGATGAAACATGGGCCAGGGTCCGGCCGCGGGGATGGTCCCTTCTTCGCCCTCTGCGCAAAGGGCTGTACAGGGCTCAGCCAGCGCCCGGAAAAGACACACACCCACAGCCCGTCATATGCAGTTCAATGCGGCCCCAAAGTCTATCTGGCATCCCGCATGGTTTGATGGCCTCTCCACGCGGCCGTGGGTTTGTTAGGCGATACCGACGGGCTGAATGAATGAATGCCATGGCTGGCTGCGTTCTGCTAATTTGTTTCCTCATTTGTTTTCTGTACACAATGCCTATCGTAATGAAATGGTGCAGGATGGCTGTCCCGATCTCCCGCCCATGACTCGGCCGCCAGGAACAGGCGAGTTCGTCGAGTCCGGCAGCACGCTAAGCCAGCCAAGTTGCAGAGCCCGTCACCCGACTCAACTGGTTCAGACGGCCAACAATCCCAAATACCACGTTACATGTGGGTTGAGACGCCTGTAGGCACATGCAGTGTGGGGGGGAAGGGAGAAAAGAGAGAGAAAATAAGCAGCCCCTCCCCCTCCCCCTGACACTCGAGACTGACACTCCAGCCGGCCGCCACTCCGAAGCATCGGCTGTCGACACTGTCGCACACACAAGACAAGATGGCATGGCAGGTTTTCCAACTGCCTCATCCCCTCATTGGCTTCATCTGAGGCGCAGCCGTCGTCCGGTCTCAAGTACGTCGTAATGCTGCGGGACGTTGATGTCAGCTTGGCGCTATTGTGTCGTCATAACGTTTTCCGTCATCCGTCCCGTCTTTAGTGTTTACGTGACACCTGGGTCATCTGCACATCTCATCCCGCCTCCTCCTGTCTTCACTGTATTGTTCTGATGGAGATTGGGGTCGATGACACTGGATGGTGGTGGTGGCAGGCTTCAATAAACCAGACACAAAACACAAGGGCCAAACTGTGGAGGTCTCGATCAACCCACGACGGGTTGTGCACTAGGTCTATTGCACACTGCGCAGCGCCTTTCTGCCTGTCTCTTGCTGCTGCAACAACACCAACACCAACACCAACAACGTGGAGATTGGACGGGGCGGCGTTAGTTGATTTAGTTCAAACGCCCGACTTGGCCAGAGTTAGATCAGTTAGATCCGTTAGATCACCCTCCCAAGCCAAGCCTGGGCAAATCAGAGGGCACAGGATCTGGCTTCCGGCGACTATTCTGCTCTTATCTGCGCCTGTCTGCTCCTCCCCAGGGTCTCAGGATAAGCCCTACTGCCCGCAGTGCAGATATCAGACTTATTCCCGGGCGACTAGGTAATATGCAAATTGCTAGCTAGTTAGTTAGACCTCAACGGCCGGTTTTCCTAGCACCCGACCGCGCCTATCATGAGACGTTGACAGATTCCCTTAATCTACCGCCTACCGGTTTCATGAGTCGCTTCATCTATCCCAATGCTTCTAGATCCCTCTTGCCCTGAACGTCACGATTCAGGCAGTGGAGACGGGCGTTTAATTTTAGTAGCTCGCTATATGCCGCTGGTAATATAACTATCGTAGTAATAATACCACTACACTACAGCGGATAGAGTATTTTCACCTTGATAGCGCTGCCCACAAATGTGTTCATGAATAAACGAGATGAGTCCACCGGGAGGGTGGTCGGATGCGCAATGTATGAGGATCGTTCTTGGGACCAACAGCATGATGTCAACCCGACGGTTTGTAGTGTCTGGACAGAGTCTCAGAAGAAGTGGATAGTCCAGATGATCGGCGCAAGGAACATCTGCCTTCCTCTGAGCTTACAAATATGACTGTTTCGCTGCTGACTACATGGTAGGTAATATATAAAACGTGTGCGAGTTAATCGCGCCCTCCTTGGCAAACGCAAACTGTTCGGACCACAATTCGAAACGCGAAGACCGGATGCTTTCAAAGGAGCATCCGCCAGTCGCGTGCCAACACGGAGAAGGAGGTAGGGGTAAGGGGCGTGATAACCTCTGGCTTCGGATGTCTCCCAATCCTCCCGAAGAAACGAACACAACCTCTAGAAACGTGCAGTGCAGATGTATTCCGAAAAGTCGTTCCAGGCAATGAGTAGATCAGCTCAAAGACCACCTTCAGGCTCACGGACGTGATTATTGCCAAGAGCCAACCGGCCTTACCATCTATCACGAATGTTCTTGGCGTCGCTGTATGTTTATACTCGTTTGGAGGAGGCACTTGGCGTTCGTCTGACATTCTGCCACCGGTTCATATTGATCGTCCATGTGCGACAGGATAATGCTCTTGGCTGAGATTAATACTAGTGATTACTAGAATCTTCGGCAGTATCGGCAAGGGCCGCGATGCATACCACCTGAGCTTCAATTTCCGATGGTTTTCGATGAATGGAATGATTTACACTTGCTTGATCTTGGAATAGACAAATCTACACGGAAGAGTAGCGCAAAGAGAATTTGCAGGAACAAATGCGGTACCGCGTACTTGAGCCCCTGGAATCTGTTTCTCACCTAACCAGGACCTTTCTCTCAGAATGTGATACAGCAAGAATGTAAAACCACCTTAGACTCTTGTGAGAATGGATTCTCCTATCTATATCGTTGCAAACCTTTGATGGCTGCGATACCAGCGTTACCCCTTACTGTCGGTATCCATCTGACTATACGGCTCTGCCAAAATGTCACCTCCAAGTGTACTTGACGTATCTGATAGCCGATGAAACCCCCTTTCACAAAGCAACGTCCTTCGTCATCCAAAGCTCACTCATGCTCCAGATGGTAGTCGCCTGGCAGCCTGGACGTACATGTCCTTGATGGACCAAAGCCCCATGAGGCTGGCAGCCTTCCAAGGATTGACTGGGTTTACAAGACCCCATTCGAAATGTCGAATCAGCTAAACGATTGTTTGTATCCAAGGTCAGTAACATTATTGGCTAACCAAAAAAAATACTCCAAGACATATGGGGATGGGGGCGGTGCAAGTTGCAAACTTACCTCGAAAACCGTCTTGTGGATCTCGATCAAAGCCACCGGCTTGCCCAGGCACGTGTACTTGCCATGCCCGAACATGAGATCGTTAGTCCGCCTCATGGCCCGCAGCCGATCCGCATCCGGCTGCTCGCTCTCGAGCCAGCGCTCGGGCCGGAACAGGTCCGCGTCCGCGCCGTACAGCTTCCGGTCCCGGTGCATGGCGGTCCAGCTCGGGATCACGCTGACGCCGACCGGGAGAAAGACCTCCTGGCCGTCGATCACGACGGTGTCCCCGCCCGCCTGCACATCGCGCGCGAAGGGGTCGGTCAGCGGCGGGAAGATGCGGATCCCCTCGCGCACGACGGCCTGCAGGTACGGCAGCGCCTTGGTCTGCGCGTAGGTGATGACTTCGCCCGACTCCGCGCTCGGCGCCTTGCCGGCCCGCACGGCGGCGTCGATCTCGTCCTGCAGGGCCCGGTACACCCGCGGGTGCGCCATCAGGTACAGCATGGTCCCGCGCAGCGATCCCGCCGTGGTGTCGGAGCCCGCGACGATCTGCAGCAGGGACTCTGTCTTGAGCTCGTCCCCGAACAGTCCGTTGCGCATGAAGGACGCCAGCATGTCGGCTCGCTCCGCCGTCTTGGTGGTACTGGACTCGAGGTTCTTGCGGAACGCCTTCTCCCGCGCCCCGACCATGTCCGAGCTCGTCGCCAGCATCTTGTCGAACCCCGTCGCCTTCTCGGCGTCGGGCTCCACCGACGGGCCGAGGAACGGGACGCGGTTGGTCCAGCTCAAGCCCAGGGCCATCAGCTTGTTGATGCGGCGGAGCCCGGCCTCCGTGGAGCGAACTGGCAACGTGCAGGGTGAGCATCTACTTACTTCAAGGAGACTAATAACAACAACGGGGGCTAAAAGGGTACAGAAAAGCATTTTGCTTACCGAATTCATGCGGGTCAGCGTCCACGTCGAGCAGACCAAAGGACTTGCCGAAGCCCACAAGGCCGATGACGTCCAGGGTCAGGAACTGGAGCTTGTTGGCGAGGTCGAAGGCGCCGTTTTTGCGGTTGTCGGCATAGGAGCCAACTAGTTGGACGAGTTTAGCGACGCACGTGTCGACATCGCGCTCAAGCTCGAGGTTTTCTCGTCCAGAATACTAAAAGAGGGCGAAAGTTCAGCCACATAAACAGTGGATGTCCAAGAAGGGCGGGGAAACAAAAGGGGGAAAGGGATTGCTCACGCCTGGTGCCATCATCTTCCTCCTGGCATCGTGCTGCTCAACGTCGATCATGGTAAAGCAGTTATCGCGGCGCCAGTCGAACCGGGCCGCGTTGTAGAACCATTTGGATCGCTTGTAACCTGGCTTCACATTGACTGATTCCCAGAACTCGGCTGAGGACGTCAAGACAGTGTTTGGCCCAACCCGAGCGATAGGTCCTGGAGTCGATCTTTCAGTCAGTATAGATATCTTGGCAGAACGCAACTGTGCGATGGAAACGTCCCGTGCAACCTACCGTATGTCTCGCTCACGGATGCATACCACTCACAGCATCTCTCGCTCAGGAAGGCTCGAATGTGAGGGATGTCTGAAAGTCCTGTCCATTGCGGGCCCGGGATGTGCCTCAGCTTTAGATAAATATTCAGTCTGGAGGCCAGATAGGCCAGCGATGCCACGGCTGCCAGGATGAGCCATGTCTCCCGGCTCGTGGAAAGTAGGTCAATAAACATTGCGTTGCAATTTTGCTACTGCAGGACTTCTTGATGTTTTCTAAGCTCAACACAAAATGCATGCGTATTAGCGAAATCTGGGTTGCTATGATTGTCTTTATAGATAGTCTATTTTCTAGCGATACGGCCGATACGGCCGCGTTGCAACATGATAAAAGTTCCTGGCGAATCGCTTCAAGATCCCCCTCACCCCCTCCATCCAGAAGCGACCCTCTGATACTGTTTATCTGCACTGGAACAAAAGAATATGGGGAAACAGACCCCGAAAATGCACCTTGGAAGCACGACGCCAGGAGATCTTAGCCCTATTCGTTGAACCGATGTCTCGGCCAAGATGGACTTTCTCGTGGACACGTCGACGTGCGTAACCAGCTATCGTCATAGTGATGTGAGACAAGCATGAGGAGAGATGCATACAAGGAAAAGGAGAGAAATGGCTCTTGGGTGGATTTTGTTCATGGTTTTCGCGATGGCAGTTATATAAGAACATTGGTAAATATTGCAGCTATATTTAAAGGGGATTGATAATATCTCAGCTGAGTAAGTTTGTAGTAAAAGGGCAGTGTATGGACATGATTCTCTCATTCTCACTCTCCCGATAGACCCCGAGAAAACCCCGAGGGCGGAACCAATTGCTGGGCCAAGGCATAGCAGAGAGGGTGACAAAACATGAGGTTGTGTTGCCGTCTGTTGCAGCTTGCAAATTGGTGGCCATCGAAGTTCCCCTCATCGTTCCGTCTTGGCGGCCCCCTCCCTCGCAGTGTAATACCCTGTGCAAAAGCAAAACCCCTGACGGGACTCAAAAGCAGACACGAACCCGCTTCAGCCCTGCCGCCCCCACACAAGAATGCGCAGATCGGGACGGCATATTCCCTTTAGCAAGGATATCGAGATCAGCTAATGAACGCCTCTTATCTGTTGGTTTGTTGGTAGATGTGAGCACCCCGGGGCGGGAAGCGGTGTGCCATCTGGCCACATCGAACGTGGCATTGGGGGCCCAATGTAACGTGATCGGGGCAGATGGTTGTATTCTATTTTGTTTCCCCCTTGTTCGCATTGGTTGTATAATATGAGACCATCACTCCCATGCGTATTGGGGACTTTTGCTAGTCTATGTAAATTTGGTGGAACCGCGGAAAGGATCTGTAGATGTGATATCAACCATCACATCGCGTCCCTTGTTAGCTTGGAAGACCCCATCGAGTGGATGGATGTTGGTCAGCTTCACGGGAATCGTACGTCGGGCAAGTCTTATCGGTAAAGGAAGGTTGCCTTGGACGTCAACTTTCAGCCAGCATCGGTTGTTATATGAAAAGCAAACAAGTGTGGATCAAATATCATATTCTAGTAATAAGCAAAACAGACTCTGCTGGGCCATATCCATACATCCAAAATGGTGACCTATACCTGTTGTAGTCTACTGACATTGGCAGCAATGAGTTCCCGTCACGGGTAATGGTTGCACTAATATTTAGCAACACGACTTGTTGGTTCTGCGGTCGAGAAACCCTTCCTTTTTCTTTTTCTTTTCTTTTCCTTTTGTTTTCTTTTTTCCAACTTTGGCTTGCCGCCAAGGCAGCCTACCGCCAGGCGAAATCGATAATCGCGAGTGACCATGCATCCACCGTCTACGCTGTCCGCATGTATTATCCATCATTGTTGCCGTGACATCATCTGAGCTCATTCTCATCTGTTACGTGGAGAATTTGCATCGTCATGTGTCGAGGCTTTGCTATATATACGAGACTTGTTAATGCTACTGTGTGTTCGCCGTATTTATATGTCAGCAGGTTGCCTTATAGGATTCTGAGATCATCCCCTATTCGGCAGCAAGTTTCGTTGTCACGCGTCTTACTGGCTAGCGAGCTGACTCTTGGTATCGACCCGATACAAAGCGTTGTGTCATCTGTGCCATATACTGCGCCTTCCCTCGAGGAGAAGCGGCCTATTGTACGACTATATAAGTTGCACAACCTGAGCAGTAAGGGCTTTGAACAAAGAGTTACTCCTCATCCAAAAGTTAGCATCTGTCTACCTTGCTTCTAAATTTTTGTAGAATATCCTCCGATCGCACATCATGGCGAGCCAACCCTACCTCGACCCCCTGAACCAGGCCTTCGCCGACATGACGGCAACGATGCCTGGGCTGGAAACACTCCCCCTCGAAGAGTTGCGTGAGTCACTGGAGAAATTGAACGAGCACGAGAAGCTGCCGGGGGTTAACAGGAACATGGTCAAGACCCCAGTGGCGAACGGAATAGACACGTGGATCTACACCCCGACAGGGGCCAAGGGCCCGCTTCCATACATCTTCTACGTCCACGGAGGTGGCTTCATGGTAGGAAAGTACGTTAGGCTACATGCCTTCTTCCCCTTCTGTATTTATTTCGGATCGACCATACTAACGCGCTTTCATCCTTTGTTTAGCATCAACTTCTACGACAGCATTGTGACTGATCTCGTTCTGCGCACTGGATATGCTGTCGTCTTCCCTGAGTACACGCTGTCGCCCGAGGTGACTTGGCCTACGCAACAGGAGCAATGCTTCACGGTCTTGGAGTGGATGGTTCACTGTGGGACCTGCCATAACCTCATTCCTGACAAGTTTGCTATCGTGGGGGACAGCGCCGGAGGTAAGTCATAACCAAATTTCCTCTGTTATTGTTATTTGCACCCCTACTCTACCTTCTATCTGCCTTCTCCGCCAACTTCTGATCGCCGGCTTACCCTCTATAACAGGCCTCCTCATCTTCAACATGAACGTCATGGCGCATCAAAAGGCCCTGACCATCCCCTACAACATCCTCCTCGGCCCCGTCGCCAGCATGGACTACCGCAGCCAGCCCACGCCCAGCCGCTACGAGTTCTGGAACGGCCCGTTCCTGACGACGGCGGGGATGGAGCGGTTCGTCGACACGTACGCCCCCGACGGGACGGTCGACCGCACCTCGGAGCTCGCCAGCCCGTCCGCCCACCTGTCCGACGAGGTGGCGGCCAAGTTCGCCCCGACCCTCATCGTGACCAGCTCGGCCGACGTCCTGCGCGACGAGGGCGAGGCCCTGGGCGAGCGGCTCCAGCGCGCCGGCCGCGACGTCGCCGTCTTCCGGGCCCACGGCCAGGTGCACGTCGCGGTCGCGATCGACATGATCAGGACCGGACCGACGCCGAAGATGATCATGACGCTGATCACGGCCGCGCTGAAGGAGAGGCTGGGTCGATAGAAAGAAGATGGGAAAGGTCGGATGCACCTTGTGTGTGTAGCGTGTCGGCAAGTATATGGTACAAGCAGCTTTAGTCTGTGAAGCAAGTGTATATTCTCAATTATCCCAACCTTGACTAGGCCGTGCTAGATGCTGGTGCACTCGCCGTGACCCTGGGTGTCATTCTCGCATGTCAAATGTGCGTGAAATTCATAATGATGGTAGGGGAGTATAGCCAAGTTAGACTGTTGGGAAAGAGATAGCGTCCAAGAGAGCGAAAAGGCATGGTTTGATAGTGATGCTTGTGTGCCGGTTATATTCGCAAGTAAAGCCCAGAGATGAAATTGAAGTGGTCAAAAAGGTGTCGATCCCAGTGGTATTGAGGAGAACCGTCTACGCCTTGGGTTGAGCAGGCAGTCAACGTCAGGGGGGAGGTCGGTGGAGATTAAATAGAGAACGAATCTGCATCGCAAAATGTAAGAGACCTCACCAGTCGCAAGGGCGACCAAAGTGCCCGAACCGGTCTTGCAGTACATGAAAATCCAAGACTAGAACCATGCGACCAGTTGGGGCGTGGGCGGTTTGGGACTCCTTCCGCGGGCATGGTATCTTCAGTACCGCTCGACTCAGGAGCGAACAGGAGTCGCCATCATCTATATCATAAATCGTCGATCGAAAAGTCACTGGGATGGCATCGGGTTCTGTGTGTGGTCGTGGATGCCTCTTCGTCCATCTGAGATGTCTGGTTAAGAGCGTCCTGTCCACCTCAGGGATGTCACCTTCGACAAACCGTTTCCCACCCGACGACATACCAATATCTCGATTAAAGTGGGCAAGACGCAAGGAGCAAGCAAGCCTGTCGAAGGCCTCATTGATGTTGGACCAGAAAGCCTTGACATGAGCGTGGACACGAGCGACACTATACTTCCCATCGGGTCCGAGAATAACAAGGCCCTCTGACTGTCGGACGAGAGCCGGGCCTTGCCCCGCCTGCGTGCCGAGACAAGTACACTTGTGCAATGCTACATCGGCGGCGATGCCAGCAGCTCGGACCGGGCTTCCGGCCATATCCAGCGGCTACAGCGAATGAGCAAGATGACCTCCGTTGGCTTCGTGCTCACCTCAACTCTCGGGAGACCTTGGCCAGCGCAGAAGGTCGATAAACACAGCGACTTCTCACGGGCGTGGCCTCTCCACCTCGTAGGATGTGTCGCAAGCACCGCAGCGGCCAGTCTTATTGATGATGCGAGCCGCCCTGGACGCACGGCGTCGGAGCTCGGCTCATGCCTCGCCCGAGATTCCGGAGGGATCCAAATATGCAGCCATCTCCGTGCTACGCTAACGGAAGAGGAGAGCGGGGAGGATGATTATCAAGAGGCTGGTATTGACTTCGTTGCTATGTGAACAGAAAGGGTTGATCCATATGCTCCTGAGGGACAACCACCTGCAATGTTGAGCCTTTCCGCGGCTGTCAACAGTACACCGCTTATTTAGCGTTCATGGTTACAGCACCTACTCAGAAGAGGTATCATATCGAGCGGCTGCACTTTGCTAGCGTTGATGCAGCCAAGAAAGATTGAGCGGTTGTTGTACAGTTTCTGTCGATAGTTCCAGTCGCCTCAAGCCTCAAGCTCAAAAGGATGTGACTTACAATTGCGAATGCCATCGTTCAGGCATGGGAAGGGGACGAGGCAGATGTCCACTTCCAGCCAGTCTTGATTGGCAGAATCTGATTGGCAAGTGCCAGGGATGATCGATCATTTACAGTTCTCGTAGATGCAGGCGCACATACACTTTGACAACCCAACCTTTTCGATAATTGTGACATGTCACGACGACAAGACGAAGGATATTGGGTGCCATTGGACGTTCTTGAGATCACCATCACATGACGGCAGGTCGGTCGTCGCAGATGGCGCCACAGCCACAGCACAGTGGACGAGCTAATCTGCTAGCCGCGCTGCTCCCAGAGATCGGGCCCGAGAACAGTGCACCTGGCGGTCAACCTACGTGGCTGGCCCACGATGGATGATTGATGATTGCACCATTGCTACCAAACCACGTCGTTGGGTGTCTATCTGTCCATGGTCAATACGAGCTTTCTGTTTGTCGCCGTGTTCCAACTTTTCCATCCACAGCGCAAACCTGCCAGCTTGTCACAGCGATCCGAGCACTGCCAGCCTGTTTGCCTGTTGTTTGCCTGGCGGCGGCGTCATGCGGGCGACGAAATCGGAAACAGGCTTGCGTGGCAGCCAGGGGTAGGCCTGAGGCTGGAGCCTCTCAGGACGCTTTGCCAAGGCCGGGCTAAGGGCGTTGGGGCGATGACCGCCTGCGGTGCCAGAAAGTGCCAGAACGGATGGCCACAGAGGCCTTAGTTCGCTGAGCCCGATTGGGTTTTGGGGGGGCCGACCCCCATCAGACCCACCGACGCCGGCATTTTATAGCCGGCGAGACCGTATTCCATTCGATGGCGAAGCTGAGCCACAGCCCCCCAACGGAGGCTGAGGGCCTGCAGCTGGTGACTTCACCTAGACGTGGCCTCATGTTAAAAGGGCATCACTCTTCGTACTTTCATCGTCCAAAGTCCATCCTTCCAAGACTTGCAAGCGTTTCCACATTTCCTCACCTTCATACAAACAACCCTTTCATTCATCACCATCCACCATGAGCTACTACGGTGACAACAACCAAGGCGGCGGCTATGGCCAGCAGGGCTACGGCCAACAGGGTGGCTACGGCCAACAGGGTGGTTACCCCCAACAAGGTGGTTACCAGGGCGGCGGAGAAGCTTCATCATTCTACAACAACCCCGCATCTCAACACCAGCAAGGCGGCTACGGCGGCCCGCCCGGGTCTGGAGGTCCCGGAGGTGAGGGCGGCGAAGGCGAGCGAGGTCTCATGGGCGGTATGGCCGGCGCTGCCGCTGGCGGCTTCGGCGCCAACAAGATGGGCGGTGGCAAGGTCGCCACCGTCGCCGGCGCCCTGATCGGCGCCTTCGCCGGCCACAAGGGCCAGGACGCCATCGGCGACTGGAAGGAGGAGCGCCACGAGAGGAAGGATGAGGAGAAGCGCCGCGAGGAGGAAGAGCGGAGACGTCGCGAGGAGCGTCGGAGCCGCTCGCGTTCGCGTTCGCGATCGCGATCCCGATCGGGCAGCCGCCACCGACACCACCACCACCACAGCCGCTCGCGCTCGCGATCGGGCAGCCGCCACGGATCGTCGCACGGCGAGTCCACGGTGACGGTGCAGTCGGGCGACACCCTCCGCATGCTCGGCGACCGCTACGGCTGCTCGTGGGAGGAGCTGGCCCGACACAACAACATCTCCAACCCGGATATGATCTACCCCGGCCAGAACCTCCGCATCCCCCGCCGTTAAAGGCGTTAATTATCAGGTAGCTCGAGGGTCGAAACCACTCGGAGCCGGAATGTGGGATATTATCAGCGGCACTAGTGCTGTTCCTGGGAGAAACTAGCAAATCAAATCAATTCAAATACAGAAGTAGCGAATCGTCAAATCGAGTTGTTCAGCGTTGTCATCAAAATTTGTCTAAATTTCATCTATGACTTGTGCTTCACCTTTTATGACTGTGCAGCTTGTTGGGTGATGGCAGGTTGGCGATTTGGTAATGGAATAATCAACTGGTCTGAGCATTACGTTTGGCGATACGTCATTCGAGTCAGCAAGGTGACACCTAAAGTTTAGTAGGCTTGGTTCTGGGCATCGCTGAACATGGGCAACGAAGGCTCGAAATATTTGAGGCAACCGGCAACAAGCAACAAGCAACGCCAATTGACCTGTTGGGTCACATATCTTCTGTTTTGGGTTTTTTTTTCAATGTTCGTAAGGCAAGACATTCTCATCCGCATGACGTATCCAGGGTCTTGATGAACCGAATCCGGGTAGATCTGCCTGTGATTGGCGAATCTACTAGGCCGACCAGCTGGGTCTTTGCGACAGGGTTAGTTGGACCCTGCTTCTGCCCTGGGGGTTCAGCCTTCAGGGTTCACTGGACCCTGGGATTTCGGGATGGAATTTCATTGCGGTCTCAATCGCAATTGACTTTGCCATGTAAGCAATCACCCCTCTTACCCTCCTAGTTACTATCAATCGTATACCAAATTATTTCCGATTACAATGCGTATTGAACGAAGACAGCGTGAGTATATTCTGATCCAGGCATAATTATGACATCACTCCTTCCAACAGAGCGATGGCACGCAAAACCAAAGGCACAGTGCAGCACTGCCACCACATTGTTGGGTCTCGGCCCAGGCCAGACGTTCTAGACTTCCAAGTTGTCTTGCTATCCAGATACCCTAGGTCTTAGGAAACTACGATTGCTTCACCACCCAAGACAAATCTACGTCATTCCCTAACGGTACTTTTGTAATGCTATGCCGTTTGAGCCTCAAATCGACGTCATTAGCTTCGGTCAGGAAGAATGGGTCACGATGAGCAGTCTGCCTAGGCACCAAGGCCGGTGAGGGCTGGATCATGCCATGGCTTGTTTGCCGTCCTCTCAATAGATCCTCCGAAAACTGTCGATACTGTCAATATTTGGCCGATCCATTACTCAACAAGAACTGATTGGGTGATAAGGTAACCTTCGGTGAGAAAATGTATGGCCGCCATGAAGTCGGCTGGCGAGTGAATGTGTCGTGAATCAGGCCATCTTGACGACATGCCACCAGGTAATGTAAGCATTTTCATGAGGGTACCGCCGCTGGAATACGAGACTACTAGATTGTATAGGTCCCGGTGTCGGCAAGAACGTGGGGGATCGACGCTCAGAGACGTGCTAGAAGGCATCAGAATAGGCAGATTCTGAGGATAATGCCGGCCAAGATGCCGAAGGATGCTCTGGACCAGATCTTCGGCGATCAAAAGTAAGCAACTGTGAGAAACATTAACGAAATCAAGGAATCGTTAGGAAGTCGGTGACATCACAGCCGCTGAATTTGTGTCGATTGGCGAGCTGAGATGAGGCGTTCAGGAAGAGGGACCTTGCAGGAAGGAGTATGTGACTTTGACCACGAGGGCTTCACGGGGGGTGCAGGGCAGGTCAGACAGCATATAATAACCCGGACGATACCAACTCGTCTTCTTGGTCCGATCTACGTGGACTTTAATTTCCCTAGTCATCGAGACTACAGTCAATCATCTATCCTGTAACCTGTCTAATCAGGTGCTGCATCAACTATACTGCTCTTTTTGTGATCCGAGCCTATACTCACAACCATTTACTTATCTCCGCACTGCACCAAGTAATACCTACCTCTTAGCCTAACGTGCCCCTGAACGGACCCTTGCAGCGCACCAACCAGCGTCCACCCCGCCCTGTTGGTCCACTAATACAGCCCGCCTAAGCAGCTCTGATGGCGGCCCAAGACACTAGAAACGGCCAGATTGGGTCTACCGACCAGGCCACTACTGCTGCTGCTGCTGCCACTATCACATGCACCAACACCTGCTGTACTTGTGCCGCTGTCTGTTATCTTGACAAGTAAGACTTTTATCAATTTCCATGTCGGACATGCAGAAGTCGGCCAAAATCCCATCCTCTCACCCAATGGAAATCTTGGTGCTCATTATCCAATTGATTCATACTCAACCCGATCACTTCGACTGGACTTTCCAGTGCAAGAGGAACTTCGGGGAGAGAAAGGACATGAAAAATCCCAAGAACTTACCATATAATTAATACATCAATTTTTTCTGCCATTAGCCGTAGTGAGCTGGAGCAGCCAAGCACCCCCAGGAGCGGCCCGAAGTCAAAGTTGTCCACGATCACACCTACAGCCTCCAGCGCTACTTGAACCCGCAGAGCAGCAGCAGCAGCAACAGCCTCCACGACCACAACCTGCGCCCCTCGCTGGGGTTCCGCGCGCAGATGACCGAGCTGCAGTCCCGCGAGCGCATGGCGACAGTCATCGTCGCATTGGTCGAGAAGCTCCCGAAATCGAAGGCTTGACAGACAACGAATCGGTCAGAGACGGTGGAAGTAATGATGTATTTCGGCGAGGGGGCAGCACCGTCGTGTATCACTGCCAGTCTATTTTACCCTTTTCCCACACACGTCAAAGTTCTACGTTGGCCTTCGGGGGAGAGACAACCAACTGATGATGACTTTACTACACAGAGCCACCACAACCTATCAGTCAATAAACAACGTATATCCCCATCTCACATAGACGGCTATATCAAAGCATATGTGGTTGTAATCCCTTATGTTTTAAAGTATGTCAGTACTGGCCCAACTGAACAGGATAAAGGGGCAATATCGGTGTCCTGTACAATACAAGCATTTTTTTCGCCGCCTCTTGGCTGTAGTTATGCAACAATCACATTTAATATATTGTCACAGTACCCTGGAGCACTAACTTTCTTACATGAGCAGACTCAGGTTCCTTCTAATTACGAGAGTCAAGAAATCGTATAATGGTTGACCAAAATACATGGTAATTGGTGAATATCAAAGATGTGTCTTACACTACACCTCAAACGGCTCTCCCTGCCGGCTGCATTCCTTCTAAACTGCATCGATCTCTCCGAACTCCAGGTATGAGGAGCTCAAGAGAAAGTGAACCATCTCTCAGACTCTTCTTCCATCTAGGGAGTGATAGCATACGACACCATACCCCCGCTCTGCTTGACCAAGACATAGCAAGGACCGTGCTTCAGCTCCGTCAGGTCCACCCCGTTGGCTTGAATGGCCTTGTGCATCGGGCACACGAGAGCGTTCGTCGCAGTGTCGATCAGAAGGTTGGCGGACGCGCACGACGGCTCCTTGGCGCAGGCCTCGGCGCATTCGGCCAGCGTCTGGGGATCGGTGCCCGCGGCGGTCTTCCCGAGGGTGTTGCCGTGGCTGAGCGCGCACACGCCGCACATGATGCGGAAGTCCTCGGCGTTGGACGTGATGATCTTGCCGTCGTCGGCGGGGCAGTCGGCCGCCGTCGCGTTGCCGGCGCCGCCGCTTGTCAAATCATCGCAGCCGCCCTTGCAGCTCGAGCAGGCGCCGGCACAGCCCAGGGAATGGGCGCTGGCGAAGGCCGTCGCGGCAATGCCGGGCTGGTGGACGTTGTTGGTCAGGTAGCAGTTCAGGGTCCGCCCCTCGTAGTCGACGCTGTGGCAGGCGGGCATGGCGGCGCAGGCGGCCATGCAGGCGGAAAAGGTCTTGTGGCGCTCCTTGCGGAGGACGGTGGTGCCGTGGCGCTTGTCGCAGGTCATTTGGAAGTTCTTTAAGGATAATAAACATGGTTAGATAGAGCTTTTGGGAATGGCAAGAAAGGGTAAAAGGGGTAATGTCATACCTCGCCAGTTGGGCTAACAAACAGCTGACCGTGGGCATAGGGGCACTCTGTCGAACACATCTTGGCATCGGACGCGAGAGGGGCCGTCGTTGGGGGGTCAGTGACGAAAGCATGGTGAATCTGGGCGATGTGCGTCGTCGAGAACTGGTTGTAGCCATATAGCTTGCAGTTGGTCTGGCCCCAGGTGGCGTAGGTGGCACTGTAGGTTGAACATGTGTGTCAGTGAAATAATTTGGACAACAAGCGAGGAAGCTATCCAGCATGACCGATCACTCACCTCTTGCACTTCTTATCAGCGGCACATTTCTCAATACAGTCGGCATGGCTCGTGGCCGCCACGGCGTCAATGGCCACGGCTCCTGAGGTATCAGTACAGCACTGGAGGTAGTACCAAGTTCCATCAGCCGCCTCGAAGATTTTGCCGTCATCTATTCGTCGGGCAGGGCCCAAGGGTTAGCACCATTGTAGGATTGCGTGGGGAATAGCATTGGACAAAGGGGACTGACTCTGAGGGCAAATCAGGTCCGTGTTGATGTTGATGATGGCGGGATTGGTGTTGGCAACCATCGGCCGCGGGCTGGGGCATGTTTGGGGGATCCAAGAGTGGACGCCGACTTGGGCGACGAGCGGTCCAGTGGCCGTCTTGAGATAGCAGTTGTTGTTGGACGCAATGAAGTCCATGGCGACACACTGGGGATCCTGAGAGCATGTGTCGGCGCATTGCTGCAGAGATGACACAGCCAAGCTCCTCAAAGCACCAGCCTGGGCCATGTTATGGTCGCACTTCAGCTGGTAGGTGATGCCATTGCTTATAAATGTCAGTTCATGTCTCGTGATGGGAAAAGCCCCGGCGGTATTGGGGGATACGATATCTACTTACGGAGTGGTGTAGGTCTTGCCATCGTCCGCTGGGCAATTGGCAGCCATAGCCCCAGACCCGGATCCAGACCCAGTCCCAGGAGCAGTTCCAGTGTTGCCACCAAGTGGCTGCTGGGCTGGAGGGTTACTGGGAGGCGCCGGCCCAACATAACGCCAGGTCCATTGAGCAGCGTGCGGCCTCCCGGTCACGTCATTGGTCTTCAGCAAGCATTCGTTCGTGGCCGAGTTGAAGGTGCTGTGGACACAAGCAGTGTCGTTTGCGCAGTTCTCGGCGCAGACCAAGGCATCAGAGCATGGGACTGTCTTGAACGGAGCCCCTTTGACGGTCTGTCCGCATTGCAGTTCGTACTGTTTGTTGCCCCTGTGGCGTTGAAGACGTCAGCAGCTTCCCGAGTTGGTGTTTCCCGTGGAATAAGGAGAAGACACGACTAACTTGACAACCAAGTCACCATTGTTGGCGGGACATGTGACGGAGGACTGGGCGACGACGGCGGTGATGACACAGCAGCCGACCGCCAACCACTTCAGAAAGTGGACTGGTGCAGAATCCTTCATACTGTAGAGAGTGGTGTGTAGTTCTGATTACTGAGGGATTGTGATAAAGGGCTTAGTTGGGGAGTCTCTTCTCACCAACCAAGATGTGACGACGATGTCCTTTCTTATAGACCTCTCGCTGCCCTCTTACGACTTTACAGTTACTATGACATCAGGGACCAAAGTAGATCCGCGGGTAGACCGAGTCAAAACGGCCCGTAGCGAGCTTCAATATTGAAACCTTGTGTAGATCGATCAAAAATAGATGTGGAAAGAGAGCTGAAAAAACCAAGGCCAAGCATGTGTCGATGCGCGACTATCAACTCTGTGGCCTCGCCCTCTGGCGATCCTTTTTACTCTTTCTCCACTCCACGCGTCTTGCTTTTCTCATGCCTTCCTACAGACATGATGAACACTCTAATCAATGTAATCGGTGTACCTCAATGCACTCGGTGTAACTACCTTCGGGTTGTGGAACATTTAGACGCGCGCCCCCGGCCGTGTCGTACATCTATTCCTTCTCGATCCCCCGAGCCGTGAGTCAAACCTTACGGTGCATGCTTGCTTTCTCACCCAATGGCTCAATAGTCGATGGAATGTGTCTGGGATTGGCCGACTCCGCTCATGACCCTGAAGCGCTGAGGTCGGTCTTCGCGTTATAAACCCATCCTTCCCCGTAGCCGTAGGGGATGTGCTCGAGCTGGAACAGGCCTGCCAACATTTTACTCTGTCAGACCAAAGCAGACTTCCAAGCGACTGTGAATCACAGTATTCTCATCAGCATATCATCTTGCCTTCAGTGGTCCTTCCTTTACTTACCCAACCGCTTCTGCTCCTACTACCTAACCCGAACTTTCACCATGAGAGTCTCTTCCTCCGGTTTGGTCATGCTGGGCCTGCTGTCTGGCCAATCTCTAGCTGGCCTTTACTTCTCCATCCCCCTCGGAGGCTTTAACACCAAGCCTCTCCCACTCCATTCCGGTCCATTCAACACGATCCCTCTCAACTTTGGGGGAGGAGGCGGCGGCGGCGGCGGTGGTAGTGGTAGTGGTAGTGGCACCGGAACTGTCGCCCAATGCCCTGCCGCTCTCGCACCTCCTCCTTGTGCTGCTGCTCAACCACCGCCTCCTTGCGGTACAGCTCAGCCACCTCCCCCATGCCCGACACCCGGTTGCCCGAAGCATCCCACCTACGATCAGAGGGTCAAGGACGACCTCTACTGCAGCGCCTCAGGAGAAGAACCACTCTACGACCTTAACGGTAACTTTGTCATGTGCAACTAAGCAGGGTACGGCGATCAGGTGGCTCCAATCCAAGGGGGATAGAGAGGGGGAGTGCAGGGCAGGGCGGTGCTTGGAGATTTAGTCAGGATTAGTAGGACGTCAGCTGGTAGCAGTTGGAGGAATAACTGGTCGGATCGTCGGATCAGATTGAGCAATACAATATACCGAGTTTGAAAACCAATGACTACCGCGTTTTCGGCATGAACACAAGTGCCTGTATTACGTGCAGGCGTCCCTTTCCCGGAGCTTCCTTTTTCCCTGGAGTTCTGCCGCGTGGCGTTGCGGCCGACTCAGATCTTGTTCCGCGTCAGCACGCCCGTTTAAGAAGAAACTCTTCTTCCAGTAGTGTGTCTGCGGTCGAGATGTGAGTCCCGGGCACCTAATTCGCGGAGTTCAACATCAGTGCCTATATTTGGCGTAAGTCCCTATTTTCCGTGTCTTAGATCCATTTGCATACTAGCGATGCCGGCTGATGCATGCGTGCATATTTCCCCGACGCCTCACCGCGCCGACCCGTGCCGCGCTGCCTGCATGTCGAGCCTATCTTGCATTTGCATATGCGCGATCCAGATCGGGTTGATGTCGTCGTCGACGCGGGAAGACAGACCGCCTAGTGATTATCCCTTCCATCTACGCGGTATGATATTCGTTGAGATACGATTTATTTACTTTTTCTGGTCGAATGAGGATAATTGACTCGAAACTATTCCCTCCCAGTCGTCGGGGCTTCTGTCAGTGGTGAGCAACTAGGGAGGAAGAAGTTGGGTACTCTGGGTTCTGTCTTCATATCCGCCGGTGCTATACTGCTTGAGTGCCCCTCATATGTTCATCTCAGCCACGCGGTCTCAAGGGCAGGCCATGTATTGGTAGCTCTGAGGATAGACACGCTGATCTGTCATCAGTACCGCCACTACTCCTGTCCAGCACATCGAAACATCCCTGGCAAAACGGCACGGGAAGCGTAGTGTCTAGTCACTTGGATCAACGGCGGCCTATCCTTCGAGGGCGTGGCCATCGCTTGGCGCCTGCCCCTGGCTCGGCAGTCCATCGGCCACTGCCTGCCAACTGTAGTCCGCAATATCGTATAAGCATGAAACCTTCCCATAGCTACCTTAAACCCTCAGCCTTCAGTAGGGCTTCTACATATCCTTGCGCACATATTCCACGGGCCCTTGATAGACGTACCGACTCCTAAAGAAGTAGTACATCATAGCAAAGACCACGACAACACTGTAGACAAGACAAGACCAGTTCATATCCGCCGGAGAAGGGTTAGGCGCAGTAGGGAAGAACAAAAAGGGGAACATGACGACCAAGAAGGCGAGCGCCGCGAGGTTGATCGGCAAGCCCGCCCGGCCGAGGTCGAAGCGCGAGCGAGGCAGTGGGCCTCGCCGCTTCGAGAATCGTCTGATAATGATGGCGCCGAGCGTGAGGATGTAGGAGGTGTAGAGACCGACCTGCCCGATGGCGGTGATCACGTTGAAGGCGATGCTGGAGCCGATGATGATTAGGGACAGGAGGGCCGTGATTACCAGGGTCGTCATCACGGCATTCAGGGGTATGTCCCAACCAGGCGGAACCTTGGGTACCAAATGTCCAACTATTAGTGACCGTCGTGTCTCTCTCACACTGTGAGACTTACAGTGGCGAGCCATCTCGAGTAAGGCAGCCCTTTATCCCTCGCGAAGGCAAAGAGCTGCCGCGACGACGTCGTCACGCCATTGACAGCACAGAACAAGAGCAGGACCGCCATGAGGGCAGTCAAAATCGACGTACTCACGCGGCTCTTTGTTGCATCCAGGAGGACCTGGACGTACACCTGACCCGTCCGGGAATCGAGCAGCTCGCTGGCATGGTCGCCCACTGTCATCATGATAGTGACGATCATGACGAAACCGACCGTGTAGTTGATAGCCGCCGTCACCACCATGGACCGCGGCAGCACCCACGAAGCGTCCCGGACCTCCTCGGACAGATGGCAGGCCGAGTCGGCGCCGATCAGCGTCACCGATGGACCCAAGATACCCACGAGCGTCGCCAGGCCCACGCTTCCCCATCCGGCGTTGTCCTGGAACTCGGTCCAGGCCTTCTTCCTCCGGTCGTCGCCATATCTACCCTCCTCCTCCCCCTCCTCCTCCAAAGCCCCGGCCGCCATGCGCCACAGCACCGCCAGGAAAGCCACGAAGCCCAGCACGTTCAGCGCGCCGACCAGCACTTCAAACAGCGGCAGCTGGCGCGCCAGCACCGTGTTGAAGACGATGGCGAGCACGGTGATGGCGATGGACAGCAGGGTGCCGTGCCAGCCCTCGATCTGGTACGACGGCACGTTCAGGGCGATGAGGGCCTCGAACTGCTGCGCGGCGGTGTACGAGGTGACGACCAAGGCGGTCTGCCAACCGAGGGCGCTGAACCAGCCTGCACAGCGACAATGGAAACCCGTTGAGTTAGTCGTGATACATGGGCATATACGGAACACCAATCAGTCCTCCCCCAAATAGGTACCTACCGACCATGTAACTCAGGAACTTCTGGTGTCGCTGCGGTGCGAATTCGGATACCCAGTGATACTGCCCTCCTGAAATCGGAGCCCTAGAAAGGGGGTATGAAGTTGTCAATAAAATGCGTTCTTTCGCTTAGCCCGCCCCTGAGAAAAGATACACTCACATCGATGCCATCTCGGCCATTGACAGTGTACTCAGCATCAAACCAACACATGTGACGAAGAACATCCAGATGGCGCCAGCAGGCCCGCCATTCAGTGTCGAGATGCCCGCGATTCTAGCGGTCGGGCCAGCATATGTTAGTAAACCCCTTTACCGAAACCTCTTCACCAAGAATGCATACGAAGAAAGGAATTGGCTTGCATAAGAGAGAATTCCCAACCGCTTCCAATGATTACGGCGTATCCGACAATGGAGAGGAAGCGGAAGTTACGCTACAAGTCGAGCCCGAGGTCGGGTAATATCCGTCAGTTAGTGACCGGGCATCTAAATGAAGACTAATGGCTTCTCTCTTACCCGAAGCTGCTGCTCCTTATTAAGACGGCGCATATCCGTCTGGTCATGTCGAGTACCGATTTTCGCGTCTTGCGTTCTCTCGTCCCTGCCCGACTCTTGACGAGCCCCTTCAGTATGATAGGCCCTATCTCTGCCATGCATTCCCGCCGGAAGTACTCTGGGATTTTAAGAGGGCTGTAGTAGAAATAAATGAGGAAAAGTTAGTTGTTGAACAGGGTGACAGTCATGAATAAGTACCCAAGCTGTATCATCTTGCCAAGCGGGGTCGCCCGAATGACTGGCTGGCTCCCATGCTGTGTTACCTTGGACGGCTATAATACACGAAACATGCAGCTATATCGACCAATCTCTGCGTCAGTGTCCGTGAACCTAGCGTATCCTACATGGAATCTGTTAGGTGGTGATACGACCTAGATGTCGCAGATAACACACCCCTAAGGGCACGCAGTAAGCTTGCCCATACCAGAATAACCAATGGTCTAGTCGGAGGAAATTGACCGTCAATGGGGTTGAATGGGCGAAGAAGAATTGGCATCTTGAATCCTGAATAGAGGTAGCTAGTCTGCCACTGAACAGTATCATCCACACGTAACATGTCCTCCCCGCCTTCTATATACAACCCCGCCAACGCCAAATCTACTCTTACGCTCAAGGGTATCCTCGGAAATATAAACCATGAAAAGAAAATCGAAAATCGGGGTATTTACAAGCAGAAGAAAAAGAAATACAAACAGAACACGCCCCCAAAGCTACTCCAAAGATGCGAAATCATGCCAAGCGCATTTCCGCGATCGGGCGCACCCGAAGCACTCCCCAATGCCATATCTAACAAAGTAACGCCAAAAATCAAGGGGAGAGAGATCATAAGCCATGTCGAACTCCCCATTCCTGTTCGCGAGATGGCGACTGCTCGGAGCGGCTCCTCGGCCGGGTTTTCACAAACCGGCCCGTCAGCATGGCCCGAGCAGCCTCCAGTCGCGCGTACACGTCCAGGGAATCTTCGGTGAGGGGCACGTGTCGATCAAGGTCTTCAAGGATGCTGATGCCTTCGTGGTTCCGGACGTGGATATTGGCCCCCAGTTCAAGCAGGACTCTCACGATGAACTTGCGTCCGAGTCGTGCCGCAACCTGCAAAGCGGTCTCGCCATTCCGATTGCGCGCTTCGAGCCTCGCGCCAGCCTGGATGAGCCGCGTCAAAATTGACTTCAGGTCTTCGTGCTCGTTGTCATCCTGAGTATGGTTGATGAATGCCATGAGAACGGTATCGCCGTTCATGTTGTAATGGTTCACGTCCGTACTGACTTCTAACAAGCATTCGAGAAATTCGCAACGCTTGCTCAGCGGTAGTACTTCCTTCTCTGGCTCGCCATTTGCGTCGATCTTGCGCTTGATAGATCGGTTGGGCGGGACCCGCCCTTGGGCTGCCCCTGCCCCCAGCTTCACTTCAGCCAAGCAGTGGAGTCCATTACGACCTTGAGAGTCCTCTGCCGTAGGCTGGCTACTGCCCGAGAGTATCTGGTTGATTAGCCTGAGAAGTTGAGCTTCGTGTTCAAGTTTAGCCTGACTGGCGTCCGTCGGCGGTATGGTCAATCGCGGGCTTCCATCTTGGATCGAGGACATCGTGGAAGCACGTCCGATCATTGGACGGATTCCGAAAGCGTCGCGCCGGTTGAGAGTAACCACGTTGAAATGCTGAGTTATGCTTCGTATCCGATCATGGCCAAACTTGTGCTGCCGGAGAATGTGGAAAAAGGAGCGACCATAGACATCAGTCACGTAGAAATCAAACTGCACGTGTCTCAGGGCGTTGACAAGCATATTCAACAGGATTTCATTTTCGAACCAATGGTCGTGAAGGACGTGAAGTAGTGTCTGACCGGCAGTGTTGCTTGCGGCTAAGGCAGCTCGATAGCGCCGATCGTGTGAGGCTTCTCCAACGAGCTCAATCAGTTTTGGCTCCAACCCTTCAGCCATCGCCAATTGATGGAACGTTGTGTTGCCAAACGAGTCTGACCAGGAAGCAGGGTCCGGAATTTCCCCTTGAAGAAGGGGCACTACATCCAAGAAATCGCCGGGGAGGGTGTATGCACGATCCAAACGGTCTTCCGGGACGTGCTGCCGTTGATTGATAGGCGAACCTGACGGGGACTTCTCGGTGTTGGCATCGGCGGAGAGAGTGAAGCGTTTGATGATACGGAATATGTCCTTGACGTCTGAGCGATCGAATTTTGGATCGGCTTCGAGCTTGTCGCGCACTTGATAGTACGCGTCCCGACTGCTGCCGGTGCTGAAGTTGGTAGAAGTAGTGAGAGATGTCTCCTGGCGATTGGGACTCTTGAAACAGACCCTGCCTAGTGAGTTGTGCGATGCATTGGTGTTGAAAGTGACAGACTGCATGCTATCCGGCCTATTCCAGTTGTAGGAGTCGATCTGCTCGCTCTTTTCTTCGGCCTTGTCGCTTGAATGTGCTGACGACGTCGACACCGTAGCACCATCAATCGACTCGGTCTTCACCTGCGGGCAGCAGCCGTCAGGAATCGCGCTCCCAGGTCGGACTTGCTGTCGTACCTCCGAGGAGCAACGGTGCTTGCGATGCCACCTCGCTCGGTCGCTTTTCTTGAGGCCATCGATACGCTCCCGTTGCTCGTCGAGGTCTTTGGGACGCATCCATCGAGGATCTTTGCCAAGCAATTTGTTCAGATGTTTGCTGGCTGCTTCCTTGCTAAAGAGGGCGTAAGTCACACTGCACAAGTAATGGTATGGAAGGAACGGCACAAACCCTGGAACGAAGACCTCATCTGTCAGAAGGTCGAGAATCTGTTCGACCTTGAGACTTGTGAAAAGGTAAAGCCGTGCAAGCTTGCGAGCCCGGGGGTCTGTCCACTCCTTCGGTCGGCCGCCTCGGTTGGTGCGGTTCGTCGCTGTACTAGTTGCGGGCGATACCGCTGACATGGGATCCATGGACACCAGGTTGTATAAGGAAGTATATACCAAGACGATGTGTCCCAAACAGGAGGATTCTGAGACGGTTCCGTGTCTTAAAACAAACGATTGATTACTTGAAATGCGCAAATCAACTCTTCCCGAGTGTGGGAAATGGAAAGGGAAAAAGTATGAGAGCCATCTCGCAGGCGAGGCTGGCGCTTATGTTCCGTTCAAGAGATAAGTAGATTTGTGTGAGAGAGGGTCGCAGGTAGCAGGTCGGTCATACCCGTGTATGGGCCGGATGGGTGGCCGCTGGGAGGGGTAACTGCAGATTGGATGGGCTTCTGCTTCTGGGAGCCGCATCGAATGTACAGCGAACCAGTACTCGGCTCGACTGTGCCTTGATCGAGGCCAGGAACCGCGACCGCAACCAGTCAGCTGTCTCACCCGCTTCGTGCAGCTTGCAGTAGATTGACCCATGCATCCCCCAGGTTCCCTCGCAAATTGTATATCACCCCCCAATGGGTTGGCCGTTCCAAGTCGTTGTTCTACCTGTGGTTAACAGAGCATAGCGAGCGTACTGTGTTTGGCTCCAAACCCTGTAACGTAATTAACCATGCCCCTATGTCAAGCAAATTCTCTTTTGATACTTGATCAATTGAAGCATGTCATGGCACGCAGTTTGTTGTTTCTTTTTGTCGTACCAGGACTGAGGTAAGTGGTGTTGGTGGTGGTGGGGCTGAGTATGCGAAGCATTTGTGGCTGTGGGAACAATAGTCCACGGTCCACGATCCCTCCCAATCGTGAATGGCTCAGCAACCCTCACAATGGGCTGTGCGTAGATGCCTTGTCTGTCTCGAACCATCAGCTAGTCAGACTAAGCAATGTGGAAAAACCAAGCAGCCAAGAGCATCCCCAGATCGAAAAGAAGGGTTCCAGAGATGCCGATCCGGCTTCCCAACCCGGGGCCTGATAGGGTGTTAGTGGAATAAGGCAACCTCCAGGCAACACTGCTACCTAGAGCCATGAGCTGTTCGATCCCGCACCTCACACCGAACATCATCTTATTGTTTTGAACCTGATCAAAATCGCTCATTGTCGTCAAGGTTCACGCCAAGCATTGCCAACTCATCAACCAGTTCGATCAAATGTTTCCAACAGTGGCTGCTAAGGTTCGTCACATCACGACTCGACTGATTGTGCTGGTGCATGGTAACCCGGGGTCCAGAGAGTTAGTACAGTCAAATTGATATGACGCAACATAGCTACACAGTCCCTCCCTACCCCCTTGACCATATCAACTCTCGTATTAGCATCATTGATATTTGTTTCCTTTTCCCTTAGTGATCTTGTATTATACCTGTCAGTGTGCTCGAATTCTCAACGCCGTCCGGGCCGCAAGTAGGCGGCGGTGCAAATGCAAAGCGGGCCATTCAGAGCATCGCCACTCCGGGCTGCATTAGTATGACTTTGGGGCCCGGGAATCGTCCCCCGACTCTCAAATTGGTCGTTTGCTTCCTCTCCGTCACGAATTGTCTGCTCAAATCAGGTAATTGCACAATTGTGTAGATATAGGGTGGAAGACCGAAAAGAAGAAAAGAAAAGAAAAAGGTGCACAGGTTGGCCAAGACTCGTCATCTCAATCTTGATCAACCGATTTTGGGAGTCGGCAGCGTCATGTTCAATCTTCAATGGTTTTTCCATATCAAGTTTGCCACTTGCGGAGGTAGTGGTATGGGAGCGTCCGGATTTCATCACCCTAGGCCAGGAACCATATGCAGGTACAGAGCATCCGGTTGGCTCCGCTGGGAAATTAGATGTCAATTGTCATCCCAGCCCTCATGCCCCCGTGACGGGAGAATCATCTCATGTGTATATCTCTAAGGACCTAAATTCCATTTAGGGTGTCGAGCAAGGATTTAGCAACTGACGTGGCACCAGTCTCAAACTGTTCTCAACAAGCCTTGATCAAAACTAGAAGGAACATTATGATGCTTCTTGAGAAAGGAAAAGATAGGGTGTAATGGCCGCGTATGACTTTCTTACACTTCCGTGTAAAGAATCGGTGCCGTGCTAGTAGAGCAAAACCGACGGAACGGAGCATTTCGGTTTCTCTCCCTAATCTCAGTCAAGCCATCGGGTTTCAAGTCACAGCAGATGACACTCAACTTTTTCCATTTCACCAAGTACTTCTCGTGTTTTCGTCCTGGGAGGGAATGACACTCCTGGGTAGTCTTTTATATATAAGAAGCCCATTCAGTACTGTTCAGAATGAAGATATTCGTAGAAACTCACCTCAATAGACAAGCAACTTTGACAGTCTTACCTTGTATCTTCTCGCGATAACCAGTCCAATATCGGCATATATACTTCCTGATATCGATATCCAGATAATAGCCAAGCACCCAGTGCCGCTGACTGCCATCTCTTGGGCCTGGTATAAGCACACAGCCACAGTACTGCAGACACCATGACGCGATCAAGCTCCAGCAACACCCATGTGAGGTAAGACTGCAAACCCTGTCCTGGGTATATCGGTCCGCATCACAGAGTACCCGCTAACCATAGGCAGCTCAAGCTCCAAAAGCAGCTCGACCTTTCATGATGCTCTAGATCGGGTCCCACGTCACGACAAGCTATCAGAATACGTCAAGCACAACGACCCCATGGAGAGGTTTTGGGTGAATGGCGAGTCGAGCAGGTCCGCGAAATCTTCGAAGAAACGAGGCTCAGGAGCTCGGGATTCGAAGCGAACAAGCACTAGTCGGTAGGGATGACGGCTTTTAGATCATGAAGCCTGGGTGGCCTGGCCTGAGAAACTTGGCACTGTCGGTCGTCTCACTGCCAGTTCGCGCGGTACATATCTCTCTTCGCGGGTCGAAGTCAGATCGCATAGCATTAAGGAGTTCAAGGGGTTTTGTCTGTTGATGAGTTTCGCTTGATTTGTTCAATACACACCTATTCATACGCTTGTAAGCTCATCTGTCCAGTGATGTCCCTACCATTTCCCTTCCATACTCCTTAGTAACGCAAGCCATGCCATATTGTACAGGTCAACCAATAATAAGAAGAGAACCTCCGGGAATCCCGGTCATCGTTCGGCTTTCTCGCGTTCCAATCTTTCTTGTTTCACTCTTTCCCGGCGTTGCTTTTCTTCGATGCGCACCGTCCTTAGACTTTTCTTCAAATTCCAATCTCCATGGGAGCTCTAGTCCATCAACCCATAGGGATCGAGATCAACATCGATCTCGTCCCGCAGCAGTTCGGTAAGTGATGAGCCGTCGCGGAGATATACCCAGGCACCGACGGCCGTGTCTTGCTTGGCGCTCTGATCTTCACTAATGACCACCCAGTCGTAGCGCTTCGGGCCCGTCTGGGGCGAGGACAGCCAGATCTGCTTGTTCGGAGGCTGCTTGTTGATGACGTAGACACCATGCTTGGTTCTAACATTCATGACGCCGGACTACATGGCAAGCAGGACGTTAGCCGTTGGTTACATAGTTCAACGGAGCACAAGAGGGGGCGGCGCATGGTGAAAACTCACGCTGTACTCGACATCAATGTCGTCGGAATCATCCTGTCTCTCTTCCAGATGCGCGAGGAGGTGGTCGAGATACGCGTCGGACAGTTCGTGGTACCGCTGATCGGTGATTTCGTAGGGCTTGGCGTTCTTCAGCTGGTCTGGCGTAAGAGGCTTCGCGGATCGTGACGTCGTGGAAAACAGGGCTCGCGAGACAGGCGTCGCGGGTGTGAAAGTCGTACGAGCCTTCTGAGGCAGCAAGAACCGTGTGCTGGTGCTGGCACCAGCCACGCGGCCTTGGAGTGCGCGGCCGGCGAGGCGGCCGAGTCTACTGAAGCTTGATCGGGACATTGCGACAAAGTTGTGGTGTTTTGTTCAATGAATTGATCAATCGACGTATGGGTTCCAAGAAACCCAAGAAAGGAAGGGGGTTTGTATGGCAGTAATAGTTTTGCTTGGGCGTCTCGTGAGTCTTAGAAAATGAAAGATTGTGTCAATGCATACTCCTCTCCTGAGTGATGCAGATGCTGTGAACCCCAAAGAGGATCAATGGGTGTTTGCTTTTCACAATTGCATCAAGCAATTGCGTCAAGCCGAAGCTCCCCGCGAAAGCTCCATTCGGCTTTGTTGACTTAGCGCCCCGAAGCTGCCAGGCACTCGCTGCTTCCCCGCTACGGTTGGGCCCAAGCTCCTGTTCAAGGTACCCCAGACAATCGACGTTGTACATAGGGGTCTTGTCAAGCACTTGAGGGCAGTTCCTTCTGCACCAGTCCCATCAATCAATCAATCCTGATCTGCTAGTCGACTAGGTATATTAGACTACCGATGCTATATATAACTGTACACTCATACCAAATATTAATTATTTCAGTATTTCCATCACTTGCCAAGCTCTTCGTCAGAGCCATTGTGTCGGTAATATTGCCGTACGTCTCGTGACTTCCTCCACGCGCTTCCAGAGGCACGCCAAGACCCGACTATTCATGTGTCCTCCAAGACCCATGCCGGTGATATTTAACGAGCACATCCTCAGTGGGTTGCCAAGACGTCAAGCTGCCAGAATGTGCTTGACCTGACCCGAAACTGTTGATGGGAAACAGCAGCACGTCACCGTACAATGTCGGCTCCTGCAAGAAGGAGAGATTGCGCATGTCGGTCAGTCCCGGCTCCTGTTCCTGCATGTGGCGCCAAACGGCACTCGTCCACACTGTCGGGCCAGTGGTATCGACGAGTTCTTGGTTGCTCAAGTCCAACTTGTCGACGGTAGTCTTGTACTTCTCCGTGTCAAGTTGGATACTGCGGAGCACGGAATCCACCAAGTCTTCCATGATCGGGTGATGAGGCGTGGCCCCAATCGTCCATTGCGCAAACTGTATCGGGTAGACGAACCATTTCTGATCTTCCTCATCTCGTATGTCCCTCTCGATCCCAACCAGTATCCTTGCGCTGTCTCTATATTGCTTCGGCACCCATTCGTTGATCGGTCTTACAGCAGTCGTATCCATGTCGGTGTAAATTCCGCCGTCGGCAAGGAGAACCAAGTAACGTAGGAGGTCGGATTTCATTCCCGGATTCTGTATATCCCTGAAGGTCTCAAGTATGTCTGACCGGCCAGGGAAATGCTCGTCAATGAAGGCCAAGGCACCTTCTGTGCTGATTCTGGTATAGGTGTAGTCGGGGTTCATGTGCAGCCACGAGTGATCGTGTGCCTCCCAGATGCCCTTTGCGTGGACGCTATCAGGTACTGGTAACAGTACCTGCCATATCTGTCGTGGAATAAGAGATGGTGCAGTCGCGGCGGAAGGAGACATCCAATGAAGTCTTGCGGGCTGTACCATCGCCAACACAAGGCCGAGGTAGGGCAAGGCGATCAGGTAGGTCAGATATAATAAGCATGCAAACAGAAAGGTACGGGTGAGTACAAATGCCTGTCTGCGAAGGCGTGATACCGTTGCTGATAGGGCCTTCCATAGTTGGAAGCGGTGCCTCCGTGGAAGCTTCGTCATAATTCCTTCCCGTCCTTGGTACCAGCCGGACTCTAGGGTATGCGATTAGAACATCAGGCCTCCTTGGGAACTCGATATGCAGCTTATGAATAGGATAGAGATGTGAAGAAAACGCTTCAATTTTGCAGCCCAAGGGGCGAACCTCAAGCAGATAGATTGGAACAGATTATCTGGTATAAACCTTTGGATATTAGATTTGGGTTCGATGTGGAAGGAAGGCATAGTAAATAAGACGCACCTGTCACGTGCACATGCTGAAAGGCCGGGAGAATACTGGCAATCGCGTCAAACCTCGTGCCATAATCCCAAGAGAAGTAGATTCGGCGGATCAAATGTGTCTGGTATCTGTACTGAATTGATATATTCAATGGCTTACCACGTTCCTCTGGGCCATGTGCTTTTGATTGCGTGCCGAACCCTGATTTCTGTCCCCCTTTCTCCTTTGCTCCATACTTTACAAGACTCTGCCCAGTCTTCACGACCATGTCGATTAATACATCTTGAATGGAGGTTCCGATGATGGTCTCAACTTGTCAGGTTCCCTTGGTGACATTTACAACAAGCCATCATCAAATTGCTCACAGTCCAGCTCGACAGATAACCCACGTAAGAATATACAGTATCATGAAGTGTCTGTAAGTGGATATGCGCACCTGATCACATGATGGGAGCATAGTAACGCATCCTGTTCTCCGGGTCCCATTGAGCCTTCACGCTCTTCAGCTTCTCCAGCCTCCACTCCTCCCAGCCGTACATCTCTTGCAGGCTCTCGGTGCCGTGGGCGTAGTTCACATACGCCCGCAGGTGCTGGGGATCCTCGCTGCCTTCCAGTAGGTGCTTGCGCAGCCTGCTGCCGTATTGCTGCGCCACCGGGTCGATCGCCGGATTCGGCTTGTATTGTATGTACGACGTGACGAGGATCTCGTCGCCGCGGTGCGGGAACGCCGTGCTGGCCTCGTCCACGGCCTGGACGCCCTGTGTCGAATAGCCCTCGAGCAGGAAGAACGACCCTGCCAGTTCTGGCACCTTTCGGAACGTCTCGTCGATGTCGTCGTACACCTTCCTCAGCGCGGCCGTATTGTACGTCTTCAGGCCGATGGGGTAACGGAGCGACATGAGACCGTACGCGCAAGCGGCTGCGTCCTCACTCATATATGTCAGCGCGGCCAGCTCGGGGACAGTCGCCTCCCCGGCGTTGACCATACGAGGCCCGATATCATGAATTGGCTTTGCGTATTCGCGCGCCTTGTCCACTGGCCCATCATAGATAATGGCGTACCAGATAATCGGCTATGAAACAATAAGCGCTGCTCCCAAATTCAAAAGACATCACGAATAAATTCACGTACGTGCTCTGGGTCAACTTCGGCCACGTTGATGATATAGCCCCAGTGGATTACCTCGGGAGGCTGGCTTTTCATCATCTCGTTGGTAAGCCCGTAAAGAGCCTCTAGCTTGTCCCCGAAGAAGATGAAGATCTCGTAAGACCACTTCGGGTTCTTGATGTCATATATGCGATACTCCCATTCCGTGACAAGACCGAAGTTATGCCCAGCACCCCGGATAGCCCAGAAGAGATCCGGGTTCGAATCTTCAGATACGGTCACGGCGTCGCCGTTGGGGAGCACCAAGCGGGCAGAGATGATCTGGTCAGCAGCTAGCCCATACTGGCCTTGGAGCCAGCCATGGCCGCCTCCGAGGATGGGCGCGGAGACACCGACGCACTCGCAGATGCCCGTCACTTTGAACAACAGTCAGAATCAGATTGGCATGGACTGAAGGGAGTGGGTTATTTGCCCGTCTGTTTTCCAGCGGCAATCAAGCCGTCAACAACCTGCTTCACATTGGCACCTCCTCCGACCCTTGCCGTTTTCCCGTCGGTGGACACATTAACGTGGTTGATGGCCCGGAAGTCTATTTGGATGGCATTCTTGGCCGCCGCCAGCGCCTCCGTTGCGCCGTGGCCTCCAGACCGTGCCACAAATGGCATGCCATGCTTGTTAGCATACCGGACCTAGGTGGCAATTGAGTTAAGCGAACTTGACAGTTGCTCGTCGGCGAAGGATTAGGATAGGCTCACTGCTTCTTGGACATCGCCCTCAGTGCCAGCTTTCACACAACAGCCACAATCTCGGGCGCGTGCCATTCTCTCCATCGACTCGTCAGGCCGGTAAATTCTGTGCTACCAGCAAGCACAATATTTCCCTCATCGGAGAGAGTTGGACCAAGTTCGGAAGAAATAAACATGGTGTAAACGAACAGTGATATCAAATTCAAGAACACTATGAGACATTGTTTATCGGTGTAGGTGCAGAGATTATAATCAAAATGATGTAAGACGGAATTATACGGTTGCCTAGATAAATAAACTGGATACACGTAGTCGTTTGGTATGTCATTGTTTAGCTGGGTGGCTTCGATTGGTGGTGTTAACCAACCGCGTACATAACCTTCGGCGGCATCCCGGGGCTGCCGAAACCCCTCTCCTGTGCCGCACCAGCTCCCGTTCTCGAAAAAGGACACGTCCTGCCCGGCTGAGGAGGTCACAGCTAACTAAAATGTTGATCTCCTACATCAATTGAGAACCTACGTTGCCTCTATATGATTATTCTGGAATTGAATGTTCCCATACTTCAGGCGTAGTCTCAGAAAGCCCGAACACGGGAGCATTCCAATTGGACAGACACGCTTTTAGCCCTTAGCTCCCAAGGAGGCCCCCTTCAGACCTTCAAAGAACATATACAAGTAAGCCACGAATGAAAGGTCTGGATTTGCCTGCAGAGAGAGGAGAGATATCACCTTAGCAAGTATTCGACACAGCAGGAAAGTGGCTGCAAGGGCTATAATCCGCAGTACCAGCAACATGGAGCTGGTCCTTTGCTTCGCCATACTAGGGATGGAGTGCGGTCATGCAGGAAATATTGGATGCTGTCCTACCCGCCGAGCCGTCACCATGGTTTTGCTGCAAGGGGTCTAATAGATTGGTGTAAAATGATAGTAGCAGTAGAGATCTAGACTCATACCAATTCTGGATATATCTGGCCGTCCAGTAAACCAGGTACGAAGGGGTCACAAAATACCTAGCCTAGATGACGCTATCATTATATTCGTAGTATAAACTGCTAGGTAGACGCTACAGAACATGTTTCCGGGCCAGACTGATTGAATATGATACAGGCCAAAGTTATATAAAGCTGAAGCTGGATCTGCCACAGCCAAGTTATGCAACTACTGCTCTATGCGCCAGGGTAGGGTAGCACACACCCCGTGTATCACAGCGTAAAAGGGGTAATTCACAGCTGCAGCAACTGTAAGCGAGTCAACTAGGTTGCATTGACAGCTTCATATCGCTTCGGATAACCTCACAAGCTAATATACTAACATGGACTGTTCTGTCCAGTGTGATTTGCGTGCATTTAATATATGCATAACTCTCCAAACTGAAGCAGATTAATCATCAAACTCAAGCATACACTAACAGACTTCAAATAAGCTCACTAATCAATGTATTAGAATTGATATGGCGGTCCGTAACTGCGTAGCCTGCATAAGTCGGTTTGAATAGTTGATGCGTTATATCCCAGGTTTCTTAACCTCTCGCAAGCAAATCAGCTGGAGATATAAAATGGCTAAAGTAGGACGAGTTGCTAAATAATTCCTCGGCAATCCTCCAGAGATGGCCTCTTGATTCCACAAAATACTATGAGTCCACTACGCCTGATGCAGAATGCTGGGATAGCCGCAGATGGCGAAAATCCACTCCAGCTGGGCAGGAGACCGAAAAGGGGCTCATCACACTTGGCCGTGGAGAAGTAAGGAGTCTCTACACGAAGAAGATAGCAACCATCTTCATATCTTTTCACTGTTGTTAGGTCACTTCGCTAATCCACTGCATAGGCACCATTCGGTTTACCTAAATTGGTCCTCCAGCCGAACTTCAACGTAGTCGAAGGAAGAATCTTGTATGGCTGTTGAAGATACTCACTCGTTGTGGACTCATAAGAGGGGGCTCCGATCCGATATCAACAGACACACACCTCGAAGGCAAGGGAGTTGAAAGCAAGGGGACGTCGAGAAGTAGTAGAAGAGCTCGATATGCTGATTACTACCTATCATGGCTTACAAGGGCAAAGGGGTAGCAGAAAAAATCAATATATATAGTCTATATTCTAGTTCTCATTCTGTATTCAACTCAGACATCAGTGCCACCAGTTTCTAGGAACATCGCCCTGGCCAAAAGCCCTCAACATCTCAACCCATTTCAGCACGATACTATACTTTCCTTCCCTACCTACTAAGTCACACTTCCAACCCCTTTGCTCGCAACCATGCAGTTAAGCATCAGAACCATTGCTTTCTTCACCTCCTTCCTGGCTTCTGGTAACAGTGTTCTCGCCGGCGTCACTCGCATCGAGAATCACTGCGGCTTCACCGTCTGGTGCGCATCCGCCAGAAGCGACGGCACCGCGAGTGCCACTCGGGCCGTGGGGGAGGCGGCAGCGCCACGTTCCAGAACATCAACAACGACAACATTGGCGTCTCCCTCAAGTGCGCTAACAACGCCGGGCTTTCGCAGCCTTTCCAGCTCGAGGGTACCAGTACGTTCAGGTCGTTTTCGTTTACTTTGTTCACTTCCCGTTGTCCTCTCCACCTTCCTGTGTATACACATATGCATTTTGAGGGTGTTGTGATTTTTCGTTTGATATTTGTCATCAGCAAACTGACGGGATATTTTACCTCCCTGCACACAGTCAAGGGCGGCGTCGCCTGGTATGACCTCAGCGCCGTCGATGGCGATCCGTTCCTTAACCAGCGCCGGGTGGGCTACTGGCCCAACACGAACTGCCAGATCGTCTGCAACCCAGGTGACAAGGGCTGCGAGTGGCCCTACCAGCAGACGTGCCCCAACCCAACCGACATGGTCTTAGCTCTCTGTTAAAGTAGATGCTCTATCAACTGGTATTGGTCATTTCAGAAAAGATGATATGCTTGTTGCTATGACACGGCTCTGTCTGTTGGAGCCATGCGATCTTTTTAGTGAAGTATTCTAGCTTGTTCGATCATGCCATTGGTGTTATTAAACGGGGGTAGGAGAACGGAAAGCCAGGGTTTTGAGGTCAGGGGTATATATGTCAACGATACTTGGAATTGAGATTCAACATCTCTATACTTAATTGAATGATCTTACTTTAGCTAAATCCAGGAATAAGACGCCTAAATCTATCCGATCCGTACTTGAAGTGTTTATATTACAGTGTTAATGTTGCCACTGTCCAACAAAAGTTAGAATTTGGCAGAGTGAATCATATAACCAAAGTTCTGTCCCAATACCAAGTGACCTCACGTTCGAATACAATCTTCAATATGCCGGACTTTGTTTTGAACTCCAAGTCCTTCTGCCCCAAACCGGGGGGGGGGGTGTACATCAACGACGACGAAGTATGGAAAGAGAAAGTACGTAAACAATGCTCTATCCAAATAAATCCCTTTGCATTCTGACAGGCCAAGCATCTTCACTGCCTCTTTGTGATATGAAGAGATAATATGCAGCGTTCGGCTTTTAATATCAATCCATATTTCCGATGATGGCTGCCGGATACAACGAAATATTCTAGCTGTCATGGAACGAGATATATCATGAGACCACATGATATATATTTGGCTGGAAAGGGTAGTTATGCTAGGGCAAAGTACCAATTTATTGGCTTGATCGACGCCGGGAGAGGAGGACTTGCCATTAATCCCCAAAACTTGTCACGCGATATAAATGAAATGGCATAGGGATAAGTAGTGCATGGCCTCTCCATGCCACTGGAAGGGCGGCATTGGCTCGGGCGAACTGGGCGAATGCAAAGAAGTCCACAGTCTCTCGGCCCAGGAAAGGGGGTTGGTTGTGTACGGACAAAAGGGTTGCCTGTTCGAGGAATTTGGCACTTTTTTCCGACATCAACTCAATCTGGTCATCTTCCGTAGTTGGATAGACAGTTATGCAGCTGTGCTGTAGCTGCCCCCTGATCCGGAAACCCCTAGGGTGGCATCTCTTAACAACGACAACTTCTCCAATGATTCATTGTGAATCATCGGGGGTTCTCGACTGCCCAGAAGTGGCCAAGCGAATGGCGTATGCCGTGACACCTTGATATCAATGGACGGAACATGATTCATTCTGATATCAGATGTTCTCATGCCAACCAAGTAACATATAAAGACAGAGGTGAAGGCACATTGCTCCAACCTATTCAGATCATTTCACTCGAGCACACTCAGATATCTAGAGTACGGGTAGAAAAAGTGTTTTGACTATTACTCTCGTAAGTTACCCTGAATCCTAGCAAGCCCCAAGCCTATTCTATATTGTCCTTCCGTGAATGAAAAGAATCACGTTCCCTGGTCCGACTTGAACCGTCACTTTGGACGGTCAGATGAGTGACAAACCCAAGAGCCGACATCGTCTGATGAAGACTAGTCAGCGTAACTTGGATTGCGCAAGCCATCTTCTTTGACCATCTACTAATGAAATCATTTCTCCGACCCGGACTTCATGCGAAGCATCGACCTGAGCGCAGATGCCTCGGCCTCTTGACGAGCAAGTCGGATCTTCAAATCATCCCGCTCATCCCGAACACCCTTGAGTTCCATCTCCAGCTCAGTGATACGATCGATCTTCTTCTGGCGATACTTCTTGGCGGCAACGTTGTTGCGCTGCCGCTTCAGAGCAGTGCTAGAATCGACTGGGGGAGAGGCGCGTTTGCGCGAGTTTGTTTGGGTGCCAGAGGAATCAGGAGATTGGGATTCGGGGCTAGGAGAGTGTGTAGCGGCAAGCGCAGGGGAATATGATGGAGCAACAGAAGATAGGGGGAATGCTGAAGAGCTGGTTGTGACAGGTTGCTGGGTGTTGTCTGCAAGAAGTAGTTGGTCTAGATTGCGCGGTCAGTTCACAGCATCACCAAAGCTTGCAGAGATGTTGTTTACCATAAATGTCATTCTGAAACACTTGTGTAAAGTCAAATGCGGTTTCTTGAGGGGGCTGAAGGCTTCCGGACCATTGCGCATCAGGGACATCGAGTCCGAAGTGATCAATGCCCGTCAGCCAATCAGCCGATGTAGAGCCAGTGTTGCCAACTTGATCCCCAACCCCGTAGAAGGAGAAGTCTGTAGGCTCAAAGACAGAGATCTCCCAGGGTTGGAGATTATGTTGGCTCGCAGTCCATAATCCACTGCTGCGGCTGGAAGAAGCCGACGGCGGATTGGGAGGGTGCGAACTGGATGGTGATGGTTGATTGCTGCATTTTGGTATGTTGGAGCGGCCTTCACTCAAGGCCGGGAGGTAAAACGGGTTGAATTCCTGGGTGATTGTACTGGCGCCGTCGACTGTAGGACGGCGGGTTGATGTCTCCCGGGCAGGTTGTCTCGGGAGATGTGGGTGAGGGAGAAAGAGAAGTTCCCCTGGAGCTGGGGTGGTCAGATCCATCCCACTTAAAGAGAACACAGCAGGCGTCCGTGCACTCTTGTCCTGCCTGGGGGTCCACTAACCTTACCTAAAGCAGGTAGTGCTCAGTCCTCAGATTCAGCTGCTTACCTCAGATCGGATACGGCCCACCAAGAGTTCAAGTAAGACATTTGGATCAAATGCACTGGGATTTGGGCGTTACACTGCCTTCGGCCGAACCGCCAGCGCCCACTGTCGCCCAGCAGCTGCCCCGCTACTTGAAGCCACTCAACCCCTCCAAGCACCAAGCACACCCGGAATCCATCAGGGAACTGGCCGAAGGGGGGTCAATCTATGTCTCGAATGCCGTATCGTATCGCGTATCGCGTATTCCATATCGCATATTGCATACCTACTTACACATGTACATACCTACTTGACTGCATCTTGCCTGCGACTACTGATTGGTGGCCCCTTCCGAAGTAAGCTTTGGGGTGTGGTTCGTGCATCTTCCGTCCCTCAGGCATCGGCTGTCTGCGCGCAGAATCCAACCTCTTTTCCTCTCCTCCTCATTCCCCAGCCGGTGTTAGCGGCCCAGTACCTACGCCTCCCCGCCATGATTAACGCTGTGTTGGTCTTCAATGGCCAGGGCCAACCGCGGCTCACCAAGTTCTACACGCAGCTGGTGGGTGACTGCATAAATACCCTCGAATACGCCGTATTGCAATTTACTGACGCCCGGCGCAGGAGACTAGCATACAGCAGCGCCTGATATCCGAGATATTCACCTCGTCTCCAATAGGCCCGACGGCGCATGCAACTTCCTGCCGCTGCCTCCCATCCTCGCGGCTTCCGGTACCTCTCACTCCGCCTCCGAACCGCACAACGATGTCCCGTCGCTCGTCACCTACCGCCACTATGCTACTCTGTACTTCATTATAATATCTACGTCGACCGAGTCGCCGCTGGCCCTGCTCGACTTGATCCAGGTCTACGTCGAGTCGCTCGACAAGCTGTTCGAGAACGTGTGCGAGCTGGACTTGATCTTCAATTTCGAAACGTTACACTCGGCGCTGAGCGAAATGATCGTAGGAGGCGTGGTGATCGAAACAAACATGGACCGCATCGTATCCGGGGTTAAGGCCCAAGGCACGGTTGCGAAGAGACCTGTTAACGAAGCAAGGCCTTCGGGCCTCGGTGCTGGACTGGGCGGGACTTTCGTTTGGCCAGGGAGATGAAGATTGTACATACACTGAGCATGGAAGGGAGTTCGGGAGTTATCACATCAGAAGCAGTGTTTGTTGGGAATCGGCGCATACAGCCAAGAAACAGCCGGAGACTACTACAAGTAGGGCTCTTCGAAGTTTTGATACAATTGCATAGAATACCAGTGGATATTGTGCCCCCCTCCCCCTCCCAAAGCCTGAAAACGCCCAGAAAATGCAGTGCAGAGACATCTTATACATAATACAACGTTCGGTCCGTTATTCGAGCGCTCGTCGTTCGTTTCTTTTGTTGGGAGAGAAGGCATCGACAGCACCCCAGAATTTGCCGCGGATCTATGCACGCAAGTTAGACCCGTAAAAGGTTGCAGGCGCATTGAGGTACAGAAGAGGGAGACTTACCTCTTGGAAGGGTTGCTGTTCGGTATTCCACTCCATGAACAGAATGCTGTATACTGACACACCTAGCAGACCCTCATGTTAGCTTTCGCTTTGTTGCTTGCCGACAATTGGATCCGAGCCTACCCGTAACACTGAACAGCTGCGCCAGCTTCACGTATTTGTCCCATCTCGGGCGCATTGTCGCGAGCTTGACCCGTCGTTTGTACTTCCGCTCGAAGCGGAACTGCTCCCTTCTCGGAGAGCTTCGAGAAGTCGGGCGGCCAGACCTTCTTCGGCTTGAAGCGACCGTAGATGCCGGGGGCCGACGCTCTGGCGGCATTGCGTATCCTGAGGGGTATCGGGCTCTCTATCGCCCTCCGCGCGAGTGTTGTGAACATTGCGAGGCGTGCTGGCGAGGGTCAATCACAAACCAGTCAACGAACAAAATATGTGGTCGCCGATGGCTCGATCCCGCAATGGAGCTTCACTCAAAGAGTATGTGGCTGGAGAGTCCACAGCCACACTGCTTAGATTGAACTCCCCTGCGAAAGGAAATAGCGGGGCCGTGTTGAACCGGGGATAAGCGGGAGCTTTCGAGTTGACCAGTGTAAGCAGATACATATGCGTACATGTATTCACTCAATTATTCAAACTTCATTATTGAATTGATATTTACTCTTGCTGCATATTTACTAGAACTGGGAATATACCATATTGTGTGGTCGGGGTGGCTTCGAAGTCCTGCACGTCGCCTCACACTACGACTTACACGCCCGACCATGGGCTGGCTGGGTGCAACGTAAGAAATAGACACAACGAAGCTGTAGGGCAGAGTAGTCCCTATGGTCCCGAGTTCTACCAATTGGTTGCATACTTACATCCTGATTTATATATGGCAGATCACATGTCGTAACTCGGTCATATTTGCAGGTATACTACTTCACGACAGCTGTGTCTTCAGCCTGCCTAGGGATGTATTGTTGCCTTGTCGCTCCTATTCCGCATTACTGTGTTTCTGCCTCTTACCCCGCCCGGCCATTTTCATATCAAGAGCTCGTTACATCAACCACCAACGGCAGAGACGTTTTGTTTTCTTACTGGTCGTTCATTTTGACATCTGTCTGTGGCTTGCATGGTATAATAGACCGCCTGGTAAAGCATGGCTTGGCAGGACTTGCAAGGTGCCATCAGATTGCTCTCCATGTTGCTACTGGCTTCCGTGGGTCTGCCTTGTATGCCTTGTTATGTACTTAAGTACTCATAGTCTCTGAAGTTGAGCACCTTCGCATTGACTACTGCGTCGGGAGGGCTCAACGAAGTCCGGCTTAGCCTTGAGAAGATTCGCTTCTTATTTACAAACTCCCAGCGATCGTTTACAGCAGCAACGCCAGCCCCTATGTACAATGACTGAGATACCCAGAACGACGACGCATGAGTGGAAAGGGGATTTCCTCCATAAGCGCTCGCTATGTTTGGACGGAGAGAACCGCTCGCACTTTGAGATCGAACGAGACCCCGAAGAAGACGAAGATATTATGAGCGTCCTATCGAGAGCCTACGAGGTAGAATACGATAGATGGGCATACCAAATAGAGCCGCTACAAAGTTTGTGTGCAGGTATCAAGTTGTCCTTGCTTACATCGACTACCCTTGATAGGGGAGTGCCGGTCGCTCTGGTCTTTGACAGAGATAGTTCTGGGCGAAGGCCTCCGAGCAATGGCCCACTTACAGCTGGTGGACTATACAAGGTCCTCAGTGTACCCGTAAGTCGTTTTTGATAAATATTGCTGAGTGGCTCTGCTAAAGACATGTTCTGACTGAGCTTGCTTAAAGAGATTCGGCGTTGCGACGGCTTCCCCAGATAATGAGGAGAATGAATGTGACATAGCAGATGCTCTACCGATCCCGTGTAGGGTTTAGGTTGATTAACACATCATGTGGGTGCCGAAAACGACCGTCTTCTAGTCTTCACTGATATTCCATGTAGTTATTTGACAGACCCGGATGCGCACAGTCTCGCCGTGCTTGCCGCAACCGCGTCTCTACCACAGGCGCTATCTCTTCTCGGGTTCATGGCCGACCGCTTATCAAGGAAGCCCAGATTTTCTATCCATGTCCCCGTAAGTCACGAATCACGAGTGCGAGAGCGACGGATATTGACTGCTTCCGTTCCAGCCAAAAGGTGTCGCCTTTTTCGAAATGATATTCCAACTTCCATTTCTTGTCTTTCGGACAGTGTCTTTAGTTGATGTTTCGAACGGGCCCTCATTAGAAGGGCGCTCCAGCTGTACGGACTTGTCGTTCTTGGCATTCGACTCGGACTTTGACCGTCGGGGTGCAAGGAGGACTGAATATCCCCCCCTCTGCGAATCCACGTTTTCCTGCTTCATTCATGGATGGGACGTCGCCAGGTGGACAGCCTACGGCTTATTCGACACTTACTTCGATAAGCTGGACTGTAAAGAGTCTGCCACACAATATTTTGAGGATTCACGAGCATCGGAACCTTATTTCACAGGTGACCCTCTCACGTTCGCCCAAGAGGATTTGAACATGCCGGTCTCTTGCCCAAGGCACTATTTCCTTCGGGTCCTTGAAAGTAGGATGGTCCGTGTCAGAGACGAATGGGGGAAAGTTGTTTCTGAGGTACTGGAGATGGTGCAAGTTGGTGTAAGTTGTTCCAAACATGCCTGGGACCGAACAGCAAAACAGGGGACTTGTTCATCCAGAATAAGGATTCGCATAAACCGGTGACCTGGCCGATCCGATTTCAGGGGCCACTATCTTCCTTGAACCGGGTTCCATCTCTTCTTTGTCCAGGTGGTTGGCAAAGCTGACCACACAAATGCAGAAAGCGCGATGTCACGTTGCGTTCCAGCCCCTTCGGCTGGGTACCCCCAATAGCGACGTGTTGTCGAAAGCAATAGAGGATTGGCAGCACAGCTTTCGTCAGATCGAACAATGGAATATCCAGACTAGAGATCTACTCATCCGGCTAATGAGAGCTCTCGAGAAAACAGTTGCCTCATGGAAGGCATTTGGTTCGAAAGATATCAAATACCTCTATCAGGAAGGATCTGTCGCCAACATTGGGCCTGACGCTCTTCAAACCCTAACCAGTGTGGAAGACTTAGTCAGCGAACTGGACAGCTTCCGTAATGAACTACACCACCAGGTGGAGGTATTCGAAAAGGGGTCGATGCAGGAACCTGAGCAGCATATTCGTGATGTGAGATCCGTGCCCGATGCTTGTGGTTCCAACTTGGCAATGACTGACATTCTGTGTCCAGTTTCATACAATACTGGCTGGCAAGGCGGAGTTAACATCACAGGACCAACAGAAGCTTTCTGAAGACGTCCGAGCACTGACTTGGGTCAATTTTGTACTCACAACTTGTCTACGTATCCTCGTGTACGAATGCTGATTGTATCTACAGGTGTTTCTCCCAGTTCTCACCGCAGCTGCTTTGTGCAGCACACAGCAGGACCCTATTATCATTTTTTGGGTTGTTCTTATCACGGCTGCGCTCGCCATTCTAGTATTAGTCTCTTTGAGAGACAGGAAGTGGTGGCTATGTCTTCTGCAGTGGACCAAGAGCAAGCCGGTGGTTGAGCGAAATGACACCGGGATGACTCATAACAACCAGCCCATCCTACCCCTGAACAATTCCACAACGACTCTGCCAAGAAGAGCAACACAACGAAGCAGTGTGGTGACAGAATTCAGCGGTACGGCGATTGAGATGACGTCCGGGTTGAGCAATCGGTATCACCGTAACGGCCGCAGTCAATGAGCAATATCGAACTGTAGATAGCTTCCGGTCTAGGTGGAGAGATTACACTTCAGAACAGAGTTGACGATAATCATTCAGTTCTGGTAAATAGATTGCAAATACACTGCACTGAAGAACAAATCACTCAAGCCACCTGGCCAATCTTGGATTCAACGCCCAAAAGTCTGATGAGGGGAAGCCGCTTTGCAAGGTACCCCATGATCAAGCAATTCAGGCTAATATCAGGAAGTCAGTCAATCCATCACTTTACACGGCACCAACATGCCAACTGGACTGGTATAATACCATCCCAGCTCGCTGTGCGGCTGTCCTTGGGAGGAGGAAGTCCGGCCTAACCCCTCAAAGAAGGGCAGGATTTGGTTGAGTACTCGATACGATCATGTTCTCCGTCATTGCCCTGGCGGCCCTGCTCGTCGGCCACTCACAGGCCGTTGACGCCGCCGTCTTGGATGTTCCCGCAAATCTCACAGCCCACGTGAAAGTGAATCTGAACCACCGTTACCAGACCATCGACGGCTTCGGCTTCTCCCAGGCCTTCCAACGAGCCGCATGGCTGCACGGCAAACTCGGCCTCGCGCCGGAACAGCAGCACGAGGTCCTGGACCTGCTGTTCGACCGCGAGTCCGGCGCGGGCGCCACGATCCTGCGCAACGGCATCGGCTCGTCCACCTCGTACGACCGGGACTTCATGAAGTCCATCGCGCCGACGCCGCCGGGGTCCCCCGACGCCGAGCCGGACTACGTCTGGGACGGGTACGACGCGGACCAGGTCTGGCTGACCAAGGAGGCGCTCGCGTACGGTGGGGGCCGAAGTACGTCTACGCCGACGCCTGGTCGGCCCCGGGCTACATGAAGAGCAACGGCAACGACTCGAACGGAGGCTACCTCTGCGGGCCGTCGTCGTCGTCCGCTAGCCCGACGAGCTGCGACAGCGGCGGCGACTGGAGGGAGGCGTACGCGCGCTACTTGGTCCAGTTCCTGCGCTTCTACCGCGAGCGCGAGGGCGTCGAGATCACGCACCTGGGCTGGCTCAACGAGCCGGACCTAAACCAGACGTACGCGTCCATGCTGTCGGACGGGTTCCAGGCCGCGGGCTTCGCGCGCATCCTGCGCCAAGTTATGCGGGACGAGGGCTTTTCCCATGTGCGCCTCGTCTGCTGCGAGGCGACGGGCTGGACGCAAGGGGCCGCCATTCTTGCCGAGCTCCAGACGGAAGCCGCTGGGGCCGAGGCAGACGACGACGCCGCCCTCTTCGACGTCTACTCGGCCCACGCTTATTCAGCCGACTCCAGCAGGCCGCTCCAGACCACCCAAAAGGTCTGGCAAACCGAATGGGCCGACCTGGACGGCCGCTGGAACCCGGCCTGGGACGATCTCGGGAAGGCAGGCGAAGGCATCGGCTGGGCCAACAAGATCCAGGAGTCGCTGGTCCTTGGGAACGTCTCGGCCTGGCTGTACTGGATTGGCGCCGAGCCGACACCGACAAACTCAGCCCTGATCCAGCTACCGTTACAACAAAGTAACAACAACAGCGCCGCAACATACAGCGTCTCCGGCCGCTTCTGGGCCTTCGCGCAATTCTCCCGCTTCGTGCGGCCGGGCGCGGTCCGGGTCGATGCGGAGACGGATCGGGGGTTCCTGGGGACCAGCGCTTTCTTCCTGGACGAGGATGGAGTTGATAATAATGCCGGCCGAGTCGTCAGTGTCCAGATGATCAACAACGGACATGTCGATCTCGATGTGCGTGTTGTCGTTGAAGGGGGTAACGGCGGGGAGGAGACTGGTGGGAACAGCCCGGAGATTTGGTTGACGAACAACGAGAACAATCTGACCAGAGCTTCGGTCACATCGCAGGTCATCAAGGACAGTTTGCCGTCTCCGGAGTACTCGGTGCTTGTTCCCAAGAGATCCATAGTTACCTTTAGAATATGAGGACCAGCTGCTACTGTACAAATAGACACAATACAAGCCGTAGTTTTGGAACAGTACCTTCAATACCTAGTCAATCTGCAGTAACTATCAATGAGTAGTAGCAAGATGCCATTTAAGTGGTCATGCATGGTATATTTGTATCTACTTGACCCTACTCATTATAGATTCCGCCCCCCTCACCACATCCATCTGCGCCGCCCGTGCCTTGACCGAGTTCAGCATACTACGCTCGAAATCGTCGCGGGACCGGAGCACAGCCTCGACCCAGCTGAGCTGGAGATCCCAGTAGGTCGTCTTGAAACGCTCGAAAACGTCGGCGACGGCATCCTTGTCCGTCATGATGAGGTCTGTGAATAGCTCGAGCACGCGCCACGTCTGCTTGACCGAGTTGCCGACGTCCGGGTTAGCCAGGCTGCCAAAGAACTCGAATGCCGTCGAGATATCATTGAAAATCTTGTCCTGGAACGGATCTGCCCGTCGGAACTTGGCTCCCTTGTTGCGCACACTCATCAGGTAGCGCACCAGCAGCTCCTCGGCGAAGACCTCGGTGAAAATATCAAAAAGCGAGTAGTGCAGCACCGGCTTGTAGTCGGCCAGGTAGTCCTCGAACGTGTTGACAATCTGCTTCATCGTCGCGCTCGAGTACCAGCCCGGCGTGAAGAAGATGGGAAGCGCGTCCTTGAAGTCCACGGCCATGACCAGCGTCACGAACTTGGTGATGCACCACGTGCTAAAGTCGACGTAGCCGTCGCGGAGCAGCTCGATCTCGGAGTCCGCGCGCTCCATGTACTGAGGCGTGACAATGGGCTCGAACTTCTGCTTGAAGCTCGTGAGATAGGCGAAGCGGCCGTCCTCCTCTTGGTCGTCGATGCACGCAATCTGGTCGTTGGCGGTAGCAACAAGCCAGTCTTGCAACGGCGTCAGACCCTCCAGCTCTGGGACCTTGCCCTGTTCGTACTTGATAGATTCTTCCTCGAGCATCTTCTGGAAGGACTGCTGGCGGCCGCGCAGACGGATGAACATGGCGTCTATTACTCCTTCCGCCACGTCCGCGCGGTTCGAATTACCTGCCGCGTCCACTTGCTCTCGCAGCATGCGCCACATGTCCACAAGGTTTCTGGTCCGGAAGTATCCATATTCATCACTATCCAAATTCGAGCCCTCAGTGTTGCGGTTTGCGAAATCCTTCGTCTCCTGGGCAAAGATTCTATCGATCCATTCATCGAGGAATTTAATAATGAGATCACGGAAGCCTCGCACAAGCTCCTGTTCACGGTTATCAATAACGTGGGGTTTTAGGTCGGTCTCGGCAAACCCCAGCTTCTTCATCTTCTTGTAATACTGCTCCGGCCAGTTGATGATGGCCAGAGTATTCGCAGAGCTAGCCTCTGGGTCATCGATGATACCCACGAGGAAGTCGTGCATAAGCTCGTGATAAATGTTTCCGTATGTCTGAAGGATCCTCCACTTCTTGGGCATCAAGGAGACCATGCCTTGCTTAACAGCATTGAGGTCGTTGAAGTACCACTTCATCAATTTGGCCAGCCCCTCGGGGTCACCCAGGAAATCCTCCCTAATCTCGTCAAACTGATCCTGGCAGCTGATCTTGATAGCTTGGATGAACTTGCCCTTGTAGCCTCGGACCGACTTGGCACCATCTGTGATGCTCTGGAACCGGGTGGCCATCTCTTTGTGGTCTTTCAGGGCTTCCTGTAGGGCCTGGACTCTCTGGTCGCTCTTCTCCTCAGCCTCGACAATCAGGGCCAGCCGCACCACCAGACTGTTGTTGTCCTCGATGAGCAGATTGATGAGACTGACCGAGACCATGCCGATGTGCTCGTCGAACAAGTCGATGGCGTCGTCTAGCCTCGAGAAGTAGTCCTCCAAGGTAGATTGCAGGCCCGGGTCGTCGGCGCGTTGTATTTGCTCTATGGCATCGTCGCGAATGTTCCGCAGCTGGGTCAGCTCGTAGTGGACGGCAAGAAGATTGGGCATGGTCTCGGGATCTTGGTGGTCCTCTTGCAGCATGACGTCGACTGCGTTGAGGCGCTCGTTGAACATCTCGAGGTTCTTGCGCATGGCCTCGACGGCTTGGAAGTTCCTGTGGGCCTGGGAGACGAGGTTGATGTTGTTGAAGTCCTTGATCATGATCTGGGATTCGGAGCATAGCCGGTCGATCTTGGTCATCTCCTCCTTAATCGCCTGCACCGTCTTTTGGCCGTCGGTCAAGCCAGTCATGCCGGTCTGGATGGTTTCGAGCTGGTCGCGCAGACTGCCCCGGAGCTGGGAGTCGATAACATTCTTCTTGCGCGTGAACTCGAGCTTCAAGGCCGGCAGCTTGTCGAGGTCGTCTGGGTGTTTGAGGAGGTCCGCGAGCTTGACCGGTGGAGCGTCCATCGTGTCGAATGGCAGGGAAACCAATCGCTGCCAACGCGGCAATAGGGTAGCGGGTTATCTATACCATGCCAAGTGTCCCGGGCAGCGCTGTTAAAGAGGCTGGAGATGGTCGTATTATGGAGCGATGCCGGATGTCGATGCTGAGTTGGGCTTCAAAGTAGGAATGATGCGTTTGGTGTTTGAAGTCGCAAAGGCGGGAGAGTGGGTTCGTCCCATGAGTTGGCTGACTGGGCGCGCCCGGGAGCCGGGGCCAGGCGCTACTACTTGAAACTTAGGGGACCTGCACAGTGGGGGGACCGCTAAAACGTCCACTACAAACGACACTTGAACCCAAACACCTGCACTATCACTCCAACTATGAGCCTATCCTAAAGCAATTCACACTCCGGCAAGATTAGACCACCGGTACCAGTAGACATAGGTTTCATGGTTTGCTTCAATGTTTATAAATTTGTTTTTAATATGTTTCATTCCGCTGTTGCTCAAATGAGCAACCGTACAACAAGCTGATCATAACGCTAATCTAATCTCAAGCTCTTACATCAAAGTCCCATGACTCGACGGAGCATCGCTTCTACTGCTTTGGTTTACTGTTTTACATATTTCGTCCGAAACTGACTATCTCAATCGGCATCCAACCTAGCCACGGGCGGCGTGTCGTCGACCTGGATCCCACCTCGCTTCTTCTCGTTGGAGTCCCAGAAGGGCAGGCGCCAACCGCCCTCGCCCTCGGGCACGCTCAGCCAGAGCCGCATGAGGTGCCGGCGCGGCTTGCCGCTGTCGGGCCCGAAGTCGCGGTAGGCCGTGCGGGCGTGGAGCGTGTGCGAGTTGGAGACGAACTGGATGTCGCCGACGTCCAGAATCATGTGCAAGCGGACACGGTTGCACGTGTCCTCGAGCAACTGCGCCGCCTCGGCCTGGGCGGGCGACAGGGGCGGGATGATGCCGCGGTCCGAGAAGCGCGACAGGCTCTTGACGAAGTACGGGTCCCACTTGCAGTAGACGCGCTGCTCGCGGTCCGGGTTCGCCGGGTCGGGCGTCTCGAGGTAGAACACGGACGTCCGGATGTAGGGGTCCTCGCCCTGCGACACCTCGCCCTTGCGGTCAAAGTACCAGATGGGCTGCGTCAGCAGCTCGGCCACGTCGGGCCGCTCCGCTTGCAGGATGTTCCAGACGTGGTGGATCGAGGACACGTCGGACTCGCCACCGAACTCGGACTTGGCGATGCAGAGAAGGCCGACGACGTCGCAGTCGTCGGCATGGAAGAACTGCCGCGCGTTCGTCCGGTAGATACGGACCTTGTCGATCTGTGTGCTGTCGTCGCCCAGGTCCTTGACGTGGCCGAGGATGTGTCCGCGGCCGTTCTGGGACACGGGGTAGCCGATGTAGGCCCCCAGGCCCATGTAGGCAACCGCCGACTTGTGGTTGCCCCATTGCTGCACGGGGAACCCCTTGTACAGGATGAAGCCCTTTCCGTCCAGCATCTCGCGGCGCATGGCGTGTAGCGAGGGTGCCAGGTTGGGAAGGGGGAAGTTCTCTTTGGTGATGCCCGTCAAGGATGCCTTTGAGGACATGAAGTTATCGGCCGCTTGTGAGATCTCGTTTATCTCGTCTGCGGAGAACTGATGAACCCATCTCTCAGGATTGTCGGAATAGTCTTCTGGGTTCCACACCGTCGGGCCTGTGATTGACTTGGGAAAGGAGCTGTATGGGTAGATTTGGTCGTATAAGGGCGGGTGTTGGCCTGTCGAGGGTTTGTTAGTAAGCGGGCTTGAGATGCGGCCTAGGGGCAAGCAAGCATTGCGAGACGTACCGGAAGTCTTCAGGCCGTCTGGGAAGACACTGCGGTTTGGGTGTCTGATGGTTGACTTGAGCTGTTCGATATGATCGACAACAGGTGAGTCGGCTTCAAGAGCAATGGGTGCCATGTTGGGTGTCAAGTATGAACGAGAACCTGCTTATACGCAATCTTATGGACGGTGTCCTTTGCTGTATATATTTGATTGACTGGTATGCATACATACACAGCAAGAGCGGCATCATTGGCGAGGCAGCCCAGGTATATATTGGCCGTCACCCCCTCACTTCTCGGCAATTGGCCGATTATCATATCTACTGCCTCATTCTCGAGGAATCACGAAATCCGGCAACTAGTGTCCGTGATTGGCTTAGATTGGCGGCTTTGGGGTAAAGCTTGGAGACGGGCAAGAGGTTCCGACAAGCACGCAATCCAGCCCCGTTCACTCGACATCCCGCAAAAAAAGGTCGCTAGGATCTCAGCTAGGTAAGCCGAAGAACCCCATGGTACGACAACGGGCCTAGTCTGCGCGAAAGAAGCCGGGACAGAATGATCGCCGGTGCGGGTAGTGACGCGGTTTGGTGTCACTTTGGGTGTCACGCCATCTGCAACTTCGAGCACGTACCTATGTTGCGATGCCCGTAGCGACTGCTGGCGCATCGGGATGCGACCCGACAAAGCAGCTCGCGGAGAAAGACCACGCCTGCATTACGTACCTTTATTGTAATATAGTCTCCGTTACAGGGTTTCTCGGAGCGATCTGTATTGACAATTGATGCTTGGTAACACGTGTGAGCGTATCAGGAGCCCCAGGGGGTTGCGAAAACGAATATATCAATTGCATTCTTCAAAATGGCCGACCCTAAGTAGGCAAATAGGCAGCCCTGTCATTGTAATCCCAGTTGCTATTTTGAATCATCGCATTAGACAGGACTTGGATATCTTCTTACCAAATACCAGCAACGGTCTTCAAACCAGCGTGACACTGCTGTGTAGTCGCAGCCGATGCCATTGTCCAATGCGCAAATATGCAATATACGTGTGGGCAGGAAAAGCATGTCATGACGATATGGTACTGTGACTGGTTCCGACTCCAAAAAAGAGAGTTTGGACGTCAGCTATATTTTCGCTCCCCCCTCCATCTTGCATCCTCTGCCTTGTACAATTGACTTTCAACTTGCCATCCATATGGATTGATAAGAGTTGCCGGTACTCGAGAGATGAGAGCCTGAGAACTTCTACAGGGTCTTTATTGTCGTACTGTCCTTGCGCTTTAACAACTGGACTTATACCATTTCCAACCTATGCTTGACACAGTGAACTGCAGATATCAAGCATATACTCCAATCGATAGCCCGTTCACTCAAAAGTTTACTTTGCAACGAGACCGAATATTGATACCGAACATGAGCTGACCTCACTGACCAAGGCCCATATCAATTCTTCAAGCTGTGACTCGAAAAGATGTCACATTGGCAGCTGTGGACGTATAAGGCATTTAGAGGAGCTGGAAACCAGCTGGAGATGGCCAAACAAAAGAAGAGCACAAAAGTGCGCATACAGTCCCAAAGGTTGAGTCATCCCACGCAAGCCCTCTGCCAGTCGCTGCAGCGAGTTCAATATTTTTTTGAGTGGATTATGGACTTTCTGTAGACCACCTGCAGACAATCAGGTCAGTTCGATCCAAGATTAAGCTTTCCCTTCTTTCAGGTTGGAATAATCAAACACGACAACATAATCCCGGCACCACTGGAATAATCAAACCCGTGGAAACAGCCAACTTCACAGGCTCAAGGGACGGACGGCAAAAGAAACATGACCATCATCACATACAAACCCATCAGACTTAGGCGACTTGGCTGGATCAACAACCCCCATTGATTCTTGATTCCTTCGAGTTGAACACTTTGATATCGTCACTGAAACCCGCCACAACAATTGCTTAGTCGCGATGCCGGGGAGAAAGAAGTTGCCGGAGCAGAAGCCGGAGGGGAAGAAGCTACCAGAGAAGAAGAAGAAGAAGGATGACCCTGCAGGTAAGTCGCACGTGGTTACTGGCATTTGTATCGCCCTGAGCTTTCGCGAAAAGCTGACTTGATACCAGGGCCGGACGTGCCACTTCCCTCGGCTAGCTCCAAGCCGGGACATTGGAAGGATAAGATCGAGCGCAAGTCGCGCGCCATCGACAAGGAGCTGGGCTTCGACGAGGTCACGGCCGAGAACGCCGACGATTGGCTGAACGCCCGCATGAACCGGATCGCCGAGGAGAGCCGACAGCGGTCCGAGGCGTCCTGGGTCCAGCTGCAGGCCGGCCTGGACTTCCAGCAAAAGATGAGCCGCGGGGTCCTGCCCGGCACTAAGGAGACGCCGCCGCCGCCTCCGCCTCCGTCGTCGATCGACGTCTTCGCGCCGAGAATAACACGACAGCAGAAGGCGACGATAGAAACGATAATGAGTCAAGGCGACGAAGCCCAGCGGAAAACTACCCCCGAGGTAGAAGACAATGACGAGCCACCTCCACTCTTTGGGCCGCTCCCGCAGAGTTCCCCCAGCGAAGAGAAGCTGCAGAAGAAACGCGGCCCATCGCCGGGATTGTATCCCTTTGCGAAGCGCCGCCCATCGGACAGGATGTCTCACCCTCCGCAGGCGAACGGCGACGAGATGCCACCTGCAGAAGCCGCAGACCCGTTGACGAGGTCTCCTCCTCCTGTTAAGCAAGAGAACGACGATGACAAGCCAGACATAGACGATGCAGACATTCAGAGTGTCCGCTGTCCCCGTCGACAACCAAGGACACAAGGCCGACATTCCCCGTCACAGAGTCATACAGAAGTCGTGTCCAAACAGGACGATTCGCATGATCAACGTGCGCAATCTAGAAAACGGCCACGAGCCAACCCCCTCGATTCGAATCTTGGCCCTGGCTGGGATTTCCACTTTGTGGATGGGAGCAGACCAACCAAGGCACGGGGGAGCGGGTACATAAGTTAATGGTTCTTTTGAGATTTGCGTCGATAGACGGAAGAGCGAAGTCAGCTTCTGGTGATGGCAATGGTACGGTATGGAATACAAGAGGTGACATGGCGTTTCTTCTGATGTGTGATGACGAAATGCCGAATGCATTCACAGCGAGCAAGCGATACAGTTTTTGATTTCGATAGTCTCTGTAAATACATAGAGGTAATGGATTGGTTTTTCTTTAATGGTGATGGTGATGGTGATGGTGATAGCTTAGACGGGCCAACTGTATGTTCCTATTCGGGGGTGTATACAAATAGCTCCTGCAGCTTATTGGCCTATTTATAGGTACTGCGGCAGGCACATTGCATTGCGGTAGGTACTCGCATGCACTAAGCTGCAGGGATGCCCTTGCCTTGGCGAAGACGGGGAAGTTTGGGAACATGCGATTTGGTGGGGCGGCTGCTGCCACTTTTGCTAGGGCTGAAGAGGACAAATTGGAAAGCAATTTGAAGCTTGGAAGTGGAAGTACTTAGGGAAGCTATAGACGAACGAACGACCCCTCCGACGTCACCACCACACCAACCAACAAGCCATAACGACACCCAGGGCATTGCCATGACACAACAGCATGGCAGGTGAGAAGAAGAAGACCACGGCCGGCAAGGCCAAGACCATAGTCTTCCTGCATCCCGATCTCGGCATCGGTGGCGCTGAGCGCCTCGTCGTCGACGCCGCCGTCGGCCTCCAGAACCGCGGCCACAAGGTCGTCATCTTCACCAGCCATTGCGATCCAACCCACTGCTTCGACGAAGCCCGCGATGGTACGTTTCCCTGACCCTCTATAGCACCTTCCCACCTTCCTCGAGAGAGGCAATTGCTTACCGGCTCATCACAGGCACCCTCGACGTCCGCGTCCGCGGCAACACCATCGTGCCCTCCTCGATCCTCTCCCGCTTCAGCATCCTCTGCGCCATCCTGCGGCAGCTGCACCTGATCCTGCAGATCGCCTCCTTCTCGACCGAGCTCAAATCCCTCGCGCCCGACGCCTTCTTTATCGATCAGCTCAGCGCCGGCCTGCCCCTCCTCCAGTACCTCTACCCCTCGGGCCGCATCCTCTTCTACTGCCACTTCCCGGACCTGCTGCTGGCCCAGGGCCGCCAGCGCTGGTGGAAGCGCGCCTACCGCGTCCCCTTCGACTGGGTCGAGCAGTGGTCCATGAGCTTCGCCGACGCCATCGCCGTCAACTCCAACTTCACAAAGGGCGTCGTCCGGCGCACCTGGCCCGCCCTCGCGGCCCAGCGCGGCGGTAGCAACGGCGGCGACGACTTCGAGACGATCTATCCTTGCGTCGACACGAAGCCCAAGAAGAGCGAAGAGAACGACGAAATCGAGACGGGCAAGCCGCTGTGGGGCGGCATGAGGTTCCTGCTCAGCATCAACCGGTTCGAGCGCAAGAAGGACGTCGCGCTGGCCATCAAGGCGTACGCAGGCCTGAGCCCCTCTGCACGTAAGGGCGTCCGGCTCGTCGTCGCCGGTGGCTACGACCCCCGAGTCCCGGAGAACGTGGGCTACCACAAAGAGCTGGTCGAGCTGGCCGACTCGCTGGGCCTGACCAACACGACGGCCAAGACGATGGTGACGGCGCTGGAGGTGCCGCCCGAGATCAATGTCCTCTTCTTGCTCTCGGTCCCTAACCTCCTCAAGGAGATGCTGCTCAAGTCGGCTCGGCTCCTCGTCTACACCCCGGCCAACGAACACTTTGGTATCGTGCCCCTCGAGGCCATGCTGGTCGGCGTCCCCGTTCTGGCCGCCGACACGGGCGGTCCGGTCGAGACGGTCCTCGAGGGCGAGACGGGCTGGCTCCGGTCCCCGGCCAAAGTCGGCGAGTGGACGGAGGTCATGGATTCGGTGCTCACCAAGCTATCCCCAAGTGAGATGATCAAGATGTCGCAGACCGGTGTGTCCCGGGTGAGGAACAACTTCGGCGATGTGCAGATGGCGGCGCGTATAGACGCCATCATGGACAAGATCTTGGCCACAACGACGAAGCCGGGCTCGTGGGGACCCCTGTTTCTTTTCGGATTGAGTGCGTTGGGGCTGGTGGGTGCAGGTTTGGCGGTGCTCGCGAATCTCGTAAATAGTCGCGGCTCAAAACCGGTCATGCACGAACATCAGCAGTGAGGTTGATTTTGCGGAGAAGCCTACCGTGACATGAACAACCCTCAGCTGCAATAGCCCTGCGGCTGCCATAGCCACTCAGCGATATGGACACCTGAGGTGAATCACTCGGCGATGTGGACCACTTAACGGCCCCCATGCCATTGTGCCGTATCCGGGACGATGAACCCTGCTTTGTACATATAGACGAGAAAGAAATGCAACTATTTTCACAACTACTTGGATATGGATCACTTTGGTACGTAAACAAACATAACTGCTAGGAATTTTTCCATGAATTGCATGTATCTTGGGTATATACTCTTACAGATGTGATGAAGGGGCCTACTGTATTGTCTCGACCATCCACATCCCCAGCTGGAAAACTTGTGCCCTGGCCCCTTTGATGATCATGAACCTTTCATTTCCATCCCTGGCTGTGAAAATTCGATTCATGCTCTCTCAAAATGTACAGTCGTCAAAATAAAAAATAATAAAAAATAGACGCGGACTCAGTTAAACAAATAACACAAACAGCAGGAACTCCCTTTGAGGACCAGCTATGCAATAATCTCAAATGTCGACCGCCAAACCCCTGATTCTTTGGTGGATGAGCGCTGACAGGTAACCTCCCTCGAAACGAATGAAAATAAAGACAAGAGAAGAGCCGGCCGATCCAAACTGTGGTTCGCTTCTCTGGCACTGTACCCCGGGCAGTGCGAAATGTCCCACTGCACCCACACAGATTACGATACAAACACGCCAGAGGATCAACCGGATGTCGCCCTGCCTAAAAATGAGAAGGCGCTACTAGCGCCCGTATCTATCAGGCGGCTGGCGACCGTCGTACAAGTTGCGGTCCTGAGGCCGCAGGTGTTGCTGAAGGACCGACTGCTGGTGCTGTTGTTGCTGCTGCGCTTGTTGCTGCTGCTGCTGCTGCTGTATTTGTTGCTCCCGAAGTTGCACCTCACGCATGTCTTGAACTGGAGTTGCGTAGGCGCTCCGAGCATCGTAGGCGCTGGGTGTGTAGCTCCTCGGCGGGCCCGGGTCACGGGGATCCCTACCCGGCACTGGCGTGGCGTATCGAGGATACACGGGAGTCTGAGATGGCGGTGGCTCCGGGGCCCGTGATACAACAGGCGCGTATTGAGGCTGCATGGGAGGTTGCATCGGCCGATGTTGATAAATGTCTCGTGTGTCGCGCAGATTCATGGCATCCCGAGGGTCATGTCCGCGAGGCGGGGCGGGAGGGGCTGCCCAAGTAGCTTGCGGCGGGACAGAGCTGCTGGGATGAGGCGGCTTAGGTGTTGTTGCGTGTTGTGCAGCCCAAGGTGACTGAGCAGGCGGGGGCTGGCTCATTTTGGGCGGTCCCCAGCCTTGCGCTTGCGGCTGCTGTTGCTGTTGAGGCGGCAAGCCGTGCGCAGGATGTGATCCTGGCCAGCCCATTTCCCGTGCAGCTATCTCGCGACTCATATTCCGACTGTGTTCCATCTCGCGACTCAAGTCCCGACTATGGCCCATCTCCCGAGCTACCATCTCATGGCTCATAGTTCGACTATGACCCATCTCCCGGCCCATTTCCCGGCCCATGTCGCGCGCCATGTCGTTTCTCATATCACGACCCATATCACGAGCCATCTCGCTTCGCATGTCGCGAGCCATCTCGCCTCGCATATCGCCTCTCATATCGCGAGCCATTTCGCCTCTCATATCACGAGCCATTTCACTTCTCATATCGCGTGGCATATCACGGGCCATATCTCGTCCCGGCGGCGGCGGCGGCGGTTCGTGGGCACGTGTAACTGGAACATGACCATACTGAGGTGGTGGCGACGAGGCGGATGGGGCTTGTTGAGCAGGTGCACCATAGCCATAACCGGGTTGAGGCTGGTAAGGTATCTGGGCCGCCTGGACCTGAGGAGGGTACGGGTGGCTGATCTGCGGTGAGTTCATAGCCTGCTGATGCGGAGACGGATATTGGCGCTGCCGTCCGAAATAATCGCGTTCAACTCGCTCGGCCTGGGGATCCATAACCATATGCCTGGGCGTGCCCAGTGGCTGGTGCTGTGGTTGCGGCGAGGCTGTGGTATACGGCTTGAGAGATGGCATTGACGACGGCGCTGGAGGTGGATTACGGCCATAAGGAGGATACGCTTGTGCTTCCGGCATCTGCTCGCGTCGAACGTGTGACGGCGGAGGCGGAGGTGGAGGAGGCCGACTATTTTGCGGCGGCGGCGTTGGTGATGGTTTCGCTACAGCTGCTGGCACTTCGCTCACTCTCTTCGGTTGTGGTGGAGGAGGATCATTGTTGAGGAGTGACATGATGCTGGACGTTTTGCGTTCGACAGGACGGGGCGGCATGGACGGTGCAGCTGGTGGAGTTGGTTGTGCGGGCGGAGAGTTAAAGTGTTCTCCTGGGCTGTTGAGGTCGTTCACGGATCGTGACAGCGCGGACAGAGGCCGTGTGGCAGGAGGTGAGGGGTTCATATCATTAAAGAAACGACCAGGTGGTTGTTGGAGAATAGCCTGGAAGGGCGCTTGTGACACAGGGGGTGCCACTCGCGGGGGATCCGGGTGCCGAATAATAGGAGAGTTCTCCTGTCTCGGAGGCTGCATGCGGCCTGGGCCCGGTGAGGGTGCAAACGTTTCATACGGCGAACCAACGTCGGGTTCCTGCTTAACACGCAAGGGGGCACGCGCTCTGGCTGGCGAGGTTGTTCCTTTGCTGGTTTGAGCTCCACCATCTGTCGTTCGGGCTGAGAATCCATCATCGAACCAGGCAGTGGGTGTCTTATGTTCAAAGGGTCGGCAACAGGGGTAGAAGGTTGCGATATTTTCTGAACCAGTGGAGTTCTCGCAGGCTGCTGGAGAGGGGGCTCGCGTTCGTTCCTCTCCGGGTACCCAAACGGTGCACGCACTGGCCGTACGGAAGGGGACATTGCTTGCGTCACAGGTTGAACAAGCGGTTGAGAAGCCGGCGGAGCTGTTACCGGGGACTGCTGGACTAGAACCGGTGTCTGCGGAGGTTGAGAGAAGGGCGATTGTGCCGGTTGCGGCTGTGCTACGATGGGTACATTGAAACGACCTGCCTGTGGTAGTGCTGGTGGAGGAGGTGGTGGCTGCTCCATCTTTGGCGGAGGCACATCTTCCATTGGCGTATCAGGCGTGCTTATCGGGCGATTGGTAGGCGTCGATGTATCGTACCGCTTCTTGACGTTTGGAGTAGGCGTGGGGGCGGTGGAAGTTTATCTCCACGCGATTTCGCGTTCTCGGCTTCCGTCACCATAGTCTCCCATTCTGGATTCTCTCCCTTCTTACGGGCGTAGTAATTTTTAACCTGAAAAGATTGTTAGCATTGGCACATGCAGAGGGGGAAAGGGCAACGTACCATCACCGTAGTCTTGGTTCGCATGTGATTAGCAATGGCGGCCCAGTCGCTTCCAAACGATTGGAGCAGAGCCGGGAAGTCAGCCATCTCAGGTACACTCCAGTAACTCGAGGCCCCAGAATTCGCTTTGTGGTCCGAGGATGGAGTCTGCTTGATATCAAACGGCGTGATAACAGATGGCTGTGGTGGTTCCGGCCTCAGCTTCGGCGGCGCCATCACCTCCGAGATAGTACCTGGAATGGGTGATGGCACGGCCCGCTCCGGACTGATAATCGGTTTCGCTGTTGCTGCAAATGGTGCCGGTATAGTGACAGGAGGCACAGCCGAGGTTCCTGGGGTTGCTTCGAATTGGTTAGGCACGTGCGAAACCGCTCCTTGCGCTTGCTGAGCTGCCCATTCTGCTGGAGGTTGGACACGAGAGGTAGAACGTGAACGGTTGGCTTTGCCAGTAGGTACAGGCGTCGCCGGGGCAGCTGCAAGTGTCTGATTCGCACGCTGTTGCTTCTGTTCCTTATCCTTTGCAGCACGGCGGCCACGCTGCTTACGTTCTGGTTTCTCGCCGTCGTGTTTGGCACCTCTGCGACTTGGAGTCGATGTTCCCGTAGCCTCACCATCAGTGGCGGGCGTAGCTTCCGAGTTGAACGTGGGGGCAGCTGCACGCCGAGGACGACGCCTCTCGCCATTCTCGCCTGTCTCGTGGTTCTCTTCAGTCTCGTTGTCGCCATTGCCGAGCTCTGAAACAAGGGCACTGGATCTCTGTTTGCCTCGGCCTCTCTTACGGGTCCTCGGCCGTTTCTTGAGCTTCTCCTTGAGATTCAATTCGTCCTTCTCCTTCTTCAAGTAGTAGAATTGAATACTCGTACCGAAATCCCTGTTTGGTAGTGGATCAGCAACCTTACCCCATTGCTTGGGGAATTCCAGATAAGCCTTCTCAAAGAGGGCAACCTCCTCCTCAGTGAAGTTGTTGACTGGTGGTAAAACCTCCCAAGCTGCCACGATCTCGTTGGGTTCGAGAAAACCTGTATTGTCGACGTAGAATTCGTTCTCTCTCTCCTCGGGAGTTTGGAACTGAAGCGGCGGGATGGCCTCCTTTGCATCGATTCTGTATTTCTCCTTCTCTGCCCGCTCCGCCCTCTCTCGCTTCTCGTCTTCGACCCGTCTAGATTCTTCCAGAATCCGTTCCAGGTCGCGTTCCGATGCATATCTACTGCGCCTTGTTGACTCAGGCTTGGCTTCGCCGTTCCAACCCACTTTATGAGATGGGGCATCAGATGTACCGGGAGTAAACCTTTCCCGACTTTTGATAGCAGCCGGGTCGTTAGAGGTGGTAAAGCGGAGATACGCCTCATATCTTTCAGCATAGTCTTTCTGCAGCCTCTGCTTCTCGGGCAGGTGCTCCGTCGCCTTGTTCTCGAACTCGTTGAGTAGGAAAGCGTCGAACGCGGTGGTCGATGAGTTCAAAGACTTGACAAAGTTTTGGTCCTCAAACCACGGCTTGTCGTCAAAGTCGGGTAGGCTCGACAGAGGTGGGGTGTTCATCTGCACACGCACGGTGTCAAGAGCTCGCGAGTCCATATCATCTATGTCGGTCTCGTCGTCATCTTCGGCGGGTGTTGGAGTACTAGTCGCACCTCTGCTGCGGTCGGTTGATAAAGGAGGTTCGTAGCCTGGGAACAGGGATGACCTTCGAGACTTGGGAGAAGTAACCCCGTTGGTCCGATCAGTTTTGGGTACACCCAGCAAACTTTCAGGTTGATCCGCCTTTGGCGCTTCAACGATATCTTCCATCACTACATCGCCTTCATCCGCTTTGGGTTTCTCCTCAGCAACGGCCGGCTGATGATCCATCATGTCCACATCTTGTTCAATGGATGGATGTGGTACTTCCGCCTTGGCAGGACTAGGAGGTAGGGGCGACTTCAACATCACCGGCGAAGCCGCTTTCTCCGAGGGCGCCTTCACGCTGGGCGCCTTCACACTAGGTGCCCTCTCACTGGGCGCCCTTACACTAGGCGCTTTCTCGCTGGGTGCCTTTTCACTAGGGGGTTGCTCGGGGGCTGCAGACTCGTCCTGTCCCCCCATCACCACATCCGCCGGAGCTTCCTCCGGTTGCGCCGGAACTTCTTCAACTGCCACCTCTGGAGGGATTTTCGCGCCGTCCGGTATTGGCCCAACCATGGCTAATAAACCTTCTGACTCGAAAACAAGCTTGTTGACGGCCTCAAGAGATATCGAAACGTGACGGACTATGGCATCAAGCGGGACGGAATCCTCTCGACTTTCCAATTGTTTGAGCTTTGTCTCCGTTTCGCCCATTTGGTCTGCAATATGATCCCCCATTTCCTCGTCATCGGAGTCAGATGCCTGCTCGATAATCGGCGCCTTGATCTTTTCTGGGGGGCGCTTGTGATCCCGGGCCTGGTGGGTGCGGAGCGTAGGCTTTCGCGATACTCGGGGCTTCTCTTCACTGGCAGACGGCTTTTGTTCTGTGGCATTTTCCTTGGTGGTGTCATGCGAACTGAGATCCGTCCCTTTACGGCCCGTCTTCGCGAATGTGGGCGACTCCTGAGCTTTGGAGCTTTCCTCGGGTTTATGATCTCTATCCCCCAAGGGACCGGCTGGTCTGACCTTCGTCTCGCTCTTGTCGAATTCCTCGCCTTCCTCCATATGATGTGCCCCTCGATTCGGGGCATCGGATGTTGTAGACTGGAAGTCGGCCTGGGTATCGCTACTACGGGGCCTCCTTTCGCCTTCGGATTGCTGATCTCCAGGCCCATCTGGGCGGAATACCGGGAAGCGATTCGACGACACGAAGCTTTGCGATCTGCTGGCTTTTGGTGACTCCGGGCCTCGCTTTAGGTTTGGATTAATCCACTGCTTGGACGAAGGACCAGGTCGTTGTGCTCGAGGGCCAGAGGGTATCGCAGGACTTACTTCAGAAAAAGCAGCTTTGGACGGCCCAGTGGGCGGTAGTCGTGCTTCGGGAATCGCCGAAGGGCCGGTAGGAGGGCGTTCGTCTTTCAGTGCCCTCGGCCCTGTCGGGGGCGCCTTGACCGTTCCAGTACTAGCTTCGGAGATCGATGGTGTCCTGTTCGGTACCGACCCAAAGGACGGCGCGGCAGGCGCAATGGGAGGAGGCGAAACATCTCTCGCGGACTGCGGTGGCTCATGCGAGGTTCGATCCACCTTCATACGCATGTCGCGCTCACGAGCCTCACGGTCATCCCGAGAATCACGTGATCGAATATCGCTGTCCATAAATCGGGGGCCCTCTCGGTCTCGATCGTCGCGGTCCCGGTCCCGGAAGCGCCCATCCTGGAGAGCGAGCCCTAGGTCCGGGTCCGTATCTGTCGCGATCCCGGTCTTCGTAGAATGGCCTGCCGCGGCCTCGATCTCCCCAATCTCCCCGTCCCCGTCCTCTGCCTCGCCCACCGAAGCCGCCGCGGTAGCTTTGTGGTCCAAAGGGAGGATCGGAGTTGGAAGACCCAGCAGAAAGTGGGCCATCCCTTGAGCCTCTTCGTGCTCGTTCCGCGTCTACCCCAAGTGGCGCATCACGCGGATCCCTCGAGTCCCTAAAATCCTCCCTAGCGGTGGCGACCTTCCTCGAGGCGAGGGTCGTCTGCCTCGAAAGCTGTCTCGGTCGCGCCAATCGCGTTCCCTTTCACGGCTCCGCTCGTCCCGGTAGGGACCATCGCGCCTGTCTCTGAAATCGATGTCGCGATCACGTCCCCGGTCACGGCTGTCGTCGCGCCATCCGCGACCCCGGCCTCTACCTCGGCCTCGAAAATCTCCACCACGGCTGGGACCACTCGGAGCATCTATTAGCGCTCTAGGCCCTCGCGGCGTGTCCCGCGGAAGCGTGTCGCGGAATCCATCTCGGTTGGCCTGGAAGGATGCATTGTTGACACGGGTTTCCGCTGAAGTCCGCCGCGGCCCTCCGTCGCTATACTGCGAGGCGCGGTCATTGTAGCGGTCAGGGGAGCGGTCGCGCGATCTCGAGCGACGTGAATCGCCATCATATCTTGACCCTGCATAGCGGGAAGCCCTAGGACAAGTTGGAGGATGAGTACGGGAGCAACGGTTAGGAGAACGCGTAGGTTGGAAACGAGGCCCCGTGGGGTTTCCAGGGCGAGGCCCGTAGGTTCTTTTATGGGGTAGAATATTGTGCATCTGTCCTTCATGATCACAAGCGGAATACAAAAAGAACACAATACGAGACGGCAAAGCACGGCGGCAACGATTTTCAAGTATATGCAAGAGTGGATAGGGTTGTGGTGACAAGAGGTTTCGGGAAACACGTACATGGCCAGTAGGGCTCAGGGACAGCCAAGATATGGGACAGCTCTATTAGGTTCGCATGCGAGCTGGTTCGCGGTGGATGCGCCGGAGTTGAGGTTGATTTGGGGACGCGATGTTGCCGGTCCAGGTGGGCGTCGAGTGGTGCAAAAGGTTGATCGGATGGACGGTCGAGGTTTTGAATTGAAGAACAGCGAAAAGCGAAAAGCGCCAGCAGGGCTTTTCGGGCCTCGATGGCACCGCCTGGTTTATCGCGAGGTCCAAACCGGAATCAAATACGTATACAGAAACAAATGCGACCCCTAGGATGCGGCTGGCCCCTTCATTGGCGGTGGTAATGGTGATTGGAAGCGGTCGTGGTTTTGGGGTGGAATCTCTTGAAGGAGGGTTGAAGAGGCTGAAATTGAAGATCTCGAAAACACCTCTGCACAAACACAGTCTCGCTGCACACACCACCACTACGCACGCCTACCAAGTACAACCATACCCGTTGTCTCGCGTGGCGCTAGGTGCTTGACGCTAGGCCCGAGCAGGGGGGAGGGGAATTGATGGACATGGACATGAACGAATCTCTGCCTAGGCCGGCCCAGGTTACGGTAGGGTGCAAGTGGTGTACTATAGGTACTTTCAGCCATGTACCGAGCCGGCCCCTACAATCTGTCCAGTCTCTCTGGACCTCAAGTTTTGGCGGCAACAAACAACACTTCAAATGTACTGGGCACACACACACACACACAACAGCCCTGCAGTCTGGTACGACACCGCAGCCAGGCCCCCAGCTCTGCCAATCGGCAATGATCAATGGAGGGAAGGGGGCTGGATGGACGGATGGATTTGATGGAGGTACCAGGCTATCGAGGTACCTACTTAGCAAAAAAGCCCTGGAGCCGGCAGGTTCAACTGAAATGTACGGGCAGGTATTGAGCGTTTCTGACTCCTGGGTACAGACAACAGACAGACAGACAGACAGACAGACAGACAGGAGACAGGACCTGGCAACCTGGGTAGCGTAGCACTACCAGCGTTGCATAACAACCTTGAAGCCTTGGAACCTTGAAATCCATCAAACGGATCAATGAGAGGAGCGCTAACAACGTTAAAACAAAATCGGCATCCCCAAATCTCGAATCCACTCTTCTTCTTCTTCTTCAGAGCATTACGCCCGCATCTGCAGAATCTGCCACCACCCGACTACTGCATCCGTCGTCTAGGCGCGACTCAAACCTACGTAGGTACATGTAGTCATGTTACCATGGTGTCTAGAAACATTGACACGTTTGTAAACATCTTGACAGGCATTGCCGTCCGTTGGGAACTGCCAAAAAGAGAGAGACAGTAAACATTGGGGGATGGCATTAGTTAGATCGAATGAAGATGAATCAATCACTGCTGTGGACATTTTTGTTGGATGGACAAAAAGAAAAGAGAGAAAGCAAAAAAGTACAACACGGCAAGTACGTACTTGCTCGCTTCCTACCCTTGTATGACCTAAAACGCCGACTGGGCATGGGACATGACACAGGGTAGTGACTCAAATCTGCGAATTCGTGGGGTCGACAGTACCGGGCCAGGCAGGCCAGGCCGCAAAATAAGGCAAGGGCGCTGGCTTGTAGGTAGCCAGGCTTGCCAGGTAGCCAGGTAGCCAGCTGGAGAGGTTCCAGTCGGAAGCTCACGCCGAGGACAGACGGACCAGTTCGCCTGTGCTGGACCTAAGTTTTAGCCCTCGTCCTTCTGCGAAACTAGAACCCATCTCAATTTCGAATCTCTGGCACAGGCGCTCTCTTTATTTGATCACCATGCGCCAACCTCTGTGACACATGCCATTGCATTGAGAGGCCATTGATCAAGTGTCATTGGAAGTGTTGGAAGTAAGCATCGTACGAGCCGGGCTGGAAGGCTGACGCTACCTATATGTATCCAGTCAGGTACCTTCTCAACTTCTGCAATTTGTACATGCATTTGGATATGTCTCCAATTCTTTCACTGATCTTTCGGCCCCACATAACTTGCCAGCCAATTCTTCTTTTGTTCAATGTGAAAAATGACGGCCAAGCACCAAGGGTGGAAGGGACGAGTCACAAGCCCCACTCGAAAACACCCGCCAGATGCAATCCAGGGTCTCGGGAGACGGGAGTTGGTGATGGCATTCGAGATTGGCGGGAAAGGCATGGCGACGGCATACAAAACAATTGATGGATGGCGATGGAAGAGTCTACCGACATCTTTAACCCAAGTATAGCGTGTGATTGTACGACTTGCTCCTCCTAAACATCAGAGATTAGGCGTTGGTCCGACTGAGAAGAACCTGCTGCAGCGATTCACATCCGTCGTGGTTCGATCCATTATATGGGTCGCTTAGCTATTCTTCTCATCCATGACAAAATCTGGAATACTTGAACGATCTCAACAGTACTAACTATCCCAGGTAGGCAAACACCAGACTTATGCGACCGAAAAAAAAGTTTCAAATAAGGATCTGTAAATACCATATTCTGACTGGACTGATCGTCTCGAAGGGAACAACCGTCCATCCGCTGCCCCAAATATCCTCTCGGGGACCTGCATGAATAACCCAGTCGCAAGACAATTATATTTTTAGTGCGCGCGGGGTGTTAGTCGGAAACACTCATTCCACAAAATGGCTTCACCACAACCACAAACCGGAGGGGATGATAGCAACAAGCCCCCCTCCGGCGCCACCGCCGCCGTGCTGGTCCCGTCCGACGAACTGCCCAAAGATGCGCGAAAAGTCCAAGAAATCGACTTCAACGCCCTCCTGACCGAGGGCCGGGGCCCCATCACGGTCGACGACCTGATGACCACGATGCCCTTCATGGGCTTCCAGGCCTCCGCCATGGGCGAGGCGGTCCGCATCATCAACGGGATGCGCACATGGCGGGGCGAACAGCCGGCCGCCGGTGAAGACGGTGCCGCCGCCGCCGCCGCTGACGCACCGGCCAAGAAGACCACCATCTTCCTCGGCTACACCTCCAACATGATCTCCTCGGGCCTGCGGGGCATCTTCCGCTGGCTCGTCGAGCACAAGCACGTGAGCGCCATCGTCACGACCGCCGGCGGCGTCGAGGAGGACTTCATCAAGTGCCTGGGCGACACCTACATGTCCGAGTTCAGCGCCGTCGGCAAGGACCTGCGCGCCAAAGGCCTGAACCGCATCGGCAACCTGATGGTGCCCAACGCCAACTACTGCGCCTTCGAGGACTGGCTGATGCCGATCCTGGACACGCTGCTGGAAGAACAGGAAGCATCCAAGGGCTCCGAGACCCCCATAAACTGGACCCCCTCCAAGATCATTCATCGCCTCGGCAAGGAGATCAACGACCCCTCCTCGGTCTACTACTGGGCCTACAAGAACAACATCCCCGTCTTCTGCCCGGCCCTGACCGACGGCAGCCTGGGCGACATGCTCTACTTCCACACCTTCAAGGCCTCGCCCCGCCAGCTCAAGGTCGACATCGTCGAGGACATCCGCCGCATCAACACCATCGCCGTGCGCGCAGAGCGCTCCGGCATGATCATTCTGGGCGGCGGCGTCATCAAGCACCACATCGCCAACGCCAACCTCATGCGCAACGGCGCCGAGAGCGCAGTCTACATCAACACAGCCCAGGAGTTCGATGGCAGCGATGCCGGCGCCCGTCCCGACGAGGCCGTCTCGTGGGGCAAGATCAAGGTCAACGCCGATCATGTCAAGGTGTATCTGGAAGCATCGGCCTGTTTCCCCTTCATCGTTGCGAGCACATTCGCCAAGAGCACTGAAGCCTCGGCCCAACCAGCTGAGCCAGCCAGTACTCTATAAAGGAGAGAAGAAGAAAAATCAATAAAATTGAATAACCAAGCTTGATGGCGTTATTTGCTAGAACTGGCCTTCCATTTCACGGATGACTACCACGGAATATCAAACCGGCTGGCAAATGGAAAATACCATAGACGAAAATATCATGTATGAAATCGAATCACGCGAATAGGAGTATCAATATGTCAGCAGAAACTCTTGATTCTATTCCAGCTTGATGAGAGTTCCTTCTTCTTAGCCACTCGCTCGCAATTTCTTCCACGTAGTAGCCATTTGCATCGTCTAACCTGATGTATGAGACAGAGAGCCTTTCCCATCTCCAATAAGCGTTATATCGCTGCACGATAGGAGATAGCAGCTCCGTCTTCCGTTCTAAACCCTGCCAGGTTTGCCTGCCTGCCCCTATCACAAGCATTGGGGGCGCCAACAACACCAAAATCTAGCAATTTCCACGAAAAAGAAACCTCCCTTTCCATTTCCCCAGTTTGACGCCAGCCGCTAGAACACATTGACAAAGACTCAGACGCTTCCCAGTAACCAACCCCTTACCCTCACACCTTTCCCCATGAGCGATCACAACAAATCGCACCCATACTTTCCGTAGAGGGGTGATATCCAATCTAGCCAGTTCGCAAAACTTAGCCCTTCCGCTGCCTCTTATGGGCACGACCAGGGCTATCAGTTAAGTCGTCGCGCAAGATCTCCTCGGTCCCGTTGGGGCTAGGCGACTTGTGGCTAGGGGTATTGGTCTCCATAATACGACTCCCCTCGTTCAAGCCGCCGCCGCCAAAATCATGCGTCGGAAGCGGTTCGGTCAAGGGGTCAAAATTCACAGGATCGTTGGCCGCGTTGCCGAAGTCGAAATCGTTGGTCTCGTTGTGGAAAGCATTGGGGTCAAGGAAGAAGTCCATACCTTCGTCGAAGTAGCTGGTGCTGCCGTCTTCGATGCCGGGGATCTTGCCAGAAGGGCTGTAAGGACCGAGCATATTTTGCAGCTGGTCTATATGCTGGCCCTGCTCTTCTTGTAGCTTTTGTAGCTGGTCGATCTCGTCCTGCGTTCGGGCCATCTCCTGGACATTGGGCGGCGGGAACGCCGCGGCAGACCGGAGAATGGGAGAAATGGCGGAGCCAGTCGAAGCAGGAACAGGTGGTGAGGCGGATCCCTGGGGATGGTTGTTGTAAGTAGCTGTCGGAGACGACCCGTTGTTACTCTGGGCGCCCGAAATAAGGCTAAGCATTCGATTTCTCTGATCATCAGTCATCGAATTCGAAGCATTAGCTCCAAGGTTGGGAAGGTCGACGGAGCTGTTGCCCTTTCCAGCATTGGTATTCACATCTTGCATAATTCGCATCATTCCCTCTTGAGGATTTGACTGGAAGTTCTGCCCCAAGTATGTGGGTGTGTTGGCGGCGTCGGTCGGTTGGTCAAACAACTCAGTGACGGTGCCCATAGGCGGTTGTTGAGAGCTCGCGTAAGGGGGCGGCGTGGCGCTTGCTGAAGGAGACCGCTTGAGTGGAACACCTTGCTGAGGGAACGATGGCAGCAGACGCGGCCGGCTCTTAGCCGGAGTTGACATGGCCGCGGATTGTGGTGGTTGCTGTTGCTCCCAATCACTCAGGTCGACCACACTGCCCTGCTGCTGCTGACCCAGCGGCATGTTCAAGTTCGGAATGATACCAGCAAAGAGATCATTCACATTGTTGACGACACCCTGTTCCTCCAGCGGCTTTCTAAACACGTTGGCAAGAAATGTCAGAATGGCATTGATTGAGTTCTCATGCCGGTTATGCATATCCTGGAAGAGCTTAGCCTGGCCGGCAAGTTGGCGGTGTTGGCCTTGCAGGCGGGTGATCTGCATGGCAATAGCCGCCTGTTGTTGCTGCAGGTTCTGCATCTGGTCACGAACGAGAGCAAGGTCCTTCTTCTGCAGGGGGCCGGACTCGGGTGCCGGCAGAGCACGAGTCGACGGAGCTTGTGGGGTGAAGGTCTGGTTGACACTTTCATCCAAGACAACACCGTCTTCATCACTGTCGCCATCTCCTTCGTCAGGCCGTTTTGATGACTTCTTCTTGGCATTGCCACTCTTCGGCTTGTTGATAAGCCACAGGAGATTGGGGTGCCCACGCCGGAAATAAGGGTTGTAGTACTCGCTGGGGCTCTTGTTCTTGCGCTCGCTTGCCTTCATCGAGTTATCGGATAGACCAACCTTCTTGTGGAAACCGTACATATTCAATTGGCGCACAAAGGAGGCGTAGTTATTGTGCTTGAACAGCTCCGGGATGAGTGTCTTTGCGAACTCATCTTCATCCAGCACAATGAAAGAGTCACCTTTCTCTGACCAACGGATTAACTCCGTATTCTTGGATTCCTCCAGGAAGCTGTACTAAGTTAGCACCACGTCCACCAGGGTCGCAGGAATTGGCTTTTCTTACCTGTTCAGCTTTTGCACAAACGGCGGTATCTGTTTCCGCTTAGCTTGAGACTCCCTCTTGGCCCGTTGCGCCCGCTCCTCGAGCACTTCGATGTTGTCATGCTCCTCGCCGGTGTTGTTGCTATTTTGTTGCGGGACCAGACCCTCGTCGCCATATGACCAGACGTCATTTTGCTGCGTGTTGAAGTTATGGTTTGTAACCACCAGTTGGTTGTTGTTGCCTCGTCGGGCAAGGGCTGTCGATGGTGTGGCACCAGGCGTGCCGCTTGCGTTGTACTGGGCCTGGGTAGGCGGGGACAATATCCCGTACGGGTTCAAGTTGTTGCCAGAGTTCTCCATGAAGCTGTTGACGTTGCTTCCATTCCATCCGTTCAAGGGATCCGGTGTACTCGTCGGAGGGTAATACGTCTGCTGCTGATGTTGCGGCATAGCTGATGCTGCTGCTGCGCTTCCCGGTGCTGGTCGCTTCCTCGGGTTTGGAGACGACATGGGTACATTCATAGAATGTATATATTGAGAAGGAGGAAGCCCGGTTTGAAGCATTCGGACTGCCCTTGTTCGCGGTAGCTATTCGGAATAGAAGGGCAAAAAACGTCGTGCAGTGTAGAGTTGGGCGTATTTCTCGGGGCAGTGAGAGCGCTCGCTTAATCGCAGGTACAGCTAAGACTCAACCAGGATGCCGAACGGTCGGCTGGATGACGAGATGGATTGATTCGAGCGGGCTCCAATTGAGACTCAGGCTGCGCAAAAAACTTGAACTGGTTGTATTACGGCTGAGGACGGGATGGACGCCGTCGTGGGCTATTATTGTATTCTAATATGAGGGGTATCGTATTTTCGGTGAGGTCGGGCCAGGGCAGGTTTGGAATGTCGACCTTCTATTCTCGTCAGATTGCGCCCAAGGCATTCAGCGCACCAGGCGGGCGGCTTGCAGCGCTGCACACTCTCGAGGGATGTATGAGTAATAGTAGCAATCAGGCTGCTGCTACCACACCCGCAGCGGCACTGTACTGCACCGCACAGATGCGCACAAGGCTGATGCGACCAGCAAAACTGGCAATCTACTGCCTCACGCAAGGCTCCAGCGATGTGGTGTCAGCCAATTGGGTTTGCGGTTAACGTGGCGGTCGTGGCGGTCGTCGCGGTTCGGGCGGATTAGAGAGGCGCGCGGGCAGTCGAAAAGTGCACAGAAATGAAGATGCGCAGATTGTGTGGCTTGGAGTGTCTTTTTTTCGGAGGCAGCGGGAGAGAGAGAGAGAGAGTTTGATCGATTGCCAGGTTTTGATTTTTTTGTTTCTCGGGGTGGGATTGACTGATTTGTTGACTGAAGATAGGCCACCATCCACACAAGAAGCGATCACCCCACACTGACCGAAGTGAGCAGACCGTCCAATATATGTCCCCTGCAGGCTCAAGTATGCAGGTATGTATATCCAAGACCAGAGAAGAGACACGGGCACAATACAAGGACAAAAACGCAGGACAGAAGATTAACGGATTTGGGTGTAAGCTGGCGTGAGCTTCGAGACAGCCAGGCAGACGCGCTTGTGTCTGGCGATGTCGTCGTCTATGATATTGGAAAGACCGAAAACTGCTTCTGCTGCTGGGCCGTTGAAAGCCGGTGCGTCAGACCGACCGAGGGCCCGCGAATATCAAGATAAAAAAGACAACCAGGCCGTAGCGCAGATTCGAGAACAGCTGCCGCAATTCTTTTCAGTCAGTTGTGGACCGGTGTCTCGCGCTCTCCCCTGTGTTTTTCTTCGCCTTCTTCTTTTGTTCCGCTCCGATTGCTCTTCTCTTGCGAGCGTGGACGGGCTTCCTTTGGGCGAAAAAGAAATGTTTTGGCTCGGATTTTTGCGACTGAGCTCTTCGAACGGTGAGGTCGCTGCGCCTTTGCCTTTGCTGAGCCGGGCCCCGGAGCTACAAGTACAGGCAAGTCCAGTCAGTAGTGGACACGCACGGGTGCCGCCGTAGATATTTCGCTGTTATTGGCTGAGCACGACAGCAGTACAACCAACAGCGAGCAACCGTTCAATCCGATGCCCACATGCAACGCTGCAGCTCGTCGAAAGAGGCACTGGCACACTGCGGCTCAAACGAGTATCCGATACCAATCGATGTGATCCAAGATCCCTAACGGCCGTACGCCCGACTGGTCTCACTGCCGTTTGCCTGCGCCGTAGAAGAACAAGTCCGGTGACCGCCTCACAAGTAGAATTGACACTCGGCGCCCAAGCCTACAGTCAGTTAGGCGCAGGTAATACCGAAACAGTGGAAGCAATGGAAGCTGTGCTGGGCCCAGTACAATGGGATGATATGATAGTCTGTCGCAATCAGGCAGGAGGGGAGAACGAACGGCTGTTTCGGATGAGACACGCTGCAGATGATAAATGCTTTGTGAGAAACTGATCTTCATTGCCTTGCATTTGTTTAATATGTCTCGCTCTCTCTGACCGTCTTCTCCTCCGGGGCGACGACCAGACTGAACTGGCTGCCCCTCTCTCCCAGGTTGTTTGTTGCTTTATTGACTAACAAGATACCTCCGTACGTACATGTAACTATCCCCGGCCCACATGACAGGATCAGAGGGCTGCCAGTATAAAGAGCAACACCCAAGCAGCCAAGTCGACGAGGAAGGGGAAGAGTGCTGCGTGCTATACACAATCGTTTCAGGGAAATCCTTACCCCTGAAGTCTATTGCCTCTGATGATCTGGGTTTTGTAGGTGCTATCTGAGATTCGGGACTCTGCTGGTGTTGTTTTCGCACCCCGGCGCCGCAATCTGAAGGACCTTTTGCTCCTGGAGACCACTCTACCCCATTCACATGTGCTAGGATCCCTCGCCAGACCAATGAAAGGCTCCGGAGGTGGGCTCCTATAAATACAGCCGCAGTAGAAATAAAGTTTGCCGTGATGATGGTCCGGCAGTGCGGTCTCCTATCAACGGACGTGGCCTGATTGTCATTACTAGTGTAGCCATGCCCGTCACTTTTGGTAAAGCAGCATTCACGTACGCAGCAACAGGTAATATTCAGACGAGCTGAACATGTCAATGGGCAGAGCGAGCACGATCACGATCCATGACGTGGTCTATCGGCAACACGACGCGTGTCAAGACGAGCAATGGTTCATTTCCAAGGCCCCCACACGCCATGCATCGTGTTAGTACCGGAGCAAATTTTTCTGCGGCGCATCTCTGAATAGCTTCAATTTCAATTCGGGTATCATAATGCAATACTGCTACAGTTGTCTGCGCCGAGGACACCACAGGCTCCACTGTTCTCGGCATCATCCGCACAGCCTGCACGTACCGCGGGAATGGGAATCGTGATTAGTGTAGCGGATCGACGAGAAGGGCAGAAAATTTTACCGGGCCCCCCTGCCTGCCATGGCGCTCTGCCGGGCCAGTTTCTGATTCCTGGCTTGGTCCCATTCACGTCCGCTGGCCCCGGACCTGGCCTCTTGCTGCGCCCTCTTCTCCTCCTTGAGCGTCCTGGCCTTTTCACGTGGGTCAATCACCATGAGCTCCTCGTCGGCCTTTTTGCGATAGCTCAGGTCCTTACCCAACTTATCGGCTGCGGCACTGAGCGCGTGGCCCATCCACCCGTCATCGTTGTCGTCCTCCTTTTCAGCCTCGGCATCGGCCCAGGATTGACAGCTCTGGCAGTTCGCAATGAAGTGCAAGTCACACAGTGGCGCTTCCTCATCCGCGTTGGTGGACGACGGGCCACCTTCACCATCCTCGGATTTGAGCTTGGGCGTCTCCTTTTCTGGCTGGGCCGCCGCCCCTCCAACCGCGACTTGAAAGCTTCGAATATAGACATTTCTTTGTTCCCCGCGTTCTCGCCACCTCTCCGGCGTTTGCGACCGCGTATTGCGGTCTCAGGGATGAATTGCTCAATGCCAGTCTTCTTAATCTGAGCTTCTGGCTCGGCATGTACGCTCCTCTTCATTGATGCTTTGAGGGCCGCAATCTCTTCGTTCGCCTGCTCCAGTGCAGACTTCTTCTTGGGCAGCTCGAACTCATATAGGTCGTCGTCGTAGCTTGGCTGTCGCGCCTCCTTTACTGGTGCGGCCTTTGTTTCTGATCCCGCTCGACTCTGGGGCCGTGATTCCCGGATCGGCAGGGGTTCGCTAACTTCCTTCACGGGAGATTTGTCCTTCTCTGTGGTCTTCTTCGGCCGTTCTTCCGTAGTCTTCTTCGGCTTTGCGACGTCTGCCACTGGCTCCTCGTCGATGTCCATGACAATCCGCGAGTCGAACTTCTTCGCCTTTTTGATGACGGGCCCGGCGTCAGCGTCCCCTTCCTCATCCCCGAAACTCAGCAACTTCTTGCCACCCTTCGCCTGTTTCTTCTTCTTCTGCGTCGGTGCCGTAGATGTCTCCACTTTGTGTGCTGTTCGTTCCCGTTTCTTCATGTCCGTGAAGGGGTTCACCAAAATCTCCACCCCTGTTATCTTGATCTGATACATCGGGCGTTCGGTTCCTTCGGCCACTTCGGACTCGCCCATGCGCGCAAGGTTGTAGATGGTGTCGCCCACTATGCGCCCGAAGACTGTGTTCTTGTTGTTGAGCTCCTCGGCCTTGTCGAGCGTGAAGAAGAACTGGCTGCCATTCGTGTCCGGCTTTCCCTCGTTTGCCATGCCCAGTAGTCCGCGCCTGTTAAACTTGAGTCTCGAGTGGAACTCGTCCTTGAAGTTCACGCCCATGGGCCCGGCGTTCTTCCCGCGTCGCTGATCGGCTGGCCAGGGATCGAGGTCGCCGCTGAGGGCCTCGCCGTCGAAAATTGACTCGCCTCCATTTCCGGTCCCGGTTGGGTCACCACCTTGGACGATGAAGCCCGGAACGAGTCGGTGAAATATTGTGTTGTCGTAGTAACCATCGAGACATAGTTGCAAAAAGTTTCGGGATGTGAGGGGAGTCTGCTTGGCGAAAAGCTCTACGGAGAGATCTCCCTGGTTGGTTTTGAGAATAAGCGAGGCGGTCGGTTGCGGTTCCAGGTTGTAAATGCTCGACATGATGGCGATTGACAAGCCCCTAGGCGCAAGCGAACGCGCTGTTTCGTGCTAGGTTCGACTGCCAGATTAGATAGGATGCTGTCTTAATTGCGGAGGAAACCAAGACTACTAGTTTGTCGTCCCCGTCAGTCGTCGTGGCCAGATTCGTCGAGGGAATGTTTGATGATGTTGGTAGTTCTGGGTCGCCTCATCGCGAAAAAGGCCTAAAGGCCTGGCTTGGGCTTTAGGTTAAATCTTATCTTATCGGGCTCTAGGTTAACTGCTAACCACCTAAATGAGCTGATGCGGAGAGAAGCTCAAGCTCCAGGGGACTTCTCCACCAATTGCACACCTCAATTGCGCTAAAGTACAGGTGCTTGGTGCTTACCTGGGTATGGATCAATATACGCCTCCACATGTCCGTACTCCATGCCTTCCTTGTACCTTGAATGCATATTCCATATAAGCACGTATGAACTGGGACCCAGAAAAAGCTTGTGTTGACTGCATTCTTTCAATTAATCATTGCAGCATTAGTCGTTATATTCTACCCTTGGTACGCAGCGTGGTGGACCTTTCCCCTTCCTCTCTGCCCAGCCCAGCAGCCTATCTAGAAGTGAAAGACGTCGACCTCGGTGCATAAGAGCAGGTGACGACAGTAAAGCAAAATAGAGCCATTCTCATGCGAAATCCTCAATTCAGAAAAAAACAAAAAACAAGAAGTATAAAAAAACAAGACATTAACGCCCTTAACATGCGGGGTATGTATGGATGCCAGACAGGAACCGATAGGGGGAAATCCCTCGAAAAGAGAAACACATCCAAACTCCATCAACAATCCTTTGTACGCCGGCAAGCCGGCCAAAGCGAAGGATCCTCTGGCCTTATCTAGATGTACCGAAGCCGACGCTGGCTGACAGATGTGGGCGCACAGAGAGCGAGCTGTTCCCCTAGCTCAGTAGTCTCGCGCCGCTGATATGCCGTGTTGAATGCCGCGCTCCAGGTGGTAGCAACACCGCGCGTCACCGCCTTCAAGCAGCCTGTCCGCCCTTTCCTCCTCAATCGCTGACGAGATCGTCGGCGACCTCGTCCATCTGATCAAAATCACAAGTCCGACCCTGTCTATAATGCGACGCCAAACCTAACTCGGCCCGTACGTCACTCTGAATCTTGAGGAAATACTTGCGCAAACTTGCAAGCCCACGTAGAAAGCCGCCATCGGGCTCATCTGGATGCCGTGGTGGGCACGGCTTATCCTGCCTCAAGTCGTCCGGTGTGACGCTATTCGCAAAGTCGGCAATCTTGAAATCAATCTCCTTCTTGTCGCGTCGCCGCCGCCGCCGGGCGTCGACCGTCTCCTCCGTATCCGTCGCGAAGTCAGTCGTCGAATCGTCAACCATAGTGTCGTAATCGTCCTCGTTTGTGTCCTCGTCATAAAACATTAGGAGACTTGCCGCGTAGAACCGATATCCTCGCAGGCGCCTCACCGTCTCTTCGAGCTGGTTGAGTTTCTGCAAAATCTTGGGGATATGTCGCAGTACACTCGAGTCATCAATGCCGTTGGACAAGAAAAGCGTAAGCGCCTGTTGGAATTCGTCGCCTGCTTTGATGTTGCGGCCATAGTACTTGTCCTTGAAAAGGTATCTTTGTTCTTTCACGTCCCATGTTTGTAGTCCACAAACGCGGACACCCAGTTCTCGTGAGGTTGTCCCTGCGCACTTTCGCCGCTGCGACTCCCGCTTTTTCGAGGTTGCTTCCACTCCGTACTGTCTCGTGCCCATTTTCAGGTCCATGATGCATGGACGTTTCATGCCCGCTGTCAAATCCTCCAACAACAAGAAGAACTTGATAGATTCCTGCCGTGTTTGGGCTTCTTTGGGATTGACAGGTCTGGGGATCTTCTTGACTTCCAACGTTGGGCTGGGGAGCTCGGACGCTCCTGCTGAAGAATAGTTTGATCGTTCCATGGTGGACATTGCTTGTTCCCGCTCCGGCTCAGCGGGCGAGAGTACGTGGCTGCCGTTTGCTGCTGCATCGCCCTTGTACCCAGCATCGTCAACATCCTCGAAGTACTTGAGAGCACCACGGCTTCCAGAGACATCATCCGGCCTTCTTCTTAGGCCGGTTCCAGAGTACCGTCGTTTGCGGCGCTGGTGCGGGAACTGATTGGTCATTGTTTCAGCCTCGGGTGCACTAGTTCCTGTGACATCCTTGACCTGTTCCGTGTGGTCAGCCTCCGGATGGCCGCCCTGCAGCCCAAGATCGCTTTGGGTTTGAGACAGCTGGGGCATGGGGCGCAGAGGACTATGACCATGTACTAGTTCGACAGAATTGTTTGACTCGGTTCGGCACCGCTCCAATGCAGGATCAGAGGCACTGGATCGTATAGAGCCGGGATGTGCATGCCTGCGCGGGATAGAGCGCTGGTGTGAGGCTGGCCTCTGGTGTCTTTGAACTGCAATGGGTTGTTTCAGGAACGCATCATTGAACACTTCGTTTCGCAGCCGCTTGTTCACAGTTGTGGCCCCCCAGCTTTTAGCATGCCGGTCCTCAAGTGTGGGCCGCCGTACCAGTTCACCGTTCACTCCCCGGTTTGGTTCGGATGACTTCTCAATCGAGTCGAAGCACGCAGCAGCATCAGACTGGCTCCTTGCCCGCTGTGGTGGGCTTGTGCCTGAAGGCTGCAGAAAGCTCCGAGGAAGGATATGCTGGTTGTCCACAAATGTTACAGTCGGAATTGGTGTTGGTCCAGACTGCATTGATTGGCTGATGACTCTGCGGTGTTCTTTTGCGGCCACTGTCCCGGCAAGTGAGCTCTTAAGCAACTCGGGGTACAGCCGGTCATCAGCTGGCTGGACAGCGTGATCGATATCCTTCTCATCAGTAGCCGGGTTCTCGTCCCTCTTAACGATTGATTTGCGTCGTGGCTGTTTCTGAAAGGTGACATTGAGAACACCAATATATCTGCAAAAAAAAAAAAGCATCAGTCGTCGTATTCAACCACACCAGTAGATACAGAAAATGATACACCGCATCACGGGGGGACTTTCAATAGGAAGTAGTCTAACCTTGGCAGAAATGGCAAAAGATCGCGGTGAAACCGCTCAATGTTCTCATAGAACTTATTCTCGCTATTGTTCAATTGCTTACACACAGCGCGCTTGGAGAATCTCCACAATGTCGTATGCCCACCAACCTGGTGTTTGTAAGGGATGAGCTCAATCGCCTCCAGAGGTGCTGCAGGCTCGATTTGGTGGTCATGCACGTGAACTTGGTCTTCATGGATAGCACGAGATGTTCTACTGGGGGCGCAGGCCCTCTCACCGTCTTCATGGTCGTCTTTGATCGCATTTTCGTGGTCCGCTGGGCCATCTGCGCCTCTGGCAAACCCGTTGTCGCCATTTTCACAAGGGGTTTGCCCAGACTCATGGGGATCTGGTCCACCGTCATCTTCAGGCTCATTGGCTTTGACAAGCCAAGGGCCAGGGCCCTCTGGATTGGAGCCTCGATGGACTGGCGCGGGCCTCCCTGCCGTTTCCCTTCGCGGCTGAGTCTTGTTCATTCCTTCCAAGCCTTGATGCGGCACGAAGACAGCTGAAGAGATCTTCTCTTCGCCGGAGAACTCTCCTTCCTCAGGGGTCTCATCGTTCTCAGCCGCAGAAGGCAGGCCCCTCCGTGGCTGCGTTTTGCCATCTTTTAACGTAGCGTCTGTATCGGGTGTGTCGTGTTCAGCTTCGGGTGACTCTTGGTGCTCTGCTGGGGCATAGTTTTGCTCCTCCTCGTCAAAGACATCCGAAGTTCGCTTGATACTGAAATAATCAGACTCCCCTGCCTCAGACGGGGATTCAACGACGGAGCTGGCCGAGGGGAAGGAATTTGTTCTTCCCGGAAAGCGGGGGCTCCGGAGCTCCTGATCTATCAGGTTTGCGACATCGTGGGCAGATGACAGGGATGAATTAGCTTCATGATGATATGGCGTGTTCCTGTTATCTTTGCGCTTAGCCTGGCCATCAGGCAGACCTTCTTTAAAGAAGCGAAGACTGTGGCTAGCTTTGCGACTGCGCGTGGGCTCCACCCCGGCCAGGGCTTCGGCGATGGACTTTTCTACCTGGCCGGCTTCGGTATCGACCAGGTCACCATTGCCGATTGACCAAGCTTTCTCGGGGCCCATGGAGAGTGTGCGCTCTTGCCTCCATGTCCTGTACTGAGCGCGCGTATCTTCAGAAGCCGTATGGCCATTGGACGTGACGATTGTCGAGTTCTCGTCGCCGAAAAGGCGGGAGAAGGGTGCATCCTCTCCGTTGGTGGTCCCATTGACGCCCGAGGGATAGGTCCTGATCTCCTTGTATGTCCGTTCCAGAGATCTGGGCCTTCCCTTGGGGTCCGATATAGACTCATGGGCCGTATCGAAACGCGTATCCGCCAAGGCCGGCATGGCAGGCGTGCGTAAGGGTGCTGCAGACGCGTTGTGGCTTTCTGGTGACGTTGTTTGCGCACCGGACGACTCGGGGCTTGTAGAGGCGTGGTCCGAGTTGGTTGGCGGCGTTAGGGATGCGCCGCGGCTCTGATTGGGCAAGGCATCGCGAGAATCGGTTGTGGGCCGAGGTGTCGGCGCATCCGGAGTGTTCCTGGGCTGGCTGTTGTTGGCGACGTCGTTAGTACGAGTGGGACTTTGCTCAGGACGTCGCGTATCTTGCTGTTGAGTATGAGACGGCAAGGAAGATAGGTTAGGAGGAATGCCTCGAGCAGAAGCGAGCGCCTGGGTCAGCAACGAAGGCCCATTGGATCTGAGGGAGACAGTGGGAGGTCTCGACTTTTTATTATTACTTGGATCTGCGACTGGGGTGGAAGGCTCAGAAGAAGAAGAAGAAAGGGTCGATATGGAAGATGTACTATTAGGCAAAGAAGTACTTGTACCTGGCCCCGCAGGCGAGACATTGCCGGCAGGATGGGCGGGGAGAGGTACATGGGAATGAGATACAGGAACCGGGGAGGTAGAAGTAGTATGGGTGTCATTCGTGGTCCCAATGATAGCGGTTACAGCTACAGATTCAGGTTCAAGATTGGGACTCGCGCTATCCACGTCTGCCACCACATTGCTTATGCCCGTTGCTGTAATTAGACCCACGCCCGGGGTGCTAGCGCTGGTAGTGGTGGAAGAAGTGATAGGGTGAGGGTGAGGTGATGGTGGTGATGGTTGTGCGGAGGGTGGTGGTGCTGGTAGTGGTGGTGCTGGGCTGGGCGCGATAAGCATCTGCTGCTGCTGCTGCGGCTGCTGCTCCAGCTGTGCAGGATGCAGATCAGGAGAAGATTGGCTCATCGGTGCAGCACATGCGGCATTTTCGGGGTGAAAAGGCGGGCTAGACATGAGGTAAACATCTGGCGAATGCTAGGAGAAGTGGGAGAGAGAGACGGATGGTTCGCAGCAGCGTGGTGAAATGTGTGTGTGTGTGTGGGATGACCCCCGGCGCTATGCTATCTCTCTCTGTCGGCTCGAATGGTAGGGGCAGGAGGGGTGTGGAATCCAAATGATGGACGGGTGAAGCCGCACACAAAATAATGAGTGGGAAAGGAATGATATCAGCGGTTTTGGGGGCGGATTTCATGGGGGTGGGAAAATGTGAGAAGTCAGAAAATGGGAAAGCGAAGAAAAAACAGAGGGTGCCCAATAGCGCCAGCAGTAGTAGTACCTCTGGGTGGCGGGCTGGTAGCGTTGGGCTCGGATTGGCTTTTTGCTGGCCATTACCCTGAGACTAGCAACTAATATTAGGGGAGTCCTTAGGCGGTGGAGCGAAGCCGGAGCTCCGTGCACCCTCAGGTAGGCGAAGTAGGTGGTACCTGTCAAACAAAAACGGTCCCCGCCGGACCATTTCGAAATGCATCAATCCATCAATGTCGGTATGTGTCTGGTGTGCATGTCCAGAATGCAGGAGTTTGAACGGACGAACATACAAACTTTTCGAATAGGCGCATACGTAATACTCCTGCGCCAAGTACGCACCACATAACATCTGAGTATCTGCATCTTTCTACTGTGTCCCCTCTACGCTGTGAGAGAGTTGATCGTAGCCGCGCATCGATTGCTGTGGCTCTCTGCACAGCACAGGTACAGGAAACAACTCAAAGCGAGGAGGCCGGAGAGGTGGAATATTGATACACGCCATATCTAGGCTGATGATGCTAACACGGCGGGTCAAGTCGCATCAAGCTTGCAAGTTGCCTGTTCCCCGGCCACGTGCGTCAACAAAACCAGCTGTGAATGAGATTGTTCGGCCCTTGACTTGAGCATGTGGAAAGCTAATTCGAACTCGAGGTGCCGTGAAATGGAGCAACCGAGCCCCGATAGTCGCTAACCGGGTCTCACTGATCGAGATCCCACCAAACTCTTTCAGGCCACTCACTCGCTCCCACGCTGTTCTTGTTCTCCATGAGGGAGGCCCCCGAGCCCTCATAGGCTGGTTATCACGTAGTAGCCAGGAACGTCCCAGCGATCCTCTCTCGCCCACTGACACGCACACCCACTCCCATTTCAGCCCAACCAGCGGCTCGCGACGGCGAAGGGCAGAAGAACCACCGACTGACATGTAAGTCAACGATAGGAGCCCACACACACACCACCCCCATTCAGATGCTTATCGCAACCGCAACCCATCCATCTTACTCGCTTGAATATATGTTTTCTCGGGGGAAAACATGGCTGATGATGCAATTTCCAGTCCAGATTGTCTCTCCCTTTTGGCCGCAACATCCGCATTGGCTCTTTGAGTTTTTGAGGTCCAGGGTCGTCATGCCCGAATTGCCTTGGCCATGGCCGGCACGTTGTGTCTTCCCCGGATCTTACAGGCTAAAGCGGAGCAGCCAGCTCCTCCTTGGCTTGGTGGATGTAAGTATACTTCCCGAGTATGTATTACCTGCCAACAACATTTGACATCCACGCCAGTTCCACCACAGCTCATGTCCAATGTCGTGCCAGACCACCCCAGGCGTGCATCTCACTCATGAGAACCGGTTGCCCTGGTTCCTGCCCCTGAGCCGTCCTGTCATCTAGGAACTGGGGCCGGCGGCATGGACAAGCGTGAGGCGTGCAAGCGTTCAGCCTTCTGAATGGTCTAGTCTGGCTGACGATCTACAGTAGCTGATGATCGCAACACTAGAAATGTTCTTTGGCCTGGGGTTTCCCTTCAATGGCCCCACGCGGGGCGTGTTTCCGAGAAGTGCGTACCAGCAGCCCGATTTTGCCGTAGGATCAAGCATTGTCGGATTGACAACACGTTGCTCTATATAGCAGCATTATATGACTAGGTATTATCTAGAAATAGTTCCCGGAAGCATGTTGACATGACCAAACTAGACAGATGCCGTAGCCAAATCAACCATATCGATTGCGGTCAGGGGCTTGACTAGGCAGTCGACAATATGCATCGTTGTTGCAGGACTGGAGATGTCCTCGTGGCCAATCAATTGGCAACGTGCTCGAATCGACGCCGGAGATCTGATAGGATAGGTTGTTTCTGAGACCAGATTACCAACCGATCGCCCTGTGGTTGATTCAACCTCTCCGCCCATGCCTCGTTATGTGAACACTGCATCCGCCCACGGCTGCTGGTCTGTCGCAGCGTCGGTCGTGCTGCGTCAGACCGCCGGATTGTGTTGGTCATATTGTTGGAAAATTACGTGAATTATGGATGGATGAGGTGATCCCAAGCCTGCCGATATGAACTATTTCTTGGCCTATAGATGTCCTCATAAACCCAGCCTACCCCCAAACCAGGCGTGAACGATTAGCCTGTATGCGCCACTGATACCGGTATATCACCGAGGATGCATCGTCCAATATCGTTGCTCTGCTATAGACATGTGTACATACATGTCTCAGCCCGCGGCAGGCCGGCACTTCGGGGCCGGGCATGTCGAAAGCTATGGCCACAAAGGCGGTTATCAAGGTTGGCTCACATAACGTATGTAAATGCAGGAATGGTCATGAAATTTGACTAAGTTACACCTCAATTGTGATGGCCTATGGTACAGTAGAACTTGACGCCCTGTTGCGAAAACCGCAAAAAAATACGCATTATCTGGGGAAAGCAAGAACAAATATCGCTGTGTCTATGAGTCTGGCAAGTACCTCGCATGCAATGAGAATCTTGCGCCTGCCCTCTGCCATTACAACTTCAAATATCTTCTGGGTATGTGGAAAACCAAATCTGGGTATATGTCTATCCACAGGCATCGCTCTCGCTCGCTGAAGGGAACAAACAGTGTAAAAAGCAACCAACAACGAAAGAATCGCTCGCATAATCTGGTTCATGTCTCTTCCTGTTGTTGCTTTTATGTTCCTCATATCTCGCAGCGTGACATCGTTGATCCATCCGTGCCCCGTCCGACCGGCTGACCGGCTGGCTGTCTGTGTCCATCCGGCTCCGGCGGCCACCTTGTCTTCTTCAAGAAAGCTCCCTGTACACGGTGAACCCCCACCGCTGATTATTATGCTCGTCGAGGCTCCGGTTGACATTCTGCTTCTTCTGGACGCGCCCATGCAGCTCCTTGAAGCCGTAGCACAGCGCATTAATAAACCCTGTCAGCTGCGTCGTCGCCTGCAGCACCGACAGCAGCTGCGACCTGTCCCCCTGCAGCTCGACCAGCCGGTTCGCGAGACCCGGGATCCACACCAGCATGTAGGTGAGCGGGTAGATGGACAGCACGAGCCAGTGCCGCAGCTCCGTGTCAAAGTGGTGGTGGCGGTTGTTGTCGGTGCCCGCGGCCGAGCGCTGTGAGTTGGTCCGCGTGTTGCTGGGGCGGATGGCGAACTCCTCCCGGCTTGGCGTCTCGACAGACGATTCGAACGAGGACAGTTGAAATTCTAAATCCTCTGTACAATGGGAAGACTGTGTTAGAAATGGTCTTTACTCTCCCCATGGACACATAATACATGGTTTATACTCACTTGCTGATTGTATAGTAGCAGATGGCCAACTGATCTCCCTGATTTTGGGGCGACCTAGTTGTGCGGACCGGCTGTTGGTCCTCTTACGAGTCCGGACTCGCAGCATAACCTTGATAAAAATGTACAAATAAATGCCAATAATGATAACGAAGATGGCAAAGCGCCAGCAATGCCCCAGGACGTAGCGTAGATACGGAGGGTCACCGGCAATCCAACACCAATTACCAGAGGCGGGCTCCATCTCGTTTAACGCCAAAGCGATGGTTCCTGACACGCCATGATAGTTAGCACCTTCCGTCCTTGGCTACTTATGCTTAAGAGATACATACCGGTAGTGAGAGGGATGATCCAAATCGATAAGCACACACCAAACTTTACGAGCCTGGAGACTCGCATCGGCCAGGTGTGGTAGTTGAAGGTAAAGAGAGTCACCAGGACTATGGCGAATATAGAGAAATCGGATGCCTAGTCAACACAGTTGTTAGTCATATGATACACATGTGAAGGATATCTCGAGAATGTTGGCTTCAGAATATGTACATACCTGGACTGTAACCTGGCCGGTCCAACCATTCAGACTGCAGAGCGGCCCTTTCGATATAGGAATGTGCGAAGTGACGACTCTCACCCCCGACACACTGTTATTTGTCGAATTGACAAACTCTGGAAGCAGGAAACAAACAAATCCTGTTAGCACCCGGTACCGACAACAAGAAGCCCCACCGGAATGTAGGCGCAGCAGCAGCAGTAGTAGCGGCTCTGCTATAATACCACATACCTGATATCATCAAATTGAGGACGAGCGCCTCGCGCAGCGCGTTCTTCTCGGCTACTCCCCTTGACCATCGGCTTCGCGGCCGAGCTGAGCCATATCATCAGCACCAGGCCGGTGGCCAAGGACGACAGCAAGCTGAGCACCAACGTCGGTCCCGCGACGTGTTCGACCCAACCCATGTTGCTGCTTTTCCAGCGTCGTTGCAGCGGCGTGCTGAAGGTGTGGATTGGTGGCGGCAGGTCAAACTGACGACAACTCTGATAAGTCTCGTGTAGATTGCGGCAAAAGTGTCCGTCCTTGGGATCGTTAGTAACGCCATATATAACTGTCCTCCTTCTGCTCCTTGAGAGTGAGGCAAGAAGTCCAAAAAAGGAAAAACAGAAATGCCATGATATCAAAGTTTCTCCGCTGCTACTCCTCCCAAGGCTCGGGCCTCCCCGTGGAACCGTCACGCCTGGATGATCAACCGGAAGACGGATAGAGTTGAATAGGCATATTGGAGGTTTCACTTGCCAATCTGCCTCGTCGCAAGGGGATCGTGGTCCTCCACTGCAGCAGTTGAGCAGCATTGAAGGTGCAGACGGGGGTGGCTTGGGCTTGTAAGTTGTAACCGCGAAACACGGCGCGAGTCATGACCGCTGTACCAAGCCCCCCTTTGGAAGCCGGGACTCCACGCCGTTACCAGCGTGACGAACCGCACGCAATCGGCCCTCGCTCAATCCGCCAATAGTATTAATAAGACTCGTCGACAATGGCGACGATCCCAAAGTCGAATTCCATCAGAGCTGCATTTTTGGTTCGGCCGGCGGACTTGAAACCGCCCAACGTGATGGGGAAGAGTCGAAAACCCCATATCCAGCACCTGACGAAAAAGTCGTGTTTCTAATTTAACTCATGATCAGCGACAGAACAAAACCATCATAACCGCCCAGAAAGCTTCTACTCGACCGGTCATTCCGAAGACAACTCATCCAAACACTATTGAGGACGGCGAGAGTGTTTTGCACTCGCCTGCCCTTCCTGTGTAAATTGCCAAGCCTGTCCAGATCCGTTCCCCGGATTCTGTATTCAAACAAATATTGCCGCGCGACCTAGATCCGTTGACCAAATCAGACTCCAGAATGATTTCGATCGTCCGAAGATCTCATGCGAAAGACGTCAGTCTGACGCCGGGCTTGGTTTTGTATGGTCATGCTATGCGATTTCGCCTTGGCATGAACGTTTCTCTCTCAACATGTTTCCCTGGGCCATGACTCCATAGCCTTAACTGCACGACATAATATTAGCAACCTCCCAGACTTTAATATAGCGAGCTTCTATTTAAAGTTGCGTTGACCGGGATATGCTGGCTAAGCTTTCTTAGCGGTATGATCCCGAAGTCAGCAGAAATCGGGTTTCGACATTTTCAGATGACGACAGGAATACTAATAGAAGCCCATCCAGAGCAGATAGGAATGTTCGATAATCGACGCGATATTCGCGTTGGCAAGCCGTATGTTAGAAGTAAGTGACGGGTATACCCCATCTTGGTTCGTATGTACAATGCTGGGGACTCAGCCGGGTCCCGATCCTAAGGTCTCGCATCGCCCGTCGATGCTTTCTTAGTCTCCGACCATTTCCTTGAACTCCATAAACACCTCCCCCTCCCCTAAAACAAACATCAACATGCAGTCTCTCGAGGTAATAAAATACCCTTGAAGTGATAAGAATCCGATCTCTCTGGTCAGGTCATTGCGCCGTATGGGGCGCAGGCGGACTTGAGAGCATTGTTGTAGAACAGTGGCTGAGAATTTTTTTTTTTTTTTTAAAAAAATCTCTCGGATTGATTCATTCATGTCGTCATGCCAGTTCTGTTTGTTACTAAGCTCCCTCCTTGGGGGATTTTGTTTTGTGCAAGCCGAACTGCCTATCAGGTGTATGCGGTCTTTAAGTGCCCCCCTCCACGAGCCACGGAACAGATGCTTCAGCATGGCCCCGTCGGGAATATTTCCGTCATTTGTAGCCCCCGAGTGCCCCTGACCCATGCCGAAGCCGTCAATGGGCAATATCAGGATGTCGCCGACCAGCCTAGGCTCCTTTAAACCAGACAGATCCATCAGGTTGGTGATCTGGGGGTCGGCGCGCTGAAGGTGCTCGAAGACGACGTCGGTCCAAGCCGCGGGCCCCGTCGAGTTGACCGTCTCGAAGTTGGTGGGCTGAAGGCGGGCTAGGGTGGTGTTATGCAGACTAGTCAGATCCTGCAACGACCGCACGGCACGGTCGACCATGGCGTGGAACAGGGGTGTCCAGGCGCCGCGGCGATGGTCCACTGGCAGAACTGGAGGTCGTGCGGGATCTCGACCCAGCCCGTGCCGTCCAGCCGGTCAAACTCGATGCCGACGACGACGCGAGCTTCCCGCCGGTACCGCTCCGGCACCCAGAGGTCGACGGGCTTCAGCGAGACCGTGTCGATGTCGGTGTAGACGCCGCCCTCGCGAGACAGCAGTAGGTAGCGCAGGATGTCGGACTTCAGGCCGTGCTGTGTCAGGGAGCGGTAGGTCTCGAGCAGGTCCTTCTCGTTGGCAAAGTGCTGCTCGACGTAGTCGTCGGACCACTGGCGTCCCACCAGGCGGTACTGGTAGCCTGGGTTCATGCCGATCCATGTCGCCGTGTCGCGGAGCTCTGGATTTGCGACATATTGCTCTGCAGCGCCTTCCTGAGGGAAAAAGATCTGCCAAATCTTCTTCGCAACGAGTGAGCCGGCTTGGGGTGGCGGTTTTGCCACTTCTGATTGGTGGTATTGCTGCTGCGTATATGGCGGGTTTGTGACGGGACTGTGGTGATGATACGGGTTGTATAAGAGAAGGCCGGAAACTAGGAGGAGAGAGGCGAAAAGGACTACGGCGCTTCGCGGCCTGCGCCAGACGGGGAGGGAGCGCATTCCCTTGCAGCTGCTTCCACATGTCCATCCGAAGGGACCCGATCGTGGGCTGGTGATGATCCGACCTATTGTTCGTCGGGCGTATCGGGCTGGAAAAAGAAACGAAACAAGTATAATGAGGTAAAACTGCCGAGAGAAAGCAACAGGAGGAATACAAAGAAAAAGAGTTTCTAACGGTGACAGGTAGTTTCGGTGATTAGGGACATATCCTGGATGGCATGGTGACGAGGACCAAACGAAGGCGATCCAGCTTCGCCATGCAAGATGTCGAGGCTTAGCTGGATGAGAATGTCAAGACAATCACAAAGTCAGCATCGATACGACACACGCATATGTGTGCTAGGACAGGGGGGAGGGCACGAGAGGGGATAGGCTCTACCAGGAACCAATCTTGGTTGGGCCTCGGCGACAGCCACTGTGTTGGGTGCGTTGGGATTGGGAAGTCTCGTGTGAGGATGGAAGTGGACGCCGGGGATGGCAAGTTCAGTAGTGGACCTTGGACCCTTATTTTGACCTGGGATGGAGGATGACTCGTATTGATGCCTACATGTACCTACATACTCATTTAGCTACTGTATATGCCACATATGTACTGTACGTCGTATTATGTCTTGGTTATCAGATGATCGCCCTATACGACCTTTTACTGGGCTCGGTCCTCCGATTAAGCGGACGCTGCCCTATTTCGTTGGAGCCGACATGGGTCTATGTTCCTTTGCGCCCAAACGGGCATCGAAGCACCCATAACGAAATTGCACCCAGACCAAAAGTTTGGGGGTGCCTGTCGCGCAGGGAACCGGCAGGAAGGCAGGAGGCCTGCATTTTGGGGCCAAGTAAGTAGGCTTCATCAAATCAATTCGTTTGTCTTATCGCGCGGTTGCCAAAGCGGTCTCGCTTTAAGCTCCAATAATAGGTTACCTAGCATATATACACTTTTCGGGGGCCGTATGATCATCGCAAATTACATGCATGCGAGACTTAACATGAATGTATTACCTGCAGGTTGCGGCACGACACGTCCATGAACCTGCGGTGTTTCCATTGGCAAACCTTCAAGCACGCAGGGAGATCCCCGCTAATCAGATGGATGGCCTTCGCTGAGGAGGGGCGTCGCTGTTGGTCTCAGTACAAGACCGGCAGCAACATGGTAGTACTGTGAGCATCAGTTGGTTCTGACATGATCAACAGCATCTGTGATGAGACAGCTCTCAGGCCCCATCCGTTGCACAAGGGAGAAGGCGGTATGAGCTGGCTGTTACATATAAGCCCAACTTGCTACCAAGACATTGCTCCCACCGACGACCTACTGCTGTGATAACCCGTCGGGGCCCGGGTCTACATCTCCACAGGCCACGGATGGTGGCTGCCCGGGGAACACGGAGCCATGTACGACGGCCGATCGCGTTTCTCCGAATATGCCCTGGAGCGCCGTCGCACGTCCGCTTCTGGCCTTGGCCTTATCAATGTTGGCCAAGATCGGGCGTAACGAGAAGGAACAGACACAATGTAAAGGCGCAAATAATAGCAATTAGATACCATTATTGTTCATATCGTTACGGTCCTTCTGCGCAGCTCGTTGCATGCATGCTTCAATGCTGCAGTTACTGCTACCCCTAAACAGCCCCGAGCCGGCCTGGAACGTCGGTGCGCCCGCTACTTATCCCAGAACTCCTGACATGCGATATCTTCGTAGAATGGGTATCATAAACAATCCTCCTATCGCCGGTCTCCGCAACACCCTAATTTAGTGGTCGTTCATGTGATAATCCCTAGATGCTGGTTCCCCCAGAACAACTCCCGAAGCAAATTTATTCCTAGAATCAGAGTGCCATACCCAGATCGCTCTCTTCACCCCACTGAGGATTGAGAAAGTCATCTAGATTTTGCATCACTTCGGCTACGGCATCAAGTCCCTGGCTTTCCTCTCGCCATGGCGATTGCGGAGTGTCGATCGCAGGCTCATCCTTCTGGCAGCTGCCAACCGGGAGTGCTTCTTCATCCTCCTGAGCTGATGATGTTCTTGGCTCAAGCAAGTTCGAAATGTGGAAAGTATCTGCTTCTCGGAATGCCTCCGCCATAGCACCAACTTCGGGGCTCACTGGCCGCTGTTGGGATTCGCTTGGCAATAGGCGTTCTTGGGTGTCTGCTTTTGACGGATGACCACCGCGGCTCTTCACCGCGTCGAAATGTTTCCAGAAGTGATGATCCGTGTCATCGTCATCTGCCCTTGGTGTTATTGCTGGCGGAGGAGACGCAGGCCGAGGCGCTTGAGGTGACACCGTATTGGCTGAATCCTTCTCTTCGCAGGGCAAAGGGGCAAAAGAGACCCGTAGATTTGACCGTGACCCTTGAGTACCCCATGGGTTGCCGTTCGTTGCGTCAACTAGCACCTGCGTGCTAGGTAGACGGCTTCCTGACAATCTGGGATGCTTATAACCCCGACGCTTGCGTTTTGGCGAGGGTGTATTGAACTTAGCAAACGACTTGACCGACAACTCGGGCTCGGGGGTCTCCTCTCTTCTCTGTGCAGCTTGCGGGGTCTCAAGAGAGCTAGACGATACACGGCCTCGTATGAAGCTGTTGAGTGTGCCGCTAGGCTGGGAAGCAAATGACACATGGCTTCGTACTGAATTACTGGGATTGTCTTCAAGCTGACTTCGTGATGACCATTGAGGGGTGACATTGAGCAGAGACGACACTGGTATCGATCCATAAGGTCTGATGGGCGTCCGAGCGTCAACACCACCCCAAGGACTTTGTTGTTGCGATGGCAATTGTGAAGCTGAGTTTGGCAATGTTCCAAGGTCGGGTCGAGGTACAGCCAAGTTCGTCGCTTGGAACTCATTCTTAACCTCCAAAAGGACGTCGGCATCAACCGTTCCCCATGGGCTCTGTTGGGAGGGCCGCAGCGCGCTCTGATCCAACACAATGGATGAAGGGCCTGACATACTGGTATTGTAGGCAGCGAGGCCTGGTACCTCCTCATCCGGCTCTGTCTTGATATGCAAGATGGTATTTGCAGCGTCTGACTGAGCCTCCATTGACAATAGTTCCTGCTGTGTGCTGTTATCAAGCACTTGCTCGATATTCCCAGCCATGCTCTCAACTGCTTCATTCGAGAAAGGAGACAGAGGTTTCTCTACGGCAGCTGAGAACGAGCAAGTAGGAGAGTGTGTTTCTCGCTCTCCAATACCCCATTCCATCTGCGACAGTGGAATGTGTACTGCTGTTTCTTCCCCGTCAGATTCATGCCTTGGAGAAGCATTGTCTATCATGCCACGCTTTTCGCCTTCTAAAGATATCGGTGAGTTGGTGGACACTGGCTGCTCCACAGATACCTGTCTTGAATCCACAAGTGAGCTGGCCCTCGCAGCCAAAGAAGTCAATAATGGAGCACCTTCGGCATACTTCACCATATCTAATCTTTCCGGCGGATGGAAGAAGCTTGTGTTGTCCAGCTGGCCATCGACACCCATCGCATCAACCACTAGAGTAGTATCTCCATCTACTACAGTACTAGAGAAGGATTCTTTAGAGCAAGTTGCTTTATTCCTGAGAATACCTCCCACGGCTGGCAGCGATTTTGGCTGGTCTGGGTTGGCTATATCTTGGTTCGGGGGAAGGCGGCTTTCAGAATCCTTGCTGTTTGGCCTATCGTCCTGCTCTGTTGAGTGCTTGCATATTGCATCTGCATTCACCGTTGATGGAAGGATAGTCGAAGATGGTGGTGGTAGTGATTCAGCTTTTCGCTGGCCCCCGTTTCCTCGTTGTCAATCACGCTTGGAGTCTTTGTATCGGACTGAGGATCCTCCACGGAGACCGAGATCGAGCTTGCACACTGGGGGAAGATGGTATCAATATCGTCCCTCCGTGTCTGCCGGGCCTTAAACGTCACGGAATCTTGATGATTCTCGGATACCGGTGTTCCCGTCTGTGTAGGTTGCGAAAGAGGAACAGTCGCAGCAGGCTCTGCGGTTACTGGCCTGGTAGCGTCTTTTCGGCTTGGGCGTGTCTTGTAATGGAAACTCTGATCCAGGTGGCTTTCAAAGTTACTGTCTGCCTCCTCCGTGTGGCTATCTCCACTAGCAGTGGCGTTCTCAACCGATTCATGAAACTTATCTGCGGTCTCGAAGTTCGGTAGGTCATCCGTCTGTTCAATATCTCGTATGGGGTACGCAGGCGTGACTTGAGAGCTCCTGAGTGAAGAAAGTTCACTGGAAGTCTCGGAGTAGATGTCGTTACTGGCAGGCAGTCGGTCTGGTACGTTTGCGTCTGATGGAATCAGAGACATGGGGTTCAGATCCTTGGTAGAGGAATGCGGAGCCGGGGATTGTTCCAATCCTGGATAGCTGCTTTCAGCAATCGCTTGGGAGGATCCTTCAACAAATTGAGCCATCCCTTGAGCAGCACCGGATGAATTCGCAACAATGTCCAAATCCGGAAGCGGGGGGCTGTTGGGTCGTATCCGAAGCTTCCTGAGAGACGGCGATTGACGGCGGGCTGGTCTCCCGGACTGGATCGGAGGGAAATGACGGGAGTGGGAGTCATTAGCGCACTTGATGATGGATGGTCCGACTTTGACCGCTTCAACAACTTGCTTTTCAGCCAGTTGTTTTCTGCAGGCCGCTTGTTGGTGACATTGTCGGGAGTTGGCAATTTGGTTTGGGCCGGGGCCCAGAAACTGTCTTTTTCTAGCGCACCCGTCGTTACGTTCTTCGCCCAGCTTTTTATTCGGGACCGCTTATCGGGATCAAGACCGTCGTGATCGTCCAGCTGAAAATCTCGGTTGCTCTCTGGGCTGGGCAAGTGACATTGCATAGACCCCCTAGTATCTGGTGTCGAATTTGCCGTGCCCTCGAGTTTGTGGATGTTTCGTCGTATGGCGGCCTTGACAGCGGGCTTGGTAATGGTCGGTCGCAATGAAGAAGGAGGTAGAGGGCCGTTTTTGGGGAGCCAGGGGTTCTGCCAGCCTGAGGACTTCTCGAAGGGACCCCGCAGGGAGGCCGAAAATAATCGAAGTGGTCTCCCCCTGAGATATTGCCGTCCCTTTTCCTCATATCGTCGTCGCTTCGCAGCCTTGGTGGCATCGTCGAGGCCGTCGTCGGAACCTAGATACAGAACGTCTTCCGGGCTTTGAGGGGCGGCGCAGTGAAGGGGCTCTTCTCGAGGCTGGGCCTGCTCCCACCAATCCATGTCCATGTTGATGTTTTTGTGCAGCACTTTCTCGTTGTCCGACAGTACTGTTCGCAGCTCGGGAAGGTCACACAGAAATGAGTTGGAACACCTCCATGCTCAGCCAAGGTACTCAACACTTTGGCCGCTCTGGTGGACGCAAGAGAGAAGCGGGCGGGGGTTAGAGGCTGTATCAACTTTGGGCCAATGTCACAGTGTTATTTGATGTCAAAGCAAGCAAGCTCCACTGGCAGTTGCATTTTGGGTTGACCAGAGAACGCGGTCCCCGTATCCGAGCACGCGCCTCTCGCGTAAAGTGGTTGGATCCCCCGATTCCCCAATCCCCCCATTTGCAGACTAGCGTAAATCAATCGCCCTCATCCCTCCAGAACATCAGTCGCTAATCGCTGCATGTGCTCCCTTCCAACAGATACGTGCACTAGGCACATGAAGTAAGGGATGCATTGTTTCTATCTTTGTTTCGTCCTTCATGGACAATCGGCAAATATGCGAGGGAACTATTTTGGGCACCACGCGTGCCAATATCTTGTCCACATGGAGGTGTGATTGTCTCGATGTTGAGAAGGTACGTCCGGACAGCTCTACACTGAACAGAATCAATAAATCAGATGGGCCGGATTTCGCTTGTGGTCGCAACTTCCAGAATACACACACACACACCAAGCGACTGAAAAAGATAACATTAGAAACTCGCTCGGTGATGTCAGATCCCACCTACCACGGTATCTACTTACCTACATGTAGCTTTCCAATTCAGTACTGACCCAAAGTACCTAAGCCAAAAACCCTCTATATCTGCTACATCCATGAAGTATGGAGTACCCGGTAGGCTGAACTCCCAGTTTTCGGAGAGAAAAAGCACGCTTGGCTGAGCTCGCTAGGCTTGTCGCCGTAGCAACCGGCACGCAGGACCAGCCCAGATCGGCAACCGGTTGTTGATTTGGTCGCAACATGGTCCATTCTCAAATCGCGTCTTGGGTGCTTTGCTTTATCTGTGGGCATGCGACAGCAAGAGCCGCATCACATCACTCAATGATAATAATACTACTATCCTACCCTACCTCCCGGCATCTTGAATGGACTTCTTATAGGCCCGAATTTATCTCCCCATTGATCGATCATTCATTATAGGTATTGCCGGCTACTTCGAGCCCGAATTTTTCGGTGCACCCATCCATCATACGTACATGTAATTACCGAGCAATCACACTACCCACACACGCGTACCTCCATAAACAACAGCCCGTCACCAAACCCCCTCCTCCCCGGTCTGGGATTCCCCAGCGCAAACAATCTGCTGTAGCATTTGCTTGTCCTGTTTATTTGCTCTGTATGGGGACGTTCTGAACGCCCAAGGCGCAATCTGTAATTTTGTTACTGGGCTTGGGTCATTCACAATGGCTCACGCTTGGCTCGATTCCTTATCAGAGGACTGGGTCTCCGAACCCAGATCCGACAATTCGCAAGCTCAGCTGTCGCCTTTTCCCTCACAACCCAATTCGAGGCAAACCAGCACGCGGGGCTCGACAACGCGACTACCACCCCCCAGCTTGGTCTCCCGAAAGTCGCAGCCAACAACCTACGATAGTAGCTTGAATGTATTAGCCGAAAGGAGCCAGAACGACATCAACATCCAATCGTCACAACGCGGGCTTGCCGGCTTGGCACAAATCACGAAAACAAATCAGCGAGGCCGCCGATTGAGCCATTCGAATTCCGAATCTACTGCTGCATCGGTAGTGCACAACAGCAATAACAACACGGTACACAAGTCGCAAAGCGCGTCTCCTACCAAAGACACAGATTCGATACCCGAGTGGCGGAGACGGTTGTTGCATGGCGAAATGTCATATGGCGAAACCAAGGACTTGTTCAGCTCAGCCGCCAACGGATTGGAAAACATCTTTCGCCCGCCCACCGAGGACCAGACAGACGAGGACAAGGCCGATGAACAGGCCGAGGGATATACAATGAACGACATAACCCTCCCTTCTAGTCCGCCACCCTACTTGCGACACCGTCACCAACGTTCGGTGGATGATTCCCAAGGGGGTTTGCAGGAAGACAGTGCAGAACTCTCCGAAATCCGGCCTGAGCCGCAAAAGAAGAGCATCACTTTCGCATTAAATATCGATGACTCCAACAAAGCTGGTCGCGCGGACAGTTCCAAAACAGAAGGAAATGTACAAAGTCAAAACACAAACGCGATGGGTGTTTCCGGCGACCTTTCAACCACGCCACCGAGCCCTGACAGTCACTTAGACGCGTCGCGCAAAGTGAGCGCGAAGAGCGCTGGAGGCAAGAGTGACGGCCGCAATGAGAGCTTCAGTCCTATATTACTCTCGCCAAAGAAGAACGAGGACGGCAGGGTCAGCTTTGCGCCCATGGAGCTGTCTTCCGAACAGCTCAAAAGACGTCTCCGTAGACTGCGCCAAAACCAAATGATTCTTGACTCGGATCCGAGCAGTCAGATGGACCAGCAATCTGCTACTGGAGCCAGTGCTGCTCTGGAAACAGATACCACTGAGGACTACGCGAAGAAAGGCGGCTATCTCAACGTTCGGAGAGGAGGGCGCTCAGCGGAGGGCTCCTTCAAGAGCCGACCATTGAGCCCGCCGGTACATACGGATTCATCTGAAATGCTTCCAGAGTCTTCTCTGCAGGCAAGCACCCCGAAACAGTTCCCGACTGTGCGTACAGATCGGTTGGCATCAGTCGAAGAGAAGCAGCAATCATTTTCGTCCAAAAGCACCGAGATGCCGCCTCCTCCGAAACCAAGTCTGGAAAAGCCGGCTCCACGTCAACCCATTAGTGGCAGTCCCTTGAAACTCTTCGGGCCGTATGATACCTTCACAAATCAAACTCTTCTACGACGAATCAGTCAGTTTGAAGATCCCATGACCGAGAGTCCATCCCGTTCGATGGAAGAATCAGTAATCGCATCGCCTGGTGTATCCCCTTCCAAGTCCAATTTCAATCGAGGCTTCGGACCTACTTCAAGTCCCCGGAGGCCGCAAACAGCTGAAAGAAAACCATGGTTAGAGACCTATGAAAGGCTCAATCAATTCGGTTCAGGTGCTCTTGACGGGTACTCCTTCAACGAGGAGATTTCTTTGGCTGACCCGGAGTATTCAACGTTGACTGACAAGGAGAACGTCGCCCCCGAGAGCAGCCCACTACCCCCGAGTCGCCCTATCAAGTTTGACCTGAGCCAACACTCCACTGTATCAGAGACGGACTCGTTGATGGTGGGCCGCCGGCGAAACAAGTCCAGTACCACAACAGAAAGCTCGAAGTATGGGAAGCTTGCTCTGAGAACTGATATGCCGATGCAGGCTCAGGGCCCGAACAATATGATGACTCCAAAACGGGACGGCTCGGAAAGTAAGCGGCCGCGGACCTCGCCTTCAAAAGATCCCACTCCGAAGAGACGAAGAACATTGCATAAGTCAGATGTTGCTTACGGCTTGGAGGAGCGTAATGATGCCGTGGTCCCGGTGCAGGCCTCTCACAATACCATGCAGCATGCCATAGCAGGTAGGCAATATGGCTCTTACTCGGACGACTTGCGACCAACCAACCCTGCACTCCTAATGGCAAAGCAATTCGAGCGGCCTCGTACACCCACGCCCAGCCAGAGGTCTTCAATACAACGAGAGAGAGAGCCACTGGCGGATATTCCGTACGGGACGGTCGATGGCTCGGTTGATGAATCTGATGTTTCTATTCAAGACTCCGCTGCCGATGGCTCTCGAAAAACGTCTATGAAAACCCAGGATTTTCTGAACGAGGCTGAGAAGATAATGGCCATGATCCGTAGCAGAGCGCGGCCACAGAATGGACTCGCGAGTGTGGAGGAATCGGAGTCGGATAGTGCACAGCAAGGGGAGTCGATGCTCACGGGTACCGACGAGTCGTCGTACGAAGATTCGACAAGAGAGCCATTCTCCAGGCCACCAAGTCGAGAGGGTCGGCCCGAAGTCTCCCGCATGGCCATCCGGCAGGATGACCCCGAGTTGATGGACAAGCTTCGACAATATGAAGAAAGAAGCGACATGGGTGATCTTGCCACCTACTCTTTGCGGTCCATAGGAATGGCAAAAGAAGCCGTGGAACAAGACAAACGGATCAAGGAAGAAATCCAACGAAGCCTTCGTTCGAATGAATCTCGCCAGAGTAGTTTCGGGCACGAGAATGTCGTTAGCGATATGCCTAACGTCAGAATCTCACGCAACCCGGATGCCCCTGCGAACGGAGCGAGCAGTGAATTCCCCACGCAAGACACTCGTTCCTCTTTTGGGTCGTCGGGTCGCTCTGGGCGAACTGGATCTTCTAGAGGCTCGGATTCGAGGAGGCTAATCGCACCGGATGTGGTGAGTCAGCTGATTGGTGATCAGGTTGGCAACATGGTTTTGGATAAAGAGAAGAATGTCTGGACAAAAGTCAAGACACCCCGGCCCCAAACGCGAGTTCTGAACTTTCTCCCGTCGGAAGATAGCGAAGACGACCCGTTTGCCAGCATCCCCGACCTCTCAGTGGACGAGACCAGAGAGAGGCTCAATCTGAAGCTCAAGACAGCACCGCTCGAGGACTTGAACGAATTCGTTAGAGAAGATTTTGTTCCTCCTCCGTCGTGTGGAAAGACTTCGACCAAGACTAGGGGGAAGCTTAGAGGTTGAGAATATGATGAGCCATAAGACGGAAGCATTCTCAAAACTGAAGCCGGCAGTGGCGGAGACAGCAATCGACGCCGAAGACGTTGAGCACGAAATAACACTTCTCGAGGATAGGATCGCGAATTCCCCCCATCGACGGAAAAACCTGACCATCACATTTTCTTCTCCGATTGCGTCCATCATCCAGGATCATCTGCCGCAGCACGCAACTGATGATAGCAGCACGGAAGACAGCTTCAGCACTGGTGATAGGTCTGTCGGAAGTGTTGCTACGGATTCAATGAGGCGCGGTCGCCGTCCGAATTTCGCACCTACGGTGACCACGCGTTCCACTTCATCGAGATCCAGAAGCCGGTCCCAGAATGCGAAAACCAATGCCTCGTTCAAGTCGCAACCCTTTTTCCCTCGCCCAATTTCCCGCATTGAAGAACAAGACGAAGACACCGTCTACGATGAGCACGATGCATCCGAGCAAAAGCAACTGAGTATTCTCGGCGAATCCAGCTTGGTGGCTCCTGAAGAAGACGACGACAAGCACAACAAGAGCGTCAGCTTCATCATTACTACACCTGCCCCTAACACGAGACGTTTCCCTGGGCAGTCTGCTACGCCTGTGATTGCTCGGCATGTCGGCACCCTTTCTCTTAGCCCGTTGTCCGAGTTTACAATGAACCATGGGGATCAATCCCTTGGTCTGGAGGTCAGCTACGTGGTAGGCGAGGATTACCTCGTCACTGGCAACAGACCGAACAAGGTTCTGTCGCAGGCGATCCGAACGCTGGTCGAGAAAATCACCGAGGTTGAGCCATTCGAACCCGATTGGGACTCCATGCAAGAGCTGGATGTTAGCAGCAAGCAGTTGCAAAGTCTACACAAATTGGACGAATTCTGTGGTCAAGTCGTAACCCTCGACGCCTCGGACAACTCGATCTGCCATCTTGACGGAGTACCCCGGGGTGTCCGAAATCTGAAGATGGCCAACAACTGTCTTTCGGGGCTGACGGCCTGGGGTCATTTGATGAATCTGCAGTACATCGATATCTCCAACAACGAGATTGACAGTCTGTACGCATTCAAGGATCTGGTACATCTGCGCAACCTTCGTGCGGACAACAACCACATCACTAGTCTGGAGGGTATCAAGTTCCACGACAGTTTACAGGTGCTTCGGGTCCGCGGCAACCTGATCGAGCATGTCAACATGGACGGTGCCAGAATGGACCGGCTCACTGAACTCGACCTGCAAGGCAACCAAATTACTTCAGTCAAACACCTGGACCAGCTGCCTGCCCTGTCGACGCTGAATCTCGACAACAACCGACTCCAGTCCTTTGCTGCGTCCGATGACCAAGTCATGACTGGACTGAAGTACCTGAAGCTTTCAGACAATCTCCTGGAGTCTCTCAACATGGCGGGTTTCCCTGGTATTCGGATGGTGCATGCAGACCGCAACCGTCTTACGAAGCTGACTGGGTTTGCCCGTGCTCGTCGCCTGGACAGCCTGTCTCTACGTGAGCAAAAGGGAGGATCGGCCCTCGACATGGCATTCCTGGCCCAGATCTACGAGGTCCGCAAGCTGTTCTTGTCGGGCAACCTGCTCACGGCGTTCAATCCCAAGGTCGACTTCCTCAACTTGCAGCTGCTCGAGATGGCCAACTGCGGCCTCGAGTCGCTGTCCAAGAACCTGGGCCAGCTGATGCCCAACCTCCGCACACTGAACCTCAACTTCAACGCCCTCGAGGATCTCTCAGCGCTGCGCTACATCCCCCGCCTCAAGAAGCTGCTTGTGGCCGGCAACCGCCTGGCCGACATCAACACCGTGGCCACCATCTTGGCCGAGTTCCCCCATCTCAGCAAGCTGGACCTCCGGGACAACGTGACCACGCTGGGCTTCTACCTGCCCAACCACAGCCAACAGTTGCTCGTGTCGATGGAGAACGAGACCGCCGAGCAGCCCGATCCCTTTACCCTGCCCGACGCCAACCGGGAGCGGGATACCGCCTACGCGGCCAGGCTGGATATGGGCACCAAGAAGCGTCGCCGCCTCCACGAGCTGGCCATTACACAGTCGTGCGGGCGCCTCAAGATGCTCGACGGTCTGGTCTTGCAGAGGCACGAGGTCATGAAGAAGGACGATGTCTGGACCGCCCTGGCCGCGTGCGGGGCCATTGCAGAGCCCAAGAAAGCAACTGTCTAATTTTGAAGAAGTAATACCTCAACCAACGGCGTGGCGTGGTTCCAAGGAACCACCCACCCATCTCACGAAGTTATGTATTTGGCGAGCTACCTGCCTCCTTTACTGGTAGTAGAAGAAGCCCGGAACAAGTTGGCGAAATCACTGGAAAGGGGAACAAAGGAGTTTGCGTGTCGAATTTGCTGTTTAATGGGCGAAAAAGCACACAGCTAAAGTGTATGAGTACTTGGTAAAGATTTAGGGGAAGGCGTTTTGCGATTATCTGTTTTTTCTTCTTCTCGACCATGGCATTACGGGCCCGGATCGGTCCGAAGTGGTTTCCATACACAAAAAAGGGGGAAGAGGGAGTTCAAACAAACAGTCCTTCGGGGGCGTTATTTTTTGGCTTGGGTGCTTGTATTGGTTACTATTCTGCTTATAGGACTAGATAACATGCGTTTGGGATGGCATATAATGACGCTATTAATAATGAGAAGATGACGACACCAACACACATACTTCGTTTGCGTCTGTTCTTTGCTTGAGTGACAGTCCCATGAATGTTCACATAGCCGACCACAAGCTGGCTGATGCTCATCTCAAGGTAATAATACACACATCACATCACAAGTGGAAAGAATATTACAGGTCAAGTAATGTGTAGCATCTATACAGAGGAGAAAAGTTTGCCGCTATATTAATAATGCACGAGTTAACTCCGTTAATATGCCAAACTTATCTATCAGCGGTGCGTCCGCGATGCTAACAGAGTGCCACCAAGTGTTCCGCCCCCGGGTGCCCATGTGATTTTGGTCTCTGCCGCGAAGCCGCGAGGAGAAGAAGAAGAAGAAGCTGCCCGCTTCAATGCAATAAGAGAGAGATGAACAGGGAGATATATTGTCCTGGTAGTCGGGATCATGTTGCCACAACCCGCCACGACGCCCCTTCAAAACAAGACCACAAACACAACACGAAACACCTCAGCTGTTTGCTTGCTGCCCACGTAACCGCGTATCTCATCCCATCATTCAACCTGACCGTTATCAGATGCGTGCTAAACCTATCAATCCGTCGACGTATAAAATAAAAATTCCAGTTCTGTTGTACGTGCTCTATCTCTTCGAGAGCAAGCCAGCTATTGTGGCATGGGAAAATGGAAAGAGTGAAGACTGCAAAAGTCAGGTCGTAGCTGGGCCAGATATTCACTCAGCGTGCATCACAACCTTCTTAGCAGTCTCCGTGCTGCCGACACTAGTCTGCGTATCTCTCCGCTTGATATGCGTATTGGATCTGCTCAGAGGTTGGCTGGTCGGGTCTTGGCTCGTTCCCCTTCTCCTTGGTTTGATCATGAGGACGCCCTCGTCGCTATCGCTGTCGTCGTCATCGACACATTGCGAGGAGAATACCGAAGAAGACCGCATATGGGTCGAGTTGGCCATTCGCAGATGAAAAGCATGCTCGTCCTCGAGGGTCTCGAGAGGGAACCCGGCCATTGGTTCTTTAGGCATTGCCGGAGGCGTGAGCGAGTCCGTCGTGTCAATAAGCGAAGGTCGGTTCACAGAGCCTGGTCGGAGCAAGAAGTCACCCTCAGCGTCCGCCGAAACCGAACTGGCTCCACTCAGCAGAGCAGGGAGCGAAGGGTCAGATCGGTAAATGGGCGAGTCACTTTTGCGAACCGGACTCGCCGCTTCGCTGGGGCTAGTCAACGGGGTGGCCATGTTGCCATAAGAAGAGCTCGTGGTGACCACCGTTCCGGCAGTGTCTGATCTGGACGGAGGCAACGGCTTTCCCATTCTTGTCTCGTCATCGGGCGATGGGGGGCACGATGGAGGGCATGGCACCCAAGCAGGATTGACATCCTGTTGAGATGCTTGCAACTGTTGCCGCCTTACTTGCTCTTCGTGTTCACGATGTTGGCGGCGTTGCATCTGCTCTTGTGCTCGAGCAAAGGATTCGGGGGTTGAAGCTTTGTAGATTCGCTGAGGCGGCGTCTTTGCATCCATCTGAAGTACTTTTTGCGACGTCAGTGGCCGGTGGTCTAAACAGGCGGCTACAAACGATGGTCTCTCGTAGAGGTTGGAGTCGGACCCGGATGCGACGTGATGGTAGGTTCGGATGGCTTTCGGCGAATAGAACATGGGTGACGACGTTGGGGGTCTCCGTTGTGAGTGCTGGGGTCGGTCATGCGGAGGTGTGTAGGACGTTTTGGGGATTCAACATTGCCCGGTGCTATGGCAGTGCTCAAAGACACCTTTGCTTCTGCTCGCTTGTCCTCCCTTGCGAATAGACCGCGGTCGACTGAGCGTGACCGTGAGGAGTCGTCGAGCGATTCCATGTCACGGGACTTTCGTAGAGCCGCAAGGGGGTCGTCGTGACATGAGGTACTAACCGCAGGGGTGGCTGGTGTCGTTTGCGATTCACGTCCCGCGGCAGTGAGCACAAGAAACTGGCTGTTTACCGAGCGTGCGCGTATGTGTGACGGTGAAAAAGTCTTCCCGGGCGAAGTAGTCTTCCTCGAGGGCGACCGATTTGCGGCATCTGGGCTTGCGTTAAAATTGCTGTGGGATCCGGTTGCTTGGCCTTTAAGATCTCCGCCTACCGAACTCGAGTGTGCTTGACTGTGCTTGAGAGCATTGCGATCCTCCTGATCATCGACAGGAGGGGATGCTTGTGGACTAGCCGTAACACTTTGGGAAAGGGGGTGCTCGTGATGTCCCGCTGGTTCTTTGGAACTCACAAAATAGTCATCGCCGCGGAGACTCTTACGGCGACTGTCCCGAAAATGGGGTGAAGCTGCAGCCGTTGGTGGGCTATCGCCAGCAGAACTGGCAGCACTGCTGGTTGCCCGTCTCCTGGTTACTGTAGCGTCTGGGCGGTGAGAGGGCATGACTTTGCCCACGGCTTTCTTCATGACCGATCGGGCACGCTCCAGGAAAGTCAGAGGCACGACGGCCCGAGAGACTTCGCGCTCGTCCACCTGAATCTTACGGCCAGCAGTCCGTCGTGAAGGATCTGTGTCGTCGAGCCAACCGAGAAGATTATCAATGCCTTGCACGACCCAGGGATGCCGCTTCACTTCCCGCAATCTAATGCGCTTCTCGGGGTTCTTGATGAGCATGCGCGACAGCAGATCGTAAAGGAGGTCGTCGATCTCTTCATACGCAAACTCGCAATCATCCCGGTACGGCGCATTGTTAACGCGGTGATAGAGTGATGTCGTAGTCGGAGATGTCAGAGGATCAACGGGCTTTAGGCGTCGTCGCGGGATGTAGACATCATCGGTTGCTATCTTCCTGAACATTTGAAATTCGTCCTCGGCCATGAACGGTATGCGGGCGAAAATCAAACAGTATAGCGTGACCCCAAGGACCACACGTCAATCTGCTCTGATATTTTCGGCTGCTCACATTCGACATCGGTATAACACAGCTCGGGTGCAAAGAAAGCGGGCGTGCCAACCGTCTTTGCAAGCTCGAGGTCGTCGTCGAAATCGCGTGCTTCGGATTCCGACACAAACTCGTCCATCTCTCCATCACGGATAGGTCGACCGAAATACGAAACTCCGAAGTCGGAAATCTTCACTCGATGGTCCTTGGTCCACAAAAGATTTGCTGGCTTGATATCACGATGCACAATTCCCTCGTAGTGCAAATACTCCAAGCCCAGAACAGTGTCCCGGAAAGTAGCGCGGGCAGCTTCGATCGTGAAGCAAGGCACGTACGAGTAATCGTCTGCAAAAGGGTCATGCGGTTGAGTGTTGAAGTCGACCGAGGACATGTGAGAGATGATCGAATCGGCCATACTGGGGGACCGGCCACGGAACATCGCTTCTTCGGCGGCATAGGGGCCGTACATTGTGCCCTCGAGAGCGGTCACGGAGCATGGTCGTGAATGAGTGGCCCCAGGTGTTTCCATATCACTCGAGTAGTCGGCACCAACAGATGACAGATCGGTCTCGGAGGGAATAGGTGTAACAGCGCGGGACGTTGACCTCGATCCATGTGGCGAAGCAGAGAAGAAGTTCCATTCCCCGGCAGAGGAACCTTGTACAGCATCTCTGGATAGCACGCGCGGCAGGGATGACGGGTCTCCTCCTTCGCTGGCCGCGCCGTACTCGATGCTCCAGAAATCCTCAGGCCCTCTTTGTTGTTGCTTTTGCTGCATCCTCGCCCGCTTGAGCTCGGTCACGGCATGTTTGCGCTCGAGGATTTGAACGTAAGCTTCCTCCTCCTCGGTGCTCATCTCGCCGCTCATTTCTTTCTCGATGCGTCTCCTTTCCCAGTTGCATATCGAGGGTATGCCCTTCTTACGCCAGACCACCTCACCGAGCTCGACATGTTCAAGGACCATGTAGATTTTCTTAAGTTCGGGGTCGTCGATGATCTCGAGTAGCGCAACAACATTGGGGTGTCGAATCTTTTTGAGGATGGCGATCTCTTTCTTCGTTTTGTCCTGGGGAGACAGTGCCATGACCTTGCCCAAGCGTCGCTTCTTGGAGAAGCGAGCCACGATCTTGATGGCGACATTTTCGCCGTTCTCGAGGTTTCGTGCGAGTTTGACTTTGCCGTGGACTCCACGGCCGATCTCCTCGATGACTTCATACTGGTTGATGATCTTGCGGCCGGTCATCGAGTCGAGGTCTACCAAAGCCTTGTGGGTCCTAGATGACTCTCAGCCACTCCATTCCAAACATCCGGGGGCACCACGCAATACTCACTCTCGGACCCGATGGTTTTGCAAGGGGTGTAGATAGGGACTGTTCATCGCAACCGGGGTGGAGGCATCGGACGCCGAATGGGTTGGGAAGTTAAGGGCGGGGCGCGGGTTATTGGGACTGAAGAGGCCTGGCGACGAGACGGGGTGCTGCTCGCAGTCCGGGAGGGGACTTGGGATTGCGAAGGGAATTCGGTCTTTATGTTTTGAAGGGGCTGTTGCCCCGGTCGGGAAGTTGATTGCGGCTCCATTGCGGTGCGGTAAGTATTCGGCGGCGTCGTCGTCGAATCGTTCTGTCTCGGGTGGTGAATTGTGTGGGTGCAGCCGTCATGCTGAAGGGTCATCGAATCATGGTAAGATTTTCTCGGGGAAAAGGTATTAGTGTTTGGAAATCGCCTGGTTCTGTGGTTGCGTGGGAGAAACGGGTTGGTTGTTGTTTCGAGGGCGGGAGGCGGGCGAAATGGTTATGTTGTCGAAGATGGATAGCGATTTCCCCCCTCCTCCTCAGGACGTCATTATTGGCAGTCAGGGCGGATTAATAAGTCGAATTTGGAAGAAAAAAAGGGTCGAAGCCTGGAAAGGAAGGGTCAAAAAGAAGTAGAAGAAACCAAAGTTATAGCGCCGGTAGAGAAAGTTAGTAGTTGAGAAGAATGGAAAGGCCGAAGTTTGGAAAACTTGTGAATATCGACTGAATCAGAATTTGGGCGGGAGTTTGTGAACAGAGGACCAAATCTTTGTTGGCAGCGAAGACGGACGGTCGAGAGTGGCAGGCGAGCGTGGGAGGAGAGCGTTAAGAGTGAGTGCGTGAGTGAGAGTGCGAGCAGGCGGGCGGGCAAGTGGGTAAAGTGGGCTTGGAAGACGGGCCAAGAGTGGTCAGGACTGGTCAGGACTGGTCAGGACTGGCTCGACTGGACAGGCGGTAGGTCGGCACGGATCTGATTTGAAAGAACCTTAGGGGGGGTCAGGGAATCGATCAATGCATGGGTCCTGGTCGTCTTGGGTGTGGTCCCTCTTGGGTCCCTCTTGGTCCCTCTTGGTCCCCTCTGCTGCTGCAGTGCTGCTTGCTGCTGCTGGATGGAACCAGCCCACCATGTACGTACATGTTGGAAGGGTGCACTACTTTTTGGGGGCTTGGGCTTTCAGGCTGGTGGGCAGAGGCTAGGCAGGCCTAGAAAGAAAAAAAATGTACATGGCTTCTCATACTGGCACGTACCCTCCCGCCCTACCTACCTACCTACCTTACCTACTACTCCCTCCCCCTACCTCCTGTCACCCGTCTATGTCTCTTCCTGAACATGGTCTCATACATTGGTACATGTCTAGCTGTCCTCGAGTAGGTTGCAAAGAAAAGAAGCCGGGTGCGTATTCATCATAATACTGCAGATACGTACATGATCATTAAACGCAATCCGCCTGTAAGGAATAGTACATGCGTCCGAGTATCCCAAGGGGACGGAGTAGGTTAGGTACCTGCTAGGACGATTGATCCCCTAGCACCTTAGGTAGGTTGGGCCACCACAATAAAGAAGGGGTTGCAGCAATATGTAGGTATCGTTCGTTGTGTGTTGCTCGGTGGGCTTTGTATGGAATTATGGAACGATCAACAGAAAAAACAATCGATTTATATATTGTACAGTATACACAGCACAGTAGCAGCCCGGCTCTCTCTGTCTCTCTCCATATATTTCGGTTGGCATACATATGTACGAACGGCAGAGTGCCAAAAAGTAGGGGACGACGAAGCCGCAGGGGGTTACGTGATGCTTATGTATGTACGTACATGCATGTACATACTTCTCAAGAACTTACGTACCACTGGCACTGGAGAAGCGGGTAGGACTGGAGGTGAGTGCCTGTGGGAAAGCATTCGTAGCCGTCTCCTATTAAAATCTTGTTTTTCCTTTTTCTTCCTTCTGCCGAACATTCGGGACATTATATTGGAATGATACAGTACATTCTTGAAATCGAGCAGAGATGATGGATCCTGGCGCTGGTGGGTGGGCATCCTGGCCATCCATCCTGGGGTGGAGTTCCTCTGGGCGACCCAGCTTGCCAAGCCCTGTTTCTCCTCTTCCATCTTGTATTTGTGGCCGCCCGATGGATAACGAATATTGGATCTGCTTAACCAGCGGACATGACGATACTGTACAGGAGAGAATCCGACAGCTTGCTTGTTGGATTGGCTAGCAGCGGTTCCTATAAACTTCTGATATGGAGAATTTGTCCAGGCGGCTGTCCAGGCGGTAAAAACTCTATTATGAATGCCATTACGGACTCCCACCATTGCCCAGGCGATAGGACACCGGATATTGCCAATCCGCTCTGGGCGCGATCGCCAGATCTCATCAGAGAGCGGGAAACATGCCCAATGATGAGGAAGTCGCACGCGATGAAGAGCACACTAGGTATGCATTTAGCAAACGTGTTCTCTTATTACTATCACATATGTACGTAACATCCTTATCTAAAGTCCATTGCTTACTGTGTGGTTGGTATGTAGTCATGCACGTGTGTAGGTAGTTGAAGATGAGGCTCAGATCGCAAAACCAGCATACATTGTAGATGGATGTACAAACTAGTCGACTCGATAAGCCCAACATTCGTGCGGCTCACACAACACTGTGGGCCTTTTTCCCTGGACCAAGTTCGTGATGAGCCGCTACACACTAGAACGTTCGAGGGGCCGCATTGGGGATTGCAACCAAAAGGAAGAAGGGAAAAGAAGGGAAAACCTCTGACTATACTTCTCAATACTGTTATCAACTGACTCGAATTCGATGATATTCGATCTGCGTTCAATCAAGACCAGGGTGACGTCTTTCAGAACGCGCATAATCGAACTTGCTACTAGACCCCCGGTCTGGGTTAGGTGCGCAGAACGACTGGGTCCCTGACGAGAGGAGAACCATCCTGAGATTTCGATGCCGTGCTGCGTTGATGGCCATACTCCATGATTGGTGTGTTTTGGCAGGGAGTTAGGGGGAGACAGACAGGGCAGGGGGCCAGGACTATACGACGGTCAGGCCTCAGGACTGCCCAGGGACAGACAGCACTAATTGCATGGTAGCAGAGCAGGGGTTGCGCTGCCTTGGCTGTCTCTATCTGCGTATCTACCTGACTCTCCTGACTGACTGGAGAGGACATCCATTCGTCCACAGAATGATGTATGTAGGCGTTCGAATTGATTCGATTGGACCTGGCGGGCTGGCTGGCCGGGGCCGGCTCGCTCGCATGTGGCTGTTATTCCAATGCAGTTCTTGTTTGTGTCTGGCTGGGTCTGGGTCAAGTGTGTGGTCGTATACAGCATGCCGCTCCGGCTCATGCATGACTTGGCACCCGGAAACTTGCAATTTGAGCAACAAAACATTCATCAGCAAACGGCGGCGGCGGCCACCACGGCTCAAGTGTCTTCTCTCCCTACGTTATGCATTGCAGTGCAGTGCAGTGCAGTGTAGCGCTGCAGGCTAAGCACGGAAGTAAGAAAATAAAGACTCAGAGAAATTTCGCATAGCCATGCAGCTCGCGACGGCGGCGCCGCGGTCCGGCCACCTATCATTGATCAGATCAAAACATTCGATCGATTGCCCACTCTGTTTTGCCTTTGCAGAAACGCCAGGTACCGGATGTCTATATCGACCATATATACCGTCCATCGTAAGATACCACTCTTGGCCCCACGTAGCAACATCGCCTCTTCCATCCCTCTCAACCCGGGGTGAGATAAGGAACCAACCACAAGAAGGTTATTCACTCTGTCGTCGCCAACGACGACGGATTATGTTGGTTAAAACAGCGATCGGTCGTACGACATGATAACAATACGACGGTTACAGCACTCGGCTGCAGTTGCATGTGTATGCTATCAAGGTCTCCTCCCCTACCTAGGCGTTTCTTTTCTTGTGTAAGTCGGCCGATCGGTGGTGGTAGGAAATGGAGCGGCTCAACTGGGAGCAAGGTGTGGCACTTCATTGGAGGGACTGGGCGGTGCTACTGCAAGTGCCAACTCTGTCTTTCTTGTTCCTGCGCTCCGAGGCGTAGGTATCCGTACGTAGTGGTGATTTTATTACTGACTCGTCACATTCTGTGGCCCATCACTTCCATGCCATGGAAGTGCTCGATGTTTCTGCCGGGAGCTGGGGGCAAGTCAAATCGCACCAATTGATATCAGATCGGGGATAACTGTCTGGCTCTTGTAAGGATCCAGGAATACTCATAGCGAAGGGAGGTATACCGAATACCTCCATCATGCATACTCGTTCAACTGCTCACTCGGTGATCAATGCCTGCTTGGATCTCGGACGAAAGCTATGACTCGATGACGCTCCGTCCACCGTCGGCCAAGTACACGCTTGTAGCACACCCTGCTACCCTGGGCATCACTACACTCTACAATCAGGCAGGGTTAATCTGCTGATCGACAACAAGAGCCTTGGGCTCCGAGAGACTGAGAGAGCGCGAGGGAGAAATCGCGGGCTAGGCAGGCTGGCCCGGAGTGCAGCGATCTTGGCAGATTGGGTTAGGACGGCGGGCGGGCGGACTGGCCGATTTGTTAACTACTGTAAGTCAAAAGAGCCTGGTGATAGCGACTATATTCTCCTGGCTGGTGAGGGTTGTATGTAGTTCATGACACACTTGTCAACCCCGACCCCAAGCCAGCGACGCGATTTGGCCCGGACATGAAGCGCGCGCCACCAATTGGATGTACGCGCGAAAAAGAAAAGAAAAAAAAGTCCCGCTGATGCCCGGGTTTGTTTCGTAGCGGGGTGCAACATTCTGGGGTTGAAAGATGTTGTTGAAGAAACGGCCACACAACCACACCAAAGCCGCAACTGCGAATGAGGTTCGTCCAGATGTACAGTACCACATATCAATACGCACACACACGTGCAGAGGAGCAAAAGTACAACTGCGATATGATATCAGAGCGTACCGAGGCAAGTGTCCTTGTTAGTAAATGGCATTGTGAGATTTCCATTGAGTTAGCTAGCATGTGGTGGTTCGAAGGGACAGGAAAGTGTTGGTCGGGTTGGGTACCATTCCCTACCTCACGCCTATCCATTAATGGATAAGACTTGTTAACCTGCTGCATCCCGAGAGATGCGATTAGGGGTTCATAGGTTGACTGGGTCTTCTCTCACGAACGTCTGGTTCATGAGAGGGCCACGACACGACACTCCATTCCGCAGCCAATAGAGGCGATTGCGGGGTGGCGCCGGGTCTCCCTTTCCCCCTTCTCCTCCGACTCTGCGCATTACTCCTGTCCAAAACTCACGATGCATCAATAATAGGCTTGCGATCGAGGAAACTGGGTGGTGGACCGTGGTCTAGACCGTCGAGAGGAGGTACCCCGGTATACCGAAAGCAGACGAGGCACCGCTTACCATGGGCAGATGGGGTCAGATTCCGGGTATGGCCGCATTATCGTGAAGCCCGCCCCGCCAAGACCTTTTCTTTTCTTTTTTTTTTTTTTCCCTTTTTTTTCCCTCCATCTGTCCCCCCTTCCCCCCATCGAACATGAGCGCATCGTCACTTCTGAGGGCCAGCCCAGCCCAGGCAGACCCCGTTTACCCAAAGAGGGAACTTGTCGCGCCCCCTCTAGTCCGCAGCCAATGAGCCGAAGACCGGACACATCTGGTGCTGAGGGGCCGGAAATCTATCGATATGTCGGCATGTACTGTATAGTATAGCCATGCACCAACGACGGAGCAATCAAGCGCAAAAGCACGTTGGCCCACTTCTCTGCGAACAACATGACAGGCAATAACAAAAGTCCGGGGTTGATGATGATGATGACAACAATGATGACAGGCCGCCGCCGCTGTTGCCCTCTGGGTGAATTCAGGAACAGTTGCGGAGGGGGGGGCGTAAGCGCATGGCACAGGGATGTGAGAGGTACGGCTAGTAGCAGCCAGAACGCTATACCCGAAGCTGCTCCAGCTGCATGTCGGCCTAAACCCAGTCCATCCAAGTCTCTGGGGATCAACGACACCAAAAGTGGCCATCCAGCACTAGTCGTAGTCCCATCACACCCAATTGCTGATTAGATCTTACTCCACGGAGATGACTTCAATAATCCTCCTCCTCCTTCCTCTACAGACGACCATATGCAGCCTCATATCGGCCTGCCTGACTACCTACATATTCTATAACGACGTGAGAACTAGCGATTGCCACGCTACCGCGTATGGCAGCTGACGAATCGCACGGGTGTGTGGATGGATGGAGGGTCTATTCCGTCAAGGAGGGGTGTCTATCTTTCTTCCTCTGCAATCCCGTGAAATCCTGCCAAGATCCCGTCTTTCGCCCAAGCGAGGGATGTCTTCATCGCTTCTCCCTGCGTAATAAAGGCCGCAGGGCATGGCGGCGTTTGGTGTCACAGTGCGTTCACTACACGAGCCGCTTGTGCCATTTGGGATTTTCCGCCTCAAGCGCCATCGAGGTTAGGAAGCCTGCAGCTACGTGAACCCGATGTGTATGCGGGTAACACACACGCGCACACACACACATGTCACTGTCCACGGCTTACTCGCTTGCATACAGGACCGACCGTGCCGCTGCCTGCGGCTGTGTACTGTGTCCGAGTTTCTCCGGGATATCACAAATATGACAGGTCGGTTTTCCGTCATATGTCTGCTGAACAGGGGGAGGGGGCAGCGGGCTCGACACCCAGTCCAACGGCTCTTCCTCATACACTTGGATGTGATAGGTCATTTGATGAGAGAGAGAGACTGAATGGACGCTATATAATTGTACATACATACATGCAAACACAAATACATCCCCGGATCACCGTCAAGCTTGCATGTACATTACATACATACAAGTCCCCGGCAGGCAGGCGGATTCGGGATAGTGGCCCTTTCTTTCCATGACACCCCGCTGGGTCGATCGGATTCCTGATGCCGTCGATATCCAGTCAGCCAGCCCAGTTGAAATGGCTGCAAGACGCGAATGGACCCTCGACCGCCGCTCTCAGCCAGCCACGCCGGCTGCGTTGCCCTTCAGATATCGGGCCATCAACACTTTCTTGTCTAGACTCTAGTAGCCTCTTGTCGCTAAACGTAAGTGATGTATACTAGAGATCAGCATTCGTCCGCGTTAGCCGGCCGGCAATATCTTGCGAGCCACACTGCCGAGCCGAGCGGGCTAGAGCGGTAGAGATGACGCCACTATCCAGCATTGATATAGGCTTCCGAAGCGAGGCTCGAGCATCCAATTCGGAGACGATGCTGGATATGTTTTCTAGGGCAAGCCAGCTGAACCTGAGGGGTGTTAGACAAGGGTGTGATACCAAACCGCAGGTGACACGTCGAAGCAGGAGAGCACAAGTTTGATTGCCTCGTTGCGGGTGGCCAGCTGTCGGCATAGGCATTGGAACTGTTTGGGGACTCGGGGACTCCATTCAAAAGGAACCACGCCGATTTGGTGACAGTTCCTACCTAGGACAACTATGTATGTACTTGCCTGCCTTATGTAATCATCAAGAGCAAGCTTGCGTTTGGTGGGCGATGCATCATGCATCCACTCACTCGTCAAGTCCCAAGACGATGTGATATACTTAGAGCATCTGGTCGTCAGGCCCCAATCCTCCGCCTCCGACTGCTAAGCGCTCGGCGGTGGACAGCTACCCATTACGCCTGCCTTAGCTCGGGTGCCCGGTGCTACTCTTGCAGTCGAGAAAAGACAGAGTGCGCCGGCTCTATGCAGCGTGATTGGACGGTGCTAGAGAAGATGGTTGTCGGTATTTCCCCTCCTGCTTCTCCCTTTCTCCAAAGATGATGATGGCGCCGCTCCTGGCTACCTTACCCCCTCTGCTTGCACCTCCTCCCACTCCCACCCTCCCCTTCGGCGGATGCAAATGATTTCCCCACATTGATCTACCTGAGCAAAGGCCTTACGTACACACTACCACCTCGGCCACATATGCAGAGGGCGCTTGCGGTCGCACATACATCTAAGGAACAACGGTATGCGTGGAAAGCGGCGATCGTCAGCTTGGGAGTTCCCGGAATCCTCCAATAAACCGGCAGCGTCTTGGCGGAGAAGTTGTGAGAGAGCTACGGGGCTGGATTAGATTAGCGTCCTCCGTTGATATCTACAAAGTACTGATACGTATGGATGTACGTCGGTATGAACATTATGGAAGGTATGGACGCAAGGTGGAAATCGGCCGAGAGGGCAACCAAGACCTGAAGTCGAAATGCGTTATGATATATGTACAGTCCATGTATACACATGCACATATGCATGGTCAGCGACGCTCCATACTCGGTGTTACGCCAACGCGAAAAGCTCGGTGCAGATCAGGACAATCCATCAGGACGTGTTATAACATGAGTGTAGATATTACAAAATCCAAGTAAGGTGCCTATACTCATGTCACCGCCATCCATGGAGAGAGATCGGAATCTGCCCACGGTTTCCTCGGGGCTGCTTCTGCTACGAGCGAATGTCTTCTGAGACATCGACAATGCACGTCATCTTACCATGGGCGAGATGGGCATGCGGATGCTGCAATGTAGGTAAGGAAACGAAACCCTACTGCTAGTGATCGACCCGCATTGCATTCATCAAAAACTGCCTTTCTCTTTTTTTTGCCGTGCATAAGGGCAGTAGGATCCCCATCAAAGATAAGAGAAGCCTGGCTAGCAGTTTAGACGGCGTCGGGTGTCGGTGCCTCTGGGTAAGTAAGTAAGTAGTCAAGGTAGCTGGTAGCCAGATGCAGATCGGCTTGCCGCATGTAAGGCAAAAATGCAAATGAAGATGGAGAAGATTGAAAATATGCCGAGGTCGTTCGTTCGTTCGTTCGTTCTGTTGCCGCGTCAAATCAAATCGATTGTGGCACGACTATCAGGCCGGTCGTCTAGACTTTCCGTTTCCGTCCATGACCGTCCCCTCGGCTCGGCTTCGATGTTCAGTCAATCAGTCAATCAATGGGGTATGTACGGTAGTAGTACGGTACGTATGATGAAAGTATCCCCATACCAGAACCCATACTTTGGGCCTGCCGCCGTCTGAAAATCCCCATCTCCATCTCCATCTGCAGGGCAGGGCAAAAGGAAGTGGTGTTGAATTTGGGGAACGGCCCAGGCCAAGACTCGACTCAACTCGACGTAGCATCGGGAAAATTGCAAAAGCCACACACCCAACCGAAAGTGAAACCGCCTCTTTTCAGCCCTCGATACATATGTCTAACATAATTGTATCTTTCAAGCCTGCCCAGCCTGTCTCAACAAAGAAGAACGCCCAGCTCAGGAGTTGGGAACTGCTGTATGTAGGGAGAGAAAGAAGGAAAAAAGATGCCTCGCCTCGACATGTGATAATCCACACACACACATCCCATTCCGGCTTCCCAACAACCAACGACGACACGAACCCATACCCGGCTGTCCATGATGATTCGATAGGTTTCATTCTTGTTTCCCCCAACCAAGTCCACCCACACACACTACAAAGAAGTCGAGACGCCAGCCACACTTTACTGCTTTATTAACCTTTTTCTCTTATCGAGAGTTATCAGACACACCCTCAATTTACTTTTTCATGGATGACGCTTGCCGTCCGCGCCACCACCTTCAGCCATCCAGCGTTGATTGGTCGCTACTAGGTGAAGGTCGAGGTCAGTCTCACCCTTTCCACCCCCTAGTCTTGCAGCCACACTCTGATTCGGGAGGGTCAGTAGTACCAAGCTTTTTTCCAGAGTCTTTGTCACGATGCCCGGATGTCTCATGTCGCTTAAGTAAAGACGATACCACGTTGGACTTGCTTGTCGCTCTACCGCCACGGCTTTTCCCTGCGCGAGTTGCATCATTCGGCCGGAAAGCAGGGGAGTAGACCAGGCAGTGTGGAGGGGCGCAACTCTTTTCTCTCCGTTCTTAGGGCCCGTCACGTTCCAGGGTCTATCGCGGCTGGCTATCGAGCGGGAGGCGGAGAAGGAAAAATAAGAAGAGCCCGCCGACGAGACTAGCAATTAGGTAGGGAGGCTCCGGGCGCAGACGAGACACACCAGGCCGATTAGACTTTGCGCGAGATTGTGGCAGTAAATGTGTCATCAAGGTGCGAGCACATCTCCCTACACCATCGCGAGCTTTTGACGTCCATCTAAGACGGGCAAAGTTGCCGCCTGCTCCATCTGCCGCCCCTCCGCCAAGTCGCCCAGAGAAGGGAACCCGGCTCCAAAGGCTTTCTTGTCTTGGTGGTTCTGGTCACCATATCATAGCACACGTTGTCTTGCTATCGCCGACTTTTTTGATGACTCGCGGCCGCTGGAAACCGCCGCGCGGAGATTGCTCCGAGGTGCGTCAAAGGACGCGCCAACTGATTCGTCACGGGCAAGAGCTATCATCAACGTCGAACGTCCATGCTAAGCGGCTGGTGTCGGCATCATCGCATCGCCTCTTTGAGTGGTGAGGATAACGTTGCATCCCATGGGAAAATCCATCGATCCAACTTAGACCCGAAAGGAAGGAACTGGGCAGAGATGCATATATCTGACTCGTGATATTACTACTCCTACGCAACCAGGAGCACAATCCCCTAGCAGCAGCAGTGACCCTCCTGCCCCGAATTAACGTTTCCGGCTTGCCGTGCACCCCTTGATACAAAATAACGATATCCCTGCTTCCGAAAATATACGACATTTGCGCGTTACTGGTCGAGGGAAAAACATGCAGGAACTGTGTGACATGGTCAAATCCGCGGATGTCGTTGGCCGGCGGGAGAAGGGGAAAACGCCCCCGACGTTGGTTTTATTAGTGCCAGCCGCAATCTCCTGACGGAACAATCATGATCTCGTCATCGCTTTGTAGTTTGTTTGCTACCGAAAACCGGCGCCCACTCTTTCTCCCCCCTCTGATCCCAACAGCCTTCAAACGATCCCGGCCGTCCTCCCCATGGGGGCCACGGGCTGGGCTGATATACCACGTCTTAGGGGTAAGTTTAGTTATCCTTGTCGAGTACCAAAGTTAGTTATCGCTCTGGTCAGTCTAAAATAAGAGGTATTGCTCTTCCGCCACCTGTATCGCGGCCACTAAACGATAGTTCTTTACCTGACAAGGGTGACAAAACATATGCCTGCAACGTAGTACGGGGATCCCAGTTATTAGTATATCCGCCTATAATATGGGCCATCAATAAGGTCCAGCGCGGCCTTGTGTCGTAGTTCGCGTTGGTCAGTCAGCGAGTCAGGCAAGGTACGTTTCTATCAACTAGCAATGGATAGGAGGATTCAAACCCGGGATGGTGGAGACCCGGGTGCGCAGGAGGAAGGAAGGAAGATAAGGAAGGACTGGGGATGGGACGTCAAACAGATTGCATATTCGGCTATCTCGGTGTGGCAAGACGCGGCCCATCACCGCAACGCACTGGCGCGCATAACCGAAGGGTATGCAACTCTGGGGTGCAGTTATGGGGGAAGCGGGAAAGAAGCAGACAATGCCTTGGCATAGTGATAGAACCGCATCATCTTCGGTCTGCGAAGGTTTACAACTCACCTGGCGGCCCTGTGCTTGGATTTGTGCCTGCACTCGCGCAGCATCGAGTCTCTCCTGAGCGGCGCGGTGGCTCCGGATCTTGACCTGTTCAAGTCGCTGCTGAAGCTGACGCGGCATGTCCTGCGAGTCACATAGCATCAAGTCAGTTTATAATTCATAAGTGTTTTAGTGATATATATATCAGTACACGCATGGAATGGTATCGTTCAGTCAGGCGTTGAATACAGGTACCGACCGAATGCTCGTTTACAAATCCGCGTGGTCTTCTTCAGTCGCCTTAGTGATTTATGTGCACATGTACAGACATGTAGGAAAGGGGCGAAGCTAATAACGATGACATGACCATCAGCTTCCTCACTTACCTGCAAAAACACCTCCCCGCGGCAACGGCCCCATGGCCGGCCAGATCCCGTAGTGCCGAAGCGCCGCGTTCAATCCGCGCCAGCCGCGCTCCGGCTCGCCCACCGACTCGACCGCCATCATGTCGGTGAACCCCCGAGGCTGAGGAGCGGCATGCCGCCGTACGGGATCTGGTTGCGGCCCGGGTGGCGCACCATGGTCTTGTGGTCAAAGTACCACGCCTCGCAGCAGGCCTTGAGCTCGTAGTCGGCTAGGTCCTCGGACGTGTAGAGGAAGTTGCTGCCTTTGAGGTTAGATTTCCCTGTTGGACAGCGTCCATCATTGCTTGGTCAGTAGTCATCGTACCAGTTAGTTGTTGACGACAGAAGGAGTTTCTATCTGGTGCTCTGACAGCTGGGGAAATGAGCAAACATGGGTGGAAGAAAAGCAAGATTCACTTACAGATATTGTCCTCCGTAAGAAACCCGTTCAAGTCCAAGAACCCCGATAACGCCTCCGGCCTAATATGCCCTGCCCGACCGGGATCCAGACGTCCAAAGAAGGCAGCCATGAGAGCCTCGAAAAGGGGGTTGGAGCGCCATCCGGGTGGAACAGCGCCATCCATCTGGCCATAGGTGTACCACCACCACCGCCGCCGCTGTCACCAGAGAACGACGCGGCCTGCGGCGGTGGCGTCTGGGCAGGTAAGGAGTATGGAGGCTGGGCATAGCCAGTCCAAGCGCCTTGTTGATACTGCTGGTACTGCTGCTGCTGTTGTTGCTGAGCAGGAGAGGGTCTAGGTGGCAAGGGCGGTTTGTTGTTGTTGTTAACATCGGGCGGGATGGGCGTGTGGATTTCGTACCCCGGAGGTCGGGGTGGAATAGGCGGCGGGATATCCATTACGAACTATCTACCTAGCTTAGATGCCACGGGCACTTAGTATGCGGAGGTTAGGAGGTGAAGAAGCTTAGATCGGATGGGTATCGATCTACAGTTTGATCTTAAGAACGTCAATAGTTTTTGGTGTCGATATCTTAGGGCTGAGAAGAAGAGCTCCTGGAAGTGTCCAGCTGATCCCTTTCGATGGCACGGCATGCTCCCTCCCATCAACAACCCCAACTTCAGCCGCACGGAGTTTTGGATTCTCTGATTGGCCTTCCTCGCTCGTATGGACGCCAAGACTCCGTTATTGATTTTTGCATTTGAAACTATGCCCATCACGGATTTCAGCTCATTTTCGACTGAATCGAGGGCATCACTTTTCGGCAGTTGTTGTGTGAAGGATGGCAAGTAGAACAAGCGCCACCAGCACACAACTTCCCGTCATGTATCGAAGCAGCATCAAGTACGGGATAGTAAACTAGTAAGGAATCATTCATCACCTGCTCGCAATAGTTCCACGAAACACCTCACAGCCCCCTATAGTTCACGCATAGAAACAATGCTTGTAAGGGTGAAGTCCAATATTAGGTCATGCTTCGTATCATTTCATATTCATCAAAAGAGGTAATACAGACTAGTTGTAGATGACCTAAAACGCTCGTTCCATCTTCTTATTCGATGGCAGACCCGCTCCCCATAACCCCCTGCCCGAACCACTGCGCCACCGTCTTGAACCGGTCGTCGCCCTTGCTTTTCGTGAGCGCGTCCTTGAACAAGTCGTGCCGGTCCGCCCGCTCCTCCTGGCTCCGCTTCATCGCGCGCACCGCCTGGTTGCTGCCCGCGCAGACGGGACACTCCGTTTCGGATCCGTCGCTGCCCCCTTGCTTCAGACAGCGCTGGTGGAAGCTGTGCTTGCAGAGGAAGTGTACAGCCGGCAGCTCGAGCGCGCCGCCGCAGCCGGGGCACCGCTGCGCCTGGAACACGGCAGGTTTCGCCCCGAGCTCGGCGATCTCGGCCCGTTTCTGCTCCGTCTCCTTGCGGAAGCTGTTGATCTGCCGGCGATTCGCCGCGATCTCGCGCCGTTCACGCGATATAGTCTCAGTCAGGTATGGCTTGATCATACCCATGGTGGCAACTGCGTTGGCGCCGAGTGTTTGGATCACCTGCAAGGGAGCCATGAGCCCGTCATCGTCGATACGTTTGAGCACGCTGGCCAACTCCTCCGGGCCCGCTTCTTCCAGAACCGCTGGGTCGGAGGTGAAGTACGCAAGTGCAGCGGGGTAGAGCTGCGGCTCTTCGGGTCCGTACTTGCGAAGCGCCTTGATGGCACCACGCGTGTCTTTGGCACTAGTGTAAGAGCGGAAGATGTCGAAGAGCAGACCTGACTGCTCCTTGACAAGTATCGTCCCGTCGCGGAACGCTGACAGGTGTGACAATAACAGAATGTTGGAGTTCTCGATTGGCATGTCTCGACCAGAAATGAGATTCTTCGCCTTGGCCTCCCATTCCTCTCGCTCCTCGCCTTTCTTCTGGTTGGCTTTGTGCAGATACATCTCGAATAGAGTTGTATACAAATCGGACTTATCCGTGTCCTTCAGGTACTCCTCCTTCAGGCATGCCTCGAGGAAAACGATAAATTCCTCTGGGTGATCTATGAACGAAGAGAATGCAGTCCGAGGAGCTGGCGTTTCGTATGCAGGTGCCTCAATCAAGCTTGGGTCTATTGTCCGTTCATTGTCGCCAGCTTTTGCCCGAATCGGCCCCTGAGAAGGAGGCGTGGAAATATTCGAGCTGTTCATGTAAGGCAAAGGCAATAAGTTGGTTAGGTTCTGGACTGCATTTGCAGTCCCGGTCGCAAGTCCACCTAGCGCACCACCGGATGGCGATGGAGGTCGCTCCGGGGATACTACATGCACTCTGGGCTTATATGACCCTGTGTAGTAGTCAATGAAAATCTGCGTTGCCTCTTTCGGGCAATGTTCAAGAAGAACCCTCGCGTACTTCATCAGATTCGGATATGCCTAGAAGTCTTGATTAGCTTACCGGCTACAAGTCAGGCTATCGGTGAGTGAAGATCCACCTACAGAGTCGGGATCCAGATGCCAGATGAAGTCAAGGGCGTCCTTATAGTTCTTGGAATCTTCTATCAGAATATCGACAACCAACTCATTCTCGCCATGTTTCGTGGCAAGGTAAGCAGCTTGGTCAAAGTAACCCCCTTGCCTGCACATGGTGATTGCTGTATCCAAGTCGAACTTGAGGTCTCCTTCAGACTTGATAAACTTCTCCAACTTCTCAACGTCTTTGAGCTTGGCGTAGCAGTTCAGCAGTAGTGTCGTGTGGTCAGCAGTGGCTTTATGGTGTTCATGCAACTCCTCCAAGTATTCAATAAGATTATGTATCCTTTGGGTATCGAGGAACTAGGTGTGTTAGTTTATTTGCGAACATCCCGTATTTGGACGCAAAAAACATACCTTCCTGATAACCTGTGATGGTTCCGTATTATCGATGGCCTTAATGTACTGAGACATGGCATTGTCGTAGTCGCCTTTCTGATATAAGTGATCACCATACCTGCGGTAGATGACGTTCTGCTGCTGCTTGTCCATGCCCGATTCTTTGGCCAGGTTTATGGCCAACGGATACAGGTTGCGTTGGTAGAGTAGCTCTAAACGCTGATGAAGGGTCTTCTCATGGTATCGGTTGACTTTACCGTCATCGGTCAGTATGAAGAGATCACCCCATACCTCAAACAGCGTCTTCACTTTGGATATTAAAGTCTCGGTATGTGCAACTATCTGCAACCTGGGATCGACCATGGTAAAGGTTGAGGCGTTGAAGAGCGACTCGGTGCTTCCGCCTCCGAATCTACGCCGCATATTGTTTGAGTCGCCGCCTCTGGAGGAAGAAGGCGGCGAGACAAGGGCGACATAATCTTGGTACGTTGAGGCCAATGTTGTCGCGCCGTCGTTGGCAAAGCATATCCCCCTTTCGTCCGATTTGTAGTAGCACACGGCATCGTCTCGGACCACAATGACATCACCATATTTCTTGTTGGTTGTCATGCACCCGACAGCACACCCGGAGTCTTCGACAGTTCGGGGCGGTTGCCCTTGGCCTTTGCCGGAAATGACCAATTTCAGGAGTCGGGATGTCGTTGCGACGAAAAGGGTGTTGGCCTTGGAATCGCCTATGAATTCCACACCAGTAACTGGCTCTTCCGACTCGTATACGATGCGTTGCTTCGTCCCTCGATCGTGGATTAAATCGCCCCGTATGACCGTGACTGCTCCGTTCGCGAACCCGACTGCCAATTGCGAGAGATCGTCAAGGGCCGTGAAGGCAGAAACCTAGCACGCGTCAGGACCTCCGTTACGTGAAATTCAACACGCATCCATCCAGGATGGCTTACCGGGTACTGTTTCCTTCCATTGTGTACACTGAGCGTGCTCAAGCAGGTCGGAAGCCCCGTCTTCTTGACGGGTTTATCGAGGGCCCAGACTTTCAACACCGGCTCGCTGCTCAGGTCTTCCTGCTGCTTATCAGCCTTTTATTCTCGATCCGTTTGTATCGGCTTTACCTACGGCAACAGTAACCAACAGGCTTGTGCCTTCGACCTGGCGCATGTGTGCTATCCGACCGGATTCGTGCGCCTGGAAGCTCCGGACCACCTTCCAGCTCGGGCCGATGATGCGTACGTAGCCATCGAAGCTGCCGAGGAATAGGCTATCGGAGCCAGAGCACACGCTAGATACCTCGTTGTTCTCGAAAAAGGATCGCGTCTCGTCGTCGCCCAGTTTGACCTGGCTCACTTCGAAGAAGTCGAATGCTTTCCACTGCGCAGTGCATTTTGATGTTAGTTTCGGTACCGAATAACGGATTGATTGGCTGTACAGGGTTCTGGATACCTACCAAAAGCAATGCCATGATCAGTTATCTGAGCGAACGAGTTGGTTTATTACGGTAGCATGGCGCTTGTTGTCGCTGTATTGAAGATGCCTCGAGCCCGCTGTCGTCACTGCGGTTGCTGGTGTGGGGTGGGGCCTAAGCTCAACCCCCCTGCAGGAAGTGGCTGTGCTTGACGTGGCTTGGCGCTCAAGCACGGGAAGCTGCACCGCCGGTCACCTGAAGGTCACACAGGTCACCTGAATACACGGGCTTCAAAACCTGGGTACTGGTTTCGATGGAAATTGTTTTGGGGGTGGGAAGGGGGATATTGATGAATTATTTGACTCTTTTCTGTCTCTGCAGGCCGTGTAACACTAAGTAGATAAGGTGGTAGGGGTATCTACAGTATGCATACTTAAGACATGTGTTTAAGCACCCGATTGCTTACCTGCCTTCCAGCGTTGGAATAGTTTACCAAAGCTTCCATCGCTACCTTCCCCGTCCTCTTGTGGAATGATGGAGTAACCCAGATCAACCAGAGGAACCATGGACGGCCGTCCGTGGGCACATTGGAAGGGCAGTGCGCAGTCAGCTAGTCTCTTCAGCAGGCTCTTGCAATCATCCAAGGATAGCAAGTCATTGAACATAATAGCACTGCGGCAGGCTCTCGAGTTAATCATATCCAGTATACCTTGAGGGCACCGGTGGAACCTCGCGAGCCAGTGCAAGTCTTGCTCACGGCCTTCGCTTCGTTGGCTGGCTTGGAAGGACGATTGCACCGTCCAACCGTTACTGTGTTCTGCATGGTGCCAAATCTCCTTCCTTAGCAGATCTATCAAAAGCCGGGGCTCAAGCCTGCATCTTTCGACGATCGCCGAGGGTAAGCGGGTGACCTTAAGAGATGGGTGGTTTTGGTTACGACCCCTAGATAATGCTTTGGTAGTTGGGCTTATCTCGTAAATGATACCCCAATGCTTCCCGAGGGGAGCGTACCGCTCGAACAATGCGTGCTCCTGTGCTGTAATCTCGAATTGGAGTGCTTGGTCTAGGAGCTCAGTTCGGGCTACGGCGCCCTGCGAGGTGTCTGAAGCTTGTGTATGAAAATAGTCGTCCATCAAGGCTTCCACGCGACACCGCTCATCAGCCGCATGTTGATCCACCACAACCAGGAGTGAAGCGGCGTTCTCCTTGTTGGTAGGCCCAACTTGTAATGGAACCTTGGCGAATATAAATTTCTGGTCGACTTGTAAGATTACTGTCGCTTCCCTCAATGCTTCCTTCGAAATACGCCCTTCAACACTGGGAAGACTTGCGATACTGCTGTCCCGGCTGCACAAGCAACCATGGACCATTTTCAACCTTGGCCCATAGGACGAGTTCGGGACACCAGAAGAGATAGAAGCTGCTGGAATTGGCGCTTCGGAGACTTCAAATATAGGATTGTGCCAGTGAGATAGCAATTCTGCCGCCCATGTATCAGTTTTCTCCTTCGTATCAGGCTGATGCGGCTGGACAGGTCTCTTCGTTGTAAGTCGCAGTTTTTTGGGTCTCGTCGTATCTTGATTTCCTGGCTCTTCTCCAGTCGGCACGATAAATCCCGTCCGAGAGTCTATGGCGGACCTCTGCTTTGTTATGGGATTCGTCCAGAGAAGATAGCCAGCTTCGTCTGCTGCCGCAGGTTCTGGCGAGTGTGGTTGAGGTTGGCTGATGAAGGATCCATCCCTAAAAGACATGCCACCCACGGATTCAGCGTCTAGGAAAGGAGGCCGAAGTAAACTCCCTGACGAGCCAAACAGCGGCGGGGCTGTGCGTTGATCTCGTAAGTCAGATGTTGTTGATTGGATACTGTGCCGTAAATTATCTTGAACTTCCGTATTCTTCATCTCGGTAGGCTTACGTGGTATTGCACCTTGTCGCCCACTTTTGAAACCTGCGAACCCGCTGAAGATTGGCTCGGATCTGTTTGGTATAATGGGCAAATGAAGCCTTGCCATTGCTAGATCGCCCGTGGTGGGCTGAAAACCATTTTCGATACCATTATTGGTAGTATGGCTTGTTGTCGAGGCAGGTGAAGCCCGGCCTATATCGCCTTTCTTAGGACTGGCTCTAGCCTTTTCCGACTGTGGCAAACCGGCTGGTTCGCTCTGGAGAGGTCTGATACGGGTAGGGCGGAAATGATGCCTTCTCAAGAACTCGGTAACGACGGCCCTGACAATGTCTATGGTGGTTTCCAGATCCTGCCTGCCTTCGTTAAGGAAACCCTCTATATCTTGAGTAGGGCTGGTTGAGTTACCAAGACGTATCCTGATGTAGAACATGGGCCAGCGGTCAATTCCTCTTTTCCCCTTCAGCTCCTTGTTTGTGTAGCCATCTGTTTTGAACTGCCGGTCTTTACTTCTCCTATCTTGGTCTTCGTCTGGCCCAACGAAATCTCCCTGGTCTCCGAAGCTGGAATTGGAAAATATCTTGTTTATCTCGTCGTAGAATATGTTTGAGCTGTGCTCGCTCAGAAGTGGTTGAACCCCAATACTGACAAATTGCATGCGTTTGGTTGCAACTGGCACTAGACAGACGGCACCGCTTACTTCTATTCCGCCTGCTGATGCCTTGAGGGCCACCCATGATTCGGCGGAGATTTCTTCTGAAAGACCAGCGGTATATAGAACCCGGGAGATGCGGGAGACTAGTTGGGAGCGACGGTCACTGTCCGAAGCATCTTGTGGCGGCGTTCCATTGTTTCGGATACCAATACCTTGCTGGCGCGAAGAGTCGTGGGCAAAAATCGTAACAGGACCTGGCCAAGGAAGTGCAAGACTTGCCAGGATATACCGGAGTCGATCCCAATCTCTCATGTTCAGCCCCTTTTCAGCCGTCATGGCACGTTGCTTCACCCGAACAGGCATAGATCCAAACAAGTCTCGTACTGTCACTCGAGTGCCATAACCTGAAGCAAGCCGTTTTTGGTCAGGCAAGGACGGAGTATGGCGTGCTATCACGTCTGACTTGTGGATCTTGACTGTATTCTGCGAGCAGTGTCCATGGTGACGGGATGTTATAGAGAGCAACGACAGAGCAGCTAACGATGCCAAGAATGTCCCGCTTCTGCCATGCGTATCTGGAAGAGGGGGAATCTTGAAGTACCTACGGAAAAGGAGTTAACCCCAAAGCTCAGCAAGGCACAGGTGCGCCGACTGCTTGTATCTTACAGTGAGGGTTACCAAGGCCACCGGTGTCGCGGAATTCGGCAGGGGGAATGCCCTCGCCATTGTCTTCTACTGTACAATTACCTCTGGAATAATCGACAAAGATGGTCACCTTGGTAGCCTTGGCATCCAAGGAGTTCTTGACCAAGCCGCATATTGCATCATTCAGGGAGGTTATTGTGATCGAAGACTTGATCTGGGCAGCCACGTCAGGTGGCAGTGGTTTGATTGACATGTCGAGGGACAGAGTGTGAATCCGAGCCCCATCTTGTGATGCTGCGTTAGCTCGTGGAAGGTCTGAGCAGAGCTCAGCTCAATATGTGGTGCACATGCAGATCGGCCGTGACGACATGTGCATCATCTGGGGAGCTATGTGGGTGTATGTAGATTCCCCGATCCAGTCGAGAATCAAGCAACAAGCATCTGCGATACTGCGAAAAGAGCACCTGTTGAACTCTCTCTGTAACTCGGTGCCAAAAGGAATAGGTCGACGTGAAGTCTATGTTGTTGTTGGTGGCGGTGGTGAGAGCTTTGGGGCATCACGTGCCAGGTATTGATTAGGCAAGCCGTCGTAATCTGGTGATGCTATCCGGGGCTTCAGAGCCTAGACTATTGATGGACAGGTAGGATGGGATGCTCCAGCTGTGACAGGTATGACGAATGCAATTCCCTTCAGGGTCTGGGCTATGGTCCTATGGAGGGGGGCCTAGACCTTAAACCTTAGGCCCGAGGCTGGCCAGTGCAGTCAACTGATGGGTTCTGGGAAATGGGGCGGTTTGGTCTGGGTTTGGGGTTCTGAGCCGCCCCATTGCCTCATTTGCTGTTAGTCAGCCCGCCTGTCACCCACCTGTGGATGCTGCTGAATGGGATGGTGGATAGGCCTGTGATTCCTGCCCCTTCAGGCCCCTTCAGGCTCCTCAGGCCCCCTCAGACCCCCTGTATTCGTATCGCAGCGTGCCAATCAGGGTGCCATGCGGCCGGTTTCCCGCAGGTCCCAAACCCACCTGCTCAAGGCCCCGAACCCCCGAGACTGGATCACCAGAGGCCTTCTAGGTCGTTCGTCCAGCGACAACACGATTGCCAGATTAGGTCTCGATGCGATTCTCACCATCGACAGACCAGAAAACTGACCACCCAATTCCGGGTACCTGATGCACAAGGAACCCGAACCTCCCTCATCCCATCATCTCATTGGACCACCCCGTTAGCCACTCGGCATCTTCAATTTCTGGCCAGGCGAACCGCGAGCCTACCTCTCTGTCTTAAGTACACACAACCTACCACATCAGCACCTGCACACCTACCTATGCGATCGACGGCGCTGCACCGATTGGATCTGGCAACAAAGAGCGCGGCTCATTCGACATCTCCTCCTGGCACGTAGGTATCACCGTCACACGTCATCCGAGCTCAGGCACCAAGAACGCTTCTCAAGGTTTCTGTCGCGCGAAGCCCAAGAAAGTCAAAGATCCATCGCTGCCTCTTCTGCTGGAGCCCCAGTGGCTGTGCCGCCAGTCAGTGCCTGGCTGATTATCTATCCCCCGGTTCCTGGCCCTGGTTTCGTGACAGAAACGCTTCCTGCTATCACCTTCATTTCTCTACTGTCTGACAACCCTCTACCATTGCGACTTTGGTATTCATCGCCCGCGGCGCAGATACATTGCACGGAACGCTGCTTAAATGGCCATGACGGAATCCCCGACTCGCGCTGCTGGTAAGTGCCCGCTTTATCTACTAGCGCACAAATCCATCTACGCAATCGTCACTTCACCGCATGCCCATCCGCTTACCCCCAGCTTTAACGGATTGCCAGATGGACAGGAGCGAACAGGCCGCCGACGGCCCTTTTCGAATTGGGTGAAAAAGCTCGCCGGCTTCAAGAATGGCTCCTCGTCAGCCGAAGGGGGCAGCAGCGGCCGCCACGGCCAGTCCAAAAGGGATGGGCACCACAAAGCCTCCAAGAAGCGAGGCCCGAAATTGAACAATCCCTACCCGCAATCAGGACAGGTGGGAGCATCAGAAAACCATCAGAGCCATCCATCACTCACGACAAATGACACCGGCGTGACGTCGGTGGTCTCGCGTAGCCGAGAATCCGTCCATTCCTCCATGGAAGGCATTGCACCTCCGCGATCCACCGCTCCCACAGTCTCGACAGAACACGATGCCACCTTGTCGATCAATGCTCCCTCGCACATGGCCTCGTCGGTTGCGGGCACTAGCCGAACTGCCAACGGCGGCTTAGACTCGAGAAAGGGGGGAGACAGTACCTTCTCGTCGCCTGCCCCCTCGGTACGCTCCTTGACGACCACTCTGACGACGATCCAGTCCATGGCCGCCAACGGCAACGCGAATCATGTGCATGCTACAAACCAAAACAACAATAATTTGCAGGCAGTTCAATATACTCAGCCTTTCCCCACGGCCTCCCCTGCTTCGGCAATCCCTCCTCATATGGCCCAGGCTCAGGCTCAACACAGTACCGGTGGCCACCCTACGACCTACAATATGGCAACGGCAAACAATCTCTTGACTGACAATGCGTCCATCCTTACGCTGGCATCATCAAGCAACCGGCATCGACGTCGGTCTTTTGACACAGATGCTTCAGTGCGCGCTCTTGCGCCATCCTCTTTGTGGGGAGGATCGCGAGAAAGCCTGCCTCTCAGTGTGCTGAGTGCCAATGTCGATGGGAGCGGCATGCCGACCACGCCTGGTTTGCATCAGACGACCTCGCGGATTGCTAACAACGAGCGGACCAGTATCTACTCCGCTACTGGTGTTGTGCCGACGTTACCTAGCGAAAGGAACAGCTACTATGCCAAACAGAGCATCGCCGGTGATGCCACCAGCGTACGAAGTGGTCTCCTTGGACATGGCAGGGCAGACAGCATCAGTGGAAGTGTTGGTGGAGTCGCCAGTCCTCTTGCCAGTCCTCTTGAAGTGTCTGAGGGGAGCATGTAACAGAAAAGCCTGAGGTCACCGTCTCGGATCATGGTGATGGTCAGGAGAAATAGAGGCGGTTTTGGGAGGATACATTTGAACAGTGTTGTATCAGCCCGTAGAAACGGGGCTCTACAGCTGCATGGATGTTTTAAATTCGCGGTTCCAGGTTGAGTTTCTTAGAACACGCTTCACGGAGTTGGGTTGGTCAGCAAGGAGGGCAAACAGGTAATTTCTGAGATCGGAAATAGCGCTGGGATTTGGGTAAGGGGCAAGGGGCCACCAAGGAAACTCGAGAGTCACGATAAACAACAAGATACCCGAACATTGGATTCAAAGCAAGAATGATTATGGAAGCTTCTGGCAGCGCCTTGCGAAACACGGCATACCATGATATCGTGTTGGAATATCATCAATGAGCAAATCATATGGCAGGGTGTTACTGAAATGTCAATATCACACTACGATGGCCAACAGCCTGAGCGGAGCCTTGGCATACTTTCGCCCTGCATGATGCAGGGGTCTCGAGCAATTTATTTCCATACAACTTTCACGGTCATCTAGGAAAGGATATTGGCAAGCCGTAAAGCCAAGGCCATAGCGGGCCACATAGTAGCTAAGTGCGTTCAGCTCCTTGGAGTTCCTGAGGATGTCATAGTGAAGATGCAAACCAACCCTAATGAAACCTCAGTCCGACCAGAGTGACTGAAACAGCATCCAATGTCGCCATTTGTGATGATCATTCAGTAAGCGAGAGAGATGCGAGTAATAACCAGGTCAGTCCCATAAAACCAGCGGCGGGGGTGATGTGATGGTCACTCGCATTGATGCATGTAAGTGCATACATTAGGAAGTATATATACATCATTACCTACATGATCCTACCTACTTAAATCCAGAGTAGCCCCTCACCCCTCAACATATCATATGACCGACCACCTTACACCACAACCTTAATAGTTGCCATTTACTATTACATACTACTAATATAACTAACTACATCACTTTACCTGTCACTACCACTGTCCCTCAAGGAAGATATCGCCTCACGCAACCCGGAAAAGATGGGAGTGCCACCAAAAGGAGCAATCCGCTTAGCCACGGCATCGCCGGCGACCCAGGGCACCACCCGGGAAACCCTCTCCCAGCTCCAGAAGATCGCCGCGCGCGCGGCGGCCAACCAGGCCGACCTGCTCCTGCTGCCCGAGGCATACCTCGGCGGCTACCCGCGGGCTCCGACTTTGGGTGTCGCGTCGGCGCGCGGACCGACGAGGGCCGCGACGAGTTCCTGCGCTACTTCCAGGCTGCTGTCGACTTGGGCGATACCGTGGGCAACGGCGCCGGCGCCGGGGATGCTTGGGTCAGGAGGCAGTTGCCTGGAAACCAGGCGGAGGCCGCGGATGATGTTGCCGCTACTAGGGACCCGAAGGCCACCACCGCCCAGAACCAGCGGGGGTGATGGAACACGCGAAGAGCTCGAACGCATCGCGCGGGAGACGGGTGTCTTCATCGTGGTGGGACTTGTCGAGAAGGCGGGCGGGTCCCTGTACTGCTCTGTCGTATACGTTTCGCCTAACCAAGGGATGATTGGGAAAAGGCGCAAAGTCCAGCCAGTAAGTCACACCTTCCCTTCTACCACTATTACTCCTTTTCCTAGTTGATTATGTGCCTGTAAGAGGAGTATCCAGGCGGATAACCTATCAATATGGACCACAACCTACACTCACCGGAGCTCATTGGGTATTGATTCTCAAACCCCTTTCTTTCAAACGTAAAAATGGCATCTTTAACGATCTTTGGTCCATGACCCAAGATTGACGTTGGGATATTACAAGCGAGCCTCGACGATGATGTGAAATTTTGGGGTTTGTGAATTGCGGGAATAACCGTCGAGTACTTATATCCAAGATCTTGTTTGCATTGAACGGCAGGTTGCGGGTCTGTGAGGAGTTGAAGCACCGGCCTGACGACCGCATTGATCCCGGGACTTCCATATCCAGGATGAGCCAACAGCACCTACCAAATCTACACCAACCACATTGCTTTAGAAGACTGAAACTTAATATGAAGCTGACAAATTGGCGGATAGACTGGAACCGAACGCCTGATTTGGGCCCAGGGGTCCCCAGCCACGCTGAAAGCAGTAACGACGACCATCCGCGGCGTGCGCATCAACCTCGCAGCGGCCATCTGCTGGGAGAACTACATGCCACTGCTCCGCCAGTCCCTCTATCAGCAGAACATCAACCTATACCTGGCGCCCACCGCGGACGGCCGCGATACCTGGCTCGGGCTGATGCGGACCATCGCGCTCGAGGGCCGCTGCTTCGTTGTCAGCTCCAATATGTGCGTGCACAGCAGTAGAGGTACCCAGCAGCAGCAGCAGCAGCAGCAGCAAAGCGGCTCGGTATCGGCTGTTGCATCCCCTTACGATCGAGAGGCACTGTCTCGGGTGACTTCTCCACCTCACGCCCACCATGGCAGCACCACGAGGAGACGTAACTCGTGCCTCACAGAAGAGGGATTCGAGATCGCCCTTCCTCGCGCTGCTAGTACTACCTCTAGCTCTTCCTCGCCATCTAGGGCGAGGAAAGAGAGAAGACGGTCGATCTTTGACGATGATGGGAACGAGATCGTGCTTCCTTGCGATGGAAAGGAAAAGACCGCCTCTGCTGCTGCAGATGTGGTGGCGGAGGAAGACGAAGGCGTCGATGTCTCGGCTGTGGACGACGCACAGAAACAGAAGCAGCAGCAAGTTGGCGCCGGAGCCGCCACCACCACAAGGAAATCGACGACGGCCATTTCTACGGGCAAGTTCCTATCGCGTGGCGGCTCAAGCATTGTCTCTCCCATGGGCGATGTGATTGCTGGACCTCAGTGGGAGGATGACCAAGGCATCATCTACGCCGATGTCGATTTCGAAGATTGCATCAGAGGACGTTTGGATCTTGATGCCGCTGGTAGCTACTCAAGGTGAGTCTTATGTAGTTCCCTCTCTTACCCTCTCTGGCAACCATTCATTACACATATACCTCCTTTCTTTCTGTCACTGTCTTTTTACTAATAATATACTCCGCCCTAGAAACGATTCCTTTAAATTCTCCGTCGAAGGACTCGACCTTGATCCTTTGCCATATTGAGTTACTTCGAACTCCTTTGCTTGACGATGAAGAGGATGGCTAAAGAAAGATATGGCTTGTTTCATATATAATGACTACTCAAATCTTGGATCTGAAAGCACGATATAATGTAACTACTAAATTGAGAATATATAATGAGAAATGAAGTAGCATGTTTTTTGTCTGGCCCTCTCTACCTCCCATCACCTCCTTGAAGGGAAGCATGGTATCGTGGCTAGCGCCAGGAGGTAGTGGCTGTGGCAATGTGGCTAGGGCCGAGCTATTCTAGCAGCTTCCGTACCCAATCAGAAAATACTCCCATGCCTTATACCAAACCGACCAGAGGATTCTAGAACCCCTGAATCGCTTATACGCAACAAGAATCCACGTAGCAAATTCGCCAGTAGCACTTACTACCAAAATCGTATTTTCATAATCATCTGTTTTTTGCTCGGCAGACACAGGCAGGCATGAGATATCTAAGCCTACCTAGCAAGATCCTCCTCCTGAAAACACTTGCACCAAGAAGGCTGTACCATCACCAACTGCCCACCAGGATACCGTCTAGAGTCTTCTCAATTCAGACAAGGACAATGTCTTCCTCCACCTCTTCCACCACCACACCACCCAACCAGGATACTACTACCACCACCACAGACCAATCCACCCCTCAAATCATCAGCCGCTCCCCTCCCAGAGCCCCCAGCAGCAGGCGAGGACGGCACCGCCGCCCGCCAGCTGGAAGTCGGCGGCGAGGGCCTCAAGCTCGACCACCTGGGCCCGCTGGTGGTGCACCAGGACGGCACCATGAGCCGGATCGGCAACTGGGCCGAGATGAGCGAGCTCGAGCGGGAGAACACGCTGCGGATCATCGGCAAGCGGAACCAGCAGCGGCTGAAGAAGCTGCGGGAGGAAGGAAAGTCTACTACCCCCGCCGAGGGGGAGGGCGGGAAGCAGCAGTAAGCAAGCAAGGGATTGTTGTTGGCTTTATGGCAAAGAGGGATAACGGGGAACGGGACCCATTGCGACTCGAGTCCTAAAAAAGAAAATGAAAAAGGAGTGCCAGGGCCTGGATATAGATCTGAAATACCAAAGCGTTCATTTTATCTTCTCTGTTATCTATTTTATTGAATAAATTATCAATATCTTTCCGGTAAGGTTTCGTTTATGTGTCGTCCTCTAAATGTCCATTCGGTTACCTTATGGTAGGGTAGGTGTTCAGCATAGGTTGGATGCTGCCAACTAGCTAAGTGAAACAATAAGCACGCGATATTGCGATTTTATGAGCATACATGAGAGCGACAATGTGTATGGTACTGCCAAATGGCTATGCCATTTCGCCCCTTCTTATGCACTGACTACCTGCTTGGTAGGAAAACGACGATTTAGAATGTGTAGTCATTTCAACTCGGCTTGGGGCAATGACAACAAATGGCGGAGTTGTGGCTCAGTGGGAAGGACCTTTTCCCAGTAATATCCATCTGTTCGTGTACTCCATGTACTCCTTTCAGGGAGTCCTATCATGTTTCCATCCTATGCTAGCGAGAGTCGGATTTCTTGTCCTACTAAGCACACATAACATAAACAAAATAAAAACACACGCATATGTTACCAGCCTACATCCCTCATATAAATCATAAGATCCCTCTCCCCATCAACGCCTCTCGCATGTCGGTCGTCATCATCCATTACCAAAACTCATGCATCAACTAGAAGCCTCGACTTCTGTTGCCTTCGATTCCTTTTCAACATTGCCCTCGGAGCCCGAATCCTTGCCCACTTCCTTGAGGGCAGCACGTAACTTGGTGTTGTCGGTGCCATCTTTACTATCCAGCTTTCCCATAACCAGATTCTTCAACCACTTGTTCTCGGTCTCAAGGTGTGTGATTCGCTTCTTGAGCTCTGAAACCTCGTCACCCAACTCCTTTTCCCGCTTCTCGAGGGCTTGTTCACGGGCCTTCTTCTTGACTCGGAAACGAGCACTGGCAGCGGTGTTTCGGCGGCGCTTGTCCTCTTCGGCAGCGACTCGGGATTGCTCCTCGAGGCTCATCTGCCGAGCACGAGAACGGCCGGGGTGTGATGGGGCTGGCTTGCTTGCTGCCTCGGATGGGATGCCATACGGGCATTGCTGGGTTGCCGCTGGTGGGTAGACTGATTGCGAGCTTGGCTGGAGAGGCTGCAAGTTCAAGCCCTCTGTGAATGACGACACAGGCGCATTGGGGTAGTGAGCGAAGTTGAAATCAAATTCGTCTAGAGGCATGATGTCAGTGGAGGCCTATAACGAAGAAACGCGACGACGATAAGGGGTTGGCTATTCATTTGAAGACATCCGGCAAAGCTCGGGCAGGTTTTGATGGCCATAAACCCAAGAACCTGAGCAGTGAACGCCATGGCGATGTTCCAAGGTGGGCTTCAGTGATGAACTGAACTCTTCCCCCAGGCACCCCGAGATCACGGGGTATGGTACCATAGCGTCGATTGCGCCATAGCTCGGCTAACGTATATGTAAGCCCGCGAGGCACTTGCCATGCAGCTCGAAAGGGCATGTAAAATGGGGCTCTGCCAATCACCCTGGACAATAGAAACAAGGAATAAAATGAGGCAGCGTGGGGTACAAGGAGAGAGCCGACAGGATTGGCTGGTTCATGATAAGAAAATTCGCGTCCAGCTGCTGGAAACTGACGGGCGCTTGATGCTGACCGTATGCACGACTTGCAGTCCCCCGACCATCATTGCACCGCATATCACCCGATGCGGGGGTGCGATGCCATCATGGTCGAATGGAAAGCCAAGCATGCAAGACGTGCAACAAAATGCAAAATCCCCCGTGATGGGTGCTAAGAAGAAATGATGTAGTCTCCCGACGACTTACCGGCAACAGGGGAGGTGAAATCCAGGGCCAAATTGGCCGCCGGGGCCGGGTTGGCGGCGGCAGCAGCATCAGTGTTCGGAGCACTGACTTCGGCGGCCTCTACCGGCGCGTGCAACTCGGGCTGCGTGTGACTCCAATCGATGAATTCCCCCGCGAACATGGAGAGGTCATCGTCGACGAAGGTCTCTTCGGGAGACGCTTCCTGGGTCGAGACCTCGTTCAGATTATTAAGATATTGGGAGAAGTTGAGATTTCGGCGCCCCCGTTCCCTCCATTGTAAAGCGACATTTTTGCCAGTCCTCAGCGACCACACAAGGAGTCGTCGCCTATACTGCGTTCGTGGTCCCAATCCTGCTCAGTTCTGCGACGAGCCGGTTTCCCCTCCTTTCCTCAGATTTGACGGTGCTGGCCAGAAATGTGTTCGAAGGGCGAGCCTCAAGTTTTGTGGACTGCCAAAGGGTGGGTCAGGAAACAAAGGCAGTAGGCGGTAGCCGAAGTTCGCACAAAGCCGGCTGCGGGTGAGTCGAACGAGGTGTTTTGAGGTGTGCGACAAGTCAAACCGACAGCAGCAGTTGGTTGTCGCGGTGTTTGCGGATTCGATTCTCGAAATGCTGTCGAGAGTCGAGTATGGGGTTGTAGTGGTATGGAGTAAAAGAGAGAAGCAGGAAGGGAAGGGAAGAAAGGCTAGTGTTCATTCTTGAGTGGAATGCGAATACCGTCAAGTTCACCCGCTCGTAAAAACGACTCCATCATTGATCAAGGATTAGTCAAATCATGGACAAAAGGCGCAGTGGCACCACCCCTAAGCGTGGGGTTCTGGCGGGCAATCGGCGGCCCTGATTGGCTTGCACGGCCTAATTTACAGAGTACATCCCGAGTAGGGCGTCAGAAGTGCGCCCACATGGCCTGGCTTCATGTTGAACCTGTTCCTGCTCCTACTTCAATGCTGCGAGTACTATTACAAGCAGGTAGACCCTGATGTGCACCTGGATGCGCGCACACACACACACAAACACCGAGAGTATTACCTTGCGAGCCCGTATAAGCCCTGACATACTTGCTTACTCATACTCCAGTCAGATGAGCAACTGGTCAGAGCATATATACATGTAGTCATACCCAAGAGGCATCGAGAGACGAGACAAAGAACAAAAAAAAAAAAAAGGCAAGACAACAGCACCCACCCTATGCCCCAAGTGCCCAATGCCCCTCTCTTTGCCTCTCCCCACCACCGGAGTTCCTTAACCGCAGCGCCCACTGCCCACCATTGATTGGAGGTGGAGTGGCCCGTTGGCTGGATGCGGCAAGCTACGTCTCTTAACCTGGGTCGAGTCGTCTGGTCTGCATCATTGATTCGATACCTATGTACTTACATTTTTTATTTCCAATCAAGCTGATCAACGAGATGGGCACCTGGTAGCCAGCCCCCAAGCCTGTCACCAGTGCTTAGCTGGATGCACAGCTTAAATCGTTGCTTTTTATTTCTTTTAGTCTTCTGCGCAGAATGGAAGCATATGAACAGGACTATGATGACCACATCCTTGTGTCTATCTAATCTATTTCAGCGTTACACATACAAGATACGTAACCCTGACACACCACCTTCTGGGCTCTGGGGTCTGGTCATATGTTGGGTAAGACACGAACCAGGGACTTCTCCATCGCATCGTATTTCCTAAAAATGGATTAAAGTGTAGCCTCTCTTTCTCCAGCGTTCCCTTACGAGGAGGACTGTGCATATGCCAACGGCTATGTTCACCGCTTGAATTCCGAGAAAAGTGCCTTTCTTGTTGACCACGCTAGAGTTTGGCGATCGTGGCCTCTCTGGCTTATAAATCAAAGCAGTTTCGGTGTCTGAGCTCGGGTGAAAATGCCTGATTAGGTGACTATAATCGGTTCTCAATCGCCGAGTGCCGGAGGATCGATGCATCTAGGGTTCAGCCTCAGTACCTACTATCGGTTGTCCCAGTTGTTCGGGTGAAGGTGTAGTCTGTATTGGATACATCGTACGTGGCATTCAACGACGAAAAACTGTTGCAATTTCATTTCACTAATGTCGATATTGACAACGTTGATCTTCTTCAAGCAGGTTTCTTGCGATGGCGCCCCTGCGTTTGGAATTGGAATATTTGACTTTCCATCCATCAATCAATCACATGCCAAGTGATCTAGATCTGGATTCGTGGGGCTGCTAGCGGGCTTATCTAAGCCTGCATAAACTGTGCATAACGTGTATGCACGTACTGTAAACATGTGCACTCACTCACTACTGCTCAATGTCGAGATTGAGGTGGGAGCGCAGCATTGACGCGATAAACTGTTGATACAGGAGCTGTTCAGGAACCAGCTCGATCTGCAATCATTAAATCAAACGGAGCGGGTGGCTTCTGCAACATCAATTGACAGGATAGGCATCCAACCAAATTCGCATCTCTGAGCCCATCCATATTGATCCTGTACAAGGTCCGACGCGTTTTGACGCGTTAGCTGCTGCTGGCGGCCACCAGCATCACCATCACCAATCGGCCCAACACACTCAACGTGTGAATCAAAATACAGAAAAATGGCGCGCCTCTCCGTGCCCACAACCGCTAGGTTGCCATCATCATTACCAGTAGAGACCTCAAACAGTGCCGTGGTCAAATTGCTGAATCGCCTGTCCCGGCCGTCTCTCCTGTCCATGGTGCTGGACTGGCTGGACCCGACCAACCAGTCGCTGTGCCCACCTTTGCTGCAAGGCAGAGATGACGACGACGACGACTTCTATCCGCCCGCCGGCTCACTGGACGAGCTTCGGGAGATCTACAGTGACATGCAGCAACGGAAAGGGAGCAAGCGCGAGGTCGTGGACCGCATCGTCGAAGGCGACTGGCGCAACGGCGTCACATTGTATCAGTTGGCCATGGCTGACATCCAGTACCTCTACGATCATCCGGGCTCCCTGAAGTGGACCGCCTACAAGATCCAGCGGCTCAAGACACCCTCCTCGGAAGACGGCGCCGAGGGCCCCCAGAAGCTGGATAAAGAGTGCCTGGCCATCCCGCGCTTCCACCCGTCCACCTTTGTGCAGAACCTCCAGGCCGAGGTCCTGCCCGACGTCAAAGCCCACTATAACCTGGACCGGCCCGAGGGCATGCCGCTCTGGCTCCTGCGCATCTTCATCCTCGACTCGCCTTACAACACGGGCCTGGCAGTCTCGAACCGGATCGGCGAGCGCGCCGCGACCAGCTTCGACGCGTCCCGGACCGTGTACATCGCCTTCCCCGACGCCTCGCCGCACGTCTACCTGTCCAACTCGCAGAGCACCGGCGCCACCACGACGGGCGAGTCCAAGAGCTTGCGCGCCCTTATCGTCGACGGCATCCCCAAGGCCATGTCGCGCCCCCGCGAGCGCTACGCTCTGCGCCCCGCCCACCTGTCCACCCGCAACCTGGCCGAGTTACTCCATGTTAAGGGTGCCGGGCGGACTAACGCGGCCGGCGGCGGCTGGTCCATCTACGCCTCCGAAAACCAAAGGACCGACTCCCCGCTCAACCCCGTCTTGCCCACCCCGCCCCTGTCCGACGAGGATGCGACGGAGGACTTGGTCGGCGGTGCGAGGAAGAAACGCGCCTTGTCAACGAAGACTACGCACGACAAGTACCAGCAAGAAGCCAAACGAGCCCGACTTGTGGCGCAGGCCCGCTTCGGTGACTCGGCAAAGGCGGATGACGGCAAGGGCATTGAACGTGTCGACATCTTGGTCGAGGACACATTTGCTGCTGTAACAGGCGAGCGCCAAGGCGGGGGGAATGCGGAAGACGTGGGGGAAGACGACGACAACTCATCGCAACAGCGCAAGAGAACCAAAGGAGGGAGGAGTGGAGTCGACCTTGCCTTCGAGAGAGGACAGGACGGAGACGAGGATGATGGAGGGGATGCCCGAGATTGGAAGCCCAAGGTGCGACTCACGTTCCACGGTAGCCACGTGTTTGCCGGTATCCGACAGCTCGTGGAAGCGGGCATTGTGGATGGAGAGCGGATGCCTGGCTGGATGACGGGCGAGGAAGGCGTCACGATAGGGGCTGTGCGGCATGGTAGGATAAGGGGCCATAAGGGATCCGGGCTGTAAACTATACACGCTACCAAACTTCATGATGTATGATTAATGATGTATAATAGCAGTTTGACAGCATGGGCTGTGATAGATCCGTAATCCACAAGGGAAATTACTAATGGCAAGACTGTGTATCAGCCATGTTGACCTATACGAACGCACCAGTCTTCTTGTGTGACAATTTCAGGGGTATTCCCATTCATGGTGCGCTTTGTCTAAGTGTCTATGTTTATACTGACTCGTCTAATCCAAACACCTGAACCGTATTCTTCCAAGCCGCTTCGCAGACCTCTTCTTCGCTGACCCCCTTGATGGCGGCCACGATCTTGCTCACGCGCTCAATCATACAGGGTTCATTACGTCCCTTGATCATGGCACCTTCTACCCACTTCTCCTTCTTCACTGTCTTCCACCGCTCGGGGATCTCCGGTTCCTTCTTTTGCGGCTTCTTGCCCTTTCTCTGGGACTGCTGCTGTTGCGATGGCTTTTGACCGTTAGGAGTTGCAGCACCACTACCGTTCGCGGACGGAGTGGCGCTGTCGGTAGTGGCGGCAGCCGAGCTGCTGGGGGTCGAAGTACCTGGTGTCGTCGACTCGGACAAGGGTAGCTGCTGCTGCTGCTGCTCCTTCTTCATCTGCTCGACCAGAAGCCTCCAACCCTCGTGGCTCGGGCGCACCTCGCACCAGGGCCCGTCCGTCTCGAGCATGAGGCGGTTGAGGTGGATCTCCTGGACGACGGCGCAGTTCTCGGCCGTCTTGAAGCTGCAGCCGTTGGTGCCGATGTAGAGCCCGAGGTCCATGAGCTCGCGCATCTCCTCGGCGGTGCCGGTGAAGCTGTGGACGACGCCGCCCCTTTCAAGGCGCTCGAGCTTGTCGCCGAATTTCTCTTTCAGCAGGGCGACGAAGTCGGCGTGCGCCGCGCGCGAGTGCAAGAACAGGGGCAGCTGCGGCTTGAGGCTCAGGACCAGGTCCAGCTGCGCCGCGAACGAGTGCAGCTGGATCTTGCGCGAGCAGTAGTGCAAGCGGTCGTAGTCGAGGCCAAACTCACCAAAGGCGACGAGGGACCCGGGACCGTCGCCGCTTTGAGCGTGCGCGTTTTCGATCAGCTGGCGCAGGTCCGCGATGATCTTCTGCGTCTTCTCGTGGTCTGGCTCGTGGTCCTCGGGGATGGGCGCCGACGGGTCCGGGTCACAGGGCATGGTGTGGCCGTCTGTGTCCTCATGCTTGTTGGCGCTGCTGAAGATGGCGCTGGAACAGGGGGTGGATGCCCGCTGTGGTATAAACAGTGCCAGCTGGGGTTCAGTTAGTCATCAAAAAGCCTTCTCAAAGTAACAGCGTCTCAGGGGACACGTACGGTACTGCTTGGCGATCTCAAGAGCCTCCCTGGAGCTCGTGAAGTCGGAACCTGTGACGATCAACTTGGTGCATCCGACCTCTTGGGCTCTCGAAACCACGGCGCTGAGATCGTCTGGATGCCGTTGGGTTCCATGGTGTTTGCCGCGGAAGATGGGGTCGGCAAGGTTGATGCCAATCTACAGAGAACAGTCAGCCAGTGCCGTGAAAATTCTTGGGGTTTATTGTTTGGATTTACATCGATATAGCGAGGCTTGTAGGCCGGGGCTCCAGTTGCCGCCTCAGGGGCCGGGGTCGGGGTCGACGTGGACGGCGATAGCTCCGACGCCATGGTAGAAACCGATGATGATGAGATGGGCCTCGCGCAAAAGCGGGTTGAACAGAGCGGGAAAGGAGGTCTAGTTCTAAAACTGGAGGATGCGAACAACGAGAAACTACGTCGTATCATTGACTTTTGTACATGATATAGGCGCATCTATCTTACATGCAATGCCAGATCTGACGGTGACTCACGACGCAGCTGAATAGTCGTATAGGGCTGTGTTCAATCTTATCAGCCAGTGAGTGTCGCTGGCTAGCTGCTACCTGCATTTGGCATTTGATGCAGGCGGTTTCGTATCGATTTACCCGGGTGAGAGGTAGCCACTTAGGTATGCACTGACCACGTGCTTTCGTGTTGATGCAAGGCAGTCTGGACGGTGATGCAAGCCCGCTCGTCCAGGCTGCCTTGCATGCACAACCCCTACATCATACATGAGATGCCGTATTCACATGTATTGTAGGTACATCTATGCAGTGGTCTATATTTAAAAACATGCCCTTTTCCTGCTGAAGGATCTGGTGAAGATTATGGCAATGGCGGGGAAGAGGGGTGCCTCGAGTTTCAATATGCAAAGTCACGCTGCTTACCATACTACGTACCTAAGTACCTACCACCTGCCACTCACTCAACATGCCTACTGACCAACGGACTGGTTAAGAAAGTGCAGTCGCGGGCTGGATACTACTATACACACACGTACCTATCTATAACCTCTATAATAGGGGTCACTCGACATCGGCTTTATAAGTATACGTAATCTCTCGGCGGGAGGCCAGGTTGCTTTATAATATCTACTAGACGGGAAATCTCTACAGGGCCCCAGAGTGCTGTCAGGGAAACGCGCACTTGGTACGTGGGGCCTGGCCTGGCAACGGTATCAAAAAAATGCGACGGTGCCTACTCCGTACTGGGGTGCCTATAGGTAAGTCGGCACTACATCGTCAAGCCATTGCATCCGACATCAGCATGGTAGTTACTCGTAGAAGGACTCTCTAGATGCTATGGGGTCTTGGCCACCATGTGCAATGATTGTATCAATTGGTGAAAGTAAAAAAAAAAAAAAAAAAGCCTCCCATACCAGTGTCAACGTCAAGTGCATGTGTCAAGAGAGGGGTGGTAAGACCAGACAGAGTCCGACCACCCCACCAACCTGCGCGTAAAGTGCTTTTTAGCTGGAAAAGCGCGTCCACTGGCGTGTTAATAGGCGTCCAAAGCCCATTGATGATTGCTCCGTCCCCCAGCCGTATCGGATTTCCATCCCTGCACCTCTCGAGCTGATTAATGCGCCTGAAAAGTACCCCCGGCCTCTGGCGTCTTTGCAAGAGATCCCAAGTACCTTCTGGGCCATCTTCACATCAATCAATTGATTTGATCCGAGCTTGTTTTCGACGCGTTTTCCACCATCCAGAGGCGCGCCTGTTCGCGATTTCCATTTAAATTGGCCCGCCTTTGCAAAATCGACGGTTGTTCCTCCAACACCCCAACTTTCCACTCAACAACACACATCATTTTACGATACCAGCATCTTCTACTCCTATCCCACAGTAGATGCTCCCGCCTTAACATCACCCCGAGGCCCAATTGCTAGAACGTCTACTTTGCTGTAGAACTTCGCTCATAATACCCCTCGTCTCAACTGATCTCTCCACCCCCGTCGGGTCAGAAGACACTCAACCTTCTTCGCCATGTATGTCAAGAAGCGTGGTATGTATCAGGCCCTTTCCCTATCTTTCTGGCACAGCCGACTCATAATCAAACAGATGGACGCCAGGAGCGTGTCCAATTCGACAAGATAACTGCTCGTGTCTCGAGGTTATGTTATGGCCTCGACGCCGACCACGTCGATCCCGTTGCCATCACACAAAAGGTCATCTCCGGTGTATACGGAGGTGTCACGACTGCACAGCTCGACGATCTGGTACGTTTGCTTGCCCCCCAACCACTCTTGATTGCTTTTGCTAACCCATCTTTCTCCTAGGCTGCTGAAACCGCCGCCTACATGACCGTCACACATCCAGACTACGCCATCCTGGCTGCACGTATTGCCGTGTCCAACCTCCACAAGCAGACCAAGAAGCAATGGTCTTCAGTCGTCAGTGACCTCTACCACTATGTCAACCCCAGGAACAACACGGCATCGCCCATGATTGCCAAGGAGACCTACGAGTGCGTCATGAAGCACAAGGAGGAGCTCGACTCAGCTATTGTCTACGATCGAGACTTCAACTATCAATACTTCGGCTTCAAGACTCTGGAGCGCTCATACCTCCTCAAGCTCAACGGCAAGATTGCCGAGAGACCCCAGCACATGATCATGCGTGTCGCTGTCGGCATCTGGGGAGACGACGTCGAGAAGGTCATTGAGACCTACAACCTCATGTCGAGCAAGTTCTTCACACACGCCTCCCCTACGTTGTTCAACGCTGGTACTCCCCAAGCCCAGCTTTCCTCATGTTTCCTCGTGGACATGAAGGATGACAGCATTGAGGGAATCTATGACACCCTAAAGACTTGTGCTATGATCTCAAAGATGGCGGGTGGCATCGGTCTCAATGTTCATCGCATCCGAGCCACCGGTTCTTACATTGCTGGCACCAATGGCACCTCCAATGGCATCGTGCCCATGCTCCGTGTCTTCAACAACACTGCTCGATACGTCGACCAGGGTGGCAACAAGCGCCCCGGTGCTTTCGCCATTTACCTGGAGCCTTGGCACTCTGACGTTTTCGAGTTCCTTGACCTCCGCAAGAACCACGGCAAGGAGGAGATCCGTGCCCGTGACCTTTTCCTTGCTCTGTGGATTCCGGATCTGTTCATGAAGCGTGTCGAGAAGAACGGAGAGTGGACCCTCATGTGCCCCAACGAGTGCCCTGGTCTTGCTGATGTCTATGGTGATGAGTTCGAGGCCCTGTATGAGAAGTATGAGGCGGAGGGCAAGGGCCGTAAGACGGTCAAGGCCCAGAAGCTGTGGTACGCCATCCTCGAGGCCCAGACCGAGACTGGTAACCCCTTCATGCTTTACAAGGACCACTGCAACCGCAAGAGCAACCAGAAGAACTTGGGTACCATCCGCAGCTCCAACCTGTGCACTGAGATCATCGAGTACTCGGCCCCTGATGAGGTCGCCGTCTGCAACTTGGCTTCGCTGGCTCTGCCCGCGTTTGTCGACTACAGCTCGGGCACGTACGACTTCCAGAAGCTCCATGAGGTCACGCAGGTTGTCGTCCGTAACCTGAACAAGATCATCGATGTCAACTACTACCCCGTCATTGAGGCACGCAACAGCAACATGCGTCATCGTCCCATTGGTCTTGGTGTCCAGGGTCTTGCGGATGCCTTCTTGGCTCTTCGCATGCCTTTCGAATCACCCGAGGCTAAGCAGCTGAACAAGCAGATCTTCGAGACAATCTACCACGCTGCCTTGACGGCCTCGATGAAGATTGCCCAAGTCGAGGGCACCTACTCCACATACGAGGGTTCTCCCGTCTCCCAGGGTATCCTTCAATATGACATGTGGAATGTCACCCCGTCCGATCTCTGGGACTGGACCTCTCTGAAGGAGCAGATCAAGCAGCATGGTGTTCGCAACAGTTTGCTGATGGCACCTATGCCTACCGCCTCGACGTCCCAGATTCTGGGCAACAACGAGTGCTTCGAGCCCTATACCTCCAACATCTACTCACGTCGTGTCCTGGCTGGTGAATTCCAAGTCGTCAACCCCTGGTTGCTCAAGGATCTTGTTGACATGGGTCTCTGGTCTGATAACATGAAGAACCGCATCATCGCTGAGGGTGGTTCCATCCAGAACATTCCCAACATCCCTGCTGAGGTCAAGGCTTTGTACAAGACTGTCTGGGAGATCTCACAGCGTACCGTTGTGCAGATGGCTGCCGACCGTGGTGCCTTCATTGACCAGTCCCAATCTCTCAACATCCACATGCGTGATCCTACCATGGGTAAGATCACCAGCATGCACTTCGCGGGATGGAAGCTCGGTTTGAAGACGGGCATGTACTACCTGAGAACGCAAGCTGCTGCTGCTCCTATCCAGTTCACCGTGGACCAGGAACAGCTGAAGGTTGAGGATAGCCAAGTTTCACGGATAGGAGCCCTGAAGAAGCGCGCACCCCCGTCCGGCAGCTACGTATCTCACCCCTCCTCCCCTGCTGCGGGGCCTAGACCCATGGCGAACAACAGCCTTGCCAGCGGCCCCGGTGGAATGTCCACGCCAAGCACCACCCCTCCGCCCGCGGCCCAGGTCCAGCAACCTGCACCTTCCCCAATCAAGACCGTGCCCTTCAAGGCTGATGTTGAGGAGGGCGAGAGCCCCAAGGCTCTGCCCACTGAGCCGGCTGAGAAGGTTAAGGACGAGTCTGAGCCAGTTCTCCAGGGCAAGAAGACGCCTGGCCAAGAAGAGGACAAGGGTGATGAGAGCAAGGAGCGTGAGTTTGATATCTACAACGAAGCTGTGCTGGCCTGTAAGTTGTCCCATATCCCTATAGCATTAAGCGTTTTGAGTTCCATCAACTGACAAACTTCACAGGCAGCATTGAGAACCCCGAATCTTGCGTGATGTGCAGTGGTTAAGTGCTGCATCGTAACGATAAGGTTTCCGGGAAGAGATGACGATATGAGATGGCTGATGATGGATATACATACATAATGTTTTGGGATTTGATTACGGCCAATTCCCTGGTGGCCCTGATGGCTTTTGGGGGTTTTTGTCTATGTGCGAGGTCCCTCAAGCGGTGAGGTACCGAACGTTGACGCGTCGATGCATTGTACTATGAATAAGGTTATGTTTCCCATTTTGCGTTTTGGTTTTCTATCGTAGAGATACACACTCAACAGGTCCTGGACGAGTTTGGTCCCCTGTGTTTTCGTAAGTCGGTCCATGGCCTGCCACAGTGCTTCACACGGGCATGGTGGCAGGGCGACTTGCGAGCCCAATGAACAAATGTTAAACAATCACTCCCTAGTCTCTGACGTGACATTAGTTGCTGTGGTTTTCAGGTAAACGACTTAACAAACGGCTGGGCTTAGTCCAGGCCGTGACAATCATCGTCATAAAGCCAAGGCTAGGAGACAAATAGATAATAGGAATGTGCAATCAGCAGACACTGTTGATTTTATAGTCTGAAAGGCTTGATAACACCATCGCGGGGAACGGCTGACTGTACAGAATGTTGTATTACTAGTTTCCAACGCCATGGTGACCAGTATTGAAGTAGAAAAGGGGGCTTGGCAGGCTTAGGCCCAAAACAGGCATTGATATCTTCCAACCAGTGCCCAAGCTATTCAAGACCGCTGGTACCAAACTACATAAGGTATGTGGCAAAGTAAAAGAGGGACTGACAAGAGAAAGGATTGTCAGAGAGGGCCTCCAACCCAGGGACCCGAACATTGCATTTGGTCTCTACGCCGCAGTCAATAGAGGGGCGACTGGGTCAGGGGCTGGGCCAGGGGCTGATCTTCTAGAACAAACCAGCTTCGGTTGAACCATTAAAGCGAAGAGTCAATTGCGAGACATGAATGTTTCACAGAAAGAAAAATGTCCTTGTGCGCGATCTGCAGAGCTGACGGCTTTGTACTCGTATTTTTATATGAAGTTGGCGAGACAAGAGGGTCACGTGAAGATGAATTCGTCTCCGTGGTGTAATAGTCGTATTGACCCTTCTACCCTCTCTATACGTATTGCGACAGGCAGTGTCTGCAACTCAAGATTATACAGCAGCCGTTTCGAGGCCATCAGAAAGTGGCCGCAGGTTTAGGTCCCGCAAACACCAGAGATTGGCGGTAGGTAGGCAAGTGACAGGAAATCATACTCTACGGCGCCCCTATACCGTACACTTACCATACCTGCCGAGATTTGCTGCGACCACAAACAAGGCGGTCAAATTTCCTTTGAACGACGTCGAAGTGGGTATCGAGATCGCATATCGTCACACAGAAAATAATAGGTATCCGGGACGATCTTTACCAGGCGCTTCTCCAAGGCGTTTGGCAGGGCCAAAGTAACGCGGTGAGCAACGTAACCCTTGCTGTTGGGCTGGGCGTATCTGTGTATACCGATAGTGCACCTGGCTCTGTTCAATATTACGAAGCTTCGCCACGCAACAGGGTCGGTGTGGTCAAGTGGCTAGAATGGCCACCAAGGCAGGTAAGCTTCTTTGTGATAGGCAATGAAACACCAAAGTCGGACGATGGCTTTCGGCTGCTATTGAGACGTCATGTCCAAAAGACGGTAGCCAACTCGGCCATGTCGGTACACAGCTAGCCAACTAGCTCGCATGCGGACAATCCTTTAATCGAAACGGGCTTGGGCAGAACATCCGTTCTGGGCGGCAGATCAGCCCGTGTCGAGCCCAGAGACCGTCGCCTTCTGGCAGCTGTAGATCAGTGTTCGTCCATAGAACCCAAGAGTTGTTGTTTTCCCTCATGGGCGTCGTAATCGCTGGAGGCCGTGGGAACGCACCCATTGGGCAAGCGGGGAAAACGAATGGGGTCCTGTTATACCGGCCGCCTGTTTGCATACACCCAGTCAGGTTTCACCTAACGAGAATGCAGCAACTCCCCGTGCTTCCCCTCCTCGGAAAGAGGGCAACAAGGCAAATGTGCGAAGGGAGGCCTCTGCTGTCATTAGCCGACATCTGTTGTGAGCCAGATGTCCCAGCTGTACGTAAACCAACTCTAGTAGCAACAATTCAGCTATTGATCACTGCCTGATGTGACTATCCTGGAGCCGCAGGGAGTGGGTGATTTTTGTCGATCTCGTCATTTCCGCACTAGAAAGACCCAGATTCACACCGCGTTGGGGGAAGCTGGGTATTTACACACAACGAGGACGAACATGGTTTGGTGGCATCCTTGCAGTTGTTGTCCAGGTGACGCTCAGCTGTTTCTGATAGACTTTTGAGGTTGATAGGCCGATGGACGGAGACATGTCGCGAACAGAGATCTGGACCTTGTCAAAGCAAAAACAGAGTTGCCAGCCAGGGCCCACGGGCTGTGGAGAGAGGCGTACCTACACTGGATTGGACGCGAAGGAAAAATGATCGACTGCCTGACTGCAAGCTGAACCTTGCTCTGCCAGAGGGAAAGGCGGAGGGGCCGAGGGAGGGGTGCTATTTCGTCACTCGAAAACGGCCTACTCGGCATACACCTGCTGCCAGCAGAAGACCGTGCCACGCAGCCACGGCTTCCACGAGCACCTAACCTAGATACTCCCTCCCCGACCAGACACGCAATATCAGTTTAAGCGTTTGCATGCCACTACCGTCCACTCTCCAGCGTGCTCCACGTAGTAGTGAGAAAATGTGAATGAAAGGCGGTTGGGACCGACTGGCTCCATCTTGCTTCTGGGATTCAACTGCATAGCGTCGAGAGATTGGAGAGATCTCCAGCCAGGATCGCCGTGCATGGCCACCGGGATCGCTTTAGGTGGGGAGTACAGGCTCGATGTAGCTTGGGAGGTTCCTGTTCTGGCAACTGGATGACATCAATGCGGATTCTGCCGCATCGTGCTGCTGCTGGCACTTACGGTTGCGCTAGCTATGAGCGCAAATGGTTCAAATTGGCATTCACCCCTATTGATTGATAGACAAGCAGGCAGGTAAACAGGCAGGCAAGTATCAGTGTACTTTCAGGAGCATCGGGCACTGCTGGACTGACTAACTGACTGACTGACTGACTGACTGCCCGTCTGCCCGCCTAAGGAACATCCGATGTGTTAGAGGACGTAACGCTGGCGGATGTGATGTGATAGCTGGTTCCTGCGGCTATCATTGACTGCCCAATGATTAGAATCTCGGGATGCACATGGGTGCTGGTCACAAATGTCGATTACACGTTGTGTGGTGTTTCCATGTCAACCTGTGGGACAGCCTGTCGATCCACGTCACTGCCTTGTCCAAGGTCTCGTTTCCCGGTTTTTTTCTGGATGGCTGGCTGGCTAGCCCCGTTATTCACTGTTGAGGTTGAGCAGTGAGAAACATTGCGCCAGGCCCAACCCGGTAACGTGGCTTTGCGGGACCCCGCTAGCCAATGAGTTCTTGCCAACAACCAAGCTCCAGCCACTTCGATCGTCGAATCTTGACCACAACCCTTGCGATGCGTTCTTCCAGAAGCAACATTGCCGTCGTGCCTTGTTTTGGGTAGCGTTCGAAAGTCGGTGGACGGTGCCGGCCCGTCTCGCTGCCCGCCTCTCGTCCATTCCGTCGTATGTACCTATTGTCTGTCATCCGATATATAGACTCCCAATGGAAACAGCAAGCATCAGGCCATAGGTAAAGTATGTACAGCCGGGGCTGCAGGTGCGGGCGATGATGGTTTGAAACCGATCTTTCGTGAAACATGCAGCACGCCAGCCGTAATTTGCATGTACGCCATCCATCTCCAGCCAGGTGACGATGAAGACATCTACAACAGGTAGGCAATAAATCTGCTGGCCCATGCTGCATCAAATAGAGGACGTCAGTCCGCAAGGTGAGCTTGACAGGTATGTATGTAATCAAGATCAAGACGAGCTCGGTAGCACCACACTATGTTCATCCGAGCTAGGCCAGGTATAAAACAGGATATCATGGTCGGGAAATGGCAGGGGCATAGGTTTAGTCGTACATACATGCCATTGGTCGAGCAAATCTTATTGACCAGAACAGTTGAACTATTCGATTGCACATGGCAGTAGGTAGGGTAGGCGGTGGGCGACTGGGGTAGGGGGAAAAGACAAGGCCCAGGCCCATGCCCAGGTCGCTGTATCCTTACAGTACGTCGTGCAGCTCGAAGAAGGAAACAAGGCTAGTACCAGCATTCTGCCAACACTACCAGCAGTAGGTAGATTGGTTGACGTTGGTGTGCTTTCTTCTTTCAGCGCTGTTGGCTCTCGATTGGAGCCGTCACAACCGTAGAATCGCAGATCTGCCTCGATGGCGCCGAGCCAGACAGCAGTCAATGGATCACTTCTTTGTTGATATCATGGCCCATGTGCATATCCTCTTCCCCCTGAGCCCCTCCAAGACACAGACTAGCCTGAACGAGCCGGCTTGCCGGGCCCGCGAGAGGTGATGATGTACTGTAGTTCCTGTCAGAGCTTCGATTCCCAAGAAACAAAAAAACGGGTCACAGAAATCCCCCCCCACAATGAGGTAAGCAATGGCGGGTTGAGATGAACGGCGGGCACGCTACAGCCACCGATTGAACTAGGGAAGGCGGGCGGGAAACAAATGCGAACGATTCTGATGCGAAGGTAGGTGACAATTGCGGTGCTAGCAGGAGCTGGCTCGTCGGGGAGGTCGATGCCCAGGTGCTAGGCAGACAGGGGCAGAGCTTTTACGTAGAGCAAGTGGAGAGGGAGGTTGGTGCAAATACCACGACGTGCTGCTAGCGGCTGCACCCTGCAAAGCAACTTAAACCCGCGTGGCATGGATGGGACATACTAGCGAATGACAAGCTGCCATGGAAAAAGAGGGCAGTCAATACACGACTTACGTAGTAGGTCTGCATCGTCGGTCTGTAGAACAGGCTTGAATTGAGTTGCAGGACCAAGGAAACACAGGCTTGCCAGCTCGCAGATGGTAGACGATGGGATTATATAACGACCTGCCGCCCTCCCTCCCCTTCGACTCTCTCCCTGGTCTCAACCACCACACAAGGATCCTCACTCTTCGACCTCTAATACCACATCCCGACCTACTTACCTAATACTCCCACTAATCACTTTCAAGAGATGTAAGTCAACACTGTCTGCCACCCACTTGCTCAGACACTGCTTGCCGGAACGGGGCTGCCTGCCAGACATCAGAAACGAAACACGGGATGGGATAGGATGGGATGCAAGTGTGGCTTCAAGTGTTGCCGGCCCCTTCCTTCCCTCTTTCCCTGGACCACCTTCCCTATACCGTGTTGCAACTGCACACATGTACTCTCGTCAGAACTCCAGCCTCTGTACTCGCAGTCGCAGTTGCACCTGCCGCGAGTAATCTGAGACGGCTTCTGTACACATCATCGGTCAAAACTCTCACGCCAACCATCGCGCCTTCCCTGCCTCTCTTCCTGTCCTCCCCGAGACTTCCCAGCAACGTCCAACCAAGACAAATCTCTGCAGTCAAGGCCCATTTGAATCCCCAAATCCCCTCTGCTCGTCTCCCAAGTCTCTTCTTCTTCCACATCGCACTCCAACTTTCAGACTTTCACCGTTCTCATCCAAACATCCACAGCATCCCCCAAGCCTTTCTGCAGAACAAGCCTTCTCGCCTATCTTGTCCTTTTGGCACCGTTTCGAGCATCATTTTCTTGTTCAGACTAAACACATCCGTACAATACTCACAAGTTCTTCGTCGGCAGATCTCTCGAACCAATACACCCCCGCCAAAATGAAGAGTGCTATCATGATCCTGGGTGCTTCCGCCCTTGTCTCGGCCCAGTCACTCCCTGATGGCTTCCCTAAGTGTGGCGTAAGTACTATCTCCCTGCACTCATCAAGCATGTTGAAACCGTCCTTGCCCACTAGGTGCTAACTATACCACCATATAGACCATCTGCATTCCCAACATGGTGAACCAGGCCTCCAACTTCAACTGCAGCGGCGGTGATTGGCGCTGCCTGTGCTCCAACAAGGATTTCATCTACGGCATTAGAGACTGCTCGGATCAATCCTGCCCTCAGGGAGATGCCAACGTCGTCAAGGCGTGGGGCAAGACGCAATGCGCTTCCGTTGGTATTGACATCGAAGGCATTGGCGGCTCCGTCACTGGCTCGGCTCCCTCTGCCACCACCACGGTGACTGCCACTGGCAAGTCTGGTGTAAGTGAAAACGACGTATTCTGACATCTGTTTCGATCAAATATTTACAAAATATACAGGACTCTTTGACTAGCTCGGCAACTGCTACAGGTTCCCAGAGCGCAGTGACGACCTCTGACATTCTGTCCACCATCACCTCCGATGGATCAACCATCACCTCCACCGTTGGACAGACTACCATCTTTGGCGGCGTCCCCGTCCCTATTAGCACCCAGGACGTTGTGACCACTATTGAGTCTGATGGTTCTTCCATCACCTCCACCGTTGGCAAGTCCACCATCTTCAGCTCCGCTAGCGGAACCGACAGCGCGAGCCCCTCCGAGACTCAGTCTGAATCTGCCTCCGTTACCACCAACACCTCCGAGGTCGAGACCACTGTCACCAGCGATGGTAGCACTTTCACCACCAAGACTCAGGCCGAGTCAACCTCCACCGCCACCAACGGACAGGAGGCACCTTCTCAGACTTCTTCCAACCCCGCTGCCATGAAGACTGTTGCCCCGGCTGGTGCTTTCCTTGCTGCTGCCGGTTTTGGTCTGATGATGCTGTAAAGTCGTCGACTGCTTCCTAATTTCATCGAAGACGTTACGAGCTCTTTCGTTTCTACACGTTCAACATTTCTGGCGCGCAAGGCAATGACGGATGACATAATGATATTGGTTTTTCATGCATGGACTTTGATGGGTGGGGATGAAGGAAAGGTACCATCGCTTTTACGACGCAACGAACTTACAATAGGGCCTGTCAGCTGGGGTTCTGTATCATGTACAAAAAGGGGATGAGGCTTGGGATGATGGGCCACTAATACCGTATGATTTAAGATACCCAGCCCTGGACGCTTATCGTCCAGGTAGTGGAAATTGGCTCTCTAGCTACGAAGTCACTATTGATAATAGACCATAACGCTGGTAGCAGCATACAAAGGCTCTGCACGTGTCCCAAACTATCATGATTTTCTCTGTTATAGTATTTGATGTTTAACTCGAGTACAATCGCACTCCAGACCTACCACATAGACAACGCTTCCACCGAGTTTTCGTCTAGTTGGAAACGTTGCGAGTTTCCTAAGTAAAGCAGTCATGAATCCATCATCCATGTATGATCACTCTATTCAATGTTCAAGACCATGTGAAACGTAACATAACACGACGCTCGGCCTACCAATGGGCAAGCACAATGTGTCAGCCAAACATAGTGGCTCTCTTCGAATACATAAAATACATACACATCATGTGAGGCGTGTTCGCCTAGTCCACCACTCCGGCTGTAACCATTTCTTAACCCGTCACCCCGGACGACCAAATATGTACTATAGTAGCAACAAACAGCAAGATAGATAGATCCAATAGTCTTCATTCCCACCAAACCAGCCAATGCAAGTGCCACCATATGTTCTCCAAGGGGAAAGGGAGGCAGGCACATCTGCCCTGTCCCACAATCCCTTTCTACCCAAAAAATATAAAATAAAAGCAAAACAGCCAGAAAAAGAAGCAAAAACCAATAATGGAGCGCAGTCTATATGAATGGGCTCATATGTCCAAACCCAAATAGACCCGCCACCCAACAAGTAGAAGTGGGTAGGTAGGTGTAGAGCGTTTGTGTCGTGAGAGATAAGAGTAATTTGTACAGGCGAACAGGTAGGATGAATAAGTGTGCGACGAGATATGTGGTGACCAGGCCAGAGGACGTAGTAATAAGCGAGGAAACATCATATGAATAGGAGTGTGTGGGGGTCATATATAATGAGTAACAATCGTGAGGGGTCTTGATATAAACCGCAAAAAGGGAGGAGCAAAAGATAGGAGTCGAAATGGAGGTGCCAGCAAGGACTTTCGAGGTTATGCCCGCGGGCTGAGGGGGCTCTTGCCGGGGCCTTGGGCTCTCTTGAGTGCGCGGAGCTCTTCTTCGAGTTTTCTGCGGTTTGCTTGCTCGGCCTGTATTGCAGATTGGTCAGCTTTTTGTTACGTTTCGGCATTTGGGTGTAGGTGGCTCGGTCTGGGCGAGTGCGTAAATGAGAAAAACAGTACTTACCCTGAGTTGTTCGTCGTGTTTCTTCCGTTCGGAGCGGAGGGCCTCGCGGTAGGAGTCCGTCACGATGGAGCTGCCGCGCGATCCGCCAGGGGAAAGGGGCATCATGCCGGGGCTCAGAGCGCCACGGGAAAGCTTCTCGCGGTCGAGGGCCTCCTGGAGCTCCTCCTTCTCGCGGCGGGCCTGCTGGGACGTCTTGTCGAGCTCGGCCTCGAGGTCGGCGATCTTGGCCTCGGCATCGATGGCCTGCTTGGTGATGTCCTTGAGGTCCTTGACGGTGCCGCGCAGCTCCGTCTCGAGCTCGGCGACGCGAGGCTGGAGCTCGTCGACCCGGGCCTGCAGCTGTTTGGTGCCGTCCTTGTCGTAGAGGGCCGCAGCCTCGAGAGCGCGCTCGCGGCGGCTGCCGTAGGCGCCGTCCAGCTCCGCCTCGGCCATGGTTGCGCGCATCTTAAACTCGGCCAACTGGCCCATCAGCTCCTCGATTTCGGACTGCTTGGCCTTTAGCTCGTCCGCCTTGGCCGTGACGTCGGCCTCCCTTCGCGGCGACGGCCTTGTCCGCCGTGCTCTTGGCCTCGTTGGCGTCCCGAAGCTGCGCCTTGGCGATGGCGACGTTGGCCTCGGCCGTTGACAGGCGCATCTGGATATCCCGGCTGTCGGCTTCCATCGACGCAATCTTGGCGTTGCGTTCCTTGAGCTTCTCCGTGGCTTCCTTGATAGCTGCCTCTTGTTCCGAGTCCATCTTCTTCTGGCTGTTATGCGCTGTGTCGAGCTCCGTTAGGGCATCGGAGAGCTGTTGGCGTATGCCGTCCGCCTCCCTTTCTAGCTGGGCTAATTGGCTACGCGTTTGATCAATTTCCTCGTCCTTGGCCTTCATGGCTTCTTCCTTCTCCACGTCCGACTTATTGTTCAGCTCGCGCTGCTGCTTGATCTGCCGCTGAAGGACACCTTGCTTATCCTTGAGGCTAGCAGCCTGTGAGAAGAGCCACTGTACCTTGGCGGAGAAGGCCTGTAGCGAGTAAGTCTCATTGGGGTCGAAGCCCTCGTTGTCGGACATGTCCTCCTCCTCGGGATTGTAACCCTTGTCCATGCGCGTCTTCCTACGGTCGCGCTTGCGCTGCTCGGCATCTGCTAGGCCTGCCTGGATGATATCCCACAGACCCATAAGGACAGCCTCAGACTGCTCCCCCTTTTGTTTGTCTGCCGAGCTTGCCGTCGAAAGGGCGGCGGCTCGCTCCATAAGCTGTCCTGCCTCGCGAATACCGTCCTGCATGTAATCGAACTGATCGTTCAGATCAGCCTCCTCTAGAGGTGGGCTAGGATAACCAACGCTGCCGTGTGACAGGAGAAGCGCCTGCATCTGCTGATTGGCGGTATGGAAGGCCTCTATGGCTTCGGGGTTGTTGCCTTGGCTGCTTCTGATCTCTGCCAGCGCTCCTTCTAGGTAGTTTAGGTGGCTGCCTATCATGTCGCCGGGTTCTAGCTGACCAGAAGGGGGTGCTTTGTAGGCGCCGTTCTTGGCCGGATTCGCGTTCACCACGAGCTCCCGAAGCTGTTGGTTGTACATCTCCAACTTCCTTTCTGTGTCGGTTATCAACTGGTCGTTGTTACCTTGCCCCTGAGTTCCTCCAGTTGTGTCCTTAGAGAATCCGCTTCTTGTTTGAGCTGGATGTTTTCCATGCGTAACCGGTCACTCTCTTCCGTCAGCTCTTTGGTTTGTTGTCGTACGGGCGATTTTGGGGGTATCTCTATGGTATTCTTCTTCGGAATATCAGCACCAAAGTTGGCCATGTCCTCGATGGACTGATACAAGCTTCCTTCGTCGAATAGTAAGTCGTCTGGCGGCTCTAGGCTGTTCCGACCATTCGACCCGGTAAACATGCTTTCGGGGCTTGCGGGTATGCCGTTCAGCGATGGCATCTTGGGGGTTGATGTGCCCTTTGTAGCAACCTTGTGCGTCATCTGCAGGATGCCGGCGGTGTGCTGGAGCAGCCTCCTTTGCGGTTCCATCACGCGCTTCTCCAACTGCCAGAGCTCCGAGGCCAATTCTTCGCATTTCTTCTGTATCGCTTCCCGCTCAGCTTCCGCCTCGCGAGCGGCGTCGCCTCCGGATGCTCTGTTCCCTAAGAGGCCTCGCTTGGGGTTGGTCGGCGAGTATAGCCTGGCCATGGAGATGGCAGCATCTCGATACTTGGACTGGATGGCCAGACTGGAGCGCGTCTTCTCTATCCGCTGGTTGAGGAGTTGGCATTGCTTCTTCAAGTCGTCCACCTCCTCCTGGGACAGGATCTCGTACTCTTTGCTGTCGAGTATAGCAGTTTCGGTAAGCAGATGTACCTGCACGGGGTCTTTTAGATCTACAAGCACCGAGCTCTGCACTCTATCGGGGTTCATCTACGCAAATAAATTAGTATGCTAGGAGGGGCCGCCGGGCATGGTCAAGATGGGCATGTCCTACAGGATTATAGCGCGGCTTCGTGTCGCCATTATCGGCGTCGTGCCTGTAACCGTCGACGAGCAGGTTTGGTTTCGGTCCCTGATTCGTGCGCAACGGCTGCAACGGTTGCAGTGGTCGAATCCCTCCTCCCTCATAGCCATTGGCACCCGGCCCTCGACTAGAGAAGGCGTTCATCTTGGACTCCTACGACCGACTTCCTAGCACCAACAATAACAATCTTTAATGGATCGCACTCGTCGTCACAGCAAAGACATGGTATAGTGTTCGAAGCGACCTATGGCTCTTTCCGAATTTTTCTCCTCTCTCTACCTTGCCTGATCCGCGGTTTGGTGTTCGTTACGGAATCGATCGATGGTTCCGTACCATGGATGGGGAGACGCGCGAAACTCGAGGGCCAAATTTCCGGGCGGCTATGTACTTTTTTTTTACGGGGTACACCAGACAAATAGGGAACGCGGAGATTATCGAACACGCGCGAGAAGACAAAGGCCGGGAGGAATGCGAAATATAACTATCCAACAAGAAGTCTTATTATAGGGCGCAAGGGCGGGCGAAGGTGAGTGGAATATAGCGAAGAAGCAATGAGTGCCGGGTATCGATCGAAGGAAAAGTGGTATGTAGTGAGTGCAGTGCAGAACAGGGAAAAAAGGAGGAATTGGGAATTGATGATGGAACGCTTCTGCCGGCGGCGGCTGATTATTACATTTGAAGTATGGGGTTGGACGACAGATGGACAAGGATGGGATGATGGGGTGTGGTCACTCTGGTGTGGCAGGCAGAGGAAATGCCATGCGGTAGGTACTGTGGCAGCGCCGGATCGCTGCTCCAGGTACCTTGAAGAATGGAAATAGCGGCTTATGCAGGTCCCGGCGGGTCAGCGCAAGAAAGAAAGTTACTCGTTAGGGGCATGTTAAATTGGGCGTATGTAAAATAAGAAATGGCTGACAGGCTGGAACACTGCAACACCCCCCTCAATCCCTGCTAATCTGCCATTTACAGTAACGACGCAGGTGGTCGGCCTGGCGGGATCCCCAGCTAGCCTCCCCAGAAAGGCAATAGTCCCAGAAGAATCTGGTGAATCACATCGAGGCCTGCACTCTGCAATGATCTTTTCCTCTTGCTAGCCCCGGGCGTAACGTGCGTGGCTGGCGTGCCTTTCTAGAAAGTCTGTCCAAAAATGTTTCCCCTAATATTGCGTGTTCATTCGCCGTGCTTCTCTCTACGCCCTTTGCCTACTGCATGCTGCTTACTAGGGACTGGGTTTTCTTCATCTGGCATATGCGACCGACGCAGTCGTGTGCTCGCTAAGCCAACCCACAAACATTTCTATAAATAAGCGAACGTTTGGCTTCGGCATTCACTCGTGATGAGCTACTGAGCATTGCCTCCTCCGACTAAGAACTACCAGATGATGCTACGCGTACGGCGTGCGAGGCTCAGCCGGTGTCGGGGAGTCGGGCAGAGTACGGGGCATCGTTCTTAAGAGTAAGGTTGCGAAGTGGTCAGTCACACAGCTTGAGGTGAGACCCTGCCCACATCTGTGCGGCACGGCTATCAGCCGAACACATTACACAGCACAAACACCCACACAGACCCTGCCAGCGGCGCGGGCCTGGTATGTTAGATGATAGGTAGGTTTGGATGACCGCCGATGCAGTGGGCTGTGTGCAAACCTTTGGTGTTTCTTCTACCCGCGTCGCCACGTTGCAGCGGTGCTGGTTGGAGAGAGAAATATTGAATATACCTATACATGGATACGTGCATGCCGTTAATTTCGCCTATCTGCCGCTGGGCACGAGTGGCAGGAGGCATGGGTGTCGAGGCTCAGTCAGCTAAGACAAGCCAGCGCCTACTGCATTCCGTACGCAGGCCGCTGTACGAGAGTCACTTCGTAAATAGTAAGCCGTACACATTAGCGTTGACTATAAGCCTATTCTTATACTTGGGCATCGTTTAGCTATGATCGCACTTGCTAGCCATTGCGGCCAGCTACAGCTATTACTACGCCCTGGTGTGCCATCTGAAGGGACCAACCGATATTCGAATCCACGGTAGCGGGCCCAAATCCTGAAGGACCGCATGCATATACTTTCATTGCAGGTCCAGCTCCCACACATCACTTGTTGGCTTCGACGAATGTACGTATGTAGGCACTTTATTTAACAGAGCATATAGTCTCGTTAGCGATTTCTAGAAAGCTCCTCGAAAGGTGTCCATGAACTGCTGGCCCATGGTTCTGCGTCGGCCAGCTTCTCCTCCTATTTGTGCGCCACTGGTCGTGGCGGTCGACGCGTCCTCCCCTTCTAGTCTGCGCCTCAAGCCCTCGAATTCCTCACTTCGTCGCTGCGTACGGACTCCCACCATCCAGCCGGGAAGCCGCCACTTGGTCAACGATCGTGGCAAGATCTCCATTCTCCACGAGTATCCCACAACCCAGCCGATCAGAGCGCCCAAGAGTGACCCGGGCCACTGCGACAGTGCCAACTGGCCGGCCATCATGTAGATGTACGATTTGTTGGAGAACGTAATGCCGGGGACTTGCCCATTTGCCGGCGCGGACGACGATGTGGCCAGTCTATATTTGTACATGTGCGGTACCATAGCATGGTATTGGGCGAGCACCGCAAATATAACCGGTGTCGGTCCTGCAGGGAGATAGTTGAATAGACCGAGGGTAAGTGGCCGCAGGACGAAGGCGAGGATGCCAGGGTTAAAATGCTCGTAAGCATTAGTGTCACGATGATGAAAGACTACCAGTTGCATTAGTTACCAACGAAAAATATAGCCTGAGTGAGTACCTCGTGCAATCGTCCTCGGCAACTTACAGCGTACTTCCTCGATCCCCAGAAACGCTCAATTGTTCGCATATGGTATAGTGTCATGCCGGCGAAGAGCACCTCGGAGGAGTTGGTGTAACATAGCTGGAATATCAACGCCCGCCATGTCTGATGGAACCGCCAAAGGTGGGTGTCGACCAGGATGTAGCAGTAGTGCTTGACGTCCAGAAGGCTGGCAGCAATGGATGTGCCGATGAGTCCATAGACAAGACCACGGGAGATGGGTGCGTTCGTGAAAGACATGATACCACGTCACCTGTTCACTGTCATGGCAAGAGTCCTGGATGGGACTGCGATCAGAAGACCGAGGGCTAGGTAGAGAGCGAACGGCAAAGCTTTATGGCGGCGCGCTTCTATAATGTGCGTAGTGTTCTATCGGCATGCAGTAAGCTTTCCGAATGACGGACGTGGCATCAGAAGTGGGAGGTTATTTCAGCCTTACTGCGGTCGAAGATGGGGATGCGAGGCTAGGTCATGGACTTGAGCTGAATTGAAGTGTCAGTCTGTCCTTAAGCGCAAGGGTGGTGGATGGAATTAGCGAATGAGGCGCTGCGACGGGCCATTAAACAGATGCCCCGCTCTTTGCTACGAGCACATGTCACAGGCTCACAGCAGTGAGCAGCGAGCAGTGCGCGCACTGAGCACTGAGCACTGAGCACTGAACACCTTGTTAGCCACCACCAACGACGATAGGGACCATGGAAACACCTCCGTACTCACATAAACCAAGGTTGATACGAGACATTAATCAGAGCAACAATCTGACCATGCTGGCCTGAGGGCATTGGAAAATTGAAGATACGCAAGTCGCAAATATTCAAAACTCTCAAAAGAGCATGCTGCAGGATACTATCTTCCTGATGGGTACCTATGTACATATGTACATACCAAGGCATATTGGAACCCATTGGATCACTGATCCATTACTCGGGGGACCGTCCAGCGGCACGGAGGTTGCCGGGCTTGATATCTGAGCTCCAGAAACATAAAATGCAGCAGTGTCTGCAGTTGCGGTGCGAAAGGTGAGCTTCCAGACTCCCCTCGACTTAAAAACAGCCTTGAACCTTCCATATTCGAGGCTGGCCATGCGCCATTGCTCTTGCTGGATTGCAGTCACTCATGTGCCACGATTTCGTTCCAATCAATGGCACCACCGCGACGACCTCGGGCCTCTCTCCCGAGGTCTGGTAATTCGTAATTCAAGAGCGACCGACCGACAAGGGCAAGGGTGGCAGCGACAGGCAGGCGAAATTGAATGAACCAATGACGAATGGCCCAAGCTCCGTGCCGTCCACGTCCAAAAAGGCGACGTTTTTGACCACACCACGCAGGAATGAACCAAGACATCCACAGTACCTCCAAGCCTCTAGAGACCACAAATACTAGTCGCCGTCCGTTCGTTTTCTGCTGCTGTCCCTCCATGTTTGTGTAATTAGTACGCCTTCAACAGAGCATTCCTTTGTGCCTCGTCGGGAAGAAGAAGAAGAAAAAGAAGGGATTACACAACTATATTATGTGTTACGAATAGAGTCATCGCATCGCATCGCATCGCATCGCATCGCCCCAGCCCAGCCCACTTCTGGCATTCGTACCCGTTCTTTCTTTTGTCCCAGAGCCGGTATTGCGAGTATTGCGACGGCGCCAACTGCAGCACCACGAGATACCCAGTGCATTTGACACCCACGCGACAGCTTCTTCTTTCCTGCTCGGCGCTTCACACCCGGTACCATGTCTATTAAAGCGGATGCGAACGTCCAGAGATGGATTGCTACACTGCCACCCATAGCATGGGCTCTTAGGCAGGCCCGCGAAACACTGATTGGCACCTTGCGACAGGGCCCTATCCCGCAGCATGTCGCCTTCGAGATGGATGGCAATCGCCGCTTCGCCAAGAACAACCATATCGAGACGATAGAAGGTCACAATATGGGCTTCGAGGCCCTTGCCAAGGTAGATGCGCCGACAGCCAGACTTGGTGATTTGGGTACTGACAGCTGACTCTCTCTGCCTCGGACAGGTACTCGAAGTATGCTACAAGTGCGGAGTCAAGGTCGTCACCGTTTACGCATTCAGCATCGAGAACTTCAACCGACCGAAATCCGAAGTTGGCGGGCTGATGAAGATGGCCAAGCTCAAGCTCGAACAGCTGTGCCAGCACGGAGAGCTACTCGATCGATACGGCGCCGGTATTCGCGTGCTGGGAGAGCGTGACTTGATCCCTGATGACGTCTTGCCCTTTGTCGACAGAGCCATTGAGATGACTAAACATAATACCGAGTACGTGGTTTGCCGCCGTTGAAGCATCGTTGGACTGGGCTAACGGCGTTACTTTTAGCGCGGTACTCAACATTTGCTTCCCATACACCTCGAGAGCAGAAATGACAGCCGCCATCAAGGCTACAGTGGATGAATTCTCGATACCATCCGAGCCCCCAGCGACGCCCTTCTCGCAAGCCAGAATTACCGAGACAATCAGATCCAAGCAACCTAAGAGGACGGATTCATCCACATCACTCCGAGAGGCCTCGCCGGACCCGGCTGCGAAGTCCGATGTAGACGATTCAGTGTCGTCCACAACAACGCTCAACCCGGGTTCGCCCCGAACCGAAGCAAAGGGGAAGGAGAAGGCAATCCCGTTCAAGGATGCGGAGTCGATCACTGTGGATTCTATCAACAGCCACATGTATACGGCCGACTGCCCTCCACTCGACATCTTCATCCGGACTAGTAACGTGATGCGACTGAGTGACTTTATGCTGTGGCAGTGTCACGAAGATACACACATCTTCTTCCTGAAGTGTTTTTGGCCTGAGATGGACCTGTGGCACTTTATTCCAGTGCTCCTTGAGTGGCAGTGGCGGCAGAAGAAGGAGCGTGAGGGCACGTCAGGCAGGCGACTTAAGACGGAGTAAGGATGAGCATGGCTATCAGTAGCGAAGTTTTTGTTCGAGAGTCGAGAGCATCAGCGCAGTCTTTTGCTTGTTCCCCGTCGGCAGTTGGACGGGTTTCTTTGCTGCATTTGATGGTGCGCCTTAGCGTTTTATAGAATGTGCACCCCCAGGCGTTGCATTTGTTCAAGGAAGTCTTATTAATGTTGTGGCAGCTGCCACTTACAAGCTGCGATACACCACAAGCATACCCATGTAGACCATAGGGGACCCCAAAGTATATAGCACATAAAATCAAGCGTGTGTAGAAAGCATATTCTTTTCCAACATATATCGTATATCCATCTGCCTGAATAAATTGCGGCACGAGAACACGGACCCACCCGTCACTGAATGTGTCTTCAGTGAGACATCCAAAGGAACGAACATGTAGGTATATAGCCTCATAGCCTCATAGCCTCATCTAATTGTTATATACTACATAACCTATAAGGCCGAGCAGGTATTCAATGCTAATTAGACACTTATGCCGTGGATCGGCTCGCCTGACGACTAGGTACCTACATCTTAGTAGGTAACCTTAAGGCTGAAGCGACTGAAAACTGACCCCTTTCCAGCCAAGATGTGCAAGATGCATAAAAGTCGAAGGATGAGATCATACCGCCCTGATCTTATCTTATCAGCTTCGGATAAACTTGAACCCCCATCCAGCCATTTTGCGGTTCGCATTGGCGCTGCGCGAGAAAGGCAGAAAGGCACTTGCAGCTAGTCCGGGACGGGCAACCGCCCATAAGTCGCCGTGCTTTTAGTGGTGCAGCGTGTTGTGCTGTTGTGCTGTGCCGGGAACAGCGCTGTGCATCAAATCAATCCCATCCAGTCCAGTCCCAGCTGTAGGCCAGGTCCATCCCATCCACCACCATTCTCCCGAGCAGTTGCAGTCGAACCCAAGGTCTTTCGCAGCTGGTCACTTGGATCGCTTTTTGCGCATCCCCTCTACGTTCCCAGTAGCATCCCTCGATCATGTGTTTCTGCGCATAGGTTCTCATACTTTCTATTGCAATATGACATAGTCTCCCTTCGTCCATCCCAGACTTCGAGGTCCCCCCGGCTTGTTTTTTCGCGGCGCTCGAGAGATCCAACTTTTCATCTCTTGCGGCGTCCCTCCCCAGCACGATCGAGACACGACTTTGCTTGTCACGACTCAACACAACCACCCCAACTGCCCACCACCTTCTTCTTCTCCCAATCCAGGCCACCATGCGAACCGCAAAGCCTCCCCAATCCGAGGCAGGGCCTAGCTCTGGCACCCCTTCGTCGAGTCGTCGAGCTCAGCCAGCTCGCCAGGCCCGCACCAATCCTCAGCGCTCATCAGCCTCTGCGCTCGGTGCTGCGTCCTCCTTGGCCGGTCGGGAGGCGCATGGCCACGACCAACCCATCGACATTTTCCCTGCCATTACACACTTCACCGATGCCATTACATCCCTTCCTAAAGATCTCGTCCGCCACTTTACCCTATTGAAGGAGGTCGACGCCAAGATCTTTGCTCCCGAAGACACCCTCTTCCAGCTCGTCGACGTTGCCCTCAAGTCAAACCCCCCGAGCCTCGACCGACCACCGACAATGCGAGCAGTGTCGCGCCCGGCTCCGCGCCCATGAGCGCCCAGAATAGCTCAACCGGTTTCGGTACAAACGGGAGCTTGCCGCCCGCGCCCTCGGCCGACGAGAGCTACAATGCTGCGCTGTACGATCCAGCCAATCTCCCCCGGCGTCAGCTGTTTCGTCACACTGCTCTGAAGATCCAAGAGATGCTAGTGTCTCTAGAAGAGAAAAAACCACGTGATATCGACTGCCAACGAAGCGCTGTCGAAGCAATTAAGTCGCGCCGACGATGTCTGGCCGCACCTCGAGAATGAATTCAGCGAGGAAGCCAAATACGGCAGCGCTACACACTGGGCTTATCCCGAGAACAGGGTCAACAAGGCAAACGCTGCCGAGCGATCGCGCCGTGACGGTGCCCAGGCGATTACGGCGGCCGCCCAGGCCTCGCTGAAGAGGCGGCCGCTAGAAGTGACGCCAGAAAACAAGCTGTTGCTGCAAAGAAGGGGCAAAAACGCAGCAGCAGCAGCAGCAACAACAACAGCAGCAGCAGCAGCAGCAGCAGCAGCATGCTTCCGATGCGGACGCCGATCACGACACTGCGAAACAGAGGCACGAGCCGAACAAAAGGGCTGCAAATGGCAGCAAGTCACGTAAGGCGGCGGCAGACGCGAACACGCCCGTCGGCTTGGGAATTACCAATGGACCTCCTGTGAACGGCAACCCGGCACCGAAGAAACGCAAGGTCGACAATAACAAAGACAAGACAGCGAACGGAGCACCACCTATGGAGCGAGCATTGAGCGGCGTCTACGGCAACAGCGCCCCGAAGGCGAAGACATCTAGCCCCAGGGCAACTCCAACTCCAGAAGCTGGAACGGCTCCAGCCTCTAAGAAACGCAAAGCTTTGCCTACTGTCAATGGGCAATCAAAGAAAAGGTACGTGTTGGCGATATCCTGAAAACGTAGTATTGTATAACTGACCCGGTGTAGCAAAAACGGTCTGCCCTCCACCCTCTCGCCTTCGCTTGCAGCTATTTCCCCACTATGCCCAACTTTACCGACCCAAAGACCGTCGCTCGAAGCTCGCCTGCGCCATCTGCTACTGCGGCTCGTCCGGTCACCTCAAGGGCGCGGCAAAATTCGAATGTATCGAATATTGACAACGCGAAACTCCGGCCGTCTTCATCTGCTTCGAATAGGCCCAATGGCGCTGTACCACCTGCTTCCGACGCAGACCCCGCTCAGAACGGGTCGCGGCCGCCAACAGAGGTCAAGCCCCCGAAAGAGACTCCCGTGCCTGTCAAAACCGAGAACCCCAAAGAGGATACACCGCAGCCGAGCCTCACTACAAACATTGCTCTGGGCGGGAGCAGGAAGAGCTCTGTGGCCAAGGACGAGACGGAGCCCAAGGCAGACAGCACACCAACGCCCCAACAAACCGTCACCACAGTGGTTACGACCAAAAGTGGTCGGGCAAGCAAGCCATCGACGCCTGCCCTAGGGAATTTCCCTGATCAGTCAAGATCACGGTCGGCGCGGAATGCGCAGACTGATAAGCCCAAACGGAGTCACAAGAAAGGGGCTTCTCATCAAGCTGCACTGGCGGCTCAAGCCGTGGATGAGGACGCCCACAGCAGCGCACATGGTGACGAGGATGGCGATATTGATGCCAACGAGCCACGCTACTGTTACTGCAACGGCGTTTCCTACGGGGAGATGGTGGCGTGCGATGCCGATGACTGCGAAAAGGAGTGGTTCCATCTCGGATGTGTTGGTCTGAAGTCGGCACCAAGCTCTAGTAGTAAGTTCAAAACACAGTCGCTTCCTGATGAGTCGAATGCGTCGGGCGCTAACATTTGCTTGCAGCTAAATGGTATTGCGACAATTGCAAGAATCGCATGAAGAACGGAAAGAAGGTGAATGGCAGGTGAGCGCTCGGAGTCAACAGCGAGCGCATTTAGATGCTTTTCCGTATAACATTTGAGCGATCACAATCACATTTGAAGGAGTTCGGGCGTTGGCGAGGACAGTATTTGGAAGCGAATACCTGATCCATGGCGCAAGCGCTGCGCATTGTTAAAGTACTTATTCTGGCCATTCGTGGCACTGGGTTGCCTCTTGGGGGTCGATTTTGGCGTCGGGCGGAACGAAGACCTGCGTCGTCTGGATAAATCATAATGTTGATATCCCGGGGGCCTTTTCATTATAACAGCAACAGCACTCCAACGAGGCGTAATGAGGATATGAAATGGAATTATAAATTGGGGGTGGTGTGGTACCGGGCAGGCCTGACTGGACTGGATGTTCCAGCACGCCGCCCCAATATGCTTGTCGGATAGAAGCCTCTTCAAAGGGGGCTGCATGTATACACACACACATTGTTCGAATGGACATATGCCGAAGCCAGCTATCTGGAAACGGTCTTGCGTGCGACTACTTGGGAATACGGTGAGCTGACGAAATGGAGGTTTGGAGGCATGGGAACGTGATGCAGATGTCCAATGTCGGTCGTGTCTGCCGGTGTCTGGAATGGCGCCATTAATCGACCTAAGGATGCAAAACTGGGAGGTGTTGTTCCCGAGGAAATGGTCCAATTTCTATTACATACTCTCGGAGCCTCCTGTGTAACTCCTAAGGCCGGCAGCAGGGATGGCGCGCGCTCAGCTGGCCCGAAGTGGCTTTGTATCGATCGGACTGGACAGGATCCGACGATTGGCTAAAGTTCGCCTCCTGTCATGCACGCCTGGTGACTGCGTCGCCTGCCTGCCTACACCAAATCCCGGCTGGACACAAGAGAGCAGCCCCAACAGCCAGATCCAGCTTTTTCGGTTTTTGCAGCAGACGAATGAGGGTCCAGATGAATCGCGAAGAAGATGAGATGAGTGGTTTGCATGTCGATTGACAACGGATCAAAAGCCGCCGCAAGGGGTGGTGCGGCTTCCGAGAGAGACAGAGGAGATGCACCCGTTCTGGATCAGTAAACAGACACACACGCGCACATACAGATAGAATAGATCGATTTTGCGGCAGCGGCTACAAACGACTGCCCGCTCGCGGGTTAGCTCTCTCTGCCTCTCCCTACTGTGGTGGTATGTAGTGGCATGTATTTCTTTTTTTACCTATTACCCCTTTCAGTAACTGGGTGTTTCCTTGACCTATCAGGCCCCCTGGTCTGGGGGATGGGGCCGTGAGGGGGTCACATGGTACGAGAAAAATGGTAGACAAATTTGGTTCCAGCGCCAACAAAAATTGCCCACGTGAAGCTTTAGGTGGATGAACTGGACTTGTAAGCTGGCCCCCGGGCGGTGGTTCGTACGTACGCATGGTTCGGTTGGCAACGGCCACAGGCAACAGGTTCAGGTCCCCTTATTTTTTAATTCGGACTACCCCTACCAGCCTACTGCCCTGTCACCACTTTCTAGAATATGCCAAGGCGGGGGTATCAGTTCTTGCTGGGTCCCTGGGCAAGAGCCAGAAGAAGATGAGAACCATGGGAGGAATACGGGGGTGAGACGAGGGGGTGACGGGGGTTTAGATTCTGCATGTCAATTGATGGGAAAGAGTCAGGGCTCTCTGTCAAGTCAGTCACTCTCGCTCCTCCTTCTCCTGTCGCTTCAGCTCCTACACGATCCATGCGGCCATGCCTCGCCATCACCCATCAGCTGATGATTTGACACTGGTCTGATGTGCCGTGTCGAAAGCTTGTCGCGGCCCTAGGCACGAACGATCTTGGCGGGCGCCGACTGGAACGAGCAGCTGTATGCGATATCGCAGCTACGGTACCAAGAGTGCCTAAGGTAGGTAGGTACATACATAGGTAGGTCTAGTGCGCATGCCGGATGGGAAATGATGTCTCGCCAGATCGGCTATGGCGGCGGACTGTGTGCAATGTGATACGAGGGTTCTTGTATAATTGTTGGCTTATCGGGTTGTATTTGATTATTTATTTTTACCTGTTACTCGGGGTTTGTTTGCTCTTTTTGATATGTCGTTAGTTGTCAAGACGTGAGAGGTTGGAAGTCAGACAATAATGATGTCCAATGACGCTATGTTTGCTCTAGGTTATGTAATGCGGTGAATGGATGGACGAGACGACAGGCCCCAACATATATATACATCAGGTACTTAATGATGTACAAGGGGCATGACTAGGCTATAGGGAGCCGCCGCGCATTAGCATTAGGCTTTACCCCGGATTTCCCGACTGAGACAGAGGCCAAAAAAAAAAGAATCAATTGGGGTTTCGCGCGAGTGGTACCGGAGGTAAGGTTAGCTGCAGTGCAGCGCGCAGCAGCAGACAGCAAATACCAAAAAAGTGCACTCTTAAGGTTAGGGTGTAGGATGCTGGGGGGTCTTGGAGGGGGCCTGGAAGGGGGCCTGGAAGGGCTGCTATAGGCTACTTTGGCTTCTATTTTGCCGTTGCGTAATAGTCACCCCTGGATGTCGTAGGGTTCCTATTACTTAAGATTGACCCAATAGAAACAATGCAGAGAGTAGCTGCTTGGCCTCTCTCTTCCTTTTCTCTTGCCACGGCCCCCTCTGGCGGTTGGCCTTATTTCGGACCTGCTGGCTCAGGTGACCTGCTGACCAGACAAAGGTGAATGACTCCTTAGTTTCCATTACCCAATCCGTTGTTAATGGAAACCCAAGCTTGCTTTCTCCTCGCGCTGCAGCCTGGGGGGGCGGGCGCGGCGTGCTTTTAAGAAAAGGAAATTTTCGTTTTTTCCCTTCATGTCCCAGTGCCTTCGGTACCTACTTGGTCTTTCTTGCATTAATAAAAATAGGATAAGGTATTGCTGCTATATGCCCGTATAAGTCAGGTACACCCAGTGGGTTCCAGGCGGTTTTTTATTTTTTGGCTGTGTGACAGAAGGCCCCCCAAAAGCAACAGCCAAGAGCGCGCTCTCTCTCTCTCTAACCGAGCAGATACATGCTGTATCCACATAACATGACATAAGTCACTTACATGTAACCAAAAAAGGCGATTCTGCTCCCTGCTCTGCGCATCCGGTAGCGAACCCAGAAACAACATCCATCGACTTCCTTCTCGACACGGCCTGTCTCTCCCCCTCGCTCCCTCTCGTGTCTGCCGTGTCACGGACTGCTGGCCTAGGTATTCGCAACTGCCTACGTACTAATAATCTTGCACGGCTCCGTCCCGTTTGATTATTTCCCGCATCTCGCCAGCAATACATTACCTAAAAGCCTAGCACCTTGACTAATAGAAAAGATCGATCCGCAACGTCCCCAGCTGCGGCTTGAGACACCCACGACAAAGGCCTTGTAACAGGCACTTGCACTTCCCCCTCCTGGCCCTCCTGGCCCTCCTGAGTCCTGGCCCTCCTGCAGGCTATTATTGCTATTCCAACACGACGGACGACAGACAACCTGGCTCGGAAGCTAAAACGCAAATAACAAATAAGACTTGCAAGGGTCTGGAACCTGCCGCGCTGCTCTCGTTCCAACCCAACCCGACCAGACGCACCCTCGTCTCGTCTACTCTGCTATCTGGCAGCCCTCTGGCAACCCTCTGGCGCGTGTTACCCACCATGGTCCCAGCATCGACCAACATTCCGGACATCGCACGGCCAGAGCCTTGTCGCTTCCAGGGTTCTATTAAACCTGCCCCCGTCCCCTACCAAGCCGCCATGGAAGGCTCCGACCTTAGCCAGAGAAGGTCTTCATCAGACAAGAGCAGCGGCCGCTCGTCTTTTTCTTCCGTACGCGAGAACGACTCGGACCTTGCCCAAACATTCACCAGCACAAAAGTCTCGTCCTACTCCCAGCCCGCCGAGGCCGCCGTAGTAGAAGACGACGACCCCACCACCCATCCTCCTCCTCCTCCTCACTGCTGCTGTCGCCATCGCCGCCTCCGGAGATGGCCACTACCACTACAACTACCCGACAGTTCCTACCGCCCAAGACTCAGCCCCAGAGCAAGCTCCATGGCTGCTGGTTCCCCGCCGTGGCCGCTGACGGCTTCCAAGGATGGAAGCAGATCGATGTCAGAGGGAGGCAGGCAAGCCGGAGCTTTGGTGACTTGCAGGCCTTGAGGATCGTGTGGTCCGCTCCCCCGCCTCTAACAAGCCGACCCCGTCCAAGCTGCCAGGACGACCAACGGCAGGCCAGGCGCCCATCGAGAGGCTGCCATTGGAACTACTCGGTAAGCTGGTCCCCGATATCAGAACCCCTCCCCCCTCCACTGAAGTGTGTCCCTAACTAAGACAACTCTAGGTCCCATCATTGACTTGCTCGTGCTGGATGTGCCTCCGAACGGCATCTCTGCTCGCAACGTGGATTTGATGTCACTGTTGTTGACTTCAAAGACGCTGCATACGGCAACTCTCCATGCTTTGTATAGAAACATTACCATCCCCCACTCGCGGATCTTCCGCAAGTTCTTGGCTCATGTCTCCCAGAACCAAGAGTTGGGCACTATTGTGCGAAGGCTTGACTTCAGCCACTTCAACCCTACCACACTCTTCACCACCGCCGCAGAACGCTCCACTACACGCAACCTGACCCCGAGACGCTGCTTCAGTGCCTGGAGTTCACGCCATATCTACGGGAGTTCTTGGCTCAGGAGCATATCGATGACGAGATCGACGAGAACGTTCTACGTAAGTTATTCCTCGATCTCCCTCGCCTACAGGCCGTCGACTTTACGGGATGTTCTTCCGGCAACTTCAAGGCCGCCATGTCGGCCATACCGAAATTTGAGTGGCCGGTCAGCCTTGCGATATCCCGCCTTTCGCTTCACAAGTGCATCAATCTCCCGTCGGCGGTGTTCGAGACGCTCATGCCTACGCTGGGCAACCTGACCCACTTGGACGTTGCCGGCACCCGCATCACGGACGAAGCCCTCATGTCCATTCCTCACACCGCCAGAATTACGCACCTGAACCTGGCCAAGTGCGCGTTGTTGAGTGCAGAGGTGGTGATAGAGTTTTTGGCAACACACCCTGCAGTCAATGGGTCGCTGGTCTTCCTCAGTGTTGCATCCGATGCGCGTAGCCACCAGCTGTTTGACGTTGAGGACGTCACCCGCCTTCTCCCAGCCCTACCACCCACCTTACGGTCGCTGAGTCTGAAGGGGAGCAAGATGGATGATTCGCATGTCAACTTGCTGAGACCGTTGACCAAGCACCTGGAAGAGCTTGCGCTGGGCCGGGGTCTGAGGCTCATCGATATCGACCGGCTGTTCGTGCCTGACGAGGATGACGACGACGTGCAGATGCAACTCGACTGGGTGCCCCACACACTGAAGTATCTTGACCTGTCCGACTACTCTGCGGCCGAATTGGATTTCAGCACTCTATTCAGCAACAGCATGTCCATTATGAAGAAGTTCTCGGCGCCACTGGAGGTTGTCGAGGTCACGGACAACCTCTACAGTCGGCTGTCGAAGTCACCGGCCCTTCAGCGACTGGGTTGGATGGTCACGGAGTTTGGAAGCAGAGCCTGGATGGTCCGGCGGCATTCGCCCGAGGATGGACCTCGCGATTCGGGCCTGCGATCGTGGAAGCTGGGGGCGTCGTTCTGGGGCATGCGAAAGATACCCATGGCCAATGCCGAAGTTGGCGGCATGTACGGCTCGTACATGTTTAAGCGAAAGTTGTAAGCAAGCAAAGCATATTTGGACAGGGGTGTTTTGGGGGAGACGGGCGGCACATCTCCTTTTCCGGGTTTTCTATTTTCCTCCTTTTTTCCTTTTGAGCGCATCTCACGACACCTGGATGATGTACCATGGATGATACCTTGAAATGCATGTCTGGCGCGAGCGAATTGGGTTACTTACTATCTATCCTCTACTTTTACCACTACTTTGACGGCGCTCAAATGGGGGATCGGGAGTAAACAACAAAAGCACTTCAAGGGCGCTACAGCATAGCATTTGGGAAAACTGCATAGCGTCTACTTTTGGTAGCTTTAGCTCATGTACAATGAAAACATATTCCGTGAATCGCAAGACACTTAGCAGGATGTTCAACTTAGCTGAGTGATATTATTTCTTTTGCCTAGTGCTATAGTGGTCTACTGGCCACTTCTTGTATTACTCAACGATCCGTCTAGAGCCCAAGTCCATCGGCAGACTGGCCAACGTTCTCTTCAAATCTCCAACAAAAGTCCAGCAACAAGATTCTCCATCGAGAACATAAAATGCCAAAAGCTATATCCCAGCAATAACTCCAACAAGCCCTGTGCTTCGGAAAGAAGCAAGCAAACAGATCTGCGCCGCTAACAAATGACTCCTTCGCTCAAAAATCGCTTGCGTTTGTGTGTGTAAATCGAGTCCCCCAGACTCAACTCAAATTAACGTTGTAGATTTTTGTACTTTTGAAAAACTGATCCAGGTGCTCAATAGCGAACACAAGTATTGTGCGTATATGCTCGTGTGCCCGCCATGTAGAAGCCGGTATGCTGTTGTTGGTATTGGCGGGCATGCATGGCCGGGGTTTGCTAGTATTGTTGCTGGTACTGATGCGAATACCGAGTGTAACCTTGTTGGGCTTGTGCATATTGAGGCCAGGTAGTAAAGCTTTGATGTTGATGTAGTTGGTAAAGGGCTGCCATCTGATAGGTCTGTTGGCAGCGTAGCTCGTTGGTGAGGTTGCCAGCCACGTTCTCATATTGAGCGTAGCTGTTCACCGGAGCGGCTGAGACGGGTTTCTGAGCTGTAGTAGGGGTTCTGTTGTTGGCTAGATGAGGGGGCTGTTGATGTGGACGAAGGTTTTGTGGAGGAGAAGCTGGTGCATGAGAAAAAGGAGGACTGCCCTGCCGATTCTCGAGTGTGCTAGTAGTAGTAGCAGAAGAAGGCGAGCCCGAGTATGGGGTCCGAGGAGACGACGCATTGGGGAGATAAATGCTCGGAAGGAGCTTGGCGTCGTGGAACCTGTCGCTGTTGGTCGGGGTCACGGCGCACTGGTGCCTGTACAGATCGATCCAGCTCTGCATCTCGAGCCGCAGCCCGCGCTTGTCGGCGGACATGAAGGGCTTGAGGGCCCCGACGGGGACCAGATGCACCCAGCCGGCTTAGACCCAGGCCGTCCGGCTCTTGGGGAACTGGCGGCCGCCCTCGAGGTGGAGGAGGTGGCGGCCGGAGGAGCCGTTGCCGTCGTCGTCGTACCACCGCTCGGTCCCCGCGAAGGAGCGGGACCGGTCCGGGTCTTTGCCTTGGTGGCAGTGCTGCTTCCAGGGCTGCAGGTAGCCGTTTTGCGGGCCCGGCCGGAAGGAGGAGACGGCGGTCACGAGGGCGTGGCTCCCGTCGGGGACCAGGTCCATGATGATGCAGGGGTGGCCCGTGGCGCCGCTCCAGAGGACGGCGGCTTGGCCGTCGGCTTCGAGTTCCGCTTGGGTCTTTAGGGAGGCGATGTCCCGTCTCTGCCAGGTTTTCTCCTTGGTTATGGTTGTAGTCTGCTTAGGTGGTAATGATGTTGTTGTAGTGGTAGTAGCAGCAGTAGTAGTAGTTGAAGAAGAAGCAATGTTTTGGCTCGCCACCAGAGTGGTGAACGAGCACAGAGGTTCAACAGTAGAAGTATTCATTGTGAAGTGATAATTAAACAAGCTTGGAGCCAAGAGGTATAGTAATATTGTTCGAAGAAGAAGACTCGAGTGTGGGAGACCGAGTCGCTGAACACGGATGAATATAGGTTGTCCAAGAAGAGGGGAATAATCAGGAGAATGAAGAGTTGGAAGCAAAAGGGGAGAGGACTTGCTTATATACTGCAAGAGAATAACTCATCTATATGAGCACGAGAAACATGAAAACTCGTTTTCTCGTATCATGAGCCTGTGGCCCGAGGCAGCACTGCAAAATGGTCACGAATGGTATACAGAGTATGGTTATGAATAACGGTAATCTTCCTCTATCCCCACTAATGCCAAACCATATAGCAAATTCTCAACCGTCAGGTGAGGCAGCAACTTGAAGATGCCGTTGGCTGTGTAAAAGTGGTGCTGCCTGAGCTCTGTAGATATATACAAATAGCCGTGGCTCATATACTGACCCTAGACGACTGTTCGGCGCGTCAAATCCAATGACTATTAAGGTTGAGCGAGTTTCTACCGAATTGTGGCGTCTGTTGCAGTGTCTGATTTGGGATGTTATGATACCTGAGTATGAGTCCAAAGCGTCTTATTGGAATGAATAGCTACTTGCCATACCCGCCTGGACAGCATACAAGTAGGCTCTGAATACGGGACGCTGGCAGTCATACAGTTCCGTTTGGTAGAAGCAGGTCACTTGGGCACAGCTTTTGACTCCCATGGAAAGACATAAGTCTAGGCGTTTATTTTACTCTTGTAAGTGCTACGATATCCCTGGCATAAGTTGACCTAATAAATGATAGAGTTAGTAGTATAACACATTCTGCCTAAAGATGCCTTGAAGATCAAGGGAGATAGTTTTGAAGTCCCTCTATCGGAACTCATGGAGACACACCGAAGGAACGTTTTCGTCGCAGACCACGAAGATCTCGAGAACTAGGGCTGCCACCACCTGCCTGCTTCGCAGCCGGTGCAGGAGCACCTGACTTGGCGGCTGGTGGTGCGCAGTCTCCACCAGATTTGGCCGGAGGCGGCGGCGGCGGCGAGGGTGAGGGCGAGGGCGACGCACTCTGCTTGCCTGTTTCTCGTGGTGTCGTTAGCAAGAACACCAGGAACAGTGTAGCAGTCACCACCGGCAAGTGTCGAACGAGGGAAAAGCAACGTACCGTCTGTTTTCTTGCCCGGGGACAGCCGTTCGCATTCTTGTCCCCTTCGCCTTGGCCTTTGCCTTTGGCCGGCGGCGGAGGAGGGGAAGAGTTGAGTGTATCGTTCCCGGGGCCTTTACCTACCGGAGCGGGGCCACACTCTGCTCCCTTTCCTCCCGCTATGCCTTCAGGGGCACCGCCTGTCCCCTTCTCGCCCTCTGCTTTGCCAACAAGCCCACCACCCGTGGACTGGCCACCACCGCCCTTGGCCGGGGGAGGACTACCAGCTGCCTTGCCGGCATCTGCTCCAGCGCCTTTGCCGCCTGCCTGGCCGTGGCCTTGGGCTGGTGGTGCGGGAGGTGCCTTGCCAGTGTCTTTGCCATCTCCTTTGCCTTTAGGAGGGGGCGCACATGCTGCCGTGCTGTTTATGGTATGAACAATGGTTAGCTGAAGAAGAATAGTGGGGAGATCCGGAAGTGAGGGGACCGGGTGCGGGATCATACCCATCGTGGTCTTTGGCCTTGGCTGGCGGTGGTGGTGGCGGGCTTCCCGAAGGAGGCGGCGGGGGTGGTCCGGTTGGAGTGTCGCTTGCCGCCCCAAGAGACAGCGCCGGAGAACCAGGGTGACTTTGGGAGCCTGGGAACACGGCCGAACTTGCCAGGCTGGAAGCCAGAATGAGAGTGAGGGTCGACGAGTGCATCTTGATATCCTTAACTTCGATGACCAGTGTAGAGTAAACAAGAGGCAGGAAGACTGTGTGTTTGTGTGTGGGCTTGTAGGCAGCTGAATAAAGCGATCAATAGAAGGGTATCATGTCCAAATTGCTGATGCGAATGACCAAAGAGATTTCTGTTCCGAACGCTCTCTTGGGCGCTGATATATATGTAAACACCGATCCATTTGCCCAATGCTATATTCAACGACCCTAGCTAAATGACGACGAGGGATTAAAATATCCTCTTCGCCCAGCTGAGGTCTCATTCAAGGTCCATCGCGGGGAGACCGAGGAGCTACACTTTTCCTGGCAGGCTTATCCTCCTTCTACAGGGAATTCGTCCAAGGTGGCGGTCCTTGTTCCCGTACCAGCGGTGCGAACTGGCTGGATGGTTAAGTCAGAAACGAGCTTATGATATAATTCAAGAAACTCGACATTGTGAATAACTGGCATATGCGTTGTCGCGAGGATATCATGAGAGCTCGGGATGCCAACTAGCGGTGTTTCACTCTTGGCATCGCCCCCTTTTGGTACGTCTGAAGATGGTCAACATATCCCTGCGAATATCCTCACGCTGATAACCCTCGAGCCAAAGTGTCGGGATCATTATCCGTTGGCTGTCTTCATGTCACAGTATCTGCGGACGGAACCCACTGTTCGTGCCATGGGAACTTCTTGTTGCATCATAGGGGACCCGCGCAAGGTCACCGGTATGGCCGGGTGACTGGCAACCGGAACGATTCCAATGTGTCGAGACGAGCTATCCTCAAAGGAAACAAGCACCTCGCATAGTCAGCCTTGGGAAAACTCCCTATCCCTTGAGTAATCCACGTCATTGTCGAAGATATGCGCGCGTGTGGGATGTGAAACGTCCGAGCAAGAACAGACGATATACAGCTTAATATCCGACATGACGCAAGTTCTTCTGATCTATAGCGCTACCCATTCATTGAATATTGTTTCATGCCGTGTGATCCTATGATGAAAGACGTCGAGGAGTTGCTTTTTTATAGACCAGTAACTATCGTAACTCATGATCGGCGACAATCCAGGAATACCAGAGTCCAAAGGCTTACCTTATCAACGCTGAGTAAAAACTCTCAAACTTGGGAGGATGGGATGTAATGGGCTCCAGGGTGGTCGGAGGGGAAGTTGGAGATATCGTTAACATAATACTACTAATGGCAGCTCACCAATGTTCGTGGTAACGATACGTCTTGTGTCAGGCACATAGTAGGGTGCGAGTGAGTCGACCCGAGGAGAGTCTTCATGAAGAGTGATGAGGGTTCTGACATGCAGCCTGAATGCCGGTTGACTCGCATGCTGGACAGGCCTGTTTCGATAGCAAATATATGCAAATCCAAACGCTGATCATGAAGACATCTCAACACCAAGGACCGGCAAGTTCGAACGAAGAAGATGAAAGAAAATGGCCTAGGAATACAAATCATATTACAGCAGTCCATCTTCGAAAACAATGAGTACTGCCGTCTCCACGAGTGTGCAGCTATGGTACAACCTAGATCGATAAAATGAAAATGGTATACCCCTGTCTCAGCCGGTCAGCTCCCCAATCCTTCTCTCGATCTCCGGCACCTGCCGAAGTAGCACATCGAGGTCTTCCTTTTCATCCTCCAGCTTCAGCCGCTTGTCGGCGTCGAGTTTCGTGAACACGTAGTTACCCTGTCCATCGAACTGCAGAATCCTGCTGTGGTACTTCCACAGACTCCGTCGATGGCTCACCGTCATGAGGGTAATTCCGAGCGCCTTCGCGTTATCGTACATGATCTTCTCCGTCTCGAGCGTCACACTGCTAGTACACTCATCGAGAATGGCATATCTCGGTTTGTGGTAGAAGAGGCGCGCCATGGCAACACGCTGCTGCAGACCACCAGAAAGCACATCACGCCACTCCGCCTCGGCATCCCAACCTTCCGGATACAAGTCGACGAGGTGTTCAAGGTTGAGGATTTTGAGTATGTCCAGGAGCTGCGCATCGGTAACACCGCGAGAACGCACCGTGCGCAGGCTGTCTGGATAGGTGATTTGTTGCCGCAAGCTTCCACGGGAGAGGTAAGGTCGTTGTGGGATATAGAAGATGTCGGAGAATGGCGGCTTGTGTACAGTGCCTCCGTATACTGGCCACAGACCGCCAAGAATGCGGAAGAGACTGGATTTTCCACAGCCATTAGGACCAACAACAAGTAGATGGTCTCCTTGACGCAAGGTGAACGAGAGTGCCTTTACTAAGACATCGCCGTTTGGCGAGATGATAGGAACGTCGATGAACTGGATATTCTTGCTTTCGACAACCTTGCCGCGACCCTGAAGTACAGCCTCATGCTCTGCGGTTCCAGAGCTAGAGACAAGCTTCTTCTCGAAGTGGCCGGCCTGAAGATCGTCCATGACCTCGAGCAACGAAGCGACACGTGACGTATAGCCTGCGAGTTCCATAATTTCTCGGTAGGAGAACATGATGCGCCCGAATGCGTCCGAGGCACTCAACAGCATTCGACGATTGGTGACGAAGGTTTCGGTCCTGTCACCCATGCTCACGACTCCGCCAGCGAGCTGACCCGGCAGCTTGAAGAAAACAGGAACACTGCAGAGAAGCAGTCCCAGTGCACCCCAGAAGTATTTGATGACGAAATCTTCCATCACCCCATGGTAGAATCGCCGACGCAGGATGTAGTTCACATGCTTAATAAGCGTGAAGTAGCCTTTATCGAGCGTGTCCTTTTCAGCTTCGTGCCCATGATACAGTGCAACTTCCTCGCTATGATCAATGAGCCGCGAGTGCTGGAATCGGAACTCTCCTTCTAGTCGGGCCTCGTCTGCTACGTATTTGCCAAACGGTGGCGTGAGCGCGCGCATTACGTTTGCAGACAGCTGTACGAGCAGTGACATGAACACTACACCCTCTCCGCCAACACTCTTTGACAAGGACCATGTGTATATTGTCTGGTGAATATTAGCCATCTATAATTTCAAACAGGATTTCAGCTTTTACATACCATATCAAGTAGAGGTTTGGCCAGGTTGCTGTATAGTTCAGCCAAGCTGTTAGAGAATTTGGCGACGTCAACGGCAATCAGTTGATCTGGGTTCTTGATCCGATCGTCCAGCGCGGAAATGCCGTAGAATGTCAGTTGTGATAGGTATTTGTCATGGATATGCTGAGTCAATCTTGTCCTATACTTTAGTGATAGCTCGGCTTGGTGGTATGAAAGCATCGAATTTGTGAAGGTCGCAGGCATGGCGATTAGCATCCACCACATGATGCGCATCAAGAACTCCCGGCCGTTGCCTTTGACGAGCGCCTTGACGATGGCGCCATCCATCTCTGCGACTTTCACACTGATCAGAGTTCGTATTACTAGGAAGAAACTGTGACTGAACAGTAATCGCGTTTCTTTGCTGTGCCAACCGGGAATCACGATCTTCATCAGCCGGAGAAGAGAGCGGAAGAACTCGCGGTTGAGCTCGACCTTCTTCTTTGCCGTCACATCTGCTCCTTCACTCGATGTTGTGCCCGACCGACGCTTGGCCGCCTCGCGAGCCGAAGCAGCCTTTGCTCGGAGATGGCATGGCGCACGCGGTTGACGAGGGCAACGAGGAGGGTGAGATAGACAGCCCGCGATATGCGGGTCCGGTTCTTGACGTATAGGCCGGTTAACTGCGCGACGACGCTCTTAATCGACCGCTCGGGCAGCACCAGCTTCGACTGCACCGCCATTGTCGGCAACAGCAGAGCGACCGCGTTGTAGGCAATCCCGTTGTTGAGCGCTGATGGGCGATGGTGTTTCCGACGACGGCTAGCCGAGGAATGGATGGAGGTGGAGGAGTGGGCTCTCAGGCATTAGGATGTAGACAGCAACATCGGTGTTACAACGAGGAAATGAAACACACATCAATCGATTAGGTGAAGGCAAAGAATGATGAAGGGGGCAACAAAGGTTGCGATTCCTGTGCGATTACTACGTGACTGCACGTAAATGGGGAGAGCCTATCGCCATTCGTCTTCAATCGGACGGACCTCGTGCTTGGGAAACGGACATTGAAGGTGAGATCCCTCGGCGGATGGAACGAGACGGTTGGCTGTCCGGGCTCGTCTACTAGCTGGGCGCTGTTGCTGGGCCCTGGTGACGCAGCGCAACCTGCAGCATGTGATTGCCAGCGCTTTCCCGCCCGTGTCTGTGTCTGGGGAAGAGAGATGGATGGATCACCCAGCGTAAACTGCATGCGGCTAGTCTTGACTGTCAGCTCTTTTACCCCAGGCTTTCTGCCCATCAGCAGCCGAGTCACCAGTTGAGCCCAGTCGCAAGCCCTGGAGAGTGCTAAGGGAACAGAAAAAGGTGGCTGATGCCCCTAGGTGGCAACTTGTGGCTGTTAAACTTTGCCTAGCAAGCGAGCGAGGGGTGACTGATATCAATCGCTGATTGACGGCTGGCCGCCGCGGGGCTCATTCAGCCCAAAAAATTCCAGTATTGCCCCCAAGACTCATCACATTTTCGCATCGTCTTCTCGACACTTGACGCGACAGACCAAACCCCAATAAACAATACCCCTTAAAGAAGTCCATTCACTTGCAATCATGTCGGCCGATGAGGAGATCGCTGTTTACGATGAAGTCGAGATAGAAGACATGGAGTTCGACGAGGCGCAACAAATATACCACTACCCGTGCCCATGCGGCGATCGTTTCCAGATCGCACTTGAAGACTTGCAGGACGAATCCAATGACATTGCCGTCTGCGGCAGCTGCAGTCTTATGATCCGTGTCATTTACGACAAGGTAGGCTTTGATAAGGAATTCCCAACTGCAAGTTACAATTGCTATGTCCCCAAGCTAACAATACCCTTCACTCACAGGACGACCTACCCAAGCCTGATCCGGACCCTCAAGCCCCCGAACAACCCGTAGAGCAGGTCCCCGTCGCCGCTTGAACTCCCTCCGGACGACTATAATCAGGCATTATATGGCAGATCCGCTTCTCGGCAATGCAAAGAAACACTCGAGCATCTAGCGCTCACATGGGAGTACTAGTGACACCCCGAATAGTTTGAGACATGCCAATAAGCCGCACAGGTTTCAAGAGCTCTGCGCCACGACAAGTTACGCCGCTCGATTAGCATGTCAACACACTACGCCTCATCACCAAATAGAGTACGCCGAGAGGCGTTCGCTACGACTGTTCCCGGCTCGTGCTATGGAACCTCTCGACCACCAGAATACGGCACTCTCCAGGTCCCGATTAGGTCCGGTACAACGTCCGAGTCAGCTCGCGACACCGAGAATGATCGTGGTCTGTGGCGAGACGTCTCCAACATGCAGCAGGGGATCTCCGTGGGATGTTCTTCGAATAATGGAAAGGTCTCATTTACGAAGTCTCTGCTTGCCGAGGAATGAAACCCTAGTAATGCAGTCCCGAACTCCATGATAAACAGTTCAGACATCGAGGTGCCCTCCTAAATAAACGCCTTCCGAGTAGATTCCTCCAATAAGTCCCGTCAAAAAACAAACTCCATGCCTATGCAAGTGGGTATCTCATACTTCGTCGTGGTCTTGCGTCGTCCTCATGCGCATATTTGCCATTTCGCGGTTCGCAGTCTGGGCGGCCTATAACAGGCAAAGCCCTGCGACCCCAAAGACAATCAAGCTGAACATGGACTTGTCCAGGCCTGGCGCAGGCAGGTCGGCCGCGGCAGTAGATATCGTCTTCGATGTGTTTGTTGTGTTGATCTTGGCTGAAGGCATTGCCGACATGATGTCTGCAGAGAAAAGATGTCAATATGGTTTCTCGACGAGGCTTGCTGCATAGGCCTGCTTACTGTCGGTGGTGTTTGCAGGTTCGGTATACGATATCGAAGTTGCAATTTCTTTGTAGGCCACAGGAAGTTGCGCAGATTCAACAGCATATGCCGCTGGGACTGCGCAAGCCCAAACAAGGCACTTCAGTCGCATTGTGGTGGTCGATTTGAACGTCTGTCGCGAAGTTCGCCTGAGCACTCCCGAAGGAGAAGTAATCGCTATCGAGAATTGGTCGAGGTAAACCCTTCAAAGCTTTGCGGATCAACGACGGAGGATAAAGGAGCTTCGCGGGACAGGGCAGGGCAAGGAGAGACAACTTTAAGATAGATACTGTGGGGGGTATATTCGAGGTTCAACCCACAGCTAATGGCACGACATCATCGCCAACCCTTGCAGGACAGGGGACAGGATGTTCTGTAACCTGAATTGACGGATCTCTGGCCAGGCTCGAGCCAGCATCCCATATATTAAATGGCCCCATAACAAAACCATGGAACATGCACGGCGCAGAAAAGAGCTTACTGGCTTCGCCCAACTCCCTCCTCACTTGGCCGCTTGTTGCTATCTTTGAACAGGGGCCGTTTCAACAAGGGCCGATACAAGCGTCAGCCAGTATCCACCATCCCTTCTTGCTCCCACCCGAGTCGTGTCGGCTTGCCTTTTGGCTTGCCCTTGGTGCCCTCTTGGTGCCCTTGGTGCCTTTGGTCTGGCGCATCACAGTGATAACTCCTGCCGCTATTGGCTTTTGCTGCGCGAAAAAAATGCCACGCTACAGTGTAGTAGGCACTAAAAAAGACTCCCAAGATCGTCATGGTTTCGGGCTGAACCGTTCGAACGAAGCCCAGGATTTTTGGCTCTTACTCTCGCAGCACAGCCAGACAACGGACCGCACGCCTCCCCCCTGCCTCCTGTGTCAAATTCTAACTGTATACTACTTCCTACAGGCTACAAGGCCTGCAAGGCTGTGATCTACGCAGCGCTATACCCAAAGCTAACGTAGCCAAGGCAACTGGGCGTAATGGGTTTGCGGTTTGCGGTTTGCGCACATGTGGCAGTTCTGTCAATCTGGATTCCGCTCCAAGCCATCCGAGTCGGCTAGGTTCAGAAGATGCCCATCGCGCTTGCATGCATGTCTCGGACTCTGCTGCGGACTCTTCCCCCAAGTCCCCTTTGCTTTCCGCCTCTGCAAACCCATTGTTCTAGCTGTCTACTATTGCCATACTTTGCCAGCTAGCGCCATGACATCCCCTTTGTCCGTAGAGGCTGCTGCGTCCATGTTGGTATCTGAGACAGACCTGTACGGTTGACAGGATGCAACTCAATCATGATGGAATGGTTCGCGATAAGAAGACCTGGAATAGGTGTGTCTGGGTCATGGTCCCAGTGTCGTCATCGGGACAGGGGTGTGCTTTGGAAAGCAGCGGGACTTTGGTCGGCTGAACGGCATAGGACGGCCAGTTATCGTCCACGATTGCACACGCAACGCTTGAGGCAGCCAGAATTGTGGCATCACAGTGACCAAAGCCAAGGAGGCTGATAAGGAGGGACACTCTTAGAGGAGCGTTTCAGTCTCTTCGTCTCCTCACCTAGGTAGGAAGAGACAAAAAGCGCAGCAACGGTCCAAGGTCGGATCATCTGCTGCATCTTCTGGCCCGCCTTATGTATCGGTTACGTCGAGTCTCCTGCAGTTGCAGATAGATGCAGAGCGAGCTTCGAGCTTCGTATGAGCGGCCAATACTCTTTGCGGGTTTCCGTGGCTACTGACTCATGCAAGTTAGACGGTGAGTGCCAAGATGATCGAGGCATGTTTCTATTCGTATGCACCTCAGCTAGATAGATAGGGATATGTGCGTTGCCTAGGGTTGCATTGGATCTCTTTCGTACTTTACATAGGTGCACTTGTTTACGGTCACGAGGTAGGTCGGTGAGCGCCACGTCAAGATTGCAGGGAGAGAGGCTATATTCTTATGCTACACCAGCGTTCGGTGTACACGATCCGCAAGTAGACAACCAACAGGTTGTACGCAGTTGTTTACCTGGAACTATGTACGCCCGCTTATTTGAAGCCGATACTGCAAGGCGGCTCTGGTCCTTTTGGGTTTCTCGCAAAAAGGCGGTCTTGACATATGTAGTTGTTACATAATTTGGGAGCAACCCACCGCACTTGTTACGTGTGTTGCGTGGGCTGCAATGCAGTGCTCTCAGCAGATCAGATGGGATGCACAGCGAAGGCGGACCGAGGTGGTGATAAATAATGGCGGTGGTCGGGCATACATGAACTCCCCAGGAACAGAACGAGCTCTGCCAGTGACCAGACCAATGCCGTCAGGTTTCTCTCTACCATCGGCGTCGCTAATCGGGGGGTGGTGTGTGATGATGTACATTAGAGTGTCTAGTCGGCATAAAGGCGTATAAAAAACCATGGTGTGAACCCCGCGTTAGTCCATCCCGTATTCCCCTCCAGCTTTTCTCCCCCTCGGTTCGGTATGCGGGTGTGGGTTGCGGTTCTTTTTTTATGGACTGGATTGGATTAGGTCGTCGTGCAAATGAGTCTGGTGTGTATGCACGGTAGAAGATGCCATGTGTAGGTACTTGAGCATGTGGGCGAACACACGCCTATTTTGCGGCTGGAGGCTATGTACCGACATCATGGATGCCAGCATTCATTCAATGCCACATGCAGCCAGCATCTACTCGTCTATTCAAGTACTCTACTTTTGTACTCTACTTCTTAGGCTAGACGGCCAGCCAGCCCAGCCCAGCCCATCAAATTGATCGTCTTTGGCGGGTCTCTCATCTCTCTGCCTGCTCCAATTGAGCAATTGCCTGGACGCTCTACCTAGGCAGTTAATAATAGGTTATTAAACGTGACCTAACTTAAGAGCTTTTTGCGCAGGCAGCTGGCTGGCTGAGCTAAGAAGGTTCAACCGTAGCCGCGGAACTGACAAGGGAGCCTTTGCGCCGCAAAAATGGCTGCAACCTTCAAACTCAACGTCTTTTCTTTTCTTTTGTCGCATTCAGAATCCTGATATCCGGTCTCGACTTTGTATATATTTATAGACGGAGGGGACTTTTTCGACGACCAAGGGTGCATATCCGTCATTACGGTGGGAAATCGCGCAGCTCGCCTGAACTGAACCTCCGCTTAAAAGGAAGGAAAAACAAAGCGCAAGGAGGGCCAAAAAATACAACGAGCGCCGCCAGAGAAGGACAAAAAAAAAAGCTGCTGGCTGTCGGAACCTCCACAGGCAGATCAGCAAGTCTGCTGCACCAAGCCGTGGCCTTCACCTCCATGACCCACGACCTACTGGCCCATTGCGTAACCTGAAGGTCCAATGGGAGCTTTCTGCCTTCAAGGCAACCGGAGCGTCTGAAGCAGGAAAAAACTGAGAAATGGAGGCAAATGGCAGCCAGAGCCATGGCGCTGCCAAGGACACGAACTCCGACAACACTGCTAACGGCAACCATGCTGCTACAAAGTCCAAGGATAGCACACCCATAAGCAGCACCACGCCTACCCATGGCCATGAAGGTGCCAATAAGAGCCCGAGGAAAAGACGCAAAGTCAATCACGGTATGTTGTGCTCTGCTGCTAAATTCTCCGGCCGTCCTCTTGCCTCTTGATGTCCCCTTCTCAGGCTGGGCTCGGTGCCTGAGGTCGTATCCCAACGTGGTCATGGGCTAATTTTGGCTCGCGTTCCTACAGCTTGTGTCTATTGTCGTCGATCTGTAAGTCTTCGAGATGGTCTGCGAATCCTCACTATTGGGTCCACGTCTGCGTGTATGCGTATGCGCGCAATGTCCTCCCTGCCCATGGTCGAGACCTGATCTCTCCCCTCCCTGCCCGCTGCCGGAGACTTCACTCACTCTCCTGACCCCTGTTGAAGCAGCTTGCACATGGCTCTGCGCCTCTTTTGCGTATTGAAGCTTTTCTGGTGTGACATATGGCTAACAGTGCCGGCCTGCGGGCCAACTAGCACATGACTTGCGATCTCGTATGTAAGATCTCTTCCTGCGGCGTCAATGGCTGAACAGTATCTGCCTCTGGCCTTGCACAAGAGAAAAAAAAGGACTTACTGAAAATTTCCGTTGCATATAGGAGAGACCTTGTACGAGATGCATCAAGCGAAACATAGGGCATCTCTGTCATGACGAGCCGCGAGATCCGGACTCGAAGAAGTCCAAAGCTGCTCATCCCCCAGGTGCATCTGGACAAGACGAATCAGAGGCACAGCCGGATCTGGCGCGAAATTCGATAGACCAGAGCGCTTCTACGGCCATGGGTCCACCTTCTTACGAGAGCCCTGGGGCTTCTCAAGGCACCAAGGCTGGGTTCGGCACAGGCGCATTGGGCCAGACAAACCCCCTACAGCTTGTGTCACCGAATCCGGTTTCCAGGATGCAGGCCAATGCCTCTAGCAGCAGCATGAACCAATGTAGGTCCTGTAAAACCTTTATGAGCGTCTAAACCCGCAGCAAGCTGAGTATCGTGTAGTCGCCGGTTTCTCTGATGCCTGGTTGACCGCCCAAAACCAATTTCACGACATGCACAGCTATAACCCCCAGTACATGCTGGCCCCTGAGGTGACCCATGAATTCAACCTACTCAACGAGTTTCTCAACACCAGTCTACTTGATGACGGCGGCACATTACCTGGAGATCCAAACCATCCCTTCAGAGACAACCAGTCCGATATGGCAGGCTTTCTAGGCGGCCCCAACGCCATGCTGCCCCCAAGCGCCGCGCACAATGGCTCGATGCTTCCGCCCAACGCCGACCAAGGAAAAGCCATCCCGAGGCCTACCAGTGTCATTCCTGCCGATAAGACGCGGGAGTTTTACTTGCAGGCAGCGGATCCTTCTGGCAATGACACCCCCCGAGGAGCGTATGCAGCGTGTCCTCAAGGCCAAATATGATGCCGGTCTACTAAAGCCGTTCAACTACATCATGGGGTATGCCCGCCTGGGCACATACATGGACAGCCACATTGCGCCAGCGTCGAAGCAGAAGATACTGCGGCAACTGAACCAATTCCGGCCCAAGTTCCGAGAGAAGATGCACAACCTCACGGATATGGAGCTGATCTACGTTGAGATGTGGTTCGAGAAGACCTTGTTGGAATACGACCGAGTCTTTGCCGCCATGGCGGTGCCGGCCTGTTGCTGGAGGAGAACAGGGGAGATCTTTAGGGGCAACAAGGAGATGGCCGAGCTGATCCACGTTCCGGTTGAGCAACTTCGCGATGTATGATGCTCTGCCCGTGCAGTACTCACTGACTGTTCCTCCACGTTCTTTGCTGACCCCAGAACAGGGCAAGATCTCGTTACATCAAATCTTAACGGAAGAGTCACTCGTACGATATTGGGAAGAATTCGGAACGATCGCCTTCGATCCCGCGCACGACACTCTCTTGACGGCCTGCGCGCTCAAGAGCCCGGATGACCGATCCAAGGATCCCATTGTCAACTGTTGCTTTTCGTTTATGATACGCCGAGATGACTACAAGATGTAAGTGCACCTTTGCCCATGGTTGTCGCGCTCTGTCGTTTGTCCACTCAAGCTGACTACCTTCTCAGACCCTCATTGATCGTCGGAAACTTTCTCCCCACGACCCTTCTCAGTAACATAACCCACGAGGTTTCCTACCAGTCTATAGAAGTCGAGCCTTGCAAATGCCTAGTGCTAGAAGTGCAGTTGTGGAGGATCTTGGTGAACACCCATCTGGGTCGAGCTGCACTTGCTCACGATCACATCGTGCTATTTGTATTTCGGTTTATTTTGCTAGAATATACCCTAGAGGGCCAGTTGGGAGATACCCCCTGCGATCACCATGTGATGTCTGGATACCATGTATTGAATTCCTTTCGCATTCCGCCAGTGAGGCGGATGATGGTGTCAAACTTCATCGGGTTCACTTGGCCCAATACACAATCTTCAATTAATGATCGATCACCCCTCCAACCAGTCCTAGATTAGGTACTCATGTTTGCCAAATATCTTACCATATCCCTACTTCTAGAATTGGTAACATTTGCTAATTGGCTAGACTGGTGCTATCCATAATCAAATATGTACTTACAGATAGTACCTGCCTAAAATCCATAGCAACCTTGATTTTCAACCTGGCAGGTATTGAACTTGGAAGGTGCGGAATACAGCGATATCCTAAGCCACGACGAGGAAAGTGCCACCGGTAGTTCAGACCGACCTAGATTGGAGCGACTTCCTTCAGCCCTCCTTCCTGGTGATGGCCTTGGAATAACGCATTGATCATCCTTTTCAATTGAAGATTCCTACCTGGGATCCGACTGCAACTAAATTCATTGGTCCTTGACCGCAACTTTGCGTTTCTGGTGACTGCTGTGACCTCGAGCTCGTATACCCTGCTGTGCGCACGTACGATCAGTCCACGACATAATCAAACAACAAGAGCGAGAGACAAACTGGATTCTGCAGTATCTGGCTACAACTCTGCATCTCTCTTTGAATGCGCAGTACGACATGGCGGCACAACCCAAGCACGATGGCCTTGTTAAAGCTCGGGAAAGGGAGAGTCGCGTCCACTCCTTCATCTGTGAGCTTCTGTTCATCATAAAACTATAACTGGGTGTATAATTGCTGATTCAAGTACGAAGCTTCTTGTCGCAACTTCATTGCGCAAGTAACAGACTTGAACGAGCAGAGCGAGCATCGAGAGTTGGTTGGGAAACTTCAAGGCCAAGTGTTTGCCCTCAAGACATATACGTTGCGAACCCTGGACACACCCACCCGCAATCAGCTCGAAGATTCAGCAACAGTTCTATGGAATCTTTGTACACGGAAAAAACGACAAGAGGGCGAGGGTACTTCGTCAGGCCACTGCAAGGTGTTGCTCCTGGCCCGGATATACGCATTCCTGTTGTTGGCCTTGCCTGACATGAAAACAGAGGGGCAACCCAATAACATTATCCGCAAATTCAGATTGGCAGTCAAGACAGGTAGATCATGTATAGGTAGGCCGCAGATGTCTCCTCCCGACACTCTATGCATGCATACGAGACTAAAACCTACACAGACGGCAGCGAACTCGAGTTTGCGCTTCTTGCCCTGCAGAAAGCCGCGGATTACAACGGACTGTTGCATGATCTGCGGCATCAACTGCCAGAGGACGAATTGGGCGTGTCGAAAAGACTCGAGGCGGAACATCTTGTTCTTCGCATAGTCTTGGTAAGTTTTCCAGGCGATGTGCTTGCCGATAGGCTCTAACAAACAGGACAGGCTTGGAAAGAGAACCGGTTGGATGTCGCCGAGCATATATACGGCAAAACACAGTCGTTGCGACACAGGTTGGAAGCAGCAACTGCCGAAAGACTTGCTGATGCCATATATGAGATCGGAGAAAGTTGCCTTGGTAAACAAGACTTCGCCATGGCAACCAAATGGCTCGAGCGAGCATACGATTATCTCAGTAGCCAGGATCTTGAGATGCTCTCACGAGACGGCATCGAGCTCCAGCTGACTATCTCACAGGCGCTTGTACGTGCATTTCTCGGCTTAGACACTGTTGAGAGTCTCCAAAAAGCCGAGAACCTCGTAGCATCCCTCGAGTCAGAAGCTGGTGACAAACTTGTCGTCCTACTTTTGCGGCTCGATGTTCTCGTGAAAGCACCAGGTGAGGTTTTTGACAGTGGCACATATGCCAACGTGCTGCGACGAATAATGAGAGCCATGGACCTGTCAAGTACCACTTTCAAGCTAATGATCAGTCGCATCCGCAAATTGGATGACAAAGGCCCAGCTCTTGCTTGCCAAGTCATGGACGAGTTTCTAAAGTTGCATGTACTGCTATCGCGAAAGGATGACTGGATTGAGCGCGCACTTACTCTTCGTGTCTACATGTCAACAAGCCAGCGGAACTCTCTGGATACTGTCAATGGAATCCGATCCTTGTTGGACCATGTTCAACAATCATCAGAGAAACCACTAGCAGCCCATGCTGCCCTTGGGATTATCACGGTAAGTAACATACATAAGCCCCAATGCCTATTGGCTCATAGAGACTGATCGGTTTTAGCTGTTGTGGAAAAAGATTGAATCCAACTTTCACCAGGGGTCCCCTGATATGGCTCAGAAGTGGTGTCAGCTTGCACTTCATCCGGCTCTCTGCCAGTGCGGCCCCGTCAATGCAGCTAAGCTTGCGAGGTAAGTACTGCTATACTCCGATAAACTCCCACAATGCCAACTCGTATAGGAAACTGTTACTCTGTGCCCTTGAGCATAACGATCTGGACGGGGCGAAGGAGGCCTTATCATCGATGAGCGATGTCGCCAAGGCCCAACCCATGACAATCTACTTGGCGCACAAGTTGGCCGTACAAAGTGGTGATTGGGACATGGCTGCTGAATGTATCGAGCGTATCAGTCAATCATCGTCGAAGGATCTCAAGTTCTTATACGCGTGTTGCATTGAAGCACACGCCAGTGACGACAAACTGTCTGCTTTGAAAGCTCTCAAAGTTTTGGCAGACAAACACGAATTCAACCCTGACAGTCCTGTCCATCTTCCGGCCTTGCTTCGAGTTATTATTCGTCTTCTAATGTCCATGTTGTCCGAGGGCTCGGCAGATGTTGATAAGGGACTGCTCGCTGAAGATCTGTGCCACGTCTTTGAAGGAGGTAAGTAAGCCGGCGCAAACATGGGCGGCAGGTCACTTATGCACGATAGTGACCAGGATCCTCCAGCGCAACTTACGCGATAAAGAGGGTTCGAAGCTATTTCCGATCAAAGAGCTTGATTGGTTCTGCAAGAATGCGTACAACACCGGTCTCAAGTATACGGAAAGTTGGAATCTTCATTGCGTCGCCAGTGTCTTCAAATCTTGCATTAAGATCATATCCTACTACCCAAAAGACCTACCAGAGCAAGATTCAGGAGACCTGGCACTCAGACGACTGTTTTGCAACTTTATGCTGGCAACAACGTATACAGCTTTGGCGCGTACCGAGGACAATGTCGAGGAACAATTACAACTATACCTGATGGTCAGAAAGCACGTCGAAGCTTATGATTCCGAGTTTACAACTTGTCTCCATGGTCTCGACGAAGTCTCTGCCGAAGATCTCAGATTGAAGATGGGGTCGTTGTTGGTATTTGATTTTGAGGCTGCAGTGTGTTTGAAGAGCTGGGATGACCTACCGGTTGTCGCACGCAAGATGGGAATAATTCAGGATGTGGAGACACTGCAGGCTGCAGCAGACTGTATACTCAGAGCCGAGGGTTCGCCAATTCAAGGTATCTGCGATTCTGGGACTGCCTTCCAGTGTTACAGCAACTAACCGAATGCACGAGCAGTGATCTATTCGACCTTGCGCATTCTGATCAATGAGATCTGGAAGTTAGAGGGCTTCGACATTGAGAGACTTGCAAAGTATATGAGATGCCTGGTACAAGTCACACTGCCATCCAAGACAGAGCTGTCTGTGACGGTGGTCGAAGACGTTTTCCGGTACGTGAAAGAAGCAGCAAACGTAAGTCACCATCGGCGGCGAATTTGGTCTTCGACTGCTGACAGCCAAACAGTTGGAGACACCATTTCCTTCCCTTGAACTAGAATGGATGGCAGCTACTTGTTTCAACCATGGCCTGGATCTGTACGGAAACAATGAAGACGAATTAAGCCGAAAATGGATCGAATATGCGCTGTCGCTAGCCCATTACATCCGAGACGACGGTGTTCTCGAACAACACTTGCAAGACCGGTATACTTCACTCAAGTGGAAGTGAGCATGCGGTTTCTGTGTTGTGGTATTGTGGACGTTAACTGGACGATATCTAATTTGACACTGACGGGGATCTGTGCCAGACAAATCACCACGCATACATGTTTGGTTGGAAGCCTGAGTTTTTGCTGGTATCTTTTAGCTCGGATAGCTTAGATTAGTCGCAAATGATTGAAATATGACAGCTTGTGTTGGGTGGAAAGATCAATGACGTATTTGATGCGGTAGCAAAACGCCATGTTCAGGAACGGCTACAATGCTTTGCAAGATCGACACCCTACCATCTGGCGTTGCTCACCCTAATAATGCTGTATATAAATATATCAATTCTGTCTAAACCATAGTCTACAATTACTCACTCGGCCTCGATATCGTCAGAATGGTGAAAGACGACCAAATTATTATTGAGTAGGTCTTGCTTTTGGTCCTACAATGCTACTGAAGAGACTGAAGAGGCCCTACTGACAGTGACCCTAGGGAGTTTAACGAACTCGTCAACATGACCGCCTCGGACCTCGAGGGATGGCTCAAGGGTGAGTCGTCCGAAAGCGCCGGCTGGGCCAAGGATGACGGGTCCGGGGAGACTGTCGGCCACGAAAGGTACTGTAGACCTCTCCTTTTTCTTGCGAAGAGGGGTGGAATTGAGCGGCCTCTCCATCTTGGCGTATTGCTTGCGGGTGCCCTGCGCGTGCTGACTGACGATATTTAGCGATGTGCGTGAAACAGCGGCCGTAAGATCATTGAGATCCTGAAGAAGAATCCGGAGAAAGATGCCGCCAAGTACGACGAGGACGATTTGCCTCATACGCGCAAGGTCGTCGCGTACTGCAAGCGGCATCTCGCGCAGGAGGGCAAGGCGAAGCAGGACACGGATAGCAAGAGTGCGCGGTCGTTGAAGAATTGGGGGGCACGATCCGCAGAAGGCGGCTTAATCTGTTCTTTCATTTTGCCTGGTGGTTATTGGCTGGGGAGGATGGACTCGCAATGTCCTGATCGTCAGTCAGTGCCGGCGTCAGGACACTCTCATAGATAGACATAGACCATCGCATCTGGTGTCTTGTCCCCTTGACAGACTCGTCAGTCAGTCGATCTGAGACGTTTGCGTGCCTAGTATGACCATTCTCAGTCATCACCCATCATCGCTCAAGTCATTTCTCCTTCGCATCCGCGCTCAACAACAAGTCTTGCCGTTTCTTGGTCTCCAACGGGAGCGACTCGACTCCTTCTAATGTTCCCTCCCCTCGCAGCCCAACCTCCAGCTCCTTCAGCTGCCTCAGGAATCCGTCGTTCGGCCTCATGGCCGGTCTTGCCTTCATGATGGCCCCCAATGCGTCGCGCAGGCTCATGCCCTCCTCCCGCATCAAATAGTAAGCCACCACGGCGGGTGACCGCGAAATGCCGCCCATACAGTGAAAGAGCACCTTGGCCCCGTCCTCTTCTTTCCCCTTCTCCTTCCTCTGCTCCTTCCCCTGTTCCCTCGTCCTCTCCTCCTCCTTTATCGCGACTACTGCGACGCGCGTTGTTGATGATGTCGGCGACGAGCAGCGCTGCGGTGCCGAGGTCGGCTTCCGTCTTGTCTCGGATGCCAATGTGATGGTAGGCAATGCTAGCAAGGCCGCGGCCGTTGGCACCTCCAGGACCATTGTTGTCATTGTTGTTATGTTTGGGCCGGCATCCCAGGGAGATGATGTGGGTTATGCCCGCAGCGGCCGCGACGGCGGGCTCGGTGGTGTTTTGCGGACCGACGAAGAGATAGGGGGAGGACCTCGGCGGGCCCGGCGCCTTTAGGGGGTTGTCGCACTTTGGTGCGCTTGCCCGCCATTTCTTATTGGAAACATTATGGGAAGAGGATTTTCCTTGTCATACGGCAAGCATGGAAACTTGTTGTGACTTAAATGCCGTCTGGCATTTATGTTCTTGGCAATTCAGCCGTGTGACGGGCTACCTCGTATCCATTAATTCCCTTCTCGCCGGTGACTCAACAACTACAAGGCCCTGGCTTTCCCTAGTGACTTGTGATTAGCCCAGTGTGACTTACGAGATAGACAGCCAACCCTCCATCACTGGCATACATACTAGACATCCCTGTCTGGTCTCTTGTCATTGAAAATAAGTCTTGGCCAGGGGTGCCTACCTGTAAGTCGATTATCAATCCACGCTGCTCCGAGTCTGGCAGACGCGGTCGTTCCTTGCGGCCGTTGCGGTCGCTTCGGCGCCTCGTCCCCGCGAGTTGCGGACTACTGCGGGCATCGGTGGGTAGTTCCGCAAACATGCGATCGCGAACCTAGATAGAGTAATCCTTCCCCATGAAACTTCTAAGCATGGAAAGCCAATTGCATAGCTGAGTAACGTACAGGGGTGGCCTGCTACTCTCCTCAAAAAATGGATATATATAACGGGGCTGGATCTCATCGTGAGACACGAAGAACGACGGATGACAACCTCGTCAGCTCTTGCGTGCCTCACTCAACATACCACCACTATATACAACGTCCCTCGTATAACTACAATGCCTTCCTATCTCATCACTGGCTCCAGCCGCGGTCTCGGCCTAGGCTTCGTGACGGAACTGGTAAGATATGCTTTTCCACCTTCACTTATAACTCAGTCACGGCACCCGGGCTAACAGTCATTATGAACAGCTCAAAGACCCCGGAAACATCGTCATTGCCACTGCCAGAGACCCTACCAAATCAGCCGGCCTCCAAGAGCTCAAGAAGAAGCACGGATACGCTCAGCTTCATCTTGTGAGCCTGGACGTGACCAAGTCGGATAGCGTCCACGACGCCGCCGAGGCCACGCAGAAGCTCCTCCCCGATGGCCTGGACTATATCATCAGCAATGCGGGCGTCAACTACAGCCCGCTGAAGAGCCCTCGGTGCATCCCCCAGGCTATACAGAGGGCGGGGGTGGGAGAGGATCTCTATTCAAAGATCAGATGGTTTGTAGGCGGTAACCTACACGCCTAGGTTACAGGTAGAGTGCAATACCACTAAGCGCACGGGTGGTGTTGCAATTGGGGTCTGGCACAACCTCTTACCTATTCTTCAACAACCAAGTGCTGAAGCTTCTAATATTGCAAGCTGGATTGTCACCTACATTACACTTGCAACTTTCTCCCCCATACCTTCTTCCTCATACTCTTACTTCACCCCGAACCCCAAGACACAATCGGCCATCGAATCAAGCAGCTTTCCTACAGAGGAATTGCCCACTCTTCCCCTTCCCTATTCTTCCAAGACGCGTCTCGGATTATACCGTAGACGCGCCCGTTACCTCACCACCTCGCCACCTCGCTCACCTCCTTTTGAGACCTTCGTTCCGGCTGGGTTGACTTGGCATTGGATCGAGGTCGACACAGAGCACTTGTCGATGCGGTCTACCAGACCGTAGACCTGCCATTGGCTTCCAACCTCTTTCCAATCGGCGCTGGCCATATTGGCGTAGACCTGGTTATACCTTCAGTTTCAATCCCCGGGTACGATTTGTTTCAAAGATCCCTTTCCTTGTTGAGCATCATCTTCCCAGGAGGCCGTCTCCAATATTCCTCGTGGCCTCGGAGTCGTTCGTCTCATCGCAGGCTTGCCCTAAGCCCTATGATTCATTTCGTCTCGAGGGTTGAAGACCTGGTGGCCTGAGTCATCTAAGATGGTGAACCAGCTGAAGCGCAAGCGGAGCGGAAGCCCCGTGGCGCTCATCAGGCGCCCGGCTGGCAGGGGCAAGCAGGACAAAAGCCACCTCGAAGGGCTATCACGCGCAGTCAATCGAGCAAGAGTGACCGAAAAGGCTTCGATGGTCGAAGAACCAGCAAGTACGGAGAAAGTATTGACAACCACCCATCCAGAAGCAGCTGGAACGGCCCCAGTGGCCAGTGGTCCGAAGGCAGTGGACACGTCCCTGCCAGCATCTTGGCCCGAAGGGTCGTCGCAAGCACCAGAGACAGAGAAGAAAGCAGATACCGAGAGGGCCGCCAGCAGTGACAGCAGCGACGCCGAGGATGTTCTGGAGATCCTGGAGATCTCAGTCCCCCAGCAGGACCCGACCTACTATGACTGCATAAAAGGCATACAGAAAGAGCACAGTGGAATAAGAAGCTTCGCCGTGAAGAGCAAGAAGAGGAAGCAGGTCCCGACCAGCGACCCCGAGGACGTGCGAAGACTTGCACGTTTCGCCCCCTACCTCAACTTCCTGGAGTTCAAGTTGGAGATGAACCATCGCATCTTTAAAGAATCAAAGGTGGCGGCGACGCTGGCCCTCTTGAACACGCCGGGGTTTTACTTCCCTGCTGATATCGCCGAGCGTGCCGCCAGACTGGTCGCCAAGTGGGAGGACGAGGACTGGAGCGAACCTGAAGACCAGCCCGTGACGCAGCAACAAGCACCGGCCCCGGCACCGGCTATGAATGGCACTGCATCCAACAACAACAACGCCAACGAGGAAGCACCCGCTGTGCAGATTAGGGTTCCCAGCGCACGCGACCCGTTGTTTGGCACGAACGGAATCATGCACGGAGTCATCTCGACCAGAAACGGCGCCGGCCGCAGAGTCTACATGCTGAACCCCCGACTGCCGCACCAGTCGAGCAAAGAATTCGGCCACAACGGCCTGTCCGTCGGCCAATGGTTCCCCATGCGCCTCGTCGCCCTTCACCACGGCGCCCACGGGGCCAGCCAGGCTGGCATCTACGGCAGCCAGAAGACCGGCGGCGCCTTCTCCATCGTGGCCGGCAACTCGATCTACCACGCGTTCGACCAGGACCAGGGCGACGTCCTCTACTACTCGGCACCGCGGGCCCACGAGAACAAGGACCCGAACCGCCTCGCCTCCCCGGCCAGCAGCGGCAGCCTCGCCCTGCGCGCCTCGCACAGCAGCCAGAGGCCGGTGCGCGAGAAGAAGAACGCGAGCGGTAAGTTTCCGTTTACTCTTTTTTCTACCTTTTTTTAGAACGACCGTGGCGCGAACGGAATTCACTAACGAACGATAAATTCTAGGCGGACTCTACGAGCAGTTCAAGCTCGTTCGACTCGGCGCCAACGCGAATGGCCAAGAGACCCTGCAAGAGATCGCGAGAAGCTCGCCCAGCGCTGCGCAGGCCGCTGCGCATAGAAACTGGATGGACCGCGATTAAAAGGGAACAAAGATGGGACCTGTAAATTATGCGAACGAATATAATTCCTGGAAGACTGGAATGCGTTTTTGTGCGATAACGTGCTCGTTTATGATGAAGCGTTTCTGTCGTGGACGGTCGATATGCGTGGTACGCTTTCGTTAATAGGGGGATTAGTGCGCCATGACGCGCTAATCTCATTTTGGGAACGATAGCAAAGTTAAGAGTCTTTGATCGTGGTGGAAAGCAGGACACAGTGTAACAACAGAGTGCGTGGGAGCCCAGGGCCTTTCTGGCGTTCTTGCTGGCTGTTTTCTTCGGGCTGAACTCTCGTTGTGCTGGCGTGTAACATGGCTCATTAAACGATGCCGCCTGTTAATGAGACGGGGGCCGCATACACTCATCACCCCATTATGCTATCTATATACACAAAAACGTATAAGGAGGCGGGCTTGGTATGGTTGACAACTCCTTCGGGGGAGGGGGAGGGGCTGTCTACGACAAGCATGGCGGATGCTCACCTAAGCATAGCCAAAGATATAGTCACAAAGCTTGTGAAGGTCAATCTACTCCCGCTAGACGCCAAAGGGCTTGCGGGCTTCATTAGACTGCTTACCTGACTGGGATTTGGCTGGTATTAAGACAATCTTTTCTCCAGAGGAAAGGTTGTCAGCCAATACACAAGCCTAGATACGGTAATATCATCCTCTCCAAGACATATCAGACGCTAATGATATAGTACCGATGCTCACGTAGAAAATATTGAACAGTTGAGAGTAAGTCGAGTCAGATATATATTTGACTTGATATTCATCACAAGCAGTGGTATCATCCATAATCGTATCCCCAAAATATGGTTCCATCATCATATATAATATACACGTTTTCCTCCGTCTATGTGCGCCCATGGAACCCCTGGTGCCCATGTCCCAATGCAGATGACATCGCCGTGTTCACCATCTGGGACTCGGTGGTACGTAGATACAAGCCGCTCTTGCTGAACAGCTTGTGCAAAAGTCCAACATGAAACTTCGATTCTGCGAATCCAGTTCCCACCGGAGGCTGAGCTCCTCATATACCCCGAGGACGCGGTCCTGGGACCGCGTACAGTGGGCAAAAGACCGGAGAATCCACATGGCCATCCATGTGCTAACATACAAGCCGTCCGTGCCGGCGTCGTAGGCGTCGAGAAAAGCATTCCAGACGCTGTCGAGTCGTTGTACGCTCCAGTCCGACCCATCGCTGCCGTGCTGGGCAAACGATTTGAAAAGGGCGAGAAACACGCTCCCGTGAAGCGGAACTCGAAAGAACTTCATTTCGTCCAAGAACTGGGCAACTCGGGACATATCTCCTAGTCTGACACCGAAGTGGTTGACGAGAATGCGGTATGTGTGCAGGTCAGGTGTTGTCAGACTGGTGCTCTGAAAACCCCGCTGCATGTCTGGGTGTTTTCGTGCAACACGTGCAAACATCAACATCACCTTGGTCATCTTCTTTTGCGAGGTGTAGTTGCGTTCGGGAATGATCTTGGACCTCCTGTCGGTCGCCTTCATCTTGTTGTATAGCCGCTCAGCTGAGGCCTCTTCACCGGACCTCAACAAGCCAATCAGGGCACAGTTGAGGACTGTCGTATCGATGATCTCAGATGAGTTGACCATCTCTCGGTAAGCTGCCCTGACACCACCGGCGTCCATTTTAAGACCGAAGAAATGGATGAGACTGACGTGGTGGAATCGGTTGAAATGGAAGCCACGTGTGTTCATCTCCTGGTAGATCATCTCGGCGAGCGCGAATTTCCCGGCCTTGGATGCGACGTCAAACAGAATGTTAAAAGTAGCCTCGTTGCCCTTGACGCCAACGTCCTGTTCCATCTCTCGCCACAGATGCAGTGCTGCCTCCGCTTCCACGTCGGTGGATGTACCCACATAACGACTCGCAAACGACATGGCCGTATTCCACTCCGTCCTCGACAGTGCAAACCCGCTGGCTTTAGTATCTGCTACAACGGCAAAGTAACGCAGCATGGCCTTTGGGCTTTTGCGTTCGGTAATCCCCAGTGCTGCAAAGAGGGAGTGACGCAGACGAGAAGACATATATGGTATCCGATGCCCAGGCAGTAGCAGGTACAGATCATATATCGTCTCCAGATCCACGCTATGCGGCCGCAATAACCTCGAATAGACAGCTGCCCTCAACTTTGCTACGACTTCCATATCCTCTTGGCTCCCCCGCTCCACCTCCTCCGGTGCAGGTGCTACCAGCTCATGGAGGCGATCCGAGACATTGAGACTTGTATCCTCAGGCGGAGCATATTTCCGCATGTACGGATCTTTCAAGAACTCCAAGCGCTCCTCTACACTGATATCGTCGTAGAAGTCGAGGAAACCGAGCAGCTCTTCCTTGGACATATGCGGGTCTGTATGGGCTGGGAAAGGAGCGATGCTCAGAGCTTTGGCGGGGGCTTGAATCTCAGCTTCTAAGGGAACGGAGGAGCATGTATGGTTCCATTTTTTGCTTGCGGGGGAGATGAGAAGTGAAATAGGTTGGATTCAATGGTCGTCGGCCCACCCGGTTCGTCACAGTGGGATGCAGTGACGAGAATAGTTTTCTCTCTTGGCTCTGATATGGCTTGCCGCTTTGCTGGAGGGAGAGACGTGGGCGGGGGCATTTTGCCACAACCGGAGCACGACTGGGACGGCATGTGTAGCGGCGGTTGAGCTGAAGCCAACATGGTCTTGCTTTATTGCGGCGATTGTCGTGATGCGATCCGATGCTGATACAGAGCGTTGGCGGCAGGGTCGCGGTCGACTGCAAAGTATCGCGCCGTATATCGACCCGTCAATTCGACCGGAGATTTTCATGAGCTGTCCAGCATGTTGGTCCCGTCATCACAGCTCTTCAGGACCGCAGCGACATCAGCCGGGGCTGTGAAACGTCGCGAGATTGGAAGAAGAGAGGAGGGGGATAACAGGTACAGAGGGTCCAGTGGCGTAGGAGGAGGCAGATATCGCCTTCGGAGCTTGGAAGTCGCAACTTTTTTTCAGGGAAGCTCTCGATCTAGAAGGACACGGGCCCGACAGGCCGGGGTTAGGCTAAGCTTCTGCTTTCTGGTGTCTCTGCAATTATCGATAAGCGGCCAATTGAAATCGAGGGCGCTGTGAGATGCACCCAAACGCCTAATCGACATCGGGATCCACCTGAAATTTCCATTGGCGGTTCCGGAAGATCGCTGCCACCGACGAGCTCTCAATTTCCAAGGTGCTGGCCGATGTCCAGAGCTGCGTACAGGCACCAATTCAGACCAGACCTCGGCGAAGAAAGAGCCCCAGTAGCCTTTCTTCCAACGTCGACGCCGCACTTCCGTTGCCCCCTCCTTCCTGTCGCAACGTTCGACTGAGCGCCCGCTCAGCCCCCCCCAATTGCGACCATGGTCCGCGGGCCCGCGCAGCGCCAGATCCGGCCGGCGCGCGTATACCAGACCGTCACGACGCTGATGGAGCACCGCATCAAGCCCCGCCTCGCCGTCCAGCAGCCCGTGTGGTACAAGGTGGTCGAGTCCATACCGCCCTCGGAGATCCTCACGCGGCCCTTCCCGCCGCAGCACAGACAGCCGAACCCCCGCGCGCGGAAAGCGAGCCGGTTATTCCAGCCCCAGAAGCTCGTGTACAAGGAGGACGAGCTGCGCAAGAAGTTCTACACAGACCACCCCTGGGAGCTGGCGCGGCCGCGGATGATCATCGAGATGGACGGCAAGGACGCCCCTCCGCTGTGACTGGAGCAAGGGTTTGAGGCAGCCTGGTATGCCGCTGAGCGGCGAGTGGTAAGTTATGGCCCCGAAGAGGATATCACATGCATGGGGCACTCATGACTAATGGTTGGGTGCTTTTATAGTGTTGTCCAGCGCCAGATGTACTTGATGGAGAACGTCCCCGGCATCACGGAAGACACAGCCTACGACCAGGTGCGAAAGGAGTTCTATAAGCTCCGCCAGGAGGAGGAGATTGAGCGCAGAATCGCCCAAGAGGAGGCCCGCATGGTGGGCGCGTACTTCGGCCAGACCTTCAACCAGGTCGGTATGAAGTTGGAGGACCAGCAGTTCGAGCGGTGGAAGAGATGGGCCACCAGGGAGATTGAGAAGATCCAGGGAGAGCAGACCGCTGCGTACTCGTCATTCGACGCCAGCGAAGACCCGGAAGCGGCAGATCTGGATGTGGACTCGTTGCGAGAAGACCTGGAGTCCACAGCCAACATACCTCCTGCTTGAAATTAGAACAAAAATGTATTTTATGTAGTATACATGTACAAGCATTAAAAAATGTGCAAAACCCCCTGCCTTGCGTGCTTGTCTCGTGGAGTCTGCCGATCTGAGGCTGTTCCTTGCGACAACAGCAGATGCCCCAGAAAGAATGCACGTATAGCCCTTGGTCAGGGGTTGGAGAAGAGCAGCATTTTTGCCATTAAGGGGATCATTGTTCTTATTGGTATCATTGGCAACCAAGCTCGCTATCAATATCTGCTGGTCTATTTTACCACCAACTTCGCTCTCGTCAAGAACTGCATCATACGGACGCTGGACTGATCAATAACAAACCCTCAGGGAAAGAGTCGCTCGTATAGTTGCAATGCCATCAATGCCTGGCATGCCATCTAATGCACTCCAGAAAAGCCCGGGAACATGTTGCCACCAGGGTTGCTGAGCTCTCGAGCCGTGAGCATCTCTTCCACCTTGAGGTTATACTTCCTGCCAACTGCCTTATGTTGGACAACAATGCTGGTAGCGATGCCGGTATAGTAGAATAGTTTTCCGGTCAAGCTCAATGTCTTGACGCGAGCAATACTTTCAATGAAGACAACCTTGCAGGAGTTGGCAGGGAGGAGCCAAAGCATCTTCATCAGCCAAGCCACACCTGCAATGATAAGACCAGTACCGGGGCCATTGGTGACAATGATTTGGGGATAGACTTTTCCAGCTGTATGACCGCTCCGGGGTTCTCTGCTGTTACCTTGGGCTCCCCGATATGGGTATCCTCGGTTCAGGGCCTTGTAGATATCATATGCGCATTGAATAGCGCTGACGGGAACAGTAGCCCAGTGCTGATGGACTGCACGAGCCCGTCGAATCGCGACAATTTCATAGCCACTAACCAAGGACTTGCCCAACTTCCTCTTGGCTTCCCAGTCAATAATCCTTTGGCGTGATGTCTCATCACCATTGCAGATAACCCAGATCCGGTGAATATTGTCAGCCGGCGGGCTGTTGGTAAGCATTTGCAGAAGCTCTCCAGTGTGTCCGCCTGATCCAGCAAAGTAAAGACGGAAACCTTTTTCGATATGATATTTAGTCCCAGGAGGTTGGTTGGCGCAAGCAACTAGAGACTTGTGTCGAAGCTTTCTCGACAATCAGCAAGAGCCGGGGTTGCAGGGGTAATAAGGGAACCTACAGTGAAAAAATAAAGGGTCATAATAAGAAACCACAGAACGACGGGAAATGCCATCACAGCGAACGAAAATCCTTGAGTGGTCGTGTATAGAAAGACAGCAGTCTTCGCGTTACCATTAGAACCACCTACAGAATTGGAGAGCCGGAAAAACATACCAGGAGAAGCCAAAGAGTCGCAACAGAGACCCGAGGAACTGATAAATCAATGCGATCAAGAGGAGCCGGCGTTCTGGCCTCCAGCGCGGATAGCCTCGAGGAAAGGTTCATCTGTTTAGCACCGATATGTGTCAACCTCTGAACAAGCCATGCGACAAGGTCCTTGTCCCAGCCAACTTACCAAGAAGTACATGAAGTAGGCGCCGGAGATGGGAGCCACCAGGCCGGTGCCCAAGTATAGTGCACCGAGGGCAGTAACGTGAAGCATTGCATGGCAAAGCAATCTGAAAAACGAGAGAGTTGACTCGACGATGTCGCTATCAGCCCGTCCTGTACCGGCTGAGGTGGACTTCGTGCCATCAGCAGTAAGGCTTCCTTCTTCAGTATTGGGTGCAGAGGGTTCACCGTGTGATGATTGGTCGTTGTGCCTCAGTCGAAGTCCATTTTCGCTTCCTTTCACTCGAGTGCTGGCAGTAGAAGCTGATTGCACCTCATGGGAGCTGCCCCTTGACGGCAGCAATGCGTGGTCTGCCATGGCGAGTTCGGAGATCACCAAAGAATACTGCTCCCACTTCGTTTGTAAAGTCTGGCTGATTTGATCTCTGCTACATGGCAATAAGGTTACAAATCTGGGCAGTTTGAGACAGTCAGGCCGAGCTCGATGTGTTCATCCAATGATCAATTGAATTAGTGTAGCTGGGATGTAACAACACCCTAGCAAGCATGCACCTGCCTCTTGCAGATGTTGGGGCTCTGCCAGCACTCGAACGGCGCATTAGCGATTAGCCGCAGCTTCTCAGGGCTGTTCGCATTAGCGTAGCGGATGTTAGCCGCCAATAGCCGGCGAAACATTGGCATCGAATTCCTGGCCCATAGTGGTAGGGACATTTGATACCTCCATGACGACGTCCAGTTATTAACGTTATTTTATAGCTTTCATATAACTGTTATATGAGTGCTGGTAGATAATTATTAAGTATGTGGCTTTTACCTAGTGTTACTTTGTATCCGACCTACATGTTGATCCGGAGGGTGGTGTACATAAGTAGTCCGGGGTGTTGTTAATGACACTTCTGCCCATCGCGGCTGTCAATAAATTTAGACGCACTAGTCTCCTAGCGTATGCGACTCCAAAATCAATCCACCAATGTTGACATTCTAGCTGTTTACTTTTGATTTCCCATCCTGCTGTCATGTCGTATCTTCAATCAATATTAGTTTGAAATATTGATGTATGTAAGTAAATAGGTTACCTGTTCCTCCCAGTCTGGCTTGGTTTAGGTTTGACTTGTGGTCATTGTGACGTCTTGCCATCCCGTCACGTAAAACCCAGGCAGCCCGGCCTCGCCTCATCTCCTTCCTGCCTCACCAGGCAGCCTAGACCTTTCCCCAGGACGGCGGCTGTGGCTTGCGGCGGACTTTTTACCTGCTGCTTCCCCTCGGAAAGTTGCGTAATTGCACATGCAAGAGAGGCGCTGGGATTTTGACCCTTTGAGAAGCAACTCTGATGAATGATTCCACCTCTTGACTCGGACAGTCAGTTCGCCTTGATTGGAGCTTCACATCATGCCAACACTCCGGTCAAGGAAGTTTCTCAGCTGCTTCTATTGCGGCAAGAGAACCAACCTGCGCTTCGATGGCCGCCAATCTTTTCTCTGCTCCCACTGCGAAGCTACCAATTGGTTAGACGAGGTATGTACGATGCGAGAGTAACGCCCCTTCAATCAGACACATGGTTGCTGATCAAAATCCCGGTATTCTAGCATGGAGATATCACAGATCCGCCGACCTCTACTCCCCTGGATGCTGCGCCAGCTGTGGCACCCCAATATGCCAGGTCGTTCAATTCGAGAATGCCATCGGAGCAGCCTGCCTCGTCTCCAGACGGTTCAGCCATGGACTCCATCTTCTGCGCGAGTTGCTTGAAGAACCAGCATATCTACACCGAAGCCCTACGCCAGTTCGAGATCCCCGATGACCAGAGCGACCCGGAGTACAACGACAGAATACGAGCTTTCCGCAAATGGAGAGCAGATCTCGAGCAGAGGTACCCGCAAGTATGCGCTACGTGCGAACCCAAAGTGCAACGGCAGCTTAATAAAGCCAGCTACACTGCCAAGACCGACCACCTTAGACGCGTGATGGATCGGACGAGAGAAAGACGGCGCGAGGTCAAGAAACGTGGTGCACTAGACGTGGTGGATTCCGCCGGGAAACTGGCATGGAATATCGCCTTTGCCCTGGAATTCTGCTGGCACGCCTCTGTGCTTTGCGCGCTTTTTGTGGAAGACGACGAGATTGCTGCTACCACCCACTGGCTCATTGCCCCTTTACGGAACACCTGCTACTATGCTTTGATGTTCTCGCCTGATGCCGACCGGTTCATAAAATGGTCTATCAGCCTAGGCCTCGCCTCCTTTGCATGGAACCCAAGGTTCAAGCAGACCATTCGAGGCTTTACATCGCATATATTCGGTGTTGGCCAGTGGTACACATACCAGCTCGTTATTCTCTTCATACGGCTCACCTGCCTCTTCGTGTCCCAGTATAACGACTCGAAGGGGATCCCGGCAGCTTCGCAACTAGGAGCGCATCTCGTGATAGCGCTTTTAATGTTCTATGTAAGCGCGCTATTACCATATCATATTCGCATCACTGTACTGATACATAGCGAGGTTTATACGATTTCTGGGCGAGTTGTGCGTTTGGACACCACGCCCCTCTTCGGGGCAAACAAGCCGGTCAGCCTGGTTCCAGCAGATGAGCCGAAGCCTCCGCCACAGGGCAAGCGTGATGACCTTGGGAGTATCTTGGACGAAATTCTGGAAACTCCTCCCAGACCCAATAAGACCCGCCAAGAAAATCCTAGCTTGAGTTCGCCCCTTCGCCATTCGATGAGCGCAACTCGGCCACAACAGCCGCCGCAGGCGCCATTTGAATTGCACCCTCGACGAGTTCAGCCTATGTCTGGGTTCGGGTCCCTGCGGCTCTCTGATGAGTCTTCTCAAACTCAGCCTGGGCCCCCAGCGGCCCAGTACGGCGATGAAATGGATTGGGCGCCTTCTGGATCGCAGCATCGAGCATTCAGCACTCATAACCCTTTCAAAGTCAAGAACCCAAACCCACGTTTTAGCGATGCGCCCATAGAGGACAAGCCAGGTCCGTTTTGGTATAAAATCCCTCCGGCACCGACCACCCCTGCGCAGCGTGTACGTAATCCTCCTATGAAGCCAATTATCCGAGATAGCCCCAAAGATATCCCGGAGAACTTCTTCTCGACCACGCGCAGAGGTCCTGTCGACATCGGAAGCCCGGCGCGGAACTTGGAGCAGAATAGCATGGCCTTTAAAGAGTCAAGATTCCATGCTCCTCAGGCCAGGGACGAAGCTACGGAGGGTCTATCCAGGTTAATGGGTTCGTTCAGCCTGAGCCCAGAACCGGAGAGCCGTAGGTTCGGGGCACCCAGGAACAAAACAAATGTCTTTGGAGCACCCAACCACGTATCCCATGCTCCGGTCAACAACAGCAGGGTCCGTATGGCGGAATTGATTATACTATTTGGTGCTCTTTGGGCTTGGATAACAGCCCTACAATCAACAGAGCAGTATGCCCCTACTCTGGCTCTTGGGGCCATTATCATCAATCTTGCGATGTCGGTGCGGCTCGCTGTTGACCTTGGAGAATCGCAGATCCAGCAGGGCAAAACACAAGCACTTCTGCGCTTTTCTTGCGTGAATCTGGCAGCGCTGCAGATTCTGGCAGCAATCGTCCTGTTATGGAGATTATGGATGGATAGCAACACCACTGTCGCGCATGGTGCGTATGGCAGCACCTTGATCGGGCTGACAATTATACATCACGTTTGGCATGTCTTTTGTTAGGCATTTTGGAGGAGTACTCATTGCTATAGAGACTAGAGGGAGTGGGCAATAGTAGAGTTTCTGCGCTTCACGGCCCATCTCGTTGGGATATGCTGTATTGGCGCCCGGCATAGCAACGTCAGGGGCGGCATCGGGATTATGCATGGCATGGAGTTGGGAATGGAATCACTTGGAGTTTCTAGGAGAGTTGGTTTTCATAATACCCGGCGCATCAGGAGGCAAATTTGATGAAATCGCATTCCCTAGTTCCATTCCAGGAGCTGGTAAGCACCGAGGCCTAAGACAGACTGCAAATCGAAAGGACAGTTGTTCTACACCGCTATATACTGTACAAGGAGATCGAAGACTTACCATTGGCCAATCATTAGCACCGCCCTTCGGGTTTCGCTGTTCGTGCTGCTTTTTCAAATGTCAGCAAGTCGTATGAAACCGAATCAGCATCCAATAGATTGAGCCAAATCAAGTGTTCACGTACAGTGCGGATACAGTAGATCCGTCTTGGACATACTCAACCCGGAGAACAAACGGAAACCGACGTGGATAGTATGCTTTTCGATGACGGGTAGATAAAGCACTAGACAGTTTCTATACGCGTTGGGACGAGCCCCTGGTCTTGCTCTAAAGAGCTACGTTTTTATGCATAATTGCCGAATTTGGTTGTCTTTACGCGTCTCCAAAGATCCTTCTCGTGAAACGGCGTAAGCGGTTGCCGGTTGTGGCCTTTGCGCGTAGATCGCGCCCGGATAACTATCGTGAACCATGATCGATAGCGCAGAGGGTCGGGCGACTGTCAGGCCACCGATGCTGCCACCGACAGAGTGGTAATCTCAATTCCATGTGGTTTTCTGTTTCTACCCCGTGCAACTGGGTCATAAGCATGTGCATCAAGCTTCCATCAGTCAATCCATCTGGGTAGGATTTTGCGGGCAGGATGACATTGACAGAAACAAACTGGGGTCTGCCCAAAAGGTGGGAGGCGGCTCACAGGGGCATGCCAAGGATACTTCTGCATCATGTCGCCGGTATATATACTTACTTGGCCGGGAACTACTATAGTCAGGCTACCAAGGCTAAGGTTAGCATAGAGTGTGGAAGGCTGTCTCTATCCATTGACATATAGACAGGTACACGCATCTTTGGATTTGATCGCAGTCCCTTCGCTAGGTAATTCGTCAACTCGTCAATTCGTCGATCCGCTAAATCGTGAAATCGGCTACCGATAAAATGCAGGAATCTAACCGCATTCGAGTCCCATGCGCGTTCTCGGCAGCCCGCCTTTTGCCACGGATTCTGATCGGGGTCTGAACTTGGTGCATTGCCGTGCCTGATGGTAAAAGTAGCGCCACTGTCGGCCGATCTTCCACTGCTTGTACTCAATTTCTTCTAGTAAATGAACCCCTAAAAATCTTGTCCTAGGCCGTTTAGTGGTGACTTGTATTATTATTTATTCTCCTTGGTTGCTGCCCCTGCGGAATTTCTTCAGATTGTTACACTTCTGCTTTCACTGTCTGCCATTTATGCGCTCGCTCCTTTCGCATTACCTGGCACAGCATTCATAATCCTTCCGAGGGTCAATACTATCAAAACTTTCCTTAAGCTGTTTCTATCTGAAAGCACCCATACCGAGCAATCCGAAAACCTCGGAGTTGCCATTGACGCTACCATTGCCGCCCCTTTCCCGAGCTGCAGCTGAGACTTTCGTCCACCTTCCGCGACAATGCCTGCACGCACGCTTCCCACCTTCACCCAGGCCGAAGTCGACGCGCACAACACGTCCGAGTCCCTCTATGTCACCGTCGGCCGCAATGTCTACGATCTGACCGACTTTCTCGAGTCCCATCCCGGTGGTCCCGAGTATATTCTCGAATATGCTGCTAAGGATGTCGGCGATATCCTCAAGGACGAAGACTCCCATGTCCACTCCGACTCTGCGTACGAGGTCCTCGAGGAATCGCTTGTCGGCTTTCTGGTCAAGGAGAAGCTCGCAAGCAATGATGATACCCAAACCGCCGGTGACAAACAGATCAACGAGAAGGTTTCGCCATACGTACACCCCCGCACAGGCATGAGCTGCGAGGAGGATCTGAGCAAGGACACCGACCTGAGCGCCGACTACAAGACGCACAAGTTCCTCGACCTGAACAAGCCGCTGCTGATGCAGGTGTGGTATGGAGGCTTCAGCAAGGAGTTCTACCTGGACCAAGTTCACCGCCCGAGACATTACAAAGGCGGTGCGAGTGCGCCCCTTGTTTGGCAACTTCCTCGAGCCTATCAGTTTGACGCCGTGGTGGGTTGTGCCTACGGTTTGGCTCCCGCCTGTGCTCTATGGTACCTATATCTCGAGAGAGGGCCTCACCGGCTGGGACTCAGTGGCCGCGTACTGGTGCCTTGGGCTCTTCCTCTGGACCCTAGTCGAGTACATTCTTCACCGTTTCCTTTTCCATCTGGACTAGTAAGTTGCCCCTCTTATGCACTGCAGTCAAACGAAATGGATGCTAACGAACGATCTCTAGTTACCTTCCTGATAACCGAGCTGGCTTGACGCTGCATTTCCTGCTCCACGGAGTCCACCACTATTTGCCCATGGATAAATACCGCCTCGTCATGCCGCCGACTCTCTTTGCAGCTTTGGCAACACCTTTCTACAAGCTGGCTCACACCGTCTTCTACTGGAACTGGCACGTGGCGACTGCTGTGTTCAGCGGTGGCATCTTTGGTTACATCTGCTACGACTGCACCCATTACTTCCTGCACCACCAGAACCTCCCATACTATTACAAGCAGCTGAAGAAGCACCATCTTGCCCACCACTTCTTGGACTACGAGAACGGCTTCGGCGTGAGCAGCCGCATCTGGGACAAGGTGTTCGGAACCGAGATTCCGATGTCCGTCAAGACCACGTAAACGAAGCACCACGCAGAATGAGACGAAGCTGATGAGTATAACAATATTTCCCCTGTACATATTAAGGCTTTTTAGGCTTCAGGATGGATTAATAAGACATAAGCCCCTAAGGGCATCGCGTTGGTGGCGTTGGGGGTATCTCTCACTTCACTTCGCGAAGCACACATGGCCATAAAATAGCAGTGATGATGCATCTCTGCACCACTGAGTAATACACTAATGGCAATTCCAAGAACAAACATCTCAAACGTATCAATGTGAAGGGCAAGTGACTGCCAATGACTGTCTGAGTGTACTACTTGTAGCACGGTGCAAAAGGCTTGCATCATTGTCGCATAAACCATGCATCTAGAAATTAACATCTCCATTCAATGTTGAATTGCAGGTATGCAGATATGAGTAAGCCGGCTTGCCGGTTAATGCAATTTGGCCAGATTCAGCCGAGGAACATCCGTGCTTACGAAATCGGCTCCACCGAAGGATCTTCGTGAGGGACCGCCCACTTTCAATCAGCCTTTCCGCCTGCCTAAGGGTTCTCGTCCAGCCGCAGTTTAATCAACCATCTCCGACTGCTGCCAGATTCACAGCAGATACCCTAGGCATCCATCAACCCTAGTTGTTCGATTTATCCATTGCTCACTGGCTACCACTTTGTATTGCATCCAGATCCAGCAACTCCTGTGGACACACGCTTCGACTTCCCTGATTGAAGCAGTCGCGAACTGAGGTCCCACTACAACGGTTTTCTGGAGGCAGTCGCGAAACTGAAACCTGTTACATCAAACTTTCAGTGAGATAGACACACACACACACTCGAAGATGGCCACTCTCGACGTTGAGGCGTTGCTTGATGCAACTGCCACCAACAAAAATGATGACCAGGATACCAAGATGACCGAAGCCGACGAGAGACCTAGATCCCAGCACAGCGATCGCCGCGACCGAGACCGCGGCAGTGGCAGAGCAGGCAGCAGAGACCGCGACCACGATCGTAAGAGACGTGACCGCAGCGGCGACCGCAGCCGCCGAGACCGCGACGACAAAGACAGAGAAGCTACGCCACGTAGCGATGCAGGTAGCCACAAGAGTAGGCGTAGAAGCCGGAGCCGTGATGATGGCCGACACTCACGACGTCACAGAGGAGGAGATGGCGACTACTACCGCGGTGGCCGCGGCGGCGGCCGTGACCGCTCCCGCTCCCCGCTCTCCCCTACCGCCACTACCGCCCCAGAGACGACCACCGTCGCGACCGCGATAGCTATCACCGAGGCGGCAGAGATGACGACCGAAACCGTAGCGGACGTACTCCCAAGCGAGATGGCACTCCCCAGCTAACTGAGGATGAGCGTGACCGCAGGACCGTCTTCGTCCAGCAGCTAGCTGCCCGTCTCCGTACGAGAGAGCTCAAGGAATTCTTCGAGAAGGTTGGCCCCGTCAACGAGGCACAGATCGTCAAGGATCGTATTAGCGGCAGATCCAAGGGGTACGCAGAACCTATCCCGCTTTCTTTTACTCCAGACACTATTGCTAACAATTTCGCGCAGAGTCGGTTACGTTGAATTCAAAGCCGAAGATTCCGTCACTGCTGCTCTTCAACTCACAGGTCAGAAACTGCTAGGTATCCCGGTCATTGTCCAGCTCACCGAAGCCGAGAAGAACCGCCAAGTACGCACCACTGACAGCTCGGGCAACACCAACTCGATTCCCTTCCACCGGTTATATGTCGGCAACATCCATTTCAGCATTACGGAACAAGATTTGCAGAACGTTTTCGAGCCTTTCGGCGAGCTCGAGTTTGTCCAGCTTCAAAAGGACGATAACGGACGCAGTCGAGGTTATGGATTTGTACAGTAAGTTGTCTCCATCCATTGTTAATCTTGCTCAGTTAATAACCGAAATACAGGTTCCGCGAAGCAGACCAAGCGCGAGAGGCGCTTGAGAAAATGAATGGGTTTGATCTTGCCGGTCGCCCGATCCGTGTCGGTCTTGGAAACGATAAGTTTACCCCCGAGTCAACTGCCAATCTTCTGCAGAGATTCCAGGGTCAGAACCAACCATTCCAGGGTTCCGCATTCTCCGGTGCTGGTGGACGAGGTTCCCAAGCGGCCGGCTTCGACCGAGCTGGAGCTCGAGACAACGACAAGGCCACCGGTGCCAGCGCTCTGGACGACACCGATGTCGGTGGCGTCAACTTTAATAACTACAGCCGTGACGCCTTAATGCGTAAGCTTGCCAGAACCGATGAAGCTCCTAACGGTGGTCGCGATGAGAGACAGATTCTGAAGCCCAAGACGGAAACCAAACCTTTACCCGTCAACGTCAATATGGCGAGCCGTTGTGTTGTTTTTACACAATATGTTTGATCCTACTGAGTAAGTTACCCCCCGACTTTGGTCCCTCAGCCGTACATTTGCTAACCCTGTCTCCAGGGAAGAAGGTGAAGCTTGGGTCAAGGAACTTGAGGATGACGTTCGACAGGAAGCCACGGATAAATATGGCAATGTTGTCCATATTTCGTTAGATCCCAACTCCCAGGGCGACATCTACCTGAAGTTCGACAAGGTCCAAGGCGGCGAGAACGCAATCAAGGGTTTGAACGGCCGGTACTTTGGCGGACGCATGATCAGCGCCGCACCTGTTGTGGATGCCGTCTACAGCAGTTTGTTCTCACGCACCAAGGCTATCTGAAATACTAATACTGTGGCCTGACAACACTTCCTCTAGGATCCTTCGATGGTAAGTTAGATAATACAGACAGTCTCATACCTCAATTTTCAGTGACTTGAGACTAACTGTGCCCTCAGATTCACCTCAGCAACCCACTTGCACGAGAAGCGATCGAAAATTCATCTTCAGCGTAGTCTTCTTGGCTGACAGCGAATTGAGCTCACGTATTCATGGTTCGGCGTTCGACTGGTTTTGTCCCTATTTCCCACGGATGACATGGCCGTGGGTCTTCACACTGATTTCGACAGCAGAAATAATAAAACAACGCACCTTCGCGGCCCTGGTCGCGGTACTGTGCTCGAGCTTACGCCCATCCCCTGCATTTCAGGCTTATGCCGATCGAGACCTAACAGCTTGGCGCCGTCCGGGATCGCTTAGTAGTAGATTTAGCATGCAATCTTTTCCACCTTCAACTGTATCTTCAAGTCCCAGTGAACCAACCGCGTATAACAACCACAGCCAGGGGCTGATGGCAATGGCCGTATGAGGTTCAGGAACTCAAGACCTTGCGCTGTCTTCCGTGTGAACTATGTGGCTAATCTACCTCGCAGGATCATTACTGCAATGAATATATGTTTCGGTCCTCCACGGCTGTGATACAAGAGACGAGCTTGGCGTCTCTTTGCTTGTTTTGTCGCCCCTAGGTACACTCGGTGTGGGGAAGTATAAATCGTTTGTCGTCTTGGAACCAAACCCCACGGTCAACTCGACAGACGTCATAAGCCTTTGACACATCTCTCGAACCTGACAGCCTTGAACCCATCTGCTCTTTCTGCCGTATGAGTCAGCCCGCATCTGGCTCCTACATTGCCATGTACGCCTCCATCGATTCTCGGGGTAATGGGGCCACCACGCCGGCGTCTAAATCTTAAGCAGGTAGGTTCCAGAGTCGCTTTTACGCCAAAGGTATCGCAATACCTTCCTAAGACTAGTCGTATCCTTGGAGCCCTGCCCGCTTGGTACAGTACGTTCTCTGACGTTCCGGTGAGGTTGGCCTTCACGGTCTGACTACCACAATAGCGTCATAGTCATGATGCCTTCAGGAACCTCTGATGGAAGTCACTGCCTCCTTTGGGACCACATAAATACTTGATGTACTGCTAAGGACGGTCGCTGTATGCTCCAAGGAGTGCTGTACAACTTTCCATCGAAACCAGAAGCGAACTTCCCAAACATTCGATCTCCATGATCTTACTGCGTTAAGCCATCTAACAAGTGATTCCAGACTCGGATTACTTTGACTAGAAACATTGGTGTCTACTGTCGAGCGTTTGCTTGCTCTCATACAGTGTCAAGCTAAACTGTCTTCTACCACAGTCCCAGAGGAACACTCAAAACATAGTCAATCAGACGGCCCTCTATGCTTCATCTGCTTCAGAGGCCAGCAAATAGGTATCGGTCCTTCTGTGTCATCACCCCGGTAGCAGTTTGAAATTATCCAATGGGGAAACACAGTCATCCCTGAAGCCCATTAATGGAGTAAGAAGGAAAGCAGTACTACATGTAAGGTAGGTGCTGGATCTGTAGCTATTTATATATATTTCAAGCGACCCCTTTCCTTTCAGTCTATATAGTCCCCCATCCTGGTACTACTTTTTGTTACTCTTCTTTTTTCGATTCAAAAAATGTATTGTTGTCAGAAGCGGCCCTGCCTTCAGTGTGCCGATGCGAGTCATCACCGAGGCGTATGGCTTCACCTGTGTTCTTCTTTCACGGGTGTCATCGTCTACTTGCCAAAGGGTCATCGTGCTTGCACTGTTGTGTGGCTGGGCGGGAGCCGGTCTTGGTTTGAAGTACATGATGCGTCTTCTTTCTTCATACTCGGTGCTTGGTGGGCAGGATTCGCGTTCTGTGATGGTTAGTAACCTTTCATCTATGTTCTTGTCAGGCAATGACTAATCTCTTGGAGCAGATAAAACAGGAGTTCGGGGCTACATCCGGGCTCGATTGCTTTGAATGCAAGAGAACCCTGTCAAAGGCGGCATCCATGTCCATGAAAACAGAGATCTAGCTATGGAGATCTGTTGGTAGTCTTGACTTCGTGGTACTCTCCAGGAGTATAATGATTAGCAGCCAAGTTCAATACACCAATGTGTTCCCCTTATCAGCTTTTTGTGTGTTGTGTTGGTTGAGATGTATGCCCGGTAGCCTTGGGTCTCGATAGGGGAATCCTCTTTGCCTCAGAAGGGGTTTGTTGAGTCTATGTGAGCAAGTCGGCGCCAACGTCGCCGCCGAGTTGAGATTTCTCAAAGAGCGCAAGCTCTTGGGAGTTCGCAAATAAAGGCTCGTCGTCGATGGAATCGATTTGCTGCAGTGTGGCTCGGCCAGTGTGGGCGACGGTGAGGTTGGATGGTTCGTTTTGGTAAGCTCTTTCTTGTTTACCTTCCCGGGATCGCAGCCTAAACTGCAAGCTCACTTCCGCAAACACTTCAATGCCCACGACACCACACTCACAACACCAAATTTCATCGTAAGTTCCTCCTTCACCAACACAACCTCCTCTTCCTCCATCACGTTCGTCGTCCTGTCCTGTTCATTATCAACTGCACTGCTAACACTCACACCCAGCTACAGCAACAACAACAACAACACCAACGTAAGTGACTGATTCCCATGCGTCGTCCTCTCTCGGGCCTGCATGGCTGAAGGGGACGGCGAGCAAACTCGTCAACGCTGCCCTCCGTGTCCCTACACCTCATCACCTTTCCTTTCACTCGAGGCGAGTGCGTTGTGCGCTTCCTTCTGTACACCGTCACCCCTTTCGTCCCGAGACAAGGCGAGCGGCACCCCCAAACTACGCCGGGCCCTTCTCGAACCCAAACACATCTCAACACAATAAACGCTCTGGAACAACACGAGGTGAACGCATTCATGGCGGCGTTGCTGTGTTCTCGAGTTGTATGGACTCTCGACTATACAACTCGAGTATACGAAATCGCTCTTGCCCACATCCGTGCACCGTATACTCGTCCCCACCTGCTCCATTTTTCGCCCCTGTGATAACTATCAGGTTCTTTAGCTAACTTTCGAAATGACAGCATCATGAAGGTGCCACAAGAGCACCTCCCCCGAGCCGGTCTACGACCGGCTGGGAATGTGGCCGCTGCCCCGCCGGCCTCGCCCCCTGCCTCGCCCTCGCCTCCGGCCCCTTCGTCGCCATCGTCGGGGTTGGTGGTGGGGTTCAACGACGACCCCGGCTACCAGGCCGACGAGGAGGACGGCGGGTCGGAGGGGACCCAGGGCTCTTTCCCGGCGGTCCGGCTCGGGGAGGTGGCCAGAGGGTACCTCAGATCACCACCCACGTCTCGCCCCGGCCCCCCAAGCCAACGGGGCGAGTACGGGGTGGTGGTGGAGGAACCACGAAGGTACGTTTCAACATATTTCTTACTGCGGTCTTTGAGTCTTCTTGGCGAGTGTGGAATTCAGTCTCATATCATTGTTTTTGAACGTGATCCTGCGTCAACAAGCTACTCAGGGGAGTTTGAGGGGCATGGTTGAACACGGTTCCATGGCTTGTTTGATACGTAAGTGAGCTCCTGGGCGTCTACAATGGCCCAGGTCAATTGTTGTCCAAGCCGCAACTACCCCCTATGACCCGATACGCGTGTTTGGAGCCTCCAGGTCTGGTCAACAGCTTATGAATACCACGACACCTCATATCCAGTGGCTGTTGGCAACCCAAGTAGATTGTTCATCCAGGCCTATTATCAGACTATCCAGTTTCGTTGCATTCAATCACCTTGCATTCACCATCCCACAATCCATATATTCACTTGAGCTCCTCCTCCCCGTAGCATAAAACCACCCCCTCTTCCCAACCGAGTTCCATCTCTCATCATCTCCACCACTACCACAACAACAATCCCCCCAAACACGTATACATTGCTGTTACTGGGTTCTAGTAACTGATTATCTTGGTTTATTATCCCTTCGATTGTTCCCCAGTCAGCTCCATTTGATTTCCTTCGGTGACCATCAATCTGCTATTTTGGTCACCTTGCATTGGAAGCTGATTCCCTCTTACCACCACATCGTTTCGAGGTTCATTCGCAACCCTTCATCTTTTCCCCATCCTTCGCAGTAACTTGCAAAATCACAGGTCTTCCCACAACCTGACATTTTTGCATCTTACTTCGGTCTTCGCGTTCTTACCACTTCTATCCCACTTCTCTTTTCTGTTCTTCCCTCGAGCAGTGCCTATCCTTCCGAGGATTCTTTCTGCTTGCCATCATTTTGGTTCACGTGGGAAAGAGATATTTCGGGTGTTCCTGACTAGACATTGTCATTCCCGTCCGGCTTCCACACACGCTTCACTTTTCTCAACCACCAGAAGACTCACATCGCCACTTCATAGAATCAATATGGCTAACTCGCAGACTTCCAGTGACGAGTCGGGAGGTGGCGCTCCTCTACATTCACCCCAGTCGTTCAACAACCGTCACATGAGCAGCTCCAAGTCGGATTCGCCTTCTGACGATGAGCTCGCCTTGGTTCGCGCAAGCACCCGGTTCGGCAAGCAGAGCGGCGACATGTCTGGTTCGCAAGGTCCCAACCCTTTCGTCGGCACTGGTCCCAGCAACTTTGGCCAGCAGCATGGTGCATTTGGCAACCAGATTCCGCGACCTGGAACTGTCATGCCGCGTCCGCAGCACTTCTCTCAGAACGGTAACTTCCTGGGCTCTCCTCCTGTCCAAGGACCTCGTCGAAATGCTCCTGGCCCTGGTGGCAATTCCCGACAGGCTATCGTAAGTACCACCTCACCTGCGCCTCACATTATGACTACTAACCACTTTTTTTTCTTAGCCTTTCCAGGAATGCGCCGACATGCAGGATCGGCTTGTCACTATTCAGCAGTACATCCGCATCTCTCCTGGCATTTCTTCCGACCTGGCCAACAACATTCAGAACCAGCTAATCACCGTCGGTCAAGAGTTAAACGCTTTCTTCCATAATGTCTCTCGCGAATACCAGAAAGCTCAATACCAAGCCGGCGAGCTTCGTGTTCACTTGGGCCGCCTCCAGCAAGAGCTTCTGGCACGCAAGAAGCAGGTTGAGGAATTCAAGGATGCATACGCCAATATGGCCAAAGACCACGAAAGTCTCTTGGACAAGAATCGTGAACTCGCGGGTCGCCTGGGCGATGCTCAAGCTCAGATCGCACGTTTGCAGTCCACGCTACAGGGACAAGACATGAAGCATATGACACAGGTCCAGGTACATCTTCCCTTTTTCTTCCTTTTAAGTCGTATGTACTGACGTGAAGCGACCCAGAACCTTGAGAATGAGATCAAGGCATTTCGCATGTCGGGCGAGAACAACATGCAACTGGTCAAAGTCGCAAACTCCGACAACAAGCCCCGCCGCAGCTCCAGCCTCAACCCTAATGCCCCTGCTTTTGGCCCACGAGCAGGCGACGACCAGACAGACAAGGGCAAGGGCAAAATTCCAGTGGCTGAATTCACTGCCTCGAGCACTAGCACCGTCGTTCCATTCAATCGCAATGTTGGCCCTGGAAACGCCACTGAGCGTCCTCTGACTCCGTTGGCTAAGAAGCCCAACTTTGGACGTCAGATGCCCCCTCAAGATGCGCGCGCTTACGGAACGGGATATCGTTCGGTTATGCCAGAGAAGCAGTTGGCACGCAACCGCCGAGACAACTCATTCTCGGTATCTACCTCGGGACAGTCTGCCTTCATGAGCAATCAGTCCTCGTACGATTCTGGAGTACAGCACAACCAGGCCATGTCTATCTCTAACGTCCTCACACCCTACAAGGGCGGCCTTGGTGACTCGACTGGTGAGGATAGCCAACTCCCTCGTCACAAGATCGATTGGGAGCCCGAGGACATCCAGCTGGGATTTGGTCGTATATATGAGATGATGGAGGGTCTGGTTGCCACTCAGCACTGTACCCCTCCGTACAATGACCTTGACAAAATGCTGCACACCAGTCATCCCGATACATGGAATTACATCTTGGCCATGGGCTTGCCTAACCCCGTACAGAGCGCTACTCACATGTCGCACCTCCTGGGTGATCAGACTTGTCGCCACTTTGTCATCAAGCGGGTCATCGTGGACTACCTCTACAACAGCATGGTTGTCCCCGAAGTTTTCCGTGGTTTCAGTGACGAGATGGACGGTCATCTGGATGCTCTGCAAGTGAAGATGCGCCACAAGTACCCCGGTAATGGTAAGTTATCCCACAATCATGATGTTCCCTTGTTGTGACTGAACGCAGCTAACTCCCATCGTCACAGCAAACGGCGGCCGCCCTCAGGGCACTCAACGACAGCGTCTGATTGAGGACCACGCGAAGCTTATTAAGCACATCATTTACTCGCCAGAGGGTAATGACTTCCGCGACCGGTCTGTCACCAAGCACGTCAACATCTTGTCCATGATCCTGCGCCCGATGCGTAACTGCACCACGGATGACCAGGCAGCGCAGAAGGCACTTCGCATTGTCATCAACAATGCCTGGACCGTCACTTGCAAGCTCTGGACTTCATGCATGACGATCCATTTCTTCTTCCCTGAGACTGGATCCAAGTTCTCCAATGGTCAGATGCGCCCAATGAACCATCTGGAGATTCCGCCTGAGCAACTCCAATACAGTCAGTGGCGCGTCATGCTTGTCGTGAGCCCAACTCTCAGCTTGCGCGACGACCGCAACCCCGAATCTCTGCGGACGCATGAGCTGATGAAGGCGGATGTCTTGGTCATGAAATAATCAGGTGTCTTCATGCCAATCACATCCCTTTGGATTGGGAAATCGCGTGCGGCTAGGATGATAAGCACGCTTACTCTTACTGTTGGAGTACTACACATGGGTTTCTGGTTTTCTTTTCTTTTCTTTGGGGTTGTTATTTCATGCGAAAGGCTTCTTCTTCCGACCCCTCCAAATTCTTTACGAGGGATGATATGAGGGAGGGAAGCACTGTCGCAGCTGCACGCGACACATTGATATCTGGCACAATAGCTCAACAGGCTATATATGCCGTTGACACGTGCAACAAAAAGAAGGAAATGGGCCGTTTCGTTGAGGACATGGAAGAGAGGCGAGTTACAGAGTTCGAGAGAGAATCGTCACGATGCTTGGGAAGCGACACCGACTTTGTCAGTCTGCTATCTCAACCCCTCGAAGTCACTCGGTTTAGGGTGTTACAGGGTTTCCAACCTTTCTCTCAAGTTCTCAACCTTCCGATTTTTCCAGTCTCTTCGCACTTGGGTGAAGGAAACTGGTTTCACGATTCAAGAGGTATAGAGGTACAAACTCGGCACCTTGAACAAAGCACGAAATGGATGACAAAACGAAAGAAGAAGAAAAGAAAAAGATATACTAGATGGGGACTCTCTGGCATGGCAGACATTCTATCTCTTTTCTTCGACGCATATGGTCCATTCCTCAGTCGAGACGATGGCAAGTCTTGCGGGGGTATGGAGTTTTCGATCGTCGATCCAGCGAGAGAATGGGATGGAATTTTTAGGAGTCTGACGCATTCGAGGGGGCTGACGATTGCACTTTGCGGCCTCAAGCGTTGATTTCTTTTTTCATGGCGGAGGATGGAATGATGATTGCATTAGTTACATGGTTGCTCTTCTTTCCGCTGGCGAGCGAAACCAGGCACATGATGATCTTGTGCTGGAACGACACACCGAGTACGCTGCTCTGAGGCTTGGCTCTTGCTCCTCTTCTCAGGAGGGGTTTGCGTCTCGTCTTTTCTCTGCGGTTTTCTTCTTTACTCGAGTTGTTCCTGGCTGGGAGTAGTTTTTGCAGCTTACACGGTAGTCTCTCGCGCCTTACATTGAGCATGAGAGAGAGAGAGAGCAATGGATACTAGGGCAATGGTCAATAAAAATTCATGGGCTATGGTAACTTCTTTCGGAGAATTGACTGTATGTGAATAATAGATGGTCTTGATTAGGAGGAGAGTAGTCTGCTTCCCTTTAGCGAATCGACTGTGGTCTTCTCCTATGCCCTTCATGTTTGCCGCGTTCGGATTGCCCATTTGATTATCTCCTGCGTCCATGCTTACAACTTAGGGTCTCACACGGCTTTTATGCTCTGTCCTCGTGGATTGCAGGTAACGGCAATGATTTGTGCGATGAGGGATGGTGTGATGTCTACGCCTTGCTCACTTCGGGGATAGAACATGTCGTTGGTTGACCGAAATTCTTACCACATCACGACTATATGGGAGAGAGAGGAGGGGAGACTCTGCTTGGTTGCACTGCTGACTGACTGAATAGTTCGAAGCGCGTGTAACACAACTTGTTTTCTCTTTTCTTCTTTTCTTACGTTTGCCGCCATTTGTAAGCGCGGCAGTTTGCTTTGCTTTGCTGTGTTGGATGCAGTCTTGATTGAATGGATTGATCGAGATTGCCAACCAAGCCCCCAGTACGTGCCACTTGAATAATACAACCACCCATGTCAGAGTATCACCAACCAACGTCCATGTCTGATTGGGCACCGTCGAGGTGGCATCCAAGTCGGGCGGCCCCCAATGGCCGTATCGGGGCAGTCCGATGCGACCAAAGACCCCTCCAGATCAAGCACGACGCAAAGATAGCCCTTGCCTCGCTCCGGGGTCATATTTATTGGCCCGATGTGTATGTATGTATATTTGCGCAGCGAATGAACGGATGAAGTACAGACACTGCTTGCTTGCCTGGTTGCCTGGCTGTCTTAGCTTACAGTAGTGCAAAGCGAAGGCCGCGCAAGACAACAAGAGAAAGAGAGAGTCTTATCTGCTCCCAGATCCCCCTCCTTCCCCCGCCAGGTGCGACATAGTAGGACTTCTTCTGATGTGACGTTCATCGAAAACACCAAGCCCCGTCGTCATCGTCGTCAGCATCATCATTCACAGTACCCGCCAAGTTTCCATATGGACTTTTCAACCACGAGGGAAACGGATTCCGTCATTCCGTATAACTACTGCCGCTCTAGCCGTAGCCATAGACTGAGATGAGATGAGCACCTACGCTCCGAGCTACTACCTATCACCACCGCAATCACCACCGCAATCACCACCTCAAGAGCCGTCTTTGTACCAGCAACAGCAACAACAGCAGAACCAGTATCTCCATCCGTATCAGCAGCAGCACCAGGAGCAACCGCAGCAGAACTACCAACAACCGCAACAGCACCATGAACGCCCCAAACCACCACCCCTCCTAAGCGTCAAGGTCCTCTTCGAAAGCAGCGGTAACGCCGGCGCCGGCGCCAACGGCGGCAGCGGCCGCCGCGTCAGCATCGGCTTCCGCAACACGCAGCAGGCAGAGCACTACGCCCAATTCGTCCGCAGCAAGACGATCCACCACACAGAGCGCCTGTCCTGCAAAGTCCAAGGCCGGTACGTGAGCGTGCGGCTCCCGACGCGCGTGACCGAAGTCGTCGCCTGCCTGGCCGGCCCCGGAGCGGGCGCGAGCCGGGTGGGCGGCTTCTACTTCGTGTTCAGCGACCCGATCCTGGCCCAGGAGTGGGTGGACTGCCTGCTGCTGTGGCGGCACGTCCCGGGGAGCAAGCGCAAGCTGTATGTGGAGCGGGACGTGCGGGACGATGTGCTCCACGCTCGGCTGGGTATAACTACGAGTACTGGGGGCCGGTCGTCTTGATTGGGGGTGGTGTTGGTGGTGGTGGCAACGATACCGAGTATCAACAATACCACGCCAATCTTACCAGCCCGGTCTCGCTGCTGGCGCCGTCCAAGACGACGACGGAGGAGGTGGTGACCATATACAGCGCCGAGGGTGAGGAGGTTGTCAGTCCTGGGTTAGAGGTAAGTCATGAAAAGGGGTCTTTTGTTCTTGCTTTACCTTGCCAGCAGAAAATGGAGACAACAAGTACTAATACCATGCTAGCCAATCTCCGGGAAGCATCGGCAGAATTCGTTTCTAGATGTAGTTCGACGTAGCATTGGCGGAATAGGACGCTAGGTTGGAAACAAGAGTGTGCAGACAGACTGTGTATTCCGGGACTCCTTCATACTGAACCCAGTCACTTCACCATGTTGTTGATCTGTTGGCATTAATCATGAGGCGTTGGAGGAGTCGGGATTCGATATCATTTGCTTTTATTATTATGATACTGCCCGGAACGTTGCTAAAAGCCTTAGCAAGAATGTTCTTATGGTGATAACCCGTACAAGATATCGCTCTTCACGTTTGACGGAGGGGGGATTCGACGCTGAGTAAAATGAGAATAAAACAAATATTGGGTTTGCTCTCCACCTTTGCAGGCCCCCAAGTCTAGGAGAGGAATTTGTACAAAGAAGTCTAATCTAGTAGTCATGGGAATGGAGTGGTGCCGCCCGGCGTTTCATCTTCTTTTGGCCTCGGCAGTTCTCGTGTCTTTCCTATCGATTCGCTTATCCACGGCGCCCAGTACCACCTTGAGGAGCTTCTGGGATGTGAGCGTTCCCCTGGTGCCCGCCTGGAAGTAGCACGTATCGACAATGTCGCGCACGCCCCTGCTTTCCAGGTCGTCATCCAACGCCTTGAGGGCCTTAGCCGCTTCCACGTATTCGCCGACTTGGAAGAACTGGATGCCGATCTGGTAACCGGGGGCATCCAGCTCGTCGAGCTGTCTCGCGGCCCGGACGATGGGGTCTTCGGGGTCGTCGCCCGCCGCGCCGTCGGTGATGACGATGATGTTGAGCGGTTTCATGGCATAGACGTCTTCGGTCTCGGCGACCACCTTCTTGTAGCGGTGGAGGTAGGAGCTGAGGATCTGCCCCAGTCTTTGGCCGGTCGGCGTGCCTCCGCTGGGCCTTACGCACCTAAAGAGCTCCACGACGCTATCCGCGTTGGTGATACCGCGGTAGCCGGTTCCGGCCTTGCCGCTCTCCTTATCGAGCAGCTCGCTAGACTTGTGGTTCAAGAAATAGACGTCGATACCGTCCGAGTCGTGCGCCACACAGGTAGGGACGATTTCCCTCAACACGCCCCGGACCTCGCCCCACGAGTCTCCTGTCATGGACCCCGAGTCGTCGATGAGGAAGACGGTGTCGAAAGACGACAGGAAGGCGAATTCGTCATCTTTAGTAGAGATGTTGGCAGCTGATGGGGCCGGGTAAGCGCCTGTTCTTAAAGTAGTTTGATTGCGGGTAGAAGCACCTGAGGATGAGACATTCGTTTCCGTGTATGCCGGCGGAGGGTCTGCCGCGGACGGTGTGGTTGAAGCCAGTTGCTGCCGCTGTGGCTGGTTGGTGGATCTCCGGCTCATACTACGACTGATGGAGAAACTCGAGCCCTTGGAGCTCTGCGTGGAGACGTCATCTTTGCTCGCGAACGGGTTCAGTCGTGACAGCGAGAAGCGGCTGCTGCGTTTGCTGGATATTGACGGGTCCATTTTTTGGACGTTGTAGGTATGTGGTAGATATGTGGTCAGGTGACAGCGATCGGTCCCCTCCTAGAGACGAAGAGGCACAATTCAAGCTTGGGTTGCGTAGTTGGTGTAGTGCAGTCAAGACATGTTGCTTTTATGTCTTGCGAACACGGGAATGGCGCTCCTTTCCACGTGGCAAAGCGATGGTGGTGGCTATGCAACGCAGGAACAAAGGCCGGTTTCCGGGCACAGGGTGAAGTAGGTATGAGTAGGTAAAACTGTACTTTTGTTTGTCTGCTTCCGCAAATATGTGGTTGATTTGTCGACAAGGTTTGGGTACCCCAGTAGAAACAGCAACCTTTGCGGCCTTGTTGTTTGCGACTATCAAGCTGACTTTGGACGGGACGGGAATGTAATCAACAGAGAAGGAGGTGCCTTTGCCTTGAGAATGGTTGACTGTTGACTAGTCGCAGTTGGGATGGACGCTCACAGCACACTCTTATATTCAACATGATTATCAATCTAAGCAAATCGCGACATCAACATCTTCTTTCCACCTTGCCTTGACATGCACTGTCTGATTGGCCGATATGGCAAGGCAGAACCAGTTCGCAACTTCGCCCATTGAAACCTTACATGTGAGGCGCATATACAGCCCTTTGATGCCGATGCTGATACATGAATTGACCTCCAAGCCTCACGCGGCAAACTGCTCCGCCCCCAACGACTCCAACCAGTAATATGCCTTGACAATAGAATGCCATCTGTCAGTGAATAAGTGCGGCTCAGCGACATTCCCTACCAGCGACTATATTTTAAATGTGGGGTTGCCAGGCACTGTTGGCCCAAGGCTCCTTTTGGCGTCGAGGCGCAGCCGCCTCGTGCGTGCCGCAGCAGCCCTTTCCTCTCTCGCTCTCGACCCCAAGGACAATGCTTGAGACCAGATCCAACCTGAACAGGATATGCCTATTAGAAAAGGGGGCATGCATCGTTGTTGCATTTCCGCGTGATGCTCTCTGACTAACCTTCTGCTTTGCGAGCAGTAAATACACTACTCGTGAGGATGGCTTAAGAAAACTGCCTCAAATGGGCGCAGTACACATTATCACATGAGGATATCGTGAGCATAAAAACTCACCACGGCGGCGAAGCCTTTGGCCAAGTACCGCTAGGTAGATACATACACTGGAGACCAGAAACCACCTGCAGATTACTTTGGTTTTATTCAGATTGCGCTGTCCCTGCTGATGCCTTCTAGGTCCGTCTAAAACCTACGACCCGAGACGAGGGCTTGCTCTGCTCTGCTGCTCCTTTTGCTATCATCTTCCAGCCCCTGGTTTGTTCAAGTAAGCGCGGCATCAATCATCAAAAATCAACGCCTGCCCTGATGCCCCCCTTGTGAATATAACGCCTGGCTCGATGTGTAGCAGAATAATGTGACATAATACAAGACAACTAAACGTCGCCCATCCCCTTTCACCCCTACCCTACCCTCAAAATTAGGTAGTCTGCTCTGGTTTCCGGGGTGCAGGGGTAGCCGCAGGGGTCGAGGCCGGGGCCGGGGCCGGGGTCGGGGCTGGAACCACTGCCTTATCTCCGGCATCTGAGCGGTCCATCCTGTTGTATGCCTCCTGGAGCGCCCTCTGCTCGCTCCTTTGTTGTTCTAGCACGTGCACCCAATCTCGAAGCTGGATATTCTTGCCTTTTGCCGAACTCTCTCGGAATTGGCCGAGATGGTGTGCGCTCCCCTGAGTCAGAGGACCCTTGGCCGCACCTCGACTGCCGCCTGCTGGCGCCCCCGACATCCCGCCCGCTCTAGGAGTGCTTGCGCCACTAGCCCCACCACCCCCGGTCATCCAAGAATATTTCTTCTTCTTGCCTCCCATAAATTGACTGAGGGTTGAGTTCACCGTACTGCTGGTTGCTTCTGCCAGCTTCGAGGCCACCTTCTTGCTCTCCTTCTTCGTGAGCGGCTTAGAGTCAGGCGCATCAGGTGCAACAGAGCCGGGCGTGCCGGGCGCCACTGATCCCGATCTTGAAGTAGTTCCGTCCTCCTTCTTCTCTTTGTCTGTCGCCGCGTCCATGCGTTTCTGGCGCTTTCGTAGACGTGCTTCTTCCGCATTACGGACAATTTTGCCAGAACCAACTACCGCGTCAACCAATGGGTTGGTCGGAGAGGCTTCAGACACGGGCGTGGGCAGGCCATTGCTCATCTCGTCCGCAGGTCCTAGAATGCCATTAGTGGAGATATAAAACACAGCTTAAGATATTTCTTACTTTTCTGCGCCTTAGTGCTGGGGCTGACTGCACTGTTCACCTGAGTCAGGGATGGTGAGAGAGCCGCATCGGCCCACTCGGGTGGAACCGCGCCGTGGGCAGTTTGCTGTCGTAGGCAAGCAATGGAGTCGGCTTCGGCAAGAAGCTCACCCATGCGTTCCTTGGTGGCAAGAGACAGTAGCGCAATCTGATCAATCAAATAGGCATCCTTGGGAATTATAGAGCCAACTGTCCGTACCAAGGTGCCACTGGGCGCTTTATCCGTCGTTACCTTCACTTCGGGCTTAGGTAGGTTGGCAGGTTGAGTAAATCGACCCAGAGGCATGTGTTCCTTTGTCGGTTTGGGATCCATGTTAAGCTCTAGGTTGTTGGCTTTAGCAATCGTCTCCAACCGATGGTGAAGCATTGCTGGGCTGACAAAACCCTCTTCCTTCCAGTCATGTAGTCGCGACAGAGCCAGGCGATGTGCCGCTCCATTCCATGCACGATCTGCAGCTTCTGCAGCAAGTTCTTCTTGCGTCCGCGCTTGTGATGGCTCCACAGGTTGGCTCGCAGGTCCAGCACCATAGAAGTTGCCTCTTCCACCCGGTGCAAAAGCACCGAACCCAGCTCGCGACTCGAAATCGTTCATGAATTGCTCCTCCTCGTCCAGATTGATACCCGTTCCCGCAAGCGTATCGTCCATATCGTATGCAAACGCCTTGGCCGGCGCTTGCTTAATGACTGGGGCTTGTCGCGCTGCATCGTTGGTGTATGGTGTTGCTGGAGGTGGGCCCATGGGGGTGGCAGCCGTGAAGGTAGCATTAGTGTAAGAGTTCTGGGGTTCTGCATCGCGCCCGGCGTAGACGGATGTTGTGCGGGAGGCGACATCGCAGCGGTCGGTGTGCCCACAGTACCTTGAGATACTGAAGTGTTTATGGGGTGGGTGTTGTTCGGTGTAGCGTGCGCTGGATGACTTGCGGCAAGACCGACAGGTCGATTCGGGGTCTGTCCGACAGGCTGACCTTGGTGATGAGGTGTTTGGTGCATAGGCGGCGGATGAGGAGCATGGCTCAGAGTGGGTGTCGACCGGCCGTTTGTCTGTGCATGCTGGTTGTAACTCGCTTGTGCACCGTAATGAGGCGAGTTATGCGCAGGAAGAGATGGTGACGGCAGACCGTTGGGAGTTGATGAGCCTGGCGTGGGTACCCCAGCTCCAGGACTCGCACCTGGAAAGCTTTGAGAAAATTGCGAGGCCGTAGTTGGCGACATGCGCGAAGGAGGCGGTTTTTGTAGATTAGGGTACGACACCTGTTGGTTAGGTATCGTAGGCGAAGGTGAATGGTGCACCTGCGCCTGCTGTTGTGGAGTAAAAGCCCTTGGGGCAGTCGCCGATGGTTGCGGCTGCGACATGATGGCTGGAAATATCGATCTCGGCGTGGCCAGAAGGTGTGAATATATGTGAGAATATGTAAACGATTATGTGGTTGTTTATGCGAAGCTTTGTCGGTAGGTGGTCAAGACGGACGGAAGGTTCGCGGCTCCAATTCTTAAGACCGGAACAGATAATCCACCTCAAAAAAGCACCTTGGGCACCGTCTGCTGCCGCCAGAGCTCTTCATCACACGCGGGAAGCAGATGCGCAGGCAAAGCCTGTCACCACAAAGATCCCGTGAACACCCCCATCCGACGATTGCGCACCGTCGAGCTGGCCCTTCCTAAATCAAGTGCAGCTGCAAGCAAGTATATATCCGGGTGCGATTTCGACGCGACAGCCGGCGCTCGTGGTAATGGTGGTTGGTCGCAGGAATCGGCGAGGTTGGCAGCAGTTTGAGGTGAGGAGGAATATTCGCGGGAAGGTCCCCCAAGTCGCCGAACTCAAAGTCACAGCTTCCCAATCCGGTTCCACTTTTATTTCGCTGCCTTGCGCGACTAGACAACTGGAGATCAATGGAATTGATTGTGGCTGGTTCGCTCCCATCCTGAGCTTCAATAAGACAATAAGAACACGCGACAATTAGTCAGCCAACAGCCACACAGCCTTGCCACAGTCTGCAAGTCCATCGGCACTTGGAAAAATCCGACGATTCGGCAATGTGGGCCTAAGCTCGATCGGCCTCTACCAGTCTACCCAAAGTCCCTGTCATCGAGCGCGCCCCAACGCGAAAGACCCATGCATGCCATTTAATCCAGCCAGCCCATCCCGACCAACCAGACAACCTCCAGCTCAAAGACAGCCCCCGAGAACTTGGGTTTTGGCAATGCGCCATTCCAGCTAACCTTGCACAACTTCAGCGTGCAGCAGAGGGAGCTCGCTTCCTACATCACCTCTAACCTCACAACAGCAGGCGAATCCGACATCGCATCGTATCGCATTCCCGACAATTCTCGCACCATGGCTGCCAAACGAAAGGCGGCCGGCATGGCTGCCACAATGGTCGAGGAACCGGTCGACCCATCAGACGAACTCATGTTCCTGGCTCTGGGAGGCGGCAATGAGGTCGGCCGATCCTGTCACATTATCCAATACAAGGGCAAAACTGTCATGGTACGGCTATCCCACTGGCGTCTTCGCAGCGCTCACATGCTAATGTCGCATTCAACAGCTCGATGCCGGCCAGCATCCTGCCTATGATGGTCTGGCTGCCTTGCCATTCTTTGACGACTTCGATCTGAGTACGGTAGATGTGCTCCTTATCAGCCAGTAAGCGCACCCTTGACCCCCCCCCATTCCCTGTCCACCTGTAATACGTAGAGCATACCACGAAGGCATCACGGCGGGTTTCGTAGGGCGAGGAGGCTTCCTAGACCTAGCAAACTCCAGTGGAAGAAGATCCTGCCAGTCTCTAGTCGCATCATTTGATGATGATCAGTACTCAGATTCTGCGAATGTATCCAGCTAGCAATAAAGTTATTCCTTTTCATGTTGCCCACTCTATCCCGTTCCGACCGTCGTGATGTCTCGCTATGCTCTTCCACATACCCTGCTATACCATAGGCCCCATATGGGATTCTGCATATGCTGATCTCCTCAAAGTTTCCACATCGACCATGCTGCGTCTCTGCCCTATGTGTTGGCGAAGACCAACTTCAGAGGGCGCGTCTTCATGACGCACCCAACGAAAGCCATCTACAAATGGTTGATTCAAGACAGCGTGCGAGTGGGAAACACATCGTCAAACCCAACGTCGCAACCAGTGTATACTGAACAGGACCATCTGAACACCTTCCCTCAGATCGAGGCCATCGATTATCACACCACGCACACGATTTCCTCTATTCGAATCACCCCCTATCCTGCCGGCCATGTCCTCGGTGCTGCCATGTTCCTTATTGAAATTGCTGGTTTGAAGATCTTCTTTACAGGCGATTACTCAAGAGAGCAGGATCGACATTTGGTGTCCGCTGAGGTCCCTAAAGGTGTCAAGATTGATGTTCTCATCACCGAATCCACCTATGGTGTTGCCAGTCACGTTCCCCGTCTAGAGCGAGAACAAGCCTTGATGAAAACATTACGGGCATTCTCAACCGCGGAGGGCGAGTGCTCATGCCGGTCTTCGCTCTCGGCAGAGCCCAAGAACTCTTGCTCATCCTGGACGAGTACTGGGGCAAGCATTCGGAATATCAGAAGATACCTATCTACTATGCCAGTAATCTGGCTCGCAAGTGTATGGTCGTCTACCAGACATATGTCGGTGCCATGAACGACAACATCAAGCGACTGTTCCGTGAACGTATGGCCGAAGCCGAGGCTGCTGGAGACGGAGCTGGCAAGGGTGGGCCCTGGGACTTCAAATATATCCGCTCTCTAAAGAACCTGGACAGATTTGACGACGTTGGAGGTTGCGTTATGCTGGCCAGTCCGGGTATGCTACAAAACGGAGTCAGCAGAGAGCTCCTGGAACGTTGGGCCCCGAGCGACAAGAACGGTGTCATCATCACCGGTTACAGCGTGGAAGGTACAATGGCGAAACACATAGTCACAGAGCCCGACCAGATACACGCAGTTATGTCTAGGAACACGAATGGCGTGAGGAGAGGGCCAGGTGGTGATGGAGAGAAGGTCATGATTCCCCGACGGTGTACCGTTGCGGAATACTCCTTTGCGGCCCACGTTGACGGCAATGAGAATAGGGAATTCATCGAAGAAGTCGCAGCGCCAGTCGTTGTAAGTATTGTGCATCGCCCCCTCCTACGACATGTTGCTAAACCCGTCGCAGATCCTTGTCCATGGCGAGCAGCACAACATGATGCGCTTGAAGTCTAAGCTCCTCTCCCTCAACAGCGGAAAACCCGAACAGGAGAAAACCAAGGTGTACAGTCCTCGCAACTGCGAGGAACTGCGCATTCTTTTCAAAGCCGACAAGACGGCCAAGGTCGTCGGCAAGCTGGCTTCCATCCCACCTCCTAACAAGCTTCAGATGACCGATGACTACGATGCCCCACTGGTCACAGGTGTACTCGTACAAAACGACTTCAAGATGTCCGTCGTGGATCCTGAAGACCTGCGCGAATACGCGGGCTTGACAACGTCCATGATTGCCTGCAAGCAACGCCTGACGCTGAGCGCGGCCGGCATCGATCTCATCAAGTGGGCTTTGGAAGGGACCTTTGGAAGCATTGAAGAGCTGCCCGAGACTAAGAACAGGGGGTCAAATGGAACTGAAGAGAATGGGGACGAGAAAATGGAGGACGCGGACGAGGAGATTACACAAACCATGACCGCCTACCTAGTCATGGGCTGTGTTACGGTGCGATACCGCAACAACGGCGAGGTGGAGCTCGAGTGGGAGGGGGCAACATGCTGAACGACGGTATCGCTGATGCTATCATCGCCGTGCTCCTGTCGGTGGAGTGCAGCCCTGCCGCCGTCAAGCAGTCCGCCAGCAAGAACCCGCATACTCACGAGCTGCCGACGCGGAACCTGCACGCCCACCTGTCGCCGCAGGAGCGGCTCGAGCGGCTGTTCCTCTTCCTCGAGGCGCAGTTCGGCGCCGACGCCGTCTCGCCGGTGGCGGTGCCCAAGCTGCCGCCCCTGACCAAGGACGAGAAGGTGGCGGTCAAGGGGAGGCGGACGCGGGCTCCGAGGCGTCGATGGAGCTGTCGGACGACGGCGAGGAGGAGGAGAAGCTGCTGCAGGCGCGGCAGCAGGCCGAGGTGGAGCGGCTGCACAAGATCGGCATCCCGGTTCCGGGCGTGACGATCAAGGTCGATAAGATGGTGGCCACGGTCTGGCTGGAGGACCTCGAGGTCGAATGCCCCAACAGGGTGTTCGCCGACCGGGTCCGGGCCGTGGTCGAGAGAGCGGCCGAGGTAACGGCGCCGCTTTGGGGATAAGGGGGGTTAAAGGGGGTGGGGTGGTTCTAATAAATGGAAAGAGAAAGAAAAAAAGCCAAGTGGCGTTTGGCGTTCGGATGAGAGACGTACTCCAGCTTTTTCGCAGTTCTATCTACGAGGGGAATGGCACAGCTACACGCTTAGTTTAGTATGTTTCCCATTTGCATGTATCAGGGTTGAGACCCGGCCAAGAGGTGCCAGACAGGTAACAATCACGAGAACGAGTTCTAAGAAACTATAGATAGACGCAATTGACTCGCCGCGAAGCAGGCCAAACCATGGTGTTTCACAGATCAGTCAAACCCTTGGTCAAACTCTCGTGAACATTGCCAAGCCTCTACCTGTTTTCCTACAAGGGGATTGCTAGGCGATTTATATTTAACTCAGAAGATGGATGTTTCTGTAAACAAGCATCGGCAATGCGAAATCGATCTATAAATAAGGTGAATTCGTCCCGTCTCTTGTCCAACCGGGGCATTGTGAAACCAAAGAAGGCGCATAACCCACTAAACAAGAATCAAGTATCAAACGTGTTAGGCCTCACGATATTATGGCCTAAATGTGGCTTTTGTCTTCTTTCAAGTCGTTGTAGACTGGATATCGGCGGTATCGGGCTTCTCCGCTGCTTAACATGCGGAGCCGACCTCCGAAATCCTCGGCCTAGTATCGCCGGAGTAGATTTACACCCCAACAACTCTGCTGTTACATCTAACGGACCAGTCAACACACGGGCAGCGACAGCTTCACAATCAGACGATTTACACTACCAACACCATATATTTCAAGACTAGAAATTGTTCGGTCATGGCCATTGCAGCAAGTAATCTCGACATCTCCCCGAGTCTAGCGATGACGTTAACCAAAAGCAGGCAGTGGGGCAGATTTGCTCGACCGCCTCCATGGCGCACAACCTGGAGCAGTGCGTGAGACTCGTTTCTAAGGCCGCTGCTGCTGGCGCGAAGGTACGTCCTTGGCTTTTCACGTAGGCCCTCAGCGGGTCATGGGACAGAAGTTGTGTCTGTTGTTCGTTATGCAACAGCACTCTGTGGGCCAGTCTCGGGCCGAGCCGAACGACCAGTCTCTGGAGCCCCTCCGAGCTCGAGGAACTCAAGTGGTGCCCCCTTTTACATACACGATACATATAGAGGGATCATAGGCATGGCTACGTCAAGCCATTGTGGGCATCTGGACGATTACTCCGAGTGCTCATGTACGCCTACTGACTGACCTGTCTTGCCAACCAGGTCCTCTTTCTGCCAGAGGCATCAGACTACATCGCCGCATCAGGCGCCGAGTCCCTCTCCCTCGCAAAACCGGTAGCCACTTCCCCCTTCGTGACCGGCCTCCAGTCCGCAGCCGCGAAGCATTCCCTCGCCGTGCACGTCGGCATTCACGTCCCCGTGCCCGTGTCCGCCCTCGCCAAGTCCTCCATCGTGAACCCCTTACTCACCGCGGCGCCCCAGCCATCAGAGGAGAGCAGTAGCCACAACGGCCCATCTGGTGGTGGTAATGCCTCGGTGGCAGAGACGGCAACGAAGCTCTACAACCGCACCATCTGGATCAACGAGGACGGCACCCTGAACGAAAAGGCCTCGTACGACAAACTGCACCTCTTCGACTACGCGACCCTGCACGAGTCCGCCAACACGCAAGCCGGCGCCGCCTTCACCCCTCCCTTCGCCTCGGCCCTGGGCCGTATCGGCAGCCTCATCTGCTTCGACCTGCGGTTCCCCGAAGCGGCGCTCTACCTGACCCAACCGCCGCTGCCGCCCGCCACGGCTTCCTCGTCGTCGTCCGCGCCGGCGCAGAAGCAGCACCAGGAGCCCGCCCAGATCCTGCTGTACCCGTCGGCCTTCACGGTGCCCACCGGCCGCGCCCACTGGGAGGTCCTGCTGCGCAGCCGCGCCATCGAGACGCAGAGCTGGGTCGTCGCGTCGGCGCAGGTGGGGCGGCACGGCGAGGGGGTGCGGCGGGTGAGCTACGGGCACAGCATGGTGGTGGACCCGTGGGGCCGCGTGGTCCTGGAGCTGAAGGGGGTGCGGGATGTCCGACGCCGCGCGGAGGAGGAGGAGGAGGAGGAGGCGAGCGGCGCGGAGGAGGTGCTGGAGGCGGAGGAGGGCGCGGTCGGGGAGATGGGACTGGTGGATATTGACTTGGGCGAGTGGGAGCGGGTGCGGCAGAAGATGCCGTTGGTGCGGAGAACGTGAGTTGCAGCAGTTTAACCTGTCTTGGAGAGAAGAGCGAAATGTGCTAACAGTGGTTCCTAGCGACGTATACTCCGAAATTTGATCTGGCGGGCAACAAAGCCACGTCTGGGAGGCTTCAATGGAGAATATTGGACATGCAAATCTGAACTGCGAAGCTAGACTGATGAGCCACTGCTATAGATAATGATGCGATATTGGATTATTAACTCAAAGACAGTCTCATCACGACGATATCAGCATTTGCCAATTCCTCATATGTGGATTGAGACAATAAGTATATGTACTCCTTGTTGAATCGCCCCTTACTGAGAACAGTCAATCGGGGGCTCTTCTCAAGCGAGCAACTTGTCAATATACAAGAGCTGCCATGTTAGAGTTTACGCCTCCAACAAGCGGACCGCGATGTCTAGCACGATTTCATAATAATAGGGGTCCGTCTCATCTCATGGACAATTTCAACTACAACTTCATGCACCGCCGTGTTACCAGTAGAAATACCTCCCTTTTTCTTATTAACACACTACATTACCCAATGCAAGATCAGTCTTACTGACGATGTTGATCATCACCACATAGGTCCAGAAATTCAGGGGCCCTATAAGACAGGAAAGATGAGCGAAGATCTGAACTCTATCACATGGTGGAGAGAAAGTGTGTGATTGCGTGTGCGTGTGTGCAACAGTCAAGCTGATTGTAGCGCAAAGATCAGCTTGCCCAGGAAAATCTCCAGCCGTCGGGAATAGCCTGTATGGGAGATAGCGTGGCCAGTAACGTAACACATGCATGCTCTGGTACGAGAACTTGATGGTCCCGGGTAATGTAGCCGGTGCTCGCTTTTTTCCACATTATCGACGATCCTGAATCTTGACAGCTGAAAAGTTCGGACGAGAATGATCTGAAGGGGGCAATGACGATCACTTCTCGACGTTGATGCACGGCAGGCGGATCTAGTCAACGGGGGCTCTCCGGTTGGAGTCTCGGAAGGAGGTCCGGAGTACCTGCTTTTTTCCTTTCTCATGCTCAGCTACCCGAACTGACGAACGCGTGCGGCAATAGAAACCCCTGCTGCTGCTCCGGTTATCTGCGTTACTTGTTCCGCATAAGCAATATATATGGGGAGATTTTCGATACATTGCCGATGACGGGATCAAAGGAAGGGAAGAGTGGGGAGATTGCCCGTTCGTCCTCTTCTCCCCTGGAGCTAAGGTAAGGATCCCGTCCCGTGTGGCATGGGATACAAACGCATAGGTCTAGGCCGGTCGGCCGGAACAGAGCATAAGTACATGATGAAGAATAACAAAGTCAAAACACGGGATATGGAGCCGAACGCTGCAGCAACTCAAGCGGCTTAGGGGGCCAGGGGGCCAGGGGGACGAGGCGAAACAGAGTCGCAGCAGAACTCGTAATTCCACGTGGTTTTCTAGCCTGTGGCTTCTTACTTTCGTTCGTCCGTTCCTTCTTTCGGTCTCTCTTTTTTCGATCTTCCTCATCTCGCGTCTCACATCATACAAGAAGAGATGGAGGGGGCGAAAACGATCAATCATCCCGATCGTACATGTGTATGCTTGTCTTCCCCTGCCGCGCCGGGTTTTAATTGGCACGAATGCGTTCGTTCCTCCGATCGGAAAACCCGTGTTGAACCACGCAGCAGCAAGCGCATATGCAGATGCAGGTCGGTTGCAAAATGCAGGGCCAGGGCAGGGTCAGCCTCGCCCCAAGCATTCGGAAGATTCTTACCAAGCCGCCGGGTAAAATGGAACACGGAACCAGGGAAATTTCGAAACTGAGGAGCTGAGTGTTAGAGAGAGAGCGCGCGCGCGTGCGCGGAAACCGTATACCGTATAAACTAGAGCAAACTAGATATCGCGGTTTGGTTTTCGTGTCGTAGCACCGCCTTTCCCCCGTAGCCAACAGGATAGTAGCGGAGCAGATCGACAGGAGGCTTCATACCGTCTTTCAGCTACACAAATAGCCACCTGCAGGGAGGGCCGGGAGAATCCTGTTTGGAGCTGGCAACGGCGGATTTGTTTGTGTAAGGGTGACGTTTCGGTGTATACTTTACTTTCCATATATGTGTATCGCAATGCGTGCTTCGTCTATACCCAGGAAGCACAAGAGGCAGTGCCGCGCACACAGCATGACTGTTTGCCGGAAGTCCCCGGGTAAGCTTGGCGAGAGAACCCTTCTGGAAGACTGGAAGAGGCCCAGAGGCAAGGATGATCTGGGAATCTTACCCTGTACAAGGGGTCGTTAGAGAGGGCGCGTTGGATGGTTGGTTAGCCATGTAGGACCGAATGACAACCCTTTCTCCTGCTTCTCCTCCTGTTCTACTGTATCAGAATGAAATGTGCATGCTCGTGGGGGGTTACGGGGGGACTGGCCGGGCCATCATCACCCCACGCGGCAACCACCTTCCTGCCCAAGGGATGATATATTTGTCAGCTTACGCATCTTACACTCGCTCGACCAATGCGGAAGCTGGATAGTCCAATTGCCATGGTCGGCGTAAGACTGTCAGATAAGTTCGGTCCCAGAGATGACGACCGCATTGTCCATCGCGGTCAATAATATCCAAGGATATCGAAGGTGAGGAGGGACAGGTCATCATCCTCGCCGCCGTCGCCGAGACGGAAGGGGTGGGAAACGAGGCTGTACACACCTGAAAAAGAGTGCACCTTGCTGATGGCATTACCTGGTTGGACGGAACCGGCATCTGGTGCTGTTTCTATTTCAGGGCTGGCTGCTTGGTAAAGGGCCTGCAGTAGCTCCAGAAGGGTACTTACCTACAGACCTAACTGCCATCAAACCCAATTGCTTCCTCCGGGAATGAGGGAGGGCGCACAATTTCGTCGAGTCATCACACAATGGCAAATAAACATCTCCAACGCCGTGCTGTACGCGTACGCCCAGATTGGCTGGGAAATACGAGCCGAGAGGGACGACAGGCAGTAAAAAGAACCATCCCTGACCCCCGAATTCGCCAAGGGGATACACACACACACTTCCCCGTGGCAGAGGCGTGGATGTTCGTTTGTCCATATATGTGCCTAGGTATGTATGGGGTGGAAAGGTTAAAAAAGAAAGGACATCGAAAAGAACGAAAGAGAGAGGTACATTTGATGCGATATTGCGGAGGTAGCCCGCTGGTACCGGTACTTTCGACGTACCGGTACGTGGTTCCTGAACATCCGCCCGCTCGCTCGTCTCGCCTCGCCTCGCCTCAAGCTCAAGCTCAAGCTTCAAGAAAGATGACGGATCACTTCTGGTCTTCCCAGTTCTGGCGACGACCGCGGCGCGACGCATCGGCTCGGCTCCTTGACAATTTGGATGGTGCAAAACGCAAAAGTAAGTCGCAAAAGCTAGCACGAGAGCTACGTGAATCTAGCCCGTACCTGCATCAATCGGCCAAAGGTGGCGCGCCACTGGCTGCTTGCATTTTGCGATTCCCGTATATATATATATGCCAGCAATTAATCTTGATCTGGCGCCGTCGCGAACAAACGAGAAAAATAAAAACAAAATAAAGAAAATAAGCCACAAGCGGGATCGCTAGCCGGCAACCCAGGTGCGTGTGGTGGCCCAACAAGAAAGTTCGTTTGGAAGAAGTACCTCCATACTTCATAATAAGTGAGTATGATTGCGCCGGGATTACGAGTCATCCTCAGCGCGAAAGAAGACGATTGATGATGGTGATCAGGGATGGACTGTGGGGAGATGGCCAAATTGGCACCATGCTCCTTCGGTCTGGTTGTTTCTTCTCGAACAAGTAAGAAGCTGGTTAGCGCAGGGTCGTTGGAGCGCTTCGGCTGACGGGGTATATCACCCGTAATGATGTTGGTCCGGGGGGGACGGAGTAGCAGCAGCAGCAGCAGCAGTATCTACATGTAGTATGTATGTAGTAGAGGGCAAGGAAGGAGAAGACTACTACGCCAGGTAAAAGGTACGACGATGCCCTTCTCGATTGGGGCGACCTAGCCGGGCGGTTGGTTCCGGGTCACGCATCCGACCCGAACCATGGAAACATCCAATGTTCCCTCTGGCGAATCTAACTGATACGTGATCTGACCTTGGACTGCAACTGCACGTCGTATGGGCCTGATGACCCGGATCAAAGCAAAGGAAAGCAGAGGGAAAAACATCAATCAATCCATTCTATACCGGCAGCGTGCTATAGTTTGCAGAGTTTTTCCCCCATGTCTTCTTCATTTTCTTTGCTTCTTCCTTCATCCTCGCTCCCCCCAAGTCCAAGTCCCCCTGTCTGTACATGCCATCTGCTTTTAGCGGCCTGCTTGACAAGTGAGTGGCCTCCAATTATTCTTTAGCGGTCGCGGACTTGTGACCGCCCAGCCGCCTTTCCCTTTCAAGTCAGCTCTTGTTGTAGCGACCCGAGAGTATGGTTTCCGGGAATCACCATGCGAGCTCCTTATTAACCTTGCATTAGCCTTGCAGTTGGCTCGACGCCCCCCTAGCCAGGAAAGTAGGGGATGTAGGCAAGTGGCAAGGTAGCTGTCATCCCTTATCACCGACAACGACAACAAAAATGTAAGTATGCAAGTAAATGTATACATGTAGTGTAGCTGGAATGGAGGGGGCATTCGATCGATGTGACCAACTGCCGGCGCGAAAACGAACGTCGGGCAATCTATTGCTTCAAGCAACCCGAGAAAAAAAAGACGTTGAAGAGAGAGGCTCAATCGTTTGACCTCTCTCGGCGCCGCGGAATTGCTGCTCTATCTCCCTGAGGCGCGGTTGGTAGTCAAGTAAAAAAGGAAAGAGAATGCGATTAGTGGTTGCACGAGAGAATTAAGTTTTTTTTTCTGTCGAAAGAATAAGCAGACGAATTATGACAGAATTGCGGGTTTTGAGTTTTGAAATATTGATGCTCTTGACTGGAATTCTTTTCTTTTTCTCCCCCTTGGATCGATCGCGCGAGATGAAATCTTAGCCAGCCCATATGCAGATGGATGCCGAGGGCCAATTGCCTCTGCATGTCTCTATTTTTGTCTCAGACAGGGAGACGTGTGGGAGAGGGGATGCTTGGACAATGCGCACGTCAAGAAAGTCTATTCGCCTTCAAGGAAGGGATGCCGTGGATGACATAGGCGCATCTGTTTGCATTTCCTCCTTCCGGATCTGCCATCCGGAAGTCTATCTTGTTTTTATTTCCCTTGGTGTCGCCGGGGGAAAAAAATTCTTCTCTTTGCTGTGGTAGCTGCTGCTTGGGCCTCAATTGGAGAGTCCGTTGGGTGACGTCTTGAAGCTGAAATTATTTCAACCGAGTTCCTGGTAACCTATAGAAAAGAAGCAAACAGTCGAGCCCCTGGCTGCGCTGAGGTAAACTTTCCCACCCTGATTTGTGCTGTGTAGAGGTGAAGAAATGTTTGCTCGCGTTATATCACTCTGGTCACTGCGAACTGTTTGCTTGAAAGATATATATGAATGTTTAATATAATTGGTTACTTCATTCTTTCCAGGCAGCGATCGGTGCGCTCTTCACTATACTCTCTAAATCAGGGGGTATCTTCTATCAACCTGGTGCCAGCCCAGCGACCAACCACATGGCTGACAACCCTTGAAACAGGAAATGAAAATCGCTTGTTGAATCAGGGTCGCTCTTCCTCCTCCCTGTTCCTTGCCACATACATTGTACAAGTGCCCAAACGACATTGACGATCAACCCAGAAACGTATCTGGGAACCCAATCCAAGCAATATGAGTACAGACTTCCCGCCATCAAGTGTCCTGTCCCCGTGTGGAGATCTGGATGGCCGAGTGGCGGGCAACAAAAAGAAACAAACAGAAAATCAAAGTCTATATGCAAACCAACCCCAGATTCTTTTCCCAGCCCAGTTCCCTTTTGTGTAAACCGTAACCAGAAACCCGTCGCAAAAGGGGGGGATCCCCATAAATTCCAATCATTGTGTGCTGTGACCACAACCGTAAAACCAATTCACGTGCTGAACTGAAAAAGGGTATTAAAACGTGTGACATGCGTGGAAGTAGCCATCATCAGGGGCGAAGACCAGTCGTGGTGGCGCAGTGGTAGTCGGGAGATGCACAGAGTATTGCCTGTAGCTCTCGCGGGAGTTGTGACTCCGTGGCGCAGGACCCCCAAGCATGCTGATCGGGAACGCGGAAATTGCGCAAACTCCCAAGAGCCCCGAGGCTTGGCCGAAAAAAAAGAGACACCGATCCCGTTCCCAGTCTATAATTAACGCCGTGATGAAAAACAAGTCCAAGATAGTTCGAAAGTGGAAGCGTGTGAGATCTGGTATCTCATTCCCTGCTGGATGCAGGCGGCAGCGAGCCGAAGTAGTGTATATCGTATCGGATCGGAAGATGGTGCATTAAAGGTATATCGGCATACTGCGACATTGCAGTCGAAAAAGTTGTTGTACAGTCGAAGCGCAAGCGATTAAGCACTAGCGAGCACACTCCACCGCTGGGAGCGGACACGCCAACAGTCGCTTCGGTGGAGCGGATGTTGATGTTGCGATATAATCGACAAAGTGAGGGTTGGCCAGGTTCCTCGTATTAGACATAGCATAGTAGTAGAGCCGGAGTCGTGATCGCATTGGTCAAAATTGCTCGTTCAAAGAGAATGCATTGAGACTCTTATGATGGCTTGGGGCGAGGAGGAGGCTTGGGCACACCAGTCGTGTCGTATGCACCGCGGCCCATGTTGGCGTAGCTCTGCATCTCAGTATCAAACATGGTAGTCTGTTTGAGGGATGTGTGCTGCTGAAACAAGGTCATGGTCAGCAAAAGAATTACTCCAACAACATAATGGTGCCTGCTCCCTTATAACGGGATTTCTCAGGTCGCAGCCGGGAGCCGTATAGGAAGGCATTTTTACCACTCCCCATCGAATTGGATTATGAAGCCAAGAGACAGGGTAGAGGCAAAGGACCAAAGGAAGCAAAGGGAAACGAGAGCATGTAGTCATCTCTCCCATGTGTGTGTGGCATGACTCACAAGTTTAGGCTTCGTAGTGCGACGAAGAAGATATGTACCTTGCGAGGCGCGGGATGTCGTGGGTTAGGATTGGCGAGGTTAAAGAGGCGATGATGCAGCAAGTGCAGGGGTTCTTGCGTCGTCGGGTAGTGGGTTGCTTTCAGTCAAAGTGCTGAAATTGTAGGGTGGTAGCCAATTAAGAGCTGATATAAGCACCGGAGGCGTCGAAGGGGATGACGACCAAGTTATATATCCGTGAGGATGTTGGCCGGCGCAGGTTGTCTGTCGGTTGCTGAGGCGGCTTGTTGGAAGCTCGTGAATATGAGACAGCAGATCGAGTATTGCTGGACGTCGGCTTTTTGGCGAGGGTCGCGCAAGTCTGGTCTCGGGAAGGAGAATGGATTATGAGGTCTCAAAAAAGAGAGCTGGATTATTGTCGTTGTCTTGGAACGATGCCAGGTGCGGCGGCTGCAAGTTTTGGCTGGGCTGAAGCAAGAAGCTGTTGCTGGAAATGCTGCTGTTGGCTGCTGCAGGTGGAGGAGTGGATCAAATCGCTTAAAGCAGTGTAGGAAGGAAGTGCGCTCGCTGGAACTGGTAGTCGTACAACAAGGGAGTGTCGGCGAGATATGTGAGTTCTTTTTGTCTTCAAATACAGGCAGAATAGCAATATATGAGAGAGGGAGCGGATGAGCGAGACTGGAAACTCTTATTGTACAAACAACCCGAAAGATGGTTTAGAAAAAACTCCTCTGAAATTGGGCCTTGGGAAGGGGGTCGAATTCCGTCTTATAAAAAGACATAAGGGCGTGTTGGCCTTTGAAGGGGGTGTGTGCGTTTCCAAGGGGAAGGAAAAGGGTGGTTCAATTTACCAGGCCTCAAACTGCGCGCATGTAAATGAGAGACCCAGCAGGTACCTGGCCGGCGCAGGGAACCACCTTGACAAGCCAAGTCAACCGCGGGTGCATGGGTAGGCCGGTTAGTGTACATGAGGATGCCCCGTTAGGTCGTTTGGGGCGTTCGGTACATGCTAACTTGGATGCTGATGCTGGATGCTGGATGCTGGATGCTGGCCCAGACCGAGCAGGGCAAGTAACAGTACAAGTACCACTACTTACAGCCGGGCTCCATGTCCATGAGCTGGACAACAAATTCAATGGGCCGGCCGGGCAGACAGACGTCAGTAGGATGGGACCCAGGTCGTCGCATCGCCCTATCGTACAACACGAAGAGAAAGTACCCCCCATACTGGATGTATTGATTGATGTACGCTCTTCCTTCCTCTAACTCTGCTTGAGCCTAGCTTTCCATAGTATCATCTGCAATGCACGGCGCTGCTGGTGCTGGTGTTGTTCCAATGGATGCTAGACCAATAATCGCTAGTAGGGAGAATTGGGAAAAAGAGACCCTTCCTTTGACTATGTTGACAGAACTCTCGACAAGACTAAACTAGCAACTCCCTAGACTCCAAAGTCCGTCACAGGATTGCATACTCTACCAGCAACAATTTACATTGAACATACATAGCCTTCAATTTGATGAAATTGACTGCACAGCGATCTTGCTTCTTGCCTCCATGTACATAACATACGCACTTAATGCTGAAATTGCACAGCAGTCCTGCCCCGTCATTGATACTCGGAGAGCTTCAAGTAGATGTGCAATGTCCACTTGCCTCTCTGGCTCCCTGCCCATGATGAGCAGTCACTTCGCTCGACTATTGAGCGCAGAAGAAGCAGTGTGTGGTTCGGGCCGGGGGGGGGTTGTTCAACAACAAAAGACGGAATTGTCCCTTCAAACTACAGTACAGTGGAGGAGACGCCTGTAGTTTAGTGGCGGCCATTTCCCTAGTGGGCCAGCCAGCCCGCCTAACGCTTCGCTCCGGTTGGGACAAGCATGGAGGGTAGGGACGGACAGGATAAGTCGGGTACGCGAGGTACCCGGTACCCAGCAAACTGAACCAGACACACCAAGACCAGACCGACAGGTCGCTCCCACACCCCTGAACATCGTGCTTCTGGCAGCAAGAGAATAATGCCACAGGGTTTGAAATGTCGTTCTGGGATTGTCCTACAGGCTAACAGGGATACGGGGGTGATCCTTTCGTTGTCGGTAGCCAGATCCACCTGGGTAATAATTCCCTTGCCCGACACGCTAGACCGGGCTCGCGCCCACTTTCGAATTTTTCTCGAATATTTTCTATCCCTTCCACGCTTCCACCATTGCTTCCATAGCAGGCCTCGCGATGAACAATGCTGCGAGGAGAGGAGCATGTCCACTTCCGTCGTCTGATGCCCAGCCTTGCTGAGTTTCGCAAGTGCCGTTGAGGTGGATTTGGGGCCAGACTGTTATGGCTCCATAGCGACAAGGTTAGTTCAGTAACAGCGTGTCATTGTCTCCAGACCTGCAGAAGAAACCATGCCGGGGGGACACGTCTTGATTGGCAATCTTTTCAAAGTTTTTGTTGGTTTCATCGGCCCAAAACTTTCTCTGCCGCGTGGGAAATGATACCTGGCTACAGAAAAGGAAAAGGCGATGCTCTCTGCTCTGTTGCTTGGGGAGGAAGGGGGGAAAACGACATGGGGTGCATACAAAGTTCTTGGGAAACGGTTCGATGGCGGGTCGGGGGGACTAGGGGAACGCGGAAGGCAGAATGCCTAGCTGGGTAATCAAAAGGTGCGAGATTGGGAAAACGAACGTGCCTTGAGTCTTGACGTATTGCCTGGGTGAGTCCGTCCGGTTAGTCCGACCGGCCATCGATCCGGTGGTAGTTGTTGTGGTCTGTCGAAGAGACTGGTAACATACGTTTTGGTGCAGTAAGTAGACCAACCGTATTCCGCTCGTATGATGGGTGGTGGTGGTGCTGCTGTTGCTGCTGCTGCTGAAGAAGAAAGAGAATTGCCGTGCTTTGCGCTTATTGCACCCTGCACTACTGCACACGTGCTGTCGGGTATGTCAGCCGCGCAGCTGAAAGCTACTATTTTGGGTTCATCGATGGGTGCTTGCGGGAGGGCTGCCAGTCAGAGAGCATCAGCGCGTCCGCTTCAGGCTTACTTGGTTGGGGGGTTCTTAGGGTCTGATGTGTTGGTGACACGGCGTCCATCCTGTCTTCGTTCCGAAGCCCACTTTTGGGGAGACGTGCGACTAGCCACTGCAGATTCCATCCTTCGGCAGTGGCACAGAGACATTGGAGAGAGACTGAATCCGTACCAAATAGTCCGGTAAGAGCGTTACGCCACGAGAATACTATGCTGCCAATACTACGCGCTCTACAGTGACGATTCCAGAGGTCGAATATAGAATACGGAGTTGGTGCTGTGAAAGGAGGCACCGCATTCGATAATGTCTATTCTTAGTTGCATGACATACATGGTGGTTGCTTGCAATATCGCCATGGCCCAAATCTCTGGGAATGTATCAGGCGCAGGAGAAGGACTGGGACCTCTATTCTTGCAGTCGTTCCTGACTAGGTATGCAGTGCACGCATGCTCCAGGGTTTCTGACAGCATGGATCGTGGGTTCAGAATATGTTTCCTGTATTGTGCCTGGCTCTGGCAAACGCAAAGGTGCCACGAAGACAATGTCTGTCGGATGCAATGGAGCAACAAAATGATGAAGAGCTTCGTATATCTTATGAGATGTGCCTTTTCCCGATGGTTCCCGTCACCGATTTCCCTACCTTTGACGTCGGGATGGGACGGTGGTTTGATACCACCTTGGAGGGAGGCATCGAATGGAGGGGGAGGGCTGACACAGCAAGGAAGAGTCGGCTTCCAGCTCCCGCGTACCCATAGGGGCCAATGACAGCTACATACTCTGTGTCCTGCGGGTTATGCCGTTGAACATGCAAGTGAGTCAAATATAGTATAGACCTCCGCTGATGCAATTGCATCCGATGTTTGACTCGGCACCGATGGGAACTGCCAAATCGATGGTGTCGTCACGAATAGGGGAACGAGGGCAAGATGCGTAAAAAGTACGTTGCAGCTCTTGTCTAGTCCGTTTTGGCGCCCGCGTCCGTGGAATATCACGTAAGCATCTGACTAACAACCACCACTTATCTGTGACGTTGGAGGGACATAGTAGTATCAAGAGCACGCACTTGCTACTCTAAACATGAGGTGGTTGTATTGCGATGAGCACGTCAGCAACCCAGTCGTCGTAGTAGCGATTAATGAACAACGCGACTCGATCTTGAAGCAAAGCGATCACCGTGTAGGGTCGCTGCGCTAAATTATCGATGTTTCAGCCGGTTGAACGATCCTCATTGGTACGTGCATAGGCAGGCATATGCGAGCAATGCCTGGCGGATCTCAGTATGGCAATGACGACGACGTGGTGTAGCACTTGGCGGCCAAGGCAGAGTTGGTAATGTACAGACAAAACAGAGTCTGCAACCTTTCGAATGTTATGCTACGGTTGCAGTGAAGAGGCCATGCCACCATCGCTCAATACCACCACTTTCGAAGCGGGGCATCCCACGCTCGGCCGGTTCGTCTGAACCACTCGTACTGCAACTGTTGTCTTCGACGAGTTGCCCGAAACAGCCACTCAACGCTAGAGATTCAGTTCAGTCGTGAAGCATCACCTAATGGAACTAACACCAGTTGATCTTCATGAGTATAAGACACCAGAAAATGCTGCGAGTCCAGCGGGGCGGCGTCCGCCACCCGCCCTCGGAATACGGACGAGGCACCGCCCACGATGTTATTGTACGTGTAGGTGTTACCGAGCTGCTCGCTTTGCGATTCGGAGATTAGCGGACCGGACCGGGCTTATGGCACTGCGATCCGGCGTCGTCATGTATGTACAAAGCCCGTACGGTAACCAGTCAACCCAGCCGACTGAGGTAGGACGGAATCTGGGAGTGCGCTCGTCTTCCGAAACAAGCTTAGGAATGGACGGGACGTCTGAGATGCTGGTTGTCCCGTGTCGGGTGCCAATACGATACTTGTGCAACTCGAACGAATGTAGCATACGGGCGTAATTGCGGCATGTCGCCAAACGGGGTCCCTTCCGTAGGCCGTTTGCAGAGCCAGAAAACCCCATCATTGGCCCCCGTTCACATAGCAGGCGATGATGCCCCTTAGTATGCAAGCTTGACAAAACGGACGGGCCCGGGAGAACCAACCACGTCAGCGTTCAACAAGACAAAAGGGGCAATGGTGCTCGCATCGCTCGCTCAAGCTCAACTGGGGTGCGTCCTCCCACACCGTTGCAGATCATATAGAAACAAACAACGCGATCACGAAGTTCCATGTCGCTGGGAGAACATCCAGGTCCCAGCCACCCAGCCCCCTAGGTTAGCCTCAAGGTTAGCTCCGTCACCCCAAGGCAGGTAACCGAAAGGGGGTATTTTGGGGGCTTCTAGAAGGCTGCTGCATGCGGGTTGGGCTGGCTTGAGGCCCGATTAACGAGGATTTGACGTTCTTGGTTCAATGGTCACTGAATGGATCAATTGGATGTGTCAATGACATAGCGCGCCGTACCTGTACCACCCATCTCCACTCGCATGGATGATGGAACACCCGGTCACAAAGATCTTAATTCCAGAAGAAGAAATTTCCTGATTACTCAAGTACCTTAAGCTACGGGATGTATCCATTGACAATACGCCTTCGGCAATTTCCCAACATTCTTCGGAGGGCATCCAAGCTGCGTTTCCCTGGCTGAGAGAGGCTCTGACAAGAATGCAGTCCATCCACCAATAACCGGCGATAGCGATCACTCATCAGAGCATGGGTCTTGTTCTTGTCCTTCCTTTGGACCATTTGTTTGCGAAGGTGCGGTGGCCAGGGAGAGATGCACCATCGGACCTCTAGATGCTTGCGAACCAGACACGAGCTGCCAACGGAAAAGGAGGCCGCGGGATCTGTCAATTGATAGTCGGAGGCGTAAGCTTCTTCCACCCGACTTCCATGTTCTCCAATCTATTTCCTCGCGCGCCGTAATATGTACATAACCGTACCCTGTTTACACTAGGAGGCAAGTCACAGGACTAGTAGGTAGCAGAGGGCAGCCCTTTGCCAGTGCGTTTGGTATGACCTTCTGTAAGCATTGACTGATCGATCTGGCTTCGCAATGGCCCAGGTGCTAAGCCTCGTTGTTGTTGTATGGCATGAAGGAGTTTCCCTTGTGTTGAGTTATCAGTCACGCGCCAAACCCGTCGAAACTCCTTGCGCTGCTTGACCCTGACCTTGATCTTGGTGTTGAAGGGCCATGGGCATTGAACGACTGCTTTGGGGAAAGTAGACGGTACTTCCAGCTCTGTAGTAAGAGTACATACTTTACCTTCATTACCTAACCTAGGCTGGTAATGTAGCTTGGGAGGGAGGGATGAGCGAAGCCTTTCTGAGCACCCGCGCCTTGTTCCTGCATTAGCCAAGCTCGGGGAAGCTCCACATAGTCTGCATTGTAGTCAAGTACCTAGTCAAAAATAGGCATGAAACAGGGGAAATTATTGCCTCTAAGAGGACAAGTAGCTACATGCTGGCAGCGGATCGATCAGCCGCGGGTCGAGGTGCCACGAGAACATTGATGGGAGCCGGCGGCGAGATGGCTCTCGACAACTCGTATTGATACCATGCAGGGGAACAGGGCCTCATGTTGCTCGCCATACCTCTATTCCCATAGGTAGGCCGGCTTTGGCACGACGAGGGGGATTGGCAAGGCTCGGTGAGAGGGCTCACATCTGATGTCCTGTACATGATTGGCCGCAGCGGCAGACCGTTTGAGACTTGATGGGGCGAGAGTGGTGAAAAAGGTTTATTCCGACAAGGCACTGAGTGGCTACAGGCATCCGCAGTCGCAACGCGATGAGTTCATAACATCAAGTCGAAACGCCAATTAATAGTGGACTTAATGGATGACGAGCACGCATGCATCGTCCAATCGTCAGGTGATGAAACAACGACACATTGAATGGTTCGAGCGAATCGCAAGCCCATGGCAATATCGCGTTCTTTCATTGTCTCGGCGTTAGCCAATTGCCTCAGACAGTACTCCGTAAGCTAAGCGCAGAGACTCTCTGCCATCAATAACCTTTACTAGTGGTGAATGACGCCGGGATGTCTGATTAGCCAAGCCGCATACGACCTACCGACGCTGAACGCAACGTGACGCAGTTGGGCAGCCTAACCTCAAGCCCTACTGCATATCCTGCATCCTACATACCACATAACTACTTACATACTTACTTACATATGGACAGCCAGCATGGAGGTGTGCCGCTATACCGATAGCGCGACCACATGTCGTCTTCATCGTCATCCCACCTACTTCTCATCCTATGTACTCTGGCTGGTCTACTGTATCTCGGTGGATAAGGTGCTTACATGTCTTACATGCTGGTATAGCATGGTAACGTGTGTAAACATACATACTGGCGAATGTAGACCGCCAAAGACACCATGCCGAATCCACTCGACTACGCCGACACGTCAACGTACATACCTACGTACAACATTCTCTGCATGTAAGAGACTTTTCTTCGGACCGAGCGACCGCCTAGGGGACAGATTCATCTTGTACGATACACACAGACTCGACAGGCCCTCGGCATTCAATCTTTCTAGAAGGGTTCTAACGCTTCCATGCCCACTGAATTGGAATTGCAGCTAACGGCTATTGTTGACAACATACCCACTACCGCGTGGAGCGCACCAGGGAGCCGAAGAAGTAAAGGAGTTGCCGGCCTCCACGATGGCTTCTAATCTCCAGGTGACAGCCGGCGGTCCCTTCGAACACCAGCTATTTTCCATAAGGCAGGGCCATCATCTCCATACATGGCAGGGAAGGACCGCCTTGATCTGCTTTGCTGAAGAAAATGGCCTACCGAGCCGCCTAATGTTCGGGCCTACCTTGAGGATGGGTCTGTTGTGTACTCATTACCTATGCACTATCCAAGGACTTACTATGCATGCATCATGCATGCTTTAGCAGATGCAGGTAGGATCGCTGTGTCAGTACTTTTCTCAACAGACACAATTCAGGGTAATTCATCAAGGGACAGGACGGGAGTATGTATCGTCGTCCTCTGCGGTGAAAGAGATAGGAGGGGAGGGGGCTTCGAAACGTTCATCCCACACCGCTGAGCTGCCTGTAGCTATATCATGGCAAGATAAGGTTCCAGGTGTCAGCTGCCGCCTCGCGAATCCTGAACGTATAAACAAAACAGGCGCCATGTACTTGTGTAACGGTGTAACCGTACATGTGACTGTAGCGATGCCGTTACGGAGATATCGCTGCCGGTGTTGGTATGTGGGCTGGATGTATTAGGTCAGGACCCCTATGTCTCTCTTTTCTGCTGCTTCTGCCGGGGTGACGTGGTGACGTGGTGACCAGAAGACGAGGGTCACAAGAAGCTTCTCTCCACCTGCAGGACAAGGGACTGGGACTGATGTACCGGATGTACTGCATGCAGTCTAGCGAGCAGCAGTAGCGAGCCCAACGGGAATGGGTTTGTTTTCCCTCCAATCCATCGTACCTATCCGTTCCAACCTAGCGAGGAAGCCTTCCAGAAGGCTTTCCAGAAGGCTTCCGCCCTTCCTTCCTTCCGTCCACTTCTAATTCTAGGTAGCCTCTAGCTAGCTTCGGAGCGAGGCTCCACTGCACCTTTCCCCAGCCACGTTGCATTGATAGCTTGGTACTGCTACTACGGTACCTAACCGTCCTGCATGACCCCCACTGGTTAAGCATTGATCTCAGAGAACAAAACCCATTGTTTACTCGACCGAAGTACACCGACCTCCATGCAATCAAGACATGCTCAGCCGAGGTGTAGGAGGTGGCCTCTGTTCGACTGTCTGTGTGTGGTGGTATTCGACTTGCGTCTGAGCCATGCCACCCATCTGCGTCCATGCAATCCGGCACTGGCGCACGATTCCGCCGATCTGGGGTTTTCTTCTTCTTCGCAGATCAGAAGAGAACGACGCGAGAGCACGTGTGCAAAGAAACCCGAAAAGAGGAAGTTACATCAAATGCAAAGCAGCCCGACACTGACACTGACATCTGCATGTACCTGCCGTCCGCTTTCTAGCGTCCGCCAGTAGCAACGCGGTACATGTAGCAACGCAGCAGGGGGGAGAAGAAGTGTCAATCGAATCTTTGGCCCTCCGACTGTACCTCGTGGCGCCGTCACCGGGGAATCGTCCCGAACCCTAGCACCTGAAACCAACTCTTACACGTACCAGTATTCCGATATTACCGTACTGCTATTGACATCTCGCTAATCAGATAGGAAAATTTTTCCCTTTCCCTTGGGTCGCCTATAGCAAACACCCTGGGCCACGCCCGGGGCATCGGACCCTAGCTGCCTAGTGAGGAGCCCCCGGGCGTCAGAAGGCAAAAAGTTTTCCATCCTGAACCAAAGGACGACGGTGGAAGGGATGATCTGCGGCTATGCAGGCCGATGGACTGATATTGACTGATATTGGGATGAACGGGGATGGGTTTGGCCGAGCTATCTGCTAGGATCTTCCTGGAAGTGACACGTTTCGGGATGCGGACTCGTTCCCCGTCGCAGCCCGTCTGGACGGCCTCGCCTCCACGGCTCAATGCCGTCCCTCTGCCTGCCAAATTTCGGGTGGTCGAAAAGGCTGCCTGCCTAACCCACCCATTTCTTACGACGTGAGCACGATTGTGAAATCACAATCCCATGCCCACACACCACACGGACTGGTCTGCTCCCCAAACGGGCCCTGGGAAAGCCCACATGTCTTTGTTTTCGACCCCTGGGCGCCATAATAAAACCAGCATCAGCCTTGTTTGAGAAGCTGCTCACCAACGACATATTGATGCTACCAGAAGGTGTGGGTAAGGTGGACCATGGCGATTCTCGGTGAACCGCGATTTCTCACCTTGAACCAGAACCGTAGCCCCCCTGCACGAGAGGCCATATTCGGACTGATTGGAAACATTATTGCCAATCCCCGTCGACCTGGGCAATGGATCAGATTGCCAGATGGGTGACCGCCAATGCCGCCCAATGTGACCCGGCACACCGGCGGTCAATCCGAACGAATCCAATAATTTTCCTTGGACCTGGGGGCCTCGGGGCTCAATTCGCTTCCACCGCAGCGGGATGTTGAGCCTGCATCCCGCCCCTTTTGTTCCCACGGCCAGTCCGCTCCAAGGTTTACAGGCCTACAGCTGTGGTTTGTAATTGGCGGTCTACTGTCACTGATACTGCTGGGTGATGTCACACAACGTATGTTCTGGTATGGTATTGTGTTCTACATTTGCTATTTTCGATTGGACTGTCTCGCCAAAACTCCTCTGTGCGATGCAAAACCTGTTTGCCTCCTGCAGATGGATGGCCTTTTCCACGTGGCTTATGCAAGGGCAGAGGAGACACCATTACCGCTCAGTCCAATGAGAAAAATCGTCTGTCGCTTTGGAGTTTTGTCATTTTGCCCGACCTTCCGTCATACCAATCGCACATGCACATACGAGCTGTGATCATAGGGCTTCCCTTGGACCGTTCAGCTTCGAGGGATCGGGAGAGTACAAGGCCTGGCTGAGAAAGCGGAAGCCGGTAGGTAATACGAATTGGAGCAATCTACAACGAACGGCAGTGCTGCAACCACCATTGTATGACATTGCATGCCATTCAGATTCCGATCCAACAGGACGTCTGCCCACATCCCTACCTACTTACTTAGCTACTACTCCTTAGTAGGCCTAACTGCTATCGGATGCACATCTTGCAAGCTACCACTGGCTTGCCAACATCACTTTTTACCAAGTCAGAACTTCACCAAGGTCGTTTGAAGTTTTTTTCTTCTTCTTCTTCTTCCCGCAGCTGAGTTTGTTGCGATGCTCCGGGGTGCTCGGTTATTGCTGCCTAACCTCAACAAACTGGACCCTGATGAAGCAAGAATCGTTCGTTAGCTGATGGATAACTACGTGTCGTGCAGCTTGTTCATGTAGGAAGATGGATTTCGACGTTATATACGAACCACAGAAGCCCAACCAGCAAATGCCTGCCTGCCTGAACTAATGTAGCCCACGTGCCCCTGGCATGTGTGAATTATTCTCAATGATTTTTTCCATAAAACTTTTATTAAAGAAAGACTGGCGCCCGCGGCGGGTTCGTTGCCTGTCCAAGACTCGGCGCGCATGCACTTGTCGCAGCGGATGTAGCGGTACAAACGCGCTGTCGAGACTATCCATCTGGCTAATGCAATGCAAGCAGCGCGCACGTATGACTCACATTGTATCATCCTTTTGATTTTGGACTTTGGAAAGGGCGCAAGAGAGCCAATAGGTACGTGAAGGCGGTCGGTGTAAGTGCAGGTCTGCGACGAGACGCGGGCAGACTGCTGCAGACTGCTGCAAAATGCCTGCAAAATGCCTGCTCAGCCCCTCATCCAGCTCCCTGTCAAGCGCCCAATGAAGTGGGCAAGCCTGATGTGGCAGCTCTGATTTGGCCGTGGCCGTGGCTTGCCGGCAGCTTTTCAGCAGCCTCGCCCCCGCACTCGACCAGGCTTGACTGCACTGGACTGGGGGAAAAAGGAGCTGCTCTCTGCAGTAGTGAGCAGCACGAGCAGCACAAGCAGGCTCTCGCTGCTGGTGCCGGCCAGCAATCAATCAATCAATCGAAGCCAGCCAACATTCATTCGACCGACTCCGACCTCCTCCTCCTCCATCACCGCCCGCCCCACTAACCCTCACCTCGCAAGACCAGAGACGCCTACCGCGGCAACAACCTCACCATTGATCCCATCCATACGCTGCAGCATTAGACACGCACCCCCCTGCGCTCTATCGGCTGCACACACCTCACGATAACGTGTCACCTGATTCGTTGCCCCCTCACAACCGGCCGAACAACGCATACGTAGCGTGCGTAGTAGGAAGGCAGCAAAGCAGCAGCCAAAGCAGCAGCCAAAGCAGCCAAAGCAGCAAGCCAAGCAGCAAGCAAGGAAGCGACCAAGCGAGCAAGCACGACAAACCCACTCTCACACAATCCGACCGTCGTCGTCCCGTCGTCTCCCTCCTCAACAACACACGCCATGTCGATCATACAGCAGCACACCTCGGCGTCCCTGAGCGATGCGTGGCGCACCATCAACATCGACGCCCTGGACCCGGACTCCTCGCAGAACTTCGACACCACCACGCTCCACCCGCCGCTCCCCGAGATCAACGAGGCTGACGTCCGCCAGCTCAATGCCCAGGTCCGCCAGCTGCTGCGTGGCGGTGACGCCGAGGGCGCCCTGCGAGGCTGCCTAGAGACGCCTGTCTACAATGGCTCCGAAAGTGCCAAGGTATGATGACGATGCTTCCTGCTCTTCGCCCTTCAATGTTGTCCGGGACATCCAACCCCTATTGTCCTATCTGCTACGGCTACCGGTGATAGGGGGGAGGAAGGATATGGAGGATGTGTAGAACCAAAAGATAGCTAGCTGACCATGGTCTTGCACAACACTATAGGAAGCGCACCTACAGACCGTCACTGAGGTCCTTCAGTCGATAAAGGCGAGCGACATGTCGCCGATGCTGGAGCGCATCCACCAGTCCCCAGGAGGCAGTGAGCTGCTGGACGTCCTGATCAAATACCTGTACGTGGCCAGAATCACTTTTGAACGGGGGACCATCCTCTTGTTTCTTTGTTCAGAGAGAGCATATGACTTACTGACGAACTATCGAACTACAGGTACAAGGGCATGGCAGCCTCTGCCGGAGCCAGCGGTGCTCCTCGGGCGGCCGGAAGCCGGACCCCGAGCACCCTGACGCCTCAGCAGACGGGCTTCAGCCAGGTCGGTTCGCGGCCCGGCTCTACCAACGAGTCCACAGGTGCCGCCATGAGCGTGATCCTGAGCTGGCACGAAAAGGTCATCGAGATCGCGGGCTTGGGCAGCATAGGCCGATGCATGACCGACTGGCGCAAGGTTTGAGCATAGACAGCACATATTTTAGACTGGATGGCAGAACCTTAACGAATTAAATGTTACATGATATATTCTGGTGCCGAGTACGCCTCTCAGGGACGACTTACCAAGATGAGTGAAACTGCGTTTGAAATGCAATTCGGATCGTAATCGTGGTGCCGGCTATCTGATATTCTGTAGGATAACGTCTTCAGTCATTTGCATATCCAGGGGTGCATCACACATTAGCCCCTCATGCGGAGAAATTGACTTTATTTCACTTCTATGATCACCAGAGATTGTGTCATTTTATTTTTGTCAAACTACTCACGATGGTAGCTATATTGTTGCGTTAGCCAGCCATTCGTACTATTTATATTTAGTAAGCCACGTCTCGACGGAAACAGGGTCTACGGTCATCATATCATGTAGTCGGGTAATAATCACCTCGGCTAGTAGTCGATGTAATAACATAAGAGGAATGCGCTGAAAAATCGTCGACATACTCTGTCCGAGATTCAAAATAAATTATAACCATATATAGTAACGAGTTTGCTCGTCTCCCCTTATCCGAGAAACTGTCTTAATTGAGATGCTGAGAGCCCGTCTTCAAGTTACCTCGTCTTCCACTACAGAAATATCTTACTCCCACTAGTTCTAATTGTGATGATACATCTAGTACTTCATTGTCTCTCCATTTCCTGGTCTTAATTGGGTACAACTTGATTCCACACCGCGTATGTTCGCTATCAATACAACAGAAGTGTCACTTTAAACTCCAAGCTGTTTGGTTCAGGCAGTGCAGATATCACGCGCATCGGAAGCTTTCCGCCTTTGTAACATCCCCCTTCCCATCGTACCTAGCACGCTTCGGGTACTTGCACAGCACCCGCTGCATGCTTCTAGCGGAACCAGCACCATCGTCGTCACCCAGAGGAGGGGAATTCGCCACCATCGTCCGAGCAGCAGCCGTTGCCGGCAGGACCTCAGGCGCCTTCCCCTCCTCAACCCACGCCCTCAAGGCGCCGACGAGCCCCTCCGGCCGGAACCCGACCCCGCCGGCGCCGCAGTGGCCGACGCCGGGCGCCTCGAAGAAGCGCAGGTAGTCGTCGACGTTGTTGGCGGGGTCCCGGGCCACGACGGACTCGTAGTACGTCCGCGTCTGCGCGTAGGGGATCGCCTCGTCGGCGAGGCCGTGCCACAGGAGCATCTTGGCCCCCGACGCCCGCAGCTCCGACAGGTCCGCGTCGCCCGTGCCGATGGCGGATCCGTACCACTGTCGCGACGTGCGCAGGGCCCGCTTCAGGCTCGCGACCGTGAGGGTCGTCTCGTCGACGGGCTGGTGCGTCCGGTGGACGAAGTACTGTAGCCATTGCATCGAGGGCCCCAAAGCCGCCGACTTGCACTTGGGCGTGTTGGACTTGAAATCGCACGTGGTGCGGAGATAGTTGAAGGACCCCTCCATGGCGGCTTGGTGGCCCAGCCCCGGCCAGATGAGCGTGCGCTCTCCTCCTTTCCCGTCGGTCTCGTACCAGCCCTCCCAGACGGCCTGGGCTACCTGCGCGCCCTTTTCGGTGAGTTTCAGTTTCTTGCCGCCAGCACCTTCGTCCTCGCAGACGAATTCCTCACCGGCCAGCTTCCGCGGATCGAAGCTCGCCGCGCACAGCCCCGTCTCCGAGATGACGCCGTCCTCGACGCCGTCCAACCCGTCGCAATGAAGCAGGGCGCGGCGCGAGAACTCGTGCAGCTCGCACGCGGGCGGCACGTAGCCGACCTCCGCCATGACGGCGTGCGGGTACAGCGCCGCGACCGTGAAGCTGTCCCAGTAGATCGCCGGGGCGCCCGCAAGGTACCCGTCGTAAAGCTGGGGCCAGCGCTGCGCCAGCATGGCGGCCTGGCGCCCGCCCGTCGAGCAGCCCGCGTAGTAGGCCTTGTCGGGCCGCTTGCCGTAAAAGGTCGCCGCGACGTGCTTGCCGACGACGGCGGCGTCGCGCAGGGCGACGCTCGCAAAGTTCTGCAGCGCGTACAGGTCCACGTTGCCCTCGCCCGCGAGCGCCCACGTCGCCGGGTCCCCGAAGTTCTGCGTCGTGTGGCCCCCGTCCGTGCTCACGACGGCGTAGCCCTCGGACACGGCGGCGGCGTGGCTCCAGATCCAGTGGCCCGTCTGAAAGCCGCCACCGCCGACGCTCAGCAGGACGTTGTTCCACGGGAGGCCGCCGCCGCCGTCGTCCTTGTTTGGCGGCGGTAGGGGCAGCCAGACGTAGGTGTGGATGCGGTCGTGCTGGCCCGGGTGTGTGTGCGCCACCGTGACGTTGCAGAAGGCCTGCGGCGGCGTGCCGGCGGTGTGGTCCTTGTTGGAGGCGGTGTCGAAGCCCGGCGGCGTCGGGATGCTGTAGTTGGCGACGACGTGGGCCTCGACGGCGAGCAACTCGGCGCCCGTCAGGGTCGGGAAGGTGAAGGACGCGGGCTCGCACGTGGCGAGTCGGGGAGGCCGCCGCCGCCAAACCCGAAGCCCAGACTGCGGGCGAGGAAGTCCATGATCAATGAAGATATGGCCAGCCCCTAATTATTTGAATATGGAGGTAAGAGTAGCCAGGGATTGTTAGAGGGTTCCTGATGAGATTGGGATGGGAAAGAAGGCCATATCGACTGTTGGGAGGAAAGGGACGTGTATTTATGTTTCGAAGGCGTCGAACATGTGGATAAACAATGCATCGTGAACTCCACCCCATCCTTGCAATCGTACCTGCATTCCCGTCTTGAGTAAGTACGTGTTTACTTGGCGGTGAAACGCCAACCCGTTCTGGAGCTGCATCGCACGTACAATCGCCTGAACATATAAAGTCGAGTTTGCATGTAGATTCGGCTAGTAATCGAATGGTGGTTTGGTTTGCATCAGTTGATTCTATGTACATAAACTAGGGACCCAGCTTCAGGCGTCCGAAACGTATACAGAAGAAGCTTCCGGTGTTGGGTCGATGCCACGATCCCAGAACAATCATTACAATAGATAATTCTTCCGGCCCCGCCAGTGCAATTTGGGCGTTTCATACAGAGACCAAATCTCGAGCCTTTCTCTTTCCTTTTCTTTCTGCTTTTCCCTCTTCTCCCACAAGTTTAGTTACATGACCTTCTGATGTTTGGGCTTCTCCCACTTAGCGGCTCCGGCGCTGGTATCGCGTGTCGTAGCCGTCTGGTCATGGACAAAGACCAACAGTCTAGCCATCTCCTCCAGGTTGAGTCGTTGGCTCTCGATGATGCCCTCTTGGGAATTCAGCAGCCCCTGTTGAATCTGGACGAGCTTCAAGGCATCCTCCAGAGACTCCTGCAGCTTGCGGCTCCTCTCCCATAGCTCACCGGTTGTGGCGGCGCATAGATGTAGCGTTTCCAAGTCCGTTGCTGGCTTGTGTTGTCGGAGAAAGGTGACATACGATGATGGCATAGCATCCTCGACGCTTCGTCTGATATGGGCCCAGAGACCCAAAAGGCTGAGTCTCATCGTAATGAAGGGGTTGGCGGTAGACTGTCCACCCGCGGAGGAGACGGCAGGGTTGGAACCGGGCACCTCGCTTGCAGCGACCATGCCGGGCACGGGGGTGTGCACCCAGTTGCACAGCGTCAGGATCTTGGGCCGCTGGGGATCGGGGCAATACATGTTGCCGATCATGGCCGCCGTGGCAGAAGACTCTACAGTCGTGGAAGCCTCGGGCGGCGTTGTGACGGTAGGTGGTGCCGTGGTGGTCTCGGACGGCGGCAACACGAACACAGTCGTAGTCGAGTACACTGTTTTCCGCTTCTGCAGCGAGCCATCACTGATATCGAGAGCTACAGCAGTGGATTGGTCTGCAATGTGAATAATGTCAGCATCGATCCTTAGGGTCAGGGAAACGATGTGGACGATAAATCCATCACATACCAAGGATATCAGCTGGGATCAAGCTTTGTTCGGCTTCGGTCTCGTCCACGGGATCCGCGGCTTGGCCACCCATTTCCATGAAAATGTAACTGAATCCAACTGTGAATGTGTAATAATCGTCAGCTTGATGCATTGCCTACAGGTTGGTTGGTACCATGACCTGGGGAGGGAAAACATACATATCACGATCACCGTGGCGATGCCGCAGATGACGAGCAACCCGACCCAGGCCGCCTTGTGCCGGCCCCGTTTGACCTTGTCCTCGACTGCTTGGTACTTGTCCCGCAGCATGTTGGCGTGGTTCCCCCCTCTGGCGTTCTACGTGCGTACAAACAGCAGCTGTATGGGTGGGTGGGCGAAGGAAGAACTGGAATCTGTACTCGATTGGAGAGGTGCGAGAGCAAAGCAGATGGAATGCCAACTCCCAAATCCAGTGGAGTCACTGTTGTTTGTGACAAATACTTGACAGTGGTACAGGCGAGGTGACTACCCGACAGCAATGTGCGGTCAAGGGCCACTGGGATAATCGATCATACGAGTCAAGCTGCAAGAATGTGGTAGCACCTCATTCATTGACCAGTTGGTGTAGCAAACTTCAATGCTGCGAAAGACAATCGCATAGATGAGGTCGACTCTATCAGGTCCCACCTTGGGTGTTGATGTTGTTGTTGTGGTTGTTACTTTAAGTACTCAGGTGGGAGGGGGACACCAATCCAGAACATGGATACTTGAGAAGTGGTCATTGTTGGAACAATAAACACGCCCCCTTCACATGGACCTGGCCTGACTCAACTCGATCGTCTCCAGTTCAGACTCACCCATACAAATTCGGTACCCAGACATCACATCACGTATCACAAACCATCACCACCATTGGGAAAACACGAGATCCAGACATGTGGCCCGTTGCCGTCAACAAGACGAACTGGACTGTTCGAACAATCTGTCTGCATCAACTTCAAACACTTATGTACCCTACCCTACCCTAACCTCAGAACGCCAGTCGCTGTGGCTGTGGGAAAGCAGTAAGAAGCCGGGGTCGGATCTCTCCTATTAGTAAAACATGGCTTTTGTCCATCCATCTTTGTTCAGCCCCCCATATGTTCAAGAGTATCCTATGTGACCATGACGTTGCTAAACATATCCGAGATATCCTGCTTGGTCGGTCCTTCGTGGAGCTCCGGTACTATCGACACTCCCGCGGCCAGCCTCTCCTCCATCATCTTCAGCATTACCGGAGGCACGCTCTCATCAGTGGCGCGAATCGTCAATCGAATCATCTGGTTGAAAAATGCCACGTTAGTCTGGGAGCCCACGTAACCGATCATGGGAGAGGGAGCGTCATGTCAACTTACCTGTGATGTATAGTTGGGTTCCAGTCTCAACAGACAACCAAACTTGCCGCCTTCAGAAGTGTGCAAAACACTGGCACCCACCAGGTTCTTGTTGTTTGGGTCAACACCGTCCAGCACACCCCATCGGAAGCCTTGTACTGTCTTTCGGATGAAGCTCTCGCTGATTTCCCTCTCGTCCTTGTTTCCGGACAGGCCAAAGATCTGCTGGGCCTCTCGCGGTGCGCCTCCTATCTGCTTCCACCTCCTGAAGAAGTCATCTGCGGCAAGTTCCGCCGGGTCCATGAACTTGTGGGCAGTGAGCGGCAGCTTCAGCGTCAAGGCTTGAAGGGCGCCCGCAAGATAACTGATTCGAATAGTCGGTGCTTTTTCAAACACCCGTTTGCATTCAAACATGATGACTTGTCGTGTCTGGCCCCCATGGCTAATGCTGCTGTCGGGCATTGCCTTGATATCCCACGTGAGGTTGGCCTTCTCGCTTTCGTGAAGATCCAGAGTGGTTGTGAAGCCGCTGACGGTGGCTGGCGTCTTATTAGTGAAATAGAGAATGATACAAGCCATTTGTCCTCTGTATTCAGATCGGACACCGACTTGTATTTGCCCGTCTTCGAATAAGATACCATCAGCTCGAAGCAATAGCTTATAGAATCCTTGCTCCCAGCCTGGCGACAAATGCGCAGCACTGGCTAGGTTGGGAACCTTGAGCAGTTTCTGCTCGTTAGGACCAGCGTTCATATCCAATCCTACAAGATCGTCACTGGCATGGCCATTGGCGCCACCATTGGCCGAACCGTTCATGGGTCCGTTGGTGCTAAATGTCCTCTTCAGTCCGGAGTTCTTGGCCATGTTGAGTTCTGCCGAATCCGCATTCGCCGACTTGCCTCCGACAACCCATGTACGCTTATCACTAGTGTTAGCATGCTTCTGGTGCAGTCGGGACAGCAATGCGGACTGTCGTTCGGGGAAAGGTGGCATTTCGTCGCAGACCGTTCGCAGCAGGTCGTCTGTGGGCATGCTAGCAAGCGACAAGTATTCGCAAGCTCTTTGCTGCAGCTCCGAGTCCAGTGTATGGCTGTAGACGTCAAACACGTGGACAAGTTGCGGTTTGATCTCAGGGAAGAGATTCACGAATTTGACGAAAGACGAAAGGATCATGGCTCGTGTACTGGAGGAGCAGGCCGGCAGTTTGGTCTGCAAGGCCAGGAACTGCTCGACAGGGCTGCACCCCGGTTCTTCCGCAATCAAATGGCCAAACTCTCCAAGGATATATGCCCCTATTTTGACCAATGTCTCGTGACAATGGTCCTGCTTGACGTGCTGAAGGGTGTTTTGAGCTGCGTAGACCTGGAGTTCTTCGTTGTTTGTCACAATCTGGATGACTCGTTGCCAGACCTCATCGCTCAGGTGATCGCCAGCCACGGCGACTAAGCGTAAGGACACATTGATGTACCACTGGATGTCCGTGGCGTATTTTTCTGTGAGGATGGCAATCTTCAGGGCCATTTCCTCACGGATGGCGAAGTCGGCATTTTGTAGGTAGTGCAAGAGTTCCGACACGATGGGCCCGGAGTTGGTCGAATCGCACATACTATATAGCAAGTCAAGACCTTTCCTGCGCACACTGATGTCTCGGTCTTTTAGAGATCCAAGAATGACATCTTGGTGCTGCTTAATCGGCTCGAGATCTTCAGCACGGGCTGCCAAATGGGTCATGGCCTCCAGGCCAAGGTACCGCACATTGGTCTCCCTAGAGGTAATGAAGCGGCCCAGGCGCGTCGAGATTTGCCTCATCAAAGCGTGCTCGGTGTCGAGATGAATGATGAGGTCGATGGCTTCGAAGAGAACGGCATTCTGCGCGTTGTTTTGCTGGACATTCTTGTTGGTCTCCATGGCCAAGTTCAAGATCTTCTGTAGAGATTCCCTTATCATACCGCGAACATGGCTGTCCTCTGCAAGAAGTCTGAGCTCAGTATCCGTCAAGTTGTCGGGGCAAATAAAAGCTTACCGGAAGGAGGGAAATATTGCAGCAGGCGCAGAAGTTTGATCTGTATCCAGGGGCAAGGTACTTTGTAGTAAAGGTAGTCTGGCGAGACTTCACCGTCGATAAGTATCCGCTTCAGTCTCGACGCCGCCTTGACGTAAGCCCCCTTGTATTGTTCCAGGTTGTCTTGGGCAACGGTCATGACCAGAGAGGTGATTGAGAGAGCTACTCCAAGATCCTGGTCATCCATTAAGGAGATGATTCGCTCCGCCCATTGCGGTTGAATGATATCCGGGTGCTTGCGGTACAGGCGCAACAACGTCAACGCCGCTTTCTTCTTCACAAAAGCTTTCGATGTCCTTTTCGACACGTTAGTACACATGTGCAACGTAAGCGCGGATATCCTTGACTTACGGCGAGATTAACAGTCTGTGGACCTCGCTACTCAAGGCCTCACCCATCTCCCTACCTCCGACATTGGCGATCGCATGGAGAGCCAGACAGTTGAACAGCTCGTTGTGGTCAAGCAGATCTTTCCTTATACTGTTGACTACCAAGTGCAGCAGCTCATGCTTCTCGTGTAGGAAGAGGGTCATCGCAAGATAACCAATCTGCTTCTCCGAGTATTTGTTGGCCGAGATTAGGTTTACGGCTTCGAGGTGCCCGAAATCGACGTTCCAGCCGAGTATGTAAATATAAAGCAACTACATCGATGGGTTAGTCAAGCAATAGTTGGGCGCCGGAAGGGCAGACATACCTTGCAGACGTATTTCTTCTTGTGGTAGCCGCTTAAGCTGCCATCTGCGAGACCTCGTTGTCAATACTCTTCATCTTCAGGCGCATGTACAACGCCAGGTCAGGACTCGTGCGAAGACAAACCTTTGAACTTTTGCCTATATGACACAGCCAGTTAGTATTTTAGACCCTAGTCGCATCATCTTGACGCCCAACGCACCGAATGTTGGCCAACTCCTTGTTGATCCGTTTCTCTTCCAGTTCCCGAGCTCGCGCATTTCTCAGGTCGGCAATGAACTGGACGAGGCCGCGCATATTCGAGTTGCTGCTGCTCGATCGGCCGAGGAAGCCGGCAGCTGCTGAGGAAGCCATGATGTCGTCGCTAGGGTACCCCTATATGCTGTGCTACCATGAATTCTCTCGGGGGGGATCGGTTCGTGTCGGGATGTCGTAATTAATGTACAGGGCGTAGGGTGGTTCAGAAAGCGCGCGCTCTTGCTTGCGGCTATCTTTCCAGGTATCGATTATTCACAGAACATGGTCTCGCGATCAGGCGTTGGTGTCGCTCGGGGGTTCGCGGTTCGGCGGCTGAGGAGGTTGAGGTTGATGATAGACCGGGGGTCGAGGGGTCCCGTCGACTTTCGGGAGCAGCTAAGGTTAATGTTAACAACGACCAAGTGGGATGCGCTAAGGTCGCGGGCCTTGTTGGTATGGGTATATTCCTAGGCGTGTTTTCGCCCAAGTGAATTGAGATGCAGGGCCCCTGGCTCCGGCGCTGGGTGCTGTTCACGAAAAGATTGGAGCAATACAGAAGCCCAGCCAGCTAGGGATCGATGGGCTCTCGGTTGAATTGAAGGGGTGGGTTGGATTTACGGATGGGTAGCAGTAGCAGCAGCAACAGCAGCATAGAACGCGGTAGGCTCAATTTAGAGTGGTTGTCCCTCCTTCACCCGTGTTGATCACCCACTCACTCGGCGTCCGTCCTGTTTGTCTGGCTGACTGACTGACTGGCCGGCTGTCTCTCTGTCTATTTGTCTTACCAGTCAGTGCGCCACCAATGGCTTCGTTTCATTATTAATTGGCCTAGGAAAGCATAAGCAGAGCAGCGTTCAGGCGCATTGCAAACGAAAAACTTCCAGAACACTAGGCGCCTTGCCCGGGTTGATCAGTTGTGGCGGCAAAAGTGCCTGTTCATTGGCCTGGCAAATTATGACAGAAGGTAGCAGTAGGGGATGCACAGGTCTATTCGGGCTAATTGGTCTCCACCTGCCTATGCCCAGCACGTATCATCAAAGCTTGACTGGGTGCATCCCACTGGGAGGTTTAGAGGCTCAGCTCCAGGCTAGCTCATGTCTTGTACGGTCGGCCTCGACGTCACGCCCTTCGAAACGCCCATCTACAACTTTGCACATTGCCGGCCTGTGAGCTCCCACAAAGCTCCCGTCTTACGACTCCAGGCGCTCTATATCGCGCCAGAATGTGAATTGGCCCTCCAATTGACCCGGGACAATGCATTGGACGGTCTCGCGCCTCCAGCTCTTGCGGGCAGCCAAGGGAGCAAGAGCTGCTAGCTGCTGGTCGTCTGGAGCTCGACGGTCATACGCCTTTACCACAGCCGGGCCCCCCGTTCACGAAGTTTTCAACACGCGGACGAAATGGCTGCAGAAAGAACGCGCCGCCTCCAATCTCGAGGACAGTCGAACCGCTGATTACTTGAAAGATGAAGTCGCCATCCGCCTTTGCGAGAGACTGCTGGACATCAAGCGCAGCTACCCGCGCGTACTCGACGTGGGCGCCAACTCGTGCAATGTTGCCCGCGCCCTGACAGCTCCAAACCCCGACTCAGACCCAAACATGCCGGAGTCAGATCCGTTGGTTACAAAGATCGAACATCTGACAGCTGCGGAGTCGTCGGAAACGATGCTCTACCGCGACGTCGAGGAGCCCTTCAACCAACAGATCAATATGACCCGCGAGGTTTTGGCCAGCCAAGAGACACTGCCCTACGAGGCCAACACGTTTGATCTTGTTCTGAGCTCTCTGAGTTTGCACTGGATAAACGACCTTCCCGGCATGCTGTCACAGATCAACAATATACTTAAACCGGACTGCGCCTTCATGGGTGCCATGTTTGGAGGTGATACCCTATTCGAGTTGCGGACTTCGTTGCAGCTGGCGGAGCAAGAGCGTAGGGGCGGAATATCGCCCCACGTCTCGCCACTTGCCGATACTCGCGATTGTGGCGGTCTGCTACAGCGAGCGGGCTTCAAAATGGTCGGTGTAGATGTCGATGACATCATTGTCGACTATCCCGATTCCTTTGCCCTCATGCAGGACCTGCAAGCCATGGGCGAGAGCAACGCGGTCCTGGGCCGAGAGATGGGCGCGATCCAGCGGGACGTGCTCCTGGCTGCCGATGCCATCTATCGTGAACTTCACGGCAATGAAGACAGCACCGTGCCCGCAACGTTTCGAATGATCTATATGATCGGCTGGAAAGAATCAGAGGACCAAGCCCAGCCATTGCCCAGAGGTAGCGGCCAAATCAACCTCAAAGATGTATTGGAGAACAAATAGAGAGCCAGCGAATATCACGTATCAACAGGTAGTTTCGTCCATGTGCACGAAGGGTGAACAAGGCTAATATATGGGGACGCAAGTGCACCTGTTACGAGCCAAGGCGTCTGGAAATTTTCTTTTTCTGGTCAGATGTTCCTCGTTCTACCATCGTCTCCCCTTGGCTGCTGCAACGGTCGACGTGAACAATATGCACCACCGAGGTTTTGTGGGGTTTCGGTGCGTTCTAGCGCGGATGTGCCGGGGAGGCGATGCAATCTACGGGAAAAGATGCCATCTTTACTTTCCACCTCTCATTACCGAGCGACGGGCACCCTTTTGGGCTTTTTGGGCGCCACGGGGGTAGCCGCGGTTGGGATGCCAAGCAGCAGGATTCGCAGTTTCCAGAGCCATTCAGACGTCGCATCATAAATGCCGATACGCTTATCTTACGCTACCGGGGTGGGTGGCTTACAAGCCTTACAGCCAAGGGCCATCCACTTTTTCGCTTAAGGTCGTAGCCATCGAGCGTCGTCGGCACCACCTGCAGTACGTAAATTGGGGCCGACGACCGGCCAGCCGAATCGAATCCTGTCGCTGTGTCAGGACGACTCGGTCACTTGGGATGAGCTCGCCACGCTCGCGTTCTCCTGCACGCTCGCGTTCTCTTTCTCGGTTTAATGCCACCCCGTGGCCCAACCCACCGCATTGTGGGCTGGCTTGGCCCAACCATGGGAAACGCGAGTGTAAAAAAAGATGGAGTTTGAAGACCGAAGGAAAAAATCCACACCCCAGTGGCAGGCTATTATTTAGGAATGGCTCGCTCCGATCCATTCTAGTTCGGTGTGCCCTCTTTCTCACCATCCAGAATTCAAGCAGGCAGTGACAAGATGGGGATAATCAACGAGAAAGATGACGAACGTTCGCCGCCCAAAATCATCGAGACGGCGGCGCCCCACGGTCCGGGTGGGCCAGGCACGTCCATCCGCTCAGACCTGCCCGACGACACGGACGGCGAGTCTATACCACCGCTTCCCAGCCGAGACGACGGGGCCCTGAGGTCCTCGAGGACCTGGGAGCGAGGCAGCTACATACCACGAGCATCGGAGGATCTCCGTAGGGTCGCCTCCAATGCCCTCACCCAGGTTGCCACGCGCCTAACAACGCGGGACCTACCCGAGCCGCCGCCTCCACCGGACGGCGGCCATAAGGCTGTAAGTCATCTAATCTACCCCATATGCACACGCGCGCGGGTGTGCCAAGAAAGGCGCCGAGATGGCGCCTAAGTCAGTGGATTTCCTATGCGGGAGTGCTAACGTGAGATCCGTATAGTGGACACAAGTCGCCTGCGGTTGGCTCGTTATTTTTACGACCTGGGGCTACGTCAACTCCTTTGGCGCCTTCCAGACGCACTACACGCTGACCATGGACAACACACCCTCCCAGATCTCCTGGATCGGCTCCGTCCAGACGTTCCTGACTCTCATAATCGGCGCCTTCTCCGGCCGCTTGCTGGACGCCGGCCTGTTCCTACCCACCTTCCTGGTCGGCGCCGTGCTCCAGGTCCTCGGCATGTTCCTCATGAGCATTTCGACGAGCTACTGGAGCCTGATGCTGACCCAGGGCATCCTCACCGGCATTGGTGGCGGAATCTTCTTTACCCCGTCCCTGGCCCTGGTGGCCACCTACTTCAAAGACCGCCGTGCCCTTGCCGTGGGCCTGGCGACGACGGGTAACTCGGCCGGCGGCATAATCTACCCCGTCGTCGTACGCCAGCTTATTCCCACGCTGGGCTTTGGCTGGACTGCTAGGGTTTGGGCCTTTATTAATCTGGGCTGCCTAGCTGTCGTTTTTGCCTTCATGCGGCCGCGACTCCCGCCGCGGAAGTCGGGTCCTTTGATTGATGTTAGTGCCTTCAAGGAGGTCGTTTATGTAGGCTTTGTTGCCGGCTTATTCTGTCTAATGTGGGCCAACTACTACGCTTTCTATTATGTACGTATTACCCACCTAGGCATCCCTCCATTTGCCTTATTCCCCCTCCGAGCCATTGAATATCTCGCTAACACGCCACAAACAGATTGCTTCGTATGGCAACGAAGTTCTGGGTCTCGATTATTCCAAGGCCTCGATCCTCGTCATCATCCTTAATGGCGCCGGGATGCCGTTCCGCGTGATCCCGCCGCTGGTGGCCGACCGCATCGGCCCGATCAACGTGCTGATCCCGGTGGCCTTTTTCTGGACCATTGTGACGTGGTGCTGGTTCGCCGTGGGGAGCGTGACGCAGTACTACGTCTTCACCGTCTTCTACGGCATCTCGGCGGGCGCCTTCCAGTGCCTCATCCCCACCACCGTCGCCAGCATCACCGAGCGCCTCGACATGGTCGGCACCCGCCTCGGCATGGCCTTCGCCGTGGTCTCATTCGCGTCGCTCACGGGCCCGCCCATCGGCGGCGCCCTCCAGGGCGCCATGGGCGGCAGCTACACGGGGGCCCATGCCTGGGCCGCCGCCGTCACGACGCTGTCCATGGTCATGTTCGGCTTCGCCCGGTTCCACTTGTCGGGCTGGCAGGTTGCGAAGAAGTGTTAATGTTTTTTTCCATTAGTGAGCGTATGTGCGTGTTATGATGTGCGGCTGAATAATGATGTATGGGATATAGACGGAAATTGTGTTAGCTTTGGCGGATTCCCTCAATTACGAACGATACGACCTTAAACTTATTTGTATTTAAAAACAAATATTATATAAATGAGTAATATATGAAAATGTATTTTAACTTCTTATCAGGTCGAATAAGTATTGATGATCTTCCTTTTTGTCCTTGAAATCTCGTGTTAGGCACTTGGAGGAGATTGGTGAGTAAGCACCTACATACTCAGGTATATATGTAGGTACTTATACAGCACTGTGCTTTGGCAGGTGGGAAGCCCCTGGGATTTCAAGGTGTGTGTGCGGGCTATAATAGAAACATGGTCCACGATACAGTTCTGCGTAAGCTGACACCCCAATAAATGCCCGAGTTGATACACCATGTTTCCATGTCAGATCAGCTGAGTTGGCGGGGGACACTGAACTATTTTCCTGTGGGCTACTATGTACAACACGGCACGGATAACAGCCATTTCGGCTTGAGGTCAGCATAACCCCAAGTTGAGCCACTATGCACCGCGTTGCTCCGGACTCGGACTACTTACAAGTATTACTGCTACTGGTACTTGCGATCAGACTCCACGGTTTGCCAGGCCCAATGTTGCTGTATCGAAGAGCGACCATAACTATATATATATATATATCTTTGCGAGAATGTAGTAGTGACTGACTCAGCAATTGCTTGGTCGCCGTTGTCGTCCCATCGAGGGGTGGCCTCTGATAAGCGCTGACACATACCACGGAAAAGGCGATCTTGTTACATCCCTCCTTTACTAAGAAAATGTGTCACATGGTCCTCCAGATTAGGAATAACAAGAAATACCGACTTGTACCCAATTGGTCTTTTCCCCTTCTTATTCGGCATGCTGGCGAAAGCATTGCTGCTCGGTTGCGGCACACATTGGTGCTGTCCACCCGAGACAAGCCAACCCCATCCGGTTACACGAAACGTGCAGCAGCAAGCTCTGGTAGACCGTACGACAGGACTGTCTATTACTCCTCACGAACCCGTTGCGGCCTGCTGCTTGCAGCTGCCTAATGATTGAATAAAATGGCAAATGCCCCCTTTCTCCCTTCCTCTCATTTGTGCTCACAATAGAAGCAGACCATGACTCCATTTCACCTGGATAATACTAGAAACAGACGCCTATTCCTGTTGTATCGCTAGTCGGGTTAAGGGTAACGACAGAAATCTATACGTTATCCCAGGATCATGTGCGATGGGGAAATAATCAACACATGCCTCTGGGCCCGATACCCATAATAGTCTGCTGCAAGACGGAACAAATCGGCGCCGGGGTGATTCAGAGTCTCAAGCCAGAGTACGACGGTGCGTTTTCTTGTGTTACCATCATGCGTCTACAAAAGAAGGGGGCGAGAGTCGTACCGTGGAAGAATCATGAGAGAAAAAGGAGCTACACACATACACACACACACCCTTACATGAGAACTGAGACCAACCGTTGCCCCTTTTTCTCCCTATACAGTAGTCCACTTCATCCTCGACGCCGAAAACGCGAGCCGCGAGATCGCCAGCGTTCTGCGCGGCGAAGCGCCTCCCACGCCGAGCAGCAGCTTGGGAAGCCGAAGATACGGCACGAGCGAAGCGCTGCAGCCAAGGGCGGTCGTGTTCGGCGGCGCCTGCGAGGACGGGCTTATCGAGACTATAGGCGAGGAGATATTGCTGACTAGCAGGATCGGCGGTTGCAAATCGACCACAGGAACGAAGGTACCGCTCCTCAAGGCGAACCAGGCGGCCGCGATGCCACCGCTGGGCCCGGAGTACGGGAGGAAGATCGTACAGCGAGTTAAGGCGTGCCTGCGGAGACTGGAGGAGGAAGGCAGGTTTGACGGGACGCATGGAGAGGTTTACCTATACTGAGAGAGATGGCGGGACCGTTTGAATACGGCGTATCAATATATTTGACGAGAGTGGTATATATGAACTTTTTAAACCCCTACAGAACAAAACCCCTATGCATGCACACAACAGAGAATTGTTTCTTTTGTTACACTCACATTGCCGCTCCCAATCCACCAGCATACACGCAGGCTATGCAATTAATGCCGCCTCGCCACCAAGATTTTACTCATATAGCTACACTCAAATGAAATTCTCATTGAAATCGATGCCCCACAGGTCGTTCAAATTCGTGCCGAGTAAGTCGAGATTGTAGTCAGGGTTGGGTCCGAAAACTTGGCTCGACTGGCTCGGATCAGCCATGGGCATGAGCCATCCAGGCATTGACGCGGACGAGAGAGTAGGCGTTGCCGCAACGGTAGTAGAGGCCATTCCCAGGGAAGAGCTCAGCGGGGACGCCCCGTAGATGGAAGAAGGCGTATTTGGCTAGATATTTCACGGATTAGTGTCATTCTATTTTTATTTATTTTCACGTGGATGGGGTTTGAAGTTTTAAGTGCCGTACCTTGGGCCCATTATAGGACTCTGGACCGCTGGGCGGCTGACTGGTATCTACCGTCTGGTAAGCCAGAAGCTTGTAGTGAAGGCTGATAAACCGTTCCGCCGATGACGCTTTAGCAGCATCCGGGGTTTTGATGCCCAAGTGTGTCTCCAACAATCCTATCCCGGCACACAGGGACGAATAACCCCAAGGGTCGTTGTTGCCGACCCGAAGTATTCGATCTTCTTTCATCGCCACGCACTTCTCCATGAGTCGGATTGTATCATTCGAATTCGCCACAATAAGCCCGAGTGATTCTGAAACGTTGACTATTAGCAAAAATGGTAGGCAATCAACTTAGACGAAGGTGATAGATAGGGGTATATAGGTTGGGGGCTTGTGGCCGTCTCCCGCACAATACTAACCTTTGGGTTGGAGAAGCGAAACGTGAGCCAAGTTCATTGCCGCATTCGACGCATCGTCTCGCAGGAAATATAATGCCCTCATCCCTTGCTGAAAGAGACGGTCATGCATGAGAACAAGGTCTCGGGCTGCATTATAGTAGAAATACTCAGCCACTTGGTACTTCGAGTTGAACTGGCGGAGCTTCAGAAAAGGTTGGTGCAGTGGAATGAGATACTGTCGCAGCTGTAAATGAAGCAACGTGTATCCGAGGATGGGCTGAGAAACGGCATCCGCGTCTTTCGTTAACTGGTCCAACGGAGGCAGCGAATCAATCTCTTGGAGAACCAAGTCGCGATACTTGGTGGCTTGGTCCCAGTCCCAATGCGGAGTAGGTCCAGACAGGACCTGACTAAGTTCCAGGCGTAGCTGTAAGCTTTGTCGGCTGATGTGCTGATAGGAGGCGAACGTGTACTTGTCTGCGGGACGTGATGCCGGGAGCGACTCTGAATCCTCATCGAAGGCACCGTCCTCTATATTTCGGGGTGCCCTGGCCTGGATGTCCAGCTGACTCAGCATGGTGGGGAGACCTTGCTCGAAGGAGGATTGGATGTCAAACTCCATCATGGTGGCCCAGAGGCGCCTCCTCATCTCACTGTAAAAGGGGGTGATTTTGGTGGAGACGGAGTCTGGGTCACGGTGAAGGCCAACCGAGATGCCGTTAGCCACCAAAGCAGCCGACGATGCCCACTGTCTCTTTTTCTTGATGACGTTGATTCTCCTGGCGACGTGCAGGAGACATATGATCTGATAGTGGATGAGTTTGCGGTGTTTCTGGCTTTGTTTATCTAGCCAAACATCACAAGCCTTGATCCACCTCTCCGCGGTCTGATACGAGCTCGACTTGACACCGACAAACTTGGCCGCATGCTCATCTAGAGAGTTTGATATCGATAGTATAGCGAGAACCAGAGCAGTGAAAGCAGCGTATCTTGGGGTAGTAGGGTCCCAGAAGCTGTTGTACTCGCGCCAAAAGGAGGGAATATGGAGAATTCGATGAAGTTGCTCGAAATGGTCCAAGTACTTGTTGACGAGCAGGTCGACTTCCGTCTTTGGGGGCAACAGAGCTTCGAGTGACGCATCGGGCTCCAAGAACCGCTTGTCACGGTCCTCCTTGCGCTTCACTCGATCTTTACTCTGTATGTTCAGTGGCCTTAACCACTGATTCGCTGTCTCCTTCATGAACGGCATCAATCCATCTACGAGGACATAACGTTAGCTTTGGTTCTTGAATACGCCATGTTCGGCCGGGGAAGGAAGACAACAACAGAAAATCCTTACGTAGTTGATAGAAAGAGGACCAGGAGTTGTGTGGACCGAAGTAACGCGCTTTGAACTGGTTACCCTTCACAAATTGGCATTCCAGACCGTCAGAGGGTTCGTTGGCACAACCAGGTGGCGCTTCGACCGCAGCCGCCGGGCTTCCCTTGAGCCCATCTCGCAACGTCGATGGGGAGGCTACAGTCGTGCCATCCAGCGATGTCTGCTTTGATAGGGCGTTCCGGAGTTGGGACACTTCGAGCTCGAGCCTTTTAATCCTGTCATGGTCCCGAGCAGCGTCTCTGAGGACAGAGGGCTCGATATCCCGACGGGGATGAGAGCTGTCGCCGGGGTGTAAAGACACAAGGCCATGGTCTGATAGAAGGGCCGAGGATGCTCTATCAGATACCGCACCATCTCCACGGGGGCGGGCCTCACTATACCAGATTGTCAGTTTATATAATCAACCATGATATTTTGAGTGGCTAAGTCAAGGGAACTCTCGTAACAGGTACGCGCTATAGCCAGTAAGCGATGTAGGATGACAGCATGCGCCACCAAAACGAAGTCGATGTGGTTGCTAAACTTCGTGAGCATGGCAAGGCGTCTTTGGTAGACCACCAATGCACAGTCCGACCTGGAGGGGGTTGTAGGAAACATATCGCCGAGCAAGTGCGACTTCGGCCGAGCACCTACACGAGCCTGGGCCATTTGTGTAGGTGCATGTATATATATAAACCCGACGAGCCGGGTAGCACAAGAAGGTTTCATGCAAGCAGTGGTTTATTGCAACACACACGCAGAAAGTTCCACTTACTAAGTACATCGTTCGGGGGTGCCCGACTTGACACAACGGTCGCAGGGAAGTTCTCTTGAGCAAGACAACTTGCGGCGGCGGCACTCTAGACACGACAGACGGACCCGCTGCCGTTTGCGCGGCGGGTGACCAGCAGCTGAATCATCATGAGAGTGCGAGCCCTCGTCGTTGTGATCGTCATCGTGTCTGCCCTCTTGGTGGAGCGGATGGGTGATCTTTTCCGGTGCTGCCGCCGTGGTGTCTGCCGTTGTGTCCACCATGGTGGTTACTGATGATGAGGTTGGTCTATCTCGGGCGGGTGGCCAACCCGGAGCAGCAGCACAACTAAACGAAGCTAGCCAAGATAGTTGATTCGGAGATCAGAGATTGATAAGATTACTCGAGCTGAGTTTACAATGGGCCGAGACACGGATGGGCGGTGATTCCACGGGGGGACCTTTGCTGACTTTGAAGGTATCCGGAGCAATAGGGAAAACTCACGCTCGGAGATGTCGGAAGTCCGAGCATGGGCGAAAATCCCGCGAGCTGACAAACCCAAGGATTCAACCAACACTACCGCTACCCGCCTACCAACGCACGCGTCAAATGGCATTTCGCAGTGACTCATTCGCTTACTCTGGTCAGGGTTTCTCGGAGTAAATGGAAACTGAGCCGAGTGCAGATGTTAAATAATTTGATGAATTGTTGGTTGTTGACTGTTGCGACTTTAATGCATCGCTCCTGCCATTGAAAATAGGATGGCTAACACCTACAGCGTGGATTGTTCTGCAATAAGACTTACGACCCAACAGAAGCGCAACATCGAATGACAGCAAATAGAAAGGGGGAAAGGTATGAGTGCTGGAAACCCAATCAGATCACCGCAGTATAGGTAGATTCGGGTAAAAATATATTTTTACGAGTATAGGTAGGCAAGTTAGTCGGGAAAGTTCCATGTATACTTGGATTGAATCTCTGGGTTTGGGAAGACAGCCTGGAGGTTAGCTGCCACAGCTTTGGCAACAAGGTTTACTGTTTCCTTGCAATGGAATGATGCTCTGGCCTATAGCGAGCCGCGTAGACACGGCTCGCGACCTGCCCCTGAGACCTGAATCGTGGCATTTCTCATCTGAAAACCCAAGAGCCTCCAAGCCCTGCTACTAGATTGTCTGTTGGTGCATATACGGCAGAACACCAGATGCGACAAGTCGGGCCATGCTTGTCCAGCGTTGTCTTCAGCGATGCCGAATAACTTTCTGTGCCTACTTCTTTTAGTGGGCTTCCTCGTCGGCCTAGCGCCCGCAAATAGTGCCATCGTCCCCGGGCGGGTCTTCGATAGGTTTATCAGCATCTGGCTCGAGAACCAGGTCAGTTCGCCCGCCGAGCCGCCGCCATTGCTCTCTCCCTCTCCTCTGTCTTGGAGTATTTCCTCATAATAACCGACCTCTGCAACCCGTCAATGTAGGACTTCGCGCAAGTGATCAAAGACCCCGACTTCGCCGTCCTGAAGCGCTACGGCATCCTGCAGACCCGCTACTATGCCAACACGCACCCCAGCCAGCCCAACTACCTCGCCTCCGTGGCCGGCGACTACTTCGGGCTGAACCACGACGAGAGCGTGCGCGTGCCCGACAATGTCTCGACCATCGTCGACGTCCTCGAGACGCGCGGCATCAGCTGGGCCGGCTACTACGAACACATGCCGGGACCCGGCTACCTGGCCGACTTCAGCCTCGATGCGAACGGTACATGGGACTACGTGAAGAAGCACAAGTAGGTTGAAGTCATTGCTCGACTATGAGAACGTTCCCGGTACTACATTGAGTGGTGAAACCAAGCCAACACGTTTGTACTGTAACGCTGACAGCCAACGGGGAATCCCCGCGAACAGCCATTTCGCCTCCTTCGACAGCATCAACAAGAACGGCACGTGCCTGGCGCAGCTCCGATCCTTCGAGGCCTTCAAGCGCGACCTCGCGGCGGGCACCGTCCCGCAATACGTCATGATGTCGCCGGACATGCGGAACGACGGCCACAACACGACGCTCGAGTACGCGACCAAGTGGGCGCACGAGTTCCTGCTCCCGCTGCTCGACGACAAGAACAGTCTCCGGAAAGAGCGCACGGTGATCCAGCTGACCTACGACGAGGCCGACAGCTACGACCAGCCGAACCGCATCGCCTCGCTGCTGCTGGGCACGGGCGTCCCGAAAAGCCTCGAGGGCACCGAGGACGCCACCTTCTACACGCACTACTCGGTGCTCGCGACGGCGCAGAGCAACTGGGACCTGCCGAACCTGGGCCGCTACGACGCGGCCGCCAACGTGTTCCAGTTTGTCGCCGACGCGACGGGCCACGCGAACCGGGACCCTGCCAACTTGGCGGCGCTGGACAACTCGTGGTCATACGCCGGCTTCCTCCACAACGAGACGGCGAGCCAGCTCCCCGTCCCGCCGCCCAACCTGAAGCTGGTCGGCGCCGGCGGCCAGGGCGTGCTGCCGATAGTGCAGAGTATCTGGAAGGGGCTCGCCGGAGAGAAGTCGCCGTACGACAGCAGTGGAAACGTCTACGACGGCAAGACCGTCCCAGTATACAGGCCACAGGAATAGAATCGCAAAGATAGATAGTTAGACTAGACAGCTTTTGTGCATACGATTGAACCAAAGCGTCTCCATAGCCACAGGGGGTTCATTTCGCACTACAATTTTAGATGTGTGTAGCTGAACAATAAGCAAAATGTCTATCTACGGCAGTGATACTAGTCGCCCACGTCTAGTATGCAATGCGGCCGAGGACCAACTTATCTCGTCATGAGATATGGATAATACTTGATTTGTACACGACGATACTCTGAACTCCACTCAAGCCCGATTTCATGTTCGCCTGGGTGACTATAATACGATGCAGTATATCTCTTTCGGAATCTTCTGTAAATGTAGCAGCGTGCAGAGAAAGAAAAAGAAAAAAACCGCTTATTGTGTTACATGCAACGAGCCGGTGATATAGACAGACGGGCACATGCATCACCCCTGCAGTCTTCGGGTTGAATGTCCCGTTGATAAACAGCGGCAAACTACGTGGAAGGGGTACTCAAGGGGTACTGGCCAGTTCGTGGCGCCCGGTTCGGTTTAACCCCTTATCATTTCTAATTGCTAGGTTTCATGGTGTGTGTATGTATGTGTGTGTCGACGAAATGCAGAACAAGACATGTAGACGAGGTATCTAGAAGAAAAACAAAAACAATCCGCAAATGTCGGCCGACGCCTTTCGGTACCATTAAAATAGAATCGCCACCACCAAGATGCAAAACATGTGATATATAACATCGGATTTCCAGACTTCGATGACCTGACTGGCCACCGAGCAGGCCCATATGCTGCGAATGGGAGATGCCACGCCACTCGCCCTCGATTTGGAAAGAAATACAAATGCTCAACGAAAGAGGCATGCCGTTTTTAGCGGGCAAAAGCTTTCACCTTTGACGTCCACTCACGTACCCGCTCAGTCCCATCAATTCTCTCCACGGCTTCAATCGCTTTCGAAATGTTGGCCATGGGGGTCCAATTCGGTTCGTAGGATCATGGAATCCCAGATAATGTACGGGGCACACTATGGGCTTGCAATCCCTATTCCATCAAGCATCGGGGCATGTCTGGTCTCGCATGCCTGTGCACTGGACGCAAAGACTGACGACCGAGTCAAAAAGACTATCCTCGTCTGGGGACTTCTCTGCCTCGTGAAACTGATTTAACCGGCACCCGACCCGGCAAGTCGGACTTTCTAGTTCTGGGTAATAATGATCCACTGTCATAGATTGGCACAAGGTTGCCCTGGCAAAGGGGGGAGGGCCACCCCGTTTTCGGCTCCGACCTCGCACAGCGGATCGCATTCGAAGGGTCGTGAAGAAGGGCCCAAGTCCACAACGTAAAGATGCCTGGCCTCTTGAACATATTTCGTTGCGTGTGATTGGCTAAGGGCTAAGGCTGGTACCTGACCCATCCTCCATTGGCGGTCAGATTAAAGTGATTGGTTTCGGTTGATTTGCCTTTGCTGGCTTGTGGTTCCAACCAGCGGATGAATTCGTGCAGCGAGTGGTCAATGGGCTCCTTTGTTGCGCTGTAGACACCAATAGGCCATTGCGACCGAACCTCACGAATCATTATGGCCATCCTGTCGTCCTCATCGTCGCAGCTCGCAACCTCGCGCTTCAATACATCCGAGAGCTCCGAGTCCTCGGGGCGCAGTGAGCCCAGGAGGAAATGGAAGACAGCTTCTGCTCCGTAGTAGTTCCGCCCTTGTTCCCATATGCCCTTGGCGCATAGAACCAGTGTCGAGATAAGGCTTTTCCGCTTTTCAGAGTCGAGATCCTTCTTATCTGCATCTCTCAAATCGCTCAACGTGCCGAATGCAAGCATCGGGAGAAACTGTAACAATGTGGTGTCGTAAGATTCGAAGCCATGACGAAGGTAGTAGATGCGCACGAGAGTCTCGAAGCAAGCCTTCGACTTGGCTACGATCAATTCCGGCGCAGGATGATTGCTCGCCGGTTCGATATGCGTATATGGTTCAAACAAGCCCACCAGGAGTATGTGGAAATGCATGCTGGTTCGGGATATTTGGATTAGAACAGGCTAGTGATTGAGAGGGCGAGCCGGATCAAACTCACTGAAGCTTCAAATGGCTTGGCAGAGCTATCCGATCAGGGGTCAGAGCCTCTGGAAGTCGCTGGTACCTGAGTTCGTTTAGTATGAGACCAACGAAGATGCACTATGTTACACAGGGAGTCGGCAGGACGTGCGAGCGCCGGATAGTTGCCAATTGACAGCGCGCACTTACCAGGTCTGCAGTTTACCATATGCGCCATAGGCGTCATTTAACGTTATGTAACTTGAGCTTTGTGGTTCTTTGAACGATTTCTGGGCAACTTCATTCATAATCTCGCGAAACTCTGAGATGGCCCTAAAGACGGCACCGTTGGAGATGCTTGTAGCCGTGTCGCTCCCCGGAAACTTGACTCGCACATCGCCATAGTAGTCCGGCTCGGCGTCAGGGTTCGGCAGTGGGCAGGTAGGTGGCTCATCCACCAATGGCGGCCTGAAATTATGATAACAGACTGCACTGTACGCCGATCTTAGTATCTATCAATTTCCAAAAAAAGCAGTGATGTTTTGCTTACGCTTGCCAGTTGAACAGACTCCAGGCCGTGGTACCAGCAACGATCTGCCACAAACGGCTCGACTCTCGGCTGTGAACAAAGAGATCAAGCTGTCGCGCCAAACTCAGAGATTTGAGTAAAAATGGCCATCCTAACTCGTCAATGCCATTTATGATGCAAACCGAATTGAGGATCGCAGCAGCCTGCACGGTCGTGATCTTGGGAGATCCCTGATCGAGCTCCAAGAGTCGTTTGGCCTCCGCCAGAAACCGATATCCCATATTATCAGGGTGCCAATAAGCAGCCCGAGACTTAAACTCGCTGTTTCCGTGCTATGGAAGGGTCAGCCATTCGCAACGGGACAAATAGTATATACGAAAAACCCACACCAGGCTGCTGCAAGCACTGCATTCACGAGAAGAGGCGAACAGAACCGGAGGTCCCCGCTCAGCAAATCATCAAGAAAGAGGTCCTTGTGGAAAAAGGGGTGAAACGGAAATTCGAAGATGAAGTATATTTTCAAGAGGCGGCGCAGAAGCAAGTTGTCGGGAGTCACAGCTGTCCACTTTGCAATATCGGCCGACTCGAGTTTGGGATCGGCCATCTCAGCCGTATGGTAGGGCACCAAGAACATCCTCTGTGATTCATCCGACATGATCGTCTCCAGATCGACGGCGGGCGATTGGCGTGGGGAGGGGTGGATTAGAGCCTTTTGATGTAGTGTTGACCCCAAGTACGGGTTGGACCAGGTGTCGCCGTCCAGATCGGGTGGCATTTCTCGTATGTATGGGAACTCATATCGAAATCGATCCGGGGCTCGGAGGCGGAGTTGGAGGAGAAGGTCGCCGGCTTGCATGGTTTTCACGATCGCTGCAACATCGTCGCCGGCTCGAATCCGTCGAAGAACTATGTCCGCGTCGGGTCCCTGTCGACTCCTGAGGATCGTGTAGAGATCCTCGTAGGCCTCGCATTTTGCCTGGAGGTCAGTCAATCGGCGCTTTTGCGCGGTGAGGTGGGTTTCCGTCGGGAGGGTTTTGTATTCGCAGGGAGTCTGTCGTTCAACACAGATAGCACACCGCGGTCGCTCAGCGGTACACTAAGTAGTGGACAGTCAGTCGCGCATACAGAAGAAAACGACCGATCCGTGTGGAAGATGGGCAGAACAACCTTGGACTTTCTGCGGCGGCAGGCCTCGCAGGCGGCTTTGCTTGCAGTTCGCTTAGGCACCTGGGGAGTAGGCGACGAGTCGGAGCTATTTTGTTGTCCACGGCCGGCGGGCAGCAATGGGCGCAGCGAACGCGACATGACCTGCAAGTGGCAGCTTCTCAGGTGTGCTGCTCACGATGCCCAGGCGACACAACCGGGATTGGCAATCCTACACCCAGTGCGAACCCGAAACGAACAATCCTCCCGGCGCTTGAACCGCACGATAGATTATGTTAATCGCCCAGAACCCTGCGAGCGAGGAAATAGTGAGGCTGGTGCAAGTGGCGGTTGTGGCGTGTAGAACGGTGGGGACCATGCCGCTTTCAAGTTTCCCATCAGTCTGCCTCGGACGAAGGGCAAGTGTCATGGTATGGTCGGTGGTCGAGGGAAACGAGGGTGCCAATCGCCTGGGATCAAAATGCATATGGGTTAGTTTTGGGCCAAGTCACGAGACAAGCCGTGCCCGCCCCGTTGTTTGAATGGCCGAATGGACGGAGTGAGAAAGGTGCGAGAGAGGGCTGACGTGAAGCGCGTGGATGGAGCGTTGTAGACGGTCGAGCTGGTGTTCGTTGCGTGGTATTCCAGTGCCGGGTGCCCTGTGCAATCGGCGGGTTTGGGGGCAGAATGCTAGTGAGTGTCGGTGTGTTAAGGCAGTAGTGTATCGCCAATGCTGATGCTGCCCTCTATGCCTCGCCCAATCTGATGCTGATTAGGCTGATCTTGGTAGGTACACACCAGCTTCATCTCCAGTTGTTGAGCCTCGCGGCCAAACCCAGGTCAATGGAACAAGACCTTTTCCGGTAGCTCAAACCAATGGACAGCGGAGCGGATGCCGGACGTATCCGGAACAGGTCACCCCTCCTGGGGGTTGCATGTAAGCGCCCCTGGTCGTGGGGACAGTAGATTTAGCACAAACGGCGGAGAGGTGCTACTGACTGACGGGGGCAGGAAGCTTGTAGCCATGTTGCCTTGCCAGCCCAGCAGCGAGACGAGCGTCGGCTCCAGCGAAGCAAAACCGGCAGGCGGCCATGGGCACAGGTTTGGGCTCCTGCAAAAACGGCAGCGTGAGTATGGAGATGGGTGAGAAAGGAAATGAAAGAGAGGTAAGTCGAGACTCGGTGCGAGCGAGGAGAGTTTGGGCGTTCTTGAAGCTGGTCTCTTGTCTTGACCTGTTCCAGCGGGAAACCCACTAGGTTAGCCAGAATCGGCCTGGCCACCACCCACCACGCAATTTTCCTCAGGTCAACGGCCAGAACGGCGCTATTGCGACGCCACTGATCAATAGGGACTAGGCATGGACGCACGCTTTGCGTAACAATGCGAGTATCGTCTCGTCCGTTCATTGTTGCCCTCCTTGTAAGTTGTTGCATGATTTTGAATTTCTCCTCTTACCGAGCTGGCCTGTAAAAAACCACCCTACCAAACTCAATTAGCTCTATCCCTGGAATCGACGTCGCTTAAGCCCTTTCGATCCTCACCGCGGTCTGGGGTGGGTGGACTGGGGAAAGATAAGCAACTCACCGAGCGGCTAGCATCTGCCTAGGTAGCATCTGCCTAGGTAGCATCTGGCTGGCTGGCTGGCTGCTGCTGCTGCTGCTGCAGATTGGTCCCCGCGCTCCAAAAACTGCGATTAGCCAACCAAGACAAGGACACAAGTCAACACATCAGCCAGCAAGATGTGTTTCGACTTGGCCCTTGATCCATTCCCGCATTCGAATTTCGCATGCACAACACTTGTTAGGCATCGGAGGAAAGAGGCCAAGGGGACAAAAAAAGGTATTCCGCCGTTACCGTCGCCGTGCACGGTTTTGGTTTCGCAACTTATCTTATACGGGCCATCTAGGGCAAATGGCGTGGTGACGAAGTCCGGGTAAGAAAATGTATGTTTGCTTTGTTAGCATCCCATCAGCCCGCGAAGGCCTCCATCTCTTGGACGTTGACTTCGAGACCTATGATATGGCTTGTAGTGTAATCTTCGGAGAGGACTTTGCTCTCTCCTGCCTGCACCAAGCAATGGTCCCGGCTGCAGGTTTGCTTGTACTACCTCACCTATATGTGTACTGCAAGGGAGGCCCGGCCATACCGCTGAGTAATGGTGATGCGTTATGTCTGCGAATGTTGATGAATGCAAGCGTACAAAGGTTTAAGATCACTTGATCCATTACTACTCGTCGAAAGCCCGGTAGTTGTAATTGGGTTTCTCGGCGTCTGGGTATTGTCCAAATGGGGGACCCTTTGGTCGATACGGTCGAGGTCTAGGAACGGGTAAGATCGATATGAGGTTTCCGGTAGCTAGCTAATCGCAGTTTGGTCTTCGGTATCGGTTCGGCTGCACACTGGTTCATCTTCCGCAAGCGCAGAGGAGTAGCCGTCTCCTGGTTTGACGTTCGAAAGGGACATTCGAAGTGCATATTGGCATGGATGGTCCCGTGTCAAGGAATTTCGAAGGGTGCTTAACAGTGCCGCCACTCGTCAACGTGATGGAACATGATGGTAGCTTTGTTCCAAGGGTGGTTCTTGTTGAAGATCGACTCGGGGTTGGGTTGTTCGTGTAGGTGACGAGTTTCGAGCCAGCGTATTGCGATCGAGTATAGCGTTGAGACTGTACAAACAAGCAGTCCGCTCCCATGCCGGATATTTTGGAGGAAAGAGCCCAGATAGTGGCTAGAAAGGCAGAGGTCGAGGGACATGGACGATGTCGGAATAGGGTTGGGTTTTGTGCGTGCAGAAGAGAGGCGGGCGGACACAACCAGCCTTACAAAGGACGAAATGAACCTTCTTTTGATAGCGGAGGCGTCTCCGGCTCCGCTGGTTGCCTGCCCATCGGTCCTGCAAAACTCCTGCAAAACTCTCGCTTGTACACACACGCGCGCTGTAAGTCTTCGGGACCTCGTTCCGCTTCGGCTGATCCACCAGTAATGTCGCATGCATAGCAACTGGGGGGTTGCCGCTACAGGGAGAAATTGCATACAGCAATCTATCGATACTTTTTGGGATCGCGGTCTCTTGATTGGTGCGTTTCCAGCTTAGGGGGTTCTGATTCGTGTGAACTGCAACCTGCACCAACCTTGAGTCGATGGACGTGAGGGCGAGACGCCCACGACTTCAGCTGCATTGGAGTTCCTATTTGCATGGCTTCGCGGTCCTTATCAGCCAAATAATAAGCCTATATATAACACAGCAGAGCACCCAACTCGCTTGGAGCTGAATATTCTGATTGGACAACCAAAGTCGGGTTGCGTCCGCCCAGACTTCGCCAATCAAAGACACTCTTTGCCGCAGGTACCGCTGCTCCAAGACATTGTAGAAGCAAACGACTTGAAGTTGACCCAGTACAGAAGAGTACCTTTGAAGGTTACACAACTGATTCTGCCGTCGAATAGGTACGTTCCTAACACGCCCTGGCACCGAAGGAGTCCAAGGCTAGGGTTGAATCCAATCCTCGAAGTTATTGTATTCTTTGTGAGTTTGAGTCCTTTAAAATAACATACTACCGTCATTCTCATTTGCACCGAAGCCAAACTTGACTCAGTTAAAAGGGTCTCAGAGAGTAGCCCATCGCGGAGAGTCGAAAAGGGATTTGTACTAGTGAGCATGGAATTTTCGGTGATAATACTTAGTAGTCGAATATGGTTGAAGGACCCACGGAGGGCGCAAATCTCTGACCCTCTTTGAAATACCGGCATCACGGGTAGGAATGGCGCTATTGTGGTCTTCTCCTGGCGATTGAGTCAGGCTAGCATGCGTTTTTGCCCCAACATGTGTCATTCAGTGGCTGGTTGCCCACGTGTCTGGGCGGAATATCAGCAGGAGATGCACTTACACAGACGCTTGAGCATATCGCTCTCGACTTGTTTGATATGGTTCCCTACATGCATAGCCACCTCGCACCTAGCAAGAACGACCGTTTCCAGTGCTGTTTCTCTGCACGGCGCCCATGCCCAGGTCTTCTATAGTGGCAGTGGCAAGTTCCGCCGGTGACCGTACACCCCCGGCTATTCCTCGCCGTATAGTGCTAGGCTAAACTCTAACACAGTTAGCATTGGTACATGTATGGCAGCACAGTACAGTATCGAGCCGGAAATGCCACAAAGGTTTTCATGTGGGGTCCTGGCACTGGGGTCTTACGATGGTTTGATGGAGCCATGAAACCAGGGAGGTGGGATACGGCCAAGAGAGGAGAGTGACCATCTCAAGATCCATGGAAAGTCCTCGGCCGGGTCTGGCCAAGACCGACCCGGGCCAAGTTGGCATGGGGCGCATCCAAATCCCGATGCGCAAGACTGTCAGTTCCTTCTTGATCCATAAACCTCCGGTACCCAAGACAAAAAGACCCGAAAGGGGCTTGTGTAAGTCCGGCCTTTAGGAGGGCAGATGGCCCCCATGAGTCCACGGGCGTGGCTTAGCAATAAGGTTCCGGCCGTCGAGAATTTTCGGGGCATCTTTTCAGGCCAGTGTCGAGTCGATCCGTGATTATCGGGTTTGGACGAGTATATGCATGTAGATAGTATAGGAGGATCCGCCGAGGACTAGCTTGGGCGCGGAGTGGGGACCCGACATGTCATCCCTAGTGCATCTCGCACTCAATCTATCAGCACAGATCCATTGGCCTGCGCTTTCCCCTTTGCAGCCGTGCCTCCCAAAACGGTGGGAGCCCTGAGCCTCTTGCCCAGCGGATCAAAATTAGGCAATCCGCCTGCCGCTCAGCACACCGGCGAGTTTTTCTTCCTAGGAGAAGACCGGATTTCGAGGGGGCATTTCGCGGTCGCGAGATTCCTAGCTCGTTGCGACGATCCGTCTAGGGCCTGTTTTGCATGGCCATCTCATACTCATACCATAAACACCATATGACATGACATGTCAATCTACCTACAAGGTCGCACGGGCGCCTGTGCGGTGCGGTTACCTACCTGCATTCGACTGAACAACATGCCAGCGCGAGTGCGAGGCGTGCGAGGCGAGTGAGGCGAGCGAGGCGACGATTGACCTCGCCTCGGTAGGTATTACTATCACGCACTACTTAATAATGCACATAGTGCAGCCGAAATGGTTAATTCCCCGACAATGTTGGTTGCCAACTGCCGCCGCCCCGCACGCCGCATCCACACCTGCAGCATCTACAAGAGAGCTTGTACCCGAGCACCTCGGCAAGTGTACCTATGATTTGCAGACGGGGTTCGCGGCCGCCGCGGGAGGGCTTGTGGCCAGAATTGTGGCCTTGTGGCGTGCAGTCCAGGTCGTATGGGGAGGTTGCCTCGTCAATCAATCGGAGAGGGGTACTCCGTAGGGGGTCGTATGTACTATTGATTGATGTTGTACCTTTGTCGCCGTCAGCTCCGCGTCTCGCACTACGACCAAATCGGACAATGCCTCGGTCCATGCTGATGCTGCGTGACCACTGGCCAGTGTTCCCCGCGCTTTGCTGTTGCAACGCAACGGCCATCATCACGCAGATTCATGGGGTAGCGGCCGGCGGGTCAAAAACCATCTAAATCAATACCTGCGCAGCTAGATACTTTAGCCTCACTTACCCCCGGATTTCGACGCGGAATCGATATCAACCAAGACACTTTCCACTCCACTGCCAACGCGCCCATCTACAGTAATTTGTTTCAAGCCCAGCGCCAAGTTAAGTAAGTGAGTGAGTGATTGTTTGTTTGTCAGAATCAGCTTGGCCGTCAAGATGCCGTCCAAACAGAAAGCCCCCGTCTACGTCCTGGGCGTGGGCATGACCAAATTCATCAAGCCCCGCGGCAAGGTCGACTACACCGAACTGGGCTTCGAAGCTGGCGTCAAAGCCATGCTAGATGCCCAGATCAACTACGACGATGTCGAGCAGGGCATTGCCTGCTACTGCTACGGTGACTCGACCTGCGGCCAGCGAGTCTTCTACCAGTTCGGCATGACCCAGATTCCCATCGTCAACGTCAACAACAATTGCTCGACCGGCTCGACCGGCCTTGCCATGGCCAGAACCACCATTGCCTATGGCGGGGCCGACTGCATCCTGGTCGTGGGCTTTGAGAAGATGATGCGCGGCAGTCTCCAGAGCTTCTTCAACGACAGAGAGAACCCCACCGGCACGAGCGGCATGATGATGGCCGAGACCAGAGGCGTCACCAATGCCCCCGGCGCAGCCCAGATGTTCGGCAATGCGGGGCGAGAATACATGGAGAAGTAAGTTGGCCCTCCCCCGTTGTGTGGAAGGAACCGTGGCCCCTAACACAACACCGCCGCAGGTATGGCGCTAAGCTGGAGGACTTCGCCGAGATTGGCCGCATCAACCACCTGCACTCTGGCAAGAACCCTTACTCGCAGTTTCAAGACGTCTACACACATGAGCAGATCATGAAGGCGCCCATGATCCACGAGCCTCTTACTAAGCTGCAGTGCTGCCCTACCTCTGATGGCGGCGCCGCGGCTGTCCTGGTCTCGCAGGAGTTCCTCGATGCCAGGCCACACCTGAAGGACCGCGCAATCCTCATTGCTGGCCAATGCCTTGCAACGGATGCCCCGAGCCTGTTTTCGAAGAGCTCGATTGATTTGATGGGGTTTGAGATGTCCAAGTACGCAGCGAAGACGGCTATGGCCGAGGCAGGTATCGCTCCCGGTGATGTTCAGGTCTGCGAGCTCCATGACTGTTTCTCTGCGAATGAGATGATCACCATTGATGCGCTCGGTCTCTGCGAGAAGGGCAAGGCCCACGAAATGGTACGGAAGGGCGACATCACCTATGGCGGCAAGATGGTCATCAACCCCTCTGGTGGCCTGATCTCGAAGGGCCACCCTCTCGGCGCTACCGGCATTGCGCAATGCGCCGAGCTAGTCTGGCATCTTAGGGGATGGGCGAACAACCGGGACTTCCCCCACACCAAATACGCGCTGCAACATAACTTGGGTCTGGGAGGAGCCGTCGTCGTAACTGTTTATTCCCGACCAGACCGGAGTGAGGTGCCGAAGCTGGACTCTGCCACGATCGGTACGATCAACAAACTGGGCTACAACCCAGCTATCGAAGCCAAAGGCTTCACCGCAGCCCAGGCAGCAGCCGTTCGCAGCAAGAGCAAGTCCAGTGCCTGGGCATTGCAAGACACCCTGAAGAAGGTTGAGGCCAGGTTCTAGAGGAGTGGTGCGACGACTATCAAAGTATGTATGTATGTGTGTAATTTATGTTTTTTCGCTTACCTGCAGCATCAATGTTAGCAATGCATTCCTTTCACTGGGCGATCTATGTGTACCTGCGTAGTCCCAGTCCCGTCCCCCTGTGCATCACGACATCCAGAGCGCGACTCAGTTGAATGGCGCCTATTGTCTGGTGACGATTTCAGACACGAGATGAGACGGCCAGGTCTTTTGTGGAGATAGTTTGCTGGGTTTTCCTTTAATAGACCGTTCTAGGCGTCGATCAAACGTCGACAGTTCTTGCTCGCCCAAAGCGAAGCACCACTGCACCAGGGCATTGCCATTTCATGCGCTCAAACTCTAGATCAGGCAATCCAGGCATTGTGCCTGTAGCTACGTCAGCATAATGCCGTTTCCCCACACACGAGTCTCGGGTCAATTGTCGAATTTGGCATTGTTCGTCCGCCCGAGCCCGAGATGGTTTGACTGTTAGATGGAGAATAGTGCTTGTCTCAACGATCAGCGGTCTGTCGAATATTACTCGTGCGTATAACACTCGTACGGACTGGTTATACCCGTACACCAGAAACCGGCAGTTGGCGATGATTCTCGAGAACAGCCCAGCCGCCCCCTTAAGCCGGATGGGATATGTGCATCCTCCAGGGGCCACCCCTGCCAAAGCGTCACTTCTGCCGAAACCTTAAAATGGTTGCAACACCAGCAGACCAGGGGCCAGATACAGCAATCGCAGACGACAAAGAAGCATCAGTGACAAATGCGACCCCACGGCACGGCACCGCCCCCTTGGGTCCTCTCTCTGCCTTGGGTCATCGTCTGTGAGGCCTCAATCGATTCGAGGCATGTTTCTTATCGCCAACTCCCTGACAATAGAAAGGCCTCGGGTGTCCACAGTATCCGTCATGGTGGGATGTCGGAACTGCTTAAGTGATCCAACGCAGCCCAACCTGGCATGTGTGCATCAAGGCCATGTCTGCCCTGCCTCAAACTAGAAAGCATTGCCCTACCCATCTGGTCCGGGAAAGGTGCAATCTCTCGTGGCTTGGCGAGATCAAAAAGAAGCACCCGCGCCCAGAAATTCAAGACTATCAGAAAAATACTCTTCCGGGGCTTAACGACCTGAACCGATCCCTACCCGTGACTGCGACTTGTTTCTAGGCGATTCCGAGCCAAGCTGTTCATACACAAGTGGTAGTTGCTGCCGTCTTGCAAAAAGTCTATCTCGGGAAAGGGTCAACGAAACGCGGATTATATAGAATCGTGATTGTCAGCTTTTTCTTTTCTTCCCTCTTCCAACTTCTGCCATCTCGCCAGGGGGTGTTTCGGTCCCATACACACTAGAAACAAGAACGAAGATCGCCGTATAAACAAGATCGGCGACCCTGAAAGCAAAGGTGCTGGCTGCCGTCCACACACACACACACACATGCTTGTATACTCAGGCACACCATAGCCCGACACGGCACGTGAATAATCCGGTGCCATCAGCACGACTGACTAGCTTATTATTGACGGCCCCCGATTCTAACCTCCTACCCTCACCCCCGAGCTCGCATTCCGTGTGGTCAACTACTGTCGTTCATGTCACCATCATCACCATGTCGGACACCATCCCGGACGAAGACAGCCTGCCATCAACCACGCCGGATCAAGGAAAGATCCTTCTGGCGGTGTCAATATTGACCAATGTCGTCGCATTATGGACGTGTGTCATGAGGATATTCGTCAGTCGGGCAGACAAGCGAGAAATACACTGGGCCGACCGGTTCGTCGGCTTGGCTATGGTGAGAACTACTCCCTATCTCGCACACACACAAACCCCCTTGCTCACTCACTTACTCTTTCTTACACAACCGTTCAAGGAGACATGGTATCCGCCCCATCCTCGTCGCCGCTTACCATGTACATGTTGTCTGCCTACCTATCTACGATTCTCGGCTGACCATGATGCTCCTCTCCCGCTTCCCTAGGCGTTGGGAAGCGTCAGTAACCTCTTCATAATAGTAGAGACGGTAAACTGGGACAAGCCGCAAGCGGCCTTGGAGGCCGACTTCTTTGCGCACCCGTGGCTGATACTCGGCGCCACTTCCGCCAAAGCGGCGATATGCTTCTCGCTGGTGCCGCTCCTCCAAGTAGACATCTGGAGGCGCGTGCTCGAGATCCAGATCCTGGTCATTGGTTTGGTGAACTTCGCCTTCATCGCTGCCAGCCTGTTCCAATGCCAGCCCATGTCGAGCTTCTGGACCCCGGGCACCGATGGGCAGTGTTGGGCGTTACATACCCGGCATAGTCTCGAATACGTCCAAGGCAGTGAGTCGGCAGCCCGCCCTTACGCATTGAATTTCCTTTTTTGATCACCTGAACTGACCTCGCCATGACGATAGTCTTCGATTTGTTCTCGCAGTTCTACATGGCCTTCATCGTATTGATCGTGGTGCACCAGAACTCGGCCACGGCGCGGCGCGGGCTGAAATGGGGCTTCTGCTTTCTCTCGGTGGCGAACTTGATGTAAGTCATGAGGCAAACGCGCCAGCGCCAAGCTTTGCGGGACTATGGCTGATACTGATAATTGCGTTAGCATCGCCGTGACAATAATGGTCAAGATGTATTTCATCTCCCTCACCACTAGCAGGGACAGGTACCTGCCTCAGCCAGTCGGTACAATCCTCACAGTGTAAGTTGCCCAATACTTGAGAAGTGGCACATCATCCTCCCTCCCTACCCAACAATGCCTCTGTTCTGTACATGCAATGCGACTCGAGTATACTGATACCTAGGACAATAGTCTCGTTCTGAACTTTCTGATCATGGCCGCAAACATCCTCCCCATCACCACGTTTTTCCTCAAGGACGGACGGACCCTGCTCCAGATGCTCCGAGAGCCGCGGCCGGCCACGAGACAGCAGCGACACCACGCGGAGAGCGGGTTCTTGGTCCATTTTGACGCGGGGTCGATGATGTCGAAGGGGGACGGCCCGATGAGGTCGAACCTCAGCCGGGTCAGCTCGCTGCGAAGACGGAGCAGCGGATCTACATTTTATGTCCAGACAGCCAGTCCGCAGGGAGCTCGGGGCCAACAGGGGCACGTTGAAATCGATAGTCAGCCGAGACACGTGGAACTGGACGGGTTCGAGCACGTGGAACTGGATACGGGCTCCGGGACGGTGATATGCAAGGTCATGCCGGGAGAGACGTTGCTGTTATCGCCCCGAGGTAGAGACAGATAGCAGCTGGCTTCCAATATATATCCATGGACATATGTGCTTCCTTCTTCTATTCTTCGTTCTCTTGATACGATATGTTGTATAATGCATAACATGTAGGCAAGGGGCTGATGTACATATACGAGGTACATGATGCAAGGTATAGTCGGACATCCGACATGCATTAGCGCTCGGGTTGGATACTTACCTAAGTATGTGTACCCCGCCATTTCCAGGGACTCGAGGGAAACTCCGGGGAAGTGCAGGTTGCCCAGCCGCTGCAACTTCTCCCTCACCCTTCACTTGATGTTACTACTCCACCAACTCTCACTGTAACGTTCCCACCAAGTCACCTCCCCCTGGCTACTTCATCCAGTAATATTACGACCTCGCTATTTGCCTGCATCCCCCGTATCACTAATACATATACCGCATTGGATTTCTTCCTCTTCACGAATACTAATCTTGGCTTGTTGGATAAGTGAGAGACGGTGGCGTGCATCGCTGGGCGTGCCGGTTAAATTCGGCTAGGATTGCCGGGGGGACTGCACTGCACTGCACGGCACGGCATGTCCGCTGATTCGATAAGAAGGGAGCAGAGGATAATCAGGATAAGTAACTGCCTACCCGACCGACCATGGAGGCAGGAGCCGACGACGATCAGCATGTCTCCGTTGTCGCGTGTCGTCGCCAATTGTCAGTCCGCCCTTGTCTCTCCGCTTCTTGTTGCTGTCCCTTGTGTTTGCATATATTAGCGCAAACAACGTATTGAGTTCAGGGTTTCTGTAGTTCAGCAGTACCACGAGTGCTGCCGGGGAAGAAGGCGACCAGGATTCAACAACAAACCTGATAACGTCTGCTGCTGCTACCGCCCCCGTCGCGATGAATACCGTCGACACGGCAGATGATCCCAAGCGCGGCGGCGCCACCACCAGCGCCGACCATGTCGTCCTCACCGAGGCCATCCAGCACGAGCATAGTCTCGCCTTCTGGCAGGCCGTCAAGCTCTACCCGGCCGCGGTCGGCTGGTCCATGTTCGTCTCCATCGGCGTCATCATGCTCGCCTTTGATCCGCAGCTCCTGGGCAACTTGTATGCGACACCGCAATTTGCCGCCGACTTTGGCTACGAGTATGAGGGGAAGTAAGTATATATACCACCTCAGCCCTTGTCTAGACTAGACTAACAGTATCACGCATGTTTGTTTGTCCAGTACATCATCAGTAAGTGATTACAGCCATCTATATAACCCAGCCCAAAGCAAATGCAACTTGAAGTACTCAATGGAAACCCAAAAGGCGCTCCCTGGCAAACGGGCCTGTCCATGGGCAACCCCATCGGCCAAGTAATCGGCGCCCTCATCTCCGCCTATCCCATGGATCTCTTCGGCCGCAAGCGCACCTTCGGCGTCTGCGTCGTCCTCACGGGCGGACTCGTCTTCATCCAGTTCTTCGCGCGCTCGCTGCCTGTGCTCCTCGCGGGCGAGCTCCTCGGCGGCCTCGTGCTGGGCTGCTACGTCGTCATCGCGCCCGCCTACGCGTCCGAGGTCTGCCCCTTGGCCCTGCGCGGCGTCCTGACCAGCTACACCAACCTGTGCTTCGTCATGGGCCAGCTGCTCGCCAACGGCGTCACCGCCGGCACCTCCCAGCTCACCGACCACTGGGCTTATAGCATACCCTTTGCGCTGCAGTGGTTCTGGGTCGCCATCATCATCCCGGGAATGTTCTTCATCCCCGAGAGCCCCTGGTGGCTGGTACGCCGGGGGCGTTTCGCCGAGGCTGAGCACGCCCTCCGGCGGCTATCCTCCAAGCAGGTCGATGTCGCGGCCACATTGGCTGTCATTACCGAGACAGACCGCCTCGAGCAGGAGATTGAGGCGGGGAGCACTTACTGGGATTGCTTTAAGAGCGTGAATATACGCCGAACGGAGATCTCGGTTGGTGTTTACAGTATACAAGTACTTTCTGGTATGTCTCTATGGAGCCTATGAGACCAAGTGACGATTGCTCACCTACTATATAGGTATCTATCTCATCAACTATGGGACCTATTTCTTCAAGCTGGTCAGTAGTGATGTAACTTCCCGAAGCCGCTACCTCCTTGGATTACCCCCCTTTCTCGCATTTAGCCAAACCCCTAACAGCACTCAATTTGTCGACTCTGGCAACTCGGGCTAATATAGACATGTGAAGGCTGGCCTTCCGACTGACAAAGCGTTTGACATGGGCATTGGTTTCTTAGGTGAGTCAAACTTTACAAGTAACTCTACGTAACTGCGGATGTAAAAATGCTGACCCGCATCCCCCCGGGACCAAAAGCCGTCGGCTTCGTCGCCACCATAATCTCCTGGTACCTCCTCACCATCTTCGGCCGGCGCCCCATCTACCTCCACGGCCTCTCGGCCCTCGTGGTCCTGCAGCTGCTCATCGGCATCCTCGACTGCATCCCCGGCCGCCCCGCCGGCGTGGCCTGGGCCGAGTCCTCGCTCATGCTCATCTGGAACTTCGCCTACGACCTCTCGGTCGGCCCCGTCTGCTTCACCATCCTCGGCGAGTGCTCCGCCACCCGCGTCCGGTCCAAGACCATCGCCGTGGCCACGGCGGCGCAGGCGCTCGTCGGCATCGCCATGACGGTCGCCATTCCGTACATGATCAATCCCGACGAGGCCAACATGCAAGGAAAGCTGGGCTTTTTCTTCGGTGGCCTCGCTGCCCTCTGCTATGTCTGGGCTTTCTTTCGTGTGCCCGAGGTAAGTAATATATCCCCGTTCCAAGTCTCTCCTGTACTGCGTGATACTGGCCCTGACTTGCATATCCCCAGACTGCTGGACGAACGTACGAAGAACTCGATATACTCTTCGCACAAAAGGTGCCCGCGAGGAAGTTCAAGACTCATCGGGTGGACATAACAGATCCTGGGCACTAGGGCGGATGCATACATGTATCTAAAAGTAGATATATAAGATCTAAGGATCAGCAGATACCGACAAAAAGAGATGGTGTGTGGGGTAGAATATTGTTGATCCTGCCCTGCCATGTTGGACCAGAAGTTCAACGGATAAGCGAACGTGGTATTATTCATTAAATAGGGTACACACATATTGAATGTGTATATGGATGTGCTATATATATATGGCTTTCGTAGCCGGGTCTTAATGATTAAAGAAGCCCCAGGGGATGAGCAATCATCACCACCCCTATTTCTAACCTAGGTCAACCATCATTGACAGCTAGTAACTCAATCACCCCAGCCAACGCCCCAGCTGACGAGGTCAGATCGTGCCGTTTTGTAACAGCGGTTGCCAGAACTCCATATCCCACATTGCAAAATCATCGGGTATCTGAAGCCGGAGAAAAGTCAGCAAACAGGCACACCACCACAGCCTAGCTTCCAGGGATCAACAAGGGGCTCGGTTCCAGCGACTCACCACGTTAGGAAGCTCATCGGACATTACGAAAGGTTGCACAGGGTTCACGTAGCCTGGAGGCGTCTGTATAGCTACCAAGGATAAGGGCGTCTGTAAGACAGTCCATATTCCCCGCTGGTCAGCTATCATGAAATAACTCTTACAACCCAGAAATTAAAACAGTATTTGCGTGCAGTACGAACTTGAGATGGAACCAGAAATGGACAAAGGAAGGGAATCTTCACTTACAGGGAGCGAGGCAATGGCCTCATGGCTTGTCTGCATGGACTGCAAGCCCGTGTCGATAATGACCTGGAGGCCATCAAGAGCCCTCTTCTGCACCTCATTGACGGTGCCACCGCGGCAGACGCTCAGTACCACTGTCAGGGTAACGAGATCTTTGAGGTCGGTGCCGATCTCGCGGATGCGCCGGGTCTGGGAGTTGAAGGCGTTCTCCACCACGCGGATGAGCCGTGGCAGCGCGAGCGCGATGGAGCTCTCCGAGGCAATCAGACATGCCTCCTCAATCGTCTCGGGCTGCGTCCGTGTCGGGTTCCAGACCCCCGGATGGAGCGTTGCTGCGGCGCTGCTTCTGGCATGGCTACCATACTTGCCGTTGTTGGCGGCGATGATGTGCCTGATGTAGTAGCAGACACTGAGCGCAGCTTGCAGTATGTCTTGCCGGAAGACGAGGTTATGACTATGCCAGAGCTGCGTGTAGCTTTCAGAGCTTGGATCCAGATCGTCTAGGTAGGTGAGGAAGGCCACCGAGGATCGGAGATAAGCGGCCAAGATTTGCTGAGGCACGTCGGGGGTGCTCAATGCGAAAGGCCGGTACAGGTTCAGCAGTGCGCGGCGACAGTGCATGTCCAACACCGTCCGGATCGCCCATTGCTTGTTCCTCTCCTCGGGAGTGGCGGGAAGCGTCTGAGGCGCCACTGTGCGGATGTCATCCAAGGCGCGCTCCAGTGCTGTGCCGGTCTCGATTACTTGCTGGTAGTCGGTCAGGCTGTCAATGCGGTTGATGAGATCCACCACCTTGAAACGATATCGTATTGTACTCGAGGCGTACACCTGGATTTGCGAATCGGTCATGTGGTCGATCGGCCTCGACTCCGGGAGTTCTTGCATTTCTAGATAGACCTCATCGTCGTTCAAATTCCGCGGCGGTCGGCACGTAAAATCGCCATCACGGACACAAACCGGCAAGTTGCATTGCGTCGACATCTGGACGTCTAATTCCAAGATGGTGTACCACAGCTTCCTCCTTTGCTCAGCCCAGTATGGAGAGATCTTGAGAGGAAACTCGGATGCGTCCCGATGGAGTCCCATGGTCATGGCCATCCGCACAATCAGACCCAGGTGAGTCCATGTCTCCTGGTTCTTGGGGTTGATCATACGTTGTGCCAGCAAGAGCAGGACCTCGGCTTGAAGCGTGCCGAAATCCACCAACTGTTTGCCCCTGAGACCGTCCAGCCACCCCCTCACCAGGCTACAAGCTGTAGGTATATGAACGCCGTCTCGATCGGGCTGCAGACCTTTTCCCAGGCCGAAGAACCTGTAGCCTATGCAGAGTATCGAGAGAAGCTGTGGCAAGAAGGACTCGGATTGCACGTTGCCTTCCCACCACCTATTGTAGATCGCCATGAAGGAAGGGATGTGAAGGACTCGGTAGATGGACTCGGACGCCATGAGATATACCTGCAGAAACTGGTCACATAACGCCTTTTTCGGTAGGATGTCTGCCATGCGTTTCTGGATCGGGGTCATGCTGTCCACAAAAACCGTGATTGGTGTAAGTGCCTTCCTCTGCTCATCCTGAAGTGTCCTGTGTATCTTCTGGATGTCGGAAAATGCCTCCATGACTTCACGAGGCTTGTTCCTGGAGAACATGAATTCCTTGGCTTCGTCGAACTACTGGATAGTCAGCACTTGGGCTTTCCACGAAGGAGGTAGATTGCTCTTACCAAGTTGAGGAGCACGCGGGTGCTGTTTTGCCCAAAGAACCTCGTCCGTAAGCCTCCCTTGACCGTGAGACCGCGGATAGTCATCGAGGAAGCTGTGAGAGGCTGGTGCCGCAGATTAGGGGTTGAGTTTGTCGAACTTTCGGCATTCGCAAGGACGATTGTCTCTAGCCGATCCAGCCTGGCCCCGTAATCCTCGAGAACTGCATGTTGGGACGAGGCCGGAAGGAGCCGTTCCCGGGTCCTCGGGGTCTGCTCGTGGGCAGCGCTGGGCACGCAGTTCTTTTTGGACGCGCGCTCCGATACCTCGGCATCGGAGGCATCTGAAAGGTTGGCAGCATCACCGTCGGGGGCATAGCGACAGTGGCGCTGCGACTTTTGACATTGTGAGCATGGCAACAGACGATCGCACTTGAGCTTGCGCTTGCGACACTCACTAAGGATGGTTGCGGAGGATTAGAAATTCGTACTCGGGCAGGCAGGTAGGTGGTTCACCTAAGACGCGAATAGCTGGCTTACATGCAAGACTTGACTGGCCGAGGCCGCTTCACGCTTCGCGAAGGTGCAGCTCCGTGGCCGGTTCCGGGGTCGTGGGTCGACGTCGGCGTCGGCGTCGGCGTTGCATGGTCGGCCATTGGGGGGCGGCGATTCTGGGAAGGTCTTCCTCAACAACAACAACAACAGCAAAAACAAAAACGACAACTACGTCGCGTGTCGTACTTCAATCCTCCTAAAGCAGTTGGGGATATAGGGTATGGTCACCGTCCTGGGGAAACAAGAACTCGGACACGTTGGCACGAAGCAGCAACAGGACATCTGGCGATCCAGGCGAGTGACGGTGACGGTGACAGTGGCAGGGCCAGGTTATGCATAACCAGCGACTCGGCCGATCGAAGTCCGGATCTCTAGATTTAGTTGGATGTCATGGACGAAGACGAAGGGGCATTGAGAGGCGAGGCTCGGGGGCGAAGGAGGAATATTAGGTCAGCCTAGATCGAGTTAGGTTGTAGTAAGTATAGGTGCGTAAGTGGTCTGGTGAGATCGACTCAATTGATCAATTTGATCAATCAGTGGATGGTTGCATGTAAGTAATGGACCGTAGTAGTAGTAGTGTCTGTCTGTGTCGTTCCTTCCTTTTTCTTTTCTTCCTTTTTTCTTTTTTTTCTTTTCTGATCAATTGATTCGATGCTGAGATCTGCTTTCTGCTCGGGGGTTTAGCTCGATAAGCGATTGATTTCCATCCTCAAACCCCGAAAGTTCGCCTGGAGCAGACGGGCAGGCAGATAGATTTGATACGCAGACACAGGCTGGTCCTCTACCTAAGATGCACAGTCGAATGCCCATGCAGTACCCATGGCTTGTTGATCGTCCGCTTCCGTGGGGCTGAAGAAGGCCGTTTTACCGCACAATGGATCAACCCGCAGCCAACCACACTGGCCACTCTCTCGCGCGCTCTCTCTCATTCTCTCCTCTTGCAACGCTTGGCAACTGCTACCCGACTATTGCATTACTGTATTCGGCAGAGGCGAGACTGTACATCTGTACATCCGTGCCACCACGTCGCGACCCAAAAAGTCCACCACCACGTGACGGCCGGCCCAGCAATCCCTGTCTCATTTCATTGACACTTTCCCGAAGCGATGGGTAAAACCGTAGATCACCCAGGGCGCGGCCTCGAGCGGAGAGGGGAGGGACAGAAAAGGGCAAGATGGTGTTTGTTGGGCGAGGCGGGCTCCGTTCGGAGGAAAACGAGCGAAACAATAACCGTTCCTCTCCACCCTGGCACGTTTGTTGGTCTTGGGTCGATCTTCAGACGTGCATCCCGGAGACTTGGGCTTGCTGGGCACTCTGGCACTGCACTGCTGCTGCTTGGATGGGCTTACAGACTTTCAGCGCAACCAGAAACGGGCATATCACGACAGTCACATGCGACAATCCATCCATCCCCCTTTGAGGCCCCTTCGCCTGCCCACGCGGTAGGTGGAGACGATGTTAGAAGAGATGTCTAGGCAGATGGCAGATCTCTTTGCCTCTCACGCCTTCGGTAGTCGCTACCGGTTCTTGGGCCGTGTCGCATCCCAGCACGCTCTGCCCAGCAGCCCAGCAGCAGCCCAGCACCTTCTGGTCGCTCCAATCGCCCAACATGCGGTCAACCAAAATTGCCGAATTTCCAAAAACTACCACATACTTGAAGCCATATAGCCCATTCCCCCTCCCCATTGCCCGTAGCTCCCCTGCCCTTCAAGGTCCCTCCCAGCACGAGTCCCAGCAATAACAGTCGAGCCATAATACGACGCGCAATGCTGTGGAACTTTGCGAGCACATGGCCAGAATAGGTAAGCAGGTAGGATGCTTACATGCACTCGCTGCACTTACACTGACACCTTGGATTACCCACGCCAGCCACGGGCAACGGGTGCTGCGGCGCAGACAGGAGCCTGGGAGCCCAACGTCGAAGAGCGATGGCCAGGGAAAAGAGCCACAAAACCCATCGAAGTGTCCCAATGCCTCCATCCGTCCGCTTTGCCCGCTCATGCATCCGACTCCACGTGAGTTTCCCGGCTTGGCAAGTCGTTTGAGAATCCGTCGTTTTGGATACTCGGCCGCCGCAACCCATCCAGGGGAGCAAACCCGAATGCAACCTCGCCCAGCGGAAATATGGGAGGATGCTACTATGTACACTCGTCTTACCGATCGTCACTGCGTTCTCTCCTCCTGTCGGCATGACTGACGATGACTGCGCTCTCTCTCGTTCGCCATCTAACCACAGTCACTCTCGCTGTCGCTAAGGCCACCTACCTACATAAGTACTGCTTGCACCGCTCACGGCTGGGTGGCTGGGCCAACGAGACGATTTGGATTAGTACCGTACAGCACATCTCGGCACGGCCGAATGGACGCATGCGCAACCGCGCATTCCCAATTAATCCTTGTCGGCCGTTGCAGATGCTAGTCAAACCCGATAAATACGCCAGGGGTCGTTCCCCAACCTCGTCCCCTCGTCACGTAGCTTATTACCTGCCCAGAAGCAGAAATATGTACATATCGGTTTGAAATTTTATTAACTTGGATCGATTCGTTCGGAAAAATTGTACGTGATGGGTGCTACCGACCCATAATTTTTTCTGATCAACGCCAGCGCCATGTACCGCGGTTCAACGGCGAGTGCCGGCGTTAGACTTATAAGGCGGTATATATTTGCTTCATGCTTCCATATATTGCAGGGGTTTCATCGGCCGTCTCTGGCCTCTTTCTGCCTTATCGGTAAGCGAGAGGTGGCCATCGGGCTGGGAATTCATCGTGAAGGGCCGCGTCCGTGACAGCTCCTGCTCGTCTCAGGCGACGCAATGGATGCACAGCCGCGGTACTCAATGGATCAATCAATGCTGGTTGGGGCAGTCCGGCGCCGAAATTTCATCTGTTTTCGCATACGCGTGTGTGTATGGTATGTGTGATGGGCATGCATCGTGACGACTTTTCTTGGATCCGCCATCCCACCAAAGGCAGGGAGATCCAAACGACCGAGGTGGGCTTACAATCTTGGACTGTGCCAGGTCAATCCAAGTGTGGTCTCTCTCCTTTGGACGGACGCCCAGTCATCCAGGACTGCGTCTGTGGCATACAATCGCGTGTTTGCAAACCGGCCGGAAATATGACTGACTACCGGCGGATTTCGGAGTAACCAACCAGTATAGCCTCTGTAAGTGTGCCCCCAAGATCGTCGCCCCTTCAAAGCTGTGGGTAATGTAGGTAGTCTAGCATGTATGAAGAACGGTCCTGCGAAGCAGATGACCTGACATGGCTCGAAGAAGGGGTCCACGATCCTGTCGAGGAAAACCACCCATGGGTTTGCTTGGCCTTTGAGAAAGGGGATCATCTGATCTGAATACATGAATATGGACGTTTTTCAATGGTGAGTTGTAGATGGTACGTTTGAGGGCGAAAGCAATATCAGTGCCCAAATGGGCAGCCTCGTTGTCGAGTATGATCGTACCTCGTGCCAGAAATTCTTTGCAGTAAGGCCTCTTTGGGCACCGCTTGGTCTGATATTCAGACTGAGCACCGGGCATACTCAACCCCCTTTCAATGAACCACAATCTGACAAATCGGTCGATACCAGGGGAGAGAAGCCACTTGACGAGTTCAGACAGAGAAAGAGCCTGATATTTCCGTGTGTCGTGACGCGCGCTTCTTTCTGCAGGGTCGTCACGCTGGCATGCAGGCTCATGGATCAAATGCGATGGCGAACCCAGACTTGGGTGCCAGGGCCATCGTACCTACCCCTCTACGACACACAGCTGAGAGATTTTGACCAACGGCACTTTTATAATAGCACGGACGTGATCACGCTGGCTGGGACGATGACTCACACGGCCCTGGCTCTGGCCCTGGCAGGCTCTGAGGAGACTCGGGGACACCGCCTCTTTGTCACGTCCGCAAAGAAGAGGAACGAGAGAAAAGCGGCGGGTGTTTTTCTTGGAGAGGCGCATTAAGACGAGGAGATAAAAGTTGGAAGGCATAACGAACAGGACTCGGCGGCAAAGACGCCGGGTGTCGGCATGTTTATGGGAGAACGCAAGGGCGCCCAAAAAGATGGACTTTGGAGCAAATTGAAGAGGGTCTGGCACAAGTTGATAGTGGAACATATTTTTTTTCGTATCTGCCATCACTTCCTTATTGGTAAGTGAAGACGGGTGCTTTCTATCATTGTTCTGGTGATATATAAAACAAAAAGTCGCTACTGCAGTAACCATAAAGGGGAGTAGGAGTCGAGTACGTCGCATCCCCCTTTGCCCAAACAAGTACTTCCTTATCGAGGCACCCGGTGTCACGAGCAGTGCATTTCTCTCATCTTCCGGATATGCATTGATCTCCATCCTCCTCGGCCGAACGCATTCCCTTCTATCTGCCGGGCGATCTGTCGCCTTGGCAGCTCATGCAAACTCACCATGTTGTGTAGCAACATCTAAGATCATCGAGGGAGCATATGTGACCAGCGCCAGTCGGCCCCGTAGAACTACGAAATTATCGTCAAGAACCGCACGAACGACCAGACAGACTTGAGCAAGTCCTCTGTCTTCTCAGAACGATGTCTCGAAAGCCGACATACTCTGGGAATAGGAGATCAGGCAATACAGGCATTACACAAAGCTTGGCTCTGATCTTCCAACGGGAACTACCCCCTCCTATCTTCCCGCTCCCTATATAAACAGCGCAATCATGCATGATGCCTTTAGGCAAACGGCATGAATTGAGGTCTCGCAGGACACTAAAACTCGAAACAGGAGGCTATAAGTCCTGTCCCTATCCTGTCCGGGTTCGAGTTACGAGACAGCTCTGGCCACCCGGTACCATACGGGCATACTGTTTAGCTGAACACACGCGAAGCTGAGCAGGACATCTCGTGGACCAATCCAATCATCTATGAAACCAACATCACATCCCTCACTCAATCATATCCGAGTCAAAAGTCGCCGACGGGACACCCCGCGTACCTCGTCGGAAGTCTCCTCCCTCCCAAGCAAACCATCAGGAGCTCTTACCCCCCTTTATCCAACTATGCCTGAATCACATCACATCTATGCATAGCAGAGCCTTTCGTGGCGGGACAATACATCATTCATGAAACATACCGTCAAACAAGAACCGGCGATACCGGCCCGGCAGGGCAGAGGTACGGAACGGCGCGAGAACCAAAATTCACCGAAGCGAGAGAAAGGAGGCATACGGTGCTCCCAACGTCCCGAAGCGGCCGACCAGTTACTCCGACGAGAGGTTTTCACTTCATGCGGCGTTCTGTAGCAAGAACTTGCATGCCACAAAATGCTACCGGCATATGAATAGACGCCGATGAACCATATTGTGTTTGTAGCACACTTGTTGTCATGTATGGTGTCCACGCCCGAGGCCCCGTTCAGCCACGGGCCAGGCAACTGGGGCCATAGATCTTCTCTCAGGCCAGTTCTAAACTCACCAAAGGGCTCGGTGCTGTTAGTACCAAACATTTCTGCTCTCTTCTTCGTTGGACTTGGCGGGTCAGATGCAAGAGGTAGGCACAGGCATCCAATCGCGTAGAATCGCGGATGCCTGGCACTCCTAGGCCTCGGGCATGCCAGTCCTTGGGCAGCTCCGAACATCACGATACGAGAGCAAGAAAAGAGGCGGGCGAATGGGCAAGTTGTGTGGAGTTCCATGAACTCCTGGACCATATATCCATTGATGTGTAGCATCATGTGAGACCGCTGCTACGAAAGAAAAGTCCCGAGCTGGAGAACTCCCTTCCAAGCTATATATCCCGCGTCATCGTTGACAACCCGACCGCCAAAAGAAAAAATATCATTGCGTCATATCGAGATATGAGGCCGCTATGCTATGCTTGCCACCTTGTTCGTGCCCTTCCGTTCATCCCTCCCTCTCAATCGTCTAAGGCCTAAGTTGCAGTCGACGAAGGTATGTAGTCTCGATCCTGCCATCGTCCCTATCCCTGTCGCTCCCTGTCGGCTTCGCGTGGGGCAAAGACCCTGCCGATAAAGCGTTTCTATGCGGATTCGGGCAGCTCAATGCTCTTGGACTCGCCGTCGGCCTCGCCGGACTTAACGGTCTTGCCGGTCTTCTTGATGGTGCGAAGGACGGTCTCGTAGTCGAGGCCGGGCTCGGCAACGACGAGAGCCTCCTGCTTCTCAAGCGAGACTTCGTGCGACTTGACGCCTATAAGTGTCGCGAAACAGTTAAAGCAATTAGCGCATGTTTCCTTTTTAATTCAACAAACATAGCAGACTTCATTCTCGCCCTCTTTCTCTTCTGGCTCGGGCTTGGTTGCGCAAGTTGAGATGGAGCGGGCAAGAGAGAGAGTGAGGCGGATTGGTGGAGAGAGCCGGGAACGCAAGGGTGCTTACCGTCGAGCTTCTTCAGGACGCGGTCAATGGCGCCGGAGCAGCCGCCGCAGGTCATCTGCACGCCGAACTTGTAGGTATGGTCGGACATTTTGGCAAAGTGTGTGTGTGTATGTGGTGGGAATGAAATGTGTATGTAGGTAGGTAGTTTGGAAAGTGTCGGTGATCTATCTGATCTGCGACTTTCAGGCTGTTATTGGGGGATATGGCGTTGCGGGGCTGTTCGCAATCGTAAGTGGTGAGGTTGGCGACGAGCAAGACTATGGGAATTGGATGGGAAAGAGAGTTCACAGGCTACCAGGCAGGCACGACCGGGCTCTTTATGTATGCAGACACTTCAACGTTTAAGGGAAAAAAGACACGTCTTCGCCTCGCGCTCTTTCTTCTAGCTTGCGTGATCAGTTGAATAGAGTGCGGCAGATGAAAGAAAAAGGCATTAATAATCCGGATGAGCAAGTTTCCAATCCCCTGGGCCCTGGGCCCTGGTACCCGTTCCAGTGGCAGAAAGGAAGGAACACGGTCCTTGCACCCCTTTCTGCCCCTCCCCCAACTTGCGCGCCCGCCCCTCCAAACGACGGTGTTGCTTCACAATCTGACAGGCTGTCTGTCCAGCCAGTGTCTGGTTGGTTACCGGCTACCTATCATGTTGATGGTGAATGCAACAGAATCAGAAGTACCTACATACCCTCCCCTTACCCCGCCATATGTTCCCGGGCAATTGGGGGTCTAGGTACATGTAGATATGTACCACACTTCCAGAAGTCATATCATTGATGAATCAATCTAACGACCTACATGCAGCTGCTATGGCTTGAAGATTTGATAGTAATTGGGCTATCTAATGCGCTTCGGAATAATTCTGGCTACACCTGGCAATCTCTACTAGTTTCAGCCTGCCTTGCTTCCGCTTTGGTTGAGGCCAGCGGCTGAAATCAGACTTCGTATTGGGCACTTATATCATGAAACATGAGCAAGTTTTCTCGGCCTGAAACACCCACAGGTCAACATCCAGCCCTTGCTATTGTGACAAAGCGTGCCCTAGTATTCCAGAGATGCTGTTTCGCGCAAACTGATTCTTGACGGCCAAAGGCGTCGGCCATGCATTTACATGTATGATATGTCAGGTATGCATCGCCAACTGCATGCTGGCCGACGATCAATGCACATCTCAGATATCAAATGCACCAGAAAGCTTGGTTGGACAAGTGTACCCACTGTCGTGTAGCTATCTGCCATAGCACGGAACGGGCCGGTAGCACACTGCGGTGGATCAATAGCCCGAATAATGCCCCGTCAAGTTCTAAATTAGGAGCAACAAGTCAAAAGGGGGACGATGTGCGTTGTCTTGACGGTTCTCTGTATTCAGCCATGTTCGCTACGTAATTCATGGCGGTTTGGTCACTCATCGTGCAGGCTCCAGATGAGGCATATCATCATCGCTGTGGCTATCCCTCTGCCTGGCGCCTCCCGGTCCTTGTGATTGCGTAGCCTCCGCTGGGATCAGGGGCGGTATCTCGTCCTCGTCGTCATCGCTGGGCCAACCACCCGGGCCCAGGTATCTATCATCATCGTCGCTATCACTTTGGTTTCCGTCGTGCAACGTTCGTACGGGCCAGATCATATCCATGAAGTTTTGCCAGAGTCCGGCTTGTTGTTCGGCCTGGTGTGCTTCATCTTCTGCACCCTCGTCCGCACCGGACGCTTCCGCGTTCTGCCCGTTGTGGCCAAGCGCCTCCTCGAGAGCTTGGCGGACTTGCTCGGGGGCACCGTCTCTAATGACTTGTTGCAGCATCTGTTCCAATTCGCGCCGACCGACACCGTTCGGCAAGGGACCCAGCATCGGGTTATCGGCCGCACCGCGGTCGGGAGTCCATTGGACTTTTTGAGTATCATAACTGAAGATGTTCTCTTCTTGAGCTGGTGGCAATGGATCAAAGTCCCAATTGGGGAAACTGTGAAGCATTCCATCCGGTACCAGGCCCATTAGAGCCGGTGTGTTGTCCAGATACACGAACCGGCCAACGTTTCGCCCTGCAATAGGTGGAGGTGCAAGAGCATCCGTTGTTGCTTTTTGGGCAGACGCAGCTGCTTCTTTCAGCAGCCCGATGGCCTGGGTATTGTCCCAAAGAGGCTTCGTCTGGTGGACATAGAGCTCCGTGAACAGGTTCTCATGCTCGTCTCTAGCCTCCATGCCCCATATAGCGCGGGGGACGTCTAGGCCAAGAGCCTTGAATAGCGAGCTGTATAGCCAGGGCAAAAGCTCCATACCCTCGATCAAGAGGGCTTTGGCGCCCGCGTTGTCTTTTGCTGCAGACGGGCAAGCACCAGAGTCTGCCGAATATAGTCTTGCGCCGTATCACACTCGTCTAACGCTTCCGAATCGCAGAAATCAATGAACCATTTCGACTCATGGGCTCGAATGGCCAATGGATGCAGGAAGTGGATGACGCCGTACGGATCAGCCAAATCCATGCTCAGAATCAGCTTGGTCCACTCAAGAGCTGTTCTGTAGGTGCCTTTCATGACCAAGCTTTTCAGGTAATGGTATCCAGCAAGCCAGAATTGCCTGTTTTCAGGTCTCCGGAAATCCAGCCGTGCCTTGCCTTCCACGAGCTTCTGGCGGAACGTGGATATCGAGACACGGCCCAAAGTGAACAGAGCACGCTCACACAAATCGGCAGCCAGGGACGAGTTCTGATCCTGTTTTGCGATCTTGCTGACCTGGATCAACGAGGAAACGTGGTAGGGGTGGCGATGCAAGAAATGCACCAACTGCATAGGCTCGTACATCTGTGCGAGGGCGAAGAATTGTCGCTCTAGGTTGTTGTAGTTCTGGTCGTGTGCGTAGCTGAACTCGACAGTGCCACACTTCGTTTCTATGGTTCCGTCCTTCACCGGCTTCATCGTGAGGCCATCTGTAGCTGCTCTTGGCCATGTCTCTTTTCCAGGCAAGAACGGGTTGCGGCGGAGGGTGACCTCGGGTAGAGACCTTCCCGGAATGCCCCTGAGGAAAGTCTCCAGATCCACGTTCTCTCTCATTTGACGCTGGTTCCGTCGGCGATTGCGATTCTGCTCGTCTTCTTGCTCTTCCATCTCTGCCGCCGCCATTGCCTCCCGACCGAAAAGCGTGCGCATCTCGTTGATAGCCCGGAGGTGAACGGTATTGAGGCTAAGAAGCTCGCAGATACGCTCGTAGGGTTTCGCAGCTGCTGCGGTGGTAGGGCCAGGAACAGAGCCATCCTTGGATGACTTGGCCACCAAGTTGAGTTCACGGAGCGCACGATCAATCTCATCGGCATCGTCGGTAGCCTTGTTACGGGGTGCAGCTGTTTTGTTGTTGGATTCGGCCACTGCCTTCTTGGCCTTCTTCTTCTTTTTTTACTCTTCTTCGAGGCCGGCTTGATGGCTTCTACGACTTCTGGCTCCTCGTCCGGGGCGATATCTTCCTTATTGTCGCTGTTGTCAGAGTCGTCCTCATCGGCACCACCCAGAGCCGCAAAGCCAGAGAAAACACTCGGCTTAGATTTCTGGACTGGGGCTTCGTCGCTCTCAGAAGCGCTGTCTTGTTCTTGCGTGCGCGCTTGCAGCTGTTCCAGCTCTTTCTGCTTTTGCAGTTTGCGCAACTGCCTGCTTGACATGGTCGCGGAGTCGGAGGTGAACTTGGGCGAAGTCGCGGAAAGCCGATTGTCTTCCCAGTCTTACAACAGGACACAGGCGAAATTTGCAAGTGGGAGTGGGATGAGATGGGATAAGTGATCGGCCGTGGTGGGGTAGGTTGCAGAAAGGCAGCAGCAAAAGCAAAAGTGGGTGTCTCTTATTCCTCCCAGACTAGTAGGGGGTTACTAGCTTCAGCACGGTCGCACTTTTGGTGGTACCACCCCTCTGTCAGTGACATGCGTGAAAATATATAAATTATACCTTTATTTTATTTACCTCCGGTTATTTACTTACCTGCTACCTGTTATTATAAAGCTTAAAAAATAATTATTATATTATTATTATAATAAAATTTAATGTTTTATAAATTCGTATAACGTGGTTTACTAGTAAGCGGGATATATTATATATCGAGACACTTTTTCGACCGACTATATTTTTTAAACTTTAATACGTTTTAATTCTATAATTATAATACTTAATTCTTTATTAAAAAAACGGATCGATTTAACGATTTAAGCGACGCGAAACCCCGTAAAATATATTAATTAAAAAGCTATTACGAAAGCTTTTAATATCTCACGAACTTCTTTAAATTACCGACTTTACGGCTGACCTTTATAACGCGAAATCGGACATTTTTAACGAAAATTAAATCCGATTAAAAAAAAGGTGTTTTATAATTATATAATTAATTTAAATACTCGAAGAATACCTCTTAATATAGCTAATGTAGAAAATATAGCTAATTTTTTTACCGCGTCGCGCGACGGCGAACGCGTCGATAAACACTAGGTTAAGCGATTTATTAACCGTAACTTAGATTTTAAGATTAAAATAAATCGTTAATACGATTATTAAAAGGCTTTTTTATAAAAATCTGAACGTTATTTTCGGCTAGTTTAAACTAGTCGCGAATATTAAGGCTAAATATAGTATCGTTAATAAAAATATATATAATTTCGATAAGACCGGCTTTATAATAAATATAATCGGGTTAACCCTTATCGTAATACGCGCCGATCGGCGTAGGAAAGCGAAATCGGTCTAGCCTAGTAATCGGGAATAGTCGACGGCGATTAAATATATTAATTCGTAAAGTTAATATATCCCGCTATTCTTAATCGTTTAAAGTTAATATTACTTAGCGAACTAAGTTATCGAATACGACTTACCGGGTAATTAAGTGATTAAACCGACTTTAAATAGTTAAATAAATAATAAAATAAGCCTAAACTAAATTAAGTATTTCGATAAATATATTAAATCGCGAACGAAAGGTTTATATCGCCTTTTAATCCTCGACGGCTACGAGAGCTATATTTCGGCCGAATTCGAGGTATATTATAAAAACAACGGCATTATTACGCTTAATATGCCTCCTCATTTTTTTATTTACTTTAGCTATTAAATATAGCACTTTATTCGCCTTTAAAGCGCGCGTATTTAAAGGAAATCGAGCTATTTATTAAAACCTCGATTAATTATATTATAAAGCTCGAGTTTTTTATCGCGTTTAAAGCCGCGTATTTTACTATTTTTATAAAAATTAATATTAAATTTAAATTTAATATATTTAATTTAATACCTTATAACCTTAACGAGGTAATTAATAAACTAAATATACGTTTCCGGATATTTATACTTAGCTCGTTACGTTCGAGGACGGCCAGCACCTACGACCTTTAAACGCCGTTTAACCTTTAATAAATAACTAAATATTTTTCTTTTATTAAAAAAGGGTATTTACTTATTAAAGAAACTCTTTAACGCTAATTTTAAAAACGATAAACTAAATAATAAAAGATATACATATAGTCGTGCATAAAATAACCCTTATAAAGAATTAAATACGCATATTATAAAAGGCTAATTTAGCCCTTTCGAAGCGCCGGAGAGCTAAAAAATCGCGAGTCCAGCTTAGAGGAGCCCTTATAATTAAGGAATTTCGAAGGCTACAGGACGAAAAGGCAAAAAGGAAGCGGCCAGCGATTAATAAAGGCGAAAATGGTGGTTTGTCGAAGAGGCGCGCGACGGGCGGCAGGCGCTATGGGATCTGCGGCGAAATAGGCCATAATGCGCGAATATATAAAAAAGATATAAAATCGAGTAGCGAATCGAATAGCGAGTAAATTTAATTAATAAAGCGCGTTATAATTAAATAAACCTATATAAAAGTATTAAAAAGTGGAAAAAGTGTCCCGGTATATAATATATCCCGCTTACTAGTAAACCACGTTATTATAAATACGTTATATATTAATAATTATTATCGGCTTATAAGTAAAAAAATTAAAAAAATTACTTTAGCCGGTGAAAAGTATAAAAAAGTAACCACGGTAAAATTTAAACCTACGTATCTTTTACTCTTTAATTTTCTTAAAGTAATAAGCGTTATTATTAATAATTTAAAAAAGGCGTAACGTAGTTTATTATTAAACGGGCTATATTATTAAGAGGGCCACTTTTTTTATACCTTACCACTTTTATATAAATTAATTTAATTATAACGCTTTAAATTAATTAAAATTACTCGTTATCGGAATCGCTACTTAATTTTACGTCCTTTTTATATATTCGCGCATTATAACCTGTCTCGCCGCAGACACCGCAGCGCCTTTTACCGGTCGCCCTCCGCTTTAACGGACCCCTTGTTTTACTTTTTATCAGTCGCTCGACGCTTTTTTTTTACCTTCTCGTTTTATAGCTTTTATAATTCTTATATAGTAAGGGCCTTTTTAAGTTAAACACGTAACTTTTTAACTCTCCGGCGCTTTAAAAGTATTAAATTAGCCTCTTTTAATATATATATTTAATTACGTATAAAGGTTATTTTATAAACTATTCTATTTATACCCTTCGTTATTTAATTTATAGTATTTAAAATTAACGTCGGGGAGCTTTTTTAATAAATAGAGACTTTATTTTTAATAAAAGTAAAATATTTAGTCGTTTATTAAAAATTAAACGGCATTTAAGGGTTATAAGTATTAGCCGTCCCCGGACGCGACGAGCTAAGTATAAACGTTCGAAGACGTATATTTAACTTATTAATTATTTAGCCCGGGTTATAAAGTATTAAATTAAATACGTTAAATTTAAATTTAATATTATTTTTCGTAAAAACAGTAAAATATATAGCTTTAAAGGTAATAAAAAACTTTAGCTTCGTAATGTAATTTATCGACGCTTTAATAAACAGCTCGATTTCCTTTAAATACGCGCGCTTTAACGGTGAATAAAGTGCTATATTTAATAGTTAAAATAGGTAAAAAAAATAGGGAGGTATACTAAGCGTAATAATATTATTATCCTTATAACGTGGTTTATTACCGAGTCGCTTATATTATTAAGTCGCCCACTTTTTTATTCGACCTATTTTATTAAACTTTAATACGTAATAACTTTATAACTATAATACTTAATTTATTTTAAGAAGAGCGAATTGTTTTAATAATTTAAGTAACGCGAAACCCTTTAAACCGTTTAAGTTAAAAATACGCTGCCGCTACGTATAACGTTTTATACGAAACTTTACGCGACCGAATATACGGCCGAATTTTACGACGCGATACTCGAAATTTATAATATAAATTAAATTTAATTAAAAAAGAAGTGTTTTATAATTATATAATCGATTTAAATACTCGAGGGATATTTCCTAATATTAGTATTATAAGAGATATAGTTAATCTTTTTACCGCGTCGCGCGGCGGCGAACGCGTCGGTAAGCATTAAGTTAAGCGCTTTATTAACCGGAACCCGGACCTTAAGACCCGAATAAACCGTCGGTACGATTATTAAAAAAGCTTTTTATAAAAATTTAAACGTTATTTTCGATTAATTTAAACTAGTTATAAATATTAAGGCTAAATACGGTATCGTTAACGAAAATATATAAAATTTTAACGAAACCGGTTTTATAATAAATATAATCGAGTTAACCCTCGTCGTAATACGCGTTAATTAATATAAAAAAGCGAAATCGATCTAGCTTAATAATCGAAAATAATCGACGGCGATTAAATATATTAATTCGTAAAATTAATATATCCCGCCGTTTTTAATTATTTAAAGCTAATATTACCTCGCGAACTAATCGCGCGAATACGATTTACCGGGCGATTAAATAATTAAACCGATTTTTAATAGCTAGACCGATAATAAGATAAGCTTAGATTAAATTAAGTACTTCGATAAGTATACTAAATCGCGAACGAAGGGTCGTTACCGCCTCTTAATTCTCGACGGCTACGAAAGCTATATTTCGGCCGAATTCGAGGTATATTATTAAAATAACGATATTATTATTATTAGTATATCTCTTTATTTATCGCATTTACTTTAACCTCTTAATATAACACTTTATTCGCCTTTAAAACGCGCGTATTTAAAGAAAATCGAGTTATTTATTAAAGCCTCGATAAATTATATTACGAAGCTCGAGTTTTTTATCGCGTTTAAAGTTATATATTTCGCTATTTTTACGAAAATTAATATTAAATTTAAATTTAACGTATTTAATTTAATACTTTATAATTCGAACGAGGTAATTAATAAATTAAATATACGTCTTCGGACGTTTACACTTAGCCCGTTACGTTCGGGGACGGTTAATATTTACGACCTTTAAACGCTATTTAACCCGTAATAAACGACTAAGCACTTTATTTATATTAAAAAGCAAGTTTTTATTTATTAAAAAAGCTCTTTAACGTCGATTTTAAATATAATAAACTAAATAACGAAAAATATATATATAGTCGTGTATAAAATAAGCTTTATAAAAGATCGGATACGTACTTTAAAAAAGGCTAATTTAGCCCTTTCGAAGCGCCGGAGAGCTAAGAAGTCGCGAATTTAGCTTAGAGGAGCCCTTACTATTTAGGAATCTTAAGCGCTGCAGGACGAAAAGGCAAAAGGAAAGCGTTCAGCGACCGGCGAAGGCGAAAATAGGGGTTCGTTAAAGCGGCGCGCGACGGGCGGCAGGCGCTGTAGTATTTACGGCGAAATAAGTTATAATGCGCGAATATGTAAAAAAAATATAAAATTAAATAACGATTTCGATAACGAGTAGTTTTAATTAATTTAATATATTATAATTAAATTAACTTATATAAAAGTGTCGAGAAATAATAAAAATAGGCGACTTAGTAATATAAGCGACTCGGTGGTAAACCACGTTAATATACCTCGAACTACGTCGAAATATAGCTTTTATAACCGTTAAAAATTAAAAGGTAATAGCGACCCTTTATTCGCGACTTAATATATTTATCGAAGTATTTAATTTAATTTAAGCTTATTTCGTTATTAGTTTAACCGTTAAAAGTCGGTTTAATTATTTAACCGCCCGGTAAATTATATTCGAGAGCTTAATTTATAAAGTAGTATTAGCTTTAAATAATTAAAAACAGCGGGATATATTAGTTTTAAGAATTAATATATTTAATAGCCGTCGATTATTCCTAATTATTAAACTAGACCGACTTCGCCTTCTCACGCCGATCGGCGCGTATTACGACGAATATTAACCCGATTATATTTATTATAAAGCTAGTCTCGTTAAAATTAAAAATATTTTCGTTAAGGATGCTATATTTCGCCTTAATATTCGCGACTAGCTTAAACTAGCCGAAAATAATATTTAAATCTTTATAAAAAGCCCTTTAGTAATCGTATCGACGATTTATTCGAGTTTTAAAGTCCGGGTTCCGATTAATAAAGCACCTAATTTAGTGCTTACCACGCGGTCGCCGCCGCGCGACGCGGTAAAGAGATTAGCTATATTTCTTATAATATTAAAATTAAGAGGCATCCTTCGAGTATTTAAATTAATTATATAATTATAAAGCACCTCTTTTTTTATTAAATTTAATTTATATCGTAAATATCGGATTTCGCGTGGTAAAGTTCGGCTATTAATTCGATAATTTAAAATAGCTTAAAAGACGTTATATACTTTCGTAATAGCTCGTTCGCTTAAAGGATTTATCGGATTTCGCGTCGCTTAAATTATTAAAACGATTTTATTTTCTTTAAATTAAATCGGCATTATAATTATAAAGATATTACGTGTTAAAGTTTAAGTAACGTGGTTTACTATTACGCGACGTATATTACTTAGCGACGTATTTAAATTTAATTTTAATATAATTAAACTTTAACGCGTAATACTTTTATAATTATAATATTTAATTAATTTTAAAAAAATCGAATAGTTTTAATAATTAAAACGATATAAAACGAACCGAATTAAATAAATTAAAAAATAGTAATAAAAGTTTATAATATACCCGAATTAACTTTACGCTATCGAATTTACGGCCGAACTTTAAAACGCGAAATCCGACCGAAACGACGTAAATTAAATTTAATTAAAAAAGAGGTACTTCGTAAATATATAATTAATTTAAATATCCGAGGGATGCCTCTTAATTTCGTTAGTATAAAAAATATAGCTAATTTTTTTACCGCGTCGCGCGGCGGCGACCGTGTCGGTAAATACTAAGTTAGGCGTTTTATTAACCGTAACCCGGATTTAAAAATTAAAATAAATCGTCGGTACGATTATTAAAAAGCTTTTTACGAGGATTTTAAAATTATTTCCGGCTAGTTTACGCTAATCGCGAATATAAAAGCGAAATATAAAATCGTCGACGAAAATATTTAAAATTTCGACGAGACCGGCTTTATAATAAATATAATCGGGTTAATACTCGTCGTAATACGCGCCGAGCGGCGTAAAAAAGCGAAATCGATCCAGCTTAATAATCGGGAATAAATAACGGCGATTAAATGTATTAATTCGTAAAACTAATATATTCCGCCGTTTTTAATCGTTTAAAATTAATATTACCTCGTAAACTAGTCCCGCGAAACCGATTTACCGAGCGACTAAATAATTAAGCCGATTTTTAATAATTAAACTAATAACGAAATAAGCTTAAATTAAATTAAATATTTCGATAAATATATTAAAGCGTAAACGAAAAATTCTCACCGCCTCTTAATTATTAATAGCTATAAAAGTTATATTTCGGCCGAATTCGAGGTATATTACTAAAATAATAATATTATTATACTCGGTATACTTCTTTATTTATTTTATTTATTTTAACTACTTAATATAATACTTTATTCGGCTTTAAAGCGTATTTATTTAAAGGAAATCGAGCTGTTTATTAAAGCCTCGATAAATTACATTACGAAGCTCGAGTTTTTTATCGCTTTTAAAGCCGCGTATTTCGCTATTTTTACGAAAAATAATAATATTAAATCCGGATTTAACGTTTTTAATTTAGTCTTTTATAATCTCGACGAGGTAATTAATAAATTAAATATACGTCTTTAAACGTTTATACTTAACCTATCTTATTTAAAAACGGCTAATATTTATAACCTTTAAACGCTGTTTAACTTTTAATAAATAATTAAATATTTTATTTATATTAAAAAGGGTATTTATTTATTAAAAAAGCTCTCCGACGCCGATTTTAAATACGATAAACTAAATAGCGAAAAATATAATTAAAATAGTATATAAAATAACTTTTATACGCGATAAAATATATATATTAAAAAGGCTAATTTAATACTTTTTAAACGCCGGAGAGTTAAAAAATCGCGAGTTTAACTTAAAAGAGCCCTTATTATTAAAGAATTTCAGCAGTTATAAAACGAGAAGGTAAAAAGGAAGCGTTTAGCGCTCGATAAAGGTAAAAATAGTAATTTATTAAAGAGGCGCGCGACGGGCGGCAGGCATTATAATATCTGCGGCGAAATAAATTATAATGCGCGAATATATAAAAAAAATATAAAATTAAGCGAAAAATCGGATAACGAATAGTTTTAATTAATTTTAAACGTTATAATTAAATTAATTTATATAAAACATAAAGAAATAAAAAAGTACGTCGTTAAATAATATACGTCGCGTAGTAATAAACCACGTTAACCGTATTTTACGCCGTAATAATAAATTTAATAAGCTTTTTTAATATATTTTATTATTACCGCGAGTAAAACTGCTTAATTAACCGTATTTTAATAAAAAAAAAACGTGTGTAACGTATTAAATAGCTTTTATTTTATATTTAAAACTTCTATTAAATTACTCGTTAAATATAGCTCGATCGTCCTCGTTAATTTAATATATAATATTAATAAAATAAATTAAAATATATTTATATTAACGTGGTTTATTACTAAGTGGTTTATTTTTACTATTTTTCGATTTTAATTAAACTTTAACGCGTAATAACTTTATAATTATAATGCTTAATTTAATTTAAAAAGACCGGATCGGTTTAATTATTTAAGCGATACGAAAGCTTTTAAATTTATTAAATAAAAGAGATACTGTAAAAGTATACGACGTTATTAAAATTACTTTACGTTACCGAATTTATAGTTAAACTTTACGACGTAATATTTAATATTTACGGTATAAATTAAATACGAATAAAAAAAAGGTATTTTATAAATATATAATTAATTTAAATACTCGCGGGATATCTTTAAAAATCGCTAGTATAGAAAATATAGTTAATTTTTTTACCGCGTCGCGTAACGGCGAGCGCGTTAATAAATATTAAGTTAAGCGTTTTATTAATCGGAACCCGAACTTTAAACCTTAAATAAACCGTCGATATAACTATTAAAAGGTTTTTTATAAAACTTTAAACGTTATTTTCGGTTAGTTTAAATTAATTACGAATATTAAAGTTAAATACGGTATCGTTAATAAAAATATATAAAATTTCGACGAAACCGGCTTTATAATAAGCATAATTAAGTTAACCCTCGTCGTAATACGCGCCGATTAACGTAAAAAAGCGAAGTCGGTTTAATTTAATAATCGGGAATAATTAATAGCGATTAAATATATTAATTCGTAAAGCTAATGTATTTCGCCTTTTTTAATCGTTTAAAATTAATATTACTTTATAAACTAGTTACGTAAAAATAGTTTATTAAGCGATTAAGTAATTAACCGATTTTTAATAAATAAATTAATAATAAAATATGCTTTCATTAAATTAAGTATTTTAATAAATATACTAAGTCGTAAACGAAGGGCTACTATCGCCTCTTAATTTTTAACGGCTACGAAAGCTATATTTCGGCCGAATTTAAAGTATACTATTAAAATAACGATATTATTATAATTAATATACCTCTTTATTTATCGCACTTATTTTAACTTTTTAATATAACACTTTATTTACCCTTAAAGTATGTTTATTTAAAGAAAAATCGAGCTTTTTATTAACGCCTCGATAAATTATATTATAAAGCTCGAGTTTTTTATTATATTTAAAGCTATATATTTTATTATTTTTACGGAAATTAATATTAAATTTAAATTTAACGTATCCGGTTTAATACCTTATAACCCGAACGAGGTAATTAATAAATTAAATATATATTTTCGAACGCTTATACTTAGCTTATTTTATTTAAGAACGATTAATATTTATAACTTTTAAACGTTATTTAACCTTTAATAAATAACTAAACACTTTATTTATATTAAAAAGGTATTTACTTATTAAAAAAGCTTTTTAACGCCGATTTTAAATACGGTAAACTAAATAACGAAAGGTATAATTAAAATAGTTTATAAAATAACTTTTATATATAATCGAATACGTACTTTTAAAAAAGCTAATTTAACTTTTTCGAAACGCCGAAAAGCTAAAAAATCGCGAGTTTAGTTTAAAAAAGCCCTTATAATTAACAAATCTCGAAAGCTATAAAACGAAAAGTAAAAGGAAAGCGGCCAGCGGTTAATAAAGGCGAAAATAGTGGTTTATCAAAAAGGCGCGCGACGGGCGGCAAGCGCTGTGGGATCTACGGCGAGACAGGTTATAATACGCGAACATATAAAACGCATATAAAATCGCGTAGCGAATTAAATAACGAATGAATTTAATTAATTTAAAGCGTTATAATTAAAATAACTTTTATAAAAATATTAAAAAGTAATAAAAGTGGACTACTCGATAATACGGGCTACTTAATAATAAACCACGTTAATAATATATAATAATAATAGCTTTTAATAATCGTTAAGGTTTTTTATAATTAAAATATTATATTTTAATATTATTCGCGCCTGTTTAAAATTTATTATTAATAATAATAACGCTTTTAATTAAAAAGCCTTTCGCGATTAATTATCGGTTTTCGGTTTATTAATACGTAATTTATAATATTAATTTTATTAAAAACGTATTATTAACTGCTATTTTTTTTAATAAACACTTTATAAAAACTCGGAAATATATTTATAATATAATATACTTAAGCATTAATATTAAAGAAATTATTATACACGTTTAATAAGTAATTAACGCTTTTTTATTTAATTATATTAAATTTAATAATTATTAACGTAGTTTACTATTAAGTGGTCCGTATCATTAAGTGGTTTACTTAGAATCGCATAGAAAAACTATCCGTGCGTAACCGTGCATTTTTAGCAATTCTTTATTAAATTAACCCGGAGTTTAAAGCTTATATTTATTAAAGAATATATTATAAAATTATATTTTTTAAAAATTTATTAAAAAGCTTATTAATCGACATGCGTGAAATCTTTTTTTATAAATATAAAACTAAATTTAAAATAACTCTATTAATAAAATACTTATAAATTTTTAAGAAATATTATTTTATAATATATTCTTTAATAAATATAAATTTTAAACTCCGGGTTAATTTAATAAAGAATTATTAAAAATATAAGGTTACGCACGGACAGTTTTTTATGCGATTCTAAGTGAACCACTTAATAATACGAACTATTTAATAGTAAACCACGTTAATCGTTTTTATTTATTAAAATAATTAATAAACTTAAATAATAAATATTATTTAATAAATAAAATAAATTTTCTACTTTAAAATATTAATAAAATATTATTATATATATATTTTTCATGTTTTTTTAACCTCGATTATAATATTATAAATCTTTAAAAATAATTAACGTGGTTTATTATTACGCGATATATATTACTTAGCGACGCACTTTTTTATATTTTTAATTTTTTTATATAAATTAATTTAATTATAACGTTTAAAATTAATTAAAACTACTCGTTATTCGATTTTTCGCTTAATTTTATATTTTTTTTACATATTCGCGCATTGTAACCTATCTCGCCGTAGATATTATAATGCCTGCCGCCCGTCGCGCGCTTCTTTAATAAACTACTATTTTTACCTTTATCGGGCGCTAAACGTTTCCTTTTTACCTTTTTATTTTATAGCTACTAAGATTTCTTAATAGTAAGGGCTTTTTTAAATTAAACTCGCGATTTTTTAGCTTTTCGGCGCTTAAAAAGTATTAAATTAATTTTTTTTAATATATATATCTTATCGCGTATAAGGGTTATTTTATAAGCTATTTTAATTATACTCTTCGCTATTTAATTTATTATATTTAAAATCGGTATCGAAGAGCTTTTTTAATAAATAAACACCCTTTTTTAATATAAATAAAATACTTAATTATTTATTAAAGATTAAATAACGTTAAAAGGTTATAAGTATTAACCGTTTTTAAACGAGATAAGTTAAATATAAGCGTTCGAAGACGTATATTTAATTTATTAATTACTTTATCGAGATTATAAAGAATTAAACTAAAAGCGTTAAATTTAGATTTAATATTATTTTTTATAAAAATAGCGAAATACGCGGCTTTAAAAGCGATAAAAAACTCGAGCTTTATAATATAGTTTATCGAGGCCTTAATAAACAGTTCGACTTTCTTTAAATAAATACGCTTTAAAGCCGAATAAAATACTATATCGAATAGTTAAAGTAAGTGAAATAAATAAGGAGGTATACTAAGTGTAATAATATTATTATTTTAGTAATATACCTCGAATTCGGCCGAAATATAACTTTTATAGCTATTAATAATTAAGAGGCGGTGGGAATTTTTCGTTTACGTTTTAATATATTTATTAAAGTGTTTAATTTAATTTAAGCTTATTTCGTTATTAGTTTAATTATTAAAAATCGGCTTAATTATTTAATCGCTTAGTAAATCGGTTTCGCGAGATTAGTTTACGAGGTAATATTAATTTTAAACGATTAAAAACGGCGGAATATATTAGTTTTACGAATTAATACATTTAATCGCCGTTATTTATTCCCGATTATTAAACTAAACCGACTTCGCTTTTTTCACGCCGATCGGCGCGTATTACGACGAGTATTAACCCGATTATATTTATTATAAAGCCGGTCTCGTTAAAATTTTAAATATTTTCGTTAATAATCTCGTATTTCGCTTTTATATTCGCGATTAACGTAAACTAGCCGGAAATAACTTTAAAATTTTCGTAAAAAGCTTTTTAATAATCGTACCGACGATTTATTTTAGTTTTTAAATCCGGGTTACGATCGATAAAGCGCCTAACCTAGTGCTTACCGACGCGGTCGCCGCCGCGCGACGCGGTGAAGAAATTGGCCATATTTTTTACACCAGCGAAATCGGGAGGCATCCCTCGGATATTTAGATTAATTATATATTTACGAAGTATTTTTTTTTAATTAGATTTAGTTTATATTATTTCGGTCGGATTTCGCGTTTTAAAATTCGGCTATAAATTTAATAACGTAAAATTAATTCGGGTATATTATAAATTTTTATTATTACTTTTTAACTTATTTAATTCGGTTCGTTTCGTATCGCTTAAATTATTAAAACTATCCGATTTTTTTAAAATTAATTAGGTATTATAGTTATAAAGGTATTACGCGTTAAAGTTTAATTATATTAAAATTAAATTTAAGTGCGTCGCTAAATAATATGCGTCGCGTAGTGATAAACCACGTTACTCTTTTTTTAATATAAGTAAAGTACTTAATTATTTATTAAAGGTTAAATAGCGTTTAAAGGTCGTAAGTATTAACCGTCCCTGGATAAAATAAGCTAAATATAAGCGTCCGGAGACGTATATTTAGTTTATTAATTACTTCGTTCGAGTTATAAGGTATTAAGCCGGATACGTTAAATTTAAATTTAATATTAATTTCCGTAAAAATAGCGAAATATATAGCTTTAAACGCGATAAAGAACTCGAGCTTCGTGATATAGTTTATCGAGGCCTTAATAAATAGCTCGATTTTCTTCGAATAAATACGTTTTAAAGGCGAATAAAATACTATATCGAAAGGTTAAAACAAGTGCGATAAATAAGGAGGCATATTAATTATAATAATGTTATTATCTTAATAATATATTTTAAATTCGGCCGAAATATAGCTCTCGTAGCCGTCGAGAATTAAAAGGCGGTAGCGACCTTTCGTTTATAATTTAATATATTTATCGAAATACTTAATTTAATTTAAGCTTGTTTTATTATCGGTTTATTTATTAAAAGTCGGTTTAATTACTTAATCGCCCGGTAAATCGCATTCGGTAGCTTAGTTCGCTAGGTAATATTAGCTTTAAACGATTAAAAACGGCAGGATATATTAGCTTTACGAATTAATACATTTAATCGCCGTTAATTATTCCCGATTACCAGGCTAAACCGACTTCGCTTTTCCACGCCGATCGGCGCGTATTACGATAAGGGTTAACCCGATTATATTTATTATAAAGCCGGTTTCGTCGAAATTTTATATATTCTTATTAATAATATTATATTTAACTTTAATATTTATAATTAATTTAAATTAACCGGAAATAATGTTTAAATCTTTATAAAAAGCTTTTTAATAATCGTACCGACGGTTTATTCGGGTTTTAAAGTCCGGGTTCCGGTTAATAAAGCGCTTAACCTAGTGCTTATTAACGCGCTCGCCGTCGCGCGACGCGGTAAGGAGATTAGCTATATTTTTATACTAGCGATTTTAAGAAATATCCTACGGGTATTTAAATTAATTATATACTTATAAAATACCTTTTTTTTATTCGTATTTAATTTATATTATAAATATCGAATATCGCGTCGTGAGGTTCGACCGTAGATTTAATAACGTAAAATAATTCTAAGAACGTTATATACTTTTATAATATCTTTTTCACTTAATAAATTTAAAGGTTTTCGTATCGTTTAAATAGTTAAACTAATCCGGTCTTTTTAACTTAAATTAAGTATTATAATTATAAAATTATTACGCGTTAAAGTTTAATTAAAGTCGAGAAGTAATAAAGGTGAACTATTTAATAATACGAGCCACTTAATAGTAAACCACGTTAAGCCTTTAATATAATCTTTTAATATTAAGCTTATTACCCGGTAATTAAATATAAATATATTAAGTTTTAATAAAAATTACACTTATAAGTATTTTATATATATTTATTAATAAAGTTTAAAAACTAATCGAAATAAATATAACGTAGTTTATTATTACGTAACGTATATTACTTAGCGACGCACTTTTTTTTATTTTTAACCTTTTTATATAAATTAATTTAATTATAACGTTTAAAATTAATTAAAATTACTCGTTATCCGACTTTTCGCTTAATTTTATATTTTTTTATATATTTACGCATTATAACCTATCTCGCCGTAAATACTATAACGCTTTTCACCGGTTACCCTTCGTTTTAACGAACCCCTATTTTTATTTTTATCGGGCGCTAAACGCTTCCCTTTTACCTTTTTATTTTGTAACTACTAAAATTCCTTAATAATAAAGGCTTTTTTAAGTTAAACTCGCGACTTTTTAACTCTTTAGCGTTTAAAAAATATTAAATTAGCCTTTTTTAATATATATATTTTATCGCGTATAAGGGTTATTTTATAGGCTATTTTAATTATATTTTTCGTTATTTAATTTATTATATTTAAAATCGGCGTCGGAGAACTTCTTTAATAAATAAACACCCTTTTTTAATATAAATAAAATGCTTAGTTATTTATTAAAGGTTAAACGGCGTTTAAGGGTTATAAATATTAGCTGTTTTCGAACGGGATAAGTTAAATATAAACGTTTAAAGATATATATTTAACTTATTAATCACCTCGTCGAGATTATAAGGGATTAAATTAAAAACGCTAAATCCGGATTTAATATTATTTTCCGTAAAAATAGCGAAATGCGCGGCTTTAAAAGCGATAAAAAACTCGAGCTTCGTAATATAATTTATCGAGGCCTTAATAAATAACTCGATTTCCTTTAAATAAATAGGCTTTAAAGTTAAATAAAATACTATATCGAATAATTAAAGCAGGTAAAATAAATAAAGAGGTATACCGAGTATAATAATATTATTATTTTAATAATATACCTCGAATTCGGCCGAAATATAGCTCTCGTGGTTATTAATAATTAAAAAGCGGTGGGAACTTTTTGTTTACGTTTTAATATATTTATCGAAATATTTAATTTAATTTAAGCTTATTTCGTTATTAGTTTAAATATTAAAAGTCGGTTTAATTACTTAGTCGCTTAATAAATTAGTTTCGCGGGATTAATTCGCGAGGTAATATTAGCTTTAAACGATTAAAAACGGCGGAATACACTAGCTTTATAAATTAATACATTTAATCGCCGTTATTTATTCCCGATTACTAAGCTAAATGTTACGACCTGACCTACTTATACGGCCAAGAAACGAAGTATAGGCAGCCACGGAAGTGCGATACCCCGCTAGGAGGATTGGAGACTCCAGGGCAGGGAGAACCGCTATAAGCACCAGCTATAAGTCACGTAACGAATCAGTTAGATCATGAAAAAACAGCCACTAATCCAGGTGAACCAACGGATTAGGGGCTTATTTTAAAATAATAAATAAACCTTTAATCTAAGGTTTAAAAGCTTATTTTAAGATAACGAATAAGTTAACGAGCTAATCGTTAATAAAAGAGCGAGGTTAAATATAAGACGAATATTCTTTTATATAATTTCTTAAATACTTTCGTTTATTTAATAATTAATCTAAGTATTAATTTTTACTTATTAATAAAGTATATACTTTAACGATTTATTATAATATTATAAGCTACGCTTTAACACTTATTTAAAACTTAGTTATTTTATTACTTTATCGATAATATAATTTTATCACCCGTTTAAATACTCTCTTATATTATTAATATAAACCCGCGTACGTTTTATTAGGTTTTTATTAAACCCTTAATAAGTATCGTTATATTTTAATTATTTTTATTCTTACGAGTTACTACTTAGACTTAGAGTAATATTCGATATTATAGTACCTTAAACCTTAGCCGAAAGCGCCGTTAATAACCTTACGGGAGGACTCGACGTCCTCGTAATAATCTGACACTTATAAGCATAATTTAAATAGGTAAAAAACGAAAATACTCAGCTTGTCGAATAAATTACTACTATACTTATCCTAACCTCCGAACACGGTAAATTTAAACTTACGCCCCTATAGACTTACAATAGCAAGGAAGGAAACGTTTAAGGGTTCCTCACGTAGGTTAAGGCCTATTTACGCTTTTACGCCTACGCTATTACTATTAAATAAAATAAGGTCTTTTACGCTGTAAAATTCTTTAAAAGAGACGCACTTATATAGTTCGAACTTATTATACGCGATTATTTTAATAACCCCGATAAGGATAATTAAAAAAACGATACTAAGAGATTTTTCCGCAGCTATGCCGGGTTTAAAAAAAAACTGAAGGCTATTTTCGAAAATCCCGATGAAATTCGGACTGCAAAGCGAATGCTTATACAGCTTAAATAAAAGGGATCGGCATCTTAATACGCCGCTAAGTTTAAACAAATCTTTTCTAAAACGGAATAAAACGACGATAACGCCTTAATAATACTTTTTTACGCCGGGCTACGAGAAGAAGTAAAGGACGAAGTAAGCCGGGAAGATAAACCGGATAATTTTAATAACTACGTCGAAAGGATTATTAAAATTAATAACCGACTATATAAACGACGACTCGAATAACGAGGACATTAAGGATTTCGACTTAATAATAATAAACTAAAAGTTAATAGTAAACGACTTATTTAACGATAAATATTAAAGAAAACTTTTTTTAATTATTATAGCGAACTTATAAACCTCGACGTAACTTAATATAATAAGAACGATAAAAAATAAAACGTTACTTATTATAATTATTAAAAAAAAAGATATTACGTTAAAGACTACCGAAATAAAAAAACATTTAAACTAATACTTAAAGGACGATATATTAACGCTATTAAAGGAAAACCGGCTATAGTAATTATTAAGGGCTACGAGAAAGCGCCACATGGCGATTTCTTTTAAACAGCTTACTACGATAATAGCTGCACTACTCACTTAATAAACAAGGAAAAGACCGGATAATTCCCTAAAAAACCATGAAAAAAAAACAAAGAGCATAAAACTATAGCTATAATACGCCGGACGTACGAAATAAACCCTAGCGACTCCGGTTTAAATACTAGCGATATTAAAAAACTAATAAATAACCCGGAATAACTTATTAAAATAACTTTAAATAACTTTATAACTAAATTATTTAAATACCGGGACTTCGATATCGATAAATAAATCGCTATTCCCGAAATACCCTGCTTAAAATCTAAAGTAAAACAATAACAGCTCATTACGAAGGGATTCGAAAAAAGAATCCACGCTAACTATGCCGTTAAAAACGACCCGCGGGTCCCGCCCGCTAATAATATATACTTTACGCTCTTTTTAAATTTTATATATACACAATAAATATATAGAGCATTTTAAAAAAAAACTTATAAACGAATAGTTTCCCCGACGAATTAAGCGAACACTTATTACACGCTTATATTTAAACCACCTAATCGGGAAAATTAAAACGTTTACACTTAACCCCCGGAAGGCTTACTTACTAATAAAAAAAACCTAAATAGCCTAAGAAATACCACTTAAAAAAACGGCTATAAAACTAATATAATTAACCCTAGTATATAATACACGCTTACGATAAAGCTACGATATTATAATAAATATACGGAAATATAACGCCCGAAATATAGCTAGTAATAAAATTAAAGTTACCGGAAATAATCCGCTATAAGACCTATAACGCGCCACTATTAATTAATAGCGCCCTACGACAGCGATTCTTTTTAACAATAAAAAGGGAGACTATTAAAATCGTAAAACGAACTAATCGCCTATTAGTAAATAACGATATTTCGATAATTTAGTAATACCAGAACGATAATACTATTAAACCTATTTGCTAGCTACGATTCGTAAAACTTAAAAAAACTAACCTACGAACTATAAAACAACATTATAAAACGTCGCCACCATTAAATTATACATTTATACCCACGCTTACTTTTAATTAATAAACGACTCTACGCCGATAAAAAAGTATAAAAGGAGACCTCGATCGTAAAAAATAATAGTCGGGAAATAAAAGCCGCCGACTATAAAAGGACGACATTAAACGGAATAAAATAAGTCCCTATACTATATAACGGGTAATTAAAATATCCACGAGTATATTATATTAATAATAGGTATAAAAAAAGCTTACGTTAATACGTTACTCGATAACGAAACGTAAAGAAATTATATCTCACTAAAAATCGTTAACAGCTTAAAATTAAAATAGTAAGAAAAAAACGCCCTATACCGACTTAAAACCGTTAATAAAAGACTTATAACGTATAAAAACGGAAAAATACGAAAAGAAATCGCGAACCTTTTCATTATTATCGGATAACGATATAAACGAATTATATATAATATTATAAAAATATTAAAATACGATATAATTTTAAAGATACCCTAATTACGGGTAAATAATCTTAGAATTAACTAGAGAACTAGCCGTTTTTAGTGAGATACATTAAAAAAAAAACTTAGCCCCTAAGCAGCGTTTATAAAAAAACCCTTAAATAAGCTAACGATATTTAAAGCCTACGTTATAATTAAAGAATTAAAACTAAACGTTACTATATAAATACCGGATAATTATAAAGAATTTAACGACCTATTTAATAAAAAACTAAAGATAAGACTATTAAAATATATATAATAAAATTACGAGATACCTTTTAAAAAAAGGAAGGAACTTTACTTTATACCGATGTACCGATTAAACTAAAAATATAAATAAGCCTTAAAAAACTATATTAAAAAAAACCTCGTTAAAAGATACGTACGATTATTTACGTCGCTAATAAAATACTTTATACTTTTCATACCGAAAAAAATAAAGACGAGAAACTTAAATAGCGAATATATATCGATTATCGTAAACTTAATAATATTACCATTAAAAACCGATACCCCTTACCCTTAATCAGCGACCTACGAAATAAGCTATACTAAGTTAAAATTTTTACGGCTTTAAACTTATTAAATACCTATAAACTTATTCGGATTAAAAAAAAAATAGAAAACTGCCTTTAAAACTAAATACGGGCACTTTAAATATTTTATTATGTTTTTTAACTTAACTAATATTTTAACTAGCTTTTAAAATATAATTAATTATATACTACGAAAATATATCGATAAGTTCGTTATTATTTACCTCGACGATATCTTTATTTACTTAAAAAATAAAGAATAATATAAAAAGCACGTAAAATTAATATTTTAAAAACTATAAAACGCTAACTTATTAATTAACCTTAAAAAGAGCGAATTTCATAAGTAATTAATCACTTTCGTGGGATACGTAATATCACTAGGAAAAATTCGAATAAAACCTTTTAAGGTATTAATAGTTAAAGAGTAGCCTACGCTTATAAACGTTATAAAAGTCCGATTATTCCTTAGACTAATTAATTATTATAAAATCTTTATCCCTAGGTTTAATAAAATAGCGATACCCTTAATAAACTTAACCCGGAAAGACGAACTATTTCGATAAATAAGAATAAAAGAATCGGCCTTTTAAAACCTTAAAAAGAAAATCGCCAGCGAACCGGCGCTTCGTATAATAGACCTCACTAAACTATTTAAAGTTAAAACCGACGTATCGGATTATGTGATCGGAAAGTAACTCAGTCAACGGAACGATAACGGGAAGCTACACCTAGTAGTATTCTTTTCGAAAAAGCTAAATAAACTAGAACTTAACTACTAGATTTATAACAAGGAGCTAATAGTTATTATTAAAGCTTTTAAAGAATAAAAGTATTATTTAAGCGGAATAAAAATATTAATAAAAGTTTATATAAACTATAAAAACCTTATATCGTTTACCACTAGTAAAAAATTAAATAAATAATAAATACGATAAGCGGAATTTTTATCGGAATTTAACTTTATTATTATTTACTGAAAAGGTAGCGAAAACGGACGAGCTAATACGCTCAGCCGTCGATTAAACTATTAAAAGAAAGTTTTAACCGAAACCCGAACTATTTTCACGTAAAACTAAAATAATAACCTTATACTATCTCGGTAAATTAATACGATTAATAATATAATACACGACGATAAATAAATCGTAAAATTTCGAACGTATTACGAATAAATAAATATTATATAGTTTACGCCATTAAAAGCCGGCTCGAAAAACGGCTTAGTATACTACTATAATAAGCTATATATCTTAAAATAATATAAGTAAGAGTTTATTAAAGAATTTCACGAACACCTCGTACACGGTTATTAAAGAATTTATAAAACCTAAAAACGAATCACTAAACTGTATAATTACGAGAATTTTAAAAACTAAATCGTTAAAACTATAAAAGAATACGACCTCTATAGTAAAGTTAAAGTAGCTAAACATCGACCTTATAAAGAACTATAATTAATCCCACCACTTAATAAGGCTTAGAGAATTATCGCCTTAAATTAAATTATTAAGCTATTATTATTAAAAGAACTATTAATTAAAGTTATATACGATAATATCCTAGTTATTACGAATAAGCTTATAAAATATGCTTATTTTTTACTATATAAAAAAGCTAGTATCGTTAAAAACTTAGCGTACACCTTCTTTAAGACAATCGCTAATTAGTATAAATTACCGGAAACTATTATTTCGGATAAAGATAAGCTATTTATATCTAAGTTTTAAAAGTTATTTATAGCATAACTTAATATTAAATATAAACTATTTACAGCTTATTATCCGTAAATAAACGGCTAAACTAAACGAATAAACTAAACATTAAAATAATACCTTTAATACTACGTTAACTATAAATAAAATAACTAAGTACGACTATTATTAATAATATAATTCGTATATAATAACGCGGATAACGAAACAACGCGCATATTATTATTTAAAGTAAACTACGGGTTTAACTTTAATATTACGAAGAACCTTCTAAAAAAAAGTTAGCACCGATAGCGACTATTTAAATCGAAAAACTAAAAAAACTATAAGCATCGCTATAAAAAGACTTTACTTTTCTTTAAAAACGAATAAAAAAACACGCCGATAAAACAAAATTAAAAAAACTAACCTTTAAAAAAAGGAAAAAAAGTTTACCTCTTATAATAAAATATTAAGATTAAACGACTAAACGAAAAATTAAACTTTAAAAAAATTAAACTATTTAAAATCGTAAAAGTTATTTCGGAAACTAATTATTAACTATCGTTACTAAAAACTATAAAAATACACCTTATATTCTATATCTTTTTACTTAAACTAGTATTAAAAAACACTAAACTCGAAACACGATTAAAGGTCGAGATAAATTAAAACGAGTACGAAATTAAAGGAATACTCGATAAAAAACGAGTAGAATAAAAATAGAAATACCTCGTTAAATAAAAAGGTTACTCACTTAAAAAAAACACTTAAGAACTTAAAAAATACTTAAAAAACGCCTTCGAGAAGCTTTAAGAATTTAAAAAAATAAAAAATCAATATCGGTATTAAACTAATTAATAATATTAAAAACATTATAAAAATAAACGTCGATTACCGCGTCCGCCTTAATACGCTTTAAAGCTTTTAACTCGTCGAGGGAACGAAAACCACGCGTAGCCATTTTCGACCCGCGAAACACTAAAAACTCCCGCTGGATACGAATCCGTTCCAAGCGAAGAAAAGCCTTTTAAGCGTCTCGGTGGGCTTTTTTTAAAGCCTTACTAGCCTAACGAAAAAAATCGCTAGCCTCCCGCTCGGCAGTATAAAGACGCTTCGATTTATTCACGATTCGAGAAACCGCCGAGACCGACATTTTCGAATTATTATAAAATAAACCTAAACGAACGCACTCGCGATAACGCGAGGCACCCTTTATTATTTTATATATTTATTTACGCGACGAGTATAAAGAACACGGTATAATTTTAATATTAAATTCGTCGATAAGCGTAATAAAATTATAACGTTATTTTGTTTTTTTCGATTTAAAACGAAAAAATTTCTTAATACGATTAAATATAATAAGTATACATTATAAAAAAACTATAATAAAAAAAAAAAAGAAAAAAACTTATAAAAAATAATAAAAAAGGATATTTATAAAACCTAACGCTTTAAAAATAAAGGCTTAAAAAGAGAGGGGATAGTATTACGACTTAACCTATTTATACGGCTAAAAAACGAAACACAAGCAGCCACGGAAGTGCGATACCCCGCCAGGAGGACTAAAAACTCTAAGGCAAAGAGAACCGCTATAAGCACCAGCCACAAGTTACGTAACGGATTAGTCGGATTATAAAAAAACAGCCATTAATCTAAGTAAACTAACGGATTAAGGGCTTATTTTAAAATAATAAATAAACCTCTAATTTAAAGCTTAAGAGCTTATTTTAAGATAATAAATAAGTTAACGAGCTAATCGTTAATAAGGGAGCGAGGTTAAATATAAAACGGATATTCCTTTATATAATTTCTTAAATACTCTCGTTTACTTAGTAATTAATTTAAGTATTAATCTTTACTTATTAATAAAGTATATATTTTAATAACCTATTATAATATTATAAACTACGCTTTAACACTTATTTAAAACTTAGTTACTTTATTACTTTACCGATAATATAATTCTATTACCCGTTTAAATACTCTCTCGCATTACTAATATAAACCCGCGTATATTCTACCAGGTTTCTATTAAACCCCTAATAGGTATCGTTACACTAAACCGACTTCGTTTTTCCACGTCGCTCGGCGCGTATTACGACGAATATTAACCCGATTATACTTATTATAAAGCCGGTCTCGTCGAAATTTTAAATATCTTCGTCGACGATCCCGTATTTCGCCTTTATATTCGCGACTAGCGTAAACTAACCGGAAATAATTTTAAAATTTTCGTAAAAAGCTTTTTAATAATTATACCAACGATTTATTTTAATCTTTAAGTCCGGGTTACGGTTAATAAAACGCTTAATTTAATGCTTATTAACGCGGTCGCCGCCGCGCGACGCGGTGAAAAAATTAGCTATATTTTTTATATTAACGAAATCGAGAGGCATTCCTTAAATATTTAAATTAATTATATATTTACGAAGTACCTCTTTTTTAATTAAATTTAATTTATATCGTTTCGGTTAGATTTCACGTTTTAAAATTCGGCTATAAATTTAATAACGTAAAGTTAATTCGAGTATATTATAAGCTTTTACTATTACTTTTTAATTTATTTAATTCGGTTCGTTTCGTATTATTTAAATTATTAAAACTATTCGATTTTTTTTAAAATTAATTAAACATTATAATTATAAAAATATTACGCGTTAAAGTTTAATTATATTAAAATTAAATTTAAATACGTCGTTAAGTAATATACGTCGCGTAGTAATAAACCACGTTAAGTTAAAAAGGAATAAAAGACACCATAAAAGTGACCCCGCGCGCCCGGTGTACGTTATACCGCAAACAATAAAAAACAAGTGTCTTCTAGGTTAGGTTAGGTGACTAAGCTATACATGCACCTTAACTTAACCCCTAGTATGTAGAAGGTAATGAATACTTATTGAACACTAAGAAAACCCACTGGCCACATCTCTGCCAGCACCAAACTAAGTCCATTGAATCATGACATTCTTTCTACTCCGGAGGAAAACACAAAACAAGACGTCGGTTAGTTAGCTTGATATGGCGCTTGTATTAACCACCGTGGCTTTCAACTATGTACAAAGCGCTAGTTGGTCATGGATATGTCCATGGTATGCTTGTCGTTCCTTGACAAGCAAGGGAAATCAAGTTGGTATCAGTGCGCTCTCGCTCCTAAACCATATCATATGCTTTCCCCCTAAGTGTCCAAGGCTTCCCTTTTTGTATTTGATCCGTGACAACTCCTCGTAATCATCGTTAACGCCTTGTTCGTTCTCATTGATCGTAAAATGACAAAATCATCTGAGCCCATCTCAGACTGTTGCCATCCCCCTGCTGCCATGCCATATTTTACACGCTAAGATTGGAGTAATACTTCATGCGACGACTGAAGTAATAGGTGATGCAACTTCCTATTACTGAGGCGCATCGCCACCTCGAGGTCGGAAACCACCCCCTCGGCTGAAGCCACGACCTCCTCCACGAGGCCCGCCACGGCCGCGGCCGCGGCCTCTTCCCCGGTAGGATCGGTAGCCGCCATCAACGCTGCCCTGGCCAAAGGTCTCCATGTTCTTCCTTTGCTCCTCACCACGCCACTCGCGGCCACCAGGTTTCTGGCCACCACTTTCAGATCTCTCCTTGGACTCGCTGGAAATGTTGTCAAAGAAGGATCTTGTCTTGTTGTAGGCTTGGGCTGGGGCAGGCTCATCGGCAACTTCTTGAGCCTCAGGGTCGGGTCCAGATCCGTTAGGTGCCGTCTCGCCCAGAGGTGAACCAGCTACGGCTTCCTTGACAAGATCTTGCTTGTTGAACTTGGCATTCGCCACCTGGAAGTCGAAATCGGTTTCAGGGACGTCAATTTTGCCAGCGGCTCCACCACGGCTGCCCCTGCCGCCGCGGCCTCGAGTGCTAGGCCCACCTCGAGTGGCATTAACCCTCATCTCGTTGACCTTCTTGGTAAGGTTGTCCATCGCGTTCCCAGTTCCGTTGGCGGCAGGTTGCCCGGGAGCTGCTGATGCATTCCCCAGCTTAGCCATTGCTACAGCCACAGCATCCTTCGCCTGCTGGGTAGCATCACGAATGCTCGCAGCAGAGGGAGGGGCATTCCCCGTCGTGGAGGGTTTAATAGAGGCAGCAGCAGCAGTAATCTGAGGCCCGGGTTGCCCTGAAGGGCCTGCCTTCGGAGCGCCGGTGAAAGGAACAGCCGGTGTCACGCGGTTGTTATTTCTCGGTCCGGTGGGAACATTCTTCTGCTGATGAGCGACCTTAGCAGGACCGTTGGCGTTGAGCGACTGCGCAGTAGCTCTTACCTCCTCTACACTTGGCTTCGAGTCAACGGGTGGTGTAGGTGCCGGAGCAGATCCATGAGGCGGTTGGGCGACAGCCTTTTGTTCAGCAGCCGCCTCGCCTTGGGAGGGAGTTCCAGCTGGCTTTGGTCTCTCAATGCCAGGAGGAGCTCCGGGGCCAGCACCGATCGGTGTAGGCTTGTTATCCTGCTGCGGTGTTCCACGCATGCCTTGACCAGGGGCGCCAGGAGCACCAGGAGCAACAGGGGCACCGGAAAGACCAGGGGCGCCGGGTGGGCCAGGAGGGCCATGGGGTCCAGGAGGGTAACCGAAGTTATTCCATGGGCCTGGACCAGGCGGGAAGCCCTGGCCAGGAGGGAACCAGCCGGGAGGTGGGTAGTGCATACCACCAAATCTTGGGTCTGGAACAGGACCAGGACCGGGACCAGGACCACCACCACGGCCACCCCAAGGACCAGGACCAGGGGGCGGAAAGAAGCCAGGTTGCTGGAACGGAGAAGGATTGAAGCCACCTTGGTTGGGTCCAGGAGCAGCATTAGGAGGACCTGGGGGGCCAGCTGGGCCGGCAGGGCCGGCAGGACCGACGGGACGAGCACGAGCCTAAGCAACAGGTCATGCATGTTAGCGATGCTGTTAGAGCCAAAATGATGCTGTGCTTGAATGGAAGGAAGTTGTGCTTCGTGGATCAGAAGGAAGGCAACGGAAATATCAACATGAAGTTTGTTTGCGCAATTCAGTCAAGTTATAGGTTTACATCCGAAATGTTTCATCATATGAAGCTGTTGTAGGTAGGTGGACAGGAATGTGAGAGAACTTACGCCGACAATAGCAGGGTCGTCGGGCACGGCGGGAGGCTTGTTCTCCTTGGTAGCAGGACCCTCTTCGATGCGCAGATCCTTCACGTCGCTTCCGCGGAAGACGATGTATTCGTAGACCTGGTCAGAAGCCGGCAGCTCTTCCTCGGGCTGGCCTCTTCGCCCCTCGGTACCGTATGACCGGACATTTTCGAGTGACACTGTCGATTCTTCCGAATTGATCTCGTGTAGTATGCCCGAATACCTGAGAGCAAGAAACGATGGCGGGTCAGTACGAGAGGCTGGAGAGGCTGGAGAGCAGGGGGCAGGAGCGGAGAGGATGGAGGGAGGGAGGGAGTACTAACCTGATATCACTCTTTGAGATGAGTGATATGCGCGAACTGCAATGATGGAGTCAGCATCGATGCCACCAATTGCTCGTAAAGCTACACGGTGAGCTCCATGATGATAGATGGCTGACGATGCGGAGGCGGATGCAGCATGAAGCTACACCGGCGACAACCTAGGCATGCATGCTTATGGTGATGCTGAAGAAACATACCCCAAAAATTCAGACATTTTGCAAATCTGAATGCGCGAGATGCGCAATTTGTATGGATGCGAGGAGAGGAGGAGGGAGGGAGAGAGTACGAAAAGTAGAAAAAAATCGAAAAGCAGAGTTTGTGGTGTGGGAAAGTCAGGGAAGCCCGTGTGGATACGGTCTAGGGATCTGGAGCTGGAAGAGGCTGAAATGAAAAGATGTTCTTCCCAGTCTGGTGCGGGCTGGAGGTTGGTCAGGTCAGGTCAGGTCAGAAGTGTGTAACCTATTGACATGCAGTGGCCAGTGGGCTTAAGGTTAGGTGGTTAGGTTAGTGTGGTTGGGGGCGGCCCCACCAAAAAATAGAACATGGAATCAATCAAATTGACGCTGCACAATTTGAAGCCAGTCAGTAAGTCAGACAAATCCCAAGTCCATGGAATGAATATTCGCCAGAGTTTGGGATAACTACGGACAGGATAGCCCAGATGATCATATGGACTTTCTGGTAATTCGAATAGTATAATCTAGATACAAGATACATTGGTGTAGAACACCCAGGGACAACGGTCGAAAAACCCTCATCAATTGATCAACTGTTCGTATGGCGTAATGGCTACATGGTTCATCTCTGGCCATACAGCCCCAGATGCTGAGCTAGCAGGCTACATATGTACTTACCTACCAGGTAGGTATGCACTTACATGAAGCTAGCTCACCTTGCCTGCTCGCTACCAGCCACATTACCCCAGGAAATACGGGTAGCAAGAAACTCAGCAGGAAGTAGTACGGTCAGTATGAACCGGCAGCCAGTGTACCTACACAAGACAGACGATGAATCAAGCACGGGTGCCGGGTTGAAGGAGAGCTGATAATAGCAACAATATATCCAGGGTATCACTTTTCTCTCTTACTTGAGGAACAGAGCTATACACAAATTCCTACCTACTTGTACACATTAGGTTGTTATTATTACATCTTCATGATCATGAGACCATCTTATCCTGGACGTGTTTGCTTCTTCGCAGCTTCGGTCTCTCTGAACTCTACCCTCCTGTAGCAAAGAGCGACCAGACCTGGTACCGTATTCATACAGCCATGTTGCAGGCACTGCGGCCCTATTCCATCTCCTCGTCCGAATCAGAATCGGAACCAGAGCTACTGGTGGTGTCGTCTGCCGGGTCCACTTCCATCTCGCTTTCCAGCTCTGCGTCGCCAGTCGCTTCGGCAACTTCGCCTTCCTCTTCCTCGCTCGCGTACTCAACCAACACTTCACTCTTGCGCTTTTTCGGGAGCCGAGCGACATCTTGGGAAGTGCTACTGTTCGTGGGTCGTTGCGCCAGTTGGTAGCCTTGCGGGAGTCGCATGCCAGCTCGAGTGACGTAGATCGAGGGAAACTCCAACACTTCCGTGCCAGCTAGTACAGATGCCAGGTCATCGTCTGCGTCGATGGGTATGAGCTTTTGCGGTTCCCGCGAAGGTGTTCCGGGAATGTGGAAGTAGAATTGGTATTCGTTCTTGGTGTCCTTGGCGCGCCTTTGCCTCTCGCTCAGCTTCCGCGGCTTTCTCTCGCCTGTTGTCGTCGATGCATGCCAGCATCCATCCGTGCGCTGAACAGGCACTGCAGCCGCTGTCCAGGTTGAGTCCTTCCAGTCTTGCCCGCCGAAAGTGGCATTGCCATTGTTGTCTTCGCCCGTCTCCTCGGCATCGGCTGCCGCATCTTCAATCTGCTTTTGCTTCTTTTCCTGCTCTTTCTCTTTCTTTGACATTTGCGACCGTCGGTGGTATTCGCGACAATCGGCGTAGGCAAGGTACATGGGCACATTGTCGAGGGTCTTGTTCAGCAGCTTCTCGGGCTGGAGGGAGGGTTTCTCGGTTGAGGGGGCGGCTGAGTCGAGAAAGCACCATTCGACCTGCCAGTTGATGGTTTGCGTTCGCTTATTGAAAGACGTGGTGTTGTTTTTCGGCCTGGTCATGCCATACGGTTGATGTTTGACGGTGATGCCCAGTGTGTTTAGCTTTCTGACGGCCGCCCTCGCCCATGATCGCGAACCGCCTTCCAAAGTCGTCCGGCCCCGGCTCTGTCCCTTGTTCAGGCGGGCTTTTTTGTGCGGAGGCCCATGGGATTGGCCGTTCTGTTGCGCGCGGTCTGGCAAGATGCCTCGCTCTTCGACCAGTAACTTCTCTGTCTGCTCTAGTGACCTCTCGATCTTGGTCAAGAAGTTGTAATCATGGTCAATGCCCGCATCGGTGCGCAGCTTGGCAGGGGGCATGTACACTGTCGGGTCGCGCTGGCCATTGCACGAGGACCATTTCTTATGTCTCTTGACGCATGGAAGCGAGCATGTGTTGGTGCCGCATCGAGGGCATTTGTACTTGGGTTCCCGGGTGCGGCATACACTGCAAAGCGAAGTCAAGAGAGGATCCATCGTCTACGAGATGTTTGGGCTGAAGATGATGCAGTGCACAGCAAAAGACCGACGACTTGAAAATGGTTCAATGTTGAATTATCATCAATTCCAGATGCAGGTCAGTAGGTAGGCCCTGTTTTGGCTTGGATCCTCCCGTACTTTTTCTTAGGCAATCTAATCGGATAGCCCCACTGTTTCCCTTCCTGCATGCGGCACCGCAAACATGAACGGAAATGGTTCCGCTGACCAGCAACATTGAAGTGCGTGTATGATCCATCCACTCACACTCACATTCACACTCACTACCACTCAGGGAGCCAAATCTAACCCATTTACGTAGCAAGCCAGCAGAGTGTGTAATACAAACCCCCCGGATATAATACCATACCTGGATCAGTCTAGACTTTAACCGTCTGCATATCCCCCTCTAGCTCAGCCATCTACCAGGTTACCTACCTGGCATCCATTAGCATTCAAATTCATATTGGCAGACACAATGGCCAATGAGACCGAGATGAAGGTCGACCCGTCCAGAGCCGCAGCTCTGATATCCCAGCTCGGCGGAATAAGCGAGCGCGTCGCAGCAGTGGCCAAGGGCAGGAATGTAAGTTGACAGCCAACGCCAATGACAACACAACGTATGGCCAACCAACCGAGAAGTGAACTCTTTGAACTGACCGTTGTGACGTCCAGGTACGACTGGTTGCAGTTTCAAAATTGAAGCCGGCCAACGACATTTTGGCGTTATGTCAGCCGCCAACCTCTCATCTGCATTTCGGCGAGAACTATGCCCAGGAGCTAAGCCAGAAGGCAGAGCTTCTGCCCAGAAGCATACAGTGGCATTTCATCGGTGGTCTCCAGTCAGGTAACCAAGAGCCTCCTCTCGCCTTCACAAGCCACGGCCTCCCTCAACATGGATGCTAATGATGACACAGGCCACTGCAAGAATCTAGCCAAGATCCCCAACCTTTTCTGTGTTTCGAGCGTGGACAGCACCAAGAAAGCACAAGTCCTGAACGAATACCGTGGGAAGCTTCTTGCCACAGATCCAGAGGCTTCCAAGCTGAACATCCACGTCCAAGTCAACACGTCGGGCGAAGAGTCCAAGTCCGGATGTCCTCCGGGAGAAGAGACGGTTGCTCTCTGCAAACTCGTAGAGGAGGCCCCTCATCTCAATCTCTTGGGCCTCATGACTATTGGCGCCATCGCTCGAAGTGTGGCCACGACAGCTGAAAATGAGAACGAGGACTTCACGTGCTTGCGGGAGCAGCGCGACCTGGTCGTGAAGGAGTTAGGACTAGACCGGGAGTTGGAGCTCAGCATGGGCATGAGCGAAGACTTTGAGGGCGCCATAGCCATGGGAAGCAGCGAGGTACGGGTAGGAAGCACAATTTTTGGAACCCGAGGACCTAAAAGCGAGGCGAAAATCACGGTTTGAAGGCCCTGAAATATATACAATTGTTTCGTTGCCGAACTCTTTGATATGTGCTTCCTGCATAATGGTAATGCGCAGGCAAGAAATGATGCGTTCATACACCCTACGTTGAGAGCCAAGGACCCGAATGGAAATCAGGCACTCATGAAGAAAAATGTACCACTAATCCATCTACTACTACTAACATATAACATGTCAGCCAGCCGGATGTTGTGCCAGTGGCGTAGAAAGGGGGGTTCGAGAAAGAGGCTGATACTGCGACATGGGAAGACGGGTGAAGTGAGTTGAAAAGCCCCAAAGGTCTTGTATGCGAGGCAATGGGTAGCAACATGGACATCATTGCAGCTCCCGCGGTTGGAGGAGAGTCCCATACCCAGATAGAGGGGGCAAGGACATACACGGCTAGGCTGACATCATATGCAGCAGCACGTGGTGGTGGTAGTGGTGAGCAATGTTGTCCACCGAATGGGGTTCTCCGGCTTGCCTTTTGTGACCAGTCCGCCAGCCCTCCCAGTTGTTGACTGGTCTCCTCTATAATACTATGGGTTGTTATCAAGTTTCTGAAGACCGAGTGTTCTTAGCTGTGCCGGTAGACTGACTCTACCTAGCGGGTGGAGGTAACTCCTTTGGCAACTTGTCGGTTATCCGATTCAGGACAGCCGGGTGAAACATCCTCTTCATACTGATGCTTCAATGACCTCACGGTCAATAGGTTTCCGCTGTAAGCCCAGAGGATGGACAAGAATGAGGGAATGAAAAGCACCCGCGAGGAGATACTGACGAACCAGCCTCAGGCATGGGCTGCATTTCATCAGGCTCTGAGCACCGCATAATGACAGTGATCTACAACCATATGCGCCGGGCATGCGTTGATAATATGCCCTACAACAAGACTATGGCACACCACAGCACTGGCATATATGCATCTCCCATGTATTTTGCTAAGTAACCCCTTTACCTATGCCTGGGTGCCCACAGGTTGATACTGTACCCAGATTCAAGTCGTAGGCATACTAGACTAGGGGATCATCTGATCATAAGCTTATTCCAGGAAAATTTGCGAGAAAACCGAAGACCAATAGATGCAACGGTATTTTGCATAGCTTGAGTTCCCACAAGGGGCTGGGTATACGGCTTTAGGAAGAAAAGGACCCCAAGATTGGCCACGTTGGGGTCCGGGTATCGCAAGATTCTGAACGAATTGTATGGCCATTGAGATCGAAAACCCCTCTGCCTCATCGTCTCTGCAAGCTTTTCGGATATCTCTGGTGTTCAGCAATCCCAGTAAAATAGAAAGGAGGAGGTGGGACAGAGCAGCCTCGGTCCCAAGAAAAACAGGACGCCCCAGGTTCAGGGGTCGATAGACTCCGGACGATCCAGATATGCATCCCATGTAGATCTGGACAAGGAAATGCCCAATGGCCCTCCCTGCCAGAGGCTGGACCCAGCCCCGTCATGCCTGTATGCCCAAATAATTGGCGATCAATTTGGGGCCGCCGAGGAGTAAGCAGCCAGAGCCAGATTCCCCCTCATGTCTGCATAAGCAAATTGGCTTCAGCATAAGTTGATCCGCGAGCGAGTCATTAGTCAGGAGGTCGTGCTGTGGCTGGCAACTACAACCTCAAGTTAATGACTCGCACCTGCTCGCCTCCCTTCTCTCCTCATCATTAGCCGCCATCATGGTCGGTCTGATCTCTAGTCTGTTCTGAAGTAGCGTCGAAACAGCGGTGTTACTCAATATCTTGCAGGACGGAAGCAATGTACGCTGGTCCAAGTGAAGCCTAGAAGTGTAGATCACATGCACTACGGCCCGGATCGAATACAGGCTGCATAGAAGGCCTCTTCCCGTGTCTCACTTCGAGAATAACGCAAGGACACGTGGTTCCCAACGGTAATAGATGATGTGCAGTTGTTTCGAGCGGGTGTGGCGCTCGTAGCCGCGGTGTAGGCTGGCCACTTCCTGGTAGGTGATTACAGCGCCTGGCCATGTATTGGTGAGTGAGCGAGTGTGTGTAAAGTATGTCAATGAGCCTGGATACGAGCAAGTATCTTGGCTTGTTGTTTTTTGCGTAAGCACTACACCTGTTACCACTGCGTTTCCCTCGTCATCTGACCTGCGAATAGATGAAAGAATAATGCGTTACTCATCATATAGCTCGTCACAACCACGACAACGACAACATCATGTGTACGCATATCCCTTCCAGGGCCTTGTCGATCACGAACATGGCCAGGTCCACTTGGAGATGCAGAGAACACAGCCGCCAAGTCCTGGTGAGCGGTGGTTGGCTGTTCGGGTTCGAAGAGAACTCCGGTGTACGACACCTGGTTGGCGCCCTGTCGCCTCCCAGGATGTTGGTCAGCCTCGACCTCAAGATCGACGACTATCTACATACTACATGCGTGGCATCAATGTGATCAACCTCGCGTTTCTTTTCGTGCTCGAAGGCCGACTCACCGGTCAAATTCGTGTGTCAGCAACTTCCTTCTTTCCCAGCTTCGTTCGAAGTTTGCAACCACGATCATCCTCATAGCCAATCCCCAACAACCAGCGCCAATTGGTTGTGCCCGGAGACGTGACTGGCCCAACATCTGCGCTGAACAACTATTTAGGTACATGGTTCTGGGCACCGCCAATGAAGTCGTCCGGGTTTTCCAGCTGTTGTTGTGCTTATTCAGTGGCAGGTTTTTCTTATTCTTGCAGCTGAACCGCGATAATCCTAGCAACCAACGCATATAATATCTTGTATAGCTGGCTGGCTCCAACCACGCATGGCGTTCGTCACTGTAGTCTGTTTCAGCATGGTTATTCCTGCGAGTATTGCTTTTCGTAGGCCGAGTTTAGCTCACGTCATTCCCTTCAATCGATCCCCTATCTGCGCGTCGCGGCGACCAGAGGCCACGATCACAGGGCCCACCACCAGGTTCTCCAGATATCCTGATCAACGGCATGCAGCGATCGACTTCAGGGTACATCCATGAGTCCAGGAGGCTCTATAGTGCCGTAGTCTATTTTCATTCCAGTCTTGGGAACCCCTGACCCTGGATCCATGGAGCAGTTGGGCAAGAGCTGATAGAGTCATGCGAGTGGCTGGCGTCCTTGGACCAACGACGTAGTTCTGCCTGCGAGACCACGTTGGATATACAGGACGGGGCACAAACGGTAAAACCAGGATGAGCATATATACCCTCGGGTGCTCGTTCGATGTCGAGACCGGATTGTACAGAACAACTCACCAACAAAATCACCTTTCTCACCAAGCTGGCCTACAACCCCTTGGGCACATCATCAGCTCATTAAAAGACCTTGTTTTCTCTCATACTATCCCATACTATCCCATAACAAGTATCAAGACCACTCAGCCTATCAACACCGAGTATGGCTTCCAGTCAGGACCCCCGCAGTTGCCCCTACCTGGGCAGATGGGAATCCCTGGTGGTACCTCCGATCTTTCCGAAGTCCCTGAGCGCAATTCCGACTCGGACACGGGTGAAGGTCAGCCCCAGAAATTTGCCGCCCGGCCCAAATCTGGCGACGCAAGTCGTGCTCGACGAGCGAGTTCGGCACGGCCTCATAGCAGGACTGCTCAAGTTGGGAATTCCAATGGATATTTTGGTCGTATCTCAAACTCACGCGAGAAGGACGATTGGTGGGAGGAGAATGACTTCGGCGACCGTGACGTTCCCCGGGGACGTGAAGAACCCAGACACCCAGACATTCCATCCCGAAGAGCCAGTCGAAGCCGGCCTCCTCGTGCTTTCCTGAACCGTCAATTTAGCGACTTCGACCAGACACCTTCAAAGGCCAATTTCGAAGAATCACGCAGTACCAGAAATGGTCAATTGGTAGACGAGGAGATGGGCTACCCCCTTCGAGCTCGTCCCACCTGGAAGGAGTTGAGCGACCAAGAGAAGATGCAAGTTCTCCGCTTGCCCATGACCCAATGGATGAACTCGAACTTCAAGAACCACTTCGTTGCCAGCTTGGGTGAATTCATCGGGACCACGCTCTTCCTCTTCTTCGCATTCGGCGGGACTGAGGTGGCCAACATTCAATCTCAAGCCAACGACAACACAAGCAGTTCAGACAGCAACACGACAACGGGCGGCTCCACTGGCTTTGACGTCTCGGTTTTGCTGTATATTTCCGTCATCTTTGGCATGTCTCTCATGGTCAATGTGTGGATCTTCTTTCGCATCAGTGGTGGCCTCTTCAACCCGGCAGTGACACTCGCCATGGTCATGGTGAAGGCCATCTCGGTCACGCGGGCAGTGTGCTTGTTCGTCGCACAGATGCTGGGGTCTCTGCTCGCCTCGGTTGTGGTCCGATTCTTGTTTCCTGAGCAGTTCAACGTCCGAACCACACTGAGCGGTGGCACCAGCCAGGTCCAAGGCGTCTTCATCGAGGCTATACTTACGGCCGAGTTGGTCTTCACCATTTTCATGATGGCCAAGGAGAAACACCGAGCGACGTACCTTGCGCCGGTGGCTATTGGCATGGCCCTGTTCATAGCCGAGATGGTCGGTGTCCAGTTCACTGGTGGCTCGCTCAACCCAGCGCGCTCTTTTGGGCCATGTGTCGTCACCTTGACCTTCGACCCCGAGCATTGGATTTACTGGATTGGGCCGCTTATAGGATCCATCTTGGCGGTCGCCTTCTATCAATTCATCAAGACCCTGGAATACGAGGTGAGAACCCCTTTTAAGGCACATAATTTTAGAACAAGGAAGTTACTAACAATGCATAGATGGCCAACCCAGGTGCTGATGGTGACCCGGTGAACGATCCCACCATTAACCCTGAAAAGAAGGCGGAGATCATGAGCCGTAGGCGATCATCATCCACGGCCAGGTGAGCATGGCAGAGCACGCTGCAACTTGAGCATGAAGCGAGAAGAGCGGCAACGGCAACATTACGAATCCACAGATCCAAAGGAGCACAACGAAGTCATGATATGATGAAATGATAGTAACGACAGTAAAAAGGTGATATAAAGCGGGGCATGTGTGAGAATGAGTAATGAGTACTCTAGATATATTTGCTTCTTATAGGGGGTAGAAATTGCAGGATAGATGCATCCCTCACCACATAAATTAAGTACAAATTGGGGCTTATATTCAAAAGAAAAAGACGAAGTTCAGCCCCAGAGGCGGCTGCAGTCACGCTTGAGTGTAGTGCAGTTGCCCCCTGAACTTTGACCCTGCCAAATCCGCCCCCCGCCTGCATAGATCGCCAGCGCCAGCGCTAGAATCCAAAAGCAGTTTAGTGCGGGGCAAAGCCGATTTTCGGGCAACCATCGCCCTCCTTCCTACTCATAGTCTAGAATTGTTTGCAACCGACTGACTTTTAATACTGTCGCGCAATTTTTCTGCATGTAAGCACGATCCTATAATACTCTCCTTGGGGACCATTGGGGCATTCTGCTGACAACTCTTCGATATTCTCAAAGTCCAGAGACCCACGATTCCACTATGTTAAACGGTGCTACTACTAATGGAGAAGCCTCCACTGGCTCACCCCAGCGCTATCTCAGCACGCGGGGTGATGACTACGATGTACGAGGATCCTGCTTGCTGCCCCTTTAACACAAGGCCGATCTCTGGTATGGATTACTGACACCGCGCAGCTCTCTTTCGAAGACGTTGTCCTGAAGGGTCTCGCATCTGATGGCGGTCTTTACATCCCAGAACAGATTCCTTCGGCCACCCAGTGGCAGAGCTGGAAGGACCTCTCCTTCGCAGACCTTGCCCTCGAGGTCCTGTCGCTGTACATCTCTCCTACCGAAATCCCCCGCGAAGACCTCAAGGGCATCATCGATCGGAGTTACGCGACATTCCGCGCGCCCGAAACCGCCCCTCTGAAACACCTACACGACAACCTTTACCTTCTCGAGCTGTTCCACGGTCCTACATTCGCCTTCAAGGACGTTGCGCTGCAGTTCCTGGGCAACCTTTTCGAGTATTTCCTTACGAGGAAGAATGAGGGCAAGACTGGGCGAGGTGGGTTCCAAAAATCCGACGCCCCCTGATTGGACGCAGAAGGGCAGTGACTTACAATATATTAGATCGACACCACTTGTCGGTTGTTGGCGCGACAAGCGGCGACACTGGTTCAGCTGCTATCTACGGCTTAAGGGGCAAGAAGGATGTCTCTGTATTCATTCTCCACCCCAAGGGACGAGTCAGCCCTATACAGGAGGCCCAGATGACGACGGTGCTGGATAAGAACGTCCACAACCTGGCTGTCACTGGCACCTTTGACGATTGCCAAGATATCGTCAAGGCTCTTTTCGCCGACCCCGACATCAACTCGACACTTAATCTAGGTGCTGTTAACAGCATCAACTGGGCTCGCATTCTTGCTCAGATCGTTTACTACTTCCATTCATACTTCTCTCTCGTCAAGGCATCATCGACCTTTAACCTTGGAGACAAGGTACGGTTCGTGGTGCCCACGGGCAACTTCGGCGATATTCTGGCAGGTTACTTTGCGCATCGAATGGGGCTCCCCGTCGAGAAGTTTGTGGTCGCCACAAACGAGAACGACATCCTCGATCGTTTCTGGAAGACTGGCAAGTACGAGAAGAAGCCGGTTCACGGCGCTCAGGCAGAAGGTGGACTGGCCCAAGATGGCGTCCAAGCCGACCCCGAAGGCGTTAAGGAGACGCTGAGCCCCGCTATGGACATTCTTGTGTCGAGTAACTTTGAGCGACTACTCTGGTATCTCGCATACGAGTTTGCTGCGTCGGCCAAGATGGACGACGAGTGGAACAAGAAGCAAGCAGGTCAAGAAGTCGCTTCTTGGCTCAAGCAGCTCAAGACCAGTGGCGGCTTCGGACCCGTTTACAAGGATGTACACGAAGCTGCCAAGCGCGACTTCGAGAGCGAGCGGGTGAGCGACTCGCAAACCGTGGAGACGATCAAGCAATACTTCAACAAGATCAGCTACGTCTTGGATCCGCACACGGCTGTTGGTGTTGCCGCGGCCGCGCGCTCCAAGCAGCGTGTTGAGCAGACACCGCACATCTCGCTGTCTACAGCTCACCCTGCCAAGTTTGCAGGTGCTGTAGAGATGGCCCTCAAAGACGAGAGCGGGTTCGACTTCGAGAAACAGGTCTTGCCTGAGGAGTTCGTTGGATTGGAAAAGAAGGAGAAGCGTATTGCGGAAGTCGAGAACGACTGGAAAGCTGTTCGCGAGCTCGTCAAGAAGCAGGTGGAAGAGGAGCTGAAGGCCGAGGAAGCATGAGACATGACCAAATCGACGTGGTATGACATTGGACCGCCAGGTTGGATCTGACCATCCTACTTAATTCCGGCATAGATGATAGATAAAAGCTTCAATATTACAAGTCAGCATGCAAAGCAAGAATACTTTTCGCCATCGGTGTTGAGCTAACTCATCGTCCTGCCATCCTGATATCATCTTAGCTGGGGTATAAGATGGGAGTTATGGGATGTAACTGCCACTTTGCTGGAGTTCGTAGTGTCTTACAAGCGAAGAGCGAAGAGAGAAGGGTCTGTCCAAATGCGAATACGGCGTGTAAGTGTAATACATGCCAGTTTCACCTGATCACCCAATCAAAGCGTTCTGTAAGAGCCATGTTTTCCCAAACAGGCACCCGGCAGACCCTATGTGGATATGTACCTAAAGTAAACAGTAATCTTCGGCACGGCTCAGTTTAGGTGATTGTAATACGAGCAGGTGACCCCATCACAGCAGCATAGCTATCTTTTATTTTATCCATCATATAGAGAATCTGCTATAAATAATACCTACTCGCGCGACTGTCCCGTTTATTCTCATTCACCCATCCATCTTGATATCTCGTAGACTCCCTCAAGCCGCCGCCAGTATATCCTCCGCCGCCTTCTCCCCCAGCATCATTGTAGGACACACGGGGAACGCCCCCGGCACGACAGGGAACGCGCTCCCGTCGACGACGCGCAGGTTCCGGACACCGCGCACGCGGAACTTGGAGTCGAGGACCGCCATGGCGTCGTCGTCGCCGCCGATGGCGCACCCGGACGTCACGTGGTGGCTGTGGGCTTGCAGCTTGAGGTACTCCTTTTTGCTCCGCGTCGGTGCAGCCGGCCCCGGTCCCGGCCTCGTTGTCGTGGAGCGCGCCGGGGCAGGGGTGCAGCTCGTTGAAGGGGGTGATGGGCGACGGGGCGGAGGCGAAGGCTTTGCGGAAGGTCTTGATCTGGAAAGGGGGTGGGTGTTAGATTTTGTTTAGATGTGTCTAGTTTCTCACTTTCTTAGTCAGTACTTACCGCGTCCAGCTGTTCCGTCAGATCCTGGTCCGTGCCCGTCTCGTAGAAGCGCAGATTGATCTCGGGCGTATCGCGCGGGTCCGCGCTGCGCAGGCGCACGTAGCCAGCCTGCGACTTGGGGTTCATGTGCACGAAGGCGCACTCGTACTCGGCGGCGCCATAGTCGTCCGGATAGCCCGGCCAGTAGCCCTCAAAGGCGAACGAGTTGCACCAGGCGTAGATGTTGCGGCCGTACTTGTTCTCCAAAGCCGTCGGCGTCTGGAGCATCACCGAGATGGGGCCCGCGGAGCCGTTCAGGGGCTTCGCCGCCAGCGCCAGCAGGTTGTTCTCATAGTTGTCGGCCACGCGCTCGCCGACGCCCGGCAGGTCCTTGACGACGGGAATGTCGAACTTCTTCAGCTCCGCGGCGGGACCTATGCCGCTCAGCTTGAGGATCTGCGGCGTGTTGAAGGCGCCGCCGGAGAGGATGACTTCCTTCTTGGCGTAGGCACGGCCCGGCTTGCCTTGTACCTTGGGGTCATAGCGGGGGTCGGCGGAGTACAGGGACTTGCCTTCCAGGAACTCGACTCCGATAGCCGTTGGCTCTTTGGCTTTCTCGTCGAACAGAACCTTGGTCACGAGGGTCTCGAGTTGAATAGTCAAGGGGTATTTGGCCGTGTCGGCGAGAGTAGCTTTGAGGTACGTGTTGGTTCCCGTGCGCATGCCCTCCTTGTTCTGGTGCGCAGAGAGACTGAACACGCCGGTGTCACGGTCTCGTCCGGGGTTCGGCGCATTCATATCCCTCTTGGCCAAATCAACCAGATCAGATTTGTTGCCTCCCGTAGCCTCGGCCAATTGCCCAGCCATGGTCCTGATGTCGCTGTTGCCAGATGCCCAGGCAGTGTCGCCAATGGTGGTGCTCAGCCAGCCGTCAAAGCCGTGCCCAGGAGCCCCCCTTGGGCAGGTACTCGTTCTTTTCCATCTTGACCCAATACTTGCGCATATTTGCGGACGACCAGCTCTCATCGCCCGTCTTGTTGACGATGATATCCCAGTCGGCGTCGGCGGGTAAGGCGCATACACCGGCCTAGCTCATTGTCAGCGTGCTGCCTGTCTCCAATACGTCTGGCCTTGTACATTATGCATGGCACATCCGCCTAGGGTTCCTGCTCGAGGATACCAGATACCCAGCTGCTTGGCGCCCTCGGGTGGATCGAGGCCCGTGTAGAAACTGCCATCCGTCTTTCTCCAGACCATACGTAGATACTTCAGCTCGCGTTCCGGGTCCTCGGAGTGCTTGGTCCAGAAGTCCCATCTCGTCGTCTCATCGTTGGTGGCAAGGTTGAAGTTGGCCAACGTGGAAATATTCGGGTTGTTGGCCTGGTCATCTCCAGCCTCTAACAGAAGGACCGAATGGCCTCCTCGGGCCAGATTTGCCGCCAACGGCGCCCCCGCCGCCCCTGAACCCACGACGATGTAGTCATAACTCGCCGAGGAGTTTTGTGCCACAGCAGTCGTTGCTGCGAGCACCAGGGCTCCGAATAGACGGGAAAGCATTGCCAGGAGGGAGTCGGAGAAACAGCGGCCCAGTGACGTTTCGACAATATCACAGAACACAGCCTGGTGCATATAACAAACATATAAGACACATGGCTGGTATTTATAGTCGTCGCTCGTTTCCCCAAAGCTGCGACCCCACACTGCGTGTATCTCTACGTGGTCCAAGACGGGGTGAACACGAATCAGACTTCACTCATCTTGACCATGCGGAGAAGTGAGAGTCGGTGATAAAAGCCCCCGACATGCCAGTATGATGGCGTGAGCCCAATCAGAGAGAACGCTCAAATGCAGGTGGCCGGGCTTGGCAGGAGATATCGAGGGCTAAATTCACGACAACGATCCCGATTCGCCGGTCAGCTCGCCATTGGCGGACCCGCGTACAGTCTGGGTGGTATCGAGCGTCGGAAAGGGTATGATGGATGCCACCTGCATATCTCATTGCCACAGGCGCGAGGTACCGGGGTAGTAGTGATAGCACAGGCATGAACGACCTGATTCATGGCAGCACTGAAATAGAGCACTGAAATAGACCTTTGCCGTCACATTTGCACATGAACTCGCCATGTTCAATAACCGGATAAGCGAGGTCACCAAGCAAAAATCAAGGACTGCTGCTGCTGCTGCTGCTGCTGCCGCCGCCACTGGTGTGAGGATTGCTTGAAAGCCACTGGCATGCGCCGTAGAGTTTTCGCAGACGAGACGAGAGTGGAACGGAACAGTATCTACCGACGATCCATTCCATCGCTGACGCCTGCAGCTGCACTATACTGAATGCAACATGAGTTCCCCCAAGGATAAGCACAATCGTCAGGCGCGTAGGTATATCTCCCCTCACGAAACCGACATTCATGCGCTTGGCTCTGGTGACAGAAGTTTTCCAAGAAGAAACAATCCACGCCACTCTATGCGGGGGATCAGCCCATGGCCCAAGGTGAACGTCAGCAGCGGCTGCAAACCCCAAGTACGAGCCGTATGGTTAAATCGGACGTGTCGGACGTCCATCATACCAACTCAGTTGGCATCTTGGCAGGCCGTAGTCGTGCGTCGGTGCTGCAGTCAATTAAGACGGGTAAAAAGCTGATAGCGACTTTGAAGTAAGATAAGAGATCGCAGGCAACGCATCGAGATAGACAGACAGGCTGACAAACAAACACCAAGAGAAATAGCTCGACGCCATCAATCTGTTTTATGCCGGGAATATATGAACCAGCGCGGCGCCCGTTTCCCGTTCGGGCTCTTGCCGCGAGCCGCCAGACAACTTTGGTTTGGAGCTTGGCAACATCATCCGGAAGTTGTCGTTCAGCTAGCACCAAGAGTCATTGATAAGAGAAACGCCATCCGAAGCCTCGTTGGCCTCTTCTCTGCGTAGTAAGTCGGTTTCGAGAAGGATACCTAGTTCAAAAATGCAATGCGCGCTCCCGCCTGCTAGTAAAAGTGAACCCCACAAAGCAGCCACTATTGGTTTCACCTCGTCTGCTCGTCTGAAACAAAAGGCCACACGATCCCCGTCCAATCTATAACCAATAGTACTGGCCAATCGCATCTCCCGAATGTCTCCGGTGAAGCTGGCCCTGTGCTACCATATAGTGGCCCAGGGCACGTGGTTTGAGCCGATTGTGCTTCCCGACTTCGAAACCACCTACTTCCTTACTACTCCAGACCCTCCGAGAAGAACTCCTCGAGCCGGTCCTTGATGATCCGCTGGCACCTTGCTTCTTTGAGCTGGATTCGCGAAGTGTCCACCTGGAACAATGAAAGGGGGGCTCACCGCGCGCCGAAAGGACTTAGCTGCTCCGGCAGGGAGAGCACCGTTTGTGATGCCACAGCTGCTATTCAGCTTTGGATGGGACGAACTTCAGACATAGCTTGATATCATGTCGACATCACCATCTATATAAAGTTGGGTGTCGACCACCTTAAACTGTAGTCATATGTAGCCAACCAACTCACTCCTTCACACTCCTTGAAAGCTTCTAGAAGAAGTCTCTAAAATTTCCATTCTCTTAATATATACCCCATAACGTTCACACTATCCCCTCCAGAAATGCATTTCTCCACAGCAACTGCCTTGATCGCCCTGGTGGGCTTCTCCGCGGCGTCGCCGGTCGACAAGCGCCAAAGCTTGGGCAGCACCACCCAGAACGGCCTCTCCGGCGGCTGCAAGGGCATGACCGTCATCTTTGCCCGCGGCACGACGGAGACCGGCAACGTCGGCACCGTCGCCGGCCCCCCTTTCTTCCAGGCCCTGTCCAAGAAGGTCAACGGCGATCTCGCGGTCCAGGGTGTTGAGTACCCGGCCGATATACCCGGCTTCCTCCAGGGAGGAGACAAGAACGGAAGTGCCAAGATGTATGTCATCCCCCTTGACCCTCACATAATCATATCGTAAAAGGGTTTTCTAACAACCCGTGATAACAGGGCGCAACTCGTCCAGCAAGCCTTGGCCAAGTGCCCCGACACCAAGGTCGTCCTGTCTGGTTACTCCCAGGGAGGCCAGCTGGTCCACAACGCCGCGAAGCAGCTCCCTGCCGCCACCGCCAGCAAGGTAGCTGGTGCCGTCATCTTCGGCGACCCTGGTGAGTTCTCCCTCCCACCCCTAGAACAAGACACCCCCGCCGCGCGTTGCCCAGCGCTGACTCAAGCAACAATCAGACAACGGCCAAGCCGTCCAGGGAATTAGCAAGGACAAGACCAAGGTCATCTGCCACCAGGGAGATAACATCTGTGCCGGCGGCAACCTCATCCTGCAGCCGCACCTGACCTATGGCCAGGATGCCAACACGGCGGCCCAATTCGCCGCTGGACTGTAGGCGCAAATGATTGTTGTATTCGGTTCGATTCTTGAAAAGCAACTTGGGTGTTGGCTGGTTCTATATTTGGGAAACTTTTGTATTCATTAGCGTAGCGGATTTTCACGATTTAATTTGGACTGGATTTCTGTTGTCATATTCACCTTCATGCCAATAGCCGGGCTGCCCCTTGCGAAAAATTAAATCGTTAGAAACCCGAATCTTCGTAAATGTAACGTGTAAACGTCAAGTGACAACATAACAGCATAATTGCTCGTGGATATAGAACTGCAGGCACGTGCGCTCTTGAATAAGTACAACGTATGGAAAACAACGCTAAAGATCGATTACTTTCTCTGTTTCGCAGCCTCATGCTGTCTACATAGCAGCCTTGATAGCTTCTTCCAGGATGTCTAGACCGCTTTCTATTTCTTCGTTGGTGATGGTCAGAGGCGGCACGAATCGGAGGGTGTTTGTGCCGCAGGTAATCACTAGGAGCCCTCGCTCGCGAACAGCCTTGATAATGGGTGTAGGGTCTTGAGTCATCTGGAGTCCCAGAATCAAGCCCTTACCCCTGACTTCGGAGATCAGTTCTGGGAAGCGCTGTCGCATCTTGTCGAACCTATCGGTAAACACCTTCGACTTCTCGACCACCTCCTTCTGCAGGGTCGGGTCTGCCAGCCGAGATACTACGTAATGGCCCAGTCGACACGCCATCGGGTTGCCGCCAAATGTCGTACCGTGGTCACCAATCTTGATCTTCTCGCTCACATTGTTGTTCACAATGGTCGCGCCAATAGGGAAACCATTACCAAGCGCCTTAGCAGTTGTGATGATATCTGGGTGAGCCTCCTTGGGCAGGTGGCTGTGAGCCCAGAAAGAACCGGTGCGGGACATACCGCATTGGATCTCGTCATAAGCGAGAACGGCGCCAACCTCGCGACAGCGTTTCGCAAGCGCAATCAGGAAGTCATCGCTCGCGACATTGACACCGCCTTCGCCTTGAATGGGCTCAATGAGCACGCCGCATGTCTTCTCCGTCACCAGCTCGTTTATGCCCGCGATATCATTGTAGGTGCCATACTTGAAGCCGGGCAGCATAGGTGCAAAAGGCTCCTGGTATTTGGGGTTTGGTGTGGCAGACAAGCTACCCATTGTTCGGCCGTGGAAAGACTGATGGAAGGAAACAAACTCATGCTTGGATCCTGAGGGATCTAGCACCTTGCCAACCTTGCGCGAGAACTTGATGGCAGCCTCGTTGGCTTCGGATCCGGAGTTACAGACAAAAACAGTCGCCGCGTCGTGCATCGCTCCGGACTTGAGGGTCTTTTCAACCAGAAGTTGCGATAGCGCTCCTGTCCAGGGGTTGTAGTAAAGGTTCGAGGCGTGCATCAACGTCTTGGCCTAGTAAGTGTAAGCTTCCAGGCGCAGAGTATTGCCTCATGCTTGTAAAATCGCACAGGGGAGTCTGCAGGACTCGATGCAGAGGACAGAAAGGCTTCAAATACTGACCTGATCAGCAATCACATTCCAAACACCCGGGTCGCAGTGACCGAGCGAATTGACTGCGATACCCGAAGTGAAGTCCAGGTACTTCCGGTTCTCCAAGTCATACAAGTACGACCCCTCTCCTCTCACAAACACCGGCGGCGGGCGGGCATAGGTGGTCAACATATACTTGGCATGCTCGTTGATCATGGCGGCGCTCGCAGAGTCCTCCGCGGGGTCGGGGTTCGGCACGGAAGCATCGTGCGCAATGGCTTGCTTGACTTGCTGGGAGAGATTGGAGCCCGCTGCGGCTGGAGAGGTTGAAGAAAGGTAGCGTCGACCGGCGGCCGCCGCGAGCCTTCGCGCAGGCAATCGGAAAGCCATTGAGGGAATTGACACGGGGAAGGCTGCGAAAGAGATCGGTCGTCGTCTCGGCGCTTGTACTTGTCAGTCAGTCAGAGAGTCGCAGAAATATCGCGAAATCCGCATGACCGTCAATTTTATCGATAAGACAAACAATCGGTCCCGCCCGACACGACACCAAACGTCTCCGGCATCGGCTCATGACACACTTCAGGTACTTAATGCCAAAACCATCTTGGCTTTATGTAAGGTACGGCATCCGACATCATGATCCCAGCTTCTCGTGCTGCGTACGACATGCGTAACTGATGAGTAATATGTTTTTATATGCATACGAACTTGCCAGCTTGGTGTTTGTTGCCCATGCTTGTTTTTGCGTTTTGCTAACCAGTCCATCTCAAATGCATCTACCTTTACTAAACCAATTCGTTGGCACCAGGGATAGAAAATGCGTAACTGCATTATTCTACCTACCTACCTACGCTTTCGGCTCACACTTCCCTTGGCAGTCGACATGACTCGCATGTCCATGCCGGCGGTCTGTGGCCGCTGACGTCTGGCGCGACTGCAACAACCTGCATCGAACCAAATGTGTTTAATGGATTCCGAGCATGCTTCACTCTCGCAACCAATGACGCAACAGCGCTCTGGTAGAGGAGTCGCCCAAGCTGCAGAGTTTACTTTACCTTTGTCGCGAGTCTAGCGAATCGGACAAGTCAGGCTCGCTGGGCCGTCGGCCGTCGGGGCATTTTTAGCACTCGAGCCCGCCACTGTTTCGTCGGGTTGGGCGCCTCCCAGAATGCTAGGTACCGTAGAATCCCCAGAGAGTGCCAGGGCCCACCTCCATTCCAACGCGACGGGAGTTGGGGGCAGGTTTGCATGTGGAAACGTGGGGGAATTTCAGTCTCAGACAGACACCACCTGCCCAGCATTCCACTTTCACATGTCAGCCGCAAACGTACGCACCTCCTAAACTTACCCAAGTCCAGGTCAGAAAGTAGTCGCCCACAGCCCGCCAGCATGGCTCTCGGCGGCCACTCACGGCTTTCGTTTCCTACTTCCACTCTGATCACGCTGCACATCACCTCTAGGTTGGGAGCTCATGTGCTTGTCCGAAGATGACCGTGTTTACGCCTCAAGGCCGACCACATAACATGGCACTGAATGTTCTTTTTGTTACCTCCAACCCAACAACACCATAGCCCAGTAAAAGTCATCGTGTCAATACCTGCCCACTCCGGTTTCCTCGCGTGCCTCTACAACTACTAGCCTGTTCGTCGTCATATTGTCGGATCCCGTCTGACTCGGGTGTTGCATCGCCGGAGACAGGGTGCGCTGAGACTGCCCGGACCAACTGAGCCTTCCCTAGACACTCCCTAACTTTGCCCTTTAGCCCATCTCGGAGACTCCGGGCAGAGTCACTCTCTTATAACCAACTATTTTTGCCGTATCCTTACCCTCTCCATGTTACTCCTGCACCATATCTCAACATGATAGACCATGTATTGGGCAGACCCTCCGTAAAGTCGCGGAGGCTTCAGGTCTTGGGCGTGCTGGCCTTTTGGTCTTTGTACCTCTACCGGTGAGCCTCTCCAAGTCGTTGAAGATGCATTCTATACTAACGGTTTGCAGGGGTCCTCGCCATGGCCCTCCTATCATTCGCCTGATGTCGAGATTGTCTTCCAAATCATTAACAGCATGGCAGACCGTCGTCTTGACCATGATGTATCTGTATGCGGCGCGAAATTTCAGCACCCTGGTCGGCCTGGCCAGCCCCGAGCCCATGGCAAATATGTACGACGCCGCTTACTTCCGCGCAACTTGGGTCATGACGGCCCTGGACGCCGGCTTCTGGACAGCCATGAGGATCAAGAGCAAGTGGTTGCGTGATCTATCCAGCCTGGTCTTCTCCGTCTTCTACATGTTCGCTGCCGAGCGGGCCGACGAAAAAGTCCGCAAGGTCAGGGCGCTCCTCACGGTGGAACACCTTCGGGTCAGCTGGAACAAGTCGACAACGCCGTACCTCAACTTCTTCCAGAACCTCGTGCGACCTCGTTTCACCCGATACCCTCCCAGAGCGATCCGCATACCCAGGCCTAGTACAAGCGATTACAAAGAGCCCGTCTCGGGATGGCTGTACTACGACGGCCCCGTAGCAGACTTGGAGCATATCAACAAGATGATTCTGGATATTCCGGGCGGAGGCTTCGTTGCCATGGACCCGCGCACTAATGATGACAAGCTCTTCTCTTGGGCTGGCAAGACTGGGTTGCCGGTCCTGAGTTTGGACTACAAAAAGGCACCGGAGTTCCCGTATCCTTTCGCCCTGAACGAATGCTTCGACGTCTATACCACCATTGTGAAGAGCAGAGGCAGATGTATTGGGATGTCCGGCCGGCAAGTCCCCAATATCGTTGTGGCTGGCGACAGCGCCGGAGGCAATCTTGCTACAGCCATGACGCTCATGATTATCGAGACTATAGTAACGAAAAAAACATCCCGGAATCAGCCCAACCGAGTTACCGATACCAGACGGGCTTGTACTGATCTACCCAGGGCTCGATATGAACATTGGTAACTGGATGTCGGATGAGCAGATGTCTCTGGTACAGGACAGAAGAATGCGGGTGACGAACAAGGATTATCTCAAGCGGAAAAGCACGCAATATACGGATCTAGTGGGGACGCCGCACCAGTCTGATGACGAGGATGACACGCCGTCACAGATCGATAGTTCCAAGGCGTTGAAGCAGAATGAGGCAGGGGACGAAGATGGCATGCGGAGCCCTCACCCAGAGTACTCTCATGCCAACCCGAGAGACTGGACGAAACTACCCCCGGCTACACCAGCCCCTGGAAGGCGTGAGAGCAACTCTAAGTCGTATAGACCGCAACCATTGCGCACTCGGCTTGCGATGGCTTCCATGATTTCTTATTTCAACGACCGCGTGTTAACGCCGGAGATGATGCGGGCCATGATCATTCTCTACGTCGGTCCTCATAACCGCCCGGATTTCTCCCAAGAGTACCTGCTGTCGCCAATCCTGGCGCCGGATATCCTCTTGCAGAGGTTCCCCAAGACGCATTTCCTCACTGGCGAACGTGACCCCTTGGTAGATGACACAGTGATTTTTGCAGGACGTCTACGCAAGGTGAAGCAGGCATACCGCTCACAGCGTGCCTCTCAGGGGCTGGGCAGCTTCCACGATATATCCGACTTCGACGAGAAGGATGTGGCAGAAGTGGTTCTGATCCCCGGTATCAGTCATGGCTTCATCCAGTTCCCGACCCTGTATCCGCCCGCTTGGAAACTCATCGACCGATGTGCGAAATGGGCCGTCGACCTCCTCAACGCGGCGGAGGCTCGCGAGAAGCGGCAAGAACAGGCGGCCCGGTCGAACCGGCATCACCACCGGGTGGAATCCAGCGGCGACGAGGACAAGCCCCTCGAGATCAGCATGACGAGGATGCGCAGCCGGACCGTCGGCGACGACAAGGCCAACAATGAGGGTTCGGGTCCTGCGAGCCCGCCCATCAAAGTCAATGGCGAAAGCGGTATAAATACCGGCACGCCCAAGAAGAAGCGGGGCCAGGCCAGGTTCGAGAAGTCAAAGAGCATTGTGAAGCTGAATAGCTCGGACGACTTGCTTGGTCGCAGAATGCAGGGCTTGGCTGGACCCCTTACTGGAACAGGCGACGATGATGATTAAATAGGGGAGTATTGTTGATTAAAGTTGGATCATTGTAGTTTTGTTCAGCATAGTTTAGCCGCATAGCTATATGAATTGGATGAGACATGGCTTCTACACATCCAGCAAAGACCTGATATGGTAATTTCGATAACGGTGCCTAACCCAGTGAAGCACTTACTTATTCAACGACTACTCGGTAACTCGGTAAGACCAGAAGCGCTTGTGGGTTATATTTTCTTTTCTATTTCTCTTTCCATTAGGTTCGGCACCCGCCAGATGGCTGCGTAGGTAACGCAAGTAAGACGATCGTGGCCTGGAGGCGGTCATCAAGGTACTCAAAGTCTCACAGCATTATTCCGTGGTGCGTGTGCTACATGCGTTTATCACCGCTCAAATACGACTCTGCCTCTCTTGACTGTAGTCTATTTTGGTAGTACCAAGTCACACTGCTGGTTGGATTCGAGAGTTTGCGAGTTGCCTCTGGCTTGCTATGTACTTCCTTTATCGAGGTAGATATATACATGGATCTCTCTCTCACGATGGGACTGGGATGCACATTTACTGCTCTCCTAATCCCATTGACCATTCCCCAGCCACAGCCTCGATCTCCGAGAGAATCTCCCACTTCCTACGATCGGCGCACCAACTTCCCATCACGGCCCCCTTGGCAATGGACTCCCAATCCCTTACGCTCAAGTTGAACGCGTCCTGAGAGCGCAGTAGTTTTCCAATATGTACCCGCCAAAGTACGCTGGGTCATCGCTGTTGATGCTAAACCGCACCCCGCGATCCAGCAGCTTGCGCAGCGGGAAATCCTTGACGGACTCGAGGCACCGCAGCCGCACGTTGGACAAGGGGCACAGCGTCAGCATGATCTTCTGCTCCACGAGCCGGTCGAGCAGCGCCTCGGTCACGCCCTCGTCGCCCTCCAGCACGGAGCGCAGACCGTGGTCGATGCGCTGCGCGTCCAGCAAGTCGAGCGAGTCGACAATGTACTGCGCGGGCCCTTCCTCGCCCGCGTGCGCGGTCCGCCGCACGCCCGCCTTCTTCGCAGCCCCGTACAGCTCCGTCCACAGCTCGGGCGGGAACGGCTTCTCCGAGGAGTCCAGGCCGATGCCGCTCAACACGGGCTCCTTCTTCTCCTTGTCCTTGTCATTGCTATCATCGTCGCCACCACCACCACCGGCGACGAAGTATCCCGCCTCACGCGCCTCCTCGAAGAGCGCCACGCCCTCCGCAGGCGGCAGGTGCCGCAGCACGCACATGATAAGAACCGACGAGACCCCCCACTCGCGCTCCGCGCGCTCCCTCGCGGCCGAAAGGCCCTCGACGACCGTCGCCAACGCCACGCCGCGAGCCGAATGGGCCTGGGGGTCGAAGAAGACCTCGGCGTGGCGGACGTTCTGGGAGGCCGCGCGGCGGAAGTAGGCCTCGGCCAGGCGCTCAAAGTCGGAGGCGTCGACGAGCGCCGACATGGCGACGTAGTAGTACCCCAGGAAGTCGTCGAGGCCCGTGAAGGCCTCGTAGCGCTGGCGCAGGGCCTCGACGGACGCGTAGGCCGGGTCCGCCGCCGGCGACGGCAGGGTGACGCCGTTCTTGGCCGCGAGCTCGAAGAGGAGCTCGGGCTCGAGGGAGCCCTCGATGTGCATGTGGTGCTCACATTTGGGCAGGGCTTCGAGGAAGGGGTGTAGGGCGGTTTGGCACATGATGATGATTCTGTTGACGATAATCTTTTGGTGGTTGAGGGGTCGCACGAAGACGGGCTTTTCGCCGCCTAGAGGAGGCGCTTTTACTAGTACTAGTCACGCAATTCTTCTTATCGGACCTACTTCTTCCTACCTAGTATATCCCGCAGCGTGTGCGTAGAGTATGAATATACACGCACACTACGATGTATAGTCTACGATAATTCGCTGCGATTGAGCTCATGTCACGACGGTCTCATGTTGTGTCGTCTACTCCCTTCTTCACTAGGGAAATCTGTCCATACTCAATCTCCTGCGCAAGATCAGTTTCATGGTAGGCCGTGATTTCTCGGAACTGCGTAGGGCGGCTTCGTCGGGAACCATTGATATAACGGCCGAACTTTTCCCAACCGCCTTTCCTTAGGCAAGTGGGAATCAAAGAGAGCCACTATTCATCGTTGGGCAGTACCAACATCTGAAGCGGAAGGCGGCCGATATAGGTCACAGGAGGATGGCAGAAGGGGGAATGCTGATCGCACGAAAGAAAAGACGGCAGCTTCTCGGCGACACCCGCAGGCCCAAATGCAGTAAACAAATCGCTGGCGAAAACACCTTTTTACACGCCAGAAGGAGGCGGGTGGCTTGTCAAGAGAAAAATCCTTGAGGGATCATCGTCAATAACAGAGGCAGTTATCGTCGTCAACTATGACGGGGGCCGACTAGCAACGGCAGAGAAGAGAAACAGAAGCAGAAGCAGAAGCAGAAGAAGAAGGCGACGAAAACGAAGGGAAGGCGGGATCGCTGATTCGCGTAGGATTAACGTTTGGCAAGGATATGGTTCAGGGTGTTGAGGCGAAATTACCTTAGGAAGGCCAGTACCGAAAAGCACGTTGATCTTGGGCGAATTTCGGCTCCGGATCCGAGACAGCGGGCACTCCGAGGCAGCGAGGGCAGACGCGAGGGGAGGGTGCAGTGGGAAGATGGGAAGATGGGTAGGATAGGTCGGGATGGCTTTTGGGGATAACGGCCAACCCTGCAGGCTTATGTCGATCAAAGGCGAGGATGCGTTAAAAACCACGCATACTCGCAACAGTCGACCGGTTGGGAGAAGGAGGCAAACCGCATTCGTCGGCCAGCATGGGCGAAAGAGGGCCGATAAAGAAGAGAAGAGCGAATAGGAAAGATGCCAGCCCCAGCTGCCGTCCGCTTCGGCAGGTCTCTCGCCTCGCAGATGCTAATGCCAATACCAAATACCATACTGTACAGGCTGACTGTGCAGAGCCACCGATCCTCTTTTCCCTGACGGCAGAACATCGAGACCCATCAAGACATGACTCGCCAGGCCCGAGCAGCAGGTTATGGCCATCTACCAGCCTCGGGGGACGCGGCCCAGTCCGATGCCTGTCAGCAGGGAAGGGTTGGAGGCCTTGACCATGCTTGCCCCCATGCAAGGAGTATACTTATACTTCCTTTTTTCCTATTGCCTCCAGGGATGATGAATTGATGCCGATGCTACTTTCCGTAATACTACCTAACTAACCTTGTCCAGCACATGGGGCCATCTCAAAAGTACCTGCTGGCAGGCAGGTGGATGCCTACAGAAGGCCGTTACCTTGCTTGTTACTGCTGCTGCTGGCTGTGACAGGAAGGAGGTCTGTCTTGGAGGTCAGTCGAGAGATATCCCATATTTGTCGCGAGTGCGAGTCGTGGAAACGCCGTTGCTGGATTGCTGAAGAGCTTATGAATTTGGACGAATATCAACCAAAGTGGCCGACTGGTTGACAGCAGCGGGTGATTGCCGGGTATTGCTGCCAACTTACCACCAGTAGTACCTAAAGTAAGTACCTGATGTTATGTAGGTTACCTGCTGGCTACCTACCTACTGCCAAGCACCTACCTACCACTGTGCATGCAGCAGCGCATCTCAGGTCAATATACATAAACACATTAAGTATACTTGGTACATATATCTGCGCCTCCAGCGTGTCAAGGGCTGCCCGGGCAGTATTTGTGTAACATTAGTTCAACTTAGGTTCAGACTTGTCGTCTGGTGCACAAAAAGAAAAGAAGAAAAAAAGGTTGAAGAAGCGGGCAAGCGGGGAATCCCGCATGGCATGGCGAGATGGCCGCGAACAGACGTTGCGTTGCGCCTGTAGCAAATGTCAATTGACTTCGACCTAGCTCGGCAAGTCGCTCTGTAGATTCATGCACTCTACCTGGGCTGGGCCGGCATGAATAAGTCGCGAGCAAGTGATTGGCAGAAAGGAGCTGTCTCCTAGCCCGGCTCCATTTAGTGGTACTCGGAACTCCAGAGTCCAGTCTATCATCATTACTTTAGGTTAGCTGGTGCTAAGATTTAGGCAACCTATGTACCTAAGGTGCTAGGTAGTTGGATCCCCGACGTCTTACTGGTAGTCGCTTCAGGTCGAGCTCGACTTCAGGTAAGCCCAAAGCAAAGCCCGTTCTTTTTCCATTTCCCATTTTCCATATCGATGTTTTCTTAGGTCATCTGTCCGATGCAAGTGTCGATGCCGTGTAACCTGCTTTCTTGTATTTCATGCGGGCGGGCGGCATGGGTCCAAGCAGGCAAGGTCGAGTATGTGTGTATCAATGCATGTACAAGTATAGTACTGGTAGGTACTTACTTGTAGATGGCCGCCTTCAAAATTGTATACCTGCCTCCTAGGTTAGCATCCTCCTTTCCGCCAGTCATAAACAGGAGAAATCCCGACAATGGCTGGCAGTCTAGGAGCTCTATCTAGCAGGCCAAACTACATGCATACCTACACGTTCGGCCTCTACACGAATCGGGACGGTCCCCTGCTCTGAGGCAAGCCAAGAGGCGAGACGACCGTTGAACTTGTTTTACTGGATCCAGTCCTTTGTCAGCCTAGGTAGGCATGCTCGGCCGTTGCACTGCATGGGTTCACGAGCCATCTCAGCTAAGGTGTGCGCACTGCTGCTGGATGTTTGTGGTTTGCGTGTCGTGTCTCGCCTTATTAATCACGGTAGCATCTACTCAATACCTGGTCTAGGTTAGCGACAGCTGCTGGGTGACACCTTCGCACGCGAGGAGCGTGGTGTCTCGGCCTCTATCGTGGAACCAGCCTAGCTGTCGTCGTCATCGTCGTCGTCTTTGACGTGCTCGGGGACGCCCCTCCATCACGACCCAAGGTTGGGAATATAATAGAAAGGGCGAGGGCAGCACACACACACGCACGCACGTACGCACACCCACACCCACAAACATCAAATACCGAAGGTCACAGGGCGTTACTGGGAACGGTGTTTATCCCGGTTCCATACCCCCTTCACCAACTCTTCCAAGCCACCCGATGCCAATCGGTTGAAAAGGCTTATGTCTAGTGCCTTTCTCGGTCACACAGACGACTTGTTGCTTCCCTTCTTTCCATTTACCGTCGCACAGGCCTCTATGCCGGCGCTCTGTGCTGTGCAGCAGATCTAGATAGGCTCTTAGGATGACGGTCGTATTGGATATTTTCCTCCTCCCCTCTTTGGCCCTCTGCCCTCTGCGTAAGTACCCAGCGTCACCGCCATGCACTCCGTAACCTGCTTGATCATTCGGCAGATGTGAGACGTGACCTATCAGGCAATACTCTGCTTGTGAACGCTCATTGCATAGCAACCGAGGATGGCACCTAATCATTGGCAGTAGGGCGCACATGCCTCTCCGCATTTCCGTGCATAGCATTGTGTGGAAATCCATCGCGCGCTTTAAGCGATGCGTTGCTTGGGCCACCCTTTGCTTGCAAGGAAGCCGTGCAGAATATAATAAAAAAGCAAAATCTCGGTACCAACGATACCTACATCAGTTGACGGGGCCACCCATACATAGAACGGCTTTGTTAAGAAATCCTCGCGGGGTGTACCATCTCCAATCCTCACGACCCTCTCTTTTTCTCTCTCTCTGCCGTCGGGGGAATAGTCAAAAGGGGTGTCGCCCGTGTCTCAGGCCCCTGTAGTGGGTTGCGGGGCCGATCTCTGCCCTTCCCGCAGCATTCTAGAGATTCGGCAATCGGACTGAACTCGATGGGCCAGCGCGGTTCCACAGTCTCCATTAGGAACTCCCTCCCCTTCACTGGTTTCGGTATCAGGCAAGAAATAACTTGGATATCCTTTCAATGCCAGGTGGATGGGAAGGAGGAAGGGGTTGATGTGAGAGCGGTGACGCGGGAAATGATAAACAGAAGGGGGTGTCGGCCAGGTTTGTTGCCTCTACCTCCTATCAACGAGTAAGTCTTGGCTCCCGCGGCGCATCAGAAGGTGCGCCCCTAGGGACAGCAAATATGTAGTTTCGAACAGGGGATATTGATTGCCCTGGCCGCAGTGGAATCTACCGTAGCCCGTGATTCTGTGAGCCCCTTTGATCATATCCGGTTTCTGAATTTTCCCGAATCACTGCCCCAAGACGTCCTTCGGCCCCAAGATCCTTCCGACCCCTCACAGGTCTCTGGTTGGCAAAAGACAACTACATACCGCACAAACAATACCAGCTCCGACTCTATGCTCGACTTGGGGAACCATGGACGGCTCCCTGCGGCATCGTAGGATGACCTGGTGTCTATTGTCTCGCTGCATCATACGCTAACACATTTTCGTGCCCTTTGCTGATAGGACGCATCCAATGCTGCGAATATGTAATGGCGCTTTAAGCGCAGAACCGCGGGCTAGGTGCATTCCACCTGCGAACGGCCGCCAATACGATGATCTGGGTTGAACAGATTGGCGAATCTCTGACTCGCTACAACGGCTAGTGGCATGGACATACGTCTTCGAGAAGCTCTTCGTATTCTTTCGATATCTGGCCACGAGTGGATGCCGGGACCCGCGCGAGAGGGCTTCGTTGCATCTAATTCAGCTTTTGATGAGCCTCGGAAAGCTGAGGGGTCGCAGCAGCCATGGCAGAAGCCGTTGCACTGTGTGCGTTCCCTCGAAACTATTGATCTGCAAAGTATACCGTGGCTTCGGCGGAATTTTCGTCACCCTCGATCCACTGTGGTGTGCACGTGTGCCCTGTGCCGAGACTACGGGCTTTTCCCTGGCATACCGTGTGATATGGGTAGGTGTGCCTGACAAGACGATGGCAATGTCGACCAAGTAGAAACCGGAGAAAACCAATACGATGCGCATCCCGAGGGCTACATTAGCTCTGCATATGCTTGCGTACTTGGACCCCCGTTGGAAGTTCCAAGTAGTAAGGGTTTTGTTGTTGACGGCGCCGCAGGGAGTTCACAGCTGTACATTGGAGCGTGCATACGAGGTGGTGTACAAGTATGCCGCCTGATTCTGGCGAGTTGCCTTCGATAACAGGGCAACGGCACGGTTATTATGGCCTGAGTGAGCTTGGCTGGCTGGTGCCACAGCTTTAAGCTAGGTACGAGGCCAAATTACAAGAGAGTATAGGTCTTGAGTGGTGACCGTCGCCTGGAACCATACGTGCAGGCAAGCAGCCAGGCAGGCAAGCAAGGTACTGTACGATTTACGGTCCAAGGTTGAAACAAGCCCCGGCAACGCAGCAAGCGGTGATGCAGATTTCCTGGTGCCTCGCTTCTGGAAGACGGGTAAGTAAGTAGGATAGGTAGGTTGGTATGGAAGCGAGCGGAACAGGAAATTTTCTAGAAGTGTTTCAGACATAAAGAGGATAAATTAGTGTCGGCAGGCAGCCGTGGTTGAGGCTCGTCTCGGAGCGCAACGGTTGCCCAAGCCTTGAAGCCTTGGCCATCCACCCGGATAACAACCAAGACATTGAAGACAAGGCAAGGCAAGACAAGACAAGACAACTTGTTGAACTTTAGCAAGCCACGGGCGGGAAAGAGCGAAGGGATGCGCTGGCCCCCTTCCTGCCATGCCTGCCACGCGCATGCGAGCAACAACCAACTCCAACTCCAAGCCCAAAGCGGGAGATGGCGAGGTGCACATCAGTGGTTGGTGTGGACCCTTGGCTTTTCAATCGATGTGCATGCCATACTAATATCATCTTGCACCCGAGTCATCAGAGATGGATAGTCCATGTGTGTGCCCCCGTTGGGAATAAACACTTGTTGGAAACATCCACGGGCGGTGCCATTGCCACTGCTACCTAGGTAGGCAGGTAGGTAGATTGAAGCTGCCATCAATCTACTCTACAAATGACCATGTACCAGGAATGACCCTCAACCTTCATGCTAGTCGTGCAGCCCTACCTAACAAGTCCACCCAACTCAGTTGACGGCGGCCAAGGTCAAGCCATTGGCCCCAAAGCGCTGGATCAGCTAGCGAGTAGGCCGGAATCTAGGGATGCTAGCACGCTGTACGTGGACTGGACATGACCTAGGCTAGTGGCGGTAGGGTTTGTGCTGGCTTCGGGCGGCTTCTCAGGAAACCATCGGCAACGGTCATGAACCCCATCACCGGTAAGCAACTCCGTGCCGTCTTGTCTGTTTGCACTCTAGCTTGCATTCCCAAATCTCTCCGTGAGCCGGCTTAGGCTAAGCGGCCGAATGGCAGGCAGCGCTTACCGTTCTTTGCGTGTGCATATTCCAGCCCAGGCGCAAGAGGAGCCTCGAGCACATTGCATTACATACAAATCCCATTTGATGCCGTCTCTTCAATATGAGGTACTTTTACGCAACCCCTCCCCCCTGCACTCCATCGTTGCCCGAGGTATTGTTGGTGTACCACTGCACCACTGCACCACTGGTACATACCGAACATACATATCCTCCTCGCTCGCAGTCAACAAGATTAGGTAGGCATCACCGAAGAACGAGCTTGCAGCAGCAGTAAGCACTCTTCCCCACCTCCCTGGCCAGATCTCATCTCATTTCCTCCTCAGGTTACTTACACTGTACAGCAGCAGCAGACAAATCCAGTAAGGGTTGAAGTAAAGCGGATATTTTATCGTATTGGTCGGAGGCTGCTCCGTCTTGGCTGATGAGTGTCCAGGGGACCCCCGCAACTGAGAAACCCCATGTCAGAAAATTGACGCACCCCGTTAGCTCCGAATGTTTCTCATCGTGTTTCTCATCGAGGCCAGGACCAGGTCACAAACGTAGGTCCCAAATATTGTTGGTGAGTTATGCGGGATACGCACCCACATGTAAGAGACATGATGGCTTTGCATCGGCGTAAAACCACAGTCTGCACACTTTGCGTCCTGGCTTCTTCTCCCAGAGTACCAGCGTGTTATCTACACTACTCGAGGCGAAAACAGGAAGGATGAACCAAACACCCGCAATCGGCCTTGGCCACTTACAGGGACCATTATGCAGGAGTCACTCGCTTTTCTACCTAAGAGGGAGAGAGGCTGTCCGTTTTCGGTAAATACATCATGCAGGCAGCTAGGTATTTTGCCCCGAGGCCGAAGCCCCCGAATGCTAGGACGGACTCCCAGGACTGCTCAGAAAAGGTGGAGAGCGAAACCCGCAGGCTGCAACATCCCAATAGTCTCCTGGCCGCGGAAGCGATCGCTTTCGCCATCTATGTCGTTTTTTAACCGACTGGGAGGCGTAAGTGGGATGCACACGATGCGTCCTTGGCAGTGGCCTTTATGGGCAGCAATCTTGCAAATTGGTGGTCGTGGCAGGCACGCAATATGCAATGATCAGCATGTGTTTTCATTTTGGCCCTCTCTACTTTACTCGACCTTCCGCCAGCCGCCACAGCCCCTGACGACCTGCTTCTTGGGATGAGCTGGCCAGTCTGGGCCAGTCACACCCGTTCAGATGCATCTGGCGTCAGCGATATCCTAGCTCCACAAAGTTCAACGTGGTGAGATGGCCTGGCCGAAATCCCGGTCACATCCCAGAAATCTCGTGGGTTGGCTTTTTTCTCTCTCTGGCTGTATTGTCGATGAATACCCCTTACGACAAAGGATCTTGGCTGGTCTAGCCTCGATCACTCGAAGCAGGGGGTGCTGTGACCCGTTGGCTCTGGTCACTGTACTGTTTGCTTTCCGGACAACGACTCCTCGGCCTGCAGGGCTTGGCAACGCCTGGGATATGGGATAGCGATGGGGCTCCCCAAGCTGCCTGTTCATTTCAGCCTGTCTGCTGCTGGATGAGCCCGAGTATGTATGGGCTAGGCCACAAGCCTGTTCCTTGACTCGTTTCAAAGAACACAGGTGACGTGATGCTTTCTATGAACATCCTTCCTCTACTAGACAAAACATGCATATATATTACACGCATGCATAATTACCTGACCTATACAAATGGGGAAGAGCCATAGAGGCTTCTGTTGAGCAACTACCGGTGCCCATCAGAGATTTCCTCGCCCGCAACACTAGATCTCCAGAGGCAAGATCGGAAGCGGTCGGATATCTGAGATCGCTCATTGGACTAAGTGATCAGGTCAAGCAAGCGCTGCATTGTTTATGTAAGATGGCAATCTAACCTGACAAGCTCGTAGGCTGGTTGTTTTTGGAAATCCACCCTCCTCCCCCCTCGCGGAACCGGCCTGCAATGCGACCTTGACAAGGCCGGGATCTCCTCACCTACATAGTGCACTGCCCCCAGAGGACGCTTCCTGGCACGCTGGCTAGGAACGGCACTGTACTAGGCTGTTAGCGCGCACAAAAGTGCAAGTCGAAGCTCGCTAAGCACGTTGATCCCTCCAACCTTGGACGTGTTCGACTGGATCAGTCAGGCCTTGTTGCCAGAGTTGAGGCAAGTATAGGGGACAGAGAAACGCATAGTAGAGGGCAGTTGTAGTCAGCGGCCATTTGCAATCAAGTGCCGACAGCCAGCCCTGCGTATGGAATAGCGGCACAGGCACAAGGCTATATCGGACTGAGTACCCAGATGGATGGCATCATGAATGACAAGCTCCTTGCCATGGCTGCGATCCTCACCGACTCATGAGATTGTATGTCATGGGTAGTAAGTGGGTTTAGGCCCGAACGGAAGATACCACCCCTGCTCATCCTGTAGAGCGCGCCAGTGCTGCAGTACTGTACTTGATAAGCGATCGCCCTTACTACTAGCAAGTCACATGCAGAGTTGCAGTATTGTTACCAGCTATACTCCTCGCTTCGGATTATGTACCTACTTCAACTTGGCATTGATGCTTGCTGGCTCCCAATGGCCAATGCAAGTCGAAGCCAGAAGGAGATATGTACATAGATACACAGCACCAGCACAAATGAAGATGATATGTCGAGTACGTACTTGAACACAGGCACATGGGAAAAGATGGGGTTGCCAAAGCGCCCGACCTGGTTCAAGTTCAAGTGAGCATCGACACCCAGACAAGCGACTGCTACTAAGTAGTTCCAGTCGGTTAGTGGGACCGGTCAACTGGAGACGCTATTTCGTACATCTGCCCGCCCTTGGGTGTCAAGGAATGAGATCCGACGGTGTTCGGCGAGTAAGGAAAGACTTCCCCTGGTAGATGAAGTCGGTACATACGTAACGCTAAGCTGAAAAAGGGGGAAGGGGGCAGGAGGAGTGAGGAGACAGGCAGAGTGGAAGAGTGGAAAGGGAAGGGGTCAGAAAAAGATGATGCATGCATGTTGTCGTTGTTTTTTTGGGCACTGGGAACGGATTTTTCCCCTCTCGAGTATTGATCCTTTTGTGCCGAGCCGACAGAAGCAATATGATAGGCGAATGTACCACCATGGACGGACGGCATGCAGACAACGCACGCGCGCAACGACACAGGACGCACCACCACCCCCATATCCCCAAGGGCTGATGGATTTGATTCACCGTCCCTTTGGGGCTTTTGGGTTTCGTGTGGCATGCGGGAGGAATAGAATTCGGCAACTGGCTAGCTCGCTATGTTTCAAATGTTTCCATTTTGGTTCTGCATGGTCTTGATCAACCGTCAGAGCCGGCATCACTATTCCTTTTGCTTTTTGTTTCTGAATTGCCCTTTCCTGTCGTGTGTCAAACGTGCAGCGATACACAATCCTACTCTATATGAGCATCATGCCTGCGTATAACGAGACCGGGGCTTCGCTTCTAGGTACTGTCGCCGTGAGCTGTCTGTCCGTGGTGCGTTTACTGCCTACAGACCGCTAAGGTTGCCTGCCAGGTCCCGATCGACTGGCGGGCTGCCTTTTTTGATTTCTTGCCGGCCAATCCTCAAGATGCAGTCTTCAATGGGGTCGAACGTAGCTTCGTATGATGGCGACGCATCCGGAATCCATGCAGTATCAAACCTGCATATCATACAAATATCAATATATCAAACTGCAAGCGTGGATACTACTCGTGTGCTACATGCATTTGCGCAGCCAAAGCAAAGCGCGCGGGTGCTTGTTCACAACCAGGCCGGCCTACCACTTTACATACATAAGAACAATCATACAAACATAAACCCCCTTGCAAATATCCAATGTTGGAAGTGAGTGACAGTGACTGGCGGTGGGGATTACTCGCTCGCTCCCAGCGCTGCGCTGTGCTGTGTGTGTACACGTCGAATTGATTTATGTCCCGCTAACTGGGGCAGCCCATAGTGCACACACACACACACACACACACACACACACAATGCAATGCCGACTCGACGTACCTAGCCCGCCCACCCAACGCTAATATACATGCGGACAACACGGTACAGTACAAGTTACAGACCGCAGAGGAGCCCATGGTTGGATGCGACCGGGTTTCTTTCTCTGATATGCGCGCCCAGACGGCCATTCTCAGTTGGACGAGCGAGCATTGTTGCGCTCGGCGGCGAGGATGGACAGCTAAGGTAGGCATGTGTGTAACTATCACTGCTACTGCGCAGAGGTCGCCACCCACGATATATATCAATGCAACCGAGAGCGTATCTGATGAGAGCCGACGTCCTTGAACGGGAAACCGATGGGATGGAGGGTCGATGTTGGCCAATGGCCGCTCTTGCCCGGGGCTTCAGGCATAGTGCTTGTCTTCACGACCTAGTGTCGTCTGGTGTTTTCTGGTCGAGTGCCAGTACCGGACCCCCGGCAAGACTACACACACAAACATCCATCCAGAGCGAGAGGGACGGGTAATAAGAATAAGATGTGCGTAGTGGTAGTGGTAGTGGTAAGTGTGTAGTAGTAGATGTCAGGTTGACTGGCGCATCACCTTAAACCGGGTTTCGAATGGATAGCCGGCTCGTTCGTTCGCCAGCAGCGGCAACCGCAGGCAGCACAAAGCAGCACCAGCACCAGCACCAGCACCAGCAAAAGCAGAGGAGAGCGTGGCCCGACTTACTCCATGCTTCTCAAGTTTACATTAGTTTCGGGGCCCAGGGTTTCCTCCTCTTTTTTAGTCGACTTGGTCCGAGGTTACTTACTAGAACAGAACATGAACCCAGCAGAAGGACGGCCCACCTCCGCTCGAAACACGTTAGCGATTTTGGTCGATGAACATCACTCCGAGCCCTGTTCCCTTTTCTCTTCCCACTCTTGTCCTGTTCATCTGCAGGGATACGCACCTCTGGGAGGATTCGCTCACCCCTCCAGATTATATTTCCGATTTTTTGCTTTGGCGCACGGAGAGCCCCGGGGCCTGGTCCCGGGCAAGCGACTCTATTGTACATGGCTGCTTGACTACCGTCCGCCGTCCGCAAACCGACTAGACCTGCCCCCATCACTACTACCACTACTCCTGCTCTGCTGCCCACTACATACTACTACTATTACTGCTGTTACTGCTGCTGCTGCTGTTGCCGCTGCCGTTACTATTACTACTACCTCTACTACCTCCTCTTCCCTTTTTCCAACGCCGCTGCCCGTTCTCGTAGGTACTTCCCTACTTGCTGTTGTTGTTGTTGTTCCCGACCAAAGGGAAAAAAGAGGGCATTCTTGTTTCCTCTCTCCGTGCGTGTGTGTGTTTTGCGTATACACCACCACTCTGCCATCGACGGTCCTTGCATTTCTAGCCGCGGTGCCTTTTGGGCGAGGGTACTTTCCCAAACAACATCCATAATTCACCGCTATCTGGATTCCTGTTTAGGCAACCCGCGTCCAAGAGGCCAGCCCTGGGGGAGCACAATACTATACTCACCAAAGGGCAATTCAGCACAACCGCCACAATCGATGCTAAGCTGCCATCTTGTTCTAGGCCAACTGGCGCTTCTACAATAACCGGCCGCCCACCTGGCTCCTGAAACCTGCGGGACACTGCTCGGTCAGGCGAGCATACCGCGGAAACGCAGAGAGGACATAGCGGCAGTCAAGTTGCACAACGCTGCAACGCTGCAAGGCGCTGTCCGCTGAGATCGCCTCGACGACGCACTCGAGAGTCGTTTGCCCTTGGGGTTCCGAATCTCTTGTGACATTAGTACGAGGGGGTCCCCCAGCCCAGCCCACTCGCCGTTTTCTGGTTGCATATCAGTCCTCACCCAGGTACATTCTGCATCAAGCGTGGCGCCTTGTGGCCACCACCCAACTACTAAGACGCCTCCCCTGAGACTCCAATAACCGTACTGCATGTTCCTCGAGCGCCAACCTCTCGGGATCCGACCTATTAGGGAGTCTTTGGAACCTGTGCCCAATCAGACCACGGCCTACTGGAGACTGAAGTTGCCCACGATGGCAACTTCGTCACACAATGCCTTTCCTCGATCCCCGAATCCATCCACAAGGTCATACGACTCGTCGTCAGTTTCGTCCGCAACCTCACCGAAGCCGCCAGCCCAGTACCTCAGCAGCTTGATGAGCACAAGTGTAGGTCCGGCGGCGCTCATGCTCCCCAATCTATTGGCATCCCACCTCTACCTTCTGTCAGTCAGTCGGCATTCCAGCCATACACCCCAGGGACAGCGTCGTCGGTAATGGGAAGAGACTCACTTCCCTCCAACGACTCGGTCGCGAGTACCCCGGGTCTGTCAAATGCGCAGCTTTCCGCCAATGTCCAAGCACAGAAACGTGCATATCGCCAAAGAAGGAAAGATCCTAGGTAAGAAACCCCTACCTTGCCTGGTCCCGATCCCGCGTAGCTCCGGGGCCGACTGATGATAATCTTCATGCGCATGTTGTGTGCTTCGCACCATCGATCCGTGAATCCAGAGGCAGGGTCTTCAAGTCTGCGCCGTCGGATTCGTCCTAATTTTAGATGATGCATACTGTCGGACTGGTTGCTAACCTTCTACAACGAAAAGCTGTGATGCCTGTCGAGAGAGGAAGGTCAAATGCGACGCAACAGAAACGACAAGCTGCTCGGAGTGCTCCAGTCGCAATGTCAAATGCCAGTTCACAAAGGAGACGAACCGACGAATGTCTTCCATCAAGCAGGTACAAGATCTCGAGAAGCAGATCGAACGTGTACGTAGGGAGAACAACACGCTCAAGCGCCTCCTAAACGACAGAGATGGCCAGATGGACCTGGACGTAGAAGGGGTTGATCAGTTGGCCATCCCTATTCCGGAAATTGGGACCGAGCCCAAACGACGGAAACGAACAGCACCGCTTCACGACCCATCGAGGGCACGGGCGAACGTCCGGAATATTTCAAAAGGGCTATTCAAGCCGCCGGCACCTTATCGACCGACGCCGATGGCTGCGCCTCCCGAGGTGCGGCTTCCATCACCGCCACCCAGGTCTGTTACGGAGGCGCTTTTGCATTCCTACTATGGGGCGATTCACGTCATGATGCCTCTACTACACTGGCCGACGCTGCAGCGGGAAGTGGAGGAGATATACCAGGGTGCTGGCCTACAACGCATGTCAGCTTCTTGGCTATCGACTTTCTTCGCAATTTTGGCAGGTGGAAGTGTGTTCAGCAGCGAGCGTCATCCGGACCGCATACATCAGGCAGCCGAACTACTGGAAATCTCGCGCAGTCTTGTTGATCCTTGGAATAACGATTTCAGCCTCGACAACGTGAGGACGGCGTTTCTCACTTCACTCGTTCTGAACGAACTTAACTTGAAGTCAGCGGCTTGGAGCGGGCTGGGCACTGCGGTGAAAATGGCGCAGGACATGAGTCTACATCTTGAAGTTGGGGCTCCCTCGAGGCTCGAAGCCGACATGCGGCGGCGGGTGTGGTGGTCGATCTACATCCTCGACCGAACCATGTCGCTCGACATGGGCCGTCCCTCCCTCATCCACGATGCCGATTGCGATGTTACATTGCCAGAAGCGATAGACGACCATTATCTCCACGCGGAAGGTCCGGTGCATCCCCTCAACGCCGACTCCCTGACTCACTCGCTACACGTTATTCTCAACGTGGTCCGCTCAATGCCTGCCATTGTCCAAGCTCGAAGCTCCTTGCCTATTACGCCGACGCGGCTATCCGCTTTTGATACGCACTTCGCCAGTTGCCAGAGGGGCCTTCCCGGCAGCCTGCGACCCCGAGAACCCCCTCCCTATCCCGCCGCATATGCTGATGCCCATGGCTTATCTCTTGAGCGCCCGACTGCTGCTTCACCGGCACAATCTCGCACCAACCTGCCCTCCCGATATCCGATCGAACGCTATCGCCCAGTGTAGCTATACTGCTGCCGAAACGGCCAAGCTGATCGCTCGAACAAACGCCTCTCTTGCCGACACTGCCACAGCGCTACTCACCACTCATATCTTCAGATCGGCTCTGTTCCTGGTTATGACTGAACAGCACGAACTGGCAGGAGTTTGCATCCGTGCGCTGAAGTCGATAGACATTCGGCGCGATGTTGCAGTACCCTGTGGCCGATTTCTTTCGTTGTTCTTATCGGCTGTAGCCAACAAGCGCGCCGAGGTAGCAGCGTATCTTCCTAGGTCTGTCCCCGGCTTTGGTGCACAGCGTCCACCACCTGCAGCTGCTTTTCAGGAGGCTTTGTGCAGGGATGAAGAGCTATTAGCATACCTGAGCGCCGACTTGCAAGGGGGCGTTGAATCCGCATGGGTATGGGTCGGGGCTGAACGGGATACCATGCCCGCGGCAGCTTCGGCGTCGGGTGGAATAGTAAGATCTGAGAACAGGACTGGACTTAGCGCGGAGGATCTCCGAGACTGGATCGGTTGGGATCGACTGGACGGGCAGTTGCGAGGTCTAGCGACGGAAGGTTGGAGCCCGACTTCTCAGTACGCCCCCATACGCTGCCGCCGATCAAGACGGAACCGGCGCCGGGACCGAGCATCCCAAGAAGCAGCATACCCCCGAACGAAGGCTCGTCTGCCAGCCCGGCGCCAAGCGCTGCCAAGAGGAATACGGAAAGAATCAGCATCGCTAATATCATATGAACCCTCGTCAGATGGGGCAGGAGAAGGATATCCAAAAGCGCAAAAGAAATTAAGCAATACAAGGGAAGATCCCCACGGACTTCACGAAAATTTTATGAAGCGAGCGAGCGAAGGCAATGCCCAAACGTTTTTTCTCTTTTCATGACGATTTCCAAGCCTACATTCAACGGCTTGGTATCAAGCGTCATCAAGAATAATCACTGTATCATTATTGTCATTTCATAAAAACGCGGTCGTCATTGGTATTGAGCGGAAGGCTCTGGTTTCTCGACGATGATATGCCCCCTCCCCCCCCAACTGGTGTACCGCTTCGATGATCTATTACATCTCTCATTTTTCCTTACTGCCTACTTACTCATACCGCATGGTCACAATGTCGACTTATTTCGCCAGCAATTACAGCCTCCACTTAGCGTCTCATGCACAACACGCTTTTCTCTTCTTCTGTTTCCCTTACAGCATTACGACGGCGCAAAGCCACCCAATGGAAGAAAAACGCGGGCGGACAGGGGTCAAGGGGAAGAGCCGATGCTAATGAGGAACTTTCGAACTTACTAATGCTACAACTGGGGTTGTCGTAGTCATCGTCGTCGTCGTCCTTCGGATAACGGTTCAAGGGTGGTGTGTGTGGGAAACCGGGGCTGGGACGCTGGGGCCGGTGGGTATTATTACAGGTTCGCTATAGGGTAGGGTCGGGTCCGACGGCAGTCCCGCTTGGAGGCAAGGAAAGTCGGTCGATCCATCCGTCGCGGTGGGAAGAGGAGGAGGGTGGGTGGGAGGAGCCACGGAAGATCATCATTGTCACCACCACCACAGCAGAGGGTCTGAATGGGCGTGCATATATGTTATATTGTGCTTATGTAATGTTGTAACCTACGTGGTGAAGGGTGGCATGGGGGCTGGTGGGATATGGAGATGGGGATTGATACACATGTCCAACCAGATAGCTCTGTCCGACGTAAGGAGTCGGTTTCCCACAATCAACAAAACATCAAACAAAAACAAAAACAAAAAAACGCGTTCTCGGGGCTATCCCGATGTGTTGCTATTACTGGAAATCCGGAATGTGATGATGACGCAGCACTGCGACGTCTAATCATGTAATAGGGGGCTGAGCAAACTTGCGTACTGTAGGTTACAGGACTACTACTTTGTAGCCTACCATGGTTGCAACGGGGAGGAGACATTTCGGAAAGCCGCCCGACTTTTGGCGCCATCAACCGTTGCCCAGACCCCTGCTAGCCACGACACAGCCAGCAGTCACGTTGTCTGTGGACTTGCGTAGGTTTCGAATTTCCCGAATTTCCATGGCAAATGCGATGATCAACAAAAAAGGCGCTGTGGGCAAACGGGGAAGAGGAGCCGATGGCTTACCCAGACGCCGGGAAATTGGATCATCTTGTTAGCCCGGCAGGGATTCGCGGGTGGTTTGGGCGGTTTGGCTGCTTAGCTGGTTAGCCGGTCAGGGGCTCGGCAGAAGGGCCGACGGAAACTAGAACAATCACGGTGGAGCCCCCTCGTGGGAATGGAACAAGTTGACAGCTGGGGAGGAGTTGCAAGTTCTCAGTCCACTTCCACTGCCGTACCAAGGAACAACCGACAACGTCGTCACATGTCTTCTGAAACATAAACGTCAGCCGCAGGTGGATAAGAGCCTCTCGGACAAGTACCTACAGTACAAACACCAGCAAGTATCGTCACAAGTGCACAGCTTAATGCAAGATACGAGTGGGGCATCCCAGACTTGCTGCAGCCTACGGAAAAGAGTCACAAAGTTCAATAGTCTCCGTATATTCAGCAGTCATATGATGCTGAAGCTACAGTCCTTGAGGAAATCCGTGTACATGGGGGCTTGGGCCCATATAGTAGTATCTCGCCGAAGTGTCCTTTTTCTTCATCTTCCAGCCTTCAGAAAACACATCGGCCAATACAATTCGCGCTCTGGCAGCAGCTGCCATGATTCATCAAGCCTTCCAAGCCTCCCAACATGGCATGGGCACTCTAACAGATAGAGTGAGTCTTGCCATGTTTACCTTGAATGGAATGTTTCTCGTTCTATACGCAGCTGTTAGCCCCTTGTCCTATTACCCTTCTTGCATGCAGACAAGGCTGGAGTTTGCTTACAGCGAATTTGGGATGGTTGTGCTTCGACTGAGATGAGTTGGTAGCATGGTGGGTTTTGATGAAGGCCTCCATCTTCTTGACAGAATCCCGGTCCATTTGCTCGAGCAGCTCCATGCAATACTTGATATCACAGATCAGGGCGTCGCATCGGTTCTTGGTGAAATCCTCTCGGACGACAACACGCAGCATCTTCAGCTGACCCGTGTGGGGCGCCATCGTGTAGGCCGGTACGACCCAACCGCGAGCACGCAGTCTGTGTGCCAGGGCGAACTCGTCAAACTCGTGCTTGTCATCTGTTTTTAAGCGGAATGCAACGAGGGTAGACCTTCGCCCGACTTCTTTGACATGATAACAAAGCCCAGAGCTTCCAACGAGTTCGAGAGGTAGTCGGCGGTGCGGGTCAAGTTGCTCATAATGGCGCGGTAGCCCTTCTTACCAAGCCGAATCAGCTGGTAATACTGGCCAATAACCTGACTGGCACCCTTGGAGAAGTTCAAGGTAAAACTCGACTGATCGGCGCCGAGATAGTTGATGTTGAAGACGAGCTCCTGGGGCAGGTACTCGGCGGAGCGCCAGACAACCCATCCTACACCTGGGTACACAAGGCCATACTGGAACTGGTCAGTTACTTGGCAACCTGGCGACACATTCTAAGATGATTGACATACCTTGTGGCCAGATACATTGATTGAGACCACACGTTCCAGTCTGAAGTCCCATTGCAGATCGGGCATCACAAATGGTGCCACGAAACCGCCGCTGGCAGCATCGACGTGAATCGGTGTATCCATACCTCTCTGCACCAGCAGGTCGTTGATGGCCTTAACATCCTCGTACTCGCCAGTCTAAGCATTCTTGTTAGCCACATACTTACATTTGGCAAACTTGAATCTTTCAGAAGCTCATGCTGTATCCAAGGAAAACAGGCCGAGTGTTGCTGAAATGACCCTAAGTTGGCTTTTGTGACCAACTCGAAAGCGAATGACTTACTAATAGCATATTTGTTGTTAGCAAGAGAGATTCTCAGGAATTGCGTATTTGAAGCTTACCGTAGGTGGTTCCCAGAATCGCGCAAATGCCGATGGTATTCTCATCAACCAGATTCACCGTCTCCTCCGGGTCGAGGACATAGCGTTCCGGCGTGCAGTAGACAAGCTTCTCCTCAATCTCGAAGTATCTTGCAGCTTTCTCCCAGCAAACTTGGACAGCCGAGGACATCTAAGAAGCATAATTAGCATCGCATTGCCGAGACGTGGGGATTAGCCGCGAGCAGCGTGCCTTCCACCCCATCATTCACTCCAAGCACGCTCTGATGGTGCATAACGTGGCTGGTCTTGCTCTCTTGGGGAATACTTACGATGATGTTTGGGTTCTCTGTGGAAAGGCCAGCCGCCTTTCTCTGGTTCTTCCACCGTCTCTTCATGGCAAGAACTCCCAGCATGATAGCTTCTGAAGAGCCGATACAGGAAGTGCCAATGGCACCAGCTGCGTTACTATCATCGGTGGGCGCGTTGAACAAGCGGCCAATCATGGATACACAACGGTTCTGCCGAAACGGGGAAGAAAGTGCGCATGTCAGTGAGACGTCCATGTGTTCCGGTACACTTGAATCCTTCGTCTTGCAGTGGGCCGTCCCCCAACGTGCTTTGAGGCGAGGTTGGGGCAGAGAGAGAGGGACTCACCTGGATGTCGGCAGACTGGGGGTACTCCTCATAGTCGATGAAGTTCTTGGAGAAGGACTCGGTCATGAGCTTCTCGGCCTCGTCCTCCATGTAGGTGGTGACGAACGAGGCCAGGTTCAACATGGGGTTACCATCGAGACTGAGGTCGTCCTTGATCATGCGGTAGGCGACCTCTTTGGGCATCTCACCCTCGGGCATCTCGTGGCGGGGCAGGTCTTCGGCGGCAAAGCGGGAGCCGTAGACGCTCGTGGTGAAGGAGTCGTCATCGTTGCTCAGCTGCAAACTTATCTTCTTGACGGCATCAGGGAGCTTATCCTTGATCTCGGCGTCGTTGGGGATATTTGCAAGGTGGACCATCTTGGCGGTCTTGAGGGAACTAGTCTACCTAGTATACGCAACTGGAATTGTGGGGTGTTGTTGTGTATACACGAGAGAGAGAGAGAGAGAGAGAGAGAGAGAGAGAGAGAGCGCGAGTGAGGATTTGAAGAGAGAAAAGGAAGGTTGAGTGTCTGGAAAGGGTTGACCAGAATGAAGAGCGGGCGGTCAGATCAGTACTCGAGGAAAGAAAGGCAGGTGCGTTCAGGCGGATGACCTTGGTTGAGTCCGACTTACACGTCAACTTTATAGTCAGGCACGCTTCTGGATGCAAGTGCAATATAGAGAGGGAAGCTACGTACCTACACCGACCTGTGGATCAATTTGATGATATATGTCAATGGATGGATGCCAGGAAGGTGCGGGTGCGGGGTAGCAGCGTGCAATGTGCGATTACGAAGTGCCAGGAGCGGGAATGTTGGAATGCAAACTACTTCGAAGGACGAGGTTCTGTTGCGTCCGCAGGCAGACTGAGCGCTTTTATTTATACCAGGTACGTGTATTCACTCGCTATCGACGACGGCCAGCGCAGAAGGAGGGCAAGGGCAAAGGGTGCTTCAGCTGGTGTCATTGCAAGTCTGGTGCCATTGTCGGCGTCAGTGTCAGGCCAGCTTACAGTGCGTAACCAGCAGGTTACCTGACTTGTCCTGTTCAGACAGGGACATGTAGGGAGCTGATTTGAAGTTAGTAAGTGCGAGTGGTCACCCCACGACACACACCGAATCGACTCCTCGTTTTTTCCCTCCCTCTCCCTCTCTCCTCCCCCTAAACCGTACAGGAAGCTGGGGCAGGCATGGTTTCAGCCGTGGTAGGGTGCTGTTCCAATGTTTATGTGCGTAATTGGCGAACGCTGGGGTAGCACGAAAACAGCAAAGCCCAGCAAGCCCTGGAGGGTTGGCAGAAAAGCTTGGCACAGAGTGTTTCCACTGGCCAGGCACTAGCAGGGATCGATCTGGTGGGTGTGGTGTGCTTTGGAATCCACCATCCCGTCACTCTCCGAACCATCCCGCTTGGCTCACTGCCAATGGTTCAATGTTCCTTTTCGTTAGCTGGCACTTCAGACTTCTACACGCTTTGTTTTGTTAGTAGCAGAGGCTTATGCTTAGAGCCCTTGCCGGCCCGCGGATACCTACCGGTCAGTCACCGACTCCTTTTCCCTGAGCCCCAGAGGAAACGTGCATGGCCATCCATGAATGGCAATAGCAGGCGAATGCATGAGGCTTTTTCTTCCTTCTTTTCCCGAACTCGTTCATGCAAGTGGAAGGTCGGTCGAGCCAAGAAGATATTGAGGGAGTGAGCTTACTCATGTGTCACCAGTTCAACAGCGCATAAATGAACAACGCCGGCCCCTTGGGACCATGACCGCCACAGCACTTGCTTTCCCGCTGCACTCTGGACCGGCAGGGTTCCGTAGCTCGAGATCGTACAGGAGTAAGATGAGGCCGCCTGTATGCAGCGCTAGCTAGGCTCGGGTACAGAAAGCTTGAAAATTCCCATTCCCATTAGGCCCGCCTGGAGTGCCGGTGACATCATTCAGATCAGACCAGAGCGTCCACGTCAGCTACCATTAAGGGGAAATGTCTGAGATAGGGTGTAATGGACTGTTGATGTGTTGAGCTGTGTGCGGCGCGGTATTGCCGGCTTACAGGCGCCGCCGCCCCCCCAGGCGAGCCAGGCCTCATTAATTGAACCTAAACGACCACGACGGCGTAGTCGTCGTAGCTACCCGCTCGCTTCCGTCTGAAGGAAAAAGAAAGAAAAAAAGAAAAAGACAAATCTGATGTTCGGATGGCACGTCGATGGTTGAAAACCAAGCAAACACACTGCCCCCTTTTTCCATTCTCCTACCTACAGTTTTCTGATCCGTCTAATCCGAGCAATTCAGGCTGCGCCCTGGGCATGGGTGTTGGTCGGATAATCACATACGAGGGCGTCTTCACCTCATGGTAAAACGATACGATTTGGGCCCGTGGTTAATGTGCCGTGCGTGATTTGATACTCAACAGCCGATTGTGTTTGCTTATTCCTTTGCCCTTCTAGAACGATTGCCACAACCCTTGTCCCAGATCTGCCCACGTTTTTGCCACTCCGTCACGTGGCACGCGATACACTTGTCACCCACTCCATCCAAAGCCTAAGTTGTCTTAGGCCACCTTCAAGTATTCCAGTCTCGGTGTACACGAGACCATCGCAGTGCGATCATGCTATGATACCCGTTACTTTTGTGTGCGGCATCACGACACAGTAGGCACTTTGTCATTGTGCCTTTGTCTCACTTGGAATCATATTCTGTTTAAAGCCAGATCTTCTCATTGTGTCAGCCCTGAATTTTTGGGCTATCTATCGTCGCCATCGCTTAGCAAGTCTTAATAGTACAACTAATCAAACATAATCGCAGTACCTAAACGATACCGTGAATCCATGAAACCAAACCGCTGCTTCTAGGCCATACTATTCAATCTGATGAACATGGTGATCATGTTAACCAGCGCCAGGCCTCCTTGTGCGACACCAAAAGGGTTTCCGCAGGTCTACTCCTGCTCGCCGAGGTCCGCCTTATCATCGTCAATCTCCTCATCCTTCGGCGAGCATCTATCAGTATAGTCCTCAGGGAACATCTCAGGAAAGAATGATCCTCTCTCCGATGGCTTGATGAAAGTTGGACCGCGCAGACTCGGGGTCACGCCAAAGGCAGCCCAGTCCTCGGCGGTCCAGGGGACCGGTCGGCGCTTCGTAGGGTCCTTCGCTTCCTCCTAGGTAACAAAGGAATACATCTCGAGCTCCTTGAGGTCGGTGACCGTGTAGCCTTCGCGGATCCGTGTACCGTTCTCGAGAATGGTCGGGCCGGAGGGCGGGTCCGGGCAGGGCGCGGGGGCGGACCGCGGGATGGAGGCGTGGAGAACAGCTGTAGGCGTGCTGGCAGAGTTCTCGTGGCTCTGGACGTCGGCATCAGACACGTGCTGGTCCATATACTCAAACGAACTAGGCACCGGGGCGTCCACAGAACTGTCATCGGAAGGACCAGTCTCCAATGTGTTGTTACCAGTGTCATCATGACCCTGGACGTTGGCGTCGGTTTCGAATTGGTCCAAGTATTCGAACGAACTAGGCACCGGAGCGCTTACGGGGCTGTGATTAGGGGGACCAGTCTCCGATGTGTTGCTAGGGTTAACATAGGCCTGGACGTCGACGCCGACGTCGGACTCGGACTGGTCCAAGTTCTCGAACGAACTAGGCACCGGGGCGTTCGTAGGACTTTCATTGGAAGGACAAATCTCCGGTGTGTTGTTAGGGACGTCGTAGGCCTGGGCGTCGGTGTCGGCGTCGGGCTCAGACTGGGTCAAATTCTCCAGGGGAGCAGGGCCCGGGGCATTTGCAGGGCTGTCGTGGGAGATGGTCTGGATGGCGCGGAAAGCCCGTCTGGATTTTTGAGTTTCTCGAAAACGGCCCTCGCAATTGTGGCCTCGGTAATCGGAGCGTTACCTTGTGCTGCTGCGGCTGCGGCAAGGATATCGAGTCCAGTGAGCCCGCCGATTTCACCATCACCCTGATCTGCGGTCAAAGGCTTTGCAGCCGGAGTTTCGCTATCTTCTTCACCCTGGGCCACGACCTGAGCGCCGGCCGTAAGTCCATTGGCTCTTTCTATAGCCCCGAGGACAGCCTCAACCTCAGCCTCGGCTCGAGCCTCAGCCTCAGCCCGTGCTAGGACCCGAGCTTCGGACTGAGCCTGTGCTAGGACCTGAGCCTCGGCCTCAGCCGTATCCTTCTCAGCCTTGGATCTGGCCTTGCGATTTTGGCGCTTCTTTTGGGCTTTGGTCAATTTGGGCTCGGTATCCTGAGCTTCGGCGCCGGTGTTTTCATCAACGATGGCGTCGCCGCCATTATCCGCCTCAATCTGTAAACCCGTGTCTTGAGCCTCCTCATCGACACAACCATCATCCTTGCCGGCTGTTTCTTGGACCTTCACATCATCGCTTCCGCCCTTGACTGTGTGGTTCTCCGTGTGGCTGTCTGACACAACCGGGTTTCTATCGTCTGGGTTGTACATTGCGGACTCAGGTTGCTTATCCTCAGTCTGCGGGTCGGGTTGGCCAACCGGCTCAGGATGGTAAGTGACCGGCTCGATCTCCGGGTCCTGAGGTGCATACAAAGGTGCTTGGGATGCAGATGGATAGGGGGCGGTCTGGTTGTAGCTAGCCTGCGATTCGACTGGGCCTACAGACTCAGGGGGTCAGCAACCGTGGCCGTGAGAATTGAAACCCTTCTGCCGTGACGAAAATGGATTTCCTGGTGAACAATGCGCTCACCAGGTCTCGCAACGACGTCCGGCATAGCGTGATGCCGGTGGGCCATAGGGGCCAGGTGAAGCTCGGCTGCCGGATCTCTACTTTGGCTGGCGGGCGGTGCCTGAGTGGTCGCCATGAACTGGGAATAGGATGGGAGCTGAGCATTGGTACCATCTCCATTGCCCGGTGCCTCGTGGATGGGCTCCTCTGGTGCTTGCTGCTCGGGCGCCTCTGGCCACAGGCCGATCATGGGTCCACTGAGTTGCGCGGGGGTATACAGTGGCGGCAATTGCATTGGATGAGGCTGTGAGTCCGCCGATACGTCAGATTCGGCCGCGGTGTGCCCCGGCCCCTTTCCCTCAGAAGTACTCACAAGGTCCTCGGCGTACACCTCCCACGGGTTCTCCCCCTACGCGGCAGAGGCTTACTGTGCGCACGGCGCTGCTCTCGGACCTGTCGTCTCATTGTCTCTGACTGCTGGTCTGAAAGAGGACTCGTAGCGATATTAGGAGGTAGTGATACAGTGGCTTCGCTTGGCAAAGACCCGAATGACGATAGACAAGGTGTGATGTAACGAGAGTCCGTGGCGGGTGTAAATACAGGCATACGTCCAAACTGGATTTGCTTCATAGCTTTTTCGGCTCTGCCTGTATGGCAACCGTAACCGATTGATCCTCGGTTTCCTCTGCAAGCGATGCTGCGGGTTGTTCTTGCAGAATGTCGGCCGGACTTGAAGCGGGTTGCTCTTCCACAGCGGTGGGAGAACTTGAGACCGCGCTTTCTTGATCAGTCTCTCGTCCATCTTTCTCATCCTCGTCATCGTCCTCAGGTGACGACGTCATAGGAAGTTGCTGATGCGAATATTCACGCGCAACCGGCTCGGAACCTCCTGAGCTGGTGGATGGAGTAAACACAACTCTAGACGATTCCGATGCTGTATCACTTTCTGGGTCCGAGGTGTCGACGGTGGGTTCGTATTTTGACTTCAAGCTCTCATGAACCTTCGGCTTCTTGGCCGATTTGGCTGCAGCCAACTTCCTCTTGTTCGCTAAGGCAGCCTTACGTCTCTCCGACTTTGTCATGCGCTTCCTGCGGGACTGCTCTCCCGACTGGGGCTTTTCAGGGTTATCTCCCTGCTCCTTAGTGCCCTCGGCAACCTTTGCGGGGGCGGTCGTCGGATGGCTCTTGAGCTTTGGTGTCGCTAGAAAAGCCATCCTGGACCTCTTGGTGACTAAGGATGATGAGCTTTGTGAGGTCTTCCAAACCAACCATGGCCAACTTGGGCTCAGCCTGCCATTTCGCAGTCCAGTCTATGTCGGGCGCTGGGCAACTTTGGGGGCCTATGATGATTTTGTAGTCCTCAGTGTGATCCAGGACTTTCAGGAAATTCATCAGCTTCTTTCTCATGTAGTAAAAGAAGTTGCCATGACCATCGTCTTCTGGCAAGTCGGATCGGCTATCAGGCTCATAGATGCCCACCCAAGCCTCCATCGGGTCGAAGCCATAGTCTCGGCATCTTTCCCAATTTCGGAAGAATGACGGGTTCGGGTGCCTAAAGTCTTCCTTTGAAGCGCCTATGGGACCTAAGACACCCGTCTTCAAGTACTCCATCTGGCTGGAGCGCCATTCTGGATGAGCCTGCCCCAGGAGCTCGGCTGAGATGCCTTTTCGGCGGCGGCTGATGTTGTGTGCTCTCTGCAACATAGCACGACGCTTAGGTAGATGGCATGCCTGTGTAAAGCTCACGAGGTCATCACGAGCGAATTTGTTCGAGAACCAGTACACGAACAAGTTGGTTGGCGATTCGTTGCCATGGTTCAGTTTGGCCTGTACAAAGGCCTCATCACTATTATGGCATTTGGATTGTACCGCCAATGCCGTTCCTGTGACATGCTTTTCGACGAATTTTACCACCCAATAGGGAGAAATGCCGAGTACCAATAGTGCAATATGGCCTCGGCTGTCTGAAGATAGTGGTTACATCTGGAGGCCATGGTAAGGATGACAAACAGACGTGCGATGGCCTCGTCGTCTGCCTCCACCATGTGGAAACTGATTTCCTTCTTGGTGCCTTTTGGGATTGATAAAAACGACTCAATGACTAATCCCAAGTCACCGAACCCTTTCAGTTCATTAGCGATTCTGGCCGTCCAGAGGTTGAATGAATTGGCTTACCCTCTATGTTGATGTTGATCTCATCAGCGGCCTCGCTAACTTCAGGAGTGATGAGACTCTTGACCTTGTTACTGGAGAAAAGTCTCGGCTCTTCTCCATGTCTTGGTGCCTCCTGGAGGGTACCTGACTTGAGGTGAGGGTATGGGAGCTCGCCGTCGTCCTCCACCACCAGCTCTCTGGTGTCCTGGCCTACTTTGTAAGATTTGCCCTTTCGGCTTTGATGAGAACTACACAGTGATCCATGCCTGGCCTGATCTTGCTCCCAGCAATCGTCGCTGCAGTACCGGACGAGCTGGCACCACTGACACTCAACCGTTATACGCTGATTGTTGGGGCAGTCAGGCTTTGCGCACGTAGCGCGGACTGGCGCCCGGCCATCCATGTTGGACAGAGCAGCAATACGCTGTCAGTAACAACCCTGTTCTTTTTTATGTTAGTCGCAGGAGAGGAGTGAAAGGGAGCGAAAGCATGGGAGCGGGGGCGGGGGTGGGTGTGAATACAAATAATACTGACCTCTAGCGGGCAATAGCATTCACGAAAGCTAGACGGGGGGCGTAGTGCAGGTGTGCAATGAAAGTCGTGAGGGGTGGTATGAGGTTGTATTCACGACGAGGTGGTATAAGGTGGAAGTTGCGGCAGGAGGGTATGAGATGGGAACCACAACGGGATGGTATGAGACGAAAGCCGACCGATATGAAAGGTGTTTTGTAACAGTAGGAACTGTTGGAAGTCAAGCTGCATGAAAGGTTGGAGGTCAGAGTGAGATGCTTGTGGCGAGCATCACTGTTGAAACGTACCAGCTGATCTTATCGGGCGAGTGCCTCTCTGTTCCTCGCGAAGTGGAAGAGATAACAGAAAATTTCACTTTGAATCGAACAATGCTGAGAAACAAAACACGAAACGGTCACGCTGACTTAGAAAAAGCGTGGGAGAAATATGAAAGGATCTTGGAGGGGTTGGGCTATGTCCAAGGCAAGGTGAAGGGTCGGTACCGAGCGTATTCCCGACCAAACTTGATCCCAGGGCACCAAGGCGCTGTTATTTAGTTCCTAAGGCGCCAAAGACGCGCCTGGGGTTTGTTATCGGACTGATAAAGTCACTGCGTGACTGGTTTAGATATGTTCTGCCATTGCAACCTGCAGCAGCAAGGGCCGTTGGCTCAGGCTAGGAGCTCATCGTCGATCAGGGGCTCGTCGGCGCCCAGGGCTTTGTCGACGGCTCGGGGGTTGTTGATGGCAAAGGGCTCGTCGGCGCGATCTAGGGGTTGTCGATGGAAAGGGGCTCGTCGGCGTGCGACCACTACTACGTTGCCTTGGTTGCAGACAAATCACACTCTAGTGCCAAACGTCTAAGTAAGTGCGTTGTGGTCTTTGTCTTTCTTCGTCTATCGCCCCGGCCTTGTGTATTACTACAAATACTTTGCCTGTTATTTCACATCATCTGCATCTGTCCTTCCAGCGCTGCCCCCTTTCAACAAGTCTTAAACAGCAGATACCCGACACATGGAGCATGTGTTTGGTCACGATAACGAGATGGCTAACACTGAAATTTGCTTTAATACCACCGAAGAGGGCACGCCTATGTATCTGTCTCCGTACTGGCTTGATAGAAACACGGAATCAACCGACTCAGCGTTATACCTTCAAGACGAATGCTCGATCCATAGCAGACTGCCTGTCATTGGATATTCTCATAGCATTACCACAAGCCACCGTAGAAGCTGAGAATCAGAGAACCTTTTCAAACAAGGATCAGTGGCGTTAGTGTAGCTGGCCACCATCGTCCTGACAGTTGCGTCGTCCCCGACACGACACCACCCACGTACCGCAGAGCCTGGTTCTTCAACCTTGAATATATTATTTCTCATGTACGACAAGGGCTCCAAAGACGCAGCTGGAGTTGATGTACCAAAGTGGAATGAAGAGGGGGGGAAGGGAGACGCGGTGAAGGAACAAGTGAGGATTTAAGGAGAAGACCACCATGGAGTTGCGAGGCCAGACGCTATGCCTTTGACTCGGACTTCGAGGAGTAGGAGTTTACCTTCACTAGGTTCTGAAGCCACTTTATTGCCAGCTTCATCTGGGAATAGTATATAATAACCTTCTGCGTGGTGTTGCTGCTACGTATGGAATTTGTAACGCATGTAATCCCATGTCCGGCCGTCGCTGTACACGAGTTGGAATCCTAGCACTCCCGGTGGACTTGCTGCGGTTTACAGCAGCGGCTTTGGTTGTTATGGGCCATGCTCTTTATTCTTTCCATCGCACAGCTTCGACGAGGGTGGCATGAACCCATCACTTGCCTACTTTGGGTTGAGCCTCCGACCTGGCCTTGCGCTGAGCGCTGGCGGCGAAGAAGTTGTTCTCCTTGGCCTAATCCACCGGGGAGGGAATCAACGACCACAGAGTTGATATTAGCAGACATGTCCTCAGATATAAGCCGGAACATAGATATACGCAATATGTATTCGGACGGAAAGCATTGCCCGTCAATCGGCGGAGCCACTGCCTTCCAAGCATCCAGTGATGTCTACGACTTTCGGGATGAAGCACGCTCAACCAGTCCCAGATAAATTGCCTCACAATGGACGAGACGTCAACGAAACCGGGAAGAAATGGGATTGCGTTGCCCATACCAGCAGTCGTAGGAATTCGCTGATACCGAGATGCCGGCATGACCACATGCTGCGGATGACTCTGGCCTCACCAATTCGTCGTTATTGTAACTCTTCACCGGCGGCTACATAGTTCATCGACAACCAGTTACACTTATGGCCAGTGTTCCCATAGGTGAAGGTACGGCGATCAGGAACCCGACCAAAGATGGAATATCCAGCCTACCTATCTAATGCAAATAAACGATGTCAGGGGCTATTCTACCTCCCTACTTACGTGTGCCTACTGCCAGACTAGACGCTACAAACAGCCACTGGCTAAATTTGGTGATGGTCTCAAAGCGGCAAGCGGTAGGTAGTTGATAGATAGGATGTGCCTATGTATAACCAGTCCTTAGGTGTACAAAATAACGTGTGATACAGAATTCCAGGAGGCCGATCCCTTGGTAGACCAGCTGGGTGAATTCCATCAAGCGATGGCTTGAAAACGGAAATACCAGGCCTAGGGCTGGCTACATACTTGTGTACCGCAAGACCCACTGCGGAACATTGCTGAAGACGGCTGAAGGGACATTGAACCCTGAGCAGTACCCTGGGCAGTACCCTGATGAGAGTGGCAGCTGCTTGGCATGCATTCCCATTGATCACCGTCGCCCTATGCAAGCCAAGGAGATCAATTGGACCGGGGGCAGACGGGCAGACGGGGCACGGGGGGCCATTGGGCATGGATGTCAGACAGTCGCACCCGCTGTAGCTGGCGATACCTGTCCGCCCGCCCACGGCGCTACGTGCCACTAAGTACCAGCTTTGAATCCAAAAATCCGGGGGACAGCTAGCAGCCTATGGATTGTTTCTAGCAGGTACTAGGTTAGTGTACTAGAGTACAATTGGAGCCTAAGCAAAGTACTTCAAATACCCAGCCAACCAACACAGAACTAAATTAAACATTAGCCTACGACATCTGTGTAACTGCACTACCTGGACTTTTTAAGTCAAGATGTACCCAACTTGCATAACATAAACCCCCCCCTCCAATACCCGAACACTTGAACCTAAGTAGCCATGCATCACAAGCCGTCACTGTTCGGTTTCTGTTTTTATTGACCACACACACACTCTCTCTCCCCCCAAGAGCCATGTCTCAAACGGGCACACACTTTCTCTTGCTGCTACCAACACAGACAGCACAGCCAAGATAACTTCTTTCCAACCCCGCGCCCGCTTGCCCGCTTGCCCGCTCGCAACCTGGATGCTGCTTGCTGGGCCATGCCATGAACCATGAAATGGAGCCCGAACCCTCAGCGCACCTTGAGCGCTCTACGTCACAGCTATCAACTGCCTCCATCAGGAGCACCAGAGGCCACACCCTCCGCGCCAAATCCCGATCAAGGGCCAAAATTACCTCCCAGCCCTCCAGCTCGGCCTCGTCCATTGCCGCGTCTGACAAGTCGCTGACCTCCTTTCCCGACTTCTCCCCGGGCTCTCCCTCATTCGAGCGCCCCCTGACGCCCGACCTCGAGATCGCTGCCACCGCCGCCGCCGCAACGGCAACTGTCTCGCCCAGGAAGACGTCCAACCCGCAGTCCGTCCATTCCATAGTCGACACCTTGATCTCTTCCGATACCCCGAACCAAACTTCGCCACGAAATGCCCTCTTCGAAGATACCCCGCTGGCGACCCGCAAGGTGCCCGGTGCGCTTCATGTTGCGCCCGACGAGCACATCGAAGGCCTGATCGCCAAGCAAGGAGCCGTGCCCCTCGTTCGCCAGATTTCAGAAGACCTGGCGCAGCGCGAAGCGCAGATTGATACCCTCCGGCGCAAGGCCGACATCCGCGAGAGAGCTCTGCGCAAGATAATACTAGAGTGTGGCTTGTCCAATCTCGACCTCGAAACCAGACTGCGGGCGATCGAATTGGACCTGAAAGCCCAGGAGGAATCCAAAAGGGCCCGTGGCGATGGACTGTCGGACCTCATGAGCGATGCGATGCAGGACTCGGTGTCGTATGGGAATTACGTCCTAGGAGACACCAATGATGCCACCATCAGAGGGAACAGTCTGTCTGGCCCCAAGGGAGACGAAGCGAAAGGCACAACGAGAGGGTGGAAAGACTGGATCCTGGGAAGTGGCACATCAAAAAGGAATAGTCGGACAAGCAGTCTCAATGGCGATCCGGCTCGCACGGCTGTTCGAGCTCCAGCAACGGGGGAGCGACGACCCCCGCTCCAGGAGAATCTTTTCACTCCTCCCGATTCGGCTTCCGTAAGGAGCTCCAGCAGGGCTTCGAGTGTCTATTCGAACCAAGTTCCCAGGAAGCAGTCAGGGTCTCTCGCTAGCATGGCTTTGCAACTAGTAGCAGGAAAGACTGCCCGTGATGGCGATTCTTTCCGGGGAAGAACGAGCTCGGCAGGCCAAGGCGGTTCTTTGCGGGCACCTTCGAGCACCAGTGCCAAGTCGAGTGCTTCGAGCCGAGCCGTCTCTACCCAGCTCGGCCCCAAATCTCTCATGGCCATGCGACGGCCAACACCAGCTCCGCTCAATGTTGCACCACGGAGCCAGCCGCATGAGAGGTGGGACACGATGGGCACGAGCCCTCCCAGCCCCTCGGCCACCCGACCTGACAAGTACGGCCCTGTTGAGATGGACACAATATTCTCCCCTGAAGGCCAGCCGCCGACGCTGACGCATATTTATAACAACTATATGGGCTCCGATTATCTTACTGACCGCTTTGGGTTCATTTACGACCAGCGCCGTAAGAAGAGGCAGAGGGAAGCAGCACAGATGGCGCGACAGGTGAAAAGGGGCAGCCGCACTGAGATGCTGACTAGCGGACGATCGAATATTTCGCCTAACCTACTGGACGATAATGCCAGCTCAACTATTGACATCGGCAGTGGCGATAGGCCCGGCACGCCAAATTCTAGCGAGGGTTCTGTGGAACAGGGCAAAGCCAAACGTTGGCAGGACTATCTAAAGATCGCTACGTTTCCCACGGAGCTGCTCTCGCATACCCCTTCCATTACTGCATCAGGCATCCAAGTTCTGGACGGCAGCGAGGCTTCTAGGTCACCCGTTGTCATAACTTCAGACGAGCGTGGGTTTGTACCTCCCCTGGGTACCGCACCTGCTCCTAACATCGAAGTAGCCGCAAAGCCCGATGACGAACCTGCTGCAGCAACCTTGGTCAAAGAAGACGCCGAACCGGTGAAAATACTACTGCAGCAGCTTAGTGATGTTCATGATGCTCTCCAGAGAGAGAAAACTTTACGCTGGAATGAATTTTTGCGCAAAGTGAGAGCAGAACGCCGGCGCGAAGACGAAGCCGCTATTGCGGCGGCTACCGCCGCTGCGGAGGCTCGTTTCCAGAAAGCTCCCGTCATGATTCCTGAGGCTAAATTCTCCGACGGGGAGACCATTGGCGTTGCCGACCTTGGCGTCAAGGGGAAGGTCGGCCGGGCAAAGGCGAACGAATTCAAAACCTTGGTTTTAGGAGGTATCCCCGTCGCCAATCGTCCAAAGATCTGGTCAGAGTGCTCGGGCGCACTTTCCACGCGGATTCCAGGCTACTACGATGATCTCGTCAGTCAATCAGCAGAAGACGACGATCCTGCGGTCGTCTCACAAATCGAGATGGACATCACTCGTACGTTGACGGACAACATCTTCTTCCGTAAAGGACCAGGGGTTGGCAAACTGAAGCAGGTGCTCCTCGCCTATTCCAGACGCAACCACGAAGTTGGGTATTGCCAAGGCATGAACCTCATCGCTGCCAACTTGCTTCTGATCATGCCCTCTACCGAAGATGCGTTTTGGGTCTTGACCTCAATCATCGAGCAGATCCTGCCGCAGGGCTACTACGACCACAGCCTGATGGCCTCGCGCGCGGACCAACAGGTCCTGCGCCAGTACGTGGCCCATGTACTGCCGAAGTTGTCGCAGCACCTCGACGACCTGAGCATCGAGCTCGAGGCCCTGACCTTCCAGTGGTTCCTCAGCGTCTTTACGGACTGCCTCTCGGCCGAGGCCCTGTTCCGCGTCTGGGACGTGGTCCTCTGCATCAACGACGGCAGCACCTTCTTGTTCAGGGTCGCCCTCGCCCTCCTCAAGCTCAACGAGCCCCAGCTGCTCCAGTGCGACGCCCCGGCCGCTGTCTACACCTACATCAACCACCAGATGACCAACCACGCCATCAGCATCGACGGTCTCATCCAGGCCTCGGAGGGTCTCCGCAAGGTCGTCCGCCGCGAGGACGTCGAGGAGATGCGCGACCGCGCCATTGCGGCCGAGAAGCAGCTCGTCAAGGAGCGCGAGGAGATGAACCTGCTCCGTCGGAGTAACAACACCAACAATAACCAGCACAAGGCGACATCGGCCCCTGCGCTCATCACAGAGGAGACCGCATCAAGGGTTCCCAGCCCCATGCCCAGTCCGCGACCTGGCATGGACAGCGAGAGTGCTAGCTTCTCAGGGAGTCAGAGCGCCGCGGGCTTGGGTCTGGATCTCGATAGGACTGAAATGTCCAAGACGCCGACGCCTGCAGAAGAGGAGGCGACATTCGGACTCGGTTGAGAAAACCGAGACAGGTTACAACGACGAAGGGGGAACGAAATTGAGCGGACAGATTCTCCAATTATTGCATTTTTATATATTGTTTTCTTGAATCCGGGATGGTGTTCTTTTATAGATTCGGCCAGCCAAGATACCCCATCACACACAAACTCTTTTCTTTTTCTTTTGGTCGCATAGAGGGGATTTTCTTGGACAACTCTTTGGAGGGCGGCATGCAAGAGTCGATTAGGGAGGGCGGGTGGAATAGGAGCATTAGCGTAGCGTCACGGCCGGAATAGGAATATACGATTGCTTGATTTCATTTTTAACCTTCCTATTCGGATTATAACGTAATGGAAATCTTATAAGTCTATTAAAGATATTTGTTATCTAAAAAGTGGTAAGAAAATGGGTGCAGACGTCGGTTTGTGGCGTAGGTCTATATGTACAAAAGAATAAATGGATGGTATATCCTCCAAATTTGACAACCCCGTCGTTCTCGCCGTCTAATATTGATGTAAGGTATTAAGTAGTGGTAGTACAAAGCTGGTTTGTTGCGTGGCGAAGATGGAAGTCAGTTTAGCTTCTGGGTTTAGCTGGGCGGCGTATCCAAGTTCAAACCCCTTTCCGACGAGTGACAACTACTCACGTCATCACAGCTTGTGACGTGCGTCTCGAAGGACTGGCCGCGGTGCCCCGGTTCGATGCCCTCGACCCGCATCACGACCACGCGACGGACCTGGATGTCGCCAAACGAGGAGCGCACGCTAGACCGGCTGCTAATGCGCGATACTTGGCGCCGCAGGTGGTTTTGGGACATGTGCATCGGTCCACCGGGGGTCGACGGCGTGGAGGGCGTCGTGGGGGTCACGCAACGCGATCCATGCCCTATCATCGACGAAGGTGTCCCGCACCGCGAGGAGGGGCGTCGCGCTGCGCAGGCTGCCCATCAGCGCGCCCTGATTTATCAGCTCATGGATCGAGTCGTTCTCCTCGCCGTTTTCTTCGGGCGTCTGCTGCTGTTGTTCCCGCTCCCGCTCCCGCTCCCGCTGCATGTTCGTGTGGGATCTATCGTACGAGGAAAAGACCGGGGTGGGTGTGTTAGTCCATCGTACTGTGTCATCGCCGGCAGTGGTAGTAGTCAGGCCAGACAAACTCATCAAGGTGGGCCCAGGGCTCCGGAGAGGCGAGGATGCGCGCAATGGCCTCGGCGGTGGTCCCGTGGCTGTCGTGGCGCTTGATGTAGGCTTTTTGAATTGTCGATAGTCCTGCCCCGAAGTTTCATCATCTCCCATGCGCAGCCACCTGGCGATCAGGGGGGCCTGCTGAGAGGAGGTTCGCGCAAGTGAAGCCTACGAGGACTTCTATGACACCCCAGATGTTATAGCTAACAAACGTGTCTGGTACTATTTTAGCAATGCTATTTTTCCTTGATGGTGCAAGAGACCTACAGGTCACATCGTTCCAGTCGATGAGGCTGACCACTGCAACGCGGAAGATGCTGGCAACCAAAGCACTAGAAATCGGACAAGTTTCAGTGTGCTGTATTGAAACCCGAGATCTCCTCAAGAGTGTTACAAAGACTTACAAGATTCCGAGCATGAAAAGGAGTGCCGAGGCAACGATTCGTCTCCTAGAGGTTTGCCAGGACCAGATCACCGGCAAAGGCAGCACCAGAAAACCGATATTCAGCAAAGAGTTGATAGAAGTCGAGGCGAAGTAGAACGAGGTCCTGTTGAAGCATTGCGATTGCGCTGGACCGGGGGTAGCTGCCCAAAAGCTCGAGACTGGGAGGCACTGCGCGGCGAGCCCAATCGAGTTGACAAAAAACAAGCATATCGAGCAAACGGCGAAGCCGATAATGCATTTCTGGAACATGGCATGATTTGGCGGCGGGCTAAGACGCCAGTAGGATAGGAGGATGCCAATCTTGACACCAAAGGTGCCAACGGTCCAAAGCAACATGGACGCGTACAGGTTCTACACCCCAACTGTTAGCGACTCTCCTGATGCACTTGGAGCCCGTCTTACCTGTTTGAAACCCATCACCATGTCAGGCGAAAGATGGCTTGCATGAGTCCCGTAGCCGTATTGAACCCCTGAACAATGTAAACATATCGATATCCCAGTTTCGCCTAGCCAGGGGACTGCTCACCTATGTATTCACTGGCACTCATGCCGAGACAAAGCAACAGAACGCCAGCCATCCAGTAATCACCAAACCAGTACTTTGAGCCTCCCTGACGCAGCGGCGAATAACAGCGCAGCGCGAAAGACGCTGTCGCTAGTGTGATACATGTTGTTACCACGGCAATAATGAGCCGCTGGTTCTGGAGTTCGCTCGGATGAAGGCTGTCCATGGCGGCGGCGACTATATCATGCCCGTAGTCGATAGGTGCTGGACGAAGGTACACCTGGTAATATTGGCAGCGATTCTGGGCGTTCTACTCGATGGCGACTGGTGACCTGAGTAAGATGTTTGCGACAAGTACTCCTCTATAGGGGTCGAGGAAGCAAGGAAGCGGAAACATAAACATTAAGAATCATGATTGAATGTCATGGCTATGGACTTGAGCCTGTTTGTCCAGCCCCGCGAGCCGACGTCCGTCATTGTGCTTGTCTGTCTCCCTGCGTCCGGGGCCTCGTGGGATGTGTGTGTGCCTACGACTCCCACATGGAATGCTGACCGTCACTCCAAGACACTTGACGGGTACCGCCCGAGCGTTTGTAGATTAGGCTTTTATCAACAACGGTGAACTGCTTGGATCATATGTACGCCATTCCTCTTTTATTGAAAAAAACGGGTAAGCTTGGAGTAGGTTTTGAATGAAGCATACCCCCGATTTCATGATACTCTTACGATATGTATTACCTACTTGTTAGTATCTTCAGAGATTAGTGACAATCCCCCCGGCCACGGACGCCTGAGCTAGAGATTGCGGCAGAATGTAGTGCCAGCAAGAGAATAACGGAACGCGAACATAACTGCATCTCCCAGATAAACGAGGCACGTCGAAGGCCAACAGGTAAAGATTGGCCGTCGCGAAATGCCGGTCGCTTCTCTTCAGAGGTTCAAGAAGGAGTAGGAAGATGGATGGAGTCGGTGCGAGAAAGGAAGGGAACTTGGACCTTCAGGAGTCGATCCGTCGAGCATGTCTCCCAACCACCCACCTCCGCCGACTGTGCGTGAGGCGGCAAGTCAAGCCTTAGAGCCTTGCGAATCTTTGCCCCGCGCGTTGTGGCCCGGAACCGTGATGACCCTTTGTTCGTGAAGGGGCCGTTTGGAAATCAAGAGGTGGGATCGCGACGGTCCCTTTCCTTAGTGCCGAAGCGTGCGTGAGTATCCCTCGACCTTCATCAATGGCAACTGGCAACTGGCCGTCCGGAAATTCGAACGACCACAGACGTGGCAGGTATTGGAAGGAGACAAAACCGATGTCCAGGTAGCCGAGTATTGTCTGAGTTGGACCAAACTTCGTCCGAGCACCTGCCTCATTTCAATTTTGCCCGCCCTGGTTATTGAATCCCTCCTTCCGCACATCCTTCCAAAGTGCTTACTCTAGTAAGTCGTAGTTTAATTGCTTAGCCCCGGGGGACCAATGAGGAAGGACCAAACCAGCATGCCAGATAGCGCAAGCACATTCCCATCAACGTCAAGCAACAGCTTGTTGTGTTCGGTTACAGTTGTCCTGTGTATGCTTGTTGTGTGTCGTTTGTATGACAGCCAATTCCAACCGTAGACGTTGAATAGATGCATATATCCGATCTGATGCTACTTGACAGGATCTGCCCAGACCGCCCAACAAAGCTCAAGTGGCATCTTGGAAGGGTTCATGCCTGCTGTGGCTGACTTCAGAAGAGCTCGTCCGGCCCCGGAACCAAGCTAGCAACTAAGGTTTGCTCCTGACATCCCTGGCCGCTGTCTGCACTCCGGGGATCTACTAGTACCTGTATCTGGTGGCTGGTTTGGGCCAGTGAGACAATCGCCTCCGGTTAAAACTACCTGGGGGGGGGGAGGGGGCTGCTTACATGTACGTAGCCCTAGAGCCGCATACAGTGGACGTTCTTCAGCCTCTAAAAGACCAAGAGGGATTTATAGCCAGTAACCGGTCATCGTGGAGCATAAGCAATTGATCATTATTGGAAATGTGCCCGAAGTCACCTAATGGGTGTATCCATGCATGTTCCTTCCCGTGCCCCATGCCGTTAACCAATGCCCTCGTAGCCTCGTAAGAAAAACCCCCAAACAATGTACCCAATACCGCCAAACCCCATTCACACACGAAGTGACCCAATATTATTGGTGATGAAATTGTACGACTCACTCCTGAAGTCATCCGCCAGGAGAGTGCTGCGGTCGTTGTAGAACTGCATCAGCTTCTTGCCGACCTTCCACTGCGGCCACGCGGGCAGACCGGTCGAAGCCGTCCTGTCGCCGTTGGGGTCCAGGTGGTAGAGAAAGTTGAAGTAGTACGTCTGCGTCGACCGGCTCGCGTAGTTAGGCAGCACCCCATAGAAGATCTGCAGGATGTCGGCCGCGTGGAAGGTGCCCAGGATGGGCGTGCCCGCGTTCCAGCTGCCCAGGAACGACCACGAGGGCACGTCCGGGTTGACCTGCGCCCCCACGTCCAGGAAGGCCCGGCGCGTCAGCGTGAAGGCCAGGTCGCCTAGGATGGCGGCCAGCCGCTTGTACTGCGGGTAGATGGCGTTCAGGATGCCCGTGCCAAAGGGGCTGCCCGCCGTAATAGAGGCCGGGTACGTCTCGACCAGCTGGCTGACCTGGTCGCGCGAGGCCTTGGTGAAGAAGAGGTCGCTCAGGTAGTCCACCAGCCTGTTCGTCGTGGTGATGTTACCTTGGAAGAGGGCAAAGATGGTACCCTCGTCCTCCATGTCGCCGATGATCATGGGCACCGCAGCGTATTTCTTCTCTTGTGCCAGCACTTCGGGACTCGCGGTCAGCGCGGTGAAGTCCGGACGCGGCATGTAGGAAAGGGCAATCGAGGAGTAGCTGAGGATGCCGGGCACGCTGTTGACCGCATTCAGGAACTTGTCGTAGCTCAGACCGCGCAGGCACTCGAGTGTGTCCGCGGCACCGGAGCAGCCACCTGTCGTGACCACCATATCATATACAACCTGACACTTCTCACAATCCACAGGGTCTGTAGGGAGGATGCTGCCGCTGTTCATGATAGCACCACGGAACAACGGCTTCCCGTTGTAGGTGTTATTACCATCGTAGAGTGCCATCTGATTGAAGACACTAATAGCACCGGCGCTCTCACCCCAGATGGTGACCTTTTCAGGATCACCACCAAAAGCCTCGATATTATCTGCCACCCACTCGAGGCCCATTCTGTAGAGCCATCAGTATTCGTCGGTTCTTGAGGTGACCATATGAGTTGGGTTCAGTGACCCATAAGCCGGGGTCTATTGGAAATAAGAACTGACCTTTGATCAAGATGCCCCAAGTTAGCAGCGCCATCCGCCAAGATCTCCTTGCCTGGCAAGAAGCCAAAGCCGGCAACTCTGTAGTTGACCGCGGCAAAAATGAAGGGCTTCCCCTGAGCAACGGCGCTGGCCAGCAAAGCTGTAGCATCGTACATTTGCGGGGACCCTAATTCGAAGCCACCCCCGAAGATCCAGCTGGGTTTTTATTAGTCCCACATACTCTCCGCAAAGGTGGGAAGGGTCATTTACAAGAAGACCGGCAGTTTGTCACCTGCCTTGGTACCAGCAGGTCGCTGGACTCTCATCGTCAAGCAGTCTTCGGTCTGCTGCGTGACCACCTGAAAAAGCGGAGTGTTGATCAGGTTACCTATCACCTTTGGTATGAACTCATTGCCACCCGTCGTGCTAATATCCAGGTAAGCTTCTGTATATAAACTTGAGCTGTCGTATTGTGACTTACAAGAACATCTGAGGACACGATGGCCCTGCACTAGTTGCATCGATAGTTCCGAAGCTCTCAGTGAGCCTCTGGGGCGGTCTTAAGCGCAGAGACGCCACCGGGGGTTTCGCAAAGGGCATGCCTATGATAATATTGATGATAGTTAGCTTCACAAGAGCCCACCAATGCTATGCCATTGCCAGGGGCGAGCCACAGGGTTTTGGGTATATCTCGAGACAGATGCAAACGAAAAAGCAATTCATATGACAAATTGATTGTGGATACTAACCTCCGAAGTTCTCAACCCCTGCAAGCACAGAGCCAACAACGGTTCCCGCTGGGATAGCCAGTGTTGTCTTGGCTATAGCCTGAACTTCTACGGTGGCATCAGGGGCAGGGGCAGGGGCAGGCTCGAGAGTCGGAACAGGTTCGGGAGCAGGCGCAGATGCAGGCAGAGCAAGCGCCGAGCCGGACAACACCGCGGCCACGACGGCAGAGAACCAAGACGTCTTCATGACGAGAAACGTCTACGGGGGTTTCCAAAAAAGCGAGAGCAGGATTAACCCAGGAACAGGCCAAGGGGGAGAAGGGGCAGAGGAAGGAGAGGATACCAAAGGCACGGGGCTGTGACCACCAGGCAAGACAACATGAAGCCTGACACGAAGGACTTATGGCAATCTTTATAGCGACACCTCAGCTTGACTCGCGTCTTCACCATTTTCCCCTTTAGGTAACCAGGTAGCGGTATGGGCTCATCACGGGGCCCTTCTCCGACCTACTTTGAGGATTGGAACAGGGGCCCCTCAGCCTTAGGGGCCGATCTGGATGTTGGGAAACCATCGTCCATCCAGCTGACGGGCTCTCCGACCCCCGAAGATCATGAATGGGCGAAGCAGATGTGTGCTGCGGCCGTCGCAGCTATTTCCTGTATTGTCGCCAGCTCCGAGAAGCCAACTTAGCTTTTGGAGGCCGGCGTAGCGGGAGTTGGAGGCAAGGCCTTGGACAAATAGTAACCCTTGGGCAGGGTAGGGGCAGTCCCGACTCCTCCCCGCTTATTCTGTCCCGCAGATCCCGCTCATGCATTTGCTTTTCTGTTAGAGAGGGACCTGAGCCACATCGTGTCACCAACCATATGGCCAGGCACAACTGGCCAAATGGGGCCGGAACGAGATGAATGTAGGTAGGTGAATGGGCAGAGGCTTGCGAAATTAGGCTTGCTTGGCTACCTTGCATGGCCGTTACTGCTGTTTGCTTGCTTGCTTCTGCCGCCTAAGCATCAAGAGAATTCGAGGAATGCCGGTTGGTGATCATGATTGTTGCATGGCACATTCCCGGTGCCCCGTTTCATTTCGTGCCATTCCCGCCGCTGTACCACATGCTAGAAATATTCAACACGCTGGGTGCCTGCATACAAACAAACATGGACCGAGGCAGGACCATCGCTAGTCAGATCAGCGGTAAGGTAGGAAGAGTGAGTAGCCGCGAGCTGGTTGGACGGGGAGGAGGAGAAGGGGGGTTTCCTCGGCGCATGTCCCGAATGTTGCGCAGTTGGGCGTCAGAGGTGGTGTGTAGATGATCAAATAACTCGTCGTATGGTTGGTGATCCAACAGGTTTGTTGGCTGGCTGAAAGGCTTGGTTTGGTTGGCTGGGGGCCGTCAGAGGACTGCGACATGCATGGAAAATGTTTGTGATATCTTGGGAATATACGTGATCCGCGCATGGCGGCGTTGAAGAAACGACCCAATCGACGCCCGGCGGGTTGCAGCGCCTTCCCCGCAATCTATTCTGCCTGCCGGGCTTTTTCTTGCATCGCCCATTCCCGTGCGAGGCCCCACCGGGGAGTTGAGGGTACTACTATAGGTATACTTCTGGACTATTTACAGTAGTCGTACCAGTCAATGTTAACTGATGTCAATGTACATGTAGCTGACAACCCATACGGAACACGCAACATTATGCTTCCCCATCTTGGGCGCGATGGCCGTACCTACTTCCTTATATGCCGGAATCTCTTCACACCCTCTTCTCGCACCCTCTCTCCACGCTTTTCTTACTTTCCCATGTGCTTTTCGGCCGAGACGCAGCACGCTCTTCGGCGGCTACCTGTAGCTTGCACCCACAAGCCGTATTCGGGAGCTCTTTAGAAAGGATAGCCATCCGAATCTAGTAATGAGCTCGTACGCGGAACTGCCCTCCTTCTGCTAAAGCATGACGCCAAGTCTTTCACCCCAAGTATCCTGGTCATGACGTTTGCTTTCTCCCGAAGCCCACCTCCAGCAGCTTGGTAGATATTGGGATTCGAGCTGAAACCCCAGCAAGGCGTCCCCTTCACGGTACAGTGCTTATGGCATGTGAATATTCGGGTGAGCCACGGTCGTACATGCAGCTCTCGGCATCGAAGACGATAATTCTAGATACGAAGTCGGTGCGATGCCTTCGTTGCGCGAAGCAGTGAGCTGAATGAGGTGTTGTTCTGCGATATAGGGTGACAACTCCGAGTCCAGGCTAAGGTCACTTGACCTCGGTCGTCGAACCAGATAAGGAAGTCAAGTATGCAATGCACACCTGGATCTGACATAGAGAAGCAGAGGGATTCCTGGAACTTCCCAGTGCCGATCCTTTGTGGTACTCACGTGCTCGACTTGGCTTGTGGAGTAGGTAGACTAGTGGTAGAACATGTAGGCAAGGTGCCGGCGTCGCTGAGGATTGGTAAACTGGTCCATTGACCAGGGACTTCTATTGGCATAGACAAAATATGTAACCAACAACGTGGGAGTATGTGCAGTCTAAGAAGAAATCAAGTGTTGGTCCATCCACGAAAAGAAGGTCAACTATATCACAACACCACGCTGAGCCCAGCCGTTCCTCCCTTTCCATGCCCAGAAGATCATCCCGCAACCCACCCAAATCGAAGCAGTCATCGCCCAGAACGTGATGGAGTAACACTTTGTGCCGTAGCAGAAAGTGTCGTCCTCAGAATGGGTGGCTGGAGAAGACGTGTTGGCGCCGGCTTCGTAGACGGCGGAGTAGATCAGACCCCACATGGTCGATCCGATGGCCGGAAACAATGCAACGATTCCGAAGTTGGTGCCGAAGTTTTCCACGCCCCAGATGATGGTAACAATAATAGGCATCAGGCTGAAAAGGCCACCATAGCCAGCCCCAATCAAGCTGGACACCATCCAGAACCGATCACCGTGCTCCTGGATAGCTCCAGTTGCCAGAATCAGGGTACCTAAGGAGATGATGATGCCCGCCGAAATAATCAGAGCGATGCGTGAAATGGTGATTCTTTGACCAGCCGGTGCATGCGATAAGTGTAGACCACCTTGCAGATGGGCACTTTGTGGCTTCGGCGAAGCAAAGTCGCTCAGGGAGCCGACAACAAGACGAGCCACAGTGTTGGTAGCAGCAATGATCGAGACGTGGGTTGCCGGAGTTGTTATACTCTCACTTATTTGCGGCGTATGTAGAGTCCCGATGACGGTACCAAAGTTGTTAATGAAAGCTTCGCCTGGCCCGATTATGAGCCAGAAGCCCAGAGCGAACCACCACATAGTATGGTCTGACAGGAAGCGTCGAGTCTCGCTATTGAGCAACCATGTCTTTTTCAAGGCATCGTTGTCATCCTCATCGTCTTTGATGGAGTTGATAAAGCCGCCGTCCTCGGGGTCTCCGCCAGCGCTCGCAATGCCGTAGCCTGAGGAAGTGGTAGATCGTCGCCTGAAGATTTCGCTTCCTTCGAGGAGACCGCTCCTCTCAAGCTCGTCAACAGCTTCATTGATGAGCTCGTCTTCGTCAATGATGCGGAGAGTGAAGGTGCCAAACAGACCAACAAAGGTCAGGCAGACGGAGAGGAACACAAAGAAATAGAAGACGCTGAATTCGCCTCGGGAGCCGTCCGCGTGTTTCTCGTATAGGATCCGGCTTGCCACCTGACTGACCAGGACTCCGCTGAACCCAAGGGTTGCTATCGGGGCCACGAGCATCAAGCCGCGGTATTTGCCCTTGCTGAAGTTCTTGGCGCACGTCGTGACGGATGCGACGTATACGCAAGCGGTGCCAGCACCGATAAGAACAAACGCAAACACCATGGATGGGAATATGATGAGATCCTTGCGCCCGAGTCCGCCCAGCGCAACATCTCCTCTGCGATATAGTCCAGCTGCGAGCCCGTAGCCTCCGCCCAGTAGAACGGCCGAAATCAGGGCGATCCGGCTCGGGCCGGTGCGGTCGCACATGTATCCGATCAGTGGAACTGGGATGTAGAGCGCAAGGCTCATGGCGCTGGCGACGCCATTGATTTCGAATTGCGTGAAGCGCAAACGCGACTGGAAACTGGGGCCGTACAGCGAGAAGACGGTGATGGTACCGGCGGCGGCAGCAGCCAGAAGCGACCCGATAAATGCCATGATGCGCAAGAAGCGCGTCTTGGCTCGGTAGGAGGAGGTTCTCGATCCATCGAGTATAGAGCTGTTGGAACTCAGGGGCCCAAGAGTAGACGCCGGAGACGAGGGTCGTAGGAGCGGCGCCCGGTCGTCTGATACGGAGGTGGAAGCCATGGCGATGGCGAGTTGGAGGTTCGTTCGCTGCGTCGGGGTCGTCCAGGGTCAAACGCAGCACTGAAGAAGGCGTTTGTGCAGGAGGATAGATGGACTTTATGGCGCAGGTCGCATCTGCTTGTAATCAGGGGCGCTTTAAAGGCGCGTGCGGTGGGAAGGAGATGATCATGTGGTCATTGTCACAGAAGATTGATTGGATTGATATTCCTTTGGGGGATGTTGGTCTTAGATTCAGGTATCGTCAGCTGCTATGATTATGACGAGCTCCGATATCAGGCAGCATCCAGTCTTATCGAGCTGTGTCGCATTTTCTGGGCCGCTTTAGTGGGTTCCTTGCAGTGAGGCGTCGTGCCTGTAACAGTCGCCCCCCGCCATCGGGGCCAAGGGCCTGCAAGTGCCTGTCGGGTCCACTAAAGGGCCAGCGGCGCCCCCAAACTGCCCAAGAAACGTGGACGTGTTGCGCTTGGTAGCTTGGTTAGGCGGCCTATATTTCCACATCTTTGGAGCTATTTGAACTGCTGACATCCGTATTGGGCCTCGTGACAACAATGAACATCTTTCTTGGAACGTTATCTCAAACCTTGCATACCTGCCGAAGCTTCTCAGGGTTCTGCCAAGGGACATTTTCAGTTGAGACTGATAGCTTCTGGTCCGGTAACACAACATTAAACGCACTAGGTACACCAAGTACAGTACCTATGGCATCTGCCAACGCGCGCGTCCGTGTACACTCGCATAAGATCAGCCCAATGTTCACTATGGCTCGTGTCGAGTCATGTGTGTTCGCGTTCTCCGGGATCAAAACTCCACGGGCTCAAGCCCAGTCTGATTGATTGAATCGATGCCGGATGCCGTGGATTAGCCCTTGGTATGACCCGGTCCCAGCTTGCCGGCTATGACGATGTGTGAGTAAGTACGACGTACAATTTTCGATTTTGTCGCGTGGCACTTCGGAGCTTGCGTGGTCGCACTTGTCAACCTACAGTAGATGCCCAGTCATTAGGATGCATATAGGTAATGAGTACATACCTACCTAAAGGGCGGCACGGCGACAACACAACCCAATGCGCTGAAAGTACTTATACTTGTTTCTAATCACCGTCGGGAGTTTTGAGCGCCTTTGGAGCACGCAAACTTCGTCATATCGCCGCGGCCATATAATCAAGTCAGCCTTACTCTTGAATGGCCAGCAAAGAGGTTCGCATAGATGCATTAAGTACATGTAGATAGCACTTGGAGCGCGCTCAACTCCAAACCCGGATGTGGAGAGACACATTCCGCCTTGGCACGAACTGGTGGAAAAATCCACTTCCTCTCCTTCATCAACCTCAATCATGGTCCGGACTCGAGCGCTGCAGAATTCTCCACGAATATCAATGCTGGAATTCTCCCACAGCTGTTTCGAAACGCCGCTTTATAAGGCAAGCTTCCAAAGGCTCGGTGATTGCATGCTGTAGAAGGGGTCTTGCGACACGAAACATGGTCCTGCCCCCGTTATATAAGATAGCTCTACTGAACGGGTCACGCCCCGAGAACCCATTTCGGTCCGTTGACAGGCGCTTGCCGGGCTGTGAACATCTGGCAAATCTTATCGTTTCGTGGTTCGCCTATTGACGATGGCCTCACCAGCAGTCTTACGATGGTTTGAATTCCGCCAATGAAAGGAGTCTTCCCAGAAATGGGTAGCTCCTATATCCGAGTCGATATGTATATAGGCTCTGAGCCGTCCGGTATTCATAGGGATATACGATTCAAGACACCAACCGATAAACCGACACAATGTTGAAGACGACCGTTATCGCATCTTTGCTCTCAGTGGCCACTGCGCACCAGAACTTCCATCAGTTCTGGGTCGATGGAGAGACACCGGGCTATCAAGCCGGCATTCGGATGCCGCCAAGCAATAGCCCAGTGGTAAGTTTGACTATTGGCTACTGCCATCAGCCCATCTCTGTCAGGGCCCTCTCTAATAGCTTATTTATTATTAGACCGATATAAGCAGCGACGATATAGTTTGCAACGTTAATGGCGCCAAGGTCCCCTCGGGAGTTGACACCGTTGCAGCCAAGGAAGGCTCGGAGATCAAAGTCCAGTGGGACCAAAGCTCGCATCCCGGCCCTATCACTCACATGCTGTACGGCCCGGTCGACGATGCTTCCCAGGCGACTGGCATCGGCGCTGGCTGGTTCAAGATTGACGAGCAGAACTATGTCGACGGCAAGTGGGCCAACGAGATCATGGAGGCAGACAACATGACCCATACCTTCACGTTGCCCAAGGGCCTAGCCAGTGGTGAATATCTGGTAAGCCAGTGCATATGTTCTACCTTGCCCTGATTCTTGCTAACACTCGGTACAGCTTCGTTCTGAGATGCTGGCTCTCCATGCCGCCCAGACTGTCGGGGGTGCGCAGGTATGTATAGAGAATTGCCCCTCGCTTACTTACCAACTCCTATTCTAACACGATACATGGTAGTTCTACATTGGCTGTGCTCAGCTCAAGATTACTGGCACTGGCAGCACCGACTGCAGCCCCAAAATCACGCTACCGGGCGCCTACAAGGACTCCGATAGCAACATTTACATCCCCAACTTTTACAACGGCTTCAAGGCGGATAGCTACAAAGCCCCTGGAGGTGATGTTGCAACTTGTGGAGCTGGCAGCGGTGGATCAAACCCTCAACCGGCGCCCATATCTACCGCTCGCCCAACTTCAAGTGCCGCACCGCAGACGACTCTCACTTCGAGTGCCGCTCCGAAGACGACATTGACTTCTTCTGCCGCACCGCAGACGACTCTGACCACGAAAGCCAGTACATCGGCGGCCTCGGCCCCGACTTCTTCGCCTGGGGGTGTAGCGCTGTATGGGCAATGCGGGGGTATTGGTTACACCGGCGAAACGAACTGTGTGTCTGAAGCGAAATGCGTCAAGCAGAATGACTACTACTCTCAGTGTGTCTCCGCTTAAGTCCGCTTGAGTTCAACTATATTTATTCTCTTCGTAAAGCCGCATTGGAAATCGGGGATCCTATCTGTCACGCATGGACGTGTAGCCTGGGTTTGAATGGACCGACACCAATAGCATTTATTATCAAGTTCTTACCATCCAGTCTCATGTTCCAATTTGGTGGTTTTGTGAATTTCCGTTGAAGTAGTGCAGTCCAAGTTTGAGGACTTTCTCCTAGGAGAAAGTTGTAGGCGTCGGGCTTCACGATAGTTGCGGGGCTGCTGCTTTCGGGCGAGAAGGTCTCGAGTCTAAACGCCACACCACGTAACCATTGTAGAAAAGGGCAATCATGAAGTTGTCGTCATGGATGATGGCTCGGGGATGGGGGTCGAAATGTTCGAAGTCAGGCTCCGCCTCGGTGTCAAGCCACGGGATCCCTCTCCGAGAAGCTGGCCGGTGTTGCTCCAGGCCAGGTTGATGGACAACCACGGTAATTTCTCCGTCATCTAGCCACTTCATACCCCCGAAAACCAGACAGTTGTTCCATACGCGGTGTTTTGTCTTAGGATAGAACATTGGCAGCTCGAACCGCTGCTCAACAAACTGTTTGTGGTATATGTCGAATTGAGTGGTGCAGATACGCCCAGCATGCTGGTCGGGGTGCTTCTGCCTGCCTACATCAGTATGGCACAAGGCATATAACCCATAGGAGTTGGTCTTTTCGAAGTCCGCCCAATAGTGGACCTCCTTTTCCCCAAATCCAGACGTGGTGGACTGGAGATTGATGTCGTCAGGTAACTGGCCTTCATAAGATCTCACAAATCTCAGCTTGTTGAATTCGTAGACAACAAGCGTCGTAGCTTTATCGGAAGAGGCCCTCCTAGTTGCCATGAATATGGTGTCCTCATCGTTTGGGTGTGCTATTGCAACAGGCGTCGCTTTGGCGTCGTCTAGTGGTGGCGAGATGCTGGTTACATCAACAGATAATAACGAAGCTCCATATTTCCAAACATATAATTGCTTGTCTCTGGTAACGAAGGCTACTCGATCCCCTTCAGTTGTGCATGTCTGGACCCAGCTGGGCAATTTGACTTGTTCTAGGCGGCCTGTCTCGATGTCCCAGGCAAAGAACGTCCGTTTGAGGACGCTAGCGACCAGAAGCTTGGATCCCAACGCCTCCAATTGCATAACCGGCGTGAACAACTTTGAGCTTGGGGAGGAATAAATTCTCCGTTTCCAAGTGTTCAAGCAGTCGATGACGAATGTGTGGCTCTCGTATGCCCAGGCAATGCGACCGTACGCATACAGAGAATCGCAAGCTAGTCCGGAGTCGTTGGACGGCTTTGGGTACCGATCATATTCCTCCGGGTTGATGCTGAAATATCGTTCGTATTTCCAAGAGAACTTGTTCACCAGCTCCGAGCGAAACGGTGTCTTGTTGCAACGCAGCGAAGCTCGCACCGCTTGTATGAACAGCGAGCTGATGCTCTTGGCGGCACCGGTACCGCGGCGCGCAGACTCTCCCCACGTATATGATATTGCGGGAAAATGGACATCTGATAATGCGCGGCTGATGTCTTGGCTCATCAGCCTCGACCTCCATGTCTTGGACACTGTCAGGCAGGACCAAATGTCGCGCAGTTGTAGATGTCTCACGACAGCAATGACAAGCTCAACCGGCAGCTTTGACAGAATGTCGGTCTGGAAGGTAAACTGTGACAGAAGGCCTCTGAGCAAGCGTATCTCATTGGTCGTCAGGGAGCCGCCTTGTACAAGGTAAGAGAGGTTGGCCTCCCGAGCGTGATGGTCGATTTGACCGTCAGCCAATTTCAGACCACCCAGTGCTTGGGCCAGTGTTTGCTCCATTGGCCAACCAACGTATTCGGCACGTTTGATGCGTATGATGTTTGGTGAGAAACACTGGCAGGGAAGACTGGGTGTAGCAGGCTCTGGCAGCGTGCCAGGGCGGATGGCTCTATGTATGTATGATAGATCTTCACCATCAAAGGAGGTCTGTTTTGCAATTTCCCCTGGCTTCAAGACAGCAGTACTCGGTGCACTAGCAGCACGATGAAGGCCCATTTGTACGCAGGCCAGCGCGTTCACTCAACCCCCACCAAATAAGCTCCCCTCCCGGGACTGCTGGAGTCTGGACCCCACATGGATTTACAGGGGCCTGCGCCTACCAAAAAGTTTCTTATCCGCTGTACGATAAGCCCAGAGTCGAAATTTCTCCAGCCATCCTCGCTTGTATAGTATACCGTCTTCAACCCCCAGCAGACAACACGGCAACCAAGTTGGATTCACCTCCAACAACAGAATCGCAATGGGTCGCACTGCTCTCGAGAAGACCGAGGCGGATCTGGTGACTTTGCAGTACAAAATCAGACGAGATCCCCAGGCCTACGAAAAAGAGTTCCTCGAGCTATGGAACCAGTACGAGTCGACAAGAGACCAGTTTCTGGCTGCCCCAGTCACCAGCGAGTCCAACGTCCTCATCTCCTACAGAGAACTGGTCGACCTGATTGCCCATTGTGCCGATCGTAAGTTGGACTCCCAGCCTTCCGTTGCGTTGCATTGTATTGCAGCCGCGACACTCTTGCTGACAAGGGCCCTCTTAGTGTACCCCGAGCACACTGTCGGGTTCGCCGACGGCTTGAAGGAGACGCTTACGAAACATCACGCTGTGCTTGAGTCCGACCTGCGAGAGAAGATCGTGACTAGTCTCGTCCTTCTCAGGAGGAAAGATGTCGTCGACTCGGGTTATCTCCTTACTACCCTCCTTCCGATCCTTGTCTCGACACCCTCCAAGTCTCTGCGCCATCTGCTTTTCACCAAGATCCTCAGCGACCTGCGCAATTCCAACACCAAGTCCATCAACCACAAGTTGAACCGCACAGTACAGAATGCCCTCTTCACTCTTGTCACGAGCGACCGAACATCCTCAAAGGGCCTTTGGGCAGTCAAGTTGACTCGCGAAATGTGGCGTCGCCAGCTGTGGACCGACGCCAAACCAGTCGCCATCATGAAGGAAGCATGCTTGTCCGATAATGAAAAGGTCATGGTTGGTGGCGTCCGGTTTTTCCTGGGCAGTGACCAGGAGCGTGAAGAGTTACAGGACGAAAGCAGCGACGAAGAAACACCCGATATCAAGCAGGTCAAGCATCAAATTGGCATCAACAAGAAGTCGAAGAAGAAGAAGAAGGCTCTGGACAAGGCTGTAGACAAGGTCAAGAGGGCCCAGAAGAAGAAGAATGCACCCAGCCCTCTCAACTTCTCAGCATTGCATCTTCTGCACGACCCTCAGGGATTCTCAGAGGCACTCTTTGCTAAACATCTCCACGGAAAATCGAGATTGGCTCTGGAGTCGAAGCTCCAGGTCCTCCAGCTCATCACGAGACTGGTTGGTCTGCATCAGCTGACTCTCCTCTCTCTTTACTCCTGGTTCACCAAGCATCTTACTCCTAGACAGCAAAGTGTTACCACATTTCTGGCTTGTCTTGCACAAGCTACGCATGAGCTGGTGCCTCCGGATGTGTTGGAGGTTCTGATACAGAAGATCGCAAATGAATTCGTCAGCGAAGCAGCTGCCGCCGAAGTGGCCTCAGCTGGTCTTAACGCAATCCGAGAGATTTGTGCGAGACAGCCCTTGGCCATGACGGACACTTTATTGCAGGATCTTGTTCAGTACATCAAGTCTAAAGACAAGGGTGTCCAAATGGCGGCGCGAGGCTTGCGTTCTCTGTATCGTGAGCAAGCGGCCGAAATGCTTCAGAGGAAGGATCGCGGCAAGCAGGCGACTATGAACCTCAAGAGTGGCGAGCAGCGACAGAAGAAATTCGGTGAGCAAGAAGTCGGTGGCATTGAGGGACTCGAGTTACTCGCAAAGTGGAAAGAAGATGAGCGAAAGAGGAAGCGAGCCGAGAAGGGCTTGCCAGAGGGCGGTGATGCCAATGATGAGGAGGAGGAGGAGGAGGAAGAGGACGATGGCTGGGAGGTCGCCTCCAATGAGAGCAGTGACTCTGGTGAATGGATTAGAGTCAGCGATTCTGAGGATGAGGATGAACCAGCCCCCAAGAAGCAGAAGCGCGACTCCGAGGAACCCGAAGATGAAGGTGATGCCGCTAAAGAACTCGAAGAGTTGTCGAAGCTGGCAACTACTTCGATCTTGACTCCGGCGGATCTGGCCAAACTACGTGAGCTGCGTATGGAAGCGAGCATCGACAAGGCCATGGGCAACAAGAAGCGCAAGGGAGACCAGCAATCGCGTCACTTCGACGAAGGCTTGACGGCGGAGCAGATCGAAGCCCCCGCCAGGCTGCGTAAGGACACGAAGGAGGAGCGCATAGCCAAGGCTAAGGAAGGAAAGGGTGAACGATCCGAGCACAAGTCGACGCAGGCCATCCGCAAGTCCAAGAAGGACGCCGAGGGCAAATCTACCACCAACCAGGAGAAGGCCCGCAAGAAGAACTTCTTGATGACCTTGGGCAAGGCCAAGTCGAAGCAGAAGCGAAGTCTGGTTGACACGAGGAATGCACTCAAGAATCATATCTCGAGGAGCAAAGCCGGTGGCAGAAGACGGAACGGTGTGGCGAAATAAACGTAGCGCTGGGTTTCTGTCTCAAGCTTATCAATATACCCTAAAGTCTTCATTTGAGGAACATCATTCTATCTTCTCAGCTGGCGTTAACAGTCCAGCACCAATATCTCGTGCTACTCCTACCCCTTTTACTACACCTGTAGTCCATTGGGTATCCTTGCGTCTCCGACCGCATTGCAGCTGGCAATGTCGCAACATATTTCAGGTTCTGCTGACTTATCACTTCGGCTGTTTGCCAGATTCACTGCTCAAAGTCAATATGCATTCTAGGTAACATCTACACATACATTTACGACTTGGCCGCACCACGCCTCTCTGACTCGTTCTCGATGTTATGTACTTATATATTCAACATCAATTTCACACGCTCCAAAGCGAGACGTCCAAAATTAGAAAACGTATCGGGTATCTAGAGGTCGGCACGTTCCAGGCGGAGGTAACACTGCGTCGGCTCTCGTGCGAACTTCTGCACGGCATCGTAGCTGTTCAGCTCCGTCAGCGTCTTCAGCAATTTGAAATTCCAAACGAAAAGTGCAAACTGCAGCTTCAGCGCCTGCAGCGCCAGCTTCTTGCCGAAGCAGCCCCGCAGCCCAGCCCCGAAGGCCAGGTTCGGACCCGCCATGGGGTCGAACCTCTCCGTACCCGATTCGGGGTCCCTCTTCAGCCAGCGCTCGGGCTTGAAGGCCCTAATGTCCTCATCGTCCCACAGGCTCGTGAGAGACTTGCCACCGTCCAGCCGAGCGCCGGGACTGCGCATGACGGCGTTCTCGGCATCGCCGCCACTCTTGTCCTCGTCGATCCGCATGTTGGGCTCCAGGTACCCGGGCCCGTTGGCCATCAGCAGCACGTCGGTCCCTTTTGGTATGCGCTGGCCCAGCACTGTCGTGTCCTGCATCGCTCTCCGTGCGACGAAGGCGATGGTGTTGGCGTGGCGCGTGATCTCCTCGACAACGGCGTCGAGGTACGGCACGTGCGCCTTGATGAGCTCCTGGTAGGTCGGCGACCGCTGCTGCGCCAGGGCGTCCGGCAGCGCCCTCCGCAAAGCGGTGCGCAAGGTGTCCTGCGCCGCGGGGTGGTCAGTCAGGTACTTCACGCCCCACGCCGTGGCCGTGGCGGTGGTGTCGTGGCCCGCCATTGTGAACCCGAAGAACTCGTCGGCGATGGCGCGCTTGAAGTAGTCGGGCTGTCGACCTTCCTTCTCGGCGACCTCGCGCTCACGCTGTAGGACGGAATGGAGAGCGCTTGTTGGTTGCTGTTGCTCCTGTGCCGTGGTCTTTGCCTTCTCTATGAGCTCTACACTATTTGCCACCTTGTCGCGGATGTACTGATCCTTGGTCACTATGGCCTTTTTCATCTTGGGCAGCTTCCGCAAGATCCATGAGGCGAAGATCGGGGCGGGAGACATTTGTGTGATCGTCGCTGAATCTTGGATGGTCAGGACCGCGGCGAATATTGTCGGGATGGTACCCTCTGGGAACTCGACGGGCTCGTTCAGATCCTTCGGCATGTTGAGTTGTGGGGCATGCTCCAATACTGCGTTCAGACGCTGGATCGTATTACTCTCTTGCTCGGGGAGCCCAAACGAAGATGCGAAGATGGCATCCAAGGCCGCATACGTGATATCGTGGTGGGCAGAGAACGGCCGTCCCTTGGCCAAGTCACACTTGGCCTGCCATACCTTGATCAAGGTGCACACGGAGTTGTAGACCTCTCGCGCGCTCACTTGGCTGATGAAAGTAGGTGCCATCAAGTGGTTGATCAAGTTACGATTATGCTTGAAGTGGACATCCGTAGACGGGTAATGCGAATGCTGCTCCGGAAGAATCCCCCCGATCATCTCCTTGAACAAGGTACGATCAAATTCCTTGGTTCGTCGGAGCAGGATGTCCTGGCTCTCATACGGATCCGTGACGACGACCCATGGCCACTCTCCGGGCTTGAAAAACGCTTGCACAATGGGGCTCTGATGTTTTGTCGTGAGCGAAGTGAGCCAACACTAAGAAACTATCAGCGGAAGTTCTTGGAGTAAACGTCACATCGGCTGTCAGCCGGCTGGCCGGCAACGTCCCACTCACGAAAATTTGCTTCTTTCTCATGACATATCTCATGACTTCGGGTATATCCCCGAAGAGCTTCTTCGCTGCATCGCGATTGTAAGGAATACCGGGTAAGGGCTTCGGGGAGATGGCGCGGTATCCAAGATAGAGACCCACGAGCAGCAGGCCGAATAGCAGCCTCGCCGAGATCGAAGACAGAACAGCGCCCATTGTGTCGTGAGTTTCTTGGGTGTCCTGAAGACGGCCCGTCAGTGTCGATTAGATTTTGTTTTTCTTATATGATATGTCATGTGGAAAATGCCTCAAATATATGTGATTGCCTGAACTTCTTCCAAGCTGGAAGGTGTTCCGGGCGACAATGATCCTTGTGAGAATCGGTGGGGTCATCGCGGATATTGCTACTCTATATGAACGGATCGCAAACCTGGTTTCTTCCTGATCCTCCATGTTTGCTAACCTATTTGATGACCGCAGGGCAAACTTTATTGAGCTGCTGTCATATGTCATATGTGCCTCCCCGTGCTTACTTCTATGGCGAACTCGTCACAACTTCATCGTCGAATAGGAGCAAGTATGGGTCTCTCAAAGACTTGCCAAGACCGGCATACATATCGACCTAGCCCGATAATACAGTCCAAGCACGAGTTGCATGCCCAGCAGTAGTAGTCGTTCGGGGTTTCTCCAATGTACGCCGTATCACGAACTGCACTTTTTTATATTAACCAGGCCCCCCTATACAGTCTAACCCCTCCCCCTGAAACCCGTGCCATCATATCATCCATCACAGGACCTGTCTTTCTAAGCAATCATCATGCATTATCGGTGACTGTTTGGTCCTTCTAGACTTCCTTCTAGGCTTCTTTCCTCATTGCTGGTCCGGATAGGTGGAACCGGACGATGGACTGATCCCTCGTTCGACGATTGGCAGCACGCCTGGGTGGCATTCGTTGTTCTCTCGCGCCATTCGAAAGTCCACAAGGCTCTTGTACAGCCAGTTTTGGACCTTCATTGAAGGGTGGCGGCCAAAGTTGGTTCGACATCGCTCCAAGATCTGCGACGCAGTGAGGTTAGGGCCCCTCGCGTGGAGCATGCGAATGAAGTCGATGAAGCGGTTGTCTTGTTGAGAGAACGCCATGTTTACCGGGACTTTTTACTATATTTGTCTTTCCGTCATCTACCTTCGTAGACACGAGCGAATGACAAAAAGCGACAAGTATATCAATCTCGTATAGTAATATAGTATAGGATTGGTTGTCGGCAGCGACGATTCAAGGACTTGTTCTCTAATGGGCAGGAGTAACTCTATATACAGCCAAGGAGAGCTATCTCCGGCTTCTTTGGGCCTGATTCGGAAATGCCCTTTTGACAGCTGTTTTGTCTTTGGAGACAAAGAATTCCATTGTGGTGTTCGTCAATCTGCGCTTATCAGATTAAAGCTGGTGTGTATCTCAATCATTGCTGGTATCGCCTGGGAGGCTCGTTCAGATTGCTGGTATTCTGTGAGGCTTTTGGCCATGGTGCGCGCACGTTGTCGTGAGTTAACCTTCAGTGTAATTGATTTAGTGTTGTTAGGTGGTGATCGGGACAGTTCGGCGTTATTGGTGCACATCTTGAAACCCAGGAAGTTCAGCCAAAAGGACTGCCCGTAGTACATACAAGCTTTACGGCATTGTCGCGGAAGATAGTGCAATGAGAAACCCGAAGGCCGCTTTGCCCACGTGTAAATTTACTACTGATCCATATCCAACACCGTCCCCCGCCTCCCCATGCGGGCGCGCCAGACAACGAACCCCGGCGCGTTGTCGTCCCCCTCTGCGGCGGCGGCGAGCTTGGGCAGGATCTCGCTGTGCGTGACGACGGCGACGAAGTCGACGCGGGCGAGCAGGTAGCGGCACCAGCGGGCGACGGCGGCCTGGCCCGCGGGGTCGAGGCTGTCGAACACCTCGTCGACGAGCAGATAACGGGCGCGGTGGGCGCCGCGGCCCTGGCCCACGAGGACGAGGGCGAAGAAGAGGGCGAGGTCGATGCGTTTGCGCTCGCCGCCGCTGCGCTTGGCGTACGCGAGGGCCGAGGTGACACCGAGCGAGGTGCTGTCGAGCAGGCGCGAGGAGGCGATACTACTCTTCTTCTTCTTCTTATTGTTTTTCTTCTCCTCCTCTTTGTCATCGCCGTCGTTGTCAGAAGAGGAATAAGCGGAGGAGGAGCTCCGCGTGCTCTCCTCGTCGTCGTCATCGAGAGTGGTGGCGAATATGTGTTTCAGCATGCCCGCCGCCGCGTCGCGCGCGTGCCGAGTGTCTTGGTAGAGGCTTGCTAGGATCTCCGTCGCCAAGGTGTTAACCTCGCCGAGGCTCTGCTCGAGCACGTATGCGCGGAAGCTTATCGTCGTCGTCGCCCCCGAAGACGTGGTGGCCGCCGCTTCTGTCCGCCGCTTGGAGAAGGCCGTGTCCCAGAACGCAAAGAGCTCGCGCGCCTGGGCCAGCTTCTCGGCCACCGCGCCCAGTGCCGCATACTGAGCCGCCAGATCGTCGCGCGAAGCCAGCTCGGCCGCGAGCCGCTGGCTGTAAACGGCGGCCACCTCCCGCTTACTCTCCTGGCTTTGCTGCAGCTCCTGAAGCATCGCCCAGTACATCATATCGGACTTTGCATGAGAGGCTTCCTGCTCCCTTTTCCTTTGAATCTCCTTGTTTCGCTGTCGCTGGTGTTTGGCTTGTTTCTCAACCCATTCCGACTTCTTGGTCATTAGGTCGTTGAGGTAGTTAGTAGAATAAGTATATCGCTCGCGGTAAGCCCGGACGCCGTCCACTGTGATCCGATCTGCCAAATGAACACGCCGTTTGGGTATTCCGAAGTTCTTTGCTACCGTGTTGGCCGCTTTTCTCCACTTGATGTTTGCCATGTCGTAACAACGTGCTGCGTCAGAGACTTTGGCGTGTAAGTCTCGATACGTTTTATGCCAGTGCGCTACCTTGCTATTATTCATTGCGCCGCTTAGTAGCATCTCAAGCCCAGCTTCCAATAGGATCACCGGCTTTAACAGGCACTGGATGACATGCGAGACACATCGAGACCATGCTATGAGATGACGACTTCGGTAGGGGCTCATCTGATTACCCGCCAAGGGGGATTGCAATCTTTTCCGAACATGGCCCAAGGTAGCGTGGCACTGATAGATCATTTTGTTCCACCAGCCAGCCTCAGGCATGAGGGTTTTATGACTGACAAGGGCAGCTGTTGCCTCGGAGAGTCGGCGCTCTGCCTCTTGTCGGGCTTCTTCATTGATAAGCCTTTCCCGGCGGAACGAGGTAGCAATGTCGGTTTCTCGAATTGTCGTCTTCATGGTGTGCAGATAGTGGCGTACAGACTTGATGCGCTCTTCGAGATCGTATAATCTTCCTGCAATATAAGAGCCCTCTTCCGGATCTGCGTCGTTCTTAGAAAGCAGTCTTCGTTCCTGTTCCTTTCGTGGCTCCGTTTCAAGTCGAGTCTTTTTGCCTGTTCGATGGTTCGAGTGATTTTGGCGATCTGAAGTAAGGCTCCATTATGCTCTTCCTTCAAAGTTCTGATGGTGCCTTCGATGTGGTCCATTACCTGTCTCAACCCCTTCTGTTTGGTTTGCAGCTCTGTCTGCTCAGAGTCGATTTCGCGAATCATTTGCCTGGTCAAATCCCTCTGGGCTTCCAGACGACCAAGCCCCAGCATGGATTCTATCAAGTCGCGTCTCTGAAGTGCTGTTGAGCTCAGAAAGCCCACTGCACTCTCCGGTCCAAGGATGACGGTCCGGACATACGTGTCGTAGTCCGTGCCCAGGAGGTCCTCGATGGCCTCCTGTGTAGAGCGGGCATCTCCCTTCTCGTATTGGGGTTGGGGCACGCCATGCAAAGAGACCACTACCCGGTTGCCGTGTTCCCGATGCTTTCGGTATCTCGTGATGCTGAACCCGTTTTCGAACGTCAGAGTGACTTCGCATCCGCGACCGGACGTGTCGTTCACGACGTCGTTGACTGTCAAGCCGGCCCGTACACAGCGCCCAAACTGGCACCAGACGATGGCTTCAAAGAGCGTGCTCTTGCCAGAACCATTGGCTCCCGTGATGAAAGTAAGAGACAGTGGCAGCTCGTGGAAGTTGATCGCCAGTGTTTCTCGGACACCAAGGAAACTAGTGAGAGAAAGAGAGTGTAACCTTGCGACGAATATACGTGGCATTTCAGGTTCACGTTGGTGCACTGAGACGTTGGACTCCCTAGCAGACTTGGAGGCGTCTAGTATATCGGTATAGCTCAATTTATCGCTATTCTCAGGGCCGGATGTCTTCCCGACAAGACAGCGACCAACATGAATCAACTCCGCGCGACGGTTCTCTAAAGATTTGGGAAGTTGAAGGTTGGCAGAGTATGCTTCAAGGAGTTGAGCGAAATCTAGGGGTTTGAAGTCTTCGCTGTGAGTATCAAGGGGTATCGGGTTTTCTCTAGGGGGCGGTGTTCCAACTTGTGCATCTCCAGGAGATGCAGTAGCTCCTAATCCGTGAGAAATCATTGCGCCCCCTGATTGCTGCGAGGCTCGAATGGGATTCCAGTTCCGCACGCCGCGGGCTCCCAGCAGCAGTAGTTTGTCACGAGCCACGACGTGCTGAACCTGTATGCGTTCGCCCAGTAGCATCACGTGCCTATCTGAAACAGTGGCGGATTCGACACGGTCCTGAAGGACATCGTGCAGGTTGGCAGTGACGAACCCGACCGCGTGAGGATTGAGGATGAGCTCCTGGTCCAGCGTCTCCGGATCGAGCAACGTAACGCCGCGCTGGGAGTCGTAGAGGTCGGCCCAAGTCATCTGGAGAGGCGCACCGAGGTAGGTGACGCTGCCTTTCAGACGAGCCTCGTCATCGAGCGGAAGCTGGTCTCGGGGCGACTGCACGATAGTCTGGCAGGAGTGGAAATGCCCTGTAAACGTCCGGGCCAAGGTGCGGAACTCGCCAGGGCCGGTAAGCCCATTGTATGGCGAACATGGTTTCCTCTCGCCCGTCACTTGGTCGACGGCGTAGCGCTGCAGGACCGCCTTGTGTATAGCCAGGTGGGCGAACGCCACCGTTTCTGCTGCGTCTTTGGCCGGCAGGCCGGCGACGGCAGCGGTAAGCTCGCGCTGGTCCTCGCGGAAGGGCAAGACGAGCACGCGCCTCCCGTCCCATACCTGATGCGATACGGCAGAATGAAGCGTGATGTGCCTGGACAAGCGGCGCATATCCAGGGCATTCAGGGCGGACGTTGTGTACTCGCGCCGGTAGGCAAGGTCATGATTGCCAAGAATGACATTGAGGTGAGGGATCTGGTCGCTAAGCTGGCCCAGGAATCGGTAGCAGGCCGACAGCACGTGGGTGGGCTGCGTGTTGCGCGAGGTGAGGAGATCGCCGCATATGATGGCGCGCTGGATGTTGTAGCGCTGCGGCAGCGACGCGATCCACTGCGACGTTTGGACGATGCGGTCCAGGTCATGCACCTTGAAATGGATGTCGCTCAATAGGAGCCATCGTGCCGTGGATGCCGATTGGCCTGCGGGCATGATGCTGTTCCCTCCGTCATCAACTCATTGGGTGCCGTGCTCATCCTGGATGGCCCCATGGATATGTACTTAATGTAGGTGTATGTATGCGCTTAAAGTTTGCACAGGTTAGCTGGCCCGGTTCCCTTACGTCTGTCACACTTTTAATTTTGTTTGCCACCCAGAGCTTTCGAGCTACTTAGGTAAGTATCTTGTTATCAAGATATTAAAACAAAATATTTTTATCGGTATTAATAAAAAATTTCAATTGAGGAACACGATGCTAATTGTCGCGACGACTTACCAGCGCTGCACCGAGTTGTGCAGGCCAAAATCGAAATGCCCCTAGAATCCCATGACTCTTTCCCATTTCTTTCTCTGTCTCCTTGCTCGTAGCACCGCATATAGCTTCTCTACGATCCTGACAAGCACCGCACCTGTTCCCGTTCCGGTCCACGAACCAAGCCACCTTCAAGCTTCTTCGACACACGGAACATGTCTTCATTGGTGTTGCGTTCGGATGCATTTTCGGCGTGGGTACTTGGGTGCCTTGTTCGTAGAATGTAAAATGCGATTTTGGTTAATGTAAAGCCTCAGTTACAGAACTTTCTGGGCCTAAACAAGTCTATTTGAGCTGGGTAGCTACAAAGACCCGGGAATCCCGAAGGGCATGGCATTGTCAGAATATGCCTTGGCTCCATGGTTCATTGTAGGTCCAACTTCATTGGTATTCATCTTTGTGCATTGCGTTGATACCACAAGCAGTTATCCTGTTGCTTCTGGAAATGACAAGATGTTCAATATGACTCTTCCAAAGCCCCGTTTGCGTATGACAGTGTTGTTGATTTCGTTGTCCATATAGGTAATCATACAACTTAAATGAATGAACGAGCTCCCAAGGGAACCTTAGACACTTATCTGGCCATACAATGACACGTCCTTACGATGTTAGAATGAATGGCCACAATGGCAGGTCAACGGCGGAGTCGATGTGTATAGTGACTTCTATTCTGGAAACATGTATGGTTAGGCAGTGTTACTGTTCAAAGGATCATGGGTTTGATATCAGCACCTCCCCGGCAGTGCAGCCCCAGTTGGTATCAAAGAATATCATTAAGTACAGTAAGAGAACTGTCAAGTCGTCCTATAGCGGCTTCTCTGACGCGTGCATACCGGTGTCAGATCTAGCGACTAGATCAAATGAAGGGCCCCTAATGTGGATCGAGCTGAAGAAACGTGTACTGGTAGCGTGCCACCATTTCTCCTTTGTGGGATTCAATGACCCGGGGGCTTTGTGGCCGACAGCACAGGTCGCTGATGACATGCATGCTATGTTGCATATTGGTTCACCGAGAAGACAAGAGAATACAACTCTGCAAACGATATGGATCGCGCCAATGGCCTTCCTAGTGTAGTAAGCCTGAGGCTTTGTCAAGGTGGCTCGAGATACGCCTCTAGATGAAGTCGCACTGCACTGCCAACCTTGATGAATGTGAGGCTCTGACTGCCGGAAAAGCAGCAAGCAACCAGCGTTAGTTTGACGACGAGGGGCGGCTTCCACTTCCGACATCCATATTAATAGTAACAGAGCCCACGGAGAGAGAGGAAGGAAGCATCCTAAGTCGACCTTGACCAATCTGCTGCGCCGCTTCCTCGGCTGGTGGACTAGACCGCTGCAAATCAATGGGCTGAATGGGTGTCTAAGCGATTGGAAGACTAGGCTATATAGCTCGGTGGATCCAGCTGAGTGGCTATATGAATCACACCATTCGCGGCAAATCCCAGCTTGGGAAATTCCATCGTTGCTATCATTATCGCTTATCACTGCATCATGCTACTCATTCCACTGCTGACCGCAGCCTGCCTCGGCTTCGCGCAGGCCAGCGAGGTGGCCGGCCTCGTTTCCCTCCCCGTCGCCCGGCAGTACGACGCCCCTAGCCAAGGTGTGAGCCAGCGCGACACGGTGCCGTGGGAGTTGGGTAACGCCTACATCAAATATGGGCAGTTCACAGTCAACGTCTCGATGGGCAATCCGCCGCAGGATTTGGTCCTTAAGGTCGACTCGGCCAGCGCTGAGACGTGGGCCTTCGGCCCCAAGGCATGTGCTGCCTCGAGTTCGTGCGTGGGCGGAGAGTGTAAGCCATAGGCTCATGTTGTAAACCAAACGCATAACGTACGGGAAAGACTGACTTGTTCCACAGTCAAGCCCGCCGACTCGAAGAGCTTTGTCAACATAACGTCGTATCCGGGATTCAAGATCAGCTATCTGGACGGTGCCCAAATCAAAGGCCAATACTTCGCCGATGACTTCAAAGTCGGCAACATGGTTCTGAAGAATATCACCATGGCCGTGGCCAAGACAGCTGAAGGGATCAGCCGAGGGATCATCGGCGTTGGCTTCCCGTAAGTCCAATATAATATCGGATCCCCTTGGATAGGTCGAGACATGCTAACACGGTGACAGCGCCGACGCGGGCCCGCACGGCAAGAGCTGGGAGTATCCTACCATCATGGACGAGCTTGTCTTGCAAGGCAAGATTCAGAGACGTTCATACAGTCTGTACATGGATGGTGTCGGTACGCAGTCTGGCCCCCGACCCCGCCGGTTTCGATACTGACAGTGATTAGATGCGACGAGCGGCAGCCTCCTCTTTGGAGGGTACGATAAGGCCAAGTTCGAGGGAGAGCTCAGCATACTTCCCATCGTGCGGGAGTTCACTGACCCGGTCGTCCGATGGGACTCTTTGAGCGTCACCAACAAGAGTGGTACATTTAATGCGACATCGCCGTCCGAATTCCCGGCGTATGCCAACCTCGACCTTGGCGCCTCGTTCCTTCATATCCCCCAAAACTCGTTCAAAGTCCTCGTAGAGTCTATTGGATCTAAGTACGACTCCTCGAGCGATAGATACGAAGTTGATTGTGACCTGGGAAAGAAGCACCCAGGATCCTTGAACTTCGTCTTCGGTGGTGAGAATGGAACAAAGCCAGTCAACGTCTCAGTCCCTTTCTCGGACCTGGCAGTGACGTACGTCGATGCCAGCACCGGCAAAACGTCAATGAGGAACGGCAAGCCCTACTGCCGCCTGGGTGTAGGGGTGTGCGAAGGCGCAGACACGGGGAAGTGCGGGTTTGGCGACACGTTTCTCCGGTCATTGTATGTGGTATACGACCTGGACCACTACGAGATTCGCATGGCGCCCATCAAGCACAAGGCGACCGGGTCGTCGTTGGTGTCGTTTGGCAACAACACTGAGACTCCGGTCTCCAGCTCCAGTGCGACGCCAGGCCCCTCAGGGACGGGCTCGCCTTCAACGTCTTCCGGTGGTGATGCAACGTCGAGTCCCACTGGCGGAAGCGGAGGTGCGACGCTGCTACCCGCAGGAAGTGGGCTGGTCTTTTCGCTTGTGCTGTTGGTATCGGGCCTGTCTGTTCTTGCTTAGGGAGTTCTCTACACCATTGTTGATGTCGATTTTAGCACAGATACCCAAGGTCGTCTCGTCGGCCTTTCACTTTACCCAAATAGACTTTGAACGAACACGGACCTATGCAAATATAGAATAGAGCCTATTCGTTCATACTCGGGGTTTCCCGGCCTCACCTTTACAATGTGACGTGATTTGAGGAGATGGCATGCATGTCGATAAGTGAGTGCATGCAATAGAATAGATAAGACTTAGATAATCTCATGGGTGGCACCACGTCCCAGCCTCCCCTCACTTGGTTCTGCAAAACATGCATAGCCTTCGTATCACAAACACGCGTCTTGGCGATCTCACTTACATGGCCAGTGCCCCGACCGACTTGCATCAATAGGATATATAGACATATATCTATATATCTATATAGATAGATGTATATATATGTACCTGCCAGAGTCGAGACAATGTTGCGATGCGGAGCTCGCTGCTCGCGGTTCGAAAACGGCCGTGTGCGTCCATCGGCCTTGATTTGCCGGCCGCAATCCCGAGCCCACATGCCTCACAGATCGCCATCGCTTGGCTGTGCGGCCAGTGTGGGTGTGCCCAGGTGTGTGCATTGGGGTTAAGCGGGTGTGGGGGGACGCTTTTTGGCTCTCTGCTCCAAGTTTACCAAGTCGGCTTGGTCGGTTGCAACTAACGATACCACCTACCCCAGCTTTCCCCATACTTCCTCAATAGCGGCAAGCCCGTCATCGGTCGCACCCCGGACAAGCGCGAAATGAATGCCACCGCGGAAAGGCATATTTCAGGGCGCGGAAGGGTTGCGTGAGGGGTACATACATGCCGGCAACAGATCGTGGGTCAACGGACATGGTGTAGACGTTGGGCAAGAGAAACAGAAACAAGGCAAGCACCCATCTGGACAGAAGACGATTGGCCAGCAGAGGATAACGTGTCTATAAGAACGGCTAAATCCTGGCATTCATCCAGCAAGACGAACATCTCGTTTCCTTTCCATCTCCTCCTCACGTAGCAGCACTTTGTCCAGATCTCTTGTGGAGTCATCGGAATAAGTACTTGCCAACGAACGGCCGAAAGCCCCTCAGGGCCTCAACACTACTGCCCGACGCTCAACCGGAGCAGCTCTAGCAGCATGGCGCTGATACACCTGTTTCTCTCACCCTGGGCTCTTGCCTTGCTGCCCTTGACTCTTGTGCTGTTCTACGCAGTTCCCTACTTCACCACATTCGGCCACTTGAGGAACATACCTGCTCCGTTCCCGGCCGCTTGGAGCAACCTCTGGCTGCTCTACACCTGTCGGAGGGGCAAGCGCTACCTGTGTGTCGATGAAATCCACAAGAAACTCGGCCCCGTTGTCCGGATCCAGCCCAACCACGTGAGCATCGCGGACGATGAGGCCATCCAGATCATATATGGCCATGGAAACGGGTTCCTGAAATCGTAAGCCTACGCCGGAGTCATATTTCCAGAACTATATATGTGACGGGTGTGTTGATGGTAGGCGGCTAACGATTCCTTTAGTTCGTTCTACGATGCATTTGTCTCCATCCGCCGCGGTCTCTTCAACACGCGGAACCGCGCGGAACACTCACGGAAGAGGAAGATCATATCACATACTTTTGCCCCGAAATCAGTCGGGCAATTCGAACCGTACATCCACCAGAACTTGGAGACGTTCGTCAAGAAGTGGGATGAGATCACCTCAAAGACGCGGCAGTCTGATGGATATGCCCAGATCGACTGCCTTGAATGGTTCAAGTAAGCTATTGGTGTCCTTTAGTAGTGCTGAGGCTTCTTGTCCGACTGATCAAAAACATATCACGGGTGCTAATTTGAAGTAACACACAGCTATGTAGCGTTTGACACTATCGGCGATCTCGCTTTTGGCGCTCCGTTTGGCATGCTGGAGGCGGGAGCCGACATCGCCGAGGTCCGTACAGACCTGAATAAACCGTCCATCTACGCGCCCGCCGTGCAGATCCTGAACCGCCGCGGCGAGGTATCCGCCACCTTGGGCACACTGCCGGAGCTGAAGCCCTACGCCTCCTGGCTCCCGGACCCCTTCTTCACCCAGGGCATGGCCGCCATCGAGAACCTGGCGGGCATCGCCATTGCGCGGGTCAAGAACCGGCTGGAGAACCCGCCCGAGGTGCACCGCAAGGACGTGTTGGGCCGGCTGCAGGAGGCCCGGGACGAGAAGGGCGAGCCCCTGTGCTTCGAGGAGCTCACGGCCGAGGCCCTGACGCAGCTCATCGCCGGCAGCGACACCACCAGCAACTCGTCCTGCGCTCTGCTCTACTACGTGGCCCGGACCCCGGGCGTGCTGCCGAAGCTGCAGGCGGAGCTGGACGCGGCCATCCCCGAGGGCACCAGCGCCCCCTCGTTCGACGCGGTCAAGAACCTGCCCTACCTCGAGGCTTGCATCAACGAGACGCTGCGCTACCACTCGACCTCGGGCATCGGTCTGCCGCGCGAGGTTCCGCCCAACTCCCCGGCGTCGACATCTGCGGCCACCACTTCCCGCCCGGGACGGTGCTCAGCGTCCCGACCTACACGATCCACCACTCCAAGGAGATCTGGGGTCCCGACGCCGACGAGTTCCGGCCGGAGCGCTGGTTGGGCGAGGACGCCATCGCGCCGCGCCAGCGCAATGCCTTCATCCCTTTTAGTTATGGTCCCCGCGCCTGTGTGGGGCGCAACGTCGCCGAGATGGAGATGAAGATGATCTGCGCGACGTGGGCGCGGCGGTACGACGTCGTGCTGCGGCAGGACGTCATGGAGACGCGGGAGGGGTTCCTGCGGAAGCCCCTGGGGTTGGATATTGGGCTCAAGAAGAGGATGGCCTCTTGACGGCTCTCAAAAATGTATATATGTATTTATGTGGTCACTTGGGGTTTGCTTCTTGGAAAGCCCCTAGAGATGCCGACGTCAATATTTAAGACAGCGTTCTTTTCTACTTTATACATATATCTACCCGTATATGTGTAAATGTATCCCTGCAGCCAGCTAGATCGATCCTCTAAATTCCCAATACTCCTAAGCTGTCATCATTATCATCATTACTTCTAACTCCCAAGAAGTCGAATATATTTTTTTCATCGAAAAATGCGTTTAGGTACTTGCATTGAGTAACACTCTTACCTACCGCGTTGTCTCGTTGTCTGATAGTCGAATTAAATCGTGTACCGGAAGTACGAAGCGTTGTCGCCCTTCTCGCGCTCCAGCAGCCACTCCTCAGTCGTGTACTCGGACGGCGCCTTGTGCTCGCGGTCGCGGCGTGCGTTCTCGCGGCGGAGGTAGAGGGTCATGAAGATGCAGAGGACCAGCGACATGGTCTCGGTCGCGATGAGGGTGCCGTGGCCCGGGTAGTACATGGGTTTGTCTTTGGCCTGGTAGAGGAAGCCAGCAATGACGCCGCCCAGGTTTCCGAAGCCGACGTGCATGGCTAATGAAGAAGAAGAAGAAGTGGACGTTAGAAATAAGGGTTACAGTGCCGCATTTGCTAAGTGTTTCAAGCTTACCGATGCCTACACCCCTCTTCGTCGAGCCGCCGATGTTGTTGCCGTTCCAGGCGACGCCCTGCGGCACGTTGGGATAGATGCCCATGGCGGCGAAGAAGGTGCCCGCATACTTGAACGCGTTGTTGGACGAGGCGATCTGCAGGATGAAGCCAAAGATGGCAACGCAGTTGAAGAAGATCATGTAGATGCCGCGCTGGCCGTGGCGGTCGGCCAGGTAACCCCCGCCAATGCAGCAGATGCACGCCGCGATGTAGGGCGGGACCGTCATCAGCTGCGCCGTCTTGTCGTTGGTGAAGCCCAGGCTGGAGATGATGGTTGGCAGGAAGAGCGAGAAGGAGTACCTGAAAGACACGGATTTTGAAGTCAGTTCGTGTTCGGTTTACTTAAACAGAGACTGGTTGGTGGGTTACTGACAGGGGTGTATAGATTCCGATGGTGATGAACATGTGCACCCAGATCTTCCAGTCGTTAACCGCGTCCCAGAAGTACTTCAAGTTGAACTCATCAGCCAGGGATGAACGATCCTCCTCGAGGCGTCGCACGACCTCCTTCTTCTCCGTGGCGGTCAGGAACTTGGCAGTGTCCGGATAGTCGTTCATAATGAAGAAAGCGGCGATGGCTTCGCCAGAGGACGTCATGTTAGCATAGCACCCGGGAATCAACAGGGGTAGCTAGATTATTGATGGCGCAACTTACCCACAACGAAGGTAATGATACCCTCGATGATGAAAATCCATGCCCATCCACCGAGATTCGCTCGGCCGTCTAATTCAACGATACCGCGTGCCAACAAACCGCCGAACGCTCCGGCCGCGGTTGCAGCGGAGAAGAAGATAGCCATCCTAAGACCACATTCATGACGTCTATACCACAAGGTGATGCTTTGCGGGACATGGACATGTTAGAATGAAACGGAGACAACGAAAGGGGCTATAGAGGGAGCGCGTCTCGTCTATGTACTTACTAGTAGGTGATACCCGGAAACAAACCACCCTCAGCGATACCCAAAGCCATGCGGCAAGCCAGAAGGCCAGCATAGTTGTGGACGAGGCCCATGAGGGTGCAGCAAACAGCCCAGGCGACCATGATGGCCGGGATCCAGACGGAGGGGCGGAAGCGCTTCATGGCGAGGTTGGAGGGGATCTCGGCGGCGACGTACCAGGGAAAGAAGACGCTGAGGGCGATGTTGTAGTCGAGGCTCTTGGGGTCCATGCCCAGGGACTTCTCGAGCCCCGCGAGGCGCGCGTTGCCGATGTTGGTGCGGTCCAGGAAGCTCAGCAGGTAGAGCAGCGCCAGGAAGGGGATCAGGGTCCAGTCGATCTTGCGGATCAACCGCTTGGTCGCGCCCGTGTCGAAGGGCGCGCTGTTGCCGCGCCCTGCGACGGATGCTGCTGCTGTGTTCTCGATCATACCGACTTCGATCTCTCCTTTTGACTCGCTAGGGGTCTTGGAGCCGCCCGAAAAGGCGACATCATCGAGAACAGTCATCTTGAAGGTAGCGCTGTGAATAAACAAACGACTGGAATGGAACCTGGTATTATAGATCTGTCACTGGCAAGCCGAAGACTTTAGCGAGCTATTTGAGTTGTCTCAGTGGACACAGGAAGAGAAAATAAGAAAACAACCCAGCGACAGCCGTGTCGTTCCTGATGTCTTGCTCTGGTGTGACAAGGACCGAATGGTGGCTGCAGCCTCTTTATATGCAGTACCAGGGGGCAGCATGTTTATCTAGCTCCTGTCGTCGCGGCCCTTCGTCCGAACAAATACTCCGACTCATACCCCAGGTTCTTTTCGAACCAGTCAGACCCAAGCAAGTGGCTAGACACCATGATAAAGGCCATTACAAGATACGTACTTGATATTGGCACTTTGGGGTTGCACATTGCACAACTTGGTCAACTAAGGACATGCATACTGCCATGCGGAGGGGGGAGATACCGATGGTCGATATGCTGTGTACCTCCTGGATGTGTTCAATGCATAGAAGGGAAGCACGACTCTCCCTTACGCGTTCGCTTCTCATCCCTGATCATCTTGTTGATCAGATATCGTTGATTTGCACTCCAGTCACAGCACGCTCCGGTCATGGTCATCCCTTGTGGGCGGTCGGGTTAGACAGGCGCTGCAGTGCTCTGGTCAGCGAGCACTACCTGGGAGACGCACTACCATATGTCGCCCTCGTCTATCTTTTCTTGGACTTTGTGGTCAGCAGTCATCGCTAGTCCATGATCCAGCCGTCTCACCACTCGGGAATCTGGGGGAAAGTTCCACATAGGGAACGAGCGGTTGAGTTTGCGGGGAGACGAGCTAGACAACAATGCAGTCGGACTGGGCCCCCGAAGAAGGTATAGTCGACAAGGCCCTACCTCATTGGTTCCATGCTGTCGTTGCATGCCAAGACTCCGGGGTTTGAATGTTCGTAGATTTCGCCCACGCTAATAGGCGCCAAGCATCCGCTCACCCCAAATGCCATGGCCTAGAACTCGAAGTCTAAACGAGAAACCTGGTTGGGACTTAGGGGAGCCAGGTCATTGGGTCGAGAGCACCAGTAGGATTAGCAGGATCGTGGATGAAGACAGCGGATGTATTACCCAAAACAACCAGGCCACTGGGTTTAGATGAAAGTGCAGGCTTGGCACGACTTCCCAAAAGCCTCCCTTTTCAGCTCGGGGGTCTGGCGCATCGTGATCAAGAAGAAGCAATCCGTCGAAGGGCGAGCGGAAATTTGTCAGCTGCAGTACTGCCTCTGCATCCAAAGAAGAAGATCAGGCTGCAGAAGTGTTGCTTTTGATATCTGCGGTACCACTCTGGCTTATACCATATGTACCCCGTATTTGCTTTTCCACAGCTAAGCTCCTTGCTCAAGCTTCGTTGTCTCACCCAAAGAAGCGACAATATTCAGATAGAAACTGATGGACTTCTACTTTCGGTCGGATGGGGAAATGGCCCGTCTCGCCCGTCAGCCGGCATTGAAGGACGACTTCTCACCCAGTCGCCAGTAGTTCCGCTACAGAGTCGAGATGATCGTGGCGCGCCAAGCGACGCCAAGGTCACTGAACGAACGCCACTCACCTATCTGAACAGCCCGTCCTTGCTTCCAAGATCTTGGATTCTCCTTATGTGCTTCTGGGAAACGATTCCCCTCATCCCTCGTGCCCTGTGGATCTGACAGTGTAAGATGGAGTTTTCTGTCTTCCAAGAGGCCCAGCTTCTAGGGCAGCAGCTGTTTCTTGCAAAAGGGACTGGGCGAGTCAGGCTGCATACTGTTGATCACCTTGAACAAGAAGTCAGTGGCAGGTTTGTATACTTGGCTTGCTTGGGAGGCGCTCCCGGGATATCAAACCGGTAGATGGGCGCTGACCACGCTTTATGCATTCAATGAGGCGCCGTAGTGGCCGCCCTGAGTGAACAATGTGTCAACGACGGGTACGAACTCAAAAGAGCCCGACACCGAAAATCATTGCACGTTGCTAAGACTTATGTTGCAGTTGGAATTGGAATTGGTTATTGGGAGAGTTGAAAAGGACGCTGGTTGGAAGTACAGTGCTTTGGACCGGTGGGGAGACAAGCCGATGCCTTACTTACCTCCTAAGGTAATGCGCCTGGAATTCGTATCGCCTCAAGCTGCAGGGACACCTATTCGAGTCAAACTAGCATGCATTTTACCCGAAAGCAACTTCGGGTGTGTACATGCAATGAATATGTTTTGATATACCCGTATCAATTTAAGCCACGCTTTGCCGTACAGTGTCCAACTTCAGCTACATCTATCTTGCAGATTCGATAATCTCCTTGTGAGCTTATCCGTGTTGATAAACTGTCGGCTCCCGAATATTGCCGTGCCAATTAGAGAGTCATCTATTTTTGTCCTTTGGCGAATGCTCCAATCCGGTTGGACCTATATTGATAAGCGTATAGGTCGAAGGTCGCATTCATCGTCGGCATCGGCGTTGATAACCGCGGCGTCGCCGATGGAAGTACGCCTCAAGACACCAGGGTCATTCCGACATCCTCTCTCACACCGCACTCTCGGCAGTAGTACGTCATTACTAAGATGAACAGACGATTGGATCGGCATTCTGGTTTCATCCGAAGCGTGGTCTTCATCTTGATGGGAATTAATCAAGCCACTTTCGATATCACCTTCGACAGGTATTGCCCACATTGAGGCTCCGTGGAGGTCCCCATTGCCATTGCTGCGTTTTGCAAGTGGCCGGGGTCGCGGCGGACCCAAGCTCCTCCCCCGTTCTTTTGTCTGTTCCATGCGGCAACCCGCCTGCTCGCCTGCTCGCCCATCGTACGATGGGATGTTGAATCATCACATCGCCATGATGACTGTGTCACGCACGCACATGCGCCGAGGAGGACAATGTTTCAAGGTTGCAGGTTGCAGGTTGCAGGTTGCAAGGCCCGGACGGCCTGCTGTCAGACACAAGCAACCCACAGGTCAGGGTGTCTGACAGGCGGAATTTCACCGTCAACTATCCCAACACGCGCTTCAATTGAGAGGAGTGATGCAGAAAGGGGAAAAGCAAGTCGTCAGACCCAGAACCCCGTCGAGCGGCTCTGATCGCCAAGCCTTCGGTAGTGGCTCCTCCCCATCGTGACTGCCGATCCTTGCCTCTGCTCGGGCTGACGGTGGCATTTCAATGCAACCCTCTCGAGGCTTTCGAGAGCCGCCTCTGGGGTTGATGTGGTCCTTGTCGCACTCTCGCACCCTGCATCCATTTGCAGCACCGAATAAATTGGATAATTGGGCCTTGCAAGTCGGGCAGAATAGTCGCTGCCGTCCCGTCGCAGATGCCAAGTTATGGGGTGGGCAGCCGCATGCCGCATCAGGTCGCCTGGAATCCAGGAAGCTTGAGATCACGAAGGGACGAACGTGTGGATTGGGGGCTTCGGACGTTTGACGTGAGCCGAAGCTGTGGGCATGGATGGTCGGTGCATCATCCAGTCCCTGGCTCATATCATCGGCAATACCTGTCGTTGCATCCTTAGCGGGAGCGAGCGCGCCTGCGATTAATTACATCCAAACTCATCGCGTTTCATGATCGACGACGGAGCCGGTAACCCCCACAGCAAATGTGGGCTCGGCGCTTGAATGCGACACAACAACACCGGCGGGTTTAATCTACATGCCATTCGACCCGACAACCTCAGTGGTGGAATTATCGACGCTGGGGTGTGTCGGTCCACGGCAGCGGTCGCTATCCATGCATCCCGAGGCATGGAGCCAGTGAGCCTCACACATCGCCAGGGGGCCATCGCTTTCGAGATGTCGTGGTATAATAGGAGCATGCTGCCTCGCAGTCTGTTGCTTTCTTCTGATCAGTATCAAACAACACACACCACCAAAGCTCCAAGCCATTCATTCACTGCTTCAGTCACTCTTTCCAACTCTTCGCAGTAACACCACAATCGCTTCTTAAACAACCAACAGATAACCAACCAACACCGCCACCATGAAGTCCTTCGCTGCCCTCACTCTGCTCGCCACGGCCGTCTCGGCTCACTACACCTTCCCTGCCCTGGTCGCCAACGGCGAGACCACCAAGGACTGGGAGTACGTCCGCAAGACGACCAACTTCCAGAACAACGGCCCCGTCGAGGACGTCAACTCGGAGGCCATCCGCTGCTACCAGAAAGAGCCCGGCAGCGAGGGCGCCAAGACCATGACTGTCAAGGCCGGCGACAAGGTCGGCTTCTCCGTCCCCGGCAGCATCGGCCACCCCGGTCCCCTGGCCTTCTACATGGCCAAGGCCCCCTCGTCCGTCGCCGACTTCGACGGCAGCGGCGACGTCTGGTTCAAGATCTCCGAGGACCAGCCCAACTTCGCCCAGAGCGGCCTCACCTGGCCCTCGGACGGCAAGCGCGAGGTCTCGACCACCGTGCCCCCTTGCATCGAGGACGGCGAGTACCTGCTCCGCGTCGAGCACATCGCCGTGCACTCGGCCGGCCAGGAGGGAGGTGCCCAGTTCTACCTCAGCTGCGCCCAGGTCAAGGTCGAGGGCGGCGGCTCCAGCAAGCCCGAGGGCGTCGCCTTCCCCGGCGCCTACAGCCCTACCGACCCCGGCATCAAGTTCAACCTCTACTACCCCGTCCCCACCAGCTACGAGAACCCGGGCCCCAAGCCCTTCACTTGCTAAACGCCTCGTTTCGGTACGACAACGACGACAACGGCCCATGGGGCAGAGCTGCATGGGCAGAAAACAAACGTGCTGGAGCTTTGGTGTGATGCCTCCTTGTAGGATCCCTTTACGTGAGGGAAAAGCAAGCACGAGTTATGATTTAATGACTACTTTGTCTATATTGATATAGCTGTACATATAAATACATGTCCATGGAATGGACTTCCAAAAAATCTATTTGACTTGTACGCGTGAATTGTGCGATGCCAATTGCATTGGTGACTTATAACTCTGGCGGTTGAAAAATGATAAAGAGTAGAGTAGAGGTTTGTGCGCCCCCAAATAGCATCACAAATCCGAGGTTCACAGCCTGCAGGGCACAATTTTCAACACTGCCTGTTGTACAACCATCCGGCAAAATTTTGTTTGAGTTACCAGGCTGGCGGTAATTCCCCTGATTGGGGGAAGCCTTAACTCCCTGCATGATATTCGTATGATTCTCGGTGATTCTTGAAGGAGGCGGAGCTTTATGGAGCCGTGAAGGTCTCAGGGGGTTACTTCTCACTAAAGCGAGTTCCGAAAAAGCAAAAGAATATCAACAACGCCCGAGGCGGCGGAGAAATAAAGGACGGGTGCAGCAGGAGTTAAGCACTGTCCGCCATCTCTTTTCTAGCTGGTTTATATCGAGCTGGCCTAGCTGAATCATATAACTTCATATAATCAGCATGCCAATTTTCAACAGCGAGACGCCTTGCCCTCCTCGTTTCATAATAAGCATGTTTGTCGTGCTTCTGGAAGGCTTCATTTGCTTGGCGTAAGGCTGAACTTGCCCAGCGAAATTACCCGAAATTTGATATTCAGCAATTGGGTGTCAGCAGTAGACCCCAGCATGCACACATCAGGGGAAGCAAGAGAGACCTGATGGGGGTGAGGCTGATTCTTCACCGGTTGTATTCGCATCCCTATAATATGCCAAGTGTTTGGCACTTCCCTTGGAAATGGACTTTGTCCAAGCATCCTCTTTGACGCTGTTCAAGAGGGCCGAGAGGGTATACGAAACGCAGAGAACGAACACACATCAAACCTCAGGCCGTCCAGGGTCGTACACATTGTGCCTGTTTACCTTGAATTGGAAACCGCATCATGAAAGCTGTTAGACCACCGAATGCCTGGAGGCTCTGCCTCACCCTACTCCTTTTCCCTCTTTTCTCCAGCCAGGAACCCAAAGCCAATCCTTCCGCCTGCCGACACAGCTACAATTGGGTCAACTGGATCTCGGATGGACACTTCGACGCCTCGAAGGACTGCGGGGACCTCCACTTCATCCTGCAAGCGGCTAACAAGAAGAAAAAGAAGGTGGACTTCTGCTCCGCCAAGCGGGAGCATGTCTTCGGATACATTCGGGAGAGCATCGACTCGGGCATCAAAGCCGGCGAGATGCCGGAGGACTGCGCGATCGAGTGGTGGTGGTACGAGGGCCATTATCCCAAGTCCCCGAGGCCTTTTGCAAGAGAGCAACGCGTATATACACCACAAAGGACCGCAAGAACAAGACCGCGCTTTCTCTTACCCAGCCATATCATTACTTGATCCACGGTCCTCGGTCCCAGTGTAGCAGGAAGCTCCGGGAAGAGCTGGCGACGATCGGTAACCCTGATGTTGCCGGACCGGGTGTAAGAAGCCAATTTCTTTTCCGCTCCGCCCCTAAGTGAATCCCTGAACATAGTGCCAAGTTGGCTGAAGATAGCTCACAGGTGATGGCTTCGTACTTGGTCCAGCTTCTGCTTCTTGCCTTCTTCTCCTTTTCCACCTTCTACCGCGACCGCATCCGTCAGCGTGCCGACCAATCCTTCCTGTTCTTCTACGGCACCAGCATGATCCTAGCACTCTCCATCGCCATCGCCTCGGCCGTTACCTTCGCAGAAAAGCGCACGGCAACCGGCTCCTTCCGCAGTGACCTCCATTTCCCTGAGGTCTACGAGTACCGGCTCCTTACCTTAGCCCCGGCCTTCGCGCTCTTACCGGTCCTGGCGGCGCACACCCTCCACGAGGCGCGGCAAAGGGGCATCGTCTTCAGTCGCCGCCACATCCTACTCCCCCGGGCCCTGGCGGCTCTGGTCTGCCTCCTCTGCGTCGTCGTCACCTGGGTCGTCTGGGTCGTGGGCGAGCAGGGCCGCCAATCGCCCGTGCAGTTCGTCTTTGGCGGCGGCTTTGACATCCACATCAACGACTTCCTGTACCAACGGGCGGGCAACTATACGCTGGCGATTGCCATCCTGACGACGATCCTGCCCATATTGGGCATCGCCTCCATGGCGTTCTCGCACCGGTTACATTTGTCTTGGCCTGCGCTCGGCTTCCGAGTGGTCTGCATCCTACTGGCGCTGGCGGAAGTCACCATGCTATTCTGCATTCGCACCATGGCTATCAAGGATGGGAAGGGCCATACATCCGAGATAGAAGTTGGCTTTGGCCAGATACTGGCCTGCTTTACGTGGTTTCCCGTATTATTCACATTGCTATCCGGGATGGAATTTCCGGGCGTCGACGGAGCGACAGCAAGGGCGCCACAATGGATAATGTTGCATCAATACAATCACAAGCTACAGACGAATGTGGCTTGATCGTTATTCTCGAGACCGGAATAAATGTTTGGTCCAAGAATGATTGTTTTGCTTGCTGCATCAAATGTGGACAAGGACGTGCTCCGTTGCGTACAGTCGGGATAGGATGGCTGAGGGTAAATACCAGTTGCATCACGTCGCTGTCAGATGTGCTACTGATGAGGAACAAGGGGCAGTGTGGCAAAGGCGCACAACTACATAGAGGATGATAGTGGGCAAAAGATACGAAGCAATGGCCGTCTCAGAGGGTGGAAGAGGCGTGACCGAAGTGAGTCTCCAAAAAGAAGCCGAAAAATTGCAAAACATACAACACCGAGGATTCCCAGGTCGTCACCGACCCTAGTACTAATTCGGCTCTCTGCGTCTTATATATGGGAGAGCGAACGGGATCCCTAGTATTCAGCAGGATATGGTCGTATGTACCGGAACCGTGGTGTATTGAGTCTTATATTATTGCGTACCGTAATAAAGAGAAGATCACAACGCTATTATTTCGCTGATATTAGGAGGTATAGTCGAAGGTGACCTTGCATAAATCATATCCAGCCCTCTTACACGTCAACTTGATTTACACCTTCCACCAAGAACTAGCACAACCTGATTAATTCCTTTACATACCTCTCATGAAGCCCCGTCTCCTTATCGGCGGATTATCCCCCTCCTTCTTGGAGTACTCCTTGGTGCCGTCAAAGGTCTCGACGACGTAGCGGTCCTTGTTACGCTCGGCGCTACGCTTCTCGTGCTCCATCTTCCAGCGCATGAAGTAGCAGCAGAGCGGGAACAGGGTGAAGTTGACGGCGACCCAGGTGAAGAGGACGCCGAAGTTGAGGCCGATGCGCGGGTGCAGGTCGAACAGGATCTGCCGCGACGCCTCGACGATGTTGTGCAGCGGCCAGGCGTAGCCCCAGCGGAAGAACCGCGGCGCGAGGTCGATGCTGTAGAACGCCGTCGAGACGTTGGTGATGACCCAGAAGATGAGCCAGAGCGCGGTCCACGGCTGGCCCAGGATCATGGCCACGTTCTCGCACGTGATGCCCAGCGCGATCATCCCGACGAAGTTGAGCATCCAGTACACCACGAAGGAGCCCCGCCCGTACGCCGACGCGTTGAAGGCCACGTCCACGGGCGAGGCCGGCGGGTTCGAGAACGGGATCTGGAATGCGAGGGATACGAGCGAGTAGGCCAGCGAGACGAAGATGTACGACGTGATGGACGCAAAAAGCCGCCAGATGATGAACTGCCAGAAATGCAATGGAGGGTGGCCCTGCGGCGTGATGTATTTCTAGACAGTCCGAGTGTCAGTTGATTGTCACCGCTGTTATTAGGTTTTGTGGTTTCTGCGATGAAGCAACTTACGGTGTGTATAGGGAGGAAGAAGGCAAAAGAGAAGAAGGCGATGATGATGAGATAGATCAGACCGATGGACACGCCTGGAGTAGCCGCCGAAGGCTGAAAGGGCCGCAGGTCGATCTGGAGGAAGGAGATGGCAGGATTGACAGCCGCCGGAGCCGCCGCCATCATGGCCGCGGAGATGGAAGTGTTGTCCGCGATCCTCTGGGCCCACGCGGGGCCAAACTGGGCCATGAACTGCTTCTCCAGCTGGTCGAACTGGGGCAGGACGTACTCGAAGATGGTGTTCTGGTCCCGGGCCGAGATGAAGATGGTCTGGACGGCGCCCGTGGGGTCGTAGGACGCGTTGCTGTTGGCGAGCGACGACTGGAGCAGCGACGAAGCGTTGGCGTGAACGACGATGGCGGCCCAGAAGTGGAAGTCGTAGACGGCGCGGCGGACCTGCATCGGGTCGTAGTCGTACTCGGAAGCCGGGATGACCTGGTAGCCCAGCGACGGCCGCGCCCGAGTGTCGGCCAGCTCTTGGGCCATCGCTGTCAACACTGGCCCCACAAAGGGGTCGACGTCGTTGTACGGTGCCGTCTGGCCGTCGAAGTCGACGATGGCCACTTTCAGATTCTTCATGTTCGCTTCTGCTTTGAAGAGTACGGCCCAGTACAGAGACATCACGCTCAGGACGAAAACGACGAGAATCAGTACTGGTGTGTGAGCGCGCACGCGTTAGTACCACTGATGCCATGTCCGGAAATGAAAGCAGCTCAGGAGGGGAGTGTTTCCTTCTCATTCTTTTTGGGGGGCACGCTCGGCGGCGCGACTAATAACTAACCTGTCTTGAGCCACATCTCGATAACATGGGCCCGGACTTTACTCATGCTTCGGTCCCAAAAGCCCACCGAGTGATGGTGCTGGTTCAAGTGTCGCTGGTTGGGGCCCCGGCCACGCTCTCGGCCGTGGTGCTTGCCATGGAGCTTGCTGTGAAGCCTGCCATGGTGGTGGTGGTACGGACCATACTTGCGGCCGGCCTCAGGGTCGGTGCTGATAACGTAGGTAGTCTCGGACGAGATTGGGCTGGACGCATCGCTGCCGGGCTTCACCATAGTGGCTCTGCTCCACCTGCTAGTAGCAGATGGCTCTCTGAGTGTAGTCTTGGGGGAGATGGGCAAAAGCCAAGACTCACTGAGTGTAGTCGTCGAAGAGGTAGGCAAAGGCCAAGACTCTTCATCGTATGGCCAATCCATCGTTTTATGTAAGACGTCTGCTGTGCTTGTTTTTTCGTGGACGGCCGGCACGGCAACGGCACAGCGTGAATCAGTTCAGTTTGAACTGTAAAGCCGCAACTCTGTGTATAGGCTTTCGGGTTCTTAAGAGAGCGAAAACAAACATGTTCTGTTTCCCCTATCGTCGTCGTCGATAGCATTGTTGAAGGTGGTGATGTCGCACCCTTTCCAGAAACAACCATGACCAGCATCCAGTGAGATCCGGTGTCCGGTTTTACGTCCCGACTCTACGATAAATATGTATCGATGAAATCGAACAGGACGGATGTCATATCTCAGTTATTATTACCGAACACAGGTCGTCTGTACATGGTTCAGCTCTAAGCAAACCATCATGCCAGCACCAGACCAGAAGTGGCTGGTTTCGAGGCCTGCAGGTCTACAAATAGGTTGATGCATGCCGGCCTCGTTACCCCGTATCCCGCATACAGACAAATAGCCACTCGTGCTCATCATGCCGGAAGCTGCAGCGGTTTCTCATCTCATGTGTCTGCAAGAGCTGAAACTATGTATAAAGTACACATCATCTAAATGTGTTAACCCTACCACGCGACGCTTATTCGTCTCCTGTCGATTGGCTTTGTATTGCTTGCTTAGTGTGTGCCGCCTATAATAGTAACCTTAGCCTGCCCGCATGCTGCGGCAGTCAAGTCATCCCCTTGCATATCGCCGGCATGACCAGCGGCCTCTTCGACGGACCCGAGGGGCGATATGCCAACCAGAGACTTCGGGCTGAGGCATGTCATACATAGATAGATGGAACGGACATCACATCAGGGCAGCACCTACCTACTACAATATATGGCAAGAGTATATGTGCCGCTTTTGTCGACGGACTGAGAACGGTTGAAATCAATCACTTGGTAGAGTGTGAACTGTCCAGCTTTTACTACATAATGTGGTCTCATTTTCAGGCCGAGTGGCGTGTGGCCGGCTAGTCTAATGTGCAGTCATGTAAGCTGCAATCCAGTATTCCTCCCAACCCTCAAAGACAATCATTGATATGCAAAGCTATATCCAATCTCCAGAGAACGCTATGAACGCCGATTCATATGTCACAGTCCCAAGTGAGAATCACCCATATCCATGGATGAAAGCATGTGGCATGTAGTCCCTCCGCTTTCCACAGGACCAAATAATGAAAACGCCTTTCCCCGTTCGTCAAGTAATATTAAAAAAAGAGGTGAATAGAAAACCGATTACAATCCAACAGTGAGACGTTCTAACCGTTCCATCGTGGCTTCCATGCTAGCACCCATGCGCTGCACCCGCTTCAGTGCCCTGGCTGAAATGGCGTCGGCCTCCTCTGCAGCGTCTACGAGTTCGAAGCGAGGGAAGGCCTTTTCAGTCTGGATACCACCGAACAGGCCGTGTTCGCGCGACTCATCTTTGGGTTCCGCAACAGCCGGGGCAGCGTCATCATCAAAAATGTCTCCATCGAGATCGGCAGTGACATTCTCCGTGCTGGTGACCTGAGTGGCCGGGACCTCAGAGAGCTCCGGCTTGGTAGACTCAAGCAGGGGGGGTGCCTCAATAGCGGACACCTCGACCTTGCTCTTCTCAGATTCGAACTCGGCATCGGAAGCCTTTCCGGCCAAGATAGCGGCATCGAACTCGGGAAGCTCGGGTGTCTCCATCACAGTGAAGACCTGGGGCTGGTAGTTGAAGGCATCGCCGGAGTTCAGGTTCAGCATGGAGAAATCCATGGTCTGTTCAGGGACCATGACCATGCTGACCTGCTGCTGCTGCTGCTGCTGCGCAGCGGAGTAGGGGTTGACATCCTTGGGGACCTGGCGAGTCTCCTCGACACGTTGCTCGACCCGCTGAGGCTGCTGGGGCGCAGAGGCGTTAGGGTTGGAGCTGAGGTGGTCCAAGAAGCCGGAGAAGGCGTTAGACGACAACAGCATGCGGGTGAGGTCTGACAGGCGTCTGTTCTCCTCCAACAGGGCACGGTTCTGAGAGCGAAGCTCGCCGTTCTCGGTAACTTTGCCGGCGATTTCAGCCTCAAGCTGGGAGATGTATTCTATACAACAATTAGCATACTGGAATTGAGACGGAAATGATATCAAACTTACCCTTTCTCCTCGATCGGAAAGCGCGAGCAGAGACCTTGTTGCGGAGTTGACGCCTCTCCTTGCTGCTGAGCTTCTTGCCCTCCTCGCTGTTCAGGAGTCTCTCGTCTTCATCCATGTCCTCCTCGTCCTTCTTCAACTTGGGGACATTGAGATGAGGCGAGTTGCCCTGGCCGTCGGCGCCGGAGGATTGAGCTCTCATCGAGTTCAATAGCTGAGTAATCTTCTGCTCGACAAGGGGATCGGCGGGCTGGGCACTCTTAGGTCGCTGCTGCTGCTGCTGCTGTTGCTGCTGCTTTACATTCTGTCGCTGCTGCTGCTGGATGATTTGCTGTTGACGCTGCTGTTGAGCACGAGCCTTGGCCATAGCAGCAGCTTGTTGGTGCATACCGGGGTACATCCTGCCGACGTTGCTAGTGACGGTCGCGGGCGAAGCCAGAGACTGAGCATCGTGGCCAGCGATGGCATTGGGGTTGACGGTAGACTCGTTGAAGAAGAACGACGCGTCGCCGGACGGCTCAAAGTCCATATCCATCTCGGGGCTGCTAAGCGAGGCCTGGGACGGGGCCGAGTTGAAGTCGAAGATATCCTCCGTCGTGTTCATCTGCGTAGACATATACTCCAAATCGTATCCAACATGCGCGCTGCTCTGGTTGACGGCCAGGGTGGTTGCCAAAGCACCCGGGACAAAGGGCGTCTGCTGCTTGTACTGGTCGTACTGGTGACTGGGGCCCGACATTGTCTGGTTGGCGGACATTGTTGAGGCGGTTGCAGAGATTGGCGACTGGCGGCTGGTGAACTGCTGCTTGGTAGAGGTTTCGGGTGTCAGAGACGGCGAGTTGTAGGCGTTTCCATCGGGAAGACCATCATAATCGGTGAAATCAAGCAGGTCCAATGGGTCTACGACAGCACTGGGCTGGGAGCTCGACGGACTCGTCGATGTGGACTGGCTTGACGCCGACATTGTTGTCGTGTTTTTGTGTGGGTTGGATCGTGGTCGTTGAGCGAAAAGGCTCCGGGCCCGACTAACAGATGAAACGGTTTAACGATAGAGGGTTGAAGGTGAAGTACTGAGAGGTTGTGGTTGCAATCGGTATAGATGGAACGAACGTAGGGAATGGGAATGGTGGTGGTGGTGGTGGTGTGGTTGTTGATGGTTGTTGGAAGTTGCAGGTGTCGGAGAGGTGTTTCGTGCTTGGGAAAAAGAGTGACAGAAACCGGGCACAAACAGGCGACCAGAACGGGGATTTGGGGGTTATGGATGCCTGGGACTGCCTGGGACTGCCTGGGACTGCCTGGGACTGCCTGGGGAAAAAGGGCACTTGCCGTTCAAGGTGGGCAGGGTGGGCAGCACAGGGGCTTGGCACAACTTGACCCCCGTTCGGCAGCTCGACAGGGGTCTGGCAGCTTGGTCCAAGAAAAAGGACGCGTAAGCTCTTCAACACAGATGCCTCCTCGTCCAGCCAATAAGGGGCACCTGCGTGGGTAGCCAGCCCGCAACGACACCACAGTCCACTTGCACAGTCCTGCATCCTCGACTCCAGCAGAAGTCGGGATGATGGCACAATTCCTGGCCGCGGTACTTTCACTGACTGCACTACTTGCTCCACGGCACAAATAATGCGAGCTGTGCATGTACAATTATCACGTAGGTATTATGTATTGAATATTCCCATGCCTCGGAGTATGTGCCCGGCCAGCTGCTTATCCCCCCCTCTTCTCCAGCACATCCCCCCCCTGCGGCCTTCACGATGACGACGCCGGGCCAGCTTGGCTCTTGCCTATTAGGGCTGCATCATGAAGCCGTACACAGAATCGAGCGATAGCAGTCGCGAATCGTCCAACGCCGCGCTCGGCGGTGTGATGCGGATGACGATGGCGAGGACGACGAGCCGACGTATACTCGATGCAGGTTGCAGGCAGCAGTAAGCCAATTGGCGCTGGCTGTTACCCCCGACGAGGTAAAGGCCTCAAAGTGTTTCACGTCGTAAACAAACCTCCCCAACCTCAGAACGGGACAGGCCAGGACAACAACCGTCCGCCCGCCGCCTTTGAACCTTGTGTGCTGCGTTGTCCATCAGTCGTCGTTTGGGCGATAAAGTGCGATATCACCGCCGATTCTAGGCCCTAGCTGTTGGCCATTCAGACGTAGGATACGAACTGGATAGGCTAATATCGTGTTCCACCCGATTGCAGTTGCACTTGCTGGGTCCCAGATGTCATATTCGGACATTCCAAGCATGGCCGTCGCATGGTTTGTATGGAAAGAGGCACAGCTAGAGAGCAGCCAAAATACATAAAATCCTGCGGGCATATCTCACTGGCTATGTACCTAAGCAAGTGCTAGTTGCTGTGCGTGCAGCGCATTAATGCAGCACCACTTTAGTTACCGCTAGTGAAACCCGCTCGCATTTACGAGAAGGCTGGAAGGGATACACTGGCCACTGGCACTGGTAAGCTTGGTGCGGAAGCCGAGCGAGTGCGAGCGCTGGTTTGGCTTACCTCACCGGCTCCGGCTGCTCTGGAATTCTTCTGCCTGAAATTCTGTAGTTTGTTTGTCGTTGACAATGGTATAGTTCGGTTCGAACACGACGGCTCCTACGGGCTGGCAACCTGTCCTCTGTGCTCGCTTGCGAAAGCGAGATGCACAAGCGAGCCGGCTTCACAGGATGGGATCTGATAGGACAGGACAGCACCACAGTCAGAATGGCTCAAAGCACTGCCACCACACAATCTCAGGTGAAATTGCCCGATCCAAGGCCAATGAGGAGCGAGTTGTGCTGTTTGATTTGCTCCGGTCCACTTGGCGGATGGCTGAGCCAACGCCTGGCAACTTTCTTAATTTACAGACCACCACCGTACTGGTAGAGTAACGGCCAACCGACCTTTCGCTGACTGCCCTGAGTCCCTGAGTCCCTGACTGATGACTGTCCTGACTGTCCTGACTGTCCTGACTGTCCTGACTGGGCTGGCGATACCGTAGTAGGCGGTAGTAGATAGACTTTCTGGTGCCTGCTCCGTCGCATTGGGAGGCAGCCCAACCGCTCAACTCTAAAATTCGGGCCCGACAAACCGCCCCTTGTAAGCTGTGCGTTCCTGTCCTGTCATTGCTAGATTACTCCGACCAGACCGTCGATCGGACTGAAGGCATTGAGCAATAGATTTGCTGCACAGCCAGCCAGCGTCTTAGTCTGGTATGCTTGACAGATTGGAATCCTCGATGCATAAAATGTCGAACCCGTGCGTTGTGAGACATTTCCAACTTCGAAGCGACTCCACCGGTGAGTCGGCGCTTTTGAAACGCCGTGCCCACGCCGATCGCACCCGGGGCGCTCCGGATGTTCCGGTGGCCCAGTCTTTCATGTCGAATTTTCTCATTTTTCCTTGGTCACTCGAATATTCCAAGAATGTGAGCATTGGACAGGTCCGTATGTGGTCATGGCTCAGCCAGAGGACAGACTGCATTTTCGGATTTTCCGTAGCTTGCAACATCCTCATTTTGTCATTTTTTGTCTCTTTCGCTCTCCTTAAAGTTGACTTCGGCACCTGGTGGTTCATCCTAGAAGGCCCAGGCCAGCCAACCCATGCCGCCAATGCAGGCTTTATGCCAGGGGGATCTGCCACCATCCAAATATAGCGGGCGATCGCCCCCACGAGATCGTTTCACTCACATACACCGTGTTGGCATTTGGCCCGAATTTAATATGAAAACCACAACTTGACAACTGTAGTGAATTAATCCGGCGTTGCAGGTTTGCAACTGGAGTCGGGCCAGTTCCAAAGAGAGCCCAAGGAGCCAGGAGAGCCCAGGGAGCCAGGAGAGCCCAGGAACCAGGAGCGGGTGTCGGACATTCGAGAAGTCGAGACCAATCACTACCCAGACGAAGTTTCACCTGCGCCCCCAACGAGGGCGTGGCAGTTAACTGCCAAGCTGTCACTTCATTAACCTACAGATTACCGTAAGGCTGACTTTACGCAACTCCTTACTTTCCCAGCTGCTGTCTCAGCGACCGTCACTGAGCTGGCCGAAACCCTTCTGGCACTACGGCCGAGTTCACAGCCCTGTGAAGGGTCCAATTTCGGTGCCCGGAGCAGCGGAGATGGGGGAACCAAACCTCCATCCAATTTGCAGCTTGGAGGTCGATTTGTGATCTATCGTCATCTCTCAGCTGAGCAAGGGTCACAGTCTGCCCTCCTGTGGGTTCTTACGGAGGCTTGGTTCTGCGTGGGAAGCATAGACGACCCCCGATTCCTATATCCCGTAATAATACGAAGAGATGGACACAGTGTCTTGGACCGTGTTGGCACAGCTACTCTAGAACCTGTTTCCCTCCCGAGATTTCATCATCTGCCGGAGCCCTTTTTTAAGTGCCGGACCGTCGATCAGGAAAATTCCGTCACGCCTGCATGTGTGCATGTGGCTGTGCAGCTGTGGCAAATGCTGTGGCTCATGTAGGTAGTTTCGATCCAATCACTCAGCACGTCAGGAGTAAGGAGTTGCGTGCTACTCACCTCATTCTGAACGGGCCAAATCGGCACATTGATCACATTCCCACTCGTTGGATCTCCAGAATGTCTCGTGCTAGCCCGCTAGAAGTGCCCTCTTTTAGGAATACCGAAGCGGTATCTTGATCCCCATCCAAGTGTGAATTTGAGTCCTGAACTACTGGACCCCAAAGGCCCTCCGAAAAGGTTGGTCAAACTCAAAGGCCAGACAGCAAATAGCGTCTGGCATGATGTTTTCTCCCCCTGGGGCATCCGAATCAGTTCATATGCGTCCAGGTCATAAGATATGGCACGAACCTCGTTGCTTCACGTTGCACTTGACAATTTGAGCAACACATGAATGGTCTTACCTTCAGAGGTCGATGCCCCCAAGTGAGCATTCTCTTTGATTGCTGAGGAACGATTAGTGATCCGTGGTCATAACAGCATGGCGCATACATAAGTCTATCGTGGGCAAGGTGCTGCTTGCTACGGCCCATTTGTACCCGATGTGTTGGCAACAATATTATTGTGGGATATCCGATGTAGAGTGATGCTAACGAGCACGGCTCTCCAGGTCCACTGTGATGTGCAGTGCCAGAGGTGCATGTTTGAACACCTGCTCAGTGCTGCTTGGTGAGATATGTATGAAGCAATTCAGAGGATAAATCTGCCCACCTGTTTGTTTGCTTGACACACGCCGCCTACCGCTACAAGTCGAGGAACCCCCTCTCTCCTCCTTCCCCTCTCTTTCTCGTTCCTTCTCTCCGCTACGACCCACGATCCTCCCGATCAATCGCCCGTCACGTACGCACGGGCAGCTGCCGTACTACTACTACTACTGCGAATTGGCACAGGCACTGGCACGACGGTCAAGGTTCGCACGACGCACACCGGCCCGTCGGGTGACCGTACACAGTAATTCTCGCCGTTCCAGACCCGTGCGCAGTCTCCCCTCAGTTGGGAGTTGAGGCCAAGGAAAACGTCGCCGTCGTCGAGACAGTGGTCTTAGCTAAGCTTCCGGCACGAGTCACCGGCGGTCGCCTGGATCCATTGACCGCAACTTGGTGTGGAGGTCCCGCTGCCCAGAATGGCGCTGGCAGTGGGGATGGATGTGGGAGGCATGGTTCTGAATATCGCCGGCTATCCGGGCTTCGTTGGAGATGTCCCAAGATCGTTTATTCTTCTCTGGTTGCCCAACCGATGTTCTGGTGTTAACTATTGCTACAGGATAATATACTACATATCTAGACAGCTTGCAGATTGAGAAGTGGCTGGGTCTATATAAATTGGTGTGATGCATTCTGGAGCGTGACATTACACTTCTCGGCAGCCATTTGACCTTCAACAGTGCTGATACCACTGCAGCAGACTTGAAGGCTTGACTCAATGTGACCGGTGTTGCGGTCAACGTTACTTGTTACGATGACGGATGGCCTCTGACTGATCCTAAATTTAGTAGCATGACGCCAACAAACAAATATTACACATACACAGACAAAGACCAAAAACATACCAAGTCTGGCTCATGGGTCTGAGTTGATTCATATCGTTGACGTCCAATCCAGGCTGCAAATACCACGAGACAGTCCAGACTTCTAAAAGGATGAAATTGACGCTATCTGCCCGTGATCGATACAGGCAACGGCCAAATAAGGCGCCGGCTTCCACTCACATAACACCGGCATCAACGCAACTAAGTCTAGTCTCAATATACGATGGAGCCTACCTCATCCACTGCATGACATTGGAATCACCATGCACACCAATATGGTATTTGTTTCTGGCGCGGTAACTGCCTGCTTTGATGATGTATGTCTCCTGCCGACATATTGAAATCAACGGGGTTCGAGCATAATGTCGGTCGCAACCCACTGATTTATAATCAGTCTACCTATTGAGGAAGCGACATCATGGCCATGTATCGGAAGCTGAGAACTCAAAGGCGTCTTCGTCGCTGAGGTATCTGTCTTGGTTCTCAAGTCTATCAAATCAACAAGTTCAACCACAGACACCGTATTGCTCCAGTCTGTTGTTTGCCTTTCAAATCCATCCATCTACACAGCATCTGGCTTTTGTTTATAGCCCTAGCATCCAACGACATGTCCTTTGTCGTCTTGCCTACACTCATACCCGATATCCCTCATACGTACGATGTCTACTTCGCAGCGTTCAAGGATGAGAAGATCCTCGAGTACTACTATCCTGATGGCAAGCAATCCCCACAGCATCTAGAGTGGATGAACGAACACTGGGGCGTCGACCCCAACGAATACCAGCTCAAGTGCGTCGACCCAGCGACGGGACAAATCGTCGGCATGGCCAACTTCGATGTCTACTGGGACAACACCGGCACCGAGCCAGGCAAGAGATGGTCGAGACGCGACGAGGAAGCTACATGGCTCGAGGGCTTTGAGAAACAGCGGCTAGAGCTCATCTCGACAGCCCTCTCGAAGATGAGAGAAAAGATGGTTGGCAACCGCAGACACATTTGTAAGTGCTCTGAAGTTTCCATGCCCTTGACCAGACAGTTTATCTGACTCCGGTGTGAAGATTGCCGTACTATGGCAGTGGACCCGAAGTATCAACGAAAAGGAGCAGGAACCTTATTGCTAAACTGGGGCATCGATGTCGCTGAACGGCTCGGTGTGCCGATATATTTGGAGGCAACGATACCCGGACGTAATTAGTACAAGCGCTTCGGGTTTCAAATTCCCGAGTTTGTCATCCACAAGGCTGCTACCGTTAGAAGCGATAGGGATGATATAGTTCCCATCATGATGAAGATGCCCAAGAAGTACGAGGAGCTGTCCGTTGCCGAATGGAAGATGTTGGTAGATGCGGAAACAAATGCGGAACGAGACGCGGGACCAGAAGCGGGACCAGAAGCGAGACCAGAGGCGGGATCAGGTGCGAGATCAGATGCGGGATCAGATGCAGAATCCGATGCAGAATCTTGAAGGTCGAGTCAGTGCTATTGTTAACGGAGCTTGGAAGGGTTGATGAGTCTTATCTTTAAAAGGGGAAGGCGACTGCTCCCATCTACCAGGATGGACAAGAGCAGCCACCATACGTCTATCCAGAAGTAGAACTTCGAATAGTGAATCAAAAAATTGGGTGCGCAGCAACAGCATCAAGTCAATTCACAAAACCGGACAAGCACTCAGCTTTGACGCCAACTCAAGATGGGTCCCAGTGTTGTTTCATGCCAAGCTGCCGTGATCTGCTCAGATGCCATCAAGCCTCAACAAAACATCCATGTACTCTTCATCTAGCCAGCATCATCCCAAGCACGACCGAGGTGAGAATCGGGGTCCAGCAAGGTATTGGCGATGCCTGCCACTTCAAAGGAGCTCTCTCTGTTCAATGCATTGCCCAGGAAGACTAGTTTTTGATTCCTCTCCTTCGAACATGGAATGTCGCGTGGAGGGCAGTTCCGCATGGCCAAAAGACATCAGTAAAAGCCACGCTATCATCTCGACCTGAGCCCTTTCGGACACAGACGAGGCAGATCCGTTGAATATTCAAGTGAATAACAACGAAGGGTCTGGCGTCCATTTTGGCTGTAGGATAGAACCTACCACCCATGGTTAATGCGCCTGACCGAATCACACCGAAGTATCACGCCTGGGGGAAAATACCAGGACGAGGACCCAGGAGGCTCCTCTCTAGTCTCGAAGAGTGGACGCGGAAGCGAAAGCAGACCAGTTCGGGATTGGCCGAGGACTGGCAAGATTTGAGGTACTGACATGGGACACGAGGGTACCCGAAGCATACCAGGACGGCAGGTGGTCAGAACAAGGTGAAACTTCTGTTGTAGCTACGTATCTATCGCTTGCACAGGATCTACAGGAGTCTGTGCGATGCCGGCGATGAAAGACACGAGGTCCGTACATGAAGTTTCGATGTTTCTGACTGTATGTAGCCAAGCCTGTGCTCTCCCTCGCATCCCACCCTGGAAAGCGAATTCCAGGTTTCTACAGTCCTGGATCTAAAGCACATCGCATACGTCTTCCCCTTGACATCGAGCGGAGCCATCACCGAGACGATTCGCATTGGTCAGAGTACGACTTCCAGTGGCAAAGCGCCGACGAGCGACCCCAGACCAGGAGTTCTTACCGATTCGACTCATGGCGCCTGCCCTCACCCGCCTCTAGGAGGCGTCTGGAATGTCCCATCGCCCTTCGGCCGACGGCAGATCCGCTTGAAAATGCCCTGCTTTGCAGCAGGGCATGACATCGCGAGAACTGACCGCCCGCGTAGAAGGCGAATTCTGGACGGACTGTGGAGCGCAAGACTCGAACCAAGTATGTGCTTAGGGTTAAGTTCCGAAACCGCGTTCCCAGTAGCCGGCCTTGTGGTCGCCCAGAGCCTGCTGGGCTCCCTGCTCCCAACGCAACAGATCCTCACGCGGCTAGCACATTAGGCCCGCTACGACCCCGAGCTGCGACGTGTTGCGCGGAGACTCAAGAACCGACCGTGGGGTCCGTAGACATTCCTTGCGGAAAACGGGAGTCGGAGGACTGTGGGGTAGGCGGTTGTGCAAGTTGTGTGATGCCCGTCGCAGGACGGCGGCGAGAGAGCTTTCCTTTGGGTGAAACGAAGCAGAAGCCGTGAGACGATACTCTTCCTATCTCGATTGGATATCTCAGCAACGGTCCTGTTTCAGATACTGACCCAAGAGTTGTTGATGTCTGCCGGTGATATGACGGAGTATGGAGAAGAAGAAGAGGAAGCGAAGTGCAAGACGCGCTCCAGGTCGCGTCTAATAATATTGGGAGTGCTTGGCATAGCAACGCCCATCTAAGTAAAGTGGGGGCCACTGCTGGGGGCTCGGGGCTCACTTTTAGGCCACTGAACTGCAGTGTCGTTAGCAGCTCGACGTCATATCAGATCAGGGAAACACTCCAAACATGGACTCCATGGCTTCACCAGCGCTGCTCTGAATACCTTAGGTTAAATACTTTTATCTAACATTAGATATCTAATGTTGAAATGCTGGATGGGACGTACATCGGGGTATTACCAATTTGTAGCTGGTCTGTCGCCAGCTGTCCGATTAGCAGTGCGTAGAAGCTATTAGAAGCTATCAAATCCCATTGCCAATTCTCCTACTTCTACCCTGTAAACGCTCATTCTTAGGCGGACTCCACCAGCACTATCAATTCCATTGCACAACCACGCTTGAGAGAGCTTCACGATAATTCGAGTGTGTGGCTGACGTACAAATCAGGCAATTATTCCTATTGCTTAGCTCTCCACCAGCGTGCTCGCCTCTGAAGATTGATCATGGAAAACAAGCCCGAGACCAAAGGTTCGCTCATCTCGTCGATAGAGAGCGTCGGAAGAAAAGCCTTCAACCCTGAAGGCGATGATGGCGCCCGATCCGAAGGGCAACGTGAGCTTAGCCGACTCATCTCAAGGTAGGCGGTAGCGAGCCAAATCTGTTATTATAAGGGCATTCTTCTGAACGTCCCAAAGAACAGGAACGTCCTCTCTGATAGCGGCTTTGAACGCCCTGATCAAGCCCGATCGAGTACCCAGATGGCTGAGGTTGCATCTAATGGATCTATTGACCCTGATGCCCCAGCGGCAGGACGGCGTAAGAGCAACCATAGAGTTCGTCTTCGCTTCTCACCCATCGAGCACCGTGAAGACTTCTGAAGCGGCTGCGCCCCAGAAGCAAGGAGCAAACATCACACTCGAAGCTTTGAAGATGGCGACGGGCCTCCTCGCCGTCCCTCCTGCTAGTGTTGAAGCCGAGAAATGGTTCTCTGGCATCGCGCCTCAGCTTCTCGACCTGTTAGACGGTAAAGAAGACGCCGATCTCGTCAAAGCCGCAGCCTACATCATTGGATATGGCATTCTTGGCAGGAAGCAGTTTGGTGCACCAGGTTCTCCCGGGTGGAGGGTGTTTGCCGAACCCATGGTGGCCGTCATCAACCCGTCCTTATCCACCCCGAAACCCGCATCCAAGACTTTGGTTTTCAGTGCAGGTCCTGATGCGGTGGTGGATCTCCAGAAAGAGACGGCCATTGTCCAGCCAGACGAGCTTGCGCTGGCATTGCGACGCTTGAAAGCACTGCTAAACGCCCATCCGAATCCAGGGCTGACGGGCAGGCTCCTTGCCCCTTTACTCCTCCCTTTGTGGACTTTGTCTTCATGGGCTGAGCCTGACGAAGCATGCTTGGAACAATTTGTCAAGCCCGCGAAGACATTGCTCCAGACCTACCTGAAGATTTCGGGGTTCTCAGAGAAGTATTTGTTAATGGTTAACAACCTACTATTCAATGGTAGAGACTTCTCGGATGATGCGCATTGGAAATATGAGAGTTCTGGAAAATCAGGTGTCATGGTCAAACGCCATCGTGGCAAGACTGCAGCTCTGGTACCGGAACTGAATTGGAGCATATTGGAAACCAAATCGAAGGCATTCGCAGAGCTACTTCAAGCCACGGCATCAGAATCAGACACCTCGAAACTTTTCCTGCAGCTGTTTGAATATTCATTCAAGCATCAGAAAAGGAGCGATGGAATCACCGTTATGGCGGAACCGGATGTCGACGAAGACCCAACATTACGGCTTGTGCAATCCAAAGTCTTACAGACTATGCTCGATAAGATTCCAGACAGACTGATTGCCGACTCTAAGGGAATGCTTGAGTTATCAGAGCGCATCTTGGCCGAATTCTGCGTCTCCCCAGACAATATTGACAGCGCGTCTGTGGCGCTGAGTCTTGTCAACATCGTCATCACAGCACCAAGTTTCCAGAAGACAGAAGCCGATGGCAAGCTCCTCGCCAGTATCGAGACTTCGCTAGACAAGATCACCAAAGAGAACCACCCGGACATCTCACGAACTGCGCGCAACCTCTCTCTCGTCCTGAGGTACAGAGATGAAGTGGATGACCCGTCAGAACGTCCAACGGCGCCTACGGACCGGCAGGTTGAAGATCGCAAAACGTACAACTTGGCCTTGTCTTACATCACTCAAGCCGATTCCCCCGCCGGTGCGCTCTGAAGGCTTGAATCTTATTTCCGGCCTGGTTCGGAACAGTAGTAGCATCCTTGACATCCAGGGCGTTGTGGTTCTGCTCTCTTCCTTGCTGGCCGAGGAGGAAGACTATATCAACCTTCGGGTAATGAAGATGTTTGTTCAGCTCGCCGAGAAACATCCAAAGTCCGTCGTCAAAGAGCTGTTGGAGCGCTACGTGGATGCCAACGAGGAAGCGAACGTCGACACACGGCTGCGGTTTGGCGAGGCAATCCTACAAGTCGTCCAACGGCTCGGGGACACCTTCTCGGGCGAAATAGCGTCGCAGGTAGCCGAGAGTCTGCTCTCCATAGCCGGTCGCCGGGGCCACCGGCCCAAGACGGAGGAGAAACAGGCACGGGAAGAACGGCTGCGCGCGCGGCAGAACCGAGCCGCCAAGACCGCCTGGGGCGGCCAAGTGCCCGACCTCAGCGAGGACGCCGCAGCAGAACAAGATCGGACCGAGGAGGAAAAGAAGCGAGACGAGATCCTGGCCCAGATCCTGCAGGGCTGGGAGAGCAAGCGCGGCAGCGAGGACGTGCGCGTGCGCAGCTCCGCGCTTTCCATCTTCCTCGTAAGCCTCGAGACCAATATCGCCGGCGTCGGCGCGACGCTCGTCGAGGGTTCGGTCGACCTGTGCGTCAACATCCTTACCATAGAGCCCGAGATGGAGAAGGCCATCCTCCGGCGCGCGGCCATCGTGCTGATCCTGACATTCGTCAAGGCCCTGGCCGACGCCCGCGAGAACCGCCGGCGTCTGGGCTTCGGGCTGACGGACGCCAGCCGCGAGCACATTGTGCAGATCCTCGAGTACATCGCGCAGACGGACAATGACGGGCTCGTGCAACAGCATGCCCAGGATGTGGTCGAAAGCCTGCGGAACTGGCAGGTCACGGCCATGCTCCCCGATTCTCAGCAGGACGCGGGGCCAGCCTTCACAAGGATTGCTGGACTCGAGGTGAACCTGCCGAAACTAGAAGATCCAGGAGCTCAGCGGCCGAAGCCGTTGATAGAGGAAATTGAGTAGATATGTGCGTATAGTAGTCACCAAACGTAAGAAATTGGTTGTGAGTTTAAAGCAGACCCGGATAAGCCCGTCTTCGCAAAACGCGTACATTACTATGATGATCACTTGTTGTTTTATGCTGGACTGTTGTAGTAAAGGTGGAAATTCAAATAGAGGCCAGTCACTGCAATCATGGCGCAGGGTATCATCAACTTAGCCCCCTAGCATACAGAACCTTAGTCCTCCCTGGTCCATATAATCACATTTCATACCCTCATTAGTCCAAGTCCATAGGCGCATCGCCACCGTCCTCACCCGAGTCATCAGCCCCATCCATTCCACCGAAGTTTACTCTCCTCGTCGGGCCGCCACTTGTGCTCGTGCTGGCGCTCGCCGGTGCCACCGTCGCAGAAGAAGCGGCCTTAACCCCGCCTTCCTTTCCGGACCCCGTATCTTGCTGAGCAAAGCTCTTAGCCTTCTCGCTCACCCAGCCCGTTATCTTGTCGTTCCTCCGCTTCTGGTAGACGATCGAGTACCAGTCAGCAGCATGCATGGCGTTCCTAGCAACATTCAAAATACTGGTGACGGCGGCCTCGCGCGGCGTGTCGCGTTGGTCCACGGGCAGCGCCGAGACCTCGCGATACGAAAAGTTCCTGGGGACCTCGAAGCGGGAAGCCGCGGCGGCAGGGTCTGCGGCGCTCGCTGCTGCTGCTGAGCCGGCGACGTTATTATTCTTGATACTATTGTTGTTATCATTATTGCTCCGGTCATAAGAAGATCGGCGGAAGGCCGGAATATTATTGGGATTGGAATGGCGTCCCAGGTGCTGCAGGTCCGGAGGCACCGTCGCCATGTTCCGGAGCAGCGCGGCCTCGTCACCGGCGCTGGGGGCGAGGCGCTTGGAGCGCGGCAGCGGCTGGCCAGCGGCCAGCATCCGGGCCTCGTCCTGCGCCGTCTCCTGCTGGATGCGCCGCGCCTCGCGCCCGACCATCCAGGCGTGGTTGGAGCGCACGGCGGCCGCGTGCGCGTCGAGGTCCGCCAGCAGGTTGTTGAGCCGCTGGTACGCGGGTACCTCCTTCTCCTGCTCTTGCGGCTGGGTGTAGTCGAACTTGGCGGGGACGAACATGGCGGGCGCCCAGCACGTCATCTGCGGGATGGCAGTGTGGCTGCTGGTGGTGGCGGTGTTTGGATCGCTACTGGTGCTGCCGCTGTTGCTCCCCGCAGCATTGCGTTTGCCGTTGGCGTGGGCCGTCGTCTTGTGGGCGTGGTCCTCATCGTCGTCCTCATCGTCCGAGTCATCTTTGCTCCGGGCCGGAGCGGGCGGAGAGCCGTCGCGGATGGGCATGGTGAGTGGATGGGCCTGTCACACCGCGGAGACAGACAGGATGATGGGATTTGTCCAAGCGGGACGATCGGACTAGTGGCCGTTCCACCCTTCAGCTCCAGCCGGGTGCTGATCCGAATGGTGGTAATTCGGATTTCGAAGGCCTGTATTTCCTGGGAAACCCAAAAGGTGGAGTCCCTCCTCCGTACTCAATCTGATCAGAAGTGTTGACGGGTTGACCAGGAAATCTGTGGCACCGAGCACGCTCACTTCGTGCCACACGATCCGTCCGATCTACGAGACTGTCCCTGATAGATCTTGGCGAGTGTCGCCAGTAACGGGCCTTTCCACCAAGCAATTCAGATATCACTCAATTGTCCCAGTAGGGCATCAATCCCAACAGTTGCCCTCCGAGAATGCTGGGTTGAGTTGAGCAGACTTGTAAGTCGCGGCTGTTTACAACATTGAAGGAGAAGGAGAAGGAGAGAGAACGCACCCCACCTGCCAACGAGCCCACTTAGGTAATCAGGGTCGTAGACATCACTACCAAGCCAAGCTGGCTTCACTTCTGTATTATCTTTGTTTGTAGAACTATCGACTTCTGGTGTTTTCTTCGTGGAATACTCCAGATACCCTGAATGCACATTGAAATATTGCCAGAAAATAAGGGGCAACATCAGACTTGACCTGCTGCGGCCTCCCAGTATCATATTTTTATCCACGTCGGAGGCTTGAAGCTCGTCGAATCCAGCTTAATAGGGTATCTGAAAGTTGTATTATATATACCTAGGAATATCTAGAAATATGTACTTATAATTTATGTATGTATGTATGTCATGCATTTTCGTAAAAAGAGAAAGTCGTCGTAATACGTACACGTACTGTACAGCCATGGCATCTCAGCAACCCTTTCCACGTCTTGAGCCGAGGGAACCCAAGAAGTCCGAGATCGTCTAACCATGCAGGCCACCACCGTGGCTATGTTTTGGCGTTTGATCAGGCGTCATCCAGTATTATCGCTCACCCTTCCATGCTGGTGTGGAGGTCCCAAAGGGTGAAATGAGGCCCTGACAGTTGATGACCACCAATGCTGAAGACACCTGCCAGTCCTGGAGTAACTGCATTATCACCTCAAGCCAACCCATGTCGCCCCAATCTGGCCTTTCACCTTGATGGCAACACGTTTCTCGCGTATTCGCGAGCCAGCTTGAGAGCGGACCGCACCAAGTCCTCCAATCTCCGATCTTTCCGCCTCCGCATCCAAAGCAGCACGATACACAGTATCACGCTGTCGGCAATGATGTGCTTGAGGATGAGCCACCCCAGCCAGCTTACCCGGGCCTTGAAGGTCTTTTCTTTCTTTGCCCGCCACTCTCTCCCAGCTGTTATCTGTTCGCGCAAGGCCGCGACTTCGGCCGAGAGGCGCACCAAGGCTCTTTCCACTTTCCGCGACCACTTGTCGCCCTTCTTGACGTACTCGCCGTCACCCTGGCCGTCGCCTTCTTCGTCCTCTTTGTGTTGTTCCCGGTACTCCTGTTCCGCGGCATCGTCCTCGCTCATCGGGCTCAGCACCTTCATCGGCCCCTCTGTCCCGGTCGTCGGTTGGGCAAACGTTCGTGGTTCGGTCGATGTATTGCCTTTGGGTGAAGAGTCAGACGTGGACGAGCTGTTGTTCTTGATCTGGCTCCACACGAATTCGAGTTCCGACACTAGTTCTCTGGCATCTCTGTTCCTTTTGTCAGTCAACTGTTGAAACCACCCAACCTTCTTCAGACAGTTCATGATGCTTTTTTTTGTGGAAGCGGCATAACTCACGGTGTCGTGGCATATCGGTGCATGGTTTCGATAAGTGTTTCGATGTACCTCCTCTTGGCCTCGGTCCGGGTTATTCCTCGTTGCGCATTCCATGCATCCCATTTGTCCTTCTCGCGCTGCAGTTCGTCGCTGTTCACACCACTTCCGAGGCTTGCTGCGGACGGCCTCTCCATCACACCGTCTACATCCCCCTCCATCGCCTGTTTATAGAGTCCATAGAGCCGAAGTCGGTCGCTCGCAGGCGGCCGCGACGCGCCGGTTTTGGGGACTCGCTTCACGGTGTTGAGCGCATGAACGAAGACTCGGTCTAGATTGATCACGGACATTGTTAGTTCATGCTTGGAGTCTATGGGCCCCAGACTGTGGGCTGGTTGGTTCTTGAATAGATACAACGGGAAACTCGTTTGACGGCACGGAGCCATGCATGCAGGATCTGCTATTGAAAGCGACGCGTAGAGCTACTTACCAACTGAGTCGGCCATCGAGACTCGATTGTCGCCCCAACACGCGTTGAGGAGCGAGAGCATGTAGTGGCATGTAGTAACGAAGTTGGGCTTCGCGGCTTTCTTATCGCGACCTAAAGGGCTCGGTGGAGCCGAGGATGCGAGCAAGTTGTACGACGGACCACCCCCGGAAACGAGTTGCGACAGGGTCTTCCTCGACCTTATTAAGTGAAAGCAAAAGTGAAAAGTAGGGGGCAAGTACCAACAGCGGGCAGCAGCGGCAACGTTACGCGGGCTCAGGCACCGACAGCTCAAAATCGATAGTCGCCCGTCGTACAGCACGGCACAAACCAAACAGGTACGATCAAGACAGGCCGAAGCAAACAGAGTCACTCAAGATCAGTTTTGTGCAACTCCCAGGAGAAGTAAGAGTCTGATGGGGAAAGTGTAAGCGTGATGTATGTATGTATGTCCCGTCTTCAATATTCAACTTAGGCTCATGTTGGTTTGGTAACTTTGGCAAGGTACATATGATCCAAGCGTCGAATGTTATCATCAATCAATTAGGTACCAGAATCCGGGGTATGTATGGCCTAAGGAGGTGGTCGTAGCACAACAAGTACCTTTTACCTAGAGCCACTGCACTTACAGCGACTGCAAATTTCCAATGCCTCGGCGCGAAAGCACGCTTGGCAGGGCTACCCGTGGCCCCCAGCATCTGCGTCACTTCACAGGGCTAATACTACAGATTCGAGAACCCCCTTGTCGCGGGGCTTCCTGACTGATCCCGAGGTACACGTGAAAGCAGAGACAGTCATGTCTTGCGATTGCGATAACCTGCCGTGTTGTACATAATGCCCCCAACCTCGGGTTGGAGCTTGGGTTTGATTTGCAAGTGGCATCAAATACGCGCATCCTGTATCTGAGGTATAGGACTAGGTAAAAACAAACATGCATCAACAGAGAACCAACTGGACCGACCCACCCGCATTACACATATCAAGACTTCATCTACCCAACTCGATGTTCACGGGCTTCACAGGCATCATGGTCTATTGTTGAAGTGGCACCAGCTGTTCCTGCACTTTCATGGTTGCCCAAATTCAAGTAACTGGCCACTGGTTATCCCTGGGTATGGTAGAACCGTTAATTCACTAGTTGAGAATAACCAGCTTGGGTTACGCCATTGGCTGTACGACGTTCCCGGTCAATGTTTAACTTCCCTTACCAAGTACAATTTTCCAGAGGTAACAGAGTTAAACTATGAGGTCCCATCCAGGGGTAGTACTGTAGGACGATTGGTTCACGAGCTGGGAATAGCCAGCTTATCAGGCCACGTTGGCTGGTCGAAAGTGCAGATATTCGAATACTTGAGCTGTCTTGTCCGTATATTCTCATAGGTATATTAGCAACATTATTAGTCGCACTGCAACTGAGCCTTCATAGTATCCTCCAACTCCTTCTTCTTCTGCTCATACTTTTTCATAAGCTTTTTGTTATCCAACGCATTCTGGGCCGCTTTGGCTCCGGCCTCTGTTTTGGATAGAGCAGTGCCGGTGCCAAGCTGTACTTTGCTTTCACCCCAAGCATCTACATAGGCACCTACCGTGAACTTCGGCTGTTTTGATTTCTTGTCCACGGACTGATACTCATCCAGGTAATAGATCCTGACTCCTTTAGTACCGATTCTCTGAGTTAACCTAGTCTTGGGATGGGCATCCTGAGAGGCGGCGGATGCAGAGGTTGATGGAGTGTCGCAAGAAGCTGCGTCTGCACCCGCTTGTTGAGAACGTTGACGGGCGTTGTATTCGGTTTTGATCTCCTTCGCAAACTCCTTGCTCCAGAGTGCTTTCATCCATGACGAGGCGCGTGCTAGGCCGGACTGGGGATCGCCCAAGATGACAGCGGCAACGTAGGCCTCGAATATGTCCCCAAGTACCTTTCTGTGTGTCTTCGCCTTGGCGCCCTGACCATTGATGTTGCTTCCGAAGTCGAATTCCGGGGAAATATGATACGTTTGTCCAGCTCATAAGCTTTGGTGTACTTGGAAAGCGTCTCATTCTTGACCAAGGACTCACGATACTGAGAGCATCTCCCTGCCGGTAGATTGGGGAATGTCTGATAGATGAGATTTGTTGCGAACATCTCAAGGTAGGCGTCACCAACCCACTCGAGCCTCTCATAGCTCATGTCCCCAGGCTTTGAAACCATTCCGGAATGGGTGAAAGTTGCTTTGTCCAAGACAGGATCATTGATTGAAGGCAGAGGGGGGTTATTTGAGCATATGTCACTTGGCGTCCATGCGGTAAGGCCAGTAGGTGTAGGGGAGTGTCATACATGGTCCATCCAGATCCAGTTTTGGGGCTTTGTTAGAGGGTGATGATGACGACGATCCAGCGAAGTACGTCACAGCAGGGAGTAGATCTCTGCTGATGTTGGAGATGGCCTCAGTACTACTGCTGTTCTGCTTCCCTGAAGCAAGATCTGCCTTCAAAGCGCATGCGGCTTTCAAGAGACTCTCCGCATTGTGTATGATTGCCGAGATGGCATCGTTGGCGTTGACATTTGTCGAAAACTCCGAAAACTGCCGTTTAGACATCGCGAATAGTGAAGCGGTCTGGGCGCATCAACGATTGGGCAAACGGGATGAGTTTGTGTAGTCGATAGAGGCGCCAAGTCAGGAACGGCAGAAATGATTCCAACTGAGCTGCGTACCTTATTTTTGACGCACGAGCCAACGGTGGAACAGACAACACCAAAAGACAGCAAGCAAAGTACGGAATAATCCAGACAAGTCCAACAGCCGGGAAGAAACATCTTCTTATTTAAATGCACTGTTCCGCTCATTGTATCCAGAATGCTCTGTGTCCTTTTAACAGACGTCGCTTTTCATGATTACTACCTACATTCCTGTAGGCGCTGTGGCCAGTATCAGCCGTGCGGAATAATCGTACTGGCACAACTGTCCATATCTTAAATGGAAGTAGCCATTGGTCAGCCACTGGCTTCGTGCATGTATCAATCCCGTATTCCTGCATGGCCAACTTGCAGACCAACTGGGTAGGTACTGATTGATACCTACTTTGAAGGCGTTTTCTGCTTGCTTGAGGTTGAGTTTGACAGTGTGTGTATGTTGGTAGTCAAGAATTAAGCCAATCAAATGTTCGGTGATGCGGGTCCTCTTTTATCGATTGGTTCGCCGGCGCAGCCTGAGCCTCAAGGTACATTGACTTTTAGTTCGCGACAACCTGACAGCATCTTCAGACTACACTGATCCAGGCTCTGGACAAAATGGCAGTGCCGCGAGCGAGGTTGCTGAGCCTCATGAAGGTCCGTATTCCGGCTACTGCCCAATTGGCCAAGGCACCAGCACTAATCAATCGCAGGCGCAATGCGAAATCTTCTCGACGACGTACAACCCCGATGGCATTCGCATGGGCAACAAAATCCTGCGACAGCGATTACGAGGACCTTCGCTGGCCAAGTACTACCCGCCGAAGGGCCCGAGTCTGAACGAGCTTCTCAAGGACTTCAAGCATCTCGAGTTGGAGGGTGTGAATGAGGAATTTGAGGACTGGCAAGAACATATCGCAGGGTTCGTATCTACCAGGGCAACAATGGGGTTTTAGGCACCAGGCTAATTGGACCTACAGCGTGCGTCAACGAGGAAAGCAGCCGCCGAAGAAGAAGAGAACTCCGCCAGCTGGTAAGCTACAACAACATCCAGGCGTACACCAGCAATGCTAACTCCTATTAGCCCCCGAGAAAGGAAAGAAATGAGCGATTCCACGCAACGACAACGACCTGTAATATATGTACAACAGTCTAGGCATATGGCAGCATTGCGTGCGTCATCATACATCACGCAATATAGAGATGTTCCCTCAGGCATCCGAACAGGGGCGGCCAAGGCTGGTTTCGGCCAGGCTCTACGAATGCCAGCTCGTACAGGCTCTGATCCAATTGTTGGGAATGGCCGGGGCACTATATATCAAATCTGTACAATTCGGACTTATACGTGTGCTACAAAGATGCATGTCTCGATATGGCAGACGTGCATGGTATGTTGACGGTTCGGTGCAGACAGTGTACCCCTTGATAGTTAAATCTAGTAAAATATGCTAACGTGCTGATCGCCTCCATTTTCACAAAATCATCTGGGAACTGTCCCTTCATTGGAAGACTTGCGGCTGTTTTGGTCTTGCTACATGCAGTTTGGTGTGGTGAAGAAGGGCCATTTTGGCAAGCCCGGCACCAATGCTAATGTTATTGCTGGGAGGCAAAGCCCTTTCTCTGATTGGGACATCGTCCTACTCTGCCTATTGTCTACCAGCCGGCTTCTGAGAAACGAGCTTCAAAGTGAAAGCGATTGTGGAAGGATACCATGTCTGTGCCACAGTCGCACCTGACAGGAACCGTTTCGTGTGTGCATACGAGGGCCTCCACGGACATCAAGTGTTGATATAGCAAGGCAAGGGAGCAGCCATTGATTAGTACGCTAAGCTTACAAGAGGTAAGATACGCATGATAGGCATGCATCATGCACGAATCACTTGCAATATGGAGTCATATTGCGGTTGTCGATGCAAGTGATTCTCAATTTGTCCCGGCTGGGCCTGGTTATCGAGGTGTGCTCTTCCCCTGACACACAAATACTATAATCCAGCCAGTTGGCTTGGCACCTACTTAGAGTATCCGTGACTTCCATGGGGTGCAGACAAAGATGCAAGCATATTCTGAGGATGCTCACTGCTGAATATGTCGCCAACTGGGAGTTTTTCTGAAAGAAACCTCCATACATGAATGCTCGAGGTTGTTAGTTGGGCCCAGGTTCAGATAAACCCTGAACCTGTGCGTTTTGAGAAGAGACATACAGCAGAAGCTTGAATATTGCCTGGCGGTTATCCCACAAGATACCTCGCACCTGTCAACCGTTCACTGTTCGACCTTTTGTCAACCACCTCCCAGGAGACACACGATAAAGCAGGAACGGCCCTGAAGAGCTCTTACCTCTCTACCTCCTAGGTAACTTGTACGCAGCTGTCCCAGCAAGTACGGGTACCTACCCTCAAGTTTTGCACCTCTCCGCTCTTTTGCCAACTGCCCACTTGCAGCTGTACTCAAAATAATTCTCGTCACTTCTGCATCTCCTTCTCACCTTCGTCCCATCTTCCACCTCACCTCATCTCCGGTCACGGTACCGAGTTGCCTCCCCAGACCCGAGACTCCCCTCTCTTCTTCTTCCCTCTCTCTCATCATACTTGATCTATCCTGCTTGCTATTCAAGGCATATCTGCCATCTCGCAATTTTGTTTTGAGAACTTAGGTCATCAAACGTGCAGAAAATCCCACATCCAGTCCAACAACCCGCAGACCCATCTTCGAGATGGCTGGCAACGCTTCCACTGGCTCACCTGTCGTCCGTCGACCACTCGCATCCAAGAGTGTGACCATGGAGGACAACATCATGCATGTCAATGCCGATTCGGCTGTTGCAGAGGTAAGCAGGTTTGATTATTTCCCCCAATCCCTTCCTCAATCCCATTCCATTCACATATCTGGCCAAGTATCCATGCAGGCAGCTGTGGTTTTTGCATCCTCCGCCATTCCTGAGTAACCAGTCCTCTCCCACCCCTCAACACTACCTACAATCAGTGCCTCATTCCCAAGCATCCAGCGGTACACCGGATGATCGAGTAGGATTGACATTCTACGACTCAGGATCAGACTATGGCAAAGCCGTCCCTCAAGAAGTCATTGACAACCATCTCCACGGCTTCTCTGGTCAATCAGAGCTGTCCTAAGGTACGTTGTTTATGTTCGAGGATATTTGATGTCTCGTCTCCTACCTTGCTGTCACATACTCTCTACTCCAATAACAGAATGCTAACTAGTTGAAGAAGATGAAGCTGAACCACGATGCACTTGGTCCTTCGGACACTTCTGGCACTCCCGACTCGACTCCTATGGATAGACTCCTTGCTGATCTCACGGAGCAATCTGCCAAACTGCAGAAGCAAGGAGAAGCGTACAAGTTCGCGGCCCATGGTGCCTCCTACTTGAACCCAGGCCATCACCATCTTACCAGCCACTCGATGCCAGACACACCAGCCACGGAGGAGTTCAACACGACTGCCCCATCGACTCGACCAACCAGTGCCGCCACAAACGGTGGCCAGTCTAGCGATGATGAGGTGAACCGTTTGAAGAAGGCTTTGGCTGATGCACAGAATGAGATCAACAACCTCAAGGGCCAGCCCGTGAAGCCAGAGTTCGGCTCTAGCCCGCCGATCCCAGGAGGTGACTATGCTGCTGACCAGGAAGTCTCGGGCGGCCCTGCCATTGGTGGTCCCAGTGTCATTCTTCCCTCTCAGCAGAATCGAGAACAGGCTAACAACTGGAACGGTTTCGATGACTCTCGTTCAGACATCAGCGAGGCTTATTCGGCAAATGGCTTCAATCGAGCACGTGCTATCTGGGGCAATGGCTCCCGGCCCGGTCCAAACATCGTTCAGAACCAGAGCGGCTACCCTGGCAATGAGATGCCTCAGAACGGAGCTTGGGGACCCCGCAATGCCCATCAAGGCTTCATGGAACCCCCTGTCAACTACAACGGACCGTCCGGCGATATGTATCGTAGCGATCGCCTCACCCCAGAGTACAACGACCTGACTGTCCGAGCACCAGGAGGCCGACGAGGTGGCCGTAGCCACGATAGCCGTTTTGGTACACCATCCTTCGGCAGCCAGACTGGTTACGGCAACGGCTACAACAGCTATGGACAGATGCCCTTCGATTCAGGCGCTGGGAACATGCCCGGTTCTGGCCAATACCCGATGGGCATGGGTCCATATGCCAACCAGCAGCAAGCTCCCGTCGGCACTCCCCTGTCTCCCTTGGCCACCGAGTTTACTTCATCTTCATCTGGGGTCCTTGGAAAACTGAGGTATGTATTTATGGTCCCAGCTTCTTTCTATTGCTGAGGAATCGGTACTGAGATGTGATATTTAGCAGTCTGTGGCAACGGAAGCACCAACCTATCTGCCTACGACCGAACCTTTGAACTACCGCCGCCTTCTGGACCGTAACGTCAACTGTAACTGGAAGTACATTGTCGACAAGATTGTCTGCAACAATGATCAGCAGGCCTCCATCTTCCTCCAGCAGAAGCTCAAGGTGGGCACTCCGGATCAGAAGTACGAGATTGTCGATGCAATCATTCTCCAGGCCCACGCTTTAATGGTCAACCGCTTCGGCAACTTCCTCGTGCAGCGTTGCTTTGAGCACGGTACCCCGGAGCAGGTCATCAAGATTGCCGAGGCCATTCGCGGTCATACCTTGAACCTTTCTATGGATCCTTTTGGATGCCATGTTATCCAGAAGGCGTTCGATTCCGTGCCTGAGGACTACAAGTGCCATATGGTTGGCGAACTCCTGCGCGACATCCCCAAGACCGTCATTCACCGCTACGCTTGCCATGTTTGGCAGAAGCTGTTTGAACTGCGATGGACAGAGTCCCCCCTCAGATCATGAAGTATGTCAACGATGCCTTGGAGGGTATGTGGCATGACGTCGCCCTTGGTGAGACTGGCAGCTTGGTCGTCCAGAACATCTTCGAGAATTGTCTCGAGGAGGACAAGGTATGTAAAATCCTACAGACGAAGCTACCCATAAGGATTGCGGCTGATTATATGGTAGCGACCTTGCATTGAGGAGGTGCTTCAGAACATAGACATTGTTGCCCATGGACAGTTCGGAAACTGGTGCATTCAGCATATTTGCGAACATGGTGCACCTGCCGACCGCAGCCGCGCTATTGACCATGTCATCCGTTTCGCAGCCGAGTACAGCATGGATCAGTACGCATCCAAGGTCGTTGAGAAGTGCTTGAAGATTGGTGGTCCCGAGTTTCTTGCTCGCTATCTTGACCGCGTTTGCGAGGGTCGCGTGGACCGGCCTCGAATCCCGCTGATTGACATTGCCAGCGACCAGTATGGCAATTATCTAATCCAGTACATCCTCACCAATGCCAGTCCCCAGCATCGGGAGATCGTTGCTGCTCATATTCGCAAGCATATGGTGTCTCTTCGAGGTTCCAAGTTCGGCTCTCGAGTTGGGATGCTTTGTACCAACCCAGCCGTGGCCACCCGTCCCGGCCCTTGCGTCAGCACCAACTTGGGCCGGATGCCTCAGAATGCCAGATGGAGTCGTTCATACCAGTGATGGAGCGGCTCATCTGGGTATACGTTCGCAAATATCAAGCTACCCCCTTTTTTTCCTTCAGTAAGTCACCCAGCCGCTCACTCTCTAACATCTTGGTCTGGTCCCTATAAACAGAATCTAACATGATCAGCTAGCAGTGATACGTGATCTCGACGGTCACAGGAAGTGGCCGGATTAAGATTGTATCGATACCTCGCCGACGATGACGTTTCATTCTGCATTGCATCCTCTCATCTCGATTCTTTTCGACTTCTCCAAAAGCAACTAGACATCTCACATCGGTTCAGCCTTGGGACCACGGACATCTGAGCATTTTGAGGAAATCTTTTACTGAATCATACGTCTATGACATCCTACACCGCGGCGGGCTACTGCCTGGTCGATGGTGCCTTGGACATATCATCCTTACGGTTTTTGCGATACGAAGTCGAGCATCTGGGCGTCCATCGATCATTCCTCGCCTAGTCTCAACCCCAGACCACCACTTGGATGAGCGGTGGACGAACCGATACTTCCACCGTTGATGATTCATTTCCCCCGTCATTTTTCTCGTCCATCTCCAGCTCTCGGTTCTAAGCAGCACTAGATGTGGCCCAACATGCCAACAAACCTGTTGGTGTAACTGCTTTGTGTCTAAAGGCTTCAATTTGCGTGTGTCTTAAGAAGAAACAAAGAGGGTGGATAGAAGTAGAACTGAGGCAAAAAGAGATGATTCGCAGAATCTTTAGCATTGTGTTCAGAGCTGTTTTGTTTGTGTATTCTGGCAGGAAGAATTGGTATCCCGCGACTAGGAGAAGTCTGGAACAGTTTATGGCATTGACGATTAGATTGAGGTAGTCGGTCTTTAGAAAAACGAATGATTTCTCCCAAGTACATTGATTTCAGAATCACGGCACCATGGTGATGAATTGTCTTGGATGCAGAGGAAGCCCAGTTCGTCAACTTGCCAGAAGCTCAAGTCAACGGTACTGACTTGAGTGAAACACGGGCCCAGGGATCAAATTACATGCCGTGACTGATGGCCGAAGTACCCAGTAGTATCCAGTAGCAAGGGCCCAAACACGCAAACATGCGAGTTGCACCTCTCAATCACTGTCTGACAGCTGAATTATGACTTGTAAGCGAAGTCTAGTTGGCGGGCTTCTTCTCCCATGGCTTTAGGGGCACTGGACGGCCGGTAGTGGTGGTTATCGACTGGATGTATCGTCAGTTACATGGAAGGGTGTGCTAGAGCAGTAGATGCAGAAAGACAAGGCATCTTACCGGATCGGTAATCACGGTATCAGGGATCTTCTGGATGCCGGGGATCTCCTTTCCGCTCTGAAGGAATTCGATGATCTCTTCAAACTTCTTGGGATACGGCTCCTTGCCCCCATCCCCCGAAGCTAGGTCATCTCTCTTTATATAAAGGTCGGCCTTGGGGGCAGCCAGTTGCCATAGAGGTGCGGTCAGTCCTCCGTCAGTGGGGAGCCGAGAGTTGTCCAGAGGGGATCTGGTCAACTGGTACATCGCCCCAGTCGCCTGTCAACGCAGCGTATCTGCGCTTGCGTAAATCCGGCTGGGGAAGATGAAAAGGATCTCAGGTTTTAGTTCAACCGAGAAAAAGCAGATGACAGTCGAGGAGGCTAACAGCTTACCTCATGGAGACGCTCCTGCTCGAGGAGGAATCGAGGGACTAGATCTACCTTGGGCTTCGCGCCCTCATCGCGGTAGACTTGGTACATGGCGGGATCTACTTTGATGCTGACCTTGTCCTCGAATCGCTTGATCCGGCAGGCCAACGCTATATCCGATGGGCTGGCATCATGCTGCGTATACAGCTCCTTGGAAAGTTGTTCCTGGGAGAGATGTCCGTTCAGCATCAGACTAGATTAGATGGGCATGGCTCACGACCGACAGCAGGGCACCGAGCGAAACAAGACATTAGTTACCTGGAAAATGCGATCTTTGGTCCAGGGGTAGCTATCGAAGGCACGATAGATGGTACTCTGGTTGGATCCCGTCTCCATGTCGGCGCCCCCGGAGGAGGCTGCACTAGAGGGAGGGGGTTGGCTTTCGTTTGCCTTGGAGTCCGAGGCAGTGACCTCGCTTTGGTCCATCTTGGTTTTGACACCCCGCTATGTAGCTATCGTCAGGATCAGTTCCAGTTCGTGATGGGGAGAAGGCCGGCAATCTGTACATACTACTTCTTCTTTATACGTGGTGCCGATTGATCTCGGGTCGGCTCCGCATGTTGTGACAGCAGGTCCGTCTTGCCTTCGGATTACACTGCAACTGGTAAAACCCACTGTAGGTCCAGACTACAGGGGACGTCAGCCCAAAACCCCAGGGCTTTTAGGCTTTTAGGTGCTCTCCGGCAGCCCACTTTCCACATCCCGCCCCTCGATGATTGGTGCTCGCAGGGCTGCTAGCGGCTGCTACAGGTGACTTGCACCATCATCTGCACTGAAACCCTCTTTCCTCATCCGTCCTTTGACCCACCATTGCCATTGAAGCGAGTCCTCCAACCTTGTCGTCCCTCGACCTTTGCATTGCGGCGCGTTTGACCCCGTCTTCCTTCCTGCCTACCCAACCGTATTTTGAAGAGTTCGAGAGCCAAGGACGCTCTTTCCTGCCCGGGTCCAAATGCGTTGTGCCGCCGTGAGAGCTTTCCGGACAACCTGTCAAACCACCGTCCGAGGCCTGTCCCGAAACGTACGCACGCGACAGGTTGGTCTACTGCTGCAGCACCACTGCTCCGCCAACACCGGCCTCACCAAGCTTAGCGGCCTGCGAGCCTTGTCGTCCTCTTCGTCCACCTCCTCCACCAACGCCACCCGATCCCAGCAACGACAAAATGCTCTAGGTGAGCCGCTGCAGTCCTCCATGTACTTCAGAAGAGTCTCCGTCGCTTTGGTCTCAGGCCTTGTCGGCTACGGCGCCTGGTACTCCTACAAGGGTGACCCCTCAACAGACGCGGCAGTTGCCCGCCCCTACACGACCGGCACCGCCAACACCCCGAGCGATGCTGCGCCAACCCGGAACGTCTTGGTAGTAGGCGCAGACGAGCTCCATACCGGAACTTTTGTCGGCGAAGGCCCCATCGCAAAGAGCGCCGACGGCACCGGTGGCAACATTCTCGAGATGCTCACCCCCGACCAAGCCACCGAGAAGTTGCGGGACAACCAGGTCTCCTACATGGTGAACCGCGGCCAAGGAGTGCTGCGGTACGATATTGTGCAGCTGGCGAGCAACAACCCCATCGAGGACGACCATGCCGAAAAGATTGTCGAGGTCACGCCGCGGGACGCCCACAAGACTGGCGAGGCAATCAACGATTGGATGTTCTGGGGTGTCTTCGATGGTCACGCTGGCTGGACCACCTCGGCCAAGCTGCGCCAGACCTTGATCACCTCGGTAGCCCGCGAGCTCAACTCTACCTACAAGGCTGCCACTGCTATGGGCGCCCCTCCCTCGCCCGATGCTATCGATGCCGCTATGAAGCTCGGTTTCACGCGACTGGACCACGAAATCGTCCACGAAAGTGTGGACAAGGTTCTGAAGTCCAACTCCAAAAGGGTGGCTGCTGAGCTTCTGGGGCCGGCCTTGTCAGGCTCATGCGCCCTCCTCTCGTTCTACGATAGCGCCACCAAGACATTACGTGTGGCATGCACTGGTGACTCGCGAGCCGTGTTGGGGCGCCGGAGCGATTTCGGCAAGTGGACTGCCACTCCTCTTTCCGAGGACCAGACTGGCAGCAACCCCAACGAAGCTGCTCGCTTGCGCAAGGCTCACCCGGGCGAGGAACGCGTCGTTCACAACGGCAGAGTCCTTGGCGGTCTAGAACCTACCAGGGCATTCGGTGATGCCAGCTATAAATGGACCCGAGACATCTCCGACCGACTTCGAAAGGGTTTCTTCGGCCGCAGCTATTCGCCCCACCTCAGGACTCCTCCGTACGTTACGGCCGAACCCGTGGTGACAACCACCAAGATCCAGCCCGAGCGAGGCGACTTCCTGGTCATGGCCACGGATGGTCTCTGGGAGATGTTGACCAACGAGGAAGTAGTAGGCCTCGTTGGCAAGTGGGTCGAGACGCAGGCCGCGGAGTCGTCCAACTCGCAGTTCAACTCGGTCTGGTCCAAGATCTTTGGCTCTAAGCAAACCCTGCCTGTCGACAGCACCAAGGACGGCAATGGTCCTGGCGGCCAGAAGACGCCCATTCGCCTCCAGCAGTGGGGTATCTCCCCAACGACAAGGAGCGGTTCGTTGTCAAGGACAGCAACGTCGCCACGCATCTGATCCGCAATGCCCTGGGTGGGAAGAACGAGGAGCAAGTTTGTGCTCTGCTGACTCTGGTCTCGCCCATGTCGAGACGCTACAGGTATGTTTTTGCCTCTCTCTGCGTATCCCCTTAATAGCAAAAGCGCTGCTCCGGCCAGTTTCTGCCGTACTGTACGGACCAGGGGTTATTAATTCAGTGCCATTGGTATACATAATGTTTTCGCTATCAAAGGGGTACTCAAAGCAGATTTTTGAATCTCTTGCTGACGGTTACTGTGACTACAGGGACGACTTGACCGTTCAGGTCATCTTCTTTGGCAACGGTCAAAAGACTGGCGAGGTTCTCGTCAACCAGGAGGCCACGACTCCTCCCAAGTCGGCCGTGAAGCCCAAGCTGTAGTTTGGTTTACATCTTCATAGATATATACCACCAGGAAAGTATCCTGCCCCTGGGCCACACTTTGGGTAACCAGGAGACCATTGTATAGTAGTAGGTGGAGGTTGCCTTCCTATCCGGCCAGAGCTGAGGGTAGACGGATGGGCGAACGAGCAGAGCAAAGCGAGCGAGCGAGCGAACAAACAAAGAAATCAGGCCGGGCGTTCTGGGGGAGACGAGGGCGGCGCCAAATGGGACCCATCGGCGTTGTAGTAAACTGAGCAGCAACCATAGTCCGGTTTTGGATGCACCCAGTTATCAAGGGGGAAAACGCCACCTGTGGATCGTCAGCATTCGATGCGCTGCAGGTAGATGCACAAATCAGGCGCGCTTTTGTCACCAAAATACCAATATGCGTTTCTTTCTTGATTTCATTCTATAATTACTGAAGCAATGCGGTTGGTGTGAAGCACATGCCTGACACGATTCCTGATCACGATTGCCCGATCATACAGAAGCTAAATAGTGACGTGCTACTATAGTTTAACGGTCATGTGAGCACCTGTTGGAGACATTTCAGTCTGGATTTGACTCATTCTTTTGTTTTCGAAGTATTGGGCTGCTTTCAGAAGGATTGAAAAACTCGTGTATACTTGGCAAGGCATAGATGACCTTAATACTGTCTGAGAAAAAGCTTTCCGCCGCTATCTGCATAGCTTCTCTCTTATTATATATTACCAGCCAGCTTGAAGCACCACCCCAAAACGCCTCCGTGGCCCCTTTTCCTGTCCCTTATTCCCCCAAGCTCTCCCTACTTATAGCTGATCAATACCTGTAACCACCACCCCATTGGCCCTGGCCTCCGTATGGCGGATAACCACCCTGAGGAGGGGAGGGCCCTGACCCCAGCCAGGAGGCGGTGCGCCGTAGGTCGGCTGAGCTGGGTATCCTTGCGGCGGCATCCCGTAACCCTGGGGAGGCGGGCCACCGTAGCCCTGCGGCGGCTGGTTCCCGTATCCTTGCGGGGGACCGCCTCCGTACTGAATCGGTGGCGCTTGCCCTGATAGCCGGATCCGCCCGAGTAGTACGAGTCTGCCGCACCTCCACTGGGTGGCTGTGCGTCTGTCCTGTACCCGAAGCTGCCCGGGGGTCTAGTGTTAGTCGGGGCGTGCGAGGGCTCCGGTGAGCTGGCACCCATATAGCCGACGCCACCGCCCTGGCCGGCGCCCATGGCATCAAGATCACGAGTCGCAACCTTACTCCAGAGCGAGTTGGTAGGTCTTCCGTGACCCTTGTTGCTCATCATGTCTCCGGCACCCCATCAAAGATGCCACCGCCGTGGGAATGCATTCCCCTGCTACCCTGTCCTTGCAGGATATGGTTCTTGCCGTCCTTGACGCTCTGAGATCCAAGGACGTGGTTCAGCTCATGACGACGAGGGTACTCGTCGGCCCATTTGCGCACGGTCTGGAACATTTCACGGTGGATTTCCGTACGCTCGTCGCGGAGAGCCGGGTGATGAAACGCCCTGGTCACATCGTTGACCACCTCGTCAACAGGGACGCCAGGGTTCTCCCAAGCATACAAGATGCGCCTATTCGTCCAATTAGTTTTAGGGTCTATTACTCGTCACGAGGGAGACTTACGGGACAGCATATTGCAGAACTGTAGCAGCAACCCTGCCTGCACAAGGGTTCAGGACATTGGTAAAGTGATCTTTCGAAAGCATCGAGTGAGTGGGATCTGTGCAATTGGGGTTTCTCCATGGCTCAAGCTGGGCGTTGGCACTTGTAGCAATGACGCCAGAGGATCCATCCTTCAGAACCTTGGTGACCTGGTTGATGATCGGACGGATGAATGGGGCGAGTAGACCGAGAACAAACGCGGTCAGCGTCTCGCTAATGTGCTCGAGCAAGCTTTCCAAGCCTGGGATTTTGGCAATACCCCTGTTGATGGACTTGACAATCTTGTCACGGAACTTCAGGATGGGGTAAATCTGGCCGGCGACTTTGACGGGGTCGAAGCTCTCGCTCATACCGGGAACCAGATTGGTGTTGCGTGCCCCATCGCCACTGCGTGTGGAAGAGTACATCTCGTTCTGCCTTTCCTGCTCGTCGGCCATCCTTTGCAAGTCGCGTGCCTCGGAAGCGAAACCACCGCCAATGACTGGAAGCTTGCTGACCAGAGAGACGAAGCTGCTCGCAGTGCTGGGTCCACCAAATCCGCGAGAGCCGCTGCCTTCACCTTTTGTGGCCATCTGAGCGTTCAGAAGCGCCGAGTTCATCTCATCGACTTCGGACTGTGTGAAGTGGTCGTTTGCCTCGCCCAGTACAGAGTGCAGGAAGTCCACACCACCAAAGGTACCAGTAACGATGGGGTATATGTGTTTGCCGTTGATATTGATCTGCGCCGCCGTGCCGCAGTGTGGATAGACGTCGTTGTAACCAAGCTCACGGAGGGCCAGCTCGCAGTAGTTGCTGTGGGCCGAGAAGTCTTCCATACAATGCAGCGACTGGCCCAAGCACCTCAGGGCCTCGCAGAGATCGTCCTCGTTGCCCTTGCGAGAGGAGCCGGAGGTGTATAGCCGCCCGAAATGAACACTGCGGGCGATGCTGTTCCTGAGGTAACCGGCACTGGTTGCCCATCCGCCAGCCTCGTTGGCGATGTAGTTCTTCATGCCAGTGCGCATATCGATTTCTGTCTCGACGGGCAGCACGGGGCCGCGCAACCGCTTGTCGAACTCGCGAGCATCTTTGCCATCGGCATAGCCAAGAGGGTTGTCGATGTGTTCCTCTGGACGGTAGACACCAAGGCGTTCCGCAGTGACCTCAAACTCCTCAGTCGCATAGCCATTTGCCAAGAAAGACAAGATCCAAACCAGAACGCGGATGGTTTCCGCATTGACGCCTTTCAAACTGCCCACATCGACGGCCTGGGAATAGTCTCGCAGCCAATTGCCTGTACCCCTTTGCGCATTAGCTCGCCATACTGACGGGGAGGTGATGTGGGTAGGCAGGCCGACTGACCAAAGTAGGTGCGCTGGACGAGAAGGGTGGTCCATTTCTTGCCGTGAAGAAAGGCAATGGTCTTCAGCATATCCTCAATATCGCCATGGCGCCAGTTGTGACCTTCGACCTGGGCGATCGAGGGGATGTTACCAGCTCCGAAGGCAGCAGCGCGGCCTGGCATGACGACCAAGACGATGGCCAGGACCAGCAGCATACTGCCGAAGCCGAGCTTGGGGGCACCCATGGCTGACTGAGCTCGTGTTTTCCTCTTGTGCCTCCTTTCGCGCTCCGCGCTCGCTCGCTCGCTCTCTGGTGCGTGCTTAAGGAGATGGACGCCAAGGATCCAAGACTTTGGTCGTGTCTCGATATGCAGTTGGTGAGATGGAGAGGAAGGGATGGTGTTGATTGGAGCGCTGGAATGACAGGTTGTTGCTTCGTCGAACCTCAGCACACGAGACGATGGATTGGCGGGGTAATTCCGAGGTGAGATGAAGGAGTGAGGCGAGGCCATCAATGTAAGTAAGCTAAGGTGGGGTTGCCTCTTCTAGGGAAGTCGGGAAGAGCAGGAGCCAGGAGCTTGGGATCAGCTTCCACTGGCGAGTTGGGCATAAGACGATGACCTCATCGGCCTACTAAGTCGTACTACCTTAGGTAGGTTAACCTGCAGCTGCAGCAGACTTGTTTACAACAGACCTCAGTCGCGACAGATACGACGGAGTACGAAACAAGTCCAAGGCCCATCATCTATTGCATGGACACCCTTTTCAAGATCGATGCACAAAAGGCCTGTTTTCCCTCATCTGCACCTGATGATGTGCACAAGCGCCAAAGGCAATCGCTCATCCTACTGGGTCCAAGCCTGATCTTTTCTGGGGCCGCTTCCGATCTGGGTCGAATCTAGCAGAGCTGAAAAGACACGAGTCGCCGAGTCACTACTGCTAGTTGCGCCACCAGACAAACCGACCCAACCAAGCCACACAGGCTGCGTACTTTCATGCGTCGCGATGCATGCTGCAACTGCACGTCAGATTTGCTGCATATCCAACGTCCCCAGCAAGCCAATGGTGCCTCGCCTTCTCGCCTTCTCGCGTCACAAGACGTTGCTTCATGGGGTTCTCTGCACTGGCTGCCCCGACCGCCGACCCGCTTGGAGAGGTGAAGAGAACATCGCCTCAGCTTGTCCCAGCGCGCAAGGGGGTCAAGTGAAAAGGCCAAGCAAGTCCTGAAGCGGTCGGTGTGAACATGAGCAGGTAAACATAGCTAGCCCTGGCTCTGCAGGTATGCGTAATACCCGACCCATCCCAACGCAAGAGGGCAACCAACGTCCACGGAGTGGCAACACGGCCCGAAGGCGGCATCGCACCTGCGACTCCTCCCGGCAGCCGATTCGCGGGCGGCATTGTTCGGCTTTAGGCCCGGGCAAGCCGACATACATCTCCAAACGACTTGGGGCAGGATCCAAGCCATCTCGGCGACTTCGCCGGCCTGGCTATCTGATTCTCTTCTCGCCAAAGCTGGTTCGCCCGGTGAAAACGCCTAGGATGGATGCATGGCCTGTACGTCCTCGCTACCTATCCACCATGTCATGGCTGGGTACCTACGGCGACGATCATGCTTACCCGTTTGGTGTCACAAACAGCAAGCTCGCATACATATGTCACGAGCTACGCGTGTTCCATTTTTCCTGGAATATCATTCGATGATTATATGCAGCTCGACCGAAGTGAGCCGCGGCGTCAGCCCTATGCATGAGATGGGCCCCCAAAGACATGATATCCTATTTTGGGCACATCGAGTTGGAATCGGGTCCGATGTGCCGACATGTTCGGATCTCAAGGCAGCAATGTCAACTTCCTAGTCACCGCCCTTCTGCCCCAATCCGCTGTCTGTCTTCTCGGATTTCCAGCGGTACCACTGGCCCAGAAAAAGGCGGGAGCCCGATCTCCTTTATCGCTCTGACTGACTGACTTCTGAGGAAATGTACACGTGGCGGCATCGCGACTTGACTGCCCCTTTTTCGTTGGTCAGACGTACGACTCTACAGGCACCGCCCAGGGCGGTTGTTTTGTGTAAGCTTCTAGAACCAGGACTGATGTTTCAATCATGCCCATGATAGACATTGGATGTGTTTTAGGACGTGGTGTGGTGCGGGAGCTAAGTGATTACACTGTAGCATCACCCCTCCACCATCACAGGGCAGTGACTAAGGCTACCTGATGGTGGCCATGTCCTTTTCGTGCGGTGCGGCCATCATGCGCAAGTGGCATATAGGAAAAAGCCTTGCCATAACCATCCCCATGCAGGTAGGAATTCAACCTTGCTGATCGACCCTTCATCCCCCCTCAGGAACTATCTTGCATAGGTTGAGTAATCCCGAGATCATTTCCGGAAGTGCTGTGATTCGATCGTTGGTTCATGGACTCAAAAGAAGGGCGTGCGGCATAACCCTGTCATTGGACCAAACCGGCAGCTGGACGAAGAGTCGCCCATGCAGTCCCATTGATGCCGAGTATATGGATCACGCCCAGACGTTACCAAGGAAAGCCACAATCCTCACTAATTATGCAACAGTGCGGAAACGGTTTGACGAACCGGTATAAAGTTCCTTGCCAGCTCCTGGGGGCTGGTGTCTCCTAGGCAGCATAGGCAAGGACGAATGATGTTGCTCCGCGGGGAAACTTCGACTCCTACTGATCTGCCAGGTCTGGGGAATGAAACTTTTACCATTCCTTCGGGTAGAAACAAGCTTCTCGAGGGGTCGCACAGCGCCATGCAGCCCTCAAATCGCGCAGCCAACACCGGGGGAACGGACGAGCCTTCTTCAGATGCCGGTCGTCCCGCTCGATCAAGGTACAGAATCACGTTGCATATTTGCATATCGAAATGGCACGATGGTTCTCGGTAGGCTGGGTCGGTAGGTGGGCAGATACAGGTTGAATCCGGGGAAATTGTATACCAGATGATTGCAACGCTGGTACTCGCTCAAGGATATTGGTTTCATGGCAGGGCCAGTGCATTACTAATCTGTCACTGGACTTCCCCCCTTGCTCTTGGGACTGCAACTTTGCAGATTTTGAAAGCCATGAGGCGGATGCGTACCCAGGAAGGTGAACTGGCAGCCTGCCCGAGAATGCGGCTTGTCTAAACGTAAAAAACAAGCTGTTCCAGCTTCAAGTCGACTATAGACTTTATGTAAGCAAGTCTGACTACTTACTTCCATCCGAGGCAGTATTGCTCGCTATGGTCCAATTTGCCCAGACCGAGTGAGTGGAACGTAGTAACTGGGAAAGCTGCACGTTACAGTTGAGATCATCCTCATAGGCTGCAACTTACGAGTCGTAAATACATGTTGCCCTGTCTGTGCGTATGCATATTTCGGTACCGATCCTGGGTACCCTTTTTTCAGCACCCACCGCAGGTACGGACACAAGAGGTATAGGAAGGTAGGCCTGGTCTTACTATCCATCGATGGTGCCAGAGCTAGGTTACGCGACTACACACACTCACTCATACACACACACACATTCTACAGGCTAGGTGATCCTGGAAGGTGGTGGTTAACGAACGAGAGGCCGTGGCCCACCTCCTTCTCAAGGTAACAATTCCTAGGTGAGGAATTTCAGGTGAGAATCCGACGCAGGTCTTTATCGTTCGATAGACACCCGTTTCATAGCGGCGCAGAATACAGGTACAGTCATGGCCGAGCCTGTAGGCTGACTACAAGACGATATGAGCGGTGTGAATGCATGGCTTCTTCGGGGACAGGAGGTGTGTATAAAAGGAGGCACCAGAGTCACAACGATCAACGAGCGGATTAGAAGATTCGAGTATCGTCTTTTTATCCTCTACAGTCAGCAACCGTCTAAAGGTTGTCATAGCAATCGACACTTGTTGCTGTCTAGTCACGTCGATTTCCTCCCCCCTACCCTCCCCCGGTCAACTGTTACTTCATATACAGAATCAAGAAACAGAACCACCCCAGATCGCCACTCCCCGCCAAATATAACTAGACCCCTTCTATCGCACCGAAAGAGACTGCATTTTACCAAGTGAGCATTGACTTCCCATGTTGGCGAATTATAGATCTGACCTTCATGATTATGCAGACTGCCAGCTGGCTACTGTCTTAAACGAAACATGCCTTTGACACTATGGAGAGACTTGTCGCCGTTGGGGCAGCCCTTCGGTCTCCCGCCGCGGACGCCCCACTCGTCTTGGTCATCGGAGGCGGGGTGACCGGACTCGTCAACTCCTGGGTCTTGCTTGACCGCGGATACCGGGTCACTGTGTTGAGTTCGTAAGTCAAAGAGGAAAACCCACCCCATTCCAGGGGTATAGTAAAGCTGACAATTATTGTTTTGTAAAGTTCCTGGGCAAACAGTGAGCAGCGCTTGACTTCGCAGATTGCTGGCGCACTCTGGGAATACCCTCCGGCTGTGTGCGGGTCTCACACCGACAAGATCTCACTTGCCCACTCCAAGCGCTGGTGCATGACGGCGTATCACATCTGGGACGGGATTGCGTCCATCCCGGCCTTGAGCGATGCGTCGGGCGTCCGTATGATGCCCTCGGATTTCTTCTTCCCCGCCCCCGTGGAAGCGGATGCGGCGCAGCATTCCAAGATGGTCGAAATCATGGCTAGTGGCGTTCGGGGCTTCTATCACGGAGCCGACTTGATGACTGAGCGAGATGTCGATCCGTCGTACGGCGCAGTGGATGCCTACGAGGTGATTGCGCCAATCATCGATACGGACAAAGCCATGGACTGGCTCATGCAGCTCGTAGAAAGCAAAGGCGCCAACCTGGTCACAGAGACCATCGGGGAGGACTTGCTGGACATCGAGTCACAACTACTCGAGCGATTCGACGCAGACGTCATCATCAACTGCACCGGCCTACAAGGGCAGGTCCTCGCGGGGGATGCCAGCGTCTACCCAATCCGCGGGGGCTGATTCGGGTCATCAACGATGGATCGGCGTTCCCGAAAGTCGAGGCAGCCCTGACCATCACCGCAGATGCCGTCCATGACTCCAATGAAATCGTCTTCCTGGTGCCGAGGAACGACAACATCCTGTTGATTGGCGGTATAGCGGAGCCGCATAAGTGGGACTTGGATCTGACGTTAGACAGCCCTATCATCCAACGCATGCGCCGGAGGTGCGAGGCATTCCTACCCTGCCTGAAGAACGCCCAGGTCGACCCAGACTACCCTTTGGCCCAGGGCCTCCGGCCTTTCAGAGGCAACAACGTGAGAGTCGAGCGCGAGCTGCGCAACACAAGCAGTCGCATCGTCCATTCCTACGGCCAAGGCGGTGCGGGCTGGAGTCTGTCTTTCGGCTGTGCTCAAGACGTGGCCATGCTCGTGGACGAGGTGCTCTCCGGTCTGCCAGCGCGGCCAATGAAAGAAATGCTCGGTGACCGCATAGCAGCGGTGAAGCAGAGGTTCACGGCTGACTTGAGAGCGACGCTTTAGGCTTGGGTTGGTAGCGTCTATTATCAAAGGCGGGCGGTTTCGTATCACGTCGGCTGTCCTCGTCCCCTTGATAGGTGCAGGCGCAGGCGCAGGTGCAGGTGCAGGTGCAGGTGCAGGTGCAGTTTAAGCTGCGTTGACTTCAGGTGTGTGTACAACAAAGGTCCGTAAGGGGTGGCTTCATTTTCCATGTACACTAGCGGGCCTCAAAATGGGAAAGTGCCCAATCTGATCTGCTATAATAGTCAGTTCTGGCTGGATTTGCTCATATGCTATTGGACATGGTCGCCGGTGCGGCTCGCTCGCAACATTAAGAGAATGAGTAATCGAAGCTGACCACCATCGTGCGTGTCAACCCCAATGGGATACGGCCAAACTTGCATATCATGCACGCAAACCCCGAGCCACACCCCGGGTCGGCCATGTCCATGACGGAAGATGATAGTAAACGTGACCTGCTACTGCGAGTTCCGACATAGGCGGAGTAAGCAAGGTGGTGTCACGCTTGACACGGCGGGAGCCTCGCAGCGTGCTGTGTCCACGTGTTTGGTTTCCTCCTCGCCTACATACCTGCCACCTGCTTACCCAGCGGCAGGTTTCATGGGAAATTCAGCATTCTGCGCGGCCATGCAGGGCATTTGCTCAGAATGCTGACGAGTAGAGTACGGTACTCCGTGCGGCTTACCTAGTATCAGATGCAGACTTCGATAGCATTATGGAAGACGTCCCAGACGGGAAGGTTTGCGCGCAAGTCAGGTACGGGTACCCACCGTCTGTGGGCAGCACGAAGCTGACTCGATAGTCGCCGTGACGCGCAGGCCCGTGGGGGGCCTGAGCATCTGTCGTACCCAGGACACAGGACACGACGTGGGACTCTCCCAAGACTATCGACATTTCGACGAGAATGCGAGATTGCTCCCCTTTACCGATGATGGTCAAATTCGGGAATTCGCTAAACCGGCTCGGGCTGCTTGGCGCCAGAGGCTGGGGGCTGTTTCCCAATCCCACACCGACGGAGCCGCTTTCCAGGTGGGACCTGGCAACCTGGACAGCTGGGAGACGGAAGCGGAAATGGCCAGCGTGACCGCGACTGAAACGGTGAAACCCATCCACTGCCTGCCGCGGCGGGAGGAAACAGTGCAACATGGGGACCCCGGAACGTCCCGGCGTCGCAATTTGGGACGAGACAGGCAATACCGTAGCGGAATAGCACCAGTTGCCAGTGCTGAGCGCACCACTGTTGTGCTTCAGCGCTCTGTTCAGGGTTCTGTTCAGGGGATGGGGGTTGGAGACAGGAGGCAGCAGGGACCCAGAAAAGCCCTACCTAAAGTAAGTCCATACCTACCCTAGGTAAGTAAGCATGTACATTATTACGATGATGAAGGTTATCCAAGTGCGCAGTTTCAGCTTGAGGGTTCGACCGAACTCTGTGTGAACGTGAATGCGAATGTGTGAATGTGACTTCGGTGGGTGACGTAGATGCCACCTGGGCACACGAATGGTCACGTTTTGCAAGATCCGGCAGTTGAAGATTCATCATCATCATCATCATCCATAGGTAGGTGTATTATCAGAACTGGATTTGCGTGGGGGTTGACTCACCATCCCGCATAGAGTTGACAGTCAATTGGCACAGCCCGGAATCACCTCGCGAGTCTATTAATATTCAATATCCAATATCCTAACGTTCGGCACCACAACGCTCCGAAAAACGGCTGCAATCGTGAAAAGTGATGGGGCCAAAGTGCAAGACGTACACGTAGAATAATACAATTCGAGCACAACGAAGCGAGGCTTTTTTTCTGCTTCTTTTTCTTTTGGTGCTAACCTACGTCATATCAGGCCATGGTTGGTAAGTGGGCACTCTCCATGTAGCGTACCATTCTCATGGTTCGTGAGGTAGCCTGCCATATTGATACTGTACATACTGTACGTCCCCCGTCCTCCTGTCTGTCCGTCCTGTGACCTGTCTGTCCGTCCTGCCTGTCTCACTCTCACATGCAACTCCAATTGTCAATGAGTGCACAGGAGATGGCGGGTAAACTCCCGCCCTGCCGCCCTGCCTCCAGCTACACGCAGTTATGGTGTTTGCAGGCTTACCAAGTGCACAAAAGAACCTTTGGGCGATGGGGTCTAGACTCCAGGTCCTATCCTGCTGGCTGGCAGGCTGGCCCAGATCAGCCGAACCATGGATTGTACATTGGACGCAAAGCCCCGGAAGGCGCCGACGAATCTAACTGATCAATAGTCTGGGGGGAATCTGGTGGTCGAAACCCCGCGTTTTGGATGTATCATGTATCGATTAATGGATTCCAAGTCTTTGCATTTGTCATGTATGAAGTATGTACCATGTAGGGACGATGGTCGACTTTGTGTGAATAGTCTTATGCTATTTGGCCATCTACAGTCTTTGCCGCTTGGCGGCGTCGTGGGAGGTTAGGGGAGTGCTGTGTTGTGGTGGTTTGGAACGCCAGCAAAGAGAGTGACGCCAGATCGACACACAAACATCGAACGCGCGGTTTCAAGTCGAGACCATGCCATGCCATCCAAAGGCGACGAGTATACATGTTGTAATAGGTGCTAAGTACTCTGAGTCTCCGTATGTAGGGTGGCTCTGTTTGCCTTTTCCTGCTCAATGTCCCCCTCGCAGTGGTAGCGGGTGCTAATATGCTCTTGGTCAACGCACCAATCCGGGACGATCGGTTACTAGGATCCCCCTAAAGACTCCCCTAAGAGGATCACCGAAGTAGACTCGAACGAGGATTGGGCCGAGCAAACTCAAAACTACGCGCACGCGACAGTCATCGTGGAGAGGCTGGAATCACCCGCCTGTTTTCCGCCATCCCCCCTTGAAATCTTTTTCCCGTGTTGCCATTTTGTTCGGGGCTTTGCCTTGTCCAAGTGCTGAATAATTCAAACATATAGTAGCTGGGAAGCCTCCAGCAATTCCCAGATACTCCAGTTACTTAAGTACTCAAAGTCTGGTGCTCAGTGCGTGCACGCACACACCCGTCACTCTGTGGCGCCCCCAGACTTGCGGCCCACACGGAAAAACAATACCAACTTCTCTCGCACGCAGGCTGCTGAGGGAAGCCAAGCCCAGCACTGTGAAGGAGCCCGTTTCTGGTTGGTTTGGGGGACCCATCAGCATCAGGGTCCTGCTGCAAAGTTTTGGGAGACGTCAATTCAGTGGTCGTTTTGTCGGAGATTGCGGCCATACTGTACCACGCAAAATCCAAAAACAGCAACCCCACGCTCCAGCCTACAGCCTTCCCCCCCTAGTCCCCTACAAATCTGGCTTTGCCCAGATTACTTTACTTGACGACTTTATTATTCCTTGCCTTGCCTTGCTTCAACCCTCGCCTGGATTCTCTGTGCAATTGATAAATACTTAACATCGGAGAAATGGTCCTGCTCTGACGGGTTTCCCCCTTTCCAGCATATATCTCAATCATCCCGCCCACAACCCCTTGACAAGATGGACCTGCTCAACTGTATCGTCGCTCTTGGCTTCTGTGGCCGTCTCTAGACTTCAGTCGCCCGAGTATCTGCATCTCGAGCCAGCTGTGTCGGACATCGCCTCAACGCGCTCTTCCACCTGATCCTCCCGTACCGAATCCTGACTATTAGGATTTCATTCAACAACTCGCTCCCATCTGATACGCTTCGCCATGTCTGACCTAAGGGACCTTCAGCCTTTGGCCTGTGCCAAGGTGCCGTCTCTGGAACCCATCATTCCCGACCACCAAGTCGCCATCGCCCCGATGGCCACCTCGCAGCTTTGCAGCCAACCCATCGATGCGAAGGAGGTGCTCGAAACATCAGATGTTTCTTCGAGGCAGAAACACACCATCAAGATCGCTAACCGCCACGTCACGTGCCAGGTGCAAACGCCTCCGGCCAGTGAGTCTATAAGCATTAGCCGTGCTTTGTCGTCGGCGGTTCCCCTGCCTTTGAATTTCGGCTGCGTCATTCCAGGTGTTTTCCGCAGCAGCTATCCCCAGGCGCAGGACCTTGCCTACCTTCGCCAACTGAAGCTGAAGACCATTGTCACGCTCGTGCAGAAAGACCTCCCAGAAGGCTTCCAGGAGTTTATCGACGGCAATGGCATCACCCACAAGATCTTCGACATGGTGGGGACGAAAAAGGCCGAGATCCCTCTGGGCCTGATGCGATCGATCATGGAGATCATCGCCGATCGGAGATATCATCCCCTCCTCATCCACTGCAACCACGGCAAGCACCGGACCGGCTGCGTAGTGGGCGTATATCGGAAATGGAGTGGCTGGGATACCGCTTCCGTTGTTGCCGAGTACCACAAATACGCGTCCCCCAAGGCACGCGACTCCGACGTCAAGTACTTGAACGAGTTCAAACTCGCGAGTCTAAAGCACGTCATGACCGAGAAGCAGCCTTATGGGATCAGGCAGTTCAACTTTCTCACAATGGTTGCGGCTATCAGCCTCGTGGTCTGGATTATGACCCTGTATTCTTCCTCCCACAAACAGTCGTCGAAGTGAGTGGTAAGAGTGGCAGAAGCTACGGGCATATACCGAAGCTGTCTGTTTGTACAAATGGGCGTGGGCGACGGTTGAAACCGATCAAGGCACGAAACCAGAGCTGATTGTATCAACATGTGGCGTCATGGCGCAAGATGGCTGCTTGGAGACGATACACCTGCGGGACAGCATTATACACATTCGGCATGGAGACGACTCAAGTGCTGAAATGTCTCCCCGGCGTTATGGGTTTGCTTTAGAGGAAGAGATTATTGTCCAGATTTCAGTCATAAAACTCTCCAATTTTCTTTGGGTAGATGGCGACAAGAATTACACTATACTAATACAAAAACAAAGAAGTTAACATGTGTTGACACATTGTTCAATCTGGTGTCATCAGCATTGAGATATGTACCTTTCTCGCTCGCTTCCATGTCTTTTGAAACATGAATGTAGAGCTACATGCATCGAGATCGCACCAATACTTGGCCTGTTGTCTTCGTAGCCTCAGTAGATACAGTTGTACATTTTGATTCACCTAGGTTTGCGCCCCTGGTTCATTCGCGTAGGTTGCTGTCTCGGTATTCTGACCACCATTACCAATACTTTGCCTCACCCAGGTCTTGGGGCAGGAGAATTTCCACCAAGCTCTTCTCCTCCGCGGCGAATCCAAGTTGGTGTGTATATATAGCATCTAGGCCCTTTCAACCCATCACCGTCTAACTTTTTAGCCCCAGCGAGGGTTATTCCTCCGCTCCTCCTCCTCGGCCTTGCGGTCCGCCGTCGCGTAGACCCAGCCGCAGCTGGCGAGGTTCGCGAGCCCCAGAACCACGGCGGTTCCCCGGACGGCGCCGCGGACGCCGAAGCGCTTGAAGAAGGAGGCCGGGCTCCGGCGCAGGGCCAGCAGGGCGTAGGTGCCGCTCGCCGCCGCCGTCAGGCCCGCGCTGTCCTTCTTGAAGCCCTGCAGGTTGATGTAGCTCGAGAAGAGCAGGACGGGCACGAAGAGCATGGGGGCTTTCTGGAGGGGGCGGAAGTGCAGGGCCGTGATGAGGGTGGCCAGGCCCGTGGGGGCCATGGAGTGCGCTGGTTTGCGTGCGTTAGTACTGCTTTTTCCCTGGTTCTTCTTTCTTCTCGGTTGAGGTGCGAGAATTTTTAGGGGAGGTACTCACTGCCCCAGGCCGAGAGGGTGGATAGGGCCGTCTTGGAGGGTTCGGTTGCCATGGTGGGCTGTTGTTGTGAGTTGGCGATGATATTGATGAATGAGGCTTGAAATGTTTTAACTTAAGGAAATGATGTCACGAGACCAAATTCGAATGGTAAGGTTGGAGGTTTGAGGGTTTCGCTGCACTTTTTTGGTTGCTTAGCCGGTTTAGAGGTTTGTTTCATTCAGATAGACTGGCCCCGTTGATCATGGAGTTATCACGGTCTAATTCCCCTCAGACGTGCGTGTGCTGGATCTCTACACATGCACTGATGCGATGCCGATGCTAGATAGAATCGTCATCGCTAACAGCCCAAGCCCGAGCTCCAGTGCAGCTAAGCTGGTTCCCAGCAGAAGCTAAAGCGGTACGTACCTACCTAAGGCCAGGAAGCTACCAGGTCGGTAACAAAAATAAAAAGACTGCGAATACTTTCAACCTATTTTATAAGGGATAATATTATTAAGAGAACTCCGAAAGATAGAGAAAAAAAAGACTATTAATTAAAAGACCATATATTGAGCACTTCTTCCGATTTCTTAATACGTTGCTGTTGGTGGTAACTTATCGTTGAAATCACCCACTTGGCTACAGTCGTTGCTTCCCGTGTTCTCCAGTCTTCAGCACTCGCCACAAGCCACACAGCCTGAGTCGTCCGGCCACTGGAAAAGCCACTTTGCACTTATCAATCGAATGGTAGGAAGTGTCCCCGTGGTGCGTGGTGTGGTGCAAGCCAAGCCAAAGCAAAGCAAAGCAAAGCAAAGCAAGGGTAGTGCGTCTCTGACCAGATATCGATTCAATATTCTCTGTACTTCCGAGCCTTGCCATAAATCCACCACCGGCTATCTCATTCTCATCTTCAGCTGCTGCTCTCCGAGAGGCCATCTGTCCTTCATTCGTACATCTCAACCGACGATTGCATCAGCTGTCCAACGAATCCGCGGTTGTTTTTTAAAAAACAAAAGAAAAAACACCAGTCATCCACTAACTATATACGACGCAACCGGCCCGCCTATAAAACGGTCTCGGCTATCCATCTGTCAAGACCACGCCGCATTAAACCAAACCACATACTGCGATCGACGCGAAACCAAATAAAACCGCGGCAATGCCCAGCGCAACCGCATCAGGCGCCGACGCGGGCGGCGCGAACGGCTCGGCGAAGCACCGGGAGCACAACCAGGGCAACCAGGAGCGCAAGTACACGGTAGAGCAGAAGGCGGCGGTGCTGCGGATCCGGCGGTGTCAGCCGACGGCCTTCTACGACATCCTGGGCATCGAGACGGTGAAAACGACATGCTCCGAGGCCGACATCAAGAAGGCCTACCGCAAGCAGTCCCTGCTCACCCACCCGGACAAGAACGGCCACGAGCACGCCGACGAGGCCTTCAAGATGGTCAGCCGCGCCTTCGGCGTGCTGGGCGACAAGGAAAAGCGCGAGAAGTTCGACCGCTACGGCACCGACCCGGACTCGCGCTTCGAGAGTGCCCGCGCCCAGGCGGGCAACCCGTTTAGCGGCTTCGGCGGTGGGAGAGCGGCGGGCGGTGGCCCCGGCGCGGGTTTCGGTGGCGGTAATATGTGGGAGGAGGAGATGAGTCCGGAAGAAATGTTCCAGCGCTTCTTCGGCGGCGGCTTTGGAGGCCCATTTGGAGGTAAATTTTTCTTTACATAACAAAAGGATCCCTGGCAACTGCGGCATACATGCATGGCCTTTTGGGGAGACATATGCACGCACACGCTATCATGATGGCTGCAGACTAACAAATGGATGCACACAGGCTTCGACACGGGACCACAGTTCGTCTTTAACCTCGGCGGGAATAGGGGTTTCCGTGTACATCAAATGGGCGGCGCCGGGCCTCGCAGGCGGCCGCGTGAAGCGGCAGCCGGCCCGCAACGAGAAACAACGGGCTGGGATACGCTGGTGTCGCTGCTGCCCATCATCTTCCTGTTCCTGTTCCCGCTGCTCACCTCGATCTTCTCGGGCGGCGAGACGCAGTCGGCCGTGCCCAAGATGATGTTCGAGACGGGGAGCCGCCGTACACGCACCACCGCCGGACGCCCAAGTACCACGTCGACTACTACATCAACCCGCAGGACGTGCCGGGCTGGACGGACCACATGTTCAAGCAGCTCGACCGACAGGCCGAGGTCAAGTTCACCAACGAGCTGCGCTTCAAGTGCGAGAGCGAGATGCGCCAGCGCCAGGACCTCTACGACAACGCCCAGGGCTGGTTCTACCAGGACCCGGATAAGATGCGAGTCGCGCGGGCGTACGAGATGCACAGCTGTAAGCGGCTGCAGAAGATGGGCGTTCCGACGAGGTGACCTCCCGGAGGACATGCGAAGGAGAGCGGGTTGGCAGGTATTTTGTTTTTCACGTTAAAGCATGATGAGGCAGGTCAATGGGAGACAAGGAGAGGAGAAGAAGAGAAGAACAAAAGAACATCGACATCTCTCTCAAAGAAATCTCACAGTGGCGTTAGGCATGGGAACGATAATGTATGCAACAACTTCTTCCTGCGGGAACATCAATGTCCTTAGTATAAGAGGTGCTCTTGTATTGACTGTCTCTATCAACGCATCTTGCACCTTTGTGGCTTTTTTTCTTTTCTTTTTTGTCGAGGTACGATAGATGACCTGGATGGCATATTTATGCATTTTAATGATACGATGCGATGCCTTGTGTAGAATGTTCTGTATATTGCCTACTAGTATCAAGCACCAGTCCCTTTCATTGGCCGGGTTTGAAGAATGACAAGCGGCGAAATTCAAGGATCCAATGTAATCGGTGAAAAGCTTTATTCACAACTGTGCGTCTCAGCTAAATCCCAAGCTAGCTAGGGTTTTGATCTGTCTTTTGGCCATAGTAAATACTAATATATGAGGTACCCCTATTCCTGATCTCATAGCCTAAAGACCTTAAATAGGGGTAGCTCGTATATCCGAACTTCGGGAAAAGCTCGACACCCAAAATTATGTAATTAACCAATAGTATTTATATTCATAACCCAGTATGGGAATAACAGAGAAATACGATGCATGCATTCTACTCAGGTACCTTGCTCAAGTCTAATGAGATCTATCAGATGTCCCCAATAGGTACCAGTACAGAAGGCTGCCAACCCGATACCTATCACAAAGCCCGGGTACTGCCACCGCTGCTCCTGCCGCAAGTGAAATTATCTTCGACCTCTCCTAGGATCCAGCGCCTCATTGCGCCGATAGTCCCTGATTTCCTTGGTGCCCAAACTGCCGAGCCCGCCTTCACTCCTTCTCTCCCAGCCACCGAGACGGACGACGAGACAAGTTGAATTGTCTCCGTTGCTCGTGACCTCATTGGTGTAGTTCACCACATTGGTGGCCCCCTCCTCGGGCGTCTTGGCCTCCTTGACAATGTCCACAATCTCTTGGTCGCTGAGGGTGCCCGAGATGCCGTCGGACATCAGCACAATAAAGCTGTACTGCGCCTGGCCGATCTCTGTCCTGGTGATCTCGGGCTCGGCCGACACGCCCAGGCGCTTGGAGCCCATGTCGCCAAAGGCGCGCGAGTTCGCCAGCCCTTGGATACGCTCCTCGCCGAAGGAGTCAGTAATGAAAGAGGCCGTATAGCGGCGTAGACGTTGAGCCTCGCTTGGAGAGCTGGGGTGGTGATCGGTGGTCAGGGTTTCGCCAGGCCTGTCGAAGTCTCGCAGAGCAGGACCCGCGTATCTCCTACATGAGCGACTATCAACGTGCTGGTGGCCGCCGGATGCCAGAACGGTGCAGGTGTCGGGGTGGAGATCAGAGCGATGGAGGCAGTAGAGCCTCCCTTGAATCTCTTCCCACCGCCGATCCTATGTCCTGACGGGGGCGCGTGATGTGGTGCTCCTAGGATCTCGTCATTATTAACGGCGGCATCCGAAACGTACGGGTCGTCGGGATCCGGTTTACGTGCTTGGGCCCTAATGAAATCCAAGTCGGCCCGGAGAAACGCATAGGTCAAGACAGCCTCTATCGTGACGGGAGGCTCAGGGGTATCTGGCTCTCGCCGTAGCCCAAAATGGGGTGGATTAAAGCGTCGAAAGTAGCCCCCGATCGCGTCCTTGTACTCTTTCACGAGAGATTTCTGCAATCTGAGTGCCTTCGACTCGTTGCCCTCGGCAGGTTCGGGCTTAGAGCCGGCCATGGCTTCAGCATTGTCGAGCTCCTTTATGGCACCATGCTTGTCTGCCTTGGGTATCTCGGCCTCCTGCTTTACTTCTTGAGGGCCCTTCAAGTCCACGTTGCTCAATTGCTTGGCACCGCCGGCATCTTTGTCTCTCATCATGGGAGTAGGAACGAGCTGCGATTCTCTGGCATTCTTCTTGTTGGCTTTGAGACTGCTCTTGAGTTCAAACTCGCTGGCTGCCTCCTCGATATAACCATGTAGCTCTTCTCGCAGGAAGCTACTGCACTGGTCGCCACCATGGCCGTCGAAGACGGCGAAGTAGAAAATCTGGGGGTCACCAAATGCACTGTCTGCCGGAGTCGCCTCTCCGCTCTTGTTCATAGCACTTCGAACCAGACTGATCGGTGTACGTTTCGCAAAAGACGGCATGTCTATGGTGCCAGCTTGATTTGTGTCCTCGTTGTGTGGCCGCTGGCCCCGCGACTCGGCGACTCCGAAGTGATGCTTAGCACTGCGTAACGGTATCCGTACGACGGTCAGGTCGCGGTTTGCTGACACATTGGGCGGCGCAGCCGCAGGGGCAGGCGACGAGCCTGGAGTTGGCACATAGCGTGTCGCGGCGGATCGAGGCAGCCTGTGGTGAGGACCGGATATACGCGAATCTGGATGTAGAGACGAAGACGGAAGATGTGTTACGAAGTAATTGTGAAAACCACGTCGAGGAGCTTGGGGTGTGGCAGTCGAAGCAGGGTCTTGCGGCGGCTCTTCGGGAGCTCCAGGCTCGGCAGCAGAAGTGTCACTGAGCTTTCGCGTGACGGACAGGCAGCGCGACGGGTTGCGACGCAAAGATTTAATGGGTTGCGACGTGTGTAGCGACGGCGCTCTGCGCGATTGGGTTTCGACATAGTTGGCGATGAAGCCTAGCACAAGCGGCTGGTCAGCACACGAAGCCCTGGTAGCTCATGTAGAACTAACTGGCCCTGCCAGGCCATGGTGGACTTACCATAAGAGTCTTTTTAACGACCATCGTTTCGAGGACCGTGGGCGAAAGGACATTGTAGATTCGGAGTACCACGTGGGCAAAGAGTTCCCGGTGAAACACTGTTGTTACTATTGCAAAGCGTAATCGGTGCGTATGCCGTCCATCAAGCCTGCGACAGGATCGGTAGTAGAGACTACGATGCGGCAATCGAAGGCTGGGGGCTGTCGGTTCTTGTTGGGTCTTGTCCAGGTACTTATTCTGTGCGGCCGGGGAGATGTTGAGGAATGTGTTACCCTGAATGTTGAGAGGGAAGTGATGGTTTTCGGCGCCGTTGAGCCCGAAAACAGGACTAGGTTGCACAGCGCTGGAACAGAATTGCTCTCATTTGGCTGTGCCTTTCCTACTTACCTCTTCCGTACCTACTTTTTAGGCTGTGTGACCAGTACGGAAGATATCCACTCGCGGCCCACCGCCAGCCTCAGGACTCGGGGTCAGAACAGAACAGCCCATTCAATCCATGAATCCAGGAGGATAAGAGGATCTCTTTCTCCTCTCTCGAGTGTAATGTAACCGACCTGGCCATCTGCCATGAGGTCTTATTGACCTGCCATTACCTAATTGCAGTCTCAGGTTCTTGGTAGAACAGCCCGGGGGAGCTTGGGGAGCAGGGGAGCAGGGAGGGTCCTCGCTTCTTGCTTGCCCCGGCCAACTCCCAGGACTTGCCGTCGCAACCGCTAACACCGATGACCGCATTGTCCGATTGCCTACACGCGGGGGTTTGAGCAGCATGGAGACCACTACATATTGGACATCCCCTTGATGGCGATAAGTACTTTCCGCAAACAATCGATAGGTCTGTTTGTCTACTTAATTATGCATTATGCGCAATGAGATAAACATTATACCACGGCGCTCGATATCCCCTAATGTGTACAGGAAGGTATGGCATAGCATGGGTGAGGGCAGCGCTGTCGCCATGAAGGGGATATCTCATGGCTGCTCATCAGCCAGCAGTTTTGCTTTGCATCAGTGTAAGTTCAAATGTTTAGATCGAGGTAGGGACATCCTCAATCTACAGATAGACTCGACTGCCTGCGTCCTGCTTTCATGTTAGGTATGTAGGTATGAGTATGCACATATATCTGCATGTAGCCATTTCAGTGCCTACGATACAGGTAGGAGGATCTTGACGAGACTCTGCATTAGTCAATTCCACAACCAGAGTGGTCCTTAGGTATGTAGGTTACAGGAACAGAGAATAGCTGTCTGAAAACCTTTTACATGCATCAATACTGCCAGACATGTCGACTCTCAACTGTCCGTCGGGCTTGACTGAGCTGTAGGTAGCGTTTGTGCTTACAGAGAGGTGACCTAGGTAGCTCTTGTACTACATTAAGTACACTACATACATTGAGCCCTGGAGTGCAGGTCCTCCCTCCCTCTCCTAATCCCATCGCCTGCCATCGTTGTTTCCAAGATCAGCACGTCAGATATATTCTACTACACACAAAACTACCATTAGCGTCACCACCGTCACCCACATCTCTTATCGATCTTCACTTTTCCCAAGCTCTGCCCCAAACTCTACCCCGAGCGAGCCCCAAGCCCCGAGCCCCAAGCCCCAAGCCCCAAGGATCCTGCTGCAACGGCAAGCCGTCCACGTGCACGCCCTACCCTCCACCAAGAAACCAAGAAGCCAGATCCAAGCCAGATCCCGGCCTCGTCGTTGATAATTCGGCAACTCTCACTTGGCTAGGCCAGCAGGGACTCCACTTTCGACATTAACTGAATATCTCTTCCCCCGTCACGCAGACGCTGATTCACTATACAAGTATCGGACATGTCCATCTCCAACGTCGGCTCGATTGTTCTACAGATTGTCGTCTTTGTGACAACTCTGGTCAACTTCCAATCGGCACTAGCCCATGTGGAACCCGTCGCTCTCATCGGCCTCTACATCGTCTCCCGCCTGTTTGCTCGCGGGCCCGACGACTTCTGTGTGTCAGGATGCCTCGACCACCAAACTTAGAGGTTGAGGCCGCTACCAATGGCTACATAACGCCTCGCGAGGAACACTTCGTCTCCGGCCCTTCCCCCCTCGAGTCAAGCCGTCTGCACGAGAGGCGCGTCTTGAACTCAAACAACCAAGCTGCTCCGAGTCCTGCAAGTCTGTCCAAGATGCTCTCCAATGCACAGAAGCAGGGCCACTCCACCAAAGTCGGCTTGCGAGATCGCATATGCTGCCACCAGTGGAATTGGTTCACCATGGTACGCTGTCCCTCACCAAACGCTTTTTCTATGCCGAGTCCATCTGTATGTGCTAACAAATCCCTAGACTATGGTAAGCCAGGAGACAGAGTTGCCAATGATTTCCTATTCTCATCTCATCTATAGGCAACAGGGGGCGTGTCCAATGTCCTTCATACATGTAAGGAAGTCCCAAGACTCTCATGGCTGCTCTATACCTAACCGGACTACAGTGCCCTATGATGTAACGTGGCTTCATTATATTGGTCTCGTATTCATGATGATCAACATATGTTTCTTCTTGGCCAATTGCGCACTCGCCATCATGAGGTTCAGTTTCTCGCCCGGCGCTTTCATCCATTCTTTCACGGATCAGATGGAATGCCTCTTTATTCCAGCCGTGGTAAGCATCCGTCCCATTCTTTACCATCCCACTCATTTTTAGCACGTCCCCTGCTCCATCTCCTCTTAATGATGTACGAGCTCTGGCTTACAGTATCCTTCAGGTTGTTTCGTAAGTCAACGTAGCTGCATAGGAGACGCTTCTTCCCCTAACGTGCATTATCAAGGGCGGGCATCATCTTGATCAACGTCTGCGAGTATGGGATGCCACACACCGGCCCCTGGCTTCAGCGTGTCGTCGAGGTGCTCTTCTGGGTCTACATCACTGTGAGCGTCACGGCCAGTTGTGGCATGTATTTGATACTCTGGTCAACACAGTCAGTCATCCAGTCACCGAGCCTTGTGTACCGAGTGGTCTCCATTTGCTAACTCGCATTCAGGATTTTCCCCATACACACGATGACACCGGTGTGGGTGTTTCCAGCTTACCCCCTACTTCTGGCCGCACCGTTTGCCAGCAACCTCATCACTGGTGTGACTCATCAAGAGTCGGACATAGTCATTCATAGGCTGGCTATTTCCCTTTGTGCTCTGGCTGTCCAGGGAACCGGTTTTCTCATTAGTTTCATGGTATGCGCGGCTTTCTTGTACCGTCTAATGACGCAGAAGTTGCCGCAAGACATGCAACGACCGGGTGTATTTATATCTATTGGCCCAGCCGGGTTTACATGTGCTGGCATTGTTGTCCTGGGAAGCCAGGTGGACATCATCTTGCCAGATGACATGGATGGGCGCCTATACGCAATCTGGAGTTTGCGGGTCATGTCGATCGTGATGGGTCTCTGGCTCTGGGGGTTGAGCAAGTGGTTTTTCATCGTATCGGTCGGGTCGCTTCACAAGTACCTACGCAAGGAGCATACGATGCCCTTCCAGATGACGTGGTGGAGTTTTGTCTTTCCCAATACGGCCTTGGTCACGGCCACATCAGCGTTAGCCAAGGCATTCGACAACACTGGGTTGAAGATTTATAGCTGTGTCATGGCAGCGATGCTGATTTTCGTATGGGGTTTGGTTCTTATTAGAATGATGAAGGCACTGTGGCGACACGAGGTGCTCTGGCCAAAAGAATTAGAGTGCGATTGAAGAGGTTGACGGGATAGACTACAGAATAGAGCCCAAGCCCTTTCCAGCGATGTCGATGGTGGTATGCGTTTCTGTGTTGTCTTCTGGGCCATTCGGTTCTTCTATCCTAGAATATGCAATCAACGAGCGTCCTCTTTTCTACGCAGCTCCCAGCGGGTTACCACCGTGACATGGCACTACGATGCTTGAATCCTATACCATGACCATGACGCATGTGTGGGGGCCAAGCCACTAATCGCAACCTTGTCCCAATCCCTGAAGCAGATCCCTCCATCTGTATTCGATAAAAGACAAGTCAGAGTAGCAAATGCCGCAAGACTAGGCTCAACCTGGCTTTGACTTGACTCTCCTCTTTAGGGTATATCGCTTCCGAGCACAATGGAATCTGGGTTTACTTCTTCCCACCAATATTGCCATATCAAAAGCAGGGCAAAGAACGATGCCTACGGCATCGCTCCCGTATCATGAGCCGGGCCTCGAGGACATCATCATCCTGGCCACCTTCCTCCTCGCCCTGAACGTCGTCAACGCCGTCCTAGACCGGACGCTCTACTGCGGCCTCGTCGGGCAGGTCTTCGTCGGCGTCGCGTGGGGCACGCCCGGCGGCGGGTGGCTCGCGGAGCCCGTCGAGCGCGCCGTCGTGCAGCTGGGCTACCTGGGGCTCCTCCTGATCGTCTTTGAGGGCGGCGCGTCCAGCTCGCTCCCGACGATGCGCGCTAACCTCGTGCTTTCGTCCTGCGTTGCGCTGACGGGCGTTGCGGCGCCCATCGGGCTCTCGTTCCTGCTGTCGGGGCCCCTGGTGGCGGACGCTACGCCGTTGCAGGCGTTCGCGGCGGGGGCGGCGCTTTGCTCTACGAGCCTCGGGACTACGTTCACGGTGTTGAGTACGAGCGGCCTCGCGGCGACGCGGCTCGGTATTGTTCTTAGCACGGCCGCCATGATGGACGATGTCGTCGGTCTCGTCATGGTGCAGATCGTGTCGGCCGGTCTCGGCGACGGCAGCGATGGGCGGACGGACATCGCGCCCGCTGTCGTAGCCAGGCCGGTCCTTGTCTCGATCGCGTTCGCGGTCGTGGTCCCGCTGGCCTGCCGCTTCGTCCTGCGGCCCATGATGGCCCATCTGTGGAAGTCGGGAGCGAAGCGATCCCGGTTGTACCAGCCGCTGCTCGGGGCAGGCCAGAGCGCGTTCCTTGCGCAGACGGGGGTCCTGCTCGGGCTCGTGGCGGCGGCGGGCTACGCGGGCGCCTCGGTGCTGCTGGCTGCTTACCTCGCGGGCATCGTGGCGAGCTGGTGGCGGGACGAGCGTGCTGCCCTCCTTGCCAGCAGCTGTTCACCGGCCCCGGCAGAGCAGATGGTGGCGGCGGAAGGAGACTCTGCTTTGCCTGTGGACTCACCCACGACCACTTGTGCAGTTAACGTTCGTATAGACTCCAATTCGCAACAGCAACCAGCAGCCTCAATAGACGCCAACGATAGCCGGGATATGTATTCTACATATTACGGTGACTCGGTCGAGCGCATCCTGAAGCCCTTCTTCTTCGTACGTCTACTCCATCTGACCTCTGTTCTACGCGGTTTCGTATCATGAGCTAACAAGCAATTAAAAGGCATCGATCGGCTTCTCCATTCCCATCAGTCGCATGTTCAGTGGCCCAGTAGTGTGGCGTGGCCTCATTTATACGGTCCTCATGGTCCTGGGCAAGACTCTATGCGGTGCCTGGCTTGTTCGCTTCCCAGTATCCTCCAGCGGCCTCTTTGGAGGCATATACTCTTCAGCTTCGCGCACTGCCCGCGTGCTATTGCAAAGCATCAGTCCAGGAAGGTTGGTTCATCAAAGACCACAGAAGGGTCAAGGCGAGGAGGCCTCATGCGTCACTGAAAACCAGCAATCACCATCATCATCGACTGGACAGGAGGCAATGCCCAGTGGCCAGACGGATGAAACAAGCAACCACCGCGCTTCAGCAGCGGCAGCAACCTCGATGTCCGCCCCGAAATTCAAGAAGCCTGGCCGGCCGAGAAAGCCCCTGTCGCTCTATCCTGCGGGCATTGTGTCCAGTGCCATGGTCGCGAGGGGGAGATTAGCTTCCTCATCTCCTCGGTTGCCGAGAGCAAGGGGATATTTCGGAGTTCATCGAGTTCCACCACCACCGCCTCCTCGTCACCGGAAGAGGGATCCGAAATGTTCTTAATTATCACTTGGGCCATTGTCCTGTGCACGATGCTTGGGCCCCTTTGTGCCGGACTCTTGGTGAGGAGGGTGAAGAAGCTCGAGGGCCGGAGCGCTCAAGGCCAAGTCGAAGGGGACAGGAAGAATGTGCTTGGAGTATGGGGTGTCTCTTGAGCGTCCTCTGCATGCACCTGGGCGTCTAGGCGATCAGGCATGGGTACCTCCAATTCAGATACGCCGTGACACAAGACAGCATGAGCATTGAGAAGTATTCATACCACGACGGGCTAAGCATCCGTCGTCGACCTTAAGATCATCGCAGATATTCCATCCGTCCCACGACCGGACCGGACGTGCATCATTGACATGCAGGCATCCTACGACCACGAGAGAGAAAATCTCTGCACACGCCGGCAGGACGTACACCAGTCGACAACTACCCTGCCGCCCTTCCTCGAGCATGCATTCAATTACTTCGTCATTATCATCCAACAGTCATATTTATTAATAATCGGAATGTTACGACCGGCGGTAAGAGGCATAGATCCTTGGGAGCCAGAAGGCATTCCCTCTCATGCTTCCATAACGGCGTAGTTATATATGCTCTAGGGCACAAGATAGAGGATAGACTCGATTGGCAGCAGGGAATTGACGCAAAATTAATCGCGATTCCCTGCTCAAGCTCACCTACAATAAAGTGTGCTCAGGTACAATTTTGTTGAAGAAAAGAAAGAAAAAGTCCAAAATTCTCTGCGCCGAAGCTTGGTTTTGATAAGCCAGACCTCGCCCGGCTAAACGTCGGCGCGGTGGCTACGGTGGCTGGGGTCTGGCTTGGTTGGTGGGTGGGGTTCCTCGCGGGATTGACTCCTATCCAATAGCAAGTAGCAGTAGAAGTCCAAGGACAACCACATTACAACATGAGCTTCAGAGTCACGGTGATTACGGGCAGGATTATATATGACGGCATCCAACTTTGGTTCCTTCATTGACGGTAGCTAATCAAACCCTTGACTATTTTTCAGAGGCCACATCCAGAGCCTTCTGCAAGCTAAAGCAACATCACTGCACTGCCCAATCTCTTCCATCAGGGAAAGGCAGTAGTAATCAAGCCAATGCGTTTCCCCGTCATCCACACAGGCTAGACCAGGCCATCATATCAACGTTTCCTTGTCGTCTTACTCGCTGCCATAGTCTCAAATGGGTCGTCGTCGTCGTCCGATATCTCATCATCGCTAATCTCTAGCGCGTTGGATTGCGACCCCTTCTGCGATGAGAAGTTGAGCTGCGTTTGCTTCTTGTTGCTTGTGCCTGCTGCTGCTGCTCGTGACGGCCGCGACCGTGTCGGTTGGGATCTGGCTGGCTGTGATCTGGTGGCTGCCCCTCGTTTCGGCGGCGGTGCAGGTGCCTCATCGTCATCCATGATGATATCGTCATCTTCTTCATCATCCTCGTCCACAAAAGGTCCTGCCTTGCGTCCCCGTCCCTTGGCAGGTGCTTTCTTCGCTGCTGCTGCTTTCTTCGGCGCCGCCTTGGCCGCTGGTGCCTTGGCCGGTCGACCTTTCTTCTTCGGCATTGAATCTTCCACAACCTCGTCGTCTAGATCCATCTCCAAGTCGTCATCGTTTCCCTTTCTTGCTTTTCCCGGCCAGGGGCCTTGGCTGATTGGGCATTGCCATCCTGAGCATCGACGATTGTAATCACTCCCTCTTGGTCTTCCCAGTGGCCCTCGAGATCTGAATCCCAACCGTCAGGCTTTGGTTTGACAATTCTGCGTCTATTCTTCACTTCGCCGGCTTTGAACTGCTTCTCTTCCCTGGCTTTGATCTTCTGCATGACGTTCAGTATTTCCTCGTCTCCTCTTTGATCGTCGCCTAGCGACATCATTTGCTTGACCTGGGTGGTAAGCTGGTCATCGACAAACTGTTCCATTACGTGTTTGTCATCTTTATTCACGAACTGGGTTACTGCGTCGTTAAAAGGTGCTTGTGGCAAAATCTTAAGCGTCTGCTTTTCAAAATACTCAGTGACGAGACGCTCAACTTCAATCGCGTTGAGTCCCAGTTCGGCGAGGGTCTCTTCGGATATCTCCTCAATTTTCTCCTTGCCTAAATTAAGTCAGTATCCAAAACACCATCGCAATATGACGGCATAAACATACGCTGGATGGTCTTCTTCTTGTAGAAATAGACAACATCATGAGTGTTGGCAACCTTCCCTGCAAAGCGGTTTGAGAAACGCTGTGGGTTCTCGCAGTCAAACTGGCCGCCTTCTGGTGGTGTGTACTCAACCTTTAAGCGGATCAATGGTAACGGCGCCTCATTTTGTTCTACGTTCTCGCCCTCTTCCTGGTCCTCGTCCTGGTTTTCGTCTTGGTCCTGAATTGATCTCCAGTCTGCATTAGCCTCGGCGATCATCTCTTCGACAACTTCCATGAGCCTCCGCGTGATCTCTGACCGGTTGTCTTTCTTTTTGGCCAAGCTCTTGAACCTGTCGTCCTTTGCAAGTACGAGTTCTCTGGTGACGAACGGTCGGACTGTCTTGATGCGGTGTTTTTCCACCTTGAACTCCTTCCCTGTTACGTTGAGAATGGCAACGTGCTTTGCCACTGCTTCGCCGGGCACGAGAGATGTTGCCACCGACGATCCTGGCTGCATAACGTGGAAGCCCGTTTCGGGGTTGAGTGTGGGGTCAATGAGACATTCATGTTCGTGGCCCCATACCACCAAGTCTAACCATTCGGGAAGTGCATTCTCGGGAAGGTAGCTGGTGGCTGTGTGGGCGTGATGGTTCTGGTGTACCGCCAACAGGTTGAACCAATCGCTCGTTTGTACGTTGGGGCGGAACCACTTGACGTGATGGTCTCGAAACGTCCTGTACATGCGCTCATCTCGTACGTTGCTTAGGCCGTACAAGGCAAGCTTTGTCGAACCTTTCTGCAGGAGAACCGGCTTCACCGAGATATTGTCCACCTCAGGGACGCGCCCGAAGTAGTTCACAAGACCAGAGACTTGAAGTAGGTCCAATGAGCAGTAATTACCATCTCCCGAGGGTCGTCGTGATTACCGTGAATGGAAAACACAGGAATGGAGATGTTGATATCCGGGTCTTCGTAGTTGACATGACTGAAAGCGCCATGGAAGACATCGACTGCATCACTCAAGAACTGCAACTGAACGGGCTTCATGCCCAGGCAATTCTTCCGTAGGGATCTCATGACCTGGAACATGGCGGGCCTCGAAGGCTTGTTCTCGTGAAAAAGATCGCCGGCGAGCAGCACCATATCGACCTAATGACCAAAGATCAGCAGGAGCTACTTCGAACATGATGGGGTGACCAACATCTTCTTTGCGGGCAAGGCGGAGGATCTCATCGAAAGACTTCCAGCTGTCGTCTTTCCGTATAGGATCCCGCTCGCCATAGCCGACATGATTGTCCGTAGCAACGAGGATACGGATCGTGTCTGCCTCTGTAAACACGTTCAGCGAGAGCCGTAGAAAGTAGGTTTCCATAGCCAGTTAATACCTGTAAGCTCGGACGAAGCCATCTTGGCCTCCGATACTGGTCAATCTTCGGCGCGTTCAAGAGGTCTGGGATGAATATGTTTATCGAACTTGGTGATCGGGGATGCACGAAATGGGAAGATCCATGAGGTTTGATGCTGTCCAAAGTTAAGACCTTGCTCCAATATCTGCTGCCCTCGGTTCAGGCCGAACGACTTGGAGTTTAGGATAACCTTAGGGAATGGCGGCCGGCCAGTCAACCACCCGCGTGTTTGTGGCCCACACTGATGCACGAACTCACGTGACCACTCTAAAAGCACCTTGCGTCTGTACTTGGTAACCTAGTTCCAGGCAACAACCCTCGACAAGGCCCATTCGACCTATGGCATTGGTTTCAATGGCATGAATACGAATACAGGCCACGATATGCAGGCCCTGGTGTCGTGTTCAGGGCTGCTCGAATATGACAGCTTCAATACAAAAACACAAGTCCATACATCACACTGTCACATCTACCCAACCTAGCACATAAGATTCATGGAAATTTTCGAGCCATACATCGTATTTGTTATCGAATACAACCTTCCTTAGTGGTCATCGCTTCGTGTAATAGCAAGATTGTGGAAAGCTCAAAGCCCAAAGCCCATGTCGTTAATGCCATGCATAACCGCTTCTCCTTGCCGCTTCCCAGAGAGAACGAAAGAAAGAATAAGCGAGAAAAAAGACAGCCATCCAGTGAAGACACCTGGAAGCTAACCTGAACGCCGATGCCCCTTACCCATGCCCATGCCACCTTATGTACCAGAGGTCCCAAATATGCACTATACATCCTGCAAAGCGTAAGCCCGACCACAATCATGTGCCGCAGAACCAAAAGCAAACATTCCGTACAATATCAAAACCATGCCATGCTTCTTTAATACAAAGGGGCTCAACCCGAACTCGCGGCTTCCTTGTCGGCCTGATCAGCGACCGTCTCCCACCAGAGACCGTGTGCTTCTCGGTCTACTGCGCCGGTCCTGGCAATCTCTTCTACCATCTCCCTAACTCTTTCTACGAATTCTGGTAGACCAAGTCCTGCCAGTTTCTCGCCAGCAGCGCTCGTGGCCTTGACCTTTTCACTGGCAGATCCCGCCTGCAGCCTCGACAAAATATGCCCCTTGACGCGAGTGAGCAGTAATCGCAGTACGGGTTCTCGTGGCTCCGAGTTCTCACGCTTCGCTTCGGCACTTGCAAAAAGAAGTTTTGTCACAAGCGCACGAATGTGTCCTTTGGTGGCTTGGGGCATTGAGCGACCCGCTTCAAGAGCTGCCATGATTCCATCAATGGCGGCAGTTTGCTCCAAGGGTTTATTGCTGTCATCTACAGCCTCTAGCACGGTGAATATCCGCCCGGCTTCCGTTCTCCATGGAGCACGCACATCGCGCTTCAGCATGTTTTTGCATTGTAACAAAATGGCCCCGGCAGTCACAATTTGTAGGGTCTGCCGTCCCAATCTGGCACGTCGTTTGACATCCAAGGCGAGGGGCTCTGGGATGGTCGCCGGGTCTGGCGAGGGCTGTGTAAATTCGTTCAGCAGCATCTGCCAATAGATCTTGTCTGGAGTCGGCCGCAATTTGGGGTGGTTGACCCCCTCTGGGTCGCGACGCATAGCCTCAGCGTGCACTTTACCGCGGGCGGATCGCCAAGAAGCCCCTGCTCGTGCCAGCGTAAATGTCCCCTTCTCAAGTTCTTCTGCGAACCGCTTGGTCTCGTATGAGGAGGCATGCTCAAGCAAGCTCGGTGCTGCTACTTGCATCATGTAGTTCGCATAGTCGTACAACATTGTGTCAATGAACGAGATGAGAGCTTCGAGGCGGTCGACAACGTTACCATCTGCGAGCTTTTTCTCGGCCAACTCTTTGACCTCTTCATCGCGAACAGGCGCGCAGAGTTTTGGCAGCAATGCGCCCATGGATGAAAAGAACTTCTCGTAAGAGAAGCTGCCTGCCAAGAATTGGCGCTGTGCCACCTCAGTATCCAGGATCTCCCCAATAAAGGTGTACATAGGCGAACCATCCTTCACGAGATGCTGAAGGCGATCTTTAATGTAGTGCGCCATGACGACGAGATAGTGAAACTCCTTCTCCTCATTCCTCACACCAGACTTGAGATCCTGGAAGAGAGGGTCCATTCGCAGCTTATGCTGTTCTTGGAAATGCTGGAATTCTATCCGGTATTCCCGGTTCATTGCGAGCTCATGGACAATGACTCGGTTGTCGGGTAAGATGGGAGGGTATATCATATGAGGTATCTCGAACTTAACTTCCTTGCCCTGCGGCTTGCTCTGTGGCGTGGAAGGGGGTGTAAGTCTGTTCAGGCTCCTTAAAACTTCTTCCTCTGCTGCGGTGTGATCCTCCGCAGTAGAGCCATCGCGGCCAAGAGAATGCCCGGTGGCTCGTGGCTTCGTGTCCCCAGTTGGTTTATTGGCTGCACGGGGCTTTTCGCGCATCGTTCACGGCGTCAACTATCAGCTTCTTGCCCTTTTGAGCACCCGCGAGACGCTTGATTCGGACCATCAGCATGACCTGATGGTCTTTGACGCTTTGCCGATATGACTCGGTAACATGTTCTTCTGTCCCATCCTTGACGGTCTGTAGAATTGCATCGAGCTCGACGAATTGCAAGAGCATGACTTCAATCAGAGCATTGGAGTCGCGAGCTTTCCATGCGATGAATGCATTGTGAAAAGTGGCATAGGCCTCTGGCAGGGCTCCTTCGAGCGCTGGGGGCGGTGTATAGTTGTTCAGATACGTGAGCCTGGACAGGATCGTCTCGAAAGAGATCAAAAGGTCTCGAGCCTTGCCAACGAGGTCCTGCAACTGAGGATTAGCCAGATCATCACGAGGGATGGGTAGACCTTGTGCGGATCCAACCTGCTCCTGGTCCCCTTTGTTATCCTTGTTACTCAGCACCTGGGTGGGGTGGCCTAGTATTAGAAATGCGCCGAGGAAGGTTCGGACAGCGGCCATCTCGTTGACGGAACCTGCCTCGCCCTCCTTCAAGCCACATAGGCGGAGGACTTGCGCCGTGGTCATGAGAACCTTTTCCCTCAGCAAGCAGCTCAACGACTTTCTCAAACGTGTTGCCTCTGACACCATCGATCGTTAATCCAAGTTCCGAGAACTGTTGTACAGCCTGTCTCCTGAGGAGGCCCCTCCACCACCACTGGATTTTGGACGCAGCAACCTCGTCGGTCATGGTGGAAGGTTCCTGGTCCTGGTCCTGGTCCTGGTCCCGTACGTCCGGTAGCTCATCGATATCGGGCTTCTTGGTATTCATGCTATGACCCCTTGACCGCTTCGAGGCATGTTTGCTCCGCAGCTCCTCCCGTCTCTTCTCTGCTTCAGCATGGCGCTCTTCCATCTGCAGCTTTAATTTACTAAGTTCCTTCTCCCTCTTCTCCTTGATGGACTCCGCGACAGCCTTGGCCCTCTTGACCTCCTCTGCGCATGCGGCAACGATCTCGGCAAGCTTGCTTTCCTGGCTTGAGCAGCCGCCAACGCTCGCTCCTCTGAATTCGATATCTTTTGTTGGCCGGCCTTAGCCATCGCAGCCCTTAGTCGTACCTTTTCGGCATGAGCAGCCCTGTCGGCTAAGCGCGCTTTACGGTCCTCCAATATCGAGGCGCGGCGCAACTGCTGAGCAACATACTTGCTCTGTGGACCATCACGGCGGCTGAAGCCGTGAGATGAGCGGGAGTGCGCAGACGAAATGGAATTCCTACGGGATGAGGCGGCAGAGTCCTTGCGACGGTTTTGGGTCGGACGGTAAAAACGAGCGGCAATCCGTGGGGGTGGGGTATACTGTCTTTCCTGGTCCTCTTCTTCCAGAGGGGGGAGAGTTCCATGTCCGAATTTAGGGCGGCAGGCAACGGGTCGCCGGTTGACTCTTCGATATTTCGGGACGGGTCGGTGAGGTCTGGTGAGACGCGATGCATGATGGCGCGGGTTGGGGGTGTTGGAGGGGCTCGCTAATATGCTGGTGTCCTCGGTGAACATAGACGATAGTATGCCCGAGGTGCAGCTGATAAAGATGACGGCGGGTGTCAAGACTAAGAGTATCAGAGACAATGCAACGACGAAGCGCAGAGAAGGCGCCCCTGTCGATCGTCAGGTTTGACACCAACACGGTATCGTCCAGCAGGACTGGACGAGTCGGTCGGATCACGGGCCTCAAACAGAAGCAGTGACGCACCGAGCACGCAACCCGCGGCAAGCCACACGGTTGCGAAGCGCAAGATAATGATCAGAGGGTAAATGAACGTCAGGTATTGGATTTAGGCTCTAGCCTATGCGAAGAACGAACGAAGGTTTGTTGCGAAATTTGCAACAACAACAACAACAACAATAGCAACGTTCGGCAGAGTGTCTACTACTTATTGGGAACAATAAAAGGGTATCATGAAAGGTGAGTAGAAGAGAATGGAAGTGGCACGCATGGAGTCTCGTGCTGACGGGATGACGAACGAGTCCTACTTCAGGCGACAAGAGCCCTGCAAATTCAGAAGGCGTTGGGTCATCTGGGGACTGGAGTAATCGGGTCAATCAATGTATTGTCCAGGGTACATGTAGCTGGGAGTCGACGTGAATCAATGATTGGGATGGATGCAGCAAAGACTCAAAGAGCGATGGGAGGCTGGGCGCTGGGCAGTTAAAATGGGCTCGCCCATTGTTTAATGGCGCAAACGGCAGCACCCAAACTGGCGCTAGTCCAATGCAAACATGCACGCGACAATGTCGTTTCCGTTTTCAGGTCTTCAGCCCATTTGCCGTCCATCGATCTAGGCAGCCTCCAGGGCTGCTGGCGGCTTGCACCTGATGCACTAACGTCGAGTCTAAACGACCTGAGCATCAGGGCTTTTCCAGCTCGAGATCCGATCCTTCATGCAGCTGAAACGAAACAAGATGCGTGAAACAATTCGACACGGAGCAATGCGCCTCGATGCACACTGCAACCAGATTCCAAATACCTGCCTTGCCTACCTCCCTACCTGCCTACCTTACATAAGTATCATGCACCCCAGAATTGTCTACGTAGGTACGTATTGATAAATTGCATACATATGTAGCTACATGCACCTCTTTTCGAGTAAGGATACATCCATCCATCACAATGCCTGCATGTACCTGCCTAACCTACTGCCTACCTTGCTACCCCAATGAATCGCCTTGACTAGCTCCGGCCCAATGCTTGATCATCTCGAACTTTCTACTCCTTTTCCTGCCTGCTGACTCAACAACTATCGCACTACCCTCCTGGCCGTCCTGGAGTCAAGACTCGGTTGGAGCAAATACCATTCGACACAGAGATGGTGAATGCATCGCTGTACATGTGCATACCAACAAACTTTATAGGCATGTTTCAGTTGTATGCAAACCAGGTCAAAATGGTTATTCGACTAATCTCCTCAGTATGCAACGGCGATGATATGCACGAATAATAATAAAAAGTGTAAAATGATACATAGACAGATTTAGTGGTGTTATCCAAGTCTCGCGAATATCTGATGTTCTGTCCTGGTAGAGCGCAGAACGGCATACTATGTCCGTGAATTAAAGGGGGTCGGCCGTAGTGAGCTGTTACCTACCCATAATAGATGTCCTGCACTATTCAGGAGCCCCCATGACTGTCTTATATGCTCCAAGAATAACATTAGTTAGAATTAAACGGACAGGTAACCAGGAACTGCGCCTGAGACTGCTCTAATGGCATCATAATGTCGATTGGGTCCCGAATATAACAGGCAGCCAAGACGAGTAGTCTTCCTCAAGACCATCGGATATACGAATGTAAAAGAGAAAGGAGGAAGCGCAGGACGTTTCTTGGAGACATGTCTAATTGGGACTGAATGCTCCTCGATGTTTATCGTGCTGACACCAACAACGACAACACTCCGCTTGGAAATATGCATTCTCTGGAGTATAGAGCAGGCAAAGTATGTAAGGTTCAGTTGCTATACCCTGTCACATCACTACCGGGCGAGTATGGTCAGTAACGCAAGCGCAGCACAGTAAGTTTTATAACATGGAGGTTGTGACCTTTTAGAGCCATGTAAGTTTATTGGGTGTGATTGTCGATGAACAGAACCTTCACTCACCACATCAACATGAGTTGTACTAGGTAGTTACTAGGTACTATTCGTGGTAATTGATTTCTTCTGGTCTCATCATTGGAGCTCAGGGATGAGTCCAGATGCCAGTCCCCAGCTGTCATCACAGAGCTTTCGCATTTGGTGCATAGCAGCACTCCTTTGATGTTCGATCAAGTTTACCAACAGTGACCGCTTTTCTCACACTATGTGCGAATTAGCTACCACCGACCGTCAGATCAGGAATGACCACCCGAGATCTTCAGGGAGATACGTCAGCTGCGGTCCTCCGATAGAGCCTTGCCACGGTGGGGGTCACGTATCTCAGCGTGGTGCCGGCTCTTTCGCAGCATTGGTTATGCGTGGTGCCTCGAGAACAATCGATGTCAAGAACCAACTCAGGTTGTGGAGCGGTCTCTGGCGATATATTCAGCGGGATGAGTACCGGTAGAGCTTCGAAACGAAGAATTCCACGGTATTATTGTCGACGCGAGGGGCCAGAGGTTGTTTGGGTTCTTCTGCGCACGCCATCTCAAGGCAAGAAACCTTCCGTACGGAAGAGACTGGCTACACCTATGGCAGCACGTCGTGGCATGGCGACTCGGACCAACCGACCTTGTTGAAAGTTCTCCCTTGCTCGCTCATACCACCTATGAAGTAGAGCGAGCTGACCTGGAACTCAAGCTAAGGGCCTTTCTCAGGATGGCACAATATCCGTTGAGAGCCCTGCTTCTCAGAAAGCAAGAGGCAGCCACCCACCCACATAGCAAAGCATGAGCGTGGGTGTTGTTATTTTGCCCTCCCTGTATTCTCAGCATCACTGTCCGGGTCTTTCCTCGTTCAACATTCACAACCGGAAGCCCGCGATACCTGGACTGGAAAATCGAAATCCTGAATGGCGACGGCGTGAGGCCGAGTCTGGCAAAGCATGCAAGGCGAACGCCAGCTAGGACGGAGGAAGCCTCATCTTCTGGGCGATGCTACGCAGTCCCGTGCCTGGCCAACACGAGACCCGTCACAATGATTCGACCAAGGCTGAGAAACGGCCCAAGGAACGCATCATGTTCTTCGTTGGGTGCCAGTGCAGGTTTATGCCAGAGAGGCCGCGTGAATAGGGCCGAGAGGAATTGACTGTTTATTGCTCTCTTCGATCCCGAGAGAGCGAGGGCTCCACTCAGCTGAGCTGTCCGGCGCTGACGATGAAACAGCATCGATCACTTGCTTCCAGAAAAAATCCCCGAGGCGGTGTTTGCAATCGGGGAGCCCATAGATATACCCGATGTCGACACATTGGCGAGTAATTCCGACGTCCAAAGGACATATTGTAGCGCAGGACTCAACGTCGCAGTCCGGACTTACGATGGTGGGCCGACTGCCTCGTCCCACGTCTTTCTTTCTAACTGCCTTGATATTTCGCCGATAGTCTTCCTAGGGCTTAGGACACTCGCTAACAATAGTCGAATGCGACTAGCCCTTTTCCATTATGCGTCTAGAAATGTTGCAGCCCTCGTCTATGCTAACAGCCATCTTTCCCACATGTAGAGTGAGCACCAATATTCGAGCATTTCGGGTTGGGGCAATATGGCGTTAGCAACAAGCCCGGTGGTCATTGGCGAGCTGCTCGCAGCCGGTCAGCCAATCCTTGCTTGGCCGCCCACGCTCTTCAATACAACATGTTTCCTTATTTATCCCCGTTGGCCGATAGCTAGCTACGTGCTAACACCGGGTAGGCCACACTTCGCTTGGGTTCGCAAAGCGGATTGGCCAACTGCTGTCGTAAATCAACCGGCTAGACTAGACCTCGACCTTGCATACGAGACAGCATAGGAATAGGCACGCGATAAACCCCCCGCATACGCAGGTATCCGGCACGGTCTCTTGAGTATGCACGATTCGAGGACACTGCTGCTATCCGTGCATGCATGGCGGAGGAAAGCCTCCCCAAAATCCTTTCCTCCGGATTCCTCCGGAGGACTTCCAGTGGAACGGCAACAAATTGTAGAGAGTCCGGCTGTGGCATTTTCCCCTTTCAGTAATAGAGTGTACAGACTACATCGTTTGAAGGAAGACAGCGGGAGCAGGGGAGAGGAGATAACCAAACCTAGACGGACGAAATGAGAGATATGCTGCGTGACCTGGATGAGTGTGGCGATAAAGATGATGGGAATCACCGTCTCGCGCACCTGAATCCCATGCTCAAGCATAGGCAAATCGGTGGGGGCTGGGGGAGGATGGCCGACGCAGTCTCCCTTCAGACTGTGTCGCTTCTCGTATTGCGGATTTGGAATGAGCCGACTACACACTTGGCTGCCTGGGCGCCAATAGTCCAGGTGTGTGTGTGTGTTGGGAACATATGAGGATCATCCTCTAGGTACTATGCATTGTCTTCCGTCAGTCAAGCCGTCAACACGTTGCGGAATGATAGCCACGGATTTTTTTGGATGACGATCAATTAATCGGCGAGGCCCAGGCCCTCTCGTTACCAAAGGCCAAGAGCGCACGTACCCCTCCATCGCCGGAGATACGGGGTGCAATGTCCACACCGCCCAACCATTCAATTATACCCGGAAGGGTTGGATAGGTACTTAACCAAGCATGCAAACTGTGACGTGGTCGTGATGTATCTCTGAAGGATCGGGAAGCATGGAGATGGAGTTATTACCTGCCCGACACGTGCTACGCGGACGCTAGAGCCGGGTGTCAGCCTTAGAACAAATTCTCTGCTCGGGGCAGTAGATGTTTGAAATGGCCGACAAAATCGGGTGTCTCCTTACAGACCTTTTCTTTCTTTCTTTCTTCCGTTCTTTGCAGGGCTTGTAAGCTTGAGAGAAGGTTGAAGATGAGAGGGAGATAAAAATGAGGCGGCAGCATACAATAGGGACTGTCTCAGCCTCTGTTTCAAGACTGATCGGCTTGAGAGGGCCTAGACAAAATGTGGCCGCCTAGATGTGGGGAGTCTGACTACTTACCTGAGGATGAGAAAGCATACCTGCATACTTCTCTCAACTTTCCACACGCATCGGGAAAGATCCGCAGTTATACGGCCAGCTTGGGCTAGTCCTCACCTGAAGATGTGCAACGCTCCCTGTCTGCCTACCGAGAGGGGTAGGTCGATATGGTTACGTAGATCGTCGTTGGTTGGTTTGCAAAACTCGAATGCGATGGCAAACATACATGGTCAAGGGGTCTTTGTGAGAGGCTCAAGGAGGGTTGCTGACCGTCGATCAACCAAAGAGCAAGTCTTGTTACTTGCCTGCTTGCTTTTTATTCCACATTCAAAAAAGACTTGAAAAAAATAAACAGCCGTCCCAGCCGCTGCTGCTATCGAAGCTTTCGGCGTGTTGAGTATGTAGGTCTGGCCAAGCCTCATGCGTGGGGGGGTCCTGCCTGCATGTTGCTGTTGACGGGTTGCTATTCCATATCGAACTGTTCGGATTTATCGCGTTGCCTTAATTGTGCCCCTCGCCGTCGGCAAGGGGTAGTTGACTGCGAGCCGGCCGGTACGGAGCTATCTTTAATTGATGGGTTGAATTGATGCATGTTATGTAGAAAGTACGTACTGCGCTACAGTCCCCTTCGATGTGTTCATCTGATTCCTTTGCGGATTGCCACTTCTTTATTTGTCGTTTTGCGAGTGAACTGTGACATCAGTCTCAGGGAACACCCAGTGTACCGGAATGATCGAATCTCGCCCACCAGCAAAATCTGCCCCGGCTAAGAAGAATAGCTGGGCCGTAAATGATGTAGGCACAAGCCTGTCTGCCTGTGGCTCTCGGCTGCAATGCCAAAGAAACGCCGGCATGGCTTGACAAGCAATTGGCACGCCCTGACAAAGTGTCTGGATGCGTAGAGTTGGTGCTAGACTAACGGGCGTTGCCCGATAACACGACTAGGATGCTGTAATGATGCTCGATTGATTAAACAGCGTCCCCCCCTGGAGCTTGTCGCCTGCTGCAAGGAAATATCCCAAGTGCCAGGCACAGGTTGTCCCTCTCGGACTTCCCATGCCTGCACATACTAATGAAACATGTCATCCAGAAAAGAAAGAGAGAATTGATATGACATAACGTTAGGGTTCCTCTTGCGATATTGTCGGAGGCACCGCAACAAAAGCCCGAATATGCGGTCTAGAGGGAAGGAAGTGGCCGAATAAACAACGTGATGACTATCGACTGCCTACATGTACATCGTACCTAGGTAGTACGTCTTTGTGCTTTGCTGACTGCCATCGATCCTTTTTGGCCCGACATGATAGGGTTGTGTGTACTGTATGCCTGACACATCATTCAAAGGCAAGCTTTCCAGGGTCCAAACTGCGTCATAGTTTGCCGCCTACCGAACTCGACCTCAGCTTCTGCATTCGGCAGGCATGCAGGCATTCTAGCAGTCTAGAGTCGAGATACTTCCGGCATCCTCGCGACTCATGGGGCAGCCGGGGCTCATTCCAGACTGAATCAATCGCCGTGATGGAGATACAGTAGAGCAGGCAGAATAGTAGTAGCGCTGCGGACTTCGGTGAGATGGTGAGGGTGGTGGCCCCATTGCCCATTGCCCATTGCCCATTGCCCATTGCCCACGGGCCTTGCTCCTCCCCCCACGGCTAGATGCAACAGCTTTCCTGTCACGATGACCTGGCCTGCTGGCCGTGCTGGCTTGCTGGCGCAGGCTAGCTAAATACCGCCGTCCCATGTAGCACTACTTCCCAGAAACCCGTCACGCAATTGACCCCTGTGCCTTGTTCTCTCGATGCATTGCGCCGTTTATTTGTAGATCCTTACCACCCTCGTTCAGCTCCGCCCAGAGCCCTTGAGCCGGCGAATCAGGGCTCAAGGACTCCATCTCTTGTTCATGTATGACATCTGCTTCTCTCTGGATTTCCCATGTTTCTAATCTGTCTTTCAACACCCCCCCTTTCCTATTCTCGCTATTTTCAACAAAACTCAAGCCCGTCTCCCCATTCCAGTGATCCCACCCTCCTCACGCCGGAGTCAGCCCCTACGCAATTGCCAGGGTTGCCAGGAAGATCGCCCAGGCCCAGACCGCATGGAATCTCAGGGTCTTCTGATAGACCCTTCTTTCCCCCTCTTTTCGTGTTTCGACCCTGTGCCGCTGTTTCCATAAGGAGCTGAGCTTCTGTGGCCACTTGATTCGGGAATAAAGTACATTTACCATACCTTTTGCCTTGCTCGCTCACGTCCTAGCTGCTCAACTAGACCTTCTTTACTTTTAGTTGCTCTACTACTACTACAACAACCACCATCTATTCACCACCACCTTTTCTTCTGCCCCCTCTGACTCTGGGAATAGTCACGCAGGCCACAAATCGCCATTTTGGTTCATCGCTAGTATTGACGGTGCAGTTCCCTATTCTTTCCGAGGACAGAAAGTTCCGGCGGGCATCACAACTCCCATTCATCAATAGACCGACAACTGGAAGTACTACTAGCATCATCACCATGTCTAGTCTGAAGTAGACGGCAGGTCACAAGCGACCTTTTTTTCTTCTTTTCTTTCTCTTCTGACGTCAGGAGATTTCGGGGGAAGGAAAGAAAGAGAAACGGAACAGTTATCATTTGGGGAAGTAATGGCGCCCAACCCAACAAATACCATCAACCACGATCGCAGCGCAACGAGCACGACGACGACGACGAAATCACCCACTTCGCATTATACCATGAAGACGTCGTCGAGGCAGCCGATGAGCTCGTCTCACTCTCACCACTCGCACCATTCTCGCCACTCGCAGTCTAACTCGCAATCTTTTCGCACAAATAGGTCCACTACCACACCAATGACCTCACCGCGCATGCCGCACTCGGTCGGCCAACCTTACCCACCGTCGTCGAGCAAACTTTCGCCGGCCGTACCCACCGATGTGCGATCGCCCAGCCCGAATTATTTCGGGCTCAACATCGACCCTGCTGCCGACCCGCGGGACTCGGCCGTTCTGCCCCGAGAGAACTGGAGCCCGCCTACCTCGTCCGTCAAATCGTTCGGGGCCGCGATCCCCAAGCAAGTGCCTCTCGATGCCAACCCCGACTTCGAGGCGTTCAGGCGCCAGGCCGACCTCAACAGAGGAAATTCTTTCAGTCTTGGCAGCGCCCAGTTCGCTCCTATGCAGCCGCCGACCTCGTTGAGGCCCAGGCTGCCCCACGACGAGCGACCAATCAGAGTGAACTTGAAGTGACGCGGCCTCCCTTGGGCCGCTCCCGCGAGACCACTGGCAGCCGCATGGATATTGACTCGGAGAGCTTGCACGACTCCGCCTACGTCTCCTCGGACTCCAAGCGGAACTCAGAGATCTCTCTGAATGCGCCTTCGTTCTTCGACATGCCTACGCACGCCTCTCCAGCGCAAACCGAGTCTCCTTTTGCACCGATGAGGCGCTCCAACCTCTCCAAAGTAGAAGATGCCCACCCGCGGCTTTCACTCCCCTCAGCACAAGGCAGACCTTGCTTCTCCAGGTCTTTCGCATCCTCGCTCGGAAACCTTGCCGTCAGCGCTTGCTGGAGCTGGGCCGAGCCTGCTGATGCCAAGTCAGCTCAAAGACATTCTTGAGAACATACCTAAAAGTGACTATTTACTATTGGATGTGCGAGTATCTACGAACTATGCACAATCAAGAATCGAAGGAGCATTGAACCTGTGCATTCCTACTACTTTATTGAAGCGAGCCACTTTCAATCTTGAGAAGCTGCAGAAAACATTGCAGACAGAGGAGGACCAGGAGAAGTTTTCGCAATGGCGAAGCGTGAAGCACCTCATCATCTATGATGCTTCTTCTTCTGAGAAGCGTGATGCGTTATCCGCGATCAATATGTTTAAAAAGTTTACTGCCGAATCCTTTACAGAGAACGCGTATCTCTTGAGGGGCGGTTTCAACGCTTTTGCGTCGGCCTATCCTGACTGGGTCGACCGTCGTTCGGCCGCTGAAAGAGCCGGCCGACCTGTTGCCTCCAACGACGGAGGACGACCTACATTTGCCCCCCGTCATTGGAGGTGTCACGCTCCCCACCGCCTCAAACGGCGCGAACCCCTTCTTCGGCAACATTAGACAGAACATGGACCTTGCCGATGGTGTTGGCCAGATGGAAGTCGCCGTGCCTGCGAGTATTGATGCCGACTCTCTGCCGCAGTGGTTACGTGACGCTGCTGCCAAATCGGATCATGGAAAGACTGTCTCGGACAAATTCTTGAAGATAGAACGGGAAGAGCAGGCTCGTATGAAGGAAGCATATTCCGCTTTCAACGCTGCCTCTCCCAGTAAAGCGAATGCGAGTGTCTCGCTCTCCGGTATCGAGAAGGGAGTAAAGAACCGTTATAAAGATATCCTTCCGTTTGATCATGCTCGTGTGGTCCTTTCAGGCAAACCAGCGGGATCTTGCGACTACATCAATGCCAGCCACGTCCAAGCTACACGAAGCAAGAAACGCTATATTGCATCCCAAGGGCCTCTTCCAGCCACTTTTGAGGTATTTACATTCCTCGGCCCAGCAGTATCGAGAATGTTCGCTGACTTTGTCTTTACAGGATTTCTGGTCGGTCATTTGGGATCAGGATGTTCGAGTTATCGTCATGCTTACCGCAGAATCGGAGGGCGGGCAGCTGAAATGTCATCCTTACTGGAACGACAGAGAGTACGGTCCTGTCAAGTTAAGACCATTGTCGGAGAAGAAGGTGTCTCTGGACATCGATAAACATAAAACTACGCCTGCAGCCGCGGCGAGTCAAGCAGAGGCTGGGCGCCGCCGTGCCAACACAGCGACAGCCCTGGGTTCGTCTAACCCTGCTCCGCCGGCGCCGGCGCAAGCCGAGACGCCATTTGTGGTTATTCGCAAATTTGCCATGTCTCACTCTGCTCATCCGTTCGCACCGATGCGGGAGGTTACGCACCTTCACTACCCGTCGTGGCCAGACTTCGGCGTGCCGGCTCAGCCATCACACCTTCTCGCCCTCGTGGAACTGGCCAACGTCATGCAGCGCGCGGCCCTTCCGGTTGATGCTAATACCATCGCTGCGTCTGTCGCTACTGAACGAGGTGTTACGCCCAACTGGTACGACGAGCCAGAGTCCGAAAGCAATCCGCGGCCCATGCTCGTTCATTGCTCAGCTGGATGTGGCCGCACTGGAACATTCTGTACAGTCGACAGCGTGATTGACATGCTTAAGCGCGAGAGAATTGCATCGTTGTCGGCAAACAAGAGGAAAGATAATGACGGCGACATCAACATGGACGGCATGACCGCACCACACACATCGGCCCGAACTCCTGCAGCCCAAAACAGCAGTGGACCGAACAACGGTAACGACACAGCTCTAGACCTCAGTTGGGTCGGCAATAACTCGATTGATCTGATTGCGAGGACCGTGGAGGACTTCAGGAGCCAGAGACTAAGTATGGTGCAAAGTCTACGACAATTTGTGCTTTGCTATGAGACCATTGTCGAGTGGATCTGGAGGCTTCAAGAGAGGAGTAGCCAGACAGCCAACGGGAAAAGGGGCCATATCCGGAGTGAGAGTGAGGCTCCGACCAGGAGGTAGTTAAGTATGGTTGGTGGTTGGAGGGGGCGTCATCGATTGAGCTTTAGGGATGAAGGGGCTGGACAAAGAGAGAAGGGAACGTAACGAAGGGGCCTGCAACAAATACTCTTCTGAATTTGCATATCTCCCCATTCCGAGGATGAACGATAAATAGAAGAACAACGGGGCCTTTTTGGCATCTGTACACAGGTAGCATACGAACATCCACTTCGCAGCGTTACGGAGTGCGACGGGACGACTGATGATGTTTTGGATGGCGTTCAATGGATAAAGTAATCATATCATCACATGGCTTGGGCTTCGAGCTGAGAGAAAGCGAGATAGTGCATGTGCTTGTATGCGCACGTGTGCAACAGCACTTCCACATGGCTCGCTAGGCTCCTAGCATGCTTGTAATGAAAATGAGCTATTTATGCATCATTATCATCACTGTGGTCGTCGGAGAAAGAGGTGGTCGGATATTGTAGATACCAACCAAGCAACTGAGATTAAATTGCTATACTTTCTTTCTGGTTCAATGTGACACCAGGCATGTTAAACGATCCCTGAATATGTTTTGACGTATCTTCGTTTCGAACGAATTGCAGAAGGGCGCACATGGTGAACACCCCCTTGACTACGCAGTTGGGCTATGGTTGCATAGAAACTAGCACGCAGCAGTTGGCTCTCAAGAGGCTGGACCAATCCTCTGCCCCTTTATAGATGGCCTGGTAGACTGACGAGGCAAGTACTTGGTTGACTACATACACAGACCAGCTCTTACTCGGATCGAAAGGATGATTGGGCTCTGTAGGTGTGCTTGGTATATTCAGCAAGTTGCAAACCATGATGAACAGCTTCTTGATCCTGTGGCATTCCCCTACCAGGTATTTGCAGGACTGACAGTGTCAACTATACACAAATAGGCATAACTTTTAAGGTCCATGGTCATTATCAATTGGGACGACGTCAACTGCATAGCTCTTTTGATTGACGAAGCCGGTCAATCCCCATATGGCTCGGCCGTGGTCATCTCTAATAATTATACATGGTGCATGTGGCAAACAGACAGGTCGCCTCCGTTCCAATGTGAACCAAACCCCATAGCTTACTTCCAGAACTTTTGGAGCGACACCTCTTTGTCGTCGTGCTTGTTCAGGATCTTGGCCGTTGCCAGCTCGAAGTCCTCCTGCGTAACATGTACTCGCCGCTCTCTCAGCGCGTACATACCGGCCTCGGTACACACACCCTTCAACTCAGCACCCGAGCATCCGTTCATCTTCTCGGCAATCTTGGTCAGGTTGATGCCACGGGTCAGGTTCATTTTGCGACTGTGGATGCGCAGAATGTCGGCACGCGCCTCCACGCTTGGCGGCGGGAACTCGATCTTTCTGTCGATACGACCGGGTCGCAGCAGAGCGGGGTCCAGAATGTCTAGACGGTTGGTTGCCATGATGACTTTGATGTTCTTGGTGGGCTCGAATCCGTCCAGCTGGTTGAGCAGCTCCAACATTGTGCGCTGAACTTCGGAATCACCACCCGACGAGCCTTCGACACGGGAAGAACCGATGGAATCGATCTCATCCATGAAGATGATGGAGGGGGCATGCTCACGGGCCATGACGAACAGCTCACGCACCATGCGGGAACCCTCACCGATGTACTTTTGCACCAGCTCGGAACCGGATACTCGAATGAACTTGCAGTCTGTGTGGTGGGCAACGGCTCGGGCCAGCAACGTCTTTCCCGTACCCGGAGGCCCGTAGAGCAGGACACCCTTGGGTTGCGCAATACCGAGCGATTCGAAGAGCTCCGGGTGCTTGAGACCCAGCTCGATGACTTCCTTGATCTCCTTGATCTGCTGATCGAGACCACCAATCATGTCGTAGGTGCTGTCGGGAACCTTCTCCACCATCATGAGGGACACCAGAGGATCGACCGAGGACGGGAGGATCTTCTCCAGTTTGTATGAGTCGGACAGCAGCGTCACCCGCTTGCCTACTGTGAGCTTTGCGATATCCACGGAGTCGGAGACGTCGACAACTAGAAATCGATCTTGTCAGCACGGTATGCAATGATAGTGATGTTCAGTTTTGCGCGCTGTACCGTATTTGCCCTCGGGATGGACCTTGACCAGCACCTTCTTGGTACCCATCACCTTGACGACCTCGCCCACGTAAGAGCCAGGCTGCTGTAACAAGCCGAGCTCTTCTCTTAATAACCGCACTCTCGAGTTGTAGTCATTGCGTTGGGCTTCTAGACGGCGCAGGACGGCTTGACCCTTGAGGATCTCGAGCTTCATGGCCTCGATCTTGTTGGCATAGTAGTTGTCCAGAGCCATGGTTGCTGGCAGCTCCGGGGGAGTCTGATATGTCCGACAGATATCAGAGATTGTGTGGTGTGCGGTGCAATTCTACGAGACTGGCAGTTGAGTAAAATGAAAGGGTTTCGGTCGGATCGTTGCTGTTGTTGATGCCGATGGCAGATGGGCGTGGTAGCTGCTAGGCTCAGGCTGTGACGACGATGGCGACAACAGCTCATTGAGCAACTGCTTACCTAAGAAGCTCGGGTCCCCATCGATTGCTAGTGCAATGCATGTGGCTAGAACATGTGGCGTATGTGGCTGGAAGATAAGCTCGGCTGCCAATAGGATTTTGGTACATTCAGTACATACATAGTGAAACATCACACATCAATTGCACATGTTATTCAATGGATTGAAAAGAGGTAAGTACATAATGTACATAGTGTATTATTCCAATGGAAAGTCGTCCATGGGGCACTTGAATAGCTAGATTACCACTGTCATAACCGTATGAACAGCCGTGGCAGAAACGCCTACCTCAACGGTTCCTGATACCACAGCTGGTTCTTGTGAACAATCATGAAACAAATCGCATCGATTAATTCCATTGGAATAATTCAGGGATCGGGCTGTACTACGACATCAGCCTCACGAAAGCCGGCGACAGAGGTAACCCCGATGGCCCGGCCTGCCCATTCAGGCAAAGCGGATGCAGTTACAGTAGCACTCCCAAGAGATCTCGGGAGCCGCGATAGCCTTCCACAATCCAAACAAGACAGACTTCAGACTTCCGAGGCGATTGGTTAGTGAGGTTTCGAGGAGAGTCTATCTGCCCTTGCAACCGAGCAAACAATACCGCAATCCGTTTATCAAGAGCCCAGGGATGCAAGAGAGTGGGCCGACTCGGCTTGGCGCCGTTGGTATTTGCAGTCTCTCGGTGTGTTGAATGCACAGTGAAGTCACCTGTTCTAGAGCTACCAACTAAGAGAACTCCCACGAAGCGTGCTTACGAATCCTATTCGTAGAGGAGGGAGGGGATGCCCCATCGTGTAACCGTTTGCAGTTATCCGTTCAGCCCAACTCTGATCAGGCGTGCCCGAGCACCAGATGCACTGCAGTATTAGCATCCCATCGGGTTTTTCTGGTAGACGATGTCATGTACGCGATGACTGAAATGACTGGGACCTTGGGCACATACGGCCATCTGGGTCAACGGCACCATCTGGGGAAATCAATCTAGCAAAGTCAAATACCACGCAAAGCATCTTCCAATGCATCCACTTAAAAAGAGAAGCCTCCTCGTGCATCTTATCATAATATCAGGACGGGATAGCGATGAACGGTGTAGATGGCTTGATGGCCCAGACACTGGCCCAGAATAAGTATCCAGAATACTAAATCGGCGCATGGAAGCGCCCCGCCGAGTCCACCTCGAAGGGCCAAGAATAGACAGGGATCAGGCTGCATCGCAAACAGTTGCAGATGATACCCTTCCGCCGTAGATAAATCACGAGGAGCAGTTGCGATTCAGTCGGTCGAGAGGCCATGACAGCGCCGTCAGCAATGTCGTGCTGCATGAGGTCGGGTTCTACGCGCAATGCTATTGCCAAGATGGCGCATTTCATAGGTACTGCTAGAAGGAAATGACAGACAGGCATATAAACAGACAGACCGATAGACGTACGGAAGAAAGAGCAGGCTTGGGTTTCTGTGTTGCTGTCTTGGCTCCCGCTATTCTGTAATCTTGTACCAACCTACATCCATCAATCTATCTTCCTTTCCCGTAGCCAGCCCTCCAGTCCTTTCTCCCCAAGCCCGTACCAAACAAACATTGCTTACTTCCTATTACCCGGCCTTGACTCCCCAAGCTTCACATCTTCCTGGTGTTGATTTGCTTCGTTTCTCATCCTACTATCCTGCGTTTCGACGCACCGGGACCAGGTACTGACTTTACGATCCTTGCCGATTGCAACGTACATATTCATTCGAAGCGGGGACCTACATATAAATAATTTCGTGTGGTTTTTTTTCTCCCTCTTTCCCTCCTCCCTCCCTTTCGGTTCCCCGTTGAATCATTTGGCAAGACAGCCAAAGGCCTGTCTTACATTCCCCGGGGCTTGCTCCTGATAGCTGAGCTCTCGGCGGTTTGTTTACAGCCCCAGGCCCTCGGGATTTCGCCTCAACACGACAGGACCAGAAACGCGGTTCATCATGGATCCACCTTCCCGCGACCTGGGCGACTCGGGTTCTCAGTCGCCTACCGATACTCGACCAAGCCACGCACGCACCGAGCCTCCTTCGAGAGAAGACACTTTGATGTCCGAAAGCTATCAGTCTGGAGACACGGTGCGGAGACGACCTGATGTTTCGTCGTATGGTATGTCGCGTCCCCTAAACTCAATCTCCTGTAGCGCAACGATCCGAGTCAACAGGTCCCTGTGCATCTGATGTCATGTATGGGCTAACTGGATGCGATGCCACTTCTGCAGGGACTCTGCAAACCCCTCCTCCTGCTGGCAGCAGTGCATATTATGGGGGCGACGCAACCTCCGTTAGCAATTCTGCTTCCGCCCACGATCGCGCACATACGAGGACCGGTGCCCAACAACCCTTACGCTCTCCGATGCTGGGTCCAGAGCGTGGCAGAGCTCGTCCAAGGAAGCCTCCCATGCCGCGCCGCGCTTCTTCGAACACGCAGGCCCCTCACCGAGGAGGAGTATTTTCGACCGACGACGCTGTCGACGAGGTAGACGAGGAAGTTACCGCAGAGAGGGCACAGAGCTACTCGGCGCCCCGACCACCTTATAATACAGACTCTGGCAGACAAGCATCAACTCTTCGACGACGTACCATGGCTGCCCCAGCCTTATCGCGAGTGCAGTCGACCAGAAGTGATGGAGCAGACGAAAGTGGCATAGAGGAACGCTTCGAGGAGGACCAGGATGCAAGTGAACATCCCTCGGCCGAAGTTGATCACCCCGATACGGAAGACGACGAGACGCCAGTCGACGATAGCAACGAGGACGACGATGACCTCAGCGACGCAGAGAGTTTTACTCTGAAGGATCGGCAGCAGGCCATCAACGAAACGCATCCGTTCGGTATTCGGTTATGGAAGCCCGCTTTGTACAAAAAGGACCGATCTGTCCAGAAGACGGCAGAGGGTGACATCCATTCGTCACCAGGCGGCCATGTTAGTATCTGGCTGTTGTTCTTCAATTTGATATGGACACTTGCCTTCGGTTGGTGGATGGCCCTCATCGCTGCCCTTGGCGCGGTCGTATGCTTCCTGTTTGCGGCCACGCCCAGCGGGAGAGCGTATGGACGTGTGCTATGGGGTTTGGCTGGCTACTTGGGCTATCCTTTTGGCAAATTTGTGCGACTGGAGCAAGATGAGGCGTACCTGGATGAGGATCAAGGAGAGGGAAGAAGCATCAGCGAATACGAGCAGTGGCAGAATGGCGATCTCGAGTATGGTCGACTCTTCTTCGGCCCAGAGAGCAGCCGATCAATCATTGGCCGGTCTAGGAGAAGCATCGATTCGGAACCCAGTGAGACCGACAGCCTTCTTGGGCGGCATACACACCATGCAGAGATCGAAGAGCAGGGTCGCCGCCTGAAGAGGCGCATGTTCGGTCGAGGCCAATGGAACATTGGCAGGGTCATCTTCTTCATCTTCTTCTACGGACTTATTGGCCCTTCGCTGATTATCGTCTCCGGCATTTGCTGGTTTTTGGTCTTCTGGATCCCGATGGGCAAGGTCACCATGCTCCTCTTTGATCATCTTAAGCGGCATCCTCTAGCACTATCTTTCGAGTCGGACATAACGCAGGCGCGCAACAATGAAGGTGCTCACTCCTCTATTCTACTCTGCACCTACCGAGCAGTTGGCTCAAAATACTGGAAGTATACCGTTGATGGTACCAACATCTTCCTCATCAACCTCATGGCTGTCGTTGTCTTCGTTATCTTCGACTGGCTTGTTCTTGAGGGCGTTTTGCATGTCGAGAACTTCATCACGTCGCCAGGCTTCCTTTTTGTGGCTGGCTTGTTGTCCATTATCCCATTAGCCTACTTCATTGGACAGGCAGTTGCGTCCATCTCTGCTCAGTCTTCTATGGGTCTTGGTGCCGCCATCAACGCCTTCTTCTCCACCATCGTCGAGGTCTTCCTCTACTGTGTAGCCCTCAACCAGGGCAAAGGGGCACTTGTCGAAGGTAGCATTATTGGAAGCATCTTCGCAGGTATTCTTTTTCTCCCCGGCCTCTCCATGTGCTTTGGCGCTATTAAACGCAAGACACAACGGTTCAATGCCAGGTCTGCAGGCGTCACCTCGACGATGCTTCTCTTCGCTGTAGTAGCTGCTTTTGGGCCTACTTTGTTCTACCAAATTTACGGCACTCATGAGCTCAGCTGCACGGAATGTGTCGACTATCGCCCGTCTATGGAAAGCAAAGACAGGGATCGAGATTGCCGTCGCTGCTATTTCTCTCAGACCCCGAAGGTTGACGATCGATTCTACCTCGAAGCGGTTCGGCCTTACTGTTATGCGGCTGCCACCTGCCTGTTCTTGTCCTATGTCACTGGACTGTGGTTCACCCTAAGGACCCACGCTGCCGTTATCTGGAATACGGAGGTGGAGGAGAAGAAGAACGAGGAGCACCTTCATATGGCTCGCTTGTCTGAGCAGCACGGAACCGTCGACGCCACCGGAGCAGATATTCGGGACAGCAACCTCTACAAGCGTATCCTCGGACAGTCTTTGAGGCAAGTTGGGCTATCAGGCCAAGCAAGTGCCCACCATTCACGCCAACCTTCGGGGGTTCTTCCACCTAATGGTGCTATGCAGACCCCTCACATGGTGCCGCCCAAGACTCATGGCAACGGAGGCGACAACGAAAGCATTCGCTCCAATGTCCATGTGCCTGGCTTCTCTGAGCAAGAGAACAACAATCTCATCCGGGGCGTGACCGAACTCGCAGCCACTGCAGCCGCTATTGCCGCTCGCGATGCACGCCTTCCACGTCGCACCTCCGCCCTCGGCTCGAACGCTGGTAATACGGCCAGTTCACGCCCAGCGCCGCTGCGCAGTAGTGGTTTCCCTGATATGGAAGATGCGGCAGAGACCCCGCAAGCACATGGTGGCCACGATGCACCGAATTGGAGTCGGATGAAGAGTGCGGTGATATTGATGGGAGCCACAGTTCTCTATGCCATTGTCGCCGAGATCCTTGTCGACACGGTGGATGTAGTGTTGCAAAACTTTGCTATTGACGAGAAGTTCCTTGGTATTACTCTGTTCGCCCTTGTCCCGAATACCACAGAGTTCCTGGTAAGAAGACGATTGCTCTCCTCCTGGTCGTATATGATGACGCTAACTTTGCTTGTCACCAGAACGCCATCTCCTTCGCCATGAACGGCAACATTGCGCTCTCCATGGAAATCGGATCCGCATACGCCCTCCAAGTCTGCCTCCTTCAGATCCCTGCTCTCGTCTTGTTCTCCGCTGTGTACCCTATCCTGCCGACGCTCGAGGATCCTGATATCGCCCACTACACGTTTAGCCTGTTGTTCCCCCAGTGGGACATGGTGACCGTTATCCTCTGCGTGTTTCTGCTCAGCTACGTGTACGGCGAAGGCAAGAGCAACTACTTCAAAGGAAGCATTCTCTTGTTGACGTATCTGGTTGTTATAACCGGCTTCTACTTTTCCGGCTATACAGATAACGCCTTTGACACAACTGCCAGCAGATTCGACACCTACGACGCTCAGTCAGGTGGCTGGACGACCTATAAAACCATTGGGCACAGCACCAAGGGGGTCGCATACTAGTCAGGAAGGAGGCGTTGATGGATCATGATATTCAAACGAAGCAGTTGTGCTGCTCACATGCAGAGCTTGTTGGTACCGCATCAAGCTCATCACGACGGTGTAATTGTACGGAAAGGACATCTGGTTATCCCATTAGGAGTATTGTTTAGTCGATTTTGGGCGTGCGGGACTCTTATCCCATTAGAATACCTCTTATGTTGCGTTGCTTTCCCTAGATTCCACCTTCGTTATCACTAATTACGAGGATGTTTATGATTTATAAATCCCATTCACGTAATAAAGTGTGTCATAAGCAGCCAGAACCCCAAACTCCATAACCGTTGGGGTTTTATCCTAATCTGTACGTAGCTATGACAGTGGTTATCCTACGACTACGACAACAACACGTCGATGATACCGGTTGGCCAGTGGATAGCAAATCGGCATGGAGTAACTAGATGGAGTAACTAGATGCCCATGATATTGGTAAAAAGCCAACACCCCCAGCCGTACGTACAAAAGTGATCTATTCACCCACGATATTGCGTGCCTACGAACATCCTGAGCCGGTCGTAGCAGGTAGATTACTTGCGTGTCTATGTAGTCAACTGGGTTGATTACGTGACTTCTACCCTAATGATGAGCCACTTCCAATGTGTTTATCAGAGTAGAAAAGGAGCGGCGAAGGGTCCTCGGCCGGCAGGACAAATGCCATCTCGGCTGTATTCCACATGCCATCATATCTCGCAGCGACCCTGGGCACAGCAGAATAAATCATGGCCATGGAATGTCAAAACGTTGACAAGCTGTACGTGGGGCAAATGTGAGGCGGCAGGGAATGACGAGAAATCTTCTTCCTCGCTGCCAAGGACGAGCCCTGGCAAGCAATGAAAAAGAGAATAAAACGCGCCTGTCAGACGTCCACCACCGCCCACCCCGGCCACGCGCCCGAAGGCAGACCATGACAAATCGGGGTTGAGATCATCACCACTCTCTATACAGCCGAGGCCTCGTGAAAGGCACATCGACCGCCCTCCTTGCGGAGGGGGCGAGAGTATCTGGAAACCTGGGAGGGTAACCATGGCAAAAAAAGCCTCTTCACTCTAGGGCGGCGGGGATGTGAATCATCAACCAGGGTCGGATCTGTAGCTGTTTTGGAGAAAACAGAGATTGGGACAAAAACTATAGAAATGATTCTTTAGAGTATTGTCGACATGAAGAGAAAAAGAAAAAGAAATCCCAAGAGAGAGGGAGGGAGGGCAGATATTTATACCCTTCCAGAAGGGCCCTGTGGGGTCGCCAGATCAGCCGCTCCATAAGCCCGGTAGGGGACGGTAGGGGACGGGAGCAACCCAGGCACCAACCAGGTGAAAATTCGGTTTTCCCAATAAGCCCTTTTCCGTGCCTTTCTCTTTTTCATTGGCCAGAAAAGGCAGCGGCAGGCACCGGGGCTCCTACCGGTGGGTGTGATTTAGCAGGACATTAATCTGATTGGCCCAAATTGACTTGACTTTTTCACCGCAGTGGATTTTTTTCTCTCCCACTATGCACCTTCCAGCCTTCCAGCCTTCCAGTGCCTGCAGGTGTTTGGAGTTTGATAGGAAAATCTGCCACGGTATGACTTCATTGGTAAACAGGTTCCATTCAATACAAGGTGCTGCCTGGCTCACCGAATGTCCGGACCGAGGTCCCTGAAGATCCTACATAGGTAGTGAATGGACTTGTGAATACTTGCAGATAGTGCCACCGTAACTGAGCTTAGGCATGATGCATTATGTGCAGCAAACAGCAGAGCTTTGTGAAGAGCATGTGAACCTGCATTATTCCGCTATGTGCTATGGATCATCATACATCTTGACATAACTTGGGAGTCGACTTGGGTCAAACAGGTGATGTGTGCCTGCCTGCATGTGGGCTTCCAATATCTTGCTTCAGTGCCATGCTGGACAGCCTCATCATTTGAGAGCAAAATAGCCACTGCGCATGATGACGGGCAAGGAACCCCATCATCCAGGTAGAATATGAACCCAAAATCTACCTACATAGTCATCTTGCTGAATACACCCTCGAATCTTTTGGGTGCCCAGTCTTGCTGTATACACTAATTTTCCCATGTCCAAAATAAATGTATGGAGTGATAGAACTTGGGGTCGTACACCAAGACGATATCCAGAGGTGGCACGCACATAATAACATGGATACAGCCTCAACCATCAAGGGAATGATGGTGCATCTTTCTAAGGGATGATCCCCCTGTGACTTGGGGATCATACAGCTTCTCTTCCCAAACCATCTTCTACAAGCCCTAGCACGTCCAGTCTGTACGTACAGATTTTATGTGTAGAAATTGTCTATACATACCGATGGGCTCTCGCCTAATGGGTTGTAGGTAGGTAACAATATCGGCTTGGCAGTATGCTATTTGCTGGTGACAGTGAAGTAGGTACTCAACACAGATAGGCTGACGTTGACCAACAATTTTCATCTTTGCCGTCAATTTTTCGACTTGGTAGGTTGATTGGTTATTTTCGTAGGTTGGCTATCTAGGTAAAGGTTTATCATGTGGCAAAGTCAACAGCTGTCGATGGTTTGCCCTGTCTAGGGACCTGGATCAAGAAAGCGCTTGCTTGGGTTTCTTGGTACCATATTTGTAAAAGCATTAATACCAAGTGGTAAATAAAGCCTCGAAGTCAATTGGGTTGCTGGAAGGTTATACAGACTCTACACGCATTATCTCATAAATCATTAGTTGTACGCTCCGTCGCCGTGAGCCCTGGATGCATGTATGCAAATACCTATCCTTCAAACCTCTTCCTTGTACAGCCCCTGTGTCTTCACCCACTCGCCGACCCCGTCACTGACGAGCCGCCGCAGTGCTTGCCAGTCCTCGCTCTGCACGGCGGCCCGAACCTTGGTGCTGCTGATGACGTCCTCGCCCTTCCCCTCCCGGCGGCCTTCCACCATCTCGACCTTGTCCGCCCACTCCCGCCTCCCGCCCATCGCCTTGAGCTTGCCGCCCCGCAGCCCCGCCAGGTACGCCCGCTGGTCCGCGGCGGTGCCCCAGTCCGCGTCCGTCCGCATGGTGACTCGCAGCCGCGACTGCGACAGGAACGGGTCCAGCGCCTGCCGCATCGTGTCGTTGGGGTAGTACTTGGCGTCGAGGATGCGGATCAGCGTGTCGAAGCCCGTCAGGTACATCTGCTCCATCATCACTCCCTCCCCGGCGGTGGCGGCGGCGGTGGCTGCGGCGGCTCCGCTGTAGAACTCGCTTGTGGCGATGGCGTTGCTCTTGGAGTGGAAGTAGGGCTCCGTCGTGACCGCGATATCTACCACGTCCTCTTCCTCGGCCCCTGCACCCATACCGCTGCCCGGGTCTGGTACGGCAGCTTCGGGATGAAGATGACGATTCCTCTGTCTCCGGGCAGCCGAGAGCAGATCCTGCGCGAACACGTACATCATGGCCAGCCTCTGGGGAAACGCTGCGGGCTTGGGTGCCTTGTCTGCGTTGTTGATCGCAAGCAGCAGCAGGACGCGCGAGTCTCGCGGGGTGGCATTCTGCTGCTGCTTCGGCTGGTCCGCTAACGCCGATAGGGCCATGCGTTGGTGCGCCAGCGTGGGCGGGTTGAAGGACGAGTCCAACACCACCAGCGCCCTGGGCGCTTGCTTCGGCTGGATGGGTGCTGCTACTTGGGTGCCATTGTTACTATGGGTGGTGGCGGAGGCGGAGGCGGAGGGCGAAGAGACAGAGCACAGTACGGTGAAGGTCGTCCCGGATAGCTGAAACGTCTTCAGGGCTTGGGTAAAGTAGGACACCAGGTTCGATGGCAGCTGACACGGTGATCTCATGGTTTCCGTGTCGGTTGCATCAGATGCCGACATCTCGATATTCCTTCTTGGAGCAGACGTTGTTGGGATGGATGGATGTTGACGGAAAGGCTTCAAGCGGTCCCAGCAGAGCGCGGGAATTGGAGATTTGATCCCGGGATGCGGAGAACGGCTGGGGTTCCACCCGGCACCCCTCCAACACCTCAGGCCACCTCCTATTCCAAGGATTGTAATGTCAACACATATAACATAAGAAGTCATGCCAAAACAGATAAGAAGAAAGGATATTCACTACGGTATGAGTAATAGTCGGTAGCATACGGCAAAAGGTATGTAGGTAGGTACGAACAAGCCGCAATGTTTGGTAATGCTTGGTAACGACGACTTGTGGTACGGCGGCACAAAACATGACATACAATGGAAGGAAACTGGTTCTAGATGATATATTGCTGCTTTGCTACTGCTCATTGTGAATTTGACAAAGCTTTTCCGGATCTTCCCTCTTCGTCCTGTAGCAGGCTTCCCTAGAATGCAAACAGGGTATCAGAATCACCAAACTAATCGTACAGTTGCCCATGCAATCGTCGATTCGTGCATAATGCAACGCCAGCTTCCAGAGTGTCATTTAGCGGATCTCTGGCTCTCTCATGAAATATGGTATGGTCAGCCCTCCATCACCAGGGACGAACTTCTTCGCTGTAGGTTTACGGCCCGCGTCTTGATCATGCCCATCACCGTTTCGCCGGCCCATTCGGCCTCCATAGTCGTCAATGGCCTCGGCCATGTCCTCGACGGGATTGTTCTCGGCCGTGGTGGCACTATCATCCAGAGCATAGACTTTGATCCCGCGAATATGCGTGTCTTTGCCGTTCTGGTGGTTCTCGAGCACTATGATTCGGATGAAGAAACAGCACAACGAGTTCCCGTCTTTGCCGCCACCGGCGCCAGCAATGGGGACATCTATCCATCCCTTAGGCGTGTTAAGCTCCATCGTGTTGAACGGAATGGTCAGATGTGGGGCAGTGCCGGCGGTAATCTGGATCTTGGTAGGTGTGTAACTTTCATCAAGCTCGTAGTCCAGAAATAGTCGCAGGGCGCGAATCTCCACGCGCTTGATGAAGTGAATATTCAGACGGTGTGGTTGAGGGCCGTCAGATCTGATGGGCGATCAGCAACTGCACCCCAGTTCAGTTCGGCAAAAGAAAATCAACTTACTGCCAAAACAGATTAATATCATCGTCGCGGAGCTCTCGGACACCGCAGCCTGGTTTGTAGCTGCTGACGGTGAAGCTGGCAAGGTTACTGATCTCCTTCAGGCCTACCGCCGCGGCGTTAAAGGGCAGCTCGTCCTCCTGTGCTTCTTCGTCGTCTTCTCCTTCCTCGCCCTCTTCCTCGTCAGCGTTGGCATCAGCCCCTTCGCCATTCTCGTCGAGATCACGTTCCAGGTCTTCTGCCTCTTCGCTACCATCCTCGTTGCCGGAATCTTCAAAATCCTCGTCAGTATGGTCAGAGCCCTCGGATGAGTGGGGAAGATTCTCTTTGTCAACATCATGGAAGTGTTGCAATCGAGGAACCAAGCCCGCCAAACGAAGCCGTTCATATTCAGCAGGATCCGAGGGGTTCCAATTGTCTTGGTATATTGCTGTGTCCTCAGGCTGCTGCTGGCCAGCGGACGCAGGCAGAAGCAGAGATGTTCCCCGAGGACGTGATATTGACGACATTTTCAACGTGTTCAAAGGAGCATGGTGACAAAGTTGTAAAAGAGTTGAAATACCCCTTTGAATGGAAGCGAGGTGGGTGAGATGTAATCGCCCAAATAGATTGGCTGTGTTGGGGGTCTTGGACTTGACAAAAGAGAATAGGAACGCAGGTGAAGGATATGTGTCACTGACCTTGGCCGGTTTGTTCCCATCTTGGAGGCAAGGTAGCAGACGGATCGGACGGGGCAAGTTGATTCCACGGGTTACTGCCAGGTTGACGAGAAGACTGCAAAGAGGGCTGGTCAAGACGAGACGCGCCGAAGAGCTGTCGGCGACTGTCCATTTTGGCTCCCTTCTCTGCTGTGGTCTATCTATTTGGGACCAGACCACACCCAGCAAAAGCGATATCGTCCGGTGCACAGCTCGCAATATTTGGCGCGTGATGCAGGATTACTTATAGGGAATTCGCGAGTTCAGGAGCCCAGGCGCGATGCGATGTAAGTCAGGAAGTGTGTAAGAAAAGCTTAGCCATGAGTGGTTCGGGTCCAGCTCGTCAGCTAACAGCCATCAAAGAAATCGAATTGAAGCGATAGGACTGGAGGAGGAGGAGGCACAATGTGAGACGACAGGACATAGGCACGCACATACATCTAGCTGCAACCAGACATATCAATACGTGCTTCAAAGTCGGGCGTGCACTATACTCTTGGGTTTGGTGTGATGCATGTGTGATGTTGCTCTGCATTGGGCTTGATTGGACGACTGGACGCCTGGACGCCTGGGGGAAAGGTCCCGCATATCGAAATCCTACCTTCCCGTTCACTAGAGCTAGCCCCAGCCGACTTGCTTCTGGCCGCATACAGTAGCACCGACATCCTGCATGGATTTTATATTGACGACAGCCACGAGCTTCCATACCCGGAAACAATTCCACATATTGAAGACCAGACAATTACGTATATGAGCTGTCTTGGCGCTTGGAGGGAACCTGCTGCACATTATGTAGCCTCGCTTTATGCGCGAAGCTGCATTTTCCAGGGACTTATTTAGCATCAGTTGATTGGATAAAGTGGACGGTTACGTTTTCTGTTGCCCGCCAAAAGTGCGCCAAAAGTGCGCCATGCAGCGACCGAGGGGTACGTTCGGTTTCCTGAGGGGTAAAACCGCCCTCTCGACATTAGCCCGCTCACCACCATTGGGTACTATTCGTGCTCTTCATCAACGTCCGCCAGTACCGCTCAGCCGGCAATCCATTTCCACTGTAATACCTGCCTATTCCAGTCACACCTCGCCGGCTTTGATTCGAGCCAAGCCCTCTTCCAAACTCCCCTACCGGTCCTCTTCGGTCTTGGGGTCTGCTGCGGCTATATCTCGACGACCTTTCTCCATCTCAACGAGGGCTCAGTGTTCTCCCATTATTCCCTCTTCCATCATGACGGACCGGGATACCTTGCCCACGGTCATCAAGCCGTCTCACTATGACCTGTCTCTTTTTGCCCTGGATTTCAAAAACTGGACTTACCAGGGGAAAGTTGTGTAAGTAGATGGTACTGTTTGTGTTTGGCTCATACACCAAGCACTGCCGTCTGTTTCCTCGTTTGCTAACCATTCGCTAGTATCGATGTAGAAGTCCTTGAGGCGACCAAGGATGTTGTCATCAACGCCTTGGAGCTCAAGCTCTCATCGGCCAAGTTGACCGTCACGCACACCAAGGCCACGCAAACTTTGGAGACCTCCACCTTCAGCTACGATGAGAAGAAACAACGTGCTACCTTGACTTTCGACCAGGAGATTCCCCCAACCAGCAAATCATCCCTTGAGATAGCTTTCGAGGGCATCTTGAATAACGACATGGCTGGCTTCTACAGGAGCAAGTACAAGCCTGTGGTACCTGCAGCTGCTTCGGTGCCCAGGGATGACCAGTTCCACTACATGCTCAGCACTCAGTTTGAGGCCTGTGATGCTCGCCGTGCATTCCCTTGTTTCGATGAACCTCGTCTCAAGGCCACCTTTGACTTTGACATCGAGGTACCCGAGGATCAGGTGGCACTGTCCAACATGCCTGTCAAGAGCGTCACCAAGACCAGCGAAGGCCTCCAGCAGGTTGCTTTCGAACGGACCCCAGTAATGAGCACCTATCTTCTGGCTTGGGCTCTGGGCGATTTCGAGTATGTTGAAAGCCACACCGAGCGCCGCTACAATGGCAAACAGATCCCAGTCCGGGTCTACACTACTCGAGGTCTCAAGGAACAGGGCCGATGGGCTCTGGAGCATGCTCCCAAGACGATTGACTTATTCTCGGAGGCCTTCGATATTGACTATCCTCTCCCCAAGGCCGACCTTCTTGCCGTTCACGAATTCACCCACGGAGCCATGGAGAACTGGGGACTCGTCACTTACAGGACCACTGCAGTTCTGTTTGACGAGAAAACCTCGGACGCGGCCTACAAGGTGCGGATTGCCTATGTCGTGGCACACGAACTTGCTCACCAATGGTTCGGAAACCTCGTAACAATGGACTGGTGGGACGAGCTGTGGTTGAACGAAAGCTTTGCTACATGGGTAGGATGGTATGCCGTCAACGAGTTCCACCCCGACTGGAATGTCTGGGCCAAATATGTCGGCGATGGGATGGAGTCAGCTTTCCAACTTGACTCGATTCGTGCTTCCCACCCTATCTATGTCCCGGTGCAGGACGCCCTTGACGTGAACCAGATCTTTGACGCAATCAGCTACTTCAAGGGTTGCTCGACGCTGAGAATGTTGGCAAACCATGTAGGAGAAAAACAGTTCTTGAAGGGTGTATCCATCTATCTCAAGAAACATGCCTATGGCAATGCCAAGACAGAAGCACTGTGGGCTGGATTGGCAGAGGCTACTGGGACCGATGTGGCCTCATTGATGTCCAACTGGATCCAGAAGATTGGTTTCCCGCTGCTGACCGTAGCCGAGGAGCCGGGCCAGATCAGTGTGAGACAATCTCGATTCTTGTCCACTGGAGACGTGAAGCCTGAAGAGGACGAGACAACTTGGTGGGTGCCTGTTGGTTTGCAGGGCAAGACCGGTACTCAGGAGGTACAGAGTCTTGCTCTTACCACCAAGGAGGAGACAATTCGAGACGTCGATGACGAGTTCTATAAGCTGAACCACAACGGATTTGGCTTTTACCGGACAAACTACCCACCGGCTCGATTGGCGAAGCTCGGCACCCAACTGGATAAGCTTACTATTGAGGACAAGGTAGCTACACTTGGCTCGGCAAGAGATCTTGCTTCTGCTGGTTATGGCACGACCCCTGCTCTATTGGCATTCCTTCAAGGATTCGGCGCCGAGACGAGCCAGATCGTGTGGAACCAGGCATTGAACACTCTTGGATCCGTCAAGTCTGTCTTCAGTGATAACGAGGAGATTAAGAAGGGCCTGGAGAACTTCACCCTGAAACTCATCAACGACGCGGTTGAGAGGGTTGGATGGGAGCCCGCCTCTGGAGAGGATTTCCTTACAGGTTTGCTGCGAAAGCGACTCCTGTTGACAGCTGTGGTTAATGGCCACCCGAAGTAAGTCGTGCTCCAGCGCCGTAATGTGGCGCGACATTTTATATTGTGATACATGCTAACATGATTCGAATGAAGGGTATTGGAGAAAGCGACACAGTTGTTCGAAGCATGGCGAAAAGAAGGGCTAGTCCTGAGCCCCGATCTGCGTAGCGTCGTCTACCGTGCTGGCGTTAAACGCTCCCCCGCCGAGGCTTTCGAGGCTTTGAAGAAGGAGTGGGAGACCACTACCTCGGTTGACGGCAGAGAGATGTGCCTTTCTTCCATTGGGCACATTGGTGATGTCGAGATCCTCAAGAACCAGGCTATCCCCTTCCTGTTCAACTTGTCACCTCCGGCCGCCGCTGCCGACTCCATTCCCAGCGGCGACATGCACTACCTGAGCACGGCGCTGGCCGGCAACGCCAAGGGCCGCGCCATCCAGTGGCAGTTCATGAAGGAGAACTGGGAGCAGGTCACCACCAAGATGGCCAACCCAGTGGTGCTGGACCGCTTCGTCCGCCTCTCGCTCAAGAAGTTCACCGACGCCAAGTACCTCGACGAGATCGACGCCTTCTTCAAGGACAAGGACACCGCCGCTTTCGACCGCTCGCTCGAGCAGGTCAAGGACGCCATCCGCGGACGCGCTGCATACCGCCAGAGAGATGCTGAGGTGCTGAAGGAGTTCCTCGGGGCTAACGGGTACTTGTCCTAGACGGAGAAGAAGAGAACTACTTAATTGGGCATTGTGGACACTGGCTGATGACCCTAGTCTTGTCAGATCGTTGTAGCTTCAGTCGCGTTTATTGAATCGATTTGATTCTACCACCATGATAACGTGATAGGCTTATGCCTGGCTTTAATTTTCCCCGCTTGGTGACTGTAGATTTGGTTTCCCTCATTTCGCCATTGACCCGATGGGCCCAGTAACTCGACTAGTTTTCAAGGGTCATTACCAGGGTTGAAAAGCGCACTACCTTGGGAAACACGGGGGCAGAACAGCACGAAGAAACAATACCGCACCAATACCATGCTGTAAGCCAACGAGCAGATGTCCATGCACAAGAATGATCCGAGTCCACAAGGTTTGGTTGATACCGGTACGGCACAGTGGTGATATTACATTTAGCTACCAAATTCCTGGAATGGATGGATTCCAGACCAATCCTTGCTAGCGATTTGATCAGAACCATCCCCGTCCTGTTCTGGTGCCAAGGCCGGAGGTTCGCATGGGGATGGACCCCCCCTACCAAGAAGCTCAATATTCTTCTCGGGATGTTATGCTTACCGGTTCTACCAGTTAACTCTGGTGCAACCAACTTGCGGAAGACCCGCTGTTATCACGGCCAGTGGAACTTGTGGAGGTTTATCTACGATGATGGCTTTCCACCGCCACGTCGATCGTTGTAGCGACCTCGTCCACGGCCGCCTTCGCCTCGGCCGCGACCACGATAGTCACCCCGTCCTCCTCGGCGTCCGCCGCGATGCTCGCCACCTTCACCGTGGCCTCGAGGCCGGTTGCGCTGGACCGATTGGAAACCGTCATCTGCTTGAGCGGCAATGGTCTAGTTTGCATGTTAGTCTTACACAATACCGGCTATTCAATCAAGGGGTATTTACCTCGGGCGGGTTCTCGGGCTGGTCATCAGCCCATGACTGGACAGGACCAGAGGCTGCGGGCGTAGCAGTCAAGCCGGTGTCCGTCTCGGTAGGGTCTCGGGGCACCTTGACCCAGTCTTCCTGTGAAGCACTCATATCATTGGTGTTATCCCATTGGGATTCTGCAGCAGCGTTTGCGGCATCATCGCTGATGCTAGCATTGGGAATGCCCTCGTTGTGTCCATTGGCCAAAGGAGATGAAGTCTCGGTGGCGTCGATTTCGGTGAGACCGGCATGGGTCAGGGTAGGATCGGTTACAGGAGCGTCGGCCGTGGCTTCGGTGGATTCAGGAGCAGGCTCCTCGGCGGCAGCGAAGACCTGAACGTGCGCGACAGACGCGGCCTTGACCTGGGCGACTATCCACGTGTTAGCAACGGAAAGCGAGAAAGGAAGGCATCACTGCCCAAAGACGTACATGACGTTTGAAGCTCGTCACCACTAACGCTTCTGGTCTTCTCTTCAGAACCCTCGATCAGCTTCATCATAGTGGCAACGGCATTCTCATCGCCCGAGTAGACGTTCAGTAAGACACCCTCCAAAGCCATGTTCTCGTCGGCAGTGGCATCGGCATCTTCGGATCGTCGGGCGGCAGCCAATCGGAGGAACTGGGTGAGGACCAGCAGGCTGTCATGCTGTACTTTCTTGACGTCGGCAGCAGCCTTTTCGGTGGCGGCTACCAGGGCATCGGCCTTTTCCTTCTCCAGTCTCTCTGTCAAGTCCTTCTCGACCTTGGCCTTGTCCGCCGCGCTCTTTGTTCGGTACTCCTCGTCTACCTTCTTGTATTGGGCGAGCTGCTCCTCCACTTGGGCGAGCTGGGACTGGAGCTGAGGCTTCTTGAGCACTTGGGATTTTTGGTCGGCGTTGATGATCTTAGCAGCGACCAGCTCCTCAAGGGACTTGTCTTTGTGCTGCTCGATCAGTGCATGCGTCTTGGTGACATTGGACTTGAGGGCCGCGAGTTAGCATGGACCTGACGGGTGTCCAGAGCGTTGGTAGAAATAAGTGTGGGCTGACTTACGATCTTCTTGTTGATGTTGCGGATATTCCTGAAAGGCCAGCGAGTCAGTTTCCAAGGTCACCTACCGGAAAACTTGACCAGACCAGATCAGACTTACTTCTGCAGCTCACGAACATAAGGGCTCTCGTTGGCATCGTCACCAGACACGGAAATGGGGGCGGAGGCACTAGGAGCAGGAGAATCGGTGCGCTGAGCGGCGGCAGCGGCCTTCTTCTTCTTGGCGGACTTGGACTCAGTGGGAGCCACGGGGTTCTGCATGGCGGAAGAAGGCATTGTGGGATATTTTTTCGAGGAGTTCTTGGTCGAGGTAGGACGCAGTGGGCGTGTTGCTTGGGTGCAAGACGTGTACGCAACCGTTTGTTCTGGGTGGCGGAAGGGCCGAGCTGGCAGGGCGAGGGTTGCGGATGGGGATTTGGATCGCAAACCGAAGGTGGCGTGCCTAGGTAGAGGTTTACCTAGAGTTGTATTGAGGGATTGTTTCACAACAGGAGAGTTGCTCTTAAAATACTAGGACTTGCGTGGGCGGGAAGAAGAATGCAGGTTGTTGTACAGGTTCTATGAGATGTGTAGGTTCGGGAAGTGGGATTGTAGAATTTTTTGGGCGAAGAGCTTTGGTGTTTGGTCTCGAGATTCAGTTCTTGGATTGGTCCCTGGCAGCTGCTGTTTGGAGCTCCAGGATGCCAAATGCCTGCCCATCGCCTAGGACGCGCTAAACACAGCACCCGTCGTCACTCACCAACGGCATCTGCTACTGAAACAAGGCTCATGACTGCATTCAATGTTCAATGCTCGCGGGACAGGGTCCAAGCAGTCCATATTATGTAGGTACTTTGCCTACTACTGTACATCCCTACCTTAGCTTGGGAGGAAAGCAACGCTTCTTCTAATGCAACGAATGCGGTTGAATTCTCACTTGCAGTGGACGCAGAGCATTACAGCGCAGGTATACAAGGTAGCAGCAATTGTATTCATTCGTTCATTCAAACGCTCGCATGTCGGTTGGATGCCACGGACTTCTTTCTATAAGCCAGGTGGTCTCTTGCATTCCCGCCCGCAGCTAAGACTTCTCCTCCACTTCAGGGAGCACGCGACAGCCCCGCCCTTGCTCCGTCACAATTGATATTCAGCTTATAGCGGGACCCGAGCCGCACTGGAACCTTCCAGCCAGGCAGGAGTCCAGAGTTCTTTTCAAGGACACTACCTGGTATTGGCATTGATACATGCATGTGTAGAGCTGCGATTCCTCACACCCCCTGGATTTATATACTTGTACTTTTTTGTGAGTAGGGCCCATGTGTCGATTCCGGGATTGGTTTGTTTCCCTGGCGATGCTCGTCGTAGCTTGCGTCGACATAACCCGCCGTCTTCAAGGCCGAGGGTGGCAGTCGGGCGATCAGATGCTCGAATGTGGGTTTGTCGGCGTGCTGGCTCCCTTGTTTCCTTGCGGTCTTCAACCCTTGAACTTCGCAAGCGTGTCCTGTGGTTGTGTGTTGGTTGCCGTGCGTGGTACGGGATAATGGCCATCTTGCTAACTTACCGCCGTCACCTTCTTGATACTCTTGGCGCTAACTCCGCGCTCGCCTGCTTGCTTCGAGTCAATCGCAGCCTCTTTCATGAGCCTGCAACACAGTGTTAGATGGTGTTCCCGAGGCTCGCATTTTGGTCGTGACTAGATTGTCCGTACGATTGCATGAACAGAACATAGTCGAGGAAGACCTATCGCAAACACTTATGTTAGGCTACATGCTCGAGAACGCGTCTGGGAAGCTGGCAGATCACTTACCATAACATCGACATTCTTGCTCACGTTGCACTTCGAATGCGCCTTTACAATCTTTCGAACGGTCGCTCGCGGATACAACTTCTGACCGGGCGCCATGATTCGTTGTATATCCTGGAGGTTTGGGTGCAGCTTTGGTATGGATGCCCAGGGGGACGCGAGAATGCTGTAGTTGCGTAGACTGGCAGGTGTGTAGTATGTAGTTGCGCTTCAGCCGCAAAAGGCTATCGTGGGGTAGGTGGGCTCAAGCTTGGGCCATTTAGGAGCACCTTGCTTCCATGTTGCTCCTTGACAGCCTCAATCTTTCCAACGGCGTCTTGATCGAAAAGGAGCCCGTGATGATAGGAAGACAGAGTGCGGATTTGTCCCGATACAAATAGCCAGAATCGCAGGCTACCCGATCCCATACTGCTGCAATGTCACAAATACCTACATGCATTGATTGTTCTCGTCCTTTCAGACGTTAGGAAATCTGTACGTAATCTCATATGCATAGATAAGGTACATAAGATATGATTATTTTAAGATCGTATGGATGTTTACATGTATGCAGAGCGTACACCAGCAGTGAATAAATAACTGTGACTGTGTTATCAAGTAATGATCACTGAATAGTGGAATTGATCGACCGTTGATGGGCATTAAAAATACCTAATGTACATACATAATGTACATGTAGATGAGAAAATGCGCACTCGATGTAGGTACTGTTCTGATGTATCCGATTGCCATCTAGGTGTGCCGTCATTCAAAATCGTTCGACAATTAGCCCATGAGACGAATCTCCACCTTCAGACCTCAGTACCCGCGAACGAAAAACAACCATGGTTGGTAACTTTCCTTCCAGCTTCTATTCATCCTCGGCGTCCCAACGATGAGAGGAAGGTAAAGTCTCCAACAACTTCTTTCCTCTTCCATCGCAAAAACCCCGAGAGGTATCATTCGATTTCCTCTTGCACAGTGTTGTACGTACCTGCTTGTTGTGCACAATTCACAGCAGGTCCACCGGAGAATAACCGACTCCACTCATTCGACGAGCACTTGCGCTGTAACCACGCCGTGCTCCATCGTCCATCCCGCCTTAAACCGACTCCCATTTCACTCGGTCAATCCCCGTTGCGACGACGCTCTCTCTGTTTCTCTCACGCAACGCCACCACGGTCGCCCAATGACCGCCCGAATTTCTATGTGCACTGATCGCATGTAGTGGCTTACAAGATGTCGGTTGAAGCGATGGCCCAGTCGGCGCCGGAGCAGCCCCAAATTGAAGTCGCAAGTGAATCTACCAACACCGCCGAAAAGCATTCACCGAAACCTCACCTTGGTCTGCATTCACCTCCCGATAGCAACAATGCCATGAAGCTGGAAGGAAGCGACGACGATTCCGAATTGAGCGACCTGGACGAATCCGGAAATTCAACGCCCACCAACGGCTCCTACTTCGACTACAGATGGAGAAGAAGTCAAGAAGGAGGAATCAGACGCAACAGCGCAGGAGGAAGAACAGGATGACATTGGCGAAATCACCCCAGCAGAATGGTTCGGTACTGTTCCGGTCTTCAGACCGACCATGCATCAATTCAAGGACTTCAAGAAATTTGTATGTTGACTCTTCTCGATGAACGTGTGTTGAGGCTAACCTTTGTCATGCAGATGACCAAGATCGATTCGTATGGCATGAGATCTGGAATCGTCAAGGTTATCCCTCCCGATGAGTGGAAGAATGAGCTCCCGGAGCTGCACGATCTGGTAAAGCAGGTGCGGGTTCGGGAACCCATTAAGCAAGACATCATGGGATCAAACGGCACCTATCGACAAGTCAACATTCTGCATCAGCGATCCTACAACCTCCCACAATGGCGCCAACTATGCGATCAAAGCGAGCATCAACCCCCGCGAGACGAGGCGAGCGCCGCGCCCAAGCGCCTCCGAAACCAAGGACTTCCACTGCGTCAGGTTCGCGCGGGCGCGGTAGGAACACCAGGGGTAGAACGCGAAGGAGTATTATCAAAGAAGACAACGCAGATGAAGAAGACCGCCCAATGACGCCCATGTCGCCAAAGCCGGGGGAGGGTGTGCTCGAATCGGTGGAGAATGACCCCGGCGCCGAAATAGACGAGGATGACGAGCCAGTGCCCATGGTTGGGAGAATGGGAGGAAGTAGACAAGCCAAAGCCAAAACGCAGTCCACTTCCGCGCGAAGGAAATATGCCAAACGCGAAGCTTCGGCCAGGATTGACGAAGAAGTTTTCAGAGATTGGGATTATCGCATGGATATCTCGGATTACACGCCCGAACGGTGCGAAGAGTTGGAGAGGATCTACTGGAAGACCCTCACCTACGCAGCTCCGCTGTATGGCGCCGACTTGCCCGGCACATTATTCCCGGAAGACACAACGGCATGGAACCTCAATAAGCTTCCTAACCTTTTGGATGTGTTGGGTACCAAAGTCCCTGGTGTCAACACTGCGTATCTCTATCTGGGTATGTGGAAGGCCACTTTCGCGTGGCATCTGGAGGATGTAGATCTTTACAGCATCAACTACCTCCACTTCGGTGCCCCTAAACAATGGTACAGCATATCTCAAGGAGATGCCCGCCGGTTTGAAGCAGCGATGAAGAGCATCTGGCCAACTGATGCGAAGGCCTGCGATCAGTTTCTCCGTCACAAGGCCTTCTTGATCTCTCCAAACCACCTTCAGCAGTATTTCAACATCAAAGTCAACAAGTGCGTCTCGTACCCTGGAGAATTCGTGGTAACCTATCCCTATGGTTATCACTCTGGATATAATCTTGGCTACAACTGTGCCGAGGCCGTCAACTTTGCACTCGACTCCTGGTTGCCTATGGGTAAAATCGCGAAGCGGTGCGAGTGTGCCCAGGCCCAGGACAGCGTCTGGGTAGATGTGTACGAGATTGAGCGCAAATTGCGTGGGGAAGAGACAGATTATGAAGAGACTGAAGATGAGGAGGACGACGAAGAGGAGGAGGAAGATGAAGACGAGACGGATCTGGCTGCATCGCAATCGCACGTGGTTAAAATCAAGCAACCTGGTCGCAAGCGCAAACGGGCACTCAAAGACAAAGGCGAGAGGAAAGCCAAGAAGATCCGCCTGCGTGTACGGGTCAAGACGCAAGTCGAACCGCCCTGCTGTCTGTGTCCCAACAATCTGCTCGATGCCGAACTTATACCCACAGACGATGGTCGTAAGGCCCACCGTATGTGTGCCCTTTATGGGGCCGAGACCTGGATCGAAACAGTTGATGGCAGCGAAGTCGTTGCCAATGTTGCAAACATCAGCAAGGCCCGTCTGGAGCTCAAGTGTCTTTACTGTCGATCGAAACGCGGTGCTTGTGTGCAGTGCTCACACAGAAAGTGCGCCCGGTCCTACCATGCCACCTGTGCCGCTGCTGCAGGTGTTTTCGTCGAAGATGGCGAAGTCCCTATATTTGGCGAGGATGGTACAGAGTACAAAGAGCAAGCATTCGAGTTTAGCTGCCGGTTCCACCGAGCGAAGAGGGACAGGAAGCTGGACGGCCCAGCACTGGAGGAGTGCCCGAAGACTCGGAAGGCGGCTGTCGCCCTCAAACGCGGGGATATCGCACAATTACAGTACTACAGAGGCGAGATTTTTGCCGGGGTTGTGGTTGAGAATCGACATGACGAACAAACAATGCTCGTGGAGATTATACCCAACGGGTGCGAAGCCTACAAAACTTACAGTAACATTGAAACCCCACAGCTAACAATGATCAGTGACCGAGTCGAAGTCGAGTGGAAATGGCTTCTCCTACCGGACGCTGCGGATTACCATCTACCCAAAGCATCACCCAACGCTATCCCAATGCCAACTTCTCGCAAGGCAAAAGCCGAGATCAAAGCAACTAAACTGGCGACCGAGGAATTACCCCGGGCAGACGAGCCTTTCGTGGAAGGCTGCACATGGGCCGAGTTTCATAACACTACAGAGTGTACTAACAAAGCACAGGCCAAAGTTGACCTCAGCAAAGAAAATCAGATCTGGTATTATCTGGGAGGACATCTACTGAGGCTCGGGCTCAGTACACGGAGGATCCTAAGAGGCCGGTGCACAATTACAAGAGCAACTTCCTGGAGACCATCCCGAAACCGCCTCCGCCGCCTGCGTCCCAACCGCGGAAATCGTACACGCCCACATACCCACTCCAGCCAGGACAAGCTTCAGCAAATGGTCGGTCTGAGAAGCCCTACCAGTACAAGCCGAAGAAACCAGTACCGCCTTTGGCCAGCCCGAATGCCCCTATTCCGTATACAAACCAGAGTTTTATACCTAATGGAAGGCCTTTTCCTACTTCAACATCTACCTTTGCGGTTTACTCATCGTACCAGCCGCCGCCACCACATACACCACAACCGAGCGCGAGGCCTCCTCATCCTCAACAGCCGACACCGAAGCCGTATACGACGCCGCCATCAGCTCCGCAGGCCTCGGCGCTGCCAACACCACATCCCACCGCACCATCACCTGCCGGTCACTCGTATACCCCGCAGTCTGCGCCAGCAAAGCCTGCCTACACGCCGCAGGGCACACCGAGGTCTATGCAGCTGCCCAAGAGCACACATCAAGCAGCCCACTCTCGAAACAAGTCACTACCATTCGGTTCAGACCCGCGGTTCAGAACCTCATCATCTACGTATGCCTCCGCTCGATATGATTTTAATTCAAGCTCACCATTCAGCTTCGGCTTTATGCAACCTCCCGGTCTTGGGCCTTCACCATCGCCACAGAACGGGCAGTTGTTCCAGGCACAGGCTAGGGCAAGATCTTTGTCCACCGCTTCTGCGAACTCCCTGAACACTCCGATGACGTCTTCGGCGATAAGGCCGTCATCATCGGCATCGAGTCAGGGCATGCCCGGGCCTCCTCAGGTCGGCAGGCTCCCGCCTATCACGAGACCTGCGCCTCCAAGCGTCGTACAGAAGTATGCATTTTTCCAAGTCCATCACAATAGGTGAGTTGTGAAACCCTCTCAGCCATTGTTATTGTACTAATCCTGTAGGGACTCGACTAAGTATCGGACTCCTTATGCACCTTGGGGAGGTTTCACAAATGGATACGAGGGTAACTTGAGAGCGCATTTGATGAAGAGTCCTGAAGCTTTGTTCACTATGCAGCGGCAGCCCACTGGCAACTTGGCGACACCCACGGGGTCGCGTTATGAGTCGTCAAATGGGCCGGGTTCTTCAGTCTCTCCCGGTGTTTCTCAACCTCACCCGGCGCACAATGCGACCGGAGCAGCAGTACATTTCCCTGCAGATCAGTACATTGCAAATCACCAGTTACCGGCAGCAGGGGCTGGAAACGGTGATGCAACAACTTCCGAACAGAGCGGCCTACGCACACCCAATGGGTCATGGAACCCTACGTCCATAGCTGCCCAATTGCATCCTGCAATTCGGTCACATTACGCAGCAATGCTGCAAAGAAAGCAAGCACAACCGCCCGCACCTGTACAAAACCGGGCGCCGATGGTGGCCTCGCCGCCAGCATATACACAGTCGCAGACATTACCGCAGCCTGTACAATACCCGCAAGCGGAGCAATCCTACATTGCACATTGTAGTCCAGGGCTACCGCAAGGCCAACAATCCCCTATGCATGGTCAGACAGCTGGGCCAGTGTACCAACAAGCGACACAGCCCAATACTATGGCAACCTTGCCGACTCAACCACAGTCTCAGCAGCCGCAAATGCATACTCAAGACTCGTACTTACACAAAGGCTCACCGAGCTCCGTTCCTGCCGTCCCTAGCAGCGCCAACCCAGGCCCGACCCCTCCACTTCAGATTGGCCATGGCTACCAGACGCCGACATCATACACGCCTCCTGTCAGTACTCAAGCACAACCGGTTGCTCACAAACAGACGTTCATTCCCCTCCTCGGCCATGGGAGCAAATACAGAAGACTTCGCAACCAAACAGGATGACACAAGCGGTCGAAGCCCAACCAACTGGCATGCCTCATAGCAATAGCCCCGGCCCTCCACAATCTTTGCAAAATTTGGGACACCAAATTCGCACTGTAAGTGAGCCATCTCCGTGACAACCTGATTGAATGCGAGACTGACTTCAGCAGCCCGAATCGACAACAGCTCGTGCGCACCAAAGTCCTAAAGCGGAGCATCCAGCCATGCAGTCCCCGATGTCTGCACCCCCCGGTTCCGCCACAATCGAGAGCCTTTCCTGAGGTCCCAGAAGAGTCTCAGGCACTCGTGGAAGACATAATCATGAACGCTCGGAGAGCAAGCGGCTCGGACTTTGCCCGTTGAAGCGTTGGTTTACTTCAGGCAACGCTATGAAGTCCCAAGAGTGGGGTTTCTATGATAACTTCACGGATTAATGAACCGGTGGCAGGAAGCAAACGCTTTGGATGAACGCCACGGACATGGAATGACATACGAAGCATTCTTGATTCTTTTTCTTCCTTCCTCTTTTTGTTGGGTGTTCCCAAGAGGGGGCAGGCGTTTTAAGGATGAAATGGCAGTGGCTTGTATCTGCGCACCAACCAACAGCGGTGTTTTCACCACATATGTAACATAGAGTCTCCTCTGCCACCAGTGGCTCTCCTTCCTGCTTGGTATATGCCCAAGTTCATAGGTTGCGCTTATTGTGTTGCTCTTTCTTTTTCTTTCCTCCCTCTCCATCTCGAGCTGCTTACGGAAGGCAAATAAGGGTTGGGGGTTACACTATACCCTGTATATTACTCAAAGCGCATGGGACGCCCCCTACAGAAGCTACCTACATAGGAGACAGGGAAATCATGGGTAAATCATGGGTGACACCGAAGGAACAGGGGGATTTTGTAATATGACATGAAATAAAAGCGACGGCGCAGTGGTGCTGCTTCATATACGATTTTGTGTGTGTTGACAGGTTGTGAAGATTTCGAAGATGCAGTTCTTCATATTCTTTCTTGCCTAAGTACCTGTAAAAAGGATCTTGACAGAAGGCCATGTACCTACCTAACCCAGTGAGTGAGCCATGATACGCGGTATGTACATATACCTATGGACCTCAGCTATCATCCATATCATCGAATGTAGCGGGATATATACAGAATGGCAGGTACTGCCCACCTGTGAGCTGCTCTGGGAGATGGACCCACCTTTTACGCGTTAGCGCGGGGCCTTCCTTCCATCAAATCAATCGCATCGCGCAGTCAATTATTTTTTTGTTATCGCAGTCTTGTCCATCAATTGATTCCAGCGCCTGGAAAGTTTAGCAACTTTGGCAGCCGACTCGACCAGCCTCAGCACCGCACCACACAATCAAACCACGTCCTCGTCACCATGGCTGGTGATTCCGATAGAAAACGACTCGGCTCGGAAAAAGACGAGGTTTCTGCCAAACGAGTCAAGAAAGAAGAAGACATCGCAAACAACCCCTACTTGGCCCACATGCAGCAAGACAACACCATGGAGAACGGCTCCAGGCATGGCGATCGCTTGCCCAAGGGCTCGCCCTTTGTCGACTTCGAGCGACGGGCCACGACTGCGCAGCAGGCTGCAAAGGCCGAAGAGGGCGATAACAACCCCTTCACTGGCGAGCCGCATTCCCCCAGTACTTCAACATCCTCAAGTCCCGAAGGGATCTCCCCGTTCACAAGCAAAGGTAAGCAATATCAACTGCCATGAGTTGTAGCATCATGGCAAGGCTAACAGCCCTTTTGTAAAACAGGAGCGAATTCTTGGAAATGTACCACAAATCCCAGATCCTCGTCTTTGTCGGTGAGACGGGTTCTGGAAAGACGACTCAAATCCCCCAGTACGTCCTCTATGACGAGCTTCCTCAGCTGAACAACAAGCTCGTTGCCTGTACACAACCTCGACGAGTGGCTGCCATGTCGGTTGCCCAACGTGTAGCCGACGAGCTTGACGTAACGCTTGGAGAGGAGGTTGGTTATAGCATCAGATTCGAAGACAAGACAGGCCCCAAAACAGTCCTGAAGTACATGACCGATGGTATGCTGCTCCGAGAAGCCATGCATGACCACATGATGTCGCGTTACAGCTGCATCATCCTCGATGAGGCCCACGAACGTACACTGGCCACTGATATCCTGATGGCTCTCCTGAAGCAGCTGGCACAGCGCCGGCCTGACCTCAAGATTATTGTCATGTCTGCCACTCTGGATGCTCAAAAGTTCCAAAAGTACTTCTACGAGGCCCCCTTCTGGCCGTTCCGGGGCGAACCCATCCCGTCGAGATATACTACACTCCGGAGGCCGAGAAGGATTACGTTGAGGCTGCCATCCGAACCGTCCTGCAGATACACGCTTCCGAACCCGAAGGCGATATCCTACTCTTCCTGACGGGTGAAGAGGAAATCGAGGATACATGTCGCAAGATCTCGTTGGAAGTGGATGATATGATCAGGGAGGCAGACTGTGGCCCTATGATGGTCTATCCGCTGTATGGCACACTGCCGCCTCACCAGCAACAGAAGATCTTCGATCCTGCCCCGAAGCCACTGAAGAAGGGCGGCAAGCCTGGACGGAAGTGTATCATCTCGACAAACATTGCTGAGACATCTCTGACCATTGATGGTATTGTTTACGTCGTGGACCCGGGCTTCAGCAAGCAGAAGATCTACAACCCTCGTATTCGTGTTGAGTCCCTCTTGGTGTCGGCCATCTCCAAGGCATCGGCGCAGCAGCGTGCCGGTCGTGCCGGTCGAACAAAGCCTGGAAAGTGCTTCCGCCTGTATACCGAGAAAGCGTTCAAAGATGAGCTTATTGAGCAAACGTACCCCGAGATTCTTCGGTCCAATCTTGCAAACACCGTGCTGGAGTTGAAGAAGCTTGGAGTCGAGGATCTCGTTCACTTCGATCTGATGGACCCTCCTGCACCCGAGACCATGATGCGGGCTCTTGAAGAACTCAACTACTTGGCCTGTCTCGACGATGAGGGAGAGTTGACTCAGCTTGGTAGCATGGCGTCTGAGTTCCCGCTGGATCCTGCCCTGGCCGTCATGCTGATCTCCAGCCCCGAGTTTTATTGCTCCAACGAGATCCTTTCCATTACGTCCCTATTGTCGGTACCCAACATCTTCGTGCGTCCTGCAAACCGTCGCCGAGAAGCCGACGAGATGAAGAACCAGTTCCGACACCCCGATGGCGATCATCTGACCATGCTGAACGTCTACCATGCTTTCAAGGGTGCTGAGGGCCGCGGCGAGGACGTCAAGCAATGGTGCCATCAACACTACCTCTCGCATCGTCATCTCAAAAGTGCAGATAACGTCCGCACCCAGCTCAGGCGCATCATGGAAACGCACGAAGTTGAGCTTGTCGGCACGGATTACAATGACAAGAATTATTACGCCAACATCCGGCGTGCTCTAGTTGCCGGTTTCTTCATGCAGGTTGCCAAGAGAGAAGGCAACGGAAAGGTTTACCGCACGATGAAGGATAACAACCAGGCCGTCATGCTTCACCCCAGCACGGTTTTGCAGACCGACTACGAGTGGGTACTTTACAATGAATTTGTCCTCACAACCAAACAGTACATTCGCACAGTTACTGGTATCAAGCCAGAGTGGCTCTTGGTAAGTGCATCGCCCCCTTTGATCCTTTGCATTGCATGCTAACTGTTGGGTGTAGGACATTGCACCAGTATACTACGATGTCTCGACGTGGGACGGCCAGACAGACGTGAAGGCGGCCCTTAAAGGCGTCCAGGAGAAGATGCGACGGCGGGCTGCCATGAAAGCGACGCGTTGAGAGCCGACGTAGTGGACTTTGAGACACTAGGTTCATCGCATCGCATCGCGTCTCATGTACCAAGTCAGCCACACGTTCTACCAAGCTGGAGTTGATGCTATTTACTACGACCGGGGACTGGATGATGTAATCTAGCAAGGCGACTGGGTCCTAATTTCACCTCTTGAAAGAATGGCTTCAGGAGGGCAACGGGCACAGACGGTTACAGAGTGCTAAATTTCGGACTGATGAGCCTCGTCGGTAAAGTGGAACTGGACTGGAGTTGACTGGATTGGACTGGACTGCATCTTGGTCCGACGAGGCGGGCCTGCCTTGGCGGAACTGCTAATGTCCAGCAGCATGTGACGGGGAAACAATTGTGCATGCTCTTATATGGCATTTTCTTGCCGGTGCACAGATAGCCAATCTTGCATCGGAGCTATTAGCAACAGACGAAGAAAAAGGAAGAGATGGACGGTTGCGTGGTAGTCGGCATCGGCATTGGCACACACAGCCAGCTGTCACAGGGTGTCTGTCTGTGCTGTTCCTGCATCACATCACGAAACATGGGCATTTTGCGGGCCTCGGCGTGGTCTCGAGGTACTTTTCCAGCTATTAATAGATAGAAGGGGGAAATGGCTAGTGGTAGAAGACGAAGAAGAAGAAGAAAAACCAAGATGTCACCCTAACAACCCAACCCGATCCAGCCTCGGTTTCTGGCATTCTAGAAAGGTGCCAAATGACCGATTGCCATGTTTGATGCGACATTACGTGCGTTTGCTCCCGAGAGCTTGGTTGCGCAAGCGAAAAGTTTACTCGGGGTGGGAAGGGCGAATAAGACGAATGTTCCGTCATGCCGCATGGCCAACATCCCGGCAGTCGTCTCCAGTGTGGACAGTGTGGACCGAGCTAGTTGCAGAGTAGCCCCCGACGCTACCCTTCTTGAAACATCAGCCTCTTCAGGGCCGCGATATACTTTTATCTATTACCGTCGAGGCAGGGCGACGCACCTATCTGGGACCCCGTGCCGTGCCTCGTGCAGACTCGTGCCTGGCATGGCCCCATTGCCATCATCTCATCCCCGACCCTGTTCACCTCCCAGATGGACCCCCTGATGGAGCCCTCTCCACCGATCGTCTTGCCACCCTCGGCCGAGTGTACCTGCAGCAGCACGGCCAAGCGCAGTCTTGCTATTTAACCTACTGGTTCGTGGTTTCTGGCATCCTTGCCGTCCAAGATTCATGCTCATCCAAATTCCCAGATCGCACCCAGGATGCCTGGCTTCTTTGCTACATGGGATGAGACGACAACGGGCTGGTCCCCGGTTTAGTCGGCCATCTCAAGAAATCCCAATAGAGAATTAGAGCACTAGAGCACCGGACGACATCATTTTTGCCGCCTTGCGACGAAACCAACGACAAACATCCCGCCCTGTCCTGTCCTGTCCTGTCTCTCGTTCCCATCCGTGATCCTCGCGCGCCTTTCGTTATTCTCCATCACCATTGCAGCAACCGCCGTCTGCCTCATGACATTGTCGTTGGGTTCGACTCGAAATGGGGGCGCTGTTACTTCCCGAAGTGATCCCCGTTGCCGCTGGCGTTCTTGTCTATTCCGTCGTTTGCCTGCTGTTCAGCCTGCTGCTCATCTGGCTGGTCTGGGTACATCGCGAAAGAGGCTCCTATGTCGCCATGCTCGGCTACTTCACCTTCCTCAGCACCCTCGCCAGCATCCTTCAGCAAATACACACCATCGTGGACTGGAGAAACATCAAAATCGACCAATACAACGTCGCCGTCGCCAACCAAGGTAGCATTGTGGTGGCCGTGGCAGGCCCTTCAACCGGACTGGATCTGGGTCTTTTCTTCGTCCGTACGTTTCCACCGACCGACTTTCCTTGCCCCCTGGCAGGTATTCTAACTTGCTGGTAGAATATTATTCCTATAACGTCGAGGCAATAGTCGCCTTATGCTGGTATGTGTTGCTCTCCCCCTTTGCCAGCTCCGAAGTGCAGCTGTGGCTTACCTACTATTGCAGGGCAGTTGCTTTAACACATTCCATCTATGGGTGGTCCGACATAGCAATTCTAAAGAGGATTGGGCGATCAACAAACATATCGGCCAAGATCGTGGCTGTCACCTTACCTGTAGTTCTAATCAGCCTGCTCCAACTTGACGCCATACGGGCTTCTGCCTGGGCTTTCCTGCTTGTTGCCAATATCAATCGTGAGCTGGCGTCTGCCTCCTAAGTCTCGCCGGGAGCTGCATTTCGCTAACTAGTTGGTAGTATTGCTGAGCCCTATTCTCGGGGCTATTGCTCTGTTACTCATCATGGGGAAATACATCCATACGAAGCGCCATCTTATGACCTGGAACGTACGCTACGGGAAATACTCACAGCTGGCGTCGTTAAGTCTCAGTCAGTCCAGCATTGACAGCACCGTAACGGAGCGCAAGAGCATCTACGACAACTGGTTGATGATCCGGTTTACCATCGGATTTTTTTGCCTGAGTGCTTTCGAGGTCGCGCAGATCATGTTCCAGCTCGGGTCGATGAGGAATATCGCCAAGCTGGGAGACAGTGCGGACCTGAGCGCGGCCCGGGCGAGGCTCGACTTCCTACTCTTCATGCCCGGATGCGCAGCGAGCTTCGTGGTGTTTGTCGTCTTCGGCACGACCAAGACATTCATGGACACCATCTTCGACACCTTCTTTTCCAAGTGCCTGCGGAGACGACGACGACGCCAAGGAGGATCCTCCACGGCGGTGGGATCGTCGTCGTCGTCACGGACCTTTACGCCGAGCATCGGGGGCGGAGGCGGAAGCAGCAAGAACAAGGGGGCTCCGCTCACAACGTCAAACTATCCCAACCTGGAGGACCTGTGCCTGAGCCCCTGCACCGAGGACGACGGCATGACGTTCAAGCTCCCGGACATTGGCAAGCCCAAGGCCGCCCACACGCGCAACAGCTCCTGGCCCGACTTCTCGACTTTTGTTGTACGCATGAGCCGGCAGAGCGTGAAGAGGATAACGACGTCGAGGAAGAAGTCGACGACGACGGCGACGACGACGGCGACGGCGACGACGGCGACGGCAAAGGACCAGGATGACGAGTGGCCGATCCTGAATAGTCCGGTCTTCTACCCTGGCCGTCTCAATGATTCCGCGGTTTAGCGATCACTTTATGTATGATGTGTGCGAATCTTCTCCTTTTTGTTACTATGATACCCCAATTCTCCTTTGTCTCTGTGCTTCTTCTTGGCACTTGCCGCCCCCCGTCGCGACCAGTCGAGCCTGGTCCTTCGGAATACCCTACAATTTTTATTATGCACGCGGCTAGATTGCCTTGATTTCTCTCATGCACAGCACTGGTTGTTTGGGTTTTCTTTTCTTTCTTGGTCGTCGTCAAACAGGGATCGATGTCTTTTTTACTGTATTTGTACAATCTGTTCTGGGAGCGGCTGGTCTGTCTGTGCAAAACATGGTTTCTTTCATTTTTATCCTTCTTATCTATACTCTTTAACTTGTACATCTTCTATTCTTCTTTGGTCAATACTGTTGTCACATTGCCTTCTTCGGGCAAATTTGGAGTTAGCTAGATGGACTCTGGGGACTTACTACTTTCCGCAAGGATCGGTTGTAAAGTGTTTAAGGCCTGTACGATGGGGTTTTATATAGATGGCCTGATCAAAACGGCCTTCACAGGCTCCGGGTGACTAGTTGCCTGGCGGTTGAAGGACATTGATTGATCACGGCGGCCTACTGGGATACCACCAGCGTGCTCGCATCTCGAGTCTATATAGGCAGTTCGAGTAGATCCGATATTGGATGGAATCAAGATACTATCTGAAAGAAACTCTGTTGGTGGTTCAGCAGTAGCCGCAGCAGCAGCATTGGCATGTGCGTTCAGTGATAACTTCCCGGTCCCAAAATGGAGCGCGAGTTCATTACATACACACAGCAATTTGACATATGAGAAGATTTGAAAATCAATTCGGTTTTCTTCCCTCTGATCTAGCAGCCGCTATCTTGTCTATAGCAGAAGAAAAACGCTAGTAGCTTCCAGGTACACAAATACTATATACATGGCGAACATCAAATCTTACACATACCAGCTTATCCAATGCTAAGTTCTATCATGAGGTCGGGCACCGAACATTTCATTGAGCCATGATCCAGCAGACTTGCCGATCAGGGGACGCCAGTCGCTTACTTTGTGCAGATACACCGAGCCCAGGGCAGATGTTTCAATACCCACTCCCGTTGCTTCTGTAATCTGTCCATGACGGGCTGTGATACTCAGGTCGAACTAAGCGAATTCCAGTCAGTTAAGAATATCCATAGGGGGGCACAGGAAAGTCTGAGCATACATCTTTAGGCAGGTAGTTCGGCAGCGGCGGCCTCGGCCTGGGATCGTCCTCGGTAGGCCGCGTCGAGAAGGTGAACTGGGGCGTCTGCGTGTAGATCCAGTCGAGCGAGTTGAGCTCTTCGTAGCCGCGCATGACGTCGGGGATCTCCTTGATGTCGCGCGTCGCAATGGTTTCGACGTCAACGTTGCCGTACATGGCGCCGAACTCGGCGACGACGGCCTCCTCAAAGGCCGCGTTGGCCACGCCCACGTTGCGGATGCGCGAGCGCACGCTGTCGACGCCCCGGGCCTTCATGTAGGGCGCCGCGGGCGAGCGCAGGAACCGGCCGACGCGGTCCAGGTTCGGGGTCGACAGCAGGCAGGTGCCGTGGTGCAGCGAGCGCAGGCGCGTCAGCTTGTAGGCCGACCCGGAGACCTTGAACGTCGTCGAGGCGTCCTGCTCGTCCGCCAGGACGATGTCGTGCCGCTCGTTGACGCGCGCCGTCGAGACGCCTAGCGACTGCAGCGCCCGCACTACCATCAGCGCGTGCCGGTCGCGGTCGAAGGCGGCGGGCGGGCAGAGGACGCTGTAGTTGACGTTGCCGAGGTCGTGGAAGACGGTGCCGCCGCCGGAGCGACGGCGCACGAGCTGCACGCCCAGCGGTTCCGCGTCGGCATCATCGCCATTCAAGACTCCGCCTTGGCCGACGGGCGGTGCCAGCAGCGCCGGCTGGTTCAGGGCGCCGAGCCCGACCTCGAGCCAGGGGTTCTGGTTGCGGCCGATGACGACGCAGGGCCGGTTGGTGTAGAGGAGCAGCACGACCGAGTCCGGGTGCGACTTCTGGAGGAGGTAGTGCTCAAAGGACAGGTTGAGATAGGGGTCGTGGCTGCGGGAGAGGTAGATCTGGACCCGGTTGGTCGGGTGCGCGACGGCCTCGGCGGAGAAGAGGCGGCGGTGGTGCCGTGGTGCCAGTGGCGGTGCTCGTGGTCTCCATGCAAGAGAATGGATGCGGCTCCGGGCGAGCGTCCGGGTTGCCGAAGCCATCTGCCTCTCACGGCTCCGGATGGGCCACTCGGTAGGCCGGTTGGGTAATCTGGCTGCTATCCAATGGCTGCCTACAGACTGATCTTCTTGTGGAACGATCTCGGACAGATCGTGTTATTGCATGACTAGGCTGGGCAGACAAGGTTTAATGGATCTAGCGGTGGTATAGCCAGCCCACTGGAAAGACCCCGATGTGGAAGGTGTATGATTATCGATATACCTCTTACCTTTCCCTCGCGTATCAACTTTTGCATGTCGGTACCGTGGTTTCCTATTGGCGTCAGCGTGTGACCGCTTGCCGCTTGCCTGCATCCTGGCTTTTATCTGGTTTTTTTTTAGTGGATATGGGCAATAAGGTTAGGCTAGTGGAAAGACCCTTGCGATTCCAGTGACTCGGATGGGAGAGAGTGCCTTCCATTTGATTTACCAAGATCTTGGACTATTAAGCAGGTCTAATACCAACAGCGACTGGAACACATGCTGCCTGCCAATGCTCGCTCGCATAATACCCGACCCGACTTGGAAAAAAAAGGAGAAAAAAAACAGATGTGCAATCACTTGAATACGTGACACGAGTTGTCATCACTCGATTTCGGTGACCGTTATTCCACTAGTTGACCCTTGAATCAATGCTGGCTAAGTATTTTGCTTAGTCTGGTGTCTTGTCCAAGTTCCGACTGGGCGGCGTTGGGTAATGACGGGCTACATTTAGTGCATTACTAGGTTTTGGTGGGGTTTTGTACATAGTCAATTGGTCAATCGGACGACCTTTTCGACCCCTCCATGACTCTCAAAATTCTCGACTCACCGAGTATCGGTCCAACGCAGTAACATATATTTTGGCAAGTCGGCAGTCCCACGCTGCTGTCCCGTCCCGTATCCACGCAGGCATCCCATACTATCCAGGCCAATATTCCACTGCAGCAACGCCAGCCAACATGTCGACCTTTGGCCAACTCTTTCGAGTCACCACCTATGGCGAGTCGCACTGCCGATCCGTCGGTTGCATAATCGATGGGTGCCCCCGGGCATGGAGTTGGAGGAAAAGGATATCCAGCCCCAGATGACACGCCGCCGGCCCGGCCAGTCCAGTATCACCACGCCGCGCAACGAGAAGGACAGGGTCGCAATCCAGTCAGGCACAGAAAACGGCAGGACTCTTGGAAGCCCTATCTGCATGATCGTCCAGAACGAGGATCAGCGACCCAAAGACTACGGCAACCAGACCATGGACATGTTCCCTCGCCCCAGTCACGCCGACTACACCTACCAAGAGAAGTACGGCATACGAGCCAGCAGTGGAGGCGGCCGCGCCTCCGCTCGCGAGACCATTGGCCGCGTTGCCGCTGGTGCCGTCGCCGAGAAGTACCTCAAGCTTGCCTACGGCATTGAGATCACCGCCTTCGTCACCTCGGTCGGCAACTTGCACATGTTCCCTCCTACCGCCGAATGCCCAACTCCCAGCCAGAACCCCGAGTTCCTGAAGCTACTCGAGACCATCGACCGCGAGACGGTCGACAAGTTCTTGCCCGTACGATGCCCCAACGAGGAGGCATCCGAGAAGATGGCCGACTTGATTGCCGAGTACAAGGAACGAGAGGACAGCATCGGTGGAACCGTGACGTGCGTCATCAAAAACGTTCCCAGCGGTCTCGGAGAGCCCTGCTTCGACAAGATCGAGGCCATGCTGGCCCACGCCATGCTTAGCATACCCGCCACCAAGGGCTTCGAGGTCGGCTCCGGCTTTGGCGGCTGTGAGGTCCCTGGCTCGATTCACAACGATCCCTTCATCCGATCGGCCGAGACGGCGACCCCCGAGTCCGGCGCCGCGCGTAACGGCATCCCACGGCCTAAGCTGACCACCAAGACGAACAACTCGGGAGGTATCCAGGGTGGCATCACCAACGGCGCGCCGATCTACTTCCGCGTCGCCTTCAAGCCGCCGGCCACGATCGGCCAGGCGCAGACCACGGCGACCTACGATGGAGACAAGGAGGGGATCCTGGCCGCCAAGGGACGTCACGACCCTTGCGTCGTACCGCGAGCGGTCCCTATTGTGGAGGCCATGTCGGCCCTGGTGGTGATCGATGCACTTCTGCAGCAGATGGGAAGACACGAGGCGGTGAGGCAGCTTCCTTCCAATAGCAAGACGATGCAGCCGTCGGATAACGGTGTGTCGATGACTCAGTAGTATGCCTACATACCCAAGTAATAAAAACCAAAAGAAGTTTTGACCTGCAAAAGACGTTTTCGGCGAAAGTGTGGTAGTCATAATACGTGTTCCAATAGGATATACCCCTATTCGTTTACCATGTGAAAATAAAGTACCTAGGTAAGCTTGGATAGCTTGGATGGACGTGGTCTGGAATCATAAGCCCATGGATAGGCATTCAGCTATCGTAGCCGGCAGCACCGTGGCATCTACTGTTGGAGCACCGCTGGCCATTCGAGGAGGGCAAGCTGCAGCTTGACGAATCTGACAGGCCCGAGGATGGCCCGGATTGGACAGCAATGCAGCCTCTCAGCTTACCCCGGGCTTGGCTCAGCTACTTGGGTCTTGTCAATATCATTCATTCCTCTTGGCCACTTCCGTCCTGTGTATATGTGTGTTAACAGTTGGCCCGATGTGCAAGGTCGACAGGCAATACACCTTTTGCTGCTCTTTGCAGGATCTGGGTCTTCATCTGGCGCCATGTAACTGAATCATACCAGGAGTGGACGGTCCATTGCACATGTGCATGACCAAGCATAAGCATGTCTTATTCGAACTCCTTCCACGAGAAAGGCATTGTGGGGGCCAGTCATCACAAGAGTGAGTACATATGGATTCAGGTCTCCGGCCTATGCTTGTCGTCTTGCAGTGTTGTCGTCGCCGAGTCCCAGGCCTTATGCGGTCTAGCCTCGTGAAAGCACAAGCACTTGGACCGCAGAGGGTTGCTCTTTCCGAACACTTGGTTCGGCACCTTTGACATCAGGCCACTTCTCCAGGTCAAGTGACGAAGGCCAGTGTCCCTTCTGCATGCATGCACAAGTTGATCAACGGCTCTGACATTTTGTTCACAAGGTGCAATCATCCATTGATGCTTTGGTTGGATACCCCAAGCCCTTCACTCACTCACTCACTCACCCACTCATTCACTCATTCACTCGCCGGGCATCCGCTCTTTTTCTCCTGCATCAAGCTTCAAGGCTTCCTGGCGAGTGAGAACCAATCCCATCATCTGTCACGTTCATTGTCCTTTGTTCACGTACTTATTATTGAGTATATATCGTCTTTCCATCTCGCACGCCTCGCCCGGGCTCACCACCCCCAACGCTCCTGCAACACTCCTTCGTCTAGGCACATTCTCTTGCCTCTCATAACCGCTCTCACTGTCCAACATTGCAATCTTCTCCCGGCCCACTGGTCCATCGACAATACGGCTTGATGCAACTCAAAGACCCGAGGTAAACTCCACGCAGCCATGCTCCGAGTGGCTGTCATTGGAGGCGGTCCGGCCGGCTTGGCCACGCTCAAGTTTCTCAAGACCGCCCACCAGTACTTTGGCGGCGAGCCTGTTGATGTCGTCCTGTTCGAGAGCGCCGATGTCATCGGCGGAACCTTTGTGAACAAGGTCTATGAGGATGCCGAAGTGAGTAAATGGCCATACTTTGGCTCCCCGTACCGGCCCTTCCACCCTGCCCAGAACTTGTCATCCGAATATACTATGTGGTTTTAGCCGTGAGAGTATACCACTAGAGCCATCGATGACTTTACCTACCATAGTGTAGTCCCTTGCCCTCTTCCACCCCATCTCTACAGTATGAAACTACTGACACGAGAACAATAGATGGTTTCGTCCAAGTACTTAACGGCCTTCTCAGACTATCGTCTTGGGCCAGACGACCCAGACTTTGTCACCCCAGCCCAATATGTCGCGTATCTGCATCGCTATTGCGAGGAGTTCGACCTTGTCCCGCATATCCATCTCGGTGCCAAGGTCGTCAGGGTCAGCAGACCCCCGCCGTCTCACCAAAATGGCTACACCCTGACCGTCGAGTATCGCAACGGCGGCCACAAGGACCACCACTTTGACGCCGTGGCCATCTGCAACGGCCTCCATAACCAGCCTGCCGGCCATCGCATCCCCGGTCTCGACAAGGTCCTGCACTCCTCGGTTCTACACTCCTCCGAGGTCAAGGGCCGCCAGGATTTCTTCAAACAGGGCCCGATTCTCGCCCCCGAATCCGGTCCTCACGTCGCCATTCTCGGAGCAGGCGAGACCGCCATGGACATTGCGCACCTCGCCGTCACCACTCCGGGTGTGGAAACTGTAATGCTTTGTCACAAGAATGGTTTCTGGGTAGCACCCAAGGTAAGTTCACCACGTGCCGCCCCCTCCCCCTTTTATACGACCTGTCAACCTCGGCTCTCTGTAGAGCCTGGCAGTTGGCGACGCAGCATGAAAGCAAGACAGGACAACTGACCAACTTGTGTAATGCTTCGTAGAAAATCCCCGAGCCAACAGTCCTCCGCATCTGGCATGGCTCGAAAAACCCGAAGCCCATCGACACTGCCGTGGCCAGTCTATTCGACACCGCCTATTGCCATCCCAAGCTGCAGCGTGGCTCCATGCTCTGGTTGTACTACACGTGGGCGGTCTCGTGGCTCATGTACACTGCCACTGGAACCAAATTCGGCATGGATCAGTGGGTGGGCGAATACGACGAGGATAGGTTTCACACCGACGGTAGTAAGTGGTGACATCCAAGACATAACGGAGTGTAGGTAGTACATCTTACCGACGCATGATTCACAGTCTTCCTTGTCAAGTCCGTCAGAGCTATGCCATACATCTCTTGGCCCTGGCGCAAGAACAGCATCGGGCATCGCATCCGCGCGTTTGTCTGCCAGATGCCTATCCAGGACGTCCGCGGCCGACGGATCCAGCTCGCGCCTTGGCCTACCCATGTCCGCGACGATGGCACTTGGGCCTTTCCCGACAGGGGCCGTCCAGAAGACGAAGAAGTGAAGGCAATGGAGGATTACAAGCCCACCGTCGTTGTCTGCTGCACCGGCTATGATCGCTCTTTCCCCTTCCTGGACCATGACTTCCAGCCCACCCTGGACCAGGCCAATGTTCGTGGTGTCTATTGTTCCGACGATGTCACTGTCGGTTACATCGGCTTCGTCCGCCCCAACCTTGGCGCCATCCCGCCCCTGGCGGAGCTGCAGGCGCAGCTCTGGGTTCTCCGCCTGATGCAATGGGCTCACCGTCGCGACCAAGAACACCATGGCCACGGCTATGGTGGCGGCACCAAACAGAGCGGATATAACTGCGAACAGGGTCTACAGCATTACAATGCCCTCTTCTCGCACGACCCCAATGCCGTGGAGGCGTACGAAATCTCCTATCGGCTCCGCCCCCGTGGCGAGCACGACCTGGCCCACGACAAGGGCGGCGTCGACCACGAGAGCTACGCGTACCAACTGGCGCTGGACCTGGGCGCTGCGCCAACCTTCTCTTTCATGGTGCACCAGGGACCCCGCGCCCTCTGGACCTGGGCCATGGGCAGCAACTTCAACACCAAGTTCCGCCTGGTGGGACCTTACGCAAATCGCCGGCTCGCCCTGGAGATCATGCGTAGCGAGCTCTTCCAAGTCACCTCACGCCTCGGCGGCTTTGTCTTCTTCGTCTTGTACTCCTTGGTGCCGTTCGTGGGCTTCGGTGCCATGAGCCTGGGCTTGTACGCTTGGGATTTCATCAAGGGACTCTTCGTGTAGAGAAGCTTCTGAGGAAGTGTTTGAACGGCCGGATAGGGATAAGTTTCATACGTTACTGTTGAGTTAAGATACAATGTCCCTTCTCTAAAGGATCATTAATGCTAGATAAATATATACTAAAACCTGTCTATGGTGTCCGTGCAGATGTAGACCAATCAAGGAGTAAAGAGGTAATTAGCGAAGACTACAAATCGGGCCATATCAACAGCCCGCCGGGCAATCAAGTCTCTCACAGATTACAATGGGTAGTGATAAGTGATGAGGGAGACATAAATCTTCCATAACAGTTGTCCGCAACGACCAACGTGTAAAATGGCCAGACTCGAATAACCCGTGTTCTGGACATATCATATTCTCAAAAGAAACTTGCCAGAGCAAGCAAAATCCAATTGATCATATCGCTATAAATCGGGCCAGCATAGCAGTTGATCATTAGAATGGGGGACCTTCACCCGAGCCAGGTATCTTTATGCAAGAACGAACAGCCAACCTATCCATGTTACGCAAAAAGGAGAAAAATAACCTTGACTCCTTTCCATCTTACATACGCACATATACAAGAAATAAAGACGTAAACGCATCGCCAACACTCGACCCTTTTACCCTTTTTAATCACCAGCGCCCATCCAGTCTTTGCCCCAGGAACCGCCCTCACTTCCGGGGCCCTCGCTGATATCCCAATCGCGCTCCAGGCGCCACGCGTCCTCTGCCTCGACCCCGAGGTCCAGCAGATCGCAGCCGCGGTGCCCCCACTTGTCGGCGAACACACGGCGCCCGGCCTCGATCATGGTGTCAAGCCCGGCCGAGAAGCCGTCGGGGTCGCGGTAGAAGGGCTCCTCGTGGCCGCCGCGCTGGCGAGCCTGCCAGGTGTTGCGCAAGACGCCCTGGTCGGCCCACTTGGCGTCCTGCATGCGCTGGGCAACGTGGACGAGGTGCTGGAACGTCTCGCCCTCGCGGTCGACCCAGGCGGCCAGGTCGCGCTCGCGCTCGAGCTCGGCCTCGTACATGGCGTGGGCCGGGTCGAGGCCCGTCTGCCCGCCCGCAAAGGAGGCGTGGGTTCCCGGGAATCGGAAGAGGGCGCCCACGTCGTCGAGGGGGCCGAGACGTCGAAGATCAGCCCGGCCTCGCTCTGCGGTTGCCAGTACCCCGCCCAGTGCAGGCGCAGGTACATGTCGCAGTCACTCGCGTAGAAGGGGATGTGCGTGTCCCAGGCGCCGACGTCTATGTAGGCGTCGCGGTTGACCAGCGTGAGGTGGTCGTAGGCGAAGAAGTGCGTGGCCCACGGCGGCTTGTCGTCGCCGCCCAGGTAGCGCATGAGGCCGACGGCGCGCTCATAGAGAGTCGCATAGGGGTCCTGCTCGTGGTCGTGATCGCGGTCCTTCTTGCGCACCTCCTCGTCGGAGAAGACCAGTACGTCCTGGTGGCTCCAGAAGAAGTGCGGCCAACCACGCTGAAGGGCTGTATGCAGAAAGTAGTTCTGCAGCTGAGCGAAACTAAGCAGAGTTGGCGTCTGCAGGATGTGGACGCCGAGTATATCTAACTGGGTGTGGTTCATGTAAAAGGGGTTTTGCAAAGTCAATTCCTGATCCTTGTTGGATCGGAAAGTGCCCGTGTTCTCTACGATGTAGATGTCGGCAGGTGGCCACCCGGCCGCGATGTAGCTGGACACACACTGCAGCAACATTGGCCAGTTCCTGGTGAAGCCGATGAAGAGTGGCGTAGGCTCGGGAACATGCGGCTCCGGGGGCAAGTTATTGTCCAACACTGGCGGCATCTTGTTGTTGTGGGTCAGCCATGGGAAGGGGTCCGGGATTGCCTCGAACTTGTCGGGCTCAGGCTTATACAATTTCTGGTAGGGAGGAATTGCATCTGCCATGGGAATCTGGCCCTCCGGGTTCGCGGGTTGACCGGGACCGACAAAGGGAAGGACGTTGGGCGGGCTGGCCTGGTTGGCCTGGTTGGAGGCCGCGCCGCCGTCTGCAGCTGCGGCATCACGGTGATCGTGGAGATGCGAGACGGCGACATTGACGGGCTCGCGTACGACATAGAAGACGAGCAAGGCGGCCAGGAAGACGGCGACGTACCGGGTCAGCACCGACACGAGCCGACCCGGGATAGGTCTCACCAACATGACCAGTGCGAGACGATTAGTGAAGTAGTAACAACGACAACATGGCCGTTGGGGTTTGTGGCGCGGGGTGGCTATAGCGCAATGTTGGTTGATACACCCAGACAGAAAGAAAGGCGGCAAGTGAGGGAGTGCCAAGCTGGTGTTCAGTTGAATTCAATTGACCCGAGATCAAAGGTGATCTCTGCCGTCTCTTTTCCAAAGGCAGTCAGGCGTAGGCAGGACTGAGCATTGATGAAGAGGAGAACGATAGTACAACAACAGATGAGCTGGAAACTCCGGCCAAATGAACAAGACCGAAAAAGGGAAGACGATTGAAGGGCGGGAGTTGGAGTTGGTTTCTTACCTACTGACCGTCTGTCTCTACGTGAAACGGACATTAGCTGACGTATCTCTCTCTCTCTCTGTCTCCCTCCCTCCCTCTCGGCTGCTGACCAAGTTGGTGGTGGTACTACCGGCAGGCCGCCGCAGGACAGCCTGGACAGCGTATTCGCCCATCAAGCTTTGCTAGGTTGGATCCTAGGAGGGCAATGTTGCTCCGATCCAACCACATGCGTTGGGTGCGGTCGTGCCAAGCCTGGCCGACCCGGCGACTTATACGCATTCGATTCGCAGCAATGCTACAGGCTGAACCGGCTATAGAATGAAACATTGAAGCGGGCGATCGCAAGCCCCACGTGGAGAAGAGGATGCCACCCTGAAGGTACCTAGGTAGTTAATTAGAAGGGTCCCTCCCAATGCCGAGAATGACTACATGCCTACCTACTTACCTATGTACAAACAATCTTACGGAAGGGGGGGGCTGGCTTCCTAGCTGCTTGGCGGGGTGACTGGCCAGTCTGGCTAGTCTGGACTGACTGTGGGCGGGGAAGGAACGGGATGGCCAGGCACCAGGCAGGGCCGCAAGGCCGCAGGGGTCTATCAAGGTGCTTGCTTGCCTAATAAGTTGCCTTAGGAAAGACGGAAGACGGAAGGTGCCTGCCAAGAGCGGTACAGGCACATGCAACCTTTCGGCGGAAGGAACCTTACGCATACGCATTAAACTGGCAAGAGGCAGGCGGCCCATGAGACCAAGAAACCACAGGACGTTTGTCCAACGGATGACGGGACGGACATCTGGTTGATCAATTTGATTCACAAACTGCCCATTTTCGCATTCGCATCACATCACATCACATCCTATCCCCACGGAAAAAGTAGGTAGCTCTTACTTAGGTTATCAGCTATATAAGTACATACATACATGTACTTAGATTAATACACCACGGGACGGATAGGAACCGTAGGATTCAATTGTCGCACCAATCACCACTCCCCATCCCGTGCCGATCGGCGTTCCATCTAAGAACAGCCTGCAGCTCTGTCACTGTGGCTTGGGCAGGCAACACAGAGGGATTGTGAAAAATTGGATCGGACATGATCACCATAGCCTGACTGTGTGTCTTTTGAGTGTTTGTGATTTGCCTTGCAAGATTCACCCACCACTACTCCGTACTTTGAAGGATATTGTCATGACAGCAGTCATGAGGACGATTTATACATTGTACATATGCTGCAAAGGCAAATCAAACTCGAGCAGACCCCCGCTCCCTTCCGCTCCCTATGGCATCTAGCCGTCCCTCCTCATGGTTGCTGGCGGCTGACCCAAAAACAACCGGTCTGCCAGCCAGCCCCTTTTTTCATCCCTGACTTGTTGGCTATGTGAGGTATATATAAAATATAAAAAGTGGTATAATCCCAACGTCCAGCTTCCTCTTTTTTTCTCCATCCCTAAAAGAAACAAATGCCATCTTTGTACAATTTAAAATAAAAACGTCTTTGCTCAGTTCGCTCGTCGCGTGCACGCAACAACATACATACGCACACATAACGCAGAACATGGGAATAGAGCGTCGGGAAGAAGCGAAACAGGACATAGAAAAACAAATGGAAGACGAATTTCCGATGCAGTTTGGGAATCAGTGTGAAGAGAGAACACACACACACACACACACAAAAAAAAGCGCTTCCGGCCAGACAACATAGAAAAAGCACATAAAAAAACAGATGCGAGCAATCCTGACACCTCCCTCCCCCTCTCGTTCTCTCGTATCCAGAACACCTAGATTCCCCTATTTCTTTTCATTCCTGAGAATGTGTGTACCGCATAATATGCAGAATCGGCATGCCACCGGGTGACGTCCAGACTGACTGTCGTCACGTCGGCCTCGGTTGTTATTCTTCGTCGACTCCTCCCATCGGCCCGTGGGCTTTGTGAGGCCACTTCCCGCCTATCCGGAGCATGCTGAGTCGTTTCCGCACACTCCCGATCTTCGGAGTGATGAACAGCTTCTCATCGTTGCGGTCGTATACGTCCACCACCTCGTTGCTCTTGCGGTCCACGTTTTGCGCCCAGTCCGCCGCGGCCACTTCGCCCTCCGGCTGGCTGATTATGTTGTTGCCGGTAACGCTCCCGTCACTTGCCGGCGCCCGGATGATACTCGTCCTATTGTTTGCGTCCTTGCCCCGGCTGCTCTGGCTGTTGGACTCGGCATCGCCGTTCGAAAGTGCGCCGTCGCTGCTCATTTCCTTTGAGTTTTTGCGCTTGCCACCGAGGAAGCTGAGACGAGTCCCACGCTGCTTCACCGAGATGGGTTGCACTGCAGAGGCCTCTTCAACCGTTGCGTTGGTAGCACCAAGTGCGTTTGGAGACAGCGGATCAACACCGGGCGAAGTCTCCGTGGTTGGAGAAGATCGTTGCCATATGGGTGACGCGCTCGAGGAGATGGGCTCGCGCGCCGGCCGTTGCGATGGATTAAGGACCTCAAGTTCAGGAGCAAAGGTCAACTCGAAAGCTGGGAAATGTCAGCCGTGTTCAATCTGGTCTAATTCGCCCCATCCGGTAGGGTCCAACATACGCGTGTGGAGATCTTCATATCCTTTGGTTAAGATCCGGTTCGAGCTGCGTGCGAAGCTTGCAAGGCACCTTTTGATCATGATAGTATGATCGATCAAGGCCATTTTGATGGCGGTTTCCTGGGTGTCCAGTTCTAGCTCGTCCTCGTCCTCGTCCAGATCTGGCTTTGGTAGTAGCTCCCGGTATCGCACAACGCTGTTCTCCGATGTGGGGTTAGTGGAAATGGCAATGGCATCGACAAGCAGCCGAGCCAGCTCATTGTCGTCCTCGGTGGCCAACCTCTTCTCGACGGCCGTCATCTCTTGCGTCTTTCGTACAATTCGCTCAAGAGCAGTCTCCTTGGCACTGAGCCGGATCTCCTGAACTTCGACGATCTCGCTACGACGCAATATCGTAGGGAACGGCTCCGCTGTCGTGAAAATCGTCTTCTCGGCGTAGTGCTCAGTGACAGGGCCTGAGGTGCTGCGCTTGGAAGAGACCGAAAAGGTCTGTGGGTGAGCTGAGAGCAGATAATCCCGAATGGCTTGCGGGACCCTAGCCCGCTGGAAGACGTTATGGTTGAGGTCTCGGTACGGGCTTACTGCCGAAATGACCAAATACTGGCCCTCGGCGTCATTGTCCACATCGCCAGAGGTGAGAATTTGAGCAGACTGGAATTGCTCCTGCATGCGGTCCGTAAATGCCGACGTCCTTTCGGCGGCCCACCCTTCGTAGACGTACTCCTTGGTCCGCATAGTGGGTGGGAATCCAAGGCCCTTGAACACGACCTTGAAGTACTTGGGCACCAGTCTGTCACTCTTCGCCAGGCTCTCGTAAATCGTGGCAATCGCCCTTTCCGTGCGTGCTAATTTGGCAAAGTCGTAGATGTTGTTTTCGTACTGGTCTTGGAGCTCTTTGTAGGCAGCCAGTGCGCTACTCCACGCATCTCCGTCCTCAAAGTGCTTGATCATGTCGAAGTAAATACGCTCCTTACGCTCGAATTGTGTTTGCGCTGGAAGCTCGGGATCCTGTAGGGCAGGGGCCATCTTGACCGGGTTCCATTCATACAGGTCCGCGTGGAGGCGCAGAGCCAAGCCGGCTTCAGCATGATTCCTTGCATCCGCCTGTAGGTTGGCCAGCTGGTGCACGTAGCGGATGAAGATGTCTTCTTTCTGCATATCGCGCAGGAACTCCATGAGTCGTAAGCGATTGATGAGCTGAGAAGCTGCACCAGCGGCCTCGCCGCTATGGACTGCAACGAGAAGATCCAAGAACTCCTCCACGGTTCCGATCATCTCTAGCAGGGCTGTGTAAAGTTCGTTTTCGGTCTCTGCCAAAGGCTGGGATCGTTGCAACAGCTCGCCGATGAAGAGCTTCTGCAAAATACTCTCCGTCATCTGCTTGTCCTTGAAGTAAAGGTCCAAATGATCGATCAGTTCTGTCTGGATGGCGGACAGATCTTCGCTCAGAGTCCATTCGCTGACAATCATCGTATGTAAGACTTCGACCGCCATTTTCCGTAAGCCTTCGTGTACACTTAGGCACAACTCGACGATAGGCCCAACCAGGCCGGGGACATATTGAACTTGGTAACCGCCCATTCTTACTAGGCCGTACTTGGTCCGCTCGTCAGCAGTCGCCTCCCAGCCGATCGCCTCCCAAGTCCGCCGAAGTAGGTCTGCACCGTCGACACGCACATCCCCAGCTATCTTCCAGACCGCTCTGCGTTTTTGTTCCGGGAAGATCTCAAGGGCCAAACAGCCGCTTCCAACAAGTTTTAATAAGGTAGTGAAGAACATCTTCCACAACTCAGTGCTGAAGCCTTCCGCTTCATCTGGATGTGGGAGGAAAGACTCGAGCAGGATGCCGGAGAGATACTGAAGTATTTTCATCGTTGATTTGTGGTGGAATATGTGGATGCTCAGCCATGTTGCCGGGAAGGCCTCACCTTGGAGGATACTCATATGAACATGGAGCGACTTCTCGATTAACAAGCCAAGATCATCATCGGCTAGTTCTAATTGCATTCCGCTGGCGGAGTTCGAGATAGCCGATAACACTGCGGAGAGCTCGATCAAGGCCTCGTCGAACGAGACCTTCTCTGTAATGGGCTTGCTGGGGAAGGGGGTATGAGGCTGGGAACAGCAGTGAGAGTCGAGACTTGGGCTTGATTTCCGTCTGCTGGATAGCAATATAGGAGTCCAGGATTTTCGGGATGTAGTCAGGAATCTCAGCCCCTAAGTAGTCGATTTGACTTGCCAGAACTGAACAACAGAGCCGGACTTGCTCTTTCCATTGCTCATTTACCTCATCTGCCTGTCCCCAATGGGGTGCGATCCACCGAACAGTGTTTGCACTGAGGGCCGCCCGCTGCTCTGGGTGAGAGAAGAGATCAAGCTTGGAATAATTGATGATTAAAATGAGCTTATAAAGCACCAACTTTCCCTTGACACTCGAACACGAGTCCATGAAGTCAATGGCGATATGCAAAATCTCTTCAGTAGTCAGCAAGCCTGTTAATTCGGGCAGCCAAGAATGGAAATGCTGAACAGCAAGCGTCTGACTCCCAACCAGCACCGGAGCGGTGCTCCGCATCATGGAATCGAGTGCTTTGAAGATGGTCTGCAGATGCTTAGTGAAGCCAGGACTGGTGCTTGTAATACCGATGCCCGCTTCCTTGGCCTTTTGTTGACCCCTGCCGTGCGTGATGAACTTGAGGATGTGGCGGACCACCTTCAGAGTTGCGCGTAGTTTCCTCGCAGTTTCCGGGTCCGTAGGATTGGAGAGTAGCCGAGTAAAGGATCGGACCAAGCATGGGGTTGCAAAGGGGTAATTGAATCTGGTCTCTGCATATTGGTCCACCAAGGGGCCCAGATTGAAACGGCGATCGTGAACGATGCCCAGAACCCGAACGAGTGCCGTGAAGACGAGATCCTCAAACTCGTCTTGACCCTGATACTCAACCAGCGTGCCAAACAGAGCATCGAGAACGTCACTGAGTAGCTTCACCACCTCTATCTCGGGAACGAATATCAACTGCTTAAGCAGGCCGGGTATATCTTCCTTGGGTTGTTCCTTCCACCTCAATAGTCCAAGAACAACTCTGTCTTGTGAAAACTTGGTGCTGCAGAGGTACGTTTCTAGCCGTAAGGCCGCCAGGGGGCCTGTAACATCGCTTGCTTCACCTCTGGTGCTCCAAGGTAAAGAAAGGTAGCCGCCCCGGCCCGAGACCCCCGGTTGTGCCGTTTGTGTGTTCTCGTCGAGCTTGTACAGCAACAGGGAGTGTGGACCATCTTTGATGAAAGCTTGTTGCTCCCACAAGGGAATGTAGGCAACTGCAAATGGCACGTTCGGAAGGTCTGTGATAGTCATGACAAGGTGCGCATTCGTCACGTCCTGTGGCTGGAGCGAAAGCTTCAGGGTCTGGTTCCAGGCTTCGCCGCGCTCTACAGCGTACGACTTCCAAGTGGTGACAGCTTCGCCATTCGAGGATGGGAAAATACAACTTTCTATCCGTTCGCCTGACTTCCGGCGGACTTCCATGGTAACCATCAAATTGACGCCGGCCATGTGGTTTGGTATCGAAGTCGCGCTGCCCCCGAACCGCGATATCAAGTTTTGCCGAGAAAGAAAAGCCTGGTTGACAGTCACATAGATGTCAGATCTTGGCTTCGTTGGCGCACCCGCAAATCCCAACTTGCTTGTCTTGGTAACGCCGGAAAGCTGAGTGGGCGTCGCCTTGACGAGCGCATCGGCATCGGGGTTGTCGAATGGCCTTAGGTGGATTTGAAGACGCTCCGCCCTCTTCGACTTTTCGAATTGCCCAGACTTACTGTCCAAGAGGTGGATGATAAGCTCATCCCAGCCCTCGTCGTGATCGAACTTTTCAGGGGTGAGATTTGTGGATGGCGCCCAAACACTGATGAGATGTTCTGTTTCTTCGGTACGCTTCATTATCTGGTTTAACTTTAATACTCCCATTCCCACTAATCTGTCGGCTGTGAGATGGGTCGTTTGTGAGGCGTCCGATGAAGAACGGGGGATTCTTGACCCCGACGAGCTGGGCGCGCGGCTTCCATCGTGACTTTCCGCGGATGCAGTCGCCGGTCGCTCTTCCGGCTGCTCAGAAAGGGCATCGAGTCGCGGTCCACCCTTAGAGAAAGCTGACCTCGTGGAACCCCACATGAAACTCCTTCTAGAAGCCTTGGTTGCACTGGTGGAAGGTGGTTTATCTTTGGTATGACCGGTCATGGTATGCGGAGCTGTGCCAGCTCGCGAAAGAGGCTTTCCCACAGCAATCTGATGGGCCGCGCGAACCTTGACCACCAGATACAACTCCGTATCTGCCGAGGAGGCGTCGCCAATATCGGTTGACGTCAGATCGGTGAAAAGGGTGCGCATCTGCGATGACTTGGCCATCTGGCCCATGGTTCCGCCAGCTGGGACGTCGACAATGTAGCTTTCCGATATTGCCGTAGGAAACCCGCCCAGCGGTTTGCTGACCAAGTACACCGCCAGTGTGGTAGCTTCGCTGGACGAGCCGGAAAAGGTCTTGATATCTACCAGCAGGTGGTGCAGGGCGGTCAACTCAACATGAGGTTTGGGCGGCTCGTCCAATAAGCTCATCAGTGACTGCAATTTCGTAATCTCGACCACAGAGTCGTCGCCCGTCAGGACACGCCCACCCTGGGCGGGATCCCGCACAATAACCTCGCCTCCGCAGAGCTTGTTTCCTTTAACAAGGTCCCAGACTGTCTTCTCGCGTAAATCGCTGTATTCGTGCGCAGTAAGCACATTATGCAAGAACTGTCGCCGGGAGAAGTCCAGGCCATGTATTAACTGAGAGAGCTTCTCCAGCGTGGAGTACTCGCGCGCAAGAAGCAGCTCGTGGAGATTTTTCGAATGCCACTCGCGCAAGCAAGAGGCAATTTCGTCGATCAAGGGTTCGGAAGCCGAAGTTGGTGTCTCGTCGCCGACTTTCAGCATTGGCACTGGCGCAGGTGGCTTCGGTTCCCCTGGCTCTCGCTTGAACGGCGCCACCGGTAACCCAGTTTGCTCGTCTGTCCGTACACTTGCGCCGGATGACAAGCGCAGCCCGTTCAATTTATTGTATTTCTCCAGCGGCGTCTTGGCCTTTCTCTTTCCTATAGAAGCAACGCCGCTCTTGCCAGAGTCGCTACCGACATGCGGTGTCTCGTCGCCGCCCGTATAGCTTCCATTGTCGTCCGTCGATGTGTCGTCGCCGTCGCCCAGAACCTCACGAATCTCGACACAGCTGCGCGGGAAGATGCCGGAAAAGACGCGGGCTTCGAGTGTCTGACCCTTGGCTGTCGTCAGACCCGCCAGCAGCGACGGGGGTGCTAGCAGGTACCCGCGGAGCCATTGGCCGTCGTGGGTCTGTTCGATAATGTAGAGATCATCGCCAATCTCAAGGGGGAGCTCGTTGTCGGATTGGGTGCTGAATGGGTAGGTCGCGACAGCGAAGGCGATACGGGCTAGCGGTTCCCAGGGCATTGGTCTAGAGCGACCGAGGCTGTTGGTCGCACCGTAACTGTGAGAAGACGGTCAATTGCATAAGGTGGTGGAAGAGCAGGCGATATGCTTGTTGTTGCGGGAAGAGTGTATATAGGAAGGTCGCTGCAGGTCGCTGCTGTGTGTCCTCCTGTGTCTTCTCTGTGTTTCTCTGTCGCCCGCCAGTCCCTCGAACGAAGTATTAGTCGCAATGGATGGTGGTGCTATATGCCGTACTGAGTAGAGTCGGCCTCGTACTGGCGGTGGTTCGGCAGAGCGACGGACAGACTGACTGACTGACTGGCTGACTGTCTGTTCGGGTCGGGTCGGGTCGAGGCGAGGTGAAGGATGTTTCGCAGTGCAATGTATGAAGCTGCGCTGCACCACCAAACCGACGATAAGGGAGCGAAGTACTACTGGCCGGACGTGCAAACAGTTGATTGTTTTTGGCTTCAAATCTTTCGACACAGGCACTAGCAGGTACCTTCAAAGGGAGGTGGGCGGTATACCTAATCTAGTGGGGACCAAAGGGAAACCAACACCGGGTCTGGTCGGTTTGCAAGTGTCGGTTTGTTGTTGGTGCGTGATAGGGATTAATTCGCAGCGCGTGGAAACCATCAAGGCCGGCCGTAATGAGAGATTACAAGGAGTGTAGATACTGATCAATTTCCAGGGGGAAAATACTGATAAGCGAAACCATTCAATCGTGGACGGGAAGGGAAGGGAAGGGAAGGGCGAGAAGGGTCAGGAAAAAAGGGACTAGGCAAAGAGGCCAATAACAACACCTGAACCAACTGGATCGGAAGTGAGGTGAGTAATAGCTTTGAGCAGGATCAGATGCTTGCACATACTGCAATGTAGGACGGTACGCGGTCAGTCGAATCGTGCCTAAACATGCAAATGTTCAAATGTTGTCTTGACACTTGGCAGCCCGAGTCTACGGCAGGCACTACGTCGTAGTCTCCAGGGATCGACTCAAAATTAAACGGTCAGCCTCTCCGGATTCACATTCGGTACCTACATATCGAGAAGGTTGGCGCCAGAGGCATGTGGCATGTGGCAAGGAGCAGGGGCAAAAGAAAGAGAGAGGCACAGTGGTTATTTTCTTGTGTGTGGTCTTGTCTTGGCTGGCCATCATCATCATTATCAGTGTGGTTCCAAACCAAGCTCATCCTGCCGGCGCCCAGGTTGCCTGTCTGTTTCTTCATCGTCTGGTACCGAGTGCGGTTAAGATGCGTCCCTCTTCTAGCCCGCTCCCAGTCGCCTCCGGGCCCTCCCCCTGAAGATGGCGTCGAGAGAGTGTGGAGGGATGTTCTCTTGGTCAATCAAACACGGGTCACAACTGGGTCCCAATCGGGAGGCGCCTAATCTCAAGATGGGTCGACCGCCCATCTGCGCGCCAGGGACCGCTAGGCTCCAATGGAGTGCCCATTAGTGCAGGTACCTGCTGCTGTCCCTTGCTTTCCTCACAAAACGTGGGATAAGCCAAGGCCCTGGTCGCCCTGGTCGCCCTGGTCGCCCTGGTCGCCCTGGTCGCCCTGGGTCGAGACTAATAGTGCGTTTGTGCGTGCAGCAGTCTATCGGCCAGCCGGCTGCCAGCAGCGACAGTGCCGGCGGGCGAGTATATCATCATCATACATACCCACCCACCTCGATCACAGGCTACGCAGACTTGCGACGCATCACACATCAAATCGTCCTATTCATGAAACAATCTCAGATGCTCCTCCTTCCAGAAATACACAATACGTTGGCCAGGATCTTGAATCTTCCATCGACTCGCACTGACTTTGGAGCTGTCGTCTCGACCATCTGACCTGTCATCACAACTTCCCACTCACCGAAGCCACTCTGTGCGCTCCTTCGTTGGCGCACAAGGTTCAACTCTATCACTTGAGAATTGACACCCATCCTACAAGTATCGCCATGTAGGCATGTGTTTATAAATCGGCCGGGTCGCAGCACCTCTGTCCCTATTTTAAGCAGGTCGATGTTATACAGAACCAATGATGTGTTGCTATAGATGAGGACAATCCCAGCCGCAGGCTCGCGGGTTTCAGCAATGCTGGCCTCACCACATAAACCTCTGGCTGGAACATCTCTCTCCTGTGGTGGCTCGAACCTTCTGTACCCTTGAACCTTGTATATGTATGATCTTCGTCTCTTTAATTCTTCCTCTGATCAGAAGCTTGGGTCCGTTGAACTTTGGACCCTGGAATGCCGATGGGCGCCGACCCCGTTAATTTCTGACGTCGAAAAGGATGAGGCTTCTCGCGAGGGTTTTCGGTCTTCCTCATTCACGTGGAGCTCCTGCCAACCGTGTGTCGGGACGAAGAAAAGAAAATCGGAAGGAATATTCCTGTACCGACCGAATTGGTACAGTTGATGTATATTGCTTTGTCGAGAGAATCCCGTATCCCATGACGACACCACGCGGCACGGCATACGTATTCCCCCGAAACTTGAGTTCATGCGGCTGGTAAGCCCGCCAGGAGGCGGAAGTGTCTTGATTGCTGGCAACCAGTTTATGAGACTTCAGACGCGATGGAACAATTTAGCATTCGTGGCTCCCAGCCGGCAATGATGGCTTTGTCTCAGATTGCCTGAGACGGCCCATTTACTTTTGCACGTAGCAGAGTTCCAGAAGTCTGGTTCGGCCACAGCAGTACCGGCCAAAGGATTTCCACCCGATCTCTGTATCACAATTGCCGCCCGCCCCCTCTTTCCAAGCATTGCGACCTCGCTCTATCCTTTATCGGCACGTGGCCCCATGGTGGGAGCGCAGCAACCCATGCCTACCAGCTTTGGAGGTTTCACGAAAGGGTTCTTCAACTATGAAAGGGAGGGACAGGCGCGCCACTTCGGCCCGTTCCAAGAAACAATTTGGGAGCGCGTCGAAAACATGGCCTGTCGTCAAATGCAGGCATCCCTGTCTGTCAGTCCACACTTACCGTCCCGTCGCGGCATCATCGAACGAAAGCACGTCAATAAGCAAACTCATTTGAACTTTCTTCTGCTTTCTGGCTTTTTGCAGTTTATTTTGGTAAAAACACATGGATCGTAAATTTTCTATTGAAACAACGGACGAAAAGAATTGAAAAAAAGATGAAAAAATCCCGATCCCCTCTCTTAACGAGTGACACGAGCGTGGAAATGCGACTTCGAAGCCGCTTTCAACACGCTGCAGGGATAGTAAGGGAAGTGCGATGCATTACAAAAGACGGTAACCACATTGACGACTTCGAGGCAAGTCTTGAATCTAACGCCTACTACTATCAAAATACTGGCTGATAGTAGCAGTGGACGCGTACCCAGAGTCCGACTCGGCGTCCAAAGCCGGGCAGCCCGCGAGATTGCCGCCAAAGTCGAGCGCCATGTCCAGGCCACCAATCAGCAGCGACGGCGCGTCCGGGTCGTTGAAGTACGCCGAGAGATCCAGCGCCTCGCCTGAGATGTCGAATCCGAGGTCCTCTGCCGCCGCGTTCTTCGACAGCGGTGTCTCGGGCGCCGGGGACTGGCGGCAGCTCCTGGGCGAGCCCGGCGCCGACTTGGGCGTGGGACAGCTGAAGATATCGTGGATGCCATCGCGGACGAAGTCGTCAAAGTTTGCGAACAGCTCCTGGCCGACGTGGGCAAACTTTTGTTCGACCTTCTTGCGGATCAAAGCGGGAAGCTCCTTCTCAATCCGCTTCTTGTACTTCATGAAGTGCTCGGTCGTCTTTGCATACTCTTCGGCATCTGTCACATCGTAATCTACTGGAAGCATCAGTGACGGGCCCCTTTTGTGTGTGTGCGCGCGGAACTCATCTATACTCACAGGGGCTAGGCAAGTTGTTCTTGTTGGCTTCGGGAAACAAGATCATGTAGATGTCTCTCCATCTCTGCTCATCGGTCACGGCAGAACCAACCCTCTTACGCTCTCTGAGCTTCTTCTCCTGCTGTTCGTCAATGCCTTGGGCGGCGGCGATGTCCTTCTTGCGGCAAGGGTCATCAGAGCGCAAATGGGCATTCAGTGCTTTAGCATCGCCGAAAGGATCGCCACAGCGGGGACAGGCATTAGTAGGCAGCTTATGGACACGATAAAGGTGTTCTCTGGGTCATGTATCAGCATGCATTTGGAACCAAAAAGCCATTTCTCGCGAAGCTTACTTCAAGCGATGGATTGTCTTCCACTGAGAGCATGGGTATTAGCGCATGCTTCTGAAAAGGGGGCATTTGTGAAGCGAACTTACCCCTGGTCCCACGCAGGTGCGATGATGGCTGAACCGCTTCGGGTCGTGTCTGAAAAAGGGGCAAACAAACGATGGCCCTGGGTTCTCCTCCGTCTTGGCACGTTTGTTCCCGCCCTTGTCCTGGCCGTTGCCGCCGTTGCCGTCACTGCTCGAGGACTCGTTCCGGTCCCCGTCGTCAAACTGACGCTTTCCTCGACCCGAGGAGCGACCAGTGCTCCCGCCACCCGAGTTGGCGCCGCCCCCGCTGCCACTGTACGAACCTCCACCAGACGCACCGCCAGAGGACTCGTGCGCATGGGTGATGGTAGCAAGTTCGTCCGCCAGCTTCTTAGTAAAAGCAGCCATTACCTTCTCGACCGCTTCTCGTCTCTTGATCACGAGATACTGCTCAGGCGACAGTGATGCGCGTTCGCCCTTGCTGCTTGACTTGCCCTTGCTGGATTTGTGAGCAGCGCCGGAAGTCCTTCCCTTCTCCATAGAGTCGATTGATCCGAAATTATGCGAAGTATGCTGTTGTCGTTGCCCAAGTTCAGACCCTAGCGAGTTCAATGCTGCGTCTGAAGCCTTGAACTCTGCTGCACATACTTCGGTTCCCTCGTACTGTTGTCTACATGAACAATAAAAAGTCAGCAGGGCGATGCCTTCGTATTTATCGTCTGTCTGTCAGCACAGAGAGTGGATCATACATACTTGCCTGCTTGCTCAACTTGCGCGCTTCTCGAACCGCTACAGGTTAAAAGTAATGACTGCTTGACCTGATTTGATGTTGCACTGGCCCGGCCCCTGACCATTATCTTCTTAAGTCGACGTACCAGTACCGCACGACTTGTCCACTGGGCCGCAAGCTTCTTGGTCGTTGCGTTCCACTTGGCGAGTTCCGCAGGGGATGAAAGTGAGTGCCAGTCAGGGCTTCGGTAGTGGCGGGATCGTTTCTGCAATAATAGTTTGTGTACGAGATCAGGTTGCACAAGGTATTCAAGCATCGTTCGTTGACATTGATTTTGATTGATTGATTATATCGGAGGAGCGAAACGTCCTATGTCTGGCTGAAGCACATTGCAAGGCGCAGATGTAGCTTCGAAAAGGGGGGCCAGAGAAAATTGTCGAGACGCGGGCGACTCTGGATAGGGGTCAGAGACGAATGAGGGCCTCAGATGGTCATCTCTCTTTTCTCACGATGATGATTTGGGCGCTCTGGTGAGAAGATGGGAGAAACTTGGGGAGAAAGCTGGAGAAGCGGCCACTCTCGGGGGCCCGTAATCACGGCATTTTATGCTCAGCGCCGGCTTTTGCGCAGTTGCGCAAAATGAGACGGTGGAGATATGCGCAGCAACGGGAACCGCCAATCAAGCGTGCAGCGAAAGCCTCGAAGCTGATTGCGCAGAAGGCCCATCATCGGGGGTACGGGCTGCATGAGAGCTGCCGTTATCGTCATCCAGTCAGGTTTGTTCCCGGCCACAAGCTTCCTGCGCCTCCGCGATGGGGGAGAGCCAGCGCTCGCGAGCGCAAAGGTGGATTAGAGACGGCGAGAGGAAGCAACTGCGCAGATGGGCTTCACCCGCACGTACAAAGACGTCGACCCGAGCGCACTGTCCGTCGGTTTTGTCCGTCTTGGATTGGGCGTGGCGATGATGCGCCGATTGACTGGAAAATGGCGTCGTACCGAGCCGCTTCTCTGTGCGCCCCAGCGCGAATAGCTTCACATATTGGGGATAAAATGCGATGGCTGCTCATCAACGAGCCATGATGGTTTCACCAAACTGGACACAAATCATCTCAACCCTCAAGAACGTTCTGTACTTACCCCTATTCTTGAAGCCGAAAATACCCTGCTCCTGATCTGTGGTTCTTAACTGCGCCAGGTCTGATCTCATCTCATCTCATCATCCACTTTCCTCCAACTTCAATAGTAAAAGAGAAAGCACCAAGACGGCGGCCGGATGTCTCAAGAATCGGCGAGGATGTCCGTCAGGTCGGGGGGCGTGTAAGTTGCGAATGGTTCACCCATGGTTGATGAAGCAGTCACTAAAGTTCAACAACACAAGGCAATCCAATAGTAGCGCCGGCTCATCTGCAGCTCTCGAGACTTACCTTGCCAGTGAGTCGACCGTCACAGAAAGATTCGCATCCGGCAGTGTATCCACGGAGGAGGCAACATCTAGGCGTTTGCAAGCCAAACAGCTGGAACTGGAGGCGCTGGTCAAGAAAGTTAAGAGACAATAGCGGAGGTACGCCACTAGCCCGTCGGAAAGGATAGAAGACTGTGGAGGGAAATGCAAAGGCCATATAGAGCGGTGGCAGACAGCAATTGTATATATATGTGTGTGTGTGTGTTTGGTTAATAAAAGAGTTTGTTCTGGCTTCCTTGGATGCTTACCGCTTCTCTGAGGAGGCGGTGAATGAACAGCGTGAACAAGTCGGCCGAGTTTAGGCCAAGAGAGAATCAAATCAGGAGGCATTAAATTGCCATTTTGATTGAAATGGGAATCACTTGCTTTAAATATGTAAAATTGTATATATATGTAATGGGAGAAACCCTTGTAGGGCTGCCCTTCGAAACGCCTTGGTCCAATGGTTATCCCAACCCACTATTCGCAACATGGATATTGGCTCAGCCTCACGACAAGTCCCACGTCAGGCATCAACAACAACCGCTGGGCAAGACTCAGCTATCAAATCAGGTCGGTCAACGTTTCATAACTACGAGCGGCATCATCAAAATAGCTCTTGTGTCACGATCCGGTGGCTCGGCGCAATGAGAGTTGGAGAAGGCACGCAAGCCTCGTCATCAGCACCTAGCCAGCACACTTTCACGCATCGTTCACTACCTTGTTCAGGCCTGGCTGCTATAGATTTATTATATCGGGGAGTGGAAAGCAAAGGAGGCAACGCAGACTAGAGAGAGAGAAAACGACTCCGCATGGTTTGGTATGATACCCATCCAACAAAACTATGTTCGTAAGTCGTTTCCGTACATACACCAGGTTCACATAGGCATGAACCTAGCGATTCCATCGCTCCCCTGTGCGTACATGACAAAACAGGCAGTATCGTATAGTAGAAAAATACCCCCGTCGACACCTAGGGTATTGCTCAACCTTCAGTGGTATCCATCTGATCTCCGTCCCGACTCTTGCGAGCGGCAGCGACTCGCTCGGCTTTCCACTCGTCCACGCGCGCCCGCAGCGCATCGTCGGGCACTACGTCATCGATCGTCATGGGCTGCCTGGTGAAAGGGTCCAACGGGTTGGAGAGAAGCTGCTGAACAATGGTAGTTCTGTCCACCACGTTCTTGGATGGCAGTATGACGGGGTCTGTCATCAGTATACCCATCAGCTGGTCCTCAAACTCCTCGGGGATTTCTCCCAGATCAAGTTCGGCCTTGTCTGCGACATCCTTGGCTTCCTTCACCTTCTCCTTCAGGACATCCCAGCGACCAAGTTCCTCGGGCGACTTCAATGACCGGGTCTGGAGGATCCTTGAGGCCTCATGGAAATTCTGGGGTTTGTAGGATCTTCCATCAGCCGCTACGGCGTCGATGAATGCTGACTTCTGTGCCAGGTTGAGGTATATGTCCACAAACGCTGAAAGGAGTGTCTTTGCGTCGAAGTTGTACTTCTTGGCATCTTCCACCTTCAGGTTCCCTCGCTTGGATCCGACAATTGTGTCCAGATTGTAGTTCAGCATGCTTGCCAACCGACTGACGATCTCAGGCATGGTGAAGGCATCTGTCAACGTCTCGGTGAACAACTTCATCATCTCCATGGTCTCGTTAACGAGCTGCATCCAGCTCTGGCATTGTCCTTCTGCCTGTTCCAAGTCACCCTGCTTCTTTTCCCTGTCTTCGGCAGACATGGACGGATCTTGCAATTCTTTCTGATACTCATGGATTGTTGCCAGTTTCGACAGTGCTTCGTCGAGCAGATACGTCGCATCATTGAGCAGCAGATTGACGAACTGAATAAAGAATTGGCGGTTGACCCTACACTTGTTAGCATGCGATTGCCGGGCGTCCTCGATTCGTTGTAACATACCGGCTTTCCGTCCTCAGTCGCTCCTTGTAGCCCGAATTGGTAGTCCAGACACTCTTCATGACCTGGAATATCTCGTAGCGGACGTTGAATCGATCGTAGAACCCGACGCTGACGCCGCTGTGCTCGCATTCTACTTCCATTAGCGCGCTTCGCTACTTCACACAAGGGTGTACATACCAATATAGAATTTCATCAGAGCATGAAGCAAGTGCTCGTTGGCAAACTCGCTTCCGATTAAGAGCCCTCCTAGTATGCCTTGGGGATATCGCTTCCCGATAGAGAATGTCCCAGCGTAGAGAACTGTGACGAGAGAAGATTTAAGATAAGGGTTCTTTATGTACCCGGAAGATCGTAAGAATGCAATGCAGAGTGCTACGGTCTCGTCGCCGACAGCCGACACCATGATCTCTGGCATAAAGCTAGGCGGTGGATTAGCTGGTAGCCACAAATCGAAGTATACATCCACTTACCGAAGCACAAATTTGAAGTTTTCGACTACTACCTGAAGGGCGTACTCTGGCAAACAGCTGAACTGATCAGGTATCTCTGCTGGGAGAGGAAGCTGAAGCTTCCGACCCGGGACATAATCCGACCGGCTTGCAATCCGAAGGAGCCAGACGGTTACGTATCGCATGAATTGCAAAGACAGGGCTTGCGTGCTCTGGTCAGTAAGTACACCTTCGATGGAATGCCTCAATGCCATTGTCTTCTCAAGGACAGACACCACCTTATCATACTGCACTTGAGCTTGTATCTTGTGGAAACCGGTCTATAACTGTTAGGTATTTCCCAAAGGTAGAAATCGAATAGAGCACTCACCATCTTGGTCATCTCTTCGCTGATTTGTTTTTCCATCTTCTGAAAGTATTTGATGTCACGATCCATGTCTTTCAGCTTGGCGTTGATGTTTTCGATACCATAATGATGAGAGGCAAGATTCAGGAAGAAGACTTCGGAGACGAAATTTGACGTTCCCTCGGCTTTCTGGTCGTAGAAGGCATCTGAAGTTGCTTGATCCGCGTTCAACTTGGTCTCGTCCCTGACGTCCACCCGTGGGTTTCGACGCAAGTAATCGATGTCGATTTTGGAAACTTTGGAGAAAGTAGCATCCAAAAACGGTTGGCATAGCTGATCTAAGACGGCAGTGGTGTTGACCATGAAGCCGTCCGAGGCAACCTCCCGCGGGTCAACTCGCATTGCCCGACGTTTGTGATTCGTGTTCAGGGCAAAGGCAAACCAGTCAAGTGTACGACCGCGAGCCTTCTCGCCCGCTCGCACAAAATGGTTGGTAATGCTAATTAGTTCAGATTGATGGGCCTTGAGTGTCATCTGCAATGTACTTTGCAGACTCCTTATCTGTGGAACATCAAGCTGGCGTGGATTGGCGAAGTAAGTCCTTGTGACCTCTGGCTGCAAAGGAGAGATACGGAAGAACGGGCCAAGTATTGTTTGGGTTTCAGTTGCGACAGCTTGTTGTTCCTTTATCATACCAGGAGTCTTTTCGACTAGGAACCGAGGGTGCTCAGCCAGTGCCTCCAGGAGAGCTGGGTATCGAGCGTATGTGACCAAGACCTATCTTGTCAGCTTTAGTTGGTTCAGGTGACGGGTGTACTTACATTGACGTAGGTCTTGTAGTCATCGTTCATAGATTTCTTGGCAAGCCTCTGGCTCAGTTCCACCATGGCCTCGGTAAAGATCGGAGCGACAGTCTCGTCATCCTTCATACGCTCAACCGCCTCGTTGAAGAAGTCCAAGCAGATCCCGTCCTCGACTTCGGCGTTACGAAGCAGGTAAGGAACCAAGCTGTCATGGCTATGGTTTGGCTCTCTCCTATAACAGCTCATTAGCAGCCGGCCAAGAACTTCTTCGGCAGTGCGATGCCCACGTACCCAAAAAAGCTCAGGCATAGTCATAGCAAATATGCAGTTGCTCACGCAAAGCCTCTTGGCTTCGTCCAAAACAGCTTGCTTCTCGGGAGTTGGCCGCCGGGCTGACGAAGCTATCTTGATTATGCGCTTGAATGCCGGTAGAAGGTAGGACAAAACTGGTTTGGAAGAGGGGATGGTACTGGCGGCTTCTAGGATAGCCTGATCGATGTTTTGCGCATTGAGCTTCAGAGGTTCGCCGCCCTGTTGAAGCTCCTCTCGGAGATTCAGAAGGAACATCAAGGGGTTGTTATGACTGTCGCGCGAGCGCGTCTCGTCAAGGGTGACACGGAAAATATCGCAAAGCGTCCTATCCGACCATTCCTCGAGCGGTTCCTCCCGGGCTTGGATCTTCTTCGCCGGCGGAGCTAGGGAGCATTTATCAGAAGACGGTCTTTTGTTAGGGCTCGAGTTGACGATACCTTCTTCACGATGTCCCTTGGCTGTGACTTCAGATTTGTTCTTGACCCCCGACTGTATGCTTGGGCTGCTGTGAGGTTGTTTGGACTGAGTTGGGGTCGGGCGTCTGCTGCTCTCGGAGCTCGCTGGGCTCGCCTTTGCTACCTCTGCCGGTTTTGGCTGGGGTGTCGAGGAAGTGCTCGACGTGCTGTCTGGTGAAGCGTTGTTGGCTGTGCGGTTGAGCATCGCAAGACGCTTCTGGCGCATCTGCAGCGGCGAGGTTGGCATGATTAGCCGCATGGCTTGGAAGTGAGGCCACAGTAGGATAACAACTTACCTGCTCTGCAGGAGGCAGTGTCGGCTCGGGCTGCTCGTTGGGATCCATGGCGAATTATTGCCTGCTGTGCGACTGCACAGATGCGGCAGATGAATTAGGCGCCAGGGAACACAGTGTCCTGGGTGTTCTCGAAGGGCTGCCAGTAGGGCCGGTATGGACGAGTCGTTGGGGATACCGAGAGTTCCAAGTCAGCAAGCGGCTGGCTTGGCTGGGCGGCGGGGAGGTGGCGGTCAGTGGGTCGGCAGAAGTCCGAAACGGGCGCAGAGCCTGCCTACAGTAGGATCTGTTGGACAGGAAGAATGCAAGTTCTATCAGATGTGTATATCAAGTGCGCAAGAATGGAAGTTGAAGGTTACCGACGCAGCTCATTGAATAGAGTGCTACGATTATGATGGATGTCTGATAGGTATGATGCGTACCTAATCGATAGCTGGTACCTAGAGATGGGGCGAAATAGGTACCAGGTCCATGGTGGGGTTCAGGTTGCTCCAGGTTATTCAGCATTCAGCTTGCCTTAGGCCCTTCCCTCCACTTGCACTTATTCGATCACGTTCCACTCCAAGGTGTGTCTGGTGGCATTGACGGCATAGGAGGGAGTATAAGAGTCCCGTCTCTTGGCATTTCAATTATGGATCTTCCTCAACAGCTTATTATCTACATACCTCCCTACTTAAGTAGATATGGCAACTGCGCAATAGGTAGGTAGCAATTCCTTTCAAGAGCGGCTTGTTTGGTTTCCTAGCACCCACCAGTACCATCATGGCTGGCTGCTATGGTCATTCATGGAATCTCAAGGAACCGACAAGGCACCCGAATCATTAGTCATCCAGTAAGTAACCGGCATGTATGGCCTTCTTTTACTTGATTATGTACACTTACTATTATACAAAGTAGATTCATCTGTCGAGAAGAGAGAGTAGAGCAGCAACAAAGTGAGTTGTATATGGTATAGGGTATATGGTACTGCCTGATGAGCTCCTGTTTCCGGCCGGTGCTCTACTTTGCCAGAATCCATGATACGCACATACGTAAGTATTTCACATACAAAGATGTAAGGCTGACAGCAGTAGCACATATCCAGATCTTCCTTCAGCCCTCACTGCATGAGGTTGCGCATGATAGATCTGCCGAGATCTCGGGGACTCCTCTCGGAATGCAAGGAACGGAACTATTGTTGCCAGCCGCATACGATACTTGCAACAACGCCGTTACTTGTCGGAGCTTCAGCCCATTGGCAGAAGGTTCCCGGTGTGGACAAGGTGCATGCACAATCATCTCGCATTCGATGCTATTAAGTCTCAAGCGATAGCAGCCCAAATCAAAGGTACCTACTTTGATGCAAGCTTGCTCCGGCATGTAAAGCCAGGCCTCTTATTTCTTTGGTCTGGGGATCTCTGCCTTCTCACCCTTGCACCGCAAGCAGCAGAATCCTCGTTGACTGGCAATAGTTTGTCCAATGGCCATATTAGGGTCGCACTTTACATTGTTATCTGTGATCTACAGAAGATGGTGTCCGTTACTATATGCCAGTTGAATCCTCACATTCCTTCGCGCAAGTCTGACAAGGGCTGCAGCCCACGTGGGATATTGCCGGAAGACAGGTGGGATCAGACACCTATGATCAAAGAACCGACTATCAGTCAAGGCTATCTTCCTAATTTTATACCTACATGGTGCATCTACCACAGAGCTTCTTCAGACATGAAGAAGGCAGGGCCCGCGTTGGCTCGAACGATTTGCGACCGATACCAGTCCATATTCACCGGCTACTTGCACTGATGCAGCCACTTTCATCAAGTCAAGACACGCATTGCAGGATTCATTCAGTTAGGCCATGCAATGTGGAGGATCACTGATACTCATGAGTGTTATCTGGGCTGGCAGGAAGCGTGACTGACTCTTCCAAAGACATACGATTCGCGCACTTCTGCAACTTGGAAACGGCATGTATCTCAGGTGGCACCCGAGACGTGGGGACAAACTCTCTGATCACGATTTAAGGAAGAATCTGTATAGAGTTGAAGCAAACATAGGACCAAATGCGGAGAGGTTCTCCGACACCATATGCTACCATCTAGTTTCACACGAAGCTGAGATACCTGAGAAGTACTACCGCCTCCTGTGATAGCTCGCCTAGCCGATGAAGCCATTGGACAACTGAGGTGTGGTCGCAGATATTCAACTCATCTGGTTCTGGCGGGAACTTCCCAGGCAAGGCAAAAGGGCCATGTTGCAACTGTGACGTGATCGGAAACAGTATTGCTGCCCCTGATCGAACTGCCACTAGCTCCAGCTTTTGGACCAATCGCTGTCCTTGGACACTGGGCCCCTGTGAGAATACCATTGTTATCAACGTATTGTGTTCCTCGGGAGCACCCGGTGGCTCCTAATGGCCCCATGAATGGATAGGACAGTTGCTCTTTGTGGCCAATGAGAACTGGCAATGGTTGGACGCCGCCACGGGTGTCCCTGAGTCTGTCAGCACGGTACCTGCCTCGCCGAGGACTTCAGCTTGCCTTGTGAAAGAAGGGGGCGGCGCAGGTTGCTATCTACGGTGTTTCTCAATGCCCTTGGTCGGTGTGGGGGCGCAGTTGGTCGCGCGACTCGATAGCCTCTACCAATACGCAAGCCGCCTATGCCGCCCCTCGGGGCACCACATGGTATTGTATGCAGCATTGCTGGTTGCTGGAGCGGGGGCGTTGCCCATTATTACTATCCTCTCAGCTCCCCCCTCCCCAACAAGGCCCGCTACGGGTAGCTGCAGGTTCTTCCAGCTTCTATTGGCGATGCTGTGTAACCACCGTCCTCAACGCCATACGAGAAAATGCAATTTTTGTCGGGATCGGGTACACGCAGCCACCGTCCTACGCGGTGAGTCGTGCTTGTCCCTACTGAGAACCACACCAGATCCTGCCTGACTATGCTGATCCTGTCAGGTCGCCTCCCTCCTCGCATTCGGTATAGGAGGCGGGCTGTCGTCAAAGGCATCGCGAAGCTGGGCATGGCAGCCCAACTCTGAAAAAGCAGGGGATGGCCCAGCCCGGGATATATACGTGGCGGCCCCCACGGCAGAGTCCAGGTTCAGAGAGACTAGATCCTTGGATAGACCGATACCGCGGTCGGGTCTCTGGCAGCAGTGTCTTGCCTCGCCTTCACCGCAGCCAAACGGAGAATTTGTTTTCTTCACGACGCTCGTTTCGCACCCTCACCGCCATATAGACCAGCATGCTTTCGTTCTTAAGCTTCTGTCCCCTAATATGACTCTTCTACCCATGTCTCTCCACGTCTCAGATAAATATATACCCCCGAATGAAACAAAACTTCCAGCTCACTGGCGCTGAAATGGATACAGTCGTCGATAACCTACTCAAACGTTCTGGGCCGGGCAGACGATCGATCGCCGGATCCAGGGATACCCAAAGCGCCTACTCATCGAACCCTCACCTATGTATGGCCCAATGCAAGGCAAACTTCATACAAAGTCTACGGCTCCGTGAGGGGGCTGGCTTTGACGAGGCATGCGCAAGTCTGACGGAAGACCAACCGCAAGAATGGTTCTGGAGCCTGTACTGTTGCGACTCGACCAACTGCGGTGTATACATCGAGCGTGAACCACAATCACTTGGACAAAGTCGTGAGTCATGTCGATATTGCTACTGATATGACCCCCATCTAACAATTGAAAAGCATCTGTCGATCTAATAATTAATTTATGTCGAGAGTAAGGTTCCCGCTGTCCTTCGTGGGGGCCTGAGTTTAACCCTTATCTGAATTATAGCATTGGATACGACGATATATACGATCCAGGGCCACCTCAGATTACCTGTGGGAACTCGACGCCGTTCTTAGTCCCACTGGATCTCGGCCCCTTGACGTCGGCAACCAGCAGTACATCCGCATCGGTCCTGGCAGTTTCAACAACCCCAACTACTCTACGGCCCGAGACGGCCACGCCAACGATTACATCGACAACGGCTCAAGTTCCATCCAATGCAAAAGCATCAAAACCGGACAGGCTTAGCTCCGGAGCCAAGGCTGCTATCGGCGTCTGCGCGGCGCTCTCAACCGTCGCTCTGGCCATCGCTCTGCTGTTCATGCGACGCCGCCGGAGAAACATCCGAGGGTACCATAGGACCCCTCCCGCGCCGGCTCAGCATATCCGGACTGACTCCGAGCCTCCACATGCCTCGCCCATGCCCCCGATGACGCCACCCGCATCATCTTCGTCCAAGACCACGCCTTCGACTCCTCCGCCACTCCGGCTAAGTGATCGCAGATACCTTCCTCCTCTCCCTCCAAGACCAACCACAATGTCGACGACGACGCCACCATCTTCTCTTCTAGGAGAATCAACGGCTTCTGAAGGGGAGTGTGATGAACGCGTCCCCTCACATACCAGTGTCATTTCCTCGCGCTCTATCCTGCGCTCCCACCGCCAGCAGACTCATATCCCCACACGAGCGGCGCGCTACCGCCACGAAGTCCAGTATTCGTCTCGGCGCGCCGATTAATAACGGGTCTCATATCCCCGAGACGGCCACGTTACGTCGCAGCACGAGCTCTCACGGGAGTAGCCTCGGCCGCACCGCTCCTCTCTTGCCCTTGGCCCCGGGACACCAAAGGGCTGCCCCGGCGCCCGCCTCCTCAGAACAAGCGACAGCGTCAGTATCGCCACCGCCACCATTATCATACCCAGTGCGACCGGCGCGACCAAACGCCGGGCCAGCGCTCGAGATCCCCGACCTCGTGACGCCCGCCGGTCCACCGCCGACATGGGCCCTACCGCGGCCTCCTGCTTCTTCCTCTTCATCTTCTACCAGCTCTGTGATGTCGCAGACACCGCAACCGCTGCATCGCCTATATCCCCACGTCTCGTTTCCATTGGTCACACCCCCAGCACCGGCCGTCCTGTCGTCAGCTCTCTCCCCTATTCTTTCCGTCTCGCCCCTTTCCTCTACGCGCTCCCCCAGTTCGCCGACGCGATCACCCCTGCAGCCCGGTACGCCTGCAGCATCTACACCACCCCCGCCGCCCCCTGTTACATCGCAGAAGCATGCGGGAATCGCCAGCATAGTGTTTCCTAGCCAATTGCGCGATCTACGCAGCTCGAAAGAGTCGGTCCGGTGCAATACTCATGAGAGTTGGGGCAGCTGGAGCGGCCCAGGGGATGGGAAAATAGATTTCGCAAATAAGAACAGCGGTAGCATAGGCGGCAAAAGATATGAGAGAAATAGCCAAGTCGATAGGCTTTCGGGCGTAGCCATGAAGAAACTAGATCTGGAGAAGCTGGGCGGAAGTTACTAAATACTCTTATGCAAGACGTGGATCTGGCGAAAAAAGCTGCATTGGATTGCTTGTGACAGCTGGCTATCTGTCAATAGGTATATGAGTAAGAGCAGAGCGGCAATCCAAAGTACACGTGGTAAATGTAATAGTATCAGGTATTGTTATGTCAGTTGGCGGGTGGATTAGAGTGCATCGAAAAGCAGCTTTCACAGACGGCATTGATTTGATAGAGTAATCTTTTTTATTCTTTTGATCGGACTTCTCTCTTGCAATAGAGATACTGTTGACAGAACAGCTTAGGTATCTAGTCATTGGCTTCTGCTCCTAAGCACCCACAGCCTGCAGGCTCTTGATCGTGTCAGTGACGCTCTTCTCGAGTGGGATCCATTCGATGCCCAGGACATTCGTCGCCTGCGAGTTGTCGTAGCCGGGGAAGCCGGCCTCGGGGTAGTCGCCGCCCTTGGCGTCCTCGGCCGGCAGCTTGTCCTTGAGCTCGGGGCAGTTCTTGCGGACGGCGGCGACGAGCTCGCGGTTGCTGAACTTGCCGCAGAGGACGAAGAAGCGCTTGCCGCCGGCCTCGGGCTTCTCCATGGCCTGGACGTGGGCGAGGGCGACGTCGCGCACGTCGACCCAGAAGTGGACGCCCGAGGGCGCGATCTCGTCGCGCATCTTGCCCTGCATCACGTCGACGAAGCGCGCGTTGGACGTGTTGATGGCCTGCAGCGAGTTGAGGTGGTGCACCACGGGGCCGAAGACGAGCGGCGGGCAGATGGTGGCGAGGTCAAAGTTGGGCTTCTCGTTCTTGACAAAGTCCCAGCCGGCGCGCTCGGCCAGCGTCTTGGACACGCGGTACGACGTGGCCTTGTTGTCCTTGAGCCCGTCCTCGTAGGTGTTGGGGTTCCAGTCGGCCTCGCTGAAGACCTTCTTGGGGTCCTGGAGACCCGCATCCGACAGGATAGAGGCGAAGGAGCTGGTGATGACGACACGCTTGACGCCGGGCGCGTATTGCTTGATCGCCTTGAGGACGGACGTTGTGCCCAGGATGGCAGGATCCAACAGCTCCGTCTTGGGATCGGTCCAATTGTAATGGAAAGGCGAGGCGGCTGCTTTACGGTTAGTCTCTCACAGGATCTCGCCAGCGAGGAGCGGAAGCGCGGGTATTGCTCACTGTGGATGACGGCCTCGAGACCTGGTGTATTCATGACTTCATCGAAGGCATTTGGTTGTGCGATGTCCGGTACAATCACGATAGATAGCTTCGCTTCTGGGTGAGCAGACCGGATCTTGGACGCCTTGTCCTCCGATCGCACCGTCGTGACAACTTCATGGCCTCTCTGGAGTAGAAGCTCCAAAACATGAGCTGGACGGATGGTTAGCTTAGGCCCTGCTCAGTCGCAAAGCTACGGCCTCGAAAAGGGACCTACCGGCGATGAAGCCAGATCCGCCTATGCGTGAATATTGTCAGTACCGAGTTCTCCTCGACGGCTCCAGTTGAGGGACAATGTGCATTCATACCTGTAAGTAGTACCTTGGACATTATGCTGGTGGGTTATTTGAAGTATGTTGAGAATGGTCCTGTATTCAGCAGATCAATTGTACACAACTGATTCTTCTTTCTTCTCTCAGAGGTCCTATAGCTGCATTTGCTCTTGATATATAATCACTGCCTACTTACGAATAAAACTACACTGCCGAGCTCGACAGCCATTCCTGCAGCTATCTCCTCGGCGTTTATGCCACTTGAATCGCGGGGTTGGAGGCATAACGTCACTGAAGGTCGTCGATGCCCCACTTACGCCTATCGGCGATAGGATGAAAGGTAAGGAGGTAAGCAGCGACAGCGGCGATTCGAAACAAACCACATGAAACATCACATTCCTACATGATGCTTATCGCTTTCTATTCTCGACTACCGCTACAACGACATGTGAAAGGTATCGCCGAATGCTCTCTTCTAAGCTGCACGCCAGAACCCTAGCCCAGCCACTGACGCTGTAGTAATTTATCCGCTTCTTTTTACTACTACGGTCGGATGGACTTTGGCTCCGCGTCGCGCACTCGGACAGAGGCATTAGCGACCCGAAGCAGCCGTTGACTTATCACTACTCAGATGACGAGCAAATTTTGGTTTTGTAGCCGTGGAGAGATGGCTTCGCTCTGGCAACCGCTCCTAGCATAATCCGATGCGAGATCCTCCTTTGCGATCCGTCCATCAGCCGCCATTCACTACGCGACATGGGCTAATATGGGCGAGTAGCAGTGCAGAAGTTTCGCTGTTCTGGCGTTGTACCGCCAAAGTACCTCCCTCGGGTGAGAACATGTCACTTTTCTGTGGCTACTTGACCACTCACGGGGCATTGTGACAGCTCCTTCTCAGCGAAGACCGAGAAGAAGAAAAGAAAAGGCTGAAACCAGACCAGAGAGTACCAGTTGGGCTATTTTGGAACTCGTCAAAATTGTAGGGTTGTATTGCATAAGGGCCTTGCAGGTCGAAGCCAACCCAGTCTGTCAGATTTGACAGACATCCACCCCGTTGAAAGATCTGGTTCGCCGTTCGAGCCACCCTTGCGGCTGCCCAGTCCCGGCAAAGAGATCAGCACGCGGAACAATATGTGCCGGCACCAGGCGCCTTGTTGCACCTAAGAGAGGTATTCATCTCGCGCGACAATACAAGACAACATCGCGATGATATGATTAGCATGGTCTATTCTGTATCCATAATGTACGTGGCATCCGACACCTCGGTACCCAAGAAACCTGAGCCTCGTGGCGGTAGCTGCGACTTGGGCCAAATAAAATCTCACGTCATGCAGATAGATGAGGGCCACCCAGAAGAACAATGTGGAAATCCCACTTAGTCGTTTCATCAATACCTGATACAGCGACAAGCCTTCTTCCCCAAGGTGTCAGACCATATGTTCCTCCGCCAGCTCCGCCTAGTTAGGCTGACGAGAGGGTCCATGGAGATCACGAAGATCCAGGATAACATGACCCCTGCATCTTGCCCAGGGCCAAAGTTTGGAACGCAGGGCAAGGGGTGGACCATGCCCCTTGCTAACTTATACCGCAGTCGTCGAGTGTCGGCGGTGTGAGAATCAAAACCACCTATCATTTCTCGCCCTCAGGAGCAAACTACCCCATTCACCGAGTCGATTCCTAAGCCTCATTCTTCTTGTGAAATGATGATACAATACCTCGGCTCCCAACCCGATTTAATGCAGGGCTACTAGTTGAGACCTCCCCTATACAGGCCAGTACAGCGGGCCACAGCTATTTCCGATCAGCAACCTGCAGCAGGTCTTTGCATGCCTTGGACCAGAGAACAGGGACCAGAGAACAGGGACCAAAGGATCGTGAGTGATGTCCAAAAGATCCAGAAAGCGGAAATTGTCTTCTACTTCCAGGCCAGCGGCCATGATACCCCTCTATGAATGGCCCGAAGCGCGAAAGACTGGGCTCGAGCGGTGAATAGACGACCGAGGAGACTTCCTTCGGAATGTCTGGATCACAGACATCACACTGATTCAACGCTATATCGCATTACAACTATTATAACGACTGGTTATGCATAAGAATGAGTGAAGGCGTTGGCAAGTTGTGACAAGATAAGGGTTGCCTTGGAAGCTGTCGCCTACTCGTTCCACAATCAATCCACCGAATTCCATTGAACATAGATCTCTTAGAATGCCGTCTTGCGTTCGATATGGATCCGGCCAACGCTCAAGGTAACTCTTCTTCGAATGGTAGCAATAAGCTAACCGATACATTCAGGTACTCAGGTCAACAAGTTGCAGCTGCCATGGCCTAGGAGTCATCGCCATGTGCCTAGCATAGATATTCATTATCGCGAACCATCTTAATGCCTTTCTTGGCCCGTCGCTCGGACACTGCACGTCAAGTGTAATTTGATCCCTTAATGCGACAGCACCGCAGGACTCGGCTGCTTATTACGAACATTCGGAGTACACGGCCTTTATTATACCTCCGCAGTTGTGGCCTGATGCGAGCACCCTCCCAAATGTCCAGAGTATACGGCAACTGCAACCAAGGACCAAGGACTGATTAAACGAGTGCAGCCCACGATGACTGTAGAATGCCGCCAAATGGATACGCGTAGATCACCTAGCGCCGGCCACCTGTGTTTGATTATCCAGACTCCTGGAATGGTTACCGGCGAAATCAAAGACCGAACGCTTCAAAAACATCGGGGGCCCATGCAGGACCCGACTGATCAGTGTTAGCAGGTACCACTCAGCTCAGCTCAGACTGCCGCAGGTGCCAAACCTACTCCAATTCACGAACAGATGTTCAATCATGTCTGTGCCAATGCCGCTTTTGGCGTGCTTTTCTCAGGACGGATCTCCACTGCGCAAATACCAGGTGTTCCTTGGCATGGCTAGACCAGTACTGCGTCGTGACCCTCGCCTGTGATAGTTGCTGCAATGGGAGCAGACTGGCGGGTTCAGCAGGACGGGCGGTGCCACCGGGTACGAGAATGCGTCCCTTGGCAGTCTAGTAGCTGCCCCAGCTGGCTCACCAGCGACACTGGGTGGACCTATCCATCGCTGATTCATCTAGCGGAGCGCATGCATCGCTTGTGTCTATTGTGCGTCAACGTCACGAGAAGTCTTACCGCATTACGGTGGCTGTCAGTGATCTCTGTGGGCTTTGGGTAGTTAGATCAGACCAGACGCTGACACCCCTGAAACAACCACCATCGTCTCGTTTCATTGAGTCGAGCTCTTGTTCTTGCTGAGAACAGCGTTTCTGTGGAAACTACCGGCAATTGCAGCTTCAGTTTCCTGATAAGCCAGTCGAGTCAGTCTGCAGCCAAACGCCACGCATAAGGGTGTTTTCAGCGTGTTTGAAATTGCTCCCTTGGAACTAAAACTGCATGGCTGACGCCGTTACGCCGTCTGGGGAACTTCGTAAGCGCCAGCTCGTGTGCATGGCATTGACTTGGGTAATCCCTCATTACAAGCGTCAACCCTTTCATTCCAGGTCATTTAGGGGTTCGAGATGGCCCCCAAGATCACCATTCACTTCCTTAGACGCGGCCATCGTGCCGGCAGTTCCTTGTGGGAAATGCCGGGGATCCGCTGTCTGCTATTTACCAGGCTGTGAACTACCTCGGGTTCGGGCAGATCAGTTTGAAGAGTTTGATGAAGCTAGGAAACCGACAGCGGGCATGACAGCTGATGGCGAGATGTGCGTGCGCACCAGCTCGGCATATGATGGGCTAGACTACTGGTAGACGATCTCGGACTTTTAGAGTTGGTCATCATCTCTTCTCATATCCGGAAGAGAAGCTGCAAACTCAATGGGAACGAAACCCGTTTCTCAGGTGGCGCTGAGGCGCTCCTCCCGACAAGCGGGCGCCAGGAGGAGAAAAAAGACGCCACCACGTTTTGGCACCAAACTATGGCAATGCCAACAACTACGTAGCACATAACGCTTGGCAGGTGAGCGCATCGCCGGTCGGCCTCTTCTTGTCCTTTTCCGGTTATCTCCCCGGGCGTTACGAGCGCTACCAAGTGTAGCTTTCCTTAGGATCTCGTGTCGGTTCCGCCCTCAGGCGGAATTACCCATTTGCAGGATCGCCAGTGTTCTAAGTATACCAATAGTGTTGAAGCTAGTCCGACTCACTAAGTAGGCAAGCAAGTGATTAGACTACGGACTAGGTCTTCTGGTCTTTTCCCTTTCTAGCCAGTGAGGGCGCGGCTAGGAGGGGGGGCGGGGGGATAGGCCGGAGAGAACGGCACCTATTCTTGTCCATCGATCTGCGTCGCGCATGTTGCTTCTTTGATATCAGGTGTTCCTCCTTACCCTGGGGTATGCAGTGGATGCTGTGCGTACCGTCGTTTGAATGATGGGCAGTGCGATTGGACTGCTGCCGCTAGCTAGCAAGATCTGCCCACGGGTCCAAGAGGGAAAACCCGGGGTATGGCGGGATGGTCCTAACTTTCACATAGCTTAAAACAGCACAGATCGCGGGATCAGCACTCCGGGTTGTGCAGCAGGGGACGTCCTTGCTCGGGCCCGGACCCTGAGGGCAGGCCTTGGGAAGAGGGTTGGGATCCCCCTCTGGCATTGGGGGAGACAGATGGATGGAGGTCGATCCGAAAAGCCTCGTTTGTTCGCGGGCTTGTGGAGAAGAAGGTTTCGTTGCCTCGAACACTCGACTCGAGTCATCATCCGGTTTCTATTACTACGTCGACCGTCGTTGTTTCCGCCGTTGCAGGAATGCAATGTAGTTGTCAGCAACCTTATCCCTGCCAACCCTGGATCGCGGATGGGGTTTGCCCACCGGACGTAGGCAGTGGTGCTGTACTGCATACAACCAATCCCCCAGAGAGGAAATGGCTGGGTACCGCTACCGATCGCAATTACTAAGGAACCGGCCTGCTTGCAATGTTGGTAGTGGAGGTGCGGGCAAAAGCGGCTACCACGTCTACTTCTAGCTGGGCGTCCAACCCGTTCCGCCTTCCCGCTCCGGCCAAGTCACGTACGGTGCACCTAGGCCTGTCCCGGGGGTATGCCATGCCTGCTGTCGCGTGTAAGTCTATTTCGTCGAGGCCTGGACTCGTGTCGTATCGTTCACAATTGTCCGGAGGGAAGGAAAACAAGGAATAGTTGCTGGTTCCGACATATCCCAACCCGGCGAGACGTTCGTATCTACTTGATCGTTCGCAAGCAAGCCAGCCGTGACGTAAGTGGGCTCAATACTACGTAGACCCCTATCACGGCCTAACAGTCCCCATCGTGCCCCCGATTGGATCTTTGCTGCTAGCCTGATTGCCCCCGTTAGCATGATAATAGTGGCCGATGACCAAGGGACCAGGGACAGAGACATGGGAATGCTGCCCGTTTCGGCATGGGGTCGATGGGGAAAAGTTTGGTAGCGAATCCATTCATATCCAGATTTGCCCAGATACTGGTTCGAAACTCACGGCACTTGGTACGGAAATGAAATCAGAATGGCTGGCAAGGAAAGAGGAGCTCGACAAGAAGAAGCAGGACTGCTCCCAATCTGGACAGCCATTCCGGAAGTAGTCATCTGCAGCCGACTATTTTGAGGCATATAATTAAACCGATATCGACGACTCCTTGCGCGATCATTCATACACACTGCCGCGACCCTAAAAGGGGTCGGCCCATCAAGACAATTAATTCCCAATACAATCGTTGGCTCGAGTCCTATTGATCGACAGAATAAAACCGCCGTGGTCAAATACACTGGGCATAACCGAAGTATCTCTTGCCAGGCGACATGTCCGCAGGTACGGAGCAGTTCCCTGGGCATCCCATCCCATCCCATCATCTCCATCGAGATTGGTGGGTTACAGCACCAGCGAATTTCAGATGCCAAAGTTTATTTCGCATCCGCTTCGTTCCATCCCATTTCCAAGTCACTCGATGTATTCTCCAGATCCAGAATTCCAGACACGAAAATAGCTTGCGAGTCAAGCATTACACGCGCGTGAACCCTGGGCATCCCCATCCGTCCACCCCCTAGCTTCAGGTTTCGCAGCGAAAGCCGCGTGGTGGTAGGTACTCCCGACCATCCTTCTCTCCCTCTCCCTCCGTCTCCAGTAGTAGGTAGGTACGTCCCCTGCACTGCGCCGTACGCTGGTATCTATCTCTCCATCCATCCATCTATCCCCCTTCTCAGCTTGGCTGGAACGCAGGACGGGCACTGTGCCAGACTGTTAACGGCCCAACCATGGTAACGCTCCCATGTCGTAATCTTAAACCCCATTGAGGCGGCGACGGCAACATCCAACACTTGCTCCTTGATCACATGAGCACCATGGTCATAGTAGTACCCAGTAGAACCGATGTCGCTGGCTGCTGCTGCTGCTGCTGTTGTCCCCCAGACTCCATCAACGTACGGTCCAGCTCATAGATAAGCGACGGTCCCAAGAAGCGTACTTCCATGGAAGAGCAGCTAGCTATCCACGTGTGCCCTGGAGGAGGAGCCCAGAGCCAGAGCGAGCAGGCGGGCAGGCGGGCAGGCGGGCATTGCGGTTCAGGCGGCGTGGTACAGGGTCTATGTAGGGGCCATCTCGCGTACCAAACTCCTTAGTCTGTCAGTAAAATGACAGTATTGATGTATTGATATTGCTATTATATCTCGCCCCAGGAAAATGTTCTATATTTTATCTATATATATAAATCAATATTTTCACAATAACGGCGTCGTGACTATCACGCCGAAGCATGCCCGTGAGACTTTGTACCAGTACTACTGCAGCAGCCAGCAAAAAGGGAGGTAGGTTCGCGGGTGCGGAGCCACGGAATCTGAAATAGATAAAATGCAGGAACAGCAAGTAGTCGTAAGATCGCTTCGAATAATGCGCAGAGAGATCTGCTCTTCCCCTGAGGGCCCAAGTGGGAACCGCGATCCATCACGATCATCAACTCCTCGACGCGCGCACTGAACCGGAGATGGAAATAGCACGCACAATGCTCGACTGAGCAGTGGCAAGGCAAGCATTCCACACAAGCACTCTGGGCAAATACTCTATGCATATTCTTAACTCAAGAGCCAACGGGTTTGGTATCGTCGAGCACATCTCCGTCTTTTGCTTTTTTATTTAGCCCCCGACACGTCAGCCATATTGTGACGTCGTCGTCTTCTTCTGCCCTCTTCCGAACCTGATCGACATGACTCTCGACCAGAACATTCGACGCGTCAACAGCAGAAGCAACGGAAATTGGAGGAGGAAGGAATCTCGTGAAGACAGGCGGCGGCTCCTGAATCAGATAGGGCCGTTTTCCTATAGCATAGACTTCCCACCAACCGGCAGAACAAGAAGAGGATTCGATCCGACCGGGGGCCTTGGTATCTGAGAGCTTCAGCTTCAGGGGGGGGCTAAGGGGGATGCAAGATACATAATGTAATATAGACTTCAGCGGCGTCTTGCGCAAGGCGGCCGGGCGGCTACAGACGCAGGGCCGAAGGGCCGCAGCGTTGGACTACTGCTGCGGCTACATAGCCAAAAGGCCTTCGGGTATAAGCTGAAGGAAGGTTTTTTCAGCATGGCCCAGACAGAAGCCTCGCGATAGTTTATATATGCAGAACACGTGGTGCCATTTCCCTTCGAGTCGTCGTTGGCGCCGCTCTCTCCCGATCCCGATCCCCATCGCGGTGTCTGCTTCGAGCTACTGTCTGATGCAACCGCTTTGGAAGAGTCGAAGCGAATGGACTCTTTGGCAATTCTCGTGCGGCAGGTCTATGATGTCTAAGTCGGGCGGTTCTTTTCGAATCTGGGACCTGCCTCTGCCGCTAAATCTCCTGCGGCTCACGGCCTTAGTTCATGTGAGAAGGCCCCTTGGCCCCCTAGAAGGAAGACAGGAAGACAGAGACAGGGAAAACCTTATATCAGCCTGCTGGCACATTACGTATTCAATTTTCTCTTCAGCCATCCGATTACGTATTCAATAGCCTTCTTTGACTTCTATCAATTCAACCGCCTCGAGTCAACATCTCTCCATGACTTCCACGCTCTGATATCCAGCACTGTTGCGGTAGACCTGAGCCTATCAGCTCGGCTGCAGGCGGGATATTTGCACCTGAGTTGCCCCACTCTTTTCTCATGCGAACCTACTGCGAACTCCTGCAGCCAGGGAGACAAGAAGAAAGAGATGTGACATGATCATCATGAAATCCTATTCGGCACTACTGTACTCACTACAGCCTGCATGATGTATGTAGGTGCGCTGCATGGTAAAGGGGAATTTTTCTTTTTTCTTTGTCTTCTTTTTCTTTCTTCATGACTCCCCCCCCAATGTATCAGAGGCAGTCTGTCAGTAGGTAAGTACTGAACTAGAGTGCCCACACCCACTCACTCCAGTCTGCAGGTGGTGCCTGCATTTTGACTCACCCGCCCAGTGCATTAGCCATTTCGCCAATCTCCCCCAACTCAAACAAGAACCACCACTGATTTAGGTAATGAGACAGGTGGGAAGTATGTATTTATCTGCGTATGTAGTCGAATAGGAGAAAGTAGTACATGGCATCTAAGTATGTATGCCGTTACCTCCCTCGTCCCAAAGCACGGGGATCCGGGTACTTGGGTAAGGGGGAGAGGAACAACAACAAATATTTGAAAAAGATGCCTGCACTATGTACCTACCTATATGTATAATAGCATCTATTATAGGCCGTTGATAGGCCATCATCCAGTCGCAAACAAGCAACGAACCACGCCGCGCCACTGCCACTGTCACTGTCGCTGTCACTGCCAATATAACTGTTACTCACCGTCAAGTGCCCCAAATTCATGCGAACCAGTCGCACGGCGTGGCTTGGGTGTTTGTCAGTGGATACAGAGAAGGAGAAGAAGAAGATCATTGAAAGAAAAAAAAAGAGCGCTTACCTAAACCCCAGAGGTGGTATACTTATTACATCCTAAGATCATTCGTCAAAGGATCAGCATGTGTATTGTGTTGATCCGAATACCGAAAACCGAGAACGAGAGCCTCAGCTTCATGATTTCTCGTCCATCAGCCTCAGGATGCATACATGCGGGCATGCAGGGACAGCGACCGCAACCAGTCGGTCCAGAGGTATGTAGCAGCGAGTGATGCCTTGCAGGCATGTGGTACCAGGAGAGGAAAGTCAGAGACTTGTTTTAGGACGTTCCTCCATATCTTCTTTCCGAATCCTGCCATGATCACCGGTTTCCGATGCATCACACATGTTTCAATTATAGCTATTTCAGACTGGGAATAATGGCTAAAATTACTCAAATCTTTCCGTTTCAACCTGGCCGGTCATCAACCTCCCAGATTTTGGCAAGGGGCGGGGGCGGGCACTTTTCTTGTTGTTGCTGTTGTCATTCCCGTCAATTGGCGGCACAGTTGGCAGGCAGCCCGTCGACCGACACCCATCGTGGGATTTGATCAACATACGATTGCTTGCTTTTTGGGCGAGTTTAACCGCAGTGACATAATTAATGGAGCCCTGTCATTCTTATCTGCTGAGTCGCGAAGCCCTAAGACGAGAGGGGCAACGAACATGCCCCCTCTTTCTTTCTATCTTTTTTTTTTTTTACTTTTCTTTATCTTGCCCGAGTCCCATACCCCTCCATCTAACTGGGGCGGCGTGGCTTACAGTGTGTTATCCTGTTTTCCCCCTCCATTTTACTTGTACTCTTCGCAGAATGGGGAGCCGGGCTTCTTTCCGGCCTCGAATCGGTCGTCGCAACCCTGGGCCGAGCATCAGTTTTCTTGTTTCGCGGGGAACCGATCCGGCCGATATGGGCCAGGCCATGCATGGGTTGTGGGTGCGCGTGGCGCGGAAGACGCAGAAGACGCAGAAGAACTATGCAGAGCAAAGGACCGCCCGCAAGTCCATCATCACCAGTATCATCCTCTTCCGCCCCCTCAATCCTCCACTACTGCTACTTTGGACTAAGGCCTCCTCCTCCTCCTCCTTATCTCCTTCCCCTTCTCCATATCGCGCCCAAGTACCGACGGGGGCGGAGTCGGGCGAACTCCTATAGGATAGGATTGTCACGATGTTCATTTGGGTAGGCCGCATATGCTGCGACGCTGCGACGAGTCGTTGACGAAACTTCACCAGGCCCGGATGCGCCAAGTAACGCGCAGGGCCCGGCGGATAGGCCACCAACGGGAGGTGGAGGGTTAAGGGAGGAAACAAACCATTCCCAAGAGAGCAACCCTTTCGTGGCCGCGCTGCCGCGGATGCGCGCCACTTACTCGCCAGGCGTCCCCCTTCCCAGTAAAAAAGACGACGTGCGTTGGCGTGGGATGTCAGCAAGGAATAGACCGTTACATCGTGAAGCGTGCACGTACGTCAAGTTCTGTCTGTGATGTGCACACAGTAGCAGTCGTTGTCACGAGAGAAGGGCGGAGCCCCAAAGGGGAGAGAGGCCGAGAGCGATCTCGCACTGGTAAGTAGCAGAGTAGGTAGCACAGCAAAAGATCATGGGTAGGTTGTTGTAGTAAGAGAGACGGCATGTGCTGTACGACCGTAGGACAAAAGTCCGGTGACCAAACCCTAACGCGGCCGGCCCTTGCATGCTGCTGTCGCAATGTCGCAATGTCGCATTGTCCTGAGGCTCCGGGCGAGGCGGACGAGACGCCGGCGGCGGCGATGGTAAACAACAATGAGCATGGTGGCGCAAATCAAACAAAACCTCGGGTTGTTTGCTTCTCAAGGCCGTCCAAATCAGGCGACCGACCGCATCGGCGGTGACGAACCCAGGCGACTGGGTTGGAAACAGAGACGTGACTGGACATGGACATGGGCAGCCTCATAATAAGATCCAGGTTGGAAGCGAGTATATGTTTATCCCCTACAGTACACAGGATCTCTCCCCCGCCTATAGTTGACGAGTTTGTGACTGGTCATTCTGTGCAGTGCAATTTGGCAGCACTAGCCTTGCTTCGAGAACAATTCCTGTCATATTGTTGGCCGCAGCCTGCTATAAACGGATGTAACAGGAAATATCCCGGTACCGGATGACATATAGCCAGTTGCTCTTTGATATGCATACACGACGACTTATTGGTGTTGCATCTACTGCCAATGAAATTTACAGTGCTGATCAAGCACAGCAGATCTCGCATGCTACTTGCCGCGGCCGTTCATCTCCATCCAGCCAGCCAGCCAGCCACTCGCCACGTCGTCGCCGTCGTCCCGCGATCGGTGGAGAAGAGCATCCATCGCAAATCTATACTAATAGTATAAGTATATACCTCTACGGTAGTTGCTGTGCCTGCCTGCAAGTACCGACCTGCCTAATTAGACTACTGGCTCGTCCTGGGTTTTAAAGCTTTTATGGGGGAGATGCCTCCATGTACCGCGAGAAAATTCATCATTGTCATCATCCCCTAAACCCCTGTCCCTGAACCCTGAGCTGTCTCAAGTCTTAATTGCGACAGTTATCACGGAGCACCGGCAGGGATCCGGCTCCATAACGAGACCGAGAATCACCATGCTGCTTGCCGCATGCCGATGCGTTTTAGCAGAGCCCTTGGCTTGGCCCCCAGGTCGGCCGCCCACACAGCCAACGCACCAATCGGGAAGGGCCAATGAGAAAGTATAAGCCGATGCCCATATGCCTAGGTAATTAGCAGATCCTTCATGGACCTCGCAGAGACCAGCCCATGGACTGTGCAGTTATGCAAAGCAACAACGCCTGCTTATACGTATACGAGCGGTATACGCCCCGACCGAAAAGTGGCGCTGGTCGGGGCAACATGGCATAATTTTCATCGCGACTCGCAATCTCTCGGCACTCCCTTTGCCTGCGTGGCTGTTCGCTGTTGGCCCCGAGGGCCTGGAAGCAGCAGAGCATACTCTCACGTTCCTGATCCTCGATACTACGTGGAGGCTTAGACGCTACTAAACATATCAACGATCTTATTAACAAGATTGTCAGTCTTGCTGTTGAGTCAAGATCATCGCATGGGCGGGGGCTTTCTTTTTCCAAAATGCTAGCGAGCAAGATAGCAACCCCCACCTAACAACAGCCCTCTCGCTAGTAATTAAGCACACAAGCGACTTCGCTGCCCAGGATAGCCTTGGTAAATTTCTAAGCGACCCTACAAGAATTCCGGAGGTTGTCGATATATGACATCTCGCCGTACGGTAACTGCCCGGCTATCGGCCGCGTTTGCAACTGGTCGGGTGGATGACAGGCTGCCGTCATCAGCAAGTAGTCCATCTAAGCGTGGATACATCATGCGTCGACTAGCTCTGTTGGCCTTCCACGCAGCGACGTTTGCTCGAAGGGCTTTATCGTCGATCGAATGTAGTACATATGCGACCAATCCAAATACTGTATCGTTAGTATTATCCCGACCCCTGACTGGTGCGGACCTCTAAGGTAAGGTACCCGCGTCAGCACGGCCACCCTCGACTGATGATGCCTGACCGGCATCCTTTGGCATTTGCCTCCTTGTTGTCCGCTGAATATTTCTCTTGATGGCATATAACCGTTGCATTTCACCACTGGCGCTTGTATGTACCGTTGCAGTACGGAGAGAGATCCATGAAAGAACATTTGACGAGGAGATTTCCGCATTAGACACCTACCGGAGAAGAACCAGCCGCCGTAAAGTCCGTGTCGTGGGACCAGCACAGCTTGTTGTTACCCTAAGCCCAACGACGATGGCGACGATCCACAATCAGCTGCTTCATGGCAGTAGAGTTTGAAAGGCTACGCGGAGCTTGCCGGGCGTTGTCGAGGATATTGTGACTTTGAATTGATATTCCGGCACAACTAGCCTCAAAGGGCAGCCACGTGAAACTTGGGAAACAACGTAGCCATTACAGACCCTCTTAGTAATAGTGGACATGGCGGATTGTCATGGATGATGGGTATGCTTCCATTCCGCGGCGCGATGGCCGTAAGTTAGTGTGTAGCTTGAACAACAAGGGGGCCACGGGCTTTGCAGCATATTGGAGGTCCTTGTGTCGATGGCATTGCCCGTCCGCTGCGGATGTAGATGATTACAGGGAACAACTCAACCCAACTGAGGCCCCCCTTCGCCGTGTATGTATCCACTGGCGGCAGCGCAGCCTGCAGGACTTGTCGTTAACGGGAGGGCCCTTTTGGACGTTGACCTGAGATCCCTGTTGGAAGCGGGCCTCCTGCCCTGGGCATCGTGGAAAATGGGTGCTGGGAGATTCTGGGCTGGGCTTCAATATCTCTTCCGCTTCAAAGGTGGGAACGACGGAACCAACAACCCATCAGCCGGTGCTTAAAGTTAAGGTACAGTGCTAAGAACGGCAGCTAATAAGCGGATAAGAATGTTAAATTTTCTCTGAATTCTGTACCGGCCGAGATGGGGACTTTCTGCAACAGCCTTGGATGCCCGAGCGATCAGCAACGACATAATGAGACCATGGAGCTTGGCTCACTGGTTAAGATTGAAAGAGCCCCCCCATCTGGATCCTCTCAGGCATTGGCAACCGCAATGCCAGCAGTAATCATGATATGTACTGAAGGGGTATGCAGAAGTGTGCTAACCTTGGAGGGGGAAGTATCAGATTGACCTCGAGAGTTGGCAGGCCCCCTCTGTTCACCTTGTCCAGTCAAAGTATGAATTGGCGGGTGGGTCCTCTGTCACGATTGCACCCTGCAATAATACCGTGCTGCGAGCCGCAATCCCGCAATGACGAACCTGGATTGACAGCCACATTGGTTCCCGCGGCATATTTCAAATGCATTGTCGTGTTGTCGCGAGTAATGTCAGCAGTAGGAATTTGCCTTGACCTGTTACGAAATTGAACTCTCTGCCTACCTCGGCATGTAGTCCGTACACGAGCCGGAATTGCGGCTGGGCATGTCAGGTTGGATATCCGACAGAATCCCGGTTCGAGTCAGGGATTGGCTCCCTTGACAGCGGCATATATCCGCGAACACTTGGTCCGTGAGTTGTCGGCAAAGGAGTGCCGATGGAACGTCGGTCGACAAACGCAGCAGAAGCCCGGCTGCTTGTTAATCGATGAGCCACGGAGAGACGTAGTCATGCTGATGATTTACTCTGCAAAAAAGAGAATCAAGCAACCCACTTGAAGCTGCACAGCAAGCCACACCATCCTCGTGCGGGCGCGCCAACCTTTACCTGGATTGCCACGGTCGGCGAAGTATGCCCAATCTGATCAAGCTCAAGCTACGGCGTTCTCCGTGAGTTGCCAGGGGTCGGCCAAATAGTTAAAGGCAACCCTGCACAGTAGGCACACAAGGTAAGGTGTAGCGGGCCGCGTGCAAGACTCCATCCGCCGAGAAGCCACAAACCGTACTTAGTGGGATGCGTAAGTTCCAATCCCTCCACCGTGTAGAGCCAGGGTAAGGCCAGGGGAGTTGTGCTCAATTATATATGTCAAAATGCTAAGCGTTATTCAAAGATCTGGTTCGTGCGCAGTACACGACAAGGGGGTCGAAACTTTTGCCTGATACCAAGTATCTCCTGGCCGCAGCGTTGCAAACTCTCAGCTTGTGAGGTATGGAAATCATGCCTGGCTAACCCATAGTAGACTTGAATGTGTGCCTAGATCGCCCTGTTTAGTAAATACCGAAGGTTCTTCAACGCAGCGAACTACCCACCCAATCTACGGGGACTTTCGCCGTGATAGACCTCGACTCAAGTCCCGCCTGCTCACTGTCGCTAGATCCAAGTGGTGCAGTTTCGTAGGGGCAGAATTCGAGTTGTTATCAGCCTTTTGGTACAGCACAACTACCGAACACGGCCGTGCCGTCTGCCTTGGACGTATATTAAAAGCTCTCTCAGCCGAAGAAGATAAGATAGTTCGTCCCGTGTTCTAGTGACAACAGGCACTCTGTGCGCGGGCATGTTCAAGTTCCACAGGCTAGGCCTTTCGCTGGAAGCATGAACGGATAACCGCTGTTAGCGCGCGAGCGCTTTGACGTTGGGGCAAGCCTCCTGTTCTGGCCATCGCAGGCTGCGCCCTACAAGTACAGAGCAAGTCGAAGAATCCAAATGTTGAAGGGTCAGCATCGCGAACTTCCCGTCCTGTTTCAGGGTCCTGGCCCAGGAGTTGGGGGCTTGCAGTGCTGAAACGGCGTACTTGAGATGGCCTTCGAGGCTGAATCGTACTTGTCGAGAGACCGACTCATTCACCCTGTCGTGTATGCATGACACTCGTATGCAGGAGTAGTGGGTATCCAGGAGATTGCAGAGGCAGGATGTAGCGAGGAGACAAACTGGTTTCAGCGACAGTGAAAGTTGTAAGAGCATGTACCCAGTTGCCACGTCTCGTTGAAAAATCCCGTCCATCTTTGCTTGGACATTAGTTCGAGACCGGTTCTCAGGGATGTCGTGGTGGTTAGGCGGCGCCGGGGATGGATGTATTTCGAAGAGAAGAGGCCAGCAGCCGGCAAGTAGAGCACTAGACTGTCGGTTCGCCACGTTTTCATGTGTACCGCCGCTGACGATCTGGGATCCCGTGTCCTCGGGCGCTGCAGGCTGGAGTGCATCAAAGCGGCCATTGCGTCCTTTCCAACTAGAACGCTCTGCCCCGAAGGAACATGTATAGAACCTCATAGTGGATGGCGTTGCGTGCTCCCAAGCGGTACCGCCACTGGTGATGGTGGGACTGGAGACGGTGGCATGGTCGTGGTACTGGGCAGTGCCGGCATCATCTGTTTTCTTTTTCTGGCAATCCTGCCCCACCGGATTGCCTTGGCCTGCAGGTCATATTTAACCAAGATCGTTGACACCCTTCAAGAGATGGGATGTAGCTCTCGGCTGTGGTTGTCAGGAAGGGCCTTGGAGCCATTGGCAAATCAGCAGACGGAGCGGAACGGTCTGATGTAGTATCACTCAACAAGCAGCCAGGTTTGCCAAGGCGGGTGAATAGGGCTCTGCGATCTGAACGCCTCGTGACCTCCCTTGTCTACGACGGGCACAGATGCATTGGCGGTGAAAGTGAAGAGACGCAGATGTGGTTTGGCGTTACCTCATGTATGTACATCCAGAGCTGCGTCTGGTGCAGTGCCGTCGGGTCAGTGAGTTGATGTTGCAGCTGTAATGTTGCAGCATGAAGTCTCCAGACTGTGGGGTAGCGGCTGCCAAGGAAGGTCCTGGGAGGATGGAGGTTGCTATTTTAGGGTGGGTTACATTGACCAAACATGGAAGCAAGCTCAAGTGCGACGGAAAAGGGTGCGCCATTGCGTACTTAGCAGTCCAGGCTTTCAGGGATCCTCTTTTGGGGCGCGGGCGGGATAGAAGGTTGAGAACATGTAGGTGAAGCAATATCCAACTGGACCGTGATTCGACTCCCTAAATCCCGTCACGGGCTCCTTGTCGTGCTATCTCATCTCCATCCCGTCTTGCACTGGCGCATGATGCCGACGGTAGCCTGTAAGCTACCAACCCACGAATCGAATTCTCCGAAGCGTATGTAGCACCATACGTCCATTACGACCGGGACTGTAATATTTTTTTTATCGGCATGGCCAGATCAGCTTTGGGCTGCATTGGATGATCGTCTCTGCAGAACCGAGCAACATCCGGGGTCACAACATTCCAAGATTGAACCAGTCCAGATGGCATGGCATACGCCGTGCTTGCTCACTACGGCCAAAGGCGTGGCAGCAATTCGAGCCTTAACCACAGGCCTCCATCGCATTATGCATGCAGCGATGTACGCTTCCCTGGGTGAAATGCAACTGGTGGTTGTGTACGACGATACCATAGCCCATGACATTATCCGGCCTGAGTGGGTAGCCCTGGAAGCCGCGTTCGGTCCGTAGGCGGGTATGAGAGAGAAAATGGCACGCACGCGAGATATTGATGGAAGGCTTGCGATGTCTTCTGTCCGCATACTTAGATCGGAATGAAGGCATGTCGTCTTGAAGGGCTGCGGCTACGTCCGATTGTGGTATGGTATCTCCTTCGTTGCTTTGTCGCTTCTTCGGAGCTGGCTATCATATCATTAGTGGCTCTCACGTTATCTAGCTGGCTAGCCCAACAGCCATCATCCATGTAGCACACGTTTTTGTCCCCGCCAAATAGGACCCTTCCAGTTAAATTGGTTTTTATGGGAGGCTCTAATGCAGCAATGGCGTTCCCTAGATCAGGAATCTGTTCCTGGGTTCGACATGAACCTCGTCGGCACTATTGTCGTAGAAATCGATGGTCTTGTTCATGACTATGACTGGCTGTCTCTCCGCTTACTATGTTAACATATTTGTCATTCATCACTAAGCGAGAGCGACGGCGTCGGGTCTCACTCCATTGGACTCTACTCTACAGTGTCGTGCGGCAGGTGTACATGTGGTGGCTCGTCAATAACAGGCTGGGAAGCAACAGTCCATGGTATTGGCCAGCTCATCTTGAGCCGCCTCACAGACGTCGGTGCCAGCGCAAGCACTGTGGTTTTCGACCCGTGGGCGGTAGGTGGGATAGGGAGCTACCTACATGTAGGTAGTGGTAAAAGTCGCCCCCAAGACAGTCGGGCCTCGTGGAGTATAGCCGTCTCAGCTCATTGGATGAACTGTCCCGTGCGCGCATGCGTTATCCTCTCCATTGACCAACGAGCTGTTGATATGCGTGTGGCCTGTCCGCTCTCATTGCTGCGCATGTATCGCCTAGATGCGAGCATTGTTCACGCATACCTCGACTGGTCTCTCGACGATGAATTGGGACTTGACCGTCCCATTCTGTCCCGTTCTCGCATTGCCATTTTGCGGGGTAGAATGGCAGAGCAAGGGAGGAGTTAGGTAGCATGTCACTCTGTGATGGAACACCACAACGCATTGTACATGATTTGTTCATGGTGGTGAACATGATTTTTCAGCCATCGCCATCATCATTCCCGTCCGACATGCTGCTTCAGGCTATTCACCGAGGAATGGATGAACCGGGGGCCAGAGCGCCTCAGCCAATTCCTGCATCTCATGCTACCCACATATGCACGTACCAGGTGTTGGCCTTGTTCGCCATGCCTGATAGATTGATAACGGAAACGTGGGAATCCATGTACTACTAGCATTAGGTATGTAGTTTGGTGTGCTACTCTTTTAGTTGATTCTAGTATGTATGCTATAGATTATACTAGTACCCCATTTTGCAGCCCCGAGATCGGTGACTCTGGTGTGATATTAAGTATCTGATGCAGTAGAGCCAAGACCACTGAGTAACAGTTGCTGTATGGATTATGAGCCTATTCTGCTGGACAGTCGCTCTTTATGGCAAGAGAGATGCTGCAGCATACCAGGATCTGCGCTGCGCTGCGGTGTCATCACAAGTTGTGCATGCTCCAGCAGATCCGATGCATCAACACTGCCTAGTGTTTGGGTACTGCATACTTCCCGTATGTAGGAATCAGGACAGTACTGAATGCGTGGTGTGGCCTCGTATCGAATGAGGTCTAGCACCCTTAACGAGTAGGATATAGGTACATAGCTAGGTATCGGGACTCTGTTTAATCATTGATCTCTCTTTTTGCCCCCCTCCGCCGACTCGCAGCAGCCTACAGTAGAAGGCCGTGAGATAGTCATGAGGCGAGTGAAATAGGAAAGAAAAGCCAATCGACGTTGCAGTACAGTGGCTCTTTTGCTAGAGTTTCATTACAAGAACAAGAAATGTCAAGCGGAGTGAAGCAGGCGAGAAGCCAATCGGAAGCCCATCAATATTCCGACGTCACAGTAATACGTTGTGGCCCTGAACCTTGTGCAGGCCGTTGTTCCTTTGTGCAAACCCTGGCCCAGTCAGTAAATAGGCGGGCGCCGGCTGGCGGTTGGGCATTGCATTGGCATTTGGCTGGACATGGACGGGGGGTTGGGTGGTGCAATGGCCGAGTCCCGTTGTGGATTAGAGGGACGCAGAGCGCTCTCTTCACCGCTCTCGGCTGATGCGCCGGCATGACTTCCAGAAGGCCTTGTTCTTAGGTTCTTAGGTAGCAGATCGCTCAGGTCGGAACCATCCCCGGGGCCTTTTTGTTTGCTTGTTTGTTTGAGCCAGAAGCCGCCGGACGAACTGATTGCCACGAGGGAAGATCGAAGGCAATCGCCCGCGTCGTTCGGGTTGTGCGGCTCGAATGACGTGCTTTTGTTTCAAGCTTGTTTGGGCGTTTTGGTATCTGGGCAGAGCCATTGGAAGAAGCTCTCGCCTTCCTCCCTCTTTGAATTCTAACTATGTAGACAAGTACAATACAAGAAATACGTGATCCGGCGCTTCGTGGTTTCTGGGGCGTACAGAACGTCTCCTGCACGAGGCGAGCCAAGCGGCACCTTTTCGGTCCGTCGCAAGCCTGTCCTTCCAACGCGTGTTGGCATTCATTAGCACATTATGTACATCCTTAGTATTGGTAGCAGCAGCAGCAACAGCAGCAGGCATAGGAGGTGAAGGGGTTTTGCGGGTGTGCACCGGCTTCCGGGAAGGGCAAGGATACGATATCGGCCTCATCCCTGACTGCCGTTATTTCGTGCGACCATCACCGGCTATGCACAATTTATCAGGGTAGCAGTATGCACACACACGTATGGATCAAATGGGATTTGCCCGAGCTGATTCATACGAGATTCCCAACAATCGTATAGGGCAGGTTTGGATGCTATCCTGACCACAAGCAATAGGCTCATCCAATGAGTCTTTTCTGCAACCTCTGCACGATCACCAAATCTAGATCTCGTGCTTTTTCTCCGACAAACAATCCGACGAGCTGCATATGTGCCATGTGTGCCCCCTCCTCGAAGCCCCTTGCTTCGGGCGTGTTAGGTGCTAGAAGGCCTTTGCCAGTCAAGTACTACTGCAGCTTGGCTGCAGTTCCTGACGATAGTTGCAGTTATTGATGTACACTTGTGACGAGGGTTACAGGTTTCAGGCGAACCCTAACCTACGTGGGTCGACTATGCCAGCTTGTCAAATACTTGTCACTAACCTTGGAGCTCTTGTCATATATACACATGCAGATGTGATAGCTGCTCGAGGTTGCCAAGCTTTGGGCTTTTCATTGCATTGGAAGTCCTGCTATTAGAACGGATTTCGACTGAACGAGCTGATAGCTCAACTCACTAGCCATACTAGTGACTGGTAGCAACATGGTACAGGGGTAGAGGAATCGAACGAATGACACGATGTGCAAGTTTTCCTATGCCGCACCTGTTCCGTGTATCAACCCCCCCAATATACGCACTTGCATTGACGTCGCATTGCACAGATCTGCTTCGTGCCGGTTAGTGGGAGTCTCAACCATAAAGACGTCGAACTCTCTCTTGGTCCGTAGGCCATCACCAGTGCGGATCGAGTGGTGGTTGGTTTGATGTGCTCATTTCAATTCCTCCAGATACTGGTGTCGTCGTATGCCTTGATTGCTCTCAATGCGTCACTCCTCGGCAGTGATGGGTTTGTCCGTAGGGAGACGGTAGTCGGCATCAAGCGACTCGAAACGGCGCTAGATGCCTCCGCGTGTCTGCCTATCAACTATAAACCTGGTTCGAGCAAGTCACAGCTGCGTGTTTGCTGGAGATGACATCAAAAACACAGCCGACGCACAAGGCAACGTACGACGGAGACACGCGAAGGATAAGAAGGTGGCTTGTCGTGGGGATGGTGGAAGCTCGTTCCGGAACAGCTGCTAGGATGGGAATGCGGAAGACTGTGAGGGGCAGCGTAAAGTACTTGTAGTTCGCGCCGGGAGAGCTAGTTGCGGTTTAGCTATACCAGCCTCTGAAACAATGGCCCTGGCAGCCAGATTGCCTGATTGGGACAGGAAGGTAGCTGATGGGATTTCTTGCTTCTTATTAAACAATTGTGCCGGAACCCTGTAACTGGGGGTTCCTAGTTCCCAGTCCAAACCACCCAAATCATTTTAGCTTTCTCGCTTGTCTCCCGACCTGCCGTGACAGTAACCGACCAATTCTCGGGCTCGCTCTCGCCAACTTTGGTTATCTCGGTTGCTTGACCTTGGCTAAGGTTCAGTGATAGGTGGTATACTTACATGTATTTATGTAAGGCAATGCACGCTACCTGGTATGGGTGATTCGGGATCGCTATTGGGCACCCATAATGACAACAGCAATAGTGCTACGACAACAACAATAACAACAATAATAACAGCACTATGGATCCTCTATCCTCCTCGCTTGCGAGCATGGCCGATCTGCTAACCCGGAGCTAACGCGATCGAGGGCAGAAACACCAAATTCAAAGAAAGGATCGCTTGCGACACCAATAAAGCTTGCACAGATTGCAGTGTGAGCTTAGTCCTTAGCGGTGCCGGATTATCGGGATAGGACAGGAGACGCCCATGAAATTGATTGGCCTCACCATTACTAGCGACATAGTGAGAGGTGATTCTGACGAATCAAACTCAATAATACGTCGATATACAATATACTTCGGGCTAACGTTCCTACTCACGACTGCGTGACCTACGCTTTTTCCTCCAGCGGAGGGCAACGAGGTTACGCGCGGGAAACACACTGGGCTCTTTTATCGTATATCTATTTGTTTCAGGAATAATGCCTGACTGGAGCGGATGATGTCAGTAGTACTAAAGGGTGGCAGTTGAGAGTTGCATCGGGTGTCCAATCCGACGATCCAGAATAGTAGGTAGGTAGGAGGCTGGGAGTATTAGGTAATAAACCACAACCACACAAGATGACGCTGTTATCGATATCCGGCGCACCCTCTGAATCCCGTCAACCCCACCAAGATCTTCAGCCCGTCGTAATTCTCGTTGATGCACAAAAGGGTCGCAGCGTTAGATGAACAATTGCTATCTTGGATCACTGTTTCGTCGGCAATTACCAACCAAACTACTACTGTGGCCGGGTTTTCCATCTTGGGGTCTCACTTTTCCCGCGCGCCCATGTCCTGTTCTGGTTCTGCCTGAAAGCATGAGTGAGTGAGTGTGTTACAACAACGGCAGACATGGAGCTCACGATGAAGTCTGATATGGTTCCATTCTACGGCATCACCTGAAGAGAAACGATTTAACCCAACCTCAGGATAATCAGACAGATACGGCAGGCAGCGTTCTGTCGGCCAACGGCCGCAGACAAGTGACAATGCCCGATGTTACCTATACATGTCGCCATGTGCATATCTGCCAGAGGCTGGGGCCGTTATGATTGGACTTTGTTTCCTCCAGCCCAGGGTTCAGCACCCAGGCAGCTATGGTTATTTAGACTGGCGGTGGGTGGGATGGGGATGGGATGAGGTGCGCGCCTATTGCCTCTACGCCACGGCCGTCCCCCTCTCGCTCCTCCCCCGTCCTAGGACGAGGCCCCTCATGCATTCACTCCGTATACTGAATAGTCTACGCAACGTACCATGCATTCAAAAAGTCGACTACTTGATGTAAAATTGCCGTAGACCTGGCCCCTCATTCCGCCGTGAACGCTCCGTCATTGTGCCGGTTGAGATGACCTCCAATTGCTGAGGTTATGGCTTGGACCGGGAGAGGAGATGCGGCAAGATTGGAGGGGCGAAACATGGAAATTCAAGTGCTCGATTTTGCCGCGCTTCGCGTACGGCCGGCTATCTTCTTTCTCGCGATTCCGAATAGGCGTGCCACTTGACGTACATAAGTAAAGTTTCTGAGACGAGCTGTTCGATATGGAGGTATCTACTACTGTGGCATGCGACCAGTCTAGGAAATCCGCGTGGATCGATAAGTGGAAAGTTCGGCACTGGTGTTGTTCTTCGCGTCTTCAACCTATGATTACAGTTTCATGGTCCCAATATCGTTGTCTCCCAGTATTCCGTGAGAGTCGGATTACGATGAGTAGGAGCAGATTTGCAAAGTGGGTAATAGTTGTTGTTCATCAGGTTGATCTTGTTTGAGGTCCATTTCCGGTCACCTGGATGAGGTTGTGAGTTGGTATTAGCGAAAGGCTCCTGTATGTGCTAGCCTGGCATACTACTGTTACTACTACTGCGACTGCGACTGCGACTGCGACTGCGACTGCGACTGCTACCGCTACTGCTATACAAGTATGTACCCGAGTTCCTGCCTGTAGGTGGGTATCGGAGTTACCTACGCACATTGATTAGAGGCTCTCACTGGGTTGCGTTAGGTTTTGTTTATCATAACGGTATATTGTGTGTCTTATTGGCATGGGCAAGAAGTGGAATTCGGCGAGGAACAGTACCGGTAGTGCATTACGTTATTATTCATTGGACTGAGCATAACCAATCTCATGAACGACATTGCCCATTTCATAGGAACACCGACTGGTGCAATGGGTGTTTTCCTTTTCCCCAAGCTGCTACAGGACCAGATGCAAGTAATCAATCAACCAGACAGGAGACGGCAGAGCGGGGCACAGGAGAAGAAACTCGCACACCAGGCCAAGCTCGAAGCGGGCTGTTATTGCTGTGACATGCAGCAGGTGACAGGAGAGACACGCAGTAGCAGCAAGACAAAGGAAGATTGGCCTGAACTCGTCTCGTCTTTGCCTAATGACGATGATGGTAGTTGCAGCGGTAGGAAGGAATGAAATTGCTTCGGTGCATTACGCACCACTGCAATTGCACATTTGCCAGCCCTCAGTCACTACCAAGCTGCCCCGCATAGGATGCATCCGGGCCCCATCGCCTTGTACCTTGCCTTGGCCCTGCGACTAAAAAGGAAAGAGGTACAGAGGTACAGACCCCTCCCCCAGTTTCCATCAGCGAACCCTGTAATCCCTGTAGTGTCTGTATCCTTGCAATCCCTGACCCTCCCTCCTGCGTGCCGGTTGCTGGATGGGGCATCCACCCACCCACTACCACAGCCCCTGCCTCGAACTACTCCATGCCCATGGCAGCATGGATGCTTGTACCAAGTATCTTTTTTTTTCTTTCCCTCCTTCCAAGTACCTGCGAGCGACGAGAAATCTTAGCTCGAGGGATTGCTTTGCTGGTACACACCGGTCCCTCCTGCGACCCCTTCCCACCGTCTAACCATGTGCGTCCCCGCCCAGCAGCAGGAGACGGACGAACTGCTGCTGAAGAAGATGAAAACCACCGATGTACCTCTGTACCGCTACCCACGTAAGGCAGGGCAGGGGCGCGCAGGGAACGACCCGGTCTAGGGTGGACGGGGGTATGTCCTATGTCCAGTTCCTCAGCGGGTTAGAAGGAGCTGGTTACATACCCTTTCCGAATTAACTGGTAGAAACTGACTTGACAGCACTGGACTGGCGAGAGGCCGAAAATGACATGTCTGCGACGGTACTGCGTGCGTGTTGCCTGTGATTGGACCTATTAATAAGTAGATCATACAGGTACAGTCGTTTCTCGAATTCTCTGGCCAGTCAGTCCGAAGCTACATAACCTATTACCGCTCGTCACACCTGTTTCTCTCCAGGAGCCCAACTCCCACTCCTCGGCATCGTCAAACAACAAATACCAGCCGCCGTTGCAGCTAGACTAAGGTTGTTCTTTTTCTTCTTCCAGCCAAGCAGCATTCTCTGCCCCAACTACCGGCGCATCGCATCGCATTACACGACACCCTGAAGGCTACTTTATTAGCCGTCCCTTTAGCTACATCCTGGTGACTTGCTACCCACGACCATCCCGGGGCTCGACCGTTTTGTAGACTACTCGCCATCCGAGAACTCACGGACTTTCCAACGACACAGACCCATCTCTCCCTGGCGAATGTACTTCTACACCTGCTAAAGCCTCAGACGAGACAGAGTGCGAGGGCGTGAGAGGGCCAGGGGCGTCCCCAGAATTCCATCCTCCCTCACCTTGAACACTCGCCGGCCACTGAAAGTACTCAAGTAGCAGTACTCGTCTTCTCTCCCCGATCAATAATTCCTCGACATTAAATCTCGACGCTATACCTGATTGATCTCGTCAGCTGCCGCCTGCCACGTTCTGATCCAGGAACCCACATATCTCTCTCATTGTTCCCGAGGAGATCGCCGCTGGTCTGAGCCTGCTTCCCACCAGGTACAGTACACGCCGTCTGCTACTGCTAGTACTTTCCTGCCTCGAACACCCCCCTTCGACTAGACTGTTAGTTGCCCAGGCACACACAGCCCACAGGCTCCTCTTGGTGCTCGAGCATTCTGCTTCTTTTCTCGATCGACAGGACTCCACAATCCCTCTCTTTCCCTCGTTCTATAGTACCTACTCAAGGGGAACATCGGCAAAGTATCTCTGTATCATCCAGTCGTGACGCTTGCTCAAACCAGGCCCCGTCAGAGACGGGTACAATTCTGTCTGATATATATCAGCCTGGGTTATAGGGCCCTCTTCAAATTGCTCCTTGGCGGGTACTCCTATAAGCACCTACGATAAACCTCCTCCTGGTTCTTAGGTCCTAGCCTACTTATTAAATCCCCAAGGACGCCATCGAGCTTTCTTTGGTCTTGGTCTACTACTTCCACAACAACAACAAGTTCCCTCCTCAAGAACCCGCCTAAGAACAGTCGTCCTGTCAACAACTCCGACTCAGCAACCAGCGATAAGACCATCCCGTCTTACCGTCGTCACCTCGTGGATTTGCCTTTCCAGCCAAGTATCAGCTACCAGTCAGGAACGCTCTAGCGAGTCAATATTCCGCTTCTGACGCAGACGCATTCGATTATATCCCCATCTCAGGCAGACATTAAAGATCAGCCCCCCACAGGTCTGAAGACGAGAGCCGCCTGTACTCCCTGAGCCCCCCTCGTGTAACTCAATTGGACATCGACGCGGGTAGCTTTCGGTGTGTCCTCAACGGGTGAGACGGTTTAGAGCAAGAAGACAGGCAATATTTGGCCTACAGCTATTTTCTGGTCCTCTCACACATCATACTTTCAGACCAAGGATTATTTGCAGACTAGCAGAATCTCCGGTTTCTCAACGTCCAAGATCTGAGCGCTCAGAAGTCCGGTGATCGTCCAGCTGTGTCTACCTACTAGGGCCAATTATGCTTCTCGTTTCCGGAACCTAACACACGCCGCCTTCCTGTTCCTGGATTTTCGAAACAGAAGGCCATACGCGCCACTCAGCCCAGCTTTCCACTTTGGCTCACATACGCTTCCGTTGTTCCTGCAGGACGCACATCCGCCATCATCTCGCTCGCTAGCTGCACTACCTAGCCCGTCCACAGCATTACATTAGTCACCCCTCGACTGCTAATTTACGACTTCGACGTATTCTTCCTCTAGTGCTCGTGCGCGGAAGGCTTTGTTTCTCCCTGTAAGTTGGGACCACCTTCTTAAACAAATCACCAGCTGCCCCCCGGTTGATGGTCGTCTCTCTCTTCACGATATATCAGACTGGCCAGCGCCTGTTCCTTCCGACACACAACCCCCCACTTACACGTCTTCTTCAGGCCGCCGTGTATAATAATACCCAGTACTCTTGCTCGGCCCCTTTGTTGCATTGCCCATTCATCACCCAGCTCCCTCGTCAGGCTCCTCACCCCTGCGCCCATTCCTCTGAAGTTAATACCCCAGAAAGGAACCCGGCCGTTGCTCTTATTATTTGCGCTGGACGCTGCACGGTGTCTCCCACTTTGCCTTTCTTCTTGCCCGCAGCCCTTGTCCATTACCTGGTCAAACATCAACACGATAATTTTTGGGACGACATTGTCAGGAAACGCATAGACTTCATCCTACAGCGTTGCATTGATCAGATCCGGCTTCCATACCGTTCCGAGCAAGGGTGTCCTCCACCTCGAATCCACACCCGAACCATCAAGAGCTACCCCTGTTCCCTCGCCATCTCAGGTCATCGGTGCCCTGCCTCAGTTGAACCAGGACTTCCCCACTAACTCGCTATCCCTAAGGGTTTATAAGTGCTGTGATCCGCTCGCCCAGAGAGTTTGTTCTCGGAACTCAGATTTTTTGTTAGACAGCAACCGAAGAGATGGAGTTAATGGAACTTGTGGAGAACGAGCCTACGGCTCGCCCCTTCCAGTGTGACTGGCAATCCTGCAACAAGGTATGTTGACAGAATGACTTGGGCTTCCCCATCCCCGACGTCGTCCTGCCGTCGTGCGCTTGGCTTACACAGGAGACAGAGCTTCAACCGCAAGTCGGACTTGCAACGGCACTACCGCATACACACGAATGAGAGACCATACTCATGTGTAACCCCCGGCTGTGGAAAGAGCTTCATCCAACGGAGTGCATTGACCGTCCATATTCGCACCCATACCGGCGAGAAACCTCATCAGTGCCAACATATAGGCTGCGGGAAGCGCTTCTCAGATGTAGGTCATCGGGAATGGGACTGCCTGGTTTCAGAAACTTGCTGACACCAACGATAGTCATCGAGTCTTGCACGACATCGTCGAATCCACACAGGCAAGCGACCGTATAAGTGTGCCCACGAAGGATGTTTGAAGAGCTTTTGCCGGAAGACTACCATGGTAAAACACCAACGACGCTCTCATCAACGAGGCATCCACTCCTCCGAGATAGATGATTGTACCTCCGAGTCGGATGGAGGCGAGTCACCGACGACTCCGAGGTTATCAGCTATGCAGTGGCCACAAAGCGTCAGCTTAGCTGGCCATCCTGGCATCCATGGCCACAGCCTTCACCGAGCGGCTTCCTTTGCCGACTTTGGCCAGCACCTTGGGTACGGCATGCAACAGTTCAACCATCGCCACAGCGTGTCCTCGGGACCACACGAGTACCATGGCCAGTCGATACAGGAGCAGCAGCAGCAACAACAACAACAACAACAACAACAGGCGCACCAGCATCCGCATCAGCACCAGCACCAACACCAACAACACCCTGGCGCACAGATGCTTCATCGGACGACGAGCATGCCACAACACTCGTACTATGTCACTGAACATAGCAACCCGGGTGTAGCTACACTCAACACGAATCCAATGTCAACATACCAAGTGCCGAGGCAACAAGTCGAGCGCTTGCCGCTTGAGATTCCGTACACTGCTGCCGGGCTTACTGGGTCGATCCAGAGCAGTCCAAGCACTTTCTCGCCTGCATCAGGTCGTAGCCCTTCTGCCCACCAAGATGGCTTCTACACCCACCAGCCGGCACAGACTGCGACTTACGCCCTGCACAGCACATCGCCAGTGGTAGAGCATCCGCCTCAACAGCCAATGGTACAATACGCCCAGCAGATGCCGCAGCCTCTTCCGGCCTCCCAAGCGGTTCCTTCGCAGGCGCCCTCAACACAGCAAGAGGAGCACTGGTACAACGGTGTGGCATACCAAGCTCCCGTAGAGGTTGCCACAATCGGCCAGCTTCCCACATATGGCTCTGGGGTTTATGACCCGTGGGCCATCAAACCGGATTTCGACGACCCATCCATGCAAATGCCCAGCGCGCGGCTCGAAACCATGTAATGGAACGGCGGCCGGCTTGTTGAGAGTTGCCTGGGCCCCATTCACACGATTGATCTTGTCTTCAATACCCACCACCGCTGTTGATCACCACTGGCGGCATACAGTAATTTCGAGAGAAGTCCTTTGAGACTTGTGTACAACATCCAGTACCATCGTTAGCGTCCTATTCATGTTCCTGCATCAGCGATCATATATACCACGGGTTCACAGCACCGTATGATTTCGATCTGGCGCGGATGTGGATTCCACACCCGTTGTCCTTGATTTTCTGGCGACACCCCGAGCGCGCCTAATGCTCACCAAACCTAGCGAGCTGAGCCATCGCATGGCGCCTGCGCTGTTCCTAATCGCTTTCCGGCCCTCGCCGTCGCACATGGCCGTGTCGCTGTGTGCCGCCTGTCAGCCGGAAACAAACAGCCTGGCATATATTAATACAACTCGACACCACCAGCACCTGGCAGCATCTTTCCTTGGTCGCTTCGCATCACTCACCTTAATTCCATCACTGGGCGGCGTGCATTGCACATTGACTTTTCTGGCATAATTCGTCTTTCTTATCTCGGTCCAGGCGGCACTTGTGCATATCGACATGTTCCTTCCCTTGGCGCTCACCAAGACTGCTTAATATCCGTTATTTTGATTGGCATCTCTTCGCTGGGTAGATGATGCGTGGCCCGCAACCCAGCACCCAAACGAATTCCACGATGAACATATTTTCGGTGCATGAACCAGTACCAACTTTACATCCATGAAAAACCGGCGGCACGACTGAGGCGACATGACCCTGCATACCATGCCGGATCAAAAAGGGCCAAACCCAAAGGATTTCTGGGAGGGCGGGCTCACCTTCGCCGAGCACGAAGTTACTGGCATATATTTCCATCTTCGTCTCCCGGTTCTTTGTTTCTGCCGCGGACAGCCCTTAATTTGACTGAACGACGTAATGCGCAACTTATTAATCGGCGAGATCGAAGTCTCGAGTTGGGAGGGAAGAGACTGAGGGGGGGCTGGGGAGGGGTTGAAGGAGTTCGTCCACGGACGGATCAGGGGGTTCTCGGACCGCCCCCCATGTAACATAGTGTGTGGTCGCATTGGATAATGACGACTTGGTTGAAGAAGACGAAAAATGGCGGCATTTTTTGGGTTTATGGATTTCCATCTTGTGGCGTGCTTTGACTTATCCTGGGCATTCCATTCCTGTCTTGGTTTCATTTTGTTTTGATCACTTCTTCTCTTATGTCGCGGGAGGGCTCTGGCTCGTCAGGGGGGATTGATACCACTTGTGGAGGATGTTGACGATGTTGACGAGAGAAGGGGAACTCGATGTCGAAGAAAGATGGTGTTGGCGACTTGACTGATATCTCAACGTTTTGTCTGGAAGCGTCGATTGAGGAGACGGTGCTTCCTTCTGGATATGCGGACATATGGACCAGAAGACGAAGAGGAGAGAGACCAAGAGTTATTTTTGAACGGCCGAATCCCTTTGATGAATTGATTGAAACGAGACCCCGGATATTTTGTGTATCAATAGTTCCTCGACCACATAACGCGTTCCTGAATATGAACTTTGATGATTTTCCGATACTTGGGCGGTTCTGGTGAAATTTCGATATTGCAGAGGGAAGCAAGCCAGCTGTCCTTTGGGGTTCTGGCAACATCAAGAAGACAGACTCCTCGTGTGCCAGACTCGAGAGGCACACAACGAAGAGAAACGAGACAGAGTTGAACCTGTGTGTCCGTCAGATCCTGGGCGAGGAGAAAGGGAGTAAGGGAGAAGAAGCCAGGCGGTAGACGGTGGTCTGGCTGTCTTCTAGTCGGGGTGGGAAGATGGAGAAAAAGGGAGAGTAAGAAGAGCGAGAGGATCTCACCCCCGAAAACAAAAACCTGATGGAGAAAACGGGTGCCCGGGAGAGGGTGCTATCTACTGTCTATCTGCCTGCCAGCGGATTGATGGGATCGCCCAAGGACTCGATGCGCCCAGATTGTGTGCATCTGGCTGGAAGGCGTGTTGCCTGAAAGGGGGAGGGCCGAGTGGAGGCGACTGGGAGGCTTAGACTATCACCACTATACCATACATACGATTGCTACCGTGCCATGGCATTTGAAAGCAGGCAGATGGATAAGTAGATAGACGATCATGTTGGCGGGATGCGGTCAGGCAGTATGCCTTGCTTGCCTCCTATAAGAGAGTCACGGTAAGTGCAGTCAGTGAGTGTGGCAGTGGAAGGAATGAGTGGCCGACCGGGCTAGACGGGCCGGCTCGAAACAACAAACCGCGGGCGGGAATGGGCAATGGCCCTGTCGAGCAATTTCTCGCGGGCGCTTATGCCGGCGGCTATTTACAGCTCGTGTGTCTGAGACAAGGCCGCCGCAATGTGCCACCGGCATTCCATAGTAGCACAAGCGGGCAGCAGCAACGGCTCAAGTCACCGGCTCGCCATCCGTTTCTTCGCCTGTCCAACCCTCAGACGTCAACTTCGTATCACCTCACGACACATTACGTCCATGAAAGGAGGAGCTCTCACCCAATCTCGGTGTCACTCGAAGGGAGAGAAATTGCTGGCATAAACCTACATATTGCGGAGGCGAGGGATATATTGATTTGTTTTGCACAACCCAATACAAACAACAAAGAAAACTACCTTTACACTGAATGCCCCATAAAACACTTCCAAGATATCATCCCCTCAGGGGGGTGATGCATCGCTTGTGAGGTCTGTCCATCCGTGGACATTACTGACCGTTTCCGTCATTTACCCGATGGTTATTGCCTGCCCATCATGCTGTACAAAGTCCAGCTCCGTGGCAAAGCAACATATGCTTTTTGCAATCGCTGCCATCACATCATTCGTGAACGAACGCTGCTTCGGACGAGCCTCCCAGCCCCCGAATCAATCAAGTGCAAGTGCTCAGAGATACCATCTCCGGGCCCCTTCTTGGGGCAGGGGCTGTCCTGTACAGAGCCTACACTGCCTAGCCATCGTAGCGCAATTTAAAAAGCTGTCCCATTACTCCATGCTCTTTAGCCGTGAGGAAAGGCTCAAAATCTACAGGTTTTTCCGAACCCCCAACGCAACGTCCAACCAATCATTTTCCTATTACTTTTTGTTTCCATGACTGGCCTGAATCAGCCACTCAATCAGGAAGGAAAACCGCCAGGAGCTGGCGGGGCTGGCGGCGGCGGTGGTGACTGGCCACCACCGCTACCACCGGGCGACGGTAGACCTGGGGCTGGCGTCTTTTCTGGTGCCGGAACAACCATCGGCCCCTTGGGGACCGAGATACGATCCGGAAGCTTCTCTCCCCGAATCACCTTCTCGACTTCGGACTTATCAAGTGTCTCGTACTCGACAAGAGCTTGTGCGAGGAGATCAAGCTCCTTGCGACGCTCTGTTAGGAGCTTCCTGCAACGCTCGTACGACTCGTTCAAGATACGCTGAACCTCGGCCTCGATCTGGGCCTTGGTTTCACTGCTGAGGTTCTCGTACCTGCTGGCGTAGTCCATGTGCCCTAGTTTGGTGGACATGCCCAGAGCTGCGACCATGGTGAAAGCAGTATGCGTTGCGCTCTTGAGATCCTGTACACGTATTGTTATTAGTAGACTGTGTGAGTACAATGACATCTTGACAGATTTCGGTTGCATCAACTTACGCTAGAAGCGCCACTGCTCACGTTGTCCGCGCCATAAACGATTTCCTCGGCCAGCTTGCCGCCAAGGGCAACATCGATCATGGAGCGGTAGTTCTGCACCGAGAAAGAGTACTTGTCCATCTGAGGCAGATAGGCCGTGTGTCCAAGCGAAGGACCGCGGGCCAAGACAGTGACCTTGTAGAGAGAGTTGGCTGCGCTCTTCGCCTCGCCACTCCATAGCATGAGTAGGGCGTGGCCAGCCTCATGGTAGGCCGTCATCCTCTTCTCCTCAGGGGTGATGACCATAGTCTTGCGCTCAGCTCCCATGATGACTCTGTCCTTGGCCCAATCAAAGTCCTTGATGGAGACGAATGAAGCTTTGGCCCGGCTTGCATGCACGGCTGCCTGGTTGACGATATTCTCGAGTTCAGCTCCGGAAAGACCACTGGTTGTCATCGCGATGGCCTTCAAATCAACATCTTTGGCAGCCTTGACCCGCTTGGCGTGGTGTTGAAGGATAGCAAGGCGGCCACGAACATCAGGCAGTTCTACATTGACGTGACGGTCGAAACGACCCGGGCGTGTCAAGGCTTTGTCCAGAGATTGAGGGAAGTTGGTAGCAGCCATGATAATGACACCGCTGTTCTGATCGAACCCGTCGAGCTCGGTAAGGAGCTGGTTGAGCGTTTGCTTGACGTATGTAGCGTCCCTAGCGTTACGCTTGCCACCTATGGCATCCAGCTCGTCAATGAAAACAATAGACGGGGATTTTGACTTGGCAGCCGCAAAGAGCTCTCGAACCCTTTTAGCACCAACACCAACGTAGACTTCATCGAATTCGCTGCCAGACATGTAGAAGAAGGGAACTCCAGCTTCACCAGCAACTGCTCGTGCTAAGAGTGTTTTACCAGTTCCAGGAGGGCCGACCAGAAGAACACCCTTGGGGAGCTTGCCGCCGAGAGCAGAGAACTTGTCCGGGTTGCGCAGAAACTCGACCATTTCTTGCAGCTCTTCCTTGGCGTCATCGCAGCCGTGAACGTCGGAAAACTTGGTCTTCTGGTTCTCAGCCTTGGCCTCACTGTCAACCTTGGTGCCGCCAGCTCGCTTGAATACACTCAGGCTCTCAACCAGCATAGTAATAATAACCAGACTGAGGTAAGTGATGAGGCAGAACCATAGAATAAACTTGAACCATTTTAAAAAGGTGCTTCCAAAGCTTTCATCAACAACCACATGCAGAGGGCCATCCTTACCTCCAGTGCCCGATGTAGTTTTGTTCACGGCCAGGTTGCCTCCGCGAGATCGAGCGGCAAGTGCTTGTTTGACAGCTTGAAGCTGCGTAGGCGTCAGGTCTCCAGGAAGCTTATCCTCGACATGCTCGTTCACGTTAGCGCCTCCCGGACTCAACAGCGACAAAGCCTTCTCGTAGGCTTCATCGGCAGCGGCATTGGAGGCAAATCGTCCGGAGCGGTATCGTTCGATGATGATTGCAGGCATGTTCGCCTTCACCAAGGCCTGGTAGAAGGCATTTTGAGCGGTAGCACTTGTCGGGTTCCTGTTCGCAGTCTGTTCCATATGGGCAAGTAGATTCCTCGACAAGCCACCGGTCTGGATTGAACGCCGTTGTGCCGTAGCGATGCTGAGCAGCGGGCTGGAGAAAACCGATGCGCGCGACAGTGCCGAAGTAGAGAAAGAACGGCCGACGAGACTCTGGGAGTACAGTCGGCGCGTAACCGGGTTCGATGCAAGAAGAGCTCCACCGGCCATGCCGGCGATAGAGTTGTGGATGTTCAGAACAGATGGAATGTACCGTGGGGTGGGCGAGGCCCGGACAAGAGCGGACTCGACTCGAGGGTCGCGGAGGAATTCGGGCAGCTCAAACTTGGCGGATTGCACGGCCGAGGTTGTATGCGACCGGGTTGCGACGATCGAGCGGTTCGAATCGGTCTTGGACCGCACCTGGTTGAGAGGCGACGATGGTGCTCGGAAGGGCATGAGGAGGGTGGTAGCCATCGAGGGCCAGAGCTCCGTCGTCGCCGCAGCGATGCTCGGAAGCGCTGGCGCTTGAAACGCCATGATGCACGGCGTGGCGACCCAAGGCCGGGTGGCTTCTAGTACGGCTGTCTCAAATTGCCGATGATGGTGATGGGTACGAAAGATAGAAACGGTAAAGGATGGAAAGTAGTCGAATTGGGAATATGGTCAAAGCGAAGCGAGCTGCGGCGGCGGCGGCGGCTGCTGCTGCTGCTGCTGCGGGCGGTGGAGATGACAGTCGCTTCCAACTGTGCAGACTATCGAGATGCTCGTATGGGAGTTGCTGGACGAGAAGGCCACATTGTTTCCGCCGGCACCTACGAAGACTTCAACTCACTGTCGAATGACTGGGGCGAGATGATGAAATGATGTCCCACGCCACGATCCGGCCGGCGAAGGAAGAAGATAGACACCGATCGGCTAGAGACTAGGTTCGAGTAAATGTAACTAGAAGGTACCTTCCAGACGCTGTGTTATGTAATGTCCCGGGGGCTGACTAAGCCATTTTCGTCACCGTCACCCGAGTGTAAGAACGCGAGTATCCAACAAACGCAAAACACATATACTCACGTCATTTATCGCACATACAGGTAGCAGCAGCAGGTAGTATCGTTGAGCAACTCTCGGCGAACAGACTTGAGTGGATAGCAACTACGGCCAAATAGCAAATACCAGGAATATCTATGTATCTATCTACCTGTATCCATTCCACTTGTACAACCGTTGGCTAAGCTGCAAATGAGGGGCACTACCGGCGCCCCCCTATTCCGCAACTTCCGCTACCGCATTCTTCAACACCGCAGTGCTGTCCAGCATGATCTGCGCACTCTTAGCGGCGTCCTCCTTAGTGAGACCCTTGCGAATGGCCAGCACGTTGTCGACAATGACCGCATCGATACCCTCCTTGACTTGTCGCTACACCAGAAACTATTAGTAAAAGGGGGAGCCTAGGGAGTCGCGATTTCTGAATGAGCATGAAATTACCTGGACTAGGACTGGGTCGTTGTTTTGAGCGCCGTAGCTGACGCACACCAACCCGCTCTGCTTGACCACTCGCACCAGCCGCGGGCTGTTGACGAACGGCCGCGCCACACTGACAATACCCAGCAAGTTCCAGCGGCTGGCAAACCGCACGGCCTCCTGCAGACTGCTGGCGCGAATGTCGCCCACAGGCGAGCAACCGGCATCCGTCAAGAACATAATCGGGATACTGGGCTGCTTGAAGCTGAGGCACAGGCAGATGTCGGGATTGAAACTGCTGAAGATGAGATTGCGCGTCTTGGCCAAATCGTAGACCTTGGCGAGGACCGTGTCGCAGAAGGAGTTGAGTTCCACGGCGTAGATATCCATCTCGTGCTCCTCGCTTTCGTGAAGCATTGGGTACTTCAACTCGATGTTGAACCCGACACTCTCCGGGAGCTCTCGGAAGAGGTCCTCGAGCGTGGCAAAGGGCGCCTGGATGAAGTTTCCTCGTGAATTGCCTTTGTAGCCCTTCTCCTTGAAATCCCGAGTGTGTTTCATGCGCTCGTCCAGCTCTCCACTACCGTCACCAGCGAAGCCCATGGAAAGAGATCGCTGGCGTGGCCCAGGCGAGTTACTGCGTAGCTTCTTCTCAACCAGGGTCTTCTTGGCTGCATCAGGGCCATCTCGCCGAGGTTTGGCCTCCGGGTTGATATGCAAGAACTGTTCCAGCGTCAAGGTGTGCACCGGTGCGTCTATGCCAGTCTCACTGACTAAGAAGTCGTGGTAAATGACTGGCACGTGGTCCTTGGTCAGCTGTACATCAAACTCGACGTAATTGGCTCCAAGATTAGCCGCAGCGATGAAAGAAGGGATCGTGTTCTCTCCCAGCTGCAACGACTTGTTGGTAGTGACATTCTTTCCAAGGCCTCGGTGGCCGAAAACCATTGTGGATGACATCTTTTTCCAATATGTTTGCTGGGAATTGACCTCCATATTTGGATGCGAGAAGGGCGTGATGACCAAAAAGTTGAAGTTGACGGTTCCAATGACCTCCAGGTTTGCCGCCATAATTGGTACGCAAACATCGCCCTGGAGACTCATGCGGTTACTGCCCAGAGTCGGGCGTACAGAAGAGAGCAGAGCGACTCCTCGTCCAACCTTGTGCTTCTCGTTTCCAGAGTATGTGGGCACAATGTCAAACATGAGCTTTACCTTAGAAATTCTCTGCGTGTGGAACAGAATAGGTTCTGTTGAGATGTTGTCGTGGACCGGAAGATCAATGATTGTAGGGTCACCAGTTGCGCCCTGCGCCGAGATCACGACCGAGAGGGCAGTGTCCAGTTGGTTGTTGTGAGCCTCTGCCAATGGCACACGATCCAATTTGACGCCTTCCGTGTTCTTGCGTATGTCCATGGACCCTAAACTGACGAGGACCAAGCTGGAATCCTTCAGGTAACGATGGCCAAAGGATTTGACGGGCTCCGCAGTGCGTGTGCTACCATTCGAGCGCCGATCATCCAGCGACGACGTTTCCGGGGGCGAAGTGCCGTTCTTAGAAGGAGGCTCCGGGTCATCGGGTCCGCTTCCTAGCGTCTCAGGGTCCATGTTGGCCAAGAGCAGGTCAGCAATTGGCATATGGCCACGAAGGGCAGCGTGTTCCTTAGGAGTCCAGCCAAATGAGTCCATCTTGTTCACCTCAGCTCCGGCTTCCACCAAAAGCTGAGCTACAGGCAGGTGCCCGTCAACGGCCGCAATATGCAAGGGCGTCCAGGCAAATGACTTTTCAGCGAGTTCCAGGTTGACTCTTTGCTGATCTGTGCCGTCAAGGAGTATTTTGACAATGTCAACATGGCCGAATCTAGCAGCGATGTGCATGGCGGTTTCTCCCGTCTCGTCTTGCCAGTTGATGTCAACTCCAGCTTCGACAAGCATCTTTACAATGTTCGTGTAGTTAGATTTCACCGCTATGGCGAGAACAACACTTGACTTGGGGACATCGCCACGGGAGTGCGCGACCGCCGAGCTATCTCCTCGCCAGTTCTCTCCCTCGAGCAGGGCCTTGGTAGTAAGAGGATGACCACCAATGACAGCAAGATGGAGTGGTGCGTTGCCCTCCTTATCTTGCCATTCCGGGGCGTCGATGCCATTCTCGACATCAAATTGGCCCCATTCTTGCATCTTGGACATGATGATCTGACAGAGTACCACAAACCCAAATTGCGCCGCGTAATGCAATGGCAAGCGGCCCAAAGAGTCCCTTTTCGCCAGAGCCTGGCGTTGTTCGGGTTGCAAACAGTCGAGGACATACATGAGAATCTGCACAGCTTCATCATCCTTGCCCAATAAGTTTTCCTTGATTCCGTTCTCGGGACGGCCTGCAGGAGTTGCGTAATGACTGTTGAAGTGAGAGCCAACAGGAAATGAGACGGTATTGGAGTCGGTATCGCCGGCATCTGCCGACTTACTTCGGCCGATCTGGATGACAAGGCGATGAATACAGTTACGCTCGTTCAAATCATCGACTTCCTCTAAGAATTTTACTTGCTGTAGCAAGTACGCAATACAAGCCTTCGAGCGTGAGGAAATGGAACGCTGCAAATTGTTGAGTAGCATCGCCTGAGAGGCAGGCTCCAAGTTGACCAAGTTGGCGTCGGTCAAACACTTCTGCAAACTGGTGACATCGTCCGATCTTATAGCCTGATCGACCATCTCAAGTATAGGTTGGGGAATGTTCAGCATGGCCTTGACAGACGCTCTGCCCAGGGATCGCGCAGAGCGCGCAGATCTATCTGATGCATTGTCGTCAAGATTTTGCGAATCGCCCAAGACGGAAAGCCATTTGTTGATTTCGTTAACGAGCCGAACGGCAGTGTGATCTTTGGCGAACGGCTTCGGGTCTACTTTGGTGGTGATGTAGCGATGCTGGGTGGTCGTGTTTGTCGGGACCTTCTTGTCCAACTTTTTCGTAATCTTGACGAAGCCCCTGCGATTGATGTCGCCAAAGAACTGGAGGTTTCTCAGCTGATTTCGCAGCTCGAGAAGGGCGCCCATGAGCTCTTCGACCTCGTCATCGTCGAGATCGGCAATGACTTCGGGGCTTCTGCCGTATCGGTCTTGGAGGAGCTTCACGCGACGGTGTGCTTCGGCGAACTTCTTGTTGTAGAACTCGTCGACATCCTCGAGGTTGCGGTCCAGGGCAAAGAAGAATTCTGGGGAAGGGTTAGGTTGTCCAAACGGCCTCGGTAGACGGCCGAGGAAGGTTTATTGCCCACCTGCTAGATCTGCGTTCTCCCCCGCCGTCGCCGTGGCAGCAGCCGCCTTGATCAGCTTCTTCAGGCCCTTGTAATTGATGTAGGAAGCCGCCCACTCGGGGACTTGGTTCCTCGAAAGATTCCTGCCGAACTTCATGTCGTGTGGTTGCGTACAAGTTCGGCCACAGCTGATTGTGTGGTGGGAAGTGAATGTCGTCGCGACTGACACGTAGCGCGGTGGGTGTATTTAGGAAGAATGTAATGGGTCTGGCATCAGTCAGTTAGACGGGAGAGAACTTGCAAGCCGTACAGCGCCGGGATCTTCTTCTCTTCTCTTACTGTAGGTGTTGGCTCCACGGCCAGGAGATGGTGTTATGAGAGACCGGCGGGCTTGAAAGAGGTGGTGGTAGGAATAGACAGCAAGTCTATCGCCATTGGGGCTCCGGAGGGGCAATGGGAAATAATGGAGGCAGGAACCGAGTTCGTTGCTGGCGGTGGTATTTCCGCAGATATGTACATACGTGTAAAGGGAACCTTCCTTGGTAGGTTCAATGCCATGCATTCGATCAGAGCTGGATTCGGCCAGTAAGGGTCCTCAGCAGGAGCCCGTGCAGCTGGTTATTGGCCTGAACTCTGCCCCTCACCTATCGGTACATGACCCGGCCGCCCCGTAAATCTATTTCGGGGCGCCCTCTCTTGCTTGTCTTGCCGCCAAGTCTAGACACTTGGATGTTCCCTATAAATCTCTTCTTTTGCGCCTGGCAGGAAGGAGTCATGCCAATGACGAAATCCGCGACCTAGTTGGGAGGAATCTGGTTTCCCCCGTTCGGAGATATCGAAGTGCCCCTCGCTCCTTGCCCCTTGCCCAACACCAAGGTACATACTTCGTAATCCGTCGAAAATTTTCCCTTTAAACTCCAATTTTGTCCGTTTCGTCCGTTTCCGTTCCACCTGCTACCCACCCACAGCTCAGTGCTTCGTCAGACTCACTGTTGTACGTGTCCCGTCATGTGTCTAGTGTCTCACCGACTCTTGGAGCCCAGATTCAACGGCCAGTTTCATTTCATATCGCAGGCAGGATCACGCGGTAGGCGGCGCCACCATCCCCCCGTACTTCATTCCGTGCTTGCCAAGAATTACCCCAGCTTCTCAACTAGTTGGCACTATTCACATCAGAAATGAGTACCTCTCAGCTTAGCGTAAGCCCAAAATCGTTTTCTTTTACCCCACGTGATCTATAGCAGTCAGCTCCGGCTACAACGGAGTAACCTGAATAGGGTAATAGCTGGCGGTAGTCTGGGCCAACTGCGGTGCCTCCAAGACGTGGGAGAGCATCTGTCAGATGGAGCATTACAAAATCAGGCACGCGAGTACAAAGTATACATCATCTATGAAGTATTTACAGCTGTGGTTGCCCATGCTAACTATGTACAACACAAATCATAAAAATAACCTTAAGCCATGGCGTCTGCAGCACGAAACTGCAACTGCTCGTGTGACTGCAGCTGTCGTTCGGGAACCGTCATGATTGACGCCGGTCTCGCAGTGTGCAAAGACATGCGGGCGGGCTTGTGCACGGCCAACCCCCTGATGCCGATGGGAGCTGCTCGGGTTCCGAGCCCAGTACCGCTGCCATCTCAGGAGAGCCAGCCACCGTGGTCACGTTGGCCTCATCCTTCTCCATCTCAACGACAAGTCTGCCCGAAGAGGGCCTCTTCAATTCATCTATATCATGGTGGTGATATTCGTAAAGCTTGGCAAGGGGCATCTCATACCAATTGGGGTATACTTTCCTGAAGCGGTGCTGGTCTCTTCTATCCAAGAAAGAAAACAGAATGGCTCTGGTTGCGCCCTCGACATCCTCGAGCTGCCCCTCGATTCCGTCAATATCTGGTGATGTTTGTTCCTGCCGAGTCCGTACTCGTTCGGATGCATTTGGGCCGTCTTGGTACAAGCTCATGAGTGTGGCAAATCCCAACTTCTGCCAGAGGTCCAAGTCTTTGAGTTGCTTAGCCAGTTTCTGATCAGGTAGACCGCGCAAAAATTGACGCCGCAAATTCAACTCCGATGACAAATGTCTCGTCTTGATACGCCGAAGGGCGTGGAAGACAGCTGGATACCGTTCGTACGGCTGGCGATTTTGCCAGTCGATTGGTGGCAGGCGAGATTGAGGATCGCAATGAACTCCGGTACGGGCATATATGATCAAAACTTTGACGTGGGCCTCAATCCTCAATGTCTTCGCTTCCAAATTCTCGCAACGTTTTAAAAGTGCAGCCAGATCTGGAATGCCGCCGAAAGCCTTTGTCGGCATGACATCTGTCTGACTTCTATGTGGCTTCTCAGTAGGCTTCTCAGTAAGCGTTGCCAGCGCACGAGACACTCGTCCACTGTATGGGTTACCGGTGCCAAGCGATCTCATGGTTTCGCGGGAGGTGCTCTCAATTTCGTCGAACTCAATTTTGGCTTCTGTGACAATCTGGAGAGACTTAAACTTGCGTAAAATCGCTCTGAGCGATTTCTTTACACCACCAATGATAGGTAATTGTGGTAGGCCGGAAAGGTCGAATAATGAGTAGAACATCTCGAATATTGGACGGATTATCTCTGATGGTGAGCTGGTATGGATGGTTTTCATCAGAGATTCGAAGTTCTCAAAGTTCTTGCCAAGCCCCTTGAGTAGCTGTCGGGCGCTTCCCTGGTCCAAGGTAGAATGGCACTCAGTAAGGAGACCTTGAATCGTATCAACAGGGACGAAACGACCCTCACGGAGACACGCCACGAAGGACATGCAAGCGACGTCAACCTTGCCAAAGTGAAGCCATCCCTTAATGAGGTTGTCGAAAACATCATTGCCGCGCTTAGCTCGCTCAACCCAAGCGTGTTTACGGGATGCGCAGTTGGCCTCGGCCCACAAGAGGCCTTGCGAGTTGAAGATGGCGTTCTTGCTCACGATTCGGAAATGCAAGCCATCCTCGGCCACACCTCGCATTCGGCGCACAACGATTCGAAACTGCTCGATATTGTTGGTAGTCACTGCGTGGTTCAGCAAGCATACCATCGTCTGTTGAGTGGCAGGCCATTTGGTATCGGTCAAGTAAGAGTCGACCACGGCTTGCGCCAGATCCGGGCGCTGGATGCGATTAAAGCCAGCAATCAATGCGTTGTAATTGTGAATGTTGGGCGGCGTGCTAGACAACAACAAATTGTAGCATATCTTTCCCACAACTTCTTTAGCATCGGCGGTCTTATCGAATATGCGCCGGAAGGAGTTGTTCAGGAGAGCGCGCTCCTCGGCAGCCCCTCCCAGGTCGGAACGAGGGTTGTCGTAGCTTGGATAATAAGGGCCGCTCCTAAGCTTTTCTACCTCTTCTATTATACTTTCGTGTGTCTGGGCCTCGTCTGCCTGTGTGTTCTGTGTGTTCTGGTCCTTGGATTCCCGGCACCGCCAAAGCAATTGGCGAACCAGAGTCTCTATCGTTTGCGTAGTTCTTCCCATTTGTGCTTCCGTATAGGGATGCCGGATTTCAATGTCCAAGTCTTGTTCTTCCGCCAAAATTGCTGCTTCAACTGCAGCCCAGTCGACTTGGTGCTGCCGCCATGAGCGCGTGGTGCCTCGATACGTGTTGGCGGCCAAATCGCCTAATTCCTGAAGGAGCGACGTAACGCTTGTCGACGGGATACCGGCCTCCCATTGTGAGGTCCCAACCGGTGTCTCGAGGGAACCTGGGTTGTCGCTTGAGGAGTCGCGAGCTTCGTTCCGGTTCGGGGCCCCTTGAATGGCAAGATTGCCCAACGCAGCGCGGGCCCTATCTATTTTTTCGTCAAGGTCCCTCTTCCTGTCTTCCTTTCTGTGGGCGTCCACCACGGCTGCGGTGCCCAGTATAGTGGTGTAGCATGCTGTAAAGATATCCGCGGCTGTCACTCTTCGGCGAGATGCAGCAGTCGTCGCTCTTCGGGTTATTGTGGTAGCAGTGTGGAGGCAGCCTCTACAGCGACAGGATGACTGGGCTTGGGCTGCTCGGGACCATAGGGCGTGCATGTTCAAGTCATGGTCGGCGGGCGGCAGCAGACTTGGACAGGGTGTTGAAATCGCTGATAAGTCCCTCGATTTCGGCTCGCCAATTGACCTCCGTCACTTGGCAAGGCTGGTCGGGGGGGTCAGCGAGGTCAGTGCACTCTGGCTGGACCACTAAGGATCCAAGTGGATACAACCAGCAATCACCAGTATTCAATGTCGAAACACCCAAATCAATTGATGGAAGATGCCTTGATATTTAATCAGTGATACCCTAATACCATATCCAAAAACCAGAGACTGTACAGGTACTGTATTGAAGGAGCTGGTCAGCTCTATAGGCTTATCTAAGCTGGGCACCCGCTTCGTGAGCTGTAGCTTTGTTGGATCATGTACATAAATGTTAATTCCAGTGGTACATGATAGAAATCTACGGGGCTATTCCATGGCTAATGCTTCACTGTAATGTACAATTTCTCCAGCATCTTTGCATCACTCTCCGCACATCTGATCTCAACGAACCTGAAGTATCATTCGCGATGTTTACCCTTGCATTGACAGCAGAGCTCACGGGGTAAGTCACTGCTGAACCTTGTTGTATATAAAATGCGAATAGATGCTTACAGCCTTTAGCGTCACCAACCTCCGGCCCAAGGACACTGAGGACAGCCCATTCTGGTACACATTCACTGTCCAGTGCACGTCATGCCGAGAGACACATCCCAACAACGTGGGCGTGAGCCGATTCGTACGTAGACGTGCCTTCTTGAAGCAAGGGCAGTCCCGTTGGAAATTATACTCATCGTAATTTCAGGACAACAATGAGATGAGTGGCAGCCGGGGCGAGGCCAACTTTGTATGGAAGTGCAAGAACTGCAAGGTCTGTTGCATCTACTCACCAGCCGGCCTGCTTATCAGTATGAATACAACTGACTGTGGTATTTGCAGCGAGAGTCGTCTGCTTCTATCACGGCAGCGCCCAAAGCCTACGAACAGGGAGAGCCGGCCAAGCGACAGACGATCCTCGAGTTCGATTGCCGTGGCCTCGAGTTCACCAAATTCCATCCTGAGGTGAGCACGCTGTCTTCTTACGGATATATATATCCCCTTTGTCTGTTGGCGACGACCACTGACGTATGCCATGTATAGGGCCAATGGTTGGCAGATGGCCTGGACTCAGGCACGAAATTTGAGGTGGAACTGGAGGAGGGAGAGTGGTTCGACTACGACGAGAAGGCCAACGATGAAGTCAGTATCAAGGACCTGAAATGGGAGATCCGGAGAAACTGAAAGGGCCATATCCATCTTTGGTCACAATAATGAATAAAAATGAGCATTGCCATGAGAATCCCCCTCTCCCTCCATTGCCTCGAGTTATGCATGCATTGATCCAGCTATCCAGTCATGCTGTTTATGTGGGACCTTTGGGTTCCTTAGTCATCCTTTTCTTAGCCCCACGCTCCCAAAGCTCGAAAAGTCCCTACCTAAAGTGTCAAGCTCCATCCAAATCAGGCGCGCGACAGTGAACACGAAACGACGAGATCTCCCATTTCTCGCCCAACAAACCGCCCAATATGAGTGTAAGTGCTGGCAATTCCATGCAGTTACCTTCAGCGAGGACTTTTAGCTAACCAGGCGCGCAGTTTATGCCCATCAACCCGCGGCCTATGCTGCAAGACCTGTATGTTTTCCCGTTACCGCCTTCCAGCCTTTTCCTCTTCGCCCACCACGCACGCCGTTTCGCGGCCGAGATGCGCAGCAAGACAGAAGGGACCGAAGGGGGGTCTTGCACTCTACGTCGACCGATCACTAACCATATATACTGTCACAGTGTCAACAAGGACATCGTCGTGCGACTCAAGTGGGGCGAGACCGAGTACAAGGGCCGCCTGGTCAGCATCGACAGCTACATGAACATCCAGCTCACGGGCGCGCAAGAGTTCATCGACCAGAAGTTCACCAGCGATCTCGGCCAGATCCTCATCCGGTGCAACAACGTGCTGTGGATCAAGGGCGCCGGCCAAGGGAGGGCGGCGCCGACGTGAAGATGGAGGGTTGATAGCTGGGAGAGACGGACACGGATCGATAACGAAAATGTGAGGTTCGTACGCACAAGGAGAGGGATCCGGCTCTACGGTCTGGAGCGAACGGGGTGCTGCTACGACACCGTACCCTTGATGGTCTGGACACTACTGGCTGGCTGACAAGCTTAAAAAAACGCATGGAGGAAAGCAGAAAGACGACCACATATTACACGGCCACTGTTGATGGAGAATACCTCGATGATTGGATTGGTGGTACGGGCTTTTCGCCAGCACGTGGCTATACCCTTGTGCAAATGTTTAAAGCAAGATTTGGTCTTTTCTGGAACATGACAGCCCATGTACTAGGAAGCAAGCATTGGCGTTTTGGCTGGACGCGCTCCTCACAAGAAGAAACGGGGAAATGGTGGATGCGTGGTTTTATAGCATGTCTCATACCCAGGATCAAAATCAAGCTCATACCCAATTTCCATCCTCAAGCTCCCCCATCCTCACGAGCTAGGTGGAACCCGATGTCCCTCACATCAAGCAGGCGATCTTGCGGCTACTGCACATCTCAGAGCCTCCGACCTTGATCCGTTGCGTTGGGCCAACCCAGGCAAACGCTTCGACCATCCACTCGTACCATACCTGCTTGTCGTCTGTCTGTCGCCACATGCTAACCTCAAGCTCCGTGTCAGGGGGAAGTAGAGAGGTTGCTGCATATACGTTAGTTTTCGGCCATACGTCATAGAAAAGTCTTGAAGCTTACCTTGAGGGGGAAGAAGATCGGGAACCACGAGATCATGTCCTTGCTCTTCCGGTCAATGTTGTTTGGCAGCGTACTCAGCTCGACCGGGGTCTTGCCAGTCTCCATATGCTCGTAGAGCACAGACTCGAAGTAGCCAGCAAGGCCATGGATCACGCCGCGGGACCGGCAAACGAACGTCAGGTGGCAATGGCGCGAGTTGTGGTCGTTGGCACCAACACCGCCAGCCATGGATCCGCCACCGCCTCCAACGACGCCTCCGGACCGCCGCGCATCGACCATAGTCATGGTAGACTCGGGAAGCGGATGCACAAACTCCCATGCCTGCTGGAACCGCGCGTGGCCCGGCACCTTCTCCGCGACGAAGTCGAGCTGGAAGAGACGCACGACCCAGGGCGTCTCGAACCCGTGCGGGTCCATAGGCAGCCGCTGGCTAATGTCGGCGTGGATCCGGGGCGTGGAGATGGGCGACATGTGCGCCGTGTACGACTTGGGGATCGAGATGCCGTGGGGCTTGGCCAGGACGTGCTGGATACCATCCAGGCACTCGGGTGAGAGCTCGTTGTCACCAAAAGAGCCCAAGAGCTCGGAGATCAGGATATCGACTTTGCCGTAAAGGGGTTCTCGTCGGCGGTGCCCGACACCAGAGGTCCTTTCCAGGCGCGCATGTCCGTCTTGACGACCGTCACTCGCCCGCCCCACTCGCGCTGGTTCTGGCGCAGGAGGTAGACGTAAGCGTTCGGGTTCTTCTCGACGGCCCAGACCTGAACCGGTACGCCGGTCGTCTCGCTGGCCTTCAGAGCACGGGTGACAAGGGGCCCACGACCGGATCCCGCAACGGCGATGACGACTGCCCCTGTAGACGATGAGGTGGGCTTTTTGTGCTGGGCCCATTCTGTCAGCGCCTCCGCACAAGCCGCTTCATATTGGTTGTATTTAACGGGGTCCCCTTCGAAAACCTCGTATGTCACCGACTCGAGGTTATCGGAAAGTGGTTGGAGGGGTGACTGCAGCCAGTCCTGGAAGTTGGACAAGGTCGATCGTTCCAGCGCCGAGAGCGGCTCCTGCTGGCTTTCGACATATCGTAGATAGGATGCGTAAGGATTGGTCTTGAAGTACTTCGGTGTTGTCCGTGTAGGCTGCTGCGAGGCTTCCGAAAGCGAAGGCCAAGCGGCCTCGGCCGGAACCGCACTCTCCTGCAGTGTCTCTGGGCTATCCTTGAGCTCGGGACCGACATCGCAGAGCAAGAAGTACGGTGCATGCTTCAACTTCATGTATGAACCAATCATTTCCTGATGGTGCTTACTCAGGGACGGGTTTCCACTCTTGTTGGGTTGGAAGGAGGAAGGCCCGAAGGTCAGATACTGCAATGGTTCGGAGAACCATCTTGTCTGAACCTGCTTCTCAGGCAAAACCCGCGGCACTCGTACAGCTGTGCGTGCGTTTGTTAGTAATGCACATGTTCGTTGTGGGCTCGATAGGGCCCATCCACAGCCCCGGCAGATCGTATTAAGGAAGAACTTACCGACAGACAATCTCGAATCGTACGTGCAAGTTGTTCGTATAACATTCCATGAGTCCCAAGTACTGAAGATGTCGATCTCCTCAGGTTCGTCACTCCCAGGCTGTTCCTTGTTAGGCAGCGCAGAGGACAGGTTCTCGATGGTCTCCTCGAGGCCGGGTTCACGGTACATGGGCAAGTGGATGATGAAGTTCAAGCGAGTCCCAATCACGAGAGCCTCCTGGATGGCGCGAGCAAACTGGGCGACGCCTTGACCGCTTCCAGCCTTGAGAGCATCATTCCGCGGGCCTGGGACGATGAGGCTTCGTATGCCACAGAAGTTGGCATAGTTGACTTCGAGATTGAGCACCTGCCTTGAGATACTCGAAACAACCGGGTTTGGGGAGCACAGATCAATCCAGGGGCTTGAGTAGGCAACGAGACCACTGGTGTAGGTGTCAGGGAAGAGGGCCGTGTCCTCTATAGTCAAAGGGGGCACGATGGGGTCAGGGTGGCAACTAGGAAGCTCCGACTTCTCCCATTCCCCAAGGCAGCTGGCGACCAGGCCCTGGATGCGCTGATAGAAGTGACGGTTTGTCACTGGCGTCGTAGTGAAGCCGAACTGTAAGAGAATCAGTAGTAGGTCTAGATAATTGGGTTCGGGGCCACTTACACCCGCATTCAGAATTTGCCCATACTGCAAGTCAGTGGGAGGCTCGCTTCGGGCGGAGTCATGTTGGCCGATGTAGAAAACCGGGCGAACATCATCGTAACCCTCACTGGTTTGATCCATGTATTCCTGGGCCATTGAGACTCGGTTTGTGCAAGAGGCTGTAGAAAGAAAGAAAAATACTAGGTTTCGTCGCAAAGTAAATTTTGGTGGTCAAAATACGTCTAGGGTTAAGTAGGGAGAGACGAGAGGTTCAAAGCTTCAAGAGATCACAAATCCATGGTATCTGGAGAGGTATAACAAGGATCGGTCAGCCAAATGTCTTATCACTTTGTCCTGCCACCCAAGTAGTCCAAAGGTCAGGTTGAAGATGTGCCAATGAGTCCGGGAAGTAGATGATAAAAATCAAACGGTAGCGGTTACTGGGTGGATCTCCACACCAGTTTGTCTTGGAGAAATATTCGGCTTCTACTTACTACTTTACCTATGGGCGGCTCATTGGGCAGTAGGCAAGATATGTAAAATCGCAAACGCTGCTTGGTACTAATCTCTGTCTTCCCCAGCCTCTCTCGCATACGCTGTGTAACTATCTATGCATTCGCTGTCAAAGTAACTCATGCCAACATTTAGCGCTCCGAACTGTGCTCAGACCGAATAGTCAAGAGATTGCATACATGTAATAGATGTGTGACTGCTCATGGACCTATCCTATACAACCTCTTGTGGGAGACAAATTTGCCCCGTTCCCATTGCCCAACCGGAAGGCATCCTCGTTTCCTTGCAAAATATATACGAGCTTTATCCAGTGTTCACATCACATATCCAATATGGTTACAAATATATGTAGTTTTTTTTATCCTATCCATCCGGAAGGGTTTGGGTGAATGATGTAGTACCTACAAGTAGGTCCGAGGCCAATCACTATCAACGACCCCGCCTAAACCAAATCGCGGGGTGGCTACCTCTTTTTTTTGGAGTTCCTGGATAACAATAGCAGTCTAGCGACACACAATCATAACTACCCAAGCACCTAGATTGGAGTCGGCGCATCACGAAACCGTCATAATGAACCGGCGTATGGTACGCTGCAATCCATCTCGTTCTTGTCGTATCGTACACACTTGCTGACCGCCGTGCGCCCGTGCAGTTGTCTAAGGAGGAAGAGGTCGCAGCTGGCGACGAGGTCGAGGTGCGCCGCGAAGACCAGGACAAGATCAACAAGTTCAGCCGCCTACACCAGAAAGAGCTCAACATCGAGGAGGAGCTCAAAGTCAAGCATGTGCGTTCCTCCTTTTGGCCATCGCGTCTACTCACTGCCCCGTCGACCACCTGCTGATGCGAAAGGCGCTTGCAGAAGGAGAAGGAAGAACTCGATGATATCACCACCGAACTGGAATTGGCCGATGAAGACGAACTCGTACCGTAAGAAGCGCCCTCCACAGCCACGTTACACATTTACGATTCACGGACCTACATTCGAAAATGGCTATGGCTGACCACACAACGTGACTTAAAGATACAAGATCGGCGATGCGTTCTTCAACGTTCCGCTAGAACAAGCGCAAGAGATGCTCGCTACCTCGAGCTCCAAGATCGAAGAAGACGTGTCAGCTCTGGAGGACAAGATGGGCACGATCCGAGACGAAATGACACAGCTCAAGGTTGAGCTCTACGCAAGGTTTGGCCGTAGTATCAACCTTGAGACTTGAGCGAGTCTCTACGGGCGATGGGTGCATCGACTGGGCGGGAATAGATAAAAAGAACGCATACCAAAATAGAGGGCAAAACCTGCAACAAGCTGTACTGATCTTGTGTTGATTGCTTTGGGGTTCACTCAAAAGGGGCAGAAAGACGGGAGGCCGGCTGAAGTGAAGATGCTGGATGCGTTGGCTGAACTTGGACTTGGCAGCGTGGATGGCCTGCTGTGGTACGCTACATACATATGACAGAGGCCAAGATCTGGGTCGAGTTGAGATGGGTTGATGCCAACGCAAAGATGAGGCCTCACAATTAAGTAAGCATGCGACGGATGGGACGAATGAAACGGCGCCAAAAATACGGGCTGCATCGCGGATAGGTGGGTGTGTTAATTTCATGTTGACAACAAAAGGAGTAGGGGAGACGCGATGGATCCTTTTTAACCCTGCACTGCAGTCCAAGGTCAGCTAGTTTGAAACTGTTGCGCAGGAACGCTCGGTATGACATCATCCAGAGAAGGATGTTGGAACTCTGCCCTGGCTAAGGAGCCATCTGAAATCCTGCCAACCCAATGAAATACCGGCCTTTTCGTCTCTTCTCGCCTGCTGGGATTAGAGTGCGTTTATATGAGCAGCTCAATGTAGCGCAGTCACTCTAGCTACTTCTTCTTGTGACCCATAGTAGGTAGTATTTCTGGCTCTCGAAAGCCGGCGGGAGACTCGGCGACATCCAACATCCTTTTGTTGCTGCTTGATTGCCTGTTTTCCTTCGCGAGTGTTCGCTTGCTCGCCTGATTTCGGTTTCTGACAACCTGGTCGCCCATTCAACACCCCGTTGACCAACGCCAAAATATGTCGTTCTTTCGCTCGTTCGTGCCTCTGTCGGTGTGCGCAGCCGTGGCTCTGGCCGCACCAGCACCCGAACCAGTGGCGATGCCGCATCCGATGGTCACTGCTGCACCCGTGCTGCCGCGCGATTTCGAGGCTGGCACATATGTGGCAAGCTTGGTCAAAAGTTTAGGAAGCGGCGTTAGCAGTTATGTCGTCTCTGGCATCCCCCAGTACTTCCAAGATTTCCCCACTGGCGTAAGTAGCATACCGCCCTAATACCGCCCCAATCGCGCTTCATATGGTTCCAAGTTGTGCTGATATTGTGAACTTGTAGGACAAGGTAAAGAAATCTCTCGGGATCGATGACGATGACTTGAAGGCGACACCGACACAGGTCCTCAATGTCCCGTAAGTTCTGCGTCTTGTCTTTCTGGCTGGCCAGCCTGGATTTCAAGGCAGCACGCTAATTGCTGACAGGGCCTACGCGAACTGGACCGACGAAGGCTGGAACGTTCGGGTTCACGGAAATGTCTACAAGCAGCCTAACACCCAGCAGGACAAGGTTGATAAGCTTGCCAATGTATTCCTGATTGGGACCGACATTGAAGACCTACCCCGAGCCAGCAAGACCAGGCCAGGAACGTGACCAGATCCATCTATGTCGTGCAGCAAGCGCACGAGAACGTTACTGTCCATTTCGAGAACGATGTCTCTGTCGAGCCTGACGCCAGTGGCGGCGTGATCAACGCGAAGGGAGGTGCCCAGGTCATCACATTGCCGTATGAGACTACAGTTGAGGGCGACTTTGACACCTTCGTCAAGCTCAAGAACACCACCGGAGCCAATGGCGGTCACATGATGGCTGGAAATGCCACAAAGTCCATCCAGTCCCTCAATATGTATGTCAATGGCACAACGTCGGGCAACGCGACGGCATACCTGGTGCCGCCCACGGGCTTTACCATCATTTCCGATATCGACGACATCTTGCGCATTACCAAGATCTACATACCGAAGGAGGGACTGCTGAACTCCTTCGCCCGCCCCTTCACCCCTGGATGAACATGCCCGAAATCTACGCCAACTGGTCTGCGAGCATTCCGGATTTCCACTTCCACTACCTCACAACTACCCCCGAGCAGGTGACAAGAAACTACATGGAGTAAGCTCACACTTTTAGGCCTTGCTGGCAGCATAGGAGTACTAACATATTGTGTAGATTCATTTACAAGACGTACCCCCTTGGCTCATTCGATACGCGGCCCCTCAACTTTTCGGACGTCTCGGCCACGCTTCAAATTCGTCGTTTTCTCTTGGACAAGATCTTCCAGACGTTCCCGCAGCGAAAGTTCATCCTGATGGGCGACACTACCAACTCGGATGTCATGAAGGCTTACCCTGCTATGCTCAAGGACTACCCCGGCCAGGTTCAGTGCATCTTCCTTCGCAACACGACCGCTACGGACGATGGGGATCTGTTCCCCTACGATACCTCCGGCTTCGAGGGAATTGACCAGAAGCAGTACATGTTCTTCAACGTCGCTGACGATCTGAAAAACCTGGACATCATCGGCGGCAACTGCTACAACCCCAGCGTCAAGCAGAACGTCACTTTCGGTTTCCAGGGCCGCGGCTTCGGCAACGCAGCCCCCAAACAGAGCGCCGTGACATCGTCCGCCTTTGGTCTCTTCGTGCTTGCCTTGGCTCTCAACATGCTTATTTAGAGCAGTTTGCGAGTTGAATGAGCCCATTTGTTGTTGTTGGCGATACCACGGGTGGTTAAAGAGACAAATTAGCATATGAGTGTCTTAAAACTACTTACGAGGTACGATTCGATTTACATGTAACAGGCAGTGTGTTGAAAAGGGCGTTTGGGACGAGGACACGAGATCGCGTGAATCGGCATTTTCATTATTTACATGGCGCTTAGGTAGCTCTCATCGTACAGTGGGCTGGTATTTATGCAGCTCTTTACTAATGAACATGTTATGATGCTGAAATTTCGCGGCAGACTGTACGTACGGGCTGGTCCTCGAGATATTGTTTCAAGGTGGGATGTGAAAGATCGCCGTGCTTCAAGAAAGAGGACTTCATGTCCCATTTAATCCGGGTGGAAGGCTGTTCTCTTCCTGATGTTAGCAAAGCCACCCCTTTTAGACAGCGCTGCCCCTACCATATTATGCCATCATGTATGGGTCAGCAGCGCCTGAATGATTCGGACTTCTCTGGATTCATACGACCCGAGCTGTGGCCTCTGCAGAAGAAGCAACCGAAACAAGGCGCGGCCAGCATTTAGCTCCCGCCTCTGGTAGGTCATGGGATCTGGCACCACAGGCCCAGGTGGCGGAAGATTCGGGCCTCTGCCGATGTCCGGCCGCAAGCCAGGCGATGCTTGGCTGCCGGGTTGTGGCACCCCCTGAAAACAACCTTGGTGCTGGCCTGAAATCAGACGGACCAGCCGCCTCTTACCGTGGTACTTGCGTGTTGGAACGAGTTGTATGATGTATGCTATCTTTTGTATATGACTTTCTGGATGCTAACTATGTGTAGAGAAAGGTGGCCTCAGGACCATATACCTAGGATCTCGCCGGCCTCTGCAGGTAAGTCTCTCGCATAAACACAGAGGATATGTACCTACCTACTTAGTAGGTTCCGTCGCTCCTTCAATCAAGCTACCTATCATGCACAGCGCATTTGGAGGAAGTCATGCCTCAATCGAGGAGTGTAGAATCGTTCCTTCCATTGCTGCCAGGTGGTTGAACTGGCAGGAAGGTGCCATTCTCCTTCCACGGCAATGTACAAACAGGATGCCAATTCCTTTTTCTCGCGAAACCAGAGCTGACATATCGCGAAGCCGACCACCAGTTCGAACATTCTACCACAATATTCTGCATTCATTCACAGCAGTCCTTTGGCTCTCTATTCTGTCATATGCCGTTATACCAAATATATCCCAATCAATCATGCTAGGACTCAGCAGATGGCTTTTCTCTAGAGCCCGAGCCCAAGCCCGAGCCCAAGCCCGAGCCCCCTGGCCACTCATATGGCCCACTACATTCCCAGGGCTAACAATAATACACAATGCCATGTACGAACAGGGCAGTCTGGACAGGCTGGGATGGGAGGCACTGTGCGGCCAGATTGTTAAAGAGGTCTGGTTAATGCCACTGCATGTTCCTGAACTACCTCCTCTGATACCTCCTGGCACTTCGGTTTGGTGTATCGCTCTCCAACTCCTCGGTGAGCGCATGGTAAGCTACATGTACTTTCGTGGTTACCCTGCAAGGGTATTCGTTACTAACGATGAGGCTCGAATAGATCGTACTTTATCCCGAACCTTCAGAGAACGAGACGGAGCCGATGGCACTGGTCATGTGTCGAGTCTACATAACGCCCGAGGAACTACAACGCAGAGATACCGAGTTGCGACTTACGATGCGTGGTTCTGGGTATCAATTTGGAAACTCTCTTTTCGGGAATATCAGGGTCGGGGACCTACTGCAGGCTCTCGTTAGATCAGGCATCGGTTACTACAGGCTGAAGCAGCGCCATGGTAAGCAGGAAGTACGTGTGGTGTTTAGACCTCCACTGAATGACAAACATAGGTACCCGATTCTGGCTCTGTTTGGTCTGGTTCCAATGGTTCAATTTCATGGAAAATGGCCGGGATGGACTGCCTGAAATCATCGAACATATGCACGACACCCCCATCGTTTAGGAAGACCGTACAGGTATGAGGAGGGTAGGAAGGTTGTCAGTCGAGCCAGGCGAGGTCATGCCGGACAGAGAGATTGATGGATTTGTGCATTGTGTAGGGTTGGTGAATGGAAGCGCCAATGAGACGGATCAGTATTAGGACAGACTTGATAGGTATTGATTGACTAGTCACTCTCGCTCACTTCGCTGCTATTTTCTAACTGAAGAACGTTGGAATTATGTCCTGTAGTTGGCAGGTATTCAACAGACAGTCACTTACCCTATCGGCAACTTATATCAATGTTTCTCTTGTGCATGTCATCCCGTTGTCTGCTGTCTTTATGTAAGTACATAAGTACCTACAGGCTAATAGTCTGGGAGTGGGCCTCAGCTAATGTTTTATCATTGCTGCGCCACAAAGTCACATCCAGAGCCACAATTCCACTGATCGGTCCCAGCCACTTCCGGGGAAAGGCCGACGTAATCTGCTACTGCAATGCATTGGTCGTTCCGAGCTTCACCTTGGACTAGATAGACTTCACATCCATTTCGTTAAACCGCGCGTACAGCTCAGAGCTACAACCATGGCGCCATCACAGACGTCCATGTTCCGCTCGGCGGACATGAGCATGGTGCAGCTGTACATCTCCAATGAAATCGGCAGAGAGGTTGTGAATGCCTTGGGAGAGCTTGGGCTGGTCCAGTTTCGCGATGTACGTCGTCATCACCATCCAGCTCCTGTTTGCCTGCACCGCGACTAACTCCCACCACAGCTCAACGGCGAGGTTACCGCCTTCCAACGCACTTACACACAGGAGATTCGTCGTCTCGACAATATCGAACGCCAGCTGCGTGAGTATTTGATGACGGCGATGGGCAATGAGACATTAAGCTGATCAAAACAAAACACTACCAGGCTACTTCCATCACCAGATGGACAAATCCGCCATCCCCGTCCGCAAGCTCGACCTAGACGTCGAAACCCTTGCTGCGCCCAGCACCAACGAAATCGACGAGTTGGCTGAACGCAGCCAAAGCCTGGAATCGCGCGTTCATCAGCTTAACGAAAGCTACGAAACCCTGAAGAAACGCGAGGTCGAGCTGACCGAGTGGCGCTGGGTACTACGCGAGGCCGGGGGCTTCTTTGACAGAGCGCATGGCAACGTCGAGGAGATCAGAGCATCGACTGAGGACGACGATGCTCCTCTTCTGCAGGACGTCGAGCAGCACAACCAGGCCCCCGATGTCGAGCGCTCTTTCTCGGGCATGAACATCGGTTTTGTTGCCGGTGTCATTTCCCGTGATCGCATCGCCGCGTTTGAGCGTATCCTGTGGCGAACACTCCGTGGTAATCTCTACATGAACCAGTCAGAGATCCCGGAGCCCCTTATCGATCCTACCACGAACGAGGCCGTCAACAAGAATGTCTTCGTCATCTTCGCCCACGGCAAAGAGATCCTGGCCAAGATTCGAAAGATCTCCGAGTCGATGGGAGCCGAAATTTACAACGTTGATGAGAACAGCGATTTGCGCCGTGATCAGATCCACGAGGTCAACGCGCGCCTGAACGATGTACAGAACGTGCTGAAGAACACTCAGCAGACTCTGGAGGCTGAGCTGACCCAGATCGCACAGTCTCTGTCTGCCTGGATGATTCTCGTGACCAAGGAAAAGGCTGCGTACCAGACGCTCAACCTGTTCTCCTTTGACCGCCAGCGTCGTACATTGATTGCCGAAGGATGGTGCCCCAGCAACGATCTACCTCTGATCCGCTCCACCCTTCAGGACGTCACCAATCGTGCTGGTCTCTCTGTCCCATCTATTATCAACGAGATCCGAACGAACAAGACGCCTCCGACGTACCTTAAGACAAACAAGTTTACTGAGGCCTTCCAGACCATCATCAATGCCTACGGCACGGCTTCGTACCAAGAGGTCAACCCTGCCCTGCCAGCTATTGTTACATTCCCTTTCCTTTTCGCCGTCATGTTCGGTGACTTTGGACATGCTGTCATCATGCTGTGTGCATCCCTGGCCATGATCTACTGGGAGCGCCCTCTCAAGAAGGTCACCTTCGAACTCTTTGCCATGATCTACTATGGCCGATACATCGCCCTTGTCATGGCGATCTTCTCGCTCTACACCGGTCTTATCTATAACGATGTCTTCTCCCAGAGCTTCACCTTCTTCGACAGCGCCTGGAAGTGGAAGGTGCCAGAAGGTTGGGAGCAAGGCAAGGTCTTGACCGCCGAGCTCAAGGGCGATGGCCGTTACCCCTTCGGCCTCGACTGGAGATGGCACGGGGCTGAGAACGACCTTCTCTTCAGCAACAGTTACAAGATGAAAATGAGTATCATTCTTGGGTGGGCGCATATGACCTACTCTCTCGTTCTGTCGCTCTTCAACGCACGCCACTTCAAGAAGCCCATCGACATTTGGGGCAACTTTGTCCCTGGTATGATCTTCTTCCAGTCCATCTTCGGCTACCTTGTCGGATGCATTATCTACAAGTGGTCCGTTGACTGGTATGCTGCTGGCCAGCAGCCTCCGGGTCTGCTGAACATGCTCATTTACATGTTCTTGAACCCGGGATACATTGACATTCCGCTTTACAAGGAGTCTGTGCAGGCTGGCGTCCAGAAGTTCTTGCTTGGATTGGCATTCCTCCAGGTTCCCATTCTTCTCTTCCTGAAACCATTCTATCTCCGCTATGAGCACAATCGTGCGCGCGCCAAGGGCTATCGCGGCATCGGCGAACCATCGAGAGTGTCGGCTCTGGATGACGAGGATGGTGACGGTCATATCACTGGAAACGGCCGCCCGAGCATGGATAGCGAAGATGGCGAGGGTGTTGCTATGATCGCCCAGGACCACGATGACGACGAGGAAGGCCACGGAGAGTTCGAATTCAGTGAGGTTATGATTCACCAAGTTATCCACACTATCGGTATGTTCTTCCCCATTTTCTCGGTGCTCCAGAAAGATCCGCAACTAACATTTGACAACAGAATTCTGCCTGAACTGCGTTTCGCACACGGCTTCCTATCTTCGTCTTTGGGCTCTTTCCCTAGCCCATCAACAGCTCAGTAGCGTGCTCTGGACCATGACCCTCGGCCCGACTCTTTCCATGACGGGTGTCATTGGTGTCATCGCCATTGTTATCGGCTTCGGCGGCTGGTTCTTCCTTACCTGCGCCATTCTTATTGCCATGGAAGGCTGCTCGGCCATGTTGCACTCGCTTCGACTACAATGGGTCGAGGCCCAGTCCAAATATGCCGAATTTGCCGGCCACATGTTCACTCCATTCTCATTCGGTGCGCTTCTGGAGGAGGACGAAGGACTGACCGAGTTCAAGGGTTAGGTTGCGTTTTGTTGTATCGAGTTATTGTGTTTTGTTAGCCGAGCCAATATGGGCTCATTGTACTGCTGTAGTATTAGATAGATGTACGAACTGTTTATAGTATTGTATCACTGGTTGTTCAATCGAATCATCAACGTTCCATCGCTGTCTTGTCCCTTGGTCTCTGTGTCCCAAGAATCCGCTTCCTGATATTGATGGGTCTTTAATGCCCAAAACCAGCCATGTTATGCTTGACACTGGATATCAATCATTTAGACGGATTAACTGGCTTGTCGATTATTACGAAAAGTACCTAAGTACCTAGGTATCATTATATGGAAAGCAGTGCATTCAGCCATCCAAGGGAATAATAGCTCATCGTATGTGAGTCGGGCAAGCAGTAGTAACATGCCCAAGATCATTAAACACCGAATTACACCACAGATGCGCAACGCATAAGACGGTCCAGATCGTCGTCGCGGGGGGCGATATTTACAGCCCACTGCTGCAGGGCGAGGGGGTCGTGTGACACGGCAGTTTAAGTGACGGACCACGGACAGAAAACATGAGCATGAGAACCAAGTATGGCGGCTCACATGATAAAAGGGTATATGGTCTTGAAAGACGGTCTTAGGACTGTGTTTTCATCTTATGTTGGGGGCAGTTTCTCCAATAGGAGAAGTTGCCGGTTGCTCACTGGGACAATACCCCAAACGGGCTGGACACAGGTTCGGCTACGGCAGATCATATCACGAGGTCTGCGGCTCAAGAGAGATGCAGTGGAAGCCCGCCCAGGCGGCAGAAGCATGTACGCAGGAGGTCGGACCAGACCAGCGACTGGCGGGAGTGGGCGGACTTGAGGGCTGCCACTAGTCAGGAGGTAGGGTGACACAGCAGCAGGTGGCTTGCTTCTTGGGCGTTTAAGTCGTGTTGCCTTGGTCTAAGACAGACTAATAGAACAACCCGATCAACCGGTACATATGCATGGTCTTCCTTTACCTCTCGAGGACCAACATCCCCAATACGATACCACCCAGGCGTCTAGAAGTCAGGGGACTCTCATTGTATGCACTCACCTACATGAATGCTTCTCTGCTGCTACCCACCTGATCCTGGCTTGGCAGAAACGAGGAAAGATATCTATGCATGCAGAATGCACTTCCAGACATCGTATTATCCCTCAAAAAATATATGATCCTGTTCGGCGGCGTCATAGGATTGGAGCTTTCTGCCGTTTCTCGGGGTAGGTTCACACCTACGGCCAAATATGAGAACTAGGAAGTATCCCATTGGCTGTAAAAGTGAGAAAAAGCCAACAGTGCCTGTTAAAACATCGGCATCATATGTACTCAACCCTATCCTGTTTAGTCCTCTCGTGCTCTCTGGAAGTCACCCCGTTCCCGCCGTTGACCGATTTGTCACGCTTCTGCATATGTTTGGAGGCCGACAGTGAGGTATGTGCACCGGAATGCCACCCTAAAGACGGCAGCCATAGCACAAGCATGCAAATTTGGATAAGGGAAGCCATTCGCTGGATCCAGAGGCAATTCGGTGGCTAGGTAATATGGGCGTACAATCAAGATACCCCTTAACGGTCTTACCAAAGTATCCACTCGGAACTGAGCCTGGCTTTAGGCCGTGCTACCATCAAGGCATGAGCTGGCGTGGCTTTCCAGAGGGATCTGTCCAGCTTTCTCAACTCCAGAAGGCATCGAGGTGGCCGGCACTCTTGAGATTGATATGCGGTGTCGCGTTTATGTAGGCAAAGAGCCCACCTGCTTCTCTCTATCAGTGAGAACTGTGACGTGTCGACTGACGCTCGTGCGATTTGGACTTCGTTTGCCTAGGCGGCACGGGCAGCAACGTAGCATAAATCCAACTCATATGATGTCGGATTACGGTGGGCATGGTGCGAGAATAGTTATGCGAGCGGCCGGTATGTGGGGGAGGAATACCCCTGCTGAATGTCCGCCGTCGCGCCCTAGGATGAGTCGCCAATCATAAGGCGCCCTAGGATGAGTCGCCAATCATAAGGCGCCCGGGATATCCAGACTGGGATGAGCCACTCACTTTGTTTCGAACCGATGAAATACGCAAACAAGCCACATCGCTGCGGTTACCATGATCAACCTTTTGCCGAGACTCAAGTATTGCAGTTGTCAGCAAGCTGCACAGTCGTCGACCAATACGAATGATGGGACTAACATTCGGAGAGTGAGATACGTTGACCGGTGTCCAGGGTTATGCGACAGCTGTGGGTGAGTGAGGTCGATAACAGAGAGCCCCATCGCAACAGTGATAGCAGAATTAGAGCGTCAAGTTTCCGTGTAATGAGACCGAGTCATCGTCTCACAAGGCCATGTTTTCAATAGACGTCAAATACGAAACTTCCTTGGACACCGTTGAAGTAAGGGGTCTTAACAGGTTATCTTGGGATAGTAGCCGAACGAGCTCTGAATACGCCGCCCAGGCTAAACAGAATGTCGCCATCCATCTTCTGAGTAGACACATGAAAGACAGTAGTAGGCTCAAGGCTTCTATGCCCATAAGGAGGTCTCGTAACTTACAACGTGTAGAGATAGCCACCTACCAGGAAGCAAGCACCCCGCTGCCCCCTCTCAACGACAGAGGCGTTTGGTCTAGGAGGGTGGGGCGGAGGGAGCGGGCAGGATTTGAAGCGACATCCTTTTCTTTGAGCGGTCCATCCTCCAGTCGTAGAGTTGGAGGGTCATCATCGCTGCATGGGTCCAAGGGAGGGTACCGCCTTGGGCGACTTGCATATCGTGAGCTTATTGGAGATCCATGCCACTGGTACCGGGTATCGCGAAACATATTGCTTGCCCAAAACGGTGTTTGGAGTGGTACTTAATTCTTGCCGAGCTCCGAAGTAGGCGAGTCCGGTAAGAGCCAGCCCGAAATTCCATATCAGCATCTCATTTGATAGTCGTGCTCGATAGTTTCATGGGCAAGAAAGACCTCGGTTCAGCGGGTATGTATGTAAATGGTGAATGGGATAAGCTCGGAAGACTGGTGATGGCAAGAGACACAAGCATAGGTAGATACAGTGATCGGCAGCAAGGGGAGGGGAGGGGAGAGGGAGGGCGGTTAGTTGCGAAATCATGAATTGGCACGACAGTTGCAAGTGTGTGTGTGGGAAAGAAGGTGCAGATGCGTCCAGGGTCCTTTGTAACTGCCGCCCCTTGTCTGTCGGGGAATTTGACGGTGCTAAGCGGCTTTGGGAGCTTTGGGGGGCTTCTGGGGGGGTTTTCTGGGGCTCAGAACAACGACGGCCCCCTGCGCAGGGCAGGGGCCTACTTTACTTCCTGTTTGTATGTACGTAATGTACCAACATCCCTCTTGCCTCTCTGACAGAGAACGACTATCGTTATTAGCCTCCTGTCACAGGAATACGCTGCTCGAGAATGCAGGCAGGAGTCCCCAATAGGAACACGGCCGTCATTTGGGGCAGCCATGGATCGCTTCGGTTCGTATCCAAGGCCTGCCGTGATACCCCAGTTGGACAAGTACGTCAAGTAAGGTTGTAACTTACATGATGAGCCCCAGCAAGAACCCCAGGCCACCTTACGCGCATATCGTGGTATTGCGATAACAATCGCAACGGCTCTTGCGTTCTCATCCCCCAGACCCCATTGGGCCATCCTGTCATGATCGACGACAGCATCGTCTGACCTTTTCTCTGGTGGTCGCAACCGAGGGACTGATTGCAGAGCCCCCTGCTTGGTTGACTAAAACGTCGCCGTCGCGATCCTTGATCAAGCGGCACGAGTGCTGTTTGCCGACCCTGGCTACGGGTCTAGATTGCGATGCACGCACACACTTGAAAGGCGTGATATCGGAATCATGTATCCCCACCGGGTCTCGCTCAGGGATGCCCTGACTCTTTCGACTATGGACTCGGAAGCTATATAAGATGGTGCCATACCCTGCCGCCGCCGACCCCCCGAGTAGATCATTGACTACACACCCCCACCTCTTTTCTGGATTTCAGCGGGATCCTATATCTACTCTAGTTCCGTCACACGGGGCTAAGCAGTTCTTCAAGTTTGAACATCTTCGCCATTGCTACTGCCAGCGGATAAGACTTTTGGGCACACCTGTCTGTGCCTCTTCCTCTTGCTGCTATTCTCACAGCAGTACAGCCGGTGCTCTTTACCAACCTCGTCTGCTTACGCTTGCCGCCTCCCAGACCACCATCATGAGTAAGCCAGGAGGAGGAGGACTATACAAGTATCAATGCAGGTACTTCTATACAGACAATTGCCCAGAATGGGTTTACGTGAACGGCAGCACATGTGCCACATGTCTTGTAAGACTTCTTGCATGGCTACCTTGATCCCTATCCCATCTTGCTCATCGAATCTGGCAGGCAAAAGGACGAGACACGGAAGACGCCACGCGAGCAGTTTCGCGGCAACTCTCGAAAGACATCTCCGTGCCACGGGCTGAGCATGGAATGATCTACTACACCCTGATGGAAGTCGCTATGGGAGGCGCGAACGGCAATGAATGGACCGTACGATACAAGGGCGACCCCAACCAGCAACCTGGACCAGCAGCCCAAGTCACCACCACGAGTGCCGTTCCAAACGCCGCTGTGATAAGCAGGGCAAACTGAGGTTGACCCAGAGGCAGTTGGGCGGGTGGCTGGATTAATGAGTGGTCAACATGGCATACTTGTCGTTGTTTGTGATGTGTCACTGTTTTTCTTTTTACCCCCATGTTGCTGCAAGGCGTTCGGGTTAAGATTGTGCAAACGGCCAGTCACGTTGTGATTGGAAGGATCAATAATAGGGAGACAGAGTGTCGGAACGCACGCAACTTTGGAGGCTCTGAGCTTGTCGTTCGTTTGCTGGCCAGAATTGGCTATTAATTACTGCCACTACTTCCCAGTCTAGCAGGGATACCAAAATACTACATCCTAGTGTCCACCACACCAACCCACCGAAGCAAGGACAGGGGTGAAGCATAAAATCTGGGACATCACATCACCAGAAGTACCAGCGGGAACAATGTGTAGATGATGTACGTCTGTGGAGGATGGAACCAAGCGAACGGTGATCATGCGCACATGATGATAGATACCATGCTCCTGCGATGCCATTGCCGCAGACACAGGCGCGATTCAACATCGCCGACTGCCTGCTACTGTGTCACCAGTACAACGTCGTCAGCATTGTCTTTTGCCCCGAACAAGGAAGGCCCGGCGGCTGTCGACCCGTCTCTAGTCAGGTCAGAGTGGATTCCCATATTCTGACAGCTGCAGTCCAGAACCAAAAACCCCCACCACATGGCGGACTGCCTGATTCGTCCATGCTTTTGGGGGCCAAAACGACGTGTCGTCTGCACTTGGGGATTATTCGGCCGGTAAGAGAGAGTGTGTGGAATATGTATGATGGATTTGTGGCCCGATGCGGGAGGCATATTTGCCGCTGGTAGAAGAAGAAAAAATCATGATTCTCACAACGGACAAACGCCACATATGCAATGCGGTTCCCAGGCCACGTCCAGAACGCGTCGAAATCCGTTCGTCGCTAGGGACAACTATCTGATGGCTTATACGGCAGACGCTTCAACCCCACCGGAGGATCTCGAGACGAAACCAGATCATCGACAGCTATAGAGCCTTGCTGCAGGCCATGACCGAAGAGAAGAAATATGCCCACTATACAATTACTGTGAATGAACTACCAAACAAGAGATCAGTACATCCAAGATGAGACCAGACCTCGCAGTCCTGGAGACCGGAGCCCCATTTGACAGTGGCCGGTAACCGAAACCGACGAGAGGGAATCACGGAATCCCTCATTCTGGGCCCAGCTAATAACTTGACCGTCCTATAGTGTTTCCCGCCTGCAGCTTAAAACCCCGCAAGCCGTTTGCCAGATGGTGGCAGGGGGATAGCAATACCCGACCCTTCATCAGCCCCCTTCTTCGGAGGCCAAAATCGCTCGAGATCTAGCCGCTCCTCCCGAGAGTACCTGGTCTCCGCTAAAGCTCCAAGTGCTACTCAAGAGTTGTTTAAGCCTGTCGTGTTTCAACAGATATGGAGCCGAATGTGGAGTTCTACATGCCCGAACGCTCTAAAACCATATCGCTCAACGAAAATATCGGAAACTACCTACCACCATGTTCTCTAATCCATCGGTTCGACTACACCCCACTGCTTACGACTTACATACTTGCACCCATAGTGCTGCAGCCAGAAAAAGAAAGAAAAGACTGGACCTAGCGTTGATGATCGTGGCATCTGCCCCCGGCGGCCACGGCGGTAGAACTTGTGACAAGCAGCCGGTCTACCAAGTCACGTTTCGGTTTTGTTAAGACACAACTAGCAGCAAAGGTAGGACGCTGCTAACGCATACCGAGGCGGCATCAATCCTCCTTACCAACGGGGCGCCGTGGTGTCAAATACCTATGACAATGCGGGGTGGACGTCACTTTACATCGTTATAGCCCCTGGCTTTGAGACACTTGTATCATGGACGGCGCTGATGCTTTCGAGAAGGCTGCTAAGGATGCCCCCCGGTTGAATTCTTCTACCCATCTAGATAGATAAACATCCTTAGGGCTCACAAGATAACCACTAGTACTCAGGCAAATTGTTATCATCCGACAAATCACGGATAACAGTTAACGGTTACTAGATTCTTCTTCTAATACTCATAGTGTTCGTCGGATCGAGCTAGAGTACGTTTTCTTCCAACATCCCAAAATTGTGGTCACTTGAGTTCGTGTGATGTTGAGGCATCAACACTGCTGTTTCCTCTCGGGTACTATACAGTACCGAGTCGCTCTAACCCTCAGGGACCTGGTGCGACAAACACCCCTCAACACTATGAAGGTTCTGCATGACCGCAAACTTCTCAAATAACATACCCTGCGAAGGAAATTACAAAAGGATTGATACTATAAACAACTGTCTCGCAGCAAGCGTCAGTATGAAAAAGGATTCTGAGCACATCATCCAGGTTGAAGTAGATGGAAAAACCACCACTGTCGAGAGAAAGAAGATTTATATGGACACCTTGTATATACTCTAGATATGCAACGTGATGGCCTATTCGGGCCTAAAGCTGTGACTATAACACAAGTCGAGTCGCCCATACTGCTCCTGTCTCTCCCTCTATAGCACATAGACTGAGCTAATGACATGATTCTCCTTAGCCTGCTGTTGGGTCTCTCCTAAGGATAGATCGTGGTAGGCCTGCTTCCTCCTGGCGACTTGGCATCCTCACGCTTCACTCCAACATCCAACGCTTTATCCCGCTCCCTGTCTAACAACTCTTCCAGCTCCACCCCAAACTCATGTGTGCTTTTCCGCAAGACCGGTTCGGCCTTGGACCGGCCGCTCCGGCCGTTCCACGTCCCGTACTTCACCTGGGCCGGGTTTCTGTGCTCGATATTGGACTTGGATCTCCTCACGTTAACCGAGCTATCACTCTTGGAAGACCCTTCATCGTCGTCAAGCATATGCTTAGGGACACAATCCTCATACGACAAGTGCGATTTGGGTGTCTCGTAATGGGTGGTCACCTCCGAGACTACGCGAGGTGCAGTGCGATGCATTCCCGTTGGTGTGGCCAGTTTTGGCAATGACAGTGTCATAGGATGCTCGTTCGCTTCGGGAGTTCCAGCTCGACCACCATGTTGAAACCTGTGGACGTCGTCCGCGAGACGCTGGCCTAGCGGTATCCGTGGACTGCGATTCGGGCTTGGGCGCGGAGTCGGTTGGTTCTCAGAGGGACGTTTGATATGGTTAATCTGCCGCTCCAGCGCTTCGAGTTCTTTGTACCCGCCAGCCATTGGCAGCAGCTCGAGTTCGGGGTACTCCAGATACCCGCCCGGTTCACCGCGCCGAGCCGACTCCGCGGCAAAATTTGGCGTGGCGCTGAGGTTACCATCATTGTTGGGCATAATCCGCGCTATGCTTCTCTGGATCGCTTTGCCGAACTTGCCCGATAGTGATCCAGTTCGATCCTTCGGCCCGGCCGATGCCACTCGATCCTGGTCCTTGTCCGTTGACCATCTGGCCTCGCCTGTAGAGCTCTATACCACAGCGAAGTCTTTGGGTCGGATGCTATCGTGCTGCTGCGCCGGACCGTTTCGTGCTGCACGTGTATGCGAGGGCCATCTTGCCCAGGACTTGGGGGGAGGCTTTGATTGTCTCAAGGGCAGGTATACCTCAGAAGCGGAACTCATTCCTTTAGCTTCCACTTTGGGATACAGCGGTCTATCCACCGGAGTAGATTGAAGTCTCTCCTCCGTAGACAAGTCTGTATGGGAAGAAGCGTGGAACTTTTCCCGGTCGCGGCGGAGCACTTCGCGTCTGTCAGCCTCAAGCCTTACTGCTCGCTGCCAGATATTTGTAGCACTTTCGGGTATCCCATATTCCCGTTGACCTGACGCTTGTTTGATGGGGTTACGGGGAACCAGTGAGGCGTTTGGTCCAGCGGCGGCAGCTTGGCTGGCGTCAAGGGCGGCCGCCACACAGTTCCGGTGGTGGCTGTCTTGGTGCGGGGGAACTGTCTTTTCACGTTTCTTCCTGAGCGACTTGGGCATCTTTGGAATATGGAGCTTCGAAAGAATCGCTGGTTTTGACTTTGGGGGGTGTCAAATTCCTCCCGGAATTTGCTGACAGTGTGGCTGCCCTGATAACGACCAGCATCTGCCCCGGCGAAGCGCTTGGCCACCGATAATAACTCGACTTCCCTCTGCCTGAAGCTTTCCGTCTCGGATTGTATGGAGGACATAGTTTCGTCTGTGGGACGGCGAAGAGATGTAGTGTTCAACGCCGCCACAGGATGCAGCCTAGAGGCCTCGTCCAAAGCTGTCTTGTATGAGCTGGTGTCGGATCCTTCATTGCTAGTGGTCCGGCCAGAGCTTTGAGGCACTGCGAAAGAGGGTAAGTATACATTATGATAGAATTCACGGGAGAAACAGGCTTACTATCGGGCGTGGGGTGAGTTATGTAAATTCCTCGGTACATCACACTGTTTGGAGTCATCATGACAGGCAGCGGAGGTGGTGACCTGGGGTTGCTCGACTGTGTTGTATAGTGGCTGGAAATCGACCTCCGCTGTTGTAGGTATATGCCGAGATCCTCCTCAGAGCTGTTCTCAGTAGTCTCTTGAATTTGCCGTCTGTCTTGAGCAACTAGATGAGAAATTGGCTCTCGACGGCCAACAGACAGCCAAAGGGTGTCCACGTTATCCGGTGCCGGTAACGACGTATCGAGAGCTTGATCCTGCTGAGTAGGGGACGAGGGGTCAACTGGTTTGGTCTCATCGCCAGACTCCGTCATGCCAGCGCTCGGATCCGAAGTAGAACAACGGGGTAGCTCCAGTCCCTGTATCTGGAGCCACATATCGAGAGGCGAATGCCGGCCTATGGTGCTTTGAGTTGAGCCACGCTTTCCCATGTCAAATGTAGTAGCGGCTGTTTCAGTTGCAGGCGAAGTCAAATTGCTTCCAGCACTCGATTTCCGCTCGCTCGTCTCAAGTTCCAGCGCCTTCTCTGCATCGGCATCAGAACCGCTAGATGAAGTCTTTACATGGTCCCGGGGTTTCGGGGTGACGGCAGATGGCGATTCGCTGTCTACTTCCTTGATAGGATCCTCAGTGGGAAGATTTGATGTCGATTCCATTGACTGTTTTAAGGATCCAACGAGATTGCTGGCGCTGTATGACAGACGCCACGAAGCAATGGAGTTGGAACTGTAGACACTTGGGAGATATACGGGCTGCAGTCGAGGCGATGATGGCATCTCTGGCAAAGACCTATACTCTCGTAGCGATTTGTCCTCGTGCGAAGAATGGCGTTTATGTGAGCCTACGTCAGAGAAGCTCCGTTGCCGTATCGCCCGTGCAATCACTTCGTCAATAGTCAGTGGGTGCTTATGAGCATCGTGAAGCGAAGTATTGTCCGACTTGGCTCCTTCGGGGCCAGTAACGCCGAACTCGATACTATCGCGAGGGCCACCTCCCGGGAACTCTCCACTATGTTGTCCAGATGAATTTCGACAGTCACGTGGAACGGTCTTCTTCTCGGCCTCTTGCTCGTCCTTGAGCTCTTCCTCGATTCTCTTCTGTCTCAGACGCTTCAGCTCAGCGCGTCGGGCAAGCTCGCCTTCGCTGCATGGGGTATGTCTCGAGCCGCTGTTGCGTTCCGAGAGCTGGGAGAGCCGTCTGATGAATCTTGCCTTCAGGACTTCCAGGGTGCTCGTACTGGAGTTCTTGGCGCTCCCTAGTCCGGCCCCGTCGTGGCCATCGTCAGATTCCTCAACCTCGAGGCTGCTCAGGTCCACGGTAGACTGTTTCATGGGAGTCCGGATCCGCGAAGGTGCTTCTGAGTGGTTGGCGGTGGCGGCGGCTCTGACTCCGGTCGGGATGCCCGAATAGGGGACGGCGGAGGGTTTGGCCTGGGCCGGTCGGGCTGGCAGTTCCGGCTCCGGCGTCGAAGCTCGCGGGCTCGAGGGAGGGACTTTGCGACTACGGCAGCAACAGAGCAGAGACATAGTCCTACCCTGCTCGGCCCAAAGCAAAACGATGTAAGTCGAGGGGATAAGCTTTACAAGCTAGTCATGGATCTCCAAGAAGACTCGACACACTTGGGATGAAGCGAAGCTCAATGGGTTGCGGCAATGCATAGACTTTCCAGTCAATGGCTGGATATATTGATCGTCGTGTAGCCATTTCCAAATGATCTGTTGCACCTACGCATTGCTTACCTTCTCAGGGAAGGCGTGAGGAAAGTCCAAATCACCCGCAGTTTCCTTAGCACGTCCATACCAAGGCTGGGACTCACATTCGCCAGTGGCAGTCCAAGAGGTGATGCCATCGCGCCTCTAGATAACCTTATCCATTCGGTTACCCTAACGTTAGTGTTCTGTCACATAAGCAGGTGACTACTTGAACTTTTCCACTTTGATGTGCATCAAGCTGCCCAGGTGTCGAATCACATTGGCTTCCTTCCTTCCGGGAACCTGAGGCTCACATAACCTCCCTTTAGCGACGAAGTTCGTGAGGGATCTCTTTGCATTCTACGCGATGGAAGTATACTGCGTACATATCACCACGTGGTCAATCCGATACAACAAAATTGCTTGATTGGGTCAATGAAGCTCAACATCGAATAACAGAGCTACACGATGAGGTTTCGGATGGGTCGGGCTAGTATGCATCTAGCCAATGAACGAGTGCGATATGGCACGAGGCAAGGAGGGTTACGCCTCTCAACCCCTTCCTTCATGTACATGAGGTAGTACGTGCTTTTTTTCTCTCTCTCTCTCTCTCAACCGTATTCGTTTCGTAGATTCAACCAATTGCGCACAATGCAAGCTTCCAAAACAAAACGGACAGTGTATATGTATAGTCGAAGTCTCTTCCGGGCTTGTAGGGGGCTAGCAATTGGACCTTACGCAAGTGATCGTCGTTCTTGGTGGAGGATGGCATCATCACGCAACTGCAATAGTGTCCGAAAACTCGGCGTCACTAGATGGCTGGGAAGCTGACATTGTAGATGGGTACACCTGCTCAACCTGCTGGATTCGCCATCCCTTTGGTCCTAGGCAACCTGCAGGCTCCAGCCATCCAACAAAGAGTTCCGGACACCGGGATCATCCGGTGGTAGGGCGGTGTATGGGTATTCCCCAAGTATCTCTGAAGTCCACCGACTCCGATGCCGCAGAAAACGACAGGAGCTAGTCTAAGTAACGTCAGACGGCGTGCTTTTTCTTTATCGGCGACTTTCTATTGGAAAGAAAATCCAGTGTCGCTGTCGGTGTTTTTCTTTTGACGGATGACGGTATGCCTGATAGCATGGCGAAAGCAATTGGCAATGTTTTGACTCAATATTAGATTAGAAAAACAACTGGAGGGATTCACGAGGTTGACGAGGGTTTCACGAGATTGAATGTAATACGCCAATTGCAAATGCACCGATCTCGTACAAGAGACTCAGGGTCCAGATCAGTGCGTGTCCAGGCCTTTGGGTGGCCAAAGTTCCTGTGCTAGGGGCCTGCTAACGAGCACAGTACATCTGGAGGAGGGGCACAAGAGTGAGGGGCCAAGGGCGCTAGTGGAAAACTACCCCGCCTGTAGAGCTGGTTGCTGAGTGCTCACCCCTACATAAGCTTCAAGCCCGACGACCCTTTCCCACGACTTTTTTCATCTTCTTCTCTGTCCAAACCATAACACCACGAATCTCTCCCACAGAAGAAGAGAATAACTATCATCAAGATGGTTCAATCAAGCGTCCTCGGTTTCCCAAGACAAGGCGACAATAGGCAGTGCAAGTATTCCCTACCCGTTCCTGTTGGCTTCATGTTGCTTCTATCACGATCCTTATTGTTGTCTCGATATCCTGGAGTTCAGATCGTTCATCACACGGCAAACGACTGGACTCAACGGCACAGACTGGGGACCAACGCGGTTATTACTGCTGTAACCCCACGTTTACTCTTTCAGGACGAACATGCTTAATATTTTGAACCAATGCTAACTTCTTGAAAAGTGAAGAAGGCCACGGAGGCATACTGGGCTGGCAAGATCTCCCAGGATGAGCTCCTCACCGAGGCCAAGAGGCTCCGACTGGACCACTGGAACATCCAGAAGGATGCTAAGGTCGACATCATCCCCAGCAACGACTTCTGCCCTGTACGACCATGTCCTGGCTCAGATCCAAGACTTTGGTGTAAGTCTGACATCTCACACCCCACCACCCCACAACATTATGCTAACGTGGAGGTCAATAGGCTGTCCCTGAGCGATACACCACCTCCAACCTCAACCCCGTCGATGAGTACTTTGCTATGGGCCGTGGCCACCAGAAGGATGGCGTCGATGTCCCCAGTTTGGAGATGGTGAAGTGGTTCGATTCGAACTACCACTACGTCAAGCCCACACTTCAGGACAACCAGACCTTCAAGCTGGTCTCCAACCCCAAGGCGGTTGTTGAGTTCAAGGAGGCCAAGGAGGCCGGTATCATCACTCGACCTGTCCTGGTCGGCCCCGTCACATTCCTCCACTTGGCCAAGGCCGACCGTGGCCAGAGCGTCGACCCCATTGACCTTCTGGAGAAGCTTCTGCCAGTCTACGAGGAGCTCCTTACCAAGCTGAAGGAAGCTGGTGCCGAGTCTGTCCAGATCGATGAGGCTTCCTCGTCTTCGACCTTCCCTCCAAGGTGAAGGCCGCTTTCAAGCCCACATATGAGAAGTTTGCCAGCCTGGGTGACAAGATCCCCAACCTTGTCTTCACCACCTACTTTGGTGATATCGTCCACAATCTTGAGGCCGTCCCCAAGGACATCTATGCTGTCCACATCGACCTTGTTCGCAACCCCGAGCAACTCGAGACCGTCATTGGTGCTCTTGGTCCCAAGACTATCCTCTCCGCAGGTGTTGTCGATGGCCGAAACATCTGGAAGACCAACTACAAGCGCGCTATCGAGACCGTCGAGACCGCTATTCAGAAGCTTGGCAAGGAGCGTGTCATCGTTGCCACCTCTAGCTCTCTCCTCCACACCCTCACACACTGGCTAGCGAGCAGAAGCTGGACCCTGAGATCGCCGACTGGTTCGCTTTCGCTTGCGAGAAGGTCCATGAGGTCGCCACCATTGCCGAGGCTGTCACCAAGGGCCCCCAAGGAGGTCCAAGACAAGCTTGAGGCCAACGCCAAGTCCATGCAGGCTCGTGCCACATCTAAGCGAACCAACAACCCTCAGGTTAAGGATCGCCAGTCTAAGATCGCTGAGGCTGACTATAACCGCAAGTCGGAGTTCTCTGCCAGAATTGCCCAGCAGCAGAAGAAGCTTAACCTTCCTCTGTTCCCTACCACCACCATCGGCTCTTTCCCTCAGACCAAGGAGATCCGTCTTCAGCGCAACAAGTTCACCAAGGGTGAGATCACTGAAGCTCAATACGACAAGTTCATTGAGCAGGAGATCGACATGAACGTCAAGATCCAGGATGAGCTTGACCTGGATGTCTACGTCCACGGTGAGCCCGAGCGTAACGACATGGTTCAGTACTTCGGCGAGCGTCTCGACGGTTACACCTTCACCACCCATGCCTGGGTGCAGAGCTACGGCTCTCGCTGTGTGCGGCCCCCGATCATCGTCGGTGACATTTCCCGCCCCGCCCCTATGACCGTCAAGGGAGTCTAAGTACGCCGTCTCTGTCTCCAAGAAGCCCATGAAGGGCATGTTGACTGGACCCGTCACTTGCTTGCGATGGTCTTTCCCTCGTGATGATGTCCACCAGTCTGTTCAGGCTGAGCAGCTGGCTCTGGCCCTTCGCGATGAGGTCGTCGACCTCGAGAAGGCTGGCGTTGATGTCATCCAGGTCGACGAACCTGCTCTTCGTGAGGGTCTCCCTCTCCCGCGCCGGCAAGGAGCGTGAGGCTTACCTTGACTGGGCTGTCAAGGCCTTCCGCCTCTCTACCGTCGGTGTCGAGGACTCGACTCAGATCCACTCCCACTTCTGTTACTCTGAGTTCCAGGACTTTTTCCACGCCATCGCTGCGCTTGACGCTGATGTCCTGTCCATTGAGAACAGCAAATCTGACGCTAAGCTGCTCGGCGTCTTCGTCGACTCCGCTTACCCCCGTCACATCGGACCGGGTGTCTACGATATCCACTCTCCTCGTATTCCCAGCGAGCAGGAGATCAAGGACCGCATCGAGGAGATGCTGCAGTACCTCAAGCCTGAGCAGCTGTGGATCGACCCTGACTGTGGTCTCAAGACCCGTCAATGGAAGGAGACCAAGGAGGCCTTGGTCAACATGGTCAACGCGGCCAAGTTCTTCCGCGCCAAGTACGCCAAATAAATGTATACATCACGCAAGTGATGAGGGGAGCCAGGTAGGCTTCCTACCTGGCGCGCAATCGAGCGGTTGATTTTCTTTTGCCATTTCTGTGGAACATGCATCGGCGCCTGCGGGCCCCGGGCATCTGTTTCGATCTCAACATCGGCGTTATTCGGATTGGTTTCTACAGTGGAATCATTACCACCAAAAAGTTCTACAGGATCACGGCAAAGGGTTACGGGGAGCATTCAACAATGTGAGCATCTAAAGGAAAGGAAAGATACCAGGAGGTCCCTCAACGGGTACCCAGGAAAGCATGGCGTTTAGTGAGATTGATTCTTCTTTTGAGAAAGAAGCGACATGATTGTCGTCAATGTAGATTACGTAGCTGCCCCCTTCAACCGGGCAACGAGAAATAATATCCAGTGGATGGACACGCCTTTCAAGCCAACTTGTTGTGATATGTATGCATGCCCTGTGTCGGTGACCTGTCGTTCGCCTAAAGTCGCATAACCCAATCTCCGGACGGTTCATGATGTTAGTAGATCGATCTGTGGATTCTGATCATGGTGTTTGGCATATTCTCAAGACCCCATTCCGTGGTTTGCATTGAAAATAGAAGATTGGGCATGTAGCTTGCTTCATTTTAGATACTTCAAACTTAAAGTAAGTGGCGCTGGCACAATTTTACGATCATGATATGGTAAGCCTCCAGGATGCCACCTTTACCATAGTACATGTGCTGCATAGCAAGATCATGGATGACATCGACCCTGAATTGAACCGGCGGCGGCTGAGCCAAAAAGTGTCTTTGATGAGGTTGCGAGGTTGCTTACTCTGGAGACGATGCCGCCTCAATCAGTCTGCGACAGATTTAGACATGGGGGCCCTGGCTGGTCGATGGAGGAGAAATTGATAGACTTGGAGGGCAGGCCGGCCGAGCTACTGGCGGACAGCCGAGAGCGCCGGGAGGGTTAGCGGCCAGATGAAACTCACGAGGGCCCCTTTTCGACTTGGACTGGGGTTTTGGGCGACGGAGAAACCCCCCAGGTTGCCAGGCTGGCAGGCTGGCAGCCGGTTTTTGTTGCCCAGCTTGCCAGGTCCGTCCATCCACCCATGAGCTTGGAGGGGGTTTCAATGGATGGTCTGGAACGAGCAGCAGTTTGCATGATTTCGGATCGGACGACAGATTGGAAAAAGTGGCAGCAAGGCTCCAGCATGGACCAGACTCTTGCCTTGGGGCTGGCAGAACCGTTGCAGGCTTGCAGCACAGAGCAAGTTTTTTGGGATGGCAGCAAGTCAAGCGTCGGGCGATCCGACCAGAAGAGCCGACCGACGAACCCAGCAGACGGGTAGGCAAAATCTGACAGATTGTTTTAGCGGGCGCCAAGCTGTGGCTCTCTCTCCCTCTCCGTCCTCTGATCACTGTGAGGTTTCGTCGCAGCGCAGCGCAATGCGATGCGATGCGATGCGACATGGCATTGCGAAACGAATCTGGGATGCCTATTTCCAGATCGTGCTCGATGGATGACGAATCTCGAAACCCGGTGGGCATTCACTCATTCACTCATCTTGGTCGATCAATGTTCGAGAAGGAGGTCTGTTGCTGGGCGCCCCTCCCAACAGAACCAGAACAAGTCATCTCGCCTGTGCTGTTGTTGTGGGTAATCTCGCCTTCCTTTCAGTAAATTGCCTCGGCAGCGCTGGGACGGAGATGAAGAAGTGGGATCATGGCTGGGCGGTGCTCTTTGCACCCATTTCCTTTTCTGTGCTCGAGGATGCAAGGGCAATCAATGATCTACCCGCCCGCCTCTCAACTCTATCGTGCGCAAGCCGCCTGGATTAAGTGGGTGGAAGAGAGGAAAAGGCAGATTACAGGCACAGTCGCGCACGCAATTGCAGGACCTGGTTGGGGACCTGGGCAGCAGACCTGGGGTGCTTGGCTGCTGCTGGAGGCTTTGAGGGGAAACCACGTTCATTTTTCTGCTGATCACGTCTCGAATCCGGAACCTCAATGCCGGCCTTTGCCCTGTGGGCGTTCGTGGTTTACCATTCAGGGGTCAGCCGTTGGCCTTTCCGCAAGCCGGCGGCAGAGTCCGGTGCCAACTTCCTTTTCACCTTCTGCCTAGGAAAGGGCCACAAGAGGAAGCCCCATTTCCCTAGCTCGCTGGAGTAGTGCCAGTGCCATGGCCCATGGGAGCTCGCTTTAGTCCTCCCTTAGCAGCATCTACCCGCAGTACAGTAGACAGCACCTGGCGGGATCGTAGGATTGGATGCTAATGTCCTTTTGTCGTGCGAAGTGGCGGTGGTGCTAAGGCAAGTGCCTTGCAAGTGCCTCAGTGCTGGGAGCAAGCGGCAAGGGTTAGCAGGGCAGGCGGCAGGGCGGGCAGTGGAGAGATCGTACCTGTCACCGACCGCTCCTTGCGACCGTTTTCCCTAAAAGTTTCAAGGAGAGACAGTGGCGTTCCGCACGCAAAGCCATCGGTTTGGCCATCCAGACGCCCACACGCCCTGCCTCTCAGCTGGAAGATTGTGTGACAACCCCTGGCCTGACGTGATCTATTCTTGTAGCACGTTAAAAACGTGGGAAGCTTCTTACATTGTTGTAGTGAGGTGGACACTTCCAATCAATCCTATAAACACCCAACCCAGGCCTGGCAACTGGCACCTGGCACCTGGCACATGGGGCTTTCCGAAAATCGAATCGCGACCGCCGTCCAAGCTATCCCTCCTTCTCGACCGTCACATTTCCGTGTCGGTTCCATGGGTGACCTCCCCTGCAGAGCATGTCCACCTGAAAACCCAATCTAACAAGACATCCATTGAAATGGAGCGAGATTTCGTCCCATTTCGTTCGAGAACGTTCGCTTCGTTGGCGGGCGGCGGCGGTCAAGGGCCCCGTCTCTGTTCTCTAGGTTACCTACCGTATCAATGCAGAAAAGCGCGGCGACATGCTTGCAGGCCGACTGCTAGGTATGCGTTGGAATCTGCATGTTTGTGTCACGGCATGGAATTAAAAATGACGACAGCCTGCTTCTTTTGCGCAGGTGAAGGTGACTGGGTGGCTAATAATACGGGCGAGCGTCGCAGCAGGCGCGCGCTGTTCTTTTCTTGGTTTCACAATTTCCCGGCGTACTTATTACAGTAGCAACCATTTCGCAGCGATCCTTCGTTGAGTCTTGACTGGCGTGCTCGGGAGGTCATCTAAAAAGGGATCTAAAGTGCTAGGCAGCTAAGCAGCTAACATGGCAGGCAGGATTGGCCCGAAAATGTCGGTACTTGTACAACGCGGTCATCTTGGGCAAATGGGCAGATCCATGAAGCGGGGACGTTGATTGGGCAAGCGCGTGGTACAGCCCAGTTCATTACTCGGGCGGCCGTACTGGTACAGCATCCTGCTTACTCGCGACGATAATATAATAAGCCGTCCAATGACTTGGGGGCATCCAGGCAGACAGAAATGATGACGGCCAGATCTATACGGATGGCCAATAGTAAGATGACAGAACAATATTAGGAGGTAGGTAGATGGTAAATGAGCGCACAACCCGACAATTGATGACCTCCAAAACAGAAAGTTTCAGGCCGACGGCCAAGGCATCAATTGGCATTGGTGCGTTCTCAGGGTATCAACAAACGAGAACAACAGACCAGCTTCTTCCCAGTTGACCGTCGCCAAAACAGGTCGGTCGGTCGGTCGGTCGACATCACAAGGGGATCGACAGCAGGATCTGAGCAGGATATACCGCAGTGGCTAATTCCAAGCGATCGATCGAAACCTGATGGACATGGTGTCTTATTTATTTTGATTGACCCTCTCTCTTTGAGTTCGGTAGCAGTCGAGTCCCTCCTGCCAGAACCGACGAGCGCTCAGATTGCTGGCGCGCAGTTGGCCCTGACCGAGACGCAGTTTCTGGTGTTGTGTGTTTTTAACGTTCAGACGTAATAACGGAACGATATTGTACGCCAAACCCAAAAAATAACCGACTGAATGCCGACGGCGCTGCGGCCATGATTTTTGCGTGCGCGCACGCACACCCATTCAGTCGCGACTCGCTTAGGTGGGTGTCGTATTCCTATTGGCCCGTCGGGTTTTCAGGTGTCTCACGATCTTTGCTGTACCTGCATTGGTTTGGACAGGGTTCCGGTGCACTCAGGGGCTTCTTCTTCTTCCGTCTTCTTCTTCCTCGTCGCTCTGCCTAGCCTGCTCCCCGAGGAAGGACAGCGCCCCTCACGCCCATGCCCATGCCCAGGCCCCCTGCCCCCGTCCACGGCCTTTTCGCTCGATTATCCTTGTTAGGCATCCGGCCTAGAATGCTGGCACCCTGGTCCATGTTCGTCCTGGGCTGGTGTTTTTCGTATGGCCCTGACGGTGGAGTCAATGCCAGGTCCTTAATGGACCAAGCCCGTTCCGCTCCAAGTGGGGAGGGCGGTGTTTCCAATGCCAAGGACCTATCGTATGCCTCTGTCTGTGTGGTGTGTGATGGTGCTAGCGGCAGTGGCATGGGTGTTGGGTAGCGTCGTGGGAGGGCCCTTGGTGCTTGGGTTGCCGCCCAGGGCGAGAGAGGGCGAGAGAGGGCGGGCGAGGGCGAGAGGTCGCCCTCAACACCAAAGTAAAAGGGCCGCCGTCCGCACCACTCGGTTCGTGATCTTCTTTCCTTCCTCACCTCAGGTGTCTCTACTCTCTTTTTTCCGAGTCTATCTCCAGTCCCTCTTTTTCAGAAACCAAACGTCGTCTTCTGCGCTTAGTTTAGCAGATTCCATTCTATTCCAACACTACACACGTTGCCCTGCTCTCCCCGCGGTAACTGTGTCCTAGGCGGAATCGACTTTCGCTCGTTCGACTATTCATTCTTTCTATCGGCAACGATATCACTCTCTTTCCGAGATCAGACTACCGAAATCAACCGTGTTTAGACGTCTTACAAGTCAAGCTATACCACCCCAACCGCAACCATGAAGTCCACCACCGTCGCCCTGGGCTTCCTGACCGGCGTCTCCTCCGCCGCGTACAACCACCCCGTCACTTCCATAATGCTCCCCGCTTCTACCGCCGTGACAATGGCACCGCCGGCGCCTACCCCGTCGCCCAGCCCCCCCAAGGAGGAGGCTGCTCCCTCGACTACCCTGACCGTGGCCGTGACTAACTACCACACCGTCATCTCTTGCGCGCCTACTGTGACCAACTGCCCGGCCAACTCCAACAACACGGCCGCCATGAGCTCCATGCCCGCTTCCGACTTGGTCACCAAGGTCCAGACCAGCGTCGTCGACCTGTACACCACCGTCTGCCCCGTCACTGCTGCCGAGTCCGTCTCCAAGTCGGTCGTCCAGGCCCACAGCAGCGGCTACATCGTCGGCACCACCCGTGCCCCCGGCCCCGTCCCTACCCCCCGCCGGCCCTGCTCCCACTGGCAACGCCCCCAAGCCCGGCGAGTCCGTGTCCGAGTCCGTTGGCACCACCAACGCCGTTCTCACCATGACCGTTGGTCCTTCCGGCTCTCAGTCGGTTGTCACCACCACTATCAAGTCGACCTACACCGCCAAGGTCACTGTCACCAAGCCCGCCGCCCCTGGTGCCCCCAAGGAGACCAGCGGCAACTCCCCCGCTGGTGAGGGTGAGAAGCCCGGCAAGCAGAACTACCCCGTCGCCCCCAAGCCTTCCGGCCCTGCCAATGCTGCCACCCCCAGCGGCCCTGCTGGCCCTGCCGGCCCCGCCGGCCCCGCCGGCCCCGAGGGAACCACCACCATCCACTCCACCACCACTGGCACTCGCACCGTCACTGTTGCCAAGTCCTCCACTGCCACCCAGAACGCTCCTGCTCCTACCGGTGGTAACGGCAAGACTCCCGGCAACCAGCAGCCCGGCACCCCGATCAACGGTACTCCCGGCAGCGAGGGCCAGTGCAACTGCCCTGCCCCCTGTCGCCCCTGCCGCTGCTAACTGCCCTGCTCCCGTCACTGTGACCGTCACTGCCCCCGCCTCCACCGTCTACATGACCGCCCCTGCCGCTGCCGCCACTGGTGCCACCGGCGGCAACACCGGCTCCGACAAGCCTGCTGCCCCCGGCGCCCAGCAGCCCCAGCAGCCCTCTACCGGTTCCAACCAGCCTGGCTACCCCGCCCAGCCCCAGCCCCAGCAGCCTGCCACTGGCTCTAACAAGCCCTCTACCGGCTCCAACCAGCCCGGCTACCCCGCCCAGCCCCAGCAGCCTGCCACTGGCTCTGACAAGCCCGCCACCGGCGCCGAGGGTGATGATGACAACTGCGAGGCCGAGGACGTGACCGTTTCCCAGACTGCCACCGTTGTCCCCTACCCCACTGGTGCCCCCACAACGGCACCATCCCCATGCCTACTGGCGCCGCTGTCAAGCCTTCCAGCGTCGCTGCCAAGTCTTCCAGCGCCGTTGCCCAGTCTTCCAGCGCCGCTGTCAAGTCTTCCAGCGCCGCTCCCCAGCCTACCCCCGTTGCCCTTCCCACGGGCGGTTACGCCACTCACCCCATGCAGTAAGCGGGCTAGAGTAATTGCACTACAGTACTAAAAGCAAGTCCTTGGACGCCCCTTTTGAGGAGAGGATTTCTTTTTGTAGTTTTATCCGAGCGGTCAATAGCGTTGTATATTTACTCAAAACATACGACGAGTTCACGAACCAAAATATATCCGTATAGACTTTTATTATTATTTTTGTTTGGGTATTCAACCGTTGAGCAACCTCTTGGGCTAGGCATAAGGGGAAAGGAGAAGTACTAGTGGGGTGTGGCACCGACACGATTTTCATAGCAGTGGACACTTTGGAGGCTTTTCATCTCTCGTGCTTGCGCAGAGGAGGGCCTCGACAGACTTTCAATTCTTGTATGTAGGGAGACCTTTCAATGGAGATTTCGGTGCGAAAAAACCAAACCCTACGTTTCATTCTTCGTTCAGTAACATTATGTGATAATAACTTGTGATGGCTTATTCCTATGTGGCAACTAATTTGCATATCCTACTGAGACCTGTAGTCTGAGTATAGTTTTAAACTCTGTGGTCAACACTTGGGAAAGTCGGGTGATGTCAAGTATGAGGCCTTGGCGTTGTGTGTCAAATTCCGTCCCGTGTGTATGACGAAATAGTCCGATGTAGTGAGTTTGCGGCCCGTCCCGAGTCACGCTTCTTCTTGGTGACGTTTTTTGTCTCTTGCCAAAACGGCCTTTTGTCTGAGACATGACTCGGTCGGCGCGCGAAGGAACGAACCGTGGGGAAACGAACACACAAACAACTTTAAGGTTGACATAACACTAATAAACGGTTCCCGCATGGCATTTTGTTTGGTTATGTGAATCGAAGGGTTCGCGGTTTCGGATAGAATGCCATTCCTACCCTAAATTATATTGGGATCCAGAACGGCGGCGGGGTCGTGTTTATGCTTACCAGATGACGGCCACATGCGGATATTGGAGTTTGTTTGTATATGTGAGATTGTATTGATCAGGGGCCGTGCCTGGATACTTGGATGTGATTACTTGCCATTTGATTTCTGGCAGGTTCTTCTTCAGAGGGCTTTTTGCTTGGGTGTCAGAAAAAGAAGCAGAGCGAGTCAATAAGAAAAACCTACTGGCTGGTCCCTAAAGCGCGCCGTTTGGGTCTACCAACGTCTGCAGATAGCTACTTTGTTTGAGGGCCATGAAGGTACCGCTTAGAGTATAAAAAACAAGCAATGCGATAATGGCCACAGCCTATAGCACTTTGCATCTAGAGTTTATACGTATTATTGGTCGTTGTTTGTCACACCCCACGGGGATATTCATAAAATCGTGATGCTCTTCTAATGGTATAGGGGCACCATTGCCCAACCGTAGTCCTACACTGTAATCAGATCCTTTCCCTTTGATGCCCGGGCCTTTTCTAGCAAGCAATCTGTCCAACCCGACCGAGCTTAGAAAAAACAAACACAAATTCTCCAACTTATCCAAGCAGAACTTTCTCATACGCCGCCGGATCCAAGTTCGGCATCAGTACCGTCTTCAACGCTGCCCTGCTCTCCGCAATGGCCGGAGCGACCCCCTCGACCTGCTGCAGGTTACTGCGCATGCTCTCCATGTGGTTCCCGATCTGGTGCGCCAGACCCTTCAGCTCATCGTTGTCCTCGAGTCCGACAAAGGCCTTGCCCCCTTCCTCGCCAGGCCCACGAGGCACTAGATCGCCGAGCGCTGCCGCCTTGGAGTCTCTCTCCTTCTCGCGGCGCGACGGCTCCGGTACCAGCACGTGCATCTTGCGAAGCCGCTCGCGGCGCTCGCGGTTCTCGGAGCGGGCGTTGGCGCTCAGGGAGTTGAGGGTCCGGTAGTCGCGGTCGAGCTCGCGCTCCGCGCGCTCCTTCTCCTGCTTGAGGAGCGCCACGCCGTGGAGCAAGGGATCCAGCTGCGCCTCGAGCGACTGGATGCCGTCGACGGTGCGCTCGAACTGCAGCTCGTCCTCGCGCCGGCCGCTCGTCGACGGCGGCGGGAAGGGCATGCCGCGCGACAGCTTGGACCGCAGCTTCTGGCGGACAATGTTGAGCGCCGCCGTGGCCTGGGCGTGCCGCTGCTGGTTGTTGAGGCGGAGAAGCACGGGGCGGGACGCCGAGTTCAGCAGGTCGGTTATGCTGGAGATGGACGTCGCGTCTAGGGGCGTCCATTTCTTGTCGATGATGTCGCGGGGTACGCGCCGGGTTCGCGTGGTTAGTTGCCGAAAAGGGGCTTCTGCGGGATCGGGCGATTGTGACCGGTCCTCCGCCTGGGCTGCCGCTGCATGTTTTGATTTCCGTTTCCTCGGAGCCGCCGCGTCGTTCTGACCCTCTTCAGATCGTCGTTCTGGCTGTGCTGCCTGTTCGTCTTCGGCCTCAGCATCTTCCTCCTGAGCTTGCTGTTGCTCTTTTGACTTCCGTTGCCGCCGTGGTTTGGCATTAGTTTCTGCCTCCCTGCTGGTAAGCGATGGTCGGCCACGCTTTCGCTGCTTCACTCGAGTCACCTCTATTGCTTCTACCTCGGGTTCGGCTTCGGGTTCGGCTTCAGGCTCCGCTTCGGGCTCCTTCTGTAACGAAGGTCGACCGCGCTTTTAGACGGCCTCGGTCGGGGTGTGGAGGCATGATCAGGCAAGTCATCGGGGACATCCTCTAGGACAGGCCGGCCTTTGCCTTTCGGTCCCCTGCGTAGCGGCGGTCTCCCGGAAGCATCATCTTGCTTTTCAGCCGTCTTTTCCGGCTTCTTCTTGCCACCTCTAGGGGAGCGCCGTTCGCGGCCTCCTTGCGGTAAGTCGCGGGAAGATCCAGATCCCTCGGCCTCGGGCTCTTGATTTGTTGCTTTGCCACCCGGCGAACCTTTGTCTCCTGCTTTCCGGCGTTCGCGAGCACTGCGCCGGAGAAGGCTCGAGTTGCCTTCGTTCTCGTCATCGGCCTCCTCTGCCTCGCCCTCTGGCCCATCTGCCTTTGCTGTCCTCGGCGGCCGTCCCCGTCGTTTCGGCTGTGATTTTTCTGGCTCAACATCTGGTTCGTTCGGAGTATCATCTGGTGCCTGTTGTCGAGATTGTCCCTTTCGCCCTCCCCTTTTTGCGCCCAGGTCTCCATTGGTTCGCGGCGCTTCGCTCTCGGGGTTTTCGGCGCCTTTGTTTCCACCTGCAAGTGATGGCCTCCCCCGTTTCCTCTTGCCAGCCGGAGCAGCGTCGGCTACTACTGGTTCAGGTGCAAGGGGGACTTCGGGTTCGGGTTCGGGTTCTGGTTGCGCTGTCTTTGCCGGTCGGCCACGTTTCCTCGGTCGCGCGTCCTCTTCTGGCTCTACCGCTTCTGGCTCTCCGTTCGGCAGAGCGGCTGCTCCTTGTTCTGCCGGCCCCGACGGGGTTTGCGACGCGGTTTCATTGTCTCGAGGCGCGGTTGCACCTCTGCCGCGCTTGCGCTTTTGGTTGGCGGTCTCGGGTGCCTGCAAAGTGTTAGCAAATGTTTCCGAAATTGCAATCGAGGGCGTCTTACCATGAGAAGCTCACATGTGTCCAATTGACAGAGGTACGCTGGATATTGCAAGTAAATATACACAAAGCTCTCGAAGCTTGCTGTCGCGTTTGGATTGCTGGAATGCGTTTGAGAGGTTGTGGCTAGTGATGTACAAGCAAGCCACTCAGTCAGTGGTTAGGTACTTTAGGTACTCAGTGGTCATAGTTAGTGGTTCATGTTAGGTACAAGGATCAGTCACTGGATGCTCACTCGCCCGGCCAACCAGATCTCAGGGACGCTCATCCCCGCTTATAACTGCTGTTGGGGAAGAGCTTAGCTGGCAAGTGCTGGAGGGACCCCCATTTAGGCAATGGGTGAGAGAAGTTGGTCGTGGTCACGAAGAAAAAAGCCCAGGGATCTTTTGCTATTTCTTCCCAGTTCCCCGTCTCGTTCATTCGGTTGCATCTTCACAAGTTCTCTCCAAGTTTTCACTTGTACGATAGCATTCCCAGCTTCTAGAAAACCATCTTGAGCCATTCGATTGGTATCAAACCGCAAGTGTCGCCCTTCTCCACTTCGCTTACATCATATCTGGCTTGCTTGCCTAAAACCCCAGCTTTTGTCTCGCGTCAAAGCTCCCTCCCCCAAACCCATCAGAGCTCTTTTTTTGGTCAAGACTTTGGTTATTGTCGATCTAGTCTTCATCACTACATACCCTACAGTCAAGATGCGTTTCTCCGTGACATCAGCTGCCCTGCTGGCCCTGCCGGCCCTGGCCAGCGCCGAAGTGCCCGAGTACCAGGCGCAGTTCCAGCATTACCTCGGAAAGATGCAGTCGTACATCCCGAGCCACAGCAAGACCGATCCCGTCCATGCTGCCGAGGCCAAGCTGGGCTCCATGAAGATGGACGTCCTGACCCTCAACAACTGGAGGGAGACTCTCTACGCCGACGTCAAGCCTGGCAGCACTACCCCGAGGAGTACTGGGTTTTCGTCACGGGTGGAAACAAGACTTGCTTCGGTATGGCTTCCCAGCTTCAGACCCACGTGTTAATTGAAGCCGAAAACTGACTCGCGCGAATTTAGGCCATTGCGAGAAGGTCGAGCAAGCCTTCAACGAAACGGCTGGCGCCTTCGCTCTCCCTGCCTAACCCTCCCCACACTGGCTACCTCAACTGCGAGCAGGAGCCCGTCCTCTGCAACACATGGTCTGTCCCGACCGGCACTGTCTGGGTCTTCGAGATGCTCCCGGAGCCTGCGCCAATTGACATCTGGGTGAAGCGATTCAACCTGACTACCACTACAAGTGAGGATATCATTGCGCGCCACGCCGAAGGATACAAGAAGACCTTTCAATTGCACGAGGGCACATTCCACCCCTTCAATGGCTGGTGGGCTCAGAACCACCTGTCGCTTCCCGTCGGCTACGTTCTGTGGTTCTTCAACGTCGTCCCCAGCTGGCTCTTGATGCTCACGCTCTCCTTCGTGAGCCGATCTATGATGTGAGTACAAATATGCTCTCGATGCAGCCAGTTTATGCGCTTACACGTTTACCAGGTCCAACCGTATGGCAGGACAACAGGGTGGTGGCCCCCGCCCGGCCGCCACTGGCCAGGCTGTACGCCGATAAACGCCAAGTAAGGCGAAGGAGTGTGTAGTGTAGAAGAGTGTCCTGGATAGTAACAAACACCCCACTGGAGGGGATATTGCTTTGTCCGACCAACTTGGGATCTGTTGGGCCCGATAGTCCGGGGGAGTGCGCGCTCGGATGCGCCTGTTTGTATAGCCATAGTTGTCGTACAATACTCGTAATGCTGCAGCAATGCTAGAAGCCATGACCATTTGCTTCACGTCTTTGATTTACAGACCTCTTGGATGCTGTTTAGACCATCCAAGACTTCACCCTGGAGTTTCGAGTTGGCGAATCGACCGTACCGAAGATCGCTCATGTTGCCGATTGTTTGTTTCACCAACTGCAGCATTGCGGCTTCCTCCTCTTCCAGCTTTTGGATCTCCTGTTCCATATCGATCGCTGCAGCATCTAGTTCGGGCAGGATGGTCATGAGGGTGTGTTTCTTCGGCCGGATTGTACGTGAGGTGGGCCCGAACAGCTACGACAAAACCACGGCATGTTAGCAAATGACCAAGAAGCGAAAGGCCGCAACTGCGGTTTCGCACGCGGTTGAAGGAGGGAGGCCATCATACATTTCTCTCGATTTCGATCTCGTCATCTTGCCCCCTCGCCTCGCTCGGCTTCGCGCCGGGCCTTAGCTACAGCGCGGCGGAGAGCCCGTCCTTGCTTGACTTCAGAATCGATGTTGGATGATACAGCTTCTACGACGTTGTTGCGTTGGCGCTGGAGATCGCGGTACAGGGCGCGGATCTGCGGGGAGGAGCGTTGCGACTTGGGGAAGTACGACGTGAACTCCTGGAGCGAGAGGATGGTGGGGAGACTCGATGGGAGGAGCAGGTAGTTCTGCAGTATCGTTGCTTCGGTGGGCGCCATTGCCTCTTCTTTCGAGTGCAAGAATGAAGGTGGAAGTAGTGTGGCGAAGGAGCCCTAAAAAGTTAGGTAGGGACTGTAAGGGATCTTGGGTACTCTGGTGAATATCTAGTACATGGCTGGTGTCGAAGCGTTGAATCCGTTGAAGCAGACAGAAAGGGCTGGGTAGGGCGTGGGATGGCGCGAGGCAGGGGTGTCTGCGTAGTAAAAAAGTCGCAAGAACGCGTCGCGTGTCCGAGCTCGCCGTACCTGCAACCACTTAACAGGCGCTACTCATAAAGGCCATGGGACAGTGAAGGAGAAGGTCAAGAACTCGATCCTCATACTCTGTACTCCCAGAACAGCTGAATGAATTGAGGAAAGATCTATCCCTGGTTCTTGTGGCAATCGAACTTGGCCAAAATTATAAGATACGAGGTTCGATAAGGTGTTATTTAGGCAATTGTCACCTCGGCGACCTAACATTCAATTATCTACTAGTAGTAGCCGTCTGTCAATCGGCCGTGTTGAGAAGGAAGTCGCCATCGGCCAGTCAGAAGAGTCCATCCGGTTGCCAACGACCGCATCGCCGAAACCCAATCCCCCACCAGGCTCCTTGCATTTAACAACTTTCTCACTCGGTAAATCTTCTCTATCGGCGACACTCGTCTTTGCAGCTTTGAGACTCTCATTTCATTGACGCCGACTACATAGACTACGACTACCTCCCCTCAAGATGGCCCCTTCAAAACAGGCGCCTCTGCCTCCCTTTGCCAAGGATGAGAAGGTCCTCTGCTTTCATGGCGACCTGATGTACGAGGCCAAGATCACCGATCTTCGCAGCGCCTCGGACCACGCCAACACTAACCCTCAGACCATCAAGGCCGACGACGCCCAGTACCGCGTCCACTACAAGGGCTGGAAGGCCTCGTGGGACGACTGGGTGGCCCAGGACCGCATCCGCAAGTTCACTGACGACAATAAGACCCTCGCCGCCCAGCTGCAGGCCGCCGCTCGTCTTAGAAACGCCGGCGGCAGTAAGAGCGCCAAAAAGGCCATCGGCAAGGCGGCCGGCCCGGGCGAGAGCGAGATGAGCTCGGCGCGCGGCAGTGAAGAGCGAGCCGCCACCAACTCCTTCGCTGGACGGGGCCCGCGACGAGGCCGTGACTACGAGCTTGAGAGTGTGAGTCCATCCCCTTTTTTCTTTTGTTTCCCCCTTCATTTCCCTGCCATCCTCTATAAAGCCCTAGTGGCTATCGCCCATGACACGAGATGATTGTGTGCTTTGCTGTGCTTTGGGGACCAAAGGAGCTGCCGGTGACCCGGAGCCCCCATGATTGGACAATCGACTGCAGAATTTCACGGGGTAACGCCTGCGCTATCTGACAATCGCTGTTGCCTTGGTTCTCCTGTCCGAGTTGGATTCAGAAGCCAGAACCTACTGGGTGGGGGCTGTCCGAGTCTCTACATTCACCCCTGATGAGACGTGCTTGGGTTTGCATTGCATTGGTTCACCATCGGCACGATACTCCTGCAAGAAGGCTCTAGGACATTGGCGATAAGGCCCAACGTCACATATCCTGGCTCACCTACCCGCCGGCAACTGGCCTCACTCCTTCAAAGTTTGTTTAACCCTGCAACTTAGAGCTGTTGGTGTTGAGAACCCGGCGGGAGGAGACAACTTCGATAGGAAAGTCGACCGTCGCGGGGTAGCCCCTGAGGGAACCAAAATCATCAATTGTGGTTGTGTGGGAATTCAGTAATGGTGGTAATGGGCCGAAAAAGCCGAGCTGAATTACGCCTTACCCACCCACTGTCCGAGCTGCTGTACCTTGAACCTCAACGTTGTGCTGTTTTGGCATATCAGGGTGGGAGCAAAGGCCGCCTAAGGCGCCTACTCTGTGCAAGCTGTGTGGGCAAGTTGATACCTGAGGAGGTTGAGCAAGCTTTGCCCATTCACCCACGCGACTTTGGACTTCTCACCTTCTCAGGCGTCTTTACTAGTGTATGCGTGCACTTGGGAAGCCCACCATTGCCTCTCCTGAAAGACCTCCAGCCATCTGTGCTTGGCAGTCTTGTTACGACTTCAACACAGTTTGGGAGGTGAGCTCCGGTTCTGCTCAAAATCTGCTCCCGCACCTCCTCCAGTTGGGATCTCTAGACAACGACTGTATGTGATCTGGGGAACGCACCAGGAACAATCGAATTTCCCCTTCCACACCTCCCTGTCGCCTGCATTATTGGCAAGTTTCTCTTTCTCTGAGGCTCCGATTATTCCACAATCACGACCGCGTCATCCCTCCTTGGTGCCTCACGCTCCTTCAGAAAATCGGAACCTTGCAACACAGTCACCAGCCTTTCATCCCTCCACCATCATGGCTACAGAATTCAGCAACGAGCGCCCCGTGCGTACCCACAAGAAACCCGAATCCTTTGGATATCCAATCGAATCACAAGCACAACCAGACACAAGTCGTCCCCTTTCGGGTTCAAGCAGAACGCGGAATCAAGCCAGGCAAGAGCAACTTGATCTTGAGAGAGCCATGGAGGAGTCCCTGCAGGTAGTTCCTTCCTCAGTGGCCGCAGAGGATGGCGACGTTGCTTCGGGAATCTCTTGCCAACCTACTTCAGTGTATGGTGGTCTCTTTGATGGTGCCAACACTGCTCCGATGGCTGCAGCTGCTCAACGTGGTTCAACAGCTGCAGTTTCCAAGGCTGCAAATGGCGCCGAAGCGACTGTCGCGCAATGCCAGCCCAAAGCAAAACGCAAACTGGCTGGTACTCCACCTCCTGCTAAGCGAAGCAAAGTAGCCAAAGTCAAAGTTGATTCTGAGGTGGCAGGGAGTCAGCCCGTTGCGACTGTCACCAAGCCGGCGCGCTTGACACGTCAGAAATTTCAAGAACAAGCAAAGACATTCACAGGCAAGGAGGATGAATATTTTAGGGCGGCGCAGAAGTACGACCATCTTACAAAACTTCCTTCTGCCGGCCACGAATATGTCAGCACCACAAGGACAGGAGCTCCTCGTTTGCTACGCACTTGCAATGATCCTCCTTACACAATCTACGCCAATGCTGTAGTAGAGCACCCTAAGATCAAGGAGGCCCAGAAACGGGGGTTTTCACCAAGACGATGGCTCAGTACTACCTCCATATGAAGCCTGGTGTCAACATACCTGTAGCTGGCATACCCCTGGACAAGCGCCAAGAAATCCAAGCCAGCGAGGAAGTCAAGGGCAGTCTGAAAAAGCCTCAAGCTGCAAAAGAGGGCCCAGCGAGCGCTGTGGTGGCTTCAGCGAGCGAAAACGTTCCACACGCTCGGCGGCAAAGCCGGCATTCAGCTACGGTTCAGTTCCTCTGACTCTAGCACCTGAGGCTCTAAATGGTCAACAGACATTCATTGAAGAGGCCACAAAGGCCATGAATCCCACCGCCCAAATCCCTCGGACACTAAATGATGTCCATGAGCAAGCGCTCAATTACACTCAAGATCTCACCTTTGGCCCCATTTCTTCCTTAATGGATATTCTTGAGAGCCGTGCTAAACCTGACTTGTCTGAACAGGAGGAAGCTTTCTATGCGCGGCCATCGATCAAAATCATCATCCCCGACATGCTTAAGGGTCTCCTCGTGGATGATTGGGAGAACGTGACCAAGAACAACCAACTTGTTCCCATTCCACACCCCAAGCCTGTCGCAAAGGTCATGGACGACTACCTGGCCTACGAGAAACCGCGTCGCACCGAAGGTTCTGCTGCGATCGACATACTGGAAGAGACTGTCTCGGCTTGAAGGAGTACTTCGACAAGTGCCTTGGCCGAATTCTACTTTATAGGTATGTAGCTTCTCTGGAAAGGTCTCCTCCCCCTTCGAGAAGCCCTGCTAATGTACAACTAGGTTTGAGCGCGCACAGTACGCTGAGATTCGTGAGAAGTGGACGTCCGGTGGATCTGACGTGCAAGGCAAGACCCCTTGCGATACCTATGGTGCAGAGCATCTGATGCGTTTGATCAGTAAGTTCTTTTGCTCCAGTCAAGTGTGTTGCTTCAGCTTGTTAACATTGTGGTTTTAGCGAGCCTTCCGGAACTTATTGCGCAGACCAACATGGATCAGCAGTCCGTCAATCGTCTGCGTGAAGAGCTCAGCAAGTTTTGCCAGTGGCTGGAGAGAAACGCTGGCACCTATTTCGTCAGCGAGTACGAGAGCCCCAATGCCGAATATGCCGAAAAAGCCAAGAACTAGTTGCTCCGGGGCTGAAGACTGAGGCATTGGTAACAAGGGCTACGCGTTCTCTCACGCCACCAGAAATCGCACACACACGCAGCCCCTTCCCTGCAGTGTTTTGAAACAGAGTTTTGTACGATATAGCGAGAGCCTCTACCGTTACTGCACTCGCAGAACACGGCTTGCAAAAGTTGCTTCCGGCTATGGCTATCCCTTACTGTGTTTTGACAAACCGCGATGCCACCCTCGATAGCAGAGTAGCATGCCTCGCGAAAGGGGAAAGGGAACGGGATAGGGTTTCCCCAAGCCGCAACAGAACATCCGGCATGTGCTTACACCCCATAATTCCGATCAGGCATACTGGATCGATAGTCCTAAGAATAGAGGCCATAGGGTAGTAGTACGCAATGCGATAAAGATTGATAGATACTGGTTTTTGTGTTTGGTTGTATGTTATGCAGGGCACTTGAACATGCGGTTCGTCTGCCTCTCTTTACCAAAACAAGATCCATGGTATCAGGTAGGGTCTTAGTAAATGTGCAAAAGCACATACTCGTAGTCTAGAGAGCCGATTTCCTCCCTTGACTAATGCATGTTTCTTAGTTGTTATTGTGTTCATGAAGAGTATCTACGCAAGCCAGTCCAATGTGCATCTCACTTCTCTTCTTTTCGACTGCCGTTAAAGGAACCTCCCTTGAGACCGGCTGTAGTAATACGCACAGGCTGCAGGAGACGGAACATTGGTTTGAATTATTTGTCATCTTTATTGGTACAGGTTCTTAAGCTGACGTACAAGTATATATGCATATCGTTACAGCTTGTGCGGTGTGTGAGTGAGGCAGAAGAAGCGAGTCTCACCCGTGTGTGAAGACATGTCCTGAGGCGCGCTTGTCCCCCCTCTTCCTCAATTCTTCCCCGTCACTTGGGGCATGGCCATCGTGGTCGTCGTAAGAACTTCAAAGTGTCAACAGCCGAGACCCCGCCCCTGCGAGCTGAAGCTCAAGCTCGATCCGCACATGCTTTTTTTCTCTTTTCCCACGAGCCTCACCGGGGCTTCCCCTCTTCCTCGCCTCCCCCTCCACGATTTGATGTGATGCGCTGACAATTCCATTCCTCCCTTTTTTCTTCTTCTCTTTCTTCTTTGTTTCGTTTGACTTTCGCTGCAGCCTTTCATCGCGGCACCGCCTTCTCCAACCAGAACCCGCGCTCCGGCCTCCGCTCCTCGCGCAGCTCCTTGGGCGAGAGGGCGCGGTCGACCTCGCTGACGCGGACCAGCTCCTTGACCTTCATGATCATACCGGCGAACTGGGGCTCGACAGGGTGGAAGACGGTCTGGGAGCGCTTGCGCAGGCCGAGGGCGGCCAGGGCGCCGCGGGTCCGCTCGGGCAGACCGATGGCGGACCGGTGGAGGGTTATGCGGAAGTAGGACGCCGACATGGTGTGTGTATGTGTGGTGCGAATGAAACCGGACGCTTCTCTCTTCTCGTCTTCGTCTTCTCGGGTGTTTGCCCGTCGTAGACCGGAAGTCGTGTACTTGGGTGAAGGGAATCCGAGATCCAAGGCAAGGCACAAATCAGGATGGGGCCAAAGGGAATTTCTGCGCAGCGCGGGTTTGTGTCAATACCGGGTCATTGTCGCGTTGGGGCTGCAGATTAAGATGTGCATACCTTTAAGGCTGTCAAGACCAGTTCTTAAAAGGGCCAATTGATGAATCGCATCTCTCGGTACACTGTGAGTAGACAAGTCGGGTACAGCATCATCAAGACTGGGAACTTTTTGGAAAGGGCCGAGATTTTGCCGGCTTATCGATTATTCAACTACATGTGCCTACCTAATTGCTCAAGCTCTCGAAAGCTTGGTACGTACAGGATCCCCCGATGCCCCTATTTCATTCTACTTTCCCTCGACAGACTGCCTACAAAAGGTATGGTTACTTGTACAGATAGCGTAATAATACCATCAGAAAGGCCCAGTTTCGGCCAACAAATGGTTGGGTCTGAACTCCTTCGCTACGCTAGAAAACATGGCCTAGACAGCAGATATTCATAGAGTCCATCCAGCACAGGGGTTACCATCAATGCGTCTAACGGTCTAATGTGCAGGGCAGGCACTCGGCAAAAGGCATACGTGAAATAGAAGTCATACGGTCTATTAGCTGCGGCCCTTGATAGGCCACTCATCGTTGGGATGTTATATATTCTTCTCGTACAGACCCCTCGTCACCTTGTTGCCGAGAGGTCTACACTGCTACGACTTTGCTTGTTTCCCCGATCCCGTCTAAAGCAAGGCTCCCTTTACCCCATGCCGATAAAAAGTCAAATAACTGTACATTCCATGGGCGCGTTTATTTGACAGACACCTCAACTCTGCCCTCACCCACCGACCCAGATGTGGCCAGGGTGGGCAGAAGGTAGGTGATATCATCCCAAGGATGACGGTACAGACCAGTACGCAGGCGCTTCTGGTCGAGGTAGTGGGCAATCAAACCAATGCTGCGGCCCAGCACGAACAGACCGTTCAGGACACCCATGTTCATGTAGTCCTCAGCCTCTTCCAGCGTGAAGGCACCGCAGTTGCGCATCAGATCCACGAAGCAGACGGCAATACAGCCGTCCACGTTGAGGATCAGGTTGTCCTTCTTGGAGGTAGTCACAGTCTCGACAGCCAGGGCGTAGTCGAGAAGCTTGTGGCTGGGGAACTTGGCAAGAACGTACTCCTTGACCAGCTCAACACGCAGATCAGGGTTGTTCCGCGACTTGATGCGGTGACCAATACCGGGAATGAGCTTGTTCTGCTTGCGCATGGAGTCAACAAACTCACGGGGGCTGAGGCCAGAGTCAGCAGCCTTGGCGAACTCCTGGGCGGCTCCATCCAGAGCACCACCGAATCGGGAACCGATGGTAAGGAGACCAGCGACCAGAGAGCTGATCAGATCCTTGCCAGCACGGGTGGTGATAATGGTGTTCATGGCACCAGACACGGCGGGACCGTGGTCGGCGGTGAGCATGAGAACCATCTCCAAGAACTTGGAGGCGAAGTCGGGGAGACGGCGGCGGAACCACAGCAGAGACATGACACCACCAATGCCGATATCTTCCTTGAACACGTCGGAGATGGGCATACCGGCGTACAGAAGCTCTTGGCCACGATCATCAGAGATGGTGGAGATGAAGGCAGCAGGCTTTCGGATAAGTCCGAGCTCCTGGGCCCACGAGTAGTCAATGGGGATCTTGGGGACGACAGGCTCGGCCTGGGGAACGATGACCTTCTCGCTGACAAGCTTGTCGTAGACAATCTTCAGAGTCTGGGGAGATCCTCGAAGGTGTCGGGCACGTAGATGCCGGCCTCCTTCATGCTCTTGTTCTTCATGGCGGCAGTCTCGAGCTGAGAGTTGGCGAAAGAACCAGCGTGGCCGAACTGGACCTCGGTCTTGAACATGCTGGCGCAGGTACCAATGGCCCAGGCCACAATAGGCTTGGTGATGACACCCCTGCTTGACAGCCTCAATCACCTTGTACTCCTCAACACCACCAACTTCACCGAGCAGAACAAGGATCTTGCACTCGGGGTCGTTCTGGTAGCGCAGCATGTGGTCGATGAAAGTGGTACCGGGGTAGCGGTCACCACCAATGGCAATACCCTCGTAGACGCCGTCGGTGTTCTGAGCGATGATGTTGTTCAGCTCGTTGGACATACCACCAGACTTGGAGACGTAGCCAACGGAGCCCTTGCGGTACAGCTTGGAGGCAACGATGTTGTCCATCATACCACCAGTGTTGCCGATCTTGAAGCTGCCGGGCTTGATTCCACCAACGGTGGCGGGACCGATGATCTGGACACCCTTCTTGCGCGCAACGTGGGCAATCTCACGAGCTCGCTATTTCACGACCAGTCAGTATTTGAGGCTATCTTGTAGTAGACATGGTACAACTCACTCGCTCGGGGACACCTTCGGCAATAATGGCGATAGTCTTGATCTGGGAGTTCTCCATCAACTCCATGGTGGAGCTGTAGACACTACGGGAGGAAGCGAAGTTGACAACCACATCAACATCGGGGTGCTTGGCCATAGCCTGGTCAACCTTCTGGTACACGGGCAGCAGCGTCTCGCTGGTTCCCCAGTACATCTTGCTGACGAACTGGCCACCAAAGGTGTAGATGATACCGGCCACCGAGGGGTTGCTCGCTTGCAGATGAAGTCAAAGTCGAGCATACCCTGGACGGCACGGGGCTGGAGACCGTAGACAAAGCATCGTGTCTTGTCGTTGAAGAGAGCGTGTGACGGGAGGGGGCTCAGAGGTCGGCTGGGAGCGGCGAACCGGGTGATGTTGTCGTTGGCCGAGAGGCCACCGGCCGCGGAGGTGCCACTGACACCGTTCGTGGTAGCCGTGGACATGTTGCGTGTGGAAATTCCCAAGACTGGCTAATTGTAGGTCTGTTCAAACACGCAAATGCTGTTAGTAAATGGATTGCAGCAAACGCCCAGAGATGAGTTGAACAGTATCGAGCTTTTCCAAAACCCCACGATAACGAACAGGAGAGGCCCGCAGAATTAGGAAGTGCGATGTCGAATGGCTCTCGTCAGAATATCAGGACGGAGATATTCTGGACATTTGGGAAACACCCTTTCTCAAGTCCGAGCAAGATACATCCCGAGTCCTTGACGGGAGAGACAACGAGATGCAGCAAGCTGGCGTTTCCCGCCAAAGACACGGCAGCAACGCAGGGCAAGCGCGGCGGGGGTGAGGGCAAAGGCAGAGCAAGGCAAAGCAGAATACTTACCTTCTTGGTGGATGAATGTGTTGGACCTCAGAGTGTCTTCTGAGCTTCGCACAGAGGGTATATGAAGCAACAATGGCCGAGTTGAAGTGGGAGGAAACGGAATGAATGGATAATCCTCAAATGGGGAAGCAGTTTGAGGAGGGAGGTCGAGCTTTTTTTTTCGGGTTGCCTGAGAGTCGACTTTGGCTTGCAATGGGTACCGACGACGGGGATGGAGCAAAACTTGGGGGTTCCAAGATTGCACAGACTTGGAGCTTGTAAAGTCAAGTGCCCGCCAGGAACGACAATACAATGCAGAGCACAACTAAAAGAAGCTCCCCAAACTCTCTCAAATTGAATTGATCGAGGTTGGCCGCGGGGGCTAGTAGGGATTAGGCAATGCCAAAAGAGATGAGCCAATCACGTCGACCCTGCCGGGCTCGTTGTTAGCGAGTAGCACTACTGTACTCTGGCTGTACTTGCAGGCCTGCAGGCGTGGGCATCCATCTGATGGGAAGGAATCCAATTGAGTGCGAGAGGGATGCAGCGGCTGAGGGGCCCCCAATACCGTCATGCAGAGGCGCCTGGCCCCGGGAAGAAGCTGTTGTTCTCTCGGGTTCGATGAGACTTACCCTAATCTGACCTGATCAATGCCGTTATTTTTGTTTTGTTGTTTATTTTTGTTTTTGTTTTCATTCCAGACCAGCGCTGTACCTGCTGTGCGTGCAAGTGGCAAGAACAATTCTCTCCAGGAAAGAAAGAGCTCAAGCTTGGGACTGGCCCCGTAGTGCAGTTGACCGGAATAATAGTTGGGGTAAAATTCTCCTAGACTTGTTGAAGTCGGTTTTTGGCGGTGCCGCTGTTCCTTGCTCGCCGGGTTCGCCTTGCTGCTACACGACAAGACCAGTGCGCTGTTGCTGCTGGACCGCTAGTCCTGAGCGGTTGCGTGTGTGAGTGGGCTGCGTTTGTTGGTCTGATTAAGCTGACCGACTCGAGCCTCCCACGCTGATGTGCTAGCAATTGGAGTTGAGGATGGGGAGAACCCCTCCATCGACCCTGAGGATCATGCAGGGGTCCGAACTTTCTGGCCATCTTTTTTTGGCTGGTGTCGGGCCCCGGGAACCGCTTAGGTACTTGGCCGCTGGTCTTAGTCGACGGACCTGAGTGTCCAGACCCCGCCTTTTCCGAAGTAACCGGTACTTTTGTCCTATACTGCTATATCCCGATCGCCAACGGCTGTCCAGCCCCGAGAGCAACAGAGCAACAGAGCAACATCCAGCACGAATGCGAAGTATTCGCCGAGACGACGGGGACTCGTTCGCTTGAACGAGTCAGCTCTCATGACATCTTACCTATAATAGACGCGATGGAAGCAATCGCACCTCCAATGCTGCCCTGCCGAACAACTCCGAGCTTCGCTCACAACTTCCGAAGTATAGAGGATTCTCGCCTGAGCTGCTTCGGGCTGACATAATCAACCTTCAGCAACTCCGAATACTCGCGCGTCGTACTCGGTGTCGCACTCGGGGGTGTCTCGAAAAAGCCCTCCCAATATACAATGTTTGGGTAATCGGCTGATTGCCACAAACATCTCCGGATAGTCCATGCCTGGCAACTGGGCGCGGACGTCCCGGACGTTGAGCCCGGAGCACCCCCAAACGTCCCATATTCGGACATCGATGGTCTTATCTCAAAACGGTTGCTTTTGACCCGCCCGGCGGCTGGTCGCTAGAAACAAATCATCTGGAACTAGACGAGATGGACGAGAAACTATTCTCTGTAGCTAAAAAGCTACATGGCAGCTAGCAATGTGATAAATTTAATATCAGTGATGCCGCTGCTTGCGTGCATAATGCGCCGCTGGGGATTCTCAGCTTGCTGATTGTCTCACCGTAAGCAAGCCGTCGCATGCCTGTTGCCGTGTGTCATCAAACAAGATCAGTGCACGTCAGATTCATTCCGCAGGAGCTTCGATGAGATTCCCTGGTGCAAGGGAATCCCATACATGCGAAGTGGTGTGGCGGCCTTCTAAAGCCCGAGTGCGGTCGACGACAACCTCAAAGTTGCGCGCGCGAATGTTCCGAGCACGGGGAGTTCTTGTTGGGGTATTCGGTACTTCGGCCGTGGCTGACTACGCCGGGGTCAGCAGCGCCGAGCAAAAATCCCCAATAGGTTGGGAGAGGTACCGCGCCGGTACTCCATGCTAAAGTTGCGGTGGGCACTCGCCATTGGATTTTAGCGTGCTGCCCTAGTGTGACCCCTCCAAAAGAGTGAGATTGAGATTTGAGAGAAGCAAGAAGGGGGGGAGGGCTTGGAGGGGTGCTGGGCTGGGCTGGGCTGGAGTCCAGTCAGAAAGAGAATGAGAGAGCGAGAATCCCGCCCGCTCAGCACCGGCTGCAGGAGCAGCACAGTTGGACGGGTACGGTGTGGTGTAGTAGTCAGGTGTAGGAAGAGCAAGATGTGCTGCAGGGCCGGCCAATGCCAAATGCCAATGCCAACGCCAACGCCAATGGCGAGAAGCAACGCACTGGACCGTGGAGGGGAAAACGGTCCCACGCACTTGCGCCAGCAGACGGGGGGGCCCTGAGAGCCAAAGTATACCCCCAAAACCGGCCCAAACCAAATGGGAGAGCTCCCATTGATTCATCTGTTGCACCTCGAAATTTTCGAATGACATCCCCGTTCTTGCTGCCCTCAATCCCGATTCTCCAGACACTGCCTGCCCACTTCTTCAAGTGTTCCCTCCTGCTGTCCAGTCTTCCAACTGCTTCAGCCTCTTCACTCTCTTCCCGCCATCGGATCGTAACTTCACAGCTTCCTCCCACTTGAGAGAGAGAACTGCTGGGCATCGTTGCACAAAAGGTGAGCTGAAGATCCCGGCTGCTTCCCTCCATGCCATTGAATCCCACGCCTCGGTGCGGTTGCTGCAAACTGGCATCCACGCACCAGAGCCGAATCCACCGCAAGCAATAAAGTCGACCCAGGCCCGGTGGGAAGTTCCCATGTCGACTTCTGCACTGGGTTCCTCTCTTGCTTGCACTCGCACCTTGAACGGAACAGCACCACTTAGATGCATCCCACCGAGAGCTCATTTTGCTGACGATTTCCTCTCGACAACTTCGCAGACAACCACAGAACAGAGCCAACACTTGAGATAGTCAGACTCCTCTGCAAACCTCAAGACTCTCCCACAAAATGTCCGCCAAGTCGATTTTCGAGGCCGACGGCAAGGCCATCCTCAACTACCACCTCACCCGGGCACCCGTCATCAAGCCCACCCCTCTGCCCAAGCCCACCACGCACAATGCTCCTCCCAGATTAGCATCTCTCTACTTCCCCGAGGATGCTGAGGTCAGTGCCGTTCTGGACCAGGCCGAGGTCACCTACCCGTGGCTCCTCCAGGCCGATGCCAAGTTCGTCGCGAAGCCCGATCAGCTCATCAAGCGCCGAGGCAAGAGCGGCCTGCTGGCCCTGAACAAGCCGTGGCCCGAGGCCAAGGCCTGGATTGCTGAGCGCGCCGGCAAGTCCCAGAAGGTTGAGCACGTTGAGGGTGTTCTGCGCCAGTTCTTGGTTGAGCCTTTCGTGCCTCATCCTTCCGACACCGAATACTACATCAACATCAACTCCGTCCGAGAGGTGAGTAATAGGCCCTTGATTCCTTTTCCTTGACACAATCTGGCCCGGCTGTATATCAACAAGCCAACATGTCGACTTTGCATTGCAAGCCAGGCATTGGAAGTGCGGTTCATACACGGAACCTTCGGTTCAGAGAGAGAAAGAGAAAGAAGAACAAGATTTGCTGTATTCTCGAGAATGAAGTATCATTCACGAAAGCCGAGGATGGTTGAAGAGTAATGTCGCAAAAGTAATGCGTCCCTATCAAGTGGTTGTGAAGGCATTTTATTGCGCTCATCCGGGGCCATGAGCTCAGGTCGTTTACGGGCGAACGGAGGCTAAACCGCTTTGCTTGGGCACCCACTCACTCGAGGGCACAATCCACCTACCGCAAACGCGGTATAACCCCGAAACAGCCCCGTCCCCTGTAGCCCCAGCGTCCTCGTGTATCATTTACCCATTTACAAAGGCTCGATAGCACTCTGACTAACTTGGCGTAATTAGGGCGACTGGATTCTCTTCACCCACGAGGGTGGTGTCGATGTTGGTGATGTTGACGCAAAGGCCGAGAAGCTGTTGATCCCTGTTGATCTGTCAGAGTACCCTTCCAACGAGGAGATCGCTTCAACCCTCCTGAAGAAGGTTCCTCAGGGTGTTCACAATGTCCTGGTCGACTTCATCTCGCGCTTGTACGCCGTCTATGTTGACTGCCAGTTCACCTACCTCGAGATCAACCCCCTTGTGGTCATCCCCAACGCCGATGCCACCTCCGCCGAAGTTCACTTCCTTGATCTTGCTGCCAAGCTCGACCAAACTGCTGACTTCGAGTGTGGTGTCAAGTGGGCTATTGCACGATCGCCTGCGAACCTGGGCATCATGGCTCAGTCCTCTGCAGGCGACAAGATCAGCATTGATGCCGGTCCCCCATGGAATTCCCTGCTCCCTTCGGACGTGAACTCTCCAAGGAAGAGGCTTACATTGCCGAGCTCGATGCCAAGACTGGTGCGTCTCTCAAGCTGACTGTCCTGAACGGCAACGGACGCATCTGGACCCTGGTCGCTGGTGGTGGTGCTTCCGTCGTCTACGCCGATGCCATCGCTTCGGCTGGCTTCGCCGACGAGCTTGCCAACTACGGTGAGTACTCTGGTGCTCCCACCGAGTCGCAAACCTACCACTACGCCCGCACAGTCCTCGACCTCATGCTCCGTGCCCCCATGGACCCCAAGGGCAAGGTCCTCTTCATTGGTGGAGGTATTGCCAACTTCACCAACGTTGCCTCGACGTTCAAGGGTGTCATCCGGGCTCTGCGTGACTACGCCAAGCAACTGAACGAGCACAACGTCCAGATCTGGGTACGACGTGCTGGTCCCAACTACCAAGAAGGTCTCAAGAACATGAAGGCTGCGACACAAGAGCTTGGTCTCACTGCCCACATCTTCGGCCCCGAGATGCACGTGTCGGGTATCGTCCCTCTGGCGCTCGTCCCCGGAAAGTGGGAGGAGGGCAAGGTTCAGGAGTTCCAGGGTTAAGCTAGGATATGAGGAGACATGATAGATACCCCTACTTAGCGATGAAGACATGACGGGGTCATCGGCTACAATTGATGGGTTTTAGCGGGTGATAGTGGTGCTCTATGATTATGTACGTTGATGAAGTAGATCGGCGTCGGCCAAGCCGCAAGCATGCAGTGGCGTAAGCTTTTGATGCCAGGTATACGCGGATGGCTGATCGATCTGGGTCTAGAAGGCATTGCATGGTTTTGAGCAAAGGACAACGAATAGACAAACTTGTAATATGACCACTGCGGTCCTTGATACTCGCTTGCCCACTTGGACTCACGTGAACTACGCAAAATGGGCAGGTGACAGGCACGGCGCGAAGCGTAGGCGTATCTATTGCATGATAGGTATTGGCTGTAGAGACCGGCCACAGGCCGGCCGGCAGGGAGATACACTTTACGGCACACCCGAGACCTGAGTTCACATGTAGGAGGGACTATACATCCACACTTATACGCCCCCTGAAGCAAAAGAGAGTCTCGCCGGGCCAGGCTCGGTGTCGGCCCGCAATCGACAGGTTTGGGATACGCAGAACCGCATACGATAGCACTCAAGCCTCCAAAGGTTGAGCACAGTCGCGCATCGCTTGTGGATAGTAACGAGGACTACAGCATTCTCTAGAACATTTCAGTAATCAGATGTGCAATTGAGTTCAGCGGACAGCAACGCTATAGTAGCCCTTCACAGTCCACCGGGCCCCTCAACCTCATGTCGGGCAAATCTGTATCAGTGTACCTTGCCAGAGAGGTACTCGTGGCAGAAGTATACTGCCGAAGATGGTGTTATATAGGTAGGCTCAGCTCGAGGGTCCAGTGAAGAGCTCATCCATTGCTCCTCATCCGGACTCTCAAGGGAACCAACTACAGGCAGCAGACCAACCGCTAGGTGTGGACCGGTATCGACAATAAGAACAACGCACGACAAGAGAGAGAATAAATATCAAGGACAACAGATTGTTTCATCCCGCCCATCATGTACGCAACTGCTCTGGTCAGCCTGCTCGGCGGCTCCTTGGCCGTCTCCGCCAAGGCGATTCCACAGCCCTTGTCAGGACGCGATCTCGAGCCCCGAGCTTGGTGGAGTCCTGCTGCCGACCGCTGCTGGAGGTAAGTACCGATGAGAAACGTGGTTATCTATCTGGTTGGCTACAGGAGTCATACGAGCCGAACTAACCATCTTTGTGTCCGGTAGCGATGGAGCGGAGAACGTCCGGGCCCTTGCCACTCCCGGCTACGAGCCCAGCGACAGCAACTCTCCCCAGGAGTGCCAGCGGGCCTGCGATATCGCGGGCTTCAACCTTGCCGGTCTCGAGCTTGGCAAGGAATGCTGTATGTTCCTATCTCACTGTCCCCTGATTACTATTTCGGGGTGGTCCCCTCCCGCCCACCCCCTTTCTGGTTGTTACTGCAGGTTGCTGATTCCAGCCCCCATGATCAGGGTGTGGCAACGCGATTGAGGGCGACAACATCCCCGTCGATCCCAGCCGATGCGACGCGGACTGCCCCGGCAACGACAAGGAGAAGTGCGGCGGTGTCCTCGCGCTGAGCCTCTTCTACAAGGGCAACTACGACATCGTCAACGGTCCGGCTACTATCGAGCCCGAGTGGCACGGCTACGGCAACGCGACCTGCTATGCGTAAGTCCCCCCCCTTTTCCACCCTCAGCCCCCGACTGTTTCTAGTATCACACACATGTGCGTGATTGAGTGACTCACGAACCTTGTGTCTATCCAGTGACCAGGACGCGCACCACCGCCTCCTCCCCGACCACCCCCGGGATACATGGACCAGCGCCAGATGACCGTCGAGCACTGCATCGACGGGTGCGCCGTCGGTGGCTACAAATACGCCGGCCTCGAGTACGGGAGCGAGTGCTGGTGCTCCAACACGGCGCCCAACTACGACCCTGTCGACTCTGCTGAGTGCGACATGGGCTGTACTGGTGATGCCGCCGCGTAAGTGTTTTGGACCTCTCCCTTTCTTTCGCTTCATCTCCTCCTATGGGACGGGATATCTCTTGTTATGTACTCCCAATACATGAGATGACCCGGACTGCACGAGAGCTTCCTTCTTGATGAGAATACCTCACGCTCAGAGGCTAACGTTCCGTGTCTTTTCTCTAACAGCGTCTGCGGCGGAGTAAGCCGCCTTCTGGTCTACACCAAGTCGGACTAAGCCTGGTTTTGGCGAGGTTGACTGAGTGAGACAACCGAAGAAAAATGGAAGAAGATCGAAAAGGCCGCCGGTGGTATACTTACTTTTGAGGGTAGCATGCACATAAGGGGTGTGCATGTTATATCACCCCCATTGTCTATGCGCCGTTTGAGGGTCACTTTGAAAAGGGGGATATAATCTGTGTGCTTTTGGAACTACGTATGGATGAAGGATAGAATTGTTATTTTTAATGGGGTAGAAGGGTTGGATTACATAAAATGATGGTATATATAGACCGCTCAATATACGCACACTCCTTTGTAACCTCTCTTGTATGACAACACCAACGTGGCGTAATGTGACCCAACGCCTGGTATGGGGACGTCAGGTCCTTTTCATCGATGCAGAGATCGCGAAATTTGGGGGCTGTCAGGAAAAGGTAACGCTGCAGTTGACTATCCATTTGTTTATTGGACAAGATTGCTACACGTCTGGCCTCGCCCACTGACAGCAAATACCTAGCCTGCCAAGATGAAGCGGCACGCTCACTGTTGCTATTACCCCTGGTATGAATGTTGGAAACTTGCAGCTGGTGAGCTGGCCGCGATACCCAGAGCCGTCTTGAGCCAAGTTTCAGCACCCCAGTGTCGGTTCCAGAACATTATGCTACAGTCTTAGATTGGATTGAAGTCGATGGGATCCAGACAAACGCACGTCCTGGTCGGCCGAGCATCCTCTTATCTGCTGGGCGCCTCGCGCTTTTGACCAAGTCTCAACCCAGATTCGATATCTTCGTCATGGGGATCAAAGTTTGCACAGAGCCAGCCAACGATATTTTCTTCCCCTTGCTCGTATTTCTGGGTCGGGACACCATGGTGCTCAGAACTCGAGAGATCCTGCATCCTACATACAGAAAAGAGACCCTAATGAAGACTATCGATGCGGCGTACTCCGTATTCGGGGGTTCTGTCGAGATTGGTTATATCGACTTCCATCGCTATTTTTAGGAAACCCGGTGTCTCTTCGGCGACGCTTTCACATTCGACTGGAGAAACGGCATGCTTGATACCCGTATAAAATACATTAGACGTTTAAATCAGAGCGCGGGAGCGCGGGAGCCCGAGGGGGGCTTCGTATGTCAAGATTTGACCTGACAGCTTGGTGTGGATTGCGCCCACACGGAGCAAAGGCGCTCGGACGGGACACCTGCGACTCCTGACACGGGACTTCTGAGGACGACAAATGGAAATGCCATGCATGTTTGCGTGATTGCGATGATGGTTCGGGGTAGAGCGGTGCATATGATGGCCCAGGATGCGAAATCCGTGTGTCTTGAAGAGTCAGGACTTCTGTTCGCACATATTACGGTTTCGAGGGTTGTAGGCCATATGCTATGTACCTATGCATGACGATCTGTACGGCTGGAGGACTACAGTAGACAGGAGAGTAGGATGATTGGAGAATCCCAATTTTATGCCACCTATCGGCACTCATACCCGTCGAGCGTAACATCCATGAGCAGATCAGTAAGAGATCATCATATGATTATGGGCATCCCAATGGGGTTTTTGCCTGCGATTTTGAGAAGCATTGCCTTGACTCCCGACGATACTACCTGTCTGTCGGGAGAATCATTGGTCTGGCGATATGCCCTGGCTGGAGGTCGCCGCTTAGAGTTTATTTTGATCGAAACAAGGCACGGCGCGTTAGGTAATAAACGGATTTCAGTCATTACATGTACCCAGTCCTTCTAGCCGTACACAGTCGACTCAAATAGCGTTTATTATTGCTCATGCCACCATTAAGTTTCCAACCGTTCTCCACGTTGTGCCGATCAGATGATGACATTGGAGGAATTTTGAAACAACGGATACCCTTGGTTGGGATGAAATGAGCGACTAGGATCGCGGCCTGGACTGGGTGTTGACATCTGATTGATTGTTTTTTGGCGAAGATCTCGCAGCCCGAGCGGCTGTTATGGGATCTCGACTCATTCGGCGGACACCGAGCCGAATCGCTGCCAGGCTACCTGGCGCTGTTGTTACAAGTGAAATAAGCAAAGGCTGTTTTGAAGTGTTTGCTTCTGTCTTTAGATCTGACATGCGTCGATCAGTCACTGGCAGACAGCGCACACAGCTGGGATACCCTCGAGAGCCGAATAGGAGTAGCATGCACATTTGATTGACCCCGTAGAAAAACAATCGTACAATGGGATTAGTGGCTTGGCAACAGCGCTGAACACGAACAAAAGTCTAATGACAGTGATGGCAATAGTGGCCGAGTGGCCTGTCCTGGCCTGTCCTGGCGTGTCGCCCCCAGTACTCCGTGCTGCTAGAATAGGGACAACATCCCCGGAGCCCTTCTAATCTGCCTTTCTATGTACCTGCAGCAGAACCAGCCAGCTGGGGGCAGTACTCCGTGCGCTGGAAGCAGATAGCCTAGGGAGGGAGAAGCCGGGATTAACATGCACTGCCACGCTGCCCAGATTCCCGGGCAGGGCCAATCAGACGGTCGCTAGTGGGCAGAACCTCCTGTTCCTGAATCTTAGTTCCCTGTAAATCTCCCCTAGAACGGGCCTAGTGTTCCCTGTAGCGGCCCCTGTCGGCCTGTAGCGTCGCCCCCAGTCCAGGACAGTCCCGGGCAGTCCCAGCTGGACTCGCGTTTGTCCGCACTAACTGGATTGACTCCATCATCAGCTCACGTCCTGCCTGCCCCTAGATTCCCTCTTTCCTCTACTAGAGCCTCATTCTTTTTTATACTCTCCCTCTTTTCTTCCTCAGTCCCGTCTCATCCAATAAATCATTTCCGATTGGGTAGCCCTTTTGCTCACTCAGTCTTACGCTCTTTCAGCTTCTTCAAGCACTCCCACGCTCCCTAGCCCATTACTGCTGCGTCTTTGTGTGCTTTGCGACAAACAAACCACAAAGCGCCCTATTTCCAGCGCCACGAAGCCGACCATATCTTCTTCGACCGTTCGACTTTTTGCTCCCACGCTTCCATACAAGAATATCTTCCAAAATGAAGGTCTTCACTGCTGTTGCCGCGACCTCGCTCGCCGCCGGCGCCTCCGCCGAGAACTGGATGGGCTTCAACTCCGGTGCCGTCAAGACTGACAACTCGGCCAAGTTCAAGTCCGACTGGCTGCAGGAGTTCAAGACGGCCCAGGGCCTGAAGGGCGCCCCCGGCACCTTCAACTCGGTCCGCCTGTACACCAACATCCAGTCCTACTCCGAGTCCGACCCCATTGAGGCTTTCGAGGCTGCCATCGAGACCAAGACCAACCTGCTTCTGGGCATCTGGACCTCGGGCACCACCAGCATCGACAAGGAGCTGACTGCCCTGCAGAAGGCCATCGACAAGTACGGCGACAAGTTCCTCGACCTCGTCATTGGTATCTCCATCGGTAGCGAGGATCTCTACCGTGACTCCGCCACTGGCCGCGCCAACAAGGGTGGTGTCGGCAACGGCCCCGAGCAGATCGTCAAGTTCATCGGCGACTACAAGAAGAAGTTCGCCGACAGCAAGCTCGGCAAGGTCCCCATCGGCCACGTCGACACCTGGGACGTCTGGCCAAACAGCACCAACAAGGTCGTCATTGACGCCGTCGACTGGGTCGGTCTCGATGAGTACCCTTACTACGAGACTGGCAAGCACAACTCCATCGAGCAGTCCGGCCAGCGCTTCGACAGCGCCTTCAACAAGGCCAAGGCTGCCATCGGCGGCAAGCCCATCTGGGTCACCGAGACCGGCTGGCCTACCGACGGCCCTAAGTGGGACGAGGCCCAGCCCAGCGTCGAGAACGCCAAGTACTACTGGAACGAGATCGGCTGCCGTCAGCTGTTCAACAAGGTCCCCACCTTCTGGTACAACCTCCGCGACTCCAACGGCGAGAACAAGCAGACCTTCGCCATCACCGAGAACCTGTCCACCACCCCCAAGTTCGATCTGTCTTGCCCCAAGACCTTCAAGACGCCCACCGACGGCGATAGCTCTTCTTCCGCCTCGAAGTCTGCTACTGCCTCGGGCTCTGCTACTGCCTCCGGCACCAGCTCTGCTACTGGCAGTGCTTCTACCAGCGGCTCTGGCTCCGGCAGCTCCGGCTCCGAGTCTGGCTCCGGCTCCAGCTCCGGCTCCAACCCTGCTTCCGGCTCTGGCTCGCAGGCTGGTTCCGCCTCCTCTGGCACCCCTGTCCCCACTGCTGGCGCCAACTCCGTCCAGATCTTCTCCGCTGCCTTCACCGCCATCGTGGCTGTTGCTGTCGGCGCTACCACTCTCCTCTAAGCTCAGACTTAGCAGGTCGATAGCTATTGGTACACGATTGTAATATACACCGACGTCTTTTCTCGAAAAAGGGGTTTCATTGAATGTCCTACGGATAGACTACATACATCTGGCGGCGCGTCAAATCTGTCACAAGGTCGATTTTGGCCGTGCTCTCTGTAATAAAAACTGGTCAACATTTGCCTCATACTTCTTTTCTACACGTGATATATGCTTGTATTTGTTTACTTAACGTGTGGACTGACTAGACGAGCACGAGCTGGTTGTGATTGCTGCTGTGCTCCTAAAATGGGATATGTGCGACAAATGCTCGCTCGTGCTCTGCTACTGCAACGTGACCAACAACTGGTTGATAGTGCAATAAGTGCTTTATAGGGGTTTGTCTAACATCTTCTAGGCTCCCACGAAAAGTTGACATGAATGGATCTGGTACTTCACGTAACCAAGTGTACTTACGATCGGTGTCCTTGACCCCTGTGATATTGTATTCCTTACTCGGCGTACGGATAGTATCCAGAGTCCGTACGATGGCCCGGGCTCGCGCAGCACAACTATAATATTGCCCAGGATCACTGGCTGTTATCCCAAGACCACTGGCGAGCTTGTCAGGGGCACCAGGTCTGTGTCCTGAGAAGGCAACGATGACGATAGGAACGACGACGACGAACCTCCTCCTCCCGAGGAGACTCTACCGGTCACCATCGGCCCAAGTTCCTCCGCATGCTGACGCTGGTCGTTCGGCGGTCGGGATCGAGATCACCTATGATCGGCGCGTGGTCGATTACTGCGAAGACAACGGCATCGTCGACTGGAAGATCATGCTCCCGAACCCGTAGCCTAAGGTCGCGTCTGACGGCGCCCGTAAGTTCCTCCCACCGTTGGGCGACGGTGCCTATCAGGCCATGGAGGACGCCATCTCGCGGGCGCTATTTATCACAACCGCCGTCTCCTCCTGGAATAAAGGCCGTGGAGGCAACACCTGGCCAAGAACCGCTATCCTTCATCCGAGCCAGGTTCGAGCGCGTAGCCTATACCCAAACCGTGGGCTTCCTCCGCTTCAAACAGACGATGAAGCCTTTTCACACTTCATCTTCTCCTTCGTCGATGACGGCAAAGCTGCTGATCGACCCCCGGACCTGAGTGTGCCGGTGGCAGTGATCGTACGACCGGGAGCAGTGCGCCTATTGACAAGTACGGCACCGCGCTGCAGCACCTGCAGACGAGGACGACGGTGTTAGGGGAACACCAACATCCCTAGGGGATATCAGCGCAAGCCGTGGACGTTCGAGGAGGTACTGGTGCTGGTTGCGCAGGGAAAGTTTCTGGAGCTCGACGGACTTGTCTAGAGCTGAGAGTCGGGCAATCCCCCGATTCATAGGCTTGTTGAATATTATATATTGTTTTAGGAGTATACTCTTATTCTACCTGATACAGAGGAGTCTATACCCACCAAATAAAACCGAACGCGACGTGCTTGCTCACATCAAAAGACCACGCGCCCTTTCCTTTCCCCAATAGAAATATATACAACCCGAAGGGCATCACCCCAGCATATTAAGTATTCGCCAATCTCCGGCGGCAGGCCAGAGCTCATATTCTGACATGACCGCCGACTTCGCCTCCTAAGAAACCGGGGACCAGTGAATTGAAGAAGAAGAACAGAAAAACAAAACACTCATGCATGCTATGAATTGAAATAATCGTTTCATTCCGTCATTAGTCAGTCCGCCGTGGGGGCCTTCATGCAATCAATTGCCGGTCGCGGCAGCCGTCAAATGGACAAACCAATGACGGTAAACATGAGCGGCGCGATATCTACGGCGAGCAGCGCGATGCCTAGACAGTCCTTCGTATTAGTGGTGGAATCCAAACAAAGGGGCATAGACTACAATAAGTGTCGGCGAATTCTGACGCGGCAGCCCCACGTCGTATGACCCGATGCTTCCGTAGGTTACCTGAACCTTAACGACCTGCGCGAATCGGAACACAAGCCTGAAGACAGAGTGATATGGGGTTGCCTCTTGACAGTGCGTATTGCGAGAAGCGGAGTTGTGAAGAGATAGAAACAGCGACACTTACCTGTATATACCACCAGTTTTGTCACAACCTCCACGTCGTACCTCACTCTCGGCTTGATAAGCTGGGCGAAAACTTCCCGCTCGCTCAGTTCATCCTGTGAACCGATCACGAGCGTCGGGTCGTCTCCTTCCTGCTCAGGGGGCGTCACCATTATGGTGCCCTCGCCCATCATGCGCTCGTAATCGCCGAGCTTGTTGTGGTGGCCGCTACTTATGGCGCTGCTCTTAGCACCACCCGACTTCTCGTCGCTGGGCGTGATCGGGCTCGGGCTGGCCCCCCGGAGGGAGGCGACGCTCTCCTTGCCGCGAAGGCCGCGGCTCGTGTTGCTCGTGTTGCTCTCCCGCCGCCGGCGGTCTCGATACGCCAGCGTCTCGTACGCGTCCGCCGCACTCTGCGGGCCAATGCTCACGGATCTACCGCGGCCGCCCTTACGAATGTTGTTAACGAAGTTAGGGAAGTCGCTGACATTGGGCAAGACGTTGTCGACTTGCAGCCGGAGCGGGATGTTCTTGTATTTGGAAGCAGGCGTGAAGAAGCGACGAGGAAGATTCATTCCCCATGTCTCGATAATGCGGAAGAAGTGCGGCAGGGACCTCAACAATACGGGCTTGGCAGCTTCACGCCACACAAACACCGCCAACACTCCGGTCACAATGCGCAAAATCACCACTGGCCAGCCGAGAGCCTCGAGATCGAACCGAATCAGACCATGCGGAGAATGGGCAAAGTGCCATGTGCCGATTTCGAGACCAATCATAACGCCCGCGAACGCGACACTGTCGTCGAAACAAGGACAGTCATCGGCAGGCTCAGGATGCACGCGCACCAATGCTATTATGAAGAGCACCACACACAGAACAGTTGTGAAGGGGCGCGCGTACAGGTACATGTCGAGGGCCGGGCCGTAGTAGAATTCGCCGAGAGAGATGACAGCACCCATGATCGAACCAATGACAACATCCACGAACCCGTGCATGCCGCAGTAGAGGCGACCAAAGATGATGCTGGCCGCGTAGAAATAGGATAAGATCTCGAGCCCTAGTTTGATGTTCGGCTGCATCATATTGTCTGGAGAATGTAGGCAAAGAAGGCCATATACGGCGACGGAGACGGCATTGGCCGAGTGTGTCGAGGGGAAACCGTACTCGAGGGCTGCCGAGCCCGACATGGTGATTCGTTGTAGCGGAGGGGACAGCGGCCGCGGAAGAGAGAAAAAGTCTTTTATGAAGCCCGTGAAGAAGACACCCAAAGCGAGGATGCGAACGAGGCTGTGGCACATGTCAACACGAGGCGCTGCGAGGAGCAGGTAAGACGGGAGACCGACCCTTTGCCAAAGGACTCAAAGCCGCACCAGAACATGATGGGCAACCCGACCATGAAGAAAGTATGCGTGCCCAGGTTGGCCGTGATGGCGAAGTAGCTATCGAGCGCCGGCGTGCGCAGGGTATCTTGTAGGTAGGCGAGGTAGGGCGTCTCCCATCTGATCAGGGGCAGTGCCCACTGGCGCAAGTTGTATCGCCATGGCGGGAGGGCGCGTTTGTCTAGAAGTCGTAGGAGAGAGCTGTTAGTGAAAGTGGACTCCCAGATGTAAGACATGTACTTGCGCCTACTTAGGCAGTCAAGAGAGTTGCGCCGGGTTGCAAATGCGCCCTTCTTGCGAGTCGCGCAAGAACATTGCTCTTCCAGTGCAGCACAAGTCAAGATGGCCCTTGGCTAGGGCCGGTGGTCACCACACACGTACAATGATCTAGGTCCCGCAGGCCCGCGTCGATTACAGGTGGCTTCTCTCCGTCGCTAGCCTTGGCCGTCAGCTTCTTCGAGTCGGCGCTCACGGCAGCGCCATTGGTATGCGTCGAGCACATCGGACGGTCGTATGCGTGTGAAGTACTACTGCTACGGGCAGAAGAGTCGTGTTGATCCCGGGTGCGGGCGGGCCGCGCGAGTAGTTGGTTGCTCAAGAGGGTTTTCGGTTCGGCGAAGGTGGGATGCGGGCGGGATGCTCGTGCTCAGGTTTCGAATCGACGACAGCCGTTAAAAGGAAGGGTAAGGCCAAGCAGGGTACAAAGTGAGAGCAATTAAAGAAAAACCGGGGGTGTCTCTTCTCATATTAAACCCGCTCGTCTGGGGCCGGTCCAATCCTCCTTTCGGACCGTGACGAGAGCGAATAGAAAATGCAAGGGTATTTATTAGGAAGTTGTCACGCATCGGTCTGGACTGCAGATTAATGGTGACGATGTATGTTGTTTACTGTCTGACCCTCCGATTGCCCCGTTGTTGTTTTTACGTTTGACTGAACGAGCTGAGCCCTTGCTTGGCCTCTTCGTCCCTGAAAAACCAAGGCTAATGATAGTAGTGGTGGGATGTAGTACAGTACATTAGTGAACCACCACCACTTCCGGGCGCCCAATGATAGGCCCTGGTACTGGGCCAATGTCGTTGGATTAGTGTCGTCGTCTAGTCCGATCATGTACTGCAAGTACAGCCCATATCCACACTTTGCACGATCGTCACATATCTTTCCTCACGTCACTCGCTGTTCCCCATAGGATCAAACGATTCAGTAATCTGTAGCCTTTTCGTTCAGTGGACCAATGCATTGAGTTGAACTTTCTCGTATATATAAGTAGACTTGCTGGCGAGTAGGCGGCACCAAGCTGACCTAATACTACTAGTACGTACGATCAGGATCGGACTTCGCATCTTGGCTTGCGTATAATTGCATCCGTCAAATCACATCACATCCCCATCCCGACAGACATACCGCAGCACGTGACAGCCCGCATTGCCTGCCATATCGACACCACCATATAGCCAATCCGTTGCACTATTGCATAATAGACATTTCTCTGTCAAATCCCACGACGATGCGTTCCCTAGCCGGTGCCCGCGCCATCGTGACGGGCGGAAGCCGCGGCATCGGCCTCGCCATCGCGAAGCACTTCGCCTCCGAGGGCGCCGGCATCACGCTCGTCGGCCGCGACGAGGCGAGGCTGCAGACGGCGCTGCAGAGCCTCGACCTAAAGCCCGGCCTTGCGCACGACACCTATGCTTTTGACGTGGCCAACCAGAGTGGATGGCATCACTTGATGAAAAGGATGAAGACGAACAACGTAGGTAAATTGCCCCTGGCCAACCGTGACCGCCTCATCCGATTCTTCTTCAAAGGGGAAAAAGAAGATGACCATTCCTCTTGGGCAGAGTTATAAGGAGAAGAAGGAAAACGTAGCCTGGATCATCTCAAGCTAATCTGGCTACCTCCTGCCCCTGGTTTAGCAAAAAGTTGATATTCTCATTAATGCGGCCGGCATTACCCAAAATTCATTCCTTTTCAAGACAGAGGTGCCTGATATCAGAGAGATTCTGAGCACAAATCTCGAGGGCACCATAAATGGCTGCCAAGTTGTGGTCAAGACCATGATGCAACAGAAATCTGGTCAGTTCCAATGCCAGGGCTTTCGCTACAACGATGATGAACTGACCGATATGCAACAGGCTGTATCGTCAATGTTTCCAGTCTTCTCGCAACCCATGCTGGAAGGGGTGCAAGTGTATACGCGGCATCCAAAGCCGGCATCGTGGGTATGTCATGTGTTTCAGTATTCCGAGATATTTCTCGTTCCATCTAATTATCTAATCTCGTGGCCCTAGGTTTGACGAGAGCTCTGGCGTGGGAGGTTGGCCGATTTGGCATCCGGGTTAATGTCATCCTCCCTGGGTATATCCAGACCGAAATGACCGCCTGTAAGTTGCTCATTTCGCTCAAAATTCTCATGCCAGCAGCCAACTCCCATCCATGCACTGCTCTCCTCGAGATGTGTGTGTTCACTAATGTACATTGTAGCAATCGCCAAGTCGGCCAATCTAGAAAGCCTCATCCCGTTGGGTCGGCTCGGGTCGGCGGAGGAAGTCGCCGATGCTGCTGCGTTCCTTGTTAAGAATCCATATGCACACAATACCGTCCTCAACCTGGACGGTGGCCTCAGCGCTACCTGACGGAAGATCTGTCGGGTTCTTGCCGCATACCTGGACTAGTCATCGTTAATGAGAATAGCCCCGCCTGTGCTTGGCTCATCTCCAACGAGAACAACATCGTTGTCGTCTGCACCAGTTGTTTTTGCCTTCTTGGTAGGTGGCACATCGCCTTCGTCCTCTCGGGCGCGCTTTAGATCTTTCACTGTTGCATCGCCATCCGAGTTCACACCATTGCTTTCATTGGCAGGCTCCTTCTTGGGCTTGCGAGGAATTTTGGGTGCTTGGTCAGGCTCAAGGCTTTTGATGGGTTTATCCGTGAGAGGTTCCTTGCTGCGGCGGAGGTCAGTTGACTGTAGGTCATGTTGTGTAGAATAAACTTACGCCTCTTGAATGTTCAGCACGACGTTGACAAAGACGTCATCGTCGTCTTCATCCACGATGGTGACAAATGTGTCCTGCTTGATTCCTGCACAAGTTTGTTAGAATAATACCAAATAACACATGAAAGCTGAGTATAATTACCGAGCTCGCCCAATTTCTTGGAGAGATTGTCCTCTTCCTCGGGGTCGTAGAGAACACCTGCCTCGGTACTGACAGCAAGCTCCTTGTCGCCGTAACCCAGCTGCAGTCTCACGAAGTCGCCTACCAGATCCTTGAGAGTAGCACGTGATAGATCCACGTATACGTTCGTCTGGTAAACGCTGCAGACTGGACAGTTTGGATTCGGAGGCTGAGGCTTGTCCGCACTCAGAAGACGCTGGGTTGCGAAGGGTGATAGGAATACCTGTAAGGTTACGCATGAGCTCTTGTCCAGATCTGGCCAGATGAAATCTGTTTCTTACCTCTTTGGTTTTCTCATACTCGCCTTGAAGTACCTTGAAGGACTCCAGTACACAGAGACCCGCCACAATAGCATTTGTGGTCGCAATGGCTGGAATGATGTTGCCGGCCATTTGCTTGATATCAAAGCGAGACTTTCGCTCAATGCCGAATATGGACGATCGAATGTTGGCAGCGGCCGCGACGAAGTCCAGAGTATCCTCGTCATCCTTGTCAAACATGATGGTGGGCTGAGCTGTTCCAGCCGCCTTGAGTTCAGCCACTCTTTTGCTCAGGCGATCCAGACTGTCGTTCATAACCGCCAGGTTTTCCTCCAAAGACCACAATTTCTGCCCGTCCTGCAGTAACTCGGGGGTCACTGCAGGAGCTTTGGGTTTCAAGACGTCGTAGTCCAAGGGCTCCGGCTTCTGCCTCGACTGCCACATTTCCTCCATGGATCGCAATCGATCGATATCGGCCTTGAAGACCTTGTCAAACAGCATTTTGGGGAATTCTGCGGTGCCAACGGACTCTCGGATTCTTCGCAGCGCCTCGGCCTCCTTCTTCAGCTCTGCGATCTCCTTGGCATTGTCGGCATCCGTCGAATGGTCGAAAGCCGCCTCATCTTCGCTGATGCCGAAGACTTCATTCAGAAGATAGCTCTTGGCCCAAACAATACAGTGGATAGGCTGGCTCGGGGTGCTTCGGATGGTGCACACTGGGAATGACTTCGGGACGTCCTTTGTTGTGCAATCGTAGCACGCCGTGACGCCCTTTTTGATGACCTGAACCTGACCATTGAAACCAGTCGTACCGCTCTCGATCAAGGGCACATCTGCCGCCAGGCACATCTTGTTGGCATGGCGTCTCGCCTCCAGGTTATCCAGCGCATTGAAAACCAGCTTGAAACCGCGAAACCATTCCAGATTGAACTGCGCATCTTTGATGTTCGCGTGGTGCGCCTCGATCTTGACGTTCGGGTTAAAGCTTTCGGCCGCCTCTTTCGCTACCTGCCAGCCGATTAGCACACACTCACCACCACCTCACCTCACGCCGGGGCTTCTGTACCAATGCTTTAGACTTCTTGATATGTTCGTGTCGGAAGAGGAATTGACGATTTAAGTTGCTCAGGTCTATCGTGTCGAGATCGACAATATGGATTTCGCCAAACCCGGTCAGGGCGAGGTTCTTCAAGAGTTCGCAACCGATGCCGCCAGCACCGACCATCAAAACTTTGGCCTGTGAGACGTAGGTCAGTAACACGACGGGTTCGGTATCTTCGAGCAATTCCATGGTGGGCATAAGTTCTCAGTAGGACGCTGAGTTGCCAGAGGTGCGAAGGTCTCGCATGGTAGAGATGTATTGCGCGACTGGAGCTGTCATGTTTGCGCTTGCGACGGTGGTCGACATATGCAAAGCAATGCGCAGGCAGACAGCTCATTGTGCATGAAGCAAAGCAGGCGCGTAGCTGCTGGTAGCTACGTAGCGACAAGGAGGAAGGGAAAAGGGGATAGACTTACGGCTTTGACGGCGTCATTGACGCCATTGGTCAACGACTGGCGATTGTAGCTGTCGCGACTTGGAGCCTGCGCCATGGTGGAAAGTGAGATACCTAAAGACAGCTCCAGCCCACTTCAGTTGCCGTCATGGATGGGGTGGGATGCATGAACGAAGGAAGGATTGCAGGTGTGTGTTCGAGGCGCGACTGGGAAAGAAAAGTCGTGACAGGAATTTGCGAGCAGGCGCAAATGTGAAAAGAGACGACCGGATGGTTGAAACTGCAGATCTAGTCGTGTCTAGGTTAATAAATCAAAAGTTGCAGGCGCTCACTATTTTCTCAGCCTCGATTCGATGGGATGGCGCGAGGTGTGAGCCTTGGGTGCTACGCTGCTACTGCTACTGCTAGCAAGTAGGTAGTACTGTAGGTGCGCTCCAGTGAGTGAAGTGTGCTAGTTTCCGCGAGCTCAGGTATAGGTGTACCTGCCTAGAATGGTACGTGGATACCTGGAGTGTTCCGTCATGGAAATCCATCCGTCATTGAGCCACGCCCCGGTACAGGTATCGACCTGCCTGTGCTTACTTACCTCACTGGCGCGCGATGAGCAGCACAGCAAACATCAATCATTGCACCGATCAATTGATCTTACGCACCCCCACCATGGAAGCACAACGGTTGAACCACCAGATGCATAAGCAAGTACATGTATATTTTCCGATAGATGAAGCTGGGGAACTTCGGTCAGCTGGATGATGGGATATCCGATGGGTGTTACTGGAGTTGGATACATGTACCAACCTACATGAGGCCGTACCTATTTGATGTATGTACACAGATCAGCCGGTTGCTTTCCATTCGATGGATCATTGATGGCAGACGGAATGCATACTGCATACGATGGTTACCTCTACGCCAGGGGGTCCCACGGGCAGGTTCACAGTGACTCGGATTCTTTCCCGCTCGCCGCCGGTGACGGAATTGGACCGGGCCTCAATTGGAACACGCCCCGACGCCCTCCTGCACGCCCCAAACGCGCTGACTGGGAAGCAAAGCAGGGTGTGCACGGTAAGACGGTAGTGCTTGCTGCAATTGGCTTGGTTCTCCTGCACGCCGCAGCCTGCAGGGGAACTGTACCTAGCTGCCTACTTGCCTACAGAGTACATGCATGGCCAGTAGAAACAACGAAGAGGGGAAAAGGCACCGGCACGGAAACGCGCATGAGTTGGAGGCTTTCAATGGACTTCCTGATCTGATATGTTGGTGATGCGAATCGACAGAGCATACCTGTTGCCTGTCCTACCCTTGGTTGATTCCATGGTCATATGGATATTTCCTGTTGTTTTTATTCACGTGCTATGTAGGTACATTAATAACTATACATAAGTTAGTAAGGCTGGTATTTGCTTGATGCTCCAACTTCTTGACCCGCTACCACAAATTTCGAGGTTGGGCTCGAATTTCACGTCTTCAAGCCTCAGGCATTCAAGTCCACAACAACCCTCACTCGGTGCATATCGTATATCGTGGAACAACCGTATACGGCGTTGCCAGAACCGAGACAGACCAAAAAGACTTTGATTCGTGTCTTTCGTCGTAACGACACCATACACAATGTCGGATGACGAGGCTGATCCCGAGCTGCTCGAGCTCCTCCGTCAGCATATTCAGGGGAAGCTTAACGTATCAGCCGAGGCAGAGACGGGCGTCCTCGAAGGAGCCGAGTATGTCTACGACAACTCTATTGACGTTGCCGTGGATATGCGGGCATGCAAGAATGCCGCGGCGATCATCCATGCGCAGATGCAATCCAAGGGATTCTCAACGGCCAGCTGGGCTGAACACGAGCTGCATCCCAAGAGCAAGGATGAGTCGACCGTGGCCTTCATCTTCACCATGGACTTGCTGAACTTCTCGTTCTGGTCATTGAAGCCCGAAGACGAGCGGTTCGCCATCAACTACAAAGATAAGAACTGGACAGGCTACTGGAGCCTCGTCGCGGCGTTGCAGAGAGCCTTGGAGGAAGGTGTGTGCAATTCCGACCAACTCCCTCATTGCCGTATTCGTGTCGACATGTGCCGCGCTTCGAATCTTCGCGCAGTCAGTGCTATGATGTATTTTGTTGATCGATGTTTTAAAGGTATCCCCATCACCGACCCTCACTACTGGCAAAGCGAGGACGAGTGCAACCTCGAGTCATTACGGCATGTCTTCCGGTCATGTACCGAAGAAGAGATGCCATTACTCGAGGAACGCCTCACTTGTCTGCGCGAAGCAGGGAAAGTGCTGTACGAGGTAGGTCCTTCTCCCCTTTCCTTCTTTCCCTCTCTGCAAGGGGTCCGAAACGCTCCGTAAGCCAACCCGAACCAACTATTCCCACCCGCAGAAATACTCGTGCAGTGTCACGAATCTCATTGATGCTGCCGACGGGTCGGCCGCAGAACTCGTGAACATGCTCGCGCGCGACTTCGACTGCTTCCGGGACGAGCACATGTTCCAGAGCCGCAAGAAACCCATACGGCTACTCAAGCGAGCTCAGATCTTCGTGGCCGACGTGTGGGCTTGCTTCAATGGCGAAGACTGGGGCGAGTTCAGGGACATCGACAAGATCACCATGTTCGCCGACTACCGCGTACCGCAGATCCTGGCGACACTGGGCTGTATATCGTACAGCCCGCCCCTGCAGGCGATGGTTAACAAGGAGGATATCATCGAGAGTGGATCCGCATATGAACTTCAGCTCAGAGGTAAGAGATGCAAACCCGGCTCATATGTACCATCAGTGCTTACTCACATATCTACCTTCAGCTTGTAGCATATGGTGCGTGGAGTTGCTCAGGAGGGAGATCAACCGAGCCCATCCAGAGGCTAAGGTGAACGCCATCCTGATTGACTTCTTCCTGTACGACACCATGAAGCAGCTGGAAGCAGAAGGCAAGTATACCATGCCCCATCATCGTACGCGAAGCATTTGGTACTAGTGCGATTGTTTCGTTTGGGTGCAGTTTACCTAGGTATCCTCAGCAGGAGCCAGCGAATGGAAGGAGGCCTTGGCCTACGAAGATGAAGCTTGTTATTGTGTGAAAGGTGTCATTACATGTTAACTTCGGTTTTTCGTAAGGTAGGAAATTCACTTGTACACCCCCCGAGGAGCAGCGATGGCTTTCGTCAGGTTAACCCGGGGGAATGCAGTTCGAATACCCTACTCTGAGCTCTTGCAATTTTTTTCTTTTAATTTTTTTTAATCACCAGCAATGGTTCTAGATATGACATGCCACTCAGGTAATGTTTATTGATTTTTCTTATTTTTGACCCCTTCTGATGACGCTCATCCACCAAGATCCTGCTGCTTTACTTCGACGTGATGCTTCACATCATACCCCATCCTCATGGAAAATTTGTTTCCGGAGACCTTGTAACACATGTAGTCAACTGTAGCACAGGCCAGCCTGCAGTAATAATATTATCCCTCCATTCACCTTTAAGACCCCTCAGGGGCCGACTGAAACGCCCAGGACCTGTTTATATGCTAGCAGGCTCGTGATGATTTATGTACACTCCTTCATGTTGAACCGAACTGGTAAGATCCGCATCCTAGAGCTCTCGGAGGCCGTCGTCCGTCCTCTTTTGAACTCAGGGCCAAGTCTGTCTTTGATGATGAGTGCCGAACGTCGGCACCGAGCTCGGCTCGGTTCTTCTACCCTACCTGGAGGGGACTTAAGACATGATCTTCATCATATCTACGGGATCGGTTCCTTACTTGCAGCTCCATATGTGTTCCCTCGAAAAGTTTGCACCTGACCGGCACCCAGCTGCTGGCGCAGGTACTTCTGCGTTTCCTAGGCCGCGCCACATACGTTGCAAAAGAATAATACGGCAAGGGTGTAGTTGGAACCCTTCTAGTGAATGAGTGTTATGCATCTTTGTCGGTAAATGCTCAAGCAATGTACAAGTCACTTCATGACGGCCAAGCCCGGAAACACATCTAAACACCAGCTGAGAAGGAATACAGCATTGGGGTTCATTGGTATGTCGTTACGTATCGTGGGGATGAACCACCACCCGCATCGACTCCAGCCAAGACCGGTCCACCCCCCCTTTCCAGCCTTTCATAAGGTATCCTGCCCTGGAAACCCGCCATTTGCCAGCCGTTCACCCAGCGGTTATCAATGTGCCCCTATCCGGTCTCAGACCCGCATAGCCCTAATCCTTCTTCAAGCAGGTAAAGACGCAACCAATAATGCCGCAATCTGATCCACAGCGGTCCTGGGATGCCTCACAAAGCTGTTGTCAAGTGTTAGCTTCGAGTCAAGTAAAAACCCCAGCAGCGAACAGACGATGCTACGATGAGGTAAGGGAGTGGAAGGGGAAAAGGAGAAAGACATACACATCCACCGTTTGCTTGACAACAGCAGCACACGGCGTCATCGCTCTGACGCTTGAAGATTTTGAGGCCAGGGTCGTAGTTGGCGGTGCTAGCTACGCCAGCCAGCGCGCCCGTAGCCATGGCAAGAAGAGTGATGGTGATTGAGGCGGGCTGCATCTTGTTTGCTTTGCTTGATAAAAAGGAAGCAGAAAATGTTGGCGAACAACTTAGGAGGATTCTAGGATGACTTTCGGTGGAAAGGTTTGGATGAGTTGAGTTGTTGGTAATGTTGCTGCCGATCGAAGCGCTGGTAATTGAGGCCACCCAACTAAAGGAAAGGACGCTTTGGGCTTATATATACACGAACAGTAGCAATGGACCTTAGGATGTCTATCTCATGGCTATACCTGCATACCGGTCCATTGGCATGATCAGTTGCGCTGCTATGGAATCTAGAACCTGGACGAGACCTGGGCGGTATACCCAGCCCTAATGCCTTCTACGTGACATCGGCGAAGATTCTCTGTCCACGATCAACGCCATGATTCAGATAGATAAGACATGAGTATCGAGCTGCAGTGGTTGGGAGAATGCCTCTGTTTTCGACCTAGGACTTACCTGTAAACATTCACGCCAACACAAGTCACAAGACGACTGTACAACTATATAACGTAGAATGGTTGAAGCAACGTCAGGTATGCCATTGAGAGCTATTATTAACAGCGCGAAACCCCAAGCCAGTGGCATGTTTCGCATTGTCCATATTAAACTCTTTTAAGCATATACGATCTACACGATACGGGCGCGAGTCAGCATAAACCTATGCCTCTTCTTGATAGATAGTCCGAATAAAGCTTGGCGCTTGTCGTGGACAAGCCCAATGATATGAGATAGAAGACCCTTCAAAATACAATATACGAAATATCCCCAGACATTTTGCTTTGAATGGCGTGAGCAGAAGTTCTGGTTGAATCAATGCGTATTTTGTCGTGACCGCTAACTATGCACGTCGAAACCCATTTTGGAGCCTGAAAGCTCCTTTCATGACGAAACCCTCTATTTTAGAGTCACATGAAGGCCAAACTCCTGAACACCCCAAGCAAGCCAAGTTGATATACGCAAAGCAAATTCAGTTCGTAGATAGCAAGATCGCCCGTAGCCTCAAGTCTCGCACAGCTCGAGACCTTGTGTCATGTCGAAAACAGCTTGCCCAGCCTTTCAGGAAACTCCGATGGCCGTAGAGTTCAGTATGGTGTCCATATGCGCCCTCTCGACTCCCTTGGTTCCCTTCTCTTCTTCCTTGAGGAGGACAGCCAGGACCTCAGGCGGTGGGTTGAGGCCGAGCTTATCTGCTCGTTGCCAGCGTCTCAGACGCGAGATTCCAACGCAAGGCTAGGTAGTTCAAGTCAGTAAAGCCAGAATAAGCAAGAAAGATGATTGAAACACGATCCGATTTCGAAGTACTTACACCGTATTGAGAGCTGACATCGAAATACCGCAAAACCTTCTCGGCCAGACTCAGATCCTCTTGGTGCACTCTCTTCGCAATGCGCTCGCCCTCCAACTTGCGCCAATACTGGTCCACCTGGCGCCCAGTGATATTCTCTGCCCGCAGCTCCGCATCAGTCTTCTCGACGGCGTCGTCCTCCTTCTCCGCTACCGGCGAAGGCTCTTCCGGTTCGGACTCGACAGTAGCATCGTCAATGACAATGTCTTCCTTGGCGGGCTGTGCATGGGCTGCTTCTTCCTCCTCTTGCGAAGCGGATATAACGTGCTTGGAGAGCGGCGACTGCTTTGAGGGAGACGAAACGAGGTTCTTGCTCGATTTCGGGACCGCCTTGGTCACTCGGTTGTGGAATGACAGCGTCGCTTGCTTTCCGCCAGGTTGCGACGAGGAGCGGGTACTGCGGCGTGTGGCGGGCATGGTGATGATAGTGCTATTGGATAGGTAATGATGCGTATTTGGGGTCAATCACGTATGCAAACGAGTAACCAATAGTCAAATAGTAAGAATGGCTCTTGAATGATGTTTGCGACAGGCTGCTCTCCCGTTCTAAGTCTATGTACGATCTTGATGGGATTGGCGCAGGGGGATCTAAGAAGTTGTGGAGGAATGCGGGAACACCTGCTGTAGGTGAGATGGCAATGACGTTGGGGCAGTTGGGGAAACGGGCCCAAGTTGGACGGACAACGCGAGCAAGCTAACCTACGACTACGACTGCACGTGATTTCTTTGTTAGCTGCCAAATAGCCTACAGTACCAGATTCTGTGTAGGGCCAAGGCTGTACGGATTATTTGCACTCGATTTGAGACAACCTGCCCGTAAAGAGTGCCAATGGAGGTATGCAACTGGCTGTGCATCATGTTGGTTGTATATCCCCAGCTACTTGTTGTCACGAAGAAAGATTACACCGGAATCGTACGGGCCAGCCGGTTAAGCTGCTCACGAGGTTGATTGATGCTCCAAGCTCTCTAAATCCAGTTCAATGCAGGTGAATAGAACTGTCCCCCTTTTTCATCCATACATGTCATGTAGTAGCCATCTCTTGAACGCCATGCCCAGTAATGCAACGTCATGATCTTCTCTTGCGGCCATTATGCGGTGCCTGTGGCTTCGCGGTAAAACGTCAAACTCTTGTTCGCACCGGCCGTGCAGAACATCTCGTTCATCCCCGTCTTTGGTAACCACTTGACGCTGAGAAGTGCCTGTTCTGTCTCGCTGTGGGTGGCGACACAAGCTTGCTTGTCGATGGACCACACCTTGGCTTTACCGTCGTACGCTCCGCTGAGAAGATACTCGCCCGTATCGCTCCAGTCAATGCTCATGATCCATGCTGCATGCCCCGTGAACTGAGCCACGTGCTCGCCGAATTGCAGGTCGTAGAGCTCGATAGTCATGGAATCACCAGCAGCCGCAAGCTTAGTTCCGGCCGGGGAGAAGGCCACGGCGCGGACCGGTTTCGCAAGGCCTAGAGATTGGTCAGTACAAAATGGCCTTGAGCGGGCTGACGGTTTGACTCACCAGGTAGCTGATACACGATCCGACCCGTCTCATTGTTGTAAATGTAGACGGCCCCATTCTCGTGGCCAGTTGCCGTGTACTTGCCGTCATGGCTTATGTCAATCGACATACCAAAGGCGCTGGTGACCATGGAGCCCGGCTCAAACTGCTGCGCAAGCTGGCTCGAACCATCCCTCAACCGCCATACATTAACTCGGCCGCTGTGAGTAGTTGTCGCCAGGACGGAGCCGTCTTCGCTCAGCGCAAGCGCCCATGCCTCGCCATTGGTCTCGCCACCATTGGCGACATCGACATAAGGCTCCCAATCACCGGAGCCCGTATCTGAAACCTTCCATGTCTTCAACTCGCCCGCAAAGCCTATCGAAGCGGCGACCTTTCCATCGCGAGACACGGCTAAGTGGTGGCAACCAAGCTTGTGCGCATTCGAGATGGATTGCACCAGAGGGTATGCCTCTTTGTTTGTCGCATGAACGTTTATACAGGAGGAGCCGGAGGCGGAGAGAACGGCGGTTTTCGTAGCGGCGATCGCAAAGATGTTGGCAATATGGGCTGAGGAAAGTCAGTAAGTATATGGGACAGGATGCCACACACCCTCTCTCTTCGGGGGCCACCAGAGTGAGGAGCTTACCGTTGTCCACCGTATGCGCGGTAAGATATTGTTTCGACTGAAGAACTTATTAGTAAGTTGACATTTTAAAATATGCGAATTTGTGCCCATACCATGTTGCCGACCCGAGAGAACAGGCGCGCAAGGTGCTACGAAGTTGGTGTTCCTCTCTTGATGACGGTGGTGATAATGTAGATGGGAAAGCTTTGGTGGGGCAATCTGTGGTGGGAAAGCTTCACCTCACAACAAGAATAGTACGTCTGGATATGTCAAATGCTGCGCAAACAAAGCGCTTAAACACTGGTCACCTTCCATATAGAATTATAGATATATTCATGATCCCTAGCTGCAGCGTCTGCCAATGAACATGGACAACTCGCTATGGTCGTTATTGATATTGATTCTGATCGCTCTGCTTGGTGGGGTTCCACGTCCAGAGTAAAAGCTCGGGCATTGGATTGCATTGCATCACTTATCCAGAAAATGTATGCGCCATGTTGAAAGGCGACGAACAGCTTCAACGCAGGACAGCAAGTCATAAATATACGGCTTCATTTCTGACATAAGCTTCAATAGATCGTATCAATGATCTCATGTACATGATATATAGTATACAGTGCTCGGTTATGATACACTTGAGTTATAGAGCTTTCAGCCATGAATAGAAGGCCATTTACAATCCGACCTTGAACACCAACCCGATGCAGTATCTATCCCCTTTTCATTTGACAATACTAATCATGTGTCGTTCATGCGTGGTCGATCTTCTTCTCTGCCGAGGTGTTGGGGAACATATTTTGAATTTCTGTCGCCTTGTCAGCTATGCAGCCAGTCGCCCAGCGAAACCGGTCTGTTTGGATCAACTTACTGCCCATGCACTGAGGACATAAGGTATGCATCTTCTTTGTGTGGCCGCACACAGGGCACTTGTTCAGGTTGTTCACATCCTTGAGGGCCTTGCCTGCCATCTGTCGATGTCGCTTCTTCATGTGCGAGGTCTTCTTCTTGGGTACGGCCTTGAGAATGCCTTCCCAGATGTCACCCAGCAGACCCGGTATGCTCTGGATAGCGGCAGGGATCGCAATAGCGAGTGACGGCCATGTCTGATATGGCGCCTGCCGTGTCTGCTGTGAGAAGAGAAGTGCGGACCTGAAAGAGGATGCAAATGGCGTAGAGGTCATTCGAGGCAGCAGCGAAGATACCGCCGAAGCGAAACGGAATTGTTGTATCGCAGCCATGCTAGGCAAGTCGAAATGCACCACCCTCGGCTGATCCTGTACTGGCTGTCGCCTGTGTGCCTCTTTCCCTTCAATCGGTGTCGGCGTCGGCGCACAATATTTCGGTCGTTGCTGTCTGTCGTGGCTCCACGTGAGAGTCGGCAAAAAGAGGTTTTAGATTGCCGTCCAGTGCTTTTGGGCCCCAGAGTAGTAGCTCCCCTGGGCAGAGCAACCTTGGCCAGCCTTCGCGCCAAAGCAATTGATTGGAAAAAAGTTTCCAGCGCAATTAGGTAAAGCTCATTCAATGCAAATCAACTCATCAGGCGGCCGCGACCCTTGGAATTGGCCCGTTCTTTTTCTCCAGACTCAGACTGGCCTGGTGCACGGACGGCGGTCGGGCCAATCAGAACCGCCCATTTGCTCTCGACCCCTTAACCCACGGTTGGCGTCCCGGCAGAGGAGAAGCGACAGACTAGCAGCCAGCCCGATAAGTCGCATTTGGCACCTGCCCATCCAATTATTCCCTACCTTGCAGCGGAAATTAGTGTTATTTGGTACCCGTCGCAGCAGTACCTCAAGAGGGAGAGAGACTGCAAGACCACCTGGTTGAACACGAGTTCCGAAGTCAATCACCCTCGTCTTGACAGTTGCAACTCTCTCAAGTTCAGTTCTGCGAAACCTACGGCAGGAACTCTCAACAGCGTTAATTCGGGCCTCGCATCGCCTTCGTTTCAATCCCGAGACTCTTCTAACCCATTTCTTGTGGCCGACTTCCTTCGACTTCTCATCTTCAACCATACCGAACTCCACTTTCACTTCGCGTCTGCCCCCTTTCCGCTCATTCATTCTACCATCCAATCAATCGTCCTTAGGCCGTTTCTTGGATTAGGAACAGAACTACCTCTTCGACTTGGATTTCATCATCCCTAATACAGTCACATCCATTCCACCAGACTACCGGACAAAATGGCCGCCCCTACTGTCTTCCCCAACAGCCATGTCGGTTTCGACAGCATCACCTCCCAGATCGAGCGCAAGCTCCTGAAGAGAGGTTTCCAGTTCAACGTTATCTGTGTCGGTAAGTTCTACGAAGCTGTCCTGATCGCTCGGCCGATCTTGGTCGACGCAATCACCTGAGGCGACCGGGCGAACACGTCTATTGAAGTTGAGCGATGTAGCTAACCGGAATCCATCACTCAGGCCAGACGGGTCTCGGAAAGTCGACTCTGATCAACACCATTTTCGCTTCTCACCTGATCGACTCCAAGGGCAGACTGCTCCCCGATGAGCCCGTCCGTACCACTACCGAGATCCACCCCGTATCGCACATCATCGAGGAGAACGGTGTCCGTCTACGACTCAACATCGTCGATACCCCCGGATATGGTGATCTCGTCAACAACGACCGCTGCTGGGACCCTATCGTCAAGTATATCAAGGATCAGCACTCCGCGTACTTGCGTAAGGAACTCACTGCTCAGCGTGAGCGATACATCCAGGACACCCGTATCCACGCCTGCTTGTTCTTCATCCAGCCCTCTGGCCACTCCCTCAAGCCCATTGACATCGTTGTCCTGAAGAAGCTGTCCGATGTTGTCAACGTCGTGCCCGTCATTGCCAAGGCCGACTCCTTGACCCTGGAGGAGAGACAGGCATTCAAGGAGCGCATCAAGGAGGAATTCGCTTTCCACAACCTTAAGATGTACCCCTACGACAACGAGGAGTTGGACGACGAGGAGCGCTCTGTTAACACACAGATCAAGGTAATTCAACCGTTGCTCGTTTGTTGCTGTCATTTACTAACCCTCTTTACAGAGTCTCGTGCCCTTCGCTGTTGTTGGCTCCGAGAAGTCCATCATCGTGAACGGAAAGCAGGTTCGTGGACGCCAGAACCGGTGGGGCGTCATTAACGTCGAGGACGAGAACCACTGCGAATTCGTCTACCTGCGAAACTTCCTGCTCCGGAACCCATCTGCAGGATCTCATCGAAACCACCTCCCAGATCCACTACGAGACCTTCCGTGCCAAGCAACTGCTGGCCCTGAAGGAGAGCAGCGCGCAAGGCCATGGCAGCCGACCTATCAGCCCTGCTGCGGACCGCGAGCTTAGCAGGAACTCGAACCGCATGACCATGAACGGCTACTAATTGCCATCCATTGGGTCATACACACATTCTCCGAGGTATCCTTCATCTACTTCCATGCTTTAAGGGAAACAAAAAGATCGCGCTTTCCCAGTTATGACTCTGCGACTAGTCGCATGGACGGTTAACGTGCGAAGACATGGATAGTGGACCACAAAAGTTATAGTCCCCAAAAATGTCTAATAGATCTGGGCAGTGTTAGAGAGGAAGAGAGGCGACATTCGAGAGATATCCATGGCCACTTGGCCTAATTTTGGGTTGTTCAAGCCTGTTATGTCATGTGTTGGGAAAGCAAGCAGAGCAAGCAGGATTATCTCCAGACTGGAGAATCCGAGACATTTTTATTTATTTCCTTGTAGTATTGCGCAGGAGCTGCCTTCACTTTTATACCAAGCCTAAGTCTAATTGAAACCACATCTAAAGCCCTCGTCTTGTGTGTATGGTCGCTTGCCCGTATTCTATGACTTGTAGACGTAGTCCTCCAGCTCCTTGTAAGCCTTGTCAAGATCGTCGTTGACGATGATGATATCGTGAACACCGGGCGTGTCGGCGTACTCAAGCTCAACCTTGGCTTGAGCCAGGCGTTTGCTGACTGCCTCTTCGGTCTCGGTGCCGCGCCCGCGTAGGCGCTGCTCGAGCGCCTCGAAGGAAGGGGGCTTGATGAAGACGTAGCGGGCGTCAATACCGGAAGACTTGATTTGCTTTACGCCCTATATAGAAGAAGTAGAAACCATTAGCAAATGCGCGCGCTCTCTGCATATATGGGCCTGGTTGCAAGAGGAAGGGGGCAGGGTATGTGGATCTTCCTTACCTCCATCTCAATGTCCAGCACCACGACCCGGCCCTTGGCCGTCTGCTCCTCGATGGTCTTCTTGGAAGTGCCGTAGCGGTTGCTGCCGAACTTGGCGTGCTCGACGAAGCCGTCCTTGACGATGAGCTCCTCGAACTCCTCCATGGGGACGAAGAAGTAGTGCGTGCCGTGCTCCTCGCCGGCGCGCGGCGAACGCGTGGTGTGCGAGACGGACAGAGTGAAGCTGTCCGGGTGCGCCTCGAACATGCGGTTGTAGAGGGTGCCCTTGCCCACGCCCGAGGGGCCCGAGATCACCAGCGGGCGGCGGTCGGTGGGTTGTTGGCCTGCTGTGGGTTGCGGGGTTCGTGTTAGTCCAGGCACGGCTGTATCACTCGTTGGGGTGGCAGATGGAGCCGGCAGGAAGCACAGCAATGTCTTATTTGTCGGGGGATCGTCGCACGCTGGCTCTCTAGCCGGCGCAAGGCCGGGCGCACTTGTCACATTCTGGTTTGCGCATCACCGCCGCGAAGAAGAAAAAGTGCCGTCGAGGGGCTTTTTCTTTAAAGGAGGCGGGAGGAGAGGAGGGGGAAAGGGGGGTTCAACGTACTTGGTGCCATTGTGCCTGCGAATCTACCGAGGCGGGGGAACGAGCGGGACGGGAAGGTAGAAGAGAATCGTAGAGGAGCGCCGGGACAAAGTGGACGGAGTCGGGGAAGCATACGGAGATAGAATTTCACAAATCTATTCTACGGGCGGCCTGGGGGAGATGGTTGGGTGATTCAGCCGGTAACGGTCCTCTCTACTTAACATTACTATTGACCTTAACCTATAATTTTGGGCGAATAGTGGCGGGCATGGCGCCTTAGCAGCGGCGCTGGCAGAATGTCGGCGCCGGTGGGCTTCAGCGTTCCGACAACCGTAGGCGGTGAGGTAAACGCCGTAGGAGGCTAGCCTGGATAAAATTACATAAGATTACCTACCAATGAACTGCAGTTCAGATATCTGAAAATGCTCACGTACAAGGTCAGCGCTCGAGGGACGTCTAATGCACGTCGAAATTTGAATCAATGGTTGAATATTTCTCAACGCGCCAGATTCTCAACGTTCGACTAACTGTTTCATTTTTTCTTCTTCTTCTTGTTAGCCAACGTTTAACGGTTTGGGATGGGAACCGTTTACGAAGTATTCCAGTGTTCAATGAACTGCAGTCGGTGCGCGCGTTGATCAGGTCCAGCCTTTTCTCCTAACGGCCTTTTCGTTTCGAACCCGCCAAGGCAACCCACCCACCAAGGTGAGCACTGAGCACGCAGACAGGGCAGAGCAAGCAGGGAAGCATCAAGGCATCAACCAAAGGGAAGGGTTCATTCGGGTGGCCCGTCTGGGCGTTTTCGCTTTCTAGTGGAGAGGGAATCGAACTTCACTTCTGGCATCGGATTTGCCTTTCTCTCAGCTTTCCATTGGCAAAACAGGGGACAAGGGAGGAGGGGGAGAGGAGGAGGAGGAGGGGCAGTTGTTTTCTCCTTTACACAGGCGTTTTACCCCCTGAAAATTACACCTCCGCTGAAGAAAGACAGAGGAGAGGCCGCTCCAGCCCGCTAGTCACGAGAATTGCGATTGACATATTTTGCATTTGACTTCCCTGCTCTCGAACGTTTCAAGTTCCCGCTGCAATGTTGCACTCAAGGGTTTACCGACAACCACTGACGTCGGTTGTGCACTGCATATGCTTCCTGCCGCTCGCGAGATGCGGTAGGGATCGCGAGATCTCCCTGTCACTTTTTTCTTCTTTTTCTTTCTGTGCGAGGATGATAGGTATGATGAGGTCCCCTCCCGAGTATCCTCCCGCATCATCCGATATACTGCAGAATCTCGTAATACTCGTATGGATGGGGTCTCTACGTCCCGTCTTAGCCGTTGTCTGCGCTGCGCTGAAAGCCGGGAGCCATTCTCGTGAACGAATCGCAAAATGGATACCGTATTGCTTACAGGTACCCAAGAGCCGCCGTGACGGGTGTAGGCAGGCCTGGATTGATCGCATCGTGGTAAAGGTAAGTGATCGCCTGCTTGTGAGGTCTGAATACGGGGTTTTGCAGCTGGGTCTCGCGCAAAAGATGCGGGTGCACGTGTCTGGGAGCAAGGGCAGAACAAGGGAGGTGGTAGCTGGCAGCTGGGACAGCATGCATCGCGTACCACAGTATGTTTCTGGCAGGGTGCGTGGGGCGCGTTTTGACCATTTTGACGACCTAATATCCTTTGGGCTGTAATACATACAATAGTACTCTGTAGTACTCTGTAGTAGAGGTGCAGAGATTCTGTTTGTTTGCAAGTGGCCCTCCCTCAACGTTGCTGTTCTCGGCCAAACACCTTGGCACCAAGCACCAAGAGAATCAAGAACCGAAGGATTTGCTGGATCTGTCACGGGGTTGGATGCTTGATTAAACTGCGACTGCCCTGTCATTGGCCGCTCTCTCGTCAGGACCGTCTGCTTCTCTGGGCGGTCCTTGTCTATATCAGGTTTCATCGGTGCACTAACGGTTATTTTTTGGCGCCGTTGCCATTTGCAGATCAGCAAATAGGGATGGATATCAGAAAAAGGTTGCATTAGTTTTAGAAGGTCGGATCGAAGAGGCCAAAACAATGAGTGCTAACCCAATACATCCCTGATGGAGCGCAATCAAAATGCGGCATGAAGGGCATTTTCGGTCCAAGCCAAGCAATCTCAAACGTGGAGTCCCCGGTCCACCACCGAATGCCACTGGATGCCACTGGATGGCCCCCATTGCGATAGTGGATGGACTGGCTGCCATCTCGGCCGCACTTACCCAGCATCCTGGCCACACGAGCAGAGACGAGCAGAGACGAGACCGGAACGAAGGTGCTGTTCGGGGTGCGTCCAATCATTCGAGGCCAGTAGCGATCCATCTCACCCATGTCCAACCATCTGACGGTGTGCCACTACGGCTCCCCTAGCGTCAGGACCCCCATTTTCGTCTCATTGCATCCCATCGCATCAAGTCAAGTCGCAGCAGGCTGCTGGTGTCGAGGGGGCGTTCGGGGGAGGTGCCTGCCGCCGCCTACTAATACATAAAGTAGTAGTAGCATGGCTCCCTCCCTACTGGGCCTGTCTTGCTGATATTTACCATCGTGTCGTCCCGAAACTTTGTTTCCTGTCCAGTCGCTTGATCAAGCAGTCACTCCTTCACTCTTGACTTGGATCCTTCTTGGGCCATACCATTTTTGCCTGCGGCTTTCTTTCCCTCCTTTGCCTTTGTGCACACACCCATTTATTGTACGATTGAGCATCACCTCTCTAGTCTGCTCTCTCTTTTCCCCAGTCACTCCCTCTGTGAACCAGTTATCGCTATTTTTGGACCTCGTTTTTGGCTCGCCGTCGACTACGAAGAACCCACCTGGTATATTGACCGAACGGAACGACACGAACAACACAACTCCACCACCACTAGCAAGTGAGGAAAACTCGGCAAACACTAGACGATATCCATCGCGGTGACGACAAGACACGAGACTGTCTGTTAATAAGTGCCCGTTGCATCCCACCGGTTTTTGGAGATCCCAATATACCACATAGCAACACTGTCAGCGAACATTCGCCATGCTTGTAAGTGACCGATCTGCAGTTGATGCCAAGATACATACCACCAGAACCCACTTGCCCAGGTGTCTTACCTAAGCTTGACGATCCCGCGGGGTGGCATGTCACGCCAATCGGCCTTTGACAACGTCAACCGCCTGATTGATTAGCTCGCATCTAATGGGGAACCCAAGACACAGCCACCAAGGATGACGGGCGAGCCTGCGTGGTGATTGCATCCTGCAACAGGCTTGCTGGAGTCCTGGGTGGAAGGCACCGTTGCCTCGTCGTCTACTACCAACACACCTTGCATCTTTGAATCCTTGCTGATCATGAGCCTCTTATAGCTTCAATCCGCTCTCGTCGCCCTAGGCGCGACCATTGCCGCGGCTGTCCCTGCCCTTGAGGCTCGGGGCAACCAGTTCGTCAACCCCAAGACGAACGATGTCTTCCAGATCGTGGGCATGGCCTACCAGATTGGTGGCAGCGCTGGATACGACCCCAGTCACGGCAAGGACCCTCTCTCTAACGGAGACGTGTGCAAGCGTGATGCTGCTCTCATGCAGGTTCTGGGCATCAACACCATCCGTGTCTACAACCTGGACCCCAACCTGAACCATGACGAATGCGCCAGCATCTTCAACGCCGCTGGCATGTACATGGTCATCGACGTCAACTCGCCCCTCGTCGGCGAGTCGCTCAACAGCTTGGAGCCCTGGACTTCGTACTACGACACCTACCTCAACCGTACCTTCGCCATTGTTGAGGCTTTCAAGTCCTACCCCAACCTGCTTGGGTTCTTCTCCGGAAACGAGGTCATCTCCAACGTTAAGCAAGGCGGAACTGCTCCTCCGTACATCCGTGCTGTCACCCGTGACCTCAAGCAGTACATCAAGAACCACGCCGATCGCCCCATCCCCGTCGGATACTCCGCTGCGGACGTCCGCGACGTCCTTGAGGACAGCTGGAACTACTTCCAGTGCTCCATTGAAGGCGAGAAGGACGACATGTCCCGCGCTGACATGTTCGCCCTGAACAGCTACTCTTGGTGTGCTGATGCCAGCTTCGAGTCGTCTGGATACAACACGCTGGTTGACATGTTCAAGAGCTCTTCCGTCCCCATCTTCTACTCCGAGTTCGGCTGCAACACTCCTTCCCCTCGTATCTTCACCGAGATTGGCACCATCTACGGAGACAAGATGACTCCCGTTTTCTCGGGCGGTGTTGTCTACGAGTTTGCTCAGGAGCCCAATAACTTTGGTCTGGCTGATATCGGCAAGGATGACAGCGTCACGCTTCTCAAGGACTTCCAGACCCTGAAGGACCAGTACAGCAAGGTTGACTGGAAGTCTGTTCAGAGCGTCAAGGCCAGCGGAAACGCTGTCAAGCCCCCCAAGTGCTCTCCTAGCCTGATCAAGGAGAAGGGCTTCAACAACAACTTCACCCTCCCTGTCCTCCCCCTAACACCAAGGAGATCCTTGAGGGTGGTGTCAAGCCCAAGCCCGTTGGCAAGGTCGTTAAGATCTCCGACTTCAAGGTTACCCACCCCATCAAGGATGTCGACGGAAAGGCCATCACCAACCTTGCTGTCAAGCCCCTGGGCGACGATGCTAGCAACACCGCCGGTAGCAACGACGGCGCTGGATCCGGATCCAGCTCCGGCAGCGGCTCTGAAAACGGTGATGGCAAGAGCGCCGGCTTCCGCAGCATTGCCATTAGTGGAGCGGCCGCGGGTATCTCTATGCTTGCTTTCCTGGCTGCTGCATTCTAGAGAATATTGCTGTCAAGGAGAAATGACCACACTGAGCATTTGTTAGTGTAGTTTCATTATGCATGTCAGGTTACGGCGTCGTACGTGTACTTAGATTCTTCTAAATTATTTATTTGTTGGTGCAGACGATGAGTTGAGAACAGTAATATCAAGATGAGGCGAACATCCAAAAACAAACTTCCTTCCTATCCTCTTTGGGTGACCATGTGATTCCATCTCTATGCTCGTGGGAGGTATCGCTGTCTACTTGTGTTGAGTGCTTATGACGGCCCCGGTACCTTGCGATCAATCCCCATGTTGGCCAATGCATGTTGGCTTGTGTGCGAACTGGATATGACCAACCATGGTGCTGTTTGTTGGTGGTTTCACGACATTCCAGCAATCCAACCCAGCACAAGATGCCCTGGCTCTGGCTGTTTCCGGGATATATATGCACCAAAGTTAGATCTGCTATTTTTATCTCTTAGGATAGCAACATTCGAAGTTGATTTTGCACAGCATGCCCTGATCTTACGTAGTAAAGGTTACAAACAACATGGCAATGTTTGGAAGGGGGTCAGGAGGCCCAACCATGAAGACCAACCCAAACGAGCAGGCAGCGCCAACAATGAAAGTGGCTCGGTCGAATCCTGGCAGGCAAGTTCCCTCGAAGATCAAGTATGTCGTCTCCGGGTCGTGTCCTTCTAGGCAATCGAACAGTCCAAACTGACTCTTCTTCAATTGTGCGTAAGTGAGACTTGGTCAGGAGCAATAGCTCAGCAATAGCGAAGCTGGGAGGATATAGATATTCAGGGACATGCATCTTCATACATGCACTCCTATATGGGGCACAGCAGTACACCTGTTCATGCCGCCGCTGGCTCATGCCGCCCAGTCGGTCTCACCCACGGCGATCGATTGGGGCCAAGCTATGATGGTAAAGAAGTTCCCTTCTCCGTCCCCGTGAGATGGAACGCCCGTGAAAACGAAGCTAACTGTCTCGGGTCCAGATCCTAGGCAAGGTCCCCGTCGGCATGCGCCAACACGTTGCCCATATCATACTGGCGCCCGAAAGCCACTCCAAGCAGAAATTGGGTATCGCTGCTGAGACCAAGGGCACCACCACCTCTTTCCTGTCGGCAATGAGTCTTGGTATAGCTGTACATGAGTTCAGTCACATACTGGACGCCGTGGTCGTATCCCAGCGGCTCCGTAACCGGTCACTCAGCCGCTCACTAGGGGTAAGCCGCTTCATGAATTGATCCCATGCCTTCTATCCCCTATCGTTAACGATCCTTGGCGGCACGAGCACATGCCACCAGAGAGTTACACGCCCGATTGGGCAACCAACAAGTACTGTACTGTTTGATCTCCGAGTCCCTGCTTCTAGTGGAAGTGGTTCTACGACAGCGATACCAAGGTCCCGACGGACTATGCTGTGACGTCGTTGGTTGAGAACTTCGCCGACGCCGGCCGCTGGGCTATGTCCAATATGGCGCCCGAGCGGGTGCACCATCAAAACCAGACCCTGTTTTGCGATAACAACAGCGGCGACGGGCGTCTTCTCTTCCGTAACGGAACGACACCAGCAAACTAGCTGGCGATCTACAGCGCCGACTGGAAAGCATGCAAGAGCCAGATCGCCGGATACAGGGCGTTGCTGGAGGACATCATCTTCCCTCGCGGCGGCAAGTGTACGGCGAAGACTTACACGTCTCATGCAGTGAGCACGACGACCGGCCGGCGCGTGGATTGCAATCACACCTGAGATGGAATCGACATGGGCGCCGGCAGGCTGAAGCTGAGGTCGGTAGGGGTGCCGGAAATTGTGCCGGATGACTAGGTTATGAGGGTTCAGTTTTCGCCTTACGTATCTTCTTCCTCCTCCTCTGTTTCCGGGGCGCGGCCGGTTCCTCAGGTTAGATTGGTACCTAATGTAGATTAGAATCGAGAGAGGAAGCTCCCGGCGCTCGGGGTGCATGCGGCTGCTTTGCTGCAAGTTTGGGCTAAATCGCTAAATCCCGATTCAGCCTAGGTTAGGGGCCGGCGACCTCTCAGCGGCGTTGGCAAGCAACCATTGCAACGTCAACTCGCCAGCCATCGTCCTACTCCTCACATCGATCAAAACGTCTTGCATCGCGACTAGAGATATCTGTTGGTAGTGGAATCCCATCGAAACCGAAGCTACTGAAGGTGTACCGTACAATTTGAGCCGATACCTAACCCACCTAAGTACTCACACAACGCCCACACATAACAAACACGCATCATGACCAGCCGATTCTTGTCACAACGGTCGCCACTCTTTCCAAACATGGCGGCCATGTTCAGTCTCATGCTGTGGCAGACGGGCGCCAGCCAACTCGTTCGGCCCGGCAGTGCTCTAGAGCTCTGGCGGTTCCCCTCACCTTCCAAGTCTTCCGAGTCTTCCGAGTCTTCTGGGCCGGACGACGCCAACACTGCCACCACTACCACTCAGAAGGACCTGGTACACGGCTTGATCCGGCGGGAAGCGATACGGAACTTGGTGCTCGGCCTCGTCGGGCTCGCGACGTGGTATCGCCGCGACCGGAAGCTGCTCGGCTACGTCATGCTCTGTGGGTGCTTCACGGCCTTCTCGGACGGGCTCATCAGTCGCGCGGTTATCGGGGGCGAGGAGCTGAGGCACTGGGTTTTCTTACCGTTCATGCTGGGCACGGCGGCGGGATTGTTTGGGTGGTTGGGATGAGGGAGCTGCACGCCGTTTTGGGGATAGGGATAGCAGTGCGTGGCCAGCACAAGGCAACAGACCAAGGGTCTTCCATATCATCGATGAATCGATTGTTGAAGCAGCGACAAGGTGGTGGGTACATGTGAGAATGATGGATCTTGAATTGTGGTTGTGTGGAATCTTAATTCAATGCTGCTCCCGTCTCTTCTGCCTGGGGCGCTTCCGATGGAAAAGGCAAACACCGAGTTTGAACAGTGACGGTCAAGTGAGCGTCCCATGAATAGCGTGAATAGCGCGCACAGCTGGAGCGACAGGCCCCAGTGGGACCTTGCCATTGTCAAATAATTCGAATATCCAAACAGCTGCCCATGACCCAGATCACAACGTTTTCGGTGTTTCTGGCTCAATTGCATGCCTTCATCCAAACCCCATCATACATTCACACATTCACGTTCTCCTTGTCCTAAAGATCTCCCCAGCCGACCTTCCTCGGATCCCGACTCCTTTGCTGTCATTGTCTCGCTCGCCGCTCTGTTTTCCTTCGTCTACTTCATCACCGGCGGAGATGGATCCCGGCGTCGCAGAAAGACAGCGCAGACACTTCAAGAACAAGCATGCGCCTCTTCTTCGCAAAACCCTGCTGGACGACCTCCTGAAAGCCAAGGTTCAAGCTGATAAAGTAAGTTCCTTTTACCACCCATGAACATAACCCTTGCAAACTCCGTAATCCGGAGATATGATTCTGAAACTTTGCCGCTGTCTACTAGGTTGGGCAGGGTAGTGGTAGCAGCAACGACGTTGCCGACAACCATGGCTTGACACCCAAGTTCAGGGCGTACGTGTTGCGGCCAGCTGCATGTCGCGACATTCCCATGAAGCATGTGCTCTGTTTTACCGACAACCCGAAAGCCTGCTACAGCACGGTAAATATCGGAGCAAACACCTATCTCCTGGCCATGTCGCGAAGCGATTTAAGAGCGCGATGCCCGACCTGGAATGAGCTGTTGATCAAGAAGAAAAAGAAGAAGACGGATGGCGTCGACCACTCCCACATGAGATTCAAAGAAGAGGATCTCAAGGCTCTCGAGATCGTCCTGGGACTTGTCCACGGCATCCCACCAGACCTCTCGGATCTGCCGTTGGGGGGCGTGAGAAGTCTCACCATCGTCTCTACCAAACTCGAGGTGACAACCCTGGTCAACGTCTGGGCCAGAGACTATCTGTCTGACCTCAAGACGGAGATCGAGAGTGGAAAGAACGCAAACGCCCCCGGCGTGGACATGTTGGGGTGGCCATGTGCGCTACGGCTCAGTGCCGAGTTCTGGCACCGGGACATGTTTATCTTGGCCAGCCGAGACTTCATCCGCCGGGGCAAATTGCTCAAATCCGAAGGGAACCCTTGGCTTTTCGGGTCTATTGAATGGGGAGGAAGGACGTTGGAGCTGAGCCAACAGGGCCTATTTGCCGACAGTAAGTCAAGTCACCTTCAGTTTTACGAGCTGGGCTATGGGCACATATCATGTCTAACAAAACGGCCGGCCAAACAGCTATAATGGCCAACTTGAGCAAACGGGAAGGGATCATCCTCAAGATCTGGACGTTCCTGCACGAGGAGCAGGTGGAGCTCTCGTGGTGGAAGACGTCGGAGGCGCATCAGATGGCGGCGAGAAAGCTGCGCAAGTGCCCCTGTGCGTTTCACGACGCGCAAGTCCTCTCGGCCCAGTGCCGGGGCGGAGTCACGGACTTTACCTACACGAACGGCAGCGTGGATGACATTATCGCTTACATCGAGGATATAGGCGTTCAGACGTACGACACAGCTGATAAAACTCGGGACATTTTGGGAGAGGTCGCTAAGGAGGTGGATGGGATGGTCGCAAACCGCCTTGATGAAATGACATTTCTCTAATAGTAAGAGGCCTTCATATAGCTATGAGATATGATCCGAGAACCCACAACACAGATCTCAGAGTTGCTTTTTTGGCATCAAAAGGGGTAGTCACATAGGAGAGTCTCCTCGCTTTGATATAGCCCCAAGAGCTCCCACTCCTTGGCTGAGAGTAGTTTTCAGGAGGCATTGTGTTGAAAAATAATATTTTTGCCGACTGCCTCGTTACTGTGCTTTTGTCAGTCTAATGAACTTCTATAAAACATAAATAGTGGCACATCATTTCAGGATCCCAGTTGGGTTCTCTTGTAAATTTTCATGTTCAGCACCTATAATCTCCCAATGGTTTCTTGAAAATCACGCTGAGCATACAGAAGAATACCAAACACAAATTTTTAATATATCTGAACATCTGTACTTGGTTCGTTATTTTGTGCCATTTGGTTCATCTAATAAGACCTGATATGAGTGTATGTAGAGATCCCTTTTATTTCCAGTTCGCGTTCAGCACATCCACAATAACGCCATGGTCCTCGTGCTGCTTCAGCCCCGAAATAACAACAACCGCCACCACGCCCTCGACGCCCCGGACGCGGATCGGCACGCCGCCGCCGTGGATGGCGTAGCCGGCCGCCAGGTCGGGGCTGAGGGTGTACTTGGCGCGGAAGGCCTCCTCGTCGCCGCCGAACTTGCAGTGCATCAGCCAGGTCGAGCAGCCGAACCGGAGCACCGTGGCGCGCTTGCGCTGGATCCAGACCGTGTTGTCGAGCTGCGTGCCGGCGCCCACGGCGGCCTGGAACAGCACGTGGCCCGTCGCGCTCGCGATCGAGATCAGCGTCGGCCGGCCCTTTGCGGCGACCAGGGGCAGCAGGCGGGCGTACAAGAGGTGGCCGAGCTCCCAGGCGTCGTCGGCGGTGAAGGAGTCCAGGACGAAGGTGTCGCACTGGGCTTTCACCTCTTCGGCCTGCGGGGGATCTTGGTTTTAGCTACGGGCACGGGCGGGTAGGGGATGTACGTACGTTCTCTGGGGGATCGGCAAGAGGGGTCGGCGCGCCGGTTGCCTTCTGGGCGTCCAGGACGGCTTGAGGCCGGCGCCGGGTTCCTTGTTGGCCCGGCTAAGGACTTTCTCGGACGACATAGTGGCGGCAGGTTTTCGTTGTTTAGGATTTGGGGATATGGTTGCTCAAAGCAAAGGGAAAGGGTAGGCTGTCGCTTGTCTTGAGAGCGGAGGAGTTGTATATAAACTTGATTGCTGAATCTTTGAGAGGCTTTTTTTCCCAAGCTACGTAGTCTGTATACTCACGGACCCAAAAGGGAAGTTACAAGAGTCGAGGTCGGAAGCGGAGTCGGCTGCTTAGTCACGATTCTCCAGATTTCTTTCTCCACTTGGCGGCGCGACGTTGATGTCAACGTCACCTAACCCTCCGTCCAGCCACGTGAATGCAAGAAAGAGCCGCACCGACCTTCTCAGCCCTGGGTGGCACTCAAAGGTGGTTGATGCCATCGCCAGATCTGACCTCAGTCGGGGAATAATCCACCTCGGAGGATATATCCAGATGCTGAATACGAGAAAACCATCTGGAGCTCCGAAAGCTTGAAGGCCCCAAGAATCAAGCTAGGCCAGAAGGAGAGTGGAGATGTCGGCAGCTACCGCCCCCTCAGACACCTGTTGCCAATATTTCGTATCCGATTGTTTCTTCTGGTGATATAAAGCGTTGCGAAGTATTTTGTACGGTATAACTGTCTTTACGAATCGACGGCCTCTTCAAAGTTTTGCATGTGTGGTAGATCGGTATCGGATGGGAGAGCGTTTACCCTGCGTTAGGAATTGCACAAGAAAGTCACCCTCAAGGAGACGATGAACGCAGAGCCTGACCTGTTATGGCGCATTGGCTTCATCCGTAGGTTTCCTGGCATCCTGACTGACAAATCTGGCATTGCGACTTGACCTTATGTTGCATTCCTTTCTTCCATATCCCATGAATACGTCACTTTTGAGCCATTACCATGGGCCAGAGAGTATGGCCACCCGCCTGTTGTTGATTCAAGCGAAGAGCATCGGATGGGCCAACGTGACTTTCAACGGACATGAAGGAATCCTTTCCTGAAGCCAATAATTCCGCTTTCCGCAAACTCATGGATTAGCCACTCGCTCATCAGGTCGTTGCCAAGTCGGATCACGATTTCTTTTGCAGAAAATCTCAATATCGATTGCTGTCCGTCTCGAGCGCTGACGTGGCAGGGAAGGGCGAAACAAGCCTGCTCTGTATGCGTCTCATGCGTATCAACACAGGAGACTGGCGGCGAGGCAAGACCTATGCGGTTCAGCTATCTTTGTGGCGTGCAAGCATGAAGACATAGACTCATGCCTGTATTTCCTTGTCGTGGTTGTTGTTGCAGATGCCGAAATTCTTTCTCCTGGCATGATGTGCGAGCCCATATCCATGCCTCGATCTCAGAACAGCAGCCTGGGATACCCGACCCCTTCGGAGCATCGGCGGTGGTTTGCGTCTGTGTCTATTTACCTCTTGCATAGTCCCAAGCGATGATCAATATATCGAAATGTCGCCTAAGGGGTCGCCGATGAGCTAGATGCAAGTAGTTGGGTCGCGTTATGCCTACTATCGATGAGCCATCCATACAGCACTCATGTTATGGAGATGGCTAGAAGCAACCTTAGCTACTGGTTAATGAGGTAAGAAATGATATAGCAGGGCGGTCTGGTCGGATGGCGGCTTCTTCAAGCATCGGAGCGCCAAGGATCGTGAAGGCTTCCGTGCCATGCCTACAGCCAAGCTGAGCTTTTAGAGTTGACTATCAATGAAGCTTCTAGAAGATCATCATCTAACCCTGTGAACCCTCTTTAACATTAGGAGACAGGAGGTTTGGTGGAATAATGATCTGAGTGGTGGATAAGATACAGATTTCAGGTTCGGGCAGTGGACGATCACCGACCCAAGCGGCCAAGGAGGTACCGACAAAAGTGAGGGCGTCGCCCACTTTAGTGAGCCGGGAAGCCGGTTCAGTAGTGTTGTTTTCCTCGCGCCAATCAAGGCCAATCTGCGGTCAAGGAATATTCCGTCGACCTGCGAGACAGGTCTGCATGTCGATATCGGCGGCCTCATACTGTAGGTACTTGGGATATCAACAGCGATTTGGAGAATGCCAAGCCAATACGCCCCTGCCGCATGCTGACAGCGCGGACAAGGGATCAACAGGGGCAGAGGTTTTCTGCCCATGCGGGCCATGCTTGCTCAGATTCAAGTCATTCCTGTCTGGGAATAGGCGCAAGGCGTGTCGCGGGCATGGGTTTGGTTGACTAGAGGGATAGCCGGCAGCTTCAGCAAACCATCTCCGCCCGTTCCGCTATTGATGTGCAACCATCGCGCACTACATGGAAACGGTTCCCAATGGCTTCAGCCCAGCGCGGGTTTAGCGCTTGGTAGTAAGCAGTTGACCAAGTGATCGGCTGTCGATTCTGTCTGGACTTTGCATCCCGGCAAAAGCGTTCCAAGTTGGCGGAAGGCTTTCGGAGACATGGATGCAAGCGATATGCAGTTATCGCAATCGCATGTGTTTCTTGTGCATCTTCACGAGGCTTGGTCGATCCGAGACTTGACGCTGCTTGCCACAACTCCTATCGGCTGCTCCATGCAGGTTGTGCATACTATATTGCAGGATTTCGTGTCGGAAACGGCGCAGCATTTCTCTCAATCGTCAATTTGCCCTCACCTGAAATGATGACCTTGTCCGATGGCCAGGATAGCCAACTTTTTACCAGGTCGGAGGATGCCAGTCTCCTGTCTAGGACACAATCGGTGGATCCAGCAACTTTGTGTATCCCCACCGGCAATTCGTCAGGACCCTTGGGCGCCCCAAAATGTGCCCATGTGCCCCCCGAAGCCCCCCTGGCTACTGCAGAGGGGCCCTCTGACCCTGGCACCTGGTGCCTGGCTCGCTGGCAATCGCCGTTACCAAATTGCTGCTAAGGTTGCGCGCTTTTCTCGTTTTGACGGCTTTAGCGCAAGGTCGAATGCCCTCCCCACGCCAGGAACCCTAGCACCAGGCACCACGGCCTCGACAACATGCGCTTGTCACATTTTGCACTTTCGCTCTGCTGCTGATCTGACGTATACCGCATCTCTATTCGACAGGCTCAATCGGGACCTGCAGCATGCAATTTGGAAACCCTGAGGATCGGCCGTCCTGGTCAGAAGCCGGCCTAGCTGGCTGGCTGGTGCTGGGTGCTCTCATATCGCATGTTGTCCAGAGCCGCCCGACACGGACCTGCCGCTTCGTTCTTCCCAACCTTGACGTCATACCGCCTGCCAAATGATTACCGCCCACTTACCCTTCGCTGTTCAGACAGACAGAGACAGCGGAACGTTGGTTGATAGTGGGCAAAATGGGCAAAATGGCACCGAACCAGCCAGCGTTGCGTCCCGGTCGATCAGCACAGACCAAACGTGAAGAAGCTCTGGACGGTAGAGTGGAATGCGACGCTGGCCCGAATGGCGGACAGACGAACCATAGGTTGTGAGCTTACCCACCCGCATATCAGCGAAAACCGCTGTCGGAGTTGGACAAATGCACGTCCGCGCAGCGTCCCTCAGCGCAGCAAAGAAGCTTCTCTGCTTCTGGCGTCTGGGGCGTGCACTTTCTGGTTATCTGGAAACCCCATCCTGGCAATCTTTTGGGTATGCCCTGCCAGAATATTTTAGATTGTGATCGTCTTCTCAAGTGCTTGTCGGCGGGGGCCTCTCACCCCCGCAAGCAGGCAAGGTCATTAAACTTCCAGATTCAGCGTCCACGTTTACCGCGAACAACCAGGGCCCCCCGGACCCGACCCCCGGCGGTCCACTCCTCCCACAGGCTCGGCACCCAAGTTGTGTTGTGTTCGGCCTGTGACTGACTCTTGTGATGCTGTCAAGGGTCAGTCTGGCATCCCCTACGGTACCTGGCGCAGCGCATGGGTATCACGCAGGTCAGGTGGGCTGAGATGGAATGAATGTCTATCAACATGGAAGCCCTCATAGTGGTGACGACATGTATCGATACTGTATGTACATGCCCGCCCAAGCTCTGCATGGAGTCAGACGAGGATACCCGGCAATCTCAGAACTAAGGGGCCTGCATCGTGGCCGTACGGGTATATATCTTGGGCTTCGCGAACTCTGATCCTGATCTTTTTCCTTCTCCATCCCACAGCCTCCGGTCACTCCTCACTCACAGTCGCTCTCTTCGCACCACCCCCAACTTAGTCATTCTTTAATCCTAATCCAAAACCTAATAGATTTTTGTCGATTTTCGAACAACCAGTCAAAATGCAGTTCTTCACCACCGCCCTTGCCGCGCTCTCTATGAGCTCCGTCTTCGCCGCTCCCGTCGTTGAGCAGCGCCAGGCCCAGAACGCCATCTCCACCGTCTTTTCCACGGTCGCTGACGTGAAGGTGACCCTCGGCGATGAGCTGAGCACAGTCAGTAAGTATAGACTCCGGTACGATCGCTACTTGATGATCCATCGTCTAACCCGATTTCTCCCTCTAGCCAAGCTGGTCGGCGATCTGAAGTCCACCGTTGTCGATGATGTTGTCCAGAAGAAGACTGTCGCCACTGTCCAGAGGACCCTGAGCAACGTCGAGACCGAGCTCCACGGAGTTCTCGGCCTCGTCCTCGGCACCGTCACCAACACCGTCGTTCCCCTTGTTGGTGAGGAGCTCGACAACGTCCCCGTTCTCCTGAAGGATGTCAAGACTATCGTTGAGAAGGTCAAGGACACCGTGACCGGTGTTGTCGGCGATGTCACTGATGATGTCCTCGTTACCCTGAAGCCTGAGCTCAAGCTCGTCCTGAGCCTCGTCAACACCCTCGTCACCCCTGTTGTGCAACTCGCTACTGGCCTCGTCGGCGAGGTTACCGATGGCGTCGTCCCCGAGGTCACCAGCCTTGTCGGTGATGTCGAGCACCTCGCTGGTGGTCTCCTCTCGCCCGTCACCGGCGGCCTCCTCGGCAAGATTCTGTAAGCGGCAACCATGCCGTGATGCAAAATCTTAAAAAAATACTATCTAGGAACCAGGTGGAGGCTTGACTGTTGAACTCTGCCGGCTATTCCTATCTTCTCTGGGGGGGACTGCTTTGGGACACACTTTAATGTTGCATGGCCGCGTTTTTGGAATCTTTCAGCGAATCATGTCTTGGGATCTGACGACAAGCACGAAGTCGAGCCTGTACATAATTCTGTATCGGCTTCATATAGTTGAAGATAATGGGTGTTTGAAAATCGAATTGCTTGTTTACTATTTGGTGGTCTGATGAAATGCATGTGAACTCTTCCAACCATGATTTTACCCCTTTTCCTCTCTGTGCTAGTTGGTTCCTACTTCATCAAGCGTTCGACTTACAAGTTGCGGATGAGTGAATGTGTTTGTGTTCACCTCAGGAATGGTAGTGTTATATGCAAATGCTCTTTTCGTGTTGGCCTGTATAAAATCACCGCCGAAGTCATAGTGGTAAAGCCTGATATTTTATTCATATGTCTATATGCATAACCAGACACTATGCTTTTATGATGTTCTTCGTAACGATTGATGTCCCTGGATGTTGTATGTTTCCTATTCGTTTTGTAGAACTAATAATTGAGGAATGATTTTCAAAAGAGTGGATGTATTGGACATAGTTCCTCATATTTCTAAGTCCTTTTTGTAAAACTGTTCATCCCACTGGCTGGGGTGGAGAAAAGGGGATGACCCCCATCTTACTGGAAGTTCGCCACAACAGCGTCGATCTCCTTCTTGCTGTGCCCGTTGATGACATAAAAGTTGTTTTGTTTGCCATTTTCGTATTTGTTATACCTGATTCGCATCACACAAGTTAGTATATCTTTTTCATTTCGTTTTCTTCTTCAATTCAAATAGGAAGAGTAGTAGTGAGTACATATCAGCAGAAAAGGGGTAGATAGGGTGAAACGTACTCGAACCACATGGCGCCCTTGTAGTTGAGGTACTTGCTGAGGTCGTCGACGTTGGTGAGCCGGCGGACCCAATCGGTCTTGAGCGCCTCGCTGCCGGCGAAGCCCGTCTCGCCGATCATGAAGGGCTTGTTGTACTTCTTGGCGAAGTCGTCGTGGACCTTGCCGAAGGAGCCGGCGAAGCCCTGCTCGATCTTGGCCTGGTCCCGTGGGTATGAGTCGAGCGCGACGATGTCAACGTACTCGGCGCCCGGCCACCAGTTACCCAGCTGGTCCTGGTCGTTGGCGTTGGGCGACCACATCATGTAGCAGTCCTTGATCTTGTGGCACTCCTTGGCCACGTTGACCCACGCCGCCTTGTACGCGCCGTAATCCAGGCCGCCCGGGTAGGCCGGGCTCGCGCACCCGGGCTTGGCGTAGCAGTTCATCTCGTGCGCGAAGCGCAGGTAGACGGTCAGGCCCTGCCCCACGAAGCCCTTGGCGACGTTGGCGATGCGGCCGGCGAGCGCGGCGTCGACCTGCTTCCAGCCGACGCCGTCGGGCATGATGGAGGGCACGATGATGGCGCCGTCGGCGGCCTTGCCCTTGCCGCTGATGTCGCTGCCGTCGTAGGAGCTGCTCTTGACGTGCGAGTAGTCGCCGAAGAAGCAGCCCTTCTTGCCCGAGCTGGCCGCCAGCGACGCCATGTTCACCTTGTCGGCGTGCTCGTCGTCCGGCAGCCAGCCCCAGGCGATGCCCTTGTAGGAGGTCATGCAGCCCGCGGGCAGGCCGGGCAGGGAGACGCCGGCGCGCGCCTCAACGGGGGATGCTTCGAGGGGCGAGGCTAGGGCGCTGGCGGCGAGGAGGCCGTAGGCGGCGAGGTTGGAGAAAAACATTGTGTTAAGGCCAGAAGCTTGAAGAAGTAGAATTGGTTAATCGTGTTGATGCAGTAAGCGTTGAAACTGTTGATGCTGAGCTTTCTGAATCCCCATGATAGAAGGCCAAGTGGACGACATCTTATACTCCTGGCAGTATTTGCTATACATTGGTGATGTACTTATCAGCCTGGCCTGACAACCTTGTCATTTATGATTGATGGAGGCTTACTTGTGCGTGCACACGCAGATCTACGCCAGAGATGTACAGCTCGATGTCAACCTCAGGGGCTAACTCGTGATCGCCCCGTCCCCGGGCGGAAACCAACTGCATGTAGTAAGCACCCCGGGAACTAAGGGTGGTGGAACTGCACATGTGTGTAGGGTACAACTGGTGCAATGCTGCGAGCAATTAATTGCTTTTTGGGGCCATCTGGACGTTCCTAGATGTCTTGGGTATTTGCATCAAAGTTAATAAATTGGAGAGTTCGCCCGGTTATGCCTTAAGTAAGCTGCAGAGTGATCCTCTTAGGCATGAGGTTAAACTGTATCTATTTTAAGTTAAATTTTTTAGTATATATTGTCTTTTAAACTAATAGAGTTTATTAGTGTGGCCGGCTTTCTCTGCGCCCCCTGTTTTGCGTTTCCTACCCCTTTTTTTCGTTTAGGCTCACTTTTCGGTTTTTTTATCCGCCTTTTCGAGTTCGTTATATTATTTTTAAATAAATTTTTTATCGTTCTCGTCGGTTATTTTTATAAGTAAAAAATAGTAACTTATTTAATACGTTTTATAAAAAGCGAAAAGAGTTAAAAGTATTAAAATTTACTTTATTTTTTAATAAGTGCTTCGAACTTTCGGCTAAAAATTTTCGGTGTCGATATAAATAGTGTTATATTAATTATTAAATATTAGTTTATTATAATAATTACGAAATATTTAACGTGGTTTATTATTAAGTTAATTATATTACTTCGCCGGTTACTTTTTTACTTCTCGACTTTTTTATATAAATTAATTAAAACTACTCGTTATTCGATTTCTCGCTTAATTTTATATCCTTTTTATATATTCGCGCATTGTAGCCTATTTCGCCGTAAATTTAACAGCGCCTGCCGCTTATTATACACCTTTTAATAAACCCTTATTTTCGCCTTCATTAGTCGCTAGCCGCTTCCTTTTGCCTTCTCGTCTTACAGCCTTCGAAATTCCTTAATCGTAAGGGCTTCTCTAAGTTAAACTCGCGATTTTTTAGCTCTTCGGCGCTTCGAATAAGTTAAATTAGCTTTTTATAATATGCGTATTTAATCCTTTATAAAGGTTATTTTATATATAATTATATATATATTTTTCGTTATTTAGTTTATCGTTTTTAAAATTAACGTTAAAGAGCTTTTTTAATAAGTAAACACCTTTTTTTAATAAAAAAAATGCTTAACGTGGTTTACTATTAAGTCGAATATATTATTAAGTCGAACACTTTTTTTACATCTCGACACTTCTATATAAATTTATTTAACTATAACGCTTTAAATTAATTAAAATTATTCGTTATTCGATTTGCTACTTAATTTTACATCTTTTTTACACGTTCGCGCATTGTGACCGGTTTCGCCGCAGTTACCGCAGCGCCTACCGCCCGTCGCGCGTCGTTTCGACGAGCTACTATTTTCGCCTTCGCCGGTCGGTGGACGCTTCTTTTTTACTTTCTCGTTTTATAACGTTTAAAATTCCTTAATAATAAGGGCTCCTCTAAGCTGAACTCGTGATTTTTTAGCTTTTCGGCGTTTTGAAAAGGCTAAATTAGTATTTTAAAAGGTGCGAACCTAATTTTTTAATATAGTTACTTTGTAAGCTATTCGGGTTATACCCTTCGCTATTTAATTTACTATATTTAAAATTAACGTTAAAGAACTTTTTTAATAAGTAAACACCTTTTTTTAATATAAATAAAATATTTAGTCGTTTATTACGAGTTAAATAACGTTTAAGGGTTATACGTGCTTAAAGTCCCGGGTTATAACTATTTCGGTGTAAGCGTCCGAAGTTATATATTTAGCTTATTTATTACTTTATTCGAATAGTGAGGTACTAAGCCGGATACGCTGAATTTAAATTTAATATTAGCTTTCGTAAAAATAATAAAATATACGGCCTTAAACGCGATAAAGAACTCGAGCTTCGTAATATAATTTATCGAGGCTTTAATAAATAACTCGATTTCTTTCGAATAAGTACGCTTTAAAGGCGAATAAAATATTATATCGAAAAGTTAAAATAAATGCGATAAATAAAGAGGCATATTAATAATAATAATATTATTATTTTAGTAATATACCTCGAATTCGGCCGAAATATAGCTCTCGTAGCCGTCGAGGATTAAGAGGCGATAGCGACCTTTTATTTACGCTTTAATATATTTATCGAAATACTTAATTTAGTTTAAACTTATCTCGTTATTAGTTTATTTATTAAAAATCGATTTAATTACCTAATCGCCCGGTAAACTAGTTTCGCGGGACTAGTTCGCGAGGTAATATTAGCTTTAAACGATTAAGAACGGCGGAATGCACTAGCCTTGCGAATTAATACATTTAATAGCCGTTGCCCATTCCCGATTACTAAGCTGGACCGACTTCGCCTTTTTACGCCGATCGGCGCGTGTTATAACGAGGGTTAATTCGATTATATTTATTATAAAGCCGGTCTCGTCGAAATTATATATATTTTCGTTAATAATATCGTATTTAGCCTTTATATTCGTAATTAATATAAATTAAGCGGAAATAATTTTCGTATTTTTATAAAGAGCTTTTTAATAATTATATTAACGATTTATTCGAGTTTTAAAGTCCGGGTTACGATTAATAAAACGCTTAACTTAGTGCTTATTAACGCGCTCGCCGTCGCGCGACGCGGTGAAGAAATTAACTATATTTTTTATATTAATAATATTAAGAAATATTCTTTAGGTATTTAAATTAATTATATAATTTTAAAGTATTTCTTTTTTAATTAACGTTAATTTTCGCTGTGGATATCGGATTTCGCGTCGTGGGATTCGGCCGTTTAGTCGGTCGCTAATCGTCGATTATAAAACGCCGAAAGCCTTCGTAGTAGCCTTTTAACTAATAAGTTTTATAGGGTCTCGCGTCGCTTAAATTATTAATTCGAGCTTACTTATTAATAAAGAATTAAGCATTATAATTATAGAGATAAAACGTATTAAAATTTAATAGAGAGTGTTAATTAAGTTAATAATTAACGAAGTAATATAATCGACTTAATAATAAACTATATTAATATTAATTAAAGTAATTAATATTAATAAATATAATAACGTAGTTTATTACTACGCGACGTATATTATTTAACGACGTATTTTTTTCACTTTTCGACTTTTTTATATAAATTAATTTAATTATAACGCTTAAAATTAATTATAACTACTCGCTATTCGATTCCTCGCTTAATTTTATATCTTTTTTACATGTTTACGCATTATAACCTGTCTCGCCGTAAACACTACAGCGCCTTTCACCGGTCGCCCTTCGTTTTAACGAACCTTTATTAAGCGCTAAACGCTTCCCTTTTACCTTTTCGTTTTATAGCTATTAAGATTCCTTAATAGTAAAGGCTTTTTTAAGTTAAACTCGTGACTTTTTAACTCTTCGACGCTTAAAAAGTATTAAATTAACCTTTTTTAATATATATATCCTATTACGTATAAGGGTTATTTTATAAGCTATTTTAGTTATATTTTTCGCTATTTAATTTACCGTATTTAAAATCGGCGTCGAAGAGCTTTTTTAATAAGTAAATACCCTCTTTTTAATATAAATAAAGTGTTTAATTATTTATTAAAGGTTAAACGGCGTTTAAAGGTCGTAAGTATTAACCGTTTTCGAATAAAATAAGTTAAGTATAAGCGTCCGAAGATATATATTTAATTTATTAATCACTTCGTCGAGATTATAAGGGATTAAATTAAAAACGTTAAATCCGGATTTAATGTTATTTTTCGTAAAAATAGCGAAATACGCGGCCTTAAAGGCGATAAAAAACTCGAGCTTTATAATATAATTTATTAAGGCTTTAATAAACACGCTTTAAAGCCGAATAAAATATTATATCGAGTAATTAAAGTAGGTAAAATAAATAAAGAGGCATACCGAGTATAATAATATTATTATCTTAATAGTATACCTCGAATTCGGCCGAAATATAGCTTTCGTAGCTGTCGATAATTAAGAGGCGGTAAAAACCTTTCGTTTACGCTTTAATATATTTATCGAAATACTTAATTTAATTTAAGCTTATTTCGTTATTAGTTTAATTATTAAAAGTCGGCTTAATCATTTAGTCGCCCGATAAATCGGTTTCGCGAAACTAGTTCGCGAGGTAATATTAGCCTTAAACGATTAAAAACGGCGGAATACACTAGCCCTACGAATTAATATATTTAATCGCCGTTATTTATTCCCGATTATTAAGCTAAACCGACTTCGCTTTTTTACGCCGCTCAGCGCGTATTATAACGAGTATTAACCCGATTATACTTATTATAAAGCCGGTCTCGTTAAAATTTTAAATATCTTCGTTAACGATCTCGTATTTCGTTTTTATATTCGCGATTAGCGTAAATTAATCGGAAATAATTTTAAAATCCTCGTAAAAAGCTTTTTAATAATCGTACCGACGATTTATTTTAATCTTTAAGTCCGGGTTACGGTTAATAAAGCGCCTAACTTAGTGTTTACTAACGCGGTCGCCGCCGCGCGACGCGGTGAAAAGATTAGCCATATCTTTTACACTAGCGAAATCGGGAGGCATCCCTCGGATATTTAAATTAATTATATATTTACGAAATACCTCTTTTTAATTAGATTTAGTTTACGTCGTTTCGGTCGGATTTCGCGTTTTAAAGTTCGGTTATAAATTCGATAGCGTAAAATTAATTCGAGTATATTATAAGCTTTTATTACTACTTTTTAATTTATTTAATTCGGTCCGTTTCGTGTCGCTTAAATTATTAAAATTATCCGATTTTCTTAAAATTAATTAAACATTATAATTATAAAGGTATTACGCGTTAAAGTTTAATTATATTAAAATTAAATTTAAATACGTCGCTAAGTAATATACGTCGCGTAGTAATAAACCACGTTAAGCGAATATAATAATTAATGAATAATAATTATAATTAATATATTTTAATAAAAGAACTATTAAATAAACGAAAAAAGATCGACGGTAAGCTTTTATACGTAAGCTTTTAAGCTATTAATAATAATTAAAGAAAAAAATAAAGAAAAGTTATTTTTTTTTACGTATTCTCCGACCGCTATAAAGGTTTTATTAGTTTATAAAAGTTTTAAATTTTAAATTATTTTTAAAGTTTAAAAAGTATTAAAGTATAATACCTCTTTTTTAAGTTAATATATATTAAGTTTATTCGGTTTTAAGTCACTTACTTCTGCTAGCCTGCGCTGGTATGAGTCGAAAAGCAAAAGAATAAAAAAGTCAACAAAAAGAAAAAGTCAAGCTGCAGAGTGAATACGAAAGGCAACTCAGCCAGGCGGTGAAAATCGTCCTTGACGCTGCTGAGGTTAAGAGACAAATCTATGTATATCAGATCTCAAAGAAGCTCCATGGCCCGAGAAATCAACTGTGTGGAGAAGCGTTGCGTCAAAAGTGCATTTGTGAGGAGGATAGTAAGACAGCCTGCCTTAAGCTGCGCCATCCCGCGATCCCAAAATAGCTTGTATTATTTCCCCCCTGCAATGGCCCCCGGCTAAGGCTCTGGGGCTGAAAGAGAGCCTGGTTTTCCTCGGGAACAAAGGACATAATGCGTCCACCTATCGTTTATTAAAGTCAGCCGAGGCATTACTGCCGTTGTCATACGTCCGGAACGGGGCGGTTTCTGTATGTGCGATATACCTAAGGACTGATCCTCGCCTTGGCCTACTAGTCCCCTTTTGTTCATCAAGTTGCGACAAAACTATAAACGCGGGCCATTGGACAGCAGGTAATGTAATGTGGGTGTGTATGTAAGACCAAAGGTTCATGCCTATGACGTCCACTTCACGCTGTAGGCTTCGGCGAACCAGTTCCCAACTGTAACGATGCCTATCAGGGGTCCAATAGAAACCTGGTAGAACGTACGCGGGTTTATGTTGGCAATACGAGAGAGTATCTGGACTGGTGATTGAATCGCACTATCAGTAGAGCAATAGAGTAACTGAGTCTTGAACAAGTGCTGGAGGGTAGCTTGCAGTATCACAATAGGTCGCCAAGGCATGTGCCTCATCAATGGGTGAAGATTGATGCTTAGATTGATCACTGAGTGAGCGAGAGTATCTAGGAAACTATGTAAAGGAATGCCCATCTTTATATCCAACTTCGCTCCCTCACTGATGGTTTGTTTGATCCCCTTGGATCACTGCTGCTCATGGTTGGTCCACTGATCCTTTGTTGTTGGCTCATACTTGATCAGTCGTGATCAGTCCTGCTCAGTGGTTACCCATTGAGCATTGTTTGTGGTCACGTGATTCTGTGGCTGGTGGTTCCTTGGGGCTTGTGCCAGCAGGCTTGACTGCGGGGTATCGTAGTTCCTTACCCGCTGCGCCCGTTCCTGGTCGCATAGGTAGGTCGGGTCGTAACACCAACGCGAGTTCTTGTCACTTGGTCTAGTTTGGGTCTTGGGATACATTCTAAAGTGGATTATAATTCAGCTACGTAGTCTGCCAGTAGCCTGCAGATCATTTACAATTCAATTCCTAGGACGGGGCGGCAAAGAAGGAGAAGACTAATTGCGATCCAAACAGAATTCCAGGCGTTGTTGATCAGACAGACCAACTGGCCGGGGCCAGACGGAAATCACTTTTTGGAGATGATCTGTGGCGACCAAGCGGTTTGCAGTAGCGGGATATGACCAGCTCAGAAAAGTTTCCGGATTGGGCCTTTGCTTGGCTTGATGTTGGGTATTCGTAAAGCCTTCTGCACGCGTCGCGGCCAAGTCTAGAAAGGTTGCACATTAACCAAACCCTATCTATGTCCAGTACATTTATCCTCTCAGTTGATTTGTTGACAACTCCCTCGGCATTCCTAGTTTCAAGGTTGTATAACGATTCGTCTAAGAATGGTAATATAAAAAGGACTTGCTAAATCGGACAGAGATACTTGTAATATCCCATGCATGATTCACATACGTTGGGAAAGGTTAGTTCGGAAATGAAAACTGGACTTAAAGCTCGTCACTAAATACAGGTTGACTGGGTGCTTGTCGTCTGATGTTTGAATTAGGTGCAGTCTAGGAGAAGATACAGTTCAAGGACTCGACGCTTAATTAGACGACACGCCTTTAGGACCAAGTCAGATAACAATACATTGCTCGTCAACTATGAGATCTGAGGCTGTATGCTTTAGTCACGCTGCTATCGCCCGTCTGCTATTACATGAAGCTGAACAATCAGCAAAGGGGTATCTGCACCAAATGCCTGGCAGGCTTCGCTCGCTGCTCAACCCTATTTGGGGACCATCCTCCACTGCAATGAGTAGCTATAACACGTCGAGTAGCCCGTGGCATCCATTTTGCCGCCCTGCGACATGGAGATCCCCTCGGTCAGCCACTGCGCCAGGTCACCGTTGCCCAGGTGCGGCCCGTCCCCGTCCCCGTCGATGGCCTTGTCGAAGTTGAACTGGAGGCTGCAGCCGTCGTTGGACTTGGCTTCGTACCAGGTCTTGGGCGTTTCGGAGGTGAGCCACCAGGTGAAGTACTCGGAGCTCACCGTGTTCTGTAGCGCCTTGCACTTGTCGACGAAGCCGGCGGGGTTGGAGGCCGGCTGGGCCGTGTACGTCCCCGTGCCTTGGCAGAGCCAGCCCGAGGACTCGGTGAGGTTGTTGAATTCCCAGCCGCAGCAGCCGGTATCACAGGAACCAAGCTTAGGGTATGAGAAAGACATGTCGCATACGGGAGCGGATTCTCGGGTGGCTAGAATCGGGCTGGCGACTGAAAGTGAGGAGAGCTGCAACAGCAGCAAGCTGATTGTGGATATTATCTGCATCGTGAAGGTGAATCTTGTTTCTTGTGTAGCAGAGGGTCTTGGGGGAATAAGAGTGGCAGTCTGTCTTGGGATCTACTGATCGGGAGAAGAAACAAGTGATCTGCGATGTGGGCATTGGAGTTATATAGGCCTGAGAGGGCTTCGGGCCTGACCCCATACTGTTCAGCATTAAATATGATGATCCAGATCCATAATGATCTACGCCAGTCGAGATGGGCGGCGTCCAACTGCATCGTGCCCAACACACTCACCCCATCACATCGACTAGGCCCGGAATGTTCCTATATCCAATGCATTAATGAAGCGGGGGAAATAACCTACAGGTCTCTAGCCCTTGGGGGCCCCCTTAATTCTGTCGAGTCGAGCACCTGATCATATCATGGGTGTGCCCATGCCGTCCATCGTCACACAGAGACGGCCCCCCGCCCCTGAAGCCATGTAGTCGAAAAGTCAGATCAGTGACGAGAACCTTGGCGTGTTGGTTGGGGCTCCCAATGAGGTGTAAGTGACCCAGAAACCAACAAGCTGGCTCGGCGGCTACGCAAGTTGGGAGGCTCGGCCATTGGTTAGGGGTGCTCGCCAGCTGCCCAATCACGCACATGCATTGGCGGTCAGGGTTGCAGCCAGAGACCAGCACTCTGGCTCAATTCGGCCACCCCTCAGGCACGACCGACCCCGCAGGCAGATCATCATGCACGCCTCCAAGCACTTACCGTCACTACTGGGCAGTAATCCTACGAGCGTGATTGACGTGCGGCAGTGGTGATGGTGGTGGTGGTGGTGGCCGCATGTGCTCTCAAGAAATGTGTCGATTCGTTGCAGGAAGAACGGACTCGGCCCGCCCACTGGATCGGCAAAAGCTGAAGAGCACCCCCGCTGCAGGTAGGCTGCAGCTAACGAGGTGACCTGCGCCTACGACGACAGTTCTGTGCAGCCCAACAGCTAACTTCATTTGTGCATAACTGCGCAATACCACGTTGGATTGACCGGTTCATGGTACAAGGCTATACAGAATCCCTTAGCTGGACAATATTGGATTTGATGCGAAAAGAAAACTGTTTGTGAAGTCCGGAAAGTGCCAAGGATGACTTGACATGACCCTCGACTGCTTGCGCCGCACTAGGGATGACAGACAGCCGTATTGCGATGACGGACTTCGGAGCTTCCAAGCACTCGAGCTGAGCAAACTTACGATAAAACTCCGTGCTCCTGTCAAAATAGCAACTTGCACACAACCAACAAGATGAACAGCATTTTCACCCCTGGACTGTCCTCCCTAACGGAGCCGTGGGCATCTACAAATTGTTGAGACCAATTGCCATCCTTGATACATCTATCGAGCTGCCATTTCCGCTGCAGGTGGAAGCTCTTAATTGCTTCATCATCTACACCAGGCAATCCCTTGACCCAACGGATTGCAGCTGCCCCACAGTGGTTGCTCGTGGCCTCGTGCAGGTAGGTGTGCGTCCAGTTGCGAGATTGAGTGTCGACTTGGATCTTGAATACCTTGCCGTCAGCCTTTCATGATGCTACCGGCACAACGTCACCATGAACAGGAACTCGGCGTTCTCGACCGCGTTGAAACGAATCAAGTCCACTAAATATTAGGCCAAGGGGGCACACTGGGCCAATTAAAATGTGGATCGTGGCGGTATTGAAACCACTAACTTGGGGAGTTGTTCAAGTACCGTGGGCGCGGAGACTTTCTCACTCAATTGTCTCCGCCCATTCTTCCAAAACTCTCCGCGCTCCCAAGCCAAGCCAAGCAATTGCTTCCCCATGCGCGCCCAGGGAGACTGCCCGGGTTCATCCGAAACTATGATGTTGAATAAGGCATCTATCGCACCGAACGGCTTCAATCAGCCTTTGAAGCGCCGAGCCGCCTGCGATGCTTGCAGTTAGTTTCGCCGTCCCCCCCAGGCCCTCAGGTCCCCAGGTCCCCCAGGCCGTTGCACGCGCTAGTGACTTACTTACCGAAACTCTACAGGAAAACGCAAGATCAAATGCGCTGGTGGCACACCTGTCTGCCAACGCTGCGGCCGCCTCGTCATCCCCTGCCACTACTCTGATGTTGGGCGCATTGGACGGCCTCGCCGGCAAAGGCAAGCCCATGATGCTGCCTCGTTGACAACAGAGAGCAACAGTCCGCTCACGAGCAGCCCTCCCGAGCAAAGCGTCCCACAGAACCAAACCCCTGTGAGGGCAACTCCCTTACCAGCCGATGGCCTGGTGCAACCGACATCATCAACCGTGCCTGAGTTTGACATGGCGTTCCTCGACAATGTACCGTGGCTTGACTGGACCAACTCAGCATCGCAAATGTCCCCAAACATTGCCTGGGATAACTTTCCCACGCCAGCTAACGAAACCGGAGAGCCCCAAGATGCGCATTCGCAATCTTCACCGGGGAGGAAAGGACCTTGTGACTGTGCGATACTTGCCCACAAACACTTTTCTATCTTAGGCGAATCACATGAGGGCCTGGAACCTTTACGATCGCTGCGGGAGGCAGCACAAGTAGCCAAAAAGCTGCTGACATGCGACGTCTGCTTCGATACGGGCAAGGGTCACAGGGGGTCACGGGGAATGTGTACCTTTTGGGCGCCCTCTTGTCCAACATCGCGAGCTCATATGCGCAGTTCTTCGTGCAACAGAAGACGAGGCTGGCTGATAAGGAGAACGAACAGCAGACCCTCATCCTGGGCCACGGCCCATCTGCGTCTCCAGACTCGTTGGTCGAACTTCGCGTGGGGAGCACCGAGTATCTGGCGCTTCTGAAATCGGGCATTCGAGTTGATGCCACCAGCCTTAGCGCAATATGCGACGAGTTTGCCCAAAGGCAGCAGAAGCTACACAACGAGGGCCATGAGCAGTGTGTGCAGGGCCGCCCGTGCCAAAGCAAAGATGCATCCGGATGTTCCAAGCCTTCCCAACATTCGCATGCTATATGCCCCAAAGCGGAGACTGATGACCCACGACGCTTTTTCTTATGCTTCCAGGCGGTTCGGATGGTACGGGCTTCGATCGAGGAGCTACAGGCTGTGCTTGAGGACGAGGCGCTGGCATCGCCCTATCCACGATGCTGAGGCTATTCTGGCAGTCGATCCCTGTATCGGCTTGCTGATTAGCCCATAGATATGCAAGACTGGAAAGTTGATGCTGTTTTATTACACATAGAGCATTGGTTTTGGGGGCTTCAACGAAGCCATGTCTTTTGGGTGTATCATAGGTCCAGTTCATACTGTGGATAATCAGGTCCTTCATATGAGAACACGAGAAGGCCTGTTGGCATGTATATATAAAGGAGGCGCGTACGGGAATTTAGGGAACAATGACTAGGGAGAGTCTGAAAGACTTTCTAGATTTGATGGGTTCAGATGATATATCTACAAACACGGGACATGGGATGAGTTGTGTGGAGTCGCGGACCTTGGGACACGGGTACTCGGTGGGGGGGCGATCGGACTTCCGCAATCTCACGCTCACCAAGACGGAGCGTTTTGAGAAAACCTCCGCCCTCCTGACGGCGACATTTTCCTGGCCAAAACCCACACTTCCCGCGTTCGGTCATACAGCGCGAGGTTTCACGTCCGTAACAACCACCGTGTCACTAAATCTTTGCACCACTGACCGGAAAAGGAATTGGCTGACGAGGCATTGCTCAGCCCGATGCGCCGCCCCGCGTTTGCCCCCCGAGTTTTATTACTGAAAACCCTCCGCCCTGCCACGCAGCTCCGAACGGGACCAGTTTCTGCAGAATAAGTAGCTGCAGGTTCCTCCCCCTTTGGAAACAACAAACATCTGTCAAACAAGCCTTTGCGACAAGATCTACCAGAATTTCTTATTTTGGAATACGATCGTCTTTATCCATTCGGAAGTCTTTTTGGCCATTATCATTCCAAAACAGGCTTAATACATTTCGCTCTAAGATCCACAGACCATAGTGTCGCACACACATCGCCATGGGTTTTACACTAACCAAGTCTCGGCGCCTGGCCATCATCATCTGCATATCCTTTACCTTTTTCGTGGCCGAGATAGCAGGTTAGTATCGGCCCCTATCCGTTTGTGTCCGACACGGCTAACTTGAAGAATAGTGGGCTTTTATACAGGCTCGTTGGCCCTAGTTGCCGACGCTTTCCATTACGTATGTTGTCCTATCACGCTTCTTTCCGACATAGACGACTGTCTTCTCCGCGTTGGCCCCTCCAAGAAGCACCGTGCTGACCTTACGAACACAGTTGAGCGATGTCATTGGCTTCATCGTCGCTTTCTCAGCCTTCAAGGTAAGCAGCCCCAGATGCACACTACAACAGGGTAACACGTGACTGACTTGACCCTGTTCACAGGTATCCGAGCGGGAAGAGTTCTCTCCAAGTCTTTCCTTTGGCTGGCAGAGAGCCAGCCTACTGGGTGCCTTCTTCAATGGTGTCTTCCTACTGGCTCTTGGTGTCAGCATCTTCCTCCAATCTATAGAGCGGTTCATCACTATACAACGTAAGTTTCCCTTAGAATGAACCTTCCCTTGACGTATATGACTCGTAACTAACGATACTACTAGCCGTCGAGAACCCTAAGCTTGTGCTCATCATTGGCGGTGTCGGACTTGGCCTGAATCTCATCAGTGCAGTTTTCGTGGGTCACGACCATGGGCACGGCCATGGACACGATCACGGCTCGCATGATCATGACCATGACCACGGCGATGAGCCGCATGACCATGCACACGAACACGAACACGGCGATGCTCACTCTCACTCTGACCATACTGGTACCAACGTACATGGCGAACACTTGCACACCACGAAGCGGACAGATAGCAAGCCGGGCTTTGATTTCGGCATGATGGGCGTTTTGCTTCACGTTTTGGGCGACGCTATCAACAACATTGGTGTCATGGTCGCCGCGATTATCATCTGGTTCGTCAAGGGTGACCAGCGCTTCTACGCCGATCCGGCTATCAGCATGGCTATCGCCCTGATGATCTTTGTGTCGGCCATACCTCTAGTGAAGAACACTGGCAAAGTGTTGCTGGGACACGTGCCCAACAACATCAACGTCGAGGAAGTGCGACATGACATAGAGAAGGTATGTTATGCTCACTTCAATACCTCCCTTCCACACTCTTCATTTTGCTGACTCCACGCCAACTCAGGTCCCCGGCATTGAATCCTTGCATGAGCTGCACCTGTGGTCTCTGACTCAAGAGAAGGCCATTGCCACGGCGCACGTCTCGGTTCCGGAAGATACTTCGGTGGACAGTTTTATGGGCCTCGCCAAGACGGTTAGTGAGTGTCTGCACGCCTACGGCATCCACTCCGTCACCCTCCAGCCCGAGCTGCCGGCGCCCGGTTCCGTCTACAATGCGAATTCGATCGACCTTGCCAGACAGACGGCCACCGCTGGGGACTCGGGAGCTGAAGCCCGGCGTCGGGCGGTCCCGCAGTCGTGTCAACTCACCTGTGGCAAAGACAAGTGTGCCAACCTGGGTTGCTGCTCATAACCGATCGGAGTCTTGCACTTTTTGCCTACGGGGCCATTTACCTACCTACATGTAGACTAGAGCGATTTAACTTTCAGAATACCCAGCTTCAATGCCCGTCTGTATAGATGAAGAGGGCGAGGCAGTAATGTTTTCATTTTACATTTAACTTGATCTGGATCCACCATCTGTCCGAATCGCAATGAACTGCTTGCATTGCCGTCTGTCTTCTGGTCTTGAGGCATTGCTTTCCTTGCGTGGCAGCAACCCCTGAAAGTGACCCCGGAGTAATGGACGGGGAGAACTATCTTTCATGCCCTCCCATTCTATGCATCTGGAAGAAGTATGAGCCCACGAAAGTGCCGGTGAAGATACAGAGGATGATGTAGCCGTTGAAAGACACGGCCAAACTATATTCTCTGTTAGCCGACTGGTCAATTCCATCGTGACTTTCGTGTTTTGTTTCCCGCAGAAGGGAAATAGAAGGACTGGATATATATACTGACAGGGCCAGAATGGTCGCGTTTGCGAATACCAGGGTATACCATAGTGATCGAACGAGCTTCTCCCAGGCCCTGAGTCTGTAGTAGACGACGCGGCGGCAGCAGCAGCCGCTATCTTTGTTGGTACAGTAGCTCCCCTCCTCGAGGTTCTTTTCGGTGGTCTGGTCGTTGCTCCTGCTGCGGCTCCGGCTCTTCTCCTGGCGGTCGTGCGCGCGTCGGAGCATGGTCGCGTCGTGCCTATTGAGGACGGCGCAGAGGACCTGCAGCATCATGGCCAGGCACAAGACGTTGATGCAGATACAGGCGAAGGGGGCTGGGGAGTTGGTACGCCAGAGCGGGGTCAGGATGCAGGCGTCGATGGTGTTCCAGTTCCAGACCATCTGATTGCGGTGCGTTAGTATCACTGATTTTGTACCTACTTTTCGCCATTTTCTGCTGTTCGGCGTTCATTGCAAACTCACGTTGACTTTGCACCCGCCCATGCTCCCGGGGCTGGGCATGCCCTCCGTGGAGGACATGATGGTAGACGCAGCTGCGGCTGCGGCTGTCGTTGTCGATGTGGGATCCATGATGAAGGTAGACTGTGACTGCTGGGAGAGAATGAGAATGAGAATGAGGTTAGAAGTTGAAATAGAGAAGAAGAAGCTCCGTTGATAAAGAACACGGATGGCCTACCATCATGGTGGCTTAGATGCGCTCTCAGTTTCGCGTGAAAAGCATGCCCTATTCATAGCGAGGGCCGCCTGATCTTCAGCCAGTGTGTGGCCTGCGTGCAATGCCTACCATCTGCGCAGGTTTGAGAATCTCACAGGACACTGCCGCTCGTGTCGATACTGCTAATCATGTAGGTAGCCAACATGGGTGGCTGGATTACTTGACGATCTCGAGTCGAGCTTACATATGTAGTCTTGCGTCAATTGGTGCCTTGGTGGCCGGCCTGCAAGGTCATATGTAGGTATATATACCTTGAGGGATGATCCTAGGCAAGGCCAGCCCTAAGACGGCTGGCTTTGCAAGTTGGAGGTCTTTCACGCTGTCATTGATGCAGAATGTGGTACAAACAGAAATTGCAATTCCCAGGAAGGATAAAAAAACTGTGTATTAGATAGTTACATGAGGTGATCGAATGCCCTGAAAAGCACATGAGCAGGTCGTCTGTGAGCCATGTCCCATGTTGAACCCCAATAAATCCAAATCCCAACCTTGGAAGCCGCTCAACCAGAGATGCTCCGAAGGTTTGCTGTATCAAAGTTTGAACTCGAGTGGGTCGGAAGTCGGAAAAAGCTTCGGTGCGGTTTGAAGGGTTCGTCGACCACTTGCTATTTCTTTCCTTTTCCCCCTTTCTTTAGAAGATCAGCCAAAAGACTGCCATTCAAGGTGTCAATAGGGATCAAAAACTCTCAAGATAATCATCTACCGGGCCCTTCCAATTCAAAAAACCCCCGCGCACACAATACATACCCGGCATCATTGCACTTGCGTTATCTTGGGTGATTCCAGAAGATACACAGGAAAGGTGCCAAGGATTGTCCAGATTGACCGATGATGAGTAATTGTCGGATATCCGAGACAAAGCTGGCCGTGGGCAAGCATGAAATGGACTCGACAAGAAACTGAGGTCTAGTTGCCAAGCTCGAGTGAGCGAGAGGTACCCTATACTTTGTCCCCTTGACCACTAGAAACCGCTTACAAGCCAGAGACTCTCTCTTCAAACCGATCCAACTGAGTGCATATAGTTGTCAGATCACGTGGGAAACTGTGACTTGGTTCACAGCAAGAGGTCTCCCCGTCGAACAGGACTTCGTGCCTAATCGAAATTCTCTCTGGACAGGGTCGCCGAGATGGCTGCCACCAGTTTTATCAGACATTCAAAGTTGGCCGTCTAATCGCTTAGGGGCGGAGTATGAAGGATGCAGTTCCCTGGAAAGCTGGCAATAGTTCGTCCTTACTATTATTTGGGATTAGATGAGAAGACTCTCTTCTTTGATCACCTATCTCCATGACCTTTTGTCTCACGATGGATGAATTTGCTTACCCTCCAATACCGTAAAATCCTCGGGGGCTGAGTAGTGTTATCACACGGGATCTGCATCATCTACACCGCTAGGATGATTTTGGTTGCAAGTTGGAATATCTTTGTCAGCCTGTGTCACAAGGTCGGTCATCTGAGCGCTGCGCGAATTAGCGGCGGCGTTCTACACATTAACTTTCTCAGGTAGGTCCCCGATGGGCGGCGGCGGGAAGAGATTCGATAGTGGAAAAAAGAAGAATAAGACGGGGAAAGAAAAGGAAGCGTAGATCCCGCGCACGGGAAGGCGAGCAACGTTCGTGATTCGCTTCACCTAGCCGCTTACGAAGGAAATTTTCGCTCCCGCGTGGAGCTGAATCCATAGAAGCCAGCGCTAACGGGGTGGCAAATCGGGTGCGGTGACAATATCGTCTGTGCTGCTTCCATGCCGTAGTCCTATCAACTCACACGAACCGATGGCCCCTCCCGAGCCCCACGATGCCGATGTGACGCCAGCCTGGGTGAGACGCTCCCACCATCTTGGGTCATTAGGACCATGATCCTTGTACGTGGTTTAGAGCCCAACTTGATATGGGCGATATAAGCGGTATAAAGCAACCCTTCGGAGACTTGTTGGTTGTTGGTTGTAGTAATTGAGAGCAAGCAAACACAGTTGGCCGGCAAATGCTTTTTGCTACATTTCAATTGCCCCTGCCCCTGCCCCGATCCAGTCGAAAGAACAAAGTGAATCCAATCAGTATAAAAAAGATGAAGGCCTTCAAGCTCGTCCACTGGGGCCAGCCCGGCCAGTACGTCGAGATCACCCGACCCAAGCCCGGCCCCAACGACGTGCTCATCCGCATGCGCGCCGCGGGCCTCTGCCGCTCCGACCTCGACATGCTGGACAGCCAGCCCGGGTCCGCGCCCTACGCCGAGTCGGTCGCGTCCAACTACGTCCTCGGCCACGAGAACGCGGGCTACGTCGCGGAGCTCGGCGCCAACGTGACGGACCTGGCCGTCGGCGAGGCTGTCGTCGTCCACCACATGCCCCACTGCGGCAACTGCCGCCCCTGCACCGACGGCATGGAGAACCACTGCCAGGCGTTCAAGCGCGGCGCCATCGCGACGGGCCGCGGGTGCGGCGGAGACGGTGGGTTGGCCGAGTTCCTGATCGCGCCGCGGACCGAGGTCATCTCGGTCGGGTTCGAGGTGGATCCGGTCGACTATGCGCCACTGACGGATGCGGCGGTCACGGCGTACCACGCGGTGCAGACGGCGGTGCAGCGGCTCAAGCCCGGCACGAGCGCGGCCATCATTGGCATCGGCGGTCTGGGCACGTACGGCGTGCAGTTCGTCAAGCTGCTCTCGGCCGCGCAGATCTACGCCGTGGACACAAGCGAAGACCGCCTGAAGGTCGCACGGGAGGTGGGTGCGGACTCAGCCATCCTGTTCCGAGAAGGAGGCGCGGATGAGGGCGCGGATGGCCAAAGGGCCGGAGACGAAATCATGGAACTCACCCAAGGCCGCGGCGTCGACGTCATCATCGACTTCGTCGGCAGCTCATCAACGCTGCAGCTCGCCGCCCGGATCTCGCGCGCCCGGGGACGCATCGTGCAGGTGGGCATGCACCCGGGCGGCGCGCTCGAGGTCGGCTGGGGCCGGCTGGCGACAAGCTGTGAGTTCGCCATCAGCCTGGGCAGCACGCGGCAGGATCTGCGCGAGGTGTGCGAGCTGGCGAGGCAGGGGGAAGCTGCGGATCGACGTGCAGAAGTTCGGGTTCGATCAGATCCCGGAGGCGTACGAGAAGCTCCGCAGGGGGAGCTGACTGGGCGTGCGGTCGTGGTGTTTCCGCAGCCTAAGGAGAAGAATGTTGGTGTAGGCCGTCGAGGGAGTGGATGTAGGTTGTTTCTTTTCTTTTCTGGCACTTTTACTTGACATGCAGCTGCGTGATTGGTTCTGACATTCCTAACAGTCATTCGTTCCAAACTTTGATTTCTTGGGTCTCTTGCATTCGCAATGCAACAGTATCAAGCAGATGATCGCCACTTTGCGGCACATGTTTACGCTTTTACTCAGGGCCTCACATCAACACGACCCCGGCTCAATCAACTTGATTGTAGTATCAGTCGCACGTATGGGTGTAAACTGGCCAAGGGGCTCTTCTTGACCACCATATGCGATCTATGCGATGGTAGCATATGAGAGTCTTGACTCTGAGCGATACGAGCTACCTCTATGCCGAGGGTTTGAGGCAGAATAGGGTAGCTCGTCTCTCAGATGCCACCCTGTTCATTTTTAGGAAACCTTGGAGGGAGAAGCCGTGGCGCCGTGCGAAGCTCCTCAAAGACGGACAGCTGCCCGGCCTAGCGCGCTGGATATGGGAGAGGTCGACGCCACAAGCGAAGAGGCGTCACTCAACATGTTGTCGGATGTTAGTCCGCGGGGATTTCAAGGGCGCCATTCGAACTCTAGATTTCACAGTTGGTATCTGGTGACAACAAATACACGTGGATCCGCCTAAGGAGAGAAGGTACTCACTTTTCAAGCCTGCGCTCTTTCCTCAGCTTCGAGAATTGCTAGGCCCGTGACGAGCAAGTTAGCGCTAAATAGACCAGACCCAAAAATGTACCAACATGCACTCTTTTGAGATGCCATTCATTGGTAGAACTACATGTACGTCCATGATAGCTGGCCTGCTTGTTGGGGGGTCCTTGGCTTTTGCTGGGCCAACTTGGCGGCATTGGACCAACGCTGGAACAAAAACCATGACTTCAACTGCTACACAACTGCTCCGTGTATTCATCTTCGGTGCTTCACAGCGCAGCTCAAACGGCTAAATTCACTCTTTCTCATCATGGCAGACGCCTTGCCTCTAGGTCTCTATCTGCCGCCAGGAGTGAAGCCATTCGGCCCCGGGAACAACTGCAACCTGGACATATGCCCAATCGAGTTCACTGTCTATGGCTACAGACCTAGCCTGGCCGCCAACATCACCTTCCTCAGCCTCTATTTTATATCGGCTGCCATCCATCTCTACCTGGGTACCCGATGGAAGACACGGTTCTTCATGATTTGCATGCTCGCCGGCGCTTGCAATGCTATAATAGGCTATGCCGCCCGAATCGCCTTATACTACAACCCCTTTAACTTCACCGCCTTCATGATCCAAATCAGTAAGCCCGCTCGCTGCCTCCATTTTGCTCTGCCTCCCTGGCCAAGAAGCTCCGTGCCGTTGATGCTGTTGTGGACTCACCACGATTCTTCCCTCCAGTCTGCATAACCAGTGGTCCGGCCTACTATTCGGCGGCCATCTATGTCACCCTCGCTGACGCGTATGTTGAACCCCTTGCCCAAAACGTTCCCAATTACTTGACCAGGAGCTTGCTTATACTCAAATCTGGCTGAAGGATCCGATACTTTTCGCGCTCAGCGTCACGCCTTCCGCCGCGCCTCTTTTCCTGGGTCTTCATCAGCTGCGATGTGGTCTGTCTCCTCTTCCAGGGGCCGGCGGCGCCTTGTCGACCGTCTCGGCCGCCTCCCTCGGCTCGGAGCAGCTGAGCAAGGCCGGGGTCGACATGGCCCTGACCGGACTCAGCATGCAGGTCATCGTCATGGTGGTGTTCTGCGGCTTGTTCGCCGACTACCTGATCCGGTACTTCCGCGCGGGGCGGACAGATCGGTTCGGGCGCCGGGCCCAGCTCTTCTTCAGCTTCATGGCCCTGGCCATTTTGCTGATCCTCGCTCGATGCGCCTACCGTCTGTTCGAGCTGCGCGACGGATACGAGAGTGAATCGATCCGCAACGAGTCCTACTTCATCGCCTTGGAGGGGGGTAAGTATTCGTTCCTCGTGGCCCCTAATTTCATCAGCTGCATAATTGCGTTCCCTGCAGGAGTCTGGCTAATGAACCCTCAAAAATAGTATGGTCATCGCTGCGGTTTACTGTCTCATGATTTCTCACCCGGGATTTGTTTTCAATGATGACGATAAGGGATCGTCTGCTGGGGACTCGGTAGTCGAGAGCTATGCCCTAAAAGATATTCCGTAGTCGAGGAAGCGCTGTCGCACCTCTCGGATTTCGCCCCCTTTCCTGATTTAGATGTTGGACGGCCTTTGGGGGCATTGATGGATAATTTTTGGGAACTTGACACGCTACATTGATATGAAAGATCTTGGCGTACGACACCGTTGGGAGGCTGTACTTGAATGTTATTCGATTTGATATTCAAAGCGTTTTTGCGAATGAGATAGGTTCACGGATACCCAGAAGCTCTGAAGCCTGTATCGTCCATTCCGCCGGTAATAATTGTCCAATACCTGGCATGGCGGGGGCCCCTTAAATCCCCAACTTGCCCCATCGCCTGCCGTTTCCATGCCGCCGGGTCCTGATGCGCTCCACACCCGATGTATCGTCATCGTCATCCTGCGGCCTATCGTCCCACTGTCGCGGTTTGGGGACCTCTAACAACGCCCTGGCCATTCCATGGATGTATGCTTTTTCCCGAGGATCTAGCCGCGGTAAAGGGTCTATGTCCTGATATTCCTGACTCTGCACGGGTTTTAGAAAGGGTATTTCAAAACAGGAGGCGGTAACAGCAGGATCGTCACTTACACTCCGGGTGGACCGGGAGCTTGTTTTCCGTCCCCGAAGGAAGAATTCGACGATCGCCACAAGGGCCGCGAGCGCCAGCAGCAGGATGGTCGCGTCCTTTATACGGGCAGCAAGCCCATGAGGCTGAAGAGAACACTGCGCATAGGCAAATACTGGGAGCTGTGAAGCAGTGGGTATCTCCATGTTTCTCACAACAAGAGGCGGAGGAAACATGATGGCGGCACGATGAAGCCAGCGGGACGATGGGGATAAAGAAATCTTTTTAAGATCTATCGGGGGTAGGAAAGCTGGATCTCATTGTTATAAGCTAGCCGTGATTGGTCTTGTAGACCCAATTGGGTGGTTTATCCTTGATTTCCTGACCTTTTTTTCGTCGACATGGTAGTGGATCTTTGATGATTTCACACTGAGGGCCCGTACACACCGCTCTCTGCACAAAATCACCAATTAGCCCCGATGTGGTACCCGGATCCTGCTGCTTGGCTTACTCCAGTACGGAAAAGATAGCCGTAACTAGGCAGCTGCTTGACAGTACGGTCGGAGGTTCTGTCCCATGTACGTGGGCTGGATTGTATGCCGAAACACCGGTTTCCCGTCCCAGCTCAGCCATTGGAATGCGGCGTAGCAACCAGATGAATCAGCCCCCTGCGAAGCACCCAAGTGCCGCGGGAAAAGACCCAGGAAAATGCAACTGGTGACCTCGGTTGAGCCGTTGCGTTGTTGCAGAATCCACCGTGAGGATTCTCCGAGCGGTTCAGTACCGTCCGTTGGCAGTTGGGGTCTCTCCGGTTGGGTCGTTCGGATGGGTCTTCCGGTTTGTCAGCGGGTCTCATGCTACTGTAAGCAAGAAAACTGGACGTGACCGTACCAGAAAACGTACCTACTTAAGCAGCCACCCTGGTCTGTCCCACGGGCTTTCGTCTCCACCGAGTCGATACCGACAGGCTGGACGGCACAGCACGCGGAAGTTCAGCCAATTTGGGGCTATATATCGATGAGCATGAATGCGGCACGTAAAGCAAAGCCACCAAAACTGTCATACTGCGCCGTTGTAGGGTTTCAACTGACACGAGAATCACCGCATCGCTCAGATGACTCCGACGACGATCCTATACATGCCCCTAATATGGCCAACGAGAACGGGTGCTCTATCTCCCAACATGTCTTTGAGTAACCGCTGAATGCCATGAACCGGTAGCAAGGCATCAAGAACATATGTGACAAATTGCAGCATAAGTCGAGTATTTACACAGGCCGGACAGTTGTTGAGGTCAATACTTCCGACAACTGGGTCAGTGCCAAATTGTACGGTGGCGATATTGTTGCACGTGACTTTCTCTTTGGTGTTGACGGAGTCTATAGCTTCATTCGCAGCTAATTATGGCGGCTTGGGAACGAGACGTAACCGGAGTGCTTGAAAGGGAACGGCCCAGACTGCAAGCGTGACTGTTCCATCACAGCCCGTAGAGGGTAGAGTTTTGGCCGCTCTATCACTATCGGTATCGTCGAACAGGCCGATGCCAATTGAACAAATCTATGGACTGTCGAAGGAAAATAAGGAACCCACTATCAGGCTCAGGCCACCAAAGACCGGGTGGCCTTGACAAGGAATGCCGTGGTCGAACCTGGTGACATACGAAACGGTTCTTGGCCGATCACTCGCATCAAGATGCGCGAAGCCAACGAGTGCATCGTAATAGAGACAAATTGGTTGGGCTCGTTCTCGAATATCTCTTCCATGGCAATGCGTGCCCGTAGAATATGCTCCTCGTCGGTTTCGCGCCTGTCAGCCTCGAACAGTTCGTCGTCCTCGGTGAAACCAGGTTCAATCAAGTAGGACGGATAGTGTTCCTGGATCCACGACTTGGAGGACCGACGGTCGCACGTATGCCGGCCCATACGTTCGCGGAGGTTCTCTTTGACCATTGGCTGGTATGGCTTGCCCTGGGAAGCGGCAAGATCCTCGAAGGAGAGCCGTGCCGTTTCTAGACAGCGACGCATGGGACTGCAATACAGTGCTGGCCAAGGCATCTTCTCTTGCTCAATCAGTCTGCGCCAAATCTTACCATTATCGGCAGCTTCTCTCTTCCCTTGGTCTGTCAACTCGGAGTCGGCCCAGACTGCGTCGCCATCGCCATCTAGGAGCGCCCAGTGGCTCTATCGGTCGTCAGTTAGTACACCACAGTCATGGAACACAGTTACTCCGGAACTACATACCTCCCAAGCTGGTGTACCCACCTTGGCCTCCATGACATTGTGAAAGCCTTGGCCATGGCGGCCTACGTACAAGACCTTGTACTGTTCGCCGTTCTTAGCATTGCGATTGAGCTGCTCCACGTGGTTTGCGAAACGTTGCCAGGGACTGAGATGACTGTCTTCAGTTGCGCCAGCTTCTGTGACATAAGATCGCGGGATCAAGCCAAGATCTGCATGTGTCGTCTGGGTATTATATGCGATTAGTCACCGGCCGTCACCTTCCAAGAATGGGGGAACGTACGAGTGCATAATTAGGCTCTTGCTTCATCGACGGCTGGATGAAGAAGCCGACCAGGCATTCAAAATCAAACAGCTTTGGTCTTCCCTGAGAGCCCATGATGGTAATGTGTTGGTGCCGTATGGCTGGTCTATCACGAGAAATGTGATATGTGCGAAAAGCAGGGTGTATGGTTCCTACCACTCAACGAATTTCAATCGTTGGTAACCTCTTCATGTCCTAAAATTCATTGTTCCAATGCCTGTGTTGAAGGATTCCATGGAGACCTGGGCTTAGATGCACTTCATTCATATTAACTGGAATATATTTGATCATATGCACTTGTTTATCTGTAGCTTCATCGAGACTGTCAAGACGAAGGTCGGGGATAGATGCCCGGTTTCGTCATACGTTGTGCGTTATTTTCTTCTGGCGCTTTCCAGACAGTTCAGAAGGCAAGCTGGGAGCGCATGTGGGGTAAGAGCACAGGCATTGAAATCTAGCAGGGCTGTTGGGCTGTCAGCTTCAGCACTGAACTCTGCGGGGTTAGTGAGATTCTAGCAAACAGCTGCTGCTGCGGGGCAGGGACTAAATTGATCCCAACCAGGTTCTTTGCTCATGCAATGATCGGATTGTGAGATTCACCTTTGCTTTGCCAGTCATTTGTTTGCTTTCTGTAGTTTGCCTATCTACCTAGGTACCTTGGGTTATGTAGATAGAGCTGAGATGCCTGCGTGGCAACGGGCCTGGCTCGTAAGCTGGTTGCTTGGACGAAACTGTCCCGCTGCAAAACCACGTACCTAGGTTTTGGCTGGCAACTTCGCAATGGGGGTTGCTCTTTACCTTCGGTTCTTTACCTAGCCAAGCAATTTGACACACACAAAAACATGAGCGAAGCGAACAGAAACTTTCAATTGATATGACAGTGGCTTGCAGCCTGCCCACACTGCCCGGAAGGATACACCTATGAACACCTATGAGGTCATGGATGGAGCAGCGCTGTAGCTGTAGTGGGGTGGCTTCCAAGCACGCGGGAGCTACGGGGGAGCCCCTCCATTGTAAGCCAGGTTTACGCCATGATGACGGTATGCAACGAGGGTCATTGAAGACTTCGGGCTGGGGAACTACATAAAGAGAACCCATGGCCCCCAAATCGCACCTCAATTTTTCAGCCTCATCATTCTGCAAAGCCCAAACAAGATTATCCCTCCTCAAAACGACCCTAACTCCCTTCAACCACCAACAAACAGTCACATAGCAACCGCCAAAGCAACTCGAACATCCATCCTCAACATGTCAGGCGATAAGACCATCATCGACTCCATCAAGGAAGGCCTCCAGCCCAACGACGCCCGCGCCATGGGTCTCGGCTCCGGCCGCCCCGGCGCCTCCGCAGACAACGGCAGCAGCGTCACGGACACGCTGACACCCGGCACCAACAAGAAGGGCGAGAGCGACTTCGGCCAGGCCACGCAGAACATGCTGGACGCGACGGCGAACAAGGTGTCGCAGGCCTTCCAAGGTACCGGCCAGACTCCCACGAGCGGCAACGACACGGTAATGCCCGGCACCGACAGCCGCGGCGACAGCAAGCTGGGCAAGGAGACGAGCGGCATCGCGTCGACCATCGCGGACAAGGTGTCGGGCGTCTTCGGCGGCGCGTCCCAGACGACGAGCGCTTCAGACACATTGGCCCCCGACAGCGGCAGCAGGCTCGGCCAGGAGACGAGCCAGATGGCGCACAAGATCGGCGAGGCCGGCGAGAACCCTCCGCGGACAGGCGCTGCCAGCAGCATCCTCGCTCCCGGCACTGACGAAGCTGGTCGGAGTGAATTGGGAGGAGAGGTTGGCGACATTGGCAAATCAATGAAGGCTCACGCCGAGAACTATGCCAAGAAATAGATGACGCACATGACTACAGTACGAGGGAAAGGTCGCAGTCTGATGCGACTGTGGAAACCTTGAATTCCCAGTACTGAGGAATCGGTACAGAGATTACATACCCCCACATTCATACTCCCGTACCACCCATCGACACATAGTCGATGTTGTAATACTTGCCTGTAACCTAGAAATAAATTCAATGCTCTTGGAGCAATCTTTTAAGAACACATACTTGGCTTACTTGTTGTGACTTGCATCATGTTGCTCTTGGGGGGTGGGTAGCGTCGAGGGCTTGTAGACTGCTGCAGTCGCTAATTGTATTGTGGGGGATCGGCATACTGGTTGTCCACAGCAGTAGCCATCAACGACCAATACAAAAGCGCCAAGTCAATAAACGTAGGTAAATTCAGTAGTTTTATTCATGTTGTCAATTTATGTATGTTTCCCCAAAATATTATTTGTGGCTGGTGTCAAGGCAACATTCTAAAGTTTGGTGTTCGGAAGTGCGAAGTTGGGCTCAGAATATAGGAGGGATAAGACAAAAAAAAAGTGACCGCAGAGGGAGTTGAACCCTCTTGCCTTTAAGCATATTATAATGATACTACCGCTAGGCTATACCGACCCGGTCAAGGAACTCTTGTGTCAATTAGATATTTAAATCCTTCGCAGCTTGTTCGAATCTTGCTCATGGTTGATTAAGCTTCAACAAGATCGTGGTTCGTGCCTCTGAGGAGGGTTCTTCCGTCTGTCACACTGGTGTCTTACTGATATCACGCGTATATGGGCTGTCATACAAAAAGATGAGCTTCAACTACCATACCTGCGAGCTTTCCATTGATCTGAGCATATACTTCTCATGTACATACAGCCTGTGAGCTACTCACTCAAAAGTTGGTCGGAAAAAAGGGGTATCCAGCGGTCATTTGACTAACAGAATGCAAAGTCCAACACATACCTGCTGCAAAGGACCTGCCTCAGGACTTGGCGGTGTACACGAATTCGTGATCTGGTATGGTCCCGGTATTCAGACTTCTGATGTACTTTGAATCCCGACTGGCCCGGAATGGTTTAGGGATTGTCAGTATGGGTAAAATAGACAAGTACATGGCAGAAGAGAGACTTACATATCAGCATGAAGCCCAGTTTGAAGAGCACAGGAACCCAGACTGCCAAGGCAATGATTTGACCAACTGTCCAATCCACGGATGATACTCTAAGGATCATAGTTGGGAGCGAGGTTGTTATGTTGAAGATCAAAAGGAAAGACCACCCAAAGTAGAAGAAAACAAGATAAAACTGCAACACTCGAAACACACGTACGGATAACCATTTTCCCGCACTGGTGTTGAAGTGAGTTTTGCACGTGGTGTCTCCAGTCTGGCTATTATTCTCGCGGATCGTGCCGTCATGAATCTTGAGAGCAACACGCGAATGAATTGTGCTCATTATGATCCAGCTAACCGTGATCCAAGGACAAGCCACAGGACTGAGTAGGAGATCTTGCGCGACGCTGAATGTCTCGCAGGCGCGAGAAACCAATTCATGTACAGAATATTAGGTGTATCTCAGCAAGATGGGTGGATAGCTCGGCATTCGACCGAGATTGAAGGATGGAATAAGAAATGATATCTCAACAAGAAGTGCCGCCTTATCTGCATGGTCTAACCCGACTTCCCCTTATCATTCAGAGGCCGCAGAACACTGGCTCTATCCATGGAAGCGGATTTGAAGATTGCAGCTATAGCAACGAATCAAATGTCTTATCGGAATCAGAAGTTCGATGCAGTGTCAAGCTAGTCTATTTGGTAACCTCCTATACTGGACCTTGATTCTAAGAATTTGGTTATATGGCAGACCACGGCAGTAGTGATCAAAATTCATATCGCAGGTGCAAGACGACCACCTCACCCCCGGAGAAGAGAATGTGCAGAGAGAAACCCGGCCTGTTGAGTTGCATTGACATTCACCGATGTAGGAAATCATGTGACCCGTTAACGAACGATGTCTCCCCACCAACAGGAGTCGCTGCAGATGGCCACGAGCCACGTAAACGTCGTCAAATGCAAGGAGGCAATGCCGCACGGGGTCCCGCGATCAAACACCATTGTGTCCAGGCGCGCCTTTATACCGCCAAGAAGCTTAGGAGAACATGCTCCACGACGAGCCTGTTTCCCTTTTCGAGTATATAAGATGGATGGAAAAGTAGAGCCTCCGTTTCATTTTGAGCAGAAGTGGATTCTCAAGGCGAGCTGCAGGAGCGGGGTTTGTCAGTTGTCAGTTGTCAGGTGTGTATTATACGTCGTGAGTTTCTAATAAGCAAAACGTCGTCGCTGCATGTGCGGATTAGCGGCCGCACGCCGCCAGCCCACCATAAATGGTTTTGGGTGGGTGGCCAAGCTTCGATTCTTCTCAGGCGGAGTGGGTGTGGGTGTGGACTGTAATCTTCGGGGCGAACGGCCGGAGGCAAATCGTCCGTCTGGCCGTGTCTGTGCGAAAAGGGCCCCGGAAACAGTAGTGGGCGAATCGCATAGATCAGGCGCCTAGGCGCCTAGGCGGCCGCTTGCTGGCTGCCGAATGTTCACAAGAGGTGGAGTGCAGTCCGATGGGAAACAGCCTTGCCGGTTGGGCAGTGCTTCATGGCCGTCTGGCCTTATAGATCATCACGCTCGATTGACCCTGCGTGACATTGCAGATCTGGTGATGGACGATCGGATCACTGTTCGACATTCGGGTATGTGACTCAACCCCGCAGATACCCAGAAAGCAGGCGTTGGACCATTCGAGCCTCTACCATGACCGGCATACACCTTACAGCGATGTACAACTCTTTAGCGGTTTGAGTAGAAGTAGAAGAACAACAGCATGAAGATGCAATCACCGAGGAACTTCCTTTTCAGGCGATCTCGAGAGGATGGGAGCGGCTCAGCCTCAAGCACGCTAGGCGATATGGGACGACGTCCTGTTGGGGCATTTGGCTAGCGGATCTGTGCCAGGGGGCTTTTTTAGCGAATGGCAGGGCACCTGAGGGCCTGTGCAGCGCCTGTAGGTCGTTTCATACAGCGGCCACGACAAACACCAAAAGAAGCAACTTGGTCATCACAGTCCCTTCCATTGGCAGGCCCGCAGATCCGCCACATAGACAGTACCGGCGACTTTCGTGATAGGACGGTTTTATATTAAGTGATGCTCGTCACGGCACTATCCACCGACCGTGTGGCTCGCTGTCCATCCTCAGTGGAGGAATCTCGAGCTCTATGCACATGACCAGCCAGAACATGGCATTCTGCATGGATCTGGAAGATCCCGCTCGAAGCCCGCGAGCGTTACATCGGTTTCCTTCGGCGGGGACCGTTGATGAACTGGGAAAACGAGCCATGATATACTCCGTAGATGCTCAGCTATATATAATGGTGACCCGATCCGGGCTGCTGTTGATCGTTCTGAGAGTGCTTCCTCAGTCCTGTGCTTCAACCTAACTTCGTCCAACACCTTCAAGCCTGAACGCCGCATACCTTCTTTAAGATGCGTTTTTCCTCCTCGATCTTGCTGGCGGTGCCCACCCTCGCTTTCCCGACTACACTTGGACCTAGAGCCGGCGATGCCAACATCAAGCCGTGGAAGGCCGCAGGGCCCGACGACTCGCGCGGACCTTGCCCCATGATGAACACCCTGGCAAACCACGGATACCTGTATGTCTAGGCACTTCAGCTTTCCTCTCTTCTCCCAAGCATGATGTGATTGCTAACGGAACCCTCGTAACCTACAGCCCCCACAACGGCCGCAACATCAGCGTCGACAACATCGCCGACGCCATCTTCGCCGCGACCAACTGGAGCCGCGACTTCGGCCTGATCCCCGGCGCCGGCGCCTTCGCCGCGCTCGGCGTCCCGACGGGCGGCACCATCGAGCTGAAGCAGCTCGACAACCGCACCGCGGGCATCGAGCGCCCGGCCTCGCTCGCGCGCCCGGACGACAGCAACACCGTCTCGCCCGCGCGCGTGGACGCGGTCCTCGCCGACAGCGCGGACCCCCAGTACATCAGCGCGGCGTCGCTGGGCGCCTCGCGCGCCCGGCTCGAGAAGGCCGCGCCCCTGACCGAGGCGCAGGAGTCGCCCGCGCGCGGCGAGGCCGCCTTCATCGTCACCCTCATGCTCGACGGCGCCGTGCCCGACGCCGCCGCCGACGCCGAGGGCGCCGCGGCCAAGGCCGGCTCGCTGCGCGCGTTCAAGGACTACACCCGCGTCTTCCTCGCCGAGGAGCGCTTGCCCGTCGAGCTCGGCTGGAAGCCGTCGGAGCGGCTGGTGCAGTTGGCTGACATGTCGCCTGTGAGCGCTGCGATTGCGGCGGCGCAGAAGGGTGCTACTGCTTAAATAAGTATTCACTCACGATCATCCCCCTGGGTTGGATGGTGGATGGATGGAGGGGCGTTGCAGTTGACGTGTTGGTATTAGTAGTAGCAGCATATGTCATGTTACGAATTGGACGTGCCACGAAATAGAAATTCATTGATCTCCAAACTTTGACGTCGTGAAGTGATGCAAGCCTGCATGTGGGTGAAACGAAATGCCGGAAGCAGGTGGCGGCAAGGACATGCATCCGTGCCAATACAAGATCGCAACTTCCGCATGTTAAGCCCTGTCGTGTTCGTAAGCTACGATACCGAAATGAAATTCTCGGAATACTCCCATTTGCCGACGAGACCGGTATCAATGATGCAATAGGTTGAATTGAGCTCGCACACTTCGGTATCGAATTGCTGCGCCTCTAGCCAATCGAATCATTCTATTAGAATGTAGCCGAGCTTTGTTACCAAATCGATTTCCAAGTTTCCCGTTTTCCGTGCTTTTAGTGTGACGGGTGGCCCTGCTCTAGCCTGGCTAGCATTGGCGCCGGTCGGAAAAGTCGAGATGTCCGGGGAAGGCGATCAGATCATCACGCTATGTGATGCGTGCCAACTTTTACGTTGAGGCGGCGTAATCTGTTCATAATCGGACGAATTCTAGCCTCGCAATTTTGATGTATGCCGAACTTTGGGCCAAGACTCTCTGGGTATATAAGACGACACTGACGACATTGACTGCTGTGAGAGATGATGGGATATAGATACATGTATGCAGGCACATTTCAGGACTTGAACGATTGACTGACTGAACCTGCGAACATTAAACTACATTCATCGTTTGAAAAATAGCATACTTGGTTAATTTCCGTACCGCCGGTATACTCTACAAAATGACGCTCGCGGCTACACCACTCAACATCGCCGCCCTCGGCTGCATCATCTCTGGTTCCTACGCAAGCGGTACGTCGATGTCCCCGTGCCCTCATGCCCCTTTCTCCCATGCGACACAACACCTCAACCACCAAATGACAGAAATCTAACACATCAATGCACTCACCACAGGAGTCGGCATGTCCCCCTCCCTCCTAACCATGCCCGCCCTAATCCGCCCCGACGTCCCCCAAGACGCCCTCGTGCACCAATGGCACAGCATGTACCGGCGCGGCGCCGCCATCATGCCGGTCCTGTCGGGCGCCACCACGCTGGGCTACTGGGTCGTCGCGTACTACCACCGTCTGTCCTCCCCGCCTCTGCTGGGGTCAGCGGCTGCCTCGTCCGCGTCCGGGGGAGTGGCGCGGGTTCGCCGCCGCCGGCGCGCTGACCCTGGCCATTCTGCCCTTCACTTTGGTCATCATGATGCCGACCATTCACACGCTCGAGGCTTCGATGGACGGCAGCGCCGCCGTCGTCGACGAGAAGGGGCAGAGAAGAGCGACCATGAGCCGCGGCACCGCCGAGGCGCTGCTGAGGAAGTGGACGCGGATGAACGTGGTGCGCTCTTTGATCCCTTTGGTGGGGGCGGCATGCGCCGTATGGAATCTACTTGGCTAGAGTTGGGAAAAGGGTTAGGTAGCGGCAAATGTCGCGATCAATTTGCTCTTGTATATAATTGTAAGCACTGCTCTCCGTGAGAGAATAGGAAAGCACACACAGAATAGCGTCCACAATCGTATAAATTCAATCCCCACACTATTATGGCGGTCTTTTGGTTTCGCAACGCCAACCCATGCAACAAAACGCCTATGGTATATCATGAAGCAACAGTGCAGAAACGCCCGAACGACCTGGCTTCTTACACTGCGACGTCTCTATTGACGATATCCTCCTCGTCCACCACCTCGTCCGCCACCTCCTCGCGGGCCACCCCTTCCGCCTTGGCGGGGTTGACTTCCGTAGGCTCTGCGCCCCTGAACCTTGTCTCTGCCCATGCTGGCGCCTAGCTGGATATCAATACGAGGTGGCGCGCTGAAGCCAAAGCTCTTGGCGACCTTGGCAAGGTCGAGCTTGTTGACATCGAAGATGCTGCGCAAGCTGTGGCTGGAGTAGGCGTGGATATACGCCTTGAAACCGTCCTTTGCCGATTTCTGAAACCGATGTTAGCGCAGTCAGCATTGCGATGGCTCAAAGGCACTTACGTTGAGATAATAGTTCTGGGACACGAGTTTCTCCAACTGAGATTGAATGTTCACGATCTTGTTGGCGGGGAAGTCGAACTCGGTGATCGGCACTCGGGCCTCCTTCAGATGATGGAGGAATCCAGCTTCTTGGGGTTGCAGGAACTGTGGAATAGTGAGTAAGTTTTGCAAAGGATGGAAAGAAGATGGGAATATCCCACGAGCCGACTTACCATAAGCGAACGCCCTTGGCCATTGCTTCCACGGGCAGTTCGACCCACACGGTGGATGTAATCGCGGGGGTCATCCGGGGGATCGAACTGGATGATCCAATCTACCGCAGGGATATCAAGGCCACGAGCCGCAACATCCGTACAGATGAGCGCTCCGGTCTTGGCGTTGCAGTATTCGAAGAAGGTTTGCGTGCGCTTCTGCTGTTTCAGGTTGCCGTGAAGCTCTAAGACGGGGAGGTCGATATAGTTGAGGAGTTCCACGTAGTATTTGACCGAGTTGCAACTGCTGCAGAAGACAATGACCTTCTTCTTCTGGTTCTTCTTCAAAAACGAGAAAAGGAGAAGGAAACGCTTGTCGGCCTCGCAAAGAACGTAGCCCTGCTCCAACCCTTCTACAGTAGAGAACTTTTGCTCCTCTTCCACATTGATGAACAAGGGGCCGGGCCGGAGAGACATTCGCGCGAGATCTTCGACCTTAGTGGTTTGTGTAGCGGAGAACAGCATGCTTTGTCGGTTCTCGGATGGCAAGATCTTGATGATCTGCTTCATCTCGTCTTCGAAACCAATCTCGAGGATTCGGTCGGCCTCGTCGATGACCAAGGATCGAAGGTTCTTGAAAACAAAAGAGGGGGTGTTCTGAAGATGATCGAGAAGTCGGCCGGGCGTCGCGATCAGCAGGTTAACACCCTTAGAGAGCTTCTCTGCCTCGGCGCGACGGTTGGCGCCACCGATGACAACACCGTAGGTTTGCGAGTGGTGCTTCATGAGCTCCCTGGCGACACCGAAGATCTGAAGAGCGAGTTCTCGTGTGGGGGAAACGATAATGACACCAGTTCCGTTCCTAGGCTTGAAGCGCAGGGCAGTCAACATTTCGACCGCAGGGATCAAGAACGCCAACGTCTTTCCGGAACCAGTCTTGGCAGCACCGAGTACATCTCTTCCGGCCAGCAGGGGCGGGATAGCCCTCTTCTGGATAGCTGTCATTTTCTTGAAGCCCATCTCCTCAATTGCCTTCATCGTCTTCTCGGAGAGGTTCAATTGGGCAAAGGATTCCGCATCGAGATCCGCGACGGGCGGTAAAGTGAGATTGCTGCCGCCATCGGGGAGGTCGTTGTTCGCAGATGCGTCCTTTCCATCTTCTGCCTCTGCGGCAGCAACCCGCTTGTTCAATTCCGAGTGGTCATCCTCGTCGTCTTCGGCCTCGGCTTCGCTCTCAACCTCTTCCTCTTCCTCTACCTCTTCGTCGCTCGAAGACTCGACCTCGGGTTCCGGCTCAGGTTCGGCGCGCTTCACCTTTTTGCTCTTCGGAGCAGGCGTGGTAGCGGAAAGCTCCTTTCGCTTCGAACCCTTGACTTTGGTGCCGGTGGGAGCCATGGTTGCGATGTGTAGAAGGTGGTCGATATGGGTATGGGAGACGACTGGCAAACCTAACGGATAACAGGCGCTGGGCGCTGTAGTTTTCTTTGGGGAACTTTTTTCTTATCGCTTATCAGCCAACGCTACTGCGCGACCGATTTTGCCCCGCATATCTTGCATGCGTGGAAACTTCCAACAACCCACGAGGTCACATGACCCCCTTCAATTGAACACATGCATGACTGTCGTATCCCGTTGACTTACAGTAGGGATGAATGTTAGGCCAACCGAATACCTAAATTGCATGAGAATAGTTCAGGACACCACTTACCTACTTTTCCCAGACGGAAATCCCGCGTTTTCTTTTCTACTGCACTTCCGGGAATTCGTTCTATGGCAATTCAGGGAGGTAAGCTGTTATTATGCATAGCAAGTTCTACATCAGGGGTGGGGGACAACCGTTGGGAATCCCTAGGATGGAGGGGTTAGGTTGATAATTCCAGATAACTAGCTGTTCTGGTAACGGTGGTCGAGTGGTATGTTCACATCTCCTATGGCGCTTTCTTGGGGTACTCCTAAGACTCAACGACATCTACACAAGCAGGTGTGTTCAGTCCCTGCCCTTGGCCACCAATTTCCCCCCCTTTTACCTTTTTCCCCCGGAATACCAGCCAGCCCTCATGCTGAGGTTACAGTACGATCACTTGAGGAGTATTTAATGAACTCTAGAATCAGAATTAGGAAGAATAAAGAGAATGGATGCACTGGGGCTGGACGATTGGCTCGACCTTCGTCCACCCTGCGACATATTGCTCCTATGGGCTCTCAAGCTACAGAACGTCCCTCATAATGTTCCATCATACTGATCCAAGCAGCCAACCACTCCTTCGTACGTGTCGAGGCGAAAGCTTCGCAGGCTTTACAAGCTGCGGCAACGGACAGCCTTCGCGTCCGGGAACTCGGTGATGGGATGGCAGCCCTCGTTGACCTTCACAAGCTTGCCAGCGTCCAGGCAGCCCGTGGTCCTGTGGATTGAAGCGGTTAGAGTGGAAAGTCAAGCGTGCGTATCATGCTGGGATGATGCGAACTTACTTGTGAGCGTAGCAGTTGAAGCCAGGGGCATTGATCTTGATGGAGCTATCGGGGTGCTTTCGTTAGTCGACTTCACAGTTGCCACTTTCTGGGAGCGATCATACCCGACGTTCTCGATGTTTTGGCACTTGTTGAGGTAGAGGGGATCCCAGTTCTTTGACTTGCACTCCCCATCGGGATGGAGGTTACCCTGAGAAGCATCATCGTTGATTAGCGATATCAGTACCTAAATCGGTGGCTACGATTGTACATACAATCGGGTTCTAGGCTGCTGCGAGTCCAGCGGAGACAAGGAGAACGGCAAGAGTAGAGAACTGCATTTTGAGTTTGTAGAGGCGAGTGTATATAGAACTTGTTTAGTTGATGAATGTCGCTGATGTTGCTTCGCTAGGCTCTGAAGGGCGGACATCACCAACCCCTTTTATAATCATCACTGTGAACGCCAAGATCTCGGGTCGTGTTTCCCACCCGATTCTGTACATTTGATCCTATGACCTTTACTTGCAGTGTGCTTAATACATGCAAGATCCGCATCGTATAGCGATCGGCGTGAGGCGCATGCTTCGTGGCCGTTGCCCTGGAGAAGAAATTGAGAGTATCAGCTGCTTGGCCTTGTCATTTTACGAGCGTGAAGCGCTTAGCCAAAGTCCAGAGGCAAGATCTTATTGGCCACATAAATTCTCACGGTCGGAAATCTTACGTGTTGAAATCTGGGGTACAATGCTTTTCAGCTCCCTTTCGGGAAGATCACCCCAGACGCAGGCATATCGCCCACATACGCCGTACGTACAGCTTACGGGCGGCACTTTATGCTCCCGCCGCCTCCACTCAAGCAAGTAGTTAGGTAAAAAGGAATATCAATACTGGTATCGGTCTGGGGCTGAAGTAATGAAGAACTGCCAAGCCTTCGCATATCATGGTCATCGGGAGAGTCGAAGTGAGCTGAGAAACGCCACCGCCCGAGAACCGAAAAGAATTCAACAAAATCTATGGTTCCATGTGGTTTTTTAGACCCCACATGTGTGTAAAGTCATGAAATATCGACGTCGTGGTATACTTGTCCTCTAGCTGATGGGGCAGTCATTATATCCCTCGGTCAATCGTAATCCTCTACTTACAAACAGTACCTACATATCGAGATTTCTATATAGAACAGGAAGCATTCTTCTCGTCTGTCATACCATCCATCACCTAAGACATTGACCATTCGTTATTGATACGATATACGGTGGAAAGCCACATGCTATCATGCGGCTTAGGTGAGCTTAAGTGAGCACTCATCCCATTTTTCAACATTACACATTAGAACCAGAAAGCGCTGTTCGGGCGCCAGGATTTGACAAGCGTGGGATCACGTTTTGCAACGGCACAACAGTGAGGTGTGTCTATCTGCTGTACAAAATGTTACATGCATCAATTTGATGCTATATTACACTTATCTATCTACGGGCCGAGATAGACGCGTTGGTGGGGGTGTTCTGGACGTTTCGGACCTTCTGCTGCCAGCCCACTGCACAACTTCTAGTTCTGGGGCATGTACCAGGCGCATTCGTTCTTTCCTTACTGGAATATATGGGGGTCCGTCCATCCATCCTACTCCCCGCCTAACGCCTTTCGTGATTCTTTGCTACCTCCCTCAGCTTCAGTATCACCCTCGCTGCTATCAAACAAACCATCATCAACCACATTACTGCCAACTACACTTCCACCATCCTCTCAGCTCCATTGCGTTAGAGACGTGACTTCGAGATCATTCATCCACTTCGTACAGTCCAAAGCACAGTCTAGAAAGACACCACTCGGTTCTTTGCAACATCGTCATCCATCACTACGTCTACAGGACCGTTGTTCTAGAACACCATGGCGACGCAATCCGACCCTCAATGTACCACTAGTACCCCTTTAGTGGCGGACGTTTGCTGTACTGCATTCCGGTCTCCCAGCGCAGGCGGTGACCACTTGCACTCCACGCAACCACCCGGACTTGACAATGATTGTCATCGGGGTATACATCTGCTGCCTTTTGGCGTAGATTTCTTGCGAGCATAGCGAGCGTATGCTGTCCAACTGCAGCCAACTGCGCGTCTCTGGGTTTCAAGTACGTGGTGGCAGGGCTCATGAGAAGTTATCGTATGTATCTATCTGTGCACCTGTTGCCACTCACTTCTCCTCAAAGCTGACTTGGTACAAGCAGCTGCCTTCGCCATCAACATCGAAGTCCGCGGCATACCTCGTCGCCTCCCCAGCCTTCCCAGCATACCCAAGTGACATTACGCACCACAACTCCTTTGATCCCGATTATCACAATCGTCACAGTCGTCAGGATCAACAAACCCTCATCAACGAAATCGTCACCATCCAAATTCGTCATCGTCAGAACCAGAACCAACGAAGTCATCGTCATCAGAACCAACAAAATCATCGTCATCAGACCAAGAGAACCAGCATCATCAGAACCTCGTTATCGTCAGAACCAAAACCAACAAAATCATCACATCAGGGCAACATACATCCCCTCCCCCGTGTGTGAGTGTGTGCGTCGACACCTCTCTCTCTGCGTGTGTCGACATCTCTCTGTGTGCGTCGACACCTCTCTCTCTCTGCGTGTGTCGACATCTCTCTGTGTGCTTCGACATCTCGATCAACGTCTCTGTCTGTCTGTCTGCAGCAATACCTCTGTGAGTGCTCATATCTGTCTGTGTGTGGCGGCATCTGTCTGTGTGTGGCGGCATTACTTCTCTTTGCCGGCGAGGCCTTCTCTTTGAAAACGTATTTCATCTTAATTCTCTTTCATCCTCCTGTCCTCGCATGACTCCGGTCAAATTCATCCAACCTGAGTGCCGGTTGGCCGTTGAAGTACGGATTGCAACAAAATTACTTATTTGCTCAAACAAACGGAACCCTCGGAAGAGTCTATACATTTCAGGTAAGCCTACCAATCTAACCTTCAAAGTCTTGTACGAGGCTTACGTCCAGTGTGACCAGCCAATACACATGAACCTCTTCTTGGAAGAAACCGCTGTGCACCACTCCCTGCTTGGTCATAGCTAGCAGTTTCCTCACGGTTTCATAGCCGTCGTTGCTGCCTGCCTCTTCAGTGTCGTTGTCACCATCGACGTCAGCACCGCTATCACCGTCGATGCCCCCTGTAGCAGCTCGGTTCACTGGTACCCCACCTTCGGGCCTGAGGCCACGACCACTCGCCTGCTACACCTACATATTGCCGCCATGCAGCAGGAGACCGCCCTGCGGCTGGAGGCCGTCAACAAGGCGGTGGGCAACGTCCGCCATCGGCAGATTTCTCCCTCTGAGATCACCACAATCACCATAGTATGCATTGTCGGACACCCCTTGGCCCTGGTGGCCCTCGCTCATCACAATTGTCGTGGACCGGGACGAGTTCAAGAAGAGGATGCAAGAGAGTCGGCTTGAGAGAGACAGACAAACGAACAGATACCATGGCGTCTTGGTCCCTGTAGAAATTGCAGGACTCCTTATGACCGTCGTAGGGCTCGTGTCGTGCCTGAGACCGGCGACCACCATCATAATGGCCTGGGATGAGCTCACCAAGAAGCTCGCTGCTTGGTGCTGCTGCTGCCGCTGCTGCTACACCACCCCCAACCTTGGCTGCCGGCATCAACGCCCCCACCAACGCCACTGCTGCCGCTACTGGCTCCGCCGCCAAGGCAGCCGTTCAGGAGGAGCTGGGCAACGTGCGCCTGCACGTGGTGTCAGGGAGGCGGGGGGAGAGGGAAAATGAGTGGGCGAATGAGTAAGTGAGGCTCACTGTGGAAGATACGTCCCCACGATGCCTTAGATATATCCGACACGTGGTGGCATAGAGTATTACTGTATAGCAGATTGGACAGAAGGTTGAGCTGTCGGTATAAACTGCTTTCACCTGGTCAATTGATAGCTTGGGCCTTCTCGGACGCAGGAGTATCTCAGACTAGTAATAGCAAATGGAAATAACTGATACATAGCGTCTCCTCCAAGAAGTCAAGGTATCTCTTTCTCATAACACGCAGTACTTCCTCCGCATGGCCCCAAGTGTATATGATAGATGGAGCTGGTTGTGTTCTTCATTTTTGCCGGTCCAGCACTGAGCCAAAGTATGACACAACCATGCTTGAACTGAATAATTGATGTCTGGGGGCAGGCAGGCCATCACCAACCCAGGTCGTGTAATGGTGTTACTATTTCTATTGATATCTCTTCAGGTATGTAGCCGCGTGTAAGCCTCGCGAAGAGCCTATCATCTAAATCCTCAGTATCTCCCTCCTTCATCTTGCTAACCCAAACTGCCTCCTATATATCCACTCTCCCTCTATGTAATATCTTCAGAAATGGTAACAAAATCATTATCATTATCACCAAATTCACAGCCAACGGGCATTAAGACATGTACTGACTTTTTTTTCGTTCTTTTGCTTTTCGACTCATACCAGCGCAGGCCAGCAGAAGCAAGTGAATCAAGACATATACATTCATTGACTACACATACGAATATAGGTCACACGGTTGAACAGGAAGAGGGTCAATCGGCGGTTGGTTCGTTCACGAACCTAATTCAAACTTATTCATTTAAAAAAAAAGGCTAAGAAAAGCAAAAGAAAACTGTCTCTTTCTTTCTTTCTCTCTCTCTCTCTCTCTCTCTCTCTCTCGCTCTCTCGCTCTCTCTTTCTCTCTTTCTCTATCTCCCCCTCCCCTCCCCTCCCGGAAATCTGCCGCTGGCGGACGTTGCCCACCGCCTTGTCGACGGCCTCCAGCCGCAGGGCGGTCTCCTGCTGCATGGCGGCACGCAGGTGGGCGCGCGCGGCGTCGACCGTGGTGGTGGTGCCGGTGTCGGTGCCGGTGCTGGTGCTGGTGCTGGTGCTGGTGCTGGTGCTGGTGCTGGTGCTGGTGCTGGTGCTGGTGCTGGTGGCGGCGGCGGTGGCGGCGGGGATGGTGCCGGCGTTGCCCTCCTCGGCGCTGCGGGCATCGTCGTTGGCGGTGGTGGTGGCGGCGGCACGGCGGCGCTCGCTCCAGAAGGTGGCCACGGTCACGAAGGCCCCGATGGCCCCCAAGGCCCCGAAAACGTAGGCGGCCACGGTGCTGGCCTTGGCCCAAGGGCCCTCCTCAGGGGCGGCTGCTGCCACCACCACCACCACCACCATCATCATCATCATCATCGTTGTCATCATCATCATCATCATCGTCGTTGTCATCATCATCATCATCATCATCATGTCTTTTTTTTTTAAAAAAAAAAAAAGACGAAGTGGTGTGTGTGTGTGTGTGTCTGTCTGCCTGTCTGCCTGTCTGTCAGTATGTTAGTCTGTGTGCGGCCAAAGAAGAAAAGGGAGAAGAGGAGATCGAGGTTCGAAGTCGACTGCTTTTGGTCGATCACAGCGAGGCTCTGAGCCGGTGATGCTTTCCCATTTCCCTAAGGCTCAAAATCGACACTTGGCAGGAGGAAACACCCGCTTAGAGACACTACCAGCAGGAGGTACATTAACACACGGTAGGAGGAACCACTCTGACAGAACCAACAGGGGGGACAGCCTCCCATCACTGTATGACGCATTTCACCCGGAAGGTCAGGCAGAACAGCCATAGAGGTGTAATTGGAAGCCAGGAACTGAGCCAAAGGTTTATCAGGACATGCTGTCCCGTTGTAAAACTACGATGATGTATTCCAGACGGACAAAGTACATATAGTTAGACAGACAGGTAGCACATTGCGTCCTCCTTCAATTGCAAGGTTAGAGCGGTCATATGGCATACACTTGCTCTCAGAGAGGTAGGTTCAATAGAGCACTGCTATTAACATGCTAGCTTTCATTTGATGCACCTATCAGCAACAGCCGGAACAATCTATAAGCGTACATCTTCTCTGGCGGTGACACTCCAACGGCAAGCAAGTCAGAGGTTGGCGACGGCGGTGCAGCACTTCGCGGCGTGGGCACTGGTGTCGGTGACGTGAGCGAACGCTTGGGTGAGATCCTTGTCCGCGGCCCGGTACTCAAGTATAATACCTGCTGTTTTGAAGATCCCGGATTTCATGAGGTAAAACCCTGCACGCACGTGCCAGTAGCCCTTTAGATGCTCATTTCCGGCTAAAACCTGGTTGGCAGTTTCCCTAAAGGCACACGTCGCGATGCCGACCACTTTCTTCCCGCCCTGCCGCGTCCAGTCAACCGTTGCGAAGACCAAGTTGAACAGCTTTTCCGCCTCGCGTTGGTTCTTTTGTCTAACCTCTTTCGACTTGGCTTTTCGGCGGCGTTGGCATCCTTCATCTACACAGCAGGTGGCGAAATCGCATAGTTGACGAATGCGAGACGAAATGTAGACGATGTCGATACTATTATCCACTTGCTTGAGACGCTCCAACTTGCACTCCGCTTGAGCTATTACTTCATTGACTATTCTGGCGATCCGGGTGTTTTGCGGTCGTTGTGCACCTGCCACGGCTCCAATACTGGCTCCATTGGGGCCAGAGCAGGCATCTTCGTAGCTGGGTGGCGGCGTATCAGGGAGACCACCTGCAGTTTCTGGGTCTTGGAGAATGGCAGGTCTCTTCGCCTTCGTGGAAAGAGCTTCCGCAGCATGCGTGCTCTCAGCAAGAGGGTGGTGCGAGGAAGGAGCATCGCTGCGTTCCTCTTTTTTGATTGGGGTGCTTTGTAGCAGCTTTGGGAGCCACTTTGAAAGAGATCGGCCTTGCATCTTGTGTTTATTTCGTATTTTGTGATGAATATCAGGTGTTAGTGTTGCAGGTTGGATTCTTTTGCTTTCAAGCTATGGCCAGGGCTGGTAGGGCTTTATATATATATAACGTGGTTTACCACTGAGTCGGTTATATTACTTCGCCGGTCACTCTTTTTATTTCTCGATTTTTTTATATAAATTAATTTAACTATAACGCTTAAAATTAATTAAAACTACTCGTTATCCGATTCCTCGCTTAATTTTACATCTTTTTCACATATTCGCGCATTGTGGCCTGTTTCGCTGCAGATCCCACAGCGCCTGCCGCCCGTCGCGCGCCTCTTCGACGAACCCCCATTTTCGTTTTCATCAGTCGCTGGCCGCTTCCTTTTTACCTTCTCGTTCTGTAGCCTTCGAGATTCCTTAATTGTAAAAGCTTTTCCAAGCTGGACTCGCGATTTTTTAATTTTTCGGCGCTTTAAAAAGGCTAAATTAGCCTTTTATAATATACGTATTTAATCTTTTATAAAAGTTATTTTATACACGATTATATAACGTAGTTTATTATTAAGTCGAATATATTATTAAATCGAACACTTTTTTTATATTTCGACACTTTTATATAAATTTATTTAATTATAACGTTTTAAATTAATTAAAATTACTCGCTATCCGATTTATTATTTAATTTTATATTCTTTTCACATGTTTACGTATTATGACCGGTTTCGCCGTAATTGCCACAGCGCTTACCGCCCGTCGCGCGTCGTTTCGACGAGCTACTATTTTCGCCTTCGCCGGTTAGTGGACGCTTCTCTTTTACCTTTTCGTCTTGTAGCGCTTAAGATTCCTTAATAGTAAAGGCTCCTCTAAGCTAGACTCGTGATTTTTTAGTTTTCCGGCGTTTCGAAAGGGCTAAATTAGTATTTTAAAAAGTGCGGACTTAATTTTTTAATATAGTTACCTTGTAAGCTATTCGGGTTATACTTTTCGTTATTTAGTTTACCGTATTTAAAATTAGCGTTAAAAAACTTTTTTAATAAATAAATATCCTTTTTTAATATAAGTAGAATACCTAGTCGTTTATTACGGGTTAAACGGCGTTTAAAGGTTATATATACTTAAAATCCCGGGTTATAACTACTCCGGTATAAGCGTTCGAAGTTATATATTTAGCTTATTTATTACTTCGTTTAAATAGTGAGGTATTAAGCCGGATACGTTAAATTTAAATTTAATATTAATTTTCGTAAAAACAGTAAAATATGCGGCTTTAAACGCGATAAAAAACTTAAGTTTCGTAATATAGTTTATCGAGGCCTTAATAAATAGCTCGATTTCCTTCGAATAAACACGTTTTAAAGGCGAATAAAATGCTATATCGAAAGGTTAAAGTAAATGCGATAAATAAAAGGTATATTAATAGTAATAATATTATTATCCTAGTAATATATTTCTAATTCGGCCGAAATATAGCTCTCGTGGCCGTCGAGAATTAAGAGGCGGTAGCGACTTTTTATTTATAATCTAATATATTTATCGAAGTGGTTAATTTAGTTTAAACTTATTTCGTTATCGGTTTATTTATTAAAAATCGGTTTAATTATTTAATCGCCCGGTAAGCTACTCTCGCGTAATTAGTTCGCGAGGTAATATTAACCTTAAACGATTAAAAAAGGCGGAATACACTAGCTTTATAAATTAATACATTTAATAGCCGTCGACTATTCCCGATTACTAGGCTAAACCGACTTCGTATTTTCACGCCGATTAGCGCGTATTACGATAAGTATTAACCCGATTATATTTATTATAAAACCGGTCTCGTCGAAATTTTATATATCCTCGTCGATAATGCCGTATTTAATTTTAATATTAATAATTAGGCTAAATTAGCTAGAAATAACCTTTAAATTTTTATAAAAAGCTCTTTAATAATCGTATCGACGGTTTATTTTAATCTTAAAGTCCGGGTTACGATCGATAAAGCGCCTAGCCTAATGCTTACCGACGCGGTCGCCGCCGCGCGACGCGATAAAGAGATTAGCTATATTTTTTATATTAACTATCTTTAAAAGTATCCCTCGGGTATTTAAATTAATTATATATTTACGAAGCACCTTTTTTTTAATCGTATTTAATTTATATTTTAAATATCGGATTTCGCGTTATATAGTTCGGCCGTAAAGTCGGTCGCTAAGGGTAAATAATAAAATAACGTAGTGTTTCGCCGTAGCTCTTTAATTAATTCGGGTTAAACCGTTTCGTAACGCTTAAATTATTAAGGTTATCCGCTTTTTTTAAAATAAATAAAACATTATAATTATAAAGTTATTACGCGTTAAAGTTTAATTAAATAAGTCGGTAATAAAAGTGTTCGATTTAATAATATATTCGACTTAATAATAAACCACGTTATATATTTTTCGTTATTTAGTTTATTACTTTTAAAATTAACGTTAAAAAGCTTTCTTAATAAATAAATACTTTTTTTTTAAAATAAAAAAAATGTTTAGTTATTTATTAAAAGTTAAACGGCGTTTAGGGGTTATAAGTGTTAGCCGTCCCCGGACTCGACGAGTTAAGTATAAATGTTCGAAAACGTATATTTAACTTATTAATTACTTCGTTAAGGTTATAAGGTATTAAACTAAATACGTTAAATTTAAATTTAATATTAGCTTTCGTAAAAACAGTAAAATACGCGGCTTTAAAAGCGATAAAAAACTCGAGCTTAATAATATAATTTATAAAAACCTTAATAAATAACTAGATTTCCTTTAAATAAACACGTTTTAAAGGCGAATAAAATACTATATCGAGAGGTTAAAATAAGTGCGATAAATAAAGAGGTATATTAATAATAATAATATCGTTATCTTAGTAGTATACTTTGAATTCGGCCGAAATATAGCTCTCGTAGCCGTCGAGAATTAAGAGGCGGTAACGACCTTTCGTTTATAATTTAATATATTTATCGAAATACTTAATTTAATTTAAGCTTGTTTCGTTATTAATTTAGCTATTAAAAGTCGGCTTAATTATTTAATCGCCCGGTAAATCGGTTTCGCGGGATTAGTTCGCGAGGTAATATTAACTTTAAACGATTAAAAACGGCGGAATATATTAGCTTTATAAATTAATATACTTAATAGCCGTTGCTTATTTTTAATTATTAAGCTAAATTAACTTCGCCTTTTTACGTCGATCGGCGCGTATTACGATAAAAGTTAACCCGATTATATTTATTATAAAGCCGGTCTCGTTAAAATTATATATATTTTCGTTAACGATATTATATTTAGCTTTTATATTCGTAATTAGTGTAAATTAAACGGAAATAACCTTCGCATTTTCGTAAAAAGTCTTTTAATAATCGTATCGACGGTTTATTCGAGTTTTAAAGTCCGAGTTACGGTTAATAAAACGCTTAATTTAATACTTATTAACGCGCTCACCGTCGCGCGACGCGGTGAAGAGATTAATTATATTTTTACACTAGTAATATTAAAAGGTATTTTTTAAATATTTAAGTTAATTATATAATTTCGAAATACCTCTTTATTAATTAACGTTAATTTTCGTTATAAATATCGAATTTCGCGTTATAAGATTCGGCCGTTTAATTAGTCGCTAATCGTCGATTATAAAACGCCGAAAGCTTTCGTAATAACCTTTTAATTAATAAGTTTTATAAGGTCTCGCGTCGCTTAAATTATTAATTCGAGCTTATTTACTAATAAAAAATTAAGCATTATAATTATAAAGATAAAACGTGTTAAAGTTTAATAGGGAGTGTTAATTAAGCTAGTAATCGGCGAAGTGATATAACTAACTCAGTGGTAAACCACGTTATATCAATAGGGTTTTTATGCGTTTTTATTATTGCAGCCTGCCTATAAGGGTTTATTATTTGCCTGGATTGAGGCTCTTTCTCCACTACAAGACATATGACCCTCAACATCTAACCGTATCCCATGAGGGCTTCTACCTCCTGGTCTGGAACAGTATTTGGAATTCCCCTTGGATTCGCAGGATGGCAACCAAAACGCTTGCTTGCAATGGCATTTATCTAGAAGATGGCACATCAGTTCATGGTCTATAATAGCTGATCGACCTCGATCTGTCTCAGGCAAAAGCTAAGTCCTGCACTTTCCGAAATACGAACCACCCAGTCGGGTCCTCCTTGTTTACTAATCGAAGGATATTCGTCCCCCGACCCAGCTCACCCCCTATTGATGCCCCTCCACTCACTCCCAATCACAACACCACCAGTCGACAGGTTCAATTACAAAACAAGGGATGTGCTTACGGAGTAATTAGATGTCTCCTCACCTCTACGCCCTTTGATGTCGAAACGACGTCGGCCGCCCTTATCTGGCGATACAGGAGTCGCATGGACCTGCCATTTACAGAAAATAGCTGCACCCCGGATGCAGCTTGCAGGCCTAGCCCGCCCCGTTAGCGGCATACTAGCCCAATCAAACGACCTCGATTGGTGACACGGCTATCTCGTCCATCACCCGCCTCCGAACGGAGCACTCCAACTTCTCTTTTGACTCAGTCGTCGGAAGAGCACCTCCGCCTTTAGGAGTCACCAGAGTCAATATAAATCTTACCTTTTTCAGCTCGTATCTAGAAAAATTCGGGTCAAATACCACTTGTGAAACCTCCCCAAGAGCAGTGGAGACACGCACAGCAAGATGCCGGTCCAAACTCTAGAGTACCCGAAGCAACCATTCAGCACTGTCCGCCGGTACGACAGCAGAGGTAAGCGATCCGCAACCGCTCAGTCACTCCCCTGTTTGGGGCAACTCTTTCCCTGCACTGACCGCGTGTATTGTTTAGCCAACTACTCGCTCGAGCAGATCCACCAGATCATCAACACGAGCCTGCTGGTCAATGTCTCCTTTACGGTCCCGGACACGCCTTTCCCCAGACGCTGCCCATGATCGGGCAGATGGGCTCGTTCGACCGGCCCAGCGCCGACACGGGCGACGTCCTGGACCTGTACCTGCACGGCTACGTCTCCTCGCGCATCATGAACCTCTCCCGTAAGAAGGACGACGAGCAGAAGAAGCCCACTAGCAATGAAGCCGCCCCTGCTGCGGCCGCTGTCGAGTATTCCCAGTCGGAGTCGACCGGCCTGCCCATCACCATCACGGCCAGCCACGTCGACGGGCTCGTCCTGTCCCTGACGCCCAACTCGCACAGCTACAACTACCGGTCCGCGACGCTGTTCGGGTACGCCACGCCCGTGACCGACGCGGCCGAGAAGCTGTGGGCCATGGAGTTCATCACCAACAGCGTGGTGCGCGACCGCTGGCGCCACACGCGCGTGCCGCCCAACGGCGCCGAGATGCAGAGTACCAGCCTCCTGCGGGTCAAGATCGTGGCGGGCAGCGCCAAGATCCGCAGCGGCTTCCCCAGCGACGACAAGGCCGACACGGGGGATGAGGGCCTCCTGGACCGCGTTTGGACCGGCGTCGTCCCCATCCATACGGTGCTCGGGGAGCCGACGCCCAGTACGTACAATCGGGTGGATCCGGCCCCGGGATACCTGAGCGACTATGTGAAGGGGACCAACACTTACGCGGCGGAGACGGCATTGGAGCAGACTACGAAGGCGATGGGGCCCAAGAGTAAGACCGACGGTTGAGCACCTGGCACTTGGTCCAGCAAGTAATCTTTCATAATATTTTATTGTCCGCGATGCCGGAATGGAGTGGAAGAGTGGCGGCAGGTTGTTTTATTACGGCATACTTAACCCCTTTAGTGGTAGTTGTGATATAGGAACAGAGACTATTTCTACGGCCCTGCACAAGGCTCGATGCTGAATTGACGGGCTGTTTTGTGCCATGAAGCATTTCCTGGGATGGACGATATAGGTACATGTATTCAACAGGCAGTAAGTGTGCATATTGGGGTTCCGGTTCTCTCGGTTGGACGTGGAGAAGCGAGTTTCCGAGCCCACTCCATGATTGGGCGTGCATCCCCAGGAGGCTGAAGATGAGTAGGGTTGACCCTGGTTCGTATGCAGGTGCTTATGCATCTCCTATTAATGAGGTAGGCTCCAAGTGAGACATAGCAAGACGCCACGCGTCGGTCATCATAATATAATCAACAGACCAAGGGAACCAGACATCCCACAACACATCACCACCCATAAACCGCCCGACATGACGAACATTCCAGCTCGGCAGAAGACGGTGCTTGTTACCGGGTGAGTCTGTGTAACCACTCTGAACGTCTCTCTACCCCGCCAAGGCTGACATCTTGTGCGACGCATCAAAGCTGCACGCCTGGCGGCATCGGTCATGCACTCTGCATTGAGTTCCAGAAACGAGGTTAGGGAGCCATTTCTCATGACACCCTCCCTACCTTCTGCCAAACTTGTACGGGATGTGCTTACCAGTGCAATTGATACGCCACAGGCCTCCGTGTCATCGCAACGGCCCGCAATGTCGACGTCCTCAGCGACTTGACCCAGCAGGGCATGGAAGCACTCCCACTTGACGTCACCAGCAAAGAAAGCATAGCCTCCTGTCATGAAGCAGTTGGGAAGCTCACTGGAGGACAACTGGACATACTGGTCAACAATGCGTACGTCCCATGAACCCTGCTTTCTCACCTGCATAGGTACTGATCTATGGCCACAGTGGTCGCACGCACACGCACCCGGCCCTGGATCTTGACATGGACGACGTACGCCAGACATTCGAGACCAACGTCTTCGGCGTCATGGCCATGGTCGCCGCCTTTGGCGACCAGCTCATCGCGGCCAAGGGGCTGGTCATCAACATCGCGTCGCTGGCTGCGGTCACGCCTTACGTCTTCGGCAGCGCCTACTGCGCCAGCAAGGGGCCGTCGTCAGCTACAGCCGCACGCTGCGCCAGGAGCTGGCGCCCTTCGGCGTCCGCGTCATGGTCTGCATGGCCGGCACCGTCAAGTCCAACATCGCCAGCCGGGGCCACCGCAGCCTGCCGGAGCGCTCGGTGTACCAGCCGATCCGCGACGTGTTCGAGCGGCGGCTCGTCTTCAGCCAGACGCAGGACTCGATGAGCACCGAGGAGTTTGCGTCGGCCATGGTCGACAAGGCGCTGGCGCCCGAGGTCTGGTGGTTCTTGCGCGCGTGGGTGGGCCGGCCGGATTGGTTCTGGCGCGGGGGCATGGCGAGCCTGCAGTGGTGGGCGATGCTGCTGACTGGCGAATGGCTCGTCGACTATTCCTCCTGGCGCATGTTTGGGCTGGACAAGCTGCAGAGAATCGTACAACAGGATGCAGCGGCCCAGAGTTCCAATGCTGAGGACAGTAAGGCAAAGGCTCAGTAAGCAAAAGCTTTGCCCTTGACCAGCCGAATAATGGAAGGACATGGCATAATCAGAGCCGTCACGGATTATTTTGCTTGTAGTGACTTACGAAATTGTGGTAAGCCATGCAGATAGATCAATGGAAGGCTTTGATCAGGCTATCACGTTCACGAGCCTAATGCTACCAGCTTCAAGCTGACTGCTGTGCCCCTTTCCTGATTGTTGTACCCACCCCAACAGATATATGAAGCATATTACGACATTGAATATTCCCTAATGCGTACAGGATGGTATAATATAGCAAGGGCAGCACTATCACCATTAAGGGAATAAAACATTCAAAAACATATAATAAACGTATTATTACGTGAAAATACAAAGTGAGCTCAAGGTGTTATGAGTAAAGGGAAAACTAATCTCTAGCATGGCGTTTGTGTCACCATCACAGGTCCAATCAGTGCCGGTTTGTGAATCATAAAATACGCACCCGTGACATCAGCTACTGACTCCGTGAACTGTGTGTCCTGACTACTGTGTGTTCCAGCGCGACGGAGCAAGCGTGAACTAGAGCAACACTTCAGGGAGGCACTTGTCAGCGTCATCGTATTCAACGTCCACTAAATGACCATTCTCTGGATCAAGCACAAACAAGTCAGCATTGTTACCCAGTACGTCTCTACTGCACTCTTCACCATACAGTCATACGGGAAGGCCGGTGGATAGCTACAAAGGTATGTCGTTTTGCCAGCCGTGCCCATACTCTACTACCAGCATTGGCCAGCATACCACGAGGTCAGGTCTACGATTACGTCCATACACGCGTAGGATTTCTACTCAGAGGCCTGAAAATTGCGGAAGTCGAGTTGTGCTAGCTGTTCATGAGTTCAACCGACCCCATGCATTGGACCCATCAGCCAAAGGCTCCTGTGACACCCCATGACACTCGATGGATCACTGGGACTGCTCAGCTCAGGGGGCGTAGAGAACATCGTGGCTGGAGGCGATCGAGCTTCTCATCGCTCTCGCAGTCTAATAAAGTCTTATACAATAAATAAACAATGAGTTCTACAATGAGCAAAACATGCCGGACACCAAGCCAACAACAAACCCCCTTTTTCATTATTTCTCACACAGGGCCAGAGGGGCCCCCTTTGGGTTTTATACACAAGTCTCGTAACAGGATCATCCACCGCCCGTTCCTCTGTTTCTTGACCCGAATACAGTATCAGTAAACTATATCATCAATAATATCTCTCGCGTTGTTTCGAAACCAATGCTTTGCTCCCCTTCTATGAGATTCTCTCCATATGCTAGAATGCAAACGCAAAGGAGGCGGTGGCAGCAGCCAGCAGCAGCTTATTCAGACAGAGCACTCGCGGAAATCGCTTATCTCTCCTTTCACCGGGCAAAGACCCGGACCGAGCCGTCGCCGCCGCAACTCACGACCCATCTGCTATCATTACTCCAAACCACGTCGCACACTCCGTCGCCTCGCATGATACGGTGGTTGGTGATCTCCTGCGTGCAGCTGCGCTTCTCCAGACTCCAGAATCGTAGGCTCGCGTCGTGGCCGGCGGAGACGAGTTCCCGGCCGTCGGGCGACAAGGACAGAGATGAGATAGAGGCGGGATGTGCGAGCATGTTGTAAGTGCATTGACCTGCGTGGCTGTTAGCATAACGGTATTATCAAACGGGTAGGACTTGTGTGGACATACCGCTATTGGCATCGAAGAACCGGATGAAACGGTCTTCGTGGCCACTGATGATCACGCCTTCTATGCCACTGCCCGATCCACCGGCACCACCAGTAGGACCTGCGCCCCCTGTGGCTTGGCCATCCTCGTCACCGAGCCCGTTGGTGGAGTTTTGATCAAGCCCGGCCGTCGTTGCGACAATCGAGTTGACGCTTGTTGCGATCGTGCCGTCATAGGTTTCGAGGCTTGCCATGTTACCAATCTCTTCGCCAGTCCGCGTGTCGTAGATGATGATAGCCGCATCTGAATATGATACGACGAAGGCCTCCCCATTACCCGACAGCGGCGTAATGCAAGTAGGGCTGGCCTTGGATCCATTCGATCGTGATATATTGTGTATCAGAGTCGAGTTGAAAGGAGTGTTCGATGTCATGCTGGGTTGCGGTGAACTGGGGAATTGAGAGCCGGAACTCATCGAGTTACCCCTGACACGTCCACTTCCACCCGCGCGGCGGCCGGCAGGTGCCGGTTGCGGGGATGTCAGTTGGGGAGGTGCGCTCACAGCCCATACCTTCACCACACCATCGGCGGCACCAGACACAAGTAGGATACGCTCTGGACTCCCGTGGGCGTTGGTCTGTCCAAAGACTCCACCAAGCGTCGCGGGCAGCACGCAGATGGCCCAAACTGCATCCGTATGGCCATCTAGGGTCGCCTTCGGATCTACTCTCCCGCGTTCCCACACTCGAATAGACGCGTCTTGACCACCCGAGAATATCCAACCGTCACCTTGAGCGCGCCCACCGGTTGCAAAGTTGGGCGATGGGGACCAAGAAGTCAGACAGAGTACGGCCCCTGTGTGTCCTCGGTGGGTGAAGTCCGCCGTAACGTCGAGGTCCGAAGCTGCCGCGTTCATGTGCGCCGAGCTTTCACGAGGTATATGGAAGCGCTTGACTAAGCCATCGTCGCCTGCGGTGCAAATTTCGGGCTCGCCGGGACTGCCGCCGCCAGAGAAGATTACGGTTCGTACAGTGTTAAGGTGGCCGCGGAGTCCATAACGCAACTTGAAGTTTCCACTCTCGGGCTTCTGCGACAAGGAGGTCAAAGAAAGCTCATGCTCGGAGCTCTTCCTGCGCGACAACGACGTTTTCCTCCGGTGTGAAGTAGGCCCCCTATTAGGAGATTTTGGCAAGGTATCGGCCGTAGGGAAAACATCTTGATCCGGGCGGTGAGTTGAGGAGAGGTTTTGAAGAGGTTGTGAAGACGTGGCTTCGGGGAATGAACCTTCGCTGAAGTCCCAACCGTCCGCATCGTTCGAATTCCGCTTCTCCACGGTCTCTTCGACTGGCGCCTGACGAGGGTATTCGTTTACGTGGTTTTGCTTTGGCATCGCTTCCTCGCGACTGGTGACAGCTACACCAACAGGAGCTGGCCATTCGTTAGGACTGGAGTACAAGGTCGAGGAGTTCTCCCCAGACCGCACCATAGGCGCGGATTGCAAATCTTGGGCGGTCTTTCCATGGAAGGCTGGATTGGGTGGCTGTTGCATAGAAGGTGCGTGGTGGTTCATATTCGGTTGGGGTCTCGGGGATTCTTTGACATGATTTTGGTTATTCAGGCGCAAAGCCTGGAAGGCAGCGTCCATCTGGTGCAGGCCCGCGGGCATTCCATATTCTCCCTCGCGTAGGTCCTCCATCATTGGTAGAGGCGGTGATTCTCGAGGCGGCATAGGGTTGGCAGGGGTAATCATGAGGTATGTGAACTCTGCCTGGCATTGATCCAGGAAGGCTCTCAGGTGGTCGCGTTCCTCGTCTTCCTGGGCTCGCTCGCCGATCATGCCCTCGAAGCCCGGTATCGTTTCTTTGGGTTTCTCGTCCGATGCTAGAATTTTGTTAGTACAGTGCCACGCAGGGCGTCAGAATGATACATACGATTCAGCTTCTCAGCTATCAAAGAGGCGCGATCGACCTTCGGGGGCTGCTTTACGGAATGTTCGCCCTCAGTGGCCGCTGAGCCTCCCGACTTCAACTGCGCCGATTGCTCCTTGACTTTCTTCTCGAGAATGCCGACGTAGCGTTTCAGTGCTTTCTGGGTTGCGTCGGCCCTGCGCGCAGAGCCTTCCAAAGCCGCTATGCGTCCCTTCATCTCTTGCCGCTCGATCTCCCAAGCGTTCCTATCGCGCTCGTGCCGGTGCCATTCTGTCTGCAAGAAGCGCATAACACCCTGGAGGGTGTACTCGGTCGCATGCTGTTGGTGCATGCCATTCGGCCCTTGCCCACTCATATCTTGTCCACCCATATTGCCTCCTCCGTTGCCGGCGCCCATGCCGGGCACCTGCTGCCAGCTCATGCTGCAATTCCCTCCCCTTAGCGCCGATGTGCGGCGGCGAGGAGTCCTAGGCGACGTATTTCAGCGTGCTGGGGTCTATCGTGTGTGCCGCCGAGCGTCGATGTTGCATGCGTTCGACATGCGCAACAATTGTTCGAAAAATAGAAAGGTCGTTCCGAGCGGGCCACGGGTCAAAGCAGGCGACTGCGGTTCGTTCGATGGGGCTGGACAGGGAGGGTATCGATGAGTAACAATGACTCCAAATGTGTTGTAGAGACTGTTTGGTGCAATGCAGACTCAGCAGCGGCCGAATGTGACAGGGCAAAGAAGGCAGAAAGTCGGTCGCGGGTCGGGCGAAGCTGCGTCGTTGCCGATGCTCGTTGGGGGCAATTCGCAGAACGGGGGGCGGAAAGGGTCGGGCGTCGTAAATAAATCGTCGTTACTCATTCAACCCGATTAGTTGAAATGAGAAAACCTCGGGTCGAGATAAAATGGTTGATGGAAGGATTGACGGCGAAACGAAAATAACGTAAGTACAACAACATGCAAGCTTGGTGGTGTAAAAGGGGGCGTTCTCTATCAAATTGGATGACAGACACAAAATGAAAATGTTGCGGCGGTTGGACTGATTAATGGATGGGATTTGTTTCTGCTCCGTAGTCGTTGCAGCTACGTTGCGTTGCCTTGCTATCAATTCAACCAGTGCCAGCCCAGCAGTAGTGATGAGCTGTCCCGTTGTGTCTGTCTGTCTGTCTTTTTCCCCGGCTGCTACTGCTAGGTGCTGCAGGGAACGAACGAACAGTGAGCCAAAGCTCCCCCAATGGCCCTGGTCCGTCGGCTTTGGTGTCACTTCTTGCCCAGCGCCTGGAGAACACAAAGCCAATCAGAAGCGAAGACTACCGGCCTGGTTGATGCCTTGGAGCCTTACCTACCTATTTTTACACAGATCTGCATACAAGAGGAAGTACTTGACTACATGTATCGAGGTAGGTACCCCTGGCCACAAGCATTGGGGATTGATGCTTGTGCGCTTCACATGTGTTCGATTTCAGCGAGAGACACCTTGATACTGCATGGAGGATTTTGGATGACGCAGAGTATACTGCTGATGATAGCAAGAGCCACAGCAACTATGGGGAAAACATCAGGCGAACAGCATCTAAAACTCTCCCTCCCTCCCTCATCTGAGCATTGATAGTTGGTCCACCGTCCAGCTTATCTGCTTGTAGGTTGATGTGCTGTGATGGACCGTGCGCTCACCAACTGAAGCCAACATCAATGAACCGAAGTAGCCCGGGCAGCTGGGCAAGGCATCCTGCACTGGCTTGAAACCGAGCTTGCATCTCATCGACCGGCAAAACCAACACCTCATAAGCCTGGGAACTTAGCAGCAAAGCCTAACTAGGTAGATGTAGGTATGTTGGCAATTCATTAAGGCCTAAAATAGGCATGCGAAGCTGTGTTGTCCTCATATGGGAGGTATATTTTGAACGAGGACCTGAGCCAGCAGAAAACACCGCGTTTCCTTCAATGAGTAGCAAGAATGTCCAGAGGTTGTCCAGAGGCTTTCCTACGACATATCTCCCTAGAGAAAATATATAGAAGCAATTCAGATCCAGGGATACATGCCTAAGATATGCTGGCTTTTGATATCTGTGCTGAATTGAAGATCAGATAAGCCAATTGTAGGCGGAAGAATCAATTGATGCAAGACTTGATTACTCATCGATTCTAGCCGTGGCAGTTTGGCAGTCGAGCTCTGGCTGACTGGCTCTGGCAATACACAGAGTGCAAGAGACGACGACCCCACTACGAAGCTGTCCAGCCAATCAGGGGGTTCCGAATCATAAATGTCACCCGCTGGTTAGCATTGGCCACTGGGAGTCCCGACAATTGACTGAAGCACCAAAAGACCCGGGCAGACTTTCTCAAGAAGACGTCAACACAAGGCCTCAACCGCCGCCCTCCACCACCCCGTCAGGCATCCTCACCCCCATCCCTATCTCCCAATTCCGTCGGGACGATACGATGCTGCGACGATCTCTAGCTCGTTCGGCTTGGCGGACCAGCAGGCATGCCGCCAATGCCTCGCGAGCTTTTTCTGCGACAGCTCAACGACCGGCCGAGGTTGAGCTCACCATTGGTGAGTGCCTGCGTCGATCCTGCCTACAATACCTGCGGAACCGAATTGGCTGACACACTGGCGTCTAGATGGCAAGAAAGTATCAATTGAAGGTAGGACAGGCACTTCGGAGCTTTTGACACGATCGTATATACTGATTTGCGGGTAGCCGGTTCTGCTCTGATCCAGGCTTGCGAGAAGGCCGGAGCCACCGTTCCCAGGTTCGTCTCCTCCCCGAGTCTCGAAAATCCGGTGGCCGAAATTGCTGACAATGCGTAGATACTGCTATCATGAGTACGATCCGACTGCGCCCCCCGATAACCCGCCGCGACTCCCGATGCTGACAAAACGAATAGGAAGTTGATGATTGCTGGTAACTGCCGCATGTGTCTGGTCGAAGTCGAGAGGGCACCCAAGCCCGTGGCATCATGTGCTTGGCCTGTTCAGCCCGGTATGGTCGTCAAGACCAACTCCCCGCTGACGCACAAGGCACGCGAGGGTGTTATGGAGTTTCTGCTGGCGAACCACCCCTCGATTGCCCTGTCTGCGACCAGGGTGGCGAGTGTGATCTCCAGGATCAGTCAATGCGATACGGTGCTGACCGAGGGCGATTCCACGAGATTGGTGGCAAGCGTGCCGTGGAGGACAAGAACATTGGCCCCCTTATCAAGACTTCGATGAACCGGTGTATTCACTGCACGAGGTGTATCCGATTCTCCAATGACATTGCCGGTGCTCCGGAGATGGGCTCCACTGGCCGTGGAAACGACATTCAGATTGGTACCTATCTGGAGCAGAACCTCGATTCGGAACTGTCCGGCAACGTGATCGATCTCTGCCCCGTCGGTGCCCTCACATCGAAGCCTTATGCCTTCCGGGCTCGACCTTGGGAGCTGAAGAAGACCGAATCTATTGATGTCCTCGACGGTCTTGGTTCGAACATCCGTGTCGATTCTCGAGGCCTGGAGGTTATGCGTGTTCTCCCCCGCCTTAATGACGATGTGAACGAGGAATGGATCAACGACAAGACCCGCTTTGCCTGCGACGGTCTCAAGACACAGCGTCTGACCATGCCTTTGGTACGACGGGAGGGCAAGTTCGAGCCTGCTTCCTGGGAGCAGGCCTTGATGGAAATCTCTGCTGCCCACCGGCAATTACAACCCAAGGGTGATGAGTTCAAGGCCATTGCTGGTGCTCTGACCGAGGTCGAGTCTATGGTTGCGATGAAGGATCTTGCCAACAAGCTTGGCTCTGAGAACCTGACTGTTGACATCCCCGCTGGCAAGGGCCCTGTTCCCCCACGGTATCGACGTCCGCGCCAACTACCTCTTCAACTCTACCATCTGGGGTATTGAAGACACGGATTGCATGCTCCTTGTTGGTACCAACCCTCGACACGAGGCTGCTGTCCTGAACGCCCGTATCCGCAAGCAGTGGCTGAGGTCCGATCTTGAGATTGGTGTTGTTGGCGAGACCTGGGACTCGACTTTCGAGTTTGAGCATCTCGGCACTGACTATGCTGCGCTCAAGAAGGCTCTGGCTGGACCGTTCGGCAAGAAGCTCCAGTCTGCTAAGAAGCCCATGATCGTTGTTGGCTCTGGCGTGACCGACCACGCCGATGCCAAGGCCTTCTATGAGCTCATCGGCGGTTTCGTCGATAAGAACGCCGCCACCTTCCTGACCCCCGAGCACAACGGCTACAACGTCCTGCAGCGTGAGGCCTCGAGAGCCGGTGCTTTCGAGGTTGGCTTCGTTCCTCCCACTGAAGCCGTTGCCGAGACTAAGCCCAAGATGGTCTGGCTTCTTGGTGCCGATGAGTTCAATGATGCGGATATCCCCAAGGACGCTTTCATCATCTACCAAGGCCACCATGGTGACCGCGGTGCACAGATTGCCGATGTTGTCCTCCCCGCTGCCGCTTATACCGAGAAGGCTGGCACCTACGTCAACACTGAGGGTCGTGTTCAGATGACCCGTGCTGCCACCTCCTTACCCGGTGCCGCTCGTACCGACTGGAAGATTATCCGTGCTGCTAGCGAGTTCTTGGGTGCTCCCTTACCCTACGACGACGTTGCTCAACTCCGTGACAGAATGGTGGAGATCAGCCCAGCCCTTGGTGCCTACGACGTTGTTGAGGTGCCCGCTCTTCAGGAGCTTAGCAAGGTCCAATTAGTAGACCAGAACAAGGGTGCCAAGTCAAGTGGCGAGCCCCTGAAGAAGGTTATCGACGATTTCTACTTTACCGATGTTATCTCTAGAAGGTAAGATGCTCTCCCAAGGCGACTCCTATAATGCAACTGAGACTAACGTGTGAACAGCTCCCCGACGATGGCGCGATGCTCGGTTGCCAAGGCCACCGGAAACCCAGACAACAACCTGATGGCATCTGGCATGACAGAGGACAGGCCTATGGGCCAGGTTATGTACGGTGCGTAAAAGATGACCGGGTTGTATTTAGAGAGATGAGGATAAAAGTGATCATTAATTGCACTTTGTGAGGTTGGCCGGGCTCTGTTTCTTTTGTTCACTGGATGCTCCAGACGCATTGTACTTGTACATATACCGCGGAATCGAGGAGTCGTAGAAGAAGTACATAAAGTGTCCAGAACCCAGACGTCTGCTTTTTCTCTCGCGTGATCTTTTAGCATGTCTGGGTGTCATGGTGATGGGACTCTAATGGTATGCATCGCTTGAACTTTTGGTTGTGGTAGTCATAATGCAATACTTGAGTTGGCTTACGGCAGCTGCTTGATGTTCTCCTATTCTTTGAGGACTTCCCGTACTATATATGCATCTATAGGCTCCCGGACAACCTAATCGATATATGTCTATTATCTACACCTCATGAACTACAGCTACACTGCAGTGCCCTTTCAGCCCGCGGCACATCGCCAACCCAGCGCGTCTCTTCCTCCTTGTCGCCCTGATATTCCGCACCCTCCAGCGTCCGGCCGGCCCAAGACTCCTCGAACGGGTGCAGCGCCATCTGCATGACGCGGTCCAGCACCTCGCGCTCGCCGCCCTTCTCGACGCGGCGGATGATCTCGTCGAGGATCCAGCCGCGCGGGACGAAGTTGGGGTTGACCTTCTTCATCTGCGTCCGGCGCTCCTCGTCGGCCGCTTCAGTGAGTTCGCCCTCGCTCCAGTCCTCGAGGATCCGCGTCCGCCACTTGCCCAGCCACTCCCCGATGCGTTTACGGGCGTCTTCCTCTTTGGCGCCCGCGACGGCCGCGAAGCCCTCCTTGTGGAAGAAGATGCTGGCTTTCACTTCGCGCGCTTCCTGGGTGTCGAGGTGCGCCACCTTGAGGCTGCTGAGGCGGCGGAAGAAGTGGTGGAAGTCGAGCTCGAGGGACTCCATGGTGTCGAGAAGTTCCGAGAAGAGCTGCTCGAAGTCGGTTTCTTGGTGCGTCTTGAGGCCCAGGCGCGCCGTCATGACACGCTTGTACTCGGCCAGGAAGACGGCGCGGTACTCCTCGCCGGCCTGCATGATGAGCTTCTCGGCGCGCTTGACGATCTCGTCCGTGTCGGCCTCCTGGACGCCGTCCTCGATGAAGGTCGGGTCGTCCACTTTGGCGCCGGCGCCGAGGAGCTCGCCCAGGGCCTCGCCGAGCCGGACCAGGTTCCACCAGATGATGGTCGGCTGGTTGCGGTACGAGTAGCGCAGCATGTGGTCGTCGTGGTTGGGCGTGTACGAGGGGTCGAAGTTGTCGAGGAAGGCGAAGGGGCCGAAGTCGATGGACAGGCCCAGCAGGGACGTGTTGTCCGTGTTCAGCACGCCGTTCATGAAACCGTTCGCCTGCCACTTGGCCACGGTCAGGGCGTTGCGCCGCACGATCTCGCGGTAGAGCCGCGTGAACCGGTTCTCGGCGCTCTCGGCGGGGCCCTGGATCTCGTCCTTGCCGACGCCGCGCGCGGGCTCGGGGGAGGCGGTGGGCTTGTCAGGGTCCTCGAGCCGCGCGGGCAGCGAGTCCCAGCCCCGGCCGGGCCCGAAGGCGTCCTCGGCGACGTAGGTGGCCAGCTGCCGGATCAGCTTGCGGTCGCCCCGCGCGCGCAGGATGTCGAAGTTGCCGAGGCGCAGCCAGCTCTGCGCGAAGCGGCACACGATGGCGCCCGGCTCGACCGTCTCGCGCCGCACCTTGGTGTCGGGCAGCAGCGTCAGGCTCAGGGCGCGCGTGCTGGGGATGCCGAGCGCGTGGAGCGCCTCGCTGACGACGAACTCGCGGATGCTGCTGCGCAGCACCGCCTTGCCGTCCGCGAACCGGCTGTAGGGTGTGAGGCCGGCGCCCTTGAGCTGTAGCTCGTAGCGGGTCGGCGTCTCGGAGGAGCTGGGAGGTGTGGTCTCGAATAAGCTGATGGCGCGGCCGTCGCCCAGCTGGCCCGCCCACGACCCGAACTGGAACCCGCCGTAGCACTGCGCCCACGGGTAGCCGCGGCCGTCGGCGTCGGCCGTCTTGTTGTTCTCCTCGTCCCAGCCTTGTATCTTGTTGCCCGCGACGGTGTTGACGAAGTCGTCGCTGTCCTTGTTCGCGATCTGCTCTCCCCGTACCACCACGGTCGCAGGGTCGATGCCGAGGTCGCGCAGGGCGGCGGGCGAGACGGCGAGGAGCTCGGGCTTCTCGACGGGCTGCGGGCGCACCCAGGTGAAGAGGGCGTCGCGGACCTGGCGCGGGCCGATCTCTTCGCGCGGGGTCTTGTGGGAGTCGGCCGGGGTCGGGAAGAGGGCGTCGGCGGGCAGCTTCGAGGTGAAGGTCCAGGTCTTGGGGATGTCGTTTATAGAAGAGGAAGAGGTGGCGCCTGCGCCGGCCGGGCGGCTGCCGTCGGCCTGCGACGACTGGGTGGTGGTAGACATGAAAGCTGATCGAAGACGAGGAAGCCGGGGTAGCTTTCGGATGGTTTGGCGACACGTAATGGCGGATCGCGGGAAGAGCATATGGAAGTAAGTGTATCTAGAAGCTCAAAGGTTTGCTCTTCCTGCTGGGTAGGTAGGTAAGTTTATAGGTATGTCTCGAGGGAGCTATCGCGGCGTGCAGACAGACGAGATAGACGTCAAACGGATGAATGGGATGAAGTCAGATAAATCGGTTCTATTAAAAATGTCGCTACAAAACTCGATGTTGTACAATTACCAAGACCTCTTTTCAGAACAGAACTTTTTGGGCCGAGGAGGTTCTGGTCCGATGGCGATAAATGTCAATCTTTATCGAAGATGATGATGCATGCTTGACAGGCCCCGCCACTCAACAGCGCCAAATGAGCGGGGTTGAGTACCTACTGAACACTCATTGGCGATCCTTGTCACTGCGGGAATCTACCAATGGAGTAGAACCGAGTGAATATCTGTCGCTTATAAATGCGTATGTCGACGATTCTCGATCTGATTTCAGGTGATTGAAACCACTGTATTTTCCAATGTTAGGAGTTCCATATTGTCAGTGTTTTGGCTTTCGTAGATATATTATGTTGCAGTCTTGCTACCCCAGAATCCAGACAACCAACCGGCTTATGGCCGGGTTTAGGGTCACATAAACGTCATCCTGTAATCCTTATCTGCCATCCGGCCACTGAGAAGGCAAGGAACGATATTCGTAGAAAACAACGCTGATCGCGTTTTCTCAACCCGGATGAAACTCAGTATAACCTCATTACTTAACATATATAATGCAGAGTGCCTTTTTATAACTCTACCTATACACTAGACATGCCAGCATTGGGCATAACATTAGATCGTACACACACCTTCCATCCAGACTGTCGGCATTGCGCCATTCTGCATGTTCAGTACTCCACGACAGCTGCATGGCCTGATGAGAAGGAGCCAATGCAGCAGCAGCCACCCCTTGCGTCGGCTCCAAATGGATCCTATCAGTCTCATAGGTTCCTGTACCACTGGATTGAAATGCCGAGATGCCCACTTAATAGGCACACCTAACTACTGCCGACTTATTCACCCGCCTACATATTCTTGCTGACGTTGTAAACCCCACCTGGCCTGGGCTGCTGGCGCCGCTATATCGTGGAATGTTGATCAGACAGTATCCTCAAACATTTCGTCGTCTTCAAACTGGCGTACGACAAAGACAATTACAAATTACCACAATACCCTGCCAGCTCATAAGAAGTCCTTTCCCCCCAAACTGTGCATTGACTTCACGTTACCCATCTACAGCCATCTCATCTTTCGCCTACTCCTCCAAAATGAATTCTATGACGTCGGCATTCAAGCCAGATGCCACTGGCAACGCACCAAAGCAGATGGACTATATGCCGAACCTCAAACTCAACGACGGCAATGAGATACCCTTGGTAAACACTCTTCTTCAATTCGATGCTAAGATTGTCCCGACTCTGACCATGAACGTCATTAGCTGGGATATGGCCTGGGTACGGCCCGAGCGAATATGGACGGCAACAGTGACACGGACGAGATTGTGAAGCTCACCGTCATGGCCATCAAGAACGGCTTTTACCATCTGGATGGCGCCGAAGGTAAGATTGCGAGTTTGCTGATCTTTCTTTTTATGGGGAAAAACTTGGAAATTGGGTTTTTGTTGTTGTTGAGAACTGACATCATATGGTGGTACCGTAGTCTACGGCAACGAGGAAGAGCTTGGCGCCGCCATCAAAGCCGCCGGGGTGCCGCGCGAGAAGCTCTACGTCACCACCAAGCTGAACGGGACCAAGAAGCAGGACATCCCGACGGCCTTTGCGACGTCCCTGCGCAAGCTCGGGCTCGACTACGTGGACCTGTACCTCGTGCACGCGCCGTACCTGGCCGAGAGCCCTGCGGAGCTGCAGGAGATCTGGCGGCAAATGGAGGCAATCAAGGAGAGCGGCAAGGCGCGGTCGATCGGCGTGTCCAACTTCCTGCAGCCGGACCTCGAGGCCATCCTCCAGACGGCCAAGATCCCGCCCGCCATCAACCAGATCGAGTACCACCCCTACCTGCAGCACGGCTCCCTCCTCGACTTCCACCGTGAGCACCACATCGCCGTCGCCGCCTACGGGCCCCTGACCGCCGTCACCAAGGCCAAGCCGGGACCGCTTGACGACGTCTACGAGGGGCTCGCCAAGAAGTACGGCGTCCATCCCGCCGACGCCGCGCTGCGCTGGTGCATCGACCAGGGCATCGTCGCCGTCACCACCAGCTCCAGCGAGCAGAGGCTCCAGAGCTACCTGAACAAGATCCCCAGCTTTAAGCTCACGCCCAAGGAGGTCGAGCGCATCGCCGAGGCCGGCAAGGAGAAGCACTTCCGTGGGTTCTGGAACAACAAGTTCGCGGCGGACGATCGCAGCTAAAAGGGGGTAATGGGAGACATGTAACTATCCTGGTATGAACAGAAAGGGGGGTCACACAAGACGGCGAGCAAATGAATTAGCATGTTTGCATCCGATGTTTCCATTTTTAGCTACCAATGAGATGCAGTAGTGTCGCGTACCAAATCAACCTGATTCAGGGAAGTATTATTTGCACATGATCAGTAGTATTGTGAGTGTAGACATTAAGCCATCAATCATCAGCCGCTATACCTCAACTGCTTATAAACCAAAAGACCTAAACAGACAAAAAAGAGGGCGGGTATCTATCATAGCTCATCATCAGATTCGGTCTCATCGTCCGCAACGGGTGCCGGCGCGGGTTTATTGGCCTTTGACTTGAAAGGCAAGGTCCTGACTGGCGGGGGCGCGGCCATCTCGTCAACAGCCTCAACTGCAGCAGGCTCCTCGGACTGTTTCTGCGAAGCTCTAGTCGAGCGTGACGCAGCCGCAGTCGAGGCCCTGGTGGGTTTTGACGGTGCGGGAGAACCTTTTGTCGCCCGGGACCGCGTGCTCCGTGCCGGCTTCGATTTCTTCGGAGCGGGTTCAGCAGGCGCTTCCTCTTCCTCCGCATCAGTCTCGTTGTTGTCGGGTTCACTCTCGGTGGCATCGTTGTCCGTCGTCTGCCGCTCATCCGTGTCCGAGTCCCGTTGCGGCCCACTGTTCTGGTCATCGACGTCCATTTTCTCAAAGCCACCATCACTACCCTCGTCGGATAGGGGTTCATCCTTGATCTTGCGCTTCGACGTCCTCGAGCCTCCTGCCTTCCTCATGGTGTGCTGGCTTGCACCGACATTCTGTAGTTTCTCCGGGTCCACCTCGGCCGACTCAATCAGCTTTTGCTGTTGGCGGATCTTGAGTTTCTTCTCATTCAAGAGATCCCGGAACTTCTCCAACAGCACGCTCTCATCACCTTCCTTGGCTTTGAGGAGGTCCTCAAGTTGGCCCTTGAGCTCCTCTACGGATTGCTCTAGTTCTCTGGCCAACGCCTTGGTAGCTCCAACCTCTTGTACCACTTTTTCGTGGTCCTCGAGGATCTGTATACACCAATCAAAAGGCGATATGCCAGGGTTGTCCTCGGTTTCGTCAAACTCCTTTAGTTTGATAGTCCCGAGGCGTTGCTGATGATGTTAGACTTAGTAAGCCCGTCCACATATGCCGTGTCAGAAAGGTCGTAGGACTTACAGCAATACCCTGGATGTTCTTCCGAAAATGGAGTGTGACTTCTTCATCCGAACTCAGCTCTACCTTGATCTCAATATCCTGGGCCCTCGTGGCACCTTGCGGGTCTACTAGGATCGCGAGCAAGATCTGCTCCCATTCAGCCTCGGAACAAGGCGCATTCGCGGCCTTGAACTCCTTGATACGGTTGTGACGCGCTGTGTGGCGTTAATAAAACAAGGCAAAATGTCAGCCCTTCATGAATCCTAAATCAGGGTCCAGCGATTCGGGTTTGTAGCTACGTAACGCATGAATTTGGAGGACGGGGATCCGGGTCCGGCGCCCTGTCGATCACAGCGGAGCCACCAGAAGCAGAAGATCGGGCACGAATAATACGAAGGGCAATATATTTGAGAGGAGCCGCCTACTTACTTTTTGTTTCGAATGCGCTGGCTCCGTCAGTCCCACGAATCAGCAGGTCCAGCGGCTTAGACCCATTGGATTTTGCTTCCAGAACGAAGTTGCCGCTCTCGGCATCACCACATGGCAAGCGAAGGATGTGCGAGGGTGTCATGTTGTGTCGTTGTCGGAATCGAGAAATTGACCCGAGGATGTGTGTCGCGTGGCGCAAGTCCGGCCCAGAGGACCAAAGTGAGCGTTCGTTTCAAGTCAGTTCCGCGATGGGCGGTATTGACGGGCGTATGTAAGATGTCGTGTCAGCTGTGGTTCTCGTCCTATGGAGATTGCAGGCACTGGGAGGAGTCCCGTTTCGTTGGTACTCGGCCAACGGCCTGCGGGGACGTCGGGAATGATGTCGATAAACAACCAAAATGAAACCCGTGATGACATTCAGCCGACGTTTCGACCTGTCGTGGATTGATTTTGGGCTTATTCAAATTGGGTGATTTTCATAGCCCGCAGCCGCTATAACCGGCGATCCCAGGTGCTATTACCAAGTTGCAAGTTGCTTGGTCATCCCAGTGCAAGTGTAGCCGGGTAGAGCTGGCTGGGTGAGGTTGGACAAGCTTTCGGGCCACAGAACAGGTTGCATGGGATTTTGCCACCAAGCAGGCAGTCTGCAGGTTGGCCGGGGAAGACGGCCGCAGCGGATGATGCGATCGTTTGATTATATGCAATTAAATAATTGTATTGATTACGGGATCTATCTCGTGGACTGACACAGGAGATGCAGGTAGTATTTATCAGAGTTGGCCATGGTCTTTTTCTCGTACGTGCATCATCGAACGTACTCCATCCCTCTGCTCCAAATTCCAGGCAGCTGTAGGCACCAGTGCCTAGAGTGCACCAACAGCTCGGTTGGGCCAAGGCCAATGGACCCCCATAATCCATTGCTCAATTGACCTGCACGGTTGGCGGCTGGACTGGAGCTCCGTAGAAACTGGACCCCTGATAATTTGGTTGTAGCGACCTGTAAGTAATTGGCAAAGTCCGGGACGATCTAAATCGGTTGCTAGAATCCACACCAGCGGCCAGAACGCCAGCCCATAAGGCGGTGCTAAGGAGCCTAGGGAGCCTCAATCAAAACAAACGATCCAATCAATAATAATAATACCTACGGATCAGAAGTGTCTGATGGTTGCGACTATTTGATCTGCATTGAGACTGTTCCTCACCAGACCACCACCACGGAGATACATCAATCATAGGTATGTACATAACCCAATCATACCGACTTTTGCAAAAAAGGGGGAAAATGCCACCTTGCTGGAGGAATGTCATGCATTGGCATTGAAATCCCCAGAGAGTGCAAGTGAGGGGGTCGTATCCGTCGAGGGTCGTTTTGTACGCGATTCCACGCGCTTTTTTCGTGGTTGACTTGGGTGTAACAGCTTGAAACAGCTTAGCGTACGGCCCACGTGATACACGGGCTTGCACGGCTGGGCGGGCCAGCCAGGAGAGAACCAGAAAAAAATCAATGCCTGGGACCCATAAGATCTGTGCTTCCGGGGCCCTGCTGGTTGCTGTCCACAGGCCTTACCCTTAGCTGTCCATAACTGGTCGCTGCCCCAGCACTCGACCCGCCATCTTTCCAGCCACTCAACTCACTGATCGCATCACAGACACTCCTACCTACACGCTGTACGATTTCCCCGACCTCCCTCCAAATCGTCAATTCATCGTGGTTGCCTCCCATCCTTGAGACCGTTGCGTGTCTGCCTGTGTCGGTTCCAAGTTTCGGGCTGGGAGAATCCAAGAGAGACCCTGATTTGGCTCCTCATCCCGTGGCATGACCTACACCCACACGCATGTCCAACTACTACTACCTACACCCCATCCGAGACAATCACGACTTTGATCCCACCACAACGCGCCGCTTGCTTTGGAGCCAACATTACCAACCTTTGCCGTCCTAAATTGGCGGCTTTGTTTCTACCCACCACTACCAATTCTGCGACACCACTATCGACCACCTGGTTTTGCGACAATTCGATAGGTCTACCAGATACATTAATAACAACCCCGTAGAAATACGCCGGTTTCTACTTGGATGAACTTCGCCAATCCGTCACGCCGATCTCCCTCGGATTCTTCGCGTCGACCCGACGCTCCCGACAGTGGGCGTCCTGCAGGACTTGAGCCGGAGAACAGGATACCCGATCATCCCCATCGAAAATGCGCTTGGGCAGTTGTCATAGTTGCTGAGGAGGATATGACACCGTGGCTTTGCACGTCCAATATTGAGCTTCACATCTGGTAGCCTCGCATGACGATATACGACATTTAGTCTGCACCTCTGGCCTTTGGATACGGTGATACCCTACAGGTATCGCAACCGATACACTCACTTGTTTACGACAACGCGGCAGACCGACCCGCGCCCCGCAAGTCTTCTTTGCTATCAGCGACAAAGATAGCTCCACCTTGCGAACATATGTACTACCTACGCATCACCCTCAACAGAAACTGACATTATGGATACTTTACGACTGAAACCCAGGGCCCCGGTGGAAGAGGAGGTCGAGAACTGGGACGATGATGATTTTATGATTGACGACGACCTTACCTTCGGCAATGGCTCAACTACAGGCCATGGACACCGCCGAGACAGCCACAACTCGTTCCGGTCTGACCGCGAGTCACTGGGCGGTGACGAGGAAAGGCTTCTGCATTTGCCCGGCGACGACGAGAAGTCCACGTTGGATGCCATTGCCGCAGTCACCAATGCTGGCATCCCCATCCCCCAAAACGTACCACCATCCGCTCTCGTTGGCGGCACCATCAAGCGGCTCGGGGAAAGAAGCTCAAGAAAATCTACCAAGAAGATTGGGGCGATGACTTGGAGCTACCGAGTCCAGGGCAGGCCCTACGCATCAAAAAGCAAGATAGTTCTCAGTTTCCCGAGACCTTGCGCCAAGTGAGTGGTGGTAGCTCGGCAGCTCCCAGCCCTGTCAAGTCGGCCTCAGCCAGCTTTACTCAAGACACGCCTCTCTGGGATAGCCCACCGAAACAGCTTGGCTCGCCCATGCACATGGATATTTCGCCCAAGAGACTTGCGCCGCCTGCAGAAATCTCGCCTACCAAGAAGAAGCTGATTACGCCCGTGGACCTGGATAGGTTCCGGGACAACGAAGAGGACGATGACGTATTTGGCGATGGTGAATCTACCATCAAGGCATCCAAGCTCCGAGCGCCCGTGAGCATGAGAAATATATCGTTGATCTCACAGCAGCCCACGCCCGCAAAGGTGGAGGAGACTGACGACTTCGAGGCTGATTTGGAGCTTCCATCGCATGGAAAACTGAATCTTTCAAGTCGTAGGGACATTCCTCGGACGCCTGCTCTTAGCAGTGGTGATGAGCTTGACTGGTGTGAGGGCAGCCTAGGAACAAGATTTGGCGGGACACGCCGAGACGCGTTCTCAAACCGCAGCTCGAGTGCATCTGCATTGAGCCCTAGCATCGCGAGCTCGATCACGGCCGAGAGTGAAGACGAAGCGCTCGATGGAATTGTCCTGCCTAATGGGCCGTTGGATCTTACTGAGCGACTCAAGCGTCGAAAGCAAAGCCGGTCGCCTGAGAGGGAGCTAGATCCCAAGAGGGTCTGCCCGTCCAAGGACTCTCCCCCGGAGACCCCCGGGCTGGACAAAGGAGACGACCTAGACGGCCTCGAAATTGGCGATGGCGATGTGTTTGGCTCCGGCAAGACCAGCATGCACCGCAACGTCCGGCTGAAGGACACCCGGCCTATGAGCCCTGCGCGTCCCAAGACAGCTGTGTCAATCACCTTCAGCAACAAGCCAGTATCTTCTCTACCCACCTCCCGGCTTCCGAGGCCTTTGGGTCATGAGCGCTCTCTGACACAGTCATCTTTGGAACCGGTGTCAGAGAGCGGCGATCCCATTCCTTCACGCCCCGCGAGGAGACCCCAATCTCGTCTCGGCCATTCTAATCAATCTTCGGTCTCCAGTCTTCATACACCGACCACGCCCTCGTCTACTACATCGTCACTTTCTCCTGCCACGCCACGACGAAGAGAGCTTGGGCAAAAGCCTTCGACTACTACTTTGCGTAACGAGCCCACTACTACAAACGCCCAACTGCTTCGCCTTAAGCGGTCCCTACCAGTTCTGCGTGGCGCACCGCAATCGTCGGCTCGCCCACTCAGCGGACGTTGGGACCGACCACCCTCTCGAGACAGGCCTACATCTTCGTTGGGTCCAAAAACCCCGGTCGAAAGAGCGCGGCCTTCACCGTCATACGAAGGCAGTGCAGCTCAGGCACGGAAGAACTCGGCTCCCTTTCTGCCCGCTGGAGCATCAAGCACCCAATCCCAGCATGTGTCTTCTAAATTTTCACGCAATCTCCGACGGCACGACTCGGATGTCGGCCCAGACATCAGACCTTTGTCAAGAACCTTCTCGAGCTCCTCTATAAGATCGCCCAGCCCCCGCCGATTCCGTCCCGTCGAGAAGATGGCTGCCGAGCCCTGGCATAACCTCAATAAGCCACGCCGGGTACGCCAGTTCGGCGACGGCTCTGAACTAGATGCCTTTGATGACTTGCCGACGTCGGCTCAAGCCGAATCCAAGTATGAGAAAGTGCCTAGCGGAAGTGGAAACCGAACGAACATACGGAACAAGCTCCACCAAAATGTTCTACCGGGTCGCAGCACTCCCTCGCCCGTGTCTCCGTTTACCCCGGCCAAGCCGGATAACTTGCCTCATTTTGCGCGGGACACGGCTGCCAGTCGCATGGCTAGGGAAGCGAGTCTGGCGAACCGTGCCCCGCAGAACGGGCCCCTTGGTCCCATTGCTTCCCAGAGATTAGGGCACATCTCAACCCGGGGCAATCTGCACCCCCACAGCCACCACAGTGGCACCGCCGTTCGACAAAAGAAAAACCAAACGGCCTCCACAGTTGAAACCACATCTGATAACCAATCTGAACCCAGCCAAGGATAGCAAAGGTATGTTTCCCTTCCCATGTAGATAAAATCAAGATTCGCGCTAACTCATGGTAGTTGTCAATGGTATGACCTACAACCCTGACACATACAGGTGGGAAGGCAATGATACTGCACTGAACGCCTTTGAGGTTCCTGCTTCGTCGCCTTCCACTGCTTCTCTCTCGCAATCTGTGCGGGAAAAGGAAGCGTCGACGCCGCGGCCGATGCTCATTCAAGCCATGGGCTCGAGCAAGGGTGTGCGCCGCGTCGGCGACATGATATTCGATCCTGACATGTTTACTTGGCATAAAGTCGATCCGAATACTACGCCTACGATGGCACGACCGGGAGATCCCATGGACATTGTGGAAGAGGACGACGATCCATTCAAGGACATCCCCGACCTCGAGGAGAAAGAGGCCGAGGGTGGTGAAGGTGGCCCAGGCCGTGTCAGTGAGATGCACGACGACTGGCTTGTTGGCGAAGAATTCGACGTTGGGCCTGAATTCGTCCGTCGCCAACGCGAAGAAGAGGACCGCTGGCGCAAGAAGTGTGAGAAGTGGGTGGGAACGGTTAATCGCGACAACAACGCCTGGCGATGGGCTATACGCGATATTGTCACGGGGACATGATTCTGAACGACATGATTTTTTTCACATGCATTTACGGCCGGAAAATTCACTCACGACTGTCTGAACGCGCGCTTGGTATTTTGGCGTTTGGATACCATACGACATTTTTTAATATGGAAGGGAAAGGAGTTCTGCTTCATCGGGGGGTTCATCTTTTGATACCCCGTATTGTGTTTTTATATGCCTCGGTTGAGTTTCTTTCTGGTATAAGAGGCAGAGGGCGACCGGAGTAACGATAAAGGAGGAACTGCAGCAGCAAGTATATGACTTGCTAGAGGGAACATTGCCACGTCGTCTTTGGATGTCTCCGTGAGCGTGGTATCGGCCAACTTCTTGTCGGTCGATGCTGCCCTCTCGCGAACATGGATGATGGTGGTATATCTGGCATCATGAACAAAGCTCATGAGGGGGAGGATTGAACGAAACTTAACGACTTGGAACGAACAAGACTTTTATGACATCGATGGTGTATTTGTAACATATTATTTTCGCAACCGACTTTGCGTCATTCATAGACAAAAATGGGGAACAGGAGTTTACGCTGGAATGTAAGAGTATTCTGTGACCAATCACCAATGTGTGCTGATGGCAAACTGATGTAGCAAGCAAGTGACATTTCGGCCTGCTCGAGCCGCAACGACCAGCGATCTTCCCAGATAGGAAGGTGGCATTGCCGTGTCTCTCACTCGGCTTTCGGGTCGTCATGATAGCGATGCGAACTCTCTTTTGGTCACGTATCGATGTCGGTATCTTGGCCATTGGCTAATCGGATGGCTGCGGCTACTGAATCGAGCAGGTGAGAAACGCGGGCAAACATGCAGACTCGACTTGGCATGCCGCCTGATTGGCCGCTCCGCACAGCTTCATCTAACTTGAGCTGTTTGCCCTTACATTTCGCCTATGCAAGTATCCAGAGTGCCTTTGGTGCATCCATGGTCCCATATATAGTATGATCCGGCAGCAGGACGCGTCCTGTGTGATACCTCGCACCTTTCCACATCGCAGCAAGGTGGTCGGTCGTCTTTGTTTCTCTCTCTCTCTCTTCTCTCTTACCAGACCTCAGTAGTAGGTCGGAGAAGTCAGACTAAAGATAACACGATGACGGGCTTCAACCGACGTTCCACTGCCGCCATCGCGGCGGCCGTGGCTTCGTGCATGCTCGCCGACCTAAGCTGGGCGGCACCCTGTGCGTCGGACCCCTTCAAGGTCCTCGACGCCCAGAACTGGGTGAACCCGGACGACATGACCTGGTCCGACTTCAAGGCGCCGCCGGGCGTGGACTGGGCGGACCCGGCGCGCCGAGGCTCCGAGCGCAACTTCAACATCGCCCTCGTCACCATCGACTACGCGGACTGCGCCTTCGTCGTCACGGGCGCGCCCAACTCGACCATCTACGGCAATCCGCTCGCGACCGCGTCGGGCATCCAGCGCGCCGACGTCCCGGGGTTCTATCGGGATCTGCTCAACAAGCCCGGCGACGTCAATCGGGGCCACACGCTGCACGAGTACTGGATGCAGGACTCGCTCGGGCGCTACGGCGTCGACCTCACGGCGTTCGGCGCGTATGCGATGCCGGCTAGCTCGTTCGAGTACGGCATCGAGAACAGCATGAACCGCGGGTACTGTCCCGCGGGGTACCGGTGCGACCGCGACATCCGCGCGGACGCGCTGGGCCTTTGGCGAGCTGACGTGGGCCAGGAGACGGCCGACTCGTTTGAGCTCGTCTTCATCCTGTCCGCGGGGCAGGACGAGTCCTCGACTTGGCAGGAGTTCGGCGAGATGCGGTTCCAGAGCCAAGATGACGTCCCCGACGCTTTTGGCCCGCCCGCCGGGATGGACGGGAACGATACCCTGCCCAACTGGGCCAAGACGCGTTACGTTGACTGGTCGTCCTGGGCGGCGGCTTCGAATATCTGGCCTAACGCCGGTGACGGCTCGTCGACGCAGGGGGAGAGCTCGGGGATGGGGACCTATGCCCACGAACTGTCGCACTTGCTGGGAATTGGCAAGTCTGATCCTGTCCTTGAGAGCAATCATGCCTCCTCGAAGACTAATGCGCGGGATGGATAGGTGACAACTACAATAACCCCTATGGCAACCCTCTGCGCCGCGCCTTTGCTGGGCCTTTCTCTATGCTTGACCGTGGTTCTTTCAACGGTCCTGGTGGTGAGTAGATTGCTATAGGTATACCAACCTATGTCAAGTGCATGAGAACTGACAACGCTTTCTCGAACAGGTCCTCATACGCGCTACCTTATCCCTCCCACCGAGGGCGGTTCCATGGGCAGCCTCCACAGCCTCCGCGACAAGGCCCAGCTCGGCCTCGTCAGCAACTCCAGCATCCTCCACCTCTCGCGCGAAGGCCTCGCCACCTCCGGCGTCGTGGTCGCCACCGTGACCGCTCGCGCCGTAGACCCGGGCCCATCCGGTCTAATGGGCCTTCGCGTCGACATGGACGCCGACCGATCCCCGCCCTGCTCGATCGAGACCGACGTCCTCTGCGACGGCGGTGGCTACGACCACTACCACGTCGAGGTCGTCGACCGCATGGGCGCCGACAGCTTCCAGCCCGACCACGGCGTCCTTCTGTCCAAGACGACCGACGACGGCTGGACGCAGCCGTTCATGTGGACCGTCGACGCGAACCCGCAGGACATCAGCCTCGTCGACTTCGTGAGGCCCAACGGCACCGACGCGTATATCACCATGGGCGACTACCGCCAGCTGCTCGACGCCCTCTTCCACGCGGGCACGCACTCGGGCTCCCAGTTCGAGCACGTGGACGAGGCGAACCGGCTGCACTTTTACGTCATCGACATCCATCGCGACGACGTCGGCGTGCTCAGCTACACCGTCGCCGTGCGCTCGCTCGACGGCAGCGGGGGCGGTAGTAAGCACGACGTCGCGCTCGCGGCGGGGTCGGCCAAGGGCGGGAGCCCTGCGGCCAGCGGCATCACTTGCGCGTTCGAGCTGAGCAACACGGGGACGTTTGCCGGCGAGGGCGACGCGAGTCACCCGGATAGCGCCGCGGCGTACTTGGACTCGGATGTGTACCGCCTCAGCGCCGCGGTCGAGGGCGAGGGCTGGAGGGTCGAGGTGCCGAATGCCCTGGCCGCGGTCAAGTTTGGGGAGTCGGCCGTTGCCAAGGTGGCGGTGGGGGCCTCGGACGGTGCCGCTGCTTCGGCGGTCGTCACGTTGACGGCGACTTCGGAGTCGGATGAGATGGTCGTGGCGACGGCGGAGTGCAGCGTCTCTAAGTAGATGTATACTCCATAGTCACCAAATGAATGATATATGACATCATGTTAGTGTAAAGTAGTAACCAAAGCCTTTCGGATATGTTGTAATACTTTGATCCAACCGAGTCCATTGAGACGACTTCCTATTATACCCCGTCTCAACCACATTCCCCTCTCTTATTGCACAATGTCGAGACTAGTTCTTGAGCCGCTGATCCCGAAGCCACTCGTGAAGCCACTCGTCCTGGCGTGCTGATCGTACCCGGAGACGGCAGGAGAGACCCCACAAGCCCTCGTGCAAATCGTCTCGACTTTGGATGTCGCCAATCTTATGCAGAGCATCCACCACATTGCCGGAACTGTCCCACAGGGACTGGCACACACTAATAACGTTCCACCAGGGCCTCCAATTGCGTCCCCCTAGACACTTGGAGATGCCGTGGCACATGAGGAAGTCGCGCTCCGGGTGCCACGCCACGCCGAAACCCTCGCCCGGCGCCGCAGCCGCCGTCGTCGTGGTGTCATCGTCGGACACGAGCCCCGGCGACTCGAGGAAGGCCTGGCGCGCCTCGTGGCAGACGTTGTGCACGGGCGGGAACTTGGGGAAGGCGCGCAGCTTTGGCATGACGTCGGCGGGTTCGACCGGTATCTCCGTCACCCATTGCTTGGCCTCCTCGTCGTAGAGGCCCCGGGTGTGTATGATATGGGGCTCTTCCACCACGCAATTCCAGATCATGCGCCGCAACTCCGGGGGGAGACGGGGAAGAGATGGAATTCGGGGCACGGGGGAGTTGGCATTTTATCGTGGTGTAGAGGAGAAAATAATTCATATGGTTTTCAAAACTTAGGAAATTTTTTACAAAATTTATGTAGATTTTGCTCGGAGTTGTCTCCAATATATATATTTCAAACGAACGCCTGCGAAACAAGCCCACCCAAGAAAACGAAAAATAAAAGTGCATTTGATCTTTTCTTTCTCCACCCAATACCTGCTCACCCTCTTTTGGCTTGAAGTATCCCCTCAAACGCCGCCAACCGTTGCGCCCACCGAGTGATAAGCCGGCGGCGGCAAACGCACCTCGTCGGTGCACCACTGTACCGACGATAACGCCTCCACGCCACCCAAGACCCGCTGTTCAGCAAACCCGTCATTACGGCGCTCGCGTCGCGCGACCGCATCCTCTTCCAACACCGCCTCGTACGGCGGCAGCCTAGCCCCGTCGTAGACCGGCAGCGGCGATCCGATGTCCCGCGGGGCTTGTTGTTGTTGTTGTTGTTGTCGCCGCCGCCGCCGCCGTTCGCGCCGCCGGCGCTCGCTCTGCTGGCGGTTCTGCGCGGCCCAGGACGGCCTTCCCGCGCGGAGGGGCGGCAGGCCGGCGAGGGTGACCAGGGCTCTGCGGAACATGCTGCTGTCCTGATTGAGGCGGTAGATGTCCTCTTGTCTCCGCTGTTGCTGGGCCTCGGTGTCAACTTCCTCGAATTCTCGGTCTTCTCGTAGGTCGATTATTGAGAGACTGTCGTCCCCCACCAACACCGAGAGCGAAGACGTCGAGATAGTAGCATCGGCCAGAGACGCAGCATCAGTTACGGTATAAGTAGTAGGACCATCGCCTGACGCTGCTGCTGCCGCCGTTGGCGCAGCAGAGTGGAGCCAGTGCAGGAGCGCCTTGGCGAGGAGCTGGACTGCCCACCATACGAGGAGGACCGGTCCCGTGAAGAAGAAGAGGACGAAGAAGCCGGCCGTTTGCAATCTCACCGTCCGCTCTTCCGGGTACGGCCTCTTGTTCCTGTTCCAGCGGCGCGTGGCCCAGTCGGCGCCGATGCGGCAGGCGAGGGCGTAGAGGCTGATGCCTACCGCGAACAGGAGGATGCATATCGCGGGGGTCTTGTCCATGTTGAGACCGGGAGGAGCTTCGATGTTTTCGTCCTGTGGTGGTGGTCTTGGCATTGGTGTCCCGGTGTAGAATGGGGATGAGGGATTGTGGGGGTTCAGGGGGTCTGGGAAGAGGCCTCGTGCTGTGATGGGACTGGGGGTGCTGCCCTCTGTAAGGCCACGGAGAACTTGAAGCGTTATGGGAGCCATCTTGGGAACATGATTAGGTTGAGATTAGTAGAAGGCTTGATTTGATGTATTTGTTGTGGGAGAGGCTCTGTACAGCAAGTTCTGGTGACTGAAGAATCTGATTGGATTTTATGCAGAATCACGGATTGTCAATGGAGGATGGCGTTCATATATATGTATAGTCAGTTGCATCTCCGAAACTAAACCAGTTTGTCCTATGGAAGGAAAAAACTGGCAAAACTCAAGCGTCTTTCGACATTGGTTACCCCTGAACCTTGTACTGAAATCAAATATATATCCGGCGGAACTAGCAGAGTGCGTCCACTCTAACCACCATCCAAATCCAGGTTTTGACTATTAACCTGTAGGCAATGGACGTTTTAAAATATCAGACTTAAAGAACACCCCCTGGAATAATAATTATAGGTTGTATATTATATAGTACACACCGAACAAAACGCTGATGGTGTACCCAGCTAGTTATGACCATGCCACAATGCCAACGAATATGCACCACCGCCGAAACCCTTGAAAATCAAAGCCATCATCCCTGAGGCCATCCCTATGGCCGTGGGCGAGCACCGAGCGGGCTGCGGCCATCGCCAATTAATGAGCAAGGAGTGGCATATTCTCATTCGCCCGTAGCTCGTCACACCGTTTGCTATTCTGCTCAGCCCACGACGGCACTCCCGCCCGTAGAGGAGGCAGACCAACGAATTTGACCAAGGCCTTGTGAATAACGCCGCGACCCTCGGTGGTATAGATGCCATCGTCTGGACTCTGCTGTCCCTCAAGATCATCCTGAACAGTGCGAGTGCTGGCAGAGGGATTGGATGAAGGTGTACCGCCATAGTGCAAGCATGCGTTGACGAAGAGCTGGAAGCCCCATAAAACGGGTATTATAGGCATTGTGAAGATGAAGAGGAAAAAGAATCCTTGCCATTGCGCCGTCCACAGCCTCGTGGGGATGGAATAATGCTTGTGCTCATTCCAGCGTACCGTGGTATAACCAGCGAGGGAGAAGCACACGCAAATATACATGAAAGTGAGGCGGAACCAGACCATATTGACGTTGTCGTTGGGGGGGTGGTTATAGCTGCCACCGTCTGTCGATGGTAGAGGCGCAAAGGATGTATTTGTTGTGGGGGTAAATAATGCCGACAAGGGGGTCGCGGGGTGTGATAGTATCGGTTGGGCTACTGCTGGTGAGGCCCTGGAAGGTATCGAAGAATATGGGAGCCATGTTCGGAAGGAGTGAAGCTGATCTGGTCAAGTGTATTGTAGAAATCCCCCTTTTTGATCGAATTTCTCAGGTCGGCCACGTTAGAGCGAGGTGAGAACTTGGCGAGTCGGCGTGTGTTGTTTTGGGGAAGAAAGAGTATTCGAAATGAGGTCTGGGTAAAGATATTCCGGTTGGAACTTCATGGGAAAAGAGATTGTGGTTAGCTGGGCTGTATATATATCGTTCAACCCAAGCTTATCGGATCTCGGAGGCAGCTCATCAAGCTTAAAATGAAGCGTCTGTCTATTCTGGTATGCACCAAACCCTAAGTCGTTATACTCGAGGTATTGACTGGAACAGAAGATTCCATCCATTTCAGTAAAGGTCCAGACGTGTTATAGAACCATGCCCATTCCGCAAATCCCAAAACCAGCCAGGCCCTTGAAACTTCAAACTACGCAGATGATATGAAGCAGAACTTCTCTATAAGTCCTCTCTAAAACAAATGAAACGCCACCGCATTGTTCTTCTTCAACTCCAAATTCACGACGAGGACCGGCTCCCCGTTCCGCGTCTGCTGCTCGCACTGCACCTTGGCCACGCCGAAGCGCGCCTTCATGGTGTTGCTGGTCGGCACGAACATCATCAGGTCCTGCTTCCGCTTCTTCAGGCCGCCCTTGGCCGCCCCGATCCGCGCGACAGCCCCGTAGTCCCGCACGTTGGCCGCCGGGTACAGGGTGCCCAGCACGTCTTCCATGTGCACCCAGGGCGTCTTGTTGTCCTCCGAGAAGCCGCACGCCACGATGAGGTGCCCGATGTAGTTGCCCGTCAGCTGGAACTTGTGGAACGCGGTGAAGCTCCGCAGGCCGCGCGTCACGAAGACGCGGTTCTGGGCGTCCCAGAGCTCCCGGGGCGCGGTCTCGATCAGCTGGACCGCGGAGCTGTCTTGTAGGCCCTGGATGTTAAAGTACACGGCGCTGAGGATGTTGGTGCCTGCCGCGGGGGCTCGCTTAGGTTTGTAGCGCTTCGTCACAAAGATGTCATTCTCGCCCGAGCTCAGAATGTTTTCGGAGAGTGTGGCCAACATCTGTGGTTTGGTCCGGATGTATACGCTGGCGCCTTCGGGCTTGAGGAACAGGCCAAGTTGCGGCATCCTTTGCCCATTGAGCCCCAGCGTATGGCAGTGTAGTGGCATGACGACGTCTTCCGCGTCTTGGGTGGGGTGTAGGTAAGTGCGAATTCGCAGACCCTTGTTCGACATGGAGTAGTCCGAGTTGAACTTGAGGTCGTGGTCGAGGACGAGATTACCGAGGCCAGCAAACTCGGCGGGGCTTTGGGCCAGAATACCGCGGTATGTAGAACTGTCCTGCTGTCCCGCGGATTGATTCTCCATCTTGGCAGTCCACGCGAAAAGCGTTAAATCGTTGTTGTCGCGGATAATCTCTTCTTGCAGTCTGACAAAGGCTTGAGCACCTTCACCATACAGCATGGGCATGTTCACCCCAAACAGACCGATGAGGCAGTATGCAGTGTCCTCTAGTTTGGTTGTCTGTCGGTTTGCTGCCCACGACATCCTGCGGGCGACGGGAGTATCGGCGAGCAAATCACGAATCTCGGCGCCGGGTGGAGGGGATAGGATGCTGGCATCGATCCCCGTAATGGATGATAGCTCGCGACAGAGCGATTCTCTCGTGCCAAAGAAGCGCCAGGAGCCATCGTAGAAGTAGGCTTTCCGGGGCGCAATGGTCTCTTGCAGTGTCCAGCCTCGAGAGAACCAGCGGGCTCTCGGCAAGGTATCGCGGTCGCTGGCGTCGACGTCGGACAAGTAGACGAGACACAGGGCGGCGTCGCTATACCACTGGAACATGGAGTTGATGGACTCGGTCAGCTCCGCATTGTTGGTCTTGTCGATGCAGCACGAGTCGATCCAGACGTAGGCGTGGCCGCACTCGAGGGCCTTGCGGCACGTCCTTTGGATCTTGTCCCATCCCCTGGCCGAGGTCCGCGTGTCTACGTCGGCGAAGTCTTGGAAGGTCACTTCTTGGGCGTCCCAGGTGTGGGACAGGATGGCGAACGGCTCTGGTGGGCTGCCGATGAACTCTTTGATCTGCAACGGATCGCTGCGACAGTCGATGAGCCTCATGTCTGGGGTATATGGCCTAGTTAATTGAACGTCTCAATCGAAGAGGCACTGGCCGTCTTCATGTCAAGCTGCTTTATATAAACAGTTGCTGAGATGAGGACGAGCCTGACGCAAGCGCATTTCGGGACTGGGCCGCAAACCGCCAGTTGGTGGGTCTAATTACTAGTCGACAGAATCCTACTAGTAAGCAAGAGGAAAGACGAAGACTGATGAAGAACACGGGTGTTTTTAGTGCCAATTAGACAGTGTTTTCCGTGACAAGTAGGAAATCTAAAAGCTAGCTACCTAAACTGCTGTTATGCGTGCATTGCACGCCATCTATACAAGACAAGACTTGACGGATGCTACAAAGCTGCGCCTATTCATCGACTCCACTGTCGAAGTCGGGGACCAGATCATTTCGAGCATAGTCCATCTGCGCCTTGAAGCTGTCGTCCTTGATCGCCATAGAAGCGTCGCCAAAGTCGTGGTTTACCAGAGTGTCGCGGACGCCCGCGTCCTTCAAACCTTGCCAGTTGACCAGAGCACCACGGAACCACACGCCCTAAACAGGGACAACGTTAGCAGTGTTGCGGCTGGACACACAGTGGTTGCCAGTGGGGAAACGAAACGGTACTACCTGCCTTGTGGTTCTCGATGTGGTCGTCGTCGGCTTTACCAAAGCGGAAGTCGTGCGTGGAGCCGCCGTGCTTGTTGTAGACGACCTTGGGGTGGTTGCCGTCCCACCGGACCTCGCCCGATTTCTTGGTGTCGTAGTCGCCGTGCTGGGACGCGGCCACGACCTTGGCGTCGTCGCCCTGCGTGAACACGATGATGTGCTCCCAGTCATGCCTATGGCCGCCCGCGTCGATGACGTGCTGCACGGCGACGTCCTTCTCGAAGTAGTAGTCGTACACGTATGCGCACCATCCGTTGTTGCACCTAGATTTCGCGTTGGTCTCTTCTCGAGGACAAAGGGGTCGTTGCTGGGGCTTTGAAAGGGCTTCGATGTTTACTCACCTGGTTCGCACGTAGACATTGTTGTTGTCCAGGTCGCTCTCATCTCGGCATTCGTCGGCACCGCCGGTGTAGTTGTGGTCCAGCCCTTCGGCGACGTCTCCGTCGGGTCCGATAGCGGGTGTGTTGTAACAGCCATCCGTGTCGAAATCCAAGGACGGTTGCCACTTCCGCTCATCATCTGTGGCCGACTCCGATAGTGCCTTGGGCGGATCACGCTTGGAAAGGAGACTCCGGTAGAGATTCAAGGGCTCGTTAGGGACATTGGGCAGGCGAGAAGCAGATACAACGCCAGATCCGAGCAGGATCGCAAATGCCACGGAAGCCAGAGTTTGCGCTGCCATGTTGGTATATCGGTCTTGGGAAATCGAGTATAAGTATGTGAATACGTGGGCAGGATAGGATATTGATGAGAATGTGCGGATATTTGGAGCGGATGATGGCAAGAAGTGCTCTGATGAATTGATGGAAGCTGAGATGCTTTATACTAACATGAACAGATACGTTTTGGCTTGTTGGCGGCGACCCAGACTGGTTGCACAGAGACATGATACAGGGTGTCAGCTCGTAGGTCATGGGTAGCGAAGAATTTCATGAGTGTTTCATGAATGATAGACACTACCGCTGGACTCCCAATTCTTCTTTACGGCGTGTTATCCTGTACAACGACGTCAAATCTCGGTGAGTGAAGACAATGTCATCGCACAAGAATGACACCTGAGGAAGACACGCTTACGTTATGTAGGGCAATCCGTGACAGAGATACGCAGTAGGATCACACAGGCATCCATCCCCTCGCTATCTAAACTCCCGACTTGATGATCGGAAGCCAATGAGCGGTAGTACTGTTTATCCAGCCTATTGCCACGCACGCTGCTACACACGTACTCACAAACATGTATCTGCCATCCCTTTATGCCGCATGACTGCGAATGGTCGTATTCTGTCTTGGTCAGGTGGCTCCAGGCGTGTCTAGTACTCCGTCCAACAGTGACATCGTCATCATAGAGCAACACTCGAGCGTAGTATTGATCCTCATAAATAAGCAGTTCTCGCGAGAGGAAGACGTAGTGACGTATTAGATGGCGGTGAAGATGGAGATACCCAGAACGCGCTTCTTCGAATCGCCCAAAGGATCTTATATTTGTATGTAGTTAGGACTCTAGTCTGCCATAGCCCTCTTTTACTAGACTCGTGGCACCGAGAAGAGGGTGCGCGCCTTGCTCCACGATCAAAGAAAGCAGGGCTTAGAACTGAGGGTACGTTCTCTGCGAGTTTCCTTGTTCCCACTAAGCGATATAACTGATAGAAAAGTATGCGCATACACAGAGAGAAAATACGAAAACAGCAACAAGATAATATCAACCATCCAACGCCTACTTCCGCCCAGCCTGTCATCCGTCCAAACTCCTCCTGCCCAATCCACCGATGCCCCAACGAAAGCCCACTCTGTAGACCGCAACGGTTTAGCAGTCAAACTCACACCACAAGTCAAACTGGTGTCGATACCCGTTGCTCGTGGCCGGTGCCTTGTACTTGTAGTTGGGGCACTCGTGCGAGTTCCAGACCTGCGTGTCGTACGTGAGCGTAAAGGAGCTGCGCCACGGGCCGTCGTTGCTCTGGAAGCCACTGGGCAGGGTCCCGTCGAGCCAGAAGCTCTTGTCCTTGGTGGTGGGGATCTCGACCTTCCGAGGCGGGTTCGTGGCGCCCCACTGCCCGACCTGGCTCCAGTCGTACGTCTTGCCGATGGCCTGGCCGTCCTTGTCGACGATGTCGATCTTGTACTTATCCGTGCAGCGGGTGCCGCAGAGGCCGTTGGAGGCTGGGGAGCGATGTGTCAGTACGCACAGCTCGGAGGAGGAAACAAGAGAAGGCGAAGAATGGATTAATCTTCAACTTACAGTCAATGGCGATGTGGGCTTCGCACTTGTCTGGGTTCTTGCGTGCCACTAGAGTATGTGACCAGACGGCGTTGATGGCGTCCTGGCTGCCGACATCGGTAGACGACTCCTCGGGGGTAAGGGGCATGGCTGCAACAGCAGTAGCCAACAGGCTCTGGACAATGATGTTCTTGAGGACGGACATTCTGGCGAAGAGTGAAGGGCGAGAGCTTGTTTTGTGTGTTGTTGGTTTGTTCTGGTGGAAACTGTAGTGTCGGGGGTTGCTGTTGTTGATGAGATGATAATGAGACAGAGGAAAGAAGAGAAATCCAGAGACAAGACGGCCTCTTCTTATAGATATCTCAGATTTGGACTAGGCTAGGTCTGAAGTCAACTTGCGTCAAGGCATCAGTATAGTCAGCTTAGTGTCGCTGGGAGTGGTATAGTAATACTGGTAATTACTATAAGTGGACAAGCAAAATATCGAAACGGCCGACAAAGGTTCACTCTAGACAGCGCTAAGGAATCTGGACCGTTTCTATGAATAGCATCGTATACTCCTTTAGCTTTGCCTTCATCGAATCCACCGAAATCGTCTTCTTTCTTGGTTACAACGGTCTTGCATCATGTATCCACCGGCGGTAAGTATTGCGGCAGGATAGGGTCGTTGGCTCTTAGGCAGCCACAAATGCCTTTGTCTCGATGCATCTTTCGGATAAAAGCAGACAACCAGACTTTCTTCAGCCACAGTCGCTGCAATCTCCCGAGATTACTACACGGCCCCGCTTGCAGCTTCGTCTAGCAACCCGATTGGCTACTATTGTCCCTTCAGCTGGGTATATCAAAGATCCTACGATCTGCTAATTGGTGGTTTAGCTTCTTAGTAAGACAACCGCTGCTTGATTAAGCTTCTGTCCAGATAAAAGTACACTCTTGGGAATGTTGGGGCCTAGACCTACTCAGCCTGTCTTGCTCTCGGGACAGTGCGTAGCCGACAGGTAGGCTGTGCACTAATACCAATAGTAGTTAGATGCCGCACCAGGCGCAGGGCTGAACAATTCTAGCCAAACTTTGCTGAAGATCTCAAAGTTTATCAGGACTGCATTACATGTAAGTGGACACTTGGGCGCCCCAGTGCGGCTATATCACGGACTAGCAAACTCTCATGCGCCCCTTTTCGTTGACACGACGTGCAGATGTCGTCTTCAATGCTCCTGACGCATATTACTGGTATCACTACTCAGTACAGCCCGTAATAGCCAGCTGAATGGTGTTGCTCTGAGTAGTAAGGATCATCACCTGCTTCTATGTGCAACTTTTTATGACCAGTGGCTACTCACTTCCAAATAAAATATTTGTTTAACTTACAGCCAGGCTCAATGTTCGTGCAAGTGTAAGTCCAGGATTTGATTATGGATAAGGGAAAGTCAGCCTGGAGGCTGTCAATGAGCAGGATTTATTTCGTTATAAGCAAACACAAAGGTGGAGTGAGGTAGCATCAAAGGATTGTGCAAGCAGGGGGGATATAACCCGAAAGTCTGATTGGATGCTGGTAATGACCGAACCAACCGGGCCAACACAAATCCACCTGACCACATATCTCTGAGAACCTCAGCTCCTTTACCGGGCATTTACGCTGTGTAACTCAAACGTACTTCTGCCGTGTCAACCATAGTGACGTGTACAACACATCATCATATTGTCGTCATGTTTGACACCAGTACACTTTCTTCTGTCGGGGCGCTCTCCGAGGCCCTTGGGATCACACCAAAATATCTGCTTATCGGCCTAGCATCCTGCGTGGGACTGGCCCTGCTATCATGCAAGTTCGTAGCAGCCACCTCCAACAGACCGGCCTCTCCGCAGACGCTCGGCGACCCCATCCCGGGCTTGTACAACACCCTGCAGTTCATGTTCAACAACTACAAGTTCATGACCCGCGCCCAAGCCGCACTCCAGGGGAGCCGCCACAGCATCCTCCGCTTCTCCCTGGGCCCCAAGACCGTGTATCTCGTGACGGGCCAGCAGAACGTCCACGCCGTCTTTGGTCGCGACCTAGTGCACGACGTCACCAACCAGGAGCAGATGACACGCTATGCCCTGCCGACCCTGTACAAGATGAACCCGGCCGAGGTCCGGCGCTGGGAAGCTGACCTCTCGGGTGTGACCAAAGCCCCTATCCCGGGTACCGAGCATGTACCATCCCACCAGCGCCTCTGGTACAACTACGAGCATATCTACGCCGAGTACCTGGGCAAGCCACAGTATATGAAGCCCTTGGTCAAGCGGTATGACGACATCCTGCAGCAGGTACTGAACAGCTACCCGGTGGGCGAGTGGAGCACCGTCAGCGTCCAGAAGCTATGCCGTGACGAGGTAACTCGGACCTTGGTCGACACCTTATTTGGCCCTCGTCTCATGGAGCTAAGCCCAGACTTCGTCGACCGTCTCTGGGCGTTTGACGAGCAAGTGTTCCAGCTCGTCATGGGTCTGCCCAAATGGTTGAACTCGAAGCCGGCCAAGGCCCACGATGCGTACGTTGGCCCCATCGAGCGGTGGTTGGAGGTCGTATCAGCAGGCTTCGATTGGGATGCCGCGGAGGCCGAGTCAGACTGGGAGCCCCGGTTTGGTGGCCGGGCCGTCCGCCAACTGTATCGATGGATGAAGGAGACAGATTGGAGGAACGAAGTAATTGCTGCTACATTGGGGGCCCTCGTTTTTGCGTAAGATGCCTTTTTGTTTCCTGTTTATCTCAACTCTATGTGCATAGGGCTAACAAGAGAATGAAACCGTTACAGATTGAATTCTAATAGTATACCGACCACGATGTGGATGCTAATGGAAATTATCAAAGACCCCAGTCTACTCCAAGCGATCAGAGAAGAGGTAGCAACAGCGACGACCACGGACCCCGACTCCGGAAAGCCCGTTCTGGATCACCAAAAGCTAGTAGCCCTACCATTGCTGCAGTCCATCTGGACCGAGACGCTCCGCCTGCGCATCAACTTCAACATCGTGCACGACGTCAAGCGGCCCGTCAACCTGGACAATGGCCGCACCAAGATCGAAAGGGGCGCCCTGCTCCAGGTTCCTATGATGGTGGCGCACTACGACGAGACCGTCTGGGGGGCGGCCGACCACCCGGCCTCGGAGTTCTGGGCGGAGCGTCATATCCGATACGCGATTGGGGAGCGAAAGTTTGTCATGGCCGGGCACCCGGCGGCGTATTTCCCCTTTGGCGGCGGCGCCAATATCTGCCCCGGCCGGCAGCTCGCGAAGCACGAGATATTCACCACCGTCGCTTTGATTGTCTCGCGATTTGAACTGGAGGTCCTGGGGTGGACTAATCCTGTGAATGGGGCGCCGTCTGACCGTGCGGCCCAGAGCGATTTGCGGTACTGTGGAGCGGGGGCTATGCCGCCGGATCGGGACTTGAGGATCCGGTGGAAGCGGACTTGCTGATTTAGGCATAAGGAGGGAGAGGAGGGAGGTGTTTTATGCTAGATTGCTGAATTTCCCTTCTAGACAGTAAATGCCGGGCCAAGATACTATCTGTTTAGGGGTAAGAAGGAAAGCCTGCAACAAGCGTGTTAAGCCTGGCAGGTTTCGACCCCTTACCACCTCCGTGTCAGAAGAGTAAATCACGATACGATGAACGGAGTCCAACCCCTAGGATCACATAACTAGGCCAAAACAGAAAGTAGATGTCTATTTTGAGTAGTAATGTCAGCAATGGGTCCGAACAGTCTATAATAACCACCAATTGTAACCAAATTAGCAACCCGGCTTCGGGCGCAGCAAACCCAAGAAATATTCTACATCACTAATGACCGCGCCAACCGTTTCAGGATCCGGCCCATGTTAGCCTTGTCATCGCCACTCGCTGAGTGCCGGGAAGTCCGCTTCTGTCCGTGCCCGTGGCCACCGTGTCCCTCCCTCGGCGGCTTCTTAGCACCGGTTTTCCCTTTTGAGCCGGCACCTTTCCCGCTGCTTGATCCCTCGTGGTGATGTGGCGAGGTAGGCATCTTCCACTGTCCTTATGATTGGCTCTCGGGGCTACCAGTTCTGAGTATGCTGTACTGATGTCTTTGGTGCAAATTCCCGTGATGGTACAGGCCATTAGACTGTCTCTTGGTTGAGGTTTGTGGTAGTCAGGTGTCAGCCTCAGTTGATAGCCCTCTTGTGGAGGTCAAGTCAGTAAAAATCCCTCTTTTTAAGCCAACATCAACGAACTGGGCAATTCACACACCTGATGGATGGGCTGGTCTTTATTTCAAGTTAGAGGGGCCCGTATCTTTGGAGTCTCCCCAGGAATTCCGGTCGTTCGGTTTAAGAGAATTCTCCCAAGGCTTCTTGGCAGCTCGTTTTGGTTGTCGATATGGGACAACGGGGTGCAACATATAACAGTGGCCTATTCAACAGAACACTCCTGGTTCTTGCTTCTTCAAAGAAGCCTCTCCCACCATCGTGCACCAATGGCGAGTTTTATATAGAAAAGCTTACACTGATTGGGCTCCAACAAAGCCCAACGGTCCTTTCGAAATTGGGCCTCTACCCAACGTATGATATCGGCATTCCGTTCAAAACCGGCTTGGAACGCGTGCTCGGTATTACTACCCGAGGCCCTTTCCAAAAAGATTGCGCGATGCCGCATCCGTACGAATGAGGATTTGGGCCTCAAGAGGCGCGACGGGGGCTTGGACGAATTATCCCGACCCATCACCCCCAACCAACCGGAGGCGGGGGCGCTACAGGGGTTCATGTCTCAGGAGCTGATACCCAAGGCAGACCGCCGACCACTGAAGTCACGCCTGCCTGTCCATGACCCCCCAAGCCACATTGCTGTGCCATTCATTACTCTCTGAGCTTCAGGAGAAGAGTAACCAATCGTGGTAGAACATGTTAGCTATGATAGAAGGCAGCTTATCTGCGAAAGGGGTCAATCGCTTCGAATCTTCTACAAGTGCAGTGATGGACAAGTACAACAGAGAGCGACATATTTGGATTGATGCGCTACAGACAGCAAACGATTGTACGGATACTAGAATGAGATCAAAGAATTTGACAAAGGAGAATAACCATAAGGTGCTGCATGTACACAAAAGAAAATGGTGGCTAGGGGGTAGGTGACCCCCTGCTGGAGTGCTCTACCTCCATATTCCCCGCAACATCTCTCGTTCTTTTTGGGTGGCTTTTCATTTTTCTAGTTTTTTTCTTCCTTTTTTCGATTTCATTTTTTCCACATTGTCCTGGTCCTCCGGTTGGTGTAACAGTAAGAAATAGGCGCCAGTCAGCTCAAGGGTGCAAGACCCATGCAAGACTGGAATTCTGCAATATCGACAAAGCGATAAAGGAGCAGTAGTATGGTCACTGCTCTGCCGCAGATATGTAGAAACGGCACAGAAGACCCCGACCAAAGCTAGCGACTATGGGGGAGGTGGGAGTGACCAGTGATGGTGGTGGCGTTCCCTGCCCCCCCTGTCGCAGCTGACTTTTGTTGGTTGGGTTAACGTAATAATTGGCCCTGAGGCGATCGAGAAGAACGCCTGGGACGGCCTGATGGGCCATGGCGCGCCGCACTGCACCCAGTGACATGCTGCAGATGCGCCGAGGCAGAACAGTCGACCGCGCCGCAGTAGCACACGAAGGGCTTGCCAGGGGAGACGAGCCCAGCAACTTTGGCGCAGCTCGCTCGCTGGCCTTTGTCTCCGGTATGATGCCTGCGATAGTTGTCTTTGCGCGCAGTAGCATGGCCGCAAGAGCAACGATACAGTTTGTTGGTTTTGTTTACCTCGCTATGCACTGTAGCGGAATGTCTCTTGAGGTCGTTGGACTTCTTGAAGGTTCGCCCGCAGAGACGGACCTCGCATGGGTACAGTTGACCAGAGTCCCTACGGCCCCTACGGGAAACCGCTGGCGAGGATGGACTGGGCGAGCTTTCTTCTCCGACCAGGTCTGGGGTGTTTGGGGGCCGGTGCGGGGGGCGTGGGGGCAAGGACCTCCCATCCTCCGCGTAGTAAATGCCCAGTGGGTTCACTGCTGGTTGCAAGGGCTGTCCAGGCGACCACTGAGGCCCGGAATTGCTCTGCAAACATGCATTTCTTCCATAAGCTACTGGGAGCGGGGGATTCGGTTGGAGTAGCAATGGGTCAATAAAGTCGAAGATATTGAAGTCACCCGAGAATTGGGAGTTATTGCTGTCGATTTCGGGATAGAAGAAATCCTCAAAGAGCGAGTCTTGGTACCCAGCCGGCAGACAGGCGTTGCCAAAATGCAATATGTTATCGGACATATTGCTCCGCTTGACCGATGGCTTACCATCCGTTAAGCTAGAAATCTGTAAGAGCCATGAGCTGTGGATTGCCTTTCATGACAGATACATACCGGTGGACAGAATGTAAGCGGCTTGAACGCGGTCCACGAGCTGCCAGGGGGCAGCAGTAGAGCTGATTTCGCGTGGAGAATGCGGCTTGATTCTACGCCATGGACACATGTTAGCTTGATCCAAACAATGTAGTAGACAGGATGTAACTACTTACACTTCATAAATATAGGTTGACTTGATTAGGAAAAGTGAACAGCAAGTTGTGTGAGCGACAGGGGGCAAAAGATGAAAAGCGAGAGGTGTTGAATGAGTCTGTTCCCCATTCGATTTACATGGGACTTTACCAGACATATTATACGATGCAATACAGATCTGAGAAATCGAGGCACCACAAGAGGCGCATTGCTCTACCACCATGACCGCATCTCTTCTATTGCTTGCTAATGAGCGAAGAGCCTATCCATCCAGCTGCAAGAGGGTGCTTGTGTCACCGAAGTCGATATCAATGATTGGCATCCATCGAATTATAAGGTCGCGAGTTGGTGTGACTACACAGCTCTGAGAGTACGCTGCCACGTGGGTAGATCCAAGATATATGTCCTCGGTTTGCGCCTCGTCCCAGGGTGGCGGTGATGGCTGTCATCTGTAGGTTAGCTACGCCTCGCGTGCATCCGACGTTCGGCCACATAACCTCTCCGCACCAACCAGAATCGAAGTTGGGGCAGTTATCAGGGACATTTCGTATCAACCTGCGATGGGCAAGGAGACCGACCAGCATTGTGGCTTGAACCGTTCTCGAGGCCATTTAACTCGCAGGTCTTCCCAACCACGAGTGTTGGGTGAGTACCTTCGGCTCACCGGCACACCGAACTACCAAGCCGACGAAGGTGTATGCCTTGCCGAAACACACCTCAAGTTAGCGTACAGCCATGCGTTGCCATTCGTGCACTATGGGCCTCGAGCGTGAATACAAGAATGCCTGCCCTGGTAGTTCGATTACAGAACGGCGAAGCTTATCGAGTTGCCATTCAGCATGCATCTCTTTCCATCGACTAGACTAAACTCAAAAGCCAGTTTCCATTTCAGACATCAAATTCGCGAGTCCCTATGGGCGCGCTTACCATGTATTAAAAACTTTGACTTGCCCAGCGGCTCGGGCCATGCGACCGCGGGCACGTTTGAGGGTGTCCCTCCGCGGTTGGAGCAGGGCTGACAGGGGGCGGTTGGCAGGGTTGGTGTGCTGCAACAACAGGCTTTTGGACAGCTTGAGCTGACATGGCTGCGTGCAATTAGGCAGAAGCGGGCTCACTTCTGAAATCACCGGCAGGCAAGCTAGCAGGCTTCAGCATGAGCCTGTGCATGTACGGGTACATTCGTCTCAATTTGAATGCTGGCCCTGAGCCACAACAACTCAAACTGTGGCATTGAGTGTCGAAGGATCCATGTTCTGAAAAAAATACTGGTCAAGCAACCTCTGTGCCAGTCGTTAGGAAACAGTTGTAAGTGGCATTATGATACGAATTAGACTTACCCAATCGATGATCTCAGATCCTTCAATCATCTGAATCACGGCGTCCCCATAAAACAGCTCGGGATCTGGAGAGAATCCCACATGGTCAAACGGAATGTAATGCCCGAGGAAGAGCTCAGTATCGGTCTCCGCCACCTTCTGAACCATTAGGTCCAATGCCAGCGCCGCGACATTGGCCTCATGGGAAGCATCACTGCTAGCAGCCCATATCCGCTGTGAGTCAAATAACGCTCTGAACTCTTTGCTGACGAGCTCTCGGTACTCAGTCTCACTGGCCGCCCTCTGCTGGCTTTTGGACCGCATGCGGACGGATACGTCAAGACAGACCACCATAGCCGCAAGCAGGAAGTCGTGCACGGGCAATACGGCGAATATCCACCTGTCTTCGTACAACCAACCACCGGGCTCGCATGCCTGGTGCACCTCCGCTTGGCGGGCGAGCATCTCCAGCGCTGCCTTTACACAGGCGCGTCGTGAGGGCTCAAAGTCAGGGCTTTGCTGTTCGTAATTGATGTATCGTCGATGAAGGATAATCAGCCCCTTGAGATGGAGAAGCTCTATCGTGCATCTTTGCCATATAAGAACAGCGTGGTCGAGAAAGGACTGCTTGACGTCTCGTCTTTTTAGCAGGTCCGGTACGGCACTGTAGGCCTGGTTCATCTCATTGTCCAGTAGCAATGTCTGGGCGTATGGTTTGGCGGAAACTGTCTGTGTGTGGGCGACGATCCTTTTAAAGACCGCCATCACACCGGCTTTGACAATGATGTAGAGAACGGGTGTCTGCTCGTTGAGTGGCCTGGAAGGTGGCAAGGCCGTCATGTCCACGCGGAGGTCGGAGTTCTCTAGATTCCGTGGCACATCCGTGTCGCAGTACTCGCTGGGCACCATACTGGGATATCCGTTATGATATGACATCAGCGCATCCACTTGGACTATATTGAGCTAGACTCGCCGCCGCATCTCACCGTCATAAGGCGAGATGCCCGCAAGCTTGTTCGGATCGCGGTGGTACCCCATGCGAAACGCGAGCCGGATCACGGTGCCCATCTCAAACCAGAGATCCAAGGGTGGTCTATCGGGAGAGAACAAGCCACTCTGGAGATGAAGCATGAACGCCTCAAGAGCGTATGCATTGGCTGTGATATATCGCCCTAGGACCAGACATTGCACCGTGGTTTGTTGCAAAATGCTTATTGGGGGAAGTGAGCCCTCTGGTTCTGTGATGTTTGATATTTGCCGGAGGCATGCTGCAATGCTCAGAATAGAAAATAGCAGAGCCACCCATAATGGCGATGCTGTCGACGGTGACTCCCAGAATGCTATGTACTGAGGCCTTGGTAAGCAGGCATTGCTTGCAATGAGTAGAATGGAACGTACTGTAGACTTACCTCGGCTTGAAATTTGGCAGGGTGTACCAACCCTTAATTGGACGTTAGTCTCCAACTTAAAACAACAGGTAGTAGAGGCATTTGCATACCCAAGACCATAAACCGAGCATTGAAATACCACTAGATCAGCCTGTCGCAGGTAGACCGGGTTGGCAATGCGCTCAAAGCATCACCGAGACTGAAGCCCTGAGACGGCGTAGACAAGTAACCAGTGTCTGGTGTCATGTGGTTCGCGTCGAGTGCCTTGATACTGTGCGCCATGGGTTGGTTCGGGACAGACAAGTGCTCTCGTACCTCCTTGGTGTCGTCGAGAATGGATAACCAATGGCTGGGATCGATGTAATTCAATTGGCCGTCTCCCGTCTTCTGGAAATTTGGAGTTTCGGGAGAAAGTGGCGCAATTGGTTGGCCATGTCGCTCAGACAGTGGTGTATTGGCCAATGTTGGAATATTCTCGCTATCCATGCCGTTATTTCTATTTCCGCCCGCAGCCGATGGGCCAGTTCGAACAGGTGCTTCGCCGGTTAGAAGGGAAGACACTAGTCTCTCGAGGTTGTTCAGCCTGTCTTTCATGTCCCGGTGCCTGTTGGGTTCAGACCGGGCTCGACCCGCATTAGGCGCATAAACACAAGCTGTGGACTTGCCACGCTTGGCGCAGGCGTCGCATGGTGAACTGCGGTTGCATTTCAGTCTGGAGTCGTACAGTGGCTTATTAGCATCCATCGCCATGGTACCTGTATCTCTCAGCTCACATACTTGCGAGTCCGACAAGGTTCACAAGAGACGGGCGGCCGATTCCGCTTCTCGACTCTCCTGGAAGCGCTATCGAGAGTAGCCATGGGGATTATGAGGTGCTTCAATGGGTCAAATGGGTTTTGGTGGATGTATTTTGAGGATCAGATAGAGTGTGCTAATGTTGCGATGAGCGGACTTTGGCTCTTTCCAGGCAAGTACTCGAAGCCCTTCTGGTCATTGGTCTGGCACTGTCGTAGTTATTCGTCAAACGGGGATATTAAGTCCGTCATCCTGATGGCCGCTAACTGGGATAGGCCCACTCCCTATCACCGAGCCAGTTAGCGTCATGCGGCTCACCTCAGGGGTATTTGTGCATCCTTTTAGCGCATAGCGGTTTATGCATCTAGTCTTACCAACCTCGTGTGTAAGTAAAAGGGCCAGTAAAGGCACCTATGGACACAGAACTTTTATATATATACTTAAGTACATGTATTATCTATAATCAACTCATACGCGAGAATTCCACGATCTTCAACATGGCACACAACTTCTGCAACGAGAATGACGAACGGCTGGCGCTCTCATGATCACGAATTCGACCTGTACAACGGCTAGGAAGAGAGGGAGGCAGCCGGCAGGGAAGCAGACAAGATGGAGAAGCACTAATGCCGGAGCATCTTTCTGCAAGTTCGAGAATTGCTTAAGACCATTTCATTTTGATGTTATGAAAAATGAAGCTTGATGAGTTCAGCTCAAAATAGGATCTGACTTGTCTACTGGTACTCAGTACTGCATTTATACTACCTATATAAGTTGTACCCATCACCCTGAACCATAGAGCCACATCTAAACAGCAACTGGCAGCAAAATGCCAAATGGATATCTACTCGAAATCCTCCTCGTCGCTCTCATCCAGCCCCTCATGGTCGGAGTCGTAGCTGGCCGACAATCCATACTGGGTGATGAGATCATTGTTGTAGGGGTACTTCAGGTGAAAGGCCTTCTTGAAGTTGTCGATCGCCGTGGTCATGATGGAGGTCTCGAGCCAGTCCGGGTGGCACTCGACGGCGTCCGCGCTCTCGCGCCAGTTGTCGAGGACGGCGGTGACGCGGCCGTGGGCGATGACGCAGGCCACGAAGAACTGCTGGATGGTCGAGGCCGGGACGTTGGGCATGTTGCGGTTGGCGGACAGGTTGGCGGTCCAGTTGACGCTGCCCTTGAGCATCTCGAAGAACTCGGCTGGCGGCATCTCGGCGCACTTGTCAATGTTCTTGATGGCCGCGTGGATGTATGGGAGGCGGTCGAGTTTGGGGAGGAGATTGTGGTGGAGGAAGACCGATGAGTTTCAAGCTCCCTCAAGCTTATGTACTTTTCTCTACGTTAAGGTCGGACTGGGAGTGGGCGTTAGGTGTACGAGCTGTGAAGCATAGATGAAGGCTTGGAGGAAGATAGTTAAGTAGTTGCTATGCTCTGAACTTGCCAGCTTACCCGACCCTGACAATCAAGGGGTAATAAGGATTGATAACAAGCAGAATTCCCAACGGTACCGATGATGGAAAGTGGCTGTCTGGCCGAGTGGTTAACTGCACGGATTTGATTTCAGACCAGCTCTTCCTAGGAACCGCCTTGGGTATAACTTCGCTCAGTCTCAACTGAGTAGGCCCTCCCGGCCACTGTCCGCGATTGTCAATAACCCACGGTAGAGTCGATGAGTTACAAGTTCGCTTGTAGCAACATTCGGAGTGCCGGCCAGCCATTGCTTAGCCACTACGTACGATCATCCGTCAGATATCGATGTTATCCTCCTTTCTTTTTTTTTCTTTCGGGTTCCTTTTCCAAATCCTCGTATGTCTCTCCTGTATGAGATACAGGAGGGGGCTATAATATCAATATCGACAAACATCCTCCTGTTCCGTCGTCGAGTTATCTGTTTAAATATGAATAAATTCCTGAACCTACTACTACTATGTATGAAGGATCGATTGCAACAGGCCCCAGAATGACAGTACAAACGATTTGAGTGGTTGTCATCAAGCAATCTTTGCTTGCTCCAGAGGAGTTGGCGATTGCTGTCACATATGCCAAAATTCTTGTGTTTTTATCTGACTTGAACCCCCGCAGCCACTCATCCATCCATCCATCTCTTTGTGCAGAAACCACCAAGAGATGATCACCTACCTCCGCACACCATCCACCCACCCCATTGACCTCATCAAAGCCCTGAAAAGGAAAAGGCGGAAATCATTGCTCTTGGCCCCAAAGGCACCACCCTCCGCGCCATTAGATAACCACCAAGCACATCTCCCAGCTCCAAACATGGCCGACGACGCTTTCCTCCACGGCCTGCTCAAAGACGCCGCCCGGAACTTCGCTGCAAAGGCCAAGGAAACCCAAGAACCCAACAGTTCAGACCCAGCCTCTCAAGCCCTGCTCACGCAGTTCCTCATTACCACCCCGGACGAAGAAACGGACCATCACCGCAAACAGCTCCTCGACCAAGCCTCCTGCCCAGGCACGATGATCGCCCCTACCAAAAACCACAGCGCCTTCGTCCCCAAAAAATCCAATGACCGCAACCTCACCACCACCACCCGAGCCGTCACCGACAACAACAGCGTCGGCAGCAAGGAGGAAGCCCGATACCACGACTTCGCCGGCTTCCGCTACACCGACGCCGTCGCCATCTTCTCCACGCACCACCTCATCTTCCGCGGCCCCCGGCCCTCCGTCAACAGCCACGCCTACGAGCGCCTCGCCGTCGGCGCCATCGTGCTCAACCGGGGCGCCGACAAGGTGCTGCTCGTCCAGCGCCGCGGCGGCGTGAACGACCCCCTGGCCGGCAAGTGGGAGATGCCCAGCAGCCTGTGTGGGAGACCGTGACATGACGATCCTACACGGACTCGTGCGGGAGCTCTACGAGGAGACGTAAGTTTTACTTCATCCAGTCTAATATGCTATCCGTCTCTAGATCGGGGTTTCACTGACATCATGCGTGGGGCACTTTGGTGAAGCGGTCTCATGGCCAACAAGATCGTCGCCACGACCGGCTACCACGAGCTGATGCTCCCGTCGGGCCAGCTGTGCCGCAAGTACGCCTTCGTGGTCGAGACAGGTGTATGGGCCCTGTTGCTCGATCTCGAGAGGTACCTGCGCTGCGTCTGGGCCAGCGAACAGAACATCGCCATGGGTTGGTGCGAGGGGCACAAGCTGGAGTTCACGGGGAAGGAAGAGCGTCATCTTATCCTTCGGGCTTTCGAGGAGAAGGAGGATGTGGCGTCTGTCCGGGCCATTTCAAACTAACTTGCGGGCGCTTCATAATGCCGAGATGCGCTGGCTGCTATGGCCCGTCTCATCCGATAAGCTTATTGCATAATTGATACTGGATATGCCTGCAACGTCTTCCTATCTATGCAACGTGAATGGCACGATTCTATTACCTACAGATGCGTCAGAGGCCTAACGAAAGAGACCAGATAACAGCCAGTCACGTATTGCAGATGCCACGAAAGATTTAGTAAGCAACTCCATTCTGCCATAAGCCTCTTTCTTGTCTATCAACTCTGTCCCATACCTGCAGCCGTGGCGGCCGTGGTGCTGGACTGCGAAGGTCTTCCACTAGACTGCTCTGCTACGGTAATCGACGTGACACGTGTGCCACATCCACAGGCCCAACGGCTTCCTCGCGGTTGCCCAATCATTCATAGCAGCAGCAGCAGTGTGTGTAATCCCTCCTATGACCATGTAGATGTGCACCACTTCCTCGGCTCCGCGTGGCCTACGTACTACCGCCGTCGTAGCAGTTGATCGTGTTCTTCGAGTAATTCAATCTGACGAGGGAGTTCTCGGCGGTGTTCTCTCAAGACGCAGTGGGGTTGGGGTTCATCTGCAGCAGCGATGACGCTGAAGTTAGCTCTCTCTCTCTCTCTCTGTCTGTCAACGGATCAGTTGGGGTCGGGGATCGCTCTTACCTTGCGCTTGACGCCGGGGGCGTCGGAGGTGTTGACGAAGCGACGAGTGTAGATGTCGCGCTTGTGGGCGCGTCCCTTGGGGGTCTTGGGCTTCTCCTGGGCCTCAACCTTGGGGTCTGCGACTTGACCTTGCCTGCGTTGATGCCTCCAGTCAGCTACGATGTTGCGTCCCCGGTCGCGTGACTGGATTGATTTCCCCGGTGCGCGGGGTCGTCGAAAAACTTACCAGCGCGGGCGAGACTTCCGTGAACCTTTCCCATGATTGCGAGCTTGTGTGTGTGCGTGGGCGATTTGCGTGGGTTCGTGTTTGGTGGTTGTAGTGGGTTTGGTGTTTTGCGATTGAAGATCGTGGGTTGGTGTGGTGGGTTTGGGTCAGGAGAAAGAATTCCGGCTTTGTTGGAGGATGACTGATGCGACGTCCAAATGAACTCTGCGCTGGGGCAAATGCTTATGTGGGGCCAGGCAGCCAGTAAGCGCAGCCACCACCAAAAGTTACAATGGTGCAGGTTCAGCCTGGAAACACCCGACTTCTTTTGCCTATCCGTCTCGAGCATCCTTTGACCTCGGTCTAATAATTTTTTTTATAAAAGAGGGAGAAGATAAAAGAAAAAAAGAAGAAGAAAATGAAGCAATTTGATATCTATCGGTATAACCGGGATGCAGTCATGCGGACATTTGACCGTCCTTTCCACTGCAAGCACGCGCATCTATTGACTGACAGAATTTCGGCCGATGTGGAGCAAGCGCCGACGACATGGTCCGTAGACAACCCCACTCTAACGGCGGGCTTACACGGCACGGTGGGCCCGACGTCTGCGAAAGCCTCTCGGACACATCAATCTCGCTGGTCCCTTAGGTTGCTACAGCGTTACATTACATGGTATCCGTATATTGGCCGTCGGTGGTCATGTTGCTTGTTTGAGTCTCCGATAACTGCCCCCTTCCCTGGCATTGCATGCTGGCGTAGAAATAGCCAAAGCAGTTTGAATGAGTCGGGGCCAACGGTAGACGGACGTGTTGAATATAAGCCTTCAAGATTAGTACGTACGTGATACCATTGACATAAAAGCATTAAACTTTGATAGCATTGGAGGATCAGTTCTGAGCGATGTGGTTATCACATTTAGGATGAGCTTCGAGAATTCTTGCCGGGAGGCTTCGAATAAAATACAACTAGTTACATAAAAGGGAGCATCACACTCTGTATTTCGGAAATATGGGTGAAATAGAAATCAAAATAATGTCAATAATGCTTGGATGTATTGAAGCATTCGGTTGGGAAGATAAATAAAAAGAAAAAGAAGCAAAAGTTGATCGATCCCCTTCTGCCATCCGTACACCACAGCTAGTACTCACATCTTCCTTTATGGGCATTTACGTTACTACCCTTGCCAAAGGCCATTGATGTCTCTCATAAACGCCTCCGCAATGGCGTAGTACTAACTGCTCTGTACAGCTGACAGGCTGGTTGATCCCTCAAGTTTTGTGGTGAAAATGCTAGAAGACCAGAGGCCGGATTCGAACCAGCGTTGTCTAGTAGACTACCTCTATGGACTACCACTCTACCAGAGAGATCAGATGTCTACCAACTGACCACCTGAGATCCTTAGCAAAATCCGGCTGTAATTAGATTCATGTACTTGGGTAGGTGCCAGGTCATAGTGCTACCCCTCCTGTTATCTGCCTGGTTATCTGCCCGGTCTGCGTGTGAATAGGTCACTAAGGCATCTGCATTGAATGCTTCACCTGGACTGTACCTGGCCTAGGAATCCTCCCACTTACTGAACCTGCCAATTGGAACCCTACCACCACACAAACCATTTCCCACACAATCCTGCCAAAATAATCCCATCAACATTCGGCCCTCTTGAATTAATATTCTGGTCTCAATCTCAAACCAAACATTAATTCTTGTCAAAATGAGTCTCCCAATGTTAAAGGACATTATCCCCTTGGCTTTCGGCTGCGGCCTGCGGTGGCAAACGGAACCATACAAGAGTCAAGACCATGACGCCTGGGTCTACCGCTCCCTCCTCAGCTCCAAGTACTCGAAACCACTTGTCAAGGGACTCAAGGCAGCCTCCCAGCGGACCGACGGCCAAGGAATCCCCGATCTGGAGAAGCGTACTACCAGCAACTTCTTCGCTCAGATCTGGAACGAAGCCGCCCAGAATGTTGCGCACTGCAAGGGCATGCCACCCCGGGCCTTCTTCAAGGCATGCAAGGAGAAGTACGAGTGCGCCTCGACCGTTCCCAACGAGGCGTTCTACCAGTTCACCATGCGAGCCATCAACGCCCGCAAGATCTTCGAGGAGTTCCAACCCGGCTGGAAGCGCTCGGGCGGCACCTCCATGTCCAACGCCATCGTCAACTTCATCGACGCTTTCAGCAACGAGTACGACATCCGATACGGTCTCGAGGAGTAGGAGAAGCCGCCTCGGGAGCGAGACATGGCCAAGATCCAGGAGATCATGCAAGTGCGCGACAAGAACCTGAACATGCGCAAGATCTACTTCCCCATGACCCTCACCAGCCCCCACTTCCAGGGCTCGGGCGAAGACAAGATCTACATCGATCACGAGTACACCCAAGCCCGCCTCGCCGCCGCCGCCGCCGGCCCCGCTGCCAACAACGAGGCGGCTCAAGGTGCCAGTGCGAACAACCCGCTTCTGCCTTCGGGAGACGTCGACCCCTACTGGCAGCCATCGGACGGGGAGGAGGGTGTGGACAAGTACGGTCAGCCCTGGCGCGAGCCTCCCGATACCTACTCGGACGAGGACGATGCCGACGATGCCGAGGATTGGGAGGAGGACTTCTTGGACAATGATGATGATGGCGACGATGAAGACGTCACCATGAGAGATCCAGCCAACGCCCACAACGACGCCGAGAGGGGCAACTTGGCTGCCACCCTCTCCCTGAAGGAGGATCAGATGGAGCTGGACGAGTAGACTAGTGGAGGAGAGAACAGAACTCTGCCGGTCCGTCGGGCACACACCCGAACCACACGATGGAGGAGGAGGCATGTACGATAAGATAAAGGATATTGCCAGAAGGGGCATATGTGAATGCAGCATTGCGGCATATGTGAATACAGCATTGCCTATATATCACAAACTGAGGATACCTCTTGTAGGAATAGACAACAATACGACGTATTTCCTCAAAGAAACTCGCGAGAAGGAAACATGATGAAAAATAGTTTCTTCCGAAACGTGACGTTTTCCTATGAGAACCAATTTTGTTTCGTGATCATCGTGATCATCGTGCCCAGTATACTATATGCTAATGCTCGTGGTCATGTTCATCATTATCATACTCAGCCCAACCCGCAAACCCATCACTGAAGACCTTCTGCAGCGCCGCCGTCTTGCCCTCATCGCTCAGCGGCGCCATCTTCATAATAGCCTCCCACGTAGCGAACTCGGCATCGTCGAGCAAGCACGCATCCAGCAGCGCCTGCAGCCCCTCGACATCCAAGTCCTCGCCGATGAACACGATCTCCTGCCGGCGGTCGCCCCAACAGCCGCCGTCACTGCCATCACCTCGAATGTCGTGCCAGATCATGGCGTCGATCTCGGCGTCGCCCGACGTCCACTCCTCGAACGGCAGGGTGCAGAACCAGGGGTCGCCGCCCGTCAGAGCCAGCATGGCGCCCGCTTGGGACCATTGGCCCTGGTAGTTGGGGCGCGCGGCGAGGAAGAAGGTCCCCTTGGAGCGGAAAAGACGGGCTAGGAGGGGTGGTTGCTCTTGTTTGCCAGGATCTCCTGGTTGGACGGCGGGCTCAGCTCCTCCTCTTCTTCTTCATCGTCACCGGAGGTTACATCGGACTCCTCGTCACTGCCGATGTCGGATGAAACCCCGTCTTCGTCATCTCCGCCGCTGGACTGCTCTTCCTCGTCATCCTGCTGTTGCACGATGAACTTGTCATAGATGAGCTTCCATAGCCTTTGCGGATGGAACGGCCTGCTTCTTTGGTAGATGAAGTTGCGGACGTTGTATTCTTCTGTTTCCGGCTTCGGAGTGATCTTGTTACGCCCGTTTATCTTTTGCATGATTATCTGTTAGCATCACTCTACTACTTTGGAGCTTTGACGTAGAAGTCGGAGCTTGCTCACCTGTCGCATGGTCATATGGTGCAAGTCCTCCAGCCAAGTCTTTCGGACCTTTGCACTTTCAAGATCGAAAGTCTTGGTGTTGAGGATGCTCTTGACATCAAACTCAGCACGCTTGAGGCTCGTCTCATAGACCGTGGCACGGCGGTTCAACCGCGAGACCAGGGACCGGACCGAGGTGAGCTCCTTGCTAGAGACCATGTCCATCTTGTTGAGGATGATGACGTTGGCGAACTCGATCTGGTCGACCATGAGGTCCGAGACGGTGCGCTCGTCCTCGTCGGGCACGACGTCCTTGCGGGTGTCGCCGATGAGCTGGTCCGTGTTGAAGTCGTCCATGATGGTGAAAGCGTCGATGACAGTAACGGCGGTGTCCAGCACGGCGAACTTATTCAGACCACCGGCGTCGACGATGCGGCGTAAGACATCCCGCATGTCGTCGTCGAGCTCCTGGTCGACGCCGTCGGCGTTCTGGTCGATGGCGCGCATCGTCTCCGAGAACTGCTCGTCGAACGTCTCAGCCACCTGCTCCGGCTCGCTGATGCCGCTGCTCTCGATCACGATGTAGTTGAACTGGTCCAGCTCGGCTAGGTGGACGAGCTCCTCGAGCAGGTCGCCACGCAGGGGTGCAGCAGATGCAGCCATTCTGCAGGGCGATGACCTTCTCTTCGGTTTTGGTCAGTCGATGGTTCGACTGCTTGATGAGCTTCGCGTCAACGTTGATGCTGAAGAGTGACCCTGTTAGTAGGTTGGTTGTTATGGGAGACTTAGGGGGTTCAGGAGACTTACGCCCCGATATCATTCACAATGACAGCGATCCGAAGGCCGTGGTCACCCTTTAGGATATGGTTGAGCAACGTAGTCTTTCCACTCCCGAGGAAGCCAGACAACAGCGTCACAGGGAGGGGCTTTGCTGGAACGGCTTTGTTCAGGATCGCTGTAGTTGATCCCTTGGTCTTCTTGCCAGCTGCTGTTGCCTCCGGCTGGCCGCCATTTTTACGCTTTGCTTGTGCCATCGTCACTTGGTCAAAACTCTCCGGGTAAAATCGTAGCGACTAGAAATCTGGGTGTCTCTCTTTCTCTGTAAAATCTGCTTTTTCTTGCCATTTTATCTCTATGGGAATCATACATGGTCGTGTGCAGGTTTACCCCTGGCTGCCCATCAAGGTCCCCGACTCCAGGGCAATGATGTCGTTCTCGCAAGAAAACAGACCAATCAGCGTTCTTGCATACATAACACTTGCAGACAATTACATAAGATGACTTATCGCGATGAAACAGCATTGGGTAGGGTGCGGAGGAGGGGGGATTTGAGAGCGACGAAAAGTGTGCGGTGGCCGCTTTAGGGGTGGTTTGTGGACGAAATGCGACAAGTACGCACTTACTCACGTGAAGGCTCATGCTCGGCCAAGATCACAAGGCATAAGGGCCTTTTCTCCTCCCGAGCCTCAGCAAGCGTCCGACGGCTGAGGAAAATGCTCTGTTTATGACAGGATTGTCTGGCCGTTGTGGTTCGTGCTCTGGCCAGCAAAGGGGCCGATCTTCAGGTAATGCCGATGGGGGGCCACCATGGGGTCATCCCGAGCTCCCGAGGTAACTTGCCGTGATCGATCGTTTCTCCGGAGCAAGTTCTGCCCAGTTCCTTGTTGGCGGCACGCGCATGCCTAGTTGGTAGTAAGCAGACAGCAAACGGACGATTGCAGCTGACGACGAGCTGGATCGGGAAGCTAGGCTTTCTCAACAAGTCCGGCCAATCTGGGCTGACAGGCAATTAAGTTGTGCGAATTAGGCGGTCGGGGCTGCTCAGAAGAGAAAGAGGGCATGACGATCCAGGTGATATCTGCTGACTATGTCCTGTTTGAGGCTTGGACAAGGCCCGGCATTGGGCCTGTCTGCCGTTTGCTGCTTGCTGGCCACTGCTTGAGTACCAGCGCTGGGCCAATTGTGCGCTGGTGGTTTGCTGGTGGCAGCACTAATGGGATCCAGGTTAGTGGTCGGCTAGCTGGCCTCAGTGGGCAGGGTGGGGTGGCGCCGGCCGCTAGTGCCTGGTTAGGGACAGCGGCAGCCCGCGCGTGCTACGCCCAGCCAGCGAAGCTTTCCGTCTGTCAATTTGCCAGGGCCCTGTCCAGAAGCCCTGTCCCGAACTGTCCCCCAGACAGCCGAAACACCTGACTAACATTCGATTCTTGTGCAATGATCGGGCGACAAGACCCTTCTCGCCCGACTCCCTCCTGTCGTTCCTTTGTGTTCTCATTATCGTTCGTGCCAATCTCCCAGTCACCCAGCTCAGCTCAACCATTTGATCGGAGCCATGTCCCGGCGGGGTGGTTCAACCTTCTTAAGGCTGCGGCCGGCCGTCGCTGTCCCACGATTGCCTCGACGATTCTTCAGCTCTAGCTCAAGCGCAAAGAAGACCCCCTCTCGTGCTGCCCATTTCGCTGCTGTCGGAGCTGTCACACTGTCTGCACTCGCCTACCAAATGGTAAGAAGCTTCCTCCGCCCCAATTGGCCCCTCCTGGAAGAGCCAATGGCTGACCCAAATCTCTCAATGCTCCCAGGCCTACCAAGACCCCATGAAGTTCGAGGCGCGGACCCTCGCCGACCTCGACGAGCGCTTAAAGAAGGAGGAGGGCATCACAGACAACTCGCCCATGCGCCTTCGCATGGAAGAGGCCATCCGACAGAAGCAGAAGGATATCGTTTTCGCTCTAGAACAAATCGACGGCACCCGCTTCAAGCAAGACGAGTGGAAACGCCCCAACGGTGGCGGCGGAACCTCCTGCGTTCTGCAAGATGGCAACGTCTTCGAGAAGGCCGGTGTGAATATCAGCGTCGTGTACGGCACCCTGACAAAGGGCGGCATTGCGGCAATGCGTCAAAACCACAAGAACGTCAAGGATGTAGACAACCTGGACTTCTACGCGCTCGGCCTGAGTCTGGTCCTGCACCCCCACAACCCCATGGCCCCCACTGTGCATATGAACTGCCGGTATTTCGAGACCATGAACCCCGATGGCACACCGCAGGCCGCCTGGTTCGGCGGTGGCAGCGACTTGACCCCGAGCTACCTGTTCGACGAGGACGCCGTCCACTTCCACCGCACACTGAAGGAGGCATGCGACAAGCACGACAAGGAATACTACCCCCGATACAAGGCCTGGTGTGACGACTACTTCAACAACAAGCACCGAGGAGAGCGCCGAGGAATCGGCGGCATCTTCTTCGACGACTTGGACGAGGACGTCGTGGACACCCAGAACGGCTTCGCCTTTGTGCGGTCGGTGCTGGACAGCTTCCTGCCGTCGTACCTGCCCATCCTCGAGAAGCGCAAGGACGCGCCCTTCACGGCGAAGGAGAAGGAGTGGCAGCAGATCCGCCGCGGCCGCTACGTCGAGTTCAACTTGGTTCACGACCGCGGCACCGCCTTCGGCCTCAACACGCCGGGCTCGCGGGTGGAGAGCATCCTGATCAGCTTGCCCCGGACGGCGCAGTGGGCGTACATGCACGAGCCCGAGCCTAAGAGCCGGGAGTCGCGGTTGCTCGAGGTGCTGCGGGAGCCCAAGGAGTGGGTGTAATCTTGAGAATATTTAATGTGTCACAGATGGAGAGGCCCTGGGCTGAAAATACTTGAAAGCTTCAAAGTACCATATAGATATCCTAAGGTTCACACTCTACAATATTAAAAACCAGACAAAAACATTTAAAATAATCATCATCTCCTGAATTGAAGCTCTCCTGTGTATCGGTGACCAACGCACGATATAATACCTACTTAAGCTATGGCCGACACTCTTTAACGTGTCAAGCCGATGGCCACTGCTGAACCACATTTACTCTTAACCCCCTTTTTAGTGGACATGGATCAGCACCCATTACGGGGTGCATGCTTTGCTTTTACGAGCTTCAATTCACTGCATCGACCAAGCACGCGATGATGGGGCCCCCGGATTGCCATGCTCCAAGGCCGAGGCGGTCAAATACGGACGGCATCTAGTACCCGGGTCGGTCTTGGGTCCAGATGGACCATGAGCAACAATGAGCATTTTCTTTGAGGATACTCCAATGCTGGTAGTCAAGACAGCAATAAATGGAAGCTCTACACCTATCGGGCAGAAATCCGACCTGCACCATTTTTGGTGCCTCGATTGAAGTCGATCCAATCCAGTAGATATCTAGCATTACCAAAATGCCATTGTGAGATGCCAGATATCAGAGATATTCGCACTGCTACGGTATCGCCAGGCGGAGGTCTCTTTGGTCGTAATTGAATGCTTCGCTTATGCCGATTGCCCTCAACTACGCACATCGAACCAGGGAGACATATCGTTTTGTCCAGGAAGGAGAAGACGAGACACACATCTGTGGGATAACTAGCAGAAGCAGAAGGAAGGAACGCCCCAGGGAGTATCGCGCCTGCTTCTGACTTGTGCCTACTAGGCACAAACAGATGCGTCAACGATGCGAGCCGTCGCGGCGCTCCAATGGTGTTCTTGCCACTACTACTTCGGACTCATCGTTTCAGTACAACACCACGACGTCGACGTCGACGATGGGCCGCAACAGGAACAACAACCGCCGCCGAAAACAGGGGCAGAAGCGAGCGGAGGAACAGCGGCAGCATAGCCGCAATGTGTCGAGCGCGTCGTCCAGCGCTACCAATATCACACACCCCAGCACGCCGGCCCAGGAAGCTCATCCCCTTAGCCAGGAGCTGGAACAACATAGTAGCAGCGACGAAGAGGAGCAGGAGCAGGAAGAGGATCAAAAGCACGACCAAGGACAAGACCAACCGCAAGACGAAGGACAAGATTCAGAGCAGAAAGCGATTGAGGTAGTAGTGGAGAAAGTATTTGGGAAAGGAGCAGGGAACAAGGAGGGCAATGAAGCCGGACGTGCGGCGGCGAGCAGAGGCACTGGTGGTGATGAGCGACTCAACCGACCGGTCGCCCAGCCGCCTATGCCCTACATACAGAGACCGGTGACGCGGCAGAGACGCTTGGTCGGAGGGCTCTGGTCCGCGGCGTTCCTTTCCCTCATGACGCAGATGTGAGTTCTTTTCCTTCCTGAAGTTCCCATCTCTCACTCTCGACTTTGGCAGAGTTGCTGCACACAAACACATACGGATATGTACATGTAACTCAAACACCAGGGCTCCGACACGCTGATGTATGTAATGTATACTTACGTACGATCCTCTCTATCAACAGGATGCTCCAGCCGGATTCTGGCATCGAGTGGCGCGACGTCTTGCGCGGACCGGCCTTTGTGCTCGCGACTGTAGGCCTTGGCATGTCGATCATTTACATGATGGGCATGGACATACAGTTCTCGGACTTCCTTTCAGAAATGTTTTCATGGGAATAGGGGCTCATCGATCACTTTTTGAATGGGGAAACACGATGGTGGTGGTGGGATGAAGTTAATGGACTGTAGCTGCGGTGGTCTAATTATGGCGGGCATTAGTGGGGCGTAGCTTTCTGTATGTTATCACTCTGTATGCAACACGGGGGCTCCTGGAAGAACACACCAAATAGAGCAGCTTCGTGGAGCGCACGCGCTGCTGGATACAGACAAATAATGAATTGATCCGGAATACTACTTTGTTCTTAGGACTGGCCCTTTTTCATTCAAGGGCCAGCCAGTCAAATCTAAAGAAGTCCCATGGCCGACGTACTCCCAACGCCAAGGGCCCTTCTCACGTCCCTCATCAATACGCTATCCAGCATCCCCCCAGGGCCACAACAGTTACCCTCCTCAAACCCCCTGAAATTCCAACCACCTTCCCAAGCCAGACCTCTCCTAGCCACCCTTCACACTCTCTACCCCAACGTCCTGCTCCCGGCCCTGGACCTGCTGGACCGGCGTCTAGTGACCCGCATTATCCCAGTTGCCCGCACTGATGTCGCTGCCGCTACGGCTCCGGCTCAGCAAGATGCGCCCATAGGAGAGGATAAAACAAGCATCAGGCCAGAAGAGGCCAACGAAGAGACACATGAAGAAGAAACAAACTTCTTCTACCTAGTCCGCTCCGCCCAGCAGCCCTCGCGCCGCGGCCGACGAGCCATCGAAGCCGCCCTGAGTGAAGGAGGAGCAGGCCCGACCTACGTGGTGCAGACGCGGGCGTGGAACTGCAGCTGTGCCGCGTTTGCGTTTTCCGCATTTCCCGCCGAGACGGTCGCGCCAGTCTATCACATTTCTGCATCGTCTGGCTCCGCATCATCATTACCTCGTCAACGCAACGCCGCTGCTGCAGGGTTGCCCGGAGACGAGAGGCGGCAAGAGGGTGAAGAGGACGACGATGCCTGGGAGTTTGGGGGTATGAGTCGGGATGGCCTGAATCCCGAGCACGAGGACGACGGGGTAGTGGGCACCGGCGGTGTGCCCTGCTGCAAGCACCTCCTCGCGTGCGTGCTGGCGGAGAGGTGGAGGGACGTACTGGGGGGCTATGTCGCGGAAAGGCGGGCTGGAAAGGAAGAGGCTGCCGGACTGGTAGCCGGCATCTAGGTCCTACCTTTGTCGCTGTGTACGATTAAGCGCAGGAGAAAAAGTTGAGATACCCCTGGGACGAGAATTGGAGTTAAGGACGTCGGGATTGATACAACAGTTTCTTGTTTGTTCGAGTTTGGCAAACGCAATTTCTGGTGGTATCACAGGCAAGCAAAATGTACAGGGAATCACGAACTTGTCGTCATCGTGGCCAAGCTCTATCGTTTTTAGCCTAACGTACCTGAACCAGACTGTCCATGTCGTCTAGTATCAGGGTATTATACATAATGCCGTCTCAGAATGCATTACCAAAACGCCGTAACGCATCACTTTGTCATGGTGCTCATTTCTTCTTCTCCTTCTCGCCGCTCTTCTCTGTCGTCTCCCCGTTCACGCCGTTGACGCCGCCCTCCTTCTTATCCTTGTCACCCTCCTTCGCTGCCGCCGCAGCCTCCTCCTTCTTGGCCTCTTTCTCCTCTTGCTGCTGACGGTTCTGGATCTTGTTCTCGATCAAGTCGTGGAACGCAGTGATGGCGCGGATCAGACTGCTAAGGTAGATGGCCAGCAGCTGGTCGTTGGTCTTGACGCTCATGGCATGCGACAGCTCGCTGGCGTTGCCAGGCTTGCCATCGGCGGTAGGCTTGGGTGTGGAAAGGTTCGGCAGAAGGTTGAAGATATCCTGGAGATTGCCCAGCACGGCGTGGTTGACGGGTAATTGCCCGTCCTGCACCTTCTGGAGGTAGGTTTGGATCTCGCGCAGTCGCAGGTGAAGGCCTTGTAGGGACTGCAGTTGGTTCGTGATTCGGGTAGACAGAGTGCCAATAGCAACGTCGCGAATATCGCGAAGCAGATGCTCTACACCGATCTCCTCTGCTTCCTCGGCCTCGATGGTGGATGGTGTGTGGACAAAGGTCTTGGAAGTGGTTGTGCCGTCCTGGAACTGGTTAGCTAATGGGTCCGTATGCGTATGATATGCGCTCTACTACTTACGTCCTTGATCTCCTCCACCGCAAAGTAGGCATCAGTTGGTACGCCGGACTCCTTGGGCTGAACGTCGATAATAACGAGTAACGGATTCGGTGTGTAGCGCTTGAAAAGCTCATTGATCTCGAGATCCGATGCGCGCAGCTTCGGGCCGGAATGGTACCATCCTATTAACTTCTCCCGGGCGTTGACCTTCTTGAACATGTCGTTCATGTTCTCGACGTAGTTGTGGTCGAGGAACCATACTGACGGGTCATCGTTGTCCTCCTCGAACGGCACTGTCCAGGGATCGCATGTTAGCTTCGGGTCGTCTCCAAAAGTGCCACCTTGCTGTCCGTCCGCGAAATATCGTGGGCTGGAGGATTGTCCGTACCTGCAAAACTGTTGGAGACCCTGACGTTCTTTCCATCATTCTGGCCGAGCAGTACACCGACGACTCGCTTCCTTGTGCCCTTGGCCGCTCTGTTGTAGTGATCGACGACGGAAAGAAGGACGAGGGGGCGACGGTGACGTTTCTCGAGACAAACGAGAGCGTCTCGGCGGTGGTGGCGGGCATCGTGGCGATCCGTCCGTGTGAGTTCTAATACCCCGCTGGTCGAAGGGTTCGGCAAGAAGCGGACGTAATGATGGAATTGCAGAGGATGGGAGATGTGGTGGGTGGTTTGGGCTGGTCGCTGGATGGGAAGGCTGAGGGTATGATTCGATTGATGATGGGCCAGCTCAGTGCACATACGTCCAGAGAGTGCTGCGTAGTGGTGAGGCTGCCTTGCCTACCAAGAGCTCAGGTACGTACCTGACGACTTACTGCCCCCACCATCCAACAACGGAAGCTCAGGGAAGAAGCTTCCGCCTCAATTGACACTGTGGCTGTGGTGGCTGATAGCTCCCACCCCCACCACCTCGGCCGTATTATCCCCCCCGTCCATCTCAACAAGATCCAAGAATTACATCAAAACGATTTGACAAGCTCACATGAAACTCCGTGGCTGCCGGCCGACAGGACGAGAGGCGACTTTGGGAATGACCGCGGCTCGCTGCACATGCACGCATCCCTGTGTGTGTGTGCCCGCGGAAACGGACCGCAATAGGAATGTCTCTAATCTAAAGAAGAGTGTACATGACTTCAGGATTTGAGTGCATAGTCATATTATCTCTCATCTTGGAAACGCCAATCACATATCTGTTCAGTCCATCGAATACCGGAGATCTCGGTTTTAAAGCTTGAATGTCCAACCGCTGAAGTTCCAGAAAACGATTAGGTAACATGGAATCCAGAGTAGTGCCGAATGCGTACATGGTAATCAGGTAAAATCGGGCTACCAGTGGACCTCGAGGCTTGAAGTGTTTCCTCTGATGGTCTGATATGAACTGTCCAAATCAGATGTGATGCCCAAAATAGACCGAAAGGGGGAGGCCGTGGTTGTGCTTGTGCTCTCGGCGATCCTCTCATCCATCCAGCCCAGCGGCTCAAGGGAAGTTGAAGAAGCTCATGTCCTAGGAGATAGAATGATAGCAGCGTGAGTGCCGCGCCGTCAAATCACTCACTGCATGTCACTCCAGATCAGGAGGTACATGCCTGCCTGTTCACTGTGTTTAGCACCACAGATCCAAAGATTAGCCGAGCTCCAGGTGACCGAAGCCGCTAACGGGCGCCCTCGCTGCCTCGTGGTTGTGCGTCGGGCCCACTGAAAACCAGTTCCGCAGCCACTGGCAGGCCCCAATTGCTGGGTGGGTTCTTGTCGCAACCTGTTCCCTGTCCTGGGCTTGGAAAGCTATTCGCGAACAAATAAGAGAGAAACCAAAGACCCGGGCAACCTCCAGACTCGGAGCTTCGATCCTTTCTCTCCCTTCCTCCTCTTCTCCGTGCCATTCCCAAGTCCAACAACAGATCTTATTCCCACCCTCTCAACCCGTCCTCTCCATCCCCCCTTCTCTCGACCCTCCCGATCGCCTCGGTCCGGCTTCTACCTCCAGCTCCTCCATCAGAAACAGAAAAAATGGGCGTCATTGACCAGGAACTCCAGCGGTTGCGCGACGTTGTTACGGGCCTCGAGAACCGCGTCCAGAGCCTTGAGGAGCGCCAGACCGGCGAAGTCAAGTCCACCGATGGCGTGCGCATGATCCTGATGGGACCCCCGGTGCTGGTATGTCTTACAATAACGGTTGCGACCCGGCTGGCAGATTACGTACTCGGTTAACTAACTTGCGGCGTTTCCACAGGCAAGGGCACCCAGGCACCCAAGATCAAGGAGAAGTTCTCGTGCTGCCATTTGGTGCGTATAGTCCACACGACACGACTCGGCGATTACAATACCACACACAGCCTGCTAACAATACTCGAAGGCAACCGGTGACATGCTTCGATCGCAAATCGCTAAGAAGACGGACCTCGGTCGGGAAGCTAAGAAGATTATGGATGCTGGTGGTCTTGTCAGCGATGACATCGTCATTGGCATGATCAAGGCGGAGCTCGAGACCAACAAGGAGTGCAAGGGAGGGTATGTTGAATCCCGTGCATCCAAATGCGCCCACCTTTGCGGACGAAGAATCTAACAATGCGACAGCTTCATTCTCGATGGTTTCCCCGTACCATCCCCCAGGCTGAGGCTCTGGACAAGATGTTGGCCGATAAGAAGTCGCCCCTGCAACACGCCGTCGAGCTCAAAATCGACGATGCTCTGCTTGTGGCCCGTATCACCGGCCGCCTGGTCCACCCCCGGCCTCGGGCCGCAGCTACCACAGCACCTTCAACCCTCCCAAGAGCTACATGAAGGACGACATCACCGGCGAGCCCCTGGTCCAGCGCTCGGACGACAACGCCGAGGCCCTCAAGAAACGCCTCGTAACCTACCACGCACAGACCGCCCCCGTCGTTGGCTACTACCAGAACACCGGCATCTGGAAGTCCATCGACGCCAGCCAAGAACCCGGCCAGGTCTGGAAGAGCCTGCTGAACGTCTTCGACGCCGACAAGAAGAAGGGCAGCAGCATCCTCAACAAGCTGACTGGTCGCTAAACAAAAGCAATATCAAAGCAGTAATAGGTACTTTCCAACAGGGTATCGATGGAATCAATCAACTAGAGTGAACTCGGTACACCGAGGCAGTGTTTTTGCGATCTCCCCCAAAATGAGCATCGTTTGCCCGCCCCCCTGTTTGTTTGGCCTTCGTGTATGAAAAGAAAATGTGGAAATCGGTGTTAGGAGGAAGTAATCCAACGACCTGTATCATACGACTTCACGACCTTGACTGTTTTGTATGTACGATGTCACTGAATTAGGTCATCCGTAAAAGGCGGTTTTGGAATCCTATTCGACGTTACGGCTCGGATTGACTTCTCGCCCTGCGTGCCTGAACTGATTGGCAGTACCATACTGCCGACATGTTTGCCCCTCCCCAAGATTGTGCTTGCCAATGTGTCTTCCAGCTTGCTGTACGTTCTCTCTTGGGTCCCCAGCATGTTTTCTCTCCTCCACACCCATCAAACCACAAGTTTGGCCTTCCCTTCTAGCCACGCTTCCGTTTGCAGTCATGACTATGTCGTGCAGATGCGTGTTGACTTGTATGGACTACCAACAGCTAAAGCCTAACTGGGCTATGCACGCCAGCACCAGATATGGAAAGCAAGCAATTGCGAATCATGTAATATAAAAGGTCTTTACGCTCACTGCTTGCATCCTAATGAGCGATTTGCCTAGACATTGCTTCGATACTTCCATATCAAAATTGGCAATTTAGACCCATACTTAACATGGCGGATGATCATGGTGTTTGGGTTTACGTCGACAACAGCGTTCCTGACGATGAACTGGAGAATATTAAAGCTGTCGTTCGAAAGCTGAAACCCCGTGTCGATGTGAAAACCGGTTCTCATGCGCTTCGCTCTGCGGACCTCCACTCCCAACCTGGCCAACTGAGATGGTTGCCGCTTGAGGCCTTCGAAATCCTGAAGCATGTTGAGGATGGACAGGTCCTACTCAAAACCCTCTACGAAGACCTCGAAGCTTCTTACACACACTCCGGATTGTCTTACCCTCGCAGCTTCGTCTATCTCACGAACGGGGCTTCTCATGTCGCCAACAAGAAAAGCTTAAAGAACCAAATCATCACTGCGATGGTTAAGCTCGCCAAAAGAAACCCCGCCTCTTTGCCGTATCGTAGAATGGGCATCACATTTGTCCAGTTTGGAAATGTGGATGGCGTACAAGATTTGTTCGATTCTCTAGACAACGACCTCCAGGAACCGTTCGAGGCCCGGCTTAAGGAAGAGGCCAAAAATGAATCGGATAAAGATGCAGTTGAAGCAGTCGTGTCATACTTCAGTCAGACTGATGATGTCAAGAGAAAAGAGGACTATTATCAACGCTTCGACATAGTCGACTATGTGAGGGTGAACTCCGTTGCAGACGTGAATGACCAGATGCTGAAAAAGATCATCATGGGTGCAATTGATCCCAATCTGGATTAAGTGGCAACTGGTACGGTGAGGCGCCCCATAGCAGAGATGGTTTTTATGGTTAGGCATAACGGATATCGAGATATGTCGGCCGGGGCATATGTGTTAGCTATCCTTGTTGCTTTTGCTTGATCACGAGATCACGCCGACACTTATTTATGATGTTTGATTCCGTAGTATCAGATAAATTCGTTTAATTACCACAGCTTGGCATTTTATTCGCATGCAAGATTCTCTGTTGTGTCGTTCTATGCATGGTTACAGTAATCGATACCAACAGTATGCACATACTGCTTGCTGTTTTGCCTGTTTGTCCTCCCCCAAGAATGTGTTTTCCAGCTTGCCAACCCTGCTCTTTTGGATCTTTGCGGTGTTTCCATGCTCTCCCAGGATACGGACAACGAGTTGGTTGGGTTTCTTGCAATCCAAGTTCTATATGTTCCGTTTGCAGTTTACCCATGTCGTACAAACGTCCCTTAACCCGGTAAATCTTTCCAGCTGGAAATCCTTCCGAGAAGAAGGAGGCAAACCGACTGGTAGTGGAGTTCGCCTATAAATAGACCCCCTCGAGGCCTGCCATGATAAAACCTTTCATTTTTCTCGTGTACGTCACTTACAGTTTCACACCTTAACACCTTACTTCCGAAGCCAGTGATAACAATGTTTGCTCTACTATCTACACAATGTGATACATTCGGTTGGTTCTTTCCCATCTAGGGCCTCCGTTTGCGGCCACCTGTATGTCGTACAAATGCTCGGTTGCACTACCAACAGCCAATCTTGAACAAGAGAGGGAGACAAGGAGAGCAAACATTAGGACGACATGATATAAAGCTCTGTCTCAACACTGGTATCGTAGAGGAACCCTTTAGGAAATCATGCATCTTATCTGCCCCTGAACAGATTTCGTGTAGACACTATTGGTTCCGAGTTACAATGTCACGGAGATTCGAATATCACGTGTTCCTGGACAACAATAATGACTTGGGTCAACATGAGTTACAGCTCATGAAGGATATCCTCGAAGCATTACGCCCTCAGATACTAGAGAGCGACAAGGATACTACAATCCACTACTTTCAGCCTGACGGCAATCCCACATCTCGTGAATTTCCCAAACACGACCCCGAAATGCCCAACGAGGCTATCGAAGATTTCCTCGAAGCAAGCGGTGATGGGGATGACCATATGGACGCTTTCGTTTTGGCGCTCAAGAGCTATGACGAGAGACCCAACGGCATACCTCGAAACATTATCTGGATCACGAATGGGGCATCTCTGGTGGCTCAGGAGGATAAGTTGATCAACGAGATAGTTGAGGTCATGGCCCTAGAGGCTAAGAGAGGTGACAAACTTATTTCGACACACGGAGGCGACCTGAGATATCGCCCATGTGGCGCCACATTTGTCCAGATCGGCGACAATGGTGATGCAACGCAGCTGTTCGACAAACTTCCTAACAGCCTCCGATCTGAGTTCAAAGATAAAATTGAACAGGGACCACCTCGATTGTATGGCCGGGCAAGGGAGCATTACGAAGAGGGACAGAAAAGCGATCCCAAGTATTATGAGAAGCGATTGGGGATCGTCCACCATGTGAAGCTTGGGAGCCTTGGGGATGCCCAGCGGCAATTGACTAGAATCCTGATGGGTGGGATCGACTCGGAGGATCTACCGGAGCTATGACTGAACTGCGTACAGTTTGATTCCATTTAGGGGTATATCGCATAATAAAGTCCAATTGTAATATTGAAGGGAGAGCACATCTAGTGACTCGTAGTAAAACATCATGTAACCGACCAGGCTTTTATTAACCACGACTATGTCAAGTTAAGCAGTAGGTGTGATAGCGCCACACGTAGTAACTTAGGCAATTATAATCAGGCTGGATGTATTACTCAACTACCCAGTACAGGATGTGGCCAGTATTCCCCTAGGATCCAACCATACCGAAACACTCAAGATGCCCATTTTGGTTGTTGATTCTGTCGTCTACACATTTGCAAGTTAGATCCTGTGACTGCCGGCGGCAGGGGCTAAATATATCAATGATACGTACCCAGTTCGACACAGTCAAAGTCTGTTGATCCGCCTCTCATATCACAGCTCCAGCAAAGCGCGTAACGACCAGTCTGAGATCTGCCATACCGACAAATGGACATGGCTCCACCGCTACACAAGCAAAAGCAAGGAATTTGTTAGCCAAGCACTATCTCTCTTGGTCGAACGGAAACCATATTACAGAATTTGAGGGTCGAAGGGAAATATTGGATATATGACTTACTTTTTCCTCCAGGTGAGCACACCGTTGTCATTCGCAAGACAGCTGTTGAGCGAAAGCCTGGAATGGCGCCAGCTACCACTGGAAGTGCGGCAGGAGGCCTCGAGCCCTCCTTCAATCATGCTTGGATCTTTACATGTCTGCAGAAAGCCTCCTTGCACGAGTGTGAGGGTGCTGATGAGGGTAGTGGCGATAGCGGAGAGACGCATGGTGGCGTTGCTGCAGTGTTAATATTGATATTGGTTGAGTTGTTGAGGTAGACAGTGAGATTGCTGATGGAAGGTGTGAGTTGTCGTGTAGAAAGCAGAATCGTTGAGTTGCAAGAGCCTCTTTATATTATACTGAAAGCGTGTCTCCCTGAACTGCTGTTGCTGTAAGCAAGCCAGCATCCAGTTCACTATGGTCTGAGGTTCCATCTTGGATATCTGATGGCATGTAAGTGCCCTTTTTCCTTTTCCAGCTTAGCCTTCGCATTGCATCGGGCCTTGTAGCCAATTCAAGTTAACATTTAGAAAAGCCCGTGTTGGTTGGATGGGGCTGCGGGTCACTTGAAGAACATAGGCATTCTACGCCGTTTGGTGTGCGGCACAGTCACGAATACCTCGGAGCAATTATGGGGCAAACAAGGAAGCATTAGTAGTATTTCTGCACCTATGTCGACTGTAAGAAACGCGACATCCAGGCTAGACTCTGGTCACGTGCGGAATCATATGCGGAAACAGCAAAAAGTCTATGTACGAGCATGAGTGGGTGGGATGCTTCGATCTTGCCATCTACCATATCATTCTCGTGAGCGGCACGGATGGGTAGCGGAGACCAAGCCATGATGGAACGGCCCACCCCAGTAACTAAACATCGTTGGAACCATGCTGTCGCCCATTCTAGACTGCCTCATATAAGCGGCATCGAGCGCCGTGTTGCCAGAGTCTTCAAGTCTCTTGTGAGATCCTCCAGGATCATGGCGGCGTACCCGTTGTAGTCGTGCGATACGTGCCGGCATTCCGGCCAACTTGTATGATTCCAGGTCAACTGTGAGAGAATCGACTCAGTTCTTCGCACTCTGTATCAGTGAAGACTGAACGCGACGAAGTGTAGATGGAGCAACTATGCCCAAATTGCACAGGCTGTACTGCCAACTGACGAGCGAAACTGTCGGGAGAGGTGATCTCGACGAGCACCTACTTAGGCATACTACTCGCTCGTTTGAATGGGAAGTAAGCGCCGTATGACTAGAGTGTTTGAACACGGCTCGGGATTATGAGGTATTGGGGTCCGGAGGCACCATGGTTTATTGGAACTTCGTGAGAACGACATGATGTGATTGCCTGGAATGAGTCCAGCTGACAACCTTTGACAAGGAAAGATCGGGCTCCTGACGGTCAATCTTCCGATGCTCCAATTGTATCATCACTTGGAAGCGAATTTCATGCCCTCCGCTACAAACATGACGAAAAGGGTTACAGGCATGACTTGGACCAGGTCTTACAAACCGAGTTCGGGTCTAACTTGTAATGGTTCGAGCTGCGAACACGACGCTACTGCACCAAAGGCTTGAACTCATGCCGCATATTTGGCTTTCAGGTGGCTAGGTGATAGCCAACAGTTCGCTGGTGAGCCAGTCACAAATCCTGTTGGTGCCCAAACGTTAGATCGGCGAGGTCAGGGGTTCGTTGGGCGGCCATCACTGTATCATGTTTGCCCTCGATGAATGCTACCTTAGCCACGGTGTAGTCGGTGCTGGGCATCGGCCGTAGTTAGATTCCGACTGGGTTTCCCATGATTCTGTTCTAGTGCGCTCATGGAAGGTAATAAATCTGGGACCGACCAAGATCAGGGCTGCACGGCAATGCAGAGACCGGCAGAAAGAAGCAGCGGCTTGCCTTACTCTCCTTTCGCCTTGCTGTGTTGATATTCCGAGGGGATGGTACGCTAACTCGTATGGCTCGCGAACCCCTGCATGTGAGAGGACTCTTATCACCGTAGTCTCCCGGCACTGCCAGCCCTGAGAAAAACGTGTTTTGAGTGACCATCGAAGCGATCTTCACATAACGTTAAGTGGTGACTTTGGGTATGGATGACCTTCTTGGACTGATTACTGAACGTGACAGGATTCCGCGTGGGTAAGTTAGGTAGACATGGTTTGCTGCCATGATATGATGCTGCAAGCAAACTATGATGGCCATGTTTGTTGTCCCTTTTCCCAGATCGAAGCAAGGGATGCACCGCATGGGCCCTCCGTAAGACTGCCGGTACTAAAGAAAACTTCTACGGATGCCAGTCCGATAAACCGCTGTGCTACGAATTAGAGAGCTCAGCTTCGATGTAGGGGGAAGGAACTCGATCCAATCAGTCCCCCATCTTTGAATTATCGATAGGCGAGATCTTGTTCCATTACAGCATGAAATCCTTATACATATGGTATTTCTTCTTCTTCACCTGCTCACCTCTTGCTCAATGACCTCCTCCTGGTGTTTGTGGCAACTGCCATTGCCGACAAGACACCGTATGATACCGACGTAGACTCGTCAAGCCCCTTCTTCTCTACCCACCGCTTTGCAAGAGCGCTTGCACCCGAGGCCAGTGAAGATGCAGCCTCAGGATATCGTCGGCATCACGACAGCTGCTGTGGCTACTGTAATTGTGGTACTTCGAATATTCACTCGTCTTCAGGTAAGGCGAAAAGATCTGGATGTCAGCGACTGTAAGGCAAGACGAGCTCCTCATTTCCAGGTTTCAGGTACTGATTACACCCCATCAGACTTTTATCTCGCTGCTTGGATCTGCATGTGGACTTTTGTTGCCTTCACAGTTGTTTGTAAGTTGGGACTGCCCAGTTGGCACAACTTCTTATCCATACATTCACACAACCTCCCCTTTGCGATTCAGTGCCGCCATAACGTATCTGACGAGAAACTGCTGAGTAGTCGACTATTACTTCATTGCTTGGTCAAAGACGGACCCAGGTGACGAGGCGGCGTTCACATCCTTGAGTAAACAGGTACAAGACGTATGTGGCCTTCTTCTACTCTACCTAACCCCTTCCACCAGAGCTAACAGAATAACCAGTTCAATTACGCAGCAAGCACAGCCCGGAGCTTTACTATATGCATGATAAAACTCGCCATCCTCTCGTTCTATCCCCGACTTTCCCGAGCCAGATGGGTACGATGGTCGGTATATTTCCTCAGTACGTTCGTGGTGTGCTACATTATGCTTAATATAATATTCGAAGCGCTGGAATTCTCACCACATCTGGCTGATGCAATCGAGGATGCTACCTATGTGGAAGGGATATTCTGGTATTCCTCGAACATTGTCACCGACTTCTGCTGTCTCCTTATACCGGCTGCGATTGTGCTGCCTTTGGAGCTTGGGCTGGGAAAGAAACTGTCGGTCATCGCTCTGTTTGGCTTCGGTGGGATGTAAGCAGCTTTTCTCTTGCCCGCTATCTTGGCCAGTGATGACATCTTCGGTGGAAATATCTAACATCGCAACCCCAGAGCCAATGCTGCCGCGTGGTGGGCTTTTGCATTCTTCCTGGAAGTCCAGGCCCGACCTGACGACGAAGAACACTACTTCGAAGATAGGATTCAGGTTCTGGAAAAGAACTTGATACTCGTCTTCGTCGAGTGTAATGGCGGAATCATCTGCGCTGGGATCCCCACAATCTGGGTCTTCTTCACCCACTTCCTCCCCAGCATGGTCCGGTACTACCTCCACCCATCCCCTCTACACGTCAAACTCGGCGACCGAGGTCTCGACAACGACGACGGCGGTGGATCGCTGCAAACTCAAGCGTCGCCGCCGATCCGCGCAGTCGCTGTCGCTGTCGCTGTCGTTGGACGATATGCCCCCGGCCATGCGCTGGGAGAGCCAAGAGCCCAGGGCGCTGCAGCAAGCCCGGGCTCAGGCTTCCGAGTCGGGTACCGCCATACTCATGGCCTCGCCGACCGTCGTGGAGGAGGAGGAGGACGAGAGCGTCAGCGCGGAGCGAGATGATACCCGCACCAACGAACCCGACGAGATTGCGGAGCCTCCAAAAGCTGTCACGGCGGGCATCATTGTACGGACCGATTTCGCCGTCGAACGAAGTGGGAGTTCTGCCTCTGATCACGGAACGAGGTTCTCGTATGGGTCAACACTTGAGCAGGGCAAAAGTCCTAACCCGTGAGAATGTGCTTTGCAATGGGTACGGGCCAAATTCGCAGCTGGTACTCGAGACCCCCTGTGGATGACGGTTGGGGTACAATGGTGTTCAGCAGGAGGAGCTGGGGGGTACCTGCCACAACGTAGCATTGGGGGCCAGGGCATGTCAGGGGGCGTCGATAGATACAGGTTGATTAGACCAGAACCAACGGCGAGTTGAGCCAACGACAGCAGAATTTTTCTAATTGATGGGTTGACTCGGGTGAATGAGCATCATATCAATGTTGATATATGCCTGGTATGGATGCTTCGGACATCAAGTAAATCCAAGTAGGCCATGAATCATCATGTTTCGTACATCTGCCTTAGCTGTAGGGCTACCTTGACACGTATAAGCGATTGGCTGAGAACTCGAGCCCAACCGAATATGGCGTTCCTGGGCTGGTGTGATGGTTCTCAGGGCTGTACTGTAGGTGCTACCACACCATCCGACGTCACGGCTTGGCGTTTTTGGTTGCATCTGAACATCATCACTGTTGGGTGTTGGTTGTTGGCTGCTGTATTCAATTCCAAGGCTGTAAATACCGGGACAGCGTTGGGCTGTCGGGACAGGCAAGAAAAGAATGCACGAGCTTCGTGCTTGCCATTTTAATTTTAGAACATTCAATGCATTAATTGGTCCATGGGTGCAAGGGGGTACACAAGAAAATACCTGAGCTCTGCACTGTACTACGTTATCTGCCATCTTGATCTCAAGCCATCCTTCAGCTCTTTGGTCAATTCAGACCATCACTGATCCAACACACCTGCGTTCAGCCTGATCCGCAACCCTCCCTCCACACCTGCCATACGCATCACAGAAACCAAAATCCTTCATTCACTCGCCATCAATCCAAGAATCATGGCACGCAGTACTCTCAGCCTCCTGGCATTTGCCCTCCTGGCATGCCTCTTTGCCTCGGCCGACCCCACGCCGTTCAACATCAGCTGCCAGCAGTGGTCTTTCAATGGCAATGAGCTCACTGCCCTTTGCGACATGGCAATTGGCTCTATCGCCACCTCTCTGGATCTGAACGAGTAAGAAATCCCTTCCTTTGAAAAGATTTCAAATAAAATTTTGCCTGGCCTCATGCTGAGCTTAGGATCACCGCACAGCTGCTACGCCAACTACCAAGGCACCCTCACGCCTGCTTCCATGGGCCAGTTCACGGATTCTTGTACGAACCGCCAGCTCGCCAACTACCTGGACGGCAGCCAGCCCAAGCCCCAGCCGATTCTAAGCGCGGACTGCAGTGAGGGTGCCGGGAAGCCGACGCAGCACAACGAGGTCAATCTTGGTAAGTCGATTTCTACTCGAGATCATCTTTGATGCTATGAGATGAGCCTTGTTTCCCCACAAGCCCTTTCAGAATGTGAACTGATCCCGTGCTGTTTGATTATAGCCGACCTCATTCAGAACAACAATGGCCTCCTCCAATGCCTCGGCAACCAAGGATGCTACACCTGCTGGGCGGACTGCATCCAGTGCAAGGACACGGGTGGTCTCCAGCCACCCGGCTATCAGAGCGGATGTGATTGCGGTTCTAAAATCTAATCTAGATGATCAAGAGGAAGGGACTGGATAATGGTAATGGGTGCCTTGGTCTCTAGACTGGAAGCGCCTGGACGCCTCGAGTTACTCAGACTTCACAGCTTGGTCAGTGAGTTTACTACTACGAGGGCTTCCTTACCCTAGGAGTAACCAATGGTGAATACACTGATGTTCAACCCAGCTCATTCTGGGGCACCCTTGAAGATATGCTTGGCCCAAGTGACGAATCTCTGACCTGCTGCTGATTATGGGGAGAAACGATGTGATGGGTTAACCTCTACAAATTGAAATATACCACCCGAGTGTTGTACCAACATTTCACTTACTGTCCCCTTGACTGCTGTCAGCTTCGAACGTGCTTGATACCGTGACCAATACCACGGTCCTGAATACGTTGCAACACCGCAAGTCAAAATAAAACCGTCTGCCATCTTTTCGAGTGGTTTGAGCTGTTGTTTGAGTGCCATGAAGCTCATGCTGGAATTCGGAGTACATTTACTATCTTGTAATTTATATAAATCCTGATGAAATTGGTGTTATTTTCAGCATCTGTACTGCAACAACCTAGTTCCTTGGCTGGCAATATGCCGATTTGTTCAGTTCCAGATTATCAGTACACCCCTTCCAGAACCCAAACTACGAACAAGTCAAAAAGGAGGCCTATAGCTGGATCGTAAGGTATGCAGGCAGTTCTACCCTTGTTTGGTTGAGAGACTTACAATATCCTATTGCAACCACAGAACACTTGGGTACGATGAAGGTATGGCTTCCCTATAAACTCTCGCCTCACTTCGCATACCTAGTATCGTGATGGGCTCCTCATTGCGATGCCGAAGCTCTAGGTACCATAGTAGACTGGCAGCATTGGGTAAGATTCTCCCTTCCTCATGCGGTTCAACCCAAAGAGCATATTTCCTAAGAAAGACCATTAAACAGAGTTCTCAAGCCTCCTCCATGCTATGCGTATATCCAATATCCCAACTGACCGTAACTGAGGGCTTGACGAAGGCTATCTCAAGGAAGATGTGTTCCAAGCAGTTAAGAACATCATCCAAACGTTATCCATTCTCGACGATAGTAACCCTTCCATTTCACGGGACACAGACCCTTTGGCATACGTATCCCAGATGAGCTGGCAGAGCTTCAGAAAGGTAATTCATGCTTAACCACCCACGAAAACAGATATGCTAATATGCCAACAGAACATTCTAGCGGGCTTTGCCTGGGACAATGACATAGTGTCATACAAGAAGGATGTGGTTCGTACTGACAGACTCGCAACTGACTACTGTCTTTCTATCTAGCCTGGTTGCTTATACAAGTTCTGACATTGTCCTGGGTCTCCTTAGAAGCAGGGCGAGGAGCTCTCCGTCATTGGCTTCCTCCAATGTCTGTCTCTGCAAGACGTGATGGACGAGGCAGGGCGCATACTGAATGCTGACTATCCGCGATGGGACAACGCCGCGGTGACGATGACCATTTGGGGTTCCGTCCACGACCAGCAGGTGCTGATGAACACCGATGGGGTCAGGCAGGTGAGCTTTTCACAATGCCCACCCAATACTATAATGTGAATACCCCGACTCTCACATATTTATGTACAGCTTCTGGACAGGACGCTATTTCGACAAGGAAGAAGGTCGCCGGGTGCGTGAAACACGTGTCCTGGGCGTTCCGGTCGGACTTGGAACATTGAAGCCGTCATAGCGCTAGGGAACCCTCGCCGAAAGGGAACGGCCGAAACATTGCTGCTGGGGTCACGTGATGCCTTCCGGGTCCCAATTGCGAGGCAGAAGTGTATTGGTACGGCCGTAACCCACTATGAGGTAAAGTCTGGTAAATCAATATACGTACGGATGGATCATGTCTGAGGCGACCTTGGTCATTCTAGCTACGTGGACTGCATTCTGCTTCGAGCTTGATGGGGCAGATTGGGTATCATCCAGCATGGACATCTTTGAATCAAATCAAATCAATCAAACAGTCAGATGCAACTCAGTTGCAAACAAAGGGTCCTTCTGTTCCGGACCCCGGCAATCGCGGAAAATAACCTTAAGCCAAGAGAGGTTTAGGCACCTTCCTTTAGCGGAAGCTGAGAATGCGGAGTTTTCTGCAGACCCCCCAAATGGCGGAAAGGAAAAGGAGCTCGAGTGCCTGGAGGGCTGCAGTTTGCGCAAGATTGCATGTGCCTGTTGGGATTAAGTACCTCCAGCTGCCCGCCTGGGAAGGTACCGTAACTGCCTAAAGCGGGGGGCGGCCGTTCTGGAAGCTGGCTGGTGGAGGTGGGTGGAGGATCAGCAGCGTTGGTCAAACAGGCCCAAGCCCCCCCAGACGGCCTTTCATGCGACTCAAGTCGCAACATCCAGCCATCATTCAGCATTGGACCAACTCTCCGTTCTTCATCAACTAACTTACTTAACATTAACCATTCAATTCAAATCGCAGCATCCGTCGACTTCGGGATAATATCTGACAAGGCCAGCCGTTGCGACAGACAATAATCCCTTCTTGATTTAATCAGTGATCTTCTTCCACGACTCCACCTCCCTACATATACGCACGACACGATCGGTTCCATCCGCCGAACTCCATCTCCATCTTCAATCAATCAACGACTACCCCAGCCATCATGCGTTTCTTCGCCTCCGTCGTCGCAGCTCTCGCTGTCGCCCAGGGTGCCGTCGCCGTTGACGTGCAGAAGGGCATCATCGTCACCTTCCCCCAGGAAACCGCCGACGACGTCATGACCCGCGCCAAGGACGAGATTACCAACGCCGGTGGCGTGATTACTCACAGCTACACGCTCTTCAAGTGAGTACTCGCCATACTTCCTTCCCTCTATCTGTCTTCTTTCCAGAAAACAGTCACTTGCTCCACGCGGGTCGTGCTTCGGAACCCCGGTGGATTAAGCTTTCGCAAAAGATACATGTGCTAACCGACACGCAACCACAGGGGCTTCGCCGCCAAGGCACCGCAGAAGATCGTCGAGAGCGTCACCGCCTGGAGCACCCAGTACAACGCCGTCATCGAGGAGGACCAGGAAGTCAAGATCTCCAACAACCTCTCGTAGGCACGCCGAGCACATTTCACGATTGTCACGATAGAAAAACAACAACCGAACACTTTTGTTTGGGCACGTTGTTGAAGGGCGCCGGTCGACTTTTGAATATATACCCCCTTATGCGAATTACATAAACAGCAACAAAAAGGCAAAAGCAGTATCCTATCCCATGGTGGTGGTGAAACACAGACACCGGTTCATCGATTGAACAACGCCAGGCCCACGACGAACTGCATGCGACAACAAAACAAGGTGGACCGGATCCCGCCACTTCCCACGGGCGTTTTCGGCTCGGGCTCGGGCTTTTGGAATTGAATACATGTCATAGAGTCGAAGCAACTCCTAGCTTGCCATCGCCTTTTGGGTACATCATATATATGTTTTATTGCTCATGGGTATGGACTGGGCCTAATCAGCTTCCTGGAAATGCCGGGGGCACTGCCTCGGGCATGACCTAGAGGTAGATCAAATGCTTTTGCGAAGATGCTACCCATCCTACAAGAAGAGATCCCTTCGTATTTACCTAATAGAATTCGGTACTCGTGACCTTGTTGGCTTGTTTGTGTTATCTGTGGCGCTCAGGGAAGTCATTGTACGTGAATGTTGACATGGAACTGCACAACTACATTGGTCTCCTGTATCAGAGCAAGTAGCTCACGGAGACCGGCAGGTCGGTGAATTTCCTCTGCGAAAACCAATCACCAGGCATCAAAACGGCAATATCAAAGCCAGCGATCATTCGAGCTGCCTGCTTCCCGGTACTACGGTGTTTGTAGTAGATCGGCTTACCTAATAGGAACTGCATCCATCAACTACCCCTGACCCTCGTGGCTTGCCAATGCCAAGACGGGGAGACGCTACTGGAGATACCCGTTCGAACCGAGGAGGGCAATTCCGCTTTCTTGGTCCAAGTCTTGGATATCTGAGATTTGGGACATTGTAAGCTGTTTACTGGTTTTGATGGGCTCTAGGGTTAGTAGTCAAGCTTCAAGGTAGCATCGTCATTGGACTACGTGTGTTCCAAATGAAGTTAGAAGGAACAGAATACATATCAAATGGATCCAATCACGGTTTGATGTTGGTGAATGTGCTGTATATTGGCTCCCGGCGCACGCCAAGTCGCTGGGTACCTAACCACCAAAGGTTTCTGAGTGGCCGTCTCCTAGTAAAGCGGTCTCGACTGCAGTGTTGAGAGTGAGCGAATGTTGTTCTAGGATATACACTCAGCAGCAGGTCCAGTCTCGTCTAAGCAACGGCCGTGGCTTTGATACCAGCTATTCAGCTCCAAGTATCGACCGCATCTTGCTGGAACACACGTTAACATAACGAACGTCATGGCCGGATTTCGCCTCTCTCGTACCTGATCTCCTGTTTCTCCTTCACTGTTTGGTCGAGGAGGCCCTGCTCACGCTGCTGTTACATGACTGGGGCGTGATGCCGGTCTGAATTGGATGTGGTGGTTGCGTTGCCAGGCTGGCGGATGGCCGTGGTGGTTTTGGAGCCAGTCTGCGGTTTTGGCCTCAAGGGCAGCGTCAGGATCACGCCCGGGCCGATAGTGCGTTGAGGTGAGGGCATGGTTCTCGTAGTGGTTGTTGTAGATGATTTTGATGTTTGGTCCGGTGGTGGAGGATGTGAGACAGTTGATGATGTTGACTTGGTTGTCTAAAGCAAAGCTGATGTTGAATAGATGGGATAGCCTTCCATGGTCCCCGCTGTAGATGTCTTCTTTTATCCATGTCCTTTTCTCCTCGGCGATGTTTTTCGGGGATCTAGTCGCGGCAATCCTTCTCTTGTTTCCTCTTCGGACTTGGGGTCTCTACTCAGGGGGACGAAGATCCATGCTCGTTCCAAGCCGGCCGAGGCGTCAGGGAGCATTGTTTTATGGAACAAGTGATCCCTAGGCAGTCCGGTTGACCCCTATATTAGCAGAAGTAGTTTTAACCGGAACATGGATCTTAAGGATGTTTGCGTTGTGTTGCTCCAAGGGACTAAGTTCTTCTGTAGTATGTAAAACGCGTTTACTACCGCCATTTAGATGAATATTAAGGGAGGCACTGGACGCTGTAAAGGCTGTACTCTGGAAGCCCTTGCTGTTGTTAACCCAGTGGCGTCTTGCATTGGATATAGTTAGGCAGTTTCAAGCAGCCACTGTGATGAAGACATATATACTACCAGTTGGGGGCATAGCCAGGGTGTCTCGCGAAGCTCCCTTGGAGCATAGAAAGCGCTTGGGCACCCTCCGAAGCCCTTCCGTGTTATTATCCGGCTCCGATGGCCGCTTGTTCTCCCGGGCCGAAGGGAATCTGGCATTTTCCCGGGTCACAAAAACCGTCCGAAATCGAGCTGGGTTGAGCTACGTACAAAATCCGGTGGGAAAAGTCTTTCGGCAAGCCTCTCCCACCACACCTCACTTTTTCCCCCGACCGAAAAAAATAAATTACGAGACAAAACAAAAGACCACCACGCTGCATCGGATCCTAAGCTTGACCTTCAGGGTTGACTTAAGGATCAATACAACTTGCATTACTGGTTGATTCCATTTACGCACATACTTGAGCTGCTGCTGGCGCATCTCCAGACCTGGCAGCCAACACAGTTCCATTGGAGCTGAGCCTTAATTGCACCTTCACTTCTGTTTACCCCCTGCTCTGATTGAGGCCCAGGTCGACTCTGATCTTGAGCCTGTCGATACCCTTCGCCATTGGTAAGTTCCTTCCTTGGGTTTCCCATACTAATAAATATAACATAACCCCCTTTCCCCTATGCAATTCGTCGGCCATTGCTAACTTCGCTTTTGAATAAGATATCTCTTCTACTTCTTGGAATTTTGGCTTGTCTACACCGACTTAGATTCTACTGTTGGTAAGTTCTTTTTTATATTTGGTTTTTTCTTTTCTTTTCTATCTTCGTCAGGCTCCAGGAGTTCCTAATTGTTCAATGGAAGCCATACTGACATCTTCTTCCAAAGATTGAACCTTGCCCATTCCCTGTATTTGCCGAAGGTCTACACACAACCTGTGTGTACAGGTAAGTTCACCTACCCTGTAGCTACCCTGTAGCGCGCATTATCCCACACACTTCTAAGGTTCAGCCGCAGACTGCTAACATATCATCATATCAGTCTCTTGCACATCGCTGCTGCTCCCTAGTCTTGGGAGTGTACATCTTGCCGCTTTTCTTGGTTAAGCTGGAGGTGGCCATCGCTACCTACTACTCGCCATGTCCTCCTTCAACTTCATGGGTCTCCCTCGGGAGCTTCGCGACGCTGTATACAAGGAGGCCCTTCTGATCGAAGACCCTGTTCGGCTTACCATCCATGATCATTCATGTCATGTTCCGAGTGAGTATGATACTACCGATGATGAAGAAGATGATGAAGGGTACTACCACAGCGACATTGTATGGAGCCCTGACAGCAGCGATGCTGGTGATGTCGCCGATGCTAGCCAGAGCCTTGATGACGACGGTGCTAGTCAGAGTCACGATGAAGGCGATGCCAGTCAAAGCGAAGATGGTGACAATTCGATCCCGGGCCACGATGATCAAGCTCTGGTCCTACGCCCAGCCGGCGATGCTGATCGTCTTGAATTTGGTACATCGACATTCACTCTCCTTGACGAGCGTGATTCAGGAGAGATCTTAATCCGCACAGAAATTGTGCCTTCGACTGCCAATCCCACAGCAGGACAGCGCAGACTGAACAGCTCTCTCCTTCTGGCGAACCGACAAGTCGGACAGGAGGCAATCGAGTATCTCTACAAGAATACTCACTTCGTGGTCAGCCCTGAATATTGTTCATGCTATAAGACCATGAGCATCTTCCCCTTTTGCGGTGGCGAGGCTCTCAGAAAGGCAGATAGAGTCTGCGTTCTCAACACCTTCTTCAACACCATTGGCGCCACCAACGCCGGCTACATCCGTCGCTTCTGGCTCTCCCGCCCCGGAATCCTGGAGTGGGAGCTGCTGGGCATGTGCATCGCGCTGCACGATCGTTGCCCCAACCTCTTGACCCTCAAGCTCGCCGACGCCCACTTCCATGACCACGAGCTGGCACATCGCAAGGATACTCTGTTCAACTCGCTGCGGCCCCTCGATGACCACTTTGAGGTCTGGGAGGAGGAGGACCCGGAGCAGCTGGAGGAGTTCTATTCTGAACTGGCCAAGATGTTTGGAATTGGCCGCTCCTCCATTGAGGTTGGAGAGTAAACTGCTCTCCCCAGGAGTCTTCCGTTCCTGCTGGGCTGAACCGGTATGAATTAAGAAAGAAGAAAGCGGAACGGCAACATCACGAGCCGATGAGCGAAGCAAAGGAAAAAAAGGAAAGAAGAAAAAAGGGAGAAAAAGAAAAGAAAAATAGGACAAAAAAACCTGAAAAGGCATGATCGATAGCCAAAACAAGCAGGCCATGAAATGGAATGGGTAGCCTAATCCAGAGGGAACAGTGTATTCAGCAGGATGCCATACATGTTTCCGAGGCGGCGCCTACCTGAGATGCTGCCTCTGGGGCTCTTATATCTTGTGGGATATGAGCGACGGCCCTCGCCTGGGCTTCTCGTTTCTGCCCGGCGAATGACCTGTTATGAAGGCATCCGTATTGCAGCTACCCTGTAGCCTACCCTGGACAGAAATGACATATGAGAGAATGCCATGTCCCCAGTCAACTTAGGTAGAAAGCTGATGAATACATGTCATTGTATCGCACCTGGCACGAAAGTGCCTGGCTGTTCCCGTGATTTCTGAGAGCGTGCGTGCCCAGTACATTTATCCAGGAGTGGGAGACGCTGGGTGGGGGGATGGGGTGACCCTAATCAGACGCTGATGTGACTGTACATGCACCAGAGAGGAACAGTGATATCCAAACACCTGCTCTCTGTGGTTTGGGTACGCGGTGGTGCGGGCGAAGCTATGGCGTACATCAAAATGAAAACTGGGGTTGGGTGAGAAGAAAGAAGAAAGGGAGCTCTCGATGATATCTTGAGACAGGGACTGTACTCCAGACTCTCGAAGGCAGTATGTAGCTATGTTTACGACAGACATGACAAAGGTAGTGGACAATGGCCAGTGGGATTTGGGTATATCGAACACTATGGAGGATAGCTAAAAGCAGCATAAAACGTGTACGTAAAGGCACAAAGAAAACCTGCGAGAAACGTAGTGGCGTAAAACTGGATCGCATCTCCTGGCGATTGCTTGCCAATGGAACGCACCGGTCATGGGAAACGTTAACGGAGGACCACGCGGTGAGATTGGCCCGGAGTTTGGGCAGAGGATCGGCGCTCCGTGCCGGAAGAAGTGCTTCTCACAGTAACGTGTCATACACAGGGTCACAACTGGCGGGAAAGGACAAGGAATCGTTGGTCCGCATCAACGGTCGATGTTAACGGAGGACATTTCCGTACCTGTTTCTTCAGTTTCACCTCGTTAAATTTGGGCAGTTGGTTGAGTCCAAGTCGTTTCCGTCAACTCGAGATCCCTTGTGAAGCAGAATAGAGGACACCAATGTGCAACCTGGACAAAGAGCCTCGTATATATAGTGGCACGAGTACGGGGGTCTTTCATTGCGCCATTGAAGGCCTCAAACGTGGGAAAGGCGAGCCTGGGCCGTACCTCGGACCCGGACAACCACCCAAATGGGCAGGCCGGGCTGGGCAACAAAGGATCGGACGAAGCTCTCCCCTTCGGATCGAGAGTAACCAGTAAGCAGGGACGCCCCCAAGTGCCACGAGAACTTTAACTTGTGGAAGGGTCCGAGTAGATGGGTTATCTTTCAAGTTTGATTCAAGGTTAAAAGTCAGTAGTCAGGGGTGATGGCGCCCTTGGAGTTAGAGGAGCCACCATTTGCCGAGCCATCGCCTTGTGCGAGCAGTGACCCCTTACTCGACATGGTGACAATTCAGGGCCAGGACAGGAAGACGATAGGTCTGATAGGCTGCAGTTATATATAGTGTAGCATTTGGCAAGGTAGCACTTGAAACATGACCCTTGAAGTTTGCTTGCTGCTGGTATCCACGAACAGCGCGGGGTAACCTGAGTTGTGTCGTCGTCGACGTGTGGCGGGTGACGGGCGCAAGCGCCCAGCAGTTTGGTCGGGACTTTCGGGCGAGGTGATACAAGCCATCAAATGACAGGTGTCAAGTGGCTGATGATTGAGACAAGACCTTATGCTAATCTTACCATTTCGATCGCATAACACCAGCGTACTGCTGCATGTCTGAAACACCCAATCAATGATGATGGACTTGAACATTCAGGCATAGAGACATAAACGCTGCGAGAGTGGGTGAGAGAGCTACAGCTGTTAGAGACCAAGAGACTCAGCGCACCCAAACCTCGCGATTAGCGTTGGCACGAGCCTTGGAGCCCCCAGTCGAGAGCCCTGTCGAGCCCCCTCCAGCGCCTGTGGTCCCCTGTTTTCCCCTGGCTAAAAGCGTCGTGCAGCGTCTGAAAAGAGCTAGCGCAGGGTTTCGGGTTGATAGATAAGGTAGTGAGCGACCCCGGCCCGCCGCAAAGGCCCTGCAGCCAAGTCTCTCCAGGCTTTGGGCTGATGCAATAATCCTAATTTCGGGGGCGACGACGACATCCGACTGCAACACACACCTATTGACATTGACGTCTTCACTTTACCTCCTCCAGACGCCTGACTCGATTCAAAGGGTACATATTCCCCAGCGCCAGCACCAGTACCAGCACCACCGCCACCGCCTCGTGCATACCTAAACTCTGTTACCGAACGAACTCTAAAGCAAGATTGGCCCGAGGACTAGAGCTAGCTGTGCAGCTGTCAAACTCCAACTTTGGTCGTCTCCTCCTCGTGTGTTGGCTTGCAGGCGAAACCACACAATGCGCTTTGTGGCCCGAAACACCTAGCCCACCCAATTCGCATTGATCCTCCCTCCTTTAAAGGCTCGCTGGAGAATGAAACCTCGTCATCCTTGGTGATCCTTTGTTGCCTTTGTGATCAACTCGTTACTTCTTCTCTTGATAACCCCTCCCCGGTCGCTGGTCGAAGGAGAACAATTGCTTGTTGGACACGTCGGTTTTATTTCTACACTTTCAGCATACATACGGATTTTTTTTATCTTAGCCGCTCTTTTTTTTTTTCTGACTCTTTTTCGCCGTGCCTACACAGCGTGCCGTGCAGCTACAGCAACCTCCGCCGGCCCTGTTCTCCACACGACACGAACTACCCTGGTCGATATCCGCTAGACGACACGGGCTTAAGCTCGCCAGAGAGCGGCGGTTGCCTTCCAACCCTCCTTTTAAACTCCCTATACTATAGACAGACAACAAGAGCGTGGTAACAAACTGCAAGCCGGAACCACCATCCAAGATGCCGCGAAGCAAATTCACCAAAGCGCGCCAGCATGTCCTGCTGGACTGGGTAAATCTCCTCCTTCCTGCCTAAATCATTGCTGCCACCGTAAGCTAACACTGTCGCGACGCAGACTGCCAAGATGCTGGCCGACGGCAAACAGAAGCCCGGCCCCAAGAAAATCGAGGACTTCTACGACGGCTCCGTCTTCTCCGACCTCCTCTCCATCATCGATAAGAACTACGACCCTACCGAGCTAGCCGAGAACCTCTCCATAGCCGCTTCCTCCGGCGGCCGTCCTGTCGAAGGCAACAGGCGGCGCAACCTACACATCGTACACATCTCCTTGCGTGACTTCATAAGGAGACATTGCGAAGATGTCGAGGTTTTGGTCAAGGATATTAACTTCCAGTTGCTTGACAAGCAGCCAGAACCGGAAGGCATGTTCCAGCTCCTTTCGGTCTTCCTGGTTGCTAGTGTGAACACCACGGATAGCCAGCTGTCACGGAGTGTCCTCACGGACATGCAGTCAACCCTCGACCAAGCCGGCATGACACAGTTGATGGCCATCATGGAAGAGTCCCAAGCCAGAATCAGCCAGGGCGCAATGGCACCCGAGACCATCCACGATGCATCGAGTGCCGCTGGGTCCCACGCGGCAGCCCCTGCGGGGGCTGCCGCCGCCGAAGTCGACTACGAATTGGAGGCGGAGATGGCCCGCCTCCGCCGCGACAACGAGCGATACACGAGACTGGCCGCTGACCTCAAGACGAAGCACGACCACCTTCAAGACAGCTACAACGAACTCAAGGAAATACACTCCGAGACGGTGCAAGAGAGAGATGAACTGCAGAGGGAACTGGAGTCGGGTGCGTCGAACTCGGGAGCTGCTCGCGCGGACTAGGAGGGAACGAGACGAGAAGATCCGGCTCATCGACAGCCTCGAGGTACAGATGGAGGAACTCCGCATGCAAAAGGAGGCATTTGAGCAGCTGGCCAAACGATTGGAGAACGAGAACAAACGACTAGCCCCGTTGTTTGGCGAGAACGAGGACCTGAAGAAGATCAACGAGGATCTCAACAGGAAAGCTAACACGGCAGAGCATCTGAAGCAGAAGCTCGAGACGCTGCGTCCTCTGGAAAACGAGGTGCAGAAGCTACGTGGCGAGCGCGCCGATTTTTACAAAGAGCAGGAGAAGATAATCGCCGTCCAGAGACACCTCACCCAGCTCAAGTCCGAGAACGACAAGTACGCCATGAAGATGAGCCAGTACGAGGTCCAGGAAAGCGAGTTCCGGGACCAGAGGGCCGCTTATACCATGAAGATTCAACAGCTGGAGAGGCACAACGAGAACCTGGAGATGAAGATCAAGCACGACGAGGAGTATATGGCGGACCAGCAAGAGAAGATGATGATGCTCGATCCGTCGGCGGCACCCGAGACGCCCTATGCCGCCCGACCCCAGGCCCAATCCCTAGAGGACGAACTGAACGGCAACGTCGCTGGTGATGTGTCCTTGAAGGACCTCGAGGTATCTCGCCTTCAAGCCGAGAATGCGATGCTCAAAGCCAGCATCGGCACCGAGACCGAGAAGGGTCAGCTTGTGCAGCAAATCGAGAACGAGCTGGAGCGCCGCAAGTCTCTCCAGGACAAGTACAACGAGCTTTTCGAGAAGCACACGCTTGGGCAAGAATCTCTCAACGCGTTGATCAACAACATGAACGGCGAAGGGTTGGTCAACGCTCTCCAAGCAGCCCTGGATGTGAACAGCGAACTCAGTATACTGACCACCGACTTCATCAGGGCCGAAGCATATTCCAACTTACGCAAGCAAGTTCTCGCCGAGGAGAATCGCTCCAAGCACCTTGGCCGCCAGCTGGAATCCGTTCAAGCTGAGCTCAAGGACAAGGAGCGCGAGGTCGTGGAAGCCCGAGGCGACAGTAAGCTTATTTATATGAAATACCTGATGAATTACGGTGATGGAACTGACATTGATGACCAAGTGGACGCACTTGCCAAACAAGAAGAAGAAGAACGTCTCAAAGCGCTCAAGGATACCGACAACCTGCTGGCCGTTTCACTACGGGCCGAGCTCGACGCTCTTCGCCGGAAGTATGATAACCTTAAGGGAGATTATGACAACAAGCAAGAGCAACTCGTGGTCGCCCTCATCGACAAGGATCACCTCCGCAAGGAGGTTGAAACCGTCAGCAACGAGCTTCAGAAGGCCGTCGATGGCCAGGCCGTCAACCCGGACGTCGCCAAGACGACCGAGAAGATGGAGAAGCTGCGAGCTAGGTACAAGAAGTTGAGCGAGGTAAGTTCTGCTTCGTCAAGTCATAGTCATTCCCAGCCATCAGAAGGAGATGCCTCGGATACCAATTCGGATCCCGACTCGGATCCCGACTCGGATCCTGATTCGGATACCGAGGAAGATGGCGAGTTCGTCAGCGTCAAGGTCAAGCATCGGTCCATCTTCAGTCTTTTGGGGACGTGGAAAACCACGACCCCGTTTTCCACGTCCCCAAAGGTTGCTGAGGAGGGCCATCCTGCTTACCACCTCAACGAGGACGGCTCATTTGGCGTCTCCAAGAGTCCATCGTTGAGACTATCGGGCTCTCGGCCTCCGAGTAGCCGTACCTCTCCGGAGATTGCGGATCAGAAATCGACTTCCCGTTTGCCAAGGCGCCCGATTCCTTCTCTATCTCCTGGAACCCCTTACCATCAACCGGGTTCTGCACCGGCCAGGCCCAAGTCAAGTGGCTGGGGGTCGGGCTGGTTCCGGAAGAAGTCAGTTGGATGAGTTTATCTCTACGCTTCTTGGTCACTGTCATTGTATGGGTTCGGGCAACTAATGTGTCATGTCTCAAAATAGCAACTGGATCAATCCGAGCAGCATCGCCACGACCTCGAGAAGACCGTCAAAGATCTTAGAGCTGGAACGACAGATGGCGCTCAGAAGGTATGTCCACTTGCTTCTCTTTTGTATCATTCGGCTATTAAGCAGCGTTCCGATACACGAACGTTGCTGCGCTCGTGGGCGAGCTGGGCTCTTCCCACGATGGATATTAATGGATTTCAATCTTCTCTCCTTGCCTGTCTACATACGCGCTTGTGTGCGAAGTCGCATGAGCTTCCGTGCCAAGCATACGCACATATATATTGAAGGACTTGTGACACTGACTCCATCCACACTTCTCCAGACACAGCAGGAGCTGGTCATCAAGAACCTCCAGCGGGAGAACGCCATGATCGCCACAGCGTGGTACGACCTGACCAGTCGCCTGCAGAGCAACCATGTCGTCTTGCAGCGACGCGGTGACGCCCCTAAGAGCTGGCTCAACAAGCAGAGACAGATGGTCAATGGTAAGCACTGCTGATATCCTGGATGTCCTCGTGGCACTCGTCGTTCCCGACATGGACTTGGATGGATACTAATCCCATTGCAGCTACGCCTCGGAGATAGGAACTCCAAGCGTGACATTGTACCGTTACCGCCTCTCATTGTCCTCTCGCCCCCTAACCCTTTGCTAGGGCAGGATGTTTTGGACAAAGAGGCTTCTAGGCTATTGGTCGCCGGCTGATTTCAGCCCCATCTTCTTTGGTTCCTTGGACATTATCTTCTTTGTACCGCTTTACTGCCGTCCCTTTGAGCATTTTCTCGTATATATACCCTTCGTAGACGTGTGTGCTGTCGCAAAGCATCTGAGATCCCCGCTCCGGGGCATCGCAGAACCGGCGTTTTCTTGTGGCTTGAGATGAGGGGCAAGGGTGTGTTGTGGTTATGACGGGCACCTCCGAGTGCGTTTTACCGTGAGAGAGGCTTTCTTCGCTTATACGATGTCGTTCCTAACATGAGACCATTGCGTCGCGTCCGAGGAAGCTAGGTAGATAGTCAACAAATCCGCACCGTCATGGGCGGCTTATTTATGTTCTCGGGTTCGTTCTTGCAGGCTCGACGGCGCTGGTTGGCATCGCGGATCGGAAGGGTTCTAGAGCAGTCAGTCTCTCCGCGCGATGCATGAGTTCCTCCGTTCGATGGCACTCTGTCTGCCCTACAGGAAAGGTCGGAGGAAGAGCACGTGGATTAAACCCTCCGATGCTCGGGTGGCAGCGAGACAACCCAAATTTCAGTCAACGCACGTTCGTCGCTCCCCGCGCATCTTGTTCCGTCTGTAGGCTATCGCTCTTCTAGGTTGATGGCGTGCATTCTACTAAAGTTGTGTGCACGTGGTCGAGAACACCACACTACTTGGAGCTTGGTTCTCGCCATACCTTATCCGAGGTGCTATCCAGGCGTCTTCTCGACTGATAAACAAGACAAAACCCCTAGCTATACCCTCAATTCCCGAACTGGGTCTTGCAATAGACACGGTTTCCGAGACGAGTGACGGCCCAGAGGCGCGTCATATGCTACATGGGTAACCAGCACGGGGTCGCATAACATAGTTGGGACGTTTTTGTTGACCACAGCATATTTTCAGTCACTCCGAACCAAAGTTTCCGTCTTGTCCGCCTGACTGTGACCGTACTTCGTATCGTTTTTCGATCTGGACCCCTTTAATCCATATCTGGTTCGAACAATACGATGGACGACCCATTACCAAACGAATCGACGCGGTGCGAAGCCCTCACGCCATGGGAAAGCGGAAGTCTTTGTTTATATAAAAAGAGCTCCAGGCCCCGCCTTGGAAGTATTCTGATGGGGAAGACTATAAAGAAGAAAGGATAGACTCGACAGCAAACATTTCGGGGCCAAGGAAGGCTACATAATAGCTATAAGGGCAAGCTCAGCGTACGAGGCGATGAATTTCGATAACATGCCCTTTTTCCACTTCGATTCATACCGGGCAACCGAGCAACACAGGAGACTCTTACATCGATTTTGTAGCCCCTATTCACCCGCAAGCGATACGCATGATCATTAAGCATCACGGAGAATTTCCTCTTTGGTTCATACCATGTCAGTCCAGCACAATCAATAATTACATCAGTCATCTCGAAAATACGCCACTTGACATCGTCAAGTTTTATTCTTGGCCATTCTTCGTTTCTTCTCGGCTACAGATCGTCCGCGATTTGAACCGACTTGAGTGGAGGATCGGCGAGGCGGCGTTGGTAGAAGCCACAACATGGAACTGCGCCACTCATTTAGAAGGCTTCCAAAGCACGTAGTCGATATTATTAGAATCATATATCGTGTATCTCATTACCTACATGCAGTTGAGTGGCCGTGCCTTGGTGGCGCAGAAGTGCAATCCCATCTTTGCTGCTGCAGTAGCGGCATATGTCGTGCAATACTGGGCCTCCCTCGCGTGGGCTCATATCGAAGACATATTCGGACAGTATGTGTGCTCCGCCATGGGGTTTTATTTAGGGCTGCCGGAGCAACTGGACGCATCGAACTTCGGGGCAACTGGCTGTCTGCAGCTAAGATTTACTGTTATGCAATATAGCGGACGTCGAGGATATTATAGAGCCGGGTATTATATTAGGTTTTTTTCCAGCAGGAGCTGTATTTGCCAGACTCTGTGTGAATTCCTCTGTTTAAGGAGTGGCAGTAACATCTACGCCTCTAACCGAGGCCTATGTCGAAAAGATGCAATCTCTCAATCTCTCCGATATGCACTTTGATGACCACAAGGCTCCTTTTGCCTGCATTATTATGGCGTTGGCGGTGGGTCTACCACATTTCGTTCATCTTGCCCTTACTCGACATCAAATTCAAACAGTAAAGGACGGCGTATGTAGCATGGGTAGCTGTGTAACCATTTCCTTCTCCCCGCTTAAGAACCACTACCTCATCTAGCGACAGCCGCGCTTATTGACAGCACCCACCCACTCCCCGTGATCCGCGCAGAATTAATGGGCATGTCCACTGCGTTTAGATTATGTAGATGATGGCATGGACGGAGCAGAGACGGGGCAGAACAAGGCACGGTAGGGCAGGGCAAGACAGGGTCAGGGTTCTCTTGAAGATACTCAAGTATCGTCCGGACCCACAACTCCGGAGGAACCAGCCCCTGACCCGCACGTGCTACCGGCGGAACTGATGTGTATTTCTTGACCTACGGAAATTTTAAAGGCCCTCCTTCAAGACTAGTCTTTTTGTGGGCGGAGGCGCTTGTTGAAGAACCGTCTCTCGTCTGCTAAAAATACTGTGAACAGCCCTGTGGGAACCTGGAACCGCCAACCCCTTAACTGCGGGAAGGCGCCTGCACCATACCTCTTTCGAGGCACATGGCGGGCTCCGTCATCGTCAACCACACGGGACCGCATCTGCCTAATCAGAGAAATCCATGGGGAAAAGACGGGAAGCCCACATGACGTGGCTGACCCGCCCCATTGATCAGTAGCTGCCTCAATAGAAGGAAACGGCACGGTCTCTTCTGGTGTTTTCGATTTCGATGCCAACCTGGTCAGCCCATGTGGAAAGCAAAATGGCGCCCAGCCTTACGAAGAACTTGCCCCAGAGATAGTGGTAAGGCTTAGTGAAGAAAGCATGTAGATGACAGGTCTAGATATACGGTACCTGCAGAACTTGGCCAGGTGAGTCAGTACTTTATCTCGAGAAAGAGTGCTGACCGGGTCGCTTTGCATCACATTTAATGATTCAACGTTTCTTGGTCAGCCACAGACTGTGAATTTAAACGACAGTTTAGTGCGAGTAGCTCCTGTTGCAGATTTGTCTTCTCATTACCTCACTTTCGATACCACCAGGGGCTCAGAAGTAGCTATCCCCTAGCTTCCAGACCCCTGACGGTCTCACTACCCCCACCCCCTTTTGACGCAAATAGTTTTACTGGCTAGGTGATTCTAGTGATCGGGGCAATGTTGAGCTAAGCCCAGAATCTGGACGTGACGAAGATACCGTCTTCACGTCGTATTTGTATGCGATGGCTTGGTTCCTTCCCAATAACCTCGATTCGGTGCCGCACAAGCCCAGTAATGCAACCAAGCCCCTATTAGTCACACTCCCACACCACAGCTGCCTACAAGGTCTTTTGAGGACGCAGCATGCAGACGCTCATTTGCAGGCGTGAGGATTGACAATAACCAATGTGAACCATGGTTGTCATCATCATGCATGGCTGTACGGCACAGATAACCTGCTCATTATGAGTCTTCGGTTCAGCCGGGCTGCTCCAGCATCGAATCGTAGTCGATGAAAGGACAATGGTCCTGCGGCACAGCGGTTTCTGTTGTTGCATCTGGGCCTCCTTCCTTCCTACGTCTAGGGTGGTGGGTGATACGTAGCAGGCGTAGCGTAGGCGCTGCGGGCCGGACTTGGCTATGACTTGGAAGAACCCCGAGACTCTGGCGGCATGGATGGAAATAAACAAGCCCGCCAGCTGGTTACGTAGTGGCGGCGTCGTTGCAATTGACTACAAGGTGGCGTACCAGAAAAGGCATAGCTTTCTTTCCAGTTTAGGATGTAGGTACATAGAACCCCTTTTTAGCCGAAAGGGGAGGATTCCGGCGCCTCGCGGTTGCCAGGTGCCGCGCCCTCAATATTTCCAATCGATGGCGCCGATCCTGGAGTGCAAAGCCTTGGGTTTGCGGCAAAGGGACACTGCATCAATGATGTATCATCAGACGAGGTTACGATTGAGCCAGTTGCCCGCCAGGTAAAACCCAAAGCATGATGATGACACCATACCACACTGCGCCCACTGCATCGGGTCGCACCTTCCTTGCGCGCGGAAATAAAGCGCAGACCGGGTCTGCGTTTGTGTAACCACCACCACCCCCGCGTCACCGTAATTACACGCATATTGACTGCGATTACAGATTACAAATGCCTGAAATAGTAGCCGAGATTCGTCAGCAATCCCACCTCCTCTGGGCTCGATGGCGCATGAATGGCACATCGCCGCCGTCGCTTAGAAAAAGATCTCTGTGGTGGGAAAAAGAAGGCTAATGCAGCCAAGGCCAGAAATAGAATGGCCAAAGACCGGTTATGCAACGATAGGGCGACCTGCTTAATGCATACATCTCCAAATTGAATACCACAGCATATCATACGCTACATTCAGCTAGGCAGCTACGCTAAGCAGCTCTGGGCAGCCCACAAAATCCATGGCATTTGACAGCTGATCTCGGCCGAAGGACAGACAACATCGGCGAAGGAAACAACTTTGAACCGAGCCATTCTCTTAACGTGGACAATGCCATGTGGTGAGTGCCAAATCGCCGCCATGTACATGATGAAGCTCGCGAGGAAGGACACCAACGGGCCAGATCAAGAAAGCAAGACCAGTCGCTGATACCCAAGCCAATCGGGCGAGTTTCGCCCAGGCCTCGCCTGTTCATATGTGCGCGCACCATCAGTTTGTGCTACTCGAGGGTGGTATCCGTCCCCTGCCTTGGCCGTTTGCCCCTCCCCCTGTTCCGTCTCTGGTGACCTTTTTTGGTGTGTACTTTTTACTGGGCCGCCGCCGGCCGTTGACAAAGCCAGCTTGCAGGGAACAGGTACGTACATCCTGCAAGAACGGACTTTTCATGCTTCCAGAATGAACCGTCTCCGGTGGATGATTCGATACACCGATGGAAGGATCATGAGACTTTCCAACACGAGTTCAGGACTACTACGCCGCCAACATACAGCAACCAGCCTTACGATCTCCTAGGGTGGACGGTCTCGCCATGGTAAAGCGCTTTCATGGAGCAAAGCATGACGGCCGGTGTTCTTGGGTCGAATAGGCCTGCGAAAGCATGACCTGAGCCAAACTGATCATTTACGAGGTACAACGAATGATCTATGGCACTAGCGAACTGTAAGGGGGCCACACGTAGGGCTATCTCCAGAGCTTTACACTCTGGAGCTATCACATATGCACCAGAATCGTCGGAAACATCCTGCATTTCATTGCAACCTGGTCTACCAGGCCCCTGATTGGAGGAAACACAAATCATCCTTATAGGCCGAGGAACGGGTCTTCACCACCAGAGCTTTCTTCGATGGAGACTACCTTGTAGCTCCCCCGGTGCCCTCATCCTGATCCAGTCACTATCATGACGGTACTTTGAAAGCAGACTGGTTTGACTCAAAGCCTGCGTGACGTCAGTTCGAACAACTGATATCGAGCTCTCACTGCTCGCCATCTTGGTCGCTTAGCTGCATTCGTACATGGCCACGAGGCCAAGCACACCAACCATGAATCACCTCACCCCCGCGCTCATGATCCTACCCCAATCACTGCGGCAGATCCGAAACGTCATCATGGGCCGGGGAAACCGCTGCCAGACACGTGGCTATGGACTTGCCAAGCATCGACTAGGCAGCAGAAGCGCTGTTGAAAGGGTGAAGGGTGCAGCTCACCACCTTCTTAAGAAAGTGTGTGCGACGGGCGTCTTGAGCCTACTTTGGTGCTAGATCACGCAGCATGAAGTGAGATTAGGTATTCTGTTGGTTCTGAAGAATGCTACTTTGCCACGCTATCAACCTTGCCAGAAAAAGCTATTCTCGTCGGCTTGGCATAGTGTAGAAGCATGCCAGAAGGCAGGGTACTCCTTCAGAGGCTACGATTGGTTCCCGTCCGCCCTCCCTTCGGCCAGCCTGCGCCTTTCGCTCGGCCTGCCTCCCTGCTTCTGCGAGGAGGAAAAACGGGTTTAAGCGCGGGTCGCTTGTTCGAACTCTTATTGGGCGCGTCGCTTGTCTGTGAAACCTTAAAGTTATGGCTATACTACTTAGTCGGCCGTGACAAATTTGGGCTAAGCCCAACAAGGCAATTATAGGTCGACATAGAGCATCTTGGCCTGGACCCCTAGTTCCTCCGAGCCAATCCGGGGGCTGATATAACCGGGTACTGCTCCCCAAAAGCCGCGCCAGGACCAGGTAGTTCCTCCGGATCAGCATAAGGCTACTTTGCACCTGCACCAAGGCACTCGCGCCGAAATCGAAGCACTGGGCCGGGCGAGGCACGGTCAGAGAAGCACGGGTCGATAGAGAAATCGTGTTTGATCGTGCCGCGTATGCACTGATGGGGTCCCTCTATGTGGCGCCATGCAGATAGACCCTATTGTGGATGAAGGGAGCTTCTGTCGTGACCAGAGGCTCTGGGCATGCATGCATAATCAACGATTATGTTAAGGCTAGGTACGTATTGAATTCTGAGCGAGTCGAATACTGCATCCATGGCTGACCCAGACAGTACGCACAAAATCATCGATCTGAAAGAATGAAAAAGTCCGAGAGGGAGAGAGGAAAAGAGAGCAATCTTCAGTCCTCCTAGGAAAGGGGGAGCGTGGCTCCTGGGGTGGTGGTACAGCATTGGGACACATCTGCCAATGGCCAGTTCCAACCTTTCCGCGACTGATTGCCCTACCCACCGCGACAAATAAGGCGTTCTTCGAGATTGCGGCACGACAACGAGGAGAAGGGGGCTTATCAAACTGGAAGCTACAGACGACTCTGCAGACCCTTCTCTTCTGTACGTACATTTCCCTTGGAGTCCGAGATGCATGCTTCAACACCACCACTGCTCACTTTGTCCTTGTCTCGATTGCATAAGCGGGGCTTGACTTTGGGGGCAGGGGGCCGGGGGAGGGGGCCGGGGCGATGAGAGGAAGGCAACGAACGAACAAGGGCTCTCTCCTCGGTTCCTCTCGTGGGCGTGCTAACGTCAATTGATACCTAGGATGGGGCAGAAAAAACAGGCGGGCAGGGGGTGTCTGGGTGGTTTGCACAGGGGGCTTGGGCACCCAGACCAAGCAGGGCAGGGGGCCGTGAATTTACACTGCACCACTGCAACCGCAGGCTGGCAGGCGCTGCAATGGAGAACCCGCTGAAGGAAAGTGGATTTGGCACCCATCCCGCTCTTTAAACCGAGTCTGGTCTCACGCTGACCTTTGATCCTTAATCATCTTGGCGACCTGCGAACGACATCGATCCCAACCCTTTGCGTCCTCGGCGTCTTGTATCCAATCTCCGCCTCGGTTTCCGTGCCGTATCACTGTCGTTGCCATATATACTTAGCTTCAAGTACCCTTTTTCCATCTCACATACCATTGCTCGATTCGCATCAAAGTCTTTGCTAAGCTTGCTTACTTGCGCTGCATTGCATGCAACCTCCAGACTCAAATCCTCAGGCCCTATTCCCGTTACATTGAAATACACCACCACGTCCCCCCGAGACATTGCCTCTGGAACAACTCTTTGGCCATATACTACCCATTTGCTAGACTTTGTGTCTCTTGACCGACAAACCAAAGTCACTTAGAGGAGGTGGCCTCCCATACTTATCATGCCGTCCCACACGCGAGTGCAGAGCCGGAAGACGAGCGACACCATGCTGAACGGGCGCGTATGCGATCGATGCATCCGGTAAGTCGGGACCCGGTCCTCCAACCAACCCCAGTCCAGCCGCCGGAGCAGCCTACTCTACCGAGTGAACCCACACTGACTTGGCTATCGTGTTACCTCGAAAACAGCAAAAAGGTCAAATGTTCGTATTGCCTTTCGATCTCCGATATCACCTCTTGGATAGATTGGCTAACGCATCGTCAAAACTATTGTAGGCGATCTTCAACGGCCACAATGTTCTCGCTGCTCTGAAGGTGGCTTCTCATGCGTCTATTCCACCGAGAGGAAGAAGCCGGGCCCGCCACGCGGCGCCCGGCGAAACAAGACCTTGACTCCTCCATCCGAAGCTATCAACATCACAGGTACGCTTTGCATCGTACATGGCCGCTATCGGCTCAAACCGTCCTCTCTCTAACAGTCTCTTGCGGTCGTTCCAGCATCGACGACACGACTTCCATCACCGCAGATGCAGCCTAACAGCAACGGCAACCACCGTAACTCTATGGTGACATTTGATGCTGCGGAATTCAGTGCCGCTTCATCGCCGTTTGGCGTACCATTAGCAATGGACCACAGCCGTTTCCCGGGCTACACAATTGAGACATATGAAGAGCGTATTCTGTAAGTTGGTGTGCTGAAACATTTGTTTTTCTTTTACTTTTGCTGACTTGCCGGAAGGCTATGTACGTACTTCGATGAGGTCAACCCGGCATTTCCTTTGATGCACAGAGAAAGGTTCATGGAGCAATACGATGCCGGCAGCATCAGTCTCGAGCTCATTGTAGCCATGACCGCCGTGACAGCCAGGACAATGGGTTCGGTCTCAAGGTGGACAACCGACTGCGTAGACATGTGCTTGGCTTCTCTGCTTGCTTCGACCACGTCTGACGAAGATCTCAACCTATCCCGTGGCAACTTGAGCCGTTTCCGACTGGAGTGCATCATGGCATACTACGAATTCGGCCAGTTCCCGGGGACGACATCTTGGATGAGGGTGAGCAGGCTCACAAGAAAAGCACATGCGCTGGGTCTAAACCAGATCGAGAACCCGAATCTTTGCTCGGCTTTCGACACCCAGATGTCTACGGAACAAGAAATGGAAGACTGGCGCTACGCATGGTGGTGTGTCTTCACCCTTGACAGCTACGTCAACGCGGCATCGGCAGCTTGCACGATTGTCGATCATGAGAGCATCAATACTGCTCTCGTGCGGAGACCGCTTGATGGCTCCAGCCCCGAACTGCCCTTCCACACCCTTCCAAAGCTATTTTTGGCGGAAGACCTGAGCAACATTTGGAGAACGACGCAAGAGGTGTTCACGCAGAAGCACACATCGGGCCTGAATATTAACTCGATCATGGCAGCAACGGTCCGTGATACCGGCACTCTTGTGCGTCTTCGGACAGAAAAGGGGGCGGAGCGCCTCATGTTGCGGACAGCTCGGCTGAAGAACGATCTTGCTTCGCTGAAGCTGTCACTGCCACCCCGTTATTTATGTTTGACGCGGAACGCCCTACAGACTGAAACGGACGCCGAATACAACCAGCGGCTTCTCAACGTGTTTCTCTATCATGCGGTGCGCCAGGCAGTCTATATGCCGACTGGCCTGACGGTTGGTAGCGAGGAGTGGACGAACGACTGGGCAGCACTGCATGAGACTTCGTGTGAGCTTGCCATGCTGGTCGGCCACTGGGGCCAACAATGTCCGCCCCGAGTGAACCCAATCGTGACAATAGTTGCATTCACTGCTCTCATGGTGCTCAACTTGTTCCAAAAGTCGGAGCCCGACGCACACGTCCCACTGGGCAGCCTAACCCAGCTCGAATCGTCACTACTCCAATTTCTGGAGGAGTTCGGGAAGAGGTGGTACCTCCCTAAACTCATGGCCGGTAAGTCATGTATTGACGAAAATACTCTACATAATTCAGGTGCTAATTCATCACTAGATCTTTTCAGGGATCATCATGCCAACAGCCCGACCTATCTGAGCCTGGCGCAAGCGGACACTATACTAAACCGGTTGCCATGTCCATTGCACCCGAAATATCCCACTCGTAACTGGAGCCATATTGAGCAGCTCGACAGCACATACAACGCCATGGATCCGGCAATAACCATGGGGTTTTGTGAGCCCGAGGCGGCTCTGCCATTAACAGCCTTAAGCCAATTTTCGTACTAGATATCCCCTCGATATAATTACAAATAATCAGTTAAAGCCATTTTTACGGGTGCCAAAAGTGATACCATGATCGGTGTGACGACGACCCTACAGTGGTACGGCAGGACTTAGGTGACACATGCATGCTTTGTGCACTATATTATCGTCAGCCCTATAGGCTGAATAGTGCAGACCCTGATTTGGCCCTGATTTTAGAGCAGATGGTGAGATGTTAATTCCGGCCCACCGCTGTGCACCATCAGGATTAGGCGAGCGGAACCAATCACGGACGACAATAGTCAAGTGGGCCTCGATGGATGCGATGCACTCCACCAGCCGAAATGGGAGATAGTTTGTGCCAAGTACCCGTAGAGTCGTAGCATCCCACGACTCGCGCAATCTGTATGAACCGTTAAAAGCTCTGGTTGCTGCGACGGCAGCTAGGGCAGGCGGATGGATCACCTGCAACTTGCTGTGCCGCAAGGCAGGCCCTTGTAAAGTACGCACCTGCATATTGCATATGGCCCATGAGATGGGCGTTATGACGGATCCTCCCACCGGTCTCGCTGGGGGGTAAGTGCATTATGTACTTCTAGAAGTCCTACTTGCAGAAACGACAGGGGGCCGGTCTTGTTTCCTTGGCCCCCAAAAGCCAAAGGCCCAGCAGGTACATCGTTAGCTACTGCAGGGTGATTCCGCGCGGGCTGGGATCGGATTTACGCGCAGAACGGCTTTATGAAAGCTGGTAAAAGCAGCTGGTTACACAAGAACAACGTTGAAGCAGGCGGCGGCGGCGGCAAGAGTATGCCGAAGTACTCCGTACAGTCGCAGAGTATTTCCTTTGCTTATGTGTTGTGTAACGAACAGGTTTGGCACGTGGCCGAACCACACACACACACACACACACACGACGAGACAACCTGACAACCCTCCTTTGAGGACGGATTATGGTGCTTACCTACCTACTACCCCTTCCTGACAGTTACTTCTAAGTACGATTGAAAGGCGGAATCCGGGCCCAAGATTGCCCCGTACCACTTAACACGCACGGTCTGGATTTGTCAGACGGCGAGTTCTCCGACCGACTACCAACGATGCATCTACTGTGGTTTCTCACCAACCACCATTGGATTCACGCTCCAGTGACGTGCAGGTCTGGACCTACCTGGCATTATTAATTGCAATGGACTGTTTCCTTGGTATGCACATACTACTACATGCCTCCCCCAATTACGGAGGCCCGGCACGCTGGCACGCTGTGGATGAGACGAGGATTTGGTTGCTGCTGCTGCTGTGCCGCAGACCCTGCTGGAGAACGAGCGCGCGTCGTCCTTTCCAGGACAGCTAGCGCGCGGCGCAACACCAGCACTCAGCCAAGCCCATTCCCTTCCTTGCCTCTCTTTCGCGCCTACTTCGTCCGTCCGACGCTTTCGCTGATCTGCGCGAGCTTGGGGCGGGGGGACGGATGGTTGCCAGCAGGCCGGGGCTATGCCCCTACCATTCTACAACTGGGAAATATACCTAGGTATGGACAGGGTAAACGAGGCACGGCAACGGAAAACGTCATATGGGAAAGAGCAATGTATGCAGCTCTGTACTTTTTACCCATGCGTGCCGCTGTCCGTGGTGTTTTGGCGCTGCAACTCAATTCTCGGCTGCCCACCGTCCACACTGCCTGCCCTATGTACCTGCCATCGACTAGCCAACCCACTGTCAGATCCTAAAATTGGTGGTTCCACAACACGAGAAGAGAGGGGGAAGGGGGCACACTGGCACTGGACTGGATGGGGTAGTTAGTGGCCGGCGGTTGGTTACACAAGAAGGATTGATGGACTGGACTGGGCTGGGCTGGGCTGAGCAGCAGCTAATCATGGCACTGCGAGTGATAGCCGAGACTGACTACTGAGTATTGGTGGTTACACAAGCATTTGCCGGTTACACAAGAGTCAGCACCACCATGACTATGTCGGGCGTCCACGCGGCCAATGAGCGACAACCTTATGCGCATCCCACCACCCTAACGGGGAGCAGCCCTCCAGAGTTCCCACCCACCCATACTCATCCGGCCTGGCATGCCATTCATGACCACTAAAAGACACCGCACATGAGAAGATGTTGGCTGGCTGTTACACTGGCGTGCGCGGTAAGCGTTGCAATTCAGTGCACAGTACTAGAGGAGGAGCTGTTGTTTTGGGCGTTTATGGGAAACGAAGCGAAATACATACACCGTTCCACCTCAAAGCAACCTCTCGTCGTCGAACCAATCAGTGGGATACGCGGAATCCGAAAGAGGGCAACACTTCACACGTACGAGCCTGCGCGGAAAGGGTGCGCTTGCCTATGTACTCCGGTCTCCTCTTTCTATCTCGCTTGCTCGCGATCATTCCGCCCTCCTCACACCATCGAGGTTTGTGTGGGTGGGTGGATGGCGTTGTTGCTTGTGTAACCTGACTACTGGTAACCTACCTACTGCATTCGGAAATACTAATGAGTATCTCGACACAAGCAGGCGCCCTCTGGCTTACTTCAGCCTATATGCGCGTATCCGCACCCCTGAAGGTCGAGGTGATCGTCGATATCCAAGCCCTGAGTCCGTCCATTCCTTCGGGTCTGGAGGCGCCAGGGCATCTCGAGCCATCGGGCCACAAGTAACTTTGGGCCTGGTGCATGTACGCCGCAGGGCTGAGTTCCGTTTTTCATCTTCAAGAGGGTGGGCAAGATGAAATGGCGGGATCCCGCTCCTTGACTTTTTGAAGGGCCCCTGTGGACTTGCTGCATGTTTCTACAGTGGCGTAGTGATCTCGTCTGGGCCTCGGTGGGAGAAATCTCCTCGTAAGGCAACGGCCTAAACGTTGATCATCTTCGTCGTAGCGACTGTCTTCACTGTGCCGCCCAGGGGCAGAGCAGGATAGACTTGCAACCAACTCTCACACATCTCCGACCTCAAGAAACAATGCGAATGCGACAGGCAGATCAAGCAAGGTGGGCCACTCAAGGGCTATTCTACATACTCGCTATTCGCTATTTGGTGTTGTACATGGATTAAGTAAGTAAGCTTCTAATATCATAACGAGAACATCAGACCTAGTATACAGCAGACCACGCCCGTCGTCCAGCCCGCAGTCGAGGGTAATGTGGCCGGGGCACCTCCGACCACGGGGACGGTGGTGGGCGGAGCCGTGCCGTTGGACGGAATCGATTTGTTGCCTGGGAACACGCCGACGATGATGGTCCCGTTTCGCTCGAAGACGCCCACGGCCACCGTCGAGTTTGACTGCGCCGACATGCCCGGGAGCTGCTTGCCTTCGCCGTCCTTGCTGGTCTGCGCCTGCTGCTCCTGTCGCCGCCCCCATTGCTCCGGCGCCCGCACCACCATCCTGCGCGTCTCCGGCACGGCGCGCTTGAGCTCGCTGGCCTGTACGGGGCCCGGGTTCGTCACGTTGTACGAGTTACCCGCGACCACGTCGCGGTTGGAGAGGCCGGCGGCGGCGAGCGCTCCGGCGACATCGAAGCCGAGACGGGTTGAGGAGGCGTTCCTGAGAGCCGCGAGGCCCTCCGCGCCGAGACTGCTCGTGTCTACGAGGAGTTGCACGTAGCGATGGCTCAGTGGGTTCTTGGCAGGCGGCGCGGGGGCGACGTAGTCGGCGAGCGCCGGGGTGTTCTTGGTGTTCTCAAGTGGGAAGACGGCGCTAGCGGTGCCATTGTCGCCCGTCGTGACCGTGGTCGCCGTCGTGGCGGGTGTCAAATCCGTCTGCATCCAGTGGAGCAGTGTGTGCGGATCCGTGGCGACGGGGATGTCCAGGTCGACCATGATGACGGCATAGCTCGACCCCGACAGTTGTGATGTTGTCGCCAGGCTCGGTTGGGATGCGATAGCTGCGATGCGCGTTAGTCAATTTGATTCAATTCAATTGAGCAATCGCGCCACTGGACTGGTTCATGATCCCTTACCATCTTCGGCTACCTCGACTCCATTCTGCGTCGCGACCTGGCCATACGTCACGATCAAATCGCTATCGGTCGCTGGTGTGAAGCCGACCGGCATTTTCCCTACGACTTGCGTAACTCTCCCGATCGCCGACACGAATAATAAAGACTTCGAAAGAACATGACGACGGCTTGCGTCTTCCGGACTGTGTCGTCGTCTGATTGGTTGGTGATGGGTTGCAGGGGATTTATCTGCTACCTGCTCCTCCGAAGTCGACTCCAGGCCATCAAGAAGTGAAAAATAAGATAAATATGATAGAAAATAGCGATAATAAGAACAGCGACAACAAAAGGGAAATAGCCCAAAGCACGTTCCTGGCAAAGCGTTCAAGAGCTCGTATTAGGGAGTCGTACCGATAGCCACAGGCTGCCTTCTGATGCGACGTGACAAGCAGGGACCATCTGGTCTTGGATGAAGCTCCACCGCCCGACGCTGAAACAGTTGAGACGGTCGCAAAAGAGGCCAAACCCCGCTTCACGACCGAACAAAAAGAACGGCTTCTGCCATTTCGGCCATCCTGCCAGTGCGCTGCCAATGTCACATGAAACACCACCGGAGGCCTTGACAGCCTCTTACGCCATGGCTCGATAAGTGACGGACGGCAAATCTATTTTGTTCTGGCACATCCACCTGCCGACCGTTTCGCGCGTCGACTTGCCCATCCATGATCTGCGTGCGGCTCAAACCTTGCCCCCTTCCATCCTGACAAGCAAGCAATTGACAAATGATCGACGCCCAAAAGCTGCGACGCCCACGCCGCCCGGATGGGCTGCTTCTACTACTCGCTTTCTCACACCACGCGCCGCACGAAATGCAGATAAAGTGACGGCGGCATTCGGATGAAGTCGCAGGTGATTGGGGATTGAATCGGTCATTTCGGATCGGCTTCGCGATGCTTTCCTTTCTCCGTGCTGGCAGTGCAGGTCGATTGACTCGCAAAGCCTGTCGTTGACTTCGGCCAAGACCGTTGAAGATTTCATCGTCGGCATACCTACGCTGTGCCTAAGACAAGCAAGGACAAGCAATTTACCCCTGGCTAATTGAGGCTCTAATGCAGCTCAGCTCAGCTGAGCCTTTTCCCTGGGACCATGGGGATGGGCCGCCCCGGACGGAAGTAGGCAGCGCTGATTAAGCATGTCGTTAGCGCATATATCGCCAAAGTTGCCAATGCTGCAGGCGAAGCTTGGTGCAAACCACGTTCATCCTTTGACAATCAGCAGTCTCTAAGGAATCTACATGGGAATTGCATTGCTTCTCATACAGTATAGTATGGAAACGGGTGACATCTAGTGATCAGTCAATCCAACACTGGCTCTTTGGCCCTTTGAAACAAAACAGGCTGGTTTCCCCGAACCAAGTGTGCCGACGATGTGCTATCCATGATATGCGTGGACCGGGATGTCTTCCTGGAGGACACGACCAGTCACAGATACAGCGACATGTTCTTCCCGCCATGAAAATGTAGAGATTGCAGAAATACTCCATGATGGACACGAGTGACCAGGTCCGGGATAAATTCAATCTTCAAAACTCAAATTTATGGTTGTCTTTTTTGAAAGATCCCTTGAAGTCTGTCAATGGGACCCTAAGCAGTTCTTTTCATCTTTACCCCCTTGGCAAATTGGTCAAACGATACCATCACGCGGCTCCTGGCTACCTGACTTCTATACATACCTACCCTTACGTATACACCCAGGCCGTTCAACATGGATCCCGAATCGGCATTGGCCAGACGCCAGAAGCGACTAGAGCTTCGGATCACCATACCGAGCTTTATTGAACACCTACCTCCTCCGACGGGGCGACCGGTACTAGATGGAGCTGATGGGAACTGGGGGCCGGATATTATCCCCAAAGACAATACTCCGGTGGATGGCATAGTAGACGATTGGGAGGCACAGTTGGAGGTAGAGGAAAGAACGCGGCGCAAAGGTCCCTTTTGGAAACTCCCGCGGGAGGTCCGCGACATGATTGTGAGTGAAAGAGTACCAACCGAAGAAACAGCCTCGTTCTGACCGACTCTTGCAGTGGACCGAATACTTTTGTAACATCGTGAGGAATAGACACTGCGTCGACATCCCCCCGGCAGGGCGTCGGGATCCCGGCAGAGAGATGCTGTACTTCCTCATGTCCCGAACCCCAGGCCAATATACTGGCCTCCGCATCGACGCGGACGACCGCGGACGAGAATCCGAGCAGCGCTTGAAGCTGGTTCTCACGAATCGAGTAGATGACGAGGGCGTCGTCTGCAACGCCTCTGCTACTGATGATCCTGCCACCAGAAAGGGTAGTCTCCCCGTCTTCGGTTCAAAGAGGTGGCTATCCGCATTCATCGAAACGCCGCGGTGGAGCTCGGAGACTTGCCGCTGCTCCAGCAGCTCGCAAGGCGCGTGGATACTATACACTGCCGCAACAGCCGAATCGTCGACGACGGGAATTATACGAGGGCGAAGGAGTACAGCGTCAGCTGGGCTACAACCCAAACTAAGAAGCTGATCGCTAAGATTCTCGAGCTGGGGGACTGTGAGATCGCCTGCCCAAAGAGGTAAGTACCCCCGTTAGATTGCGGGATGTTTGTCCACGAAAACATATGCGTTGTTTCTCGTGGAAAATCATATCCGTTATCCACTGGCGATACTTAACTGACATTTGTTAGTTCATCCTATGTCACCGAGTATGATCGTTTTGGGAAATCTCTTCCTCCTTCTCCTCATAAGAGGCCTCAGGAATCCAAACACGCCAAAGTGACTCAGACGACTGAAATCAGTCTCTGGCGCAAGGAGAAGCTGTCCTGAATTGAGTATCTTGGAAATGTTACCAAATCGGCATGGCACCGACGGAAGAGCTATCGAAATCCAGAAGAGGCCAAGGCTTAGATGTCATAGCAAAAAAGCTCCAGCGTTTCTACACTCAGTGGCTTCCGAGTATGGCGTCCCCCCGTGTCACCGGTCACTAACCCGCTTCTATAGGGTGACAGCAGAGCGAGAAGTACGGTCATGAAGCCATTTCATCATAATGTTTAATAGATAATATATCAAATTAGTTAAAGGGGTCAACGATGACAAACCATCATCGGAGGAAGCTATTCGCGAAGTTGCCGACACTACTCAACCTTATCGGCCGGGAAGACGAGCTAGCTAGTGCCCGCCGTGATGGCTAAATTAGCAAAGGATGTTGGAATGCAGTGTGACGTAACCAAAAGCAGCCGCTACCGCAATTTGGGGTTCGTCAACAGATCGGTACCTTGCTTTGACTGTACGCCAGACCGATCCAATGGCTGGGTATCACGGTACACTACCACCTTACACCAGGTAAAACCATCGGCCATCGTTCTTTTCACTTCCCCGACATCTGCCTGCCTATGGACTGCCACAGCCGCGAAGCGATATCACAGTACAGATCTCGGACTAATCCATGCTTCGTTGCTAGTCGGTTCGTTTCTTATGGCTGGGGTGGAAGACTTGGCATTTCGATCAAGAGTCGAAAATAACGACACTATTGCCGCATTAGGAAAAGGAAGACAGGGAGGATGAACAAACAGATCTAGATTGGCTGGAGAAACGATGAATCATCACCCCACCATCTACATTCTTTACCGCGTCCGCGTAAGATTGTGATATTGCGGGCGTTGCAAACAACATTGGTCCCGCGCCCGGTGGAACAGCAAAACCGCGGTGGTGCAAACTGGGTTGGCTAGTCGGGGGCCCGGATAAGTCTATGCGGCGCCACGACTTCCTACTCCGTGGCCCCTGGCCCCACCCCTCGCGGAGTATTCGCAGTTTTGCACTTTGCCGAAAGCGCGGGGAGGATTGCGGCCGAGATTTGCGCGTTACTATGCGTTCCGATGCGCTTCGCGAAAACGCCACCGTGCAGATCGATGTGTATACTTGGATGATCGATATATCCACACACGATCATGGCCCTGTAGCAGATGAAATGAAAATGATTATATAACGGTTTCAGGGCCGCGCAGATGGTGAGAGCTTGAGAACACACAACTTTCAAACAACATACGCAACTAATACATATTCCGATACCACCGCGATATACAGACCCAATCACGACAAGATGACGATGACGAAATCCACATCACCGCATGTGCTGATACTCGGCGCTGGCCTCGGGGCCTCACGCTTGCCCAAGCACTGCGCAAGAAGGGGATCTCATTTGAAGTCTTCGAGAAAGTCCACGATGAGAACCAACCTCAAGGCTGGGCCGTCGGCCTCCACACGTACGTCCTACAAGCATATATATCTATGCATTTCGTACTAACATACCTGCAAGTATGCTCGCTGACTTCCATGCGTCCATGCCCGACGACATGCCGGACTTTGGCGTGGTCAACCACCTCAACCCCCTGAAGATCATGCCCGAGATCGCCTTTTACAACGGCCCTGACGGCGAGAAGCTCGGCTACCGGGACGACGGCTCCGGGCACTGGGTTCGGGCGAACCGCACGCGTCTCCGAGACTGGTTGTCCACGAAGATCAACGTGCAGTTCAACAAGCATGCTGTGCGCTTCGAGGAGAGCGATGAAGGCGTGACTGTTTATTTCAAGGACGGCTCGAAAGCGACGGGAGATATTCTCGTCGGTGCCGAGGGTGTTCAAAGTCCCAGTAAGTCTCCCTAGCACCCGCAAAAAGGGTTCTCCCTTCCTTGTACTTACTTCTCCGTGCCACAGCCCGGAAACACCTCCTCAAAGGCCAAGACAAGCTCGTCCGCCACAAGACCGCCTCCGTCAACGGCGAATGCACCCTGTCCGGCGACCTCTTCGTCGAGCAGCTCGAAGTCGCCCACTCGTCCTACATGGTCGACTTCCCCAACGCCCAGCACGACGACGGCAAGAAGTACCACCTCTTCGTGGGCCTCAACAGGGTCAGCCCGGACGGCAAGTCGGGCGACTACTACTTCACGCTGCTGTGGACGGACCCGGAGGTGGCGCGCGACGAGACGCACGAGACGTTTTGGACGCGCACGGCGTCGAGGGAGGAGCTTCTCGCTTTCGTGCGGCGCATCACGGCTGAGCTGCCGGAGAAGTTCCGCCGTGTTGTTGAGGAGACGAAGGTCAAGGGTATGTTGAGCAGGCAGATCACTATCTATACGTTGATTCTTGACGAGGATGCGTTGCCTGCGGGTCGGGTTACGCTGTTGGGTGATGCTGCACGTGAGTCACGTATATCTCTTTCAATAATTACCCCTTGCCCATTGGTTCACAGTGCTGACCATACTTCTCCCATTCTCCAGATGCCATGACCCCCTTCCGAGGCGAAGGCGGCTGCCACGCGATGCAGGACGCGCTGAACCTCGCGCGGTCGCTGGCGTCCATTACGGACAAGGACGACACCGAGTCCATCAAGACCATCCTGGGCGCCTACCAGAAGGAGATGCTGAAGAGGGGATCCAAGGCGGCGCGGTTGTCCGACACGCAGCTCGATGAGGGGGAACGAGCGCCAAGTATGTTTATGAAGCCGCTGCCGAAGGATGAGGTCGTTATTTGAGGAGATTTTGTCCAGTGAAGGTGTTACTTTTTATTAGAAGATGTTCTTATCAAAGATAGAGAGTACGGATGCGAATTGATCGATTGATGTTCTAATGTTGTTTGATAGGCTGCTCAGGGGCAAGAAGCAAGTTGGAAATCAATAAGCGCTTGAAGTAAGGAGGTAGCACTAGCTGCGGGAAAGGGTGCGGCCACTAAGTGTAACGACACCGAGCAATCTCGCCTAGTCTTCGCTTCGCATCTTACGATCCGGTTGTTGATTCAAGGCAAATGAAATGAGATAACAACAGGAGAGCGTATATTTACACTACATCGCCCCAAAAGTTTCTAATCTTTGCATGTCCATCCGTGAGTTGAGAGTCTTCAAGTGGGATCACAGCCAGGCAACCACGGCGATTTTTGAGTAGAACTCCCCGACCCCCTGTCGCCTGCCTAAGACGCCCAGCTCGTTAGCGGGTTTCCTGCCTAGAGCGCCCCATAAGCCGGCCCCTAGCATCAGATGATGGCGTCCCCAATCGCACTTTGTTTTGCGACGGCGAGGCGACTACAAAAAAGCCCGTCAATGGTCCGGCGTTATATTCCCCAAGCGCCAAAAGAAGGGGCATTTTCACCAGTCGACTTCATTTGTATGTATACTTGGGCACAGAGGTTTTGGTAGTTCATGATCTATCAGTCAAGATTAATATAGTCTTCAGATCCAACATCGGACCATGGCTTCTCTGGAAAACCCCTTCAGCAGGCTCATGCTAAATCAGAGCAGCAGCTCCACCGCCGTAGCGCGACTGGCTGTCCTGGAACCTTCGGACGATCCTGACTCGCCCATCCGTCTAACTCTGACCGACGCCCCTCTGGCCAGCACATCATACGAATGCATCTCCTACAATCATGAAGATGAGGGCACCACCAAAGTCCTAGTGGACGATGCGGAGCAAGAGATCCCCAACGCCCTCGAGAGCGCCCTGCGCATCTTCCGCCGGCGGGAGCAGCCGCGCAAAGTATGGGCGGACCTACTCGTCGGCCGCACCGTCGAGGAGCGCAACGTCCAGGGGCCCTTCATGCGCCAGATCCTGTCCAACGCCGACAAAACCCTATGCTGGTTGGGCTCCGGCGAAAGCGAGCTGACGTCGCTCGCGTTCGACACCATCCGGGACATGGCCAACCGGTACCTGCAAGCCTGCCTGCACGTCGGCCTCTCGCAGGACGTCTCGATCTCGCGGATCACACTGCAGCAAATGGAGGGCATCCGGGCGCGTCTGCACGACTGCCCCTTCGATGACCTGCACTCCTTTAACTTCGACCTCTGGAAAGTCATCGATGGCGTCTTTGGGTCCCCTTACTGGTCCTCGGTGCACGCCATCCCGGACATCGTGTCCGCCCAGCTCGCCATCGTCGTCTGTGGTCGCAGCAACATCCGCTGGCCCAACTACATCGCCGCCGCGCGGAGTTACCCCTTCTTCCGCGGCAAGTTCTTCGGCGGCGTGCCGCTGCTGCCCTCGGTCCAGAAGGGCTTCGAGATGGCGAACCAGATCGAGATCGCAGAGCGTCGGAGGCGGCTGGGACAAAGCATCGAGCTCTTCCCCATGATCCAGACGGCGCGCGACTGCGGCGCCAAGGATGTCCGCGAGAACGTCTTCGCCATGCTCAAGATCGCCACGCCGTCCGCGCGCGTGCAGTTCCATACGTCGGGCGAGCAGCCCCTGCCGACCATCGATTATTCCAAGACCCCGCAGCAGGTCTTCACCGAGGCGGCGCGGTACACGGTGCTCGAGCGCCAGGACCTCATGGTCTGGTTCGGCGAGTGTCCGCCGTGCCAGAAGATCCTCAAAGGCCTGCCGAGCTGGGTCCCCGACTTCGGCGCCAACCACCCCAAAGGCCACGCCGCGAACCCCAACGGCGGCTTCCGGCAGTGGTGGGACGCGCTGCAGCCCATCAAGCCCCTTACCGTCTCCGACGACGACGGCGACAACGCGCTCGGGGTCCAGGCCTACGGCCTCGCGCGCGTGGCCCACGTCTCGCCCGTCTTCAACGCGGGCAACCTGACGCGCCTGTGCTACACCGAGTTCGCGAAGCTGCCCGCGGAGCCCGAGCCCTGGGAGACGACGGAGCAGCGCCACGAGCGCTTCTGGCGCACCCTCGTCACCAACAGCGGCGGCGTCGACATGCAGAGCTCCCTCGCCGCCGGGTCGCGCGCGCCGGGCCCCGCCGTCGGCGACAGCTTCCGCAGCATGATGGCGCAGGAGCGCATCTTGGCGCTGCTCGGCTGCACGCCGCTGGAGCTCCAGTCGCCGTCGCCCGAGCTCCGCGCGCGGTTCCAGGCCAGCGCCGAGGCGCAGTCGCTCGTGCCGCTGACGGGCAAGGGGGAGGACTACGAGTCGCTGCTCCGGAGCTTCGCGCTGGGCCGCCGGTTCTTCCGGACTGAGGATGGGCGGTTTGGCATGACGACTATTGAGGACGTGGTGGCGGTGGATGGGAACTTGGCGCAGGAGCGGAGGCGGAGGTCGGGAGGTTATTCTTCTACTACTAATACTGGTACTACGGAGGGGGCTAGTGGCGACGACGACAGCGTCCCGACCGAGAATAGCGAGGAGCAGACGGGGTCGAACTTGGGCCGCATGATGGGGGATCCCATGGCGCGAGCCATGCTGGAATCCTTCCAACAATACCTCACGACACGCGATCCGAACGCCGCCAACTTCGTGTCTCAGCTGGTAAGGGGCGACCTCCCCGACCGGCCACAAGGCGAAGGAGAAGGGGAAGAAGCAGGAGAAGGACAAGCACCCGCACCCGGTGTAAAGCAGGGAGTCCAGCCGGGCGACCTTGTGGTAGCGCTAGTGGGAGGTTTCTTCCCGTATATTCTCCGGCCGGTCGTCCAGCAGCAGCAAGAACCCGATGAAGAGTCCACCGGCGAATCTGCACCTCCTCTCCCCATGGCCGACGCCACGTACCAGTTCGTCGGGGACTGCTACCTGTACGGCGCCATGGACGGGGAGGACTTCTTCATCAATGCCCGCGATGGCCAGAGGGCCCTCAAGGTCGTCAAGGTCGACAAGGGGAAGATTGTTGACATCAGGATCGTGTAAGAGAAGGGTTTGGCTTGGGCATCATATCGGATTTTGAGCAGGGAAGAAAGTAAGGGAGTTTTGAGCAGGTTAGCCGGTCTGGATCTAGATACCATCGAGTGCAGTTGATTGATAGTAGGTAATAGCAAGAAATGTCAAACATGTGTTTGTCTCGATGGCGGCACTTGCGCGTATTACAGACTCAAAAGGGAATGTCGAATTGTTGATTTCTATTGTAGTCTTGGCAATGCCAGAGACGTCGACTTCGCTTAGCATATGGTACAATAAGACTCTCCGCGCGGTCCATTTACCAGCGAGAGCTAACTCCATCTGTATCGATGAGGCTCGTCCAGCTTCCCCCAGAACACAGTACACCTGAAGCGACAAAGCCACTATAAGATCGCTTTCATGCCCATAGTCCCCGTATCAACCTGCTTCTATATTATATTACAACACCAAAGCCTTAAGTATGCACTCCGATATGTTTCGAAAGCGCGGCGGTTGGTATAAAGCTTGCTCGAAGGGGTGGCCTTGGGAGGTAATGTGCCTGCCAAACCCCAGTGAGCGGCATGCCGTAGCGCGGAATGAAATACCGGCCTGGTGCATAGCACTGCCAATCGTATTCGACATAGTGCTAATAAGATCATCGCTGGGTATTAGTGGCGCTGAATCATGTATCAAGGGGGTATGGTGTGGTGTGCTCCTGGAAGGGATGAGCATGCCTTGGTGGAGGCAGTGCTTTATTTCCAGCAGCCTTCTGCGTCCCTATTAAAGCTCAGTCGCCCCGCTCCTTAGGACCGACATCAAGGAATCTCAACCAAAAAAAGAGCGGCCTGCGCCTTCGCGGTCTCTATTTCTGCTGGGCATTTCCCGTAGATCGTCGCCCGTTGGTGCGTTCTCCGAGTTCCAGTTCCTCGACGGCGCCGACTTTCTGGTACCCCTTGTTTCGCAGCTTCCGCCTCTTGACACATCGTACACAGCAGACGCAGCTAACGATTGTGAAGATGATGGCCACAATCACTTCGGCCACCACCTCCATCCAGTGTATGCCGAGCCAGGCCCAGAGCCAATCGTCGCCGGCGCCCCACGTGCCGCCGTGACCGCCGTGATTGAAGAATACCCATGGGTCGGCGCCCTCCCGGCCGTCCATGAGCACTCGGTGCAGCTTCTTCCAATCGCGCCCCTCGAATCCGGGGATGGTGCCGTCGTCGCGCAACATGGAGTGGTACTTCTCCCAGATGGCCGTCAGGTACCACTGGCCGCTGTTGTACATGACGATAGCATACGGCATAATCCAGTTCCAATGGTAGGGGATGAGGTTGTCGGTCATCATGACGAGCCAGGGGTGCTCCTTGTGGCCGCCGATGATGTTGTTGCTCAGGGCGCCGAGGCCGCCGTCCGTCGTCCATATGGGGAAGTAGCGAAGCGCTTCGAGACTTTCTTCGCAGCCCTATACCCATCGAAACACCGTCAGCGATCATTCTTATTGCAGTCGAGAGCGCACTGCGCAGAAAGCGTTCTGTTTCCCCAACTTACATTATCGAGATCGAGATAGATACCCCCGTAGTATCGAATAAGGAAGTATCGCATAACGTCGACTCTTTGGATCGGATACTTGTAGCTATCGTACGTCGAGAGAAACCAGTTGTAATTGTCTTCGATGAAGGTCCGCGAATCCTCGGTATGCCATAGCTAATAATCCCACAGAGCAGCCGTCAGCGGGTTTCGTTTCTTGCGATGGATGTCCGAAACACCCAGGTCTTCTCCTTAGTCTCGGGCGTGCTTCAATGGCCAAACGTACCTTGAACTCCCATCCCGGGTTCTTGTCGACGCAGGTCTGTCGCATGCGCGCCCAGTCCTCGGGCAGCTCGTGGTTGCCGGGTTCAGCCCAGTTGTGGAAGATCTGGTGGATCATCTGGGGAACGCGGGGCGCGGATCGTCGGAGGCATTGTGCAGCTGGAAGACCTGCTGCTGGGTGATTTCGATGCCGGCATGGGGGCCGAGCTTGCCGAAGAGCTGCGCGAACGCAAGGAGTCGAACAATGATGTACAGGGCCAGGCTCACGAGCGCCACCCCGACCAAGACGGGCAGCGCTCGCCTCGAGCGCAGCTGCGCTAGAGGGAACATGGCTTGCGTTGTGGTGGTGGTGGTGACCGTAACCTAGTGGGGGGGTTTTGGGCTTGCGACCTGAGTCACGTTTTACGGCAATGGCGACATCAGATATTACAACAACCAAAAGAAAGAAAAAAAACTGCAAAATAAGCCAAGAAGCAGAGTGGAAAAGATGCGAATTGGCCTGGAAATGAGTGACGGAAGCTTTGCTAAGAGTAAACAGACGCGACAGAAATTCGACGAGCGGAAAGGAGGTTCACGTAAGACGGGACTAGCATGTGGAAGGGTACACGCTTATTAGATAGCCGACATAGTTGCCAAGCTGCCTGGAGCCAACAGTAAGCTGCTGGCTGGCCCGCCTGGTGCTGGGCAGAGAAGCGACGGCAGGCAGACAGGTTGACAGGCCTAGAATCCTTCGAGAATAGTGGACTGGACAGAGGAATAACCTCTCGAGCAACCAAGACCATTTGGGCCATGATCAACGTCCCATGGAATACTTCAGCCGCAATGGGGCAGCACTCAGGCGCTGATGCCATTGGGACGGTTGTTCCGGTTATACGGCGCATGCAGCGAGCACCTACCAGAGTGCATGAACATCCCCAGTGGATGGGGATCTTGGATTGAAGATTGTATTGCATGCGTTTCAAGGAGACTATGATGTAAGTCTATACGGCGAAAGCTCTCTCCAATTGTTTTTGGTCGATACAGATATTTGTCTGTAGTTTCCAGCCAGCAGCATCGACGACGAAATGTTCAGTATTCCAGGCACCCATCCACTAATGAAGAAATGGGACGACTGTGACAGCAAGGTCCACTTGGCTGTGCCCACTTACCCAATTGATCAAAATAGGCATTCGCTAGCCGCTCTTCCCAATAAACCCCTGTAGACAAAAAAACCATACAAAAAAAACCATAAACTGCCACACCCATCCGCAATTCAACAGTAATACAATGTTGATCAACGGAGAACCTGTCTAGCCAACAGCCAAGCTTTGCTGCCACTGCCCCCTTAACGTATCGAATATGACATAATGGCACTTCGGCCTATTGGTGATGCTCAAATTTGAACACGAGGTTGCGGCGAAACCCCTACCAATGAGTTACCATCACACAAGTCATCAACCATGTAGGAGGGGGCGTAGCAAGCGGCACAGCAAATTGACCCCGCAAGCGCTCGCCAAGGGACCAAAAGGACAGAAAGCAATCAACCCCCTACAGATGGCCAGCCAGAATGGTTGCAGATTGGCACGCATGAGAAAGCGCGCAACTTGTCTTAGGGAAAGGCAATAATGCATGGTCTTCATCAGGGAGATACTAAGGAGACAAGACTCGTCCCTTGAGATGCGCGCTCGTTGCTTGCTTGCCACTTGCCAGTACAATGGCAAAGTATGGCATGGATCGACTCGTCAGTCAATCAATCAACTATGGCTGGCCGAGTCCAAAACCTTCTCGGGGAACGATTCCCAAGGCACGCGACGGACTGTCAGTCCAGTAGTACACTACAGTTTGAACCGTTTTGAGCGGTTTGGAGGCATATGATGGGAATAACATGCTCGCTGTGGGTTCTTGCGTTTTCTGCTCGCCTGGATTGGCCTCGACTTTAAAGTTAGGAGGAGGAAAAGGACAGCGATGAAATTCTTCGAGGGAGGGAGAGAATCCCACTTGATTAAACAGGTCAGCGGCTTCTGGCTAGATGATACACTTGCGCCTTCACCTCTGCGACGCCCTTCGCCATTTAAGGGGCTGGGTTCAATCTAGCATCAACAACACCACGCGACATGACACTATGGAGACCGACCAAGCAGTCCAGCAGAGCTCTCTCCCCTATACCCCCTGAGATACGTCTATTGATTTGGAAGGAATTGGCCTCGATACCGCGGGTCGTCACCATTGACTTCAGCCGAAACGCACACTCTGTCCCCCCTTTCGTAGAGATCGACGGTGTCCCCTATGCGCAAACACCTGCACTGTTCCTCGTCAGCCGCGAGACTCGACAGATTGCATTGGAGACCTACCGCATCCGCGTCTACCTGCAATCGTGGCCGGGGGGCGAACTGGCTGTTGACCGAGCACGACCGAGTTCTCCTGAAAGACATCGGATGGGGCTGGCACACGTACGGATGGGGCTCTGGGAAGTACTTCTTCAGCGGCGGCACGCGTGAGGACTTTCGCCCGAAAGCCAAGAAGGACCAGCCGCGGCACCTCGTGTACAGAGTGATCACCAACTTTGCCCAAGGGCCCCGTCCTTCCGGGCTGCCAACGGAGGAGGAGCTGCTGTCCCAGTCGTGGGCGGACCTCGATAACGAAAGGAGAACCATTGCGAGGTACAGCCTGCGGAAGCTGATGCTCAAGCCGGCGGACCATCGACTGCTTCCCGAATACCTCGACGAGTTGAGCGAGCCGCGGGTCACGGTGCGGACAGGCGCTGGCGACCCCAAGGACTATTTCCTGCTGGAAGAGGCCTATGCTGCGGTGACTAGGGTAATTGAAAGGCCGAAGAGCCGTTGGTGCTCCTTCTTGGACTGGTTCAATATTCAAGAAAGAATCGAGCGCGGGCTGGGCGACTCTATCCCGCCGTGAGAACACTCGAGGCGGTGGCATACCTGGCTGGAAAGCAACATTTCCAGATGGGAGCATTCCAGAGCAGATGAATGGGTTCATGATGCTTTGCGATATTTCTCTACGATGAACTAGGAAATTATCCCTTACCTATTTATTTGACGCTCCTCGGCATGTCAATTACTACCTGCTGCCTTTAGGCCGTATCGCAAACATCCGTGCTTGATATCTTAGGCTATGTATGCCTTACGGTAGATTCCCAACAACATCGTACATGATAACGCCAGCTCCTGTGCTTATATTTGCTGTTTGATATCGCATGCATGCGTTTCAACCCATTCTATCCCATCTTTACGTCCTGGGGTGCCTTTCATCTCCGCCTCTTACATGCCTTGTCACGGAGTTTCGAGTAGGCCGCATATAGCCTCTTTTGGTATACGCCAGACTTCTGGAGCAACTCCTTGTCAGCCTCTTGATATTTCTTGTACTCTTCATCGATCTGTTGGAGGAGGTCCGTCATCAGGGTGCTTATAGTCATCATCGTAGTTGAGGTGAAGGTAGAAGAAGCGAGAAAAAGAATGGGATGGGCTTCGTATTTGAAATACTCAGAGGAGAAGTTCTAGATGTTCATATACAGCTCAGGTTTTCCTCGATGCTCAATATTCAGAGCCCACCCACAAAACGTTATTTGGTGGAAAAAGCGCCGCATGGGCACGATGAGATTTCTCTGAAGGTTACGAATATGGTTCTCGACTTGCACGGTACGTATGATGCTTGTTTTCTGGCCATCCAATCAAACGGGGTTGTGTGGAAGCATCTTATATTTGCAGCCTACACGATTCTGGGAAACCACTTCCGGAAAAAGGGGAAGCTGAGTCGAGCAGCGTCCGCGACTAATCTAGCATGCAGTCCATTCTATATGCTGAGCTCAGAGAGCTTCCCCTGGTGTTCCCAGCGTGTATAAACAGCCCAATTCCAATCATAACATAACCGGAGAATGATGTACGAACCCCAGACAGGTAAACCTCCTTGGCGCTCCTTTCTATTCTACCCCTGAATTCGTGCGGGGACGCGGAGGCCGCTCCTTTTTCTTCGTCCCCAGGTTCCGGTATTAAGTAAGCGAAACGAGAGTACCATCGTACTTGACGTCCAGTTGGTAGTTCTTGTTCAGCTGGTTTATCATGGCGAAAAAGGCAAGGTTCTCTGTTGGCTTGGATGTTAGCTCTCTCTGCAACAGTCAACAAGCGGGGAGGGGACAAAATGGGCTCACCAGCGTTCTCCGCGGACTTTATTTCATTGACGTTCGCCCATCCATAGCTCCGGTCACCTCTCATGTCCATTGAAGCTCCGCACGTCACGAGGTGGCTGATCTGCAAACACGGACTCGTAGTCAGCATCAGTCTTTCCACAATTGCACATGGAAATAAACAGGGGACTTACCTCGTGTACCAGGGTCATCTCGGTGGTGTCGAGAAGGTCGACTGGCTTGAAACTCTTGCCAGTTCTCTTGAACTTGTGCTTGATGCGGCTGAACAGCGAAGGGGCGAGGGCCTTCTGGACTCGCTTGGCGTTGAACGTGACGTCTTTGTCGATGGTATTCTGCAGCTTCTGGGGCTGGAAGGTGATGGTTTCGGACCAGCGAACCGGCCACCGCTCCTGGTTCCCGTCGATGATGGCGGGGCACGATACCGCCAGGAGGTGGGTGCTGGGAAGTTTGAGGTCGAGGATCATGTTATCGTTCTTGATTGGGCAGTACCGCGTCGGGTCCCACCAGGTGACGCTGCCGTCGACCGGGGAGTTCTTCCAGATGATGTAGTCCGGGTTGCAAAAGAGTTCCTGCGAGAGGGAGAGGGAGAGGGGCTTGGTTAAGATGAAATGGCTTCGAAAAATGATAAAAGAGTAAAAGAAAGGGGGTGTTTTGGGCTTACCAGGTCGGATTGTTCCCGCTCGGAATTCTTCCACCACTCGCTCCGGTTATCGACATCAACGAGCACGTACTGGCGCATCGCGTCGAAGCGGCCTAGCCCATCGGCATAGTAAGCGTGGCCTGCCTGCATATGAAGACCTCGAAGCCAAAAGCGGGAACGTACTGTAGAGATTCATCAAGGTAGGAAGGTCGTCTTTGCCGAACAGTCTAACTACCAGGTTCATGAAGGTTTCGTCGGGCCTGTTGGCAGGGGTGGGGTCTTCGATGTAGGGCTCGAGGGGGTTGCAGATGTCCGTGGCCCATTGTTGGACAGTGTCCATGTAGCCCTTCACAGAATTGTATAGGGTTCCGGCTGGAGAAGTGACGATGGTTAGTATGAGGGGCCTTTGATAATTAAACAAACCAACAAGGGTAAACACGTACAGCAGCTGATCCTGTCGATCACATATCGCCCGGCACCCAGTACTCCAGCGATGTACTGGAGGTACAGAAGGACTATTCCGATTCTCATGGTGAAGTGTCGTGCGGTCTAAGTTGTGGGCGTGGTGAAGGAGGCTTGGATGGACAAAGTTGCGTAGAGAAGCCAACAACCTAGGAGCAGATTCTGTTGATCATTATATGTATTCTGAGTGATACATGTGCTCATTGAATGCATTGTAGTCTTTCTGGGCCTGAATTAGCAGGTGTGGCGTGCTGCTTTGGGATGAATCATAGTTGTTGATCATGGAGAGCAGTCAGTGAAGGTTCTGAAAAGCAATGTCGCAAGACTTCTGTATTTGGCATCTATTCTTCGGCGAGTCTGCATTGTTGCGTCAGGTTGACAGCTTATTCATATGAAGGCATAACTGGCTGGCATTGCAGATGTCAGAAGTTGTGCGTTTCGATCACGATATTGAATATATAATTGTATTGACGGCCGGTCCATGACTTTGCTGTAATGGTATTGGCTATGTCCTTCTTTCATTTGGAATTCACGGGTCCGTACATGGGATGATTGATCATTATGATCGTGTCAAATTCAGTATTGTATCAGGAAGGAGCTGAAGTATTCTTCGAGCCTCTCTTGTATTATTGAATACTTGCAACACACTGGATAGCAGGGTTTATATAAGTATGGAGAGATCTTTCCCCATGGATCACTCGAAAGGATCTAACTTGCCCCACGCCTCGCTTCCAAAACACTGTGCAAGAACCATCCCGAGACTACCTCATCATCGACGAGCATCATGTCTCCTTCCAAGATGCTTTCCATTCTTCTCTCATGCGTCCAGCTGCATTATGCCTGGGCAATATCGCCTACTCCCACAATGCCCCTTGTTCCGATCCATGCCATCACCCCGACCATGACAGGCCAGATCGGTATCAACCCCGTTGACATACCCCCGGTAACATCGCTGTAGGTGGCCACCGGAAACCAATACAAATCTGACACAGTCAGAAATAACTAATATGATCCGGTAGCTTGGCTCCCATTGGTGATGACCACACTTATTTGAGCGAAATTGTCACGGACAACTTCACGTCGACCACGGTATGTAGCTGGTGGCTTCCATACATACATCTGCTCCGTCTTTGCTATCGACTGGCCGACTGACTGACGCAGTGGATTGCCGCCACCACCGACTTCGGCACCGCCACCATCAACATCACGAGCAACGGCGTCGTGCAGCCCACCACCATCCCCGAAGGCTTCAAAGTGACCAACAACACCAACGGCCTGTTGGAGATCACCTTCAGCCCCTACATCAAGGACCTCATTGGCAAATACCTGCCCCAGATCCCCAACTGCCAAGCCTTGATCGTCCGCGACGACGACGACGTCAACGCCAACATCCACCCGGAGCGCCGCCGCCGACTCCTGCTGAAGAAGCGCGCCGACGCCGCCCTGGCCACGGCCTGCGCCCGCCGACGCGGCGGCCGGCTCAGCCAGCTCCTGAGCGAGGACGCCGAGTGGGGCCGGCAGATGTCGCGGTTCGAGAGCCAGGCGATCGTGGCGTCGGGCCACGACGCGGCGGCGCTGGCCGAGGCCGGGCAGACGATCGCGCTGCTGGAGGAGGAGACGGTGGCCGAGATCCTGATCAACGAGATGGCCATCACGGACGCGGCGCTCGGGGTCGCGGCCGAGGTCGGCACGCTCTTCCTCGAGATCGCGGGGGCCATCTCGTTCCTCTTCGGCGTCTACGAGATCGCCGTCGGGCTCTGGAAGGTCCAGAGCAACGCGCAGCCCATGAACATCTTCAAGCCGTTCCGCACCTGGGGCGCGACGGCGACGGCGACGGCCACGCCCTCGCCCACGTCCGTCAGCAACTGCCCCACGGCGACGGACGCGCCGCCTTGCGTCGGCGACCGCTGCCAGGGAAGTCCCGACGGCGTCTGCTCGGCCCCCGACTTTTACGGCTGCGTCTGCCTCGACACCGGGAGCATGATTGGCGACCCTTCCGTTTGGGGCGAAGACTTCGAAGATGTTCAGGATCTGATCTATTCGTTCCAGATCCCGCAGCCCAACATTCCGGAGTGCGTGGCGGATACGACGGATGATACCTTCTCTCTTAGCGACAACGAGTTCCAGCTGTATGTTCCTCATGACCCCCTTTCTCTTTCTATTTCGCTTTCCCCCCTTCTCTTGGTTGCTGATGCGCTTGCTAACATCTGATATCGTAATGCAGAGTATTCAACACCTTTTGCTATAATGTGGACGGCACCATCAACAGCGATGCCGATAACTGTTTTCCGACGAGCACCCTGAGCATCCAGATCATGTTTGACAATAACGGTACCTCGAACGATTGCAGTATGCCCTGTCATGACGCCTTTGACGGGCTCAGAGACCAGTGTACGTTCTGTATTCCCCATCCAAATCTCAACACAGCACTTCTGGAAGATCAGAAAATGACTGACCAAAGTAACAGGCTCGTACGACTCTCATACCAAGTACAAGGTGGGATTCACAGAAGTTACTTGTGGCGTCGCCCAGTACTCTGCTGGGACGTGCTAGGGTTGGAGAATCTCGAGTGGCGTGTCCGTGGCCTATATGCTGCACACGGGAGAGGCTCTGGTGGTATGGAATGGGGATTTACTCCGGACGCCTGAAGTCGAAACGAAATGCGGCGAGAGTTGCAGCTCCTAAGTGTAGAAAGTACATAGTGCTGCTGAGTCTGAATAGCATACGTTTCATCTACATAATCCTGTAAGCTATCCTTCCTAGCTGGAAGTGCTTGGAAATCCCATGATGAGTGTTTGCTCTTGAGCTGTCAGTAAAGAAAGGGTAGCCAAAAGTCTTACACTTCCGCCCACCCTTGCGATCACTTGGTTCTCCTATCTATTGCTATGAGTATCATGTTATAACTTGAAAGCCACATCCCGGTGTTGAACACTAATATAACATCATCATCATCGTCAGAACTTGGAAGAGGATTGTAAGATAACTTGGGAAAGTTCTTTTTCAGTCTTGAGGGTACCTCTTGTGCTTTCGCCGAGTTCGACACCTTCAAATGGAGGCCCATTAGCCGCGGCCATAACCTTCTGGGGCTTTCGAGCGGCTCCGACGCCATTGCCACGAGTCGTATTCCTTTAGGACGGTTGTTACTGGGATAATGGCAATACTCAGCGACGGCGCGGCGTTTTATCCGAGGAATGAGACCGAGAAGTCTTTGTAGAGCGTGGCAGCAGTAGGTGGAATCAATGAAAGGAGTCAAATGCCTGAGGTTCTGTGTAAAGTACCTAATGCAGAAAGTGGTAGAGTAAGTAGATTCGGATGCCTAAATCTCAAGTCATTGTGTAATACCCGCTCTTTCTGATCGCAGTTGCCAAAACATAACATCTATGTTTACAAGACGCAGCACTTGCCCGAACGAGTGGCCCACGGTTTATGTTCCCTGAGAAATCACTATTTGGCAAAACAACAGCCAGAGGTCCAGTCATCGTCGCAGCCCTTCATTCATGTACAGCATCAACTTCTTTCTGATCAACCTACCACCAGACACTTCATTGTACAAGTCTTGCACTGTTCCAACACCCAATCACATCGGAAGTATTCGCCGCCCGCGACGTCATGGACGTGAACTACTCACGCAGGTGGGAGGACATTGGTTTCATGGTACTCGTGCCACCCTTGCTCATCGAACAGTTCCTCGCCTGCGCGACCACCGAACACAACGCCTTCCGCTTCCGGACCATCAGCCCCAACCACACCGTCTTGGCCGTCGCCTTCTTCTACCCGGGTCTCTCCTACGCCTGCGGCCGCTTGTACCTCTGGGCCGACGGACTCCAAGACCGACAGGCGCGCCTGAGCCGAACCGCGAACAGGGCCGGTCTCCTCCACAACCGCCACCTCTCGGACGACGCCAAGGCCGCCCTGCCCAAGTCGCCCCGCGAAATCGGCATCATGAGCCCGCAGTTCGCCCCGGCCTTCTTCGCGGCGCTCGCACTCAACCTCCGGACCAGGCAGCTCGACCTCTCGCTGGCGACCTGCTATCAAGTCTGGGAACCGCACGGAGGCGTTGAACGGACCTTGTTCGGTTATTTTCGAAGGGCCGCTACGTCCACCGCTATACTCGGTGCCCTCGCAATCCACGCAGGTAGCACCTTGTGGGAGTATAAGAAGGAGGCGGACAAACACCACGAGCGGACTTTGTAGGTGGGGAACTCAAGTATGATGGCAAATACGGTTTACATGGATAAAGGGGAGAAGATTCGCATTGTAAAGTAATCGGGGGCTCCGGAGTATGTCTAGATGTTGGTATACAACGCATACAAACATACAAGATTTGAATCTGCTCTGATCGCCACCCCTTTCCTGTCGTCCGATTCCGTTTCCGCTAAATCAGTTGCACTCGCAGTCGGATAACCCTGTTGTCGATGAACCACTTTCCTCCGAGTAAACTACAGCTTCAATCGTGAAGCCGTGTTGTCGTAGCACGTGGAAGTGTAGTTGGTTGTGCACCCAGCTTCAAAGCAGCGGCCGCAGACGGGCATGGAAGCCAGGCCCCAGAAGGGGTAGAGATCGCAAGCTGACTGCCCGCGTTGCCAGTCGACTGGGGGAATTTGAATTCAGCGCTTGATTTCCCCAAATCTCAGATTGACCATGACACGTAGCACCCCTCGAAGTGTCTGTTGGTTGTTATATACTTACAGCAGCCGGCCTTTATGCATTCGTCCCACACCACCGACGTGTCGTCGCATCCGTAACCGCACCCTTCGAGACAGCATCGCGAGCCGCCACCCTCGGTATCTGTACACTGCGAGCAAGTTGCGTCACATGCTTGCGCGGACCTTGGGGAGCCCATCGCCGCAGCATTGGCCTGACCGAGCCAGAGGAGCCCCAGAACCCAGAAAGAGATCGAAGAATTGAGGCCACGCATCTTTCTCGTTCGACAATTACTTCTTAGTTTGTAATTCAGTCTTCGTGTCAACAGTTGGTAATCGATTGAGCCCGAGATGACATGTAAAAGTGACGATCCAGAATGACGGCAGACATCACCCCTTATGTGCACTCCTGAACACGGCCGCCAATTGCGACCACAAACATCGCAAGGCAGGGCCCGAACCTTCTTCTTCCATCTGCCGACGATAACCCTGCAGAAGCTCATCTATTATTAATTAGCTTTGCTTCTTGGCAATATCTACCTGGGTGTTGTTTCGGCAACGTCCAAATAGCCGGAGGAGCGAACAAAACAAGATACAGCAACGCAACACGACGTTGCAGAGATCATCTCTTTCCGAACCACGTGCGATGATGAAAGCAACATCATCGAATTGCCTGATTGGCATCCGTGTCGCCGTTATCTTCTGCTCCTTCTTGGTAGCTTGGCCTGGGCCCATGTTGCAGCAAGGCCGGGTAATTTGACCCAGGACGAAAGCAACACCAAGACCAACCCCAAATATCCAGCCGCAATGTTAAATATTTGACCTTGTTTAGATCGTTATCTATTGGTGGTACAGACAACCTCCACGTACTGCAAATCGCATGTGATTTTACTACGAGGAAACGTCGTTGTCCATTGCGCATGTGCTGGTTCTTGGCTCCCGCTGTTGATCCGGACGGTTTGGGCTTCATTGGAGCTAGTATCTATGCCTCCAGTGTGATGTAGGTTACTTCGCCGGGTTAGGGTCTTCGTTTACATTGCCCAAGACCGAAAGGAATTGACGAGTACCATCCGGAGCGCCCGCCGGTGATCCGCGCAGGCCCCGTGGCTGGGCCGACATCTAAGTCGTATGATAGCCATGCTCGCGCGACACTCAGCTGTTCTGTATCGACTTCCCGCGGCCGACAATGGGAATGACGGACTACTAGGTGCGAGACCGAAGCCATTCACTCAAAGATCAAGATTTATTACATGTTAGGGACGTGTATTGGGGGAAGACGAGCACCCTGACAGTAGTCGCGGTTCTGGCCGTAGCGTCGAGCACGTCGGTCACCGAGCATACTAGATTATCAGGGTACCATGTCAAAAGATTATCCATTGCCGGCTAACGCCTGTGACTGATCAAACGTGCGAAGCACCTGCATAGTGTTCTTGGCACAGATGACTCTTCGTCAAATGGTAAAGCGGGATCTCTATTTTCGGATCTCGTCCACCTATGTGAGTGTGGGTGTATCAAGGACCGAACCCTCTGATGCCAATGGAAAAAGCAAGGCAGCCGTTATGACTCCATAATTCCCCAAATGAATTTGCCAGTCCTTTTGCGTTCGCTCGTATCGTCGTCCCCCGAATAATGCATTTCCGTAGCCAGTCGATCGCTTAAGAACGGGGCTTCTCCTTCTTCTCCTTCCACAGGGCCAGCAGACCGACACCGGACACCTTGACGACCTTGAATCGCACACCGGGAATATCACCCTTGGCCTTGCCCTTGCGACCGAAACCGGCCAGGAGGACCTCGTCGTTCTCGTCAACGAAGTTCAAGCAACCGTCATTGGGGACTAGAGAGAGGGAAATCGGTCAGCACGAGTTCATGTGGCCATTGATGGGGATATCCATCAATGTCGCCGTAGATCCAGAGCAAGTCGGGTCATGTGTGCGAGTGTTCGTCGTTCGAGACGCCCCACACCACACGCCACCTTTGACTTTGGAGGTAGAAAATCTTTCGAGGGGCAGACGTACCGAAAGCAGTGACCTTCTTGCCGTTCTTGATGAGCTGTACACGAACGCACTTTCGGATAGCGGAGTTGGGCTGCTTGGCCTCGACACCGACCTTCTCGAGGACGATGCCCTTGGCGTGGGAGGAGCCACCGAACGGCGAGGACTTGAAAGCGGTACCCAGAGCACGCTTCTTGTATCCCAAATCGGCCCAGCGCTGGTCCTTGCGGTGCATGCGCAGCTTACGCGCAGCGTTCAATCCTCTAGGCTTTCCCTTACCCATGATGGCTGTGGACGAGACTCGAAATTAGCGGACTGGTTCGTAGGTGAAGGTGAAGATCTTCTGTGCGACGATTGGAGTGCGGGATGTCGTGTTGGATCGAAGTAATTCGTCGATGCGATCGCGAATGCAATGGGTAAAAGGTGAGTGCGCCTGGGTGGGAGAGGAAAAACCTACCGATTTATGACTGTGATCGCGGCGGATGGGTGCTGTTGTCGATGTGAGTATGTCGAAAGGGTTCCGCTATCTGCAAAGTTCGCGAGGTTGAGAGTGACAAGTTCGACAATGGAAATTAGCTGGCCGAGGGTTTTCGACCCTAGATCCGAATTTTGAAGTGCGGCAATCAGTATCTGTGGCTTTAGTGTGGCTGGGATTTTCAACCCCAATCCAAAAATTTGTGGACAGCCACAGCAAAAAGCTTGGGCATGCCACATGTGCCCCACCAAACCCCAACGCACCTTGCAATTGATGCATCCTTAGCAGATCGAAGTCGCTTGCATCTATCTCTGATGGTGCACCACACAATTTCACGTAGTTGCAACCCGAGGGCCATGTCACAGATAGCATCACATCTCGTTATCGAAGATACTAGTTGACCAATCTGTCGGTTGCCAAAGTCTATTCTCTTATGAAGCTATCTCGGCAGAGTCCATGTACAGACAGATGTACAGAGTTACCTTGTCGATTGACGCAATAGGTCCAGATGGCAGCAGATGGTAGGTGCTGTAAGCAAGTAATCTTGACTCCCCTAACGCGCAGCTTTCCGCCTCAACACCCCAAATTCAGCCTTGTCCCGACGTCACTAGTGAAGTAGGACAGCATTCCATCCCAACCATTGCCGCAAAATGCAGACTCGCAATGTCTCAGCCTCAGTTGAAGCCAAGTAAATCGCGAGACCCTCCACCGTCTCTGTTCCTGCACCCGACTCCTTCCCCTCTGCTTCACATGTATCTCTCGCCGGTGCCGCGGCCCAAGGCGCCGCCAGTCCCCCGAACGCATCTCAACCGATAGCTTCAACAACCACACCCTCAACAACGCAGCAACCAATGCAGCCACTATCGCGCAAGGGCTCGTTGCTCAACCCCATGAACATGGGCGGCCGCGGCGGCGTCCCCGTGCCTCGGCTCCACACCGGCGACTCCTCCCGCTCTGTCGACAGAACCGACGCGCTTTGGGCCGAGATGCAAGCGACACTCGAGGAAGTAGAGCTCTCGGCCTCCGGCGGCACGCACGTATTCGGACCCGAGCACGACCGCAAACTGGCTGACCTTCGGGCTGCCCAGATCGCTCTGGCGCAGGCCTGGGCCCGAAGCGAGGCGGACGACGCGATAGAGACTACAGGGGCGGGGACGGATGAAGTGCGAGACTTGGAAGGGTGCCCTCGGCGGCATGGGCCTCGCTGCTGCCTCTGGCGTGGCTCCGGGCGCGACCATGAAAGGAGGGGATACGGATCCTGGTAGAAGTACCATCGGAACAGGCAGTGCGGCTGGGCCGTCAAGTAGTGGGCGCGGTGCCGATAGATTTGGTGCTGCGCTCGAGGAAGAGACGGAGACCGATATCCTGCTCGCGCGGAAACGTAGAGAAGCCAATGATCAATACTTCAGTAGGGTCGATCGAGGTGTCCGAGATGTCGTTGCCAAGCTAGAGGAGGTTGCTGTCGCCATGCATGCTGTGGAGCAAGAGAGCAGAGATGTCTGGGGAGAAGAAACACCGCCTGGTAGCGCGAAGCCAGCTTGACCGATGCTTGATTAGACCCAGAGCGCTTCTGTATTCAATGATACCCTCTCCATTATGGCCCTCTACCTTTGTTATATGAGTAGAGATTCCCATCAATGCGAATTACAACTACTCTCACTTTCTTGTACTCTTGATGCGTTTATTGCTTCTTCATAGCCCCCTTTTAGCGAGCTCGTCTTCTAATGGCGCCCAATCTGTGCAACTTGCTGGAAACGCCGTCTCCATGATCTTGATGGCATACGTATGATGAAATGCAGGAGATACACCAATGTGCTGCCATTTTTATTGCATGGAAAGACTGACATGTGCCTCAAGCAGAAGTGAGCTGGATGTGCAACTCCTTTTCTTGAGACTTCGACAAATCAACAACAAACTGAAGTGCTGTCTGCTAGAACTTGAATCCACCTGCAACAGGAGAGGCACCTCGTCCGTCTGGTAATAAAGCGTCATATGATCTCGTAGCACGAACTACAAATGAGGCCAACAATTTTGCGGAGTTTAGGCAAGAGATTCTCCATGGCGAGGCTGGCTGAAGCATGAGGCTACGAGGCTACGTGGTATCCACACGCTGGATGGCATTGTTGAGAAGACCAGACCCTTGAGGTACCCGATAGCTCCGTGGGTAGAAACAATCTCTAAAACTACGGTGCTTTTCATAGTTGAATCTGTTTGATAGATAGACACTGCATCAGGTATTGCAATACTCCTGAGAAAAGGCAGCATGATGTTGACCCTAACAATGAAGACCCGGACGAAGACCATAGAAACTAGGTGTTTCCAACATTGCACCCCTCTGGATCGGGTTTGTTTTATCGTGATAGCTTGATATGCAGGCCGATTCATAAAAAACCTGGAAATAATGTTTCGACCTAGTAAATATGGCGTATTTGGATATTTCAATGTGTGAAAGCCTGGGGGCATCCTGAGATGTAGGCTTAAAGGTTATCGGAATGTAAGAAGTTGCCACTAACTCGATGAACTGATATAAATCGATCTTAAGTTATAGTATTCGAACTAATTTTAAATAGCTAGACTATAACGTGATTAACGTGGTTTACTATTAAGTTAAATATATTATTAAGTTAAACACTTTTATTATTAACTTATTTAATTAAACTTTAACGCGTAATAACTTTATAACTATAATGCTTTATTTATTTTAAGAAGAGCGGATAACCTTAATAATTTAAACGTTACGAAACGGTCTAATCCGAATTAGTTAAAGAGCTACGGCGAAATACTACGTCGTCCCATTATTCACCTTTAACGACCGACTCTACGGCCGAACCGTATAACGCGAAATTCGATATTTAAGGCATAAATTAAATACGATTAAAGAGGAGGTACTTCGTACGTATATAATTAATCTAAATACCCGAGGGATGCCTTTAAAAATAATTAGTATAGAAAATATAGCCAATCTCCTTATCGCGTCGCGCGGCGGCGACCGCGTCGGCAAGCACTAGGCCAGGCGTTTTATCGACCGTAACCCGGACCTTAAGACTAGAATAAACCGTCGGTACGATTACTAAAGGGCTTTCTATAAAAATCCGAAGGTTATTTCCGGCTAGTTTAGCCTGGTTATTAATATTAAGGCTAAATACGGCATCGTTAACGAGGACATATAAAATTTCGACGAAACCGGCTTTATAATAAACATAATCGGGTTAATACTCGTTATAATACGTGCTAATCGGCGTAAAAAAGCGAAGTCGGTCTAGCTTAATAATTAAGAATAGTCGACGGCTATTAAATGTATTAATTCGTAAAGCTAGTGTATTCCGCCTTTTTTAATCGTTTAAAGTTAATATTACCTCGCGAACTAATTACGCAAAAGTAGTTTACCGGGTAATTAAGTAATTAAACCGATTTTTAATAAATAAACCGATAACGAGATAGGTTTAAACTAAATTAAGTACTTTAATAAATATACTAGATCGTAAATGAAAAGTCGCTACCGCCTCTTAATTTTCGACGGCCACGAGAGCTATATTTCGGCCGAATTCGAGGCATACTGCCAAGATAATAATATTATTATTATTAGTATGTTTTTTTATTTATCGCACTTATTTTAACCTTTCGATATAGCACTTTATTCGCCTTTAAAACGTGCTTATTCGAAAAAATCGAGCTATTTATTAAAGCTTTAATAAATTATATTACGAAGCTTAAGTTCTTTATCGCGTTTAAGGCCGCATATTTTACTATTTTTACGAAAGTTAATATTAAATTTAAATTCAGCGTATCCGGTTTAATACCTCATTATTCGAACGAAGTAATAAATAAACTAAATGTGTAACTTCGGACGCCTACACCGGAGTAATCGTAACCCGGGACTCTAAGCACGTATAACCCCTAGACGCCGTTTAACTCGTAATAAACGACTAGGCACTCTATTTATATTAAAAGAGGGTGTTTACCTATTAAAGAAATTCTTTAACGCTAATTTTAAATGCGGTAAACTAGATAGCGAAGGGTATAACCCGAATAGCCCACAAGGTAACCATATTAAAAGATTAAGTCCGCACCCTTCAAAATGCTAATTTAGCCCTTTCGAAGCGCCGGAAAGCTAAAAAATCACGAGTCCAGCTTAGAGGAGCCCTTACTATTAAGGAATCTCAAGCGTTACAGGACGAGAAGGCAAAAAGGAAGCGTCCACCGACCGGCGAAGGCGAAAATGGTGGCTCGTCGAAACGACGCGCGACGGGCGGTAGGCGCTGTGGCAACTGCGGCGAAACCGGTCACAATGCGCGAACGTATAAGAAGGATGTAGAATTGAGTAGCGAATCGGATAGCGAGTAATTTTAATTGATTTAAAACGTTATAGTTAAATAAATTTATATAGAAATGTCGAGATATGGAAAAAGTGTCCGACTTAATAATATATCCGACTTAATGGTAAACCACGTTATATATTATGATTAGTGAAAATTTAAATGCTACTTAAGAGTGCGAATAACGTACATTTAGAAGACGAATGTACGCACGCTTCAATTTATTCGACGCTATACTACCTATAAATGCCAAATGAATGATGTAGGTAGGAATACGCTGTTTGGTCTTGGTGGTTCAATATCTTGGGTTGAGATGATCAGTGTCGTAATTTGGCCTAGAGTTCATGATATAGACAGAAGCATCCTGTCGAATGATCAAGATAGCCAACGTCAGTCTTATAGTATCTTGTAAACCACTAGTCTTGTGCAGTATGGGAACTTCTCAGCACTGATCGTGGGATATCGGCTCTGGCATGATCATCAAAACATATATCTAGCCATTAATACATCATATGTCTTGGTACGTGGTTTACTGGACTTATTAGTTATATACGATGCTGAATTGGAACAAAAGGCTGCTCCGCGGTCAACGTGAAATAATACAACATGTATGCAAGGGGTCAGGGGCTGGACTAGCTTGGTACCAAACCAGAGTCAAGGTAAAGAACATCTGAAGTAAGATCCCAGTAGCAGGTCCCGGACAGCACACCGCACAAGTATTCACGTTCTACGTTGAATTAAACAGTTAGTCCGCGATGCGGAGCAAATCTTTTGTTCTCAATATCTACTTCAGCCGTGAATATCATGAATGACATCTGTCCTCACCCGAGCGATGAAGAGGGTAGATATGAACAAGGCGCTTCACATGTGGAATTCTTAAGTGGATGACGAAATGAAGCTAAAGTATTGTCAGGCGAAGTGTGCTGGAGAAGAAGTGGTATTACATCAATGTACGTCTAGCTCGCCTCCCAGATCGTAATTGTATCGTACAGTATATCGTATCTAATTTTTTCATACCGACCCTAAGCCCATATCTATGTGCAGGCGACGTGAATCTATTCCTGAGCAATCTTCTCGCTCTCTTCTCCTTGACTGGAGTACTGAATCAGGTAATCCACACACATACCGGCGGTGATAGCCCCTCCCGTGATCCAGCAGCCATTGACGAACCACCACCAGCAGTCCTTCACGTTCTTCAGGTTGACCTTGCGGATCATGTAGCCCAACGTCAAGACAGCACCACCGCAGCCGCCGATGAAGAAGGCGGGGCCAGCACCAGCAGCCCAGCCCCGCCGCACCGAGCAGACCGACCTGCACGACGGCCAGGCCCGACAGGACTTGCTTGGTCTCCGCGTCGTGCTTCAGGGCGATGCTCTTGATGCCCGCCTTGGCGTCGTCACGGATGTCCATGTGCGCGTAGATCATGTCGTACAGCACGGTCCACGCGACATTGCTGGCGTACAGGAAGCCCGCCGCCGTCAGCGCTGCCGAGTTCGCGAGCAGGTCCACGCCCAGCGCCGGGAAGCCCATCATGGCGCCCCACGAGAAGGTCAGGCCCAGCACGAACTGCGGGTAGTAGGTGACCCTCTTCGCGAGGGGGTACGAGGCGACGAAGAGCAGACTGGGTGTGGCGTACCAGAAGCAGCTCCAGGGGAACTGAAGAAGGATCCCGAGTCCCGCCAGGAGCTGAACACCGGTGAATGTCAGGGCCTTGAAGGGTGTGATGGCGCCTCGGGCGATAGGTCGCAGTCGAGTTCGCGCTACTTGCGGGTCAAGATTGCGGTCCCAGAGGTCATTGATGCTGCATCCGGCTCCGCGCATTATGAGCGCCCCTGAGAAGAAGAGCGCCGTCGTACCAATGACGGTCAAGGGCGAAGTGACGGGATCAGCCATGGGAGCGGCCAGAAGCGTGCTGAACATGCAGGGGAAGAACAGGTAGTATGTCCCCGCGGGCTTGTCCAGGCGGACCAACTCGGCATAGGGCACCCAAGATGCTGGCAGGCGTGAGAGAAGCCCAGAGGAAGGCGGAGAGTACGGCTTTGGTATCTCAGGAGACGAAGGCGACTCTACGCTGACGGCCAAATGCTTGGCGGAGGCATGGAAAGGGATGACATGTCGGGGCGCCAAAAGGGATACCGCAGTTGGGCGCGACTGTCTTGAACGTGCTGGAGTCACGAACCGAGAAGCACTTGATCCTAACCTCCGACCAGAAGCCCAACCAGATGTAGAAGCTACGCATCTTGAATCTGGCAGTATCCGCCTCCCCAGCGCCACATTACATCCCTTGAACATGGCGATGACACTGCTGAAATGTTAGCCCGATTGAACTACCAGTTTCGAGTACGGCAATCAATGAAGCCCGGCCTCTGAAATTGCCATCTCTCAGCTTGATCTGAAGTATATGCATCCCATGCGATGTCACATTCAGAAGGGTTACGTGCCCCACTATACTGTGAGCTTCAAGGTGCCATTTTTTTGGGTATCAAGCAGCAATTGCAGCTGGACAGAGTCAAGAAGATGCTTGACGGGAAGGTGCAAACGAACGACAAAGCTTACCAATTGATCTTACGCGGGGTGTTGCTTTGGATTTGTTGTCAAGCCATACGTACGGATGTCCGTCAACTATCAGAATGCAGAGTTGCCGTGATTATCACTCCCTTCTTTCAGCCTCTCTTTTCTTCATCAAAGCCATTCCGTACTGTCTCTCAAATCTTTGGCCGTCTCCCCCAAGCTAAGCTTGTGCCTACCTAGCGAGTGAGTGGCTAGTGTGGTTGAGGCTAGTGCAGATCCGTGTCTTTGCCTCTCCAAGATTAGCGTAGTTTCCCTGGCTCCGGCGTACTCACGTAGCTGCTGGCTTGCTGGGGCGCTCTTTCCTCCCACGCAGTGGGGTCTAGCCAGCGTCGCGCCGCCTTTACAGCACCTACCGACACTCCACTACGCATACTTCACGTATTGTCGCATCTTATCGCATTTAGCAGCATCGCGCTCTTCATCGGCATCTTTTTGGTCGCCGGCAACCACCTCCTTCACCTCCGCGGCATGGTGTGAGCAGCTCCAAATCTTGACAACCCGACCATTCGACTTTGCGGGAATTACCAAGCATCACAGATCTCGATGATCTGGAGTCTACGTGATGCATCGCTGTTCATCCTATCGGCTTTGATAACCCAGCTGTCTTTTGCAACTGCCCCGATTCGCGACTCTTGATTATATTTCCTTTGCAACTTGGCAGGCGCGGTTCCCGCCCTCTGAATATAATTTCTGTCCCATTCCCGGACGCGATCGAAAAGCAACAGTCGCCAAGATGCCGACAGCACTACATCCCCAAGCCAAATTCGACCCGATCCCACCGGATCTCGACCTTCACGCGATTGTTGACCGAAACCCCAACTTCGACTGGGTCGTCCGTATCAACTTGGCTCAGATTCGACGTCTGGGTCCTTCTGGCTTCGAGAAGCTCGTGCAGCTACATGTCATCGAAGGCGGTCGCCCGTTAGTTATCGAGGGCTGGAACAAGGTCTTGCCCCAGTCACTCTTCAGCGCGAAATGGCTCGAGAAGACGCAGGACAAAAAACAGGAAAATGTTCGAGATATCAACTCCCAATCGGATATACCCATGACCACGGGGCATTATCTACGGTCCCTGCGACAACTCACAAATCAATGGAGTCCAACGAATTTCCGGGACGAACGGCGGCAGAGGCTGTACATGAAGGATATTGACTGCCCCCAAGAATGGTATGACCATTTGCGGAAAGTCATCCCGCCGAATGTTTTCTACATGAACGACAATGTCAGTGACACAGTTGGAACCGATTCGCGAGAAGACGACATCTTCGGCGCCCCTGAAGTCTCGGCTGCTGTTGCTGGGGACCTGATGAGCAGCTTGCCAGAAGAGATGCGCGCCCAGAACCTCATGTGTTACATTGGGCATGAAGGTACATATACTCCTGCACATCGAGAAATGTGCGCGAGTCTCGGTCAAAACATCATGGTGGATGCATCTGGTAGTGAGAACGGCGAAAAGCCAGGAAGCTCCATTTGGTTCATGACAGAGACCAAGGACCGGGAGGTGGTACGCGAGTACTTTCTCTCCATGCTCGGGCACGATATCGAAATTGAGAAACATTTCGCCCAAGTCAATGCCTGGAAGAAGGCCCCATTCCCGGTTTACATTGTGGAGCAAAAAGTTGGCGATTTCATACTGGTACCGCCTCTGGCGCCACACCAGGTCTGGAATCGAGGGACACGAACCATGAAGGTCGCCTGGAACAGGACGACTGTCGAAACTCTGGAACTCGCGCTCCAGGAAGCTCTGCCCAAAGCCCGGCTTGTCTGCCGAGACGAGCAGTACAAGAACAAGGCCATCATCTACTTCACTCTAGAGAAGTACTACAAGGAGCTGCAGTCCTTGGAAGACACGTCCGAAGTTGGGGTCCTGGGGCTCGGTCGCGAGCTCACTCGGAACTCACCACGATTAAGGCAGATGGCCAACGATTTTCGACGACTTTTCGGTCTTTTTACAGGGATTCTTGTCGACGAAATGTTTGGGCCCAAGCACATTGACGTCGAATACGTTGAATTTGACTCAAATATTACATGTTCTTACTGTCGTTCAAACATCTTCAACCGGTTCCTGACTTGCAAGTGCTGCGTGAGACAGCTCATCAACGGTGACGAGGATACGTATGACATATGCATGGAATGCTACGTGATGGGCAGGTCATGCGTCTGTATTTCAGGGCTCCAATGGTGCGAACAATGGCATTGGTCGGACCTGGTCGAGAAGCACGAGCTGTGGCGTTCAATGGTCATCAAGCAGGATGGCTTTGTTGACATCGAATATTCACCGCAACCCCTGGAGATTGCACGCCGGAAGTCGAGCAAGAAATCAGTAGCCCAGGTCTGCCAGGAACAACTCCGTCGCCGGCCCTGGAGCGACATCACCAAACCCGTCATTGAAGCCGCCCCGGAGCCCGAGTCGGAGCCTGAACCCGAGGTCGACGAAGAAGGCCGGGTCAAGAAGAAGCCGAAATCGAAACGCAAACAGAAACGAGGAGACGTCTATCGTTGCCATGTCTGTTGTCACAAAGATTATACCTACAAACTAAACTTTTGCACGACGTGCCAAGAAGCATACTGCTATGGTGTGCTTTGGAGGGCATTTGATACAATGCCCCAGTCCGCGATGGAAAAGAGCACTGGCAGTGCCCCAAATGTCTCGGGATTTGCAACTGCGGGAGTTGCAGACGCGCTGGGCATAGTAACCCCTATGTGCCGAAGAACACCCTGCTAGGCCATGACACGCGACGCATCGCAGATGACCGCAGCGTCGAGTCTACTGTCGATTTCCGCATCCACAATCTGAACTGGCTCAAAGCGTTTGGGGAGGAGAGCCGCTCCAAAGACACCAAGCGGATGCAGCGACTTCGACAACAAGCCGATGCGGAAAAGGCCAAGGGCCCCTTGGCAGCGTTGGACAGCAATGAAGATGCGCCCCACGAGATGGACTCTTCTAATCAAGGCCCCACCATGGAAAATGCCGATGGCGATCATGTCGGCGTCGACGGCGCGCCGGCAGTACAGAATGGCACTCCGGGCCACCAAGACGAACACGCAGGCAGTCGCGTACCCACCGCGGACATGTCTAGCATGGATCTAGCAAGCTTCGCCTATCCCGATCCTGCCGGTTATAACGATCCCGCCGTTGGCGCTAGGATGATGGGAATGGGCTTCTACGACCAAGACGATAGCGCCGACAAGATCTTGTTCGATCCATTCCAAATTCCGTCAGAGGATACTCTGAATCGCGAGCCGGAAGTATCAGATTTCGTCAAGAAGACCTTGCGTCTTGCGAAGCGAAAGGCACGGCTGGAGACTGACGACGATCCGGACTTTATGGGCCCGAGAACCTATCGCAAGAAACCCCGCACGGGTAACATTGATCAACTCATGAATCTCGATCCCGCCCTGCTTGGTGCCCTTGGCGAGCCGGACAGGAGTGCTTCGGGCACGCCCATCCGTGGCCACACCGAATCTGAACAAACCCCTGCTCTTCCTGAAGCAAGTAGTAGTCAACATGAAAACCCCAGACCCAAGCCAACGAGGGCCCCGCTCCCTGTTGACCCACTGCGACCTACTCTGCGTCACGCGAAACCTGCGCAGTCTTACGCGGATCATGAGGAGCCCGAGGACGACCCCGACGATATCGTCATGCCGAAGAGGTTGTTTAATCCTGACGCCGAGAACGGCGACGCGACAAATGGCGATCCAGTGGATGTGGCGGCACAGGCATTTCGCGCTGTGGCTCGGCTGCAAGAGGCAGGGTCCACGATTGCTACTCCCCCATACACAGGAAAACGTCGGGGGCGCCCGCCGCGAAGCTCCCTGCCTGCGAATGCACCGCAGGCAACACCCAAAGAACCGGAGAAAGAAGTTGCCAAAGAGCCCAAGAAACGCGGCCGGCCTTCACGTCGTTCCCAGTTGGCCAGTGTCGATTATGCCGAGGATTCGCCTCCTGCCCAAGAGTCTGTCAATGAGGATGAGGTCACCGAGGAAGTGCTGGAAGCTGTTCTGGAGGCAGAACTGGCTCGTGAGTCCGAAGTTACCGAGAAACCAGATGGCCTAGAAAAGGAGGCAACTCCAAGCGCCCGCCCTCCTGGAAGAAGGGGCCGCCCCCGAAGTCTGCAGCCAAGGCATCACCAGCACCCGCAGCAGCGCCGGAACCTACCTCCCAGCCAAAGCTCATGTCCATGGCAGAGCGTATGGCAGCCAAGGGCAAGAAGTTCAAGATGCGCGGCTCTTCAAGAAGCATGACTTCGAATCGCACAACTACGCCATCGACTCCCCAATCTGCAACTGCGCGCGAAACGAGTGACCAGGATACGACCATGAAGGATGCGGACGCACCAATTTCTCGTACTTCGTCCGTCCGAAGAACCGAGGAACCTCAGAGTGGCAAAAGTCGCGAGTCCTCGACTAAGCCGCCTCCAGCACCAAGTGCTGCGGCTCCGGCCAAGGCGGTCACACGACCAGGGCCTACCGTAGTGCGGTTGGCTAGCATGGCTGGAAGCGATTCCGAAGAAACCGATAGTTCGTTCGGTGACGACGACGAGGAGGATATTCCGGCACAGAAATTTGTGGCCTACAGGGGCGGTATGCGAGGCCGGGGTCGCGGAGGACGCTTCGCCACAGCATCTCGTCGCTAGTTACTCTTGTCCCTGGAAAAAGAGAAATCACCACCGACAAGACATGTTGGAATAATTGCAAGTTGAGAAAAGCACAACTTTAAGAGGAAGGAATATGCTATTACCTGATGGAGCGTGTGTCATTGACACCATGTTGTTTATATACTCAGCTTGCCAAAGTATCATCTTGCAAGAGCATCATTTTATTAGCAGTCGTTGGAGTTTGCTTCATCGTTCAATATACCCGCACGCCTGTTGCACATTATCATCTGCTTATACTGTTTCTCTTCCGTGGTTTCTCATTTGTGTTGTAGTAGAATCAGGGCTCGGCCGGATGCCGAGTCTCAATTGAAGTTTACGATCAACTTAAGTAGTCCATCGCAACCCCCAACACCGGCATCTTTGGATTTGGCTAGATCCAAGGATTGTGCAGCATGTCGCTCACCAGCCGAATCAACCTTGCGTGCCATGTGGACGACCCCTTCCCACTTTCAAGATTCCGGCGTGCCCCTGCGGAAGCTGCAGGTCGCCGAGCCCGAGGCCCGATTCAACCCTCCATTACAGCCACTGCTTAGTACCTTTATGGGAAAGGAAAGCCCCGCCGTCCCCGTTTTCAATGCTGGAGTTCTCCCAGACCTTGATCACATCCCGGATGGCCTCTTCGGGCGTGGCCGGCTTCTCGAAATGAGGTGCGAACTCCTTGAACGACTGCATCATCCGACCCAGGCCGGCCTGCTGCTCGGGAGTGACTATATTGGCACAGAAAGAAGGTAGAATGGTTAGCCAGAAACAAGTCAATCGGTTAGACCGCAAGACTTACCATTGTCGTAGCGGCCCACGTCCACCATGCCCGGGCACAGGCTCAGGAAGAGCACGCCGTCCTTGCGGTACTGCGCGCTGAACTTGGCCGTCACCATGTTCATGGCGGCCTTGCTGATGGCGTACAGCGAGGCGACGTCGAGGTCGTGGACGGCGGCCAGGTCCGTGTCGCCGAGGCCGCTGGAGATGGCGATTACCTTTTGGCGGCGCCTCGGAGGATCAGGGGCATGAAGAGGTTGTACAGGTGGATGTTGGCGTAGACATTGGTTTCCATGGACTTTTGCAGGTCTTGTTGGGTTTCTAGGGGGTTCTGGGTGCCGCTTTATTGGGGGTTCGCGTAAGTGTTAGTCATTGCATCGCAGGAGGGGAATGGTCATGACGGCGAGAGGCAGCGACTTACAGAGTGCCGATGCCGTGGAAACTGTCGTACACGGATACGTATCCGGCATTGGCGATCAGATAATCAAGTTTGCCGCCCAGGATAGGGGTCGCGTCTTCGGCGGCTTTCTACAAGAGGACCTTGCTTAACCCACTACACACACCCGACGGTTCTCGGGTGCAACTTACTTCAAGTTGGTCATAGATGGTCATGTCCGCTTCGAGGATCGTGATGTTGGACCGGCCGGAGAGCTCTTCCTCTACCCTCTTGTCGGTCCGGGGCTTGTCGCGGACGATGCCGATGATCGTGTTATTGGGATCGCATGAGAGCTGGCGCAGAAACTCGAACTAGGGGAACATCGTCAGTCGGACTTCTTTAAATACTTGTTCTGATCTGGTTACGACTTACGCCGAGTCCCTTGGATACCCCAGTAATGACATATGAAGGCATGTTGTGTGGCAGTGATAGTGATAGCAGTTGATTTTAGGGATGAGGTATGCAGGAAGGATGACAGCAACATCTATCGATGAGTTAGTTCTCTTATTACATATATGTTCTGCATGGCGTTCCCATTTAATATGCAATAAACTCCCAGCCACTATTTTGTGCAATTGTCTTACCATTTCCTGATTATCCGGCGATCCAAACATCCCGTGGCGGAACTCCGTTGGGATGATGCCAGCCCCGCGCGACCTGCACACTCGGGATCTTTACCACGTGAATATCCAAGCGGAAGCTTACTGAAATACGTGTATGCGTCCTTACATACGTATTTCCCAGCTCATGGCCTCTGTGCCCACCCAGATCATTGCACGAACGTAACGATCGAACCCCGTCTTGCAGGATCGTGGTCATGAATCATTGATCCGACCTCGCCAACGTTGCTTTTTGCGTATTGCGGTGGAGTTCGCGGTTTTCTTCTGCGAGAGGTAGCTGTCCTGTTCTTCAACGCTTCTCGGAGACTCAGATGTCGGCGCTGCCCCCTTTGCCAGTATCACAGAGACTTCTGACGGCATCAAGGAGCGCGCGAGTCCATCTTCCTCTTCATAAAAAGTCAGGTTACGCTCGGCCGGGCCGTGTTATTGAGCAACTCCGCGCCGCAGCAGTACGAGCACCGAAGAATACCACGCCTGAAAGTCGTCGTTGATAAAGAGGTAGGTCCCATCGCGCGGGGCGTTATTGGTTACCTACATTTCTTCACTTTATCTCGTGATTCGCCCTGGATACAGAATCGGACTCTTCTTTGATCGCGTCGGTCTGAGATCAGTTTTACAGTGACATTGTCCTGGCCATTTTGTTTGCCTGGGTGGTTGTGGGGGACGATAGCAAGGCCCATGAACCAAGATGAAGCCGAAGTATAGACGGGCACGTCTGGATGCGGCTGAAATAGCTCGCCGGAAAGTTGCTTGGTGAATATAGTAGCATATGTCTATGTAACCCGTTATGTTGATTTGATGAGAGAACCCTGGCTGTTGCTTGCTAGTCCATCATTCTAGTTGTCAGCCGCTAGAGGCCTACTCTAGCTTCACAACCCATAACGGCGCACTTAGCAGCGTCAAAAGACAAACCCGCGATCTTAGCTATTCATCCGGAACTTTGTTTCTTCAGACTGAGCACAGATTTACTGATTAGGAATCAATTGACTATATCATTCTACCAGTCAATCTCAGCATATAGCAGACAGATAGAGCTTCCTGCGATTTATGGCACCTCGCACATCCCAAGAGTCCGAGGTCCGAGAAAATCTGTAAGCAAATGATACGATAGCGGGTCAATTGAGGGCTCGAGACAGGAAGCTTAGGCGATTAGTGCCCTGGCGGGAACAGAATGCAGCGCCATCCAACCCCCACGGCAGGTGCAGCAGCCTATCATTCCACTGTACAATCGTTTCCAGCGCTCTAGCCCCTCATCTACACGCTACAACAGCCGCAATTCTCAACGTCCCGCATTCCATCGAATTACTCATCACCAAATGAACAGCGCCCTACTTGGCTGTTTCCACGCCAAAGAGACATGCGAGATGCATAATTCGTATACTTCACTCTTGGAACGAAACGGACCAAGCCTTACTAGCAAAAGATTATGGCGTTTCTACCGTCTTTAATTACAAAGCACTTTGCCAGAAGTGTATCATGCTTTGGTTGATATCATATTGGCACGTAGTGTCTCTGAGCATATATAATGCATGGCGAACCGGTGCCCCCTATCCGATGACTTTCCCCTGATATATCTATACATTCCTGAAGCATCTCATTCCCCAATTTCAGCCAGTTGGTAACCGCAAGAGTCCTTGTCAAACTATCTACTTACTTGAAACCCACAATTGTATCCAGCATGGGCATCAGCACCAACAATACCTCAGATATGTCCGCCAGCCTCCAACAACAAGCCGCTTTCGAAGGCACCATCCGCGGCTTTCTCTCCCGCCAGTTCACCCGCCCCAAGGCGCTCCCCAAGATGCCACCAGCCTCAAGGACCACGTCGCCATCGTCACCGGCGCCAACGTCGGCCTCGGCCTCGAAGCCGCCCGCCAGCTTCTCGCGCGCGGCCTGTCCCACCTCGTGATAGGCGTGCGCTCCCAGACCAAAGGCGACGCGGCGGCGGCCGCCCTGCGCGAGCAGTTCCCGGGCGCCACTGTTTCGGTCTGGCTCGTGGACATGGAGTTCTACGCCTCGGTGCAGGCGTTCGCGCAGCGCTGCGGCGACGAGCTGCCGCGGATCGACTATGTCATCTTGAACGCGGGGCTCATCACGACCGCGCCCACGACCAATGAGGCGACGGGCCGCGAGCTGACGCTGCTGGTCAACTTCCTGTCGACGGTGCTGCTGACGGTGCTGCTGACGCCCGTGCTCAAGGCGAAGAAGCAGGCGAGCGGAGGTAAGAAGCCGCCGGTCCTGTCCGTCGTGAGCACCGATCTCGTCTGGTCCACCGACGTGCCCCGGCACCAGCCCGTGCTGCCGCCGTTCCAGGACCCCAAGGCCATGGGCGGCATGGAGAAGTACCGGCGGTCGAAGATCCTGCTCACGCTGTTCGTGGCGCGGTTGGCGGCTGAGTACGTTAGCCCGGAGGACGTGGTGATCAACTTGTCGAACCCGGGCGCGTGCAAGGGGACCGACTTCTTTCGCGGGGGCGGCGCCGTGGTGAAGGCGGTCATGGGGGTGATGCAGGCGCTGATCGCGAGGACGGCGGAGGCGGGTGCTTCGAACTACATTGATGCGGTCTTGTCGTACGGGGCGGAGAGTCATGGAGGGTTTGTCAGTGATTGGGCTGTTAAAGCGTAAGTCACCCTCTTCTCTGTTGCCTCTATCAGCTACCCCGCCCCCCTTTCTCAGGGGGTCATAAACCCGCAAGAAGAACACATGCTAACAAGACGAATAGACTTCCCGAGGTTTGGTACAAGCCTGAAGGACGTGAGCTGACGGACCGGATATGGGAAGAAACGGTAGAAGAGTTCAACTTTGCGGGCCTATCGAGCATCTTGGAGAGTCTGAAGAAAAGCAGTTGAATAGGAGCGCGTGTTCCCAAAGAGATATGATATGGCTTAGAAAAGCATACGTAGAGCGACTTTACGTTTATTTACCCTTCTTTCAAGATTAACGTGCTCAGTACGAAAATCGTCAATCGGTCGAGGATGGTAAGCTCAAATGCATCGAGGTCCTCTATCGATGCGTCTATGGGACAAAAAAGGGACAACGCACTTCCACTCCTAGAGCGCGCGTAAACTTGCGAATGTCATATCGGGCAATCGAAAGATTGTCTCGCTGGCATTTAGGGTCTTCATATCTTCCGGTAGCTCCAGGAACTCCAGGTTCAATACGAGCAGCGCGACGACAGTGCGAAACTCCATGACAGCAAGCTTGCGGCCTGCATCAATCATGCCACCGAGGAACGTAAGCAATCTAGCATATAACTTGGTAAAAAGCGAGCGGAGACTTACCGGAGCATCCTCTATACCCCCCACCGAATGCGAGCTGCGGTAACGCGTACGCATCGAATACTTCCTTACCCGTCTTTTCGTCCTTCACAAGCCACCTCCGCGGCTCAAAGGATCCCAGATCTCGGGTAACATCTACATCCCGCAAGATGCCTTCCCGCGCAGCCAACTTCGCCTCAGCAGCTCGACTACTAGCCGATCGCTTCTCCTCGTCCACCGGATACGGCGCGTGGTCGACGTGGTAGTTCATGAAGATCTCGGCGCCCTTGGGCACGAAGTGGCCGAGGATATGCATGTCGACGACGGCCTGGCGGAGGTTGCCCTTGGCCACGCCGGCGAGCCGGAGACTCTCCTCGCACGCGGCGTCGAGGTACGGGATGTCGGCCCCGAGGAGCTCGTCGACGGAGGGCGTCGTGGTGTGGGGGAAGGCAGCTTTTAGAGCGGCGCGGAGGTCGGCTTGGGCGGCTGGATAGGACTCCATGTACCGCATGAACCAGATCAGGGAGTTGGCTGTTGTTTCGTAGCCCTGTTTCAATTGAATATGGTTAGCGAACCTGCAGCTGGTACCATACTTCTGATCATCATCCCAGAAATGCCCCTTATACATACTGCGAACATCATCAGGAATGTGTCATCCAGCAGCACCTTATCCTTCGTCGGATCCATCAGGGGTCGTCCCGACTTCTTGGCCTCGAGGACCTTGCGCCGAAGCACCAAGTCCATCATGCAAGTATCATTCTCACCGGCCTCCAACTTGCCGAGCTCGAGACGCTGGAATCGGTCCACGGCCTTGCGCATAACCAGACCAATCTCCGTGTCCACCGTCCTCCGAAACTGGCGGTGGCGGGGCAGATACGCCGCAAGCTTCTGGACCAGTACCGGTATTCTGGAGCTCGAGTTCTTCGCAATCATTTCAGAGACGTAGTCTACTTCGCTCCTCAGCCGGTATCCTCGAGGAGGTGGACCTAGATCGCAATGACCACCATCGCCGGCGTCGCTCTGGCTCTGTAGTAACTTCTTGATCTCGTGTCGCGTGATGCCCGCCTCCTCGCCCACCAATGCCACCCAGATGGCATCGAGCGTCGCATTGTGCAAATCCTCCACGACCTCAAAAGACCTCCCGTCCGCCTTGAGGCGCCAGAGCTCAAGTAGATCCAGTGTAGCTTTGTATATGCTAGGCGCCGCGACCCTGCGAAGGAAATCGGCCCCGAACGCGTCGGCCCAAACCCGCTTCTGCTCCTTGATCTCGGGTGTGTTGTACTTGCCCATGAACGAATACGGGAAGAAGTTCTTGAGCGTCTTGATGGATATGGGCGCCCTATCGAACTCACGACCGCGCCGCACTAGTATATCCTCGATCTCGCGCGGGTCCTCGATCATGACCAAGGGCGCGCCCAACAGGGACGGGAACAGCACCTGCGCGAGGGCTGCCGCAGCTGCTGCGTGCTGATGGCGAACATGGAGGCGGAGTACTCATTGGTGGCCTTGATGACGGGGACGAGCTCCGGGATGTCGCCGGTCAGGCGGTGGGCGGACTGCTTGTTGTAGGGGATACCGGCGAATGGCTTGGGGTGCAGCCGTCGCCGGGCCGTGAAGACGAGGGCGAGGGAGGCTAGGAAGAGTAGGATGTATGACAACATCATGCATATATCTCAAGACATCTGGTCAGAAGTACTGATACCTCATTAAGAGAGAGGCCACGGTGATGCGAAAGATATGTGCGTGCACTTATGGGCAGGAAGAAGACCTCGTCAACCAGAGGTCAGACGAGGTCGAGTTCCTCCCTGGCGGCAGAACATGCCTCCGACGCCAACAGCCAACACAGCTGAAGCCATCATTTAACTGGATCTGTGATAGTCCTCTCGCCTGTAGAAACGACAGGTAATAGGCGCCAAGAAAGTTCGTTGGTTCTCTTGCATGTTACGCGACCCCCTTGCTTACCAGTGTGTCGGGAACATTGATTCAATCCATGATCCTCCGCGCATAGTAAAATAGGTGAATGAGACCTCAAGACTTCAATCGCTTATTGTTCCTAGTTATAGGCCATACGTGTCTCGGTATACTGCCTTGCAGGAAACCATTTCAGGTTGGTTAGTTGGTCGTAAGAATAGGTGTCTTTGCAAGACCTTTGTCGCAGCTTAGCTGGAGGGCACCAAACTCATTCCTGATGTCGTATGTAAAACAGCACGATAACCAGCCGCATATATCATTCGTGAAATGGGTATAGAAACTGACGGGGAGATTGAAAGACGGATAGGTAAACTTTACAGGCGATTTGGACCCCATATCTTCCCCGCCTCGAAGCCATTCCCACCCCTCTCCTTGCTTAAGCGAGGTGCTGCCGTGAAGGGTGCCTAAGGCAACCACTGATTGGCAGTTGCCAGATTCTAAAACTCACATCGCATGTGAGAACGGCTGCTTATGTTTGAGATCTGGCTATCCGGCTCCTGGCTGAACAGCAGTTGGATGAGATGAACGACCCCAATTGGTTAGAACCCAATGCACGATGAGCAGCGACATCTTTCGCTGTAACCCACCCTAAAGTCATCTTGATCATCTTACTTGCCCAGGACATAAACCAAGATGTAATTGTGCAACATGAAGATGCATATATATCGTGATGGACAATTATATATCATATCAAGAGACCGTTGATAGTTCAATGATCCCGCCGACAATGATAGCGACCGACAAACAGCGAGTCGTGGAAATTGAATCCGAGCAGTTGGGTCGTGTTTGGTGGGGCTCCTCGTAATCGCCAAGTTGTCGACGGCTGATCCCTGGCTCCCAGTAGTGAATACGGAGGGGCCGGCTAGAGAAGTGGTATCGTCATTGGCCGAACCAGGAGCCCTGGCGCTCCACCGGGCAGGGGGTCGGGTAGGGGGGCTTGCTTGACGGCTTCCGTTCGGAGAAAGGACCAGCAGCTGGGATGGGTCAGGGAATGACGATCATCGACAAGCACAAGCGCTGGAGCCCAGCAGGCCCAGGTCCCCCCCCAAAATGACGGTAGACGCGGTCCCTAGAGCACAGAACGAGCCTACATTAGTTCTGACTTGCCCAAACCCGTCTTGGCCGCTGTGCCTCTTTTTTCCTTTCCTATCCTTCTTGTACACGACAATGTTGGAGACGGCAGGGAGGGAAGCAGTCTCGTGCCGTTCTGTAACATTGTACTGAAGTAGCCGTCTGTCGGACCGTTGGATTCTGGGTGCGCGCGCAACATGATACCCGCTAGGTCCGGGCTAGGCCGAGTTGTCGTTGCATGCGCTGTCTTGGTCTGTTTCTCCTGGTTCATCTGCTCTCTGTACCCCGGTTACCCCATTTTCGGCGGCCCAGGCAGCAGCGAGGCCGTAGTGCACATCCCGCTACAGCAGCAGCAGTCGCGGGAGGTTGACGTCGTCGTCGCGAGCACCAAGAGCGACAACACGACCTGGTTCCACCGCCACCTGCCGCCGCAGTGGCAGAAGAGCATCTATGTCGTCGACGACCCCAAGGCGCGCCTGACGGTGCCGCAGAACAAGGGCCGCGAGGCCATGGTGTACCTGACGCACATTGTCACCAACTACGACGACCTGTCGGACCACCTCATCTTCTTCCACGCCTCGCGCTTCGCCTGGCACAACGACGACCCGGACTACGACGGCCTGCCGACCCTCCAGAACTTCCAGCTCCCCTACCTGCGCCAGATGGGCTACGTCAACCTCCGCTGCGTCTGGGTCATCGGCTGTCCTGCAGAGATCCGGCCGATGGAGGATGCGCCGCAGACGTCCGAGGTGGAAAGGAGGGATGTGCCGACGGCCAAGGAGGTCTACAAGGACTCCTTCGAGGAGCTCCTGCCCGGCCACCCGGTGCCCGAAGTCGTCGCCGTGAGCTGCTGCTCTCAATTCGCCGTCACGAAGGAGGCCATTCAGCGGCGTCCGAGGGAGGACTACATCCACTTCCTCGAGTGGTTGCTCAATACCCCCCTCGAAGATGCGTTGAGCGGGAGAGTTTTCGAGTTTGCTTGGCACAGTAAGTTTTCCATCCCACCTCAGCAGTCGGCCCACTTTGGGGGTTTTGCACGCCTGTCAGTACCCGAGACAAGACACGTTTATTTACCACATCTCATTTTTAGTTATCTTTGGCCAAGAAGCCGTGCATTGCCCCTCGCCGGAAGCCTGCTACTGCAACGTCTTTGGTCTCTGCGGCCTCAACTGCACAGAGAGCGAGTGCGACGGGCGATACACCCTGCCACCAGTGTCGACTCTGCCAGTTGGCTGGCCGAAAGTGGGCTGGGACAAAGAAGAGCGGCCCTTTTCTGGACCCCTGCTCTGATTGATCGATTGATCAGCGAAACGCGAAGCGAAGCGAACTGAGAACGTTGAGCCAACACGAACATTGGCACATGCATAGCGAAGCGAAACGAAACTAGATGCAGGTTGCTTGTTGCGTCGTATATTTGCTGCATTAGATGTCTGAAATAGCGCACGTCGGGCAGGCATATGCGCAGTTGCGGGAGAAACTTACTGCAACATTTTACTCTACAGGCGTGCCTGCCCCTGAAGAAGCAGCTAGAACCTTATCGATAGAAGTGAGCTCAGTTGGCCGGCAGTCACAGGGCACATCCATCATGTCTTCATCGGAATCGCCTTCTGATGATCGCAAGCATACTATTAATAGCGAATTGAATTTATCAACCTGTTTATTCTCGCGCAAGTAACTGATATGTTTGAAACTCCTTTTCTTCGGCTCCCCTAGGATCAGGGTCCGTTTTGTTCTTTGGAAGAAAGTTGTTTCCACGTGGGATGCGCCCTCAACCCTCAACCCCAACTACCCCACTAGGCACACGACGCTACGGGTGGGGGATAGCGGAAGGTTACTTTAGCTAGCGCCGAAACTGCGCCCTCACGCCCTGTCCAAAGCTCTGACCTGCCACCAAAAGGTTGGGTTGGGCTAATTGGAAGCCATACAAATCTGTCTGCAATGAAGTCGAGAACCTGGGTAGCAGAAACCCGGTACTGAGGCTGGCAGTCATCAAGAGGCTACATGCAATTTTGGGTAATGTAGCCGCATTGACGAGAACTCTAGGAGTATACTACTGCATGTTGAACATTCACTTTTCTCGATTGTGTTGAAGCCGTGGATAACCGAGTTGCTACTCTCCTACCGTACACTTAAGATGCAGGTACTTTCAGTGTCGCACTCGAGGCAAGCTGCATCCCAGACGCATCCCCAGGTCTTCCAAGCCTCCTGTTTTACGTCGTAACGGCTTCACGCAAAATAGGGGCTGGGGGGAAGGAGCAAAAGCTCCAAAGATTAACTTTCTTGTTTTTGGCTCTAATTAATACTGGACTCCCTGGAATCCCCACGCCCTGAAGACAGTGACCGGGGCAAAACAAGGGTCCATACATAAATCTGAGGCCAGGATATCTGTGCTGCAGTAAGGGGCACTGCCTACACCTGACACCACAAGCAGTATCCAAGATAGCTCAGATATGAAGCCTCGCTCTAGATGGATTTGCCTTCCACCAGCAAGGTTTTATTATTACGTGGTTCGTAGGTATATAGGCAATATTCTTCCCCCAGGGCTCTGGTCACGAGCTTGGATTACTTCACGCATGCTGGGACTGGCAATGGCGACGGCCGTACCCTCGCTACAGTTTACTGGCAGGACGGAGGCGCGAAGCGCTGGAGTGTTGCTGACGACTCTGTGTTAGGATCACTCAACTTAAAGTCATACCAGACAAGCCAGGCACCCATCCCAACCTTCGGACCCGATCCCCGAGATCCTGTTTCCCTTTGGGAAATAATTTCGGCCGCGGCCCCACATCTCCGGTGATGCTCTCAGGCAGCCTGAACAATCACCAGAGCCGAACAATGCCCTCCGATAATGCTGTCTAGAACAGAGTAAGGCCGCGTCCGACCCGTAACGCACGGGGCCGATGCTTCAGACCCTAATCGGGAATTTCTTTCGGGCCCTAGCGTGTCCAACCTCCGCCGAAAGCCGATGCTCTGAGCCCCAATTAAGCAATTATCTCGGCCGCTAGCCATTCCAGTCGGCCGAAACCAAGGCCGAGATATGTCTCAGTTATGTTGAGCATATACATGCGCGCTCTGCAGCCCGTTCTGGTACTGCGGCAGAAATTTAACTCATGAATGTGGTAATATTGGCACTTGTGCTCCGTTAAGCGTTCTTGCAAGGCTCAAAGGCTCAGCGCTCCCTGTGAGTCGTGCGGAGAAGGTGTCTTTGAACTTAACCCCTGCCGGAATGAAGCAACTGGGGGATCATTTTCAAATCGCACCCGGCTCTCACAGGTCTCCCTCAACAGGATTCAACATCAAGGAGTGCATGTAGCCTTCGTGACGTTTCACCTCAGCCACGGCTACTGAACTCTACCAGTTCGGGGCTACACTCGGCAATTTCGATCTTGAAAGTTTGCACCTTGCTACATATTGCCGTTTTGTGAGTTTACTAGTCATCCAGCCTCCTGTAGTGGGCTTTAGCGTGCATAGAGAGTCAACCTTGCATTCCATATCAGCATATGTGATAGCTGTCATACGTTTTCCAACCCCCTTTGGTTTCAAGGAAACTGAAATCGCATTGAGCAAGACACGCCCAATGCCCCGCTGTCTCATATAATAAGTTCTTGGTCTACTACTTCGACTCGCCGAAGGGTGTCATACTGTATGTGCCACCGTCAAAACCGCATTGCACCCTGAGTCACATCGATCTTGCCGTGACTGGGAACGAGTATGCATGCGGAAGTCCAGTCTCGAATTGACTCCAGAGGCGTGTCCCAAATAAGGGCGCTGGACCTCTCCTACTCGACGAGTATTCAATGCCGTTTTTGACTCAAGCATTCACTTGTCTACGCTCAGTACTTAAACGATCCTTCCTTCAGATATCGCCGACCTCAACACACACCAAATCGTCGACCACACCGTCAACTACGGCGTCGATTGCATCGTAAACCATGTCGTCGATTGCATAGTAAACTATGTTGTCGACCACATCTCCGACCACATTGCCGAACACATCGTCGACAACATCGTCGACCCATCAGAGCCTCTCGCTGAAAATGCTTCACTTGGTCGCTGCCTAATCCTCCTTAGGCCGCACCTTTCGATCGCCCCGCGGATAATCAAGGTATACCTCTCGCATTCAGATCACTCGCTCATTACTCCGCCATCGCCTCGAACGCCGCCCGCAAAAATTTCCACAGAAAAGTCCAATACACTCCTTTCCTGGATCGACAATCACCCAAGGGAAAAGCCCCCGCATGTCCAAAATCACCACCAAATCTCTTCCCCATGACCTTCACCACTGGAAATTATCATACTATGGCACTTGACTCTTTGTCACGTCAAGAAGTATTGCAAGCTTTCTGCTTTGACAACAGTACATGGTAAGCATAATCACTCACACTATTCGTGACTCACGTGTGCTGAGGTTTCATTCTTGCCACCAGCACATCTCCCTCCCCAGAGAAACTACCTCAGAGTCAGAAGGCCAGGCATTGACACCAACAGTGACTCGCAATCCAGCCTGTACTACTATCATGAAGTGCAGAGCGAGTGTCATTTCTATATTATGAGTTGACAATCACCTCTGCGCACTTTCCCAGGTCAGTGGCTTCATCTCTCGGGGGGTATGAATACCTCCCATCTTTCCCCCATTCCCATCCTTCCCTCCATCCTTCAACAGATTCACCTTCCATCTTTACTTTTCTGGTTTCTGTCCTTCCATCCTTCACCATATCCTTCAACAGCTTAACACTTACATATCTTCTCTCTAAAGAAAAGACCTTTTCTTTTCTCTAGCAACTACCACGTCAACCCTTCTTCTCCGAACGCTCAACCTTCTCGCCACAAACGAATTTCACCTGCGCATACGCTCCGCAGGAAGTGAATCTTCCTTCCATCCTTTCCTTCACATCATTCTCCTCTCCTTCATACTCCAAGACACCATGGACATATCATCAAATCAGCTCACACTACCATAGCATTACGCATTTACGGAGTTGGGTAAGTTATATATATGCTGTTTTCTTCAATTACCTTTTGGTTCTTCCTTTCTCTCCCTCTTCACGAACATCATAAACCCGAAACCAAGCTTTGTCACAATACCTAAACACATCACCACCGCACTTATCCCCCAAAGAACACAAGAGTACTTGTGCCAAGGTAGGTTACACGAATCCAACATCTTTCACATCTTCTACCCTTCATATCCTGCTGTTGCTTCACCTAATCCTTCACATTATGCTCTCCTTCGGAAGTCCCTGGTCACATCAAGATCCATTACATCTATGACCGTGAGCCCTAGTTGGTATTTTCCCTGGCTTCCCATTCCCCAACTTTCACAGCACATCTCCCGTTCCATCTGCTTGCATGGCACGGCAATAGCAATATTGTCATTTCACCTCGAATTCAAGTTAAGCGTTGGCCGGCGCAAAGTTCCTTTCGATTTGGTCCTTATACCCGATTTTCGTCGTCACGTACTTTTCCTACATCTCTCGGCCCGGTTCACTGGCGGTCGTATCCGTTCGCTACGTGGGATCCGGTCTTTTCGTTTGCTTCCTCAAAACTTCACTATTCCTAAACAACACTTTTGACGAAAGCCGGGTTGACATCAGTTATTTTGATCCAGCGTGTTTGCCTGAAACTCGTTCCTCTTTCGTTGGACTGGATTCTTCCCCCGTTGAATTTCGTTTCGTTCCACGCCCTTCACTACGCGAGTATGATACTAACCAGGCAGCTCACGCAGGCGGAGCCTAACTTGGAAGACGGAGAAGACGAAATGTCGTTGTCCCTGGAGGTTTTGTACCCAGAATACCAGGTAAGTTACCCATCATCAAGGCGCAGAAGGTTTTGTGGGCTCTTCGCTAATTCTGAAAGTGAAGCTGGGGGCGCTATAGGGATATGCCCGCATAATCATCCCCAAGTTCGAGAGGGAGCCGTACCAGCTTCAGAAATTCCCTGAAGTCGTCGAAGTCACGGACAAGGACATCCAGAAGCACGCGACCGAACTGATCATCCGAATGGACAAGGTTCGCAAGGCCAACGAGGATAGGCACCAAGTAAGTATGGACATATATGCCTCCACATACTGATGGATGGGTAACTAACGTTCTATCAGACGAGATGATGCATGAAATTGCACAGCTTCCCAGCGCTGTCGCATTTTCTTCTGCTGCGGACGTCAAGCTGGATGGATGACGTTGTGGCCTCGTGCGGCTTCAGAGTGCTGAGAGGCGGGAGCCTATCCTCCTACGACTCCTGCGACACCCGCAGCACAGACTACGGCTCCGTCGACTTCTCGGGCCCGATCTCTGCGACAGACGGCTCGATCTGCCACACCCAAGCCTGCTGCACAAACCCCTCAGACTCAGGGGCTTCTTGGGTCCCACGATGGAGGCCTAAGATCGCACCACGGGTCTCTCGGGCGGTCGAAGGCAGCGTCGGCTTCAAGCAGGAGTACCTGGACCACATGAACAACTTCAAGCCCCAACCGCTGAAGTCGGTCCTGGAGGAAGAGGAGCCCGATGATGACTTCTTCTTCCATCATCGATGGCTACGGCGATGGTTACGTCTTGCCTCCCTGCCTTGCACCTTCACCTTGCAGCCATGCCTTTACCTGCCAAAGGTCATGAATCTGCTCCCGGACCTCAACCGACGCCAGCGGGAGCACACCTGCCTGCTCGCGAAGTTCTACCGCATGCCCGTCCTCCTGCACTTCGCAGAAATCCTCCCCTACCACAAGTACTTCCACCTTGGAGACCCCGAGCCCCTGGTACCCGACGCCTACCTCTTCTGTCTCATATACACCGTCGGGCGCTTCATCGACAAACATGCCGTCCTCCCCAGAAGATTCGGGTTCATGCCCCTTTATAACCTGGCAGACTCCTTCGACTGGAAACTTGACAGCCTTTCGTGCCGACACAGAATCTTCCATCTCTCCGAAGATGGAACATGGGAAGAGATGGACCCCTTCATCAACCCGGACGAATACTTCGCCGTATGAGCCGATGCAGAGAACGAGAGCCAGCGGACCGCAGGCCTCACCGCACGGTGAAGCTGCTCTACCACCAAGGCCGACGTCCCTCGAGTTGCCAAGAGCCTGTCCCCTCGCCTTCGAGGCAGAGCCCCACGACCCCGAGGAGGACGAGGATTAGGAAAGCTTGTATCTTTCCCTGGCCTCGTCGACGGCCAGTTCGTCGAGAATCTGGGCGAGCCCAACGAGCATGAGGAGTTCTGCCGGGGGTGGTCGTCGCTATACAAGGAACTAGCGGCGAGATACAACCAAGTCCGCGACCCGCTCCTGTCCCAGGCAGAGGACATAAACTTCCAAGATTTTATTGGAAGAGAGACTTTGGAGAAGGCACGAAGCCAGTTGTGCTGTTACTGGCGGTCTCCTTCTTGGCCCATGTGCAGCAAAGACGCTTCAGAGCCGCCTATGCCTGTCGACCCAGCCTTGCAACAGCAGATGGGTAACGCCCCCAACCAGCCGACCGCGACTGCGCCGGCACAAAACGCAGAGCCTATTGTTCCGCAGTTCCCACAAGCCCAAGGTTCTGTTCCTTCTCCGATGGCACCATCTGCGGGACCTCGAGTTTGCCGGGTCCAACTTTCGTCGAGCCGTCAGAGAGAGGATCGTAATTCCTTGAGATGTTCGCCGAGGACTACCCCGATAGATTCTCGCCGGAGGATCAGGAGATCGACGATGATAAGGCGGGCCTCGGCGAGCAGGAAGAGGATCTTGGCGAGCAGGAAGAGGATCCCGGCGAGCAGGAGGACCTCGGCGAGCAGGAGTAGACCTGCAGAAACGGGACCGAGAAGTTTGATGAGCTTCTGGCCATAGGCTACTTCGGGAAGTCGAAGATTAGCTATCATGACGACGGAGAGAAGGAACCCGGTCCCATGACCCCCAGCAGCAGACGACTCTGGAAGAGACGTTCGGAAGATGGCCGGTGCAGACAGCTTGCACCAAGAAGGGTTGTACACACGCAGAGCCGCTCTGGTGCTGGGTGCAGGCTACTCCTTACCCTATCGACACCTTACAACCTTGCCTGTATCTCTCCAAGGTCATGAATCTGCTCCCGAATCTCCTTAGCGCTAACCGCCGATAATGGGAGCACACCTACCTCCTGGCCAAGTTCTACCGCATGCCCGTCCTCCTACACTTCTCGGAGATTCTGCCCGACACGACCGGATGGTGCTGGACACTGCACGAGAATGATGCTGTCCAGCTGCAGACCATGGTCAGCCCGCACCCGCGTCGAGTGGAGTGCGTGCGGCACATTCATCTGCGCCACCTGTTGGAGGCTGTGCCAACACGATCAAGCAAGACCGAAGCGGCCAAGGCGCACGAGAACATGGGAATCAGAAGTCAGAATATCCCCGCCGGACCATCGAAGCCGAAGCCCACTCCGAGACAGACCCGGGCTTCCAAGATTCCCACACCAGCGACTCCGTCTTCACGAGTGTTTCCGGGGTTGCGGCCAGCAGTTCCACCTGATGCGCCCCTACCAGAGCGCGATGAGTTGAAGATGAAAGAAGGGAGGCGCGCAACCTCCATCAAATGGACCAATGAGCAGCTCGAGATTCCCACTTTCCAGATGTACCCTGTCGTCGCCCGGGCTTCGGGCCTCAAGACCGAGTGTATAGAGACTCGTGTGCCGCGATTCGTCGGCAGGGAAGGGGCTACCAGCTCTTTCCAAGAGTTGATGGGAAGGATATGCCCGCTGGGGCCTATCCTCAACACGAAGCGACGCCGGTTGGTGTTGCCAGCGAATTGGCTGTCGGCCCGATCCAAGAGCCTATACACTGTGTCTGTTGGCCTGCTCGGTATGAGGCGAGGGAGTAAGAAGGGGCGAGAGCAAGCGAGACGGAGACAAGAAAAGCCAAAGAATAGACGAGAAAAGCAAAAAAAGAGACGAGAGGAGGATAAAAAAAAAACGAAACGAAAACAAAAAAAGAAAAAAGGAAAAAAAAGAAAAAAGAAAAGCCACGATCCCCGTCACGAGCCCCGTCAAGGACGAACTCGAAGTCCCATGAGGCAACTTCGTGAACAGTTGGCCGGAGCCCCTGAACTGCTGGAACAAGAGGAAGAGTCACGATGTCGTGACGGGGGTCACGCACCCCATCATATCCTGAGCAAGAGTTCGCGAGCGCTGCGAGCAACGATGCTTCGAAGATGCCTGCAGAGTCCAACGACATCCACGCAGGCAAGCCGGAAGCATGCGGTCGTCCGATTGCTTTCGCGGACAAGCGCGCACAAATTGCGGACGCGCTGCCTTTTAACAGGAACCACGAGGGTTGCTTTTACACTTCACAAAACACATTGAAGGGTATGGTGCTTTGTCCGGGTGAAGCTGCCCACTCTCCCCGAGAGTCGGGTCACATTCAGGGATGAGAATGGCATGGCCCAGTTCGGAGTCGGCAAAGATGTCTGATGCTTCCTTCACCAAGGGCTCTTGCTCAAGAGCTGAACAGCCGTCTGACTCGTGGCGGGATCAACATCTGCCATCGGCAGAGCCAGCAGAGGGGAAGAGGGAGAGAAGCCGACTTCCCTGCCTGCGGAACGTACCTCTGGATCGTGGAGCAGGCCCGGCCTATATACCGATGCTTCCCGACCACCTCGGTGGTGACAGCCGGACGCGCCAGTTATCGCAATTTGTACTACGATGAGGCTATCAGTACCTCTGCCGAGCAGGAGGGAAAGTACACCAACGAGAAGTACATCGACAGAAGATAAGGCTTTTCAGCGCTGGAAGAAGTAAGTTCACCGAAAACTGAACGAATTTCAGTAAAAGAAACCGGACTAATGTTAATTTGTAACATTATCGTGCAGGGGTCGCGACATCTCAAAGGCCTTTCGGGACTCATTGTCCTGAGCCACTGAAAGCCCAAGGAAGGCTCGTTTAGCGACGCCAAAGCTGAAGAGTCATTAGACGACCGCCCCGAAAAGGTTGCTGAGGGCACTAAGGAGCAGGAAGATAACCCTGAAAAGCCCCAGCTGTGCTGTGTGCTGAGAGCTCATCGGGCACATTTCTCAACCACATCCGGCTCAGCCCGCCCGGCACGGAATCCAAGCCGTTCCGATTAACGACGGAGATATCGTGGAGCTGGGAATGGACTTCCGAGGAGGAGAGGAGATGATTTTCCGTTGCGTCCAGAGGAGAGCAGTCTTGCGAGAAAGCAAAAGGGGCAACAGCCAACCAGATGGACCTGTTGAGACCCATCCACCAGCGGTCGCAGTCTGAGATGGGAACATCCCAGCACAACAAGGAGACGTTCGCGTTCGGTTCGCCCTCGGCTGTTTCGTATCCTACGAAGCCACAGAAGTACGGGGATACCAAGCCTCAGAGCGACTGGGGGACAGAGCAGTTGCCGAGAAAGTGGCCAAGGCCGAACCCGCGGTCATGCAATCACCTCACGCCTGGTCGTCTTCGGTTCCCTGACTTTCGTTCCTGATTAATGAGAACATCTTGTGGTGGTCCTTTCCCTCGTAGCTGGGCTGCTGCTGATTCCTTCAATGACACACCGGACACGCATCTTGGCCGGGCACCTCCTTGGCTGACGGGATGGCGACTCTCGTTCGGGTCGTGCTCCGCACGGCCCCGGGCCCCCTGCTTCTTCCCCTTTGAGGAGCACTTCAAGCTCGATGGAACATTTGCCAGCTAAGATGCGAGGCCGGAACCCCTTCGGCACCGAGGCGGCCATCCTGGCTGCCTACATCGATGGACAGTGGATTCGTGGCGAGCTGTGCCGGGAGGACAGTCTCAGCGATGGCCCATTCGTGGCCATCATTAATGAGAGACTGACCAAATCTCGCAATGGCACGGCCGGCGGGCAGACTTCAAGTTTGCTGGCCTTGCGAGCGCGCCATCGCCAAGGATCTTCAGGTCCATCTCTCCCTGGTACTGCCGTCGCCAAAAGGCTTGCAGTCACTGGCCCTGAGCTGTTCGCTCACGCCCAGGCCAGAATCAAACTCCTCTTCGAGCGCCCGCTCATTAACAACATGGTCGCCCGATACTGCGCCATGTCCGCCAGCCTGAAGGAGCTGGGCGACGAACTTGACAAGTTCCCTGAGATCGTCGATCTCACCGACCGCGACATCCAGAAGCACGCGACCGAATTGATCATCCGAATGGATAAGGTTCGCAAGGCCGTCCTGCAGCTGTCGCTGACGGAGGTAAAACGTGTTTGCTGAGGAGTGTTTGACTGCCACACGCGAGATGGAGCTGAGAAAGAGCTGCTTTAGCGAAGAAGAGGAAGTTGGTTGTATTCAAGTCGACCAAGAAGGTTCAGGAGAGCTTGAAGCCAAAAGACGAATCCACAGTCGACAGAGGAACTTGATCTGGAGGGAGCCTGGGTCTTGGCAAAGCTAGTTTTCCTTTTGTTGTTATAGTACATGATCGTTCTTTTGCTTTTCGACTCATACCAGCGCAGGCCAGCAGAAGCAAGTGACTCAAAACCATGATCGTGCCCCTCCAGGCAACAAGAATACCTCCAATAATAGTCCATTCCCTGAAGATGCCACGGCACACGATAACAACCTTTTCTCCATCCTCCGTTCGATTCGGGCACGACAGCGGGGTGCGCTGATTTACCAAGTCTGCCAATGTCCGTGCTCCGATCACAATCTACGTCATCGGTACTCTTCCTGCCTCCCTGGGTTGTATGTGAGCCAGCACCCCTCGGCCTCTGTGGCGGCGGGCCACCCCCATAGGAGGGGTCCACTGTCATCGTGAGGTTGATGTCCACGCTCCGAGCCTCTACCCGGAACATATTAAACGCCTCTTTTACGACCAAAGCGGCCAACAATGTGGGACGGTGCCAACATACGTCGAAACCCCTGCTCTGGTAGGCCAAGTAGTTTGTGAAGCATTGGCCAAATGGGGCCGACATACTCCTCCAGGGCCATGTGAAGTGGCGTCTCGGTTTCACATGGCCCTGGAGGAGTTCCCTTTCAACAAACTCCTGAAACCGAGGCAAGTTGCCCTCGAATAGGCAATATTGTTGAAGGATATTGGAAAGAATACAAGAAAGAAGATGTAGGGAAAATGATATAAAATAAGAATGAGGATGGAGTCGCCGCACGATCTGTAACTTCGGGAAAAGGATTGGCTCTAAGGGTTGGGAACGTTGGGCCTTCCCTGACCAAGAGGCCGTGCTCGAAGAGGTCTTTGGACGATGGTCAGTTCAGAAAGCATGTGCCAAGAAGGGTTGCACTCACGAGGAGAAGCATTAATGCTGGGAGCAGGGCCTGCCGACTGCTTGCTCGAAGAGCTTCCCTGTTCCTCCATCGCTGCCTGCCACTGTCCCCTCAGATGAGGGAGCATACACTAAAGCAACATCCATCAGTTGCAGCAAATTTCTTGAGCTGCTTCTTCGCGTTATTGCAAGATCAAACTCTTCAAGGTATCAACCTTCACTTGTTGAGATCCGCAATCAACGAGCCGCGCCCAGCAACCATTCCACCTGTGTTCAGGTAATGGCATTGCCAACGGCAGGATTGAAGCCCTTAGAACCGCTGTTCTTGTCGAGAAGCACTGGCACTTGATTCGTCAGTCAGCGAATACGAGAGCCCCAATACCGAATACGCCAAAGAAAGCCAAGAACTAGTTATTGGGGAACTGGTACTTACCCTTGGAAACCATCGGCAAGATCCGACACCTCAAGAAGGAGGATGGCGAGCCACTATGGCGCAAAGACATCCAATACGATCCTGCAGCCTCTGTATGTCGTCTCGAACTGCTTAGGGCTTGGGAGGAAGAATTCCGTCGATGCTTGGTGTGTCTTGCCATGATGCTGAGCACCGAAGTAGGGGATGTCGTCGCCAGAGGATGTTGGCAAGAAGGGAGATGGCTCTTGGCGGTGACGGGTATGATGGCTATTGTGCTGTTGCGGGTGATGTAAAAGGGCTCAAGGTGATGTTTGCCCAGGTCGAGGGTTTAGAAAGAAACATTACCCAAGGCCTCGAGTCCTCTTGAGCCAGCGATGTCAGTTCGGATCCCAGAGGGCCCAAAGTTGCTCAGAGCAATGGCACGGAGGACTGCTGGAACGTCAAGATCAACGACAGCGAGTCCGGAAAGAAGGTGATACTGAAGGAGGGGAGATGAGGTTGATGATGTTGGAGGAAGCCATTGGGTCCCTAATCAACTATGGCCGAGGGAAAAAAGAAACAAGATAGTGTCTGCCCGTCCTGACCGCGATGGGGAAGACCAGAACTGTGATGAAGGAAGAGAAAAGGACTATGATGGAGAGTCAAACATCGGAGAAGATGTGGCCTTGTGGAAACAAACATTGAAGTACAGAGCAATGCACCAAAGTCGACTATGGGGCGAAACAACTAAGTCATGATGGATGGGTCGCGCTGGCACCTTCCCTGGCGCGTTCCTCCACTTCAGCCCCAAAACAGCACTTACACAGAATATTACACAATCACTCAGTCCCTGTCCGGGTGTGACTTCAGGGCTTACAAGGTCAACAAAAGAAATAGAAGATGCCAGGAATATTATGATGTACATCACCCACGCCTTCCAGAAATCGTTGTATACCCAACAGACTCCTCTGAGGTGATCACTGTTCTTCGCAGTTCTCCGGCAAGAACTACTATACTTACAAGGCGGTAGATGGGGCGTGACGAGAGAAGGCAGAGAAAAGGGAAGAGCAAATGGGAGCAAGAAGAAGGCCAGAAAAAAAGAACGAAAGTGGAAGGAGTGGTGTTTCCTTCAACATGCAACGGATCAATGCTATCACTCGCTACTATCGGCTTCCCGAACGCATAATAGCACCAAAGCAAGGCATATTTGTGGAAGGACCAGGGCTGCGAGATAAAATCGTGGGTCGGAGCCTTCCTAGGTGTTGTTGGCCGATTACGTATCAAGTATACAGCATGGGGTCGGCCAAAGTAATACCCGCCCGACGCAACCGCCTACCAGTCAGACGACCACATTTTTGTTCCACCCCTTCCTACTTCGACATCAGACCACTTTCAACCGCATGGAACAAAGGTAGCAGCGTCATGGTCGCCAGCACCGAAACTACTTTCCCAAAATGGAGTTGCAGTACGCTGCTGGCTGGCAGTGACCACAGCATCTGGAAGGACGGCAAGTATTTTGGCAACTGCAGTAACAAGAAACAACAAAATGACTGGTCCTTACTCCCCGCACTTCACACCTAACTATCAAGAAGTAGAGAAGGTGGGTGACCTGTCTGCGTTGCTTCTCCCGTCTTGGAGCAATTACACCTTTCCTGCCCCTGCCCCCTTTCTCGAGATCACTACCATCGAGACAGCCACTGCGTTCCTCCAAGAGAGTGACCTGACGGGTGCATGTATCACTGGACACTTGGAGCTGTCACTAAACAAGTGTTTCTGGTTTGTTGAGTACGAGTATGTTGAGAAAATATACTACTTGGTTCAGAAAACCCCGCAACAGCTCGGGTATCCTCGAGGCAGCCCAGTGCGACAACAAAGCTGGAATACAGTTCATGCTTTGCTATTTGCTTTGGCTCGATAATACGTTAGCCAACAGAAGCAAAACACTCGCTACCAGCCCTCCGCCTCCTCCACAACCCGGCAAGAAGATTTCAGATAACCTCTCGGCCGAAGAGAGTTGAGTTCCACTTCCAGGTATGAATTCCCAGACTTGTTCATGGAAGCTGCCAGCATCCTCCTATCATATACCAACCCAGACGAGGTGCCTTCGCTTTACTACGAGATGCTGACTTCCAAGACGAAGGAGTCTAGGCTGGGTTGACTGATGAGCAACAAATCAGAGCCACAGCAACAACAACAACAACAACAACAACAACAACAATCAAATGTTACGAGCATCGGCTCGAGAAACCACGGCCGAAAAGCCATCCCAATATCGCCTTAACCCCGGCACCGCTTTCGCTAGCTCTACGTTACCAGCCACTACTCCCGCCTGACGCCGTGACGTTTGCCAAAGAGCGGGCATCTCCTGAAGTACACTGTTGGGGCCCGCAATCCGCCCATACCGGAGTCCAAGCCTTCTCTTAGGGGAAAGGAATACTGCGGAGTCTGGGTCCATCACGCCATCACGCTTGTGCAAGCGATATGGAGTGATCTGGGGGTGGTAGGAGTTGCAAGAAGAGAAAGTAAGTCTATCATCACGGAATGTAACTCGCCACGCAACGAACTGACCATTTACAGGCTCCTATTCTTATTCTCTATTCTTTTTCCTATTCTTTTCACCTATTTCCTTTTCTCTATCCTTACTCTCTCACGCCGCAATCTCCCATACCACCAACACGGGCCTATTTTTCGAAGCCGCTCAGGATATACTTATCCAAGAACTACACCTCGGACCTTGCCATTCGACGTCACCGCCAAATACTGGAAGTGATCTGGCCCCTATGGAAGGTCAGCCGACGCTTCAGGAAGCTACGGATTACTTTGAAGTAGGGTTCTGCTAAGATATTTCTTTAGGGGCTTCCCTTTACTACCCCGTGATGAGAAGGATAGTCTCCAGCTTGGTTCCTGTTTCTGACCACAAGGGTACAACAGACTGATCAAGGACTGGCAGATGGTGTCAGATATGAACTAGCTATCCAGGGCAACTTACATGGATGCCTTGACCGCCGAGCTCTCCCAGTGTCACATTCGTTTCTTGTTCATTTTGCTTTTCGACGCATACCGGTAGGCCAGCAGAAACAAGCGACTCCAAACCGGGCAAAAACCCACCACACACATGGACTCAAGAAGAACGGACTATACCCAATACCCTCCAAATCTCCCTGGATCACGGAGAAGCATGCTCGCGGCCAGGTGTCTCGCAGGGGCTGCCAAGATGGCACACTTGAGCTGTTTCCTGTTGTCTGGGGCTGCATTAGCCATTTGCCATTCGTACACCATAGGGTCGACAAATTCACCAGAACCACTATACATCAGTGTAAGCCCTGAGCGGGGACCCAAGCCTGACGAGCCCCTCCCCTGACAGATGAACGGCGAGACAGCTTTGCAAGAAGAAGAACACATGCTGGTAGCAGCGAGCCCCATACCACTTCGACGCCGTATAACCCTCCCTCTACCCGCCCAAGCTCATGGAGCCTCTCCCCAATTCCTTGAGCACCGCCGCCGTCAATGGGAACACATCAAGAAGCCACCAAGGTCCCTGCCCCGATAAATGGACTTTGATATCTATCATGCCATCCTTGGGGCTCAAAAGAGAGAAAGCATTGATGACGGTTTTGTTTCCCTTTCTTGTTTCAGGCTGGGAATGGCACATGGCGTGTGACTGTAAACTTTTAAAGACAAACAGAATGCACCCATCCCTTTCAAGCACCATAGGTTCGTTTGTGTTGAAAGCACTACCAGTGCAGCTGTTACCGCAATGACCAAGAGCGAGCCGGGACTCGCAGGGACCCCGACGTTATTCACACAGACAAGCCATGGCGTGTTGGCTGCCACTTGCTTCCATGTTGAGTATATTGAGGAGCCATCCCAAGGTTGCAGCAACATGACATCCCCCTTCCACAGAGGCTTCAAGGGTAACCTTGGATTTACGGAGATACCCCACAAAGGACGCCGGCCGAATGGCGGTCCAACGGCGGTGGAACGGCGGTCAAAAGCCGGTGGGACGGCGGTCCAACGCCGGAGGAAGCGGCACGCGAGTCAGCGCGTCGTCGTTGAAGAGCAATACTTGTATTGCTCTATCAGAAGCACGTATTCAAGGCATCTTTCTGGTCACATACGTATGGGCCGAGAAAACTGTTGCAGTCGATGGCAGTTTAGTGTCCGAGTACATGGCACGACTGGAGAAAATGGGCCCACACGTTAGATCGTGGTGGATGTGCCGGTCTCCGTTGTGATAGGTAAGTTGCTGCGTGAGGGAAGCTATGATTGAAGAAGCTGACAGTGTGGAATAGGCTCAGGGCTTGGGGTTGCCATCACTTCCTACGTCATGACTAGGAATATTGCTATTTTGGCATTATTTTCTAGTATCCTTATACGACACGCCGCCGTCATGGGGGCCTGTGATGCGGCGAGGTCATCAGCAGGGTAAAACTAACCTGTCTCGTTTATATACTTTAAGTATCAATAACGAGGAGGAACAAAAAAGAGAAGCCAAGCAATCGGCAGAGTCCTCGACGAAGATTCTAAGAGGTTACGGCGAGAATGGGTTGGATGATATCGCCAAGTCATCTGATGATCGGGTTTCGGTCTTGTGGTCAAGGACTTCAAGGCGAAGTAAGCATACCCGAACCCGTTCCATTACCGATCCGTTCGGGGCAGCACATCTCTCCGTCGTAGTTCGACGACGTGCTATAGTGTAGCACTGGAGAGCACCTATTCGCATTACTCTCACAAAGCAAGATATATTTGCCAGGTAAGAAACGTCTCAGTCCTTCCTCACGATGACCCCGCTGACCAAATCTACAGGCTCTGGTGAGAGAGGGGAAATTCCAATGCTCCTTTCCTGTCCTGTAGAGTTGGTCTGAGTTCTGTCTGTCCTGGGGGTGGACTTTGTCCAGATTGCAACGGGAACCTCAACTCTGAGCAGACGGGATCCCTAGTATTCAGCAGGATATTCACCTGGGCTGGCAACTCGAACACCATCTTATCCTTCTCTCAGGAGGGCAACGCCCAGCTATGTTCCGTCGGCACTGCATCGAGCCTTCAGTAACCGTCTTCAAATCTATCGATGACGATGCTGCAACAGCCCAATGACCATGAGCTTTTCTGTGGCGTCACCTGCTGATGAGGACGAGCAAGAGCAACCTGCTCCAAGTCTGACCAACATCAGACGAGAAAAACCTGCAGCGCCGTCTCAAGAGGAGTCCAAGGCTGGCTTCCGTCAAGTTCTGTTTCTACCCCTGATCCTCGCACAAGAAGCTGGAAGAGGCCAAGCGACGACGGTGTCATGTTGGCGCAGATTGTGCTGTTAAGGAAAGCTTGCTTTCATAGTTGTCAGGACTACCATCCCCAAGGTTGGAGAGGCAAAGGGAGCCATCGTACATACTCGAAAGAGTCTCACAGCCTGAAAACTCCGTTAGCATTGACGATGGCCCTGGTGTCTACGAGATGCAGCCAAGAGACATGTCAAAGTCGTCGCCGTCCAAAGACAAGGAAGACCATTTACTGGTTCGTTTACTGGTTCGTCAACGTGGCCGCAGCTGGAGCCTCGGCGGAGGATCCCTTCGGCTCTGGCGATCATTCCACATCCTCGATTTCCCGTTAGCCATCCAACCAGGAGAAATGCCACTGCGGTTTCGCTAGGGCAAATCTCACACTGACCTGGGGTTCGTGATACCTGCGACAACTTCCTTCCGGGACGTTGACACTGAAGAATTGAAGGAGCTGCAAGGTAAACCCTTGATCGACATGGCCTTCCAGGACGTTTCCCTGGCATTTCCTTCAACCATCGATTCAATCGGCTACATGAGGTGCATATCACTCCATTCCTCGCAGCTCGAGTGCAAGTGGGCCGAACAGTCTTTCCAGAAACCCGCCCGTTCGCCCAACCCTCAAAGCGGCGGGAAAGGGGCCGCGTCCCGTACCCTTCGGGAGTTTGGGGCGGCTTCACCGCTGCGTGAGAGTTGAATCTAACAACAACAACAACAATCAAAATAGAGGAGAAGGCCGTTCAGCTAGGAGCCCGTGACAGCCCAGCCTTGGATATCCTGAGCAAGACCTGCACTTCAGGCAGTCTGCTGTTCGACTCCAGCAAACAAGAAGGGGGACGCTGCAACAGCGGGATCGCCAGTGAAAAAGACTCCCAAGGAGCAACAAGGTGAAGGCTCTGCAGCTGCTGCAGCTTCGCAGGATGTGACACCGACATCGCCTGCCTTATCGTCAGACACAAACGCAACCACAACCGCTCCGACCCCGAGCATATATATAACAGCAACAACAACAATCAAAACAACGGAGAAGGCCGTTCAGCCAGGCGCCCGTGGCAGCCCAGCCATGGAACTTGTTGCCGCCCAGCCTTGGAGTCTCTGAGCAAGGCCTGCACTTCAGGCAGGCCACTGTTCGGCCCCGAGCACACTGACGTCCTGGCTGCTTCTCTTCCCCATCTTTGTGCTTTGCCGAGGCGTTCCAGCACTGTGCCCTGAAGTCTGTGGAGATACGTGGTCACTCGAAGACTGCCTGGCCAAGCCCTACCAAGTATCTCAGAAGGCACCGCCTGCTCAAGAACCAAAATTGTCCCATCAAGGCCTCCAGGAAGCTTGCAAGAAGATCCTCAATCTCATTGGCAAGCAAGAGCAGCTCAGGGCCAAGACCATCGCGGTGCCGACTAAGTTCCACGAGAAGCTACGCAAGTACATTAGGAAGGAGCAGCGCACCACAGTCCGTAGCGTCAGTGATATTCCCTACTGCGGCCGTAGATCGAAGTTGGCGATAAGCTTCCATCCCTGAGTGGTCGCTGCCGACTTCTCTGGGCCAGTTCCAACTTCTGACCAGCGCCCTCTAGCATGCCAAAGCTGGGCGACTTTGGTTTGACACGACCATTTGGGATTCCCGTCAGCACCTTGTTCAGGAGCTCGTCCCTCTTTGGTGCCGTACACCTGATTTATTTCATGGCAAGAGAGCCCGGAACTAGTATCGAGATGTGCTCAGCAGGCTGCATCACGGCTTAGCCTTGGAAGTCCCAGTAAACACCTCTCCCACCCAGACCGCCGCCCTTTGGTACCTGACAACCGATATCTGCTTGAAGTTTTCTGTTTCTTCTGGATTGTCGTATGAGTCGAAAGGTTGGAAAGAAGAACCGTCTTGTCTCCCACGCATACCCTGCAACTCCGATCGGGTCCAAAACCTGGCTGAGAAGGTCTGCTTGGCAGTAGAACCTACAACACCAGTATCGGCATCTGGTCTGAAGGCTGCATCATGGCTGAGATGTACACTGGACAGACACTTTTCGCGGGTTGGGATCAGTCTTTGTCTGCAAACTGGAGGCTTCTCTTCCTATGACTCGAGATGCCTTAGTCTACAGGCTTCAAGATCTTTGAGGCCTTCGACCTCGGAGATGTCACCTCCAAATCCGGTGTTCAACCACTCAGAACACTTGTCTGGTCACTCGCCTTCTTCTCCGACCCGACAAGCCCCCTGAGCAAAGAGCGAGGCGATTCTGGTCTGGCATGGGCCTTTGGAATCCCCGTCAACACCCTTTCCAACAAGGCCGTCAAACTCTGGCACGCTGCACCTAATGGCTATAATCCCGTCTTATTGAGTCCATGTATCTGTCGGGTATCTGTTCTGTTTTGAGTCAGTCGATTTGCATGTCAGAACCGCTGCGAGCCTCCACCAGAGTTTCCTCTGGCTTCACACTTCTGCTGGCCTGCCGGTATGATTCGAAAAGCAAGAAGAAAAGAAAAGAAAAGTACATCTGATGTTTCTCTTGGTATTCCTCCCCTCGACAGGCATCGCTTACTTCCAACTGTCGGGGGGAGGGAGCATGAACACGACTCCAACTTCTATCTCCTCCCCGACAGAAACCGTCAACTTAGAACTGTCGAGGGGACGGAGCTTCAACTCAACATTAACTTCCACCTCCTCCCCCTGGCAGACCATGACAACACACAACTGTCGGGGGGAGGGAGCATACATACCTCCCACCTCCCTTCCTCCCCTCGACAGACATCGTCGTCCTCCAACTGTCGGGGGGAGGGAGGATACAACCAACCTCAACTTCTATCTCCTCCCCCTGACAGAACCTGGCAATCTATAACTGTCAGGGGGAGGGAGCGCAAATCCATCTTCAACTTCTTCCGCCTCCTCCCCTCGACAGCCAATGCCAACATAGAACTGTCGGGGGGAGGGAGAGGCATTCCCAAGGAACCAACTGCCGGACACAGGCTCCTCCCCTGGCAGACGACACAAACTTCCAACTGTCGGGGGAGGGGGCCGAAGAGGATATCAACACGGAAGAGGAGTGATCTGATTCCGGTCGTCCCCCCAGACAGACAAAACCCTCGTCGGGGGGACGACCACCAAGACACTCCACTGTGTCTCCTCCGGATCGGAGGCAACGACACGTTGGACGGAGACACCAAGTCGAAGACATTTATGCTCCACGACATCTGCTGGTCGAAGGGTGTCTGCGCAGAGTCCTTGCCAAATCGTTGTGTGTGTTGGTTTTGCTCGGTTTTGAGTCACTTGCTTCTGCTGGCCTGCCGGTATGAGTCGAAAAGCAAAGGAACAAGAACGTCGATGAAGCATTGATACAACCCGGAGGTCGAGGTTCTCGATGATGTGCGCGATCCAGTACTACATGTGCCGGTACTGCCATCTTGGCTACCCTGGCCTGGTTTGCCGACTTCCCTTATCTACATTGTTCTATCAACCAGGCTGTTAGCCTTGGAGACCTGTCCGCCGCGTTGCTCGACTTCTCGTTGCTGGGAGGAGCTTGTACAGTCGGTTGTGATACTAAGACACTGCAGATACGTCAGCAAGTTGAGGATCCCTGCTTTTCACCACCATTACCTTTTGAATCCCGTTCCACCACTCGACTGTTACTCCGGGCAGCTTCCTCTTCATTAGAAGATATGGGACCGACTTCTCAACATCATATCACCATCTTGTGATCGAAGAGGAGCAACGCTCCCCCGTCAGAAATAGAATCACTTTCATGCCCTGAGATGTCGGTGCAAAGAGGAGATGCCATGTCTTTGGGCTGAAGTAAAGCATCCCAACAAGAAGGAAGAAGGCGAAGAATGGTGAGAATGAAGCAGCGACCTCAATCGGAAAGAAACAAAGCGCGGCGCCATCCAGAAGGAGTGGTGTGGTGTGTCCCATAGGTCAGGTGTGTACTACCAGAAGCCAGCGAGTTCACCATGCTCGGTTGACTCAAGTCCCGAGACGTCTTTCTTGCTGCTTCTTGGCAGAGAAGTTCCTGATATATCCTTCTCTCCTTTTGAACTTTCTCTGGTTTCCAGGCAACACCAGTCGGCTAATGCGCAGCATGGATTAATATGGTAAGTTATTGTGGTCCTCCCTCAACCTTCTGTTATATAGTGGTGGCACCTTACTAACATATGCGTCAACAGCCAGCGGAAGGCACACGTATGTTCATGCTAAAGGTTCATGACACCTGTGCGGGATCACCCCTAGGTCTGGTGGCATCGTGGGCAAAGGACCAAATCCTTTCCCATTGAGCGTGGTCAATCTTGGACTGCACACAACGCAGCCGTTTGGAAAGAGCATGACTATGGGATGCGCAACCATAGGATACGTGGGACCCGGTGGATTAGAAGCCACCGTCTTCTGGCCTTCCTTCCTTTACTTACTCTCAACTTCAACCAAGTATCACCAAGGCCTTTTTGCCAAAACTCTTCACCAACACCCACATTTGCCATTGCTGCTTCTTCAGCCTCTCGGAAGAACCTCATTCAATCGATGGGGCTGAGCAAGGTCCGCGTCGTCCGCAACCCCAACTACCAGGGCCTCCATCCTCCATCTCCTCTCAACACCAACATTTTCTGTATCAGTATTCACCATCTGCAGTCACCATGGATGCCATTTTCTCCTCTCAGAAGAACCTCAAAGTCGAGAGAGTTGAGCCGGTCGAGTCCCAAACTATCAGAGCCATGGCAACAAGTCCTACGTCTACCTTCTCAACCGACTCGGTTTCCAGCCCACCAAGCCAGGCCCCTACCGCCACGTCATGAGAACCGACCAGTATGGCCTTCCTGCCGTTAAGCAAGCCCTCGTCGGTGGTCGTGCCCGCCAGAACCGTGTCCTCGTCAAGCAGACTGGTGGTTGCTTGGGGACGTTCGGTGATGCAGAGAGAGAAGCCAGGCTATATGAGAGCGGCATCATCGACGGGACGAGGTCAGCTTCATCTCCATTCCAAAAAGAGAAATGACGATGGGAGATCCGCTTTACAAGAAGTACTTCAAGGACTGGATCATGCTTCTGCAAGTATCCAAGACGAGGGTGGAAAAAGAAACTCGAAAAGCAGCAAAAACAGCAAAAAGCTCGGCTCAGGGAGTCGTCAAGCCACCCCGGGTGGGACTCGAACAGTCGACCTGTGCCTACGAAAAACCCCCGTGCCCGGGTCACGGTGTCCGAGAGGGGTGCCCCCTCCCAGACCGGGTTTTTCTACCTCCCCTTCGACTTACTCCTCGGCCAACGCGGACAGGCCAGCCCATCGACCAAGTGGTAAGCTCCCAGTTCGGTGAAAAAACTCAGGTTATTAGGCCTTATGACCTACAGCTCTAGCTCCCCTCTTCTTGTCATCAAAGCTTAGCTAACCGCCACTCTAGCTCGGGAGGCACCACTGGCCCATGGGCCATGGCAACGGCTGTCACGTCGCAGAACGCGTCATCTCTCGGGAAGAGCCATGAAGTACGTGTCTGGTTACTTGACATCTGAATAAACCGCCACCGCGTCGTGTTTCTGAGCGTGAGCCCTTCTTCGCCTAGATTGGTGATATCCGAGAGGGTATTCCCACAAGCCGGCTTTTCAGAGAGGACGAGAGTGGTCGCAACAACTCAAGTATCATGTGCCCCAGCTGACGGCCGAAACAAAGTTCCTTTCGATCGGAGTACAACGGACCTCTTAGTTCTGGCATCTACGAAGAACGGAGTGGAATGCTATAAGCATTGTGACGTGCGATATACCGACACTCTGTGACTGGTACGGTAACAGAGTGTTGTCATCAAATACTCAATGACACCACTTTATTCTCTACTGCACTCGACTTTGGTCAAGTCTTGGATCTTGACACGCGCAATGATACCCTGACGAAGTTGCTTAGGCGCCCACCGCGAACAGACAACACGGCAAGCACAATTCTGATCAACCCCCACATCAACGTCTTGACAGAACTCGTCAGTCAGCCTCTTGTTCTGCATCAATCCCAAGACATCTAGCAGGATCGGAGATCAGACCTGCCGGTTAGACAGGACTCCAACGTTCAACTCAGTCAGAGGCAGCTTGCACAACTTGAACACCACCTCAACCCAGACTTCCTAGGCTTCATTGAAAACGGCCATTGTATCTACAATGATCGAGATGAATTTGTCAAGAAACAGGAAAGGGTCTTACAGTATTCTACTACCATACGAACATGAATCCTTTACGAAGTCATGTACCTCTTGGGATAGTTATGCGCGAACATCACCCCCCTCAAGGACCTACGTATCGACGAAGCGAATGCACATTGAGTCATTACCGGGATTCTTCTTCAGCAACCCACCTTGAATCAAGAGAAATACCCACACAACCCCAGGAAGTCCGATACGATCTTGGCAGATAGAACCCACGAGGATGGGATTCCTAAAGGACCCGTACAGTGGCCAACTGAGTTGCTATCGCAAGGGACAATCACAAGCAGCGTCAATCACTCCACTTTGTGTATGTGAGGTTAGCTTCAGGGAACTTGCAGAGCCCAGAGGGCGTATGAGATGCTCAGCAAGTTGGTTGGGACGGCTTTAGGATTGATGGACATGGGAACAGTCAATTGAAATAGGTTTCTAGATACTGAAGCTCTCATAGCGAATGAACACTTTCCACACTACGTTTGTATACGCACTTGGTGCCATTAACCGTGACATGCAATGTCCTGGGATGACATTAAACTCAGCCACGGAGCAGCACAACGCTTCATCTATCGACACACCGGCACCAGATCCCACTGTACTCCCTACGATGGCCTCAAGGTGTTGGGCTGACTTGGCATCAAAGAAAAGATGAAACTCGCACCGACTGACACCATATCCAGTGTAAACCAGCAATAACCAGATGACAGTCCTCGGAAATCAAGGATAAGCTGTTTCGAGAGCTTCGCCAACATCATTGTGGTGTTTGGCTGGAGACCAGACTCTCTAGTCCACCTTCTCTTTGCCCTTTCGACTCATATCGACAGACCAGCAGAAGCAAAAGACTCAAAACAGATCAAGTCCCTTGGTAAGCCTGAAGCAGGTTGTTTCAGGTGTTGCGTCCTCTTGCTTTCATCATGATGACTGACCAATCAGTAGGACGTTTGCCTGTTCCGGCTGCAGGAACTTGACTTTGCTTCAACGAAGACCTTGTTACGACTTTTACTTCTAAATGACCAAGTTTGGATACGTTGTCCTAGCCGGGATGTATAGCGGGCGGCCACTTTTCCCCGGTACCTGGCCGGGCCCAGGAGTCTTCCGCCGTCTCGATTGTCAGCGCAAGGGCCGGCCCGCTTTGCGGGTGATTTCATCTTGAGCAGAATTTCAATTTACTCGGCTCGTCGAAGGAGCTTTACACAGGAATGGTGGTCAACCGTACGGGGCTTTGACCCTCTAAGGTGTCCCGTTCCAGGGAACTCGGAAGGCACTGATGGCGCCAAAAGTTGGCATCTCGATTTCGGCACGCTGCCGTCATGGGAGCTTGCATGAGCACTAATAACGCGGAGGAGGAACAAAAAGAAGAAGCCAGGCACCGACAGGTTTTCCGCCTGCGGTACCGCGGAGAGGTAAGCAACCAGATATGATCATGACATGGTGGCTAACATGATACAGAGGGTGTTGCTTTTGAGAGTGTGCAATGTTAGCCACTACACCACATCGGACTTCCAGGCCGGTTTCTTCGACGAAGTGTCCAGGACGTGCGCCCCGGGCTATCTTCCAAACGAGATGGACGTCCTTCGAGCTCGTACCAAAACGACGGGTATCTACGAAGCCCGCTTTCAGATGAGAGCTCTCAGCATCCAGTAAGATATATTCCACGGGATAGATCCATGGAGTTTGGCGAAGCTGATCGGATGATGTTACCAGTAACGCAGTGGACGCTACGCCAGGCGACGTGTTTCGACCCGGGTATCCCTGATGGATTCTGGTATTACTTACTTTTGATATCATTATGTACTTATCATTACAGGTTTTGCCTCCGATGATGACGACCATCTGCGAGCAGTTGACTCCGGGTGGCTACCCTTCTTCAAGAACCGGTCTTTGACGGGGTGGACTGCCCATTCGATTCCCTTTGGCTGGTGGCCACAAAAGTCGCAATGGCTGTGAATGATTAGAGCGCTGCTTTAATCAAGATTGAAGGGTCTTCAAACCATGATGACCATCTGCGAACGGCGGGTGGTGGCTACAACTTCTCCAAGAGTTGGTGGTGGGCGTGGGATTGAACGCTTGGTTTTCCAGGAGTCGGGTGAGTACAAGAGAGTGCGCCGGCGATGGCACGTTCTGACATGAAATCTAGCTTAGAGGCGTTCAGCCATTATCCAGCAGATGGCGCTGGCCGCGATTTTGTATGTAGGTGAGCGGTGGTTGATGAAAGGTGAGCCCCTGACCAATCCAAGACACCGCAGAATGCCGCCAGTGTCAACGAACTGACGCATACTCAGTAGACCCGTAGGGGGAGAACGCAGGACTGTGGCCTGCTGGTCGTTGACGGTGGCTACAGTTGCTCCAGGAGCTGTGGTGTCCCAGCGGGTAGCTTAACGAAGCTAGGCACTGATCCTTACATGAGAGGAGACGACGACGAGCCGGTAGCTCCCGGTTGTCACCACGGGAACCTACATTGAGCGTACCCGCAACTTTCGTTGCTGCTGTCTTGACTACATTCCTTAAGTGCCATCCGGTTGTCTCCATGTGCGCCGTACGTAAGTGAGCACCTAGAGATACCTATAGGCGTCCAATACTAAACTCTTTAAGACCTTGGAGTGGCGAGCCGAAACAGCGTGGCTATGGGTATAGTGGTGATTGGAAACTGGCCTCGTGGAAGAGGTGAAAGGGCACTTGAGTGCCGGCCGTTCAGGCATTACTGGATGGCATACGCCCAACTAGTGATGCAAACTGGTTGTAACATCGCCGTCGGCGTTGCAACCATGACCAGTGAGCGTCATTCCATGCGACTCCCAAACAGAGCTTGTCTATTGGGCCCCGGCCAAACGTGTTGGCCATCTTCGGGTTCAACTGTGAGCTGCAACAACAACAGCAACAATCAAAGATTTTACAGAGGCCGACGTCTCTGAACAAGCCAGCGTCACTCTCCACCTCTGGACTTGATCCGATCACCACCATACCAGAGGTGGAGAGTGACCCTGAAACCCAATACGAGTTTGTAGACCAGACCCAGCATGTTGACGCGGCACTTACGAGCTATTGGGTGTTCCACCCTTCCATTTCTGGAAGTGGCAGTCGGACGCAGCGATCACACACCGCCAGTGGCTCCGAGTGCGGGTCCCGCTCAAGTTCACAGACGGCCGGCATCTCTGAGGGAGCAGTATGTAGGTCCGAAACCACAGATCACCCGTGCTGTTGAAAGCAGAACTAAAGTTAGTGTGAACCAATAACTAATTCTGCTGGCAGTTGCGGAAGTACAGGTTAAGAACGTGAAGGAGTCCGACGACGCCGCCAACGCCATGGTGGACGCCTTCAAGTTGTACAAGCAGGAGCCGCCCGAGAGTTCCATGCGCATGCTCAAGTTCTCCATCCAGAAGTACTGCAAGACGGGCGACCTCGGACGCTCTGGTCGTTGTCGTTGCGCCGCAGACAAACCCCGGGAGGGCCAGCTGCTGGGCTGGAACTTCTTCGCTTCCCTTGTGGGCTCTTCACGGGATCGGTCTCCCCAGATCGCCCCTGGGCAACTATTTCCCCATCTACTCAGGAGGAAATGATGTCAACTTGGGTGGGTCTTACGGTCCGAAGAGGAAGGCCTCGATCAATCCCTGCAGGGCAACGTCGGAAACAGCCGCATCACCAAAGGTCTCCACGCTGGATCTTTCGCCTGCCCCCCTTTTACCCCAAGACGCGGCCTGGTACTCCGAGGAGCTGGATGTTTGTGCCTCGAAGCCGCGGAGATGGCCGAAGTAGCCTTGCCTCGCAACCAGCAGCACAACCACAAGAGCAGCGGCAAAGCCACGGGACGCCCCAGCATCACGCGCATGCGCAGCGGTGGCACCGACACCCGCCCCACGCGGCAGCAGCAATGCTGCAGATTGAGGATTCGGTCGGCCCCTCCGGGACACCGGCCGGCTTGGTGTCTCCCGAGGCTCAGTGAATAGGAGCACGCTTTTCAGCGCGTGGCGGTAGCCTTTGGCCCTGTAACCAACGGGCGGTTCCTCACAGAATGGCATGCTGCTGCCGCAGCACCATGCGGCGTGCTGCTGATACGTTAGCGCCCCCACGCCAGCTGTGCAAGATGGCACCTTCATGCCCAAGGAGCATCAGCTAGATCTCGAGCAGCAGCTCGCACATGGCAAGCGGATCAAGACCGTGCCAGTATGGCTCGCCGACGACGATGAAATGTCCGACGGGGGTGTCAGTCTCTGGTGTGTCGTTCCTGTGTCAAGATAGAACGAAGGCGTCCTGTACATCATCGCGCATCAGAGCTTCTTCCGGCTTCACCCTATCCACGCACATCTTACCATCTTACGGGCCAGCCCCATGTTAAAGGATAAGGGGGTGGTACGATATGTTGCTCGGTTTCTTGAACGAATCAAACAACAATTTGGACATGAATTCCGGCGACCTTGGCCCGGCCAATGGCTCGATGATGATGCAGCCGGTTGGCGGCATGTTATTGAGATGGACATGACGGAAATAAGGCATCCATGGCTAATACTAAGCATATGATGCCTGCAGCCGGCATGATGGCTGCCAACCACCTCATCTTGGCCGTTAGGCTTCTTCCTGGCTGGCTGACACCAAGGATTGTCATTTCCATTCGACACTGCAATCATCAGAGCTTGCATGGGCATCGCTGATGAAGATGAGAAATAGAAGCAGGTCCCTAACCAGAGGGAAAGGCCCGACAGAGCCAGTACATGCAGCGAGGTGGACCATGGGTACGCCGCTTGACCGGAGGGCCGCTGCGGAGATTACCAATTTGCTAAGCAACGGGGAGGTTCGTCAGCGTGTTCCCAAATACATCGAATGCAAAATGATTCACAGCCCATACGACCTGCATGAGCCCACGCACAAGGCCGTGTCGATCAGCTTGGTCCAAGGATTGACTACGAGCTCTTTGTAGGCAGGAAATGTTAGGCAATCGACAGAGTCCTCGAAGAAGATTCTAAGAGGTTACGGCAAAAATGCAAGATTGCTTTTTCAAGTGCACGTTTATTGAGATCGACTTTCTTTCCTCTCTTGTTTTTGCAGCGCTGAAATGACATGCAAGATGAAATGAGAACGATTATTTGATGTTTAATTACACATGGCATCGTGCATTCTCCTTTCCTTATTTTGACGCTGCGCCATCCGGAGTCTTGGAGCATTTGTCGTGACAGTGTCGCCAGCTGGCTTCTTCAGGATGGATGCGGGCCGCTGATGGCCTCCACCAAGGGGCGTGAGCTGGTCGCTGAACAAGATCTTCCAGAACTTGGCACGCTTCTGGAGGTAGACTTCCACTTGCCCTCTCATGGGCTCGCCCCATGTATGAAAAGTTACCAGAAAGAAGCAAAGTAGGAGTTTGGGCACATTGGGCGAGAGCCAGGAACCATCTTATGCACTTAGAAACCTTCTGGTCACTCGTGCTATGGAAGCGCCATGCAAGACGACAGCCCTATTCGCCCCCTGGTACTCCTCCGGAGGTCACCACCAATATCCCTAGGAAAAATGTGCTCTCAGCCCCTACCACGTTCCACGACAACATAGGTGCAACGATGAACAGCAACGACAGTCATGTTAAAAGGATCTCCCTTCAGTCAACCGAGTTCAAGAAGATGGAGGGACACATCGTCCAGTTGCCCAAGTCAGGCTTGAATTCCAGTTCCATTCTGAATCTCGGCGGCGGGCCACCAAATTTCACGGTCTAGACTGGTGGCACCTGAGCGTTGAAAGCGCCGTGAAAGGAGTCAACCGCGAGATTAAGACCAAAGTCTCACAGATTCAAGTCGAAGAGGTCCTTTCTATGTTTACCGAGTACTCTCAAAGAACGAGTGTCGATCAGCGCGAGATCGCTTGAGGTGAAGTAGGGGCTCTCCTGTTCCGTTGTTGTCAAACTCCCACATGCTGGTCCGACGCTCGTTTCATCATCGCGATCTGGCATTTTGCTTCCGGCATAGTCTTATCCCAGGTTCATCCCAAGAGGCTGGTCAAATTCAATATGGCCTGCGGCAGAACAAGACCCGCTGCTGAATTGGCCTGCATATCAGCCCAATCGTTTTGACGACTGTCCTTCTTGATCATTGGGCAACTACTCGCCCGAATACTCGGGAGGAAATGATGTCAACAAGCTGGCGTTTTTCTCAGATGGCAATGCGCTTCCTTTCGTCATGGTTTCTCTGTAGGTGGGTGGGCGCCGGCTACCGGCTGGCAAGCCGGGCCAGAACCCATTACAGGCTGGTCGTCCATAAAAACCAGCTTCGGATCCGCCTGGAACAAGGTTTAGAAGGAGATTGAAGGATAGCAAAGGATGCACGTAGCATCCTCGAGTCTCTGACGAGGTCCGAGACCGAGGCGCTTGCGGACCAAATGAGAACTGCCCTGCGCGAGTACTCGACCGGCACGCAGAAATTTGTCATTCGTGAGAAGATACTTCCAACTCGAGATACCCAATTGGTGTGTTAGAGGCGACGAGGCCAAAGGTGGGAGGAAGGGGATGATAAGAGGCCGGAACCGACGAAGGTAAGTTGGAGTTGAAGGCACTTGTATTGTCTCAAATACCTAACCCCCCATAACAGTTATGCTGAATCTTCACAAGATACCTGCCTTGAGCGGCGCCGATGATATTGGCCCTCCCAGCAAACGCCAATCCGTCATTGGAACAGCACGCACACCGCTAACGGCCGAAGCGATCGGTGCATTCTTATTCTTTGCCTCGGTACGAAAAGCCTTTGCAAGACTTCCCCTTCCACGACAAGATCATCCACCTGGTTGCTCCCCCATGCGCCGCACCATCGTTCCCGCTGCACTCGCCGTTACTAGGGGAATCCCTGTCGGTTTCTTTTCCTCCGCTTATTGATATGCTTAAGTTCAGCGGGCCTATCGACACCTGCCTGCTCTACTTGGCCTCTGCCGTGGAGGCCGGCAAGGGCATCACCGCACTCCACGACGCCCAAGAGGTCTCCCTTCGGCTTTGTGACCACAACTCTGATCGGCCCCTCCTGGGAAAGAGGGTTAAACTGCACCGAGAAGGTGATCGGTCTGTGGCGCCAAGTCCGCTTCGAACTGGGCAGACTAGGTGTAAAAGCGGCCTTGGTCACTTCACTTGACATGGCTGACTTGCGAGGGTGGCTCCGTTTGGAACGGTGCTTGAGTGTTTCGGCAGCTTCCTCTTCCCTGCGGCGGCACTGTGGACGTCTTTCGATGCTCCTGTATTTCAGATACACCTGGGGAAGCTAAGATTGAGCTCCTTCGGGTGTTTCTATACTGATGAATGCAGGCACGCGGGAGGCTCCTATCACACGAGGCTGCAGGCCGAGTTTGGCGACAAGGTCAGCTTCTTCGTCGTACCCCGAGGGCTGGAACGACAAGTCGCCTAGAAGAGAGTTGGGGACGTTGTCAGGTGGCTTGATCTGATACAAAGGGAGACCCCGCGACCAAGAGAAATCCGCACGATGGCGGTGTCACAGGCAATCAATAGTCGACTGTTGTTTGTAAAGAGATTTGAAGATTCCCACGCACGATGTGAGCGCCAAGAACACATCCAGTGACTTGGAGCAGGAGTTCTCCGAATTAGTGAGCGATGGAAAGGAGCTACTGATCATTGTGATTCTTTTGGCCCGTATGTGTTGACTTGGCCTCGAGTGGAAGTCGAAAGGACACGATTGCCGCTCAAAAGAATCGATACCGCGCCCGAATCAGAACATCTCTGCCGCGACAAAGATCCTCGTAAGGTCATTGACGGACTGTCCTATCCGGTCGTCATCATGCCCGATGATGGTGTGTGCCGTCGTCGATTATGCCATAGGGAGCAGCCAAGTACGGAACTCGTGAGGGACGCAGTGGCTTGGGCTCTGCAATTGCTTGCTCCAGTCACCTTGGCCGGAACCAAAGCGCCCTGGGCGCTCTCGGAGCTAGCTCGGGGGCAATGCTTGAAGGCCGAAACCCTTGAACCAGCTAGGCTGATTTCCTGTTCTCTGGGAGGTTTGACCAGGTCAATGGGGGCCCCTGTGGCCCTATCCGCAGTAAGCGCCTTTTTCTCTTGTTTTCGGAGCAGCAGATGAGACTGACTGATGTATTTAGCCTGACCCAGGCGACGGATACGTCGAATATTCGACTCGGTTTTGCGGCCGTGAAGGAGACGAATGGTAGTTATGCGATGGAAGATGATGTTTTCTTTCGGTAACAACTGATAGCAACGATCTTTCATTGGACTGAGACCGGATTTGGGGGTGCCGGGCGCATCTTGGAACGTCTAGGCCAGATCGCTGGCTACTATTGGGAGTCGCCCGATCTAGTCCACTCGACATACGACAATTGGTACGTCGCCGGCACACTCTTCGTGTCGCCCTTCTCGACAGCGACGACCCCCTCTCAATATGTCACGAGCCCTCCTACTGTCGCCGGACTCTCCTACACCAGCACGGAGAGTGCGAGAGCTTGTGTGACTGTCGCGATGCCGAGCGAAGTTCGATTGGTCATGACCAGTTTGGGGGCCCGTTTTTTGCTTCCTACGTGGGAAGCTGAAGTTGCGGGGGGCGGCGCGCAGGCAGCCGGCGAAGGCGTACGGGCTCACCTTCTCGCATTTCGCTGCGTTCTTTATCGATGCCAGAACCAAGAGATCTGTTGTTGAAATCTGGTGGGGGCTTGGTTTCCGAAAGGTTCCTTGACTTGGGCGGGATGCCCCCAATGGTCAAGCTGCCAAGCAACGGCCAGACTTGATCAAGGTTCTATTGACCAGCTTTGACTACAGTCTCTGCGTTCCCTACGTTCATCCACAGGTGCTTAGGGTTGCTCTTGTCCATGGCATTGAGGGCTGACAGAATACATGCGAATAGGCATGTGTCCAATATGCTACGAAAATACGGTTTCCTTCAGCGAATCAGCCTAGACTGTTTCTCGTGCTACATGGACCATTCAACCATATATTAATACACGAGTCTTTATTACATCCCGAGATTGTAGTGTTTGCTACTGCCTGGTGACTTCGCTACTGATTTCCCCTATTGCCACGACCGGTCCGCGGGCACATTCCACCGTCTCTGCTGCGGTCGCGGCGGTGCGTCCCGTTTACCTGCGAACGTCCCAGGTCTCTCGCCGCTTACATCCATGGCTCCGACAAATGCCCGATTTGCTGATCAAGGCCAGCCGTATTTAAAGCAACCTAAACAGAATGGCGAAGCTGTCAACGCAAGATGGATGAGCTTACTCGTCGACAAATGGTGCTTCTGAGATTGGTGTTCTCCATACCGGCACGAGTTCATGATCTTGGATAAAGCGTCACAGCCCACCCCAGCTCAAGATTCGTCATCGCCAGACGAGCTACCGCAACAGTCTACCGTGCTCTCGCGCTGTTGTGGAAGCCGATATCCGGACACCGTGACCAACAATGTCCATGGTTCCAGGCACGACAGTCATAGGAGAGCAATGAACCTTGCGATACCTATGGACTGACCAAAGCTCTTCGTTACATCTTCTCTTAGTCATGATTTAGTGGCCCCCCACGACCTTAATGCGGCAATGCCAGATTCATCGGGTGTGTTGTAGTCAAGCAGGGCGGCCATGCAAGACCCAGTGTGGATGTTGCGGTGTGGATGTTGCTCCTTGGTTTATTGTTAATTATTACATACATATCTCACCGAATCATGTCGATGAAGTACCATAGGCGTTGGATTAAATAGCCCATAGAAGAACTTGGGAGCCTTGCAGCTCACGTAAAGAGAGAAATACAGATATGTTGTCGCATTAATCGTACCCGGGTAAGTGTGCAGCCTCGTCTGCGTGATAGTGCGGTGTTGCAAGATTGCCAGTCGGGTGACGAATGCATTCAAAAAATGGTAGACTTATCTATAGGTCTATAGGGACTAGTGCAGCTATGATAGGCACCACGTTCCCTTTGCCCACTTGCAACTGTTACCTGCATCGTTTGAAACCAAACCGCCGTGGAAGGCAAACCACATGACTACACAGACTCCTCCCGTGGTCACAAGATGCCGCATCGAACCCGTTCGATAAATGATAGGCTGTCGGCCTTTCAAGCCCGTCTTCGCAATATGTCACATCGTCGTGTAGCATTGGATGCGATTGATAGGATGATTGTTCACGAGTCTGTTGGTGGCGACTCCGGGTTTTCTCGCAGACCCGTCGTCGAATATGATTCGGCAAGTGACCTTGACGACGGTTTTGACGATGAGTTTGCCAACGAGTCTGGTGATGAGCAGGATGAGGAAGACGACGACGAAGAAGAAGAAGAAGAAGAGCGAGGCGATGACACCGACGAAGAAGGTGAGACTCATGAACGATTCGCCTCTCAAATCCAACGAGATCCGGCCCTGTTGGGTTGTGGCTTACCGGTGGTGGCACAAATCTCCTCTCGAGATCCTGTCGCCACGCAACAAGTTGGTGTGGGTGTCTGGGCACAAGAGCCCAGACACGGTGATGAGAGGTCACGAGGTGTCGGCGCATTGGTCCAACGGGGTCTACAAGTTCATGATCCAGATCATGTCGCACCCTTCTGGCGCAGAAAGGAATGGTTCATGGTCCTGTGCATCCAGTATGCCGTCATCGTACGCACAAACGATATCGGATCGTGGGAGATGCTCGAGGACGTGCCGGAGACCTTTTTCAGCGTTTGGCGCGAGGTGGAAGCTGGCAGCAAAAGGGATGATGAAGCCGCAGCTGCATGCGAAAGTCAAGGAGACGATGGAGGAACGAGGCTACCTACCAACGCCCTTCTCCGACATTTTTGACGCGATCGAGGCGCAGGTCGTAACCTGGAGGAAGAGCCCCCGGGCCGCGGTGGTGATGAGGGATGAGGATATGCGCGGGGACGAGTGGAAGACCCCATTGCGTCTGTATGGCGTCAAGACGGACGACCTTAGCAACCTGGTGCGCGCTCTGGACAACATGGTGGTTCACGGCAACGTTGTCAATATCCCGGCGGAGTCCATCGCCCATTGCTACAAGACCGCTCGGCCCCAAGGTCGGCAGACTAATGAGGTACCGTCGGATTTAGATGTCATCACAAGCTTCAGGGACGATATCCTGCTGTCTGAGATCCGCTATGTGACGAGACTGAAACTTGAGAAGGGCTGCTACGATGAGCATAGAGATGAACGAGTCTTTCCCGACATGACCGAGTTTGCGCCCGCTGAGGCCGTTTTGGAGGATGAGCTGGAGGATGAGGCAGGTACGGTGGTGCCCGTCAAGAGGAAGCCGGGGAGACCACGCATGTCAGACGCACAGAAGCGAGCTCGTGAGGAAGTGGCCGAGACCAGTGGTGAGTCCCCGGCTAAGAAGAAGAGAGGTCGGCCAGTCACGAAGAATGTGGCTGCTGTTGCTGCCGCGAAAGGGGAGAAGAGAGGGCGAGGTCGTCCCAGGAAGTATCTCGAAGTGGTCCGAGTACCTGTTACGGCCCCGACGCCTGAAGACGATGGTGATTCTGTTACAGTGCACGACGATGAGGACATCGGCATCAGCCGCAATGGTGGCGGTCCTGCTGGCACGACAGGGGATGGGGCTGATGCGAATGGCGGAGGTGCTGAAGCCAATACGAGCAAGGCGGGTCATGATGTCGAAGCCAGCGTTCCTAAAGAGGCAGGTAACACTGGCAAGCCGAATTCCATGAGCCTTTCGTTCATGATGGAGTAAATCAGCACCGAATGAAACTGAAGACAAAAACGAGTAACGGCTACTTAGATGAGCTAAATCACATCATGTAACTGAACTGGTACCACCCTTACACTCAGTGTTTTTGGTATCTTCGTGACCACTAGTCGCATATGTACCTCTGTGCCCACGCCCATGTTCCTCCTTCTGTACGTCTCGAGCTGCACCGCCTTGTCCGGAACTTGGTCGAGCACATAAAACAGGTAGTACTTTCCCGCCTTGTCGAACACCTGCCACTCGTCTTCCTGCCGTCCTGCGTACGGGATGGGTAGCTCCGGCTGGGCCAGGCGGCCCTGTCGGTCCCACAACCGAAACCGGGTCTTCTCGTCGCCGTCAACTCGTCCTCGCACCACCGTCGGCCCCTGGTAGCTCGTACTCGCCGTACCGCTCGGCAAACTCACGAACCAGCGGCCCCTTGCCGTTTCTGAGCAGCCTGGCATACTGTCCCAGGTGCTGTGCTAGGTCTTCGTCTAGCTCGATCGGCTCCATCGGGTCGTCACCCCTCCCCGCCACGACCTGCCGGTACACGAGGCATGCATCCGTCCTCCAGAGCGGCATGGCCAGCGGCGTCTCCAGGAGGATGCCGAAATCGAGACGCTCACTCGGCAGCTTGGCCTCCTCCTCCTTGCCCTCTTTCTGCAACGTCTCAATCGCATCTGCCACCACCAGCATGGCCTTCGTCAGCAGGATGTTCTCCTCGGCTGGCCCCGCACCAAGCAGCGATGACCACAAATGCGCCATGCTCTCGTCCGCAACCTTTTCTCTTTCCACCGAAGGCAGTAGGCTGAGGAGAAACCGCAGCACCGTCAGCGCCACCCCGAGGTTGCGTACCGGCAGCGTTCTCTGAGGGCCCTTTCCTTGGCCTACAACACAGGTATCTCGCTGTGGCCAGACATATCTCAAAATGTAGCTCTGGGCTTGCTCGTCTGTGCCCATGTCGTAGATCATCTGCTCTTTTGGCGCCATCTTCTCCCAGCACTTGGGACCTCTCCTTGTGATGTCGTATGTTTTTTTTTCTTGTTTTTTTTGGTTTGTGTTTTCCTCTGGTGTGTCGATTTGCTCACGGCCTTCTCTGATAGTGCAAATTAATTGAGAATTATGTAGCGTTGGATTTGCAGCGTGCGCCTAACTCAAAGGTCGCATGTGTGCTGAATTTGCGAGATGAACAAAGCCAGTCCGGAGCTGCAGTGCAGAGATTCCATTTAGGCCTGTGGTGGGGACCTCTGCTGTAATAACAGTGGCCGGTACCCAATCAACCGAATTTACAGGATGTTTCGCTCATCTGATTTGATAGCTTGCTTTGGGATCCTGCCCAAGTCCCTAAATCAGTCCAAGCAGACCGACGGAGCCGTCGCCAGCCAAATGTTCAACTTCATCGTTGCTAGCCCCTTGTTGGAAAGAGCAGGTCGGCCCAAGATGTAGACGTAGTACGGCAGGCTCGACACGCACGCATGCTTTCAAATGTAAATTGGCCTCCACACGCCTAAGGGCTCGTCTGTTGGCAGCATGAGGGGACCCCGATAGCAAGAGTAATATGCACATGCGCGTGAAATAGATCCCATTACGTCAGAGGGCCAGGCCTCCAGGACAAAGTGGAAGATGAAGCGACTTTGCACGAAGCAGTCTCTTCTAAACCTGGAGCCCGAGATTGTCTATCATCTAATTCTGTCACCTTCATGGCGACACCGCTGCTCTCACCATGCCATGCCGTTCTGTACACATTGGGGTAATACATTTAGTGCCGTGGTATGACCGTTTATCCCACTAGACATGATACTTATCCCACTAGATGTGATAATTTCAGAAAGTGGTTCTTATACCAGAGGCAGTGTTGCCGCCATCATGGGGATACTGACCTACATGTCTACCTTGCCGACTACTAGGACCTACGGGCTGTGTGTCACAGGATACTACCATGGCATGTCGAGGTCTGCATTCGTGTCACAAAATCAATCAAATGGGAGGGAACATGTATAAACGTAGAGAACGCAAACGGTGTATTCAGGTGCTAAACAGCGGACATCTTCAGTCGGAGTGGATCGGTTCGTACTGACCCTCAGTCTCACTTTCGTCCTCACACGAAGAACCTTCGCTCGTATCGTCGTCCTTGAGATGAAGCCCCAATTCCTTCAGGGTTCTCGTGATCTTCTCAGGTGAATTGGGCAACGGAGGAGGGCCTGAATGCATCCTGTGCTTGAGACCACCATGAACAGACGTTGCGGACGAGAAGGGCGGCATACATGCCTTTCTGGACACATTGTCATCAGCGGGTCCGTCGCCGGTGCGTGCCTTGGTGCCAGTATGTGACTTGGAACACTCCGGATTGGACGGCAGCGGTTTTCGGATCCTCATTGTCAATGTCCGCAACCAAGCCGGGGTTCTGTCTTTGCTCCACTTGCTTATCCGAAACTGTGGGCTCGCTGGCCTCACGGAGCAGGTCGAGGATTGCCGTATTCACATCCTCAGGATGTGCCGTCGCGGTATTGCTGGCGTGGTCGAACGCCTCCAGTCCAACAGCATGCTTCCACAACAGGCTAGGAGCTCCCATAATGGTTTCGCCATAAGGGCCTTGCGGGTGGCGACCGACTCGCTTGCTAGACACGGCCATCTGATGATCGTTGTCGTCGTCCGCCTTACTCTTGGACACCGTCGGCTTCGTCTCTGGCATGGGCGCGACGGGTGCCTTCAAGACCTCATTGGTTACATCAACCAGTTTCTCAAACAGAGCAATGGCGCGCTTGCACGAGTTCACCTTGCTTTGCTTCCGAGCGACCTCCTTCGTCTGCAACTCGCGTTGCTCTTGGAGCGACGCAATCAGCTGGTCCAATCGGTCCACCTCGGACGTGGCCTTGCCCAGAGACTTCTCGTTGTCGACCAGTTTCGACTCTGCCTTGTCCATCTGCGACTCGTAGTCTTTGAGTTTCTCCTGAAAATCCGAGGCCTCAGCCGGGGTCAAAGCCGTCTTCTTGTTGACGGATCCCATGTTGCTTGCTGTCTTGTATCTGGACAGGTATCCGTATGGGTGGCGCTTGGGTGGTTGGGAATTTACTTTTGTGGCGAGGAAGGAAAATAAATCCAGGTAGGTTTGTTGTGGGAGGTCAAGGGAGATAATGGGTGGGAAACGCGGACCTGGCCTCCACCTTTTGCTTCTTGATTGATGTGCCTTGGGTCCATCAAACGCCTGCCTATTTTAGGTAGGTACCTAGCATGTTCTGGTAAGTAGATTAAATGGGTGCCCTCTCAGGTGCTTAGATTAGGTGCTACAGCAGCTGTGAAGCCTACTTAGGTATGTAGATGGAGGTGTCACAGGCCTGTCGGTGGAGGTTTCGCTCATTTGATTTGATAGGTTGGTTTGGGATCTTGCCCAAGTCCCTAAAGTGGGCTGACTACCTACCTACTTACTTACTTACTTCCTTAGGCATTTACAAGATAGTAATTCCTGAGACCAAGGAAAAAGCCCGTGAATCCTCGCGGCACAATCAAGAAGAAGAAAAACGCGCTTTGCGAGGACATTCCCTTTGGCAATTACAGACGGCCACTGGTTCTCAAAGGTAAGCCGATTTGCCAAAAGCCCATTTATTTTATTAACTCGGCTTTAGCACCTTGCCCTGGAAAAGTGAGCTGACCAACCATTTTTGCCTACACAGAAACACCAACCTGAGAGAGTGCGCAAGAGACATCGACAGGGTCGACCATGAGGCACCCACTAGAGCAATGTCTGCCTGACCAAGCGGAGCGGGAGAAGTTGGATGCGGCACTCGAGCGGATGGCCAGAACGGAAGGCAGCATGGAGATCGTGGTCGACGGAGAGACGCCGTCGCGGAAGAGTACGGCGATTACAACACACGCCTACCGGAAGGCCCAGTCGATCAAGGAGCGGCGCAAGCGCGTGGTCTTCGTGGGCGAAGACCATGTGACGACGGCTTGTGTAAAGCAGTGGCTTGACAGCACCTACGCCGAAGGCGGGCGCCTCTATAAGAAGATTGAAACGCACAATGTTTCTCAGGGATTGGAGAAGGAGGGGGCCCTAGTAGTCTCGACGATGCGCCTCTTGTCCAGCCTTCTGTTTAACTACTTGGTTAGACCGGACGATTACAGTGATGGGGCACGAGAACTCCTGACAGATGCGATTCTCATCTTGGACCACAACGGCGTTCCCGGCGGGTTCTGGTCCACTGCGTGGTTACTGGCGAAGGTGACGATTCGCGACTTTGGGCACGTCAGCGTCATACACCTCACGCACTCGCGGCTTAAGCGCGATCGAATCCGCTGGATCGGCATCACGGGCGCTGAGGAGGGTCAGAGAGTGGATGTGCATCTGCAGGCCGTTTCTACCGTGCTCAGGCACAGGTACCTCGACGGCCCTTCGCGCTGGCTGGAGCCCGCGGCGCAGGCATCGCAGGCTGTCGCCCTCGTCGAGCAGCACAAGGAAGAGGGCGTCGCTTGCTACCTCCCAGATACGGTGGCTCATATGGTCCTCAGGCAGCTCCACGAGGCCAAGGCGACCTACGTAGCCGAGGGACTGTACAAACAGGAGTTTCTTTGTGGGCATGCGCCCAAGGTCGTGATTTTCAGGGATAGCGACGGTAGTCTGCCGATTCGCAACGTTAACCACCTGGTGGTGTCCGGGTTGACCGAGGCCAAGCGTTTCGATCGCGTGCTCGGGAAGGAGGTGCGAGCGCTCACCTGGCTGCGGCAGGACCGGGTGGACCAGCAACTGGATACCCTTCGCCACTCGCTGGCATACAGGAGGGAGGTGGATGAAAGTGCGACGGTCACGGTGCACTTTCTGTTCAGCGAAGAAGAGCATGATCGGATCCGCCACGCCGATGACGATGGTGACGATTCAGGCCACCTGGACCTGCGACTGGCTTTGTTGTGGTACGTGGTGAGGAGCGTCAGCCCGAATATTGAAATAGCACGGATTTTGCCGGATACTTACAGAATGGAGGTACTGAGAAGGTTCCGGCAACATGGTTTGGTGGAGGACAGGGTGGTGTTTCAAGGACTCGCGTGCTTACATCTTCTCATGGACCACGAGGGTCTTTCCGACCGCGCGCCGCCTCTCGAGGTGCTGATGATGATCGCCCTCAACTTGGACGAAAATCTGGGAGCGGTTGCGAGCGAGGCGCAGCGGCTCATTCTCGCCTTCCTGACATGTTTTGTGCGGTGGGATAGCCCCGATATCATGGCCGACAGGATGCTGGACTCTGGCCTGGAACCTGGCTGGCAGCACAATGACGCGCGAGCAGGCGAGGTACGAACGGCAGTGAGGGCGGTGCTTGAGGGCGGCGACGACGTATCGCCTCTGTGGCGAGGCATCAATAAGAGGTGGGCCACAGGCGGCCTGTGGCTGCTGTGTAGTCTTGCTCGCCGGTTCGAGTCGGAGAAGACGGCCTGGAAGACTTTGGTGCCCGGGGATCGCGGCGTGGCGGTCAGGGACCCAACAGCGATGTGGATGCGGTATCACTTGTCGCTATGGTTGAATGTTACCTTGCGTCTGGAGGAAGGCTTATATCCGGGCGACGTGACGGACCCTTCTTCAGTACCGGAGAGCGTGTGGACCGATGTAGAGATGGCGCTTCTGAAGGCTTGGTCACATCAGCTGTTGGTGATTCCGGCGGGCTCGGATTGTGCTCCCTGGTCCAACGCGGCGCTGGACGTGTCGTCGCAGAAGTGGGTGCATCTCGACGGCACGACGCTGTCGATGGTGTACAGGCAGCAGGGCACAGCCGAGAAGGAGGGCTACCCCCTGAGCGCATGTATGCCGTGGCCATGGAGTACCACGAGCGAGGCGGGGTTTATATGGCGTCGGGACTGGTGCAGATCTCCGCCCGGGTAGTGGCCGAGTTCCAGAAGAAGATCGGCATGTATCTCTTTGTGGGCCTCGGTAGTAGCCTACGACTCGACCCCATGCCACCCACCGCCGCATAAGGTGCATCCGCCTTTGCTAGATACCTAGTTTCGTTGAATTGACCAGGTGGCCCGACTGCAGCTTTTTTCCCCTCCCTTTATCGTAGTACTTCCTCGCCCTGTGACCTCGTAGACAGCTATAAGTCCATATTAAGCATGGGCACTGATCTTAACGATCAAATATTCCACGTAATTACAGACGAGTGCAGGTCAGAATCATTCCACAGTAACATCCAGGAATAAGATCAAAAGGAACCAAATAAAATGAGCCAGATGAATTTCAATTACTCTCCAGCAACTGCAACTTGGCCACGTTCAGTAGCAGACCGCTGCCAGACTACTGCCGACTGACACACTCCGGTGTCGTTTCACCGTTGACATGAATGCCATTGAAGAATATTGTCGTTAGGTATCTTGATTCATTGGTCCCAGGTCGGTTGTCGTGTCGTGTCCAGCACGTCTCAGGGCTCGAAGCTCCTCTGCATACTTCTCAGACCTGGCTTCAATCTGAGCGATCTCGGCATCGAACTCATCAATCGAGGGTTCCTTCTGTACGCCCCCATTGCCCTCGACAGCCAGCCTAACCTTCCTGGCCTTCGTTTCCTCGGCCGCCAGTCCAGATTCTTCGACCTTCCTCTTCTCGGCAGCCTTCTTCATCGCCTCCTCTCCGGTAGCTTCCTGAGTGGGGACAGGATCGGGCAACTGTTCACCCATGATGAAATCCAAGTAGAGTGTATCCACGTTGTGAATATCACCTCGGTCGGTCGGCGGCTCCTTGCGGGCCCAGTCGGGCAAAGGCTCCCCAAACACATGGTTCCAGAGACAGACATCCAGACGCCACTCGACATATTCGCGCGTGAGCATGTACGTTTTGCCCTCCTCGTACATGATCTTAAACAGCATTTGCCGAATCATCTCCGTGAATGTCGTCATGAGTTCCAAGGCCTTCATGTGCTGGCGCTTCTCCATCATCTTCGCGTACATGTCCAGACGTCGGTTGGACAATCCTGCAGTCAAGCTTCTCACGAGCAGCTTCTCCTTCTCGTCCATGTCCGGGGACATGAAGTCCTTGGCCGTCTTCATCGTGTCGATCGATTGCAATTTTTGGCGTTGTGTGGGTTTCCTGTGCATAGGTGGCTAGTCAGTTTCTCAGCCGTCTAGAATGTGAGATGGGAGCGGGTGTGCGGGTAGATCAGAAGTAGAAGGCAGGCGACGAACCCGGGCATCGATAGACACGGAAACGTGCAGGTCTGGTGATTCGACACACTCCGAGTGGTTTTTTCGCGCGCTGAAAGGCCTTGTTTTTGTTAATTCGGTGCAATGGAGATGGCGGTGACGATGAAAGGGAAAAAAGGCATTGGCGACGAGATGGGAAGTGGCCACTTACCTTATGGTTTTTCCTTGGTTGATGGGCCAGGAAGAAGAGATTTGTGAGCTTTGCGGAAGCTGGTGGTGTGAATTCGGAGGGTTGTGGACCGGGCACTCACCGCAATCACTTTGTTGGCTTGCCTGAGGCCCTGTGCTTCTGCTCCGTTACCTGGCCTACCTTATCTACTTACATTGTACGCATACCAAAGACGTTCCATTCAGACGCTTCATCACTAAATAAATCACGTGTGCTCGAGTCCAGTGGAGGAGACACCTGAGACCATCGCAACCTTTGTCATCTTCCAACCAGGCTTCTAGCTGCTGGACCGCGGAGATGCTAGTTGCAAGCATAAAAATCGGTCCCCTGTATCGGGAAAGATAACAATGTGATGATCCAGGTGGCATTGCATGAGCTGCACATCCTGTTCCCCAAGTCTTCCTTCGTGGCTTTCCCTCCCCTTTCGTGGAGTTTTAGCACTTACCGTTGTATTGAATCTCGCTCCTTGAGGGCTTCTAGTCTATATCAGTCCACCTCCGGGCTTCGAACACTAATATAACATCATCATCAACATTCTACCATGGTAGTACGCCCGGGACCCTTTCGAGGTAGACCTTTCGAACATTGTCTGTAATCCTTGATGAAAACGGTCAATTCAGCTCCCAAAGCGAATAGACCGTCTCATCATTATACTACGTAGCTTCATAGACATGGACGAGTCAACGCCATTTTCTGTCCCAGATAGCTTGAGAAGGAAAGGGACGAAGGAGAGCAAGCTTCGATTCCTTTGGTCCACGAAGGGCACTGCCCGCTTTAGGAAGCATCCACTCCATTCAACATGATATCTGACGTGGTCAACCACCACAGAAACTGATACCATCTCTCCCGCTGGATGTTACTGTGCCCACGAGCCGCTGGGGCCAACCTATTGAGGAGGCAATAAGCTTGCTAGACATGGGCACTGCATTCACACAACCTGGGTATCCAAGTTGGTGTACCATCAGATATTACAGGTACAGACAAGCGCAAGTCAACACCATTTACAGTCACAGACAACTCATGGATCAATAAGAAGCAAACAACATGGTCAAGAGGCAACTCAATTATGCTCTGGCAAATGCAATAGCCCTGCTATCAAGAACTCCAAAAGAAACAAGTATCATCGGATCTCGGAATCCTCCTTTCTCCTACCGAGTCCTCCACTTCCAAATTAACAATCAGATTTCCAATCTGTCAATCAATCAACGAATCTGTGTATGTGCAATATGGCCGTCCATCTATGCCAATATGTGTATATGTAAGTTGTGCATATGCAAATGCAAGTGGTGTGTTGCCAAAGAAACTGAGGCAAAGAGCAGGCAAAATGTGTATGTGTGCAACCCAGAACGGAAATGGTGTCCAAGTCGTGTCTCGTAGATATCCGTACAATAGTGGTGCAATGTTGTTCTTGGTGATAGCCTCCCCAAAAACGTCGAAATCCAATGACGAAATCGAGTACGGGTGGTATAACTGCTGCTACCAAGAGATGTATGTCCAATGGCAAGTATAGACAAGAAGGAGAAAAAGAAGAAGATAGAGATCACGAGCTACCAGAGCTTGCGATCTGACTGTCGGTTGAGGTGCTGCTCAATCGCATCAACAGGTCCTAAACAGGTCCTCCTTTAGGATGGAACACGAAGTCATCTTCGCTGCTCATTTGAGGCAGCATGCTATCGTTGCGAAGACCTGGATGGGGCTGAGTTCCCTCCTGGGCACGTTCAGGCTTGAACTCTTCAGGGGAGCTCTCGTTGTCGAATTCCTCCGTGTCCATGAATCCCCCAAACCCGAGATCATCGATTTCTTGCGCATAATCCCCGGGCTGCTCGAAGGCGCTACCGACGTTGACATTCATGGAATGACCTCCATATTGCATATTCATCTCCTGGGCCAGTGACTCCTAGTCTACTGTGGAACCCTGGGCGTGGGATACGTTGTATGCTTGCTGCTGCGAAGGAGGCCTCTGATACGGGGATTGGTTGTTGTAGGCGTAATTACCGGTGGTGGGGGAGGCCATGGGCTAGTGCGCCTGCGTAAGGAGGAGCGCTCGGCTGCACGAATTGCTGGTGACCGAGCTGTGGGGTGCCGCAGGGATCGTAGGTGGTATCCCTGGAAGAGGTGGCAGGTGAGGGAGGTTGGATAGTAAAATGGCCATTGTGCTGTCTGGGAGTGCTTCTCGGAAGAGACGACCGGTTGACATTGACTGATGAGCTAACCGCAGATGACTTGGTCGCCTGCGATCCGGTCTGTTGGGGGGTGTTGGGAAGAACAGGCGAATGATTGAGATGGAACGAAGAGTTGGCCGGAGATGACTTGATCATCTGCGATTCAGCCTATGATATCTGATTAGTGAGGGTATCCTGGGGTTTGGACTTGATCAACGTACTTCCTCAGTGCCGTCAGCAAGCTTCTCGTCCTCACCCTCATCCTCATCCTCACCCTCATCATCCTCACCGGCGTCATCACCCTCATCTTCACCAGAGGCATCCTCTCCACCAACTGCGTCGGATGAGTTGTTCTCCATGGAGTAGGAGCTGGGGATGTTGTCGTCATCCTCGCCCTCCTGCTCTCCATTGCCCGCTTGCGCAATGACATCAGCAGCGGACAGACGAACCTCGTTCCTGCGCTTGTCGGGGTCCACCATGAACTCTTCCGGGATCGGAGCAGTGGGTTTTGCATAGTCAATCTTGAACTTGTGTTGACCGTTGAAGGTCAGACGCTCGGCTGTCGGGTTCTTCTCCTTCGGGTGGTCCACCTTTTCGAGCCATCCAACGGGTCGGCAGTAGAGGATGTCTATATCCTCGAAGCTGTCGGGGTGGACACGAGTGAAGCCGCGTGTCCAAGGATCTTTGGTGCCAACCTCGGGCGGGACAATGTGGCCCTCGGCGAGGACGGTCTGTCGAAGACGCTCCATGGCCTGGAGCAAGGCTTCCTTGGAGGTGCCGGGGTCGAGTCGATGGGCGATCTTGTCCCAAGGCATATCGAATCCTGCCTTGCCGCACTCGTAGAACATGTTGAGAAGCAGCTTCTCATACATGCGATCCCCTGTGACAGAACATTAGAATTGAGAAGCACTAGCTTGAGGAACGAAAAGGTACTTACGGTTCCATGAAAGGAGCATGCGCGGGGCGTCCTTGAGGCTTGTTCCCTCTTCCACCCATCGGAAGCTTCCCGGCAAGTAAGGACGCATCTTTTCGCCATTGTGGTCCTTTTTGTAGGCCATCTCGTACTTGACCGGACCCTTCTTGGGTCGGGGCTGTCGCTTGGTCTTCTTCGACTCGGCGTTGGCTGGAGCCTTGCCCTTGCTGGTGGATCCGCGCTTGCTCCCCTTGCGCTTGGCGGCGGGAGGAGGAGAGGAGGCATCCGAGCCGTCCTCATACTCGGAAGCGCCGTCTTTGTCGTCGTTGGTGGTTTTGGCAAAGATGGTGTCGCCCTCTCCCTTGCGTCGCTTGTTTGCGGTAGCGGTGTTGCCAGCGTCGGTAGAAGAAGCGGCGCGCTTCTTGGAGCGGGTGGATGCAAGTTGGGCCTTGCGGGCGTCGCGGCCGGCGGTGCTCTTTCCAGGTGCCATGGTGATTACAGTAGTCACACAGGAAGCTGAAAAGGCGAGTGGTAGTGAATGTTTGTTCGTTTGTGAGAAAACGAGCGACGGTGTCGATTGCCAGTCAATTGACTGAACTGAAGACAGGTAAATGACGTTACAAAAAGAAGGAATGGATTATCCAAAGTGGTACCAATTGCGACTGAAGGAAGCGGTTGTATGTTAGTACCAGAGAAGAAGGTGGTGATTGAGGTCTGTAGAACTTGGCCTGTGGGCAAGGTAGATTGTGTGAAGGTCAAGGCGATTGATTCAATCAGGACAATGACCTTCGATCGGTAAATGCGGAGCAGAGCAATTATTTGCTGAGCTCCTGTCGCAAAACCGAACTTACCGTCGGGGAGGAAATGATTGAGGGGAATGATGGTGCCGCAAGCGAAGGAAACCAGACGGATTCTTCTGCAGTTGGAGACAACTGAGATGAATTCCTTCTGCAAACCCGAAGGGAGATGTGCTTGGTGACGTCTCAAGATGCAATGGAGGTTGTGTATGGTTTGGTCTGGGTGCCAAGTTGCGTTGGCATCCGACGGCAACAACGTCGTGGGATTGGGAAGATGTGCTTGTGATGGGAGGGGAGGTAGTAAACTTACTCTGCAATGACCGGCTCTTCTCAATAATGCTGAGAGTACGATGACCTGCAATGTTGACTGCTTCGCAGAGAGAGAAGGCAAGGACAGACAAGTGGTCAACAACTTGCTGATGGTGGTGTGCTAACTGGATAAAAATTCCAGAACGCAGAAGTGAAGATGGTAATGGTTAGTTGCACTTGGCAAGCGAAGGAAGATGTGTGATGAAGTGTTCAGGTCGACAGCAAGGTGTGACGAGAATACAACGTAGTGGTAAAGATGGAGAGGCAAAAGAGTAGATGCAGTAGTAAAAGAGTGTCGTCCTGATGATGGAGAACCAAAGAGGTGATGCTGCTGTTGTGACAGACCAAGATGTTCGTGAGGTTCGCAACGAAGGATGACGAGAAAGAAGTGGTGAAAAGGTAGGTCGGGAGGAAGGGCAGATATTTAAACTGGTGAAAGGACCGGCTGATCTGGGGGCGGGGCTGGCTGATCTAGATCTAGATGTGACCTTTCCTATTTGGGAGCGACAGTGAGGTTGGCGATGTGATTGTTCTATAGGTGAATCTATTTATTAACGGAGTAGGTAGGGTGGACCAGCATCTACAGTGGTCGTGGGCCGAAGAGCTCCCCTATGCAGGCCGATCAACCCCCGAGAGGGACCCGCTTCGGCCCGTGTACCACCTAGGAATCGGCCTCTGCCGAAGAGCTTCATGCTTGGCATTCTCGGCTTATGCAAGTGAGGCGGGGTAGGATGGAGTGGTTCCCTATTGTTCTCTGATCTAGAATGCCCTGATCTGGATTGTCTACTGATCTAGAGATCACACTAACTGGAAATGGCCACTGATATGAAAGGTGCACTGGCTTAGGACGTCCACTGATCTGGATTGTCGGCTGTCCAGAGTGTACACTGAGCGCCATTGGCCATAGTCTCCATTGCTTCTAGTAGTGGTTTTGCTTGTCTAGGGCATGTACCTAACAGCCCGCGCATGTGCAATGACGAGGGTCAATCGCCCGGTGCCTGGATGGCGGGATCTATTAATATCGCAACTGACAAGCACCCGGGCAAGCACCACACGACATTCAGTACGTAGTCAGAATCAGGCGAAAAAGCAGAGTTTAATTCAATTGCACAGGCCCCAAGACAGCCCTCATAGAACCACGGTCATGTAGATGAAGGCTAGAGAGCAACACGGTGTTTGTTGTTCGCAAACAACCCAGCTCTCAACCCCGAGAGACACATTAAGTGTTTGTAAATTGAGACGCCATTGTCAAGCTTCCGTGACTCGCAGTCCGAATAAACCACTTGTCATCCAGAGACCCAGGCGGCTTGCGTCGCCGTATTGGGCAGATCGTCAGTTGCTCAGCGCATTAGCCCTTCCTTTCGACTACTGGCAGGGCTCAGTGGCAATCAAGATCAACCGGGAGGATGTCATGTAGCCTCCGTAGGACACTCCATCCTCGATGAGTTACCTGTATTCCTGCTTCCCATCTCAAGTTGGCGATTTCAAGGTGTTTGGCTCGAACATGTCACCTCTCTCGACTGCTGCTATCGTCAGGGCAAAAGCTTCAATTTATTGGACAGGCTCCCCTATCAGCCATCCTCGAGAAGAGTCATTGGAGCGACATAATGTCACTGCCATCGATACGATAGGTTTGGCAGGTATGTAGACATCACACCGCTTCGACAACTGTATATTTGAGTCTCCTGACGCCCTTACCTGGTGCGATGTAATTACCAGTCAGAGAGCGCGATTGTTTGACTTGTTTGTATCATACTAATATACTCCATGGTCTTTAAGCATTGATGATGTGTCAATCTATACAGATACCTGCTAACATGTAACTCCTTGTGATGTTGTAGGAGTGATCCTGGAAAGAAGTGAGGCGCAACTAGCGAGGATGATCGTGGATATCGAGACATCGCAACCAGTGGCATGCAATATCACCGGGGAATATCAAGGATGCAGGAGCAAGATGATGACATTTGGTATGTCCCACCTCTCGCTCGTGTCGATAAGTAACAGCGTATTGCTTTATCTCCAACGCGTCACACTCTATATATCAGAGGTTGGTGTCGCCTCGCAATACTCCAAACCATGCCACCGGACGATTGGGAAGAGTACTAGTTGTTGCTTCAATCTTGTCCGCAACCCCAAAGGTCAATTCTTATCCTTCGAGAATGAGGGCAATGCAAGTACTTCTGGCCATGCTACTTTCCATTGTGACAAATCTTGTCGTGATCTACGCGAAGCATGACGGTTGCCATGAGGTCTACCAAAAGCATACCGACCTACTAAATACATCCAGCCAAGTAACATCTTGGCTTGAAGACGAGGAAGAAGTACTCCCGTGTGAGTGAGAGATGCTCCAATGCGTGAGCTGAGATCGTCATCATACCAATACAACGTGTATGGGCTCCTCACATAGGTATCTGTCGCAACCGCTATCGTATCAATCTCTCATGGGCCAGCAACCAGTGATGGTTCACACGAGGTCCTCGTCATCTTCATCAGCAACAGTTAGTAACACTAGTAAGTGAGAAAGGAGATAATTCTCTCGGCTCACGCTTCTGGGCCGTAGTTATGCTAGGATGGGTATTATATGATTGCAGGAAGGGAACAACACCAAAAAATTTGTCACGAGCCTACCTCAAGAGGATCATTGAACAGTTCACGGACTGCTGTCTCATATTATTCATAGCACGGCACAAACCATATCACACGTGGATAATTATGGCCAGACGATATACTTGGTGTGTATTACTTCTGTCAAGTCTGAATGAATTAGCTATCTGGGGTCCAAGGTCAAAAGCCGTTTCAATATGCCACGTATTTCCATGACCCTCGAAGACTGGTTCCTATATACAACATTTGACAGTTCAAAATCCTGTTTGTATTACCAGTGACGCCTGCCTAAAACAGAACCTCCAGCCATGGGTATCAACTTGCTTCCAACCAAACCAAACCAACGAATGAACTGTAGAAGAGGGTCTAGTAGACGGTGGTAGGACGCGTATCCTTGCGCGTGCGCTTGAAGAAACTGAAGAAGCCACGGCGCGTCTTCTTGTGGACACCAGTAGGGCTGTTTGGGGAAGGAGGGACACGCTTGAGACCAGTCGTCAGAGCGCTCATGAGGGCTGGGCCCACTGCTGCTTCAATTGCCTGGGCAAGGTTTCGTTCAATCGACTCGTCCACAAGAGCGGGGATCATGTGAATAACGTCTTGGATGGTTTTGAGGTCGAGAGAAACCTGGCCCACTTGCGTATTGGTGGCATTGTTGATGGTGTTGACAGCATGGATGAGAGATCCAAGGGCAGATACATGGTTGGAGATAGCGCCAACATTGTTGTTCATGGCACCAAGTTGAGTAGTCATGTTGCCGATCTGATCACCAAGGCGGTTGTTGTTCTGGTCAAGGCGGTTGTTGTTCTGGTCAAGGCGGTTGTTGTTCTGGTCAAGGCGGTTGTTGTTCTGGTCAAGGCGGTTGTTGTTCTGGTCAAGGCGGTTGTTGTTCTGGTCAAGGCGGTTGTTGTTCTGGTCAAGGCGGTTGTTGTTCTGGTCAAGGCGGTTGTTGTTCTGGTCAAGGCGGTTGTTGTTCTGGTCAAGGCGGTTGTTGTTCTGGTCAAGGCGGTTGTTGTTCTGGTCAAGGCGGTTGTTGTTCTGGTCAAGGCGGTTGTTGTTCTGGTCAAGGCGGTTGTTGTTCTGGTCAAGGCGGTTGTTGTTCTGGTCAAGGCGGTTGTTGTTCTGGTCAAGGCGGTTGTTGTTCTGGTCAAGGCGGTTGTTGTTCTGGTCAAGGCGGTTGTTGTTCTGGTCAAGGCGGTTGTTGTTCTGGTCAAGGCGGTTGTTGTTCTGGTCAAGGCGGTTGTTGTTCTGGTCAAGGCGGTTGTTGTTGAGGCGAAGAGGACCAGCAGCGTCAAGAAGAGCAGTCTCAATGGTGGCAAAGACCTCCTCCATGACAGCATCCATGTTTGCACCATCGATACCGTGTGCCTGAGTGCCAGCCATGGTCTGGACTGCAGCTCGAATCTGGTTGATCACGACGGAAGCCTCAACATTCTGGGCCTGACCATTGCGGACTGCTGTAGCAACGGCCTCAACTGCAGCCTGTCGGGCATTGTGCTCTCGGACTTGGGCATTAAGATGCTCACGAATGCTTTCCATGCGTTGACTTGTCTCAGTCTCGCGCTGGACTTGGCGGAATTGAATATCGCGTTGAGAAATCTCGCGATTGACCTCAACAAAGGCGGCATTGTACTCTCTTGAGGCAGGCTTACTGACGTCGCCACGAAGACGTTGAAGGTAGAGAAGACGCTGGTAGTCCTGGTACATAATCTCAAGGTTGTAGTCGGGAGCAGTGGTATCAGGCAGTTCACCATTTGCACGAGCAGCAGCCAGGCGAGATCCAATGTCATTGATCTCAGCGGCAGACAGATGAACCATGGTGACAGTCTCGCTTCCCTTCTCCTGGACGCGGAAAGAGATGGTTGCTGATCCCAGAGTAGGGTTGGAGACAGATCGCGACTGCAGCGCCAGCGAGTTCTCTCGAATAGGACGAGCGCTGCTGGGAGTGCCGAGATTGACCGAACGGGTCTTGTTGACGTGGATGGTAGACATGATGCTGCTGAAGATATCAGTAACCGCGGAAAATTTGGATGATGGCATCAATTGATTGATAACTTACCTGGTATGCAGATGTAGACGATGAAGTAGAGTTTGATTCCTTGTTGGATGAATGTTTGCAGACTTGATGAGGGATGCTCTCAAGAGATCTGGATCTTTACGAGATCGGTCAGAAAAAATCGATCAAGATGATGTTGATGATGGTTGAACCAATTGGGCTGGGTATGTGTGCAGGAATGCAATGGAGGAAGTGGGTGAAATCCAAGTTGGCGAGGGAAGAAGATGAAAAAGTGATGGGTGGTTGAAGGTGAGAAGGAGGGATGGTAGTGATGTGTGGGAAATAAAAAGGCGGGACTTGGTGGTGGTGGGAAAATACAGAGGACAATCCCCTGGAGTAATTGTTCCAGGCGGGGAGATGCAAGCTGCCACAGGAACAATAGGAGCGCCGCAACTCGAGATAATTTTGGCAAACCTCGAGCAGCAAAAATGGCCCGACGGCTGGGAAATTAAGGCTTTGGCAGCACGTGCTTGCTGTGGGCCAATTGGCAGAAGAGAAGACAACGAGAAGACGAACTTACTTGCAGTAACCGAGATGAGATCAGTAGTGAGACTGATGCTTGGTGTTGACAGATGGGCGTGGTGCGCAGTGCGTTGATGAAGGTATGATGTACGAAGGTGCGATGAGGAAATTCTGAAACTCGAGATCGAGAGCGTAGATGTTGATGGTAAAGTCAAGACTGGGGTGGAGCTTCGTCTTTGCAACGAGATGGGCATCAGGTAGAAGGCGGATGTGGGAGGTTGGTTGCATGAACACAGGAGTTTGAAATCAGAGGGCGAACAATGTACATGGAGTCAATCAATTGCATCAATCTCAAGCAACGTCGTCTTGACAATTGAACGTCAAGCACCCAGCTCCTCCAGTTCCATTGGCCAGCCTGCATTTGCGCCCTAAACGGCATTGGGATACCAGAAACGTTCACTCTGTGATGATCTCGTAGCGGCGCATCTAACTCCAAGACCAGCGACAGCCGGCCCGGTGATTCCCAAAGCAATATGTCGAAGTGACCTACACAAAATGCGGCAGTGTCATGTAGCAGTAGATAGGACCCATATCAAAATGTATCTCAAGGCAGTCTAATGCTTCTGGATTTATGTCCTGACCGGCCGCATCTAGAAACCGCGAGGCGTATGATCTTTCGTGGCGTATCTTCTGGGTCTCTACATAGTGAAGCTTGAGACTGGGTGCATTTTGGCTTCTATAATTCCAAAGAAACTGGTTCATCAGTACGTAGATGGGCCAACAATATGCCTGGGCTACTTCCCGACTGCTGTTGCATTGGTTAGTCAGGGAGAGTGTCGCGAAGATGGCAAGCCTCTAGCATTACGGGAGGCCAGGATGTTCTGGGCTGGTATCATGCCAACTAACTACTATGAAGCTGCTTCCAGATCTAACTAACATACATTGCCAACTAATTATTATGAAGCTGTTTCCAGATTTAACTAATATATATTGCTAATTAACTATTATGAAGCTGCTTCCAGATCTAACTAACATACATTGCCAACTAATTATTATGAAGCTGTTTCCAGATTTAACTAATATATATTGCTAATTAACTATTATGAAGCTGCTTCCAGATCTAACTAACATACATTGCCAACTAATTATTATGAAGCTGTTTCTAGATTTAACTAATATATATTGCTAATTAACTATTATGAAGCTGCTTCCAGATCTAACTAACATACATTGCCAACTAATTATTATGAAGCTGTTTCTAGATTTAACTAATATATATTGCTAATTAACTATTATGAAGCTGCTTTTAAATCTAATTAATATACATTGTTAACTAACTATTATAAAGCTGCTTTTAAATTTAATTAATATACATTGCTAACTAACTATTATGAAGCTGCTTTTAGATTTAATTAATATATATTACTAACTAACTATTATAAAGCTGCTTCTAAATCTAATTAATATACATTGTTAATTAATTACTATGAAGCTGCTTTTAAATCCAATTAACATACATTGCTAATTAACTATTATGAAGCTGCTTCCAGATTTAATTAATATATATTGCTAACTAACTACTATAAAGCTGCTTTTAAATTCAACTAATATACATTGCCAACTAACTACTATAAAGCTGCTTTCAAATCTAATTAACATATATTGCTAATTAATTATTATAAAGCTGCTTCTAGATTTAATTAATATACATTACCAACTAATTACTATAAAGCTGCTTTTAAATTTAATTAATATACATTGCCAATTAACTACTATGAAACTGCTTCCAGATCCAACTAATATACATTGCCAATTAACTATTATAAAACTGTTTCTAAATCCAATTAACATACATTACTAATTAACTACTATAAAGCTGCTTCCAGATCCAACTAACATACATTGCCAACTAACTACTATGAAGCTGCTTCCAGATCCAACTAACATACATTGCCAACTAACTACTATGAAGCTGCTTCCAGATCCAACTAACATACATTGCCATCCCACATACTTGGAGTGTTCAGACCAAGCTTCGGTATGTCATTTTCCTGGTGTACTCCTACGAAATGCTGAGGGTAGTGTGATGGAAGAGGAAACTACCTGATATGTGAGAGGAGGAACGTTGATAGCTGTCTGCAAAGCGACTCCAGCGATAACCATTTGTTGGTCTCGAGAGCTTGACGATGGTACCGGTAAGCTCTGTTGACATGTCGTTGGATTTGCTTCGCCGATCCCTGCCGTTTCGAGTGTAGTAGCATTAGCGAGAACCTTGGCGACGCACAGAGCTTAAACTTCTGGACGCCAAGACATTCTTGCATGGGTTCGGTATTAGGCTGGCGATTGGCTAAAAAGACATGCAGCGCTTCTTCGCCATGCAGTGCGACGACCTCATCTTCATAACCCAGCAGGCTGACTTCATTGGCGGGCTCGTCTTGTGAGTGAAATCATGATCTGCTTTCTGCGATAACCGAGTACTGGTCATTCTGCCCCTCGCGCGCGATGGTTCCTTCGTCACATCAGTCCAAGCGCCCATCATTGGAAATGGCGGGGCTCAAGTCAATTCCAACGTATTCACCTTGGCCTGGAAACAGTTGAACGTGCGGCATCAGAGGCACGTATTTCCATGCTTTAATCAAGCGCGCCGTGATACACGAGTCCTTGTCGACCAGAACAAGCGCTGAGGTGGCGTCATTACCGAGCCGAAGACGCAAATGTGGGCATCTATGCTCCGGTTACTTATCTTGTCCGAGTCCAAGCAACCACTCATCTAGTCAAGGGTATACTGGAAAGCTATTTGGTCAAGGCCTGGCCGGAGCGTGCTGAAAGATACGACGATTCTCAGCAATGTCTAGGTGCTTAGGTAGACAAAGTCTATTCTACTGATCCTCTGTGGTCAATGGGGCAAACCACTGGAGTTGGACACATCATAGCCAGCTCGTACATAATGACCGACTATTCGAGGGCGACGGATGGTTTCTTCATATCATCAGTAATATCTTCGACGCAGCAAGTCGACTTTGCCAACCCGGATCATGGCTACCAGCCTTCACTTCATCCACATGATAAGTGTATGATTATGCCAGTCACTAAGCCCGGGTTGCCCTATTTTGAGATGTGTATCAAAACGTCGACCTACGAACGCGGGCAACCGATATCCTGAAAATCAGTATTTACTTGACATGCAGCGGAGAACACAGATAGATTCCCCTTAATCATACGAGACATGAACTAATACGACGACGTTCATGATGTTACTTGTTTGGACCAACCAACCTTTTCAAGATGGGTAATCTCTACTTTGGTGCTTTAGTACCAAGCGGGCTTCATACCACCGCGCTACTTGTAAAGTGAGCGCTGTCGGGCAAACTGTCAAGGCTTGGGGCTTGAGCTAAGAATACCCCAAGCGTTAGTGGCTGCCGAGATGCTCTTAATGTGAATCACCCCAGAGTAAAGGCAGCAGTAGTCCTGCATACGCCGCAGAAGCTGTTGCAAGGTCGTCGAAGATCAGGTAATCGTCGCCGACCAGTCAGTCGTTGATAGTACTGTTAGATAAAACCGGAAGCGACATGGTCGCAGCCCTTGCAGGGGCAGCAGGAGCAGGAACAGCTACGATAATGCCCCGAATGGATTCTACCACTCCGATCGCCGCGACTTCTTGATGATGTCGCGCTACCAGGCCGAAGGCAGCCTGCTCGATTCGAAGCTCAGATGGCCGCCCATGACCCTCAAGTACCTGCCGGACACCTGGGCATCGCGGCTCACGGCCCAGTTAATGGATAGTGTCATGGTGTGTTAAATGATCTGCAATGCCGCGCAGTCAGAGCCGCTAACCCTGCGGCCAGGGAGACTCCTGCGCAGCGGAGGAAACGGGTGGAGATGAAAATGAGGCACTATTGCGCCTTCCAGTTCTCAAGCAGGCTTCGTCCCATGTGTAACATGACCGGCGTGTGGCATACTTGAGGATCTGACGATCGTAGTCTATCTATCGATCGTAGTTAGGACTGCGTATGCCCTCAAGGCCTCATGCTTCCTTTGTTCCATGTATACTCGAACATCAGACGAAGATAGTCTGGCTAGCGGCTGTTGATAGGACTAGAACAAAGGCGCTAAACCCAATCTAATCAGTCGAAAATAGTCGCAACGTGTATAGTCGCTTGCAGATCACTTATATCAGATCCCAGCAGTACTTCCGTATGTAAAGGTGACCTGAAACTGCGTTTGACTTTTGGTTTCTGCCATAACACTCAAGTTCATTCTTTCGGGAACACATTATTCTGTGCTGCCATCAGCAGATTAGGTTAAGCTGTATGTGTATGTCTATCGAGACACTTGGAGGCGCTGAGTATAGCTGTTGATAATTCCCGTGTAACTCGGTGCAGTAGATTGTGTATGTCCTTGGCCACCGTTGCCTAATCTCTGCGATTCCTCATCGGAGCCTCAAGATCCGTTTGATCTCTGAGGCTCGTCGACGAATCTCAGAGGTGCCCCACGTCGGCGTCTCAACGACATGTGATGATCCGCAACTTCCAGTGCGCATGCCTTAGAAATCTGCACAAAGTCGGAAGGTACAACAATCCCTTTGGAAGTTGCAATATTCAATGCTGGAAACAAAGGTTGCCACACCTACAACTTCCTGCGACGTGATCCTTAGCCTTTCACCGTCCCATCTTCCCTTCATTTTCTGGCACTCTCAGCTGCCTTCCCAACCTTGACCCTCACACACCACTACACTCCCAGCATCACCACTTCTCGTGCCACTGCACTCCTCCATCAACAACTTTCGTCTGATCAGCAACTTTCGTCCCATCACACAATTTTCTCTTCGCCAACTCTTGTCTCGTCGCGATACTCGTCGTTCAGATACCCTTGATCTCCGCGCTCTTTGTGATCCATCACGAAGACTCACGAAATCGCCCAATTCCCTCGTCTGATTGACAAATCCTGTCCTCTGTGAGTACCTTCCGCTCTTCAAGTTTCGTCCCATCACGAGTTCTGGCCCGATCTGTTGTCGGCCGACGAGTATGCAAACTATCGATGACTATAAGAAGACTATCGCCGAGTATACGAATGCATCGCCCCACATTTTCTTCGTCCAACCTTCTTTTCCCTCCGAGTCTCTGATTCGTCACCTACCTTTTACCCGACCCTCACCAACTATCGTCTAAACTTCTCTTTCGTCCCATTAATACCAAGCCAATACTCATTATCATATCTACATTAGCAAGTCACCATGGCCCCCAAGAAGACCACCGGCACCGCCTCCGGCTCCGGCCCCGCCGCCCCCGGTGCCACCCCCGGCGGTACCGACGCCGCCCCGATCCTCAATGCGGCCGAGACCGAGTTCCTGATCGCCTACTTCCAGCACTGCACCGCGGCCGCCAAGCCCGACCCCATCGCGTGGCAGGCCCTGGGCGCCCAGTTCGGCCTCCACAACAAGAAGAACGTCAACCAGCGCTTCAACCGTCTCTGCGCCAAGCTCAACTGGTTCAGCGCCGCCGTCCCCGCCGGCGTCATCGACCCCGCCACCCCGGCCAAGAGCAAGGGCGGCCGCCCCAAGAAGGTCAAGGGCCTCGCCGCTGCTTCGGCTGCCAAGCACAGCGCCGCCAACGACGACGATGGTGCCGACGCCGATGCCGAGGCTGAGGATTCCGATTGCCCCAGCCCGGCTAAGAAGCGCAAGGTCGAGGACGATGGCATGGATGAGGCCTAAGCGACTACCTATTGCGTACATCAAGATGCTTACTCTACGAGAGTGACATTGGTCGTGGATATGGAATATGGTTTCGGATTGGTTTCAAAACCACCGAGAAAATGGATTTGCGCCTCTTTCGGAAATGGATATGGAGATTTGATTCTAGGTACTCGAGGTCCTGATCTCACGATAACCTCATATTGAGTGGTATTAGATGGAATGGAGTTTCCGACGATACCCGCGATGGCGATTGATTGCCCGCGACCACGATGAATACACATCATGAAAACATAATGAGACTTACTTATTGGCGAGCTTGTGTCGTGCTTGTGATGACAACGGTAACGTGATAAGCGATACCACTCCGACAATAACGAAGATACCAAACGTGAGAAAGCAGCAAGCCGGAGCTCCAAAGTCACGTACAATTTCACGAAGACATATCAAGACATGTCTTTACGATTCGGGCAAACAGGGTGCAATGTATTAGGCCAATGGGCGGTAACTACTTGATGAAGTCAACGCCAAAACTCCCAGGCACAAAGTTCCCAGCCAATGTCGTGAATCATGATGCGAGATTCCATACGGATGTCCATGTCCAAGCACATCCAACCAGATTTCCAGCCTTCCGTCTCTCCCTTTTTCCCTCTCTCTCAGCCTTGCGGATCACAATTCTCGCCGAGGCGTTCTTCCGGCTGCGGTGTCGCGCTGTGCCAGTAGACCCCAGGCGTAGAAGGATTATGATGATGCACGTGGTGATGGGGAAGATGGTGATGGTGTTGGTAGTACCAAGGGTTTGTTGCAGAACCAGGGAAAGCAGTATAGGGCAGAGTGTGGTGATGGTGGTCATGCAAGACAGTATCGGAATTAGGCATAGTCCTCATCGCTGTCGTTGTCATCGGCGACGTCGTCGTCATCGGCGACAGAGCTCTTGTTCTCGGAGGACTTGGTGGATGAGCCGTCTGTGGAAGGAAGGTGTTAGCTGTTTGATCGGATGAGGTGTTGACACCAGGAATCGCCGAGCGATGAGTCACGGCGACGACAGTCGAAACTTGCGAACGGCGACGCGAAGGTTGCTGATGCTGCGGTTGTTGCTGCTGCTGCGGTTGTTGCTGCTGCTGCGGTTGTTGCTGCTGCTGCGGTTGTTGCTGATGCTGCGGTTGTTGCTGCTGCTTGCTACCATTGCCGCCCTCTGACATCTTATCAGACACGCCGACAATCATGACGTCGTCATCACTGTGGACGTCGCCGACATTGTCATTTGATGGCCTGCTGGGGTGAGGAGGAATAGCAGCCATGGGTTGATACAGCGACGACGACAACATCGGCAAGTTCGCGTAACCGGCGAGCTCAGATTTCACGTGGATAGCATCTTCGGATTTCACTTCACCTTTGACGGGCTCATCGTTATCGTCGGCGTTCTCCTCAACCTGCAGAAGCTTGCGCTTCTTGTTGGAGGGACGGCCGCGAGTTGGCTTGATGCCGGGGAGGTTGGGATCGTCATCCTCCTCAACCTCCTTCTTGGGGGCGGGCTCCTTCTTGACAACAGTGTTGTAGAGACCACCAGTGATGCCGTTGGCCTTAAGAAGGCGCTCGAATCGCTTGGCACTGTTGTGGTCATATGTGTGGTTAGCAAGGGAAGACATTGGTTGATGGAGATGTTGTGACAAGCCCGTATCGCGCGACAAGGGTTACCCAAGTCTTGCGGTCGGAGGCATCATATGTCAAACAGCGATGATGAGGCTGAGGGGACATGAAGCAGACATGGATAGGATGGATGAAGACGACAAGGTACAAGCGGAATGCCATGATGTCTTGGTGGGAGGTGAGAGGGAGGATGATGTACTTACGCGGCGCCCTTGGTGACGACACCACATTCCTTGCGGACGGCCTCAAAGTCGACCCGACCGTTGTTGGAATGCTTGATGCATGAGATGAGGAAGCGGAACTGGCTCTCGATATCCTGAGACTTAGACATCTTGACGATTGCTTGATCGTTGATGCTTGAGTGGTATAAGTGTAGTAGAAGAGGGAAGGTGAAGTTGGTATGTCGAGGTGTGGACGCGAAGACTTGCAGGTTGTGGGTGAGCTGAAGTCCTGAAGGTGGATGTTGAGAAGTGGAAGTCCAAACTCTGTTTTTCTCGAGAAGGGAAGGACGCTTTTGTAGCTGCAGTGTCAAGAGCTTTTGCAACGCGTGGGCACCAATTGTTCCAAATCAGTAGCAGTGGAGCCCTAATGGCCTGGCTGATTCGATCGATAGTCGACGGCAAGGTTGGTGGGAACGTCTCGTTCTTTTCGAGCGCGTAAAGGAGTGGACGACGGCGATGACCCCTAAGTCACCGGTTCGGCGAGCACAAAATCGGTGGTATTACTTGGTTGAAGGCGTGGACACGAAAGACGGTATTGCAGGAAAGTGCAGGTGCAACACGCCGATGACCAATTTTTTCTTGGAAGGTGCAGAATAAGTTGAGACGTGGGGTCTTGGACGCGCACAAGGTCAGACGACTGGCCCTCTTGGGTCATTCAATCCTGGGGTTTAGAGCAAAGTTAGACAATTTCGCCACTGGTTGACATCTAATCAGATTGAGGGTTCTGTCAGAAGACCTTTGGTGTCCCGGACAGCCGTTGAGATTGACAGACATTACAGATCACTTATAGCAGGATATGTAGACTGGTAGGTGGATGCTGGCTAGGGATGACTGTCAAGCTACCCTTCATATACCCAGTTTCAGACCTTCGTCGAAGCTATGTCATCAGGAGCCATGTTCTTTCTATAGCCGTTGAAGCCAAATACAAAGCTTACTGTTATGGTTGCCATTTCTATGTAGACGCTGCCTGTCCTGCTCTTGTCTGTATTCACCACTTCTTTGTTGGTCACCAGACTCAGCTTCTATTACTGGTGGACAAATTTGACATCTACAGTCTTCCAAGCGCGTGAGGCTGGCTTTGTCGGTAAATAATCGGACATGCTGTTATAGGAGTGGTTGCTCCAGCAATTTTGTTAATGTTTGGTACATTCGCCAATAGATGCTATCTCTTTCATGGACGAAAAAGCCGGAGAGGCATTGAGGGCCGTCTGGCTTCTACTGGTATGCCGAAGACTCAGTTCGTCTAAAAATTAACCCCGGGCATCAACAACAGCATTGAAGGAAGCCGTTGCCAGTTTCTGGGAAATCTGGTCTGTAATGTGGCACCCACCTTCAAGCCTCAGTTATGGTTTTTCATGAATGTATAGACGCATGCTGAGAGATGGAGGAACACCTGTATTGTTCCCCTGACGCGTGTGTCTTTCAGTGCTACCCTTTTCCTGTCTTGTCTAGCATGCAGCTTTCAGTGTAAGTATCGCAGGACCTACGCCTTCGAGATGGGTCTTTATTAAACCCTCGGCTGTGGCGGGCTGATATGTCTAAAGGCTGTTCTACCAATAGCGCTTGTTACAACTGGTAAAATGTGATAAAAAGGTATCCTGATACGAGTTGTTGGATTCTTGGAGTATGCGTCGCCGACCAGGCCATAGTTCTCTTACACGCCCACTTACCTACCAGTGAAGGAATCATGCTTGACGTCCCAATCTAGTAATCGTAATAGACAAAACACTGGCACACAGAAGCAAAAGAGAAGTTCAGATTATCTCGCTGAGACGAGAAGCATCAGGAATTGAGCCCGATGCGGGGGTCGAACCCGCAGCCTTGAGATAGCCACTTTATATTCTGCCGTCAACTCGGGGAAGAGATGAGGCGTCCTATAAGAGTCTCACGCTCTACCGATTGAGCTAACCAGGCAGTTCTTGTGTTTGTTAAGATAGTGTGCTCTATGGGCGGCTATTAATCACGCTTCGTGGACGGACGGACGGAGCTGGGTGGGACGGTGTGGATGTTTGAGTCGTGACTGACCATGAATAGCATCGTGTTTGTCGCTTGCTGGCGTGAGAAAGGCCGGGCTTCGCGCAGAGTTTTACAGAGCCGGGCGCTAAAATGCATGGGTGGCCCTGGTAATGGGCTTTGGCGTGACCAGGACGGCTAAAAAGCTTTTCAGGCCATGGGAGAAAAGTCATCTAGGATGGCAATGGTAAATGCCATGCGAAATGGAAAAGGGAACGAAATTAGGACAACCAAGTCAGGCTGGAGTCAATGGAAAAGACTTCGGTTGATGCTTGTCAAAGTTGCCTGTCCCTTTTTGATGTGCAGCTGGGGTTTTCTGAGGGACTCCAGAATCTTGAATTCCAAACTGCAAAAAGGCAGGAGCTCTTTTCGATCGACCCATGTGGAACAAAAGATGTCATAGTGCATATATGGGTCCCTAAGACATTGCTTATTTCAATTGACAGGCGATGCGCGACATGAATCAATCAAAAGTGAAGTTCATTTGGCGTCGGCAGCGATTGAACTGCAGCAACCCCGCTACCAAATTGTCGCGTTGCGCAAAAAGGGCGCATATGCGAGGGGAAAAGATAATGTGGAGAGTTGAGAAACCAATAGTTAAGGTCCAGCACATTTTGAGGAACTACCACTTTTCGAGGCCTGAGCGATTACAAAATGCCCATCATTCAGATGATTGATTGCGACTATGGGCAATCATGCTCAGTTGCAGCGTTGAAGTTGCGGTCATCTATTTTGGTGTTGGTTGGTGGCTGTTAAGGCCGACCTCACGGCCCTAAAAGCTTGGGGCGCCTTTGGTGTTAGCGTTCGATCAGCCAGCTGCTGTCGGGTAGGAGATGCGACCTCCAATGAAGAGGATGTAATAGGAGTCGGATCTTTTCAAAGTCATTTCTGAATGATATTCATGAATTCATTCCATTCTCTTTTCTCCCCATGCTTGTGGAGTCTATTGCTTCTTTGATCCGGTTTTAGCGCTTGCTGGAGCATCCACGCTATGAGACGATTGCAACTACTGTGTCCGGGGAAAAGACCTAGGCCTCGTCCACGACAATGAACTTCCTATCATCCTCCTCCTCCTTCTTGATGAGATCGAAGTCCTCGATGTCGTCCAGGTCGTCGTAGCCATCGTGCTGAGTCTTGGCTCGCTTAGCTCTGCCGCCAGAGCTGCTCTGGCCGCTACGCTTCACGATCTTGCCGGGGGCCTTGGCAGGGGATGAGGAAACGAGAACGCTAAGACGTCTCTTGATTGCGCTGAGTCGAGCCTGAAGCACGTCAAAGTGGTCAGCAACAATTGGCAACGCTATTATACTAGATGAGCCGGGCTGTGTCGAATAACTTACCTTGGCAGTGTTAATGCTGTTGTAGCCGCCGTCCTCGGCAACAGCGTCCCACTCAACCGGGATCGGGGTCTTCACTATAGTCGGCAGCGAACATGGATTAGTCGAAGTCCAAATATCCCGTTGGCGAAGTTTCATCGCCCACCGGCAACGTGAGAGACGGATTTTAGGATGGTGCTTACTGTTCTTGAGGACGAGGAGTAGGAATCTGACCTCTCCGTCGGTGGCCTTGGGCATAGTGTTAGCGTTGGCAGACATAGTGAAAGATATAGTCGGTTCCGAGATGATGACTGCGTAACAAGAGATGGAATAACTGGCTCGAACGCTCAAGAAAGGTCCGTTTGCTTGATGTTGCGTATTAGAAGTGTTTGGGGTTGACGATGTTGTCGTGAGATGCAAAGTCGTGATGCGTATTGCGGAAGGTGGTTGTTGCCCGTTTGAATCAACAAGGATATTTGCGGATACCCACTGCTTGGATTGGGGAAGTGAATGGTTTGTGATGGATGAAGATTGCCGTCTCGTCGACTAGGGAGTCAGAAAGGTTTAGTTCACGGGGTAGTGGCCACGGGGACGTTCAGATATTACGGGTTCACTGGAGACGGAATGATTGACGATACCTTAGGGATGGAAGTGACCCGCGAGGCATCCGAAAAGAGCGGAGAACGGAACATTGAATACATTCTGCGTAAAATTTGAAACTGCCTGGTGAGAAGACATGACGACTATCGAGACTATCGCCGAGTATAGGATAAAGCTATACTCGGCGACCACTCCTTGCAGCAGTAACTGGGGCCTCGGCGTCAGCAGGTGTGAATTCAACAATTGTAGTCCGTTAGGGAAAGTGCAAGCTCCTGTGAGAAAGTACTAATTCGCCATGGTGCTCTTGCACTTTACACATGTTCACATATTCGCGGCATTTCACTCGCAAGCTACATGATTTGAGGCCATGCCGAAGTTCGACAGCCCAAGCAAATACACGATATGGCAGTCATATCAATTAACCGAGAGTCTGAAATAAATGAGACTCAGCAGGGCACAATAGAGGTGCAGTCTTTCGAAAATATAACGCTATGGGTTCAAGCCCTGGATTCGATACCAGCATGTACAGCCACCAGCACTATTTGAGATCAGGTCAGTCATGAGGTGAGGCCCTTTCATATTGTCACAGTCCACCAATGCGTGCTTTGAACTGGGTTTCCTATCTAGTCGGTGCATGCATATTTTTATTAACCTCCTTTCCCCTTTGATGCTGTCTCGAAACCCCCAAATAATAGAATAGCAACAACAACAGCAACAACAAGAACTTACTCCCTCAAAATGTCTTCATGAGGTTCGACCGTCATTATGTTTGGTGACAAAAAGACACCGAGCCTTTGAAGGTTGCTTGTCAACAGGGATTGCCAAAGACGACGGGGGTGCGGAGACCGCCCAGCATTAGGTTGCAGGGGTGCTGGTCCATTGGCTGGGGATTACCGGGTCCCTCCCTCAAATTCCCAGGCCTTGACAGCGAGTCATTGTCCCCTATAGCCATGATCCACAGCAAAGAACCTTTCACGATCTTTCGTCCCAAAGCAAGGCTTGTTGTCTTCCGGAACCTTAGATCTGGGCAAAATGGGATACGTAAGATTGCCTGCCACTTGTTCCCCTTGGGTTCCATATCTTGCTAACCTTGCATGGATGCCCAGCTAGCGACTGCGACCAATTAAGAGCCGACAACGTTTACCATCTGTTTGCACAATGTTGCTGATACAGCTACGATCGCCAACTTCGACTGGGGAACTTGAACTTCGATCAGTTACCCCTATTCGCCGATCTGACAGTCAACGGTATTGCAAGTCGCGATGACCCGTCTACTGGCACCTCTTCTTACTGCGTCTGCCGTCGTATCGGCAACACCACTCAATCTGCCCGCGAACTGGGTGTCTTGGGACGACGCCACATGGACGCTCAAGTCCACTGTGCCGTTGCCGGGTACCTTCGCAGCATGGGCGCCACAGTCGAACGGGTAAGTGCCCCCCGCCGTTTCAGATAGGCCCAAGTCAGCCAGATCTATCATGGGCTGACGTCACTTTCCGCATAAGCTACATCGGGGTCGCTCAAGGCTCCCTCGGTCCGTTCTTCGAGCTAAGTCGGTACAATGACTCGGAGGGGTGGCCGTCGTACAGCAAGCCCCGGCGTACATTCGCGACGACTAGCGGCTTCTGGGGCAGCGAGCCCAGCACCGACGAACTGGATCCCCGCGGCGAAAGCTTCATCTCCGGCCTGCCCCATTTCACGGACCTCCTTGTCGAGGCTTGCGGCGATCTGCTGCATGGGTCTACCGATCTGGCCGAGATTAGTGATTTCGTTTCGGAGCTGTCGTTGTGAGTACTGCTTGTTTGCCAAGATTGGTACTGAAACTAATGCTTTCGTATATAGTAAAGAAGGCATCGCAACATGGTCGTATCTGTGGCAGCCACCCAGCTGTATGAATAACAGGACCATCTCGATCAAGTACGAGTCCTTTCTGTCTCTCGCGACCAGACAGCTGGCAGCCGTGAAACTGTCGCTTGCAAGCGACTCTGGCCTCGACGATGTAAGGATCATCGACAAGCTGGACGGCCGCAGTGCCCTTCGAACTACACCAGCAAGGACCAACTACGTGCCCGGAGCTTCAGAGGTTGTTTCTGCTGTGTCACCGACGGGAGTCAACTCAACGACGGCCTACATACTCTCGACCATTGACGGCGACTTGCAGTACAATGACACCTTGGCAACCCATGACGGAAGTAACCTCTCGGCTTACACCCATTTGTTTTCAATGGCATTTTTGAAAGATACCACAAACTCCACGTCAAGTAAAATTTACGCGATCCGTCCGGGAAGTAAGTCGGCGGAAATACGCAAGTATGTCGGAGTGGCTTCATCAGACCATTTCGGAGATGCTGCTGAGGTCGTCGCCGTCAATGTTGCCAAAAAGGCAAGGGTTCAGGGGTATGACGCTGCTCGTGCCGACCACCGACAAGAAGTCTCTCGATTGATGGATAATCATGTCGTTGCGGATTTCCGTGATCCGGTTACCGGAGAGATGCCGGAAGACCACCTTATCCAGACACTTCAGATCACCGCGATCAGCTCGGCTTATTACCTCTACACCAACCTTCTTCCGTGGGACTCGGAGGTTGACTCACATCCGGAGAGATGTGTTGCTTGTAACTCCTTGCCCGTGGGCGGTCTCTCTTCTCAGGCTTACGGTGGCAAGATCTTCTGGGATGCCGAGATGTTCATGGCGCCCCCTACTCAAGGAACACATCCGCGACTCGCCCGACAGTTCGCCCAGTACAGGATCAATCGAGCCAGCGAGGCCAAGAAGAACACCGAGCGGCATGCACTCAAAGCCGGCAGTATGCTTTACCCCTGGACCGGTGGGCGGTACGGGCAATGCTACAACCAGACTGGTCCTTGCATCATGTACCAGTATCATCTCAACGCAGACATCGCCTTGAGCTTGTTGATGGGCAAGAACACCAGCGGTGATGGCATATGGTTCGAGAAGAGCGGCGCAGTCGACGCTATAGACGGGGTAGCAACAGGACTCAGCGAGACTCTGGCCTTCCGCGACGACACCAAAACTTGGGGGATCGACATTATGACCGACGCCGACGAGTACTACATGTACGTTGCCGATGGATCGTTTACTTCATCGGCCATCAGTGTCATCCTCGAGGCAGCCTCAAATCTTCGAAGGCAGTCCGGAATTCCCGTCGACGACAAATGGGTCAAGCAATTGGAAAGCATGGCGATACCTACGTCAGACGACGGTGTCGTCCTCGAGTTCCGGAACATGCCCAACTCCATCATATCGAAGCAAGCCGACGTGATCCTTTCTCACTATCCGTTTGATTACAGGCGCAACTTTTCCACAGAGAAGAGACGACTGGCCATGGACTATTACTCAGTACGACAAGACCCCAATGGCCCTGCTATGACTTGGGGTCTCTACGCCATTGCAGCAAACACCCTCACCGACTCAGGCTGTGCATTCTGGACCTTCCTGGTCAAGTCTTTCCAGCCTTACGTCAGAGCCCCTTGGTACCAATTCTCAGAGCAGCAAGTCGACCGCCCCTCCGTCAAGGATCCTCTCACTGGACAAGACATCAACCCGGCGTTTCCGTTTTTGACGGGACACGGTGGACTGCTACAGACATTCACGGCGGGGTTCCTCGGGCTGAAGGTGACAGATACCAATCTAGTGGTGCTGCCATCCCTGCCTCCTCAGCTGCATCACTTCAAGGCGCCGATTCAGTTCTACAACGGAGCCGTGGTTGAGTTCTGGATGAACCAAACGCATACAAACATCACCAGGCACGACGCGAGTCTGTTCGACGGCTTGGTGCCGGATCAATACGGCGCGGCCGACATGCCCATTACCATAGGGCGCAATGTGAACGACGGAGATAGCTACACTATACACCTAGCGATCAACGGGACCGCCACCATCAAGAACCGCGCACAACATACAAGTCTCAACATGGCAGGCAATATCCTCCAGTGCCTCGACGCAAAGACCGAAGATGCCTATGCGCCTGGGCAGTTTCCCTTTGCTGCTGCTGACGGCTATGCGGGGACCGTCTGGCAGCCCACAGGTAGCAACTCGGCCTCTCTGACGATAGAAACAACCTCTCTGTCCCCCACGCGCCTCAAGTCCGTCCATCTGGACTTTGGCATGCGACCACCAAAGAGCGTGCGGGTCTTGCTGTCCAACAGTTCCACCTTCGACGACCCAAAGACCACGCAAGAGATTGTCAGGGAGACGAAGATTCAGATCACACAGCCTTGGAAGCCTGACTCGCCAGTCGTACCATACGCGGGCAACATCACCGAGATCGCCCTCGCGGACGAAGTATGGAGTGGGAAGTACGCCCGGCTTCAGATTGAGGGGTGCTGGGTCGAGGATGGGGTTGATGCAACCGTCGCGGAATTCGCGCTTCTTGCTGCGGATTAGAGTTCGTCTAGATCATCGAAATCGTCGCACTGTATCGCTTATACTTCGGGAGTGGCCGTCTACGACGAATGGTACCATGCATTGTTACATTCACCGACTTTCAAACAAGAAATCGCGTGGGGTTTGTCCGCTGTGGATAGGTGACTGACTCTCGGCCTCGAACCTTGGCGGAAACAAAAACTTTATTAGGTCCCTGCTTCACGAGCTGCGGAGTAACAGGGGTTCGACCTGGGGTTCAACTTGACAAGGGGCAGGGCAGGGATCCTTGTATGTGGGGAGCTGTGGATGCTTTTGGGGGACAGGGGTATCCTCCAGTTCTGAAGCCCCCATTACGTTTACACTGACTCTAACTGCTCGATCATCGTTCGACAACATTACGATGGCAACCGAAAAGTATACTGATCGAGATATGGAAGGTATCTGACAAGATAGCGAACGTAATGATCAAGACTTAACCTCGTCCTTCGTCGAAACCGCCATGCACTGGTAAACACGACAACCTCCTAGACTATGGCGAACGTCTATCTACTAGCTGCAGCAGGAGCTTTTGCTCTGTACCTGCTGGCCAGGCAACTCCGGGTATGGCTTCGCGATCAGAGCTTCTCCAGGGCGAACGGGTGCCAGCCCGCCCCCATGGACAAGCTCATCACTTGGCTTGACCCCCTGGGCATCGGCATACTGTTCAAACTTGAGCGTCATCTGACCAACCACACCCTTTTGGAGTATATGCGAACTAGATTCGAGGAGAACGCGTATACCTTCAAGAGCAGAGTGTTGCTGGACGACTTCTATTGGACATGTGAGCCCAAGAATATACAGGCCATACTGGCTACCCAGTTTCACAGCTTCGGTGTTGGGATCGACAGTTAGTACACACGGATTGGAGTTGATTTTGCAGTGTGGAATACTTATTGATGCATTTGCTGATATATGCTCTATGTAGGATACAACAACTTCAAACCCCTTATGGGTCATGGCATCTTCACAAGCGATGGCGCAAAGTGGGAGCAGGCACGCGCTCTGTAAGATCTCATAGCTCTCTGCCGAAGTATGTCTAAGATCTAATCGGGCGTTTCTTCTAGGGTGCGACCGAACTTCGTACGAGACCAAGTCGCTGATCTCGAATCGTTTGAGGTGCATTTCCAGAACATGTTGGCCAAGTTGCCAAAGGACGGCACTACACCGGTGAATCTCAAGGAGCTATTCCAATGCATGGTAAGCCATACCTAAGCATCCTGACAGCTTTTCCTACTAACATGATACGCAGACACTCGATTCCACAAGCGAGATGCTCTTCGGCGAGTCTCTAAACACGCTCACCAACACTGACAGCCAAGTAGCCTCCGCCCAGTTCGCCGCCGCCTTCAAGCTCTCCCAGGGCGAGCTCGCACGCCGGTGCCGCCTCGGCCGCCTCGCCGACTGGAACATCAGCAAGGAGTTTCTCGACGCGTGCGCGGTGACGCAGCGGTTCGTGGACGACTACGTCGCCAAAGCCATGCGTCTCCGCGATGAGAAGCAGCGGCCCAGCTACGATGCTGATGAGACGGCTGCAGGAAACAGAAAGCCGGGCCGGTATATTTTCCTCGAGGAGCTGGCTATGGTGGTTGATGATCCGATCGCGGTTCGAGATCATCTGCTTAATGTCCTCATTCCCGCCCGCGACTCGACTTCGACGCTGTTGGCGGCGACGATCTTCGCCGCGGCTAAGGATGAGAGGGTACTACGGAAGTTGCAGGATGAGGTCAGGGACTTGGATGGAGTGCATCCTTCTTTTGAGACGCTGAAGAACATGAAGTACTTGAAATGGGTGATGAACGAGAGTAAGTGGACGAATTCCAACTCTCATCATACTCTGGATTTGATAACAGCTGTAACTAACGACTTGGATACTAACAGCACTGCGACTATGGCCTATTGTCCCTCTGAACGGAAGACAAGCTACCCAAGATGTTACACTCCCAGTCGGTGGCGTAAGTAGCCCCTTTACACTCACCCCGACGCCTCATTCCCATCTAACTTACAATGCCTACATCCTCCAGGGCCCCGACGGCCAATCCCCCATCTTCGTCAAAAAGGGCCAAAACGTCGGCTTCTCGACCTACGCCATGCACCGCCGCAAGGACATCTGGGGCCCCGACGCCGACGAGTTCGTGCCGGAGCGCTGGGCGGACAAGCGGCCCGGCTGGGAGTACCTGCCCTTCAACGGCGGGCCCCGCATCTGCATCGGGCAGCAACTCGCGCTGACCGAGGCCGGCTACACCATCGTGCGGCTCCTGCAGGTCTTCAAGGAGATCGAGAGCCTCGACCACAGCGAGTGGCGCGAGGGGCTGGCGCTGGCTTGCTCGATCGATCAGCCGGTGACGGTGCGGATGGTCCCGTGGTAGATCGCGAGGATTTGGGTCTGAGTTTGCAACATTCAGGGTTTTTTGCTTGGTGTCGCACGCGGGAGCTGCGTGGGCGATGGGATCACCCGCGTCTTGGTCTTGTCTCAGTTGGCGCTCACCACCCGGGAACTTGGAGACTTTGGACCCCGGTCCCGTGGGGGGAATCGGGCCGTTTCTGGTGGTTGGGTAACATCGCGTTCACGCAGGGGCTGGTAGCCAAAAGCTTAATTCAGTATAGAGAAACTCTGTTTACATGACTCGTGCTACTGTTTCTTCGCTGCGGGGACCCCGTATTCTGACGATGTACAATGTAACCCCCAGGTTAACGCCGGAATCGTCCGTCGCAGATCCACAGCTTTTCCCTGGAGTTTCCATGGGAACAGTCGGTTGCGTCCCTGTAGTGACCAGCTCCCGCACAACTACCTAGTGTCTTACAAGGAACGCAACAAGGATCTTGGTCATCTTTGTCAACGTGTCCAGTGGCATGTAGCTAAGATCAGTCATCCGAGAGCATGCATACTTTCGTCTTTAAGGTTCGAATGGCGTCGAGCTTAATACCCCTTTTTTGCTGGGTCCGCAATTCAATCGCCTTGATCACTTGGCTTTGAAAGGATCATCACCAATTCCACTCTTTGGGATAAGGGGCTTGCCGGTACTTTTCAACCGCCTTGTTTTACAAGGTTCGTTCTGTTGGCCTCCGCCAGCTTCGATAAGATACCAAGTCTGGGAATTATGGCTCATGCCACGAATGGTTGGCAAATGGTTGTCAAAATGAGTACATTGTAGACTCGACGAGTTCATTGCCCATCTATGTGGCACAGGTACTCATTGAACAGAAAATCATGAATTAAACCCGTACGAAATTGTACAAATATCTATTTGAGAAGGATTATTCTAGTAGATGGTAATTCTGTAGCCAAAATGCTATCTATATATCTCGTTTTTTGACTCTGATAGTAGCCTTCTTAGGGGGCAAGTGGTTTGTTCCAAACCATTGGTTCGGCGGTCGTCCCTCCTGGAAATCGAAGTCGTAGTTCAGCAGAATATGCGCAAGCAACAGCTTCAGCTCGGCTGCGGCAAAGAACCGACCAGGGCAGCTGTTTCTCCCACCCCCGAAAGACAAGTAATCCTGACTCGTTGTAACCCATGGCTGCCTCGCCTTGGCTGGTTCAAACTCGTCGGTTTCCTGCAATTTGGTGTTCGTCAAGAAACGAAAGGAGCGAAACTCTTCCACGTCCTCTCCCCAGATGCTTGGATCCATATGCATCTGATATGCCGGTATCCCGACTTGGTAGCCCTTGGGGATATGCACTCCCGAGGGCGTCGTGACACCTTCGCGCGCATTCACAATACGCAACGGCCCGACAGTAAGTACGGTGTTCAGGCGCTGGCTCTCCCGGAACGTGCTGTCCAGTTTGTGCATGTCGTCCAGGGCGCGCTTGCTCCAGACTCCGTGCGCAGCCATCACCTGTTGGATCTCCTCTCGTAGCTCGGCGACGTATTCAGAACCGCGCTTGGTACCAGAACCCACGAGGTCGAGTAGGACGTGTGTGATGGCGAAACTGGAAGTGTGGACCGCGGCGGCATTGACGAGAAGTAAGCGAGCCGCCAAGGTCTTCGAGTCCCACATGTAGTCATCGCCAGATTCTTTAGCTTGTTGTAATGACCACTGCAGGAAGTCTGCTTTTCCTAGTCCACCATTGGGGTAGCCTCTTAGACGCTCCTCAACCTCTGGGAGCGTGAGTTTGAACCATGTCTTCTCGTACGCCCGGTTTGGCATCGTAATCAGCGGCGCCATGAGCCACCTAAGCGAGGCGGGAAACAGACTGATAAGCTGGGCCGCTACCGGAATGGCCTGCGCGTAGGCGACGCCGGCATCGAGTAGTTCGCGGTTTCGGCAGAGCGGTGTTCCGAGAAAGACACGATTCGTGACTTGGCCTATGGCGACACGCAAAGTGTCGAACACATCAACCTCCTGCCAAACGTTTTCGTCAGAAGCTGTACCATCCCAAGCTTGCGGCATGGCAATCTCAATCTCGTCCATCAAGACCGGCACCAGATTCCCAACCTGCCTCGTGAGCTTGGTCATGACGAGATGGACGTGGGCTTGGTTCCGTAGCGGGTAGACCGTCTTGTGCGCCGTCTGAAAGTGCAGGTCCGTCTGTTGGTGCATGCTGAGCACGTTCTCCGGCTGGTCGATCAGCCACTTTGCCTCGCGCGTTGGGAGCAACACCAGCTTCCCCGGCCCAACGATGGGTACTCGGACTGTTTGGCCATTGTGTTGACTCCGGTGCAAGCTCAGCGCCGACTTGAGATCCAGTGTGTTTCTCCAGGCTGCCCGCAAATAGGGGAAAATCTCTCCATTCTTGGCGTTGAGAATGGGTACGTCCTTTGATAGGCTGGGCTTCGGTTTCCATAGTATCTGGATACAGAATATAGAAAGTAGCAAAGAGATTGCTGCTAAGAGCGCGGCGAACTGGTCGACTGCTAATATCTCTGCCATTTCTGGCTTCAATAGGTTTGTTGTGTTGAATACCATCGTTACAATTGATGAAAGACTGGGCATGGGCAGTTGCAGGTTTGAAGATGCATCACACTATGGTCCAATAGAACTGCGGAAAGTAGCTGGCATGATATCGGGCCTCTTTGAATCAAGTGCCGAGTCCGGCTTGCCTGTCAAACTCCTCTCATTGGTCGCTTGGGTCTGGATGACATTACACCCCTGCGTGGGCAGCCTGATGGATGGATACCCCGCCCGGGATTTCGCTTCTGCTCCGTCTTCTTTATCACTCTCCCAACTGTACCAGTTCAGGCTTGATCCACAGCTATGATGGACCCCGTTTCCGCTGTAGGCGTCGTCGCCGCCGCCGCGCAGTGCCTGGGGATAGCTTTGAAGACCATCCGTTTCTGCTACCAGATCCGCGACAGTGCTGAATCTGCCACCGACCGCAACAAGGAGCTGGAAAGAGCCGCCGAAGAGAGGCATCAGTCAAATATCCAAAGGAAGCTTGAGGAAGAGTTTCTCAGCAGCCTCCTCTTCAACGAAATGAACGATCGCCTTCTCTCTGTTAAAGGTGCTGCTCCCAATACTCTAGAGTGGCTGTTCTACGATCCAGATAGTGATGGAGGTTTGAGTGTCAAAGCATCAAGTCAGAAGATACCAAAGCGATATCACCGATGGGCCAACTTCCATCAATGGCTACGCACCGACAGTTCCCTGTACTGGATCTGTGGCAAAATTGGCAGTGGGAAGTCAACACTGATGGTACACATCATCCAGGATCGCCGGACTAGGAAAGGGCTGGACATCTGGAAAGGCCAGGCCCGATTACACGTTTTCCAGTTCTTCTTCTGGCGTCCCGGGTCCGAGTTGCAGAAAAGCATCCTGGGTCTCCTGCGGTCTCTGTTATACCATTCTGGATCGCCACAGTGTTTGCTGAATTTGTGCCGCAGCTCCATGACAGTCTGAGAGACTCTGTAATCCCACAGCTTTGCGCCGTCTCTGATAAAGTCGACCTTTTCGTGGGGGTAGCCGCCAGGGCTGGGCGTTTAGTCCTTCAGCTTGCTGGTTCCCTGTTTATTGACCCTCAAGGGCAAATTTACAATGGCTCAAGGAAACACAAAAGCCGCAAATTGCGGCCCAGCGAGCCATTGGTGCGTCTGATTTGTATCCCTTACCCACAGCATAAAACTGTCAAAAACCCTGACAGAGCGTATACTTCTCGGATTCATTATGAGGAAACCGAATCATTTGTCAAGGTAGATCTCAGCCAGTCGACCGCGTCAGTTATTTTGAGATACTTGAGAAACGACGCAGAAGTGACTGGATACGCGGATTTGAAGATACCGTATGGAGCGTGGTGGCCGTTGATTCTCGCGACAAAAAAAGAACTATCTACCCGCCACCAGCTAATACTGGACGATGTCCAAAGTACCGAGCAGCTGCAAGATTCCACCGAAAAGCTTGTTGCGTTCGCATGCGTGCGTGCCCACTTATTGGACCTGCTACATTCTATTTGGGTGAGGCTATTGGGCGATGAAAGAGAATTTGGATATTAAGACCACTTCCATGGACTCCAGTAGCGAGATAAGTCAGCCAAGCGAAGCTGAAATCGAGGATGAGGGGTCAGATTGGCTCACTGACGAAGAAGGTATCTCTTCGAAAGGAGATGACGATGAGGACAGCGACTCCGAATGGTGGACAGACGACGATGAGATCAGCGAGAAGCGACAGTGGCTACGAAGCAGGGAACAGATGACTGTTGTTCGACAGGATGGAGCGGAATGGAAAGGAATTTTATGGACAAGGGCGAGGAAAAAGGAGGTACGGGAGGGGAGGAATAGGACAGTAATGATGACTAGTTGGTCAAGGCATGTGTTTAGGATACGACAAGGCTATCCACTAACAGATTTGACTTTAGGCTCAAGGTTTGAGTCTAGACTACTCAATACTATAAAACGACTACGACTCCTGAAGACACAGCCAATCACGATATTTGCATGACTTTATAGCGAGAAACGACTGTTGGAGACAACAAGCTTCAATACATATGCCTAACATGCCCTCGCAGCAGTCTTCCGAATCAACTGCGCAATCGTCCGACTCATCTCCAGCCCCCGAGGGAAATCATGCCCGTAAATATGCAACACATCCTCCGCCAGCCCCGGCTCGCACAGCTCCAGCAGCCCCTCGCCGTAATCGCTATGGTCGCCCCTGCCGCGCACGTGCAGCGTCGGGATCGAGATGACGCGGCCGTCCCACTCGGGCCCGTAGCGCGTCATGTAGTGCACGCCGTCGGTGACGACTTTCCGGCCGCTGCACAGCTTGGCGGGCCGCAGCCGCGTCACGTTGTCGGCGTCGTTGGGCTTGAACACCCGGAACAGGTGCGCGGCCTCGGCGAACTCGGCGAGGGCGCAGTCGTAGGCCTCTTCCTCGCCCAGCGGGGAGCACGCACGGCGGCGTCGCGCCGTTGATGAAGATGGCGAACTTGAGGGGGAGCTCGGGGATGGTGGCGAAGGGGTTCTCGGTGATGTAGCGGATTACCAGCTGGGCGGCGAGGGTGCCGCCTTGGCTGTGGTTATTGTGTTAGTATCTTGGCTAACACCCACTAACCTAGCAGCAAGAAGCTTGGCAACTTACGAGTATCCCAGGATACCATCAAAGGGTCCATGCTCCGCTATGATCTCTCGGAGCTCATTCTCAGTAGCCAAGATGTCTGAAATGTCTAGGCCATTGTAATAGCCATAGAGCTGTTGCAAGGAGTTAGCAAATGAGGGTCCTCTACAGATGAGTGGATATGGGCAATCACCTTTGACTTGGAAAAATCGGTTGTATGAACAGACCAATTGCCCTCAAGATGCGGCCAGCGGCCCTCGACGAACTCGAAATGATATTCTGGTTCTAGGAAGCTCCGTATGGCAGCAGTCTGCATACGGAAGATCTGTGGGGTGTGGCTTTTAGCGATTCACAGCTCAAACATTGCGTCGCGTTGGGTCTTCAAGGACTTAGTTACCTCGGTGTTGGAGCCACGCCCGTGCAAGCAAAGAACCCTCATTTTGGCGACTTGTATAAAAGCAGCTTTGTTTTCTTGATTGATCAATCTACCAACTGCGTTTTCCGGGACTACATGATGGGCAGACAGTATCTATTCTCCAGCACGGCCTTTCCCCATGCCTGACTGGTTCGCTTCGCTTTCCCCAGTTTCTGCTGCCTGGTCTCGACAGAATCGGCTCAAACGCCGACCACTTTTCCCAATTCTCATGTCTATCCACTGTCACCATCCCCCGGGGACTCGCCCATGTGTCTGTGCGAGAGTATGGGGCATGACCCATAGGTCTCGGGCTTCTCCAGCCTTGTCTCGTATACCACGGACGATCTCTTGATCATGACCCTCATCGGCGCGCAATCTACCTAATCCACACCCGCCCCCGTGTATCGCATCCCCATCTCCAAAGGACGGCCATGAATCGAACTGTCGTTGCTGCCGCATCGATTTCTTCTTCACCCTTGACGGCGGCTCCGACTTACGCAGCGATACGGCCCCACTACTGCCAAACACTGAAAGTGCGACCCACGCGAAGAGCGCGGAATGACTCGCGTGTATTACAGGCATCAGCGTTCCCCATGGAGTTGCGATTGGAGGAACTTTTCAACTCTGGGGTCATCCACTATATAAAGTTCGTACATAACGCCAATCAGATGGAAACGAGGCTGCCCCTGCGTGACCTGGTTTTTCCGGTCATGTTAATGCCAAGTATAGATGGTTACTCCCCTCAATCTCACGACGGTCTGGGTCTTTGGCCTCACTTTCCAAGCGGGGTGTAGTCCACTGCCAGTAACACGTGGCCTCACGGACTGGCTCTTCTGGAAACATGTCCCTGCCCAGTGCCAAGCGGTGAGACTCTGGTACGTATCGTACGATCGATATATTCGAGACAGGGGAGCAATTGGTGATGTCGCACTGTACGATCAGGTATACTCCTGTTGTTACTATTATTGTCGCGTGATGCTGGCGGCATCCACAGGCGTGAGTTGCCATGTCCGGGAGGAGTAGCAGTATTGGTCTTAGTGAGTTGAGGAGTTGGAAGATCATGGTCGGTGGTCGACGAAGCTCATCGCTGCCATCCTTGGGGATCCCTTCCAAAGCCAGTCTGAGGAGAGCCTCAGAGAATCAGCTCGACTGCCATCATATAGGTCGTATGGTGCTTACCCGGCTTGAGACAGCTCACAACCGTCCCTTGCCTGTTGCCTCTACATGCTATCCAGCGAACTGAAGCCTGCTGTTCAACTTCTTCATCTTCAACTTTTCTCAAATACCCCTTTCCCAACACAGCAGCCAGTATCGTAAGTAATAGCAATGTCTCCATCAGAAGCTGACCTGGCCGCTGCGAGCCCAGACGATATCGCCATCATCGGTCTCGGCTGTCGGTTTCCCGGCGGAGCTACAACACCCTCCAAGCTCTGGGATCTGTTCGTCAACGGACGGTCAGCTTGGTCCCCTATTCCCGCTTCCAAATGGAACGCCTCCGCACATTATCACCCCTCAAGCGAGCGCGGCGGAAGCAATTGGGTGAAAGGAGGCCATTTCTTAGAAGATGGCCCCGAGAATGGCAAGCAGTTTGATGCGCCCTTTTTCAACATCACACGCACTGAGGCCATGTCTTTGGACCTGCAGCAGCGCATTGTTCGTGAGTTGCTCTGCTTCATTGACCTGACAAGGAAAAGGTGCTGACTTTGAAACAGTTGAAAACGTCTACGAGGCATTGGAAAATGCAGGTCTCCGCCTAGATGAGGTCAAAGGCAGTCGGACAAGCGTCTATGCCGGCGCTTTCACCGATGACTCTAGGGCCATCATGAATGAAGACCCGGACGTCTTACTCAAATTCAAGCCCACCGGCACCAGCACCTCCATCATCTCCAACAGGATCAGCTACTTCTACGACCTCAAGGGCACCAGCTTGACGCTGGATACCGCATGCTCAAGTAGTCTGGTGGCCTTCGCGCTCGGCTGCCAAGATCTGCGGAATGGCGGGTCCGAGATGTCCATCATCACCGGCGTCAACATCATCGAGTCCCCCGAGACCATGTACCGCATGTCCAACTTGGGCTTCCTGTCGCCCGACGGCCGGTGCTTTTCCTTCGACAGCCGCGCCAATGGCTACTCTCGGGGTGAAGGTGTGGGCACAGTAATCCTGAAACCAGTCTCGGCGGCGCTGCGGGACGGCAACACCATCCGCACGATCGTGCGGGGTAGTGGCATCGGCCAAGATGGTCAGGGTACAGGGGCCATGACGCTTCCCAACAAGACGGCCCAAGAAGCGCTGATGCGCGAGGTATATGCCAACTACAATCTCAGCCTCGACGAGACAGGCTTGGTCGAGGCACATGCTACGGGAACAGCAGCTGGCGACCCCCTGGAGGCCGGTGCCATTGCTTCAACGTTCCGCCGTACCAATGCGCCTGGAAAAACCCCACTCTATGTCGGCGCCGGCAAGACGAACCACGGTCATCTCGAGGGTGCTTCCGGTGTCGCCGCTATCATCAAAACGGTGCTGACGCTGGAGCAAGGTGTCATCCCCCCGAACATAAACTTCGAGAAGTGCAATCCCAGGATACCAGTTGACAAGTGGGGGATACGCCTACCCCCTGGAGCCCACCCCTTTTGCTGGCGCCGATGGCTTAAGGCGAGCAAGTATCAACAGCTTCGGGTTTGGTGGCACGAATGCGCACGTCATTCTGGACGATGCCGCAAGCTACCTGAAAGGCAGGGCCTTGAAAGGAGTGCACGAGACCCGAGATACTCCGTCTTCGCTACCGCAGTTGGCCGACGAACAGACCCAGCAAGCCTCGGCGCCCTCACATAAGGTCTTCCTGTTCTCTGCCAACGACGAAGCAGGGATCAAACGCGTTCTGTCCACATACGCGGACCATCTCGAGAAGCAAGAAGACGCCAATGACGAGACATACCTCTCCAACTTAGCCTACACACTATCCCAACATCGAACCCAACATGCATGGCGAGTCGCCATTCCCGCCGACTCACACGCCTTCTTACTCGTTTCACTACAGGATTCCTCGACTGTTTCTCGGGCGGCGCGCGTCAGTGCCGCCAACACCCCCGCCTTAGCTTTCGTATTCACGGGTCAAGGAGCCCAGTGGTTCGCCATGGGCAGAGAGCTTCTCCAGTACCCAGTATTCCGGGACAGCATAACCCAAGCCGACATCTTCCTCAAGTCTCTGGGATGTGAGTTCAGCGTTCTGGAGGAGTTGCAAGACCGAGATGCCGAGTCCAGCCGCATTGACGAGCCCCTCTACTCCCAAACGCTCTGCTCGGTCCTCCAGATCGCGCTCGTCGACTTGCTGAAGACCTGGAATGTGGCACCGAAGCGGGTGGTCGGACATTCCAGTGGCGAGATCGCCGCTGCCTACGCCGCTGGTGCATTGAATCGCGAGAGCGCTTGGCGTGTGGCCTACTCTCGAGGCGTCATCAGCTCCAAGCCGTCTCCTACACAGGGAGCCATGCTGGCGGTTGGCTGCTCCGCGGCCGACGTGGAGCCCCTGATCAAACAAGTCAACGACAAGCTCGGAGCCGAAGGCGAGTTGGTAATTGCATGCTACAACTCCCCCAAGAGTCTGACTATCTCTGGCGACGAGAGCAAGATCGACGCGCTCAAAGAGGTTGTAGATGCCCAGAAGGTCTTCGCGAGGAAGCTCAGAGTGGGCAAGGCGTATCACTCGAGCCATATGCGCCCCTTTATGGACGATTACACCTCGCTCATGGGCACTCTGGAGCGAGGATCCTCGGGAAGCGGGGCAGAGGTGTTCTCTTCAGTCACCGGGCAATCGATTGACGCTGCCGAGATGTCAAAGCCCGAATACTGGACGCAGAACCTGGTATATCCCGTCAAGTTTCAGCAAGCCATCTACCAGCTCTGCACGTCGAACACCGCCAAGCGCCAGCTCAAGTTCGGAGGTGGTGCAGAGCTGCCCGTGACGCATCTAGTCGAGGTTGGCCCGCATGGCGCTCTCCAGGGCGCGGTTCGCGACACAATTCAGACGGATCCCAACTTGAAGGCCTTGAAGTATCTCTCGATTTTGACTCGCAACAAGCACGCCTGCTTGACTACACTGGATGCCATCTCTTCGCTCGTCTCCCACGGATACCCCGTGAAGCTCCTGTCGGTCAACATGCAAGACAGCAAGGACAAGTCGCCCCGATTGCTGGTGGACCTGCCCCCTATCCCTTCAACCACAGCTCATCGCAGGAGTACTGGTCCGAGTCGCGGCGGAGCAAGGGCTGGAGGTTCCGAAAGCACCCGAGACACGATCTACTCGGCACCGTGGTCCCGGACTGGAACCGAGAGGAGCCCAAGTGGCGCAACTACCTGCGCGTCAGCGAGTTGCCGTGGTTGAAAGACCATTTGGTGACTGGCAGCATCGTCGTTCCTGGTGTGTCTTATCTCATCATGGCCATCGAGGGGCTTCGGCAACTGTACGATACCGAAGATGGCGAGGTACTAAAGGGCTTCAATCTGCGCGATATTAGCATCTCCCGAGCGCTTCAGATCCAGGAGGAAGAAGACACGGAGATCATGCTTTCCATGAAGAGGCTCACCGAGTCGGCTCAGGCGGATAGCAACATCTGGTGGGAGTGGAAGGTGACTTCGTACAGCCCGCACGACAACAGCTGGCTGGAGCACTGTCGCGGCCAGATTGCCGCCGAGACAGCCTCTTCTTCTCATATTGCCACGGGCCCGATCGATGCCGGGCGAGAGGCAAATGAGCGCGAGAGGCTCTACAAGTCAATGCTGAGCGAGGCTGCTAACTTATGCAACCACAAGATCGTCGAGATACATCGGCAATACGCAGATCTCGAGCGAGTCGGTCTCGTGTTTGGCCCCTTATTCCGCAACTTGACCTCGGTGCAGACAGCGGACTCCAACATCACGGGTACCACCGGTCAGGCGCTGGGTACTCTGAAGGTGCCGGACATCGAGAAAGCCATGCCGGCGCAAGCGCTCTCCGACCATGTGATCCATCCGCCGGTCTTTGACTCCCTCATCCACTTGTTCCTCTTCGCCTTCCAGGCTTCGTCGACTTCCGGAGGCAAGCCCCTTACGGAGCCCATGGTACCGGTCGCGATTCGCAGCGTCTGGGTCAGCGCCGACATGGAGGCGGAAGTGGGGTCCGAGTTCATCGTACATTCGTCCGCGCGTATGGCGAGTCACAAGCGGTTCGGAGCGGACATCACCGCCTGGAGCAAGAACTCGGAGCAGAATCCGGTGCGACTGGTGCTCCGCGGGCTTGAGGCCATTCCTCTGCAGGAGAGCGCGGGCGGCAACACCGAGGCGAGGGAGATCTGCTTCAACCTCGATTGGAAGCCGGATGTTGACCTTCTTGAAGAGATGGGCCAATCCGAGACGTTCCTCCGAAAGACAGTCGCGTCCTTGGAGACCAAGTCGGCCGAAGACGCGAACCTAAAGCGCCTCTTCGACCTTCAGCTTTCAGCAGCACTCTTCATTACGGAAGCAGTAGAAGAGCTGGCGAAGAACCCGGTTGACGAGACTGCTCTACCCATTCATCAGACGAAGTACCTCGCCTGGCTGCGCCGCCAAGCGGACTTGTTCCACAAGGACCAACTCATACACCAAGACCCATCATGGAAAGAGATGCGCGCCAATCCAGCGGCGCGCGAGAAGTTCTTGAATACCCTCGAAACCGAAGGAGGGCCCGAGGGCCGTCTGACTACTCGCATGGGTCGCAATATCGTGCCGGTCCTGCGGGGCGAACAAGACGCGCTCCATCTGATGTTCGGCATGGACGACCTCCTAGAGCAGTACTACCGCGTCATCCTGGGTACCGACAAGGTGCATGCAATCTTGGGCTCATATGTCGACATCCTCAGCAACAAGCGCGGCGCCGACTTGTGCGTCCTCGAAATCGGCGCGGGTACGGGCGGCACCACCACCTGCGTTCTCGAAGCCCTCTGCCCCACCGGCTCCCGCAACAACGGTGACGCGCGACTCCTCAAGTACACCTACACTGATGTGAGCGCCGGTTTCTTCGAGAAGGCGGGGCAGAAGTTCGCCAAGTGGAAGAACGGCGGCGTGCTCGAGTTCCGCGTCCTCGACGTCGAAAAGGAGGTCGAGGAGCAAGGGTTTGATGAGCACTCGTACGACGTCATCGTCGCGGCCAATGTTCTCCACGCGACCAAGGACTTGACGAACACGCTCTCAAATGTACGGAAGCTCTTGGCGCCGGGTGGCAAACTGTTGCTCCAGGAGATCACACAGCCGGAGTTCATAGCTGGTCCGCTCTGCTTCGGTCAGCTTCCTGGTTGGTGGTTGGCTGCGGAGACATATCGACCTTGGGGCCCCTTGCTCAATGATGAAAGCTGGACGCAGGTTTTGACGGAGAATGGCTTCCAGCAAAACGTGCTGGCTCTTAGTGACTCTTTGAATGACGGATTGCACGCACAGAGCCTGATCGTCGCCACGGAGCCGGAAGCCGAGGTTGCTGCGAACCAAGACGAAGATGAAAAGATAAATCGGGTGTTCATCGTTACTCGCGACACGTCGGAGGAAACCAAGTTCGCCCAAGAGGTGGCGACATCAGTCAAAGCAATCGAGCAGGGACTTCAGGATGTCACCGTCGTGCCATTCGCCGACTTACCCAAGCACAAGCTCAAGAACACCACATGTATCGTGGCAATGGAGCTATTCACCCCACTACTCGCAGCGAAACTCTCGGCCGACGAGTTTGAGATTGTCCGCCAACTTGTCACCACGGCGGGCGGCTTGCTCTGGCTGACCTCGGACCCGTATGAGAACCCGGACTCAGCTCTGATCACGGGTCTGATGCGATCGCTTCGCTGGGAAAGAGATCTTGACGGGTCGGACCTCGTGACCCTCGGTCTACCTTCGACTGCCAGCAGCATACCTCATATTGAGGCCGTATACAAGCATCATTGGGTATCCGGATGCCCGCCGGCGGACCGACACGCCGAGTACCTAGTATCTGCTGCAGGGCTGATCCAGACTAGCCGTCTCATTGAAGCCCCTCCCGTCAACGACTTCATTGCCCAGCGAACCACCGTCCTCGCCCCCAAGCCGCAGCCTCTCGGAGCTGACCCGAGCCGGAGTCTCATGCTCAGCACATCAGCCCCTGGCCGACTGGACCGCCTGCACTTCGTGGACTGGCCCGCATACCAAGAGCCTTTGCCCGTCGACCAGATCGAAGTCGAGATCAAGGCCACGGGTCTCAACTTCCGCGACGTCATGGTAGCCATGGGCGAGGTCGCCGCCGCCACTTTCGGACACGAAGGTGCCGGTATAGTTACCAAGGTGGGATCGGGCGTCACCGACGTGAAGATCGGCGACCGCATGCTGGTCCTCTCGGCCCTCCACGGCACCTTCCAGACGCACACGCGGATCCCGCGCGAGATCGCCGCCAAGATCCCCGACGAGATGGCCTTCGAGGAAGCCGCCGGCATTCCCGTCATCTTCTCCACAGCGTACCACTGTCTGATCGAGGTAGCCCGTCTCAAAAAGGGGGAGACTGTATTGATTCACGCGGCCGCCGGCGGTGTCGGCCAAGCCGCCATCCAAATCGCCAAGAACGTAGGCGCCACCGTCTTTGCCACCATCTCCTCGCTCGAGAAGAAGGAGCTCATCATGACCGAGTACGGCATCCCCGAAGAGCACATCTTCAGCAGCCGCGACCTCTCCTTCGCGGCGGGCGTGATGCGCATCACCGACAACAAGGGCGTCGACGTAATCCTCAACTCGCTGGCTGGCGAGGCGCTGCGGGCCTCGTTCAACTGCATCGCGACGTTCGGCCGCTTCGTCGAGATTGGCAAGCGCGACATCTTCGCCAACGGCAAGCTCGACATGTTCCCCTTCAGTAGGTCTGTCACGTTCGCGGCGTGCGACTTGTACACCATCACGAAGCTCGACACGGCCACGACGGCGCGCATCTTGGCCAAGGTCCTCGACATGTTCGCCAAGGGCGGGGTGCATGCCGCGAAGCCGCAGACGACGTATACGTTCAGTCAGATCGAGGAGGCGTTCCGGCTCTTGCAGCAAGGCAAGCATATCGGCAAGGTCGTCTTGACCGCCTCGCCGGAGGATGTTGTCAAGGTGGTGCCCAAGCCGCCGGCGCCGACGAAGTTGCGACCCGACGCCACTTACCTGCTGCCCGGTGGATTCGGCGGTTTGGGTCGGTCGATCGCGAAGTGGATGGCGGAGCCGCAGCAAGGAGCCAAGAACATCATATTCCTCTCCCGAAGTGGCGGCGACAGCGACGCGGCTCGCGAGCTCTTGTCCGATCTCTCCAGCAAGGGCGTGCGCGCGAAAGCCGTGAAGTGCGACGTCAGCGACGAAGCCGAGCTGGTCTCCGCTCTTCAGGCCGCCGAGAAAGAAGGCTTCCCCAAGATCGCGGGCGCGATCCAAGGCGCCATGCAGCTCAAAGACTCGGCCTTCGAGTTCATGCCCCACGCCTCCTGGGAGGCGGCCCTGGCGCCCAAGTGCCGCGGCACCTGGAACCTACATAAGCACGTCCCCGCCGACGTCGATTTCTTCGTCATGCTCTCGAGCATCTGCGGCATCGTCGGCAACCGCGGCCAGTCCAACTACGCGGCGGGCAACACGTTCCAGGACGCGCTGGTGACGTACCGGAGGGCGCGCGGGATGGCGGCTAGCTGTTTGGATCTCGGCAATATCTTGAGTGTCGGGTATATCGCGGAGAATGCGGAGACGCTGAATGCGAACCCCATGTTCTTCTTTGCGCATGACGGTGTGCGCGAGGACGAGTTCCTCAGCTTTATCGAGTTCCACCTCGACCGCGAGCGCGCCGTCAATGTAGGAAAGGGTCAGGTCGCCATAGGTCTTGCGACGTCGGCCGACTTCAGATCCCGCGGCTTGCCCGAGCCGACATTCATGAAGACACCCTTATTCGCTCAACTCCGGTCCACGGGCAACGTCGCATCCGGAGCTGGCACCGGCGAGGAAGGCGGCGTTTCGGTATCCAACGCGCTGAAGTTCGCCGACAGTCTCGACGCCGCCGCCGAGTTGGTCCAGGATGCGCTGATCAAGAGGTTGAGTCGCGTGATGACGATCCCCATCGAGGACATCGATGCGGGCAAGCCCATCCACGCGTATGGTGTGGACTCGCTAGTCGCCATGGAGTTCAGGAACTATATCGGCAGCGACTGTGGCTGCGAGATCGCCGTGTTGGACATCATGGGCAACAAGAGTATCCAGGTGCTCAGCAGGGATATTGCCAACGATAGCCGACTTACGCGGTTCACAAGAGAAGAAAAGGCAGAAGAGTAGATGCCGGGACTGTAATGATCGTAGCGTATGTCAATTTACTGGCAATGGCGCCTTTGAGGTCAAGCCAATACGTATTGGCGCGAGGAGTTTTGGTTGAAGCACTTTTCAGGGCACGATATCCCCTTGATGGCGACAACGCTGCCTTTCGTATAATAGGTTGGGTAGGTAATTTCCGCAAATAATCGTTCAGTCCATTCGGCTAATCATCCAGTAGGATAAGCATTATGTACAGTGGGATAAACATTATACCACGGCATTTAATACTATTCCCTAGTGTGTACAGTGCGGCATAATATGGTGAAGGCAGCGCTATCGCCATTAAGGGGATAGTGATCTCGAATAGAATAGCGATGTTATCAATATGTTGCACAGTGCGGACGCCATTCGAAAAGCAGGGTCTAGGCCTACGCTGCTCTACGAAGGTTACTACTGAGTCATGAGGAAGTAACGAGAACCCACCTGGGCAGTAGGTGTGTATATATAGGGGGGTTCCTTCCCCAGAACATTTGAAATACTTGGTCCCTGCCCAACTCAACAACTACTTTACAGCCCCGACCCACCAACCTGGCACGTGCTCCTTCCCAAGATATCAGTATGGAAGCGTTCTTTGACCAATCCGTCCCGTGGTACTTGGTGGATGTGCCGCCGACGGGTCCCGTGATGCAGAAGCTCCTTGTCGATTATGCCGGCATCGATGGTGCGAATGTGGACGAACATATCGCCAACATACGCGACAAAGCGTGGCGGGTGGTAAGCTCTATCAACTTGCCTTTACCGGATGTTGTTTCTGACTATTTCCCTATAGGCACCCTTCCCATGCGTGGGCTCTTTCTTGTTCGCGGAGCTCGTGCTATCGACTTTCCCCGTGTACCCGAAACTCGTGGCGAATCTCAAGTCGGGGGCGTGGAGTCGCTATCTCGAGGTTGGCTGTGGGCTCGGTCAAGACATACGCAAGTTAATCCAAGATGGCGTCCCAAAGACATCCGTAATGGGAACCGATCTCCTACCTGGGCTGCTTAAATCCGGACAGGAACTCCTCCAAGATGCAGACGCTCTGCCATTAGGACAATCCCTCTTTGCCGCCGACTTCCTAGACACCAGCAACGACAACGTTCTGAGCAAGGCGAGCTTGGACGGCACAGTAGACGTCATCCACGCCACCATGTTCCTGCACTGCTTCGACCGGCCCACGCAGCTCCTCGCCTGCAAGCGGATCCTGACTCTCCTGAAGACCAATCCCGGAGTCATGATCGTAGGAAAGCAAGGTGGCGTGGCGAAAGGGGCCGGCGCGCGGGAGCACCCGGTGAAAGGGCCCATGGGGCAGGTGGACGGCGTGGTGAGAACCAACTTCCTGCACGACGTCGACAGCTTCAAGGCTCTGTGGGACGAAGTTGGGCAGGTCACAGGCACCCGATGGGACGTACAGGTACGCGAGGAGGAAGTGATGGATCGCGGATATCTATACTTTGACGAAGAGGAGCACCGCTGGTTGAGTTTCGTCATTACAAAGTTGTGAACAACTTGATGTACTGCTTATCATAGATGCTTCCACAGACACATGGAATAGGAACAAGAGGTTACCAAGTACTTACCCCCTTAATGGCGAGAACGCTGCTTTGGCATTACTTTCTACGAATAACCACCTGGTTCCCGATCTACCGAATTACCTGGCATTGCATCCATTCCAGGACAGCTTAGGTCTTATGTTCGAATAAATACCTAGCCATTATATCTAATAGAATAAACATTATGCCAGTAGTATAAACAATTATTGATCTATACAGTACGGCATAAACGGTGGAAGCAGCGCTGTCGCCATTAAGGGGATATGTAGAGGTGCGTTATACTCTAAACCAAAAAGCGACAATAAGTGTATCGCACGTGCCAATCTCATCAATAGCAACTCTGAAAGCCATTGGATTGTAACCAAATTCATTCCTATTCATACAGGTGACGTTGAGTGGGTTGTACCTAGCGACCGAACCGCTCACCAGCCCTCCCTTGTATGGGCCAAACTCCTGGTGTAACTCCGACACAATGCTTGGTGACCTAGGGGAGACGTAAACTCATTAAAACAGTATCCAGAAACTCATATTGCTGACCCGCCAGTCGAGGCGTCAGAAATCATTACTCCCCATCAGACAAGAAACGTGAAATATCCAGTTTGGATGGTAGCCAACAAACCTCAAGCACAGTGGTCATCCCAGGCCTCGTGTTTCACGCCAACGCCGCTTTCCTCGTTCTCGGCCGGCCCATGTGAATGATGGGGTGCGTCGGCATGAGCATGCATGTGTGGGTATCCGCAGGTCAAGTTGACAGGATCAAACTCGAACGTGGTGTGGAAAGAAGGGAACATGGGACCTGGAGGCCAAGGGGTAGGGTCATGGCCATAGTGGGTTGCGGCAAAGTCAAAGGGGGGTTGCGTGCTGAACATATCGGTTGCTGGACTAGGCGTCAATCCTTGTGCCGTGGTGGAATACCCATCAGTATCACTGCAAGGCGTGAGGAGCCGCGGCTGAATGACGTGCGGCAAAGCTGGACTCGAGGCCGCAGAGACGGGGCCGGGAGTGAGACGGCTGTTGTACGGGCTCTGTGCCATCTCCTGCTTGATCTTGGGTGTAGGCGGCTCTGATGGACTTCGGGTATTTGATGGTGTCATCGCTGGCTCATGTTTGATCATCTCCTCTCTCTTTGGCTTGGGTGCCTTCTTCGACTTTGTAATACGGTGCTTGTCCTTCTCGGCCGCCACCGTCTTGTTTCTCGGCTTGGGCTCAAGTCCCAACATGGCTTGGCGGAAGCGAGAGTATCTCATTCGTGCGGCATGGCCGTTGGTGATCTCTTGAGAAAGAATCGGATCTCGTGCCACTGCATTCCAATCGATCTGAGGGGGGTATTAGTCTCGAACAGAGCCCGGGGACCTTGAGTAGAAAGGTAGTACTCACATCCTTCAGGTTCTTCTGCTTCAAGATGGCGAATAGGAATCGGGTCATAGCATTGTCGTTGTTGGACATGATGGGCCAGACTTCATCAAGTAATCGCCTGCGTGGCTCAAAGTTGGAGACTCTGCTTGGTGTCTGTGGCACCAAGAGGAGAAGATGAGAAGATGCTCAACTGGAGGAGATACGCAGTACCAGTGAAGAGCAGAGAGGTGACTGGTAAGCAGCCAGGATGTGTGTCAGGTTCAAGGTGTAGAAGAGAGTGGAGTGAAGTGAGCCTTGGAACAGCTGATGTGTGAAAATTGGTGAGGAGGGCAAAGTCCATATATGTAACGGGCCTGGGTCAGATCAAACCAGGAGGGCGTGGACGATGAACTTTGGGGGTCACGTTAAGGCCATCGTAACCAACTATACCCAGTGGGGCGGGGCCCAATGATTCTTACAGGGAGGAGTTGAAAGTGATATTGTCGCTAGACAACGAAAGAGATGGTAGGATAAGTGGCTTACAAGGAACGGCAGTGGGCTAAGAGTACAAGTCCAAGAAAAGAAGAAGGTGCATGAGAAAGGTCCTTTTGCTGGCAGCTCCCGGGAAAGGAATGGCTCTGTGCGGACGACAAGAGGCCAATGTCAGGCTCGATAAGGCGACGATGGATTCTAAGGGGACCGGGGTGCCTTTAAGTGCTTGCATACATAGCAGCACGGGGCATGACGCTCACCAGGCCTTTTTATGACCACGCAAGCACCCAGTACACCCCAAGGCATAGGCTGAGTCAAGAAAAAAGTATGGCTGCCTTGAATAGGTTGCCTAGCAACTCCACGGGCATGAAAGTAATCAATAATGTTGCATCATTTGTTGGACGGCGTGGGAAAAAAAAGACGCGAAGCGAAGGGATGGTGGGATGTGCGACGCGACCCACCGCGTAAAGTGGTTTTTTCCTTCGTTTTTCTCCTGATGGAGGGGTCTGATCCCTGCACCGACGGTAATCCGCAGGCGAACCAGGCATAGCGGCAAATGAGCACCTCGCAATTGATACCACCAGAAAGTCAGTCTGGCACGACCCTCCCTCCCTTGTCATGGATGACGAGCTTGCTTGGTACTTGCCACCGCTCCTTCGTCCCGAGCTGTCGAGCGAGTCCGATTGATTGATTTGCCAATCGCACACGCATTGGGCTGCATGAGCCGCCTGCTGCGGGCGACGCCCCTATCACTTTGCCTAGCCCAGAGAACCATTGAGATATATTTCGATGGATCGGACGTGCAGATCCAGGCACTCATGTCTTGATCTAGTACATATCTCTCTTAGCCCCCAGACCCTAGACCGACCAAGAGGAATGTTCTGTGGGGGGGGGGGACAGTGAAACAATAGAATGAGTCACTCGAGTCATCCAATTCGGAAATGAGGGGGGCTGGGCCAGAGAAAGTTAACCAATGGCGACTTGACGGGCTAGACGGGCTTTGCTTCCCCGGCTGATAGCTTGCTTGCCTCGTTCTTTGGTCGTCCGGGGCGAACCATTGCGATTGGCAACATGCAGCTTGAGGGCAGAGCGACGAAATATCATTGACTGCAGAGGTTGCCACCGAAAAAAAGATGACGGAAGAATGCTCAACAGTCATGACCGAACACAAACGAGTCGCACGGATTGGATGCGCTGGCATCCATCGAAAACCTTCCATATTCGGTGAATGAATGTGTCATCTGAGTAGGTATGTACGTAGATGGTCTGAACATATCGCCCGCACAATTGCAGGCAATCGCGTGAACATGGAAGCAAACACTTTTTCGCCATGCCAGGCCATGCGAGACGAGACACTACCTCGGATAGCCGGGCGATTCAGATGCAGGTGAAATCTTATAGTGCATGGGGAGGGAGGGGTGCGATACAAGAAGCAATGAAGAAAAGAAATGAGCGAGGTTGGGACTCGCGTCGCCCGGTGGGGCGATCCCTCCTGGCGTGTCACGTCGCATACACCAAAGCACGTGACGTTTCACGACGCTTTGGCGGTTTCCTCTTGGGGTCTAATGGCCCGGGGGTCGAAGCTGTTGAGCGCTGAAAACCGGACTGACTCTCGGGCAGGGTTGAGATCGCCAGTGATTGGGTGGATCAGTGCGATTAGTGCTCTCATCCCAGTTGGTTCCCAGAGACCCACCGTTTGTTGCCCCCGGGTGTCAGGCTTCGGTGACTTTCTGAGCACTCACATTTCTGCCGGCATATCTGAGCAATTGATCCCAGATAAGTATGCAGCTCAATTTGCAATGGGCTGAGCAGAATTTTCATGATGGCGCAAATGAAATCAACAATGATTGAGAATTGATGGAAGTCGGTGGAATTGAGAGATCTGGGTCTGTTGGATTGAATGCAACATGCCTCCAGAACTATCTGCTGCGGGCGATCTTGGAAGCCTGAGATCAGTGCAGCATCATCACGTGAGTTCAGTACGTTTAAGCAGCACTGAGGGTGAGCTCGGGCCTTTTCGTCCTGAGCTTGTGTCCCAACTGCAGCGACTGCAGTCTGCCCCCAGCAAAATCTCCCCAGGTGTGCGTTGCAGGCGCATGTCCCTCTGCGACACAAGCTTCTCACACCACATCTCCAAAAGCTCCAAGCTGGAAGCTCAGCTCCGAAAGCTCCAACAGAGCTCCAGTCGCCCCCCAGAAATTCGTCGCCCGTGTTCCCTTCTAGTCCTCGTTCTCCAGTGGGAAAAGCTCGTATCGTTACCAATATCTGCCCGCTGGTCTGTTCTTTTCCTGTCTTGCACGTGCAGAAGTACCCTCAGCTAGCCGGGTACCTGCTTCTCCTGCCGTTCTCCTACCTATTACATACGGCCGGGTACCTTACATTGCCTGAACTATTCGACGAGTTCCACTTTCCGTCCCCGTTGTTAGTCTGGAACCTCGTCAGGACGGCCCAAAAGTTAAGACGAGACGGCCTCCACGATGAACAAGAACTGGAACGATAGGGCCGACAAGGACCTCTTCTTCACCATCCTGTCCGTCAAGAACATTGGCGTCATCAGCGGTGCAGAATGGACCACCATTGGCGGCCACATGCGCACCATGGGCTACGGGTTCACGAATGAAGGGTGTCGGTATGTTAGCATCACTATCTTGACTCTGGTCACGTCCTATCTACTTCAATATCAGCGCTACTTATGTCTTTTACCCCCTCCAATCGCCTGCCCGTCCGCCGGCTCCTCCCCATTAGCTTCAACCCTGCCCCATCTCTGTGATATGTCAAATAACTTCCGTCGCAATCAATTGACCCGTCACCGTTGGGTTGGACACATGTCATGTCTTTCCCTTCGACCCGCTATGAACACCCACGCTGCCAATGAGGCATATTGTTTTTGAGATGCGATGCATCTTGGAATGAGATATATCTCAATCTGGCTCTGTCCTGGGATCTAACAGGCTTGTAGGCAACACTTCCAGGGCCTTCGTCGGGCGCAACACAAACTGGAAACCAATGTTACTCCATCCGACAGCCAACGGAAGGTGGACCCAACGACGAACCCCATCACACGCCGCCCAGGATTTGGCCGCGGTCGGCCCAGGAAGTCTGTCGCAACCCCGCCCGAGGGCACCGGTCCGGATCCAGATGGGCATTTACCACAAGACGAGCTGCCACAAGGTGGGCTACCTTCTCAAGAAGAGCCACCGCAGATGACGGCAACCACTCAGGTTCTACCATCACAGGAATCGCAATCCGTTCCTGCCCAGACAACACCCACCGGATTGCCGGCGCCGCTACCAAGCCCGGCACCAAATCATGTGGCGAGCTTGATGGGTGCCGCCAAGCCGGAGTCGCTGCCGGATCCGGTTCATGATCCAGAGCAGGAGTCCAACTCGATAGCACTTTCGGTTGAGGACGGCGATGGCGACCTAGAAGATCATCACCAGGCAAAGCGACAGAGGCTCGATAACGATGCATCGGACCAGATTGAAGATGCAGCCGTTTTAGCACTGGCCGAAGATGGGGACTCAAGTCATGTTGATCCCTACGGCCCCCCAGAGTAAGCTAGCTCCCAATGACACCGACATCTTGCTGCCCGTCATGTCGCTGACTGTTTCTAGATTTTTTGATGAAGCCTGACAACGTCCGCGTTAGATGGCTGCTAGGCCGTCGCAGTTGAGATGGGCCTGCGAACACACACACTGCTCGGCTTATCCTCCAATGGTACACAATCCGAAAGGGGAGCGCCCTTCCCGCTTACCGGGGTTTCAGCATCAACCATACGAATGTGTTGATGGGTTTATTCGAGCCTTCAGAGCTTATATGACCTTGAAGCGGATGGGCTTTGATGACATAAACGCAGCGATTCATTTCCTTCAATTTACTGGGAACGTTTGGAGTTAAGGGGTATCTGATGGCCATGAATACATGCTGAAGTAACAAGGCCCTAAACATTCAATATATGATCACGTTTTATAATTCAATGCTCTTTCCATTCAAGCTAGTCATCTTTAATTTGGTCTCGTCAGCTCATGAAGCTATATCGAGTTGACACAAAGACATGCGCGTGTGATACACAAATTTGTGTGGCCCATATGTTCGAAACAGTGCAGCCATCGTCAACACGACCTTGTATGCATTTTCTGAATTGACTTCTTCACGTTGTGAATTCCCAATGGTATGAAGTCGTGGCTCTTGGCCATGTGCTCATCAGCCTTCAAACTCCATGTAGGTTCAAATATGGTCAGGCAAGCAAGTTGTCCCCTGATTATCTTTCTAAAATGAACTTGACAGCTTTGATGATAGGGAGATGATCTTAACCCAACTGACATGCCTGGTATCTCCAACGTACGTTGATAGGCCCTGACTTGCTTGATGCCTGACACCTTTGCAGGTCTTACTCTACCTTCTCCGAGGATGGCCCCGTAATCATGCATAAGTGGAAAGGCTTCGTATGATGTGTAGCCACTTTCATCAACTGAGACTATGGCAGTTCACGTAGATGTTCGTCGTCTTGTCACCCAACCAGGTTTATTCCTTCGTCGCCGAAATATGCATTCTACTTCTATTCGTTCCAGATAGAACTAGAATAGACAGATCGGTCACCCCAGAAGGCTGATTGGCCGGCTTGACATAATATACAGCTAGAGAAATTCTGGGATATCGTCAACCCACGTATTCTTTATAAATTCAATGAAATTTTATGCCGAACCGTTTCTTAAGCAGGCAGCCCAAGACACCTTTTATATGTATCTTTGCCTACAAAACCGAATGATATCCTAACTAGCCCACGTAGCAGCCACTGAATCGCAACTCTCCTCTCTTTCTATCCTTTTCTCGGCTTCATCTGGTGGCCAGCACCATGTTTTCCTACTTCATCCAGCGGACCGATATTCCTACGGCCTCGGTTTTCAGCCCAAGCCGGCATCCCCTTTTGGCACATCGGAACCCAGGTATTCAACAGAAGTGAGTCTTCCCCAATCCCAAAATGAACACACACTAATTGAACCAAGCAGCTTCGCCCAGCAGCTACAAACTGCGGTCGTCTATCTGGACACCCTTTGGGTTCTTCGCTGACCATCAACAAAATTATCTTCAAGTCACGTTCCATTCCCCTCGGGAGGTTAAGTTGAGCCCCTTGATAGAGTGCTCCTCCAAAATATTAAACAAAGCAACAAAATCAACAATAACAACATTATTTTTTAGTCCACAGCCAAGACTCCCCTTTGATGAAAGCCTTGTTTCATCAACAGTGGCTTTCCAGCAACCACAAGAGAAGCTCATGGCAATTGGATCAAGCCAGTTCCTCTTATACGGTCTTAATTACGTTGCTAACCCTCAACAATCTTGGTTTTCCGTCCGATCCAGCAACCCCATTTGACTGCAGCCTTGTATTCATCAATAGTGAATTTCGGATAATTATATAATTGGTTCAAAGCAAGCTTTCTTTCCACCGTTTATGTTTTGTGACCCGCTGTGAACAATCTTGCTTTCTAGTTCATTTCAGTAATCCGTTTTAACATATTGGTGCTGACGTTTAGGCAACCACGTAATAAACTCACCACCGTTACCTCACGAGGCGGTCATTACGCTGCGCACCCCTATCGACCAGCCATAAGCGACCCCGTTTCTCACCCCATATCGCCGACCCCTTTCGACACACATCACGACAATTGTGACTTCTGGGTAACAAGAAATATCCCTACAGCACCAAAGTTCAACAACGTAACGGGGCAGTCACCAACCGGCGCTCCTTCCGTCATTGCCCCGTTTTTGGCTCTTCTGCCGGCCGTCACCAACCTTATTTTTCACCCCGTACCGGCGCCGGCCCGCACCGGCCCCGTCCCCTTCCGGCCGGCCTTTGGCAATCCCGCTTCTCACCGCATATCGGCGACCCCTTTCGACACATCACGTCAACCGTGATTGTCTGGCAATTAGGCAACCACCCACAGCAGTCATCAACAACCAACATCCCTAACCGCAACAAATTCCGTCGGGAATCACCAAACTGCCCATCAACTCACGAAACCTCACACATAATTCCACCAAACCGCACGCAGTCATGGCTCCCAGCAAGTGGAACGCTGAGAAGAACGAGGCTCTCCTCACCAGCCTAGGCAAGGCTATGTTGAGCACTGCCACCGGCGTCCAGAGGACCCTGATCGAGGACCACATGGAACAGGCCGGCTATGAAGGAACTACTTGGGAGGCTATTAGGTATGTTGAGATTTTCCTCGTTTTTCACTTTGTCTGCATGTACACTCGAGAGACGTGACTGGGCTGCTGCTGCCGCCGCTACTCCTGCTGCTGCTCCGGCTGCTCCGGCTCACCTGCGAGAGCGCCGGGAGCTCGCGGGTGACTGCCAATTATGATTTCTTTCAAAAGGGTTTGGTGTGAGCCCCGTGGCTGAGCCCTAATACGGCGACGGGCGGGTCTTGCAACTGCTGTTGCGTTCAATGCAGCTCAGATCTGTATTGCTCCTTCTGCGAACCTTCATAACACAACCTGCCTGGTGAACAACATCTTCTCCGGCACACAACACTTCCGGCACGGAACAACTCCGGCACGGAAGACCTTCTCCGGTATATAATACCTTCTCTGGCACGGAACAGCTCCGGTACCCAACACCTCCGGCACCCAACATCTCCGGCACACAATACCACCCGCTACCACCGAAGCCGCTTCCATCCGATCTCGTCGATCCCTTCCGTCTGAACTTGCCAACGTCCGAACCAGCTTCCGTCCGAACCCGCTGACATGTCTGGATACACCCCCAAGACCAACCGGAACGCCTATATCACCTGGGACTCCGCCGTCCACGAGGATATCCTTGTCGCTTTCCTCAGACACTATTGGCCTGGCAAGGATGGCTTGGAGGAGATCCATCGTAACGTGCAGGAGATGGGCTATGCCTTCTCGGTCAGCGCCATGAGGTTGGTATTTTACTACGACACTCTTCGATTGTCCAACCACAATCGTGCCCTACCATTGCATTGTGACCTCCACCGAAAGGGACTACAGCAGCATTGGGGCTCTTTCCTCATTTTTGCATTGCCATTTTTTGAGGGTTCCCAGACAGTTGAATTCAATGTACCATTTTCAGGCACCTTCCCTTTCGACGAGCTCAGGGTTTCTTAACCTATAAAACCCTCGTCGACGCCCGTCACGGTTCTTGCACTGACCTTCCTGCAACCTTCCACTTCCCAACTTCGTAACTTCCCTTTCGACGAGTCCAGGGTTTTTATAGGCTGCAAACCTATAAAAACCTCGCCGACACCGTTCCTTCACTGACCTTCGTCTTTCACCTTCCCACTTCCCACACTTTCGACGACTTCAGGGTTTCTATAAGCTAGACTTATAAAGGCCTCATCGACGACCGTCACTGATTTTTCATTGACCTTCCTCTTGCAACCTTCCATCTTCCACTTCCTCCAATTCATTCAAGAACCAACTTCGATTCTCTTTTCTAGACAATCGAAGATCTTGTCACTTGAATTATCCTTCACTCACTCACTCAGCCTTTCGCACACCTCACTCATGCACCGTCCAACAACATATTTCTTGCGACCAACACAAGCGTCGCTGCGCCATCGTCCTTTTTTTTCGTTCGCGCCCGTTCTTCCACTCTCTTCTCCCATTCATTCTTTACCAACCACCCTTTCATTCACCTGTCACTCATTCACTACCGTCATAATGGTCGGTCAGGGAAAAACCGCACGCTTCAACTGGACCGAGCAGTCCAGACTTGATCTACTCTTGGCCATCCACAAGAATGCCAATCCCACTGCCGCCCAGTGGAACTCCATCATCGAGGAAACCACCTCCAAGGGCTATCCCTTCAATGCCAATGCTGCCCAGTAAATACGACTTGCCTGACTCCCATCCCACCTAACCAACAGCGCAGCTCATGTCGCCTCTCTCGAGTTGATGTCTCAGTGGGGACATGCGATTGGATTTCTTTTCGTCTTCAACATGATATGAATTTTCAAAATGATATATACTGACCATTTTCGCCTTTTACAGACAGCATCTCATGAAGCTCCGCAAGAAGGAGGGTAACTCGGCTGCCGCTACCAACAGAGCCCTGGCTCGCGTCGGCGCCAGCCACGCCCAGTACGAGCGTGAGCAGCAGGAGGCTGCCTATGCTGCCGGCGTCGCCGCCGCTCGTGCCGCTGCTGCCGCTGGTGGTGGTAGCCCTGCTGGTCTCGCCAATCCTGCTGGTCCCGCCGGTCTCGCCAACCCAGGTGGCCCTGCCGACTTTGGTGCCCCCCATTCCCCGACCCGGTTCCGCTGGCCCTGCCAACGCCCCCGCCCGCGGTGGTCGCGCTTCGCGCCGCACCAGCACCCGCGCCCCTTCTGTCCGCCCCGATGGCAACAACAACAAGCGCAAGCGCGGTGAGACCGTCGCCAACTATGGCGATGACTTGGACGATGACGAGATCTCGGATGTCGGTGCCGACGCCGGCGACAGCGAGCCCGGCGAGTTCGACATGGACCTGCGTCGCCCCCAGAAGGCCCCCCAGAAGGCCCCCGCCGCGCCTACAAGAAGCGTGGCTCTACCGCTGCCAAGCCTAAGGTCGAGAAGAAGGAGAGCAAGGTCAAGAAGGAGGACAACACCGAGACTGTCCCTGCTGCCAAGCACAACGAGCGTCCCTAGTGAGTATTACCCTTATTCTAATACTCACATATTGGTCGCATTCACGATACAATCACTCCGAGGTGTATCCATGTCTAACATGCTGACTTTTTTACTTCTGTAGCGAGCTGGCCCCGCCCCCGAGTGGGATCCCGTGAACCAAGTCCTTCTCCCCACTGAGTCCTTCGCTGTCGCCTCTGGCCGCGCCCGTGACCAGTCCCTGGCTCCCCCTCCCGACTCGGTTTCCCAGGACAACGGTCGCGCTCGCACCGAGGCTCCCCCTCCTGACTACCCGGCCCATGGTTACGTCCGCGACCAGACCCTCGCTCCTCCCCCGACTGGATGAACTTCCAGCAGTCCGGCAACGCCCACGGTTTCGGCAACGCCCACGGTTTCGGCAACGCTCATGGTTTCGGCAACATGGCTCCCGCTTCGCTTCCCACCGCCCAGAACTTCGACAACGTCTTGGGTCTGCTGCCTTCTTCCGCCAACGCCCGCCAGAGCATCGAGACCGCCGGTAACGCCCACACCAACAAGGCCCCTCCCCCTTACCACCCCATGGACAACCGCGGCTGCAGCAACGACAACCCCGAGCGTGGCCACTCTGAGGCTCCTCCTCCCGAGTGGTCTGAAGAGCAGGAGGCCCAGGCTGCTGAGGAGAACGGCGGCCAGCCCTGGTACATGGTCTAAGCTGCTGCTGGCTGTCCCATCATCTACTATCGACATCTAATCGGAAACCGGACTACCTGGACTACCCGGCGGTATACATTACGTTTTTCTCAGTTCTCCCAATCATACGGACGACTATTGCGGCGTTAAGTAAGCTCCTCGGGTACGATGATTTGGGATAAGGGTATTCTTTGCGATCATCCTCTTTCTCTGCGGTGGACCATGGACGAGGGCGACGGAGATATGCGTGGATGGACATGGGATATCTGCAGCAGTCACTGGGACTTGCACTTTGCACAATGCATAAACAAACGGAGTTGGTGTGTTTTACTTTCCGGGAACCCTTGCATGGGCCCGCATCATGGTTTCTTATGGTTTCTACTACCTACACATTGCGTACGCTGATTGATCTTCTTTACATTTGGCCCGGCGGCGGCGGTTTTGATCCCTTTTATATCTGGGATCGATCCCCCTGCTGACCACAGTGCCCTTACCCCTAATACTCCCCTTATTTCACCCCGAAGAGATCATCGTACGCATCTTTGTCATCTAGATAGATACATCTTGATGACGAAGAAAACATTTTGGTAGTTAATGAGAAACCTGCATTACATAGACTTACTGCTGCTTGTTCAATCGTGACTGATTATACTAATATCCTAGGGACTCTTTTGTGTAGACGGGCAGGTTCGCAATCTCCTAGCGCGTAAAACGGTTTACACGAAATTCGGTGTAAATTTTGTTTGAGAGGTTGTGGCTATGCTACTTCGGATGAGAGTAGCAACATAAAGAAGATGCTACGATATTTCGACGTTGAGTTGCCTGTGGCGATGGGATATTTAAACATATTATTACATAAATGCCTTTTGATATATGCGAGGATGGTATAAGCGCGGATGGGAAACGACTTTTGCTTAATTCTGGTTAACGTAGTTTATATTAAATATTTCAGATACTGTAATAATATCGTAACTCATGGGCCAGTCACCCTTCGTGATGCTCGTGGGCCAATATCAATAAAAGATGATGTATGATCATCCAGTATTAAACAAATCATATCAAAGGGGTCTGCCCAAGCCTCCATCGCCTGCCAGCATTGAATGGCAGTCGGGGAGCATCATGAGATTGATAAGTCTTGACTCCAGAGCATAAATCTGCCATGAAGCGATAAACCTTCAGTCAAAGGCGCATAGCCCAATGTAGTATGAAGGCGGCCTGGTCCATCGCTCAGGTAAAGGAACCTACTCCGGCTGGTTATCATCACCGGGCGAGTCAAACGCCCCAGCTTCAATAAAGGGACCGATATCAAGCTGGTGCGCCTCGGTGAACAATGAGAAGTCGTCGGGTCGGACGGATATGTCGTTTTGAGCATCGAACCTGAGAGCATCGGGATCCTGCTGCGGGTATTGGCGCATTTGGTTCATTCTTGTCGTCATCGGCGAACCGGCGACCGGCGCGGGTATCAGCAGAATGATGTTCACGGTGTCCTTGATCTCGATGTTGCGAAAGCCGTTGTTAGTCGTGATCTTGCCCATGTACCGGCCGTACGTGTCGTAGAGAAGGATGGGCATGTTTGGGTCGTTGTTGTAATTGATGTTGTTAATATTGTCCTGCACAGGTGGTAGGATAGGTGGTGGTTGAAATTGAGCATTACCGCCAGGAAAGGCAGCCGGAGAAGATGCGGAAGAAGGGTGTCTGCCATGGCGACTACTGCTACCAGCGGCAGCAGCACCTTCCTCTTCCGGGACAGAGGGAAGTCGATTATGGGTAGGGCGACTAGGAAGAACAACAGAAACAGATGATGAAGAACCATGTCGAGAATGGTGAATACTACCACCAATGATGGCTGATGCGGTGGAATGGGCACTCCCAGAGCGGCTTCGCGAGCTGTCGGCATGAGGGATGTCTTCGTGTTCGGGGTCATTGGCGGGCGCGTACTGCGACTCAATGTGGGCGGCCACTTCCTGTTCCTGCTGGTAGATTTGGTGTTCTTGACGACCCAAGTTTTGTACGCGTGCATGAAAGGTATTTCGAAGGACTCGAGACCAGCGGGTCCTGTAATTGAATTGCGTTCGTCAGTATCGGTTGTTGTATAGCTGGACTCATATATACGCAGCGACAGTCTCAGTTGCTGCTACTTACTGGCACGAGTTTCTGGTATTGGGAAACCCCTGGACATCGTGAAACTCGTGGTAGATGGCATCCCAGTTACGGATGTGGAACTCTCCCAGTTGGAGTATGATATTGAGCAGCGTGTGGTCAGAGTCCATATCCCACTTGGGGGAAGGAACAGGGGAAGGAGGGGCTGGGGTGGTTTTGACTGGCTCCTTTCCTTTGCCCTTGCCCTTGCCTTTTCCTTTGCCAGGCATCTTGAACACGTAGGTGGGTTGGTGATAGCAGCCGTGGTTAGAGAGGAACCGGCCTGGAAGCGGTTGGGGTTGTTTGGGGGTGATCTTCGTGCTATGCTTGGCTCATCAAAGACAGGTGGCTAGTCGGGGTGTAGTAAAACTTCCCTGGTTGGGTTGGAGTTGTCAGGAACCGGGGACATAATACGCATCTGTAGGCCATTTTATATCGTGTAGGTAAGAGCCACCACCTGAGAGTCCCTTTGATACATTGTCCAGACGATCAAAACCTATGCTGCCTGGGAGGGCAATGAAACCTGTTCGAGGTTGCAAGTTCATACCTTAGGAGATATACGCCTAAAGGGCCATCCAAGCATGACGTGCTTCTGGTATCTGGCAATTTCTACCTACTGTAAGGCGAAAGTACCAGATCCGAGGAAGCAGTTGCCTTGGGAATTGAGCCAGCACCTACACATACCGAATGGTAGGCGAGAGTGAGCATCTGGAGTGAGAAGATGCGACATCACCAAAGAACAAAATTAAAATTGGGAGAATTGAATTCATCATAAGCTATTATAGCATAGTGCTATGTAATGTCATATCGACCTGAGTCTCGACTGAATATCACAGCAGGCCTTACTTAGCCCGATCCAGAACGCCGTGGTATGCTTCGTTACCTCCATCCGATCACCTCATCCCTTGCGCCCGTCTAAACGACGACCCTCGCTCGGCTTCTTCTCCGGCGCCTTGCCCTTGTCTTCCTGATCGCCGGTCTTGCGCTTGACGGCACCGCCACGTAGAGTCTGACCTTGACCAGCAAAGTGGGGCCTGGACGCGTTTTCTTTCTCCGCCTCCTTGTCGGCCTCCGTCTTGAGCGGCTTGATGTCGTAGCCAAAGAAGAGCTTGTTGGGGCCTATCCGCAGCGGCATGGGGCCGTTCGTTCGTCGCGGCATCGGCGGCTGGCCCTGGCTGGACGATGTGGTGGAAAGTGGCGTAGAGGTGCCCTTGTTCTTGGCGTTGAGCTTGTGGCCCCCACTAAGGAAATGCGACGAGACCGCCTGGGCGCCCGCCGCAACCTGCGAGGAGTCCGGCTTCAGCGCGTCGTAGTTGATGGACTGGGCCATGGTGCCCTGGCTGCGGAGCAGGCCGCCGACGGGAACTCCGGCAGCGCCCTTGGTGCTCCTCGGCGTGCTCGTGCCGCTGCGACGCTCCGGCTCGACGTAGCCCAGCGGTGCGGCAAAGTCGACCTCGACATCGGTCTCAATCATACTGACACCCATTTTCTCGGAGGTCGGCTTCACCTCGAGGACGGCCACGTCGTAGACCTCGTCGTTGTATTCAAAGTTGAAGACGTCGCCCATGGTGAGCGTGGCGAAGCTGCGGAACGCCTTCTCGAGCACGGCCTTGGGATCGCTAATCTCAAGGAAGTTGACGGACTGGGGCTGCAGCTTGACGAGCTTGGCCGGGGATAGCGAGGTCGTCTTGATCTGGATCATGTCGCCCACGTCGAGGCCCAGCGTCTGCATCATCCACTGGGGGAGGTATGCGCGCCCCTCTTCGGCCACGAACTCGAGGACACCGCCGTGGGTGTGCTTCTCGCGAGCGCCGTTCACGAGCTCCATGGTCAGCGGCCATTGCACGTGCAGCTTGGACACCTTGTCGAGGGCGGACACGGGTAGGAGGATCTTGGAGCCGTAGTTCAGTTCGGGGCGCTCGGGGCCGGGGGCCATGATGATGGGGTAGCATCGGAAGTACTCGTCGAAGCGCTGCATCGCCGGCCGGCGAGACATACCGCGGGCCGCCATGAACATGGATTGAGGGTCGTCGGGGTCGAAATCGTTGAAGCCTGGGCGATACTAGAGTGGTGAAGAGCAGTGTGTGTTAGGATTGGGCAAGTGCTTCTCAGGTTAGATGGACGGAGGGGTTGTTTGTTGTCCACTCACCATCTGGGGCTTTTGTAGCTGGTGGCGGTGAGCAAATATTCTGGGGTAGTACGAACGGAGATGGGTGGGTAGATTGATAGGTTGCGAAGTGCTATCTCCTCTGGGCATTCGAGGTCCGTAGGTTTCGCTGCTGCTGGCTGATCCCTAGGTGCTGAGTTGATCCCACGATCTATCTCCGTTGGGTTATCAATCTGAAGGCAGCTGGGCTGATGACGACAGAAAGGCGGCTAGGCTATTGTTCCGCCCCGGATTGGGCAATGCTTGAGTTACCTAAGTTGTTAGGGGCCTGGCCTGGCCTTACAGCGGGGTCTTTGGAAGCTTTTTAGGCAGCTTTGGGGGTCGAGCTTCTAAAAAGCTTCCCGTTTTTAGTGGCTGAAACTTGTGTTGTTTGCTTCTGAGGAACAGCTCACAGTGATAATGCGCAACAGCCAACTTCAAGAAGATAAAGCCGGAATGACGTAGATCAGACTGTTTTTACAACCCGCTTCTTGTCTAAATCAATTTGCCATCACTCTATACCACCTGTATCTTTTGTATCAGTCTCAATTCACAGACACATCAATATATTTTTGAATTGAAGCTCCAGAATCTCCTTGTCAACAGCTACTCCACTAAATAAAGCTATTGCCCCAAGCTCCAGTGCCTAGACTCTTGGAATCTCAGATCGACAAGGCAATCAATCCCACCCGAATGGTGACGGCAATTTCTGTTTTTGTTTTTGTTTTCAAGTAGCATTTCCACACTACACACATTGCCACCGACCATGTCATCAAGATACGGTGCCGCTCGGCCTAAGCGCGCCGGTGAGCAGTTCGCGCGTGCCCACCATGCCGACGAAGACGCCGCTACCGAGCCCGGTTCAAAGAAAGTCAAGTTCGACGTGCGCAACCCCTCCGCGCTAGCCCTGGGCGGCGACGAGGAAGAAGTCAAGGACGAATTCCTCGAAGCCGACGCCGAGGTGATCCGCGGCAGCGCCGCGACCAAGCGCGGCGCCGTCAACATCGACGGCTACGACTCCGACTCGGACCGCGAGGAGCTGGGTGCCCGGCCCGAGGCCAAGAAGGTCGCCGAGAAGGACAAGGACGAGGACATGGACGACATGTTTGCCGAGGCCGATGAGGACGAGACCGAAGACCGGGTCGACGACACGACGACCAAGAAGAGCAAGGAGGTGCGCTTCCTCGAGGGCGCCGACATCGAGGGCCAGGACATGCGGTCACGCGACACGGCGCAAATACGGCTCGACGGCCAGGAGTCGGACGACGACGACGAAGAGGAGATTGCGCTCGCGATACAAGAAGAAGATGTGGACGAGGAGGTAGGCGCCGGAGGACTGAAGAAGCACGCCCCCAAGGTCGAGGCCTTCAACCTCCGCGCCGAAGAGGAGGAGGGACGCTTCGACGAGTCGGGCAACTTCGTGCGCAATGCCATAGACCGCGACGCGCAACACGACCGCTGGCTCGAGGGCGTCAGCAAGAAGGAGATGAAGAAGGCGGCCGAAGCGCACGAGAAGCGCGAGGCCGATCTGCGGCAGAAGCGCAAAGAGGACGGCGACCTCTTGACGTCAGACCTGCTCAAGTCGCTCATCCTGAAGCTGGAGTTGGGAGAGACTGCCCTCGAAGCTCTAGCGCGACTAGGTCGTGGCCAGGCGAAATCCAAGAAAGTACCGAAGTGGAAGCAGAAGAAGATGAAGCCGGAAGCCATGGACGTGGATGCGGCGGAGAAGGAAGACCCGGAGCAGGTCCGGATCAAGGAGGCTATCGATTCCATCACGGATGCGGCAGATAAATTGCTGAGCAGAGACCGGCCGGACGTCTACGACAGGGAGCGGGAACTCCTGGTCCGAGAATGGAGCCGCGAGACACAAGAACCCTGGGTGGAGCCGCGACGGGAGACGGCGGCCGAGGAAGATGCACCGGCGAAGATGTGGGAGTATAGATGGGTGGACGGCAGAGACGGGGCCCCGAAGCAAGGTCCCTACGACGGCCGCACCATGGAGGCGTGGCAAAACGCCGGCTACTTTGGCGAGGGCGTGGAGTTCCGGGTAGTTGGCGATGAGGACTGGGCCGGGCCTCCTTCTAGCTGGCAGTGAAACGGCATATCATGAGCAACTTCAGCGGTTTGGAGTTTACTTCCTCGATGAAAACTGGACACCACCGCGGGGATTATCATCGGACTTGCCTGCCGAAACTAGCAAGGCTTTGCCTTCGTGTGTATATGACGCTTCGAAGGGAATGTACATGGATGATCAGGCCGGCGTCCATCTCTTCGGTGCGAATTTCTTCTCGTTATGAAACCGAGATCGCTCTCGCACTGGCATATGCTCAAACAGATACCACCGAATAAAAGAAATAATCAGTAAATGCGTACCTTGAAGATTGTATTCTACCTCGTGGCCTGCTACACACGAGTCTAATCACGAAAAGAAGCTGGTCCTACTCCAGTTATTCCCCTGAAACACATTCCGCGCCAACTTCCCATCGTGCTCGTACACCAACCGGACCTGACCATTGCCCGAGGCCACGGCGGCAAGATTGCCCTGCGGTGCGCCCCATTTCTTCTGCGCCTTGCTGGGCGCGCTCCACGTGCCGTTGAAGCCACCCTGCATCGCGGAATACTCAACTTTATCAGTGCTGGATCAATCAATGCGCGATCGCAGAGTTACTCTCGCTGAAGTACAATGATCTAGGGTTGTGGAGTTAGATGAATCGTTGTACCCCTGTCGAGATACACAAAGGTGGCTCGACAAGGTCATTTGCTGCTGTTACTCAACCAGAACAGTCAATCACATATGTGACTTGAACAATGGGATTGACCATGTCCTATCAAAGGTCTTGTAAGTAAGGTCAAGTCATATCTTTGTCTCCTAGCCTGGTAAACAGACTCTTGATCAGAATCACAATGCCCCTGTTATGGGTATCTCATCATGTATATATAATGCTACTCGTTCTGCAGCAATTGAGTCCATCCTCATCAGAACCATCGCATTCAATTCCTCTCACACATACAACCAACTTCAGCATCACTTCTTCAACCTACAACCGTCACCATGAGTTCTACCTTCCCAGCCCTCACCACCGCCCAGCGGGATCATATCAGCGCTGCCTGGGTGAGAATAGCATCTGAATGTGCGCGAGATCATATCTTGGCTCGTGCTCTCATCCACTATGAGTGCGTCGAACGCGCCGGTTCCGTTGTTGACGACGAGCAAGAGCAGAATTTTCTCGCCGAAGCCGCCGAGAACACCAAGAGGGGCGTGACCAAGGGCAATGAGTTCAAAATCTCCAGATGCGGCTATGCTGGCCAGTGGGAGCTCAGGGAGATCCTGTCCAACGACTCCCATGCTAGCATTATCATCTCCCTCTCTTGGGAGCTTTCTGTTGATGATAAGGCTGCACTGGAGTGTTCGATCTGTGCAGAGCTTGTTTCTCCAGATGTTCCGAAGTCTCTTATCGAGTTCACGTATGACACGTGCAACCGTCCTAATTTGACTGACGATCACGTTGGTTGTATCTAAGTCATTCGAAGGGTTCGAGGGACAAGCCTCTCGGTACATAAGAGGCCGCGTAACATGTTAGGTAGTTTAGTTCAGAAGAGATGAATGCAGAAATTCCGTAACTGAAGACAATGAACTTTCAATTGCAGTAGTAACGTGCTATACCGTAGCAGCCTCCCCATAGACGGAAGGGTTGCGCAGACTATTTTGTGCTGTATATGCAACTTGATAACATCGTAATAGGACCAAGACATATGACCTCTGCCGATTACTTAACGCTAGGTTTTATTCTGCAAACCTTTACTCTCCGGTGTCTATCTAACTACGCAGTCAGTTATCTTTTATAATGCTCACATAGAGGGGAAAGGCAAATTATGTGGTAGCCGAGCATCTATTACCTCTTTATTAACTTACCTAAATCACACCCTGCTTACTCTAAATACACCCTGGCTATACATCACACTCCTCCCACGACTCGCGAAGCTCGCACGTATCATAGTCAATGAATAGGGGCGCCACCAGGTGTCACTCCCTGCGCAGCCTAGCCGCCGTCATCTCCAGGTCACGCTTTCGCTCCTCCTTCAGCTCCCACGATATCGCGATGAGGATAGTGGCAAACGTAAAAGAAAGGATCAGTTTTGGAGCTTGAGCGTGGCCCGGATCTCCATCTTCTGGAGGAAGAACTCGCCGTCGTCGATCTCGAGCCGTTCCTCAAACTCGGCTTCGGGATAGTACGTCTCGCCATCGGCGGCGGGCTTGTTGTGCATAATGTCCTTGAGGGTGGATCCAATTAGGCGCTGGAGGACATAGTCCTTCATGACGGAGTCCTAGAGATCTTCGATTTAATCTTGCTGCTCCGTGGATATTGTTCAACGTTCGAAGGCCCAAGCAGCATTGTTCTCGTCTTCAAGCATGATGAGAAGTTGTTTTATGCGTAAATAGTCGGACGTGGTTGGTGGTTGCTGTTGTTGGGGGTGAGACCGGGTCTGCAATGATCTGAGATCGAAAGGAATACACCGGAATCCAAGGTGTAAGTTTCGGGGGAAATATACACAATGAGGATGTGACTAGAAATTCTTGCACCGTTTACAATGATTTGTTTCAAATCGTCCTTGAGTGTTCGATGTGATAATAATCAGTTTGTCTCCTTTGTGTTGGAACATGATGGGTGTTCTGATAACAAAGACATTGTTCAGATTTGGGACGGCTATATAGATGAACTACTGATCTTCCCCCTTAACTTTCTGAAACTCCAATCCTCATCGGAAGCACCCAAACCAACCAAACAAACATCACCACTTTCACTCTACATCATACATCCTTCACCATGGCTTCCACACAATCCGCCCTAACCAACGTCCAACAGACCCAGATCCGCGAGATCTGGCAGCGCCAGAGCCAAAGTCTCCGAGGCATCGTGCTCTCGCGCATGCTCGAATCGGCCATGAACGTCGGCGGCAAGTCCCTGTCCCGGCTCTATCCCGAGTACTACGACGACGCCGAGTTCATCGAGAAGATCGAGGCCACCCCGACCTCGGTCTCGATCCGCGGCTCCCGTTTCCGGGCCACGTTCGAGCTCCTCGACATGAAGCCCGGCGACTCGCACGCCACCGTCGCCGTCGCCACCTCGTGGACCTTCTCGAGCGAGGAAAAGGCCGGGCTCGAGGGCCGCGGGGCCGCGGTCGTGGACGATACGACGATCAGCTCCCGTATCAAGTTCACGTATGGCTCGTGCGACCCTCCTGCCCAGTAGACGGGGATAGTGGGCCGGCCTTGTGTCACTGAGTCCTAGTGATGCAGGGGCTTCCTGAGGTTTGAATCGGAAGTACAAGTACGCAGGTAAGTTACGTAGGAATTGCAGATGAATAACTAGGAAATATACAAGATATTTCGTACATGTGACCCGGTATGTGTGGGAAGTCTTCCCCTTAGAAGCGAATATTACTACCAAATTCTGTCAGAGACTTGAGTAGATCCATTCATTTGGAGAACGGACTATTGCCATCCAAGTGACATCACAACATGACCCATATGAGAAACGAAAATGGAAATTAAATGAGATAACGAGAAGTAGATTGTGTGACCCCCGCCTCTTTGATACATTTTCATTGTTTACTGACTATATTGGCTCTTTCCTGCTTCTTTCTGCGGCGTGTCAACCACCTAGCCAAAGTGGAGGACTTTTGGAGAGAAACAACACGCCCCTCCCAGCCGTGACAGGAATTGGGTGTTCATCAAGCTAACAGTCTCTTTGTTCGCTTTGTTCTCGAACATCATGGGTGTTTAGAGTACAAATACATTGTTCAGACCCGGCATGGTCATATATATAAGTCTACATAACTTCCATCCTTCATTTTCTGGAAACTGCAATCCTCGTCGGAACCACTTCGTCCATTTCCATCACACCAAATCAAAATCAATACCATCACTACACCCCAACACCTTCATTCACCATGAGCTCCCAACTTTCCATCCTCAACGCCTCCCAGCGGGAGCAGATCGAAGCGATCTACGACGCCCGAGGCAAAAGCATCAAGGGCACCATCCTGGGCTGCCTCATGGACTCGGCCGTCGCCCACGGCGGGCTCTCCGAGATCTACCCGACCTACGACCCGCAGTTCCACAAACGGGTCGAGATCTCGCAGAACTCGGTCCTGGTCAAAGACTCGATCTACTGGGGCTCGTGGGAGCTCCAGGACATGTCGCCCGTCGACACGCACGCCACCATTGCCGTCGCCACGTCCTGGGAGTTCAAGCGCGAGTAGAGGGCCGTGCTGGAGCGAATGGCGGCCTGGAAGCTGGGCGACGAGCTTAGCCCGCGCGTCAAGTTTGTTTATAGCTCGTGCTAGGTTTCCTAGCCAGTGATGCAAGGGCTTCCCGACACTGGAGTTGAAAGTACAGGTAGACAGGTAAGTTGTGCAGATAATGGAGGTGACTAGCTAGGAAATATACATGAACCCCGTAACTAAGACTTTGATAATCCCTTCTCAACCGCTTGGAATGTATTACATGTCCCCTTAGAGACGAAGGAAGAGATTAAACAAAAGAATGAGAATAGAATAGGTGACGCCAGCCCACACTCCATTTCAACCCCTTAATCATCTACCGTGTTGTAACTCGTAGACCATACCAGCGTGATCAGTGTTGGCGGGGACATTGGAGAGTTCATGCATATGAGCAGGGCTGCTAGCCAAAGCCGGTGGAGGTGACGACGGCTTATTATGAGCCTCCCACCCGTAGCCTGGCGGGGTTCCGTGAGGTGGTGGTGGTGACGACGGCGCCGACCAATGCGACACAGGCTGGTACTGGCCGTACGTGCTGCTGACGTGACCAGCTGGCTCTGACACCTGCGCCGCCCGTGCCATGGCCGGTGCCGAGGCCTTCTTCATCCGGTGTCTCATGATCCACCAGACCAAGAGACCGACCAAGACGCATCCGACGATCGGTCCTGCTACAGCGCCAGCAATCCACGCACTCGAATGGCCCGAAGATGAACCGTCTGTGTTCCCTCCCGTCTCGGTACTCGTCCGGGATGGCATCGCAGTACCGCTTGGAGGTGTCGCTGGCGTAGTTGTGGAACCAGTCTTATCTACGGTTGGCGTCGCACTACTCGCTAGTCATAGGTACATAAGCTCAGCTGTTGTCCGTGCAGAAAGAGTATGCCATCTTACAAGTGGAAGGGGATGCCCCTTTTATCGACCTGTATATTCTGGTGGCCTTCCAATCAAGACCGCAACTATAATGCGTGCGGCCTGGGGAATCAGGCGATGTGTTATCGAATATTTCCATATTGTAGATACTGTTCGGCGAGGTACTGTTCGAAGGGCGAGCCCCTGTCAACATATTATTGGGGAGAGTTGGAACGGTCTAGGTGGACACTTACCAATACCATGTTGAGCTGGACATGTCTGTCAAAGTTGTTGAGCTCCAATAAGTAAATATGACACATGTGGAAGTGGTGTCTTTTCGAGTACAATAGCCAGCGTATTTACTCCATGTCGCATACGAAGTGCCATCACCAAGTGTAATTGGTTCAGCTTGCGTTATGAACAAGTCAGTCATCATGCTAGTCATTACGACCCACGGTCCAAAACAAATGTAGACACGGGATTAGGGCAAGTGTGAAGAACAAGAGTGACTTACTTAAACTTGTGTAGCTTGGCAAGTAAAAGCCCTGAAAGTTAGTCTGATGTGCAATTCTGTACACATCAGAAGCCGGAATATTGGCCGACATTCTCGTGTTGGAAGTCATCTTGATTTCGCAGATAGGAATTGATATGACCACAATGTCGGGTCAAGGGGCAAATTAGTATGAGGCTGGGCGAAGGCTCTATGAAGAGGACAAGCAAGTAAAACGGTCTACCAATCTACGTTCGATTGGAGCAACTGAAGGGCTCAACGAAAGTCGGAATTTGGCGCAGAGATCAAGGAAAGGCTGCCCCTTGGAGAAAAGAGGAGAACGATGAGAGTTTGCGGAGTCCTGGACTTGGGGGGGATGGGGAGGTAATAAGCTATGTGCGGGTGTGTGACCACTGGGCGCTTTCGCTCATTGGGTTGTATGTGCCCAGCTACCACAAGAGTTTCTAAATATGCTAATCGATGGGCAACGTGGCTGGGGCCAGATTCGCGAAGTTCATCTGGTATGCAGGGCAAAGTGCAAGAGACAGGGATCATTAGTACTGGCATCTCTCGGAAAGGATGCTGCAAAAATAGAACATGTACCTTATCGACGGCCGATCGTACTGATCCTATCGAAAGGGGCGTGCCGTGGCGATTTGCCTCTTTGACAAGTGGAATTAGGTCCTAGAGAGTACTTGCTGATATGGTGCAGGACAAAGACGAATGATCCCTGAATATTGTATTTTTCAGCTCATGTGGTTGCAGGATAAGCATACAGATGCTGGCATCCTTCTCAGCTACGCACTAATTCTACCAGGCCTGCCCACGCAGCCTCGTCTGACCTTGGCCGAAAACGATGGTAGAATAGTGATACAGGCGGGTCGACAAAGAGACCCAATCGAACACCACTATCTCAGCTGAGCCAGGCTTGTGATCAACCTGCGATTGGTCGCATATGACATCGATGTTTTCCATCAACGGGACAAAAGATATCAGGCGGCTGAAAGGCTTTTGATCCACCGATGACCCAGATCTTGTGAAACCTCGTATGCTTCAACACAAGTATGGCATAATGTCTTGTGTATACCGATTGCAACATATAATCTTGCCTGGCGACCACTCAATGAGGTCCTTCTCCTGCTGTTCAAAGGCTTCCCCGATCCCGGCGTGGTGGTTGAATGCGTGTATGTCGTGATTGTTCTCGGTCGAAGCCCCCTCTGAACTTATATCCATCACGTCGCTTCCCTCTTCGTTCCGGGAGCCCGCTGGACTTGCACGCCTAATTTTCAGCTCCCCTTCTTTGCCACGGCAGAGTTCGGGGTAGGCTGTCTCTCGCAAGCCGTAGATGCCAAGCCACCAATTGTTTGCCGCTGCGGTCCTGAGATCCGCCACGGTGCGCACGCCACGCTCCAAAGCGTCCAACGCTCTCTGAGCCGACTCAAAAGTGGCGATGAGAGCTTCGTATTCTTCATTGGCGTGGTCTTAGTCGACCAACATGATGAGCTCGCGGTCCGCCGCCAATATGTCCAACACGCCGAAGAAGCGCGCGCCACCGACATGGTTCCGTGCGGCGTCGTGGATGCTCCTTGCCTGGAACGGCGTGATTGTGGCCGGGTTCAGCGGAGGGATATGGGGGGTGTCGGGTACCTCGCTCGTGCCGTCGGCGCGCTTCCTGACGATGACGAGTGCGCGCATGTAGTTTGTGTCAAACGTCCTGCCGCCGGTGAAGGCTTGGACCAACAGTTTATTCAGCTGCTGTTCATGATGGAAAATGGTATCTCTTGTCAGCGGGTGGTGTGCTTGAAGTGGGTTAGAAAGAAGGCTTGCTGTAATGCGGCTTACCACAACGGAGATTGGAAAGATGCAAACGATGGGGAACCGTCTTTTGGCCCTCGAGGCCGTCTGGTTTGATGCCATCTTCGCTCAAAGTCGAGAAGAAGGTGATGAAGAGATGAGGCAGAAGATGCTCCCCGCCTTGGGTATTCTGTTGGTGAAGAGAAGAAGGGCAAGTGCTGCCCGTCGCTCTTTCCATGATTATCCTACCAATTTGCTGGGTAGTCAATCAAGGTGTAAAAAGTATCCCCTTGATGGCGACAACGCTGCCCCCGCCATATCGTGTCGTCCTGTGATTACCTAGGGAATAACCAGTGCCGTGGTATAATGTTTGTATTAGTGGTATAATATTATACCAAGGGCAGCGTTGTCGTCATTGAGGGGTCTATTTCAATATTGTTTTCCGAGTACTTGCTCAATACTCGGAGCTTCGCGCTCTCCCGAGAGAGTCTCTGCTAATTCGTGAACTCCAACAACGTGACCACGTCGACAGTGGCATGCGTATCGAGACAGTCCTTTTTGAACCGCACATAGACCCTCATGGCGGTGCCCCGGTCCGCGGACCTATGGGTGTAGAAAACCAACACAACTGTACCCTGACAAAGATCTCTACTGGAACCCCCGACCTGTTGAGTATTCGGGGTTAGGTGCAGTCATCAATGAACAATTACAGTCTTTATTTCTCTTTTCTGGTGTAATAGGAAGGATCGACAGTGTAATTACCATAGTCGGGTCGCAATCACGTCTCCCCCACTATTATGCTGTCCTTGGAACCCGCTGATCCGCGACCTCTACTTTAACCACCAAATTGTCGGGAACAACGAGGAACGTCTTTTCTTTAAGCACTGGCTCGGGCCGATTCTATTCAGCTGGGTTCCGAGATTTGGCGCGGCCATCCTGAAATGGGCAAATTCACGATACCATCTGTCTAGTTGACCGCGACGCCGAGGCCAACGAACATCGTGTGTTTGACCCCTATACGGCCAATCGTTGAAACCGCCTCCTGGAATCCGTTGCTGCCAAGCACCTACACACGTCCGGCAGGATTCGTCCCGCTCCGTTTCTGTCTGGACTAAACTCGCCAAATGGCTACCTTGCCCCATAGAAACCGACGAACTGATCGGCAGCCGGATGGAGCCAGGTCGCGTTTACGGGGGCTCTTTGTGGGGACGCGGAACGCACCCGCCACGCCGCCAGGGGATTTTGCACGCTAAAGCACGAAACGGATGCGAACCATCCGCATATCCTCCCCCTTAACCCCAGGCGATGGGCTTCGAATAGGGCCTATAAATGCTTTGCAGGAATCCGAGAGACGCTTGTTGAATTTGACTCCTTATCCGCCGCCTATCGCCAATCATCTCACTGCCAGCCTATTGAGTCCGCCGCGACAACTGAACGCCAACATATGTCAGTAAACCCCTTCGAGCAATAACCATCTTGATACTGACCAAGTCCCAGTACTCAATCTACTTGGGCACATCCCAAACCACCAACCAAAATGCCCGCCGTAGCCTTCGCCGCCTACCCCAAGGGCGCTAACATGAACCTGGACTACTACAAGACCAAGCACGTGCCCTGGGTCTTTGGCCTGTGGCAGCCGTACGCCAAGGCCTACCGCCTGCTGACGGGCGACGGCGGCGCCTGCCCCTACGAGGTCATCATCGAGGTCGACCTCGAGCACCGCGACGACCTCGACAAGGCCAACGCCGCGCTCAGCCCCGAGCAGGCCAAGGCCATCGAGGACGACCTGGCCAACTACAGCGAGAAGCCGCCCGTCTTCTGGGTCCTGGACGTGCAGAAGCGCAGCTCCGATTCGGCTTGAGCGAGGGGAAGCGAAAAGCGCCTGGTAACGGGGCGGGACGGGAAGAGCGGGGTATGATGGGGGAAGCTGAGCGATTGATACCCATGGTCGGAGGAAGGAATTCGCTTGTATGCGGTGGTCGGCTATCAATGGTTACCCAATATGATATTTGAATTCGAGCGATTGCCAATTAACACGCCCTCCTTGTCAACATTCATCAGCCCTGACAAATATTGACGTTTTGTACCACCAGATGCCGGGAGAGGGGGACCCATTCGTTCAGTGTGCTAGTCCGACGAAACAAGTCGATTCGGCTTTCCTTCATCCAGAGGCACGGTGATAAATTGCCACTGTTGCAATATCGTATCGATCTAGGCACGGTATGCCAAAGACTGCGTTTTGTGAAGACATCCAGTGTACGTACGGCATCCCCACCCCGCTTTCCCTGAAGCACATACAGGCACAGCAGGTATCAAGATCACCAACTCCGAGAAATCACATTCAATTCAATCACGAAGACGCATCTGCTAGAAGCAATGTTTGCAATGTAATGTCATTTGCTCGGCCAAGCCGTGGGGATATCATCAAAGCGCAAGTAGGCTCGCTCGTCTTCTTCTCGGCTGCCAATCATCGCCGCCACTGCTCCCTCCCTATCGCTTGAGTTTGTCTGTCGTCTTGTCCTTTCGCCTGACTCCCTTGCTTCCCGCCACCGCCCATATAATGATGGCCTATGTTGCTGTTGTCGTTGTCGCTGGTATGATGACGATGCTGACGGCGCCGAACCCTGTATTTTGGACATACATACATACATACTCGTTCGCTGAAGTAGGTGCCCCCTTTTCCTCTGTGGGCCATTCGGCCGAGAGACATTGCGACTTCCTTCACCATGTAAATCGGGGAAATGTACAGTAATACACCTTCGCGCCTTCTCTCTTTCCGCTTGATTATAAAAACTTGAAACATTCGCTGAAAGTCAACTGTACAATGGGGTTTGGCCGGTATGGCCCAGAACCGGTTGCTGCGTAGAGCCCGCGTCGTAGCAAAGTTGGCGATACTCTTGCATGGGACGTCGTCGCAATCGTACTATACATTACACGTACAAGGAGATTTGGTGGCCGAGGTAGGCGTAATCGACAAGCGCGCCGGGTGATTCGAATAAAGTCTTGGCCATTTATCCTCAACCTCGGGCGCCATTAGTCATCGAGTTTGCGACTTCGACCAGCTCGCGCACCGGCGTGAACCCGTCCCTCACCCGGATCGCCCTCCGCAGGACCTTGAGAACCACGGGCGCTGCTTCGTCCGGGCTAGACCAGGGCCCCAGGCGATCGATGAGTCTGGCGACCTCACCGCCGCCGTAACCATCTGGATCGTCCAACTTTTTCCTGGCTTGCTCCGCCATCTTCCACGTCGTTTCCTGGTCCTTCACGTTTTGCGACATGTCGCGCGCAATGTTGCTATCCAGGGGAAGCGAGTTGATTGCCCGACCAGTCCAGACTTGGCATATACTGAAGAGGCGGAGCAACAGAGCATGTACCTCCCCCGAGCTCTGACATTCGTGTCTATACAATCTGAGCAGAGGGAAGATGCTCTTCCAGTGTGAGGGATCACGTGCTTTTCGCTCCGCATCGCGAGATTCGTCGAGAGCCTGGAAGCCGACCATGTAAGAAAGCACAATCTGGATGGCCATGGCCATGCCGTGCAGGCGTTCGTCGTGTGACATCTGCGGCGGCGCATTTCCCCCGGGCGGTGGCTTCAGTGACTTTTCCCTCGCATGCTTGAGGCGCGTGCCTAAGCCTTGGTAGTCTGCGCATCTTTTCTTCAACCGACCGACCTTCTCTAGGTCCGCGGGTGTATACCGGCGATCCGACGATGTGGGAGGCGCTGGTGTGGTGCTAACTGCCCCAGGCGTGCCAGCCTGGGAGCTGCTCGACGCCACACGTTGCATGGTAACGCTTTGCTTAGAAGGCGTTGCCGGCTGTGCAATGTCCGACGTTCTGGGTCGTTTTGTCGCAGCCGGCGGCTCGTTGATATCAGGACCCATGCGCGGCCGTTTCCTAGCGGTCGTCGCCGGCTCAACACTGACAGATCGATCGCGGCCTGCATGTTCTTCCTTCTTGATGCCCTCCGACATATCCCGCTTCGCAGTGTCCGCCTTCTTAGGCGGCAATGCCAAGAGGCGTGATATCGTCTTGGCAAGTCTCTTTGGATACTTCATCTTGACGACCAACTTTGTGTCCTCTTCCCTCTTCACTTCCTTCTTCTCCGTCTTCTCAGACCCCTTGCTTTCCACATGTATGGTATCTTCCCTATCCTTCTTGATCGACTTGGCGGGGCCTTTGCGTGCGGTGCTTTGCGAATCCGAGGTGTTGCTCTTCTGGCTCGACGTCGGCGTAGTCTTTTGCGACGCCTCAACCTTGGGTTTCAGGATGCCATCTTTCAGCCCCTTCTCGATCTCGTCTCGAATGTACTCGGGCAAGGGCGAAAGGAGCGGCGGAATCTTGGACTTTGTCTTTTTTAGGCGACGGGTCCGGGTCTTCGCGTGGCTTCTTGGAAGCTTTCGAGTCTGCTGGCTTCTTAGCAGCCGGTCGCGTGATCTCGTAATCGTCCGCCGAGAAGCCGAGTGGAGAGAGCAGCGAAGGCACAAAGGGCTTCTCCTTTTTCGGTGTGCCATGACTGCTGTTCATCGACTTCTGGGACCCGTTGACCTGACTGCTCGGTCGCGGAGACGCACTGTCTTTCGCCGAGTTGCTCAGAGCCGACCGACCGTTAACCAGCGCCGAACCCTTCAAATCTTTGGACGCTTTCTTCGCATGAGAAGCTGGCCGGTCGTTGATCTGAGGTGTCGTAGACTTGGAATGAAGTGAGGAGGCCTTCCCATTAGGCATTGGGCTTTCCAACTTTGCGCGCTTAGCAGCTCTGTCGTTGTCAAGCGTATCTGACGGCCGCTTCTTCTTCTCGGGCGAAGGACTCCTAGCCCGTTTTATGTCTGGCTTCGGCGGAAGACTGGGGTGAGCCTTCCTCGGTTCGGGATCGCGACCCATCTCTCTTGCGACAGAGGGCGGCTCGAGGTGTTTCTTGTGGCCGGGTGCTGGCTCGGTCGCCGACTTATTTGCCGTGGCCGAGTTGGACTGCGAGGTAGCGGATTTCTTAGGGGCGTCGCCCTCCGCGGAAGCTGGTTGGTTTTTCCTATTCTTGTAATCCTTCAGCGACAACTTGGTGACGGGCTTGTTGGGGTCCGTCCGAGGTGTTTGGGCGGCAAGCGCATTCTTGTATTCAATTTCTGGCTCCTTGATGATATCGTACTCTGCTCTGGTGAAGAGGACGCCGCGGTCGACGTCGTGCAGATAGGTCATGTACTGGAGTTGGGTGATGATGTCTTCTTCCGGACGGGAATTATTCGCCGGGAGCGCGTATTGGGCGGTGGCCGAGATGGAGAGATGGTGTGGGTGACCAGGCAGATAGGCGTTGATTAAGGTCCCTATCGATTTCGCTGTCCCCTCCATGGTTCTTTTCCCTTTGTTCTCATGCAACCTTGGCGTGTTGCGCGCACAGCCGCAAGACGATCATGAAAGGAATAGTTTCTTTGTCCCGGTTTGAACGTAGACATGCGAGATCCGACCGGGGTCTGGAGACTGGGCTGCTTCAACTACCTGTTGTCATGATTAGTTTCGCTGAACATGGTTTTGCGGGCAAGATGGATATTCAAATGCGGAAGCTTGAATCCAATGGCGCGACATTTGCGGGTTCTGGGATCAAGCAGGGGCAACAACAATAGCTTTCTGGGGAGCACGAAAGCTCGGGGAATTAAGCCCGGCAAACCATTTGGACAAGACAACGCGGCAATTGCGATACAAAGAAAGCTAGACTAACCGGCTGGGTATAGGATGATGTTTGTGCTTGGTGCCGCAGCGATGCACGCCCGATGCGTAATGGACAAGCAACTCTGTCGTCGTCGCCCTGGATATATTTCGTGTTGAAGAAGCGCGCAGTGCGGCGGCGACGTTCATGTGTCTCGGATCTCTACCAATGTAGCAATTACTGTCCAACCTCCAATGAGCCTTTGCGACAGGTCGCCCAGCGCATCTCCCACCAGAAAAGGGACCGCGTCAGTAGCGTCGGGAGATTCGTCGTCACGTATCGCGCGAGACCGATGGGCTAGATCCACAGCAGCATGCGACGCGAAGGACCCGCGGTAGTCGAGGGTGGCGTGCCAATTGCGATTCTTGGGGGAGGGTCGTTGGTGGCCAGCGTGGTATCGCGGTATGGCTATCGGTAACGTAATGATCGTGTTGGTTTGCTGCTGGGAAGGAGTAGGCTACTGTAGGTAAGTACGGTTCGCTTGGGGGTGGAATGGAGATAATCAGAAAGCGGGAGGAATCTACGGTAAGGATGTTTGGGACTGGAACTGGGAGCGGTCCCCGAATTGCAAGGATGCTGGATGCGCTACTACAAGGAACCTGCGATGCCGTAGGGCGCCGACAAGTGATACAGCTAGAAAATGGACGATACGGAGCGCCAAAAAAAGAAATAAATGGAGAACAACACATCAGAATGTGCCCCAGAAGGTGTCGTGTCTCTAGCAGCCGCCTCCTAAAGTTGGTATACCAAGTAGGTATGTGTGTGTGTATGCACGCAACAACTACAAAAGAAAAGAGGAAGAAGAAAAAAAAAAATACCTGAGGTCACAATGGTCTGCCCAAACAAGCTGACCGAGCTGAACTGGGCGAAAGGTGAGGAGAGAGATCGATGGCAGCGGCGAAGGCGGCAGACAGAGCAGACAGGTCACAGAGCCCAGCAGAGCAGCAGAGGATGGATTGCGGGATGGGGGAGACAGGACAGGACAGGACAAGGCGCTGCTGCTGCGGGTGGTGGTAACACTGGGAGGGCAGATAGGCGGGCGGGCAAGCCAAAATGTGGGTGCGGGCGGACGGCAAGCAGGCGGGCGGGCATGGGAAGGGAATAACAATGCTCTTCTCTTCCCCTTCCCTCTCCCTGCCCTTCTGATTGGCCTGGGGTTCCTGGCTTTGCCCTTTTGAGGTCTCTCTAGAAGCCATAAGACCCCGTAACAGATGACGGGTCGCGTCCAAGTTAGGGGTGCAACAGTCGCAATCATCCATCCAGAGCCATTGACGGCTTGCTTTTCGTAGCTTGGTAGTCAATATAGTCACAACGCTCATCGTCTTCCCTCACTTACCCGTTCTACCCCCGATGTCAAGGCGGTGGTTCATCATGTCGCCAGCAGAGACATGGACAAGACCCCGGGCTAACTACATCCAGGCCGAAGCTATACAGTCCGATATCTCACGAACCCTCGCATAATACAATTTAGACTGATATCCGTTCAATTACCATAAACCTTAGATGAACGAGATAAACATGCATCATGACCGTTGTTGCGTGTCATGGCCATTGGTGACACAGTAGTCTCGTCGACGTCCCTTCCACGGGCCAGCCAGCATTGAGGTACTGTACTGTACTGTACTGTACTGTCGGTGATCAGAGTTTCGGCAAACTGCACCTGGCAAGAACCCCACGTAACACACCCGCCTGCAGACCAGCCGGTGGTGCGTGGTGTCCAGGTTTGTATACCGAGATTGATCAAAGGACGTACATGATCTGTAGTCTCTGTCTTACTTAACGGTGTATATGTTTCTCTCACGATATAGCTGCATTGCGCATCGCCATACCGGGCTTATAGAACTTACACTACTATACCTACGACTGCCGATTCTCCGGCATTTCGGAGACGAACATTCAAGCCAAGCAGGTTTGCAGGAGGAGAGCATTGATCCAAATAGGGGATGATGGACGGGTATCTCGTCAAAACGCCCGCCAACCCAGCCTATCACGCCAGCCATTAAGCTTTCAGCCAAGGAACAGCGTCAGACACGCCACGAAAACAAGAGGATGCCGTCCCGTTTTCTCTGATTTTCATCAATTGGAACATGCTCATATCGGCGAGTCCTGCTTGCTCACTCTTATTCGGCAGTCGTTCTCTCCCTCCAACTCCCAGCGTAGCATAGCGTACAATGGCGGCTTACTAGCTCAATCACACACCAGCCCCGGAGCCACGTTCTGCGACCAATTGGAGTCGCAAACCCGAGCATTTGGGATTGAGGTGTGTATCTGCCTATTCCCAGTGGTTGCTCAACAGCGTAACATGTAAAACCTGGCTGGGAATTGTTTGCATTGCAGCAAACATAAAGAGTTCTATGTATCTATTCACTCTTCAGCGTCAAGGTCCGCCGACCAGTGCATGTTGGAAAATGCAATACGGGAATAAAGAGAGAGATTGAGATTGATTGGAAGGCAGATGCACTAGATCAAACGGCAGATTTATCAGATGTGCATCTGAGGAAGTATCGGATTGCTGGGAGGGAAACGAGTAACTGAGCTCCGAGCCCCAGCTAGCAGCGGTAGCTGTATTAAGCCTCGGATCTTTTGCGATGACACCAGACCAGGTGAGCCCAGGCTGGGATGTCGCGGATTTCGCATGCTTCGATCGCGATCTGGGGGAGGGAGGGAGAGGCGCTGCTAGAGATACTGCAGGCCCGTGTGGGTACGACGACCCCTGAAACGATACCAGCCAGTGTCAGCCAGTCAGCCAGAAGCAGACCTGTAGGCCGGCGCAAGGCTGCGCGTGGGGCACCACTTTCAGGGCACTGCAGAAACGGAAACGGCAGTTCGTCCCTTGTCTCAACTCCAGCAAGGAAGGGGAGCTGGTGAAATTCTGAAGCTGTCCATAAAATTTCCCGGGATAAGCTCCTTCAGTTCAGCCTCATTGACGTCGATCGTCTCATACCTTAACTTTTTGCTCACAACGCATTGCTTAGCTGCGAGAACCACTAAATCTCCCCCGCGAACTGCCAAACCACCTACCAAGATATTATCGAACCTTTTTCGCTGCCTCCCCGCCCCCACACCCAACCAACCGATCAAACGCACGATCAAATCCAATAACCACCCGCCACCACAAAAAAAATATGTCGACCCATAACACCGGCACCCAGTCGGGCCCCGTGGGCATCATCCTGACGACGAGCATCGTCGCCTTCATCTCGGGCTTCGCCCTCGGCGTCTTCACCATCCGGGGCTACCTCGTCAGCCCGAGCCTGTCGGCCGAGCGCCGCGCCAACTACGAGGACCCCATCGAGTCCGAGGAGTCCGACATTGACGACGACACCCTGCTCGACCACGCGCCCAACTGGGGCAACAGCCTCGACGCCGACCGCCGCCAGGGCCTGCGCGTCACCAGCGCCGGCACCAAGAAGAAGGCCAAGAAGGCCGCGGCAAAGGAGGAGGAGAAGCTGGTCGATGTTAGTGAAGGCAGTGGCCCTGCGGCGGCCGCCGATATGCACAAGACGAACGAGGAGTGCAAGCTGGTGCTGGTCGTACGGACAGATCTCGGCATGACCAAGGGTATGTTGTTCTTTCCCCTTTCCTCTTCCAATCGCAAATACTGACATGAAACCCCCCACCCACAGGCAAAATCGCCGCCCAAGCCAGCCACGCCACCCTCGCCTGCTTCAAGTCCCTCTCCCGCTTCCCCGCCGGCTCTCCCCAAGCGCAGCTCCTCAAGAAATGGGAACGCGCCGGCCAGGCCAAGATCGCCGTCCAAGTGAAGTCGCAGCAGGAGCTCATGGACCTCAAGGCCCGCGCGCGCTCGCTTGGTCTGACCGCCGAAGTCATTGCCGACGCCGGCCGCACGCAGATCGAGGCCGGCAGCTTCACCGTCCTGGGCGTCGGCCCAGGCCCCAAGAGCGTCATCGACCAGGTCACCGGCGGCCTCAAGCTGTTATAGAGGGAAGCAGCGGAGAAGATAGGTCACGCATGACGACACACTGCGACGAAGGGAAAGCCGTACAGGCTTGGCTGGGTGTACTATATCATGACGGGCAAGAGGGAAAAGGTTTATGTGACGACGGATCATGATAGAACATAGATGGTTAGATGGCGTTTGGACCATGAAAAGTAGATACGCACTTGAAATATATTGAAGTCATAGGCATATAAACGCCCACTCTTGGTATGATACTCTCTATAAATGATCGACGGGCCATGTATACAATTTGACATTATATTCAATGTGCCTACATGAAAGCTGATTCGTATAGCAAATCATGGTGTGAAAAGCACTTTCGCAAAAATCGTGTTTGTTCATTAATCCATCCGCTTGTCAACTTGAGTCGTCCATGTGACCCAAGGAAATGCGTACAGTATCATACTACGTACAGCTACTCAACAAATAACAGAGAGAGCATTCGTCCCATGCGCGAAAGTAGAGATGTATGTACGCGTGGCGTAGCTCCCGTGTTTCCACCCCTATGCTTTCCACGCTATGGGTTTCCCCCTTCGCTTCGCTTCTCTCCCTGAAATCGATATAACACACTGGCCCATGTGGCCAAAAAGCAAAATCAAATGCAAACCTAGGGTATCATGCTCGACGCCTTATTACGCCTCGCTACGCCGCAAAATGTTGAGATCCTCGGGATCTCCAAACTGACAAATTCCATGCTATGGGTAAGGGCAAGTCGCAGGTGGTGGTGGTGGTAGTGTGTGGCCGCTAGTTCCCTCCAGGACGCAAGTCTCCAAAGAAACCGTTGTGGGCCAGAGCGGCGTTGGCCATGGCAGCGACGTTGTTGTTATCCATCCTCTGCCTCTTCGCCATACTCCCTGAAGACGAAGGCCTCCCCATGGGAGATCCAGGCCGCTTAGGCGGGGCTGGGACAACCCGGTCAATAAGGGATGCGACCTTTTCTTCCAGCTGCTTAAGCCTCTTGCCATTAACCTCGATCCGGGGCCCGAACATTGAGTAGTTCTGGTCGACCTGGCCGACCATCTGGTCCCAAAGCTGCTTAGTCCCTATGTGACTGATTTGCGAGTTGACCGTGGTCACCTCCAAGCTCAGGCGCTCGACCCGACCAATAAAGTCCATCATTTGACCACGGAAGTTATCCAGCTGAGTATTGCACGGCATCAGAATCTCTCTTTTCATCTGCTCGGCTAGCAGGGAGGAGAGCTCGCTCTTCATGACTTGAATGCGTGCGTCAAACTGCTCATCGGTGATCACAGCAGTCCGGTTCTCAGCAGCAGAGTGTGGAGTTTGCTGCGTAGCCGGACCCTGGTTGCTCTCGGACTCGAGCTTCTCAACCCTTGCGATCAGTTCATCCACCCGTTCGGCAAGAGACTCCGTCTGCCTGGTCATGGTATCCTGCACGAGGCTAATAAGCCTCTCGATGTTGGTCTTCATCGCAGCCCGCAGCTTGTTGATTTCTTCGGTCTTCTGACGGTTGCCCTCTTCTATCTCTTTGCGCATCTCCGCCCGCAAGTCATCATCGGGAACGGGGGGGTGTTGGTTCTTGGACAAGTCGACCGCCCTGTCCTTTGAGCTTGTCTACCTCGCGCCGCAAGTGTTCAATATCGTCCTCCTGTTTCGGGAGCTTGTGGACAGCCCCGCTTTCCTCCCATTCGTTCGCGACCGCTAGGAGTGCATCGAGATCCAAGCTGCGGAGTTGGCCTTCCAGCTTGCCCGCTTTGGTCTGCACCGCACCAAGATCGTTGCGCAACTGTTCGATAGCCGCCACCTCGCCGACCAACATTTTCAGCTTATCGTTGATGCCGACGAGGAAGGGGGACGGCTTTGCGGAGTTGAGCGCGCCAATCTTATCCTCGTGCTCCTTCGCCTGCCTCTTAAGGTCGGCGATGTCTTCGGAGACTTCGTCCTTCACGTCATCGAGGTTAGACGTGGACGCTTTAGTTGAGACGGCAGCACGAATGGTCGCGATTGCAGAATCGACTTCGGCCCCACGCCGTGTAGCCCCCGACTTACCTTGGACACATCTTCCATCAAGGTTGTGACCTCAGTCTGGACCTTGCTGCTGTCGTCTTGGAACTGATTTTGTCGAGCGTCCAAGGCTGCGTAACTCGAAAGCAACCCAGCAGCTGATGCACCGGCCTTTTGTTCGACGTCGGAAATCGTCTGCGTAACGGCGCCAAGACCGGATTGGAGCTCCTTCACGTCCACTTCCGTTTGATAAATTGGCATCTTGAGCTCTTCAATCTCGCCTTGTGCCTTCAAGAGATCCTTCTCCAAACCAGCGGTTCTTGTCGACAGAGTTTCCTCCATCTTCTTCTCCAGATCGGCAACCTTCGTATTCAACTTCTCTTCCATCTTCTTCTCGAGCGCGGCGACTCTCATATCGAACGCATCTTCCATCTTCTTCTCCAGAGTCGCCAACGCAGACGGGTCTAGAGATTGCTTGCTAGGCGCGTCCGGTGGCGGTTGCATAGTGGCGAAATAAATGGCCGTCGCGATGTTTTCGAGATAATCCGCCATAGGTTCGTCGAACGACCGGTAACGCGTGTTGATGTCGTCCCACTCCTTCTTGTCGCGCTCCTTAAGTCGTTGCTGGGCTTCGAAAAGAGATGAATGGTCGTTTCGATTATTGCCGAGGCTGTCCATGCTACGTTTCCGCTCGTCCATTTCCCTCTTCTTCTTATCTCGCTGCGCCGAGGCGATCGTGCGCTTTCGGATCTGCTCTTCCCATTCCCATAGCTGGTCGAGGATTGGCTGGAGTTTGGGGTTCTTGGCCTTCGGGGCGGTCTGCGCAGGACGTTGTGGACTTGGTGCGTACGCTGTTGCGCTGGGAGCTGTTTTGGCTGTTGCAATGTTAGATAGAGGAAATGCAAACCCTATTTTGTTGCTTCCCAGGCATCAAGGACTTACATGCTATCGATGATTTATACGAGGGCGGGCCGGTACCGCGGGTCGTACTCATTGGTGAGCTCTTTGCAGACGATGTAAGTATTCGCGGGCCCGTAGGAATATTTGTGTTCAATTGCAGGTCCTCTCTCGCCTTGGCCCGGTCTCTCTCTCTGTCACGGTCATCTCGATAGTCGCGAGGGTCCGATTCCCGCCGACTCGAGCTCTTATCCCCGCTCCGGGAATTGTCACGGTCGCGATCTCGCTCACGGTCTAGGGGTCGGTAGGACTGGTAGTTCTCGCCGCCGCCGCCGCCGCCATATCCGCTGGACCGTCGTCGGTCGTCCGAGAAGCCCGTCTGCTTCGTCGAGTAGGAGGGCGCCATCATCTCACGGAGCTCGTGGGCCAGCTCGTGGCAATCACGCGGTTGCGGGTGTATTATTGCTATGTCTGGATGGTGCCACGGGTCGGAAAAGAGGTCGTGCAGAATGGCGAATGAAACACGCGACACGCTGTAGTGACTGACTTAGAAGGACCAGAGTTCAGACAGCAGACCTAATCTGCCAAAGTCTCTCTCACTCTCTATCAGCCAGCAACTGCAGATGGCCCTAGCTGCATTGCAGCAGACACACATATGCAGGACACAATTTTGCTGGTTCAGGTTGTGGATAAACACGGGTTGAGATGTCGTAGCGCCAAGACAGAGGCGGGTTGCGAAATGGTAAAAGTGTAGGGGCCTTCCTTCTGGATTTGTGGGTGGTTTGTGACTAGCCCCGTCTTCTGTCCGGCACTTTAAAAAGAGATGCGGCTCGGGGACTAGGTGACCCGGACTTCTGGCGGCTCGGCGGCTCGTCGACTAGCTACAAACGGTCCGAAGGTGTAATGGCAGTTCGGCGATGGCTACAACCTACGAAAACGAGAAGTATTAGGAACTTGCTTCATTGGGTTCAGTGGCTGCGCCCAACAGTGTGAAGGAGTGAGTGGCGGCGATGTCAACAGAGAAGCCGAACTACCTACTTACCCAACACAGCTGAAAATCGTCGAAATACTGTTGGGGGAGGAAGTTGCACCTGCTGGCTTTGATAGCGAAGTAAGATTGAAATCTGCGACGCAGGACTGTGGCCACATATACAGAACCAGCTCGTTGGACAATTGAAGGGCATGTCAATTGAGTGTGTTTGTGTGAGTGTAAGTGACTGATGAGTATATGTGCGTGTGTTTGTGTACATATATTCGATGGCAGTGTAGTGTGCGAATGGGCGTGAATTAATTAATATGACTTGCACATTAGCTGCTATGGGGAAGCGACAGCAGAAAGAGTGGGCTATTGATGGAATCGACGAGTCGGGAGCAACCCATGGCATTGCATGGTGTTTTTTGACCAGGTTGTCGTTGATAGCACCAGGAAGTGCTTTTGCATCAAGGGGATGAAGTCGTCACAGATCCAGGAGATCCAGCTCCAGAAATCGGGCCCCAGGCAATAGCAGCAAGATACTGGAACAACCAGATCAGCCCACCTTCACACCGATAGTCAATAAATGGAACAACCGTCATAGAATCCAGTTATTGCGTTGCTATGGTTTATGCGACTGCCTACACGAGTATCTACGTATATACTTGGTTCCTTATTCATTCGAACATTGAATATATTTGATGGTGCGTGGGCGGCAGCGAGCATCTAAGACACATCTAAACCAGGGGGTCGTCGGGTAATTACCTACATATATGTACTCATGTAAAAGCAGCAACAGCTACCGAAACACCACCTCCTCACCCAAGTCCTAGTGTTTACTTCTGGTGAAAGCTGCAGATATGTTGGGTAAGCTAGCTCCTCCCATTTCGTGAATACGATATCCTTACAAGTACCAATATGGGTTGGTACGCGGATGCAAACACGTACAATACGATCAACTCAACTCAGCTCCTCCGGATATGCAAACACTACTAAAATGGACTTCGTAAACAAGCAACGGGAACCTGACATTGCATGACCCAGCATAGAATCTTCCTTGCCCTCTTCGTCTCTTTCATTCGAGGTCAAGAGGGAGAGTAAACACACATCAACATCAAACGAGGCGATGACATCCCGTGTCAATAGATGGCCGTGGAAGCTACCCCAGAGATCTCGTCTATCTCGTGTTTGTGGTTGCACCTGCAAACGGAGCTATGTTGACGGCAACTTGTTTGCTTACCAACTGAGGAGACAAAGTGCGGGCAACGACTTGACTGGCTGCGCTTTCGAATGTCCAGCTACGCCAAGAAATCCCCGAATGGCAGGAAGCACTGAGGTTGTACAAGAACCAGCAGTGGGAATGAGAAAAAGCAAAACTTCGATTAGACTTCTAATTTTCTGATTCGCTGGCTCCTCTCACCGCTGTTGTCGCATGGCGGCATTGTGACTTATCACTACCAAACGCGTCAATAAAGAAAGAAAATATGGACAAGCATAAGTCCCAAAACGGGAATAAATCCAGAGTCTCGCTGCTTGCTGGATGGTGGAGAAGTGTTCGATGTTGAGCGTCGGGGCGGTAGTTGGTACTTCTGAGTATGTACCTGAAGCTGTGGCTGGTTTCCGGCCAAAGCTCCAGCCTCAGATCGTGAGCGATAAGCGCCACAGGATCCAAGCTCCATCGCAAGACGCGTGCCAGTCGGCAGTCATGGCTGGAATTCCAGCATTGAATTTTGCCAGCCTCAGCTGTCCCAGAGCTCTCTAATACATACAAGCAAACCGCCCATTGAATTGACCAACACCAATCCAACCTTGTCGCAAAGCAAAACGGTTTCTTTCTCGACAGCCACCCCGACAATTCCCCAGAGAGTCTGTTGTTGACCCGATAATTCTTCAAAATGGCGGCTGTAGGTTATCATTGCGACTTCTAAACAAACATGTAGCTTCACTTACTGACAGCGCCTTTCTGGTTGCATAGCCCGTGATGACCGTCGGCGAGAGCAAAGAGCTGCGAGGCTTGAACCTCATCGCAGCGCACTCCCACATTCGAGGCTTGGGCGTTGACCCCGACACATTAGAACCGCGACAGTCGTCGCAAGGACTGGTGGGACAAGAGAAGGCCCGGAGAGCGGCGGCGGTGATTCTCGAGATGATCAAGGTCGGCAAGATTGCCGGCCGGGCTGTCCTGATCGCGGGTCCTCCGAGGTAAGTTACGGCATTTACCTACAACTCCCTAAAAGCACGCGCCCGAAACTAACACTCGGTTTCCTCTTGCAGCACAGGAAAGACCGCCATCGCGACGGGCATGGCGCAGTCCCTCGGCCCCGACGTCCCCTTCACCTCGCTCGCCTCGTCCGAAATCTTCTCCCTCGAGATGTCCAAGACCGAAGCCCTGACGCAGGCGTTCCGCAAATCGATCGGCGTGCGCATCAAGGAGGAGTCCGAAATCATGGAGGGCGAGGTGGTCGAGATCCAGATCGACCGGTCCGTGACGGGCGGCGCCAAGCAGGGAAAGCTGACCATCAAGACGACCGACATGGAGGCCGTCTACGACATGGGCGCCAAGATGATCGACGCCATGACCAAGGAGCGCGTCATGGCCGGCGACATTATCAGCATCGACAAGAGCAGCGGCAAGATCACCAAGCTCGGCCGCTCTTACGCCCGCTCGCGCGACTACGACGCCATGGGCGCCGACACCAAGTTCCTCCAGTGCCCCGACGGCGAGCTGCAGAAGCGCAAGGAGGTCGTCCACACCGTCACCCTGCACGAGATCGACGTCATCAACAGCCGGACCCAGGGCTTCCTGGCCCTCTTCAGCGGCGACACGGGCGAGATCCGCAGCGAGATCCGCGACCAGATCAACACCAAGGTGGCCGAGTGGAAGGAAGAAGGCAAGGCCGAGATAGTCCCCGGCGTGCTCTTCATCGACGAGGTGCACATGCTCGACATCGAGTGCTTCAGCTACGTCAACCGCGCCCTCGAGGACGACCTGGCCCCCCGTCGTCATCATGGCCTCGAACCGCGGCCACTCCAAGATCCGCGGCACCGACTACAAGAGCCCCCACGGCCTGCCCCTCGACTTCCTCGACCGCGTCGTCATCATCCAGACCCAGCCCTACTCGCCCGAAGACATCAACAAGATCCTCGCGATCCGCGCCGCCGAGGAAGAAGTCGAGGTCTCGCCCGACGCCCTGGCCCTGCTCACCAAGATCGGCCAGGAGGCCGGCCTGCGCTACGCCAGCAACCTCATCACGACCTCCCAGCTCGTCTGCGCCAAGCGGAAGGCCAAGCAGATCTCCATCGACGACGTGCAGCGCAGCTTCAAGCTCTTCTACGACCCGGCCCGGAGCGTCAGTTTCGTGACCGCGTCGGAGAAGAGGCTGATTGGCCAGGATGGAGCGGTGGATTTCGCGATTACAAATGGCGGTGGACAGGGAGGCGATGCCATGGAGATTACTAGCTAAATGTCTTGTTGTTTATATTGAAGAAAGGCGTTCCGTTGGCTTATTACACGAGAGTTGAAAGAAGAATGAGCTTGCTTATACCAGTGCAGTACGGCGTTCAGTGGGCTATTAAAATGGATAATGAGAAGAAGCTTTGCCAGAATCGGTCAGTCATAGAGTCTTGTATTATATTGAAGACGTTTCACATGTTTTGATTCGCAAGGTGAGGAAATATCATATTAGTCACAATGTGTTTTGTTCAACGAGGTCAAGAGGCGAGAAGCGACGATGCTTTAGAGATTTAATGGTATTCATTTCATTTTGTTCTATCTCCCAGGACGCGAGCGGCGTGGTTCTCCCAATCCTAATCCTTATTCATTCATATCATTACGGCGATTGGCCGCTTTTGTTTTCGTAATCACCCATTTCCAGGAGATCCTGCCCGTCTCATGCCCTCAGTCTATAGTTTTGGTGTTGCTCGAATTTAAGCGTTGCCGTCGACCTTGGCAATGTAGGCCAGGAGGTCGAGGACACGGCGGGAGTAACCCCACTCGTTGTCGTACCAAGAGACGAGCTTGACGAACTTGTCGTTCAGGGCGATACCTGCCTTGGCATCGAAGATGGAGGAGGCGTTGTGGCCGTTCATGTCGGTGGAGACAACATCGTCCTCGGTGTAAGCCAGGACGCCTGTGTAGATGAGTTAGCATCATGATTGTTTGGGATGTGGTAGATAGCAGTAGGAACTTACCCTTGAGGGGACCCTCGGCGGCGGCCTTGACGACGGCCTTGATCTCGTCGTAAGAAGCACCCTTCTCGAGACGGCAGGTCAAGTCGACAACGGAGACGTTGGGGGTAGGGACACGCATGGCCATACCGGTGAGCTTGCCGTTAAGCTCGGGAATGACCTTGCCGACAGCCTTGGCGGCACCGGTGCTGGAGGGGATGATGTTCTGGGCCGCAGTACGGCCACCACGCCAGTCCTTGGCGGAGGGACCATCGACGGTCTTCTGGGTGGCGGTGTAGGAGTGGATGGTGGTCATGAGACCCTCGACGATGCCGAACTTGTCGTTGATGACCTTGGCGAGGGGAGCCAGGCAGTTGGTGGTGCAGGAGGCGTTGGAGATGACGTCGGCCTTGCCGTCGTAGGACTTCTCGTTGACACCCATCACGTACATGGGGGCGTCGGCGGAGGGGGCGGAGATGACGACCTTCTTGGCGCCACCGGCCAAATGGGCCTTGGCCTTCTCGGTGGTGGTGAAGACACCGGTGGACTCGACGACGTAGGTAGCGCCAGTCTCGGACCAGGGGATGGAGGCGGGGTCACGCTCCGAGTAGAAGCGAACGGTCTTGCCGTTGACGACAAGGTCCTTGCCCTTGACCTCGACGGTGCCCTTGAAGGGGCCGTGGGTGGAGTCGTACTTCAGCATGTACTCCGCGTACTCGACGGCGATGAAGGGGTCGTTGACGGCGACGATCTCGACGTCGTTGAGCTCAACAGCATTGCGGAAGACAATGCGGCCGATACGACCGAAACCGTTGATACCAACCTTGACAACCATGTTGATGGATTTGGGTGGTGATGTGTTGGAAGTGGTAGTGGGATGTGGTTTGGTAGGAGAGATGAGGTTGTTTGGATGATGAGAGGGAAGAGTCAAGAGTCTGGTCGGATAGAGTGGGAGGAGGAGAGGGTTTATTAACTGTTTTCTGATAGCTTGCTCGACTGCCCTCGTCTGGGCTTCTGCGAGGGTCTGCAACAAGCCAAATCAAACTAAAGGAGGGGCAGTTCGGATTTTGGTGGGGGCAGTTGATGACTTCAGCAAGGCCGGGCAAAGGTTGGGAAGCTTGGGACACTTGGGAACAGACGGAAACCGCGAAAAAGGAGGGGCAGCCACTGCCACGGCCTAGCAAAGGGCAAATCGGAGGCGCCAACTCGGGGCTTCCTCCCTACCCTGGCAGGCTGGCACTGTATCAATTGCTAGCAGGTACATGGCCGTGACTTCACCCGTCGGTCTAAGCAGCAGCTCGAGGAGCTCTCGGATCTCTGCCCAGACTGCCAGAAACAGAAACAACTAGGGCCACTGGCCTAGCTGAGCTGTCCTCTCAGCTCTACCTGCAACTAAACGTCGGGATATCTGGGGCAAATCGATAAATTCGATGCAAATCAATGCGCCTACGAAAAAGAGGCATTATTGGTTTCGATTGATAGATGAATCCAGTACGGTCTCTGTTTGCGTCTATTCAAACAGCATGATTGTAGGCAGGTACTCCGGGCCAAGCTCTACTCAACCATTGGATATCAGAGTTTTGTCGCTCCCCTAATCTGTGTTTGTTGGCGGTCCTATCTCGCCTGGGCATTTCGCTCATGTCATGTCCTCTCCATCCATGTCAAACCCCCGCCCCCGCTCTCGCAGTTTGGTCTCTGCTCCCTCCCTAGTCTCCAAGCAGCTCTCACTAACACGAAGCTCTTGCGACAGTGCGCGTTGCAGAGCTCTGCCCAGCCGCGGGATATTGCATTGTAAAATTTTCTCCGTTGGCAAGGTAAGGAAAGGCAAGGTAGCTCTTGCTCTTGCTATCAGTGGTTGGCACAGCATTCGTTTCTCATACGAGTAAGGGAGAGTAAAAATAACTCATCACCCTATTAGGTGGAACGGAGCTTCCCACAGCAAACCACCGGCCGGGCCTTCTCTTTGATTCACACACCAAACAGGAGGGGACCATGATGGCAACGGCTACCAGACGTCAATAGCAACCAACCATCAAATCAATTTGATGCTTCATAATTGATCGGCTTCAAACCGCCCCTTGTACACGCCAAGTACCTTCCTGACAGCCGAGCCGTCAGCCTCGCTATTGGATGCTACGATAATGGTACGGCTGCAGCACCCGGAATCTCGGTACTGCTGGTACTATAGGCGGGCTGCGGGAGGCTCTCACGATATTGCCCGATCAAGTACATACATAGCCTGTCGGCCCAAGGGGCGCGCTGCAGATCTAGTTAGCCCGCGCGGGCGCCACTCTACTGTATAAAGAGGGCCGAGATCCATTCGCGCCTCGTCCTCGCCGCCGTGATGCGACTGTCAAGTGATTTCCTGGCGAATTGCCCATGCCAACGTGCGGCGCGCGTGGGCGAGCTCCGTCGCTGCCGGGCGTAATCAGGTCAGGTCAGGTCCCCGGCCTGTGGGCGGACATGATTATCGAACGTTTGTCACATAAATGACATCCACCGGCGCTGGGCCAGGCCAGGCGATAGCGGAGCCCACTGCCATCCACCTATTGGTAACAGCAATCGCCGTGGTCGCCTACCCGCTTACCTCGCCAACACTGCAAACGCTTGGCTGCTGCTGCTGCTGCTGCTGCCGGCGCCGCTTGGTAGGTGCTTTTGCTTGGAAGCTTCTGGTCTGGACCCTACGTACTGCATATCGCATATCGCATACCTGCCCGGACTGGTCCATCTTATCCATCTATTATCTAATGTAGCTTTTTGGACCAGCCACGAAACAGCGAATCCCGCGCGGGTCTTGGGCAACGTGCATGTGCCAAGCACGTTACGCTGTTTCCCAAATGTTTCGGCTCCCTTGCCCGCCAGCAGGTTGGCCTATTTCGGGCTCTGCTTTCACTAGGAAATAAACAAAACGAGTTTCTTCTGTCTGCGTGCTCAATTACTGAGTAAGCTGCCCGAGCTCGCTGGGTTAAACGAAACTCGACCTAGTTCAATTGCGGGCCGACTTGTCGATGTAAACGGGCCTATTCCTGCTGTTCGCCTGAGAAAAGTCCCAAGTCACATATGCCGGCTGATACGGCTGGGCAAACTCTCGCCACACGAGGACCAAACATCCTCTGTTACTGGCCGTGATTGTTGGGGACACATGCCATATGCGTGGACAAGTGCATCGCGAACTCGTAATACGGCTCGACGTTCGCTTATCCCATGTAACAGCGAGCTTGTTTTTGGCGTCGAATTTGGAAAACCCTGCGTCATGTAAGGCTGATCCTGCCCCTCAAGCAGTGAACCCCTCCCTGCGTCGGAGGGGTTTGCATGCGCCAAAGGATCTTCCAGGGTCTCGTTTCCATCCCCTACGCTCTGGAGTTGCAGTCCGTCAAAAAGGACACATGATGCCGCCCGCCGGTTTCCAATCACCTTTGGGCCTTCACGGACCTTTACGTGTCCATTAGCAGATCATAACTCCGCGCCCTTCCGGGTACGCCGGACTCTTCGATCCAACGGCACCTCCGTGGTCTGATTTGTGGGATTATTCAGCGAAAGAGTCAAATCAACGCAGTACGGCGCTGTCTATGCATACTGTCCAACAGCTTTGACAGCTACTCCCCATCTACCAGACTCGAGTTTCGAATTTGCTAACAACCATTCCGATTACTAGCGAAATGGTATGCCACAATTGCATTCGCGCCCTTGGTTCCGTTCCATGGTGTCCATCTCGTTGACCGTGATATCCCGAAATATCGAATGATGGCCAGCTTCCTTTGCGACTTTTGCCAGGGTCAAGCGTGGTATTCCGGCCTGGCCAACCCGCCCGATCGTAACGGAGTTCTCTGGCGCCCTCGGCCGGGGTGCACAAGGGCCGAATAACCCAGCTCGGGAGGCGATGAGGGGTCGCGATTCTGCAACTGCGCCGACCAGGTCTCCACCGAATAACACCATGCTATGATGGCTGGACGTTCGTTTTTGCTGACAAACGAATGTTTCGAGCCACTTTTACCCATTCCGGGCGTGTCTGGCTCGCCCAGATTGGGCTGTGGCGTTGCGCTGGTGTCACTGGAAATGGAAACAGGGGACTGGAATTGGGATTGGGATGTGGGCCCCAGGGCATTTCGGTCCTCCTGCTGGCAATAGCGTCCCTGAGACAAGAGGTCCTGAACGTACGATCGAGCCCAGTAGCCGCCGGAACGTACGATTGAGCCAGAAAGTAGCCGCCGGCTCGGACCGATATGGAACACACCGACTGGGCCAAAGTCACGCCACATCTGAGAGTTAGCCCAATTCATCAATGCGACAGGCAAATGAGAAACTTGCATACATACATCATGCACTTTGCACTCATTGGATTTACCTCGAAACCTGTTCCCCCAGATTCCTCGCCTGTCGTCGCGATTCCTCTGCGAGCTGTGGGTAGTTCGTTCAAGTTGATCGATCGACCAAGCAGGAACTCCCCACTGCGAGCTGATGATGATGTCCCCACATGCGCCAGAGAGGCTGCGAACTACATATCAAAGCTGTGAGCTGATGCGATGAGTTGGGATGCCCTCAATTCTATCGCTCTTCGGAGGTTTCTCCAAGCCTGTCTTGGGACTCCTGATGGAGGCAGCGAGAGGCACCTGTGACAATGGTCCAGGGTGGTCTCGTCTACGCCATCCACGACGAAGACGCCACGCCCGTGTTCTTGTTCTAACAGTCAAATGTCTGCGAAGGGGAGTTAATGTCAAAATGGTGACATCAGCGACACCTGCGTTCCGCCCATTATTTCGAGGTCATCTCCCAGGCTGCTAATCGGAAAGAGGCCTTTCGCTGTACAGCTCTACTGGAGACTCGTAGGCAAAGTCGACGTCTACATCGACGGTTGGAGCGTCGGCAATGGGAGACTGCTATCATTATCCAGCAACAAACTCACTTCCAATATCTTTGGGCACTGGAAAACACCACTAGTATTTCTGCTTTCTCTCCAAGCGGCGGCGCAAACGAACAACAGCACCTTCGCATTCGCATGACACGTCTCTGGTCTCGCCATGGTCAAGGCTCTCACAGATGGCATTGACGTCACCTTGTATTATATCTGGCGACGAGGTCTCCGCCACGTGCTTGGTAAGCCAGAAATTGGCAATATATCAACTCGCGCGCGGTACTCATTCGGATGATCTTATGCGTTGAGTTCAAACGGACAGCCACTTTCGCAATACAAACTGGGATTGCACCGTCGCGACTGTATGCCCGGCGTTTCCTCTATATGGCTCTACTATCAGACCACAATGAGTGATTGCTAGGCCAACATAATAATGGTTGATCGTCCACTTTATAGCACCAACTGCCCTTACGATAATGATGAATCATGTACGATATGCTGCATGAGCCCTCTCACACTTTGATAATCCTTTTTTGGCCAATACGCAATGCTATAAGAGAAACGTCATCTGGTAAGACGATAGGATTTACGAGCTGTAGATCATTTCCCCATGAGCCGGGTTGGGGGCCCAAATCTCACTAGCCAAGATATGCAGCTTACCATACATTCATCCCTCCTTCGGGTCCAGCGGACGTTTCACAGCATCGCGAAAATAGCAACAGAGCTCTATACTTCATTCGGGGTCTATAGAGACCCTGTGATTGGCCACAGGGGGCTGCATATAGGTCTGACCCGCTTCGGCTGACATCACGACGCTTGCCGAATATGGCAATAGCCGACAACGTTCGGGGTTACGTAGCAGCTTTGCATCGCACTCGGGTTTGTCGCCTATCCTTCGATGCAAGTGAGACTGGATCCTTCGGGCTAAAATCTTAGCCGTACGTTTCAAGATGCTGCAGATCCGAGGTATGGATCGATATTAAGTCTGGCGGTGTCGCACACCGTTTCCGTTGAGTGCTTCGTCTTCCCTCTTTCAGCTAATGTTCTGGTAGCTCCTATGCGGCAGGCTCTATATCAGCACCGGGCCTCTTCCGTATTCAAGTTGAGAACCCGAGGTTTGATACTTTCCTAGCATTTGTGGACAGTACGATTGGGCCCAGAACTACCGAGACGCAAACCACCTTCCACGTTGCTTGGCTATCTAGACCCCAAAACAATATCCGAGTTCTTTGATCAAGTCTCTCGCTTCCCTTCTTTCTCTCCATCTTCATATCTGGTCGGCACAGCTGCCACCCACAATCCACAAGCAGGAGGCTCGCCAAAGAGCCATCGCTTAGACGATGGACTCCATGACAGAGCTGCTCCCGAGGAAGACTTGGCGATCCACACACCGATACCAGCATTTGGGGAGCAAAAGACGTACCAAGTTCCGGAGGGTCGTCGCCTTCATCCTCCGCCAGGGAAAGAAAGTGGCCGAGAGTTTCTTCTACGCGAGTTACGAATACAACTGGTGTGTGAGGGGGCCTACAGGACAATATCCAAATCCACGACAGAATTAGATCAGACATTCGGCCTTAAAGAGGAAAAACCATCCAGGGGTGTCTATGCATTTGTGCGAATACGCCAGATTCAGGAAAAAATGCAACGTTACGAAACGACAAAGTGGCACAGCCTACCCTTTGCCCTCACTGTTATGGGGACCATGATGGGAGATGAATGACACAGGGAACCTGCGGGAGCAACTGTGTGTATATATCAACAAGACAGTCAGCAGCGGTATGACTGGGAAGAACATTCCACGATGGATCTCTATCAATGAACAGGTGCAGACAAGATGTCGAGGTCTCGAGATAACATGCCTCGATACAAAAGACCATGTACTCATTTATAGGAAAGAAGAGTCACAGCCAACAAGCTAAGAATGTAGTCGAAATATACGTACTCTGATGTAAGCTCAAGAGATGTCCTTGCAATATTTGTCAAATTAATGGCGAAAGCGCTTCTTTATGTACAAAACTGTCCGAAGAATATTTGGTAATATATTTTTATATCTGGTCATTTTATATGTCTTAATAGACGAATAAAGGGTTGGAATTGTTATTTTAATGAGACTAGATCATTCTTGATGCATACAGTATGAAAATAGCCCAGGAAGAGCAGCGCTTTTGTCCTTGAAGGGATATTAAGGTTTCCGTTCAGCACGCAACCACTATGTACCGGTCAGTGGAAGAATCACTTCTTGGTGGTGGTAATTTCGTAGCATCCAAAGGCTTGTGGTCTGATCATTGGTGTGAAACGCAGCCTTGTTGCGGCTTCAATGGGACAAAGGGGTTGCAGTACCTCAAACACACAATTCTCACGCAGCCATCAGACCTCTTTCCTTGGGCAGACAAACAGAAAGACCACTATTTATCAACACCCATCGGAGCACTGAGCAGAGCGGAGCAATATTGCTCCTCATCCCACATCCTTTTCATCACTTCAAGCACCTTGACACTCCTCACAACGAGCCACCCCAAGATGTCATTCATAGGCGTGTCGTATAAGGACCGCCTTATTTACATACCCAAACCGCCTGCTTGGCAAGAGATGCTGGTCAAAGTCTCTCGAAGCTTCTCCCTCGAAGATGGTCAAGTCAAGCAGCTCCGTGTCCTGTATCGACCCGATATCTGCGACGACTCGTCTCCATTGTAGGTGATATATGTCCATCAGTCTGGGTCAATGGGACTGATCGCGCGAACTAATCAATACATGACCAGGTGGGAGTTGGACCATGAAGCATGGGAAGGTGTCCAAGATGGCTCGAGCATCCACTTGGAGCCCGACAAGAAAGTCGAGCAACGCCAAACTACTGATCAATGTATTGGTGCCGCCACCAATCCCGACCCCCCAGAGTGGCGAGAGAGGACCTGGCGCCCTAGCACCCCCTCACATAATCGAAAAGTCAACATCTATGTTGTGACTCTTACCGGCAAAACCTCCGTTATCAGAACCAGACTGTCGAAAACGGTCTCGCAGTTAAAGGGTCTTTACCAAGACAAGGAAGGCGTCCCAACAGACCAACAAAGGCTTATCTTCAGGGGGGAAGCAGTTGGGGGACGGCCAGCTTTTATACAACTATGGCATTATGGAAGGCTCCAAGCTGCATTGCGTTACTCGGTTAGGGGGTGGCAAACCAGCCATCTACCTCCTGTCACCACATACTCTGGAAAATGTGGAAGTCGAGGTGACACTTCGCCCCGAGTGGACTTTCAGCCTCCTCTATCCTCCCGTTGCCTACCGCACAGATGCCTTGGGAAAAACTGCCGTTGCATGGACCGTCGACGTCCAGCCTGGTGGCACGATGAGAGACAAGAAGACAGGTCTCGAGTGCTCTTATCTCTTTTGGGAAGGCGAGGCGTTTTCCACGGAAACCAAAACCACATCTCTCAAAAAAGACCGACTGCTTCGATTCGTTCAACCCGTCAAAGCCGTATGCATTCTTGCAGCATTGCCACGAGGCGCTGTCATTTGAGAAGTTCATCGGCAGACTCGATACCGTTCTGGAGGAGCTCAGTCTCACTCCCGCCATGCGCACCGAGTTCATCGTCTATTGGCTCCCCGCTTTCCAGCGAATCCGCGATCGAGGACAGTGCATCATGTTCACGTTTGTGCCCCAAGAGACCTTCGCGAAGGCCGCCGTCCTCAAAATCAGCGGCGTTGCTGAGCCGCCCAAAGCCATCAGCAGAGTTTTCATGCTCTTTTCGGCCGTCGACACTACTCGGCACGAGATGACCATGGACACGCCCGTGGACTGGGTTCGTCATGTTGGCCAGGACAGGGAGGTCATGCAGGACCCGGAGGCGTTCCGAGTGCTTGAGTGGGGGAGGCATGGAGCTTCGAGATTAGGAGTCTGGAAGAAGAATGAATAGGCGTATCAGCATTTGACGGTACATGCTAGGCCGGTGTCACTCAACATATGGCAGCCCTGAAACCCAGTGCTTGTAATGAAATCAATGAATTGATCTATATACATTGACACAAACGCTTATCGCTGAAGATGTACACGGCAGAACGCAGGCTATATCAACCAGACGTTTTCTGCTTTTTTGAGACCAACACTGTCTAGTAATACCTCCCATGTAACGATGGTAAACAGTATCAAGAGACTTCCTTGACCCTTAATCTTGTTCCCACCTCGACGGGCTTTCCATCAAAACGAACAGTTAAGTGAACATTTCGATCCACCTGACGTGATGTTGAAACAGGCGGTTGTATAAATACATAGATATATATATATATATGGGTGCGCGTACGCGTGTCCAGTCTGTGGAGAAGCGAAACCGACGACTCTGGAAGACCTGGACTTATACCGGAGACTCGAGGGAGTACGGATACCCTGGTATGCGAAATAGCGGCGAAAAGCTGTGCCGGCAGAGCAATTGTATGCTCTGGATCTTGCCCTCCATCACGATGAGCTCGATACGCTGGGGCGCCCTCGCATTGTTATCGCCCCCCTGCTTGTTGTTGTTGTTGTGATGAAGAAAGCTTGCCGTATTTTCTGTGCAGAAGGACGGTGTCCTTGTCGTTGCCAACGTAGTAGGTGAGGCTGTGTCGTCGTTCGATATCGGCAACGACGAGACGGCTATGGATGCGGATGGCGGCAACGCTTTCGATATCGTTGTTGTCGCCGCCGCCCCGTCAGTCGAGACGTCCGTCATCGACGAATTGTTCGTCGCCGTCGTCGTGGACGACGCCATGCTCTTTGCAAACGACGGCAACCGCGACGGGACGCACGTCATGGACGACGCCTTCGTGCCCGCCGTCGAGCCGCTCAGCGTCCGCTGGCCGTGGTGGAGCGGCAGTATGGGGTCCACGTCCACGTCGTCCCCGAGGCTGATGCGCGGCACCCCGCCCGCCTCCGACGGATTCGCCCCCGCGACGTTCGATGTTGTGTTGCTTTGTTGGTTGTTCCGCAGGGCCCGGCGGATGAGGCGCCACTTCCACACGAGCACGATGCAGGGCGGCAGGGCGAGGACGATGCCGACCAGGGCGATGATGGACTCGGCCGTCACGTCCATGTTGTCGTTGTCTGAGTCCGCCATGTTGGTGTTGATGGTGATGGTGATGGTGATGCTGTAGTCATTCAAAGGAAAGAATATTGTTGATGTATTTGCTGAAAAGGAGGGACTGGTTGTTGCGGCTCACGAAGCCAACCAGGGCTGATTGTCGTCCCAATATATCGTGGATGTTTCCGAATAGAATCACAGGATGACGACCGGGCTGTGTTGTATGTCTGTCTCAAGCCGGTCTGACAGGGAGGCTGTGTACCTAGCGGCGGCAAAGTATGCGATGACAAGCCGACGACAAGATGTTAATACTTTTGGTGGTAAGTAAGAGATGCCAAGAACGTTGGATGGCAGACAGTAAAAGACGAAAGGAAGGGTTGGATGAAGGAATGAGATCTGGAGGAAGCGGTGTGAAGTCCCGATCCCTAGGTGAAATAATCCTAAGTTGGGTAGTAAGGCCAGATCCGTTACCGACGATGAGATGGAATTTAGATGTAGTTATGCAAGAAAAGATAGGCTCGTGGCTGGGGGCGGCCCCTATATGCACCATGAAGATCAACCAGTCGAGTGGTGTGTGCAGTCGGATCACCTTACCATATTTGGTCCAACACGGCGACCCGGAAATAAACTCTTCTTGTTCGAAATATGCAGACGACAGGTCCTCAATTAATCATGAGTTATGAAAATCCAAGATATACAGTCGACGAAAGCAGGGCATGAGTTCGCGGAAGCCCCTCCAGAACCACTTGGGTGCTCGCTGGTGCTGGCGTCCTTGTGTCGCGTGAGCAGAATCTTGCATCTCCATATCCACCGATTGGACGTATAGTCTTCTTGCTTATTTCGGCGGTGAAGACGTTCTGGTTAAACGATGACGTTAGTTCAGACGACAATAGCTGGACCAAGTCACCAAGGATAGTTGCCAATGGGTGACTTGCCGATAAAGTAGTAGTTCGTGTTGACTATTACCCCTGAGTTCGGACGGAAAGCGGAGAAAAAAACGAAACGAAACGAAACAAACTCGACCCAGGGTTCATTTAGTTCAGTATTTTCCACCTTCACATGCCCTTCAGGACCGCCGCCGTCTTCGGAACGCTGTTACCAAGAGTGGCGATGAAGTTAGTTATGCTGCACCGCCCCCTGACGCTATACCGATGATCACCAGATTGCTTGGCAAATGTAGATTGCCCAGTGTACCAATGCCGGCCTGGATCGCAGTTATGCAGAGCCGCCTCGGTCTCCCTACCCGCAAGATCCGGTGTAGAATCGGCCAATATCCACCGAGAGTCTCCGACTTGGAGGCGTACTGAAGCTCCTTTGCTTGAAAGATCAGGCAAGTTGATTCATGTATAATTCCGTTATCGGTGGACAGCAGCCCTACCGGTGGACACTGACCAGAGATCTTTCTCCTTTCCACCGACATGAATAAGCGACACGAACTGCGATCGGTCATGGAGCACGATTTCCTGGTAGTCATCAAGAGGGAAAACATGGCCCACGAGCAAGCAGCCTGCATGAGCCAGCCGCCTACATGTGTGGATGGATGGGCGGATAGGGGCCTCTGACTTTAGAAGGCAGGAAGAGCGACGGCGCAGAAAAGGGGAGCAGCCCAAAGTCGACGTCGATGGCCAGACCACTGCCAAGGTGGTCGATATCTTGACTCGAAGAAGGAGCTACTGATGCCGCTTCTGCCGTACTCGGCAGGGCTCATGTAGTCCCCTGATGCTGGTGAAGATCCCCCTTGAGGCTTTCGAAGCGGATCGGTCCTATGCAAGGCCCCCTCACTTCACCCCCTTGGCAATTTCCACCCCGGCGGTGAAGTATGGTGGTGGGAGGGAGGTTTGGACGACACGCCGCGAGAGTTGGGTGCTGGTCTGGAGTATTCGGTGTTGAAGATAAGAAGTCTTGGGGGAGATTCAAGCTCATGTCAACCAACGTAGTGAGTCATTCATGCGTGCGTTGGTGGGATGGTCCAATCGGAGGAAACGGGATACGGAGTCGGCAGTATTCGTATAGAAACCGCTTGGCAAAACGAGGGGGGACGGGGTATATAGGTTTGCTTTAAGGTATAGGAAATCTGTATGATTACTTCATAGTGCCCATACTCTCCTGTCTGGAGGCTGTGTAAGCCAGGGGGTCGGATCTCAGATGCCCCTAAGCCAACGGGAAGTCGGCAGCCGCAACACCAAGATTGCATTCAATCGGGCATGAGAAACTCCTTTCGCCGACCTCCACGGTTCGCGCTAGATACGCCGTTTGGCCATCTCGGTATCTCGATCCCTCGGTGAAGACTACCAAGATGTGAATAAAGCCAAGGAGAGAGTGCCATACGAGGCGCAATCTGCAGCTAAGCCAGCATATTGCAGAATTCCCCTCTCTGGTCTGCATGCACTTTACCAATAGGCGGCTTTGATACGATCTGACTAGCATCTCGCGGGCATGAGTCCGTTTCACAGACAGGGAGGGGGAGAGGGAGAGTGACAGAGCCGCCTAGGGCATGACTCAAGCCGGCATATGTAGCTAGCCCCTTAGCCCCCTTTTCCCACGTGGATGCGGGCGCGCTGCCGAGCATGGAGAAAAACGCAGATACGTCATGTAAAAGTCGCGCAAGCAGGATAGGGCACATGCCCACTTACCCAAGGGGGCCGGGGGCCATACTCGCGTAGAGGTCTTACTGTAGCCTGTAGGTAGCTGACAGGCCTGGACACAAGCGGACCAGTCGGATAAGCCCTGTCTTCACAGCACTCTGGGCATTGCTTCTAGGAGGACGTGTCGCGCGACTTAGTATCGATATCTGATTCAGTGTGTGGGTTTGTCGGCAGCCAACTGACTGACGACCTCGGGTAGAGACTTGCTTCTTCATAAGTAGTTATTGCAATAATGTTTGGCACGAACGGCAAATAAATGATTCTTGACAAACCTGGAAAGGACCGCGAGTGCTTCTCAATCACATCATATACGGGGAAACCAACATGTTCTAATGATAAAACCAAGGAGAGTCAATTGGCGTTAAAAGGTGTAGAGTCGTAGCTCCGGGTATGATAAGACTGTCTGTTATGCAATGGTATTCCTTTCTTCCTGCTTCTCTTCTTCTTGGGTCATTTCGTCTATCCCTTTCAATCCACAGGGCTCTGCCTGTACGTCTATCCGTGTGGCCAGCCAATAACAAAAAGAGATAAAAACGCCGTGTAATTTTCTTGCGACACTGGTATGTAAGCCTGTGAACGAGAAAAGAGATGCAGAAACCATCATCGTTCGTGTTCAACGAAGTCCAAAACCTTCGCTATCATTGACAGCACGCCACAGTGATGTCTCGAGGCGTTCGCGCGTCTGGTATCGATAAAGGCTCAAAACGTTGAAACAAGTGCGCGCCGAGGGGTATCGTCCTGTGTCGGGTCCGAGGCAGGAAATTTTAATGACGAGAGAGGCGGCACCGGTGGCCGGGATCCGGTCGCTTCCCGTGATGAAAGAGACAAGCCGGCGCTGGTCTTTGGGAGTCGCAGCGCTGAAGCTCTCCCAGAACCATTCGACCGTCGGCTCCCCTCGGGTTCTGGCGCCGCCTGGTCGGAGCCGTTCCAGCTGGAGTAAGTCGCGACAGCCCGCAGAGCAGTGATGTCTAACGGTTCGTCCGAGCCTCTCACCAGGAGTTCGATCTCTTCGGGCCGGAAGAGGGACAAGGCGTTGCCGCCGCATACGGTGAAGAAACCGCGCTTGAACGGCTCAAACTGGCGGCTGACCGAGGTATCCAATAGATATCGTACGTAGAGATCGACGTATTCCCGCCTGTTGCTGTTCGTGACCATCTTAGTTTCACCACCTGGGCAAAGGGGAACGCGAACTCGGTCGCCATATTTCTCGACATCGATGACAAAGTCCAAACAGAATGTAGATTGTACATCGCCTTCGAATTCTAGCAGTTGGCGCAGGCCACGGGCAAGGCGCGGCCGATATTCGGCAAGCTCATCCAGAGTGTAAGTCATCATCGAGCGTTGGTGGAATGCCGTGTTACTGGCAGTCGATTGAGGTGCTGCAGCCAGGAGTTTCCTGAATGCAAACGGCGGGAGAGCAATGTCCAAGATCGTGGAGTTGTAAATGGCAAGTCCTAGGAGGACGCCCACGAGGAAATACTGGTCCGAAGTCTCGAACGTGTGGGGGTTGAAGTAGCAGTACTGCGAGTCTTCGTCAAAAACGAATAGGCCTGGGCTGGGTCAGCTACAGCTGTTCGCTGTGTTCAATATGAGTATCGACTTACCATGATCCGGGTTGAAGATCTCCCGGACTAGCAGCAGGAACCACTCCTTGCGAAGCCCACCTGCATCGATGCCTTCTTCTCCACGGAAATCGATACGTAGCCCCTTCTTGATGTCCTCGCTACCGCTCCCCACCACCTCGCTAACCTGTTTGAGACTGTCTTCAACGAGGCAGTCTCGTCTAACACTGAGAAACAGGTATTGCGTGTAACTCCGGTGTGACAGAATGCTGTCGAAGAAAGCTTCGCGCGCCTTCCCAGCCATTTGTCGCTTGGCGTCAAACTCGAGAATCTGGATCTTGGCCCAGATGCTGAGGAAGAAGGGATACTGACAGAAGGCGAACTTGCCCTTTCGAGCTTCCCATTCTTCAAAATCCGCCTTGAAGTCCATGCAGTCCAGCAGCGAGTTGTAGAAATCGCTCGTGGCCAACAGATGGCCATGCGCGTGCCGGGTGCTCACCTCGTTCCGCCGAACATGGGTTAGGTTGTTCGCAGCAAAGATCAGGGCCATGACCTTCGATGCGGCCTTGATTTGCCAATCGTCGACGTAAGGGAGTCTCTTTGGCGGCTCCGGCGGCTTCTTTTGCTTCCTCGAGGCATTGGTGGCTTCAATCGCGGCATGGAGCGTGGCAGGAGTGTTGTTCATCCGGCTGTTAGACATCTGAGGAATCAATCCCGCTGTCACGTCTATCTTGGGCTCGCGCTTCTTTGTATCTTGACGGGTAAGTCGATATGTCACAAACCCCCGACGAGGTCCTTGAACTGTAAGAACAAATGCTCGGGCAACTTGGAGAACCAAGTAACTAGATGGTGCTGGCATGGTTCGGGGGTATTGGATAAGAGACCAAGGATCCGCTTGATAATCCCCGAATGTCGGCCAGCAGCGCTCTCTCTTTGACCTGTCGTGGGCCCTGTCTTCTCCCTGGCCGTCTGAGGGAAGGTTCCGGAAAAGCTCTTGTGGCCGGACTGAAGCAAGGGGTTGGCCAGGATGAGTAGTAGAAAGCGCAAATCCTCAGGGTCCTTGAGCACTCGCCCAGGTCTCTTGAGCAGGTTCTCGGTGCACTTCAGTAATATCCGCTGTATGTGTTCTTGAGCGTCGAGGACGATGGCCTCGTAGCGGCTTCGCTCGGCGTCAGGCAGTGCTTTGGAAGGGTCCTTCTGTACCAGCTCGTCATAGACAGCAGTCCATCCTTCGGCGGCATTGATTATCGTGTGGTACCATTCCATCACAAGCCCCCAATCGATTCGTGGCGTTCGAGAGGTGACGAGGGAGTGTGCATCATCTTTGCGTACTGCTTGGGCTTTGGTGGGAGGTGCATCTTGCTGGTTGCCCGTCCACCACATGCCGTTCTCGGCAAAGTTGCCCAAGAGCAGCATCCTGGGGTCAAGCTGCTCCGTTACCACGGGATCCTCGGCCACAGCTACTTTGGCGCGCTGAGTGTCCGGCAGGGGCTTCCTCGGTATTTTAAACGGAACCGGGCGCGAGGAGCTGAAGCTTTGCCGCCGCGCGACAAAGGCTGCATTGAAATGGTTGTGAGACCGGAAACAAGCCATGAGATACTCCTCCAGCGGCCTGAAAATGTACTTCGCGTCGAGGGGATTGGGCGGCGAAGGAGGCGACCGCATAGGAAAGCCAGCACTGCGCTGTTCAGGGAAAGAGGTCGAAAGGACTCTATTCGCATCGCCATTTTGGCCGCGCGGGTTGGCCTCGGTGTTTTCGTCGGGGAACTCGTCGAAAACGGGAGTGCGCACGTATATGGGCGGTGGTGTGCCCCTCGAACCTGATCTCTGATGCCTTTCCCGCAGTGGCATTTGGGAGAAGTAATCGTCGCTTCCGCGCGACGAGGAACGTCTCGGCCAGTTCCCGGGACTTATCCGGCCAGCAGAGTCTGTATAATGTCGCACCGAAAGCCGCAGGCTCTCCTGCACGAGGTGCCGGGTGTGCTCGAGCGACGGTATTGTCGGGGCAATTGTGGGTTTCGCGGCGTCGCCATTGCTGTGTTCCAGCGGCTTCAGGTCGTTGATGGTCAGACAGATGGTGCACCTGAATACGTCCAGCTCTTTCGGCCACCTGACCAGCCCGCCGCACGTCATGCAGTTCCCGTTGCGAAAGTCGATGGGCCCTCGTTGCGGCTTTCGAGCCGTCGTCGACGTCGACGCCATGCTCGGTCCAGAGGTCATCCCCGGCGGTTTGAGGGGCGTGTAGTCGTCATCGGTCGACTCATCGAAGCCGATGGGGGCCTTTTTCTTCTTGCTCGAGAATAGCGAAGGGAACGGGTGGCTCATTGAGCGGGAATGCGACGGTGCCGTCCGTGATCGGTTGGATGGTTTGGAGGTTTTGGGTTTCGCACCCAGAAAGTCGTCGTCTTCTTCGGAGCTGCTGTCCACGATTGGTACTGGAGGTGGGCCGCGATAAAGGATGTCGAGGCCGGGGGCAGCGTTCGGTCGCGAATTCGGCATGGGCATGGGGGCTCGGGAGGTGGTGCCATTCCTGCGCTGTGGTGAAGAAGGCCCTCGGTGGGGGATCGCGGCTGCCGACATGGACATGGCTGGGCATCTATTCCCGTTTTCCCAGGCAGTTGCGGCTCGAGTTGATCGTGACGCCATTGCCTTCCCGTTTCTAGGTAGGTAAGTAGCTAGATAGTCTTCCCGCCTTCACTGCAATTCAATTAGGTCAAGTACCTTGCCTATCCCACTAATATCATAACGTTCAATAACTGTTAACTCGGCGCAATCACATATTGGGTCACGTCAATGACTGGTCATCCCAGATGATGCGCAGCACTGTTGGATTGACCAACTACGACGTGGGCGGGTAGGAACGCGACCGAGTGTGTGTAGTGCAGTTTGCAGTGCAATCAATGCAATGCAATACCGGAGTAGCAGTAGAGTGGTAGCAGTAGTAGCAGCAGTAGGTATAGCAAAGGCAGCTCTGGCAAGTGCGGCAAAAGGAGCTCAAGTTCGACGGGCTGAAGACGGGCTACCTGTCTGCAAGGGCAGACAAGAGTCTGAGGTGTCTGTGGAGGGGCTCTTTCCGTTGCTTGCAGCAGGCACGACCAAGACCTGCATAAACTCGGGCGGTGGAATGCCAAATATTTGATCCCAGTACGGAGTATCTGAGTAGCAGCAGTAAATAGTAGTAGCAAGCCGTCGTCAAGCACGGCGAGTAGAATACAACAACCTTGGAAGGTAAACAGAACGACAAAGTTTCTTTCTCACACGACAAATTCCCTAATGGCACGTTGAAGATCAATGAGCCAAAAAGTCCAAGCCAGGACAAGGCCCAAGGTTACGTACGTCTAGCGGCCTCTGTTCCGTCCATGCCGCCCTCGAATCCAAGAGTGACGTCCTACTGCCGAGCGAATCGCAGCGCTTCCCGTCCAACTTTTGCCCGCTACCGTCCTCCCCGGTCGGGCGTCAAACAGGGTCCAGTCCACTGACACACACCTGCGCCTTTCCCCTTGCTGATCCATGGAATGAGACGCTGCCTTGCTGGGATACTCCAGAATACTCGTGTCTGACAGCATATTTATGGATGCTTAATTATAAATATGGGTAGCTATGCCCTCATTCACGCCGCGAATTCCCACTCTGCAGTTCAAGAATGGCCTTGGCAGCCATCACTCGGCCTCGAAGTCCTAGATCTTCTCTGCCTCTCCTCTCCATTCGACGTTTGCTACACTGATGTCAGCGCATTCGTGGCTTTTTGCTATTTAAGGAGAGTAACGACGCGGCCACGGCAACCCAAGAGCCAGCTCTCCCTCCTTAACTAAACCCCCTCGCGCTTACGTGCCACCATGCATTGGCACTCGCATTCGTTTTCGAGCGAGCGAGGTGCGAGAGGCATTTTTATCAGCCCCCTTTGTCCCAATCCCAATGCAGGCCACGCTTGGCCCCGTCTCAGCGATTGGGGGCCAATTAGTTCGGAAAACAAAGAGCCAAGATGACGGGCCCATGGCGGATTACCCCAGCATTATCATTACGAGCCTTGGGGCCCTGGAAACGGGGGGCCTCCTGGGCTTGGGCCTGACCCGAAAAGTGGCCCTAAGCTGATATTTAGCAGCGCTCTAATTTGCGGCCGGCATTGCCCTAACATGAATCTTCAATATAATAAGCCGGTCTCCCTGACAATTTGCTCGAGATTGCCAACCATGCAATGCTCGTACTGGACCGGAGCGACCAATGCCAATGTGCCCTCCGACTCTGACAGGTCTTTCCCCTGGCCAGAGACGCTTACTCGCTGTCTCTCGGGCCTTCGCTGCTTACACCTTACACAGTCACCAGAGAGGGGCTCGGAACCGCGGAGATCTGCTCGTCAAGGTTCAATGCCATCATCAGCCTGATAAATCTGAGCGAACAGAGTTCTGTCATCTACATTGATGCATCCCAACATCACTGCAGCAACTTCACTCCGTTGGCTGGTGATACTTCATAGAACGTAGCGCTTGCTCAGTATCATGTCCGGCTGGCCACAATTCGGCCATGTAGCCAGGATGCGAGCGAGTCACGAGGACCTCTTGAGTCCGCCCCAGGCAATATGATGCGTGGGCCCAAGAACGCCGAACTGAACCGCAATAAGTGAAGTATGCGCCATTCCCAATCGATATAATATATCTTTTTAATCAAAAACCCCAATAGCTCAACGGTAGTAGATGCAAGCAAAGGATCCAAGGAAAACAGTGGTCTGGTCTTCGGGAGATTGGAAAGACGATGGCAGCCATTCTGCCATTGCGATTCAGTGTGGTAATAGCTTGGCAGGGAAGGCTTAGTGGCCAAACCGCCCTGCCGCTAGTGCGCATTGCCTCACCTATCAGCTGAGATGCAACATTGAACATTTGGCAGACTGTTCTAGGTCGGGTTGAGGTCGGGTTGCACAGCCCGGCAACTTCCAATGAGAGTTGCGCATAGGTAGGACAATCTCACAGTCTGCAGTGCCTCTTAGGCGAATATGTCTTCGTGCCTTTTATAGAGTCTGTACTGAGGGCTACCCAACGAACCAACGTGGCTCAAGTGACACCCGCCGTCCCCATTCGCAGCCTGGTATGTGTCTACTCGTTCGTTCATGTGAGCATACTACTGTACACCAAAAGGTCTGGCTTTTGGATCACGCCCAAGACAGGACCGCGTGTCGCCCACTGCTGTCCATCCTCAAATTTGTCGTCACCACACCACTCTCATTCGCACTCGGAGTCGCATCGTGCCTTGCCCCCTGCACAACCATGAAGATCAGGCAGAGTGCTTATCTTCCAAAGAGGTGATCATTATGGATCTTCCTGGGCAAACCGACCCATCAAATCGAATCGAAATGCGGTGGTGCACAGCACAGCAAATAAACCCCCTCCCCACTATCCACTCTCCCACTCTCCCACGCGTCCCCCTAATCAATCCTGCAAATCTGGTGTGGCTCAAACAGGCCACAACAGCGCAGAGTAGGACGCAACACCGCTCATTCAGATCCCAAAAGGTCAGGCCATCGTCGCCCTCTTTTGGATTGCGAACATCGTTGTTGAAACATTCCCCCCTCCGAACTTTTTTGAGGAGAAAAAAGGAAACCCCGTTTGTGTGCTTACGACGTTGCTCGCCTCACCCGTTCACACACCAAGCAAACAAAAGCATTGAAACAAACACCACCCCGGTCAAGCATCACCACAATAAAAAAGGACACTATGGACTTCAGCTTCCAGGGACTCGTGCAGACGCACACTGGTCAGATGGAATCGGCCTTTGACAAGATCATCAAATGCATTCTTCACTATAGTCGCTTGGACGTTTCACTCGTTCGCATCAGCAATGTCACGGAAGAGTAAGTTCTAATACCTAATCTGTCTGCATTTTTTCTCTTCCATCTGGGTGCTACCGTGCGACAAACCGGACCGTACAAACGCAGAAAGGGCGGTGAAAGGTTTTATGAGGGTTTGCAGATCGACGAATACGACGATGTTGACTTCTTTGCTTCGTATAGTACCTTCCACATCTCGGTGGATGCGCGCGCCACAAACACCGGCCCCGTCCCGGCCTCCATCTCCCCCATGACCCTTGACCTGCACAACGGCAAGGGAGACTGTTTCGGGAAGATCTTCATGCCGCCGCTCAACACCAGCATGAACGGCGCGCGCGTGCAGGTCGAGAACCAGCTCGTCAAGATCACCAACAAGCCCGCCCTGCTGGAATTCGTCGGCTCGGTCATGGGCGACACCGCCGCCGTGCTGGACCTCCGCAACGGCCGCTGCGACGTGAAAGCGCTCGGCGTCGGCCCCCGCAGCATCGTCTACAGCAAGATGATGCAGATGAAGGGCATGGACGGCCCGCACGTGACCGTCGACCAGGTCACCTCGACCACCAAGAACGGCGGCGGTGACGTGCAGATCACGCTGCGGATCGCTAACCCTAGTCCTATTGAGATTAGCTTTGGCACGTGCAGCTTCGAGATCCAGACGAGCGGCGGTGACGACGGCGAGCGCAAGGTGTTTGCCGAGCTGAAGGGCCGGCTCGACACCCGCAAGGGCCTCTTCGAGGTCAAGCTGAACGGCACCATCGACAAGACCGTCACCCTCGAGCCCGGAAAGGTCCGCCTGGTCGGTAAGCGATGCGTCGGGGCCGGCTGGTGCGACGATGCGCTCAAGGGTATCGATGTCGAGCTCCACGGCACCCTGAAGCTTCTCCGCGCCATCGGCGTCGAAACGGTCCACGCGGAAGAGATCCTCGAGGAGAAACCGAAGGGCCGATGGTTCTGGATGAAATAGTGGTGGTGATTGCGACGGATTGATTTGATTTTCTTACAGGTTCCTTCTGTATTTGAGCAAGCGAGCATTGGTTGGGGCCCGGCGTTCATACTGGCGTTTGCGGCGTTTGGCAGCAGGCAGGCAGGCAGGCTACATGATCACAAATCATATTCTACTACTACATAGACAGACACATCGTCTAGACAGTTAATAGAGTTCAAAAAACTCGGAAGCGGTATGTATGACCAATCTGCCAGGTTGTGTGACTGATACTACATCGTTCCAACTTGACATGCTGATTGATGCCTGTTGGCTTTACCCCATGTCGTGAACATTGCTACCATGATGTAACACTACGTCTGTACTCGGCAACTTCTTGGGAAGCATCGGCTCGTCAATTTGTTCTATGTTAATAGTACTGCTCTACTCATCCACTACCCCCGAACTGCAGTCTTTTACAAAGTATACTTGAAGTCCGGCCGAATATCCCCCATCGCCCAGCGCTCCTCCTCGCTCATCGCCGCCCACTTCGCATCCATCCGTCCAGCCGTCCGATCGCGGTTCATCCTGCGCAGCGCGACGTGCATGACCACCGTCCCGCCCAGCAGCGCGACGACCTGGTACCCCAGCACGACCCCGTGCCCGGTCCAGAACCGGGGCGCCTCGCGCGTGAGGTAGATATTCGACGAGACGACGCCGTTCAGGTTGCCGAACCCGACGACCATGCCCAGCACCACGGCGCGCTTGAGCGAGCCCTCGGTGTTGTTGATGACCCACGACAGCGTGTTGGAGATGGCCGGGTAGATGCCCGCGGCGCCCAGGAAGGTGCCGGCGTACTGGACCTGCGGATTCTGCGACGCGAGCAGCATCACGAACCCGGAGATCCCGATCAGCACCGTCGCGGCGTTGCAGTAGCCCCGGTACTTGGTCGCGTCCGCGACGAAGCCGACGATCACCGTCAGGACCGCCGCCACGGCGTAGGGCGGCACGCTCAGCAGCTGCGCGCGCGTGCCGACGTGGCCCATGCCCTTGAGGATGGTCGGCAGGAAGAGCGAGAAGGCGTACAGCGGCACCAGCGCGCCGCTGTAGATGAACATGTACCCGTACGTCTTCCAGTCCCGCAGCGCGGCCCAGATGTGGCGCTTGTCGAAGTCTTCCGCGGTGCGGCCCTGGCGGTCTGCGATCAGGCGGCGTTGCATGCGAATCCGGTCGTCGGCCGACAGGAAGCGCGCGTCTTCGGGCCAGTCGAAGACCATCCACCAGCACCCGATCCCGACGAGCACGGTCGCGATGCCCTCGAGGATGAAGATCCAGGCCCAGCCGGGACGGCCCGCGACGCCGTCCATGAGCGCGATGGCCGCGGCGAGCAGACCCCCGAAAGAGCCGGCCAAAGCGGCGGCCGAGAAGAAGATGGCGGACCGCACGCCGATCTCGGACGACTTGTACCAGCAGCTCAGGTAGTAGTTGACGCCCGGGAACAGGCCGGCCTCGGCGATGCCCAGGAAGAAGCGCGCGGCCAGCAGGCCTGGGTAGTTGTGGACGATGCCCATGAGGGTCTGGGTGACGCCCCAGATGAAGATGATGGCGGTGAAGAAGACGCGGGGCGACAGCCGTTTCAGCAGGGCGTTGGTCACGGGCTCAGCCGCCGCGTAGCTGATGAAGAAGATGGTCAGGGTCATGTTGTAGTCTTGGCCCTTCATGCCGAGGTCGTCCTCCATGCTGGCGAGGCGGGCGTTGCCGATGTTGGTGCGGTCTAGGAAGGACATGAGGTAGACTGTGAGGGGTTTGTTGATGTCAGTAAAGGTATGGTCTCGGGGCGGAGTTGAAACAGAGGCAGACTTACGAAGACTCAGCCACGGGATCAAGGCCACGTCTACTTTCCACATCAGCTTACGGTCCTACTGTCGGATTAGCACATTGAACTTGAGCATGTGGATGAGGTCCACCTACGATGACGGCTCTCTCCTCGGGCGTCTTGTCCGCATCGGGATCCGGCAGGTTCGCGAGAAGCTCTGCCCGTTCGACGTGCAAAGCATTGACGGGGGCTTGTCCTCCGACAAGCTTGCCGCCTCGAGGTCGAGGCCAGGGCTCTTCTTATCGTCAACCGGCATATCGTGATGTGGTCTCTGGAATGGGACAGATGCCACCTTGACGGAAGCCTTGATCAGAGGTCGCTGCGGGTTTTAAACAGCAGTGAACAAGAACCTTGAGGGAACAGAAAGTAAGCTTGGCTTGGGAGGTGGTGGGGCCGACGAAATAGAAAACGCCTGGTCAGTAATCTACGATATGGAAGAAGAGGCTTGCAGATCGCCGGGTGGTCACCTCCCTTTATATTCACATGAGATAGGCAGACACTCTTCTCGGCGGCGCAATTTGAAGCCGGTCATCCCTTGTCATTATCCTTGATTCAATTCTCCCGTAAACCTTGAAGGGCGGATGCCCACAGATATCGTATGCAAGGCCGATTGGATGACATCCCCGGGCGAGGATATGAATTTATCCCTAGCAGCTCTTGCGGAGTTGGCGGAGCAGCCAAGGGGGCCTAACCCCATACCCCAGATGCCAAGTCACGGCGCTTGCAAAATACCCATGACGATAGATGATGGTGTTGGCTCCTCCAGATGGGCTTCTCACTAATCAAAAACGGTGCGCGCCCTTGGTTCGCAGCCAAACAGCGAGAGATATTCCTCGTCTCCTTGCTTTTCGTCGAGGGAGGCTTAATCAATCTCATTCACCGACCATCTCGAGGGGCAGATGATGATTCGAGGCCGGAGCCATAAATAGATGCCCTGCCACGAGAAGCAGAGCAAACATTCTGCACTCGCCCGCCCGAACGTTGGAATGCTAGCAAGAAAAGCAACCTTGCCTTTGTCTGTGGGCTCGCGCCTTGGCGCCCAGACAAGGCAATAGATATCGGACTGGATCGCGTTCGATGTTCGACGCCCTGATAGGTTCCTGGCAGGTCATTCGGCTCCGGGGCAACGGCTGCGGACTTCTTCTTCGAGTGCCGTCTGCGCTCGCCAAGGAAGTTGCTTACAGCTACCCCGCATGCTCCTTGCGACCAAAATCCACCCAAAATCCCACTCACTCCAGGTTTCGGAGGACGATCCTACCTCCGCGTGGTCTAGGCTGGCGAATTACCCCAATCCCCCCAATGTGCTCGACACTGCAGCGACTCATGAAGATTGCCACCGTATTTGGGTCTCTAACTCGGATATAAATGACGCAAGAACGTATGATGATGTTGATTGATTTGTTTATCTACTGTTGCAGAATGATTTCACTACCAGCCAAAGATTCGTAGACCAAGACTCCATATACCGCGGTGCGGGCTAAAGGATCAAGTATCCACGAACCTGCCACTGCTTACCTTCAACCATTCCATACGCCTATCTCGCTCGCTAAGCTCAGTCGATGGCCACCCCTGGAAATGTTTTAAACTGTCATACATCAGATCCAAGCACCGCATTGATTACCAATCACCACCAGCTATTCTGTCGACACCTAATCTCTTAGACGTCTATCACGACGTCCCTTCAACAGGCGTTGTCGCCTGGTGCTTCTCCCACAGGAGCAGCGCGACAGCAGCTTGGGCCACCCCGCAGGCGACCAAAGCATACATCTGACGATTGTAGCCCTGCGACAGGATCCCTCTTGCATCATTCCAAACGTCCTCTGCTATCCCTACTGTCACGCCATGGTTGTATGTTTCGATGACGCGATTCGGGTCCGAGATTCCAAGCTCCGACAACCGCGGAAACACGAACCCGTTGAAGAGCGCCGTGGTCACTGCCACCATGAGCGTGCTGCCTATGGCGCGAAACTGATTTGCCGCTCCCATCCCCACGGCTTTGCCAGTAAACTTCGGTCAGTTCCAGATACTTAAGTAGGTTAATGCGACGGGGTAGCGACTCACCGTGATCACGCTTTTCGGCCACATGGGGGATATTGAGAATAAGTGTCTGGAAGCTGATGCCGCATCCCAGGCCAGCAATAACTGGCTTTACTTACAGCAGTGTGCCCACCATGAAGCGACTTCTGAGGAACCTCCAGGGCAGAACGGGCTCGCGGACGGCGTTCGCAAGTGTTACGCGACGTTCCCAGATCACTAGCACAAGCCACAGTAGGATGGAGACGACCAAGAGAGTAATGAAGTAAGCAGATCCCCACGAAAACCGGGACCCGGCTTCTTGGAAGGCGGCGACGATGGACATGGTTGCCAGAAGAAGCAACACACCGCCAGGCATGTCAAGTCTGTTCAGCGGCCTGGCGCGTTGCTGCGATATCTCACCACGCGCCTCGTTTCCGGGTTTCTTTCTTTGGTGGTGCGGAAAGCCAGCAGGAATGCCCACGATGGCCAATACAAGACCCACGACGCCGATTGGCACGTTGAGCAGGAAGATCCACCTCCACGTCGCGACGGAGCTAATCCCGCCTCCGGCTATGGGTCCCAAGATCAGGGCGAGCATGACGGCAATGCCCATGTATGTCATTTGAGTAGGGTATCCCTCAGGGGGTACGACCTCAATGGTCACGATGGTAGCGAGTGCGTAACTGCCACCGCCACCAACGCCCTGAAAGGCACGCATGATGATTCTTCATGTCCAGAATGTCAGCCATGCGGGTCCGCTCATGGTCGCTCAGGCCGATGCTCCGGGATAGATGGTAATCTGGATGGCTTACAGTTGTGGCATGGTCTTTGCTGCTGCACATCCGCCCGAAAAGATGGTGAACATCAGGATGGACAACACGTAGACCGGCTTTCGACCAAAGATGTCGCTCATCTTAGCTACGATAACAACGAAACCTATCATTTATACGACATTAGCAGAGTCCGAGGATAACGACATTTAAGGGGTAAGTCAGCGAACACCAAAAAGACTCAATACATACTAACGTATCCCAAGAAATAACTGGCCAGAATCCAGCTCGCCGCATCGAAGTCGCCCAATTCCCCGGTGATAGCAACAATGGATGTGGTCACGATGAAGATCTCGGCCTGTACCAGGAATAACATAACAGCATTAAGTATGGTCACCAGGAAGAGGCGTATACCATGGAGATGGCTGGAAATGACAAGGGCACTGTGGTTGCTTGTGGCTCCCACTCCGTCCGACTCAAGCGCAGCACCGACGAGCGATACGGGTACTCTATTGTCGTTCCTTTGGCTAACATATGTGAGGTTGACGTTATCGCTTTTCTCTTGGGGGCCCGAGGTAGGCTGAGCGTGAGGAGGCGCCATGGCTAGGAACGGGACCTAAAAAGATAAAGAATAGTGATAACGAAGAGAAATCCAAACGAGTTGATTGATCGCACATAAACCGCCCAATTAACATGTTTTATTACCCCCTGGACCCAGATAAATGGTAAGCCCGCATAACCAACACCAACGGCCATCCCAACCAACATGACCCCTTGCATCGGCACGTCACATTCCCAGCTAAATGGCTCCGCGAAGATTCCGTGCATCTTGAACTTCCAAGACATCTAACTTACATCTTACAACGGGAAAACACCATGGAGACGATATTCCAATATATCGTGTGCTTCGTTATCGCACTGGTATGATATAACTGCACCCGCAGAATCGTTCTTGGACTAACCACCAGCATTTATTTGTATAATAGCTTGCTGCCGTTGCAGGCAAACGCCTCTTCATCCACCCTTTGAGAGCGTACCCGGGGCCTTTGCTGGGCCGACTCACGAATGGGTATGCCGGCTGGCACGCCATCAAGGGAGATGTTCATCTCATGACATACCGAGATCACCTCAAATATGGTAAGATTACGGCCCGGTCAAACAACGATGTTCTGTGCGTCGATTTTGTATACCAGCCTGATCTTCATTCAACGAACAGGCCCTGTCGTCCGGCAAGCCCCGAACCGACTGGTTTTCAACACCTTGACAGCCGTCCAAGGTAGGTTTCATATTTCACTCTATGGAAACGTTGATCTTTAATTACATGATGCACCCCCTTTCTGATGGTTCTCAGTGAAACACTGAGCATGCCTGTGTACTACTTACACTGACCAGATATATACCTGAGCGCTCGCATCGCAAAGGCCCCGATCTATACCTTCACCCGCTTCCGTGGCGTAACGCCCAGCGTCTTCACCGCACTAGACAAGCCAGACCACCGCCGCCGACGCCGGGCCGTGGGCCAAGCCATCTCCGAGCGCTCGATGCGCTCGTTCGAGCCCACAATGCTATCCCAGATCGACGTATTCCTCACGCAGCTCTTGCGCTCCTGCCACCCTACCCAAAACCAGCCCCCAAACAACCGCAAGCAGTAGACATGACGCCCCGCTGCAAGTACCTCGCCACCGACATCATCGCCCACCTCGCCTTCGGCCACGCCCTCGCGACCCAAACCGACGAGCCGCTGCGCCTGATCCCCCACGCCTTCGCGCGCCTCAACCCCGCCGTCTACCTCTTCATGAACTGGCCCAAGACGCACGCGCTCGTCGACCCGGCCGCGCAGTGGCTGCTGCGCGCGCGCGCCGGCGCGTTCCGCCGCGCGCTCGCGGGCGTCGTAGCGGACCGCATGGCCCTGCCCCGCGACGCGCGGCATGATCTCTACTCGCTCGTGGCGACGGAGGAGCGGGTCGGGCAGGCGCAGCAGGAGGGGATTCGGCGGAGCGAGATTTGGGGGAGGCGAGCATTTTTTTGAATGCCGGTATGTTCCCGGATTAAGCCCTTTGCGCTTACTGGTTTCTGGTACTAACGGTACAAAACAGGCGGCACGACCACGGGGACGGCCATTTGCTCCGTCTTCTTTTACTTCTCGCGCTACTCGGCCGTCTACGCCCAACTTGCCAACGAGATCCGGACGACCTTCTCCTCAGGAAGCGAGATCCGACAGGGTCCCCAACTCGCTAGCTGCAAGTACCTCCGTGCCGTCATCGACGAAACCCTGCGCATATGCCCTCCGACGCCCGGCGTGATGTGGCGTGAGAAAGATCCCCTGTCTCCGGAACCACTTGTCGTGGATGGTCACGTCATCCCTCCCGGGACCCTCGTTGGGGTGGGGACTTATAGTCTAATGCACAACCCGGAATACTTCCCCGAGCCATTCTCCTTCCGGCCCCAGCGATGGCTGGACGGGGCCGTAGAAGAGGAGGACCCCAAGGCAAAGGAGGCTAGAGCTATCATGCGGCGCGCCTTCATCCCCTTCAGCCTGGGAGACCGCGGTTGCGCGGGCAAGGCCGTGGCCTACTCGGAGATGAGCCTGACGGTGGCCAAGACACTATGGTATTTCGACTTCGAGAAGGCCCCCGGCGCGGCGGGTGACGTCGGAGGTGGGCGTAAGGGGGCAGAGAAGGGCAGAGATCGACCAGACGAATACCAACTCCATGATAGCTTCATGGCGGATCATAACGGGCCCAATCTCGTCTTCCGGGCGCGTGGGGACTACTGGGAGGATCTGGCCAAGACATCTGAGTAGCCTGCATAAGCGAGATAAGGCCCATTTTAGTTCTATACGGAGGGGCTTTACCGGGCTAAAGGCAAAGTGATATGGGGAGCTTTTCTTTGATCAACTTTGTTTCGACCGCAGCCGTGTTCAGAACTAGAGCCAAGCATCTAGCAGAGTCAAAAATCCGTAGCGAGGAAACTGTGTGTCGAGAATTTGAGTGCTAAACGTCATTCGTACCAATTGATGTGGATCCATTAATCGGTACGACGACATGGGTGGGAAAATATATACGAGCCGCGCATATTTCTCACTTCCGAGGTCGAATAAGGGGTAGGTCACATATTTCAGGGGCACCACAAACATTTTCGCCACCCAGGATATCAGGACCAGTGGCAATGTCGGTATTTCTACACAACAAAAAATAAAGTATCTCCTTGCTTTTGTAATACAAAAATGTCAATTCACAAAAATATAACCACACTGAGTAAAGTTGTTCCAAGACTGACGGTAGACCTAGCAACAGTTTAAAATCAAGCTTGCTATGATGACAAGCTATAGTACTTCCACGTAGTTTGTGTCGACGTTGAAGTAGTTCCAGTTTCTATCAGATATGCTTCTTCCGGAATGATTATATATCTAACAGTGACCTAAACGAGCAATTCAGGCTGACTAAATTCCGTTGAGTGATCATGTCTGAATGGTTCCCATTTCTCCTATTTCATGATCGGTTAGACTAAGTACAATATCACCTACTCTTATTGTCTCTAATGTTTTCGTACCTCCTCCACTACTCAGGTATGGCATATCACTGAACTACTAAGCAACTTCAGACAAGATGGTCTTTGATTAAGTATTATCATTACATACCAGTCAATGTGCGTCAGGCATCCCGTTGAATGAGTGATATTGGGGCTAAGATCGCACACGACCTTTCTGTTTCTTTTTTTCCGTTTTTTAAATATTCTTATAGGGAGTCACCCCAGGATGGGCCGAAATGTTTCGGGTTTTACTATACAATGAAGAGCACACATATCGTGGAATGACCCTTCTCCTTTTTTTAAACCATGGCGTAGTCCTTCTGCAGCTCCGTAGTCGAGCTAGTCCGGCTCTCGTTGTCCTCGTCGATGACGTGATGCACCTCGGTGGTCTTCTGGATGCCCATCATGCCCTTGGCGCCGCCGCCGCTGCTGCTGCTGGGGTGGTTGTTGTCGAACTCGCGGTTCGCCGTGATGAGGGTGGCCATGCGGAAGCCACGCGGGTCGCCGGGGTTGTTGCTGTCGTTGTTGGCGCCGACGTTGGTGGCGCCGCGGACGCCGCCCGTCGACTTGCCGCCGCTCTGCTTGTTGCCGCTCGACGGGTAGGAGCTGCCGTTGTTCTCCGACTTGACGATCTTGCCGATCAGGTCGGCCATGTTGAGCTCGATGTGCAGCTTCAGAATGTACACGAGCGGGTGGAACTGCACGTAGATGAAACCCTGTCCCAGAGACATGACGCCAATGAGGACAATCTGTTTGGGGAAGGTTTATATTAGCGAATAAGTCATGAGACAGAGTAAGTGGGGTCGAAACTTACATCCAGAGACATGGACACAAAGATCATGAAGAGGTTGAACTTGAAGAGCCGGGTATATTTGGTGAGGCCGTTGGAGATGAGGCGCGACCGGACCAGGTAGACAAAGTAAATGTTGAGGGCGACGTCCATGAGGCAGAAGATACACTTCTCAACGCGGTCCCAGATTTCATTGATGTGGATGAACAAGGGCGAGATCTGCAGCCGCGCCGGGATCCAGATGCAAAAGACGCTGATGTTGATGATGCCCAAGCCAATGGCGCAACCCCAGATCATGCGGTTTACGATCTTGCGGTCCCGCATGAGAAGAGCGATACGGTTGATGATGATCTGGATGATGCACTGCACCTGGAAGACCCAGGCAACGAGGAGGAAGAAGAACAGCCAGAATCTGAGGGAGGAGCGGGATAGGTTTCACCACGTTAGCAATCTCGAAAAGTGACAACAAGCATTTGACGGAGCTATCATAAGGCGTATGCTTACGAGGTTTCTATACTGCCCCAAAGGTACAGCCAACTGATGATCCCGATGATGCTGCTTCCCAGCCAGCTGAGCCAGACCATGATGATGTAGGAGTTGAACCCGCCCGTCCGCTTGTACACACCCCACGTCTGCTTCCGGGCCTTTGAGGCCGTGAACACGCCCGCTGCGAGGGAGATGCCCCAGATGATGGAGGCGACGTTCATGTCGGTGTTGTCGGGCGCATGCAACACATAGGTGTCGGGAACGAGGAAACCCCCCATTGTGACTGGTCACGCTTGCCTGTCCTGTCGGCGCCGGACTCTATGGGTTCGTTATTGAAAAGCGAGAGAGAGGCCCGAAGATTCGGGGAGCGTGTGTAAAGGAATGAAGGAAGAAACCAAGGGAAAAGGGGGTCCGGAAAAGAAAGGCAAAAGTGAGAGAGCGGCACTTATTAGAAGAGAACGTGGTGTCCGTCGAACGAGAATAGCAATGATGATAAGAGCTCCCCTCGAGGATCAGATAGGAGACCTTCCTTATACGGAATGGCAGAGGCGTTACGGGCCTTGTGGCTTGCTGACTCGTTGGCTGTCCACGAGGTGGATGTAAGGAGGATCCCTGGTTTCGGGCCATGTTTAGTCGTTTATGATATTGTGATGACCCAGTCGGCGCTGCTGGTAGCTTCTTCCGGCCTATGTGGTAGGAACACTTGCGTGATACTATACTAACTGCAGGATCTAGCTGGTAAAAAGTCTCGCCCAATGAAAGCGGCGGAGAGAGGATATAGCACGCTAAGTGGAGAGCGTGTCCGGGCTTGGCTGGCCCGGGATGCCGGGTGCTCACCATGTTCTGGTCAATGGCACTCCTGACTAGCCCCAGCATGTCGGGGGACGACTAGGGCGGTAGATCCCCCAGGGGCGAGAGGGTCACACGAAGTAAGTATCCATTGTTTACCTGCTGGAGGGAACCAGATCCTGTTGGTTGCAAGATGCAGGAAATCTTCCTACCGAGATGGTCACTAGCTGCAACCCAGGCGACCCGCCGCACTGGCAAGGGCAGGAGAGGAACAGTAAGCCCCAAGGTCTTGTGATCCAATCGTAGACGCTTATTCTCGGGTGCCTATGATGACTGCTTACTTGCCCCCGCAAGTCCAGCTGCCAAGTATCCCCGTCTCGTTCCTCACTTCACTTCCCTACCCCTTCACATTCATTGCTACCTTTATCAATGGAAAGACTGTTAGTACCGGGAGTTCGGTCAATGTGCCACGACTAAGCCCTGTTCGTTGCCAAACAAGCTGAAAATACCTGCTATGAGTAGCGTAGCTAGGTAGCGACGGATTGCCGAACCGCGTCTTGAAAACGTGCCGATAACGTGGAAAACAGGGAAAATACCTCCTGGCCAAGCCGGCTATCGCTGTAGGTAATATTGTTTTCGAAGCGTGCTTGCGCTGCTGTGTAGCGTTTTTTCTCTCTGGATCAAGGGTACAAGTAGGCCGGGTCGGGGGAATGGGAACTAGATGCCAGCGACTAGTAAGACTAGCAGCTCGATCTAGCTCTGTAGCATATCGTAGCAGCACGCCATCTTATTGATATATCCACATATCCGGGCCTTGGTAGAATTTCTTCAAGCTGTTTCATTTGGCGACTTAGTCAATGTCTTCCTCGATGACGGTTCTGGACCAGTCACTCACCCATTCTCGAGTAACCCCGAAGTCGCATCCTTGCAAGTCGTAGCGCCAATCATCGGGAGCCTATCCGCTAGCAGGACTTCAATGTTTTCGAGAAACAGTCCGTTAACAAAAGTGTTCGTAGAACAGGACCGAGTGAAGTAGGGGTTGATTAAATGATACCAGATTGAGCGGCACTGGATTAAGCGGTAGTAGATTGATCAGTGTCGAGTTGAGGCTGAGCTAGATAAAGGGCTGAGCTGACATAGCGTGCACCCTTCCCTTCTGGTGGTGTTATCGAAGACAGCCCGCTGGGCCGTAGGGCTGTGACCTGCGACCTGCGACCTGCGACCTGCGACGAGCCGGTTCGCCTTCTTTACCAGATATCGTACGATTATTCCCTGACGTTTCCCCGGTACCTATTCCCCGGTGCTTATTTCCCGGTAGCTTTTCCCCGTGCGCCTGAGCTGCCCCTTCAAACAAACCAGGGGACCCGGACCGGATGGGATTCCAAAATCGCCAAGAAGCTCGTGCGTAAGATAATCTCAGTCAGTGGTCCCGCAAAAATGCAAATTTGACAGCACTGGGTCCAGACTCTAGGCCGTTGTGCGCTGTGGCCCAACCTGGATTTCCGGGATCCGCCGTGCAGCTCTCCAAGGTCAGTGCGCGGATGATTGAGTAAGTGGCCATCGCTGAGTCGAGAAAGAGAAAACAGAAAGATTTGGACAGTCCATCCAACTGATGTCCGAATTTTCTTCTTGGTGATAGCTCCACACCTTTTCGCTTGGTAGGTGGTAGATTACCGTTCGTCCGTGGGGGCCGAATTGAGAAGAAAGCAGTAAGTCCCCTGTGTGGGCCTGTACCTTTGCGTAGTGTGAAGATTGGGCAGTGGACGATAACCAAAGACAGTACTGCAAAAACCGCCTGTCTGCACACGCGATAACGATGGCCCTTTGTGGCGGTCGCTTGCACTGTCGGATTCCATGCAACTTCGCACACTTTCTTTGGTTCTTGGAATATGGCGAACAACTGGGTCGTATGATGTACACTACCCGAATGGCATGAGTTACTTGACGGTGCTGAGACCCGATATCCATCTATACGCATTCGTTGATACAATTGCTTGCGGCCGCATAGCAGTTATCCGACATCCAACCTCAAGATGGCGTTGCCGTATTTGCCGTATCATCTTAGTGGTTTTCGTCGTGGAGGAGAGGTATATTGCCCTGGATCAGTGGGTGTCGGGGCTAATGCCCATTGGTGTCATGAACGAACGTAGGGTCCGGTCCCTATGCTAACATGTTGCTGATCCATCCTTTTCAACTACGGGAAGAGCTTCCCAAAGTTACGGCAATGCAGGGGCCCGTGTGGACTGCACCATAGCCATCTAGCGATCAATAACTTGCATCGCTTCGAAATTGCTGACGTCTTCAATAGGAAACAACCCACCAGCGAGTGGCGTAAAGACCCTGCAGATAAATGTTTGACATGGATCAAGATCCGCGAATAGGATTCTGAGAATCAAACAAGCATGTGCTGTGGGGTGTGTGCCTGAACATCATGGCTGGACTCGCAAACGCGAACGAGCAGGAAAAATTGGCGGGCGGCTTCAGTCCAGTTCCCTGGGCTGCTTCCGACTGTCCTCCGACATCCTGTAAGCCTCGGCGTACTCATCCCTCTCGAGAGTCAAAACATGGCATTGATGTTGAAGCTGTTCACATTCCATAAGCTTTGAGCGAAGCCTGCGGATGAGCTCGTGCTTTCAAGAGACTCAAGGTCTTCTCGGTCCGTACACCGAAGGTCCGGCAGGATATTAGGTTTGCCAGTGGACGATTTGCCGTTATTGGCCGGTGTTGCCTTCGGCTGGCGTAGCGCCGATTGCTGGCTGACTGGTGCCGGCATCAGGTACAACTGACCATCTGTGTTTGGCCGAGCGGCTGGCAGGGGATTGCTTGACAGGGGCGGAAGAGGACATGAGTGATGTGCGCTCTCGCGGCTGGCGTCGTCATCGCCATCTTCCTCGTTGGCACTGCCAGGCGAGACCAGTATCGAATGGGACGTCTCCATGTGCCTCTTGAAGTTGTCAAAGCGGCCGAAACTTCGGCTCTTGCCTTTACATTGAGGGTGGCGACAATAATACTGTCTACCAATACGATGCCTTGACCTCCGATGGCGGGCCATGGAGTCCAGGCGTGTCAACTTCTCGCCGCACTCTGGGCAGGCGTAGACCCCCACGGCCCTAGAAGAGGCGCTCAGACGTGCATGGCCGCCATCGACACCAGGGGAAGTGTGCCTATACTTAACTTAGCGACGGGAAGCCGATGCCATGGATTTGTTGTTGACCTACCGCCAGGCATGCTCGTCATGTGACTGGGAAGGCGCAACCTCGGGATGACAAAGAGCAAAGGTTGCGCCCGTACGTTCACTGTCAGACATGTCTCTGGATAATCAGAACGGGACTCTTGAAAGTGGCTCTGAATGCTGGGGCAAGGCTATCGTTTGTCTATGCGATTAGGATCAGTCGAAGCGTTCTTCTGCCTGGACGGACGGACGGGAGACGGATGTGCATGCGTGCACGCACTCACCGCGCTTGCTGGAATCCGGCAGCCCGGGATACGTCATCTCATCCCAGCTTTTCCACGGTAAATACGATGGTGGAAAGAAGCAGCAATTGACTAGAGGAGTTGCTGATTGGAGAGCTCTCGGCATCAATCTGGTCTATGGTCGAGCTCGCACGCGCAATCAGGCAGATTGATGCTTGAAAATTGAAGCTCAAAATCCAGGCCCCATTCCCCATTAGTCCGTGCCGTTCGGGCCATACCCACCAACGCCCACCTCACTGTGGCGCGGGGAAAGAACGAGCCCGCCCGCCTGAGTGGCTTGAGGAAAAGCGCGTTGCAGCTTGAGGTCCAACATAATATCACTGGAAGTCCAGCCTGACCAAAAGACTGAATGATATAATCTATGTGCATACATCACAATTGGTGCCATAAGAGTTTTCCTACTGAGCTAGGGTTTGAGCACGCCTGCTGTACTTCACTACACTCGCCAACCATCTCAATGCATCAATCGCATCCTGTAGATGGAGTCAACGATCAGCATTAGCTGAGCCTTATTCGACCCGGACTTCAGTCCCTCATTACTGCCATTGCGCGGTCTTTTTTATTCCGGCTGGCCAGACTGGCACATCATGAAGACCAAGCGAGGTCAGCAGACCATGCATGACCCGGCGGCGCCAGCAGTGTCATCGCCACGAGGGAGGCAGACCGAAATAGGCGCGCACCATACTAAGCCACGCCTGACGCGACTAACATCGTTGAGTCCTCGACGGCCATATGCGGCCCAGTGTCGACAGAGCTTCCGTCGCTGGAAACGCTCGAACTGGACGGCGAACTGACATTCGTTCATCTAGACCGTCAACGTACCACTCTACAACTAACACAACAATTCAGGCAGCGGAACTATACCCTCGCTGCTCCGATGGGGATGTGTCCTCCCAAGTTGGTGCCTTCCAGTGGTTCTTTTTGACTCCGGTGCCGGAAGCTCTGTCGGTGGCGATGGTTGCGGCTCTATCGGCGGAGGCGCAGGCGGTAGTAAGGATGCCACCACTGCTGCCACCGCTGCCCTGCTCCTACTGATGGTGCTCCCGGAGCTACCGATGCGCCCGAACGATCAACACGAATCTCGGCAGGGACCATCGGGTTCGTCGGCTCTCTGGTGTAACTACTCTTACCAACCTAAGCTACAGCGACCTAACAGCTATTTGATGGGAGTCATCGACGCCCGGTGGTAACCCCATCGAGTCTGTCGACCATCGGGCCAATGCAATCTTCGTTAGAGAGCGCGGCCCTGATTTAGGATCTCGCAACAATGGCACCTCCTCCGCCAGCGTTGGAAACTCGAAGAGTATGACGATACCTCTCGACATGACACCATCGAGTAGGATACGCTCCCGAAATCCGTACGTGACTCCCTGAGTCCCCAACGGGCACTACCCCATTGTGATGGAATGCTACATTAGTTTCGTCCACCGTTGTTCATTACAAGACGGTCTGTCCCCAGTCATATATTTACCTTGCTGGGCTGTTGGCAGCCACATCTTCCCGTGTGATAACTGACCACTAGAACAACTAGCAGTATCTGCTTTGTTTGATAGTAGTAGGTACTTTGAGACTGAAGTGTCGCTGCGAAAAGTAAGTACGGGACTGGATTGATCACCGTATCCCACTTCTCTGGTCAACTACAGCTGCCTTGAAGATCAATTAGTGGGAACATAGGCCTACATGTGCTATTAGTGGCCGTTGAATTGGGGGTTAGTGCGGGGAAAGCTGCCTAAATTTAGTGGACAATACTGGCTGGCACCCCTCCAGTACTGCTCTGTTGGTCCTTCTCCAGCGCATCACCACCACTCCACTTCAAAACGGCATATTCAGATGCATCGTTAGCCACCAGAAGAGATGTGTATACATACAATAAACTTTTCAGGTTGCAAGGCCCTAAGATACCTGTTCTATCCGTTTTAAGAGCCTACACAAAATGGATTATCCAGAGTCGCTCATCGTTCCTCCACTGTCGCTGCCTCACCAACAGACCTTCATCATCTTACATGGGCGCGGCTCGTCGGCCGACAAATTCGGGCCGCCCCTTTGAACACGCCCCTTTCTGCCAAACCACCATCATTGGCATATTCGTCAACAGAAAGGCCTCCCCTCAATATCCAATCACTCGCAACCGCTTTTCCACATGCCCGCTTCGTCTTCCCGTCTGCTCCCTGGCGTCGGGCCACCCTCTACAAGCGGAAACTCACGCACCAGTGGTTCGACAGCTGGGACCTGAAGCCGCCGGACATAGAACGCGAGGATCTACAGAATGAGGGACTCCGCGAGATCACCGCGTACCTGCATCAGCTCCTGGCGGGCGAGATCGAGCTGGTGCCGGGGGTGCCAAGAACGTCGTCTTCGGCGGTCTAAGCCAGGGCTGTGCCGCGTCGCTGGTCGCGCTGCTGCTCTGGGATGGCGATCCCCTGGGCGCTTTCGTGGGCATGGCAGGGTGGTTCCCGTACGCGTATCGGCTGAGTAACCTCATCCAGTTGGGAACAGAAGAGGATGATCCCTTCGACCCATTTCAGCGTGACGACAAAGACGAGACAAGCCCTCCGAAGCGTCCAATTGACGAAGCCGTCGCTTGGCTGAGAGAACAGATCGAACTGAGCTGCGGTGATAGTATCGAGCGAGTGGGCAGTGCCTCGGGCATGACACCTGTATTCCTTGGACATGGCGTCTTGGATGACAAAGTCAGTGTTGTGTTAGGCAGGATGGCCAGGGATACCCTCACCCAGTTGGGACTCCAAGTAATGTGGAAGGAGTATGGAGACCTTGGACACTGGTACTCGAATGATATGCTGCGAGATCTAGCAGAGTTCCTCCGTTGCAACTCTCTGGGCGACACCCAGGAGTGAAGACATCCAGGAGCCGTCGAAAAACCCACATAGAGAGGCCCCGGGGCTACCTGTCTAGTTGGCAGTGGATTCGTCCGATACTCAATGGAATCCTGTCAATCCGGGGTTCAAGATCCTCAAAACTGATGAACCGAAAATCACGATTCTACCATGTCGCCTTGGGTATCCTGCATTATGTCGCAACACAGTCTTACCGACGTAGATGCGGAGTACGAGGGAGCACCTCATTTTGCAATGCTACATGTGCCACTTGCCAGGTGGGGTCTGCAGCTCTCGGTATATATCAGCCCCAGAGTCAGCCCATGTCAATTCCCCATGGGGTATCACCCACACCCGCTGTGAGCATCCCGGCGGGGTACTAGCCCCTTATTTCCGCCAATCTGACATGTTGAGTCTCTGAACCCAAGAGCCCGGCCGTTGCGATGTAACCTGGATCAAGATCCTGGCTATCAAAGGATTGGTATGCCGAGGTCGAAATCCGGATTAGCGAGAATCTGTGCATTCTTGTCAGTCGCATAAGTAGTTGGTCATTCGGAATGCCCCCTCACATTATGCCCCCTGCGTGGTGTAAACAAGACAACTCGTCAAGGACGCTAATATGTTGACCGAAAAGCCTCCTACCGCAGAAGCGGCCGATGAGCTCGAGAATGCGCCGCGTAGTTTCTCTTCGCCGGAGAAGACACTGGACCTGGCCAAACAGGCCAACAGCGATGAACACAGCCTGACGCTCCGTGATGCATTACGGCAGTACCCCAGAGCCGTGATGTGGTCCGTCCTACTCTCGACGTCCATCATCATGGAGGGCTACGACATCGTCCTGATGAGCTCCTTCTTCGCGCAGCCGGCCTTCTCCGAGCACTTCGGCACGTACGACCCCGGCACCGGCAAACACCAAATCACGGCGCCGTGGCAGAGCGGCCTGTCCAACGCCGTCAGCGTCGGGACCATGGTCGGCGCGTTCGCCAACGGCTACTTCACCCAAAAGTTCGGCTACCGCGCGGTCCTGCTCGCGTCGCTCGGCCTCATCACGGCCTTCATCTTCATCCCCTTCTTCGCCGTCAACCTGCCCATGCTGCTCGTGGGCGAGTTCCTCTGCGGCGTCCCCTGGGGCGTCTTCGCGACCATGGCGCCCGCCTACGCGTCCGAGATCTGCCCCATGGCCTTGCGCGGTCACCTCACGGTCTACGTGAACTTGTGCTGGGCTTTCGGCCAGCTCATCTCCGCTGGCGTTCAGGCGGGCTTCTCCGAGAATCCGACGCAATGGGCTTATAGGATTCCCTTCGCCATCCAGTGGGCTTGGCCGATTCCTCTATTCGTTATCCTTTGGTTCGCGCCCGAGTCGCCCTGGTACTACGTGCGCATCAATCGCCCGGACCTGGCCGAGAAGAGCCTCGGCCGCCTCGGCTCGGCGGGGCGCGCGAGGGAGGCCGTGGCCATGATGATCCACACCAACGAGCTTGAGAAGCATGTCGACGAGGGGACCTCGTACCTCGACTGCTTCCGCGGCGTCGACCTCCGCCGCACCGAGATCGTCTGCATGGCCTTCGCGGCGCAGCCGTTCTGCGGCTCCTCCATGGGCGGGACCCCGACCTACTTCTTCGTCCAGGCGGGGCTGCCGAGCACCATCTCGTTCCAGATGTCGTGCGGCGGCCTGGGCCTCGCGGCGCTGGGCACCATCATCGCGTGGTGGCTGATGCAGCACTTCGGGCGGCGCACGCTGTACCTCTGGGGCCTCGGCCTGCTGACGGCGATCCTGACGACCGTGGGCTTCATCAGCGTCGGCACGGCCCCGGACTCGGCCGCGGGCAACTACGCCCAGGCGACCATGATGCTGCTCTGGCTCTTCGCGTACTACCTGACCGTGGGCCCGATCTGCTACGCCATCGTCGGCGAGACGTCGTCGACGCGCCTGCGCACCAAGAGCGTCTGCCTCAGCCGCATCGTCTACTACGCGGCCCAGGTCGTCTGCAACGCCGTCAACCCGTACATGCTGAACCCGACCGCGGGCGGCTGGCGGGGCAAGACGGGCTTCTTCTGGGGCGGCATGGCGTTCTTGTTCTTCTTGTGGACGTATTTTCGGCTGCCCGAGATGCGCGGCAAGACGTTTGCGGAGCTGGATGTGCTGTTTGCGCGCGGGGTCGGGACGCGGGAGTTTGCTGGGTACAAGGTGGATGCTTATGCGGCGGAGGGGGACGCGGCTTTGAGAAAGGGAGATTGAGGGTGCATATAAGCAGCAAGGGCTCAATCTATCGAGTGGTCTCTTGATATAATATCCCCTGGGCTTAAAGTCACATATGTTCTTACTTACGTACCGAAGGTGTAAGTAAAGGTAGAATTGTAAAACGACCAAGCTGCTTCTACTGTAACCGAGAACGACGCTGTCGCACCTCCCAGGTTGAACCCCCTTTCCTAAAGAGGCATCGCGTGATCCGACGCCGTTATTGACTTACAACATGCCGTCCCGGTGGCCCCCACGCTACTTGTCAGTGCCCGGAAAAGGAGTGGGTCGCTGTCCAGGATCGAATGCATGTAGCGATGGAATCCTATTATTGATGTAGCGATGGAAACCCGTGTAGCGATGGGATCATGCCATGCTGTCGGATTTTACCAAAGAATTCCTCCATCTGGCCGCCCCCATCTTATTTCCATGTAGCTATCGATAAGAGATTTGGATCCAACATTACCTCACCTGCGAGTTGGTTGTACCCGTCCAAGCCACCCTCGACCCCACGACCCCTCGACGCCTCTAACCCGCCCTACCTACCACTGCTTTACTTTAAGTACTCTACCTACCTCGTTCCAGATCTCACTTTCCACCCGTGTTTCCCAACGCCGTTCATTATCAAACTTGGATGAAACCAATTCCATAATTCTTTAATAAGACTTTATCTTACATAACGTAAAGTCATGGATCAATTGAGTGTCGAACTCGTCGAACTCATTTTCAATGAACTCGACGACCGCAGCACTCTCGCTTTCCGTGCCGTCTCTCGCCGGTTATGTCGAGCAACATACGACTTGTTCACACAGCGATGGTTCGCAACCCTGGTCACCGACTTCACGCCCTGGACTCTGGCTCGGCTTTTCCGCATTTCCCAGGACCGCGACCTGGCGTCGCGCGTCCGCTGCCTACGCATCGATATTCGTGCTGCGATTCCTCGCACTGGGGCCCCCATCCCACTGGCTCTCACTTTGCGTCTGCCCGACGATGAAGAGGACAGCTTCAAGCAGCCCTGCCCGCGCCGCGAGAGCGGCTCTCTCGACCTCGATTCGCCGCAGGCCAACAGACTGAGAGACATGTTCCTCCGGTTTACCAACTGCACCGAAATCTGCGTCACCGATGGCTTCGTGTCGAGGTTCTGGGACAAGCCGCCGGCGGGCAAGATAAGCCCCATTGACATCTGCTGGCTCATGCTCTCTCTCCTCAGCGGGGACGGGAGGCTTCAGCTTGAGCGGTTCGAGGTGGAGTTCGGAAGAAACCCCATCGAGAAGACAGATGCCTGGCCTTCCGGCCCAGAGCTATGCGCTTTCCTGAGCCAGTCATCCTGGGCAACCCATCTCCGGCAGCTTAGCATCAGCTGGGAGTTCAAGGAATCTCTGCTTGAAATCATGATGCCGTTAATCACGTCCGCCGCCCAGTTGAAGTCGCTGGCACTCAGGCACTCTGGCTTTAGCGAGAACGACGCTTTCTTCACCCAACTAGCCTCTGCTCCACAGGTGCCGGCTCTGACGGAACTAAGGCTCGCCGGATGCAATGAAGTCTCGCGAGCTGTCCTAACCAGGCTCATCGCACGCTTCCAGCCAACGCTCGAGTTACTATGGATAAGATATGTGTCGGTGGCGGGAGGCTCCAGAGGCAACCCGGAGGGCAGAATCGGCTACGTGCTGAGCCAGCTGGCCAATATGGACTGGCCGGCGCTGAGATGCGTTACTGTGCCAGGCTGCTTCCGAGAGTTCTGGTGTCCACTTCTTTTCAACCAAGAGTTCATGGACCGGTGCGGCGGCGGATTCGAGTTCACCTTGAGAAATTTCCGATCAAAGCAACGGGTCGACTGTATCCGCTACCGTGGCCACGGCGACGACATGAGGTTCGCTTTGTCGGCAATGAACAATTCCTACAAGCTACAGAGGAAAGGTCCGGGACCGGAAACACCAGATTTCGAATCTTCTCCTGGGTTTCGGTTAGGGCGTTTGATGAAGAGAGAGCCCATATGATGTTTGGGGTTGGGGGTTCTATGATAGCACAGAAGTTCTCATTTTATCGTTCTACTATGCCGCTTGATACCGTGGCCCGTCTCGCCAAATCCCATGGTAGATAGTCAATTTACCTGCCGCCCCAGAAGGTGTACTTCAGACAGCCCACTTGCGTCCAGCCGCCAATGCCACCATTGTTACCTGGCAGTTTCATAGCCGTGTTAGCGAATCGACGGTAATTACAATAGAATAGAGGGGAGAGAAGAAGGACACGCCCCCAAGGGGCAGTTATGAACGTACATTTGGTGAAGTCCTCGCGCACCAGGAGATACGCCGTGATATCGCCGTTGCCCTCTCCGAGCGGGCTCTGGAACGACTGGCTGGGAACGGTCGTCTCGCAGCCGTCAATCCAGCGCGCCTCGTACTCATAGCTGATGTCGTGGGTGCCGCTGGCCTTCATGTAGATGGGCTTCGAGCCCGGCTTCAGGCCCGAGTGGGACTGCCCCGAGAAGTCGACCGAGAAGTTTTGCTGGTCTTCGGCGGCGATGTCGGCGTGGCCCGGGAAGTCGGCCGGGCGGTGGCATTGGACGGGGCCTCGCGCCATGGGGGCCTTGGGCTTGGGCGGGGGCGCTGTGGTGGGCTTCGCGGTCGTCTTGGGCTTGGTCGTCGTGGGCTTCTTGGTGGTCGTGGGCTTGGTCGTCGTTGTGGGCTTAGTGGTCGTCTTGGGCTTGGTGCTCGTCGTGGGGGAGGATGTGGTCGACGTGCTGCTGTGTTTCGATGTCGTAGTTGGCCGCACTGACGATGTGGTTGGTGGCTTGGAAGAGGAGGGTTTGGAGGAGGATCGAGTCGATGCCGAGAGAGTGGATGGTTTGGTCCCTGTGGTGAGCGTGGAACTGCTTCGGGAAGGCGACGTCTGTGGCGAAGAGCCCGATTTGGCTGAGGTAGTGTGTGTAGACGAAGTGCGCGTAGTAGTTACCGAGGGTTTGCTGGTTGACCCTGTTACGGACCTGGATGACGAGCCCGCTTTGCCCGAGGTAGTGTGTCCAGAGGGAGTCTGTGTAGTAGTCCCCGAGGCTCTGGTTGAGCCTGTGACTGACCTGGACGATGCAGTAGGGGTAATTGGGGGCACCTCGCTGCCATGCAATGTCTTGGTAGACGCCTTTCTACACCCAGCGAAGGTCGTGCTTGCCGACGCGGACGCGCCACAGCTCGCAACAACAGATGAGGTGACGGTCGTGCAGGACGAGGTTGCGGATGCCGTGGAACAGGAAACAACCTGCCGAGGCAGGGTTTGGTCAGCTTGTTCCCTTCTGAAAAGATCTGGGCTGGTGATGGTGGACGGAGACGGAGGGTGGCGGGTACTCACAAAGTTGGTGACCGTGCTCGGCTTGCAACTGTTGGTCTTGGTGGCCTCGCTGTCTCGCACGTTGCAGCCTAGGACCGTCTCGCACACCGACGAGGTCTTGGTGGTGGACGGCCCTACGGACTCTGTCGTCCTGCACGCGGAAGCTGTCTTTGTCTCACAGCTGGTGGGCTCGGCGGAGAAGGTGGGCAAGTTGTTAGGTCCGACCCTACAGATGGAACATCATTAGTCGTCGGAGCTCAAGCGCTTTCGTGGCCACAGCCAAGAAGTCGGCTTATTCTTACGTGATTGGTGGCCAGGGAGGAAGCGGTCCGTTGATGCTCATTGAGCCTGGGAGATGCAATGCTCCAGGAGGTGGTGGGCCCCTATTTTACCATACGTAGCCCGAGGTTAGCGATGCATCCATGAAGAAGACGAAGGAGAGGAAGAAGCGCTGGCAGGGTTGGTGAACCTACGGCGGATAGTGGCCTGGCGGCAAGTTCCACAGCCAACCACCGATGTGACTGTTTTTATCATCACCTTTCGGGCAAAGCTAAATTTGCGAGGGACCAGCTGGTCAGCGATTGTGCAGGCATATAGGTTTAAGCGGAATCTAGGGGGAGCAGCGCAGTAGTACATACCGAGAAGAACCAGAGTTTGCACGGAACGACGAAGCCACCGTCCGTCTGCTTCGGCTTGTCCACCGATGTGGTGACGGGAACGATGCTGAAGTTGGGAGGCCATGTTTTGGTTTGGCCCTCCTGAGTCGTGGTTGGAGGACTAGTCACCGGCGGGGAGGGCCCTGTGATGCCGCCTCTCTGGGTGGTTGGGCTGGCGACAGTAGGCTGTCCGGACTTGGTCACGGTTGGCGCCGTAGACGAAGGAGTCGGACTGCCGTGATTAGTGGCCTTGCCGGGTCCTGGCACTACTCCGCCTCCACCAGTACTAGAGCTAGAGCTTCCTGGCGATGAAGAAGCTCTGGGGGTGCTCGAGGAACCCTGCCCTGGAGGCCGTGGGGTAGAGGAAGTTCTTGATGTTCCACGGTGCGTCTGTTGGGTAGAGCCGGGCGAGGAAAAAGAAGAAGATGATGAAGAAGAACCGCCACTCAAGGTCGAGTGGGTTGTGGAACCTTGTCTTGAGGCTGAGGAGTTGACTACCGAAGTAGAGTTGCCGCTGCCACCACTGGGCGAGATCCGAGGCGTGGATGAACGGCTTCCTGTCGCAGTCGGTTTGGTTTGAGTGCCACTGGTCTGTGAGCGTGTCGTCGTGGTCAACGTCCCCGACACGGTGGGAAGCGAGGAGAGGCCGGGAGGGAAGCAGGGTGCGGTGACAGTTGCAGTAGGCAGCTGGCGCCGAGCAAGGTTGCAAGTCTCAAAGAAGACGGTCTTGACAAAAGAGGTGTGATAATGCCGTTCGGTCACGGTAACATGAGCCAGAGAGGGCTGCCCAACTTCGTCCGTCCCAGAGGAAGATGCTACTAGGAGCAGCAGTGGCACAAGGCGATGCAAGGCTGTTCTCATGGTGTGCAGCGGATGTTCTGAGGGACAGAGTCTGTTGGTTATAGAAGGACGGGCTTGGGTGGAAGATTTTCTCGACGAAGCTTGGAGAGCGGTCTTCCGGGTAATTATACCTAGTTCCTGACTCTATACTCACACGACACTTTGCAGTTGTCACCCAGTATCGGAGGACTAGGCTCGGAGAGTCTCCAGGCTTCATCCGACTAGTGTTTTGACGAATGCGCCGCAACATTTCCAACCGACGATGACGCCCCCGGCTACGTACGACATTCGAGTCATCACAGCCTCGCCATTGCAGATTGACGATAACCAACATGGTGGCCAAGCCGAATCCATCTGTTGCTATCACCTGATTACCAACCTCTATGTGGGGGTGATGTTGGTCGACCGAATCCTCAGCCTTGTGGGGGTAAAGGCGGCGAAGTACATGAAGTTGTGCCGATGAAAATCCTCCGTCACGCGACCGTATTGCATTTCCGGGGTAAGTCTCCATTATTAATCTTGTTGGTTAACTACATACTGTGATACTCACTGCCAACATCGGCAATTGTTATTTTTGGCAACAAACACCCTCCGAAATGCGACCGCGATCGGAATATCTTCCGTGTCGCGCGCCCGCGGGTTCCCCCACGCCGGCTAAAACGTCAGTCAGGGCTGCTGCAACATGGGGGCTTCATACCTTTCGTCTGTTATTCATCCTGTAGGAATGTTCGCAACGCCCAACTGAAGCGACGATCATGGCGCCAAGGCATCCTCCAAGAACACCAGGATTAGGGGGCCCGATGGTTGCTTCCCCTATGGGCTTCCACGCCGCAGTCCTGTCTGCCGGAAGTATAATTAATAGTCGACGAGCGTACACCTTGGACTCCAGAAGTCTACATGGACAGTTCGTTGTCTTCTCGCCTCTTCCCGTCAGCGAGACCCTGAATCACCAGACAGATTAGTTACCAGCTTACACCCCGTTGATCCTCTTCTTGGTCGACAATCATGTTACTCTCCACCTTCGGCTTGCTGGCTGCCCTTCTGCCCGCAACAGCACTCGGCCGCGAGACGAGGCAAGAATATGCTGCAGCCACAAGTTCTGCATCCCTCGGCTTTGTCTTGACTGCACCGCCGCTTTCTAGTCAGCCTGCTATCCAGCTGGGTGACGGACGCGTTCTATTCAATGCGACGGGCCAGCATGCCGTCTTCAAGTCTCACCAGCAGCTTGGCGTCATCGACTCTTCCGGACTGCCTTGTAATGCATTAGGTATGTATTGGAAGTCCACGTCCGTCGTAAACTCTGCGATGCTGCCAACAGCTAACAATCGTTGGGTGCTTAGATGATGGAATATTCCGCTGCTATGAGCGGGTAACCACCGCGTCTCCAGAGTTCACTGTTGATGATGCCTCCAACACTTTGCTCCACCTGGGATCACCGGTGCTACACCTCTGCCCACAGCAAGACTATACGACCTACGGGATATACGTTCATCCCGTAGAGACGCATGGCCGATGTGTGGCGACATCCATTCAAGTTTCGCACGAATTGCCCAGCTCGCTCGCTGATCGTGATGTCACGGCGCAAACATCCCGTCCGCCCTCGTTGCAGATCCAGACTGTCAGAGAGGATGTTACAGAGACTGTGACCATCGTTGAGACCAGCACCACCGATTGCAGTTCTATTGCGCCGGCTACATCAACACCGGAGGAGGTGCTATCGTCACGCGAGTAGGTTTCTTCTTCCGGTTCTGAGCTGCCGCAACCTGTATATACCGTACTAACTCACATGGATGCAGTACGGAGAATGATAGCCTCTTGGATGCTCGTGCCCTGGTCCCACGGGATCCCGGGGATCTCAATAGGGCCTGGAAGGCGGTTCGGGACGCCAGCAAGCCAGGCCGGCTCACGAACCCGAACCATATCAAAACGTGGGTGGCTCAGAACGAGATCAAAAGGTTCGAAGTCCGCTCGGGCGAGTCGGAGCAGTTCGCCACGGCCGAGTACTACGGCTGCACCGTGTTCGTGGTCGTGACGGGCCGTAGCATCCACATCGGCCACATGTCGGGCGAGCGGGGCCAAGTGTGCCCGCTCGCGAAGCCCGAAACCGCGGATAGATACCTCGTCGGCGACATCGAAGAAAAGATCGGCGGTAGCCTCGCCCAGGACATCGGCGACTGCAAGGCCGCGTACGTGGTCGTCACGGGCAACGTGGCCAACAAGCAAGGCACGGGCGTGCCGGTACTCCTGGACTATTTCACCGACGACCTCGGCATCCCGAAAGAGAACGTGCGCTACATCCAATACGCGCACTCGACGGCGCTGTCCGAGTTCGGCGACCCGCCCGACGACTCGAATCCCACCCAGGGCCGGTCCTCGTTCCAGTGGGAGAGCTTCGGCGGCCCCTTCGGCGGCACCTGGAAACTCTACCTCAGCAACGAGACGCCGCGGCTGATGGTGAGCTATGATAAGGATGGCAACCTGGATACTGGTAAGCCTGTAGAATGGTTCGAAACGGGGGCGACGAGTAAGCCGCAGGTAGTAAGTCCTTGAGGGGAAAGGGAACAGGGGAGGGTGGGCGAGATCTTGATCAAACAATCCATCTTATAGTGAAGAAGACGTCTCGGTCTGCCATCTATGTCTAGCCATTTTCAGAGTTAGTATACTCTTTCCAGTCATAAACCAGCTCATCTTTGATAGCTACAAGACAGCTGAGTATTGGACGACGGTGGAGTATAACGCCACTAACACCAGCTTCCAAGGAAACTGGATAAACATTACTGCACCAAAGACCCCACGCGGCCCCCTTTTTCACTTCTTAAATACTCTCTTCCCCTACTCAAGATCTAATGGCCGTGATCAGATAATCAATGGATAAAACACACGCAGGTTTGAAAATTGGATAGCTTCATTTTTTCCAACTGATCTTTGCCGCAAGGAATATCCATTTTGCAAAGCTGCCCTGTGTACTGAAAATATCGCACCAATGGGCTTTCCTTGTCTTGCCCACATCTTACTTTGGCCTTGACCTCGTAAATATTGGGATAATTAAAAGGGGGCGAAATGATACTGACTGTCCTGCTACGAGCCTCGTACAAAGACAGGCATGTAGTCCAAAGGGCAATCCACCTCGACCTCCTGACCGCCCTCCCATGTTGTCTCTGCTCGGGTCAAAGTCCACCTGTCGCCGCCTTCGCCAGCTTCAGGCAACTTGGGCAGATAAATCGTCATTTTGCGCTTGCCCGGCTCCATCACAGGACAGCACATGTACTTGGCGCCGAACATGTACTGCTGCTCGACCTCCCAGCACTTGGCGTCCACCGGGAAGTCGTAGAAAAGGGGCCGCATGATCGGGGTGCCCTTTTCGTGAGCCTCTTTCATGAGTTCCCGGGTGTAGTCCCGCATTTCTTCTCGGATGTTCATGTACGTTTTCAAGATCTCGTATGCCTCGTCGCCGAAGGACCTGTATCTCAACGTCAGCTGCTGGTATTTTCTTCAAGAGTATTTGACGCAAAAAGCACGTATCAACCTCATCAGGGGCACACGTACCAAACCTCATTCGCCGCGCCGCTGCGACACCCCGCCCCGCCCGTCGTGCCGTGTTGCGGCTGCTGCGGCTCCCGGTCTCCGTGCAGGCGCATGACGGGACAGAACGCGCCCCACTGGAACCAGCGCACAAGCAGCTCGCGGAAGGCCGGGTCGTTCGGGTCGCCGCCGTGGAACCCACCGATGTCGGTAGTCCACCAAGGCAAGCCCGCGAGGCCCATATTGAGGCCCGCGGCCAGCTGGTTACGGAAGCTGCCCCAGGAGCTCGCGATATCGCCGCTCCAGACGAGGGCGCCGTAGCGCTGGGAGCCCGCCCACGCGCAGCGTAGCAGATTCACGACGTTGGTCTGCCCCGCGGCCGTCTGCCCCTCGTAGAAGGCCCGCGCGTAGTCGCGCGGGTAGACGTTGCCGACCGCGACGTTGGGGCCGGCGTGGTAGCGGTAGTTGTCGAAGTCGTAGACGCTGTACTCGGGCTCGGCCTCGTCGAGCCAGAAGACGCGGATGCCGCGGTCGTGGTAGTTCTGCTTGGCCTTGCGCCAGACGTAGTCGCGCGCCGCCGGGCTCGTGGCGTCGAAGTGCACCGTCTCGCCCTGGAAGTTCATGGCGGTCCGGATCCCGCGCTCGGTCCGGATCAGGTGCCCCTGCTCCACCATCTCGTCGTAGTTCTCGGACCGCTTGTCGACGGTGGGCCAGATGGAGACCATGAGCTCGATCTTGAGCTCTTTGAGCTCCTTGATCATGGCGTCTGTGTTGTTCGTTAGTCGCGAGATACGATGCGTCACCATAGGAGATGCCGAAGAACTTGCCTGGATCCGGCCAGTAAGTGGTATCGAATTTCCATTCTCCTTGAAGTGGCCAGTGGAAGAAGTCAATCACTATCAAGTCAATCGGCAGGTTCCTCTTCCGGTATTCGCGAGCGACACCCAATAGCTCCTCTTGAGTCTGGTATCGGAGCTTGCACTGCCAGAACCCCAGCCCATACTCGGGCATCATGGGTACCTTGCCGGTGACCTCCGCATACGCCTCGACGATCTCGGCCGGCGTATTACCGGCGACCACCCAGTAATCGAGGATCGGCGACGACGAAGCCTCAAAGCTCATGATATTCTTGCCGAACACCGCGCGCCCCACCGACGGACAGTTCCACAAGAAGCCGTACCCCTGCGACGACAGCGCAAAGGGCACGCTGGCCTGCGAGTTGCGGTGGGCGAGCTCGAGATCGCTGCCCTTGATATCGAGGTAGGGCTGCTGGTACTGGCCCATGCCGTAGATCCTCTCGCGCGGGTCGAGACTCTCGAAGCGCGCCGTCACCTTGTAGTCGCCGCCCGTGATGGGCTGGAACTCGCGCGCGTTGACCTCGAGGGAGCTGCACTTGGGGTCCAGGAGGTCGCGGCGGGTCCGGCGGTACTCCTCGAGCAGCAGCTTGCCGCTGCGGACGTCGTGCACCGTCAGCTTGCCCAGCTTGCTGATCTGGGCCGTGATGTTACAGTTGGTGATGGAGGCCGTTTTGTCCTGCTCCGAGATGGAGATGGTGGCTTTTGCGGCGGGCGGGGGCAGGTCAAGAGCCCAATTTCTCAGGGGCATGGTGCCGGCCTTGGTGGCGCGGATGCGGAATGCGTTGGGGCCCCATGGCTCAATCCAGAGCTTCTCGGCGTCGTACCGGAATACGAGACGTCCGTCTTCCTCGTAAAGCATGTTGGTAGAATATGGATATCCTGTTTTGTAGATTAAGACTACTCAATGAGCAAGCAGTTGCCTCGGTCGTTTGTTTGCAAGGTATCCGTGGAGTAGACAGCACTGATGGCGTTGTTCAGCCATAAGGCCAGGACTGAAAGGACGGGGCTCATTCGGTATGCATTGCTCCGGCGCCCGCAGCCGCAGAGGCCGCTTGTATATCCCCAGGTGTCGGCATGTACGAAACGCGGCCTATCATGGCTACCGGCGAGCTGCGGGCATCGATCTGGTTGGTGCAACGGTCTTCGGGGAACCCATGACCCCCGCGGTTGTAGCCATTGATTCTCTACGCTGGTTACTCAAGCCCTGGCTGCAACCCCGCCGGAGTATGGCAAGCACCGGGCCGGCCTTGGCAGCATAAATCGAATGCGAATGGGACTGTTTGATAGGTGGGAATACCCGACGGTGTTGACGTTAACCTAACCGGCTGTTGTGCTGCGCTAAGAATTGCAGCGTGGGTGCTGTCAGGGGCTTTTTGAGCCCCACTGGAGACTTACAACTGATTGCTTTGCAAATCCCGGGACGCTCGAGCATAATAATATATCCTCTTCCATTCCTATGTTGTTTCTAGTATTTTCCTGTATCTAAGTCACAGTATGACCACTCGCCGACATTAGCCCCTTGTCAAAACTGGTTTGCCATTATAAACACATGATCAATGTGGCACACGAAGCCGTAAACTTCGTTCATGGAACGCCAGTCAGCGTTGTTCTGCAGCAGTCTTGTATTAATACTCCATTCATTGGGAGATTATGATTCCTGTTGTAAATGAGTCAGTCAACTCTAGATAAGGCATCATTCTGGTCATGAGTAAGCCGGTGAACTAGTATCTAGTGATTGTGGTGGTTAATATATGAAACCCTTGGAACACACAAAGTCTACAGAGCCTTAGCGTCCTGAAACCTTCTCAAAGCCCCAGAAATTACCAAGGCCATCGATTATAGCTACATAAGACGACTGAGTCACACATACATACTAGGAGGATAAGTAGGACTCTTTGCACCGTAGCCAAAGGTTGAAACGTTTCATGGACCCCATGTCGACCTCGATTAGTACACATACCGAGTGAGTGACTGAGTCGACCCCTAACGCCCACCATGCCAGTCACAATCAGACCCTCATCGCATCGCGCGGAACCTATCCACAGTCATATCGAAGAGGATGAGTTCGCCACAACGCCGAACCAAATTCTGACTGGTGCCGACCACGGGTACAAAAGCGATGAAGACCGAGGGGACATATTGGCTTCGTCCTTTGGACCCAGCGATGACAAACTGAACCAACTTCCAGAGGGAGAGATGGTAATCGCTTCTAAGAACGGCTTGATTACCGCAGCGGCTGAAGCCTACAGCAAGCACCACCACCTGGTAATTCGACCCGAGGATATCTGGATCGCCATCACCACGCAACTGCGTTTCTACATCAAAGGGCATGCCGAGGAGCTACGACACCTCATGGTACCCCACGAGGGCAGGAAGGAATTGGAAGTCAAGGTCGGCAGCCTTGAACAAGCCCGCGATGTTCCATATGTCGTGCAACAATTCGAAGGACTTCTCGAGAAGAACGTGTTAGACCCAAGCCTGGTCCAGTGGTTCCTCCCCGACTTCAGCACCACCACCCCCGACGACGTCACCGTGGCGTCCATCGTGGCCATGGGTGCCTACTCGGCCTACTTCAGCTTCTGGATCGATGCGGTCTGCGGCATACCCAGCGTCACGCTACTTGGCGAGCACGCCGACTACGAGAAGATCTTGCACCGCTTGGACCGGCTTTGCGAGTTCGGCGAGGAGCCCACGCAGTTTTGCGCACAGCTGCGGCCCATCCTGCGTCGCTGTGTACGTTCGTTTGACGCTCCCGAGGACGACGCGATCAAGGAGTTCTGGAACAACATCTGCACGATCCATGCCATGGGGTGTGGTGGTACGGAACATTACTACACCAGTTGGATCACGGCCTTCTGCTTCTGGCAAGCGCGCGGAGAGAAGACCACGTATCACAGTTTGGGTAGGAACAGGTTCAGCCAAAGCGACGTAACACTGTCCCTTAGCATGGGAGTTCGGCAAGAGGAAATTGATCTCGGGCTTACATATGACGATGTGACCTAAAAATTCCATCGACGTGAAGGACTTACCCTCTGGCTTCTCCAAAGTGCCGGTTGGGCTGCGCTGCATGGGAGTTCCGGTGGCCAAGATGATTTTACTGGCGGGTTCGGTAGCTATGGGGTGCAGCAAGAGTGGCGAAGTGACCACGAGCGGTCACGAAGCACTAGATACTCTACAACCGCAGCTCGGGTTCATGTATGAGAAGAAGGGTGCCTCATTAGACAAGGATGATGACTAAGGAGTCGCTTTTCTTCTACAGCAGGGGAAGATTACGACAATTGGAATCGTCAAAGTACAAAGGACATTGTTAAAAACCAATCGTACATAGGACATCACTTACACTAAAAAGTTGACAAAGAGCTGTTGGGACACAGCCCCTTTATCTCGTAGTCACCACTCTGTATAAATCACGGCGGGTCGTCATGACTAGGATAGGTAGACCAGAAACGTATTTGACATACAATCACCCGAAACCATCCAGTTTGGCCATCTTGTTACCTGTTTATATATACACCCTTCTTCAGCCAACATGTGTCAAACAATCGTCGCCCACCACTACGCCTGCGGGCACACCCTCCGCCAGTACTTCCCCAACGACCCCATCTGCCTCCCCGGCCCGGCCCTCTGCGCCCGCGTGGGCCCGCTCCGGCACCACCACTTCCACTGGAACCAGGCGAGCGACTGGCCGGGCGCCATGCACGAGGTTAACCACCGCTACGGCGCCTGCGACCTCTGCGCTGCCCACGCCTACTTCCGCAGCAACAGCGGCGACTACGACCCCTGGATCGCGTCGCTCAAGACCGACACCCTGGCCCACCAGTCCGGCTTCGCCGAGCACGAGGAGCGCGCCCGCGCCGCCGAGGCCGCGGACCGCGAAAACCACACACTCGGCGGCTGGTGTCCCGAGCTGCTCCCCGCGGTCACGGCGCAGCTGGACCGTCTGCTCTGGGACGTCCCTTCGGAGGGGGAGTCGCTGTCGCTGGCCAACATGTCGTGCCTGCTGGAGGACGGAAAAAGACCGACAGCAGCAGCCCGGCCTACCAGGCCGCGGCGCAGTGGCGCGACGGCGTGCTGAAGCACATGATCCTGCACGGCAACGCGACGGGCGCGTCCCTGCTCATGCACATCCTGCGCCATATCCGGTCGCTGCCGCTCGGCGGGCCCGAGACCGAGGAGTGGTCGGACCTCGTGCGCCGCACCGCGCACGCTTGCGGGATGTGGCGGCACTTTGCGCCGAAGCCCGAGGTCATGGATGGCGTTGGGCGCGTGGCGGCGGAGATGGGGCTCGCGGGTTTGTTTTGCTACGAGGAGGGGCGGGCTTATGTCGCGATTGGGGAGATTCTTGGCAGGCATCACACTGCGAGTGAGATTGGGGGTGCGGTGCTGGACTGGTTGATGGATGAGGCCATGTTTCCTGAGCCCGTGGAGGGCGAGTACGGTGTTTAGGGCAAGTCGCTGAAGAGTAAGGCTCGTGGTAAGGGCTATGCTGAGGTAAGCTCTGGGTAAGTTTGTCCTTGGTTGTGAGGGCGTTGTTGTACCTCAAGTCGTAGACTGTACACCTTTCCCCGTGGAATAATGGTGTATTCTAGTCATGAATATGCTTATATATAGGTTCATATACCAGCAAAACTAGGTGCGGAGGTTTGAATGATTTACAAATCATATAGGTTCAACAGAATGTACAAGTAGAATTACCCTCACAACAATAGCAGCAGTGAATTTCAACCAAACGTGACAAGATGTAGCTGGCCGCCATTACCATCCGGGGAGTTGTAGAAATCTAACATCTGCAGCATCAAATGGCCAACATGGGAGTGTACAGTTGGGTGTGCCGTGATGGGGACTATGACTGGAGATGGCAAGAGACATGGGTGATTCAATTAAGGGAGGTTGTGGCGTCATTGGTCTCACGTCAATTTACGCCAGGGATTAGTACGGGATGGAGGGTAAAAGATGTCAAGCAACATCAATCGCAGTAGCGACGCAGGTCCAGTAAAAGTGCCAAAATGCCTGTATCAATTGATCTGTCAACATGGATGGCGATGCCAAGTCGGCTGGTGCTGGGTTAGGTAATATGACAGACCCGGAGCAATAGCCCGGAAGATTAATTGACTGTCATGATGGAAGTGCCCGGGCTTCGACGTTCTGGGCGAATCTCACCGCTGCGTTATTTCGGTGCCTGAAATGTGCAGCACCTCCCCGGTCGGTACATTGCTGTGTGCATCATTGTTTGCTTTTGCCAGAGAGGTCCTGGACCCTACAGCGACATTGCCGCTTGACACTTCGACAAGCTATCGCTTACGTCCCAGAAGCGCCAATGCTTAGGTAGTATGAGCTCTATCATAATCGTAGCTACGTATTCCTAATGATGTAATCGTAGCTTCTTTGATGGCAGGTTGTCGCTGCAGTTTTGAAATCGTCGCGAGTGCTGGGTACATGCTATCGATAGGAAACATAAGACAGCGTTGCCGTTTTGAGCTTAAACGGTCGCGGCACGGGAAAGTGGCAGGCAGCCATGGCAGCGCTCGGCTGGCGTTTGGGGCCAATCAGGACCTGCATCACCCTCCCTAAGGTACTGCTTTGATGACCTGTCACGCCCAGGCAACGAGCAATTGACCTCCCCAAGCAATTGCATTAGTGCTTATCTGCACGCGGGCTACGGACTGGAGTACGGGCTTCGAATTTTCTTGCACAACCCCGGATCTCAATCCCTTCGCTGCCTTTTTAATCCTGCCTTGTTTCCCGCCTGCCCCTATCCTAACCACCCAAACCTGTCAAAACAATCCTCCTACTCGAGCACGCGACCGAGTCAAACAGTCAAACAAGCACCAACCAACACCGCCGACATCATGCGCGAGATTGTGAGTCTGCCTTACAAGGTTGCCATGTCTGGATCGAGTTCAAGCTGACAGTAATCAATTGACCAGGTCCACCTGCAAACCGGCCAATGCGTAAGTACCCGTCAACTTACTCAGCGATCAACATTCGAGCAGTTTACTGATGCGCGATCCAACAGGGCAACCAGATCGGCTCTGCCTTCTGGCAGAACATCTCGGCCGAGCATGGCCTGGACAGCGACGGCCAGTAAGCATCTCCCCTCCGATCAATTGTCGCCATTGACACCGCACCACCATTACAATTGCTGACCCGATGCAGGTACCAAGGATCCTCTGACTTGCAGCTTGAGCGCATGAATGTCTACTTCAACGAGGTATGCGCGAATTGATATCCGACCCGCAGATGCGTCTAGACCATTCGGAGGTCGGTTGCTAACGCTCGAGGGCAAACACAGGCATCCAACAACAAGTATGTGCCCCGCGCAGTCCTTGTTGACTTGGAGCCGGGCACCATGGACGCTGTGCGCGCCGGGCCCTTCGGCCAGCTCTTCCGCCCGGATAACTACGTCTTTGGCCAGTCGGGCGCCGGCAACAACTGGGCCAAGGGACACTACACCGAAGGCGCCGAGCTCGTCGACCAGGTGCTCGACGTCGTGCGCCGCGAGGCCGAAGGTTGCGATTGCCTGCAGGGCTTTCAGATCACTCACTCGCTCGGTGGTGGCACCGGATCCGGCATGGGTACGCTGCTCATCTCTAAGATTCGCGAAGGTAGGCTACACTTCCCGAGTTCCCCGCATCCAGGAAGGATCTAACCTCCATTGATCAGAATTCCCCGACCGCATGATGGCCACGTTCAGCGTGGTCCCGTCGCCCAAGGTGTCGGACACGGTTGTGGAGCCGTACAATGCGACGCTTTCGGTTCACCAGCTTGTTGAAAACTCGGACGCGACCTTCTGCATCGACAACGAGTCGCTCCATGACATCTGCCTACGCACATTGAAGCTCAGCAACCCCTCCTATGGCGATTACAACCATCTCGTGTCGGCGGTCATGTCTGGAGTATCCACCTCTCTTCGCTTCCCCGGACAGCTGAACTCGGATCTGCGCAAGCTTGCCGTGAACATGGTAAGGCGGAACCTATGACGTCGTTAGGGAGCCGGCATGGGCCAGTTGAAGCTAATTGTTCTGTGTTCTAGGTCCCGTTCCCCCGACTCCACTTCTTTATGGTCGGATTTGCGCCTCTCACGAGCCGTGGCGCCCATTCGTTCCGCGCCATTTCGGTGCCCGACCTTACTCAGCAGATGTTCGATCCGAAGAACATGATGACCGGTTCCGACTTCCGTAACGGCCGATACTTGACCTGCTCCGCCATCTTCCGTGGAAATGTGGCGATGAAGACGGTCGAGGACCAGATGTACAGCGTTCAGCAGCGCAACTCGTCCTATTTCGTCGAGTGGATTCCCAACAACGTCCAGACGGCGCTTTGCTCCATCCCGCCCAAGGGTCTGAAGATGTCGTCCACGTTCGTGGGCAACTCTACTGCCATTCAGGAGATCTTCAAGCGTGTTGGCGAGCAGTTCTCAGCCATGTTCCGCCGAAAGGCCTTCCTTCACTGGTACACGGGCGAGGGAATGGATGAGATGGAGTTTACCGAGGCCGAGTCGAACATGAACGACCTGATTGCTGAGTACCAGCAGTACCAGGATGCGACCATCGACGGAGATGATGAGGAGTATGGCGAGGAAGAGCCGCTTGAGGAGGCCGAGTAAGATTGGTGTCTGACCGCTGTTGGACTATGGTCACATTCATCAGTCAGAACTTTACTCTTGGACCCTGCAAACTTGGTATCCTTCGTTCACTCGCTAACATCACCTTACTTCTTGACAAAGAGTACTCTATGAATATAAAGTCATAAGACAAGTTCCTGACGGCAACCACAACCATATGTGACAACTGTTTTAACACGATGCGGTGCTAATACTGCATGGCGTCGTAGTGGAGAGAAAGTAAGAGCCAATTACTCCATGCCGGGCTCCCTCCACCACCTATACGAGTAACACTTCACAGATAGAGTAGTATCTTGTTGGAGTCTCTTGATCCAGAGCTCCGGGATCCGGCCGTAGAAACTCAGGTTCTGGAGGCCGGCCAAGCCAACCAGCATGTTGAGAAAGGCGCCCTCCTTCTTCTCGTCGCGCCTGTATTCCCACGCGCCAGCTCGGTGGAACGAATACCCCGCGACGGCCGCCGTGGTCTTTCTTGGCGCCCAATCGACTGTAAGATGCTCCAAGCCAGGCGCCCGGGCGAGGACGGCGCCGAAGAAGTCCAGCCATGCGTTCCAGTAGGGGTAGTCCAGTTCGACGACCAGGACCAGCCGGCGCAGGCGCTCGAAGCGTAGGTTCCCGTGCACGGCGAAGCCGATCCGACGCTCGTTGCGGGACCCGGGGCGGTGGATGCGCAGGACGGCATCATGGTGGACTAGGGGGCTAGTTCGCGGTAGGCGGATTTGCTGGCTAGCATTAGGGAGGGCAAGGGGGTGGAAATGGTGGTGGTTTTGGTGTTGTTGTCATTGTCGTCGCTTAGGAACGCGTGGATGGGCCGCATGGAGTCGACGAAGTCGGCGTGGGTGAAGGAGAGGTAGTACTCCCAGATGCGGTGGCGGAGCTCGGAGGGGAGGAGGAAGAGGGGGGAGGAGGGGGTGGTTTGGGGGACGGGGCCTGGCATTGCGGAGATGGTGGAACGGAGTGAGTTCCGGCTGGGCAAATTTGTGAATTTCGAGACACGGACGCGGGATGGAGGGGAAAAGGGCGGTGTATATTATAGAAGTTAAGGGGGCGAGGTTGATAGAAATGCCCGTTGACTTCGACTGGCAGTTTAGTATTATCAGACGCGATGAGTTCAAGGCAGCAGCTTGAGCAAGGTCGTGGCCAATCAGGGGTTGAAGAACCCCCGCTCAATGTTGGTTCATCCGGTTGGCCGGACGACGTTACTTGCATCCAGCCCCGATCAGGATGCTATATCAGGCCGAATATACAATGGGTACTTACATATCCAGGGTCCAATTTTAAGCTACATTGATCCCGGTCTCGGGCCTAGCCGTTGTTTAACCCCGGGGATGTATACCATTCTCGCTACCCACTCGAAATCTACGGGACTTAGGTTTCGAAACTGTCTAAGTTCCTCCGGTGGACAGTAATTCCTCCGATGATCTGGCTTCGCCTTACGTATGATATACCAAAGTGTTCTATTGATTCCTGTCAACTCAAACTATCATAAGTAATATCAAGAACCAGTAAAATAAGAAAGCGGAGCTCTTGTGTCCGTGACCCCTTTGAGTCTGCTACTATACAGCGAATTCTTGATAAGTAATCTCAGTTTGCTCTCCCAATACTTACCACGATGATTATGTCCTTCCAACGCAAATGGTCATGTTCTAGCAATGGTGTTTCCATGCTCGTCGTAGTGAGTGTAGTATCGCGACTCCGGCGTCTCCATCTCATGCTGCTGATCTGGTACATACAGCTCCCCCATGGGCGACGAGGTGTCCGCCTCGACTCACTCGGGTACCGCGTCCAGCTCTTGGGGATAGTGTTGGTAGTAGTTCGCGTGGGCGGTGCCGGGCGCCATATTTTGCGCGTAGGCCGCGCCCTTCTCTCCCCCTTCTCCGACTCCTCCAGCGGGTAACTCGGCCGCCAGCCGGCTTCGCTTACGAAAGTGGCGCCAGAGGAGCCCAGCGACTACCAGCAGGATCAGACCGGCGACTCCACAGCCGACCCCGATGCCGATTTGGGCACCAAGGGCAAGGCCGTGTGGGACCCCTGTGTCACCGACGTCGTCCGACGCCGAACAAGAATTCGATGGAAGTGGAGCTGTCGTGAGATTCTATTAGCGTTTGACACTAAATCGTCTCTCCCACAATTAAAATAGGGAGCTGGGGAAACCTTGTTTCGACGTACACGGCGCTTCACGATGGTCGCAACGGATGACCTCGGAACACTGGAACTGCCCCTGCTTGTACCGGTTCAACTTGTACTGCTGCCAGCACCGGAACCCGCCGTTGTTGCTGTCGTATCCGTTGGTCCCGTTGCCCACGTAGCCGCCCTCGGCCGGCTTGGGGCCCAGGGTCGCGTTGAACTGGACCCCCGTCGTGGTGAACTGGCCCCACCAGAAGCCGCAGTACCAGCTGGCCAGCTGGCCGCCCTCGGGCGTCGCCACCACGGCCGTGACCTGCGGCTTGCCCTCCGGGCTCGTCGCGTTGAAGTACGCCATCTGCGACTGCAGCACGTTGTTGCCGTCTTTGCAGTCCGCGAGCACGACGTGCTCGCTGGGCGCGACCGGATCGGTCGCCATGGTGGCTCTCGATGCGGTCAAAAAAGGAGGGAACACAGACTAGCGATTGTATTGCTCGTCTCGATCCCGCTTTTTCATCATGCGCATCGGCGTGCGCTCATGGAGGTGGAGTAAATCGATGCGTAAATGCCTGCCCGTCTACACCAATAGGAGAGGCTTCACTAGTGTCGTCACAAAGCGGCTGGCGAAAAGTGGGAAAGAGCTAAGCATGCAGTTGGTCTTACACTGGGAAGCATCCGGGGGTAGTCGAGGTTTTCATCTTAGCCAGCTGAGAAGGGTAAAGGCTGATAAGAGCAAAATGCCACACCCACCCACGGCCTCTCACCGGCAGTTTCTTCTCACGGCCAGGCTCAATTCGCCCAACGCCAAGTAAGTGCAGATGTGGTGGCCACAGCCTGCCTCTAGAGAGTGCAGAAAAAGCACTTTGTGGGTGGCCATACTAGCCCAGAAGCGGCAGGTAATGCGAGCCGTCAGCTTCCTGCAGGTCGCACAATCCCTCCTGATCTGGGGAGACCGATAGGCGTAAGGCAACCTCGGAAGGCTCTCTTGGGGCAGGGATTGGCGGAACGAGCCGCCTTGCTGACTGTCAGGCTGCCAGTCTGCCTGCAAACCGGTGTCGCAGAATCTTCTCCACCAGTAAGCTGCCTTGGCTGGCAGCTGAAAGGCATAATAACTGCTAGCGTGCAGCGGCCTTCCCCTCAGTAAGCACAAAGGTCCTTTTGCAAATTCGGTGAGGCTCTGTCAGGTTTCCCTTCCAGATCGTCTCCTGGGAACAATATCCAATGTCTCCGTCAAGCAGAGATACCAGAGGGAGAAATCCCGTCGAAACTGTGGAAGCGCCTGTGGACGAATTATGTTCCAAGTGCGAGCAGCTTCACCTTTCGAAAGGGAAGTTTCTTCCGAACTTAGAAGACAATGTCACCAGTCTTCCTGGCGTGCTTGCCTCGGGGTTTGATCCTCTGGGCATGGGCCAATGCAGCCTTGGGTTCCTGGATGAAATATACCGAAGACGCGCTTCCTGCTCCTTTTGCTGGCTGGTTTTCAATGCCACCTACACGGAGACGGGGAGTATTGGATTCGATGGCCTGACGGACACAGGGGAGCGCGTGTTATGTTGGTTTGACTGGGTGAGTTTTTCATAGAGTATGCGAATACTTAGTTTGCTGACTTGATTTTGCTATTCCAGTCTGTTTTCTTTTTCGGTCATACTCCAACATTACCCCAACCCTCTAGGACCCAGGTAAGAAAGCATGATACTCGGATACAAAGAACTAACGAATATGTTTGGTGTAGGCAATTGGATGGGCGAATGACCAGCGAGGGTGATGCAATTGCAATTGAACCTCGCGATCCCAGTTACGAGGCGGATGAGGATCTACGATCCGAACGAAATCCTCCCGAATACTTACATCATGCTCGTCTCCGATGACGAGACTTTGAGCAACCCAACCTTTCTGGCGCGGAGAGTTGCAAACTCCCAGATTGACCTGGCTCATGTCCAGCGTTGGCTAAACGTTTGTGAGTTGCACCATGGAAGCTTCTGCGACGGCAATCGCATGCGGTCCAAGTTGAGAGATCAGCTACGATTTATCGATGTCCAGCTCGGCAAGTTGGTGGCGGGCGAAGATATGACCGACAACGAGGAAGATAATCTCAGATATGACCGACAACGAGGGAGATAATCTCAGATATGCTACCCTCAGCTATACCTGGGGCTCTTATCCTATATTTAGGACCTTGAAGAAAAGTGTCGCTGAGTTGCACCAAGCTGGAAGGTTAAGTCCAGACTCCAATACTCTGGCGCGAACGGTACGTGATGGGATAGTACTTGCGAAGAATCTTGGTTTCCGATACATCTCGATCGATTCCCTATGTATCATCCAAGATAGCATGGAAGACTAGAGTCGTACAGCACCTTTGATGGATCAGATCTATGGAAACAGCTCCTTGAACATATGCGGTGCCGCAGGGAACAATGCCAACTTCGGCCTTCTTGGAACTGCGCACTCACCAAGGCAGTTCGTGCAGCCCATGGCAAACTTGGGCGGCATGACGATGTCGGTTGTGAAACCGGTGGAAAGCCGGATTCGGGATAACCATTGGAACACCCGCGCATGGACGTTCCAGGAACGGATCCTGTCTCCCAGGTCGCTCATTCTCGTCGACGACCGAGTGTACTTTCAGTGCCGCAAGGTGACGTGGTCCGAAGAAGTGGATCTAGAGACCATCGAATACATCTGGTCGCTCGAGATGCGAGAATCGCCACTCCAAGCCTTCGACAAGATACCTATTCGGCAGTACTCCGACTACGTGAAGCTATACAGCAGACGCAACCTTACCAAGGCCAGCGACAAACTGATCGCGTTCGACGGAATCGCTGCCAGTTTGAAGATTGCCTTAACTTCTTCAATGCTTTACGGGCTTCCCCGTGCCTACTTTGACTGGGCCATGCTGTGGGACAAAGCCGAAAGAGGCGACATGATAGAGGACTCCGGTCGTGCTGTTCTACCTACATGGTCATGGTGTGGATGGAACGGGGGTTCGGAATGGCGGCTTTCGATGATCGACAAGACTCTCTTGGACTTGCATGATTGGCTTGAGAATCACACATGGATTGTCTGGCACTACTACGACGAAATTGAGGACCTGAGGCTGGCATGGGATCCTGAATCGGAACCAGGTGCGAATCCGGTCACAAGATGGTCAGGCTATGCTTCCAGGTTGCGAAATCCATACGGGCGACGGCTGGACAAATTTCCGGAGATACTGGATCATGGCGACTCTATGACAACAACTAGACCTACCACGAGCCCACAGCCAGGCCTCTTGTGCTTCTGGACATACACGACGCACTTTCAGTTATCCCGGCGCAGCATGTCGACGGCCTCTTTCGCGACCAACGTCGGAGAAGACCTTCACCGCTTCGGCCTCCTCGATTGCAAGGGCGACTGGTGCGGGACTATCATTCTGGGCGACGACTGGTTCCGGTCGGTCGGGGCCTCTTCGAGTTCGCGGCCATATCCGACGCGCGGGACTTCCACATGGAGGAGCTAGATGCGTGGAACTTCTACGTGCCGGAAGAGAGGAGTGCCGCGGAGTGGTATCTGTATTACGCGCTGCTTCTAGAATGGGATGCGGAACATAGAGTAGGTTTCCAATCAGGCGCTCGCTGAGGACCCATATACTGACTGACCCGGGTAGGTTGCGAGGCGCATGGGGATCGCCAAGATCTACCAAGATGCTTTCAACAAGTTCTCGTTCGAGCCTGGATGTGCTTGGCGAGAAGTTGCGTTATGTTAAGGCATGGATCTCCACTGTTATTCCAGAGTTTCACCCGTTATTTAGTTGGTGTGCCCCGTTCAGAAGATGTGTATCTGAATGATGTGTGCCATTGATGGGCGATGCGTACCCTGATGTACTTTGTTATTGTTGAATGATGTGGATGAGTACCCTCATGGTTGGTATCTTCATCTTGAATGAAGCTGTCCCTGATGGATAGTGATTGATGCGCTGTGCCTCTGTTGGAGTTGTTCTCTGGAAGGATGTGTGCCCTTGGTGTATATTGACCGAATACGAATGTGTTCCAGCTGAGGGAATACGTTTCTGACGGATAGATGCCCTTTATGGATGACGTGTGTTTCTGATGGATACCTTGTGCCCTCCAAGGATGGTTTATCTGCTACACAGCATGGTCTTTGCAGATCATTCAATCTATCTCGACGACGTGATCGATGGGATTGGTTGATTATGGTGTTCTCCCCAACAATATGATATAGCGATGTTGCTCCTTTTACAACACAATTGATGTAGAAGTGTTGATGTGTCAGTGGTGCTGCTCCATCGACAATGTGTTGTGACAATGTTTCCATTTTTACCACGGGACTAATGTGTTAGTAGTGCTGCTCTCCCAACAACACAATTGATGTAGAAGTATCAACGTAGTGGTAGTGTTGCTCTCTCGACAACACATCTGGTATATCAGGATCGACATGGTAGTGTTGCTCCCTCAAACATCAAGATGACCGATAGTGATGTCGTTATCTGTAGACTTGTGGACGTATCTTGGCTACCGGTCGGTGTTACACTTCGAGCAGTCGGGCGGCTTATCGGATCTGTGAAGTGATTGTATCTGCAAACACCTGGTGTGACGCGATAACACCCCTACACTACGGTGAAGTGTACGTCGGTGTAGGGGCCCCGACTCCTGGTACTTTTAGGGATTCGAACCCATGGGCTCCAAACCAATGACAGAGAGAAAGAAAGAGATAGAGAAAAAAGAGAGGGGTGTAGAGAGGGGGTGAGAGATAGAGAGAGAAAGGGAGAAGTGGTACTTTTAGGGGTGAGTGGTACATTTAGGGGTTCAAATCGATAGAATGCAAACCAATTAGAGAGAGAAGGAGAGAGAAAATGGTACTTTTACGAGGCTCAAACGACGGACTGTAGACCCATAAGCGAGAGAGAGAGAGAGACGCGAGGTCATAATGACTTCCACTTGGACTTGTTTCTAGCTAAAAGCTGATATAACCACATTCAGAAAGAGCCTTGCTTAAATGGCTACGGAGCACGATTACGCTAGAAGGCGATATAATAATTTTTAAAAGGGGCGCTAGTAGAATGGCTCAAGTGGCCCGACTTACAGTCGTACGATTAAACATGGAGTCAACCCCGGAGTACATATAATGCAGCCGAGTAAGCGAAGTGACTATTCCAACGATTAGTCCACTAGCGAACATAGCAGAAGATGGTAATAATATAAGGTTAAAATAGAATAACTAATTTCGACTACAGCAAAAGCAAATCCACAGAGCTGTGCAGGACGACGACGGTAAAGGTAGAGCGAAGTTAAGCAAGTAGCGTAACAATGCCAGCAACGGTAGGACAGGTTACAACAACCGCATATTATAAACAGTCCTGGATCCGTGCAGTGCGGGCCTAATTACTTGTAATGCCACGCTTCATGGGTCGGGGAGTTACCGCATCCATTCAGGCTTTGGTATAGGAAGGAACCTTATGCCTCTGTACGTATGAGGCTGATACTTCCGCTCCATTAGGGATGTTCTTTTCCAGGCATCATGGGTGACAGGGGGAGAACATCCTATTCGTGGATTAAATGGTAATGGTATCGACCTTCTCGCCTTGAAATGCTCCGTAATAATGTCCAAGTGTTTTTGGTGCGTGGCCCACGACCTGCCATTGACGCAACGCTTGTCGGGACAACAGGTTATGTGCTGCAGGTCCGCATCGGTCGTCAGCCCGTACGACGCTGGGCTTAGCATCTGTAGCCAGACGTCGTGCATGATGGACCACGGGGCGGTCAGGTCCGGCACGGACAATTTCAGCTGCCGTTGAAGTGAAAGGCCCCGTTCTCCGACGCTCCAGAGATACTCGTACTGCAGAGGTTTATCCAAGTTTGCCCGGAGGCCATCACTGGGGTACGAACAAACTCGGCACATCCCATGGAACCAGTCCGTCAAAGCATGTGGGTCGTTATATCTTTGTACAAATCCCTCGGTCGGATCCAGTTCACTTTTCCAGGTATACCCGTCTTCGAAGTCACGCGCTGCACCATACGCAGCACGTACGAAGTCATGAAAAACAAGAAGGTCGTCAAAACTGATGTGGGGACAGAGGAGGTTATTATACCCAGCCTCGGCCGCCTGTGACAAAGCCTCCTCGATCTTTTCGGCTCCGTGTGATTCACGTTGGCATATGCTGTAGTACAATGTGGTCATACCTGCGGCCACTGCTGCTTTTGCTTTCACCCGAAGCGGTATGGTCCACTGCACGCAGAGCGCATCCTGGGTGGCGGTCCCCTCTAGATGGACGGGCAGCTTGATGACCTCGGGTAGAAGACAGGTCGCGGATGGCTGGACTGCCGACGAGCGGAAGGGCTCTTCGAATTCTTGAAAACACAGGTCGCAGCGCAGGAACCATGGCTGTGATTGGTGCTCATTACTCCGAGCCACGTTTTGCCACTCCCGTAGCTGCCGTAGCGAGACGGTGTGATGTGGGCAAATTGCAACGCCGCCTTCGACCATGATACAGATCGCACCGTTTTTGACCTCACGTTGTTTCTTTGAGAACATTATCAGGGGTGCTGGTCCTTACACTCAATACAGTATTTGGTCTCGTTGGCCATCCGAAACATGGTGGTGTCGTAGGCGGAATTGCCTCGGCATCCGACTTGGCTGGGGAGTCTGGCATCGATGCAGGCCGATCAGCAGCGACGGCGGCGGAGGCGTTCAAACACGTCCTCCCAATCAACCTGGCGATGAGGGAGGTTAACAATTGGACGCCGGTTTCTTAGCAAATATCGTGTTTGCACCGGCTGTACGAACTCCGGGTCGGATAAAATACGGCGGAATAGAGAGCAAGTTTGACGCATGATGTAGATATCGAAACCGTCCAGGTCGCGGCATACTTCCAGCATAATCTCCTCTGGCAGTCGGTGCAGAGGGCTGAGGACTAAGTTGTGCTGCATTCTCAGCCACCAGAGCGGCTTTGGCTGGGGCTTGAGTGGTCGGAGTCTGCGCCATTGCTTGCGTGCCCAATCTGGTACAAACCGACGATACCTGCGAACGCCATTCGACTTGCCATCGGGAATTGCGACTGAGGCACTCGAGTTCGCTAAACCCGAGGGTATGAAGTCTGATCTTGATCCATATGAGCGTGGTAGGGATCCATAAGAGCGCTGTGAGTTCAAGACGGTGGTAAGGGCCAGAAACCCTACGATATAAGCCATCTTGCTAAACCAAAGGCAATGAATTGGAAGGCTTAGTCGAGTCACCGTTGATGTTTCCTTTTCGAAGAAAATGTCAGCGGGAAGGCCGGTTTTATTTCTTTTGCTGTTTGAGCCGCGGCGACGGAGTTTGTGTTGGCACTGGATGTATTTGTCGCTTATTTGCTCTGCTTTGGGTCATTTGCTTCTGTTAGCCTGTTGGTATAAGTCGAAAATGAAAAGCTACCGGATAAATCAAAACTCAAGTTCGTAGTTGCGCAAGTTTTGTGTCGCTCTGCGGTGCACACGCGCTTCAAATCTCAGCTGCATCACAGGCATCCTAAGCTACATCGCATGCGCTGCATCTTGGTCTTATGACGATGGAATACTGTAGGAAAAAAGGCTGGCTCTGATCAACGCACAAGCCAACTATCGTTCAATTGTACACTGGAATAAACACCCCTTGAACCGTATAATGTTGGTTTGATTCTGGAATCAACAGTTACTCAACCGTCGAAAGTCTAAAGCGCCAAATGATTTTTAAACGTTGAAAGCGTTTCCGACGTCAATTGGATATCCTTCGAGCGTTGACTTGGTGTGGAAATATTCCCAGATGTACGTACTGCAGTTTCACACTTGATTTCTGCCAGCCTACTCTGCTACGGTATTCAGCGGTCCTCACATCGATCTATGGTCTCCCCGTTGATTGTCACCATTCCAGTCTCACCCACCCATGCCTTCCATTTTCTCTGGAGCTCCGTGCCCACCAACAGCTCCTTCACGTTAGACCATTTGATACACCAATGGCGCCTAGGTGATCTCGCGGGTACATCCCCCCCCCATTGGTCCGTAGGAAATTGCTGGCCAGCTTCGGCACACCCCGCGAAGAACGACGCCGGATCGGGGAATCCCGGCATTCGCAGCGTGCCCACCTGGAGACAAGGCATCCGGTGCACGAGCGTGTCGGCCCAGGCAGACAGCAACGGTTCGACTGTTGCGCTGTCCAACTTGTCGCGCCAGTAATTGCCAAGCTGCCCGTTTAAACTTGCGTTCATTTGTCCGCCACTATCCCATTCGTCTATTGGCGCACCTTTGATATAAGGTACGGACTCGATCTGTGCGGTGGCTGACTGATTTGCCTCAGAACTCTCCTTTAGACCTGTGATATACCAACTCCCATTTGGTGAAACCCACTCGGCGATTACGTCAAGTTGCTGTAGCGAATGCCATGCATCACCTTGCGCATCAGGCGAACCAGTTCTTTGGCTGTGGAAAAGATCCGATGACACCATGCCGCCGTCCAATGTCAAGTGTGTCACGGTCGGCTGTGCCAACTTACGAATCGCCTCGCAGAGTAGGTCCACGCCCTGACTATCTGTGAAGTCTTGACATCGGAAACTGTGGTCCCTTATAGGATGGTTCTTCTCGGGGAAGCATCGGATTGTGAGCTCCTTCAAGCGGGGTAGATGTCCGCAAAGAGAATCCAAGCCACGAGCAAAGGCAGTTCTGTGCTCTTGACGGACTATGGAATTTAGCAATGATGTAACTGGTGCAGCTGATGATGGATCTAGATGCGTAAATGGTCTTTCACGCTGGGGTCAGACTTACGATTGCGGTAATTGGGGGCCGGGTCGCAGTAGTTTCTCTAAGCAAGTAAAGGCACTCGATAGTTGGCACAGAGTGATTGGGTGAACCACGAAGTCTGCAGAGTTTATAGTGACGAATCCTGTGACGCAAGGAATCTCGGGCAACATCACAGGTTCGCCCTCGGTCCACAAAGCAAGGAACTTGCGGTCAAGTAAGGCTTTTGACGGGCCGAAGGTCACCTCCCGGAGTGAGCGCTTGTTGTATTCTTTGTCGTAAACATGATACCGGTCGTAGACAGGTTCAATTATAACCGAGAGCTTGCCGTTGCCCCTCCCATCGATGTTTTCCCATTCCGAAAGCACATCTAAAAGCAGTTTGACGGCTTGTCGGAAAACCAGCTGGTTCTTGATACGCCCTTGCTTTCTGCGACAGTTTGACAGTAGGTGCAGCTTTAGGATCAACTCTCTCAGATAGGCTCGACGATGTGTGGTTGCGAACGCATCGCGGAACTCCGAGACTTCCGAGGTGCTCTTCAAGTGTATGCTCGAGAAAGCGCAAGATTCTACAGAATGCTGCCATACTGATGAGATTGTTGCGCAGGGGGCCACGCTGAAATTATCTTCATCGATGTAATCAAGAATGAGCCAGATGATATCTGGAAGGAGTTGTTTTATACTGGTGGGCTTTTGCGTGGCCATTGCGCTTGTCCCGGAAAGTGTCACGGCAGAGTAAAGCAATTGTTGATGTAGAAAGCTTCGTTAATAGGCCAGACCCAGACCATATTTATGGCTGCGTTTCCTTCCCTGATACCGTTGGCTGAGCAGGACTTTATGTTAAGGTTCTTTGCAATACGCGAGGGGCCACTGGAAACTTGGCCCCTTTTTATTTAGGACTTCTACACACTGCTGAGAATAGTAAGTTGTTTTCCCATTTATTATAAATCCCTTTGTTTTCTTTTAAGACACTACAGTAATAAGGAAGAACCCTTGGAAGAGAAAGGAATAACTACTAAGAGAGGAAGTAATAGCTATTGAAAGAGATATGAGTAAAGTGCATGACCTGAGGCCCGGGTGAGGAGGCTGACGTGGAACATGAGGCCTGCGTGGAAGGCTGCTGATCCCGGCGCGGGTGGGGCCCGAGGAGCCAAGAACTGTAAGGAATTCGCAGACAAACAGAAGCATTTCTAGAAGCGTCGTAACCGTATCACGGAGCTATGTAACCAGAAGGCACGAGACTTCCTCGAGATACCAAAGGCAAGCCGTTCGAATCGAAGAAGGCCAAGATTCAAGGATTGCATTGTGAAAGGAGTCGCGACGAAACCAGAGAAAGCTAAGACGTGTAGACAGTCATCCCTGTTCATCTGAGTGGCTTCCAGATCATTGTCCAGTCTATTATACCCAGCCCACAAGGCCACCGTTCGGTAACTTCCTGGCAGCCATACACCCGCTACTGTCACGATCTCACATTGATGGCTCATGGCATAGTCTCAGCCAGAAACGCCCGGGCCTCAGTGTGGTTGATAGCTCAGCCATTCTAGGAAGTGCTATGTCCCGTCCTGGGAGGATTAGTACCTATCAAGGTCCTTGTCCGGGCTCCTGCGACTTAGTCTACAACACCCTTCTGAACACGTTTGAGGTGCAACGAAACGCTCGTCTTGGGGAGAATGGATATCGGGCCTTCTTAGGTATGGACTTTTCTTATCTCCGTTACTTCCCTCGCCGACTCATACTTGCTCCGCTTAGTAGAAACCCCGTGATCCTCATGAAGGGTTTAGGTCCGGTAAAGGGTGACTAGTAGCCAGGGTAAGTAGCACCACAAGAGCTCTGACAGTCGACATGGACCTCCCTTGGTGTACTAACGGAGGAAACGTTCCTTTCCCGCATACCCTACCCCTACCCATGGGAAGAAGCAAAATGAGACGAGCTGGGGTTTCGGAGTGTGATAACCATGGGATGACTTTTTCTTTTCTTTTTGCTTTTCGACTCATACCAGCGCAGGCCAGCAGAAGCAAGTGACTCAAAACCGAGCAAACCCAACACATATCGACTCAAAAAGGAGGTATTATACCCTAATACCCCCCCCCAGACTCTAAAAACAATTCAACCATGGGATGACAGCTTCTGACTAATCTGGCCTATGCACAATTCCCCCAGAAAGCTTTGTCAGCCAGAGAAACCCGAAGGATTCGAAAGGGCCGACTATCAGAGCGGGGTTTGGACTATATCCTCGTCTCGTCGAGATAGGAGTTCGCTTTCGGGCGCGGAAAGCGACTCGCGAGGTGTATTTGGCGTCGTCATCTATTGCCACACGTGGATGTGCATTTCGTTGTAGCTTAGAGCAGATGCGGTGCGGGCAGGGGGTATCTATTCTTGCCTTGTTCGTTGCGGAGCCGGAATCAACATAGTTGGTAGAGATACCGGAGACTTCCGCTCTCCTGGGCTGTGCAGTCGTATAGGAATGGACGCGCTGTTCGGAATGGGTCATTTATTGAACCCCGTTTCGCCAATCGGTATATTGCGAACGCTGCCAGAAAATCCACGATGTAACGAAACGGCATGGGTGAAATGTGCCGGATAGGTATATGAGAATACATAGGCAAACTTTAATAGGACATCCTTTCTAAATCAGGCCTCTCTGTCTGCAGCTCGCCGCAGCCACAAAGCTTATAGGCACGTTTGAGCCAGGGTCATGACTCGGCCCCTGCACTCAAACACACCAAACAAGACCCGTCTTCTCAGCCGGGATCCACCAGATGGGCATCGATCTCACTGGCAGGGCCTTTTGCTCGATCCCCATTTGGGAAAGGATGCCGGAACGGGAACGGGCCTCGCTGCAGCTCACGGAAACCAGAAAGCTTATAAACACGTTTTGCATGGGGGTTATGACTCAGTCATACTTGAACGCATCAGATAAGGCCATTTCCCAAACACTATTCCCCAGTCGAGCGACGACCACACTCGAAAGCCTTTGTCCCAGGACGCAGCTAGCCATCTAGTGGTATCAGAATATCTGCAACCCCGAGTGCTGTCGGTGTTCGAACCAGACGCAAGCCAGCACACGTATCGGCGAGGATCCCGCCTGCAGTTCATCATACGGCTAGTACTGGTTGGTACGTGGCACAGCATCAGATAAACAATCCCACGTTGCCTTGCACTACTAGCGTGCCCGTATCTTCCCATGAGGCGGCTGCTGGCCCGGGGCTAGACCTGAGATTCGATATTGTACCCCTCCGGATGTCTCCATCTGCCAGATGAGATCTGCGGTAGTCGACTCTCCGCCCCGCCCGTCGATATCCGCCGCTGCCAGTCTCACTACCGGCTTTCGGCGACCATGAATACTCAATGGGTTGCATATCGCATCGAGTCTGTCACACCCAGTCGTGAGCCTCGCGCTTTGCTCGATCGGCGACCTCGGTGTTTCCCCGGCCAGGGAGAATAGTGCTGACCTTCCCGACCCTGTGTCATGGACCCGGTAGAGTATCTCAAGTGGGGATAGTTACCAAAAGAGGCTGTGTAAGTATAGTACTCACTTGAAGTAGCTGCTGGGGATCTTTGCCCGCCATAAAAGATGCTGACCTTGATATTGGGCGAGTCATTGCAGTTCTCGCAATCATGCAAGCCCAGAGTTTGATAAGCGAAGGTTTGATTAGCACGTGTTGGATATGCACCTAATAGTGCCCGTATATGCGCAATACGCAAGTTGCCATGTACGAATGGCACATACAGAAAATCCACCAGTGGGCATTCCGAACTCGAAACACACCGACGGGGGGGTGGTGGCCAGCCAACTGGGGGAGCGCGTCAGACAACGAGGGGCCTCTCGGCGTCTAACATGTGGTCAACGGTGGCCGGGGCTTGCATGTCCCCGGGCTCCGACGACGAAATGGCCAATCAAGCGGTTTCTCGTCTTTCTGGCCCCCCCACCATTCCCACCTGGCCCGCCCCCATCTTCCAAAACACCACCAACCAAGCTTTCCAGGCTGACAGGGTCAGGGTCAGGGTCATCTCAAGTGCTACACACCTTGATCTGGCTGCAGGGCAGTTGTGATCGAACACCTCTTATCTGATGCTATTGATCCGCCTCTTTTCCCAGTGTATGGTACGATACAACCGCAATCGAAAGATGAATAGGCTCTTGGATACACCGAGGGGCCGTAGACTCCGCTTTGATTGGTGTCAATATCGCAATCAATGACAGCCGATGATTACACGAGGTAATTGCTTCCTAACCATTTAAGAAATCGACTGCAGTGCCAAGTCGGTTCTCGTCTGTTGTCGCCAGAGGCAAGCACGCCAGGGAACCGGTTCATTTGATCTCAAGTCTAAGGTTTAGCTCCCGTCACATCCCCTAGAGCCTCAAGACCAAGCAAGTACCTTCTTCAATCGACGCTACTACACTACCGTGCCCTCGTCTACTTCTAGTACGCTGTCATGGCCATGGCCAGTGGCCCTGTGCGCTCCTCGCCTCCGCGCGACGCTGACCCGGATAGCGACTCGGCTTCTCTCGCGCGCACAACAGGTGGTCGGCGGAAACGTGCTCGCTCGAATGACGATGCACCTGCCGCGGCTTGCGACCAATGCCGGCTGCGTAAAGTCCGCTGCGACAGAGGCCTGCCCGCCTGCAGCAACTGTCGCAAGTCGGGCGTAGACTGCTCCTCCAACTTATCCGCAAAGCGTGTCAACCACACCAAACAACTGTATGACCATCTTGCTCGTCCACACCCCGGTACGAATTTCAGTTGTAAGGAGCTTTAGGTTGACTTGGACGCGTTTTGACTGAAATTGGTTGATAGGCGCGACGACTTCTCGGTTGTCCTCACGAGACTGGATCATGTCGACACCACCCTCGCTGCTCTGACCAGATTCATCCACCAGGTCGCGGCGAGGCCGGGATGCACAGTACACGATGCAAATGCGCCATCATCGTGCTATACCGAAGATCCGGTGCCGCTTCCTACTCCTGAGGAAATCGACGAACCACCCAATACCCCGGAGTCAGCCGAGCCCTCTACCTCGGAAGACGTCGCCTATGACACTGTCGAGTCAGATGAAGGCGGCGAGCGAGTCTATGGGTACCCAGCACCTCGGGTATTGATCAAGGCTTTGTTGCGTCAGGCAGTTGGTCCTCTCCTCGAGACAGACCAAAATGCCGGGAGGCACGGCAATAGCGGAGGAAGAGAAACACCCTACATCGCCCACGCCCTGCAGGACTCGAATGTGCGAGCGACGCTGCAGCAAAAGGTGGACGAGTTCCCATTCCGGTCGCGACGCCCGGAAGCCGCAGTCATGGGCGACTTTAATCCTCTGACTACGCCTCCGCGCCTCCTTTGCAATTTGTTCCTCGAAGGCTACCTCAAACACATCAACCCGCGGACGCCCATCTTTGACGATGCTGAACTTCGAAGTGCCATTGAGGCGCACTATAGTGAAGAGCACCCGAAGGAGAATAGTGCTTGGGCTCTCATCATCAACAACGTCGTTCTGCTTGAACTCGGTCTGGAGATTCAAGCTACCCGCGTTTCTCATTCACACTCACGCGGTATGAACGACGACATTCTTCCATCATTCCTAAGGAACTGCGATCGGGCAATCGGAAATCTCAATACGTTCATGGTACCAAACCTGGCCAACGTCCAAGCACTTATGACTCTGGTATGGATTTCTTCCCCGGCCCGTTCATTAGTTCGCGATTGGTGCCTCAATACTGACTACCCTAGACGCTCGTAGCTCGAGAGTTCTACAGTCATAACACGGCTCAGCGTGTATGTCAAGCCGCGTGTCAGGCCGGTCGGACCTTTGGTCTCCACCGATCCAAAGCCCAGCTTTGGGGCGAAAAGGGCGGCTCCGACCACCAATCCGATACGGCCCGACAGCGCGTCTTTCAGGTCCTCTACACCATGGACAAGCAGCGCGTCTTCATGACCGGCCTCCCCTGCGATCTGCACATGTTTGATTCGGACCATCGCCCCTTCGCCGACGCCTTCGGCCAACTGGCCAACCTTTGGGAAGACATCTACTTGAAACTGTATACCTCCAGAGCGGCTAGGGCTAGTGCAGAGGCTCGCGCCCGACAAGTGCAGCAACTCAGCAATTCCTTAGACAAATATGCCCAGAAGCACGCCGAGTCGATACCTTCGTCCCCAGGCGGTCGCGCGGAAGATATTGATCCGATCAAGATCGAGCTGGTCTACGGGTTCCATGTATCACAGGTCCTTGTCCTCCGCTGCGACCGCCGGAACGAGAAGAGCCAAGAAACGATGCGTGCGCTGGCGCGAAAGAGCCTGAACGTAATACTCGCGGTGTGCAAGCCGCCATTGACGACCTCTCGGCTCGCCCTGCTCGCCAGCATCGTGGGGAACTATCCGATGGTCCCATTTTTCGAGCTCGCATCTTATCGCTTGGCAGGTTTGTTCAAAACAGGGGAGATTGACGCGGCCGCCCAGGCCGACATCTCGCTGCTCCGGGCCGTATGCGAACACCTCCAGATGCCAGAACATGACAAGTTTACCCACATCTTCTACACCCGATTGAAGCTGGGGCTTGGGTGGGCTTTGGATCTGCTGGAACGCTTGGTAGAAGCATTCGCCGCCAGATCAAAACCGAATAAGGACGACGGTAGCGGCCAGCACTCCCGAGCATCATCAACCTGCCACTCCAAGAACCCATCGAGTCCTACAATACCAGAGCTTCTCAGCGAGTGTCGCGCCCGCTTACCCACTGGAAACCCATCTCACTCGAGCCTCCAGCCATCCCGGTCAGGTGAGACCATGGACTTTGTCGTGGCCGACATGACGGAACGGACGGGCTTTGGCTTCTTTGGGCCCATGGGAGGAGCCGATCCCATCGATCTGGCCTCGAGGCCGCTGTCGTCGCCGGGGTGCGGCTTCGCCCCACCAGCATCGTGCACAATGGCCCCGTCCTCGCAATCAGAGCTTGCATCTGACTTCATGACGGGCAGCTCAGATTGGGGCAACTTTAACATGGAGTACTTTCAGGGAACATTCGGGCAGGAAGTGACTTGGACGTAAGATCGGGCTGTACACCTGGCTTGCTGTTTACCTGGACACTCACCTGTCTCAGGGACGACGTATAATGAGTTATGATGATACCTTTCAAGAAATGATGATAATCACTTGGGCTGCGTGTAAAGATAGAAGATGATAGGTCAAACATATACTTGTAAATAATTCCGGGATGAATTCGTCGAACTCCTGATATGCTGAGACGTCCATCTAAGTGACGGTGTCTCCTGTCATTCCCTGTCATCTGCCCCTCAAGAGCCCAAAGACGCGCTATACTTGACTCCGTCCGCGCTGGCCAAGTGTGCAACAGTGACATTTGCAGCTAAATTCTGCAGATGTATCCCACCAAATGCTATCTATCCCTGGTGACCGAGGCCTTCAGTCCACACAGGTCAGGGAAAGATTGACCTCAGACAGGCCGGGATACCCATGGCCAAGGTGTAATATATTACACTCATTGCTCGACTCATGACGAACATGGGCATATCACCTCGAGAAGTCGCATCAAAGTTTAAGCTCGTCACTCGGGTCGGGCCGTAAGTCTGAAAGTCAATAAGAAGTAGTAGAACCTTAATATGGGAAAGACAGCTATCAGATTAAAATTGCGGACATCCGAAGTTTCCGCCACGGAGGAACCCCGTGGATCCGACGGTCGCGAACCAGCTTCTATCTATCTACACCACCACCCTGGCCGTAGGATCAAGGAGAAAATCCTTCTCCGACCTGCCCGCCTCGACCCAGGCCGACCTATCCTTCGCCTTGAAGACCGTGTTCGTCATCATGGCCAATTGGAAGGCCCGGTCGGCACGACGTCGCCGCTTGCCAACTGCTGCGCGGTAGGCCTCGTACTGATACTCCGACAGAGCCCCGTACAGCGCCCGTGGAGTCACGCCGATCACGATGCCGCCCTTCTGCCCGAACCCGAACGAGGTCAGCATGAACGCCTTGACGCCGCTACCGCCGCCGAGCTCAATCGCCTCGGACGGGTAGAGCAGGTGCGGGAACGCGCGCAGGGCCGCGTCGACGTCGTCGGCGTTGCGGTTGCCGGGCACGAGGCCCGACTCGAGGATCTGGAGGCACCCGTTCAGCATCCAGGCCCCCGCGGCGCCCTTGGGGTGGCCGGTTAGCGCCTTCTGGCACACGACGAGGAGCGGGTTGCCCGCGGTGCGCCCCAGGTGCGCCATCTGCTGGTTGATGACGGCGCTCTCGTTCTTGTCATTGGCTTTGGTCGATGTGCCGTGGAACGAGGCGACGGCGATGTCGTCGATGCTGAGGCCCCATACTGCTAGTGCGGCGCGCAGGGGGAGATGGTGGGGTCGATTTGGCGGAGGTTGTCGCCGTTCCACTTCCACTGCGCGTCCGCCTTGCAGCAGGCCGCGGCCGACTCGATCATGGACTGGTGTGCATCGCCACCATTCTCTTTGGTGATAGCTAGTTGCGATAGCTTCGAGGCCTCGATGGTGGCGAGCTCGCGTTCTAGCTGCGACCGGCGGTATGCGGTATCCAAGAGAGGGGACCGCAGCGCCGCCGCCGTCCCGCGAGCTGCGGTCAAGACGCCCTGGCCCGGAGCAGGGACGGAGCGGCCGACGCCGTCACCGGCCATCTGCGTGTAGGCGACGACGGCGTGGATGGGAAGTCCCATCTTGAGGGCAAGTTCCGCGCTCATGACGATCTGCACGCCGCACCCGGCGCTCTCGACGAAGCCTGCGCGCGACGAGGCGGTCGGGCGCGATGCCTGCGAGGGAAGATGGCCCTTGGCGGCGTCGGCGTCGCCATTTACTGTGGCTTTCATGTTACTGAACTCGTGCGACATCTCCTCGCGGAGGTCGTCCGAGCCGCCGACCAGCGCGACCTTGACGCGGCGGGACCGGATGGCCTCGCAGGCGTTGTCGAGGGATTCGACGGAGGTGGCGCAAGTGCCCGTCGGTGTCTTGATGGGACCAGTGCTTCCAAACAACAGCAAGTTCGTCCAGGCCGCCATCGAGTTCAGGAACGTTTCTTGCAGGATGTCGCCCTGGACCGGCTGGTCATGGTAACGGCTCCGGTACATGGCGCGCGCGGACTGCAGCGAGCCCGCGCCGGTCCCGATATAGTTCCCCAGCTCCGAGACGTGGACGTGTCGGTACAACTCGAACGGATCCTCGATGCCCGCGCTGAACATGGCCTCGCACGCGCAGCAGAGGACGTACAGCGTTACGGGATCGACTTGCGCGATGATGTCTTCGGGTATGCCGTACGTTGCCGCGTTCCAGCCCTTGGGGAGCTGCGCCGCGACGGAGTTGTGGCCGTCGGTCGATTTGGGGACTAGGAAGGTGGCGCCGGAATTGATGATGACGGTCCAGTTGCCGTCGGAGTCATCCGATGCTCCCGCGGAGGGGAAGATCTTGACCTTTTTCCCGTGGCGGAGCTTGAAGGACTGCGCGATCGTCGCGGAGGTCTCGAAGGGCGGCAGATCATGATCTAGTACTAACTCGTGCAATAGCTCCTTCCTCGATGGGTCATATCCGTCCATGCCATCGGGCTCGATGGTCCGGATACCCGAATGAGTCAGGATGTGCTCCCCGTAGCGGGCGGCGAAATCGGCCTCCTCCACTGGCTTGCCCGATTCCACGTCAAGCCATCCCACGTATGGCTTCCCGTCAATGGGTCCGTCGTGATGCTTGATTAGGCCCATAATCCATGCCATCTCGGTCAGGCCATCCTGGTTCAGCTTCCCCTGGCTCTCCATCTGCCACCGCGTGCGCGAGGAGCCCCAAGGGCCTAGCTCGGAGAAGCCGACGACGACGGCGGTGCGGCTCAGGTCTACCATGCTGGTCAGGCTTTCCAGGCCCGCTGTCATCGTTTGATGAGAAGACAGCTTCGGGAATCCTTGGGTGATGTTGGAACGCTTAGTCCGCTTTGGAGCGGGCGCCGCTGATGGGGAAGCGGCGGCTTTCAAGCCCCGGATGACGGCTTCCTGCTTCTTCCTCTCGGCGGTGATGGCCTGCCGCTCGCGTCTGTTCCCGGTTATTTCTTCGCGAATCGCCATGATTTCTTCCTTGAGCTTAGGAAATCCAACTAGACCGCCGCTAAGGTCGGCATAGACAGGCTCGGAATCCGATTGACGGATAATGGCGGGGGAGAGCAAAGCCAGGATATTGAACGCCATCTCGCCGGCGGTGAAGGTCATGACGCCGAGCTTCTCGATGCCTTCGGCGACGATATTGTTGGCGCTCATTAGCCCCGTGCCCCGAGTCCAGCCAATGACAGCCCCGATAACGGAGAGATAATCGGACCACTGCTCTGAGCGGTACCGGTTAAACAACGTCTCGAGCCCGATCTTGGACTCGGAGTAGAGCCCGTCACCGCCGAAGTCACCGTGGTTGGGTGATAGCGGGAGGACCAGCGTGGTCGGCCGGCCGGTGTAGTTCCGGTTCTCTTTGTGCTGCTTGATGCAGCCCATGAGCCGGAGCACGTTCGTCAGCATGGCGCGGTGCGCAACCTCGGAGCGTGCGTCAAGCCCTTCGATCTCTCGACCGAGTTCCGGGATCGCGGCGAAGGGAATGACGAAGTCCAGGTCGGCTCCGAGACCACCGCTCTTGCCGCCCTTGTCGCCGTAGATATGCGCAATGAGCTCCTCGACGTCCTTCTTGCTCGCGGCGTTGAAGGGGAGGAGGATTAGCTCGGAACCCTGGGCTCCGACCTCCTTGTAGAGCTGTGACATGACGGACCCCGCGGAAGCGGGAGACCGGCTCGTCGTAACAATGACCCTGGTGCCGCCGGACAACAGGCCTCGGACCACCTCTATGCCGATGGAGCCGATGCCGGCGCCGGTGACCAGGGCGGTCTTGCCCACGTAGGTGAGGCCGGAGGTGTTGCCGACGAAGAGCGCGTCTAGGTATGCCTTGGTAAGATCGCAGTCGTACTGCCATGTTGTTGACTTATCGTCGCGGCGGAGGCAGTGGACGTAACTACTGCAGGGTCCGCCGCCTCGTGTAGAACTGACGGCGTCGAAGTAGGTCGCCTCCTTACCCTCACGAGCCACTTCGGTGTAGTGGATAGTGCCCTCCTCGTCGACTGACGTGTGTGGAGCCATCGCCGGCTCGAAATAGTGAAAGACAGGGGGCTCAGCGCCGAGTCAGCTGGTTTGGCTCTGAGCAGCTCTTCTGCTGCCTCCTTATCTCCCTGGCCAGCTTCGACGCGATGTCGTAGCATGTCCTCCAGCTCGGCAGTCCATCTGTTTGCGAGTGCCTGCAGTCGATCCTTCGACGCGACCGGGCCGTTGACGTTTTGTTGCTGCAGGATCCGGGCGGCGTCTTCGCGGACCCAGTTCCACCACGAGGAGTAGCGTCGCTCTTTCCGGGCGTCAAAGGTTCCCTGGACGTCGGTGATGAACTCTTCATCAAGCTCGGTGTAGATTTGGTCCAGCTTCTTTTGATGATCGCTGTTGACCTCTGCACCAGATGCTACATCAGGGGTTATCTCGATTCCGAGATGCTCGGCAAGGACTTGGAGCTGTTTCCGTAGGATGTCGTTCTGCTCGCTCTTCAGGGCCTCTAGACTAGCATTGTCGACTTGCACCACGGCATTCTGCAGTCCGCCCTGTGGTGTACCGCCCCCACCGGACGAAGGCGTAGGCAATGTGACTCCTGCGTGCTTGGCGTACCGGCTGACGACCGAGTCTACCAGGGCATGCGCCTGGCCGACGTCCGACAGCCGAGACGGTGGCTCCATGGTCACACAGAAGCATTGCACCGCGACTCTGCTGTTGGCACCCAGGCCCCAGCGTGACGCTATGTACGTCATCATCTCGGTCTGTCCGAAACCCGCAGGCATCTTGGAGGAGACGAAACGCTCGACTAGTTTCTTGGATGACGCCCCGAGCTTCCCGGAGAAGCCGGAGCTCAGCTTCTCGCCCAAGGTTGCTATGGCCGTGCTTTCACTGCCGTCGGGGAGATCTCCGAACTCGGCGGCCAGGTCGCCAATGAGCTCGTTTTGGAGGGTGGATTTGCCTGTTTCTAAAGTTTAGCTTTCGGGGTAGAGAAATTCTAAGGGGTGGGGAAACGTACCACCAGAGAGCCCCTGGATCGTATCACCGACGGGCACTTCATCGAACGCCCGCCGGAGCTTTTGCGCTACCAGGGTAAGGATGATATCCGTCGGAGAGAGATCTTTATCGACAATCGTCCCGGGGGCGGTAGGTACAGGCACGATGGCGACAGGAGGTGCGTCGGGGACTTTGACAGGGGCAGCCATAGGCGCTTGTACAGCAGGTGCTGCCGGAGCAGCGGAAACAGTTTCCGTGGCTTTTGTGTTCTCGTCGTACTCGTAGTAGATCTTCCGGGCATCGTCGGGGTTGTTGATGTTGAGGTACTCTCGCTCGACGGATCGGGCCATGTCCTGGTCGCTGACGAGCGCCTTGGCCGACTTCTTGGCCATGTTTGCCAAGACGTTGGCGGGTCCTATCTCTATGAGACGCCGGACATTGCGGTATGACGTCAACAGTTCCTTTTGTGTATCGATCCTGTCACATATTGTTGGTAAACAAGAAGCTCATACAGTAGATTTGGTAGGTCACCTACCATTGTACTGGGAACGCAAACTGATATCTGTATAGGTGTTAGTCAAGTCAAACTATATTATGATCCAAGGTAAGAGAGGGGCTCACGTTAACAGTTCTACTAGAAGATCGTATGATATTTCCTGTGGCGACTTCTTTGCCTCACCCACAGGTGCGGCTTCGTGTTGGATGATAGTCATGATGATTCAGGATGGCGTGGCACACCGTGTGAATATCGAGCAATATCAAATACTTCGGCAATCAACAAAGGGGTCACAAGAGAAGATGATCCGGTTTCGTTTAGAATAATCTACCAAGGCGGCAGTGGAATCATCACAGGAGTGTAAAATCCCCGGTGCGGAATAGGGGTAATCAATAATGGACAACAATTTCAAATCCTTCCATTGGGAGGAATAGACATGGTTACATACGCCAGAAACAAGATGGATATGGTCGTTTCAGGCAGGATTCACACGAATAGGCATCGGCGCTGATATCGTGTCATCGCTTCCCGAATCCGAGTCCCCAGCCTTATCATCGGTTTCGTTCCCTTACCCGTAGCAAAGACATGGTCACGAACTGTACCGGCGCCAGTTTGAATTCGTTCTAAAGAATAAACACGCCTCCCGAGTGGTTGTCACCGTAGGTATTATTCGGATGTTAGTCCCGGCCGGGGTGAGACGCGAGTGGGTAGACGATCCTTATCCTTGACCGGGCCTCGGCTGCCGGCTCCCGAACTCGGCCCCGGACACTGGAAATTGGGCCGATCCACCAGATAGGCGACTGTTCGGGTTTATTATAAGCCAATGAGACATGCAACTGCAAAGAGTCGAGGTATAAGATTGTTGTATTGCCATGAAACAGCAGGATAGCCTAGAGGAGCCTGTGAATACACAGCCCACTTTTGAACCCGAATACTCCTCCCATCATGCCTTCTGCTACGACTCCCCCAGCTAACGGCGCCAATAGCACCAATGGTGTCAAGACTCCTATGGGGGGCGTTTTGCATGTAATTGATAGCCGCACGGGGCAGCATCTCGCTCTCAAGATCCAGCAGAATGCCATCAACGCCACCGACCTAAAGCAGTTGAAGGCGCCCAAAGATGAAGAACACCCAGAGTACCAGAACGAACAAGGTCTTCGGGTTTACGACCCTGGCTACACCAACACTCTGGTCAGCGAAAGCAAGATCACCTACATGTGAGTTCCCACACCTATGAAGGTCCTATGGCCATGCTAACACCAACCAAAGTGATGGCTTGGAGGGCACCATCCAGTACAGGGGGTACTCAATCCATGACATTATCGGAAAGAAGAAGTTCGTGGACTTGTCCCACCTCCTCATATGGGGGCATTGGCCTTCGGCGGATGAGGCCCGGGTCTACCAGGAACGTCTCAACAATGTCCCCATGATCGATGACAGTGTATTCAATGTCATTCGATCGTTCCCGTAAGTAGCTTCAACCCTATCTACATGTTGTCGAGATACTGACGCGTAAGATTACAGTAAGAATGGCTCTATCTTGGGGATGATGGTTGCCGGGCTAAGTGCACTGCAGTCCACCGATATGAATGCCATCCCCGCCCACGCAGCCAAGAACCTCTACCTGGGCCAGCCGCAAAACGTAGACGAGCAGGTCATCCGGGTCTTGTCCAGCCTGTCCATGATCACGGCGGCGGCCTACTGCCACCACATCGGCCGGGCCTTCACCCCGCCGCGCCAGGACTTCTCCTACGTCGAGAACTTCCTCCTCATGACGGGCACCGTCGACCCGGCCACGGGCGCGCCCAACCCGCGCTACGTGAGCGCCGTCGAGCGCCTCTGGGCCACTGTCGCGGACCACGAGATGACGTGCTCGACCGCGGCGCTGCTCCAGACGGCCTCGGCCCTGCCCGACGTCGTCTCGAGCCTGGTCTCGGCCATCTCCGCGACGTACGGGCCCCTGCACGGCGGCGCCATCGAGGTCGCGTACAAGAACATCGCGGAGATCGGCGCGGTCGCCAACGTGCCCGCCAAGATCGCGCGCGTCAAGGCCGGCGAGGAGCGCCTCTACGGCTACGGCCACCGCGTCTACCGCGTCACCGACCCGCGCTTCACCTACATCAGCGAGATCCTCGGGGAGCTGTCCGAAGAGGTATCGAGGGATCCGCTGCTCCAGGTGGCCTTCGCTTTGGACAAGGCCGCGGCCGAGGACGAGTACTTCACGTCGCGGAAGCTGCGGCCTAATGCCGATTTGTTCGCGGCTTTCGCTTACAAAGCCCTTGGGTTCCCGGCTGAGTTCATTCTGCCGATCTCGGTCGTGTCGAGGACGCAGGGGTTCATGGCGCACTGGAAGGAAGCCATGGGTACGTTACACTATCGCCTGATGACCCGTTTTCTAGGCATGATTGCTGACTACAGGACTTACTACAGAAGGTGGACCTCGCATCTGGCGTCCGGGTCAGAAGTACACTGGCAACTTGAACCAGAAGGAATAGGTATGATGCATTGCTTGTGTGGTCTGTGTTGGTATAGCTTTTATGTAGAAGTAGCTATAATTATTAGGATCTTGACCATGCGCCGTAATCACTTGCTTATCTTCATGGCTGTTTATTAATATTTGCTTTCGGTAATGAACCTTGCCAATCCTTCTGACACGGTGGTCGATGTTTACTCAGCTGGCACCAACGTTTACCACAGTCCAGCTAACCCGAACCTTCAACTAATATCACTGGTGGTTCCTACAAACTGCCCGAAATATATTATCTTGGAGTAACGATGCATTGTTGCGTCTACTGCAATTACTACGACTCCTGCACCAACCCTGCTAGGTCATTTGATTATCCCACATCATTAAAAAACACGATTATCCCACATCATGACAAGACACGACGAAGGCGATAGATATGACATAATCAAGAACTTCGTATTATGCTTCGTCACTAAAAGATTCAATGCTGTATTCTACTGCATCCAGCACGAAAGCCCCATTACTACTTCGCAAACAAGTCTATGAACTCGCTAGTCGGCATGGCATCAAAGTCCGTCTTGTCAAACGTCTCCATGACGCGAGAAACTTCCTCCTGCGAGAACATCAATCCCAAGTTCCGAATAGCCTTCTCTCGTACACGCGGAGCAGTCTCTTCGCCACGCGCCGGGTGACCAAGAGGGAAATCCTGCCATGTCTTGATGATTGACCCGTCCTTCAGGGTGATCTCGATGGCGCTACCAACACTACGGATATCGGGGTTGTGGTAGTCTTTGGTCATCTGCACATCCTCTTCCATGCTGATAAGCGACCTCAATTGCTCAACCCGAGAGTCGGTGGCCCAGGGGCTATCGTCCTGGTAGTCCTCGGTCTCGACCGCGACGCCGTTCTTCAGCAGGACCACGGCGAGCATGTACCGCAGACAGTGGTCCCGGTCGGCCGCGTTGTTGAGCGCACCCCGTTTGTTGATGATGATCATGGCCGCCTCCTGAACCCGGACATGGATGCTTTCGATGTCCTTGACCGGGTCCAGATTGCGCGCCTGCAGCTCCCTGCTCGCCGTCATGGCGGCCTCGACCGCGGTAAGCCCGTGGCCCTCAGCCGTCAGCACCTTGAAGATTACATTCTCCACGACCCAAGTCCTGAAGGGCCTCGGCAGCTCAAACGCCCGGTCCTCGTTGAGCACGGCGTAGAACCCCCAGCGCGCCGCGCTCAGGGGGCGTGCGAATGCCGGGCTGGCCCGCCCGCGCGAGGCCCGCGAGGTGGACGGCGCGCATGCACGCGTCGCCCGCGGCCCAGCCCTTGCGGGGGCCCGCGTTGGGGGCCTGCCGGTAGGTCCGGAGCGGGTGCCCGTCGACCCAGGCGTGCGAGACGGCGGCGCGGGCCTGCTCGCGGTCGAGGCCCATCAGCCAGGAGACGACGGCGGTGGAGGCGACTTTGACGAGGATGGTGTGGTCGACGCCGACGCGGTTGAAGGCGTTTTTGATCTGGAAGACGCCTTGGATCTCGTAGGCTTTGATCAGGCTGATTAGGACTTGCTTGATGGTGATGATGCCGGCTTTGTTGCCTTGGGCAAGTGCAGCCCTTGTAAGCACATCTGCAGTTGCCAGGATAGCCCCGAGGTTGTCTACCGCCTCATGTTAGTGGGATGTGCTCATTGGTACCAGAATAACGAGGGACTTACCAGACGGATGGCCCCATTCTGCACCAGCAAAGGCATCGTTGTGGTCAAGGTAGCGAATCATGGCGCCCATGTTGAAGGCCCCCTGAGGCAGATCCAAGGAATAGCTCGTTCCCGGTAATCTGAAACCACCGAAGACAGAGGTGGCCCCCGGTAGGATTGGCTCGACAAGGGCGGTGCATTCCTTGCTCCGGGCCAGGCTTTCTATGGCGACGCCGATGGAGTCAATGAGTGCCAGTTTGCTTCGCGCGAGGGCTTCCTCGGACTTAACCTCGTAGTCGTACACATAGTCGACGATGAGACTGATGATCTCATCGTACGGCCTCTCAGAGTTGTCGTCGGGTTGTGGGATAGACATTTTGCTTGTCGTAGTTTCTGGTTGCTTGCGTTACAAAGAGGGGATCTGTGATGAGAGCCATTCCTTCTTTACAAGAGCTTCTCAAGTCGGTAGCCTGAACACCCTATTGTGCTGCCCAAATTGCCGAGAGCGCCGGCAGCATTAGCGAGAGTGGGGTGGTTGGGGTTATTCGCGGAGTCGGCATGCAGCCCCGAACCAGTCGGGACCCGGCGTCCGGAACCCGAACGCGGCCTCTTCTTGGCTGGGGCTCATCGCGGGACGGCTCGTATCTTTTAGCAAGTTCATGCAGAATTCTAAAAGTGTATTTCACTAGAGAGGCGGCAAGGTGCCCGTGTCGGGGCGTAAGACTCAGTGCAAGCCTATGGTTATTGAGTGCGTCTCGGTCGACCACGGAGATCCTTATCTGCAAGGGAACTGATTCCGAGGCCGAGTTGAATAGCTTACGGAAGAGAACGCGGTTTCCCCATTTCGGGTCGATGGCTGAGTGTGTAGCGAAGATAACAGAGCCAACTTGATAGACCAGGAGGCGTAGTTCGAAAGAGCCCTCTATATACGTCGAATATGAATATGTCCACATCTCAATTTCAACCCTTACAATTAGTCAAGCCCATACCTCGACCTACACATAACACCTGTTCATCATTATCTTTTACACTAGCGATTATTTAACTTATAGTACTCCGATTATCTATCTACATCAGGCGCGACCCGGCGACGAGCTTCAAGAACACGTCGTGGGTGCTAGCATCACCACGGCATTTCCCCATACTCCATCATGACGAGTTCAGATGATACCGCGTCGTTATTCGACGAAGTCCGCCAGAGCCCGGGGATGATTGGCACTCCCCTATCATCCACGTCAGAAACCCTCGACGACTTGACAACATTTTCGGTCAAATACGAATCATCACATATCGACCTTTGTCTGCCTCTGTCAGCCGTAACAAGGCTAAGCGAGTACCGAAGAGACTATCTCGCATCACTCGACCAGCCAGAAGAACAAAGCGATGGCAAGGCTCCCTCTTCCAGAGTTGCCTTGGCCTTCGGGTTCTTGGAGCACATGTTGAGCGGCCGCGCTCCTATCGATTTACTGTCGCAAATCTTTTCCACAGTTCGGACAGAGGTCATGCAGGAAAGGGAAATACACTCCTTTCTCGCCGAGCTGGGCGAGGGGGCTACCACACGCAAGTCCGTCCTACGCACATACATGGTCCTCATGGCAAAACTGGCCATCCCCTGGCCACCGGCCCAGAGTGCGCTTCTGGGTGCAGCCAGAAAGGAGGCAAGCCAAATCTTGCTGGCCTTTGGGGGTCAGAGCTCGGCCAATCCCAACTGCGTCGAGGTCCTGGCCGAGCTGTACTCTCTGTACCAACCCTTACTGGAACCCCTCGTCACCTCCCCTGAGCGAGGTGCTCTACACGCTCACCCGCCATCGGGGCACTAGGGCATTCTACCTCGGCCGCGAAATCGATCTGCTCACATGGCTAGAGGACCCCGCGAAGCGTCCGAACAAGGACTTCATCGCCGGCGCCGCGGTCAGCTTCCCCATCATCGGCATCGTTGGTCTGCTCCATTACTACATCACATGCCAGATCCTTGGCAAGACGCCCGGGGAGCTGGGCCAATGCCTCGCGGGGGCCACCGGCCACTCCCAGGGCATCGTGCTCGCCGCCGCGGTGGCGAATGCGCACGACTGGGAGTCCTTCTTCGTCGAGGCCAAGTGGGCGGTCGAGCTGCTGTTCTGGATCGGGTACGAGAGCCAGATGGCGGCGCCGCAGTCGTGCTTCAGCCCCGCCATGGTCAGCGACTGTGTGGAGGGTGGGGAGGGCGCTCCCCTCGCACATGCTCCTCGTACGCGGAATGCGCAAAAACGCTCTGGCCGACATCATCGCTGCTAGCAACAAACACCTACCGGAGGAGGAGCAGCTCTACATGTCCCTGATCAACAACCCAACAGACCACGTTGTCGCTGGGCCGCCACGGAGCCTCCGGGGGGCTGGTTTTGCGCTTGCGCGAGATTCGTGCCAAAGATGGCATGGACCAGAGCCGGATCCCCTACAGCAAGAGGAAGCCCGAAATCTCTCTCTCGTTCCTGCCCATCAGCGCACCCTTCCACACCCCTTATCTAGAGGGGGCAGCGAGCCGGGTCGCCGTCAGAATGGCCAACTCCTGGCCCGAACCTGGGAGAACCAGCAGCCTGAGGGTACCTGTCTTCGAAACCGAAAAGGGGCTAAACGTGGGTGCAGCAGATGCGCCAGAAGCAAATCTCACTCAAATGCTAATCGACGCGATCATGACCAAGGTGGTGGATTGGCCTAGCACCCTTCAGGTCGGCAGCGGAATTAAATTGTCGCATGTCATATCTCTAGGCATTGGGCGCTTTGCTAGTATGGTCTACCAGAACGTGGATGGCCGGGGCGTCCGCGTCATCGATGGCACCAAGCTCGACAACACCGATACTGCGATGATGGGTGATAAAGCGGAGATCTTTGCGACCACGCCTTCAGTCCCAACCGAGTCTTGGGAGGAGCAGTTTAGACCCCGTCTCGTCCGATCTGGTGATGGCTATCACTACCGAGTCGAGACCCGGTTGAACCGCATCCTCAAAGCCCCGCCCATCATTGTGCCGGGGATGACTCCGACGACGGTACCCTGGGACTTCGTCGCATCTGTTACCAAGGCCGGGTACCACATCGAGCTCGCCGGCGGTGGCTACTGGAACCCGACGGCCATGACGGCCGCCATTGAGAAAGTGGCAGCGAGCATCCCCGCGGGAAGGAGCATTACGTGCAATCTGATCTACGTTGATCCTGTGGCGATTGGCTATCAGGTCCCGCTGATCCGCCAATTGATCGGCAAGGGCGTTCCCATCCGCGGCCTCACCATCGGCGCCGGTATCCCGTCCCCGGACGTTGCCGCACAGTATATCGAGACCCTGGGGATCGAGCACATCTCCTTCAAGCCCGGATCAACAAGCGCCATTAGGGACGTCATCAGCATCGCCAAAGCGCACCCTACGTTCCCGTTAATCGTCCAGTGGACCGGCGGTCGTGGCGGTGGCCATCACTCGTACGAGGACTTCCACCAGCCCCTTCTGGAGACGTACAGCGAAATCCGGCGCTGCCCTAACCTCTACTTGGTGGTAGGCAGCGGCTTCGGAGACGGTGCCGACATGTTCCCCTACTTCTCGGGCGCCTGGTCCCTCCCGTTCGAAAGACCGGCCATGCCGTGCGACGGCATCCTGATGGGAAGCCGGATGATGGTCGCCACTGACTCGCACACATCTCCCGGGATCAAGAGCCGTCTCATCAAAACTCCTGGCGTCGAGGACGCCGAATGGGAGAAATCATATACGAATGCGGATGCGGCCGGAGGAGTCCTTACCGTGACCTCGGAGATGGGCCAGCCGATCCACAAGGTCGCCACGCGCGGGGTGCGGCTGTGGAAGGAGATGGACGATACCATCTTTAGTCTACCCAAATCCGAGCGCAAGGCAGCGCTCCTAAAGCGCAAGGACGAGATCATCCGGCGGCTCAACGCGGACTTCTCCAAGCCTTGGTTCGGGGCGAATGCTGAGGGCCAGGCCGTGGACCTCGAAGACATGACCTATGTCGAGGTGCTGTCCCGCATAGTCAAGCTCATGTTCGTCAGCCACCAGAAGCGATGGGTCGACGTGTCCTACCGGGCCCTGTTTTCCGACTTCGTGACCCGATCCCTCGAGAGAGAAGGCTCGCCCGTTATCTGTGATCAGGCCCTGTTAGACGAACCGGAGGTCTTGGTGTCCGAACTGGCCCGAGTCTGTCCCGGTGTCGCCGAGCAGCTCCTTCATCCCGAAGATGTTCGCTTCTTCGTGCAGTCCTGCAAGAGGCGCGATAGGAAGCCCGCCAACTTCATCGTGGCCTTGGACGATGATTTTGAACACGCGTTCAAGAAGGACTCGCTTTGGCAGTCGCAGGACCTAGACGCCGTCTATGAACAAGATCCGGAGCGCGTGTGCATCTTGCAGAGTCCTGTTTCGGTGCGATACTCGACCAGGGATGACCAGTCATCCAAGGAGATTCTAGACGAGATTCACAACGATCTGGTCGTCTTGATGGACGCTTTCAAGGAGCCCACAAGTGCCGATTCACTATCCCCGGCAGCAACGCTGATTATCCCAGTACATCCCAAGTCGGATAACATTAGTGTGGAACAGGAGGAAGAAAACATCGTTTTCAGGCCAGTGTCCGACCGAGATTATCCCAGTCCGGAGACGTGGATGGAGTGTCTCAAGCCCTATACCTGCGCCGCCATCTTCTCCCTTGTCCAACAAGAAACCCTTTTCGAAGTGGCATCCAAGCGCAACCGGCCGAACCCGTTCCGCCGCATCTTCGGAGCCCGTCACGGGTACTCGTTGGTACTCAGCAGGGAACTAGACCAAGCGTCCCTTCGCGATGACGCCACAGCGCAAACGGTCGTCTGTGTCAAGGCAGACATCGCATCGGGAAATTTGCATGTGGAGTTCCTTCACAGCGACTTTGTCCCCAATGCACCCGCCAAGCTGATTCTCCAGTGGCAGTTCGACGAGCAGAATATGCAGCTCATCGACTCTACCACCAGGCGCGACAGCCGCATCCAGGACTTCTACGCCCACGTATGGCTTGGCAAAGGGGGCCCAAGGGCCGGTTTGTTGACGGACCGTTTCGCGGGGAATGAGTTCAAGTTGACACAGGAGCTGCAGCATGTCTTGTGTTCGGCAGTCTCTCATGCCTTCCTCACCGGCTCCGGGATGGTTAGCCAAACCACTACACTGCCTCTGGAGGCCGCGGTCATTGCCGCATGGGAAGCTCTCATGAGCCCACTGCTGATCAGAGACCTCGAGGGCGACATCTTGCGTCTCGTCCACCAGTCCATCGGCATCGAGTACGTCCCCGGCGCGTCTCCCCATGCGCGTGGGCGAGTCCGTGACCACGGAGTCCTCCATCAGATCCGTGACGATCCAGCCGTCTGGCAAGTCCATCGCCGTCGAGGCCAAGCTATTGAGGGAAAGTCAACATATCGCCACCGTGACATCGGAGTTCTTTATCCGGGGCAAGTTTACCGACTACCAGAAGACGTTCCGTCACAAGCAAGAAGCCACCATGGAGCTCAAGGTGGCCTCCAAGATCGACGAAGCGGTTCTGCGCGATCGCTCTTGGTTGCAGCTCGATGACCCGTCGGTTCCGCTGGTCGGAAAGACGTTGGTCTTCCAGACACATACCCACAGCCAGTGGACCAATAACCAGACAAACGCCCCGAGCCTCAAGATCGGCGGTACCGTCGAGCACCGGCTGTGGAACGGCAGCCGAGTCAAGCTCGGCTCTGTATCCTTCGACGCGCCCGCATGTCTCGGAAACCCGGTCATGGACTTCCTCGAGCGCAAGGGCAAGGCCCTCGGCGGCAAGGTGCCCCTGAAGAACCCCGGCTGGGCCGCGGAGTCCGAAGTCAGCGTGGTGGCGCCGTCGCACACCCAGCTCTACGCCGAGGTCTCGGGCGACTGCAACCCGATCCACGCGTCGCCCATCTTCGCCGAGCTCGCGGAGCTGCCCGGCCCCATCATGCACGGCATGTACACGGCCGCGGTGAGCCGGAAGGTGGTGGAGGACCTCGTGGTGCCCGGGGAGGCGCACCGCATGCGGCGCTTCGATGCCTCGTTTGTCGGCATGGTCCGGCCCGGCGACCGGCTCGTCGTGGGTATCTCGCATGTCGCGATGAATGGCGGTCGCATGGTCTTCGAGGTCGTCGCCCGGCAGGAAGGGTCCGGGGAGGAGGTGCTACGCGGCGAGGCGGAGATCGAGCAGCCGTCGACGGCGTATCTCTTCACTGGCCAGGGCAGTCAGTCGGCCGGCATGGGCATGGCGCTCTACGAGACGAGTCCCGTAGCCAAGGTCATTTTCGACGAGATGGACGGATATATCAAGGATACCTATGGTAAGTCAACATCATAATACGTCCCCTTTTTGCTCATAACTGGGAGATACCGATACTAATCCAATTATGCGCGCAGGCTGGTCAATTCTCAAGGTCATCAGAGAGAACCCGAAGGAGCTCACCGTCCACTTCCGAGGCCGCCAGGGTCAGCGGATCCTCCAGAACTACCTCGACATGAAGTCCGAGGTGATCGAAGACGACGGGACGCGCCGGTCTATGCCCATCATACCGGGACTGAGCCGCGACTCCACGTCGCACACGTTTGCCGACTCGCGTGGGCTGCTGCAGTCGACGCTATTTGCACAGCCTGCGATTATCCTGGTCGAGCGGGCCACGTTTGCGCACATGAAAGAAAGCGGACTCATCCAAGAAGACGCCGTTTTCGCCGGTCACTCCCCTGGGCGAGTACGGAGCTCTTTCCTCCATGGCGGACTTTGCCAGCATCAAGGATGTGCTCAGCATCACCATCTACCGGGGGTTGACGATGCAGTTGGCGATTCCGCGTAATCTGGATGGACACACCGGTTATTCCATGGCGGCTGCGAACCCCGGGAGAGTCGGGAAACGTACGTTTATTCCACAGTTACTACTCGTCCCTTTATTCTCAGCTAATGTAGTGTTTTATGTAAACAGACTTCGACGACAACGCATTGAGGCATATTGTCCGCCATATCCACCAAGAAAGCGGAGAGCTCCTGGAAATTGTCAACTTCAACGTCAAAGGCGACCAATATGTTTGCGCAGGCCACGTAAGTCCGATTCAAACTATCTACCTCTACCTCCCAATCAGGTAACGTACTAATCAAACTTCGTAAATAGGTCCGAAACCTCTACTGCCTCGCCGAGATCCTCAATGCCGCCGCCGCGCTCAAAGTCAAGCCCGCGTCGATCCAGGAGTTTATCAAATCCCCGCAACCGAGTGCAACCGACCTCGGAAAATCTATCGCCGAGTTCATCGAACACTCAAAAACCTTACCGGTCGGGCTTGAGCTCCGCAGGGGCAAGGCCACCATCCCCCTGGTCGGCATCGACGTGCCGTTCCACTCGAGCCGGCTGCAGCCCGGAGTCCCGGCGTGGAGGGGACTTCTTGCGCAGTCGCATCCAGGTGGACGGGATACGCCCTGAGCGGCTCGTGGGCCGGTTCATTCCGAATGTAGTGGGGAAGCCGTTCTCCTTGAGCAGCGCATTCGTGAAGGAGGTGGCGGAGATAACGCATAGTCCTACTTTGCAAAGGCTAGTTTGATGTACAGCGAGGTCCGGTAGCAAATAGGCACTCTCATGCTTGGTTTTCCTTGGTTCCTTTGCATTTTCGTTTTTCATCAGCTCAGGTGCATCTATATATTCCGGGGGTTCCATCTTTGCGTTTTGAAACATTTGACAATGTTTTAGCAATAGTTATTAGCCCCGAAACACAATTCTTTTAACAATTTTTAAAACGGAACAACGCCAGATTATAAATCAATAATGTGCACTGTATCGATGACATGTACAATCCCCCTTGCTGAGCTTGGCGTTCGGCGATTGGATGGAGTTAACCCCTTTATGCTGACAAGCCGGGTTTAACTGGGCCATGTTTCCGCTCAGTACTAACTCCGAACATCAGGATATAAGCCAGCGCTTCGAAATGCCCCTTCCCTTGCTCCTCATATTGAATTATCAGACTAGCCCTACTTTCTACGTGGTCTACCTACTTTACAGGTCGACCAGTATTGTCATCGCACTCAAGTACAGCCGGCTTTTTCATACATCCCAACCCTGCGACCACATGATGGCTCCGCTCGAAGGACAGTACTTGCTGATCATCGGCGGTTCCTCAGGCATGGGTTTCTCCGCGGCGAAACTCGCGCTGGCCGGCGGCGCCAAAGTAGCCATCGCGTCCTCGAGTGCCGACAAAGTCCAAGACGCCGTCTCCAGACTCAGTGGCAGCAGCGGCGGCGGAGTCACCAGCCAGGTATCCGGCCACGTCGTCGACCTTGCCGGCGCCGACCCGGAGGCCGCGCTGGAGAAGTTGTTCACCGACATCACCCAAGCCGGGCAGCAGCCGCTCGACCACATCATCAACACGGCGGGCCGCGGCGTCCCCGTCCCCATCTCCGAGATTGACATGGCCTCTGCGAACGAGCTCGCGCGCCTACCGCTCTTCGTGCCGCTGTTCATCGGGAAGCTGGCGCCACGGTTCCTGAAGTCGGGACCCAACTCGAGCGTCATCTTCACGTCTGGGCAGGTCGTCGAGAAGCCAATCCCGGGCTACAGCGTCCTAGCGGCGTTCGCCTCAGCGCAGCACGGCCTGGCGCGGAACTTGGCCGTCGATCTGGCGCCGATCCGGGTCAACGTCGTGGCGCCTGGACCGACCGAGACGGAGATGTGGGGAAACACCGGGACGTGATCAAGAAAATGGTGGTGGAACAGAGCCTGCTGGGGAAACCGGCGTCGCCCGATGAGGTGGCGGAGGCGTATATCTATCTTGTCAAGAACACGGATGCTACCGGCTCTATCGTGAGCTCAAACGGTGGTGCTACGCTCAAGTAGAAGTAGAATCTAAAGCATCTGGGAATGTCAACCGAGGCGCTCTAACAACTCTGCACCATTCCCGACTTCATTTCTGTTCGTGGCTGCCATTTCCGCGATGGCATTATCTGTAATAGCCGGGTAATCCCGGTATCCCCCTTCACCCTCAGAACCTACCGAGCAGATGTAATTGTTGAAATGGAGTGTTCTTGGTGGTCCCAAGCGACTGGACCCGGAATTGGAACCGGAACCGGAGCCGACAGGGGCTAACTCGACGTCAGCATCTGCTGGGCAGAGGTCATGACTGAGATTGCCGCGTCTGCGACGCCATTGGAACTTGTGGTCTTTGCTCTATTATGAATCATTTACTTGTACCGGTATGCCGGTATGAGTCGAAAAAGTGAAAGGAAGCCAATAGAAGAAAACGTGGTCTTTGTGTCCATGGTTGGCTGTGCGGATGCGGGCGGACTAATTAGGGGTCACTCTCCGGATTGCTTAAAACAATGAATTGATCGTTCAAGTTTCGGGATCGGACACTCGTTTGGCCCCGAGTCTTTTCCAAGTGTATCGCCCTAGCCTTGCTATATTTCGCTCGTTCCACCATGACAGCTGCCGAGTCTGCCGATCCGGGCCATGCGCACTCCAACACGGACACTGATCCCGCCCTGGACGAGAATTCCGGCACTATCAATGCACTTTGTGAATGGGCGATCGGCTTGAAGATCCCGGACGTCCCAAAGGAAGACCTTGAGCATGTTAAATATTTGATCCTAGATTGAATAGCGTGCGGCCTTGTCGGCGGCCATGTGTCCTGGTTGCAACAATGTGCCGATGCCATTTTCGACTACGAGCCCCCTGGATACTGTAGTGTCATTGTGTACAATGAGGTGAGTAGCTAAGCAGTCCAACAATCATGAAAATGTTCTTTGCATCAGTTGGCTGATGATGGCTATACTCAAAGAAACTAGGTCCACTCGCAGCGACCATCTTGAAAGGCGCCTTCATCCAAGCAACAGAGCTGGATGACTATCACAGCAGCGCCCCCCTACACTCCGCCGCGGTGGTGATACCAACCCTCCTAGCCGCCGTGCAATTCCCCTCTACCAGCAACGGCCGGGGCAAGTCCCAGCAAAGGGTAACAGGGCTCGACTTCCTCATAGCCGCCGTCGTCGGCTTCGAGTCGGGCCCGAGGGCGGGCCTCGCTCTCGTCGGCCCGGAGCTGCTCACCCGCGGCTGGCACTCAGGCGTCATCTTCGGCTGCCCCGCGGCCGCACTGGCAAGCGCGCGCCTCTTGGTCCTCTCGGCGAACCAAACCGAGTCCGCGGTGGGCATCGCGTGCACGCAGGCGGGCGGGCTCATGTCGGCGACGTACAAGGGCATGATCAAGCGGGTGCAGCACGCGTTCGCGGCGCGCGCGCGGCTATTCGGGGCGCTGCCCGCGCGTAACGGCTACGTCGGGATCCGGAAGGTGTTCGAGCGCCGCTACGGCGGGTTTCTGGCCATGTTTAGCCAGGGCAACGGCGCCGACCCACCGTACGACGTCCGCCGCGTCGTCGCGGATCTCGGAGCGCGCTGGGAGGTCTTCGGCATCCGCGTCAAGCCGCACGCGTGCGTGCTGCCACGGGAAAATCGAGGCGCTGGTCCGGCTGCAGCAGGAGCACCCCGCGCGGTTCGCGACGGACCAGCTCGGCCACATCGTGAGCATCCCGGTCGGTCTCTCGGGTCCCAAATACGCGCACGACGGCTGGGAGTCCTTCCAGCGGCCCCTGGCGACGACGGGAGCGCAGACGAACGTCGCCTACAGCGGCGCCTCGCAGCTGGTGGACGGCCAGATGCTCCTGGAGCAGTTCGCCGACCGGAACCTGGACCGGGACGAGGTAAGGGTGCTGGTGCAAAAGACGAGCTGCTACTACGACGCGCGCTTCGACCGGCCGCACTTTGGCTGCGGCGCACGCGTTGCTGTCGAGTTCGACGGCGGGTTCCAGGTCGAGACCTTCTTGGACCAGCCCCGGGGGTATAACCCCCGATCACGGACGAGAACATCCGGGGCAAGTTTCGCAAGCTGACCGCTTCCGCCGTCGACGACAGCTTTCTCCAAAGACCCTGCCTGATAGCTGCAGCGGATAGTTGAATGAATGTGCTGTCAGGTAACACACGGTGGGGACGGTGATGGTGGAGGGCCTCCCGCATATTCGGGTTTTGTTTGCTGGTTTCTCACTATCAGATGGTGCCTGAAGTTCATCTACTCCTGCTAGAGTCCCTTTTTTTTCTCTCTCTCTCACTCTCTCTTTAAAACTCATCCGACCACTGCCGTGTCCCAGAACACTCATCATGGCGGCCAGCCAAGACGTCGTCGGCCAGTGCGCCCACTGCGGTGGGAATGCGTCGCTGAACTGCTCAGGTTGTTTGCGCGCTCCCGAATACGAGATCGGAGATGTCAAACAGACGAAGTACTGCGGACGAGAGTGCCAAACCGCCCACTGGCCTTCTCACAAAGCATACTGCAGTCCCATGCGCAAGCGACAGAAACTCCTGCGTGCAGCTAGACTACTCAAGGCCGTTCTCTTGGTATACCGTGAGTGTACCTTCGACCTCGATATTAAGAGAATTGCCCTCAACGATGGTGTTTTGCAGCTGCACCAGAACTTACGCCCAGCCTCGGCTCGCAGACAGTACAGACAGTTTCCATCCGAGCTGGCCAACAGTTTGGAGCAAAAGGAAGCCGTACTGGCAAACAATCAGTGTACGACAGCTCTGGCACTGTTCGGTAGTCTTGCCAAGAAGCTCCTCTCCAGTACGTCCCTAGCGAGGCCAAAAGCCAAGGCTCCAGTAACGACTAACAACAGCTAACTCGATGAAAACCCAGATTTTACATCCTCGATTGAGACCTTTGATCTGCACATCAAGAGCCCAGCCGTGCGCACGCAGCTGGTCCCAGGCCCGGACTCTGCTGTTTGCCCCCACTCGGTCCTTAAGGTCGGGCTGGGCTCCGAGTCGTGGGTTCTGGACCCGGCCGGCTGCCAGTATGGCTTCCGCGAGGTACTGGTACCGTACAACAAGTACCTCCGAGGAAAGCAGGGCACCATCACGGCAGAACCCGAGCCGTATTCCTGGACGGAGACCAAAGACTTGGACTTCTTTGAAACCCTCCCCTTTATGAATACAACGACAGCTCAGCGTGCCGACAGAGCTGAGGAGCGCAGGATTCGCCTGCATTACGCCTCGTTCGTCGAGGAGCGATTCGGGATCCGTCAGCAGCAGCCTGGCGCGGTCAAGGGTCTTTTGGAATGCAAGCCGGAAGATTTCGGAGGTCAGCTGGGCGGACTGATGGAAGACTTGAGAAAGCATATGATGTCTTACATGGAGAAGCATGGCTTATACAAGCAGCGCTAGATAAACGGAATGAATGGATTGACGGAATCAACGATGGCAGCATTTACTACATTGATGACATTTTCACTTCCTGAGAGCGGCTCAGGGTATTTTGGACTCGGCATTTCAACCGTGGATGATTATGTCCTTTATTTCGATAGCTTCATTAGAAACAATAGTAATGAATCAATAGCCCCATCACCTCCGTCCGCTGCACTGTAACTGGACGCGAGAACGTATGTGATCATGGCTACATCTAGAATCCCTGGTATTTTCAGACTTCGGCGTCAGCTATACATGCCAGCTCAACAAGTGCGGTAGTACATGCTTACAGAAGGACACCACAAAGCCTGATTCACGTCACGTCGTGCTTGATTGCGTCAGCTCAACGTACCCCCATTGACGATCTTCCTGTCTCGATATCATATTCCATCCTCGCCGAGAAGAGAGCACACTGGGGATTACATGTCTGTTGTAGTTCATTATGGAGCCATGTCCGTCGGAAAGTAAGCTTGGAGAGTACCAGTATGCGCCTCTCCCTTAAACGCCGACTCCGGAGAGGTTTCGTTGCTAGGTCCGAGGCTGGCGGGGGAGGGTTTGCTCGATGCGGATGTGAAATGTGAGAAACGGAGGATGAGAGACCACCCTGGCTCACTTGTCGCTGTACTGCCTCATTGATTGAAGATGGTGGCTAAAATGCGGACTGGAAGAGAGATGAGATGGTTAGATTCAGTTTAACTGCTTTGGAACTTTTGACTATATCTCCTTAGTGATTCATATAATACTCTGTCATTTATAAAAAGGAGGATTGGAGAATATGATGAACAAGTATTGCCGGTAATGAATTAGTAGAAGTCAGTAGCTTATGCCTTGATTTAATACACAAGTGGTCTATGCTAAGTAACTATCACCAAATTCCAGCTATAATTCCTACCCAGTGCAGCGGATGTAAGTCCATAGAGTTCTAAATTCAACGGAGATAATGCCATGGATCAGCAAAAGTTTAAACCCAAATTTGAATTTCGCAGAAAGGCTATAAAGGTCTTCTGTCTTCTTCCCCTTTTTCAAATTTCGTAACTCTTACACCCGAATCAACAAACCAAGTTCTCTCCTTTTCATTCCGGGCACGGAGAAAGCCAAAACTTGTTGTTATTGACGACAAGAACAACCAAAACACCAAGACATCGTGATTACCCCTCTAATCGCCTCCTTTCCACAATGCTCGCCTGGGGAAAGCAACCTGCAGCTCGCACAATGGCCGTCGAACACACATTCCCTCCCGAGCTCTGGGTCATCATCTGCACCGAGCTTGCGGACCAACAAGATCCGCGCTTCTATTGGAGGCACTCGATTCCGGAAATCCAACCAGCACGAAACGCTCTGCGGCAACTCTGCCAGAGCTCCAAAACGCTTCGGTCTATCGCACTGCCACTGCTCCTGAGATTCCGCAGCACCAGGGAAGAACGTGGTGGGTTTCTCGGCTTTGGGAAAAACATCCTTTCCAAACCAGAGTTGGCCGTATTGGTGCGAGGCATCGAAGTGGCACCTTAGACTCCCTTGTCAACACGCCACAACACCCTGCAATGCACCAATGCCGTGACATCCTCTTCATCCAGCATATCAAATACAGCTGGGAGTCCGTGTGTAGTAGCCAACCTGGCAGATACACTTGGATGATCGAATACACACATTGTACGGAAAGATGATTTATTCTACATCGAATCTGAAAGCTTCTTCATTTTGTTGTAAAAGGCTGAGTTACCTCTGCCGTGATACGGGAAGCTGGCCGCCAACCCCTGAGCGCCACGAAGGCCTCATGAAGTTTCAATCACTTGCTGCATGAGGACTATCAAATCAGCTCCGAGAAGAAAATCATGTCCAGATGACCGAGAGCAGATCAGACCATTGTCGCTCAGCTTTGGTGTTGACTATTCTTGGCAGTTTCGTTCCCGCGGACGGTCTTCTCATCATGGACGGGCTAAAGACCACGCCCTCGCTTTGCAGACGTGGATATCACAGTGCTCAACTGATACCTATCCTACACAGTAAAGGCCCCCTCTCACTCCGTTCTAAGACCCAACGATTCATACCCCGTATTCCCCACCGCCTCCCTCTCCCTGTCCGCCACGATCCGCTTAGTCACCCACACCACGCCAAAAAGGGGCAACATCCGCACCAGGCCCGTGACGTACATACAGCGCAACTTCCCGAACCTGTGATCCGCCTCGAGGAAGTACCCTCGTAGATGCGGCGGGACGTCCTTGGCCAAGTACGCCTCGAACTCGCGCCACCCGCGACCCTGGATCCACGACGGCATGCCGGGGATCAAGCACAGCGGGTACGTGAGCAGGCCCGCCGCGTACAGCGCCGGGTACCCCCACCGCGCGACCTTCTCCTGCATCTCGTGGTGCGGCGGCGGCGGCATCGACGGCTGCGACCTCTTCTTCTGGTGATTATAGGCGGCCCACACTTCCGGGGGTATGGACCAATCCGTCGTATACGCGTCCCACGCGCGGACCTTGGGCTCGCACTCGGCGGCGTACCAGATCAGGGGACTGAAGAACGCGTACGAGGCCGTGAGGTACCAGATGTACCTCCCCACCGGCTCCTGTTTCGGCAGGCCTTTGCGTATCTTCCGCCACCGCTTGCGGTGCCAGTCGTGGCCTTCCCACTTGCATACCTTGTTCAAATCGACCGTGTCTATCAAGCGCAGCTCCCGCAGGAGGGCACCATTGCTGCCCTCACGAGGCCCGTCGCTCCTGCGGCGAGCTCGAGCAGCTGGGAAAGCCCCTTGTGGCCGAATGCGCGTTGGAGCCTTGACGGCTCGGGCGGTCTCTCTGTCACGACGGACCGGTAATCCATGTTGGGCCAATGCTAGATGCGGTGAACGAAATACTAACGAGCGTTATTGGCGGATGGCAACCAAATATGTTTCGTCAATTCAAAGAAGTGAGAACTGGAAAGAGAGCTTCATTGGAGGTCTAAAACTCGTGGCGTGAGGGGAGCCAGCCTCTCTCCCTTCTCATTGGGTGCCACCGTCTTGGAATGAGAGCCTGGAGCTCAAATGTAACCATGTGACATTTCATCGTGATTAGGCTCGCGCTCTTTAGAGTAGCACAGAGTCGGCCAGAATATAACAGACTTGAGTGTCGGCGTATGAGAAAAGAAAAGAAAAGAAAAACATCGAGCAGATTGGACCATATGCCAAACTTGGGCCTGGCCAATTTTGGGAGCGAAGGGCCACACGCGGTACCGGAACCCATGAAGATCAGGCCCCAAAACGTGGGCCAGCAGCCTCAATATGACTATAGCAGAGTTAAACGTAGTTACTTTTAGGTACGATGCATTGAAGTTATAGCCATGACGGCTTGTAGTCCGCATTTGTTCCACATTAGCGGGTTGGTGAACAAGGGGCTAACCCCTCTACAGCACGGAACTCCGAGCTCCAAGCACCTTGAGGGCACATGTGGGGTAGAATTATGATGTAGATTGATGGTACTGGTTAAATATATAGGTAAGGTAAGAAGACTCCGGCAGTCTAATCGCTGCTGCTTCTTCCATATTTTTGGCTACATGTGTGGTATGGCTTGTGGTGCCATCCATTCCACCATACAAACGTCTAACCGGCCAGATCAGCTCTGCCAATCTATAAAGTGGTACATCTAATCGAAGATGATGCAAGCCTTGATGGCAGACTTGTTGCGGATGCTCTCGAGAGCCTCGCCCCACTGCTCCAGTTTGAAGGTCTTGTTGACGATGCCGGCAGTCTTGACCTTGCCGCTGTCAAGGTAGTCAACGGTGGCGGGGAACATGAAGGTCTCGGAGAAAGATCCGATGATGGTGATCTCATCACCGAAGATCTTGGACGGAGGCCAGGTGACGCGGGCGGAGTCGGGGTAGACACCGTAGCACACGAGCTTTCCACCGCGGCGCACGTAGTTGATGGAGTCCTCGAGGACCTTGGCGCTGCCCGACGCCTCGACGACGATATCGAAGCCGTAGGGGTTGTCCTTCTTGATCTGCTCCCATTGGGGAGTGGCGTCCTTGCGGGACAGAGGGACGTACTTGTCGGCAGCCTCGAGGCTCTTGGCCAGGTCCATCTTGGAGCCCTCAGGGGCGGCGATGGTCAATTGCGAGACACCAGCGTTCTTCAGGAACTGGGCCATCATGAGACCGGTAGGACCAGCTCCGATCAGAAGAGCGTGAGAGCCAGCCTTGGGGGCAATCTTCTCCAGACCGTGCATAGCGCACGAAGCGGGCTCGATCAGGGTGGCATCAACATCAGAAATGTTGTTGATCTTGAAGAGCTTTCCTTGGGTGTAGGAGCACTGGGGAACGTGTAAGTGTTCAGTCCATAAAAGTGAGCAGGGGATACTAACGTATTCGGCGAAACCACCGTCCAGACCCACCACACCGTGAGCCTTGAAGTCCTCGCAGAGGAGAGCGTTGCCGCGGCGGCAGTAGAAGCTTCGAAGAAGGTTAACCAAGTGTTTATCACGTAGCGCCTGGGATATATGTACTCACCAGTGGCCGCAGAGCTCCGAGTTGTCAGCAGCGACACGGTCGCCAATCTGGAAGGTGGTGACGTCGTCGGCCATGGCTAGAATGCTTCTTAGCTGGGAACCCTTCACAATGTACGGAATCTTATCTTACCGACAACCTCACCAATGGTCTCGTGACCAGGGATGAGAGGGAACGTGGCGATGAACTCGCCCTCGTGGATGTGAAGATCGGTACCGCAGACACCGCAGGCCTGGGGACCACGTTAATTCGGCGACTGGGGTATCCCAAGACATGGGCACGATTTACCTTGACCTTGATCAGGACATCGCCAGCGCGGAGGGTGGGCAGAGGCACCTGGACGATGCTCCAGTCTTCCGGCTTCTCATATCTGTACAGAACGAGAAGGTTAACACACCAGAAGCATAGGCCGGCGGCGAGATGGACACAGAAACCAATTGGTCAAGAGAGAACACCAAAGCCGAACACCTTGGGCGGCGAAGACATACCTGAGAGCCTTCATGGTCTTGGGGAGTTCGGGAGCCATCTTGAAGGATGAATGTGAATAACAGAAGCGGGGTATCCAAAGAAGAAGAAGATCAAGAAGAAGATCAAGCAGAAAGGGGTCAATGAAGAAGCAATAGCAAAACACAGCCGAGCAGATCTATCTTATGCAGGAGGTATGAGATGAAAAAGGTTAAGCAGGAGTTGGCTGACGATCAGGTATTTATCACAGAAGGGGGAGATGGGCTGAGTGATGTCGGAGAAGGAAAAATGCTAACTTTATAGCGAGAGAGGGCTTCAGACCTCTCCAGCTTCTTTACTGGTCTCCAGACCCAAGGGAGCTACAAACCTTTTTGCTGCTTCCCGCACTCGGCACCTTTCACCTGGCGTGTTTGAGGGGGTAAGCGAGCGACAGACATGTAGCATCTGCCTGCCTACCTCTCCCCTGCGCAGCGGATGCTGGGCAGTCTAGCGCTTACTTGGGCGCTACAAGCCCATAGGTTGGTCACTTAGGTAAGGTAAGGCAGGGGGCCTTGTCATGTCATCGCCGAGCGGTGCGCGAGCCGGCCAGGATGCAGCCATTCGCCAATAGTTGCGCCCGAGCCCAGAGAGGAGCACGCTGCATAGGCAGTAGCAGCGAGCGACTTAGCGTGGGCCAGCAAATGGACATGGATCGAAGCTCTAGCTCTGACCAAAACACCAAAACTGCGTATGACGAACGAGGACGAGACGTGCGGGAAAGAGGGGCATTTCTTTCCTTTCAGAATTCCCCCCGCTGTGGGACCCCAGATTGCCCGACCAGAGGAAAATCCAAACCCCACCTCCAGCTAAAAAGTGCCTGGCTCTGGATTTCTCGGCCAGCACGCGTCATACTGCAGTCTCTAACCCCAGGCTAGTGTCCATCGTGAACAATGGCAATCGACCCAGGCCTGGGAAAAAGTGGAATAAGGCCGACGAAGATAGCAACACGTTTCCGAACATTTTCGAAGGCCTTTCCCATAGATGCTTCGGGAATCCCGTGGTGTTTTCAGCGAGAGCCAGCCAGGCTGGCAGGCTGGCAGGCTGGGATCCAGTTGGGAGGGGCTCTCTACCAGTAGAGTGTGCACTTAACACGGTTTTAGAGCCTAATTCCCTCCCAGCATGTAAGCTTAACATCGAAGATTTTGGCGGCAATCACCAATTACAGACCATGCATGCTTCGATATATCCCTCGCGATCACGCGCCAGAGTGGACCATGGCCGGGTGCTGGCATATAATAATTGATACTTCCATGTATACTAAGACCAAGCTTGCCAACAACTTTTGGTAAAATGGGCCGATTGAGTCTCGCTCATCAGACAACTGCTTAAATTTACATGCTGCCCTTACATGGTTCGTATATAAGAGCCAAACCCCTCGTTGGGGCTCCATGGGCACTACATGCACCTCAATCCCCCACGTCGTATCAGCGCTCCGCGACATGACCAATTGGTATGCAGAGTATGCTACTTTGCTGTGTAAGCCCTGTCAGATATGTTGAGAGCAGTGGGATGTCACGGGATGGAGCCGCACACCGACCGCGGATGCGGGATGGGATGTGTGGGATGCTGAGGGGCTTCAAAAGCCAGAGCTTGCTTGGTGTTTCCCATGGATGGAAACAGCATAAAATGGCAGCGGCATTGGCTCTTTACATTCACCTACATAGGTAGCCAATGGTCACCTGATCGACTCAAAATTCAATCGATCCAAGACCGGATATGAATTGGACAGTCTGGGAAGACAGTTCAGCACTCGCTTGATGATCATACTCAAGCATACCTGCCTTGGTGTGAATGGGGGCATCTACACTTATGCGGGGGTCAATCGCACCAGGTCATACCACATTTCCATTCTCATCGCCTCATGCCGCATCTCAACAGGACTTACATCCCGATGGAAAACGCAATATACGTCCGCACAAGTACCTACAACTATTTGCAGGCATTGGAACTTATACAGATTCATCTGGTTGATAAGTAATCGCTACTGGAACTGTGGAATTCCTACCCCACAGTGCTTTACCATTGGCAGCATGGGGCATGCGCGCAACAGTCAGAGAGCTGAACATTGTGATAGAAGCGATGGACTTTGATAAGTCAGCCAGTGGTCTGACTTGAGCTCGTTGCAATTATAAGGCGAAATACAAAAGACGCCAAGTGCAGGATAGGGAAGTAGTCATCGTAGCGTAGCTGTCCAACCTCGGTGACAAGACATAGCTTAGGTTGCGTGGCAATCTAAGGCTTCAGTGGTGTTTGACTTGAGAACATGCAATCGATTGAGCCTTCAGAGACGGTGAGGTTTGCATAACTCGCATTTCATTCCGATTAGGTACTACGTGACTGAAGTAAACCCAGATACCCCAGAACCGCTCTGTCTCAGCAGCTATTGCTGATCGGCGATCACGAAGTTATGGCAGGCGATCGAAATGTTCACAAATGCTTCATTGACAAAGCTGATTCTTTATGCGGCAAAATCATGACCCTGATCGTAGACCTTTTTAACCGAAGGCGTTCATGGTTCCTCAATAACTCCACCAGTGCAACCGAGATATTTTTCCCCACGAGCTTCTGAAACGCAATGAGAAGCGCAACCATGTAGCATCCTCCATAAATCCCTAGAGTACACCATGTTGTCGTCGTCGTTATGCGGTCAAATGCGTCGATGGAACTTTCATGATGAAGATGTTGTTGGTAGGGCGAGTCCCTTACGAGGGGGAGCCTCACCACCACGGCCACGGCCACGGCCGAATCCACCACGGCTACAAGTTAGATGTTAGCAATTGCCTTCCCGTGTGCGTCTCGAAATTCCAATGGCGGGGTGTCCTTACAATTGAGGGTTGAATTCACCAGGAGCTCCACCCTCCTTGCCCTCGCCAGCATCACGGCGGCGGTAGCCACCCTCACGGTCACCACGGTCACCACCACGGCCACGGCCGAAAGGTCGGCGCTCGCGCTCACCCTCGCCCATCATGCCCCGGGGAGGAGCGTGGGATCGCTGCTGCTTGATGTGGGTGGCGGGGACGATCTCGGCGGGCAGGTGCAGCCACTCGCGGAGGTAGTCGAGACCCTCAGGCAGGAGGGTGTAGTAGTAGTATTGCCATGAGAACTGGGTCTTGACGTAGCCGCGCGAGGTCAAGGACTGCATGGCCTTGATCACGAAGAGGTTGCGGGTGCCGATCTCCTCATTTTGGATCTCGAACTTCTTGGGGGCAACGGCGACACCTGTTCACAAAAATGTCCCATGTCAGTCCAACTGCATCTAGAGAAATCGAATTTATCGCGGGGTCATGAATTCTTGAATTCGAGGTTCTGGGCAGGATGGCGATTTTTTGCGATAATTCGGAATTTGGGGATGGCGCTTACCCTCACGGAAGAGGTACTCGTGGATCTTCTTGCGGTCCTCCTTGGGGATAAGCATCTTGGCGGTATTGTCTGGTGTTCAAGATGAATCTTTGGTGGTGTGGGTGTCGGAGGCGTGATGTTGTCGACTGGAAAAGTCACGACTGTTTTTCACAAATTAGGGAACTTGCGTGTGGGAGGACCAAAATGTATTTGGGGCTCAAACTTGTGCTTATCAATAAGCCCAGACCAACTAAAGTGGCTTTTCGGAGATGGGGTCAAACTTGTGGCCAATGCATTGTGGCTAACGAAGATGGGTCAAGCCATAGTCCTTACGCGCCACATGGACAGCCCAGCCACTCGCTGCTGCAATCTTATCTCCAACTAGGTTAATCGTGAGTCTGGTAAGTTCTAAGCAGACCCAAGGCCGACGTAGAGACAACCAGCATACTTATTACTTGAGAAAATACGTTTCGGAGATACATAACGAAGGCATTTATTGTTTCTCCTCAGATACTGCGGCCCGGGTCAACTCTTTTAGTTGTGCACCCGTCGACAAGCCCATCCAACCAGTCCGAGAATCATTTGTCAGGTCTTTCATCGCCTTGACAACAACTGCGAATCAACACCATCGTCTCCACCATCGCCACTACGACTATCTTCAGTATGGCTTCTACTTCGCATCTCAACGTTCTCGTGTCGACCATTCCCGGTCTCGGCTCCAAGACTCTGTCTCTGCGCATACCGCGCGACGAGACCGTTGCCGACCTGTACGAGCAGATCGACGAGCGTCTCACAGTCGATGCCTGCAAGCGCCTCATCGTCACCACCCAGTCAAACAAACAACTATCCTACGGAGACGTCAAGCTCGCCTCCCTTCTTCCGCAAGATGATGATTTCTTGACGCTTCGGCTATCTGCCCCGCTATGCGGTGGTAAGGGAGGTTTCGGATCACAGCTGCGAGCGGCCGGTGGCCGCATGTCGTCCAAGAGGAAGAAGACGGGCCGGGAGAACGACTCGAGCAGAAACCTCGACGGCCGCCGGCTAAGGACGGTCAACGAGGCCAAGGCGCTGGCGGAGTACCTGGCCATCAAGCCCGAGATGGAGCAAAAGGAGAGGGAGAAGCGGATGGAGCGGTGGCAAAAGATTGTAGACGCCGCCGAAGAGAAAGAGTACGAAATCAAGCACAGCAACAAGGGCAGGCTCGACGGGAAATGGGTCGAAGACAAAGAAGAGGCTGCCGAGAGGACGCGAGAGGCCGTTCTCGCCGCTATGAAGAAGGGCACCTACCAGGACAACCTAGCGACATCACATGGATCCACGTCGACAGAAGCCGGGGATTTGGAGGACTCCTCTGAACAGTCCTCGGAGGGAGAAGTGGCCGAAGCCTCCTCTAGTGGCTCGAAGTCTGCAACGCCACCCGAGGCAGCAGACAAGGGCAAGAAGCCTGTGCATCGGGCGTTCGCCGGTTTTGAGGAGGATGACGAGTTCATGAGCTCTAGTGAGGATGAGGCGTAGTATACAGAGCTGCGTTCTGGGAGTGATGACTGCATGATTTGAAATTACTTGAGAGGCTTTACACGAGGAGTTAGGCTTGGCGTTGTGACGCAACGAAATGTTTATGTGCATTTGGTTTGACCAGAGACGTCTAATACTACTACATTGATACCCCCACTGCTACAATCTAATTCTTGTCCGGCCATTGCTTCCCGTGAGAATTGTAGATCTAAACGTCCAGCTTAGCAGGGAAGTTGCCAGACTCGCGCTGCTCGTCCCCTGTGATATGTATGTTAGTATTGCCATGTGACCCCGTATCGCAGGTATGGTATCTTACATCGCTGGTACCAGCCGCTGGGGCACAGAGATCGGTAGGCAAGGAAGAACTGATATCTCGTTAGAACCCGTGTTTCGCCGCACTATATCCACATATCTGGTAGGAGTCGTACCTGGCGGCAGGGCTTGAAGTCCTCGCCCTTGGCGTTGATGCACTTGTGGTAATCAACGTAGTTTTGCCAGCAGTGCTTGGTCTGGTTGACGTTGGGGAAACGGGCGTCGACACCTATATCATCGCATCAGAAACTGCTAAAAAATCGGGTACGTTGTCGCGGGTCGGTCGGCCGGTCGGTTATCATCATCATAATCCAGTCACACGCTCGTGCCATGTCGACATCGTCTATTTCCGTATCGCATTTCCATATCGTCCCACAGACGTGCATTGAGGCAAAGAGTGACCGTTGCATCGGGTTGGTCGGCCGGGTGCGGTGGAGTGGAGGGTAAGGGTGGGAGATTCTTACCAGCTGCGGACCGAGTTAGCAGAGACAATCAATTGTGAGGGCTTTAGCCGCGGCACTGTCGGGGGGACTCACCAGTGACGAACTTGAAGGGCTTGGTTTCGCGCTCGTCGTCGGACATGTTGGCGGTTTCTGGGCGATTCGGGGGTGCTGAAGTGGTCGGGGGTGCTCAATGGCAGAGATTGGTCGAGAGGGTGGTGATGAGGTAGTTCAATTGACGGCTTTCTCTCGCTCGGTCGGAAGTGTAGGTAGCTCTCTGACTGTCAGCTCCCCAGAAATTGCCAATGGAGGGAATCGAACGATTGGCCGAAGTTTCTGCCTCAGGCCGCCCGTTTCCGACCATTAGAATTGGCACTGGCTGACTGGCTGACTGGCTGCTGCGTTCCAGTCCAATCGGCTTAGGCACCTGCAGCACGGGCCTCTTTTTTCCCCGGTGGCTCTGTAGCCTGTGGCTCTCCTCACTCGCTCTGGTGGAAGCTCCTTTGCAGCTGGCTGGCTGGCCATGCGGTGGCCGCAGTGGCAGAGTGGCAGAGTAGCCGAGCAATTGGGAAAGGGTGGTGCCATTTCTCCAGACTGCTGCGAAAAAGAACCACCTCCAGTTCGCAATCCGAAACAGCTTCCTATCCAGCAAGACCCAACGATCTCACCCGACAAGATCCCATCTCCCCTCCATACCACAGCCCACGATGTATCCTACCCGCGCTCTTCGAATGATGCCCACGAGACGCATGATGCGTGCTCCCCCGTAAGCAGAGCCTCCCGGAGAGCCGATTCATGACGTAGCAATCGCTAACAACACATCGCAAAATTCAGGCCGAAGATCAGGCCGGTACGTTCTCATCCCCAGACAATTGCGGAAACGGTCAATTCGATTCTTCCCGCGGATCATACGATACTATATTCGATTCCGACGTGGACTAGCAACCTTGAGAGAAAGCATGACCAATTGACTCCGATCGCAGGCCACACTGTCTCCCAGCGTCTCCGCAAGCTCAAGAGCATTCCCGCCGAGCTGATTCCCCTCGGTACGCCCATCTCATAACTCACCCCAGCGCAGCATCAATCCGATCTATGATAAAAATACTGATGAATTTAATCGCAGGTGTCGTCGTCGGATTCGCCGTCTTCGCTGCCGGCTACTCCAGCTTCCGCAAGTTCACCGTCGACAAGAACCTGCGTCTCGCCCGCCAAAACCGCGCAGCTGAGGCCGAGCACGAGGAGCACCACTAAGTGCGAACGGGATGAACAAACATTTGGTTTACGTCTTTCGTTTGTCGCAAAGCGAGGATAGGGGCATTGTACATATAGCTCAAGCAAGAACAAGCTAGTCGCGGGAAGAAGAAGAATTCAAGAACGGGATAGATATCATCATTTTTGCCTGCCGTCCAGGTCATCACACTCAATTTCATTCCTCGTCAAACGCCATCGCTATGCGAAAAAATAACAAATTGCAACAGTCTGTGCCAAGTTCCCCTCTATTCCGGCTTGGGCCCTGCAACGTCAAGTCCCTCGAGACCTTGCATGGGATCTTCTGGGCGATCATCTACAGCTCCCTTCGCACCATCTGCGGCGGTCCTGTCTTCCTCATCCACCGCATGCTCGGCAAGCCAGCTCTCCTGTAAAACTGGTTAGATATATCGTATGGGATCAGTAGTAACGTAGAAAACCGAGCACATACCTGCTGCCAGAGTGCAGTCTTGCTGCCCAGGCCCTCCTCGGCACTCTTCGGTGCCTTAGCGGCGGACACCTTTAAGATCTTGCCGAAGAATTCCGACTGATCCATGTTGTCCATGGCCTCCTTGGCATCGTCGGCGTCCTCATACTCGATGTACGCGAAGCCGCGGTGAGGCTCTGTTGCATCGGGCTTATCATTTTTGGGTAATGAGATATCCGCAATCTCTCCAAACGGGATGAAGGCGTCGTGCAGATTGGACTGGTCGACCATGCCGGCCAGGCCGCCGACGTAGACTGTCGCCTTCCAGCGTGCCGAATCTGTCATCTTGAAAAAAGGGGTGCTGGCGTGCGAATAGGGGCAGAATTGTGTTGTTCTGGAGGCAGCTTTTTATATTCACACCGCGCTGGAGCTTTTGACAGCCTTCCACAAATTGCAAGCGACTGACGGGTGGGGGGCCTTTAGTTTTCGAGAGCCGACGGTGGGGGGTCTCTTTAGGTCACAGCTTCCCGATGGTTGGTTACTCCAAGTCAAGAAGGCTTCCAAGTAGGAATTGGGCTGACAACTCATGAAAGAAGTGGCTTTGATGGGTCTGAACTTGAACTTCAATTCAATTGTCACTTACCTTCCCAAAGTTGATGCTCGTTCTCCATCGTGTCCTGTAGGCCAGCTTTTCCCAGTCGCGACTTGGAAGTGTCAAGCTTCCATGAGCTAAAGTCACCCCTTCCGTACACCAACAACCCCGGTGGTCCGTGCCGAGAGACGAGGACACTTAGTCGACAAGGTGAACTCATAGGGGAGGATGACCAGCTGGCATTATCACCATTCTTCTCGTGACCACAAAGTACTTCCTTAATTCTGCACTGCTTTTCCTCTCCCACGTCACGCCTTCTAGCCGGTCTATAGGCCCAATGCGACCCGTGGCAACGAGGAGCTGCCGTATCTAAACACCCAACAACCCCGCCACGCCCTGAACTCAAGTTGCTTGGGCCAACCACACCCGCGAACCACAACTACGAGTCGAGATGGTGCGATTGCGGGAAATCTCGCGCACTGCGGCCTTTGCCTGGTCGCCTGGCGCAGGCAAACCTTTAATTGTAACCGGTACCCGCGCTGGAGCCGTCGACGCCGACTTCTCCGGCGACACCAAGCTCGAGCTGTGGGATCTGGACCTCGACAACCAGGAACAGGGTCTCGAGCTCCAGCCGCTGGCCAGCATTGCGGCCGATTCAAGGTAAACAATTCGCGAACGCAGTCTTGGCGCTTAGTCTGGGCTAACATGCACGTATCAGGTTCTACGATATTGCCTGGGGTCCTCCCACGGACGACTACCCTCAAGGTGTCATCGCCGGCGCTCTCGAGAACGGCTCGCTCGACCTTTGGGATGCTGAGAAGCTCATCGACGGAGATGACGATGCTCTCATTGCCCGCACCACTAAGCACACCGGTGCCATCAAGTCTCTACAATTCAACCCATTGAGGCCTCAGATCTTGGCTACTGCCGGAGTCAAGGGAGAGCTCTTCATCTACGATGTCAACGACCCGTCCAACGCCTTCCGACTCGGCACCGCTGCCGCCCACGATTTGGAATGCGTTGCATGGAATAGAAAGGTTGCGCATATTCTTGCTACGGGTTCAGCAGGTGGATTCGTCACTGTGTGGGATTTGAAGACGAAGAAGGCATCATTGACCCTCAACAACAACCGAAAGCCTGTCAGTGCTCTTGCTTGGGACCCGAACAACTCAACCAAGCTCATGACCTCCACATACGACGATCTCGCTCCCGTCATCCTTCTGTGGAACCTCCGCAACTCGAACGCACCCGAACGTACGCTCCAAGGTCATGAGCAAGGTATTTTGTCCTTGTCATGGTGCCAACAAGACGACGACCTGCTGCTGTCTTGCGGCAAGGACAACAGAACCGTGATCTGGTGCCCCCACACAGGGACCCGCTACGGAGAGTTCCCCGAGGTGACGAACTGGACGTTTTCTGTCCGCTTCCATCCTCATAACCCGAACCTGTCGGCCACTGCCTCTTTCGATGGCAAGATTACGGTTCAGACCTTCCAGAACACCAACCCCTCGGCTGTGCAGAACAACACCCAGAATAACTTGGATGGGGAGGACTTCTTCACGCAAGCCCAGACCCAGCCGCAAGGGGCCGCTTTCACACTTGCCAAAGCACCCAAATGGTTAGAGAGACCAGTTGGTGTCACGTTTGGCTTTGGTGGAAAGCTCATTACCTTTAAGCCGGTCACTACCCAGCCCGGTCAACCTCGCGCTTCCAAGATCGAGATCGCCCAGTTCTCCGTTGATTCGGAGATCGGAACCGCCACAGAGAAGTTTGAAGAATCTCTGAAGGCTGGAGATATCGCTGCCATCTGCGAATCACACAAGGATCAAGCCACCACTGATGAGGAGAAGGCCGAATGGCAGGTCATGGGCACCTTGCTTTCGGAGAACCCCCGGCAGCAAATTGTTGAGTATCTTGGTTTCGCACAGGGGGAGAGGAAGAGGCCAATGGCGTTGCCGAGGACTCTGCTGAGGGTAAAGATGAGAAATCTGAGAAGCTCGGGGCCGGCAAAGGTCACAAGAAGAACCGTCTGTCAACCTTCTTCTCCGATAATGCCGAGGGCGAGGGTGACGATTTCTTGGCTAGCCTATCGGCCACCAAGGGCGCCAAGACTGACAACCCATTCCACCTGTTTGGCGAGAATGATTCGACGGTAGAGAAGGATATCACCAAAGCCTTGATGTTGGGTCAGTTCGAGAAGGCCACCATGATTTGCTTGGAGGAGAAGCGGATGGCTGATGCTTTCATGATTGCCAACTGTGGCGGCAAGGAGCTTATGGACAAGGTGCAGGCTGCCTATATCTCCCAGAAGGAGGGCATGCCCAACTATCTACGCCTGCTTAGCTCCGTCATTGTCAAGAACCTTTGGGACGTTGTGTACAATGCCGATCTTGCCGACTGGAAAGAGACCATGGTCACTCTTTGCACGTTTGCTGATCCTGCCGAATTCCCAGACCTGTGCGAGGCGTTGGGCGACCGGATTCTGGAGAATGGCTCCCGTCAAGATGCATCTTTGTGCTACTTGGTAGGGTCCAAACTTGAGAAGGTTGTAGGCATTTGGATCTCGGAGTTTGAGGAAGCTGAGAAGGCAGGCATGGCCGAGGGCAGCGATACTACCTTCTCCGTGCATGCGCGCACCCTCCAACAGTTCATCGAAAAGGTCACTGTCTTCCGCCAGGTTGCCAAGTTCCAAGACACCGAGACGGCTCTTCCCTCTGGCTGGAAGCTTTCTGCTCTTTACGACAAGTACTGCGAGTATGCGGACATCGTTGCAGCTCACGGCCAGTTGAATGTGGCACAGAAATACCTGGAGCTTCTTCCTACCACGTACCCTGCTGCCGATGTCGCTCGCAACCGAATTCGGCAGGCAACGCAGAAGAAGACTGCCCAGCCCGCTGCTGCGGTCTCTTCTGGTAGAACGTCTCGGCCTACCGTCCCGGCCTATATGCCGCCTGCGCCTGCGCAAACCGCGGTTCACAACAGCCTTTATGGAGCGCCCGGTGTCCCTACTCCTCCAGCAAACCCTTACGCGCCCCCTATTGCCAGCAACCCCTATGCTCCTCAGCAAGCCTATCAGCCCACGCCACCTGCTCAACAGGGAGGATACGCGCCGCCCATCGGTGGCTATGCCCCTCAAGGAAACTTTGGTCCTCCCAAGACCACTACGGCACCCCCTCCTTCCAATAGACCTCCGCCACTCAAGGAAGCTGGGAACTGGAACGATGTCCCGATGGTAGCTCGCCCGCCGCCCCCAAGGAAACCCACCCCCAACACTGCTGCGGTCAACTCGCCCTACGGTGTTCAGGCAGGCATGCCAACACCCCCGCCGCCTCAGAGCCCTTACACTCGAGGTACCGCAACCCCACCTCCACCCCCGAAGGGATCCGCGTATCCGCGGGTAATGTCACCTCTCGGCGGAGGACAGCAGGTTGGACAGATTCCACCTCCCCGCGCGCGGGATCAACCACTGCCAGCCAATATGCACCGCCTCCTATGGCCGGTGGCGCGGCTCCTCCCATGGCCAATGTTGTTGGCAGGACTGCGTCTCCTTACAACCCGCCGCCTGCTGTTGCCGCTGGACCCCCTTCGAACCGATACGCACCGTCGCCTGCTGCCCAGGCTAGCCAGCCGCCGCAAATGGGTCCGCCTGGTGGTATGAGGCCGCCTCCCCCGCCAACCCTTACGCTGCTGCACCTCAGGCATCGCCAGCACCCAACCCTTATGCGCCACAGCAAGGATATGAGCCTTCAATGGTACAGCAAGGCCCGCCTTCGTCAGGACCTCCCTCCACTATGTCCGGTCCTCCTATGGGTGGCCCTCCCATGGGTGGCCCTCCTATGGGCGGACCCCCGAGAACAGGACCTTCGGCCGGAAACTCCCCTGCTCCTGGCCCACCTCGCTCGGCGGCGGCTTCACCAGCAGCAAAGCCCAAACATCCCCCGGGTGACAGGTCGCACATTCCTGCCAGCGCCCAGCAGCTGGTCGACATCCTCAGCCGCGATATGCAGCGCGTAGCTGCCAAGGCACCTGCTTCGTTTGCGCCTCAAGTCAAGGACACCCAGAAGCGCATCAACATCCTCTTCGACCACTTGAACAACGAGGAGCTCGTCAAGCCCGACACCATCCAGCAGCTGACTCAGCTCGCTACGCTTTTGGAGGGGAAGAACTACCCTGAGGCGCAACAACTTCAAGTCTCTATCCAGACTGACCGAACCGAGGAGTGTGGTAACTGGATGGTAAGTTAACCCTCAACCCTGATTTATTCCATATTGCACATGATCGCTGACGTTTAAATTTATCCAGGTCGGTGTCAAGCGCCTCATCTCTATGAGCAAGGCGACTCCTTAGTTCTCTCAACAGCGGCGTGAAAGTAGTATTTCTTCATTATTAGTCCGATATACGCATCAGATGGAGAGGTAGCGCTCCGATTTTGTTGGAGTAAACTGTAGAAAAAGCGAGGCTCCTTCCAGAGCAACAACTAGAATTGATTTGATTTTACGAGACTTGGGTTCGGATTCATGATAATGCACGTGTCGTATCGAATTATTTAATAGTACCCGGCTTCACTGGTCTCAGTACTTATTGGCTATTTCTACAAAGTCTAAATTCACAGCACGGTCAAGGGGACACACAAGATGTCCTGGCAGTTCCTTTGGAGACGACGTCAATGCAGACTGGGTTTCTCTAGTTGACCATGGCCATGGAGACCATACTGCAGTGACTAGTGGTCTATAGCTTATCTTACATGTGCCAATTTGGGCGGCGTTCAGGCTATCTCCCTCTTTTGCTCAGAGTGCTATCTGCGTCCGTCTTAGAAGTGATGTTTGAGCTCCTTGAGGCTTCTCATAGCCGCCCCCATTGTCTCTATGCACTCGTTGAGGTACTCGGAACCCCTTGGGGCCTTTCGAATATCGCTGCCAGACACTCTGGGCTTCCCATCCTGCTCAGGCGACCAGGGCTCGAGATTGCGGGAGTTGTAGATGTATTTGCGGATCAGGAAGATCAAGATCTGCCGGTTCTGCTGGTCGTAATGACACTGGAGCTGCATATGGGCCTTCACGAGAGCCTTGCATGCGGAATCTACCGATCCAGTCGACATGCGTATCGGGTCGGTGGAACCATCGGGTCCTGCGGTACAGGGCGAGGGTACGATCAAGCTGGCCGACGGCGTACTTGACTGAGTGACGTTACTGTTATTGCTCTGCTTAGCCTGTCAGTAGCTGCAACCCCAGGAGAACATGGTGTCGATTGAACCACAAAGATAATTTTTATTATAAGGGTGCCACATACCTGGGAAGCAATGTCGGCAGCGGATGTGCGCTTGATGATCTTACTGGGTCGCTCGACTTCTTGACCGGGAGGGTCGGCGGATTCGGCTTCTTCCTTGGTGCCCCCGAGGCTGATTGAGAACTCTTTGGGCTTGGGATAGCTGACGATGGGAACGTCGGGTTTGACGTTGGCGTTCCAGTCGAGGAAGACGCCATCGATGATTGTGGTATGGAACTCGTGTATGGGAATCGCGTCCCAGGCCACCACGCGTATGTAATGCGTGTTGACAAATGCGTCGATTGTGTTTCGTTGCTCCCACGACAGGAAGTGCCATGGGCTATCGCCGGATAAGACCATCCTGTAGGTGCTCGCTCGTCTTAGCTTCGGCGAGCAGATGTGACTTTGGCTGACGACGTTGCGAAGGCCAGGGTCCCGAAAGTTGTGAAGACCTAAGGTGAAGGAAATTGACGAGAAAGATCAGGTTGAGGTTTATAAATGGTTGGGTGGGGATATCAGTCTGGTCAAGTGCTTGTATTCAATCCAGCTGGTATCGTTTTATACATTTTGGAAGAGTCTTTTGCAGGTATCTATTCACTTCACGCTCACTTGATCGTTACTGAGTGTACTCTGGCTTTTATAGGTTGAGAGGAGTTTGGATGTCACAGTTACTTTTAAACAAGCAGGCTTCCAATACATGACTAATCGATTGTTGCTATAGGCAAAAGAATAGCAGGTGCTTTGTTGACTAGTTGTTCATCTAGCACGAACGCAGCCCAACAGAGCATGAGCTTGTATGCCCTGCCCGTATCCCCAAGGATTCACGTGTACTATTACAGGCAGCCTCTGCCTGTATCCTCGTGCGCCCTCTCGATCAGGGTTTTGTGACACCTAGAGTCTCTCTGTCCCTCATGCCTCGTCGGGACGGCTGCTTCGACGCTATATCTCAAGAGTGTTTTTTCGAGACCTTCTCTAGGCTACCCATACATAGCCTTGAGCATCGCCTCCATGAGGTACCCAGGAGCGCTCGGCGTCTTCTTGATATCGGCGATGGACACGCTAGGCTCGCCGTCGTGCTTGGGCGACCAGGGCTCGATCCTGTTGGCGTTATAGAGGTACTTGCGCGCCAGGAAGATGAGGATCTGGGTGTTCTGCTCAGCGTAGTGCTTTGCGAATTCGGTCTGGTCCTTCCAGGGCCCCGCATCCACGGGTTTCTCATGGCTAGCCTCGGTTTGTGCTGGCTCGGTGGCCGCCTCTGGCCCCGCGGCCCATGGGAACGTGGCCATGAGCAGGCCTGCATCGTTGATGTCTGACTCGGAGTTGCTGTCGTTACTGGGGTCCTAATCCAGCTGCCAGTACCTCTTGTTTGAAATAGCACAGTAAACATGTGGCTGGGCGGCGGATTCAATAATAGCGCTACGTACCTGAGAAGCAGCATCAACATCTGACGTACTGCCGTTGTTGAAGGGATTAGAATTGGTCACGCAGTGAACGTTGCTGAAGAACTGCATTTGGATCTGGGGCTGGCTGATCTTGGGAACCTGAGGCTTGTCCTTGGTGTTCCAGTCGTGAAACATGTCGCCGATGAGCTGATCCTGGTAATCGGCGCTCGACAGGTCCTGGACGGGGTCAATGGCGTCGGGGTAGTGCTTAGCGAAGAAACTCTGGACTGCTTCCTGGTGTTGGGGTGACACGTCGTGCCACGGGCTGTCGGCTGGCAGAGGAATTGTGTGAAAGTGGTTTCTCGTCTCGGATTGGCGGACGAGACTGGAGAGCAGATGTGTAATTGGTTTTCACTGATGATGTTATGAGGTCTGGGCGACGGGATGTGGTGAGGATATGGGGCAAAGGAAGTTGGTGAGAGACGTCAAGTGGGAGTTTATAAATGTTTGGGGGCAGGGGGACATCAGTCAGATCGGTTGCTTGTATTCAATTCAGCTGTGATTTGAATATATATGCCGTATAAAGAGAGTATTTCATTATGAATTCATTTCACCCTCGCTTAAATATTACTGGTGCTAGACGCGGTCTTTTCTTTATAGGTAAAAAGAAGTTTGGCTCTCAAGAACTTATAGACTCACTGGGTTATGACTCCTGGATAAATAGTTGTCAATACAAGCACTGGAATAACGGGTGTGTTATTGGCTGATAAATACATTTACACTGTTGGCGAGGTGTTGCGACAGTGCATTCCTACTTCCATCTGCAGAGAAGCTCTACAGAGCCAACAGAATATAGAACACAGCTTGTCGTCACAGTAGACCTTGATAGCACAATAAGAACCAATAGTAACCGAGATGCGATCTATATTTACTTGACTACTTATCCCTCCAGATATTATTCCACCATACCCCCGATAACTCGAACTGAGGCTTACCATATCCAACCCTTATCATACTTCTAGATTACGTACTACTCATAGACGTAGCAGAATGGCCCGCTGATCGTGTCGATCAACTCCCTGATCTCTCGCTTGGGGTTCATAGGCGAGAAGTCAAGCGTGTCGTCGAGCGTCACGTTACGGCTCGCCGGCATGTTCATCATGGTTCCCGTGCCAGCGATACCCTGTTGTTTGTTAGTCATACTGTATGTGTGTATGTGTGCTTTCCCGAACAGGGGGACGCAAACTGTGTGCTCAGGGGATACGCCGAAACATACCTGTCTCTTCTCCCAATCCAGATTCTGCCAAACAAAGTACAGACGATCAATCTGCCCATGATGCAAATAAAACCCCCGGCTCCAGCGGACTAAAGTAGAAATCACCGCCCGGATCGCCCCCAATGGTAAAGTGACCCCCGCCATGGACCGCCATCCCGAGCCGACTGGCCTGCTTGTAGCGGAAGTCGCCCTGGAGGAGGGCCTGGAAGATCTCGACGTCGGAGCCGTCGCGGATGGTGAGGGTGGTGTTGCCGAGCGAGGCCCACTTGGCGCAGATGTCCGAGTTGAGGTCGCGCTTGATGCAGCGCGGGTTGTACCCCAGCGGCTTCGCGGCGCTGACGGGACCCAGGTTCACCGTGTAGTTGGCGAAGGGGCCCTTTTTCACGCAGCCGCCGCCCGTGCCCGCTTTGGCGCCGAACATGGACATTGGGTTTGGCTTGTTGGCGATGAACTCGCCGTTGCTGCCCAGGGAGGTCTCGGACCCGTCCCAGAGGGGCGACTTGTCAATGTCGTCGCAGTCGAGGCCCCACTCCCAGTAGGGGATCGTTCCTGTTGAGTGAGGAGTGAGTCAGTATTAGTGCTGCCATGCTGGTCGGCAGTTCGAAAAGGGGGTGGCTTGAGGGATACGTACCTGTGTAGCCACATTGATCTTCGAGTCTCTGCTCGTAGGTTTTCAGGAAGTATCGGTGGAAGGTCAGGAAGGTAGCCTATAGGAATGTCAGAATTGGACTTGCTCGAGATACCGGAAGGAACCCCTTTGTGTCCGTATGGGCTTGGTACTGACCGAGTTGTGGACGTATGGCGTGAAGGCGACATGTAGGACAGCGAAGTCATCAAACGACGACCTAAATCGAATCAGTTGAGTGACCCTGGGCGTGGATGATGAACATCGATGCACTTACTTTGCCCCTTCTACATTGGGAAAGACGCTCGGCTTCTGCATCAAACACTGGACAGCCTTCTGGTATGCGGTACGTTCCTCGCCCGGAATATTTCGCCTGTAGCTCGGTCAATGCTGAGTCCAGACGAGGATGTCTTGGACTATTCTCTCAGCTTACCATTCCTTGCGGATCTTCACGTTGTCCTTGGTGCAGCCCGTGTCACTCTTGTCCAGTCTGGCCATGGCATTGTCGAAGGCGGTCTTGCTGTAGTCGGTCAATGCCTTGCCGGAGTCGATGTCGGCCTGTGATATCTCCTGGGTGGAGAGAGGCACCGCGATGGCTTGACACAGCAGCAGGCTGGCTGTGAGCAGCACACTGTTCCCGAGAGACTTCATGGCGGCGGTCAAGGTGTCGTCACGGCTAGGAGGGAATGCGAATCTAGCTTGCCCACCCCTTTCAGGTTCCAGGACTCTCCATTATCAAAGACGGAGAGCGTCTTTATATGCCCCATGACCCGGAGCGCCCATGGCCTCGCTCTTGCACGGCGACTGTATAAGTCCCGGGCTTGGGCAGTTCGGCAGATGCATGCACTCTAAAAGCTTCATCTATTCCATCCTTGGCGTCGGACACACCAAATGCGGAAAGGGGGAGCCATCGTTCATCGTTGACCACGTCCCGAGTGGGATTGGATATGCACCCCAGACTTGTGGCAGCACGCGCAGTCAACTCAATCTAGATTGATTAAAGGGGGGACGTTACCCTCGAGATGCAACCGGTTGGCATGCGGGCCGCAACCAATGACAGCCCGACGGCGACTTCTGCCGCGGCAGGCCGTATACTACCAGATTCAGTCACTGCAGGATCCGTCAACTTGGCATCAACCTCAACTTTCCTCTCGTATCGTTCTGCACCCCATCCCTCACACATGCTCAATTGGAGAGGCCCAAGCAACATCCCCATGGGAGCATGGTAATGCCTCTTGTCGGCAGAAGGCACGGCAGCTGTCAAGCCCCAAGATGGGTGCCGGTTTTCCATGGCTGCACGAGACTTCGTCTATTAACGTGCTCACTGTATATTTGGATGCTACTGGGTTAGGTAACTTCAACGCTGCCTATTGAGCCGGATTTAACCATCAAAGTACGGGTTTCTTCGGGCGCGCAGCGAAATGATGGAAAGGGGGAGCCAAAGCACAACAACCTTTGGAACCTTACAGAAGAGTTGGGTTGGTCACAGACCTGAGTCAACTATTGCCGTTTGAATACATGATGTATGTTTCCCCATGCATGTCAAGTAAATGCTCTCAGAAAAAGAGGCTCTGAGAAACGGGTTCTGTTTTGGTCACGACGCGGAAGGCCTTCTTCTGGAGGATTCAGGTGTGGTCAATTGAAATCCGCGAACACTGAACGCCTCTCTGTCGGCAGTCGGGCCCAATCAATCCAGCCTGGTTGGCTGTGGCTTGCAGGTGGCAGGTCCAGCTTGCCTGCCACTGCTTGGGACGCGCTAACCTCATTTTTCCACCACCCCCCAGAAATCCTTGCACGAAATAAATTCCCCGAGTTGCCCAAACAGGATGCAAGCAAGTATGCAGATGGGAACCACATCCAGCCCGGAGCAAGAACAGCAATACAATACACGTACGGCTTCCGAATAGCGGTGAAGCCAAGCTTGCAAACAAATACCTATTAGTCTAGCACTGAAAGCTATTCACTAGCCGCAGTCCTGAAATCCTGCAGGAACGACCAACAAAGGGAGCTACTGCCCTCAGCTACGGCGCGGGTGGCGCACTAGTAAAACGACCTTGGAGGGCGCCCTAGTTTTTGGGGAATTGGCGCACGTGACCTGCCAGCGCAGCGTCAGCGGCTTCCCTGCTTGCTTCGTTCAATGCTCGTATTCCCACCCATGATATGGAGAAGGCTTCAAGTTGTTTTCCAAGCTGCTGGCTCCTAGGTTGCATTGCACTGACTCGGAGTTTCTTTTTTTCGAATTGGCGGTTGGCGCGTGTGTTCTGTTTGCTTGCCGGTGGAGGTGTCGGGGCCACCCGCTTGCGCGGCCCCCTTTGCGAATGGAAGACGGGAAGAAAAAAGGAGCTCCGTCCAGGGAGACATCGCGGCAATCAGCTTTCAACAACAACTCCACGCCCTGAGCTCTTCTAAATTCTTACCGATGGACACGCATGCATGTAGTGTATTTCTATTAATAACAGTATTATTGCACAGTGGCTTATAGCAATCGTAAACATGTCCAACCAACAGCTTTCTTCCCACAGCGGCTTCAGGTCAGACTTGGACATACAGTAGGTTCTTACTGTTCTGTAACTTCTCTCCTCGGCGTCGCTGCCGCCGGTCATATCTCTAATAAGTATCTCATTTTCAAGCTACAATTATTCACTGGGGGTTTCCAAAGTACACACCAGACGAACCATGTGTTCGTTTTTCTGATCCATCAGATTCACCTCCCCACGGCTCCTTTTCCGGGGTGTGTAAATCGCAATCTCCTGCGCATGAGACACCAACCAACAAACCAACACCTCTCTCTCCTGAATATCTTTTTGTTTTCCTCCGAAATGCAGTACCCTTCTCTATCTGAGAGTCAATGGCGGTAAGCCGAGCCCATTGAGTTTCCTGTGGGAGTATGATATGTGAGAAAGTTAGAAAGTTCAAGACCACCTTACGTACCTACATATAAAACATCCCGAGAAACTGTGTCTCCAAAACTGTTGCTACATATAATCTAATTCATGCATAACCAAATCTACACATGTTCCATCTTTTCCTTCTTCCCCTTCCGTATCACGCAGTCTCAAAATTCTTCCGACATCTCTCACTAATAAACAGATCGTATCGATCATTGGATTGGGCCGAGGCCTAGACGGAAGAGGATCAGCATTTTCAATACGTAAAAAATTCAATACTCAAGCTAAAGGACCTAGAATGGCAAGCCGTGGTACGGTAATGGTCATGTGCACGTAAAGTAGTAAGATCTTGGCAAGTGGTACAATGACGAGAAGGAGCAGTAAAAATTGTCAGAACAAGATTCGTTGATTTATATTTATATACATGTAATGATTATGTTATCCAAGGTGATATTCACGCCTGACAAAAAAGTAAGGCCTTGAAGACGGCCATCCTTCCAAAAGGTTAATGCTGAAATTCCACGAGCGCCCAAAGTTGACTAAACTGAGACATGCATCCCTTCTCAATGGGTATTATGGGTACATTTTGCTTTCCTCCTGTCGTGTGCCCGCGCATTTCATGTCGTGATTATGACATCATGCGACTTGACACTTCATGATGTTTCGATCCACTCCGTCTGCAAAATTTACAGAAGGGCAGCAATACCGGCGGCGGCGAAGAGACCACCAACGAAGGGGGTGGCAGCGGGAGCGGCGTTGGGGGTGGAGGTGGAGGTGGGAGACTCAACAACGACAGTGCCGTCGGTGGTCTTGGTGGTCTTGCCATCGGAGGTCTTGGTGGCCGAGCCGGACTGGGAGCCGCTCATGCTGCCGGACTGGCTGGCGGAGGCAGTGACGACAACACCGCTGGTGACGGTGGTGGAAGCGCTGCTTTGGGTGGCAGAGGCAGAGTTGGAGCCGCCGTTGACGACGGAGGAGGCGCCGCTGGCAGCGGAAGAGCCAGCACTGCCGACAGCGCCGGTGGCAGTGGAGATGACGCTACCGACAGCAGAGGTGGCATCGGAGACGATGGAGCTGGCGAGCTGAGCGTTGGCACCAGCGGCCAGGGCGAGGAGGGTCATGGAGAACTGCATCTTGAAGTTGGTTTGTGGTGGTGGTACTACGAAGAGTAGGTGAGGTTGATGTAGTAGTGGTTGAGGATGAGAAGATCTGAGGTCTTGTTGATGGATGAAGATTAAGTTGAGTGGAATGGAGATGGAGTTGTTTGGGAGTGAGGCCGACGTTGAGTATTATATACTTGATGGCCTCCGTACTCCCAAGCCCTGGCTTTCGTCATCGACATGGCTGCTCGTAATTAGAGACTGTGCTAGACAAGCATGAGGCGACCGGCTGTTTGTGAAAGGACCCCATGTCGACTTTCTCCATTCATTCGTTCCAGGGGGTACGGAGTACCAGCTAGGCGTATCCACCCCCTTGGGGATCCACTTGCAACCGCAGCTGGCCAAGAGAGAGCAGCGCAGAAGAGGACGAGAGGCTCCTTTGCAGGCCGGGCCGCTGGCTGGCACGGCTGGGCCTTTTCCCGCTGGCTGGAAGAGCTTTGAGCCTTGTTTGCCCCAGACCAAACGCGCGTCTCCCCGATTCCGATTGGACTCCGTGCCTTGGACGTCGATCTCGGTTGCCCCTTCCTACGAGCGAAAAGCTACTGTAGCAAAGGCATGCAAGTAAGACGACCGCTGAATACGGGGTGCAATTGAGTCGTACAGTAGCATCGCGTTGCCAAGATCTCGCTCGCTCCCTCCCGCCATCCTATTTTGCGCAGATGATCGAGCATGCTGTAGCTAGCATAGCCAGAGATGGGAGATGGGAGATGGACCTGGACCGTACGAGCATGGCCCCAATCCCAAACAGCTCCTGGTGCCTGCCTGGGCTTGCCTGGCTCATCCATCTCTTGCCACTTGGCACCATGTCGGCACCATGTCGCAAGATCCTCTGATCCTTTTCTGGGACATTGCTGATTGCTGGCGTTCGCTTACTGTTGGTTGGGTTTCTGATGTCTGAATCTCGACTGTCGACTGGTCCGAAGTGCGGCCCCAGCCACCCAACCGCCGGTACATTAGTAACCTGTGTGGCCCAGCTAGCCCAGAGGGGTCTAGGTGCGGCAGTGCGGCTGGCACAGCAGGCAGGCCGAGCAGATAGTTGGTTTTTGGTGTCTTTGCATCTGGCCATGGATTTGTTGGTCTCACTTTCGATGACCGCAGGCGCTGACGAAAAGCTGGAGAAAGCATGAAGAGCAACGTCACTCGTCTCCACATTTAGCGGCAAGAATAGTTGGGTCAATTGTGGCTGGTATTGCCGGCCAGTGAAAACCCGGAAAGAGCAAAGTACTTGTGGGGAACCCGACTTTTCTTTGCCCAGGTTGTCTGTGATTGAGTAATGGCAATCGATGGCATTTTCCCTCCAAACCCCAATCCCATCCATCATGTCACTCCCAGAAGCTCTCTCTCGTCATTTGCCCACCTTTCCCGGAGCATCTCCTTCCTGGGATGGTGATGCTGGGGAAGACGGTTATTCGGCACCCGTCTCACTCCCTGGGCACCTCCTGGCAGCGTGCAGGCGGTTTCGAGTAGCTTAGCTTTCGGGCAAACCTGTTCCTGCGAGTGCCCTTGGCTTGCTTGGCAAGTGGCCCTTTTCAGCACTTTAGGCCAGTCACCAGTGCCCTAAGCCGGCCCCCAGAACAGAAACAGAAGGCGTTATGGTCTTCTGGTGGCCTCGGTTCGTCCGTGGCTCTCGAACCCCGTCGTCATATTATCATATATTCCGTCATCTTTTTTTTGTGATGTCTCGCTTCGGGTCGCTGCTGGTCGGGTTTCTGAGCCAACTAATTAGAATACGGGTCTACCCCGGTTAGATGGCCAGTCTAGCACCGGAGGATCCAACAGGCAGGATTATCAGTTCTGATCAGTTTCTAAAATTATGTACAGAGCAGCGAGCTGACCTGTCGATCGATGCGATTAATAACACGCAAGTGAAAGTGTGGCTTATATGAATGGGGAATGTTTTGTTTCTATGGGTGGAGTATTTTCTGGAGTATCCACGGCCATGTTGTGTAGATCAAGAGCCTAACCGTCATTCAGCTCCTGGCTTGGATCTCAGCAGCAGCAATAGCCTGGAGATCCTCCCAGGCTGCCTCTGCCTCCTCCTGTCCATGTTGCTATTTCCATCGCCACTGCCACTGCTGGCACCACTATTCTGCTCGAGCCGGTGCTCTGATTCGATGGCCTTGTCCATGTCGAAGTGCCTGACGAAGAAGCTGAGGACGAAGACGACGCCCGAGATGCCGAGGAACACTTGCCACACCCCCACGAAACCAAACACAAACGCGCTGGTCACGGCCTTCCTCCTCGTGGGATCATCCCCGCCCCCGTCGGGTAGCGAAATGTGGAACTCATCGAGGTAGGCCTCGGCATGATATGCGATCTCGACCGGCAAGCCCTCCCAGCCCAGCTTCAGCGCCGCCACGTTCTGCCAGGTCGTGCTGCCGACGCAGACCCCGACCGCGCTCCCCAGCTGGCGCACGAAGCCGTACATGGCGGCGGCCGCCGCGATATCGCCGGGTTGGGCCATCGCCTGGCACGCGAACGTCTGCGCGTTGAGCACGATACCGTGGCCGATGCCCATGACGATGAGCGACACCACCCACACGCCCGTAGAGACGTCCGCGTCCCATAGGATCTCGAGGCCGCACGATATGGTGACGAAGAACCAGCCGAGCCAGATGGCGTAGCGGTAGTTGTTGTAGCGGCTCACGAGCGCGCCCGTCACGGCGCCGCTGGGGATCACGAACAGCAGCGCCGGGAGCAGGTTGATGCCCGCTCGTAGCGGTGTCGTCGCATTGACCGATTGGAAGAAGAACGGCACATAGTAGTTTTCGCCGTACATCTGTTTTTCGTGATTATGTCAACGCCCAGTCTTGCTTCTCCATATGGTAATCAGCAGGACTATCATATTGATCGAAAGCTTACTGACCACAAGACCCTGCACAAAGCCGCCGAAATAGGCAATATTCGAGCTCCAATTATAGAACAACCTGTGCTTCAACATCGGCTCTTTCGCGAAGAAACCTTCCCAGACACCGGTAGCGATTAACCCCGCAAAGCCGATGACCAATGTGGCGATGATCTCAGCACTGCTCCACGCGAACTGGATGCCAGCCGACGACAGCGCGAACAGGAACAAGGTGAGCCCGGCCGTGAACAGCGCGCCGCCGACCCAGTCGATCCTCGCGAGCTTGACCCGCATACTCTCAGCCCGGGGCCGGATCGTCAACAGCCACGGCGTGACCACCAACCCGAACGCGCAAAACGGGAAATTCAAGTAAAAGATCCACCGCCACGTCGTCCGCTGCACAATCGCGCCCCCGACGAGCGGCCCCATAACCAGCCCCGCCGCCCAGCCGAGCGAGATGACGGCCCACCACTTGGGCCGGTGGCGGAGCGGGACGAGGTCCGTCAGGAGCAGCAGCGAGACCATCCAGATGCCGCCCGCGCCGGCGCCCTGGACGGCGCGGCCCGCGAGCAGGAGCCGGACGCCGCGCGCGGCGCTGGCAGAGGACGCTGCCGAGCGTGAACAGGGCGAGCGCGCACAGGAGGCAGGCGGGGCGGCCGAAGATCTCGCTGAGGCTCGCGATGGGGGCATGGCGACGGTGGAGGCGAGGAGGAAGGAGGTGCCGATCCAGAAGCCTTGGGTGGTGTCGGCGCCCAGGGCGACGGTCATGGTCTTTTCGGGAATCAAGTAGGTTATGCATTAGAACAATACCCCTTTCTCATTATCACTACTACTAGGGGATGTATCGTACACACCTTGAGAGCCGTTATGATGATGGAAGAGTCCAACGCGACGACCATGTTGATGACCGTGAGAGATAGTATAATGTACAGTTCCTGCCTCCCGATCTTCCACTCCGGGATGGCGGGTGGTTAAGCGAATTGAGCCTCCGTATCGACGTCGGCGCCTGCTTCATGGCTCGGGTCTCGCGGCCCCGCTGTTGCCGATTCCGATGATGCCTTCTCCTCGACAGAGCGGCTCCCGCGTTCCTCCGCGTCCGAGTTAGTGCCTGGTGCTGGTTTCATGTTTCGCCGGTACAGGGCTATATATGTATGTAGGTTGAAGAGTCGAGTTACGGACCAAGCAAGGATAAGCGTAAGGGGGAGTATATGAATAAAACCAAGTGCGAAACAAACAGAACTCGGGCCGTCATGTTTGATATCTGGCGGCAATAATAGATGTTCCCAGACTCTTCACTTTCACATCATGTTATACTTGCATATAGTCAGCGTCACTGCCTGCTTGCTGGCTGGCTGGCTTATGTATGTCGTCAAGATGGCTTCCCATTTGTGGGGGCCAGCTACTACCAAACGACAAAAGGAGGGTGTCCTCGAGTCGCCGTACACGACCTGTGATTGATCAAGACCCGAGAAAGAGGGAAAAGAGAAAGACTTGGGCTATTCGTAGGGTATCATCTCACTCTTTCGCTTCTGCAGAGCAGAGGGAACCCGAAGTTCGGGAGTGACTGCGATTGGTCCATGTCAAGGGGAGGTTCAGCCGAAAAAGAAAAATACACTGTTTGTTTGTCACACCCAGCCCGGATCTCGAAGCGGGAAATTGCTCCGAACGCCCAACGCTGAATGAAGTTGCCCATAACCCCCACACCGAATGGGCGGAGATTCCAGTATCATCGTAAAGACCATCAGCTAAAGGGTACTTCCTCTCTTCATCATGCCGTTCTCGTGTCTCACCGAGACAAGAATGTCAGAGTCGCACATGCAGGCACGCGTCACGTTGAAAGCCCTCGAAACCACGGTACCACCGCATCGTTCGTTGTGCGCCGTGCCATCCGCCCGTGGGATTCGACCGACGCGACCGCACCCTGTAAGGCAACGGGAAGGGGGTCGCAAGATCGGGATTGGAGACGCCCCCGAGTGAGATTTCAGCAGAGCACCACATCATCGAGTAAGTGTGCACACATGTTACACGGCGCCAGTTGTGGTGTGGCAATGAACTTGATTCAAACGAAACGTACACGAGGGAGGCTTTAATCAGAGACCTGCCTGGCTTGTCATACCGTGTCACAGCCCGATTGGGGGAAGAAGACGGAAAGGAAGGAGATCTTTGTGCGAGCGAAGCCTGGCCGCCGACACCGGTTGTACGACGAGAGGCAGCCACTCCCTGGCTCCTTCTCGCCCACATCGAATGATAACGGAGCCATGTGGTTGTAACTAACGAAGACTTCGCTTCCCAACACAGGTGGCTGAGACTTCCCGAAGGCTTGTTTCGACACCCGAGTTTCCAACTTGTTCTGTGCATATGGTTCGATCACCTGAAGTCGTTGCCTATACTTTCACCCGAGTTCCCTGCATGTTCGTATTGATGGCATATTCTACTTGCACATCTTTCTCCTTCACCTTCCTAATGTCACTTCTCTAGTGTTTGCCATTCCAGTTATTGCCGTAACATGCATGTACTGGCAGCAAGAACTGGATAAGGCCTCTCTCTGAGAAGCTCAATGTTATGCCAAGAGCCCTCGAGGCACCCCTGTATTCAGCTTCTTACAGTGCATAGCGGAAACTGTTCCGCGAGGGAGGACCAAACCTAAGCCTCATCTCGTGGTCAGGCGTTTGCGGCACGTCGGATGGCGGTAACCAGACCCTGGCATGCGCAGTATTGGGTATGACATTCGTTGCGCCATTCGCAGCGCCTCGAAAAGAAGAATGTATAGTGTCGGGATGATCCGTTAATTTGGGTATCACTAAAGTCAAGTTCCTGTCGGCAGCGGGCTGCGTGTACCAAACACAACAATGCAATGCGCCCACGCCGCGATCCGATCTAGCATTGAACTTGGCTTCTTTAGAATTATGGCTGAGCAACAAGATCTCCTCACTGTTCCTTTCTCGCGAAGCGACCCAGAGCCGGTCCAAATTCGGCGGCCTTTTCCTGGCGCCTCTCCTGGTTCTGCTCTTGCTGTTGCTTCCATAGCTCGTCCACCTTCAGACGCTTCTCGTCGATAATGTTGTTCTTCGCACGCTGCTTCCTCAGGTACTTGCGGAGAGCCGAGTTCTTGCCACGCATACGGTTCTTGATGTCTGTCTCGATGTCGACAGGCTTAGCATCCAGATCCCGCGCTTCTCGTCGCTGCTGATCCGAGCGAAGATCCAGGTTGCCAATGAAGTTGGGATCAAGAGCAATCATCTCGGGCTGAAGCTTGTTCAGGAGACCCTTGACCTCTGTCTCGCGTCGCTGCTTCACGGTCTCGTAAGGGTTCACTTCCATAGCGTCAAAGTTGGCCTCTCCAGCGCCTGGTACGATGATTGACGAGAAGCCTTCGTCGTGTCCAATACCGAGGACATCCTCGTACGGGCAGTATTTCACTTGCTCAACCTATCGTACGTGAGTCAGCAACTAGCCATGACGGAATGAGAGAAGAGATGCTTACCGATTTGCCCTCGCCGCCCCACGTCATGTAAGGGCTGTCAACCTTGATTTGGTCCTTGCGATGTTTTACGAAGAGATCTTTCCACAGTGTGACGCTGGTCGACCACCCAACAGCTGTAACGCCCCGGTCGCTGATAGACACCGAGGACGCCGGAGCTCTCGTGAAATAGCTATTCACCTCTCTGTGAAAATCGTCAGTAAAATTATTGGGGACGGTTCCGCAAAACCAAAGTAAAAACTCAGGAGTACATACCTAAACATGCGAATGTCCCAGACAGCCATTTTCCGGTCGTTGCCGCATGACACCATATACCTCCCCTCTCGGTCAACCGCAACCGATTTGACTGGGCCTTTGTGACACAGCAGCTTGACTAGCGGCTCGGTGCTATTGGGAGACCATAGAGTTACGGTGCCATTGTTATGGCCAGCGTGCACAATGGCGTTCCAGGGGTTTAGTGCCATTGATACGGGTTGCCCCAGGCCTGTTCGGATCTCAGAGACCAGCTTTCCAGTCGACACATCGCTAGGAGAGAAGTCAGTCGCTGGATTTGGTTGTGATACACAGTTTGCCAAGCTAGAGGATAGCTGCAATGGCCCACAAAGAATGGAAGAAGGCGCAGTAATACTTACGTGTATTTCAACCAGCCTGTCAAACCCTATATTGAAGTTAGAGGCGAATGCGACATAGGTTGATAGATCATGAAAACTTACCAGTGTGGCTAGGAGGTAGTGGTAGGGTAAGAAATCCTAGGATTCAATGTCAGCAGCTGTGCAGACCGCCCTGACACGTGGGGTCCTACCATATGAGAAACCTCCTGGAGACTCCGGAGACAATGCAATTCGACACCGTGTGCTATGTGTGATATTAGTGAGATGATTCACTCCGAGTGCTGCTAATTTTTGGCAGAATCCAGTAAAAGGGGTATTATGGGGCTGCTTCGTTGCGGAGTGCAACAACTTACAATCGTATATGTAGACCTGGTTCTTTTGAGAAACGCTAAAGTAATTCGTGTTGTGCAGGTATTTGACAGCCTGGAGAAGAGTGAGTTAGCATATCGTGAGTTTCAAAATAGCCAGGGCTCCTGGTGGAATCCGGCTCCAACACTGAATGACCCCTCCCTCAAATAGGGGAGCCTATCGCTGGACTAAGCAATACGGACTCAAGACGGTACGTACTCGAACTTTTTCTTGCAAGTTTATCTCGCAGCCAAGCTTGCCTTGCCTCCAATCCATGGTGGCAACGTGTCCCCGGGCGCCTCCCACTATAGTATAATGAATTAGCATGTTATTTCCAGATCGAGGAGGAACTCATGAGCCCCCAATGGGCAGCTGGAGGGAGCCCCCAAATATATCGAGACGAGCGCAAGGGGTGCTTACACAGTAGCATTCTACCCGTCCTATCGTAGTCAAATTGGTAGGGCCCTAGCTGGTCCAACTTGAGGTCGAATCGCTTTTTGGAAACCTCCAACGAGACATTGGATTCAATCTCGTTCTGCGTCACACGCCATGTCCGTTCCAACTCGTCTTCGGCCTCCAAAAAGCCAGATGTGTTCTCCAAAAGGATTTCGGCATCCTTGGCGGATTCGGCGGCCTGCTTGTACTTCTGCTCGAGGCCCTTCAGGTTGCGGCGCAGTTTCTTGTCCTTGATGGTTTTAACGTCAATGCCGTTGCCACGACCGTAGTCGCGGTGGGCTTGCTTGTTGCGCTTTATCCGCTCGCGTTCGTGCTTCGGGATGAGCTGTGTGCGGGCGCGCTTGATGGTAACGGCACCGTTGTCGTGGGCCTTTGCGGAAGGCCGCTCGGTGACCTCGAGATCGTCCACCTCCATCATGTCGCCGGGTAAAATCGATATCGGCAGGCCAGCAAATTGACGGGTTTCGGATTAAGTACTGTGGCCAAGACTCCGGTCCTCAGCGTCGAATTAGGTGTATGGGCAAAGAAGGGCGCACAGCTGGGTATGTCGCGATGTCGTCTTGCTACTGACCCATTAGACATTTGGCTGCTAGCACTCCCAAAAAGTTTCATGGAAATTTTGAGCACAGACCCCCGATAAGGATGTTATCTGGCGGGGCCAACGAATTATTATATGGAGCACCTAGTCCAGTAAAGCAGGCACTGGGACTCTTATCGTCTAAGTGATAAGCAGTTGCCCCAATGAACATCCATTTTCCTCAGCAAATCAACGCCCGTCGTCCTCTACGGAAGTTGCTACTTTTCGTATAAGACCTACTTCTTTTGTATTCCGTTGAAATGACTTGTGAATGCTTCCTAGTTAAGTTATTACGGTATCATGGTTGCATTGCGTATCAAAGCGAGCTAATTGATAACAGAGGCCGTCCAAACTGGCATCGACCCTTGGAATGTATCTCGAAAGGACAGCCTTAGATCCTTTTCCACATATGCCTCGTCAAGTATATAAGAAGGATTTCTTTCAACACCCCGTTGCAGGTTTGAAATGTTGCAGTCGGCGTAATCCAGAGTTCAGAACTCGATGATAGGCGTCAGGTACTTTTCCAGCGCCTCGTGTTTCTCCAGCTTGTCCTTCCTAATAAGGTGATCAAAGGATACAAGTTCGACGGCAATAATATTGTCGCTTGAAGCTGACAGACATGTTATATCTTCCTATTTGTTTTCTTGGCATCGCCCTTGGGACGAAGCTTATGGTCTAGTACAGTGACGTGACCATTCTCATCCCTGGTGATGACCCGTACGAATACATTGCCCCAATTCATAAGCGTAGTTTCCTTAACCGCTCCGAAACATTTGGCATCAGCTTGCTCTAGAAGAACTGTCGCATCGTAAGACCACTTAGTCAAGAATGTGCCTGATTCTTGTTTGAGGATGAATTCCCGTACAGCAGGAACCACCACGCCTCGTCTGAGCGTGCCCCTGGTTGTTGGCATTCGAGCTCATCCCATCCCCAGACCTTACCTTTGTCGAAATCCTAGTTATCTTTTGCTTCGAAAGGTCCGTCCGGACAAATTTTAGCTGCAGGAGATCCCAGATTTAGACATCCTGAGGCCGAGCGTCTCTTACATTCATTCGTACTGAGCATTGCGATCATGGTATTCAATAGTACAAAGGGCCAAAATGCCACTCTTGATGGGGTTTTCACATACGACAGTCAAGCGAGGAGAGCCGGGTATGATGGTCGCAAGTTTAACTAAATACCATGTAACGGAGTATTCAAACATCATCAAGGATGATACCATCCGTCAGTGTTAGCCTGATAGCCTTGACATTACTCAGGCTCGTGCACTCATACATGTCAGCCTGGAAGCCACCTAATATGTCGCTGTTTAGAAGGTTCACCTTATACCAGCCTCGTATAGACTAGCGATGTTGCCGCTTTCGAGGCATATTGAAGGCCAGTCATGTTGAACTCATAATTTGTAACCGAGCTGACCTATTGTGTGGGATCTCGAGTAGGCATTGAAACGAGATATTATTTCAAATACTCAAAAGCTTGTGTTTATTCTATTCTTAAGTATTTTACCAAACTTGTAAGATCCATACGTGGGAGCGAGAGCTCGAATAGACTGGAAAACGAAGCACCCAAAGACAGATGCAACTTGTCCTGCGGGTCCAGGCGTTGTGAGTGAACAGCACCTGCCGATTCAAAGTCGGATTGAATCCCCCTTTTCCCCCAGGATGCCCGTTATGGGTCTCTGAGCACAGGCCCTACCACATTTAGATAAGATCTTTGGTTCTTGCAGGTGGGGGTTTGCAAGGGTCCTTATCGACTGATAGTAATCGATAACCACAAAAATTTCGAGAATGAACGGCTTTGCCCCTCCATTTTCGAACGGTAATTGCGGGAGCGAAAGTCGAATATACTGAATGCGCCAGTGTCGAATTAATTCGCCCTCATCTTCAACACCGGTTTTCGCGTGCGCCCCTACGACCTTGCGAATTTCAATTCGGAAACTAGAGTTGCGACCAAAGGACATTCATCAATCTGGCTTCGCATACGTTGCCCATCCGCTTCAAGGCAGGCGGAGACGGCAAGATGTCGGCGTCTGTGGCCCATTCCCACCGGCCGACGACCAGAGTCTCCCACAAGGGGTTCAAGTCTAAGAAGGCCACCAAGGGTGCTCTTCGTGAACAGGCCAAAGGTACGGAGTAGTGCATTCCATGTTTGACTGCACATGCGCCTAAAGAAAATGTGCTAATAATACAACTTTATTAGGCAAGCTTTCCAACGAGCGCGGAGTGCGCAAGACGCCACACCAGCAAGTCATGTCGAAGCTCGACCGACGAAACCGCGCGAAGCAACTCCAACTACAAAAGAACAAGGAACACCAAGACCAGACATCCATATTCAGGGGTCGCGATGGCGCCCCCGCATTGTTGCCGTTGTACCTCTCTGCGGCGACGCCGACGCTGCGGCAGCCATCAAGAGTCTGAATGCGAGTCTCGATATCGAAACCGAGGTCTCCGAGGCCAGCTTCCGCGTCCCGGTCGACCGTTTCAAGCAAAAGCTGCAGTACATCCCCCTGAAGCGCGATTTGACAGCATGCATGGATGCTGCCCGGGTTGCCGACTTTGTCATTTTCGTACTTTCCTCGGAAGTCGAAGTCGATCCGCTTGGAGAGCTGATCATTCGGAGTGTTGAGAACCAGGGCATGTCATCGTGTTTCACGGTTGTTCAGAACCTCGACAAGATACAACCCGCCAAGGCCAGGCCCGATGTAGTCAAGTCGTTGGTCTCCTTCATCACACACTTCCACCCCGACCAAGACAAGGTCTACAGCCTGGACTCGAGGCAAGAATGCTCCAACCTTATGCGGTCATTATGCAATTCTTCTCCCAAGGGCGTTCACTGGAGGGATCAAAGGAGTTGGATGTTGGCCGACGAAATCCAGTGGCCTAGCTCTCCGTCCGAATCCACCATCTTCACCGGCGTCGTTCGTGGCAAGGGCTTGAAGGCAAACAGACTTATCCAAGTTGGGGATTGGGGCACATTCCAAATTGAGAAGATAACAGCTGCCCCATCAGAGAAGAAGCAAAAGGATGGTGATGTCACTGTAGAGGGGGCGGAGGAAGTTCTCGAGGAGCCCACAGTACTTGAGCACGACAAACCTGACGATCTTGATGAACTGGCACCCGAGGAGGCTCGTATGGACGACGCTGACGATGCCATGTCTGTCGCGACCACATCAAAGAAGGGTGTCCTTCTGGATGACCATCATTACTTTTCCGAAGACGAATTGGAAAAGCCCACAAAGCCCCTTAAATTGCCCAAAGGAACCTCGAATTACCAAGCGGCTTGGTACCTTGACGATGTTTCCGATTCCGAGTCAGAGATGGACGACGATGAGATGCAAGACGTCGACGCCGATGCTGACGCTATGCAAGCAGCGCCCGAAGATGGTGTTGAGGGTCTTGCACCTGCCGAGCCAACTGAGGCTGGCATGTCAGAATACGCAAAGTCGGAGAAGTTCGAAGAGCTGGATGACGCCGATGATGCCGCACAGCTGGCAGCATACCGGGAGAGCAAGAAGAGCGAGGTCGAGGACGACATGGAGTTCCCAGATGAGATTGAATTGCATCCTCACGTACTTGCGAGGGAGCGACTTCAACGTTTCAGAGGTCTCAAGAGTCTTCGAACCAGTCCCTGGAACACCGAAGAAGACCGGCCATACGAGCCTGAAGATTGGTCGCGGTTACTGCCAGTCACCAATTATGCGTCATCACGCAATCACTATCTGAAGCGAGCTTTGGTCGGCGGCGTGAAGCCTGGTACCCGAGTTCATGTGCATCTGAAAGCTGTGCCGATGGAACTGGAGAAGACCTACAAGCCTACCCAGCCCATCTCCCTATTCTCTCTGCTGGAGCACGAAAACAAGAGGACAGTGCTGAACTTTGACATTACGCACAAGGAAGATTACGAGAAGTCCATCAAGGCTAAGGAGGAGCTCATTATGCAGTGCGGCCCCCGCCGCTTCGTTATCAACCCCCTATTTTCGGTAGGTGGCAATACCGAGAACGACGTGCACAAATACTGCAGATTCCTCCATCCAGGTCAATCTGCAGTCGCCACATTCATGGGTCCCATTACTTGGGGCGCAGTGCCGGCCCTCTTCTTCAAGCGTACTATCCCTGGGGAGGCGAAGGACGAGGATGATGACGACGAAGAGTCCAACCTGCCGCTCCAACTGGTAGCGACTGGTACTGTCCGGGCACCATCGACGAACAGAGTCATCGCGAAGCGTGCCATTCTTACAGGCCACCCTTACCATATCAACAAGAAGATCGTTACCATCAGGTACATGTTTTTCAACCGCGAAGACGTGGAGTGGTTCAAGGCCATGCCGTTGTGGACTAGGCGTGGACGAAGCGGTTACATCCGAGAACCTCTCGGTACGCACGGCTACTTCAAGGCTACGTTTGATGGAAAGATCAACCCACAAGACAGTGTTGGCATTAGTCTGTATAAGCGAGTCTTCCCGCGAACGGCGAAGACTTTTAGTGGCCCACTGTTGGAGGAAGAGGAGTTTGAGGGATTCCAGGACGAAGTTATGGATGAGGACATTCAGTAGATACCAGCATATAGATTGGGTGGAAGGCCCCGGCGTACGCGCGTTTTATGACTGATGAATTGGACACTTGGTATTGCTCCCTTTTCCTGACCAAACCCAGCATTACACTTTTCACGAAAACCACTCATGCCACGGACTTTAAATGTCATATGCAGGGTACCTTGTTCGCCATCGTCATACCCCAGGTCTCTTTTGCTAGATTTATACAAGATGCCTTCAAGACCTCGAATTTTTCGTTAGCCATTGAACTGGGTCGCCGTACTACCGTGATCGATCCCACCATGGCCACCTTCGCATATCCCACAGGGAACCTCGACCAGTCTCGCAGGCGCAGTGATGTCCCCCACATCGAAGATCGATGCTACGGGACGTGCAGTATGTATACACCTTGCCTCTAGCTTGAATTTTCCGGGAGACCCGACACTAACCTGAGATCTCTCCCTGTGACAGATGCCGCCTTCATCAAAGGCCAGGTCAGCCGTGACTGGGAAGACTTCTGCGCGACAGGCTCCGCCTTCTACGACTACTACAACTACTGTCTCTGCTGCGTCGGCCAAGACCTTCGGGCCAAAGGTTCTGACGAGAGGGCTGCTGACTACCTCGCCGCTGATTTTGCGGGGATCCTAGCGCAGTGTGGCGGCGGCGACGACAATCTCTATCACCGGGACGTGGACCCTTGCAGCGTACCTAAGCACGATGTATCGAACAAGGTCGAGACGCCCTTCCCGACTGCCACGGTCCACGTAATCCATCCGTCCGCCGATTCGCTGTCCGTCGGTGTCTCGATCACGGTTCCGCTGCATCAATTGCGGCCCGGGCAGGAGACCTCTGCTGCCGCCCCTACCAGTAAGCCGCCCAGATACACGCCCATCGAGCACGAGACGACGGCGTGGGTCACCACTACGGATGCAAACAGCCAAGTCACCAAGGTGATGTCCACGTTTCTCACCACAACCTTGTCCCTACTGCCGGCCCTCGACACGCCGCAGCCTTCTTCAACCGACAACGCCGCGCCGTCGTCTGGAGACCACAAGCAGGGCCTGACCGTTGCCCAGGTCGCTGGCATCAGCGTCGCCTGCACCGTTGTCTTCCTGCTCATCTGCAGCGGGCTGTTGTATTGGCTGCGTGGCCGGTGCAAGAGCCGGAAGGAGGCGCAGGCGCGCTTGCCGGGCATTGAGCAGTGGGAGGAACTTAACAATAACCACCCCACGCCACAGGTGATCACCGGCCAAGGAGGAGGGAGTGGAGGTTTTGAGAAGGCGCAGTTGCATGCTGATCCGATGCCTACGAGGGAGCTGGGCGGGAGGGAGATTCCACCGCCGGTGGAATTGCCAGCTGAACCCGTTGTGAAGGATAGGGATGAACCGGGGAAGGAGGAGACTTGAGAGACGGGGGTTTGTTCATAATATGTCAAGCATGATGAAAAGTGGCCATCGGAATGATGAAACTGCAATAAAGCATGCTACTTCAACTATCGAGTATCCGCTCCTGTGATGCCGTCCGCGACCCAACCTCGACGACAAACGCCCGCGCAACAATGGCCTTTCTGCTGAAGATCCGTCCCGTAAACTCGTCCAGTTCTGCTTCTTCGGCCATCACGACTTGTGGGCCGCCACTGCCCGATCTCGACGTCAGACTCTTGCTCGTGTAGATCTTGGTCGTTTGCCCCGCCATGCTCTGCAGCTGATCATTATGTCGATGCCCCGTGCCCGTCGTCGTTGTTGTACCGTAGTAGTACGGCGCCCCCTAGAACTCTTTTCCTGCTTATGTGTGAATAGCACTTTGAAGCTAGCAAGACAAGCAACCACAACCGCGACGCTCGACTCGACGGCCGACCACAGCGCCAACCACGAGATCTCGGCCAGCCGCGTCGCGTCGTCGCCGGTCACGACGACGCGGACGAGGGCGAAGACGGTGATGATGCCGCCGAGGCTCAGGACGGCAACGAGTCCGACCTTTTGGCCCGCGGACATCTGGAGGCCGACGGTCAGGTACACGGGCAGGCAGGTGATCAGCACGTCGCTGATGACGTCGACGGCGGTGCTGAAGCGGAGGCTGACGGCGGAGCGGTAGATGTTGAGGGGGCCCTGGCATTCCACTTTGAGGACCAGTGAGCTAGATCAATCAAAATACTGAACAAAAAAGGGGGAGAAAGGGGCGCTTTTTACTTAGTTGGAGTGATGGGCACACCAACGGACACGTCACGATGGACGCGCAATACGCCGCGACAGTAAAAATCACGATCGCGATCCACGCTCTCGGCCACTTCAGCGGCCGGGCCAACCGTCCGAAGAAGACGAGGAAGCAGCCCTTGACGGCCCACAGGCAGCTCCAGAACAGCACCGTCGACGCGAACTGCAGCTCGAGGTAGTACGCGGCATCGTCGAGGAAGGTCGGCGGAGGGGGTACCACGGGGCCTGCGCTGACCACGATGACTTCGTACATCGTCGGCGCCATCAGGGTCATCACCACCGAGTTGCTGATAAGAAGCAGGAGGGCCAGGACCGCGAGGTAGTCGTCGGCGAAGAGGCGGCGGTGCGAGTAACACAGTCGGATGGAGAGGTGGGCGGCGACTAAGAGTATGGCGATGCTGGTGAGTGACCAGATCGCCCCCTGAGCGGGTGGAACACATGGTCAGTCTCTGTTCATGATTGATGCCGATCTGCGGCCGACTTACCAACAGGGTATCGCGATCAACCCTCGCGGTGGAGGGATGGGTTTCGTCAGGTGTCTTTGGGTTAGACATTGCGGCGTTGCTGTCTATCGACCTGAAAGGGGCTGGCCGTTATGGTGGACGTGTTGACTGACCGGGAAATCTCTAAGATATGACTACCTATACAGCTACAAATAGGAACTCATTCGTACGAAGAGAGAGACTCATTTTTCGCATTCATAGTTCTTGTACTTCTTGTTCTCCTCTCAGCAAGGGCTCGGGATGAAGCCCTCGTTTCGAGGCCTAAGCCATAAATCTCTCTCCCTACATAGTAGCCGAAGGGGTCCTACCACTGTCCGACTCGTTACTTTCCAGTATTCCTCCTTTTCAATTGTTGTCTAACATCTGTGTCGCCGGAACCCAACATCCAGCCTGGACGCTCAGGCGAGGTTTAAACGAGATTTCGATGCAACCTAGACAGAGCGCATACTATTCGCCTGCATCTACGGCCAAGAGAACAGAACCTGACTAATCAAACACACGTGTCGTCCCAAGCAGTCGGGTCCGCCAACCGGAATGTCCGCAGCTGGGAGGGGGAGCCCTGCGATGTTCAGTTATCTCCTACCGGATCTCTCGCACGATGGCCTGATTGGAACTGTCCATCCCTGAGCCGACAGAGCACGGAAGAGATTCGGCTGAAGGAGAAGACGATCTAGAACAGGCCCATCATCCTACGGACAGCCGGAGTCGGTAGTATCCCAGTCGCAACGTGTTTGCTGCCCGTTACACCCTTCGCGTACAGCAGATTGAACCCGTTTACCAGCCTCTTCATTTCGTTAGTCCGGCGGCATCAACGTCCTGCAGGCAATACCTATGCACTTGTTTGCTGTATTTCAGCCAAATAATCTGTTCCATGAAGGTATGGTGGCTTGTTTGAATACATGTACGTAGTCTCCTGCATCAGGATCCCTTTGACGTTTGTTCCTTGGTCGTTGGTCCTTCTTGAGACTCGACCGTTCTATAGTCGTGTTTGATCTCATCGCTCTTGGGAAAAGGCTGCACATTCATGCCACCATGAAACCGTCGTACTTCCTCCTTACATCGCTCGCGCTGGTTGCCGCTGTGCCTAGAGAAGAATGGCACCCGCCCAACCTGACAGCCGAGTCTGCCAAGGCTATACTCCTCGAAAGTGGTACATGTGTAAGCGCCTCTTTGCCGTTTCCTATTATATATCCTGATGTTTCTCTGGTAATATATGTACTTCCTTACTAATACTCATATGCTAGTGTGCGGCTCTGTCTCAAGTGCTGGGGGCTATGGTCTCATACCCAGGCCAACAACCTTTCGAGTCGTCGGTGGCCTCGTACTGGAGTGTCCTTGAGAGAGAACTAAGCCCAAGCTGTGTGGTAACACCCAGTGCGAAATCGGATATATCGAGGGCCGTGTTCATTCTGCGCATTGGGGATGAAATTTTACCTGGGCAGTGTAACTTCGCTGTACGATCCGGAGGGTAAGTGGTTCTCTCCCCCTCTTTGGTGATAAACTCAGCGTCTCTGGAGACACGAGCTTCATTGCTAAAATATGAGGTAGCCATACACCGTTTGCGGGCTCTGCAAATATCGACTCGGGAATTACCATCGACTTGAGTAAGCTGAGACATATCGATGTCTCCGCAGAACGAACCTCTGTCAACATCGGTCCAGGTAACAGGTGGGGAGACGTCTACAGCGTCCTTGATGCGCAGGGCCTTTCCACTTCCGGTGGCCGAGTGGCCAGCGTCGGAGTAGGCGGGCTCGTTACCGGTGGTGGCATCTCCTTTTTCTCACCCCGCTACGGCTACGTCTGTGATAATGTCGAGGCATGTCTACTTTGAACCTCTTTTCCCTCATGAGCCAGTCAGTTTTTATAACCTATAGATGAGGAACAGAACTTCGAGGTCGTCCTAGTTTCCGGCGAGATCGTCAACGCCAACGCCAGCAGCCATCCCGACCGACGTCTGGGCGACCTCGTACAGCATGCACTACACCAAACCGGTCGAGAACCCGCCCGCCTTCCGGAACTTCACGTCGTTGCCGCAACTGTACGGGACCATGCGCATTTCCAACTTGACGGATTTCGCCTTGGAGCTGGCGGCGACTAACCCCAGTGACCATCGCGACCTCTTCGTCCCAGCGACTTATCAAAATAGTGCTAAGATGATGGCGGCCATTTACCAGATCGTGCAGACCGTAGTTGCGCCTCTCCGTTCGGTGCTTAACATCAAGCTGTAAATAACCCCCGCCCCCTGTCTTGATAGGGACGGCTGAATGGAGGCGACACTGTAACAATGAGCTAAAAATCGGTTAGATTTACCCCCAACGGTCAATTCTAGCTGCTTTTCACCCTATCGATAAGATCAATGTACCCTCATCGTCAACCCTCGTCGCAGCCAGCCTTCGAGCCAGCCAACCTTCGAGCCAGCTAAAATCGACGTGCGACCTAGATTTCGCGTCGATCGGAAAGAATTGGCATTAATCGTACACAATTAACACATTTCCACGACGATGGCTTAATAACAATAGCTAGTAACGATGGCTTAGTAACGATAGCTTAGTGACGATGGTTTAGCTCGAATACTGGCTCGAAAGCTGGCTCGGACGATGGTTGACGACGAGGGTACATTGTTACCTTTTGGGGGCGTATCCCTTTAATGGCGAGAAAACAGCCCCCCGTACAATACTTCAAATCAAAGATCGACGGTCTGTGCAAACCAAAACTGGGCTGGTTTATCCAATTAGATATCGTAGTCAGGGTACCAAACGTTTAAAACGGTGCGCCGATCTTAGTAAATCATCCTTGATCTGTGCAGTACTTTAATCTGGCGGAGGGGGCTGTTTTCTCGCCATTAAGGGGATAAATCGGTGTGTAAAGGGTGTGGTTGAAGTGAAAAATGGCAAAAAATCATTGTTTTTAACTCATTGTTACAGTGTCGCCTCCATTCAGCCGTCATAGGTACACTTGTATATAGCTTACTAACTCCAATCGAACGCACAGCTCCATCTCCATGCAACCCCAACCCGCCTTTCTGAACCGCAAATCCGCCAGCACGGGCGGAAACGCCTTCGGTCTGGACAGTGAAGACGACAACCTCTTCAACGTCCTCCTGACGATAACATGGGACCGCGCTGAGGACGACGCGCTCGTCCACCGCCAGGCGCGCTCGCTTCTCGACCAGCTCGAGGCAGTGGCTCGGGACATCGGGGTCGACCACCCATACGTCTATCTGAACTATGCGGGCCCCTGGCAGCTGGACGCCATCGTCGCCGGGTACGGCGCTGAGAGCTTGGGGAGGCTGCGGGAGACGAGTCGGCGGTACGATCCGCGGGGGATGTTTCAGAGACAGGTGCCCGGGGGGTTCAAGTTGGGAATTTGATGATCGTATGTCCAAATAATCGATGCTGGGTAGAATGGCAAAGTGGATGCCCGGGTCTACATATTCTGATAAATTGGGTATTGTGCAACGCCCCTATTCAAAAACACCATCAAAAATCCGATTGGCATCATTTTCATCTCCCTTGTATCATACATTTCTTCCAGCCTTTCCATTTGACTTTTGCAGATGCACTACTAACCCAGGGCTCAACATTTGCTACAAGCGTGAACGTATTGAATGCCCACATTGCTCAAGCATGGATTGCTTGCCTGGGTCGTTCCTTCCAAAACATCGTCACTGTGCGACAATTATCGAGTCTCTTCATTGCCTCTCTGGCGTCGACCAGTACGCCCTTTTCATCAACAACAGATTCACCGGCCCCATTTGATCCCGACTCCCAGGACACAACAGCAACTTCACTCCTCCGCTGGCGGCAGCAACTCCAGCCTCTCCAGCTTCTGAAGCATCTTATCATATAAACGTCTTAGGGAGTCAATCTCAGATTCCCATTCCTCTGACTCATGCGGTGCTTGCTGGGCCTCAAACACTTCTTCTCCAAAATCCGCCAGCGTCTCGGCCATACGCTGTAGATGACCCCGGCGCGCCGTGTGGGTATCTCCATCTTCTGATGCCGCTCTCCCTCTCCCTCTTGCTCCTCCTCCTCGCAAGGGATGGGTGCCAGCACCGCGGTCGCTGCCACCGTAAAAGTGGCCGGGTGTGGATGGCGGAGTCGCTAGACCGTCGTCTGGGAGAGAATCCGACTTGACCTGATGTCGTGGCTCGAAGGCTGTGTGGTATTGCTGGTATTGTTGTTGCTGTTGATGTTGCGCGGCTCTTGGAAACCGAGTTGATAATGCCTCAGTATACGCCGACTGTCGCATCGTCGACGATCGGGGCATGCGGACGCCATGGCCAGCCGCCTCGCGCAAGAAATATCGGCCGTCCTGATGTGTGACAGAGCTTGCATCTGTTGAGCTGCGGGCGATGCTACCATCCCGAAAGTGGGTGTCTGCCTGGAACTGCTGCAGTGGGTGATTTGGTACCGCTGGCAGGTCATTGACTGGAGTTGACTCTAGCTGCTTGCTTGGCAGCTGCTTGGTAGCCAACTTGGGGCAAAGTCTCCTGATAGGAGTCGACCGGTTCGGGTATGCTTATTTGGTCAGTACGGCGATCAAAAACTTGACAATACCCCCCTTTTCTCGTATGGTGGTACCACCTACCTCTTCTTAATCGGGCCCATGAGTTTCTCGGTGGCGGCAATCTTGCGCTTCATCTTGTCGATTATGAGTTTGTGAACGCTGTCACCATTTTCCGTGATCATATTCTCGTATCCGTCAAGATCAAGAGCCTTGAGCAGGGGCTCAAATCACAGGCCTTGTGATTCGGCTATTTCTCCCGAATGAAGGCCCTGAATACGTCCGTCTCCGGCGCGCTCCATCGAAAGACAGAGCCGGAGACCATATACCCTGCCCGAACCCCGAACAGAGTGGAGTCTAAGGTCCGCCGAGTAGGCAGCCGGGACAGCGAACCGACCCCATTCTCCTCCGTCTTCACTCTATGCATTGTAATGAAACGATGATTCGAGGGATAAGTGAATAGTGGCAAGTTGAAGGTGGCGTTTGGTGGATGGTAGAGCTACTACAGCAAAGTTCCCAGAAGTTGGACATTGACGAGAGAGGATCTCTGGACCTTTTTAACAGTTGGATGAAGACGTTGCCTAAGGCTGGACTGGTGGTAGGCCTCCGGCCGAAGAAACCGGAGGAACGACACAGCTGTTTCTCCCGCCCAAACGACCGAGCAACGGGATGGGCGAAGAATGAACACTGCAGCTTTCGCGTATCGAGCATACAAAGAAGACAAAGAAGAAGGAATCAACTCAAAGGCCACTGCATCACGAGCAATTGCTGTCAGCATCCCCGGGAACCTTCCTCAGGCTCAATGTTTGGGGTTCTTAACACAATTTGCGCATTGTCGCTCACTCATGGTAGACTCGGATACCTACCTACAGCGGGTTCCATTGCTCACACGATCAAACCCAACGGCTGAATGCGACGGCGTGTCTCAGAATATTGAAAGAGTTGCATCCGACGATGATTCTGGGGTGTTTCTCCATTTTGGAAGTGATGCATCAAAAAAATGCAAAGCTTGAGTCGCGGCTGCAGAAAATCGAATCGGCAGTGCCTTCCGCGACTTGTCCTGAATAGGGAGGTGGGCGCTGCAATGGAGATCATTGATTGGCCAGAAGGCCAGGGGTTCGTCGGCATTTACACGGCAAACCGCTTTTTGAGACATGGGGATGAGGGGAAGGAAAAGGAAATTGCCATCAATCCATTCCGCTGCAGCAAGTCGCCGGGGTCAGTGAGGGATAAAAAAATCAATATGAAAGAACATAAAAAGGGCATGGCTTCGCATGTGCCACATACGGAGCCGTTCGTCAGGAGTAGGCAACCGGAACTGAACTGACGCATTCGTTGAGTTGAGTTGAGTTGAATCGTCTCAGACCAGCACAACGACAGACAAAATGAGACCGGAATCTGGCCTTTTGGGGTTGACGCTGCCTTCGCTGGCTGCGACACGCAGCATCCAGACAGCAGCAACCTTTGAGGAGAAGTGTGTGCAGTTCCGACCAGAAGCTTCTGTAAAGAACTCGACACGCACGGAGCTGCAGTTCGTCAAGGCCGGTGCCCACGTCACGCTTTCGGACAATGACCCTACATGTGGTACCGACAGCCAAGCCGTAACGGCAGACGTGTGTCGCATCGCCATGTCTATACCGACTTCCAATCAGTCCAGCATCACCTATGAGATGTGGTTGCCGGAGGACTGGTCCGGCCGCTTCCTAGCCACGGGCAATGGGGGTATTGGTGGTTGTAGGTCGACCCATATGACACTGCGGGTGGTTTATAAGATTCTGATAAGACTAATGGACAATGGAATTTAGGTGTTGGGTACGAGGACCTTGCCTATGGTACAGCAAACGGCTTTGCTACTGTCGGTACCAACAACGGCCACAACGGTACGAGAGGCGACACGTTCTACCAGAACGATGATGTAGTCGCCGATTTTGGTTGGAGGTCGTCAGTCTACCCAGAAACTCACCCCAAAGCTGACCAAATACTAACCATGGATTTATGTAGCCTCCACACATCAGTCGAGGTCGGCAAAAAGCTCACTGCCCTCTTCTACGGCGCGGCCGTGAGCAAGTCGTACTTCATAGGCTGCTCCCTGGGCGGGCGACAGGGGATCCACTCTGCCGAGGTCTTCCCCGATGACTTTGACGGAATCGTGGCCGGCGCCCCTGCTGTCGACTTCAACAACCTGTACTCCTCGAGGGCCAGGTACTTCACCATCACTGGAGAGGACGGCGCGCAGAGCTTCATCACTGCCGATACGTGGAAAACGACGATCCACGATGAAGTCCGCCGGCAATGCGATGGTATTGATGGAGCTATGGACGGCATCATCGAGGATCCGACGCTGTGCAAGTTCGAACCTGAGACGCTTCTTTGCGGAGCTAAAAAGGATGGAGGGGACTGCCTCACTGATGCCCAGGTTGGAACGGTCAACAAAATCTTCAGCAATTACCTCTGGTCAAACGGCTCGATGCTCTACCCAGCTATGCAACCAGGTAGCGAGATTGCTGCCTCCAGTGGTCTATACAACGGGAAGGCATACGCACCTTCAGTAGGCTGGTTCAAATTCGCCGTTCTCGAGAACCCCGCGTGGGACCCCACCACCTTCACGACAGACGATGCCTTAATCGCAGGCCAGAAGGACCCGGGCGGCATCCGTACCTGGCCATCCTCACTGGCAGCCTTCGAGGGTCGCGGCGGCAAGATCCTGACGCACCACGGCCAGCAGGACCAGCAGATCACGAGCTTCAACTCGATCCGCTTCTACGAGCACCTCGCCAGCGGCATGGGGTACGCGCCCGAGCAGATGGACCAGTTCTACCGGTTCTTCCGCATCCCGGGGATGGGGCACTGCGGTAGCGGCCCGGGAGCTTGGGTCGTTGGCCAGGCTGGAAGCTCTGCGGTTCAGGGGATCCCGTTCGATCGGGAGCACAATGTCTTGGCGGCTGTGGTGGACTGGGTCGAGAAGGGGTTGGCCCCTGAAGCTTTGGTCGGGACCAAGTTCGTCAATGATACCGTGGGGGCGGGGATTGCTTACCAGCATACGCACTGCAAATACCCGGCCAAGAGCACTTTCAAAGGTGGAGAGCATAACCCGAGCGAAGTCGGGGAGCTGGGAGTGTGTATAGTATATATCCTGACAGCCCCTTTACAAACGCATCGGGCCCAACACCTTGAGAAGCTACGCTTTTCGGTGTTTCTCCTGTCTCCAGAAGTACTTCGGTCTAGAACCCTTTGAAATAGGACGATAGTGGACATTCTGACTTCGTTGGAATACCCGTCGCTCAGCTAAAGATATTACGACTTGCTCGTGCCAGTGTTGGTTGCCGCTGTTGTTGTTGTGCTGATGCGAGCTTGTAGCTTGTGAAAGTATTTGACCAAGTCCTGCGTACCTTTTTCGTTAAATCCACGATTCAGTTGACCACAGTAGTTCGTGACCACACTGTCAGTGTGAGCTACGCATAAGCTAACCCTGCTCGTAGGCTGACTTGATAGCATCATCCTTGTCGGAGTAATAAGTTTTGAGTATTTCCTGTACTGTGTACGTAATAAGACCCTTGCCCCGCCATCCCGATAAGCAACCACCCCGCAGTTCGAGAGCTGTCGGGCGAGGTAGGCCAGGGTACTTGGGTAGGCACTACCGCGGGGAGCTCTGAAGTCTGGGATCTGGAATCTCGTCGTCCAGAAAACAGTGGCGTCTTCTCTGTCCTTCCTCCTGAGGATCCCAATTGCAATCACGTCTTCTTCAAGCCAAGCTTTGTGTAACAGCCGGAACAAGTTGGAGGAGACAAGGAAACCAAGAGACTGGATTCAAGATGGCGCAGACTCATTCACACGACGGCGTCTCGGGCCATTCCCATGAGGGCATCTCCGCTGCGGAGCATGGCCATTCTCACGAGATCCTCGACGGACCTGGCAGCTACTTGGGCCGTGAGATGCCTATTGTTGAGGGCCGCACTTGGGGCGAGCGTGCATTCACTATTGGCATTGGCGGGTAAGTGCGAATTCAATTGATCTGTTTGAATGGTCCTGGGGTTACAAGAGGGTCGATCCAATAGCACAAGAAGCCAGTCCAGTCTAGCCTGCGATGTTCTCCCCTGACCCAGGTCCTTCCTTAACCCCAGCCCACTTTCAACTCGTCTGATACTAACTCATGCCCTAGTCCCGTCGGCTCCGGCAAGACGGCGCTGATGCTGGCGCTCTGCCTGGCGCTGCGCTCGCAGTACTCGATCGCGGCCGTGACCAACGACATCTTCACGCGCGAGGACGCCGAGTTCCTGACGCGCCACAAGGCCCTGCCGGCGGAGCGCATCCGCGCCATCGAGACGGGCGGCTGCCCGCACGCGGCGGTGCGCGAGGACATCTCGGCCAACCTGGCGGCGCTCGAGGACCTGCACGCCGAGTTCGGCTCGGACCTGCTGCTCATCGAGTCGGGCGGCGACAACCTGGCCGCCAACTACTCGCGCGAGCTCGCCGACTACATCATCTACGTCATCGACGTGAGCGGCGGCGACAAGATCCCGCGCAAGGGCGGGCCGGGGATCACGCAGAGCGATTTGTTGGTTGTCAACAAGACGGACCTGGCCGAGGCCGTCGGCGCCGACCTGGGCGTCATGGAGCGCGACGCCCGCAAGATGCGCGAGGGCGGCCCGACCGTGTTCGCGCAGGTCAAGAAGGGCGTCGGCGTCGATCACATTGTCAACTTGATCGTGAGCGCGTGGAAGGCCAGCGGCGCCGAGGAGGAGAGGAAGTCCAAGGGCGGGCCGAAGCCGACGGAAGGGCTGGAGGCGCTTGTATAAGTCGAAAGGGGGAAGAAGAGGGAATAGCCATGAAATGAACCGCTTGGAGTACCTGGCACTGATTAATTTGACACGCGAAACAATGAAACATATTGACAGCAGCGAATACAATGCAATTCGCCTTCATAATGTATAACGGAGGGCTTGGTTAATGAAACCAAAGCCAATTTAAGAATTATGTTTTCCGCAGTACGTCTAGCAGATGGAATCGGCCCCCATTGTGCATCCATCCATCCTCGCTCGTATTGACTCAATTTCACCCCCAGAAAGCCATCAAAACACGGCAAAAACATGCACGACTGTAATAGAACTCGTTATACTTCATGATCTTTATTCAAGATGATTTAAAAGGCAAAAAGAACAGTTCTCTCTGGCGGGGAATTGAACCCCGGTCTCGAGCGTTTTTTGTTATTGGGAATCCAATGACAAGCTCGCATACTGACCACTATACTACCAAAGACGGAAGTCGTCTCACTTGCTAATTGTTGGAAATACGAGTCGTTATGCAAGTATATTCCTGATATGCAAAGCTTATGGATCCTCTAGTGGTCTGTTGGGCAGCACCTTTTGGAGGGTCCGTGCATCAGCAACGACCAGCCGTGGAATTATATGTACTTATGTACCTCATTAATACATATCATCCTTTTTCTCAACCTAATTACTTTCTGGAAGTTACTGTCGTTGTTCTGTTTTTATGGCGCTGATAGTGGGATAAGTAATAAAGCATACGGAGGAGTGGCATTCTATTCACGAGGATACTAAAGATATAAGGCGGATTGATCAAATTGAGATCGCATTGGAAGGTAATTCGGTTTAATCGGACTGGGAGCCCTCATGCTCAGCCTCGGGCAGTTGGTGGTGATGGACGTGTGGTGCGGTATCAATTCGAGGACACAAATAAGTAGGTATCGATTCTTAGCTTGGTTTTATGGCCAATTTGGAACCAGGCGTCTTCAGGTCTTTTCACCCTCAAAGTATTGGTATCAGATCATGAACCAAACCTAACGGTAGCTGAATCTTTATCATATATCTATACACATATCTTTATACACAGACAGACCTTTTGCCCTTGTAAAGTAGGCGTAGGTATTGTTTAATACTACTACCCCTAATGACCCCCTTAAACCGCTACCCGAAGCGCCCTGGAGTTGCGCAATGTACCAATCATCGGCAATATTGGGCTTTTCCAGCTGGCTCTTCATCCAACACGTCCAGCTGCCTTGGTACGGGCCCCAGTCCACGCCGACGCAGAACTGAGGGCCGGCGCACTCGTCACAATCGACGCACGCGGCCATGCTGATTGGCGCTGCCGGCGTTCTTGTAATCGCGACCGCATTTTACGTCGAAGGGCTTCGGTGACGACCCTGCCGAGACGTAAACTTTATTGTCGTCCTGCAAGCAATCGATGGGTCCAGGAGTCAGGGCGTCGGGAAAGCCCAACGTTGAGGATGTTCTTGTGGGTGTGGCTGCCGCGGCTGAGGCTTCTGTTGATGAAGTGCTGTTGTGTTTAGAGAACGATCTGTTAGCACAGCGAGCTTCAACCGTGATGACTGCGTCGCCCAAACCCGTGAGTGCTGATGATTTGTAGAGTTTGTGCTGGTGGTTGGAGTTTCAAGGGGTTGGTACCTTTCCATGAGTTGTTGATGCAACACGAAGACAAGATCAGAGTTAGCTCTTGTCTTTCACCTTGGCTGTGATGACTTTGCCGAGGACTTGCTGTTATTCAGCGCAAGGCCGACACCGAGCCCCGTCGCAATGCCGCTGACCAACAACAACAGCGCGACCGCCATGATGATGATGAAGTGCGTCCTCTCGATGCCGCACACCCTGCGCTCCCGCGGCTCAGGCCGCGGCGGCAGCGTGCGGTAGCTCATCGAGCTCGGCGGCTGGAAGTCGGTGCCGCCGCCGATGCCCCTTTGCTGTCCAGTCGTGCTCAGGGGCGACACGACCGACGGTGGCGGCGGGGGGCCCGGGTTGGGGTGGTTGTTGGCGACCCAGTGGTGGGCTCTCGCGATGCCCTCAGATGCGTACCCCATCGGCGGTTGTTGCCATGTCTGCTGCTGCTGCTGCTGCTGCTGCTGCAAGGGCGGCGCGTGCACTCGAGGCGGCTGTTGCAGCCGCCGGGCGACGCTTTCCCATTTTCCGTACGATGTGGGTGAGCTTTCTGTCATTGGTGAAAGTGACTGTTGCTGTTGCGGGCTAACACCACCATCACCATTATACTGCAGATAGAGGTACTGGTTTTGATGCTGGTATGCCATCGTGGAATTTCAACTGAGCGGGAATTGCAAAAGATTGTTACATGATCTTGCAACTCTGGCCACAGGAAATCCGGGCATCATCATCTCTTTCTTTTCAGGTTTGGACAAGCCAGACCGCAGTTAGTTGTAGTAAGCAGTTGGCAACGGCCACAATTTGGGCACTTATACGGGATGGCCACGCGCGACACACCCAATTTTGTATCTCACTCAGCCATGAGCCTCCCACAACAGCAGGCAGTGCTATTTCCAACCTGGGAAAGCCCCTCCGGAATTGTATGCATGCTGACTGCATTCGGGCCTGAAGACGGGTAGAGGACTCTTGTAGTTTCTTGGCTCGAGCCAATTGGCTAGGTCTGTTAAGACTAAGAAGCCCAAAGATCTTAGCTGGGTTTTGCATAGAAGGGCGGTGCTTAGGCAGTGCCCACCTCAGTTCAGCTAGGTGGACTTACCCAGCCGCATACCTCATGCTCAAGGAGCGGTGCCTTTCGCTGAAGCCGTTGAGAGAATCGGTCCTTCCGATTAGGGAACAGAAAAAATAGATCAACGACGAGCTGCTCCAGGCGTTTAACTGCCGCCTCAGCAGTTGGGGACGGCCACTGTTTAAAGACTGGTATATACGTCACTGTTCAAGATTGTGGTACGGATTAGTCACAGTAAGCCAGTATAGTATGTAATGGTTGAGGAAACCACGATGTAGTAAGATAGCGCTCTGCTTGTTTTGTCTGTTCTCGGCAGTTGCTTTGGGCAACTAACGCCCGCCGACACTGCGATTTGCGAGCTGTATCTCCTCTTCTTTCCGGCCTCTGTATTATGGTTCTTGATACCAACTACGCCTTGGATCCTGCCGAGTAATGATGAACGCATCGGTTGGGTGCGGACAGGGCAACAGCAACCGGCTATCAATGAGATTGACTCGGCAGGCTGCCCTACTTACCTCCTTTGAAAGTGCAGGCAGAACACACAGTCGTGGTTGCCTTACACAGAAAACAAAACCCCCTTGCTTTGCGACAGGTCACTTTGTCCATGCCATGACAACACAACGTCTTGCGCATGTGTGTTGAATGTGTGCGATATTTTGAGCGCTTAGAGCCATGGCGTCAGGTTTGCCAAACACTGGACTGGCTGTTTTGTTGAAGACTGACAGAGGTACTTGAAGCTTGCGTTGAAATACTTCGACAACCTTGGAACCTTTAGAGTCAACTCGGTCAGGTACATTGATGGCGTTAATTGGCATGTGCATGTTGGCAGGGCCGACCCTTGTACTGACACGAAAGTTAGGCGTTGAGGGCCCACTGACACGCTAAAACCGACCCCCGCGACAGCAACTCGCGATTCTGAGCCATCGCAAGAACTCTAAGCTTATCGGCCTGAATCTCCGAATTCACGAACACACCAACTGATAAGTCGGATGGGGGCTTGACGCGTCACCAATCTCTCCTTCGCCTCTCCCTCTTACCCTAGAAGCGCGCCGTACGCAAAATACAGGAGAGAATAGGCGAGAGCTGCCAAGTCACTATGCCACCCCCGCTGCCTGACAGCTCTTCGCCGCTGTCATCGGTGGACTCGTTCAAGACTGCGACAGACTCCCCCAATCATGTGGCCGATATCACCATTACCGACATAAGTAGTCCCGACGATGCCGACTCCGAGACCCAGTACCGCCTTGCACGACAGCTGCCGCCCGAGCTGAAGCAGCACTGCCAAATCTACCTGGAAGAGAACATACATGCGATAGCCCTGAACCTGTTGAACGACCTGCTCCCCTTGGGGCGCAAGGGCGGCGACAGCAAGCGCGCGACGATACCAGATGCTGCGACAAAAAAGATGTATCCTTCTGCCCGCCGCCCAACCACATAGCGCTACTGAGTACCCTCATCGTCCACCCCGACTTCACGAATAGGCCCAAGGAAGAAACCTGGCCGGAGACCGCCAACAACTCCTTGGCATACCTGCGCTGTCTACTCAAGACCGTCGGCCCCATCAACGCGCGCTTCAAGGAAGCCTTCCGCTTCGGCTCCGGCCCCTCGCGCCACCCGCGGGGCGGTTCCCCCAGTTCGGACAGCGAGAACGAGCTGCTGGAGGACACCTGGGGTGACGCGCCCATGGAGGGCAAATACTTCAGGGACAGCGTCTGGCGGCGCGGACAGGACTTCTTCGGAGTTGTCGGCTGGGCCTTCAATTGCAGCCAGCTGTATCCCAACCGCTGGTATTTTTTGGCGCCAGTGGCTGGATTTTATGTTTGATGTCATTGAGGCAGATCTTCTGGAACGACATCGACTGGACGTCGAAGCGGACCGGTCCGGCGGGCGCATCGAGGAGGATAAGTTCCTCTTGTTGCGCGGCTCGATTCTGGCAGGTTTCATCGGACAGCAAAAAGGGCGGTTGGGTGGCCTGAAATGGATTATGAAGGCCCTTTTTGCCGATGGGAGCAAAGGGTCAAGCTCCGTCTTTCAGGAGATGTGGCCTAACGAGCACCGAGGGATCTCGAAAAAGGCCATCAACAAGCGCAAAAGGTCACAGGTAAACCTGGAGAAGGGAGAATACGGGGCGTGGCTCGATGATGAATCCATATATTCGTCACAAGCGTCAGAACCACCAACACCACAGAAGCTTCTGTCGAGCTCCGGGAAGTCTAAGCTGCAGACCCTGGAGCCGGCATTTGTGGAATCAATCCAGCTCCGGCAGCGGTTGTTTGCGATGCTATCCTACCTATGCAACTTCCTCCCCGATCCACCGGTATCACTCCCCGATCTATACGAGAGTTATGTCGAGCACCTGAAGGTCCTGCCTTTGACCGTCTTCAACGCCTTTATCACGCAAACGACGTCGGCTCTACGCCTGGATAGCCAGATCTCGATCCTGCAGGACATCCTCATGCTGCTCATGCCCTCCAACGCCGTCTCGCCCGCGCGCGTCGATGCGGACCGGTACGATGCTAACGGCACCAGTCCGGCCATTATCGAGCGCTGCTTCCTTCCCTACGCGTCCAACACCATCGAGGCCTCGGACAACGCGAAGGTGAGCATGCTGCTGGAGGAGCTCGTGCAGCTAGTGTGGGTCGACGGGACCGAGCAGTTCAGTCCGGGGCTGGTCGACGTCGTGAAGAGGGGCGTGGCCGCGCGCGAGGCCAAGGTTCGCAAGAAGACGTCGGGCCGGGGCCGCGGTCGTGGCGGGCCGATCGTGGAGGACCCCGAGGCTGAAGCCAAGGCCGTCCTGCAGGCCAGCGGGCAGAGGCTGTTGACCCTGGCGCGCATGGTCGTCGCTTCGCTCGAGAGCGAGGGCGAGGGCGAGAGTACCGAGGAAGACGAGATTGAGGCCAAGGGTGGTAATGGTGAGTCTCTTACTGGCACTTGACTGAATTTGGGGGGATTGCGATGCTAATTGGCCTTTCCATAGATACGTTTGAAGAGGTTTCCTTCCTGTCTGCGCGGAGGGCCTAGAAGGAACAACGCGGGCCGGAAGTGAAAAAAGAAAGATGCGAAACCCCTATCCGAGGAAGAGCGAAGTCAACGGCGCACAAGCCTACCTTTGCCTCCTATGATGGCGCATACGGGACAGAGGACGAAGTCATCCATGGTAAGTTCAAATTCGAACATGTGGTTTCATGTGGCAGTGAAATCATCTGGCTAATTTCATGCGCGCTCGCATTCAGACACAATCGTTGTAAAACTTAGGTCAGATTCTTCGGAGGGACTGGAAGGAGACGACGACGACGAAAGAGACCCGGAGCCTCGAGCCCGTGGTCATGACGAATCTTCGAATCCAGGAGGATCGGACCGCCGCCAGTGTAATGTTTTGTAAGGCATGTTTTTGATGATACCCCCTCATGGAGGCTGGCGTTTGGGCGGCTTTTATCCCTTTCTACTCGGTGTCAGGGGAGGGTTTACTACTGCACCATCCGGGATTCACTCACAAAGGGAGATGCGAGTTCTCCCAAGCGTCATCCAGCCGTTCAAGTTGCTCTTCTGTATAGCTCTTCTGTATAGTATACGAGCGGTAGACGGGTTACCAACCCCTTTTATTATAGTTGCTTTCATACATGGTACATATATACAGTATGGGAATGGAGCAACATGCCACGCGCTCCACCTCCATCCCGCTCCTACACCTAGGCCATACTTTTTCATATTTGCCGCTTTTGATGCTTGTAATCTTACAACAAATCAGGTTCTCACCGTTTTCGTGAGCTCGAAGGAGACCAAGGGGCCGGCTGCCATGTCTCGCTCGGCCCCGTCGCCGCCTTCTTCCATGGATCATTCTCCTCCTGTTTCTTCTTTTCTTCCTCTGCAGTTTTCGCGGGCGTTGCTGTGTCCGCGTTCATGGCAGGGCCGGGGTGTGGCTGCGCATTATCTTGCGTTGTCGCAATCATCGGTTGTTGTTGCTGCGGTTGGTCCAGGAAGCTCGGCTTGGCGGCCCAGCGGGCGTCGGCCTCGGCCGCGAGCACCTTCATGCGCTGCCTCCGGATCACGTCCGCCTGCTGCTCGGCGATGGAGGGCGGCTCGTGCCGCTGGTAGCGCAGCCATTGGTGCCACTGGGGCGGCACCTGGACGTCCGAGTAGTGCGTCGAGCGCGGGTACTTGACGATGCGCCGCCAGCGCGTGTCGTCGGCCGAGGACTGGTAGGCGGGCGAGTCGGCGCTGGTGGGTGGGGGCGTGCTGCCGGTGAGGCGGAAGACCCAGTAGGTGTTGCCTTGGAGGTCGGAGCCTATGCGTTTTGTTGTGGTCGTGGTTAGTGAGGTTGTTCATGGCTCATGGCTTGTGCTACTTAGTTCGAGAGGTGACATCATTCCCCCTCCCCTCGGGGCTATAGGTGTGATTTGCATTGATGGGGGGTGGGTTTGGGTGTGGTCTGTGTCGGTGTGTAGGCACAGGCACAGGGACAGGGAGAAGAAGGCGGTAGCTAAGAATAGATGGATGGCAGAGGGAGGAATAACATACCGACGAGGAAGCGTTTGCGCCAGGGCAAGCGCAGGCTCTTCCAGCGGAACCAGGCTCGCATCACCAGGCCGACATTAGAGGACGACATGGTGTGGGAGACGAGCCAATCCGCAGGGTTATTTGGATTGTTGTTTTGACTCAAAACGCACAAGGCTTGCTATGAGGGGGCAAACTAGCCAGCTGTCAATTGCTGCATTAAAAACAAGAGAGAATCATTATAAGATTGGGGGGATCTGTCAAATCGAGTATCTCGTTGACCATCGGCTTTTCATCATGGTGATCCGTTGAAATGCGATAGATGGGATGGATAACAACAAGCCTTGCCTTGATTGATAGCGGCGAGCATTGAGCAAGCACGACGAGCCGGGGCGGGGGCGCCACAAAAAGTCGGTTTCCAATGTTGGGTTGCATTGAGATGCAGGGAATGCAAGTGTTAGGCATGTCCCAGTTTCACCTCTACCAGCCACACGGGCGCTGGGTACATGTCAAGTAGTGCGCTGGCGGGCGATTGACAGCGCTATTGGTGCTCTTGGGTGCAGTGAAAACCGCATGCTACTGGCAAGTGCTACTGAAGTGCTGGTAAAGTGGCTGCGTCGTAGCACGGGTGCCCAATTCCAACGTAACGTCATCCCGGGAAGGGAAGGTGGGGTTGGGTGATTTGCAGTGACTTGTACATGGACAGCGGGCATGCCTGTGCGCCTGCCCCCAAGCCCCCTGGTCCCCCTGTCCTGGTCCTGCCTGCCCTCATTTAATTGATTTCTCGTCTTCAACGCGTCTACTGCCTTGGTCCTTGGGTAGTAGTTTCCGGTAATCAGTCAGCTCAATATATATTCGATTGGAGGGGGAGACCACTATTAGACCATCGTATGCCTGCCTTGATCTTGATTGCCCAAAACACCGCGGCTGGGACGGCCTATAACGAGACCTATAGCCCGTTGGGTCTATAGCCGGTTTCTTTTTTTCTTCTCTCCATCTCTCTCCCTCTACTTATTATTATATGGTTCGCGGGTCAGATATCAGAAATTGTTGGTAGAATCCACACACCCTCTGCTGTTCGTCACTCCCACATGTTCATCGTTAAAAGGAGAGATCTGATCTGTGTGCTCCGTGTGCGTATGTGTGTTTCAGCAGCCACCCGAGTCCAGATCGGTACCTAAAAAACCGCACGGAGGCCTATTTCGGGGTTGGGATAAGCATCAGCCTCAGCCTCAGCCAAGAGTGACCTCATCCAGTTCTTCCTCTCGCTCTTGCCTCCCCCCTTCCCCCTCTCCTCCGCCCTCGCCCTCGACTTGCGCAACAACGTGCGCAGCGACGTCGATTCAAGCGTACATTGCGACCGACATCGAACCAAACTCGCACGCAGCGAGCCGCGTCATTCATCTTGTTCACCACCCACACGACACGACCACACATTTTACCACAAACCTACTTACGACTGACCTGCTTCTATGTATTGCGACATCAGCACAAACCGCGCTGCAATTGATTAGACATCATCTGCTATTTTGTCCGCCATCATGGCGTCCGTTTCGTCCCTCGATAAGGACTTGCGCAAGATGCGCCTCGAAAAGTACACCCCTGCCGCCGCCAACGAGGCCCGCGCATGGATCGAGGGCGTCTTGGGCGAGCGCCTGCCGGGAAATGATTTATTAGAAGGCCTGAAAAGCGGTGTCGCGCTATGCAAGTGAGTCAACCGCCCAAACAAGCCGTCTAGTTCGCTCTCCAGAGTGCTGATCGTAGCGGCGCTCTGCCTACATACAGACTCATCAACCTCGCCGTCGGGCCGCCAGGCGTCAAGTTCAAGCAGTCCGCCATGCCTTTCGTCCAGATGGAGAACATTTCCCACTTTCTACGGGTGTGCCAGATGCCGCCCCTTGACCTAAAACAGCACGACGTATTCTTGACTGTCGATCTTTACGAACAAAAGGACCCTACCCAAGTACTACAATGTCTTGGCGCCTTCTCCCGCGCCGCACAAAAGGCCAACCCCTCCGTCTTCCCCACACCCATCGGCGCCAACAAGCCCGGAAAGGGTTCCGTATTGTCGCCGCAGAGCACGGGGCCGGGGTCAGGACTTACGCCGGGTAGGAACCGGGGCTTCTCCAACGCTTCCAACAGCTCCTCCGCCTACGGCAGACCCGCCCTGGTCTCGAGCAAAACGGGTGATTCCGGCTCCGGTCGCTGGAGTCCATCTAAGAGCCCTACCGGTAGCGAGCGCGTAGGTTCGCCAACCGTCAGCAGTTGGAGCAACAAAACCCATGAAGGAGTTACCAGCCCCGCGTGGAACATTGCCCAGTACGGATACATGGGCGGCGCGTCGCAGGGCAACCTCGGTGTCGCCTTCGGTGGGCGGCGGCAAATTACTAGTGCCTCGCCGCATGTGCCCAACCTGGCCGACAAGGAGCGCCGCCGCAAGGAAATGGAGGCGGAGAGCGAGCGCCAACGCCAGCAAATGGAAGAAGAAGAGCGGAGGCGCAAGGCAGAGATGGCGGCCGAAGAGGATCGCGCCCGCCTAGCCCAGGAGCGCCAATGGGAGGACGAGGCCAGGAAGCTGCGGGCCCTAGAGAAACGCAAAGCCGAAGAGGAAAAGAGGCGGTGGGAAGAAGAAGAGCGCCAGTGGAAGCTGACCGAGGAAAAGCGCCGTCGAGACGAGGAAGAGGCCGAGGCGAAGCTGGACGAGGAACGCCGGGCCACCCGATCGCGGAGCAAAAGCAACACGGCGACGGATATGAACCAGCCCATGTCGGACGGCGATCGGATCCGGGATTTGGAAAGACAACTCGAGCTCGCACGCCAGCGAGAACAACAGTACGAAGAGGAGCGGGAGCGTCGTGCTGGCAATCGCTTAGATCCCAAGGGCCGGGCACGTTCGAGAAGCCGGGCGCGACCAACAAGTCGGCCCGGGAGTCGCCCTACGAGTCGGCCGCCGAGCCGGCCACCGAGCCGACAGGAGTCTTTTGCGCGCGGCGAGCGCGAAGTGCTGAAGACGCAGTGGGATCGTCACCAAGAGGAGATGGCCGCTAACCCCAACCCTCCGACACCTGGCCCAGCGCTGCCTGCCCGTCCATTGCCCGTCCCGGCTACTGCCCCTTTGAAGAAGCAGCGCACTGGAGAGAAGCCTCCTGTTCCCCTAAAGCCCCAGCAGACTGGGGGTGAGAGTAGGCCCCTGCCTGTTCCGGGCCCGGCTAAGAAGCAACCGGTCGGCGGGCCTTTCACCAGCCCCCCTCCTCCTCAGAAGGTCTCAAGCCCAGTCACGCCGTTGTCTAACTCGCGACCGCTGCCCCAGCCCAAGTCGAGGTCGCCTTTCGCCAACAGGACGGATCGCTATCTGGCCAACCACCAAGCGCCCTTGACCCCGCCTCCCCAGCAGACGTACTCGCGCTCGCTCGGCGGGACCGCCGAGCAAGACTCTGAGGACCGCAAGCGGCAGCAGGCGCAGCAGAAAACTAAAGCCGGCGGGTGGGCCTCCAAGTCGCTGCTCGAGCGCGAGATGGAGATGGAGCGCCAGCGTCAGCGTGAGTGGGAGGAGAGCCAGAAGGAGACGGCCCAGGCCGTGCGGTCGGGCGATGGCGTGGACGGTATCGGAGGCGGCATCGGGGGCAAGTGGGACGTCAACCAGTGGACCGGGTTCACGGGAGGGGACAGCCAGAACAAGGGTGGCGCCGGAATCGGGGCCGGGCGGCGGCAGATTGTCGGACCTCGGCCTTTGCCGGGGCGGCCTTGAAGTGGAAGTGTGAAGACAAGCAGATAGATGGTTGGCTTTCTCTCTGCTCTCATCGCCATCTTTTTCCTATTACGAAGTACTCGGAACAAATACCCCTGGGTGGAAGAAAGAAGGAGAGGAGTAGATGGACGGACATGTTCGTTTCTCGAGTGATGACTATTAAACCCTTTTTAATACGATATATCCAGATTGCATATGATTGGTTCTTTCTCATTGTCTGTTGTGCACTGAAGTAACTCGACATGCCATGTCAGGCCATATGGTTGGTTGGCTTGGTCCACCCAAATCTATCTGCGTATACACGTGGAGTTCATGACCACGCATCTCATATCTCATGATAGTAGGTAGATATAAGAAACCAAAGTCACAATAGTTTTCGACTGATGCCTGCTTTAAATCATTGAGACTTTTTAGTACACTGCCTCATTTTATTGGGACAGACGATGCCTACCCTGCCCAACTCACTCCCCTTCCAAGGAGAAAGATACCAATGCTGTACATCCAGTGGTTCCCATGGCCAATTCATAGTGAACTCACGATGTAAACCCATCACTCTTGCTCGGACTTACTTAGCAAATGGAGGAAAGCCACATCGCGATCTGATTACCTCTTGTTCGTCGCTGCTGTTCGAACATATTTGCTGCCTGCCCCTTGCCATGTCGCACCGAAGATGCAACTGAACAAGCATGAAGCATGAAATAACAGGAGGATAGTAGAATACAAACTACGCATTTCAGCCTTAGGGCTGGCACTTGGCATTATTGACACAGAAGAGCTCTGGGGGTGATGTATGGAAATGGTGAGGTCGTTGGTGGTGGATTTGCGGTTGGCTGCTGTGAGGCGTGTGAAGGCGGCAGCAAAGTCGCAAACAATTACCTTAATTTGCGCCGTCCGTCGAGTTGGTGAGAATGGTGATGCTTGGTCTAGAGGTTCAGCGTATTTATTATCACGCACCTGCGCACGTTTCGATACGACTGTGGTAATTACTGTAAGGAATATTTCATACTGCCTTCGCCAAGGTGGATCGGAGAGCACGAACCCGATGGGCGGATGAGATACTGGTTATGCATACGTACTTTGGCCCAGTTGAGTCCGGGCCGGCCGGTACAGGTGGTGCCCCGGAGACCGTGGCAATGATATTGGGACAATTCGGAGTTGGTCTGATTGATTCCGGATCGATCAGGGCGTTGCTTGCAAGTCCCCCAACATACTCCTGGAGATAGTTTGTACCTACTTACATAGAAAATGGAATCAATCTCGGTTTCGCCAGAATAACGGTAGAACAAATTGATTAATCTTTCGGGTAATAAAAAAAGAACACGGTGGAATATGTAAACAAGCGCATCTCATTTTGAGGAGTCCGAAAGCCTGACACAGGTTCAACTCTCGCCCCTAAACGTGGAATTGGTGCCTCCTATGTAATGTCCGGAGCTGTATCTCCTGCCAGCCAGAGGGCACAAGGTTTAACTCAAGGTTCAACGATGGCAGCATACTCGCGGGGCTTCTTCGGCTCGACGGTGAAAGCCACATCCTCATATATTATTGCTTCGTTTCGTTTGGGCAGACCTGAGGCGCGACGAGGAGAAGCAGTCGTCGCGGAAGTGGCCTCTTTCTAATGTCGGCGGCGTCGTCACCGTCGACAACCCGCCACAACAGTGGCGGCATGGCTTTGGATTCTGCTCGTGGAACTCACGTAGATGGCCACACTACTAATCAACGATCCTCCTGAGCTGTGGCTTTCGGAGGCACCCTTTCTTCTACCGGTAAAGCAGGTTTCCAAGAATCCAGCTGTAAGGAAAATCGGCAAAAGACCGCGAGAGAGAGCCCTGGTCTGATCCGCCGCGCTCTTCTACGGCTGATGATATATACCAATTTGCAGACTCAAATAACAATCAGCCTCCACTGGCTTGGCTTTCGAGACAACGAGAAGCGGTGTCGCAGGACCGGTATTGACATAGCTCGGGGCACGTCGGCATTTCTGGTGTAAGTACTTTCGAGTACCGGTAGACGGGAAGCCCGCCGCTAGACAGCGGAGCTTGCTCCTACCTATCGCATCGTTGGGCCAACGAGCCGCGTTGCAGCACAATGCTTTTTGTGCTGCTGCTGCTGTAGCATGTTTGGAAAATGTGCCCAGATGCAGCAGCCAGCAGCGGGGACTTTTCTCCTGGATGAATAAGACACATCAGTTTTGTTGTGTATATATGCATGCAGTGGTGGGCTGTTGCTACATACATGCATCTTCGTATTCTAGAGCTTGGCTGGTTGCATGCTACCGGAGGGGACTGGCCAGAAGCGACACCAGTCACGAACCGCAGCTACCAAAACGGTGCTGCAGCTGGGGAGCCAAGGAGCGCAGGCATGTTGGCCCAATCACGACCTGCATTGTCACATAATAACCTAAATGAACCCAGAGAACCTTTTTAGTGCCAGGGGACAAGGGGGATAGCAGCAGCGGCTTTCGTACGCTCCCTGCTAGCCACTTAGCCAGGACTCTCCCCGATGATCTTGGGCTACGAGTATCTCTATTTCCCACGCTGAGATGCACTCGCTAGCTTCGGGTCGATCTCGCAGCCCTATAGCAACAATCGGTATATTGGCTCTCATCACGCCAATGTTTCAGTCCAAAGAAGGAAGTTTCTGGTGTCAGCAATAGGCGGAGCAAGTGAAAAGGCAAGACGCCTTCTCATCTCTAGCAAAAGGAAGCACTCTCTATAGACGGCTTCCTGTGCGACCTATTGGTCCATACGTTGCGTCTGCGGGTAAGCCATCCTATCAGGGGGCGGCGCCGACATTGAGGGTGTAGAGGAATCGAGAGGCTCATAATGGATGGGGTCCCACCAAATGGGAACGACAATGATATATTAACTTGCACAATTGCACGCCCGGCTGGGGTCTCATCTATGGCAGGGCGTTACCAGGCAACGTTGCGGCGGCCGTGTTTCTTGCGCCCGTCCTCGGAAGAGAGCGCTTCTAGGTAGAGTCGACGACGGCCGCCTCCTTCTGGCGGAGGGCTGAGACACGGCCAACCCAAATGTGTAAAGTCGCAAAAAGTCAAACTTGGAAGAATGGCATGCCCCTAAATGAAATGGGCTGGCCGCGTTTGGACACGAGAAACAGGTGGAAACAACACCCTCTCGTTCGGTGGTGTGGTAACCAATCTGCAGATCCGGCAATATTATGCCGCATGCAGCCCATTCGTCAACACTCTCTGGGTCGAGGTAGGTAGTCGTTTAATAACCTAGTCAAATTCGGTAGGTACGTGGAGGAGGGGTGCCCAACATGAAGGGAGGAACTTCGAGAAAAGAAAACAGCAACGGACGATGGGGCTGTTTGTTGTCCTCGATTCCAACATTTGAGGCGCAAGTAGAGTAAGACAGTGTTGCGGTAGAATAATGCGACACAGTTCGTGATGCGTCGATTTGTCTGCCGATGTCTCAACTTAGATGCTGACAAAGTTATCGTCGATCACACAATTCGTCAATTGGACTGTGCAGTACTGGACTGTGCTTTGCTGGCTTGCTGGATCGGATCGTGGGGTTGGCTGGCCGCTGCTGCTGCGATGCGATCGGCGGTTCGGGTCACTGCGTTCCATGAGCCATCTTGCCATAAGCACACGCATGTACGCACCGAGCAGCAGCAGCAGCAGCAGCTTACTGTGGTTACCCGTCTAGCCGGATCACACAAAACAAGGAACCAGGCACGATCATCCGCGGCTCCATCCGACGCCTTTTTTCTTCTTCCCCTGTTGACATGTGTGGACGTAGACAGCAGGCCATTATTTCACATCAGCTCGTTTTTATGCTTACATGGCGTGGTGCCTGGCCATCTTTTGGTTTTGGCTTTTTCCTCTTTCCCGCAGCAGGAGCAGCGGAGAAATGACTACGGCCGTGACTGTGAGGCTTGATCTTGACTCTCGACTCTTGACTGGATAATATTGTTGCTTGCACTTGGCACTCAATCACCACCAATGCGCAACGAGAGCAAGCTAGTTCTTGGCCTAAGTCGAACGTAGGTTGCACCACCCAATGATACTGAACCGGCAGAAGATGCACCAACCAGAGCAGCAGGAAGTCGACCCTGCCCTTGTCCACTGCAACCCTAGCAGTGCTACTATATCCAGGCTACCCGCCCTATCGCAAAGATGAAGGGTCTTGTGATGGATGGGCAGAATCCCTACCAGACCGCTACCCGCCTCCAGCTCTTGTTTGTTACCCCCGTACGTAACCCCATGGCTGCATCGCATCCCTTCCCTGGGGACAGGTAGGGCTAGAAGTGTGTGTATGTGAAGCCATCCTCTTGTTCTCTGTCTCATCTAGAAAACAAGCCGAGATCTGAGATGAGTCGGAAAATTAGGCTTGGAACATGGAGGACAGGACACAAAAACACCACAGCGCAGCAGTTCCCACTCGAAGCCATCGTGACTGAGTTTAGTTTTCATTTCCTTCCCGAGGGCCATCGTCTGATGTAATTTGCGTTAGCCCTCGACGCTACCGGTGCTAGCAGGCCAATGGCGGGCAGGCGAGGGGCAGCATGACTGGATTAGTGAGAGGTACTGAGAGGGGATGGTACTGGAACAGAACTGGGAGGGGGCCCTGTCAAATGCGAGGGTGTCGATGCGGGCGCGGCGCTATGGCTAGCCTGGGCTCATTGGGCTGCCCATCCATGCAACCCCGGATTGCGCCCGTGGCTCCTCTAAGCCGGATTCGGTTCCTGGTCGAGTCGCTGTCTCCCTCGCTCTCGTGACTGCTGGGGGAGCTATGTTTCTATTAAACCGCATGGGTTGCCCACCGACCCTCTGCTCGCTGATCATGTTTGATCTGAGAGTGACATCTTTTTCTTTCTTTCTTTTTTTCTAACGCACAATCTTTCACCAGAGGTCTAGCCTTTCCTGCTGTCTCAAGACAGGTCTCTGCCGGCTTTGGTGTCCTGGTCTGGTCCAGCACACACAGAACAAGCAAACCAGTCCCCACGAGACTGACGAACCCCCGGGTCGGGTCCACGGACACTACCACCTCCCATTATAAACTCCAGCAGCGCCGTCATCGAGCCACAAAACTTCGGGGCCATATCGTTCGACTATCCCCCTCCCGAGTGGGCTACCAACTGACGTCAAATCCGCACATTTCGCGCATCAAGGGCTTGAGGACCCTTCCGGGTGTTGCGTAATCTACCTAATCTTTCAATAATTAATAATCTCTGGGACGGGGTTGAGCCTGAACTAACCTGGGTTGGGGTTTCTCGGCACTTGGACACCAAAAAGCTTGAGGCCTGCATGTCCCTTCTGCCGTCTTCAGACTCTCTTACTACCTTTTTTTATTCCCGGGTCTATACACCCGACGCACAGATATGCAGTTCGCCAGGGTGAATCCCAGGAATGACCTGGCTCTGAACATGACCATCAAGCCGCCAGTCAAGGCCAACGGCAGGACGAGACCGTCACACCCGCCCAAATCATTGCCGCCGGACCCCGAGGACCTGCGGCGGAGGCTATACATCGTGCTTTCCGAGCAGAACGCACAACGGGAGGCGCGGCGACTGAGGGCATATAACGCTGGCGATGGAGCTTCTTTTGACCCATCTCGGGCGGGTTCCTCTGACGCCGGTGACGTTAATGCTTCCCTGACGTCGGTGTACACGAGAAGGTCAGCAACAAGCTTCGCTGCTAGGGCGGAGGCTCCAACGGCCGGGACCACATGTCCGGGTCTTAGGGTGGTCATCGCACCGCCGCGAGCAGATGCGAGCTTCAGGGATCAGAACTTGCGACGCGCCGACTCCAAGATGGACACGGCTGCCACAGCCAGAGACGTCAAGCGCAGCAAGTCGTCATCAACCAGGGCGAAGAAGCCGGCAACGATAGAACCTGCCCATGACGACCAGCCGCCGGCAGAACCCTACCACCACGTGCCCCAGGTGGCCGCCCAGCAGTTCGCCAGGACGGCGACGGCCAAGCCCAGCCTGTACGACATGAGCAACGTCCACCCGCTCTCGCGCCAGGCCCTCAAATTCCACATCGAGGGGTCCGCGACCGAGCGGACGGAGCTCGAGTCGAGCAAGACGCCCGGCGAGCAGAACCGCGCCCTGCGGCGGGCGCAGAGCACGCGCGAGAAGCTGCAAGGGCGCAACCAGTTCCAGGACGAGGCCCATCCTACCGGCGCCGCCGCTATCTCCCGCGGCCGCCATGCCCGCGGCGCGGAACAAGCGCCACTCCCTGCCCGCCGACGGGTTCGCCGTCTCCGCCGGCGGCGGCCCCATGCTCTCGTCGTCGCCCGATGGTAGGAACCACCACATCAACCACAACTGGAACTGGGCCAACATGGGCGACATCGTGGAGGACACGCCGCTGCACACCAACGGCGACGACTGCCACTACAACTACCAGACGGGCGAGTTCTCGCCGGCACATAACCAGGCCAGCAACAACAGCAGCTACCACCGACGCCAGCGCTCCCTGAGCTTCGCGGACCTCCTACCCGGCGGCCGCCCCGGCCCCGCCGTGGACATCGACGGCGAGCCCCTGGTCGTGCGCAACCGCGCTACGGGCGCCGACCGCCGCGCCGACTGGGCCCAGAAGGACGAGAAGGACCAGAAGCTCGCGCAGCAGCAGTCCAATGGCCCCAGCAAAGTGCCGAGGAGCCCGCTGCTCCGCAAGGCGGACTCGCTGTGGGCGCTCAAGACGAAACTGGTGTCGTCCTCGAAGCTGCATCTGAATAGTAATTTTAGCAGCAGCAGCGGCAGCAGCGGCAATAAGTCGAGGAATAGCGCTACTTCATTGGAAACGGGGACGACGACGTCGCCGGTCAAGGCGCTGTCGAGGGGCGGGTTCTTTGCGCGGCTTAGGCGGTTGAGTTGATGGAAAAGCGCGTCGTCGAGCTGTTTGGAGTTGGGAGTTGGGGTCGGGCTTATTTGGAGTTGAACGGCATCGCTTGCTTGCTTGGTGTCGTGAGGGGGGCAGGGAGTGTAAAAGTGTGTTCAGGGTTGGGTTGGGTAGGTTGTATAAGGAAAGGAAGGGGGCTATTGATCACGATTAGTTATGAAGTCCACACTTTGAATGATAAAATTTAATATTTCAATGTCTACAAAAACAGGTCTTTCAAAGATGTCGTGTCGTTGGTGTTTGGTGTTCGATGTCGTAAGTGTGATCAGCATGGAGCAAATCGTACATAATGTGGCGTCCAATGGGTCGTTGGAAGCAAGGCTGTTACACCGCATTGGGCGATGGCGTTGCATTGGTATGAGATGGCTCTTCTTGGGACATCCTGGATATAATTTCTGTCTGATATATAACCGATTTAGGGAAAATAAGTCTGGGGTATCTGGTAGTGATACGATGACTCGTAGCAACGGGATATATTACTGTGATCCAATATTCAACAACCAATGTTTTGTGACCTCATTCTTCCCAGCAACCCAATTGGGGTCGTCAATGCCGACGAATGGCTCGTCATTGTGGCCGGCGTAGATCTCTCCCTGTCGTCTGGGGTCGGATCCATCGGCTGTATACTCGGAGGTTCGATGGGCGGTTTGAAGGTATCCTGTAGTCTGCTGTCCCTTCGACTTTAGTCCAATGGCGTGGGCTTCGCTACAGCGTCCCTCATCTCACTGTAGGAGTACGCCGAGTGATACTGCGGATCTATACATGTTGTCGAGAGTAGGATATTGTGGTCAAGTACAACCTGAAGAGTCCTAACCGTGTTGGCCTCTGTGGTTGGCGGGTGGCATTGGAGATATGTATGTCATACGTGATTATTCAATTATTATGAGCATGTAACTATCTATGCTCGTTGGTTTCATAGTCCTTTTCTTCTTTCTCATCTCTCTCTCTCTCTTCGTAATTCCAGAACTCCTGGTTTCGTTCCGGAGAGTCCAACAGATACCCTAGTCCTTGCCCTGCTTCTGCTCCTCCTCCATGAGCTTCCGGATGACCTCAGCATCGTGCTGCGCAGCCCGGCGTCGGAACTCGGCGTCCGGATCCTCGCCCTTCTCGGCCTTCTCGGCCAGCTGGTGCTTGAAGAGCTCGCAGTACTCGCGCAGGCCCTCGCTCTCGGCGCTGCCGCGCGGGGCGGACGACAGGCCGCGGCGCAGCGCGGTCATACCGTTCTGCAGGCCGATCTCCTGGGTCCAGGGCTCCTGCTTCTTGCCGCCGCGGCCGCCGCGGCCGGGCGGGGTTGGGGACGAAGTTGAGGCGGTTGCCGCTCTCGTCCTTGGGCGGATCCGTCGAGTCCGCGATGGCGCGCAGCTGATGCGGCAGGTTGGGGTACTTCTTGAAGAGCTTGGTCAGAGGCGAGTGGCCGCCCTCGGGCTCGGGCTCATTGTCTGCTGCGGCTGCCTTGGAGGCGCTGCTGCTGGACTCGGGCTCCGGCTGGGGCTCGTTGTCGTGGATCTCACGATGGGCTTTGGAACAGGGGAGTGAGCATCTGTTGGGTTGAATGTTAGTTATGAGGTAGTTCTGGTCGTATTGAGATGTGATAACGATATAAACTTACGTGTACTTGGCACACTTGGTGCACTTGTACTTTCCATCCTCCTTCTCGCAGCTGATGCAGATTCTCTCTGCGGGTATCATGGGCGCCATCTTGAATGGTCTCTTGAGGTTGGTTGTGAGTGGTGGTGATGGTGGTGTTATTCAGTGACGTGATCGAGGCGCGCGACGGGGGCGCGCAAAGAGATGGTGAACGGGCAGTGAATATGCGCCTTCCATCCACTCACTCTTTTTCCGTCTTATCGATGAATCGTCGATGCCCTGTCAACAGTAACAATCGCGATGTTCTTCGCGCCCTTTCACCTATCGATAAGGATCTATGTGATGTGAACTGGCGATTGTTGCCCCCAAAAAATTGCACATCAACCGATTGTCTTGGCGACCTAGCAGCAGAGCAGTCTCAAAAATGAGGATATACTAGTAGATCTACAAGCAGTGGAGGATATGGGCTCAACATCCAGAGTTGTCGCCACTGAAGAAGTTCTGAAGAGGTTTGTTGTCAGAGCAAATCCATTGGGCGTCTGTGTGGTTCAACCAGCTATCTCTTAGTCAAGATCTTATAGTACCAGCGGAAAGAACGCCTCAGGTAGAACTTGTCCTTTCACGTAATCTGGGGTAACCAGTCCTAGGACAACGGGCAGCGAAGAAATAGAAGTGATAACTGGGCATCGACGGTATAGTTGGCGATGGGATAGCGGGTGATGGATGGGCAGCAATCGCAGCGCGCTCCAACATATGATAGTACGACAGCAGCTGAGTATTGCTCGTAGGTGAAAGTATGGAATAGCGGGAAATGAAGGTTTATGCAGTTGGAGGCATTACAGTCCAAGGGTTCCTGGAATATATATGTAGGTCTACAACAATACTGGAAAAGGGTCTGGACAAGGCTAACAGGTCAACTTCGCATCCGCTGGATCTCTAGATTAATCAAAGGTTTCAAGGCTGGCCAGAGAGTCGGTTCGGTGGAGTTGACATTGGCACGAGATTTGGTTGGCCCATAGTTGGGTTTTGTCAGGGTCGTTTTGCGCAGGCGTTGCTCGGGAAGGGGAAAAGAAAAATACTGGCGCTGGCGCTGGCAGACAGAAATTTGCGTCATGGGGCATTGGGGGGGCGGAAAATGGGCAGAAAATGGGGGCGTATCCGGCAGGGTGGATTTCTAAGCGGCAAATTTTCGAACGGTTAGCCCGAACGTCGATGGCGGGCACTTCGGCCTAGGAGCTTAGGTAAGGTTAATGGACGTTTGGAGCTGCGAGTGGCCAACGAGACAGCGACCTATCTAAACCTACAACCAACATCCAACCTCGACATTGACACTGCCGACCAACCCAACACCTACAACGACGACGGCTGGTCCAGGACTTCTCGAAGACGAATATATATGTATATCGACTAGGCGCCCTCCCTACCAATTCCTTCCCTCAACGACCGATATCCTAAAGAGAGTCGTGACGACATACACACAATGACAGCTTCCAGCCAACTTATGCGGCCAGCCGCAGCCGCCGCCACCACCCTCCTGTCGACCTCGACGAGACGAGTCGCCCCCCGCGCCCGCACCTTCGTCTGCGAAGCCACAGCAACCGCCTCGCGCAAAGCCCACACCAGCGCGCGCATCTCTTCTTCGTCTACCCGGCGGCCCGTCCTCTCTTCCTCTTCCACAACCGCCGCCGCCGCCTCCCGGTTAGTAACGCCGGTCCAGACCCGCAGCCTCTTCATCCAGACGGAGAACACGCCCAACCCGGACGCCCTCAAGTTCCTGCCCCACCAGCCCGTGCTGCCCGCGGGCCTCCCGACGCCCTTCCTCGAGTACCTGAACCCGCGCTCGACGATCGCGCCGCCGTACCCGTCGCCCCTGGCGGCGCAGCTCCTGAACATCGACGGCGTGATCGCCGTCTTCTACGGCGCCGACTTCATCACCGTCACGAAAGCCGCCGACGCCAACTGGGCGCACATCCGGCCCGAGATCTTCAGCCTCATCACCGAGGCCATCACGGCGGGGCAGGACATCGTGACGGTCAGCAAGAAGGCGGCCGTGGGCGACATTGGCGCCGACGGCAAGGAGGTCACGGCGGCGGATGTGGAGGCGGCGGGGACCGGCGCCCCCGAGGAGCAGGATAGTCTGGCGTACGACGAGAACGACAGCGAGGTCGTCGGCATGATCAAGGAGCTGCTCGAGACGCGCATCCGGCCCGCGATCCAAGAGGACGGTGGCGATATCGAGTTCCGCGGTTTCATTGATGGACACGTCCACCTCAAGCTGCGCGGTGCGTGCCGGACGTGCGACTCGAGCACTGTTACGCTCAAGAACGGCATTGAGAGCATGCTGATGCACTACGTAAGTTTTCTTCACTCCGTGTGCCCCAGCCCCTTCAAAGCAGGCATTAACAAGCATGATTCACAGATCGAGGAAGTTCAAGGCGTACACCAAGTCACAGACCCGGAGGAGGAGATTGCGCTGGCTGAGTTTGAGAAGTTCGAGGAGAAGCTGCGGGCGCAGAAGGGTCCTGATGCTGCACCTTCGGCGTTTGGCAAGGGAGCCCTTGACTCGGTCCCCGGTTAAAGGGGAAGTATAGCACGACGTGTAAGAGACTGTATATTAGAACTATCCCGGTCGAGGATGGGAACATGCTTTCTTTCCTGTACAGTACTCTGGGTGTGTCCCTTTCTGAGGCCTGGTCTATTCTTGTGTTGGCTATAGCGACACTGACAGCTGGGATGCACACCCTGGATAAACCTCTGTCAGTCTATCTACACATTCTATATGGCTGAGTCACACAAATACAAACTTGTCTGTCAAGGAAAATTCAATACCATGTGGTTTGCACAGCTTATGGCCCCGTACCTGCAGAGAACCCCAAAGGCTCTCCGTGAAACAGCCTAGATTCACATATGAAAACATATAGGCAATACCTACCCTTAAACCGCTTGATGTGCCATATCCCGCTATATCTTATCGCAGCTCAGCATGGTACCCCTTTTTCATATGCAAGTCACCACCTCAAGGTGTAATACACGTTCCCTTTGCCTACCTGGGATTTAGCCGAGAGCCGAAGACTCTGTCTTTACTCATTACTTGTAGGTAAATAAAAGCTCATCTTGGCGAGGCTATCATATCTCAGTTGTCTGTCTTGGTTGTTGGGCCCCATCAGCCAGCCAGCTACTCCACGTCAAATGAACGTCCGCTTCTGTAGAAACCTTTCCAGATTGACCTCCTAGCAAGTTCACGCAAGAATCTCGACAGCACAAAAAGGGGGAGGGATTTCTCCCTACGAGAGACAACCCAAAGAGCTCTACAGAAAGATGGAGACTGAGCGGCCTAAATCGATATGTACTGAGCTCGTCGGGCAGTTGGGAGAAGGAGAAGGACGTTCACCAAGCAGCAGTCTGTTACCGTCGTGTCGCCTACGTGTTGGCAGCTTTCCCCCTATTAAGCAGCTGGCCGGAAAGCGGAAGCAGACTCAGTAGAGCCATACGGAGGAAGTCCATGATGGACCGCCAGTATTGAGCCCCTGATATATAAGAATAGTATATCGTCAATTGGTCCGATTTGGACATGTCCAGACTTTGGTAATCTCACCTCAATCCTAGTATGGACGTTCGTGATTATCATTGATGTCCCCCATACGTGGTATCATGCCTGGGGGCTATATTCCCCCTCAAAACTCGAAGCAGAAGAATGAACCAGTCCATTCACTGTTGTATGATACCACAAATACACGGAGGGTTATTATTGATGATATGTCAAGTTATATCAAGGTACACCGTATCCAGGCAATCTGGTGATCCCCACTGGCGACTACATAGATCCCTTCGTCAGACCTGACATTGGGGACATATCACAGCGTCCCCCGGTTCATACGTCAAACTGCCACGCAGAAGCCAGAACCAGGCAAGGTTCCGAACCGGAGCCCTCAGAAACACGCTTGTATCGGCCCTTGCTGGCATTGGCCCACTGGGCAACGATTGCAGATTTTCGATGGGAGGCCCAAGTTCAATATCCATCAGATGACCACTTAAGTCGCTATCCTTCCCCCTCATCAAGATCGTCCTATCTAGAGCCCGGGCTAAAGAAAATAGACTTCAACGAAAGGGTTCTTTGAGTTCTGTCTTTTTCGAGACTTCGAACTTCGAATGTTCCACGTGGTAACTTTATGAGAGAGAAAGGAAGAGGGGACAGAGAGGGGAGAAAGTTGGGCTTTTTCTCATAGCGCGTAGCGGGCCGTGGTTGTAACACAACATCACGTCAAAAAAGTCTATGCGAGCTTTGGGGCTTAGGTTAACGAAAGGAGGTCCAACTTGTCAAGTCAAGGTCTTGCAGGTTTCACCGCAGAAGTCGAAGAAAAAATGCCACCCATGATGGGAATAAGAATGCGACAGATAAAGAGAAAACAAGAAAAGGCTTTCCGCGAACCATCAAGCACCAAACCTTAGGCCCGCGGGGCCCATTGTATTGGATGTTATTCATGCCCGACAGAAACAGTAGCTGTCAAAACACGCGCTCTGATAGAACAAAGTCAAAATAGGTTGTTTCCGCGAGCAGGGTGTGGGTTGCCGGTCAGACAGCCTCCCGTCTGCTGATCCCTTGGCGAGAAGGCGATCGTCCAACGTACCCCAGATTTGGAGAGACTAGTTGCATAACCGGATAGCATTGCTACTGAAGCAGCTCAGCAAAAGGGCAGAGGGGGTGACATTGCCCGTTTGCCGTGTCTTGTGTGCGGCGTGCGTGGTTTGAAGAAATCCAGTTCGTGGCGACATGTCGAGAAGAGGGGCGAACCGCGAGAGGGGTCACATGGGGGACGCCTCTATCATGCCACCAACCAGACGTACGTCAAGTTGCATAGTCATCGGAGGTATGCAGCATCTTCCTATGAGAGGCGCCATTGAAGAACCCTGGACTGGACTGCGAGAGAGTATGAAGGAGAAAAGTGTACCTGGCCTAAATCTTCCGATGACGTAACTAAATGGTCTGCCGCCGGTATGATATGGTATTCGAATCCCGTGCAGAACCGTGTCCAGAGTCCAGGCATCCTAAAAGAAAGCGACCGTTGCAGCTACGTCAGAATTGCGTACCGTTAGTACACTTACGCGCGCCAAAATAAAAACAGCCTTTGAGCGCAGATAAGAGAAAGAACTGTGCCCAGGCCCAAAAGACCAGGCACTTGAGGAAAACGGTTCCAGATCTTTAGTCGGCGCCATCGCGGTAGGTAGGTGCTTGGATATTCCACAAGAAACAAATTGGTGTGACTGACCTGAATTGACAGGTAACGTATGGAGAGAGACGGTCCAGCAAGGTTGGCACGGATCATCTACTGGGGTTGGGATGTCGGTTTACGACGTACAACGTAAACGTTCAAAGCTCTCAGAGACCCGGGTACCGAAATACCACTACCACTCCATACCTGGTCGCGTGCCGTGGTTCGTCTGCGTCTGTGCTCGTTTCCCGAGCAGATCGATGTAGGTATCGCTTGAGACATGAGATGCCCTCTGGCGAACAGATTGGCGGCGCCCAGGGATCTCCCTCCAGTGCATTCCCAAGTTGTGTAAGAGATTGACGGGATTTTTAGATCTGTGGTGGTGAGAGCAATTGCGATAGGCCACCTGGGACCAAGCAAGGACCGTTCGCAAAATCCGGGGTAAACGCCCCTGACCCCTAGCCCCCTGCTTCTCCTTCCAGTGCGCAGTGTGTGCGCACCGACCCCTGCTGCTGCTGCCCGCCCCGGACCAGTAAAGTTCGAGACGAGTTGGTGCCTTTCTTTAATCGACCTTTCTTTCCATGGCGGCTTGCGAGAATGCAGCGTGATTGGCACGACTGTATCTGCAGCTTGCAGTAAGTAATAGCGATGTATTGCTTCTTCGCGATGCCCGTCGCTCTGCAACCATCAGGCAGGTAAGTGACATGTAGTTTGCATATCGCTCAAACGTGCGTTTTGCAGGATGCCATAACTTGAATCTTCCCATGTCGAGGAGCAGTGAGGGGAAGTGCTGCGGCTTCGAGTCCTCGAGTATATGCGCTGCATACCCAGGATATAACAATTGGATGGAAGAATACAGTGCTTCATTGGTGCTGCTACGGTCGTTCCTCGGAGACTGCTGTATTCCGTGACTTGCATGCATGCCTACAGCGTGCATGTAGGTAATCCAGGGTACATGCATGTCTTCGTATCACCTTTTATTACTCATGTAGTATGGCTTTCTAGCCCCGTGGTAAGTCAGAGCCATGCGTTGCGTTGCAAGTGGTATTGCCAGCACTGACAGTGAAGAAGATTGCATTGACAGCCCTTATTGTGGGGTTATGTGAGGAGGGGCCAAGACGAGACGACTGCAGTCTGCAGCATTGATCGAAAACAACTTGTCGCGGGCGCCGACTGGCTGCAGCGGGGGGCAGGATGGTCTGATACTGATTATTTCCGTTGCAACCACCACGCACAAATATGCAGGTTGAATAGGACGTTCAACGGCGGGATTTCGCTTGGTCGCTACGCGGCGGATGCTAACCAGGGTGTCTGCCAAACAAAAGAAGGGTCGCCTCTCGCGTCAGGTGAAGGTTCTTCTCAGGCCAGGGTAGCCCTCTCGGTGAAAGCAAAGGAGGGTGGCACCAGCCGAATAGCTCTTTGCTTCCCCTGCGGTACGAGCCCCGCCTAGAAAGATCGTCGGCACCATCCCATATCTTGAGGATGGCAAATGCCATCCTGATTGGTTTGGCGCACCAAGAAGCTCAAGGGGGCTCATCAGAGACCAAATCATAGCCGAAAGTTAACAACGTTGCCAACAGCAAGAGCTTTGATGTGCATGCGCGGTAAGACTTGCAAGTTGCTGGTCAGTCTTGTTAGGCCAATGCATACGTACATATCCAGAACAACCAGAGGGGATCAACGGGAATAGTTGAGGCGCCATCATGGCAGCCACGGACGAGACGAGAGCCACAAGTTGTGTTCCCACAGGCTGGTAACATTCTATAGGACGCACAGGTTTATCGACTGGGCCTAGCAGGTTCGGCAATGAAGCGTCGGTGCAACGTGAAGCCCAACATCGTCAGGTTTTCTTGGCCAAGATTGGGTGGTGGTGCAATCAGAGTGGCTCCGTGTGTCCCGGTTCAAGTTAGCTCGGCGGGTTGGAGGCTTGGGGTGCTTACCTTACCATCCGATGCCATGGCCGTCGGGGCAAAAAGCGATTTTGAATTTCTGGGTACTGTTCCGATTGAGGCTGGAATATCCGTGGGACCAGGTCAGAACAAGGTCCTGGAGAGGACTGCTACGAGTTGGTAGCGGGACAGAAAGCGAAAACACATCACGGGCCTCCTTGGCGGGTTAGGGATTACGCCGTTCGAAACGGTGTCGCTGTCAAGGAGGCCAACAAGCTCAGGCTTCTTCGCCCTTGGATCGCATAGATCATCCATCCCCACACTTTTCCTCGGACGGCAAATTATTTTAGCGCACTTAGTTGTTAGGTATACCGAGGTGCTCAGTGCCTACCTTTAAGGTCTACAGTCGGGAAACCAGAAGTCGGCGTGTAGGTGGACAAGTTGGGGGTTCGAGATGGAGGATATTCCGCATACTTACAGTACCTCAGGGTGCTAAAGACACCATACCGGTACAGCTAGTAGGACAAGCAAGCCCCAGGGGGTTGCTTTTGCTCTGCCTGCGTGCGGGGATTGGTCCATGGCAAAGGTTCTGTCAAAGACGAGGAGCGCCAGCAGCCAATAGACTTATTCTGGAGCACACCCTCCCGACTCATCTCAAGGCCTGCCTCTTTCGAGCTTCGATCTCGAGCCTGACCCGATGCCGACTAAAATTGGCATGTACCCACACGCCTAGTCGTAGATGCTGCAAGACATCTGCCCATCTGCCCATGAGCCATGAGGTAGCGGGAGGAGACCGAAGTACGACTACGAGTACATCTGACTGCACAGTAGGGTTCAGGGTCGTGGATGGGTTTTGGTTAGAGGGGGAGTGGGAGTCTCTGCTTCCATCCTGTCAGTTCACTTTACTTATTAATGAGACGGGACTGAACTGCATTCCCCGACTTGATTGCTTTCTTTGATGCAACTCATTTGCATACGCGATTACAGCCACATACACACACACACACACGCATACAGCAAAGAGTACTCCGTACCTACACACATATCAATCGATCCCTCACCTAACAGCCCCAGCTCCTTGTGGGTACTATCTGACATCCAGGTCCATACTGCACCCATCTGGGCACGGCTAATACACGCCTAGTTAAGCTGTCAGCTGACGTCTTTCAACCAACAGCCAGGCAAACAAGGTACGTAAAATCCCACTCACTCGATCAGTTACCTACGCACTCGCCCACCGTTCGTTCCAAGGCAGCACACGTCTTCGGGATCTTGGACTAAAGCGCATTGCATACGTTTGGCACGCCCCGCAGCCACGCAGTAAGAAGAAGCGCAACGCATCATCACATCGCCGTCAGCAGCTCGAGAAAAACGAAGCCAACATCCACAACCGTAACGCAGATGTGTTGCGGTGGGCCCCGTTTCTGCAAGCCAGAGAGTCGACAGCAGACAGACAGGCTCGGTTCACACAAGGACATTAGCATCAAGCATTAGGCATTAGGGGGGCACCCTGGCCTGCTTGCTGGGCGCTAGAACCTAGTCCGCTCCACCACCCGTCGAGGCTAAAGGACCTCCAGCCACTTTGTTCGCCCAAAGTCTCGTGTGTGCCGCTGCAACGCTCACTCTGCCTCTCCCTCTCTCGTGCGCCAGAAAGCAGAAGCTACTGAACCGAGCAGGGGTGGGCAAGCTACATGCACTAGCACCAAAAAGCAGCAGTTAGTACAGTGGGAGAAGCCAGTAGACCAGGCGCAAGAACAGAGCAAAAGCGAGCACCTGAGCACCTGAGCACCAGTCACCAGCAGCAGTTCGTTCACCTCGATCGATTTCCCCGCTTCCCAACTGCACTTGGACTTAATTGATCGACTTCCCCGGGCCTGATTCCCTTTTAGTCAAATCCTCCCACCTTCCCTCCTCCTCTTCTTCTCTCCCTATACTCGACCTGCTCATTTGTCACCCTAGGAGCAGTCGCCGCAGACGCAACGACATATCCTCCTCCACCTCTCCCTCCCCTCTTGTGTGGTTGGCCGGCACACTACCTCAGCTTGGCGACAGCGCGCGACAGACTAGACACCCTGCAACACCTTTCAACAATGGGCAGAAGCTACAACCTCGCGTAGCTGTATTCTGTTGCAATCACTCTCCTCGAGGCCGCACCTGGCGAGAATCGCATACGGATTTCGGGGGCGCAGAGAAAACGATCAGCCACCCCTCGTCCCGGCACACGTGAGAAAGGCGAAGAGAGACTGCGAGAGAGTGAGAGAGAGCACGAGAGAGAAAAGAGAAGGCGATTAGACTGGTTTTCCATTAGAGAGACAGAGCACATTGTCTACACCCTGGATCAGGGAGCCCGAAAGAGAAGAGAGAGAAAACAGTACAAGGGACGCAACGCGCGTAACCTCGGACGAGAAAGAGTATGCGCCCAAAGCTCTCGAACTTCCAACCCCAGATACGATATCACCGCTCCGTATCCGACCCAAAGCGTGTCCCGGCTGGCGCCCAAGGACCTCTGGACGGCATTCAGTAGTGGGATAGCCTCCCATCGACAATCTCTGTCTTTGTTGACATCCGACCCTTATTTATCTTCAATCATTGTTCTTCCTATCCGCCCGTTGCAACCTCTAGACGGCTTTTTGCGATACCCTGTGCATAGATTTGGCGTTTCCTTTGGTTGCGGCTCCAGGCATTGGTGAGTGCGGCATCAGCTCTTTGTCATCAGAATGGGCCGAGTTTGGGTGGCTCGACTTTAATCTAATCTCGTGTGATCCATGTACGGGCCCGTTCCTCACGGGGCTGCGGATCTCTATGTATTAGTGGGGTTGGCTGCTACGCTTTGCGGGAGAGGAGCTCTCTCGAGCTCGCCCATTTCAGGGTCCGCTGGAACATTATATTCACACGCTCTTCACTGCGCGCACAACACCACCACATTGTATCCCCTCTCAGTCCTTTGGGCGGCGCACACCTTTCCAGTCATTGTTTCCGTTTGATTTTGTTATTGTTCTGGAAGCCTTCGTTCTTCACCTGGGCACCCCAACTGACTCCAAGCTCAGATTATACTTTCGCAACGGTCACCAAAAGCATACACTACACTACACCCAAGACGCCAATTCCTGCTATTACTGTCACCTAATTGACTTTGGGCGTCTCTCTGCACTTGAGATCACACCCAGTCCCCAATCCGCCAACCCCAGTTATTCTTCTCCCCCGTCTGTGGTCGACTAGTCCAGACAGGTCTCTTGGTGTATACTTACTGACCGGAGAAGTCCGCAACGCTCTTCGTCCGCTGCACCGAGCGTTCTACTTGTGTATATAATATGAGCTCCAGCAACAACAAATCCGGCCCGGGATCCAAGCCTGGGCAGGTGGGTTACTCTGCGATAGCTCCGAGTAATCAGTCCCTCCTCCTGGATAAGCTCAACGTTCGGCGCTCAACCCCCGACTCGGAAGCTTTGGCAAGTTCAGACGACGAGGTTGATCCTCACCGCACCGATCTGCCACAAGCTTCTTTTCAGCACCAGAAGCCAGTCCGCCGTGCCTCTTGGTTAAACAGTACATCCCAAACAACTGTGCCGCAGCCGAGAAAAGGCTCCTTCGCCAGCAGCACCATGTCGCCAACTGCTTCTCATCCCAGTACCCCGTCGGCGGACCCCGGCATGGGTGGGTGGGGTGCGCATACCGTCGGGAGAAGCCACCAGGGCACATCTTCTTTTCCCTGGGGTACTGGAATTTGGAACACCGATCGCAGCAAGGAGCCGCCTTCGCGACTTAGCGAGGTTCTGCCGTCACCTACGTCAGCTTTACCACCCGGCATGGGCAGCGGCGGTTTGTTTGGAGGTAACGACGGCTCTCTTGGGCAGACTTCACCGGGCCCAACCGACCAGACTTCAAACTCTCAAATTCCTTTTGCCATCCCACTCCATCCAACACCAAAGACCTATCGTTCTCAATCGTATAGTGTGGGTCAGCTTGAGCCCGACGCAAACACGCCAACCCTGCCGTCTTCCATGGTAGGCAGAGGTGGCCGGCCCATCGGCCATCCGGGACTGCAACACAGACCCTCGCGACCCAGTATGCTCAGCGAAATGTCGAGCGAGGGTGCTATGTTAGGCAAGGTTAAGGAGGTGGACGATGATGATGAGCAGCAGAGTCCTCGTGGCTCGGCTCCCGCGATTCACCATCAATCTGCCGAGGCAAAGACGATAGAGTTACTTGCTCGCGAGAATGCCATGCTTCGTCAGCAACAGCAGCAGCAACAACAACAGCAGGCGCAACAACAACAGGCTCAACAACAGCAGGCGCAACAGTACCAGAACTCTCGATTGAGACCGCGAGCATCTACTGCAATCGCATATGGACTCGGCAATGGCTACAGTGTGCATGAATCCGTGCCTGAAGAGTCGGATTATGCCATAGACGAGCTTGATGAATCGCAAGACAATTCCGAGGCGGCATCCAAGCGAGCCTTGGGCCGTCGCATGAGCGAATACGGAGCTAACGCCTACAACAGTCGATCTCCTCTGTATCCTGTTGAAAACAGGAAACTCGAGAATGTCAAAAAGGCGTTCTGGCAGAGCTCCCTTGGATTCGGCGGCCTGGGTGATATCCCGCAGAGTCGTCGACATTCGTTCGCTGATATGCCAACACGCCAAGGGTCAATCAGTTCCATCGGGGAAGCGGCATCACAGTACGAAGCAACGTCGCCAGACGCAGCTCACGCACATGATATGGGCGGCTACCATGACGGGACGGCTTACAATACTGCTGGTCCTGGTAAGTCACCGTTGAATTACGTTAACTCTGCGATTGATCATCGTCTAAGAGGCTCAACAGCGTCCTACTTCACTGGCGGTTCTCATGTTCCTGGAGCCCACCAAGCCATCGCATCTTCGGCCTACGGGAATCCCTACGGCTCTCCATATGGCATGCCTCCTGCCTATGGAAACAGACCCCCTTCGCCTCATCGGGGCATGTATGGCATGAGCCAGCCACGACACAACCAGCTCCTCTATATTGTCTTGTTCAAGTGCTCCCGAGCAGACGTCTTCTACATACAGGAGGGCACTGGATTGACTGTGAAACCTGGTGACCTTGTGATTGTTGAGGCGGACCGAGGCACCGACCTGGGTACTGTTGATCGAAGTGAGGTTGATTGGCAGACCGCCAAGGAGCTCAAGGAGCATTACGCGGAGGAACACTACAAGTGGTTGATGATGTATTCCCAGAATGCCGCTGCCGCTCAAGAGGGAACTGGGGCAGGCCTTATGGCAGCTTCGAACGGAATGCAAGGAAGCGCCATAGGTGGTATGGGGCCGCCAAGCCAGCACCATCTCCAGGAGCCTAGTGCCGGGGAACTTAAGCCGAAGCTCATCAAGCGCCTTGCACAGAGCCACGAAATCCACAACCTGCGAGAAAAGGAAGGAAATGAAGCCAAGGCCAAGAGGGTTTGTATGCAGAAGGTTAAAGAGCACGGGCTTAACATGGAGATCTTGGATGCGGAGTTCCAAATGTGAGTTTCCACCTCTCGCGTCACGTTAAGTGCGCAGCTTTACTAACTTGCAGCAGGGACTGGAAGAAATTGACATTCTATTACTTTGCGGATGCTTACATCAATTTCAACTCTCTGGTCACCGACTTATTCAAGATCTACAAGACACGGATCTGGATGTCAGCCATTAACCCGGCGTCATTCGCGAGCCCAACGCTTGGTCTTCAAGCACCCAGCGGTATCGGCCCCGGTGCCGTTGGTTTAGGCCGAGCAGGCGCTGGCAATGGAAATGCCTCTTCGAACGCTGACCGCCGACCAAATCAGCAGCAAGAGCAGCAAGCTCCGTACGCAGGTGGTAATCCCGCTGGACGGTCCTTTCCACCTGCATTTAGTCAGCCCTTCGCCTCGGATCGCGGGATTGCGGCCAATAACGCCTACCCGCCATCTGCATACCCATACTCTGCGTATGGTGCTTTCGGCACGGGCAGAACTGGCGCTGCCGGTTACGGTGGTGGCATGATGCCCAGCATCGATGCTTACGCCAGTGGTTTCCCCCCGACCACGGATTATCAGACAATGCAGGGCCGATTCCCAAGTCCGCATGGCACACCCTCAGCTCAGGATACCAAAACCCCGTCGTCTGGTCCCCAGAACGAATGGCTTGGTGCTTTCCAGAGCTTGTCTCTGAACTCTCGCTAGTCATCCACGTTGAAGGTTTCTCGTTTATAGTTGATCTTTCACATACACAATCGCGTCACAGCACACGGCTGGGATTCGAAATTTTCGCTCCAGATTCAGAAAGAATATTGGGCATGTCGATATTGCTTGCAGAACAGAACAGGCCGTAACGGTGACTTCACTTGTTCTGACGGGCCTTCAAAAATACTCCTTTTTTCGTTTTTGTTTTTGGCAGATTCCTCGGATTCAGAAAGGATTCCGAAAAGGCAGCGATGATTTCGGTAGCTACACGACGTCAACGACAAATGGCATAAGACGGTATCAAAAACTCATTTGCAGCGTAGGGAAGGAATAGACAGAACGGCTTTTGCACGAGCATGGATGTAATTGTGGCATCTCGAGAAGGAGCGAGGAAGGAAGAGGAGGATGCTTGTTTCCACATTCCTTGGGTACCGGAGGTTGACTTTTCAGCATTGTACGATCAAAGATTCTTTTCATTCGTTCTCTACTTTTGGTGGTCGTGGCACGTTGGTGGTGTTTGCCCATCGATACATTTGAGAAGGGAACCCCCTATTTTTGCAGTATGGATTTGTTTTTGCTTTTTCCTTTCTTTCTTTTTTTTCTTCAAGGAGTCTACTAAGAGGGGAGGGAATCAGATAGTGAAAAGTTGACGACATGGGTCAGTGGCTTCTCTTGGAGGAATCTGAATAATCAAATCGTGCTTCCTAAATAAATGTGGTCTCCTGCTCGTGCTGTTGATGATGAGATACATGCAATACGTCTCAATGTGGCGATTTCATCCAAATGCATGATATCGCATATACTGTGGAGATGTAAGTACGTGTAGCTTTTGACAGATAGGACATTCCTGTTCTTGAATCATTGAAATTGGGCTACCTGCTCATTGCACATTGGTCCAGTTTGATATAAATCTAGTTAGCTATCGTACTTTACATAATCAAAGGACTACACATGTATCAACCCGGCAGCCAAAGACTCGAGGTCATATTGACTCTCGCGACATACGTACTTATATACGGTATTTTCCCTTCTTCTTCTCAGAATACGTGGTCCAATGCCCAATGGCAGCCCCGTTATTCCAGGGCCCAAGTTTTTACAGTGAAGTTCTGTTATTGATGTACATACCAAGTGAAGTAAAGAGGGAAGTCACGATTTTGTAAGTGGGTTCAAGTCTTTCCAAGTACGTGGCCGTGACTTCCTAGTTTGCATCTTGCATCTCTCCATTTGCTAAGTAAGTACCTAAGGTAATCAGGCAATTGACGGTCTGACGGTTACACATGAGGCAAGAACCTGTTCACGTCTATTTTCCATTCGGTTCCCGGGTTTCAAACCTCCTTGCCAGACACGCCGTGGAACAACAGATGGGACTTAGCAGTTGACTTCCTTGTTCCGCCCGCTTCTCATCTCTTTCGTAATACCGTCGTTCTCGATATCCTGTGATGCACACCGGTACTTGGTTCATCTATCGTACGAAAGCCCGTGCATCCATTGAACCATGCCACCCAAACGAGCACTGAAGAGAAAGTCTGCTGGGGATGAACCCAACGGTCAGTTTGCCTACTCCTCCTTGGCTTGCCAACATACTGAGAGCCATGTTCAGAGCAAGACAAGGACTTCGTACCTGCTCGGGGAAGTCGCAGCGAGCCAAGACCCTCTACCAAGCGCAACAAAGTCGAGCCCAAAACCGAAGATCGGATGTGAGTGATATGGACGGACAAATAGACAAAGGCGCCACCACTGACTGCATCGCAGTGATCCAAAGAAATGGACAGAATGGATTGAAACTCTCCAGAAGAATGAAGGCCTGTATTACGCGAGGGAAATGGACATATTCTTCGACATCATTCAAAAGGACACAAAAAAGTACCAGGTATCCCTGGAGGAACAGGTTGAATCACTGTAAGTGGACCTAGTACATTTGTGCGAAGGCACGGTCTGACCCCTTTGACAGCCAACCTGGCGCATCAGAGACGGACCCGATCGTCGAGAGCGCCTACGAGATCGCGACATCCCTCCGACTTGATGACTCTCGGAAGGAGGGAGACGCCTTCTTCCAACAGGCGCAGGATGCCCTCGAATCCAGCGCTCGTCTGCTGGAATGGCACAAGGAAACCGAAAAGGCCCTCAAGGGAAAGGCAGTCGACACGTCGATCTTGGCGACGTGGAAGAAGGACAGAAGAGACGTGAAGGAGGTGCTCACCAAGGGACGAGAACACGCTGGGATGCTTGCAGCGAACTACCTCGCCCCCGGAACCTTTTCACCATCGGATTTGGACAATGACGAGGCAGGAGAACACTCAAAGAAGGCGGCAAGCATGTTCCAAGGCCGTCAGCAGACGAAGCCCGAAGACTGCTGGGGGCCAGCTGCTGTCCAACAGTTTGAACACTTCCGAAGCCTCGTGAATTCGGCCCTCGGGAAAGCTGATGCGGATGGCCATGTGACGGCTGGCCATGGTGGTATCTCTGATACACGAAGGATGCAATGATAGAGGGTAATTTGGCAAGTGAGTGAACTATCTATTGGCTATCCCAGGCAATTGAACTGGACTATGTAGACACACTTCGGTTAGCAAGTAGCAGTGATCAAGAAAGAGAGGATACAGAGCCTTGCTCATCTTTACGAGCAACATCAACATGCTGTTGCCAATGGATGTCCATGTCCTACACGCAGATGATATACAGTACAGTAGTACATGTCCTGGTGCTGATTACCTAAGTGCTCCAAGTCCATTGATGCCAAGACGGTCCTGGCCGAGGTGATCGCAGGTGCGCAGGTAGTGAAGTTTGGAGGGTAGAGAGGAAAGTGGGGAAGTGCACCCGGGCCAGACGATAAGCCAAGCTAGGCCAATCTGAGCTTAGACCCTCATTTTTCTCACCCACAACCCAATTTGTGTGCCCCATTGAGAAATTGGTATGCTTTTTCTCGAGAAATCCTCCCACCTCTCTTCCCACTTGTGAACAACCAAAAACGACACACGACCATCCAATTTTGCAGGCCACAATCTCCAACCTGGTACGTTCTTGACGACACATTCCTTTCTCGATCAACATAGCCGGCCTTTGATCTTGCTGACACGACAACAACCAAACAGCCAAGATGGGTGCCCTCAAGTACGTCGAAGAGCTTCAGAAGAAGAAGCAGTCGGATGTCCTGCGATTCCTCCTCCGAGTCCGCTGCTGGGAAGTATGTTGAACACCCAACCGCCCGTTTCTCCAGTCCACCAAGCGACACGGCACACACACGAACAAACATATGCATTCAATGACATTTCGATTGGATGGATCACTGGATGATCATGTGGACGCCTGTGTTGTCCCGCATCTCGCCGGCCCTCGAAGAAGCTGCAAATGAAAATTTGCCTCTTTTTTTTGTGGGCTTGGCCACAGATCGGGACACCTGTGTCTTTGCTATACAGTCGTTGAACATTTGCTGAGACTGCATCAATATAGCTCCGTCAGTTGAATGTCATTCACCGCGCTTCCCGCCCTTCGCGCCCCGACAAGGCCCGCCGTCTCGGCTACAAGGCCAAGCAGGGCTATGTCATCTACCGCGTCCGCGTCCGACGTGGTGGTCGCAAGCGACCCGTGCCCAAGGGTGCCACCTACGGTTCGTCTTTCCTGCCTCTAGGGAGATCCCCACTTGGCATGCTATCAGCTACTAATTCCCTCTGCAGGCAAGCCCACCAACCAGGGTGTTAACCAGCTGAAGTACCAGCGCTCCCTGAAGGCCACCGCCGAGGAGCGTGTCGGCCGCCGCTGCGCCAACTTGCGCGTCCTGAACTCCTACTGGATCAACCAGGACTCGACCTACAAGTACTTCGAGATCATCCTGGTCGACCCCCAGCACAAGGCCATCCGCCAAGATCCCCGCATCAACTGGATCGTCAACCCCGTCCACAAGCACCGCGAGGCTCGTGGTCTCACCGCCACCGGCAAGAAGTCGCGTGGTCTCAACAAGGGCCACCGCTACAACAAGACCAAGGCTGGCCGCAGAAAGACCTGGAAGCGCCACAACACCATGTCTCTCTGGCGATACCGTTAAACGCCGCGTCACTCCTGGTGAAAGGGGGGCGATTGATCTGGGCATCGTTTTGCGATGGAGTGTGGTTATGCTTCATGGAACGGTTCATTGGGCATGCAACCGGCTGGGGAAAAGCTCGGCTGGTCTATATCAGGTAGCTGACAATGACGAAAAGCATTTGATCAGCAGCACCAAAAATGGGTTTTCTACATGGCGTATTGTGACAATGATAATGAGATTCTAAAAATCCCTAAGTAGCCGCTACTTCTTCTCGTCTCCCATGTGAGCCTCTTTTGGCATGTCTTGGTCCTCCTGATATGTCCCGTCGTGTGAAAAGCCCATGTCCACCTCGGTATCAATGGTACTGGCATCTCAATTCTAGATCAATCCTTGATGTTCGTTCTTATCCCCTTGACGGCGACAACGCTGCCTGAAGGTAGGTACTTTCCGCATCGGGATAATCGACAGGCCTAGTTGTTTGTTTAATCAGGCATCATACCCAGTAGGATAAACATTATGCCACGGTACCAATAAATATACCACCATTGGTAGACATCATGAAATGAAGGGGGCAGCGCTGTCGCCATCAAGGGGATACGTGGGTTGGTTCGACGTGTGACCTGGCGGTGATACTGAAGTAACCCTTTCCCGTTCTACTTTGTTCCTATAGAACAATATGGAGCCTTACTGTTTCGCACAGCCTCTCGCAGTAGGGTGTCTTCATCCCTTGTAGACCCCATACTTGTTACACCTTGCTAGTCCCCAGGAAGATGGAGAGGAACTCGAAGCTAGCATTCTCTGGGCATGCGGACTGCACTTGGTGAGATTGGTTTTTTTGTTTTCGGTTCCCTTCCCGCCAATCACAGCCACCTCGGATCCAACAGTGGTTCTTCTGGTCTCCTCTCTTTCTCTCTATTGTCTTCGTCTTTTCCCACACTGGGGTAGATTCTATGTGTTTTTGAGGAGCGGGGAAGTCTCTTCACTGATATGTTATATCATTGGGCGTTCTTTACTGAAAGGTAGAGAGAGGTAGAGGCCGGAGTTAGGGCAAGTTTTACCTCATGGGCGAAGAGAAGAATGGTATCATCACACGACACCGGCACCACTTCTTTGCCGCCCGTAGAGGAAGAGTAGAGACAAATGCTTTGGAAGCAAGTCCTGCCGCCATCCACCTGGCCAGACCAGTACAGTACAGAGAGATGGACTAGCACATACAAGAAGAGTCCAGCAAGCTGTTTAGAGGGGTTTTGATCATGTATATGGCCTGTACTGGCCAACGTGGGGCGTCGTCTCCTGGTTTCTTGACCTAGGAGTCCGACCTATCTCATAAAGGTAAGGCAGTCCAGGGCAGTCAATGGTGCTGTTCCATATTCCACATGTTTTTACCAAAAAATAATATACTGCTTCCAGCAGATTATTGATGCACAGAAACCCAACTGGCTGGCTGCTCTCCTGATGTGGTTGTTGTTTACCAGCAAAAATGCCCAAAGCGACAATTTCTAACCCAGCAGCCCCTTGCTGAGATAGCTGCACCGTAGAAGCAAAGAGAATTAGTCAATGGTTCAGGGCAGCCAGCGTACATGTGTAAGTATGCTGCTGGAGGGAAAGGTCGTATGCAAGCATCATCCACCACACTCGACAGTTCAGAAGGCAGCCATTCCTCAATCTTGCTAGGTGCCACGAGGAATGGACCCTGAAACAAAAAATGACGATTCACTATTGGGCCATCGTCTATTGCTGTGTGCATGCTTGTGTCAGACGGACACTTGCACTCAAGACCATATGCCTGGACGTTGATGTAAATCACTGCTCCACGTGGAAATGCTGCCTCATGGACTGGATTACACCTACCAGCAATGTTGATATTCGTCTCATCCTGATACGAAAGGTATGTCCCTTTCCAAATACACAACATGATTTATGGGTGTTCATTAGGTGTCGTGTCACAAAAGCAAGCAGAGTCGAAGAAGTTTATGTCATAAGCCTTTATTAGGGCAATCTATCTGCAAAGTACACGCAATATGGCACCTTCCCCTCGATGCCAAAGATCATTTTGCCCCAGTTTCATGTGCAAATTTCTCGTCAGGAGTCGCGCAACCAAACGCTCCCATGAAGCTTTGGGGTGCAGATCGTCACACCGTAAGAAGAGAAAAGAGAAAAAGAATTCGCAATCCTTAGTTTCCGTAATGAACAACAAGAGAGAATATATCTTGGGGATATGTCAATCGCTTTCTGCCTCCCCGAAAAAAAAGAGTTTCTTCTGCGCGCATCTCCTTTGCTGAGGGTATCCCATTGTTCTGAGAGCTAACGAAAAAGCTCAGCCACTTGCTTGCTTGACAAGGATCCTCCCGGGGTTGTGTCTATGCCGTATCTCTCATTCCTCGAATGCCATGAGGATACTGTAGGTTGAGGGGGATAAGGTGCTTGCGTTGCTGAGAAGTGTTGATGGCTGAAGTTCCGGTGAGTGTACTAACGCCACCCGTAAATGAAGAAGAGAAGAAGCGCAATGGATCTCCCTCGCCTGCCCATAATGCTGCCGGCGGCAGCTGGCATAACAGGAGTGGGTAGCAAGCTACCATAAGGGTTGCCCTCGAGTCCTCGTCGTTGTGAACCATCGTGATGACGTTCATGAACACGTCGGGATTCGGAGATCATGCGTAGTGCCAAGTACATCCGAACCAGAAAAGACAATGTAAAGAAAAGGAAGAAAAAAGCTGCTAGGAAAATCTATGCTGGGCGAATTTGTCGCCCGCGATCCTGATACACGGATACAGGCCTTGGGAGATCTGGGTATGGATGCTGGTATCGTTCTTGGTTGCCCCAAGTCACGAACGTTCCTCAGCCAAGACCGGCAGAAATCCAAGGGGATGATAAGTTTGGTGCCAACGAGCGTGTAGTGTACAGAGCAACCCAGGGAACGGTGGGTGCTAGTGGAATGCTCGTCGACTATGTCAAGTGTCGAGATAGAGTCGAATGCCAGGTTAAGTTCGGGTGTCGTCTGTAGAAGAACAACAAGGAAAAGTCGTCAGATTCGTGGAAGACATTTCGTTCGTGCTTCGCCTAAGCCAAATAGAAAACCGCAAGGACAGCCGGGAAGAGCCGCCAGGATACATGCCGCCCCCATTCGTCCCTCGCACCATACCATTACAAGCTGGGTGGCGGCAATTTGCAAAAGAAAAGACCTCAGAAGAAGTGGCCATCACCGTTACCAGTCTGCATGGAAGCACCTGGATAGGTAAAGCCCTGGTTCAGACGGGGAGGCTGAGGAGGAGGTACCGTGAGGGCACTGCCCGCAGGGTAAGCAGCCTGGCCCCGAGCGCCATTCATGCCGTTGGCGTAACCGCCGGAAGGCATAGTGCCGTTACCCATAGTACGGGCAGCGCGGAGCGAGATTTGTCCACCCGTCTGGTCGGCAGGCGTGGTCTGGCCGCTGCTTGGGTTTGATCCGCTGCGGGCGTCGTGAGCTTGGATCTTGGCTTGCAGGCGGCGGCCGTAGGGAGTAGATCGGATGCCAGGCAGAATAGGGCGGATGGACTCGACAAGGTTGTGCTTCATCTGAGGAGTGGCATGCTCAAGGGCAGTCTGTACCACGTAATTGCCGAAGGAATCCCGCAACATCTTCTCCATCTCTCCCGAGTTCAGCATCTCTTGGCACATGTTGTCCCGGGAAGGCTCCGAAGCGCAGCGCAGGCACTTCTCGATGACGTTAGAGCTGAACTTGTGTCGGGATAGCATGCCAATCTTCGTGCCGAACTGGCGGACAAGGGGTTCAGTGAAAGATGGCTCGTTGAGGTCGATGATATACTGAACCACGTAGTTACCGAACGGATCTTGTACAAGGCGGAGGGCATTGTCGGTAATACGTGCGACTAGCCAACTCTTCTGGTCGCCAGAAGCATGGTCAATGCAGCGCTGAAGAACGCAGCAGCCATGACGGTGAGTGCCGACATCGATGCAGTGGTTGCCAACAGCATCAAAGATGAACTGGGCGTCTTCCGCAGAGAGCTTGTTAAGACACTTCTGGATGACATGGTTACCGTTCAGATCTTGGATAAGGTCAACCACCTGGTAGCGAAGAGCGTTGACGATGAGCTGCACATGCTCGGGGATTGAAACAAACTCAATCATCTTCTGAAGAGCTCGAGTACCGTGCTGGTTCAGGGCAATGCGAACCATTTGAGCAGAGGCATTTTGGATGAGGGTAGTGCGCTCGTCATCAGTGCAGTACTCTAAGAGTTTCTGGCAGAGGTAGTTGCCAAAGGGATCCATCATCAACTCAGTAACATGAGGGCTGGTCTCGCGCCAGATCTGACGGATCTCACCCGGGTTCCGGTTCTCCAGCTGCTTCTGGAGGAAGCGGCAGCCATGCTGATCCTTGCACAAGGCGAAGATCTCTCCAACAAGGTCATCGAGCGTCAAGTTGTTGAAGCGGGACATGGCTATAGAAATGTTAGTTGGGTAAACCTAAAAAGCGCCAACGGGGGTACTTGCCTTCATTGTCCACAGCACGACGCTGATTGATGACACGCTGCTGCGAGTCACGATTGTTGGTAGGACCAGACTGGTACATGGGGGCATAGCCAGTATACGCCTGGCCCGGGTATCCGTTCATATTCATATTGTTCATACCCATCGTGAGCATGTTCATGTTGTAGCCAGGGCCATTGTGGCCATGGGGACCATTGGAACCATGAGGGCCGTGGTGAGCATTAGGGCCGTTGGGACCATTGGGGCTGGCGGGGTTGTATCCGCCTGGGAAGAATGAAGGATAAGAGCCCATGGAAGAACCTGGGGAGGAGACAGAAGCAGAGGATGGGGTGGACTGCAGTTGAGCCTGAGTTGCAGGAGGTCCAAAGGATGGTGCATTGGCATGAAGAGCCGATCCAATCGACGGGAAGGTAGCAGACTGGGTGACTGCAATGTGACCACTGTCACCAGAAAGCTCACGACTGTGGCGCTTGGAATAGGCGCCAGGCGGGATGCGGCCGATACTGGCATTGTGGTTATGGAAGTGCTGCTGTGCGTGTGCGTTCGCATTGTTGTTGAACCCAGGTGTGACAGCAGACGAGGGGGTTCTTGACGGTGGGGATGTCGTTTGCAGAGAACGAGGTCTGCAGTTTGGGAGGCGTCGTCAAAACCTGGGCTGCGGGAGGGGACATGAGAGGAGCAGCAGATGAAGCCGTGGCCTCAGCGACAGCATCCTTGTAATAGCCCATATCCATGTTGTGGTTCTTCAGATCCAGCGAATGGCGGAAACCAGATCGAGCACCAATGTTCTTAGCATCAGAACCCTCTCCACCCTGACCATTATCATTCGAGTTCATCTGAGTGGAACTGAGCTGTGACAAGCTCTGTTGGTGTCGGTGCATAGAAGGCATCTTGTTCCAGCCGTTGGCGGTCTCAAGTGCAGAAAGATCGACAGCAACAGAAGAGGCCGAGAGCTAGGCGGGGTGACAATTAGTAAGGGGAAAATTGCAGATGTGCGCCAGAGTAAGAAAGGTTGGAGATTGCAAGTCCCAAAAACACCTTTTGCAATTGCATTCCAGAGGAATTCCAGCTGTGTTTTTTTTCCCTTGAGTGAAGTAAGGCAAAAGAGGCTTTTGGTCGCGTGTGAGGAGTTGATTGTTTTTCTTCTTCTCTCTGGCTTATTGGGGGTTTGGGAAAGAGGAGAGGGGATGTCGGTTTGGTATCATGAATAAAGCATTGTTCCTCCAGCAGACAATCAACAAACGCGATTCTTACAGCGCGTCGAAAGCCTCAGAACCCAGGTAGGGGAAATCGATAACGATAAAAAATAGACAAATAAATCAGATTCGAGGAACATGGCACTTACTCGGTTGGGGTTTGGCTTCTGTGTGTACAGCTTGGGGAAGCCGTTGTCGCCAGTGTCGACAGCTGTGTATGTAGCCTCCATTCCGGAATCGTCGTCTCGGAAGAGAAAGCCTGCAGCGTTGGTCTGGTCGATGTTGTCGTAGAGATTTCCTCTTCTCGTAACAGGCATCGAGTAGCGGTTGAGTCTGCCCAATGTCAGTCAGTACAAGAAGATAAGTTATGATAACAGGTCTCGAGCTGCAAATGTTTGGGGGAGTAAGACAGCGAAAAGACCAGGTCGATGCCAACTGGACAAATGGATACCCAAGTCGGACAGGTAAGGGTAGGTTAGGTATCGCCGAACTTTGTAGAGGAAGGAGGATTATTGTTGGCTCAAGCCTGGGAATGCAACATTCAATACTACCATGAAGTAAAGAAAGTCAAAGTGCGGGACAAGTGACCGTACTTTGCTAGGTTGTATTCCGACTCAGAAACCAAGGCAAGCTGGTCTGAACGATTTGATAGTGGAAGTTCTCATGTGCTTGCGCATACAGAAGCTTTTCCTCAGGCAAGATATGATTTAGGATAGGAGGTAGGTTGAAGGACTGGATGTGCAGAGATTGGGATTACCTGATGGAATAGAATATCCTTTTCCGCGCGTTCAACCGCAACAATCAATCTTCAAGTTGCAGGGAAAAGAAGATCTTCTACAATCAAGTGTTGGCTGAACTCAGCTTGACGAGATGAGTCTCCCGTTACGAATAAAGGGTGGGATATGTGTGAATGCGGGGAAGCAGCAGAGGAAGGAAGGAAGAAAGGCTCAAAACAATGCACTAAACATATGCTTAGGAGACCTGGCATTCAATGTGATGCAGACAGAGGTTTGTCCCAAAATCCGCTAGGCAAGAGATGATACTTGGGTGATTCACTCGAATTCAGAAAGGTGCCGGATGACCTTGATAGGTTCAAGCACATCCACCAAGCACAATAACAACACTTCCAAAGAACAAACAAGACACATTCGAAGGGGGAGACAAGCAAAATACATACGCATTCGTGGATCGGTGGCTGGTAGGGTCCTGACGAAGAGCCTCTTCCTTCTCATCGTCGTCACTGTTGCGCCGAGATCCTGGAACTGATCTGGAAGGAATCTGATCATCGAAGCCAAACCGAGATGGCATGACCGACGATTGGGGCGAAGTCAGCTGGGAGCCAGACCTGCCACGCTGGTTGAACATGGTCTGCGGAGAGACCAAGCTCGAAGTCGAATATCTGTTCGGACGAGAGAACATGGTAGGGAATCCAGACGAGGTTTCGCGATACTCGGGTGGTGTCGTCGGCTCGGATAAGTGGCCTGTTAAAGCACCACCACGGCCCAGATCTTCCTGCATCCGCAACAACTCCATCTCCTCTAGACGCTGCTGCGCGGCAAGTTTCTGCATCTCGGCTTCGAAGCGCCGCCTCTGCTCCACGATCTTCTCATATTCGAGCTTCTTCTTCTCCAGCTGCAACATTCAGTCAGCAATGCTTCTTGCGCCACAGAAAAGCGAATCAACCCCAAGTGTGCAGGCCAGAAGCTCTAGCAAGCTTGACCGGGAATCAGGCAAAGCGGACTTCAGAGGCAGGTGTCATACCAATTGGGCTTTATACTGGGTCTGGGTGGGCAAGAAGTCAGCCACGAGTTCCACAAGCGCAAGACATATATTTCAATATTGAGACATCCTCGGAGGACAACCCAGCAGGGCTAGACAAGTAACGGAGATGGCCGGCGGGGGAGCAGGGTCGCACTCACAGCAGTGGGATATTCCTGCGGCTCAGGGGGACGCTGGGTGTTTATTGAGGACAGTGTTGGTACACGCCCCGAGTCGGTAGTGAACCGACGGGGCAACGAGGTGCGATGATCTTGGCTCGGTACATGCTGCTGAGGCATGCGGGCGCCATTCCTCGGCGGGGACATAAGCGAATTCATTGTCGCTTCGTTTCGGGGCGCCGGCTGCTGCTGCTGCTGCTGGGCGCGGAATCGGTAATCGTCCATCATTCTTGTGGGGGTTTATTGTTTTCGTACTGTTGTTACAACAATCGGGGTGTTCGTACAGAGCTGGACAGGCCTGTCGCCGTTCTATAAACTACAGGATCGCGGGTTGGTGGTCAGCATTTGGTCCGTCCGTTGGTCATCAAAGGCCCAAGTCAGACATAGCCAGAGACAGGCGGCGCGACAAGCGGTCTTGTGTGTCTTCGGCAGAAACAATCACCACGACAACGGGGACAAGACTCTGTCTCTCTGAAGCGACGGAGTAGATTGAAGCGCAACGACAAAGGACTTTTGCGCTGGGCTTCTATCGGACTGATGGCTGGGGCAAATGTATCTCCTCTCTATCTGTGTGCGCCCATCTGCAGTGGTGCCTCAATCGCACGCACACACATACAAGACGAGTCAACTGTCGCCAAGGGGACTGACTGGAGGTGGAGGCAGATGCTCCGGGCGGGCTAACGAAGGGGCCAGACGAGGCGAGACGAGACGGGGGAATTTCATTGCTTACCTTTGAGAAGAATGAGGAACTATAGCAATAAAAACGCTTCCCTACACAGGGAGCGACAGCAAGAAGATTGGCCAACAAAATGAATGTGGGTTGTGGACGAGGAAAGAGAGCAAGTTGCGAAGCGAAGCGAAAGCCAGACCAAGATCAAACCGCTATGGATGGTGGTGGTTGTGGTGGTGGCAGTGGTAGTGCTTCTTTTGGCCTTTGGGGGGTTGAAGCAGGAACAAGAGTAACCCAGAAAATGACCCCCTGTCGGGGAGCCGATGGGACTGGCCTGGGACTTGGGGGGCCACAGCACAGGTTGGCCGGTGGCTCGTTACCTTCCTGATCCTGGTTCGTGGACCTGGGTCTAAAAACCGCACACACAAACTCCAGAGAGGTGAGTGACTCCAGCTCCAGAGGATGAAGGAAGAGAGTGAGGAAGATCTCGCGCGTGCCAGTATTAGCACCCTGGCCGGGGACGTTACGTACACCGTCGACTTTAGATAGAGGCAGACTGGACTGGCACAGGCATGGATCTAGTAGTAGTTCGTGGAGGGGTTACTCGATCTTTAATCGATTCGGTCCCCTTTCCAGTCACGTCGTTCGTTCGTTCATTCGTTACCCTGCTCAGCGCGCGTGTGGATGTGGAACATGTCCTGAATAATAAGCTCAAGTCATCTCTGCTTCCAGGCAAGGCAGGCTTCGATTTGACTTTGGCAACACCGAACCTAAGAACCAGATGACTGGTAAAGCCGCGTTTCTCAGACTATCAGCCCAAACTACATGTGCATACATACCTCTCTTTTATTACCTAACTAACTAACACTCGACTAGCCCTCAGTCAGACATATCTTGAATGAGACAACTGCAGGCGACGTCGCCGGGTCGGAGTCTATCAATGTGTGTGTGTGTGACGGTTTACGAATGCCGACTGTAGTAAGTAGGCCGGTGCACGTATGTAGATAGCCTAACTTGACCTCCCTCACGGATATATTTAGTACGGCATACGAGGTTGTCTACATGAAATACATTGTATAGGCAAGGTAGGTGTAGACCGGTTTTACTTGCGCAGTGCTGCACCATCGACTCGTAGCCAATCACGAATGACTGTTTTTTCTTTCTCTTCTTTGTTTTCTTGCAGTCATGCCCAACGGTCTCAAAAGTCAAGACGGAAACTCCACAATTCAAACCCATGGGATGCCAGCAGCGTGCAAAGCCCCTCAACACCACCACGAGCACAATGAGCTATGTACCAAGTTGAGGAAAAACCCAGAGAGAGGGAGGGAGGGAGAGAGAGAGGAGCGGTGAGCAGCAACCTAGCAACGAGACGGGACTGGTCCGAACTGTGGGCTTCCCACTACCTCCTAAGCCTTGGCCGATTCGCGGTCCAAGTGACAATCCGCAGCAGACTAGTGCGGGGACCCTAAGAGCTAGCAAAGACGGGATAACGCAAGTAACCCCATCCATGACTTACATTGATCAACCTCGTTTGGTTCTCATACGGCTATCACCACCTGGGATCTGGGCAGACACACGGAGCATGATCGAGGGTTGATCATCGGCTACATCGTGCTTACATACCTAAGTACGTAGGGCCGGACCACCACCAGAACCAAGTGTGCAACAACCTCGTTCGCGCCGAGGAGGGGCTGGAAGGGGAGATTGGGATGGCCCGAAACGTCGCGCTCCCCCAGCTGCTGCTTCTATGCAGATTCCTCTGCTGTCAGCATCTTCTAATGTCAGGTCACTGCAACAAGAAGGCCCTTAATCCTTAACCCCACAAAGATGCCCTGCAGGAGCCCGGAGATGGATGTAGGCATGAAATGCTGTGGTTGGACAGCATGTCACCCTTGCTCGGAACGTCGTTTGCGAATGAGGGGCCGTCCAGACGTCGTAGGCCGACTGGACCTCAGCGCTCTAACTCGAATGGGCCGTTTGAGTGGGCGTCTACACATGTTATACGCGGTGCCTAAGGTAACATCTCGGCTCGGCATCTCATCTCAGGTGCTTTCTTCGGTGCTTCGATGTTCTCTCTCATTCTGAGATAGCACGTTGATTGGTGTTGATCTCGTCTAACGTGTAATCGAAGCTACATACAGCGGGATCACCATATATCCGTGTGCAGTAAAAATACGAGCATGGCTTTCCTCCGGCATAGAGAACATATCTAGGTCAAGCATGGGGATGCTTGCTCGGAAAAAAGAAGAAATAAAAAGCCACCCGAAAAGAAAGAAGAAAATGGGCAGGGTTAACAGAGTGCCAGATGGACTGACTTCCGATATGCGCTTGAGGACGTCATTTCGAAGGGCACGCAGAGGTAAGCAGGTAAGATCATCCATCATCTCATTCTCATTTCCAGAGCGCAGCCTAGAAACCGAAACGAGGGGCAGCTATAGCTAGCCCGGCCTAGCATCCTAGGGCGGGCGGGATAATTGTGTGTCATGGGTCAATGGGCAATGGATGGTCCCTCGCTTGACCGGACGATTCTGTCGGCTCGACCACCGGCGCGGCAGCAACATCATCTCAATTTCCATGCCACCTTCGCGCTCCATGTGGGCTAGCGGGACCTCTCAAAGCAAAGGGTCCTTCGGCCGCCCCAAAGTTTCGCGTCGAGCCGAAATACCGCCTCGAAGTCAAATGGCTTAGCGCGGCTGCAAATGGTGGTAAATCCATGCAACCCGATTCGAGATGCGGCGGCTCACTCGTACGAAATATCACCACCACCCAACACCACCCAACACCTCGGCGCAAAACGCCCACGACGCCGGGGCTGACCTTGCTTCCTTTTTCGCTTCACCACCGCTACTTGCCACTTTCACTAGCACACATCTCCCCCCATCTCCCGACGATGACCATTGAGAAGGCCGTTGATCCTTAACGCCACCACGGGGAATTTGCCTTTTTGCACTTTGTGCATCGTTGAAGAGAAACGTGGTGTCTGACAAGAGTCTAGTAGTAAGTAGGTGGAAGTAGCCGTTCGCGCTATCTAATCGCCATGCTGGGTCGAGGGTATTCCACATGCGCGCCTACGGCTAGCTAGGCTTGGGCAATGGGGGACTATGTATCTGTCAGTGGTCGGATGATCGTTAGCCTAAACGTTGAGAAAGAAAAAAGAAGGAAAAAGAGGATTGCTGCTTCGCATAACTCCATATGGCGGAGAGATCGGTCTCGCAGCCCCTCATCATCGGCGGCAAGGCTTTCGCGGCACTCTCTCAACCTGCAGGTTTCATCAATCATTTGCAATTGGTGATATCAAGGAAGTCCTGTCTTTCAGATCCCTCGCCTCATTCACCGACTTTTGAACCGAATCAGACACCGTTTTCTGCCTTGCGTCGTCGTCTTCAACTCGCCTTGCCCTGCCCAGAAGTCACACACATGCTGGATGCATTCGATTGCATGGAAACTGGGAACGAGCATCGGTGGCTTGCAGCGCATATATCAATGCATGCTGGAGGCGGGGCATCGCCGACGACGCAGAGAGAGCATGGGGAGGCGTGTTGCTCCAACAAAGTCGGGAATGGGAACTCTGTCAGACTGCAAAACGACTGGACTACCCCTCGTACTAGCCTCTAACCGCGTGCCGCCCGACTTCTTGCATGCTTTTTCATTTTTAGATTGGTAAGAAAACGTTCCCACGATCGTGCAGTGAGTCGAGACCCTGAATTACTCCGTCCACGGTATCCGCTCCGGTCCCCGCCCCCCTCTTTCCCTTGCCTCATCATGCAGTGTGTCGAGATATGACGCCTAGCTGCAGGGCAAGTCTTCGATTCCACACGGTTCTGGAATGTATGAGGCGCCTGGGTATGTATTGCATGTTGCTCTGGGGAGGGTTTTATATGTGATTCTCCTGCATCGCATGCATTGCCAGCTCAGAGAGCGTCTATTCTACTTATGTGTGGCCCTTCCTTAGTTGCGACTCCGGAAGGCTGGCCGGCACGGCTGGCGCATCATGCTCGCATACATACTCGATACGATGACGAAAGACGGATGATTCAAGGAACAGTGTTCGGGAGAAAGAGTGGTATCCACGCCGACCGGCTCGTGAACAGGTGAGGACCGTACGTACATACATCTAGTGAATCAGGTGGGTATTCCGATCGAGCAGCCAGCATGGCACGGAGCCCAGTGCCAGGCGCCCAAGGATCTCTAGCGCCGGGGTTACTTCAACGCTGAAAGGTCCCAAGTCCCCATTCAATGGGTGGGCAAACGTGCGTTTCTAACACCACAAATTTTTTGCACCTGCAGGCACACATTGTTGGAAATGGATCCAGCAAGTGTGGCATGGAGGGCATGGAGACGGTGCTGCCTGCAGGGGAGACGTTAGGGCTTCGACTGCATTGCTCGATTTGGCCTCGTACATACATACGATGGGGTTATCATACATATGTACAGGATTCCCGGGTCCCTATTATAGACAGCTTACGTATGCAAAGTTGGTTGGTAGTATACGGTTAGGGATTACTATTATACCGGGTGAGGCTATTTTCCACTCGACTCGCTATACCCAGCCAAGCCCTTTCCTGGGTGTAGGACTGTGAGAGACGAATGCCCCCAGCATCCCAAGTAGCTTTGGATACTCAGGCTTGCCATGTATCGTAAGATACGATGCCTTGTTTCCAACTGTTCAGGCTGAAGTAGCTTCGGATTAGTTAGTGAGTTGGGTATACCTAGACCGCTCTTACCTGCCGAAAGTGACTAATCACATACCACCTTAACTGATATGCCCCTAATATAGGCCGCAGAGCCTCGTGAACAGTTTCCTTTTTGCGAAACAGGGCAACTGGGCAATATTAGTCTGAAACATGTGGAGTAGGTCAATATGTAGTGCGTGTCTATGTATCTTTGTGTTGGGCTGGTAATGATCGTGAAGGCTTCACGCGCAGTCTTCGAATTACTCTTATGGGAAGCGCAGAACATGCGAATCAGCGGGCAGGCTAAGCCAATGGACTTACTAAACACTGCATTGGCTTTTGGGGCAGCAGCATTCGTAGTCACAATAGCAGTCCTATCAGGTTAATAAGTCCAAATGGACCCGCGATGCAACCTATATAGTTCAGATGTAAGTGCTTGATGGGATGACTGCCATCAGGCTTATACGAAACCTGGTCATATGAGACCGGGTTGGCCTCACCAAGACTAAGTCACTATAATGGCAATCACGGATGGCTTCGAAGTCGGCGGGAGATTCCCTCTCGGTCCGAGTGCCAGCATATATCTTTTCAAAATCGCAAGCCAAACGTGATGTATTTCGTTCGCCCCAATAGACAGTAGGGGATAGAGCCGCAGTGATTCAGGTGGGTGGCGCGTTTCAAGACTGTACGAGTTGGATCAGATAGGTTCTACACGGACCTTTTCCTATTCGTATCGCCAACATGATTCCTCTCTAGTCCAATTTACAGTGCAAGTATTGAAAAGTACTATTATATATCTACAAAACTTGGTTTGCAGCTGCTCCCGATGTCTTTCAACTGTTCCATTGGCAACCAACTACACACATGTAGCTACCACCACTGCTCCTACCAAAGCCACACTTTGACGTGTCCAACGGCGCGTAAAAACCAATGAGGCATTCTTTTCAAGTTGATCCCATCCATAGGCGGATTTATATAGTCCAAGTAAGTGATGCTTTACCTATCACGGAGGTCGATGTTGCCTCTATCTGTAGGTCTCTTATCGATGCCACCTTTATCGCGTTGATCCGTGCGCAAGCTTGACGGATAGAGAAAGAGCTTATTTTTGGAGGGGCAGTCGTGAGCCTGCACAAGGTCTGAAGTACCTGTGGTCAAGGACGTGCAAGCAAGTCAGTATGTCGCACATCCCAAATGTGAAAGGCTTGGGAAGGCTATGGCAAGTCCAAATTCAATATTGTGAGGGCTTCTCAGAATTGAATGCTTTTCGTTTGTCTGATGCAGCTGCCACTCACATTCCGAGGGTACGTTAAGTACCTGCGGCCCTTGGCAGGAACACCCTGTAGGAGCCCCCACCTTTCAACGACGATGGCTAAGCTGCCCAATGGTGGCCAACGACAGGACGGAGTCATCTTTATTTAGCCTCGAGATTTTTAATGCCGAAAAAAATCCAAGCCAGGCCATCAAGTCAATCTGGGTATGAGTGATACCTTCACCAGCACTCAAGATGCCGCACATCGACGATGGATTCGAGGCTCTGCTGGAGCCATTCTACAATGGCAAGAAGCTCACCGACCCCATCTCGACCGTCGATGACAAGATGCAGCTTTTGCCTGCATTCTTGAAGGTCAAGGGTCTGGTCAAGCAGCACATCGACTCGTACAACTTCTTCGTCGACCACGAGATCAAGGAGATTCTCAAGGCCAACCGCACAGTCAGGAGCGATGCCAACTCGTCGTTTTTCATCGAGTTCCTGGACATTCGCGTCACCAAGCCTGATCGTCCAGGCTTCAATGAGGGTCCCCAGCCAAGGAATGAGATCAGCCCCATGGAGTGCCGACTGCGCGACATGACCTATTCTGCCAAGGTTCTTGTCGATGTGGCTTTCTTCCGTGAGAAGAAGCGAGTTATTCAGAGGAACCTGGAGCTTTGCCGGATTCCCGTCATGCTTCGGAGCAACAAATGCTATCTCTACGGCGCCAACAATGCCGAGATGGAGCGCTTGAACGAGTGCCCGCTGGACCCGGGCGGTTACTTCATCGTCGGAGGCACAGAAAAGGTAATTCTCGTGCAAGAACAGCTCAGCAAGAACCGAGTCATCGTGGAAGCAGACGAGAAGAACAACATCATCCAAGCATCTGTCACAAGTTCTACCCATGAACGTAAATCGAAGACGTATGTTATTCTGCGCAAGGACCGGCTTGTACTGAACCACAACGTTCTCGTCGAGCCTGTCCCCATCATCATTATCCTGAAGGCTCTGGGAGGTTTGTCAGATTTCGAGATTATGCAACTGGTTGCTGGCTCCGACGGCAGATTCCAGGACGACTTTGTTGTCAATTTCGAGGAGGCTTCCAAAGTGGGCGTCTTCACTCAACAGCAAGCTCTCGATTACATTGGTGCGCGGACGAAGATGGGCGGAAGGGGCAAGCCCGGAGCTGGAGCACCTCAGGCACGCAGAAGTCATGTAGAAGAGGGATTGGACGCCTTGGCGAACATCATTATTGCTCATATCCCGGTGGAGGGTCTCGACTTCTACCCGAAGGCCGTATACGTTGCGCTCATGACGCGGCGTGTTCTTATGGCATACTACAACCCCAAACTCGTGGACGACAGAGATTTCGTCGGTAACAAGCGTCTGGAGTTAGCAGGACAGATGCTGTCTCTCCTGTTTGAAGATTTGTTCAAGAAGTACCTCACGGACCTGAAGTTCGCCGCAGACAACGTCTTGAAGAAGAACAACAGGGCCAGTTATGACCCCCTAGGTCCCATCATCGCAAACGGTCGACATATTAGCGAGGGCATGAACCGCGCGATCCAAACGGGCAACTGGAGTGTCAAGCGATTCAAGATGGAAAGGGCTGGTGTCACACACGTCTTGAGCCGTCTCAGTTATATCAGTGCACTCGGAATGATGACGCGAATTAGCAGTCAGTTTGAGAAGACTCGAAAGGTTTCCGGACCCCGAGCACTTCAACCCTCTCAATGGGGCATGTTGTGTACGTCCGATACCCCCGAAGGAGAGGCTTGTGGTCTGGTCAAGAACTTGGCTCTCATGACACATATCACCACCAACATTGAGGAGGAACCGGTCAAGCGATGGGTGTTTACGCTCGACGCTAGTATCGAGCCGTTGCGGTGTTTCTCTGGCGCCGAGATGCATGCCCCGGGTGCTTATGTCATTTACATCAACGGTACACCTTTCGCCATGACTCGATTCCCTAAGCAATTCGCAAACAAGTTCCGAACCATGCGCCGCCGAGGTTGGGTATCGCCCTTCGTTGGTATCAATGTCAACAACAATCTGGCTGCGGTGCATATTGCCACAGACGAAGGTCGAATCTGTCGGCCTTACATTATTGTGAAGAATGGAAAGGCAAAGATTCAAGCAAGTCATTTGAGGCTCTTGCAGGCCGGAAAAGTCACGTTCGATGATTTCCTTACCAAGGGTATCGTGGAATACCTGGATGTCAACGAAGAGAACGATGCCCTGGTAGCTCTATATGAGAAGGACATCACGAAAGCTCATACACATGTGGAGATCGAGCCCTTTACCATTCTTGGAGCCGTGGCCGGGTTGATTCCCTTCCCGCATCACAACCAATCTCCACGTAACACTTACCAGTGTGCTATGGGTAAGCAAGCCATTGGAGCCATTGCTTACAACCAATTTAACCGTATCGACACTTTACTGTACACACTCGTATACCCTCAACGCCCAATGGTTATCTCGAAAACCATTGAGCTTATTCACTATGACAAGCTCCCAGCAGGTCACAACGCTACTGTTGTTGTCATGTCCTTCTCCGGTTACGATATTGAAGATGCCCTTGTCTTGAACAAGGCATCGTGTGATCGGGGCTTTGGACGATGCCAAGTCTTCAGGAAATACAGTACCGAGCTGCAAAAGTACAACAACGGCAGCCGTGAAAGAATTGGCGACCGAGACCCATCCCAGGCTGCAGGAAAACACATTGCTCTCTCTAAGGACGGAGTAGCCGATGTAGGCTGGAGAGTAGAGGCGGGTAACGTCATGCTAAAGAAAGAGACACCCGTTGAGACGAACCCGGGTGTTGGTATGGAGAGGAGAAGCGACGAGTACAAGGAGAGCCCCGTCTCGTATAAACTTCATGACCCTGCCTACATCGACAAGGTCATGGTGACACAGACTGACAAGGACACCCACTTGATCAAGATTCAGACAAGGCAAACAAGACGCCCCGAGCTTGGCGATAAGTTCTCATCTCGTCACGGACAGAAAGGTGTTGTTGGTATCATTGTTGACCAGGAGGACATGCCGTTCTCCGACAAGGGCCTGGTTCCCGATATCATCATGAACCCTCACGGTTTCCCGTCGCGTATGACAGTCGGCAAGCTCCTCGAATGCCTCACGGGCAAGGCCTCCATCGTCCGGGGCCGCAAGGACTTTGGATACGGCGATGCCTTCCGCTCGCATCCGCTGGAGGAGATGAGCCGGAACCTGGTCGAGGCCGGTTTCTCCTGGGAGGGCAAGGACTACTTCACATCGGGCATCACTGGCGAGCCGCTCCAGGCCTACATTTTCAATGGCCCGATCTACTACCAGCGCCTGAAGCATATGGTCCAAGATAAGATGCACTCGCGATCCCGGGGCCCTCGCGCCATCCTAACGCGCCAGCCGACCGAGGGTCGTTCCCGCGACGGTGGACTGCGTCTCGGAGAAATGGAGCGTGATTGTCTGATTGCGTACGGCGCCTCCCAGCTTCTACTCGAGCGCCTGATGATCTCGTCCGACGGCACCGACGTCGACATCTGCCAGAAGTGCGGTCTGTTCGGCTACCGCGGCTACTGCAGCACGTGCCGCACCAGTCGGGAGGTGGCCAAGATGACGATGCCGTACGCCGCCAAGCTGCTCATTCAGGAGCTTATCAGCATGAACGTGGGCGTGCGTCTGCAGCTCGAGGACGAGTTCCCGCATCCGACCAATTAGTATAGACCGGTGCAGTAAAGGGGGGTGAGTGAGTGGCGGAAAGGAGCGTTGTTGCATCTCTAGGCGTTTTTTAGGCAGGATGGCCTGTTGGCATAATGGCATGGCGTTTGTCTTTGTGTGTGTAGATTATACTCAAGTTGCGACAATTATGAAAGACAAATTACGCAAGTGTTCATGACTTCTATGCGGTGCTCTTTTGTATATATGACGTATCTGAATATCCATGGCAGAGCAGAGTGATACACAAGCGGAGAAAACAAGAAAAAGAACCCTAAATTTTACAGAACACTGAAGCTGTAGGGTGATAAACATTATCGTTACGAAACATACTCATAGTTTCGCGGAAAGTGCAGGTGTATGGAGACATCCAGGAGAGCCAACCGAGCCACATTATTCACCCCAACCGATTTACCAAAGCCGGATCCTTAAATTTCTAGTTGATGGCTACCTACTCCTTATCCTTCTCAATACTCTTCAACCCACCCATATTAACCTCAAACTCCACCGCCCCGTCCAGCCCCTGCCCGGTGCCCGGCACATGCGGCGCAAAGACGACCTTCATCCAGCGGCGCCAGTTGCGCAGCGCGACGCCGCCGCCCGGCAGGTCCTCGTCCTCGATGATCTCCTTGCGGCCGTAGACGGGCCGCTTGAGCAGGGCGATGCGGGAGGCGATCTGGGTGGACCAGACAAGGCCCAGCGTCGGCGTCTTGAAGTGGTTGGGATCCGCGTACGGGTCGTCGCCCCAGCCCGTCACCCAGCGGTTCTGGTGGTCGAGCAGCAGGCTGGCGGGCGCGGGCGGGTCCTCGGGCGGCGGCTCGGGCATGCTGGAGCGCACGCCTACCATGTCGGCGAGGCTGCTCGTGGGTTCGGCGCCCGGCGGGGCTGCCAGGGCCCGCGGGAGCGCGAGGCGAGGGGGCTGTCTTGGGGCATTTGTTGGATGTTGGGGGTAGAAGACGGGGCAGCGGCAGGAGCAGCGGGGAGCGGGGACTTGGGGGTGGCGGCGACGCTGCTCTTAATAGCGAAGAGGCCCGGGGTCCCGCCGCCGCTGTGGGAGGAGGGGATGCGGTCCATGACCTGGTTGGCGACGACGACGGCTAGGTTGTGGCGGCGCGCGAGGTCGTGCAGGAGGTGGCCCATGCGGATGAGGTCGGCGGAGCGCGCGGCCATGTTAGAGCCGAGGCTGCCGCCGCGCTCGTACTCGGCGCGGTAGTTGGCGGCGACCGAGTCGAGGACGATCAGGCCGACGTTGTGGCGCTCCACCTGGACGGGGACCTGGTACTGCAGGATGTGCTCTTGCGACTCGAGGTCCGGGGTCGCGGTGCTCATGATGCGGTCCAGGGTGGGCTTCTTGTCCAGGTCTTTGAAGAAGGGGTTCCTCCTGAGCATCTGCGCCAGTCGTGTGGTGGAAAGCGGCGCCTCGGTGGATATGTAGAGGGCCGGCCGGCCGAGCCCGTGGGGCGGTGGGAGCTGGACGGCGAGGAGCATCGTCAACAAGAACTGCGTCTTCCCGGCTCCGCTCTCGCCGACGATTTCTGTGACATAGCCGGTCGGGACACCTCCGCCCAGAGCTTGGTCGAGAGACTCATCGAGGGTGCTGATGGTGCTCCAGCGCTGAGCCAGGTCAGACGCAGTCTGCTTCAGGGCGCTGGGCTTGTCTGGCTGCTTCTCCGAGACGCCCAGATCAACATGGAGGGCTTCCAGGACGGCATTGCACAGCCTCTTGAGATCCAGGAGGGGGAGTTTGGTGCGCTTGCCCAGGTCGGCGATGTCGAGGGTAAGCAGCTCGGCGGTGGTGACCTTGTTGTTCTCCAGTGCGGGCAACAGACCGGCATACTGGGCTGTGGGAAATCCCGGCAGGACGCGCGACAGATCTGTCATGGAGGCATCGGTTTGCCCAGCCTTGCGGCCTCCTTTGTTTTGATATTGGTTCCCTACTTTGGGGAGGGCAGACTTTCCAACGGGGGGATGTCTGGGTACAGTACCGGGGATGGGGTTTCACGCAGAACGCGACTTGTGGCAGATGCTCGAGCTAGAACAAACCTTCTTTCAGTGTCGTTCCTTAGCCTTAGTGGGGGTCGTTTGGGTTCAGCGAAGGGAGTGCCTGAAAATAGAAAGTACGGGCCTACATGCTTGAGCTTTTAGCGGGGCATCGCAGCTGTAGCAGCAGAAGTAGCACCACCGTTGATTCAGCCCGTCTCCACTATATCCTGTCGTCCCTCCTCTGCTGGGCATCAAATGTCTTGCTTCAGCGCGGAATCCTCCCCGCCAAACATTGTCGTCTCGTACGGTCTTTGGGTCTCTATTTCTACCAGCCAGGCTTCGCGCAAGTATACACTGATTCCACTCACACTCGCGGTCCAACACCTTTCCTTGATTGGATCCTTTAAGCGAATCTTTAGGTTTAAGCTTGGAGGCATCATGTTGCTGACCCTGGACTCAGTCGACGTGGTTCCAGCGTTCTCACCCAGCTATTTTCTTTTTTCGGCATAGTTCCAGTGTTGTTGGGTTTCTTCAGATATCACCTCTTTGTTTTGCTTCTCCCGTGATGCATATGGCCAGGGGCAGCTGTTGTGCTTTACGAGCTGGTGGCAGGCCCCAGCTGAGCATCAAAGAAAGAAGCAAGGCGGCTTTGCGGCGTTCTCGCCCTTCCGGTGTCAATATCAGCTCTAATAAGCCGTAAAGCCACCAAAGACTACCCGCTGAGCCCGAAGCCCAGAATCTGTGGCGTTCTTGTCAATCAATATATATGCAATGGACGGTTCCATCCCGTTGCATGCCGTCGCTCCGAGTCTCGTGATGCTGTTGCGCACAACGCTACTCTGCCAAGGAGCTACGCAGAGGTAGGCATTTTGCATAGGCGACCCCATACCAACCACAACCCCATTTGCCAACCTCCAGAGACAACATTGATTGTCCGCAGCATGACTCAGGCCCTCGGTCTGGTAAGGGGGAAGGGTTGAAGGAAGGGTCGAAAGATGGTCCAGCCAAGAAACAGAAAAACAAACGCCGTCACCTTGTGGCTGGCTCTTAGCGGACCAATTCCGCTCTAGCTCCTTCAGCTGTGCTGCACCCATGTGCGACCTAATGTCGTCTGGCCTGCTGGCGGCGAATCATCTATTCTGCTTTCAGCTACAGCGGGCTTGCTGTTCAGGAAATGAACCCCATCCCAAGGCTGAAAAGAAACGGGCCATCCGGTCCCCATCTCCCCCAGCTTGACTGGACGAGCAAGAATGCGCCTTGCCGCCTTTTGCTGCTTGTCTGGCCCAGGGTCTTGGCGATCAAATACGATGGATCAAGGGAAGGGGACCGGTATAGGAACGGCTGAGGAGGGGGAAGGAGGGCAACGGCGGCCTAATAAGAAAGACGCACGACTCCTCTCCCTCGGGTCGTATGTTGCTGTTAGGACCTCTTTGGTCTTTTAATCTCTGGGATTCACCGCCTGCTTGGACGTTATTCCGATCCTCGGTTTCCCCTTGTGGTCGTACTATTAGACTGGCAATTCACGATCCAGCTGGAAGACATTGCTGCTTGACTACAACCGATATCTCGCAGAAGTAGTTTCATTAGTCATGGCAAGACTTCTCCTCTACATTGCCCTCGGGGCAGTAGTAGAAGCCATCGCCGTTGAGCGGATGGTAGCTGCGCCGACAGATGTCTCTCTACCATCGGTAACTTTCGACTTCGCCCAAATCACGGCCCCGCCTAGTCTTCACGAGTTGGTGAAGAGACAGGAAGCCCAGACGGTGCTGGTAGGACCCGACAACACATGTGGTTACGTTAGCGGATACCTGGGTATGTACACCGTCCTATCCTATCCTCCCCTTTTCTTCCAACTTTACCAGGATAGTATTATTCACTGACACTCCTCCCAGCGAGTGCTTATACCTGTAACAATGTCCAGGCCCAGTGCGCCTTCTTGACGTATTCAAACATCGGTGCCGTCGCCTGCTGCAACAGCGCCACCTGCGGCTTCCGGCTCGGCTGTGTAGACTATGCGAAACTTGCAACGTCGAGCTGCGGCATCTCGTGTCAGAACGACCCCTATACCGTCAAATGGTAAGTTCTTCCTCTTTACTCCCTCGAGAGACCCATCGTAACCCAAGGTCTTGCCAACAACAAGTATGAACTAATGTACTTGCCTCACAGCTCAAAGTCAGCGACACCATACTGCGGAACGGCTACGTTCTTCAATGGCATCGAGGACTACTACTGCATGACCAGTCGCTACTCGACCGCCAAGCAGATGTTGACGACGTGGATAGGGGAGGACGACGGCCGCACCTTTTCCCCCCTGGTCCTGACCGTCACCACCAGCGCCGACCCCTCGGTGTCGCACGAAGACGGCCTATTCGGCGGAGGGGACTCGCCCACCACGGTCACCGCCACTCCATCACCAGGCAACAACAAGAACAACAATACGGATAACAACAAGGGGGCTCGTCGACCCCCGTGGGTGCCATTGTTGGCGGCGTCGTGGGCGGCGTCGCCATCCTCGTCATCGTCGCGCTAGCCCTCTTCTTCATCATCCGCCACAACAACAAGAAGAAGCAGCGGAATGCCGCCGCCGCCGCCAACGGCGGTTACCCTCCGCAAATGGTTCAGCAGCAACCAGGAGGTCCCAACAACGGACCCGGCGGTGCTCCTCCCGCAGCCGGCGGCGCAATGGCTGGCCACCAATCCGTCTACAACCCGGCCTACGACCAACAACAACAGCCGCCGCCACAACAACAGTACCCCTCCCCAACCCAGTCCCCGCCCCCGCAGCACCAGCAAGCACCCCCTTATGCCTACGCCGCGCCCGGGGGTGACATGAAGCCCCAAGCCTACGCCAACGTGATGACGCCGCCGAGCCCCACGACCTCGCCCGGCATCGAGCACAACAACCGCCAGAGTATGCAGCCTTCGTCGCCGACCATGACCGACGTCTCCTCCATACATCCGCATCACACTGGCGGCAGTACCATGGGCGGTGCGTACCAGTATGCCGGTAATAACGGCAGCGGCCCGAATGTGCCGACGACGGTGCACGAGGCTGGTGGTGATGCGGTGGGCAACTACGGTCCGCATTCAAATCATCGTGGGCAGTTCCATGAGATGCAATAGTCTTGGGTGAGAAGATAGGGGCCGAGGGGCAGGTGGGCGGCCGAGCCAGGAGGACAAACAAGCGTGGCGATTGGTTGCCGGGTTTTTTTTCCCCATTTGCATTGGGTTTCCGTCCCTCATCTGGGCTTCTGTCATGTCAAGGGAAGGGTTGGTTGGGTGATAGGGGTTGACTTTCTGGATGATGATGCACCCTTCCGAGGATATGTCTATATTTGCCATACAGTATATCTCCGTATCTACAGAGCCCCTGATATGTCATACTCGATGACGCTCAGGCTGTAATGTCTTTATAAATCATATTTTCACACATGACTACGAGATCGGTCTTCAGTATGTATAAGTAAATAATACGTTGGGGTTGCGTGAGCATATGAGAAGACCTGGGAATTCAAAACTTATAACAGGGAATCACTAAAGCCTGCAACGCTCGCTACTGTCCTTGGATAAGTAACATCAAAAAATACCATGATGCTTGCCCACGTATCGAGGTCACACGCGACTTCTGTCCCATCAAAAGTTCCACCAAGAGTCCGAGCCCCTGAAAAGGGTTATATCCTACTTTCGCCCTCTTCCCCTTCTCGGGCTGATCAGTACTCCACCAACCTCAACTTCTTGCCAACATCCCTACGGCGCGCCTTCTCAGAAGCTTTCGCTTCGCCTCCATCCATAGCCTCGCCGCGTGCCTTGAGAGCTTGCAAGAGCATACCGGCATCGAAGAACCCATCTAGAAAACCCAGTTAGTATACACATTCATTTTCAAAAAGAAATCACCAGTAACATAAACCAGAAGACGGCGCAATTATAAGATTGGAAAACTTACATCCACCGAGCTCGTCATCCTCGCTGCTCGGAGCCATGCTGTCTTCGGTAGGCGACCGCGTGCCGCTCATGTTGAGCTCCCTCCGGATAGCCTCGTGGCCTGTGATCAGGCGACCGCGGGCCCTGAAGCCCTTCACGCCCTTGGCGGGTTTGGTCGGGTCGATCTCGCGAGCGCGAGTTTGCTTGGAGGAGGTGGCGCGGCGGTTGGTGATGCGCAAGATGCGGCGAATTTCGAGGAGATAGCTCTCGAACGTGTCGATGAAGCGTTTTGTCTGCCGGTGTTTGCTCGAGACGCAAATGGAAAGGACGTCGTCCTTGATGATGTAGCCGATGCCAAAGCCATCGCCCGAGGTCGGGCCGAAGCCGAAATGACGGAGCGAGGGGTTGCCGCAGTTAGACGTCGAGAGGATCGTGTTATTCAGCTTATCCCAACCGGGATCTGAGAAAATCGAAGGTACTGGATGATACCGTGAGCGCGAGCTGCCAGTGCTATCACCTCTTCCCCGGGTCCTGATCTCACCATCCTGTGATATGACAGAAGAGTCTTTCCCTGGACTTCCCACTGGGGAACTCATGTCCACTTCCGAGCCGGTGTCTGATGGGCTGGTGTAACCAGTGCTAAGGGGAGGCTGCTGCTCGTCTACATACTTCTGCCACACGCAGAACAGCGCGTACAGATGGCGATCGCAACCCTCCGCCTTGGCACATTCCCTGGTACTGGCAACATGTCTCTCACACGCCTTGCGCAGTGCGCCTACCTTCTGTTCGGGGGATTGTCTCCCCAGAAAGTCTGCACAAAGTCGACCGACTCTTCCGACACAGATCGGATAGCCTCGGTCCGCCCGTGTAGGAAGACCTTGGTCATAGCCGGCTCATATGTGCATTCGATGCGACCATACAGACCGTAGTAAGCAGCCTGAAAGGCCATCTGGACAAAGGCATCGGGCGAAAACCCCATCGAGGTGATAAAGTTCTTCCCGTAGCCACCAAAGTCCAAGCAGGCGAATTCATTCTGTCCGATCAGATCAGCCAATCTAGTTTCCGCAAACCGAACGGCTATGCTCAACTCTGGCAGCATGTCCCATTCGAGTTTGTGCGGGGTGGTGTTAACGTCGCCAAAACTGTCAGGGTCACGCTTCCAGGGGTCCGGGCTCGTCGTCTTCCACAGACTGGGGGCTTTTCCGCTGATTGTCCTGGCAAACCTGAGGATTGTGTCGGTGTACATGTCACTGGCAAACCTGAGCACAGTGTGCCCGTCCACGCCTGTATGCTCAAAATTTATGCCTGCACTGCCGTTTTTGCAGACAATGATCTGTAGCTTGTCGTACCAACGGTTGATGCATGTGCCAACCTGGATCCCCCTCTCCACTTCGTTCGTGCCGCAAAGCATGTTCTGGCAGAGCTTCGCAGCTGTGTCCGGTTCCGTGTAATCGAGACACAGAATGAAAAGTGCCGAGTCCACAATTCCGAGAGAATCTGCGTTGTTCGATCCTTCCTCCTTCAACAGCACGTCTCTCAGTCCCGACCATGTTTTCCTGTTCTCGGTACTGAGGATTCCCAAAGCGCTCTTTGCCGCCTCCTGGATGGGTGTCTGTGCGGCATCATCTATGATCGTCTGGAGGTTGATAGAAAGGTCCTTCTCTCCCATGATCAGATCAGAGTTATCGTCGAAAACATCAAACCAGTAAAACTGCCCATGGCACAAGACCACGATATGCCTCGAGTCAGGGTCTTGTTCGATCTGGCATCCATTGACAGTTGGCACCCGGGCAGTTCCGAATAGCCGAGAGTATTGGTACATATCCAGGGGCTTGCCCTTGACGGTGTCGGGAGGAGCTCCTCCCGGCGTACAGCTCGAACGAACTCGAGTGATGATACCACCAGAGAGGCGGCACGAGTGACTTGGTTGTTCCTAGCAGGAGTCGGGTCATCCTCGAGTAAGAAGAAGGGGTTGAGGTTGAGGACGACCGGGTTATCAAAATTCAAGTACGAGTCGTACCCTAGACAATAGTTTAGTCTATCGTTCTTCAGGGGCATATAGATATTCTGGCTGAGGCTCACAGAATTGTTCGATATAACTCGTTTTCCCCACCGCATACTGCTGAAGCTTCTCCTGGAGTTCCGGTCCGTCTGTCTTCAAAAACTCCTGAACGGCCTGCCTCGTCTCGGCATGTTCCCTTGGGCCTTGGAGCGGCCTGAGAGCGGTAAGGTACTTCTCGGCAGTGTGCTCCAAGCTAGGGATGGGAAGTTTGGGTAAGTCATCCTGGGCAGCAAATGTTATGCCTTGACTCTGAGGCATCTCGCTTTTACTAGAACGAGGAGGCGTCGTCTGAGTCGACTGTTCATGTGCTGTGGATGAAATCTTTGGTAGGTCTGGGATTGAACGCGGTACAGATGCAGAGCCGCTTCCTGCTAACGTTTCGCCCAGAGACTTGGGCATAGAAAATATGCGGACTTGAGTAGGCATCGTATCAGTTGGTGTTGTCGACTTAGGCATACAAGGGAGAGACGGAGGTGCTTATATTCAAGCCGCGTAGGGCTGTTCGGTAAAAGTAATGACAATCTTGAAGGCAATAAGGTGGCATCCCACTATAGTTGTGCCAACTGTGGCTTCGGCATAGGTGATATAGTATGTGTAGGTAGTGTAAGTGCAAAGCCGCTTGGCCGGTAGAGGGTTGAAACGGGGCTGAAGTGTCCGAGGGCGAGGGGAGATAGGCTTTCAAGATATAGATATATAGAAAGACAAGAAAGGGAGAGGGAGAGTGGGCCTTGTACCTGGGGGAGGTCTCGGCTTGTAAACAGCGCGCATGAGAAAGCAGCAATGCAGAAAGAAAGCATGTGCGATTGGGGGGATCGTCCCAAATAGGGACGGTCACCACTTGGCAAGGGAACGTTGCGAGGGCAGGACATGATTGGCTCCGAGTCAGTGGACTGGGGCCCGATGTCATCCGCAGACCCGACGACACATATTATGGATGCGTCGCCCAAGCAGACCGACCGATTTGTCGGGACTGAAACCGGGACTGGGTAGAGGGTCCAGGAGAGAGATCTGTGGAGGTGAAAGTATACTTAGGTAACGCACCTCGAGTGGCAGGGCCAATCCAGTCGATCTTCGTTTTTTTGCGAAATCCCAAAGAAGCTGCAGGTGCTCACTAACACAAGCACGTACACACACAAACACACGTATACGTACGAACCGAGCCTATGTTGCCGGGCAAAGATCACACAAGCAAGCAGTTCGAAAGTGAAGATGGAGGTTTATTGCCGAGAAACCGAGCACACACAATTGCCCGGGGCTTCACCTGGGGGAATATTAGCGATTTCATTTCGCAGCGATGGGCAAAAGCACTTGTCGATGGCCATGACATGACGCAGGTTGCATGTGGTCTTTGCAAAGTGTCGGACTGGGCAGTGTCATCGGTACCAGCGACAAGGGGGCTTGGGGGATCTGATATGTGGGTTTTGGGGGAGACCCACCTGGCTTGGCTTCTGATGTGCGTTGGAGGTACGAATATGGAGGAAATAAGTAACCCAGTCACAATGCACAAGCACACCCCATGGGGAGAGTGGCAATCGGTCGTCTTGTTTGCAGCGAGTAACGGGCGACAGCAATGATGGGCGTGTTGCTTGCTTGTGGTGTGGGTGATCCGAGGCAGGCTTGGGACTTCGGACCAGTGGAGGAGCTCTGGTTGGACGTCGGGGCAAAGGGTTTCTTTCGCCTGGAGCGGCCAGGCGCCTATCCCAAAATCAAATGATCCACCCAAAACGAGGCACGCAGCACGCAGCCCTGGTTCGGAGAGCGCGAGGGGAGGAAGGCAACGGGGCCTCTCGACTTCTCGATCTTTGTGGGTTCGGATGGGTGTTAGTATGGAAACTTAGGACGAACTAGGCAGAAGAAATCAAATCACACGCGCAAAGACAGGCGTCGCTCGCAGGACTTTCGAAGTCTCTACAAACAGTATATATTGCGAGGTTGAGCAAGCCTCTTTGCTAGCCGGTCAGATTCGAGTGAAACAAAGAGAGTTTTCGTGGCGTACCTGCTGACGGACGGGAAGTAAGCTGGTAGATAAACGTTTCTTTAAGTAGGTAGGTATGTACTGTCGGTACCCAAGATTAGGTAGGATATGTAGTACTTGACGCTTGACGTACGCTGGCAGATAACCTACGTAGCAGTAGCAGTAGGTAGCAGTAGAAGGAAAGAACAACGAGGTGGGGCCGGATGACCGGGTGTCGGGATGACCATCTCTAGGCAGGGTCTGAAGATAATTGGGGTTCTGGGTTCTTTGCTCCTTGCCAAGCCAGAGCCAACGACATGGTGATTGCGGGGTGCTTCCAACTGCATGCACGGTGCACGGCGCTTCTTAATCTCGACTTATTGCGGTAGGTATATTAGGTATCATATATGCTCATCAAGTAGTGTTGCATTGCATCTTTCTTACTTGGGCACTTCTTCTCCGAGTTGATGAGGAGAGAGCCCCCGGACGTACCCCCGGAAAAGTGGCATGTGAACTCGCCCAGAGCATCTTGAGCCCACCCAGCACAACATCTCCGCCTCTTCGAAAGATCAAAGGCAGGTACACTTCGCTTGAAATAAGATCTGCTGAGATTTGTCATACACAACCTCGTTATGTCCGAATTTGTTTTTGGTTGCTGCGATGGACTCAAATCAAATCGATGTGTGAACCAGCTCGCTCGGCCTCGGAATCAGAAACACAGTAAGATAAGACGGCCACCCCGTTCCCAAGGCAGTGGAAGAGACGTGGGCAAAGTCATGTACAGTCCCACTATGACGACTGCAGCTTACTCCTAAGAAGATGCCCAGGTGCCCAGCAGTCACGTGGCAGCTTGGCAGAGACCATGCATGCTGGTCATGCTGAATTGGAACAGAACTCCGAATACTGAGACGAAAATAAAAGAACTCCCAGCTTATGTGGGGAAATTCCATAGTCTGTTCAGTCGTAAGTCGGACTGACTGGAAGATATGCAGAAGAAAGACATAACGAAGCGCATAAACGACTATCGTCGTCGAATTTTGCTTGATGTTTGGGGAAATCCCGAGAAAATGCCAGCCCAGCATAGGATCGCCGGCGACGGAATGGCAACAGATTACGACCCCGGCTCGGCTTCGGGAGATGACATTCAGTAGCCTAGGCTCACGGGAAAGAACAAAGATGGTGAAACTAACAGATACGACCGTCTAGCCGATCCAGGGGGCACACGAGTCTGGGGTACTGCCTGGAGATGCCTTAAGGCAAGCCGCTTATAGAGTAGGTAGATATAGGCAGGATCCCTGCTATGACGTAGGCGTACCTGTCTTGCCATCGGAAGCCAAGGCCATGAAGAATGCGTACATACGCATCTAGATGATGCTGGACCAGTCTGTCCTAAGCGAGCACCACCTTTAAGATGGGCATGCAAAATACTACAGACCTATTCATTAACGATTCTCGATGTTGATATCAACACGTCCCATCCTAACTAAAGTTGACATACGAAGAAAACACACCTGGTAACCGTCGCAGTTGCACATTCTACTGAAAGCATGTATAAACAATACATGTCCAGCAGTTTCAAACCATTCTTACCCAGCCCCAAAATGATAGATCAGTAGGCAACTCTGAATACACACGCAATCCTATCTACGGACTTGGTAATCCGAGAAGGAGGCCCGGCTCGTTGGCAGAATGCTGGACAGATGTGTCAGATCCAGGAGGGGTCCAACAACGGGCGCGGGGGACAATAATTGAATTTTATTGCATACCTACATGTAGTTATAGGAGAAGGAGAGGGCTTAAGTTGATAATCACAAATAACCAGCTGTCCTGCCAACGGTGGCCGAGTGGTTAAGCATGTGGTTCACATCCCCATGGGCTTGCTTTCTTAGAGTAGTGCCACTCTTAAGTCATACCACCATCTAGAAAGACAGGTGTGTTCAATCGCTTCCCTCGGCCACCAACTATTAATCTTTTAATTTTTCTCTTTCTCTCCGGGACAACAGTCCCCGTGAAGAGCTCACGAATGGTGCACACACAGTGTGCCGTTCCCAACACCTGCGTGTCCCAAAGGAGATCCCAACAGCGGATATCCTTCTCACCAACAAGCCATGATCATCATGGAGCATACCGCAAACAACGAGACCAGACCACCGGGATTGCCTCCATATGCGACCCAGCTGTCGAAGCTGCTGGCTGGCTGGCTAACTTCAGCCCTCGAATACGTCTGATGCCAACAATGAGAAAACCTCTCTCTCTGATAGCCCTAGCAACTCGGCGTCCAGAGGTAGAAAATCATCCATCCACCTAGCTCGATGGAAAGATGGCGAGCTGTCATGGACAGGCAAAAACCTCCTATGATCAAGGAAGGGGTAGGTTGTATGTCCTCCTCCACCTGCGGCACTCTATCAAATCCCCAAGAAGGGCATGGTCAGTATCTCCTAGGTTTTGCTTGGTAATTTCACGTTTATCAAAATCAAAGATCCATTCTGGTAAGAGGGCAGGCCGTAAAGAGTAGCGATGGTGGTGATAAACGAGTGAGAATTTGCTGTTGTCTACCCTAATTATGCCTTTCATTCCTGGCCGATCTCACTCCTCACGCCTGCTGCAATTCATACATACACGCAAAGAAAGTTACAAGACGAGGGAGATCTCACCCTCAAACTTGCCCCTTCCTCTATGCAAAGTTGCCAGGGAAAAAGGGACACCAAAAACATATGGGCCAAGTCTAGTCGAACAAACCAATCTCTCAATCAAATACCATGCGCCACACCCGTACGTGCTCTGCTCTCACGCAATCGCCCATGCTCATTCATCTCATTCTTCACTTTTCCCAATTCGTGTAACACTGGTGAGAAACTTGGCCAAGTCGGCAGAGTCAGATTTGCTATAACTCATGAGGATCCTGTCGTAGGGAAAATTCGTCTATTTCGCATCAAAGGCGAAAAGTGGAAAACCATATCTGCCCTCCAGTTTGCCAACCATCGAGTCAATCCTTCGCAATGCCTGCAATTACCAGTTTACTCCAGGAAAAATCAAGACGCAAGGTGGACGTAGAAAGCGGACGTGATCGGGTATCGTGAAGAAGAATCGTGCCTCTCTTAGCAGCAGCCGCCGCTGGACGACGAAGAGACGCTGTGACCAGGGCCGACCTGGACGCCGGGCTTGGTGTTGGTCGTGGCTTGGGTACCCATGCGCTCCTTGATCTGGCGGGCCATGGTCAAGAAAGCCTGCTCGACGTTGGAGGCGTTCTTGGCCGAGGTCTCCAGGAAGGGGATGCCCAGGCTGTCGGCGAACTCCTACACAAATTGTCAGTAAGATGTAGCATAACTTCCCCGCCAGATGTCATGATGTGCCGTACCTTGGCGACGGTGTACTCGACGACCTTCTTGTCGGACATATCGCTCTTGTTACCGACGAGAAGCTTGTTGACACCCTCGGTGGCATAGCGGTCGATCTCCTGCAGCCACTGCTTGACGTTGTTGAAGGAATCCATATCGGTCACATCGTAGACGACGCAGATACCGTGGGCGCCACGGTAGTACGAGGAAGTGATGGTGCGGAAACGCTCCTGACCAGCGGTGTCCCACTACAATATCACATGTCAGCAAGAGGGATCTCTTTAGCGACGACAGGGCGCAACGTCAAGGTAGGACTTACAATCTGGAGCTTCACAGTCTTGCCGTCGAGCTCGATGGTGCGGATTTTCTGTTTTTTGTTGTCAGCGACACCTGCTAACAAGTAAACAATAAACAAGGCGCCTTACGAAGTCAACACCGATGGTGGAGATGTAGGACTCGGTGTAAGTGTCGTCCGCGAATCGCAGCAGCAAGCAAGACTTTCCGACGCCAGAGTCGCCGATAAGCAACAGCTTGAACAGGTAATCGTATCTGTCAACCGTGACGGTGATGTCAGCGTTCATTCCCTCATCCTTGGCACGGAAGACAGGAGTCTCGTCCAGGCGGGTCTTGCCGTCTCCGACCCAGACAGCATCCTCGAAGATGTCGGGCGAGTCGACCAAGACCTCGAACTTGATGTCATCCATGTCATCGACCAGATCATTCGATGCAGCCATGGCGGATGGAAGCAGTGTTGTGGTTTGTTGTGGTTGGGGGAAGTGATGATGCAGCGTATTGCGGCAATGCGGGTTGGTTGTGTTTTGCAACGGCCTTGAAGCAGGTGTCGATCGAGCAACACAAAAGAGTGAGGCTCGAGTGACTTCCAAATACCTTAGGCAGCGCATCTTCTACCGAATTCCGGAATCGAGGGCGCGCAGCGAACGGAGGGGTAAAGAAGGAGGTAACTCTGTACGCGGTCAGTGCTCGCTCTAGACGGTCGCCGACGAGGTCGGCGATGGACGCAGGCAGCATCTAGCAGATGCTAGGGGGATGGGCGTATAGAACGCAGGAAGACATACTACTCGGGATTCATCTTGACGGGTGACGATGCGGATGCGAAGGATGCAGAGATTAGATGCGGTTGGCAAGTTTGGTGTTGAAGTTGGAACGGAGGATGATAAGCCAACGAAACACGGAAAGGAAGGCGGTAGCGGCAAGTCAAAGGGGGTCCCGGTTGCTGTGGAACTTTACGTTAATGAGTTTACGGGGGGTCGACAAGGCACGACAGCTTTTGAATGGGCCTTTTCGGGACGTCCAATACGACGGGAGGCAACAGGCTGGCTGGCTGGCTCTTTATCTTCAAACGATGTAAGTTTTGTTTTTTGTATTTCAACCAGAGGACGATGGAGATGCGATTTGATGTATGGATTGAACGCAGGTGGACAGACAGGTTAAGAAAGAGAAGGAAGCAGGAGAGACATGCGCCTGACTTTCAATCAAATCAGCAGTGCAAGGCCAGTAGGCTGGCCGGTGGTAGGTACACTTTTGGGCGAGACACCAGATGGCAGATGGACGCAGAGGCCGACAGAGACAACGCACACCCAAGCACCAGGCAAAGCAAGCACCAAGCCCAGGCGCACGCAGCGTAAGGAAGCACTGGCACAGGCAGCGGGTTGAACAGAACACGCCTAACTAGCAGCCTAGGCTGATGCGTCAGGGAGTGTCAAGGACAGTCCAAAGGCTAGCAGGCTAGAAAGGGTCAACGCATGGTGGGCCAATGTCGTCCCCACTTCCACTGTCGTCCTGGCTCTTTGATTTGATTTACTGGGGACTTGGGGAGCAGTCAACCCAAAGCCTCCTGAAGTTATCAGCCTTTTCGCTTTTAGCCCTTGAAGGTGCCCAGCACGCCTCCCTAAAGATTCAAAAAATACGGCCAACGGGGGTCACAAGGCCCTCGGACGCCGTCACTGGTGCACCCAATCAGGAGGTGCAAAAGGGGGTCAAGTCATAAGCTTCGTTTGCCCAAGGCTCGCAGTCAGGTGGCTGAATATCACCGGCTGGTTTCGAGTCAGCAGTCAGCTTTGCTCAAAGTTGACAGTTGGCAAATCTGTGAATGCAAAGCGGCATCGTCGGAGCAGATCGATCGTCTGTATCAGATAGATAGATTCAAGCATGACCTGGTAGGACGTCTCTAACGACGAGGCACTCCCCTCCTGCCTGTCCGTTGATGCTCTCAAAGGAACCTTCCTTCTGACACCTGCCAACAAAGAGACAGCTCTCGTATTATGTCAGCCAAGATCGATGCTCTTTTATGCTGCCACCACTGATCAAATCCCGTATGTTCCGTTTGGTGGTTGTTTCAAGTGCTCTGGTATACTTGCTTGACAGTCAACTCCGGCCTCCTCCAGCATCCATGCACATACAGCCTTACACAGTCCAATAAAATATCCCAGCCGAAGAAATACCACTACTACCTAACCTACAGTATGTTTCTAGAAGAAAGAGAGTCCTCTAAACAAACCCCATGTTTCCCGTAGTCCCGGTTGATCGCCCACGCGGAGGATTCCTTGAGAGTGGAGTGGGTCCATTGATTCGATGACCGTTCGTTTGACTGTCGTGCCATTGCGCTACCCAAATTTTTGGAGCTGCTGGTAACCTTCCCGGCGGCGGGAAGTCAAAAAGAGAGAGAAACAAACATGCAACATGGACTGCCCGCCCAGAATAACCGAGAAGCTTCACTTACATCATGCTCAACTTCCTTAGGGCTCCTTTCTGAAAATCGAATTTGACCTACCTACACACATACCTACATGTTAGAAGACTGACCGACTGACTGACTACCTCTGCTGCTTGCCGGATGACACGGCGCATTCTTGACTATACTACCACCGAACCGGATTAATGCCAGTCATCGCCCACGATTGCGCCTTCGAGGCTCGGATCCCATGTCTCTCCCCCGTGGCTTCTTTCAGACGCCGCCCCAAATTCTGAGCAGCTCTGCCTCAGGCGCCAAACACCTGATTAGACCAACGGTGCCTTCGCAGCATCTTGCTTCTTCTCATGTCGCCGGCTCCTCCGTGACAGCTTCGGTGCCGCTGGCGCTCTCGAAACCTGCCCAGCCTCTGGCCACCGTACCTGCGCCGTTTGCCCCACCACCATCGCATCACGATCCGTCGCCCATATGGTTCGATTCAGCAGTCACTGCCCGTTTCAGCGCAAACGGAGGGAAACCAGAGGATGAACGCAGGGTGAAGCTCGGAAGGAGTACGTCTCCCTAAGACAGTCAAGATTCATATTCTTCTAGCGACAGTTGTTGCTTCGAATGGACGGCTAACGATGCATCATCGCAGCTCTACGGGTTCTGCATGACCGGCTCCCTTCGTTGCTGCAGTCGCCACTCCCTCAGGAGATCCTCGCCCCCAATATCTCTCTCCACCTGTTCCCCTCGACGCACCCGTACCTGCCGGCCGTCTCCGGAAGAGTTGGTTACATAGCAGCTCTGTGGACCTCGCCGATTGCCTGGAACCGCGTGCCGATCATCGGGAACCTCAAGCTGGAAATACTATCCGAGCGCATGACGACGCAACCACTATACTATTCCCCTAGGAGGACCGGCGCATACGATGAGCAGCTGGTGGTCAAGTGGAGGACGGCGGATAACAACAAGAACAACGGGTCCAGTACAAGTAGTTTGGCCCAGAGAGGAGAGCACAACCTCGACCACGCTCTAAGGGGCACCCTGAGCCCCGGTTCCAAGAAAGAGTTTACGGGGCTCTTCATCTTCGAATTCGACTCGGAAGGACGGATAATCAGCCACACGATCGAACACGTCGACCAAAATAGTGAGTGGGAGAAGGGTGTCGGCGCCAAGGTTGTCCACCTCGCAGACTGGCTGCTGGGCGGCATCAAAGGGCGACCGCCGCCGCAGGGTGCTTGCCCCATGTTTCTGAAGGTGCGACGTGACAGACGAGACCCTAGAGATCCTAGATTACGATGAAGCAAAATGATACCCCGAACGTGATTGCATAGTGGCAACAAAAGACACGGCAACGAAGCCTTCCTAGTCCCGTGTCACGGACAGGATGCATTGTACATAATGGAAGCCGGTGTATTATATTTAGTATGGTCTTATAGACGTCACCACTCAGATGAAGAATTGTCATGGATATCTCAAAGTAAGCTACGATCTGGCCTTACCCCCGGCGCTTGTGGCCTTGGTCGTTAATGCACCTCTATTGTTAGTGCTGCTAGGAGAAGAATCCTATCGACATGGAGCGCGACAACAGGCACAACAATAAGATACGGGTAAAAGCCGATCCTGAATTTGATGCTGGGTATTGCAAAAGTGAATCGAATGTGACAAAAGAGCATGCAATTTTATTGAAGGAAATGGGCTTCTGATTTAGCAGTTTAGATACCTTTCTTCTTCTTACCTTTCCCCCTGTGGTTCTACCGTTGCTGACCACCATACGATTTATCTCGACCTGGTTTTGCTTTCAACCCATCCTTCTCATCTGTACCCAATCTGAATTCAGGGCTTGGCTGGTGGTGTGAGGGCTCGCAAGAGTACCTATCCGGCCAGACTTCTTAGACTTGTAGGCTACCTAGCGTCCCGCCCATCCCGGGAATTCGGGACCCCACTCGACTCGACCCAAGCTGAGTTTCGACGTCAGCTTGTTGGCCTCGCTGACCAGCGCCAATCAGATGTGAAACGAAACCCATTCGTCACCCATCCTGTCCATGCATACTGATGCATCTCTCCTCCTATCCATCGCGCGCGAGAGGTGATGTGGTAGGTGAAGTGAATAAGTCGTATGTTTATTCGCCGCTCTCATTACTACCTATGTGTTTGATCCATCGTTTACTCCATTCTTGACGAGAAGCTGGCAGAGTGGTGGGCGTGTAACACCGGGGAAAAGACCGCATCACGCATCCCACATCGTCCCGCATCGATCTGCATATATGCACAGCTGGCAGGGGTTCTTCTAAGACTCAATATAACTTGCATCCGACCTATTCTTATCGCAAACACCACACACAGGGTTGGGTCTGGTTGGGTCGGCCGCGCACACGCACACACACACACATGAGAACTAGTCGCGCATCTGTCTGGTCACACTTGCAAACATGACCATGTGCAGGTTTCGCCTCCACTTTCGAGTCTTGAGCGATGGCAGCACTGCTGCTGCCTCGCCCACCAAGAGTGACGATAATCCGTCCTCCTCCTCTTTCACTCTGTTCTCCTCGCTCCCGCCCGAGCTCCGGCTCAAGATCTGGGACCTCGCCGCCTCCGTCCCCCGCATCGTCCTGGCCTCCTGCCTCTACGATGGCCTAGGCCCCGAGGCGGAAGACGCGCAGGACGCCACGGGCCAACACCACATCCAAGAGCTAACCTCGCGCCGCGCCGGCCACTTCATACCCCCGCTGCTGCACGCGAGCCACGAGTCCCGGACCCGGGCCCTCGAGAAGCACTACTCGCTAGCCTTCAGCTGGAAGGTGCCCCAGTTCTGGGCCGCGGACCGGGGCCGGGTCCGGCGAACCCACCTCAACAACGCCAACAACGGGGCAGCGGCGTCGTCAAGTGACGACGAGCCGCCGGACTGGACGGAGCCGCACGTCTATTTCAATTTCGAGCGCGACGCCCTGTACTTGGTCGGCGAGCTCGAGCCCTACGACGACGTCGGCCTGGCCACGCCCATGATCTACTTCCTGCGCAAGGAGGACACGGCCCGCGTTCGCTGCGCCGCCCTGGCCTTCTCTGCCCTCAAGTACGGCGAGACGGGCCCCCAGCAGATCTTCGGCACGCTGTTCCACGTCGTGGACCGGTTCCCCCGGTGCCATATGGGGCCGCGGGCATCAGCATCAACGCCGGCGGCTACCCACGGCAACGGCAACGGCAGCAGTAGCATTAGTGGCAGGAATGGAGAAAACGGCGCCGGTGCTGGCTCCTCTTCTTCTCCAAGCGGCGCCGAGAAAGCAAAGCAGCAACAGGAAGAACCGCGACTTTTCGTATGCGTCACGCCCAACGACGAATGGACACACGCTCTCCTAGGCGGGACGGAACCACTGGTCCAGGGCCACCGGGGCGCATGGGACAACCAGAGGGACCATGGCCACATGCCAGAATCCCAGCGCAACCAGGAGCGGCAACAACGCCAGAGCGAGAATGGCCAAACGCACCCTGCAGGTTCAGAGGGGCACGAGGAGGAAGAACCAGAAGAGCCCGAAAACGTGCTGCAGAAGATCTGGACCGACTGGTACCGGGGCAGCATCGTCAAGTCCGAGCTGGCCAACGTGCGGTTCAGGCTCGTCACCGAGGACGAGTTCGGGACCCTGGTCACGGGGGAGCCGTTTGTCGCCGCCCCCGCGACAATCCCCGTGCCGGATGTCAGCGGTTTGCGACGGTATGATTTCAGGGAGTTGCAGGAAGCGTTGGGGCCGCCGTATCTTCCAGCATAACAAAGAAAAAGAAAAAGGGGGGAAGGTTTGGGGGAAGGAGTTCTCCGGGAGGCAGGCGTTGCGGGAACTTTGGCAAAGGGGCGTTTGCACAATAATATGAACCTAACTAATAGATGATGGCGCGAATAAGCCTAGGGAAACAGAAGCATCCGTGATAAGATTTGTCGCGGAGGGGATTAATAAAGGGAAAAGTATGATTACCGGCATACACTGCACTACTATTTGCTTAGATAAAAGTATTGGACTCCATGGGGTTTTCTCGCAGAAAATTCGACACCCCTATTGCCTATATCGCCAGCGGAGAGGAAATTGTTGTTGATTCTAGATGTTCTGTTTTGACATCTTCTCGTACTGTTATAAAACGTCGTGGTTGTACGTACCGGGATGTCGGACGGGCTGGCGCCAACGAAGCGATGTAGTTCATCATGGCTGTCATTGTGTCCCGCCAGGGGTCGGGATGCCTGGCCAAGCCTGGGAGTCGTGGCCCTTCCACCCCTTCACCCTCCGCGCACTCACATGTATCCATAGCCGGGCCAAGGCCCCTGCCACGAACCACGCTCTTGAGACTCTCGCCGCCTTCCCAGCTACCACCAATTGAGCTTCTTCCGGTAACTCACTCTATGATCTGTTGCCACCAACCTTTCGCTTCTCCTTGCTCGTCTACACAATCTTCGCAACCATATCTATACCCCGTTGTGGAAGACTCAATATGGCGTATGTAGGTACCACCTGACGCCTCGGCGAGGTTCGTGACAAAAGAGCACGTTGGAGAAGCCATCTTGGTCGAGACCCGGTCAACGAGTTCCCTCCCACCAGTATCATGCCGGCATTATCGCCGAGATCCTCGTCTCTAAACTGCCACCTGGATTTCCTGTAACCTTGCACTTGTGACCAAAAATCAATAAAACTCGAGTGTGGAACTATTGAGAGAGAAAATCTCAAGGTAGTGATGGCGTACGTGGTGGGAGAGGCCAAGATGATGCAGTGTCTTTGTGTGGCACATTATTCATTACGGTTTTCCTTGTTCAGGGGCAGCTGAAGAAGACATAGTGGCTTGCCTTTACCTACAGGATCACCGTCTACCCTCTTGCCAGCCAGTTCTTATTAACCCCACGAAATAAAGTCACATAAACAAAAGCTTCTATATCTATTTTTCAGGTGTTATGGGCACAACGCCCCAGCAGGCCATTGATCCGTCCCGTCCCGTCCAGATCTGCCACTGCTTACGACCAAACGAGGAATATCTGATCAGGACAGGAAGGTTACCCCCTTGACGGATATATCGCTGCTTCCACGAGCATATGTCGTTGTACGCCTTAGGACGGCATAATCCTACCGGTATATTATTTAAGACCAAACGTTCATTCCACGGGGCACATGGTCTAGGCAGTTGGATAACCCAACCTAATAATCACTTCTACAAAGTATTATACAAGTAGCAGCACTGTCACTGAATGGGATAGTCGAGATTTATTGCCACCGACTCGTGAATGCCTACTGTTATCTATCTACCAAGAGCCACAGCAGCCCACTCGCGTAACCTTGGCCCGACACTTAAACATGCTTGATGGTCCACGGCAAAAATGGACTAACCACCGTCTCGCTTTCCTTCCCTTTTTTGGTTTCCATTGTTGGCTCATCAAGTAGCCCAATATCGGTCAGAGGCGTCGTTGATTCCGATGGCTATTCCACCATCCGAAGAAGAAAAACGTAGTAATCATCATCGTCCTCAAAAGTGCCTTCTGAGTTATATTATTCTGGTATCACACACGCCAAAAAAGAAATTTCACAGCTCATCGTCGTCGATCTCAATCTCGGACGGCTTGAGCAGGCCACCGACCTTCGATCGCCGCTCCCGATCGGCCTTCAGGTTGTCCCTGACCTCCTGCTCCTTCTCCACAGCGTACAAATCCGCATTATCGCCGGCGTACTCCTTGAGGGAAATGAGGAAGTCACGCAGGTTCAGTCGGAACTTATCATACTGATTGTTGAGCGTGAATAGGCCTTCGATAAAGACGTTGATCTGGGCACTAATGGAATAAACAGTTAGTAGTTGATTACTCCACATCCAGTAAAGAGAGGGGGAAGGAAGGAGGGAAGGAGGGAATGAGGAAGGGAAGGAACGAAAAATGGAAGGAACGTACACTTGAAGGTTGCCAAACGCCTTACTCAAAAGAGTTCCAACGAAGTTAACGAGGAAATCGCGGTTAGACGTTCCGGTAGGGGCCTGATCGGTGTATACCGGTCCCTGGATCTTGGGCGTACCGCCTTCGGCAGGCTGGACGAAGTTGAATAGCTTCATGAGAAGCATCGACTGCGTCTTAAAGCCGGCCTTGTGATCGGGATCGGTAAGGACGAAGAAGACATCCTGCAGGATCGTAATAAAGAACTGCTGGAAGAAGGCGTTGGCCGTCTGTACATCCGTCTTCTCGGCAATGTTGTTGATGAGCTCTAGACACATGTTAAGGCCTGCGCCCTCAACATCGCGGTTGTCATGCTTGCTTGCCCACATGCAAGCGTCAATGACGAACTTGAACTGGCGGTTGTCCAGCTTCAGCAGGGCAGGGAAGCAGTGCAAGTTGATGGCACGGAGCAGGTTGAAAAACTCGACACGATGCTCGGGGAACTCGGAAAAGTCCTTGTTGATCATGTCCAGAGTACACTCGAACACGTTCTGCATGATGACAGGCACTTGGTCTTCCATCAATCCAGTAAGCTTCGAGATGATGGTGGACATGGCCTTGAGAACCTCCGCATCCCTTGCGCCAGGGACGTTGCGGTTGTAATCAACCAGCACCGAATCCAACAGTTGAGGAACCATCTGCTGGCGAACTGACTGGAGATCCTCGGCCTTGTCCACGTAAGTTTCAATCAACTTGAGAATCTCCTTCTTGATAGTTCGCAGTCCTCGAACCTTGGGCATTCGTGGGGCTAGTTCTCCATCACGAGCGATAGCCTCCGAGATGAGCTGACTTGTGGCGCGGTACATCTGCAACATGTCGAGATAGATGCGGCCGATCTGAGGGTAGAAGTAGGGTCCGACTGACGAGCATGCTGACACGTTTGTCTTCATGATGTTGCCGATGATCTTGATCGTTTCGGAGTCTTGGAGGACGGTAGGGTCTGCAGTAGCGGCACGGATGATCTCATCCCAAGCAGCGTTAGGAGCCCCCATCAAATCAGCGAGCAGACGCTCTTGCATGTGCTTGTTACCCTGCGCGTTCACCATGTATCCGCAAGCCTCGTAGAAGGTGTGGACTTGTTGGGGGTGAGATCGCACGTGATTCTGGGGAGATTCTTGACGATCTCCTCGATGAATGGCTCGTTCTCGTTGGGTTGGAGCGCGACGAAATGACGTCTGCATTGGCGGGCAATCTTGATGAATGTGTCGCAAGCCATATCCTGAACGCCCTCGTGAGATTCATGCATGAATTCGAAGAGCTTGTTAACCACCGTCTTGAGGAATTTCCAGTGGGCCTTCAGGAATCGGGGATACTGCCCGACAATGTACATGATGTTGCTGGCAACGACCGCTTTGTTGTCCTTGCCGCGCTTCATCTCAGTCAGGCCGAGCAGATCCTTGATGACAGTGACGAGGAAACGCTTCTCAGTCTCCTCATTCATGGCCAGCGAAATAGAGCCAATGGCCCAGCACAGAACGTTGCAGTTGTGCCAAGACCACTCACTGCCATCAACCTGTTTCTGCAGCTTGTCCGTCATGATCTGCTCAGTGTCATTAACATCAAGATGCGTCAGGTACACCAGACACTCTCGGATTGTCTTGTAGAGCTGAACGGTGTCACTCTCCTTGACGAACTCTCGCACAATCTCACCCTCGTCGTTCTCAACAATGAGGACTTCTTCGGGTCGCACCATCTTCTCGATCATGACCACCCGCAAATTCGATAAAACCTCCTTATATTTGTGCATCCGAAGTGGGAGCTGGTTCAGTCTACTCGGGTCGAGAGCTCCTGGGTTCGCCATCAACAAAGGAGCCATCTCGTTCATTGGCGCAGCCTGCATCTCCTCGTAAAGTTCCTGGACCAGTTTCAGCCAGTAGTCTAGGGTAATCTTGAAAATCTCCCGATCCTCAATCTGCGAAATACGGATCAGATAGAAGTGGCCGTGCGTCAGGTAATCGCGGTTCGGGAGGTGTTCGATAAGACCAACGTGCTGCCCGAAGAAGTTGCACAAGAAGAGGGCCAAATTCTGTATGAACTCCTGGTCTCTCGAGTTACTTTGAGGGTACGTGCTCTTGAGATCGAGCTCGAGAGGAATGATGGTCGCAATAGTGGTGAGGACCTCGCAGAACATCTTGACCAACTGTTCGCTGTAGGCATTCGGTTGACCGTGGGCAGCCGTCGTCAGCCCTCCAATCTCGGTGAACACCTGCAGAGTCACATTTCGAAACTCCGGGACCTCGAGGAATCGTGTGCGCAGCGTGTCGATCAGGGGGTCTCGAAGATGTAGCCGAGGGGGATCCAGTTGCAGAAGCGTAATAACGTCTCGAGCGTCGCCTTGATTAGGGTAGGCTGATTCGCTGTCGTGAGGATCTCTTGGCAGAGCTGGAAGATCTGGGAGAACTCGTTGCACATGGTGGTCTTCAAGTTCCTCGTCTTGGCCGAGGTCATCTGGTCGGCCGAATAGTCGAATACCTCCTCGGACAGCAGGCGGAGGATGATCATGTTGTTCTCGCAGATCGAGAGGCTTATTTGGCAAGACCCGATGATCTCGTTGATAAAGGTAGGCCAGTTGTGTGGCCATTCTTGCTTCAATATGGAGATGAGCACCAGGTTGAGCTTGTTGAGCAGGGTGCGTTGGCTCTTTAGCGACTCCTCGGTACTGGAGCAGTCGACGATGCTCTGGCCGACGAAGTTGCGGATACCCAGACATTGCTCGCGAGGGAGCACCTTCCATCTTGTCATGATAACATGGTCGAGGACTTGGAGACCAAGATCTAGGACTTTGTTAGCCTCGCCACGACTCCAGCAGCAGCGTGGACTCCCTTACACTTGGTTTGCGGATATGAAGCATCGGTTAGGATCTTATCGACGAGTAGCCATGCATCGGGGTCTTCTTTGAACTGGACACGCAAACAATCAATTAGCCGTCGAATTCAAGAGCATGCCTGCCTGCTTAATTACACAGGAGAGGGGGCTTTGGGAGTGGCTTACCTGGTTCAGGGCGGCTTGTGCAGCTTTTTGCTAGAGGCGGGGAACCAAAAAGTCAGTACTTTGCATCTTGCAGCAGATTGCGAGGGGGCGCAAAGGCGATAACAAGGCCGAGAATTGAGGGAACCGGGAAATCAATGGCATACCTGTTCGCCGCGGCCCTCGTAAAGGAGCGGACCATGACGTCCAGCTCCTCGATCGTGGGCGCCATGGTGAATGGTGGTGGTTGTGCGGACGAAAGGTCGAGGTCAAGATACGCGCCCGCAGCAGAGGTGTGTGTGATCAAAGAGGGGAGCTTGCCGAGGCGGCCGTCGTGTGTAATTTAGGTGGGAGACAATGCCGGTCTAGAAGGCCTGGCCTGGAAGCGTGAAAGAGAAATTTGACAACGAAGTTACGGTCAGGCAAAGGTGGAGGAGGAGAGTTCGTGAAATTGCAGAAGCAGCAGCAGAGCAGAAGCAGCAGCAGCAGCTGGTAACTAGTATCAGAATTCCGAAATCAAAGAAAGAGGCGGGTAGGTCGCGCGGTAGTAGTGGCTTTTGGTGGAGTCACTGTCACTCCAGTCTGGCTTGGTCTGAAGTCACTCGGTCGCTCAGCAGGCAGCGCGTAGTTGGTAGGAGCAACGCAGCGAAAAAAAAAGTGAGGGGCAGACAAGGTAGATTAGATTGACAGCAGGCCTGACAGGCTACATGTACTTAGGACTTGTGTTAACGGAACAACCATCAATTGATGGCTCGGTGGTGTCCGGATCACATCCAATGGTTATGCCAGTTCCATGCCTACTTGATTAGTACGATCGAGATTATCCCAATACGTGTAAGAAGCAACGCAGAAGGCGGCTGAGTTCCTGAGGTTGGGGTTGATTACCTGCCCAAGTTTATCCCACAGGGTGGTGGTGAGTAAAACATGGGAGCTCACCAGGAGACACTCCCGACCAACCAATTTCACCACCACAACAGCCAGCGTAGGTAACAGCTGCCATAACAGCCGAGTAAACACAGCAAATTCGACGCATCGCATTTCTATCAATTACTCCAGTGTCTATCTATATGTCTGATTAGCCCATTCGAGAAGTTATACGAGTGTTGGCAGTATTCAGGCCAGGCAACTTTTGGCGTTTGGTTGTCAAAGGCAGTCTCGTCTCGCACCCGCGGGCTTTAATCACACCCTCCCTCTTTCTGCCCCTCATTGAATCACTAGGTGACGACGTTTCTAGGCGCCCCTCCCTCGATCCACCCAAGCTATTGGGATTGTTAGGTCCGATTATTTTATTAGTAATTTGGTCCCAAGCCGCCTTCAGGCACCATGGGCACCTGTCTACAACAGCAGGAACAGCAAGGCATGTCAATGTCAGGTTTTGTTAAACGTACATCGAATAATATTCCTCTCTTTCAGATATGTCACAGAAGGTCCGGGATGCCTAGCAGTCGCGGTCATTCGCGTCAATAACCTCTCTCTGGAACGGGTGGTCCTTGCTTGGTAAGCAGATCCAGTGCTGGTATCACTTACACGCCTCATAGGATGATATCATGACACTGCTGCAGCCTAGCGAGTGAGCTTAATTTTCTGATCACAATGCATGGTCCCAGGCCATATGGATACTGCATGAACCTCTCTCAAAATGGTTGCCGCTCTGGCTTATTCCTTTTGTAGGTGGTTCCTTCGAAACGACGAGGAAGTGCTGTTTTTGTCCATCATTCATGACTGGTTCAATATATATATTCTAGCAATTTCCCAATAAACTACGTGATATGCAGCAGACTCGGAACAAAACCAGTAATTGGCGATATACGACTATTCTCGGGTATCTGTGTGATACATCTTTCGATAACTCAGGCATGAACGACCATTTACTCCTTAACGCCGAAACAATCAAGCAACATCCATCCATCCATCCATTCATCCTCGCTGCTTTTAGCCGCATCCTCCCCCGTACGGCAGCCCAAGAGGACCAACTGTCGTTGTTCCAGTGATCACAGTCCCCAAACGGCCCGTGAACCGGGACATTGCGGATACCCAGGTGTCCATCGGTGACTCCAGGTGGTCCGGTCTGTGGACCTCCCTGGCCACCGCACCGTCGGATCTCCTTCCTTCCGTTCAACCTCGCGAGTTCGCGAGCTCGCTGAATGCCCGCCCACCTACCAAATTACAGGATTTTATGTGGCTCTAGAGAACAATCTTCAAATCAGGACGGATTTTGTAAGCTAAATGCTCCGTCCGATTTATAATACCAGAGGCATTTGACAGGTTGGGCCCACCTTATAAGGTAAGCTACCTACCTACAGAGGCACAAATCAACAATGCACGCTGGAGGAACAGCAGACTTGGCGATCACAATATCCTTGATGAGGCATTATACGGAGAGTATTGCGTATTGGGACAGGATTGGCAAAGGGAAATCTTGACAGTATAAGCTGACGAGTTGCCTCTAGATATCGTGGAATCCGGACCTTCATTTTTGTTCTACCTTTCTATAATAAGCCAGAATGTACATATAGTCCTTCATGATCCAATCGCCCCAATTCGCGGTCCATGCCGCATCCGAACTTATGCCTTGTAACCGCACTCCTCAAGACCATTTGACAGAGCCTTGATAGCCTTGTCAATGTCCTTTCTGGCAGGATCCGTCTAGAGAAAACCAATTAGCATATACCCCTTAAAATATGTCAATTACCGAGAGATAGGGGATCATGCTTACCACGCTGACTCCCATATGTCCGAACCGCACATACTTGGGCGCGATCTCCTTGTGGATACCACCAGCCCAAACGACACCGGCCTTGGCCAACTTGGGCAGCAAGTCGGTCGACTTAACAGTCTCTGGCAGGTAGATGGCCGTCATGCCGTGAGCCTGGTCCTCGGGCTTCGTGGCGACCTGCTTAAGACCCAGGTCCGCCACGGCCTTCTTGATCTTATCAGACATCTCGCGGTGCTTCGCGAAGCGCTCAGATAGGGGCTTCGACAGGATCTGGGTGAGTGCGGTGTGCAGAGCGTGGATCAGCTGCGGCGAGGGCGTAGCGAAGTACGACGGCTTCTTGGCTTCGTAGTTCTGCATGATGGGCATCCAGTTCTTCATGGACGCAAAGTATGTGGCGGGCGGGGTCTTGCGCGCCTTGAAGGCCTCGATGGCCTTGCCGCTGAACATGGATATCGACAGACCAGCCGGGCATCCAATGGCCTTCTGGCTCGCAGTCACGACACCGTCCAGCTTCCAGGCATCAAACTGAATCTCCTCGCAGGCGACACTGCATACGCCATCCACAACGAGCAGTGTCTCGGGAGACACGCTCTTGACCAACTTGGAAAGGTTCTCCAACTCGCTCAGTACACCAGTGGAAGTGTCGACGTGGGTCACCGTGACCATCTTGAACTTCTTGCTCTTGAGCGCCTTCTCGACCTCATCAAGCTGCGGTCGTCCGCCCACGGTTCCGGACAACTTGGTTACCTTGGCGCCATACGTCTCGAAGCAGTCGGCGAATCCGTCTCCGAAGTAGCCGGTGCTGAGAACCAGGACATCCTCGCCAGCCTCAACCAAGTTAGCGGCCACGATGTCCCAGCCCAAGGTGCCGGATCCTGAGATCACGAATGGTTGCGCAGAGGGATCTGTGGTCTGGAAGAGCTTGCGCAGCATCGAGATGGTGTCGCCGAAAGTAGCTACGAATCCGGGTCCGACATGGGATTCGCTGCCAGACACATAGTATCAGTAGAAGCTCATCACACGAGTAGGAACTGTTGTTTGCTTTTATCATAGCTAAAGAATGCATGAATGCAAACGCGGTTCGGTAGTCGGTCGAAAGGTGGATGAGACTAAACTGACCTATAATGGCTCATGGACTGGAGGACGTCATCGTCGAACTCGATGGGGCCCGGGATGAGCAGGGTCGGGTGTTCAGGTTGAGAAGACATGCTGCGCTGAGATGATACTGAGAGCCTGCGAGTTTGAATGGGAGAGATGTTGCGAGATCTGGAAGGACTAGATATAGAAGGGCCGCCAGAGAGATGTTGCGAGATCAGGGACAACCGGGTAGAAGGGCTGGATGATGCTACATGGAGCGATAATGGTGGTGAGGAGGGGGAGCTGCCGACGAGGTGGGGCAATGCTGGCCTTGAAGCTACTCTCCGCATTTTGGTTTGTCTGGGAGACCCGAAAGCTTGACTTGGGCAGTACTTGGGGGCTGGGCTGGAGGTTCCAATGGGTTGATGGGCTCCTAGGTTTGCTGTTTCGGGCCAAGTCTGGCGAATGTACACGGGGACTGCAATTGGTAGACCTTTGGACGAGTCGACGAGGAACGCCGAGAGATATCCGATACAATACAAAAGAGCTTCTTCTTCGGCGGCCAGACGAAGGCGGTGGCTTGCTTGAAATCTGTCTTGGAAATGCTCCGTTTTGTCTTGAACAGTTCCGCTCACTCACTGCGAGGTGGACTTTTGGTATCTGGTTTATTAATAATATGCTTGTGTAAGGGGCCAAGTAGAAGCTGGAGCTCTATGGGACTCTTACGGTTGCAATATCCAATTCAGAGCTCCGTGTTCGGGGCAAGCTTCCAGCGAAGCAAGCAGGCAAGGCTATCAACTTCGGGTACCAGATCCCTGTCCGGGCTGGATAAAGCTGGACTGTGTTCCGCTCAATTGGACTGGAACAGCGCGACAGGGGTCCAAAATAGGCGGCTAAGGTCCTGTAGCTGTAGGTCGGTGCATTGGAGGGGTGTTTTGTTTGGCGGCCCAGGAGCTAGAGCAGTCGACGTCAAGTCTATGCCGAAGCTCACGATTGGTGGCTGACCGACCGACCGATCGAAACAGAACATACGTACCGGCCTCTATTCGCAAAGACATCAATATCAACATTCCAGGGATCACCGCGATACATACTGCGATTCGGTGCCGCCATTGGGGGATTCATTGCACGTCGATCGTTGTTAGACTAGGAGGTACTGGCCCCGTGCAGCCCCGCTGGTAGATCCGACACCAGCTAGAGGCTGACGACACTGCGACGGTCGTCCACCGCAGCCGCCCTTCGCCGATACAACTCTCGTGATTCAGCAGAACCAAGGCCGCAAACACAGCAAAGATGGCCTTCCTAATTCTCGTCATCGGCGATCTTCACATCCCGGACCGGGCTCTTGACATACCCGCCAAGGTACGACCTCATTCTAGCCCAGATCGAACAGCAAACCGCCCTTCAGAGATGCGACCTGCACTGCACCGCACTCCTTGGATACAATCGCAATGGCTAACCTTTGATTCGCGCAAATCCACAGTTCAAGAAACTCCTCTCCCCCGGCAAGATCGGCCAGACCCTCTGCCTCGGCAACCTGACCGACAAGCACACGTACGAGTACCTCCGCTCGATTGCGCCGGACCTCAAGATCGTCAAGGGGCGCTTCGACGTCGAAGCGACCTCCCTCCCCGCTCTCGCAAGTCGTGACGCACGGCTCGCTGCGCGTCGGATTCGTCGAGGGCTTCACGCTCGTCTCGACCGAGCCCGACCTGCTGCTGGCCGAGGCTAACAAACTCGACGTCGACGTCCTCTGCTGGGGCGGCACCCACCGCTTCGACGCCTTCGAGTACATGGACAAGTTCTTCGTCAACCCCGGGTCCGCCACGGGCGCCTACACGACCGGCTGGACCAAGGAGGGCGAGGAGATGGTGCCGAGCTTCTGCTTGATGGATGTGAGTCTCATCTTACTTTTGCGGCCCCCCGACGTGCTTCTGCTGTTCAGTGAGCAAGAGGAGGGATACTGGATGGAAATCACGACAGGACATGTTGCACAACAAGCTCGGGATGCTCGCGAACCAAGGCCATTTGCTAAATAAAAGTCTCTAGGTCCAAGGAATTTCACTCACGCTATACGTCTACCAGCTGAGGAAAGACGCAAATGGGGCTGAGAATGTTGCAGTAGAAAAGGTTACGTATACGAAACCTGTAGAGCCCACAGGCCCTTCGTCATGATACTGAGGTTTAGAACTTCGAGCCGGGTACCTTAGGAGAAAAGGCCAGGAAAGGGTATACGAGGGAAATGCCACCACTTAACGGAGGGAGGTCGGAAGGATTTCAGGAATTGAACGAGAAGTCGAGTATTGAAACGATGCTTCATACATCAGCCGTCATGGGCTCGAGCATCCAGCATCAATAAGCAGCAACACCAAATCAAACGAGACAGCCTATTGGAAATGACCACACATACAGGTCCGTAGCATGACAGTCATCAAAGTTGAAGGCAATGGAAAGTAAGAATTCGAAAGTTCATAATTGGTATCAATCATCAGAGTAAAATCACAGTCGTACTCCAACGCTATGGCTAAGTAACTAAAAACGACATTTTGGTTCATTCTCGTTCTTGACAAAGGGAAAAAGGGGGCATCATCCGGGCATTAATCGTTCAGAGACAGGATATCAAAGGAAAAGCAAAAACACCAGAACACCTTCTATCTTGTATCCAAGACCAGATACGTTGGCACCACCATGGAGCCTGTCATCTACAGCATCATGCTCCTCCTCCGCGTTGACGACTTGTCCCTAGTCGACACAATGCTGTCTGCATCCGTAGAAGACATGCTGGACATACTATCCCCATCGATGTTCTCCGAGTCTATCATCTTCGTCGTCTTTGGTGCCATCATGGACGCTCTCTTCCTTGAGCTGCTGCCTCGAGACACGGGTGCCTTCTCTTGCGATTTGGAACCACTCTCTTCGCTGTTTATGGAAGATTTTCCGTGTCTGGACTTTTGAGACTTTCGGCCTCCCTCAAGCGTCGAGTGCTTCAAATCCGCACGTGGCGAGATATCGGGGAAATCGTAAACATCGCCGCTATCGTTCTCTTCCATATCCATCTTCGTATCAGCTTCTCGTGCTGCCATTGAGCTGCGCTTTTTCCTGTCCGTGACCACGCTCATTGGCAGATCAGCAGGAGGCTCGGCTCGACTTATTTTCTGGACCAGAGGACTGGCAGCAATTTCCGAGGCCGCAGACGATGGTCTGGCAGATGGAAGTTCTTTCCATAGCTGCGACTTCTCCTCCGACTTAATTGACGACAGGTCACCACTTTGCTTCGACTGGCTAGTGCGGCGGACCGCCTTGCCCTCACCTGCTACGGCATCGAGCATCTGTTTTGTGGGACGTCGCATCTTGTCCCTGAGATTCGGCTCTGCGTAGCTAACTGCAGTCCTATTCCTACGACTTGGCCGGCTGGTCTCGCCGTCGTTTGATATTTCGGTCGGAGGGGTGTGTCTCTCAGGTTCTCTCTTGGTGCTACCGGCGGTTCTGGTGAACTAGGGGCGAAGAGGTCTGGTTCGGCGGACATGGTTTCAGGCTCGATGTCAATGGTGGCAACGATTGGTGCAATTGGCTGCTCTTCCGGTTCACTGATTTTGACGGAAGCCGGCATCTGGGGCTGTACATCCTCTGGCTTCTTCTTCGACTTCACCACTCGCTCCTTGCCTTGCTCCTCACGCTTTGTGCTCGGTTTCGCCTTTCCGATGTCGCCCGGCAGCGCTGGCTTTGTCGATTTCGTCGGTGAGTTGACAGGCTCGTTAGCATTTCGAGCGCTCAAGGGTTTCCTAGTTGCTGTGATGATCGCAGGGTTTGCCGATGTGCCCTGCACATCTCTTCGCACAGGAGGTAAACTCTTGACGGGCCGGTTCGTAACGCCATCTTCCGTGCTGGACTTGACAGACTGTGTTTTGGTTGCCTTGGCCACGTCCCCTCCCTTTTTACTATGCTGCATATTCTCCTTCTCGTCTTCATCACTCGCCTTCCTCTTCAAACCGGCTTTAACAGTTTGAGCAGGTGGCTGCGGCTCGGGAGATGGTGTAGGCTTGATTGTCTTCGGTTCAACTGTCTTGGCGGACGGTATTGGTTTGTCGTTCACATCGGCTGGCGCCGGATCGGACTCGACCGACTCTTCTCTCTCAATTGGAGACATTCGAGCTTCTTCGGCCCTTTCTATGCTCTCAAAAGTCTGGACCTTCTTCACTGTAACCGCTTGTACCTCGACCAAATTCTTCCTAGCTGGTGCTGACGGCGAATCTTCCAGGGCGTACATGTTTCGAATAGCTGAAGGCGATTTGGTTGGGAGATCGATCTTAACTGGGTCTTCGTCGACAAAGCGAGATACTGGGGGAGGACCAAGGTCGGGCGAGTCGTTGGTCTCAATCGCCTCTTCACATAGGGCCATGATCTCCTCTCGGCTGGGGAACATTAGCATGAAATACTGTTGTCAGGACAGTCGCAGTTTCTTACTTAAGTGTTTCTCGGGGGCAGGACTTATGTTCCCAGAGCGGCGGAAGTCGGCCTTCTTGCTGCGCTGCGAATTCCATCTCTTCGGTATTGCGGCGTCTCCAGCGTGGCGAGCTGGCCATTCCAAAGCTTGATCGGGTCTTCGCCTTCTTCGGAAGCCTTGGCGAGTGGTGTCTCGGGATAGGTTCGTGACCCAGACTGGCGAGCATGGAGCCCCATTCGAGAAGTTGTGCTTCCATCTTCTCCTTGATCTCCAATGCATGATCGGCTATACGCTGTGCTCGACTTTCGGACAACTCCGTCTCCAACCGCAAAATCTGGCCGCGAAGATCGAGATTTTCTGACAGCATGCGGGCACACTCATTTTCCAAGCCTCGTATACGCAATGATTGTGTGGAGTTGATTCTGGCGATATCTCGATTTTGGCGGAGGAATTTTCTTCTGACTGTAAACATAGGCTCGTCAGTATGCCTGAAAGTGAACTGTAAGGCTGCAAGGCTGCGTACGTGTTTCTAGGCTCTCCGCCGTAGCCATGATCGGCTCGTTGAGTCGGGCCATGGCAGCAATTCGAGCCCACAACAGCTGCCTTTAAGAAAAAGGGTGTGACAATTGAGGTTTGTTGACCGGACGTCCTTTTGATAAAACTATTGGCGAGAGGTTATTCGGTGTCGCGTTGGGACTCAATGGCAGAAAGAGTAGTTGATGACAACGACAGAATGTCATCCAAAATTTGACATGTGTACAATTACAGTGGTGGTTGGGAAGATTGAAAGTTTTCCAAGGTTGTGAGCAAGAAGGGTGGAAGCTCGACCCGACGGGAAAAGTAATCTCGGCTTGTAAACACACTGCCTAAAGCGGTTTGGTGTTGGGCCCGCTGTGGGGGTACTAAGGCCTTTCTGCTGGGGTCCATGTCAACAGCTGCCGTGACACATGCTCGAGAGCCGGCGCGTCATGGCACGCCAGAGAACCGAATGTGCATCTAATTGCTGGCTAAAACTGTAAAAATACACATTGTCAAGATACTACCTATTGCTAAGCTCATGCATCCTTTGCTTTGCGGTTATGTGTCTGTAGAAAAAGGCTGAGAGGTGCAGCAGAGAAGACAGCATCCGTTCTGTTTCGGTGAGAGGGATGCAAGCCCCTTACGAGCTGATGGATGCGGGCTCACTCCTCCTGCCTTGGTGGGTGAGTGAGCTTGAGGACCAAAATATGGGCTGTCGAGCCCCTCAGGGGATCATGTCAACATTGACTGCTAGACCAGCATACCTCGTTTATAGAAAGCAGCTTCGGGAATCCTCAGTTTCCCAGCTCTACTACTTTCAATTGTTTATTTTTTGCTGAAGTCAGGATGAGTTACTTCAAAATCCCTCCCTCCTATCAATGTTATGGTTAATTCGAAATCCCAGAAGCCCAATCCTGGACAGCTCCGAGCATGACATGCATGTGCGCGCCTAATCTAGCGTTCGTTCGTTACCGAACAAGCCTGACGTTACCAACTACCCAACTTTCGGCCCCGCTTACCTGCCACTTGAGCCGTCAAGCGGTCGCGGTCTCGATCGCATATTGACTTGGTTGATTTCAGCCTCCCACAACGTCCAATTCGGTTGCATCAACAGCAAAAGGCCGACAACCATGGCCTTCTCTACGCGCTCCCTCTCAGGCCACCTGCGCCAAGGGTCTACCTCCAGCAACTTCAATGCGCAGTCGACGGGCCAGTCAGCTGCTCTCCTCTCCCGCATCAATGAGAAGAAGGCCGAATTGGAAAACCTCAAAGAGCTCCGGGAACTGAGCGCAGCAGTCGCCAACGAGATGGAGGCTTTGGAACAGAAGCTGTCAACCTTGTCCGACGGAACAGAAGGTAGGCCTTGCCCGATTAGCCTCATGAGGGCGTTGAATGCGATCTAAAATCTGGTGGGCAGCTATTGCGACGGTTTTGAACAACTGGCATAACGTCCTGCGTGCTATCAACATGGCTTCTGGTAAGGAACAACCCGATGCTTCTGATGCGGGCAACCCACTAATCTGCTCTGGTTCTTGTAGCCAAAATTCCGCGACCCAGCGAAGCCAAAGAGACAGCCAGCGATGAAGAAACTACAGCCTTGCCGCAGACCTTGGTCCGAATTCCCACAGAGCATGCGCCAACACTCCAGGCGGCGGCCGAGGGACTGGAAGGCACGTCACAAACCGAATGAGATGGGCGGGTAAACCACATCCTTCGTAAACCATGACCGTGGAGCCGTGTTGCGAGCAACGCTTGCCGTACCTGCGTTTTGAGGGTGCTCTTCGGAGCTGATGCCCCTTCCAGCGGTGAAAGTGGCCTCGAACGGGCTCTAGTTGCCAAGCATCGATGCCAATGTTATGCGCCACCACCACCACAAGGGTTCACCTTCAGCACCAGTCGATACCCGCCAAGGTTTTCATCCCCAGAGATGATCGCAAAAGGTTCGACCTGTTATGCTATGGCATGAGGCACAAATATCGCAATTTGCACGAGACACCTTTCGGTATTGCCGTCCGTTATAGTATACTATGCTATGACACCAGGCTGTATATACTACCTACATTCTGCCTGAGTTGGTTGATGTGTATATACTTTTCAGCTTTGTTGACAGCATTACTGTTGCAGATTAAAGAGGTCGCATCTCAGCTACTGGCTGGGTCCTGCGGGCTCCTTTGAGTGCCCAACGAAAGTCCTCAATTTGATGGGTGACCCCAGAGTGCGGGGAAATTGCCTCGAGGTGTTAGCTACATAACATACATTGATTCTCTAGCACCAACTCTCAAAATTGGAATCTTACAGTGAAGAAAGCAATGACAGGTAACTGGCGGCTGGATAGCGACCTGATGGCTTGTGAGCTGGCCTATACGTTGTCAATTTGGCTACATTGGGAGTTGGAGTGCGTCTCTGGTCTTCTCCTTCCGCAACCCTTGTTGCTCGAACTATGCCTCTCAGCCAATCCCAAGGGGTGAGCGACGGCGCGTCTTCGCAAACGCGTGTTAGTCAGCGGTTGCCATGGGGGAGCTCAAGCAAAGAGAGCTCTACAGAGCTATCCCTGACGGCTATTTATGCTCGGATGGTAGCACGGCCTGCAAAACGGGAAGGAGGGAAGTAGACTTCGGGGAAAACATCAAAACAATATTTCGGGTGCAAGCATTGGCAAGCAAGCACAGCCAACCAGAAACGACGATGAATCCAAGTAACAGACACACAAGAAGCAACGACGTGCTGTTATCTACCCCCGTTGCCCCCATGTCGTATTTTGCTCCATCTTCTGTCAGACTACAACATTTCCAGTCCTCATTGCAATTCCTCCAACCAATGTTACCAAGAGACTATTTTGACCAGCATTCATCCTCATAGCATCCGCAATACAGATGAGTATTGCTTTGTCCATTCAATAGTTCCCAGGACTCGCTCTACCGCAAGGCACATTCCCATCAGACAAGCAAGCCATTGAATCGCACGATCGCTTACCCCACCACGTTTTCTGGCGATACACGGTTCGCCGGTCAAGCCGTGCTGAGATCCGACTTATCATCGTCTCATTTAACCCTTGCACTTTTGTTCATCGTCTAGGCCGTATTGGTCGACATCGACTGTTGCTTGCCCTGTGCCCCCCTTTTAGATCCCTGTCAGCATGGTCTCTATTCAAAGACCCGCCATGGCCCCGATTGCATTGACTGGAGGCCGTTTCGACATCTTCAACGACTCAAGTACAGACGATGATACCTCGACTTCCACGGTGGAAGGCGCCAACGTAGGACCTCTGGGCCAGAGTCTTATCTCGCCTCTACGGCCGCTCTCTGTGTCGGATGCGCAGAACAGGCAGTTCAAGTCGCCCACTCGTGTCGAGTCGCTGGCTGCTGAGCTCAAGAGGCTCCATCTGGGGAATTCGCCTGAGCTATATCACTACAAGGGCCGACCTATTTATCAGGCCAAACTCAAGGGACAACCCTGTGCAAATTTGACCCGGCCGCCAATCAGGCGCGATACATTTGAACGACTCGAGACAGTGCCCGAAGTCGAGCAGCGCGATCCACCAGAGTCCGAAGCTGCTAGTGTCTCAGCCGGAACGCAGCATTACATCGAGCTCCCAGGTACGACGACACACTTACTCCTTTTGTTTGAACATTTGAATGACCTTTAGGACTGACATTGCCTCACCACAGCTCATCAATTTGCAAAACATCCTCTCGCTTTATCTGCACGCAAGCTGATCTCAGTTGAAGAACAAGTCGCCAAACATCGCCAGGGAAACTTTGAGTGGGTACTGACGGTCAAAGTCCCAGTAAATCCCGGATCTCAAGACGAGTCAGACAAGACTGATTCTTCGAAGCACTCGAGTGTGCAAACTCTTCTGTTTGGGTGCAATCTTCTGCCATCCACCGGACAGTCGGAAAAGGTCGAATCTGGAAAGGAAATCCACCAGCATACGTTCACTCTTCTAGTGACACCTCTAGAAGGTGACCAAGAGCCAACAGTCGCTACTCCCCAGAAAGAGTCCCACTCACCGATAGCAATGGCAGTTGGTGCTCGACCTGCGGTGCAAGGCACACCAGCGAAAGCTGTCCAACATGTTCCTGAAGTTAGAATCGAGGAAGTGTCGCCGCCATCTGACAGTAAGCGAGGGAGGGCCAGTGTTACTTCTGTGAGAGTGACTTCCAATTCCCCACCACGGATCGAAGATTCAGTCGCAGCTCTCGATCAGCTCGAGGACGAATTAGAGGCATTTGATCAAGCTGCCCACTTTGAAAAGATTGTCTCCCCCATCTCAGCCAAGTCACCGACGTCTCCTATGCAATCGCTCTCAGCTGCTGCTCACCACACCCCTGGCTCGGCCTCGAAGGTGGACCGTTCTAGTCCAAGGCCGGTATCCTCGGCCACATACCGGCTCAAGTCGGCTGAGCCGGAAAGATCTCCAAGGACGCGGAGGTCAGCGTCGATGATTTACTTGGACTCTCCCAAATTGAAGGAGGAAGAGAAGCCTTTGGTGCAAGCCACACCCAAGAAGTCGACTAACAAAGGCCTGGCGAGCCTGCAGCCCCCGAAGCCGCTGACCAAGTCAAACAAAGCACCTACCCTACCTACCTTTGAGCTTCCGGGCGAGGCTGTTGCTCGGCGTCTCAAGGAGAAGCGAGAGGCACGCCTGTCCATGAAAGCCACTGCGGAGCAAGCTTCTGTGCCTGCTCCAAGTAGCGTTCGGCGTACGAAGTCTGCCAGGGCACCAACGGTACCCAAGTTTGAGTTGCCAGGCGAGGCAATCTCCCGTCGCAAAAGGGAAGAGCGAGAGGCGCGGCTCAAGGCCCAAGAGGAAGAGGAGCGTAAACGTCGCGAGTTCAAGGCGAGGCCCATCCGAAGCGGCACCATGCCGGCTAGTATCCCCCGCGAGACGATTACCAGCCGTGCGCGTCAAAAGGGAGCTCTGGCTGAGAACGTGGGCAAATCGACAACGACGAGCCCTAACAAACGGGCATCTTTGGTCGGTGGTTCTCTTCGGGAGCCCTTGTCCCACGTGAACAACCAGTCTCAGCCTCGTGGCCGTCATCTTACGTCGGAGGAATCGACTGCCTCGTCACAGGCCCGCCGGGCTACGTCAAGCTCGACGAATAGCCTTGGAAGCAAGCGGGGCTCCGTGTCGATCGAGGAAGTGCAGCAACAGCGCCTCCGAGGTAAGGACATCTATCAGCGGGACAACTCGTACGCTCAAGATCGGGAAAAGGAAAGGCGCGAGCGCGAAGCCATGGCCCGCCTTGCACGGGAACAGGCAGCGGAGCAGTCACGTCTTCGAAGCCGAGAGTGGGCTGAGAAGCAGAAGCGAAAGCGGATGACGGTAGGCTCCGTAAGAGATCTCGTAGCTTGAAGCGCAAAGGGGGAACCGAGTGGATTTCGAATTCAGCCGCCACGAAGCTAATACTAGATCGCTTTTTCGTCAAGAGAGAAAAGTCTGGGGCGGCAGCCGGCAGTTGGAGAGTCGGGCAGTCGGCTGCGTCGGGTAGTGGATTCATTGTACAAAAGGGTTTATTTTACATTTGCTTTCGAGGGTTTCCAGCGCCGAGTTCCGGCGTTTCTATAGAGGAAGTATGACGCTGTGCTTCTGGCATCATATGCAGGTTGGGTATCGTCAGGAGTGTATTCCTACATGCCTCACTTACTTACATTCTGGGCGCGTCTCTCCACACGCGGGGGCCTTGCTCAATTGGGTTGAGAGGCGTTTCATTGTATTTTACAAACACGTTTCGCACGAAAGGGTTGCTCATACTTCTTTTTATCCAATCGAATCAACCAATTGTTTCACATCGATTTTCCCATTAGCGTATACTGCACGTGGGTTGTCTTGTTGTCTTCGGTCTTACTGGTGCGTTGCACAGTTTGGAGGGCGCACAAGAATCCCTAGGTGTTGAGGGAGTGTTTTGGGTCCCTATTTTTGGATCGATCGCCAGGAGGCGTGGATGGCGTAACTACGCCGTACGTGTATGCACGTTTCTATTTCTACCTGCGAGCTGCATAGTGGCTTGGGGGCTCTCCCGGATTGACTGACGTATTGGGTTTGCACTCGTCCATTGAATGTTGGAGGAGCAATGGCATGTGCTCGCTCTATGTAGGTGTACTGACGGCCAAGAACATCAAATGTCGAGATATCAGCGATCCAAGCTGGGTTGGCAAATTGGCTTCTTACTCATGGCCCTACGGATATAACGTTGCCCTGATCATATCAGGCTGAATTATGCACCACGTCTCTGAGCAGCCACTTCGCAATATTTACTGAACCAGGTGCAGTCGGAATGCTAAGCTTTCTGGCCTGAGCTTTCAGAAGCGATATGGTGATCCATCATCTCGCTCGGATCCGGATGCCCGGGGGCCGCCCTTACGCTCCCTTGCTTTTCTCTTCTTGGTCTGTTGTATTGCGTCGTAGGACTTGAAATGAGGTCATTGATCTGCAGTGATCTTCATGTTGGTCTCTAATTTATTATCTTTTCTTAGGCCCCGAGCCCCGATGTGCTAATGATCTAATGATTGACGACGGTGAGGCCGTCTTATTAATGCGGATTGGCAGAGGAACGCTTGGAAGGGCTTGTTGGCTTTTGCTTGCTGTCAACTGCTTGCTTACTCCCCCAACCTTGGGCTCTTTCTTAGGGGCTATGCAGCTAGGCCTGCTTGGGGGTTGACAGGGGAGGTTGGGGGCCGGAGAGTTGGGAGTCATGTACCCTGGTTTGCAAGGAGTGATGGATGTGCCCGTCATTGCGGTGGTTCCTCCGGGGGTGTGCTTCTGCGTCCTTTGGCTCACGATGGTGTCTCCATGATGCGATTCGACCGGCTGACAACCACCACGCGACGACCACCCTGAACTGTGTAAGCGCGACGAAATAGATGCATTTGACGTTGTGGACGAGATTGGTGGGATAGCTTCAGCTGTCATGCATGCTGACTGGGCTGAGTGCGTGCCTAATTAACGGCTTACCGTGAACAAAAGAGAGCTTGTTCGTGAGGCCCGAGGGGAGGGGGAGAGAGCGAAAGATGGGACGAGTCTAGACGGGCTTGGCAGGTACTGGGCAGCAACCCCTGCTAAGGCGTGGCACTGACAGCCAATGGAAAAGTTTCGATTGATTAACCGGCGGATCTTGTCTATTTCTTATTTTCCCAGGGTTCCCAACTGGCTTCCTTTGTACCGTAGCAATAAATCTCTCGGGGTTGTACGACAGAGAAGCTTATCATTGATGAGCGGCACTGCCCACCAACCGACCAACGACATCCTGCCCTTCCCTGCCCTGCATGCATCTCCATGTCTGTCTGCCTGCCCAGTGGCCTGCCCCCCTGCCTGTCCCCTTCCTCTCTCTGTGCACGCAAGGACGGTGTCAAAGGACAGGAAAGGACTCGAAGGGGGGCCAGCGCGAGTGCGAAACAGAAAAAGAGGTGGGCGCCAACTTCTCTTTCTGCCCATGATCTACAGGAGAGAGAGGAGACTTGGCCAGCTGGCTGTACTAGCAACACATGTTGAAAGTTTGCCTGTCGAGCAACACGGACACGGTGAACAGAGCAAACTCTGGACGCCCCGAGCCTCCCCGTCGATAGGTGGAATGGGTGGATGAAGCAATGCTTACTTGCTGCCTGCAGGCGAATGCGACGGTGAGCGACGAACAATCAGAGCATGTCTGCATGTAGCGTGTAACTCTAACAAAAGGGCCACACGAGCTTCGCTGGCGGTCGACCTGTCGCCTGCCTGTCTGGCTTGCAGCGAACCCCAAGTGCCGCGCCCACCATTGGGTTAAAGTATGCCAAGCCGTATAGCCGGTTCGTCAAGGGCCCGCGGGCTCCTGGTCCCCGTAGTCGACTTTGCACTGGTAGATGATGTATGTATGTATCATAGTATTGGTGTTATTATGGAGGCTAGGTCGGCGAGCTGAAGTCCCATCTCCCCCAACTCCCCAAGGCTCGCAGGCTCGTATTCTTTTGTAATTGCTAGCCTGCTAGTCGCTTCGTTCGAGTCCCGACCTGGGCCGACAGACGACAAGCACTATTAAGGGACCCGTTGTCCGTCCGCATCGTTTGTCCTCCTCCAGGCTCCTCCTCCTACTTGCCCGCTGGCTTGGCTCCTCCACCTATTATAGCGGTCTCGTCGAGTCTTTCCCCGGCCCACTGATCGTCTCAGCCTGTATGTATTTTCGTCTCCATGAAGCCTGACCCACGCCGAAGTAGTACTTCAGCTTTGCTGGCTCCGCTCGACTACTACTAGATCTGCTCGCTTCGCTCCTGGGACTGGGGTCGTTGGTACATGCAAGCGGTACCCAGCCGGAGTCACAGTCACTACCTACACACACACATCTCGAACAGGCATGCATCATGTATAACAAGGGGCCTGTCGCCTAGACCCTTGCGGATTTTCCTGTTGTTTGAACTTGTTTCATGCCACCCAAAGAAACCAGAAGCTCTTCATACAAAGAGGAACTTCCTCGCTGTCCCTGTCGAGGCTTTTGAACTTGATACGAGGCCTTCATCTACTTGAAAGATCACTTTGTCGGCGCCCCCGAGGAGAAAGAAGTCTTTTACCATTGTTTTGTTCCCTCGTTGACCCATATTACCCCAAGCTCCCCTTTCGCGCTCCACGGTCCACTGGAATCGAAGTCCCCTTTTGCCAAGACCAAATCAATCTCATCTGCGAACAATAATACGCCCCGAACACGGTTCAGAAGCAAGTCACAGCACGCCCGAAGGCCTGGTAACAGCCCACGCTTCCAGCTCTGTCCGACCTCTTGGCAGTTACATTCGTGAACCAGCACTGGGAAAACCCCACATCCGCTCCCAGCGTCAGCCGGTGTTTAAGGGCATCCGAACGAGGGAATCAACGGACATATCGAATCTCTCTTCTTTTCTTTTTCTCATCAAACCCACCCTTTACGGTGGTTTAATGTTTCCACACTCCGACAACGAAAAACTACCCACCCTGCCGCCCCAAGTATGTAAAAAGGATTCAATACGGGTCGCAGTTACAGCCGACAGCGACAGCAGCAATCGCAGTTTCTCCGACGTCGAGGGCCAGCGGGCCTCCGACAGCGACAGCGACAGCGACGACGACAGGATGGCCGCCGCCAGGAAGCTGCCGTGGTGGAAGCGGTACTCAGGTTATCGACGGGTTACCGGCTCCCCGCCCAGCCGCACCATCCGGGCAGCCATTGCGGTCGCGATACTTGGAGGAATTTCGCTCATTGTGCTGATGGTCGCACTATACGAAACCGGCCACTTATCACACCCCCTTAGTAAGGTATGAAGATCCCCTCCCCATCGCGCGCATTGCCATTGCAATTGCCTCGGGCCTTCCCTTCGTCCCAAAATTTGGGATTTGCCCTGTTGAAGGTTCGACTTAGTGTCTCGGGGCCCCAAAGCTTCCTCGCCCTTCACCTAGACCCGATGCACGGGCGAGGCCAGGTTGCTGTCATGTCTCAGCCCCGCCGTGCTTTTCAGACGATGTGAAGGCCTCACCCCATTCCCGTCACCAGCCCATCACTGTCATATTTTTAGTTGTGCTAACTGCCTTCAAAGGAAACTGTAAACGTCCGAACAGAGCAAGGAACCTATATCGGCGAAATCACGCCGTCATCAACCTTATACCCGCGGTCAATCCAGGCGTTCCGCGGTATCCCTTATGCCCAGTCAACCGGGGAGAGAACCGCTTCAGGCCCCCGCAGGCGCTGAAGGATCGCAAACCCGATACCGAGTACCGCGCGGTGGACTTCGGGTATGACTGTCCGCAGAGGAATTCGAGGCGCGACTACGACGAAGACTGCTTAAACCTCAACATCTACAGGCCCCACTACGCCGACGATGGAGAGGTTAAGCAGCGAGACATGGCCAAGATTGGCGGAAATGACACAAAGCTCCCGGTCGTCATCTACGTGCACGGAGGTGGCTTCATCACGGGCTCCGCCAAGGAGCGTAACATGGCCAGTTTCGTGAGCTGGTCCGAGATGCCCATCATCGGTATCAACTTCAACTACAGAATCGGGGCGCTTGGTTTCCTCCCGAGCGGTCTCACCCAACAGTCCGGCCTGATGAACCTGGGGCTCAAGGACCAGCAGTTCCTATTCAGCTGGGTGCAGAAGAATGTGGCCAGCTTTGGGGGCGATCCCGATAATGTTACGATCATGGGGTTGAGCGCGGGTGCCCACTCGATCGGGCACCAGCTGATCTCGTATGCGCCGGCGAATAAACTGACTCAGGAACCTCCCCCGTTCCAGAAAGCCATCATGGAGTCTGGCGGCGCACTAGCGCGCGCCGTCTTCAACCCCACTCATCCACTGGTTGAGAAGCAGTTCAAGGAGTTCATCAGCAAGTGCGGTCTCGCGGGTGTGCCCGACGATCAGATATTCCCCAAGCTCCGCGCCTTGCCCGCTCAGACGGTCATTGACGCTTCCATTGCCGTCATCGCCAAGTATTATAGCGCCTTGCAATGGCCCTTCCAGCCTGCGGTCGATGGGGCTGGCGGTGTCGTTCCAGACCTGCCCCGCGAATCGTGGGCAAAGGGTAATGTGATGCGGATCCCAATCCTCACCGGCTTCGACACCAACGAAGGCGCCATTTTCGTCCCAACCACTTCATCTAACATCAGCGCTCTGAACAACCTGATGACCTCGTTGGTACCGGCCCTGAACGAGACTTCGATCAAGCTCATGGACGAGATCTATCCCAACGTCAACACCACGGACGGCAAAAGCCTATACACTCTGGCACTCCCTAAAGGCTTCGGCACACAGTTTTGGCGTTTAGATGACGCATACGCCCATTACGCATACATTTGCCCCGTATTGCAGCAAGCAACGCTTGCATCCACATCTACGCCCAAAGCACCAGTCTACGTGTACCAATTTGCAGCCCGGTCAGCAGCATACGGAGGCTCGGACCACGGAGATGAGGCACCTGTTGTTGCACACGACATGAACGTCATTAAAGGTTTCAAGGGCCTCAACCAGACGGCCGATGCCATGAATGCTTACTGGACCCGGTTTGCAGCATTTGGCGACCCGAACCCGGCATCTGACCAGAACGTCGGGGACGTCAAGGGAAACATGACGTGGACGCCGTTCGTCGACCCGTTCTCGCAGTCCGCCGAAAAGGGACAGATTGCCTTGTTCGGCAAAGGAAACGATGAGCGCATGGGGGTCGTCGGTCGCGGTAACCCGGGCGTGCCCGCTCAGATGACGACCATGAACGATCGTCAGAAGGTGCAATGCCAGTTCTGGTGGGACAGGGTCATCTACAGCGAAGGCTACGCAAACGGCAGCCTGGCCCATCCGGCCGGTGTTGTCAAAGCAGCTGACAGCTACCCTACTGGGAAGGCGACATTGTCATAGAAGGGCAAAGTAAGCAAACCCAATTCTACGGGGGTTCTGTTTGCTTTGGGTAATGTAAATTATATTGTGTTGTATGGTGCTTAGAATTAAGGGGAGTTCCTGGCTGGGAGGGGCATTCAGCATGATCCATGTTCGGCGTTGGAGGCGTTTTCTCTCTTTCTTTTACTTTCGGGGATGAAAGAAATGAAAGAGCTTTGCTTTTTAGGGGAGAAAGAAGATTTCAAGGAATGGAACGACGACGATATCTACCAAGAACCGTATTTACTAGAAGCATATTATATAGTACGCATAGGACGGTATGGACGTTATGCGCGACCCTGGGCCTCTCTCTGGACGGCTACAGGGTCCAGTGTATATGGAATAAGAGATACTCGAAGCCGTTGTTGGGCTCGAGATACAAATTTCAATATGCTTGTTGTGTCTTCTTCGCTCGCTAGATGAGGTGGCTGCTGACATTCCGAGAAGGCGACTGAGTAGTGCCTTCGGTGTCTGCCATACGAGAACCAAGTCCTTTCTCAGAAGCTGAACTGCACTTCGACGTATGAAGGGCCATACCTGCTTGTTCTGTCGGCCAATGAGGTGGCGTTATCGATGGATTGGTAGAAATGGTTTCGTGGATTTTGTTTCATGCATATAAATATATGAATATAACGCATGCATCGACGTACCATTGCGGGGATTATTGGTTCTCTTTCATGGAGAGAGGGCGAGTAATATCGCAATAATCGACAGCAGCCGCCTATCCCGACCGTAGCAGTTTCCTAAACTGGCTGGAATGGATGGGGCCAGGGCCAGTCATGAGGGGTGGTGGCGATGGCGACGGTTGCAGCTGCAGCTGCGTGTTATGTCACCACCATCCGATGTTCTGCATTCGGGATTGGGATAAAGACGCAAAAGTAGGTACTCCCGTCGCTAGCTGGGGGAGCTACGACATGGAGATCAGATGAGTATATATTATACCAGTAGTAATTTGTTTTCTTTTTGTCTGTTGTTTTCTGGATTTTCGTTTCCCACTCCCTCCTGTATCTATTGGCTTACTGTATTACATGTACCATGGCGTTTTCTTCGCTTATGCTCGCCTTATTCGCCGCTGCTATGGCTGTAGTGGGCCGGGTCTTGGAAACGGCGGACATCTCGTCGCCCTCGGAAGGGGCAGTCAACGCGACGACGTGCGCCTCGAAGGCGTATACGTATCATGAGCTCGCCGGTTACGGCTTCATCGCGGCGGATGCGGTGGACAAGTTCGGCGATACCCTCGGCGGCCTCGGCAGTGCTATACATATGGACGCCGCGCATTGGACCAGGCTCGACAACGGGAGTTATACGGGGACTCTCTGGTCGTTGCCGGATCGTGGATGGTGAGTCTTGTCCACCGCTCCCTTATTCTGGGGCTATCTCGCCCCTAGGTCTACCAGGGTCGCGACGGACCGGTGACAAGAACGGGAGCTGATCGATTCATTCTATAGGAATACGGAGGGCACCCTGAACTTCCAGCCCCGAGTGCACAAGTTCGGCGTCTTGTTCACGCCGGCACCGAATGCGACAATGGAAGAGCCCTCGCCTCCTAATCTGCAGCTGCGGTACGAGGACTCGGTCGGGTTCTCGGGCCCGGACGGATCCCCCTGCACGGGGCTCGACGCGGACGCTGCGGGACACCTCTCCTACGAAGGCTTCCCGGACCTGCCCGTGGCCACTTATACGGGCGACGGCTTCGGCGGCGAAGGGCCTGGCGGGCGGCGCGTGGCGGTCGACTGCGAAGGGCTGTACGTGAACGCGGACGGGTCGTTCTGGGTGTCGGATGAGTACGGGCCCTATGTCTGTAAGTTAACTAACCTAGTCCTTGCCTACACATTTTCTTTCCCTCCTTTCATATACATTAAGTCCTTACCTGCCCCTTTTAAAAGACCACTTCGACCCAACCGGCAAAATGGTGGCAGCGATCCGACCGCCAGACGCCCTAATCCCCAACCGCAACGACGCCGAATCCTTCTCCTCCGCCAACCCGCCGCACTACCTCGGCGGCGAATCCGGGCCCCTGCCCGACCCCGAGGACCCGGACTCGGGCCGCGACAACAACCACGGCTTCGAGGGCCTGAGCGTCACCGACGACGGCAAGACGCTCTGGGTCCTCCTGCAAGCCGCGACGGTCCAAGAGGGCGGCCTCGAGAAGCAGACGAGCCGCCACACGCGCCTCCTCCAGTACGATGTTAGCGACCGCCTACGACCCGTCTACGCGGCTTCGTATATCGTGCCGCTGCCGCTGTACGTGGACCCGACGACCAGCAAGCCGAGCAAGAACCCGAAGGTCGCGGCGCAGTCCGAGATGCACGCGCTGCCCAACGGGCAGTTCCTCGTGCTGGCGCGCGACAGTAACGCGGGCCGTGGGGCCGAGTCGGCCGAGTCGGTGTACCGGCAGATCGATGTCGTGGACTTGGGCGGAGGGGCTACGGACCTCAAGGCGGCGAAGAAGGATTACGATTGCTCGGACTGTGGCGCGGCGTCTAAGAAGAAGGGGAAGTTGAAGGATGAGGTCACGGCGGCTACGTATTGTGGGTGGTTGGATTTCAATGTGAATGCGCAGTTGGGGCGGTTCGGGCTAAGGAATGGGGGAGAGCAGGGTGCTGGGCTGCTGGTGAGTTCGCGTTCTACTTGCTCCTTCTATGCCTCTCTCTATGTCTTGGCTCCTTTTTCTTTCAGTCTTACTACTCAAGGAAGTCTACCGGGACTGGCATGCTAACTATCTGCAGAACGAGAAGTGGGAGTCCATCGCCGTGGTCCCCGTGAACCCCTCGGCGCCGGACGATGAGTACTTCATCTTCAGTCTGAGCGATAACGACTTCATCACGCAGAACGGGTTCCTCAACGGCGGCAAGTTTCGCTATGCCGACTCCAGCGGGAACAGTTTGGATAGCCAGGCCTTGGTCTTCAGGGTCACCATTCCAAGTTAGAATCCCTCTCATATCAGAGACGGGGGTCGCTTTTTCCAAACATCTGAGCCTGCTTGGTACTTTTTCCTGGAAGACATCTAGACATACATACATACATTAAACATCGACACTAATCTACGGTACTTATACATAATAGACCAAGGGATTTTGGCCATTCTTGGGATAGACTGGGTCGTGTCAATGCTGCACCGACGACATGTGAAGCTGGGGTTACCCTCTCCCCCTTTCCGGCTCCGACGGGATTGGAGGGATCGCCCTTTCTTGCCCCCTTTTTGTTTTTTGTTTGCTGCATCCTCCGCACCAAGACGCCTTACCCCTCATCCATGACAGCGCCGAGATGTCCGCTCTCTCATGCATGAATAAGCCGTGCCGTTCCAATCGGCATATGAAGAACTCCCGTATTGCGGCGGTATCGGGGATGCTTACGAGGTGGTCGGTAAACAATGATGACATAGCTTAGTCAAGTAAATGTTTATTGAAATCGTAGAAATACCCCTTAAACCTCTTGTGTCCTTGGCCCAGGGCTCTTCATGTTGTTCATCCGTGAGTTTTGTAAAGGCTCAGCCAGACCAGAGTAAAAGAAAGAAAGAAAGAAAAAAATGGCGTCCTCGTCGAGTTACTACGCAGCATATGCTATCATTACCCTCTTCGTCTTCTACCACCTCGGCAAGATAGGCCGGAGGCCGGCCGGCTTACCTCCCGGGCCCCCGACGCTCCCGCTGATCGGGAACCTTCACCTGATGCCGAAGGAGAAGAGCCACCTGCAGTTCCAGAAATGGGCCGAGGAGTATGGCCCCGTCTACTCGTTCATCTTGGGCACCCAGGTCATGATCGTCTTGTCGTCGGACCAGGCTATCAAGGACTTGCTGGACAAGAGGAGCGCCATCTACTCGTCGCGGCCCGACATGTATCTCGGCAATATCGTGAGCGGGGGGTTTAGAGTGTTGCTTATGGTAAGAGACGACACTAAACGGAGATTTACCCTTCCGAAATGATATGTTCATGAGTACAAATACTGACGACAAGTGCGTTGCGAACCGCAGAAGTACGGCGAGACCTGGCGCGCCATCCGAGGCCTGATGCACACCGGTCTCAATATCAAAGCCGCCCGCGCCTACGTCCCGTACCAGGACCTCGAGAACAAGGCGATGCTGGTGGGATTCTTGGACGATCCCGCCTCGTTCGCGAACCATATTAAGCGGTACACCAACTCCCTGACCACGCAGATGGTCTTCGGCTTCCGGACCACGAGTATCCACGACCCGAAGCTGCAAAGGCTATATCATGTAAGTGAACAAGCAAGAACTAAAGAGCGCAGTGTTCCTTCTTACTCTTATCCTTTTCTGTTGTTATTGATACCGCCCTGCTATGTTGCTTCGTGGAGTTCGTCGGGATTACTTACACGAGAACAAGAATTTCGAGAAATTCAGCGCAGTCTTCAGGTCTCCGGCCGCGGCAATCCTCGATGGATTCCCCGTGCTCCGGCACCTGCCAGATCTTCTGCTGCCCATCCGTCGCTACTCCAAGAAACTACACAAGGAGGAGTATGATCTCTTTGTTGGCCACTACCTGGATACCAAGAAGCGCGTTCACGAAGGCACAGCCAAGGTATGAGGTCCCAACCAATTTTGATTCCTTTTTGCGCCTTCTTCTTTTTACCACCCCTCCCTCCTTCCCGTTGAAACCAAACTCACTGATTTCGTCCCATAAAAGCCCTGTTTCTGCGCCGACCTCGTCCGCGCCCAAGAGAAACTCGGCTTCTCCGACGGCATCGCCGGCTACAGCAGCGGCAGCCTTCTCGAGGCAGGCTCCGACACGACCGCCGCGACGCTCGTCGGCTTCGTGCAGGCGCTCCTGATCTTCCCCGCGGTCGTGGCCGCGGCGCAGGCGGAGATCGACCGCGTCTGCGGGGAGGGCCGCTTGCCCGACCTGAACGACCTGCCGGATCTGCCCTACGTCCGCGGCTGCATGAAGGAGTCGATGCGCTGGATGCCGACGGACATCCTCGGGGTGCCGCATGCTGTCATTCGCGATGACGAGTATATGGGGTATAAGATTCCAAAGGGCGCGGGGGTGATGTGGAATGTCTGGTAAGAAGAGCACAGATACCCCTGCCCCTTTAGTCGATGAGTGCTCACTTCAGTACACAGGGCCGTGGCCCACGATCCTAAGCGCCACCCGGACCCAAGCCGCTTCGACCCGGCTCGCTGGGCGCACGACCAGCAGACCTCAGCCGAAGCGGCCGGAAACAGAGACGCGTCGAAACGAGATCACTTCGTCTTCGGCGCGGGGCGCCGTCTCTGCCAGGGCATGCACATCGCGGACCGCTCGCTGTTCCTGGCCATATCGCGGCTGCTCTGGGCGTTTGACTTCCGGCGGCCCGTCGACGCGGCCACAGGAAAGGAGATTGTGCCAGACATGGCCGACCTCACCGAGGGGCTGTTCGTGATGCCCCGACCGTTCCAGGCGGTTATCACACCGCGGAGCGAGGCGAGGGCGCGAAGGGTGCGCGAGGAGTGGGAGGCAGTCAAGGGGCTGTTGGATGAAGAGATGCAGTGGAAGACGGTGCCGGAGGGGCTTGTGTGGAGGGACTATGAAGAGTCTGGCGAAGCATGATTGTTTTGCACGAGGATGGAGAAGGGAATGCCAGGTTTTACATATTCGGGAGTTGGCTCACGGTTTCTCCAAAGGAGTGTACGTGAAATAGAGCCATTGTATTTCATACCGGCGTGCTGATACATGCCGCGGCTGTTCAACACGTTTAAACATTGCTTTCGGCTGGGTTCAACAAATAAAAGTAATTTCCCATTTTCATTTTGAATGATAATAGTTATAGTGATTTGTGTTGTTGGAATAAATGATTGGGTAGTGGTGTGAAAGGATGAAAGGCGTGTGATGTGGGTGACTGTCAAAAAAAGGGGGAAGGGAGTACCGAAACTCGAAAAAAGGATGACCGCAGAGGGAATCGAACCCTCTTGCCTTTAAGTATAATAGATAATAATACTAACCGCTAGGCTACACCAGCCCGGTCAAGGGAGATCTATGTCAACGCGCATTATAAACCCGGGTCGGGGCTGCTTTGCTTCTGGGAAGGCTGGGTGACTGAGTATATAAGCTTTGGTGTTACTGCGGTTGAGTTGCTCTCCGAGGCAGTAAAGGGGGTAACGCCCACAGTGGGTTTTCTGCCACAAAGATCAGGAAAATACTGTAGAACTCACCCATGGGGACGCTACTAGTCGAGCTGTTGGTTGGGGATAGAATATATCCCGGGACCGTAGGCTGAAAGGAGGATATCAGTTGTGATACAAGCCCGACTCTGTAGCCAAGTACGTTGGGCCGGTCTTCCAATATTCTTGGAACATATGTTCCAGCCAAAAAGTAGCTCCAGACCCCAAGTTGAACGCAAGGATAGTCGATTTTACCGTCTAAGAGCTCGTCTGCGCAGGCCGAGCAATGCCCAAGGACTGTAGATTGACCAGAAACGTGACTCGGTCTACATACCTAGGTAAAATGGGGACTGCATATTTAGATAGAATCGACAACCGGGCAAATACGGAGAGACTCCTGGCTCATTATTAGCATAGATATATATCAGTCACGTACCATTCCTTTCTAGCAACCTAGCCATCAAGGATACCAATTTGGACTCTTATACGCTGTTTCGATGGAGCCATGACTTCCAATTTCGGTTTAGAATACTGCGGTATGTTGAGAATACACCTTGTCGCAACACGGAGACGTCAATCAAAAGCAAGGACAATCATAGGATGCGTAGTTGCTTATGATGATCTTGGGAGCAGTAGTCGTTGGACTTTCTGGTATATAAGATGGACTTAACGGTGATAGGCGTGGAGTGCAGCTCCGCGTAGCGCATATGCCCCACCAAAATTTTACGGCAGCAGTCGACTTATCATGTAAATTTACGATAGAAACAATTGATCCTTCCATCCCACCACACGCCCCAAGCGCAAGCATACTACGCGCCAGATACCAGACAGGAGGGAACTGCTCATTTCCATATCTCGGCTTCATACAACTTGGACCACATATCGCGCACCCCATCCCCCAGGAAAAGACAGACCCCGAACCACACCCGCCGCCGCCGGGAGAGCCAGACGACAATGGCCGGCCCGACAACCACCAAGAAGGGCGTCAACCCAGCGCCCGACTACCAAACCATGTTCAACTCCATCGAACTCCTCCAATCCTCCCGAATGCGCCAAGCCCTCTCCTCGACCTCGGCCTCCTTCTCCCAACGCCGCGCCGCCACCACCACCCCCTCAACCTCCACCTCCACCACCACCGGTAACAAGTCCACCAGCTCCAAGTCCGCCGCCAAAACCGCCGCCCTCCTCGCCCAAGCCAAAGCCGAAGAAGCCGACCTGGACCGCCTGGCCATGGACGACGACAACGCCGGCGTGGGCCTGCACAGGCCCGGCAGCGGCAAGACGGCCGAGCAGGTCGCCAAGCTGCGCGAGGAGCGCAAGCTCGCCGCGCGGCTGCTGGGCAAGAAGCGCCGCGCCGACGAGGCCCGGGGCCAGCGCATGCGCGGCGAGGACGCCGCCAGCAGTGACGACGAGCCCGGGCGCAGCGGGGTCGGGCGGGCCAAGAAGAAGGCGCGGCGAGAGGATGATACTGCTGCTACCACTACTACTAGTACTGAGGCGGCTGCTGTCACCAAGGATGCCGCCGATGGCGACGGTGTAGATACGGACATGAAAGACGGAGGAGATGAAGGGGCCGTGGCCGTGGCCGCGACGGAAAAGGCGAAGAAGACATTTGGCGACAGTAGTGAAGACGGGGAGGAAGAAAAGACAGAAGCAGCAGCACCAACTTCGATAGGAGACCAGCAAAAAGTCACCGGCGACAGCAATCCTGACGCGGAAGCCAAGTCGAAAAAGAAGCGGAAGAAGAAAAATAACAAGAAGACCAAGGCCGTTGCCGCTCCGCAAAGCGACGGGTAACGAATGGATACACAGCGTAGCTGAAGGGCATCGTATTGCATAGGTGCCTCCCAATTATAGATACCCCCTGATATAAAGATATCACGTTTATTCACCTTGTCACGCAAAGCACAGCAAGCAAGCAAATCACGGGGTCATGTGAGTGTATGCAAGAGTCTCGTTTCCCTTGGTCAGACAGGAGTCGAATCTGGGTATTTTGATTGTGAGTCAAGTAATGTTTGACCGTATATAATACTGTTCTTGTCTTGGAACAGATATGTCGAAGCTCCATCTTCTCGACCTCCAGACTGTATCCTGCCTCCTCATATCAATGTTTGTGGTTCCCACGCCTGCACCCGCAAGGTCCTGATGAGAGAAGAGAAGAAAAAAAGATGAAATCTAGGAGTACAGAGCCAACGCATAGCACCGAATGCCTGTGAGAAAAGGGCAGACCCGTGGTCTTTCTTATACAGTATTGCCCCTCCGAGCCAGCGGTGGTTTCCGCCACATGGAATAAGACCCATACGCAGTCTTCGTAACAGCCAGCTGCAGCATGTGTCATATCCGACTGGAAGGAACCGGGTCCGTGATTCTTCAACCCAGCAATGGGCTTCCCTAAAAAAGGAGTGCTTGCCACCATCCATGATGCACCTGTACAACAACAACGCACACCCCAGTTGTTTGTTAGATATCCTGTCCGCTTTTTGTGGTATATATCAATCAAGGACTTGGCCACTGCCCATCAGTAATTATAAAAGAAGAAGCCGAAAGAGAAAAGAAGTGATCATGAGCGTGTCAAGAGTCGTACAAGCCACCGCAGTAGCTCCTTGAAAGAGAACGAGAAACCTTCGAGAAATAGAGAACAGATACAGCCTTAGATCGCTTCTATCCAAAATGACACATTGGCCGCCGTAGAGGTATAATATGCAATGATCAAGGCTGGGTGAAATGCAAAAAAATAATGTGAAGATGGGAAAATATGCAGGTTTTTTTTTCTCGAGCCAGACTCGTTAGGGTCGGCCGTTATTGTAAGCGCTTCCGCTTTCGGTCTTCATCTCCTCGAGGGTCATCCTCGTCGTCTCGCTCAGCAGTGTCAGTGGGGTTCAAGATGTGAGCCATGCTGCCCCTGCGAGTTGGCGGTCCTGAGCTGTCCCTGACGGAGAGGTTCTTGTTTTCGCGGCTGCTGGCAGAGCCCCAAGACCAGTTGTTGAAACTGTCCATGGTGCTGATGCCGTTCGAAAAGGGAGGTGGCGGTGGAGTCGAGGGCCTCGAATGAGATTGGTGGGTTGCGTTTTGGAGCGAGTACGTATGAAGAGATTCTCGGATCCGTTGGTCTTCCGGAGGCGGCCGACTAGGCGACGAGGGCCATTGCGTAGACCCTGGTCCCGTCCCCCCGAAAGGCGGCGGGTTTTGCGGCTGCCACCCGTGAGCACGGATGTCAGCTGAAGTGTGGCGCCTAGCAAGACTGCCGGGCGGCGGTTCCTGTACGTTTGACAAGGGATGGGGTACAGGAGCAGGCGGCGGTGCCTGTGGTCGCAGAGGAGATGGAGACGATTGCGTTGTCACGCCTCCGCCAATAGACCCATAAGGTCGTCGCGCACTGCTGATAGATAGGTTTGACGGAACAGGAGGACGGTAGAAGTTGTTAGCACCACGGGGTTGCGGTACGCCGGGTCGCCGCTGGTCATCTTGTGCCAACTGTCGCGGGGAGACGGGTGGGTTCTCAAGCCCTGCAAAGTATTGGCCTCTGCTTGATAAGGGTGGTTCCGGCATGGGCTGCTCTGGCTCCATCTGACGGAATGTATTGCTTTGCAATTGTTGCATTTCTCCTTGCAAGTTGATAACTACATTTCTAGTTAGCGTTATGTGCGCATGTCAACCGTCGCACCTCAAACTTACTGTCTCGATGAATCTGTTCGTTCGGGTTGGGCACCAGAGCTAGAATAGTCCGCGACAGCTCTTGGTTGAAGTGAAGTAAGCGGGTAACTGTGTCCATCATCGCCTGCTGCTTGACATGCATGTAGGCCGCGGCTTCTTCGCTGCGCTGCAGTCTCGTGTTGACGTCGAATAGCGTATGTTCGATGTGAGCAAGACGTGGGTCAGTCCCGTCAGGAATAGGCGGCATAGGTTCTGCCGGTGTGCCAGGTTGCGACGGCGTTGGCTTCTGGTTGTTGTACTCGCGGTGCACCAGGGCATGGCGAGAAGCCCGGCGCTTGATCTCGCGCAGTCCTACCAGATCGCCCCTTTTGAAATTGCCGTTTCCATGCTTGAATTCCCACAGGGCCGTTTCCGGGTTTCCTGTGTGGAACACGTCGCTGACTATAGTTTGGTTAGCATGACCGCCCATACGCTATATGCAAGGGGATATATAATTAAGCGCACCTTTGTGGAATCCATACATATTAAGTTGGCGGACAAACGACGAAATATTGGTATGCTTGAAATATTGACTAGATAGATGGTCAGATTAGGTTCCGATGTGTAGCTTTCCAACAAGGACTGGACGTACGCTAAAACTTTTGAGAAATCATGCGAAGGCGACATGACGAAGCTCTCGGCAGAGCTCGACCAACTGATCAGATGCTGTATATTCGGGTCTTCCAGCATGCTAAAGCCATCGTTAGCAGGTTTGCGGCGACACGGGGTATACACTAGGATCTTGTGACATACTTGTATAGCTTGTGGATGAAGGCCGTCTGGACGATCTTGGGCTGGTGCACAGCAGCGGCCGCGACAGCAGGAGCTGGCATGGACGCACTCGCCGATGACATCTGATCGTTCGAGTTGCCGTTGGTGTGGCGCTCGGCGGAACCGCTCCCCTCTCCATCCGGGCTCTTGCTCGAGCCGCGGCCGCTCGAGTCTTTGGTCGGCGTTGTTATATCCATAGGGTCACCGTTTTCAGAGGGGGCTGACGTCTTGATGATGGGGGTTTGCGAGGTGTTGATGATGGGGACAGTTCGTGCGCCCATGATATCGTCTCGGTCGTTGCCAACGGGGTGTCTCGGCGCGCTTTCAATTGCAGTAGCCATTGGTTCTGCGACGGGACGAAGAAGATATCAGCAAAAAAAGGCCGGCGACTTGAGACACGAAACAAAGGCGGTCGTGGACAGCTTGTGCCAGCACGAAGAAATCCCGTTGTTATATGCTGTGTTCTAGAGAAGGTAGGGGGCAACGAACCGCATCGCTACTTCAGTCGCAATTGGGGGTGTTCGTTTCGTTTCTTTCCTAGGATCGGTCGTGGATTTTATTTGGTCGAGGAACAAGTCCGTCCGCGGGGGGGCCTTTTTGTTCACGATGTTGCGTTTCTCCCCTGCCGATTCCCGAGAGCCCTGACACAGGTCGGTCCACCTATCCAAGGAGGGAAGGTCAATCAAAATCGCAGAGCGTTCAGTTCGAATGGGGGCAAGCGAGGCGAGTTGCGGCCGTTGACGATGCAGGCCGTTGGTGAATGGGCGAGGTAGAGGACAGAAGAGCAATGGGGGCGTCAGAGCTTGTCGTGAGGTGGTGGTTGCTGTCCGGGAGGATTGAGATGCATCTATCAATCTGACGGACGTATCAAATGTATCTGATGTAGGGTAATAATAAGGTCAGGTAGTTGCAGACTGGACAAGGACTTGGCGACCTCGGGAACAAGTATGTACAACCAAGAGCCTAGACCACGTCTCGCGCCACAGACCAGACAGACTCCTCCCAGGGAAGGATACTTGCTGTCTGGGTGTCGGGGTGTCTGGGTGTCTGGGTTGCTGGCGGCGTCCAGGACCAGGTGTGAGATCAAATGGGGGTTTGGTTTCTTTGGGTGGGAGGTGTGAGTTGCAGGGCACAAGCTCCCGATGTCAATGTCAATCAAGTCCGTGATTGGGGCCCGTTTGGGTATTAGGGACAGACACAGGGGGTACATCCCAAGAGGGGAGGGGGGTGGCAGAGCTTAGGTCAACTGGTACTTGCTGGCTTTAGAGGGGATGGGAGGTGTTAGGGAGAGGTTGAGGTACTTCCGCACGTAGCTGCAGTACATGGAAGAACAGAACGCGAACATTTTGATGGGACATGCTCTCCATCCAGGGGCCGAGCTGCCGGTTGGGAAGGGCAAGGATGTGCAGCATATGCACTGGTTGACCAATGCCTTCTTACTGACTTGTCTACCTACTTTACATAACAAGTATATCCTCTCTTCTTCTTCTTCTTCTTCTTCTTCTTCATTGTTATCAATCTGTGCGGGCTGTTATGCATACGTAGGTACTTACAAACATGTGCAGCTCCCGGATGTCTGGTCGGGCTTCCTTCCTCATGTACCTTGGGTAGGTACCCAGCATAGCGAGCAACAGAACACCAAATGAGACACTCTGGTCTGGAGCTATGTAACAAACGAACAGATAGACTTTCACGTCGAGATCTACAGTTTACGTGCAGGAGCTATTTGCTACCTACCTACCTAGCTAGCAGTAGCTACCTAGCATCTTGAGATGCCCATCGCTGTGCCCTGATCACAACTTGAGACCTGCTTGAATCAGCGACTGGAGCATCTGGAGCCAGGGAACTTGTCGAGCCCGAGCTCTGCTAAACCCTGAAAGTCTAAATGATTAGTAGCCTGGCTTAAGACTGGTAGGGGGGACCCGCCCGCTGGCCTAGCGCACTCGGGGTCGGCTTGTGTAACTTGGGTGTGCGTGAAAGAGAAAGAGAAATGACAGCAGCAGCTCTCTCTCTGCGCCAGCTACTTGAGGTCTTGCTGCAATAGCTTAGGCACGGAGAAGGGAAGAATAGTTCCTTGAAGCTTGCCTCGGCTTCTCTGACGTCTTGCCCGTCTACATACACTATAGATGCGATGAACATGAGAAACAAGCCTTCCGCGTGGAGAAGAGTCATTACGGGGCCTTCGAGGTTTCGAATCATCTTTCTTTCTCACAACGTCTGAACCAGACATACAGCGCAGCGCAGCGCAATCCTGCGAGAGAAGGAAAAGAACGCGAGAGAGAGAGCAGGAGAAGAAGAAGAAAAATTCAAAAAGACGCCGCCCTTGCAGCGGGTACTAGCGAAGCCGATTTGGGGCCCGATGGTTTTTCTTTGATGCTTCGGCGCCAACCTTGTGGTCCCCCATTTGATATTACCAACGCGAACCTCCAAAGGAAGAGCGGCAGGCGGGCGGGCTACAGTACATTGCCTGTACCTGAGAGACTTTCTGTCTTCACTCCTCCAAAATATGGGGGCCCAATGAATATGAACACTGATAGAAAAGGTTGGATCGTTTCCGGGCCAAGGAAGAAGCACCCGCATGCAAGTGTGGGAACGGGGAGGAGTCGTCAAGATGAAGCCCGCCGCGTTCCTTTTCCAACGACTTCGAGAGCCCCAGTCCGCCCAGTGGTACCTTGTCAACTTCTGGAAGGGATCGCCGACCGCTGCAGCCGCGAACAAGATGGTCAGACTTGACAGCTCGGTGAGACAATGTCAAACCGGTGGCACGAGTAGCCATTCTCCTGTAATTGTTACTACCATCACTGCAGATGCTACTAATACATACACGCGCTTGATTAGAGGCAACCCACTTGCCACTGGGGAGCATACATTACTTGTCGTGGAGTCGTAGTCGTCGATGGGTAGCAGTTAGTAGCTGGAGTATTAGTCGTATCATAGCTATGTAGTAGTCCTCGGCAAAGTTGACAGGTGACCTGCTCCAACCTAAAGCGCACCTATGTACATACTTAATCAAGAATCTTTTGACAGGCGCTCGCTCACTCGGCTTGCAGCTTGCTACCGTCCCGGTGGCGCCGCGCCCCAGGAGTTGGAGGTTTGGCGCGGAGGCCAATTGCGCACCACCGGCCACAAGGAAGGAAGATTTGATGACAGTGAGAATTGAGGCTTCAGGAAGCGCGACACGATCGCAGTCCACATCCACCCATTCGGGTCTAGATTTCTAGAAGGGCTCTGGCCCATCGAGCGCTGGGCTGGACTTTAAACGTCGACGGACCGGGTTGCCCTGATTCGCAATCACGTCAAAAAGGCTAAAAGGTTCAAGGATGACGTCGGAGTATTGGTTTTGGCGTTACGGGGGCTGTTTCTCGTCTCTGATGGTTTGATACGGCATGGTTCGGATCCGTCGTTTCCAAAACCACACGCGCGAAAGGGGGCGAGGGTGGAATAAAACAGCGAAAGGGAAACATTGAAACAGCTGCCAGCTTCGAGGCGCAGCAGGCAAAGTAGCAAAGTAGGTACTGTAGAGTACGTGTGTAAGTCTGCTGGGTACGGACGACGGTAGCTCGTGGAAACATGGGGCCGACCATTGCTACGTGTAGCCTCCCGGAGGTCCAATCCGACGACGACGCCGGTGAAAGAGGTGTAGATTCTGGAAAGGCAGAACTGGTTCATGTTGGTCGCAGGAGTTACTGCAAGATGCAGGTACGTGACGACAACAACGGCTTTGTGTTTTCTTTTTTCGATATCAATTAGACGAGCACCGGTTCCAAGAGCTACCCTCGCAATCAAAACACCCGAGGTGTCACCAACCACGGACCGTTGGGAATATCTCTTTTCTCTCTCTCTCTCTCTCCAGATGTGATTGCGACTTGCACCTCTTCAAACCCCGAAACCCCCGCCAACTATATATTCGTAGAATGGACAAACGCCGGCCTGCTCGCCAAGCTTGCATGCCGTCTATCAAATGAGTCGTCGCTGCATACAAAAGACCTCGAACACGAATCAAGCAATGGGAGTAGGAGAATTTTTGTTATACTGACCTTATTAGTCTCGCCCCGATCGATCGGCCGGCTCAAGCTCCAGTCTGGTCCGGTATTGCAATGCAGAGAAGGACGACGTTGCAGTCTATAACTATAACACACACTAAACTCCGCTTCGCTCGCTGTCGGTCCCTGGAGAAAGGGACTGTCGCCCAGAGTGCATTGGCCCTTTTCTCTCGGCTAACTGACAATGCAACTGTCGCAGACACTCCTTGAAATCTCCTAACCCTCCCTGCTGGCGCCTATATGTGCCAAGTCGCTATAGGGTCCCCTCCCCTTCCCTCCCCTTCCCTCCTCCCAGCTCCCCTCCACCGCCCATGCTACTCTACAAGGCTTACAAGGTCTGCTACCCGTGTTGGCCTTATCGTGACGGTCCGTCTACAAGGGTGCGGCCTTGGTCCATCCGTCCATCCATGGCACATGGGGCTGCAGAGTCACAGAGGGGTTGTGTAGGGGGGGGTCACATCGAGAAGCAACACCGCCTTGCGTGTGTGTGTGCACTCTTCATCCCACATGTACGTTGCGCTTACTGGACGAATCCACTGCGCACATGACGAGCGATTGATGCTATTCACGATCCCTTCAACCATACCCTGTGATGTGACTGCATGTCAGCTGGCGCATCAGCGAAGTACCTGGGAATGGGAAACCAAACATCCGGGAAGGGTCTGGCACTGGTACAAGCAAAGCCACACCACCCCCAAGAGGCAACCCCCTTCAGCCAGCCGACCCTGGCGATCCTTGTCCTTGACTAAGATCAAAGATCAGAAATCAAAGCCCGTCAGCGTCAGCGCCGCTCTGGCTCTCTCTGCCGCATGCCCTCAGAATGGAGGGGGGCGTAGTGGTCGCGGCAAAGCACTGTTCCTTACAACCGAGACCCCATGGAAGGCCGGAGCAGGCAAGCCTCAGCCATGCAGGTGAGGTAGGCAGGAAGGATCAATTAAGTTGGGGGTCACGTTTTGTTGTGTCGGGATCCTAATCCTGTTGGTCTGCCCGCCGTCCAATGGGAGTGCCTCAATGGTGTTGGGGTCTCTTCCTGCTGAGCGTAGCGAGTCAGACACATCGTTAACGAACATTTCTCCCCAACCCGGGATGAACAGGATATTTCTAATCATTTTAACGATTATACGAAGAAATTGTCTTCGTTCAGTCCACAAGAAGCCGTTTCGTTGGACTAAGTTCCACATGCTTAAGTTGTTTGTTAAAGACGATGTCTCGATCTATCGGTATATGATGCCGGGTTATTCTTGCTTGGTCGTGCTACCAGGGGATCGAGCTGGAATCTCACAGCCAGATCTACGCTTACTCCAGAATCACACCGCTGTAGAAAGTCTCATCTACATGCCTGGCAAGCAGCCGGAGCAGCCCTACAAAAGGTTGACAAGCGAGGTGACGTGATCAGCAGTGGGCGCAGAAGACCCAACGAGATTTGATATGGCAACAGCCTGATTATTGACGCGGCTCGATAGCCGCCGGAGCATTGCGGGTAAACAAGCGAGAGAAGCGAGATACCCTTTCAGGGTACGTAGGGCCACAGACAGGGTCACCCAGAAGCAGTAAGCCAGCAGCAGCCTTATATGATAACCAGGTACTGGCTTCTGCATGCACTGCAGCAACACTTCACACATCGCTTAGGGCTGCGCCATGTCGGGTAACCTACCATCCGTTTCTGCATCCCTCTTCTGCGATATCATCCTAAAGAGGCAAGTAGGGAAAGAGACTGAGAGAGCAAAAGATTATTTGCAGACCCCAAACAAAGACGCTGTCAACGAGTCGGATGTTTAACCAAAAGTCACAGATGGGGAAGAAGACGATATGCTGAATGTCTGAGCCTCTCGCCCCCGACATGGTGCTGTGTAGAGGACGCGATGCGGTGCAGACTTGAGATGCGTTGCGTTGCGGCGTAGTCGAGGCTGAGCTGTTACTGCATTTCCTGCATCTCGACAGGTAACACGCCCCATTGTGGCAGTATATATACGGAATCTCAAACCACAAGAACAGGAAATAAAAAGGAAAGAAAGGTATTTATAGATGTAGCATCTCTGATACTCAGCCTGGCATTGGCATTGGCATCGGTCGCTCTCTGCCCCCGCGACAAAACATCTCGGTTAGCAAATAAATCGGTATTGGGATGTATCTGCAACCGGCGCCGCCCGGGATGTAACCCTTCTTTCGCCGCCTCAGAAGACCGGCAATGCTTTCTTGAGGCGGCTGAGCGGCGTAGCAAAGCCCCCCGGATTTATCCGATGCCCAATTATCGTCAAAGGGCCCCCTGGCTGGGATTATAGCCAGCAGGCGGAGGAGATGCTGCAGAACAGCCGCGACTGCAAGACGCTTTAACGGGGGGTATCGTAGGGCTACTATCGTGACAGATCACGCTGCTATGGTTTCTGGGGAGAGGAACGAACAAGCTATGTTTCGTATCACTAAGAGCAAGATACATGCGATGTACTTTGAACATGCGTCGTTATACACACTACCTCATCATGAGATGCTGAGTTATTTGACCAATCAACCATGCGTCGTTCCACCCAGGTTCATCTCGCAAACAGCCAAAACTCCAAGTTAGCCCCCAAACCCAAGCTGATGATGAAACATTATCGTTGCAGTGACCTTCCTACTTTGGCCCTATCTGCTGCTACGTGGCAGGCTTCTCTTTCTTTCTCCTTCTCTCTTCCGTCATTACTCGTCATGGGGTAGGGCAGATGCATATACAACTAACTATACGGTTCTGGTCCTTTGATGAGTAGGACCTCTCAAAAGTCGTCCTCGAACCCAACGACCCGCCTCTCCCCAATCTCGCGAATTTTGTCCCCCAAGATGGTCCTGCCGTAGCGCTCGGCCACCTTACCCGCGGCCTCGATCATGCGGCCGGAGCGATCGCGCATCAGGCGGACGAGCTCGAGCGCGCGCATGCCGCGGTCCTCGCCCTCGCGGCACTCAATGGCCAGGTACTGCAGCAGGGTCTTGTCGATGTCGAGCTCGAGGCGCGCGAGCGTCGACCGCTGGCCGGCGCTGCTGCTACCCGAGTCGCCCGTAACGTCATCAATGAGGTCTTGGAGCTGCGAGGCCTCGATGCCCTTGAGCAGGTACTGCTGCTCGAGCTTGCGCGTCTCGGAGGAGCCGCCCTCGACGTCCTCCTCTTCGTCCGAGTCCTGGTCCATGTCCATGTCATCGTTGTTGGCCCTGGACTTCTTCTTCGACTTGGGCGGTTCCGAGGTCAGAGGCACGGAGAAGTCGAACTCGGAAAGCAGCGGGCGAGGGAAATAGGGGTACTGGTCCCCACCCTTCAGGATGATACAGTGGAACTTGTTGTCCGCCACGGCGATAGGGAAGTAGCTCTCATGCTTGCGGCCTGACGCAAGACGTGGAAGCAGTTTGGTGTCTAGGAGCGGCACCCAGCAGGCCCGCGATGGCCGGCGCCAGTGAAGGAGTGTCAATAGGGTACCCGTAGAGTCGTAGATACATGGGTCCTGCAGATGTCAGTATAACTTGTTCTAGGTGTGCGTTATCTGGTAAGTTTAGCTTACACCTTGATCTGAGAAGAAAATGCTCTTCACTGTCGCGCCCTCGGGGAGGGCCACCGTGTCTTCGTTTTGGCAGATCTCGTCACGCTTGACATTTTCAATGGTGTACAGCAGGCGTGTGTTGCCATCTGCACCAATAGGTCCGTTGCCCATGGTCAAGACATAGTCTTTCCAACTGGCGCATGTGACCATGGGTGTGCTCTTGGGCCGATATACACGGTATGGGATACCAAAGAGTGTGTAGACTCTTACGTAGCCGGCTGTCGTTGTCACTGTGATGAAAGACTCGCTTAGGGACATGGCCAGGACAGCCTCCCCCTTTGGGGAGCTGTGTTCGCCAGTCATTACGGTTGGTCCATGTCTCATGAGGTCTGTAGAAGACAGTAGCGGGGGTGTCGTTCTTCGGCGGACATGACAAAAGCGTGCCGTTTTCCGTCAAGCACGCCTTGTCGTAGAGGAAAGTGTCTGTGAAATGGAAGTCCCTGTGAAATTCGTGATCGTAGAATTCGACCGTCACAGTATGGTGGCCGTCTTGATCGACCGTCCAAACGAATCCTATCAGATTCAGGCAAAGATACTTGCGGTTTCCTCGCCAAGGGGTAGAGCCAGGCTGAAAGGCCTCGTGGTATTGCGCTTCCAGGTGCTGGCGCTTGGAGGAGCGGTGTAAAAATCCTTCGGGTCCGGCATGCGCTCGCTTTCCATTGACGTTCAAAGCATATCCGGCACCATCATCATCAACAACAAAGTCGTCATCTTCCGGAAGGGGACCATCCAGAGGACCATCCATCAGAGAGTCGTAGCTGTCCAGCGAGTCTCGTCGCGGCCTGCTGGGAATACCATTCAAATCCACTTTCCGTGCATTGTTTGATATATCTTCCATTGGGTCGTGGATGAAAGGGGCTGGCTGTTTCGGGAGCCGAAGCATCTGAGCAAATTGCTCGGGCACGAAGTCGGGGTGAATATACACCTCTCCGTCGGAGTTTGTGAAGGAGGCCAAATTGTCTGAAGGATGCCACGAAATGCTCATGACGTTTGCGTAGTCCAGTCGAGCGATGACGGACTGGGTCTTGGTTTCCCACAGTAAAATTTTCTTGTCTTTGCCGGCTGAAGCCAGGATGGCTCCGTTGGGCGACCAGGCAAGCGCTGTGATGTCGCCATTGTGGCCCCTGGCGAAATTCCTCTGCTTCTCCCAGTCATTCTTGGAGACGACTTGTATTTCCCTCGTAGGAGTCGGTACCGCAAAGGCACGGCCGTCCGGATGCCACGCGACCATGGAACTAAGCTCTGAGTCGGTGTCCAGTGCACCGATGATCCCATCCACCTTCTTGATCAGCTCGGGCTCATCTGCCGTGAGCGAGTATACGTATAAGATGCCGTCTGTACAAGCTAGCGTAACCGTCGAGCCCTTGTTATCGAAGGCGAGGTGTTTGGTGGGCTTGTTGTGCTCCTTCAGGTGCCGGACCTCGCTATTGTCGTCTGTCCGCACTACCTTGACAGTGAGCTCGTCGCTGGCGACGGCGCACCATTTCGAATCGGGAGAGAGCGCGACATCTCGGACGGGCAGGGAGCATCGCAGCAGGAACTTGTCGAAGGTGGCATCGGGTATTGAATACAAGCTGACTGTGCCATCTTCTGAACCCACGACGAAGAACTCGTCCGAAGCATCAACGCTCACATTTTGCTCCTGGCAGTCGTCGATGTTGGTAGGCTCGCCATCGAACCCTGTCTTGTAGAGCCTGATCGTGTTATTGGACCCAACAGATACCAGTCTCGAGCCGTTGGGTGTGTAGGCGCAATGCGTTGAACCCTGTGTATGGGCGGGTCTGGCCCGAGGACGTAGAGGCGCCGTCGAAGCCATATTGGCTGGTATTCTTGGGTGGCAGGCAGATGGAAGGGTTCTTTTGCCGTATGAGTATTTGAGATCGTAGCGTACTGAATGGTGGAATTGGGATTGTTGACCTCAAATGCACATGTACATGCTGTCTCCAGCAATTCGGCCCACGACGACGAAGGGTCACACTTTCCAAGAAGTCGCGTCAAGACCGCGTCGCCAATTAAAGAAACACGCGTAATTTGGCGTCTCAGCCATTTTATGCACTTGACATAATTGGATAATGCAACAGACAGGGATGACCCACCATCTTGAGGGGCATCTTAGGTGCTTCTTTATCTTAAGTAGCTGCCTAGGTCAACCGCCAGACTATATAAATCTTGTGTTCCACACCGAGGACGGTATTAAAACTCATTATTGGCCTCGGTACTGGATGATAGGGGCAAATTTGTTTTTAAGACCAAGTGCTCTCTATTCTAGTCGTGGTAAGACAGCACCACCGTAACGCCGACGACAGACTCCTAACTATCAACCAAAGCCGCAAACCACCTCTAGCGCAAAAGATTGGGTTTACTGCTTCTGTCACCATGAACAAGGGAACTCGCCCGGACCAGTTCTTTGAAACTGAGTAAGTACCCTCAATCATCTGGGCCATTTCAAGGAAAAACACTGATAAACTATCCCAGTGATGCCGCTGCCAAGCGAGAGAGACGCGAAGCAAAGGCAGGTAACAAGAATGGCAGCCCGATAGCCCTCAAGTCCAAGATTTTGGGTGCCATTGCCGACCCTAGCAACTCCACCTCTATCTTGGTGGCCGAGTCGTCAGGCTCTGTACGCAGAGTGAATGTCGAGGTAAGCTTGTCTATCAGCTGTACTCCCTAAGACTGGGAACGCTAACTTCTCCCGTTTGACAGACAGGCGACACCAAGCAAGTCTATAGGGGTCCTTCGGCGCCAGTGACATGCGTAGCTGTCGGAAGCCCCGGAAACCAAACCGTCTTCGCGGGCTCCTGGGACAAGGACATCTGGTCCTGGAATGCCGCCTCCAAAGCTGTAGGCCGCAAGTACAGCGGCCACTCAGATTTCGTCAAAGCCATCGTGTGCACGAAGCTCGGCGGCAAGGACATTCTAATCAGTGGCGGTGCGGACAAGAAGATTATGGTATGGGACGTCGAGAGCGGCTCGCGTTTGCATGTGATACAGGACCAGGTCGTCTCTATGATGGCAATTCAGGACCTCGCACTTGACCCGGAATCATCGACAGCCGACGAGCTGGTGTTAGCCAGCGCCAGCAGTGACCCCCACATTCGCCGATGGCGAATTAGGCTTGACTCTGTTGAGCAGATCGTCGAGGACGCACCAGAGGCACCCGGAACTACAAGGCCTACCATCCTTGAGCACGAGACCACAGTGTACAAGCTGGCTTTTGACATACACAACGATGACATCGATCTCTGGACCGCAAGCGGTGACGGTTCTGCCAAGTGTCTATCTAGGACGAAAGGCTTCACGCCCGACGAGACCATCAACCATGGAGACCACGTGCGGGCAGTTGCCTTCACGGAGCAGTGGTTGGTAACGGCAGGACGGGACGAGGATGTTAAAGTGTGGGACCGGGCTACGGGCAAGTTATATTGCGCACTGGAGGGACATTACGACGAAGTCACAGATCTGGTGACTCTGGCTAATTCCCCTGGTGCGGGTACTAAGTTGGTGTCCGTTTCTATCGACGGCACAGTTAGGGTTTGGGCCCTTGATAAGAGCGCTCTGGACAAGTTCATTCAAGAACAACAAGACAAGGCCGATGGCGTCGAAAAGCCCAATGTCGAGAAGGCCCCAGAAGGGATGATGACAGCTGAGGAAGAGGATGAATTAGCCGCTTTGATGGACGAAGATTAGAGTGTTCGCTTTGTGTCGGTATGACACGAGAAGAGGGGCCCAAGTTTCTTCTGGGGCCGACCCGGAATAGCAACTCTCGTGTCAAATCCAGCATTGTCCACCCCCCGATTGGCTCCACGTGAAATATGCTCCGACCCGTCTGGGTTCAAGGGCCAAAGGTTTTCTGACAGTGGTCGCTGCAGGGATTTTTGGGACGAACTACTTGCATGAGAGACATGCCACGTTATGATTGTCTTACATGGCGAGAGTGGGTTTGCATATTCGTGACAAGCATAGCATGTCTGATATGCCAAAATCCCCGAAACCTGGCCAGGCCGGTACCGGTCAGCTGCGACCGCATATGCCAGTAGGTGGCGTCCCTAACTCCGCAAGAAGCAATATAATCAGTCTATGGGCTGTTCGTGGGACCTCATTCGTAAGCGTTACGGGGGAAGGCAGTCAAGGGCAGTCAGTATCCTGGCATCGGCACAATCAAGATTGACTCGGGGTAGATCAAGTACCATGGAAAGAACGATCTTCGTGAAACACCAGCGGAGTCTGGGGAGGATGGCTGGTGAAAGCAACCTCATTTTGCGGTGTGTATGGCAGTTTGTCAGAAGTTCTGTGTCCCGTCGTCCCCCGTTCCCCGTTCCCCCACCCTCCGACCTCGTGTTGATAATGGCGTGGTACAATCGCGTACCCAGGCTCTGTGGTAGGCCGTGGTGCAGGGATCCTACCAGCGGCAGAAGAGTATCGTAATCATGCTGTTTGCCGCGACTGGGGCTTTAACGACGGAGAGTAATTGTGTGGAATTTCCCGCTAGAAGAACACTTGCGAGGCAAAAGCAATGAAAGGGTGTCGTACTTTGGCTCTTTGCCCAGAGAGGCGGGCTTCCTTATTCCGCCACGGCGGAGCGAAACCCCCCTCGCTATAGCTGGGGGCTGAAAGCACATCTAAGGGAAATATGCATGATCCGCGATTAGATGGAAAGTCTCCGGGGTTGGGAATGATAATAGCGGTCGAGCATATCACCCATATGCGGAAGCGGACATGGGTCCTGGTCCTTTGTTTGGATCCATGTCAGCTCGCTCTAGCCCTTCTCCCCCCTAGAATTAGAAGCCGTCCAGGGGTCCTGAGGGTCCATGTCTACTGCGTACTGTATGTAGGAGCCGGATCGGTGCAAGGAAGCTTGCCCGCCACATGGCTGGAATCACCACAGACAAAACGATACATCACACGGTTCTGCCAAATGATGGTTTTGCTGAGTTCTGATTTAGGCCGTGTAAAGTCCGACATTACGGACCCTGCGCAGATCCATCTTCAATTCGAATCAAGATTTGTCCCCACTTCCTCGGGATTTCGACGTTGCTCGGTGGGGGTTTTAGTTTCTTGTGCGACGACGACACGCCCCGCGGTATACACGCACACAAGTTACAACACCACCACCACCACCACCATGATAACTTGCTAACAATGTCTCATCAACGCCCAAGCAAAAACGTTGTGAGCCGAAACGTGTGGGCGTTGCAGCCTCAAGCGTTTAAGAGATGAGGTAAGCCCTTTGGGGGTGGTGGTGGCTAATAAGGTTGTAACGAACGAGATGAGCAATGGGCGCTACTACTTCAACCATTCTCCCGGGCCAGGGGTAGCAACCAGTGTTTGCCTTTTGGTATATGTTTGGATGAAGCCGGAGTTTGGGAAGATGATGCTTGCCTGCATCAGATTGATAGGCCACCGTTCACCGCAAGTGTGTGTACTCACTTCCCTGTGAGGGGGAGGGCAAACTTGTCTCGGCTTTCACAGATTGCAGGATACCTACCTCCTAACCACTAAGATATACCACATCGAAAACAATTATCCGAGTACAATCAACAGATACCTAATAGATACGATACCAATGCGTGTATGTGGTCGGTCGTTACTGGTTGCAGAGTCGCCGCCAACTGTATCGTAATGTCACTTCTAGCCTCTCCCGTCCTCTCAAAAGTGCTCGAGAAGCTTTTCTGACCCAGATCAGGATCAGCGTTGATTGCAGGCTGTCTTAGATGTCCGGGAGAGGTGTCTTAGAATATACGCATGAACACATGGATAACAGGGTGGTTATCATTTATTCCCATGCGGTTGAAACATAGACTCCCGAACCGCATGGACAGGGCGTATCAAAGGTGAGACAGCCTACACATGATTACAGTTGCTGAAGCGCCAGGTCCAACGCCTTCAACCTAGATGCGCGATAGACCACTTTGACAATCAGATTGGTCTTCATGCTAGTGCGTTTGGTATTATGGATCTCAACCAAAAAGTGTAGCTGGGTGGAAGAGAATAGCCAAGGCAGGCAGATCGGCCCTCTACTGTGGCCAGAAGTTGTGAGCTCGACTTTCCTCGAGTTTCCCGTCGTGCTACCAAATTGTAGATGGACTCTCGCTCTTCTGCATTCAGGAGAAGTCCTCCAACCTAGCAGGCGCAGCGGCGTTTCCGCGCACAAATAAATGCATGCGTGCTTGGGGGAACGAGAACAGGAAGGAACATCATGATCGACAGAAGTGCTGGCTGTGATGCTTCCTTCTGCTGATCAGCCCAAGCGATCGTGGCTTACAAGGTTACATGGCGCCGGGATTGCACTCATCCAATCAGCGCCGCAGAATAATCTTGTATTTGCTGCCCCTTCCTTTTCTCTGCCTTCCTTTTCCTTTGGCTTGGCATTGCAGCATGGAAACCAGCGCAAGGGTGGGTAACAATCAAACGAGAAAGAGTGCCTGCATGCCATGCCGGGTGTTGGTCACACCCGACCCGAATTGCATCAACCACATCGCAGCTGCCCTGCAGGCTCTGACCTGCCAGAAGAAGCAATAAGTGTCAACCAGAGTTCATCTTAGCTGTTGCTATGCAGAGGTGAAAGCAAAGTACCTCAGTGATGTTCCTGGGTGGTGAGAATGCCTGCCAAAGAACATGTAATTATTCATGCAAAAAAGACCCAGGAACCTCGACTTTGGGTATAACCGTTACAGATAATGCAGTCCGGGCTGCTGGTAACTCTTGATACGCACAAACAAACCGAGCCCTTCCTGGAGCCTAGGTAGGTCTAATTTCTCACCTCCATGTTTTCTTTACGCCATCCAAGCCAAAGCAGATGGCCGCGGGAAGATGGCTTTGCGCCATGCCTCGCCGACCAGGAAATTGTAACCGGACTAAGTCCCAGCTCGGGTAGGGACGTTGCTCTTAGGGTCACCCTGCATCATCACATCCCGCTCTGCCGTGTACAACGTCAGTGGCCCACCGTTTCTCTGTGATTGCAATCAATGGATGATAGCCTCTGGCCTCTGTGCCTCTGCCTCACTGCTTCTCTATCTACACACTCTACTCTACTTTTCCGGTCCATGCTCGTCGATCCCGCGCTTGGGAAAAAAGAAGGAAGAAGCAAAACAGAAGGCCGCCACGCCCGAGGGTCCAGAAGGGCTTAGATACACCGCATCTAAGAGGACCTTAACTGACTTGGAGCCTATTGATAGGTCTGGTAGAAGTGGAATGGAGGTTGGGTAGGTTCAAGCTGATCATTCTGCGGATCTTCCTTCCCAAACTTTCACCGAGTTGTTCCCTCGAGTATTCCTTTCCCCCACTGCCTCCTTCCGTCTTGTATACCCTTTCCAACCAAGATGGCAGTTCTGGCTGGCTTTTGACATAACGTTAGTTGATTGTCTTCTACCGGTTTCTCGATGAATGGCACATTGTCCTTCTTGTCCACTCGTCCCCTTCACACGAGTCGACAATCCTTGCCAGGCAGTGGCTATCTGGCCCAGATTCACTTATCATTCAATACCACTTGATATTGAAGCACACAAGTAGCATTTTCAAGATATCGGGTTGGTGGCCATCTATTTTCCAAAGTGGCTCCTGGTTTGGATTTAATCATTGCAACATTGTCCCTCCCATTCTCTACCAAAGGGTTCCCACACTCTCGTCTTTGCTCCAAGTCGTCGGCTACTCATCGAAAGTCCCGAGGCGCAGTCCTTTCAGCAGTAGGACTTCTTGTTGTCAGTCAAGATGGGGTTCACTCCGGAATACCATGGCAGCCTGGTGGCCTTCGAAGGCTCGCAAGATCTGGTCTCAACTCAAATACAACTCCTTCCAAGCTCATCAAGAATACTGGTCATACCACCATTACAACATTTCCTCGCTGGAGAGGACATCGAAAAGTCTCCTGACGCCCGGACATACATTTTGAAGATACACGATGCATGCAATGCCCGAGCCCACATGGCTCATCGCTTCCTGGAAGACTCATCTCCGGAGAACAAGAGGTTGGTATTTATGGATGGTGGAACAGCAGAGGCTCAGCTGCGTTGCATCAAATGGATAAGCCACCATCATACGAATGGCAACATACCGCGGGCTGAAGCCATGTTCAAGGCTCTTGCTCGAAGCGGAGTGGCTGGTTTGACGGGAAAGAGTAAACAAGATCCGACTTGCGGAGACAACCATGGGCCCAGAGATGATCCGGTCTCGCAGGCTATGCGGGCGGCAGACACTCTGGACTTCCTGACGGCTTCCCTCCAGCCGAGTAACGAAATCGACCTCACCCTTACGGTACCTCAGGTTCGGCCTCGGAGTATGAGTGTCCCGGTGCTCCAATTTCCCAACGACTTCCAAGAGGCCGTCCCTTTCTACGTCTTTGGTCCTTCGAAAGGAGAGCCGATGCCCGAAAACCCGACCACGCAGAAAGGCCGGATTCCAAAACTGATGAGCCTGCACAAGGCTCATCCTTCGGGTAGGCGTTCCAAATCGCGGGACAGGTCGGCATTCAGAGACCGCGCAGCAAAATGGGCGAAGTCATCAGAGGCTTCCATGGGAGTTCCCCCTTTATCACCCGGAACAATGTCGATGGGCAAGTCTAGTCAGCGTACGAAAGCATCTGGCTCTATGCCAAACAGCCCCTCGGTGGTCTACGGCGAAGCGTACATGGTAGACGTGCGAGCAACATCGAAAGACTTTGGGCCAAGGACGCTCAGGAGAGGAAAGTCGTGCGATTCGATTCGTTCCGATTCAAAATCGTCCTGGCGTAACTTTTCACGTTCTTTTGCAGCGAAATCAGCCGAGACGCTGGACTGTTACGAAAGCAGAATCCCCTTGCCGAAGACCTCAGCGCGACAGCGATCACGCTCGAATGCGGGTACAGAACAGCTTCAGCGGTCATTCTCGGGTCGCAGCAGGAGCACAAGTCGCAAACCTCCGCCGCTTCCGCTGGATTTGACAAACATCTCGGTAAACGACGGAAGGGTGGTATATACCAATAAATCTACCTGCGCCCTTGACAATGGCAGATATGCTGATAAAGCCACGAGCCCGGAAAACTGCTATGTTGACCACGGAACTTGGACTGGACATCAACACCAGGACCATCGTGTGAGCAGCGGGCTCCTCACCCCTCGCACTGCAGAAGCTGCCATAATGGCATCCAAGGCCTTTCCAGAACTTGTGCTGCCCATGGTTGAAGATCTTGTTATACACTTCATTGACGACAACCCGATCCCGCTCTTAGACTCAATACTGTCCGGATTCCGACGTGGCGTCTACCCTGTATCCATGGAACCGAAATCCTTGAAGTCACCGGCTGCCGTCAGTGATCGTGGAGGCCAGGCCCCGGCACCGGCACCCAGGCAGTCTACGCCTCCTCTTGAGGGTGACCTCAATCGACCGACTTACAAATCACAGAGCGACGACTACGACCCGTTTGCTTCGGATGTCTACTTGCAGGTCAAGCAACCTGAAAAGGCGATAATTCGCCGGCATACTGAAAAGCGTACATCACCGACAAGGATAGACCCGCCCACGCCGGCAAGGACACCCCCCATCGACGAGACCAGGCAAGCACCCAAGACCACATTCCATGATTTCCGGTCATCTGGGTTGAGAACAGCCATCTGTGTACAGAATGCGTTGCGGTCTGTCCTGAAGACGTATTTCAGCCCGGATGATGCTGGGTACCATCAGTTCACGTTCCCGTTGCTACCTGGTTCGGGAAATCTGTGGGAACCACTGTTTGGCAAGCCAGACATTGATGACCCTATCAAGGAAGATAGGCAAGTGGACCTCATCCTGGCAGTAGGTGCGCAAAGGGGAGTTCCTAAAGACTTCATATCCGTTGTTTGCGGCTCGTTGGATAAGTTGGGTGTGAAGCCCACTGGTGTTTCGAGAAGTGGAAGACTTGATCTAAGGTTCGTGCCTCAACTCGTCTCTCGGCTTCTACTGTATAGCTAACATAAAGTTCGCAAAGATATCTCGTAGCAAATGCTATGCAAAGCTTCACCTCTCAGCCTCTGACGAACCAGACTGAAAACAACCCGTTCGGCAATCCATTACGCCTGGCGACACTCCTTGTTCCTCATCTGGAGAACTACATAACAGCACACCCTCAGACGCGGTTCCTGACATTGGAATATGCTCCCGAGCATCTCTCTACCGTTCTATGCCTGCAGCGTCTCATCGGTGTGGACCTATTCAAGATTGCTGCCATACTGAGTCCCGATCCTCCCAAAACCAAACGAGGCCATAGTAAATCTCGTCCTCTCACTGGTAAAACTTTTGGATCTGGCAGCTCCATCATGTCAAGATCGAGCTCTATCAAGAGCATCTTTGCTTCATCGCCCAGTCCAGGCAACCAGTCACCTGGAGCAGAGGCATTTAGCAAGGCCAATTTCGTCCTGACCTCCCAGGTCTCCGAGTCTGAAATCGCCCTGTTTGTCTCGACAGTTCTGTCCGTTCTCATGTCCAAATCCTCCTTCTACGTTCCCGAGAAACCGCCTCCGGTCCTATCGCACAGAGAATCCAAGGCCAGTCTCGTGGAGAGGCCACGGTCACCCCCCATGCCCAGCCCAGACTACACCTCTCTGATCAGCCGGATGAGCGCCCAGACGCAAAACTTGCAGGGGACCGACCCGCCCGCCCTTCCCGCCTTGACGCCTTTGTCGACGTTGTTCGACACCCAGGCGTCGAAGCCACAGAGTCCGATGGAGACCTCAGAGGATGAACTCAAGCCCATGTCTTCGGCGAAGTCCATACAGAGCATCAGGAGCCGCAAGTCGGCCAAAGTCCACAAGCTGCTGGGTCACTCCGTCAAGCCCAGCGTGGACAGCCGATTCGAAGCCTGGGATGATGAGGATGCCGCCTTTTGGGCCGAGGAGCGCAAGTACATGCCGTTCTTCCTTGATCCTTCGGCCCGCAAGAAGACCAGCAGCCGGAAGGCACTCAAATGGCTTGGTCTGGCATAATAAGAAATCTTCTATGGCCTTCGCCTGACCAAGCCCCTTTTTCCGAGTCAGAGAATATCGCCGCATATTGCCTACCATACTTCTTATTCATGGCCTACCCTTATATGCGTCGGCGCGAAGTATCTCAAGGCAGCGTTTCCAAGCCAATTTCTTCATTACTGCATTCTTTATTATTATCTACCCACTATACCCAGTCGTCCACTGAAAATTATCCACGAAGTCACGTCCAATCTATAAACGTATTGTCTATTCTTTTTCTTCTTATTACCCACATTACTCTATCAACCACACCACTTCCGGACAACGCCAAGCTTCCTTGACAAATGTCCTATCACATGTCTAAACCTCTAGACCTTCAGCATTTCCTCATCTAGTCAAACTTTCTTTTTCTTCGTTGTAGCTTTTCTTTTTCTCGAAACCTTGCGCGTTTATTAGTTTACAATGCATAGCTTGATCGACTTTTATTTATTGGGAATGAGTGAAAAGAAAAATCGACCACTGGTGGTATACTAAACGCCCAGGTGGTGAAGGGGGTGTATTATAAATTTCACTTTGGCGAAAAGGGGGTTAAGGTTTCTCACGGTGGAATTTCTTCTTTATTTTGTTTGTACACAGACAGGTTATCTTCTTCCTGCTTCTCTGTGAATTACATCAGAGCATTTAACGGCTTCGTTTCATATACTCTTTATTGTAAAAGAATAAATCCACTTCATTATGCTTGCCTAGTTGAGATGCACACATGAAGTGAAGATATATGTGAGCATTCGATCTCGTGGTAGGTCCTAAGAGGCGGGGGTTTAAAGCCTTAGTTTTAGCATTTATCTACCGGGTTTTTTTATGTTATATATATAGGTTTTTAATGTTTAAGCGTATACTAATTTATCTCTTTTAAATATACGCTTACTATATAGAGTATATAAAGCCCTTTAAATTTTAATGTGCTTTTATCTCGAGTTAAACCGTATTATAACGTATTATTACATTAAATTAATTGTTTACACGCCCTCTTAGCGGCACGCTATAGTATATTTAAAAGCTCCCGTGCTCGATATTCGGATTATAGTCCCCTATTTTTGTATAGCCTTACTAAGGGCTGTAAAGTATGCTATTATACTTCTTTTAAGCGTTCTCGAACGTTTTTAATCTATTATTTAATATAATTAACTTAATAAAATCTTTAAATTTATTAATTAAAAGCGGCTTTATAAGCTCGTTAACTAGGTTTTTAATACTCTTTATATATTTAATTAACACGTTATTTATTTATACTTCGTTTTTAACGTAATAATAACGGTGTTAAATATACTTTTACTTTTTAAACACTTAGGTTATATTAGTTTATAGCTATGCCGTAGTATTATTTTTTAATATAGTAATAAGCCCTTTTAATTATTAACCGAGCTTAGTTAACAGGTTTCGAATACTGGCGAACTCTTTCGTAACCTCGTTCACGGCCACGTATTCGCTTTTAGTAACCGATAAAGCTGTACAGTCCTGTAAAGCTAATCTCTAAGCAACGGGGTATCCGGCCATAAAGACGATATAGCCTGTGACCGACCTCTTAGTGTCTCTATCGCACTTATAACTTACATCGTATATTATTACTAGCTTAAGTATATTAAATTAAATATATAAGTAATTAAAAGATTTATTTAATCGTTAATATAATAAGCCTTTATTTTTATTACTTTATAAGTAATAATAAACTTTACTTAACGTAGTTTATTATTACGCGACGTATATTACTTAGCGACGCACTTTTTTTATTTTTCGACCCTTTTATATAAATTAATTTAATTATAACGCTTAAAATGAATTAAAACTATTCGCTATCCGATTCCTCGCTTAATTTTATATTTTTTTTATATATTCGCGCATTATAAAATTAATTTTAAAAAATCGAATAGTTTTAATAATTTAAGCGATATAAAACGAACCGAATTAAATAAGCTAAAAAGTAATAATAAAAGCTTATAATATACTAGAATTAATTTTACGCTATTAAATTTATAGCCGAATTTTAAAACGCGAAATCCGATTAAAACGACGTAAATTAAATTTAATTAAAAAAAGAGGTATTTCGTAAGTATATAATTAATTTAAATATTCGAGGGATACCTCCCGATTTCGCTAATATAAAAATATAGCTAATTTTTTTACCGCGTCGGCAAGCACTAGGTTAAGCGCTTTATCGACCGTAACCCGGATTTAAAAATTAAAATAAATCGTCGGTACGATTATTAAAAGGTTTTTTACGAAAATTTTAAAATTATTTCTACTTAATTTACGTTAATTATAAATATAAAAGCGAAATACGGGATCGTTAATAAAAAATATTTAAAATTTCGATAAAATCGGCTTTATAATAAATATAATCGGGTTAATACTCGTCGTAATACGCGCCGAACGGCGTAAAAAAACGAAATCGGTTTAACTTAATAATCGAGAATAGACAACGGCGATTAAATATATTAATTTATAAGGCTAGTGTATTCCGCTATTTTTAATCGTTTAAAGTTAATATTACCTCGCGAATTAATTTTATAAAACCGATTTACCGGGCGATTAAGTAATTAAGCCGATTTTTAATAGTTAAATTAATAACGAGATAAACTTAAACTAGATTAAACACTTCGATAAATATATTAAAACGTAGACGAAAAGTTCCCACCGCCTCTTAATTATCGACAGCTACGAAAATTATATTTCGGCCGAATTCGAGGTATATTACTAAAATAATAATATTATTATACTTAGTATACCTTTTTATTTATTTTAATTACTTAATATAATACTTTATTCGGCTTTAAAGCGTACTTATTTAAAGAAAATTGAGCTGTTTATTAAGGTTTTAATAAATTATATTACGAAGCTCGAGTTTTTTATCGCTTTTAAGGCTATATATTTCGCTATTTTTACGAGAAATAATATTAAATCCGGATTTAACGTTTTTAATTTAATTTTTTATAATCTCGACGAGGTAATTAATAAATTAAATATATGTCTTTAAATGTTTATATTTAACCTATTTTATTCGAGGATAGTTAATACTTATAACCTTTAAACGTTGTTTAATTTTTAATAAATAATTAAGTGTTTTATTTATATTAAAAAAAGTATTTACTTATTAAAAAAGCTCTCCGACGCCGATTTTAAATACGGTAAACTTAATAGCGAAGGGTATAATTAAAATAGCTTATAAAATAACCCTTATACGCGATAAAATATATATATTAAAAAGGCTAATTTAGCACTTTTTAAACGCCGGAGAGTTAAAAAATCGCGAGTTTAACTTAGAGGAGCTTTTACGATTAAGGAATCTCAGTAGCTATAGGACGAGAAGGTAAAAAGGAAGCGTTCATCGCCCGATAAAGGTAAAAATAAGGGTTCGTCGAAGCGGAAAGCGACCGGTGAAAAGCGTTGTAGTATTTACGGCGAAACAGGTTACAATACGCGAATATATAAAAAAAATATAAAATTAAACGAAAAATCGAATAATAAATAATGTTAATTAATTTTAAATATTATAATTAAATTAATTTATATAAAAGGGTCGAAAAGTAAAAAGAATACGTCGCTAAGTAATATACGTCGCGTAATAATAAACTACGTTATATTAATATAAAGTTAATTATATATCGTAATTAAGTATTTATAACGAACTAAATATTTAACCGCGTTATATTTATTAAAAATAGTAATATACTTATTATTTAAGTATAAATATAACTCTTTAATTAATTTAATATATATATATACTATTTAGTAAATATCGAAAGCACCCCGGGGTTTACCGGAGTCTTTATCGTTTTACTTTAATTAAACTTTAACTTTATTAAAGCTTTATTAATATACTAGCTTTAATTAAACTTAATATAGATTATCGTTATATCTCGACGAATTTTAACTCTTAAAAACTAGTCGGTATCACTTAATTAATTATCGAGTATATTAGTCTTAATATCTTTTACTAGCTATTTAAATCTCTAAGTATCCGGGTTAAAAAAAAGCTAATCATTAATATAAATAGTTATAATCTCTCCTATTCATGGGTTTAAATATACGGCGTCATTAGATTTTAAGTAATAAAATTTATAATTAACGAAGATTTTTCTTACCTTAATTTATTATATATAACGTGGTTTACTACTACGCGACGTATATTACTTAGCGACGTATTTAAATTTAATTTTAATATAATTAAACTTTAACGCGTAATACCTTTATAATTATAATGCTTAATTAATCTTAAAAAAATCGGATAGTTTTAATAATTTAAGCGACACGAAACGGACCGAATTAAATAAGTTAAAGAGTAGTAATAAAAGCTTATAATATACCCGAATTAATTTTACGTTATCGAATTTATAGCCGAATTTTAAAACGCGAAATCTAACCGAAACGACGTAAATTAAATTTAATTAAAAAAGAGGTACTTCGTAAGTATATAATTAATTTAGATATTCGAGGGATGCCTCCCGATCTCGCTGGTGTAAAAAATATGGCCAATTTCTTTACCGCGTCGCGCGGCGGCGACCGCGTCGGTAAACATTAGGTTAGGCGCTTTATTAACCGTAACCCGGACTTAAAAATTAAAATAAATCGTCGGTATAATTATTAAAAAGCTCTTTACGAGGATTTTAAAATTATTTCCGGTTAGTTTACGCTAGTCGCGAATATAAAGGCGAAATACGGGATTATCGACGAAAATATTTAAAATTTTAACGAGACCGGCTTTATAATAAATATAATCGGGCTAATACTCGTCGTAATACGCGCCGAGCGGCGTAAAAAAGCGAAGTCGGTTTAGTTTAATAATCGGGAATAAGTAACGGCGATTAAATGTATTAATTTATAAAGCTAATGTATTTCGCCGTTTTTAATCGTTTAAAGTTAATATTACCTCGCGAACTAGTCTCGCGAAACCGATTTACCGGGCGATTAAATAATTAAGCTAATTTTTAATAATTAAATTAATAACGAGATAAGCTTAAACTAGATTAAATATTTCGATAAACACATTAAAGCGTAGACGAAAAATTCCCACCGCCTCTTAATTATCGATAACTACGAGAGTTATATTTCGGCCGAATTCGAGGTATACTATTAAAATAATAATATTATTACACTCGGTATGCCTCCTTATTTATTTTACCTACTCTAGCCACTCGATGTAACACTTTATTCGGTTTTAAAGCGTGCTTATTTAAAGGAAATCGAGCTGTTTATTAAGGCCTCGATAAACTATATCACGAAGCTCGAGTTTTTTATCGCTTTTAAGGTTGCGTATTTCGTTATTTTTACGGAAAATAATATTAAATCCGGATTTAACGTTTTTAATTTAGTCTTTTATAATTTCGACGAGGTGATTAATAAGTTAAATATACGTTTCTAGACGCTTATATTTAACTTATCCCGTTTAGGGACGGCTAGTATTTACGACTTTTAAACGCCGTTTAACCTTTAATAAATAATTAAGCACTTTATTTATATTAAAAAAAGGGTGTTTATTTATTAAGGAAGCTCTCCGACGCCGATTTTAAATACGATAAATTAAATAACGAAGGGTATAATTAAAATAGCTTATAAAATAACCTTTATGCGCGATAGGATATATATATTAAAAAAGGTTAATTTAGTATTTTTTAAGCGCCGGAGAATTAAAAAGTCGCGAATTTAATTTAAAAAAGCCTTTACTATTAAGGAATCTCAGCAGCTACAGGACAAAAAGGTAAAAGGGAAGCGTTCAGCGCCCGATGAAGGTAAAAATAGGGGTTCGTCGAAGCGGAGGGCGACCGGTGAAAAGCGCTGTGGTGTTTACGGCGAGACAGGTTACAATGCGCGAATATATAAAAAGGATATAAAATTAAGCGAGGAATCGAATAACGAGTAGTTTTAATTAATTTTAAGCGTTATAATTAAATTAATTTATATAAAAGGGTCGAAAAATGGAAAAAATACGTCGCTAAGTGATCTGCGTCGCGTAGTGATAAACCACGTTATCCGGAATATTTAAATTTATATAATAGCCGAAAAAGCTCGATTATTTTATTTTTAATATACTCGTATTTTATAGCCTCGTTTAAATAGTCTTTAAAGTATTTTTTAGCATTGAAAACTACTTTATAAAGATTCGCTCTTTTAAATCGCCGTGAAAGTATACTCCTATTATATTAAACTATTTAATATACCACGAATAAATAACTACGAACGCTATAAATATTCTTCACGTCGAAAAACGTATTATAATTATAGTAGTCTCGTTAAAATTAATCTTTTTTCGCTGGGTAAATTTTTTAACTATTATACGAGCTTTAAACTTATTAAGTTTACTGGTAAATAAATATTTTTTTCTTAATACCTATTTTATATTAACTAAATACCCGTAAAAAAGTATTCTCGGTTCTTAAATATTATCGTAATACTCTTAAAAAACTAACGTATTTTTTTATATATCGTAGCCTTTTATCGATCTTTTTAAGGGTTTTAAAAGCTTTTTAAAAGCTCGGCTCATTTTTTTATAAAAAGCTAAGACGTTTATAACGACTTTATATATAATCGTATTAAAGGTAACTACGTAATAAATAAGGTCTTTTTTTTTAATAGCTTTTTTATAAAAATTCGGTTTATTATTTATATTTTTTAATAATTATTATTTATATTATTATAATAAACGTTTAATATAGTTTATTATTAAATTAAATATATTATTAAATCGGACACTTTTTTTTTATCTCGATACTTTTATATAAATTTATTTAATTATAACGCTTTAAATTAATTAAAATTATTCGCTATCCGATTCGCTACTTAATTTTATATCCTTTTCACACGTTCGCGTATTGTGACCGGTTTCGCCGCAGTTACCACAGCGCCTACCGCCCGTCGCGCGTCGTTTCGACGAGCTACCATTTTCGCTTTCGCCGGTCGGTAAACGCTTCCCCTTTGCCTTCTCGTCCTATAGCGCTTGAGATTCCTTAATAGTAAGGGCTCCTCCAAGCTGGACTCGTAATTTTTTAGCTTTCCGGCGCTTCGAAAGGGCTAAATTAACATTTTAAAGGGTGCGGACCTAATCTTTTAATATGGTTACCTTATAAGCTATTCGGGTTATACCCTTCGCTATTTAATTTACCGCATTTAAAATTAACGTTAAAAAACTTTTTTAATAGGTAAATATTTTTTTTAATATAAATAAAATACCTAGTCGTTTATTATAAATTAAACGGCGTTTAAAAGTTATATATACTTAGAGTCCCGGGTCGCGACTACTTCGATATAAGCGTTTAAAGTTACACTTTTAATTTATTTATCACTTCGTCCGAATAATAAGGTATTAAGCCGGATACGCTAAATTTAAATTTAATATTAGTTTCCGTAAAAATAATAAAATATACGGCTTTAAATGCGATAAAAAACTTAAGCTTCGTAATATAATTTATCGAGGCTTTAATAAATAGCTCGATTTCTTTCGAATAAGCACGTTTTAAAGGCGAATAAAGTGCTATATCGAAAAGTTAAAATAAGTGCGATAAATAAAGAGGTATATTAATAATAATAATATTATTATCTTAGTAATATACCTTAAATTCGGTTAAAATATAACTTTTATAGCCGTCGAGAATTAAAAAGCGGTAGCGACTTTTTATTTACGATTTAATATATTTATCGAAATGCTTAATTTAATTTAAACTTATCTCGTTATTAATTTATTTATTAAAAGTCGGTTTAATTACTTAATCGCCCGGTAAACTATTTTCGCGCGATTAATTCACGAGGTAATATTAGCTTTAAACGATTAAAAAAAAACGGGATATATTTACTTTACGAATTAATATATTTAATAGCCGTTAATTATTCTCGATTATTAAGCTAAATCGATTTCGCTTTCTCACGTCGATTAACGCGTATTATAATAAGTATTAACCCGATTATATTTATTATAAAGCCGGTCTCGTCGAAATTCTATATATTTTTATTAACGATACCGTATTTAGCTTTAATATTAATAATTAAGCTAAACTAACCGGAAATAACCTTCGGATCTTTATAAAAAGCCCTTTAATAGTCGTACCGACGGTTTATTTTAATCTTAAAGTCCGGGTTACGGTTAATAAAGCGCCTAGCTTAGTGCTTACCGACGCGGTCGCCGCCGCGCGACGCGATAAAGAGATTAGCTATATTTTCCACACTAGCCATTTTTAAAAGCATCCCTCGGGTATTTAAATTAATTATATATTTACGAAGTATTTTTTTTTAATCGTATTTAATTTATATTTTAAATATTAAATTTCGCGTCGTATAATTCGGCCGTAAAGTCGGTCGCTAAGGGTAAATAATAAAACGACGTAGTGTTTCGCCGTAGCTCTTTAATTAATTCGGGTTAAACCGTTTCGTAACGCTTAAATTATTAAGGTTATCCGCTTTTTTTAAAATAAATAAAATATTATAATTATAAAGTTATTACGCGTTAAAGTTTAATTAAATAAATTAATAATAAAAGTATTTAACTTAATAATATATTCGACTTAATAATAAACTACGTTATAATATCTTATATTTTTTTAATTTAATTATATTACGTATTATATAATTTTATAATAATTATATTATCGTTATAAAGAGCGTAAATATACCGAACTTTAATAATATTAAAAAGATTCTTATTACGACGAGTTAAAACTTTATCGTTTTTTAAAATAAGCGCTGGCGTTTTTTTTAAAACGTCTTTTTAACCGCCTTAGTAATATTTCGTGGTTATTTTTTAAAAAATAATCTTTAACCGGTTATTTTTTAAGCCGGCCGCGCCTCCGTTTTTTAAGTACCCCTTAAAGTACTTTAATTAACGGAATAAATATTTTCGTTAAAAGGTTTATTAGTTTATAACCTTTCCTTTTACGAATAAAGTGATTAAAATCGTTACCCTTTTTATTTTTTTCGATAATATTAAAGTCGTTTTTTTTTTAATTTTAATAGTTATTTTTTTAACTTTATTTCTAAGCCTACGCTATACGTATAATAGTAGGGATTTTATTATTTCGCGGGGATCCGGTAGTTTTATAGCCCCCCTCGAAACTTTTATATACTTATATATCGTAATTATAAGTATTATTATTACCCGGTAACCGTGGATTAATTATACTTTAAATTTATGGCTATTTTTTAAGACTCGTTTAAAAAAAATAGCTTTTACTTATTTAACTTTTATTTTCTTAGACTTAACTCAATGGGCCTCATTTACGAAGGCTAAGCACAGCGCGCCTAGGATATAGCGCTCGTTATAGTTTAAAATTATAGCCTTTTACGAGTAAACGTTCTACTTAAACTATTATTAAAGTGGTACCTTAATAACCGATTTAATTATATAATTAAGTATTTTAATTACTATTTATATAATAAATAATTAAAATATATTTAGGATTTTTATTTAAATTATTATTACCCGGGACGTATTTTAAAGGAATTTAATATTCCTTTTAAGGACCGAGTTTTAATAAAGGTTATAAAGGGATAAAGGCACTTATTTAATACCTTTAAACTAGAGAAACGTTTTTATTTTAACTATATTAAACTCTTTTTCTTTATCGCTTCGAAAATACTTTACTTTTTATAAGGGTACTTATATTCGTAAATTATTATTAATTCGTTAACGTGGTTTATTAATAAGCGGGATATATTATATATTAAGACACTTTTTTAACTGACTATATTTTTTAAATTTTAACACGTTTTAATTTTATAATTATAATATTTAATCTTTTATTAAAAAAATAAATCGATTTAACGATTTAAGCGACGCGAAACCCCGTAAAGTATATTAGCTAAAAAGCTGCTGCGAAAGCTTTTAATATCTTACGAACTTTTTTAAATTACCGACTTTACGGCCGACTTTTATAACGCGAAATTAGACACTTTTAATAAAAATTAAATCCGATTAAAAAAAAGTGTTTCGTAATTATATAATTAATTTAAATACCCGAAAAATATTTTTTAATATAACTAGTATAAAAATATAGCTAATCTCCTCATCGCGTCGCGCGGCGGCGAACGCGTTAGTAAGCACTAGGTTAGGCGATTTATTAACCGTAACCTAGACTTTAAGACTAGAATAAATCGTCGATACGATTACTAGAGGGCCTTTTACGAAAATCCGAACGTTATTTCCGGCTGGTTTAAGCTAGTCGCGAATATTAAGGCTAAATACGGCATCGTTAATAAGGATATATATAATTTCGATAAAACCGGTTTTATAATAAATATAATCGGGTTAATTTTCGTCGTAATACGCGCCGATTAACGTAAGAAAGCGAAATCGGTTTAATTTAATAATTAAGAATAATTAACGGCGATTAAATATATTAATTTATAAAGCTAATATATCCCGCCGTTCTTAATCGTTTAAGGTTAATATTACCTAGCGAACTAGGTTACCGAATGCGACTTATCGAGTAATTAAGTGATTAAACCGACTTCGAATAATTAAATAAATAATAAAATAAACTTAAATTAAATTAAATATTTCGATAAATATATTAAGTCGCGAATAAAAAGTTTATATCGCTTTTTAATCCTCGACGGCCACGAAAGCTATATTTCGGCCGAATTCGAAATATACTATAAGAATAACGGCATTATTACGCTTAATATATCTCTTTATTTTTCTTATTTATTTTAGCTATTAAATATAGTACTTTATTCGCCTTTAAAGCGCGCGTATTCGAAAGAAATCGAGTTATTTATTAAAACCTCGATTAATTATATTACGAAGCTCGATTTTTTTATCGCGTTTAAAGCCGCGTATTTTATTATTTTTACGAAAATTAATATTAAATTTAAATTTAACGTATTTAATTTAATACCTTATAACTTTAACGAGGTAATTAATAAGCTGAATATGCGTTTCCGGATATTTATACCTAGCCCGTCGCGTCCGGGAACGGTTAGCACCTACGACCTTTAAACGCCGTTTAACCCTTAATAAATAACTAAACACTTTTTTTTATTAAAAAGAAGGTATTTACTTATTAAAAAAGCTCCTTAATATTAATTTTAAAAACGGTAAACTAAATAACGAAAAATATATATATAATCGTGTATAAAATAACCTTTATAAAGGATTAAATACGTATATTATAAAAGGTTAATTTAGCCCTTTTAAAACGCCGGAAAATTAAAAAATCGCGAATTTAGCTTAGAGGAGCCCTTACGATTAAGGAATCTCGAAGGCTACAGGACGAGAAGGTAAAAGGGAAGCGGCCAGCGATTAATGAAAGCGAAAATAGTGGTTTGTTAAAAAGGCGCGCAACGGGCGGCAGGCGCTGTGGGATCTGCGGCGAAACAGGCCATAATGCGCGAATATATAAAAAGGATGTAAAATCGAGTAGCGAATCGGATAGCGAGTAAATTTAATTAATAAAACGCGTTGTGGTTAAATAAATATATATAAAAATATCGAAAAGTGGAAAAAGTGTCCCGGTATATAATATATCCCGCTTACTAGTAAACCACGTTATAATATATATTTAATATAATTATAAACCTTTAATTTAATAATTATAAGTTTAAAATTAAGCTTACGATTTAAATTATTTACGATTAAATTAAACCACCCTTTTCCGTCGATAAATAAGGGTTTAATCTTTTTATATTCACTTAAAATATTTCGCTATTATAATGTGCGCGCGTAAGGGTGTCCCTCGATAAAATTTTTTATCTCTTAGCTTAATCGTAAACTAAATAGGGTAAATTAATAACGTTTTTCGCTTTTATATTAATTTTAATAGTTTATTAAATAGTTTAACGAAACCGCTTAATATTAAAATAATATAACCTTTAATATTATAAAATAAGCTTTTCGAGTATAACGATTATAAACGTTTTCCTTAACGCTTCGTACTTTTATAAAAACTCTTTTACTTTCGTTAAAGCTATTTTAAAGAGCACTGCGAAATAGCGTGCCTTAAAATCCGATAGTTATTAATATTAATTAATTTTTCGTATAGTAGGCTCTAAGTCTCTTTTAAAAGTTAAAAAACCCTTTTCTTTAAACGTCGAGCCTTTATAAAATTATTCCTTTCCTATTAATTAAGTTTAATTTATATAAGCTATAACCGAATAAATAAAAGCGCTCCTTAGAGAATATATTAATTAAGAACGACGAAACGAGTAAATAAAAAGCCTTTAAATGCTCGATAATCGTTTTATTTAAAGAGATAAACCTTTTAATTATTACGTTAACGTGTTTAGCTTTAATTAATCCGCCGCCGGTTTTAATTTATATACTATTTAAATTTCTTTAAAGGTATTAAGGATAAAACGGTCTTTATAATTAACGATATTAATATTCGAGCTAATATTTATAAATATATACTTTTTACGTAAATTTACCGTAGTATTTAATTAAAAAAATAAGATATAATATAAAAATCATTAATTAATCCCTTCCTAGGTAAAAATAAAAAACCGTAAATAATACTCGCCTTTTTACGTTAATTAGTAATATTTTTAAATAACTCTTAAATCTCGTTACTTTAAGTTTAATATTAAAGCTAGTTTAAATAAATAACCTCTAAGCTTATTTAATTTTCTAGCCGTATTATAAAAGTATTCTCGTAACTTAATAACTTACTTTAAAATATATTAAGTAATATACGACTAATATTTATTAAATGCTTTATAAAAATAAAGGTTTAATTAAATATATTATTTAGTTCGAAATAATCCCTCGATATATAACCGACTTTACTATATTTTTAATAACGTATATTACTGTACTCGTTACGGCCTTTTAATATATTACCGCCGCGTCCACGTTTACCTTTACTACGTTCGCGTTATCGGCTACCTCGTTAAAAAGTAGCCTTACCTCTATAAATATTAACGTCGCGAGAGGACTTTAATCCTTTAATTTTAAACCGGTAATAATTAATAAAATCGTTTTTTAACTATTCGTAAAAACTATTACGATTTTTACTCGTAGTTAAAGTAATATCGTAAAGGTCTTTCCGTTTTTTTAACGCTATTAAAAAACCGAAGGGCGATTCCGCGTGCTCTTAGCGTCTCGTCGCTTAAAAAAGATATTATATTAATAAATAAAATTATTAAAGGTTAATACGTAAATAATAAGGTTACCTTCTCGATATATAATTATAATTTAGTCTTTTTAAAAAGAGGTTTAAGCTATAAATCCTTTAATTATTAAGTGCTTTTAAAATAGTTTAATTAAAGCTGTTTCGTTTTTATAATAAAGGGTTATTTTCTTAACTTACCTTTTATAATAGTCGATAAATTTCGATATTAATCGTTCGTCGTTATCTTTATTTAAGTTTTCGCCGGTGTTTTTATAAGTAAAAGTAACCGGGTTATACTTTACACGTTTAACGAATTTACGAAAGCCGTCTTAAAATAAAAGCTAATTTAAAACCGTGTTTAATCTTTACTTTTAATCTTTTCCCGTAGCGTAATCTTATTACTTTTAATTAAGCTTAAAGTTAAGCGTAAAAACCGTTAGAGTAAGTTCGAATAAAACCTTAGTTTTAAACCTTTTTTTATTCCGACTACTATTATTTAAAGTAAACGAGTTAATATTATTAAAATAGTTTAAGGGGTCTCTTTTCTCTTTAACGTAGCTCGTAGCTTTGCTTTTTCTCTTATAATTAATCGATCTCGATCTAGTAAAGTTCTGCCGCGAATCCCTCGCGGCGCGACTATTAAGGGGTCGCTATCTCGGTTTAACTATTAACGATTAGCTAGCCTTTATAAGTTTCTCTTACGCATCCGGTGATATAAAGTTAATCACCTCTTTTAAGCCGTAACGGGGACGGTCTTTATATTATTAACTAGCTAAATCTTTTTTCGTATTAAAGGTTTACTTAAAATTATATTAAAGCGAAGTAATAAAAGTCGTAACTTTATTAAACTTCTTTAAGTATTCTTTAAAACGTTAATTTAATATATTTAAACGTTTTTAAACTCTCGCTTTACTCGTTATTATACGCTTAGTTATATTTCGTACGTTTTTAATAAACTTTTTATTAATAATATTCCTACGGCTCGTGCTTATAACCGTTAACTTTAACTCCGAGTTAAATCGTAGTGTAAAGACGTCGATAATATTAAAAATAAAGCTTCCTCGCTCTTTCGTTAATATAATAATAAGCTCCTCGCGTGTCGAGGGGTATTTAATAATATTACTTAATAGCTCGGAAATTATATATACTTTATAAAAACGCTTTAAAGCGTCTTTATAAGCTTTTAAAAATAAAAAATAATAGTGTAATAATTTTTTATTTTTCGAAGACTTTTATTATTTTAAGCGTAAAAAAATACTATTATATAAATATTCGATCTCGTAGTAAGTTTTAAAAAGCGGGGGTTTAAAACTTTAATTTTAATATTTATTTACCGGGTTTTTCTTATATTATATATATAAATCCTTAATGTTTAAGCGTATACTAATTCATCCCTTTTAAATATACGCTCACTGCATAGAGCATATAAAGCCCTCTAAACTTTAATATACCTTCATCTCGGGCTAAACCGTGCTATAGCGTACTGCCACATTAGATTGGTTGCTCACAATATGTAAACAAACTGCAATAGTCGCCATCCTGCTTAATACTCCAATTTAAGCTGGGATGCGTAACAATTCAAATTGTGTAGAAACTACAAACCTGTGCCAAACCCATAGATCCACTGAACAAGCATCTGCCCTGTGAAAGCAATGGTTCCATCACAGTGTCTTTCTTGTGCTAGACAAGGCATACTCATTAAATAAACCATCGATACCGAAACAAAACACAAGATACAGTATAGCTTGACGAGAATCCAGGGGCTTGCTGTGGGAAATTCAAAACGAGACGTGACGTCGTCGTGCGGACGTACTGTTATTCCTTGGTATCTGTTATCGTGCCTTCATGCCCTCATATGTTCTGACCTGGCAATGTCCCTTCCTAATGTAAAAACACAAAAAACGTGAGTGAACGAATCACAAACCACCCAACCAACCGTTGCTGCTCCCTTGTGTTCATCTTCTCTCTAAGCCTTCTTAGCCTCCTCCCCGCCCTTCTTCGCCGACTCATCCATCAGGCTATCAGCCATGGCATCGGCCGTGGCCTGCTTCAGCCGCTCGGCGTCGTCCATCTTGATATCCTTGGACTCCGTCTTGCCGTGCTTCGAGGGCGTCTTGGTGTCCCGCTCGTCCTCGCTGTCGCCCAGGCTGAAGGGGTCGTGCTCCGTGATCGGGTCGGGCTCGACCGTCGACATGGGTTGCCACTTGCTGGGCTTGCTGTTGTTCCCGCCGGGGCCGGGCGAGGGCGCGTTGTCCTTGGGCGGCAGCTTGGGCGAGGCGTCGTAGACGTTGTCGATGCTCTCGTGGCCCTCCTGGAACGAGACCTTGGGCCTGTCCGGTCGCGGCGATTTGGACTGCGTGGACCGGGGCGGGGGTTGGTATACGTTAGGGTTGCCAGATCGGCTTTGGGCTGCTCATGTTGTTAGTACTGATTATAACGCGGAAATTTTCAAAAGAGCAATTGGTGCTTACAGCCATCTTGGTTCAATCGCATGCCAGCGAAATCGTCGCTCAGAACTTGAGGATCGGCGTCGTAGCGGTCGTAGTCGTTGCTCCTGCGGCTGCCCTCGCCGCTGCGGCGGTACGGCTGCTGCTGGCGTCGCGAGGGTTGCGACTCGTCTTCCTCGGAATCGTATTCGCCGTCAATGCGCTTCTTCAGGTTCGTGAACCATGAATTGACCTTGGTCTGGGTCTCCACGAACCCCTTGCGGAGGTTCTCCCGGATCACGGGCAGCTCGTCGTCGATGAAGTTGGGCTCGCGCTCGTACTCCTCGTCGGGCATGAGGCCCTGCTGGCGCCGGGGCTGCTGCTGCTGCGGGTGCCCGCGGTTGCTCGTCCGGTTCTCGTAGGCGCCCACGTTGTCGTAGTGTTCCGCGAGCTGGCGGGCGTAGAGCTCGTCGGCCTCGACCTGCGACATGGTGGCCTGGGGCCCCGTCGGGCGCGGCGGCTGCGGGGGCGGGACCTCGCGCTCCTCGGCGGCGACGGGGTCGTTCTGGACGGCGTCCGGGTCGCTCATGGCCAGCAGCGCGTTGAAGGCCGGGTCGATGCGGCCGCCGCTCGCGATCAGGACAGCCTTGATGACGGAGAGCTCGATGCTGGGGAAAGCTTCCTTGAGCATCGCTTCGTTCTTCTGCGCCTCCGTCACGGGTCGGGGCGGCTTCGTGGGGGGGGCGCGTCCTCGTCCTCGACGGTGGCGGGCTTGGGCGCGGACGCGGAGGCAGAACCGGGCGCGGCAGTCGTGGCGGCGGCAGGGGTTGCGGAGGCGGTGGTGGCAGGCTGCTGATGAGCGCCGCTGTCGCTCAGGACGCCGGTCTCCTGAACATCATCGTCGTCGTCGGACATCTCGAACGGCTTGACCGTGGTGGGAGACTCGGAGCCTGGGTCAGACGTGTGCTGCTTGGTCTGCGAGAAGAAAAGAGGTGTCAGCTAGCTGCCTGGCATCATCACATGGAAATGATGGGCGCCGTGGATGTAAGACCAACCGTATCAGTCGGAGCTGCCATTGTAGCTGTCGATAATGGTGCACTTGTTTGTTAGTAATGGCTATTAGACCTTGAAGTCTTGTTGGAAGAAGGGGCCAGCCGACGGAACGTGTCTGCTGTCAAGAATGTGAGAAGTGTTCGAGGGGGTTGCGACAGTTTGTAAGTTGAGACAAGTATGCAGCGTGCTACGGGTGCGTATTCATGCTCAATTATGCATGGGGTAGAACTCCAACCCAACTAATAAAGGAACATGGGGGTTTGAGTGATCGGCTGGCGGGCGGCGGGCGGCGAGGGGCAGTCGTCACCTTGCGCGCCGTGACGACAGCTTGCAGCCACAATGCCAAGGCTTCAAGTACACTGGCAGAAATGTCCACGGGTACTAAGCACACGCTGTACGCGCCACACTCTCCAGGTAGGTACAGCAAGATGTACATTTGCTACTTCAATCTTCTCACTCAAAGCACCCGTAATAATTGTTGGAAGTATTCACGTTTATTGATGCATGTATGCATGTCGGTCCCTATGTAACTAACTCGTTTATGGCGTACAAGACTTTGCAGTTCTCAGCCTCAACAAAGAAGGGCGCAACCTGACCCCGAAAAGTGAAGTCGGAACGAGGGCTATCTCTGATTGGGTCAATAATCCATCATAAGCACATACCGGCGGTCGGTGGACAGGGACACAGCAGCCTACTAAACTTATCTCTACGCCCATTCCTTGAAATGGCCGAATTCGATCTGGGTGCGAGCTTCATCCCGGCTTTGCATAAACCTTCAGCTCTGCTACCCATCGCCAAACACCGGGACAGCTTGCTGTACTTGATCGAGACAAATCCCGTCACCATCGTCGTTGGACAGACCGGCTCTGGAAAAACAACACAGATACCCCAATTTCTAGAGCAGGCTGGATGGTGTGAGGATGGCAAGGTGCTCGCCATCACGCAGCCAAGACGTGTGGCTGCTACTACGGTAGCTATTCGAGTTGCCGAAGAATATGGCTGCGAACTGGGGAAGGAGGTCGGCTACTCGATCAGGTTCGAAGACGTGAGCTCGGCGACAACGCGCATCAGGTTTCTCACCGATGGCCTCCTCATACGAGAGGCCCTCGTCGACCCATTGCTATCACGCTATTCGGTGATAATGGTCGACGAGGCGCACGAGAGGTCCATCAGCACAGACATCCTGTTGGGTCTACTGAAGAAAATCATGAAACGCAGGCCTGAACTGCGTATTGTCATCAGCAGTGCCACCCTCCAGGCAGAAGAGTTTTTGCGTTTCTTTGATTCGCACGACGCGGAAGGGGCATCTTCGGTGGAGAAGGAGACCAAGCCGGCTGGGGCTATCATCAGCCTCGAGGGCCGAACATATCCTATCGATGTGCTGTATCTGGATTCGCCGGCTGAAGACTACGTGGAAAAAGCAGTGGAAACCGTTTTGAATATACACACGGATGAAGCAGAAGGCGACATATTGGTATTCCTGACGGGCCGCGAGGAAATCGACAATGCTGTTCGGATGATTTCAGAGCGTGCTGCAGGTCTTCGCCCAGGCGGTCAGTCAATACTAGCACTACCGCTGTACGCTGGACTATCCACCGAGCAGCAGATGTATGTGTTTGAAGAAGCTCCGGAGAACACAAGGAAAATTATCGTCTCGACAAACATCGCCGAGGCTTCTGTCACTATCGACGGCATCGTCTACGTAATCGATGCCGGGTTTGTCAAGTTAAAAGCCTTTGACCCGACAACGGGTATTGAGAGCCTAACCGCGACACCGGTCTCGAAGGCTGCGGCTTCGCAGCGCGCTGGAAGAGCTGGACGAACCAAGTCTGGAAAGTGCTTTCGACTCTACACCGAAGACGACTACCGCGCCCTCCCTGACATGAACGTGCCCGAGATCCAAAGAACAAACCTGGCACCATTTATTCTGCAGCTGAAAGCTCTTGGTATCGACAATGTTGTCCGATTCAACTACCTCACTCCACCCCCAGCAGAACTTCTGAGCAAAGCCACCGAGTTGTTATTCTCTTTAGGTGCACTGGATGAGTATGCCAAACTGACCAAACCTCTGGGAATGAGGATGGCAGAACTGGCCGTTGAACCTATGATGGCAAAGACGCTGCTAACTGCGAGTTCTTTCGGCTGTCTCAGTGAGATACTCACAATTGCAGCCATGACCAGTCTTGGAGGCTCTGTATGGGTTCAAAGGGATGGCGAAAGGAAGCAGCTGGAGTCAACTCGACGTAAATTTGCCGCAGAGGAAGGCGACCATCTCACATTGCTGAATGTGTACCACACGTTTGTCGGCAAGGGCAAAAGGAGTCGAGGTTCTGTCATGACAACAGCCTGAATTTCAAGGCGATGACCCGGGCGGTGAGTATCCGCGCACAGCTGAAACGGTACCTTGAACGCTTTGGTATACAAGTGGATGAGAGCTTGAAGTTGTCTTCGCCCGCCACCAGTGACCAAATCCGCAGATGCCTGACCACGGGATACTTCGCCCACGCGGCTAGAATGCAGCCGGATGGCAGTTTCCAGAACGTTGCTGGTGGCACCACTCTCTATGCACACCCAAGCTCGTTGATGTTCAATCGTAAGGCTGACTGGGTCATCTTCCACGAAGTGATGGAGACGGGGAACAAGACATATATACGTGACATCACAAAGATCGAGAAAGGGTGGCTCTTAGAATACTCTGCTGGATTTTACCATCTTAGGCAATAAATACTGGCTGGTCAGATGGCCGGGCACCAACCTTCACGATCTCCTCCACGATATTGACAAGAGCGGCCCTGAGATTAAGAGAGGCATCTTGGGGCCGTCAGTTTGCAACTGGATACGGAGCCCTCGGAGAACTCCAGAGGATCCTGGCGATGTACTCAAGGTCGGACATGGAAGGCCCACAAATCAGTAACATGCTTCCAAGGTTGGGCGAGGTCTCCAGCAACGAGGTTTATCTAAATTTGAGCTGTCACTCTTGTCACTCTGAGTTAACACGCCTGCCACTTGCATTGATGCCATGGATCCAGCGACGATGGTGAAGGCGCGTTCGGTACAGTGCCTTGACTGTGGCTTGGTGGGCTTGCCCACGATCTGGAGAGGAGCCGTTGGCCGGGTGTCGTGCATCTCAAGAGTATCTGGCAGGACCATTCAATGACCTTCGTGGACAAGTCACATTATTGAAACATGGACACTTCAACGAACCCAGCTGCCTTTGGAGGCTGGATATCTTGATCACGAGCCTTTTAGACCGGCGGCCAATCAAGGACCCGACAACCAACGCTTGCCTTTTGGTTGCATAACTCAGGACCAACTAGGAAGCCGATCGGTGTCTTGTCAAAGTCCTACTGCATCGGCCGCCGTCTTTAGCATGCACCACCAGACAGCGGTCCCGCGGCCGTAAGGTGAATCGACGTTGCCAAGCTATGCTACCTGGGAGGCCGCAGGGTAGGGTGATGGCTGCCACTGTCTCTGCCACAGTAATGGCGGATTCTGAATCTATCAAGGATGCCGCTATATCTGACACAAGGCGTGCTGCCATCCCCGGAAAAACAAGGCAGGTGTTGCTGAAGACCGCCGGCAGCACAAGCTACCACACTCCTCATTTCACTTACCGAGGTAATTATCCGAGAGCGTGTCGGCCTCCTGTCACAGTTTGTTCGCTTAATAGTCCGTGTGCGGTCGGCCGGCCTGCCAGCCTTCCCGTTTCCAGCAAAGCAACAGACATACGCAACGCAGGGCGACGTACACCCAGGCCCAGCACCGAACAACATGCGGTAGCAGCAGCCATGACCGAATGAAGATTTGCCCTACCTACCAACTATTCTATCGCTTCCAAGTTCGGCACTAGAAGGGCAATTGACTGATTAGGCCATCCAATCTACATCCGGATGTTCCTAGGCAGATAGGTAGGCCGGAAGGTAGCAGTAGCGTCCCAGCTGGATTGTGTGGCAGTGTGTGTCGCTATTGAGCATTTTACCGCAAGTTGCCAGCAGTGGGCCCGTTGAAGGCCTCTGCCTCTGACCCTTTTCCAATTGTGGGCGCGTGTCAATGCCGGGGCGCCCTAGACCTAACCGACGCCCCCTAACAGAGGGCGCTCTCCTTCTGGGAAATTACTACGACCTCGCAGCGGCCATGCCTGGAAGTAGAGATGCACCCAAATTGCGGCACGCGAATACATCGGATCTAGCTGGGCACTATCGTGCTCTTCCCCTGAGCGGAGACGCGGGCGGCGACCGACTAGTGCGATGGAACAACAGCATTGGCTTGGACTGGGTTATGCTCACTGTTCCTGCATATCCCATCATCCAATCATTGCCTCGCTATGCGCCTGACAGCCACTCAAAGGACGGATACTGAAAATAGCTGCACACTTGGCACACTCTAATCATCCATGTAGACTTACTTATCTGGATCTTGTGTATCCTGCCGTCTATCATTGAGCGATCAACGCATACCTACCTCCCTACCTATGTACTTCTCACCAAGAGAGCCTTGAACCGATAGACGCAACCTTATACATTAATCGGTTCTGTTCTCTATCCATCCTTTGACTTAAGTACATATCCAACGGGCTGGCTGCTGCCAGCAACGCCACACCTGTACATGCCTCGTTGTATCGTGCACAAGAGTCTCGCGGGACAGGTGATAATCTCGCGGGAATTCCAATCCGTCCATTGGAAAAACAATACAACCAGGAACAGGGGGGCCACTCAGGTTAAACATACCCACTGAGGAGACTCCGCAGCCAGCACCCCTTTGCAGCAAGCCGTTGCAGGGGCAGACGGATTGGTCGAATGAGAGGTCATTTCCAAGGTCATCGGAAATGAGATGCAGGTACCAGGTACCTGCGCTAGGCCTTGGCTTCAGTGGACCGACAGCCCACAAACCCGCCCCAAGTCGCCAGCCTTCCCATGTTGCCATTGGAGCCCACCGCCTGCTCGCTGTCTGTCCAGCGCAGCACCACTGCAACCCGCAGGTACCAGCCTACAAGCACTGCACTGCAGGCAGCCCAGTCGAGTCGAACAGTCTGGTCTGGCGGCTGCTACGGTACGGTAGGTAGGAGCAGGAGTAGGTAGAAGGGTACGGTACTGTACGGTACAGTAATATGCAGAGCAAGGAGGAGGTATCCACAACACGAACAATCTCACTTCCACCTTAGGTCGTTCTACTCGTGCTTCCAGGCCGCCTCGGGTTTTCTCGTTCTCGAGTCTCCCTATCTTAGGATCTCTCCTTCAACCTCACCTCACACCTACCTAATTCTGCGGGCTCCTTTGACAATAATCGGTCTATCGGCCATTTGCCTGCCAGCGGGCGTTCGTCCATTCATTCACTCATTCATTCGGAAGTAACCTTCTAGCCATTCTTTTAGCACCAGCATCAAAATACATACAGAGTCACTCTTTGACGACGCCGCTGCCGCTCCTATCACCAATCCTGTTTCCCCGGTTTACACAGGTACCACTGCATTCGACACGACAGAAGACCCAGGCAACAACGCATTTCTCGTTCCCGGCCGCATTCGTTCCCTAATTGCAATTACGAACATCACGACGATTCTCTGTGGATTGATATGAGTAATAGCAGTTGCTCTCCTCAAAACCAGAACTTAATTCCTCGGCTTATACCAGCAACAACACCAATTCTTTAATATACTGCCGGCGACAAGTACACAGTCAACGTACGGTAGCTTGAGTGGAAGGATCGAAAGAGAAAGTTAGGGAAGTTGGAATCATGGAGGGAAATCATCTTCAAAACCACATCCATCGCCATGTGCATGGACTTGGAGCGCGCCACGTCCACGGCCTTGGCCCACGGATACCGACCAGACCCATCAACCAGCTCGCACCGCTCGAGCAACGCGACGCACTGCCAAATTTGACCTCGATGCTCGAGAAATCGCCGTCGCATCTGTTGAGACGAAAGGATTGTGAACCTGGTGACAATTCGCCGGCATGTGAGAAGCCTGTCGGCGGTACGCTGACCGGCCCGGTCACCATTGCCGTTGTGTAAGTCCCTACGCGATGGGGTGTGATGCGGTTAACCGTTTTGCTAATGGCATTTGTAGCATCCCCGTCGTCATTCTGGTGGGCGTCCTGTTTTACTTGCATCGCAAAACTACCAGGAGACATGCGGCGGAAATGGCCGACGACAAGTACAAGTCCATGGATTTCGGCTCGGAGACGGTGGTGGGCGGCAAAGGTACCAAACGCAAGAGCACCCTGTTTGGAGGTAACGCAGAGAAGGGTCTCAGTGCTTCCCATCACACCAAGGGCCTGTCAATGGACATGAACCTCTCTAGTCCCTACCTTCTGCCCCCGGATATTCAGCAGTCTCGGGAATCGCTCAACTCCCTGGCCAAGACCATTCATCAGCACGAGGACCCTTATCGCCACATCAAGACGTACACCCACAGTGACTCTGGTTCAATTCACTCCGTCCCGAAAGACCGCAACACGTCGTTCAAGCCCAGACCCATTGTCACGACCACCTCCGCTCTCCCCCCTCGCCAAAACTCGCTCCCAACTTCGCCTCTTCCTACGGCCCCTCCCGCGGCCCATGAAGCCCCTCGCAAGCCGTCCGTCGAGCCGGAGGTTCCTCAATCCGCACCGCCGGCCAAGAGCGAATTCAAGTTCACCGATGATAACTCTGCCCTGCCTCAAGTCCCCTCTCCTTTCGTCGATATGCCGTCAATGCCAGAACTCACGGAACCGGCTCCTGTCGCACGTAAAGACGCTTCCCCTAGTCCCATTCCCGCAGGATTGGCAATCATGGATCCTAAAGCTCAGCCTTCGCCGCCTCCTACTGGTGCCCTGCCCGAAACCCCCAGAGGCGGCCGCAAGGACTCCAGGCCCGTTGTTTCTGATGTGCCTTCCGAGTACGAAGACTATGCCAACTTCCAGTTCAGTGTTGGTGAGGATGAGCCAGATACTCCGGAGGACAGAGGCCGAAAGGCGTCGAGAGCCAATGATGATGTTCAGGAACCCGCTGGTCTAAACGTTCCCCAGAAGGCAAACAACCGGTTGTCTGTTGGCCAGCGCCCTCTGCCGCCGGATGACTTCCTTGCATCAGATGACCCCGAAGCCCGTGCCAACAGAATCCGATCGTTCTACAAGGAATATTTCGAGGAGAGCAAGGAGGAGCGCCCACCAATGCCCCCTCTGCCGCAAGCACAACGGGCACAGTACGTTGAGGACTACGACACAGGCTACATGGGTGGTGATGCTGCTTTCTATGACCCGGATTCCAATGCATTCGTTATGCCCTACGCGGAGCCTATCACTCGCCGTGCCATGACCCCGCCCCCGAGCAACAGGCGCCCAATGCCTGGTGGCCCGGGCCCGCGAGGACCAGGAGGTCCCCATGGCTCATTCTCACCCGGACCCCGCGGTCCTCCTCGCCCCAGAGCTGGATCGACAATCTCCTCCGGCCCCGGCCGATTTGGCATGTCGAGCCCGCGACCTGGTTCGTCGGCCTCCGGTCAGATGGGTCGAGGACCCAACAAGAAGCCTCTTCCCCCGCCTAGTGCTCTGAGCACGCTGCCGACACCAGGCAAGCTCAAGGACGACGCATTCCTCATCTCCAACCCCCTTGATTTCGCGCCTCCTCCTACCTTCAAGGATCAGGCAGCTGGCCGATCCCAGAGCCCACTTGGCGAGCGTCGCCCGTACCAGCTGGCCATTCCTATTGCCTCGCCGATTGCAAGCTCTTTCGATGAGATGTCCGCCCTGCCAAGCCCGTAAGTATTCCATTGATCATTATTGTATAACTCTAGTAGCTAACATACCCCAGCCACGTCTTGCGCAAGTCCAGCACGTTCACTGGTCTCGACTTCGCTCCCCTAAGCGTTTCAAGGACCCCGAGAACATGAGCGACGCCGGCAGTGTCCGCTCTATGGGCAGTGGCATTTCGTCCGCAGCCAACAGTGCTATCCGCAATGGAGCTGGCCGTGTCAGTCGCCTTCCTGGTGACCAAGTCTTCACCAACGCCGCGATGGGTGACGAGCTGAAGCCCAAATGGGGCATGCGTCACTAAGGCGTGACAACTCATACTTGTCATCCCTTCGCACTGAGGCTTTGTGTGCCCCAGGGCATACGCACGCGCTACGGTCTGACTGATTATGCCGGGTGGGTTTCTTGCATACTACATAATGTTTTCTCTGCTCGCTCCCTTGTCCGATTTTGCGGGCTTGCAATTTAGGCGATATTTGGGATCTCTTAACGAATTGGCTCTTCCGCGACTGGATACCCTAGCAAATGCGTTCATCTTATTTACCTATCTCTTGTCGTTTGAAGGAAGATCTTCGAAATGCATGCATCATGGCGGGCAAAGTTGCCAATGTCAACGCACAAACTTATACGTCTTATTTTGACATATACACATTAGTATATAAACACTACACATATATAGAGCGGAATTTAGGTGCAATTGGTATTTCAAAAGTATAACAACATCATTCATTCCCTTCTTATTTATTGAAAGCTCTACAACCATTGCATATGTCTATATATAGGTGGTGGATCTGGGGGCTTCTCTAGACGATGCTGTATATAAAACTCTTTGTCTGCAATTTCAGAAGCCGACCGCTATAGACGGGGAGCCATCGCCACCTATCGTGTTCAGTGACTAGTATGCGATGAGTTCGACTGATACTGCATAGACTAACATGAGTGGTATAGCTGGTCTATTCGGGAGATGGTTACTGTGTGATCTAGGGATCGTTTCAGGTACCTTGGGGACCATACTTAGCCGTATGAGTACATAGGTATGTATTTTGCTCTATTCGGATCAAGGCAGCATACGACACACGCTTTACGATGGTGCTGGTCGTCCCTACAGCAACTCCCAGATCAAGGCCAAGCCGACGAACCTGTCTCATCGCGTCGCTGAATTAATTGTTGTGCATAACTGTTTATGTCTCAGATATCGTGTGCATTCTGGGTTTTTCTTTTCCCCTGAGACTTATGGACGTGAGTATTGGAAACAGGTATATTTAGTGCCTACTCTCATGATGTGATATGATATTGCGCGGTAGGTGCTGAACACACATCCCAAGCTTGCCTCAGTACTATGCCTTTTGCTATCGACCATCAACCGTGGCTTTCTGCCGTTGGCAGTATATCGCTCTCATCCTGGGCTATGCATCCATCCAATCTGCGCCTGGGATGGTGGATTCCCGCACGCTGGGGAAGAAGGATCGGTTCGGAAAAGAAATTCCTTCCAACGGCTGTCCTTGCAGGGTGGATTGATGCAGAAGGGGGACCCCGTTTACTTACGAGGACTAATGCAATAGGGCGGGCAATCATGCAGATATAGCGATGATGTCCACCTTGAGGGGGCGAAATGTCTCTGGACTCCGAGACAGAAAGCAAAGCAATCGATACGAACGAGCATCGTTGGGGCTGGCTGGTTTGCATAAGTACGTATGTATTTAGGACCGGCGCGCCGCCACCAGCCCGAGACCTCCGCTCCGTGGACCGAGATTAGCTAGGCATTTTGCTTGGACTTTCAAGTGCGTTGTGTGTGGGCGTTTGTGTATGATGCATTTATCTATCTATCTGGGCAGGCAAGTTGTTTCTGTCATGCTCTTCAAGGCACCATCATCAATCGGTGTGCGTGCGATGAAGTGAGGAGTCCACATGCTACTTAGGTAAGGTAGTAAGCCTGTAGGGGGTTAACACTTACCCGCCTGGCCGCTCTGGAACTGGAAGGCTTCAATCTCCGAGATCAGTCAATCCTCTTGCAATCACACTAGAAAACACGCCAAGATCAACATCAGGCATTGCCAGACAGAGTATGTAAATCGAGCTCAAAAATTGACCGGAAGCACGGCCGTCGCATGAAAGTGACAATCAATCAATAGAGTACGATCGGAGATCGCGCGGTTGAACCTACCTACGTATTACTTATTAAGTAGTCGTAGTTGGGAAATGCACACACACACACACACAACAAAGGCCAATGAGACAAGTTCGTATTTCTCCAGTTTTCTGTCGCCCTTTTCTTTTGGCGCGGTTCGTTGGCTAGTGTGAAGAAGAGGAGGCTCGGAATGGAGGCTCTTCTTCAGCTGCTTCTTTTTCAGGGGGCAAGGGGTGGGACGAAAACAAAAAAAAACCTTCCAAACTCCCGGGCCGGTTTGGCTGGGGGATGACGTACGATTGTGTTTCGTTTCTCCCGTCCTCTGGCCTCTGTGTTCTGGTCCTCGGCGGCTGAGCACAAACCCCCTCCTCTCTCCCTCCCAAGTTGGTCGACTTGCTCCTGGCCGCCTCCTGGCCAAGGAGGTTTCAGATGCTTAGCTGCGCCGGCGTTAATATATCGAATGGGCGACAGTGTAACCTGCTCACGTCATTGGCAATTTCGCCGGCCTTGTAGGTTAGGAGACGTTTGGGGTCAGTCTTGGAGGTCGAGCCAGTTCTTTTGCCATAATTCTGAAATCATCAACGAGAGCATACGACTTGCTTGTGAAAGTGCATCGGGTAAACTCAGTCAGTAAGTCTGTCGTAGTCTTGACAACATACACGTAGATTGTCCAGCAATCCTACGTCGTACGTGGCGTAAAGGGTTATTTTTGTCCACGGTTTCTGTCAGGTCGATTGGATTGTAACTCAAGGGTGTGCGGCATTTGGTCTCGACCTTCGGTTACTAAGTAATAGTAGAAGGAAAGGATGACGCCGGCCACTGGGGTTCTAGTATGTATCTATTTGGGAGCACACATCCTCACCCGGTTTGGAGCCCGGCCGGGCCTGTTCGAAACTTTGGCCAAAAAATGGACTCCTCTCGGCCGTCTTGAATCAATCGCTGGACTATCAGACCGAGCACCGGCTCTGATTGGGTACCAAAAAACGACTCTCGGAGAAGGGAGCCGCTGCTTTTCCAGGGAGCTCCCTGGCTGAACAACAAACACCACTTGGTAATTGTGGAAATCCTTAGACGAGCTCTGGGACTTTTTCGTCATTGATGATATGCGACCAGCGACAGCTTCGCTGGCAGGCAGGGCTAGCCCGGGGGACGGTCCTTACTCATCGACACTCGCCCTGCTGGCAGCTGATTGTCCGGCTTGCCTGCTTGCTTGCTTACCCTCCTGCCCCCTTGGGAACCTGGTAGGTTCGGAAGCTGCTTGACGGTTATTACGGCACTATAACCATTCTAGGCTGGCTCACTAATGCGTCGAATGTCTATCGTACGGGACGGGTTGCGGGGAAGAAGAAGAAGAAGGAACAGCGATAGACAGAGCGAGCGGTATGTACGCGGAGAGAGAGACGGTGTGTAGTATGCAGCTACCTTGGCTGTACCCTCCTGCTGCAATGCACGGGCAAGCGATTCGTGCTCTTCTATCGAGTAATCTAGGCTTTGGGCCAGTAGGTTGCATGAGGTGTTCGGGGTTGAAAATACAATTGGAGCATATCTCCTGCTCGATCTCGCTTCTGGCAAGGCCTGGCCGGCCTGGCGTTGGAGAGAGAGAGAGTCTCCAAAGCTTGTTTTGGCGTAATATGTCCCATGTGTTAAACTGGGCAACGTTGAACGCATGTGGAGAGAGCTCACCGGCTGCGAAAGACTGCGGTAGTGTCATAGGTCATAGCTGCTATACGTGAAACAGTATTATTGGCTGTACGCCAGACCAAGATCACCGAACACCATTGAACAAATGGTTGGGGGAGAAAGCCTGACGGATGATATCTTGTTGAAAGGGTTCCCACTGGTCTTGCCAAATGAGGCTCGCGGTCTCAAATATCTGGTCTCTCACAGCAGGCCGAGTGTGTAACGGCCAGAAAGAATCATAACCAACCTGCAAGGCAAGCCTCTTTCGGAGGTGGCTGGCATAGCACAACAGCCCAAGATAGCATCAGCTGAATCTGACCGCCTCTTGTTTCTTTGCATGCACCACAGCACAGCAGCTTACTTTTGCTCACCTTGCCGGCCCCTTCGTATTACCTATCGAACCTCCATCCATCCATTGACCCCTTCGGCGGAGCTTTTGACCTGCAGCAGCCTCAGCCAGAGGGGATAGATACACCATCGACGAATCGGACGACGTGAGGAGGAGTTGAGTCTGTTTTGAGCCCACTTGCGTATCTGACCTACCTTGATAGCTCACTTGGAGATCGGCGCCCCCGTTTCTCTCCCTCTCTTCAAAATCCGCCCGCAACTTCCGGTTGGTTACCTGGAAGAAGAAGAAGAAACCAGAGAGGAAACCTTTCGACGACTCAGACGACGACGACGACGCCTCCTTCCTTCTACTCACGATTCCACGACTCGCGGCATTGGCTTTTTAGAATATAAGCTACATACTTACTACGTGAACCTCGGCGTTTATAGGCCGCAACCAACAGCATACACCTTGCCTTACTGTCCAAGGGCCACTGCCACCGACGAATCGGCGGCTACCGACATTCAGCCCAGTACCCCGCAACGCCTTCACTTACACGAGCTCCCAACGACCAAAGCTCGTCAAATTTCTACAGAGCAACGCTAGGACAGCATCGGTAACTCTATGGGAATTGCTCTTAGTCAATTACGAAGGAGACGAAACAGAAAAATCGATATCTTGGAAAAATATCTACAGATCGATCCAAGCCGAAACAGCAGAGAAGAACTTGGATCAGCAATCTAAACGACAATCCGCACGAGTCACCCGAAACGTTACACGCCCACGCTGGAGGGCCAGAATATACTCCACGGTTCAAGCCTCGACGCTGACAGGGCCCCTGAGTCGTGCAATACAGTTGATCGACATCTGACAAGTTTGACCAACAAACTATTACAGCTCTTTCGGTACTCAGTATTCATTCCGTGGAAGAAGGTGCAAACTGGGCGCATCAATTGAACGCCTCCGGCAATCCCACGGCGGACTGCCCGGCACATTTCCTGCTACAGGTAGTAGCTGGCTTGCAGCGTAACTGGTGGACACTTGATCAATCACTTCTTCCAGTAAAAGCCTCTCTGCAATACATAGCGAGCGACAAGACTAGCAGGTGTAGCCTCTTGCTAGACCCCCGGGGATCATCCTGCCACAACTTCCTCTCCAGCACCCTGCAACGCTCGGAGGAACACACACACACAGGCAGCGCACTCTGCTCCACAGCGGGACGCTCTACCCAGGCACGACTAATAATAATAAGGAAAATTGAGTACGAGGTAGTCGGGCCAGCAGGCAGGCTACCGCGTACCTGTCCCAGTATTATTCATCTGGGTGACCCTTGTCTTTTCATCATCGATCGCCCTCCCGATTTCCTGTCGCCGGGTCAATTCCCATCTCTTCCTCTCTTTTTCTCTCCTCAGCTCCTCGCGTTCATCCTTTCTCTTCAAGGACGAATTGACCATCACACCGCTCCAGGGTGCCCAAGAGGAAGAAGAAGACGACGACGACGACGTCAGCCAGAAAAGCAATCCTCCCCCGGTCAAAGGAATCAACCCTGAAAAATTAGGCTTGGTTTTTAGGCTTGTTCGCGTGGCTTGTCATTGGAAACTTGACAGGTACATTACTCTTGCTGGTGTCAATTTCAATTCCAGATTGAGCGCATCCCACAAGCGCAATACCAGGTTTCCTTGCATCTGCGCTTGCATACCGCACTACCCAGAGTTCTGGCCTGCCTTGCACACGCACGCCTCAACCTCCAATTGCTAGCCAGCAATCACTTTCTGCTTTCGCTGCTACTGCTGAAGAAGGTGATCAAGAAGAAGCAGAAGAAGAGACGGACTGCACTGCACTGCGCTATTGGCACCACTGCCACACCCCCGACTGAATCTTAATTGGGCTTACCTTCAACCTACCCAATCCTACCTCCCGTTCGCAACGACATCCCTGCTGTCTTACCCGACGGTGTTTTCTCAGTCCACACTGTTTTCTTATTCCTCGTCCCGACGCTCGCTCCCTCGCTCACTCTGGGGGACTTATTCACTCACTCAAATCGTTATCGAAACCCTTCCTTTTCTATTTTGCAAAAGAAGCACCTTTTAATTCCGAAGGTCCCAGTATCCCCAGACCCCGGACTCTCAGACGGTGTAGAGCAATACCTGAAGCAATCAGGGTGGTGCTGTGTTGTATCATCCATTTTGGGAGGCCCTGCAGCACATCTTTGGCACTTGCTGTTTCTGCTTTGGCCCGGCTTGCTCCTGACCAATCATTTCGGCTCGTCTCACATGAGCCGAGAGACACGAGCAATCAACACGAGATAGCGACACTACCTCAGCCACGCTGCTGACCAGGGCTTTGCCTTGTCTGGCTAATCGCCCGTTTCTGGCCCTGTCGCTTCCCTCCGCCGCTCAGTAGTTCAAGTCGCCTGAGCGCCTGCTGCTGTCCGTGGCCACAGTTCTTCCCACTTTCTCTCTAATAATAGCGGGAAGGAGAGAGAACAGCCGCCAGCGCCGTGCTTGTCCCGTCTTTTTTGTTCGTCTCAAGTCGCATCATTCGAAACATCTCTCTCCATCATCGCCGGCCGCTCGCGACCTCTCTCATCCAGTCTTTCCCGACTGCTCGCGCTGGTATCAATCAGCCAATTGCGCTGCCAAGTCCTCTGTGAAGGTTAGTTCGTCCCTTCTGTTACCAATGATTCAGCCTGTTTGCTGCACAGCGCGCGCGAATGGAACTTGTCTTCCACGTATTCGGTGTCTCGTCCCTTGAATGTACGGCTAGGCTCTAGCACGAGTTTGACAAGATCTGTTACAACCGCAGTAAGCGTTCCTGGCGCACAACAGTCAATTAGGCTCGGTTGTGACCAACGATCACTCATGTTGTTGAACATCATCGCGTCGACTCGTTCTCTTTTCCGTTTTCCTACCTGCTCACCTCAGCATGTCCCTCACATACTCTCGATGCACGCGCTAACATGGCACCTCCAACAACCAGGCAATTATATCCAAGGGTGTTAAGCGCAAGGCAATTCGCCATGTCGGCTTCTAACGCTACAAGTACGGACACACAGGGCGTGGATTTGACGACTCAGTCAGATCCCGTTACTACTGATGCCACGTCTAAACCAAGCCCTAGTACTGACACACCCACCTCTGCAGCCCCGACGCAAGCGTCGTCGCCCGATACTTCACCGGCGGCCGCTCCTACTACTCCCACCAAAGAGCCAGCTCCCTCACCATCGTCAGACCCTTCACCGACGACACAGCAGCAGCCTACTACTCCCACGCAGCAGCCTACGACGAAACAACCAGACCCTACAACGCCTACGGCCGCGCCAACTACTGCGCCGACCACAGCGCCTACCACTGCGCCGACCACGGCACCTACCACGGCACCCACTACTGCGCCAACCACTGAGCCCAGCAAAACCGATCAGCCTAGCCCAACAAAGCCAAGCACTCTGCAAACATCGCCAACGCAGCAAACCACCAAGAAGCCGCCGCCGGAGCCGAGCACCACTCTCATCCCGACCACAATCATCACATCCGAAAATGGGAGCACAGTGGTCAAGACCATCACTTCAACTGCTGTATCAACCCCGACCGTGTCTCCAGATGACCCATCAGGAACTTCTCCAAACGGCGGTAACATTCTGCAGTCTAATGAGGCATCGTCGGGTGGATTGAATCAGCAAGGCAAGATCGCTGTTGCGGTAGTGGTTCCGATTGCTGCTGTTGCACTTCTGGTGGTCGCTGGCATTTTCCTGTGGAGGAAGCGCAAGCAGCGAAAGGATGCCGAAGAGGAGAGGCGGAAGGAGGTTGAAGACTACATTTACAACCCCAATGCGGATCCTACCATGCCTGATGTGGGTGGTGCCGGCGGCGCGTACGAGATGAAGGAAGACGCCTCCTCTGGATATCGTGGTTGGGGCTCGACCACCCTAGGAGGATCTACGGGTCGCAAGGCTTCAACGACCATGTCTGGTGGAGCAGCAGGTGCGCCGTACTCAGAGATTAACGGTCCTACATGGGGCAATGCATCTGACACTAGATCAGGAGAACCACTGATGTCTGACGGCTCGCGTTCGCCCGAGGGTGAAATCCTCGGTGCGATGGGGCCTTCGACTGCCGAAACGCGCGGCAACGGCAACGTCCACCGCGGACCGTCCAATGCATCGTCGTCCTACAGTGCCACCGGCCGATCCGAAGGCTCGGCGGAGAACAATGTTGGCGTCGCTTACGGCGGCACCAACGCCTATTACGACCAGTATGGCAATCCCTACAACGAAAGCCAACCAGGCGCCGGCGGAGCTCAACCCGTTATTCGCGACAACCCAGCACGGAGGAACACGAGGATCGAGAACCCATCGCATTACCCACAACAGAGTGCCGGTATCTCGCAAAACTTCTAAACCTGCCCCACGGCGAATACCCCTGCGTTGCCAGAATGTGGTTGTGTGCCACTTTGTGCTGACCTTACCGTCTATTCATTTCTGAAAATTATTCGACAGATACCCAGCTATAGGCGCCTCGTGCCGCCTTTATTTTGTCGCCAGCAAGACTTTCTGCAACTGGTCTTATCATGATTGTCACATTATTTCTCATATACTTTGATTTGGATCTTCCGGCGTTCGGCGGTCTGTCTACACTTTACGCACAAGCATATACCTCTTGGGCCACCTTCATCCACTTCATGATAATCCATTTGGCAGCCTCGGCCCCAGTTAGCCAGCCTTGGCGAGCGCCCGTATATACAGCATCCTAGCTTCGGCAGTCACAAAATCTTTACTACACATCAACGGCATCTACATCTATTTCTTTATTCGACTACGTAATGGGGTCAATGGCTACGGTGTCTTGGCTGGGGAGGGAATTAGTGCGACGGGTGGCTGGGGGCCACTCGAATGTTGCTACAAGCTGCACACGATCATGGCGCCAAGTTGTCCGAAGCGGCGGAAGGCAGTAAAATGAGGCCACGTTTGATGGTGGCTGGGAACAAAACTCGATTGCTCGAATTTGTGGCCTGCCGCAAACTTGCTACGAAGGTACTGAAATGTTGCGTACGAAATGCTGCGACTACATAGTCGGGCAGAGGACGATGCAATGTAGCCTGTACTGGTGGGGATGCTATTCGGGGATCTCTCTGAAAAGCCTAAAAAGTCTCTTGGGCGGATCGGGGAAGGGACGTCAGTGGAGGAGTTACGAGTTGAATATTCAAGGAGGGAGGGCTACCGGTGTACGAAAGGATGCGGCAATGCCGTCATTTACTGCGACAAATATAAGCTAAAGTCATAGTAACTATTTAATGCCACATATTGCATGGATATCATTGTTCATATTTTATATTCGTTTCGCTTTCCGGCTGGCTACGAGGTTCAGCGTTCTCTGGCTCCCAGCTCCCAAAGTTCTACGTCGAAGTTCTCGCCGCTATTAACCCTGATACTGACCGTCTTCATGATGCCGCTCTCTATCCAATTGCCCCTCGGGATGTTGTTGCCCTCCTGGCCCTTCTTGTTGGGCTCCGTATCCCCCTTTTCTGACCTGCGGTCGGCAGTACAGTCGCTACCGCACCAGATGAGATTCCGTTGGCTTCCCGTCGCTAGGTTGTTTGCCTCGCCGCCATCTCCGGGTGAGGAGGAACTGGGATCTCGGGTCCGTAACCTCTCCAGAGCATGCAAGAAGACACCGCCCCCCTTCTTCTTGTTGTTGTCCTTCCTGGCACTTTCCCCATCTCCTGCGCAGTGGGAAGAAGACTGGATGGTGATCTGCCTCCGATGCCAGGAGCCCTTTTGGCGGCCGTGCATGTTGGACAGGGACTCGAGGAAGATGGTGTTGTCGTCCTCCTCGCCGCGGCGTTGGCTGACGGAGGCAATGGTTTTGGTCTTTGCGGTGGTGCTGGTGCTGGTCGATGTTGTCGTTGTCGTGGACATGGTCAGGCCTCGGCAGAGGCTGGCGAAGAGGGGGTGTAGGTTGGGAGGTTGAGGGCGGTTATGCCGAGGTTTTGTTCTAGACTGTAGCTTGGAAGGAAAGGGGTTAGTCGGTTGGTTTCTTGGGTTTGGGGCTCCTGGGAAAGGGGGTGGAACATGATGGGAGGTGGAAATCAGATAGGGTGGGTTTGTTTCGTGTAAGTCTCGAGCAGCTTGGATGCTTGAAAGGGAGGAAAGGGGGGAGAAGCGAGGGACTACTTACCTTCCCCACAGGATGGTCTTGTACAGGTTATCGCCATGGACGCACTTGACGACTGCACATGCTGCGACGCTGAGAAGAGACGCAAGTCAGTACCGACTCCGAGGTTTTCTAAGACTATGACGCCCTTTCCCCCCTCCCCGCGAATGACTTACATGACGCCAAACCCCATGATCCCCCACAACGCCGCGCGCTTCTTAGCCAGCATCGCCAGCCGGCTCAGGAAAAGCGTCGGAAACAGCGCCAGCACCAGGTCCGACGCCGCGCTCCAGGCCCCGTGAACTCGGAGCGCTATCACGATCACCCTGTCGCCCGCCTCGGCGCCGATACTCGCCCGGGTCGCGGTGGTCGTCAGGCCCAGCGTTAGGAAACTGATGATGACGGTGGCGATTAGGATGGTCCAGTACCCCTCCGGTGCCAAGACGACGTGGCGATCTTGCCGTGGGAGGATGATAGGGACGATGACGATTCCATGTTCTCATTGTCCCCCTTGCGCGGGGCCATCACTTTGAGGCACATGAGGCAAGCCGCCGCCTTGGCCGTCATGCTGGATAACAGGTAGAAGTGGCTCGAGATGATGGCGTAGTGGACCGGGAAGGGATACTCCGCTTTTCCCGAATTTTCCCGCTGTTCCTGGGACTGGAGAGGGTGTGAGGGCAAGTCGCCCAGTCCGTTGAGGCTTGCCGTCATGGTCAGGCCCAGTTCCACCAGGGCCAGCACCATGGCGAGGTTGGCGAGACCGTCGGCGCGGTCGGGGTTCCGCCGGGTCTTGAGCGGGACGAGGTTGCGGAGGATCACTGAGATGAGGGCCAGGAGGGTGGTGAAGATGGCCATGGTTAGGAGGACGCATTCCATGGTGGATGGTTGACTGACGGATCGATTGACTGGCTGACTACATAGATGGAAGGAGTGATTAGAGGAAAATGATAAGAAAATCACCAAGCAATAGAGAACTAATCATACCACCTCAACCTGAAATAGAAATAGAAAAGAGTGAATCGTGTATATTTTCAAGCTCACGACCACGGCCTGTTTCGAGGGATCACCCAGCCCTTTTCTATCTCCTGCATATACATACCTACATACATATATGACAGCCACACAGATGCGTGACAAGGACGTTTGTTCTTGCAATTCGTCCTTTCGGCACTTACATAATTCGAGTCAGTGCTCTCTCGGCAATGTCAAGAGAGGAATGATGAGGAAAGAACCCGCGCGCGAAGCCACAGCAAACATTTCGGGAGAGGGGAACCAGCAACTGGCAGGATTGGTTCTTCTCCAAAAGAGAAACACCATGCCCTTGTCTTGTCCCCTGCAGTGGTCATGAATGGGAATGTTTTTCCTGCAAATCATACATACTTGCCGTGGGAGGTGGCGGAGTGGTGACTGGGCTGAGTGGTCGAGCCCCTGGTATACGTTGTATGGGTAGCAAACATTGTCTTTGCTTTTTGTATTTCACAAAATCCACCGCCTAAGCGATCATAAGCTACAGGCCAGTAGGGTATTTCATTAGGACGTCCTCCCTACTCAGGAAATGTGTCTGTGATCATTCATAAGCCGCCTTGCCAAAAGAGTCAAAGCCGAGATTTTCAGGGTTTGCTGTTGTTGACCCCTTGCGCCATGGGATCCGACTATCGGGTCCGAGGTCGAGGACTGGGTGACATCCCTTGCATTATTTGGGGAAGCATTTTGGCAATACCACACCCTCTCTCTTTTCTGCTGCTGCTCGTCGACATCAGTCTGGGGAACCAAACCCGCCTGTCTGGAAACTCTCTACATGACCATGTGCTTAGTGGCTTGTCTTAATTGGGCGTGGAAGGACCTAATTGGCAGAATCGGTGTGTATGTTTCAGATATCGTGACAGATTCTGCTGTTGATTGGGAGGAGATGCACAGGATGGATGGCACACTTGCTGCAGCTATGCAGTTGGTTTTGCTACGGTATGGGATAATTAAACAGGCAGCTTTAGCGAGTGTGACGCTGCCTCGCCCCCTGCGAACGGGCAGTAAATGAACACACTGAACGTGATTGACAAATTGTTCGTGCAGAGACAAGTATATGTGTAGGCGCGGGAGGACAGACGTGGATGTAAGCCCTGGGGCCGGTTGAGTTGCCGGATCTGTCGCGATCCCGCTCTGGAGAATATATTGCGCCTGACTCTGGGGAGAGCAGAAAACAAGGTGCTTATTATTAGTCTCCGTCGGCCGAGTGCGGTCTTCTGGGGTCGAGCAAGCGCGTGGGCCTAGATAATGATGGGGCTGGATGGGAGACACCATCTCACATCCATTAATCACGATCCAGCACCCAAGAAGGACGACCAGGACATATAATAGTACAGGGGTCCTTTTGTTCTGTCAACGTGGGAGAGTAGCAGACGATCCACAACCCCAGTGCCCCCTATTTTCGCTTCTCGGCTATGATAGCCCTACGTACCTAGCCGTGTGGGAATGTAACATTCATATGTGAGCCGAGCTGATGAGTAAGTGACAGGCCTGCATACGCATTCATGTACCATTCTCAATACAGATGCGATCCAGCAGCCCGGCAGGTGTGGCCGTAGCCTTGGGACGGCCATCTTTGCTACTTGAGCTCACCTTGGTAGCGGATGGTACGGTCCACCTCGCAGTGAGCTTATATCCTTTACGACTCGTGTATCTACGATGAACGAGCCATGTATTGCTTGAGGTTTGACCCATACGTCGCAATAAGAGGGATGGCGATACTACTCAGCAGACTCTAGATTGACCTCCGGGGATTGTGTATATGTAATTATAGGTAGCCAGTCATCGATAGCGGTGAGTGAAATTGGTGAGAGAGGTATCTGAGCTTTTGCATGATGATACGTGACAAGGCATAAACCTGGATATCTATACTCACTGTTTCAACGGGATTCTAACTTGGTTGGGTGGGAAAATATCTGGGAGCTTGTGGTGCTCGCATGCCCTCGTAGTCCAATAAGTGTAGGCGATCTGTTTGTATGTGTTTCTCTCAGCACAGACAGAATTCCATGGTAAACGACGGATCCTTGCATACAGTAGATATTCCTCTTAGGGCTGAGCAGTCCGTTGTGGCACGTCGGTTAAGATATGTCACTATAGATGGAAGTCCACACACAGTCAGGGGGGGAAGATCATCCCATTCCGTAGACTAAAGCCGACAGTCTTGGATCAACTGCCGGGCCTCCTAATTCAGTTGGTGAAGGCGCATGTTCGGGTTGTCAGCGGATATAATTCTCCTCGTAATTAAACCCTCGCTTGTGATGCCAGCCGCCTATATGGGTCTTGTTTGGCAACGTGTCGACGGTGTGCCGCCGGCAGTCCAATGCTACTCTACTCCGTACTTCGCAGTGGCATTTGAGAGGGAACGTGTTAAGTGTGGCCATGGGTCGCTTAATGCCAGAAGCACGGTGTATATATCCGACTCCTTGGGTCTTGTCTGCATTGTACTTCTAAGCCGCGTGTCCGTAATTTCGACATCTCGCGGCGATTAATCTGTTCACACGGGGCCAGAACCTCTCACAACCAGAATTAACGCATCAAGTTCATGAAGTCTGAGCATAGATCCAGGGGTGCAACATACGAAAGACACCTCATGAAAACCTCATCTTAGGATTTGATCGGAACGATGTTATGTGGTATGGGTCTGACCACAAACCTGCCGCGGTTTCTTGAGAGAACTAGCCAAAGCAATATGCTTGCATGTACCCTCTGGGAGTCTGTCTTCGCATCATAGTGCTCCTGATATACCCTCAGTGAATGCATGTGACCCTCCTCCAAAGCCCCCCTTTCCCACTACCCGGATCTGGTTTCCCATGGCTACTACCCTACACCCCAGGTCCCCGTCCACCGATGCCACTCCCCATAGCATTCGAACTCGTCCCCTTGAGCGCGTGATCATTGGGGTTCGGCGCCGCCTCGTAGAGGATCTGCGAAGGCGCTCGGCCGAGAGCCATCCACTCGCCCTTGAACCCGAGGTAACTGAACCGCGTAACCTCCTCATCGCCGTCCCCAAAGTTATCCTCGAAGAAGAGCGTAAGTCGCGTGACCTTCCCAAACAGCGCGCGCTTGACGGGAAGCTCCTGCACATCGCTCGTCTGGCTCAGCTCCAGCGTCTGCGTCGGCTGCAGCTCCGACGCCGCGTCGAAATCGACGTCGTCGCGGTTGATGAACAGCTTGAGCGTGCGCGGGGCGCTGTCGCTCGGCGACGTGCGCAGAAGCACCGAGTGCAGCTTGACCTGGCCCGTGAAGGGCACCTGGACGATGACCTGCTCGTCGGCGTCGCTGGCGACCTCGGGGCCGGCTCGAGGCGCTCGGCCCACGTCTTCTTGAGGACGGCCTTGCCCGAGCCGCTCTCCTCCTCGTTCAGCGTCTGGACGGCGTCGAAGTTGATGTGCTGGTACAGGCTGTGCTGCAGCGCGGGCGTGATGTCGTCCGAGTGGTCGTGCTCGCCGTGGTCATGGCCGCCGCCGCTGTGGTCGTGCTCATCGTGGCAGTGGTGAGACATGATGACTGATTTCAAAAGTGGAATAGAAAGCGGTTTCTAGTAGCCCGGGTCAGATTGGCTGATCCCAGGAAGTAGAATACGTAGTTTTGGGGGGATGAGTGAGACTCGCCTTCCTGGGATGATGAGTGGTGATGTTGAGTTTTGGTGTTTGCCTGAAGTGTGAATTGAGAGGGTCGCCACTTCTGGTTCAAACGATGAATAATAGGAAAGCCCAAGAAGAATCTCACTTTCCAAACGGTGCATCCAACACTGGCAATCTATTATATCAATTATTGGAGTACTTGCGAACCAGATTTTCTTACTTAGGAAACCTTTTTTGATTTTGATATTGACCTTCTCATACTTCCTGACCTATGATTTCTTCACCGAAGCACTTATCGATGATGGAAGTGAAGGGCTCCTCTTACACGAGGTAGATCCCGGTGCTGTTCGCCTTACAGCTTTCAAAAACCTGGACAACAATTTCACGATACGTTTGGTAGAGCTGTAATTACTTGGAAGGCCAAAATACTCTATTCGTGACTATCTTGATATTTCATCGCTCTCGCAATAAAAATGCTGTTGTTTCCCAACTACTACTCTGCCGACACTTGCAAGCAACAGTCTATGCGCCCTTGTAATTATACTTCAGCGCACCAAGCTCCGTCTCGGGATCAACACTCCCCATCACCATCTTGGCCAGCAAGACCACCGCATACACCACAGCCGGTAAGTTGCCCAGGCCGACGTGCCCCCACTGCTGCGGCGCGTGGGCCTTGGAGACGAAGCCCGTGATCACCAGCACACAGCACAGCCCCGCGTTGAGATACGGCATGAACACCTCAAGGGGCGACTTCCGTTGAATCGCACCCAGCATCGCCGATGCACTGCTATCCCTCCCCCTTTTCGGATTTCCATTCTGCCCCGAAATCCCCTTAACCCACCGATCCAGGGCCGGCACGCCCGTCTCCCCCGGCGGCAGCGCGTGCAGCATCCAAGTAGTACTCCCGAGCGACGTGAGCGCCAGCATCGCGACGATCGTGTTCAGCTTGCCCGGCTGGACCAGGCTGATGAGGTAGGGCACCGTCGAGAGGATGGGCAGGGCGAGCAGGAACAGCCGGAACTGGCTGTTGCGCGCGCTGTTCTGGGCCGCCAGCGACTCGATCAGCTCCTCTTGTTCTTGCTCGTCGAGCGCCTCTTGCGCTAGGAGCTCATCGGGCGAGAGCGTGTCTTCGTCGGCGGGGTAGGAGAAGGTGCGGCGGAGACGGGCCGCGGCGGCTGTGCGGTTCATCTTTGGTGACTTTGGCTATGCGTGTTTGTGAATGGACCCGAGGATGGTGTTTTGTCGCAAGGGAAGTATGGGGTTTCTTGAGTAGAAGTAGGTAACCTAGTTCAAGGTCTGTACTTCTGTAGGTTTGCAGAAGCTTATAAGCAGTTGTCGAGTTTCGTGCAACCAAAGATGATACAGTGTTGGATATCAGAGACGATTGTTGATGTCCTGATTTCGAGATGGACAGAGCTTCGAGCTACGAAGCTGCCTGCACTTGGGCGCTACAGGTGACGTAGCGGGGTCCGTTTCCAGGGTCCTACAGTGAGTGCCGATCGAAGCTACCCATGCTGGAACTGTCAAATTATAGAAGGCCCGGCCGATCAGTAATGCCGACCCTCCGACCCATCGACCGTTTCTTTGGAGAGAGCTGCCCAAGAAAGTGGGATGATCGATATGGTTGATGATCGAGAGCTCCCCGGCGCAATTGAATAGCAAACTCGACGACTTGAAGCCCGCCAGCCTGATCATAATATTCTCTGGATTGGAGCACAGGAATCACACAGAATGTTTTCCAGAACCGTGCGCCGGCGCGCGCTGCAGCTTGCTCTGCGCAACCCATCGACAACTACAAACACATCCGCATCCGCGACATCCCGGTTTCTTACATCCATAATACAACGCCGGACCCTGACAAGGGCGCCGAAACCCGGCGATGGCCCCTTGATGGAGCGACGAGGCGACCGCGAGCTACCTCGTACGTGCAACACTTTAGTTTTCTTTCTTACCGAAAACCGAACCTCGATCAAGAACTACTACTAACACGACTTTCCCCCAACAGACATAGACGACTACACCTTCCGCTGGGGCCGCTCCTTCCCCATCTTCGTCGTCCTCATCACCATCTCCTCGCTGGCGATCTTCAACTACCAGAAATCCTCGAGCCCCGTCGTGGCCTCGACCCTGTATGCCCTGCGCACGAGCCCCAAGGCCCGCGAGCTGCTCGGCGACGAGGTCTACTTCAAGCACCAGATCCCCTGGATCTCGGGCACCATGAACCAGCTGCAGGGCCGCGTCGACATCTCCTTCAAAGTCAAGGGCACCAAGACCGAGGCCGTCATGCGCTTCGCCAGCTTCCGCCCCGGCGCCAAGGCCATGTTCGAGACCACCGAGTGGAGCCTGCAGTTCCCCGACGGCAGCACCGTCGATCTGCTCGACGGGGCCGACCCGTTCAAGGGGCTTGTTGGCACGCCCATGACCGAGGAGGAACGCGAGGAGGCGACGAGGGGGTTCCGACAGCAGCTCAAGTAAACATGCGGTGCGTGATGTTCTAAACCGCGAAGTCGACAGCCTGAGTGAGCGGGCCGTAGACACACAAAAAGTAAAAATTGTACAAATACGAATTCGGGATCTGTGTCTCAAGATGCAAAGTTACGTATGGACACGATGAAGTAGGGGCCGCGAGCGGGAGTTGATCAATGATTCATTCATGTACAGAGGCGGCTGAAAGGAGGTCTCTATGACAGTGCATAAAGTTCCCGTATCTCATGGGCGTCCTGGTTATGTGTACAACATGTATATAATACAAACAGACATTCCCATATTTTGACATGTCTTCTTCCCCTTCCCCCTTTTCAGCGCCCACTCAGCCCAATTAAGCAGTTGCACTCTCGGTCGCCGCCGCCGTCGTAGTGGCCAGCATAGCCTCCCCTATTGTGCCCTCCTTCCTCGCCTCCTTGAGCTCCAGATGCCGTAAGCGCGCCTGTTCTAGCTTGGTCTCGGCCTCGGGGTTCCGCTCCATCAGGATCCTGCGGGCCTTGTCGATGAAGGTCTGGGCCGGGGGTCCTTCTTGATGGCGTCGCTGATCTTGACGACGCAGCCCTTGGGGCCCGCAACATGGCCGGAGATGACGACAATACCCATCTCGTTGTCGACCTTGAGGACTCGTAGGTTCTGTACCGTCACACGCTCGTTGCCCATGCGTCCCGGCATCTTCTTGCCCGGGTGCACACGGGAACCGCCACCTTGCGAAGGACCGGTGGTACCGATGGTACGATGGTTCTTGGAGTTACCGTGCGAGGCGCCCTGACCGCCAAAGTTGTGGCGCTTCATACCACCGGCGAAACCCATACCGCGGCTGTTGGAGCGCGCATCCACGAACTGGCCGAGCTTGAACCAGTCCGGCTGCAGCTGCACGCCGACCGGCAAGAGCCCCTCCTCGGCCCGGACCTTGAACTCGGCCAGGTGCCGCTTGGGCGCCACGCCTTTCGCCTCGTAGTACCCCAGCAGCGGCGCCGTGACGTTGCCGGCGTTCTTGTGGCCCAGGCCGAGCTGCACGGCCCAGTACCCGTTCTTGGCGCGCGTCTTGGCCGCGACGACCTCGACCTGCTCCATCTGCAGGATCGTGCAGGGGGTCCGGAGCCCGCCGACGAACATGGCCGAGACGCCCTTCTTGACCGCCAGCACGCCCGTGCGCAGGGGGTCGTCGCCTCCTTGCGCTTCAGCGCCGCCGCGGGGCCCGCCGTGGGCGCAGGCAGGCCCGACGAGACCTGGTTGAAGCGCGCGGGCCGCGCGCGCGACGGCTGCGTCGACCAGCCGTACTTGACGCCGCGCTTGGCTGTCCGCGGCAGCAGGGCGTGGCGTTCTGTGAGGAGGATGCGGGTCGTGAGGACGGTGGTCGAGGTCGAGGCCGACGACAGGCTGGCCGCCCAGCCGGCTGGCAGTCGTGGTGCCATTGTTCGCTGGGGGGGTTTGTGTGTGGTGGTGGGGGTTATTCGAGTTGCCCACGAGTCGTTCTGCTCGTCGTGTAATTCGTCAATTCGTATCTTTGTTGCTTTATAGCTGCATTTCCCGTCCCAATTCCTCCTTGCCGAATTGGTGTGTTGCTGTCTGGCTGGCTGGAGCTGGAGCTTGGAGCCTTGTCTTGTGGTCGTCGTTTGGCCTGGGGTCGAATTCAGGTTGGAAAAAATCGGGCGGGCCGCAGCTGGCAGCTGATTCCCCGGAATCTTTTACGGCGAGCCAGGTTGACCACTAACGCACTTATCAGCCAGCTCTCACTCAAAGCCTCACTCAGAAAACGGTGCACAGCTTTTCTAACCGACTCACCCTCGTCGTCTTGCGATTTTTCAGATATTGGCCATTTATTTAGTTCGAGTCGTTCCTTTTGGTTTGGCAAAATGGTTTACTATTTCACCTCAGCGGCCGTCACCCCGTCGGCATACGTCTATGTCGGCAAGGATAAATTTGAGAGTAAGTGAGCACAGTCCATGCCCCTCACTCAGGTCTTATACGACGAGATGTACGGCAGATAACTGACTTTGTTTGTGTGCAGATGAGGAGTTGATTGCGCATGGCTGGGAAGAAGATGTCTGGTATGATGTGTCCTTGAAAATTGCTCTCAGTGAAAAGACATGTACTTACCAGAATTACAGGGTATGAATGAACGCATATTTGCATGCACTCTCCTATATTTGCTGTCAAGAGATGAAGTAAAGGGGAAATGCTTATAATGTGTTATATAAATAGTTCCACGCCGACAAGCTCTCCTCCGCCCACATCTACCTCCGCCTCCGCGAAGGCGAGACCTGGGACGCGATCCCGGAGCCGCTCGTCACCGACCTGGCGCAGCTGACCAAGGCCAACTCGATCGAGGGCAACAAGAAGGACAACGTGACCATCATCTACACGCCCTGGTCCAACCTCAAGAAGGACGGCAGCATGGCCGTCGGCCAGGTCAGCTTCAAGGACCCCCGCAAGGTCAAGCGCGTCCTCGTGCCCGAGCGCGAGAACGCCATCATCAACCGCCTCAACAAGACAAAGGTCGAGAAGCACCCGGACCTGCGCCAGGAGAAGGAGGACCGCCAGAAGGAGCTGCGGAAGCGCGACAACGCGGCCGTGCAGGCCAGGGTAAGCTCAACCCTCCCCCTTCTCCTCATCTTTATCTCGTTTATCCAATTCTTGGTCTTTCTCGCTACTGCCCCTTTCTCTTGTCTCCATACGCATAAATCTCTTTCGAGGGGGGAATATAGAGAGGATATATTGGTATACTGACCATTTATCTCCTTTTACAGAAGAAGGAAGAGGCACGCATCATGAAGGAGCGAGCCGAGAAGAAGTGGCAGAAGGAGCACGCCTACGACGACATCTTCTCCGAGGAGAACATGGCCCAGTCCAGCAACCAAGATCGCGGTTCGGACTGGGAGGATGACTTCATGTAGACAGACTGCGTCAAATTAGACCAAATAACACCAGACCCCAAAGGAATAAATAAAGTAAAAAGAGTATGCATCCGTCACGTATATTGGACCTAGCTCATCCAGCAATGTTTCATTAAAAATCAAGGTATATTGAGCGAGTATTTAAGGGGGTTTTGCAAGGGAATCATTCTTCTTTCTTCAACTTGCAACTGCGGCACGTTGTGTTTACTCCATCTACACGTCAATCGACTCATTAAAACGTAAAACGCCGTTGTTCTTGAGGACGCCGTCAACGCCCTTCGGCATGCGCGGGAACGGATCGGCAAGCGGATGCATCTCTTGGGGCTGTTCGGTCGACTTGTCAATAACCAAAGCCAGCCCGTTAGACTTGATGGCATCGACCAGAGCAGGGACCAAATCCTACACAGAATCGTTAGTCGGAGTAGCAGGTATAGTGTAGCAGTGGAACTTACAAGGAGGCGAGAGCAACATATCAAGCCCATGAAGTTGTTGTTCTGCGCGATCCTGACCACCTCCTTGATGGACGACGTCCGTCTCCCGCTGGTCTGAATCGCGCTCGGCGCAGGCATCGCATCCTCCTGGCCCAGGTCGTTGCAGAGGAAGACGGGGAAATTCGGCTGCTTCCAGTTAAGCGTCGTGCAGAGTGTTGGGTTGTATGAGCTGAAAACCACAGACCGCACCACATCAGGGGCTTGAATTTGCGCGCGCTGGGCTCGAGCATGGTCGAAAACCACAGTCAAGATGGCGTCGACAAAAGTGTTCACATCAATAGCTGGCCCCAATCCAAGAACTCGCTCTTCATCTTCTGAAGGGTATATGATTTGCAGGTTGACATGCATGCCCTTTGGCAGCAGTGTCAATGCCTCCTGTAACGAGACACCAGCAGAAGCCAGTATACGATGTACATCAGCAATGTTCTCCACTGGTTGCGACGGCAATGTAGCAACATGGGCTCTGCTCGGACTCTGCATTGTGATTGTACCGAACTGTGCATAGGACAGGCGGGCTACAGGCACCTCAACTCCTCCGCAGTTGATATGCCATGTTGGCCACAGGACAGGTACGCCGTCACTGGTGTGCTGGACAAACAGCTGCACGAAATCTCCAGAAAGACTAGAGCCCGTGACAAACGTATTAGGCTGTCGATCAACTTGACTAGTTGCTTTCCAGTAAGTCTCAAAATCGGTTATTTCGAGTGGCATCCCCTGGAATGGCTTAATAACTTGCGTATTGAAGCTGATCTGACCAATAGCACGAAGCCGGGGGTCGAATAGGGGTAGGCAGCATCGTCCAGACCTGCCCAATACCGCACGGAATGTGTTAGGCAGTGCCACAGTCTTTGCAATAACTTTGGCACCATAGGCAGGGAAGACATCGAAATCAAGGGTGAAGGTCTCGAGATCCTCCACTTGGAAGGACACTAGCCGCGTATCTTCCTGGAATGGGAGAATGATGTTCTTGGGAATAAGATCGGAGGCTTTGGATGAAATGGTAAGACGTGAGGCAGGGTATTTGCTGTCCTGGAAAAACACCAGTGGCTGGTCCTTCAGCTGCTCGAAGCTGATTTGAACCACCGTCTTGGTGTCCAAGAAGTTGTGGCCGTATCGCCGGAGTGGTATGATTGGTGGAGGGAGTTCGAGAACAGGGATAGCGTCGACGTCGAGCGACATAGGCACTGGGCCGCTACTCATCATTGGCGCAAGATGCGCCTGCAAGCCGTTCGGGCTCTTCTTCTTGCTCTTCAGGAATTGCGACAGCAACTGCATGCATTCCAGGTGACCCTCCCACGCGGCATAGTACATGGCTGGTAGGTCTTTCTCGTCGTGGATGTTCGCATCTGCACCAATATTGAGCAACTCCCGCAAACAAGGGACATTGCCCTCGCTCGCAGCATGCACTAGAGGCGTCCATCCGTACAGTTTGTCGATTTGGTCCAGATCAGCGCCATGCTGCTTCAGGAGCATGAGCAGTTGAGGGGTCTGCCCAGAACGCGCCACCAGATGTTGCGGGTACAACCCCTCGGCATCAGGCAAGATTTGAGCCCCATTTCGAAGAAGAAGTTCGACGATTTCGAGAGACCCATGCTCGCAGGCGAGATTGAGCGGCGCGTGATCCGTATCCGATTTCGGGTCCAACCGCGAAGAGGTCGCCAGGAGTCGTTCAACACATGCCAAATGTCCGTGGATGATAGCGTGGATCAGCGGGGTGAAATTGTCGTGGTCGATCAAGTCAATAGTTGTCGGATCGGCTGTGAGTACACCAGTCAGCAAACCTCGAGCAAGTTAAGCGCTGTTTGCTCCTTTGTTTTCAGACATACCTTGGAGGAGAGCATCGAGCATGTCCAACCGCCCATGCATACTCGCATAGTGCAGTGGAACGCGGCCATAGACATCTGTTCGATTTACAGCCACGTTGCCCGAGAGGCCGACGCCCAGGACAAACCCATTGCCATATATTGTTGCTTGGTGTAGACAGTTCCGTTCATTGATGTCATCCTCTGACTGGATGTCGACCAGACCCGTCTGCAACAGGAGTTCCAGTGATGCCTGCGGCGCTTCATGTATAGAAGCCAGGAATGTACGTGTGATTCGTTCCATCAAAGACATTTCCGCAACAGGCGTCGAGTCCGCTGTACTCCTCATCCTGGTGAGCAAATCTCGCAGCGAATCGAGATTGCCAGAGATGGCAGTGTCGAGAAGTAAGGAATCTGCATCGCCCTCGTCGGTGCCCAGGAGATGCTGGCTGCTGATGATGTGTTCCGGCCGTTGTTCGAAGTTCACGTTGTCGCCCTCTGCCCAGGCGCCAAGCTCCTGCAAACTTGTCGTGGCCTGATCCGAGAGCTCGCTGATGACGGTTGCATTGAAGAAGGGTTGTACCTCCACAGCTCGAGAAAGGTAAAGTTCCTTCGTCTTAGATTTGGATGTCTTGTCCCATTTCTTCAAGATTTTGGAGAAGGCAGTGCCGTTGATCTCAACAAACTGCTGTAGCTTGTTAAGGTCATTGGCAAACTGCTGGAATCCCTCCTGCAACGTGGCGAATTTCGTGGAGCTTCTCGAGACTCCTTGGCGAGACTGCAGCACTCTTTTCTTGTCCAACAAAGTTTTCAGGCGGATTTTGAGCTATAGATGGATAAGCATCGTGTGGAGTTGGCATCGGTACTGCTGCACACGTCACTTGGCTTACCTCGGCTTCTTTCTGTAGATAGAAGACATTGACTTTCTCTAATTCTCGTTCCTGACTTGCATCAGCGAGGTTCCGAAGGACGCTCATCATAGAGCGGAATTTGATCCATCATACCAACTGGAAGAAGAACTTGGCCCTGTTCGCTTGCAAGGCCGACTGCGAGTCAATGGGCGTGGTAGGGCGGAGGGGGTCATTTTGGGCCGCGAGCTTGGGTGTGGCCGAGAGCTTCTTGATGAGCTGTGAAAGGATTATTATTAGTGGCTGGCTTCCGGGGTCGAGAGAGGAGTTGTAGGGGCCGGTGGATCAGTGTCCTTCTGGTACATCGAGCTCAAATTTGCTTTTCCTCGGTACCAGACTTGGCTATCTGAGAGGAAAGCCAGCGAAATAAGGGGGATGTCGACAGTGACCTACCTTCTTGAGTGCCTTGTAGTTCACGAAGCTGGCCGCATACTCTGGGACTTCAAGCTGGCGCTTCTGAATTTGCTTACCGAACTTCCTAAAACGGAATCAGTGACCCATGTTCGTAGAGAAAACATACTGCAACGTAGGAAAGGAATAAGCCACAGCCGGGACGCCATGACCAACTCAGGGTTTCACTCACATAATGTGATGTGTGAGCCAGCAGTAAGCCTGAGAAGGCTGCTTGCTTTAGTTAACCGCTTGAAATCGGCGGCAGTGGTAAGTATATCAATGAACGGGCTGAACGGATTAACTGCACGGGTGACCGATGCAGATTCGGTGACACCAACGTAGTACCTGAAAGATTGGTACGGCTCCGTCCTCGTGCTTTGGGGCAGATTTGTTCTCGTTCAGCAAGGAAATGATACTGAAGGCGCTTGAACCCAAGCCACTCAGGCTGCTGCGATGTGTTGTTGGTCAGAAAATGCATTCCAAGGTTCAAACAGCGAGGATATTGAACGACAAAGGCACGTGGTATCCACTGTTGGTGAGTAGAGGCTCACGGCCAGATACGAATATACACGATGGATGGAGCCGAGGCGGGATACCTGAAATGGGTGCCCATGTGCCAGGTATGTCATGTGCCGGCCCATCTTACTATATCCATACACGGGACAGGCAGGCAAAGCAAGCAATACCCAACCCCGATCCGGTCTAGCATTACAGAGCGCGAGGTTCCTGTTCCTCCATTCTTCTCTGATATGTGCAAATAACATAAGAAATAGCAGGAGCAATTGTCGTACCTTTTTCTAGACCTGGTCTCAATCTCTGGACTGACCAGTGCTGGTGGAGAGGCCGATAGATACAGCGGAAAGGAACTTCGGACCCGGAGTGACTGTTTTCCCAACTAATCTACACGCGTCAAGTTAGGTACGACCCATGCAAAATGCCCATGTAAGGCCTGGATAACGAAGACGAATGACGACAGCCATATGGTAGGTGGGGGTCAGCCGGGATTGGGATGCGTGACGATAGCTCGGTGGGAGGTATTTTGCCGCATCCAGTAAAGACTGGGAGGGCCGAGATGAGACCCTGGGACAGGATGTGCTGCGGCTGCATACAGGGGCATGTTTGATAGGTGCTCGTCAAGGGGTTCGCAGATGGACGCGGGGGTAGTGTTTGTCATGCTGGACAGCCTGACCTGTATAGCTATGTATACAAGCCGTCTTGGTCTCCGACTAGATGTAAGATACTGGGAAGAATGGGTTTCTTACAGGGACAAATGAAGACCGAGCAGCACCAGCAGAGGCTTAGGCTTGTAGGCGTATTAAAGTAAGGTTCGATAGGTGATGTTCCGGCAATTCAAACCGATGCTTGAATAAGAATGTATATCGGACCTGGAGATGAGTGTTACTAGGCAGGTCGCTTATATGTTCCATAAGTAAGTAGGCAGTTCGTACGTACGGCAAGGTATGTCCTGGTGAGCAGCACGAGCGAGCTAACACCAATTCTCAAGAGCAGATTTGCCGGCTGGTTTGCCCACTTGAACTGATCCTTTACAATACTTCAAGATGACCAAGGCACTCGAGAGCACCGGACCTTTTAGAGTTGGGGAAAAGTTCTTTGAATCTGGCAAGTCCAGATTCGATGGTGGGGTTGGTGGTTTGCGCAGGAGGGGCCCAAAGCATAAACGGCGGGTGCTTCCAGAGTACGCAGTAGCAGACTAGCAGTACGTCCAGTAGGATGCCGCTTGAGGTGTGGGACGGGCAGGGCGACAGTGACGACCAGAAGACAAGGTTCCAAGTCTAGCCGCAATTCAAAACCACCAAGAAACAACGTGGCGATAGACGAGAGTTGCTTGTCGAGTGCTTTTTCTTCTACTTTGCGTGCGTAGAACCAGGGCAACTTGGATGCTAGATTGAGACCTTGGATCATCAGCCTCTCTCTCTCTCTCTTATCTGCGATACCCAAAAGCTAGGTCTAAGCCAAGTAGCTTCCTTCGATCCGATCTTGGCGACTATTACTCGTCATACACATGGCACGGCTACTTGGTCATTTTCACTCACAGCAGAGAATGAGTAATTCCCCGGGCCCAGGAGAAACAACCCCTCAATTCAATCTTTTCCATCACAAGCTCGCCCGGATTATCGAAGGCAGACCATCTATAGGGCCCCCGCTGTTGCACCCAGCAGCCAGCTGTTGTGATTCCGGGCAGGGGACGGGACGGCCAATCAAATGTTGTATCGCGAGAACGTGGTCGTTGACATAGGCAAGGCTGAAAAAGAAGGACCCTGTTCGCTGCAACGCTCTGTTTCCGGTGGATGAATGAGAAATCGAAAAATTGCGAGGCTATTCTATTTCTATCGGCAAGGTATTACGTCGTACTGCTATTCCCAGTTTAGCGAGACGTGTGCGCCCGCCGCCCGATGCTGCCTTAGCGCCATGTATAACCGGATTATGTAAGGTCAGCCATTTCGAGCTGTTCCATCTCATTGCCAAGTATTCCATATGCAGACAGCATGGCATGTATACCGTTATCCGTCCCCCCAAGCCGTGCCTCGATATGCTTGTTCCTTTTGACATCGGATCGCATTGGTTTCCGATTGCGTAGTAATTATCTGATAAGCCGTACATAGGTATTGGAAGCATACTCGTAGCGACCGATTGCTTGGGTGACTCAGGCCAGACGGAGTTCAAGGGCTGACATATTCCCATGTCGAGCAGATAGAACCAAATGGTGACTGGTAAGATCGCCCTGAATGGCCTCTAACCAAGTTGCCGGATCAGCCTTAACGGCTGTGATACGAAGGCGGCGGCGCGGACAAGGAAAGAGACTGGTTACTATCGCCGTCATCCCCACGGCCCTCCTCCACCGCCGCAGTCGCCTTCTGCTGTCGCTTTCTCGCCCTGCTCTTCCTGAGCGCCCCGGCGAGCTTTGTGCAGATGGTATAGACGATGAGTCCCAGCCAGTAGAGCTCCCAGAACAAATAGGCGCACCCATGAACGAAGAGCTTGCGCAGGCTGCGGTTGTCGAGCTTGCCGTCCAGCCACGCCCTGAGGTCCCGGTGGGCCTCGATGCGCGGCGCGATCGAAAAGATCCAGGGCAGCCCTAGAAGAAAGTGGGCGACACCTAGCCCCATTCCCAAGGAATAGGCAAGTATGGACTCATCCACATTCATCGCGGCGGGTTGGGGAATGATGTACATTCGTTGTGCGTGGGCGTGTGAGTGTTCGGCTTGATCGTTGAGCAGCTTTCAAACGATAGAGCGACCTGCTGACTGGTACGTCGACTATCGTAAATGATGCCTGGTTTTCGGTAGTAAGAAGATGACAGGGCAAACTGGGCTAGTAATGCGGAAGAGTAAGGACGGAAGTGAAGCGTATTTATACCATTTTGTTTAATATTCAATACTCTGATAGTAGTAACGACTAAAGGTATATTATCAACCAGGACACAACATGTATGAAAAAGCCTATTCGCTGAGATAACCTCTCGCCAGTTTGTTTAGTTGCGCATGTGCTCCGTTGCGCGAATACTATGTTGATAAATCTGCTCTAGAGTGCGTCTATAGTTTGGAGGGTTTCGGCCACGCCGTGCTACCCCCTTGACCTCCTAGATACCAGTGATCGTTGGATATAGGACGCGGTCTAATGGTGTTACTCAACCACAGGTATTGGCACCTCAGGAAAGGGGACGCGAAGTAGAAGCGTGATCAAAATGATTGGAGTCTGCAAATATAGACGGATAAGACAAATCCCATCGCATGGGTTTCCTTCGTGATGTAGTTGTGCAATGTATAGATATAGCTATTGGACATCTTGTCGATGCTTTCCACATGGTAATACATGTCTATAGTACTGTCTGAGTACACGTAGATACACCATACATGGTTTTCAGAACCCATTCCAGTTTGCTCCATTTAGCACCAATAAGAACCCAACCCAACATGTCGAAAGATCAGCTCAGAAACCACCTTTCCGCTTCGCTTTCTTCTTAGGTCTTTCCGACCCGGATCTCCCACCAAATAACCCAGGAAGAGGCTGCGACATGCTGACCGCAGAAGGCCGGACCACCGCATTGGGCGGCAGCGACGACTCCTGCAACGGCTGGCTAGCCTGGCTACTGAAGAACTTCGTATCGGCCGCTGGCTGGGTCGACCGGAAGGACTTGCTGGCCTTCCGCTTCCGTTCCTGCTCCGCTTCCCACTCCAGCCGAAGCAGGGCCTCGCCCCTCTTGCGCTTCGTCGCCTGCTTATTCTGCTGCTTGACCCTCCGCAGCATCCCTTCGGTGACTTCCGTGTTGATGTCCACACTCCACACATGATCCGTAGGATTCTGCCCAACCACCCAAGTCGATGTCCGTTGGGCCGGCTTCGGGAGTGTCGGTTTGCCGCTTCCCGTATACGCTCTGATCAAAGCCATGGCGCGATCCTCTCCATCGACGGACTCTGACTGGGCTTGTTCAACTGGCGCAGAAGACATGGGTGTGGCTGATCGACTACTCATCTGACTGCTCATGGCCATGCTCTCTCCTAGCGCAGGCGAAGAGCGGATGTCTTGTGATACGGGTTCGGGTAACTCGAATGCGGCAACATCCCGGAACATTATTCCAAACAGCGATAAGAAGCTCTCACACGCCATGCTGCGCAGAAGAATCGGCGTCATGCCATGCTCAATACTATAGGGGTTCCTGCCTTCAACGAAACCGGAGAGCTCGGAGAATATATCGAGCAGACTACGCTCCTGATCTAGCGTCGCTGCTTGCCGTGGCCGGGCTATACTTGTGACCTGTAGCCCTGGGTTTGTGCCCCTTAATCCTTCAATCTCTGCCTGCCACTCCCCGCTTGCATCCTCGAGGTCTGCGGGAAGTTTGACATCCTGCACGATTTGGAGTCTATTTGTAGCAAACAAAGGTTAGTATGATTCGGGACGCAATTGTGGCGAGATACTTACATTGTCTTCAAAGGCAGCTTCTTTGTCTCGGTTGCCTCCTGGGCGGTGACATACACCGGGTCGAACGGAGCTGCGCCGTATATATCCATATCGACATCCTTGCTATTGTGCATATGAAGTAAATCGAGCGAGGTTTGCCGCAGTAGGTCGTGGAACTGCTGCACGCGCCGACGGATCATCTCTCTGGGTGGCGGTGACTTCAAATCATTTCCAGCTGCAATTTGGAGACCTTCTATTCTATAGCGGAACTCTTCAAGAGCGTCTGGGATAATGAAACGCTCGGCCAGAGAGCGTACAATAGTCCGTTGTCGCTGATTCTTCGGTATCAGATCATCACCACCTGCGACTGGGAGCAGTCGAGGCGTCGACTTCAATCCGGAACTCCGTCCAAGAGCGCAATTAAGACTCAGGTCAGTTCCAAGAAAGAAAATCTGATAATATCGCCTAGTCAGTTTAGCGAACAAGCGATCTTCGTACGTCAGAGTGGTATGCTGACGGGGTGCCGCAAGCACAGGGCTCAGACATAGCGTCTGCAACCGAAGTTTCCTCTTTCTTGGCCCATTCAGCGCCAGCATATCGCGGTGACACACGATTCTTTCAGGCGACCTCTTGAACTTGGTTACGCAGAAGACGTCAACCCAGTTGCTGCTTCTCGAGTAGAGGTGCGCCAGGGAAGTGCACTGGTTTGTTGAACACGGGCCAGGTGAAACAGCGAGTTGTAAATCGCCAGGTCTTGCGTCTCTCATATGCAGCGTAGAATGCAGGATGAGTGCTCTCTTCACGACTCTGTTGCTGGAGGGAGACTCGTTCGAAGAGAACAAGCCACACACAAATAATGTTGTCGTGGTAACAACGAAGAAATAGCGTGGATCGCCAGGGTCGACATGGACGTCGAGAATGCAGTTGTCAGATCCTTCAGCTAGCAGGGGAAGGTCCGGCAAGAAAGTATCGGAGTTGAGGTCCAGTATGCGAAGTGCCTCCTGATTGCAGAGCAGCAATGTAGATGAACGTTCAAGGGGAGGATACGCCGGTCGTGCTTGCTCATCAGAGCTTCCTTCGTCCTCCGAACCATCACTGAGTCCGTCCACTAGATTCCCAACCCAGGATATTCGATGCCATCGCGGTTCAGCCGATGACCTCTGGGCTATAGAGCTCCGTACACCCTTTCGAAGACTGCCGCACTTGACCAAGTGCTTCTTCGGCCGTTTGTTGGCTCTGGATCGCAAACCATTAACGTCCCAGACGGTCCATCGGCCTCCCTCGTCGATGATGGCCAATTGAGGTGGCTGCGATTTGATACCGGGGTTGAATGATACATCCGAATGGGAATCGCACCCAGTATGATGCTTCGGCACCGTGAATAACAGGTTAGGGTTCACATGGGAAGGCGCATACGAGCCGTCCCCGGTGAAGGTCTCGGGATCCACTGGTGCCTTCTGGTATTCTGGTCGAAATACACTCGTGCCGGTGTGTCGCTGTACCAGCAGCCACCGCACAGGCTCGAACCTCCTTAAGCTAACCACCGCCTTGATGCGAAGAATAACACCGGTTTCTTGGGTCCAGAATGTCTCCTGAGGCTCTTTCCGGCCCAGCAAGTGAAATAGGGTTGCGCCGTCGCCATTGAGCGCCCATCCTTCGAGCTTTGGCCTGACAAATCGAAGCACATCGCTCGCCGATCCAGCAGCCATGGCAATAAGTGGAACTCCATGTACGGCTGTGGCGCTGCGCATATCAGCCATTTCGCCAATAGCAAGCTGCGTCGATTGGCAAGAGGCCCTCTCGCTGGTATTTCGACCAGATATCTCGGGAGCAAGTACACTGCCCAGGATGTCATTGCCCAGGGCGGCTTCTGGGTGGTTCTTCAGCAGCCATTTCTTCTGCTGTTGAGCAACATGCCAATTCCGCCCAGTTGGCAATGCGTCTACATGGTGCGATCCAGAAAACCACTCTTGGGCAGGAGTGATTGACTCAAATCTGGGAGCTGCGGTTTCTGTTAGCTGACGCCGACTACTCCTATCAATGCAGCTGGTTCGCGACAGGAATACGCACCATTGGGATCATGGTTTCTTGCATATTGCCAGCCCCATTCTTCCGCCTGTTCATCTCCAAAGCTGGAGTATGTCGGACGTCCTGGGTGGCCAAATGAAGAGGATTGAAGACGCCGTTCAGCCATCCGGCTCGCCCAGGTCGAATTTCCGCTCTACTATCAACCGATTATGCCGGTACATACTACGACACAGCCAGAGGCGAGAAACAAGAAGTTGGGCAAAGAGCGCGCGCGCGGAGGAGGGAATAGTCGTCACAATATGTACGCAGTGTAGCAATTCGGCGGCGGGACGGAAAAGAACGTAATCTCCGTACAAAGACGGCTCAACACATGAAGGTCGACAATGGATTGATGGTTTTTAAGGTGATAGGCTCAACTCAAGCCTTTAATGGGAATAAGCAAAGTTCTGACAGGGTCCACTGGGAACTGCATTGCTGGCGCTGGTAAGAACTCTGTAGCAGCAAAGGTACCCCACAGTGCACTTTTTGACCCCTGCCCCCAGCAACGCCATAGGCTGGAGGGGACCAGTTGGGCATTCGACGTAAACAAACTCGAGTATGCGAATTCTCATCTCAGCCAAACCAGCCGCAATACGACCGCCACCACGTCGTTGCATCAATCTACAACCTACTCGCCTCGCTGCAATAGAGACTACCGAACATCCCAATGAGTCGCAATCGCTTTAGAAGCTCCCAACAGGACACCATGGCGTCAGTCTTCGAGCCGTCCATGTCGTCGAGCATGCGAGGCCAACCCCCATGTCGGCCATGGCGCCGTCATTGGCGGATCAGCTCCCGAGTATCAATTTTGGCTTCGACGACCTGCGCGACCGCATGGCCAAGTTCAGCGCCCGATTCGACACATTTATCGAGCAAGGCCGGAAGCGGGTGCTGGAAGAGCGCAACCAATTTCGCATGAACGTCGCAGAACTACAAGGTTCGTTCTTCCCCAAGACGGGAGCGCCGGACATTGCCCAATACCCCGCGCGCGCAATCCCGTTCTACCGGGCAAGATGAGAGGCACCTCTGCTAACATACGAACCACTCTACAGAGGACCAACGGATGAAGAAGAAGGACATGGAGATCCTCCAGCTCAAGACCACAACACACCAACAGACCATCTCCAAAGAGGCGGCCGAGACGCGGGAGATGCAAGCGGCGATCGCGTCCCTAACCCAACAACGGGACAAGAACGCAGCGCAGCGCGACAATCTGAAGCGGCAGATCAAAGAAACGCAGGCGGAGATCGACGCGCGGCTGGCAGCGCAGCAGGCGCACGCGGCGCGCATCGAAGCGCAGGCGCGGTTCAACGTGCCGGAACTGGACTTCTGGATCTCGAACCTGTGCCTCAAGATCGAGGGGGCCGGGCAGACGGACCGGCTCAAGTTCGTGTACACGCACATCGACGACCGCGACTGGGAGCGCGAGGCCTGGTTTGAGCTGTGCACGTCGTCACGCGACTACGACGTCCGGCACTGTCGGCCCAAGCTGGAGCGTGAGAAGGTCGAGCGGGTGCTCGAGAGGGTCAATGAGACGAGGGAGCTGGCGACGCTGCTCAAGGGGATGCGGGAGTTGTTCGTCGAGGCGGTAAAGTCTTAGGAGGAGAACACGGCCGACGCTTTAAGATACCTACTACGATTTAATGAGAAATGATACCACTTCACACCGGGGCTAGCCATGCTTGTGGTCCAGGCCAAAGTGCGTCTTTACAGGAGCCTACTGATTTTCATTTCACTGCACGTCCCGTTCTGCACATATCTTAGACGAAAGGCAGCCCGATATAGATATAAACATCCCGTTAGAAGATGTCCAATTTTCGGACTTGATACTATCATGTCTGATTATAGCCAGGGGTAGGCAAAAACGGTCGAAAGCTGGGTGCTCTGAGAGCATCTACTCGAAGACGTTGGGTCGATGCGCTTCCTCAGGAAATCAAGAATACGACAATAACCAACATTGGATTTCTAGGCAAATGATCCTACATAAAGTCTTGGTTGCGTGAGTATGTCATGCGCCTCGGAAAGGGGTGCTTTAGCAATAGATAGGAATTTTGCAGCGAAGTTAGGCAGCTGGCCCCAGCTGGGTTCCGACCAAAAAGCAACCAAAGCGCGCCGCCCCTGCACCTGCAACAACCTCTCTACGCGTCTACAGACCATTTTGGACTTATACCAGACCTCCGTGCCAACCCACACAACTGTCACGAATCACACATAGTCTGGAAAACTGGGTGTCTATACATTCTCCCCAAGAACCGAAGATGGCACCCCCGGCAGGTAGCCATGAGAGCGAGAAGCAGGCCGCTGCCCAACAGGCCGTGGATATTTTACATGAGATCTCCACCATTCTGGTAAGTCGTCCCTCAGGGTTTCTCCTATACGGAAAGAGAGTGTGCCCACCTGAACTACTCGGCTGTTTATGCTAACCTGACTTACGCATGCAGAACTGTCATCTGGACCGTAGAACGCTGTCCTGCTGCATCTCCATGATCGAGAACGGTGTCAACCCGGAAGCATTGGCAGTAAGTGAAGTTTCCCCCTCTTTCATTCTCCGGGCATTCTACGCTCTACTTGCCCTGCATAGAATAGAAAAACTCCAGCAAGGCCAAGTGGGATACAGAACTGATCTCTCTTATTCAATTTTCAGTCCGTAGTACACTTTCTGCGCAAGGAGGCCCAGAAGGAGAAGTTCAAGGCCCAAGATGCGGACCGTGACGCTCGGGCCGGATGAGGGTGAGAAAAACCAACAGACTGCCGAACTAGGTCGGTCTCTACAAACACACATCTTGTTTCATGAATATTACGATAGATGGATGGATTGCCGGCGTTTTCTCTTTTACGGTATTTGTCATTTTGTACGGCAATGGCGTTTTTCGGAAGGGGGCAACATGGTCGTTCGATGATAGCATGGATGCACGATGGGAAATACGGTCAGACTTCGGTCCGTTAAGCACACATCATGGCTTGCGTAACGTCGTTTCGTTCTATTCAGCCGCCTGCATATTCGGCCGAAATACTACATATGTATGTAGATGGAGAAACTTGTATTTCCACCGTGCCTAGTTTATGCACATATGTACGTGGAAGCTCGCACTAGATATGCAAGCCAAAGCGATCTCATCGTGCCAAGAGGGTGAGGATAGTGAATGTTCCCGGGGATCGATCCGATAGGGGTTTTGCTCGTTCTCGGTATGTTGCTTTCGTCCTCCCCTGTCCTTGTTCATTCGTCGGTCACCCTTTTGGGTTTTAGGGGCTGAGTCTTATATCAAGCATGCCAACCATGTATGCAGGCTTCGCACCTGGCGCCCGCGCTGAGCACCAGCACCGAGCACGAGCAGAAGCAAATGCAGTGGTATCGCGGTAGTCGACAATCAGTAGTCTGAGAACTATGGTGGCATCGAGCTCCTGGATCGCTGTGAAAATCGCAAGTAGTGCTAGGGGAGGAGGTGATGGCGTGGTGGTGGGAGAATGGTTCGGCCATCGTGCGTAAATGTGGTCTTGGTATACAGTTCCCTTCTATCTAGAGGATTTCCGAAGTTTTATGTGAAGGGGAGCTCATGAGGTCGTGCAAACATGAGTAGGCATTCGGAAATGTTGCTGTGTGCGATGAGATTTCACTGCTTGTAGCCACTGCTTTTGCCTGGTTTGCCATGACAGTTTACCTCAATCAATGCAACTCATTGAGTAAGATCTGGTCATTTCCTCAGGCATTTTTTCATGCCACCGAAACACCAGATAATACCGATAAGAAGTAATGCATAGTCTGTATTCACTAGAAGGATACGTTTGAGGAGAGAGATTCGAAACCAAGCGACATTGCCCGTCTCGTTACTTCTCAGTGTGCCGTCCTGGGGATACTATCAAAGAGTACTAATCAGTGGAGGTCGTCTCCAGGGGACTGTTCATCTAATGATGCTGTTAGATGAGATACTTCCAGTCTCGTGTCGCCCTGCTACCCGAGGCCAATTTCGTTGGTGTCCATCTCATTCGTATTTCCTTTGCGCCAAACAGAAACAGACTCCGAAGCATGCAAGACCTTAATCCCAGTAAACAGTTACTCCAAGATCAAATAGACTCGCTGATGCATTGCAATTCGCCTGATACCGTTTTCCGTAATCATGTTCTTCTCTGTTGGTCATATCGTTACCCACTGGTATTATCGATGTCCGAAAAGACTAATCTCTTCTTCGTCGTCGTCATCGTCGTCATCCTCCATCTCATCATCCACGGTGGACGCGGTTTCGCCTTCAGATTCGGACTCGGCATCCTGGTCCTCGTTGGATTTGATGCTCCGGGGTACTCGACTCCAAAATCCTATGAAATCTCCGGCTTCATCATCGGAGTCGTCCGCGCTCCCTTGGTGCGTCCCCAGGCGCATACTGCGCTCAGCAGCATGGGAGGGGGAAACTGACCGCACCAGTCTTTCCTGCAGCACGAAGGAGCCAAGGTCACGGGGGTCCGTGGCAGAATTATCGATGCCATGGTCTAAAAGGTTCGAAGAATGCCGCCGCCTCCTTGGGATATCGCGAGGAGCCAAGATTTGATTTGTACTGGTAGACGGGTTGTCGCTTTGAGGTTGTTCGGAGGTTTGTGGTATCGTTGTTGTATCAGCACCACCCGCCAAGCTTTGCCCACTATCAACTCCTAATATTTGGAGCTCGGATGTGTTGTAAGAACGGCATACAGCGCATTTCAAGCCTAGCCAGTGGTATTCGGTTGTCGTCCTCGCTGAGCAGTCGTTGCATAACACAACAGCTCGCGTATCCTGGAACTTCTCGGGCATTGGCTGCATTTGGATGGCTATATCCAGATTTCGGAACTGCGTTTCCATGTTGACGACACTCTTGCTGCAGATCGGGCACTTGTATGCCGTCTTGATATGCTCTTCGTAGCAGCCTCGATGCATCGCGTGACCACATCTCATGAAGCACACCGGCTTGGGCGAATTGAACATATAGTCGCTACAAATCGGGCAGTCGCAATCTAACGACCGTTCTATGCACCTGTGGTCGTTTTCTAGATTGATGGCCAAGCATGCACAACATTTCTACAAGTCCAGTTAGTCGAAGTCTATGTAAATTTCCGGTCCAGCACTTACCTTGCAATGGAAGAAATCTTTCCCAAGACCTCGACCAATCCTGCAGATGCCGCAATCGCCGCAATGGTATATGGATTTGTCCGGGTCGTTGTTCCATAACTTACAGGTCGAGCAGTAGTATGAGGCAGCAGACTCCGCGCAAACTATGCAGACCTCGCCAGCCTTTTGAGCCGTCCCGCAGAACATGCAGAGCATGTTCTTGGTATCCTTGGCAATCATCTCATGGTCTTCATCTTTGTCGTGGCAGAACCTGCACACATACCACCGATTACACGTAGAACATTGCGACTTCACGTTTCTTTTGTAGTGCTCGCACCCAAGTGGCCGAAATTGCGAATCTTCCTCGCCTGGCTTCAACGGAGCGAACTCGGTCTTAACGTCTGCCTCCGTGAGGGTGAACTTCTCCGTGGGGCGTGCTTCGCCGACGTTGCCTTGCCAAAATTTGAACGAATCCAGCATTCCTTGTGGTGACTGTGTCTGCTCCCAGCTCACGCCGCTCGAAGGCGTAAACGGTCGGTTTGCCTGAATAACGATTTGCGACTTGGTGTAGCCTTCCATTAGCAGCTCATGCATTAGTCGTGCTCGTTCCGGTGCAGGTATGCTTTTGCTCTGAATCTCCAGGATGCGTCTTCTTAAAGCACCCATGCCATCGTCTTCTGGTAGGGGGCTTCCGTGGGTTGGGTGTGGTCGCTGCCACCGTAGGGGCAACATCGGACTGTGCAGGGCCTAAAGTACCGGTAGCCGGAGCCGATGATTGCCCTTGATCTGATGGTTCGGCACTGGGAGGTTGTGAGTTTTGCTGTGAGCCCATGGCTGCGATAGCCTGCAGGGAGTCTGCCGCCACATTTTGTGATGTGGTCGGCACAGGTTGCCGCCGATATTCAGTCGAGTCGAACACTTCGCTATCCATGTTGGGGGTGACGGAGCTTCGTGACGAAGGTGGCTGAGAGGCGCTATCCTCTCCGTCATCTCTAAAGTACGAGTCCTCCTCTGTTTCGGAAATCACATCCTCCTGGCTAGGTGGCCGTGCTGTATCCTTGCGGCTCGGTTTGGGGGTGTACGTAGTTCGGGTTCGCTGGAGAGACTCGAGAAGGAGAAGCGTCGGACTTGTCGCAGGGCCGGGGCGATGATGAAGTCGTTTACCATGGACGACATTGCAGGGCCAGGGCGGCGTGCAGCCAAGCAGCAGCTGGGCAGCGGGCAGCTCGGCAATCGTCTGGAGGGGTTACGTACAGCGTAATGCTACTTATGCAAGGTCGGACGAAATAGTCGAAGTAGAAAGTGGGTAGGTCAGGTCGTCACGCCATGTAGCACTGTTGGAGGTATGTAGTCGGCCTGGGATGAAGAAAAGGGAAAAGGATATCTAACGGATTGCCGCAGCCCAAGGTGAGACAGGACTTTAAATAACACCGATGGGCTTTGGGCAGCCAATACAGTATATCAAGCACTGAGATGCCTGTTGGCATGTGAAAGCATGGTCGTGTGATGTTTCAAGGGCAGAACTGAAAGAATATTGGTTTACGACCTTAAGGAGTCCGGTCGATTAAAGAACGATCCCGGTTGACGATGACATGTTGCGTGGGGACCGCAGGCTCGATTCGTACGGTACTTTAGGGGATGTGCTACGATGCCTCTAGCAATTATGGCGCTAGACTCGCAAGACTCGGCGCTAGAAGCCCAGGAGGCATGCAACAGCCAAACAGCGCGGACAACAGAGCATGGGCGACGAGTGGGACACTGGGAGCGCTGCAGCGGTACCGAAACCAGCCAGAGCCAGCCAGAGCCGGCCCGCCCGTGCACTCAGCCCGGAAACTGGGACCACCATCCGAGGGCCAGCACACAACCAGACCCAGACCCAGACCCAGACCAGCCAGGGAAAAAGCTTGGTGTTCTATTCCCGTGTGCAGCCTGCAGTCAAAGCATATTGCAAAACACCCCGAATACGGCATTCCCACCTACGTAGTCGATTACCCATTGGCTGCCGCGGACACGGAAGGCGTGCTGGGCCAGCTAAGCTTGCTGGAACGAGTCCGACCATCAGCCGTTAGGGGCGTCACACTTATCGTCTTCAACATCTTTAGACCGACGCTGCACAAACCTTGACGGCCAGCCATACCATCATACCATTATGGCAAACCTCGAGATCATCCATGCCTACCGTCATCTTTACAGAGGGCTGTTGCATGCGGTGCAGTATTCCAAACCGGCTCGCTATGTGGCTTGCCACCAGCTCAGAGCTGCCTTCCGAGAGAACGGGGCTGTCTTTGATTCCAAGGGAGTGTCGAGAACTGTAGCTTTCCTGGATGCAGCTGCCAGGTCCCGAGGTCCTGAACATAAGGTTCTCAAGAACCTCTTGATGATCGCCTATCACCGTGTTCACGACCGTCCTCAGAGCTGGAGGCATGTAAACCTCGAAGCTAATTCGAGGAAGAAGGAGTGAGTAAACATAAACCCCCGAGACCCTTTCTGAGCTTTCACTGACCAAGTGTAGAACCGAGTTTACGAAGCATGCCCGTGCGACGGCTTACAAGCATTACGATATGACAGTTGCTATGCTAAATAAATCCATGGGTCTTTGCTTGCGGTAGTTGACGCGTCTGTTTATCCGCGGACCTTCTCGAGCTCGCGGCAGCGGTTATGCGAGAAGTCCATGTGGCATTTGAGAGCATTGCCTTTTGCCAGCCTGCACAGCCTGGTTGACCCCGGGTACGAGGTCGCAGATCAGCCTATGCGGATAGACCCGCGGTACGCAAAAGTCAGACTATTGTGTGTAGGTCCGCATGGCCCTGAAAGCTGAGGCTGGCTTCAAACGCTACTGCTGCGAGGCACGCAGGCACCAAGGGTATTTCACCAGTCAATAATTTTGTCTCGCTGCATTGGGCTGGCTGTTGGGTCTCAACGACAGTAGGGAATCGGATCGACCAAAACAGAAAACCTCAAGCAGCATACACGAATCGGGAGCAGAAGCGTTATATCACGCAGCAGACAAACATACAACTCGCCCTGGGCTTTAATTTAAAGCATTGCGGCCATGGCATCGGGTCACGGTTCTATCGAAGTTGTGTACTCTTATCGGCTGGTACGTTTGGGGTGATATGTCCTGCGGCCGTCTACGGATTACCAAAGTACATTCGGGAGACGGGTGGCTGGCTGGAAGGCACAGAAGATCTGCCTACATGTATTTGATTCGCCGGACGACGGCTCTGCCGCTAGTAAGCGGCGATCCCTCCGAAAGATGTAAATGAGGCGCATTACGCCTAATGACGTTGATTGGGCATGGGACCAATGGTTGAATTACACCAGCATGTGTATTTGGAGGCACTACTATATGCGAGGCTCACATGTTTGCCAAGGTGCAGCGCAATGTTGCTGTTCGAAAATACGGGAGGAGGTTTAGATAGCTGAGATGCCATATTCCAAGTAAGATGTATGTAGCTGACCTTGCTTGCTTGGGCCAGCGTCCACAGACATCTAGATCATGTAGAAACGGCAGACGGGATAGAAGCCGGGACGGTAGAAGCTGCGTTGAAACAGTAGTATGGGGTAAGCTAGCTAGCAGAAGCCGGTAATAGCACACATATGGAGCTGATTATCACACGAGTTTCACTCTTAACTACATGTATGTACCGCTTCCCAAGCAAGCCTCCTCCAATAACTAGGTGCAGTTTGTCTGCTTGACTGTTTAGAGCCCATTCATGTCGGCGTTACTCGCCCACATGCCTAACGAAGTAGCACAGCAAACCCGGTCCATTCAGGGTCGCTGGCCAGCCATCCGCAGTGGGGACGTTCAGCAGCTGTGCAACCAGAGCACCCCGCCTGCTGCGGCACCATTACGGCCAAGAAAGGTATGGGAGTTAGGGAGTTTGGGTGTGTTAAGGATGGCAGGTGGCAGGAAGACACAAGCGGGATGGGATGGGATGGGGAAATGGGCAGACCCAGCGAACGAACGACTTTTTGAGCATTGCACCGGATCATCATCCAATACTCATGTATCAAGCATTGCTTTTTGCAACCCGACCACCGAGAGAGGGAGAGAGCATTAGTGCATAAGGTATGTATGTATATGTACCATGCAGGGTGCTACATCCGATCAATCGAGAAGCATTGCATTTGATGTAAGTCAAATCGACCTGTCTGTCTGTCCGTACTTAGAGGTATGTATTAAAGACCTAGCATGAGCCACTCTTCATCTCGATGCTACCTGCAACGCTTGAACGCCCAAGCCCACCTCGCGACCAAGTCGGTATTGAACAGCTCCAGCGCCTGAACCACCAAACATCCCAAGTCCCGGACTTGTTCCCCTTTGGCTAGCCCAGGCCAGCCAACCCCGCAAATCGACCATTGAACTTTCCACGTTGGGGCTTCCGTCTTGAGTCAGGCTACTCCAATTGGCCCTACGCACTACGTTCAGCATCTCGTTCCGTATGGATATGATCTGAGCTCCCACCTATTGCGTGTGTGCTATCGCAGTAGTCCCTTTGTTTCGAACTTGGGGACAGGATCGAATTTACCTACATATCTTTCTCGCGCCGTCCTGCGACCCCGCATCTAACCTTCTCCCTCTCCATATCCAATCGTCATTCACCTAGGAACATACAACAACTACATCTTGATGGCACAGCTCTTGCGGGCCGCCACCATCACAGTATCGCGACCTCGCTGATGACTCTGGTCCTCGACTCGAGGCCACTGTCTGAAGCTCCCGCAGTATACTTCACAGTGTGCTGCTGCTGAACGTATCGAACCAACACCAAAGAGCACGCGATTTTGGAGATCAATCCTTGGGGAAAGAGCGTCTGCCGCGAAAGAGAGCCATGCCAGTTGAAGTCAAGTTCCAAGATGTTACCAGCGAACCGATTCGGGCCCGGACCATGCCTCCTCAGCTCAATGCCAACAACAGCACCAGCAGCGAGAAGCAACGGAGGTGGATAAAACGGTACCGGACCGAGGTCTCTGCGAGCTCCGCCAGCGTACTATCGACCATCACAGCCTTTCCCCTCGACAGCGTAAAGACGCGTCTCCAAACATACCCCTACAATGGCTTTCTGCATTGTGTTCGCTCCACCTACCAGTCCGAAGGAGTTCGTGGCTTTTTCAGAGGTAAGACAAATCAACGAATGCTTTCCCATCGCATGATTCCAGTGCCCCCGAAGGCATATGCACGAACGTTGTGTTACACAAAGTGGTGCCATGGCTGACGATTTATGTGCAGGTGTGACGGCTCCTTTGGCCAGTGTGACGCTCGTACGAACCGTGTCTTTTTCGATATACCAACGCTCCAAATACGTTTACTCGGACTGGATGGGGAGAAACTTCGGCTTCTGTCCGCTTGAACATGTCAACAAGAACGGCGCCTATCCCACGCTGGGCACAATTGCCTGTTTTGGTGCCGCTGGTGTGACTGCTGGGTCCGGCATAACGTTCATAGCTTGTGAGTGGACATGGTAGAGACACTTTCGCGCTCTCCTGACCGGCTGCTGACTATATTCGTCCTGCTAGGTCCATTCGAGCTCACCAAGCTCAGCGCCCAGGTGTCTGTACTCATGGCCAATCAGAAGAATGTGGATCCTCAGCGACAAGCCATTGCCATGAGCTATCACAATAAGGGCACGATTCAGACCCTGCGCAACATTGTCAAGCACCGCGGCTTCAGCGGCATGTACACCGGCTTGAACTTGCATTTAAGTAAGTTGCCCGAACTCTGACAAAACATTCAAGCCAGCCGGGTGATTCTGACAGCTCTCACTAGTGAGGGACTCGCTTGGTACTGGCATATACTTCGCAACATACGAGAGCAGCAAGCAGCTGTTGACAACATTCAGCGGCACAAATGCTCACAAGAATCCCATTGCCGTATTGGTTGCCGGAGGTCTTTGCGGTATTGTATCCTGGGCATTGATATGTGGGTCACCCTGATTCCCCCTTTCTGCCCCCTGAGGAACCTAGAGTTCCATTGCGGTGGAGCGCGGTCTGAAACGAAACAAGAAATAAGAACGACAACTGACCGCTTGACTATATTTAGACCCCATCGACTCGGTCAAGAGTATTTATCAGCGTAATGCCTTGATGTACTCGAAAGGTCAAACGGTACCCATCCCGAAGATCCAATTCTTTAGGCGGGACATGTATCGGGGCCTTGGCGTCTCGATGGGCCGGTCCGCCGCGGTCAACGCCGTCTTCTTCTCGGCCTTTGAAATGTTCAAGAAGAAGATCAATCTCATGAAGGATTTCGATGACGAGTAACGGCCATGAGAGATGTTTCCACGCCACTGCTACCCGATGCTGGGTCTTAGCGATGCAGGGCAATTGCTGAAAAAATCAACGGATCATACTTTGACAAACACTTTAGCATATGACGGGGCGTTTATTTTTTATTTTTCTCACAGCAGGATGGATTTCCTGGGACGGGAGACATGGTTTCACTTTTCAGGATTTGTTATGATGAGGGAAAGGGTATGTACATATGATATGGGCTGCAATCACATGGACAGGTAAGGGTATATGCAGACATGAGATATGGCTGTGCCTCCAAATTTGGAGGGCTATTGGGCCAACACCAGATAAGGGCCGAGCCAAGATGGCTTGAGCCCGAAGAAACCATACCAGATCAAAGTAAAGAGTCTAGGCAATAGGTAGGACCAATTCAATAAATGAGAGAACAGTCAAATCAAGTCTGCCCCCCATTGAAGAGTCTCATGTGTCATATCTCCAACAGCTGTAGCCTGTATCAATTCATTGCATTCGACTCGACCGAGAGGCGGAAGTGTCCTTTGGCCGCCTTGCGTATAACCACTCACTCCAAAGTCATGCTGCTCTATCCTGTCATTACCGTGGTGCTATGCCTGGGGGAGAAGAAGCGAAAGGAAAACAAGAACGCCCCGAAATTCCATACATCCTAAACGCCGGTCTCTTCCCAATACGCAGTGCTCCCTTTGCACAATGCCATATCTCGAATGATATGGTAGAGACGTCGCCTCCCCCTATTGCCACACTTCGCGTGTGGAAACTGCTCCGATTCATTCGCTCACCCCCTTTTTCTTCTTCTGGTCTCCTGCCTTCTAATCGCTCTTCAACATGCTCTCGACCAGGTCGCCGAGGGGCCCCAGAAGTCCTTGCCCGAGGCGAGGCCGTGCTCGTCGATGAAGAGGACGTACTGCTTGAAGCTGGTGTTGAGGTGGGGCTCGAGGCCGAGCTCACGGATGACGGGGTAGTGATGGCAGTAGATGTGGGCGTAGACGCGGTACATGCGCTTGAAGATTTGGCGGACGAGGGAGGGGAAGGTCTTGGGGAAGGGCACGCCGATGCGCGACGGCATGACGGTCTCGTTGTCGATGTTGCTCTGGACCCAGGACATGAGCTGCTCGATGTAGGCCGGGGCGGCCATTTTGGTGGGGCGCTTGTAGGTTTCGCTGTCTTGCCAGAGGTATTCGAACCTGTTTGTTGTTATGTGTCAGTTTCCGACACGGGTGGACGGCTGATTGGTATTGTTGACTTACTCATCGGTGGCCTTCATCTCGGGGCAGGACTGCGGCGAGCAGAACTCGGTGATGGCGCCGTAGAGCAGATTGACCTGGTTGTAGAAGTCCACCATGTTGACGGCGAGCCATTCGTTCTCGTCCTCGCCGTCGGGCAGCTTGACGACCTTGCGCAGGCTGCCGCCGCCCAGTGTGGCTTCGGCATACTGTCGCAGCTGATAGCTCGTGTTGCCACCCTTGCCGGGCCGCGCTCGGAACTGGTTGCGTGCCCGCTGGTTGCTGGATTTAGAGGGCGAAGGCATGTTGTTAGTGATGAGGGCTTGTAAGGTTCGTTGGTTGCGACAAGCGCTCAAGAGGTAAACATGCTGCTCCTTTGGAAAGGAGACTCACACTGTAGTTACAAAGGACGTCATCTTGATTTCGCTTGTTTAATGGAAGCGTATCTGCGATGGAGCACGACGTTGGTCAGTTCTTTATCGTCACGAGATAATGCATCTCCATCGAGGGGCACTCGACTCATCTTGCGCCAGGCTGCCAGGGCCTGGAGTGGTAGCGACGCATTGGGATGGATATTAGGAGACTCACTAGAGGGAGGATAAGTTGCTGATCAAGTGGGCCGAAAGGAGCCAAAGTACACCAGAGCGAGCACACGCTGGACAAGAACAAGTTGCTGGGTATGGTGGATGTCGTCGGTATGGTTTTCTGCGGTTCGGTCCAATAATTCGATGGTTGAGGGGCTCAGTCCAATTCGTTGTTTACTTTGGTGGATTGGGGACGGGACTGGCTGCTGGGCAGCTGGGGCGGTTGTTGCCGAGTGAGATCCAACATTGAATGACGCTCCAGGTCTGGTGGGAGAGCACAGGCCCACTGCCGACAGGGGAGCAAGGGAGCTAAACCTGGGAGAGCAAGGGGGCCCATCCCCAGATTCAACTGCAGGCATCCTGGCAAGTCTGCGCATTTGTATCTTGAGCCTCACACTTCACACTTCAACTAATCTCGACAATTCCGAGCATCTCTACAGTGGCAATCGGATGGGCCTCTCCAGATATACTCTATATTCACACATTCAGTTCTCGTTTGCCTCGACTTATTTGCTGCTCAGAAATGGTGTCGAACTCGCTGTTGGGATGGCACCAAGACTCCCATGTGCTGCTTACACTGGATGTGATACTTTACTTCTACATTAAACTTATGTATTTGCCGACCGACCACATGTTCCTAGTTCAAAGAGAAAGTGCTATTGATATATATGCAATGATTGGTAGCAGGCTTGCTCAAGAGCCTCCTCCCAATACAAATATTTCATCAGTTTGCCTGAAGTGAAGTTTTGTGCATGGCATGGGAAAGAGAAGGACCCTCGTCTTCTAGCTCCTTGGGGGTGTTGTATCTGCATATGGCAATATACGTAAACATCAGGCTTTGCCATAGATTAGGTGTCATTCTACACTAGAGAATGAGAGAGAGTATGAAATACAGTAAAGTCCACGTGAAGAACGAGTTCGTTATCGACATTACTTCCTTTCTCTACACAAGCCGTACAAGAACACATAAAACACGATTCTGTCAATAAACACAATTACCGAAGCACTTGGATATTTCGTGGTGAAGCCTGGCCACAAAATGGTGACACAATTGATGTGAGATAAGACCAGCAAGCAAGTGACTTGGCCTTTGGCGTGTTTATCGGAGCACATGTGACATTTGTGTTGCTCATTACCAAACAGCTGCTGCTCCAAAGATAGTTGTGTACTCGTGAAGTAGATGAGCTCAGGCCAACCGAATACCAGAAACAACAGGGAGGATCAAACCACCAGTTAGGCACCGTGCCCGTGATAATAATTACAGGTACTTATAGTAGTGGGGGTGAGTTGTATATAGCAAAGTACTTATATAATTCTGCATCGTACCCAAGTCACCATGTCTCGTCATTGCCACGTTTCCCCTCAGGCCCGGACCAGGTTCGCCTCTCGTTTCAGCGAAGAAGGGATAAGTAGGCGTAAATAAACGGCTGAATAGTTTGAGGGTATTGGTGAGACAGTGCTTCGTCTATCTACGCTCCTATACACAGCGGTGCTCTGAATGAGTACCAGACTACCCGCTCGCAAACGTCTCGCCAATTACATCCCAGTGCCGGGTCCCCTTGAACAAACATAAGGAATAGTTTACAAAGTGTCGTTGAGGAGCTTGTTCATCTTCGCAATCTTGGAAGACACGGAGAGATCGATTGTGCGGTCGCCAATCTCGACGACAAGCCCACCAACAATATCGGGGTTAACCTCGTTGGTCAGCTTGATCTTCTTTCCCTGGCCGACGTACTGCGACTTCGCGACAGCGGTCTCCAGGCGGGACAGAGTGCGGCTGTCCAATTGCTACAAGTTATCGTATTAGTACCACTGCCCCCCAATCATAATCTCGGGATATTACATACGGTAGCGCTGCGGACAGTCATCTCGACCTCACCACGCGAGGCGGCCATCAGCTCACCGAACTTCTCAGAGACACCCTTGAGGAGGCTCAGGCGGTTGTAGTGGGCCAGGGTCTCGAGGAAGTTCTTGACGGTCTCGCTGCTGCCAGCAGTCTTCTGGAGCTCGGCAACGATGGCAGACTTGTCGGCATCGGAGAGAGTAGGGTGCTGAGGATCGCGGCGAGCTTAGCATCCTTCTGGACGAGGTTTGCGAGAGCGGTCAGAGCCTTGGCGGTGGGATCGAGCGAAGAGGACTTGACGGCGGCAGTGTACTGTTAATGGCTCATGCGTTAGTTCTCTTATCCAATCGACCTTTTTCTCCCATCCATTGAAACGCAGCAAGACGCTCGATGCCAATTATCAACCAATTGGCCCAATGCAAGCGCCTCGGGTTGGCTCCTCTGCGGAGATGGGTTTCGTAGCAGATGGTGGTCGTACCAGAGCAGAGGCATAGGTGCCATCGAGACCGTACACAGCTACCGGAGGTCGGACTTCCTGGGCGGCAGCAGCGGCATAGCTGCGCGCCGGGATGCGGGCAATTGTCCGCTGGGGAGCTGCAGCTCGGACGGCGCGGAAGGCTGTTCGGGAGAACATGGCGATGTGACGGGGGAGGTGGCGGTTGGGCGGGATTGAAGAGGGATTGAATTGTCGTCGTTCGTCTGCTCGCTACGAAGCTCGGCTTCTTTGCAAAATGAGAGCAATACCAGCGTCCACAAGCCACGGGTCTCCGGAAAAAGTCGGTGCCTTACTGCCTGGGTTTCTGCAGTTTGGCTTTGGCCATTTGGGGGTACAATTAGGCGGTGTGTGGCGCAGATATGTGGCTGTGCTTGGATTTATTAGTACTAACTGCTCGCCCCAAGACCAGTCGGTACCTGACTGGCAATTGATCTTGATTTCTCCATCCAGGAAGGCTCCGTCATCAATTCTATTTGATTGCTTGCAGTTGCAGAGAGAGGCGGGCCACCAATCCCACGCATCCCACGCATCCCACCCTAGGCCTTTCCCGCCTTATTAACCCACCACTTGCTTCTTGCTTCGCTGCTCGGGCGCGTGTAGTGGTTTCCCAACTCTTACCCATCCAATCCAAGATCTGATCAGGCTCAAAGGCTGCTTGACACAAAGTCGCCCGACGACACCAGAGGAATTGAGAGAACAGGTGTGCAAACCTGCAACCCTTTCTCCGTCAACATTTCTTGTACTCTTTCCCTCAGCCCAGTCCGGTCCAGCCTGCCAGCCTGCCAGCCTGCCAGCCATCGTTACAGGCGCCGATAAAGCCAGCATCCATCTTGGCCGCTTTTTATTGCGCGTGATTTACTGTGACTTTTCTTTCCCAGTCGCACGCACTATCTCTATCTGCTATTGCAAGGCAAGATATCGTCTCCTCGTATTTTCCAAGGATATCTCGTCACAAGAAGAAGTTCCCACATTCATAGCGCCCAGCTGGGTCCGAAGTGGTAGGCATCTTTTGAGAGTGTATAGTCGCCACCGGCTATCGTCCTTTTCCTTCTTCTTCTTATCTTCGCTCTTCGCCCACCCAGGTTTACCGGATCCAGCAAGCTACGCCGCCCCTGCTGATATGGTAAGGTCCGTAACACTGTTGCGATGACGAAACAGAAAAAGAAGGGCCATCTCCCTCCCATAGGGGGACAGGCTAAACAGCGCCATGAGCGCCATGACAAGTTCCATAGATCCCAGCAGCATGATAGACGTGTCTGGTCACAGTTGAATGCCCTGAAGGAGCCAGCCAAGATCAAGCACAAGTCGTATTTTGAGGCCGTCGACAACACGGAAAAGAAGAAGAAGCTTGAGTTCGAGGTAGTTTGAAGCCGCGCGAACCCGAGACATTGTACTCACCAGCCAGCAGGTAACCACGGAGAAAGAGCCGCCGCCCGGCTTCGAGTTCGTCCCTACCGGGAACCCCGAACTTACTACCACTTGCAAGGAAATGTCCAGAGAACAGGATGCTATGATCTTCATTGTCTCGGTACGTTCTGCGGCAACAAGTCACGGATTCATCACTAATACTATTGCGACACATACAGGACAGCAAGGACGTAAAGAACCTCGAACATCACATGCACCGCGCCGGCTACCATTTCAGACGAACGATTGTCGATGAGGCGCGCAAAACGCTGGAGCGAAATGGAATCAACCTCCTTGCCGCCGTTCCTTTGCCTGGCGAACCCGAATCTATTCCCCAATCCCAGCAAGAGATCAATATGCAAGCTGACGCTGTTCTGAGGGATCTCTTCCCGAGAATTCCAAATACTGATCGCCAGGAGATCATACTTCATGCTTTTCAAAAGGTTTGTGGAAACCCCCTCCCGTTTTATTATGCCCGTGTCGCTCAACTCCAATTTCTATGTGAATTAGAACAGCAAGTTCAATGGCGAATACAAGGTTGGCATGGCCTCGGAGCTGCCACTGGCTCGTCGTGTCCAACTCGCTGCCCTAGCTCACATTAGGCACACGCATACCCGGTATGACAAACTACTTAGGGAGACAACATGGGCCAATGCACGAAAGGCAGTCGAGCAGACCTGCTTAGACGTAATCGTCAAGTGGCGAGGAGACGAGGAGACTGGTCGTGACCAGCTCGATGAAATCCTCCGTGAGGTGATTGAAATATCCGACAGCGAGGACGGTTCAGAGGACGAGAGTTCCGGCGCAGAAGCTGCGTCGGCCGCTATGCCTCCACCAGCCTTACCAAGGAACATGTCAATTGCCCCTGAACTACGCCCAGAACATTTACTTGCGGTAAGAGAGGAGCGGCCTGATGCTTCACTGACTAAGCACATGACACCGGGACAAATTAAGAGATTGACCCGGAAGGAGAGAAAGTCCGCCAGAAAGGCCCAGCGCTTTAGGAGATACGCTGCTGTTGCCGAAGGCTTCTCGAATGACCGCAGCACTGATGAACAAGCTCGGAACCAGCCCAACGGCGCTCTCGCCCCTTCTGCTATGGAAAGGGCACGCAGTGTTGCCCATCTTCAACCTGGCGTAGATCGTGGTGCCGTATCAGGCCCACTGGAAGTCAACCAAGGCCAACACCAGCACCAGCAACAGCCGGTATTCACGTCAGACCCTTCGCAGTTGTCCCCGAACACGCCCATCGGACATGGAAACAGAAGTATACCCGCCGTGACTAGGTACAACGGCGGTGTTATTCAACAACAACCGTCCAGTTTCATTCGTGTTCGCGAGAGCACAGCACCCAAAGTTGGGTCATTCGTTGATCGCCTGGCTAACGACCCTACGCCTTTATCGCCGGTAAGACACGGCTTGGAAGACATGCTCCTGCCTTCCATAGAGCCGGTGTCACCCAACAGACCTGTGAACATTGACCAAGGTTTTCGCTGCTACCCTAGCGTATCGCAATCTTTTGCGGACATTCCCCGTGTTGTTTCTCGCACCGTCGCCCATGAACCCGTGGGCTATGCGCGCCGAGGCTCACCAGTTTTTAACGGAGTTGTAGAGGATGCCTCTAGGCGCCGGCACATGTTGCCTCAATATCCTGGGGATGCCCAAGCATTGGCAGATGCGGGCTTCATCCGTATAGTTCGTGAACCAGCCCGCCCCGTTCAATACATGCCCGAGGTTCATGGTGATCCGTACCGTGTAACCCCGGGCAGACACCTTCAGCGTCCTCGCTCTCCCATCGTCTATGCTGGAGATGCGGCTTATCCGACCCAAGCCGGTGGCCCCCTTAGGTCGAGGGCCAACCCGATCGTAATCGATTCGCCGTATAGCGCTGGGAGAGGTGTAGACGCGGGCGGGCCCCTTTATGTCGGCAATGATCGGCAAGCTCAACGGAGAGTGGCTGCCCAGGATTCGCCTTCCCAGGAGATTCGCCGCCTTTCCGGAGGCCCTCGGGTAGTCTACCTTGAAGATGAGCCGTCGCCACGCGCGAGGCCATATGACGAAGTGCGCCCTCCGAGCTATCGGTATGCTACTGCCCAGCATATACAGCCTGTGATGCGGCCTTACGAAGCACCGGTGTACAGAACGGTCTCCTCCGGTCATCATGACAACCCGCCTCATTTAGTAAATGAGCGATATCACCCTCAGTTTCCGGGCCCTGAACAGAGGGATGTGGCCGGAAATGCCTCTCAGGGTCAACGAACCATCCTTCGCGATGTGTAAGTTGGCAATCAGCTCAGCTGACGCAATGTCGTCGCAGAAGCTAATGCGAGGACCACAGAACTTACGACACAACGAGAAACACGGAACCTTACCAAACCACAGCGCGAAGGACAGCGGAGTACTACCCAGAGGAGTTGCGCTATGGACACAACGTCACGCCAGGTCATATGGTGTCTGCTGGAACACCTGGCTTTGGACATCCCCCACAACATCGACAGCCCGTTAATGGTGGCCCATACTAAACGCCATTGCTTATATGGAATTTGCAAATTGCGATTGGGCAGAAAGTCATTGACGGAAGCTGCAATCTAAACGATTCAACGGAGACACATCTTGTAAGCGCCGCTCTACAACGAGAGCGGACAGGGTCTCGTCACGGAACGGCGAGAATATGCATTGGGTCAGGAGCATATTGCATGTTGGAGTTAGGAAGAGCCTGTTTGTTTTTGATACCCATTCATTTGCGTTACTGGACACAGCATAAATAAGTCCATTGGCTTTGGAACGAAGGTGTATTGCATGAAGCGTTCTGCATTTGCACGATTTTCATTGCATGGAAGGCTAGCAACAGCATGGTCATGAGCATTACCATCAGGGAGTTGTTATATCCAGTAGATTTTGCCGCAGGGTCTTTGAGCAGGACAAGATCATACTGGAAAGAGTATCTGTATATATACAACACCATTACCAAAGAAATAATGTGCAGGCGCACATGGCGATGCTGTATAAGCCCAGGTCTATTACTATCTCGACGTAACTTGAAAAGATGTTGAGTGTTGTTGACCTCGAGTACCCGATGGTATATCCATGCTAAATCAACCGCTATTCCCAGTGTGCCCCCTTTGAAAACCAGCATGACCCCTTGAAATGACGCCCGATTAAATGCAATAAAACACACCTCCTTTCGTCATGCAGGCAACGCTGTCCTTTCCCGCTGTGGTTCTTGTGACACCACCGGCTCTTCTTCTGGTGCCGCCGGCTCGTGCCCAGGTACAACCGGTAGGGGCTCGGGGGTCGTCTCCTGCGGGCCGTTGACCTCCTTGGCTAACCTCTCCAGCTCTTCTTCGACTTCGTCTTCGTCGTTATTCGATATGCGTCCTCCAAGCATCTCGCTGATTTCCTATATGGAAAGAAAGATAAAGCATTAGTCAAGCGTCCGCACGTCCAGACCAAAGGCAATAGGCGGTAAAGCGTAGGGGGGGGTTGGAATGTGCTCACATTCTGGTAGGCAATGGCGTCGGCCGTCTCGCCCATGAGCTTCTCGACCTTGTCGATGCCGCCCATCTCGGCGTGGATCTCCTTGAGGACCTTGGACCCCTGCTGCAGGCCGAAGACGATGTCCTTTTTGGATCTGGGCGAACTCGACGTTGCGCGTCAGCTGCTCGAGCTGCTCGAGCTGGGCGTCGGTCTGGGCGAGCAGCGACTCCTGGTATTTTTTGCGGCGCAGCGCCAGCAGCGCCCGCTTCTTGTCGCCGTTGGCGAGGCATTGCCGGGCGATCTCCGTCTCCTTCTTGGTCAGGACCTCGATGCGCCGTTGGTATTGGTGGAGCTTGTCGCGCTGGGTTTTGAGGTCGAGGATCGCCCTGTGCGAAAGGGGGAGCGGTTCATGTTAGTATATATCGCGATCCCGTTCTGAATATGGACGGAGAGGTATGTCGGAGGAGGAGCAAGGAGAGGGGTGGGAATGCGCTCGGGGTTGGTTCGTACTTGTCTTGCGCCGTTATGCGGCTCGGAGTGTTGCCCATTTCGATCGCTCCTGTTGTCTCTCTATGTACAACGTGCCGGTGTTTGGGTTCCTGAAAAGCGCATCGCTTTTCCTCGGTGATGATAGGAGAACCCCGGCGACCCAATGGTTAGGAGTCGCAAGTTGTCGTGTGGTATGGCATGTATCATGTATTAGTCAATAGGAAAGAAGATGTAGGCTTCAGGATAGGTAGACGGGCATGCTGCCGCTGGCGACTGTTCGTCATCGGACAGGTGCATGTGGGCTGCTGGGGGACCCGGTTATCTGGGGGCAGAAGCACTAAACTCACCTGGAACCTGGGCTGTTAGGGGGCAAGGGGGAGGGGTACCGCTATGGACTGCCACTTTAGCATGCTCGATAAGATAAGCATCACACTTTACAGTACGTCCGAGTAACAGAGAAACCTTGGCGAGCTAGATCCCGTTCAGACTAGCGCTCGACTTTTTATTCAATCAAAGGTCTCTCGAAGATCTTCAATACGCAGGTGTAGGAAAGAGACGTCGAGTTTTCTGGTGCCTGGATGAAAGAGGATATCTGCATTTTTTGGATAGTACTCCATAATTCTTAACGAGTCTGTACCTGAGCTAAGGCTGCTTCCATGAGTTGGCTCTCACTATTGCGACTTAAAGTTGTCCATTTCGCGAATTTGCGATTTTGAGCAGATATCACAAGAATTTTCTCGATGTAGGTTCAAAACTCCCCATAGCCATGCCACCACGCCTATTACATGCTTCATGATGTCCCGACTATTAGTCATGGCAGTGATGATGCCAATTGTGCCTGCCCATCCAGGCCTTCAGACGAGCCACTCTCATTTCGATGTCTAACTCGTTCCCAGATTTTCGATATACTGGGTTACTCAACCTAGCTCTCACCACATACGAGAGACAGGCATCCTCCCGCCACACATCACAGTAGACGGCTAGCACACCCGCTTGCAAACAATGGCTCCCCGCTTAACGCAGCGGCTGGACCGCGACGTTTACCAGATTCTCCGGAAACTGGAGGATGATCATGAGCGCAACAGCAGCAAGCCTGCAAAGTTCACCATCGATGGTGTATACAACATGATCAAAAAGTCAAACTCGAGTGTAGGCCGTGAGAAGAAGAGGCCGCTCGAAGAATCCATCGAACGGGTCATGAGGTTCCGCAAGGAGGAGCGCGCCGAAGTTGACGAGGATGAGACCATGGAAGACTCGCCAGCCGAACCACCTACACCCAAGGTAAATCGTCGATGATTCACTTCATGTAAACCGCTCAGACTAACTAACTTGGTCATACCAGCAGACAAACCCTTCTTTGATGAATAAGCAAATCGCAAAGTCATGGAATGTCGCCAGGAGAGAAAGGGCATCATCACCAGAGGCGACGGTGGAATCGTCTATCAGCATGAACGAACGGCTTCCCAATGGCGAGCCTAAGCTTAAGCGGCGTAGGGCCGAAAAGGCCGAGAAGGACCGGACGCCGCCGAATGGATTATCCCTCTTCAATCTGGGAGGAATGGACGATGCGATCGAACAGTTGGTCCGCCACGTTGCTCGTCCTATTGTACGGGCAAAGAAATGGATGGAAAAGGCCAAGGGTGCAGAACCGACGCGGGGTGTGCTGCTTCATGGCCCCCCTGGATGCGGAAAGACGGTGCTTGCGAACACCTTCGCCGCGGAACTGGGCATCCCCTTTATTCCTGTCTCGGCCCCCTCGTTGGTGGCAGGCATGTCTGGCGAGTCCGAGAAACAGATCCGAAATCTCTACGAGGAGGCCAAGAGCCTCGCCCCCTGTCTCGTCTTCATCGACGAGATTGACGCCATTATGGGCAAGCGCGACAATGCTCAGCGGGAGATGGAGAAGCGTATAGTCGCCCAGATGCTTACATGCATGGACGAACTGAGCCTGGAGAAGACGGGAGGCAAGGCAGTGGTCACAATCGCGGCGACCAACCGTCCAGACAGCATCGACCCTGCCCTGCGACGCGCTGGAAGATTCAACCTGGAAATCAACATTGGTGTACCGAACGAGCTGTCGCGTATCCAGATCCTCAAAGCTCTGACGAAGAACTACAACCTGGCCGAGAGCGTTGATTTGACCGCCCTCGCCAAACTTACCCCTGGTTTCGTGGGCGCCGATTTACAAGACGTCGTCTCTCAGGCTGTGTCTGATATGCTCGAGCGTGCCGACGAGTCCCGGATCCAGAAGGCTATGGAGGATAACCCAGCTCCTGAGAATGGTTTCGTGGAAGCCACGCCGAAGATGAAGTTCATGATGCACCAACTGTCTGCTCTAAAGTCACTTTTCGACGACACAGACTTCGAAGACGATGAAAGCTACTTGGTGTCGCAGCAACACTTGCTGGACGCAATTACGAGAGTCCAGCCTTCTGCCAAGAGAGAAGGATTCAGCACAATACCCGATACAACGTGGGATCAGGTGGGAGCTCTCAAGGCGGTACAGAAGGAGCTCAGCCTGGCGATTATTCGACCGATTGATACCCCCGAGCTCTTCTCCAAAGTTGGTTGGCGGTCACCATCGGGTGTCTTGCTCTGGGGACCTCCTGGTTGTGGTAAGACCTTGCTCGCAAAAGCCGTCGCGAACGAGGCCAAGGCGAACTTCATCTCCATCAAGGGTCCGGAGTTGCTCAACAAATTCGTCGGAGAGTCTGAGCGTGCTGTGCGGCAAGTATTCACCCGCGCCCGTTCATCGGCGCCCTGTATCCTCTTCTTCGACGAGCTGGACGCCTTGGTGCCGAAGCGTGGCGATGCTATTGCTGAATCAAGCGCCCGCGTTGTCAACATGCTGCTCACGGAGCTGGACGGCATGAACAGCCGGGCCGGCGTCTACATCATCGGCGCCACCAACCGACCCGACATGATCGACCCCGCCATCCTGCGTCCCGGCCGTCTGGGCAACAACATCTTCGTGGACCTGCCCGACGAGGACGGCCTGGTCGAGATCCTCAAGACGCGCATCCGAACCGTCCTGCCCGAGTCGACCCAGGAGCAGCTGGAGGCCCTCGAGCCAGTGGCGCGCGACCCGAGATGCAAGGGCTTCAGCGGTGCGGATATCGAGAATCTGCACATTGCTGCCGCCAAGGCGGCCGTGGAGCGCTGGGATGAGGATAAGGGCTCTATTGAGATCACTCGCGCAGACTGGGACGTGGCGCTGTCGAAGATTAAGCCGTCGGTCTCGGAGAAGAGTGCTGATCACTTCAGGAGGTTGCAGAATAAGGGGTGGAATTAGAGATATCAAGTCACTAGGCTAAGAAAACAGTATCAAATTGAGATAATACCGGACAACTATCAATCACGTCTAGTTGAAAGTGAAATCTAGCCTGAGATGATGGCCATGTTATACATAGTACACAATGTTCCTGTAATCCAGGGGTAATCTTGACAGCTATATAAGCCAAAAACATATAGCATCAGCTGTTAACTTTTCAGGTTGAATCGAGTCTTTTATATGCTGTAAATCTTTCAAAACTAGCCATAGGCAACATACCTGCTACCTGTTATCCAATAATCCAAGGAGTCGGGCAACCATATAAACACTCTCCATACTACATATCTCCGAAGGAGAAAAATCCAAAAAGGGGATAGCCATACTCCAAAGATTGACAACAAGATCTCTGGCATTCCCATTTTGCTTGTTATAGCAAGTGCCAAGGGAACAACATGGTAGAGTCCGGCCCATAGGGCGTATCCTAGAAGGGAAAATATGTCATCACTGGCATGAAGGGAATAGTGACTATACCGCAAAGCCAGCGGCAAGGGAACAGATGCACAAATTGCCCACGCATAGAGCCATGCCAACTTGTGGCCGATCGGTGATTCCCAGCGCCAATAAGGTCCAGTCCCAAATGCTAAGGCCACTGGGAGAATGGTTATGTACAACAGGATATACCCTGCTATGAACCGGTTGCGGTTATCCCGGTTCCTGAACCAGGGGACGGTTCGTGGCATTCGACCACCTCGATCTTTAAGCGTTTGGGAGTTTTTTTCCCGAGAGCTCCTCGCAGTTCTCGTACAACCTCTTCTGTTGTTCCATGTATAGTTGGAAGACAGCTCTGTGGGTGTCTAGGTCGCCCCATTTGGGGTGCTGCACCTCATAAGGTACGTTGAATCTCCGTAAGAATGTTCTTTTCTCCACAAGGGTCGAGAAACAGTATGGGGTCGTCGCCCAAGCCCAGCATGGTCCATTGACCTTCCAGCCAAGATCCAGCAACTGCACGAGGGCCCGGTTGTTGCAATGCCAGATCGCCAGCCGAAGATATAGCATCAGTTTCGAATGACCTTCGGCAGAAACCTGTACTCTCACCACGTCCCACAAGGCGAACCTTTCTTCTCTATCACTTATGAGGCTTCCCAACATCAAACAGAAGAATTCCCTCTTGGTCAGACGACAGTGCATCCACTCCGCTGTACCGTCTCTCTCGCCTCCTTGACTCCTGGAAGAGCGTAGAGTGTAGAGGTGTTGAAGTATGAACGCTCATTGTTGACATGTACCGACAAGGAGAAGGAACTCTGGCAAGGTTGGGCGGGCAAGGCCACGGTATTGCCCAGTCAGACTTTCGTATATGTACCACAAGCTGTTGGTGAATATCCCACTCGGCGTTTGCAATCGCCTGATATAGCTTGCCAACGGGGTGAAGCTTTTGGTTATAATGTCATCAACAATGTTGCTTTGTCCATAAGGCGGTGATACTTCGAAAGAAAAGTATTCTGTCGAATATATACCATCATAGATTCGATGTGCTTGTGTTTCGGGGAATCTTTGCAACAATGACTTTGCGGCACCGTAATCTGACGAGAGAATGGCCTGTGCAAGGAAGCAAGTGTTCAATCCGCCGCTGAAATCTTGGTCAAAAGGCATGGGTTGGCGAATAATGCATCCCCTGTCTGTATGGGTTAACAGGAACTCCCTGGCCACCTCGTTAGCAAGGCAATACATTCGAAGGGCATTTGATCAGATAAATAAAGCTTACAAGAAAAATGAATCCCTATGGGCGGCCGTAACTGCCAAAGAAAGGCAGATATGTACCAGATTGATCGGTATTTCCCGCACGTAGGAGACCCTTTTTCCCAAGAAAAGTTTGGAAATGGGTGTCGTATATTTCTCGACTATGTGCACGAAACCTTTCGGCAAGCCAGGGGTCGAGTGCCAAAGCCTTTCAAAGACGGCACGAAGACCAATTTGAACAGCCAGGATCAAAGGGTTTTGCCATAAATCCCAGCCAGTGGCTGAAAGCCACCACGAAGGTGGGAGACCACGCCGTTTGCCTTCCCTCAGGATAACATCAACGCTTCGGAGACTGTCGACCAGAACAGCTTGTTGTAACATGCCATACAGACGGCTTTTGAAATCTGATCCTGGGCCGAGCAGGAATTTCACCATGTACTCGAGGGTGGCAGCATAATACTTGCCATGGCTTATGGCGCGAAAGTAGTTTTCTGGGAGGTCAATGGACTTGACAACAACACTGTGAAATGGAACTTTCCATAGTGGAATCAGTTTTCGGTCAGCCCACACTTGCACGTCGTGCAGTTTGTAGTCTTCTCCGGCCTTGAACGTCCCGAGATGATCCAGAATCACAGCCAAAGATTGTGACCGAAAGGTGGACACAGCGATCGCGACAATGCGCCGGAGCCTCGAACCGCCTTCACATACACAGCATTCCTTGACGTCTCGCATCTTGTGTGTCTCGTCAAGTAATGACTGGGATAAGACCATATTATCGTTTAATATGGACCTCAGAAGAGGACAACAACGGATCTTTGCAGAAACGCTTAGAAGAGAACCTCCAACCTGCAGCGGCATCGTTTCACGACCGAGATCGATATTTCTGGCCATGAGTCGATTCGCGAGCCATTTGACTTCATCCTCTTGAAATCCTGATAGGTTGTGAAGCACAGACTCCTTAGAACGATTGCAGATGCTGCAATCCGTTGAAGGGTGCCCTAGTAGCAGTTGCATCGCCTCAAAACAACTGGCCTTTGCAGCGATAAGCAGCAGAGTATTCCCTTGCTCGTCCTGGTAACTCACGATGTTGGGGTTGCTTGCAATCAATTCAGATAGGGACCTCATATCTTCTGTCCTCAGCAGCGCAATGACGTCGGCAGTCAATTTGCCCAATCCAACTCCCTTCAGGAAATCGTCGTCGTCAGACGCTTCATCAGAGACCAGGAACTCGCCATTTCCATTTCCAGTGTGGTCTTCTAAGGAATAATCGCCAGAGCTAACTGCGGCTCTTTCCAACTCTTGTCGACTTCGATGAACTGTTATGTTGGAGGGTAGAGCCTGCAATGGCGCTTGCAAGTGTAGATCCAACGCGTGTTGGGGTTCTGAAGTTCCAGCTGTCCCAGAAGCCTCGTGGCATCCAGTAGCCATAGCTTGGAGAAGCCTGTCGCTGAACTCCTCGTCTGCCAGGATCCCATGGTCTACAGCGGATTGAAGCCAGCGAGTTGACTCGGAGAAGTCTTGGTCTACCCCAAAGCCGGAGAAGAAAGAAACGGACAGTTCCCATGTTGCTAAGGGTTGTCGTGGGTCTACATCGTTTTCCGCTATTCTGAGCAGCTCTTTGACGATGAAGTGCTTCAACTGATGACTGCACTACACCAGCGATTGGTATCCTATCGAAACCTGCAGAACGGATCAGCTGGTTTAGTCTTAGCCAGAAAGCTACAGATAAAACTGACCATTTGAGACACATTCAACTCTTGTAGTTGCGCCAAATTGTTTGTCGATTGTTTGTGACACCGGACCGTCCTGAACTAATTTGTACCTGGATACATTGAGCATAGTTATTGTGATGGGTGTAGTATAAATGGTCTCCTACTTACCTTCGAAGGATGCGCAAACATCGAGACAAACTTCTTTTACTGCTTCTGCTTTGTATCGTCTTTGACAGCAGTAGCCGGATTGTATCCAGCTCGAAGTCCGAGTCTTGACTTGCTCGGTCCTCGTTCTCTACCAGATTCATGGCTCTTTCGAACATGGTTCCGTCCCTCCTAAGTGACTCATAGTCTTGTAAGTCCCGGTAGTAAGGTCGACCCAAAACGATCGAGAGAACCACCAAACCGTAAGAGTAAACATCAGTTGCTATCATGTCCTCGAAGCTAAGGCGGTGGTTTTCTTGGAGAATTTCAGGTGCACACCACTGTGGTGTAAATGCTGGCAGAGTCTTGAGCCCTTCGCTTCTGGATGTCGAATGACCAAAATCCGTCCGTTTGGCCATGAATGCATTGCGGTGGCCGATTTTGGGGAAAATGAGAATGTTTGCCGGTTTGATATCTCCGTGGACTACTCCGCAGCTATGCAAGACTGCCAAACCGTTGGCTATGTCTACACATAGATCCGTCTTGGCCATGAATGCCATCCGGACTAAATCATAATCTTTCCAGAACCTCTCCAGCGATCTCTGGGGTGCGAGCTCTTCCAGCAACAAGGGGCGTGGCCTAGCAGCCTCGTCATCCTCGAAGTCCCAGGCGATGCCTTTGAACTTAGAAACATTGGGATGGTCTCGCACAGGTGGATGTGTACGGATTCGCAACTCGTTGAGAAGGCTCCTAAGGCCACTAGAATTCGGTCGGTGGATGCTTTCCTTGGTTCGCTTGACCACGATATCCTCGGCTAAAGCATGAGTCTCCCCACGTGTCACATTAGAGGCAGATGTGATTAAAACAGCCCGCTGGCTGACAACGCAAGTATGGCCATGGTCTTCCCGTCGTTCGGCGTCAGGGTGAAATTGTTTCAGCGGCACTAGATCATTGCCAAATTCGCGGTAGATGTTGCAGATGAGCGACACAAGAGTAATGAAATCAGCTTGTTGGCCGACATGGCCTTCGTCTCGATGGCTACCTGCTCTCGTTCGTACGTTGGTGAAGGTACGGCGACTGTTTAGGAATGAGAAGCGAACATCTGAAAGATCAGTAGTCCCTTGCGAGGGGGAAATTCCATCTCGAAAGTTGCTCGTAAAGCCCATGTTCGCAAGTTAAGACAATGACATATTGGCAGATCCAAACAACGCGGCAAAGTTCAGCTTTGGTCTTTTGAATCGAGTGTACTGATCAGGCTGGCCCTCTCCCCTTGCTCCTTCCTCCCCTCCCCGCTTCTTTCTCCTTGTGCCTCCGGCACCTTGTGACACCAATATATCGGGATTTGCACCTTCCAGCTCCTGCCCGACGCCACCACTTCATGATTGATGGCTGCTTATCTGGCCATGTCTTGTGACTGGCTCATTGTAATGAAGGCTTATATAGTACGCAAACATTGTCTGGTAGTTGGCTGTTGGGAATCCGTTTGCTTACGGTGATCCAAGTAAGGCTCCAGGCACAGCCAGCCCCACGACCCAATCGTTTCCAGAAGGCCAGCAGCCCCCAGTACCACGCTTATTCGATTCATATCGCCCATCATATGTTTCGATTTGTCCTCGCCTCCCGTGTTGTTGCTATTGATTGCACAGGCATCTATACCATTGCTCGCTGTCGGTCTCAACCTTGATAGTCTGAGCACCTTGGGCCAAGCCGTAGCTGGCCTGTTCTCAGTACTTGCATCCGACAACCAATGATACGATCTACCCACTCCAAACGCCCTCTAATCCTCAGGAGACGACTGTTGATTCCCCTCACTTGGAAACAACGCCACAGCAATGACAGAAATCATCGGGACAATAGCGGCTTGTATAGAGCTAGCCAAAACTCTCCATGCCGCCATTTTGTTCATTGATGTAGCTCGCGATGTCTCCGAGCATGCAACAGAGCAACGCCGAACCCGGTTGCTGCTAGTGGCCGAAATCTACAAGTTCCGAGCATGGTGCGACGAAATAGGCGTACCGAATCTCGTCCAAGGGCCGGAAGACCGAAACTGCTGTCCATCAATGGATGAAGAGGTCTTCGCCCAGAAAATAAGAGAATCCGACCTCAGGCTGGACAATGAAAGTTTGATCGGACTTACAACAGCGATATTACTTGACATGAAAGAGCATTTTGGACATGTACAACGAATCTTGGACGCACATACCTCTTCGCCGTCGCATGCGGAATCTACAGCCATCAGCGAGGCTAAAGAAAAGACAAAAGGGGGTTGGATGAGCAAGTGGAAGACTCGCTCTGTGGCCAAAAGCAACAGTAACTCTAGTGTGAACCTCGAGCGTACGAGCACAGGTCACAAGGTACAAAGCGTACAGAATGCCCTGAAATGGGTCAGCTCTGACAAGAAGAACCTTGCCTCACTTATGGCCGATATCAGAGACACGAACACGGCATTGATGGACCTACTTGGGCCTTTGCCGCAGCAGTGGATCCGACGGGAGGCCCAAGGAGCCACCCTGAATGACGAAATCAGCAACGACTCGCCGGGTCTTTCCGATTTGGATGGGGATACTGATCTTGGGAGTCTCGCCCAACTCAAGTCCTTCCATGATCAAGTAGGAGACGTAAGCAACAAGATTGAGACAAACAACAATACCCTCAAATTGCAGGTATTATATCCCGAGAGGCTGGGGCCCGAGTTGGCGAAGGCTGGTGCGAATCGCTCAGTGTATCAGGTCGACGTCGAAGCTGTGTTGGTGGAATGGAAGTTCTACAACAAGGACAAGAACATCCGACTCCAAAAAATTCTGCAATTGAACAGTCTTGCAATTCTGCTAAACCATGGAAATGTCTACAGGAAGTTCATGGTACCTGAATGCAAGAGATTAGTTGAGGACAACGAAAATTCCAGACTGGGCATTGTCTTCAGCATCCCCAACATCACCCCTGCGAGTATATCAATAGAGCCTCGTCCCAAGATCGAAAGTTTACAGCACTTTATACGAACTTCAACCATCGCACCACCTCTTGGGGCAAGATTCAAGATGGCACGAGAGCTCGCCCTTGCAGTCTACAACCTCCACTCGGTATACTGGCTGCACAAATCTATCCGGAGCGATAACATTCTGTTCTTGGAAAGGCCAGAAGACTCTCAATTGTCACCAACAACGAAACTCTCCAAGACAAATCACTCGATGGTTCTAGAGGAATATGGCGGTAAGGGCGAGGGAGCATCGAGCCATACCACTGCCGCTATACCAAGCCTCCATATCCTAGGCTGGGAAATATCACGTCCAGACGGCCCATTTGAGTTCTCCGAAAGCCTGTCATATTCTACCGAGGGCACTCAGGCTGCTCGCGAGAATATGCGGCTGTACAGCCACCCCACGGTGCACTTCGCATCAAAATCAACAGAGCGAGCCAGATACCGCTCGCAGTATGATGTTTACAGTCTTGGGTTGGTGTTATTGGAGATTGGCCTCTGGAAGACGCTGGACTCCCCAGGAAAAGATGCGGTGACGATGCAGACTTCAGGAACAAGTTGAGTGGCGACTACTGTGATAAACTGCTACCAACCGCGGGACAGATATACTGGCAGGCGACCAAGAGATGTATCACATATGACTTTGGTGTTGATACATCGGCGGCATTGGAGCAAGTAGAGAAAGATGGGCGAGAACGGTTTCTGCGGTACGTTGTCAACGAGCTAGAACTATGCCATGCATAGGATGTGACTCAGGGCCACGTTCCTTTTTACCACTGGCACTGTTGATGCAATATCGTGATAGTATCGGAAGTTTCAATGACGTCTAAGTCTGATCTGCTTAGGTAACATCGTAAAAAGGGGCGCGACTAACGATCAGCAGCAACCGATTTGCTCTAGTAGTTAGCCGCTACTGCACAACTCAGGCCAAGCATTATGACTCCGCCTTATCTCGTCTGAAACTGCATTAAGAGTTGCTTTATGCACCTCGGCATGTGTCGGATATCTGTCGGGAACATGGCAGAAATTTCTGGTCGTCTGATAGGTCATGAGTAACGGCCATTGGCAGTATGCAGATCACGCCTTCTGGGCCAAAAGTCCCATATTCGAAAGCCATTTCACATGTCACACCGATGTCTTGAAGAAACCAGCGAATTTTGAGCAGAGATAAGTCAACGCCAAGTTCAATTAGAGGACCTAACGATCATGTCTACAATCCAATGCTTCCACCCCAGCCAAACTTAGGTGAGGCCATGAACTCCCAGCAAACCCAAAACTTAATCAAAGGGGAGAGTCTTTCTTTCGCGAAGTATAGGAATGATTGCACCAACGGGGCGCCAGAACGGTCTATTTCTATAATACACTGTTGGCCAATCCGTCGTCGTCTATGATGATCTGGTCTTTATCGTTACACGTGATGCTGATAGCGCAGGAGGAGGCGCTTATTTGGTGGACTCCTTGAGGAAACTGTAGAGTGCGTGTTAGTCACATATGCGCCAGTATTCAATGCTAGGTCGGACGGAGCTTACGTGATGAGGTCGTTTCGGTCCTTCTCCTTCTTGAGACCACCGAAGGCCATCTTGGTACCGGGAATGTACTTCTTGGGGTTCTCGAGGTACTCGAACAGGGTGTTCTCCTCCCAGGTGACGCCCTTGGACTTGTTGGCGTCGGTGTAGGAGAAACCGTCGACCTGGCCAGACTTGCGGCCGAAGAGACCGTGCAGAGCAGGGCCGACCTTGTTGCCCTCACCCTCCTTCAGGGTGTGGCACTGAGCGCAGCGGGTCTTGAAGAGACCGGCACCCTTCTTGGCATCACCTGTAGGAAGAATGTGTCAGTATGTTCTGTTGCGTCGCGAGTGGCGAGGGCAATGTTTGTGCTCTGAAGTCGCAAGGCAAAGAACGATGGCTGTTGCTGCTCTTCTGCCCATCCCTTTGCTACAACTGTCAATGCCTCCCGAGCACACACCATAAGGATCTTATAAGTCGTGTGACGAATGGACTTCGCCGAGACACAGATAAAATACCGCAGGTGGCGCCGGGTAGGCCTCGAAGGTCGTGGGCTTAGGGTACGACAGGAAGACAACAGGCGATCGATGGGCGAATGGTAGCTGCTTGATCGCGAAGAGTGAATTGGCGTTGGCCATGAAGACCAGCACCCAATGGCTCCGTATCGGTGGCGAACGGGTCTCCTCGATCAAGCGCCGCAAGGGGGGCAGGCAGGATGACAGTATCGCGACGGGGAGAGAGATGACCTACCAGCAGAGAAACCCATTTTGAGAGATGTGGTAGCGTGAGGCTGAAGTGTATTAAGGATTAAAGAAGGCGAAGTTGGTGAGGGTGTTCAAGAGAGTTGTATGGCTGAGGAGTGAATGGGAATTTCCAGGAGAAGAAAAAGTCGGAATGCTCAGCGCGATGCAGGATTTATTACAGCAGCCGGGATTTTTCTTGGTTCGGTTGGCCTGTACAGCCAAAAGGCAGGAAAGGCAAGGTACAGCACACTTTCTGGCATAGCTATGACGCTTCCAGCCACGAGACAGAGGCTAGAGCAGAGTAGAGTGGCTCCCCTTTCCGCTGCAAATGGAGCGCGATGGAGCCCTCCCACTGGCTCCCCGCCAATCAGCGTGGCAACAATGGTCAGTTCTGGTCAGTAGCCCAAGGTTGCCGCAAGAGTTTTCTCGCTTCCGGGATCAGCCGGACTTTTCTCAGCCACACTTGCTGCTACCAGTGCGACTGCGCGGCTTATTATTAGATGAATCCAGCTTGACATTTATGCCGTCTGGTCCCAGTCAAGATAGAGTTTCAAAGATCTACCATTCCGTTCCGCTGCGAGTCAACAGTTTTCGCAGCACATGCGGCCAAGAGCCAAGGTTAGGGGTCTTTCTGTCATTGAAGACGACCTCAGAAAGGCATTTCCGGACTGGACTTTTCTCTGGCATTCTTTTGCAGCCACACCTCTGGTCACACGAACTAGCGAAGCCAGGCTGTCAGGATGGGTCACATTACTCTTTCCAATGGACCGGGGACCCCCGGAGAAGAAGGTCCACTCCCCGGAAACCTGGATTGACCGCTCCGTTACGGGTCTCTTCGGAAAGGCTATGGAAGTTCGGTAAACTGGAACCTCTCAACTGACTTGCATTTGCTGCATTGACCCAGTGAGTGACGAAAACTAGGAACGCCCGCCAGGCCGCCTGCCAAAGCGCGCTAAGACGGCAACGAGGGCAGGAGCCAACCACCAACCTAACCCGAACGCGGCTTCCAAGGTTTTAATTGCAGGGAAGCAAGCAAGCGCCTGCCCGCGTCCAACAGTTTTTGCTGAGGTAAGCTGTGCAAAGTCGGCAACTCCCTGTAATAGTCGTCAATAGCAAATCTGCTTGCCATTGAAGCTCTCCCCAAACCGGCCAATAGCAATCTACTCGAAAATGAGGTCTGCATTCGGCATTCATGCGTAACGCGACATATCGTCTGTTTGCAAGGGGGTGACTCAATCGCCAATGTCAATAAACGAAACATTCCAATTGATATAAACAGGTCGTGAACCCTGCTGAGATTGTCCTGAGGGGGCCGCCTCACCCACATCGCTACCACATCCCACCTTTTGCTGCTTGGTGTTGAACGGGGCGAGAGAGCTACGATTCACAACCCACCATGGCACCGACAACTTCCTATATCCCGCGCTTCCTGCTTCCGCAGTACGGCACAATATGGCGGAGCTCGACAGCACGCGCCATGCCGTTCGCGAGACCCATCAGTGCGGATGTCGGCCAAGTTCTAGTGCGCTATGCTTCCAAGACCGCCGCCGCAAAGTCCGCGACTACGACAACCGCCACTGCGGCTAAGAAGGTGACTGCCCCGAAGGCCGGATCCACCAAAGCCGCTGCGACAAAGACGACCAAGACGATTGCTGCGAAGACTACCCCTCCGAAAACTGCGCCGACCAAGCCCGCCGCTACCAAAGCTGCCGCCGCAAAGCCCGCCACGCCCAAGACCCCCACCTCCAGATCTACTATCAAGAACACCCCTACAACCTCGGCGACGAAGCCCGCTGCTCCCGAGCCGGTAGCCAAGGCGCCGCCGCCTGCCGCTACACCCAAACCTGCCACTGCCGACCCTTCCAAGCCCATCGTGCTCGAGAAGCCCGAGAAGTTCAACCCGCCTTCCCACGGTGCCCGCCTCCCGCGCTCCGTCCCGAAGCACTATGGAGGCGCTCTCGGCGCCGAGGAGCTCACGGCGCAGAAGACCAAGGAGTACCCAGGTCTCCCGCCGCCGCCCAACACCTGGTCTCACTGGTTCATCCACAACAAGCACATCCACATGTTCATCACTCTCGTAAGTTCCCACACCCTGGTGCATTCTTAAGCCCCAGTATGCGATGGACTTCCAAGCTCACATGATAATTCTAGGGCGCACTGATGTCATTGGGCGTCTACACGTTCACGGCCCGGTTCAACGCCAACTCGCCCTTCGCCGAGATGATTCCGCCCATCGGCGAGTTCCCCAAGCAGCCCATCAACTACATCCGCACCTGCGTCGAGGTCCTCAAGCTGCACGAGGAGCACGAGTCGGCCCAGACGGCCGAGAAGCGCCGCCGCCGCATCGAGGACGTCCAGAAGCGCAACGAGTACCGCAAGGCCCACGGCCTGCCGATCGCGAACGGCATCGAGAGCTGGACTGGTACCGGAGAGGCGGCCAAGCCGGCTGAGGAGCAGGAGGCTTCCGTCGTTATCCCGGTTTCCGCGGCTCCTTCCGCTGCGGTTGACGCCATCAGCGCTACTGAGCAGACCGAAGCCGACGGCAAGCGGAAGAAGTTCTTGGGCATTTTCTAAGCTGGGTGATACCAAACCCAGCTCTCCTTGGCTGGCAGGTATGCAGTCAGTCAAGGTAATGATGGCCAATTATGACCAATGCCAATGACATTGCATGCGCATCTAATGAGTTCATGTATCTTAAAAGAAATGGCGAGCCACGTTGTACAAAATCATGTAGAGAGGTTGTTGAGATAATCAGCCAGCCCCCTGACTGGCGGGAATCATCATCATTGTGCATAACGCATTGGATGGTATCATGACATCGCATAAAGTTACATAGTGATCTCCTTTTTCCTGTCTTTGGTCCTGGTCTTCTTCCTCTTCAAGTCAAATCCACACCCTCAAGCCCATCCAGAACCTCCTCGGCGACGCCGCCTCTCTCAAAACCTTGGCGACCATGGCGCCCAACATGCCGAACTTGGCACCGCCGCGCGGTGCCTTCCACACGCCGACGACGTCTTCCGTCTCCGTGACGCGCGCGTCGGGGTGCTTGGCGGCACCGCCATCGCTCGAGGGTGCTGTTGCTGCCGTCGTAGTAGTGGGTGTGGCGGCCGTCATCGTGCCCCAGGCCGCGGCGTTCACGGAGTTGGGCACGCCGGGCGGCGTCAACCGCGAGGGCGGGTCGATGGTGCGCACGGAGAGCAGATGAAGGTTCCTCTTTGTAGTCGTAGCAGGTATAGACTCAGATTCGGGCTCGGGCTCTGAGGAGGGGCCCTCGGCCACTGAGACGGCGACGGCGCTGTCGGCGACGGCCAGTTCCTCCTTAGAGGGATCGAAGATGATGTTGTCGCCCACAGCCATGACCAGGAGGGTAATAGGGGGTCTCGATGCCGGTGCAGCCGCCGCTGCTGCGGAGGACTGTTTTGAGGATTTGTTGGAGGCCTTGCCTGATGATGTGTCTTGGAGGGGGTAGAGGAACGTGGCGGCGGCCCAGTCGTCGTCGAACATGGGGTCCTCGTCGGCCTCGGACTTGAGGCGCGGCAGCCGGGTCGCGAGGAGGGCGAGATGTGTGGTCAAGCTCAGAAGCGGGAGCGGGTAGGATAGCGGTGGGGAGATGAGTATGATCTATCGTTGTTTGTTAGTTAGTCACTTGCGCCTACTAATTGGCAAAAGGGAGGGGAATAATCGTCGATACGTACGTCCAGGTAGAGCTTCCAGTGAAACCGCCGGTTGATCCAGAGCTTCTTGACAAACTCGCCGTCCGCCAGAAGGGCCTCGGTCAGCATCGAGGTCAGGAACACGGTGCCGGAGTCGTCGTCGCGCAGGCCCGGGATCTCGACGCTGAGCTCGACCCAGTCGGGCGAGCCCCTAACTTTCTCATTTGCACCCGCAGCCTCCTCGTCTGCCTCATCGTCCACATCCATTGATATCTCATCTTCTGTGGCGGTCTTCTTAGATTTCCTTCCGCTCTTCTTCGGGGTGCCGCTGTGATCCTTGCGCCCCTCGGTCGAGGCTACAAACTCGTACGGCGGCACGGGCGTCTTCTCGACCTCGGCCTTCACGCCCACGACGGCCTCGGTGCCGTCGGCGAAGCAGATGCGCGCGCTGCCGTTGGTGCCCGGCAGGATGCCCGTCTCGGCCGTGAGCGGGCGGAACTGCGTCGGCGACCGGCCGTCCGGGCGGATCGGGCCGGGCGTGATGAGGCTCAGGCTGCCGTGCAGGTAGGCGAGCTCGGCGGGCGAGAGCAGCAGGTGCTGCGAGGTGGACGACATGGTTTTGGCGGGGCGTGGGGGCTTTGCGCGCTCCTCTTTCTTATTCTTGGGGAGGGAAGGGAAAGGGAAAAGAAGGATTTTTCGTTGCTGCGATTCCCGCAGAATCAGGTGTCGTTTGTACGGAGGTACTTCGCAGAAAATGAGCGAAAAGCTGCGATATATGCAGCCCAGTTTGTCGTACAGTGACGGCGATTTCTTTTTTGATGTGAGGCTGAAGTGGGATTTTCTGAGCTCCAGCATTGAGCTGCGGTCATTGGGCGGTTTGAGTGGGTGGCTTGCAGGGGGTAGCTGCAAGGCTTCAGGTCCCAAATTTTGGTGGGGGCGGCTTCTTGGTATTGGTTGGCGTGTGTAATTGACGTCGGCGCATCATCCCTCCCGCGCCCAGGAAAGTCGCCGGTGAGATTCTACCTACCTACAACGTACCAACACCATTGATTTCCTTTTCTGGAAAACAAAGACATCTAGAGCTCGGAGACATCTGGTTCTCGACTCGGCTCTTCTCACCCCGTTTGGACCATGGTTTTGCGTGGACATTCACCCAGACGGCCATCTACATTTGTCGTCGGGTATCTGGAATCTTGTAGTATGAGCTGATAGTGAGGGTGTTCATTCCTTGAAAGGATGATGTATAAAGCAGAGCCGCCATTCTTGATACTTTGGGTGGTATACATAGAAAACCCATCGACAACTCAATAAACACTTCTCGCGCATACCCAAATCCTAAGTATACGACACCTTGATCTCCGTGTGCTTGGTATTATATATCGCTTCGTTTCTCATCTATACAGTCTTATATTCATATCTGCATATGGACATCACACAGAATGGATACAATGGCAGCCCTATTAACCCAAGCCTATATGAAACTCCGTCCCATCCCTCTTCCGCCCCCGGACACCTTCGCTGGCCAGACAGCCGTAGTGACTGGCGGCACCAGCGGTCTCGGCTTCGCCACAGCGGTCCATCTCCTCCGTCTCGGCGCCGCCGAGGTCATCATCTCCGCGCGGGACACAGCACGAGGTCGTGATGCCGCGGCGCAGATCGCCTTGGAGGCGGCCTCAGGAGAGGGAGGAGACAACAAAATGCCTCTTGGCCAAGTCAGGGCGATAGAGCTGGATATGAGCCGGTATAGCTCGGTAGTAGCGTTCGCCGAGCAGGTGAAACAAGTCAAAAGGGGCAAAGGGGGCGTGGATGTGGTCAATCTGAATGCCGGCATGATTGGCACCGTACGAAAAGGGGCCCGAGGGCTGGTGAGTGGGATCCCTCGTCTTATACCCTCCTCCCGGTCACGTTCCCTGCAGTTTGTGACGGTGGTCACGATTCAGACTCGGATTTTCCTGGATTTTCTGATCGAGTGAAAGGATCCCTTAGAAATCGAGAATGGCTGCTTCCCGGCTCAGGGGCGAAAAGGGGCCGGCAGTTCATGCTAATGACTTTCCCTATATACAGGGAACAAAACCTCCAAACCAACTCCCTTTCCACGACACTCCTAGCCGCACTCCTTCTCCCCTACCTGAAATCAGAAAGGGCGAACCGCAGCTTCCCAGCCCACCTAACCCTCGTCGGCTCCATGAAGTACACCTCACCCAACATCAACCAATGGCACAAATGGGCCAGCCAGGAAGATCAGGGCAGCGGTGGTGTACTAAAGCATCTCAACAAGCCCGAGAACTTCGTTTCGGGCGACGACCGGTATGCCAGCACGAAGCTGATCCTGCAGGATGCGTTCGAGGAGCTCGTGAAACTGGCAAGGACTGATGGTGGCAATGGACCGTAAGTACCTTCCCCTATCGGGTTCCCCCGCCCTCCCCCTTATCACGGTTCACTAACTGCGGCAGGAGTAGACCGCAAGTCGTCATGAACACCGTATGCCCCGGCATCGTCAAAACGGGCCTCGCCCGCGACTACCAAGCCCGAGGCGGCCTCGGAATCCGTCTCGCCGTGGGCGCCTTCCAGGGCCTGTTCGGCAAGTCCGCGTCGGACGGCGCGCGGTCTTACCTGGCGGCCGTCACGACGAAGGAGAACCAGCATGTGAGTAGCAGCAGCAGCAGCCCCTGAATCTTACTCTTTCCCCCACTTTCCCCCTATCTCTTCGAAAGGGACATTCTATGGCGTAGAGGACCCGCTTACTAACCTTATCGGTCGACGTTCTAGGGAGATTTCATCCAGTTTTACAAGAGCGAGACACAATACAAGGAGTAAGTTCTCGACCCCCCAACCTCCAACGGCCGTCGCCCATGTCAAATATGACGTGGCCATTGGTTAATGGATTTTCTCACCGTGTGCTTGTACATTAGGTTGCGAGGAAGGGTGATATCCTCACCTGCGGGCCAAGGAATGCAGGCTCAAGTTTGGGACGAGCTGTGTCAGGAATTGGGGGCAAAGGTCCCCGGCTTCAAGGAGATACTACATTCTGCTGCTAATTAGCGTCCATGCTTAGTTTACTATCTGTTAGCTTTCTAGTAGGGTCGGAAGTAACATTGCATCGATTGGTGTCTGATTTTTTGTCACATAATCCCAAACAGTCACATTAGTATCTTAGTGGTCCTTCACCACGTTTGCTTTGGCTGTACGGGCAATGTTCTCATGCAGTGCTTACTTAGATAGGTCTTGTCGAAGTTCATGCACCGAGTACTCGAAGCGAGTATGATCTTATAGATCAGTTAAAAGTTGGGGTGAATTAATTATAGGACTTGCTAATATATCGCCTCAGAACATGTACACAAGGCGCAAAGCTGTCGTCGTCCTCCCCCAACGCAATCTATGTAATAGTATTCTAAGATCCTGGAATTCCCGGCCGGTCCCTGTGACCACTTTCCCAATCCGGCACCGAGCAACATCCCTGTCCGGTCGGCTTGTTAGTGCCTCAGACGCCTCTTCGAAAATCCAGACAGGTCTGGCCCGAGACCAGATCCGTCCCAACCGCCGCGATCATCTGCGCAATGGCGGCCTTGGGGGTCCCCTGGTTGTCGATGTCCTCGTCGTCCCACTGGAAGATGTCCCCTGCGAAGCAGAAGCCGCGATTCAGGCGGACAGGGATGTGGTCAAAGTCGACCGACCGCATCTGCTCTAGCGGCGGGATGCCTGGCATGTTGGCGTCGAAAAGGGAATGCTCCTCCTCGTCGTCCGAGTCTCCTTGGCGCTCTGCCTCCTCGGTGACGGTTTCGGCAGTACTCCCGGGGGCATTTCCGGACCCTGGAGCCTCCATCTCCAAGTAGCCCTTGCTGTCGAACCGGGCCAAAAGATCATCGTCGACTTTTTCCCATCGGAGGGTGTCGGGTTCCAGAAGGTACTGCGGAGCGTAATCCATTTTGTACTTCATCTTGGGACACGTATGGATGTAGTAGCCGGGATACCACCAGCGATATCCATCCTCCGTCGCCAGAGCAATCTCTCGCAGTGCGCCCAGCTTTCCGGGCTGCCACTTGTGTATCGACTCGTGGTACAGAAAGTAGACGGCCGAGACACAGTCGGGGAGCAGGTCGAGAACGCCGATGGCGACCAGCTTGCCATCGAGCCGGTAGCACTGGTGATAGGATCCCAGCTGTCGCTCCTTGCCGTTGTCCGCGGATCGCAAGACACTACGTCGCAGGGGGGACCCGCACAGGAACCGCTTGAAGCCGTCTCTACTTATCATATCCGGGCCTTCGTGGTGTACGACCCGCTGGTAGTTCTCAAACACGGCGTACTTTTCCTCGGTGTACACATCGGGCTCTAGCGTGACTTCGAATTTGTGCAGTGGCAGGGGCGGGTTCTTCAGGGTCTGCGCCTCGGCCTCGTGGATTCTTTCGACGAGGTCAAATTCCATGTCACGCTTCTTGGCTTGCTCGCGTGATCTTGGGTACAGGCGTGCCGCTTTCTTTGTGTACTCGTCACCGGCGACATGCTTGTTGAAGCGGTTGATGGCATGGCGCTGGTCCTTGGTGGCATGGAATTGGCTAGAATCTAGGCGCAGAGTATAGTGTGGGCAACAAGCCTCCCGCTGATTTGGTCTGTACAGGAGCGCACCAGAGCGACGCCAGTATCGATCAAGCAATGACTGATAATACTCTGGGCTCATGGATGTTGCGCGGATATAATATGAGCCTCCTGTGTCTTGGAAAGTCACATTAGAAATCGTGTATACCGTTTCCGCAACGACATGATTGCGTTAGTGCATACTCGTCTTCTCCAAGGCCAAGGAGAGGTGAGGTTCATGGGCCCCTTAGCCTTTGACCTTGGCCTAGTCCGTTGGTCCGTTTTCGAGTTACAGCCGGGAACTTCACATGCACGCTAGACTTGAAAGAAACAGTCCGAGGAAATGAAAATGAGAAAGTGATGGGTTACTTTACATACTCTTTTGAGTCTGCTCCCTGGGGGTGCCACGGCAGTAGCCGCAACTAGAAGAATGCCTGTAGCCTGTGGTTGGTTGGGTAGTTAGTATATATACTTCAGTAGTGTGGTCCGGATAGGCAGGAGCTGCCGCGATCACATTGGCCAGTAGATAATATGAACGGTTGTCATAGACTTCTATTGCCGTACATACGTAAGAGCCAATCGCTTGTTTACGAGGGGGCTTGCATGTGAGCGGGCTGAGCTAGATAAATACACATCACGATGGCATCGTGCATCGTACATCGTATGCATCGTGAGAGGTGTACAAAGGCATAGAAATGAGGTTTTAAGTCCCGAATGGCAGTTGATTGGCACTCGGAAACTAGCCGGGGGGCGAATCTGTTCCTATGTTCTGTGACTGCGTGGGGTCGACTTGATCGGCGCACTTGCGGATCATGGAAGGAAATAAAAAATTTGTAGTCATCGCGAGGAGGGGAAACACCGTCTAGCAGGGAGACAAGGCGGACAAGCCGCAATGCGGCGGCTCACGAGGGACCAAATGGCTGGTAGCAATGGCTGACACCGGCTGCAGGTGCGACTTCTCAGGCCCTTCCCCACAGGCGTGATGCAGGCCAGACAGCCAACGGTAGGCTGTGTTTGGTGCACGGGTCCGTATGGTTGGGCGAGAAGCGTGTGGACACTCGGGGGTGGCTAATAAAGCAGACGAGGCAGACAGGCAGAGAGACTGACCTATTGGTGATATGTAGCTGAATGCATCTTCAGGGGTGCTCTGCTGCTGCTGTACACCGGCTGGCTCCATAATGCCGTTAACGGGGCTTGGGCGGCGGTTTGCTTGCCTGTCCTGTACTCGATCGTCTGTCCCTTGCGAGAATCGAGCGTGGCTGCTTGGTGGGATGACGTCGTGCCAGCTACGGCCTCGCGACAAACCTACGCTGTTCTGTCAAATACCGAAGGGACCGTGATAAGCGAGCTCCGGAACCAACCAGGCTGGAGGAAGGATGGCGATTGCTCAGCAAGTCCACCTGATATAAGCCGATCCGCCGATCCGGGACCGAACGCTAGGTAGGCTGGGCGATGAGTCTGGGGCGTTGTGCTGTTGTCGTTGTTGTTTTCGTCGTTAGACCAGCAGAGCAGGTAGTATTTGCTTGCGGACCTGCCGATATGGGCATGAACGATCAGGTGGAGCCGAGAGTGATGGTAGCTGTGATTGTGATAATAATAAGAGACGCGATGCAAAGTCCAGCCCGAGGACCAGTAAGACAGACCAGCCCTACGTTAGTGCATTCGTTTAAGTATGTTGGGGGGCAGGTAGGCAAGCAGGCAAGCAAGCAGTTTGATGGTCCGCTCGTTAAGGTTGTCGGCCAGTTGGCAAAATCGAGGACTCGGCAGCGTTGATAGACCAACACGGGCAGATTAATTATTGATTAGGTAGGCATTGGGTGGTGCAGTGAGACCTAGGTTAGCATCTGGGCGGGCGAGGGTGAGGGCGAGCAGGGCGGTGATGTGTTGAGAGAAGGAGTCTAGACTAGCCGGTTGGACGTGATGCAAGTCGATCAGACCAGACCAGACTGCCAGACTGGACGTCACCCGTCTTTCTGGATATGAGTGTAACGCGAGCTCGACGAATGACGGGTCGGGACTGGGCGATACTACCGGAGGCTGATTGGGCTGAGTGGTTGAGTGGGTAGGTCGGAGCGACAGACCGCCCACAACCGATCAATGAGAATTCGATTTAAAGCTCGACCGGCCTCTCGTTGCGTTGCTTGCGCTTGCTTCTCGAGAACTCCCGGCTCAACCTGATCTTCGCGAGTGCTTGCTCCTAGCCCGCTTAAAGCGATATTATTGTTGGCAGTCCCCATCATTCGCTCCATCCCGGGACCTGCTACTCGTTGACAGCCGCTGCTCTCCCCTCCTTCTGCCGCATGGCTGCATGGCTCTGACGACCCCCACCTAAGATCTCCGTTGATCTGGCCGACACCCAATATCGTCAACGCTTGGCATGGAAGCCTCCGCCCAACTTCTACTTCTATGCGAGCAAACCACATGCAAGCCGGCTTGGCTTGTTCGTCATCATTGCCCTAAAACCGCCAGTCTAGAGAAAGATTGCCATCCCCGTGGCCTCTGAGGTGTTTACGTACACATATCACGATACCTTATTCTCCGAGGAATTCTCCCGATTTTCGTGTTGTGGTGTGGTGCAAAGTGCATGCATTCACTCAACCTACTAGTTGATCGTCTATCGCCTTGGGTAAGGCAGTTTTTGCGCCCGCTTGGCACATGTGTGATGCGGAATACTAAAAACAAAACATGTACCAATACCTGATTTGATGTTTTGAGTCTCTACGAGCATATATCTTGCATGACCCCCAATGAGCCGTGTTGACAGACCCAGCCATAGTCCTAGAAGTTGGGTCAAGGGCACAAGGCTCTTGGGGAATCCATTTAGGCTAACATGCGAACTATCATGCCCAGGCGTTCAAGACAGTACCTATGTTCGTACATGTAGGTATGCATCGACGCGGCAGAGGCATATAAATAGCATGTGGAAACGAGTCCAGTCTGGTGAGACGATACACCAAGACCTATACCTGCATGTGTCTAGGTACATTTCCTTGGGTACTTAGGTTACTATGCTGGTGACAACGTTGTGAGCAGGATTTCCTCTTCATGAGAGGGGTCGCAACAGCTGGCCTTGCTCGTGGGTTTGCACATGCGCCTGATGATGAGGAGGATGATGATGGTCTCCTGGATCTCTAGGCCATACTCGGCCATTACAACAGGAGAGAATCTAACACTACCTACCAGAAAAAGAACAAGCCCAAAGTGTGTGTGAGGTTAAATAACACCGTCTTTGGCATATAGCAGTCATGTCCTATTACGAAGCCCCAAGTTGTATTTGCCTTGAGAGGTATGCACTTCCACACTATAGTTGATGTGAGATGCAGCGACTGGCTACATGTTTTGGGGGCCTATCCAATGCTCTAGACGGCGGCTGCTACCTTCAGTTATGGCGATTGACCTAGGGTATTAATGCTTAACCTTAACCACCAGTGCCCCTATTAATAGTGCACCCTGCTCGCAGGGTCCCGAGTCTTACATATTATGTACAGAGACACACAGGTAACATGTAACATGATGGACACAATCAAGTGACTAAGAGGTTATCTGGTTGACGCCAACTCCGACGCGCCGGAGCTGACCTACCCAGAACACATACTCAAGTACCTGACCTGACCTGGCCTGACTTGACCAGGGCTTTCGTTAATCCCACGCGAGCCGACGCTTGCTTTTGCTCCAGCGAATGCATTCCCACTGTTTACTTTAAGCCTTTCCCACTCTTCCAGACCGCTAGGTCCCTGAAGAAGCCACTTGCCCTCTTCCAGTAATACGACACACGCTCTCGGCGTTAGCCATTCTGTGTATGCGATATGATGCCAGTCATGTAGCATCTGGGTGTGCTTGCCCAAGTGCGACTGACATGGGACGCAGGCTTTCTTCTACGCGTATGAAGATACACGCTAGCCCTCTAGAAGCCAGGTGGTGGATTGATCATTCGTCAGTCCCTAGGTCCATGTCGTGAGAACTGCCAGGACCGTGGGTGACTGGAAGAGCCGATGTGTTCGAGTTCAAGTTACTTCCTAGGACGGAGCTGCATATGCACAGGAGGTATGGATCGATTCGGATTGGCGTGGGCTCGCGTGGGCTGCTGTCACCTACAAGAACAGGCGCTACGTGCAGTACCAAGTACTACCAACAATAGGCTACAGTGGCTAGGCTCTTGGTTAGTATAAAAGCCAACTTTAATTTCCTCGTCGAAAAAGTCGTGTGCTGCCCCTCCATTCAATAGATGTTGAATCCCTCACAAGTACCTATTAATGAATGGCACGGCACATCACACGAGACATGCAACGGCCGTTCTGCCACCAAGAGCTCCCGGCTCCCACAGCAACAACAACCCTCTTCTCCTGGCTCGTGTGCATGCGTTGCATCTGATTCATTCATGCCTTCGCTACTGAGGACATTTTGCGCCTAGCTTGCTAGATTCCTTTGCCTAACCTCCAGTACATGTACTTTTACCGATCATACCAAATATCTGCGCTGTCTTTCCCGCTCAGCATACATAGAGCCGGCCTGTCTCCTTGTCCCCTCTTCTCTCTTCCGTCCTCACCCGTAAAAAAAGTTGCTGGAGGGGCCTCTTCCAATCCTTCCCCTCCAAAAACCTCCCATTTTTTTTCTTTATTCCCTTTTTCGGGTTTCGTATTGGTCGGTGGTGCCCTTGCAGGAGCAGCATTTTCAAACCTACCTTAACTGTAAGCAAATGAGCAATCAGCTCCCTCCCCCCCGTTGCCAATCCTGCCCCGCAGTCGTCACAGTTGAAGTTGCAACAGAGACAAAGCGAAGAAAAAAAAATAAGGGTGGCCTTTGTCAGCCGTTTGGGATCTGTTCCGAACGAGTCCAGCCCACTCAAGTGCAGCAGCGCAGCGCACCTGGTGCAGTGTGCAGCGCATGGCATCCAAGTGGTGCAGCTTCGGCCCAGTCCAAACCCTTCCCGAAAGGCCATCTTTTGACCTGTTGCGACGTGCTGCCTGTACCTCCCAAACCTGCATCCTACCACCAACATGATATGTTTTGATACATTCATACCTTCAGTTACATACATATCGTCCGCTGGATCTTAATAAAGTACCTCGACTGCCTGCACCTTTTACTGACATAACCCAACAAAGCAAACCAAGCAAACCAAGCAGGCACCTTCCTACTCCAGCCAGAGCCGTGCAGCTCCTTATTGCGTGCTCATCACCCGTCTACGGTCGACCAGACCTACATCAATACATTACAGTACCTGCAACAGGCCCTGCAACAGGCCCTGCACCTGCCTGCTAGCCCGTGTGTCTGCTAGCTGTGTGCTCTAACCAGCCGTTGTCTGGTGCTCTCTCTTTTTTGAGGGGCCCTCATTCAATTCACTCCCAGTCAGCCAGGCATCCCGTCCTCAGCTTCATCATAAGAGGAAAACGACACACTGTCATAACCACCAGCTACCACCAGCTACCACCACCACATTTGATCCGTTCACCGTCCGGAACATTACCTACACTTCCCCATCTGACCGGGCTGGGCTGGAAATTGAATATTGGCCGCGTCCAGCTGTCCCATCCATGGTACATGCAATACCACCTTTAATTGCAGTACCACAAATCACACACTCTATTTGCGCCACCCCTTGACGCCCACGCCTAAACTAAGCAAGGCAAAGCAGAGCAAAACAGAGCAAAGCAGAGCAACGCCAAAGCTCCAGCCAGCATTAGCATTCACTGAGTTTGTTCGAGCCTTCGCTCACTGCCTACCACGGACGGCTTACACTTATTCATTCCCCCATACTCTCCCACACAATCGCACCTCGCCGCGATCCATTCAAGGCCCTGCCCTGTTACCACCAAACCCAACAGTAGCCTCGTCCCGAGTCCACCATATTTTACTCTACCCTCTTGAGCAATCTTTGATCATGAAGTCGCACAATTTTAGATAACGTATTTCTCCATTGCCAGCTACGTCCAGCCGGAGAAAGCTCTCGTCTTTGGACTTTTATATCTTTCCCTTCCGCCACTGGACACAACTGGGTCTGGAAATCCTTCTCACCACACCTGCAGAGCAAAAGAAGAACACCAACCGCTCGTCCACACATCTCAGCCAGGTGCAATTGCAACAATGGCATCTAGTTCAACAACGACCGACACCAATGGTCGCTCCATGGAGTCCCGCACTGGCCGCAGCAAGCAGCGTAAGTCATCGATGCTGAATTGACTCGCCGACTTTGTTCTCGCTTTTCAGGGGGTTTGGGCGTCTGAGATTTTGAGTGGATCAGCTGACCCTTTCTTTGATAGGCTACAACTCCAATGGTGAGCGGCTGGTAGCTGGTGTCGTCCCTTGACAGAGGATAAGAAGTTTGTGCTTCTTATCCAGTCAACTCGGCGCAAAGGCTGGGTGCTCCCCAAGGGAGGGTGGGAGTCTGACGAGGAGTGCACCGAAGCCGCTTCCCGCGAGGCCTGGGAAGAAGCTGGTATCTCCATTCAGATCAACTACGACCTGGGAGATATCCTGGAGACCAGACCTCCCAAGAAGACCCACAAGGACCCTTCCAAATCGGTCTATCGCTTCTACGAGGCCACAGTCCTTAAGGAAGAAGACGACTGGCCGGAGCGCCACAAGCGGGAGAGATGTTGGATGTCCTTCGCACAGGCCAAGGAGGCTCTCGAAGCACGCCCGGAACTGCTAGAGGCACTCACGCGGTCTACTATGCAACGTTGACCGCCTCCGAGGCGTCTCTAGACCTAGATCTCACATCTCCCCTACTAGACCGCGGTCTTCCTTACCTGTTCGCACTGCCCATTGACGGTACTCGACGGGCAAGATTGCATAGAGCTGGATTCTGGAGTTTTTCGGTCTCGATTTGATTTATGTGTTTTGACACTTCTGCTTGGGTTCGGTATCTCAGCATGGCATTTGAGCGTTCTTGATTTGGTATTTCCCTTAGGAATCAGACGTGGATTCCGCATTAGATGGGATCCCAAGATCATCCTCCTTGAACTTTCTAGTCATAGCACAACACTTCTGATTTGGCTATACATGAAAAAGGAGGAGAAAACATGCATCCTGAGGCGTTGGTGGCTAGCCATGATAGAGGGGTCACACAATATGAATTGGCGCTGATTGGTACATATAAAACAAAGATTTCGACTTTGGGGCTCATGGGTTGGCGCAGATTGGTAGATGCCCTCGCATGCATCACCATGGCTCGCCCCCCGGAATCGGAACGGTAAAAATACACCTGTGGTGGCTGGTTTGACAGGTTTGGCGATGCATATACACATAGACGAAGCGGATACCTCACTCATATGAGTAACGATGCTACACACCCCGTGATTTGCGACTTGGACCGTCCTCGAGAGCTCTCTGCCGTCTTTGTGGAATTGCATTCACTTGGGCCCATCGGGAATGACCCTGCTGTCCATCATGCAACTTGGCCTCGGAATCATGTGAAGCAATGCCAAGTACCTACCGATGACTCTTTTGTCTTTTCGAAAGATGAAAAGGAAGGGGCGGGAAAAAGAAAAGCGATCCAGAGGTTCAAGAGGCACTGAGCTCGCATCAGAATTGCTACACTGGCCTCAGGAAATCCAGAGAGGCTAAGTAATGGGAAGAAGGAGCCTCACTCGGCGATATTGTGTGGACTTGGAAAGTTTATTACAAGGCAACCGTGCCCGTATGCATCTTGATAATTCTGAATTTCGCTTGCTCGTTGTTGAACTTGGTCTGTATATAGGGAAGAACCGTTCTTGGTGCTTTTCCTTTGGGCGAACGATTCTTACTTCGCTATGCTGTGAAGTAGGAGTGAGAGCAAGGAATGGCAGGAAAATGAGAGAGCGAGGGAAAACACGGAAATGAGAGAGAGGTGAGGGACGACCAATTGGCTGTCAGTCATACAGTAGCTGATAAAAATGCGAATGCTACGCTGGAGAGATGAGTGGATGAGAAACGTGTATGATATTCTGTTATTTGGCGAAGATTTGACTGCATGGCAGAAACATGATCTTCCTCAGTAGGTAGTCACTAAATGGTTCAAGAAGACCTGCCGAAGTTATGGGTAATTGGAATCGGCTGTGTATTATTGTTCATATGTATACACACTAGACCTAAGAAGAAAAACTATTAAATTCAGGACCTACTTTCCCCCACCCTCTTTGAAGATCAAGGATGTCTCCTGGCTTGTAGCGGAGTGAGTATTGGCCGAAGAGAAAGATTCTGGGATGAAATACCGTTAAGCGGCAAGCCCCTACAGAGAAAGTAAGACATTATTAAGTGTCTATGTTGACGGACACCCATGAATCCCATCACCTCGGAGCCGCGCCGAAAAATTCGGCACTACTCCGCGGCCCCATCTCCGGCGACTTGGACGACTTCGGCCGGCTCGGCATCGTAGGAGGCGGCCCCTGCTTACGGGCCTTGGGAAACGTCGCGAAGCTGGGTCCCGTCCGCGCGGCCGGGTTGATGATGGGCGGAGGCAGCAGCGCGGGGATCGTGGGCTCGCGGTCGAGGACCTCGCTGCTCTTGCGCAGGTTCGGGATGGCCGGGGCGCCCGGACGCTCGGGCGAGCCGCCGGGTCGCATCGATGGGCCCATGCCTTGGCTCGACATCATGCTCATCATGCTGACGCCGCCCTTGGGGGTCTGACGGCGGCTTCGACGTCATCATCGCGTTTGCCGTTGCTGCTGTTGTTGTTACCTCCATCAGGGGAAGTCGTAATCACCTCAGGCGGGACCATGGGAAGCTCCGCGTCCGACTCCATGTCGCTGCTGTCGCGGAACTTGAAGCGCGCCGCCGCCGCGGCAGATATGATGCTCGCGCGCTTGCTGCGTCTCGTGGAGGGCGGGCGCCAGCCAGGCCCGTTGTTGTCGCCGGCGCCTCTTCGAAATTCGGGCGTCTTCGGGGTGATCACGGAGTAGCGGGCGCCGCTGGCTGAACGTGTCGGTGGCGGTAGTTCCACTACCGTTGGCAGTGACGGCTCCTGCTCTTGTTGCTGTTGTTGCTTTTGTCGGGGCGTCGGAGGAAGGGGTAATGTCGGCGCAGGGGAGGGCGGTTCCGGCCATTGTTGTTGGGGCGGAGGTGCTGGTTTGCGTTGTATCGGTGCCGGTGCCGGTGCGGGCGCTGGTGCAGGGGCAGGCGCTGGAGCCGGCGCAGGGGCCGGAGCTGGAGCTGCTGGTTCATCTTCGACCTTTGGCTGTTGCTGCTGCTGATCTTCCTTCTTTCGGCTGTTAACCCGTATTATCCGGACCGTCTCGGCGCGGCCAACGTTAGGCGGCTTCTGCAGCCGGAAGCTCTGAGACCCAACGCCGTACACATCCGGGTTGTTCTTGACTGTCTGCGTACGGATCTGTCCTTCACCATAGTCGCTCGTCGCAAGCCCAACATTGCCAAATGCTTCCTTTTTGGCAGTGAAGGGAGTAAACCCCGGAAGCTTTAGCTTCTCCATCGCATTTGCGCTGGCCCTTTTGGGGTTAAAGAACGCACCGCTCGACGGGGCGGCGCTTGGGGCGGCGCTCGGGGAACACCCTGAACTGCGATCGGTTTTCCGGCATCGTACGCGGCGCTCTTCTCATCGGGCAGGTCCATACCGCCGCCTTGTAGCGCTTCTCGGTTCCTCCGTCCCCTTCGGCGGCAGCGCATGACGAGGAACGCGATAATGGCTGTCACTATCACAGACCCAACCACGGAAACTGACACAATAATTGCCAGATTTTGGGCCGAGATTGAATTACTTTGGACCTGTGCCACTAAGTTGTTGGCGTCACCCTGCTTACGATTAGCTTGTGCATTCTTTCAGAACGAAGTTGTCTGCACTCACCCTGACACCACTGGCATCTGCTCTGGCCTGTTGAATTTGGCTTGCTGCTATGTTCATGGCACTAGCGGCGCTGGCACTGGCAGATGCACTCGCGACACTGATGTCGCTACTGGCGCTCGACCGGATACTCGCCAGATTAGCAGACACCTGGCTGCTGAAGGAGGAGGATGCTTGAGATATCCTGTCGTTTGCCTGTTGGCTCGCCTGGGAGACCGCGCTTGATGCCGACGATTGTGTTCGTGATAGCGCCTGGTTCGCTTGGTCGGCGTTCTGGTTTGCCGAGCGGACGGCCTGGTCCGCCGACTGTCGGACTGATTGTGCTGACTGGGATATCGAGGAGGCCGTCGACGAGACGGACGATATCGACTGCGACAGTCTCTGAATCTCCCCCGACAACGCGTTGATTTGTCCCTGGTCTTGCCGCTTTTGGGGGGCCGACGTCGGCTTCGGCATCTGTAGACATCGAACATCCCGTGCTGGTAGTGCTGTGGGATTGGGTAGAGTCTCGAGGATGACTCTCTTCGGCACAACCTCCCTCTCGACCACGATGTACTGGACTCGCTCCCATATTACCGCTTCTATCGTCTCTGGCGCCGGCGCGGGATTGCCGGACCACTCCGCCGTTCCATTATGTCCACCACTGGCCCATGCCTGAATCGTGGCCAGCCCGATCAACAGGTTGCAGTATAAGAGCCGGCTCTTTAGCATTTTTCATAATCCATAACTCGCAAAGGCGCCGGTCCCCTTTGAGTTGTCGCCTGGACGATATGTCATTAAACAAAAGATGAGTGAGATAAACTCTAGAAGAGAGAAGAGAGATGGGACTGGAAGGAGCCGGTCACATGGGGGTAACTTGAAAGGCTCCTTGCCTCTCCTACCCTACCATGAGCAATATCCAGGCGGGATGGCATGCCCCATATTCAAGCAAGTACCGTGCCCTATTTCCCCTAGACTATATCGGTCCATCACAGTCATGCATCATCCATGTCGACGAGATGCCGGGCTATCGATCACGACGTTCGGTCGACGACAGGCAGCTTCCGTAATGCCGGGGGCCCTGTTGACCGGGGGTTGAGGCTCACTTGGCCGCAGTCTGCCACCGTGACCAGGGCGCTGGTACAATCCCATCTTTCTATTTGGTATAGACGCCCCACGTTGGCTTAGACGGGGCTGTATGATCTGCGACCCTAAACAGCAGAGTAAATGCGCCAAGACTGTCACGTCCAATTGACAGCAACGGTTTCGACCGGGATGACTTGCATTTGAAGTCAGCAGCTCTACGCCATTGGCACGACGACTCACCATAGAAACATAGACACTTTCCCGTTATAGCAGCTCGGCCCAATGGTTCTTCAATGTGCGCAGGTTGCCAGAAGTCGTAGCACAGTAGCTTATAGCTGCCGCTACACCACACCTCGCTCACAGGTAGGTCTGATCGACGAGGGCCAGTTCAATGCTCTTTATCCGGATCTTCAGGTACCGAGGCCAATAGGAACCTTTTGTCCAGGCACAAAGCAGCGAGAGCAGATCGGTTTCTTTCCTCGGTTTATCCGGCGAACTATTCGGCTGGCTCCAAGAACGGAAACAACTTTACCCATTTTACTGTTCTCCTTGGATACACCCAGTAATGAAAACACTTTTGCTGAACAAGCCATCGTCTGATGCGCAAGTGTCACCACCCCACGTCTGAGTAAACGCGGCGCACGATCCCGAAAGGTGCGAACTTCAGACGAGAGATGAAATGGAGTGGAACAGGGGTGGCTAGGTGGGAGCTTCGGGATGTCACTGGGATTGGTCTGGACAGGCCAGCCCGAATGAAGGCGAGAGCCATAACCTGGTTGTGACTATTCTTGACCACAGCTACGTGGTGGTGACTGAGCGAGAAAGCCGAGGGAAGTGAGCCTCATAGTGGGGGGCCCGACAGGGACCGTTGAGTGTCTGAAACCGTGACTTGGGTCCAGGTTCGCCTCGGGTTTCGCAATGCCGGGCACTCGCCAGAACTGCTGTGCTCTCGGTTGGACCATGATCGCCATTGCAGAGGCCGTTGCAGAATTAAGCTCGGGCAGCTTGATTCTTAGCTTGGCAATTTGCGATGTACCAAGCATGGATGTCTAGAACCATGAGGAAGAGAAGATCAGAAAACAATACAAAGTTCCTGCGCGTAAAGTAGGTACGAATTCCGGGCACAACTTGAGGTGCCAACATTCAACATCGCCATCTCCGTCGTACGTTGCGGTTCCGAACCTTCGGATGGCCATGAATCTAGAGCGCTCTGAGTAGTGAGGGGTCTTGAGATGAGTTTCCGTGGAGTTACAAGATCACGAACTGTGCCTTCGGGCTGGCCATGCAGATCGGATGACAGGCCGCCGAGAGACACTGTAAAGTACACAGGAACAGATGATGAAGAGGCATCCAGCTTTAGTGCCTCGGCTGTTTGAGAGACGAGGGAGGTATGTAAGTAGGTCAGCTTCGATAGACTGAGAGGGAGGCAGGCACATTGCATCATGGAGGCCTCGACTCTCGACGCTTCTTTCCTGAAGCAGATTGATCAGGTCAGTCAGTGACCAAAGTAGAAACACTTGAATCTGAAGGTGCCAACACCATTGAATGTAGGTAGTCAATCGGAGTGACTTTGTATTTGTGTCAACCTGTTGTCAACTCATCTTGCTTGATGAGTCGATGCTTGTCTGCTTGCCTTCTCAAATCAAAGTTCTGGCTTACCTATCCCGTCCTTCCAAACCCCCCACTCTGCGCACGGTCCCCTGCTGCATGTTGCCGCCGCTTCAAGTTTCTTCCGACTGGAACCTCATCGTCTCGCGGGACCTGAACTTCTAGACCTAACAGTGGCCAGTTGATGACGTCCTTTGCGAGGTTGTGTAAACAGTGACCACGAAAAAAATAAGCAACCAACGCTGCCCTCCAACAGACGCGCGACGCAGATGTCCTAGCTGCGCACTGCATTGCGACCCCAATTATCAGTCCACATCTCTCCATGGACTGCATCGAGAAAGCCGACTCTACCTCAACCACTACCAACCAGATGATATGATGATGGAGAACTTGACCATACACGACCCGTCGCCCCAACAGGGCGCGCCGATGTCGCAGACTCTCGGACGAGCACCGCCGCCCCAGCAACCTCAGCAGTTGCCTCCCCAGATGTTCACGACCGCAGCCCAGCTGCTCGATCTCACGGATAGTATGGCGACGACACCCTCGAGCGCACCGCTCTCTCGTCTATGCTGGAGCTGACAGGCCATGTAGAGAAGCTTCTAATTTGCCTGCGCGACGGTAGGAAGCTGACAGGCATCCTGCGAAGCTGGGATCAATTTGGTACGTTTGGCTTCTGTGCTGCTGCTGCTGCGGCTGCGGCACCTCTGGTTTCTGCCGCCACGAGTTGGAGCAACGTGTGACAACAGAGAGCTTTGGCTGGGTTCTAATGCATGAGCGGTGATGCAGCAAATATTGTTCTACAATCCACGATTGAGCGCATATATGCGCCTCTGCCGGACGCCACCGAGGCTTCCCCGTAAAGGGCTACTATGCGGACAAATCCCACGGCATTTTCCTCGTGAGAGGCGAGAACGTGCTGCTTCTTGGAGAGATCGACCTGGACAAGGACGACGACACGCCCGCGGGCTACGAGATGGCCGACTTCAAGGCGGTCGAGCGCATGGCCAAGGAGAAGAAGGCGACGGACAAGTCGAGGGAGAAGAACAAGCTCAAGAAGCTGTCTACTCTAGGCTTCGAAGGCGAAAACCTGGGCGAGATCCTACTGTAGCAGACTGGCAGGAAGAAGATGGCTGGTTGCTACCACAGCCAAACGACGGGCTGTGCCGCGCTGATGGGAAGGACATATTCAGGAAGGGGTTTTCGGGACTTGTACGGCAGAATATTGTGAAATGCCCCCGATACCACCAATTCCGAGGATATTCTTGCTGAGCTGGAGTGACTGGCCTTAGCACGAACAGATCCGAGTACGGACTCCATCATTCAGAATACGTGGAAATGTACTCCGCCTGTCCACATCTCGCCACCGGGCGACGCATTTGTTTTTTTGGCATCATCTGCGCGGCTCTTGTGACAAGCAACCGATGTTATGAGGCCACAGAGTCCCACCGTCAAATCGCCGCTGGACACACACACGAGTATTCTGCTGTGACTCTACGTTGGGCGCTTATCGAGCTGCATGCTAGGCCATACTGTGATGCATGATAGGAAGCGATTGCTACTTCTGTCATGACCATTTGCGTGAACCAGCTGTGCGGTGCATTGCATTGCATAATAATCCAATATACATTATGACGAGGCCGAAAGCGAAGAAAAAGATGTGCAGATGCTACAGTGTGGTTGTGTTTAAGTACGTTTCGCTAGCTAGGCTTCTTGACGGCAGAGTTCCGCGAGAGGCTATTCTCGGATCCTTGTCAAACAGGCTGGCGGAGGTGGAAATTGGGTACCATACTGTCGGGTCCAGGAACATCAAAATGGAGGGTTGGAAGTTGGGCACATGCCACAAAATCGACTGACAGCGGCGGGATGGATGTGTGGATGGTCTGCCCAGAGCTGCATTTGCCCAATACCTCCGAGCCCATAAGCATATATTACTCGTGACTGTGAATCCTAAGGCCTAAGGCCTGCGAATAATTAATAAATATCGCTTACCTACTTACTTACGGAGCTACATGCCTAGACTCAACGGCTCCCCCTGAAGCTGAAGAGAGATGACCCGCCCGTGGGGTAGAAGATGGTTGATTGGCTTCTACGATCCACGTGCTTGCAGACTCTGGGTTGGGCTACAGGTATATTTGTCAATGATCATCTCCCTACATACGTAAATATGTATGTATGTACAGGTAATTACAATAAATGCAAGCCACCATGCCGTGTGATGGGAGAGTGCCGTGACGAGCAGCCCGCAGGACAAGCGCCCAGGTTTCGGGGTTCCGGGCGAGACGGGGTGTCTGTATGGCTGGATGGGGTGCAATAGGCGAGATGCGACTTGGTGCCAAACGATTGCGAAATATATTGACGTTCAGGCTAGAGCTTTGAATTGGCTTTCTCAGCCCAACCAAGCCAGCATGGACTGTGTTTCGTCTCGTCGTTTGGTAATATATACTGATACAGATATAGTCACGTAGTACAGTCTATCAGAGATTCGAAAGGCAAGGGGCTGCTGCGGTTCTCTACGTACGATGACCCCGCGCAGGGATGGTGATCAGCCTCTTCCACTGGACTGGAGAAGGAGAATGAATACAGCCGGCTTGTACATCTGTAGCAGTAGCTCAATCTGTCCATCTCAATTCCAGAGCTTCCTCCTGGTGGCGCTTTTGATGCGCGCTTGGCTTGGTCTGGCCTGGGCTGAAATGCGAATCAAGATCAACTCTGGAACTCTGGGAGGGGAGCAGGGGAGGGGTCGTTGGCACTAACGCCCGAACCGGAACATTGGGAAAGTGCGCCCGCTACGAGACTAGAGACTAGAGACTAGAGACTACGAGACACTTGCAAGCTTGCAGACTACCACCCACCGAGACGGACGCCTGCAATGCGAAAGACTGTCCCAAGTCCCAAGTCCAAGTTGTAGACTGATGCATCAATCTGGTGATTGACACCCTTCCCACAGGCTGCCGAATCGATCAATTGCTCCCAGTACAATCCCATTGAACACCTCCTGGCTCTCTCTCCATACCCACCACCGGGCTCCCTCCTCCACCTGCTACGAGCCTCTTCTCCGGTCAGGACTGACGCGCTGGCCAAGAGCTCCAACAAGCTCGACCAACAACCATCCCACCTCGGTATCGCAAAGTCGCCACAGCCAACAACTCCTGTCTGTTTGTCCATAAGGCGGCCATGCACCACGACTGAAACAGAAGCCCACCGCATCCGATCGCGCATACATACACGCACCTGCGGCGACAGTCCTTCCCATCCTACTGCCTTGCTATTGTGAACCGCCGCCCACCAAGCTCGGCCCGCTCTTCCTGTCACATCCGGAAACGGGAAGCTGCACCTTGGGAAGAGAGGGGGAGGCAGGCAAGCAGTTGCAGATCCTCTTCGTTGCCCCCAGTCCGGCTTAACAGTGTACACTCTCAGCTCAGAGCTTGCCTGGGCTTGCCTCTTCTTGGGCCCCGAAAGCAAGGGTTTCAACATCGGTGCCGAGGCCTGCCTGTCCAGGAACCACCCGAGCGAACGACCGCACACACCCGATCGATCCTACGCGAACATTCTATCCATCCCTAGCTACCGATCTCATTACATACTACTTCGTTCGTGGCCACGACAGGGACGTGATTGCCTACGTACTCGAGAATATCTGGACCTAGTCAATCCCTCTGCGAGGTTTATATCGTGACGGGACGTAGCCGCTTGAGCCGACCAAGAGAACCAGACCTTTCGCCTCGAGATGCTACCGCGCTTGCACTCTACCGGCTACTTCGAAGGATAAGACTTCCCAGTCGCGCATACCACACCCGGGTGACAAGGCGTGCTTGGTTTCTTGTCAACCATTGCCACCAAAGCATAGCAGAAATCGCATCTTGAAGGGTTTGCCGAACCAGATTGAGGCCTCTCACCCGCCCGAAACAACGGCCATGGAGTCCATCAATATTGCGGCCATAGGAGCCAATGGGGTGGGCAAGTCTCACTTCATTCAGCGGGCGATAGGTCTACCGAAAGCCCCGGGGCCCCAACCGACTGCAGCGCGCATCTTCATAGACAACGTGCCTTACGCCGTAACCCTTTTCGAGCTCGATCTCGAGTATTTTGATGTGAATCCAGAGCGGCAGATACAATGGCCCAGGCAGATAGGCGGTACCATGATGCCCGCAATCGACGGTGTCCTGCTCCTGTACGACGTGATGAACAAAGAAAGCATCATGGAATTACCACAGACTTTAAGTAAGTCAACGACCTGTCTGAAATCTTTGGGGGTGCAATTGCTCGTTCGTAGACTAATCATGAGCAGCTGCACTGGTCAATTCATCTTTACCCACGGTACTTGTTGCGACCAAGTGTGACAATCCCGAAAACGTGAGGCAGGTCAACACAGAAGCGCTCGCTGCCGCTTGTCAGTCATGTGTCTCAGACTTCAAGACCTCAGCGAGCAAACCCGAGAATTCGAGGAATGCCTTGTTCAGGTTACTGAAGGTTCTGGTGATGAACCGCCAAGGTACGTTGGATGATTCCAGACTCTTGATGTGTACCAGAGAGGTCCCTGGACAGGCCCAGGGGACTATGATGTACCCATGCAAGGGCAATGTTTTCAGGATTTGTACTGACTTCACGAAGCTGAGGCTTCTGGCACAAGGCGACGAGCAGCCTCCGTGGCTCACCTTGATACCCCACATGACTCAACAGGAACGCGGCCCATGAGCCAACATAGTAAGCATAGCCGTGCTAGTTCAGATATGTCACTTGTGCGAGGTTTGCCACCGCAATCAGGTAAGGAAGGACATATCTTGATTTCCCCATATTGGATATCCAGGAAGCTTACCTTTACTGCCGCAATGCAGCCGGTGACGACAACCAGACTGTCTCTAGTATGTTGCGGACCCCAGGCATCCGTCTGGACCGCCACAATACTACGCCGTCCTTCTTGGACATCGAGGAATCTGACGGAGAATCATTTCACTACAACGACGACATACCCATACTACAGCGAAATGACGATATAAGCTTTGATCGCCCGGCGAAGAAGACGGGAGTCACGTTCGACGAGCTAGTCGATCGCCTACTCGCCCCCAAGATGTCACGATCAGATAGTAATTTCGCTGACGTCTTCTTATGTTTGTATCGCAAATTCGCTGCACCTGGCGAGCTCTTCACGGCCATCTTGACACGGCTGGATCAGGTAAAGGAGGACAAGTCTGTGCACTATCTTACGAAGACGTCCTCGCAGCTTCGCATCATAGAGGTGGTGGCCAAGTGGGTGGCGTCGTACCCCGGGGACTTCGCCAGGCCAACCACTCGAAAAACGCTGGAGGACTTCATAAAGCACTTGTCATCCGAACCCATATTCGCTGCGGCAGCGCAGCAAATGCGCCGCAACCTCGAGTTCAGCGTGTTCGAGGATGACGACACCGGTTGGGCCAAATCGGATGTAATAGAAGAGGACTCAGCCTCTGGTGCGTCCAGTCTGGGTAGGCCCGACGGCCCGAGGGGTTCAGATGTTACCGAAAGCATAAGCTCTCTGAGCGTGGAGGACCACAATCCTGCACGGCGGCCATCGGCAACTTCCTCCCTCAACACCGATATTGGCACGACAAAGGTGCACCAGTTCCAGTTCCACTCGTACGAGGACTACGAGCGAGAAGCTGCGACCATGGTGCCGACATATACCATGCCTCTGACAAAATTCCGCTATCATATATTTATGGACACGTCAGACGATGACATTGCCGACGAGATCACGAGGATCGACTGGGTTATGTTCTCTTCCATCCGGATTCGTGACCTCGTAAGGCACGTCAGCTTGAACGCACAACAGCGAGAAAAGAGCAGGGGCATGAAGAACGTAAACCGAATGGTGACCCACTTCAACCACATCGCCAAATGGGTGGCCAACATGATCTTGATGCGGGACAAGGCCAAACACCGAGCCCAGATGCTCGAGAAGTTTATGAGTATTGCGCTCAAGTTGCGGCAGCTGAACAACTACAACGGCCTCGCAGCTGTGCTGGCCGGCATCAACGGAACCGCCATCCATCGTCTTGCCCAGACCAAGGCCCTTGTGCCTGCGGACGTGCAGAAACGGTTTGCGCGACTTGTGCTACTGATGGGCACGCAGAAGAGTCATTTCGCCTACCGATTAGCGTGGGAGAACTCGCCCTTGCCCCGCATCCCTTTCATGCCCTTGCACCGAAGGGATCTGGTCTCGGCCGAGGAGGGTAGCATGACCTTTATTGGACCAGAGGGCGACCGCGTCAACTGGAAGAAGTTTGAGGTGCTCGGCGAGGTTTGCCTGCCCATTATGAAGAGCCAGGGCACGCCATACCCAAACCTGACCAAGCATGATGTTGCGAGGGAGCTAATTCTGGACTGTTTGATGCCTATTGATGATGAGGTACGTGATAAATCGCCCCCGCTTACCTTTTATTACGCTGTAAATTATATGAAGCTCTTACTAACTGACTTTTGCTGGATGTATAGGATATTTACCAGCGAAGTGTCACGGTAGAAAGCCAGGGCGCCGGCGGGTACGATGCCGGGAAGAAGAAGTTCCCCTGGTTTGCCAAGCAATAAGCGGGCAGCTTACGATATGTCCATATTCGTTCGCTTGATCTTGCTTGAGGATGTGTACAGGTTGCCTTCCTGCCTCTATTCTGTATTTCTCGGCCACGGTTGCTGCCGGGTCCTTGTTCAACAATATTCTCAAAATGTTTAGCGGGCTTCTGCTTTTTGACGCGACGATGACGGGGAATATATTTTTGGTTATTATTTTTTTATTGTCGAGATTCTTTTTGGATAAAGGCGAAGTAACCCACCACCCCCTGAATTCGATGGGTTTATAAGGGGGAGGATGGAAATGGAGGAGGATGGGGCGACGACAAAATACCACACCACACATATGCAAATAAATGTATGGACGAAGAACATAGAGATTTTCCCGAATCGATATTCGAATTTGTTGTGTCTGAGTATTTATTAAACACAACCGAGTTTTACTGCTTTCTTCTACTTGCTCCGTGGTTCCATGCTGGTTGTCGCCTGTAATAGATTGGCTCGGTATAGACCAGACAGACCCCATCATCGCAGAGGTTGGCCACTTGCCTGAAATTCTGATATCTAGTCTATAACCACCTTCCCACTTGCCTACCTACCGGTTTGGAGGATTTCAGTGACAGGTATGTAAGCAAGTACCTACTCAGCGCAGCAGGTCCAATAGTACCTAGGTAGAGGTGGGGGACAACCATTGAATGCTGCATACCTAGGGAGGAGAGGGTGTGTTGATAATGCCTAATAACTGGCTGTTCTGTTAACGGTGGTCGAGTGGTACTGTTCACATGTCCTATGGTGCTTTCTCGGGGTACTCCCGAGACTCAACATCATGTCCGAAAAGCTTCGTATGTTCAACTCCTGCCCTTGGCCACCAACATTTTTCCTTTTTTCCCTTTTTTTCCACGGGAACAACAGTGAATAACAACTCACATACGGTCGGTACACGCACGTTATGCCTTTCCCATCCACCTCCATCCACACACGCTGTGTCTGCCAAAGGAACTCCCAGAAGGGGACACCTTCTTCCTACAAGGTCATCCATCCATCCTACATACTAGCATCACATCAGAACACACACACAGGCCGGGCAACAACAATGCTATTGGAAAAATGTCGCGATTCTGATCTGTGCAGCAACCTATCGCAAACTATCAATGTATGTGAGCCTTCTCTCCCTCCGTCATTGGGGAGTAAAGGCCAGGGGTATATCCATGTCTACTTGTACAAAGCAACTACTGAAACTGCAAACTCGCCACATAGTTGCGCTTCCTCTTTTTCATCTTCTCGTCCATCCATGCGCTCGTCTTTTTCTCGTATATCATGATTTCGTAATTCTTCCTCTCGTTGCTCTCGTCCGTTCCGTTTACGGGGAAAGATATGGAAGAAGTCTGGCTTGAACGCCATCGTCATCGCCACCTTTGTTCCGAAAGAAATGATGCTGACATGCTTCTTCGTGCCCCCGTCGACATGCTGCTTAGTACCGATCAACGGCAGTAGTCGCATACCACAAAAAGAATGTAAGCAGGCAAACCAAAGCATACGAAAAACAAAAAGACGATGATGCTTGCCGTGTCGCGATCGTTTGTTCCTCCCTCAATGGCCGCCGCGTCCACCGCCGCTACCGCCAAAACCACCACGAACAGATCCACCTCCACCTCCTCTACCGCCTCGGTTACGGCGCTTGCCAGAACGACCCTACTTATCCTGTCTCGCACCACCACCGGTCTTAGGACCCACTCCTTCTTGTTGATTCTCCTTCTGCTGAGACGACGAAGCCACCGATGTGCCGGGAGCCATAGGCTGTCCACCCGCCAATGCAGCAGCGGAAGTCACGCGTACCGGAGCTGCTGCTGCTGGCACGGCCTTCTTCGCCGGACTCTTGCCGCGCTTCGAGCCAGAAGCAGTAGCAGGAATTGAAGCAGGAGTCGCAACTGGAGCAGCCTTTCCGCCAGTACCACGACCATTCTGCTGCGACGGCGGAGGATTGTTCAAGTCCAGACCTGCCACGCCAGAAACCAGTGATTCGGCCGTGAGAGGACCGTTGAGCGACGCCGGCGTCTTAACCCACCCCCGCACCCGATCCATCTCCGTCTCCTCCGCGACGAGCCGCATGAGCGCCGCATCTTCCTGGGCCACCTCGTTGCGGTCGATGTCCTCCCAGCCGAGCTTCTGGAGGACTGTGCTGACCATGTGTTGGTAGCGGCGGTGACTGACGACGATCTCGCTGACGTCAAAGTTCTCGATGCCGTTCAGGCCCTGGATTTTCTGCAAGCCCGCCACGCCGTACTGCCAGCTGCTGCTGCGGTACATGAAGCCCAGCATGTAGTCGTTGTTGGAATAGACGTTGACGAGGCGGCCTGCAACAACGCTCTTCATGGCAGCCCAGACGCGAACCTCGGTCGGGCAGGGCGCGCCCATGAGCACCACGTTCTCGACGACGCCGAACGCTCGCTTCTCTGACAGCTGCATCAGGCAGTTGTAGATGATCCGGGCACCGAGGCTGTAGCCGACCAAAGTGATGGCCCGCTCGCCCTGGAGCTTGTTGATGATGGCGTCCGCGAGGATACCGCCGACCTTCTCGGCTCGCACCATGCCGACGGTCCAAGGGTTGTCGATGACCTTGCTGATCTTGACGAGGTCGGAGGGCCAAAGGGAGTTCTTGAGGCTGTCGAAGACTGGAGTGAAGGTTAGCTAGTGATCGATTAATCTCCAAAGACATATATGTCTCAAGACCTACCTGTTCTCTTAGCCATCTCCTTCTTGGCCATAGTCCATGACACGCTACCCAGTGCCGCCTTGAGGGAAACGCCTAACTTCGTGAGAGCTTCTATCTCCCATCGAAGCGCGTAAACCTCGTTCTGGTGGCCGAGGGCGCGCCAAGCCTTGGTGGCATCCTCCTTCTCCATCAGCCAGCCGCTGATGCCGAGCATCATGCGCATGCGGCGGTCATCAGGGACCAAATCTTTGGGGTCGACATACTCGCGGTCGAGGGCGCCGCGCAGGGGCAGCAGCGCAAAGTCTTGGACATCCTTGAGGTACGTTTCCATCTTGCTGGTTGCTCGAGCGCCGTACAAACCGAACAAATTACCAACGGCGATGGTGCTCTCTGCCATCGTCCCAAGAAGTCCGGCGGCGGCGGAAGGTCCCAGGCCCAAGCCTCCAAACACGGTGCCGATGCCGGCCGCAACTAACGGCGCGGACAAGGTTCCAGTGTGGGCGGCTAACAGGACCGCTGCACTAGCAGCGCCCTTATGGCGGCGGGACGTTCTGCCTTCCTCTAGGCGTTTCTGCGCAATCTCTTCGGGCGTGACATTCTTGATGATCTGCGCCAGGCCCTGCGCGACTCTTATCTCATCCTGTGCTAGAACGCTGACCGGGACATTCAAGGACGTGGCAAGGTAGAACAACAGGATGCGCGAGTAGGTGTAGTAATTCTCGAGGCCGAGAAGTAAGAGAAGCAGGGAGTGCAAGATGCAAGCACGCTTTTCCTTGGGTAACTCAGAGAGCTGCGTGGGAAATGCCGGGTACAGGCGGGCAAAGGCAGCGTTGGACTCTCCATCCGCGGTGCTTACACCTTTTTTTATACGTTAGCAACCAAATACTCAAAAAAAATGTACCAAAGGGTAGGAATAAAAGCAATAGACCGTCGTCTTGTTGCGGCAAGGAAGGGTCAGGAGAGAAACAATATATATGGGGCATTCAGGGGAGTAGTGAAAGGAGGTGGTGATGTGAAATGCTACGTAGGAAGCCCAAAAAAAAAATATCGAGACAGATACTTGCAATGGAGTCGCCGCAGAGGAAGAACTTACCACCACCACTCGGTCTCGCAGGTCTTCCTCTACCGGCGGCGCCACCGCCCCGTCTGCTGCTGGCATTACCTGGTGCGTGCTGCGGCCCCTGGCTCACAACGTTGCCGCCGTTTCCGCCGTTCTTGATCGTGATGTCGCCCATGCGTCGCAGGATGTTGCTGCGCCATTTGCCTATATGGGTGAGCGCGTCCCGCTTCAGCTCCACCATGCTGGAGGTGATGACATCGACTTCGTCCCGCTTGACCATGGCCGTGGCCTCTTGGATGGACTTGGGGATCGCCAGTGCGCCGCCCTCTGACTCCCTAGCCAGGGCAATCAGTGCCGGCGGGATGATAGGGGCAGGCGGGACAAGTTCGGGCTTGAGAGGTTCCTTTCGCGGCTTGGGCTTCTCCTTCTCCTTGACGTCCTTGCTTTCCTTATCCTTATCCTTCTCGTCGGTCTCTTTCTCGTCGTCCTTGTTCTCGGCCGTGGGCAACAGCGGTTCCAAGCCGAAGAGGTGGGCGTACTTGGCACTTCTGGGATTCGGGATGATGGCCCAGGTAGCCGCAGGAGTCTGGATACCGTCAAGGGGCTCGCCGGGGCGGGTTGCTGCCGTAGTAGTTCCAGGTCCCATGGTGTCGAAGACGTCGCGAAGGTTCCGCTGCATCGTGTCCATGATGGCGAAGATCAATTGCTGCAACTGCTGTCGCTGTTCATTGTTGAGCATGGCACTAAGGTCCAAGTCGAAGCGCTTGGTGGGAGGAGGACCACGAGCACCGCCAGGTCCTGCCGGTCCTCCTCCAGCACCAGCGCCGCCAGTGTTACCTCGCCGACCCATTTCCTTGGTTTTGGTGCGTGGTGTTGGGTTGTCGTTATTGACACTGGCTTCGTCTGCAGACGACCCGGGGGAGGAAGATAAATCCATTGTTGCGGAGACACGCGGCGACACGCGGGTCCTGCCTTCTCTTGTAATAGAAATCAGGCAGTCGCACTTGGGTGTTGTTGCTTCAAGTGGAAGCGACGATGTTCCCTAAACAAAGGGTGTGCTGGAAGCGACGATTAGGTGAAGCTCGGCCTGCGTCTCTCTCCTAAAGACCTGGAGGTTATCTCGATGGACAACAGTCCGTAAAAAGCAGGTCGGTTATGCACTTAGAGACAAAGAGATCATTTGGGATCACAAGTCAAGTCTCGGTGATGCGAATCAATTCGGAGGCCTACAAATGGAAGGGTGTGGCCTTCGTGTAGGACAAACAGCCATTAAAGCTCAGTGGCTTAACCATGCAATTTTCTGGAGATTTCTTCATCGCTGCAGGCACCCGTCTGGGCGATTGTCATTAGGGATCAGATGGAGCAAACAATCGGTCTGTTCTGGCACTTCCTAGGCCTAGCTGTTTGAGTCCCTGAACGGACGGATTCGCTGTTTGGGCTCGGTCAGGATGGGAGACGAGTTACAAAGGCCTGTCACATACACGTTAGGCTCAGGAAACGTCTCTATAATCCAATGTCTTCTTTCTAAACTACCTACCTAGGTAGATAACCAATCTGATTACACAAGAAACCCCAGTCCTCTTTAAGTTGTTAGGTCTGTTTCTACCTCTATCAGGAATAGAACTGGCTTCCCCGGCCCAAGGAAATAATCATGCAGTAGTCTCGTACTCCTCTACGAACCCATCGTCGGGATCTTTCTGCACCTTCTCCAGCTGCTCAGAGATGTACCGGTGCATATGAGCATCAGCCTCCTGTCGCTCCGATTCTCGCTCAGGATCCGTGTAGTGCGCTCCGGCCACGCTGTTGCCGATGGACCGCACATCGTCGTCATCGTCTCCGTTCACCGAGACGTCAAAGTCACTCCGAGCACTGATCGACCTTGCCGTGGAGGACCGGCGCATGTGCGGCTTCTTCGGATGACCAGTTCCCGTGTTACGGTGGAACACATCATCAAAGTAGTGCGCCATACCCACTGATGGTGTCCGTGGTGTCTGCGGGAGACGGCAGCTGATTCTGTTCGATAGTTAGCTCATCTGTCATATAATTCTAACTCATGGATGTCGAGACTTACCCAGTATCGTGAATCATGCGCGCAATAAGACCCGTCCAGCCGCACTGGTGGGTTGCGCCAAGTCCCCGGCCATTATCTCCATCGAAGAATTCGTGGAACCACATGTTGTCCTTCCAATGAGGGTCAAAATCAAGAAGATCGCTGCCGTCATTGATGCTTCGGCGTCCATCGTCTCCGCGAGCGAACAAATGCTGGAGACGATGCTGAATCTCCTCGGACACGTGGCCCAAATGCATGTAATCGCCAGACCCTGTAGGGCATTCGACCTGGAAGCTCGGCCCGTGGAACATATAGAACCGCTGGAGCGATTCGACCAACAAGAAGTTGACAGCGAGCCAGATAGGACCGCGCCAGTTGCTGTTGCCGCCAAAGAGACCGCTGTCGGAATCTCCAGGGACGTAACTAACTCTGAAGGTCTGACCGTTGGCGTCCATGGAAACTGGGTTCTCCTTGTGGTACTTCGAGAGTGATCGGATACCGTGAGGGCTGAAGAACTCATCCTCATCAAGCATCCGCTTGAGGATCTTCTCGAGTCTCTCCTTGCTGACCATGGCCAACAGAATACGGTTGCCCTTTCCTCGCTTCCTAATACTGTGCATGTTTCGCTCTGCGACATCGCAGCGGTTCTCAATAAACCAATCAACTCGCTTCTTGAAGGAAGGGAGCTTGTTGATCAGCTCGGGCTCCAGCGTGAGAGTTGCGTAGAGCGGGATAAGTCCGACAAGAGACCTAACAGGGAGCTGCTGGATCCAAGGGCCACCCCAAGAGATTGCGTCGTAGTAGAAGCCATCCTCTTCATTCCACAACGACTTCTCCTCCTTCTGGCCAGACTTGAAAGTCATGGCGTCACTGATGAAGATGAAGTGCTCAAAGAACTTGGATGCGATATCCTCGTAGATTCTCCGATGCTTGGCCAGTTCAAGCGCGATGTTGAGCATGCACAGGCAGTAGAAAGCCATCCACCCAGTGCTGTCGGCTTGTTCGAGAACACCTCCAGTGGGTAGAGGCTCTGACCGGTTAAACAACCCGATATTGTCCAAACCTAGGAAACCTCCTTCAAAGACGTTCTTTCCATCGGTGTCCTTACGGTTGACCCACCAAGTGAAGTTCAGCAAGAGCTTCTGGAAAACTCGCTCCAGGAAATCGAGATCTTGTCTGCCGTACATCTTGCGCTCGATCTTGAATACGCGGAAGGTAGCCCACGCGTGAACCGGGGGTTTACATCTCCAAAGTTCCACTCGTACCTATACTCTTAGTTAGCGAGGAGCCCATCGACGTAGAAGTGAGGGTGAACATACGCAGGTAATTGACCATTGGGGTGGAGATACCACTCTCGTGTGAAAAGATCGATCTGCTTCTTGGCGAAGTCTGGGTCAATCATGGCAAGAGGGATACAGTGGAAAGCGCTATCCCAAGCAGCGAAGAAGGGATATTCCCAGGAGTCGGGCATGGAAAGGATATCATCGATGTGCAGATGCTTCCAGTCGGCATTCCTTATAGCTTTCCTGTCAGGAGGCGGCGGAGGTTGACCGGGGTCGCCATTGGCCCACTGCTCCCATATGAACTGGTAGTATTGCTTACACCACATCATACCCGAAAACGCTTGCCGTTGGATATTGCGGAGATCGTCGGACATGGGGAGAGGGCTGATTCGGTAGTAAAAGTCATCGGCCTCGTCTTTTCGCCTCTCAACGATATCGTCGAATAGTTCTTCGTCAAGGTATGTGTTTTCCTTCTTCGAAACGCGGAACCGGACAACTGCATGCAATTTTAGAAAAAAAAGGTCGCTTATGTCAAAGAAAAACCACAAAACTCACCAGCACACTCTCCAGGGCCAACACCGCCGGACTCGTTGAAGTTGAACCAAGCTGCGCACTTGGTCCCTGTCTGGGCGGGGTTGATTGCCTTCTTCTCGTTTTCTACGATGTATCGATGGAAAGCGTCCTTGACGTACGGCGTCTTGTTTTCTTGTCCATAGAGATAGTGGGTGTTGGTGTCGTTGTCAGTAAACATGAGTTCGGGCTGCACATCCTCGCCGCTTGTTCCAACACCAGGCGAAGGCGACAGTAGGAGATACCTATCACCTAGCTTGTGGTGCTTCGACTTGGCCAAGTTCTCACCATGCGCGGCAATGGACGGCTTCTTGTCTTCTGCCTCTCTCCCCCAAGCCCAGGTGTTGCGGAACCACACGTGGGGGATGATATGGAGAGGAGCTGGCTCCGGGCCTCGGTTCCAGGCAGTAACACGGAACAGGAGCTCGTCGGGGTCGTTGTCGTCCTTGGCAGTCTCAATGACTATGTCCCAGTACCGGTCTTCGTCAAAGACGCCAGTGTCCAAGAGCTGGTATTCCTTGTCTGTCTTGCCGCGCCTCGCATTCTCGTCGATCAGGTCTTTGTAGGGGAAAGCCTTCTGGGGGTACTTGTAGAGGAATTTCATGTAGGAGTGCTGTAGTCGTGAGTATGAATACTAGTTGCAGGCGTCCTAGGTAACTTACAGTCTAGAAGAATATTAGCAAACAAGTAATTTGTGAGGAGCAATTCAATAGGTACTTACAGGAGTGTTATCGAGATGAAAGTGAGCCTCTTTGACGCTCTCACCGTGGTTGCCCTGGGGGTTGGACAAGCCGAAGAGTCTCTCCTTCAGAAACGGACTGGCCACTGGTAAGCGATATATTCCTTTACAAGGGGATCTCGATCGACGTACTCTTCCTCGTTCCAGAAAGAGAAGGCGATATTCTGCAAACCATGCGTATCTGATACTCCGGCAATACCATCTTCGCCCCATCGGAAAGCTCGAGATCGGGCATGGTCGTGGCTAAAATCTGTTACGGCACATTGGCTCAGCACAGCACACAAGATACATCATCACGTTCGCGTATGACACAGTTTCAAGAGATAGGAGAGTTACTTACGGCTCCAGGCATCGCCGTCGGCGCTGTAATCCTCGCGGACTGTATATCAGAGCGCGTTAGCATTGCGATTCGAGGGCAGCTGGGCCAAAAACACTGGTATCTTCTTGCCTGTAGCCCATTGCCGCTCAGCAACGTAGGGTCCCCATTTCTTCCAGTACTTGGTACGCTCGCGGTCTTCCTTCAGGCGCTTCTCTTCCTCGGTGAGGTACTCATGGCCATCGAAAACGACCATGGTTTAGGTGGATCGAGGAGGTATGGCGGGAGGGAGGTTAGAAGCTTTTCGAGATCCGGAGCCGCCGCCGCTGCTGCTGCTGCTGCTGCTGCTGCCGAAGAGCACACGCCAGGATCACACCCGGTTCGGAAGAGGATAAGAGCACACACGAGATAGCCAATGTACCTAGGTATGTAGTCTAAGTCTGCAACACTGAGTAAGGTATACTTGAGAGAAGAGCTTTTGCACAATCACGACAGAAGCAAGAAGCAAGGGCGACCGGCAGTTGAAAAGTAGTGTGGCAGACACGAGGGATTCAATTCAGGTACGAGGGCAGACTGGCAGCGGCAGAAAGTAAGATCCAAAGATTTTTTTCCTTCTTCCTCTCCTCGCTCTCCCTGCGTCTCTGCTTATCTGGTTCAGGCAAGCCGAGAAAAGCGAGTGAGGTGTTTTGGAGCTAAGGATAAAACCGCATTGCTGGACCGAACTATGGACATTGATTGGGAGAATGGCACCTTGTTTGCGTGGACGACGGCTGGCCGCTGGCGCTGGCGGGGGTGGGTAGGTGAGGGGGAATGCCTGCGGGCTGGGCAGGATGTGGTGGGATGGAGGAGGGAGGATTGAATTGAGGGGTGTGGAGAGAGACAAAGCTATCAGCTATCAGCAGCGATAGCTTGTAGAAGAGACCTGGGGTTCCCCACGGTCCGCTATGGGGGAGCCAGGTACCAGCGACCTTCTGTGAGGCGCCGGAGCTACCCCCTGTAAGACTTAAACTGGCTGCCCAGTGCTTTCTCCCCCAGCCGCGAACACCGCTAATTGACGGGAATGATGTAATGACACAGTGCCTCTGCTCTAATAAAAAAAAAACCATCCTCGATCAGAACCAACATGAGCGATGATGACGCCTTAAGCCTCAGCTAAACGGGTTAGCTGGCTCCAGGAACCTGCACCGGATTTCCCTCGCCGGCAGCGGTCTAGGGCCTAGACTTTACCTAGACGCTGGGGGCTCGTTCTACCGCCGAATTTTCCCTCGCATCGTGAGCCTGGAGAAATAAGGAAGGAAAGATATGCGACCGGCATGTGGAAGAGCCCAATAGCAGCTCGATCTCGTCAATCTAAGCTCTCTGGGCGGCAGGGCAGCCAGGTACCATTACGTTTCAGCTCTAAGAAGCTTTTCTTGAATACTACCTACTATGAAGAGAAACCGGACTTCATCTGCTTCTCGCAAAACCATGGCACTTTGGCCATTCTTTTTCTTCGGACTACCCACCGCTCATAGCTTGAGCGATTCACGATAGCGCCAATAGGCGATGCCGGAGTTACACTCCCGCCCCCTCTAGCTTGAGCGGCGCAGTCTGGTTGGTCGGTCAGCCTGGGCCAACGGTTTGTTCGATTCACTAGGAGGAAAAGTAAGTATGGAAACACCCGTGCAAGTTGGCGCAATGATTGCTTGTTGGACACGGGCGATTCCACACCATGGACATTGCTTCTTGTCCAATACCCATCATATCATCTATGATACCGCATCATACCACACAGATAGTCACAGATCAACAAGAGGTTTCAAAGCCGCGAAGCAAGTCCCACGGTTCAACTCAGCTCAACAGTCGGCTCGGAGGAGCGATTTGAAGATGGCGTGACCCGCCCCCATTCCGGAGTCGAACAAAACACGAACCAACTCCACCCGCAATGTGGGCGCAACGCAAGCGTACATAAGACACTTCTCGCGTCGGCACTTCTCTGACGATGCGGACTGCAGAGTGGTGGGCCGGGAGATGGGGAACTCACCAGCTGTAACAAGGTGGTTGGCCCTTCTATCGTGACTTGCGCTGTGTGCTGACTTGGTTTGGGGCAGACGGGCAACCCATCATTGATGACGAGGAAATGAGGGCAGCCTTTGAACACGACGATACAGCAATGCCAGACCCTCAGTCACTGGAGAAATGAAGGTTCGATTAAAAGGTTGTAGGTATGATTTTCTCCAAAAGTTTGGGGTCAATCAATTCGCTCTCATAAACATGATGCTGCCAAGTAGCCTAGAAACTCATGCATGTACTCCTCAAAAAGGTCCATCCGATACGAGGGTATTTCCAACCAAGAAAACAAAAAAATAGTCATAGCCATGACGACACGCAACAAAACAATAAAAAGTATGCTATATATACAAATGAAGCTTTTACAAGAAAGGGTGTGAAGATGACAGCAACGCTTCTGCCCCCTTCACCCATGCCGACGTTAATTTTCGATTTTGCAGTTTTGTTGTTTTCTGCTGTCTGTCACGAAGCTCGCTCTTTCTCTCCTACCCCATTCGACTGCAGCTGGCAAGACCGAAAAAGGGCGGGACAGGAAAGGGCGGCAACGGTCAGGCATAAAAGACGACAGCTTTCCTTTGGTGGGAAAGAGGACGCTGAGAAGAGGAGAAGAGGAGAAGAGGAGGAGAAGGAGGGACGCCGTACTCTTTACATACGACCCCTATATTCATCGAAGCTTTCCCGTTGGGAGGAGATCTGCACTGTGCGCATGATGCTATGGTTGTTGTTGTAGTTCTATAAAATTTTCAAAGACCCTCAAATTAGCGGTGCTCGTCGGACACGAAACTTATGGGCTGCACCACCTTTTGGTTCCCCGTCCCCGTCAGCTCCTCCTCGCTCTCGTTCTTCTCGCTCATGGGCCGCAGCCCGCCGCCCGGGCCGCCGCTGTTGCTGGTGCTGCTGCTGTGCTGGGCGCGGCCGGCCGTGATGCGCACCTCGACCTTGGAGAGGGGGATCGACTGCCCGCCGCCGCTGCTGCCGATGCGCGCCTCGTCGTCGAGCTGCGAGAACTGGGACCGGCTGCTGAAGTCGTCGACGCCGCTGCGGCTCAGCTTGCGGCTGCGCCCTTGCACGTTGGAGTGGTGCGTCTGCTTCGCGTAGCCGTTGGCGTTCGTGCCACCTCCTGGGCCGTAGTCCGAGGGCCGGGTCGTCAGACCCAGGCCGTAGCCGATGTGCTTGAATAGGGGGCGCAGAGTGGCGAGACTACCGGCCGTGATGGCGAGGCCTTGCTCGACGGTCGACCAGATGGCGATGTCGACGGTGGCCCAGAGGAAGTCGTCCACCTCGCGGAGTCGAGGCATGTAAGGGTAACGAGCAACGACGGCGCAGGATGCACTGTGAGTAAGGGCAAGTTGAGTCAGTCTCATCGTTTCGAAACGATGCGTATCCTCCCAGGCTGTTGTGCGTACTCGCAGCCACTTCGGATAGGCATAAGAAAGGGAGGTAAAACTTACACGCAACCCATGGCCAGAAGAGGGATGATGGCAAACTTCGTTCTCTGCTTCAACTTGAGGTCCCAGATGAGGACGGCCGGGAGGAGAGCGAAGGTGAAGTCGGATATCAGACTGAACGAGGTGTACAGGAATCCGAGCCCGATGATGACGTCGGAGGGGACGCAGCTTCCGGGCTCTCCGGGCACGTATCGGTTCCAGAAGTAGGGCGAGGGGTTACACTGGAACAGGGTGACGAAGAAGAAGGCCAGGCCCGAGATGACGGAGATGGTCATGGCGCCGTAGATGATGTGTTGGTGAATCTTCTTGGCGGCTATCCGCAGCAGGAACAGGCCGATGGAGATCTTGGACGTGATCATGGAACACGTGTATGTGAGATAACACATCCACCAGCACTACGGTCTCTCGTCAGCCGCAAGCCCATCTATGTCTTTCCCCTCTCTAGGTAGAAGAATAGGGAAAAGAGGAGGTCTGGGAACTCACCTTCATTGCTGCTTGGATATTTGCCACGGGTAAGTCCTTGTGGTGATGGCCGGTTCCGAAATGCGTGCCGGCTATGGAGAAAGAGGCGTACACCAGGAAGAAGGCCTTATCTGAGGTTAGAATCGCCGTACATTCTGGGTTGGCTTCCCTTCCGAGGGGAGCCCGAGTATGTCTACTCGTGTATAAGACGGCGTTACTTACAGTTGATACCACCATGAGGATATCGTCAACACCAAAAGCCTTCACCATGAACGTCCTTGTGAACACTCGCAGTATGCATGCTGTCAGGGCTAGGAGGGCAAAAACGATATCGATCGCAAAGAGCTCCGGCCCCCGGTTTGGGATCTGGGCCTCCATGTCGTCGTCGTCGTTGTCGTTAAGCTGCTCCGGGAGTATATGGTGGGTGATGTGCCGTGATACGATTATTATTGTTAGGCCCCCGTCGTTACGTCGTCGTCATGAACCTTGGCTTGATGATGATGATGATGATGATGATGATGAATGCTGCCCTCCTTCTTGCCGTATAGGTTCCTATTCCTCGGGAGCTAGTCTTGTCGATGAAGCTGGCCTTCTTTCTTGAAAGGAGGGGGGTCCGAACGAGAACCAGCTTTCGAGCAGCGGCGTTCAACAGAAGATATAGGTAGCGAAGATCTTAGATCTAATCTCGTCACACACCGGGGATATGTACATATACTGACAAGACCAGTGCGGTTGTATTGTAAGTGGCATGCAGGAAGCCCGGGCAGGGTGACTATGCTCTAGGGGATATGTCCTTCTTTCAGCTAGGCGGGCCCCCGATGTTATCTTGCTCTTCTTGGCCATCCACGCTGTGAGTCTGTGACCTGCCAGCAAAATGGAGAGACAGGCTGGGCGACCCTTCTCGTGTGTGGATAAGGCAATTGTGTACACCACCCGGGTGGTTACCCGCTCCAGTCTGGAATTTCCAGATTGACCATATTCTTTCCTAATGAGCCGGTGTGTGGAGAGGCGAGAGCTTGAGCAAGACCAGGTTCGTCCTGTATTGAGGTAGTATGTTGTTGCAGCTTGGGCCTCTTGGAAGTACATGCAGATTGTACTAATAGACGTCCCCCTTCGTCGTCTCGCCCCTCGCCCCTCGCACTCCATGCTCCAGACAGAAGACACGCACAACAGTCCCCGTTCGCGGCCACTTACTTGGCTTAGGCATGTAGGGGTTGTGGAGGAGCAGCGGTCATGGCCTCGACAGGGTGGCTCTACCATACCGGGGATGCCGGTCATCATCTACTTGGAAGGAGGGGACTTCTCGTTAGTCAAGGGGTTATGCAGGCCGTGGTAAAATCAAAGGCCATATTTGGATACACTTCTGCTGCTACTACGCGGCTGCTGTTTCGAAATGACAAAACGAACTTATACCCGTAGCAGTGAACGTCTACGTCCATCGTTGTCGTCGCCGGCCAGAGCGAAATCATTCTCTCGTGTTTCTCCCCGTCCCTCCTCTGTTTGCTGCCAACATGCGATGAACCAGACAATTGCTTTTGATGTTTCTCGTTTTGTTTTTCACAATCCTACATAGATAACTGTGCATATGCAAGGGGAGGGGGCCGCCAGAGATGACAGGTCCCCCAAAAAAGGACTGAGCTGTAGATTTTGAATTTCACCTCGAGCCCATCTGGGAATACCATCCGGCACTTGCGCAGGCACAGTCGGGACACAGGCCAATCCGCTGTACCTGCGTACGTTACGTGCCGGACACTCTCTGCCGACAGTGGCAGCAAACTGCCTGACTGCTGCATGCCATGTAGCAAGTAGCAGGTAGTAGTAGTAGTATGCACATACATGCATATGCTTTGCCTGCCCATATCACGCCATGCTCAGGAAGGAAATGTAACGGCCGAGAAAGGCAGGCAGCTATGCCAAGAACAGCGGACTCATTACCCAAAGATTTGGACAGGACCAGATACAGGGGTCGTTCCCGGCGACCTCATGGCAAAGTGTGGGTAGCAGTGGACAGGAGTGGACAGGAGTGGGCAGGAGTGGGCACCAACAGGCCGCAGCACCAGGGAAAGCCAGGAAGAGCCAAACATCCAGCAGCCAGAAAGTGGTTTTGAAATTTGGTCGCCAGTTCCAGCGGCTCCGCAACGACGTATTTTTCTCTCAAACTAGTGCCCAGGACCCCAGGGAAAATCCACAGCGAAAAAGAAGGAGCAACAAAGTTCGATATGATCGTGTTCCCGTTCATCTGGCCCAACAACCAACGGAACCGCCAGCGGGGCGAGAAAAGGGAGGAAAAGAGGGGATGAGGGCAACTTAACTGCCCAGAAACTGCCTGCGTGGCTGACCAGGTCGGCACGGGCAGAGTACTGAGCCTCCTTACCTCCATCGTGGTTCTGCTCAGGTACGGTGCACTTCATAATCTGACATCAATATAGATCTCCCCGGTCATACCCAACTCGGACGAGTACGCATGAGACAGCTGCAAGACCGGCTAGACTCGTCCGGTACATCCTGGTCCTCATTCGAACGTCATAACCCAAATGACTCCTATCTTCTTTGTGATATCTTAATCCCCCTTGGCCAGTGGCAGCCATCGGCCGTACAAATGATATGAATGTTCTATGCAGGCCGTATGCACGCACATCTATCAAATGCCCAGCCATGCCTAGCCATGCATGTACTGGGTTCATAAGAGGTGGAGGGTAGGTAACTATTCTGATCTGTCTCTTGTTGCTGTGAACATCATAAGAGAGATGTTATAGATTCATATCTCCACTCATGTCGGTTTATGTTGCGGTGCTCGGGGATCCAAGCCAGGGCATCTTCCGCCACCCGTGTTCTGCTATATGTGAACAATGCTATTGAACATGTCCTAAGGCGGACATAGCGGATGCCGAGGCACGCTGTGCTAATCACCGATAACCATAAAGCGATGGTGACCCTAACGGTACAACTAGATGCAACGGTTATGCGATCGAAAATAGCCGATGTGCTGTTCTTAGGGAACATATCAGGCTAGCAATTCGTTGGCTTGTGGCAGTTGGCGAGGTGCTAGCGAGGATGAGGGCTCGAGAGTCTCTAGTTTGTTTTTATGTGTTTTAGACTAGACTGCCAGATGTGTCAGAACATGCAGGTCGGTATGAAATATCGATGATGGGCAAACAAGCCGTTGTGGGAAAACGGGCTTTCAGGAAACAATCTTACCCACTCACCCGCATCCACGTTGCGAACTACTGCACATCGGACAGGATACATATGCGCGCAAGGTGAAAACGCCTGCAGATCAGATAAATGATAAACACGAGCGAGCGAGAAAAAAAAAGACGAAGAAAAGAATAAGAGACGACGATCTTTGCCAATCTGTGTTTCAGGTAGGACTGGTGTATGTACGTAGAAAGATTGGCCATCCCCGTAACATAGAGATTAGAGATTTCCGACGCACGCTCTGCCCTCGCGTTCCTTCGTGCTTCCCAGACGTTCGGTCTTACGATTGCCTTCTGTGCCGTCCGAACCTTTGGCCCTGGCCATGCCCATGCCTAGCAGTGCCTGGCAATCGATGCCTGCCTCGGTCAATATGTGGATATTGTCGCTGTGGTTCTGGTTCAACTCCGCCGCCTTAGCACGCGCTAGTTCGCAACTAGTCGCACTCGGGTCTTCCATTTGTGCTATTCCCGGAGCCAGCAGGCTTCTTCTGCTCCTGTGAACCAGAATTGCCTGTCCTGTCCTGTCCTGTCCCCCATGATGCTTTCGAGCCCTGTCCGTCTGGAACCAAAGCAATCGCGAACCTTGCCTGAGGAGAATAACGGCATCTGGTTACGGCACAGGAGCGGCAGTTGGGTTCTTGGTAAGCTGCTTTGTAAGGAAACGTTTGCCGTCTCGTTTAGTTCATCTGGCTTTTGTTTTCCACGTGGCCACCAAGCGGGCCTGTCGCGTCTGACACCTGTCGCCGAGCCGCCTAACGTCTCATGTGTAACAGGAGCATCCCTGGAGCTCATTCGGTGTCCGCTTCCTGCCAACAGTAAATGCCTTCCATTAATCTGATCTTGTTATGGTGATCTTAGCTCGAGGTATTCCTATGGCCAACACTTTTTGAATTGCGACAGGTATCGCAGAAAACAAGAGAAGAAAAAGAGCACTTCTGGCAACTCAACACGCCCACTATTTTGAGGGATGTTTACAACGTCGGGCCGGCCTATGATGGGCAAGTATATTCGCGGCCGATGTCCCTCCTTCGCCATCTCTATCTCGCTTCATCAGATTGGGTTTCACGGCTCTACGGTTTCGCCAAAGAGACCGAGCGATTGATCGAAGTGCTCAGTGTAACAGTTTCCGGCCCCACAAGCCAAACGGCCAACGCAACGCAACGCATCACATCCCATCGCAACGTAACGTAACGGCGTGCAAGGTGGAGTTGAGAACGTTCAAATCTTGAAAGCCCCAAATCGACAATTAACGTCAAAGCCCACCTGACAGCCAAGCTTCTACGCCTCGTTCCTGCGCCGCAATCAAGGTTAGTCCCTGCTCGCTCGGATAGCATCAGAGTAAGCGAGCAAGCGAGCGAGCGGCACAGACACAAAGAAGCAAGACGCAAGGACGCAAGGACGCAAGGACGCAAGAGCCAGGCACAGCAAGAGTACTCGAGGTTGCAGTAGCAATCTGGTGGGGGGCCTCCTTTTCCGATGGGTATTTCCGCGATCCGACCTCGCCGCCTTCCCGAGGGAGATTTACGAGTCATGATACCGGCGTCAATCAACAGCACATCATCGAAAATCCATCAGCTAATTAATTGGAGCTTGAAACAACGTCAGTGAAACGACTGGCACGATTCTTATTGAATGTGTGCGTGTGGGTGTTTTTGTCAGAGGTATCATTATTACTATGTAGATTTGTATACTTGTCGCTGGCTGGTAAAAATGACCAATTATCAAACTATGTTGTTCTTGTTCTTGTTCTTGTCGTTGCCGTGCTAACTAGCAAGTCCCCCTATATTTATTTGGCGTGCGGGACCAGATCGTCAGGGCGCAGGCCAAAGAGACTTAACACTGCTTGCTCTGCCCTTCTCTGCTCTATTTCAGCTCGGCGAGCATGACATCAGCAGCCTTCTCGGCGACCATGTAGGTCGAGACGGCCGTGAAGGTACCGGGGATGCGCGGGTAGACGGAGGCGTCAACAACACGCAGGCCCTGGACCTTGCGGACGCGGAAGGACGAGTCGAGGACGGCCATGGGGTCCGAGTCGGTGCCGATGGGGCAGGTGGACGAGGCGTGGTGGCCCCAGGTGATGTCCTGGATCCACTGCTCGAGGTCCTCCTGGGACTGGACGTCGGCGCCGGGCATGACCTCAGTGGTCTTGTGGGGCTGGCGCGCGAAGGCATCACGGGCGAGGCCGACGGCCTCGACCATGGCCTGGAGGTCCTTCTTGTACTCGCCGTTGGCCTCGGAGTAGTAGTGGAACATGATGTCGGGCATGTCGAGGGGATCAGCCGAGCGCAGAGTCACACCACCGGCAGTGTTGCGGGGGTGAGACTTGAGGATGGCCCAGGTCCACCAGTCGTGCTCGTCGGTGGCGTTGATGCTGTAGCCGGGGAAGTAGCCGCGGAAGTTGACGGGGCCGCCGAACACGAAGGTGTCCCAGTCGTTGTTGGGGGCGGTGCTGCTCCTCTTGTACATGGTGGCGGCGAGGCCGTTGGAGGCGTAGACGCCCTGGTCGCCGAGCAGGCCGGGGTTCTCATACTTGTCGATGCAGGAGTCCTTCTCATCGCCGTGCCAGGTGCAGCCGTTGAAGGCGACCCACTCGTCGTCGGTACGGGCCTGGACGGAAATCTCGTAGTGGTCCTGTAGGTTGGTGCCGACACCGGGCAGGTCGGCAATGACGGGGATGTCGAACTTCTTCAGCTCCTCGGCCGGGCCGACACCGCTGAGCTTAAGGAGCTGGGGCGAGTTGTAGACACCACCGGCAACGACGACCTCGCGGGAAGCCTTGGCGGAACCGGGGATACCAGCCTTGGCGCTGCGGGACAGGGGGCTAGCGCTGTAGAGATGGGCACCGTCGAGGAACTCAACGCCGGTGGCGCGGGGAGGGTTGACGGACTCGTCAAAGGTGACCTTGGTGACGTGGCAGTTCATGCGGACGTCCAGGGGGTACTTCTTGCTGCCGTCGGAGTTGACAGCGTCGCGGGTGTCGAGGACGAACTCGCGCGAGCCGACACGGGTGTTGTCCCTGGTGGAGATGGGGATCTGGTAGTAGCCGGGGTCCTGGTCGCGCGACTCGGTGTTGGCGTTGGCATCACCGGCGAGCAGGGTGGTCATGTCGAAGACGGACTTGGTCAAGTTGCCGATGGCGAAAGCACCTCCGAGCAGCATGGACATGATGCCGGCATCGCCCAGGGGGATGGACAGGGGCGCCCAGGAGATGGTGTGCCAGCCCTTGTAGCCGTGACCGTCATTGGAAAGAGGAAGGAGGCTGAGGTACTTCTTGTCCTCCATGCGCTCGAAGTAGGTGCGCATGTTGTCGGCGCTCCAGCTCTTGTCGCCAGTCATCTCGGCGATGTACTCGAAATCAGAACGGTGAGGGTAGACGGCAATCAGGGCGTTGTGGGCGGTGCAGCCACCGAGGGTGCCAGTACGGGGGTACAGAGATCCCTTGAGCTTGGCGCCCTCAGGGGGTCGAGACCGATGTACTCGCCGCCATCGGGCAGGTCGTAGACGGTCTTGAAGTCGCGGGCTTGCTTGGCGTCGTCCTCGTAGTGGCGGACGAAGAAGTTCCAGGCCATGTGCTCGTCCTCGGAGGACTTGGCGTTGAAGGCCGGGACGGTGTAGTTTTGGTTCTTGCCCTGGTCGTCACCGGCCTCGATAAGGAGGGTCTTGTGGCCGGCGATGGCCAGGCGGGCGGCGAGCGGGCCGCCACCGGCACCGCTGCCGACGACGACGTACTCGTATCCGTCGAGGTCGACTGCCGCGGCCAGAGGCACGACGGCAGCCATGAGGCTGAAGAGCTTGTTGAACAACATGGTTTGGCACTAGAGCTCACTGGAGAGAGTGGAGTTGTTAGCTAGTAGTTCATCTGTAACCGAGCTGCGGCCCTAGCGGAGCCACCAGGATCGGGCAGGCCTCGAGTGGCGTTCAGAAGTAGTATACTTACAAAAAGGAATGACTTGAGGTGAGGCCGTTGCTCTAACTTAAGGAAAGTGAGTGCCTTGGCTAAGAGAAGGGAGTCGGACTCGAGGTAAGCCAAGATGGCATCTATATATAATTGCCAACATGGCGTAGTGGCATCGTTTCGGGTGCTCCCCATACGCCATCATCGGGATATGGTATGGCATCTAATCTCCTCGAGCCCCATTCCCTGCATCCTTTCGAATTTCCATTGCCCTTCCTGCCTAGCCTAGGGGGTGTGTTCTTGCCAGGAGACACTCCGCACCAGACCGCATGCTAGGCTTAAAGGGTGGCCTCGCCTTACAGTCCCATGCGAGTACGTACTACGTACAGGCTGCGCCTGGTAGGGATGGAGAGAGCAGGCTCAGGCTCAGAGCTCAACAGAGCTCAGCGCATGCGCGACCCAAGACTGGGGTACCTATTGTGAGGGCTGCCGGGAGAAGCGATAGAGAATTCACCTAGTTCACTTGGCTGCATTGATCAGGGGATGCTCCAGGGGATGGTCCAAGGCAGCTTGTCCCAAATCGGTCGATTTTTCGCCATGGCGACCCGCCTCGGTACGGAGTATCGTGAGTATGCGGCAGCCGGTTGCCGTTGAACTAGTCCCTAATGAATTCCAAAGGGGAGTTTGTTATGCGGACCTAGTGCCCCGTAGGATGGTAGGGTTTGGTATCGAAAGGCAACTGCACATCATCTGTCTTGCTGGCAGTACGTATACAACTTGGAGTAAACGCAAGCGCGAACTCGGATCTGCTGAAGATTCAAGAGGCAATACCAGAAAGTACTGGTTGAGAGGGCTCGGTCCAGATAAGATCTTCAATGATCCACCCTCTGCACGGCCCCCAAATAGTTTGCGAATACCTAGTCATCATGAACCATTCTAAGAAATAGATGAGAGCGGTGATGTGATTCTGCTGTCGATTCGAGGCAGAGAGACTGGCGGAGTGCGATGCAGTACTCACGACATCTCCTCCTCATGCCTTGCTAGCGTCCAATCAGCCCGTCGGCCTTGTTCCTGGGGCCTGTCTCGGCGCCCGAACGGCAATTGGATTGTTGTGTTCGTTTCTCATGCAATGTCGAGATGCCCTGGTCGGGGCCTGGTTCCGGTGCGACGCTGAACGGGTAACGAGTTGACTGTTGTTGAAGGCCACTAGCGCAGTGCGTGCAGATTGGTTCATGCTTTCTTTTCTTTTTTGTGTGTACCAAAAACGCTCTGCTGGGCTCAGGGGTCGAGACCAAAAGTTTAACCTTGCTTATTGCTCGTTCCGGCAGTGGGCCCCGCTGCCCATTAGGAATTGGGGAACGTCTAAACGTTCTTTGGGAGACATCTCCGTCCTCCATCTCCATCGTCAACTCTGCCAGGCTGAGTTTCGCCCCCTGGGCCTGGTCTTTAGAATAAAGATGTTCAGATGCAATTACACGGTTCACGATGATTCATGATAGGCGCAGATTGTGGGCTGTGGAGGCATCCCTAGGTTCGACAGTCTGCTTCTGCTGCTGTATCTGCTGGGCCCGGGGAGTGGAAGACTCAAAGGGAGAGCAGAGTGCACAGGATCAATAGACTTACAGTGCTTGCACGATGGCCGATCACTTTGCGTCGTTTTAGTTCCGTGCCCCCAAACCCCGCCGCGGAATTCTCAGCAGCCATCCTTGCCCTGCGGTTCTTCAACAGTGGGCTGCGAGGTGCATTAGGCGTATCAGGAACCTTCCTCGCTCTTATTAGGCTGTCATAGCGCGTTTTCTTGAATAGAACACCAACACTAAGCCTCGAACAGATATTGGAGTATACTTAACACCACTTTTAGGGGTCCGGCCAACCTAATTTGCCTGGCGTAACGGCTTCTCTAGGCCAAGTGATGTTCAACAAGACCTTCCGAGTTTGGTGTAGAGACTCCGAGCCGCTTTGACATTGGAAGTCTCCGCCAAACAAACCCGCCGCCTGCACGTACACATCTACCTAGAATGGCTTCCAGGAAATTACTTCGTAAAATATGGAAAATTGCCGGCGATGGCGAGCCGTACCAGCCAGTGTCTGACAGCAACACCTTGATCTTCTTATTGAAAAATCTCGTTCGACTATTCATCACCGTCTCCTCGACCCCTGTCAAGATCGAAACAGGCGGTGACAACATCGTCGCGGCCGATGGGGTTCATCTTGACGGACGGCGGGACGGGGAAGCATGCTCCCATCGGCAATGCAACCTGTTTGCGAAGGAACTCAATCTCAGCGTGTCATCGCTTCGGCCATCTCCCGTCTTGAGCGAAATATGTCCGAGTGCTAAGGGGTTCTGTTACCAAACCGTCAGGGTCTGCGCTACACATACTGATACATACATACAGTAGACTCTCGGTGGCTTACTTACATGAGTTGATTTGCCGCCAATGGTACGTGTACACTGCATTGTCATTCCTGCCGAGGAGTAGCACCGTTGCCGGGTCTTCGGGCACAGCGACTTGGGACGTCTACTCCTCGACCACCCTCAGAAAGGGAGACACAGCCCGTACGGGATCCAACCATGGCTTGCAGAACGTCGGCTGACAGCAAGCGGAGTGTTGCTTACTCCCATAATCCTGCCAGCAGATCCTTCGTGGGCTCACTTGCCATTGGTCGACTGCATGTGTGAGCTTCATAAGGCATGATATCGATACCACCTCGTTCCTTGGTTCGAGAACGCGGGTGGACGAACCGAATGGCTTCGTGACACTGCGTATGCGTGTCAGGTACAGATGCCCACCAGCTGAAATGGACAAGCTACGACTTGGCAGTGTGGCAGGTGGTTCGCTGGGCTGAACTCCTCTCCGACAGGCCTCTGAAGTCCCGTGTCAGGGCATTGGATGATGTGCCTACCCTTGCTGCATAGCGGCTGAACATGGCATGTTGCCAGCCGGCTGTGATACCCCAATGAGCGGATGATTCCTGACATCTGCTTGATATGCTTAGCGCCGGCAAGGGTTTTCTAGAAAAACTTGCTTCGTTGCCAAATCCACTTGCCCTTCATGGTCTGTTTAGTAAGGAGGAGTTTGATGTACGCTTTCGATGGCCACGAAAGCTACACTTCATGTCGTAAGCAGAACTTGACAAGACTTTGTTAGCTCGCATCAAACTGCAAAACAGGCTATCATAACCCCATGCTCTACATGAAACTGTACAATCCAACTATCGGAGGTATTGTTCCTGGGCATGCCAGAAGCACCCTTCGCAACGGCCTTTTCATTTGATGTACATAGTCCTTGCATAACGAAGGCCTACAGATGCTTCATCCATGGCATCGGTATCCGCCAAACAACAATAACTCAAGCGGAAAACGGTACACAAGCTGCACCATATGAACCTCGCTTCTTTACGGAATGTGTTTCTATCCTCCTAGAGAGATTCCACGTCCCCCTAAACGACCATTCTGTGATGCACCGAGTTGACGGGAAGAATGGTGTGTCCTATTCTTGGGCCTGGCTACAGCCCGGTCCGGTAATACCGTAACACGAAAGAACATGCCGGCAGTTTTCAACGTTGGCCTCTCTCTGTCCGAATTCCTCTGTAAGACAGTGGACGAAGAGCAAAACGTCGTGTCGAACCCGCTAACACCGATAACCAGCCACATATCTCCTATCTATCGTCTTGACCGTAACACCAAGTTCCGTGGTTCTCACGATAGGCGACGATATAGCGGTCGGTCCTGGGGATGCGTCGTCACTTGCATGCGTATCATCACCCATCTCCCGCACTCCAATTCCTCCTCCCCCCCTCTCTCTCTCTCCATAACGCCAAGCGTGGATATCTGTCCATCACAATCACGCCGTGTGGGTTTGCGAGAGCTTCGATGCAGCTGATTTTCCTTGATAGAAGGAAGCGAGGGGAAGCTAGAAAGGCACAAGAAGGGGGAAACTTGGAGCCCAATAGCCGCAGCGTATAGAACCAAGAGTACCTGGGCGGCATCCCCACCTACACACCCATATAAAAGGTTCCGATTTTGGGTTAGGCAGGGGTCTACGTCAACTCACGAACCATGGGACTGCCAACTTATACTCTGGGTCGCGCTGAATAGGCAATTAGATAATCCAATTCCATTTCCAAGGGACGAACCTATGGGGAGAGAGCCAATGTTCGGTAAGCAAACCGGGGAGCGAAGTCATCCGCAGCCGAAGTTGATCAACAAATGGTACGGGTATTACACACTGACGCAATACCCTTTACAGCACCACAGGCGGTTTATTCTGGATGAACGACAGGGGAATATGGAAGGGAATGATATTCCCAGCTGGAAGGTTAGGGACCTACTTCTTACCAACTATTAACCGTAGTAGCTGCAAGGCTTGCATGTTCGATCCCAGTCGTTTCCTCATCACATGTATTTTCTGTTTTACCTGGTAGCTCGCCAAGCAAGCGAAAAGAAACCGACGTCGTCGCTATCAATCTGAACCACCAAACCGGGACCACGTTTGCACAAAATTGCGTCCTTCTGTAGAGTCCATTACATTATATTAGCTGAACTTTTTATGCTGCCAGCACAACTTATGTACAATATCATCATCCTTCATTACTTGACTATGCATCCATCATCAACATCATCATCGTCGCCACTCGTGACCAATCACACTCCAAGGTTCGTGCGTCTTGTCGCTGTTGTCATGTGACCGCCCTTGGTAGTACCCCTTTCTTCCTCAGGATTCCTCCCACGGATTCCTTCCCTCGTCCTTCTCTCCGTCGCTTAGAAGGGGTTGTAGCCCAGGCAGTTGGCGTACTTGGACGCGCAGAAGCTCATGTTGGCGTCGGGCGCGACGCGGCAGTCGCCGTACGCGGCCTCGCAGAAGCCCTGGCACTTGGCCTTCTCGGAGGCGCAGAAGCTCATGTTGGCGTCGGGCGCGACGCGGCAGGCGTTGTCCTGCACCTCGCAGTCCTGGAGCGTCTCGACGGCGAGCCCCGAGCAGCCGACGTACTCGGAGGCGCAGAAGGACATGTTGGCGTCGGGCGCGAAGGCGCAGACGGTCTGCGCCTGCAGGCACGCGCCCACGCACTGCGTCTGCGCCTCGTCGCACGCGATGATCTGCGTGTTGTCGCCGTCGGCGGCGGCGCGGCACGCCGTGTGCGTCGCGGCGCAGGTATCGGCGGCGGCGGCAGGGGTAGTCGGGGCCGCGGTGGCCATGGCCGAGAGGAAGGCGAGGACGATGGTGCTGGTGAACTGCATCTTGAAAGATTTGGGAGAGTGTTTGGTGGTGGTGTTGGTGGTGGTTTGGGGTAGTGGATTATGGTAATTGAGAGGATATATGAGGTGGGTGATTTCTCTCGAGGTAGGAATGCACTGACTGGAGAGAGTGAGTGACAGGAATATATCGAAGGATGCCCAACGGTATTTAAGGTATGTTGGTGAAGGATGTCAAGGATGTCACACCGCTTGGCATTCCATCCTTCCTACGTCAGTCTCGCCTGCATTCGGAGCGTAGCGTGAGCATCGTCAGTTGCGTTGCCGCGCCATTATTTGCCATGCTAATGCCGCTACGCTCTCGATGCGATGCTATATTCCTCGTATCGAGCCGAGTTGGTTGGCAGGGTATAATGGTCACGTTGTATGTTGCAACCTCGCCATCCTCTTCCACCAATGGCGGCTCGCGATCACGACCAGGCGTTGCCGGAAAAAGCAATGGATCTGCATATTATCGCCAGCGATATGGGGTAATCTTGGGTTAACACGATGTGTTGTGCATCGGCGCCCACTCCGGGAGAATTCCTCGATTGAGCCCAATCCCACCTGTGCCGCACATGCGTGGGAAATGCGGCGCGCTGTGTGGTCAGATTTCTTGGGGGAATTTGGTGAAGGCACACCAGCCTCCTCACTCCATCGCCCATTCGAGAACCAAATGGAGAGATCCAAATACATACCACCCGCCATTAATGGGCCGGGGGCGGCAGGTTCGGCGTTGGCAAACTTTGCCGGTCCAGCCATCATGCCGCCCGCGAGAGCAACGATACCACCCGTGACAAATTGAAGCCTGCTTTGAGTAGCATTCTAAAATCCGCCACCAGGTCCAACGCAGCAGGGCTTTCCCTTGCATTTCTGATTACAACTACTGAGATACAATTCAGGTACCAAACCACTTATCCAAGAACGCCGGATATCGTGTCGCGAGCTCAAGCTTCCCTCTACTCGGAAGGATAAAAAGGTCCGACGAACATGGGTGCCAAGTAACACGGATGATGCCGCATAGCTGTATCCCTGAGAACACATACACCAACATTGGCGACAGCATCATATTTCTCCATGGAACACTCTCGTGAGATATAACTTATTTCCAACAGATAAGTTGCTCGCCATAGTCCACCTCCCAGTCTATAAAGAGTTAGATAAGTGCCCAACTGTAGCTTGCATGAAACGAAGTTACGTCCAAATATCAAAGAATACGCTTAGGTATGAGAATGAGAGAACAGCCTGGGCTACTAGAGAGTGCTATGACCCAGCCTGTGAATACTGTTAATGCCCATCATGTCTGACCATGATGTGGCAGCGGACGGCCTCTTTCCACTATCAGCCTATGTGTCGCCTGAAGCTATCTCCTCTACTTCATTCCACCGCTGAGGGTTTGACGGAGAACGATTGCCAAAAAGATATGCTACCGACGATAGTGATACTGGAACGTCCTACATGTGTACAGCTTCGGGTTCGGCGGATTCGGCAAACTGGTGTAATGCCTGTATGTATGCAGTGACCTGATAACAACGATAGAACGAGCATATGCACAAGGGATGACACACCGACAACCCAATGGCCTACCTACATATTGTTCGAACTGATATATATATGTAATCCACGATATACTCATGTCCTAATCAAGGCCAATGGCTTGGGCTGTGAGGGCAAATCGAACCCTCTCGTTCGCTTGTACTCCCAAGACCGGTGAATGAACACCAGTTATCGCCTCGTCGTGTTCTATGCGTAGTCTCGCCATATGGGATTCGCTATACACTCACCCGAGGCATGCTTTTCGATAGGTGTTCGTATATGCACTTACCAGCATTTCAATACGAGGTCTGGCCCAAGAGGCAGATCTTGTGTCAAGGGGCGCTTAACCAACCCCCTGACCAGTCAAGTCGTGATTTTCATACAACCATGGGGTAATACGTCACTCTGATATGCGGCCATGTAGCTTGAGATAACCGGCATCATATACTCAATGTACGCTCGGCACGCCTTTGAAGGTGCTATGAGATCCAGGGGCGTGATGTGGAAGGCAGCCTTGTGGATGGTGTGTTCGATATTCTCACCTCGACAAACGAGTTCACGTGAGTCCGATCAAAACAAAAGCTGGAAGGCAGAAGAACAGCCGAGGCTAGGAAAGGTGCAGGGCAGTAATATACCTGGTGGTAGATTCTTATTCGAGGACTTGTAACTTGGTGGTCCATCCCTTTCATTCGCAGTCTGTCCTCCTGACTTCCGATGCCATAGCTACAGCTCATACTTGATCAGTATGTCTACGTTTCTCAGAAGTCCCATATACACATTACACCACGCACAGTGCTTATCTCGGGTCGTGGCTCGGAACCAAAACCATGAACGTAAAGAATACTGCCCCGAAGCTTCAGCTCAGCTACATCAACCATAGCAGAGGCGTGGGCTGTTAAACCATCTGCCCTGCCCTACTGGAGGGAACGGGCACCCGTCATTCACATAAGCTCAAGCAGGGTCTGCCGCGTATATTCCACTAAAGACATGGGTATATATCTATTCTATCCGAGTAGGCAGCATCTAGTTCTGCATCACCCCCCGAGCCCTGGCAATATCGTCATGACGCCAGTCTTCTTCCTTACTGACCCTCTCCCCCCTTCCCGCTCCGCACCACGAAGTACCTCCCCGCCGTCTCGCTCGCCCCCGCCAGCGCATCCCAATCCTCGGCCTCATTCCTCTTCCCCCTCTGCTCCTCCACCCGCCTCCGCCTCCGCCTTCGGCTGTGTCCCACCACGTCCTCCCGCGCGAGCGCCTCCCTCAGCGTCTCGAGCCCAATCGTCTGCTCCCGCCGGCCCCGCGCCGTCTCGTCGCGGATCGCGGCGAGGGGCGCCACCCCGCTCGTGTCGACGCCCTGGATCGAGCGCACGAAGTGGAGCTGCGTCCGCAGTGTCGTCAGGAGCGCTTCTTCCTCCGCGGGCGTCGCGGGGGGCGGCAGCGCGGAAAGGCGCAGGAGATGGTGGAGGGTTTTGCTGGTGATTTCGTCGGTGTCGTCGGCTTTGGTCTTCTCAGCTGGCGACGTAGCAGAGGAAGAGGAGTTGGAGGGGTCCTGGTGTGGCAGCAGTGACCGGACGGACCATGTGGGCTTGGAGAGGACGGAGCGAATGTCGGGGTCGGAGCTGTTGGTGTGATTTTGTCGAGTTTGTGGAAGCCATGACCTCGTCACGGTTGCTATGCCATTGGCACTTTTCGCTGACTGTGTATACCGACTTGACGGGGCTCTGAGGCGTTGTCGTATTGCCTGGCGGCACTGGGCGCATATCGTGCTATTCATGGTTTTGTGGGAGGTGGCTTTTTTACACTGCTGGTGCTGCCTGCACGGTTGAACCAATGCGCCGGAAAGAGGTAAATAAAATGGATGTATGGCGTTTATCGCCCACAAGGTCTCGCCACGTAACAATAACTGGCTCAGTGGCTATATCGGATGCGAATTTGCAGATCGTGGTAAAACGAAAGACAGCAAAGCAGGTGTTTTTACTGGCAAGTAGATCTACTTTCCAAAATGCCGTACAATTGGTGTAAGGTGCCCTTCTGTGTACTTCAGGGTCGTTCTTGCCGCTTGCAGGGGACGTTGGAAAGCTGAAGCGTCATAGCTCTGGTGGATTGTTTTAGGTCGCTGCAGCGGCTTGTCATATCCATCCTTCCACTACCAACATCAACCGACCACTACACTACACTACCTACTACGCCGACAGACGACGACCCGTTCGAACACACGCAATCACACCCGTTTCCATATTACACCTACACGGTTATATCCAACATGGCAGGAGATCCGCGAGCTCTGCTTCAGAAGGTCAGCATCATCCTGCCCCACCACCATGTGGGCACCCCGCCATCTAGAAGGCGATGCTGATGAAATGGCGATACATACACACAGGCCGACAAGACGCTGCAGAGCGCTTCGAGCGGCTTCAGTCTCTTCGGCGGCCGTGAACAGAAGTACATGGATGCGGCCGAGCTCTACATCGAAGCCGCCAATGCCTTCCGCATGCAGAAGATGAGTACGTTCGACCCGCCGCTGCAGCCGCCGTTACCGCATTGCTGTCGCTTTGCGCCCAACGCCACCTTTACAGATAGATTGCTAACACACACGTCCTTGTGCTACCAGACCGAGAAGCAGGCCAGGCCTTCGAAAAGGCCGCGCAGGTCCAGGATAAGAACCTGAAGGAACCCAACGACGCCGCCAACGCCATGGTGGACGCCTTCAAGGTCTACAAGCAGGAGTCGCCCGAGGACGCCGTGCGCGTGCTCGAGTTCTCAATCCAGCAGTACTGCAAGACGGGCAACTTCCGCCGCGCGGCGCAGCACAAGGAGTCGATGGGCGAGGTCTTCGAGACGCAGTTGGCCGACACTAAGCGCGCGCTCGCGGCCTACGAGGAGGCCGCCGGCTGGTACGAGGGCGACAACGCCGCCGCCCTGGCGAACAAGCTCTGGCTTAAGGTGGCCGACATCGCCGCGCTCGACGCCGACTACTACAAGGCCATCGAGCAGTACGAAAAGGTGGCGGCCGCGTCCCTCAACAACAACCTCATGCGCTACAGCGTCAAGGAATACTTCCTCAAGGCCGGCATCTGCCACCTCGCCACCGGCGACATGGTCACCGCCAACCGGGCCCTCGAGAAATACCGCGATATGGACCCCACATTTCCCAGCAACCGCGAGCACCAGCTGCTCGTTGACCTACTCGTCGCCATCGAGGGCGGCAACCAGGATGACTTCACCGACAAGCTGTTCCAGTACGACCGTATGTCGAAGCTGGATAAGTGGAAGACAACCCTGCTGGTTCGTGTGAAGGAATCGATTGTGGAGGCTGGCGAGGACTTCTCATAGAGCAGGTCTGGGGGAGAGGAGAGTATGTTGATTTGGGATCGGTGCTAAAGCCAAGGCGTTTTTCTGGGTTGAATTCAGGCATGACTTATGTATGCAAGTAAACCAAGAAAGCATGGGGAAGACACGAGTGCGATTGTATACTCGTTGCAGTGGATTATGATAGAATACATGACACTGGTAGCTACCTACACTCCCCTGGTGACCTACAAAGCAAATGGTGTTCATTATCCCCAGATCAGGAGCTATCTCCATCTTAGACAGTAAGCCTCAACCGCCAACAATGTTCCGACGCCTCAAACCATGAGTTCATACGCATAGAAGTAAAGCGTCATCATCTTGTCCAATTTCTCAATGCCATAGCGTTCTTCCAGGAAGGAGTCTATATCGCCGTCAATAGCCATCCTCGGAAAAAGTATGCGCTCGTCGTTGCGAAGTGCCTCCTGGATGGCCCGAATTTCTTGAAGCTCCCAGGTCTCAGTGGCGGATGCTGGCCGAGGGGTCCAAGAAGGACCCATGAGGTCCAATCCGCCGCTCATGTTAATGCGATGGCCCAGGGAGCCTGTGGGGGCACCCCCGAAGAGAGCTTCGAGACGATAGGTACGCTGGGGACCGGTGACCACCCTTGCACTCTTGGCTTTGCCGAAGAAGAGGGCAAGATTCTCAGGGGTGTCTTGTCCCATGAGAACAAGCCGTCGAAGTGGAAAGCTGTATATCAAACCGTTCAGTGTTGCCATGACAGAGAAAGGGGTGATTATGCAGGGCAACTTACCAATGCCTGCGTTTTCTACTTTCAGCAGGAATCGCACCATGCGCAGGAAGGTCAACTTGTCTCATCAGAGCCTTTGCTGCAGGATCCTGGCTCGCAATCATGGTGTAATACTTCACTGCACTAAACGACTCAGAGCTGTTGCCGTTGGTAGTGATATGCTGGCAGTATGCCCTGTGGAAGAGGCTGTGACGCTTCTAGCACTCTTTGGAGCAATAGGAAATGCCATCGCATTTGGAGCAATACAACAGATCTTTGATGTCAGAATTGTCTGTATGCTTGCAATGTGGGTTGACACACTCCTTAGTCGGCTCCATGCTGTTCATGAGACAGGCTTGTAAGTGTGATGAGATGTCGGGATTTGAGGGAAGTGGAATGGCTGACAAGTCGGATGAACAGGAGAAAGTGATGGAGGAGGGACAAGCAGGCTTTCTTCGAGGAAATTTGAAGGAAATGTAGAGGGGTGAGAATGGAAGGGAAGGAGCACCTGAAGTCTTGCACTTCATGTTCTTGAGAGGAAGCCACTTCCCTTGGGTCGTGGTTACCCTACAAGCTCCTTCCCAACTTAGGTATGCTGCCAGCACTCGCAAAACACTCAAGTGGAATAATCAAGAGCGTGACCATGGCCACATAATCGAGTTGTCGCATGGTACCTAGGTATCGTTTGTTTGAGTTTATCAACATGTGTCTATCTCTTTCTCGATCTTTGGATAGACGCTGATCGAATTAGTTGCTCCAGTGTCTTGTCCATATTGTACTGTCCATATTGTACTGTTCATATCACCAAAGAAACCTGGTACCAAAGCCGTAAGCAAACAATGTGATTTGACATTACCCGTTGCTCATACTCATGATGGCAGAAGGGCTGCTATTCGCATCAAATTTTGGGAATTCACAGTTGATATTCATGATTACGGGGGATCTGTTAGGTTGGCGCGAGACTTGCTTGATACGACATGCACGACAGGTAGATATTCACATCCGATACCCATTGTTATTTAGCTAGGATTAAGGAGTCGCTTGACGATATGCCTCGTCGCCTGTGGTAATAAGGACCTATATCTGTGCAGTATCCTACAGTGCTGATATATTCGTGCTCATTAGACAGAGCCAGGAGACCAGGCGCCAAAACCATGACTTTAGCTGTTCCATTTGCAACTGGATTGGGAAGACTGTTCGATTTTGGCCTATTATCTACTTCGAATGCGATACTCAGGTTTACCTCAAATAACATACTCATCTAATGTAACTTGGATACGCCGACTGCAGCTCACCACTTCCTACGTGTAAGCGAATGTCAACTAAGTAGTCAGCATGAACATAGCTGGGGAGAAATATGCATCAGAAGCTATGTGCCTGTCCTGAGGTTTCTCGTGCTATGCAGCTCATTGGGATTATGCCTGTTGCTGGTTGATGTTGACCATATTATGGTTGAGCGGCATCATTGCAAGAAGTTGTCAAACGTCCATCTCAATCAGACATGGTACTTCTGATTTGACGATGGGAAGGACGAGATGATCCACTCTGGCACATGTACTTTTATGCCAAGCCAGACTTCAAATGTTTATCAGCAAGAGGTAGCGTGGTAGCCACACCAATTAGTTTATCGATAGCGCACCAAGCCGGGGTGGTGGGGCTTATCGTAACTTTTTCGACTTTTTTGTGGTATCAAGAGCTTTCAATTCAACATTGCCGTCGACATTGGGCAAAGAAAGTCAGTTGCTGTTTCAGACAAAATGGCGACTTTGGAGGAGAAGCTGGACAAGATCCGGTCACCCAATCTTCAAAGCCAACAGCAGACTGTCGTCATCCTCAACGCCGTCGAGGAAACGCTTAAGGAGCAGGACACCCCGCGGACCCCTACAGGATATTTCGCGGCCCTGCTCGCCCTTCTCAACCAGTCGATCGCGAATGGCCAGATCAACAAGGAACTGACGCCTGCCGTCATCTACCTTCTCGATATCATCACCCCGTATGCGCCCCAACCGCTCCTTCGGTCCAAGTTCACCCAGATCCTCCAGCTCCTCGCCCCAGTTCTGCTTCTTGCCGATGCTGAGGCGGCGCTGCTGAAGTCGTCCGTCGGCTGCCTCGAGTCCTTGTTGCTTGCCCAAGATGCGGCAGCATGGAAGCTTGCCACAAACGAAATCAGCCCCCGGCGGGCAGTAGCAGGTCTCCTGAACCTGTCGCTGGACCACCGGCCGAAGCTGCGGAAGCGAGCGCAAGAAGCCCTGAAGAAGGTCCTTCAGAACCCTCCGCCGAGTCCTTCCCTAGACCACCCTGCTGCCGATCTTTGCGCAGAGACTGCCATGAGGAGCTTGGCAGAGCAGGCCAACAAGGCAGCTATTTCTAAGAAGCAGAAGAAGGACGCCGAAAACGACCCTGCGCTCATCCACGCCCTGCAACTGATCAAAACTATTACATCGGGCAGTGGCGGATGGCCCAGCAAGAACATCGAGTCTCTGTGCGAGCTCCTGCTGAGCATCGCAAAGAGCGGCAACGAGCACATGACCATGGCTGTATTCGACATCTTCGAGATGATCTTCGGAGGTATGGCCGCTGACGAAACTGCTTCTGCCAAACTGCCTCGCCTTCTCGAGATCATCTCCGAAATGCGCCCTTCGGCCAACGATACGCAGCTTCTGCCACCGTGGATCGCCATTCTTTCGCGAGGTTACGAAGTCGCTGCTCAACTAGAGCCCGAAGAGACTTTCCAGAAACTCCCGGAGCTCTTCGAGATGGTTTCATCATTCCTAGAGTCTTCGTCGCACAATATCAGAGTCTCTGCATCGGAGTGTCTCATCTCATTCGTTGCCACATGCGTGCCTAACCAGGCCATCCTCGAGCCGTCCATCTTCGACGAAAAGACCCTGGAGAAGATCGCAAAGCATGCCGAGAATCTGCTGAGCGTCAAATTCCAGGCTGCCTGGATGGAGACTTTCAACGTCTTTGGTGCCATGTACGATTCTCTGAGGTGGCGAGCAAACCCGATGCTCTTGAACCTTGCCAAATCTGTTGGCGAGATCCGTGGCAACGACTCGTTCATGGGCAAGAAGGAAGCGGACGAGGTGCTTGGAAAGGCTATCAGAGCCATGGGCCCAGAAGCCGTTCTCAGCGTACTGCCTCTCAACCTCCTGAAGCCCGTCAAGGGGCAGGCAGGTCGGGCTTGGTTATTGCCGATTTTGCGCGACTACACAAGCAACACCAATCTTCAACACTTCAAGACCGAGTTCATTCCTTTGAGCGAAACCATGTTCCAGAAAGTACTTGACCATGGCGATGCACCAAAGACTATGGAGACCAAGATCTACGAAACGCTTGTGCACCAGACGTGGTCTATCCTCCCCGGGTACTGCGATCTGCCACTGGATCTGACGGTAGCTTTTAATAAGGAATTCGCCGAAATGCTGGCCAATCTGCTTTATCAGCAGGTTGATCTGCGTCTTGATGTTTGTCGGGCGCTGAGAGCCCTTGTCGAATCCAACCAGGCAATCACCGCAATCGAGGAGGAAGAAGAAGACATGATTCTCCAGAGCAGAGTCTCGAAGGAAGATGCTAAGAAGAACCTGTCTTACCTCGGCACCTTCGCCAGTAACCTACTAGCGGTCATGTTCAACGTGTATAGCCAGACTCTGCCCCAGTCGAGGGGCCCCATCCTGCAAACAATCAATGCTTACTTGAGCATCACCCCCGAGAACGAGCTTGTCGAAACGTTTGACCGTGTCAGCGAAATGCTTGCAAATGCTCTGACCGAAGCCGCCAAAGAGCAAGAAATCGCCGCCTCGTCTGTTCTAGCAGCCCGAGCTGACAAGAAGAAGAAGGAACAAGGACCTTCAACGAGCCAAACACTAATGGATCTCGTCATTACGATGTCTGCATATCTGCCGCGCCAGAGCTTTGCTGCACTTTTCAACATCGCGTCTCTTATTATTGTCAAGGACGATGATCCTCAGCTCCAAAAGAAGGCATACAAGCTTATCCCGCGCTTGGCAGACTCCGAGAACGGGCAGATTGCGCTCAACGAACGGTTCGACGAGCTGCAGGGTCTCTTATTATCCAGTGCTGAGAAATGCTCCGTGCCTGCTCGAAGAGAGCGACTTGCCGCCATTACTTGCATGATCCCGTTCATCCCCGACAGCTCATTGCATTTCATCCCAGCTGTTCTATCTGAGGTTGTGATCTGCTGCCGAGAGAACAACGAACGAGCAAGAACCTCTGCATTTGAGCTCCTTGTGATTATGGGCGAGAAGCTCGAGGAATCTGAGGGCAAGCCGATTCAGAACAACAAGATCCCGGGTATGCCGGAGGATGCTGCGCCAGGCAAGGCCAGTATTATGGAATACTTCACCATGGTCAGTGCTGGTCTGGCAGGTAGCACTCCGCACATGATCTCTGCCACCATCACGGCCATTACTCGCATCTTATACGAATTCCGCCGGTCGCTCAGCAACGAAATGCTCAGTGAATTGGTTTCAACACTGGATCTCTTCTTGACTTCCAACAACAGGGAGATTGTCAGGAGCGTTCTCGGATTCGTCAAGGTTTGCGTCATCAGCCTACCAACAGAAATGATGCTTCCCAAATTGGCCACCATGGTTCCGAACTTACTAGTCTGGTCGCATGGCCACAAGAGTCATTTCAGGGTGAAGGTCAAGCATATCTTGGAGCGTATGGTGCGACGCTTTGGCGTAGATGTCATCAACAAGCATTGCCCCGAAGAGGACCGCAAGTTGATCAGCAACATTCGCAAATCGAAGGAGCGCAGCAAGCGGAAGAAGGATGCCGCCAAGGGCGAAGGCGATGACGACGATGAGGAGCAGACCAACGGAAAGAAGAAGGGTCGGTTCGAGAGCGAATACGATGAGGCCCTGTACTCAAGTGACGATTCCGAGGCCGAGGCCGAGTCGGACGACATGGGCGGTGCCGCATCCAAGAAAGGAAGGAAGGGCGGCAACACCTACATCATGGAAGATGAGGATGAGCCTCTCGATCTTTTGGATAAGAGGGCACTGGCCAGCATATCGTCTACCAAGCCCGTCAAGATGCGCAAAGCTGGCAGGACTAAGGCCAAGACCGACATGGACGGCAAGCTTATCCTGGGACAAGACAGCGATGAGGACGACGCCATGGTCATCGACACGCCAGCTAACGGCGACGGTGATAGCGGTGTCGGCGCTTACGTCGCGGCTCTCCGCGGCAAAGACGTTGGTGTCCGTGGCCAGCGTGGCCGCCTCAAGTTCAGCAACCGTCGCAGCAATGACGACGATGAGATGGAAGTCGACGAAGAGGAAGTCGCCACCATCCGAAAGACAGTCAACAGGGGCCGTGGCAGCCCCCGGTCGCGCGGTGGCGATTTCCGAGGTGGCTCGCGCGGAGGTGGTGGTTTCCGAGGAGGCAGCAGAGGCGGAGACCGAGGCGACTCTCGGGGAGGTGGCCGTGGTGGCGGCGGCTTCCGGGGAGGCAGGGGAGACATGTCCGGCGGTGGCCGACGCGCTCTTGGTGAGGATAAGAGGCATGGGCCTTCTGCCCGCGGTGGTGGCAAGGTGGGAAAGCCTGGCTTCAACCGACGAGGCGGCCGCAGGTAATGCGCACAAGGTCAGGGCCATGTTGAGTTGTTGATACCCATAGTCTATGGCTGGCCCGAATTAGGGGCGCCTTGTTAGATATCCCTCCCTGTCGACGTAACTTGGGTTCCTGGGGTTATTTCTATTCATGCATCTTTCCACATAGATCGTCTTTCTCTCTCTATCTGCCTTTTCGGGTTTACGAGGCTACTTGCTTGGTTTTCCCCTTTCATTGTAAGGAGTACGGGTACGGCGAAGGATACGAGAAAAACAAAAGTTTTTGAAGTTCATTCAAACAAAATGGAATTTAGTGATCCACAATGCTGATGCTGATTATATATGTATGTACGTGAACGACGGGCATGGTCTTCTTTACACCCAAGAACTCCTGAACTCCCAAAATAATACATCTCGTAACCGAACCCCTCCCTGAGGACTTGGTCCCTATCGTCTCAATGGTTCTTCTTCTGCCTTTCGCTCTCCAGAACTTTGGCGCCGCCTGCTTCCTGCGTCTATTTGAACTTGCTGTAGATGACGGCGAAAATGAGAAGAACCAAAATGGTGATAATAGCAATCGTGATTATCCGATTTGTAGCCATCCTGCGAGTTTGTTGTCAGTAAAAGTTGCATCTCTGTCCTCGTCTCGTTTTGTAAGGGAAGGGCAAAAGTCCATTACCTACGCGCCATGCCGCGCAGCGTCTTGACGCTGCGGTCGACGTAGCCCTCGCTCTCCATGAGCATGTTGCCGGTGTGGGAGATGCGCTCGCGCTGGGTGTGGAGGTCGGCGAGGGTGCTGGCGCCGATGGACTCGGTCTCGTGGGCGAGGGCCTGCGAGTTGCGCAGGCGCTGCGTGCTGCGGTCGAGGCGGTCGGTGCCGCTGAGCAGCTGCTGGCGCTGCTCGGCCTGCGCGTCCGACGCGGGCTCGTCGGTGTAGCGCGAGCCGAAGAGGGCGGCGCGGTCGTCGGCCAGCGACCGCAGCTTGCGGCGGTACTTGTCGACGTCGGTCTCGAAGTTGCGGAAGCGCTGGTTGATTTTGGTGCGCGAGGCTGAGGGGATGTTGGCTTTTTCTAGGCGCATGGCTCCTAACTGTTGTGCGGGAAACACAATCGATTCAAATCAGTAAACGTCATTCTCGTGCCGTATTTCCATCGTTCTTTCTTTCTCTCTCTAGTAGGATTGACCATTGCGATGATGGAGATGGTGGTGGTGGTGGTGCATGTGAACGGGTCCGTACCAATTCATCGGCCTCTTCCAGCGCTCGCTCTCCCTGGCTGATGGCGGCCTTTCGCGGCTCGCCGCTCAGCTCGGGGATCTGGTCCAGCTTCTGCGTCAGGTCGGCCTGGACGAGCTTGAACTCGGCCTCGTAGCTGCTGAACAGCTCGGAGCCGGCATCGGTGTCGAGGGGGTTGGCCATGATGGGCGACGGCTGGCTGCACGGGCAGTCTCGACTCGTTTCGGTTTCGATTTTAGGGATCGATCGGGCTCGAGGGCTTCGAGATTGATGCCGTTGCCGGAATCTGAAGATATACGCTAACAGGAAATGGGCAAAGAAAAACCCAACTATCTATTCTGTTGCCTGGTGGTTGGAGTCGTTGTTACTCGTTGGCGCAATGGGATTGTCATGTGTCGTTGTCGATGGATGATGTAGCCTAGGTAACTTCAGTCGGGCGGACAATGCAGTAAACAATAACATGGTTTAATCGCATAGTGGTGAGTCTGACCACGGCGGATACGGGCATATTATGCGCTATCTGGCAAGGCAATCGTCGACATGGCAATAGCATTTACCTACAAACCTAGCGCTTGGTGCATAAGGATTGAACCCGCTGCTTGCATTGAAACCAACTCCACACGGTTGATGCAAGTTCCTGACAAATGAACAGGGTCTGGCCTTCGTCGAGATTGGATCTAGCCTCTTCCATTTCCCCAGCCACCAGCCACCAGCCACCGAGAGGCAGAGAGACAGAGAGACAGAGAGAACCATAAGCCAGCCAGCCACGTGCCCCACCATGGGCTCCTGGCAGTAGAAAACTCGAACTTCTGCGCCGGCCGCTTGGGATTTCTCTTTCCTTTCCTCTCCATGAAAGTTGACCCCCGGTGTTACAGAAAACAGTCTTCTTGTCCTCTTTCTCACGGACATGAAGTTGAATTAGCCGGGCAGACAAAGCATGGAGCTTCTAAGAATTGGATGTTAGGTGACTTTTGTCGCTTCTGAGTATTCGATCCCGTTGAGCGCCGACATTTCCTGAAATCAAATGAGAATGATTTGTAAATGCGTGAGGACCACTTTGCACCTGCCAATAAAGTTAGCAAAGCAGCAGCATGCAGTCTGTGCTGCCGCGTAATCAGGAGAGTATCGTTAAGTGCGGCAGCCAGAATTCAAAGCGTCCTGTCCCCTTTTTCTTCTATCGCCTTTGCCATGGCCTCCTGCCTGATTGGAGATTTCTTTGGTGCGAGAAAATACATATTGTCGATCCTTCCCTTCCTGTTGGTAGACTCTTGTTCTTGCGCGGCGTCGAGTCGGGAATCGGGAAGAGAAGTCTTTATGTTGTGCTACCATCACCAACAACTTGCATCGGTGGTGGCGTTCGTCACTGACCGTTTTGCCAACGTTGATTGAAGTATTCTTATCTGCGAACTTATGCAGCATGACCGTCCATGTTCGAAACAATGGATTCTTCACATGCTTTTTTATTAATTGAACTGAAGAATCAGCGTCCGAGCGCCTGGGCAGTGCCTGTCGACCCGTTCTGCCCGACCCGCGAAAAGGAGGTCGCTGGGTCCGACGATGGTAGCCTGTTTCAATCCGGGCAGGAGCTCTTGTGCACTTGTGTCAAGCTAAGCAGCTTCCAGCCTGCCAGCCTCCAGTTCCCAGCTCCAGCTCCCAGCTCCAAATTCCAGTCAGCAAGCTGTCGCGGTTCAGTCAGCTCCCTTTCATCCATCGTCATTGGCAGTCTGTCTACCTTACATAACACCTAAATCTATCTGCCAATTGTGCAACCATTGCTGCGTTTGCTATCGTTCGTCCGACAATCCACGAAGCTTTTTGATTCGCGCAGGTCCCAAGATGTATCAGAGCCAATCAATGTAAGTTTCCCCAGGCTTTATCTGGTGTCTCGCAACCGCCATTGCATCATGATGAGGGCCCAGGGCCCAGCGCCATGCATGGCTAGGTCACGGTGGATGTTGGCAGCAGTCCTCCCGCCGCCCGCTGCCCGCCTCAGCTCTCGCCGCCATTGACGCGCGACGGTCATAATGCGCTGTACTACCTCGTATGACTGAGTTGGGGTTCTGCGACTCAGCTCCAGAATATTCACCTCACGGTTCACCGCCCTCCTGTCCATTGATCCATCCGGACCATCCCTCGGCTTTTGCCTTTTCCTCGTGATCCGGACCCAGTACCTTGCCTTAGTCCTTAGCTCCCTTTCCCAGCCCTGCAGTATTAGCACCTGGCTATATACGCCGTTTTTGACTCGGTCTTCAACGTTCCTCCCACCACACAGTCAAACTGTTTTTTTCCCAAATGCCCATGACATCATCAACTAATTGGGTTCCCAGGAAGAAAGTCGCTATAGTCGGGAGCGGCTCGGCCGGTATAGCATCGCTATGGGCTCTGAACAGGACGCACCACGATGTATACCTCTATGAGGCCGCCGACCGGCTCGGCGGCCATACCAATACGGTCGAGTGGAAGCAGGACAAGTTCCGATGTCTCGTAGACACGGGCTTCATCGTCCTGAACGAGGCCACCTACCGTAAGCCCGCCCGACCGTAACCCGTGACTTGTCTCTGGAGATACAGAAGGACTAACACCACACAGCCAACTTCATCAACTTCCTGAAGAAGGTCCGTGTGCCGACCATCCCGACGGAGATGACCTTCAGTGTCTCCAGGGACCGGGGCAAGTTCGAGTGGGCTGGGACCAGTCTGGATGCCATCTTCTGCCAAAGGTGGAATCTCTTCTCGCCCCGGTTTTGGAGGATGATTTTCGACATCGTCCGGTTCAACCAGTTTGCCCTGGACCTGCTAAAAATCGACGTTGATGGCCCCAACCAAGTCAAAACTAATGGTGTTAGTGGTACCAAAGGTGTCGTCGACGAGACGACCACCATTGGCGAATATCTCGACAGGGAGGGCTATTCGGAAGCATTCAAAAGCGATTACTTGCTTCCCATGACGGCGGCCGTGTGGAGCACCAGCCCCGACAAATGCAGCCTCGAGTTCCCTGCAGTGACGTTGGTGCGGTTCATGTAAGTGAGCCTGATCTCAATCAACAATACGCTTTAAACTAACTTGACTAGGTGGAATCACCATCTACTATCTACGGTTGCTGCGCGGCCAGACTGGCTGACCTTGGAGTATGGAGCCAAGTCTTACATCGATGCGGTCGTGAGAGGGTTCCCTACCAACCACCTGTTTCTCAACACGGCCGTCAAGTATGTTGCCAACGACGATGATGGCCGGGTGCGCTTGCACTTCGAAAACGGCAAGATGGAGGCCTTCGACCATGTCATCCTGGCCACCCATGGAGACCAAGCCTACCAGATCATTGGCCCATCAGCCACACCAGAGGAGAAAGCCATCATGTCGGCATTTAAGACATCCGAAAACACGGCGGTACTACATTCAGACATAGCACATCTCCCAGCGCAGCAGAAGGCATGGACCGCCTGGAACTACCTCACCCTTTCGAACCCATGGACCGGCCGGGACGTCGACAAGGTGTCGTTGACATATAACATGAACATTCTCCAGCACATCCCAAGGGGGCCTTTCGGCGACGTATTAGTAACGCTCAACCCTCTCCAGGAGCCGAGGAGTGAGACGGTACAAGGGCGATATTCGTACTCTCATCCCGTGTACAACCCCGAAGCAGTCCGGGCCCAGAACCAGCTCCACCGCATCCAGAACAAGCGTGGCATCAGCTATGCCGGTGCGTGGACCAAGTACGGGTTCCACGAAGATGGCTTTAGCAGCGGGTTGCACGTTGCGATGGAGCATCTGGGGGCGAAACTGCCCTTTGAGTTTGTGGACTCTACATACAGCCGTGGCCGTCAACCGCGGATAGGAATGAGGGATCATCTGTTGCGTGTGATAATCCTCTTGATCCAGGTGTTTGTGGTGCAGATATTCGAGCGAGTGTTTTCGGGGTTTACTACACCAACGAACGCCAAGCGCATTACGAACTCAACGAACAGGTCGAACAGGCGAGCATTGGTCAACGGGGACAGGAAAAGGGCATAACTTGGGCTGGGCTGGAGTTTTTGTATATATTATATATCATATCATGCACACATCTAGAATGGAAATAACAGCATTACTTGTATAAAGAACCCGGAACATCGAAGGGATCACGTCGCATTGATGGATGTCGTCTGTTGTGCCATGTTGCAGGCGTCATCGAGTTGTTGCTCAAGACCGGCTGTCTCTGTCCCAGGCGGGCGGAACACAAGTGCTCTTGTTAGGCTAGCCAATAGGTACACTCGGTCGGCGTCTGCAGATCGCCAGACCCCGAATTTTTAAAGAAGCTACCCCTGCAAGCCGGCTCCATTACTGGCCGGTACCCCAAAAATAATTCCCTCCCAAACACAGCAGTATCTAGCAATCATCGAACGACATCACACCTTGGACGGCGACTCCAATTGCCCTCCGTAGAACAGCACGAACCCCGCCGTTCCGTTCGGTTTCCAGAGGCGACCAAGACGACTGGTGGGAGACGGCGATTGAGGCGACACATATCGACATACCTACCAATATGAACGCCTTCCCCGAACGATAGCGGCGTCGCTGCGCAACACATTCCAGCAGTCGTCGACGGCCACTTCGCGATGGGCCTGCTCCTCGTGCCGGAGGGCCCTCAACGCCGGTCGCGGGCAGCAGCGGCAACAGATTGGCGGTGGCGCTCAACGGCGGACGGTCTGGAATAGTGCGCCCCAGAAGGCGGCGCAAGATGCACATGGGGCTCGGATGGAGAAGTTGCACGAGTTTTACCGGTACAAGAACCGGACGACTATGTAGGTGTGCTCTTGCTACCTCTATATGCAACTGGGTCGGAGGGGGGTGTTGGGAGTAGAGCCACGGAAGAACAAGAGAATGAAGAAAGAGTTGGGATCTGGCGGGGCCTCGTTCTTCGTCTGGGATGATCCCGAAGAAGAAAAAGAAGCCTTATTCGTGGTTACGACAATTGAGGCTGTGGAGGGACATGCTGTCCAGTCGAACATACTCGAATGCTGGCTGACTCTCGGGGGTTCGGATAGGTACTATACACTGAGCGTCATCCTGGGAACGGTAGCTTTCTCCTACGGAAGTGTGCCCATGTACAAGATGGTAAGCCGACTCTCCAACTCCCACCTCGCTCTGCCAGAACCAAAAGACTAACTCTCTCCCCCTCCCTCTCCGCTCCAGATCTGCCAAACCACCGGCTGGGGCGGCCAACCCGTCCGCGCCCCGAACCACGGCGGCGCCACGGGCTCCTCGGACCCCAACTTCGACCCCGCCTCCCGCCTCGTCCCCGTCACGGACGCCAAGCGCATCCGCGTCACCTTCAATGCCTCCGTCTCCGACATCCTGCCCTGGAAGTTCACGCCCCAGCAGCGCGAGGTCCGCGTCCTGCCCGGCGAGACCGCCTTGGCCTTCTACACGGCCACCAACACCTCCGACAAGGACATCATCGGCGTCGCCACCTACAGCGTCACGCCCGCCCAGACGGCGCCCTACTTCTCCAAGATCCAGTGCTTCTGCTTCGAGGAGCAGCGCCTCAACGCCGGCGAGACGGTCGACATGCCCGTCTTCTTTTATCTGGACCCGGATATGCTGAACGATCTCAATATGCGCGGCGTCGAGACGGTGACGTTGAGTTATACCTTCTTTAGTAAGTTTTTTTCCCCTTTCTTCCTTTTTGTACTCCAAGCAGCCGGGAACCGAGAGCAAACAGCACTTTCTTTCCTCTTCCTTCGCATTGGGGTATATCGTAGGGCTGCTTGCGTAAAGTCCATTGGAAGACTATCCAAGGAGGGCTAGGTTGGTTAGCAAATGAGATGTGTGTGTGCTAACTGCCATAACCACAGAGGCGCGGTATGATGATCACGGAAACATCCAGACTGGTATATAAATAAATATGGGGGTTCCGCAGATAGAACCGAGTCAGAGTAACTATACTTATATGTACTATAAACATATTGTATCGATAATGAGATAGATACATAAAGCACGAACTGAATGTGATGAGAAATATAGGTTTCAAATATACGCACCCCCAACCCAGGTAGGGGCCAAGAGACTCGAGAAGACATACCACCTCCCCTTTAATTTACATTTGCTTCTTTCGAAGTATGTACTACTCATCCCCTTACAGAGTAGTGATCGCCGTATGTGCCAAACCAACACTGTAGTATTTACCGTGAGGCCATTGATATATTCCATCTCTCTTAAATACAATTCAGTATATACGTATTTCTCCATTAGCTATCAAAAGGTCGCTGTCCAACAATAACGGTCCTGGATGGTAGGTTAGTATATCAAGAACGTGTTTCAGAAGCATCAGTTCCTGGTAGATGGGGGCCTGGTTTTGACTCGTTTCGTCTACTTACAATGGCACAATAGCATGGATCTGCAAGACGGACATCAGTTAGCAACACCGTTCCCTAGTGTCGGCCAATGCCAAAATTCAAGGGGCGACACTTACGTGAGGATTGTTAATATCAGCCTTCACCTCACTCAGGAAATTTGCGATCTCCCTGTCGCTGCCCCAGTCCACCAGCTTGAAAAGCTTACTGCTCATACCGTCGATACCGTCCTCGAGGTCGCGGCGTCCCATCCAGCCAATGCGCTTCTGGCGCTCGCCCTTGGCCCAGGGACCGATGGGCCCGCCCAGACGGCGCTCGACGACGTGGTCGAAACCTCGGGAGCGCATACGGTCCGCGTGCTCACCGGCGGAACGGATATCGAGGCCGATCTTTTTGCAGGCGCGGTCCATGACCTCTGTCCAGCGGTGGAGAGCGTGGTGCTCCTTCAGAGAGCCGTCGGGGCTCTCGAGCGGCACGCCCCACTCCTGCAGCTCGAGGAAGCCGCCCGGCTGCAGGTACTGATAGGCCTGGTCGATGAAGTTTTCCCAGTCGGTGATGCCGAACGTCAGCATGCGCACGTGGATGTAGTCGAAGCGCTGGTGGAAGGACCAATCCTTGGTCGCGTCGTCGATGTAGAACGTGCAGTTCACCGGCACATAGTCAGGCTGAATCGGCGACAGGTCCGTCCCGATGACCTGCACGTCCGGATTCTGGTTGGCGAACTCGATCGTCCAGTCTGTTGGTTGCCGCGATGATCATGTAAGTTACGGGACCGAATAGACATCGTGCATGCCGTTCATTTCACGGTTTCTCGGTCGAGGGTATACAGAAGGAAAACAAGGAAGAGAGTATAAAAAGGATGATTGCATACTGCCAGTACCGCAGCCGACGTCGAGAGCATGTGTCACGTTGATCTTCTGCAACGGTGCGAGATGGAGGCGGCCACCAAGCAATTCCATCCACAAAAGGTGCTGCAGCTCTAGGCGATCCATTTCCCGCTGCAAGCTGCGAGTCAGCTGTTGTGCGACGTGTATATGTCGGTACCTGCATGTGTAACGTACAATGTCATTCGGTAGATGATATTTATCATTGGAGCTCTGATATCGCCGGCCATCCTCAAATCTAAACTGGTAATCCGATGTGCTTATCGATGTTGACATGCTGGACGCGACGGCATGAATAGTCAGCCAGGATTGCCCCCTTTGGCTTTTTGGTGAGGGCGCATGGCCTCCTGCGGCTCAAGGACTCACGATGAGATCTCGGAGCCAATTGCGGAGTCCGAGTCGGAACGGCCGGAGTCGACCTCGAGGTCGCTCAATGTCTCGACCGGGTGGATTTGGAAGGGGCTGAGAAGGTTGGCCGGAGGCAGCTCCGAGGCCGAATGAGAGGGTTGAGGGTCTGCATGTGCGAAGACATTCCCGGGCGGTCGGGGCCCCTGTTCGTCCATGTTTTTTGACGTGGTAGCGTTGTTCCGCGGGCCGGCAGATCAGGTAGCAAACAACAAGAACAATAACAAACCACGGGCAGGTTTGGCGGCATATGGGGAAAAAGGACAGAGGAGAGAAGAGGAGACACAGGCTAGCAGGCCGGGTTCGGAAAACGGGGATAGAAGGATGGTATAGGGGCCCCAGTACGTACTCTTTGCGGCGTAGGCCGAAGAATCGTCAGCGTCGCTCTCTATCCCCGGCCGTTTCCCGTTCCTATTGAGCAAGTCTCAACCAAGATGGGGATGGGGGCGGACGACACTGGATCCTGGGCACCAAACTGCCCGCCAACCTCCCAGGATCAGGATCCATGCCCCCTGGTCGGGTTGAATAGCGCAGCTGAGCTAATACTAGGCAAGGTGCGAAAAAGGAAAGAAAAAAAGAGCTCAGCTGAGGATTCGAGCTAGCAACGGCCACTATTCCGCCGTTGCAATGAGTTGGCTCGACTTTGGCCCATATTGGCCTGGTTCGTGTCGACCCAATAGTCCATATTCCCACAGATTGCCATATATCCGACGACTTGTACTTACAGTAAGTAGGGCCAACCTGTCGATGGATGATAAGACCAAACGGGCCGACGGGAAGGAGGAGTCGGCGGAATCACATGAAGTGACGGGTTGAGATGACGTTGCAGAAGAAAAAAACAACGACAGCAACCTGTTACTTACACATCGTTTCCTACCGGATTGGGGTGGGAACGTTCCCTTTCCGGCATGCAAATTCTGGCGGCCGCGCGGGCATGGCTGCATGGAAGGTAGGTCCAAAGGTAGGTCCAAAGGTAGATCCCTGTCATGCACCTGTCTAAGCGAGGGACGAAGGACGCAGGACGCACCAATGGCACAATCGAGCCAAGCGAGGGCGAGGAGATGGTGAGCTGCGGGTGCGAGAAAACAACCCCCCGACCTGCATTGGCAAATGGGTATGTATGTAGTGGAATGGGTTTCGATACCACCCACACGCATATGCCAGGTCAGGTATGCGCTCTTGTTTCACCTTTTCACAATTTCTCGAGGTCTTGCAGTCCAGAGGGGTGCCCCGTCCCTGTTTCCCGAAGCGGACGAAAAAAAAGAAAAAAAAGTTCTCGAGAAGCAGGTCTATCACGTTGAGATGCAACTTCCGGCGGCAGTTGCGATGGGCTTCCACTTATCAAATACCGACAGGTATGCCACTTGACAAGCCGCCCCGCTTCTTGAAACATTTGGAAATCAGCACCACCTTTGACAGGGCACGGCCTAAATTTAGGTACTGTATGGTTGGTCGACTGTCCCTGTCGGCTAGCAACGCCGAGCGAAGAGCGTCCGCCGCCCTCTAAAAACTCGGCAATATACCCTACTTACCCTACTTACCATCCCGTGTGCGTCGGATATGTCGCTCATTACCCGCCGTGTCCGCAGTAAGGGAAGCGATGTGACGGCGGGCACAACGGACAGTGAGGATGCAAGGGCGCTTGCCGCGCTGAACTGCTGGGGTAAAGCCACGCGGTCAGCAGGGTATTTGGAAATCATCCAGAAGGAATGAATGGGCCATCCCCACCCACATCAGCAGACCGAGGTGGTAGGCAGCGGTAGGTAGCGGTAGGTAGCGGTAGCCGGTAAGGTGGTTTGTGACCATGCAACTTGACTGCGCTGCTGCCCCTGCAGGCTCACCACCTGTGGAATACGTCCCATTGGCCTGGTCTCGCAACAGCTGGTCACCCCTTAGTTCGTTGCTTCAGCTTTTCTATGCAGTAATCATATTAGCTCTGGCTGGCTGGCTAATACTTACCTACCGATATAGGTGATTAATGTGCCACTCTTCTCGATCAAGGTGAGGCCATTGCTGCTGTAGTTGGTGGTGGGCGGCCTAAGCAATTATTATCGCACATGGTGTGCTCCAGACTGCAGTTCTAGCTACTACATTTCCTGTTCAACCCAGCTACTATTACAGTACACAACTCATGATCTCGCATACGGTCGACTAATCACTCAAAAAGGAAGGAATGCAGGCGTTGTCTCGCCTCGGCAGGATCCCATTCCACCAAGACACGATGCTTTGACTCCTCCATCTTGATATGCACCAGAGGCTCCATGGCTTCTCGTTCTTCCTGGGTAAGAAGATGTACCCTCGTCTTCCACAGCTCTTCCTCGGAAACGTCATCCTCGGCCGTCCTCTCACCGAAGAATTGTTCGTCTAGGTAGGTCCAATAGATGGCATCGAACGCCCAGCTCTTCCTGGCAGCGTAATTAAGCCAAAAACGGCTCGTCTCCCAACTCTCCCGCATATACTCCGACAGGCGCGGGGCCCCGGAGCTGAGACCCCTAACTCATCTTTCGCTTCTTCCGCCTCTTCCATCGCCGCGAGCCATGTCCCCAAGCGGTTGTCGTAGTGGCCGCTCCAGTCCTCGAGGCCGTCTTCCCACTTCTCGGGCGCCTCGAGCAGCAGCCACCACGGCGGGTCCAGCGCGAACTGCGTCGGCGCCACGTAGGCGAACTCCCAGTCGATAACCCCGAGGATCTCTTCGTCGGCTTCTTCGTTCACGAGGATGTTGGCGGGTCGGAAGTCTTCGCCCCAGAGGCGGAAGGAGCCCGAGCCGCTCGGCATCGGCAGAGTGGCGCGGGTTCCGGCACACTGCGAGCGGGCGGACCAGGTGTCCTCAGCAAACCCAAAACTGGACAGCCGGCCCTGCTTGGCCAGTCGGCGAAAGAGTTGGCGGGCGACATACTTGGTCCGGCAGTCGTCCTCTGAGGAAACGATATCGTTGTGCTGGAAGAGGAGCGTGGCGAGCTGCATCTCGGCCAACTGAACATACCACTCGTCGGCTGTTGCATAAGTCGTGCCTTTGGGTGGAAAGATGGACCGAGGGATGTTGGACATCTGAACCATATTGTTCATGTTCAAGGTTATGGGCCGCTCTGACACATCGTAAACCCTGGGACGTGTCTCGGAGAGCGCCCCGATCCGAGGAAAAGTCGGGTGTGCGAGCTGCACTACGCATCGAGCCAACTTGAGGTACAGCGTCCTGAGCCTGTCTACAGGGATCTCGGGATCCAGTATTGGCCTCTCAGAAGGGTCCTCCTGGGGGCCTCCAAGGGCATCGCTCATGTCTCGTTGAGACTGGAGGTCTTGGAGTATCATGAACGACCCAAATTTGGGATCGATGCCATGATGGTAAACTGATGGGACAGGAAGCTGAGTTTGCTCTACTAAGTACGTTGTAGTCGCAGTCTCCGCAAGTTTTGTCTCGGTAGGGAAGGCATATAGGTTGGGCAAGGGCATGCGCAGGATGACACTGGTGGAGGAGCCTTCGGCGCGTAAAGGATATAGCACGTTGAAGCCACCGGCCGTTACCTTGTTGACAAGGGACACGGGTTTTCCATAGATTTTCCCGGCAAAGTTAGTGATTCTAGATATAGATGTTTCTTGAATATGGGCGATCGCTGTGTCGTAAGTGTCATCATTCCGATCCCATGCAAGATGGTCAGAATCCTGTCGAGCTGCCATTTCAAATCGTGTATAAAGAACTTTCTGTCTAGGACTGAAGGACGGGTTTTAATTGCAGCTAGAACGGGGTGGCATCGCTCTGCATGTGCTAATTGGACCAAATGCAAGATGACCCGACATTCTCAGTTCGGGTCAAGTGTGTCGATCTGCGGATATAACGCCAACAACTATTGCGGGACCCCTTTTGAGTAGGGTCCATGAGGACATCACGAGATGCCCAATATCTTTGATGTTTCCAGTCATTTGGGCTCTGCTTTATACTAACGGGTTATATCTGATTTCACCCGGCGTTAGATACACGATAACTCATTGGTCAACCAATCCTGCTTCGAGGAAGAAGTAGGCGACGACTCGGACTCGCCTTCACAGGCATCTCGAAGCACTCTCATAAACATCTCGATAATCCTTGTTGCTACTGCTTCGCGCTTGCTATCTGTCTCTTGGGGCGGTCAGGGGTTGCCGACTACATGTATCCGATGAATCTTCGAACACCAACGTCGAAGCAACCTACCGCCTTCCTTCACCTGGAAAAACCAGCATATACTGGCGCGATTACTCTCAAGATTGATGTCGAATGAGTCGAGGACCCATGAGCCAAGAGCATGGCTCGGGCGCGTGTAATATGGCAATGCACCAAGGTCGGCAACCGAGAAGTAACTCGACTCAACTTCGTATGCCATTTTCCCTGATATCCCATCCGTCGGAAGCCGCGGTATCTCATCTCAAGGCATGGCCACGCCATATAGACCAACATGACCTGCGACCTGGACGACTCAAACACAGCACGGGATGTGCTACAGTCTGCCGTCATCCCCCCATTCAATATCGATCGTAGATAGCATGTATTGATCCGACGAGATTTGCCAGTCTACGATGTATACCATGCCACCAGAGCCTTCCGAGTGTCACGAGCTGCAGCGCGGTCTTTTGAAAGCATCTTAGGCTCTTGGGTATTATTGATAACGTCGGTGGGAAGGAGCCGAATAGTCCAGAATCCAGACGACTGGGTGCTTCTACTCTGTGTATTACTCTCTTTTCCATGCATTGGTAAGACACGCTTTAATCAACAAGCTGCAACAGTCAAACATGACTACCATCCGCGCAGTGACTACCGATTTATACCGTCAGATCTTGATTAGGGTGTCAAGTTCCGCCGCAGATTGGCGCAATCATTATGAGGCCCTCTATCTTGTCGAAAAGGACTTCCCAAGAGCCACGTTTAATGTGAGCTGGCAAATATTGGCTGCTTTCACTTGCGGCATTGCGCTTACGGTCTGCACGGGACGAGAGGCAAAAGGTTCCGTCGAGTCGATAACTGCAAAAAGAGAAACTTGTTGTTGCCCACTACTGGAATCGAACCAGTGATCTCATCATGTCGTCGGTCAGGAACGATTACTAGTGATGCGCTTTACCACTAAGCCAAGCGGGCTTCTGAGAGTACATGCTCTTGGATTGATGAGTGGAAAATCCCTATCCTAGGATATGAAGTATGGTTGGCGACAGAGAGTGGTATTCTTTACAGTGCATATTATGATCAAGCCCAGCAAAGAGTCGGTCAGCTGTGGTGGTGTGGGGAGACCTTTGGTGGACATAATCTGGCAAGCCACAGCCCGGACGGGACTAGTGTGTCCTGGTCTTGATGTGGCTCAGCTGCCAGAACCGCCCAGCCAAGATACGGCACCCACCACTCCAGAAGTTAGGGCACACCACACAAGGGCGGAAATTCCGAATCTCTGCCATTCTGCCTCTGAACTTTTTTTTCTCCGCCTAAATCCAAAAAAGCTGCTGTCTATTCCGCTACTTCACCTCACGAACGCAACCCGCCCAGTCAACACCCAACGTCACGTTCGACTAACCGACAGCAAAAATGACCAAGCACTTGGCTTCCGGTACGTTGCGATCATCGCTGCCAATTGATCTGGTTCGAGCAGTTGTAACTGACATGGCTTTGTTTCTCCAGGCACCGCCAGCTCTCGACGCAAGTCGAGAAAGGCTCACTTCTCGGCCCCTTCTTCGGTGCGCCGCAACATCATGAGCGCTTCCCTGTCCAAGGAGCTCCGTGAGAAGTACAACGTAAGTTGAAATCTGGTTGTGTGTCAGTCTTCAATCGCAACCTCGTACTCACGATTTCCCCTACAGGTCCGCAGCATCCCCATCCGCAAGGATGACGAGGTCACCATCGTCCGTGGCGGTGCCAAGGGCCGTGAGGGCAAGGTCACTTCCGTCTACCGTCTCAAGTACGTGATCCACGTCGACCGTGTCACCCGCGAGAAGGTCTCCGGCCAGTCCGTCCCTCTGGGCATCCACCCCTCCAACTGCGTCATCACCAAGCTCAAGCTTGACAAGGACCGTGAGGACATCCTGGAGCGCATCAAGATCGGCCGTGAGCTCCGCAAGAAGCAGCAGTCTTAGACGTCTGTTGCTATTGCTTGGCTGCAGCTGCGATGACAACTCTCTTCCGTTCTTCTACAACAATTACGAGATCAGCCGGTTTACGACTACGAGGAATGACCCGCTTGTGGGGATGAAGCAGCGCTGCGTTGCGAACACTTCGATGGGCAAGGCACATTCACGAGGTACAAAGGGAAAAAGGATACCACTGGCGTCTGCGGAACGGACTACTCGGCTCCTCGGCTCCCCAAAAGGTTATTGGAAGCAACTCGAGGAGGCAGGGTTTGGCTTTGGCTTGGGTTCTCCAGCATTTAGATGCCACAACCACTACGACAAAAAAGAGAAACATTTGCACACACAATGGCCATTTCACTCGCTCCCACCATAGCCTGTGAAATGCTCCATGGGAGGTTCAATCCCGAAGCCTGCTTCATTGCTCGCTTGCTTGGCACCGACCGTGACTTGACTTGGCTTTTGACTGGCTTCTTAACATGTTTGCTTCATCTAGTTTTCATACCTACTACATCGAATACTCGATTCGGCCCAGGCATGAGATCTTCATTGATCGATAACATGTACTCCTGGGCTGGCTTCCGGTAAGTGGTCGTGACATGCAGCACATGCTTTGATATATATGATACCACCGCCAGGATATCTACTCGTTGACCAGTAAACACCCGTGGTCTTCGAGTTATACGACTGGCGAAAAGTAAACCAAAAAGCGGTCCAAATATGAATCATGGTTCCGTAGGTTCGCCTGCAGACTTTCTCTGCAGACTTCGTGTCAATGAGGCTGGAAGTTTGATGGTGAGGCACATTTAGATACACACCCTCATGCGGTGCTGTCCCTCCTTCGGAGTGGAAGTTATCAATAAACAAATATTCTTCATTCCTTTCGGTTCATTCTGTTCCTTGTTGGCAATAGACGCAAGCCTTATTATTGGCTACATCGTGAAGTGATGTGCTTCCTATGTCCCGTAAACTGTGCTGTTATTCGCGTCTCCCAACTGAAGCCCTTGGGATCAGTGAAGCATCGAGGACTTGACAAGAGCATGCTTGCCTGACAATGGATCAATACCACCTCACCCTCCTCTTTGTGTTCGGTCACAATTTACAGATCGCCGAAGTAATTAATTCCGACTTGGTGTAATCGCACTCGGACATAATTTGACAAATTTGTTCACTGTATTAATCTAACTCTGTATCTGCCGTCCACCTGACAACTGGCTCAAGCCAGACTACCATCATATAGCTATAAAGTCAATTGCGTGTCTCTATGAACTAGTACTGAGTGTGCTGAGCCGAGCTGAGCCGAGAATGCTCCTCGATAGCCGGCACATGGTGATTAGCCATGGCTCTGCTCGTGTGCACAAACCTGTCCTCCTAGTCTTCCTTGAGAACAATGCGACGCAGAATAATAAAATGCTACGGCCTCTCGCAACCATGGGCCTTTGGTCATACAGATGAAGCTAATTGTACAAACGATGATGGAATATCCGATGAAACGTGGTTCCGTGTTTGCCTGCCGCTTTGTCAGGGCAGGTCCAAATCGAATGGCATCGTGAAAGGCCAAGACTGTCCGTCTCATGCTCGTGGTAGATATCGATAATTGCTGAGTTGATGGATGCAATCAAATCCACCTTCCCTCACTGCCAGTTGATGCCCCGTCTCTCGGCATCACGGAGCATTCGCTGATGCAAGTCGGCAATATCGTCCTGCTGTTTTAGAGTCTGCTGCTGGGGAGGTCGATTCTCCCCAACCTTCTCGGCAGGCATAACAATAGGCTCCTGCTCAGCTTTGCCCAAATGGGAACGTGTGGCGTGGCCATTGGCGTTGACAAGAGCAGGGCCGAGTGATGTTGTGCCATGGCTGGACAGAGAAGGGACATAACCAGTTGCAGTGGTCGAAGATACTGTTCTAGGTATAGCAACCCCGCTGGCTGTACCCTTCTTCAGCATGCTGTGCCATAGGTCATTGCTGGATTTGTTACTAAATCTGATTAGTTTCGGTACATGGTTCAACGGGTTATGGGACAAACACACACCTTGATCGATCAAAGATACGGCGACTGGGCGAGGGTGCCTTCTCATCACTGGCCAGAGCAGCGGACGACTTGGTGCCATTGCTGGCTTTGGGTGTTTGGACGCACTCCAGTGGATCCCGAGTTTCTGGGTTGATGATCGGGACAGCGTGACTGACCTTGCCAGTGCCTTTGTCTCCGCCAGCATGGAAAGGATCGCCTGTAGTCTTCTTCGGACCTGCAAAACCGAAGTCCACTTCAGGGCGGCCGGTTGGGAGCATGCCTCTGAGTTTCTTTCGTTGGTCAGAGTCAGGGGCCACCTCCTTGGTTGGCGTAGGGGGTAAAAGTCTTTCCCATCGAACTTGGGCAGGCCTGAGCCTTTGATGGACACCTGGCCCCAGTAGACATGGCGAGCACGCTTCTCTTCTTCCGTGAGCTCTCGTGCATACACATAGTCGGTGCCACGAGCTGCTTGGGGATTGATTCCCTGTGGAAGCACTCCGACCAAGTACGGAGTAGCGTAAGTATTGGTGCCCACAGGATGGTGGCCAACTCCAGGATGAGTAGGAGCTCTTGCGCCAGTAACGTAAGATCCGAAGTCCTGCCAAGGGCTCTGCTGGGGGTGGAGCAGAGAGCTGCCACTTTCCAGTTGCATGTTATTATGCAACATTGGGTTGGTGCTGGACTCAATACCAGCCAGCTTTCCCATTGACAAAGAAGAAGTGCGTGAAGGCTCAAAAGAAGAAGTGACAGCAGGAGTAATGAACGACGAGCTCGCCTTAGAGTCCTCGCCAGACATATTCAAGCGTGCAACAAGGGCGTCCAAGGCAGCCGAAGTATCATTACCCTTAGAAGAGTTGATTCCAGCAGCCTGGCGTCGTTCCTTGACTGTGCGAGGGCGAATCTGGTCCATGGACTGTGTATGGGCCAATGTAGGATTGCCGCGTCTGCTTGAAGTGGCCGAGTTCTCCGGAACCTGAGGCACTGACACATCATCACTCTCCTGCATGCTCGACTCGCGGGAGGGTGTTTGGCAAGGTGCAGCTCCTGTTTCAGGGTTTGGGGCCTCGTTGGTGTTCTTGGCGTCGGGGCCACTGTATTGAGCTGTCTCAAAGTGCATCTGCATTCCACAGTTGTGCTCAAACTGGACAATCAACTGGCGAATGGCCCCAATTTGCTCCTTGGTCTTCTCCTCATCAATCTGATGCTTATTGTATTGCAACTGATCCTCGTAGTACTTGAGCTGGGAGCGTAGAGAGCCAAGCTGGACTTTGGTGATCTCGCTAGGCTTGATCGAAGACGGCGGAGGTTTGGCACTAGAAGGGAAGTGGTTCGATGCAGATGATTTCGAAGCTCCTTGACTTTGCGGAGCAACCGGCTGTGGCATTGCAGCACTAGCAGTCAAGGGCATGCTAGTCTGAGCAGGCATGACGTGAGGACTGGGCAAAGACGAGCCTGACGAAGGCTGAGCAAATGATCCAACACGAGCAAGCGCCGGGTGTCCAGGAATTCCAGGGTGTCCAGCAAAGCCAGGAGGCAAGCACGGGCTTGGAGTCATTGGAGGGAGCGGACTCTGCATGTGGCCAGAGGCCATGGGAGGATAGATGAAGTGTCCGTTGTAGTAGAAAGGCCTGTTTTGGTCAAACTGCTCTGGAGGCGATAGCTTCAGCGGAGCCGGTTTTGGCTTTCTTGAGTCCTGTCGGTTCTCAGGCTTCGGTACAGTCGTCGGGTTCTCTGCTTGCTGAGGAGCTTGAGCTTGTGGCATAGCATTCTGAGAGCCGCTAGCCATAGCAGGCATCTGCATAGGGGGATATGGCATCGGATACGGAAAACCCATGCCGCCAGCCATTGGATGGGGGAAGAATGGCATAGGACCAGCCATGGGAGGGTACATTGCAGGAAAGCCTGGGTACATAGGCGAGGCCATGGGAGGAGCCATGACAGGTGGTGCAGTTTGGCAAGTTGCAGGATCAGTCGTCGGCATCTGCTGATCACTTTGGCTGCTCTTGCCGATATCATTGGTGTCACTCTCCGAATTAGGTAGCTCCTTGTCCCACTTGGCTGTGGGAGATGCCGTGGATCGAGTGTTGGGCACAATCCGGCCACCAGCTGTCACTCTAACATGAGTAGGAGAAACGACGGCCTTGAAGAAACGCTGGAATCCTTCGCTTTGCTGTGCAGCAAGGCCAGTCGGAGCAGACAGAGGCTCAGTGCGGTCAGGCTCGTTGCGACATGGAGGCTTAGGGTCTGATGTGGCATCTCCATTTGTGACTGTGGGACGCGGAGGAGCCTTTCGACCTTGAAACAGGACTTGGTCCTCGCTGTCGGTAGAGGACGCTTCCTCTTTGATCTTCTTTGGGCGACGTGGCATGGCGACGTTGGAACCGTCACTCAGGATGCTGTTTCTTCTGAGGCCTGTGACGATATCGACTGCTCCAAATTAGCGATGCTCTGGAGGGTGAGAGTGAGAGTGAAAATGAAAAGATCCTCTTTTCAATTCCTGGGGCAACGATGATAAGGCAATGTTGATTGCAGAACAACAACAAAAAATGGGACGGAAGATGGATGGAGGGTGATGGATGTATGTGAGTTGGAGGTGAGATGCTTGGGTAAGGGTGAGAAATGATGGAGAGCTTGGGCTTGAGACGGCGGTTAAAATTGGGACGGAAGGTCTCGATAGAAAGGAATTGTGAGTTTGAGACGAGAGCTCAAGCTCAATAAAGCAGAACGATTGTTGTGTAGTCAAAGATGGGAAGGATTCATTCAAGCTAGGGAAGGAGCCCAAGTTGTGAATCTGGGAACAGCGCTAAAAACGACCGACAAACGCAGCAATCTTTGCAGTACTTACCAACATCTGGGTTCTTCTGCACTCGGTCCAAGATATCCTGGCAAGGGCGTATGTCTCGTAGGTCGAGCAGCTCGCTCGCCTTGTACTTCCGAGTGGTCATGGCCCGGGTCAGGTAGGCGAAGAGGTAGTAGCTTCGTTGCTTGTTGGGGCTGCGCCAGTAGAAAAGCGTGGGATAGGACCGAGTGTGCGAAGGATCGCGGCTAAAGCAATCAGAGATGGTCTGAATGACGGACCAAACCTGAACAGACAGTCTGTGATCGTCAGCAATGAGCCTCTGCGCCTCCAACTGTGACAAGACGAATTGGGGCAGGTTGTCTGGGAGAGAGCAAGCGAGATAGTCCAGGGGCAAGTCGTTTCGGATGGTGATGTGATGGCAGCGCTTGTGATGCTTGAGGTAGAACTTGATTTCCACGAACTGGAATGCAGTCAAGCAGTCATCTTCGACCTGGTTCGTCCGCAGCCGCTTGTAGAGCTTCTTGATAAGTGTTCTGCGAGGAGCCATGCCTGCCACGGAGCGCCTGTCCCATTGCCGACTCCCAAAAAGCAATTGAATGGTGGAAGAGGGCAATGTTGAGGAGATCGCCCAGTGAGATGTAATTGTGGTCTCAGGATTGGTGGGTGGCATGTTGAAAGACATGGTGTAGGACTGCATTCACATAGGTAGGAAGAGTGCTCGGCGAGGCCAGACTTACCAAAAATGAGAGTGTTCGGCGAGCCGGTAGCGAATGGTAGACATACAAGATCTTCCAATGGTCTGAGGCCCTGTCCACGGAGGCGACAAGTGTGCAAAATTGAGAGAGAGTGAGAGATAGATGAAGTTGGGTAGTTCGGTTGGTAAGACGGAGATGAGAGTGAGAGAAGATGGACGTGGTGGGAGGGTGATGAAAGATGGGATAGAATGGATGGTCATGCACATGTAGCCAAGGCAAAAGCTGGCAACCGGACCTTACTGGCCGTCGAATGTGACTTCCAAAGGTGAGGCCGCGGGAAGAAACTAAACGATTTGGATGTCCAGAGTGCAGGAGCGTCCCAAGGTTCGTGGCCACCGGCAAATGTGGATCGGGCTGCTTCCCTCAATGCAAGTACATGTATCTTGCCCAAACGTGGTTGCTTTCCCTAATACAGATCTTGTTCATTTGGCCAGAAACCGCACCTACGAGGGCTCAGATTGAGAAGTAATATTGGAATCGGAAGCTGCCGGAATCTATGGTGAATGGCCACCCCTTTCTCACGACGACAAACCAGCTTTTCACAGCCTGCGAACAAGCAATGGGCACCGCAATGAAGAATCCATCTGTTCCCGTGCAGACAAATCCTGATGAAGATCTGTGTATATGAAACATGCTTTTGTTGAAGAAATCAACACTGCTTTATCATGGACTGTCACCGCTGCCGACAATGGTGAAATGGATGCATGCTGGATCGAATACCTCCACTACGTCTACTTGGAGGATATTCGAGGCCTTGCACCAATTGCAGACTGATCTTTTATGAACCTGTTCCGCGCCTATTTACCAAAAGCTTGGAGGCAATCTTTACCCCTTATATCCCCTACAGCAGCGAAACCATACATTTTTCGACAGTTGATAGTAGTACTTTTTGACCTCTTTACATGAAAAATTAAGTTACCCTAGCCCCTATTCCCAACTTGACACGGCAAGTTACGCTCAACCTACATACACCAGGGTTTCAGCCCCTGTCTACAGATATCTCCTAAAGACCTCCGCCGAATCAACCGCCCTCGTCTCCAACGGAATCTAATCCCGCCCCGTCATCGTGACGGCCTTACCCGCAACCATGCGCAGCCCCCTCGAACGGCACGTACCCTTCAGTGAACCCTTTTCCGAACCCCCGTTCCACAGTCGGGTCCCTTCCCTCCCCTTCTTCCCAGCCGCATGCTACTCCGGCGCATCCGCAAATGCCTGTCCGCTTACGCAGCCTGCCGAGTAGATCAGCCTCTCCCCGTCTGCCGCTTCGAGGTGGAGCGCAGCCCAGACCAGCACGCGCGCCACGCCGCGCACGTCAACAACGGGCTGGTCCGTCGGCAGCGGCTGAGGACTGACGCCGGCGACGACTTGTCAGATCCGGCGGACGAGCATATAGACCTGCTCCTTGGTTGGCCATGGGACGAGGGGGTTGTCCGATGAAGTAGCTAATAGGCCGAAAAGTAGTAAGTCAATAACATCCGACGTACGACGGCTGGCTCCAAACCCCCTTCATCACGGCGAGCGAAGGAAACCTAAACGACGTGCCTCGAGATAAGCATGGCCCAACAAGGTTGATTTAGGCTTCAAAATATAAGTGCGGGTATCTGCATCTATTCATCCGCCACTGGAACAGTTGTTACCCAGAAACAGTAATGATCCCAGGTTCGCCCACCTAGATAGGTAGCCTACCTACTTTATGTACCTCTCGAATTGACATTGGTACCATCCCCAGCAAGCGACAATCCACCATGTCTTCAGACGGTGGGCCATGGCATGGGGTGTCATGTCCCCCTAATGGCGAGACCGCTGCTTCTATTGTATAATACTTTCCGAACATGATCGAGACCAGTCTATTCCGAATCAGATATTGTAGGAAAGGGGTAATCATTACACCAATGTCATCAAGTAATCCCTGATACGTAGAGTACGGGATAATCTAATGAGAGAAACGCTTTTGCCACCAAGGAGATAGATATCCTAGGTACATATGGTCGAGCCTAAGCTGTGCCGTGAGCCATGCTCGCGCCGTCGTCATTGTCGACAACACCGGTGACATGGGAACGAACGGCGGTTGCTAGTAATTTAAGTATCATAGGCCAAATGGCTAGGTCGGTCTCATAGCCGGCTAATTCAGTCGAGGAACGCGATTCTGCCTGCCAGCCAACTCGGACGCTGCATCACGACTGCCGATGTAGTATTCCAGAATATGTTAGGCACTTATGAGCCTATTCGCCCATCATTATGTAGCATTGTGCTACCTACTGTGCATCGCACAGCATATATATCGTCATCCTAGCCATCGGCAACCGGTACATGCCGAAACGTGAACTGCAGCTGAGCTGGGCCGGTGTGTCCTGGGATTTTACCGGTACTATCCGCGGCAAAGGTACTGATATGCACATTCCTTGTCGATTGCATGGGGTGATAGATGCCTAAAGGTGAAATATTATATGATTGGAAGTCCAAAAAGAACCGTACATGTACAACATCTCTCTGGATGCAGCAACATAGTGTAGCATACATATTTGTGAGGCGACTGGTCGTGGACGATAATCATCGTCATGCCTACATAATACACTGTCGATCCTAGCGTCCGCCGCGCCTCCGCCGCTGTGTCCTGCTCCGCGGAAATCGTCGAAGGAAATCCCCCTGTCCGACACGCTGCCTGGGATATCCCCATTCACAAACCCCTCTCGAGAATAGCAAATGCATCCCTTAACTTCTGAACCCGTAGGTATTAGTCATGAACGATGACTGGTGGTGGGATTGCCATTGCCAGCTTACTTGTGTGGAAATAGTTTGTATTGATATTTAGAGGAAACACCCAAACCCAGGAAATTGATAATGTCGAATTTGCTTTTTTGCGTAAAGTCGTCCGCCGAACGTACTCAGTCGGCCGAATCAACTGTTCAGTGATTCGGAGTCGGAGGATGCGGGGTCGGTGGATCCGGATGAGGCGGCGGGTTGGGCCTATACTGAGTCCTCAAGTTCCCTGGGCGAGTAGGAATCCCATGAGATTCGTGGAGACCTCCACAGTTCCTCCCACGGAGCTCCGTGTCGCACATGTCGAGCATGATAGCGTGAATGTGTTTCGTTGTGCGGGAGGTCTTTCTGACAGAGCAGAAGGCGGTCCAGATGCCAGAATTGGATGAAGGCTTATATATGTAAAAAAGTAGTGGATGTAATGATGCCGGCCAGGACGGTGTAGCTGTGTAGTTGAAAGGAATGAATCTTCGACCACGTAAACCACCTTACCTCACTGGTATTTATACGCGGTTGCGCTTGGGTATAACACGACGATGCCTAAGAAATTCATACCCGATGGGCAAAACTCGAGAGGGCCCGAGCAAACCGGTACATGAAGTCACTCTTACGAGACGCTGCTCGCGTTACATGGTGAGAACGTCTGGGTGGTGTAGGGCGTGGTCACCCTATGGGTCGCGCACGTTGAACATCCCACGCTGGGTGATCTCTATGAAACGTGCTCTCTACCATACTTTGGTCCCCCGGTCATGAGAGGGGGGTGTTTGTTCATCGAAGGGAGGAGTGAGTAGCAGCATGCCTTCCGCGGCGGAGTGTGTCCAGGACCCTATTTGTCGGGGCCATGACGCTCCGCCCGTCCAGTTGGTGATTCATTTTGTCGTAGCGATTAATTCTGCGAGCCCTGCCATTGGTCTCTGGAGGCTGTCGTAATGGTTATAAGAAGCAAGGATGCCAGGTTAAGTGGCGCCACTGAAGACATACTTATCCAGAATATGTGTGAGTTTTGCCTCCAAGGGCAATCAGAAGCTCGGGTTTTATCTGCACAATGCAACGCACCTACCGCGCTGGCTGCATGATCCCGTGCTGCGCGTATGTCATGCCTGCCTGCTTGCTGGGCTTTGTCATCCGACGACCGGTATCCGATATCTCGAGGGGGCAGGGATGGATTGACGATCCAGGACGCGCAGATGGACATGGGGTGTCATCTGACAGGTCATCGATATTGGATGGCACACCTCCTGGGACGGCCCTATTTTTCTCGGAGAAGGAGTGGCAGTTCGATTCAACTCGGACCGTGAGTGCGTGGGGCCAAGGAGCAAATGAAACCATCGTACATATATTGAACTCCTGCAAGGCTCTTTTCTAGTCGAGCGACATGAAAGACATGAAAATCCGAGCCGCATTGGGTTCTTTTGGCAAGTCAAGCGCTTGCAGTCGATGCAGGGCGCACCAGGGCACTTCTCGTTACCAATGTTGCCCATAAAGCGGTAACAGTTTGCGGCATCGTGTTTCAGGCCGTCGCGTTGGAGGAGTGTTACGATCCAAAAACCCGACAATTGACGCTCTCACCATCGTGTATGTATATAGGGTCATAGCGGCAAAGGGTGACTTGTCAAGGTCCTATTCGACAGTTATGCGAAATGAAAGTGATGTGTTCTTTCGGTTTCAAAAAATGACCTTCTTTGTTGGTGGTTTGCAGGCCAGCAGGCCCGTGAACTAACTCCTGGGAGGTAACGGTCTGAGCGAGCGAAGCGAGTTCCACCATGGAATTGTTCTCGAACCCTTCTCGAACTTGACGAGCTTCGAAAATGTAACTCATCGCAATTCAAGGTTTGCAGGAGCATTGGTACTTTTCCCCTGTCTATTTTAATTCGATGTTGGGATGCATGTAAGCACGGCTCATCACAGTCGCAACATGGGATCAAGTCATCGCTGGGTACGTTCCTGCAGATACATCTCAATTGATACCAAGTGCGTCCTGTCAAGTACTGGACTGGTACTTCCAGTAGTTGACTCCCCCAACTGCCCTTCCCCCTGCCCCTCCTCAGACCGTCTTGCCCAAGTGGGAATCCGGGCAGCTGTGATAGGTCGGTTTCTACTAGCAGCAAATCGACTTGAAGATAAGAAGGCTCTTGTCTCCTGTCTCATCAGCTCGTCTCTTTGTCGTGGCTATTCCTCCCTTCCCTCCAGTGGTTCACGCTAACCCCGCAGTGTAACCCCACAGCAGCTGTCTTAGAGGCTCAAGACATTGCCGAGTAGACTGGAAAACAGTTGAGGCCACACCTCTGAGAAAGGCAGTTGCAAGGGGAGGTGGAGGGGCCAAAAGGGTCAAAGATGGTTGGCTGACAACATGTGACATGCCTTGCTAGTACCGAGTCTTACCTAGGTGTATTTCCACAACTGCCTCTTTGCTCTCCTGGCAGTTCCAGTACATCTTCGTTTCCTTGCCTGACCCCAAGGCTTCTTAAATACCCGACATAAACTACTTACTTGAAACATCGCCAGATCATACAGGCTTCACCGATCGTCTAAACGAGGAACCTCACTTTTCTTGAAACAGGTGGTAAAACCACAATCAACGACATCCCCCATACTAGCTTCTCACCACATATATTGACCGTCAAGAAATTACCTCACCATGGCTCCTCTCAAACCCCATTGGAAGCAGCCTTCCCACCCGGACATTCAGGTGGTCATCATCAACGAGCATGAATTCACCTCTAAGAGCTTGTCCATAGTCTCGCTGCCACCATTCGGCTTGTACGCTAAGCTGCTGTTCCCACCCTGCACCGTGGTAACCGGTGATGAGCCAACCTATGCTACAGTGCAGTACGGCAAAGACAAGCACCTGGAACTGAACAGTGACCTGTTATACATCAACCATTCCTGTGAACCGTCGCTGGTCAGTCGTCCTGCCTCATCCAAGTTGGATCCAGTATCCACCTACTTGGCACTGACGAACGCAATCCTGTCTAACACCAAGTAGATCTTCGACACTGCCAATTTGCGTATCCTTGCTGGACCCAATGGGATCCAAGCCGGGGAGGAACTGACCGTTGGTTGACCCTACAGACAGTCCATATACCTACCTAGTCAGGGATACACGGACTTACTTTGTTCTAGTTCTTCTACCCATCCACCGAATGGGAAATGGCCCAGCCATTCGACTGTCTCTGCGGCAAGCCAACATGCCGCGGCCGTATCGCCGGGGCTCGCGATATGACCAAGAAGCAGCTGGAAGGGCTGTGGATCAATGGGCACATTGAAGAGTTGCTAGAGGGAAAGGCAGCCGAGGACGCAAAGCTGCCGCAGAAAGGCAGCGCCAAGTCGGCTTCTGTCGAAGACAGACAGCCCGATGTCAAAGGCAGCCAACCCGACACCACTGCCCGCGCCTTGGAGGCGGCCCTGAATCATGCCAACAGGGTCGCCGAAGATGCACGAACCGCTTTGCAGTTGTATCTCGATAGGACCCTACCGAGAAGATATGACTACCGTGGCTATGGCGGTAATGGGCATGGTTCTAATGGCAAGGCCCATTGTTCATCCGCGGTTGAAGGTGAAGGAAATGCCCAGACCACCATGGCCCCCGGAATACCAAGAAGAGGGCCAACGTCCCGTGAGCTTAGCGGCGAGATGGACGGTGATACCAACGCTGCTTAGGCCAGGTTTGGGTGACTGGTCTCGCCTGGTGTTATATGGCTCGTCCACTTGTTTCTCACTGCGCGGCCTGTCTTCATCGCGGCAATTCAACATTGCCAACCTACTTTATTTGCCCCTGGTTCTTATGATGGCTCTACTTAGAGATACGGAACCTGCTGGTGCTCAAGGGTGGCCTCAAGTCAAGCAAGTGCCGCCTGATACTTGTATTATCCATGTTCACTTGTTAGCTTACAGATCTCGACATCAGTCTTTAAACTAATCAAGCATACACAGCTTACTGCTACTAAACCACTTGCTCAGATTTAAATCTTCGATATATAAGCCTCCTGGGTAGCCGTTTGCCCCCTTGACTAGGCAACGCGTGTACTGGGGTTGGAGTAAGCTGTACCTTGTCGTGTATTACTTACTTTCTACACTCAAAACTTCTCTTCTGTATGGTGGTGATACAGGGTCGTATCTAGGTAGGTATGTGTCGTATCAAACCCAGGAGAACAACAGTCCGTGCATGTACCTATAACGGCAGCCCTGTACAATCGCCTGGCTTGCTCAAGCAACTAGAAGCATGGCTTGATATACCAACAAATATAACAGTCTAAGGTTATATGCTATTCTTGCCGTCGTTCTACGCCCCTGTTTGCCATAATCTATCGAAGAGAAATGGAGCTAGGTAGTTGATAACAGATGCTAAAGGTAGGCAATGTTGCAATGCTAATGATACCCAGGAAGACCCTTATGCCAGATTTGTGGGGGTGTTGCTGCCTGCAGGTGGATTGGCCAGGGCGCTCTAGGCGCTACGCAAGCCAATCTGTGCCAAGCAAGCCTGTTTGGCTAGGCCCGTCAGTGCCACTGACTCGACGTTTTGCTGCCACTCCTCGCCCAACCGGCGCATTGAATTGCGATAGGATAGATCGGACGAACCTCGACTGCTCGGGCTATCTGATTTGAGAGGGAATTCAACATCGCCAACAGCCAAAATAGGGGATGGTCTTCTGAAAAGAGCCGGTTTTCCCTTTGGCATTCCCCTTACACCTCGCCACTTTGCAGGACAGCGAAAAGCCTAGGTTGTTTATCCATAGAGTCTCCATCTTCTAACTTCTTTCATTCCTTCAATCCGGTCCTTCCAAGCCGACTGCCCTTCATTGACTTTAGCGGCCCATACGACCCGCGCGCTGCTACCTAGATTTCTAGATTTCCTGCCCTACTGACGGAGTATATTTCTTCGAATTGAACCCGCCCAAGGCATATAACCAATCTCCCACCATAACTTGCGCCTGGGCAATTCGAACACCATCCCGTTCGTTGCTCAGTAGCACTCAGACGCTCAAAATGCCGATACGGTTTGCCCCGCGGCGCGTCTCCGTCCTGCTCGTGGCCATTGGCATTTTCGCCCTCTTCACCCTCTTCATCACCCTGCCAAGCGCCATCCCGACAGGACCGAGCCTGTCCAAGTCCATTGCCGAGCATAAGCCCTCGATACCCAAGATACCGAAGCTCCAGGAGTTCAAAGACACCCTGTCGACGAGTCTCCTCAAGCCCTTCAAGCCCGCCGTCCACCCGCCCGTTCAGGTCAACTCGACCGATGGCGAGAGCTCGTGGTACTCCAACTGGAACTGGCTGAGGCCTTTCTCCTCGTCCGTCACTCTCGACGAAAACCGCTCGCTGCTCCCGCCGCTGAAGAAGCGAACCCCGATCTACTGCTACTACGACGCCACGATCCCGAGGGAGAAGGAGACAAAGGAAGCCGAGAGCGCGCTTCTGCTGACATGGCGACGGGCTTGGTGGGCGCAAGGCTTCAAGCCTATCATCCTCGGCGCTGGCGAGGCCATGGCCAACCCATTGTACGATGAGCTGCAAAGAAAAGAGGTCGAGCCCAAGTTCAAGACAAACATGATGCGCTGGTTGGCCTGGGAAAATATGGCCGGAGGCATGTTGTCGGACTACCTGACTCTCCCCATGGGGGCGCGAGAGGAGCCTTTGCTGACGTACCTGCGGAGAGGCGAGTTCCCTGACTTGACGCGGTGGGAAGGTTTCGGAAACGGCTTGTATGCTGGCCCGAAGAACAAAATTACCGACGCGGTCACCAAGGCGCTCCGAAGCCCCGAGAAGAAGGATTCCAAGGATGTCATTGACGCGGCGCCAAACGATGCCTTCAAGATCGACAAGTCCCATGACGGTCTCGCCTACTACGCCCCCAGTATCATTGATGAGAAGTACCCCAAGGTCGCAGAGGACCTCAGGCGGAACCGCGCCGCTGGTTTGAAGAGCCTGAACCTGCTGGTGAATTCGCACCTGCACAGCACATGGCAAGATCTCCACCCCTTGGGCATTTCCGTCCTCAAGCCCATGCCCGCCCATACGACGCACATGATTGAGCCGGCGCTCTCCTTGGCGGAATGGCTCTCCCAGTGTGGTGACACGCCGGAGCCTACTACTTGCCCGCCCAACCTGCCCAAGTGCTCCCCTTGCGTTGCCTCGCAGCCCATGAAGCTTTCCACGCCTGCCAGATACCGCAACACCTCTGGCCTGTACCACATTGGCACTGTGCCCCATCCGCTCACAGTGGCGACTCTCGATGCCCTCAAGAGCGAAATTGACATTGCCTGGGTCCGCCGCGTGATGGAGCGGGACAGATGGCTGTACGAGTTGACCAAGGAGTATCTCGGAGTGCCGCTCGGCGGCCGCGGCCGCATCCTCAAGTTCAAAGAGGCCGTGGCCGACGAGTACGCCACGGCCCACTCCGTCTGGCTGACGGCCGAGCACGAGACGCTGCCGCACGACCTCGACTGGTACTTTGGCTTCTCGATCCCCATCAACGGGACCGACAAGGGCACGTCCGAGACGCCCGTCCCCGGACCCGAAAGGCGGCCCAAGAAGGCGCACAGCGCCGACGACGGCCCGCCGCCCAATGAGGATGAGTACAAGCTCGAGCCGGAGCTGCTGAAGCGGGCGCGGGACATGGGCAAGAGCAAGGTCGAGAAGGATGTGTCAGTCCGCAACGCCATTGAGGCGTGGAACCTCGCGGACACGGAGGCCTGGAAGTTTGCGCGGGCCTTCTTGGCCCGCACGCGCGTCGAGCGGCTCAAGTGGGAGGAGGAGGAGAGCAAGTACGCCGAGGGCGCCGGGAGCGATCGCGGGAAGAAGCGGACGGCGTGGGACCGTTGGACGGAATGATGGATTGATGATGGATTAACGGATGAATGGAGAAGTGACGGCTTATCACTGCACGAACACACTTATACACATGTTTTTGAATACCTATACACACATTACAACATACGGAGCGTGGGAAATGTAACACCACAGACACACAGCGAGTTGCTTTTTTCAAAGTGTAAAACAGGACGAATATACCTTAGCTTATGTATGGTACGGACCCCCTGTAGAACCGGATCGATAGCGACTTAGTTATACTTGTACCACCAATGATTGATGAAGATTATACCTTAGAAGAAGAATGTCACCTCTGTAATCACTACGGAATAGTGTTGAATGGGATGAGCTGTGTTATGCGATTAGCATGCATCATCACTGCGGCGATCGAACCAATCTAGGCATGCTTGGATATACGTGCCAAATTTGGTGGACTATAGAGGCTTCTTTCACTACCTGACTTGGTCATATCGTCTATCTGTCTGGACGTCTTGATGCTTTCGAGAACCAACAAGACTTCTTACTACATTACTGTACATGCCACCAAGCAGGCGGTCCGAAGCGCACCAGGGGGTATCTCTTATCAACCGCTTCTATTCCATTTGGCGCCCCATTTGCCGCCGTATTCTTGTCATCCTTTCCGGCGCCATCAAACGCGAATCCCAAGAAACCGTTTACCGGCCTTCAGTGTCATGATGCCGGTTCTCATTCGTACACGCTCGCGCCCCCCTCTACATTGGACAGGTCTCCTATGTGAGCTTATTTCTTCTGCTTGTTGCATGTGGCTCACTTCCGGATGATCTTGAGCAGGGACTGGACCCGCGACTTCTTGCTCAGCCCAACGCGGTAGGGCACTTTACCCTGTTGCTGCGAGGGCGTCGCGGGGCCGGGAGTCTTCTTGGTAGCGGCCGAAGAAGCCGCAGTTGGCGCCGGCGACTCGGCGGCCGCTTTCTTCGCAGTGTTGCTGCTCTCCGATTCACCAGCTTCGTCTGTTGCCACTGCCGGAGATTGTGTTTTCGTGTTGCGGTCGACTTCGCGGAGCGGGGAGGCGCTTTCATGAGTAGTAGATGCTTCTTCTGCAGGCTCCGACACTTTGGGGCGTTTGGCGGGCCTCCCCGCTTCTTCACTACCGGTTCGTCATCTTCGTCGTCATCGTCCTCTGAGGGTGGTATCTCTTCACTCGCCGAACGTCCTCTTGATGGTGGTTCAGTGGCCTTTGGGGCGAAGTCCTCGTCTTCCATGGCCAGCGGGTCTGCCGTGCTCGGAAGAGTGTTTTGTTCCGTCCTTACAGAAGGAGGAGGTTCGGCAGCCTTCACTGGAGTTTCAGACTTCCGCGGCCTGCCTCGCTTCTTCTTGGGCTTTTCAGCCGGTACATCATCCTCAAATGCATAGGGATCAGCAGCAGTAGGCGCCGCGGTCGGTTCCAAGTCCATTGCGCCCGACTCGGCTCCGGACACGCCAGACGTATGGGCCTGCGTCAGCTCATCACTGGCCGCCGACGGCTGCGGCTGTTTCTTCTTGCGGCCTCTTTTCTTCGGCGGAGGCTTTCCATTAACCATGACCGGACCTGGATCTGGCGCTGGCGCTGGTGCTTCTGCGGCGATATCTGGAGTTTTTTGAACTTCCTCCCTTCTGGCCGCTTCTGTTGTTTCCTCTAACTGGAGAGGATCTTGGGTTGGTGGTAGTTCGTGCATTACGTCATCGTTAGTGGCGGATTCTGCCGCTCGGGCGTCTTCCTGACAATTAGCACCGTTAGATCTTCGGCGGCTGGGCCGCGGCTTGTAGACCTCCCGGTGGAACCCCACGTCCTCGGAGTCCCACCCATCGTCCCCGGCCAGCTCGTCGTCGTCCTCATCCGAGCGCCTGGCGGCTTTTTGCCTCCTCTTCCGCGATGGGGACCGTCCGATCGGCTGGACGCCTTCCTCATCAACCCGGGACAATTGTCTTGGCAGTTTTGGTGGCTTTCCTGTCGATGCTGTTTGTCCTCTTCTTTTACCATTGGCGGAAGTAATGATATCCGGGGATGAAGTCAACTAAGTAGAATCGTCAGCTTGTAAGCACGAATAATATCAAAGACAATGATGTCAAACTTACGTCGACAATATCCTCTGTAGTTTCTGCCCCTCCATGATTATCCTCGATACGAAGGACCTCGCCGTCTTCATCGACAGCAGGCTGCGCCAGCTCCCATGGCGGCCTGGGGCCAGAAGACGCATACCTACTCGGCGTCGAGTATGCGATCGTAGTCGCACAGCTCGACTTGGGCTTCGAGGCAGGCGGGGCGCCATAGAATAGTCGGGCGCAACAGAAACCTCGCCGCCATTGTTATCGTCTGACGAAGAAACGTGCACCGGCCTATACTGCTCCTTCTGGCTCGCAGTCAAGCTGCTCGGGGCGATGTAGAACTGGTTGGTATCCGGGATGATGGATTCGTCGGTGTCGATTTCGACCATCTTGCCCTTCTTCGCAGAAGGCAGCCGGTCTGACGAGCTCCGGTCGACCTCGGCGACCTCGAGTTCATCCGGTCCGCCGGCGAAGAGATCCATCGTCGTCGCGTGTTTCGAGACGCTGCCTCGTTTCCTCTTGCCGTACGTCTTGGTGGCGCTGCTGGGCCTGGCGGACTTGTTGGAGCGTGCCTCGTCTCCGCTAGAGGGGACGTCCCACTCGTCCTTGTTGCCGTCGCTCTTGCGCGGCGTCGTGATCTCGCTCGCGCTGCTTATCGGCTTCCCCGACAGGGTAGTAGCGGCATTCGTCTTCGCCTTGTTGGCCAGCTTCACGGCCGGGCTCGTGACGTCCGTGGCCAAAGACATGTTGGACGACTTGACCTTGCCCGCTTTGAGCGGCAGTGATACGTCCCCGCCGCTGCTCGTGCCGCCGCTCGCCTTCTGACTCATACGAACGATATTCTCTATGAGGTTGGAACGCTGCTGCTGCTGGGCCAGGCGTCTGTGCTCATTGTGAACGTTGTCGAAGAACTCGGTGTCAGTTGAGCCAGATGTTCGTTGATGCTGTTCCTGTTGTTGCTCCTCCCCATATTCCAGATTATGAAGCAGAGCATCACCAATCTGGTGCACAGGGCTCAGCGGTTCCATCTCAGGCGCCTCGGCCTCGACATCCATACCATCCACATAGTGCCCAGCAACAGCAGTGACATGCGCCGCCGCCGCCGCCGTGGTGGGACCCGGCTTCAGAGGACTATCGAAGTCGTCATCGTCCTCATCCGAGTCCGCAATGACCCTGCGCTCAACCATCTTCTCTCAAACTCCCGTGGGTAATGTATAAAACACTACTCCGTATCATCTGACATGCATACCAGAATTGAACGGGTCGGCTTTCGGGCATAAAGATTGTACGTATGTTGTTATGTACTTAGAAGGGGCTCAGTTGAGATTAGCGCGTCTGAACCGCGACGGGGGAAGTATGCAATTAACGCGTCGGGCGGGCTGCTGCTAAAGTGGCTTTCCAACCCCACATGGTGTAATTGTTATTACCTAAGCCGATCGACCACCTTCAACGACACGGGATCAACAGCAAGACATCTAGTCATCAGGTAGGTACCTAGCTTGCAATGTTCGATTCGGCAAAAGTGGTACGTGACGCTCGTCAAGGTGACGATTTATGATGGTCATCCATTGCTGGTTACAATTGTATGTATGTAGAACGCTGGTTTCTATGCATTACCACGCAAATATACAACAGAGAGGTCTCTTTCCTCCCCCTCTGCAAAGTCTGAGGCACACCCCATGGAGCGCCTGATTGATAATTCTCGGTTCCTCCTCCTGAGCCTCGTGATGTCCTGTGGACCATTCAGTTGATTCATGATGCATTTTCTCTCTCGTGATTTTCAAAACTATCGTACCCTTCCTTTAACCCCTTAACCCCTAACCCGCCGCCTCTTCGCGACACTGGGAGCATCGTCACCCCCCTGCTCGTCGTCCTCTTCTCCCGCCGTCGCCTCGCCGCCAACCATGCTAACGCTACGGCTCAGGGGCGGGACGCCGGCCGGCTGCGCATTGCGTTCGACTTCGCTGCGCAGGTCGCCCAGCAGCTTCTCCACCTCCATAAACATGTTGCGCGTCTGCTTCACGATGCCGTTCTCGTCCACCTCGTACCCGAGCACCCCTTCCTCGTCGTCCGAGTCGTCCTCGCCCCGCTTCTTGATAAACTCGGGGCCGAAGCCGCGGTCGGGGTCCGGCGCGTACATGGTCGCGTTTGCAAACATGTGCACCAGCTCCCGCTCCAGCTGCGCAATGTTGATGATGCCGCGCGGGGGAACTAGGTCCGCTGTGGTGGGCAGCCAGACGTTCATGGCACTAGGTTCGATGTCCGATTGCGTCTTCTCCACGTTTTGCGCATGCCTCTGACCCTGGTGGATTGCCGCTCGGATCTTTTTCAGATCCATGGGCTGTAACACTATGTCGCTATAGTTGGGAGCATCCCGTACCTTGACCGGGCCCGCAAACATGTTTGCATGTTTGTGACTGGTAACCTGTTCTAGAGCTTGGGCGCTGACCCTGTGGAACGCGCGAGTCCACAGTACATGCGTAGGTGGCTCTGAAGACACCGCTTCCTCCGGAGACTCCTCTCGCTTGCGCTTGGTGCTCCTCGGGATCATAAGGCCGCCCTCACCACCCATGTCGTCGAACGCTTTCGGGGTGGCTTCCTCGTTCTTAATAGCCCGAGACGGGGTATCATGATCATCTTCAATGTCGTGTGGAATCTGTGAGCTTTGTGAAAGCCTGCTCTTCGGTCTAGTCGCTGCTGTGTCAATCTTTTGCATCCCCTTCCGAGGGTCCTTCTTCCCAGAATGCTGCGTGGAAGCCTTGGATAGTTGAGCATGTTGAGTAGGCGGGCTGAGTGGCTCATAGCTTGGGCTGGGCACATCAAAGTACCCTGTCATCTCCATTCGGGGGGTAGCAGGAGTTGGTGTTGAAGTCCACTTGGTGCCATGACCTCGGACCACGTGTGACATAAGCTGAGATCCGGATGGTGTATGGACAGGAGTATGGACAGCCGATGGCGTCTGTGATGTGGATGGTCCCAATGGAGCTTTGTTTTGCACCGGGGTTTGATGCTGAGGCTGCTCTGCGCGGCCTGAAAGATGTCCGGGATAGGGGGGACCGCGAGGTTTTGAGGAAGCGTCCGTCTGCTGTTGCGGTTTCGGAGTTGAGGGTGCCGGCGGTGCGGGTGGCGGATACTGTCTGGGCGGCGGCTGCGGCTGGCTTGGTACCGAAGGACGTTGGCTCGTTGGCAGAATCACACTGGGAGCACGAACCGGGGTTGAGACTTGTTGTGGCGCCGGCGCAGGAGGCCGAGTTACCTGCTGAGCCGGGTATTGGTACGCTTGTGGCTGGGGGAAGTGTGGTGCCGGAGCTGGAGACGCCGAAGTAGGAGGGCCAGTTGTGGGAATGACTGGTCCAGGACGGTGCTGCGGCGGGTGCTGTCCAGACCCATCCGGAGTTGCATTAAGGGGCAGTGAGCCCAAGGATGGCGGAAGCTGGCCAGCATGTTGCGGAGGAACCAAGACAGATTGGGGGCCTGTGTTGTACCAGGGGTGGGAGTCCGGGCAGGTTGGGGTGGCTGGGTGACTGGTGGAGGAGCCTGCCGGTTTGCAGGATAGTTTGGTGGGTATTGGTGTTGCTGCTGCTGCTGCTGCTGTGGGGGTGCCCGGTTTGGGCCTGGACAGGGTAGCCAGGTTGCCTTACGTTCTGCTGGGGAGCATAAGGTGGCCGAGGTGACGGAACAGGAGTCTGGTGCTGAGGTCTATATGGGGGCTCCCACTGTAGAGTGCTCGGAGTTTGAGGTTGGGGAGAAGGCCTTGGTCTGGGTCCTGGAGTCTGGGTCCTAGGCAAGCTCTCAGGGCGTTGGAGGTTCCCTTCAGGAAAGTGTGGCTGCGGTGAAGCAGACGACTGCGGGAGCCCATACGCTTGTGCAGCTTGAGGATGTTGGAGGCCAGAAGAAGCTGCGCTGGGCGGTCTCGGGGATCACTAGGCCTGCTGACAGGAGTAGTCTGCCTCACTTCACTCGGAGGCCGCACGTTAGGTGGAGGCGCAGGCGGCGTCGGCTGTACAGGCCTCCGATCCTGGGGCAGCGGAGATTGTGAGACCGGCGTTGGGGCTACCGGCTTGTTGGCAGCAATACTCTGTTGTTGTGGCTGCTGCTGCTGTTGTTGCTGCTGCTGCTGCTGATGCTGCTGCTGCTGTTGTTGCTGCTGCTGCTGCTGCTGCTGCTGCTGTAATTGTGGCGGTGTCGGCACTGGAATTGGTGTTTGAGGAACTTGGCCATTCGGTCTGAAAGGTTTGGCAGTTCTTGACTCTTCAGCAGAGGGCGCAGGCGTTCCATTCGTTACAGCAACCTTGCGCTCTGGTTGCACAGGCTGCTGGGGCTTCTGAGCAGCGGCTCTGGCGCTCTCCTGCTTCTCCAGCTCCGCAACCTCGCGCTGCAAGTTCAAGATCTTATCCTCATCCTCGTGAATCTCCCTGACCATCTGCTGCTTATACCGTTCGTGCAGCACCGCGAGCAGCACCGGGACGACCCTATCGGCTTGTTCGCGGATGTCTTTCAGTGTCGGCAGTGGCGGGCTGGATAGCTTGCGCTTCTTGGCCGTCGGCGACAGGCTGCCCGTGTTTCCCGTCGCATTCCCGTTCGCGGTCGCATTCTGTCCGCCGGCCGACACCGAGGCAGCGGCCTGTGGCATCTCATCCCGGATGAGCTGGAGCGCATGCTCCTGGAGAGACTCGGGGCCCAGCCTCCCAGCAGCGTAGCGTTCTTGCTCGCATATTAAATGATTGCTTTTGAGCTCATCCGAAATGCGATTGAAGACGTCGTCGGCAAGGCCGTATCTGCGCAGCAATTTGAATAGAAATAGCGACTCGAGGTTGGTGAATGCCGTCGAATTCATGCCCCAGTATCCGCCTCGGCCGTGGTCGAGGGGACCGTCGCGTCGCGTGAGAGGGTGAATCGGCGCCAGGATCTGATGCGTGTCACGGTTAGAAGACGAGGCTGAGGGGAGGTTTTCGGGGCGCGGGGCGCTCAAATCCATCGGAATGACATACTAAAAAACGGAAATAGGTTGCTTAGAGTCGATTAAGACTGCGCCGATGAGCCGCGAGGAGATTAAGCGACATATGAGCCCGCTGGCGATGGATTCGTTGGCGATGGCTTCTTGCTTGCTATTCAGACGATTGTCCAGTAGTCACGTGATGGCCGAGTTTGAATGTACAGTGTGTAGAGTGGGAAGGATATGGACGGGTAGATTGGGTGGTGTTGAGTGCAGTGTCGGTGCCCCGTGGTCGGTCGTTAGTGCTGATCGGCTATTCTATTGAGGCAGATGGAGGGGCCTGTAGGCGGCTTGCCTGCTAGAAAAGACCATCAGCCTCTCTAATTTCTGGATAGCCTTAGTGGCTTGACTTGACTCGATGGGATCATCGTGCTGGCTTGATCTACCAAATCAGATGCTATATCACCTACATAATTTCCCAGAAGCTGTTTTCTTCCCATATGCTTATACTTGGATTAGTGCTCGTGATAACCTATTTCTTAGAACTGATTTTCTTATATTAGATGTGTCGCTGAAATGTCCATGACAGTAACTCAGTAGCATGACAACGATACCAGTAGCTCCACCTTAACGCCGAAGCTGCAACACTCGTTTCGAGACGGCAGCACTTACACGCCTCACATTCCTTAAGATACAATGCAAACTCCCAAGCCACTTCTAAGCTGGAGAAATCGAGTTCAACTTAGTAGAGTAAGGCTAGAACAGTTTTGGGTTTCTCGAGTCTTAAAGAAAGAATAGCACAAACCAAAGGGTCCTTTAGCAATTTCAAGGTGGGATATGCCCATTCTGGCTTGAGAAGCCTATGACGCATGACCATATCGATTGATACAGGCGAACACACTTCAGGGAAAATGGCAATATGCGTTACGAGGGTCTGATACAGCCCGGTAGCATTACCTACCCAAACATTTCAAATCGGGATTTTGGAAGGATTTCCCTAGGAAGACACAACAACCTTCACCCAAAGACTGTGTTTTGCGTCGCGGATTCCGTACATCGCCAAAAGGTAATCGCCAGACCCTGCATGACGAGGCATCGTGGCTACCCGAAGCTTGGTATCATCCTTCTCGCTGCAAACAAAGATAGAGGAGCATACTCGCGAGACACGACCAGGAGAAGACGGACCAGATGGGAAACCAAATGAATGGCCATCTCATCAACCCCAATAGCCGGATACGGAATCGCCGGACACGTAAACTTTCCACCGACGTCGTACTCGGAGGAGTCGTCCATAGTTCTCTCGCGTCCTCATCAATAATGAGGGTATCTCGACGTAGGCGGCCCAACCAGATTATCCAACCCTCATTGACTCGTCATGTGGGAAAGTTGACTCCGGGTACCTTGGGCTTGGGCAAAGGCTGAGGATACCCTGAAGTTTATCGAGTCAAGCTGCAGTCTGCGCTGGAAGTACGTATTTAAAGAAAAGGTCTGGGCAGCTGGGGGGCGGTGGTGCGGGCTGGTCCTAGCTCGCAATCCTAGCAAACGATAAAGAAATCATTTTAACTTAGGAAGATCACAGGCTAGGTTAGGCGGCGGCTGAAAAAAAATTGGCTAGATGTAATTAACGACCTTCCCTGGATGCCGAGTATAGTGAAGACAGGTTCAGATCATCGTTGGAATCGCGCGAAATGGGACTTCATGAGATGCAACTTATCGTGACCTCGATATACGAGATATAAGAGGGGCAAGTGATTATAGACGGTGCGCATAGCGCATAGCGCATATCCCATCTTGCATCTCGAGCAGTGTGCGTTGCTACAGCTGCAAAGTTATGCAGTGAACGTTACGGATACGTGTACACAATACAGGCATTGAAACGCGTTAAAGATTTTCTCCGAACGATGCTCACCAGTTATTGATGTCATCATCCCGCGCGTGGCTGCAAGAGGGGTGTGTATGTGTGATCGCGTGTAGGGTGCGCACATGCCTCTCGATGCCTGATGGCGGATGGCAGTTGACCAGAAGCCTCTGTGGAAGGCCGAGAAGCCAGCGCGCCCCTCCCAGTCCCAGCCCAGCTCACCTGCTGGTCTGATGGGCCGCTTCCGCAATCTCGTCCCACGAGCCGACTAGTGTCCGGTGCAACGTCAAGTTGTGCCGTGAGTACCTATCATCATTCATATGGGCGGTGCAGGCATCGTGACGCTGAAATCATGACGATGATCTTCTGGGTCAGGATAGGTCGGCACCCTCGCACGGTTGGGGGAGATTGTTGATGGATCTCGTGTAATATACCGTCAGCGGCAGAATGTGGATGTTGGTTCGCGATTCAGCAAGTCGCCGAGAAGAAAATGGGAAATAGGGGAGTCATAAATCATGGATAGGCACTTTGGGAGGTGTGCATCCATGTTATGCAGGTATCGTGTTGAACACCGAACATCGGATTCGAACAAGGCAGTGTAAGGAATTGGAACTATGTAACTGCAAGGGCAAGCTTTGCAGGAGGTAGCAATCTACACGTGCGGCAGAGAAGGGACGAGTGCAATTAAAGCCGACTTCATGCGGTTTATGCGAGCTTCGGGAGCCAGCCCAGCCAAGCCTCTTCGCTACACTGCCCGACGACTTTTCTTTTTAGGCATCGCATTACAGCCTGTTCTGGCATTTGATGCACCATCTCTAATGCTGCCAGTCGATCCCTTGGATATAGCTTCCTGCCCCACTGCTAATATGCCCCTCCCAGCCTCCGCCCCCTAGTTTGATAGGCCCTGCAAGAAATAAAATCGAAGCATTGAGAAGGCGAGAGGAACAGGAAACGACCTTCATTTCACAAGTCCGCAACAGGCCAGGCTGAGGGTGATAGTCTGCATGCACGTCAAATTCGTCGATCCATGGGATGCAAACCTTTGTCTCGAGCGGCGTGGCATTGGGGGCTGATGAAGGATGACGATCCAAAGGTATTTGCATTGCCCAAAACGCCCGCCGTTGATGCATAAGGTATTGGCTTTTCGGGCCCTGGCATGGAAGTCCATTTAAGCTACGGCAGGCCGGTTGGAGTGTCAAAGTTTCCAGGAGCCCAGTCTGGCTGTCTGAGCCAGCATGAGCCTGCCGGCCGAGTCAGGCTCGAACAGAAGATTCCATTTGATTCAGATCATCGGCGGCGGGCAGGCGGGCGGGCGGTTATTCAATTGGCACGCTATGATGATGAACGGTTGGCGGTCTTGGACCCTTCTTTTCCGAATGTTTCTAGCAGTTAGTGTTGGCAGTAGTGAGATGCAAGTGTCTCGCTTGAGATGCCTAGCAGGTTAGCAGCCTCTAGCAATTTGGGGTTTGCATTGTGTTGTGTGCTGGTGCTGGTGCAGTAAGAGGATAGCGTTACGGGCACGCACACTGCATGCATGTATTACTTGACCCCCCCTGCTCCACCACGATCATCCACACGCTACATACGGATACAAATGTACACATTGTGCCTCCATAGTGGAACAGAACTCTCCAACTTATTAGGCTGGCGTAGATCTACTGGCCAGGTTTATTATTAAATAAGACATTTGATACAATTTGACCAGGGAGGCTCTTTTTGGTTCGATCCAACAAAGAAGGAAAACGAGACCTTAAACGCATAGATCGGACGAGAATACTCCTAGGCGGGCAGGCGGGCCCGGCGGACAGACAGATTTGATAAACATCTGATGCAACGCCCTAGGAGCGCAACTCTGTTTAATGGTACACGCAATATGTGTCTGGTTGATTTAATAGGGAGCATGCAACCTACCTCACGCTACATACTTTACACGCTCACATGCAGCAATGATGTACATCCAATGCTATTCTGTACATAGACAGGTGGAAGAGCGAGCGAGTGTCTGTTCTCAGTTGACCTCAAGCTCAGACCCGTGTGTGGCCATGGATGGCGAAAAGGAAAGAACAGACAAAGGGAAGAGAGACATGCATACCCATTAGACAGACGGGCAAGACATGGAAGGATGTAGGACACACCGACCTGCAGCTTTCCTTCCCCCCATCAACAACCCCCGTAACCCGCCCAGCATCATCATCATCAACAAAAACAAGCAAGCAAGCAACCAGCATCTTCGCTTGGCGCTCTTTGTTGCGGTTGCAGCTCCAGCAGCATCCAAGATTCGGGAATACCTGACTGTCCACTGCATGCATTCTCCGGGCAGCTGAGAGGCTTGTTCATTGTTTCAGACGGTTCTTGCCTGAAATTTGGTCGAGTCGCTCGAGTTCCACATAATTCAATGTTGAACTGGTCCGCCAATTAATTCGCCTGAGGCCCCCTTTCCTGGTCCTGCCTGCCCTGTCCTGCCCAGCCTGTCCTGCCCAGCACCAGCACCCGCACACTCTCACGCCCCCAGTCGCCATAGTCAGCTGCTTGCGCCTGCATCGTGATTGGACGACGACCGTCCATCCTGTTCCTCCTGCCTCCTGCTCCTGCTGCTGTACTTGACCAAGGTCGGTCAAGGGTCAGCTCTACATATCAACCGCCAATTCCTTCCCCCCGTGGACCCCTTCTTCCAGTTCGCTCTACACCCATCCTGCGCGCTCTCTCCTTCTCTTCTCTATACCTACACATACATACACACATATAACTCGGGCATCCCACGACCCGACCGATACACTGACGGACTGTTTCATTACACCCACCGTACGCATCAGCATTCTTTGATCCAGCAAAGGCCTACTGCAGCTTTCTTGGATCCCTTCTTACGTTTTCAACCGACACAATTACAATCATGCCGGATCCCGTCACCATGAACCCCACCGACGAGGAACTCGACCGCGACTGGCAGCCCAATGGCCGCCGTCCTCAATCGTGAGTTATGCACTCTGCCCGTCCGCTTATGCGTTTGCGACGCGAACCTTGGCTGCGACAGCACAGCACAGCACCGATTGAGCGGACCAGAGACTAACAGCCTATACTCCTACGCAGCACAATTGCCCGCTCCTTTAGCGCAGAGCTTATGGACATCTTCCGGATCGAGAACAGCGTCGCCGACTTGGACGAGCAACTGAACAAGAGGTCCGTTTTCTGAGCTCGCAGCAGCCTGCGCCTGCCTGCCCCTCTGCAACAGTAAGAACGCTAGCTGACCCAGATTCACCCAATAGAAAGGAGAAGGTTACCACCCACACCACGGAACTCGAGGCCCTCGAGAAGCGCATCAAGGAGATGGAGGAACGCCTGAAGCGCAGCAGCGGGACGCCAGGCCAAGCGCCAGCAGGGAGCCAGCGACAGGCGGCCGTCAACGCCGTCGCGGAACAGGACTTGGCCGCCCAGAGAGCCAAGGGTACCTCCAGACCAGGTACGGCCAAACAGCCCCAGCAAGCACCAGCGCACGGAGGGGCCATGCCGCCGACTCCCACAGCCAGTGAAGGTGAATACGAGCTCGTTGACCCCTCCACAGCATTCACCTTTCCCCAATCGCATCACTATGGTAGCAACGGCCTCGCGACACAAAGTTTTACTGACATGGTTCTTGTTTATAAAGATGGTGACCGCGATTCCTAAGCTGCTTTGTTCGTCCTGCCCCTTCAAAGCGTCGACTTCTGCTTGTTGCTGTACAGCTGTTGTACCCTTTTTCCGTTGCTGCCCTTGCGATGCGATTCCTCCCCCCGGCGGATGCACATCGGCTTGCTGGTCGACGTGCCAACAGAATCCCTCATCATTGCTGAAGGTTTCTGGAAACTCGCCGCCTGGACGATCAACATCAACTACAACAACAGCTCAACTACCGGCAATCAGCTACACAACTGGATACGAGACACATAAGTGGCTTCTTACGAACGAAATGACTTTTTTTCGATTTTTGGCATCTCATGGCGAGCGCACTCGACAGCATTGGCTGCTCGTCCCACACACAACAAACAACATATACCCTCGTTTAACTAGAGAGACGATCCTTTTGGTCACCCGTGACGTTTTTACGGCGTCTCATCGTCATATAATATTCCCTCGACAAACTTCTTTTCACACGACACGATTCATTCAAGCGAAGGCCAACTTCTCCAATGGCTGCCCGCTTTTTGAGCAAAACACGACCTCGGGCACATCGAGCATGAGCTGTATGTAACGCATTACACAATATTTAAGGAGGGGAAAGGATGGAAGGGAGGGGTGGAGAGGAGTACGGTTAGCAGGTTTCCCCGTGGCAACCGACCCCGGCAGGTGACTTGGCCCGCCGTTGGTAGTTTTGCCTATCTGAGTGAGTGAGTACGATAGAACGACAGCTTTCCTGGAAAATGAAGCAGAAAGGAAAGGCTGAGGAGTTGGCAAAACTACCACTGGACGCATTCATCATCGTTTTTTTATAGCACAGCATGGTTGTTATTTTGCTGGGCATGCCGTCGCAAACAACATGGGAGAAGGATTATGGATCCGTCCCCCACCACACTCAACTGGTTTCCAATTGTAAATACTGGTTATAGAACACAGGAGAGAGAAAGCTGATAATGCATTTTCCTGGATACAATACAACAAAACAAACACCACTACTACGTCCCAAGCCTGCCGCATTGAAAATGGTATATTTGTAGATACGCGGAAAAGCAATGTTTGAAACATGTGGCGCTAGTCTCTGGTAGCTGAAAACTGATAGAATATTGGGAGTCGGCGTACTGCATTCGCCAGATGGGGACTTTTGTGGCTAGAACAAACAAGCAAATATACCTGTGTCGTGTGAGTTCGGGACAGACTCGAATGTGTAGTGCTGACAAAACATTCTCTCTAGCACGGGTAGTATTGCGATTCGGAGATGTTCGAGCATTGGAGTTGGCAGTAGCTAGATGGCAGTTGGTAATGTGACATCTACTTGGCCGCGTGACTATTGGTGGTAGTTAAGTCATGCGTGGGCGACGACTACCGATGCTCATGTTGTCATTGGCGGATCGCGAAACTGTAAGGAGGTTGCAGAACCGCGTGTAAGTCCTCTAGCACAAGTCACGGCAATAGAAAAAGTGCGAATGCAAGCCGTCGCAAATGGTGTCTTATTATGCCTTCAATCGACTGATCGAATTGATCAGGCCAAATTCCTCCGGAAAATTGCAATCAATGTGATCAAGCCGCGATCATCTAAGCAAATTATTCTCACTCCAGTATTAGACTCGAAGGTATTTCACCAAACCCGTTTGTCCACGATGAAGCATCTCACCCCTCACTGACAACCTACACTATAATCTTCTTCTTGCGCGAGAAGGGAACCTTGTCTCGGCGGTAGTGGCCCAGCTTCTTGTTGGTGGCATCCAGGGGCTTGGGGGCACTTCCGTACTTCTTGTTGCCCACGTCGAACACACTGAAGCCTGCCTTCAACCAGACATCGCCAAGGATACCATCGGGGCTTGAGAATCCACCCAGGGTCTGCAGACCAGCATAGCACTGTCCCTCCATCCAAGGCTCCATTGGCTCATCTTCTCCAACGACGTCAGCGAGCGACTGGAACGCGATGTAGCTTCCGGGAACACGGCCGACGACGCGTTCACCTGTGGGATCACCGATCTCCCAGATGAAATCCGGCGGTGTCGCGTTACAAGGTAGAATGTAACCATAGATATCTTCGGAGAAGTTGGCACTGGGTACAGCTCTGAAGTAGTCTTCGACTGCAGACTCGGGGGCGTAAAGAAGAGTCGTGCCAGTGTCCACGATGACCGACTTGGGTTGGGAGAACTCGTACCGGACGTCTTGGCCAGAAATTGCGTAGCCAGTCATCTGGAGGCCCCAGAAGCCCTCACTGATGTCGACGTCGACGTACTGAATTTCCGAGCCATGGAGGCTATGGTCGATATATCCAAAGTTGTACGAGCCCTTGTCACTGCTATGCCTCAGATCGGCAGTGAAGAGCGGGTCTTTGAGGACTTGGGGGAGGAAGTCAAGGAGAACGTCCATTGGGGGCGTGGTTTGGGCAATGCTGGGCCAAGCAAGCCCGAGGAGGCCCGACATTTTGAACTCCTTGGAGAAGGTGTCTGAGACGTCCTGGGCAGACTCGATAGTCATGTTGTTGATGATTAACGAAGAGCCGAGGCTAAGAGTGTCCTTGTAGACTATGCCCGATGAACTAGAGAAGTCACCGTAGATAATCTCCCAGGTGGCGTTGGGGACGAGCTCCGCGGTGGAAGACTTGCGTGGATCCCAGATGGATTGGCCTTGAACTTCACTCGCAGCGGTGTCGGTAGAGAATACCCAGCTAGACAGATGGCGTTCGTTAGCAGCTATGGCCCTACTAGGGGGGACAACTACGGAGGAGTAGAGAAAGGTAGCCACTCACGAGTCTGAAGATCCCGTATCGAAGTCGAGGTAGAGCTGCTGCGGAGGATTTCCGATACCGACGGGGGCAAGGTAGTACATGTCACCCTCTTCAGCGACAGCCGGGACATCATCGGGCGTTGCGGCCTTGGTCTTGGCCATCTTTGCCATCTTGGAGGTCGCAATCTTCTCCAGCTTCTCGGGGATGGGGATGTTGTACTTGGCCAAGGTGCGCATGTACTGGACACGGGGGTCGACGTGGCCATGACGCTTGAGGCTGGATTTGACAGAGGCAGAGAAGGTAGCGCCCTCAGAGACAGGGACAGAGGCAACGAAGGCCGAGAAGAGGGTCAGCCACATGGCTGCCACCAGGCAGACATGCGTGAAGCCTGCCATGGTCGTCGGTCTGCTTGGACTTGGAGCTGTGGATGATGGGAAAAGTTAGATCAGGTTGGTGGAAAGTAAGTAAAAGAACTGACTGAGGGTGAGGAGGCTGTGAAGGATGTAAAGGAGGAAGTGAAAGCCCCAGATGTGCCCCGGCTTGTCAGTGGAAAGGGCAAACGAGAGAGCTTGGGTTGACAAAGGGACTGCGACTCTTATAGTGTCTCAAACCAGACCAGTTACGTGAGAGGAGTGTGAGATATCGGACCAAAGGAGAAGGACCCAGACCGATAGAGAGAATACCTAATGTCGTGACGCGTTTGCCAAGTCGGTGCCTCACATCAAATAGGATTGAAGGGGGAGTGTTGGACGGAATTAAAGGTGGGATGGGCAGATGTCGTGCAACTGGAATCGCAGAATGCGGCCAAACTTCCACGATGCGGAATGAACCCTCGAGTAGCTCAAGTATGGGACATCAATACATCAGGTGTAGGAAGAAGCAGGAAGGAGCAGTTGAAGTGGTACAGGTACAGACAGGTCAAGCAGTACTCCATCAGGCAGGTACGGGTCCCATCCCCCCATCATGCCATCGCCCTTTCTTCTCGTCCTACCTACGCATCTATCTTTTAGGGAAATCAACAGAACTTCGAATATTACCCTCAGACGATGGATAGACTGGATGGTTAAGTACACAAAGTTCTGATGCGGCCTACTTCCTACATGTAAACAGGTGGTACACTGTAAGTATGTCAAAGGTAATGTGCATCTGCAGTCTGGAGGCCATGGTCACAGCATTCATTATCGCGGCATGCCCATCTGCCCTTGTTGGCGGTCATAGCTCTCAAACAGCCTGCTAGATCCATGGCGAGGATCAACAAATGCCAAACGGGCAGTTTTACAGCCTTCACGATCAGATTACCTGTGCAAACATTCGATAGACTAGGTATCTAGGTTGGGTACCTGCATTACAGTGAACATCGGATGGATGTTCGGATACAGAACATTGGACGAATATACACACACCGTCAATGTTGAACATGACTCCAGGTAAAGAAAGGCTAGGCAGGTAATAGGCGAGCCGTGCCTGTCAAGCCTCGTGCTACCATATAGACAGACATAGCTTGGTTGTATCAAACAATAACAACCATCACAACATCATCGGTTGCTATTCTGTCATCCTTACGTATACGTTGATTCTTCGCTTGCCGAGTGGCAGTAGAGGCTAGTCGGAGCGAATACAGTTGTCACCGCCAACCATGTCATACGTCCACAGGAGCCAACGAACTCTGCTACGTTGAACACCCAGGCAGGCTCCTATATTGTATCGTAGCATTCATCAAGATCTTCGTGTAGAGTGGTAACAACGGGCGAATATTGCCACTATCTAGATACTGGACGTGGAGCCAGTGCTACAGACAGTCCCGGCTCTCCCTTCCCACGGCACGGCACTCCAAGAATGGACGGGGAGAAGGCCATGTCTCGACTGCCGGGTGTCACTTCATTCCCCCCATCACCGATGCGTATTTGCGTGCTGGTCCCGTCCCTCCCGTCCCTCCCCTCCACCCCCCAAGAGCATCAACTCGAACAGGAAATCGTCCCAACGGCTAGCCACATCCGTTTGACACCCAAGCCACCGCAAGGGTAATCCCAATCTACGCACCTGTCTGCCAGGCCCACCAAATGCAGGGCCACTGCAGGCTCACCGCATTAGCATACCTAGCATATGTCGCCGTCCTAGCCCCGTCTCAGGGGCTCCTGCCAATTGGTCCGATTAATCGATGTGACAAACAAAGCAAGGTCAGTTCGACGAGTAGGGCTTCCTTGTACGATGACTGTTTGCCCGTTGTGTGCCAGAACAGAAAAAAAGACTGGTGGCACAGCGCCGTCCCACTCACGTTGTCTGACAACGTCACCCTTCGTTACCTCAATCTGGAGGCTCGGCCTGTTTAGGTACGACCTTGGCAATGGTCCTTCAGGGCACAAATCACCGAGAAACAGAACGAACTGAGCAACCGTAAGCTAGCTAGGTATTCCAGTTACATACTACCCGAATGATGTCAAAGAACGGAGTCAGCAACCTTGGGCTATCTTGGTTACTACCCGAATATGCCAAGTCAAGTGTGAGATAGATCAGAGATAGATCGATCTGTCAGTGTAGGATGATTGCATCTAAAATTGTGTGTTCGTAAAAAAAGTCTATAGCCGTTGTTTTGTTCTACTGACTGTACTTGTATGTACTGTATCACAGCTCGTCGTGCTTGGGCTTGTCCTTGTTCTTCTCCTGCTCCTTGTCCTTCTGTGCCTGCTCGGCCGCCATCTTCTTGACCATCTTCTCGATCTCATCGGCATCTATCGTCTGCTCCGAGCCGGCCGCCGTGCCCGTCTTGGTGCTGCCCGACTTCTTGCCAGACTTCTTGGACGACTTCTTCCCGCCCTTGCTGTCAAAGTTCTTGACCGCCTTCATCGCCAGTTGCATGCCGACCTGCTCCAGCTTCTTGGCCTTCTTGGAGATCTCGTCGACGGTGATGACGGGGTCGGCCGTCTCGGGGAGCTTGGCCTGCTCGGCCAGCTTCTTCTCCAACCAGTCAAGAGTGGACTTGGAAAGATCCGTTATCTCCTTCAAGTCGTCCATGGTATACAAGACTGGGACGGGGCCAACGTCCTCAGGAGTAGCCGTAGTGGTTGTAGATGCAGCGGCGTCATCCTCGAGGCCGTCGAAGTCGTCGGAGCCCTTGGATGGCGCAGCAGTGACAGACGAGGCCTCACCAGACGTCGCGGACGCAGCACTGGCCGAAGCGGACGAAGACCAGGCCTCGGCCTCGGCGATCTGCTTCCGAATGGTCTCGATAAAAGTGGCAGTCTGGTTGAGGGTACCGCGGGTGACTTGACGAGTTCTGGTCGCTCCGACTTCTCCTTGATGCGCTTCTCGACGGGCGACACCATATCTTTAAGTGACTTGAGGCGCGACTTGAGTTCGTCGCGAGTGGCGTCGGCACCATCGTCGTAGAGCCATTCACTAACCTCGCCGGCCTTCTTTTCCAAAGCTGCGCGCTCCTTCTTGGAAGAGGTGGCAACAAAGGACTCGCTGTCCAGAAGATCGCGGACACGGTAGGTGAAGGCCTCAAGCTGGTTGAGAGTCTCCTCACGAGCGCGACGCGACTTGTCTGACATCTCGAAGGCCTTGATACGGGACTTTGCAGAGCCGAGGCCATCCTTGCTGAGCTCGGGTACTCCAGCCTTCTCAAGCTTGAAGTCGACAGGAACGACAATGGTCTTCTTGGGCTTGGCCGCATCAGTCGACTCAGCCGAGGCAGAGCCGGTTTCGGTAGAGGTGGTGGTGCTGGACTCGATCGAGGAAGTAGTGGCGGTATCCGTAGAGGCGGTGGTGGATGCAGTCTCAGCATCTTCGGAGCTTTCTTCGCCATCCTTCAATGGCTGCTGGTCCTTCTTGCCGAACCCAAAGAGGTTCTTGACGCCATCCATGACAGAGCCCTCCTTATCGGTATCCTCGGCTTCGCACTCGACGTGGGCTTTCACTACATCAACTTCGCCATCCTCGCTTCGCAGCTGTAGTTTGACCTTGAACTGGATGTCCTCGTTCTTGCAGCCATTCTTCTCCACAAGTTGTGCAACAGTTGCCGTGAGGTTCTTGGTAGTGAAAGTCTTGGTTTCCTTGTCCACAACACCATCGGCAGAGGGGATTGACTGGTAGAACTTGACAGTCAAATCCTCGTGGTTTGTGAAGGAGACTTCCTTGGGTGTAGCGCCCAAGATAGATCTCTCGGTCCACAGGCGCTGCTGTTGGGCCTTACCCTGAGGGCTGGTCCACTTCATGCCAGCAGCGTAGCCAGCAGCATCTAGAGCCTTAATCTCCTTGACGCGGAAGCTGGGGCTAAGGTCAGCAGCTCGGAAGCCAGCGCCAAATACAGCAGACTCATCCGAGTTGACGTTGCTACGAAGCTTCTCGTTGCCAGCAATCTTCTCAAGCGCCTTCTGGACGAATGGTGTACGAGAAGCACCTCCGTGAAGAATGATGGAGTCCAACTGGGAGACATCCAGCTCAGCAGCATCCAGAGCCTTCTGAACCGCTGCGCCAACTCTTTCGGCGTGAGCCTCAGCCATCTTCTCGAAGTCTGCGCGGGTGATCTTGTACTTGAAATCGATGTCCTCGTACAGACCCTCGAAGCTGCCTCGGCTCTCAGTGTTGGCACTGAGGATATGTCGCAGCTTCTCAGCTTCCTTCAGGAGCTTGGCCACGGCCCGACCGTGTTTCTGGACACTGTCGATCGTAACCGATGCCTTCTTGGCGGCGGGGCTCTCAACAAATTGCTGGACCATATCATCCAGAATGAGATAGTTGAGAGCATCACCACCCAGAGTCCTGTCCCATCCGTTGCCCACGACCTGAACTTCCTGGACAGTCTTGTTGAACTTGCCAACGTCCTTGACGGTGCGAGACTGGAACTTCATGACAGTGGCCTTGGCCGAGCCGGCACCCATGTCGAAGACCATGTGGTACTCGGGCTTCGCGCCCTCGTTGATGTTGGGGAACTGTCTGCTGGTGGCGTAGTTGAGACCAACGGCCATGCCGTCGCTGATGAGTGACAGGACCTTGAGACCGATCAGCTCGGCAGCCATCTGGACTGCGCGCTTCTCCTCGACAGTATAGAAGGGGGGCACGGTGATGACGGCAGAGCGGACAAGGGTATCGGATCCAGCCAGGCTCTCGGCGTTGCGCTGGATGCTCTGGAGCTCCATAGCCAGCAGTTCCTCGACCATCCAGGAGTCCTCCTCAGTGGTGAAAACCTTGCTCTTGAAGGAGACGGTGTCCCGGCCCTTGTACTTCTCCACCTGCAGGGCAGGGTGCCTGGCAAGGTATTCTGACACCTGCGCATCGTCGGCGGGCAGACCCAGGAGGGTCTTCAGGTTGGGGTAGACGTCGCTCGGGAAACGAGCCGAGAGGGCCATGGCATCGGAGCCATAGGCGCGTTCGGGGTATGCACCGGACTTGGGGGCATTCTGGAAGGGCTTGAAGGCGACGGCGGAAGTTTCCTTTCTCCTCGAGTCTTTAGTCAGGACAATTTCGAGGGGGATGCCGGGCTTGACAAGCGTTGCTTTGATGTATTCGGTTCCCAGGTCGACACCGAGGACGGCAGCTATGGCAGAGACATTTGTGGAGAAAAGGAAGGCCACGCAGAGCAGAAGGCTGCGTGGTGACGATAGTTGCACCATGTTGTGGGCGATGCTGTTCGGCGAAGGTGTCGCCTGCTAAAAATGTTGCGAAACCAGCTTGAGCTTGGTGCTGGCGAATTGCAGTAGGAATATACAACAAAGAGGGAAAGAGTCGGCCAGGAGGAAATCCACTCAAAGCGGGCTGCGGGACGTATTATCAAATAAACGTCCAAGCCCGTCGTCGTAAGGAATCTGTCCTCTTGTCGAGACGGTGAGAATCGAAGGATGTAGTAAGTGGTAGGTAATGGGTTACCTAATTCTGGACAGCTATGCAATCCCCCACCAACTAATTATTCACAATTACCATAGCTTTCTGCGATGCCGTCAGAAGAGGACAGCTAATGGCAAGGTGGGAGCGGCAAGGACACAGAGACCCCTACTCGGGACACAATTCTGCCGCTGATTGGCTCAGTTACAGCAGGGGGCCCCAACTGCCACTCTGATTCGGCGCCTGTTTTCCGCTGCCTGCACCTCAACTCAACATTTGAACCTTGTGTTCAATGCAACCTTCTTGGGAAGTACCTATGATGAGTGAGTGGCTAATATAATGCTCAACCAGAACACATCGATAATGCATGCGACTTGACCTAGAGACCAATTGAGCTCTAAGCATCCTTTAGAATTTCTCCAGCCCCGTGTTTTAGTCCAGATGGCAGTGTCTTTATCACACAAATACGTTCGAATTTTCGTACAGCAGCACAGAGTACAAGCAGCAACCCACAATAGCGGGTTTGACTGGGCGGAACGATCGACATCTTATTATTGAGCTTCATCTCCAAAAACAAAGTATATGCCGTCCTGGACAGAAGACAGATTGCAAAGATCACCGGAAAATCTGACACGCGCGTGTTTATGCGTCTTTTCTACGCATACCAAGTAGGTATTCTCGTATTGTAGGTTCATGTAGTATTAGGTATGTACTGCTGTGCAACTCCCCGAGAGCCCGAAACATACCACCGGGAAAGCGGGGCTACAAGGTCCGGAGCCATTCAAGCAGGAGGTAAAAGCAGCTCGTAATCCCGATCTTGGGTCGTCAGATCTGGAGTTCATTCTCTGACCATCATCCCACTTGCCTCCCTCTGTGTCAACGACAGTCCTTTGCTTCTCCGACGAGCAATTGGCTCATTCCAGGTCGAGTTACGAAGTCGTCACAGGGCTTCCATTCAATTGCGACCAGCCGGTATCGTGGCGCATACCTAAACCATCACCATGCCAGAAACCCGGGGCTCAGTCCGGCAGCGCAAGAAGGCGGCGCAGGCCGCCGGCGAACCCGTAGCCGACCCCACGCCCGCCGAGTCATCCGCCACCGAAGAAGCTGAGGAGGTAATCCCCGAGCCCAAGCCTAAGCGGACGCCCAAGGCCCGCCTCCAGGACGAGGACGAGGACCTCGATGGCTACACGCCCTGGCTCGACATCCTGCGCGTCATCACCTTCCTCCTCCTGGCGTCGGCGGGACTGAGCTACCTTATCTCGAGCGGCGAGAGCTTCACCTGGGGCATGAAGCACCCGCCCAAGTATTTGCGGATGAATTGGTGGAAGTCGCAATTTGTACGACTCTATCCTCCCTCCCTGGCCCCTTTCCCACTATGGTTACGAGGAGCTCCAAAATCAAAGCAGCATCACTGATCTGGCTTCAATGATATAGGCAGCCCCCTGCAGCTCACCCTCGAAGAGCTCGCCCAATTCGACGGCCGCAACCCCGAGTCCCCCGTCTACCTCGCCATCAACGGCACCATCTACGACGTCTCCGCGAACCGGCGCACCTACGGCCCCGGCGGCTCCTACAACATCTTCGCCGGCGTGGACGCGTCGCGCGGCTTCGTGACGGGCTGCTTCGCCGACGACCGGACGGCGGACCTGCGCGGCGTCGAGGAGATGTTCCTGCCGGTCGACGACCCGGTCTTCGACAACAAGCACTACTCGGACGCCCAGCTCGCCGAGCTCAAGAAGCTGGAGCGCGAGGAGGCCGAGCGCAAGGTCTTCGAGGCCCTCGAGCACTGGGCCAACTTCTTCGCCCGCTCCGACAAGTACCACAAGGTCGGCACCGTCAAGCGCGAGCCCGACTGGCTCGAGAAGGAGCCCCGTAAGAAGCTGTGCGACGCGGCGCAGCAGCAGAGGCCCAAGAGGAAGGTGCCTGGGCAATAAAGTACTATAGGCGGAGAAAGGGGCAGAAAGAGCAGACGTTAGGGTCAAGTTTCGAAGGTCTAACTGGTATTGTTTGAATAGATGGCGCATGAGCTTCAGGTGCGAGATAATCTAGGCGGCAGTTGTCCGACCTCGACGTATAACCAATGAGCGCGTAGAGGTCAACTTGAAGAGATGACTTGAATCCTATTATTTCTGGCTTATGACAGCTTTGCCTGATATGTACTGCCATTCTGTAGAGCCAAAGGGTATATTCCACAGTGCTCTTTTCCCGGTGCCCTCTTGATTGATATGAACGTCCGCCAGGTAATGGGAACATGAGCGCATTGAGAATAGGGGCGTTCAGAAAGGAATGGAAGTGCTACGCCTTTTATTGACTGACACTGGGAATTCCTCTCTAGTTGCTCAGTTTGACAAGGATGTTTCCATATTGGCAAGATATGCCTCTGGCAACAATATACAAATGTTGAGATGGCAAGGGACTCTGGAGACTATAATATCACCTTCTTTCCTGCCCAAGAACTTCGTTATTGATATTTTGTCTTGTCAAGGCCAAGGACCAAGGGGCCAATGTAGACTGCAATGAGTCCCAGCCTAATATAGAACACTACCGACTACCAAGCTATCCCAGGTAGAGGGCCCTGATACCACAGTGTCGATCGCTGAATTTGGTTAGAAAAAGTGCCACACTGACGCTCCTATGAAGGATGATACAGCATTAACAACTGTCAGGCAGTGTGTATAAGTAAGCAGGAAGTTTGGTTGCTGCATATTCGGTGGAGACCCTCAAACATCACCAGGTGGTTAATGATCTCATGTTCTCATATAGAAAGCATACCTCCAGCAAATATGCAATTGCCTCGAGTGTTCAACTATATCATGATGTTGCCCCCTCTGCTGGGTTGATAGCGATCAACTGCAGTGGCAATGCATATTGCATCATAGAGACACCGCATCTTGCACTATTCGGTCGCATAACCACTGGCATTTATTTGACACTCAGTCCCCTCCGCACATTTCGTGGGTCCTCCGGTGGGGAAAGCCTCCGAATAAAGATGCCTAGCACACCGGTGACCGGGATGAACGGGTCTCCGTAAAGACCGTCCCATCCCGGACTTCGTGTCACCTGCCTGTTCATGTTCCATTCACTTCAAGCCGCTTTGCGTTTCCTGCCAACGCCCTCCCAGCTTACTGAACGGAAAGGAAAGGCCTTAACCGCAGCAGCAGCTGCTGCTGTCCAGCAACCCTGGGTTCCACATCCTTTCTTTTCGTCAACCAATTACGCGAAAAAGATGACGGGAAACCACGCCTAAATCCATCACTACTTCCTTTAGTTCCCAAATGGTGTCAGGACCCGCCACAACAATCAATGCACCAGATTTGAACGTTGACGGGCTTGTTTCAAGCAGCACCACCCAAAACACATCTTCATGAACAGCATGTACAGAGCATTTGTGTCATTGTTTGCCTAAGAAGAAAAGTCCTTATCAACAAGTCGGGACTCGCTGGCAAACCACGTGCCTTTCCCGAGTCACACCCTGCATCCTCCAGGACCGAGGCACGTTCCGCTCCAACTTACACACCAAACCTCTCGACTCTACACGACGGAGTCACACCGGAGTCAGACCACAGCCCTTGTCTCAAACCCACATTGAGCAGGTGCATTATACTACCTACCCAGCAACCAATACCCTCCTCACTCTCATCTTTCACCCGCCTACAAGGAACCACCAGCAGCAACCATGGGCACTCCGTTCATCTCGCTCCTCGAGCCTAGCAAGCTCGACGACTACGACCGGACCAAGCCGCACGACCAGCAGCCGTGCCCCGTGCCCAAGGTCTTCCGGGACGCCATGTCGGTGCGCGAGGCCGTCTTTGTCGACGAGCAGCGCATGCCGCTCGAGTTCGAGTACGACAACGACGACCCCCGCTCCTGCCACTGGGTCGTCTACGCCTCCGTCAGCAAGGTCGTCGAGCTGGAGCAGGTCGACCCGGACTCCGGCCTCATCCTCCGGCCCCGCCGTTCCGAGACGCACACCCTGCCCATCGGCACCATGCGCATCGTCCCCTTCCCCCACCCGCCCCACCCCCAGCCCGACGGCTGGTACGAGGACTACAAGCTCGTCGACCGCCCCGGAACTAAAACTAACAACGGCAGCGGAAACGGAAATGACGACAAGCAGCACTCCGGCGGCGCTGGCGGCGCGGCAGTTAAGGACTCCTTGGACGGCAACGGTAGTGATGAGTCTAAGATGACACCTTTCCCTCCCTTCCCGACCTCAATGGAACCAGCAGCACCTACCACCGCTGCCACCACCTCATCGGCACCAGCAGCATCGGGAGTCGCCGGAGCCGACCCAGGTCTAGGCGTAGGCGCCACCACCCTTGCCGCGGCCGAGACCCCGCCCCCTACGCGCAGGACCGCGCGACCACGTTCCACGACGGCCAGGAGCCGTACGTGAAGGTCGGCCGCCTCGCGGTGCTCCCGGCGTACCGGGGCCGGCACATGGCGGGCCAGCTGTGGGTAGCCGCGCGCCGCTGGCTCGAGACGCACCCGCGCTACTTCGACCCGAGCGTCACGGAGAAGGGCATGGACGCGCTGAACGCCGAGCAGGCCAGCGAGATCCCGCACTGGGGCGGGCTCGTCTGCGCCCACGCCCAGGAGGCCGTCATCAAGACGTACGAGCGCTGGGGCTTTAAGGTTGACGAGGGTATGGGCCGCTGGTACGAGGAGGGCGTCCCCCACGTCGGCATGTTCCTCCGCCTCAATACTAAGGATGTCCCGGTCCAGGTTTGAATGGGTGGAAGGGGGAGAGAACTATGACTGGACGGACAGGGATAGGCCGATGTGATAAGGAAATGACGAAACGAACAAAAATAGGGGAAGGGTATCAAGTATTGACAAGGAAAGAAGAGGATATTGCTTGCGGTAATGAAGAATGATGGATTCTCGCGGCTGCTCGAGGCTTGGTAGGCTACGGCCACTTACACGAAGTTCGTACAAAACATAGACGATTGATACCACTCTCAAGACACCGAGGCATTGTCATTCATGTGCATTTCTTTTGTTTTTACTAGCAGGCCATGAGGAAGAAACTCTTGAAGTCCATACTACTCGTGACATCGTAGACCCAGTTCACTGTTCATGATATCGCACCAAAAAGCCGTAAGACGCCTCGTAGATGTTCAGACCATTTTGCTCTCCTTATGAGCAAAACTTTTCATTCGTTTAAGAGCCCTATGTGACATGCATAACCATGATACCACATGCCGCCCTGAGCCATAACACACAAATGCAAAGGTGAAAAATGCCCAGATTGATCGATTCCACGCCGAGAACCCCTTTTCCCCTTTCCATTGCAAAACGGAAATAGAAGAGCATCTATCGGTTGCTCTTGGCGACACCGCTCCAACTCGTCCTTCTTCTTGATAGCGTAAGAGTTGCTGCTACCCTTGGCAGCGTTGATCAGCTCCTCAGCCAAGCACTCAGCAATGGACTTGATGTTGCGGAAAGAAGCCTCACGGGCACCGGTGGTGAGCAGGGCAATGGCCTGGTTGACACGGCGGAGAGGGGAGACATCGACGGCTTGACGGCGGACGGTACCGGCGGAACCGATTCTGGTGCTGTCCTCACGGGGACCGCAGTTGACAATGGCGTCAACGGCGATCTGGATGGGGTTCTGGTCGGTCATCAGGTGGATCTGTGTACTTGGTTAGATTTCGGAGCTCCCTTGTCGTATTTGCTTTGCGCAAAGGTGGGATGTAAATGCTTACGATCTCGAAAGCGTGGGCGACGATGCGGACGGCCATCAGCTTCTTGCCGTTGTTGCGGCCGTGCATCATCAGAGAGTTGGTCAGACGCTCAATGATGGGGCAGTTGGCCTTGCGGAAACGCTTGGCGGCGAAACGGCCAGCGGAGTGAGGCACGTAGACGGGCGAGCGAATCTGGATGTAATCGCTACATATCGAGAAAAATCCATAATTAGCACTTTCCCCTCCAAGTACTTTATGTTGCGATTCCGAGCCCCAGCCGCAAAGGCATGTATAGAACAATTGATTTTCCCCCAAAGGTTCAAAAATCCCATACAGCTCGCTGCGCCGAGGCTCGAATGATTTTGGGGGTGTCCTTACGTCAAAGAGATGTCGCGGATCTCGACATCCTCGTAGGACCAGCGGTTGAACAGCTTGACGCTGCCAATCTCGGAGACGACATCCTTGGGAAGGACCTGGTAGTTGGAGGACTCAACCTCGATCTCGCCGTTGTCAGACATCTTGGGCGTAAAATTGACCGACGCTTGGGGTGTGGTTAGTTGTCGATGAGGGATGGGCGCTGGGCGAAGTTGGCTGGTCGGTGGTATTAATTTTTTGCAGTCTGGCAAACCGAGTGAAGTCCAATAAACTCACACAACCCTTTGCTTCTGGAGTGTCGGTGCTTGCTGGTCGGGGTTTAGCCGATGGAGAAAATTCACACACACAAAAATTCAAAAATTCGTGGGAAAGTCGCAGCTGTCCCACTTCTGGCAGCTGCTGCCGACACTCTGATTGGCCGAATCTCTAGGGCAAAGCGATCGCCTGCAGCTGACTGGATGGGGCCCCCCTCCAACAATTCTGAGAATTGAATAGTGCATTCATTCGAACGACTTTAATCGACTGTTCCTCTTGACGAAGATCCCGACAACCAACACCAAATCAACAAATCCGACAACATGGCTCCCGCTAACACTGGTGCCAAGAAGCAGAAGAAGAAGTGGTCGAAGGGCAAGGGTGAGTGCTTGATGCATTTGTGACGCCGCCGATGCGAGCGACGTGCGCGATGGTTCTGTTCTGGCGGCGCCGCTGCTGCGCGTCTCCTGCGTGCTGCACGGCGCGACCAGAATGCATTCATCAGCATTTTCGCTACGCAGAAGGCACACCTCCCTGAAGGACTTTTTCGCTGACATTCCTCCTCTCCTCCAGTCAAGGACAAGGCCCAGCACGCCGTCCTTCTCGACAAGAACACTTCCGACAAGCTCTACAAGGATGTCCAGTCTTACCGCCTTGTGACCGTTGCGACCCTGGTCGACAGACTTAAGGTCAACGGTTCTCTGGCACGCAAGTGCCTGAAGGATCTCGAGGAGAAGGGTCAGATCAAGCCCGTTGTCACACACAGCAAGATGAAGATCTACAGTACGTCACCCTCAAACCGCGGATTCAACGAAACGAGAGTCATTTTTGCTAACTACTTCATCCAGCCCGCGCTGTTGGCGCCACGGACTAAATCATCAATCTCACTCACGATGCTATGACGATTGTGAAGTCGATTCAGACGACGTATTTGACAGGTCAGATGGATCGCACAGGGAAAAAACGGATTTGATGGTTTTCGGTTCGGCATTTGATCTCCGGCGTAGCATAGGGAACTGGTATTTGGTTCAGTGTCTTTGCTGCAGTTGCATTCAGTTGAGGCAGAATAAAAGAGAAAGTTCGCCCTTCTGACCTCATATTCTTGTTCGTGATCGATTGTGCTGCCGTGGGGCGATGACATGCTGAAGATAATATTCTCTGGGGGTCTGGCCATTGCCTGTGACCCTCAGCTAAGCCTTGTCTTGTAGTACTTGCTCCGTAGCAGCTGTGATACCCGCCTGGCGCGGCTGGGATATATCGAGTGCCAGAATATTTATGCAGCCGCTAGAACTGTGCGCCCAGCGGTTGTAGCGAAGATCCTGAGAGACTACACCCGGTGTTGCCGTTCGGTATCTATCCGAAACATACAATTACGGAGTAACTAGATGCCACTGTTGAATTTTAAGAAACCACACAAGCTTAGTAAGATCTGGTAGTAAACCACGGCATGGCGCAATGGCTTGAGCAGAAGTCAACACGACAGCATCTCTTCAAGGTACTGGCTTCTACTATGGTGTATCAAATTTGATCAGAAGTCAGTATTCAGCTTGTAGTAAGTGTCACTCAGTGTCGATGCTATCGTCTTGGATGACGCTTCTGCCCTCGGCAACCGTCTGGTTGGACGGGAAGATTTGACGACCAATTCTTCCAGAGTAGCTTGATAGGAGGCAAGATTGTATAGTCCATTTGTGACCAGTATGCTTAATGGAACCAGTCTGTAATCAGTTATACTTGCCCAACGTGGTAATTGCGGCCACTCATGCGTCTTACAAGTTCTCTCTGCCCAATACTATTGCCTGCTGGCCGATCTGAGTTGACTACCGCCTCCGTTGCTGGACTACCGCTCAAATGCTTTACTCCACAAGCAAAGCAATCCACCGACCAAGTCCGTGTATGCATTATTGAAACCCGGAGTGCTTGATGTCTGGTTCTTCTTTATCGGGAAAATTGCCAAGCTTTCAAGATTGGTGATGGCGAAGAGGCTGGCGGCCAGCTTCAGCCACAGCGATTAGCTTTTGCAAGGCACAACCATGACGGACAGGGTCAGACAATTCGGTCTCAAGCCAGCTTCGCAACTCAACAAAAGCTCTTCTCCCAAGGGCCCAAGCTCAGAGTAAGATGGCCATTTCAGCGCATTGCCAAAGCCGAGCTGGCATTGAAGCTTATCGTGAAGTGCGAATCTGACTGGAGTAAGAAACTCGGGCTGACAGGCTAGAGGGCCGCAGCCGCGAGACGGCCCTAGTATGTATGAAGACCCGTTTGAGGTCCGACAAAGCGGCTCAAAATGTAGGACGAACTGCATCACCCATGCAGCACTTGCGGATGTGTCTTCCTTGCCTGCTTGCTGGCAAGTGGAACAGCAGCCGAATAAGCCTCCACGCAGGCAGGGAACCTGGGAACAAAGACTTCTTTGATGTTACAAGAGCACGATATATGAGCTTTGACCAGCGGAGGAAGGAGCCCCAAGCTCCAGGTTGGGCAGGGAACACGACGAAAAACCCATTTGCGGCTCCGACGCATGTAATAGGGATGGATTGCCAATTGGATGTAGGCATCCAAAATGTCGGTCAGAACGCCGTGTCTGGACAAGACTAGACTGTAGCACGGCACCGGCTATGCGAGTAATGGAGGCAGACCTCGACTCAATCATCTCGATCAATTACTGTGTCAGGATATATCTCTGGATGGACGCAAACTTGTCCGTCCATCTATGGTCGTTTCGCCAAGTGGTAGCCGAAAAGCCCCCATACTGCTTACCTACCTATCTAGCATGTAGGTACATCGTAGCGGGCCTGGGTATATCCGGTACAATCGATACATCTTACAAAGGAGTGTGTGAGAAGGAGTAAAAAAACTCGATTCGGGTAACAGAGAGACGGACCCCTGAAGCTTAGAGCGAAAGAAGATCCGCAAGTGCATTCGTGGCCCATGCCGGAGGTTAACTGATGCAAGGCTTGCCGTTCACTAATAATATGTAAGATGGGAAACGAAAAAGAAGGGAAAAAAAAAAGGCTCAATTCATCTAATACCCGCACCCATCCCGACGTCCATATCGAAAAGTGTGTCGCGTGAGCCGGAAGAGACGAGGTTCTATGGAAGTCAGACGGAACATTTCTTGATCAACCTTATCTATCACAAGTAAAAATTTTGTCACACACCTCCTTCCCCATACAGTACAGGTACATCTTGCCGTAGATAGATGGAGATGCGGATCTGTGAACTCACTGGAGATCCCACTTTTCGTCATTTAGCTGGCTCTCGGAGGGAGGGTTGTGCTGTAATCTTGCATGCGGTAGGTACTGCCAGGCCAGCTCCAGTGCAACGCTGGTAACAGGATGGAGGGAAAATAGAGCAAAGAACAGCATCATTCCGACATTCTCCGCGCCGGCCAGCCATACTTGTACACCCCTTGCCAATTGGAGGGGCCCACCCTTGGCGCCTGGCCCAGTCAAGACCGGTCTTGCCCAATCTGATTTGTATCTGACACTGGAGTAAGAAGCGCCTGCCTCAGGCCCCAGCTACTGCCCAGCCCAGCACCAGCACCAGCACCAGCCAAGTACCAAGGCCAGCAAGCAGTCTTGTTCGGCGGTGTTCTGTCCCCCCTCCCCCTACAGCCTACCCCCTTGCCCCCCTACCCTCCCGCAAAGCTGAGAGCGCTGGTGCTGGGCCTTGGGTGCAGACTGGCCCGAGACTGGCTGCCAGGCCGGGTGCAGAAACTGGCTGTAGACACTGAAATTTGCGGTTAACCCGAGCTAGGTAGGTAGCTTGGGGCAGGTCCCACAATAATTTTTCGAACGTGGCCATTTATTAGCTCTCATTCAAAGGCCGCTTGAAACTTTTTCTCTCTCCCTGTCCCATACCTCCAGACAACGGGCAGTAGAAATATCCGCTGAACCACCACAGCATCTACGCTTTCCTTCTCTTCCACTCATCCATCATTCAACCATCTCCCCTCAGTCTTTTCTAGTCCTTCAGAAAGACCTTCATTCACAATGTCTCCTCCTGAGAAGCAAAGCGTGCTCGGCATGCCGGTAAGTCTGACCTCCTACACCTGGCCCGAAATTCCCTCGCCCTGCCCTCAACAGGCCCGGCAGCCCGTAATGGGCGGCAACGTGTCAAAGTCATCATCGCGGACTGCTTCCACTGCTTCAATTGGCCTCAATGGACACATTTGCAAGCTTTGCGCAGCTTTTCAGGCTGGTTTGTTGCTTATCGCCGCCTCTACGTGCTGCTGCTCCTGCCGGCAAAATTTTTCCCACCACAAACTCAATTGAGGTACTTTTTGCTAACATGGGTTTTCCTTCCAGCCTTTCGTGGCCGACTTCCTGAGTAAGCCAATCCCGTGAACCCATTCACTCGAACTCGATGCTATGACGAACATTCAACCGTCGTCTTCGCTCGATTCGGCCCGATATGTCGGCTTTATCCGTTACATGTGATACTGACTACCAATAGTGGGTGGTGTCTCCGCCGCCGTCTCGAAGACTGCCGCTGCTCCCATCGAGCGTGTCAAGCTCCTGATCCAGAACCAGGTAAGCATTCCCGCTGCCCTCCAGCTGCTGTTCATCGAGGCTTGCCGGCTCCCAAGCCCAACCCCGCAATGAACTTGAGTTGATTTTCCGACATTGTCTTGATACTGATACGGTGCAATTCAGGATGAGATGTTGAAGGTCGGCCGTCTGGACCGCAAGTACGATGGTATCGGCGAGTGCTTCAAGCGCACCATCGCCGATGAGGGTGTCATGTCCCTCTGGCGTGGTAACACTGCCAACGTCATCCGTTACTTCCCCACCCAGGCCCTGAACTTCGCCTTCCGTGACAAGTTCAAGAAGATGTTCGGCTACAAGAAGGAGGTTGATGGCTACGGCAAGTGGATGGCTGGTAACCTGGCCTCCGGTGGTGCCGCTGGTGCCACTTCCCTGCTGTTCGTCTACTCGCTGGACTACGCCCGTACGCGTCTGGCCAACGATGCCAAGAACGCCAAGAAGGGTGGTGAGCGCCAGTTCAACGGTCTTGTCGATGTCTACCGCAAGACCCTGGCCTCCGACGGTATTGCCGGTCTCTACCGTGGTTTCGCTCCCTCCGTTCTGGGAATTGTGGTCTACCGTGGTCTGTACTTCGGTATGTACGACTCCATCAAGCCCGTCGTCCTCGTCGGCTCGCTCCAGAACAACTTCCTCGCCTCTTTCGCTCTCGGTTGGTGCGTCACCACCGGTGCCGGTATCGCCTCTTACCCCCTGGACACCATCCGTCGCCGCATGATGATGACCTCCGGTGAGGCCGTCAAGTACAACGGTACCATGGATGCTGCCCGCCAGATTGTCGCCAAGGAGGGTGTCAAGTCTCTCTTCAAGGGTGCCGGTGCCAACATCCTCCGTGGTGTTGCCGGTGCTGGTGTCCTGTCCATCTACGATCAGCTCCAGGTCATCCTCTTCGGCAAGGCCTTCAAATAAGCTCATCGCTTAGATTCGGGGACGAGGAACAAGGAGGTGGTGGTGTAATACAAGGTTACGCGACTCGGACGAGTCAACGAGAAGCCGGTAAATGATCATGGATGATGATTGTTGCGGCGGAGAGTTGTTTACAGGCATCACATTGCTGTGGCGTTCTGGACAGCCGTCTTTCCGGTCTGGGTTGACGGCAGGACATGGGGTTCATGTCGTGCAAGTCGTTTCCCAGCCACTGTAATTTAGAGCACCTAGGCAATTCCTTTGACTGTATTTGTTTCTGCAACCCTCCCCGCTGGTTTTGACTTGTATTGTGGTCTGGTGTTTGTCTGGTTGCAAAAAGGTATAGACTTTTCTGAATCTACATGATTTACTCTATTCTCAATGGTCCGTTCTCAATGTTCGTGAGATGTCTAGAACCGTACACCGTACACCGTTTGCCCTAGTATCATTTGCATGTGTACTTGTCTGAACATAATCACGATGTTTTGCGATCTGTGTCAGTAAGATAGCATCTGCTGTGATTGAAGTTATCCTGCTCAAATTATCCCGCTTGAGGAAACTGTCATGCGGGTTGGATGCTGGCAGGTGCCAGGCACTTGATTAGCAAGAAACGCGGCCATACCTCCAATATCGACGCGTTCTTCCAGCATCTGGAAACACTGCACTCTGTCAAACAATCACCTCGGCGATCTTCGGCAAAACAGACGTTTCAATTGCGACCGCCGCTGTCAGTGGAAGCAATGTCGACCAACCCATACAAAGCGCCACGCCCTCGCGGTCGCCCTGCTGGGTCCACTGCGGGCAACAGCAGCACCTCCAAATCCGCAAAGGCGCCTGCTGCAAAGGCAAAGGCAAAGGCACCCCTCGCCAAGAAGCCAGCCCAGCAGCGTGCTGCGGCGCAGAACAATGAGAGCGACACGGATCCGTTCGCCGACTCGCAGCAGGAGCCGTCACGCGACGTGATGGAAATCGAGGACGACGACGAAGAAGAGGACGACGATGATGAAGATCCGCCCAAGACAATCCCGCCGGAGCTGCTAACGCGGATCCTGCATACCTGCTTCGAGAAGGAGGGCACGCGCATCTCCAAGGACGCCAACAAGGCTGTTGCGCAGTATATGGACATCTTTGTGCGGGAGTCGATTGCGCGGGTTGCGTTGGAGAAAGATGCTGGGTTCCTCGAGGTTCGTACTGTGGTGGCTGCCCGCTCTCCTTCTATTGCCATTCCCTCCCTTTCTTCTGATAGCTACATACATCTTTCCATGTATGCCTTTCTGGAGGATGAGCAAGCAGAAGAGACAGACTTAAGCATAAGCTGACATTCATCAACCAGGTCGAGGATCTAGAGAAGGTCGCGCCCCAGCTGTTGCTTGACCTATAGGAATGGTGCCTCCATCCTGTTATCAGCCACCCACTCAAATCATCGCCCAGATCTGTGTTGATTACATTGGCTTTGGGTCGGTCCAGTCATCTTGTACAAAGCATTTGACAGCAGGCAAATTCGCAGAGAGAGAATGGGATGAGTGCCCAGCGGCGACGTGGGCACGACAGCCTTTGAAGGGATGCGCAACGCTTTGACGAACGATCATGGCTCATCGATCCGGTATCGACAGGTGAATTCCGGAGTCCGAGCGAAGTTGCCGGGCTTTGACATATCGGATCTACGAAACCAACTTGGCGTGTAGATCAAGCTCGACGTGTCTGCAGACAGTGATGATCAACGGCGGCGTGGTTCTCGGGAGGGAGACCTCCACAAATCTCGCAGGTGGATATCCAGCAACTACAACGCATACAGTTTTGTTCGGGTGGTTCGCACAATTCGCCGGACTTGCATTATTCTTGTACGTATGTGCGAGTGTATGTAGGTACGCCAAGCCCAGCAGGGGAATCAAGTTCGCCGGGGCCCGAGGACGGAGATTGATAGCAATGGCCTTTAGCCACGGCGAAAGCTCGAATTCGAGATCGGATGCATACAGTTTAGCACAAAGAAAGACGTTGCCTACGATTTCTATTTCGAAGACAACTATCCATCTTATGCAACAAACAGCCGAATAGAGCCTGCCAATTACCTGGACGTATTCATGCTGCTGTATCTACCACATTTATACCCCCGGTCAACATGCCATGCCTCTGGTTTTGAAATTCCACCTTTCTTCCCCGTGTTACGATGCCCAACGGTCAGTATTGGCTGCAGCTACAATGCCCTTCAGACTGATGACTGATCTTGTATGTACATACATATACGTCATGGGCAGCGGTCAGTATTTATAGCAGAGCTGTCAAAGCAATCCGAATGTGGCTGTGAATTGTTTTGTTTAGAGCTTATTCTTCAACTCAAAAGCGTATAAAGGTGAGAATATGAGGAGTGAGAGGGGGCCTAGACAAGAGCCAAGATCCATCCCATGTAATCTTGGATGCCAAGAATAGACACACGTCGTCCGAGTTCGACACCAAGCAAATAAACCCCAGCGGCAAACCGGTGTGCCGTCTTGGCTCCTTGGTTTCCTTTGGTTCCCTCACGGAAAGGCCCAGCAGTGGGCTCTATGCATCGAGAAGGCCTAAAACAAATAGGCAAATCTGCAAACGGTTGCTGTTGCCGATGGGTGTACCCCGCGGATGTTGGACTTGCGACATTGGCTGGTAGCGATGCCCCTTGATGCGTTGATCGGGAAGGGTGAAGAAGAAAAAAAGTTGAGGCTCTTGCCAGGCCGGCTGAATGGCTGAATTTGGCAAGGCTTTGCAGAATTGGCGGCCGTGATTGGGCGGAAGGATAGGATGAAACGGGTTGAGTTACGGACATGTAACACTCCTGGGCCCTTCTGAAGCAGCATCCGAGCGGGCCCTGTCCTCGCCTAGCCTGCCCTGTCCAGGTCTTCTGTCCAGCAACCAGGTGAGCGCCCACTGCCCACTGTAACTGTAGCCCAGCTTGCAAATGCCCACTGCAAATGCCCACTGGAGCCTGGCTTACCAATGTCGCAACGCTTAGTGCAGTTAACCTTAATCCGGCTGCGTCTGCGTCCGACAAACCTCCCATGCTCGCTCGCCATGCCTGCTCCCCCGTCTTTGCCGTCCTGCCGTCTGTGCCTTGAACTCTGCCAGTCATTCATTTCTGCCCATCGGCCTCTCCACATTCGTGGAAACATTGTCTGCGTACGATGCGACTCGATATGTCAGTCGGGGTCGCAATGGAAACGGCCACGCGGCCCAGTTTTACGTATCACTTCAAACTTGCTGCTTGCCTCCCTCGACCAAAATCGTGTGTACCTGATTTGACTGACGACGCCCGACTGACTGGGCTTCTGTTTCTGCTTCTGCTTCTGGACAGCAGCGCTCAGTGCTCGGTTTGAAGACGCGAATGCTGCTACCTCTGCAACTGATGCTACTGCATGCCTGACTACTGCCCTCGCGATCTCATTACGTCGCCCTCATACAGGCAGTATAATCGAAGTCGGATGAGACGGTGGCAATTACTCGAGATGGACGTGCAGTACGTCAGCCCGCTGCCGGATTCGGGCTTCCACGGCAACAGCAAGGCGCAGGACAACAGGCTGCTCTGTAATCTTATTCGATCTAATATTTGATATGCGCGTATCCTGGGGCGCAGGGCGCCATCTAGCGATAGCCGCTATATTGACATCCGGGAGGCTATGCAGCTGTCAGGCCTCAGCAGCGAGCGCCGGCAACGAGCGGCTGCTGACTTGGCACCGTCGAAGAAAGCGGGAGGAGACAGCTTATGCTTAGAGCACATGGGCTATCAGTATCCGCATGTCACAACCCCATCTCGGAGGGTACGACTAGAGCCGGTCCTGTCTTGAACCGGCAGAGGCCAAGCCTGTGGTCCAAACGTGTTTCACTGGATCTATGGTGTGAATAGTCGTCGCACCCCTGCAGCCCCAGGTGCCCTTCAGATCCAGGGCCCCGGCCAGGGTCTGGTTTACCATGAGACGGTCCATGGCAATCAGACCTTTTAAATTCATGCTGAGCGCCCGTCTAGATTTCTCTCTTTTCCCCTTCCCTCTTCAGTCACTCTCAGTTACTCCAGGTCCTATTACGACGTTTTTCGTTTCTAGTCCTCTTCTCTTCTCTTCTTCTTCCTCCCAACCGTAATCTTCTCCCCAAGGCTAGTCCTTCGAACAGCGCTAGACGCTCTTATTACACGATAACACATTCTCTCTTACCTCCTACCACTTAAACCCCACCCTTTTGTTATATATACCTAGTTATTAGTCAAGATGCAGTTCACGACTTTTGCTCTTTCCGCCCTCATGGGCCTGGCCGCCGCACAGAAGGTCCACGTTGTGTCGGTCGCGTCGACGAATAACTCGCTCATCTTCATGCCCGACAACCTGAAGGCGGCCAAGGGCGACATGGTCCAGTTCCAGTTCCGCGGTGGCAACCACAGTGTCGTCCAGTCCACCTTTGACGCGCCCTGCATGCCCATGTCCATGGCCGGCGCCGCCGGCAACTCGTCCGGGGCCGCCGCCAAGGGCATCTTCTCGGGCTTCCAGCCCGTCGCCGCCAGCAAGGCCATGGGCATGCTGCCCACCTACACCATCATGGTCGCCGATGAGAAGCCCATGTGGTTCTACTGCTCCCAGGGCAAGCATTGCCAGGCTGGCATGGTCATGGTCCTGAACGAGAACACTTCTGCCAACGCCACTCGCTCTCTTGCCAACTACAAGGCTCTCGCCAAGAAGGCCACTGCCAACGTCTCCCCTCCTACTCCTGCTGGTGGTGCCGCTGGTGGTTCTGCCGGCGGCAACTCCACTGGTGGTTCCGGCTCCGGCTCCGGCTCCGGCTCTGGCGCTGGTTCCGGCTCTGGCAGCGGCAGCGGTACTGGCACTGGCGCTGGTACCGGCTCTGGCACTGGCTCCGCCCCCGGCTCGCAGTCTTCTACCCCTACTACTGCCGGCGCTTCCACTGCTACCATCTCCACTGCGCTCAGCCTGCTTGCCATGGCTGCTGCGTCGTTCATGCTTTGAGCGGTTGTCGACTTCGACATTTGAGAGATTCAAGCGATATAACTCAGAAAACAAGAAAAAGAAAAAGAGCATGCATACATACCCGACGACTTCAACAACAACTGCAAGCTGTTACGCCTGGCGAGGACTTAATAACTACAACAAGCAACGCCCATCCGGGCAATGCTCCTCCGCGTCGACGCTATCCCCCTTGGAGGATCCCATCGACCGGTGCCTATCAACGTCATGCCGCCCTCGCCGGGTTTCGCTATAGCAGATAGTGCGTTGTTGGTTGAGGAGTTGAAGATATATATAATGAAAGGAGCAAGCTTCTTGTACATCATGGAAACAGGTTTCCTCGGGGGCGCATCTGGGACTACACACCAAGCTTTTTTCTCTTGTCCCAGTGTGGCGAGTGGTGGTTATTTGTTTTTCAGAGAGGATGAAAGAGGAAGCGAGAGAGAGAGGCAATTTGCTGGAGGGAAGATGTTTGCGTGTACTGCTTTTCGTCTCTTACAACGCATGCATGCATTCATCGTCGTTACTTCATCATTTTTAAACTCCTATACCCTAGAGATTCTAAACGTCGGATCTGTACCTGTTTTTGTAATATACATTCACATACAACACACCAGAACCGTTCTCTTCATGCTTCGTGCGTCTTTCTGATCTTTTGACTTATATTTGATTGTTGGCTAATACACGATATGAGATGTGGTGGCCCATGATTTACTCCACCAGCTGTATGCATAGTAGATGTTGTGATGTGGTTTGGGTATTGAGGAAGGATGTCCTGCCAATCGTTGGCATAGGTTGACAGATATCGGCTTCTCAAACCAACAAGGGTGAACTGAATACCGGTTAGGGGCTGCGGGAACTTGAAGGCGTGCCAGCTGGGGTTCCCTTGACCGAGTCGACGGTTCTTGGCCTGACAAACCATGTGAGATCGACCAACCTACAATATTCCTAATGCCATACCCAATTTTTTTCTTGGGCCATGAGATCGCTTTGTTAACTGCTTGGCTTGCCATTGCCCCTTCGGGACCCGAGTGTTATGTGCCGGGGTCTTGCTGTGTGTGCGAAGCGGAATAGCCCCAACTTTCACCCATTGCGCTTTCCTTTAGCCTTGCCACACCGTGCTCAACCATACCTATCCTCCTGATTACATCCAATGCTGCAACTACCCCAACTGTACACCATTTTACCAGGTCTGTTCGACGACAACCAGCTTGTTGGGAGCATGACGAAATGTTACCTTGGACATGATGAGCGAGGATATTTATTATTATCGTCGAGCTGAGCGTGGGTCGGTTTCCATGCATGGATGCTTGTTGTTCCAGTTTCCCGGGACCAGTTGCAGTGAGTCTGCAGTCAATGTGACCCCGCTTCGGGTCATGCAAGGCATCAACTTGCTTTGGTCCCCGGATGCCTCTTGGGGCATTCCTGTCACTGAGTAAACTTGGCGGAAGACTTCCTCTGCAGATCTCCCCAAGAAGTTGAGTCCATCGCCACCGCAGTCGACAGCCATGTCGTGCTCAGTGCAGACGGTCCAGACTGGCGCGGATCAGTCACACTTGTGCCGGCCAGAGAAAGTTGAGGAGAATCCCTTGTACACGCCTTTGGACGAGTATGGAGACGAGATCCGTATCCTGCAGCTTTCCCCCGGTTCCTGGGAGGACCCCATCGTCTGCACGACCTTTTGCGCCCGGCTCGAAGATCGCCCGGCTTACACTGCTTTGTCGTATGCCTGGGGGGATCCGACCGATACCAGACAAGTTCACTTGAATGGCCATCCGATTCAGATTACTAGGAACTTGTTCGCTGCTCTCCGGCGCCTGAGGGACTCGGACAGTGTCAAGCAGCTGTGGGCTGACGCTTTGTGTATAAACCAAGCAGATAAGGAAGAAAAGGGCCGCCAGGTTTCACTGATGCATGATGTATATTCCCACTCAAAGGATGCTATCATGTGGCTGGGAGAGTATCTCAATGTCGACGAGGATCCATATACCGGAGCAGATCGGGGTGACTGGTCCGGGGTGGAGCGAAGCCTCATCCCTGAAGTAAACGTCAGGGAGGCGTTTGAAGACCTAGAGAGGCTGACAAGCAATGAACACACCATTCCATATACCGAGAGGCCCGGCGACAACCAGTCCATGTGGATGCTGGCGTGTGCGCCATGGTGGACAAGGATATGGACATTGCAGGTAAGAGCCGCAGCACCCTGGTCGACACTGTCGCAGTGTTTTAACGAGAGCTAGGAGGTTTCTCTTCCTGAGAATGTCATCTTGGCATGTGGCTCATTCAGGATAGAATTCGAGACCCTATTCGACGCGATGTACAATTGGAGCAACCACCATAAGGGAAGTTGTTGCCATCCGAACAGACCGGAGAACGACTTCCGAAGACAGGCGGTGATTTTCATTTTCCATCGCATCATGCATATTGGTCTATTTCGGGACGATAAGGAAAAACCAAGGGCGGTGATATCCTGTGGACTCTTGCTGCATTTGCTGAACGTCAAGCGTCCGACCCTCGAGACAAGATCTTCGGACTGCTCGGGATGTTTCCAGAGATTGCAGCGCACATAAACATTGACTACACCATCCACCGTCGGCAGCTCTGCGCCGACTTCTTCATACACATGGCCACTTCTACACGTGATCTTGAGGGGTGGGTAGGCTTGGTAGAGTCTTCAGCAGATGACCGTCCGCCTCTGCCAACCTGGGTTCCTGACTGGTGCAACTCCAACTGGACGCTCCTGACCCCATCCTTCGATATAATGTCCGACTATAGACAATATCGCACCGCTGGGAGCACAGAACTGGAAATGAGAAGGCTCTGTGCGGAGGTTTTGTCCGTAGTCGGAATCCGGGTCGGCCAAATTGCCCAGGTTCGAGATTACCGGTCGGACTATCGGTCGCTGGGACCCGGGGCTGAAGAAATGGTTCTCCACGACGTCCTCCAGAGTACATCGATAAGCCACACACATACCTATCCGGGTGGCCGCACATACGGAGACGTCGTAGCAGAGCTCCAGAAGAAGATCAAGGACAACAGTGTCAGACGGGTCTTCCTGACTGACAAGGGCCACCTCGGATATGACTTCAACAAAGTCGTCGTCGGGGATACCGTCCACGTCAAGTTTGGGGGCAACCTCCCTTTCATCCTCCGGGAATCCCAGCGCAAGAATGCGGATGGGGTTCCCTATCACGAGATCGACGGGGCAGCACACGTTCCCGGAATCATGAACGGCGAAGCTCTGGACTGGGGAGTGGAACCAGAGACCTATTTCCTAGTGTAGCTCCCATCATCAACGGAAACGAGCTTCTTCTCACCCCTGATCAGTCCATGCTCGCGCTCCCGCTATAGCATCTTATATGTACATCCTGGACTTGAATCTTGGAGAATAACTTTTCTATGAGCTGATTTGAGTCGCAGGCCACGATGGGGATTACGGGCTTGAGCACAAACCCGGCAGCGGCGTCGTACTAGTGTAAGCAAAGAGCACTGGCTAACCGAGTTGTCGAGTTTGATCTTTCGACGTTGACTAAAGGAGACCGTATGATCAGAAATGAGTTTATTTTCGGGTGCTCTGACGCGGTAGATCAAGAGCAAATCACCTCAACATCCCTCCCATAGCATGCCGGCCAACTATCGAGACCCATGTAGCCCAAACGTCAATAAAAAGGCACTGGAGAGAGAGAGAGCCATACCAGAACTGTACTGTTTTTCTTTTTTTCAAGAATATTTGAAAGTGACCCCCCCCAGCGGCCTTCCAAGAGGACCCGGAGATAGGTCGCGGCTGGACGGTTGCTGCCGCGGCCGCTGTGGAGGGGCCGGGCTTGGTTGACGATGGGGAAGAGAGATATTTGCTCCCGCAGTGCCGCCTTTAGCGACCTTTGCCCAAGCGAGACGTGTCACAAATACACTTCTATTCCTAGGCAATGAGAGGCGGAAAGAGAAAGGAAGGCATGGCCAAGAAAAAGAGAATTTCTGTGGCAGCATCACTCAATAGGTGCTCAAATGGAAACGTCAACTCGTATTCATAAAGCCGTAGAACCAACCACCAGGTGCCTACTTCAATGCTAAGAACCAAATACGCCATTGTAAACGCAAAACCCACCTTCGCCATGCCCCTGAAAGTGTATTATTGTTGATCCCGTCGGGAACGGGACTATGTCATCCTGAGGATGTGTACACGGCCCATTGAAAAGGGCCCAATTCGCAATTGCCGGGGTATTTTCAAACTTCTCTATTTCTGTGTTTCTTCCGCATCATTGGATCTTTGTTGTTGTGTCATAATCGGGGAGGATGTTCCCGCATGGTGTCGCTCAGCCGACGAGGCAAGTTCGAATCGCTGCTGCTCTCCTGACTCGTGCCCGGTAGCGAAGGCGAGTTTGTCCCTCCGCCGCCGCCACCCAGGACCCGCCCGCGCTCCTGCAGGCGGAAGTTCATGAGCCAGCGGACGTGCATGCCCAAGACGCCCAGGGTGCTTCTTATCTCGGTGAGCTGGTCTTTGATCGGCATCGTCTCGTTGAAGAGCATCATCGAGTGCCGGCCCTCTACTTCGGTGAGCGCCGAGGATAGTCTCTCCACCTTGGACTCCATGGTCTCGAACAGCGACAAGAAATACTGGTCGCGGGACTCGTACGGCGCCGTCTCCTGGGCGGGCAGGTTCATGTTGGAGATGTTCTCTGTGGCCGCCGGGGCAGAATAGCCCCTATTCTCGAGGAACTTGATGCGCCGGTCCTTCAACCGGTCCTTCTCTTTGAGTGCCGTCATCTCGGCACGTAGCTCCGCCAATTGCTCGCCTACCGGGCCGACAACCCTGTACTCGCATCCTGCGCAGTGTTGTTCCAGGCGCCTCCGGCTCATTTTGTGATTGCAGCCGAACGGGGCAAACCTGCATGTGACCTCGACCTCGGGACACTCCTTTGTGTGCTCCTCTTGTTTGCTGCGCACAAACTCCCAGTCGCAGAGCTCGCAATTCGTCTTGCGGTTCAGGCACTCCATGTCCTGATGCGTCTCGAGGCCGGCCTTTTGCACAGGCTGCCCGCAGAATTCGCAGTCGACTTCGTAGTGCAGGCAGCCCTTGGCCACATCTTTCCGGGCGATTGTCTTGTCGCAGGAGGGGTGCGGGCACGGAACCAGGGTCTTGTCGCAGTAGCGCGAGACATGATTCTCGACGAGGGAGCGGGCGACCACGAGATCACAACCCCGCGGGCGATTGGGACAGCGCACCGTCAGGTTGTCAAGCTGATTCGCGACTACTTTGGGCGCGGGCCGAGTCTCGGACGATAGCTTCAGTAGCGGCTGTCGGTCGACCGGACAAACGGGGTTGAGCGCGTGGGCTTGGACCAGACATTTCTGGCAGAAGACGTGGTCGCAGTTCGTGATGACGGGTGCGACCAGGGCGACGCGGCAGATGGGGCAGATAAGGTTCTCGTCGACATTGCCTTCGTACTCGAGCGCCCGCAAATCGACGGCGGGAATAATGGCAGCGATGGTTGGGGGGCGAGGCGGCCGTCATCTCGAGGTCCCGGGTAATGGGTCGGAGGGCAAGGGTGGCGGTCGTCGGGGCGGACACCAGGCCCTCTTCGGGGGTGTTGGGGGTGGCATGCTTGGTGATGCTGCTGCTGCTGCTGCTAGGAGATGGTTAGAGCGGCGTGGTGGATAGTGAGCCGGATCGTCATCTTGGTTCATTCAGGCTCGCCCATCAAATCTAACTTTGGTTTTATTAGCTTGCAAACGAGCGCAGTGTCGCAAGATGCCAATCAATCAAACAATCAACCGATCACGCGAGCTGGGCTGATTGACCGCCACTATTTGGGCCAACCAATTGATCTCTCGGGCGTACGGGCATGGCATCAAACCAATTGCGTGGGATAATAATACTTAATTAATATGCGCAGCTGAATACCGGAGTCTGGAGGCGTCGTGCGGGATGAGCCGGGTACCCCACGTCATGCAACTAACCGCCATCGCCATATGCATATGCTGTGTATATACTTGTATCCACTACTTCACCTCTAACCTCACAAACCTTGGTCCTTGCCTCTTTCCCTACCTGTCGGTAGCAAGGCATTTCGACATCTTGAGCTCTGGTAAACATCTTAAGATCATATATGAGGGTAGTTGTATGAGCCTTCTTGTGTATTTGCTACTGTAGCTCACCTAGATACCCAGGCCGTAATCCAGCTGGTCGAGTTCTTTCGACTGTTCTGTTCAAGTAATTTTCACTGAAGTAACGCCTTCTCGCCTAGGGGCTGAAGAATATTTCCATCAATAGGTGGGCATATTCGAGTTGTGCTCTTTGCCCCAGATTATTGATATCAACCAAATGAATTTGGGAAATGTGTGCGCTGCTAGGACAGACAGTCGAGACTGTCTGTCGCAGTTTCCTAATGCAGGGAATTTCCCCAACAGACACCTGTGCTTGATCTGAGAATGACGGTGGCTCTTTCCAAAGCTCGGCAGAGCCTTGCTTTCCGAGCAACCCATTTCTATGAGTAATCCTGTTCCAGGCCGAGGAAGGAGCCATCAGCATGAGGAGGGCCTGTCAAAACCTGGGTTACTTGCCCGATCTAAAGTCAGGTCGCCAGCTTCCAGAGAAATCGAATAACTTTTCCTCTTCACCTATTCTGTTACCCATACGTTGACAACCACCCTTTCTTTGAAACTATCAAGAATACTTGGAACCTCCCCCTGCCAGACTCATGCCAGCCAACATGTCCAAGACAGACGACCGACAAGCCGAGCCTGCCCCCGCAGCCCAATCTCTACAACGCATGGTGTTCGAGCACTGGGGCAATGGCTGGTATACTCCGAGCATTCCTCAAAGCCAGTCCTGCATTGTCCTGTCCGCGGTTGTGGCAGCTTTACTGGCTCTGGTCAATCATTACACAACGACCGGTGACATGTCTTTGATGGATGTGGTCATCTATCACCTAACATGTGGCTACCAATCCGTACACTTCGTGGCAGGCGTATTGCTGAAACTGCTCTGCGTTGGCGTCGAGAGTGCACTACTTGCGACCCGTCAGGAACTTCGCAGGCGATACCCTCCCTATTTCTACACGAATCATACGCCCGTCGACTCCGGCGTGGTGTTTGTCTGCACGATGTTGACTATTCGCACGCTGGTCTTCCAGTGCGAGCCCGATTTCTCACTGCTCGTATAAAAACTCGAGATGTGGTTCTGGATTGCGTACTGGGTCGAGTGGTGGACCGGGATCTCAATCTGCTTGCTTCGCGGGTTTGGCGCCTGTAACGCGTACGATGCCGCACCGAAGCCTTGAGGAAGTGACCGCAATCTTCGAGACAAAACACTCACAGGGAGGAATGGCAATAGAGGACTCAATTGGGTGATGGATATCGGGTTGAAATGGGTTCAACGGCAGAACGGGCTCGAGAGCAGCAACTGGACGGGTTACCATTGTTGGCATTGCTACCGGCCGTACCTATTATCTTGGGAGTTGGCGAGCTACTCATGAGGGCAGTCATGTCAATACATACTTACTGATGAAGACACAAGCTGGTGGAATAATACGCGATGATATCATATTATCAACAAATGAAGAAGAAAGTACTCATCATATATGCATCATCTGAGTGTATACGAGTTTTCCGAAGCCAGAGGATGTCTGGAAATGATTGTGGTATCTCTGGCAACCACACAGAACTTTCCTCCTTTCCCATGAACCTTCTTAATTGCTAATTTAGTCATGGGGCCGAGCAAGTTGATATTCCCGCAAGTAGATATTCACGCAAGTACCTAGATATTCACGCAAGTTGATACCGATAAAGGCTGGGAGACAACCGAGATGGGCTAACAAATATCCTTATAAATAGGGATGGGTTTCCTTTTCACTTATTGAACTATTTATCCCACAAACCTATCAGATATCCTTCAATATCCAGTCACATTCATCCACGCCTGACAATCTCAAGATGGCCCTTTCCTACATGTCCGACAAGAGCAAAAAGCCCGACCAACAGGCTCAATCTGCTCCCACCCCTACCCCGGCTCCGAATGGGCAACGAAGCATGCTTGCTGGGTACTGGGGCGACCAGTGGCGGACTCCACAGCCTGAAGTGAGCCAGATGATCCTGGTTTGCTCTGTAGCCCTGGCCGCTCTTCTGGTAGCGATTCGCAACCTCGCAGCCGCCGCAAGTTGGAAAGCCACGATAGCCCTGTTTGTGGCGGAGGTGACCTGCTTCCTTGTCGAGATCGGGCTGATGGCTGGCCACGATATCCTGATCGAACAATACCACGCGCGATTCCAGCGACACAAGCCTGCCCGCGTCGGCAGTCTAGTCGCGGCGACCATGTTCATCTTCCGCACGCTGGTTCTTCAGTACGATATCGACATGACGGTGTTGATGTGCGATCTCCATGTGTGGTTCTGGGGCGGATATTGGGTGGAGTGGTGGACCGGGGTGTCGATGAGTGTAGGTGGTGACCTGGGCGTCTTTTAAGGGAGGCCAGCGACCGAGGCGTCCTCTTCAACGGTCGGCGCCATCCCCCGTACGGATCGAGAGCTTTGAGGCGCAAACTCCCTCAGGGGCGGATGGAGACTGAGGAGGAACCGACGGCGTGGTGAATTTGGGGTTGTTTGCCAGGGATTACACACTTCATCGGGGTTTGGGGAGTTGCTTGTACACTTTAGCATAAGTACCAATGAAGACTATGTTCTCAGACAGAACGAGATGATTCCATGTTCTGATGCCGAGTCTCTGCTCATGTCCAAGTTGTCTGATATCTCGTTTGTGTCCGTTCCATGGCGGAAAGGGGCAGTGCTTTGTAAGCACTTTCGATATTTCCAAGTATGCTGGAACAAACTCCAAATGCCATATGCATCACTAATCGCAATTAACACCCCGACGCACGTCATGACTGCTTTGTAAGAACTCTCTCCCTCTGCCCCTCCATTCCAAATCCCGATCGATATAAAGAGACAAAGACTCCGTTTGGGAAACAGATATTGGTAGATACACCATCGAAATTTCAAATAACCCCCCAATTCGACAAGACCTACTTCATACATTGAGCTGAAGTCAACTTGACACGGAAATCAAAATGGCTTCCAAATTCTACGCCCTCGTCATCGGTGCCGGCACTGGCACAGGTAAGCATCCCCCTCTCCCCCCACACTCTCCCTTCCCCCGCAACCCCGCCGTAACCCCCATACGTAGCACAGACGAACCCCCATAACCCGGAGCTAACACACCCGGGAACCGCAACAGGCAGCGCCGCGGCCCGCCGCTTCGCCAAGTCCTACCCGGTCGTCCTCATGGCCCGGTCCCCGGCCTCGTACCAGGACGCCGTGGACGCCATCAACGCCGCGGGCGGCCAGGCCGTGGGCGTCAGCGCCGACGCCGCGGACGAGGGCTCGCTCAAGGCCGCTTTCGCCCGCATCCGCGACGAGCTGCTCCCCGGCCACCAGCTCGCCGCCGCCGTCTACAACGTCGGCGCCAACTTCAAGCGGGCGCCCTTCCTCGAGGCCACGGTGGAGGATCTCGATGGGAGTCTTGGAGGAAACGTGTGAGTTTCCCTCTTTCAGAGGGAAGAGAGAGAGTCAACCAATGAACCAATCAATTGACTCATCACGCATGACAAACAAACAGTCGAGGCACCTTCCTCTTCGCCCAACAAACCATCCCGCTCCTGCTCGAGACCGCCGCCGCCCGCCCGCCGCACCCGCCCACGCTCATCCTCACGGGCGCCACGGCCTCGCTGCGCGGCGCCGCCCACTGCGCCGGCTTCGCGGCCGGCATGGCGGCGCGGCGGGCCCTCGGGCAGTCGCTGGCGCGCGAGTTCGGGCCCCGCGGCGTCCACGTCGCGCACGCCGTCGTCGACGGCGTCATCGACATCCCCCGGACCAAGGGTACAATGTCAACGGCGGCGCGGAGGACGGGAAGCTGGATCCGGATGCGGTGAGTTCTCTCTGGTGATTAGTCCGCTGATAAAATGGCATTCCACGGTGCTGACTTGAATCAACTATAGATCGCCGAGAGCTACTGGCACCTTCATACCCAGCCTCGCTCAGCGTTCACCCAGGAGTTGGACTTGAGACCCTACGTGGAGAAGTTCTAAGGAATAGGTCTCCAGACGGGACTCGATAGCCACGTAAGATATGGTTACTAGTTGAACCATCTTACGGAATACGCATAATTGGTCACTTTACGGCAATGCAAATTCGAATGAAAACGAGGTGCAGTATGACACGTGATATGAATGGTAAAAAGGGGGGAAGGCACCTAGTCTACATAAACTCTGACGACGCTAACAAGGTAATCCAAAGATTACGAACATAATAAAATTTTCACTGCTCATCTATCTATGCATATATATATGTATATTTATATATATATATTTCCACCGACCACCAAGATCCTGCCACTCAAGAGAACTACTCATCGTATAGCACCTTCATCGTCGTCGGGTACGGCGAATACATACTCTGCAACTCATCCATATAAACCTTCCCCAACCCACTCTCCCCTGGGAGCACCACCGCCTTCAGCGTCCCCTGCGGCCCCGGCGCGCGCCGCAGATTCTTCAACCTGCCCGCGGCCCGCAGCATGACGCCCTGCGAGACGCGCGGCTCATGGAGCTCGCCCAGACAGGAATGGGCGCCGTGCCCGTAGAACCGGTACCCGTTCTCGACGTCGCGGTCGAGGCGCACCCGGTGCGGGTCCGGGTACCGTGACGGGTCCAGGGCCAGCTCGTTGAAGCTGACCACGACCGTCGACCCGGCTTGGAGGCGCGTCGGCGGCGGCTGGCGCACGCCGACGCCGCTGAGGCCCTCTTGGATCGTCGTGTCCGAGTGCACGTGGCGCAGGACCGCGTTCGAGCCGTTCAGGCGCACGCCTTCGAGGGCGTAGCGGATTAGGAGGTCGTCGGATTCGGGGGTGTCTTGTCGGGCGAGCTAGAAATGGAAGGAAGTTGTACGTTAGCCCTCATCGTTCACGATGCTCAGGGTCTGTTACGGAAATGGGGGTGAAGAAAAGTAATGTTTTGCTGGGTGCTTACCTCCTGAATCTTCGGCAGATGTTCAATGCCCTCGCCAAGGTAATAATCCAGCGCTTGCGCAAAAATGGTACTATTAAGTGTAACCATAGGCGCCGCCGCCGTCAAAACGTGCGCGTAAACAGCCTCGCGCGCATTACCGCCGCTCTTCTCGAGCAGCTTCCGTAGGATGTGGACGCCATAATCCTTCATCTCGCTCTCCTGGCCCGTGACCTTGGTAATCAGGTCACCAAGCAACTTACTCTTGCCGGCGGCCGCGACCTCAGCCTCCATGATCTGGCCCATCGCCTCGCTGATGGGCTTCGCGGCCGCGTAGAGCGCCATCTGCTTCGCCGGGTCCGCGGCCGCGAAGAAGACGACCGTGAACATGAGCGTCAGGATGTCGCGCAGCTCGTGCTCGCTGAAGATGCCGTGCGGCCGCTCCTCGGTCTTGAGCGGCAGCGACCAGAACTGCGCCGCGAAGTGCACGTTGGCCAACGTGCCGACGTCGCGCACGATGTCGACCTGCCGGGTCGCACTTTGCCCTTTGGATCCGCCGCCGACGGGCGAGGACCAGCGTGCGAGCAGTTCCTTGACGGTCTTTTGGTAGAACCGCTTGACGTCGGCTTCCCAGTTCTTGGGGTACATGCAGTGGCCCAGGTTATTCCGCTGGTTCGCGAAGAAGTCCCCGTCGCCTGCGAGGCAGGCCTTGACGCCGTCCTGACCGCCTAGGACGGCGAAGCCGGGCTTCCACGGCTCGACGCGCAGCGCGTGGTTGTCGAGCGCGTGGTCGACGCCCTGGAACGACTTGACGACGACGATGGGGGGCTGCCGTTGCGGACGGACGAATGAGTAGTTATCCAGACGGCCGAGCGACTTGAGGATCTTGGCGTTCTCCGACGGGATCGTCATGGGGTAGTGGGCGTAGACACTGTTGTAGGCAAAGTGCCGCGGGAAGGCGCGGAGGAAGAGCTTGTAGAAGACGATGCCCTCCTCGAAGGACGGGTCGGCCTCGACCTCCTTGATGCCCCAGTTGGTGAGGTTGCCCGCGTGGTAGTTGAGCGTGTAGTGGCGGTCGCCCCGGACCAGCGAGATGGCGTCGGAGAGGATAGTGCGGCTGATGGTGTAGCCCGGCGCCAGCCCGGAGCCCGGGAGCATCGTGGGCTTGCTTTCCTCGATGATGACGCCCGGGTACAGCTCGACATAGTCCGGGTGTTCGTAGAACGTCTTCAGATGGTTGGCCACTACGGGGTCCGAGTTCACCTCTTCGAACGTCTCGTGCGGCTTGAGGCCGAAGAAGGCTCGGAACTCGTTGAGAGACGCGGCTTGCCATTTCCGGGATCGGTTTATGATGAGGGTCTCGACCGCTCGCAAGACGGGCGGGATGTTGTTGGCGCCAAACGCACCAGCCAGGTCCTCGACGCTGTCCGTGAGGATCTTGACGAGGTCATCATCGTTGAACGTGCCGTTTGACCCCCTCTGCAGGTTCTCGAACGTTCGTAGCTGGGGGTCGTCGGGTATAGCCGTTTCCCACTGTGCGAGCGCGGCTAGTATCTCCATTTCTGTGGCCTTGTCGTAGTCTTTACCCAGAAGCTTTTCATACAGATCCTGGGTCCACTTCTCATCTCGTTGGGAGATGGCCGAATGCCAGACGTAGATGAGATTGAACTCGAAGCTACATTGGTTGCCCGTGGCCATCGACTTGCCCCTGTCGCCAACATCCGCACGTGGGTCAATCCACCAGTTGGAGTCGGTCCTGTTCAGGTTCAAGATGGTGCGCACATAGTCCCTCAGGACAATGTTGAAGTAGAGACCACATGTAACGAGACGAGCGGTCTGGAACAGGTCGTTATCGCGCTTCAAGCACGCCGCCTTCTTCTTGTCATCTTGAAGCGAATCGGCCGGGACATTGAAGCGACCGTTCTCGTTGATCATAGCCAAGTTCGTGGCCACGTAGTTGTGGAATCTGTTGAACATAATGACAAGGCAGCTGACACCTGGAGGGAAACCCAGGATCCGCTTCTCCGCAAAGGAGTCGGGCTTGATGAGGCCATTCTTGAAGGTCCGCATTTCATTCTGTTCCTCCTGGTTGCGGCCGTACAGCGGTGACAAGTCCAAGTAAGAGGATGTCGTCGAGATGGTGGGATCTTCCCTACTAGTGCTGAAGCAGTCATGGATAATCAAGGTCGCAAGGTAGAACAGCATGCTGGATATATTGCTCGGGTGGGACTTGAAGCCGCCATTCTCGCGGCTCATGATGGTGTCAAACAGCAAGCCAGGATCTGGCCGAGAGGCCGGACGAATGAGTTTAGGCTGGACAGACCTGGCGTATGGCATCCCTGCCTTCCCCAGGTCCGGGATATGGATATTGTTATACCTAGGTCGAGGGGTCAGCTTTGGAACTGCGACCAAGACAGGTTCGGCTCTCCCCACTTACGAGCCGTCCGCCTGGCGGTAATTGTAACGATCGCCCAGCACGCACGCGGGCGGGGTGGTCGAGGCTGTTCCATATCTCCAGGGTGAAAGCATTGGAGAGCTTCGCTCTGTTGGCGGAGTCAGGTGGGAGTTTCGAGGCCAGGGTGATGAGGTGCTCTGTGAACATGGTGCGGTCATCGATCAACTTGTTGCCAGAGAAGCCCTGCTCCAGGAGCTCGAGTAGCGTCTTGACGTCAGTTATCCCAAGTGATGCCAGGTCTTCGAAAATGCTACTCTGGTGCTCCTCCTCGATATACGTGCCATCGCCTGTCTGGGTCGGCAGAGGACGAGCCGCCGATTGCACGAGATGCCCGAATTTCCGAAGGGAATCGAGAACGCCATGATCGTGACTGGCCATTGTAATGGCGACCAGGAGATAGTGACACCCGCGAAGGAAGGGAAAGCAAGAAGTTTCACCAGATAACACAACAGTTGGCTTCGCAGGATGACAGAGAAAGGGTGTGAATGGTGCTACTGTGTTCTAGATAGTGAAAGTTGCTACAATGTTTGCCTGGAAACTTGGCATGGGGGTGCAATATATTCCAGGTATGGAGTGAGTGATCGACCCGATCGGTTTCGTTTGCGATCAAGACAGACTCTTGTTGGCCGGGCGGCGTCACACACGGCGAAGGGTCTGGCCTCCATACGAGTCACACCTTGATGGCGGGCCCAGCTGATCCTTACTCAGCCCCAAAGGTGCAGCATTCCCCTCGAGAGTGATCACTGCGGTGTGTTCCTCAGTCAACCCTACGATACAGATCATGCTGGTGGCGTGGCCTGTCTTTCGGTGTACTTCCTTTGGCTCTAGCAGCGAAGCCCTAGGCCTACGAGAGGACGATCCCGCTACGAGACATGGCAAAAGGGCTTATCACAGCCTGGTGGACTAATTGCGGGAGGTAGGTGAGATAGCTATGGCCCGCCCCATGTCCTAAAAGCAAGTCGGCTCGCATCCCCACCCGCCCATTGGCGCTGTAGACCCAATCACATATGCGAAGTAGTCATCCAGGAGAGGGGTCTGGAGGCCTGGGCTGAGACACACACCTGAAAAAGGATCCTTATGATGGGCATGATCTGGGTTTGGTGTACAGGTTTCGATGATATTCTGGTCAGCTGAGTCAGCTGACAGCTGGGGAAGGGGGAGGGGGCGAAAGAGGAAATAGGGAAATAGAACACGAAGTAAGGGCATGTATTGAGTATCATCACGATGGGGATATACCTAGACGGTGTCCCAAGTCTAAATCCAGACAAGTGTGCCAATCTTGAACCTACCTAATGTTGGAAGGTGACGACGTGACTTTGGTCAGTACCGGCGCTAGACTAGCAACATCAGTCGTGCTTGCCGTAGTGAGATCACTGGGTGGGGAGCAAAAGAAAGCAAGAAGGGACGTGTCAGGTTTTACACATTCTATATATCATTTCTCTCTGGAATGTCGGTAAGGCGAATACAAACAGAGATAATACTGGTGGTATACGGGAGGCTGTACAAGACGGCCAGTCTGCATTAGGTATATATTTCATTTAGTTGAATGGATATTGACGTACGAGATGGCTTAGTTGAATACATGGTCACGATGCAACGGCCGGGGTCTAGTCACTTACAAGATCCCTGCAAAGGATGCGGGAAGGCGCGTCCAAGCTTAAGCCCAAGCTGTATTTTGGTATTTCTCCTTCTGTAGCGGGCCCTGGGTTCCTCAAGCATGTACGATCACTCTACAAGAGCCTGATGTAGTTTGGAAAAGATTTTTGGTGTTGTGCTGTAATACCCCAGAAATCGGACATTTTTTAGCACCTCTTTTACAAGCTTGAAACTGATTTCATCATTTTCACCCGTCAACTGAGATACGGAGAAGAATCTGGGGTGTAGCTGCGGAACATTGAAGCCAGATTGATTGGATTGATTACATAACGCCATTTTCCCACTCCACTTCTTGACTTTCTCAATTGTTGGCGGATCTCCCCCTCGGCTTGTGCAATCAGAGCAGGGGACTAATAGCTAAGGCCAGACTGGCTGCGGGTTCAGAGCTTTACACTTTCAATCCTTGTCCTGTCTTTTTGATCCTCTCCCATCCTTCCCTCATCTCAAGAAGACGATAAGGTTCCCATCCAGGACCCCGAAAGCTTCAACATGGCAGCCGACCTCACTGTCAAGCTGACTAACAGGTGTAAGCTCCCAGCCCTGTGGTCGACGTGACATGCATGCATGACATGACATTGCGCATAGGCGAATTGGTACTGACATGCCCTCGACACTACAGCACGCAAACAGGCCATCAAGAGACTCCCCGCCTCTCTCGACCTGCCCAGCACCGCCAATGTCGAGGACGCCAAAATCGCCATTGCCAGCAAGGCCGGCGTCAGCGACCACAACCGCATTGGCCTCTTCGACCCGACCACCAACAAGACCCTCAAGGACCGTAAGGCCCTGCTGAGCGACCTCAAGCTCGACGAGCTCCTGGTCAAGGATCTCGGCCCTCAGCTGGCATGGCGCACCGTCTTCCTGATTGAATACTTCGGTCCGCTGCTGTTCCACCCCATCTTCTTCGGCCTGCGCAACTACATCTACCCCGCCCTGTACCCGTACGTCAAGGACTTTGTCCCGGTGCCCAGCTACAATGACGGCACCCTGTCGGTCTCGCAGCGGATCACCTTCGCCTGCGTCATGCTGCACTTCCTGAAGCGCGAGTTCGAGACGGCCTTCATCCACAAATTCTCGGCCAGCACCATGCCCGCCTTCAACGTCTTCCGCAACTCCTTCTTCTACTGGGCCGTGGCCGGTCTGCTGGCCGCCGTCGAGGTCTACGCCCCCTTCTCGCCCGCCGCCAAGGCCGAGAACCTGTCCATTGACGCCCTCGGCCTGGCTCTCTACTGCTTTGGCGAGTTCATGAACTTCCGCGTCCACTACTACCTGTCCAGCCTGCGCAGCCCCGGTGGAACCGAGAGACAGATCCCCCGCGGTCTGGGCTTCGAGCTCGTGACCAGCCCCCAACTACATGTATGAGATTCTCTCCTGGATCGGAGTCATCCTCATCAGCCGCTCGCCCTCCGTCGCGCTCTTCATTTCTCTCGGCTCCATGTACATGTACACCTGGGGCAAGGGAAAGGAGCGGGCCTATCGCAAGGAGTTTGGCGACAAGTACAAGAAGAAGCGATTTGTCATGCTTCCCGGCCTTCTGTAAAATGCATGTTTCATGGAACAGAATGATGGCTGCCGCTTACTGCCAATACTTACAATTAACGATGTACACATCAACATGATCGGGTAGTTTATATGGGGATCGATGCTCAAAAGGGGTGTTAGGAATGCTAGATAAAACTATCCCGGTGTTCTATAGATGAATACAAATAAACTCACAAATCATCACATGTACTCCATGATTCTGTAACGCTCTGTCCTTCTAGAATACGCTCCTCGCCTATGCGGCTGCTGGTGGAGGGGGCGGCCCTGCACCACTGGCCACGTCACTGACACTGACGCTCTCCCGAGACAACGTCCGGCCCGTCGATGGAAAACTCCTCTCGGACGCGTCCAGGTCCATCTTGTCATAATCGGCTATCTCCTTGGCCTTCCTGTGCACGCTCGACGTCGAGCCGCCCTCGAGCGTCGTCTCGGAGCGCGCCACCGCTGCCCTCGGGTCGTCGTGCATGCTGGTCGCCATGGCCTCCCCGGATACTGGCCTCGATGGCATTGTCAACGTGGGAAAAGGGGCCGTCGTTTCCCTCCATTTCATGATCCTCGCCCGCATATTTCCCACTAGGGCCAGGGACAGTAGCGGGAGGAGTACCCGAAGTGTCGTTGACATCCACGTCCATAGTTGCCAACGGTTTGTTGTTATCCTCTCCTGCTCTGTCGCCAGCATCTTGGACCACGACTTCCTCGACTGTCTTCCCAGTTGCTGATGGCCCAACGCCAGCGTCAGCGCCAACAGCATCATCGATATCCATGTCATTTACCGCCCCAACCAACCCGCCCTCGTCAAGCGACTTGGTGGTACTCGCTTTCTTCCCCGCCACTTTCGCCGCCACCGCAGCCCCTCTTCCCGTCCCCCTATCCATACTCGCCCTCCTGCTTCCCCTTTCCCCGTGTTCACTCCCACTCCCGCTCCCACTCCAATAACTCCCACTCCCACTACTTGAATACCCCCCTCGCTCTCCCCGTCCGACCCCTCCCGCGCCAACCTTAACGTCTCCTCCAGCACCAAGAAGTCCCGCTCCAGCACCTCGGCCCAGTTCTGCACATTCCCCGTCTCCTTGATGCGCCTTCCCGCGTCGCGCGCCACCTTGGCGAGCTTGTCGTTCTCCTTGCGCAGCGCCTCGGTCGCCTTGGCGACGTCGGACTCTTGGCGCGAGAGCTGCGTGGCGTTGGAATGTAACAAAGAGGCACGCGATTGCAGCTCCGCGTCGAAGAGGTTCGACATGGTCGCCACGAGGGCGTCGCGGGCTTCGGTCATGTGGAGGGTGGTGGTGGTGGAGGGAGGTGGGCGTGTAAGGGGGCATGTTGGAACTGGTGTTGGTGGTGGTCGTGCTGGGAGGTGCTCCAGCTCCAGATACTCCAGGGCGGGTGGCTTGGCCGGTGCTGTTGCTGGGGGTGGACCAGTGTGCGACCTCGGCGTCTGCTGCTGTTGCTGCGACATTCCAGCGGCGGTGCCGGAGGGCCCCGCCGCCCGCGACGAGGAAGAAGTGGCATAAGACGGGAACGAAGGCGAGGACAGCGCCGGGCTGGGCAGGATGCCGGCCGTAGTAGAGGACGGGGACGGGATGCTCGTCGTGCCGGAGGCGGTCACCGTCGTCGCCTTGGCCTGGGCCACGGACGTGCGAGGCGAGAGGGGCGAGAGCGGTGAAGAAGCGGCCGCATGCGTATACGAGGAAGAAGCCGCAGGAGCAGAAGCGGCGTTATTCTCGGGCCCGGCCGCCGCGCCACTGGGAGTAGACGACGACGGCGGCATGGTGATGGGTTTGGACCCGAACGCCGTCGCGGCCGAGACCGACGTGGTTACGCCCGCCGCAGATTTCGGGCCCGGCGGTGCGGGGGTGGATGACGGGCCTGCAGCAGCAGCTGCTGCTGCGGAGGTCGACATGGCGGTCGCGGGGGTTGACTCCTCCAGCCCAGTTGAGTCTAAAGAAGTGGCTCTTGATGATGAAGCAAAATCCACTCTGGTCGGGCGGGTTTGTCGTGTAGATTCAACTTGTTTTACAGAGATGAGATTGTGACGTGCTGATCGCCTGAAATGCTGGCGGTTGGTCTGCTTCCCAGTTTTGAGGAGGGGTCAACATCAAATTTGACAGCCTGTGTGAGCTGTTTTCAGGACAACCTATGAGAATCAACGTATAGCTGTGCGTGCAGTTCTGTGGCATGCATGGACTCTCAGATACGAAGTATTCAAGATCTATTCTTTCGCTTATTATCCACGTATATCCAAAATTCGGCGACTCTTGTCATAGTAAGGCAGTCGATGCATCTCTCTGTATTGTTTTTGTCTGTCGTTCATTCACTCACTCCTCTCGCTAAGGTCATCTATTGAAACATTACAATACCCGCTTTACATAGTCCAAGTCAAAGGTCCAAAACAGTGAACCCCCCAAAAGATTTCGACGCCAGCCCAAATGCCACACCACGCCGCGCCATGCCATGCCATGCGGAGAGACAACTTTCAGCAGCAAGAAACATAAATATAGAAACGCCAAAACGTGGGGGACCCCTGGGGTTCCCAAAAACCAAGACTCCAGGCATCATCTCAATGCCACATGTGTGTGTGCAGAAGCAAAGCAACAAAAATCAAAATCGTGTTTTCCCGCGTGTACCGCTTTTACCGTCCTCGTTCTTGTAGACGGAACTATACAAACTCTATCTAGGATATCATACGCCAAAAGGCTCCTTTCCCCATTGGTGGTACATTTTAAGTAAGCCATAGGCGCCTGTGACTGCTTAGTCCTGCGCAAAAAGATGCCTGAGCCCGCAACTTGCGGGCATATGCATCGGATCAGATAAGTAGAAGCAGCGGTACCAGACCCGATATCGTGAGCAATAGCCTATCATTTTGGGTATCCGTAGCTAGCCCAGTCTAGAATGCGGGCCTGCTTCCGCTGCCATTCCTTCTGAACGGTCTGGGGTCGCTGTCGCCATTAGGTGACAGCATCGCGTTAGCGGCCGCGTAAGGGCCGCCATCCATCGAAGATATCGAGTTCAGCGACGTGGTGGAGCTATTCATCGTCCCCGTACGGGACAGGTGCAGGCCGCCCATGGAGATCAGCGCGTCAGCTCGCTCGAAAACATTGCCGTTGAAAGCCCTGTCGAACGACGCGCTCTGGGGTGTCGATGGCACCGTGGCCTGGACGGCCGGGCCCAGTGCAGCGCTCTGGGGCGTGACGGGCAGCTGCATCTGAGAAACAGACGAGCTGCTGGACGAGTGATTGGGCGAATAGTAATTGTGCCCATCATGCAGATAACCAGCCTGGCGGAAAAGATACGCCCATGGCGAAGATACGATGAGCTGTGTCGACTCCTTAATGCTCAGCTGCACCGGCCTCAGCCGGGTTCGGACATCCATGGACAGGGACACTTGGTCGATCGACATGCGCAACGTCTGTCCGTATTCCGCCCATGCATCGATGAAGCTCTTGCAATAGCTCCAGAATGTTGGATCTGTTCGAACTCCGGGCTCCTTCAGTTTGATGGAAGAAAGGCGGTTCTTGAGCAGATCTGTTTGCTGTATGCTATGACTGCACCGCGAAATCAAGATCTTCCAGTAGTTCTGAACATGTTCCGGAGCCCGTTGCGCCCTGGCGTTGCGGAGGCCGAGGTTGAACTGCGTGTTGAAGTTGGGCAGCGTCCGCATAATCAATTCCGTGGATTTCGAGAGTGACAAGAATATCTTCTCAAAATGGCGTTCCTCCATCGTGACATCGCCAGTAAAACGGCCATCCGTGCTCGTGGACACAAAGGACTCGCCCGAACGAGGCGTCGCCGAAGTAATCGTAGCAGTCCGTCCGCTTCCGTTGATATAAGGCCCTCCTACGTCCGTCGACACGCGAAGATTGCTTGGGTTGTGGGCATAGTTGTTGGGCCGCGAACGGGGAATCGAGGCGGGGCCAGGGCGGTTCGCAGTCGGTGTCATCGAAGGCTCCCGAGAGTGCGGCTTGAGGGTATTGTTAGGCCCTAGTCCGCGCGGTTCAAAGCTCTTGGGGTGGCCCGAGAAGCCAACCAGCGCCTCATTAGCAGTAACACGAAGCTCCATGATGCTGTTGAAGAGGCACATCATCATAGTGCGGATATACCTGGGATCCGCATTATCGACGATCATGTCCATGTTATTAATCAAGAGCGAGCATACGTGGCTGTAGGCATTGATGAGCGTGAGGACCGCCCTCTGGACGTTCTCGTTTTCTCGGCGGGCATAGCCATCCTGGTTCATGGCATTCTCGTGCTTCGAAATCTCGTGCTCAAGTTCCAAGACGTGGGATTCCGTGTTAAAGAACACAATCTCGAGACTTGAGCGTTTCGGGGTACCGTCGTTGGTAAGCCGGGTGAATAGCTGTATCATCGGGTGAATCTGGAATATGGAGTAAAGTATACCCTTGGCGGACTCGAGGATCGGGTCAAGCACCTTGGATTCTCGTCGCTGCTCCGGTAATACTGACAAGCGACGAACATAGTTGGGTCGCTGCAGCAGAGGTTCGGCGGGGCTGTTGGGGCTGATCACCGACCCCATGTTTGTGTTGAGGTTTCCCTGCATAGAGGAGCCGTGACTCAATCCTCGATAATGACTGAAGCGGTTATTTGCCTGCGTTTCGTCCAGAGTGCCCAGCTCGTTGGCCCTTTTAGAGACGAGGGCCATCCGCTTATGCCGATCCGCAGGGCGCTCCGCCCTTGAGGCTTGCATCAATGTCTCACTGTTTGATCGAAGGCGCTCGTTGGGGTTCCCTATGGTCAATGGCATGATGCCAGGGCGGCGCATGGCTGTGTTCTGCTGAGACAGCCCTCGAGCGTGTGACCGCGAGGGTATCGGTGGCGGCCGGGGCATGTTGGGGGACCGCATCTCGAGAGCGTCGATGCCATTCACTTTTATAGGGAAGCGTCCACTGACGACACGCTTCAAAGGACCCCGTGGAGTCTCAACGTTGTCGCTGGCCTCGTCGCCGCCATTTTCCAACTCGGCATTCCTTTCCGCATTCTCGTAGATTTTCTGTCTCAAGTACCGCTTGATGTGTGCAGTCACTGTGACTTCGGTGACTTCGCTCTCCTTCAGAAAGCCCTCGTTTGGCGGACTGCTCGCTTGAACCTGCAGGACCTCCCGCGGTGGGAATGAAATATTGTTGCCATCTAGTTTGAGGACTTGCAGCGACACCATATCAGCCAAGCAGAGTGGTAGTTCCTCTATGCGATTCTTCTGCACTGCCAGCACCTTCAAAGATGTCAACTTTGCGATATCCGGTGGTAGGACTCGGATCTTGTTTCTACCAAGATCCAGAATCTCCAGCGACTTGAGGTCGCACAGCTGCATGTGGTATTAGCTACCCTTTGTCGCTAAAATGTGTAGTATGGGCAGCTGCTTACTGGCAATGGGAACTCCTTGATATGGTTGTTCCTAACATTGAGATATCGAAGAGATGTGCACTCAGAGAATCTCTGCGGAAAAGAGAACAGTTTGTTGTGGGAAAGTGCAAGTCTGTTTATGTGGTTGAATGACTCTTCTGTCAGCAGATGCTCTCGACAATTGGGTAGCAATTAGTCAGAGGGCACGCGCTCGCTCACCTTTCTAATTCATTCTTGATGATATCAACAACCTCTTCGGGCAACTCTTGGATGTTCTTCCGACTCAAATCAATCGTGACACCGGGCTTCAGTTCGTTGCTGACACCGCTGGCCTCGGCCGCTTGGGATTCGTTGTGTTGCAAAGCATCTTTCATCGCCTCGCGGGCGAGTGATATGACCTGGCCAGCAGACAAAGGCGCCGAGGCGGTCAGGCCTCCCGAGCCGTACGAAGTCGAACCATTCGGCGTGTGGTATTGTGGAGGTATGGGCGGAGGAGGTGGCATGTTGGACAAAGAATTCTGTAGTCGTCGGACGCCCTGGGCGGGATTCGCAGGCAAGCCTCGAGAAGACGAAGAGGAAGGTTGCTGTGGAAGGACGGCAGTTCCCATTCCTCCCATGCCCATCATCGAAGACATCTAGCAAAGGGAGTCGGCGTCGTTCGCCAGCCCGCGCTGAATTATTTGTCCTCTCCCTTTATCGCTATCGCAGATCAGACGACTGATCCGAGGCTTGGAAAGGTTCGAATGCAAGGAGATTGCCCTTTCTTCAAGCCGACTGGGTGTCTGACACGACAATCGGAAGATCAATTCTCAGTTTCAGGCTTGGGGCCCTGATGGGTGCTGGGCAAGGCTCAAGCTGCGTCTCGGGGGATTATGCCGAAGAAGTTCGGGCCAATTGAGTTTGAGAATCGAGTGGGTTCAGCAAGATGTCGAGATCGTCATGGCAGGAATATGCCGTGGGGATGGCTCCTGGGGGCAATGCGACCGACCGAAGTGGCAGCAGGAACAAAGAAGCTGCTGCAGCGGCGAGAAAGAGGGTGGATAGCTGACAGCCGTATTCAGAAAACGAGTCGTAGGTCGGTCAGAAAGCCACGAGCCGTCACGGTGTTTCGAGGTGCAAGGTTTAGCAGCCGGAGAGAAACAGGAACGAGAAAAAGAATGTCGAAGTTTCGCTTTCAAGGGACAAATGTTTCTTGGCGACGAGGGCGCCAGAGGGCAGACAGTTGAAACACGGTCGGTCGAGGGTTCTGATAAAGGTTACAACGGGCGGCGACAATGGCGGATCCAGTGCGACACCCTGGGCCGGTTGGATTGGGTTGGGTTGATGGTGGTGCAAGGTTGGGTGGAGAGGGATGACACCCCAGCCGGCTCTCTGTCTGCGCTGCTGTTGTTAGGCTGTCTGTCTAGGCTGTGTGTACCTGTCCGCTTGTATACAATAATGTGGTCGGGTTGGACCGTTGGAGAGACGGGATTTCGAGGTTTGGGGCCTGGGCCGCAGAAGAGCAGTGACAATCGCCAGGGGCAGAGAGCAGGACAGGACAAAAAAAAAAGTTGATAATCGCCGAGGTGAATAGGTGGACAGGGGGGTTGCGACCCTCTCGTGTTCTGGCAAAGGGGGCGCTTTCTCTTTGTAGTGTTTGTCGCGTAAGACTGACCAAAGAGAGGTTCGATCACACTTGTCTGTTGGGTTGATAGGAAGCGAAATGCTCAATGTTCACTGCTCCCTCTCCTCCGTCCGGCTCTCTCTAAACTTCACCCCCACCAAAGAAAGACAACAGGCGTCCGGGACTTTTCAGACACTTCCTCTCCAGTCTTCAGATCAAATCAATGTTGCAAGTTGTCGCTTGTCGATATCAGTGGCTGGGGGAACTGACCAGGCTGTGGTCGGTGAACCAAACCTTGTCGAATCATCCAGTGGTGATTGATGGATTGCCGTGCTCGGGCTGTCTTGGGTCGATGCTTGCTTCGATTGTCTTGTCTCGTGTACTGGTCGACGTCTTTCCGGCGTCTGAATGGCTGGCTGCTGCTAGGCTTGCTAGGCTTTGCTTATTGTTGTTAGTGTTTGCCGCTTTTCCTGCTGCCAGGCTGTAGCCAAGCTCGCCAGCTCGCCCTGCCGCCATTCCTGTTGGCCGCTACAAGTTTTCCCTTAGCGGTACCTGGCAGGCAGGCCGGCTGCTGGCCCATGCCCTACCAGGCCACTAACTTGGAAGGGATTAGGGGAAAAGCGGCGAACACAGGGGTACCAAGCCTTCGCTAGACGTGCTACCCCTACTCGCAGCGCCCGTACCTTATGTACACGCACTGCACCAAAACCAGACGGGTTAAGTGCAAATGCAAGGCACACGGTATCCCACGCGACAAAATGGGGAACGACGAGCACACACGAGGCTATCGATGACCTCAGAAACCTCTTGACTTGCATCACGATTGCTGCTCACGTGCCGGGCAGTTGAGTCTTCTTGAAACACGCTCTGCAACCTCCCAAGATCTGCTGCAGTTATTCCCGTCAGGGTATGTCCGCCCCTAGCACCATCGCCCATCTGAAGTTGCCCAGCAGCCAGTCATTGCTGAGGGCAACCAGCAACATCACCTCAGGCCCACCAAACAAATTGGGCCCTAATACCTAAAGCCTCATGGATCTTGTTAACTGTGCGACCATAGCTCTACCAACCGCGGCCCATCTTTGGAATTATTCTTCGCCTTGATAGGGTTACACACGCTGAATGGCCGCTTGGATAGGAGGAAGCGGGCGCGGAAGAGGAGAGTTTTAGCCAGGACCCTGACTGCCTGACCCATCGCGAGAGCTACGCTCCCTAGGCTGCTGTAACCCACGGCAATTGTGTCGTAGCATCGTTCATCTGTCTGCAGGCTGTCACCAAAACAGAAAGCCCTTTCGTTTTCCATAGCCCCAACCCGGAGTCAATTGTGGGATCCTCCCTCAAGTTCGAGTCGCGCAACACGACTCGGTGCTTGGCGTCCGGTCTTTCTTGCATGCTCAGACCTTCGATTTTGTTCGAGAAGGATGAACAGAAGGATAGGGGGTTCACAAAAATAGACATCGACATCGCACCGACTGCCAGATTCGGCCCTTACCCCCGGCCCAAGTCTAGATCCCCTTCTGGCCGTTGTTGCTAGCGAGAGGGAACAGAGGGAACAGAGGGAACGGCAAGGGAGGGCATCATTTTACCAGTCCCACTGGCGTCCCGTCCATCTCGATATGCAGAGGGTCGCGTCGCAGCACAGCAGAAAACAACTTCAATGGGGACCTGGGGTACAATGAGCCAATAGGATCCCGCACCCGGACACCTCACGATGCCGCCCCTTGAGCGGTCCAACTCCTATGTCATTCGAGACCTCGAGTTCACTCTACGGTCACAATTCAACAAGACCGAATTCAGGCCCCAACAGCGCGACATAATACAAGCGGCACTTGATGGGAAGGATGTATTCGTCCAGGCGGCAACCTCCTTCGGGAAAAGTCTGTGCTTCCAGCTTCCCGCCGTGATAGACCAGGGCAGTGAGTTACACACAGATAATCGTGCGATCCAGATTTCGAAGCATTGCCGACTAACCGAACGGGATCCAGTCACCATTGTGATATCGCCGTTGCTCAGCCTGATGATGAATCAGGTGGAAGCACTGCGAGCTGCCGATATCAACGCCCGCTCGCTAAACAGCAATACCCCTATCCCGGAGAGGGACGAAATCTACAAAGATTTGAAGTCTGGACATCCACGCATTCGGCTGCTCTATGTCACACCCGAATTATGTGCCCAAGATCGGTTCCGCGACCGGCTCAAGGTCGTCCATGAGCAGAAAGAGCTAGCCCGCATCGCTATCGATGAGGCGCATTGCATCTCCGAATGGGGTCATGACTTCCGCAAGGACTTCAAGCTGCTGAAATGGTTTCGGGAGTCGTTTGCCGACGTGCCCATCATGTGTCTGACAGCGACGGCCAATGTGGCGGTGCGTAAGGATGTACTGTCCACACTGGGACTGAACAAGGATACGAATCGGCTCCGGAGCTTCACCATGACGGCGCACCGCCCGAACCTGCACCTTGAGGTTAGGTATACGCAGGACCAAGACGACCAGCGGCTTGACGACTTCATCAGGTGGATCCGCAGCGTATACAAGCGTCGCGAGGCGGATCAGCGCAAACAGGAGCTAGAAGTGACAGGTGAGCGCATCGACAACGTCCCGGGCATCATTTACACCATCTCGCGCGACGAATGTGAATCGCTCGCCGCCTCCCTGCGCGCCGAGGGCCTGGGCGCGCAGCCCTTCCACGCCAAGCTGACCAAGGACATGAAAGAGAAGACGCTCGCGAACTGGGTCTCCAATGTGCCCGGCTACGACATCATCGTCGCCACGACGGCCTTCGGCATGGGCATCGACAAGATGAACGTGCGCTTCGTGTGCCATTGGCGCCTGCCCAAGTCCTTCGAGGGCTACTACCAGGAAGCCGGGCGCGCTGGCCGTGACGGCAACGCGGCCTACTGTTTCCTGTACTACTCGCGCGAGGACCGCGACCGCGTCTCGAGCATGATCATGCGCGACCGCAACCAGGCCATGGGAGGCGGCGGTGGTGGCGCCGCGGCGACGGCCAACTTCGGGGCCCGCGCGCACAGTCTTCGCGCCCTTGCGGAGTACTGCGAGAGTGTCGACACCTGCCGCCACCGCCTCATCTGCAAGTACTTTGGAGAGACCGAGGTCCCCGAGTGCGACTACGCTTGCGACTTTCATAAGGATGCCACGGATCTCCGGCGACGCTTCTACATGGGCCTTGCGAGCGAGGAGTTCGTCTCTACGCAGAGGGGCGAGGGGGCTTACGAGGTGGACTGGGATGATTAAACAAACAAGGACATAGTAGGTATCTTGTTAGTCACACTATCGACTTTTCTCTTGGCCTTCACAGGAGCGACCCAGTAGCACTACGAATGATGATGAGCTTGGATTGTGGAATGGATGGATGGATAGATGTCTCGGGCTGCAACGGGTAAATGTGTTACCACCGATGCCGTCGCACGAGTCCAGGGTGGTAACATTTCGTTCTCGGGAAACCTCTGGCTTTATATATGACGAGATACGTTACGTAGGAATGGTCTTGGCAGCTGGCGTTGGCAGAAAAGGTCGGGGTACTGTGGAAATTAATACTCACTCGTACGTGCAGTCTTTCCCTTTTGAACTGACGTATTCCTACATTTTCATGATCATTCACAAAGGACCCGTATAAGTCAACCTATTATGCGCCCCTTCGTATCATCATACGGGCCGGTTCCAGACTATGTGCATAAACTTCTCAGGGTAGCAGCATAGAGTATGTGTAAGAGGCGGCCCAATGGCGAAAACGAACTTGGTGTCAAATAGATCAAAGAAAACTGTATAGTACACACAAAGAGCCTCTCCAACGTAGCTCTTCGCACAGCTTCGAGGTCGCAAGGCCGGCTGTATGCAGCATCATGGGTGCACCATGTTGTACCATGATGGAGGGAGTTCTGTGAACGACTCCTCCATCGTCGTCTGTGGCAAAATTTCATAGCAGGCCCGTAACCAAGATCCCAAGTGAATAAAAGTTCACGTTCCAGTGTTGTCACTACTACTACCCCGAAAGGAACCAGCAACACGAAGTTCAGGTCAGAAGAAAGAGGCCAAAGCGGCGCTGGTTTAATACATCCCATCCGCATTGCCTTCGTTTTGTTCTCATACGGTACTACGTCAAGCCTATTATTCCCATCACGCATGCATGTTGTCTCACTATGGTGCCGACGGGGGAAATGTGTGAGAAGCCGCTATAAACCATGTCTTCGCTTTATTTTTATGTAACACCCTGGTAAGTGTATATGCTATGTAAAGCCCTTACTCTCCATCTATTGTTATTGTAAAGAAACCCCATCCTCTCATACCTCGCTTTAGGAGTTCAAAGTTGCTCTTCTGGTTACGGGGGCGCTACTTTGTTATGCCACAGAAGTTAACGACGTCGAGGTCGACGACGTCGAGAATCACGACGTTGATTGAGATTGACCCAAAAGACCATCAAGCTGGGTACTAAGCTCCTCTAACGCTTGCCTTGTATCAGGGGAATGGGAACGTACAACGCTGCGAGGTGGCACCCAATGCTCATCGTCGTCGAATACATAAGTGTTACCAGTGTTGTAATTACCATTGACTTGTTGAGGGGGTTGTTGCAAAGGTTGTTGCTGGGGCTGTTGCTGGGGCTGTTGCTGGGGCTGTTGCTGGGGCTGTTGCTGGGGCTGTTGCGGAGGCTGTTGCGGAGGCTGTTGCGGAGGAGGTGGAGGTGGAGGTTGCTGAGGGGCTTGGGCTATCACGGCGACAGCAGCGGGTACGGGCAAGGGCTGGTCATCATCATCGTCATCGTCATCGCTTCCGCTCTATTTCAGCGTGACCAGCTCCTCGGCGCTGGTCGGGTGGATGGCGACGCACGAGTCGAAGTCCTTCTTGGTGGCGCCCATCTTCATGGCGACGCCGAAGCCCTGCAGCATCTCACCGCTGCCGAGGCCCATGATGTGCAGGCCGACGACCTTCTCCTCGGGCCCGGTACAGATGAGCTTGTACTTGGTCGGGCCCTTGTCCTCGGGCTCCATCATGGCGTAGTACATGGCCGTGAAGTTCGTCTTGTAGATCTTCAGGTTCTCCTTGCCGTACTTCTCCTCGGCCTGGGGCTCGGTCAGGCCGATGGATCCGACCTCCGGGTGCGCGAAGACCACCGAGGGGATGTTGGAGTAGTCCAGGTGCGCAGTGTGGAACTGCTCGGGGCCGAAAAGGCGCTCAGCCAGGCGGCGGCCAGCCGCGATGGCCACGGGGGTCAGCTCGGCCTTGCCGCACACATCACCCAGGGCGTAGACGTTCTCCACGTTGGTGTTCTGGAAGTCGTCGGCGATGATGTGGCCCATATCGTTCATCTTGACGCCCGCCTTCTCGAGGCCGAGGTTCTGGGTCGCCGGCGTGCGGCCGATGGCCCAGATGAGGTGATCGACGCCGTCGAGCTTACCCTCGCCGTTGCTGTCCGAGTAGTGGATGGTGAGTTTGCCGTTACTGTCCTTCTCGACCTTGGTTTGCTTCGACTCCTTGTGCAGATGTATGCCCAGGCGCTCGTATTCGTTGGTCACGCCCTCCTGGATCATGGGGTCGAATGTGCGCAGGAAGGTCTTGTGGCGGATGAACAGATGCGTCTCAGTGCCCAGCGCGTTGAACATGCCGGCGAACTCGACGGCGATGTAACCCGCACCGACCAGAGCCACCTTCTTGGGCAGGGTCTCGATGTCAAAGAAGCCATCGCTGTTGGTGCCGAGATCGGAGCCGGGGATGTCGGACGGGTAGATTGTAGGGTTGCCGCCAACGGCCACGAGGATCTTCTTTGCGCGCACCGTCTCCTTGGTGCCATCCTCCATGGTGACCTCGACCTCGTTCTTGCTCAGCAGCTTCGCCCAGCCACGGACATATTCCACCTGGTCGTTGTTCAGGTTCCTCTCGTAGATGCCGTTGAGGCGCTTAACGTACGCATCACGCTTGTGCTTGAAGCTGGTGAAGTCGAAGGGCTTGGTCTCTTCCACACTGAAGCCGTAGGCCTTGGCGTCATGCATCATTTCCGCGAGCATAGCGGCGTTGAAGGTCACCTTCTTGGGAACGCAGCTGTGTAGTCACATGGGTTAGCCTTCTCACTGCAACGACCTGTTCACGAGCACAAAGAAGAGCCCGGACGGAATTTCGGAACGGGGACATAGAAACGTACCCGACGTTGACACAGGTGCCGCCCAGGCGGCCGCCCTCAATGATCATGGCCTTGGCACCGAACTTGCCGGCGGCCATGCGCGCGGAAGCCAAACCGCCGCTTCCACCACCGAGGACCAGGTAGTCCGTCTCCTTGGATATGGGGGCCATGATGCGGGATGTGGAGGTAAACTGTCTCGAAATGGATGATATTCGTAGTGTTGCTGTTCTGGTACGTGTACTCGCCAGTGAGATTCTGCTGAAGACGCCGAAAGCTTGCATTGACCCCTCTATTTATCCAGAACCGCAGGACCTGAGTGAGGGCTTATGTAGAATATAACAAACGTGCAGGAGCTCAGCCCGAGGCGTTGGTGGGGCAAGAGCTGGATGACGTGACTGACAGACGTCCTTTTATCTACAAATGAAGGTGCTGGCTTTGAGTTGTGAGGTAAGCACTTGGTTGCAAGAAGGCGCATGTAAGATAGCACAGGCGAGGAGGCTTGGCTGGAAAGAGGAAACACTGATCTGTAATAGCGCTGTTTCCCTGCAGAGGCTGCTGTCGTTCGTGATTACTCAACTTCGAATCTCGGAGGAGTTGGGTGCCTGCTGTCCAATTGGATCAACGACAGTTTTTCAGGGTTTGACTAAGCCAACCGCTGATGAAATTTCCAGAAGGCAGCCCGTCACTCATGCGCATGCCCCGCATCGATTGTTAAGCACATGTCGGCCCTGTCGGCCCTGTCGGGCTTGGGAACACCAGCAGCGCGGCGTCTGTTCCGCTCCTATCGCGTATGGTGTTGAGGTTTCCATTGTATGACAATGAAAATGACTGGAGAATCTTCAGTGCAACGGCTCTAACCTTAGCATCGACTTCGGAACGATAGTAGCTTCAAATGATTCCAAATCGTTAAGTTCTGGTAGGATTGATTGGCCTATGTTCGCTAGGCCATGGCTTTCTGGCCCAGGGTGGTAAGCTGCAACCGCAACCCCCATCACATTACCAGCCAGTCAACCATTTACCATCCCTCTGCTGGCTGTTTCTCTACCCAATCCCGATCAGAAGTCAATGCTGGGAAGGGTTATGGATAAACTTACTCTTCTAGTACTTACTAGGCATAGACATAAACTATCATAGAAAGTCCGGACCCGTCAGAACAAGTGTCGATTTGGTATCACTTGGAAGAGCGAAGCCAGAGTCCAATTGGGGTGTGTCAGGCAAGCGGGTTGGCAGGCTAGGCCCCGCCAATTGTGACCCGCGTAGCTGTTTTGAAGGCAGACCCATCAATCCCAATTCTCACAGGCGATAGGCTCCTGGCGCTACCTATTGACACCCGCAACTCTATCTGTGGAATTGTTCATTCGCCACTCCGCCATCCTGTGCTGTACACCACCTTGCAGACTTTGAGGACCGGCCCGCCGCACCTCGGCTGCATATTCTTGGAAAGGCGTTGAAGCAATGCTGCGATGACAGCACCGGCAGTTTATCGCGTCCCGGCAGCGCTGGCTGCTTCCACGTCTCCGCTCAAAGTCGTTGACTATGCGCTCAAGGCCGTGCAGCTCAAAACACTATGCCTCGCATGCGGCTTACCTACCTCGGGCACGAAGGACGTCTTGACATCGCGTCTCGAGGAAGCGGTCCTGGCTGCGCGACGCCCGAAAGGCCGTCCGACGGCGCGGCGCATCCTGTCCATTGACATGGGCTTGCGCAACCTTGCCTACTCCCTCATCGTACCGAGCGGGCCTCTGCTGTCCGCGCCGTCTCCCTCGACATTGAAGGAGAAGCATTTTACATCGTCACAGGCGTTCCGGCAGCCCCCGCGCGTCCTCCTCGAAGCATGGCGCCGCAGCGATGTCGCATCCGAAGCCACCAAGCAGGTCGTTGAACGGGAGCAATGGGCGCCCGCAGCGCTGGCGAACCTGGCGCTCGAGCTGGTGCGCGATCGCCTATTGCCTACGAACCCGACACACGTCGTAATCGAGCGACAGCGATTCCGAACCGGCGGCTCGTCTGCTGTACAAGAATGGACGCTACGGGTGAACACACTGGAAGCCATGATCCATGCGACTTTCCGGACACTGAAAGAGATGGGGCATTGGTCTGGGGAGGTCATCTCAGTTGCCCCCGGCAGGGTCGGACCCTTCTGGGTTGGCGCTGCTGGCGAGGTAGACGCAGCCACGGAGGAGGTTCAAAGCCCGCTGGAGCTCGAGACCGAGTTCCTGGAGCGCACTGCGCAGAAAGTGAACATCAAGAACAAGAACAAACTGGCCAAAACGCGGAACAAAAAGGCCAAGATCGATCTTGTAGGTAACTGGCTCCAGCTAGAAGGCATCCTGAACCCCGCATCGGCGCACCAAGAGGTCACGCGGACCATGAAGCTTTACAAAGACCGCTGGCTCGGAGTTCGGCGCAAGAAGGGGTCCAACCTGCTCGAAGAGGCCGAGGAAGAGTCTCGTAAGCTGGACGACCTCGCCGACTGCCTGCTACAGGGCATGGCCTTTATCAAGTGGGAGGAAAACAAGAACCTACTGGCCCGCGAAGGCCCCAACGCGATCCTGGAAACACCCCAGGAGGCTTTTAGAACAGTAATGCACTATGACGGTAGGTGATATTTTCTACCGAACCAACGATACACAATCGCATCTGTGCCTATGTAACACGAGGATCTACCTTTGGCTCGTCGAGAGAGTTCGCTTTCAGATACGAAACCTTCTCCGACTTAGAAAACCCATAAGCCTGGACACTACGCACTCTAGATGAGACATGGGGTCAACGCGTGAAGTCGATACCGATAGAGTATGGGACATGCTCCTCTGTGATTGCGGGCAGACCTGCCAGAGTCCGTGCAAGACATCTTCAAACGTTGGGTCTTAGATGCCGCTCGCTTGGGGTTTTCCCAACCCGATCCGTCATTGCACTTTGGGGGAGCGGAAGTCGCTCCGGGCCAAAGATTAGGAGCCGGGAGGGCGGTAAATTTGCCCATTCACTCAATCTGCCGTCCGCCTGGTCCTGTTTGCACGTGCGAAGCTGTTCAATTTGAGACGTCTTGAAACTTTGGGTTATTGAACGATAGAGGCTCCTCTATTGGAAAAAGAAAATACTCTATCTATCTCCCTGTTACGGTAAAAACGGCCATCCATTCGCGCATGGCCTCTGGACACCCAGGGAGGACAGACGGTGGGGGAATATCCCCGCCTCAACCCTTAAACTGCACAATTGCATGACATAGCTACATTTTCAGCGATGACTGCATTTGCTCAACTACCCATGTGCAACTCACTCAGTTCCCGTACTTCGTACAAAAAAAGCAGATTGGTATGACGCGCTTTTGAAGTCACCGTCGTACTGTACCCGGGGAAGTGGGACGCCGTCATTTCAATCAAAGTCGCATCCAATACGTCGAATGACCCGGTAATCAAATTTAACCTACTTTTTTAGGTACTGTGGGTGTTACAAAAAACAGCAGTCTACAAACGATATCGCGATTCCCCAATGGCGCGTTTCTGCACGTGGTCTAACATCACCTCACTGTCCGTGTTTACTGCTGCTACTGATATGAGATTCATATCATGTAGCTTGGCGGGCTTGGTTCAGGGACCAACGAGTGCTGCTTGCACCTGCTTCTTCCTGCCGAACCGAAGCAAGAAGCAAAGACAGAGAACCACTCCCCCAAAAACCACGCGGCGAGGCCGCTGATGCTCTCCCCACATTCTCGGGGTCCAACACCGATCGGCAAGCAACACGCCACGCGAGGTGAGGAATTGATATACAGATCTGCAGACGCATTCGGCAACCGACCCCACCGCGCATCCCACCTTTTACGTAGGCCGAGCATTGGGGGACGGAACCGCGCGCAAAAGACGAAACGCACCGGCAGAAAGGTTAGGCTGATCGTCAGGAGCTCCTGCTTCTTTTCCCACGCGAAATCGGCCTGCAGATCTTATCAACCTAATTAGTACCTAACCTCAGAAGGGAGCAGGGAGCAGGGAGGGCGAGAGGGTCTAGGGGTCGCGCAAAAGGAACCAGCTGGACGGAACGGGCAAAGATGGGATGAGATCAGATGTACAGTAGGGATGCTGTTCTTTGGGATGATGGGGATTCTCGTCCGTTTGTTCCAGAAGCCATTCAATCCAGAAAATGCCATATATCAACTTCCCCATCCCGTCCGTTCTGTCGCATCTTCCCTCCTTTCTGGGTTGTACAAACGAACGAAGCAAAGCAAACCGACTTGCAGCCAACGCACCAACAGTCTCTACATCTACCCTCTCTGTCTCTCTCTTTTTCCGTTTGCGGCAAATCTTGCGTATTTCCAATTACTTGCTTGTTGGTTAGCTGAACAGACGAACACACTCCCTCCTTTTGTCTCAACTCATTTCGCTGCCTAAAGTCCAAACTCAAAGTCAGCTCCCTCATCTCCACACTCTGTTCGACAGGGCGCAGCCACCACTCCTTATTCCAGCTCTCGTGACTTTTGCTTGACTCCTTTCATCAATATCAAATTTCACACAACCAGCGTGGCATTTGGTGTAATCCCTTTTACTCTTCGGATTACAAAAGCCCCCACCAATATCTTTCCTTCTGTCGTGTCACTACGACCCCTACCTGAAATCTTGAACCACCATTACCACCACCGCTGTTGTGTAAATCCTTCTCAACCATCGCCAACATGCGTGTCTCACTCGCCATCCTCTCCGTCTTCATCGGATTCCTCCAGCTTGCCGTGGGTGCCTTGGTGACGGCGCCAGGATCGGCATCAGCGTCTGCTTCCGCCACGCCGTCCCTCGTCAACGCCATGGCCCTACCCTCGGTGAGCACGACGCTCACCAACATCCTTACGGCTCCCAGCAGGCCGACGGACGCGCCTAATCAGACTCCTCACACCTTTTCCATTGTTGGCATGAGCGCATTGTAAGTGGATCCAATATGCAACCGCCGTGGGTCGTTCGAGATATCCCTCTCTACGGCCCCATTGGTGTTAGTCAAATGGAGCTGTGCTGACAAGTGAATGATAGATATGGTAGCGGCTCCGTGTCGGCATCTGAGCCTACCGCCCCCGCCACTGTCTCAGAGAATGCCGGACATAAGTCGGGGGCTCTGTCGCACCGCTGGCTGTATGCTGGCTGTGCGTTGACGGCTTTGGGCCTCACCAACGCCGTGTTCTTGTAGTAGACAGGACACGCTGGAGTAGGCGGATGCTGAGGATGACAAGGCGACCGATCTGCTGGCCGGATAGGTCTGGTGAATTGGAAACATGCAACAATCATCATATGCACTTGCATCGAAGGGTTAAAGGGAGGTCATCCCTCCTACCAAGTCTGTAGAGACATACACATACACAGGATGTCCTGCCACAAAGTCAAATTGATAAATGAATATAAATACCACATATCAACTCACTATGCTTCAATGACAACTGGGTCGTCACTTTCATTACTCAACTTCTCGAAGATCTTGTCTCGGAGCCGGAACGTGCCAGTAGCAGCTCCCTCTAACTTACGGCGCTGCGACATGAAAGTGCCACGACATATTGATTGAAATGCTTCCATCATCACCACTCTTCACTAGCCTCCCCTCTTTCAACCGCTGTAATCTTCTTCCTGTTAATTTGCATCAGAGTGCGGTAAATCTGACAAACGGAATCTGGCGGTGCCAATGCCAGATCCTGGAGCCGTCAGAATTGGACAAACCTCTGTTTGCTCTCTCAATGTACATAAGACGGTCAGTAAATATGGCACCGGGATTGACGTGGCTTTGCTCTCCTCATGGGATGGGTGACTGCATGAGGAGATTGAGGCTGCATCATGCGGGAGGCCGGCCATTGAGGCCCTTCATGGGGTTACATTGGCCGGATTACCCCCTCGACCTCGAGCTCTCAATACTCGGATATCTTTGGCATTGCAAACTTAGAGGGGGAAAAGAAAAAGGAAGCAATATTTGCTTTTGTTGCTGTATCACCGAAGTACTTGTGATGGATGTTGTTGCGACAAGATGCGCCAAAAGCATTGCTCATCTGTACATGCTACACTCAGTCCCCGTCCGACCTCACGCCAACTCCCTTAGCAACCTACCTAACTTCGGCGAGGGCTACGTTTTGCCTTTTGAAAAAGAGCAGCTTTTGGCCGGCGTCCTGGCATTCCTCTCCGGTATTGAAGAAAATTCCAACTATGTCACTGCCGTTTGTATCAAAGAGAACCACGAGACCTCGTCGTTGGATGTCCTACTCGCAGTTAATAAGGGCAAACCCAATGATGGAGAGAATGTACTGGAGGAGGTAAATAAGGGGTTCAAAAAGCTCTTCGCAGTACTAAGTCAAGTATCTGATGGCACGCTACCAAACAATATTCATCTGCCCCGAGCTGTCACTAACTATCTTCATCAGTCCGAGGTGGCACTACGCATTTTAAGGACAGGGCGTTTGCTGCCATCATATCCATGTGCTCTCATCGTATCTTGTGTCGACTACGACTATACGAGAAACCTACAATGCGAGCCAGGGGGAGACCCCCAAAGCCGTCTATCAAGATTGTCTTGGAACGCACCCGCGAGTCGCTCGAAGAAGCCGGGATGTCCTCCAGGTTCCCCCTATTCGTGGCCACAGTTAAAGGAGTAGAGAAATTGGTCGATGCCTGGATCCAGCACCAGACCCAGCAAGAGCTGGAGGCACTGGTAGAAGGATTTTGTCGTCTCCAGCAGCTGGAAGACGTCAACAGCGTGCTAGAAGCAATGCCAGACCGCCAAACGTTCCCCGAGGACTCAAAACGAAGTCTCTTGAACATCATCAACAAGGTTGCCAGGTACCGAGACTCTGCACGGTTCTTGTGCCGCCTGGCGAGGAAATACCCGCTTGTCCGGCATATGAGAGTCGTGCCGGTCCGGCTACCCCTGAGGTTTTCCAGAAGCCCACAGTTGCGCAACTTGAACCCGACCTCGCCTCCAAGATGTCTTCCAAGAAGTCAAGGAAGAAAAATCAATCAGGACCTTTTGGGACCATGTGTCGCCTCCTGGGATACGACACATTTCAAAAGGCTGAGCAAGAACAAGTCAAGCAAGCTCAGAGAACGCTGAAGGAGGCCAAGATCCACGCTGAAATCCAGCTTCTGTTCTACTGTGACGAGCTGGAGAAGTCGGAGTTACCCCCACGGGTGGTTTGTTCGAGCAAAGATGCCTGCTTCCTGTGCAACACGTTCATATCCACCCACGGGAAAATGCATACCCAAGGTCCCACGGAAGACTATATGCTGGGTGGCGGTTGCCTCGCGCTGGTCGCGCCGACCTGCACTTGAGATTCGTAGAGTATTTGGACAGTCTTATCAAGGACAGCGTGGCCACGTTACTGCTGCGTGGGGCCAAGACTGAATATCCCGACCCCAACGAAAGCACGCTTCTGACCCTGCCAGTGTCCACTTCGACACTTTCTCGCGGGGGAGGGTACTACGATGATCTCCAGGTTGACAGCAACCAGCCCTGGTATCCATCACCTGAACCAATCGAGAAAGCTGAGGCGGAAGCCAGCGCGATTGCTCGGGAGTCGCCCAAGGTCTCAAGTGATAGTCCTCGAAGCGATGAGAAGCTGACAACTATCGTGGAGGAAACGGAGGCGATCATGTCCCCCGAAGTAACTGAGACGTGCCCATACAGCGCCTCCCCGATATCATCGTTGTCAGAATTGCTGTCCAGCATCACCACCAAAGGCGGCGGTCAGACTCCCGGCAATGTTCCACTACCAGAAGCTGTGGGTGCCAACATGACATCTCAGTTCTATAGTGATGGTGTCCTGGAGGTCCACATCGAATACTCGACGGGGGCGGCGGCCTCCGGCGGCTTGTCCAAGAAGCTCCCGTTCAGCGCCGAATGGCTGCGTTCAGAGGAGGCGGAAAGGGCGCGTGAGACTCAAGGCCAGTACGTCTTTGATGCGGTCACAATGGAGACCGAGACTCCAGTTTCTCTCAATGACCAGAACTCGATGTATATCTCGGCCAAGGGGTCGTTGGTGAAATTGACATTTGGTCGGCCCCAGAGCGGCTAACAGCGAGGTACGCGATGTCGGCTCCGACAGCGCTGTTCGCGTATGATGTCGACGTGACGGAATTAACTGGCCTCAACTGGCTTTGAGGGCTGTAGTATCACTTATTTAACCTCGGCATGTTATATACTACCCAGATATGCGCTTTTCCAAGTACGAGCTTCTCCAACGTCATATCAACTGTCTGCGGGTGTAGGGATCACGACATCGCGTTACACTTCTCCAAACAACATATTGAATGAAACGCAGTGCTGCATCGTCGGTAGTTCTACCACCCTATCGTAACCGATACCCCAAATACGGCGAATCAAGCAAACCCCAAAACTTTTACATTAACGTTGCATCCGCTAGCACCCCTGACCTCATGGGGGAGGGGACTTGGCTGTTGGCTTGGCCTCCCCAAATAGCTCCTGGGCTATCTTGGCCACAAGCATCCGACCTGTCACGATGCAGAAATGGGTGGTTGGTCTCATGGGAGGGAGCGGGGGAAGCTCAGCCATAAGCATAGGCATGCGGGGGAGTGAAACCTGGGGAACCAACCTACACCGCTCTGATATAACGACTCTTGGATACATATATAATTAATGTTATTCTTCCACTGAAACTGTGTTCTTGTTTGCCCCTCAGATCCATTTGAAAGGGCATTAAAACAGTCTGTGTTTTCTTCGTAAACATACTTGGAACCACAGGGAACACAGCAAGCAACCCATCGAAGAATGGCAAACGACACTCCAGCCTCTGCAGCTCCTCCAACGGGAGGGGAGGAAGCAACGAAAGTGATGACCAATAACACAGCCGACGAGAAACCACCCAAAGACGCGGGCGTTGTCGACTACACGGGCGTGGCGACCAAATCAGACCCGGCCGAGATCAGACTGGTCCGCAAACTGGACTTTCGAATTATGGTAAGCGCAATTGCGTAACTCCACCCCTTTATTGCCCTCTCAAAGGTCTATGTCGCTGATCTGCAGCACAATAGCCGATCCTATGGATCATGTACTTCCTCAACTACGTCGACAGGAACGCCATAGCGCAGGCTCGTCTGAACAACCTGGAGAAAGACCTGGACATGTCCGGGTGGCAGTTCAACACCTGCGTCAGCATGTAAGTTCTGCTCACTCATCTGCCTCTGGAAGCGGGAAGTTTTACTTATATGGGGAATACTAGTCTTTTTGTGGGTTATGTGCTCATGCAGATTCCGTCCAACATGCTCATCACACGAATCCGGCCCGGAATCTATATGAGCGCTTGGATGTTCGTATGGGCTGTTGTGTCTGCCTGTGCCGGAGCCGTCCATAGCTACGGCGGTCTGGTGGCCGTGAGGTTCTTCCTTGGAATCACCGAGGCGCCTGTAAACACTCTCCTTAGCCATCATTGATCTCTCAGTGACACATCGCTAAAACTCTGTGCAGTTCTATCCAGGGGCGACATACATGCTCGCCATATTCTATACCAGAAAAGGTGAGCGGGCAGTAGCTTGAAATAATGTTGAAAGAGACGTTACCTGACATTTCTCCCCTTTACAGAGGTCGCCACCCGCATAGCCTTCTTCTACTGCGCCCAAATCCTCGCCACCGGCTTCTCCGGCCTCATCTCCGCCGGCGTCTTCTGGGGCCTGGACGGCGCGCGCGGCCTCGCCGGCTGGCGCTGGCTCTTCATCATCGAGGGCGCCATCACGGGCTTCGTCGCCATCGTGGGCTTCTGGATGCTGCCCAACACGCCCCTGACGACGCACTGGCTGACCCCGGCCGAGCGAGAGCTGGCCCACGCCCGCATGGAGCGCGACCGGGTGACGGAGGCGCACGAGACGAACGCGAGCACGTGGGAGGGACTCAAGCAGGCGTGCAAGGACAAGCGAACTTGGTTGTTCTGTCTTATGCAGAATTTCCATCTGAGTGCTTGCTCTTTCAACTCCTTTTTCCCGACGTAAGTGTCTACACCTACAGACCCCCTGTCGTCCCCTATATCCATCCGAATTTGGAGCCATGACTGACATGATACGCCCCAAACCAGCGTCGTCAAAACCCTAGGCTTCAATACCACCGCCACCCTGCTCATGACCTGCCCCCTTTCATCTTCGCCGCCGCGGCGGGCATCCCTATGCGGCTGGAGCTCCGGCCGTCTCCACGAGCGGACCTGGCACATCACGGCCGGGCTCGCGGCCGCCGTCGTGGGCTTCATCTGGGCCGCGAGCACGCTGAACACGGCGGCGCGCTACGTCGCCTGCTTCGTGTTTCCCGTCGGGGCGTACTCGGTCAACTCGGTCATCATCGGGTGGGCTAGCTCGACGCTGCAGCAGACTAAGGAGAAGAAGGCTGTGAGTATTTACCCATTCTACTCCCTATTAAGTTTCAAGGAGGTGAAACGTTAACTAATATCGAGGAAGGTGGTCCTGGCTATGACGAACGTAGCGGGCCAGGTCGGGTACATCTACGGAGCGTATCTATGGCCTGATTACGACAGCCCACGTTTTGCGATCGGGTTTGGAACCTCGGCTGGGTTTGCTTTGGGCGCCATTGCGTGTGCTTGGATTCTCAGGGTGATGCTCATTCGGGAGAATACCAAAATCAGGGGCTCCACCACGGAACATGTCAATCTCTATGGCTATTAGATCCACAATGTCGTTACCCCTTTTTAGGGCTAAAGTGGCCCGGCAATGGTTCACCAAGCCAAGAAGCTGCGACGGTAGCTAGAGTTTGGTAAAGATTCTAATAAGCACAATCATGCGGGGAAATCCTCCTTTTATAGATTGAAGATGAACCGACAGAGACAAGAATGCCTAATCAGAAAGAGATCGAAATAGTGAGGGCCTAGGCAGCTGAATAAAAGAAGGGGTCTGGAAGGACCGACGACTTATGAGCTTAGTTATGAAAAGGGGAAGATGTTGTTTTTTATATATGGCTAGTAATATGACCAGAGTAACAAGCCACACTGGTGCATAGGCCCCGTTAAATTAGAAGGGCTCGTAACACCTCGTAAGATGAGGCAGAGTGGCAGAACCGAATCTAGCCATCAGAAGCAGTTAGTACAGAATACAACACTTTATGGCACTGCATTACATTACATGAAGTATTATTTAACACGCCCCATGGCTTATGAAACTCTATGGCTAAATGAGCGTAACAGAGAGCATATCAGAAGAGAGCCCGGAGAAATAACCATCGTCTTCCACCGAGAACACTCCGACCCTGCGGTAATAGCCGTCTCCTGTCCTTTCAAGCATCAGTCCTTCCTCATAGGTCAAGCACATAGCATATAGCGCCCTCGAGCTTCTTTGCTCTTCAATATCGAACAGGCCAATGGCAACAATGCTGCCTAAGAGGCCGTCATCCTTGGACCGCTTTACATCATTGACTGCCTCTAGGAGAAATGCATGGTCGTTGATCCTCGCCAGTGAATATTGCCATCGGGGTCTTCTTCCATAATTCGCGGTTTTAACACTAGACCGGCTCACTTCACGAATGCAGCCCACGATGTTCAATCTGCATTGTGGGAAGGGATACACAACCACGTCTGGATCCCATGTATCCGGTGTCCACGTTCTACCATCGTTGTGAAGCGTGCGGCAGCGGAGGTTTGCTTCGTCGCTGAAGACCTCGTCATGATGTTTGCCTGTGGCTTGAATGATTGGTCCTGTCAGAGCCAGCCACGACCAAGAAGGTGCTCTTTGGATTTCTTGGCCCTCGAGTCTCTTCACCCCTTTGGGCCTTTTCAAAGATTGGCGCGAGTTGGGCCCCAAGTATAGCTTGCGACTTTTCCACAGCAGGCCGCGAACCATATCACACTCCCATATTCCAGCAAGATACCTGCTACCTTGCAAGGCTTCTTGGAACCTCTTGGCCACTCCACAAAGAGTTGCAAAATTGTCCGTTGGGTCAAAGACATCGGTAAGCGAGTATTGCATCGTGAGCTCGTACCAGTGTTTCAGAACGTCCATGGGTTCAACCTTGCGATCAGCAGAAGGACGGATAGAAAGGTCCCGGAGCCAGTTGCCCGGAACGTGAGCGACATATGCCCCGTCCTCATAAATGTTTGAGTGCCTACATTTGAAGCTCAACTGCTGTACGCTAAATGTGACTTTGCGCCTTGATAGGTTCAATTCTTGAAAACACCATGCTCGCTTTTCCACTGGCCCAGTGGCCTTTGTAAGCTGGAGACCGATATAGCAAGTGGAATCCTCCGATGTTGACGTGACAGGACTTCTATATTGAATAGGACAGTGAGGAACGCGTGGACGAGGGACATTCTTAATGAACCCCTGGCGGCTATCGTCACTTTTTCCAGCGATGAGAGTGAGGTCTGCATTCCCATAGACATCGGCTATCTGCCTTGACTGCGTAGCCCAGTCATCTTTGTCGTCTTGGATGATACCAAAAGCATCTATCCAAACGTATCGGTAGCCTAGCATACGAGCGACTTGAAGGGTCTCTTGATGCGAAAGGGTCATCGCGCTTTCGACTATACCTTCATGCTGAAACGTTTCCTTTGTTCGTTTCAGAAGTTGTACATTGTGTCGAACTCCTAAGCCCCACGAATACGACAAGGCCAGATAAGTAGCCTTTCGCCCTTGGGTGACTAATAGCTTCGGTGTCGAGTTCATATTTGGCTCGCCCAGATCGATAACTCGTGTCGGCATGGATGATGGCTCCGCGGAGCAACACGAATGGGTCTGCCGGCATGCTCTGAGCCATGGTTCGCAGATATCTACCATGTTTCGGAGGTCATCTGGCAGGCTTGTCGAGTCCCTTTCCGAGATGAATTGTGCTGCGGGGGTACCTGAGTTGAACCTAGTCAGACCTGCATGAACCTTTGGTTAGAATGGATGATAATAGGATAATCCCACCTCGTTGAGCGAAGACACGAATGGCCCCATATACATGTGTATTATTGCTCTCCAGACCAGAAGAAACCCATATCTGATTTCCAGGGCCCTCTTTGGGGTAATCTGATATGCGAAGGCCATTTGAATGATGTAAATATGGCGTCAAATATATGGCAGTATCTTGAAGATGGCCCGAAAGGTAGTCATCGACAACCGTTTTGTTGCAACTACTGCTGATGCATTCCCAGAAAAGCAAGCAAAGATCGCACTCGGATGAGCTTGCGCATTCTTTCAACTCCGCTAGGCTCTTGTGGTGCATGTAGTTGATCTGGTCTAGCAGCTTCCCTATGGACAAGCTGGCACATAAATGGCACCGCATTTTGGGGGATGGAAAATGGAAGGGGGTTCGCAAACGATGGCAACGAGCTTCAAATTGAATGGCACAATCGTTGGAGTAATCTGGGGCTTATGGTGCCTGTTGGAATACCTGGATACCTGGGGAAGGAAGGCTTAGGTACTTGCTTAGGTCAACCAGAACATGAGCACACGTGCCGTGCTCTTCCGAGGAGGCTATGCTGCGTCCCCCCCCACAACTTCCCCCGCATTCCCCAGTACAATGACTGTCTACGCCCTGGAAGATGGTATTAGAAGGTACCTAACCTAGGTGTAGCCGTCGGTCCCATCCCGCGCATCAAAGTCTATTTTTTGTTCGAATTCATCAGCCCATATGCGTGTGATGCAGCACACAATACTTGTACTTCAGAACACAAGAGCTCTACTTTGAAACTCCACGCTCGGTACCCAATCCAATTGTCTCGACTTCCAGGACTTTACAGGCTTCTGTATCAAGCCGTTTCGAGCATCACGACCCTCCGGACATTGCGTTGCGGCTCTCTGAAGAGTCCGCTGATGGGGCCCAAATCTCTAGTTCCTCGTACATGCCGGCCTGTTTCAGTAACTCGCGCAACTTGTCGTGTACATGCGCCAGAGTCTCACTTTGCCCCCAAACAATACCACCACTCACGCTAGCTTGCTTGAGCCACGCAATAGCATGGTGGATGTTTCCCGCGCACTCGCAGGACTTAGCGATGTCCTCCATGGTCATTACGGCGCACTCGTCGTGGTAGCGCGGCTCCGGGCTCGACGATTCCAGCCTTGAGTGTCCCACAATCTGGAAGCACACGCCGAGGGCGGCAACCCAGTCGCACTGGTCCATATACACGTGTTCGAGCTGGCGTAGCAGCCACCGCTCCTCGGACGAGCCGGGCTCTTTCACGGTGCGAATCGCGCGGATTCCCTCACCTGCTATCCTTAGGGCCTCGGCATACTGCCCGCTGCGCCGCAAAAAGCCCGCACAGGCGGTACGTTGCCATTTGCGAAAGTTGGTGGACGGGGCCGAGCGATTCCCGAAGGCGCTCGGCGACAAAGGTCAGCGCGCGTAGTGTTACATCCTGGCAGTTGTCATCTTTCCTGAGCGTGTCGATTACGAGGACAAATGGGTGAGTCGAGGGAAGTTGTTGCCGCGCCAGCTCGCTCAGATACCGGAGCATGCCGTCTCGGACATACGCGCATGTTTTGGTGTTCGTGGGAGACAGTATACTCAGAGCTTCAATAATCAAGCTGGCCTCGCCCTGGTACAGCGTTCCGGGGACTTCTGCCGTGGACTTCTTGAGTAATCTAAACCCGCGGGTTTGGCTTTGGCTGGCACCTCGCTGAACACCGGCCGAAACCTTCATCAAATAGATCGCGAGGTCAGTATCTTCCCAGAATGTCGTTCTTACAACCATTGGGGAGGCGTCAAAGTTCCCAATCGTGTAGTAAGTACGGATTCCACATAGAACGGCTTCCAGATTCGTAGAAGAAAGCCCATTTGGGGAGATAACCCGGAGTCCGGCAGTGGTAGGGGCATTGGAGCCTCCTGAAAGGTAGCGAAGTATTTGGATGGCCTGATCTGGCGGCAACCGTGGGTCTTCTATCGATTCTTGAGTGTACGACTCCGTACCCCCAGGACCGATACGCGAGGAGGTAGGATTGTTCCTGGGCTTATAGCTGCTCTGGCTAACTTCAACTCGGGAAGAAGCTGAGCTATCACCCGGGGCTATGGTGGCCTGATGCGACACTTCGGAAGTAACAAGGTGTACTCTCTGTACCGAACGAGTGAAATCTCGAAAGTCGTCCTGGAGGGTATCCATCTTACTCTCAATGCTTCTAAGACCCTGGCGTGATGTGAAGTTGCTTGCCGCAACTAGCCCTTTGGTGGTAATCTGGGTTTCCAATGTGGCGACACCGAGCTCCCGGACAATCTCTATATTCAAACGATTGAGCCTATTCAGCTTTTCCGGCAGCTCCTTCTCAATTTTGAGAGAAACGAGGCGTTTCCAAAAGTAGCGGCTTGGTCGAACCCTGCCAGTTCCATCTTCGCTGTCAACGAGAGGTACCAATACACTGCTAATATCTTGTAGGGCCGAATGAAGTGCCGCCGCACATCGCGCCAACCGATCCATTTGAGATGAGTTCATATGACGAAAGAGGTTCGATCCCGTGCTGCAGCTGTAGCAGAGGCGACTTATGGAGTCAGTAACTTCGTTCAACAGCGTAGCGAGCCTGCCAGGTACATCTTTCAAATCCTTGATCAGCTTGATAGTGGCGAGCAAGGCCTCCGAGGCCACCATCACAAGCTGCAATCCTGCTGCTATGCCCCCAACAAGGGAGAGAGGATCGGCCATGGCGAAAAGTTGGTGAAATGAAGAGGGCAATTGAGAGACAGAATTGCATTCGGTGAGAGGAGGCTGCTTACATACCTATATATGCAAATCAGGATAAGCCTGACACGTGGAATGCATTAGTGCATAAGTGCAATTCGTATATCGAATGATGCCCATCATTGGATGTCTTAGCGAACCAATTCGGGTTCTTCCTCACGTCAAGTCATATGACAAATGCGGGAAACTCAGGTTTAGTGAAGCTATTGAAACAGGCATTTTGATCCCTTGATCACTATTGCGTACCCTCTTGCGTCTCCGACAAAGAACTCCACAGACTCTTTTCGCTCCTCCTCAGGAACATCCCATCCGGTAATCTCGCGCTGGATGGTCTGCTGCACGTAGCAGTGCGTCATGAGTAGTATAACCAAGCTTTGGGGGTTCTCCTCGAAAAGAAGCGATATTGTGTTTTGCACGCGGCTCCAAATAGCCTGGTATGGCTCCTTGCGGTCGGGGCTGTCATACGTTGTTCCCAGAATGTCGAATGTCGATTTGGTCTACATTCTGAGAGTCCATGGTGGGAAAGTTGTGCTGTATCCAACTCTTACTGTGACGCTCATTCTTTGGTCTTCCATCTAGGCCTTCCCGTAGGCCTTCATGAATAACAGGACGAACTGACGGGAATACGGGCATAATACCCATTTGTGTGGTCTCGAGGGCACGTGTCAGGGGTGAAGTCGCGATTATCTCAGGGGCAGGTACACCGGCGGTGATTATTGCGTTCCTCAAGTTGGACGACAGCTCCTCGCATTGTTCTCTGCCCGTCTCGTCAAGTATAGGATCAGGTTGTCCATCACTAGAGACCTCTTTTACAGAGAGTTCGACTTTTATCCTGTTGAGCGTTCAAGTGGATTGTGTGAAGGAAATCCAGGGCGCTTACTTTGGGCGCGGCGCATTATGTAGAGAATTTTGTACTGCGTGTTCTCGTCACTATCGGCGTTCCGCTGCCTGATATGCGCCATGAACGAAGACCAGTCGGGGGCTCGCGGGGATGGGTAAGTCAGGTACATTCCATACTGCCACGGAAGGCACAAGTCGGGTTGTTGACCAGAAATTTGTCTTAAGTCTGTTCTGAAATACTGCTCGTCGTGTCCAAGTTGATGCAAATCCGCCCTAGTAAACACCCACCTGCTTGGGGTCAGGGAGGAATCATCCATTTCAAGCCCAAGTATGAAAATGGCGCGAGTAGAACCACAGAATCCATACTATGCTTTCATGGACAAGAGGTATTGAATAGAAGCATGACGCTGTTATCTCGGGCTACACAAGAGCTCATGCAGTGGCGTTTCGAGGGCCAATCACTCAACGCCACGAAAACAAGTTTTCAATACAACATAGACCAGAGGCTGCATGATTCGACACCCCGCTCGTACCGTAGCCTGACTGCCGCTCTCATATCTACGCTGATGTCATAATGTTGTTTCGTGGCGGTGGCAGTGGGACTTGCCGAGGGCAAGTGAAGGCTGTGTTGCATTGGAACCATATATGCCGGTAAATGTAGTTGAACCTGCTCACCTTTAAGCACGTCTCCTCTTTGGCAACACCAAAACAAGCAGCGACTCACGACGCTCAGCAGCGGCTTGTGCACATCTTGCAATCGATCTACCATGAGTTGTGAAAAGTGTAGTCAACTCACCATCGCCCATTTGCTGGAGCTTGCTGGAGACAATGTCAAAGAAGCCACAGCAAAATACATCGAGTCGGCATGTTACCGTCATCATTCTTCTATTTTCGAACTCGAGAAATCGGCCGATGCCGGTTGCCAATTGTGTGTTCTAATCCGATACGCTTTCAGCAAAACCTGGTTTAACTCCTTTGCGAGGACCGGAGACTCACTCTTAGCTGAGGCAAAGAGAAAATTCCAAGATACCGAGATTCAAATCTGTATTGGCACCTTGTGGCCATGGGATAAGTCTATGCATCACGATATCATCGTGGCGCAACTTCATGTTTTCCCTGGAAGAAACAAGACATCGTTCTTAAATCATTCAGCAGTACTATCACTTTCAAAACTGAAATGTAAGTAACTCAGGAAAAGAAGGTACCTTTCAGGGTCTTTGAATCAACAGCCTAAATTTACAGTATAGCTTCCCCAGCGTCACCAATCCATGTCGGAGAGTGCAGCGTTGGTCTCGACTATCTGGACATAAACATGGGGTCAGAACTTTGCTTTGAGCTCATTCGAAAATGGCTTCATGGGTGTTCCAACCAGCACGCGAAATGTCATCACCTCAAGGAACGGCCGGAACTACCGACACGGGTCGTTGACGTCGGAGGTGCATACGCAGGTGGAACGCCGCGAGTCTTCGTACCCAGTCCCGGTTCGCGTGGCCATTACCTTGCTCTCAGCTACAGCTGGGGTACCGGAGAAAATAAGCCACCATGCCGTCTGAGAAACCGCACAAAGACCTCCAGTACCTACCAGCATCGTCTCCCATTTGATGAACTTGCCAATGTTCACCAAGACGCGATCCACATCGCGCGAGCTCTCGGGTTCCAGTACATCTGGATTGACTGCTTGTGCATAGTTCAAGACTCAGATGAGGATTGGGCTAGGGAATCGCAAAAGATGGCGTCAACTTTCGGCAATGCAGCGATCACTATTTCGGCCATTGCATCACGTCACAGTATGGATGGTATTATACCCGCAGCAAGACCAGAACCAGTCGAGTCAGAGCTCAAAGTCATTTCCAGCAGCGAGGAACCGGTTCGGGTCTATTTCGATCTTGAAGAACAGATCGAAAGTCTGTGGGAGATGACACAGCTATCGGAGCTTAGCAGACGTGGTTGGTGCCACCAAGAAGACGTTCTATCGAATCGCGTGTTGTACTATGGTCGCACAAAGTTTTACTGGAGATGTCCGACTGAATGGCAAACCTCGAACGGCATGCCTGGTTGGGCAGGACACCAACTTCCTGACAACTCCGGGCTCTCTCCTCTTTCCCGAGTTCTTCGTCCGAATCAAAGTTACACCGGACCGAGCCCTTCACGGGATTCCGTCCTGGAAGAGTATTCCAACTTCTTGCAGGCATATTGCGAGCGGCGTTTTTTCAGCGAATCAGACAGACTACCTGCATTCTCGGGCATAGCGCAGCGAATACACAAGTTTCTTGGCGGCGAGTATCTATGCGGGATTTGGACAGCCGAATTGGCATTCAGCCTGTCCTGGGAAGCTTCGACATTTGCGGCCCCAGAGACCTACTTAAGGAAGCCGACTGAGGGTCGTGATAATCCAACGTGGGCATGGCCCAGTGCCGCAGCTGCCGGATTCGCAGTTTATGCGTGGGACATGGATCCTGAAAATCGAGACCCAGATTATTGCGGCCTGTACGAAATTGAGTACGTGGATAGCTGTGTTCAGGCTAAGAACTTGGCGAATCCCTACGGTGAAGTTAAGGCCGGAGGATCTCTGACGGTCAGAGGCTGGACCATTCCTTTGAAACGGACGTCGTGGGTTCAAGCTCAAGATTACATCGCCAGCCACGGGACGCCGTTTAAAGCTCATGCTGATTTTGATGGTCCAATCTACGATCGACCCAATGCAGTACAGGAAGAATCACTTCAACCTTATCTTCCACATAAACCTACCCCTGTTTTCCTTATAGATCGGACCAGTCCGCGCCCACCGTGGGATGGTTGGGACACCGAGGGAAGTTACTTTCTCACCTTCCACAACAACATTTACGTTGAGCATGGCGCTATTGGAACACAAGGAATAAACTTTACTCTACTACTCATCACGGCAAAGAGAGGTTATAGAAGACGCGGTTTTGCTCTAGTACTGGAAAGGGCTGAAGACCTATTTGGGGAGAAGTACCGAAGGGTAGGAAATGTATACTTCGGTAAGAGGACGGAGCTAGACTGTATTGATGACGAGTTCTTAAAAGACTGGGTTTATAGGACTATAATTCTCGTTTAAAAGAAATCGGTTAAAAAAGAATCATAATACGGGTTTCCTTTAATATTACGTAACATTCCGGGGGTCACCGCACATATAGGTACGGGTTTTACATAACAATACCGGCATGCAGGTCGCTACTCAGATAAACTTTAATTGAAGGCCCCCCTTAGCTGAATCCCAATGAAGCAGAAAGCCGTGCCATAATCTTTTCCGCTGGCAACACCTAACCACCTCTCCCCCCTCTTGTGGTTGAGATTGCGCAAAGCGTTTGGATAGTCGCGTACCGAAACGATGTTTTTCAACATCAACATCGTCACGCCTACCGAGGGCAAATAGGAGAGGGTACGTTCATGATCGGCATCCTGTCAACTCAAGAGCATATGTGTCTGATAACCACGACTGGTTGGGAGCAGGTACAAGGGATGCTGAGTCACTTGTGCGCAGATGTCGAGAAGCAGGAACCGGAAGCGATCATGTTCTGCGCTTCCTGGTGCGCCGCTGCCGGTGTGTTCTACGTCGTCGAGATGTATGTAATACACCCCTTGAAATATAGGTGATTTGGGCGAAAAGACCACATGGACTAATTCGGAGGCAAGGTTCACCAACGAAGCCGCGCAGGAGCACCATCACAACCAGCTCTACACGGCGGAGCTACGCCGCATATCGCAGGAGGAACATAACATGGCCAAGAAGGTAGAGGTGCAAGTGTTGGATCGGTTCGCGGGCTTCAATAGGGGATACTAAAGCCGGACATATCATCTGATTCCTGAACTGGATCACCCTTCCGGTCTCGTAGTGGCTAGAGGCTCTGGCGCGACCCCGTGGAGTTCCTCACCACCGTTTTCTATCGCATCACCGGCGGGTGGGTCACGCTGTGGGCTATCGGGCGAGGAATTGCTTCACAGCCGGATTGCTCAGCCAGCGTTGTCTGCGGCACAGCACATAGACTCGTCAACTGTACTTATATATGTATACTTAACTACCGCAAGTCAATGTTACAGCCCCCGACTTCTGCCGCATGGGGAAGAACACCAAAATAGGACCAAGACGATATAACTGGCAGCTTTAATTTGACGACCAAGCTACATGTTGGCGGCGGATGAGCATGCTTCTTGGCAGACCCCGTCAAAAGCTACACACTCTTTAAGGCTTAGCTCTGGGAGTTCCTTGTAATTATGGTTCCTCCGAGACGATCTGATTGCTCCGGGGTAAGTGAATTGGCGATATTTAGTTGGTGCGATCAGCGGCAAACGTTGCTGCGCCGCACTAGAATTGATTGATGGCCCCCACCGAGATCTCGGCGCCTGATCACGATAAAAAGAGCGCGGGCGCCAGTTTGTTGTCTAATCTACCTCTTCTCAGCTGAAACCACTATACCGTAATATTTTCATACTAGTTTTTCGTTCATTCCCAATATGCGTTTTGAGGGCATCTTCGCGGCCGTCGCCGTCCTGTCCGGCACCGCAGCCGCCGTCTGCACCAAATGGGAACAAGGCGACACGTCCCAGGAATCCATGAACAATGGATTCTCAACCGACCACGGCCAGGTCCTCGAGCGCCTGGACTGTCCCGCGGACGCCAAGTCCCCATGCCCGTTCGAGCAGAAACCGCGTCACATCGTCGTGAAGCCCGAGATTTCCAGCATCGTTCCGACGGGCCGGGAACCACTGGTGCTAGCGTCCCAAGAGGAGACGGACGCCATCGTCAGGCTCGCCCAGGACGGCTACAACAGGGCGGTTAGCAATAACCGCCGGCTCCAGCAGAAGATGAACACCACCACCGCCGGGCCGAAGCAGGAGGTCGTGGGGAGTTCAGGACACTCGAGGCGACGATTCGTCCTTTCCTGTTCGCCATCAGCGACCGCACAGTCGAGCCGGGAAATAGCGCTACACTCAACTGGCTGCCTTTCTTCCGCTACTCTACGGGCGTTTTGAGCGGCTGCTCCAATGAGACGCTTAACGGCCGCCGCGTCACCGTCGGGGCGCCGTACTTGGCGAGGGAGGCGCGCACGAATGGGAGCAGTATTGCGGGGACGTGGACCAAGGGATCCGTCACCGACGAAAAGGACGATGACGCGAAGAGCGGAGCTTCGGGGTTGGGCAAGGGGAGTCTGGGTGGTGTTGTTCTGGGGTGTTCTGTAGCGGCTTTGGTCTCGAGCTTTATGCTCTAGTAGGGAAGCGATATTGGCCTGGCTCATTTATATGATGATGTGTTTCGTTATATACCCATGGAGAATGTTTATATCTATCAACTATGATCAATGCACTATGTGTTGAATAGGGGCTTATGACGCTCCACAACCAAATGTGTATATAAGACCTGGAAGTCCCCCAGGACTTCCACACCTAGTTCTGCTATTCAATCCAACGGTGCTATCTCCTATCTTTGACACTATGAAGTCGCGTTCTTCCACCCCTCAGGGCCGCCAATGACCGGCTTCAGCAGCTCCGGCAGCAGCTCCGCCGCATCCCCGACAAACACCCAGTCCATGCCTGGCCGCAGCCCCTTGGCGTCGCCCGCCTCGATGTTGATGGTGGCAATCCGCGCACCCTTTTTGCGCGCCTTCTCCGCGTACCCCGCCGTCGGCCAGACCTTGCTCGACGTCCCGACGACGAGGCACAGGTCGATGGGCTCAGCATCATCCGCAAAGAGCGCTTCGGCATCCTCCGCCGTGCTCTCGGCGAGCGCCTCGCCGAACCAGACGACGCTGGGCCGGAGGATGTTGGCCTTGCACTTGGGGCACTGCGGCAGGTCTTCTTTGCTCAAGCCAGACGACATGCGGATGTCGGACATGGGACGGGGGCGGGCAGCACCTGGCTCTTGCTCGTCCCCCACGGCAACAGCCGCCTTGAGTGGCGCGAGGTCGTCGGCTTGGGGAGATTTGTCCTCGAACTTTTCGCCGAGGATCTGGGCGTTCTTCCGGGCGAGCCCGGCCAGAAGCATTGGGCTTGCCTTGGGCTTGTGGTCCGGATCGACGCGACCGATGGCCGCGGCCTCGGCACGCGTGGTATCCAGCGCCGGTGTGAGGGGATCCTTGAAATTGCCCTCATCGACATAGCCGCAACCCACGATGTCGACGCAATGCAGAGTGAACAGATTGCCGTGGAGCTGCTTCAGCTGCCCCTCCGGATGCCCCGCGCGCGGGCTTAGATTGTCAACGTTCTGCGTCAGCGTCACACAGCTGGGTCCGACGCGCCGGGATAGTTCCGCGAGCGCGTAGTGCGCCGGGTTGGGTTTGGCCTTGAGGGCTTCGTGCCGGCGGTAGGCATAGAACTGCCACACGAGACCCGGGTCGTGGCGGAAGCCGGCGGGCGTCGCGACTTGCATCACATCTTGGCCGTTCCAGAGGCCGTTGGTGCCGCGGAAGGTCGCGAGTCCCGAGGAAGCGGAGATGCCGGCGCCGAGGACGGAGATGATGCGTTTGGATTGCTGCAGGACGTTGTGGAAGTCGGCAACTTCCGTAGGGTTGAGGGCTGGTGTTGTTCCGGGCATGGTGATGGCAGTTTCTAAGTTGAGTTGGTCACTGATTTCTGTGACCGTTTGCTAAAACTGAAAGACGGAAGACGCAGTTTTATAGATGTCAGAAAGAGAAAAGGAGAAAAAGCGATGAGGTTTCCATGCAGGATAATCGTACTTCTGCCTAGAGTTAGGGCGATCTACGCATCACTGCCCCAGCTTTACAGCCCCCTTTGACCCACCCCTGTGAGCTCCTCGGCGAACCTGCCAGACTTGTCGGAGCACCCAATTGACGAAATGAGTCGGAAATCCAGCACATCATTGTCAGTACGACACGTCACAGTCTCCTCCAAGAACATTGATACTTTCCTCGAGCTTGCACACCACGTGTTGGTAGATCGCGTTCTGCAACTTCGGGTTGCTGAGGTCTTTGCTCGACGCAAAATTGCACTCGAGGCACTGCAGAGTGATCTGCTGGTATGCAAGCCCGAGGCCAAGGTTGCACTCAGCGATGCGCCGCACTTCGCCGATATCGTCGATTGGTAGCCGCCTCCAGCACCCAATCTGGAGCAATGCCATTCCCAGGCTGAACAGTGTAAGATTGTCAATACCGTGTTCGCGCAGCGCCATGAGTAGCGTATCGTGGAGATTAATACTCTTGGGTCTGGGATGGTTCTGCTGCGTAAGGTCGGAGTTGATGTGTACGGTTGCTAAGGCAGTCGAGAGCCCGTTCTTCATCTGAAAGTATGACAAGTCCTTGAGATGCCACAGGGCCTGAAGCCATGGCGTGGAAGCAAACTGCAGAATGCCTTTGACTAGCCTGAGAGCAAGCTGCAACTGCTGGACCACGCCGAGCCCAGACTGCTCAACAGTCACATCGAGGATGCTGTCTAGCTGGGTGGGATCGCTCAGGGAATCCTGGTCGAGGCACCACTTGTGGTCACACTTCTCGTCGCAGAATGGCCGGATGCTATGCCGTATGTGGTCAGAAGCGTCAAGGTAGCGACTGCACATGGCTGACTTCGTCTGTGTGCAGAGCTGAGCACACAAGTCCCTTGACAAGCCGAGATTTATGGGCACTGGAGCAGTCAACAAACTTGACTTGCTGGTCCCAGAAACCCCGGTTTGCTGTGTTGAACGTCTATCCTTGTCCCGGAGCCTTCTGACCTCCACAGCACGTGGCCATTTTTCATCAGTCTGGAAACCTAGAGGCGTAGGAATCTTGACCAATTCATGACTCTCTGAAAGAACCATGGACTCAACCCAAGTACTGGCAAATTGTTAGCGCCTAGAGCAGGAAAATACTTAAGAACGGTAATTACTAACTCATTGGCTAGTTGAGTAGATGACGTTCGGCAGCGCAGCACGACCCTAAAGCTGGTATCATTTTTGCAATCCAGAAATAGACGGGCTTCATGGTTGGTGTGTTTGGGCTTTTTGCAGGACCAGGTCTCACTTAGAGCTCTGTAGAAAGAGGCAGAGTATTGCGCAACAGTGTGGTAGGACGAGGGCAGGGATACCAAGGGCTCGGCCTGGTGAGAAGGGGGTGGTGCCGATTCGTTACGTCTTGATGCCATCTCTCGGATATTTTTGAGCTCATGGTTAGACTTCCTCAAATTTTCAATCAGAGACTCATACTTCGACTTGTTGCGGATAACATTGAGCTCCTCTCGCGTGACCTCCGACTTTTTCAACTGAAAAATGCCTATTAGTCGCTGGAGTGGTTTTCTCAGTTTCCACAAGCATACCTTCACATCTGGACGCTGAGAATCTCCAGCTGTCCCATGGAGAGATTCACTCAGCTCTTTGATGTACTTCTGAATGTCCTTGATCGTCTCTTCATATCGACCAAGTCGCCTTCCCAAGTATGTCTTGATCTGCTTGTCCAACTGAGACTTCTGCCAAGCCGGATGCGTAGTGTCTTTGACGAGTTCTCCGGCAAGGACGTCGTCGTCAAGGCATTCTTGAAACAATATTTCGCATTCGTCAAGAAATATAACTAGTTGGATCAATCACCACAAACAAGGACATAGTGTCTTGTAGAGTAAGCTCACTTCTTTGGGTTTCGAACTCCTTTTTCAGCCTTTCGACCTCGCTCTTGCGATTTCGCACTGCCTTCAATGTTCTTAGGACAGCAATGCTACCCTTGATAGCACTAAGGCACAGAGGCAATACGCCGAGAACGATTTCAGCCATGTTGACAAATGTAGCAGGCAACTGCGCAATGTCGCCTCTGGGACAGCCGGGAAAGAGGGGTACGGGGACAGCTTTTTACTTGGGGCGCAACGTTGAAGGCGATAAGGCTGTATGCAGGTCAATGTAGGATGAACATATCGCCCGCCACGTCACGTCTTCTACCCCTCTTCTGTCCAACAAGTACAGGATCCAATCAAGACAAACTTCAGCTATGTCGGCCACCAAGTGCAAGTACTCATTCCTGTCTTTGTTTTTTTATCGAGATCTCACATCATCGCTCTCCCAAGTCATCCCGTACCATTATAAAGATGTCTGGATCCTACATTGCCTCAGAATCACAGCGCGATGACGGCGGAGGTATCTACGAGTCTGGTTCGGGCGAGTCACTTCTGCTTGCCAATGCCTACCGACCATGCATCCAACTGTTCACAGATATTGTGGGATGCCTCTCGGACCAAGCATCGCTAGACCCGCCTATAATCACAAGCCTACAGAGAAGCCGCGACTCCTTGAAGCTGTGGGCTCATGGGTATGGCGTTAGCAAAGGTCTCTTAGACAATGAACTATACAGATCACGAAGAGCTCGAGTTGGCACCTTTCGTCTTCTAGTCAACATCTGTCGGACGCTTCTTAAGCGTAAGTTTTGATATTACCCGCACAATAGACAATGAAACATAGTCTGATACCTACAGGACTCCTTATTTTGGTCACTGAGGATCGACAGCCTATAGCATCCCAGAGCGCAGTTGAGGTTGGTATCGCAATAGAGAGATTGAGAACACAAATCGAGCGGGATATCCAGGATTCTGACAGTGATACGACCAGTGAGGGATTCTTCGACAACGCCAGTGATCCTTCCAATATTGCTGAGGATCTGAAGACAGACGTTCGATGTCTTCAAGACCTTGGATACAGATTCCAGGAGAAGGCCATTCGCCAAAGATCAACAATTCACCGCCGAACGTCAACGCAAACGCCTCAAGCTTCTGAAACCCCTACCAAATATGACACCCCTTACTCCGTCTGACATTCTTTCGCTATTCAAACATAGCATTCGCAGGCAATATCCATCTTGTAGCCCGGATTTGCTTGAAGTGCTTGCGAATGCGCATCGCGATCGATTTATTCGATGCCAGGAAGTCAGGGACAAGAACAACCAGGCTATATCGTCTTCGGATGGGATGCCAACGGTCGAACCAGCATCTAAAATATTTCATGCTCCTCATCTGGAAACCTCTGTGGCCACAGCAAGAGAAAATTCCAAGACAAAGATAGCGAGTGCAGAAGCTCAGGGCAGCTCACTCAGGATCCCACCGCTACCTAAGAATGCTAGTAAAGGTGTTCCCTTTACGTGCATTGGGTGCGGAAAATATGTTGTGTTGGTTAACGAATCTGCGTGGAAGTAAGTCGAGACTTGATGGTCTTACATCCCTTTACTAAACACTCAAACAGGAGACATCTGTTCAAAGATATGCAGCCTTACGTTTGTTTGGACAATCATTGTGAAAACGGTATTTCGATGTTTTCCAGAATGGGTCAATGGAAACAACATACTACTTTGAGCCATGCCGATTTGATACCATGGAAGAGTGCCCAATGTCCTATATGCCTAGAAGATATGCCAAAGGGGGCTCTTCTTGCATCCAGTCATCTGGCACACCACCTTGAGCATATTGCCTTCATAGGATTCCCGACTCCTCCAGACTCTGCAGACGGGGTAGACCGTGTGTCCAACAACCCGCTGTTAGTTGCTTCAAGTACCAACGATACAAAGCAGACGGATTCCACAACGATGCAAGCTCCCTCTAAGCGTCGATTTTGGGAGTACCCGTGGTTGAAGCACACCTCAGCACCCAAGTTGGGCACGAGCAGAAGCAACTCTGCAGATTTTGGCAACCGGAAAGCGGGATCAAATGAAACAGACAATAACCCTACGACCGCGTCAAAGGGCGTGACGAAGGACAAACAGCCGGCTCAAGAGGGTGAGGAATTCAAAGACTTGATCGATAGATTAAAGAACCTGTTCTTGGACCACCCGGAAACCCCTGAACAACCTCCAGGCTCGAATAGAGGCGACCAGGAGAGAACAGCGCCAACTTCGAAAGACCCCACGCAGGGATCGAGTCCTCATTCTACTGACCCAACCCTCAAAAGCTCCCCACCAGTAACTTTACCCTCAGAGGCTAGTCCAACGATTCCAAGAAACGCCCCAGTCGCCAGTCGGCAGCAAAAGTCTGTTCGTATCGACGCCGTAGAGCGACGTGGCGCTTCCAGTTATGGCGATGACAGTAGATTCAGCATGGCTACATGGTTTTGTGTGAGTATAGAAATAGCTGGATGACATCACGTGTGGACTGACGCTGCTTAGTGCCAATGCGGTAATGGGCCTATGGGACTTCCTATCAATGAATACTGCTCAAACTGTCAAGTTGGGCGATGTGCTTATTGTACAGTGGAAACCCCTAAAAAAGCAAGGGCAAACGCCACTGAAGCTTCAACACAATCTGACTTCCAGAAACCTTCAAGGAATCACAAAAGCCTGCCCCCTCCCCAAGGTTCAAACACAAGGGTTGATTGTGCCCGTACAGATTTTGATGAGGTTTGGTAATGGTGAAGTGGTTCCACCCCCATGGTGGCGCCTAGTGATGATGGTCCAATTACTGAGGTATTTGTAATGTTTGGTCTGGCTCACCATGGCCATGAGTTATTCAATAAAGTCCACAGTGGACAGTGTAGGCTTCAAGTTCAATTTTGCCCGCCGAACGATGGGAGCTGAGATGCTCCTGCATTATTGGTGGTTGGATCCATGGACGCTTTGTTCCCTAGAGTGTATCCAATATGAAGGAAGTATTAGCCCTATCTTCCGCATTTTCATCAGCCACGTAGCGGACCCGTCCAAGCGAGATTGGCGAGGCTTACGAGCGATAGAGAGCATACAAATATGGCATCACCAATAAGGTTAGGGGTGCAGAATACGAAATACGAAGATGATAAACCGCTGTGTAGTTACAAACGGTTATCACCATTTGACAGAGAATCGAGTGCCTGAAGCCAACAACTTCTAACAGTCCGTCAACTCACACTCGTGACACGTATACTCAGTCTGCAACTGTTGAACGAGTGACATATGTGTATGAACTGGTGGTACAATTTGCCTTGTTGCTAAATTTAAACATACCCTTACATCGTGATTCAGAAACAGCTGGAAACCGCCTCCCTTATTGTTACACCATAGCTCCTGCACTTGCACACGGACAGTGGTCCCATGGCAACCCTCAACACCATCAGCGACACCCACTGATCTCGCCTCGTGTCAGCCCTTCCTCGGCATAGACGTAGTATTCATCCGACCGTAACTGGAACAGATCGCAGCAGTTAGATCCATGGGTACGAATCACATACAGTCAAGTGTGGAAATAATGAGAGCAGTACTTCGAGCTTGTAGCCACGACGGTTCTTCCGGCGCAGAGTATCTTTCAGCTTTTTTCCGTCCACTGCCGAACCTGCAAGGATCTGCACAGGTACTTCGCCGGCTGAGCTGGCACTCGATCCTGATTGGGTGGAGGACCGGCGGCTCTTTGGCGGAAACCCCAGAAAGCTAAGGGAGGGCATGGCCTGGCGTAGCTACCATGCAATGGGCTTTGGTAGATTTGCGGCTGAGAAGGAACTTTTGCAACCTCGGGATCTGGGGAAGGATTCTTCGTAGTGCAAGGGGGCCAAATCTGCCTAACCGGGATTTTGTCGGTGAGATGGCGGGAACCAGGGCTTTATCTGATGTCTCTGGTACAGTAGTCAGCAGCAGGGCTGATTAGTTATCTAGGGGGTATTATTTTGGGGTAGCCTGCGGCCACTGCCGTCAGATTCCGTGCTGAAGTGATTGGTATTAAGTCGGTATCACCGCAGCATTCGATAAGGGTGCGGGGTTTGTCCGGCAATAGATCGCAGTTGCGTAGATGACTGTGGATCAGGCCATCCCGGCTTGATTACTTGCATGTAAGCACTATGTAGGGGGGCTGGGGGCTTATGATTCGAAGATGCTTGCATTGCCTCGCCAAGTGGCTTGCATAATAACAAGGATAAGAGAGAGTCCAGATCAATAGTAGACAAGCCCCGAAATGCCACCCAAACTCGGCTTCGCTTCTGTCCAAATGCACAAGGAACCTTGACAATGCTGACAGAGCCTGATTTCGATTTTATTTTGGGAAGGTGTGAGAGCTGAGTGGCATCGCAGAGTTTTCCACGGATGGTTATACAGGCAGTGAGTCGTCGGCGTCTTCATCTGTTACGTATAAGTAATCGGATGATTACGAAATTGTTTCTCGTCAAATCTTTCCATTCGTTGTGTTTCACTTTTTCGAACGTCTTAACGATAGTAAGCCACGATGTCATTTGCAACAACAACTACCCCTCACGACAGAGACCAAGATGCAGCGGAGCCTCACGCGGCATGTCCTTGCGGCAACGACAATGTTTGCCAATGCGCCATTGCCGTTCTGCGCGATAAGGGGATGCAGGCGCTCTTGCTCGCATCCCAAGAAGACGTCAGCGACGAGCGTCTCCGATTCGTGCCTCGAGACTCCATTATCCAAGAGATAAGCCCCGACTTCATTTCGACAGTTCTCCAACACATCTCCAATAAAGATGCCGATATTGCATCACTCATATCAAAAGCAACCAATCGGATCGGGCCACGTGCAGACTGCCACTGCAAGAAGCCGTTTTGCACGGGAAGTCGAGTGCTTTTCGCCTCACTGCTCTTCGCAGGGTTGCACGGCATTCTAGAACACTTTATTCGTGCGGCTCTGCCAGCGATTTGCGATAGCTCGTTATGGGGGGAGTTGACCCAAGAGAAGGAAGGACTTGGCGATGGAGACCCGATCTTTCGACAAATCCAAGAGCTCCAAGGCGACCGAAAAGACTTGTTCTTTTACTGGATGTGCCAGCTCATACCGCTGTGTTTTGTAAACGAGGAAGCCAATGGACAAATCAACAAACTAGAACTTACGGGTGGTTTGCAAAATAGGGTCCGTTTGCCTTGGACCTCATCAGAGGAGGGAGCTATTGGGTCAACTGGCAGAGACTTGACTCGAGCCTCGGCCAAGACTCAAGTTATTGGGGCGCACACCGCCAAAGTCGTGAAGGTCAACATACATCGGAGCCATCACGAATTAGTAGGCAGCCTTACCTCCTTATTTCCCTTTTCTGTTTGAGTGGCTTTCTAACACGGAAGCAACCAGGATGATTCCACGAATGGTTTTGCACTAAAAACATTTCTAGACGAATGGGATGATCCGGGGTCATCCAAATCCAATTTTGATAAGGAGCTTGAAACCAACAACGCTGCCGCTCGCAGCGGTCGCATACTTCCCCTTTTAGCCGCGTTCGAGCATCGAGACAGCCTTTGCTTGCTATTCCCATGGGCTGAACTGGGCGACCTTCGAAATATCTGGCAGAAATATAGCCCTTTCCGTGACGGCGGAGCTGGACAGCACCCCCACCGCGCTACCTGGTACTCACCGCAATGGCTTGTAGGCGAATGCTATGGCATAGCCAGTGCTCTCGCAGATATCCACGGTCGCGGAGATTCAACGCCAGGGAAGAGACCCCTTATGCATGCCGATATTAAACCGGACAACATCCTGGGGTTTTATAATGGGGACTCGGTTTCTCTCAAGCTTGCCGACTTTGGACACTCGCACATACTACCAGCTAGTTCTGCTGAAGTTATGGTCTCGACTTTGGTCAAAGCAAGGTCGTATCGAGCACCAGAATACGACATCCGGGAGAGGGTCACGACGAAATATGACGTGTGGTCTCTCGGGTGCCTGTTTCTGGACTTCGTCACCTGGGCCCTCCTAGGCTGGAAAGGCTTCGAAGAGTTCCGAGAGCGGCGCTTGAACGAAGAGAATGATCCCAAAGCAGACTACGGGAGTTTGATAGAGGACACGTTCTTCAAAAGGGTGACGGGTCGTCGAAGTGCCCTTTCCTTGTCGAAATTCCGGCCCGGCTATGAACCAACGACCTCGAGAGCAGACTCGAAGAGCAGTTTTACGAAAAGTCATACCTTTAGTCTCAGTTTCCAGGGGTTTAGCCGACCTGTATTGACCCGTGTCCGAGACACTGTTACTCAAGTACGTTTCATTTCTGTGGCATATTCCAGTTGCTGCTTCATTTCGTCTCGCCCCTTTTCGCTTTCGCCCCACCTATCCTACCACGGCGAAGCTGCTAACAACGGCCTCACCAAACAGCACATGATGCAGCTACGCGCTAATTCTGGATGTGACGAACAAATAAGCCAGTTATTAGATGTGGTAGAGTCCAAAATGCTTGTGTCTGACTGCGATGAGCGAGCATGGTCTGACGCGGTGCGAGACATGCTCTCCCAGATCCCACCACAACGACTCGAGGCAGAGGGCAACCATAATAGCATGGTGTTAAGTCGAAAATAGGTATATGACTTTAGGAATTTCAATAATCCCGAATGACGTTGTTGCGTATTTCAAAACGTGAATTTAAGATTTACATGATAACATTTTCCCCGGGTATAACCCCTTTCAGTCGTCTGTCGGGAGAGTGTTGTTGGTCGCCTCTCTCCTCTTGCGTGCGGCCTCTCTGAACTCGTCGACGATTTTATCCTGGTTATTATTAGCGCAAGTTTCGACAATACATTTAAACCGAGAGATACTTACCTTTTCAACCTTCTTGATGTCATCGATCAACAGCATCAATTGCAGCTCGCCATCCACAGCCTGATTGAATAATAAGTACAAACTCCGGTCTGGACTACCAGGTGTCTTATGGTGTGCTTACTTTGATGCGAAACTGGTTTGGCTTGAGCTTTGCAGTCTTGATAAGATAGGTGCGTAACACTTCAGCATCGCCGTAAGGATGCGGGAACTTGTGGGTGGGCTTGAAGTCGACGTCCGGATCTGTAGTCATCTTGCTTGATCGGAGATTATGCACCCAATTCGAGACTTTGTTGATGAGAGACATGAATCGAGTTGGCCAAGGTAAGCGACCTTGGTTGCTGCGTTTATGGTATTACTTTATATGCGGAGTCTGGTGCGAAATTTAGACAGAAATCAGACTCGCCCAAAGCCCATTCCAGGCAGCAGTGGCTTGCGGAAACAGTTTTTACACTTACCAAGCAGGCTGTGCAGGCTCCCAATGCTACTGCCTCTCACAATTTGAGGCTGAATATTGCAGTATTACTTCGGTTGCACGCCCAGATCGCCTCACGGACGCCAAGTCTGATAACGATTTCGAAGTCTCGTGGGTACGAATAACGATGCACATGTATGTGGGCATTCTGAAGGGCAGACTGAAGCCGGTAGTGAGACGGCAGTCGGAATGGGCTACTTGAGTGAGGCTATGCTTACGCTGCATGATGTGTCCAATTACATAAATGCCGCAACCTCTCACCGAGTTGCTGAGGTAATAGCAAACGGTAAACCAGGGGGTGGGTTTCCAATTATCATTGGCTGCCATTCCCAGCCTGCATCCTGCATCATCGCCCGTAGCCATGCCACATTAGCACGCCCGGATCTGCAGTCAGCAAGATCGGGTAAAGGGTGGTTGAGTTGTAACCCCCTCTTTCGACCCAATCTCCCCATAATCGTTCTCTGGAGGAGCTGGAAGCCTCCGATATAGTATTGCGAAAGGGAATAGAAGTGAAGAGTGATCACACCTTCTCACGAAGTCCACAAATCGAGAGCAAATCTGAAGTCATCCTCCCAGCACATCAGGCAACGAGACTCGCTCACTTAGCATGGACTGGCTGAACAAGCATGACGATTTCGCGATTGGCGACTTGGACCGCTTCAAATTCGAACCCAGCAGCCCGTTCATGGTCAAGACTGTGAAGATTCACATTAACGAAGAGGCAAATACCATTTTCATTGCGTGAACGAGACCATCTCATGCTGGTGACTTGTATTGACCTTAAGTTTAGGGCAAGGCCAAATTTGAACCCAAGGATTTCACCTCTGAGAAGACATATCGAAGCTGGATCAATGATGTATGTCAACACGTCAGTTCACTTGGAGTTATGTTACTGACAAGGTGACATTTTAGTGTCAACCATCGACGAAGGGTGGTTCTCCCACTATGCTACTCGCGATGCATGAGAGGCTGCATCGCCAGGAGGCGTCTTCATTGTCATATACAAGAGAGACTCTGGGTCATGCGTGCAAAGGCCTCTTCCAGCACAGATCGTTATCGTTGATTATGCCTAGAAAGTCCCATGCCGTCTTCAACAGCCGTCCGGTGACATGGGGTGGCCGTGAGACACTTGGACGCTCGTTCGGTACGACCATCGCGACACCAATTGACTACCCTGCATTCTAACCAAAACAATCCAGTCTACAACTGCCGTTCCGACACTACTTGCAAGGCCGGGAAAGGAGACGACATCCTAATGAGCGTCACGTCCTTCCCAGATATACCCCTCACCTTTGGCGTCATGTATGGATGCACTCAGGAGGTCATGAACTATGTGCTGCAATATCTCCGAACGCTCCCACGTCCTGCGCTCCACCCGTTGATGCTTCCCATGATGTTCGCGGAGCTCGAACGCAAGAGACTACTCGAGGCGCTGCGTGACGAAGCGGGTAATCTCAGCCAGCGGGTCCTGGAGATGGAAAAGCGACTCAGTGAAGACCCCCCGGAGAACGACGCAGCCGAGAAAGATGTGGTTGCAACCACCAGCGGTACGTCTAGCGCCGCCGCCACCACCCGCGACGCTACCCACGACAGGATTCTTCAGAAAGACTGCAAGGCCACGAATGATTGGATGCTGGTGAGCGAGTTGAAGAACGGCTTGCAAAGCCTCATCATCGTCCTCGAATCCATGGCGGCACACGCCCCGGAGTTCCGAGAGGAGACTGGAACGGATGCGAACCCTGCGGCGGGCAAAAACAGAAAGTTGTACACATACAACACGGCGAAGTTCCAGGCGCGGTTGAAGGAGATGGAGATCGAGCTGAGGAGTGAGGTGAGGAAGTGCGACGGCCTCCTGGGCGGCATGTCGCTAGCAACACAGATGGTGAGTGAGCAGGATCAACCAACCCGCCGGGGCCTACATTGTGCGACCCATGGAAACTGTTTGCTGACATCTTTTGTGCAGGAGTGGAACTTCCACACTAGGCGAGACGCGAGGGCAAACATCATCATTGCCTATGCCTCCAAGAGGGATAGTAGCCAGATGAAGTACATCTCCTTCCTTGGCATGGTCTTCCTCCCCGGGACGTTTCTAGCAGTAAGCACTCACCATGACAAAGGACCCCGTCGCAACCCGACGTGTCGTACTAACCATGGAGTGAAGACGTTGTTTTCGATGACGTTCTTCAACTGGATTCCAGACGACAGCCCGCAAGTGGTATCGCCTTGGATCGGCCTCTATTGCGGCTCGGCCGCCATGCTGACTCTTATCACGTACTGGCGTTGGCGGCGGTACATTGCCGAGCAGGAGTTGATATCGCACAAGGATATCCAAGAAAAGCTGAAGAGCGACGATAGTTCTATTTCCACTATCGCTTAGGTTGGCTTTGGGACCGTTTCTGCATCTCGTTATCTTGGATGTGCTGCAAGGGAGTTTCTATTACGACGGAACGATTTCTTACGATTTATGACTATATACCCATATACTTTGGATCATGTCTGTTAGTCCCTTGCTCTTGGGTCAGTAAGCCTCCTGGGTTTCGGCAGGGTTCCATCCCTTAGGCCTAGACCCCAATAGACTTTTGATGTCAGATCTCATGTGGACTAGTGTTATGCAGGTACGTTGGCGACCATCCCGAATACAATAAGCGTGTCCATCCGTAAAGTCAACATTCCGCTTCTTAGCATGTAATAAAGTCAACTTGGGGTTGCGTGCCTGATACTACGACCCATTTATCTTACCAAAGCAGGGATGATGCTTACATGGTAACCTAAATGGGCTTTTTGGATTTCCTTACTAAGCCCCCTCGACTTATTTAAGTACTTTCTGACTGCAACGTCCCCTTGAAGCTTACACATCGGCCATAAGAGGATCAAAAGGGAATTCCGCATCCCTTGTCTGTTAGATGTGGCCACGTATTGCTCTTGGCGGCTGCAGGTACCGTCAGGGGCCGAACCAACACATTGTGGCTTTCTCGCTGTTGGCTAAGCTGACAAGGGTCATTCCTCCAGGAACACCAATCATTTTCGGGAAGGTGAGACAGGTGGTTCTTGCAAAACTCCGAACGCATGTGTCGCAATGTCCTTCCTCACGTGGAATGCCACGGCCGAACGCCATTAGTTCGGCGCCGGAAAGGTCGGAATGGGCTTTAATATATGAGCTGCCATAAGCCTGCAAAGTTCCTATGGGATGATAACAGGTCGACTAATCTCAATATCTCGTCCTAATGATGTCTGCTTTTGCGCTGGGAACACCGGCGGAGGCTTGGCCAGCCAGTCGGCGGACAGGGCAATGCATAACTAGTCACAAAATAAGCAGCCCCGTTGGGAATGCGGCATACGGATAAGGCAAGGGACGGTGGATTCAGCGGTAATGAGAAGAAAGTGCAAAATAACAAGTTAGGATCCGGAGGATTTCGCGATGCTTGTCCCATGGTATTTAGGCGTATATAAATTAGCATCAGTCCCCTGAATCGTGTCTTGCAACTCTGCAAAGCTCTTCAGCTTCACTCAAAGGACTTTCTCTGCAGTAATACTCACGTCGTTTAACTTTAAGCATTCTTAGATTGTCCTTAAGCCAATATCTGCCCACCATGATGTCTCTCAGTCTCTTGACCCTATCCCTCCTCTTCACTACCATCACCGCTGCCACCACCAAGGGCCTCGCCCTCGGCTCCGAGCCCCTAGCCCAGTCGGACCTCTCCAAGCTGGTGGAGTCGGGCTCGCCTGTCAAGTGGTACTACACCTGGTCCCTATATCCGAACAACTACCTCAAGTCCAACAAGGGCAACGTCAAGTTCTTCCCCCTGGTCAACCCGAACCAGGCCAACTCGGGGCTCGCCGCCACCCTCAACGGCCTCCGCGCGGGCTCGGACCACCTCCTCACATTCAACGAGCCCGACATCGCCCCCGACGGCGGCGGCAACCCCATCGAGCCCGCCCGGGCCGCGCAGCTGTACATCGACTACATCGTGCCGCTGCGCGAGAAGGGCTGGAAAATCTCGCACCCCGTGGTGTCCGGGTCGCCGCAGGGCCGGGCCTGGCTCAAGGACTTCCGGGAGGCGTGCCAGGCGCGCAAGCCCGGCACGGGCTGCGCGCAGGACTTTGTGTCGGTGCACTTCTACGGCAACTTGGATGGGCTCAAGGACCATCTGAACCAGCTTCGGACTTTCTATAACCCCACCGCCAACGGGCTCAAGTTCTACATCACTGAGATCGGATACCCGGGCGCCAGCGAGAGCGAGAACCTCAAGCTGCTCAAGGGCGCGGCGCCCTACCTTGACGGCCTTAGCTGGGTCGAGGGGTATGCTTGGTTCGGTTCCTTCCGCCAGCGCGATGCTAACGGCTGGACTGGGCCGGGTCTGGCGCTCTTCAACAACAACGGCGACTTGACCAGCGTTGGCAAGTATTATGTCAACAAATAGAGAGATAATATGATGAGATTCGATTGGAGATCTGCTCAATCTGATGAATTGGTACTTCGAGAACGTCAGGGGAGGCCCTTTTTCTTCTACTTTGCTTTCCTCTTCGCTTTTTATATTACCCAGAACATTCGCTTCTTTGCACATGTTTATCTCTTCAACACGGATTGACATTATCAGCTTGTAAATAGAATCCCCTTGGTTGTATGAACTATAGACAACAATTTCATGATATTGCTAGGGCAAAACCTTTCGTGGTGCGGATGGATTATTTATGGCACATACCTTCCGGTTTCAAGTACTTGGCGATGACTCTTGTTAGAAATGGTCATTCTGCTGACTCACGCCCCCAACAGGGCGCGTGAGATGACAGGGGATAAGAGCAAAAGGAATCTCACGTCGTATCACCACCGTGAGAAAAGGGGGGCAAGGTGAGCGCTAGCCCCGAATAGCAGCCCGACCCCCAAATACTATGCAGCAAACGTGAACCCCTGTTGGCGCGCGAGCGGAAGAACCGATGGGGCGTCAGCTGGCCACATCCATCTTCCACATTTTGGCATCTGTATATTCGCTGCAAAGAGCCGGAATCCCAAGATCCGACGATGTACACGGCCCTAGACCCCGGCCGCAAGGAGTTCAGGCTCCTTCCAGGTTGCGCCAAGCGCCAAGGACGGGGCGTCAGTCTCTTGCGAGATGGTGCTTGTCCGGCTGCAAGACGACCCGTTGCCGGACTATGCGGCACTATCCTACGTGTGGGGCGACGCGACGGACACCGAACAGATTACTGTCGATGACCAGCCTTTCCAGGCCACGAAAAGCCTCGCCTCGGCTTTAAGACAGTTCAGGTCGTCGTATATCACAACAAAGGACAGCGACAGGCCTTTGCTCATCTGGGCAGATGCCGTCTGCATCAACCAGCAAGATGTGACGGAAAGGGGTCAGCAGGTCTCCATGATGGGCTTGATCTATACCAAGGCTTGTAGGGTAATCTCCTGGCTCGGCCCCTCCGAGGATTCAACCGAATCGGGCTTCAGGTTGATCAAGGCCTGCGCTCGCCATGTCGAAGACACCAGAAACCAGGAGGGCAAGTACCCCGAGTCGGACGTCGTTATGGACACTCAGGATCTCGCATTCCTCGGCGAACACGGCGAGTTCCACGAACAAAACCACCCACGATATGCAAGAAATAAAGCATGGAATGCCATCGACGACCTCAACCAACACGCCTACTGGACGCGGATCTGGATCGTCCAAGAGGTAGTCCTGGCGCGGAACCCCGAGGCCAACATCCTGCACTGCGGCGGCTATTCCATGAATGTTTGGGCAGCTGATCGACTTTAACCTCTTCGCGGAGAGGCTCTTGGAACAGAAGCCGCTCAAGCCACCCTTTTCGACCAACGCGTGTGGGACTGGGTCATCAAGGACAAAGGCCTCTTATCCAAGTTCATCCCCTTTGCGCAAAGCCTAAGGGACCCCCGAGCAAGGGGAGACTACCGCTTCGTTTCCATGATCAGCACGTTCTGCCGCTCGACCGACCCGCGGGATGCCGTGTTCGGGCTCAATGGCGTCCTCGGCGGCGAGATCGTCCCGGACTACACCAAAGATCCCGCGGACGTCTTCCGAGAGTGCGTGGCGGCCGTGCTGCGCCAGAAGAAGTATAAACACTTCTTCCACAGCGCGGGCCTCATCCGCGAGGGCCGGGACGTCTCCGAGTTCCCATCGTGGGTGCCGCGGTTTCACACGATGATGGAGGATGCGGATTATTCTGTCGGCCCACCGGACGCGCTCGTCGCCCCCTGGCTGGACGGGTTGGCGGGTCCCGAAGGCCCCGCGATTCTGGGCGCGCGGACTATGCGGTTCTCCGGCGTGCGGCTGGACCGATGTGCGCGAGTGTTCCGGCACGAGGGACCCGGCAAGGCCGAGTACCCGGAGACTTTGACGCGGTTCTGGTGGTTTTGCCTCGGCTTTGTCAATAGCTACGGCGGTGAGTACCCTGATCGGGATGGGATCCGGTGCCTCGAAGCTTTGCTCAGCGCGCTGAACAAGGGCCGGGACACCCGCGGCGATCCCCTGCGGATCACGTCCTCGATCCATTGCACTGCCGCCCACGCGTTTCGGCTTATGCTGAGGATCGGGGAGCCCGAGGATAACGGCTTTGAGGATACAGGGATGAAATTACGTGCTTTGGGGTATTTGAGCCCGGAAGAGGCGACAGCAGCGCTCTATGATGCTTTTGTGGAACCGGGAGCCCCTGAAATCTCCACGCTTGGAAATACACTATCCGAGGAGGACTACGAGGAATCCTTCAATGCTACGAACGCTATGTTTCAAGGGGTGTTCAACTGGATCAACTGGCCTCTGTTCCGGACGGACAAGGGGAATATGGGGCTAGCGCCGCCTGCTGTTGCCGAAGGGGATTTGGTTTGCCTTTTGGAAGGATTTTCGATTCCCTGTCTGCTTAGGAGGCATGACCAACATCTTTACGTCCTGGTGGGATCGTGCTATGTTAATGGATACTCTAGCGGAGAGCCCTTGGAATCCCTTAGAAAGGGCAACCTTGACCTTGAGCCTTTCTACTTACAATGAATTCATATGTGTACCAAGTAGAAAGCTTTCCCCGTACCGAGCCGGCACCAGCCCATTGCGCAATATGCTGCCTCTTGTTACAGAGTTCTGAGTGAAAGCTGGTCGTGCAATATAAACTCATCCGCACGAATGAGTTGCTGATTAATAGTCCCCACTAGGGGCTACTATGCTACTATTAGTCTGTGCATAACGCACAGACCCGTAACCTTAGGGCCAGCTTATTATTACCAGCCACCAGAGGCTGTTCACCTTGGAGACCTGCTGCGGTTATGAACACCACCGAGCTAAGCTGGGTCCTCTTTTCGTTCCTCTCTGATCTTGCCATCACTGACTCATCCCCGATTAAGCGTGGCTTCTGCCATGGGGGATGGTACATTGCACGCCGCTGTGAGTCAAGGCAAGGTAATCGCATAAAATAAGTTTATGTTGGGGCGTGCACGGTTGACTTGGCCTGCAGGTATAGCGCTTTGATGGCTAAGGTGGAGAAACGTCGCGTCAGGGGCAATGGGGTTTCAGGCGCTGTGGTTGGGTAGGCAGACTGAGTCATGCGGCTGGGCATTAGTCTATATATATCTGTACTTTGTGCATCACCAAACTAACGGTGCATTGGAAATCTTGACCTCGTCCCTACCGGAAGAATCAACAACAACGGCAACCATGGCACATCAAGCGCACGCATTGCCGTGGCACACCCTCGCCTCTCTCCTCCAATACAAGTTCTCTTACCACATTGAGCCCCAACGCAAGGATGTCGCTTTGAAACAGAAGGAGTGGAAGAATAAGGAGACTGAGCCCAAGGAAATCGCCTACTTCTGTCGCGCTTTTTGCCGAACGGGTGCGTGAGTTCTCACAGACTGAGCGGGCCAAGTACGATTCTCGCGACATTTACCGGAAGCGCGCTGAGGCCTGGGTAAAAGCGGCCGAGGCCGACGGCGGACAGGGCAGGCCTGGAACACGCCTGGTGTACCCTGATGCCATGCAAAATCGTTACTTTGGCACACAAGACGGAAGTGACGATGACCGGTTCCGGAATCACTTTTGGGGCCGCCGAGACCTCCAACGTGTGTCCACATGGACCAACCCCAACGGCTCCCGCATCGAACACGCCGACACACTGAAGCTCATGATGATGGAGGCGGCTGGAATGCCCCCGTCTCTTTCGGCATCGCCCGCTCCGGAAACCGCAAGCCTCCAGAAGGATGTCATGGAATCGATGCTCCTGTTAGCAAACCACCCCGTCATTGGACCGAACCTCGTCTCGCTCCTCAATTTGCACCATGGTCACCACTTTGGGCTGATCAGAGTGGCCGAGGAAGGGATAAAGTCCTATGTTTATCTCAATCTGCTGGTGGCTATGCAAGAGAACGGGTCGGGTGTCTGCGACCCGGCCAAGGACGAGAAGGGCTTCGACATTCCCGACCGAAAGAATTACATGAACTTATTCAGCTTCGAGCGAATGCTCCGCTCGGTGGCTGGCAACTATGACGGAGATGCCCAGAATCTGCCTCACTGGGACTTTTATTACCCGCGTGATGAGCTCTCGTGGGATGATAAGAACACAAAGGACGTGGTGGCGGACCGGGGAGGCTTTGGCCGAATATCTGAAAGGCGTTTGGCGGGTGCTGGCCATCTACGATCTTGTACTCACGGAGGCAGGGGGTGATTCAGATTTGGAAGCGCAATGTAGATATGCCATCAACGACAACTTCGACCTCGGGCTGGATACCTGGTCTTGATCTACATAGAGAATAGAGAGCAATTACATCTCTGGGACCTATAACTCCTTATTCGCAGATATGAGGAATCGCAATTCCGGCTGGTACGATCTTGGCTTAAGCTCACCCCCCTAACTCCCCCTCTCATTAACTAATTCATATTAAACGTAAAAGTGAAAGTTTTTAATTTTTATCGAGATAGATTTAATGCGTAGGCTTACAAGTATAGAGAGATGGTTTCTGGCGGATATCAGCTTTTGAAATTACCAACAAATCAGTCCCTACCAAAAACTCGTGGGGTGTAACACCTTCCGTCAAACGTAGATGCTTATAAAACCTTGGGTCAGTTCCGAGCTGACTTGCCTTGAATACCAAATGCCTTTTCCACGGGAGTTGGGGTTAATATGGTACAGCCCTTACTACATCGTAGCATAAGACAATCTGGGCAGGTGTCAGTGATAAAATCAAGAGGCCCGCCGCCACAAACGCACTGCAAGACATTAGCACGCATGGATGAGATGAGCGTCTCTGGGAACTTACACAATACCAGCCGGCCGAGTTTGCGGCTATTCTCTGTGGTGTCCTAGCCGTGGCTTTAATATCTAGCTTATCGTCCTTTCCCTCGATCGAGTTGTCAAGGGAGAAGGCATCATTCGGTATCATCTCTAGAGCAGACTGCTGTGTTTGATCTTGTTTCGGTGAGTCCGATATGCTTAGGGAGTCGCGCAGCATGTCGCTCATCTCATCGACGGAACCCGTATAAGACCACTTCGAGCCCCGGCTCTTCAGGGAGAGCTCACTCCCCATAAGGCTGAAGCGGTGCTTGAAAAATGATATCGCAGCTTCTCTCATCAGCCTGTAAGATAAGTTGGATGAGCGACATGACGACGCTATTGTTGGTTCATACATCTTGTGTTGTCCTGGGCGGCCACTTGAGGTGGAATGAACTATGACAGCTTCTGTTCCAGGCCATAGCAAATTTGTGATATCGGTAACCTCTGACTCGGACACTGCAGTTGGTGATTGTACAGGACTGCCACTCTTTGCCAAACTCCCGCCAGTCAGATCGGTCGGTGTGGTTCTCAAATATAGGTGTTGGAGGAAACTAGTCAGTAGGTCTTCGTCCGACTGAGTTTGAATTTTCAGAATATCCATTCGAAGGCGGTCATCAATAAGTGAATCCGTTGAAGTCCAGCTGTTGAGTGTTATTATGTCGCAGCAAGTGATCAATAGTTCGGCGGCCGAGATTCCAAGAGTCTCGCGAGTCTTCCTCATCCACTGCCGATATATATATTGGTCACTAGTGGAATTCGATTGTCCCTCACGCCATATTCGATGAAAATGGTTGTATAGAGCAACAGTGTCCGACCACCGGTTCGTTCTGGAGGTTGAAGACCCCGTATCTGACCGAGTCTTGTCGAAGGACTGGCCCCACAAGGCGCTAGAGCACCAGTGAATGCAAGTCCGCACGTAATCGGATATCACCGTGATAGGGTCATTCCGACTCGATGCCTCTCTTCGGTATGGCAATGGTTGGTTCCCCTGAGAGTAAGCGAATTGACAGAAATCTTGGTAGGTAACTGATGCCAATTGATCAACACCGGAGCTGTCTGTATGGTTTGTATCCCTGGATGGTGCTATTGTTCTTGGTCGAGGATGCTTATAATGAAGGTAAGCAAGTAGAATGAATGGGTTTCCAACCGAGCCGCTGTCCTTGGCCGGGTCCGGTGTGGAATCCAGCAGATGTTTGGATAGCGCAGATTGGCCATCCTGTGCGAAGCTCTGGGCGAGGAGCATACGTGACAGCATCTCCTCCAAGGGTCCCATACTTCTTAGCGTGAATAAAGCTTTCATTCTACTTATTAGAACTTTCCTCACAAATTTGCGCTGTGACGTCTCCTGAGCAGCGCGCGCAGGACAACGCTATTGGTGTCAATACCGCCAATCCGTCAAGAAACCCGTCGGCCCCCTCAAGTTCAAGCAAAAGTGCATAGATGCAGGAACTCTGATGTTTGTTGAATACGGCCTCCAAGTAGTCCGCCGCATCAAGTAAGCGGCTTTTACACGTCCCGTCAATCATGACTCTGAGAAGTACTGGATCATAATTCCGGGTAGCATTTGTTAGCTGAATCGCTTTGTCGAGATGTCGCTGATACGAGTCTTTTGACGGTCTTCCGATAAAGTTGACAAGTGCGGAAATGGAGGACTTCTTATCAGCCTGAAAGCTTTGTATGCTGCGCAGAAGATCTCTGGCCTTAGGTGCTTCGGAGTATGGTGTCGTCGTCGTCGTCGTCGTCGTCGTCGTCGTTTCATCGGCTCCGCGGTTTGAGTCTGCTTCTGCTTCGGTGCTAATTGCATCCGTCCCGGGAGAGGTGGAAGAAGTTGAGGCCAAATTGCGCAAGGTCCAGGCAACTATGGGCATTTGAGAACCAGAGCTCGCATTGTCTTCATAATACCTGCCTCTGAACTTCCGGCGATGCGCTTCACCAATTACCGGATTATAAACATACATTGAAGGGGCGGAGCGTGACTGGGGGCCATAGTTCTGAGGCAGTACCTCCTTGTCAGACCATTTAGCCTTCTTTTTGGGAGGGAGGACTGGAGACGTGGATACGCTGCCGTTGGTCTCAATGCTCTGTATGCTTTGAGGTCGCTTTTTGCTTGAATCAGACTCTGTAGCGGTTTCACCCTCGAGAAAGGTTGGGAGCAGCCTGGACACAGCCCCAGCGTCTACAGGGTCGTCTTCGGCCGCTTTTCCTCGGCCGTACTTCTGCCATCCCCATTTTCTGAACTGATAGTCGTATTGTTTCGGCCTAGTATAAGATCATTTAGTTCGAGTTCTGCTGGTGTTCACGGTAGCAATAAAGCAAGGCTTACGTTGCTTCGAGTCCCTCCGCTGTCATCACCTCCATCAACTGGGTCAGTGTCTTCTGGTCGTAGAGCTCTCTCAGTCTAGGTTTTCGGTTTTCCCAATCCGCAGCGGAGATTCTTGGAGCTCGTGGCTGCTTCGGGCCTTCGAACTTGAATGCAGTTGACGTGGACATTGCTGACAGAGATGGGGGAGATCAAGTTTCTCAATATAGTACGGCAAATGAGATGCGAGAGCAGACAAGTTAATGTTGCGCCGATATGATGGAGTTGGAGAGCCAAAAGGTCATTCTTATGGACCTGCTGACGAGCACCACAGCCTGCATCAACCCCTGTGCGAGGTGCATATAAGGCTGCGAACGATTGGCTATGAATATTGCAGACCAATCCCTGGTTTCGAAATCCGAAATCCCAATTCGGGCTTAATGTACTTCCCGAACATGAAAGTGTTACCCTTTCGAGGTAAGTCGTAAAAAGAATTGATGTGTTGGATAATATTAACAAAGACTAGAAGGACCAACGAAGGACATTTTTCTATCGACCTAGGAAAAGAAAGAGAAAAGAAAAAGGGAAAATAAAATAAAAGCATAGCACTATTTAAGTTATTTAGCTAGTTGGAGCTTAAATGTTCTATCATAAATAGGTAAAAGAGAGCTATTAAAAGGGGCTCCCTATTTATTCAACCGCGAAGCCCTCTCCGCATCCCTCCAAAACAAACAAGCCTCCCGTCGGATAACATCCGGCTCCGCCCGCGTCCCATTATCCGGCTGCACGACCAACTGCATCGCAGGCGGGGAGTCCATCCCGTATCCTGTAGTCTCGTAGCGAGGCCAGAAGGGCGACCCGGGGTAGCGGTGCGTGTTGGGATCGCCCGCCGTCACGAAGCTGGCCAGGTACCCGTGATACACGTGGCTGGTATCCGGGTGCTGCACCGCAGGCTCGTCCCACGTGTACTTGGTGTCAGACGTGTGCGGGATCCCCTGCCACGCGGGCCACGACGCGTTGGTGTTGAACCGCAGCTTCCACGTCGGCACGCCCGCGAGCGACGCGCGGTACGCCGTTTCCTGCCCGGGGCAGATGTAGCCGTAGTCGCTCCAGGCCGCGGAGAGACGGTTATACTGGGTGCTGTTGGGCGAATGGGCGAAGGGGGAGGTGTCCGGGTAAGTGGCCGGGTCCGGGTACAGCTTCGCGAGGAGCTCGAGGTCCGCGGCGTTGAGCGCCGGGGAGCCGTTGTGCATGTACCCGAGGAACTCCTCGTTGGTCTCGAGGTCGCCGGGGAGGTAGAACTTGCCCTCGTCATTGACGTTGGACGTGAGGACGGGGACGTGGAAGAAGGTCCCGTCGTGCCCGGACTCCGAGCCGAACTTCTCCAGCATGGGTCCGCCTTGCGTGGGCTGGAAAGGCCAGGTGATGTTGCGCTCCGAGTCGTTGTAGAGCTTGGTGCTGATCTCGCGGATCTGGTTGATGTCCGCGGTACGGAGGCAGTCCATTGCGGCCTCCTTGTTATCGGTCGGACAGCCGAGGTAGGACATGTACTCCGTGAACTGTCGGACGTACAAGGGGTAGGTGGCGTTTGGAAACGCTCGCGCGGTGACGGATCCCGACTGGTGAATCGCGCGCGCGAAGTACGGCTTGTCGGTGTCTTCGTTGTAGTTGTGGAAGTAGTGAATGCCCACCGAGTGGCCCCCGGCCGACCTTCCGCCAATGGTGACCTGGTCCGGGTTTCCGCCGAATGAAGCAATGTGCTTCTGCACGAACTCCTTCAAGAAGAAAGCTTGATCCTGTAGACCCAGGTTGAGGAGACCTTCCGTTTCGAAGAGCTCCGAGGGCAGGAATCCCAGCGAGTTTATCCGGTAGTGGAAGTTGACCACGGTGATGGGGACTTTGGAAGACGCGGCAAAGGCCGCGCCGTCGAAGCTCTTCCAGCTCCCGGTCACGAACGCGCCTCCGTGGATCCACACCAGGACGGGCAGCTTCTGGTCCAGCGGGACGCCCTGGGTGCGGTAGACGTTGAAGTTGAGACAAGCTTCGTCTTGGATCTCGGCATCCAAGTAGGACGCATCCTGGATGCACGCTTTGCCGTACGCTGTGGCTTCTCTGACCCCCAAAGGGCGACGGCCACGAGACCGTCCGGAAGCGGCGCTCGCCGACGGGCTGGGTGGCGTAGTCGATGCCGAGCCAAGCGTCGACCGGCGCGGGGAGAGCATGGCCGCTATAGGTGGAATTGACGGTAGTACCGGTGAAACTGCCGTAACCCTCAAGCGTGACGGCTTGGGCGTAGGGCTCAGCGGCTGTGAGCGGGATCTGAGAGAGTCCCACGAAGGAGGCGATCGACTTGAAAGTCTTCATGGCTGTTTCTTCGTTGTTCTCTGCCCCAGACGCATAGGCTACGGGTAGAAGCCATGGAACGCATATTTGGAGTAGACGCATCGTATTTATGTCGCCCTTAAATGGCGCAATAGTCTTGGTATGGCGCGTGTTGGGGATGTTTTCTTGGTGAAGCAAGGTTTGGAGTCGGAGGTGTCCCGATGTTGGCCAGAGCCAATGCGCAATAACGGGGCTTTCTACTGTACCTGGGCTCACATGTCCGCATCGCCAGGGGTACTTGTGGTGTGGTGGCAGAGTATCGGTATCTGCGGGGAGGGCTGATGTTGTATTGGGCGCTTGCCGATGAGCCGTGGAGCTTATCTCCAATCTACCACCGGCACTTACTTGCTTGAGAAATACACTTCTCACATTGTACTCTGGAAAATCTCTGTTCCCAAACTTGCAGATGATTGAAAACTGCCGGTAAGTCAAAACGCAACATTGAATACTTCCCCGAATTCCCCCGGAAACTGAATGGAAGCTGTGGGTCGCGCCAAGACTATATTGACCTGGGTGTGTCCGGTATCGCAACCAATTTACCTTGTTCTTATTGTAGTCGAGAAAGCGCTGTCGTAAGTCCCGGGTTCAGACTTCCCTGGGTGGGCATCGCTCGGCCGTACACCATATTAAGACTAGTTAACCCCATGGAGCTACTAAGAAATATACCCATCATATATTATGGTGATGTTAGAGATGAAATACAGAGAGCCATCAGTTCGCTACTATGAGATTCTCGCCTGAGATTTAACAAAACGCACCAGGTCAAGACCATTCTGACCATGAAACCAAAATTCATCGCAAACTCCTCCCTAGCCGGCTGGCCTTGTATATCAGCAGCAACACTGCCTACCGTCTAATAGCCATCTGATACCTGTGCGAAGTGTTTGCATCCTGTTCTTCATTGATAATGTGTGTCGTTCCAGTCGCACTGCAACACTCCTTGCAAAACAGGGAATTGCAGATCAGGGGACGACTAGCGACGGCTAGTGCTCTCGCCACGTTGACTTTGAGTGCGGTGTCAAGATACTGCGTAACATGCAGGGCTTTGGGTTTGCTGGGTAAACGCTTGACACCTTCAGGCGACTTCTCAGAATCGTCTGATTCCGTCTCTGACGAACCGGAATCATCTTGCTTTGGGGAGCCTCCGCCCCTTCGAGCACGCCCCAGCCATTGCCCCAGAAGTTCGTCGAATGAATAAAGGTATAGAGGTGGACTGTTCGGGAGGGTCCTTGAGAGTGACTGACTGGAATCTTCCCCATGGTGGCAATCATCGCAGTCAAAGAAAATCCCATGCCCGATGGCGGCGTCTATCGGGTTAATGAATCGACTGTGTCGACCGGTTTGAACTCGAAGCAAGACCTTGTAGAGAACATTCGTAACTGATAGCAAGAACATGCTGCTTTCTGCGGTAGAGTCATCTACCGGGATAGTAAACGAGCCATCGCTAGGTAGAGGATCCTTCTCCGTCATCGCATCTTCGTAAGTAGTGATGTCTTGGGTGAGGTCGGCCTGTATGATAGCATAATCTTCTTGGATACCCACGAATTGTGGTAATCCATCCGCACCCGTTGATTCAACTCCTATTTTGCCCCCGCGAAGTTCAGCAACAGCAAAGCACTGCTTCATATGCAAGTCCCTCGAGATGTCCAGCCAAGACGCAACCAGTGCGCTTGCCCCATACTGTATTGTAACAGTCGATGATTTATCGTCATACTTCGAACTATTGGGCTGACCAAAGGTGCATCCAAGCGAGACAGTCGCTGCTAGGTGGAACCAGGTTTTCCAAGTCATCCTTGGCTGGTAACACGTAAATTCGTCAAGCAGGCAACAAGTCCCATCAAATATTTCGTCGGCTGACCTGGATCCCGAAGCATCTTTGCATCCCATGGCATCGGCAATCGAGTGAGCAATGAGCCTGAACACCACCTTCAGTGCATCAGTTTGAAGACAGCCGTCTCTGAATTCGAAGGGTGAGTCATCCATTCCAGTCTTGGAGCGCTTTGGGTTGCCGTGGCTATTCACGGATCCCGAACAGAACGAGCAGAGACAGAGTCTCTTGAACTTCTGGACGAGATCTTGCAGTATGGGAAAATTCCGAATGATACGTTGAAGAATGGGTTCGGATCTTCGGCTGGTCTCGGATCGGTGTTTGCCAGTGTTCGGTCCTCGGCCCGGCCTGCCTCTCAGTCCATCTTCTGGCAGATTGCGGCTCTCCTTCCATACAATAAGTTTAATACCCTTGTCTTGACCTTCTGTCCTCCCACCTGGATACCACCCAAAGTTGATGATTCCTGGAACGCGGTAGAGTAGTTCTCCAACAGTGAGGCTGGTTTGCCCTTGTCGCCTTGGGGCTTTCACACGGCTGGGGAAGACTTTGAAAGATAAATCTCTTGAACCAAGATCAGGCCCGGAAATCCTTTGAAACAGGATCCAGTCGACTATCGACCAAGAAGTCTCCTGTACACCCAACACGAATTCTTTCGTGGTAGGGCCTCCTTCCCAATCTTCGGCTGTAGCGAAAATGTAAAACGGTTGTCGTACTCCAGACCCATTGGACTCATTTCCATCGTCCTGCTTAGAACCCTTAGTGGACAAGAGTTTCTCAAGGCGCCCGGAGATGGACACCAGAACTTCGACATCCGAGCTTGAATCTTTGCAACTGCCGACTTTGGAACAAGACATCTCAACACGAAGGTCAATCTCACGTTCGTCAGGACCCAAGATCTTGGTGTATATAATCTTTCCAGCAATTGTGACTTGTAGTCTCCCATGAAAGTGATGGTGTAACCAAAGGGTCAAGTTCTGGAGCAGGTGTTGGCTGCGGATGACAATGTGATTGTGTGGATACTTGAGACAAATGGCCACATCGGGGAATTGGTGAGAGTCTAGATTGTGCCCTCGAGAGCAAACAGCTCTGAGCTCGTCTGGTAGATTGACGTTATAGCTTCCGGAGTTGACAATATTGAGCCATATACTTGAGACAATCTTGTCTAGGACTGCCTTCAATTGAATCCGCATAGGATCCTGGCGCAACAGTAGGACGGGTCTGTATGAACCCTGGTTCGCCGTTCGAAGGCCCAGAATGTAATCGCATACGGCATCAGAAACAAAGTTCTCTTGGTTGGTGAATCGAAACAGACAGGCGACGGTAGATACCATCCATTGAAGATTTGGGTCCCTGGCTATGAGCAGGCCAAGTGATCCAGAGGTCCTCAGGAACAGATGACCAACAGGAAGCTCGTTACCCCTTTTCAGAATGGCCGAAAAAAGAGCCTTTCCAGTTGAGTTAGGTATCGCAAGACCTTTCGACTTTTCGAGGCAATCTTGAAGGGCATAGCGACTGAGCTTCTCACGCCCAAGCCACTCGCCAATCTCCAGTATTCCCGAAAGTATTGGGCTGGACTTGGACGACGCGTTGGCAACTGTGCCAATCAGATCGATAGTGCGGGCTGCAAGATCAAGACGCTGTGTATCGCTATCGGGCGACGACCTTGGGGAAGACATTGCAATGCTACTGCATGCGTTCTGGGGATGCTGTGGAGGCCGTATGCAGTTTGAAAAGGGATGGAACTTGTTCACTTCGAAGGCGACAATGCTCGGTATCAACGAAGAATAAAACAAACAATGGACATCGAATGGGCCGATAATACTTAAAGAGGGGTAAGGCACTCACCGGCCCTTCAGGCTCCCGCATACGTAGGACTTTTTGAGTAGTCAGCCCAGGCTCTGAGCAGTGAGGCGTAAAGTGAGGCGCTCACATTTACCGCTGTGGTCTTATTCGCAGGATAATTAAAGGTGTTACACTGCCTTGCAGAAGCGTTCGATGGGCAGAATTGAGATTTGAGGGGTCTCGACAAATAACAACCAAAATGGAACACCACCGGTACGCTGCTTTCTCATGCGGCTCCGCTCAAGGAATGGGTTCACTGGTTTTCAACGTATATCCCGATCAGTGGTATTTCTTGTATTACGTAACATAATTATTCCAAGTCAGAGATACATTGGAGAGGATAAAGGGCGTTCTGTTCGTATGCGTAGGGTAGCATCAGCATACAAGGGTAGGTGACTCCTAGTTGCATTCCTAAGTGGTGCCGGACGACCAATCAAAATTGGTGACCTGCTTCGCCCCTGTAAAGTGAATGCCCATCGTAAGGAACAAAGACCAGATTCAAATACGAGCGGTTAAAGGTTAGGTTCTGATATAGTGACCTTGTCGCTACGGCGAAACAAACCTGCCACATGTAGACCAAGGGCTGTGTAGTCTTCAGATGATATTGAATCTACTGTAATCCAAAGGCCAGACTTAGACTCCTAGTATCACATGCGTTGCGGCTCACTGATTATCGATGGCCCAGATGATGTCACGCAAGAACAACACAAATATGGGTTGGACATTGAAATATTTCGTTTTTATCATTAATTACTTCTTCTACTGACGAGACTTGGCAAGCTCGCTCTGCGCCGTCGCCGTAGGGCCGCCGGGCACGCGATCGCCGCCCGTCACCTTCTTCTCCCCCGCGGTGATGTCGTGGAGGGCCTCGCTGGTGATGGGCTCCTTGGCATGCTTCTGGGCCTGGGCCGTGGGGCCGCCCTTGACGGGCCGGTCGTGGCCCGTCAGCTCCTTCTCGGCTGCGGTGATGTGCGAGATGGTCTCGGAGTCCAACTTGCCCGAGGCGTGAGCGCCTGCTTGCGTTTGCTGGAATGGGAAATTAGTACGGAGAATGTGATACTCGGGTTGGGACAAGAGGGAGAACGTACTTGAGTAGTCATGCTCTGGGCCATGGCGGCGGGACCACCCTGAAGGGGACCCTCGGCCCCGGTGAGCTTTCGCTCGCCTTGGGTGATGTCGGAGACGGCGTCGGGATTCACGGTCTCCTTGGCGTGCTTCTGGGCCTGGGCGGTCGGGCCGCCCTTGACGGGGTCGTCCTGGCCCGTGATGGCCTTCTCCCGGGCGGTGATGTCGGAGATGGTGTCCGAGTTAATCTTGTTGTTGCTGGCCATCTTGACGGAGGTGTGGAGGCTGTTGCTGTTGAGGGCTTGTTGGCGAATGCTGTTGTTGTTGTCTGGTTGAGGGTGGAAGATGCCAACCGGAGGCTTCTTGTCAACATGGAGCGAGACATGGTCGTTCTTATACGTGTGAAAAGATGAGAATGGGTGTCAATTATGGACCGAAGAATCAATAATACCACAGTGTTCAATCAAAGGATCAAATATGTAAATGCTGGTTGTGGTCACCAGGTGGAGTGAATGGTCAATGAGTATGGCCAGATAAACTTTTCTACTGAGACAGCACTGCAATTATAAATGGAAGCGATCGTGATCCAAGTCTGCGTTTTCACATCTATGAACGTAGCCATGAGCAATGAGGCTGTAATTGATTCTCGGTACTTGGGGGCTGATTGGCAGATGGCCACGGTCAATGACGCTTTTTGTGGAGATGGATCGTCAATCGCCTCCATTTTCTCGGGCGTACCAAAGGGGGAGGCCGGATTTTGACATCATCGGCGCCGTAGAAAAAGAAAGATTCGTGATCGATCTTGCATTTTCTCTGATTAGGCTATGAGTGAACCCGTCTTTGCTTGGTATTGCAGTCACCAGTCGGATGCCGTCATAACGACTTTGAGTAGGAAGTAGCTAACGCACCATCGATTCAGCCATACGTACTTTAAAAAGAATATGAAATCAGTTTACTATGCCTTACCTATATATACACTTACCAAGCTGGTTCCTCGGCTACTAGGTTTACACTATTATATACGTCTTAAAAGTAAGCCATTTACTCCGCCATGCTCAACGCCGTCTCCTGTGCCGCCTTGAGTACCCTACTCATGATCTCGCGAGCCTTGGCGGTATCGCGAGTGTGATCAAGTTCGTCCAGCTCCTGCTCGAAGGACTCCGTCGCCGTGCGCCACACGGGGGACCGGCTGGTCTTGGGGTGCGCCTGCCGGAAGACGGCGATGCGGCACGGCAGGGTCAGCAGCAGGCTGATGCGCCACTCCTTCCTGAGCTCCTCCTCGGAGGCGTTGGCAAAGATGGCCTTGATATTGGGACTGGACATGGTGGCGGCGGGGGTCTTGTTGAGGTGCTCGAGGAACACCTTGACGAATACTGGATGAAAAATGTTTCTTGCTGGGTAGTAGTTGTTGATGTGAGACAATTTGGTTGTTTGGTTCCTAGGGTGTCTCTCCCGCACCAACAGGGTCATATACACGTCCCATTGAAGCAAATCTCACAACCACGTGGGACAAATAATACATTGTCCCTCCTTTGACGAAACGACAATAGCGTTGTTCAGGTATGGAAGAAGACGTCATCTCAGTCGGGTCTGTCATGGGTAAGCAAAGAGCGTCATTGTGGTTCATGAGTTACAAAGGTGATTGATCTTTGCAAAGGGGCCATCGCTCAATGGCCTTTGAGCCGGAATTTACGATCTAGGGAATTCTTCAACTCCGCCCCTTTTCTAGTATGAACTAATGGGACAGGCATGAATGAGATTTCTGCTTGCTGTGGGAGATTCGGGCAGTTTAGCTTCATGTTGCAGTCTGAGCGGCTTTCTCCGGCTTCTTGTCCATGCTTTACACCCTTTCTTCACTCTAACCCAGTGGCCTTCAGTAACGCAAAGGTCGAGCATGTTCCTGTGGTGATACATAAACCCGAATTCAACTAGGCGTTGTATATCAAGCATAATATATCATCGATCCCCGCACTGCTATTATCGACCGGGTCTGCTAACGAGCATGAGTCAGGGTCGAATATTACTGCACCCCATGAAACGGGTTCCTGCTTGCCCAACACCATGCCCGCTGCCAATGATTGCCAATATGGCAAGGAATCTGACGAGCCAATCGCATCAGCAGACCGCCGCCGGTGACAGGCTCGGACCCGGCGCCCCGGAAAATCAGGGTTTAGCTGTCACTTTTGGCTTTACTCTTGATCCGGGGGTTCCGAGCAGGGCCTGCCCGTCCCTCCAACTCATGACGCTATTAGATAGTTGGTTGGGGTAGGCTGGGTTTGATGCGCACCAATTATGCGAGGCATACAGACTAGATGGCTTTTGTTTCGGACGATACAGTGAGCACTTGATTGACTCGTGGGTGCAGGGGTTTGAAACGTAACGCCAAGCTCCGGCAGTGGCCCGCTTCCTAGTCGAAGCATTTCATGCCGGGTCTTGGACGAGGCACGACTAACATCGGTCATCCCTCCTCATCGCCGATGACGTCGCCAACAAGCAGTAAAACTGTTTTGTAATGACTCCGGCCGGCCTTCATGCGCCTCAATATTAATCTCTCGGCATCCTCTCGTTTTGATTGCAGTCACCTTTCAACCTCCCTCTTACAATCGCACGTGGAGTGGAGTTCTGAATAAGAGACACCTAATGCTGACCAAGTCCCAAGTTGAAGCGAGTATACGCAACGCTTCACGAAAAGGGGACAGTAACTCCAGGAAAATGCCGAGATTCCGCTTCATCATCTTCATCCCCTTCGTCACCTCCGCGCTCGCCTTTGCGCTTCACCTCATACTACTCACTTCCGGAGCCGACGTCACGACGCAACCCTCCGGGTATTTCCTTCTTTCTGTAAGTTAATCTTTGCCCCCGATGGATAAAAGAAAACAAGGCTTGGTATACACAATAAACCTGCAACCAATGTATTGAATTTAAAAACCCCATATACTCGTAAAACGATAAAGGTCACCGTAACTGACCATATCCCACGCCTGTAGATAGACACATCCCACGTATTCGAAAGAATCATCGTAGTCAAAAACACCAGCAATGCGACGCAAGCAGTAGGACAGAACAACGGAACCGACGCTGGCAACGGTGAGGGGGAAGGCATCGGGACTTCTACTGGCACTGCTACTGGTACGCCTGCTGGCATTTCTATTACCACTTCTACTGTCATCTCTACTGCCACTCCTACTACCGGCCTTCCTACTACTGGCCTCACTACTACTGGCATTACTACTACTGGCACTACTACTGACACTCCTACTGGCACTCGAACTGCGGCTCCCACTTCCACTTCCACCGGCGGTCTCCTAGGTGATCTCGGAAATCTCATACCAGATGCCCTCAAACCAGACAACTTCATACCAGATCTCTTCAATGGGTCCGGTTCCGGTTCCGGTTCAGGTTCCGACTCAGGTTCGAGTGGTGGTGGTTCAGGTAGTGGTGGTACCGACAGCGGCAGCAGCGGCGGCCTCTTCGGCGGTATCGGCAACCTCCTCCCGAACCTGAAGGAATCCGCGACCGCGAGCGAGACCGCCGAAGACGCGCGCACGGGCGTCCGCAAGTTCTTCGGGCGCGTGCGGACGGGCGTCGACCAGTTCTGGGACGGCCTCGTCCAGAAGCTCGAGAACCGGTTCGTCGACAGCGTGCAGAAGCTCGCGCCGGGCATCAACAAGTTCATCAGCGGCCTCATCGGCGGGCTGACCAAGGAGGTCAACGACCAGATACAAGAGTTCATCATGGAGGGGGTCCAGAAGGGCCGCGAGATGGCGGGGATCAAGGACCGGTACGATATCTTTTACTCGAATATCTGTTCGGGCAACCTGAGGGATAGGAATGATCCGAGCTCGGTTCAGTACACGAACTGTGGAAGTATTAAGGATTTGACGAAACGTAAGTCTGCATTTACCTCTGGCCTTATCTTGCCGTTGTTGTTTAAAACAAGAAAAAGAAGAAGAAGAAGAAAAAGGGGTAACAACTAATGACCGCCAACTCCGACAGCGAGCAACGAAGCCCCCGAAAAAGAGGACCACCTTCTTCGTCATCGGCACGACCAACATCACCTTCCCCTTCCTCGAGCCCGGCGCCGTCGACCTGGGCAGCGCGACCGTGGCCCTGGACTTCGTGTCGACGGTGAACCTGGCGTCGCTGTACATCAGCCTGGTGACCTCGATCCTCAACTTCGCGCTCGCGCCCATCGTCTTCTTCCGGCCCGACAGCGAGAAGCTGGTGCTCGCCAACATCATCTTCGCCTCCATGACGCCCGGGTCCTTGCTCATCGGCGCCGTCGCCAGCACCCTCATCATGGCCGTCCTGCGCGACCTGGCCAAGGACGTCGGGCGCGCGCTCTCGGTCGACGCGGGCCTGGGCGCGGCCGCGCTCGTGATGCTGTGGTTCTCGTGGGTGCTGAGCCTCGCGACGGCGGCGTTCTGGGACCTGTACTGGTTCGTGTACATGCGCAGGGAGGTCTGGGTCAAGATGAAGAAGCCCGCGGACGAGGTCGGGAGCTGGAAGCGGACGTTCGCGGGGGCGCGGAGGCGAATGCGGGTCCGGGAGGAGGGGGAGGAGGAGCTGATGGACGAGGAGAAACGGGGGGCGGTTGGGACGGACTTGGTGGATGAGGGGGAGCTGGAGAGTTGGCGGAAGAAGTCGTTTGCGGATGCGCGACGGAAGACGAAGACCACGAAGAAGAAGGGGGATGCCACGGAGGAGGACGAGACGAGTTCACAGAGGAGGTTGAATGTCAGGGGGAGTACTGACGAGGAGAGGGCTAGAGGGGGTGATGGCATTTCCTCGATTGGCCACTACCGTCTCTCCCCAATAAGACTGGGGCGGTCGCGTTCATCGGGTAGACGTTCGGATTCGATTCACCGCGGCCGGACTCTTGCCTAGGATAGAATATCTATTTTGCATTTGTTATTACAGAAAAGGAGGTATCGTTACCCTCTATGGATCATCATAGGTAATATTTAAAGTGGTAATATGGCACAGCCGTCCGTGTTCATTAAAGTTTCGTATATCGAGAGTTTACGCGGCTCGGAATATTAACTTTACCTTTCTGAACGCATTCTAACTACTTTTCCTATTGAATTCCAGATGGTAGTTGGCGACTAAGGGGATACTTTGGTAGGCTGACAAGTGAATTCCAGCTGTTCCACTTGGATGTAAATCTCCCTTTGGCGTGCGCTTGCATATGACCTGAGCCGTTCCTCAAGACTTGCCAGCTTTCACCGACCCCAGTACCAAGATGATGTGCCCATTGACCTTGTTGGCGTTGTTTCAAGGGCTCAGGGTTACCCCCTGACAGTTTTGTATGCCCATGCAATTTCTCCACTTTTACCCGAATGACGAATACGAAAGTACGTATTCGGATTCTAATGATTCTAGAGTATCATCTTCAGTCTCGGATCACTGCTTGGTTGACTCAGGCTCAGCTGCTCAGCTCGGAGTCCCTTAAGCCTGCCATTCTATATCAGATGGAACAGCGCGACTGATATGCATTGTCGGAGACTGCGCCGATCCAATAGGGCTCACTTTATTATGACGTCAGCTTGGGTGGGCTGAGAAGGTTCAGCCAATGTGTGCTGAGGAGTAAGGACTAGCTTCAGCCGTTGGCTGTACTAGCGCAGACTAACGACGTCCGATGAACTGATCTGAAGGATGCATACTGCGGTTCCACATTACTGCCGGAATTCGGCAGCCAAGGGAACACGGCTCCTCCGGCATAGTCGGTCTGCACCCCTATCGTGTGCCGGATCCCCGGAGAAAGAGGTTTCGAGGAGCTGCTGGATCAATTACTTGCAACACCGATGCTCCCCGACGCCATTGCTACTGTTTTGTCGCAGCACACCTAAGCTCCTGCTATTACATCCATTTATATCCTGTTCCACGTCATAGATAGCGTGATATTCTCATCATTAACATTATTCCCCACCTCGAGCCCTTAATGTCACATAAGGAGATTGGTTACTATCGTTAGATCTTTGAATCCTCTCGTCTCTCAAATCCTCAGTGGACTTCGAATCTTGTAAGCCCCAGACGAGTCCGGTCCCACCCTTGATATCTCGATACTCGGGGCACTGAAGTCCAAGGTGTGGACAAAGTGGATAGGGGTTGGCCTGGGATTGACCTTTGAGCCGTTCAAGCTGATCGGCCTGGGCTGCTTCAAACGAGCCAGGATCTCAGCGTGCAGCAAAGAAGCCGAGAAACGCTTAGATTTCCACTCTTGCAGGACTTCGATCAGAGCGTTCGTGAAAGAATATGGCCCTGGATCTGGCGCAGCACTATCCCAGGCCGAGGCGGATATCGTCTCTATCAGATTGCGGCCGCCAGGGAAGCCGGCGCTTGCCTCTCCCGATGAAGAGTCGACTAGGATGAGCACGTCGTTTAATATGCCCTCGAAGAGCGTCACAATTGAGAAGCTAGAGGGTTTGACATTGGGGGCCCGCAGAGGCTATTTACTAGTTCCTATTTGGCTGTAAGCAATTGTTTGAAATTCGTTAGAATATAAACTCTTTTGATCACCAATGGGGGAAATGGCAGTGTACCATTTACACTTTTGGGTACGGTCTGAATTGGAACGTCTAGTGAAAATGAAATAACAAAGTCAACGGCAATGTCAAGGACGCGTACAGCAGCATACAGATGGAGAGCGCGAGGCCATGACAAGAAGTGCGGAAAATGGAATTGGAACTGGAATTCTTGCGGTACGCCTCGCAGGCAATGGTGCGAAAATGAACATGCTGCGCCACCGAGGCAGCCGTGAACGCCTTGCACTTGTGCACGCCCGGCATGCAGCTCACCGTTGTGCAACTTGGGAATTGGAAAAAGGGGGCGCGGAACATGGGATTGATTGCGCCTTGCAGTCCAGTCCTTAATCGAATTGCTGCAACGGCTGTCTACAGGTGACTTCGGCGTTACCATTTGACGCATCCGATTGGTGGAAACTGCAGTGGTCAGGCTAACCCGGCTATTGGGTCCGCATCGTACGGGCCTGGGGCGCGGAGTAGATCTGCCGAGCACTGAATGGGTAAAGTAACATTACATACCCACACGCATCTCGACATCCGTCATGCAGCGGGAGGACACGCGGATAATTCCTCCGCTTCATGGTAAGAGGTATATAAAGTGAGCAAGCTGCAGGTGGTGTCTGCATTTGGTGAGCCCGTAACCACACCCCACTTTGGATATCGAATTCACGCCTAACAACATGCTATCCCTAAGGTCCCTCGTACTCGCGATGAGCGCTTCGGCGTGCGCGGAAAGCTACCGGTTCCTCGGCCGCGTCAACCCCGCCACGCGGGAGTTGACCTGGCCGGCGACGGGCATCGCCGTCTCCTTCACGGGGACGTCGGCCAGCATCCCCATCACCTCGCAACGGGGCGACAACTCCATCGAGATGGTCGTCGACAGCGGCGAGCCGGTCGCCATTAGCCGCGTGTCCGGGTCCAGCATCGACACCCCCAAGCTGAGCCAGGGCAAGCACACCGTCGAGATCCGGAAGAAGTCCGAGGCCAACTTCGGCAGTCTCTTCTTGGGCGAGCCGACCACGGACGGCACCCTGTCTCCCCTCCCGGCCGCCCCCGCGCGGCGCATCGAGCTGATCGGCGACTCCATCACCGTCGGCTACGGGCTCGAGGGCGTGTTTCCCTGCACCAACACCGCGGACAAGGAGGGCGCCACCAAGACGTACGGGGCCCTGACCGCCCGGAACCTCTCGGCCGACTACTCCCTCGTGGCCTGGTCCGGCAAGGGCCTGACCCGCAACTACGTCTCGCCCACGCCCGACACCTCGCCCCTGATGCCCGAGCTCTGGACGCGGTACGGCGCCAACGACGCGACCGACAGCTACGACTTCCAGACCCCCCGTGGACATCGTTGTCATCAACCTGGGCACCAACGACTTCTCCTACCAGGACGGCGTGCGGCCGCAGCTCGACGCCGCCGCCTACTCGGCCGCCATGGTCCGGTTCGCGACGGCCGTCCACGCCAAGTACCCCCGGGCCGCCATGTTCATCACCAGCTCGCCCTCGATCGGGGACGACTCGGCGGAGAAGGCCAAGACGAAGCAGAACAAGGCCCTGCAGGACGCGATCGCCAAGCTCGGCTTCGAGGCGCACTTTGTCAACTTTGTGGCGCAGGACACGTCCAACAACAACATTGGGTGCGATTACCACCCCTCGGCTAAGACGCACCAGCAGATGGCTGTGGTTCTGACCGACGCTATCAAGAAGGTACTGGGGGAATAAAAGATAAAACGATAGGCTGACTGTTGTTAAATATGCCAGTTGAAAATTAGATGCGATGTTCACTGAAAATCGTCTATCTTGAAATGTGTACTCCCAATGCTGGTGAATATAAGAGGTGAGGTTTATCAAGAGGAAAGACTGCGTTGGTCCTGTTACCCTCGCTTGTATGTGTTGCCATGACCTAGCTGCAGCTCGAAATATGCGCAAAGCAGGCATAGCATGGGCGTTGAACCCGTTCTGTTTGTTATACCCCTTTCCAGTGGAATAGGGGATCTGTGGATTACTTCCCAGTCCGTCTTCCCGCGAACGAACAAGAGCTTGCCGCTCTTCGTCAGATGATCTCGAAGACCTCGAGATCGCCGCCCGTCGTGTCCTCCGAATGCATGAGACCAAAGCAGTAGCACTCGCCAACCAGCATAAACCTCCCGTCCTTCGGCCGGAGAACCACGGGTATGCAAAGCCCCGTCAAAACGCACACGATGTCGCCCGGCTGCACCCCATGCGTCGCCAACCCCATGTACCCGTCCTCGGTCCAGAAGAGATCGTTCGATTTCATTACATCCCCACGTAACAGCATCGTTCCCCCATGTATGAATTCCTCAACTCGACATTTCCTTTCATCTCGATCAAATCGCTTGAAGCCTCCCAGAACTCCTCTTCGCTGGGAAGTGGGAAATCGCAGGCTCTTTGGTCTTCGGAACTTCTCTTGTGGTAAGTGGATAGCATAGTACTGAATAGGAAAAACTGGTCAATTAGTTGGGCCGCATGCAGTTCGTCGCGGGTCAGATTGACTTTTTTTGTTCTTTTGCTTTTCGACTCATCCCAGCACAGGCCAGCAGCAGAAGCAAGTGACTCAAAACCGAACAAACTCAACACATATCGACTCAAAAAGCAGCAGGTATTATACCCGTCGCGGGTCAGATTGTGCGGCGATGCGTATCGACTGGTGTCGAGAACCACGGTGCGGAAAAGCATCTCCAGGACTGATAAACCACTTGGGAGCTGGTTTATCTGTGAGAGATTCGACAGGAATCTCATAACACCAGTGTAAAATCTCTGCAGTGTTTCGAAAAGAGCTTCTTTAGCCAGCTTAGTTTCAACCAGATGGATTCGGGCGGTGGCGCGCCAGCCTTGGACACTCAGCCTGCGACCTGAGTCGGACGTGGACACCATGGAAGTGTTCTGGCCTGCCGCAGAGCAGAGTTCTCGAAGGTTCTTTATGAGCGAAAATTGCTCGGCGCGTTTGGTATTGGCTAGATCAGGTATCCAGGTACGTAGGTCCGGCGTTTCGCGGCCAACCAGCCCACAGCTCAAGAAGCACACTTCGAGGCTGTTTGTGCGCGCAATCTCGTCCGTGGCGAAGCGGGTGTATACTTCTGCCGCCGTCATATCGTAGTCTGGCTCGATGGCATTTTGAGAGTCCACCAGACCCAATAGGCCATAAACTCGATCTCGTGGATCTGTCGCTTCGGAGCCGCCCGTTAGGTCCACGATATCCGCGAGCGACATCGAGAGTCCCGAGGTAACCTTTGTCCCGTATAACAACGAAAGCTTTTCAACAGCTGGTAAGATCCATGATTGGTAAGAAAATGCTCTTAGCCAGATTCCGGGCCCCTCTTCCGACTGGGCCGGGCTGGAGAGTTCCGGCCCTATTAGCATTTTCAACACCTTCGGTATGGCCAGGAAAGTCGACAAATCAAAGGAAGCATCCCCCAGTAGCACCGCGCTTTCTTGGCTAACATTATCTCCTGGATTATCCACACACGGCCCCAGTACTGGCAGTGCAAGAGCGGATACAGCTCCATCCATCTTTCGTCATCAAACGGTGTTATTGCTGCCTGGAACGCGTCAAGATTCAGCGCAACAACCCGGAATAACGAATCAGCCCTGCACAGGGAGGTGGGTTGCTGGTGGTAGTCGGGAGATTCAACTTCCGGGCTTTCCTGCGCAGAGATGGCGGCCCCGACCCAATCTTCAAGGAAGTTGACCGCTCTCTCATGATCAACCAGGTCCATTCCGCGACCTGTCAACCAAACGAGAACCTCATCTGCGTAGGCGAATATATTACCCATCAACGGTATCTGCTGACTCTTCTCGTCATGATTGGTTTGGTCGATGCAGAGGGCATCTATCCACAGATGCCTGATCGTGGTATCCCGCCGGAACTGCATCAGCGCCTGGTACAAGTTACTTGTAACCTTTATAAGTTTCACATTCAACATAATAAATTTGGCTCCTTCGAGGGCATTCCACTGATAGGATAAGGCTTTGTAAGGCGGCCTACCATCCCCTTCGAGTTGAAACGTCTCCATCCGGCACACAATGACGGTAGGATGTGCATGGTCGATTGGTTCAATTGTAACGAGGCGGATCTGGCGACTGGCATCCCCGAGCGGCTGATGGATGAAGAGATCGGGTGCTGACATGATGTCGAGGACGCGTTGAAGCCTAAAATGAGAAAATACAACGCGGACGTCTTGAGAAGAGGCCATCAATTCTTTCTTGTTGATTTATTATGCCACAGGCGACCGTAAATGTTCCCCGAGCCAAGGCACTCCCCCTCACACCTCATACTACGTTACATGCCTACTTAAGTACTTACAAATACGACATGGGGGCCGAAAGATACGTACTGATACGATTTCACTCATCAGTCCAAAGTAGATTCAGGTGGTCTTTGCGTTGGGTGCCTAACGTACCCTATCCTCCGCCCTAGATTCGTCGATCATTCTCTCAAGTCCGCCAACCTATCAAGCTGTCAAGCTGTCAAGAGAGAACATGAAAATGCAGGAGACGGCAAAGCCACGGACAAATGTACAAGAAGTATTACTTATTATTTCTTATCAATACAGGGATATAAAGCTATAGATAACCAACGCTAGCATTTACTCATTTTCGTACGTGGAGGTTGTCCCGCCTCGGTAATAGGAGCCCCATCCATCCATCCGTCCATCCATCCAGCAGCCTTCTTAGATCGGGGGATTTTGCTTTTTTATTCTTTCTTCATGACGCCTCATCACCGTCTCGTCCCCAGACTATCCTTCAAATCCGACACCTTGCCCTGCAACATCGGCAGCGTCGAGCTCTTCCAGATCGCGACGCCGCTGCGCTTGCACTGGATCATGGTCATGATGAGGAACGAAAAGGCCAGGACCTCGAGCCCGATGGGCAGGATCATCCACGGCCACCGCACCGCCACGTACGTCTCCTCGTACCACGTGACGCCCAGGACCTTGTTCGCGGCCGCGGCCTCCTGGTCCTTGGCCGGGTCGACGTCCAGGTTCGACCGCATCACTTTCGTCATGGCCGCCGCCACCGCCGCCATCGTCTCGTTCTCGCCCCCCGGCTTCGGCACGCCCCCGCCCCGCCCGTCGTCGCCGAGGTCGTACAGGGCGCGCACCGTGTCGCTGCTGCCGCGCTCCTCGCCGGTGCTGCCGGTCACGTTGCCGGTCCAGAAATTCTGCGGGCATCGAGCGGCGTTAGTAAGGTTGCTCGGGCGAAGGGATATATAGAGAGCGTGTGTGTGTGTGTGTGTGTGTGTGGCGAGTATCAAATGACTTACCCAGAAGTGGTAGTTCAGCGCGCCCGCGGCGATACCGGTCATCGTGAAGTTGGTCGGCGTCTTTCGGTTGCCCGACGGGGGATGGTGATGGTGATGTTCTCCATCATCGCGGGATTGTGGTCCAATGTATGGGATTTCACGAGCGTCTCGTTGAAGACGCCGTTCTTCACCTCGGCGGTGTACTCGTTCACGCAGCTAAATTACAGAGGATTTGCGTCAGTTTGATTTTCCCACCTGGAAGGAGAGAGAGCGGAACAAAGGTTCCTAGTGGATGGGGATGGGTGTGGGCAAACATACTAGTACAAAAATGCACTCGTTGGCGATGATGCCGTAGAGGTCTTGCGAAGACATGTCGTGCATTCCGCGCATGGTGCTGACGGTCGTGATGGTGGGCTGCGTGCCGTTGAAGTTGATGGCCGTCGCGTCGCTCGTCGAGTTCATGTACAGCTGCCCGCGGTAGATGGAGTCGAACGACAGGCCGTTGGGCAGCTTGTAGACGCACATGTCTTGGAAGCAGTTGGTCTTTTCCATGAGCGCCGTCGTGTTGGCGCACTTGGAGCAGATGGCGAGCGAGTGGTACGTCCCCGGCCAGGTGCAGTTGCCCGTGGCGCAGTGCGGCTTCATGGAGAAGTCCTTGGACGGGTGGGGGCTCGTGTTGTAGATGCCGTTGTTGATGGCGGATTTCATGTCGAGCGTGGGCGAGCGCAGCGCCATCATGGCGCCCGGGGCGTAGTTGCTGTACTCCCGCGCGATGGGGATGGTGGCGTTGAGGTCCGGCGACGCGACCATCTGGGTCGGGTAGGTGACGACCTGCTGGACGAAGGGGTCCATGCACAGGGCCGCGATCATGACGAAGGCGCCCAGCTTGGCCAGGTGCACCTGCTTGTTGTAGAGGAGCAGCTTGAGGCTGCCCCAGGAGCCGCGGCTGGCCTCGTCGAACTTCTGGATGTCCTCGAGCGAGCCCTTGGACCGGAACCAGATCCATTTCAGCTGGCTGATGCCCTCGGCCACGGGGATGACGAGGGCGGCTTTCGCGATGGTCGACATGAAGGCGATGAAGGAGTTGAGGGTGATCTTCATCGGCCACGTGTGGAGCGGGCGTTGGTCCATCAGGCCCAGGGTGACCAAGATGGCGGCCAGGGCGATGGTGCTGACGCAGCAGGCTATGATCTCGAACATCCACCAGCCGCTCTCCTCGGCCGACTTGGCGGGCCGCGGCGGCAGGGCGTCCGTCTCTTCGGGTTCCCGGTCGCGGCCTGCGCTACCGTCGCCCTTCATATCGCCCAGCTCGACATAGTTGTGGCCCATTCCTTTCGCTTGCGGGGTGCCGTAAGGGCTGAAGGGCGCCGCGGGGCTGTCCATGGGCGAGCGACCGTTGGGCTGCGTATTTCGTCAGTTCAGTACGATTCAGGTTCAGGTTCAGGTTCTGGTTTGTGCCGACGACGCGCCGAATTTCGACAGACAGCAAAGCACCAACGTCGCTTTAGCAAGGATGGATGGGGTTACTCACGTCTGAGGGAGGGACGTTAACATGCATCGTGAACTCCTCTCTAACTCGCTTCGTGTTCGCAAACACGGGGACACAGCGGGCGGATGGTGGGGAGATGGAAGCTGTAATGCAAGTACAATGAGGCTCGCCCAGCCTGAGCAGCCTGAGGTCGGCCGAGTTTTTAGCCAGGCCAGTGGACAGTGGACCGTGGGGCGGGCGGCCTCGAAATTGCGATCATCGAACCCCGGTGATACTGTACAGTATTAGGTCATCCTGCTCATTTATGAATGGCAGAGTCCAATGTGTGGATTCCACCTGGTGAACCACGTTGTCGCGAGAACGGAGCCCCCAATCACGATGCACTTCTCGCTGCTGCTCATTCGAGCAATGGGCGGTGAAGGCCATCTGGTGATGCAGAGACACGTCGATTTCTCGACTGAGGACTTGCTGAGGGAGGGTCCGGCCGCGCAAGCCAGAACGGAGACAGACTGAAGGAACCAAAGTGTCGAAAAACAAAGCGACTGGCGAGTGCTCGCCCAAAGCGCGAAAAGGTCCGGCACTCGAGCAACCGAGAAAGCTTTGTCGCCTCCGTCGCGTGTCATTGGCAAGGGAGGTTCCGTTCTTCTGGAAGGGGTTCGTGTCCACTTTCTTCGGCACTAGTGTAGCAAGCCGCTGAGGACTCCACGACGCTATCCCCAAATACGACTTCACCCCACATCTTGGCCCGTCATTAGCAGCAGCGATAGGGCCGGCCGGGGTCCGGCAATCCTCGACCGCGAGACCGGCGCTCACGCGTTGGTCGGCAATTCCGAAGCGCGCCTCGCCTTAGTCATCAGCCAACGACGACAACCGGTCGAAGCCTTCGGGACATTTCAGATCTCATCTCAAGAAAGGATCGAGTTTTGGTAATGGCCAAGAGACGAAGCATGATGCAGGGAATCTCTGCTGGGAAATAACATAGAAAGGGACAGTCGGGCGTTCATACAGGTCGACACGTCAACACAAGACTCGGCTGTCGAGATCTCTAACCAATGAGAACCCCTTCGAGGCACGATGTCGATATCATTGGATGGCCGAGCTGCTCCAAGGTTCAACTCCTTCTTGGGATTGATGTAGCCCCAACTCCGTATCACGCACTATGCCAAACTACTGGACATACGGCCTTATGTTATTCCTGCCCAACAGTTAGGCTGCAGGAGAACATTGGAGCCGTGAACGCCCATCACCAAGCTATTTTTAGAATAGTGCAGTCTTCCTGGTCGGCGCACCACGTTACAGATCGGCGGTGTTCCCCATCATGGGCTGCAGCACATCTCGATCATGCCACAGCAGTGTGGTGGAACAACCCGTCGTTGTACGATCGTTGCCTCCCTGCCCCGGATGCGAAACTGTCCACTGCCACGGCTTCATGACAAGCACGATGACAGGCATCGGCGCACCTCGGTGGCGCGCAGAAACAAAATGAAAGGACATGTCGACAAGATCCAGTTCCCATTCGATCGCGGATCGGGGATGATCAAATTATGAGACCAAGAAGCTCAGGGCGCTCTTTGCCGCGGGCGAAGAGGGCCCGTCCTAGTGTTTTGCGAGCTGAGGATAAGTAATTGCCGTCTTTGATGACGGACTTCAGCTTGACTGGACAGATGCAAAGGAACTGGTCTACATTATTGAAGAAGATACAGGTATACCGAACGGCCACATTGCGAGACAAATTGAATTAGCTAAAAACACGGTCACCCTGGGCAACATCAAGATCGCTCGTCACGAACAGCTGAAGGCGAAAAAGATGGAAAGACTCCTTTCGGCGCCCATCCCGAGAATGCATGTTTAAACACTTTTGCGTTAGTTAAGGCACTTCATTTATAATTATTTACACATAATAGAGCTTCCTACGTGCTGGCACATTGTTTAAACGCCGAGGAAGTAGCCCCTATATTTCGCGAGAAAAGCAGAAAACATAATCCGAAGTCCTGTGAAGTCCTTATAAGACTTCCATACCCAACCAACCCCTATCTATATGCCCGCGAATCTCATTGCATCCCCCTTTCTCCCCGTCGTCTAGTTCTGCCCAATAACCAGGAGATCCCAGTTGTTCGGGGCGACGTACGGGCCCCGGGGACCGTTGGCGGGCTGGTTGACGCCGGGCTCGTTGGCGCCGCAGGCGCCGTCGCAGTGCACGAGCTTGTTGATGGGCAGGCGGAAGTCGAACTCCTTCTGGCCGCGGACGCAGACCTTGCCGTCGCCCGTGTTCTGCTGGACGGCGCCGGCGCCGGCGCACTTGTTGCAGACGCGCTGGGCCTGGCCCCAGACGTGCAGGACCCGGTCGGCGTACCAGACCTGGTGGCACAGGTCCCGGGCCTCCCCGGACTCGTTGGTCCACGAGCACGTCACCGCCGACGAGTCGGCCCGGCACACGTTGGTCAGGTCGTGCGTCGTCTCCGCGTAGTTCTTGCTGTAGCCCCCGCCCAGCGACAGGTCGCCGCTTGGGAGGCGGCTGCCCTCGCCGCCCAGCTTGATGCTGAGCGTGCCCGCCGCGTCGATCGTCTTCCAGTCCCAGCCCTTCGAGCTCGTCGTCCCCGTCACGCTGCAGCTCTGCACCAGGCTCTGCACCTGCACGCTGCACGAGCTCTTGGCCGCGGCCGGGCAGTTGACGGCCGACCCCGTCGGCAGCCAGGAGAAGTACTCGACCGCCGCCTCGACGAGGTAGTACTCGGTCCAGCAGTGGTCGGCGCCATGGCCCGTGGTGCAGGCGTCGTCCTTCCAGCCCGGGTTCTTGGGGATCTTGACGCCCTCGTTCACCTTCCACTGGGGCTTCGGCACGTCCTTGTTGCTGGGGTCGTCCGCGGACCCGCAGCCGGGAATCTTGCCGGCGAATTCTTTGATCGTGGCGCGTTTGGCGAGGTCCAGGAGCTCATCTGAGGAGTACTCGTGGTCCTCGATGCGGAAAGTGGTGGAATTGGTATCGTCGTCTTGGTACATGATCTCGGCACGTTTGACGTTCTCGGGTTTACGCCCGTACTGTCCCCAGGGGTCTATGACGCCCTGCCATTGATCAGGCTTGGGCTCTGGAGCAGGTAAGGCAGCTGCCAGAGAGGCAACTGCGAGAAGCGATAGAGTGATGTAGTGCATAGTTTGTTTGAGTTTGAGGGAGTCTGAAGAAATCTTTCGAGTAGGCAAAGATAGCAGACGGAGTGGGACGGACCCTTTAATGTAATTGGCAGGGGACAAGAATAGATATGCAGGAAATGTAGGATGGTGGATTATTGCTGGAGTCTGGGAAAAGACCGTCCTTAAATATCATGATTTCATCTGTTTTCCTTCTTTTCCTGCTTCCCTAAACGCCCTCATCCGAATAGCTGAGTCTTTATTATTAGCAGTTGCGGCTGACATGCTGGGCAGCCACACCGGACCCCAGACGATGTCAGCAAATGCCGACCATTATCCCCTAGGCGGCTTGCTTAACCAATAAACGATTCAAAATTGCCGCCAAGGCTTGGTATTTGGCGGTGCATGCCGCCATCGTATGCGCCTAAGGAGGCGCAAGCAATGCCTATAATTAAATAGCATACGGTAGTTGCGGACAAGTATATAATTACTTTTCTTTTTCTTTTTACACCTTCATTTAATTCGATACTATAGCCGCGCGGTTACTAGATGCGGAAGGAGACCAAACCTGGGATAGAACCCGATTCGCATCTGTACACGCTTCTCTAGTTCCGCCCTGGGAGTATTATTGGCCGCGTAAGCAAGTCCTCATAGAGCTCGAAGAAGCGGTCATTATCGACCGAAAAGACAACAGAAGCGGCCGTCGAAAGTCCGGTGCCCGGGTACGGATCCTCCTCCCACACCAGCCCCTTCCCGTAGCTCTCGTCCTCTGCCTCGCAGCTGACGTCAACATGCAACTCGCGCACGTCACGGCGCAGGCTCGGGTCCACCAGGCACGCAAGCGCCACGGCGTCGTACGCGTAAGGCCAGCGCTTCGAGTCGCGGAACAACGTCGTGAACGGCGTCGCGGGCTCGTGCGCCCCGATGCGGTCGTAGGTCGCGTTGGCGATGGGGACCGTGTTGGTCAGGTCGAGCGGGTAGAGCGTCTTGCTCGGCACGGGCGCGCGCAACACCACGCGCGCCGACTCCGGGTCGAGCCACCAGTTGATCTCGCCCGCGCCGTTGTAGGAGTTGCCGGGGGCGTACAGCTGGCCGCCCATGTGGACGATGCCGCGTATAAGCGGCGCGATGCTCGGGTCTTGGCGCAGGGCGAGCGCGAGATTGGTTAGAGGCGCGATAGCGAGGATGGTCACTTGGTGGGGGTTGGCGTGTACCGTGTCGATGATGAACTGGGCGGCGCTCTGGTTGCGCGGCGTCGTGTGCGTGGCGAAGCCGTCGGGCGGGGCCACGAGGTTTTCTTGGCCGGGCGCCGGAGGTGGTGTCCCGTACGCGCCCACGTACAAGGTCCCGTTCCCGAACTGCTTCTTCTCCTGCTGGTACGCCGCGTAGGTATGGAGGAAGGGCTCGTTGGCGCCGACGTAGATGCCGACGTCCTGCTCGATGCCGAGCCGCTCCACGGCCTTCAGGCCGTCCGAGACGCCCTGCGCCAACCACTGGTTGCCGGTCACCATGGTCAGGCCGAGAATCTCCACCACCTTGCTCTTGTGCAGCTGGGCCGCCATGGCCAGGACTTGGCCGTCATCGCCGATGGTGTTGAAATCAGTATCAATGATGATCTTTGTGGTCCTCCATCTGTCGGTGTTGCGGGGGCGGCTGATACTGCGGCGGCAAAGACGCAGAAGCCTGCGACAGCCCAATTGATAGCTCTCGTCATTCTGGAAGACTTGCCGTGGCCTCCCACGCAAGACATGGGGGAAGCGGCCTTTTTATACTTTTGATTAGCCCTATATTAGCTTGGTTATCATCATTACGGTATCTCCCGCGACAGCCCATAGAAATTCCTAGCCAAAGAGAGTTCACCTTCACTGGTGTATATTTTAATATATTTCCTCTTTTCTATGTAGTATTTACCCCGCTCCCCTGCGTCGCCCACTATCATTGTGGTCTTATACATGTATGATTGTGGATGGCAACGGCCACGCGATACCGGATTAGGAAAGGGGCTTATACCCGAGAGCTGCGGCATCCCCTTTTTGGCTACTACATCATTAGGTAATCAAAATTTTGATGACCACCGGTCATTTCTCCGAGCCTATGTTCTTCATGGACAGCAATAATTTTATTGAGAAAGTAGTATCCTAAGCTCATTGGCGTAATCAGCATGCCTCCCATTATCAACGAACGATGTTAAAGTCAAACATGGCTTCCTCTGACCAGGGGTGATGACAACGTCAAGTTGACTAGCCATTGCAGACAAGCGGAACATCTACAAATGAATGGCTCGAAGAGCTGAGGGAAAGGGTGTCTTGAAATGCATCAAAATAGTATATCAGAACAACCCTAACCCTAACCCTTACCCGGACTCTTACCCTAGTCTTTCATGTATCCCTCAACCCCACGTATTTCAGCCAACGCATATCTGTCTCGAAGAGCTGGATGAGAACTCATCCTGTGACACTCAACATCTCATAGATCACAAAGAGGACGACACATGGACCTGGACCTGGACTTGGGGGTTGCAACATCGTTAGGGCCCACCTTATCCTGCCCACAAAGCTGTGTTGCATTCCCTATTAAAAGCGACCTTGTGAAGCTGGTTGAGATGTGCTGAACAGCCACTCTGGACACTGCTGCTTCAGCGATACCCATATTCGTGATGCTGGTCTATTTACATGATATTGTGCCTAAGTTTGCACGTCTACAATATCCTCAGACGTGTCCCTAATCCACGACGAGGGCAAACATGGTCTCCACGTCATGAGAGCGGGCAAAAGGCTGGGATGCGAGAGTTATGGCCATCTTGGGCGTCTTCTAACCTCCGGCCGAGCTGAAGCTTGGACTCATTCCGAAAATCTTGGAGAGAATTCCGCAATCAGAATTCACAGCAGTATCGATGCGAAAGCCCTCGTCCCGTCTGTAGGTCAGCTCGGCCATTGACTTCTTGGGGATTTCCGGTGTCCAGGCTAGCGCTGTGCGGCATCCTTGAAAAAGGGTAGGTAAAGTTCAAGGGCCCCTTGGTACCACCGAGTCGCACCCAAAGCTTCACACCAGGAGGAGGGAGGCTGTGTTCTTGGTCACATGTACCTTGTACTGAAACTCTAATTCTCCAGGACTATATAAGGGAGCTTTCCCCCAGCTCTGGCCTTTTTCTTTATTTCTTCCATTGTATTCATCAGTTCTATGTGATCTGCGTGTATCACAAGTCCCAAGTCTCATATCGTCGCCTCTAGCGTCCGCCTCACCCACCCACATCGTCCACATCGTCCACATCGTCCACATCGTCCACATCGTCCACATCGTCCACATCGTCCACATCGTCCACATCGTCCACATCGTCCACATGTTTCATGCGTCCGATGTGTCCCAGATGTTCAATGTGACCCAGGTGGTCGATGTCTTGGCCATATGCTCGACCTGTCCCTGGTGGTCGACGCGTCCCATGTGTTCGATGTGTCCCATCATGGCTCGGTGATCTTCGTTGGTTGGTGATCCTCATTCTGTGATCAATGCCCGGTGATTAATGCCCGGTGATCTCGGCTTGATTTTCGATGCTTAATGATCGTGGCCCTGTGATGGTGACTCGGCGATGGTGACTGGGTGATTGTAGCTCGTTAATCGTAGTGGGCCAAGATCCGCTACCACCTCCTCGTGGTTTGGCCTGGGTGTCCGTGTATAAGTATACACGGACGAGCTAGGAGTAGCGGGACCTGATGCAAGTGCTGAAGGTTGTCTCTAGTGGGACGTATCATGAAATTTAGTGAAACTTGCCACAACGCGGTGATCCTTTGCTAGTGTTTTCTGCTTCTACCCTTTCTCCTTTTGCCCCCTTCCTCGTCTCACTCCCGTGGTTTGCCTCTTCCACTGACTGCTTAAGTTTGTCCGAGGATGATTTATTTGCTCTAAAACGTGGCTGGGATGTTTCAGTGCTTTTGAGTTGTAGTTATACTTGGGCGCTTATGCTGTGTCCCCTACATACCCTAAAAATGGCGTACTTATCCTTTACATCGCTGCTTTCGATGCGTTTCATGACTTGCAACTCAGTCGTGCTCTTGCCAATCTCAAAAGTAGACAATGTATTCCATTGATATATGTTTATAGCAACCAGCAATGTCATGAATCAACATGCTTTTTTTGTCGCCACCTCGTTTTCCTCTCGAGCGGTACAACATGTGCCCCTTTCACTAGTGGACTTACCATGTCTATCTATTCTGTCCCCTGTCTTCGTTCCACCTTGCACATAACATTCCTAGTCCGATGAAACCAACCCCCGCAAACCTCCCAGTCCTCGACCAGCAGCTCGAAGTCGAACTCCGTCAGTATGGTCGGCAGCAGCTTGTACATCTCGATCTCGCTGATGTGTCGCCCGATGCAGACCCGGGGCCCTTGCCCGAGCTGGAGCATGGCCCGGTCCATCTTCGTGACTTTGCTGGGGTCGCCGTCCAACCCCGCTCTGGGATCTATTCCTCCGCGTCTTACCGAATGCCCGTTCGTCACGCTGTAGCGTATTGGGCGCGTGATCCTACCCTCCGCGAGCGCTGTGTCGAACTCCCGTCACAGCTTCGCCAATACGTCGGGGCGTTTATGTAAATGATAGAAGATGTTCGACAGCTCCGTCGCCGTGGCATCACTTCCACCCCATATCACAACCCAGAGACCTCGGTCGCCACGTCAATGACGGTCCAAGTCCTTTACTAACTTAATTATCCTGTAATCTCGTAACGTGCGGTCTCGAGCGAATAAAGGGATTTTATATGCGTTGCGATATCCTACCATGACGTACCCGAAGTAAGTATGCATAACAAGTCCATACGGGCACCACACGACTAACTATACCACAGATTGACCACGACGGACCCTTCCACTCGAGCTAGACACACCGACGCAATAGGCCTGGCCGAGCCAGAAGTTTGTCACACAGTCCCTACTTACAGCCGGATTCCAGTTATAAAACTGGTCGAGAGATATCCCGTTGTCACTCGCCAGGGAGCTGCAGGTGTCCCCACTCTGGACCACGTCCCACTTGTTGCAGTTGGCTGGCTGGCCTGTATGAGTCGGTGCCGGAGGCGTCGGCTGACTTGTCGTCGTCGTCGTTGTTGTGACGGACGAGCTAGACGACACGCCGACGCAGTATGCTTGGCCGAGCCAGAAGTTGGTGACACAGTCCTTGGAGACGGCAGGGTTCCAGGCGTAGAACTGGTCGACCGAGATGCCGTTATCTGCAGCCAGCGAACCACAGCTGTCGCCACTTTGGACGACGTCCCACTTGTTACAGTTAGCCGGCTGGCCACTGTGTGTAGGAGCGGGCGGGGTCGGCTTCGTTGTCGTCGCGCTGCTGGTGGCTGTGGCGGAAGAAGATGAGGTGCTAATCCCCTGGCCTTCCCTGTGGATACAGTATGCCTGTCCGAGCCAAAAAGTTGGTCGTGCAGTCTTTGGAGACAGCCGGGTTCCACGCGTAGAAGTCGTCGAGGGATATGCCCGCGTTATCTGCGACAGACTGGCACGAGTCGCTGCTGGAGACAACGTGCCAGCCATCACAGTCTGCGGGCTGGCCCGAGTGGGTGGGCGCGGGCGGCTGGGGCTTGCCATCGCCGGCGTCGGTGCCAGTAGGTGTGGGCGCCTCGGTGCCAGTGGGCGTCGGCTGCAGGGCCCACGCGCCACAGTACCGCTTGCCTACTTCAAAGGCACACGCCGGGTCTGTGACGTTGGTGCTGAGCGAATTCCAGGCGGCGAAGCTGTCAAAGTCGACGTTGTAGAGAGTTGCTGCGAGCTCGCAGTTACTCTTCCAGAAGCCGAGCTGTTCAGCGGAGAACTGATACTCGTCGGCCTTGAAGTTGTACACGCAGTCGTCCCGAGCGCCAGACGCGAGGGGGCAGATGGAGAGGGCCTCGGGTAGGGTGTCATGGTGGCATTGGGGAGCATCGTGAATGGGACGCCGGTGAAGGTGGCACTGGGGTCTATGGTGAAGGAGACATGTCCAGGCCGACCGGGATAGTTGTTGATATCTCCGACGGCCTGTACACAGTAGCTTTCGGCCGCGTAGAGGTTTGTGCAGTTTGCGTTGATGCCGGTGTTCAAGAACAAGAAGTCTGGGAGCGAAATGGCAAACTTGAGGGTGACCAGGTTACAATAATCGCCAGGTTCGACCTCGTACCAGCGGCCGCACGGCTTATCTGATCCCTCAGCAGTATTTGTGGGAATGGGGGCAGCAGTGGTAGGCGTCGAGGGAGGGATGTCTGTTGTCGCCGCCGGGGGCAGCTTGGGTCCAGGAGGTTCAATGCAGAGGGTGGTGCCGTTCATCATGTCGATGTTTGAGCAGACGGGGTTGATCACGGGGTTCCAAGCCAGCAGCTGCATCTCGCTGATGCCGGCAGACGCGGCTATTGCTGAACAAGTCGTGTTCTTTGCAACAGTGACAGTTTTGCAGGTATTAGTGATGCACAGACTTCCTGACGTGGGAAATTCAGCGCAGTAAGCACCGAGGTTGTTGTCAGCGAGCATCCAAGCAGTGCCGACGCTCTGGGCTTTAGAAATGCCGTAGCAGTCATCGCCGCCCTGGATCTGGTAGATGGTACCGCTGCAGGCTGCCTCGGTAGGCTGTGGCTGGCTGGTAAAGTAGTCGATCGTAGATGTGGTGGCGGGCTTGCCAGTGATGCCACAGCTAGACGTCATACTCTGGTAGAGAGACTCACTAGCCACGACGGGGCCGTCAAAGTAGGGCGAACCAGATCGCATGCGCAACCTGGCTGCGAGACATGGGTCGCAGTCCCCGGGCTTTGTGGCGCCCTCGGGGAGTTCATTGATATAGTTGAAGATGGAAACTGGCAGATTGAGAAAAAGCATTAGCGCAACGCACTTTCAGATCTTATTATCACGACAATGGAAGAAAACTCACCTCCAGGGTCACTAAAGAAAGAAGCCAAGGCCGCAACAGGGCCACAGAAGACATTGTTCTCCTTGAGGCACGTGAAGCTGTATATGTACTGACGAGTGGCCGGGATTACGATAGGTGATGCGAGAAGGTCAAATTCAGCAGGAATAACAACGTCCTTGCCACAAGCAGACCGAACCGAGCTCTCCCACGACGCGAGTGCTGCGGCGCAGCCAGCTGTACAAGCGCGGTTTAGAGAAGCAGGAGGGTAGAAGAAGTCTGGGCGAAGATTTGGTACGAGGAAGTCGCAGGCCACATCGGCCATAAGGGCCGCGGAGCACACAGAAGGGAGATGTTCGGGAATACTGTCCTCGTAGAGCATTTTGATGGCGAGCACCGGGCTGAAGCTCAGAAGGGCCCCAAGCCCGGCGACACAACGCCGCAGGGCCACCATTGTGATGGACGGTCTTGCCTTTCTCACCGAGAACCAGTGATTGAACAGTGGATGGGGCTAATACATCCAGAGGGGAGAGGAAAGGAGTGTCTACGCAGACACAAGGAGCAAGAGGCGGCTCCACAGAGATAATTAAACCAAAGGGTGTCAAACGGACCGGAAGGTCAGAATTGCTATCCAAGTCAATGGGGGAAAAGCTTGGAGAGAAGGGGCATCGGACACCACTTGTCGTTCGCGGTGTCGAGACATAACCGCCTGATCAAATGCATATCTAAGAGTACATTAGTATGTCAAGGATGGCACATCGGGCCCTGAGGGCATAGGCTAAATCTGGACCTGCCTAAAGGGGCATCCACCTCAGACAGCCGGGGCCTAATCATGCGACTTTCAAAAGACCCTTTCTGCATGATACTTGGCTCAGAGAGGCTGCGGGCAATCTCGTATAGGCGCCTCGCACACTCGTCGTACGAGCTAAGACATCAACAGGAGAAGACATTCGATGTCTGCACGGAACTTGGTCCAGAACTTGTTCACCGTCAGTAAGCTTATGTACGCCTTAACGGGTCTCGACAGCGCAGGGCTTGCTAGGAGCTCATCCCACTACCCAATTCTTCTATCACACCTCACCGGTGCGGGGATCCGTTGAAAATAATGATTTCATGTCGCACTGCGATGCGAATGAGTTTACATCCGTACTGAAGGGTGGAAATGGCTAGGATAAGCAAGCCGAGCTGAGCCACGAGGTTGTAATTTTTTCTTTTATCACTCCTCATCGGTGCGGGGATCCGTTGAAAATATCGGTTTCATGTCGCATTGCGTTGCAGGTCAGCTTACATGCATACACAAAGACCTCCTATTCATAAACTTTAGATTGGAAATGGCCAGGATAAGCAAGCCGAGTTGAGTCACGAGGTTTCATTTCTTCCACATGATCATCTTCGGCGACATGTCGTCCAAAAGGGGTACCATCCCAACATAAGACACAATGTAACATAGCCGAGCCCGAGGCTGGCCTGGCCCGGCCCATTGGAGTATGCTCTCCTGCTGCTTTCTCCTTTTACTTCCTTTAAGACTAACAGGGGCAGCAAGCTTTGCTTGCTGCCTTTGCACTTGCACTTGCACTTGCACTTTTCTCATGCCTTCACCCCCTTTCTATTCGTTATTGTTTGTAGGGTAGAGCTCCCAACGCTCCCCTTCAGGCTAAATGAGACTGTGGTCTCAGCTCTCATGGAGCTGCGTACTTCTACATACACTCATTACTCCCTCTCTCTCAGCCGTTATCACGGCAAGACCCGGCAGTACCGATGTGTTGCCCGAGCTCCCAAACGCGTGCCGCGCCGTTGTGTCGTGGGTAACCCATAACAGTCAAAACATATTGACCATTGTCAACTCTTCACCTTGAACAAGTCCATGGCTGACCTGTAACAGACCGTTCGATTATTCCGCCAAGGCCCGTCGTGATCATGGGCTGCCAGTCTGCAGTGCTGACAGCCACCTTCACGCGCGTCATGGCGACGAAATCGTCCCTGCTTCACCTGAAGCCGGCATGTCCTTGATCGGACAGACCGAATTCTCTTCCTTGTTTGGTAGACAGGTTGTTGGTGGCGACGACTATACGTGTGGTCCTGACCGGCCCTGCCAGAACAAGGCTTGCTGTCCCAAGAAGACGGGCCAGTGCAACTATGGCGAAGAGTGAGTTTTCTCTTATACATCCAGACTTTTCGTTTTTCTTGATGCTGATGAAGCTTTCTTTGCCTCTTTTAGGGCCTGCGGCACTTCGGGAACTTCTCCCAATGAAGTTTGCTGGTCCAACTGCGATGCTAAAGCAGAGTGCGGTAAAAACGCCAAGGTTCCGGACCAGAAGTGTCTCCTCAACGTCTGTTGTGGCAAATGGGGTTTCTGTGGAATGACAGAGGACTTCTGCGACAAGGAAGACCACGGAGCTACTGGTGGATGCCAGTCCAACTGCAACCAGCCAGGCCCCAAGAACAAGGCTTCTGACCAGCTTAACCGTGTCATTGGATACTATGAGGCTTGGCGGCACAACTCGACGTGTCAGGATATGGGCCTGGACGATATTCCCGTCAATTCTCTGACTCATCTGTACTTCTCCTTCGCCTTCATCACCCCGAATGAATACAACATCATTGGCATGGACGGTCTGCCAGATAAGCTGTTCACAGACTTCACCAGTCTCAAGAAGAAAAGCCCCGGCCTCAAGACCATCATTGCTATTGGTGGATGGACGCATAACGACCCAGGTCCCCTGCAGAAGGTCTTCAGCAACATGGTTAGCTCAAAGGAGACTCCGGGCACGGTTCATCCAGAACCTGATGTCTTTTCTTCGGCAACATGCATTTGATGGTGTGGATTTTGACTGGGTACGTGGATTGGATCAATGTAGCCATTGGCGCTTGCTTACAACCTTTCCCCTTGAAACAGGAATATCCCGGAGCTGATGACCGTGGCGGTGTACCTGAGGACGGTGAGAACTTCACTCGCTTCCTGAAGGAACTCGAAGACGAGAACAAGAAACAGCCCAAGAAGTACATTGTGTCTTTCACGGCCCCCACCAGCTTTTGGTACCTTCGCCACTTTGACCTCAAGGCTGTTGACCATGTCGACTTTGTCAACGTCATGTCGTACGAGTATGTCTTGCTCCCTGCCGGCATCTATGTGTTCGAGCTATGCTGATTCTTGAATAGTCTTCACGGAGTTTGGGATCGCGAGAACCCAATCGGATCTCACATCTACGGCCACACCAACCTGACAGAGATGAGCCTGGCGTTTGACCTCTTCTGGAGAAACGACGTACCAGCCAATAAGCTCAATATGGGTCTCGGCTTCTATGGGCGAGCTTTCCAGCTGGCCGACCCGTCATGCAACAAGCCTGGCTGTCTGTTCAAGGGAGGCGCTACCAAAGGTGCCTGCAGTGGCGAATCGGGCATCCTCAGTTACCGCGAGATCAAGGAGGTTATCGACACCAAGAAGCTCAAGCCTGTGCATGATAAGAGCGCTGGCGTAAAATACATCACTTGGAACAGTGACCAGTGGGTATCATTCGACGACAAGGACACATTCAAGCAGAAGAAGAACCTGGCCAGCAAGCTTGGTCTAGGAGGGTACCTGATCTGGGCCATCGACCAGGATGACGCCCAACTGTCGGCGCTGTCGGCGGTACTAGACCCCAAGCCCCTAGGCGACTTCAAGACGAGTGACAAGCCGGACGAGAACTGGACGGGCACGAACGAAATGTGCTACATTACAGGATGTGACGCCCACTGCAAGGCAGGCGAGATCAAGATCACAGACCAGAAGTGCGGCAAGAACAAGAAGAGCGAGCTCTGCTGTCCGCTGTCCGGAGCCCCCGACCCCAAGGAGTGCCACTGGCGGGGTGGTGACACGAAGTTCTGCAACGGCCACTGTGAGGACGATGAGGTCATGACGCACATGAGCAAGTATGGCGGCGGCAAGGACTGTTGGGACGGCCAGCTCGCGCACTGCTGCAAGAGCGCGCTGGGCGAGAAGAACATCTGCAAGTGGCGCGGCGTTGGTGAGAAGTGTCACAGTGACGAGCTCCCACTGACTTTCTCGGGTACCGTGCTCGAGATCCTCGAAGACGTCGCCAAGGTCATCCTTCGGGTCGTCGGACGCGCCGTGCCCCTCGTCTCGCTGACCGGCGAGGTGCTCCTCCAGGTTCTGGACTCGCTCGACCTCGACACCAAGAAGCTGTACTGCTGCCCCAAGGATGAGGTCAAGAAGTGGAAGAACTGCGCCTGGTACGGCAAGCCCGGCAATTGCTTCGATGGTCACTGCCCGGACATGAAGACAGTTCAGATCACCGACTCGTACTTTGGCGGAAGCGAGACCTGTGGTATCCACGCCGACCGCGTCCGTACCTTCTGCTGCGAGTCGGACGGCGAGCCCCTTTTCCTCCCGGTGCCGCTGAAAAACCTCTTTGAGCACCCACCCGAGGGCGGTGTTGACACCGACTTCACCCTCGAGACGGACAAGACATCTGCTGGCGGTGACACGGACCCCAATGAGGCCGCTTTCCAGTTCGTGGTCCTCGTCTCCCTGAGGAGCTGCAGGTCTCCCTCGACAAGCGCGACGGCTCCCACTGGGACGTCTTTAACTGCAATGATGCCGTCACGGAAGGCGAACACAAGGTCCGTATGGTCTGCACTGACTTTACTGCCGACAGCAACTGCGGCAAGATTGGTCTTGGTCACGGTGTCCCTGGCACTATCTTGCAGATGCCCAAGGGTTGTGGCCCAGGCAAGTACGCCGTTGCCAAGAGCATGGTGCCCTCCCCCTGAGGATGACCACGCCAAACTCTTGCCTCGCCATCTTTCCAACCTCGCGCACCTCAAGCCGGTTGTCTACGATCTCACCTTCGACTACGAGTTTGAGCGCGTCCCGCGCGACCTCGGCAGTACCCAGATGCGTATCGACTTCAGCAACCAAGACGACTACTGGGACACGGTGGTCGCCGGGTCTGTCAGCAAGAAGAGAGATCTTAGTCTGGACAACAACGATAGAAGCAACGCCGGCTTAGCAAGACGGTCGTTGGCCGACGTTGGTGGCAACCATGTGCGATGGCTCGAGGAAGAGTTCAGAGACGACTACCACTTAAGCAAGATCGACAAGCGCGCCCTGCACGAGCGGTGGTTCGGCAAGAGTGTCCTCGAGTGGCTCGCCCAGCTCATCAAGCCTGAGATCAAGCGCGAGTTCATGCACCGCTACGATGACACCGTCACCGCTAAGCTCGTTGACGACTCGTGGGATTGCACAAGGGGTGATGTCAGATACGACGGCCACGTGCTCGCCCAGGCCTTGCTCAACGTCAGGGTCGAGTCTAGTTTCGGATTTACTCTTATCGTCAACGATTTGTCCAAGACGCCCCTGAGTATGGACCAGAGCTATCTCACGTTCTACAATAAGGGTGAGGTTACGGGCGTCATTACCCTCGAAGCCGTCGCAAGGGTGTCGTATGAGAAGAAGAGTGTGATTCTCAACATTCCATTCCCCCGGGGCTTCATTCAAGATTCCGGGAATCGCCACTATTGGACCCCAGCTCACCGTGGAAGGCAGCATCGACGCGGCCCTCGCCATGGCCGGCACGGTGGAGACCAAACTCGAAATCGCCAAGTGGGAAGTCCGCCAGGTTCTGCCAGCTGAGAACGGGTACAATCCCGAGCTGATCAACGACAGCAAAGCCGATCTCAAGCGGACCGGCGACTTCGATGGCATCAAGAAGCCCGAGTTCTACGCTGGTGTTGCCGTCCAGGGAGACGTAACAGCCAAGCTCTCGGCCGCGGCCGAGTTTGGCCTCCGGTTCGTGGACCGGTGGAAGGTTCCACCGGCTACGGCTGCTGTCGTGGGCGAAGCCAGCATCATGACCAAGCTGAAGGGGGGTGGCTCGACGAGCGGAACCTGCCCTTTTACATTTGGTATGGATGTCGGTGCCCGTCTGTTTGCCAGAGTGTCCGGTTTTGGGTGGACCAGTGGCGATTACAACTTGACACCCGACTGGAACAAGAACATCATCGAGGAGGGCACGTGTCCTAATCTTGGTCCGATCCCACTCAAGCGAGACCTTCGACTCATTGAAGATGGGAACTACTCTGTAGTGTCGGCCGCGTACGGTGGTCACATTTTGCCCTCTATGTATGAGAACCCAGACTTTATCAGCGAAAACCCAAACCAACGTCGCTCAATTCTGGCCAAGAGGAGCGGTGTTTACGGTCCTGTGATCAGCATCCCTGTGGGGAAATTCTTCTGTCCTCCCCTGGCCGACGGCAATGGCGGAGACGGAGCCGCTGATTGCAAGTCTGTCGATCCGCCTTGGGGCGTTCCCGATCTCAGCGAGAATGACAGGCGGGGCCTAGACACGTCCGACCTTGAGGGAAGGTATTTCCACGGCAATCTTGATTCTCATCAACGGCACGCCCAGGATTCTGACCATCCCCATAACGATAGTCACCATCATTATTCTAACGAGAAATACGAGCTTCTCCCTGAGCTTCTGAAGAGAAAGATCGAGCCGAGAGCAGACAAAAAGATCTCGATCTGCGGGTCGTCACAGAACTTCAAATACCCCTCCAGCGGTGAAATCCCAAACGCCAATGTCTACGGCTACGAGGACCCCGACAACTGCAACAGCTTTGCCTGGGGCAATCCACTGGCCGGACGCGTTACGGGCACCAAGTATGATACGGAGCACCTCCTGGAGGCCCAGATGATCAACGAATTCTTCAACTATCTCAACGGGGAGCTGGGCCAAACCCTCCCCGATCCACAGGCCCCAGCCCAAAACATTCGGTTCTGCGATTATGTTCAGAAGCTGTTCGCCGTACAGGTCGTGGCCAGTATAGACTCGGCCCAGGGGGGAAATGCCCAGGCGTCTCCCATCGAGCACATTGCTGCACAGTTCCCCACCTATACATGGCACGCAGAAGAGTACATCGCCCTGCAGGGCAATATCAACGGAAGAATCAAAGGCAAGGCCTGGGGCGATCTCACCAAGCGGGTTGCTAACACGGACAAATGGATAGAAGACAGAGACAACCAGCAAGGCTCGATCTACGACGCTCGCGGGGCGAGAGGGGGTTTTACAAGATCATGCGCCTCTGCCTGGGCTCGCGCATGTACCACAACGACTTGGAGCCGCTCGAAATCCTGCGGAAGCAAAAGAGGCGGATCGGGGACATCCTCGACCTACTCGACACGACAGTCCTGCCTGCGAACCCTCCGGCGGGCCACGCCGCATGGCAGCCTATGCAGCTGCGATCCAAGTGGGACGACTTTATGAAGTACCGGTTCCTCCTGATGCAGAGGAGGACGATGAAGGTTATCGACGATTTCTTCGGGACCATGAGGGACTTCTGGGTCACGGATGCCCAGAGGCAGGCCCACGCGAACAATGCGGACGTCATACAGCTGATTGACGACATTGAGGCGATGGATGTGTTTATGCGAAACATGGGTCCGTGGCAATTCCCATGGTGAGGCAGTGTGCGAGTGCTCGTTGAGGCCTTGGTAGTTGGTAATCTGGGTTGAAGCAGAACTCGGAGCTTTTGGTAAACATTATGCGTAGAGGCTCGTATGTATACTTGGATATCTCGGCGTGTGTAGTTTCGACATCCCACCAAAACGGAGTCAGCGTTGATTGAAAGGACCACGTTGATGGAAGCCTTGAAGATGCATGGGAAGATTCGTGACACCCGAGATGCACGGGACGAATTCCATTCGCTTGTAAGCGAGAATGACTGGTCCATACCTCGGGGTACTTTGTGGAAGTATCGAGTGGGGCCTTGCCGCCTGAACGCCACTGCGATCCCGTCTTGTTTGCATTGGCGTCCCGGGATATATAAATATGTATTATGTATTACGGCTGCAGCCTCTCCCCCTCTTTTCCTTCCTCTCCCCACCCCCATCGCACACCGGCATCCTCCGCCACGCATAAACCATCATGGGCTTCCTCGTGCTTGACCAGGACTACGAAAGTCAAGCCCAGGCCAAGATCCAGGCGTCTCGCTCACCCGACGGCGTGCTGCGCGGCAACCTACAGTGCGAAATCACGCTGCCGCTCCTCACAAACCCTCCTGAAAGCCGCCTGACATGCCACGAGACTGCCCAAGAGACCGCACACGTCAGCGCCCATATCTCGTCCCGCATCCACGCCTTGTACTCGCAGCTCGCCGCCCATGCTGCTGCCGCCAGCCCCTCCACGCCAGCAGCACCCGAGGGTATCGCGCTAGGCATCGAGATAGCGCCCCAGTCCTTTGACATTTACCCGGAATGCGACCACCGCAGGTACCACTCTCGGCGTCTCCATCTGCATGACCCGGAAACCCTGCCCCTCCTCCCCTTCGTCCACAAACTCTCTGTCAAATCAGCAAAGACCTACGACGGGGTCTGCAACTTGTACGATCTCCGCCCCTTGTCGCTGCTCGTTCCTTTGCAATGCATCGCCGCCCTGCCGAAGCTCACCACGCTCCTGCTTCCGTGGATGTGGGAGAGGCCTATGCCTTACGCTTCGCCCAGCACGCCGGTGCGCGAGCACTACGCCCGGCCCTGGGAGGGGCCTCTCCGGGACGCGAGGCATGACTTTGGCCATGCGGTTTGCGAGCCAGAGAAGTTCCTCCGCGGCCGAAGGATCCCGGCGAGTCTCAAGAACGCACTGCTGCACTTTTGGGAGCCGGCGCAGATCGCGGAAGAAGACCAGAGCGTGGCTCGACCGGATCTAGTCCATCCGGCCGAGCGGGATCCCGTGAGCGTGGGGCTGTGCAGGTTGGCTGCGCAGCTCGAGAGGCTGGACCTGCGTGCTCTGCTGACGGAGGACCTGTTCCCCGCCGCGGGGGCCGAGGATCAGCAGTGGTCATCCATGCAGCGGCTCCGGGTTGAGTTCCACCCGCTGCGCCCGGATGGGATGTGGTACTTTGTCGGTCCGCGCGGCGAGGATCCTTTACACAGCGGCGGCTCCGAGGAACAGAGGGAAGGTGGCTTCCGAATTTCCGAGACGACAGATTACCCGCGCGAACACGACATAGCCGCGGACAAGGAGATTGACGAAGAATACGACGAATTTCCAAATGGGGACTCGGAGCTCGATCATCTCCCCGATATGTTCCGCACCGAGCCGCACAGAAAGAGAATCGAGCCTTTACTTGGGCGGTTTGCGGCAGCGGTGGCTGACATGCCCAGATTGGAGGACGCGGAAATGTTTGCGCACGTCTGGTGGACGCCGTCGGAAAGCAGAGAAGAGGAGTATGGGGGCGATGCACCGTACGGCAAGAACAGTGTGCACAGGTGGGGTGTGCGATATCTTGCTGGCCGTGGTAGCGGCGGCGACGACGGCGACGGCAAGACGACGACCCCGGTGGTGCAGTGGCAAGTTGGGGACTGGAGACCTAGTCCAGGGGTCATGGCGCTTTTCGAGGCGCTCGGGACACAAGAGTGGCTTGATTTGCAGTTTACAGAGGGCAGGCCCTCGCCGACTACCGATGATGCGATGCGAGCCCGGTTGTTTTGATGTTGGAGAATGGAATTCCAGCAGAGCTGTAATAAGCCAAGGCCAAGTCTATTACACGAGCTGAATGTACACACATGTCAATACAAGGCAGATAGTCTTAGCATACTCTAGATCTCCACCCCCAACGCTTCGTAAATCGCCCCAATATACGCCGTCGACGCCGGATTCCCCAACATACTTGTCGACCGTAGATTCATCGCATACGTAATCGTGAGCCCCCGGTCGACATCCATAATGCCCAGCGACCCGCCCGAGCCGCCCCAGTACGCGATCCGCCCCGCCGGCAGCCGGTCGTCCACCCACGTCTTCTCCCTGCCCCCGTCGGCGTCACCGCGCAGTGCGTACCCGATGCCGAACCGGATGGTCTGCCCGACGGCGAGGTCGGGGCCGTAGGACTGCTCCTCGAAGATGAGATCTACCGTCGACTTGGAGAGCAGGTACTTCTTCTTCTCCTGTTCCTTGTTGTCGTTGTTGAAGCCAGCGAGGGTGATGTTCGACAGTATCGTATTCAACCCCCGCGCATTCCCGACCCCATTCGACGCCCCCACCTCCCCCTCCCGCCACGCCCGCGTCCGTCCGAAGTCAGGCGGCATCGCCGGATTCGCAATCGCCTTCACGAACAGCGGGCCCGGCCTGAACCCCGGCGGCAGACCGCCCCCCACCTCCACCCCCACCTGCGGCAGGTGGTGGCGGGGCGACGAACTCGGACACCCGCCCCTCGTCCTCCGCGCGCAGCCCGATCTGGAAATCCGCCCCAAGCGGCTCCGCAATTTCTTGCGCGATGAACTCCTTCAACCGCGTCCCGCCCGTCACGCGCCGCACCACCTCGCCGAGCAGGTGTCCGTAGTTCCACGCATGGTACGCCGACGCCGTCCCCGGCTCCCACCAAGGGGCCTGCCCCGCAAGCCGCGCCGTCGCGTCCGAGTCGCGGTCGCAGACCTCCTCCATACCAACCGGGTCCTCCCAGCCCGCGACGCCGGAGGTGTGCGCGAGCAAGTGCCGAATCTCGACCTCCCCCTTGCCGTTCGCCGCGAACTCGGGCCAGTACGTACAGACTTTATCGTTAACGGACGCGATGGCGCCGCGGTCGACGAGCAGGAGCACCGCGAGGGCGGACACGGTCTTGGTGCTGGACGCGAGGGGCACGACGGTGTCGCGCCCCCAGGCGCGCGTGCGCGCGGCGTCGCGGTGGCCGCCGTAGAGGTCGACGACGGTTTCGCCCGCGAGGTTCACCGTCAGGGAGGCGCCGAGCTCCTCGCCCGAGTCGAGGAAGGATTGGAAGAGGGTGCGGACTTTGGCGAAGCGGGGGTCGCAGGTTCCTTGGGCTTGTGCCATGTTTGGTGTGGGCGTTGTTCGCAATTGAGTTTCGGTGATGGGTTCAAGGGTGGCAGTAAAGTGGTAGTCTGGTTGCTTTCATACTGTTTCAACAACACTTAAAGGTAAGAGAATTGATGCGACCTTTATACCACTCGCCATGGATGGCATCTCTGAGGAGAAACACCATATTCGGCTCTGGCGGAGCTGACCTGCGGTCAAGATTGAGTCAGCCGGCCGGGCTAGTTTCCCGCCCCCGTTGCACCAAAGCTGACGGCGCGGACGCCACCACGATGCTAAAAAGGGGGACGACCAATCAGGAATTACCAAATCCGAGCCAATCATCGTTCACCATATTCGAGCACACCAATCATATCCGTAGCTTCAGATCTCTACACAACGGCTCTGGATGGGTCTGACGATGGCTGACATTCTCTGTGACACTGGGTTCTGCCCCCAACAAAGCCTCCACTCACGTAAGGCGTGCAGTGGTGTTGGGGGATGTCGTATATTATTCGCCAACTAGTAAAACTTCCTACCAATAAGTGTCCAGGTATCCCGAACAATCGAATTAGCTTTTAAAAACAAGAGTGTCTCTCGTCCCAAGACGCAAAAGAGTGTCGAAAGATTTAAGAACCGGCGACCGAACAAGCAGAAATCATTGGGAAATACTCCTGGCACATCTTAACATCATTCACTCAACCGTCGAGACCTAGACCAACATCCTTACATCAAATAACACTTTCTTATGCATTATCTATACTGGTATACAGAAGGATACCCAACGACCTGCTCTATGCAACCAAGTCCAATCGGGACTTGTGACTCCAACATGCATTACAAACACCAATTCAGAAACCCATCCAAATGCTTTACAGGTTCTTGGAAGCCCAGCCCAGCTTAGGGGTAGAGCCGCCGTTGAACACCACGAAAGCCGCCTTGAGCGCAACATCACCAAAAATGTTGACGCCGATGCTGGAGCTGGACTGCAGTCCACCGAAGCACTGGCTGGAGCCCGATGAGACCTGGCCGAAGTTCATGAACTCACCAGGGATGGTGATACGGGCGTTGCCGACACCAAAGGTGAAGTCGGGCGCGGTGGCGGAGCAGGGGTAGACGTAGCCACCGGCTGAGTTGGAGTTCTGAGAGCCGCTAATCTTGCCGTAGTAGGCCTTGACGACGCTGGAGGGCAGGTACAACAGTGTGGTACCGGTGTCGGCAATGCCCTGAATGCTGGAGGAGCTGAAGGAGCCGGAGCCGACCTGGTAACCCGATGAGGTGAAGCCCCAGAAGCCTTGGCTGTTGTCGACGTTGACGTAGGTGATGGAACCGGTGTAGGCATTGTTGTCAATGTAGCCGAAGTTGTATTTGCCGGCTAAGCGGGTGGCGCAATTAGAGTTAGCATATCTGAGTGAGCAGCCAAAGCTTTGGATCCAGCACCCGGCTAAGGATAGGGAGAAAAATAAAGTTAGAGTGCTTACCGGCTTGGTGCTTCAGGTCAGCAGTGAACAGAGGTTGCGCGAGGGAGCTCTTGGCATTGTCGAAGAAAGTTTGCTGCTGCTGAGGGGAGACGGTGTTTAGGCTGCTGAAGGCGAGGCCAACGAGACCGTCGATGGAGCTGTCCGACGAGAAGGAGTCGGAAACCTGCTGGGCCGCCTCGACGGCCTGGTTGTTGACCACGAGGCCGCCGATGTTCACCTTGTCGGTAAAGACGTTGCCGCTGGAGGAGCTTCCGTCCCCGTACGAGATGTCCCAGGTGTAGCCGTTCAACTGATTGGAGGTACTGCTGGAGGAGGGTGTGTAGATCGCCTGCCCGTTGCGCTGGGACTTAGGGGTCTCGCTGCTGAAGACCCACAAGTCCGATGAGCCCGTATCGAAGTCGAGGTCGAGGTTCTGCGCGGGGGTACCAATCGAGACGGGGCTGGAATAGGCGTCATCCGACTCGTCGATGGGGTTGGCCGCGACAGAGCCCTGGTCGCGAGTCTGGAGGGTCCCGGTGATGTTGGCGACGGCAGCGACAAGCTCATCGGAGGGCTTGGCGCCGTACTTGAGGTGGGCCTTGTAGACTGACAGAGCGCCGTTGAACTTGTAGTGAGGCTTGCGTGTCTGTATCGAGGCCATGCCAGGGCCGGCGTTGCCCATGACGGTGCCAATTCTGGTGTTGGGAGGGACGGCAGCAGCAAGACCGACCTGGGCGAAAGACGCCGCCAGCAAGGCGTTGGTGAGGGCGTTCATCTTGGGTGAGTTGAAGTTGGAAGGTGGGAATTAGAAAGTAAAGGTGAATATATTAATCAACCAATTAGGCCAAGATGTCAGGCGGCGCAATCAAGCTCAGGGACGCAGGAGGCTTGCTGTGGGTGCTGGGTGAAGCATGATATGGAGAGGGAGGGAGACGTGATGTTTATATAAGCTTCTGGGTTTGGTGTTGGTCGTCATCCCATCCCGAGGCGTGCGCTTGCTTTCGTGGCCTCCGTCTCATCTCTTCCGCAGGAGGCCGTCGTGACGATCACATGTGGGCGTAGTGTCGAAAGAGGAAGTTGAGCTCAGTCCCGCCCCGCCGTGGCCGATAAGCCCACATGAGCCATGTCGCATTGATAGGCTCTGCTGTCCCAAGTCACCAGGAAGATGGGATCGTAAGGTCGCTGATGGGACGGCTCTCGGTAGAGGATGTTACCTGGTGCGGGCAGTGACCTGTCGAAGAGGCATGTCGAGACTGGCACTGGTCGATGGCTGCATGAGCGCCCGAGCCACTCCATCGCCGAGCTTCCGTTTTAGTCTGGCCCGGAACCTTAAGCGAGTAGCACCGGACGAAATGCCATGCAAGTGCCGCAATGCCACTGGAGACTGGAGTATTGGGGCAAATTGCAACCTTGCGTAGCAGGGCCGGAAGCTCAAGTCGGATGGAGTGCCATCGTCTGAGTGGTGGATGGAGGCTCAACTGATTTCCAGCGCCTTGACGGGCATTTCTTTTTTGCAACAAGTTGGTGGCGCTAGAGGCGGCCTGCAGGCTTAGGCATGAACATGCCTGTGCCGACCTGCCTATCCGCGTTAGTCGGCATGTTACGCTGTTGCACCCTAGTGCTCGCATTGGCCAGAGGACGCAACCTCCAGGGCGACCCTGGAGGCGATCCTAAAAGCTTAGATCCAACGGATGGCCTTTCTGGCCATCTGCCCTCATCTCGGCTGCTGCCGCGCATCGGCTGGACAGTTTGAGGTCTCGGACATGTTGCCAGAGGAGGAATGCGCATGTTCAAAGGTGACGGGTGCGACATGTCATGCTTGCATGGATTGCGACATTGCGACAAGTGACTGTCGGTCTTACAAATGGGAAAAGTAAGCAAGCAAGCAGACTCGGGAATGATAAGACGACAGCCGTCACTGCTGTCATGGGCCATGGCGTCATGTCAAGTTGCCTTAGTAAGGCGAGCGCCACTGCCACGCCAGGCACGGGCACGCCTAGGCCGGCATCCGATCTCTTTCGTGACGGAGGCTTTCCGCCATGTTCGCGTTAGAAGCCGAAGTCCCGATTCTTTTCTGAGGTGCAATTAGAACTTGGTTCGAGGGATGGTCGTTCAACTTTGAAGCGATCCATTCTTTGCCTGCGTGGTGGTGTGAACTGGGCACTGGCAGCTGCAGCCAAGAGGTGCTTGATCATGACAAGCTTTCTCGATCGCGATAAGCGGCACCCCGAGTGTGTGCAGGACAGGGCGATAAGAACCAAGACCTCGGCGTATTGGTGGGTTGCATACAACGTCGGCTGCCTCTATGCCAGCCGCACATATGTGGCTAGAGATGGAATATGCAATGCAACCCAACATGAGTCTTGTATCAGTCCGAAATTGGCCTCAAAGTCCGAAATTTGGATTGATGCGAGCGCCAAGATCGGCCTATTGAAAGTTAGAATTCAAACTGCCAGGCTACATCCAGTATGTGACTAACTGACTCGAAGTGGGGCCCCCGCCAGCGACTGCTCGGGCGCTCTTGGCAGCTTGCAGGCATCGTCCCAGCTGCTAAACCCTGGCGTCTGATTGGCTGGGCGCGACAAATTCAGGGGCAATTGGCTACGTTTGGGTCTTCGCTCACCTGCTATATTGGGATCGGTATATGGATTCCGCATAGTCGGACTAGCGCTATCGATGGCGCAATGGTCTAGTGCACTGCTGTGTTATTGACATCCGGTTGATAACTAAGATGGTCATTGGACATGGCCAGGCCACTCAACTTTCCTTTTCCAACGGATTCAGTCTCATCATGGATGCGCACAGTAACCTATAAGAGAAGGTGGGATACTTGCAAAATTCACGAATGGCATCGTGTGACAACACGGACAGAGGAATTGGAGCTCTGATATCAGATTATATGAGAGAGTGAATAAGTTTTAATGAACCAAGCCGAACCTATTCCACAGAGATACACTCGTTTGATATGAATATCTAAACCAACTGGGAAGCGTTTAGAAAAAGAAAGAAGACAATGTAACGACTGTGTCAGGAAAGGAGTAATGAAATCCATCAAAACAACCAATACCCAATAGGGCGTGTGGAAGCCATCGTCCACCCCCTTGAGCCTTTCTTCTACGATTGAGTTCCCTGTCTTGGATTATCCATTCCCGTCGCGCCACCGCGAGCTATCACGCTTTATTCCTACCACCTTGCTTACTCGACTAGCGGCAGTCGCTTTCGCAGAGTCGCCCACAGACTCAGTTGTGGCCATATGCAGTAACTGCAGAGGAAGGAAATGATTTCCCCTCGAAGTATCCATCAAGCATGCTCTTGAACGACTTCAGTATGGCGTCAATATGCTGTTCAGTCGATACGTAAGCCGGCGAGAATATGACATGGTCACCGTGAGTATGGTGCTGCGCGTCTTCGGTCTTTGTCCACGACCCCGGGTAGACATCCAGGCCCGGAACCTTCAGATTGCTCGCGTCCGGTACTCGGCAGTGCTTGACGAACTTCGTCAGGACAGAGTACTGGGGGTGGAAGGGCTCCTTGCGCTTCTTGTCCTTCACGAGCTCCACGCCCCAGAATAAACCTTGGCCACGGACGTCGCCGATGTGCGGAGACGTTTTCATGATCTCCTGCAGTCCCTTCCTGAGCTGGTCGCCTCGCTCGCGGATGTTGGCGAGCTTCTGTGGCACGATCTCCTGGACCGCGGCGGCGGCGGCGCAGACGGCTGCGTGGGCCTGGTATGTGTGCCCGTGAGAGAACTCTCGCAGTTCTCTGTCAAAGTGTCTGTTTCCCCTGTCAGCTGACGGTCTTCTGTGACTAAAAGCTCAACAGTGTGTGCGTGCTAATAGTACTCACCGGATTGCGTCCACAACCTTTGCATTTGCCAGGATGGCTGAAGCAGGTTGGATGCCGGCCCCGAGAGTTTTGCCTACGATCATGATGTCCGGCGCCAAGTTGGTGATATCGGGCAGAGGAGCTTCTCCATCTGCCGATGGATCGACACGGTCGTCGACATTCTGTTGGTTTCTGAACTCCTCGTCGAAATAATGCCAAGCATTGGCATATCCAATGCGGCCCAAGCCACACATGATCTCGTCATACACGAGGAGAATGTCGTACTTTTTGCACACCCTTTTTACCTTCCCTAGATATCTAACGCTGGGAGGCTGGCACCCGAGGGCCTACGATAGTAACCATTAGACGAAATACAAAGGAAGGAATCGGAATTACCTGGATATAGACTTACTGCCCCTGACACCGTCTCGATGACGAGCGCAGCAACCTTTTTCTGCTCCTTTTGTTCAATATGGCTGATCATCTCGACGAGTTCGCGTACTAATCGGTCATCGTATTCGTCATCAGTTTCCGGTGTGTTGGCCCCGCTCCTTTTGACGGTCTGTCTGTCCCGGTATGGGTAGTAGCGATTGACCTTGTACAGATTATCCGTGCTGAGAAGTCCACCAAAGTTCTCCTGGCGGGCGGGGAAGTGGCTGAGCGAGAGGGCCTGCACCGTGTTTCCGTGGTAGGAACTTGTTCTGGTGATGAAGCAGGCCTTCTCCTTAACGTCACCTGGAATTTCTGCAGCTTTTCCCTTGCCCACTGCGATCTTCTTCCGCCCATTCCAATACTGCCATGCCAGCTTGACCATGGCGTCGCACACTTCCGAACCTTGTGATCATGTTAGTTGAGGGTTCGCGTAGGCAAGAGTGACAGTGAGAATCTACCAGAATTGAGCACCATCACCTTCAACATCTTCTCTTCCTCTTTCAAGTCCGCGGCCGGGATGTTCGAGTTGGCCACCAGGAGGTCTGTCAACTTCTGGTGGGCTTCCGACGTGTAGGCGTAATGCATAAAGTAGGACCCGTTGATGACTTGCTCGATAAGAGCAAGTACCACCTGACCGTACTCGCTGAAGGAAGACTTTTTGGCTTGCATCCTCTTCAGCACCCCTCGAAGCTCCCGCAGCTCCGGGGCTTCGTCTACCCAGCCATTGCCGAAGCAGCTGACAGCTGCTCCGCCGCAAGCGTCGAGGATCTCATGGGGTTCGGTCTGAGTCTTGTCCATCCAATACGCAACTTCAAGGGACAGTCCCTTGCCTTTGGTAGCTGGAATGAGTGGGCTATCATCGCTCAGGCTCCCGAGATCAGAGAGGTGTTGTTTGAGGCCTTGGATGACATACATGATGGCTACTAATGCTATAAGTTTATCAAACAAAATGTTTCCTATATCTTGCGAGTTGTTGAAGTGTAGATCCTCAGATTTTGCGGGATTCAAGATAAGTTCCACAGCTTTTATATATACTTGATGAGAGCTAGATCTAAATCCAAGATCTCAAAGATTGCCGAAAACTTCATGTCGTAAATCCAACCAACCCTGGATCTCATTCCCCATTCCTCTCAAACATATTACACCATTCCCAGCTACCCGGTTAAGATTGCAGTTACATTGCAGTCAAAGGCTCGAGGACAAAGAGAATCGGGCATGAATATGTGAGTTGGTCGGCACCCCGGCCCCTTTTCCTTTGTTTGCCTCCCGACGATGGATGGGCAAACACCGATCCGGATCGGAGATTCGGAAGTGAGCTATCACACAAACCAACAACATCTACGATTCCCGAAACTGAATCCGGTCATGTTTGCTACCCACACTTGGGGCACGACATCTGGCATGAATAACATACCCCGGCAATTCTTCATTGCTTACACTATAGCAAGCACTAAAGTCATGTCATTGGTTTGTACCCGAAGGAATCTGGGTTCGAAAATACCAGTCCGGTATTCGTGGCACCGACTCGCTGTTTGGCTAATACATGTCGTGAAGCCGACATGCTGTTATCTTCTAGGAATTTCATGGACTCATGGTCCAGATTTTCAGCCAGACATGCGATTGCATCTTAAGCATCAAACATGACCGCTCCCATCCTTCTCCTCCCCATCCCCCCTTCTCATTCCCCCTCTCCTCTGTCTCCCTCACCCTAGCCCTCTCCCCCCCCCGCCGCCTTCTCCTCCATCTCCGCCTTCCTCCTCCTCAACTCCGCACAAAACCGCGACCCCGCCCGGATCCGCTCCCCCTTCCAAATAAACACAAACGGCACCCCGCACATGACCGCGCTCAGCCCCGCGAGCACGCTGCATGCCCCCGCCACGCCCAGCCGCCCCCAAACATCGGCCCCGTCGCCAGCGGCAGCACCACCGCCACCAGCGACCGCGACGCCGACGCCGCCGCGTTGGCCGACGCTGCGAACAGCTCGTACGCGTCCGTCAGGTAGTTGATGAGCGCCATGAAAATCAGCATCCACCCCAGCCCGAACGGGACCCCCGCCAGCATCGGCACCCAGAAGGGCACGCCCGCCGCCGGCCGCGCCGACCAGCCGAGCCAGAGGAGGCTAATAACGAAGAGGGGCCCGCCCAGGCACGCGAGCGGGACCCGGCGGTACTCTTCCTGCCGCGCCCAGGCCTTGCCCGTCTTCTGCGCGCGCTGCAGCACGTGGTCGTACGCGAAGAAGATGGGGAGGCCCAGCACGCACCCACCGCCGATGGGCAGGAAACAGAGGCCCGTCACGCCGGGCGACAACCCATAAAGGTCCTGGAAGATGCGCGGGAAGGCCTGGAAGGACATGTAGAAGATGGCGTAGACGAGGGCGAGGTACATGCAGACGCTGCTGACGATGAGCTCGGTCAGGATCATGCGCATGGGCCGCGTCAGGACGACGGTCAGGAGCTGCTTCAGGTCGCGGTCCTCGAGCTCGGCGGCGGCGTAGACGTTGGACTCGGGCTTCTGCTTGCGGAGGGCGGCGGCCTTGCGCGCCAGGAGCACGGGGGCGTACGTTTCCGGCAGGAAGATGACCGGAATGAAGGTCAGGCCCGCGTAGATGAGTGCGATCCAGAAGGTCCAACGCCAGCCAATCGACGTGGAGCAGAACCCCTGCGTGAACACTCGATTAGCTTCACCCTATTGGGGGATCAGGCTCTGTCCAAAATGACTCCCGACTCACTGAGATGATAGGGGCGAAAAGGGGCCCAAAGACAGTTGTCTAGCAGCCGGCATGTCAGTAACAGTGTATCTCGTGAATTAGGGTGCAGACCAAAAAGGGGTTCCAAGACATACAGCCATGAAATACGCCATCGCGCGGCCTCTAGCCACGGGATCGGCGTAGACGTCAGCAATGATGCCTGCGACGGCCGCGATGGGCGCACTCGCAAACGCGCCGCACAGGAAGCGGAAGACCAGGAACGCCGGCCAGCTCGGCGCCAGCGCACAGGCCAGGGTCCAGATGGTGAAGATGGAAAACGTGCTGACCACCACGATGCGGCGACCGTACTGCTCGCTTAGTGGCCCCCTGAAGAGAAGACCAAGTCGGATATCAATCAGTCTCGCGAGTCCTTCTCCTTCTTCTCGGGGTGGGATATAGACATACACATCATAGGCCCGAGCACGAATCCCATCAGGAATGTGGCAATGGGTAGTGGCATCTGCTCCTGGGCCGTGACGCCCCACGCCTTGGCCATATAAGGGATGGCCATGCTCGGTAGGGAACTCCCCAGAGTGCTGTTGATGATTAAGACCATGGTGGTGAGAAGCACTCGGTTTCTCTTGATCTGCACCTCACGCATAGAGCGTCAGTCAGTTCCTATCCAAGTTGCTGCGACAGTAGGCATCAGTGTGAGTGCGTACGTGAGACCAGTTGTGCGGGTTCTCCTTGTCGCCTTCCTCCCACGAAATGATCTCTCTATCCGCAAACTGGCTACGGTCTTTTGCTTCACGGCCATTGCTGTCCGGGGATGCCATCGTCTGCAGCTTCTTCCCGGTATCGCGCAGCAGCATCTCGACTACTCAGAGACCGCACGAGGTCGGCCAGGTGGCTCAGTCCGCCAGGATGGGCTTCGTTTATAGTAGCGTCACTCAGCGAGTCTGGTGGGCTGCGAGGAAGGTTTCTGCCGTCTTTTACTGGTCCGGCATGGATCTCGGGCTTGTCTTTCTCGATATTCTCTCCGTTTGACGCCATCGTGGTCAGCTGGTCGCATAACAATGATCGATTTCAACACCATTAGGCAGCGTCGGTGTCGATCGACGAATGTCGCTGGAACCGCAAGAGAACTATCAGAGGCGTGGATGGACAAGGAAAAGTTATGTTGGGCAGGCAGCCGGATAGCTCTGTTATGCATTCCGCGGATGTCGTATCGCCGCTTTACTGCCCAACGGATCTGCCGCCACCAATCCTACTGCGGAGGGCCCTTTTGGAGCCGAGTCCGGCGCATGAGGTTCGGCGGGGAGGGAGGGATCGACGCCCCCAATGCGGAAACCGTTGCAACCATCCTGCCCAACACTAGGTGCGATTGGGTTACTGCGCGGCTCACGATTGCTAAGCATCATATGAGCCTCGAGCCAAAGTGGTTTCCCAACAGCCGGATCTCCCAGATCAAGATATCCGAGCCAAGCGGTGACGACTGCTCGACGAGGCCCATCCGTTCTGATGACTGTCATCTCTGGACTGCTACTACTAGTGTTCCCCATCGTCTTAGAGTTGAGCCACTGTGCGGTGTCGCTCGTGGTAGCGTCGCGTCTCGGCTTGTTCTTCGGATTTTCCCCCTCAAATCGGAGGGTATGGGCCGAACCGCGTAATGGCCTAGGGTGCTCACTCGCTTCCCCGGTTATGGTTAACCCAAAGATGTGTTGGAGATAAGGCGGGTATTGTCTGGGGGGGTGCCTCGCTAGTGAGAATAGTGGCTACACCTGGCGGCGGGGGCAGTAGGCATTAGGGAGGGGCTACCCCGAGAGCCGGGCAGGTCAGAGCACGCAATTCTCCGAGTAAAAGTCCAGATTGCTTCCTTTACATCCCATAAACGAGAATGGGGAGAAGATATAAGCTCCTGGGAATGGGAGGGACTTTCATTTGTGATGAAGATGTGCAGTAAGTAATTTGACATCAGTCTTTCGAGGGTGCGCCGAGAGACTGACATCCAGGTCTCGTCACACATGATGCCAGTGGCTCTTTTCACTTACAAAAGCGACGATGGAATATTCGGCGTCGACAATGAAGCTTTGCGAACATCTTACCTCTTCTTAAAACAATTATAAATGCCACAATCGGCGCTGGCTGATCACAGTGAACGATTTTGCAGTTACGTAACTGCAGAAGCTTCTCGAGCAGCTTAAACTTTCGGCCACTTCAAGCTCCGGTAGCTTTATAAGCACTACGTTACATAATATTACGGTATATAGTAAAGGTAATGTAGCGGCAGCGTGGCTGTGGTGCGCCGAGCGTTGGCGAGGGCCCTACGGTCTATTAAAGTAAGGGGAAGGGTGTCCTTTTCGATCACCCGGCGACCAACTAATTCCCTTTCTTTTCCTACGAAGCAGGAGCGAATATCGGCTTGTTCGTATTTAGAATCTTCTCATATGGTACATAATCTAACACGCTTTCGTCGCACAAATGCACATCGTAGTCCTCCCCGCCTCCCCCAAAACCGCCCAATCCACCATCCGCGCCCTGCTAGCCGACCCCTCCGCGCCGACCGTGACGGGCGTGTACCGCGACCCGCGCAGAGCCCCGGCCGAGTTCCGGTCGCACCCGCGGTTTAAAGCCGTCCAGGGCGACATCGCCGACGCCCCGAGTCTCGACGGCGTTTTCGCACGCGCCGACGCGGTGGCCACCATCACGCCGCCCCTGTACGCGAACGCGGACCCCATCGCGAAGGCGCGCGAACTGGCCGGCAACGTCAAGCATGCCGTACTGGGCGGAGGAGGCTCGTCGTCCGTGAAGCGGCTCGTCTACGTGTCGAGCGTCGGGGCGCAGTTCGAACACGGCACGGGCGAGATCAGAACCAACCACGAAGCCGAGCAGTCCCTCCTCGGCTCCGCCCCCGAGGTCGTCTTCATGCGCTGCGCCTACTTCATGGAGAACTGGGCGGCCGCGCTCGCCACCCTGGACGCCGATCCGCCGTCCTTCTACTCCGTGATCTCTCCTGCCGACTACAAGATCCCCATGGTCTCCGTACGAGATATTGGCCAGATCTGCGCCGCGCAGCTTCTAGCGGCCGGGTCGGCGGCGCCGACGGGCGACGAGAACCCGTTCATCTTCGACCTCCACGGGCCGGAGAGTTACTCGGCGCGGGATGTGCAGCGGGCGTTTGAGGACGCGATGGGGAAGAAGGTTGAGGTGGAGTTGGTCCAGGACGATCAGCTGCACGGGTTCTTCGCAAAGGCGCTCAAGGAGCCGATGGCCAGTCTGTTCGTGGAGATGACGAGGAGTTTCTTGCCCGGTGGTTTTGCTGAGAAGGACATGAATGAGGGCGCCCGAATCCAAAGGGGAAAGGACACTTTGGGTGAGACTGTGAGAAGGATGTTGGGGCACTGAGATTCCATCATCGGTGATAACACCTATAGTAATAAACACATATTTATGTATCCGATTAGCTCACGCAAACGACGGCGTCAACGTCCCAGCCCTCCGCCGCGCAACCCGTTCCTCCATCACCTCCCCCGTAAACATGCCCAACCCACCCACAAACCACCCCCTCGTCCCCGCCGGATCCACAATCTCCTCGACCCCAAACGCATTCGCCGTCCTGACGGGATTCATGAGGCCCTCGTACTCCGCCTCCAGCTTCCTATACAGCCCCGCCTTCCCCTCCAACCCACCCCTCCTCTCCGCCTCCCTCAGCTCGTGGGCGTGCCCGACCTCGATCCCACCTGTCAGAGGAAGGGACCCCAGTCCCCGCTCGGCCACGCCACCCGCGTCCGCGGCTCGCGGCAGTCCAGCATCACCCCGCCCGCGACCCCGTACACGCGCCGCGTGATCACACTAAAGACAGGCGTCGTCGTCGAGTAGTACGCCATCGCCAGGTTGACCCCGTGCCGCATCGTCGCCGTCCGCTCCGCCACCGTGCCGACCGCGTACCCGGGGACGTCGACGAACTGCAGCACCGGCAGGTTCATGACGTCGCACAGCTTGAGGTGCCGCGTCAGCTTGTGCGACCCCGCCGCGTCCAGCGCGCCGCCCGTCGCGCTCTCGCAGTTGTTCGAGATGATGCCCACGGGGTGGCCCGCCAGCCGGGCGAGGCCGACGATGGCGGTCGTGCCCCAGAGAGCCCCGATCTCGAAGAAAGAGCCTTTGTCTACCACCAGGGTGATGATCCGGCGCGGATCGTACATGCGCTCCTTGCGTCGGGGAATGATGGTCTTCAATGCTGCCTCGCGACGGTCCGGGGGGATCATCGCTCTGAACAACAGGCGGTACGGAGAACCCCGAGTTCGGGAGGTAACCGAGAACCGTACGGATCTGCTGGAATGCATGATGCTCGTCAGTCGCAAGATTGTCAATCGTCCCATTGCGGCAGTGCATGTCTGGTCCTCCGAGCTCGCTCAGCGTCAACCCTTCCTCGAACGTCGCGCCTTCGACAACCTTGGGGCCTGCATTGAAGAGACTGCCGACATTGGCCGCCATGACACTGAAATGGCAGACGGTGACACGCGCTGCCCCCAGACCTATTGAGGGCCCCAGTGCAGCGCCCAGGTTCGGGATGCCCAGGTTCAGCTGCTTGACGACATGGTTGAAAGCTGGTAGCGGGGGCACATATGAGAACCCGTTCTTCCTGATGCTCGTGACAGAACCTCCCCCAGACGAGCCGTCCACCAGCTTCACGATCGGGATGCGTAAAGAGAGAGCCAGCTTCTCGATGTAGTCGGTCTTCTCCCACAGTGCTCCATCCGCATGGCCGGCACGGAGACTGTAGTCATCCGCCGTGAAGAGGATCTTGCGCCCGTTCAGCTTCCCGAACCCCTGGACGCTGTTGCTGGGCGTAAAGCCTTCGATGGTCTCCTCCTCGTGGGGCCGCTGCTGCTGCCCATCTGGGTCTGCGGCGGCGCTGCTATCCAGCTTCGTCTTACCCCATCTCACTTCGCCCGTCACGCTGCCGACCTCTTGGAGGCTGCCCTTGTCCAGCAGTGCATCCACCCGCTCCCAGACCCATAGCTTCCCAGCCTCCTTCTGGTGCCGGTAGCCACGGCGCTCTGGGTCGGGAGTGCGGGCAAGTTTACGTAGAGTCTCTAGTTGCCCAAGGCGATCGGAATAGTCTGCCGGAGGACCTGATACGGAGGCCCTCCTCCTCCGCCCTTTCCGTTGTGGTGCCTGTGGCGGTAGTTCGCTTTCTGGCGATTCTTTGCCTCCCAGATGACCGGCGACCTGTTTCAACCGGTCGCTTGCCTGTTGTTTGGTGCTTTCATCAGCCCCCATCTTATGACATGCATGTACTGTCAGATTCGAGATAGCTCGATGGTCCGGATGCGGGCTGGACGATGCCGATTGCAGAGATATAGTGCAGCTTTGTATGCAGAGGTTGCCATAAGGTCCGGAACTCCGAATTGCTTCATTTCGCCAAATGCTTCCAAGACCCCCAACCTCGTGGCGACCTCGGCAAGTCCTCCAAGCGGCAGATCCCCCGCACTTACACGCTGCACCGCAGTGGATGCTCCCCGCTAACCCGCTAACCCCCAGGCTTTTGTAGCCACTAGGACGCGGGACAGGCACCCGCTGTGGGTTGTCCAATTGACGCCGCATTGCTTTTGCCTGTACATTCTCCCCTAGGGATGCTTGTGCAGGGCCGTTGGCCATAGACTGAACAAAGAAGACTTAACCCAAGTCGCACTACTCATCAGCTCTTTTCAGAAGGTACTTTCTGTTAAGTTCCACATATAACAAGTGGTAGCTACGCGATTTGAGATCAGGCTCATCGTACAGCACTGGACCCAGCACCGGTGTCGAAGAGGTGTGGTAAAGGTGAATGTATGTTGGGTCGCAAGCAGTTGCTCAGGGATACTCCTCAGTGCTGCCAAAACAGCCACCAACATGAGTTCACCAGGCTATCCACCTCGACGGAGGATAAAACGACTCCTTGTCGCAAACAGGTATCTCGCCATCTCGCCATAAGGCTATCCATACTTGGGCATCAGCTAAGATTTTCTTCAGAGGTGAGATTGCCACTCGCATAATCCAAGCCGCCAGAGAGCTCTCCCCCAAATCGAGCCCTTCGCCCTCGTGACTCCCAACGACAGGACCCACGCCCGGTCCCTGGACGCCCGGCACGTGCTCGAAGCCCCTTCCCCTAGTTCGTACCTGGACATCGCCTTCCTCGTGGCGCTGGTCCAGAAGCACGGCATCGACGCCGTGCACCCGGGCTATGGCTTCCTCTCGGAATCCGCCGAGTTCAGCCGCCGCATGTGGCACGAAGCCGGGGCCGTCGTCATCGGGCCCGGCTGGCGCATCCTCGAGGAAACGGGCGATAAACTCGCGGCCAAGGCGCTGGCTCAAATGTGTGGCGTCCCGACGCTGCCGGCGAGCGCGCAGCCCACGGGCAGCGTCGAGGATGTCCTGGCGTTCGCGCGACAGGTCGGGTTCCCCATCATGCTGAAAGCCGTCGACGGGGGGCGGCGGCAAGGGCATTCGCCTAGTCCGGACCGAACCGGACCTCGAGAGTGCCACCGCACGCGCCATCGCCGAGAGCCCCTCGCGACAGATCTTTGTTGAGCGAGCCGCTGTTGACGGTTTCCGACACGTCGAGATGCAGATCATCGGGGACGGGACGGGGAGGGTGCGGCACTTGTGGGAGCGCGAGTGTAGCATCCAGCGGCGGTACCAGAAGGTCGTCGAACTGGCACCGAGCACCATCAGAGACCGAGAGTTCGTGGGCCGCATCATCGACGCGGCGGTACGCATGGCGGAGGCTGTCGCGTACCTCTCGCTGGGCACGTTCGAGTTCCTGGCCAATCCAGATAGCCAGGAATTCTTCTTCCTCGAGATCAACCCGCGCATCCAGGTCGAGCATACGGTCACCGAGTGCATCACGCACGTGGATCTGGTCAAAACCCAGCTGGACATAGCGCAGAGTGTCGCTCTGGACGCGCTTCCTGCTCTCGCAGTTCTCACATCTTTGGTTACAGCCGAGCCCCCCGCGGCTATCGTCCGTACAGTTGCGTTTAGCGGCCGAGAATGTCCATAATGACTGGTCGATCAGTATCGGACGAATTCCGAATTTCGCGTTACCAAGCGGTAACGGGGTTCGGGTCGACACCCATCTTGTCCCGGGTGCTCCCATAGTCGTTTCCACCGATTTCGACAGCTTGCTCGCCAAGATCATTGTCACGGGTGTCTCCTGGACCGACGTGGTGGCGAAATGCCGGCGGGCTCTGGAGGATACCCGCATCGACGGGGTCAAGACCAATCTGGATGCCCTCCGTGCGATCGTCGCAAGTCCAGACTTCGCAAACGGGGCTTGCAACACGTCGTGGCTGGAGCGAGAACTGCCGCGGCTCCTGAAAACGGGGAAGAGGATCTCAGAGGATCTAGTTTCGGCCGATTTCAGCAATCGGGATGATACCTCCCTGTCCGCGGCGGCGCCATCAGGGGGTCCAGCTCCAGCGTCCTCCTCCGCAAAGGCGACGCGTGGGCCCTGAAACTGGCCCCCAAAGAGGGGACCACCTCCAAGCAAGCCCCGGCCGAACCGCAAGTCCATCACCTAAAACTCACCTGCGTCCTCCGCAACGAGTTCCCCTCCCTCCTGCGCGCCGAAGTCGAACTCGCTCACTCCAGCGCCACCACACCGCAAACGTTCCTGCTCGAAGCCGCCAGCAGCGCGGCCTCGGCCGGCTCCGTCCTGGCCGAGGGAAAGCACCGCCGCGGCAATGCCGCCGACCCGTCCCATGTCGTCGCGCCGTTCCCGGGCAAGCTGGTCGAGGTCCTGGTGGACGCGGGGGATGTGGTCCGGCCGGGCCACGTCGTCTGCGTCGTGCAGCAGATGAAGATGGAGCTCGAGGTGCGGGCGGCGCGCGCGGGTCGGGTGCGCTGGGTTACGGAGGCGGAGGACGGGGAGGATATTGCGGAAGGGACGCTGATCGCCGAATTGGATGGCATTAGTGATGGCTCAGTTGTTGTTGTTGATGGGGATGAGGCGAGGGCAAAGTTATAAACGCGTTGTCGCAACCAGTGTTGCTCGGATTGAGTACATTGGCATAAACGTACGGTTACAAAAGGATTGGTTAATGGAGTAACCACCAAAAATCCATGTTTATTTCACATCGGATGAATGCATTCCAGTAGGAATTTGTGACAGTTATTCCATCTGGACACGGTCATTTTCAACGAGTAACTGGGTTTGCATTTCAAGTCTACTTTCGTCGCTGGCCGGTACAACTATCCAACCCCTCCAGTCTACAATGTGATCCAATGCCCCCTATCGCATAGACATCATAACCCTATCCCCAGGCTCAATAAGAGACGTGTTGATTACCAACTCCCCTTCGTTCCTCCGACCCCTCCCTAACCGCCTTGTTTAGGCACCTAAATCGGAAGAGGATCGCACCCCTGGCACCCCAAACACTTCCCCTTCGGCACAATCTGCGCAAAGCACCCGATGTAGCAGAGCTTGTTATCGATGCAGTAGGTCGGCACCACCACCTGGTTGTACGGGAGGCGCGGGTCCGTATCGATGACTTGGCGCTTGGCCTTCTCGAAGGCTTCCCGGTTCTCGAGCGAGGGGGCGGGGGTGACGAGGGCTTTGGCACTGCATTCATCGCCAGCGAGGAGGGCGTCAAGTCAGTTATCACAGACCCAAAGTATGGGGAAAGCCTTAAGTAGCCCGTTATTGAACTGGTGAAAGGACCACTTACACGACCAGCTGGGCCAGGAGGCCGGTGAGGAGGAAGGAGATCTGCATTGTAGTGGATTTTGCAAGAGGGCGTTGCTCCGATCAAGATGGTAACAGACTTAGGTGAAAGAAAGACCCTTCAGCGAGGGGCTAGAATACCGAAAGGGAATCTCCCCTGTCCTTATACTCTGGCCCGTCGAAAAAGGTCCTGACTGGTATGTGGGCGGTTGCCAGGGAGGGCAGAATTGATTAGAGTGTCTCGGACGAGGAATTCTAGTAATCATATATAAGATCTAATCAGCCACAATTATTCAGGAATGAGAACAAAAGCAAGATATTGAATCAGGGAGAGATCAGCGCGCTTACTATTTTCTTTATGCATGTTCGTCCCAGAAAGGAACCAGAAGAGAAGTACCATCACTTGCCGTGCAGTCTCACCATCATCACGACACCCTGATCAAGCACATATTCTGTAAACCCTCCGCGCACTCTGTCGCGGCCATTAATTAACACACAAACCAAGACCATTTCTATTACCGCCAATGATGTTACTGCTCCTAATAAGAATAATAATGCCCGTATAGATATTCGTCGAGTCCGCAATGCGATGCGATGCGATCCATCTACAGACCCCCCGGCAGTCTCGATATACCAAGTAATTGCCCTTTCCCGTGTCCTGATGGATTGTTCCCTCCCATCCCTTGATAAAAACAAAGTGACCGACCAAAGCTCCACGCGAAGACACTGAAAATCCATGGAAGAGGAGAAGCGCTATGGTGGCCCAACACTGAAATGTGCCGATCCATATGCGTCCGTTCAGAATGGACACATACACGGGGTAGCCATGACGATGATCGATCGAAACATCGGTGAATGGTCGTCATCATGCGCAATAATCGCTGCCTCGTTAACCCAAAGCCGTTTCCTGCGCCCTTATGCCAGGCCGCCCAGTCCAAATGCCCAATTTCCCGATAGAAAAAAAATACAACCAAAAGTTTATTGGAGATGCCGGTCCACGCAGTAGCGCCTCATCACATGACAACGCAGTCCTTGTGTCGATCATCAGCGCTTTGCGCAGCTACCGGCGGTGGTCTGGCGCGGCCCATATTGTTACCAGCGAGGCTGCCTCTGGATGGGCCTGCCAGATTGGGCCGACGTCCCCTCGTCGAACTGCCCGGGCTGCTCTCCGGGTGGCTTGGGGTGGCCTGCCGGCGGCACATATGGGGTAGACTTGGAGGCTTGTTCGTAGCTCGGCGGCGCATCATCGTCCTCTCCATCTGTAGGACGATGAGTTCGGTTGTTGGCCGGCGGGACGAGCGGCCTGACTGGTTGCTGCTGCGCCGGTCTACCACCCCGAGCTGGACTGTTCAGGCTGTTACTGCTCGCCCGAACCGGAATGTTCAGCTGGCTAGTAGATCCACCACGGGAGGAAGAGACGCTATTCCCGCCTCTGCCCCGAGGCCCTGTACGAGCCGTCGAGCCGCGGCCTTGCTGCTCAATAAACTGCTCGGATAGCTGTCTCTCACGCTGCCGGGCTGCTTGCTCATTCCGATGCCGTTCATCTTCTTCCTCTTGCAACTGCAGCGCTAACGCCAGATCCCGATCTTCTTGCTCAAGAGTTGGAGAAACCGGCGCGTTGTCCGCGTCGCTTGTACTACGGCGACCTCTGCCGCCGCTAGTGGAAGCCCCTGCCGACGACTCCTGGTGTGACTGTTGGTGCTGCGGGCCGCCCACGAGCCGAAAGTCCCCGGAGAAGAACTCGGCCCGCTCGCCGTTGACATCGACAAGTGATTCCCAGACCACTTCGTCGTGCGAATGGTACCCAGCGTCTGTCACAAGCACCAGAAGCTGTAATGTCTGCGGGTGCCTGTACAGCGTGGAAAAGTGATCATTGCGGAACAGAATCGAAAATGTACCGGGCCGTACTGATTTTGTTATCACCTCCAAACCCCACGGAGTCAGCTGAGTTGCCGAAGTGGCCAGGAATGATTTGATGATCATGATATCCTGGTACATCTCTTGTTCTTGTTCCGTAAGTCCAACGCTGGAGGGCGCGCTGAGTTTATCCTCGAGTTCTTCTTCACGGAATAGTAGGCTTTGCACATCATCGTATGACGATGCCTGGCGATCAAAGGCATCGTATACGGGGTCATCCTTTGGAGGAAGCCAGCCATGTATGAGTGGGATAGAAAATGTGGCGTACAATTTCATGTCGCGAGTATCCTCAAACGTCCCTGGGATGAGATCACCTCGTTCCGACGGATGCACATGGGTAAGGGACGTCCGTTTGTGAGATGTTATCAGCTCGGGGGTAGGGATGTAGCGCGGGTTGACATTCATCCCCCGTTTGTAAGCCTTTCAGGAAGGCATACAGCTCACTCACGTCAGGCAACGCGATATCTGAATTGGTCCTCCTGGGAGACATCAGTTCATCGAACACCGCCTCCAGTAACAGATTCAAGCTGATTTGCTCTCGTGATCTCAGTGTCTCCACCAAAACGGTGTTGGTCAAATCGGCCGGAGTTGTCAAGGTCAACGCGTTCACGAGAGCGACCAATGGACACGGGCCGTTGGCGTTCTGAACGAGAATCGGGGATTTCCTCGGGTTTTGGGCAGCGGATACATCATGCCAGTTAATGTTTTTTATCTGATATGTTTCGTTCTTATTGGAAGCACTGGGGGACTGAGGCCTTGGTGGTTGAGCGGGTGGGACCTCCTGGGAAGTGCGTGGCGGCAAGGCGGGTCGAGGTTCCTCGGCGGCCTCGGCTGTAGGTGTTGGTGGCTTCTGTATTCGCTCTTCTGGTTTTGCTTGTTTTTTCTCTGGCTCTGGATCGTCAAAATTCTCCCAGGTACTCTGTCTAGAGAGACTCGCTGGCTGTGGGTCATGATCTATCAAATTCCAATCGTCGCCGGATCTTGGTTGGCTTTGTCCTGCATGGGCTGCGGGGCCCTTGCCTTTGTCCAGCTGAGCGAGGTCATCCCAAGCATGGGCATCTTGCGAGAACTCTTGCTCTTCTGGCGACTTAAGCGGCATGTGCCCGAGCGCGGGCTTTGCGACTATATCATCGTCCCAGGCCGAGGAGGACTCGCCTTCTGAAGGTAAAGACACAATAGCCGGAGAGTGCGCTCGGGGACTCGCAGACGGCTGTCTTGAACCATGCCCTGAGCCCCACACGTTGTTGCCGGTGTCTTGGTCGGGTATTGAATTGACGGGGGGCGGTGCGAGCGACGCTTTTGAGTCTTCGGCGGTTGGTTTCCAAGGATTCGTGCTTTGTTCGGAGTCGTTGAGTTGCAACTGGGAGAAAGCATTGATCGGAGGGACGGGCGGCGCATCGACGGGTATCAAGTTGGCTGCGCTCTGGCCGGTGTTGGTAGAAGAAAGAGGTTTCCTCTTGAAGGGATTTGTCTCTTGGCGGCCGCCTGGTCGCAAAACTGTAGGTACATGTTCCAATCCGCCTTTTGCCCCGGTATGTGATGACGGGACACTGCTTTGTCCATCGTCCTCGTCCCATGGGTTACCGGCATCGTGCCCGAACGGGTTCTGGGTTGCATGGCCAGGCCGTAAAGTGTCGGGAATCGTACGAGGAGCCGACTGGGCACCAGCAGAAGTCGTGTCTTGGGGTTGTCTTGCGTCGCCCCAAACGTTCTCTCCGTCGGTGTCGGAATCGGTCGCGGACCAAAGCTCCTGCCTCACCCCTTGCATATTGAAGGAGGGAGTGGGCTTGTCGTTGTTTGGGGCATTTCCTGCAGCTTCGTTTCGTGTGACCATAATGACGATTCAGAGACCGCCAGGCCTTGTCGTTTAAAAGGGCAGCGGAAACGTCGGGACCTGATCCAAATGGCTGTATTCAATCACTACAGTAAGGTCAAATGCGCGATCTTGGTAGCATGCAGTCGCACTCCTGGTGGGAAGGACGTTTGGCTTGTTTGTTGCCCGTATTCATGTGCGCAGGTCGAACCAGGAACCACGGGGCAGGAGTGAAGTGAGAGAGACCCGGTTGAGGGGGCGGGCTGTGGGATGTCGCTGGATCTGTGCAACCCTGCTGGTGATGCCCTCAATTAGGGTCAAAAGATACGATACGGCGTAGCCGAATAGACGGGGAATAAGCTTAGGCGTACAAATGCCCAGTTTACATGGTCAGTCTTCTCGCAATCCAGGTCGCCTCGCCTCAGGGCCGTTGCTCAGGCTTCCAAGGTCGGTCAGCCCTGCGACATGTGAGGGAGGGCGTAGGTTGGCAGATCGCAGATGATTCGCGGGGTGTGCGTTCCTTCGGGTTCAAGCTTGCGTCATCGGCTCCCAGAAAAGGCCGGAAGCTCAAGCTTTCTCGAAAATGTGTATAACTAATGCGGAGGTAAGAATCCGGGCGAGTGTCACGATCCGTCGGATTTCATAGAAGAGGGGAAGTGTGAAGGTGGTTTATCCGCCGGAAGGTATGCGCGAGAGAATTAGTAGGTATGTAAGTCAGTTACATGTAGGCGCTGCTGCTGAAGCTCGCAGCTCCCGTCTCCAGTCTACTGTCCAGTCAGGCCCGCACTGAGTGGTTGGGAGGCTTGGGAGGTACAGCGCGCGCTGTGATGGCCTAGAGTGGCCCCAGTCTGCCAGTCACTCAAGCGCCAGGTACGACGTGTGGCGGTGCTCGTGGTACTAGCTGCATCCGGGGCGAACCTAGCAACGAATCGTTTCAATATTCCGATCCTCCCAATGCTTCTGCATGGCGGTCTACTTCGGCTAATCACTGCTCACTACCACGCTCGTTGGCACTGATCCGACTTCAATTTTGTCAAAATGCTGTAAATATGAGATCTTCATTGCAAATGCAGTTGTGTGCTCGCTATCTAATGTAACTCCAGAGTAGACACGATAGTTAGTGACCGAATATGAACATGGTGAGCGTCGGTGGGAGCTTCCCAAGATCCTCTTGCCACAGGTACAAAGCTTAACTGGGCTGCCATTGCTGGTACGCGTTTGACCACGTATGGCTCTTCCCTACGACAACTAGGCAGCAGCATACCTAGATACATGTAGGTTATCTGGTGTGAGCATGCAAGTGAGCAGCAAGCTGGGCAGGGTGCAGACATACGGCTCGGCCGGCACGGGGTCCTAGAACCCCGGCCAGTTGCCTCTGTCTGTCTGTGTGGCTTGCGCACCCTCAGCCACGAATTTGTGCGTCAAGGTTGCCTCCGGACATGACGTAGAACTCCATCAGCTGTCTTGGAATGGCAGCTTGACCTGCGTCACAACGGAGCTGTCTGTCCATTGGCGGGAAGGGACCCTTTTGAATATCCTGCTTACATGTACCTGTTATATAGAATATCACTAAATGGTTACTGATATGTTTGCAAACTGATTACTTAAGTCGCGATAGCGAACACGATGCCCCCAGACACCACAAAAGTTAGGCGATGTTCAATGTTCGTCTCAACCATCCAAAACTTAGCGCCCGTCGCCGGCAAGCTTGGGCCTTTGACCTGCATGTGTTTTTTCCCCGATTTGAGCAAAAGCAAGCAAGGGAGCATCAGAAACGGAGCCCGTCTGGGCCGCCCATGGTTTTAGTCGCTGGGTCGCCGCCAACAACCTGATGAACCTTTCGTCGAACGCCAAATCGCATGTCACAGTGCCATACATAGATGAAGAGCACGGGCGTCATTGACGGCTAATAAACTTGGTTTGTCGCTATTTTTTGGGAGTATTTGACGTCTTACATCTTCGCCAAATTTCTTGATAAAGCTGCCTGGCGGGGAGGAGTTGTGTCTGTGTGCTTTTTCCCCTTTTGTTTTCGGTAATAGTGGTCAATTGCTGCCTGCACGTAAACCCATACCCCGCGTAATCTATCTCCTACTACGGGAGTCCCGGGGCCCTCAGATTCCGCACGCATTTCTTCTTTACTGGTGAACTCCCCCGACGTGACCCCATATTTCCTATCGCATTCCACCCACGCCCTTTCGGCATCGTCCAGGAATGGCAATCATCGAGAACTGGCTCCCCGCGAGCCGCGAGAACTATGAGTTCATCCTGAGCATCTGGAAGTGGTTCCCCCGTGGTACGTAGCCAGCAGTCGTAACAAATGAAAACTTGCATCTACCCCTCTACATTATCCCTTCCGAACTCTCATTCTAGCTATGTGTTCGCCATGGAACTGACAGCCATTAAAAGGCCTACTCCACCCAGTGGATGATCTCCTGGTACGGCATGGGCAAGACCTCGGTCCAGAGCCCCCTGAACATCCCGGGCCGCATCGCCTGGCTGACCATGGAGGTCCCCGGCTTCGTGACGCTGCTCTACATCATGAACACGCTGCCAGCCCAGCACGGCATCGAGGACCTGCCCTGGCAGAACAAGACCCTCGCGGGCCTCTTCTGCCTGCACTACGTCTACCGCGCGGTCCTCTTCCCCGTCCTGCAGCCGTCCATGTCACCCATACACGCCGTCGTCTGGTCCATGGCCCTCGTCTTCCAGTTCTTCAACGCGACCTGCCTCGGCAGCTGGCTGGCCGCCTATGGCCCCACGACGGAGGCCGAGTGGAACTCGGCCGCCCAGCTCGGCAACGGCGGCTCCTCCGTCCTGCAGTTCGCCACCGGCCTCGTCGTCTTCTACGTCGGCCTCACCTCCAACTACTTCTGCGACGAGGAGCTGCGCGAGATCCGCCGCGCCGAGCAGCGCCGCCAGGAGCGCCTCGCCCACGAGCAGGGCCGGCCCGTCGGCTCCATCGAGAAGCACTACTCCGTCCCCAACAACGGCCTGTTCCGCTACATGCTGTACCCGCACTACTTCTCCGAGTGGATCGAGTGGCTCGGCTTCTGGATCGCGGCCGGGGTCGGCTGCGCGCCCGCCCGCTGTTTTCTGGTCAACGAGATCTTCGCCATGCTGCCGCGCGCCGTCTCGGGCAAGAAGTGGTACATTGAGAAGTTTGGCGAGGACAAGATCAAGGGGAAGTACGCCATCATTCCCGGTGTTTGGTAAAGTCCCAAAGTGTGGAAGGCATTAAAAGTTCAGGGGGAGGAGCAGGGGGCTTTGCCTGCATGTACCAATTATCTCAGCGGGCTGCACCGCACTGCGGTTTGTTATCGGTGCTCGGGTGTGTGGTCGCTAGCAAGGTAAAGGTGAGCGAGCAATGGGTACTCGGTCGCCCTGGGACTGTTGTGACTGAAGAGCGACGGTAATCGCTCCATGAGCTGTTGGGTTTTCAATGTGCTTTATTCACGAATCGATGGTTATACGTATGTACTTACGATATGTATTTAATACTCATGCTATGCTTTACCCCCGATGTTCCTTTACAATTCACTTGTGCTACTACTGTAAGTTTGCGATGTCCCAGCTGTAGTCAGCCACGTTGCAATCACTTCGCTTACATAGCATACCCCTAAATGCCAAGTATATTGTAAAGAAAATCTAATCCTCAAGTATTACAAAATCCCCATCGTGCCACAGATACGAAATGGCCTCCCAAGCTACCCGACCTCACCTCGGCGATCTCTATGTGTAATGTAAGCATCGATTCACCCAATAAGTCATCACAATCCCTAAAAATTCCCAGCCGGTGCCGTCGCCGCCCTATTGCCACCAGCCCGACTCCCGCTCCTCCGCACACTCCTCCGGGCACTCCCCCTCTTCTGCGCCGTAGGCGCCCTAGACCTCGACCCGGACCTCGACCGCGCCAGCCGACTCCCCCTCCTGCTGCTCCTCCTATTCCCAGACTGCGAGCCCCCAACCCAAACGGCCCCGACCACCCGGGCCCCGACAGCCACCCGTTCAGCCCCGGATCGGCCACACTGCCCAAAGCACCACCAGCACTCCCGCCGTTGGCGTACGACGACCACACGTCGCTATCGTACCCATCGCTCGAGTCGTCGTCGGAGTGGTAGTGCACGTCGCAGTAGTTATGATACGCATCGATCGGCGCCCGCAGACACCCCCGCTCCCGACAGCAGTGCTGATCACAATACCCATTATCCTGAGTCGCGCGCGCCGCGCAGCCCGTCTCGCGACAAACATGCGTCGCGCAGAGCCCGCCGGGGCTAACCGCCTGCGCCGCGCAGCCCGGGTCGCGGCACCGGTGCGTCGCGCACCAGGGGTCGTAGATGTTGAGGTTGGTGACCACGGTGCCGGCGCCGGCGCCGGCGTTGGCGGTGGCATTCAGCTGCCGGAGGACCGACGGCGAGAGCGACGCCGACTGGGCCCGCCGGCTGTCGCAGGCCGCGTCGCTGCACTTGTGCTGCGCGCAGAACATCGAGGTCATGGTCCGCGCGCCGCTGCACTGCTCCGGGGCGCTGCAGGCGTGCGCGTCGCAGTGGTGCTTGTTGCCGTTGCTCGACTTTCGCGGCTTGTTGCATCCGATATAATCGCAGATTCCATAGTAATCTGAAATGTTTGATTCAGGTTAGTGAACTTAGTCCCACCCAGATATAAATAGACTGGGAATCTGGTCGTTTCGATACCAGTCACGTAGGCGTAGGGGGTTGGGGGAAGGGAGAACGAAGAGACCCAAGGAACCAACTTACGGTCTTCGCAGAACTGGCGCCGCACCCCCTTATCAATGAAGATCTTGTTGGCGCATCCCGTGGTCTCACAGCGTACGTGATCGGTACAGAAATGACCCTTATTCGGATCCCCCTGGTTCTTGCAATTCTCAAAATAGTCCCGACAGATATGCCGGGTGCACCACTCGCTACCCGCGACCCGCTCCTCCAGACACGGTCCCGTCGCATCCTTACACTCGTGGTCCTCGCAGTACCGACCCGCCGCATTCTGCAGCCCCTTCGGGCACCCCGCGCGCCGACAGCGGTGCGTCCCGCAGACCTTGACGCCCACCGCGCGCGGCTCGTCGCAGTTGCTCCCGAACTCGCAGTAGTGGTTGCTGCAGTGCTTGCGGTACTCGGCGTTGCTGACGCGGTGCACCATGCTGTCGCAGTCCGGGTTGCGACAGGGGCGGTGGACCGGGCAGTAACTGTGCTGGCCCTTGGTGTCGCCTACCTCGGCGCGCCGTGCACGTTGGCCATGCAGTGGTCGTCCTTGCAGGTGTGCGCGGCGCAGTAGACGCTCTGCCGCGTGCCGGTGGCCCCGATGCGCGCCTCGGGGCAGTCGGCCTGCTGGCAGTTGTGGTCTTTGCAGTACGTGAAGGTTTTGCGGCCCTGCGGAGGCAGGATCTCGTTGTTGCAACCCAACCAGCTACAGCCATCTATGACTCAACTTCAGCTTCTAGTTTCACTCGATATATGAGCGAGGGCAATGCGGGTATACTTACGAAGATCGCAGAATTTGGCATCTCTGTTCAGGGGGTTGCTCCGTTCCGACGGGCATTGGCTTCCATATGGCGCGGCCTGGCAAGTGAGGTCTATTATAGTTGAGTCTGCGGTTCTAAAACAGGTGTATCAGAGTGAGTGCTTACGATATCTGCAATATGGCTTGTTGCTCTTCTTCGAATTGCGGCACGAAGTGCCGTTGGCCTCCCGCCACGGACAAGCATGCGAGGGGCAATATGGCGATACATCCAGATTGGCTGTAGAGCCTCGTATGTAACTCCACTCAGATCGCTCTTTGCACTTCTTCTTGGCACATCGTTTCCTCTTGTGTGTATGCTGGTGATGCCCATGGCTATGACCGCTGAGGAGTTTGTCGAACCGGTTGCGGAAAGTGAGCCTGGGAAGAAACATATTCGTGTCTGAGTTCCCACTCAATGGAAATAGCCTGTAGGTATTGTTCGATGTCTCTAAATTTTGGTTTAGTTTTGGAGAGAGCTTGGATTGGAAACTCGTGAGTATCTGGCAGTGTAGTAAGTAGTTGGTGGTGGAACAACTGTCGACGTGTGGAATAACTGGCGTCCCGTGGAGTAGCTTGTATTGTGAGAACTAGTTGGCCATGGAATAAATGTTGACGCGGAATTTAACGTCTATAAGCGGATAATAAGTCCCAGTATCTCTTTTGGTGATGCGAGAGGGAGTAGTAGGAGCAGCCAGTCGTTGATGCATATGATGACTCAAGATTACTACGAAGGCAGGCGTATAATGGCCAGACCACCCACTTGACGTAGCATGGAGTAGCAGAATGGGAGGTGGAATAACATCATGTCGCAAATCCAAATCATCCAGTCTGAACGTACGCGAAAGGAATCATCAAGTATTATGAGGCAGTATGCTGGCAAACATAACCATGTCTGGCAAATGGGTGAGGCGGAATCAACACCATGGGCCTCCCACTCGCCCACTGGCTGCAAACTGCGTGAGCCATCAACGGAAAAGTAATAAACAAAAGGAAGTGAGGCTTCCATTGACTCATGATCGGATTCATATTACATATGCCAAAGATGCTTGCTTGTCCTAGTTTCTAGCAGCCTGTTTGGTCACTTGATCCCAAGGAGGTTGATATTGGTGAATCGTCATGTGGGGCGGCGTCGCTACACGAATCTGACGATGTTGTTTGTTGTCTCAATTGCCATTAGACGAACGGACGATTGCTCCTTTCAAGCTTGATAGCAATACCCGTCAAAACATTCTTCGGGCTCATGCATAAGCGATGTTACAGCAGGGCGAATCTGTCCTAGATGACTAATATGTTCGCTCTGGAACCCGGACGGGATAAGCCGTACGCGCATACATCATACATGGAATATGCCATCAAACAAGAATGTGAGATCGGCTGGAGCAGCCTTCTGAAGTGATTTAACAGTTGTTATTGCTCATTCAAAGGCTAGGTATTGCACACAGGACACAAGGTCCTTGGTATCTCGTTTCTCGTGACTCTCATCCCCTTACTAATATCCCCCCAGACTTTCATCTTCCCAGTCTGATAGTAGTTAGTCACTGAGCCATTTCCCTGCTCATTCGTCCGTGGTATATCTCGTCCCATATGCATATTCCTCCTATTTCGTCCCCGGGGCTTAGAACAGAGGTCCAGCCAAGCGCATGGAGACCGTCTTGTTTTGCGTGTAGTTCGCCAGGGCTGCCTCGCCGAGTTCTCGGCCAATTCCGCTCTCTTTGAACCCTCCAAACGGCAACTATGTCACGTGATTAGCACCCATGCGCGTATACAGTCGCTGTGGACGTTGTAGAGACAAGGAAACGGTGTAGGTGAAGTTAGGGGGTCACGATAGGGGGTTTGGTGTTGAGGTGAGGTATGTGGCCCATGCGCGGCCGCACCTCACCCAACACCAATAAGCTTAAATAGAGTGGGGCGCGGGAAGGGATGCATCCAATCAAAACTTACCTGGTGGCTGAGCATGTTGTACTGGTTGACCCAGACGGTGCCGGCGCGGAGGTTGTTGCTCACGCGGATGGCGGTGTTGAGATCGCGGGTGTGCACGGCGGCAGCGAGACCGTATGTGCTGTCGTTGCCGGCGGCGACGACCTCGTCCTCGGTCTTGAACTTGGTGATGGTGCAGACGGGTCCGAAGATCTCCTCCTGCATGATCTTCATGTCGGGAGTGACGTCACTGAAGATGGTAGGCTTGATGAAGTAGCCCTTGTCGCCGTGGCGCTCGCCACCAGTCTCGCACGTGGCACCGGCCTTCTTGCCCTCCTCGATGTAGTGCATGATGCGGTCGTATTGAAGCTGGCTGATTTGCGGGCCCTGGAAGGTGCTGTTGTCGAAGGGGTCACCGACGGTGTTCTGCTCAGCTCGCTTCTTGAAAGCGGCGATGAACTTGTCGTAGATGCCCTCCTGCACGTAGATACGAGAACCAGCGCAGCAGCACTGTCCGTGGTTGAAGTAGATACCGAAGTTGACCCAAGAGATGGTCTGCTCGATGTCGGCGTCGTCGAAGACAATGTTGGGCGACTTGCCGCCAAGTTCCAGGGTGACCTTCTTCAGGTTGGAAGCGGCAGCGGCCTTCATGATAGTACGGCCAATAAGCGTGGAACCAGTGAAGGCGATCTTGTCGACGTCCATGTGCGAGGACAGGGCAGCACCGGCGACCTTGCCGAAGCCGGAGATGACGTTGAGGACACCGGCAGGGAAGCCAGCCTCCTTGACGAAGTTGGCGAACACGAGAGCCGACAGGGGCGTCTGCTCGGCCGTCTTCATGACGATTGTGTTACCCGTGCACAGGGCAGGGCCGATCTTCCATGCGAACATGAGCAGAGGGAAGTTCCAGGGGATGATCTGGGCGCAAACACCAATGGGCTCGGAGCGGGTGTAGGCGAAGGTGTCGGGGTTGGTATCGATGGTCTTGCCCTCGATCTTGTCGGCATAGCCGGCGTAGTAGCGGAGGCAGCCGACGACGGCACCGACGTCGCCCTTGGCCATGGTGATGGACTTTCCATTGTCCAGCGACTCGACGGCGGCCAGGAGATCTGTGTTCTTCTCGGCAATGTCGGCCAGCTTGTACAGGAGACGGCCTCGCTCTTGAGGGGTGACTTTGCGCCACTCGCCCTCGAAGGACTTGCGGGCTGCGGCTACAGCGATGTCGACATCCTTCTCTGTGGCCTCGCTGACGGAGCAGATGACTTCCTCAGTAGAGGGGTTGATAACCTCAAAGGTCTTCTTGTCGACACCCTCGACCCACTCGTTGTTGATGAACCTAAAGATATTGGTCAGTATCACGAAGCTTGTACTACCCCAGTGGCGTGCGGGGTTGTGGCGTTTTGAACTTACAGGCCAGTAGGCTGCTCGTAGGGGCCAGTGACGGGCGTCTTGAGCGTGGTTGTCAGAGGCATGATGAAGGATTGTGATGTGATGTGATGGTGATGTGTCGTTACGGAAGAGCGTAGTTCGTTTGATTCTGGATCGTCAAACAAACAGCTGGTCAATGGATTGGAAGGAAGTGAATGGTATGAGGAGATAGATGTCAGAAAGTTGTTGCGAGGGCCTGAGGGTTTATGTATTGTATGAGCGGGGTAACTTGGGAGACTTCTACTAATACCAGACCGGCGCTGCTACGGGCAGCAGAACAGGTACAACCATTACGCACACAGTCTGGACGCTGGTGGGTTTCGGGGAAGAGGGTGCCAGGAGCTGCAACAGCTACGCAAGGACGCCACTAACAAATCTGCTACACCACACTCACTCACTCTCACACGCACACGCAGACAGCCACCCCGTACGCTTACGGCACAATATGTGGGCTCCGGGTCGTCCTTCCAGGGTGCCTAACTCAAGGCAGTCAGGTAGTGTGTGTGGTGTACTACAAGAATGGAGAATGCTGGAGGCAAAGTCGATGGTCCGCTGTACTACTGGATATGATTGGGGCCAGTCGGGTTCCAGAGCGAGGTTGGATTTCGACTAGGAGTTAAGACCTAACTTGCAGATGCCGAGGATATCAATTCGGGCCTGGCGCAGTGAGATTAGTTCCCCCGCTGGCCGCGCAGGTCATCCATCCATCGCCAATGCTGATGGTGTGTGCGGCTTTATCGCAGGCAAGCTTCACCAATGTGACTAAACGGGCAGACTGGGGGAGCCAGGAGCTTGGGTGTGAGTGCCAGAGTGCGAGGCACTGAGGCGCTGGGGGCAATGATGACGAAAATGGGGTAATATCCCATTATGGGGTTAAGATGGGCCACTTTCCCCTTGGGCCCTTGGGCCCTGGAAATCCCTTCCTCTGGCCAGACGGCTGCCAAGCTGCGACTCCCTTAAGCCCGAAGCCGATAGATTTGGGCATAACCGTCCATTGGCTCGAGATGCCCGGCCACGGCAGACGCCACGAATCACGTCGCCCGCCTTGGTCCGGACGCCAGCCAAATAAAGTTTGCTATAGGCGTTAAGAGCCAACGAGACATGCACGCATGCAATGGCCCGGTTCTAACGACATGGGGGTTGGGATTAGCTAGAACGACCTCTCCACCCGCCGCATGGATCAGGTTAGCAGCAGTGGGCAGAGGCTGGAAAGTATGGGCTATCGAGGCTATCTGATACCCCTTCTACTGCCTCGTGCATCTCTGGGGTCTGGGCGAAGGGGAACGACTGGCCGACCCCGCACTCTTTCCTGACCCCTACTCCTACGACTTTACCAATGCTGCCCTATTTGAAAGCCGCCCTGGGTTCATCTGCCTGCGCAGGGCTTACCGTTGAGGGAGCTACAGCCAGCACCCCTGGAAAAACGACGAACGATAATCTGGCGATTTTGGCTTCCCTTCGCCCTAGCGACTAACCCCTTGGCTCACGTGGCCTTCCATGATATACCCGTTGGACATGCTGCCAATTTCATCTCGCCGCATAGTCTGGTTCACGGGGTCTTGGAATCTTTACCGACCGACGGGCGAGTCGAGCACCGGCGTCACGGCGAAACGCTGAACACGCATTTATGGAGAGAAACAACCCCGTTTCCGCCCTCGCGTGGACCTACTAGTTCCGACGGCGGCCAATCCAAGGAAGAGATTTCCATTTGGTAATCGCTAGACTGGGCTTGGGGGATGGGGGCTTTTTTTCAATTGGACAGAGCCGACCCCAGGACGGACCCGACAGCAGTGCAACACTCCGCTGTCCAAAACATGTTCAGTTCACACCCATTGGGGTCGTCCTCCTTTTGGGGTTGCGCATCCCCGCACTTCTGCTGCGAGCCGACATCATACCCTCCCTTCCGCCTGGGTTGGTGGTTGGCATCACCAAATCCGCCAAGTCCATGACATCGCGAATCGTGATAGATCTGCCAATCCCTCAGATGGCCATGTGTGTCCTATGTCTATTTAAGCCTATGATAGTCCTCTCTATCTCGAAGCCAAGTGACAAGTGAACAGAGCGCCTGCAGCGATGCGGTCGGTGGCCGCACCGCACGCATTGCATCTCGCATATCTGTTTTGCTCACAGCTTACCCCACCTTCGTCATAGGCTGGAACGGGATTTTCTTGGCGGTGCACATTCAAGGGGCAAAGGAAGCAGAGAGCACTCGCATTACCAAGGTAAGCGACTGACTGTGTGCCTGTGTCCACAATCACGAAGAGAAAACGGGGTCGACGCCAATCCTCATAGGATTCCCTTCCGGCCCTTTTCTGCATAAGCAAACACACCGTCCGGATTGTTGGGGAAGGGCACTGTCAAGGCCAGATATCATCTGTACCCCATCCTGTCATCGTGGCAGGATTGAGGTTTGTCGGTCTGGAAAGGGAAAAAGGGGGCTTACTTTCCTCCCCACTCCCGGCTGGATTGGGAGTGGCCTTCCCAGACGGAGCCGCAACGAACTGCCTTGACTCTTGTCGCTGGATGCAGGCAGGCATGGCCATTCGCGGCCCAATGAGGTACGGGAGAATAGCCCGCCTACGTTGTTGCTACTGCGACGACGTCGTAAATGGCGATGCCACTTATGCACAATTGCTTCATTCCAACTCTGTTTTCACCGACCATGATACGATTGTCAATGCCATTGACTTTGGTCGCACTGATCGCATTTTGGCGATATGCACACATCCGCTTACATCATTGCATTTCCTGCTACGCTTACAAGCGGCTCTTGCGCTGGGATCACAAGCCAAAAGCCATTTGAGCAATACCAATTGCTGAATCTGCCGAATGCCATATTCTGTCATCAAAAGAAACAGTAGTATGCTTAAATCCCGTCATTGGTTGGTGTTTCATAGGAAGAATTGTTTCTCCATCCTCAAACAAATTGGGAAATATATGGTATAGTCAAAGCATCGGTTATAATGGACAGTCAGCAACGACTCTAGCTACAATGTAGACCACGCATATTTATTTCCCGATCGCAGACTTCCAACGGCTGATGAACAGAGCTCCCGGAGTCGGGACTTTTGTAGATCACTACGCGTATATGCAAACGTAATCAGAGGTAATGATTGTGTGACTTATAGGCAACTCAAGTATAAGGCCGCCAACATTCAGAGATCTCTATCGGATTCTAACATTCCCGTGTAACAATAGAGCTCGCGCATCGTTTGACGAGTAACTCTGACGGTCATAGATAAGAAATGGATGGATAGATAAGCGATCGATTGTATCCGTATCAACCCACCTTCTGTACGATAAGCCGTATCGATAACACTTTATCTGGCCGGGGAATTTTGATCTGAACCATGAGAGAGTATACGGCACGCGGAAAAGTCAATCAAACCTGCTCAGAGTGAATTTAGATAAATCCAAAGTGTTCAATTGAAAAAGAGCCGTCGGTTGAGATGCACGGCAAGCCTAGGAATTTTGGCAGCAGCAGCGGACATCCCAGGATTGTTGTGTATCTCTGACATCCAAGTGGTTGGGGCAAGAAATAAGGGCATCGCGGTCGGCGCCCCAGACCAAATTTTCTCCGACATCAACCCTCAACCGCCCGCCGGACCTGCAGTTTGCTGTCGCAAACCCCCGCCAACACCCTTCCCGTCCCTCTCGACACCGTAGAGCGCATCCGGAGACGCATGCGACATGGACGAAGCCCTCGAGGAGGCGCTCCGGGCGGCCGCCGCCGCCGAGCATCCTCCTGACCACCAGGCCCTCTTGGATGCTCTGGCGGCCATGGCTTCCGAGCATACAACGACCCCGCCAACCTCCCACGACGAGTCTCACCACCACGTCCCGGAACACGAGCTGGGCCCCGATATCTTCGATCTTTTAAGGCAAGGACAGCATCATGAACCCGAGGAGGCTCAGCAGCAGCCCGATAATGACGCAACAAGCGCTACTCCTGCCCCAATGGCAACCGATCTGCACCCCGCTCCCTCCAGCGAGTCGCGCCCGCAAAGTACAGAAGCGCAAGAACAATCTCCTGGGACTGCGACTGCGGCGACTGTAGTCCCAGAGGAGGCAGATGAGGATCACCAAGAAATATTGGATGCTCTTGCCGCGATATTTCCATCGGAGCAACCTACCGCGCCCACCAGTGAGTTTTGCCCAAGTAGAAAATTTCGTAGCAACGGACTGGCAATGGCTTGTCCAAGTGGACATTGCTTGGTAGCAATACTTCCCAGTGCTTGTAGTGTTCTTCATGTCGGCGCGGCTCCCTAATGCGCAAACTAGACTCCGAGGAGAAGGATGAGATCAAGCGCGAATCTCCTGCCGAGGAACCGCCCCAGTCGCCTTTAAAACGAATGCGATCGCCGGAAGACGATGCAACCGCCGACCAAAGAGACGAGAAGCGAGTGAAGACAGATGCAGAACATGCTCGCGAACTCGCAGAGGAACTGCAACGGATATTCCAATCAGCGCCCTCGAACACCGCCCACGATCCAATGGATACGGTCACCGCCGATGAGACAGGCGAGCCAGGCGACCACTCCATGCTAGATGCCGACGCGCATATTATCGATCATCTGAACGGCCATTTTGGCGAACAAGAAACACATGACTTACCGAACGATGTTCTGGATGGGTTCCATAGCGACTTTGTTCTGGAGGGCCTCGATGGGGAGAACACTCTTCACTCGGAACAGAACGGGACGCCCGATCTGACGTTGTCAGAAACACCAACCCACAAGAGATCAATATGGGACCCCAACCCAAAGCATTTCACGCGCCAAATGCACTACATTCCGACGTTGGGCACGGTGGCTTACGATGTTCTGAGAGCGTTATCCGAACGGTCGTTCGAGACGGTCATTGCGGGAATCAACCCTAAAGAGAACGGGGAAGAGACCGAGGTTTTCAAGGAGTACCGGAAACTCAAGTCATTCTTCATTAACCTAAGAGAGAAGTTAAACGACGAGTTTCCTCTGTTATATCCTGATCAACTAGATATCGTGGATACTGGAGAACAGGAGATCATTCGGGTAGCGAACTTAGCTACGATATGCTCAAGTATATTCGGCGCGAACGAGCTTGGGTGGCCAGACTTGGACAGCAACTTTCTTCTGGCTTTTGTTCCCAAGTCGAAACCCATGACATCCGAAGTCGCCGACCTCTACATTGGACTCAAGACTCAGATGTACTTGGACCTTCTTGAGAACGAGAAGGATTCCAATCGAGAATCGCTTTTGAAGCGCCTTTTCGTCGACGGGGTAGAATCGTCTCTCAAACAGCGGCACCCAGATGTACCTTTGGTAGGCGCCGAGAAGGACTTCTTGGCGAACTGCAATGCGAGGAAGGCCTTGCTGCTCGAGGAATCCTTCGACCCGGCCAGGATTGGTATGAAATCCGATAACCTAACTGGTGTCTTTGCTGACTTGTGATTACCCAGTTGACTTGAAGGATCAGAAATATCCGTATGACTCTTTTCTCCAGAGTATCAACGTATATATCAGTAACTGCATCGAGACAATCGAGAATTTGGCGACAAGGCGGAATAGCATCTCGTTTGACATGGAAAACTTCTCGTTCGATGATGGTCTAGACGGGCATGACCTAGGCGACTTGGAGACAATCATGGCCGAGGCGGCTTCCCGAGCCGCTCAGGCACAGGTTGATGAAAAGGAATCCAATGGGGCTGATATCGATGAACTCGCTGCTCTCCTATCCGATGGCATTACCCGCAATAGCCAGCAGCAACAAGCACACCCACCAACATCGGCAGCTTCAGGACTGTCTCCTACAGCTCTTGCCCTTGAGGAGAGTGCTCTGAGAGCCAAAACCCTGGCCCTCGACAGTATACAACAAAATCAATATCGGCCAACAGTATCCCCGCAGCCTTCATCCAAACCTACCACATACCATAACCCACAACAACACCAGGCTCAGCCACAGCAACCGCATCCACAGTACTATCAATATAACCAACAGCCAGCTACAGATGCGCAAGCCTCTGATAAGGTAACTTCGGCTAATGGTGTAATGCTGCCCCCAAACCAGACCGATTCAACTCCCAACCTGTATGAACGTGCTCGTCAGGCGGCCGCCGCTCGCTCATCTAACCACGCGCGACGCGAAGGATCTCACTCGACGCGCCGGCCTTGGAGCGCCGATGAAGAGAAGGCGCTCATGATGGGTCTGGACATGGTGAAGGGTCCTCATTGGTCCCAGATCTTGTCACTATTCGGACCCAACGGAACCATTAGCCAGATACTGGCTGATCGCACGCAGGTGCAACTGAAGGACAAAGCACGTAACCTCAAGCTCTTCTTTCTCAAGACGAACTCGGAGATGCCTTATTATCTTCAATGCGTGACGGGCGAGTTGAAAACGAGGGCCCCTACACAGGCAGCTCGGAAGGAAGCGGAAGAGAAGGCCAGGCTCAACTCGCAAGAAGAGCAGGAGAGGATTAATGGCATCATGGCACTTGGCAGCATGCAGACGAACGGTGCGCAGCGACCAAACCCGGCGCTTGTCGGCCAGAGGAGTGCGACACCGACCCAACCAACTCAAGGGGGCTTCAAGCGCATCCAAATGCGAACAGAGCCACCCAAAGCCAACCGCCTACACCGGTTACAGGCCGGATCACAACAGGACAACCGGCCCAGCCAGTCCGGTATCCTCCGACGGCCCCCAAGCCCTACCAGCCGCAAGGCACCCCTTCACAACCGCAAGCGCAGGTCCATTCCGTGGCTCAACAGAATGGTCAGCGTCCAGCAGTTCCACAGCCTGCTGGACAAACTCGACTCCGTCCCAAAATCAGCAACAGCAGGGACTGCCTCAAAGCCTGCAGCAACATCATGGACTGCCCCCTGCTCCTCAACAACAATCTGGTCTACCCCAGAGCCAACAGCAGCAACGGCCAGTGCAGAGCACGTTGCAGAACCCCAAACCGCAACAGCATCCGCCGCAGTACCAACAACGCCCCCAGCCACAGCCGCAACCAGCTGCCCAAGGTCATACTCAAGCAAACCTACAGCAGCAACCCCAGCGTACCCAGCAGCCGGTCCAGGCCGGTACTGCTGCGGTCAACACACAACAGACTCAGCAACAACGGGCGGTGCAACCTCAGGGGCAATTGCGTCAACCTCTCGGGGCAACCCAAGCCGCACCAAGAGCCCCAGCCCCTGGCCAGGCTCCTGCACAGACTGCAGGGCAAGCTGCTGCGCAAGCCCCTTGTCCTGCACAATATGCGGGTGCAAGTCAGCCTATATCACGTCCGCCACAGCCACAACAGCCGTCGTCTCAATCACACATATCTACGCAGCAGCCTAATGTGCAACAACCGGTTATCAAGAGGGAAGGTGTACCGCAGCAGCCAGCGCAGTCTCACAGTGGGAACACGCAACCTGCACAGCAACGACCCGTGCAACAGCCGTCTCTACCACAGCAGCCTGGGCACCCCGTCAATACTCAGCAGCCTGCTCCGGCTAGGGCACCTCCACAGTCGGCACCATCAGCAGCCTCGCATGCTCCCCAGGGAGCACTACGGACACCTCAAGCGAACTCTCAGCCTAACCTTCCAAATATTGGCCATGTACCTCCCCGAGCGCCTCTTCAGAGAGCTCCGCAGCAAGCTGCTCCCCAAGGACCGTCTTGGGTAGGCCCTCAAGCTGGTCAGAGCACCTCTCAGGCTACCACGCCGGCTGTTCCTCGAACGAATCCACAACCCTCTGCACAGAGTACTCCGCAAGCTGTCCACCAGACTGCAGCTCAGCCTACCTCCCAAGCACCCGCCCGGGTCGGGGTGCAGACAACAGCCCAAGCTTCCACTCAGGCAGCTCCTCGAGCTGCACCCGTGACTGCAAACCAGCAGCCTGTCCGAGCTGGTCCTCAAAATCTGCCCCAGGCAGCTGCCCGGCCTGTTCCAACGACTGCGTCTCAGCCCTTGTCACAAGCTCCTCGCCCGGCTGGGCCTCAAACTGCTGCCCAGGCTGCTGCCGCTGCTACCCGCCCGCCTACACAGCAAGCTTTGCCCCAGGCAAGTACTCAGCCAAGCCGCCCGATCGGTGCTCCAGGTGTACCCCAGGCTGCCCGGCCAGGTGTGCCTCAAACTCCTGCTCAACCAGTATCTCAGGCGGCGCCACGGTCTACACCTCAGGCTGGACCGGCCGCTGCTCCTCGAGCTCCATCGCAGACTCAGTCTCCACGCTTGGCGAACCCGCAGCAGCTACCTCCGGCGCAAGCCCAGGCTCAACCTAGACCGCAGCCTCAGTCGCAGCCTCAAGCGCAACCTCAGGGCCAACCTAGGGCTCAACCTCTGGCACAACCTCAGGTTAAACCCCAACAGCCGCCGCAGCCTCCACCCGCGCAACAGCAACAAACACAGGCTAAACCCCAGGCTGCTGCTCAACCCCAGGCTGCTGCTCAACCCCAGGCTGCTGCTCAACCCCAGGCTGCTCAAACTCAGCAACGCCCGCCGCCGCCGCCGCCTCAGCAGCAGCAACCTCAACCGCAGGCCCGACAACCACCACCGCCGCCTCCTCAGCAGCCTCAGCAGCAACCTCAAGCACCATCCCAGGCGCAACCTAAGGCGCAACCCCAAGCCCAAGCCCAAGCCCAGGCACCGGCTCAGACGCGGTCTCCGGTTCAACCTCAGGCTAAACCACAAGGACCCTCACAACAACCTCAACAGCCTCCTCGACAATCTCCTCCGCAACCTCTCCAGAACCCTCTTCCCCAGAAGCCACCTCAACAGGCACCTCAGCAAGCACCTCAACAAGCACCTCAACAGGCACCTCAGAAGTCCCCTCAGCAAGCACCCCAGAAGATCGCTGAGCAAGCTCCGCAACGACCTCCGCAGCAACCTGCGCAGCAGCAGCAGCAGCCAACCCCGCCGCCGCCTCCTCCACAGCTATCGCAGCAAACGTCTGAGCAGCGACCTCAGGTGCCTGCATCAACCCCAGCGACGACTGGACCCCAGCCTGAACAACAGGCCAAGGCAGAGCCAGCGAAGGAGGGCGAGTTGGATCACTTGTTCTTCCTCAAGGAAGCCATGGAGAGGGAGCAGCAGGATGCCCGAGATAAAGAAGCCCGAGACAAGGAGGCAGAGGCGCTCCGTGTTGCCCTTTTGGCCATCGAAGGTGCGGGTGGCGGCAGCAATGGAGCTTGATTACGACACGAGACGACATGGACATTCTGCGCAGCGTGAGAGACAAAAAGCGACACGAAACGGACGAGGATCCCATTCTAGTATATATTGCGGACTGTTTCTACCTTTCTTCTATTATTCTGGACGTTTTGACGGCGACGCTTGATACCCCCAATTTCTGCGATGGATGGGTGATTGATTATAGATTTACGAAAAGGGAGAAGGAGAAGAGCGAGAGAAGAAGTAGAGTTGTTGGATTGCACAACCTAGACGGTCCCCTGGATAGATGATGATGGTGGATATCCAAGGGGGCAGGGAATTGATAAAAAACATACTTATATGCATTGAGCGCATCGGTGTTATGGAAAGGCAACAAGCGCTGGCCACCTGGTTTGAATGCCAGCTTTGATAGGTATATAGTGTTGGTCTATATTTAAGAAGAGACAGACAATTCATGTCTCGGTATTGGACTATATGTTCAGCCTCACGTTGCTTATTATCTCCTGCTCGCTCTTTCTCGTGAAATGCAGATACTTAATATGGGTAGCCACGTGGTAGATGTTATATACAAGTAGGTTCTGTCTATGACTTTGAGTGAGATATCTACTGGCTTCTGGTCGTAGGATACAGGAGGCAAGTAGTCTAGGTGAATAGATAGAACTGAGACTTGCTTGCCCCATCGCACGGGCTATCGACAGATAGTTCCGCTGCTGGTAGCGAACCGAGCCACGGGCGAGTCTACAGCAGGCAGACGGGAGGGGGTTGCATATCCGTTTTCGCCTTTCTGACAAAGGCCACGCCTGATAGTCGTTATTGCATGGTCGACTGCTCTGTAATTCATGTACGTATAAGAATCTTCGTCCAATCTCTAATTCTATATTTATATTATCAATTCATTCCAGCCTACGTATCAACTACTACTCTTACCCAACAAGTCGAGATTCATAGAGGATGCAAGTTTCGTATATACCTGTTACAAGCAGTAATAGGCATACATCGAAGTTGTGTTCATGCGTGTCGTAGCGCTTAGACAAGCACAGCATACTCTCACGACCTCTGATGGTTTTGGCCCCCAACCGATCTCTTCATTCACCCCTTGCGAGCCCGATAAATGTGTGCGCACTTTCTCTCTTTACGCATGCGTATACATAATGCAGAATCAAAAAGTCGGTGAAAAGTCCTACAGTATCATTCATGTATGCATCTAATGAGCCAAATATCGGCAGACCAGCAGACCGGCATTCTCGGGATAGTCGAAAACCCTCTCTCCCAGCTGATTGATGTTGTTGGCCTGTTGCTACCTTGGCTTCGACCACGTCGCGCTGCGCTTCTACTTCCCCCTTTCGAGGTGGCTTCCTCCTGATGAACGGCAATCGCGACGAACCAGAGGCTGCCAAGTCAAGCAACGAGCTTATTGGGAGACCAACATGCCCAGCATGACGTACGTGTGTTTGGTCTGCAGACAGGACATGACTGCTTCAGGGGAAAAGTGCGTGGAATAGCAAACATATATGCAGATAGGCAAGGCAAAGGACGAGACGAGAAGGTACATGAGGCAGACAGAGGCAACCTTGATTGCTCTCGATGCCTTGGAAGAACCGGTAATTGTCGTATGGTCGTGAAGCGTCTATCCCCCTCACTCCTAACACCACAACCTATCATCTTTGGCTCGCGAGGCAACAGCGGCGAGGCATTTCGTCAAGGCATAGTCGTCATGATGCGCCACGACAGTAATGTAGCACGAAGTAGCAAACCTACAATCGTCCATGTTTTCCATGGAGTAACTACTTGCCAATACAAGGGGCTGCCGCCTACATCGGACTCACCGAGGAAGAACCAGAAGGGGGGCTCTCCTTTTTCCCCTAGCGGTATCCGCCTGCGGTGCCGCCTCCCAGCAAGTGGTGGATACAGATCAGGCATCAGCGATCAAGGCCTAAACGTGATAGAATGAGTTGGAAGTAACGTTAACAAGGGACAAGAGCCATGATAATGCTCGAGGGCAGTGACGTCGTGGCTAAGGACATCAATGTGCACCTGTGGATAGTCCACATGTAAGTAAGCAGTGAGGGTGTTCCACGGCATACCCCAAGGGACTGATGGCTTGAACAGAGTAGAACGCCCTTGGTCTGACCGCCCATCTCCCCGCTTCGGAGTCGACGAGTACAGCTGGAGGCGTAGATGCCTGTAGAAGGTCAGCAAGTAGGCACCAGTTCTAGGAGTCCAGGTAACTCCAGCCTCAGAGCGGCGAACGTAGGCCATCCTAAACGGAGAGATGGGCAACTTCCATGTTGATACTTTCGGTCACTAAGGACGTATTCTTACTGCCAAGTAGAAAGGAGGCTCTGTGGTGCTTCATCTGACCATTTACCGCTCGCGGGTACTCTAGTCATGGTGAGTATTGCTTATCCAGAGAAGGCCAGGGAGGGTCAGCCAAGAGCCCGCGACTGATAGGAAAGCTGGCACAAGGTCATGGAAACATTAGCGGCGGCCAGTGGAATTCCCGAATCGAAGGCCTCCACAGAGGAAAGTTGGAGGCGCGGTGTAGTTCGGTTTCGGATGGCGAGCAGCGAGTTTGTGTGAAGTACTGGAGGGAGCCCGTGAATGTATCTCTACCTCGGTGGATGATGACAGGAACAGGACTGTAGTTGTCAGCACTAAATCCTTCCTGTCCCCATCTTCCGGCCTTCCCTGTCCAAGGTTTTGGACCAGGCTGCTGCGATTTGGCCCCCAAAGGTATCCAGCCCGACTGCCGACGCCGTTCAGAGGCGAAGTCAAGGAAAATCCCAAAAATCAGGCCATGCTGAGCTGCCGTGCTTCGACAGACCTTGGCCTGGCTGACCGACAGTTGTGGACTCGCGTTTGGGAGATGTGGTGATGTGTGCCTGCCATAGAGCGGCCATGGAGTGTTATCAGCCAGCAACTAGGCTGTAGACCATCTCCAGCTTGTGGCGTCCAGTGAACCAATGACGTGTGGATTAGTATGGCCATTTCCCAATGCGAGTGTTATGCTAGTGCCCCATGGATATGTCGGTATGGTTTCTATAATTATCTGCCTGTGTTATTGCCAGTATCGCGTGGCATGGCGATCATTTTCCTGGTTCAGTCGAGTGTTGGCGAATAACAGAGCAGGACAGATTGCCAAAGTCCGAGGAGTAGACAGGAAGGACGGCGGTCCATTCCAACCAAGTGTGGGTGGGTCATGTTGGAAGAATTCCATGGTTCATACAGTATGTAAGTATTGAACCCAACACCAAAGCCGCGAGAAGCAGAGGAAGTCGGGAATCCAAGCAACGGATTGTCGGGGTGGACCAACCAACTGCTGGAGTGAGAGGCGGCCTTCGAAAGACTGATGGAGAGGCCGCGCGCGGCACACCAAGTCCGATGAATGTCCATGTCCTTGGGGTGCCGACAAGGTTTAGGTTCAGCCGTTTCTTTTTCCTTCCCAAGTGCGACATCCATCGATCGGCCTGCATGGGGTCCCCCGGTTGTCGCAATCCATGGCGACGGACGATGTTGGGATGGCAAGACGGCGACACAGAGGTAAGGGTGTGTGCTCGTGTGTGCGCATGTGTCGCAAAAAGGCGCGAGAGGCCTCTCTTATCAAATGATCAGGTCGAACCCCAGCCCCCATGATGGGCTGGAGAAGGAATGCCTTGGCTTGCAGGCATTTGCGCTTCTATTTTGGGGGGCCCTTCAAAGCGCAGAAGCACTGGACGGCTCCTGTCAGCCTTGGGGTGCGGCTGAGCTGCGCCATGATAAAAGCAACAAGACGGTACAATGCTACTACCTCCAAATAGAGGCAAGACGCCTTGGCAGAGAGATAGAGGTGAGTTGCCTGTCGATCACGCAGACGGATTTGGAGAACCTACCTCATTTGATCGTAGTGTATGCCCCGGCTTGACCCCCATCTCCCAGATGCCATGTGTGGTCGGTGAGGTCGGATGGTCCCAGAAGATGGCCCAGAGTCCAGCCTCCAAAAGGTCACCAGCCGGTCGGTGACTCTGAAGCTTCCCCGCTACTGGAGACCAACCTTAATCCTTCGACCCCATCAGATGTACCCCGACCATATATTTTGTATACGTTCAGTACATGAGCAGCACTCTTGAGGACTCCGCTGTATCGATTGCCCTAGATTAGGCAACTTTGAAAGTCGAGTTACTCATACTCAAACCTGTCAAGTTGGCAGGTGTAAAAGCCAACTTGTTTGCTCCTGCTATGCTTGGGTGGACCTTGAAGATTGACCCAAGTACATGAGGAGGAAGGTATACCTTAGGTAACGTCTTCTGGTGTTCCTGCCATTAGCATCTTTAGAGGCTTTACCCTTTACAGGGCTGAGAACCTGGAAACACTGGCCGCATTCTGGCTGTGCTGCAGATGCGGGTGTCGCTTGGCTTTGTGGAGTCCGGGTTGCGGTTGCGCATGCAAGTGTCGTCTAGTGGGAAAGAATCCATCATCAATCATCGTTGGCCAACCAACATACCAGCCATGGCCATGGCATGCACGACATGGGCGCTGCGCTCCTCGGCCTTTTTCCTATGCGGCTCAACTGCTAGACCCCGTTGTATCTGTCGTACAACTGCGCAAACAAATGCCGCTTGCACCCTTTGTCGATGCAACGTCCATGCCAACTACCCGACGATGGCATGCTCATGCTGCTTACCAGAGAAGTCAATCGAATAATTGACTTTCGCCAGTATTGCTACAGAACAGCCGTCTCAAATGTATTCTCTACTTAATCGGACGCGAAACCCAAGTCGGCATAGCCTTCAATGTGACGCGGGCTGTGAGACATATGCTCTGCTCGTGGTTGACGTCCGGTGACGCGACCCTGGACTAAAACCCTAGCAGAAAGGCACCCGTATACCGAACAATGTTGGCGACCTGGAGCTTGTCTCCAAGCAAACATACCGTGTCTAGGGCAGAAGAAAGGTCGGTCGGTAGGTATGCGCTCCACACCCTCCCATTCTTCTGCCTTCTTCCCTCCTTGTACAAACAGGCGTCGTCTACATGTAGGTTGCTTACCGGAGGCTCAGCAGCGCCTTGCAAGTGTAAGGGCTTGCTTGTTCTTCCCCAACCCTCCACAAAGCCAAACGCCCTTCACCTCCAGGACTCCTGTTGAATCATACGGTAGGTACCATGGGACATGGGGTATTCGCCGCGTGCCCCTTCTGGAATGGTCGCCCTATTCCATACTATACTTCCCTCCATCAGGTACATCAATATGCTTGACTGAGCCCGCCCTGGTGGACATCAAGCGGAGGAGGCCTATCATCGAACCTGGTCCCTTGATAAAGGCTCTTGTTCCTCTATCGTTCGCTGGTGGCTTCGAACTCTGGCCGTTCCCACTTTCCGATTCGTTTCCAACTCTACATGAACCTGCCTTAGCTCCCGCATCGCATACAGACGCAGGAGCCTATCGTTCACTTGCCACTGCTACCTCCCACTCAAGCTTCAGATCCAACAACACCTACCGATTACTTACACATCAACGCTTTGGTCCTTCTTGACTCGATCGACGCATAACGTACGTCTGCCAATCGAACCTCAACAAGGTCCAACCAACCAGCTCGCTCTCATATATCCCAGACCCTTGCCTTTAGAAACCTGAGTTCTGGGACCGAGGCCTCATAGCAACGGTACCCAACAGGCGAATGGGTTACTACGAGACCATCGACGTGACGAGGTCGGGGCATCCAGGGTTCGTGCGGGGGTTCACTTATTCCCACCACCACCACCGCCCGCACCACCGCGAGCATCGGCACCACAAATGCTTCGATGACTGCTGCGGCGTCCCGCTGTCCGAGTACAAGCAGCTGCGCGCCGACCTCCAGCGCAGCCAGGAGGAGGCCGCGAAGCTCAAGCTCGACAAGGAGGACCTCAAGTGCGCCCTGCGCGACCGGGACGACAAGGTCCGGCAGCTGCAGGGCGACAACGGCTGGTACCACGCCGAGAACGACCGGCTCAAGGCCGACCACGACCGGCTCCGGGTCGAGAACGAGCGGCTCGCGTACGAGAACGCGTGCCTCCGGCAGGACATCGCCGTCGAGGTCGGCAAGGGCGACGCCTTCAAGCGGCGCATTAAAGTCCTCGAGAAGGACGTCGTGGCCAAGGAATGCGACCTGCGCGACCGCAAGGCGGACGTCAAGGACCTGAAGCGCCAGGTCGGCCTCCTCAACACCAAGCTCGACGTCGCTAAGGACCGCTACGATCGCGGGCTCAAGGCGCGCGACCGCGAGATCTTGAGTAGGGACGAGGTCATCCGCGAGCAGAATAACACGATCCAGCGGCTGCAGCATCTGCTGGAGCACTTCCGCGGCTGGTAAAATAAAGGATACCTAAAGAGGGGACGCTGCGGAGTTGTTACGATTTTACGAATACCTAGTTTCCTTGCGCCGCAACCGGCTCTTTGTTGCATTTATACCCCCCTGTGCAGGATGCTCATTCAAGGGAGGAGCTCCTTTGCCGGGCATATTGCTTTTACGACTTTCCTAGCTGAACTACACTATCGGAGGGGCTACGGAGAAACACACTGGCCATTTTTGAGATATCACTATTGGTCGACATCACACTCGCTTGATACAATCTCATTTGTTGTTGCTGCTGTATAAGATTGCGGGATCTGGGTTAGACTATTCTGTTTCCGCCCCCAAGATTGATAAGAATCGCTTGGCTTAGTTGGTTGCTTCCTACTATGTACTGCTGTTCTGTAATGATTTTACGTTCCATATACCCCCATCTTAGCAAGCCATCGCATCTAGATAGTTAGGATAGTTGAGGTGATTTAATGACTGAATTACACCTTGAAGAATACTGTCAAATTTGGAGACCAAAAACCACACTGGTGACGTTATCGCATGAGAGGGAACCAAATCATGTGTAGATCATTTACCCACTTGCTGATGGTAGAGGTGGTCCGCGGCTCGTGATGCTCTGGACGCGCGTGTGATGCGACGCGATGGGGACGTGAAGGAGGGGGAGGGCGGCCGCCCACCATACAGTAGGCACACATCCATGTTCTTTCTCGCTAGTCTCACGAAGCGCGATGCATACAAGGTCCCTGTACCTATTTGGGGGCTATGTATTTAATGCGAACCTGTTCCCCAGAAGAACGCACGCCACGGCCGACACCTGCACGCGGTTGAACTCTTAGTCATCTCTACCGGAATGCCGTGTGTAATATTGTATCTGTTAATACAGCGTGCGCGTTGCCACATAGGCGGACACTTTTCGTGGGAAGGCAATTCAAGACGATGTTTTTACACCTTTAGAAATCAAAGCAATACACCATGCAACCGTTATATTTAGGAAAGATGACCATTCAAGAAACTGACCGTTACATACAATGAAGCTGATTAAGCTTGTGTGCTCACCGTTTCTCTTTCCCGCTGACTGCGATGCGGAGGGTGTTCAGATCAGTGTCACTCCCCACACAATGGAAGCAGGTCCTCGCCGCACATGGGGGGTTGTGTGAGATCCGATGAGACAGGCATACAACGCGTGCTTCCAAGGCTTATTGTCAGCCATACTCCGTCTCCATCAATATGCCAAAGTCGTACGTAATCGGCGCCAAAAATAAGTAGTGTTCCCCTTCATTGGTCTTGATGATTTTGTTTGTTGATGTCACTCATTCAAGTTCTTCTACTTCATGGCTTTCGCGAGAGGTCGTTGTCATGTCGCATCTGGCTTATTTCATCACACTCGAAGGGTCGGTCGGTCGGGGTCGGGCAAGTCGCATGTAACGTAGATGCCCGAGCAACGACCCCAGACCCAGCCCAGATCTGCTGCTATTTTGGTTTGTGGGACCTCCCGCCGCCGTCGCTTGGAGAAAAAAAAGTGGCCGATTGATTTACAGTAGTACGGGTGGGTTCTTTTTTCTTTTCATGCTAGACATACATAAGGTACATTGAATCTTGATCTTCCCGAGCCAATTCAGACCTAACCTCAGGTTCTTTCTCAGGGGCGGGCTTGGATAATGGAAGTTTGGGTAGCACGCATTGAACGGTCCTCCCAACTCCTTAAATAATTTCACGGCTGCGTGGCGCCAGATCGACGACTACGTCGGATCGACTGATTGGCTGAGAGGTACGATTAAGGAAGGGGTAAAAATAAAGTGAGTGCATGAAGTGGAAAGCAATGTTGTCCAGCAATGTGATCTGTAGGACAAAAAGTTCAGGCTGGCAGGAAACAAACTCCTTATTCCAATGAATGTATTACTCTCAGCGTCTGCTTTTCCCACGTCGCTTGGTATCGATACGTGACAGGGGTACTTTTACTCCCTGTCTATCGTTTGGGTTGAGATATTATGAGTGAAAAGAAGGTACCGTGGGTTGCTGAGGAACCGAGTACATTAATACATCACATATACGGCCACAGCCCAGAAGGTGGTGTTGTCTCAAGGGCAGTCCAGTGCTACCCTAATTCGGGTTGTTCATCAAATCGAATTGTACTTGTACCTTGAAAAGAAAGAGTAAGACCATTTCGTTGTAATCAAACAATTGCGTGGTCGAAAAGAGGTCCACAGACAAAGAAACCTAGCCGAATCAGCGACAGCAGGTATCTTCTACTGGGACGGATTCGGGTCTGTCGGGAAGATTATTATTCATCGCGATCTCTCAAGTGGTCGAGGGGAGCGGGTATGTATGCAGTCAGAATCCGATATTTTGGGAGGGAGTAGAGCGCCTCAGCGAATCCAGCAGATGATAGGTTGTCCAGTTGGGCATCGTAAGCAGTCCCGTCGCTGCAGAATTTCGTGAGTATCAATCGATGAAGTGTCAGGAGTAAGATTGGGCACGCATTAGCATGTGAGCTAACGACGATGATCCTAGCGGTGATACCGAGCACTTGGGTTAGCAGCGCACCAGGGGGTCCCTGGTCGAAGTCTGACGATCTGGGGAAGCACCCGTGGGGCCCGTACAAGCAAGTTACAAAAAGAGTACGTACAATTTTTGATGGCCGTTGTGCGGCTGTGAGACTTGGTCATGGAAATTTTGTGATGCTGTGCGGCGTGCATCAAATCACTAAGATTTCTTCCGGGCCATCGTTAACAGAGGGTCAAGAAAGGAAAGCAGATTGGTAATCAGGCAGTGATGGTTTGGGAAGAACCTCCCGAATGGGTCGTCGTAATCAGGAAGGAATGGCAGAAGGGGGTTGGGTGCAGGTGGCTTGGAGAGCCTGAGCCACTAAATTGTGAGATGGGTGGCATATATGTGGCAAGCCATGTCCTTAAGCTGGCTGTCTGCTTACACATGCCTCAATACAGTCTGGCAACAAGTCGGGCGGGAATACAAGGGGTAGAGTGAATGCGACTAAATTGATCAATGGATTGAAGGTTGGATCGAGACGGCAAGACGGGCATCAGGCACGATAGATAGGAACCCGCCGGCGTCTCTGCAGCCTGCAGCGCCCTCGTCCTGCCTAGCGTGCCTGCTGCAGTGTTGGTTCAAGGAGGTTTTTCCAGTTCCACATTTTCCAGGATGCCACTCCTCGATGCCAGATGGGTCAATGCAAGGAATGCGGAGTCCCGCTCATTCCCGTTCTTGTTTCGTTCCGTTTCTTGCGACTGCAACCTGGCAAGCTGGGAAGAACCTTGGGAGACTTGGGAATGCCCTGAATCAATGAATCAACGGATGGAGCTTCTCTCAGCCCTAGCCGTCGAGGTACCTTGGTGAACATGAGCTCGTCTCATCTTTGTCGCATGGTACATCGTCGGAGCGAGCGTACCTAGGTAACCTTTGACCGTTTCAGTGGAAGGTGAAGTCAAGGTACGTATACTGCCCAAGGCATCAGCGGGGAATCTGTTGACGATGCAAAAGAGTCCTGCATCGAAAGCATAAGGTAGGGGTTGTTTGCTATTAGCGCCACGGGTTTTGCTGTGAGTCATCGCAGGACACCCTCATTGGCGATTGTCTTCTGCTCCTCAAGCCAAACTGTTACCTGCTTGCGCCAATGCGTTGTTGACAGGCTGGGCGCCCATCAACGCGCGAATGCGCAACACGCCTGCTGCGTTGCTATGCTACGCTACGCTATGCGATGCGCGCAAGATGCGCATTCCGATTTCCTCCATGCTCGCCGGCTCTTCCCTCCCCCCTCCCATCACCTGCGATTTGTATGCAACCGGTAGTTGCTCGCAGCGCAGCGACTCATGCATACTGCGAACTACGGGCGAACCACATCGGGGGCCAGAACCACGCTTCTTTTCCCCTCTGAACTCGCTGCGAGGTCAGGCGACCAACCACGCGCAAGGCACATTGGGACGTGGCTTTTTCGGTGAAGTTCTGGAAACTGGATCCCCCAAATGGAAAACTTGGAGGGGACAAATGTCGTAAGAGACTTTGGAGAAAAAGGCTTTCGTCCTCCGTCACACCACCTCGTGCTTGCGCTGTGTTGTTGCAAAAGTTCCAGTGACACAGAATCCTCCTTTTCCCGTCTGGCTTTCAGATGCCAACCCAAACGAAACATGACAACTTCGCAAGCGCGAACTTGCAATTCTCCGTTGTCAGCCAGAAACCTGGGAAGAGGAGGGCTTGGCTCTGCCTCCCTGCACCCCTGCCAGTGCCCTGCTACCCCGACCCCTGTCCTATCCTGCCCTGCTCTTTGTGACGGCCGTGAGGCTGATTTCTCTGCCCAGGGTTCCTCCTCGGGACTTGGCCGCATCCTGCCTAAATGGAAATCTACAGCCCAGTCAGAGGCAGCCTGACTGGCTGTACAGTAGCGGATCCTGGCCGGTACAGGTACATACCTGCATTCACCTGGATACATCCATTTGTCCTGCCTGCCTGCCTGCCTACCTACTTACTCACCCAGCTGGATGATGGCGGTTGAGGTGGGAATAGCTTGAATCCTTCTTCCCTTTGAGACCTCGAAGGCAGCAGTGCCCCCTTCCTCGTCCAAGGAGTCGAACAACAAAAGTCCCATTGAGACCGCGCATCCGGCTTGTGTAGCGACTCCCTCTTTCATTCTTTTAAATTCATTCGGATTCTTCGTCAACGAGTTGTTCGCGCAGATAAACACACTGCTCAGTTGCGCAATTCTTCGGGGCCTGTCACTTATACTTATACTCGTGCCCGCCCACCACCACTTACCCCAAACCTGATCAGGCTTCAGCTCTTCTTCGGTGAACACTCTAGCCCTTACTTGTATCTGCCTACAGCCTCACCACGTTGTTCCCTACCACTGCCCACTTCCATTCGCCCTTCAGCGCTGCACTTACGCCCTGCTATAGCACATCGCCCGTTTCGTTGGGTAGCGGTGCAGCTGCCTCCAACTGCTATACCGAATCACCACACAACACATTAGCATCCTGACCTTATTGGTCTACCACCAGCAAGGATGTCCAGCAAGAGCGTAAAATACAGCGACGGCTCCAGGCCGGGACATAAAGGTCGTCATGATCACGACTCGGGAGTTGGTTCGTTGTCAAGTGAACAGGCTAGTACGGGAGGGAGACCTGATCGAAGATTCACAGCAGAAGACATTGAGCGCCAGCGCCGCAGCCCACGTGCACTCCAAGAAGCCCTCCGAGCCAAGGACGATGAAATCCTCCAAGTCAAAGAAAAGTACAATGAGCTGTTAGCCGCCAACAAACAGCTCCACAGTGACCGAAGAGGCTACGAGAAGGACTATGCCAAACTATGCGACGAGAACTCTGCTCTTCAGGCCCGCGAGTCTCAACTCCAGGCCCGCGTCAACGCTCTGGAAGTCAGCAACGAACAGCTCTCGTCTGAAAACGAGAAGCTGACTACCGATAACTACAACCTCAAACGTCGACTAGGCACCACCACCAGCGTCACATCTGATTCTGACTTCGCGATGAGTGGTGGCCTCGGGGAAGGTCTACCTCACAGGACCAGGAGCAGGCGGGAGAGCAAGCACCAGAGCCCAAACATGGACAACATGAAAGACCGCATCAAGCCGCCAAAGGACGAACCTAAACCGTCATCCAAGTCGTCGTCTCATGGCCGACGCCGCAGCATGAGTTCCACTTCAAAGCCGCCATACATTGAGGAACAGCCTGTACAGCCTGTCGATGATGTTGTCTCGAGACGGCCACCCGTGTCATATTCTGGTCAATACAGTGCGCTCTCTTACGACAACTATACAGCAAGCACCATGGGCACTGTTTCTTACAATCAACTGCAGCCCGCCAGGGAGTCGAACATGCCCAGAACCGTTCCAGATTCAAGGTCATCAACTAGTAGCTACCAAGAGCCAACTGGCAACTACGTAGCTCATCCTCTGCCACAGCCGCCAGCACCAGATACCAGGCGTCATGAGCATAGAAGGCCAAAGCACTAAATGTATCATTCTTGACATACTCTACGTTGTTTCGAAAGCGGACGGCCGGTGGAATCAATACTGCACGCAACCGGGTTGGCTATCCCTGGAGGGTGAGAGCGAGGAGCCCCTGGCAGCAGCCCCGCGTTTTTCCCCGCTCGAGACGCAGGCAGCCGTCCTTTGACAGCGCCATGTTTACCGCCACGACGACACCCGAAGACCAGGTTCCCATCAGCTACATATTTAACCTTACTACTACCCGCGTCCCGGCCCGCCGCAGCGACCGTGCCATCGCTGTTCGCCGGCAATTCCATGTCGTTGTTTCCTACCAAACTCGGCAATTGAACGGTTTCTGCAAACATCTTTCCAGAACACCAGCCTTGGGCGTTTCCCCCCCTTGACCGCACTTTCATTCATGTATGCCACCATCATGTATTGTTTCTACCTCCTGCTGTACCACCCATGATGGAGTACTCCAAATCCCCTCCATCCGCCACTCTACCGTTACAATGAGTGGCTTTGTCCACCCCGCCTTCACCGACACTCTTCTCTTCTTGGTGTTGGAGGAAGTGTTGTGCAATGCCATCCTGCCTCATCGGTTTGACAACATCTGGCATGGTGCATGACAACGTGTCTCACTCGGGCCAACCCTTGCTTACCCACCACACCCCGATTCGGACGAGGCATACTTGCTGTCCTCTTTTAGGGGATACGGGATGACATGCATATCTCGGGTGGTGGTGCGCACTGCATGCACTCCAATATCTATCCCCAAGGACACACCGCCGCGCGGCGAGAGGCAGTCAAGAATGCCTACAGCCAGGTTGAGGCTGTATTGTTGTTTACAGCCTGCCTCAAGGCTACCTACCTACATGCATGCAGCTTGACTTTATTGCCTTCGGCGTTATTGCTTGCTTGTACTTTCCTTTTGCGTTTTCCTTATTTGTCAGACAACTCGCTGGTTCATCAACGGTGCTTTCCCGGCAATTCTCCTCGCTACCGGTGAACTCTTCTGGCCACAGACTCTGCCTCTAGCCGGAGGTCCGGCTTCAGCCTTGGCTCTTGCCTTGGAGCCTCGTGTGTCTCTTTTCTTTTGTTCTGGCGTTGTACATTATATCTCATATGTCGTGTGTGTATCTTTTGGGACTTTGTGTATTTTGGAGTATACGGAGCGACAACATTTATTGTAGATACCCTTCGCCCGTGTCAGATGATGAGCAATCCTCATCACATCGCGGCAGACTATATGGTTTTCTATGGGAAAGAGGAACGGGTTACTATTGATGGGGCGCAAGGGACTGGGACTGGACGGGTATTGAGATGATGGTTATTATGAAAAGACGTGCGATACGGTCTCTTCGACGGGAAATACCTTGGGCGATACTTGGAATTTGCTATAGACCAATAGAAGTGGCCTCTGCAGGCCATGTCATTACGACATTCATCTGATCTGATCTTGCTCCCGTAACATGTGTTATGTTAACGATCCCTAGGCCGTTTGAACGCTGCTGATACGGTAAGCCTCCGAGTCTCGTGCATTTCAGAGACGGTGTTGGTTATTTGACCTACCCTTTACACAGATGAAGTGAGTCCCTATCCACCCCTGAAGTCACTCTAACAGCAAATAGGCTCCCATGCCGAATCAACCCACCTTGCATATAGGCAGGTAGGCAGCAGTGTTTCGCTTCCCACATACCCTCATCCTATGGGTTGGTTCGACTCCCCCACTGGTTTGCCTTCGGAGGCTACAGCGAGTTCGTGACCCAACTTCTCGCATGGACTTCACCAATCGGTTGAACTAGCACAGACATACTACTCTGCAATCGTTCCGAGCAGTCTCGGAGGGGACCGAAGGGCAGCAATAGCTGCCTTGTGCCGATAGCGGAAGCTACTCCTGTATCAAAGTTTTTGTTTGAATTGGTCAATTACCGAATATTCAGTTAGACGCAGCGGTGGATGTTATAGGTAGAGCCGCGACAAACCGAGCAACACTGAAGCTATCCCCGATTTCTAGTCACGAATATTCTGCCCCGTCGCGGCGCTAGTAAACAACCATCGCTTAGCCTCGTCGCCGGTCTACTGTACCGGCCGGAGATATTGGTGTCCATTCTAGTTTCGAGGTCGTGTGAGACTTGACTCTCTAGACATCGCCGCGTAGGGGATTTACAGTCATGCAGGCAGCCACCAGCGAGCCGCCAGCCCGTCCAACATCTATCGTTCCAATACAATACTAAGAAAAAGATCAAGAACGAAACTCGAAGCGACAAACGGAGATATTTGGCAAAAAGAACAAAAGAAAATGTCCTGGGGGAGACTCGAACTCTCGACCTTTGGATATCTGAACTTTTAATTCAGTCATATTGAAATATGAGACCAACGCTCTAACCAACTGAGCCACCAAGACAGTGCTTATGTAATTGCTTGAGATTTTATGCTCCTATGACAGATTATGGACAGCACTTGGCATCATGCAATCATCCAAACATCTTGAGACTGAGAGTCACTGTTGTTTGTGTATGCGGCCATGGGCGATGGGCGACATACACCACCCATATGCGTGTTTCCTTTCGTGGGAACATAGGGTAGAAATTTTGAAAAGGGAGCTTGGACTTCAATTAAGCTTAATTCAATCGGCAACCAAATTTGAGACATACAAATTTCAACGAGCTCAGTGCAACCAGTATTAGCGACCAGCTCAGTATAAATCAATGCCACCAAGGCGCCAGAGCATGTTTATCCACAGTACCTACTCTACAATATAGTTTAATTGATAAATCTAACACAATCTACCGACGGCAAGCTAGTCCTCTTCGTGGATAACAAGCCCGCAGCAATTATGTTAGTTGCTAATTCAGCCAGATATATGTTGCATTCGTGTCGCAACCAGCCATTTTTAGGCCTTGTCTAGGCCTCTGGCTTTGATAAAACGGTTAATCTGATCTCTTGTTGCTTTATCGTTGTACTGCTCGTGAACCTCATAAAACGAAATCATCTCTTGCGTGCAGTCGACCATGGCCTCGATATCGACTTGGCTCTCGGCCACAAAGGCCGCGAATCGTTGGACCTTGCCGAACCGAACTTCTTGCTGCTTGTCTTTGTCTGTCGTACTAGGTGCTCCCGGCGTGGTCTGCCCGCTGCTGACACCGGTGCCACTTCCTCCCATGCCTCCCCGCCCGACCTGAGCCTGGGCCAGCGCGGCGCCCGCGGCCGCGATATTGTTCGCAGCGGAGGCGCCCGTCATCGAGTTGGGGCGCAGGACGAGCGAGAGAAGGATGGCGGTGAGGGCGACGATGTGCGGCGGGTAGAGGAGCGGCAGGTCGGTGACGTAGTGGTCGTTGATGATGGACCAGGAGAGGTTGATCTCGTCCTGGGTGAGGTAGAAGTCGGACTGCAAGGTGGCGAGGGTGCGGTAGGGCTGGTGGATGATGAGCTGCGAGTTCATCTCGGAGATGAGGAAGAACTCGCACTCCCCCCAACCGGGACGTATCAAGACTGAGGAAATCTGGCCAGAGGAGCGTGCCTCCGTAGCGACAAGCCTAATGTGCTGCGGTGACTCCTCCATCTTACAGGCCAAGTATAGCGCCGTCGTGATTACGAGGTAGGGGTTCGTCCGCCGGATCTCGACCTTGCAGTAGAATCGTTTGATGTAGAGCTGGGCCGTGGCGATGACTTGCTGTCGGACGCTGAGCCTCTTTCCGAGGCGCGCAATTTCTAGATACTCTGTTAGTTCTCGGGGGCGGTTCCCGGGGTAGACCCGGTGGCCAATGGGAGAGAAGTCTTACGTTGATTGAAGTAGATGTACAGATATTTCCAGTCGGGAAGGGATAACTCTGTACCAGTTTCGGGTCCTCGTCGCACAGCTTCTCGCGCATCTGGGCCAGTTCCTCTTTAGAGAACATCCAGTAGCGACGCTGGGTCGACTCCCAGAAACTGGCTGCCATGGTGGGCAAGGAAACGGGTTTTTGGGACGGCAAATACAGGAACCCCAAGCAGCTCAGCTGCTCGAGTGAGGATGTTCAGAGAACAGCCAAGGGAGCGTCATGCTGTTCATCCGAGCCGACAACTATTTTACCCCAATTTCCTCGACAAGCTTGCATGCAGGACGAGGCTGGATTGAGGGGAGCTGGAGCTGGAGCTGGAGGACGGCATCCGAGGAAGGGGTACAAAGGGAGGGCAGAACCAGACCAGCAGCAGACAAGGGACGGGCGGAGATAAGGCTGGCTGGGCTGGCCAGTGAAAGGGTGACGGATTCCTGATGACACAAGACCGAGCTTCAGAAGCGGGAGCAGTGCAACGTTATCTATTTTTGGTAGTACTGTGAAGGATTGGTGTATCAGCGCGACAGAAACAGCGACAGGAACAGTGCCAGCAGTCGCGACCGTGCACGGCGGACAGCTGAGCCGGCGGTAGCCGCATTCGGTATAGCGCATTATAGCGCCATCTAGCGAGGTTTAGTGCTGTTGCTAGCGGCTGGCGTCCCCAAGCTTCTGAAGTGAGCCCCAAGTGACGCCAATCTCAATGGATTTTCCCGGCAAGCCGTCAGCTCGGCCAGCAACCGGATCCCTGTAGACTTGGTAGTCTTGGTAGTCTTGGACGCCTTTGCCGAGCAGCAACCCTTCTCTCCTCTATTGAAGCTTGAACCCAACCAGCCTGCGTCTGGATGTGAAAATTGGATGCTTTGGAGATCTCTCCGACCCCGCGACACGCCGATTGACAGCTCACTCACTCCCTCTCTGTCGGCCTCGAGGGTGATGAAGACAGCGCCCTTTGCAAGCAAGTCCAAGTCAAGACGTCGACCTTCCGCCCGCCCGCCAATACCCACATCCACACTGCTTCCTCTGCGCCATGCCTTATCCGTAACAATACGCGACAACTGTGTCCTGCGATCGCCCCCGAACAAGACAACCCACCGATGACGCGCCTCCCACACAGGCCAATCATGAAGGCTTCGGATGCGATCACAGAAGTGGGATTGACCATGGAGGAATCTCAGAACCAGCGCGACGCTCGCCTGGAGCAATTGTGGAAGAAGCTGGACTACCAATCCAAGGGGGAGCTGGACTGGAAGGGGCTGCAGCGCGGCCTGCGCAAGATCGATCACCGTATGCGTTATCATCTCCCCCGCGGGCTTGCATGACGATATAGTGTCGCTGACACCCTCCTTTTTCTCTCTCTCCAGCTTTGAAAAATGCAGACGACCTGCTCAAGAAGATGACCAAGCTTGTCGACGCCAATGGCGACGGCAAGATCCAGTACGAAGGTGAAGCTTCCGTCCTGTCGCGTGCCCGTACCCACTTCTTCTCCCGCTGCTGTTCCCCTATGACTGACATCTGGGAGTGCCGCAATAGAATTCCGGACCTTTATGCAAGCAACCGAGCGCCAGCTATACCTGCTCTTTAAATCGATAGATCGTGACAACGACGGTAGACTCGATAAGGACGAGTTACAAATTGCCTTCCAACATGCGGGTCTGGCTGTGCCGTCGCGCAGACTCCACGCCTTCTTCGAGGACGTGGACTTGAACAAGGACGGCTACATCAGCTTCGATGAGTGGCGGTAAGTCTTGGTGGTGGTTGTTGTCTTTTCCCAACAATCGGCCTTATTATGGCCCTTGAGCATGTTTGAAAGAGTGCCGGCCCTGGGGCTCACGGCCGCTTCGACTTGTTGCATTTGCCCCATTCCTCTGGTGATTATCAGCTGATGATGTGCTTGCTATACAGCGACTTTTTGCTTTTCATGCCCAACAATCCGTCTAGCACGACTCTGGGCGCTGTGTTCACTTTCTACTCAGACGTGGTGGTGCTCAATTCCGAGGGTGATTCAGTCATTAGTGATGAGACTCTTTCAGGTATAGGTACGAAGTTCAACTTCCTTATTGAAGCTCTCTTCGGTTCAATTATAAGACTGGCCTCACCCCCGGATGCGCCAAAGTCTGTTCGGCCACCCACAGACTCACCACACTCTTCTTCGCAATCGTCGATACACCTTTCCCAGGATGATTCTCCGACACATAACGCCCATTCTGCCACCGAATCCCACCAGGCTGGCACCACAAGTCATCACGGTCATATTTCGGCAGCCATGTCTACAACAGTCAATCGTGCTGTTGCGCACGCTCATGCCCCAACATCACAACACGCAGCTGATGTCGACGAATCCTGGGAACTTATTCCGGAAATAACCGAGGACGACAGCGAAGAAGAATTTGGGCTGATGAACTACCTACCGGGATTAGGCTACTATATGGCTGGCGCGGCTGCGGGAGTATCTCCCGTACCGCGACTGCGCCACTCGATCGTTTGAAAGTGTACCTGCTCATTAACACCAAGTCGAGTACCCGCGCCGCCGTCGAGGCTGCACAGAAGGGTCAACCAGTAGCTGCTGTCAAGAACTTCAATCGCTCTCTCACCAGAGCCTTTTCGGAGCTCTATAGAGAAGGCGGACTGAGAGGCTTATGGGCTGGTATGTATCAAGGGCCGACGAACTAGCCTCTGATCTTCATTGCTGACCAATTCTCAGGAAATGGCCTGAACGTCATCAAGATCATGCCGGAAACTGCCATCAGAGTATGTATCAGATGATCACTTGGCTTTATCAGCATACCTTGCTAATTTCGCCTCCAGTTCGGCACATACGAAGCTGCCAAGGTGGCCTTGGCTAATTTGGAGGGCATGGTGATTCGCTTCATATCAATCCGTGGAGCAAGTTCATCGCAGGCGGTGTGGCTGGCATGACTGCACAGTACGTCTTATCGCACCAGCCCCAGCCCCAGCGCAATTATAGGGATGTGGCTTACTAACAACATCTAGACTTTGCGTATACCCCCTGGATACTCTGAAGTTCCGACTTCAATCCGAATACGTCCGCGATGGCGAGCGAGGTCGGACGCTGCTATTGCGGACCTGGCGCAAGATGTGGGCCGACGGTAAAACTGCCCCCTATCGTGGAGTGACCATGGGACTTGTCGGCATGTTCCCCTACTCTGCGCTTGACATGTTCACGTTCGAGTTCCTCAAGGAGCGCTACGTCCGGTACGCGGCCAAGCGCAACGGCGTGCACGAGGAAGACTTCCACCCAGGCGCTCTCATGACGGGCTTCATGGGCGGCTTCTCGGGCGCGTTCGGAGCCACCGCGGTCTACCCCTGAACGTCCTCCGCACCCGACTGCAGACCCAGGGCACCACGATGCACCCCGCGCGCTACACGGGCATAGTAGACGTGGCGCGCCGGACGTGGCAGCACGAGGGCCTCCGAGGCCTGTACAAGGGCCTCACGCCCAACCTGCTCAAGGTCGGACCCGCCCTCAGCATCACCTGGATCGTCTACGAAAAGGCCAAGATCCTCATGAACTTGCACTAGCACCTGCACCAGCATACAGTCAAAAGTATAGATTTCTTGGCTGTCGCACAACTCAACCTAACAAAGAAAGAGCAAGATGAGCAAGATGAAAGAAAGTTACAACACATTTTTGCATTGGTCGGCGTTGCTTACTACTGGAAATGGATTTGATATTTGCCTTTTCTTTTTGCGCACAAGATGAGATCGCAGCAGGTACTCTGAATTGAAGATACCCTTTTGACATGCACTTAACTGTGCCCATGCATGCATGCGCCGTTTCTGTTGAACTTGCAACTTCCGTGATTCAAGTATTCTACAAGGTTACAGGTAGTTATAGAGTCTTCAGAATGCAGGCACGAAAATCACACTGAGTCACAATACTTGAAGACATAGAAATTAAAGGCAGTTGATTGATGGTTTTGATGCTACCAATACCTGTTGCTGAGATAGTCACCAGCAAACACCATAATCGTATGCTTTGCACCGATTCATAATAATGCCCCATGGTAATCGACTCTGGGCAAGAACACGTATGTACCCTCTATGATATGCCTCGTTCTCGTGTCCCCCGAGAAGAAAAGAAAAACGCCCAACTCCATATATATATGTCGCATCAATGCTCGGAGTATTACCAAATCTCCAAGGTATTCAGAATAATTCCGCCTATACGCCCAGCTGCAAATGTGCAAGCCAATCCAAAACGCCAGAACCGAAGCGGTAACCCGCTTTCCATGTCCTCTCCTCATAGATTCTCCAAGCTGAAGTCGCCCTTGAAGCCGCCATTCAAGAGCACTGCTGCAATTCGCCTCCTTTGCAGGGGTAATTCAGCCTCACTATAAGTATTCGGATCGAGACCGAGGGCAATGAATATGGAATTGGTGATGACGAACATTCCGCAATCATAGCCGTTGTGTTGACTGGGTACGTGTAAGTCATCGAGAACGTTCCATTCATTGGACTTCCATCTAGCTGGCCCCAGAAACACCTCAATGAACCCCAGGGCCTTGAAGACTTTCTGCTCGCCCTTTCCGCCAAACGAATCGATATAAGCAACCTCGCGGCGCTGTGGGCGGATCAAGATAAATGTCCAGTGACTGCTTTCGTTGATGGGCATGATGATTGTTTCAATGTCGAGGAAGTTCAGTGGTGTCATACCCCAAGTACGTTTCATCATTCTCTCCTTGTTTTCTGGCCCCTTATCGCGTAAAGTGGTCCAGAAGAAAGTGCCCAGAGCAACGCACTTTGGTGTATCTTGTTTCAACACCAGACCGGCAGATTTGTTGACGGCGGTTGCTAGCTCGGTCAAGGCGGCCTGGACGCAGCTGTCGTTCAACCATTGACCATCTGGAATCATCCTGTTGAAGTCTCTCGGGGTCATGGTGACGGCTTCTGGAGGAGAGCAGGTGATGTTGGATTTCTTCATCGACTCCGCCACTCTCTGCTCCCATTCTTCGCTAAGATCCGTGATCCAATTCCGCTTGGGTTTGCGCAGCCCAAGACCTCTGAGTTGGGCATTCCATTTCTCTGCCTCCTGACGGAGTCTTGCTTCTTCCTTTGCTTTCTCCGCTGCAATGCGCGCTTCCTTTACCCGGCGTTGGCGCTCCTCTCTCTGCGATGTGAGCTCCTGGCTTTTCAAGTCGTTCAAGCCCAGTTTCTGCAATCCGGGAACGAGTAAATCTTCGTCATGTTCGAAGAAGTCGACGCGTGTCTTAAATTTAGGTTCCGGGTCGGATCTGCTGGTAGTGCTGATCCCTCCATTCTGGGCGGTAGTGCTTTTGAGCTGCTCGGGCCAGTCGACGTCGAACTTGAGGTTTGATCAGAGAGCTCGGTCGAAGACCGCTGGAAGTGGAGCTTCTTGGCCCAGCCGCCTCGAACTTGTGTCGAGGACCGTGTGTAGAAGGCATCAGATCTTGGTGGTGGTCTAGTGTTGAGCAGGTAGGGATCCTGTTTCGTGGGGTTTTGGTTGTCGGTGGTCTCTTTGGATAGACCTGACAACTGTGTTGAACTCTGTTCGCTCGGTTCTGATATCCAACTACCTGGCATGGTTTGTTCTGAACTGTGGTCTGAAGAGTCGTCGGTAGAAGGTTCCGAAGAATCCTTGCCCTGGGTTTCCGTAACACGTCTCCGGGGAATCCATGACGGTGCGAGGAGGGTAGCGGTGGAGGGCTCGTTTGGCAGCGTTGGAAGCAGACGAGGATATACGAGGTCGTGCGAGGATAGATGGGTAGGTTTTAGCGATCGGCCTTTCGCCGGTATTTGCCATGTTCTCGTTCAATTGGGAAGAGAATCCTATGTGTTCGTTCTCTGAATTCGCCCCAACTTGTGCAATAGAAAGGGCAGGTGTAGAAGTATCGTCTATTCGTCGACGCTTAGGGGACTGACGTGCTTCATCGGGAACGATCTGCTGACCGGCATTGTTCGTGGGTATGTAGCCGAATTGACGACCAATGGTCGAAGCGGCGGTCCAGATTACCTTGCCCGCAAGGTCTGAGAATGCACCGAGGAGGCTCATAGCGGGTGAAGTGTGATTGTCGCCGTCCTCAGGATGATCTCGAATGAATAGTGGTCCTGGGGTGAATTGGCCGGGAATAGTGGGGATGTTCAAGTTCAAGGGGCCTCAGTAAACTTGACGTCTTCTTGCACGGGATCACTGAGCGCCCTCTTCCTCTTTGAGCGTAATTTGGGAATATTGGACGTAGTATGGCGTTTAGTGGCAGGTGGCAGGGTAGGCAGGGTAGTAGCCGTGTCCGGCTCGGGATCACGGTGCTCTTCTTTTGAAGGCTCGGCTTTCGGTTTCAGTCCGGCAAGTCTGGCACGCCTGTACACTTTCTGGCGGCGGAAGTAGATAGACCTCTTGAGACTGTTCAATTCCGAGATGTTGGCGACAGGCGGCGGGACGGTAACCGTGTTCGGCTGGAGATCACTGTACTTTGCCTTTGAAACCACGGCTCCCAGTTTCAATCCGGCTAGTCTGGCACGTCTGTAGATCCGCTTGCGACGGTAGTAGGTAGTCGTGCTGAGCGCGTCCGAGACTTTGGCGGTAGAGAAGTGGGAAGTCTCCTCCTCAAGAATTGGGTCTCCAAGAGCGGATATAATCCGGATCTTATCTCTGTTAGAAAATCTCACTCTGGGTGAACGACCGCGTCGAAATTTGTTGCTTGGAGCTAAAAGCAGAGTTAGTAATCATGTATATCGGATAACGGCGATGCCGTGTAGTGGGATAACAGTTTGGACTTACCGTATGGCTCGCTCTCCTGAGTTTCGTAGCGTACTTCGATAGCCTCCTGGTGGGCTTCCTTCTCTTTGCGGTGCGTCTGTACTTCCCAGATAATTCGGCAGTAGGTACACGACGCGCGGTGGTTGGCGTCCTTGGAGCTGTGCAGCTTCCTAGCTGCGTCTACTCTCTCTTTGACGTGTTCCTCCTGGGCTCTCTGGTGTCGCCTGAGAGTGGCCGAGCATTCGTCGCAACCACGGGTGTGCAGGCGGTCGTTCACGTTACGCTCGTTGTCCCACTCAAGGGCAGACAGCGAGTAGCGCGGACGCTTCCCGGGCTTCCCGCGAGGAGGGATGGGGAGGTTGCAGGTGCTGTTCCATGGTGTCAGAACTAGTTGGTTGTTTGGTATGTGGAAGGCGCTGTGTGCAGTGTGCAGTGTGCAGTGTGCAGTGTGCAGTGTGCAGTGTGCAGTGTGCAGTGTGCAGTGTGCAGTGTGCAGTGTGCAGTGTGCAGTGTGCAGTGTGCAGTGTGCAGTGTGCAGTGTGCAGTGTGCAGTGTGCAGTATGCAATAGTGTGAATGAGAAGGAACAAGTGGTGCTTGATGTGTGTGATGGCAAGTGGTATGGTTTTGTGTGTGAGTGTGTGTCTGTGATGGAAAGTGCTTGCAAGTATAACTTGGTTGTGAGTGAACTGGGAAAGTGAAGTGAAGATGGGTTGGTCTGAGTTGAGTCGGACTGGTCGAAAGATTGGAATAAGAAGGAAGGGCCCAGAGCAGCAGCGTTGGGCTGGTTACTAAACCGAGGCAGCCGTTGGGGCAAGCAAGCGCGTCTTGCTGGCCATGGGTGTCGCGCCTTCCAGAATGTGTTGCGGTTATTCCATTCTGGTCCGGAAGGGGAGGAGTGGAATAGCCGCCGCTCAACCCGTCGCTCAGGGGCCACCACATCTTTGCCCAAAACGCCACCAAACCCAAGCTGCGCAATCGCAGACAATAAGCGAAATACACCTACATATTAATTATTACGGCTCCTGCTTGCTGCGCGCGTTTAGTTGATGGAGTTTGAGCCTTGCGTGAGCTGGGTGCGCGGGAGTTGAGGCAGGCAAAAGAGTGACGGTTGAGGATGAGGTTACAAAATCGGGCAAGCGCCAGCCATGCTAATTGGAGTTGGGAGGTTTAGAGAAACGCTCAGGCCAAATGACAGTACGGGAATTTACAGCTAACGCTTTTGAGCCGCAACCAGCTGAAGTGGGGCGTCTGGGGGCTGCTGATCTGAACACCCCTGCCGTACGAGGACCGCGCTAAGCCTCTTTGGATAGCTTTCGCTTCTCCAGCCTGCCAATGTTCACTCAACGCTGCAGCTGCCCATGAGACTCACTAGCGCTCAATCTGGACGAATGAAGACCAGCTGCCTTAATTGATTGATTCGACGCCTGTTCTAGGTTAGGCCTTCGTATGGATGCCACAATATGTTGATATGATCACTCACATCGGTTAGATGTCACGCAGCTGTCAAGTGTGGTGGCTGTCGCTCGGCGGATCTCGGCTTGCTGGCATGTTCATCGGAGATCCATCCGCAAATCTGTCTGGTGTAAGGCGGGCACCTTGAATACTGGACCGACTGGGCATTTGGCCCCCACCCGTCACCGCCGACCGTATATGCATACATGCAAGTAGCCGGGCGATCATCCAGAACGAGTGAACTTTGCACCTAGATATTGCACTCTGACCCCAATCCGCAGCTATTGCCGTCATGCAAGTTGGCTCCAGCGGGGGACCATGTACATTGAGATGTATTTGATGGGCAGTATACTTACTTCATTTCTAAGCGTCTTTCAGTAGGTTGGCTGAGTACCTGTCACTTGTTTGCTTGCCCAACCGCATGTCCTCAATCGCACCCTGAATCGAACCAACTTGATTGGTGATTTGATCCATGTCAAACCTGCAGCCACGATGTTGGGTCCAGCCCGGTTGAAGGACTCATTAAAGTAGCGGACAACCCTCCCCCTCTCCGTCAGATCTGACAGTCCAACTCATTCACACAACACCCCCACACCCATCTTCTCGATCTCTCAGCCGTTCCCCGAAGCAATGCCATCTCTTCTCGACCTCACGCCAGAGCTCGTCGATTTGACCTGCCAATGGGGCGACGAAGCCAGCCTCCTCGCCCTGCGTCTGGTCTGCCGAGATCTTGCGGCCAAGACGCTGAACCAGGTCAAGGCCCGGTTCTTCACCGACGTTCAGATCTTCGTCACCAAGGACGACCTGCAATGGCTGCGTGACGTGAGCCAGCACCCGACGTTCCGCTACTCCGTCCGCAAGCTTTGGATCCGGCCATGTCTCTTTGAGAATCGGCTACTACTGAGCTACTACCAATGGGGCCTATGCAGGGAATTCCGTAATGTAGAACGACCCGACCGCGTCGACTGGCGGCCCGAGCAGGGGTACCAGGCATACAAGAACGCCATGGGGGACTACCTCGAGTTGGTCACGACGGAGAAACTCCACGATGCCCTGCGCGACTGTATCGCAAGCTTGCCCAATTTGCAGCATGTCCATATTTACCAAAAGCGTATTGATGATATGGAATGTCACGGGGATCCCCCTATACGGCCGACAATACCCAGGCGGCGCGTCTGGGAGAGATTAACCAACAACATTGGTTTAAACCCGGTTGGTGAGGACTTGCCGATGCCGCCTCGCTTTGCAGAACAGCCCAATGCGCATGCCTTCGTATTCATGGCCCTATTAAAGGTTTTAGCCGTTGGGAGGTCCGCTAGTGTCAACGATGACGAGTATTCTATTGATACATTGGACTTGTGCTCCAGTCAGGATAGCGATTGTGGCATCGTCAGCCCCAGGTATATTGCCCTTTCCAGAGCCGATTGGTCGGAATGGGGCCCGGCTTTCCAGCATCTCAAGTGTCGGCATCTTTACATCTCCCTGTGTTCGTACCCGGAGGGTGCCCGTCCTCGTTCATCGGAATCGCTCGGCGGTACAGATTCCATCTTTATGCGTGCATTCGCCGAGACCACCCCTCACCTAAAGTCCTTGATCTTACAATATCAAAATCAGGGACCAGCGGGCTTCATAACATTGTCCAAATCTGCACGATTCACGCGCCTCGAAATTCTGGTCCTCGCAGAGTTCTACACCACGTCCAACGCCATGATCGAATTCCTGCGCACAGCGGCGCCTACGGTCCGGCAACTCCGCATTCAGAGAGTGATCCTAGCTACCGTTGACCGGGCGCTCTCTGTGAGGCAGCAGCGTTTGCCGCCGGAAGAGATACGGACGGCCTGGTACCAGGTGTGGAACTTCATCAAAACCTCCATGGAGGACCTGCAGTTACTGTACTTTAATATACCCACTGTGCCCGGGCTGCGAGTGACGAACCCGCTCCGTGGACGAGTAGGTGGCTGGTACAAGGGTTCAAGCGTTCCTACGAACTGTTACGATGCAGCGGTAACAGACATGGTACTTGCGGAGTGGATTGATCAGCTAGGCTTTGAAAATGGAGACGATGGTGAAATTGACCTTCACGAGTTTGATAAGGAGGAAACCCCCCGTCGATATGGGAAAGCGACGAAGCTTGGGATGACGAGGAGGAGTGATGGGTAGGATTTGGGTGGCAGAGAGATGAAGATGAGGAGGGCACGAGATAACGCAATGGTAATGGTCGAGTGTGAATAGTAAAAGTAGGGAGGATATAGGCGACAAGGCAAGCGGTATCAGTCTAGTACCTAGGCGCACAATTTTCATTTTTGGCCGTTTTTAAAAACCTGATGAGAAGTTGCCGGCCCTGACTGGCGCTTGCAAGTTGACTGCATTCAACTCCATGAGATCGGTACACATCCTGACGATGGATTGGTTATTCGCGATACGGCCTGCCGTGGTGATTGAGCCTTGAAAATGTGTCCAGGCTCCTTTTGCTCGTCACCTGGAGGCGTTGACCCCTTCGTTGCTGTTCTTATATCATATTGATCCCATATTCATCCCATGTCGTAGACTGCCTGCATGCAGCCCCTCCATCTCCCGTCTTGTGTGTATGGGACGACGACCAGCCAACCTAACCCGTTCGTCGGGTCTGGCTGTCAGTATCAAATAGAACATTGCGATGTTTTTCTTCAATAAGCATCTCTCGTCGGCATCCCCACCAGTTCAACTCCACTCCATGTGAGTTGACGGGCTAGCGGGGATTAGCCAGCTGCTTTCACAAGGGGAAAACGGGGCAAGCTGGCAAGCTCTCTTTGGAAACGGGGAGCTCTCGGCATTGGAAATATGATGGCTATGGTGACGTCACAAACGACATAGCCAATGATTACGTAGTAGCTGAGAAAACAATGCATTTGGCAGAGCTCCTCTCTCCCTCTCTATCTGCAATTGATAGCTACATCCTCGGGTAATACTCTCCTGCCTCTTACTTTCTGCTCACCTGTGACTGGCCCGAATTCCTGGACCAAATTTCTTCCCTATTGAAAATCCCATTCTTCTTCTCACCCACTTCTACTCTACCCTCACATCCCAATCGACAAACTCCCAATACCAAACGACCTTATTCCTCAACTCTACCATCTCCTCATCATAATCCACCACCACCACACATCACAATGGCTTCTCGCGTCCTCCTCAACACCACTGCCGCAGCTCGCTCTGTCGCCGCAGCTGCCAGCCGGCAAACGCTCGCCCAGCGAACAATCGCTACCACATCCATCCTGAGGCACAAGGAGGACCACCAACGTAAGTGTTTGCCTCTTGACGACATCCAATCCCCTTCCCGAGTTCCCCTCCATTCGCCCGGACCGCCCTCCGAGCCACCTAACCTCCCAATGGCACCCACTACTCGACCACCCCCTCAACCACACAGAAAAAAGCTCTCCTCCACATACCTTCAAGAATTTGAACTGACAAAATCTCCCTCTGCAACAGACGGCAACGGCCACGACCAAGAAAAGCACAAGGCTGACCTCCTCAACAAGCACAAGGACGGCAAGGGCCACTGGAAGCCCGAGCTCGCCTCCAACAGCGAGGAGGCCGTCAAGGCCGACCGCGCCACCGGCGGCGCCTCCAAGGAGGACATGTCGAAGCTGCAGGAGCAGACCAAGAAGTCGGCCGAGGAGACGCACAAGGCCGGCACCAGCATGCGCGATGGCCTGTAAGCCAATCAATGCCTTCCACAAAAAAATCACTTTCCAACTCCTTATCTCTTGATATTACAAAGTTGAAAGATTTTTTGCATTGCATTGTCCCCTCTTTTGTCTCCGTCTATGTCTCTGCATTTCTTATTGCATTGGTATTTGGTGTTTCGGGTGGGGGGAGGCCAATTGTCACATGTATGCTGCTCGCGCGAGCGAACGTGGGGGTAGGGGTTGAAATAGAGCGGCGTGTACAGCACATTTTGCTTGCGACACATACTCTCCGCATTAGCGAGTCGATGGAAAGGCTCAACAAGCTACTAACTCGTGGCCTGACCCTCAGAACTTTCGACGACGACGTTGGTTCGACAGAACAGAAAGCACGGTAGGGAGAGATGGGATGGAAGTGTTCTTGAACTCGTTCCCCCTAATTACTGGCTGCACGATCAGACTGTACTGTAAATATACCCGAGAAGCAGTTATAGACGTACTTGCAAGTTCAACATCTTTCATCGGTGGAAACGTGACATTTATTACACCCGGAGTGGATGTAGGCTGGATTGCTACTGCGTGTTCACGAGTAGTTGGTAATGCTCTGGACTTTAATGATATGGACACAACTTGTGGCATGGTGATTGTGGTTGACATCCCCTTGATGGCGACAACGCTGCCCCCACCATATCGTGTCGTCCCGTATGGATTAGGGAATAACCAGTGCCGTAGTATAATGTTTATCCAATTAGTAGCATAATACTTATTCCCATTAAATATCACGATTACTAAATAATTAGGCCAGTCGATTACTCGCATAATAGGTACTTTCCGTAAACAATCGATAGGCGTATTCAATTGTCTAATCAAGCATCACGTACAGTACGATAAGCGTGATATCTAATATAACAAGCATCATACCAAGGCGCTGGATAGTCCCCAACCCGTACAGGACGGCATAGCATGGTGGAATTGCGCTGTCGCCGCCAAGGGTTACCGCTCTGTATTGAGTAACATATAATCCTAAGAGTGACATAATCAAAGTCATCGTCGAAAACGCCCATCCGATGCAAATGCTGTAAAAGAAACTGCCCGACTCCCTCCCTAAAACCCTGAAAATAAAACCTCTGCCTGGTTGATGCGCCGCCCATGGACCGCACCAGCAGCGCCAAACACTACCTGGCCATTAAGAGCAGCAGGACGAGCGGCAGGACGAGCGGCAGGACGAGCCACAGGACCAGAGCCACTAAGATCTACTTGAGCAGCGCAATAAGCAGGATGAGGACGATGATGAGGATGACGATGGCCGCGAGCTGCTTGTTGTCGCTGGCGCTGCGCGTGATGCGCCCGACCTGCCCGCGCGCCCGGTCGATGCGGCCCTGGTGCCGGTCCACGGCCTCGTCCACGTCGTCCAGCATCGCCACCTGGTCGTCCAGCTCGTCGCCGATCTGCATGCTGAGCTCCCTTTGCCGCGCGATGGACGTGCCGAGCGCGTCCAGCTGCTGGTCCTGCTGGTCCATGATCTGCTGGTGGTACGCGTGGATCTGCGTGTTGGTCATGTCGTCCGCCTCGTCGCGGTAACCTTCGTTGTCGGGTTCGTCCCGGTACCGTCGGTTACCGAAGAGCTGGGCTTCGAGCTCCGGGTCGGAGGACGATTGCGGCCCGGAGGCTGACGGGTTGTCAGAGAAGCGCACGGTTTTGGAGGAGTTGCGCTGGCCGGCTTTGGGGCGCGAGGCACCGCCTGCTGAAGAACCGGCCTTCGGCAGGGTGGTCGCATGGTCGAAGTCGGAGGCGAGGGTGGGATCGTTGGGGTGTGTGAGGGTGGACTGGGCGGTCGTGGAGGAGAAGCCGTGGAACTGTGCTGTGAGGTCGTCGTACTGCTGCTTCAGACCGGGCAGGTTGTCGCCAATCGTGAGAGCGCCCCTGTGATTGAGAACGAACATTAGCTTTCTTCTGGTCAATATCCGGGTTGTCCGGGGAGCCCCGAATTCCAACCTCTCTGCTCCCCGTACAAAAGAATTGGTTGGTAGCGACATACTCTTCATCCCCTCGCCTCCAAACGCTTTTGCTCCTGGTCCAACGCCGTGAGGCCATCTCGGAACTGGTCTAGCGATTGCGAAATGGCACCGTCTTTCGACCCAGCATCAATGTCGAGGCTTTGCGCTCGTTTCCGTTCAAGCAACGAGAGCTTGATGTGGTCTGCGAGCAGAAAGAGCTGGTTTGCACTCGGCATGTTTGCGATTGGCCGCCGATTGCGAGCGAGTGAGCGGCAGTCAGCGAGTGGATCAATCCGACTGAGGTTGTTTCTCTGCTGGAGCGAGCGTATGGGGGGGAGGGAGGAAAGCCAGCTGGAGTTACAGTGGATTGATTGCACTTGACCACACACAAATGAATGATGGTTCGTCGAGAGATCCTCGAGACAGTTTCGTCAGATGATTATGATGAATGATGATGATGTAGTTGCGAGACAATGCATGTGGGTGGGATGAAGGTGCTACGCCTCGCAGTTGTGCGAATAAAACAGACCACCCTCCAATACAGCCAAATGAACAGAGTGATTATTCCACCGATTAATCCAGCAATAAAAGTAGAGAAAATGGAATAAAATGCCTTTTGAATAACACATCCAATTCAGATTATTCTCAATAGATATTTCTTTTTGTGACTTGAATGAGGTGGAATGGCTTAGGCACGTAGTTTGTTTCTACCACCACGAGTACGCTACGTACGCGGCGGCCGTGGCAGCGTTGCAGGCAACTGCTATCTGAATGGGGCATAGTGCAAAGCGCATTGTCGCGCATTGCCCCTAATAAAGCCAGCCATCCGACCTGAGCTTCTGTCCTGGACAACTCATTGATGCTCCAGACGGACAATTCACACAACAGCCATCTATCGCTAATGGAATATGCTGAAAACGTACACGTCGCTAGCCTCTACCATAATATCAATAAATGTTTCGTCATTTTATTGTCTGGATGGGTGGTACAGGTTGTCCGTCACTCGGTATCAAATCTGAGATGAACTGACCCCTTGTTCGTCGTCTAACTACCGATAGGTATGTATTCAGGCCAGACTACAAAGAGAAAACTTGGGCTTGATCTTCCGAAAATGTGATGGGAGGTCTGGACTGATTTCCAACGGGGGGGGTATCGAGGCCCCTTATTGTGCTTGTTATAAAGCAGCCAACCTTCAGTTACAGTACGTACCTCCTTGATGCATCGAGACCCGACATGGCTCAGCTACAGCTGAAAACCAGTCAGGGCGGATGGATCACAGCACTACTCCCGCCAGGCTGTGTGTACACGCAAGTCTGCCCCCGAGAAGAAGTGTCTCCGAAAAGCTGGGGAGGGATGGCGTATGCGTTATACCAGGATTTTCGACATATTAGATTGCTGAACACTGGCACCCGAGTCAGTCCACACACCCGGACCTGCATACCCGGTGACTGACACTCGGGCAATATACTCCTAGACTTGACTCGCGATGACCCAGCTCGGCAATTACACGCAATACATAATCTATCTGAGTCTGGTAAAGGCGTTCTTGTCAGCCTTACTGCCTTGCTTCTGGAGCTCAGTACGAAGACTTAGGGCAAGAAGTAGATAAACTATTCAGATGTTGGGGCATGATTGCGTGTACGGACTGGTTTTAAGAAATCAGGCGAACTCAGATATATATGTATACTTCAGATAAAAAGTATACTGCGTCAGTCTAGAAGGGTACACCATCGAGTAAGCCCAGCTTGACCAATGTCAGTTCATCCATACAAGCAACAATGCATCTTCTAAGTGAGGTCTTGTCATAACCTTTACTCACCAAGGTGCTTCCCAGACATTTCGATGATCGTCTTAAACCTACTTGGAGCTTCCAGTTCAACATGGGAGGTCGTTCATTATCACGTCATGTTTCTATGATTAGATTTAGACTCTAGCTCTTGTTTCATGCCTTCAATGCGCCGCGCAGAGCCGCCTTCCTCGTAAGATCCACCCGAAAGGCTATACATACTCTTGGATATCCCCACCTGTAGGGCATACCGTTTCTGCTATATGGACGCGAATCCACTATCGTTTCAATATATACTGCACTCAATATCTAGAGGCTAGATCCGATAGGATCCCTGCCAAGCAGATGCCAAGCGATCAGCGGTCGTGCTATCCGTAGCCTTGGGATACGCTGATAGGCTGTGTTTGATGCCTCTTCATATACTCGAAAAGAATAGACTCGCGATTTGTCACTCCAGCTTGGCAATCTGGACAGAGGATCATTCTCCACCTGACCCCAAGGCAGGGCACCCGGAGAGTTCGATAGAACGATTCGTGTAAACGAGATGCTGACCATGAAAGAACATTCTCGAGGTCCAGAAGGCGGACAGGAAGCTTGTGATCCTTTCCTCGATTCCTATAAGACATGATGGTCCCTCGACTCGTTAAGGGAATCTCTTTTCATCATCTCACCAACCTCACCAATCTCACCAACACACTCGTTCGCTATACGATAGCAGCGTCACTCGTGCAATAGATACCACACCAGCCCAAGATGTATTTCACAACAAAGACACTCGTCATTGCCCTCGCCGCAGGGGCAGTGGCCATGCCCGCCGACACCCCTCACGGTGGCGCCTCCGGTGCCCTGTCCAAGCCCAAGATCGGCGGCAACAGCACCAAGCTCACGCCGCCACCTTCAGGAGCTAAGAAGGGCGCTGATAAGAGAGACTTCCTCGGCATCCCCCCTTCCCCAACATCACAGACATCTTCAAGGGAATCGGGGCTCGTGACGAGGAGGGAGCCAAGTTTCCGGTCCTCCTCATCATGGCGGCAAGAACGCAACAAAGCTGCCACCGCCGGGTGTTAAGCACGTTAGACGGTCATTCAAGAGGTCAGAGGAGGGCTGCGGAGGGCGGCCTGGCGGCAAGAACATGACGATGCCGGAGGCAACCAAGACCAAGCGCCAAGAGGAGGAGGACGACGAAGACAAGGCACCTAAGGGCGACGGTGGCGAGAGTGAGGAGGGCGAGGAAGGCGGCGAGGGTACGGGCAAAGACGACGAGGCCGGCGATGGTAACGGCAGCGGTACCCCGGAGGCAGAAGACGAGGAAGACGATAAGCCCAAGAAGCCAAAAGGCAGCGAAGCCCCAAACCCAAGAAGCCTGAAGGAAGCGGCGCACCCAAGCCACCTAAGGGAAGCGGCGCGCCCAAGCCGCCCAAGGGAAGCGATGCTCCGGCTGCTGCCGCGGGCTCTGCTCCCCGCCCGCGCCGAAGTCCAACGGCACCATGCCTCACCCTCCCGGCCCCAAGGGCGCCGGGAAGCGGAAGGCTCGCGGCCCCGTGGCCCTGCCCATCCGCTTTTGGGCATAGAGCAAGCACACAATCGTTTTGTTCGGTCTGCTTGAAGCAACTGGCGGTAACAAGGCGAAGCCTTGACGCTGGGGGTTCGTCCCGGGGAGGACGAACTATCAACCTGTCTAACGACTATGTATCGTGCGCGCAACGTTTGGACTTTTTTCATCACACTCGTTTTGTACCTTTTTCGGTCGTCATTGGGATGACGAGCGTGTATTGTACATGGCTGGCCAGCTTGGCCATGCTGACTTCTATATGGCTTCAAGTACATATAAGAGATTGTAGATTATATATACTGGGAATGATCCAGCACTGAAATGGCCCTCAACTGTTTTGTCTCATCTCTGTGTCTGTGTAAGTGATAGCGATCTTCCACTGAATGGCTGGCTGGTGGGGTGACCAAACAGGGCCGCCCTAATACCTAATACCCGCAGTGTCTAAAGTATGGGCCTCCACTTAGCAGGCCTTTAGCGACAGCTACGGGGGCTACGGGGCTCTTGGGGGCCAACCAGGTGCCTCTGCCCCTGCCAATTGCGATAAGCTCGCTCTTCCTACTCCGAAATTTTTTCTCGAGATCGTGTGAGCCGTGCATGCATTTTCTCCTCCGAGTCCGCAGCCCAAGCATCATCACACAATTTTGCTTCCTTCGTCCAAGCCCATTCATTCCCTTCTCTTCCTACTACCACACCATAGTAGCCCCGTCCCTTGTCCCTTATTGACATTTCCTCGAAGGAATATAGACAAGCCAGCTTGCTTTTCAATTGGGTTCTTTGCAATTCAGTTTCTTGTCAATTATATCACAAGCAAGCGCCTTCGTCGTTCAGCACAAAAATCAAGCCAAAATGTCTCCGCCTATGGTTGCTGGTAAGGAGAAGGAGTCGAACGTCGCACGACTCCTCGGTTCCGGTATGCGATTCCCAACCTAGTCTTCATCCATTGGGACTTGCAATTGACAATTCTCGCAGGATCTGCCGGTATCTCCGGAGCTTATGGTCTTCCATCCTGTATGCGCCAGTGAAACAATCTCGAACCCGACGAATCCGTGACTAATGACTATAACCTTATAGGTGGACACCATCGCGAAGCGATTGATGAGCAACCAGACTAAGGTACGAGAGAATAACCCTCGATCCTCCCCATAATTATCGCCGCCGTGGCCCCAATGTCCAGAGAGGCTGACAGTTCGGAATTCCGTATGTGTAGATCTCGGGCATCACAGAACTGAACAAGGTCGTCTTCCGCGACACCGCGACGGCGTCGGTCGGCAAGAAGTTCTTCTCGCTCTTCCCCGGTCTGGGCTACGCCGCGGGCTAAGGTGCTGCAGCGGATATACAAGTACGGCGGACAGCCGATCGCGCGGGACTACGGCGCAGCACTACAGCAAGGACTTCGAGGGCGCCTTCGGCAAGAAGACGGGCAAGGCCATCATGCACTCGACGGCGGGCAGTCTGATCGGCATCGGTGAGATCGTGCTGCTGCCGCTCGACGTCCTCAAAATCAAGCGCCAGACGAACCCCGAGGCCTTCCGCGGCCGCGGTGTCATGCGCATCATCGCCGACGAGGGCTTCGGCCTGTACCGTGGCTGGGGCTGGACCGCGGCCCGCAACGCCCCCCGGTTCCTTCGCCCTCTTCGGTGGTTCCGCCTTCACCAAGGAGTACCTCTTCGCCCTCAACGACTACAACAAGGCCTCGTGGTTCCAGAACTTTGTCGCCTCCATTGCCGGCGCCTCGGCCTCGCTCGTCGTCTCGGCCCCGCTCGATGTCATCAAGACCCGTATTCAGAACCGCAACTTCGAGAACCCCGAGTCCGGCTTCCGCATCCTCAGCAACATGGCCAAGCACGAGGGCTTCTCCAGCTTCTTCAAGGGCCTCGTGCCCAAGCTGCTCATGACCGGCCCCAAGCTCGTCTTCTCGTTCTGGCTCGCCCAGACCCTGATCCCCGCTTTCGACACCTTGATCAAGAAATAAGTCTGGTAGTTTTTCTCCTGCCACTGCAGGAACACCAAGAACAAGGGAACAACGGACAACAAAATTCAATGACGATGATGTGTTACTAGAACAGGAGGACGAAAAGACGACGGGGCGGACGGGGCGGCTATCTGTAAGAATCATGATCTGGCGTTGGGGGAGAAAATGTCCTTTTACCCGTTGATACGAGGAGTTTCAGGGATATACAGGAGTCTCACGCGCAAAAGATTTTGCTTGCTGCTGCTGGACCTAAAAAGGAGACTTATAGACAGACTCTACTCTAGAGGGCAAACCGCCGAAAAGTCTAGACTACTATTTAATTTAACGAAGAAGCAAAAAAAGAAGCTCTACTCTCTAACTCATCTCACCCTCCAAAAAGAAAAATCCCCGAAGTGGGGGAGGAATCCATAAAATCGCATCACATCATTATCCCCGCCATGCGGCGCCGTGCACGAGCACCACTGAGATCCGCTTTCCTGGATAGCTCGCTCACGGCCAACGCCAAGCCATCATCGGTTTCATCATCTTCTACCCGGACTGCTGGCGTGGGCGGATCCTCGAACAGCTCAAAGTCCTGGTCGCAGTGCGTGCCCGGCGCCGGCAGCGTACCGTTCTGGAAGTACGCCCGGATGGCGCGGGCCGAGCAGGTCGAGGGCGCCGCGACGCTCGCGTGGCCGTACGAGCGCTGGACTAGGACGACGGAGCCCGGGAAGGCGGCGGAGTTGTTGTAGGAGGACCGCAGCGGGGTTACGTTGTCGGCGGTGTTACCAATGAAGAGGATGGGGAAGTTCGTGACGGTCAGATTCTTCTTGTGATCGCCACCACCAGGACTATGGCCCCTCGTTGCGGTGTTGGTGGGGCCCGCCGTACTGCCACTTGGGCCGGATCCGGCGCCCGACACAGTTCAGTTTCGAAAAGGCCGAGGCGGCGCCTCGAGAACCGGCTCACGCGGCCGACGAGGTCGTCGACGTACAGCTGGAACGACTCGGGCGTCTCGTCGGTCAGGGGCGCGCCGTCGGCGCACGCGATGGCGCCGAACGCGTCGACGGAAAAGTCGGTGGGCGTGCCACCGCCCCTCCACCACCCGTGTTCCCGTCGTTGCCGTCTGATGGTGGCTGTGTGGGCTGCGAGCAGACCTCGCGGATGGGGAAGTTGTCGTCTTCGGATCCGGCCATGCGGTAGTATGGCAACCCGTCCCGCTTCGAGCGCGGCGAGCACCCGGGCCAGCTCCGGGAACTCGTAGAGCGGCTTGTACAGGACGGTGCGGATGAGGCGCTGGAGGGCTGAGTACGTCACAAGCTGCGGGACGGCGGGCGAGTCGGTTGCGTTGGCGTGCGCGGGCAGCAGGACGGGCGCTGCCGCAGCGTCGCCAGCAAAGCCCAGTAGCGCGCCTCGAGGGCGGATGGGTCCGTCTCGTTGCCGCTGTGGAAGGCGCATCGGTCGGGGCCGGCGCGGTGGCATGCGGTGAAGAAGGCGTTCATGATCTTGTCGGCGTCTTCGTAGGCGTTGAGCTGGTCGTTGCGGGAACCAGTCACCGTAGTCGACGTTACCTGTCATGGCGATCAGCTCAGCCCCAATACGACCGGAGCTGCGAGACTTACCGTCGCTCACTAGCCGTTCCACATGGCCCGGAAACAGCGACGCAAAGGTCCCGCCCAGGATGGTGCCGTAGCTGATGCCCCAGTACCTGACCTGGTCATACCCGGCCTTCTTGGAGATCTCCAACATGTCTCTGGCGTGATACGCCGTGCTGATATGCTGGAGCAGGCCGGGCGCGGTTTTGTTGGTATATGCCTCGCACTGGCGCGATAGCCCGTCGAACTGCGCGAAGGCGTCGTGGACGACCCCTGGGTAGGCATCCGCCACGCCGACTTTGCGTAGGCCCCAGTCGTGCCGCTTCCAGGAGGAGCCCCAACACTCGACGTTCGGCACGGAAGCTCCGACTAGAAAAGGAGCACGGGGAGATTAGTCTAACTCATGTGGGTAATGGAAGGTGGTTTCTTACTGCCACGAGGATCCCAGCTTATAATATCCTACTTCGCTTTTAGTATTACGGCGCTTCGTAGAGTGAATAAAAGGTAGCTCACGTGGTTATCGCCGACAATCGCCTGTAGCGCGTCCCCTTGTTCGAGGACCCATGATAGACCACTTCCGCCAGGTCCCTACATCGCCCAATCAGCATACGGGCTCCGAGATACATATTCATCAAAAGGAGAACATACACCTGGGTTAAGGAAGACTGGTCCCTTGTAGTCCTTTTGGGTCTTTGCTTTGGAACGTATTACAGCCAGAACCACTCGCTCCTTTTCAGAGGGGTCTTGCCAGTCTAGAGGCACCTTTCAAAGACACTGATCAGCAATCTTCCCTCTACACACAATAGCAAGGCAATGGTAGTTTCGCTCACATCGAGTCTTGCGCAGTCGAACTTGCTCTCGTAGCACTTCTGCCACTTCAGATCTCTGCTTGGCTGAATATCCGCCCATTTCCACTCTTGAGACAATTGCGTCGCGGACTCTCCGCTTCCCACTAGAGGTGCTAAGTCCACATACGGGACCAAACCGCTCAAGTATCCCAAAGCTGCGGTCCCTGTGAGACTGGCGGCGAGGACTGTTCGTAACCGTCGTTGGTGCAATCTACCCTGCCCCGCCTCACAGACTGACCTGGGCGAGTCGAGTTGTTGTGCCTTTTCTTCCATATTCGCCTACCTGCACGAAATCAAATTAGAGTAAAGTCAACAATACGGAATACTGCTGGTGTTGTGTTTTTCATATTTATCTGGTTCAGAGCTGTGCCGTCCCATGTTGTTGGGAACACGCCAACATCATGGATTGTCTTGCCTTTTGCTGGATAGGCGCTGACAATCCCTGCCCAATAGTGAATATAGCTGAACTGATCTACCTGGCCATGGCCTGACAGAGGTATGCAGGCCGATTGTATATCGGGCATTGCCCATTGGTCAGCAACAAGTCAAGTGCACACCTTGTGATCAGTCTCCGTTAGACTGACCGAATCAGGTCCCGGGTCCATCATAATTGGACGGATAAGCGTTGACGGTCGGCACTGGGATGTTTGCTTCCGCTTCCAATGACAAGGTATCTGGGTATCTTAACCCTGCTCGTCCCTGTTGATCAACTTCGTGGGTTTACATTGATGCTTCGAGTCGACCTAATTACGCCCAGAGTATATTTGATTGAAAGATCGATGGAGCTTCCTGAGGAGTCTGGCTCGGCTTGCACATCCCGGACTTGGTGGGGTTAGCACACAACCTCCTCTCTTATCAGTGTCGTTCTTTCCGTAGGTACAGCAACTCAACCAAGGCAGGTAAAAATGACAGTCGGTATTAGGTTCAGAAAGAAAATGGCAGCAGCGTTACACTGCACGCCTACCATAACGGTGGATGGTCATGATCGTATTCGGAGTGAGCTACACCAGAGTACCGATGAATCCTTATCAATCTTGAATAAAATGGGCGTACATCCCCTTCTATTAAACCATGGATTCGTTTGATGGACGATTCTGTCATTTCGACACGCCATGTTCAACGTTTAGTCGGATCTTTGCTGGCGCGTCTTATCGACCTGCCCATATTCGCGCACCATCTCGTACATTAGACGAATCAAGCATATAGGCCATAGCCCAGAACAAGCCAGTGCGGAGACGGGAAACATGGCGTTCATGCAGAAGATCAAGTCAGCAATCTGCAGAGTGCCTGACAGTGATACAACTGCAGTAGAGGTCAACGAAGCGGCCCCAGCCGGATACTCCCATGACCACGAAAAGGGCATCATGGAGCCGAAGACCGAAGCAAATGTCGAAGCTGGCGTTTCGGCCATGGCCGCTGCCCAGGCTGTTTGGGGGAAGACGGGATTTCGCCTGGTCATAATTGGGTAAGTCGGCATTGGCCGGGGCTTTTTTCTTCTTCTCGAAGTTCAACTGCTAATCTTGGGGGTTTTTAATTAAGGCTGGCCATGATCATGATCATCTTGTAGGTTCCAGAGCCCAATTCCTCACCTTCTATTCTCGGATAAGCTCGTCACCAATGCCCATCCTAACACCCCTATCTACTTAGTGAGCTTGACAACAGCACAGTTTACACGTACAAGAATTACTCGACGTCGGAATTTAACCAGCTTTCTACTTTGGGAACATTGAACACAGCAGCTGTCATTGTCTTCGTGGTCGTGAAACCACCTATTGCCAAGATCAGCAATGTCATCGGCCGAGGCTACACCTTGGTTTTCACCGTCAGCTGTTATGTGTTGTCCTACATCCTCATGGCCTCGGCCCAAACCATTGGCGCCTACGTGGGCGGTTTCGTGCTCTACAATATTGGCCAATCAGGTACCAACGTCATGACAGTAAGTCACCGTGGCCTCCTCCCACACCATTCAAAGGCGCCCCCGAAGGAGGACATATTGTGGGATTTTCGAGCGAGGCCATCAGTCACTAACTCCACGTACAGAATGTCATCCTCACAGATCTGTTTAGTCCCCGGTGGAGGGCGTTTGCGATCGGCTTCTCGTTCTTCCCGTTCCTCATCACTCCATGGGTGGCGGCTCTCATCGTTGGCAGTGTGGTCGCCGAGAACGGCATCGGCTGGAGATGGGGTATTGGCATGTTCGCCATTCGTAAGTGACATATCGTTATGGAAACTCAATGTGTCTCTTCAAAGAACGTATAATTGACCGAATACACACACAGTCATGCCGTTCGGCTCATCTTTCATCATCGGTACCTTGCTCTACTACCAGAGGAAGGCGAAGAAGATGGGCGTCTTGGTCAGCCAAAAGATGACGATGCACGAGTTCTGTTCAGAAATCGATCTTGGCGGCATGCTACTGTTCGTCAGCGGTCTTGCCTGTCTTCTACTCCCATTGACCTTTGCTGCACAACTTGCCCAAGGATGGCGTACTCCTTGGATCATTGCCCTGTTGGTGATAGGGGTGTTCATACTCATCTGTCTGGGATTCTACGAGAAGCGCGTGGCTGTGTACCCTATCATACCGCCGAGTTACTTCAAGAGTCTCACGATATGTGTTTCGTTGTTGATTCTCGCCATGGATAATGTAAGTCACCTCCAAGACCCATCGCTCACTTCCGTATTGTGTTCCGTAAGGCTATACTGCAATTTCTTATTGACCAAGCCTCGGGCCACAGGTCGGATTCTCCGCAACGCATACCTACCTTTACTCCTGGAGTGTCGTGAGTTACAATCTCGATGTGAGGACAGCGACTTTCTTAAACAGCACGATGGGAGTCATGCAGTGTCTTGTTGGCATTGTCACTGGCTGGTGGATGGGGCGGAGTGGCAGGTATAAATGGCTCGTCGTCGTGGGCGCCTGCGTTCGCCTCATTGGATACGGCATCATGATTCGACTTCGAACCCAGGGCAGCACGATTGGCGAGCTGTTCGGTCAGCAGCTCATTCAAGGTGCCGGCAGCGGTGTTATCTCCACGGCGCTGCTTGTTGTTCCCACCACGGTTGTTCCTTGTGCTCAAATCCCACAGCTCCTGGCCCTGGCCCTGTGCTGTGTCTTCCTGGGTTCCAGCATCGGATCAACGATCGCCGGTGGCATCTATACGAATACCATGCGAGGCTCGTTGTGGAAATGGTTGAGCCCTGACGCTTCGCCTGTCATGGTTGAGTCGCTGTACACTTCGATCACTGGCGAACTACCAGCGTGGGGTTCGCCTGATCGCACCGCTGTTAACTACGCTGTAAGTCTGCCTTCCTGCTACTTTATCTCACCAGGGCTCTGCGATACCAAGTCAGTTACTAATGACTATTCAGTACTCGGCTGTCATCACCTACATCACCTATGCAGCAATAGGGGCTTCGGCACCGGGCATCATTCTCGCATTGATGCTACCGAACAAAGAATTGCCCGAGTAAGTCGATTTACATGATATCATTAAGCCTGTGGGGCTTCTAGCTAATCTGTTTACTCTCTACAAAGTGATGCACCAGTAATGGGTGAAGCGCATGCTTTGCCTACCAGGGACGTTCCTATTACTGGCGACAAAGAAAAGCCTTAGCGTCCCCAATTGATATAGACAGCAATGCCAGGACGGAATCTAATTGTCAAAGACAAATACACTTCTGCATTCAGAAATAATTATACGAAAATCTGGGCTCTTTCTGCTTTAAGCGAGCCGTCGAAGCCTACATCGTGTGGTTCATGTCACAACTGGCAGTTTACGACCTGATTTGCCATTTTTGAATTATTCGAATTGGTAAACAGGCTGATTATGATTATGATTAAATGGCACGTCAGCCATGATCTACACAGTCTGGATCGCACCAGATCTAACAATGAACTTACATTTCTGGCACATTTGGCTACTCGACACGATCTACATGCCTAAGACGCCTAGGCCCCTATTTTGTTCGAACCCGCCTAACCTTATAACGGCTGTATCCCATTCGGGGGGATATCTACAAGCAATGGTCAACCTCAGAACGTAGAGCTACCTTTTCTGACCTCCTCCAGGTCGAACTCCGAGATGGACTCACCTTCACTACCGTTGGGACGTCCGTTCGGGCCCCGCATACAAGGAACAAACCGCTTGTCGCTTTCACACCAAGCGGTCACATCGGTGCACGTACTTTCGCACGAGTCGCCTTCGTCGTAGTCCGGGTTGCGGACACAGCGGTATGACTTGATCCAGGACCCCTCGGGCGATGTGGGATAGATATCGATACCCGCCGGGGGTGGCGTCGGCGTCCTCGCCGTGGGTTGCTGTGGTGGTGGTGGTAGTGGCGGCGCTTGTGGCGGCGATCTAACCTTCTTCTTCTGCTGCTGCTTCTTTGGTTGGGGCTGGGGTTGGGGAGGTGCTGGCACCACTACCCCTGCGAACGTTACATGCGGTGGCGCGGTCAGCGGCTCAGCTTGGTTAGTGGACGCAGTATTAATGGCCCTATTCTGTTGCATTGCCGCTTGGTTAATGTGGACGCAGGCACTAACGTAGGTCGTGGTAAGCTCGCTTGTTGGGTCCTCTGTACTACCACTCGCCGCGCTTGTTGTTGTTCTTTCAGACGCAGCCCTATGGTTAGTGGCACCAGAAAGACCAGCACCAGCAAGCTTCTGATGATCCACCGCGAAGCCGTGTACGGTCTGTAAGGCAGGATCGGGCGTGAAGTTGCGGTTGCAGTACCGCTCCGCCTTGAGCTGCTGATGATACTTTGTCATTTCTCGGATCATGACGGGCGTGGAATGGCCGTCCGCAACGGCGCAGCTTACTTCAGGTCCCTTGTCTCCTTCTTTCGAGGCCGGGGTGGTGCTCCAAGAGCAGGGTGTGCCCTCCCGTTTCGCCATTTCCTACTGCTTACCTTACCTGGGCGAGGGTATCGAGAGAGAAGAGGAGAGCGACAGTCACCGTTTCCTCTTCGCTGGTTGCTGCAATGCGCGCGAGGTTATGACCAGTGGTAAGTACTACTGGCCAGAGGCTCCTCGGGCCTGTGGTGTCTGCGTTTGACAATGCGGTTGTCTGTCTGTTCTTTTCCTTCTCCTCTGCTGGTGTGGCCCTGGCTATCTTCCTTGGGGATATATATCATGATCCAAGGGCCTTTGTTGGGAAGAATGGCCTTGTTTCATTCTTTTTCCTCAACTCAGGAGCCATGGCACTATCTATGAAAGGCTGCTATCGTCAACAATACTGCCTCAAAATTCCTTTACCGACCATGAAAAACGATTGAACAATGAGCTCGTCAATGGTCCATTGAGTCCTTGGCCCCCACGCGAGCCCCTTGCAACCACAGTGGCAGAGTGTCAAGGATTATCCGGGAGGGGTTTGAGCAGCGTGCGGCACAGGTCTCGTGGTTGAGTTCGACGCCGAATAAAAACGTATCATCGACTGCTGTTGGATTCCTTCCCTGTTAACTGGAATAATAGTAGCCGCTGTGAACATAGCCCAATGAAACCCGCGAAAGTACGGAGCCCCTGCATCTTTTCTGGCATGAAAGCCGTGACCGAAATTAGATTACGTCGCGATATGCTTGCTCCCACTTCCTGATTGGGGGTTCAACCTGGGAAATGTAAGCATCTCGATATGCATCTGCGCGGCGCGGTCGACCATTTTCCAAGCAACGGAGGAACTTGTTCAAGCTGCCCATATCCTCCGGTTAATAAGGACCCATACTTGGGTAGTAATGTTATGCTTGTCCCGTCGGCCTGCTAATTTTCTGTTTTCCCTTTCTCTTTTTCCTTGAAGGGCAAAATCTTCAAGTCAACTTTGTAAGTCAGTCTGACTATGCATTACAAAGATTGACTTCCAACGCCCACCACCACTACCAACTTTCTCTCCCTGTCACGAAGGGGAATTTCTAATAAGCCATTTCCGCGTTATTAGAAGGGGGTCAAGGAAGACATGGAACCAGTAGCGTCTCACGCCTACCCGGGCCTCGAAGTCCAGCCGGACCCGGCCCCTGAGTATGCCCGATTCAACCAGGCGCCGCTGCAATCGGTGGTGCCTCAACCGCAGCCGATGTATCAGCAGCAACATCATCAACATCAACCGACGATGCCAGAGTGGAAGGATGCTCAAACGCCGAACACGACAAGCACCGAGACCCCAACGACCCCAACGACCCCAAAGAGGCGGATCCTAGGCCTCACCGTGCCCGTGTTCTGGACCCTGCTGGTGGTCTTGGTCGTGGTCATCGCGGGCGCCATAGGCGGCGGCATCGGCGGCGGACTCGCCGCGCAGTCAGTGAGTGACAGCCTCAGCAAGAGCGCAGCGGCGGCGGAGGGCGCGAAACCGTCCGCGACGACGACGCTGGCGCCAGGAGAAGAACCCACCGCCGCCGCCGGGAGCGGCACCGTGACCGCGACGACCGTGATCCCGATCATGCAGCCGTCGCTGATCCCGCGGGACGGCGGGTGCCCGGGCATCAACGGCACGCCCTTCGTCTCGAGCATCACGCTCAAGGGGCAGAACGTGGCGCAGACGTTTCATCAGCGCTGCAATACCAACTACGCCGAGACGGAGGAGAACCCGGGGCTGCGCGATCTGTACAGTGCGTTTGCGACAAGTTTTGAGGAGTGCATGACGTGGTGCGCGCAGTATAATGAGCAGCTACAGCAGCAGCAGGATAATAAGGAGACAAGTGGAGGGGAGGGGTGGTGTACGTTGGCGGCGGTTGCTAAGATTCGTAAGTTTCTGACTCTTGAGAGAACTCAGGCAATCGTGTGTGCTGACATTTTTATCTTGTAGCGGGTGGGCGGTGCCATTTGAAGAGCCAGGGCCCAATCCTCTAGTGAATACCACTAGGGTCGGGGAGAAGGTTACGGCTGCCGAATTGGTCGATGGCATAGGTCGGCCGGGCTCGAGGAGACGGTATGTGTACATGTACTAATTTCGGCAGTCATCGGCGGGCGAGTTTCATTGGGAAAAGGGGTTTCGGATATTGTATTACTAGCAAGATATGACGACAGCTCCAGACTGCCTACTTGAGTAGTCGGGACAAGTTAATGAAAGACTATGATAGAGTGAATGTGGTTTTGCTCATTCCGTATCACTGAACCCAGGAGTGTGTACCACGACAGGCAACTTCGTCGTAGGTATGGCTCGGCGTCCGCTTTCACGAACAACCAATGAACAGACCAAACCAAGCGGCCCTGCACCCATGATCAATCTAATCGCAGAAGGGATTACGTTATGACTTCTTTCTAGCTTGTTGATTGGGGGTTGTTTCATTTATTTATCGTGGGACTCGCTGTACGCATTTTCGTAACATCCTATAGGACACGCCACGTTCAAATAGGGACTCTGTCTTACCTCGTCAGGCTACATGCATATTGGAGGGCAAGCCTCTTCAGTCGGTCGACAACTTTGATCGTTCAAAGCCCCCCGACAAATATGTACCAGCCTCTTCTCCTATGTCTCTTCCTTTTTTCGTAAGACCTAGGACATGAGAAATTGCCACGTTGGAACGTAATGTAGGCAAGTAAAACATAGTGATGGCCACTGACAAGTACCTCAATATGGATCTACGGCGGCAGCATACAGACATGGAACCGGCAGTCTCTTCCGCGCACCCGGGTCTCGAAGTAGAGGTGTATCCGGGCCTCGAGGTGCAGCCGCACTCTGCTAAAGAGCTTTCCCAAACCGACAATACGCAACACCATCAGCGCACGCACCCTGGTGTGCCGAAGTCAGAAGAGACGAACATCCCCAAAGTAACGACCGATAAACGCCGAAGAATCCTCGGCCTCACGACACCCACATTCTGGGGCCTTCTCGTCGCCCTCATCCTGCTCATTGCAGCCGCCATTGGGGGTGGCATCGGTGGCGGTCTAGCCTCGCAGCAGCATAGCAGTGGCAGCAGCGCTGCGGCGGCGGCACCAACAGCAGCGACGACGCTCGCGCCGGGTCAACAGCCAACCGGTGGTGGTGGCGGCACCCTGACCGTAACGACCTTGCTGCCGCTAATGCAGCCAGATGCGACACCCAAAGACAACTGCCCGGGCACCAACCACAGGCGATTCGACTCGGGCATCTTACTGCAGGGGAAAACAGTAAATCGAACCTTCGAGCAGCAATGCGACACCAACTACGCCGACGGCCCAGAAAACAGGGGGTTGCTCGACCTCCTCGCCTTCTATGCCCAGAACTTCGAAGAGTGCATGAAGTGGTGCGCGCAGTACAACCAGCAGGTCCAGCAACAGAAGATCAGGGCGTCGCTGAATAGGGGCACCGGAGGGGCGGACTACTGCCATCTTGTGTCGATTGCGTTGATGCATAAGTCTGGACTGACTCTGCCCTGGGCGAAATCATGAAACCTTCCCTTCCCTTCCTTCCCTTCCACCGAGTTGGAAGAACTCGTGTGTGGGCTTTGCGTTGACCTTCATCCCCATGCCTCCTGTAGCGGGAGGGAAATGTTTTCTGAAAAGCAAGGGCTCCGGTCAGCTTCAGAACACTATTAGATACCTGGACGGCGAAAAGGCTACGAGCGCGGTGTTGGTAGATGGGATAGACCAACCGCCGCAAGCCAATGGGAATTAATGGACGACTGCAAATTTGGCCAGTTGGAATTGGGCCTTGGTTTGTAGTTGTTTTATATTATACGGTTATACCCAAAAGGCTATACATGCGCGTCTGTGGTATATTAGTACCCCTGATGGATGGGACGTCACTCAGAGAGTGAAAGGCCTGGAGGGGCTCAGCTCAACGCAGTAACAAGAATCTTGCTTGCCAGCCCCATCTGGCGATCGAGTCGACGCTCTGTGACATGTAGTTCCTTTAAGGCCAAATCAGCTGGGATGAGGCTGTATGCTGTATAAGCTGTCGGGGATAGTTCACCGGTTAGTTATGTCTTTGCTCGTACGCTGGCCTTACGAGCTGTTCCATAATTGTCCAACATGTCGTCGACGCCACGATAGCTATGCGCCCGACAGACGCGCGCGAGAAATCTCACACCGACGTTACACCTGCCAATCTAGCATGGGAGCCCTTCGGATAAAGGCCCACGCTGCCAGAGACAGACGACAGATCAAGCGTGAGCAATGCGGCGCTTGGGGTCTAAGCTCCTTTGAATATATGAATATGTTGGATCATGAAGTCAGCCACGAACCTGTCAGACGCATCTCTATGCTGTGTATGGTCGGATGCAGATCCGAGCATATCTCCCCTAACCCTGTCCTTGCCCCTAAGTCTCCGATCGGGGACCTCAGCTCCGGAAGTAAGCATCATCGTGAATACATTTCTGTGTTCGTAATCCACTGTGCCTATATAGTCGTACAAATAGTCCAATGCTTGAATGGGGGCGCGGCTTATGTCTTAAATCCTTGGGGCTATACGGCCCCCGGGATTGGTGGCAATTGTTCAGCTCGTCGATCAGTCTGCCTTCCCAAGTCCGCCTAGTAATCGTCCTATTTTCCTTCCTCCCTAGCTGGTTCAAAGCGATCTATATGAACTCCCCAGTCGGTCATGTGTTCTCAACCTTACCTTTCATTTCACCTCTCCCCTCTTTAAGCTCCTTCTATTTCTTCTATATTGTTTGGAAACGTATGAGAGATCTCTTAGCCGGAAGGCAATATAGGAAAAGCGTCAAGCCCGAAGAGATGGCTACCGATAAGTACTTAGACTTGAGCCAACGGCGTCACCAACAACCAGATCTGGAACCGTCAACGTCTCATCCGTACTTGGGCATCGAAGTCCAATCGGATTCTGCCCAGGGGTATACGCAACCCGGTAACGCCCAGCAGCAGTGGGCGCAAGCCCCATCTGCTTCACTCATCTCGGGAGAGAAGAATACTCCTCCCACGATATCCGATAACCACCATCGGAGAGTTCTCGGTCTTAGGGTGCCTGTGTTCTGGGGTCTTCTGGTCGCGCTGATCCTCGTTGTCGCCGGCGCGATAGGTGGCGGGATCGGCGGCGGTCTCGCGACACAAGGTCATAACAACAACATCAACCAAGACTCGTTGAGGTCGACAAAACCGTCGTCTGATGCGGGGGAGACAATATCCAACCCGCCGGCACAACAGACCACCACCACCACCGAAGGCACCATCACGATAGCGCTACCCATAGTGCAACCGTCGATCACGCCCGTAGACGGCGGGTGTCCAAGGATCAACGGGACGCGGTACACGCCGCGCCAAAAGATCAACGGTACGTCAGCGCCCATCACGTTGCAGGGGCAGACGCAAGCGCAGTCCTTTGTACAGCTCTGTGATACGAACTTCCCGGAGGGCGACAACGACCCGGGCGTGCACGACATCGACACCTTCATTACCGCCACCTTCGAGCAGTGCATGACCTTGTGCGCCGATTGGAACCGTCAGTATCAGCTGCATGGGGAAGATAGGTTTTGCATGGCTGTGTCGATTGTCAAGATTGGTAAGTTCCCATAAGCAGGTGCCAAAAGCGAGCAGGATCATGCAGTCTCATCTGCCCTGGAAAGGAGAGAAATACACCAGAACCCGATTGCATTGCGTCGCATTTTGGTTGTATGTGTCTTGCGCTGACATTGATGGTTGTTCTAGCTGGCGGAAAATGCTTCTTGAAAACCAAAGAGGCTAATTATCCTTTCACGAACGACACGTTAGGAACCCCAAAGAGGTTCACAACCGGTCTGCTAATCGAAGGAATTTGAGAAACAACATGTTTATTTAGTTTTTAACGAGCATAAAATAATGGTAATGGCAGTCCTGAGATATGGTCTCATGGAATGCTTTGCTTGGCCGCGATCTGGTGTGGCTGTTATTAGACTTCATGTTGCCAGTTCGTCTCGAAGTCAGACCACAAGTAGAATCAACCTATCACAGCAGTTGATGCCTCGAACGATACAATTGATTTCATGAGTACCTCTCCGATGAGGATTTCCGAAGTAATAAGGAAAGCGCAAGTCGAAATCTTACCTCTAATTAGTCGTGGAAGCCGGAGCGAAACCACATGGTCTCGACAGTCCTAGGCGCATGCACATACCGCTGCACGGCTTTGGCCCTCCTGGCCGCCCATAAACCACATCGCTTCGTATACTGCGCACGATGGGCCAGAGTCAGGAACGGACATGGCATATTCCTTTCGAAACCTTTGGGCGCCTGTTAGTCGTCATCAGGTTGTGTAACGTCGTGTAGATCGCCTTTTGCTGGTGGGGGGAAACAAGTGGCTGAGCCTATCCGGATACATCCATCTTGAAACACATCCCTCTGAGTCCCTTGGAGGACAGGTACCGTTTTTCTGCCTATGCGCAGTTCCAGGGCTGGCCGATCTAGAACACTTGAATGGTATCGGTGGACTGAGCATGTGAAGGTAGTGCAAGTAGTAGGCAGGCTAGGGAGTCGAAGGGAGCCAAGTTGAGGGGAGGGAGCTTCCCGATGGATTGGAAGGCGGCTCGTGGGGCTTACTGTACTTTGTGTCGGCAGTTCAGGTTTCGCGCTAAAATAAGCCCTGCCGACTTTCAGGTGGACTGGGTACTATTTGCAGATCACCATCAAGACGACCCTTTAGACCCGTCTTGTCGTGGACCCCTACGCCTGATTGTCGTCGGGTGGCCTCTCACTTTTTGATATGGTGCTCGTGTCAACAACAGCTGGTCCCTCAGAATAAGCGCTCAGGTATTTTTGTAGGGCGAAATGGGGGTCGCCGGACTACGGGAAGCTAGGATTGCGGCCACGCCCGCGGCTTCCCTGCCTGCCAGCCAGTCTTTTTTGCCTGCCAGCGTTTCCAAAGCACAGTTCAGTGCTGCCTCGAATACACAAGCCGGCGTCAAATAACGTTTCACGATCGCATGTTAGTTTTGATTGAGCCCGCATCATGAAGGCGCAGGCCACGGCGCAGACCTCGACCCAGACCAGACCCTCGCCCGTCGTTCTTTAAAAGGCCAACCCAGTCCCTGCCGTGCCAAGTCTGCTTGCAACCTCCATTTCTTTCTTGGCATCCCAATTATTTCCCCATCCGTGCAGCTTAGAGATCGTCTTATAGATCGACTCGGTTTTCTGTGTTTCGTTTGCGTGCTTCCTTTTCATTTGTCGGCTGTTTTCAATAGAACGAGTCCAGTAACAACGAGGCGACCATGGATTACACCTTGGCCGACGAGGAGGCCACCTTCGAAAACATCACCATCACCTACTGCGACAACGTTGGCGAGGCGAAGCCTGATATCGCGGGCTTGGGCGTGCTCATCTCCTTCGCCGGCCAGGCCCTGCTTTCGCTTTTCCTCGCCGCCTGGATCATCATTTTGTCCAAGAAGGGCCATCTCCACCTGCATCACCACCCAGAAGGGTCCGACGAGCATGAGCGACGGAAGAAGCGAATAGAGTTCCTCTCCGATGTCGTCAACATTGGGAACGACCTGCAGGTCTTGCTGGGTATTGCCCTCATGGTATGTTTTATATACAGAAAAATCCTGATTGGCAATTTCTGTGGTTAGGTGCAAGACTAACAGCCATGGTACCGCAGATCACGGCCTGGACCAAGAGGAAAGAACTGGGACTGTATCACCTGCGCCTGGTATTCGACACGGTGAGCTTCGTTGGGTAAGTCTAGCATACCACAAATATACACATGTACGTCACTGGTAATCGCCGACGGTATGCTAATTATTTCCTTCTGCCAATAGCGTGTCAAGCATCGCGGTCCTGGTTTGCCTTGCCTTCTGCCAGAAAATGCTGAATAGGTCGACGTCCCGCCTGTCGTCTCGATACCTCACCATTTACGGCTTCGGCATCTTCTTCATCGCGCTCGCCTTAACTTTCGTGATCCGCCTGTCCAAGTGGCAAGAGAATGGCAAGCTGGGCGACTGCTACAACACGGTCGGCGCATCGTCAAAGTTCGCATCGCATCCCGGGTCGGACCAGGCCTACGTCATGATCACGGCGTTGTGGTTACTGATTGGCGTCGGCATGGCCGTGTTCGGTGGCCCCAGACTTCTCATGGTCGTCCTGACCTTCGCCATGCTCGAGTACCCGGTGCACCTCTACTTCATGATCGCCATCCGCCACGCCAACCAGCCCTCCTCGAGGGCACCGAGGACGAGGATAACTGGGACTTTGGCCAGACCACGGCCATGCTTCTTCTGGGCCTTGCCTATCTCGAGTTCGCGTCCAAGGCAGTCAAGTATCGCAAATGGACGGTGCAGTGGAAGAAGAACAAGGACAATCTCATCCCCTTTCTACAACAAAATTCCAAGGAGTAGGCTCATAGGGTGTCGCCTGCAGTCGCCCATAGAGTGAAAATACTGCGGCACGCATGGATCCGGAGAAGAGTGAATTCATACAGCGAGGGAGTTTTGGGGGCGTCTATTAGTTTCGTATTCAGCTACTTAGCATCGAGGGGATGGTTTGAGGGTTAGGGAGTTACTCGGAAACTGCAGAACAGCTAGGTAGCCACTGTTTTTGGCTCATTCTGCAATAAGAACAAGCCTATTTACACATTCTTTTCATGGTGTTCATTGGGGGTGATGTGATGTTTCGGGTAATTGTCATTGCCGGCTTCGTTCAATAGTCTAAACCAATTGGTTGATTTGATGTCCCACCTCTTGTCGTCATCTCGTCCGAAATGTTCCAGAGCGGTTGTGCTTAACATAGCAGCGGCTGATAACTGCCAAGCATACCAAGATGCAATGCATGACCGGTCTCGGTTTCTCGGGCCGCGGCGCATAATATGTGCGCTCACTGAGGTCTGCAACGGCCATAGTGCTGCTTGGCTGGTATATCGATACATCAAAACCCCGCTACCAGCAAAGCGCTCGTGGTCAAAAACACTTCCCTGAACACTTCCGTAGTGTTCTGAAGAGGAGTCCTATCGGTTGCTTTAAGTAGCACCTCCCTCCCGCTAAAAGAAGCATGAGCGAATGTCAGTGCACAAAGTTACGTTACGAATACTCGAGCCCGATGAAGCCTACGCGCGATCGCTCGTAGGCTTCCTTGCCCGCGCAGCTTTATCGAAATATACCCGAAGACTCACAGAACTTGTTCATCGATACGGCCATGCAGTACCCATACTCCCTAGGGCTGCTGCTGGCCTTGGCGTCGATCTGATGCTTCTCTGCTGCGGATTTTGCTGCGTGTCACCAGTATGGACGTGAGGTTGCGCGGAAGATGGCTGCACTCCAATGGCCGGGTACTGGTAAGACGATGAGTGCTCTAGATCCGGTTGGCGACGCCGGAAGTCCCAGTCCAGGTATAAGTCGGTAGTCCTCTCGGCGGTCATCCCTTCTTCTTTTTCTATCTTGCCATCTTCCCAAGTGGAAATTACACAGTGATATATCTTCTTTCACGAGATAGAACTGGAGGATATGCAATACTAGGTAAAGAGAATAGGCATGGGATACAATTCAATGATGGGAATGCATGACTGTATACGTTATCCTGGTAATTGTGCCCTGTGTAAGTATCCAAAATACATGAGATAAAAATAGATAAGGACCTTTTGATAGGAGTCAATTCAGGAGCCTGGTCGATGAGCTGAACATTTCCCTCATTTGGGGGCATCGTAGCCTGATGAGATAGAACGCAGCCACCCCTTTCTCACATAGGGCTTCTTGTGCGTACTAATGTGATCTGTTTCATACGAGCCGACAGCGAGGCTTGCTCTTCGGTTCTGGAATCCTCAATCAGAAGTCTTCAGGTAGTTTTTGAGATGACCCCTTAGCTTTCCTTGCTTCAGACCCGAAAGGCGCCGCCCGCCTTTTGCCCGGCTTCGATTGACTTCGTTTCTCGCCGCGTTCGGGTTCTCCTCCCTCTGCGACGCGACGGTAATTCGAGAATGCAATATGTTCGAAATTACACGGCGCTATGAGCTTTAGCATACCAATTCAAAAGGGGCAGATGCGCAGTAGAGGAAAGAGTGAGAAGTTTCTTACGTGAAGCAAATTCACTGATCCTCTCCTGACGCAGTCGTATACGAATGATTGCATACTTGGGTCGGCTTTCGGCACACCCGATTTTGACCAGATCTTTATTGTAGGCGACGGAGGCTGCACACGAGATTGTGAACGATTTCCAATATCTTGGAAGATGTAAACTGCCAATGGTCTCTCGAAGCATTCTGGTGTAATGCTTCCGAAACCATCGCCTAAATGAGGCTGAAATGCGAGGTCTATATTGCAATGAACAGACCATTGTAGTGAAAGTGATGGCCATACTGGCTGGGGTGATCCTGGTTCTATAGACACTCGCTGTAACATCATAACTGGACACATATCGAGTCACGTAAACTCGGGTATTTTCTTACCAGTAGCAGGCCATAGGACTAGACAGGTATATAACGAAGGTCGATCTTGATTGTAGCTCTCTTGCTCACCCAGAGTCGCGGCACCCTCTGATTCACTGGCGAGGCACTTTTGCCCGTCGATAGGCAGAGCTGGCTGATACTGTATGGCGCATAAGCGTTGAATGTGCCATTTGAACGGGATTAAATACCTTGTGTTTGGCAGTATGCCTACGCCAATGTGCTTCGAGACCTCTGATGTCAGTTTGAGCTTGTTGATTGAATAACTGGTCAGAGCTATTGCCACTGAAACAAGAGGTTCTTGATGCGTATTGTAGCGATATATTCGGCCCAAACCTCTCTGAAACTCTCGCTGGAATAGGGTGGTATATATGCTTGTTTATCCTCGCGATTGGCGACTGGAGTGAATCGGACGCGCCAGCACACAGCTCATGACATGGTACGGAGGCACCATCCTTGTTGTCGCATAGTTCAACCAAGCCTGTTTCCTTAGCTTCACCGAGGATAGAGGGTATGTTCCACTCTGTGAGGTTGGATAGGTGTACACTGTCGATCCCTCCGCTGTCGACTCCTCTGATGGAGTGAGCTGCGTGCCGCCGACGAAGTCCTGTTTCGAGGCCGCGGTTTTCTTGCACATCGGCCGCAGATGTCGTTGCACGCGATTGACCTGATGGCACAGTAAGGTGGCGGTTCTTGCGTGCAGTTGGTCGCCTACGTTCCTTATAGGTGATATGTAGATACCTCGGGAGATTTGACAACCCGCGGAGAAGTTTACGTGCGGTATGTGGCATCGCCACTCCCCTGTCTCGAAGTAGCGAGATGCAAATCAAGACGGAAGCGCACACAGGATACCACAGCAATGTGGCTAACATGCTTGAAGAGGGACCATTAACTTGAACCGGCTCGTCTGCGTGCTGTTGGGAACGAGTAGTAACCCAATCAGAGGTAAAATATCTCTTCCATCCTGATCGATCGAAGTTGGGGGCGCTTCCAGTTGGAGACCCCTTGCTGTATCACATGATGGTGACGGCCAATTGTGCTGGAATGCATACACGTAGTTAGCAACCATTTCTATGCCTCTATGACGTCCAGAAAAGATCAATTTACCTCTTCGCAATGAGAGAGAAAATCTTTGCGAGTATTCCACTCAGTCAGAAGTTCGGATTTACGGCCATCAGAGGCCGCAGTGATGGTTGGCCATATGGTCACGCCAGCCATGAGCAAAGCGACAAAAGCTATCGAGGCCACAAACGCTTCCCGGTAGTTTTGAAGCTTTCCATCTTTCCAGACAGATTTCCAGCATTGTGCAAGCTTGTCTGGTATAACAGATAGATGATGAGAGAAGAGTACACGGAAGGAAGACCTATAGCCCAATCTGTTCCCGTTGGTTTGAGTAGACGCAGACCCCGGATCAAGCGTCGGATGGGTTGGAGCTGCTGCTTCGACAATACCAGCCATACAAGGGAGCGTCGGGTCTGATTGCGCTTGTTGCCGGCGCACCTCAGAACCATCTTTGGGCTTTTCAAGGACACTGAATGTTACGGTGGACATGATTGAGCGCGTTCGTTGAAACCAAGAGAAGAAGGCCCAGAAAGTCGTTGTCGGATGATATATCTGAAAATAATTGAAGATTACGCAGGCAGGCAAAGACCGACAGGTCGATCTTCGAACCGTCGTCGTGCTCGACGAGGCAGTGTCTGTACCTGCCTCGATCTAATGCAGATGGGGGCTGGCATTGGTTGGCCGTGGTGCTCCAAGGCAATCAATATTCAATTTATACCAAGCCAACAATCTGGAGAGAAGCCCCAACACTGCCACAAGCATGACGTGGGGATAAAGAATTCAGGTGGTGTATGGAAATGGCATCCAATGGCGTACATAAGGTAGGTATTCAAGTGATTGTGAGGCAGTGGGTTGAAAGCTTGGCATCACGGCATTTACCCTACCTTCCGTATCTCGATATCATTGGTGTATACTGGGCAATTGGAAAGATGGGATTGGGCTGCTCTCACCTATAACTCGAATTTCCCCTGGAGACAAACCACGCTAACCTTGGCCATGGTGACGTGCATTAATCCCATCTTCCTCACGCCGAAGCAACCGTAACTCCTTACCCAAGTATCGGACCAGGCCTTTTAGCATGAGCAAAGACCCTGCAAGAATGCTAATATAACATTAGACCGCTTGTCAGAACATTAAGTTGCATATGCCAACTAGGCAACGATCGTCTCTGTTGGCTACAGGCACTGTCGGAGAGGACGAAGGTGTTATATAATTAGTTTGCAGCTTGTATGCATCCACTGATGAGTCTCCATCGAATGTAGCAAGGACGACGGAGTCCCTGATCTGGAGCGCCGAGTAGGAAACACGGTGTTGATACCCGCTTGCAAACACAAGGGAACAACGAAACAAGTTCGCTAGTCGATTGAAGACGGTGTATGCCATGAGTTACCCAGGCGAAAATAATGCATGCACCGTGAGTCATCGGTACACTCAATGGCTCTCCGCGACAGTATTAGTGAACAGTGTTTCAAAAGAAGCGATCCTTCAAGTAATCACCGACGAAGCTGGATTGTGGTAGCTTGAATCATGCACGTAATACCGAACGTGTCCTACCTCGGTTTGGTTAGTAGAGGAGCCTTCATCAGATCTCGTCATGGGGGATTCTCAACTTCTCTTCCATGATTGCCAACACGATTTTGACAAGCCTTCATGAACACAGAAGAGTTGTAGTCGAGTCGCAAAGTATGGGCTCCAGCACCGTCGTCCGGAACACGGGATGAGAGGTTGATTTCTTGGATCCCAATGTTGCATCCGCCAGAAGAGATCCCCAGTTTTTAAACAGATAGGACAAGCCGCTAGCAGGTGCGTTCTGATAAGAGATCCCATCCCAAGATCTACTGGGTCCGGCTTCATTCCAGCATGTCATGATCGAGCCACGGGTTTTTGCACTGGACTGGAAAATACGCAGTTCGCTCGGCTACCAAGTCAGTCAGCTCCCAATACGCAATGGCGTAGTACCGCGGAAGCCAGGCCTGGAGCGCGGAGCCGGCCGAAGTTTGTTCGGGTAGGCGAGAAGGTCCACCTCAGGGAATAGCTTGGTGGGGTTCGCCATGGGGCTTTGCGGGGTATTGCAGCGATAAGGAGGTTGCTGGAGGTGATCGATACCACTAATAACTTCATTGGTATCTGGTCTCTCCCCTGTTTGGCTGCCTGCATCCGCAGCAGAAACGGCCAGAGACCGAGGCACGAGGTGACCGGTATGAGATAGGTGCTATTCGGATCAATGACAAACGACGTTGGTCAAGACGGCAAGATGACAGGATGGCTTATCGCCAATATTGCTAATCTGTGGTCCTTGATTTGCTGTCACAATTGACAGGCAAACGGCACATGCTGTCTGGCTTGCGTGTCTGTGTCCTGGCAATTCAAGGCTTAGCATCCCACGCGCACACCGCACAGCGTCCGAAGCTCTGGACAGACTGCAAGTACCAGTAGACCGACAAAGAGCTTCCCGTCTTTGCCACACCCCACCATGCACCATATGTAGGTACCAAACCTAGTTCTCAGCTGGGTCATCTGGACAAACGGCAAACATCCATCGTATCTACTCCTTCCCGTCAGCAGGCTGTCTGAGTGACTCCAATCATCACTTCTTTGGACACATACTCAAGTCCATCTACTTGTTGCTGCAAGAGCTATTAGCCCGAATCAATACGACACCTAATCCCTCAGCTTGTTGTTTTGTTTCGCCTCATCTCTCTGCCCGTGTAGGTCTGAGGCAGACATACTGAAGGGAATGAGATACTTGATTTTCGATTGATTGATTCCAGCTTCTTGCGAGTATGGCGCCCTCCGCTATTTCGCCTGAGCGTGCTCCTTTGGCCGCGGATGGTCCTAAGCTGAGTACCATATACGACGACACCATCCGGTTCTTCCTGAACGGTACCCGCGTCGTGCTTGACGAGATCGACCCCGAGGTTACACTGCTTGAGTACTTGCGCGGGATAGGCCTGACCGGCACGAAACTGTGAGTTCCAACAGCCTGCACATGCATCGAAAGCGCCACTGCTGATCCCCCGCCATCAATAGCGGCTGTGCCGAAGGAGGTTGCGGTGCGTGTACCGTGGTTATCAGCCAGTATAACCCAACGACGAAGCAGATATATCATGCTAGTGTGAACGCCTGTTTGGCGCCGCTAGCGAGCGTTGATGGAAAACATGTCATCACCATCGAAGGTATCGGAAATGTCACAAAACCCCATCCGGCACAGGAACGGGTGGCGAAGAGTAACGGAAGCCAGTGTGGCTTTTGCACTCCCGGAATCGTCATGAGTCTGTATGCTCTGTTGCGCAACAACGACAACCCAACAGAACACGACGTGGAGGAAGCCTTTGACGGAAACCTTTGTCGCTGTACTGGTTACCGTCCCATTCTCGATGCCGCTCAGAGCTTCAGCGCCAAGAATGCATGCGGCAGCAGCACATCAAACGGCGGGTCCGGCTGCTGTATGGAGAATGGCGATGGCACCAAAGCGGCTGGTGGATGCTGTAAAAGCAAGAGTCTGGATGACGGCCAGCCCATCAAGCGATTCACACCTCCTGGTTTCATCGAATACAACAAGGACACCGAGTTGATTTTCCCACCTACGCTCAAGAAACACGAGTTCAAACCCTTGGCCTTCGGAAACAAGCGCAAGAGATGGTATCGACCCATGACCCTTGAGCAGCTTTTGGAGATCAAGAGTGTCTATCCTGACGCCAAGATCATTGGTGGCAGCACTGAAACTCAGATCGAGATCAAGTTCAAAGCTCTTCAATATCCCGTCTCGGTATTTGTTGGAGATATCCCGGAGCTAAGGCAATATACATTCAAAGACGACCATATCGAAATTGGCGGCAATGTTATCCTTACGGACTTGGAGAACATCTGCCAAGAGGCCATTAAGCACTATGGAGATACACAGGGCCAAACATTTGAGGCTATCTACAAGCAGCTAAAGTATTTTGCTGGCCGACAGATTCGCAATGTTGGAACGCCGGCTGGCAACTTGGCAACTGCTTCCCCCATCTCCGATTTGAACCCGGTATTCATGGCGGCTGACGCCGTTCTGATCGCCAAGTCTCTACATAAAGAAACGGAAATACCTATGTCTACATTCTTCAAGGGCTACCGACGGACGGCGCTTGAATCCAATGCTGTCATCGCTTCCATACGTATTCCCATCAACAAATCGAAAGGCGACTATTTCAGGGCGTACAAGCAGGCCAAGCGTAAAGATGACGACATTGCCATTGTTACAGGTGCCCTACATGTAAGGGTTGATGAGAAGGGAACTGTCGAGCATTGCAACTTGGTGTACGGCGGCATGGCCCCTTTCACGGTAGCGGCAAAGAAAACAAACGAGTATTTGATGGGCAAGATGCTTGCACACCCGGACACTCTGGAAGGTGCCATGAACGCCCTGGAATCGGATTTCAACCTGGAATTCAGTGTGCCAGGAGGCATGGCGTCTTACAGAAAGTCACTTGCGCTCAGTTTCTTCTATCGATTCTACCACGATGTCCTGTCCGGCCTGAGTGCTGAGAGCGAACACGGTGACAGTCAGGCAGTCGAAGAGCTTGAAAGAGAGTTGTCGAAGGGATGGGAGGACCGAGAGGCGACGGCCGAATACACGACACGAACAATCGGGAAAGCGAACAACCATGTCGCAGCTCTGAAGCAGGTCACTGGTGAGGCACAGTACACAGACGACATTCCTCCATTGAAGAATGAACTCCACGCTGCCTTGGTCTTCTCTACAAGGCCACACGCGAAAATCATATCCCGCGATTACTCCGCCGCCTTAGACATTCCCGGAGTGGTCGATATCGTTGACAAGGATGATCTGCACCACGCCAACGACAACAAATGGGGCGCGCCAAACTTCGATGATCTATTCTTCGCCGAAGATGAGGTCTTCACTGCCGGCCAACCCATTGCCATCGTTTTGGCGACTTCGAAGGCTAGAGCGTCCGACGGCGCTAGAGCCGTCAAGATCGAATATGAGACATTACCAGCCATATTCACCATGGAAGAGGCGATCGAAAAGGAAAGCTTTCACAAGTTTTACCGTTACCTGAAGAAAGGTGACACGGATGAGGCCTTCAAAAACTGCGACTATACCTTTTCTGGCGTTACCAGGATGGGCGGACAGGAGCACTTCTACCTCGAGACCAACGCATGTCTCTGCATACCTAAGCCGGAAGATGGCGAAATGGAAATCTGGACCAGCAGCCAGAACCCCACGGAGAGGTGAGATCATCGAGGCATATTCGTGAGAACTCGGACTAATTGAACCATAGTCAAATATTTGCTGCGAGGATTCTTGGCGTCCAGGCCAACAAGGTCGTCGCCCGTGTCAAACGTCTAGGAGGCGGGTTTGGTGGCAAGGAAACAAGATGTGTCCAGCTGAGCACGATGATGGCCCTCGCCGCGCAAAAGACTAAACGACCGGTTCGATGCATGTTGAACCGAGACGAAGACATGATCATGTCGGGGCAGAGACATCCGTTCCTATGCAAGTGGAAGGTCGGCGTCAACAAGGATGGCAAGCTTCAAGCTCTGGATGCGGACGTCTTCAACAATGCCGGATGGTCGTTCGACTTGTCTCCAGCAGTCTGCGAGCGAGCAATGACACACATCGACAGTTGCTACAAGATCCCAAACGTGCACATTCGAGGTCGCCTTTGCAAGACAAACACCATGTCGAACACTGCGTTCCGTGGGTTCGGAGGCCCTCAGGGGTTGTTCATGGCAGAATCATATATGTCAGAAGTTGCGGACCGTTTGGGTATGCCCGTCGAGGAACTACGACAAATCAACTTCTACGAGCCTAACGAGGAAACGCACTTCAACCAGCCGCTACAGGACTGGCATGTTCCCTTAATGTACAAGCAGGTCCAAGAAGAATCAGCTTATGCAGAACGTCGGAAGGCCGTTACCGAGTTCAACAAGTCGCACAAGTGGCGCAAGCGAGGTCTTGCCTTAATCCCCACGAAGTTCGGTATTTCGTTCACGGCGTTGTGGCTGAACCAGGCGGGCGCTCTGGTGCACATTTACCACGACGGCTCGGTACTGGTAGCTCATGGCGGGACGGAAATGGGCCAAGGCCTTCACACCAAGATGATTATGATCGCGGCGGAGGCACTCCAAATTCCTATGGAGGACATTCATATATCTGAGACTGCCACCAACACAGTTGCCAACTCCTCAGCCACGGCTGCTTCTGCTTCGTCCGATCTCAATGGCTACGCTGTTCATAACGCCTGCGAACAACTCAATGCTCGCTTGGCGCCGTACAGGGAAAGCTAGGCCCAGGTGCCTCTCTGAAAGATGTGGCACATGCTGCCTACTTTGACCGTGTCAACCTCAGCGCGAATGGCTTCTACAAGACACCTGAGATCGGCTATACTTGGGGCGAGAATAAGGGCCAGATGTTCTTCTACTTCACACAGGGAGTAGCGGCTGCCGAGGTCGAGGTTGACTGTCTGACGGGTACCTGGAGTTGTCGGCGGGCTGATATCAAGATGGATGTCGGTCGCTCGATCAACCCTCCATTGATTACGGTCAGATAGAGGGTGCATTCGTGCAGGGTATGGGACTATTCACCATGGAGGAGAGTCTCTGGCTGCGGAACGGTGTCAACGCCGGCAACCTGTTCACGAAGGGGCCCGGTGCCTACAAGATCCCCGGCTTCCGGGATATCCCGCAGCAGTTCAACGTGAGCCTGCTCAAGGGGTGACGTGGGAGAACCTCCGGACGATTCAGCGCAGCCGCGGCGTGGGCGAGCCGCCGCTGTTCATGGGCAGTTCCGTGTTCTTCGCGATCCGCGACGCACTCAAGGCGGCGCGGGCCGACTACGGGGTCACGGCCAAGCTCGGAGCAGAGGGCGGCGAGGATGACGGGCTGTTGCGGCTCGAGAGCCCCGCGACTCCCGAGAGGATCCGGCTTTCTTGCGTGGATCCGATCATGGAGCGGGCTCGGGTTCTTCCCAAGGATGGGGAGAAGAGCTTCTTCATTTCTATTTGAACTGGTTGTATTATTGTAGATAGTTAGGCAGCGTTGGATAATTCATTCATTTGAAGTTTACACGAGTCATGCACGCATATGTTTTATGGAGCCCGAACCACATGCGGCTCATGGGCAACTTTTTACCAACCACATCCAACAACACACAATGACCGAAACTCCAAACGAGGGCCAGCACCCGAATGAGTGCAGTGACCGGGATCGATGCCTAGTAGTATCAAGCATAGCCGGGGTCGCGATTGCCTCTTTGGGTTGTGGGTTGGTCACGTGTATGACGGTCATTATGAGACGTCTGCTTTGCCCCGTCCGAGTTAACCCATCCTGGTCCTGAGCAACTCACATAAAAGCACACGATGCATTGCGATACCATTGACCGTCGTCCTCTTGCCATGATGGAGCTCCATCTAATTATTCCGATAGAACTCTGCCCGAAAGTAGAAATTCACACAAGCACGTCCTAGCATCATCTGCAACATTCACCATGGGCAGTAACCATCCTACTGGTCCAATTCGGCTCTTTCCCTCTCCGGATCGCACCAAGGAGAGAATATCGGTGCCGCTATCGATTCTCGATGCGACATGTGCGCGCTTTACGGACACGGGCGCCATATGGCTGTTTGATGGCCCGTCGGCTGAGGAAGGTATTGGGGAGAATATGATAGTGGATCGTCTACAGTCCTCCTTCATCGCTACCCTGAACGACTTTCCGCAATGGGCCGGCCAGCTGCATTGGGCCCCTTTTCGACCTGAATCCAGCAACCACACGGAGCGGTGGCAGCGCTGCATGCTCACGTATGGCGGGAGCGACTCCGGCAACTCCGATCCGGGCGTGGAATGGAGCGTGGTGAGGCGTGGTTACGCCTTGGACTCGATCGTACCGTTGACATCGTCATCTTCGCGCCCAGACGACGTCTGGTGGGATAACGACGCTTTCCCGTACGGGGACCTGGTGTCACCCGCGAAGCTCGCGCTGGCGGGATTGAAGGACTCGCCGGGCTTGCCCTGCATGGCCGTGCAGATCACGCTGTTTGCGTGCGGTGGTTATGGCGTCGGGGTGCGGCTGGCGCACCTGGTTGCTGATGCGCAGTCTATGATGGTGTTCATGCACAAGTGGGCGGCGAACTGCCGCAGCGCGCAACAGAAGACTCCGTCGTCCTCGCTCTTTGGCGAGCCTGCCTTCGATCCGCCGCGGCTGGATGCCCGAGCTGCCGGAAACATTGACTCTCCCGAAGGGCCCGACTCGGAGCTATGCGCGAAGGCTCGCGCGTTGCCTTTGCACCGGTTTAGCTGGTGGGATACGGATGCGCCGGGGTACTCTCCTTACCTCGTTGGCACCACGCAGAACAATATGCCACCGGCGGAGATCTTGGCCAAGACGACACTTTCCCCCTCCACCACGGCCCCGTGGCATACGTGGGATCTCAGCCGGCCCGCGGCGTCAGCCATGCTGCACTTTACTGGCGACGAGCTTTCCCGGCTGCGTGAGCGCGCTCGGGCCGAAGCGACTCCCGATGGCGACAGCGATAACTGCAATATCTCGCGCTCCGATGCCCTGCTCGCGCACCTCTTCCGCCTCGTCACCCAAGCCCGGTGCTCGGTCAAGTCTTCATCGTATGCTGCCGCGGCGGACGACGAGGTCTTTCTCGACTTCACACTCGAGGCCCGGCGGCGGGTCGAGCCGCCTCTGCCCGAGACGTTCCTCGGGTCGCCACTGTTAATGACGCACATCAAGGCTCCCGCGTCGTCTCTTCTTTCCTCTTCTCCGCCTCACCATCAGGGAAATCGAACAATTTAACGAACGGTGCTACCTCCTCCACCTCCACGACTGCGACAACGACAACGGGCGCGCTCGCCCGTCAGCTCCGACAGACCCTCCAGCAGTTCACCCCCGACGCCGTCGCGGCGCTGCTGCACGAGTCCGCGTTCGAGGCCGCGCCGCAGCGGCTCTGGCGCGGGTTCCTGGGCCCGCGCCACGTTATCGTGACGTCGTGGCTGCAGACGCGGGTCTACGAGGTCGACTTTGGTTTTCCTTCTGCTGCTCGCGAGTCCCACGGTGAAGGGGGTTGAAGAAGAGCGGGAGGCCGCGATACGTGCACGCGGTCATGGGCAAGGCGGACGGGATCTTGGTGCTGCTGGACCCGGTGGTGGATGATGGCGGGGTGGATGTGGCGGTGTATTTGGATAAGGAGGCGATGGGGGAGCTGAGGGGGTTGGTGAAGGCAGTACCACTATGAGCCAAACAATAGTTCGTCTGATGAAACTGATTTCATCTTGAAATAGTGTGTCATCTAATGGTGGACATTGGTGATAGCTTGGCAGCTTCCACTTGAGATGGTCAAAGATTGCCCCTTTTGGCACATAGCTTCTCAGTTTCGGTATCCTTGGTAATAAGATACCTTCTGAGTTAGTATGGGTACTTCTAAAGTGTCCTAATGGTAATTAGTCGGTATTACCAAGCATCATCTTCAAGGTTGCCGCCGCTCGGGGACTTCGGCGTTAAGCAACTTAGTGACTGACCCACAGAATGGAGCATTAGAGCATGACGTTGTCTGCTTAGCAAGCGCTGTCTCCAGAACTGCCGATATATCATGTCAAGATCATTACTAATATTGGATTTCATATATGCAACCTGAAAGTTGCTCTATATAACTGCATTTCACTTCCAACGAAGAAGGATTCCCATTTCAATATACAACAGCGAAACCAAAGGAACAGGGAAACTCAAGAAAACATGTCGATTGCAATCATAGGCGCTACGGGCAAGCTCGGCGGGGCCACCCTCTCCGCCCTCCTTTCCCAGAAACTGGCGGCGCCCGCCTCCATCGTCGCCCTCACCTCGTCGGCGCCCGGGTCGGACAAGTGGCAACAACTAGAATCCAAGGGCGTGCAAGTGCGCCACGCCACCTTCGAGGACGCGGCGTCCTCGAGAAGGCCCTGCAGGGCGTCGAGCGCTTCTTCCTCGTCTCGACCCCGCGCATCGAGCTGGACTACAACGACGCGCCGCCCGGAAAAGGCCGCGAGTCCCACCACAAGACGGCCATTGACGCCGCCGTCGCGGCGGGCGTGGGGCATGTTTATTACTCGAGTCTCGGGTTCGGGAACCCGAGCAAGTCCGGGGTGATGCGGGCGCATATCCGCACCGAGGCCTACTTGGGGTCGCTGCAGAAGGAGGGCAAGGTCAAGGTCACGGTCCTGCGCGAGGGGTTGTATAACGAGTCCTGGCCTCTGTACTTGGGCTACTTCTTCGATATGAAGAATGATGCGCGTGGAACCGTCAAGCTTGGCGGGGACGGCAAGATTTGCTGGACGGCTATTGCGGATCTTGGGGTCGCGAATGCGTTGGTGCTGACGCAGCCGACGGAGGAGTGGGCGGGCAAGACGTGTTACCTGTCGACGGCGCCCGCGGGGGCGCGGGACTTGAAGGAGATTGCGGCCATGGTGTCAGCGGCGCGCCCCGCGAAGGAGAAGGTCGAGGTCGAGATCGTGGGCCGCAAGGAGCATGAGCGCCACTATGTCGAGGACCGCGGCATGGATCGTCCGGCGGTCGAGTGGTGGGCTGCGACCTACGACGCTCTTGAGGACGGCGAGTGTTTGATTGATGACCCGACGCTGGAAACGCTGCTGGATTTGGTGGGGAGGAAGCCGGTGCCGATTGAGGAGACGGTTAAGGCTATGGTTTCGCAATAGGGGAAACACCAGCCAACTGAATGTACATGCATACAGACACAAGATTCAAAAACTGGCGTGTTGCGGGCCTCTGAGTGAAAGCGACTTGATTTTGATCCTTTGATCGACGCTATCATCGATGTGTGATTCAGGGGCTATTTATCATTCAGTGATCTGACATCACAACCGTCAAGTGAACTCCCCCTTTTCGATTTCCAGTACACCCATCATCTATTGCTGTCCCCTGGCAAGCCCATCTGTGACCAGCTATCTACGCCTTTTGAAGCCCCCCATTCATGCTCCGACACAGAATTCAACTACATCCGCGCAGCGAGTGCCTCCACAAACTTCCGAATCCTGTCCACCAGCGTCCGCGTCGGGACCGGCGACCAAGCCCAAACCAGCATCCGCAAGTGCCCCCGCGTCGGCGTGCACCCGTCCGCCTCCCAGAGCTCCTCCTTCCTCCACCCCTCCGCCGTCTCCCGGTCGGCAGGTACCATCCCGTCTAGCGCCCCGTACCGCACCGTCTCCCAGTCCTCCTCCCGCGCCGTGCCCGCCGTGGGCCCGAGCACCAGGTTCCCCAGCTTCGCCCGCGGCGAGCTCGCCAAATAATCCCGCATGAATGCCCCCGCGCCGCGCTCGCCGCCCACGGTCCAGAAGGGCGGGTCGGTGTTCGCCGCGCCCCACACGCTCGCGGCGTGGTTGGTCTCCGCCTCGATCTGCGCGAGCAGCGGCTGCAGCGCCGCCAGCACGTCCTTGGGCACCAGCGGCCGGAACCCGCCGCCGCTGCTACTGCTGCCGCCGCCATTGCCATTGCCGTTGCCGAGGCGGCAGCGGAGCTGGCTGCGCAGGGCCGGGAGGGTGCTGGACTGCCAGGCTTCGAAGACGGCGGCGGCGGCGGCCATGCCGGGGGACGTGGCGGCGTGGGAGTGCGTCTGGGCGCGCGCGATGTAGGTGCGGACGAGCTGGTGTTGGTACAGGAGGCTGCGGTGGGCGATGAGGTCGAGGGTGCGGAGGGCGGTGGCGGCGTCTTTGAAGCCGGCGCCTTGTTGGGCGATGCTGGACATCGTGACCATTAAGGGGCGTGTGTTTTCATCGTTGGGGATGGCGTTTTCGTCGTCGTCGTCGTCGTCGTCGCTGAATGGGGGTGTGGGTTGGGGAGGGTTGGGCCTGGGTAGGCCCGTGGTTGGTGTTTCTACGCGGCCGGCCGCGTTGTTGTTTAAAAGCGGCCCTCGAGCGGGTGTTGTAGATTCTTCTGGGTTGGGACATCTTGGAGTTGATGGTCCGGTGGACTTTAGTGAGTATGTGATGTGGTTTGAAGAGTCTGGTCTAGAAGTTGTGTATTATGTATGCAGCCACAGGGAGGCAGAAACTGTGGATGATGATGTTTGGTGCCCTGTGTGTAAGTGAGGACATGTAAATGTGCGATGGTTCTTCTTCCATATTATAGGGACAATATCCAGTTTGTTATATATGTCCGCCCAATACGTAGTGACCCCTGAATATACGGTGTGTGCTCTTTGTTTCCCCGTCACATCTTCTTCTTCTGGAGAGCCATGTCACATCTCTGATACTCTGCTCTTTGTTCGCTGTTGACATGGCGGGATCAGGAGGTCAATTAACTAGGCTGGGCTTGCCCAACTGGCTACTCTTGGTCTCGGTACCTTGTCATTTCCCCTTTTACTTCACCGGAGTGTTTCGTAGACATTTCTTCTTGGCTTTGTCGCTCTAGCCACGCTGTGACGGATAGTTCCAGAAGCTGAATCTGTTCGATACAGCTACGTCTCTTCTCACAGACTAAATCTCCCTCAGCTTTGCTCTTATTAAAATATGACAAAACAGTACATACCCACTTCATGCGTTGCAGTATTCACTCCCCTGTCCGGTTTTCTTTGACTGTATCAAACAACATATTTCTCAACTAGTCGTAGTGCAAGACTGTTTCAGAATACCACCGAAACACAGCTTTCAAAAACAAAGGCAACTATCTCGTGTTTACCGCTCCTATAGCGAGTGGGGTTCTCATGCTGGATGGAGTCCCCAACGAGATACTGTTACAGCTACTACAGGCAAGTAGGAGAGAACATCAGAAGCGGGAAAACATCGCGCGTTCTAACAATCAAATAATAAATTTCAGAGGACGGTTTTCTCGACAGTCCGATGTCCCGATTACAGCGCTAACTCGTATCTACCCGCCAAACAGACACAGGCACGCAACCAGTCCATTCTCCTCAATGTAGAAGCCCGACCATAGGCGTTGCAGGTGACAAGCGCATACCGCGAGATCGGCGCGGCAGTCTTTGGGAGGGATACCGGCAGACTTGAGCAGAAAGTAAGAAGGGTTAGACGTGTTGTTCGTCGCCTACGAGTGGGAAACACCGATACATATCGCCGATAGTCTCGGGTAGGATTCGGATACTAGTTACTACTGGGCAAAAGAAGCTCCCATGGACAATTTCCTTTCCGACACTACATCCATCATCACTTTCTTCTTCCTCCTCCTATTCTTCTCCTTCTCCGAAACAGCGGGGCCCCCTTCAGCATGCTACTCGTAGCCGATGGGGGAATAGTCGTGCGTGGGGTTGGGCCCAGATCGGCGATTGGAGTCGGTGTGGCTGATGAGGATGGGAGTCGAGTTACGACTGAAAACTCAAATGTGGTTGGTAACGAAAGTGTGATGGGGGTCGGTAGCCGTGTGGTTGTTGGCGTTGGGAACACATATACAATGGAAGACGATGTGGACGGGAAGGGTGGGAACAGATCTGAGACTGGAATTCGAGATGGGAATTCGGACGAGGGGTTGGTTTCGACCGGGAGACAATATCCCGTACATCTCCGTCGTATTCCTTCGGGAGAAACGGGCGCTTCGGAGTGTAACTCCTCTGGAACCGGTTCCTCGACGGGGGGAGGAGGAGGAGGTGGTGGTGGTGGCGGCGGCGGTGGAGGAGGAGAAATAGCAGGAGTTACACCGTCCTTGGAGTAGATGACGAGGTTCCAATTTCCTCCGCAGAACCTGTCGAGAGAAAGAGAGATGCGTTAGAAAAGGGGTCATGTCATTACAGCAGACGATTCACCACTTACAGTTGCGCGTTGCCGGTACAGCCGTGGTTGCAGTAGAAGTCCTCCGTCTTGTTGGACCGGCCCGAGCGGTCGTGGCCGCAGAAGCACTGGCGGCCGTACTCGAGCCCGGCCAGGGGGAAGCCGCGGGCTTGACAGTCCTTGATGCACAGCTCGGGCGTCATGTGGGTGGACTCGGGGCCGCGCAGGGCGTCGACCTTGAGGGTGCGGTCGAAGGCGTGGAAGTCCCTGTTGCGGTGCGTGGCGAGTTAGTAAGGGGCGGAGGCATATCAAAGAACGATCGGGCATAAAAGAGAAGGGGCAGATGAATATGCTTACTGGTAACAGCCAACGGGCTCGTATCCATCGTAACCATGTCCGAGGCCATCGAACGCCTTGCCCTCGGTGAACTCGAACTTGTCCTTGACATAGAGGGCAAGAGCACCATCGCCACCGCAGGTCGTCTGGTTATCTACCGCACGCAATGTGTAAGTATCAACAGTCCCTCTTTCATCCCTAAGCCGCTATCGCTGGGAATGAACAAAAGGCAAAGGCCAGAACCTACTTCCAAGACAAGGGATGTCGCAGCGCTCGTCCAGGGCAGGCACGTTCTCGCCCTGCAGGGTGTTGCCGCAGTAGCACTCCTTGCCGTACTCGAGACCGGCCAGCTTGAAGCCTTGCGAAGCACAGGCATCGAGGCAGCGGTCGATAGTCAGGTATTGCCTGCCGACGCCGCCGCCGTAGTCGAGCGCGCGGACTCCGTTGACGCCGTCACTGTATCATTACCGTTAGCAATATTCTAAGAGCGCGCGAAAGCGGTCGTGTATGTGATATGCTCCTGCAACGGAGAGTGATAGTAAGAGAATGAGTGAATAGATGGGGAAAAGACTTACGTGAAGCATCGACGATAGGCCGCCTCCCAAGACGGGTCCGCGGGAGGAGGGGAGGCGTCCACGGAGCAGGCTCCTCCTCAACAGGGGCTTCTCCTCAACAGGGGGTTCGTCATGGGGACGAACAAGAAAAGGGGCTAAATGTGCGGGCGGTAATATGGAAGGAGGCGGCGGCCACGGAATAAAATGTCCTTGACGCTTCACATGCTCCTCCTCGACAGGAGGCTTCTCCTCAACAGGGGGTTCTTCATGGGGACGAACAAGAAAAGGGGCTAAATGTGCGGGCGGTAATATGGAAGGAGGAGGCGGCCACGGAATAAGATGTCCTTGACGCTTCACATGCTCCTCCGCAGGCACGTCCTGCGTGGAGGACGGGATGTTCAGCGCGGAGGACGGGATGTTCAGCGCGGACGCGGCGCCCGCCAGCGCGAGGATGGCGGCGATGGATTGTCGCATCGTTTGTCAAGCGAAGATGTGGTAATGGGTAATATGAGAGGAGCTGGCTAAAGAAAAGAGTTGGAAGAGTCGTTAGGGAAGCAGATCTTGGAATTTATAGCAGTTTCCATGTCCTATTTTACAATGGCCTCGAAGCTTTTGGGGTGTTGGGAGAAGTGCCCAACAAGCTCCTTGATAAAATATATACTCAATTTGCTTCGAACCACCACGATTGCAGTATGTTATGTGCTCCAATGGCGGCAAATGGCATGTGTTCAACAGTCCCATTACTGCCAATCAAGCTAGCCCCCCCAAAATTTGGCCAACACTCGTGGTGAGTTCATTCTGGCTGCATAATGGTTGTAGACTTCCTCAGAGGCATGTATAGTGCGCGCACGTGGGTTGGGTACTTGTATACCAATGATGACAGGTGGCCGTGAGTTGGTTTAGATGAAGTCCGAGGTGGGTGTCTGGCCGTTAGCTGCTTGCATGGAAGACTCGAGCATGTAGAAGCAACTTTGATTTGGCCATCACGGTCCTCTTGGTGTAAATACGATCGCAGCCGAAGTGCCCCAATTGCGCAAGCTCGAATAAAAGGCCGACTAACTAGATGCATATGCCGTAATGCGTGAGTTTCTCCTTCGCCCCCCTTGCTTTTTGTCCCTAGGAAGGTCCACGCAACGGTAGATAGGCCTTTCCCAGACAGCCAGGGGTTCTGGGGCGATACCTTTCTGGATAAAACAGAACGCCTTCCCCAATGCAGAGATGGTATCTCTATCTGGCCTTGCGAACCAAGTAAACTCCATAACTCCTCGAAAATGCACGTGACAACACCCGGCTCGATTATTTCTCCTTGGCCAAGATGACCTTGTCACGTTCACTCCTGCGCCTGTCAAACTGCTTCTTGGTATGACGACGCTCGTTCTCCTCGCGTCTCTTGAGGGCTTGCAGCTCCTCGGTCTTGATCTCACCAGCCTTCTTGACCACCTTGGGTATGTGCCTGTGACGGTGAATACGGCGGACCTCGGCATATGCTTGTACCTCTCGACCAGGGCGTTGTTGTATTCCTCAGACTGGCGTTGACGGGCGCTCTTGATTCCCTCACGAGCTGAAGCATTTGCTCTCCAGAGTCGGATGTTTCCATCATCTGAGCCGGAAAGGATGTATTTGGAATCAGGTGTCCACATAGCCGAGTAACAACGTTGCATACGTTTCGTGTGGTAGATCTATAGATTGCGAGTCAGTATTGTATCTTCAGAGTGAGCTGTGCAACCTTTGAACAACGTCTTTCAGGATATATATAACCATTGAAATGTATGCCCAGGTAGAAGGGAGAATATCGTGCAAAGTACTTACATCACGAGAATGACCCTGATCACGGTTCCATAATCGGATAGTCTAGTAAAATTGTTAGCTTGCAATTTTGGCAGATCTCAGGGGCAGGAACATACTCGGTCGTAAGAGGCCGTAACGAGCTCTTGGCCAGTCGGGGAGAACTCAACATCCATGACGGCTGCCACATGGTCCTTCAGGATATTAAGGGCACGGTCAACCTTGCGCATATCGAACAACTGTCGAAGTGATTAGTTTCGCAACACGAGCATACTTTTGACGGAAGAGGTGAGACTTACATAAACAGAGTGGTCCTCAGATGCAACAGCACAGTTCATTCCTTCCATGGGGTTAAATGAAATAGCATTGCAAGCAAAAGTCAGGACTGTCTTGGCGATAGCCGTTGACGTTCGCAGGTCGTAGAAAACGATAGATCGGTCAGAACCACAGGAGCCCAAGATGGAAGTTTCGACCTGGTTGAAAGCGACGGCGTTGATAGTGTCGGTGGCATTCGGCCAGGACAGGATTTCCGGTGCAGCCGTGTGCCGCTCCAAATCATAAATGGATACGCCTCCTGAGCCACCGGCAGCGGCAAACGAATTGCGACTTCTATGGTGGGAGAGACTGTTCCAGGAAGCACTTCCTAGCCAGGTAGAAAGGGGCGCGCTCTCGCTCGGGGTGTTATAGGGGTCGTATAGTTGAATCTTGCGATCGGTGCCGCATGTCAGGAGCTTCTGGTCGCGTGTCCAGCATACAGACTTGACAATGTTTTCGTGGGCAGTAGTGTGCCATCGCTCGGCCTTGTCGTACGAATTGGATAGATCCCAGGTCTTGACCACACCGTCACCACTTCCACTGGCCAGGCGCTCAAGCGAGTTGGGGTCCTTGGCCATGGAATAGACACCGTCGACATGACCCTCTCCGAGCTGGGCCAGGAAGGGCTGAGCGAACATGCGCTGCATCTTGACGGCCGTCAGAGCCTTGGTGTACTCTCGGGCGCGTTCGAAGGGATGTATCGCGGGATCGAGGTTCTTGGGCATCTTGGAGTTTTTGCTGCCGGCGGGCTGATAACTGCAGAGACATTGATAGTCAGTAATTGGACGTGGGCATGTGCAGTACAGGCAAAGACTTACGCCTCGACGGAGCGAGAAAGCGCCTTGATCTTCATGGTGAAAATTGGTATGCGACGACAACCTTGACAAGTAGGACGGGCTGTCTTGCAGGTCAAGAAGCAAAGGTAGATCGGACGGGAGTCTAGCAAGAAAAGCAGCCCACTCTACGGCGCCCTCCAAAGCTGGGATGCAGAAGGGACGGGATCAATACCGCAGAGAGCAGCGAACTTTTAGTGGGGCTTATCGCTATCTGGCTGGTCTCCGCAGTCACAGTCAGTTGGAAGGAGGAATAGCTGGGTCACGTGCCCAGCGCCAAGCGCCAAGCGCCAAGCTCAGCTTGGAGCTACATGGACTTGTACCTTGCTGTAGCTTACCCCCCAATTGCGGCGATGGATTAGTGGGCTCTGTGTCGTATGCGCGGCAACCTAGCGAGCAGTAGTTGCGGCCCTCCAGGCAAGGCTGCATTATGGCATAGGCTCATAGGCGACTGAGCTCAACCATCAGTCAATCGATTAGCTCACACTCCAACTAGCCAGCCTGCCAGCTTGACCCGACCATACCAAACACCAACACCCATTATCGACAAACCACCACAACTCCCCCGTCGCATTACGATTTACCGCAACCCCCCGGCAATTCAAAAACACAAAAGGCAGTCGCAGTAAACAAATAGGCTTGTTCATCATTATGGCTGCTGCTACCGGCAAGTCGGCCGTCAAGGAGGCCCAGGAAATCGCCAGCTCCGACCCCCGGAAAGCCGAAGCTCTCTACAAGGACATCATTTCCAAGCCCCCGTCCATTACCTCAGATGCCTCCATCAAGGAGTACGAGACGGCGCTGATCAGCTTGGGCGAGCTGTACCGGGACCAGAAGTAGGTTTTACCTGCTTGGATATATCAATGCAGAAACTGGCAGGGCTGACCGGTGGCATCATCAATCGTTAGGAACTCTCAAGGCCTAGTAGATCTCATCACAACAAGCCGAACAGTACTTTCTTCCTTCGCAAAGGCAAAGACGGCCAAGCTGGGTATGCAACACCGTCACACGAGCCCCAATCTCGAGAACACGTCGCTAACAAGTGCTTGCCGCCACCTCCCACAGTCCGTCAGCTACTAGATCTCTTCGAGAAGATCCCCAACACCACCGACATCCAGATCTCCATCACCAAGTCATGTATAGAATGGGCCACCTCCGAGCGCCGCACCTTCCTCCGCCAGAACCTCGAGACCCGCCTGGTGACCCTGTACATGGCCAAGCAGTCCTACTACGAGGCCCTGACGCTCATCAACGGCCTGCTGCGCGAGCTGAAGCGCCTCGACGACAAGCTCGTGCTCGTTGAGGTCCAGCTGCTCGAGTCGCGCGTCTACCACGCCCTCGGCAACACCTCCAAGGCCCGCGCCGCCCTCACGAGCGCCCGCACCAGCGCCGCCTCCGTCTACACGCCGCCCCTGCTGCAGGCCAACCTCGACATGCAGTCGGGCATGCTGCACACCATGGACCAGGACTTCAACACGGCCTACTCGTACTTCATCGAGGCCCTCGACGGCTACCACACCCAGGACGAGACCCTCAAGGCCACGGCCGCCCTGCAGTACATGCTGCTCTGCAAGATCATGTTGAACCTGGTCGACGACGTCAACACCCTCATGACGTCCAAGCAGGCCCAAAAGTACGCCGGCCAGAACCTCGAGGCCATGAAGGCCATTGCGCGCGCCCACTCGCACCGCTCCCTCGACGAGTACGAGCGCGCCCTCGCGGCCTACAAGTACGAGCTCGGCAGCGACGCCTTCATCCGCAACCACCTGCGCCGCCTCTACGACGCCATGCTCGAGCAGAACCTCATCAAGGTCATCGAGCCCTTCAGCCGCGTCGAGATTGCCCACATCGCCAAGCTCGTCGGCCTCGACAACCAGCAGATCGAGCGCAAGCTCTCCCAGATGATCCTCGACAAGGTCATCATCGGCGTCCTCGACCAGGGCGCCGGCTGCCTCATCATCTTCGACGAGACGCAACGCGACGAGAGCTACGACGCCGCCCTCAACACCATTGAGAAGCTGGGCAACGTCGTGGATGTTTTGTACACCAACCAGGCTTCCATGCTGGAGTAAAAGGGGTACTACTACTGGGCTAAAGCGAAAGGCGGCGGATGGCAGGAAACGGGTGTCAATGAAAAGAGACAAAGCGAAAGCTCATCGTTTGGGAAACAAGCCAGTTGCCATGCGGATTAGCTGGTTAGGTCTGAGGACTACGCAGAGCAATTGTGTAATACTAGATGAATAGACCGAAATGACAAGAAAGGTCACGACGTCCACACAAACATATACTTTCGCGTAGATGATCATTTATGAGCAAAAGAATTATTTTGTGTCATCATTTATTAAAATGTGCAATGTATTGTCGTGGTCACGTTTATCCAGACACTAAACTATACAAGTCGCAATCTGTGCATGTTGTCGTATCTGAAAACTCCCCCTTTAAAACCAACAAACCCCTTCTCTTTCCCTGTTCTTTGATAATCCCCTGTAATAGTAACGCCGTCTCCAGATGCTGTATGTCTTCTTGTCTCTGTAAAACAAAGTCGACTCCGTTGCTGTTGAAAATGGGAATAATACCAAATGCTGCCACGCACGAGTCGGGTATCTTCTCCAATCGAGTGAAACAAAGTCCAGAAAACAACAATAATCAAACAAAACGCCCAATGTGCCGGAACAATGCATGTCATCATCGTAATCTTTCCAATCCTTTCCTTCACTCCGAGGTCAAGACTTCGCTCCGCCTTCTCCTTTGTTTGCCGAACGAGGCAAGAGTTACTGAGCATCAACCTTCTTACCCTTCCCCGGTCCCGCCACCTGCCCACGCCGCCTCCGCTCCTCGCCCACAATGAGCGCAAACAGCCGCTTCGCGAGCGACTTCTCGTCCCAGCACCTGTCCCAGCCGATCTCGCACCGGAACGTGTCCACGACCTCGAGGTGCCAGGCCTCGAGGATGATGCGCTCGCCCTGGGCGCTGACCTCCTTACCGAGCAGCGCCATCGAGGCGGGCGGGGGACTCGAGCTTCGGTCTCGGTGGCTCTGGGCCAGAGACCGGGCCTGGCGCTGCTGGAACTTGGCCGGGTGCGTGCGGCGGAGCTGCAGCAGGTCGTCGAGGTGGATCCAGTGTGCCTTCCGCCAGGTCATAGGACCTTCAGTCATGCTGTGGGCCGTGCCACTCGTCGTATCAGTGTTGGTACCAGAGTTAGTACCAGAGTCGTTGCCAGAGTTGGTGGCAGAGTTGGTACCGGAGTCGGTAGCAGAGTTGGTGTCGGTGTTTGTGCTGCCGTTATTGGCGCCGTTCGCGTTACCGGAGCCAGTGCTATTAACAGCAGCAGCAGCACCACCATTAGCCGCAGCGGAGCGCGAGAAGGGCTTGAGAGTAATAGGAGGCCTAGCCCCATTGACTGCATTCTGCCCTTGGCTATTCGGTGCTCTAAAGATAGTAGTCGCCGGCATCTTGATGTTGGGCGGCGCCACCATAGGCTTGGCCGGGCTTATAGCACGCTGATTGCCGTTATTGTTGTTGTTGCCTGCGTATTGAGCAGGCGGAGGGAAGTAGTTGTTGCTCTCCTTGGGTGGGGAAGGTGAGTTCTCCTTGTCGAATTCCTCGGGATCTTCTTCGTCTTCGTAGTCCACAAACTGCGGTCGCGGACGGCCCTGGCCCTGACTATTGCCGCCCATTCCCACGGAACCGAGCGCTTGGCGACCCATCATCCACGTCTCGATCTGCTCCGACGGGCTCACGGTACTCTGGTTATGCGCATTATTGCCGGCAAACTCGACAACCCTGCCTGGCGTTTTTGGTTTCAGAGGCGATCGAAGACACGACTTTGAGGGTGAGGCATTCTTGTCCCATCTGCTCGGCTCCTCTCGTGGCGGGAAACGTTCGTACTCCGACTCCACCGTCATTACGGAGTTTTCATGTTCGGGAACTTCGTCACCTTCGTAGTCGTCCGACTCCTGTTCCCGCTGGTAGTAATCTTGCTCGTCCTGTTCCGCAGAATCCTCCTCTTCATCATTACGATGGTGCTCAGGGGTCGAAGGTGCAACGCTTGGTGTGAAAAGCGAGGCTGTATGACGACCCGATTGGGGTGTGAAGTTCTGCTTCTGAGGTATATGGGGGAACTCCTGTCGGTCACGTTCAGGCGTGGAAGGCGAGTCGGCATACGTATCCGTGACCGTATCACCAGATCGGAGTGCTGTGCCCGGAGAGGACAAGTTCACTGGTTGGCGTTCGGGACTGGAACGGAACAAGTTTGTCTGGCGTTCTGGGCTGGGGCGGAACAATTGCTTCTGCGGAATGGACGGGAAGAGGCCCGTCGCGCGAAGCACTGATTGAGGTTCTTCTGGTTGGGACTTCGTTGCACTTGAGTTGGCCTGAGTCCGGACAAAGGGCTTGGGGATCGGTTTGGCGACAGTCTCGGGGGCGCCACCACCCGGAGTATTGGTCGTCGGAAGCGGCGCCGGGGACGAGAAGAACGACATGATGTTGAAGGCACCGAATAATCCAGACTTTCTTTTGGCGGTGGCTGGCGGCTCCGGTACCTCGGCAGCATCTTGCTTCTGCTGGGAAAGCAGCGAGTAATCACCAGGTTCCTCCGCAGGTTCCTCAGCGGGCTCAGGAGCTGGAGAAGGTGATGACTGCTCAGGATAAAACTCTTCTTGCGGTTCTTCCTCCTCCTCTTCCTCTTCCTGGGGAGACTCGGGGACTTCATGCTCGTCATTCTCTCTGGATCGCTCTTGCGGCATCAATCGAGATTCAGGTCGCGTCTGTTCTTGTGGCCTCGGGGTTTCGTCGTCTTGAGCTGTAAGCTGGGCGATGAGCGAGAATTCTTCCTCCGCGCTTTCGCTCTGAGTGCTGCCATCCATCTCGATGTGAGCCGGGCTCTTGAAGTCGTCCTGGTAGATTAACCTCCTAGTGTTCTTCTTCCAGGGACTCGGGACCTTGATGCGTTGCGAGGGGCGTCCGTCCATTGAGCCATGCAGCAAGGACGGCTCCCGAGACTGCGATGACCGAGCAATGACATCTACTTGTGATTGCCGGCGAGCTCGCTTTTCAGCTCGGATGAGCTTTGTAGACTTTGTCGTTTTGGGAGTTGGCCGAGATGCTTCAATATCCCACATGTCCGTCCCGTCATCACCCATATCGAAGGTAGGTTGCGACTCCAGACTCTCATCAAAGTCATGCTGTGTCCCGGTGTGCTCATCGAATCCATGTCGCTCACCCACGTTATCATTGCGGGTAGCTTCGTCGTCAGCTTTGCCGTCCTCTGGTACATCCCTCGCTACACTTTGCTCGACCTTTTTCTCCTCTTCTTCTTCTTCGGGGTTGTCGCCATATGTGGAATTTGCTTCCGAATGCAGCTGGTCGTTGACAAAGTCTTGTTCTTCCTCCTCGTCTACAGGTTCACGGTCGGATTCCTCCTCGTAGCCCACATCCTCGCCACCTTCAAACTGCTCCTGCTCGGACTCGGAATAGTCCTGTTCGTCCTCTGCAGGGGCATCGTCTTGGTCGTCGCCCTGCACTTGCTCATCTTCGTAATCGGCGGCGTCAGCAATGCTACGGACGTCGGCCTGCAGTTGATCATCCTCAACCTCTTCCTCCTTCGCAACGTCCTCTTCCTCTTCGACCTCCTCCACTCGACTGGTTTCGGGTGCTCGAGCACCATAGAGGTTACTAGAGTTCATAGATGCGAAGGTTCGCGGTGCAGACATGCGCCTTATTCTCTGTGCAGTCGGGCTGCTATCCTCGCCGGTCCATTCAGGAAAGGCCTCACTCGGTGGGTCGGCCCTGGCAGAGCTCGTAAGCAGAGGGAAGGGTTCCGTCTGCGGCCCACCCGATTGTATGGTATGTCTCCGACTACTGCTTGGCGGCGCGCCGCCCGTGGACTTGTTGAATGAATTACCTGCAGGCGGAAGCTGAGACTTATCTGAGCCAAACGGATCATCCACTCTTCCCGTGGTGGAAGGGTCAGGTCCACGCTGCGACACCTGGCTAAAGTTGGCCCTAATACTCTGAGCCAGATTGGCGATTGGGTTGAAGACCGATTTCGAGGCGGATTGGTGGTAGGATTCGTGTCTCTCGTTCACGGGCGACTTCTGTACTGAGGATTGGCGCGAGTCGCTTCCTGACCTTCGGAAAGGGCTGCCAAGGCTGCTCTCTCGGCCTTCTGGCGACGACTTGTCAGACATGACGTGCTGCAAACTTCTCCCAACGCGAACTATGGGCGACAAGGTAGGCCTTCGGGTAGACATGGGTGGTTGAAGTAAGTCACCAAGCCCAGGCGAGCCCAGTTTTGCATGAGGATACTGAGGCGAGGGACTGCTGTTTTGGGGTGACGGTGTGCCCACGGCATTTCCTTCAGAAGTTGCAGGTTGCTCCATATCCACGTCGTCCGCATGTTCAACTCCTATCCTTGGCGGCGATGAACGCATCAGTATATCAGACGTATTTATAGCTGCCGTCGATGGTTCTCCACTCGCGTTGCGTGCCTCATCCTCGTGGGCGTTCTTAGAGCCTGTGGTCGAGGAGTTGGTATCGTCTGGCGTAGGTAGCCTCGCAGATCCGAATGCATTATTAGTAGACCGGGCGGCCGAGTGGATATCTGCTGAGAACAGTTGGCTTCGGTGGCTTCCTGGGTTATCTGCACCAGCGGGGTTTCTAGCTGTCCGGGTCGATGGTCCAGGTGTTGCAGCCTCCAGCACTTCATCGGGGATTTCTGAGAACGAGTCATCATGCATCTCGGCGTCCTCTGTCTCGGGATGTTCCCTATCGGCCGGCTTCATCGGTAGCTTAAGCTTTCCTGGGGTTGCGTCTCGAAGCACACTATCCGGTATGCTTGAGAACGAATCGCCTGTAGCCGGGGTCTTCTTGGCAAATACTTGTCGGCTCAAGGGTGTATGCTTCGGCCTCTTCGGGCTCTTGGACCAAGTTTGCGGGCTCGACATGACGTAGTTTGAAGGGCTGCTGTAAGCAACTGCCGATGAACTTGGCTTATGCGCAGATGAACCTGGTTTACCAGATGAAGGCTGTGGCTTTTCTTGGGGAGCAGGCGCATCTCCTTCAGATGGTTGGCCGCCCTGTCCGCTACTCCTCATGGAACGCATACTCTGGCTAATCATGAAGTTCGTCTCATCTCCGCCCTCGGGAAATCGAGGTGGTTCACCGCTTTGAGCGCTGTTCTTCATAGACCGGAGACTCCGATTAATCATGAAATTCGTCTCATCTCCGCTTTGCGCAAACCGGGATTGTTGACTGTTTCCAAAACGGCTGCCGCCGCCATTCTGGCTGGCTTGGAAGGAAGCTTGAAACGAGGGCAAAGATTCGACAGCAATCATACTGAAGTCGGATGCATGAGCCAAAGTATCGCTTCTCGGAAAGTTGGTTTCACTCCCGGCCGGAGCTTCCGACTCATCGTCGCTCTCGGCCTCGCGCAATGCGCCGTAGGACACGTGATTTTCCTGTTCGTCTTCTTCTCGGCCCTCGTTGACCAGCTGGTCAATCAAGTCTGCTATATCTTGATTGTCTGACGGCGGGTCTCCGTTGCGTGGCGGTGAAGGATTCTCAGGCGCATCTCTCGGAGGAGACGTACTCGGCGCTAATTCGTGACGAGAGTAGCTTTCCTCGTTCCCTTCTGGTATGGCTTCCATCTCCGAAGGGGCATCGTTCATTCTCGGATCCTCTGAGGGCAACAACAAATCCGAGTTTATCTCCCGATTGTCCATCTCGCTGGTGAGGATAGCCATCTCGTCCGGGTTGAGCGCTTTCCGCGGGCGACCCCGCTTTCTCCCCGTCGGTTTACTGGAGGGCACGGCAGCCGGTGTGCTGCCAGCTTTCTTGCCGCCGGCGTATTCTTCCTCGCTTTGACAGGTTTGGGCTTGGGTGTTGGCTCGTCCTCGGGATTGACGGCATCGGTGCCCATATCCAGCTGCGCATCGCTGCTGAACATGCTCATCTCGGACTCGGGATTCTTGCTCTGACGCGTCTTCGCCGGGGATTTGCGCGCAAGCGGTGTGCCGGATCTTTTTTGGCCCCGCGGGGCTGGCGTGCCATTCTTGGCTCCCGGCGGCCGGCCGCGCTTGCGCGGTGTGTTCATGTCGGTTCCCAGATTGCTGCCTTCGTCGTCGGTGAGACCCCGTAGCGGCACTATCGTCGTTGTGGTCGTTTCTCGCCGGCGACCGCGGCTGCGCGCAGGCGATGAGGAAGGGACACCCGGTGAGGAGGGTACGCCGGGGCCGAATAGGCGCCGATTGGTGGCACTTCTCTGTGCCGCGCTCGCCATCGCCTCGTTGGCCTCGACGGTAACAAGGAGTCGCTGCGGGGAGCGTTCGTCGCCGACGTCGAGTTCAAAGGTCTGTTTCCGGGGCGAGGTGCTGCGCGCGGAGCTGAATCGGGACTTGTTGGTCTCGGGCGCCGACAACATGGAAGTGTGACCGGTGCTGATGGCTTTGGTGGCGCCGCGACGCGAAGGCGGTGGTCGCAGCGAACTGGTGGGCAACAGGTCCATGTCGTCTTCGTCTCCGAGCGGGTCGGGTGACGATCCAAGGTCGATGTAACTAGCCATGGAGAAGGATGTCAGGGCCGGGCCCGGGCTTTGTCGGTGTAGTCGATTATGTTGATGTTAGGACCGACGGATCCGCCACCCGGGTGCATGAATGTCCAGGGGCGCGTGCATAGAAATCCAGACGCGTCGTATTGGGGAAATGCAAGTCGAGCGCAATAGGGCAGATCGGACGGATGACAAAGAATTCGAGTAGACGTTAAGCTACACAGGTATATTACCCAGGTGGGATACGGGATATGAGCCGAGGGTGGTAATAAGGGACATGGTTTGGGCGTCCCAATTTCCCAATATCGGTCTCCGTAAAAACCTGGCTTTTTGTTTACTTTGGCTGATTGGGGATAGCTTGGGCAAGTTTGGGTCCCTTGCAGGGACCACTCTGGCTTTTCTTCTCAGCACTAACGGGCTTCAGGCTAGGCTCGCTGGGCGCAAGGTGGGGAGGTCAGTGCATTCGTTTTAGGCGGCTTGCGGCTCTGTGGCTTCTGCCGCCGGCTCACAGAACAAGACGACAGCCGACCCCGGCCCCTGTTTCGAGAGAGTGATATCCCCCGCAAAATCCCATCAAGGTATGTACCCTGCTGATTAATAAGACACCATCAAGACATTCCGTTTCAGCTGCTTTGTCATGGCATAGCGGAGTGATACTACTTTATCAGCATGCACTTAACACTGCGCCGGCCAGACTGATGCGCCGTCTGGCGGAAAGATGTCCCTGCTGTGCTAGCTACACTGCAGAGAAATACATCTTGTGTGACATACCCCAATCCGACATATTAAGAGCAGAGCCTACCTACTCCAACGAGATGACGCCATCCGGTCGAGGCACGCCCTTCTTGTCAAAGGGATATGAAGGTAGCACCCTAGGAGCCAATGGGTTTTCGAGATGCTCTCCAAATGCCGAATGTGAAGCTTGGTAACGTGAAGGGAACACAGCTTCTCCGAATTGCGTGATCATTAATCGAATCATAGCTCGCATCTTCACTTCTATGATTAGAAATGCAAAACCGTTGAATCTCCTGTGATCCCTCGTAGCGTCTCAGATCATTCCCGCTCCACGATTACTTATAAGTCAACTTGACTACTTGGGCCGACCTCTCTTGTATTCAGTGACCATATAGGCCACCCTGTTCACCCATCCATAAGACTACTTGCACACATATATCCCCTGCCCATAAACCCTAACTAGCAACACTCCTCCTGTACTATAACCACCAATCAGCCATGGCCATAACCCCCTCCCCCCGTCCCCCGCGGCCCCGTAACCGCCACCCTGAACTTCAGCCACCGTCCCGCCCCCGGCGTCACCGCCGTGAACTACGTCGAAGACCCGCCCGCCGGCGAGCCCAAGCGCAACCTGGTGGTGAACCCGCAACCCGTCCAAATCAACGACATCCGGGGCCGCGAGTCCGAGTTCACCCTGGACCACGACGCTTTCCTCCCAATACCTGCCCCCTTCTTCTCCTCCTCCTCCTCCTCCTCCTCCTCCTCCTCCTCCCCAGACACCGCGGACGCTTTCTCAAGCAGCAACAAGGAAGAGGCCGTAGACTTCGACGACGAAACCAGCATAACCACCAAATACTACCCCGAAGTAACCGCCCTCCTCCTCTCCCACGTCCCCGGCGCCACCCGCGTCCAAATCTTCGACCACACCATCCGCCGCGCCGGCCTCTCCGCCCGGCGTGCCCCGTGCTCTACACCCACATCGACCAAACCGCCCAATCCGTCGTCCAGCGCATCCACCGGCACCTCCCCGCCGCCGACGCCTCCCAGCTCCTCGCGCAGGGGACCCGGTACCGCATCATCAACGTCTGGCGCTCCCTGAACCGGCACCCCGTCGAAGCCACCCCCTCGCCTTCGCCTCGTCCGCCTCCTTCCGCGACCAGGACGCCATCCCCGTCGAGCACCGCTACCCGGGCGGCTACACCGGCCAGACCGCCGCCGTCGCGCACCACCCGGGCCAGCAGTGGTACTACTGGAGCGGCATGACCCCCGACGAGCGCCTGCTGCTCGAGTGCTTCGACAGCGAGAGCCTGCGGCCGGAAAGCGAACGGCAACTCGTCCAGGGCGGCAGGACGCCCCACTCGGCCTTCGAGGACCCGCGGACGCGGCCCGATGCCGAGGGGCGGGAGAGTATCGAGGTTAGAGCCTTGGTATTTGGACCCTGAACGGAGGGGAAGAAGAAATCTAGTAGGAGCGCGTTTGCTAATTAATGGGTGTTGTGGGGCAAGGCAAGGGGATACGTAGAGCGAGTCATTACAGAGCAGATCGACATTCATATCTTTGTTGTGCATATTCATACTAATTTCAGAAGAATTACAATCAATTGTTTGAAAATCCTTATGTTGGGCATCTACTGGGTATGTTGCGCAAATGGCAAACGTGCCACACGGACTGGATAAGAAAATAGAACAAAGTAAAAATAGGAGAAGCCCCGTGTCATGCCATATGCCATAAAACCATTCGCTATGCCGCATCGATCAGATGATTGGCGCGTGAGAAAATCAGAAATCCCATCCCTCCACCAAAGACTCCGTTGTGCCGTATGCCCATTGTACTTCTTCAACAAGCCCCCCATATATATTTCGCCGACCGATGCCAAGAACGAATCTTGTCTCATCTCTTCTAACCTCGGCGCTTGCCCCTTCCACTACCCTGTCGAGACATGGCAGCGCCTCCATAGCTGCTCTGCCGGCTCATCGGTGGGGCGGCGGGAGATGCGTGGTTGTTAGCGACAACACCAGGCGCCAGGCCGCTCAGGATGCTGCTGCCAAGCCCAGGTTCGTCGCGCAGACTACTGGAGGGGACGCCCAGAGATTCGGAGAGGTTCTCAACGGAAGGCCTCTGTCCCTGGATGTATGCGACTGGTCGTGGAGCAGCTGGACTATGGACCATATTCTCAAGCAACCGTCTCCCGCCATTCGGTACGTCGATATTTGAGCCCGTACCCTTGTGTCGTTGGTAGCTCTTGAAGACGTTCATGATCATGAAGTCCTGCTGAGCATCGTCTTGGTTGAGGCCCATGGGTGTGTTAGACTCGGACTTCACATAGGCCTTGGAGTACTGCGAGTGGATCAGGGGAGGAAGCTTGGGCTCCTGGGTGCCCATCTTATCGAGGTTTCCGGCAATCTCGAAGTTGGCGAGACCTTCTATGCCAAGGACCTTGTCATCCAGGAAGTTCTGGATGTTGTTGTGTCCGCCACGGGTGCTGCGTGTAGCGTGCGACGGTTGGCGCTCCATTGTCGGGGCTGCCAGTTCCTCATCCTCCTCATGCGCCTCCCCGTTGCTAGCCTCGCTATCCTCAGGGGGCGTCAAGACGTTGCCGTTGGCGTCACGACGGGTAAGCAGGTACTTGTAGGAGGCCAAGGCGGCCGTGTTGTAGTTCATGGATAGCTCCTTATCGGTAAAGAGCTTATCAATGCTGTAAATGGGGCCCGTCTCCTTGCGCATAGCTCGGATGCGGTCGTTCTGCCACAATGGGGTGGTGTTGGAGCCGTCGAGAGCTCTTCGGATCGGTGCGGGCGAGCCGTCCTCGTCGCCGCCATTACGCTTCCTCTTTTTATTGTCGGCGTAACCGGCCTGCTCTTCCATCTCTCGGCGCAGACGGGTGGTTCGCTTTGCATGAGTGCCGCCAGGGCTGGAGGGGTTCGTAAGGCTGAATTGATTGGGGTGGAGGAACAAGGCCGAGCTGTCGGAAATCTCCAGGGCCTCCTTCTCCCTGCTCAAGCGGGCTTTCTTGGACGCTATCGCATTGATAAGTCGGTCTCGGAGGGTGGAGGACAGGGCCCTGTACTCTCGCTTCGCGACCTCGATCTTGTAGGCGCAAGTATTGTGGTTCTCTTGTAGACGTCGCTCATATTCGTACTAGAGAGGAAAGTTGGGTCAGTATGGGCAGCGCATTGATTCTGCCAGCAGGCAAGTTGCGCACCTTCTGGCTCGTCAGATCGTAGTCACGAGTCTCTATCAGGTCTTCTACGTTGTGTACCCAGTCCTGGAAGGATGGGCCTGCCATTTCCAGGAGAGTGCGGTTCGGGCGGTCGGTGCCATTGGCACTGGCTTGTGAAAGCTCACGATATTCGCGCTGAATCTCGTCGAGAGGGCGTTCGGCGTACGGATCGACCCGGCCGACGAGATTGAGGTCGACCTGAATTTTCTGAAGCTCTTCTCGGTAGCTCCTGTCGCGATCACGGCTCATTTGGTCGGTCAGGAGGGCGAGCTTTTCGCTGAGGACCTGTCGCTTCTTGTCGCGCTTCGAGGCCTGGGCGGGAGGGGATTGGGGTCGAAGATCACCACCTCGGCCAGGCTTGGTAGCCATGGCCGACGAGGAAGTATCGGCGGTTGCCATGGCTTGAACAAATGCTTGTCGCAATACGATGTGAGGCTGTACGTATTTGAAGTGCCGACAAGCTTGAGACAGCTGTGTAGAGAGATCGGTGGGAGGGAGAGAAAATGGGAATGCCCTGGAAGTTGTGGGTTGACAAGATTTCGGAGATTGTTCGCCGTGTTGGAGGAATTGGAAAGATAGCTGTGCGAACAAGGGAAGAGGGCAGGATGTTGTTTTCGGGTGAGTAGCTGCCTTCAAGCGAGCAGATTGATTATTTGTTCAGAAACGACCCGTAAACTATAATAGCATTACCCAGAAGCGTGGTGAGGGCTATTGATTGTTGTGTCTGGTTCAGAGGGAGTGGCCCATTTCGCTCTAATCTGCCGGATTGTGACGAGGCTTGCTTTGCTTCTTCTCATGCGAATGCTGACTTACAAGGTTGGCTTCTTGCACGGAGAGCGCCGCCTTTGTCACCAGGCACACTAAACGTAAACCACTAAACCAGCCAGCCCGCCCACCAGCCATCATGCCGACGACCGACACCCTCCCAGCTTGGCCAGCTGGGCCCACCAAGCTTTACGCTCTGCCGCTTGGAGCAGGCGGTGAAAAGGGTGGGTGCTGAATCTACAACACCTGATTGGCCTGCCCAATTTCGTCATATTCCGAACAGGTAACAGGAGAGATGGCCGGATAACTCATGCATCATCAACCTAGGCTTCTCTTTCTTTCTTTAGTTTTTTCAACATTCTTCACGTGGCACTTCTTAACTCGTGTTATTTATGTCTGGCGTGCTAGAAAGCTGCGTTCTTCCTAGCAACCTGTATTGCGAACCTGAATTACTTCGGTAATGACTCGAGTGCTGTCTCGGTTCGGCCCTCGTACACCATGATATTGTGCTTCCAAACCGGGTATCAGTAAATCATGCCGGGAACTCGACTCCCTCCCTTCAAAAACCATGGTTCATCCATATCATGAACAACAGCATTATACCAGGCCTTTCGCCGCGCCCGCCTGCTCCCATCCCATTTCGCTTTTGGCAATCAAACCCCAAAAGCTCCCAGTTGCCGAACGCCGTCCCTCCCAATCGATGCGCTAATCCCAAGACCAAAGCCAAGGTATATATTCGTAGCTATAGCACTTCCCTGGTGTGCCGTATAATATCGTTTTTCGTCCCTGGTTTGGCATTCAGCCAGTCAGCCTCCTCGGCCTTCTAAACAGCAGCACTCTTTTCGAAAGAAAAACTCACCAGACAAAGAAGCAATGGCATGGCATAGCACACAACCGCCCCAAGAATGGCCCAAAACACTAAGAGCTTTAGGTACAACCAGAATGGCGTCCAGGGATCCTCCTCCTGGTCCTCCTGCCAAACATCATAAGCACTCGCTTTTTCCACGTCGACGATGGGCCTTTTGATACCGCGGCCATCGCGCGTGGCCTCGGCCATGTCGACGGCCAAAGCGAGACTGGCCGCAGTCGTCTTGAGGCCGAACGCCATCTTTCTCAAGGCACCAAGCTCCTTGGTAACGGTATCACCGTCCACGTCGTCCAATGTCTTCTCCAAAGCGTTAGTTACGTGGCCAAACCCGATCTCAAGGTGGTCAACAGCGGCCTGGAAGTTGGGCGTCGGTAGCTGTAGATTCAAGAGGATCCACCGTAAGTGTAAGTTAGATATAAATGGAAGCACTTACAAAATCCAAGAAAGAAAGATAGAAAGGGCGGTCGCACCACAAGCAGAATTTCGACGCTGGGTTTCTCGGTGCCGTGGGCCGGCCTCTTTATACTTTTTTTTGCTTCTTGTCGCCGAGTAACCTCTCACGGGGTGGCTGTGGAGAAGTTGCGCCAGGGATGGATAAAACCCAATAGCTGTTGCCCAGCCCAGGACCAGGACTCTTGGCTATCTTGGTTTTTTTGCTTGGTATAGGTTCCCTTGCAATGCAATTGGAATTCTGCGTGGTTGTGAAGGGGTTAGCCAAGCAAATGTCATTTCAAATTTACTCAGTCAACAAAGACGCATGAGACTTGTGTAATATCGGAATCATTCTTCCATTGTCTATTATAAAGCCATTCATTACCGGCCGAATTTCTGCGCCTCAGGGAAAAGATGGGTATTAAGGACGGCCAGGATCGAACTTTCTCGACTTGGCCTCTTTGGCCTTTAATAAAAACTCCGTCCATGCCGTTTGCCGTTTGCCGTATGTTGTCGCAGCATCTAGTCCTGTGGTTCGTGTAATTAAGGGACTCTGTTCCTCCATCCCCACCACAAGGAGTCCACTTCTATGCGCTGCTTTGCATTTGCGTCCCGCTCGCTCGCCGCGGCCTTCTCCTTCCGACGGCGACCCTTCATTCTTTATCTGTGCTTCTTCTTCTTCATCATCATCGCAGTATCCGCCTCTCCCACCAGCGCGCGACTTCGTTGCCGGGGCCATACTTGGCGATATGCTCTTCGTCGAGAGGTGAAAGGTCCGCTATCTCGGCCGCCCGAAGCGCGTCCCAGTTCCTGACATCCTCTGTCGTCCAGTCGATCCACGGCAGCTCGGCGCCGAGATCCACATCCTCCACCACCACCGCTGCAGGTGCTCCTGCTGCGCCGCTTTGGAAGGGGGCGTTCTAGGCTACTACCTCCAAAGGGTCGCCGCCGCTGTGCCGGATGTCCTGCAGCCATTGCTCGCTGCTCTTGATCGTGCCATGCAGTACTATGCGCTGGTTTAGTAGCCGCTCGATCTGGTTTTGGATGGCCGCTTCGGTGTCTTGGTGTTGTCCTTGTGGCAGCAATGCCAGTTCGTTCAGTTGGGCCTCCAGCTCGGCGTACTCGTCTCGAACCGCCTGCAAATCGGCCTCCAGGAACTGCTCGTTGAGCAGTAGGTTGCCTCCTGGAGTCGAGACCTCCGGGGCGGTATGGTAGAGCCCAGGCCGTTGTGACTGTTGGGTGATGGTATGGTCATTGGCAAGGTGTTGGGCGCTTTCTCTTTTTGCTCCCATGAGAAAATCGAGCGTATCTTTTCCTACTATCTCACTCGCCAAGATCTCTTGTAGGATGTTCTTGCGAGGCTCTACCTTAGGCGGGATGCCACTCGGAGCAGAAGAACAAGCACGGTAGTAGTAAGTGCCATCGTTACGCTTGCCACGTTTCGACGACGGGGTGGTGCTACTGCCGTCGTTCTCATCGCCTCTGGCGTGTTTCAAGCCCTTTGGGTCGGACATTGTCGATCGTCCAGCCCAGAAGAGCCAGCCGGGATGTATTCGGTGACTTAGTCAAGAGCGCTGTCGTTCTTTCTCTCAAAAAGACTTGCAAGCAAGATGAAGTTTTGGTGCAGGGTCGGTAAGTGCGTCAGTTGGGTTGTATCAAGAGATGCTAAAGACCGGGCCAGATCGGGATCGCCTCAAGCAAGATGTACGTATGCCAATGAGGTGTAGGTGCGTCGTTGAGCAGCCCGATCAGACGACAACGACTTCCTGCTAAGGATTCTCGTTAGCAAAATCGAGGGGAAAAGCAGTCAGTGATGTGTTCTTAGAAGGTGAGTAGCAGTCACAGCACAAATCCCATCGTCTGAAGGCAATGTGTAAGTCAGGTAACAACCGGTCTGTGATGGCAACGTGAACGGAGGTCATGTAAAGGCGACAGAGGAGTGATCGAAGGCGATGGAATGCTGGGATAAGAGACGATCGATCAATAAAATAGAAAAACCCACGATACATTGCAAATTATCTTTACTAGGCTATCACATATCGTAATGTTTTTTGTCGCCCATAGCCCATCATATTCGTCTACAGTGTAGAACAGGAGATAGATGCATGTGGCCGGAAAGGCCCCTTCATCGTACAGAAATTGTTGCAGCATCATCACCATTGGTTTCCTTTCTTAACATAGGATCATACGGTGTGATGCCATGGAATAGCCAGATGGTCTTTTCAGAATCACAGCGAAGCTTATGTCTTTCATTCTTGAGCAAAAATTAACAGACAACATCGGCATTGAACATCGTTCAACCCATATCAAAGCAAGTACAGATATCATTGTATTCACGGAGCCTCGAGCGGCGTGAACTGCAACTTGAGCGGTTGAATCGTCGTCGTGAATGTGTCCAAGGCCTCATTGTCAAACACGACACCCGTCTCCCCAGGAGCAAAGCTCACTTTGAAGTTCTGGATGATAGCGGAAAGCGCGATTCTCAGGGTCATGAGACCGAGGTTCTTCCCAACGCAGCTGAAAGCGCCTATTTTCAGGGAAAATCACCCACCATTAGCCAATGTATAAGGCTTGGTGATGACAAAACCGTGTAACGGATGAAAGGACAAGCCTCTTAGAGCATTTATGTAGTGGTGGAGAATGAAAAGAGTGCTTACCAAGAGAAAAGGGAAAGTAAGGAGCCCCATCCGTCCCCATCTCCGCCCGCCGGTCCTCCCCCACCGCTCCGGCAGGAACTCGTCGGGCCGCTGCCAGTACCGGGGATCCCGATGTAGCCAGACGAGCGGGGCCGTCACGACGACGCGGCCGGGGATGCGGACCTCGTCTACTTGCAAACCCTCGGGGGCGTCTCGTAGCGCCCGCTCAGGATCACGGACGGCTTGAGCCGCATGGTCTCGTTAATGAAGTGGTCGAGGTACTTAACGCTCTGGACCGCCTCGTAGCTCCAATTGTTGGTTTCGGCACAGGTGCTCTCGGTTAGGGCCGCGCGCAGCTTCTCCTGCTTTTCGCGATGCATGGAGGCGAAGAATAGGGCGTTGGTTAGAGCGGTGGCTGTGGTCTCACTGGATTTTAACCGAGTTCTGTAAGCTGGCTGCTTTCTTTTACAATCTAGTTTCGAGGTAATTGGGTACTCACCTTCCAGCGATGAGGAGCAGCTTTGTATCTTCATCCAGGGCCCCTAGCGAAGGTGGCCCAGAACCGTCTTTCTCGGACATGGCTTTGAGCAGCCACGAAACGATATCTTGGGGATAGTCATCCTGGCTCCACGTCTATTTACCCTCTGTCAGCTACTTCAAAGCGGAAACACAACTTTATTTACCCTTTTTGTGAATCTAGTATAGGAGATTCACTTTAAATAAAGACGAAAAAAAGACAAACCAACCTTCTGCTTCGTCCGCCGCTGGCCCTGACAAAAGTTGGCCGTATCATCAAACGCCTTCATGCCGCCGGGAATGGAGCTCAAGAGGTGCAGGAGCCAGGGCACTTGGCCCAGGATTGCCAGCTCGGACATGTTCCCGTGGATGGGTTTCACGGCCGGGTGCTCCTCGAGCGTGGCGAGCTGGTCGAAGCTCTTGCCGTAGCCCACGTCGCCGATCATGTCGAAGCTGAAGAACATGGACCACTGCGTCGCGTTGACGGGGCGGCCCGACCGCTCCCGCAGGCGCTGGACTAGTAGGTCGGCGTGGGACTTGATTCGGGGGCGTAGGTTGCGAGTGCTACAAAAGATCAGACTTTGACTTCTTTTCTCCCCTTGACTTCGAGCAATTAGGGTTGTAGGGATGGAAAAGGGGAAAGGTTGAACGGAAAAAATCGGTTCCCAGTCCGGAATATACCTTTGATTGAGATTGCCTTATCCCAAGTTCTTCGCCTTCGTCTGTACATGGCGCGATCACGGCACACCATCATCGATACCTTGTTCGGGTCCAGCCCGAACTGGGCATGCCACGTCGACTTGACACATTTCGAATGGGGACCGAAAATGGCATTGACGGCTGCCTTACGTCTTATAGACACTTCTCTGGGACCTATATTTTCCGCTGAGGCTTAGCAAGTGAACGAGCCACACACTCCTTCTCATCGTCGATTAGTCTTTATCCCCCCTATTTTCCCTTTCCTCAGGAGGTAGGTGGACATAGCACATACCGGTCCGAACAAAATCGCCGTACGTCTCATGCATCTGGAAGAGTTCATTGTGGAATTGCAACTTCTTCGAGGCCAGGTACGCGGCGTAGAACCGCGAGAGCTTCGCCCCCAGGGTCCGGGGATGTGATGACACCGATGGAAGCCCAGTCGGTATACAGCGATGCTGGTAAGGAGGCCCACGTGGAACATGGCCTGAACAAGCGCAGACCTGGCCAGGGCGGCATAGAGGCTGCTGCTTTGTCCGGCGTGGAAATATAGACCACCTAGTCCGAAGAAGCACACCACACAGCCGGCCAGGAAATGGTATACGGCCATTTCGAACTCGAACGAGCGGATCGGCATGTGGGCCAGGAGCCCTACGACCGCTGCCGTCAACAAGGTGGTCAAGAGGTCCGCGTGAGCGGCCATGTGGAGTTGCTGTGATATTGCGTCCATCATCGTTGCTCCCAGAAGCTACATGCGCTCCTCACAACAGCGCCTGCCTGAAAATATTGGCGATTTGGTGGCTCGCTTTCAGGCAAAGAATGATAGCGGAAGCATCAAATATTGGAGATGGAAGGAAGCAGAGGATGCCCCTCATCGGGACTTGTCAGGGAAGTAGACATTTTATTATAAATCGTGAAAACAGCATCCCCATATTGAGGCAGTGTGGGAGGGAGTCGTTCCGATCCTCCCACCTTATCTGCGTGTATGAGGCAAGGGCGCCGGCGCGACCAATCAGACCACCTGATCAGGAGGGTTGGGTTTGTCCGCCATGAAATAGCGTAATCCGCCGACAAGGGGTAAATCCCACCGCGGCGCAACTATGCAAAGCACTGGATGTGATTCAGTTAGAACTGTCTTTGTATCCAAATCAGTAAGCACTAAGAGGGAAACAAGCAATATGGATAATCGGTCGCCACGAATACTACTACATCAACATATCTATTGTTCAAAAGCAACCATCATATAATAGAGGTATATAATTATGCTGGCCAAGGATACTCCCAATGGGCTTACAGTGGGCACCGAAAGGCCAGAGGATAAATGGGTAAGTGACCAGTTAGGCAACCCGCCGTTGGGCCGGTACTGGTGACGTTATTGGACTCCGTCCCTTACTTACATTCAGGCTGCCCAACTGCACCGATACTCCCGCTCACCCTGAACTGTATCCCTGGCCTAAAGCAAGCAATCAGTAGGGCTATACTGATGATTATTTATTCTAAGCCGCTTATGGTCCCATCATCGCCCATTGCCAGCAAGTTACTCTGTATTCTATACTTCCCCTTACCATCCCATCACTAGCCTACGAGCCATCCTGTTATCCGCGCAATCTGGGAAACGAAGCTCACATGAAATTCAACAAAAGAGTTTTAGCTATTGTTAACGCTTTTTTTATTAAGCTATCTCGTTTCGCTTGTGCAAAAGCTATATCATTGCGCTTGTGTACCTTTAGCAGGCAGCCACTTCTCTTTCCTTCTTTTTCTCGAGACGGAGCAATATTCAGAGAGTTTGCCAATCTATGTGCTAGTAGTCGCAGCAATAGCACCATTATTCTCCATCGCCGTCCTCCTCTGTCATGGCGGTAGTGGCCTCGAGCAGATCCGCGGGCACTTCCCAACTATGGGTCATGGCCGCTCGCTTGTAGGCCTCGAACGCCTCACCGACGCCGTAATCCGTACAACGGTACTGGACCTTCTTGCTCTTGCTGCTGTTGTTCTTGGACAGGTCAATGGGCTTGGTACTCTCCAGCCGCGCCGGCCGCGGCTCGGGGTTGGTCATCGCCATGCGGACCTGGAGCAGCACTCCCTCCAGGCTGGCGATGGGCGACCAGCCGCTGTTCGTAAGCAGCTGCATGCACATGGCGCCGCCCGCAGTCACGTGGCCACCACCGCCCATATGGAACGGTAGGAAACGCGGCCGGATCACGCGCACGAAAGGCGGGGAGTAGGGGAACTCGCGGCCGAAGCGCAGCTCCAAAACGATGCTGTTCACTTTGGCCTGTGCCATGTCCTGTGCGAGGGGCATGCTCTTGTCAAACGAGTGCAGCTCGACGATCCAGTGGAACATGTTGGTGATTTTGTCAAAGTCGATGAACCAGCCGAGTTCATGGATCGGGACCGATGACTGAGTGGCTTGGAGCTTCTGGATTTCCTTCGCGAGGGTCTTCTGCGCCTGGCTCGTTGCGTACGAAGGTGGGCTCAGTTTCGGCAGCGTATCGAGGTCCAAAGTGAACGGCCGGAAGTCGGTCTTGGTCGTGTCGAGGATGATGGCCGAGCCCTCGGATGACAACGGGGTTGTTGATGCAGTATCGTCAAGGGATCCCCCGTTCATGGTAAGAAACATGCGGTCTTCCTCGTCTTCATCCTCGCTGTCGCCATCATGTCCGAGAGCATCCTTCTTCAAAGACATGGAAGCCTGCTGAACACCTTTATCCTCGAGGGTTGGGATGGCACCTCGTGGCACGAAGAGTTTCCCTGACGATCCCTTGGCTTCGTTGGCAGGATCCTGAATGAACTCTAAAACATTCGAGGGTCTGTTAGTAGATGTATCAGTGCCGATCGGTTGTACTGCTTCAGTCTGAGGTGCCTGTGGCGACTGGTGAGGCTGGATGAACAAACATCTGCACTGGATCCAGTGAACGTGTTGCACAACCATGCAGAAATTGTTGTTGCTGATAAACTGCTCCGGCAAGTTGACGAGCTCATTGAGGCTGACAGCCGAACCGATCTTCAGAACCGAGTTTGGCCAGTAAGGCTTGCTTCCGGATGTGGAGCTAGTAACGGGGCCCCATCCGTGTGAACGACCAGAGTAGCCAAGACTCGTATTGAAGTCGTGGCCAAAGTACACACCGTTGCCATAAGCCCTGCCGTTATGGACCTGCTCAAAGTTCAGGCCCTGACGAATGATGCTGTGCCAGTTGCTGAGGGAGCTGCCGTGCCACGCAAGGATCGTTTTGTGCGGCTTCTTCACCTGCCGTAGAGCCTCTTGGAACTGGACTTCCTTCTCGGGAGAGCCCTGGGCAAACCTGAACTGCAGCCAACCTTTCACGCCACTTATGTGCTCCTGTTGACGAGCTAAACCTTCCTCTGGCTTGCCATCTTCGGTCGGACACTCATCGACTTGGACAATGTATGAACGGTTGGATGCCACTATCCATCTGAGCAGTTTCGAGGCTGCTGGTGTAAGTCGATCCCACTTCTCAATCTGTTGGGTTGGGTTGGCCGTGAGGTGCAATCGCATTGTAACCACCGAGGGGATTGTCTCAAGCTGCATGAGAATCGCTTCCGCCTTCCTATTTCCCTCGAGATCGTCGAGGTTCTCGTCGTACAATACCATGTACGCACTTGACTTATCCGCAACCTGCGCGTCCACATGAGGCAGAACCGATACAATCGCCAACGTCACCATCGAACCAATAATGCTCTCAACCCTGCCATGCAAGATCACATTTTCGGTTGCGCTGGACTGGAGCGTTGCCACGATTGCTACCCAGCTCCCTCCTTGAATCTGTCCGCGTTCTTACTTTCATGTAGCTCAAAGATCGATGTGCTCAATGTATTCCTGCTGATACGACCCGTGATCGGATCGACCAACACGACTCCATTGACCACAACAGATCCGGCAAGTTCTTCTGCTGGGTCTTGCTGGCCAGTATTCACAGGATTGTAGTAAGGAGTATTGACCCTCGAGGCAGGCATCGCAATTGACATATTGTACATTGGTAGGCTGCCGCTCCTGTAGATTTTGGGTACCTGAAGATTGAGGCCTGTAGGAAAGTCGCGTACTCCACGACCAGGTGCGGAATTAGCGCTCATATTGGCTTGCAAGCCGGCGTAACAGAAGCTGATGAGGAGATCGACCACATTTGGCTGATTGCGGATTTCCTGGTTCACACTGGGTCCCAGTCCCATACTCATGTACTGGAAAAGGCAGAGCGAGTTGCCACAAACGTACGGCTTCAGTGCCTCGAAATTGCCCTCGACCTGTTGGTGACATACCATACAGTAGTCGGTACACCGGACGAAATAGCGCATCGCAAACTGGGCAGCGATAAGTGGAAGAGACAGCTCTTGTTCGCCCTTGAAGTGATCCTTCGCAATAAAGGCCGGAAGTTTCGTCTGATCGACGTCGTCGCTTTCCCCCTTTGACGAACCCATGTCGACAGCACGATCATTCGACTGTCCTGAAACCACATTACGAGACATGCTCGCGAGCTGTTTATTTGCCTGGTCCCAGCTTACCCCTGAGCTCTTGCGAAGCTTGAGCAAGGAAACAAAGTCGGCATCCATGAAGGTGTCGATAGACTGGCCGATGCCAAGGAGGTTCAACTCAGACAGGGCTGATTCGGTTTCGTCGGGGTCAACGGTGGCCTTGCTTTTGGTAGTATTGTCCGAGTGAAAGGCTTCGAGAGCTTGGTGTAGACTCGGTTTGTAGCGGCGGCACTTGCGCAAACGAAACTTCATGTTCGACAGGCCGGATGCTCGTTCATAGGCGTCCTCCAGCGTTGTGTAATGCCGTTCATATCGAATCAAGAGGATGATGTAGTCATCAAGGGTAAGGTTCCATGCCTCGAGAGTCTCACTGGATAGGCATAGCTTGTCGACACGGACAGAGAGTGAAACGATGTTATTTTCCACCGTGTCTTCGAAACCACAAAGCACACCTACTTTGAAGCCCGAAGCACGCGCAGCACGGAAGTCGCGGCGAATGCGATTCGCAATCTTCTGCTCAACCTTAGCGGCTACGAGTGTAGGCGTTTGGCTGCCGTCATTGCCCCCAAGACCGAAAACAGCGTCTTCATCGGAGTCATAGTCGAAATCCCCAAATCCATCCTCTTCCTCTTCGCCGGCCGTATCATCTCCAAAATCCCCATCTTCAATGTCAGTCATGAGCTCGTCTTCCTCGTCATCGGGTTGAGTGCCGACTGCCGCTGTTCCTCCTACCAGAGAGGATATGAAGCTTTGTGAGAGTGCGGCAAGCGCTTCTTGGACTCGGAGACCTGAAGACTGCATGAAAAAGTTGTCAAGCGGCTCTGCAAAGGCAGCGGGGATCTCGGTGATTGCCCAAGCCAGAAAAGAGTGCTCTGCCGGATAGCTTGACCATTCGGTAGGCACCACCTGCACCTCAACATGATCTAGCGGTGCCAGAAGGGGGTGGCTGAATGTGAATACGAATTGACCTTCCGAGTCAGCTTTCGAGATGGCGGAAATGCCGGTTATGTTAGGGACCGACTCCAGGTCGGCCTGGTACTTGGGTCTGTAGTCCCTCATGTTTGATGGCTTGAAGTTCAGGTTTGTCAGTTTCTGTATTTCCCAGGCTTGGAATAATAATAGATGTATGGAGAAAAGAGGGACGTTGCTGAACTTACCTTCCGATGGATGCGGTGGTTTGCTTTGAGAGAATAATAATTCCGGAAAGTCTTGGCAGTGGAATAACGTGCTCATCTAGAACTGTTCCCATGGAGTAGTAGTTCTTCCCAAGAGGTCTGTTTGTTAAACCGGTTGCTTCCACTTTGTAGACACGGCCTAAACAGGTGTGCGTTACCTGACACTGACCAGTCTTTGGGATAGCTGGTTATTCAAGTAACCATGCAGTGGCTGGTTATTCAAGTGACCATGCAGTGTGGCACCCTGGCTGGAATAAACAAGAGGACTGACTGCGTTGGGTCGAGTCAACGGTTGGTTGGATTCTCGATGTTGTTTCTGTGAACTGTAGGTAGATGTGATGGGACACTAGGTTATGTACATTGGTAAGGATACGGAACAATCAACCAGTTATGAGTAGCACCAATTGGGGGACATTGAATCTGGGAACAGCACAGCCAGAGTGAGGTACATGTATGTGACAGCATTCAATAGAACAAAAGGTCACAATGAATGGTAGATCTGATTATGACTGTAAAATAATACCTGTCATTCAAGGCTGGAGACAGCCCAGGCAGTGCTCGCTCTGTTGCCTGGAGAGGTTGCCTTTAGCAGGCAGCATGTAAGTGGTCAAGCAGAGCACGGGGCTTTTGGGGCTTTTGGGGCTTTTGGTGTCTGCACACTGACATCAGACCCTACCTGGTTCAGTACTGCCCTCCTACCTAACTTACTTTGACAGTCTTTCTCATATCTCAGGAGAAAAGAAAGAATAAATCCGAAAGTTCAAGAGCATTGTCGGCTTTCGTCCCCTATGGTCTGAAATACGTATAGTCCCTGCTGTCTCTTTTCCCTATCGTAAGCCCATCAAGTTGTCGGTTCTCTAGATGGAAATAGATACAGTCGGTGGAGTTCCTACCTAAAGTACAGTTGCGGATCCAATGAGCAATTGAGTCTGAATTGAGCACAGTGACAGGGGTGACTCAACCGGCATGCGGGGTGTTCAGCCCCTACTGCCTACCTACAGTAAGCACGCTGAGCATGGTGGGGGCCTGACACTTATTCTGGGAACAACCGATCAATTGAATGTAACAGACCTCAAGCGTCAAGCTTCCAATTGCCTTCAGCCCACACGTTCCTAACCCACCGGAAACATCCTGTACCTTGGGCAATTCTTTCACTTCCAAGATGAGGCGCCGTCAGAACAGCTCTCTGAGCTCAAACTCGGCGCGAGGCCTTCCCCATCATATCCGCCAGCAATCGAAAGCAGTTCAGCCAATCGAAGCCAAGTCGCAACACGTGTCCGACCCTTTCCTACAGAGCTTCCTGTCGCCCACCTTTGATCCCGCCAGCTACCTCAACGCCACCCTACCACCGCTACAGGCTCATGTCTCCTCCGTGTCTTCAAGCCCGGAGGGAGCTGTGCCCTGTCCGAGCTATCGTCACAAGCGCAGTCACTGCTGTCCCAGTTGAATGCGCAGACCACGCGCCTGACCAATACTCTCACCCAGCTCACCGACGACATTCTGAGGAGCGGCAGCCGCTTGGCGTACGAGGTGGAACTGCTTCGCGGAGAGACTCTGAGTCTTTCCGAGGCACTGTCCGATGGCCTGCAAGACGACGTAGCCAAGTTCGTCCCCAATGGGCTCCAGGCTCAGCTGGATAGCAAGAAGAATGCGACAGATGAAGTCGCCCAACGCCGGCCCTCGGTAGGGACCCCCGCGCCAACCGATACCACGCCCAAGAGCGCGACGATGGAAGACCCGGCATACATATCACAACTCCAGACCCTCGCGCTAGTGCGTTCGCGCCTCGACTCGGTTATCAAGACCTTTGGCGACGCCATGGAATTCGTGTTTCCCCCATCCGAGCTTTCGGTTACATCTGGCTTCCTCTCCGTATCAGCGCCAGACGCCGGAGGTCACGACCACAGCACAGAAGAGAAAGGGCAGCAGGTGCTCAAGCAGTTCAAGGAGGACATCATCACCCTGCTATCTACAAGCAAAGATCCCGTAGCCGGCATAGAGAAGGCGGCCCAGAGGATCGAGGAGCTTAAGGAACTGTTGGTCGTATGGAATGGTACGGCCGAGGAAAGGGTCGGGCCAAGTTTATCGACACCTTGGCCAAGCTGGTGGAAGACAGGCATAAGGAACTTTTAGAACAAAATAACAAGCGGGAACCGGAAGCGGCACCCCGGAAAAGCGCAGAAGGAACCGTGGAGAATAAGCCTCTTGGTGGTTATGGCCTCATGAGTCAACTACAGAAGCTGAGGGGCGGGTTATGATGCACGAGGCTCGTACAACGCATGAGCTATGCCAACCTGAGGACGCGATTATGTTTTCGATGTCCAAATGGGTATTGAACGGTGCATATTCCGCCATGACGAAGTGAAATACTGGGCAGAACGGCGCCATTGCCGCCATTTCTCGCTGTGGTCGTAGTACGGAAGCCGAGAACGCAGGCAGGACAGCTGATAACTTATACTATCGCGACACCAGCGGTGCGGTATCGATCACATCTGCACCCCTAATTCGAGTCAAAGAGGCCGATATACTGGCTTGCGTGTCCACAGCTCATCTTGTCGCAGTCCTTGCCAGTGTCGTATTCCCCCTGAGGTGGGCCTTCAAGAAAGTGTTACTATAGAAGGTAAGCCTATTTCAGGACACAATTATTATGGTCAGATATGTGATGACTACCTAGATCAGCAAATGCAGTCATTGTCTATTGTATTGTCTCGGATAATTTGTAAACACTACCTAGCCAGGCCCTTACGTTACTTGATGTACTTCTTCAGCCCCCGGAGCCGCTCCTTGGCGGCCTCGAGCACGTCGTCCTCCTTGCAGACGGCGAAGCGCATGTAGTCCTCTGCGATCCAGGCGTTGGCGTCGGTGTAGAACTCGGTGGGCGGGATGGCGGCGACGCCAATCTCCTGGATCATGAACCAGGCGAGCTTGAAGTCGCGCGGGCGGCTCGCGACGTGGGGCGGGAAGGGGTAGTCGGCGGGCACCTGAACCTTCTGCATGTTGACCATGACGAAGTAGCCGCCTTCGGGGTCCGAGTAGGGCAGGCCGAGCTCGTCGAAGACGGCGGTGAAGCGGGCGATCTTGCCCCGCATGTCCTTGACGGTCTGGTCCCAGAACCCTTCCCCATTGGCCTGCTCGAAGCCGACGGCGCAGGCTTCTTGCAGCGGGGACACGGACGAGTAGCAGATGCGCGTGTGCGCGGCGGAGACGTACTGGATCAGGTGCGCGGGCCCCATGAGCCAGCCGACGCGCCAGCCCGTGGCGTAAAAGTTCTTGCCCGCGGAGCCGACGGTGATGGTCAGGCGCTCGATCTCGGGGGACAGGGTGGCGACGCGGGGTGAAGGGGACGTAGTAGAGGCGGTCGTAGACCTCGTCCGAGAGGATGATGATCTCGTGCTTGACGCAGAGGTCGCCGATCTTTTGGAGCTCTTCTTTGGAGAAGACTTTGCCGACGGGGTTGTCTATTTTGATAGTTAGGAAAAGAGACGGGAGACGATAGGGGGTTTGCCTAAGCGAATCGGACGAAGGAACAGGGGAAACCTACGAGGTGTATTGAGGACAATCATCTTGGTCTTGGGGGTTATGGCCTTCTCCAGCTCGTCAAAGTCGATGGCCCAGTTGGCTGCCGAGGAAGTTGTTGTCGGGCCATCCTTGGGAGGGTGTAATGGGACGTATACAATCTTGCCGCCAGGCATCTCGATATTCGAGATGTACCTAAGACCAGATGAGCAAGTGGTTCAAGAAGAAGGCACGCAGTCACGGCGTAATAGTAAGTAGACTTTTACTTACTGGTCGAAGAAGGGCTCAAAGAGAATGACCTCGTCACCCGGCTCGATGAAGGCCATGAAGGCGCTCAGCATGCCCTCGTTGGCGCCGGTGGTGATGGTGACCTCGGTGTCGGGGTTGAGCTGGCGGCCCCAGAAGGGGGAGTAGGCGTCGGCGATGGCCTTCTTGAGGCGCGGGCGGCCCTTGGTGGGACTGTACTGGTTGCAGTCGACCTTGTCCAGGGCGGCCTTGGCGGCGTTGATGATGAAGTCGGGCGGGTTGTAGCCGAAGAAGCCCTGGCCCATGTTCACGATGGGCTGCTGGGGCGAGGCGGCCGCGGCTTCGTTGATGATGGACCTGCGGTGGGGTTAGCACCAGGCCTGACTTAGAGCCGTAGCAGAGTAAGAGGGAAATACTCACCAGACATCTTGACGCTGGCCCGTCACCCGAGCAGCGGGCTTCAGCTTGGCAGGGAGGCCGTTGGTCATGGTCGAGCAGAATCCACGTCGACGGCTCGGGTTGAAATGGCTTGTTAGTCGAAGCGGGGTTGTCGTTGTTCTGACGGCCGACCTGAAAGTATTCATGGAGAACAGGAACAGGAAGAAGAAGCTATCGCCCGGAACGACGACACTACTTTATGTACGGTACGTGAGTAAGTGAATTCTATTGATATTTGCAATTGCTTATGCACCAATCAGAGAAACGACCGAGTTAAATGCGCATGCCGTCATCGGCCTTATTCCAAGAGTATTCCCTATCGAGTCTATCGACGCCAATTAGGCTGTCCCGGGATCAGAGCACGCAATGGCAATGCGACTGCAACCGCGGGGCACTCAAGTCAGAGCCCAAGTCTCCAGTCTCCAGCCGGCTCTTCTGCATCTTACGACTCGCGTCCTGCACGAGCTGACAAGCTTAGCTTCCTTTCTCAGTAGCTTGCCGAATAGACCCCACTAAATAGAGCCTCTGGGCAATGTCCGTGTGAGCTGCTGTGCTTTCCCATAGCTCCTAGCCTCCTCCAACGTCAGCGCTGCTCTAGTCCCTGAAAGCGATGAACGTCTCTAAAAATACAGGGGGCTAAAAGACATAGTAACCCATCCTCCCCCCCCCAACGCCAGGCCCAACTTGCGACTGCGACTTTGCGCCGATTGCAACAACGATGCTCTCTCTACGAGCCCCTAATTCTACACCGACCCGATCATGAGTTCTCTCAAGCCGCCGCCGCTCAACAGCGCGGCCCTGGGACCATCGCCCAATCTCACACCGGCACCACTGTCGCCGCAACCGCTCTCCCTGACGATCCGCTTCAGCGCCTCGATCCCGGACCTGGACCTCGAGATCCCGCACCCCGCCCAGACCACCGTCGTCTCCCTCAAGCACCTGATCCGCGGCCGCCTCGCCGAGCCCAACTCCCAGCGCCGCCTGCGATTCATCCAGGGCGGCCGCATCCTGCCCGACACCGCGGCCCTGAGCGCCGTCCTGCGCGCGCCCCCGCCCGCGCCCCCGAGCCGCTACGAGGAGTACGAGTCTTTAGTGTCTGCCTCTTCTGGCAGCAATGACAAAGACGGCGATGCTACGGGCAAGGGAAAAGGCAAAGGCAAGGGCAAGGGCAAAAACATCCCCAACCGCCCCCGCCGCCCCAGCGCATCTACGTCAACTGCAGCATCGGCGACTCCCTCACCACGTCCGAGCTCGAGTCCGAAGCCAAGGCCGCCCTCGTGCCCGTCGCGCCGCCCAGCAGTCCCCTCCTCCGACCAACCTCGCCCGCGGGCCCCCTACCCCCGGCGGCCCCAACAACGCTACTGGCACCACTACCGCCACAAACAACAACCACTCCCAACCCTCGCCCCGCGGCTTCGACCGCCTCCTCAACGCCGGCTTCACCCCGGCCGAGGTGAACCAGCTCCGCCTCCAATTCCGCAGCATCCACTCCTCGCGCTACACCCCCGACACCCTCCCCTCTCCCGACTCGTTCCGGCGCATGGAGGACTCGTGGATCGACGACAACGGCGCCGCCGCGATGCCGACCACCGCCTCCAACACGGGCGGCGGGTCCGGCGGTCTGGACGACGAAGGCGGCGGCGGCGGCAACAACGCCGGCCTGGCCGGCCACCTGGACGCGCTGGTCTGGGGCGTCGTCACGGGCTTCATGTGGCCCCTCGGTAGCTTCGGCTGGCTCGTCCGCCAGCACGGCATCCACAGCGACCGCTGGAAGTTCATGGTTTGTGTTGGCGTCTTCTTCAGTTTCTTGATTGGTATCGTCCGGAGCATCTCGGGTGGCAAATAATGGGCGGCAAGCAAGGGTGTACATACAGTTGGGGCAAACAAACACTTGTGGCTATTGGTTCTTAGAGGGAAAGGGGATGTTGTTATCCACGATGGTCTTGCTTGGTTCTTGAATGCGTACTTATACATAGCGTTGGCGTTGGCGTTGAGTCGGGGCAACCCCCTGGGATCGGACACCCTTACTCTTCTTGATAGACAGAAAAAGTGCACAGCGAAAAGCATTTTACCTGACAATGCCAAGTCATAATCTGGCAGCTCAGAGATGGGCGATGATACCTACATGGCTGTAGAGTGCAAGCCAGCTAAAACAGCGCGGCATACGAGTCAGGAGCATGGTTATTACTTATTACTACATGGCCACGTTGATCACATATGCAATGAGAAAATAACAAAAGGGCTTTTGCATCGCCGCCAACCTAGCAGCGATGCCGATTCATCTATCTAGCAAATCCCTATAGAATACTTGGCAAGACCTCGAGACAACTCACCTACGAGATGTATCCCCGTTGATGACGTAAGCGCTGGTGTTCGTATATAATTCGCCTGAATAACAGAAAGACCAGTTTATCCCACTAGGATTATATCCAGTGAGACCAATGGCACTCCAGGCGAATAATAGACCGGCCAGGTCATCCCATTAGACAATATATCTAACGAGATAGACGTGACATTATATCCAGCGGGACCAACGTGACACGCTATCCCAGCTGAATAAACGCGACACACTGTATCCAGTGGAATAAACGGAAGGCTGTGCTAATAGCACTGGAATGTTCCCGGTCTGTACAGTGGACGCAACGCTTCCGCCGATGGGGGGCAATTACTCTGTTCTCTCTGGTCCACACCAAGCAAGTGGTATAACTGCTTTTCCCTGCCAAAACATCCTGAACTCCATAACACAACACCTCTTACGAGGCGTATAATCAGGCCCTCAAACTGAGTAGGCCCTGCTGAACAACAGAGGATAACCATGCATAACCAGGACTTTGTGGTTTACAAGTATAGACTCTGGGCAGCAACGATATCGCGTCTGATCTTCGCCAAACTCTCCTCGAACTTCGTGGTGAGCTCCTCGCTGCCCATGACCTTTCCGGCTTGGGCCATTTGGCGTAGAAGCTCTTCGAGACGGCGGAAGAGACGAATAAGTGAGCCTTCGTAGGCGTTCGTCATTTTGCTATAGCCAGCGTGTTAGTATTGCACTTATTGTAGTAAAGGATGGGTTATAGAAGGGGAAAACTTACCAGATCTCCGAGAACGGCTTGCCGTTGGACCAGGCATAGACGGTCTCCATCAACTGCCACTTGAGAGACTGGACGTACTCGTCCTCGTTGACCTCCAATTTGCTTTCTTGGCTGATCTTGGCAATGATCCTGGCCTTGGCCTGTACTTGCGAGTAAGGCTTCTGCAGCTCATCTCTGAGCGTGGCAGCCTCAACCTTCTCCTCGAAGATGAAGACACTGAGGATGGCGGCGCACATCTCGGGCGTAAGCTCGTTGAAGAAGCGGTCGAAGAGCAGTTCGGAAAGCAGGAGCTCGTGACCTTCGGTAGAGGAAATCTCACAGGCAACACGCGCCTTCATCTGAACGACATCGGCGTCGTTGATGAAGTCAAGGCGGCGAAGGACACGCTTTCTCGATTTCAGCTCATCAAGCTGGGCAATGCTATGGGCCTTGCCGATCTTCTTCTTGATGGCCTTGGTCTGGTCGGTAAGCGAGATCTTTCTCGAGTATTGCTCCCAGAGACCGGGCAGCAAGGGCGAGCCATGCAGAGGGTTGGCAAGCAGTCGTGCCTCCAAGACCTCAATCTTTCGTAGGAGCTTCTTGAATGAATCATCAGTGATACCCATGTTCTCGATTGGGTCAAGAATAGGAACACCATCGGGGAATCGTCGCTCGACCTCGGTCAGGGACTTCATAACTGAGCCGCGGACCTCTTCCATATCCTCGCGGTTCTTGACGTCCTTGGGCATGAAGACTCGGATTTGACTGATGGTCTTGATGCAGGTAAACAGACAGGGCACAACCTGGAAGCTGCAGGAGTTGGACTCGCCACGCGTAATCAGGCCATCAGGCATCTCCTTGGAGGGTTGCGAAGTCTGGGAAGCGGGGGCGAACGGCTCGCTATCCGGGTCCAGACGGAGGTAAACATCGACGAAATATGACTCTTGGGGCTCGTATTCCTTCTCGCCGAACTTGGGGGCTTTGCGAGGAATGAAGTTGACAACAACGCCCCAACCGAAATCTTGGCCGGTTTTGGGGTTCTGGATCTGGATGATCCGACCAGGCTGGAGATAATCCAGACAGTGTGTGGGATGCTGAATGACGTGGATCATGTCCTTGGTGTAAGCCTCAATCTGGTGTCGAAGACTGTAGTAGTCCTTGATGGTTGCTTCGTCAGGGGATGACCATTCCGTCCTTCTCCTTTTGCAAGTTCATGAGATCTTGCTCCAGTCCAGCTACACTGGCGCTGTTCTGGAACTGGAAGAAACAGTTCTCCAGCATGAATTCGGGCGAGATGGCTTCGATACGCAGCAGGTTGAGGACCATGTTGTAGCCCAAGTGGAAGGCAGAGTTGAGACGATCCTGCGAGCCAGCAACGATTTCCTTGGCCGTTTCAGGCTCCAGCTTGTCATCAACCATCATGATAACGATACCACGCTCATCAAGACCACGACGACCGGCTCGACCGGACATTTGAATGTATTCGGACGAGGTGAGAGGACGGCGCTGTACACCATCCCATTTGGTGACTTGTGTGAACACAACAGTCTTGGCAGGCATGTTCAGACCGATAGAGAATGTCTCGGTAGCGAACAGCACCTTGATGAGTCCTTCCTGGAAAAGAATCTCGATTGTCTCCTTCAAGATAGGCAGCAAACCGGAGTGATGCACACCGATACCCTTCTCCAACAGCGGGAGCAAGTTCGAAATCTGGGGCAAATCGCGGTCCTCCTCCGACAGCGACTCGATAGCACTGGTGAAAACCTTGCGCACCATCTGTTTTTCGCTATCATCGTTGAAACTGAACTTGGACACGAACAGAGCCATCATCTCGCACTCGCGTTTGCTGAAGTTGAAGACGATAACCGGGTTGAAGTTCTTGTTCATGATCATCTTGACAATCTTCTGGATGTCGGCGTTGGCCTCATCTTTGCCATTCTTCATAGGCTTCTTGTGTTTGCCCTTTCCGGAGCTCTTGGCGCCAGCCTCTTGGAGGTCGGCACCCTTCTTGTCCTGGATCATTTGCATGGTCCTGTTGAAGTTGTTCTCTCGGAAAACGCCCTTCTCATCAACGACGAGGAAGATGCCGCTGCCGCCAGCGGGGAAGAAGTAGTTCTGCAGAGGAGTAGGACGGAAATCGGTATAAACAACGTGGCATGCCTGTCTGTGGATCTTGGCTATCCATTCGGCGAACTGGAAGGCGTTCGGGATGGTGGCAGACAAGAACACATATCGCACCTTATCGGGAAGAAGGATGATGGTCTCTTCCCATACGACACCTCTCGACTTGTCTCGCATGTAGTGGATTTCGTCGAAAACGACCCAGGCCACCTCGCGCATAATCTCCGAACCGCGGTACAGCATGGAACGCAGAATCTCGGTAGTCATGACCAGACAACTAGCAGTAGGGTTGATGGTAACATCACCTGTCATCAGACCGACATCGCCGAAAGCCTCGTTGAACTCACGATACTTCTGATTGCTAAGGGCCTTGATGGGCGAAGTGTAGATCACTCGAGTGTTCTGCTTGAGGCAGTGTGCGATTGCGTATTCGGCGACAACAGTCTTTCCGGCACTGGTATGGGCGGAAACCAGCACACTCTCATCACGTTCAATAGACGAGATGGAAAGACGCTGGAAGGGATCAAGGGTAAAGGGCCATGTGCGCGCTGGCTCCTTGGGCGCTTTGTGTTGGGAAAGAGGGACGTATTCGTAGTCCAGATCCGGGGGAAGAGCGACTTGATGCTGGATGTTGTGCTTCAAGACGAGGTTGGATTCATCGGCGGGCGCAAAGCCGGCGGCGGCGGCAAGCTCTCGAGATTCGGCAGTTTCGAAGCTATCCGTCATGACGGGCGCCTCGGTGGCCCCATCCTTGCGCCGGCGCTTGCTGTCCTGCTCATCGGCCATGACTGTGTCGCCGTCGGCACCGTCGACAGCGTCCTCCTCGGGCGAGGTAGGGGCGGCGTCGGCCATTTCTACCTCTGCGGCCTCGGGAGCCGATCGTGTGGACTCGCCGCCGGCGCCATTGCCCAGCTCGCCGGCCTTTCTCTTCTTGTTCTTCTTCTTTGCCTTGGTCGGCTTGCCAGCGCTGGCGCCTGTGTTGGACTCGATCTCAGTCTTTGCCTTGCCGCCGTTGTTGTTGTTGTTGCCGTTGCTGGCAGCTGCCGGCTGGTCTTCGAAAACATCGAAGAGGTCATCCATCTTTGCACTTTATCGCATTGATGCGCTAAGAGGAGTGGTGGTGTGAGAGGTCGACAAATTGATGGACCAGATCTGCTATTACAAGACCGTGGGGGGGAATATGTTATTGCAATGGAGGGTTGAGTGGCTGGGCACTGCAATAACTGGAATTGTTACTCGATCGACGATCTGGGGGTGGCAGTCGCGTAGCTGCAGCTTCTACGAATGGAAAAAAAAAGTTGGCGGACTACACTCGCCGACTGCTATCAGTGGCAGAAATTAATTCGTAGTGGGGCCCTCGGTGACTCGATCCAGTGGAACGTCCAGATGGGCAGGCGGTGGTTGCAGTGGAGTAACCGGCAGCTCCCAGCGTTGATTCCAGTGTGTAAGTGAACTGCACGGAGTAATGCTTGGTGAACAACCACGATAACCACGTCCTGCTATTTCGATCCAGCGTTTACTCCAGTGTTTAGGATGGTTGATGCTTGGTTATGGCTTGGTGTTTTTGGTTATGCAATCGATCATCTGGAGTCTCCTCTAAATATGCCATTGATGTACAGACCTGCTTTCCGGTCATCAATGGCCAGCGGCGGCGAGGCTTTATACTCATCGACAAGCAGGTTTCGTCTCGTGAGAATTTCTCATCCAAGTAGGACATCTGAGTCATTGGTCACTCGCGACTGTAGTTTTTTACAGCCATCGTTCAGTCAGTCACAATGAAGGTTTCGATCCATCTTGGATGTGGCCGGCGATGGCGATAGTGTGGCGCTTGTGGCGCGTTTATCTCGGAAGTGGCTGTGCTTGGAATATGCGAACCTCGAACTGTTCCTACACCAATTGACTGAGGTCTACTGGTATTGATAGTGAATTGCCACAATTACGGGCTATGAATACATTTATGTGTAGGCAGATTTATATGCGTACGTGGTAGAGACGTGCAGCTTGAGTTGAGCGTCGTTAATGGGCAATTAAAACACTTGAGGGTACTGGGTACAAAGGATTGGGGGCGATTGGGCCGACATTGAACCGACCGGCTATGCGCAGCTTCTACAACCTCGTCGAGCTTCAACCCATCATACGACATTTTGCAAAGCTCACTCCAGCAAACCACTTCACACATCTCCACTCTGCCCATCCGTGTGCAACAGTCTCATCAAGGTAAATGCGACACCCCGGATTGACGATTGATTCGGAACCATCTGCTAAAACCAATTGACCAGATGTCTCCTCAGTCCGTCCTCCGCGCCAGCCCCCGTGCGGCCAACATGATCAGCCGCCGCATGTTCCACGCGACCCGAGCCCGCCTCTCGTCGCCCTACCACTACGCCGAGGGCCCCTACACCAACCTGCCCTTCAACACCAAGACTCGCTTCTTCGGCCTCCGCTACTGGCTGTACATGGCCACCGGCTTCTTCGCCCCTTTCGGCATTGCCAGTGCGTCATTTCCCCCTCTCCCGGCTCAATGGATCGATAAATCCGGCATAGTAGGGACCATCTTACTGACGAGTTTGTTACCATTTAGTCTGGCAAACCAACAAGCCCAAGGCTTAAGCGAGTTCTTCGACAACACTCAATTGGTATCATCAATTATTGGGGGCTCGAGGAAGGAAGCATGGGATAGACAGGACGCGGTCGAAGCTGCAAGTCAAAGACGATGTACATATATCGACAATAGAGGTTGAGGCCATTGCCAAGAATCGAATTCCCTATGTCCTCCACGACCATGTGCCATCATCGTGCTGGAAGAGGCAAATGGCATTTGGTGCCCCTAAATTACTGAGCTCATAAGGTGGTATATCGAGCCTTTCGCCCGAGCGTGACGATGAGTCACAGGATCGACAATGGTAATTCCAACGCCAGGTATCCTGATTGTGAAAGCAGGGAGAAATCGGGATTCCGCTCATTTTGACTTGGGTATCGGGTCATCCAAATCAGCTCCCAGGACTGTGGTGCTGCTTAAGAGTCTTGTGCGGTTTTGGCTGAACTATCTACAAAGCCGGCGCTTTCCTATGACTCAGAGAGATTGTTCAGTCGATGGAATGCTCTCCCGGCGGGGCGCGCGGCCAGGGATAGGGTTCGGTTTTATCATGCTCGGCAGTCATGGCGAGACGCAGCGTTCAGATAACTTACTCTCAATTGGGTACATGTCTACGGTGTACAGGAGGCTTCAATCCCCTCATCCATTTTGGGTATGAGTCCAACGGAGTCAGCCCACGATATATTAAAACAACAGCTTACAAGTGGCGTGATCACTATACCTACCAAGACGCGCTTCAAAATGGCAACTTTGGAGAGATGATGAACCACTCACAAGGACAATTGATGGATATAAATATACGCATAGTTGCTGTAGGTTCAGCCCATACCCATCAGGATTTGCAGGCAAGGTAATATATGCAAACAATAGAGGCAATAAATCTCAGGAGCGAAAGCATCATATGGACCTGACGATTATCACCATAATTAGGATAAATTTCAGTGCATAAGATTCATTACATTAGGTATATATACAGTACATGTTACATCTTCTAGAACAGATCCGACTCCTTAACCAGGACAGACCGATTAAGGTGCTCCGGTGATGAAGACGGGATACCCGCCAAATGCAGCGTCAACTCAAGATCACCCAACATCGACTTAAGCACATGCGCGACACCCTCCTCGCCGCCGAGCGCGAGACCATAGACGTACGGACGCCCAATAAGACAGCACTTCGCCCCCAGCGCGAGCGCCTTGGCAATATCCGCGCCGCACCGAATGCCCGAATCGAAGAAGACATCGAGCTGCTCCCCCACCGCGTCCACGATGCGCGGCAGCACGCCCAGCGAGCTGTTGCCGCCGTCCGTCTGGCGCCCGCCGTGGTTGCTCACAACAATACCCTGCACGCCCGCCGCGACGGCCTGCCGCGCGTCCTCGACCGTCTGGATGCCCTTGAGCACGATCGGGCCCTTCCAGTGCTCCTGCAGGAACTGGATGTCCTCCCACGTGTGGCTCATACCCGGGAACACGGTCCGCGTCCACTCGGCCACGGCCGCGCCCATGTCGTCTTCGACTTCGCAGCCGTGCTTCTCCTTGAAGGTGGCGCGGAAGACGGGGTCCGTCATGCCGATGGCGACGCCGATCTGGTCGGACCTCAGGAAGGGGTTGTATCTAGAAAAGCGTTCGTTAGCATCCAAAAAGCGACTCTATCTTTGAAATCTAGGAGTTGGAACTTACCCATTATCCATGTCGCTCGGCCTCCAGCCCAGAATATACGTATCCAGCGTCACGAACAGCGCCGAGAACCCAGCCTTCTCCGCCCGGCTCAGAATCGACTTGGTGATGTCCTGGCGCTCGTTGGGCGGCCAGTAGAGCTGGAACCAGCGCTCGCCGTCGCCATTGGCTTTCGCCACGTCCTCGATGCTGGTCGAGCTGGCCGTGCTCATAATGTAGGGGACGTGGGACTTAGCAGCCGCCGCGGCCGCGGCCATCTCGCCCTCGGGGTTGAAGATGCGCTGGACGCCGACGGGGGCGCAGGCGATGGGGAACGGTAGCCGCTTATCGCCCTTCTCGCCGCCCGCCACGTTGCCGGCACATGTGCGCAGACCCGTCACGGAGAGGTCCGGGAATCCCTCGCCGGAGGCTTTACTAGGCGCTTGGGCACGATGGACCACTTGTCAAAGGCCTCGCGGTTCTTGCGCGCCGTCTCGCCCGTTCCGGCGTTGCCGGTCACGTACCCGGCGCTCTCGGCGGACATGCGCGCCGAGGCCAGGGCTTCCCATTCCAGGGGCTTGAAGGTGAAGGGCGGGCGCTGGTACTTCAGGCCCTTCTGGTAGACCGAGTTCTCGTACTCGATGGGGTTCGGGTCCTGGTGCTTTTCCATCTTGGGCCGCGTCGCGGCCTCGTGCTGCTCTGGTGGTGGGGCCATGTTGTTGATGATGTGTGTATGTGATATGAAGTTATTTGTTGTTCCTGTATTTTGCCGGATCTGTTACGTTTGGCTCATTCGAATAAATAGAAATAAATTGGTATGTCTAACATGAACAAAGGCCATTGCCGTGGCTATAAGTATTAGCAGTAACTGTTACTGACTTGCAAGGGCCCCATCGCTGAACGCCTACGTCATTGAATCTTCGAGACCTGTATACTAGTTGTGTTTCTATGCAATGGTTCCACATATCAAGCTCTGCGATATGCAGGCTGGTTGCCTTAACCGGATGGCCGGGAGTGCAAGTAATCTGCAGCTGTTTTCCAGCTGAGGCCAGCCAACATCCCGACGGAGCGTTGAGGCTGCACTTGCTGGCCCTTGTTGTTGTTCCTGATCTCCCCATTTGCAGGATCTTGTGCTGTGTTGTCGCACCATGGCTGGCCTCTTGGGCTGATGTGACGTCAAGATTACAAGAGTTCAATCGACCGATAGAAAGATTTGAGCCCGGAAAAACACGGACAGATCTTCTTGCGAGATATGACCAAATAGCTTGTGCCAACTTGAGTGTAGGCCCGATTTCGTGACGAATTAAGCGGATGGGAACCCACTTCGACACGGACCTTGCCCGGCATGCTCGAGCCGACAAGGCCCGGGGTAAAGCAGACACGAAATTCGACGTTCCCGGTTTCTTGGCAGACCAAAAGAATGCGCGGCCAGAACCTGTGGAGATTCTGCGGTTCGTGACGCCGTCGAGCCAACTTTTCGAAGGCCGATCTAGATTGTTCTGCTGTTGCAGCTGCCGAGTAGCCGGCCTTCCGACATCCAAGCAACCCACGATTGCAAGGCGGCAACCAAGATCTGAGGTCCCAATACAAACCGCTGCACGATGCAGATCCAGGCGTTGCCGGAGCAAACATCCGTAGGAACAAGTTCGTCTTTGCTTGTCCACGCACATCGCGCAGGTATGTGTAAGACGATGCCCGGGACCGCGTGTTATTGCTGCCAACCGCTCCTTATCGCCGGTCAAGAAGCCAGCACATCGGCCAGAGATCTTCTAGGATCCATGGTACTGCGAACGCCGATATACCATTATGCATGCCTGGAGGATCGAATTCCCGACAGGGACATCTTGCACAAGGGAGCGCGCTCTCCGCCGCTAATGATCACGGGGAGTCGCGCCGCTGACCATCTTCCACTGGCAAATAACAGCCAGAAAGCATATTGGCTTTGGGCATGCTATAATCGTAGCGGAAACTCGTTGCTTTGTCGCCGGCAACCACCAAGTCGGATCGCGCTTTGGACACAGGTCCTGTCTCGAGGTAATTGTCCGCAGCGGAAGAAGGGTGGTGTCCCAGTAATATTCCGCCGGTCCTCCGCATGAAGCGAAATTGGTCACCAAGAAAGAGGTAGTAGACCATTTAAGGTTCTGAGACTGATTTTGATCGCAGTGTTCAGTCGTACGGTCATAGGTAGTATTTGTGAAGCCGGAATCGAAGACTGAGCATATTACCCTAAGAGGTCCTTGGATTTTCGAGGAAGCAGTACGATGCGGGATGTGCATCGAAAGCACCCTGTAGGAGGAAATGCTCCGGGCGACATGCTCGTCAGCGAGAATGGTTTGGAAAAGCGGGCAACATCCGTCCAGCCTTACATGAAGTACGGGGAATGACCAATGTCAAACAAAGTTCAATCGCAAAGAAAGAAAAAGAGAAGAAAAAAGGCTGGGAAGAGGTGGTAGCTATCCATCGTGGAGGGGTTCAGCTTTTCGGCCGTGGTGAAGGAGATGATGTCGTCTGCCCGGGCGCGGAACCGCCACAGCCCAGGCTTGACGGGGTGCGACTCGAAGAAGATGCCTTGTTGCAGGGCGTACTTGTCCTCGCGCACGATGGTCCGGTTGCCGGGCCCGTCGCGGTCGTCCCGGGAGACGGCGCCGAGTCCCTGTCTCGGCGAGATGTACGGGAAGGCGATGACAAAGCATGCATGGCCCCCCAAGTGCCCCCCGCTGCGCCCCTCCCCCTCCGTGTCACCACGCAATCTGGCACGCAGCGCGAATGCGCCGATTCACCATCCGTGAGCTGGTATTGGCTACCGAACGGTCGGGAAGTTCTGAAGTCGCACACAGTTCAACGGAAATGTGCCCCCCGCTAGGTTGCGACCAGGATGCAATGTGATTGCTGACACCAAATAGTTATCCCTTGCTTTAGCCCGCTCCCAACCATGGCCTCACATGTAATAGAACCAACCGAAAGAGGGGCTTTCTTCGTTCCTGACTTACTTTAAGGCGGATTCCCTTGGCGCACCTGTCTTCTCGCTCAGTCTCAGTCAAAGTACCATAACCAAATTGCAACACTTCTGATTCCATTTCAACATGACTTCCACTGTCGCTCTCCCCTCCAAGCCAGACGCCACTTTGGCCTATGAGCTGATCCCAGGAGACGATGCAAGCAGCCTGCTTGTCGTCTCCCTGAACGGCCTCGGTCTCGCACAGGGTATTTGGAAACCGACCATCGAGCTCTTCCGGCAGTCAAGCGTTTCCCCCAAGCCCTGGATGCTTACCTACGACCGCTACGGCCAGGGCGCTTCGGCCCGAGATCCTCGAGAGACCTGGCCAACCAAGGATCCCGGCTACGCCCACACGCTGGATGATGTCACCGACGACCTCCACGAGCTAATTCGGACTCTTTCTCCGGATCGTGACTCGCGCATCATCTTCGTGAACAACAGCATCGGTGCGCACGTCGCCCGACGATATGCCGATAAGTACGAATCCAACACTCTGCTAGTCCAACTCGCTGTGGCTAAATTGCCTGTGCATTCGTGCTAGATATCCTACTGTCGTGGAAGGAATCCTCTTCCTGGACTCCAACCCGGGCAACACCGACTATGAGAGCATCTGGCCGGACCCGAAGGACCCGTCCTTCAACCTGGAGACCATGGTCCCTCCCGGCACTGCGCGTGATGTGTACGAAGCCGCCTACGCCAAGATGACTACCATCTTCTCACCCGCAGCGAAGAACCCGGAGGGCTTTGACCGACGGGAGATCAAGAACATGCTTCCTGACCCGTCCAAGCCCAAGCTGAAGGGATCCAAGATCTCCTCGGACAAGGGCCCTTGGATTACCGTCGTCGGCCATGAGCTTGAGCAGTTCTCCAAGGAAGAGTGGGCCATGATGAAGATCCCCATTGGCATGGCTGCCATGTACACCCAGCCGTGAGTGAGCGCCTCATTCCTTACGTGCATAAGCGCCCACTGACCTCGGCACGCAAACAGTATGTGGCAGGAGTACAACGAGGGTCTCTGCCTCCTCACCGACCCAGACCGGGCCAGAGGGCCACTGATCGCCCCCGGCACCGGACACTTCGTCCAGAAGGATAACCCGCCGTTCGTCGCCAAGGAGCTCGAGGAGCTGGTCAAGAAGGTGGAGGGCTCGGCTTAATGCAGCAAGCGCGGTGACGGGAAAAGCTGCAGCGGCTTCCACGTGGGGACTATAGTCTACACCGAGTGCCACATATGATCCTCCAGCCCCCAAATGGACGGGCAAAGACCATGCTTGGCAGCAGTATGTTGCTAGGGAGCGCGGTAGAAGCCGACCTTAGGCAAGTCGATTGCCAAGATAACATGGTGATCTGTAGTAGGGATAGGGAGAACGGCAATCGGATGGAGAAAACAGCAACTCCGGTTGAAAAGAAACTTACCCGCAGCGCTTGCCTTCGACATAGCTTAATAGATGTTCACAAGTCATACGAAGATGGAAGAAAAAGCCGATGCCCAAAAAAGCTGTCGGGGAAAAAAAGAAAAGAAAAAACATACAACACCGAGGATTCCCAGGTCGTCACCGACCCTAGTACTAATCCGGCTCTCTGCTGCTTATATACGGGAGAGCGAACGGGATCCCTAGTATTCAGCAGGATATGGTCGTATGTACCAGAAAAGTCTGCTTTGGGGATCTATATTCATCATTTGATTCCCCAGTTGATGTATCGGTCCAGTTCAGTGCTATCAACCTCATAGTTCGATCATTCCATGTGGAGAATGCGACTTGAATCTACCGAGTCAAACCATCAACTTCACTCACCATCGCATGCAGCAACAACAATCAAGAACCAAATTGGGAGCCATCCAAAAATTGTATTAAGCTAAAATAAAATTGGTATCTGAGAATTAGGTAAAGAGGTTTGTCGAAAAGAAGGTAAGAAGAAACAGCTGCGGCGTGTAGCAATAGTAGACGCCAGGCAGCGGGAGAAGAGAAGACAGAAATCATCAAATCGTACAACATCCTTCCTCGTTGCCCACACTGATCATTATAGCGTGGCAATCTTCATCATCACCAATAATCATCCTCCAGATCTCATATCGTCCTTCCGCCATCGGGGGCACATTTTACAGTTCCCTCGATCATCTCCTCCTCCGTCGAATTCCTGTAGCTGCTGGCCATTGGGCGGGTTATTGCCCGGTGGCCCGTACACTCCTCTTCGTCTTCTCACTCATGATCGTTGATGAGTTACTACCCGATAGAGCGAGAGAAAGGGAGAGTAGGAGAGACTGCTTAGTCGGTAGTGACGGGGTTGACGTCCGAGCGCAGGGCGACGGGGAACTCGGTGATGGGGGTGAAGATGGGCATGGCGGGCATGAGGCCGATGGGGACCTCGAAGCCCTGGGGCGGGTGGAGGGCGTCGGGGAGCTCGATGATGTCGCGGTAGTAGTCGGGCAGGCGGTTGCAGAAGCGGGCCCAGGTGCGGACGATGGAGGGCAGGACGGTGCGGCCGTGGTGGACGAGGCCGACGTTGGGCGCGACGTAGACGTGCAGGCCCTCGACCGCGCTGCTGAAGACGCCGCCGTAGCTCTGGTTCCAGTAGTAGTTCTCGAACAGGTCGCCCGCGATCCGCTCGTTCCAGCTGCGGATCACGTCGCCCGTCTTGTCGGCCACGAACTTCCACACGTTGGCGCCCACGTCCCAGCGGCCCAGGGTGTGCAGGTCCCAGTTGGCCTCGACGGAGGAGAGCTCGGGTAGTGGTTGTGGTAGGCGTCGTCGGTGGTGCCGATCAGGTTCTCGGGGATGGCAGAACCCAGAAGAATACCGGCGACGTGGTTGCGGGCGACGGGGTTCTGGCCGTTGGCCTGCCAGGTGATGTAGATGACGGTGTTGTCGTTGAAGTAGGGGTTGGCCAGCAGGGGCTCGACGAAGCTGCGGGTCCAGTTGCAGGAGACGGTGATGTTGGTGTCGTGGCCGTTGTTGTACAGGTTGGGGGTGACAAAGCCCCACTGGGGGAGGCGGTGGTTCGCGAGGTCGTCGTAGAACAGGGTCAAGTTCTTGACCTTGGCGGCGCGATCTGGGTCGTCGGCGATGGAGTTGAAGCGCATCAGGAGGTTGTGCTTGCGGACGTAGTAGCCCTCGGTCGGGTTGCTGTAGTTGAACCCGTCGAAGCCGGAGTAGGGCAGACCCTCGTTGTAGTCGCCCCAGCTGATGCCCTTGTCCTCCAGGAGGTCGACAATGGTCGACACGTTCTTGTTTACCAGGATGAAGCTGTCGCTGTTGAGACCGAAGTCGTCACCGCTAGCGGGGGCGATGTAGTTGGGCTGACTGGGAGCGCCGACTCCGTACTCCTGAGTCAGGAGGATACCCTGCTTGATGAGAGCCTGGCAGTTGGCTGTTTCCATGCTGTTAGCTTATCCAGATTGTCAGGACAGAAGGGGCTGAGGGGGTCTACTCACGGTCAGCCGTGGCATTCTCGTAGGCAGTGGTCTCGAGGTAGATCTGCAGAATGCGGTCGAAAGCCTTACCCTTTGACGTGGGAGGTAGGCGACTCGGTCTTGGCCGTGGCGGCGGCAGCGGCAATGTCGCTGGTCGCAGTCGCGGTGTGGGTGACCAAGGTGGAATCACCAGAGCTGCCGCCGCCGTTGGCAGGGGCAGCGGTGGCGAGGCTGGCCGCCGCCAAGAGACCGAAGATCTTGGGGAGCATTGTATATTATATTATGGAAAAGACTGTGGTTATTAGAAAAGGAGAGTGAGTAGTAGTGGTAGTAGTAGTAGAGAAGGTTGCTGAGTAAAAGACTGTGAAGATGCTGATGAGGAACGAGAAAGGAATTCGTGATACAGCGGGAAGACTGGCCTCCTTATATCCCCCCATCTCCATCATCGGTTTCCCGCCCGCCGGTTCTTTCCCACGCTGCCGCCATTCCGTTTGCCTGCTGGCTTGGTGAATGGGCGTTCGCCAAGTTCTCCCACCGCCCTTGTAGTCACGCACTGTCGGCCTCGAGTAATGAGAACAACAACCATTCCGGCAAAACAATGTGTGTGTGCTGTGATGTGAAGCCAACCGTCAAAGGGAGGCTGTGATGTGCAAGTTGGAGGCTCTGTGGTTGTTTGTTGTTTTACCGCCAGTGCCTCTCGAAGGCCACACCTGAGGAGGCCCAAGGCGTGGGCGACCATACTCGGCAGCTAAGCTTTAGGGGAGGCACGGAGGGTGGAGGGCCATCAGGGTCTCGAGGGTCTCGAGGGTTTCGGCTAGATACTATGTAAGCACTTATTAGCCTCATCCCCAGCTCAGCGCAACCATCGAGTAGGACCCCTAGAATCGCAGCGGAGATTTGTTGAGGTTAGGCGCTGACCATAGTTGAAGTTTGTCCGCCACTCCCTCCGTCTTCGTCTCCCGGTTGCAGTATAGTCGTGCGAGCTGGGGGCGCCCGCTGGGAAGATCCGCCAATGGCGCTGGCTGGGTTCTGCATGGTATTGTCAAAGTGCCATCAAATCAGAAATGGGCATTGTGGTGTTCGTGGGCGATATGCTATCTGCAGTTGTCTACCTTCATGCCTGTACTGTGTGCGACACGTGTCAGGGGTAAGCGTGCATTCGAAGAGGTCACATTTCAATCCATGAGTAATGCGATCGGTCATTGCCTGAGTAGACATTTCTCCTTCCCAAGTGTATTTTACTCGCATACCTAACATCCGGCTTTTCTACCGGTTGTTACCCAAGTAGGTACTCAATACATCTTCATGAAGCTTCGCCTTTCGCCCCGACAATACGAGGGGCAATTGCAGTCAACGGTCAACCCCGAATAATGAATCCGAGTTCTAGACTGCGCCAACGGCAACACCACCTCGCGAAATCCAGGGTCCGCCCCCAGGGTCTCAGATGCGCCACACCGTTGTTGTCGCTATGACCGTCTCCAAGCTCGACCGGACTCCCTTCTAGTCAATGGAGGGTTCGAGGCACCCGCCGCGGTAGAGGCTCATTCAGCTTATGGCGGGAAAAAAACAATGACCAGCGCTTAAGCTGAAGGTTACCGAATATGTTGTAGCCGCTGTGTTGCTGTGAGACCTGGAGCGGTGCACAGGCTATTAACCGCGTCTTTCTCCCGTTATGATTGCGATGGGCGGCGCACAGGCTTGCAACCCCTCAACACCATCGCGAACTTTCCACACGCTCGAAGAGGGGAAAGAAGAACCCTATGAAGATATCAGAAGACAGCCCCTGGTTTCTGGCAATCTTACAGGGTCGTTGCTTCAGCCGCACCATACAAGCATCCATGCGATGCCTAGTAGGGAGTCAGGGGGATCAGGAGGGATAGCTGTTAAGGTTACGCCACGGCAAGATTCCCATCGTGGAACCCGAGAACGCAATCTCCACCCATGAAACATGCTTTTCCTGCGTCGATGCGATGCAGGTGATTGTGCTCTTCGGGGGTATATAATGCGGCCTTTTCCTTCTCCGTCGGTCGCCCTATGGATCAAGGTGAGACATTACCCAGGCCAGGCAGATATGAGCGACATCCGATGCGACCATAAACTTCCAATTTTGTCCGCATCTGGGGTTTAAAGTGACCCCGGACTTCGAGAGAAAAAAAAGTTTCGTTTCAGTCGGTGTTAGACCCTCCGCACCCGGGCACGAACATGCTGACTCCATTCGCAGATGACAAGAGGGGAAAAGTTGGCCCTCGGGGATATATATAGATTGACCTCCGTCGAAGAATTCAATGGCAAGCATATCAGACCGGGTGCTCTCGTTCGATGCCAGCCGAGACACAGCATGAACCACCACCCTGGAGGGGACAGCTTCAACCCGACGATGCACGGGAGGTGCTGGCCATTTCTATTTTGGTGATTGCGTCGAAACATCGCTTGTCTCAATTGGGGATGTCCGGCCTCGTGGTGGCCATGTCGCTGTCGTCGAGCGCCTGAGGAGGTTTCATGGCTGGCAATGAGATGAATAGGGGTCTTGAGTCCTATTGTCTACTCACTCAATCGAGCGATCCGGGGGAGAGTAGACAGACAAACCCCTGAGGACGGACCTGGCTTGCTGGGAGACGTCGAGAAGCAGCGGCCCCTCGGGTTTCGAGCCCGGTCCATCCGCCCAGGCGCGACGAATGATTAACCCCGTCAATCAATTCATCGCCTTCTGGGGAGGGGCAGGACAGATCAGATGGGATCCAGTGAGCCTCCGCCCAGCCAGCCCGGCCACAGCGAGGTACGCAATACTCTGCCCCATCGAAACCGATGATGTGCGCATCGCATACATTTGCTGTAGCCAGTCGTAGTAAGCCTGGATATGAGCCACCGCGCATTATTGGGGTCCGCCCGGCCTCACGGGTATCGGGATGGCGCGGGCGCGGATCGGCGGCTCCACTGATGCGACAGGAGCACCTGAAGGGGGCCCGTTTTCCGTCAGCCTCAACCATGGATCGGCCGATAGGGGTTAGATGATGTATTTCGCCCAGATTGCTGGGAGTCCACGCTGCTGACACGCAAATGGGTGTCTGGCAAATTCATCAATCGTCCAGACCTTCGCTTTCGGCGGACTTCATCTATCGCAACATGCGCAATTACGTATACCTACAGGTCAAGTGCATTCACGCCACGTCAAGGGAATTCTCAACTGCCACCATATAGGCACGACATTGACTGCTCTCCCTCGAGTTTCTATGTAGGCATCTGTATCATATCTATAAAGACGTTGTTGAATAGGCATATACATATATATATACAGGTGTTTCTCCCGATTGATCATCACCGACATCCCCACATCCATATCCACCCTTTGCCTACATACCGCATCAACCATGGTCGACCCTTGGATCGCAGTCCTCTTGGCCATCTTCTGCGTGGTCTGGATCTCGGCCATCGGCAGCGTCATTCACGATTGGTACCGCAAGCGGTATCTGCCCCGGAGAGCCGGCCGCAAGTACAACGAGCGAACCCTCCAGTTCCAGAAGGAATGGAAGCAGCAACAACAACAAGAGCAGCAGCAGCAGTGGCAGCGCCAGCAGGAACTGCAAGAGCCGATACCACTGCCACCGCGGATATACGTTGGCTCCAGAGACAACATACTCATCGATGTATGAGCATGCATGTATGGACTGCTCCTGTCTGTCCTCTCGATCGCTCTACCAATGTCTTCTTCGCCCGTGGAAGACCGACGATGCAGGTCATCCAGGTAGATGCGCGGGAGCCAGTCGGGACAGACAGCGTTCAACAATCAATACGCCGGATCGTGTATTCACTTTGAGTCGACTTCATCATGGCCTGTCACAACATTCACGATGTTCTGGCAGAATACCATCATACCGAATCGAGAATCATTGAATACTACAGAGGATGCCGCGATGCACTCTGAGTCGGCACTCTATTTAAGAGTCCCTTTTCGCCAGGGGTTTCCTCTCAGCAACCAGACTGCATGGAAACACCCATACCGAACTGCATCTCGACCACACCGGCAACAGAATCCCACAGCAAGCAAGCAAACACAAGAGAACCTCCTTCTCGAGCCCCCCTGTATCGGACATCCTACAAGACTTAGGATCGGCCAGCCCGCCAGCATGGACTTCTGGGGTTTATTCGCGATAATAGTGGGGTGCGCCCTTGCTATTGGAGCCATCGCCAACTGCCTGTTTCTTTCGTTTGTGCAGATGTACAGACGACGACAAGAAGCAGCCAGGCAGCGACTCGACGAGCAGCGAGAGCTGGAGTCCGCGAGAGAAGCGACCGAGGAGCAGCTCCGTCGCCAACTAAGTCGCCAGCAGCGGCAGGAACGGCGACAGCAGCGGCAGCAAGAGCAGCAGCAGCCGACAGAACCACCACCACAGGCACATGTAGGTGGTAGTGATCAAGTCCGCAGAGACGGACCAGCTGCTGCCTCCCAGGCACAAAGCTAGCGAGGAAACCGCGAAGTCGATACAGGCTGTCGACTTGGTTGAAGCTACGCACACCTGATACCTCCCTACTTTCTCTGAACAGATACTCCCCTGAACACCAGGCGATGATGCTGCTCATCATCGCCACAGCAACGCTACCAAGTCATGATGACCATGATGTCAGTCTCCAGGCAAATGAGACAGACACCTCGCTTTCCTCGCGTGCTTACTCATCATGGTGAAGTCTCCTTTGTATTATTCTAGGTACTCACTTACCTCTATACTTTGGTAACTTAGCAAGTTTGTGATTGGCGATGCTGTAGATGCTGCCCAGAGAAGGCGGACAAGAAGACAACTCAGGATACATGAGCATCTACACCGCCACAGCTACTCCCAAGCATCTCAGTGGCGATAGATCAGATTGATACGCCGTCGTATGCACAGATAAGACTTGGATCTACAGTGCTTGCAGTGGCAGAAAAGACACAAGACCGGAGGCGTCGCCGGTGAGACATATCTCAAAGTGGCGGCAGCAGTAGCTTCAGCACGTTGCATCATCTCCCGCCTCCCGCCCTACTCGGGGCTTCCTTCCGGCCACTTGACGGTCTGTCAGTCAGTCTAGATACATAGATAGATGCGAGCCCATTCGGGGCTATAATGAGAAACAATCCACCGAATCTTGCATACAAAAGTCTCGGTCTCTCTGTGTCTCGTCCACTCTCGTCCACTCGTCCACTCTCGTCCACTCTCGTCCACTCTCGTCCACTCTCGTCCACTCTCGTCCACTCTCGTCCACTCTCGTCCACTTGTTCGACGCACACCGGTGATAGCATCATCTCGCTATATATGCCAATTCTGTATAGCCAAACCACAATAGCTACCTCATTGCATTGCATGCAATGCAAGTCGCTCCGCTCCGTACGCACATACATACATTTTGTCTCATCTGGGCCCGATTCGAAACTATTCCCCGATGTGATATGTGAGTGTGCGCACCAATTGGGACAGCTTGGGCATCAAAGCAGGAAGCAGGAAGCGGGAAGACCCAGGCGGAAGCCCGTTCCGTAACAAACCAAGACGGCTTCCTCTTGCCTCCTCGGGACGGTCTAGGCTCGAGAAACGCGGGTCACAAACGTAGCTTGCACGTCACCGACGCCAATGCCAATGCCAATGCCAGGGTCGCTCACTGCACTGCACACACAGTAAGCAGGTAAGGCCCGCGCGCGCGCATTACCCCATACCTATCCATGTGCCTGCCGCCCGCACACAAGTTGACAAGGTCAAGCAGACAGGTAAGGGTAAGGGTAGGTTATGTGATAGGTGTCAGGGTGTGCGTTGCTTTTCTTCAGCGGCCGGTCTGCAGTCGTCTGCAGCGCGCGCAGACGCTATGGCCGGGTTTCGGGTCGCCTCCGTGACCCTATAATGGAAACCCGAGAGTAATAGCACGGACAGAGAAGACACACACCAGCCCGGATCTGCCAGCGAGCGACAAGGGCTCTCTCTATCTATGTATGTAATGTAGCAGGCGGTAGCAGCAGCAGCAGCAGCAAGCAGCGAGATAAGGATAATCATCAATGCCATGAATGCGTTTCGAGAGTGCACATCACACGTCGGCACTCTTGCTACTGGTTGACATACAGTGGGCTGTGCGCGTGAAATTGCAGTATAGTAATCAGCTATTTCTCGTCACCGGTAGCAGCGGATTTTCCGGTTATGTGTATATGTGATATGTGGCGATGATAACTCAGCGGCGGCGACGACGTCTCTCTCGGTGCCGAGGAGAACAAATTAGCCATATCCACTTATCAGCATGTAGATGATATAGGTTCGTAACGATATATGGGGGGTGTGGGCGAGTGAACGAACCCCCGCCCCTTCTTCCCCAAGAGGAAATCACGCCTTACATACTGCTGGGTGTGTGTGTGCGTGCGTGCGTGTAAGTGAGTGTGTATATTTGCTTCTTCTTCTTGCATGCCGCCTTCTTTTAGGGCCACGAACGGGCTGCAAGCCCGGTAAGCTTAGCTGTCAGTCTAGTCTAGTAACACCGCTCGGGGCCGCTAGACTATCAGCTCCTTGCTCCTTTTTCTCGAGGGATAGGTCGGGGAAGACTCCGACATAGGAGTTGTTTAGTAGGTTGGTGATGAGGATTCCGATTGGTTATATATGGACAACCAATTCCTGGAAAATACGATAGATCGTGTCCCTATCCCTATCCCTATCCCTAGGTTTGTCCGTGGCGTGGCGACCGGCCGGCGCGCCTGCTTAGATGAGAGAGCCACATACATTGATAGGGAGCTATGTTATTAGCTGTACGGAAGTCCGGACCATCACTTCCAGCAAGTTATCATGAAGTGATAAGGGGAAGGAGTTGAGCGAGCGAACGAGCGAACCCCCGCTGATTGCAACTCTTAACACGTCGCCGATATTATATTTCCTTTCATGCAAAGAAGAGGGGGGATTTCAAGGCGTAGATTGACGATAAGTCGCTTATTGACACGAGCTCCCTGTGACGGGGAGTTTCAAGAGGTTCCATACTTGCTTCCTTACCAGAAGCTGTTCTCTGCACGTTTCTCCGCAGCAGTGAATTATTAGTCGGAAAATGATGGATGGTGGTGTGTGTGTGTGTGCCACATCTTTGCAGTTTGATGTGTTGCTTGCTGCTAGTAACGTGCTATCCAATGTGACGAGGCCGGGGTATAGAGCGAATCAGCACTCGCCTATCTCTGCAGGGATCCGACAACCCTGGCGATTAAAAGTGCCCATTGGGCTGCGATAATATCCAAAGGGACACTTTACTACTAGGGTTGACCGTCTGCCGGCGGAATGTAGTCGGAAAGCCACAGCGTTACCAAGTCAGTAAGTAGGGGGATATTGTTCGTATAAGTGTACTGGTGGTCAGCTTGTGTCGGGTCCGGAGAAGGAGTCTGCGAGTGGCTCGTCACAATCCTCGCAGCTCCAGGGCGAATATCACCAAGACAAAGAAAAGAGAAGTAGATTGGAAGAATAAGGTGCAAACAGGCGGAGAAGGGAAATGAATGCGACGACCCAGTAACCTAACCCCCTTATCAGATCGTGACGAGATTTTCGAGGTGCAGCAAGAAGCTATGCAGGGACCCTTAACACATACGAATGCCAGTAAGTGCAATGAATGAAAAGCGTCGTACATGCAATTTGCATAAGAATGCGATCTGCCACTGGACTTGCCATCAATGGTCATGTATGTTAATTGACGAAGAAGCCGATGGCAACGTTGCGCAACGATACGTGTCGTTGCTCGCTGTTGGCGACCAAAGTGCGCAATCTCTATGCGACAACGCACCGTTACCGTCGGCATGTATGTATGCATCGTGCAGCGAAACTCCACGATCCGGCCATCCCGGCAATTTGCGCCGGGAGGACGATGCGCAACAACGCCATAGTCTCGTGTGTTCTCACCTGCAATCCGAGGATACATGTTCTGGCTTGTTCTGATGCTAAATCAAACACCAAACTCCCCCGATGTATTCCCAAAAGTCGGGCCTTTGGAGGAGGCATGTGATCTTCGTTTCGATACCAACTCCGCCCTATCTTGTGATCCGTCGAAGGAGATATGGGGTCATCAGGGTTCGGCGTTACGGATCACCTTAGCTACGAGTACTACTGACTTGGTACGGCGTATTGGAGAAGTTGATCGACAGTCTGGCGGCGCGCGGGGATGTCGCAAACCCCACGAAAATGATCAGCAACTCACGAATGCCTCTGGACCACAGGTGAAGGTAAGCTATGGGGTTATGGCTTGTTAGTGGCGGCGCCCCCACGGGCTTTGGCGATGCGGAGGGTTGGACAAGACCCCTAAAGTCATTCACGGATGGTGGTTGGCGGGTAGTTGCATATATTCTGGAGGGTATTGTGGGCGTTGAGGGCGAAATGCATTGTAAAATTGCCTTGTTGTTCCCCGATAGCGCAAAGCAGCAAGGCCTCAGTAAGCCCCGCGTTCGGGAAATGTCGTGAGATCAGCAACTCGCGACGGAGTTGTTCGGAATCGAAAATGCCATGCCATCCACCGAATTGCATATTTGCGCCCCTGCGAAAGAGTTCCATGTTTGCGCCGCAGTCAAAAAAAAGAGATCAGCGCAAATCAGAAGTAAGGAAAAAGGCGACCGACTTCCTCTGGTCCTCGGTTGTTGATCCGGCACGCAGCCGATGGAAGGGAATTGCTGACGTACGTCGCCTAATCTTTCGACAATGACATGTGTGATTGAGTTTTGGATACCGCACCTGTCCTGGTGGCTGTAGTTTCCATCGTTTGGGTTTGCCTCCCGTCCCAGGGGAAGAGCGGAACCAACAGCTTGATTGCCGCGGGAAATGAGATGGGGCCAGCCATTCTGATATGTCGATGTTGAGGCTTGGGGAGTTGTAGATTTGTCACATCTCGGATTACCGCAAGGAACGGAAGAGACCATGTCCCGTTCGAGGTGAGGTCATAGGGCTGCTGTTCCTTCTTCTTGCTCTTTTCTACGGGGATGCTATTCGCTACGTTTCATGTTTGCTTTGCCTTGTTGCAGAGGGGGGCGCTGTTTGAGTAAACGACGAGTCGTCATGGTCGAGTACGAAGAATAAAACCGAGTCGTCAATGGGACAAACACATTTCACGATGCTACTTGGTGCTACTCGCATTGCCAGATTCATTGGTCCTGTACAGACGATGGGATGTACTGTAAGAATGTAATCGGGCGCCCTCTCGCCCGCACGGACAGCCGAGGTGCACTGGCGGCCACGTTTCCGCCCCAGGTTTCGACCCACGCGCTGGGAGCGGCCGAGCCTGAGCCTGGCCGGTGCACTGCCTCTAGTAGCAGGCCAGCTAAGAGATGCTACGCGGGTAGACGTCACTGTCAACTGCTTGAAGAGGCGACTATTGGGGGTTGAACGCGAGACGAGGCGTTTTTCACGTGCGCACGCACGCAGCAATATCCAAGAAGCCCGGGGCTGGCGATGTTTGGACCAACCTTGTGCCCGTATCGGTAGCTTCGAGTCAACGACGTTGCGGATGGGATTGCCCGACTCGTTAAAACGCTCTCTGGATGTCACAAGACGTCACCTGGTTTCCTATTCTTGTCTCGCCCTCCCAAACTCTCCGAGTCGAGATCCAACGTGGTTTCAGCGGCTGCTGATTCGGGCCTGGAGAGGAAGTCAGGATGAACCCGTCCGCGAGTCTGGAAGCACGGGTTTTTGCCTTTCGGGCTTCCTGCAAGCGAATGCTTTCGTCAGTCTCCGTCAGAGTCCTTCCTGTCTGCCTGCCTCCTGGAAAGAGGAGCGAGTCATGGACACGTTTCTAGCCTCCTTCTAGCTTCTTTCTAGGTCGTTTTCTAGACTCGGTCAAGTCCCGTCAGGACTGTTGACTGTTAGGCGAATCTGGCATTCGGGCAAAATATGGAGTATTGTGTGGGGCAGGGGTCCATCTCCCCCTCTGGACCTTCCTTTACCACCGAATAGTCTTCGGCAGGGTGGATTCCCTCGGGGTTGGCCGTTGGAAAAGCAGGGAAGACGATCTTTCTTTGCATCTTTGCAGACCGTAAGCGCCTGCCATCCCCGTGGTGATCAATTTGATGTGTCAAATCTATGCAAATCTGCAAATCTACGGGAGGCGGTCAGGATTCGACTTGCCCGCACCCACCGAATTTACAAAAGAACGTTTTTTATTCTTCTTCGCGATGCTATAGGGTTGACGTGCTTCAGACCAAGGCTTCTAGAAGGTCTCCTATTGATTAATCGGACATTCTGCGGCAGACTTGGCATCGCGCTGGTTGTTACTGGGCCGCCGGCTCGGTAGGAGGGCTGGCTAACTAGATTTAGCAAAGATACCCCATTGTACGAGTATAGTAACCGAGCAGCCCAGACCAGACCCTTTATTAACCGATCCCGAATTAGGGAGGTCGATCCTCCCTTGGGTCCCCTTGAATTTCGTTGGCCGTGTCGGACTGAAAGGCGCCGTCAGATACTACCACTTTACTATAGATGTCCCGGATCTATTTCGCCGTCTTGGGAAGCTCCAGAACGAAACGGAATTGGGGGCCAGGGGCGGAGAAGAGCAGGACAAGCTTGCGAGCGAGCGAGGGAAGGCAGCAGGCAATCTTATGAAGGGTTGCACGGAGCGACTTACGTTAGCCTCGCTAACGTGTACCATCCTGCCCTATGGTCAGCAGTAGTCGGTATCCCAGCGAATCAAAACGGCCGGGGCGGATAACGAGGACAAACGATTACGGATTTACGGCGGCACATGCGATACGATACGGGCGCTGCAGAAATCAGAAGATGACTCAGTGCCAGTCACCCATCGGGTCTCATTGCATATTAAACACGTATTTCGAGATAAAACAAAATTTGCTTGGGCCTCGGCATCGTCGGGCTTGACGGGGTTTTCGAGTCTCGATAAAGCTGATGATGGCTGACAACCAGGACGTTTGTTTGTCCAACAGAAACCGCATAAAAAGGAACGGAAAGAAACAAGAAAAAAGGGCGAGGGTCGCAAGATGGATCCTATCCTGCTGGCCAACGAACGCCCCGCGCATGCGCCGTTTGTCGCAAAAAAGCTATCTGTTGGGAGGACCAAGCGGTCTAAATTAGTCGGCATGGTCGCAAGTATTGGCTCTCCCTGCGCGAGCGGGCGGACGTATGTGTTAGTTGTTATGTGCGTTGTGTGTACGTTAGGTACGTGTGCGGGCAGGTGTGCGTCGTTGATTCAGGATTTTGCGTTCAAACCAATAGGATGAAATGAACATGATGATGATTGACGAACTCGGAGATTGGCCCCAACCAGAGACACACAGAACAGACAGGCAGACAGTCATTTCAAGTCAAGTATTATTAATTCGATATAGTTTTCTTCTTCTAAGTTACGACTCTGCTTCGCATCTGTGTGTCAGCTCCGGGGTACTGGCATGTCTGACGTCGTTATGCGAAGGGGTAGTCAAATGCGAACGGCACTCTAAATCCCAGATGGTGGCTTTTCCTGGGGATTGCTTATTCGGCTTTGGGGATGGATGGGATGGGGGTAAGCACTCTCACACACACTCACTGCCAGCCATGGCTGATTGATTCAAGGGGGCGGCGGTCAAACGAAAAAAGCAAGCCGTCTATTTTTACACATCAGAATACGACAAAGAGGATTGTTCGACGACCTCCCGTTTCTGACAGCCCCCATTTCCGGATTAAAATTGTACGAACTCGAGGGAGCACCAGCACCAGCACCGTATGTAAGCGATCAGCATGGCCAAAAGCAAACAGTCCCATCACGACGAGAATTAGCAGGAGGATGGTCCGTCTGGTCTGTCAGTAAGTAACCGAGCCGTAACCGCAAAACGCGCCGTCGTCGGCTGTACCTCTCACATGCAGTAAGGTATGGGTGGTAGTGTGCTGGCTCTAGTTGAGACCTTTTTTGGTACGGAATACATTGTTCGTTTTTTCCCCTAGGGCAGAGCGCGGCAGAATGGAACCAGCGGGCTGATGGGTGCTGGTCGGAAGAAGGCCCGAGGGTTGCTGAAAAACGAAAGTACAGCGACGGGGTGGGAAAAGAACAACCGACTCAGGAGCGGCTGCGATTGGCTCGGAGGGGCTGACTCTTTGGCAACCGTCGTGTCGGTGAGATCTGACTACGCTGCGACGGGCATACCAACTGTTAGGATTCCCAGTTGAGTGTGTGGCCACACCACCCTCCACAATCAAGGTACATTGATGGCGCCGAGGGCTGGAGGGGAGGCCTAAGTTCTAACTGCTAATCCCGCCAGACCAAAGTGCCAGGCCACCCTATCAAGCGGTGCCCCGCCAGCCCGCGGCGAGGCGGTCTGTTCCCGAGCAGTCGAGGAGTACAGATTATCCCATACTGACTTGCATTACCCTGTGCTTACCGCTACTCCTCGGTACTGCAGCCTGGGTACTTTCTGAATGTTCCAAATGCGCTTCGCTGCTAGTAGCACGTCTACGTACGTGGGGGAGGCCAGCCCGAAATCGTGAGTCGGGGAGGCGTAGCGTAGATGATTCATGCCCGCCTCTGGCCCTGTCTCTGCCTGGACGGACCCTGGCCTCCCTCTCGGTCCCTTTCGGTGTTATATAATTCTTGTTGTGCCTCACCACCAGCAGGCCACCCTTGGAATCCCCATTCCTGTGTTATTTTCTTATAAATCGAACTCGAACCCGATACCCGACCGTTTATGACCCTCTCCCGCAAACAGGTTTTCCGTTTATAAAGAGACCCCATCGCCGATTTGTTTTATCTGGCCCAAACGACTGATCCCAAACTTGAAGCAACCTTGGTCACATTGGTTGCATCGTCCCTTATACCACGCGATCCGCCCACCATCCACACCACCTGCATACAACGGACAACACCAACACCTACGTACGTCACTTACACGCCCGACACGGGAAGTCCCAACAACCACCGCGTATATCAACTACAACGCGTCCGCACGAGAATACTGGAAAACTGCAACAAGATCAACACTTGTCGCATCACCATCAACTACTACTACTCATCATCACATTTCACCTACAACCAAAATGTGGAACTCCTTTGGTTCGTCTGGCTCTATGAGCCCTTACACGCAACCTCTCGACATCCCATACTCCAGCGCATCCTCGCGCTCCTCCGCCTACCAGCCCAACTGCGCCTTCCCGTCATGGCCACAGGGCTCCTCGCTGGGCTCCAGCAGCAGCCGCCCCGTCTACGAGCGGGCGACGTCCTACCTCTCGGACGACGACCTCTTCTGGCAAGACTCGGAGAATGACGACGCCCACAGCGTCTCGAGCGCCGCGAGCCACGGCAGCTGCTATGCGCCGCAGCAGCCTACCGAGGAGGAGCTTCAAGAACAGCGCCTCGAGGAGCAGCGGAAGCGCGCCCAGATGCAGCGCGACGCCCTGCGCTTCGTCAAGCTCGAGAAGGAGCGCCGCCGCCTGGCCGCGCAGCAGCAGAAGCCGCGCCGCAGCAATAGCAACACCAGCAACCCTTCCAAGAAGTCCAGCAATATGGCCTCCATTCGCGAGGCCGCGGAGTGAGGAGCCTATGACATGGGCTCCTCCCACCTTTTCCTTTGGTCACGACATTTAATGAATGGTGAGTTCTTACTTATACACTTACACTATACTTATCTCACCGAGCATGCAACTAACACTCCTTCTCAGATATTTTACGAGCATCTTATGATACCCATCTATGATACCCCCAGCGAATACCCCTTTTGAAATTTTTGCAACAACGTACATACACGCATACTTGCTGCCCACGCAGCCGTCACAGCATTTGGGCGGGAGGTAGACGACAGCGCCGGCAAAACCCGGGTTTCCCGGGTTTCTCTGCCCATACTTGGAGGCGCAACTTGTGGTGGCGATCGCCACCAGTCCTTTCATCAGATCACAACCCTTTTACACTCTTCTTTTCGAAAGGGGCTGCAGTACCACTAGATGGCGCCCGCCAGTTGGCACTTTACTTTTTTTTTTTTTCCAAGTCAGTTTTTTGGATGACTCTGGGGTTTACGGTTAGGTGCGGAGGGAAAGGTGTTGAGTCACAATGCGCCATACGGGGGAGGAACCTGTCTCAGCCACGGAATCTTGTGTTGCGAGATGGAGGCGCCGCCTCCAGCCAATCAAACGCCGGCCGCATCGAACTCTTCGGAGTTTGACTTTTTAGGTTGTGTTGTGACTGATCGGCGATGGGCAGTTGGTTGGTGGTCAAGGCAAGAGATGGCGACCGACGCGACGGTTACGATCAAGCAACGCAGACCAAACCTAACCTGTTATTCGTGTGCATCACATTTTTGTAATAGAGCCTCTGCTTTACAATTCTATTCGCTTCAACGTCCCGAAAAATGACTTTTTCTTCACTCGCTAAAGACACGTGTGTGTGTGTGCCTGTGAATGTGTGGTGCGTGTATGGCGAACACGGGAGGGAAAAAAAGTTAAGTCAGTACGCGTCATTGTTAGTTCGACGAATGAGTGCGCGAGGAGCATTGCCGCCGGTTCCTTGGATGCGACACCACCACCAACATCGATAATAAGGTGTGTAAGTGCGTGCTTGCGTGCGTGCGAAAGTAAAGTGTGTGGTGGTCTGCCTGTCCCGGAGCGACGGGCGAGAGGAGCGTGTTCCGGCTCCAAATGATGCCGGTACCTGGCATACCACTAATTCCGAAGCTATGTGGTGGGTGTGTGTGTGTGCCCGTATAAGTGATGTGTGTCTGAGTATGTGAGTTTGTTGGTGTGTGTGTGTATGTATGTATGTTTAATGAGAGCACCATCTCCTAACCAAATACCACGTTTACCTGGTCCCCCTCCAAAATGCCAAATGCCACACATCGCCGTAGCATTCCGTGAAATCATTTAGCTAGTCACTTGGACCGCCCATTCAAGAACGGCAATGATTCTCTTCCCAGTTACAACATTGGAAAACACATAAAACATGAAGGGCCCGTCGGGCCATTGCAGTCTCATTCCTGCTTGACTGACACTTTCCTATACAAGGAATCCACTCGTCTATTGAGATTCATCCGGAATGACTGTTTGCTGTTGGGTTTTCTTCCGTTGCCGCTATAAGTGGTAGTGAATGGAATGAATGGGTGAGTGAGTTTGTCATGTTATGTTATATCATATAGCTTCAATCTCCAGTGTATATATCATAATGACAGGGGTCACGACCGTGGTATGGTAGCGAAGGCGGTTGCTTTTTCGATCACTTACACACGGGTTTAATGGTTTCTTCTGCTCCCTGTAAGTCGGACTCGGACATAGCTATGAAAGCCTGGACCGTGGACCAGACAAGGGGGCTGGACTTCGTTAGCATTTGATATGATTGATTGCCGGATCTGAATGATGTGAGTGTAAGTGAATGCGGGTGATGGGTGCGGGCGTGTGTGTGTGTGTGGGAGGCAGGCAAGGGGGTATGTAGTTAGGTTGTTGTGATGGCAGAACCTAAACTCCTCATCACACCTCTCCTGGCAACCCTATTCGGGAAGTAGGTGTGGAGTTGCGGTTGAGCGATCGGCTGCCCTGATTAGGAAGTTGGAGGTCGTCATCTGGCTGTGGACTTGGCGATGGCCTCTTTTCCTTTTTTGACAATTCGCGTTGGATGCCGTATGTAGTCGAAGACTTGATGGGTCATTTTTGAAAGGTTTTCACGTCGATATCTTGGCATCTGCCCTTGGACGCAACTCAGTTCGTTCTTGCGTGTGGGTTGACCGAAGCGAGCAGCGAAACTGGGTTGTAACCTACACCGACATCATGCATGCATACATGTAGATGGTGGGCGATGTTGGGTGCTGGGTGTTGGGTATCAGGTGTTGGAAGAGAAGCACGTCGGCTATCGTTTAGCCCACCAGTCACAGTTCCCATCGGTCACAATGCCCATCTTGCAAATGCTGAGATATTTGTCGCCAGGCATGTTGGTCCTCCTCGAACAGCGCGTCAATCTTGTAGTTCTGGCCCCCATCGTCATCATCACCCCACGCCAAGATGGATGTTCGTTCCCCGGTCCTGAGTTAGGTACGCTGCTGGGGGCGGACTTTGTACATATATAACAGCTGGTATACTAATCTCGGCTCATTCGGCTTCAGTACACAGATCGAACGATGACGGGAATGGCTCGGGGACAGCCGCGATAGTAATCTAATCCAAACCAACTCACTCCCTCCTTTGTTGCTTTTCGGGGCTTGTCAGCCAGCCAGCCCGCCATCCGCCTCCCCAAGCTTCTCGGTGAAGATCGAAGGGATGGAGTCGCGAGCAAACACGCATCTCAAATAGCCTCACTGTCCCAAGTTGGCAACTGGCTTTCGTTCCCATCACACGCTAAGGCCGTTTTCGGTTCACCAAGATATCAAACAAAATGATGACAGACCCTCATTCGGATCTGATCAGCTCCCGCGTAGTGCGCGGCAGGCGGGAAGGAAGTAAGAAAGCACAGCCAGGACGCCGAACACGTTTACATATCTACTTTTAGACTCAGGAGGCTGGGCCCGATGTGTAACCGTCCACATTGGCTTGGATTCGGCATCTCGCTTTCTCTTGAAGATCGGGGATGACCATGACAATAGAGAGATGACAGTCAGCCAGGCAACCTGACATGCCAAATATAGGCGCTCGTCTAATACCTCAGCCTGCTTTTGCTGGGTGCATGCGTGCTGTAGAGTCCTACATTGTAACTGCGTCATCGCTTGTGGGTAGGCAATGGAGGGTATGTCAGGTGGGTAGTATGTATGCATCTATGCCGTAATTTTACCCGCGCGGCGAAGCGCGGCTGTGTGCGTTAACGACTGGAGGTAGGTAGGCTGCTCCTCCTTTGGGGGCAGCAGACCCAGGTCTCTGGAACACACGCACACACACACACACATATCTACACACACACCACAACAGTGGCTCTCTCATCTGCAGCTTGAACTCGGCTGCAGCCCAGCGTACCATTGAACCAACAAGTCTGGAGAGGGAAACCCACCTAAACCCAAGCAGGCTGAACGGGGCCCCGTTGGTTTTGAGTATAGTAGCAGCACCTGGGGGCCATGATTTCATTTCGTCTCGAGTTTCGATAGTTGGGGGGCCAAGCATGCTGCTTGCTTGCTTCCCGTCTCTGTTTCTATTGGCTGGAGTGCAGGATTCTGTCAGCGGGCGCGGACGCCGTTGTGCTACCGTACTGACATGATTAGCTAACGCCAGCACAATGCAATGGATGGTGATCTCCCGGGCCCAGCCCATCACGATAGCATAGCGGTGTACACCTTTGTTTCCTTGCCGCTGCTCGGTCTGCGCTAGCTTCAAGGTGGAGGAACCGGGGTCCGGTCGGGTCATGCCATGCAGCCTTTAGCGTACTACCATCGGCACGGAACTCGTCTTCAGCACACTCTCACCCAAAATCAGGATCGTCAATGTCAGGGATTCGGTTGTTCTGCACAGCGAATTCCGGGGCCTCAAGTGGGAAGCAAGACACGATCCGTGAGGTGACGTGACATTAAACAAAGGGTAAGGTGCAAGCCCGTCAGCAGGTCGGCGGGCAGACTAAAATACGAGCATTCTTTGGGTAGGACAACATGAATTCCCATGCAAGGGGGTGCTGGCCTTTGATTGGTGATACTGGATGATGGATGGATCCCGATACAGCCCATGGCGGCTGCTTACCTTGAAGTGATATGCAGATGGGCGCGGCAAGCCACCCCATGGCCAGAGCACACACGTACTCATGGACTGATGCACCTTGACCTGGGCCGCGGGGTAATTGACCCCGATCCAGCCCCGAATGTGATGAGGAGGCTTGATGCCACTGGATCTGGAGCATTGGAGACTTTGGCATCGCAAGCCATCGAGAGACACGGGTCCGCTTTTCGGACCCGAACCTGATATCTGTGAGAATCGAGCTCAAGAAGTCGTTGGAACATACAGTCTGACCGCCTTGGCCCAGTGAGACAGACACCGGAATCGCATCCGCACGCGGGTGGTTGTGTAATGGACGAGTGGGTTTCTAGAGAAATATAGGACATTCTCTTCCTGTTCTCGAGGCCGTCCCCATGAGCGGCACATCCCATGTAAAGAATTTGAAGCCATTGGCCTCTCTTGGTGGCCGGATCAGGCGACCTTGCAGCTGACAGCGGAGTCGGGTATCAGAAGGACCGTTGTCTGCCCCTCCAGACAACCCGGTTTGGATGTGATTATCTTGAGATCCAGAGCAGAGCAGAGGGGGAAATGTCGATCAAGGGATCCGGTCGGCTTCCGGCATGCGGAGCTAAGCTTCCCGTCCTTGCCAGCCATGTCCGGTATATGTGCCTACCTGGGTACAGATCCGAGAGAGCGAGAGAGAGACGCAAGTAATTCATCATGACTCCCACGACTCCCCAATTCAGTCGACTTGCATGCAGGACAAGGTGAGACCTCTGTTACTATGCCACGCCTCTGGTCGTGCACACTGTCGTGGCTCGCGAAGTAGAGCATTGTTGCAATATACGTCGGCAGCCATTGCCCAGTGCTACTCAATCAAGAGTGCTTTCGCATGGTTGCGAGCCACGATGTCGTTTTTGGCGGGGTAGGCAGCGAAGCAAATAAAATCCTGGGTGGGAACCCTGGGCAGGCGGACGAACCCTTGAGCGACCAGACGGGCATCCAGCATTATTCCCTTGGGGGTTTCATCTTCTAGACCGAGTTCGGGGCATGCGGATGGGCTGGAGTGAGCAGTATAGACGCAGACGTTGGCGAAGCAGGGCAGAGTGCAGATAGTTGCAGTTGCAGTTGCAGTTCAGTTGCTTATTTGGCTGTGCACTGCATCCAAGAAGAACAGTGCATTCGAAGAAGAACAACTCCATCCATCCATGTATTTCTAAATCCAGCCAGAACAGGCAGGCAGGGCCCACCCATGTAGATTAATCGGTGCGTTGGCTCGTGCGCGGCGATGACTGATTATGTGATATCTTTATTTTCCCACCTGTGCCACCGGGGCCAAGCCACGCGCATTTACGACAGCGAGCGAAAAGGACATTGAAGGAGGGAGAGCTTCTCCTCTTCAGGACGCAGCTAATAAGTAAGCTTATGCTGTTTCTCGCTCGATGGGGCCAGAAGAAAGGAAAGCGTGAAGTGAAGAAAGAAAAATAAACCAGCGAGCGAAAATCAAACCCCGGCCCACCGGTCAGCCAACGAGGGCGCTGGTCACGTATTTGTTAACCGCCAGGTCTGCCCTTAGCAGCTCGACTATATCCAATCATCACGGTCCGCCCCAAGGCACCCCTGCACCCCCGCCAGCCAATCCGCGCCCGTAGCCGCCCATTCACGGCACCTCGGCGCTACTGCGAGGAACGACGTGCAGCAACAATTACCTTTTTCTACCAATCTTTTCCCAGCAACGCACTGGCAGACCAGCCATCTCTGCCCAACCAGACCGTTTCCCCCAGCAGCCATGACTGAACAATGGCGAAACGGCCCATTGAATCGGTTGAGCAGGGCAGTCTGATACAATAGCTGCTCATTTCCAGCCCAGCGAACCCAGTAAACCCGGCGAAGCGGAGGGGGATCAACGAACCCATTGCAATCTTGGCCATTCACGCCCCGATGTTCACCTTTAGCGAGCCCTCTTGGGAGTCACCTGCCCCGGCCGAGACAAGCCAGCTTCAGCCATACAATGCCTTTGCTCACCCTCTTTCGGAAATGATGTCGTGCAAAATGATCCCGGCGATAACGCCTGAGCTCCAGTCGCTCCAGTCACCGCTAGCTGGCGAGATTGTCACGAGTGCTGCCTGGCTGGGGCGGGCCACAGTCGAGCCGTTACTCACTGAGGGGACGGTGAGCGAGCTCGAAATTCGAAACTAACAATCCCGGAGGATATCAGCGGAGCTCCTTTGCGTAGTAGTAGCGCTGCGTCCTTTGTGCGAAGATCTGTCTGTACGATTCATTCGTAGCATAGGTGGGTAGTGACATCGTGCTGTGGGATCAATAGATGCTCGCTCGCTCACCTTGGATCGTTGCTTCGCCTCCGCCTGCCTGCGTGCCGACCGACCTGCCTCCCTCGCCCTCCTCCCCTCTCGCTATACCTCGGGTCAGATAGAGAAGGGGGGAACGAAATCTTGTCTTGCCATGCCAACTCAGACTGCATAAAGTGACGAGCAGCAGCAAGCAGGTTGCTTTATCAAGGCACACATGAGCCACAATGCACCCAGAGGCTTGAGGCTAATTATATCCCCAAGACTGGATACCTCGCAAGCTCCTCTCTGGCCTCCCATGTCTTGGGCTGCTGCAGCGTAGCCAGTCAGCGTCCTTCTCCAGGCTCAAAGGCAATTCGACTACCTCGCTACCCTGCCCTCCCCCTGTCGACCCGGCATGCAATGGCTGATCAGACCCCTGCCCCATGCTTGCCCATGCAGACATTGGCTTAGCCGGACCGTATCCGCTCTAGATTTGGCCCTGCTGCTATATGCAACTCGAACCATTGACAGCTCAAGACTCCTCTCCCCCTAGGCGCTGGCCCTCCTCGACGGCGATAGAGGACACTCACTTTATTGCTCTCTCGCACCCCCGGATTTGAAACTTGTTCATCGGTCCCTTTCTTTGCTTCTTGCCTCCCGTCCCATGCTTGCTCACGCTGTGTTCTCTTGCATTAAACCGGCCTCCAACCCACGAGCCTTTCATGCAAGACAAGCGCCGGCACACCACTTTGAATCAACCATAGTACCACCACCACTAATGCACCACCATCCCACGAGGCGATAACCGATTACCCATACCCATGTGCGACATAACCTAATCCTCCCCCCAAGCAGTGTGTCTGTTTCTTCTTTCCGTTGTTCTAATCCTCCTCTAGCACCCCAAGCGAAAGACATACTTTGCCTCTACCGACGCCGGATTCCGAGGCCGCACGTTGCCGTGCTACTTGATACGCATCTGCGATCCACCGGTTATTTTTTCTTTCTCGTCGCCTGGGCTTGCACACCTGACCCCATAAAGTCGGTACACCGACCGAACTCGAGGAGGGACTTTGCTCCCGGGAACGGGCAGTTGGGTGTAGCGTGTGATGCTCGCATCCCGTATTGTGTAGCGTCCCCGCTTCCTTAGGTCACTTCACGATACCATTCCGAAGACAAGGTCGCACGCCGGAAGGTCAGTCGCCCTATCCTGTTTGCGGGAGTTCGTCGGGGTCTATAAGAAGCCATTGGGTCGTGCCTGATGCTGGCACGCCAGATCCAGGGGCTGGGGCTTCAGTAGTATCGACTCAACATGCTTACTGTCTGGTATAGGAAAGCATTGCCGTCACCATGTCGTCCAGGAGCCATCCGTCGGTGCCGCGGCACCCCCACACATCTATCGCATCATCCGCGAAATCCTCCCAAAGGACGGGCAAGACGGTTGCAGAACCAAGAGACTTCACTTCGCCAACACCGCTTATGAAGTACTTCGAGCCATGTGCGGCAACTGCCGGCATGCTGCTATATGGACGTACGTTGGTCGATATATCCCATTAGCACGCATAGCATTACTGACAGACAGACAGAGGGCAACTCGGTTGTTGTTGCGCACCATGATAGCTTAACAATAGAAAGGCGGTTCTCCCGTCACTCGGCTGAAGTCCAGCTGCTAGCAGTCGATACCCAGAGCGATATTGGTGCTGGCCGGTTGGTCGTGAGCTACGATACCGATATGACCGCCATCGTGTGGGACTTGATGACAGGAGACGAAGTTGCGCGGTTCGCTTCATATGAGAACTTGACATGCGCTGCTTGGATGCGCAATGGCAACGTTGCCTTTGGTGGGTTTATGCTTCATACCACTTTTGAACGCCATCGGTTTACTAACACTACCATCAGGCAACACACAAGGAAATATTATCTTGTTCGAGCCTACGACATCAGAACATATATCTGCTAGGACTATCGATCAGATCTCCGTAACGGCATTGGCCCCAGCAGCAGATTGCCGGACATTCGCCATTGGGTGAGTTTTGCCCGCGAAGATTCAATGCACGGCCTGGACCGACTAATGGAATATCTAGATACCAAAATGGTTCGCTACTAATTGCGACTTTGCAACCACGCTTCACGATATTGCACAACTTGAGCACGAATAGGGCCCCGTCGCCAATTGTCAACCTCGCGTGGCATGCCTCTTCATCTCGCCAAAAGTCGGACATGCTGGCGGTGCAGACGAACGATGGCGACCTGCGGGTCTGGAGTGTGGCAAAGTCGTATAGCAGCGACGATCCCGCCAAAGTGGTCCGGATATTGAAGCGAACCGAGAACTACCAAAATGCTCCCAATTGGATGGGCTGGTCCAAGAACGGCCGCATTATCCAGTTTTCTGAAAGGTTTGCCCGATCCTCCATTGCACATGTGCCACGGCATATACGCGCGCGCTTACAACTAGGAACCTGTCTGGCTAATACTTCCCTACAGCGAAACCCTCTCATGGGATGTCCGAACAAAACACGTCACCTATGACAGCATACCGACACTTGAACATGTGAGGGGGCTTGCTGTCTACGGCCCGGGTGCGACCTTGTTCACGCTCGGCGCCAACAACACTGTTCAGCAGTTCGACCTCAACACGCCATCGCAGATGGTCGCTAACGTACAGCACCCTGCCAATCTTTTGCCACCGTCGCCTCCAGTCTCGATCGAGGAGCAGTCCGAGCATGGCGTCGTCATCATTGCCACCGACTCGGATTCCATGTCCGCCCCTGAATCGATGTCTATCCCCATCAACTCGGAGGTCTCCGAAAGCGATGATGATCACATGTCTCCCCTGGCGAGGATTGTGCGGGGCGCAGAGGTGACCACGGAGGTTGTCGAACCGGAGAGATACATGTCGGCTAGCCCGGCTTCGAGCCGCAGCCATGCCTCCTCTACTGCCTCGAAGTCCTCTGCAGGGTCCAGCACCCGCGGCCGCCACCCGCCTTCAGTCCTCTCCCGTGGGATGACGGAGAACACTTACATTTCCGCAGGGTCTTCGCTCCGATCATCGGCTCAGCCACCACCTTTCGGTGATAAGGATGCTTACTCCATTAGCAGCATCAGTTCTGCCTCGATGACTTCTTCGTCGCGCCCGTCGCGCCATCGCCCATCCCGTCTACGAAACGAGGTACCACGAAGCCCGGATGACTCAAAGGTTCATGACTTGTTCAAGTTCACCAGGAGCCGTCTGCATGATGTCCCTTATAAGCGAGCACCACTAGTGGACCAAACACGCTTGACCAATGAGGATCTGCGGCGACAGATGCTCAGCATCATCTTCGGGTGGAACAAGGAAATCCAGGACCTCGTTCGTGATGAGTTGTCTCGTCACCCGCAAGGTTCCCCGAGCCGAATCTTATTATCCAAGTGGTTGGGAGATATCGACGCCGATGTCATGGCGGCATCGTCCGAGAACATGACCTCTTCCGATTGGATGTTGTTGGCGTTGAGCGGCATTGGTGGTCAAGCCTCGCAGCACAAGCTGGGCCGAGCTTATGTTCAGCGTCTACTGGAGAGCGGAGATGTACACGCCGCCGCGACTATTATGATTGGAATGGGTGACCACAACGATGCCATTGAGATCTACGTCTCGCACAAACGCTTTATGGAGGCTTTGATTCTGCTCTGCCTCTACTTCCCCAACGTCTGGGAACGCCAGGCTCAGATCATCAAGAAATGGGGAGAGTTTGCCGTGTTGCATGGCCAGCAGCAGCTTGCCATACGCTGCTTCGCATGCACTGGACAGGAGTCTTCCGAGCCGTGGGCCTCGCCATCGGCTGCCCAGGTCACTTTCCAGAGTCTGAACCAAAGCATTCCGGAGGTACTAAGCCCACCTTTGTCGCCCCCTGGCATCAACCGAGGACCGCAACGCAGCATTGCAAAGACCTCGGCCCTTAAGCTTATCACCAGCTTCGGAGACCAGAGCACCAAATCGAAGTTCTTCGCCGCGGGAGATGGTGGACAGACCCCGATCGCTGCAGGCGTCACCCCCATTGCCGAGTCCGCGATATCGCCTTCCGGTGGTTATGATCCTGCCACGGCCTTCATCAAGCCGTCTCAGCGAAGCGCCTTCAACACACCCAGCTCCGCGCGGGTAACCACGCCTGGTGGTTTCGGCCGCCAACGTCTGCCTTCCATCGGCGAGGTTCGCGGTGCCGAGATTCCCACACCACCAGTAGTGGAAGAGTCCAGCAGCCGGCATCATCGTGCCCATCACTCCCGCAAGTCTTCATCTGATGAGCAGCAGTACGCAGCCGGTCTGTCTCTGGGCAGAGCCGCTACTGCAAGCCCGCAGATGATGAGGGATGTTCATTCGCGACGGAAGGATCCCCCACCCCCCATCTCCATCACCTCAGTCTTTTGCTGCCTTGATGACCCAAGGCCGGACCAGCCGAAACGGGGCTCGGGACCGTGTGCCTGACGGGATTGACTTGAAGCTTCAGTCCATGGATGCCGCCATGAGTGATGTGACCTCACCGGAGCAATCGGTGGCCTCCTCCACTCGATTCCACTGGCCCACCAGACGTCGTGGTCCCGGCTCTATCGCGAGCTCAGTAACTTCGCAATCCAGCGCCGGTCGCAGCCATCACCGAGCTCATCCGCCCGTCGCAAGGGGCCTTAACGATCACATCTCCAGCCTTGATGCTGCCCAGCGCCCCCTCTAGAAGGCACCGCAGCCGCGACAACAGCCAGCACCGCAACGAGGACCACCGTGCAAGAAGCCGTGAGAGCAGCCGAAGCCGCGAGAAGTCAACACGGGACGCCTCCTCCGAGCGAGGCCGCGGGGCCGCCAGAACTTATACCCCCAAGCCGGCTAAGCGTTCCCCCACTTCTCCGATTCCCATGTCTCCCGAAGACCTCCTCAACCTGAGCACGCCGCGAAATGGCGAAGACTCGATTGTCGCCATGCACATTGACAACGGAGAGCCCTCCACGGTAAGGAAGTCGAGCCAGATTCGACGCGCCTCCCCAGGTCCCAACGCATCTCGAGCCGTACCTCGAGCCGGGATACGCGACGCCGGAGTCCGGAGCGACGACCCCTGGTTTTGGAGATCCGCGGAAGAAGTGACGATCGTGACGATGGCTCAATGATGCGGTCGCCTTCCTCGCCGCTGCCTATGTCCGCCGGTGGCCACTTTTCGGATCCGATGACGAGAAGGACTACCAAGCCGCTGTGGAGCAGCAGGAGAACTTCAGGAACAGGCACAACCGCAGCCGAGGCATGAAGGAGCCCAACTCTCCTGCAGTTTCCCGCCGCGATCGGTCCGAGAGCCGAAAGCGACGCGTCAAGACTCCCATGGAACTGGAGGCAATGGAGAACCCCGCCCCGCTGTCTTCGCAGGTTTACAAGGAGCCGGCTCGTGCGGGTGCGATGAAGTCGATCCTGACGGAGAGACAGGCCAAGAAGGAAGCCGCAGCCCGTGAGCTGGAGGAGCGCCGCCGATCCCTTGCGCTGCGCCCCATGGCTCCCGCGATCCCTCACCCGGATGAGCTCTCCCCTATTGTGTCTCGCCCGCCCACTGCCTTCGAATTGAACCAATCCCACTCCACCCCGCCTCCCCAGGATGTTCCTCAGAGAAGTGCTACTGCCGACTTCACCACCAGAAGCTCGCAGATGCGAAGCGGAAACAGGCCCTTCATCGGTCTTCCAGCCACCCCCAAGGCCATGAGGCTCCAGTTTGAGAGCGACAGCAAGGGAAAGCCCAACGTTCCGCCGATCCCGTCGCAGTGGACCAAGACTTCGCCTCCCTCCTCTGGCCAGCCGTCACCCGACAAACCCACGGCTGAGTCTCCAGCCAAGGAAGCTAAGGAGCCGTCGCCCCTGACGCTGCTTCCCTCTACCGTCTACTCCCCGCCATCGCGCCCCATGATCCAGCGATGCATGTCTGCTCCTATTGAGGATCAGCAACCACCTTCTTTCAGCCCCACTCGAGAAATGGCTCTTCGGCAAGGAAGATGAGCATCCCCGAAGCATCCATCCGGGGCATCGACGAGATGCTTGGCGGAGGTGGTCGACACTCGCGACGGGCCTCCCGGGATGACCACATCCCGCCACCGCCTCCCCACCCCCGATCCTGCGGGAGCTTCAGCACTTGGCCATGCCGCCTCCCCACCACCTGCCCCCATCCCAGGGCTGCAGCCCCAAGTCTACAACGGCGGCGGCAAGGGCACCATCGAGATCGTCATGGACGATGACGACAACAACAACAACTACACCACCAACGCCGCGCCCTCCGTCCTCCCGGCCAGCGACGCCGACGTGCCCATCATCGCGCCCCCGCAGACCCGCCACGCCCGCAGCCAGAGCGTCACCGAGAACAAGGACAACAGCATCGCTGGGCGACTCAGCCGCGCCACCGAGCGCATGCGGTCCGCCAGCCGCGGCCGCACGAACTCGGCCCTCGGCCAGCGTACCAAGTCCCCCGAGCAGACCTCCCCCTACGAGAGCGTCCTGCCTCCCGTCAGCTACAAGGGTCCCACGCCCAACAACAACGATGCCAACAACGGCCAGCCGCAGCAGCACTCCATGATTGAGCGCCACCCTCGCGAGGTCCGGGCTACGTACCACACGCGCCAGAACTCAGGCACTGGTCTTTCCCAGAGCGAGATGTTCTAGACGCAGAACTATTCTTTTTTCTTTCACTACATTCTTCTACTTCCTCTTCCTTCGCATGGCGCCGGCGTTTTTATCCTGCTCATTTATGGGATTGATACCATTTTCCTCCGTCATCCGTACAGCAGGATACCTTTTCTATACGCACACGACCAGGGAGGAGCTTGGTTCGTTCCAAGGCTCTCCCAGCATTTTATATCTTTTTTACGCTCGAAGAATGAGGAAATCATGCAGATTGTCCAACTGGCAACAGGCGGTGCAAATCTTCCATCAGTCATCATATAACGACAGCATTTGTTCATCATTGGATTTTGATCATCTTCTTCAGCATCATCGTATCTCAGTACTCATTTGATTTTTATCATCTAACGGCCGAACCAACATTCTTGCATTTTTTACTATACTTCTTCCTTCTGCTCTTCGAATTTAGAAGACACAGACACACCCACATTGTATACTTCATATACTATCCTTGACATCAATTCATGATGAAGGAAGCATGCCTTGGGGCTCGCGGCAACGCGGCAGGGAAATTTTGATGATTGATGAGACGAAACTTTTGTGCCACACGGCCTGGATGGGCGGGAACTACTAGGACCCAAGGAAAACGAAAAACACCCAATGATGGAGGGATGGATGGGATTGGAATATGGATATAGGAAGAATGTTGATTGCATACAGTTAACACAGATTGGAGAGAGAGAGAGACAGGGGGCTCGGCAAAATACATGTTTTTATACAAAACAGAGGTGGAATACCGGAGAGAGAAAAACGCAAAAGCCGGGTTGACGATGATGATGACGAGAATGTGTATGATGTCCTGGGGCATAAAGGGACTTCTTCTACAGCCAGGAGAAAGAACCCTTGGCCCAGGACGCACACATTCTCACGATATGACCAAAGAGAGAGAAGAGGGAGAAGAGTCCTAGCGGAGTTTATCCCCATCTTACAACGCTGCCTCACGGCACCTTGTCAGGTAATACCTTGAGGGTGTTTTTCTTGTTTTTGATTTTAGTTTTTGGATTGGATAGGCGCGGTAGTGGAATGAATGAAAGGAGTCTTTTATATTAAGGAACCGAGATTCTAGTTTCATGCAATGGAGTACTGTAATACGCATCGCTCGAGCGAAATCGGTCTGATCTGCAATGCAAGTGAGTGATTGAATTGATGTAGGATACTTTCGGCCGAAGTCATTCAAGATACCAAATCAGTTCTGACCGATGTGCTATTTCCTGACTGCTTGAGCACCTGGCGGAACTGTGACGATTATCGCCCGATGGGTTTCTTCACACAGACTTTCAGGGATGCTGGTCTATTCGTTAGGTTTCAAGTCGATGTAGAGCCTAAAGACGGGGATATCTAGTGTAGTTCTTTCCCGTCTTATCTCGGCCGTGATTAGTATCTTGCCGTCGCCCAATATTAAGCGATCACTTGTTCTGCCTTTATGGGCTCCGAAGTCGTCCAGACCAGTTACGATGCCCATCTGTGCCGACATCGTCGCCCACTCCTTCCCAGAGTAGAGCCGGACCCAGGGATTCGGATCCGATGAGTCGGAAGGAGTGCGGAGCCCGCAAGCTACGTAAGCGTGATCGGACGTAACCTACTCCTTATTAGTCTTGTCCTGGTCAAGACTTCGGACGAGGCTGGGGAAAAGCTTCCAGAATCCAGAGAACTCCCTCTCCCCCCCATGGTCAAGAACGCCATCCGGGCATAGTCCCAACGGGTGGTCGAAGGCAGGCGCTGCAGCACCTGCAGTGCCCGAAATAGATCATGGGTGTGCGACCGGGCCTGGATCGCGTGCTCTTCGTGTCTCTCGAGTTGCTGGCGTACCGCCGGCGTGACCTGGATGACGATGTAGGCATCTTCCTCCGCTCGCAAGAAGTAATTTGACCCCTCGCCGACGTCCACATTCCGATTATATCTTGCGTACAGGCCAGACCCGACTTTCTGCAGATGCATTCTAGTGCAGTCGAATTTGGAGGCGTTGCACTTCAGCCGTATGCTGCTCAACCCTTGGACGGGATTGACATAAAGCTCCAGGCGTCGGAAGTAGAGGCCCCTGTTCGTGAGGTTGAAGGCGGCATTGTACTGAGCCTCGTGTGCAGTGGACGTCAGATCGTGACACGACCTGAAGTCACCGGGGGCTCGTGCGAACAGATCAAGATCGAGTCCCGCCGTAGAGTCACGCTCAAAGGCAAAGATGGAAAGGTCGTTCGTTTTCATGACGATCTGCTCTTGGAGCCGGAGGAAAGCGTTGCTGCCTTCACCATAGAGCATGGGCATGTTGATGCCAAATAGGCCCAGCAGGCAATACGCCATGTCCTCTTCGCGCGTGGTTTTCCGCTCCGAGGCCCAGGCCATGCGACGCGCCACTGGAACGGCATCCACGAGGGCGCTATCAACCAAGACATCTTGATTGATGTGGGTGATGTTCGAAAGCCGGGTTGCCAGGGAAATTTTATCGCCGATCGACTTCCATTCGGCGTCGAAGAACTGCACCTTGGCCGGGGCTATGAGCTCCTGGAGACACCAGCCACGGGTAAACCATCGGCAAGACTCGAGAGTGCCGGGATCGTCGGCCAGGGAGCCGTGGAAATCGGAGAGATATACGAAGCACACGTCAGCTGTCTGGTACCATCGGTACATGCTGTTGATGGACTCGCTCAGCTCGGCGCTGCTCGTCTTGTCGATGCAGCATGTGTCAACCCAGACATGCTTGATCGAATGAGCCTTGGCTTTCTCGCATGTCTTGAAGATTTTCTTGAAGCCTGCCTTTTGCGCGAATGGGTGCTTCGAATCGCCATTAATGGCCATCATCTCCTGGAAAGTGACCTCTCCCTCCTCCCATGTGTGCGACAAGATTGCATACGGGGTTTCACTGGGAGAATAGGGTATGAATGCGGTCAGCCGAGTCGTGTCCGTTTCGACTAGTCGTATAAACATCTCGTATCGTAGGTAAACGCAGCAATAGTATGATAAAGATGATGAATGTCGATGACTTTTGAAGAGGGTAAAGTGCGATAAACGAGGAGCTGGGGCTCCTGACCCAGCTTGCCCATATTTGCTTGGAAGCAAACATTCGACCATGCAGGCACCGATCCTGTGCAGCATGGAAAAGTCAAATGGAACGCACAGCGCCAGAGTGCGAATGGGAATGTTTCCGGAGCTGGGCAATCACGGCCATGTCATGCCAAGCCAGCATGAGCATGAACTCGCGCTATAGCGTGTCTCGGGCCTATACCCATATCACAAGCGCGGTTAACGGGTGCTGTTTCGCCGTCAAGCTGTGCTCCCGCGAGCCAAACAGAGCAACACGTTTCCGCCATTTTCTTGATGGCGTCGAGAATGAACCGATTGATGTTAACCATGTGACGGAGGTCATTTTCTGGATGGCCAAGATCCAGAGGAAAAAGGGAATCGGTCCCCAGGGGTTTGGTCGTTGGACTGCCAACTTACTCCCGGACATGGTCGCCCTTCCAACGGTCGAGGAAGCTGTAGCCATGGCTCCCGAGTTGCGCGCATGCCAGTATCGTCTTTGGAAGCTGATTGATGTCTGCGACCGAAAGGAAAGCGACCTTCCGGAGATCATCAAGGCACTTCGAAAGCTTGATCGTGAGCATGATAGGCAACAGGACGACTACTTCCACCAGCAATGTTCCCCCAAACAGATGCAGAGTGGCTCACAAAGGCACAACTAACCCGGAACAAGCACACAAGGTGTGCCTGCAGAACATCCACCAGAAATGTTCTCCAACCAAATGCGATGTGCCTCATAAAGACACTACGCACCCGATACAAGCACACAAGATGTGCTCACAGAACATCCACCAACAATGTTCTCCTAACAAATGCCAAGAGACTCACAAAGACACTACGAACTTGAACCAAGCACACAAGGCATGCCCAGGCGAGAAGTGTACGAAGTTACAGTTCAACCACGAGCTTCTCATCACCGCCGTTTACCAAGGAAGAGACACGACCTGGGGATTTGAGGAGCCAGGGAGCCCGCTTAAGCTGTTGCAGCCCTCTGCCAACTACTTGGCCATCTCCCATGTATGGGCAGACGGAACAGGTGCCGGCAGCGGCGACTTTGGAAAGGTCAATAAATGTCTGTTCGACTTTTTCTGCGATTTTGCCAGAAAATGTGAGTGCGACGGAATCTGGTGGGACGTCATATCTGTGCCGCGGGAGAGTAAAGCAGGCGCCAAAGCTCTGAAGCGAATGCACCATAACTACGCGCGGGCCAAGTACACTCTTGTCCATGACAGCCATCTTCTCGAAGTTCCATGGAAGGATGACGGAACTCCTTGCCTCGAGATTGTTCTCTCGGCATGGTGTACTCGAGCATGGACTGCGCTCGAGTTGAAGGAGTCGAGACACATGGGGTTTCTCTTCAAGAATGGACAACAACGTGGCCAGCATGACGGCTTCGTCATTAAAGACCTCGATCGAGATATTCTCGCCAAGAACCCAGAGAGCGTCTTTAGGCCCCACTGGGTAGCAACAAAGTTAATCAGCCAACTTCGGAAGCCGGTGAATGACGTTGGGGACCTCCTTTCGATACTCTCGCCGCGCTCGACCTCATACGTCCGCGACCGCACCACAATTGCTGCCCTGCTGGTTGGGTTGCCAAGCTTCGATAGTACTGCTGGCGAAAGTGAGACCACTCGCGAAATCATCAAATACCTGGGTCAGATTCCTTACACATGCCTTCTTCACGGGCAGCCGACGATGAAGAACCGATGGAAGCTAGGGATGCCTTGGCTAAGATGTCCGGCAAGAGTGCTACATTGGGGGCAATCCAAGAGACATTAAGTTCGGATGACCCGAAGGAAACCGGTTCCCTCAAGTGGCTTCGCTTAAGAGGCAAGCCGACCGATCCAGCACCGATGCTGCCAGAGAACCACCAGGTAGACTCGGAAAGTTTGATTGCGGCTGTCAAGGTGCTAGCAGACAGTAGCAGGAAAAAGAAGAAGGCAGTCATAGTAGGCGGGACCCCGAAGCTGCCAGTCACCATGGCGATTGGGAAAAATGCTGCGAAATACCTGGTCTCCAAGGACATCACTCTGGAGCCACAGCAAATCGATAAGCTTCTCGAAGTGTTCTCCAAGCCGAGTGAGGTCAGCTTCATTGGTCTAACCATGCTGGCCGACATGTACACGGATAACAAGAAGTACGAAAAGGCCATCCATCTCTACAAAACGGTCAACAACCGGTATGATTACATTCCTCCGGACAAGAAAAACTTGCTAGATGCGTGGCGGGTAAAGTACTCTTTAGCAAAAGTGTACTTGACGCACAATGTGGAATTGAATTCCGCAGTAGGGCTATTGCAGGCTGTCTTGCGTGGATACAGAACCAACCAGGCCCAACAGAAAACAAACACCACGGTCAAGCGTGCCGACAAGAACGACAAGCGAGATGCCGCGATGTACCGCCTCTACCTGAATGCTAGCGCCGAGCTTTCCATGTTTTACACTCGGCAATACATGTTCCTCGAAGCTGATACAACTTACCGGGGTGCCCTGGCAGAATTCGGTACTATGCCGAGCCACAACGAGGCATTCCGGATTGGATGGGCTCAGCGCGCTACCCAGACCTTTAGAAAGAAGAGTAGTCGTGACAAGGACGCAGCAGGATGTTACGAGAGAGCGCTCAAAAGATTCAACGCTCTCTTCCATCAGAAACATCCCATCATACAGATGACACAGCTTCACTTGGGCGTCAACTATACGCTGCAAGAAAAATCCAAAGAAGCGGAACATGTGCTGAGACATGCTGAATTGGGGGTCGAACAAGACAGAGGTGGTGTTCCGGAGGGTGATCATGCGTTCCTCGGCCTTGTGAAATATCATCTGGGTAATGTATACCTGAAAGACCACAAGTTGGAAGAGGCCAAGACGAAGCTGGAAGAAGCCATGGTGCGCATTTCGCCTGAGCATAAATCAGGGAGCTGGCTGTATCTCAGCGCTATGTATACTCAGGGGCAGCTTTTCATGACTGGTCCTCCCCAAACAGGCCAAGCTTTGAAGAAGTTCAAGCTTGCAATCAAAGGAATTGACACAGACAGTGCGGCAACTCGCGATCTGCGCAGTGAGCTCTCGCGTCTGTTAGTCCAGGCCAACATCGAAACTGCATTGATATTCAAGAGCAAAGGGGACCTGGAAACGGCAATTAAGACATGCAAAGACATGCTCCGTTTTATTGGTAGTAGGAAAGACGCCAAACTCAGGGGGGATGGAAGACTGCTGCATGGAGGAAGAGTGCCGGCTGCATGCAGTGCTATCAGGCCTCTATGAATCTCGCCTCAAACAAAGAGATGGAAGGGCGCGGGAGGAAGATCTCACAGAAACCCTGATTAATGTGAGAAGAGCAAGAGTGGGTTATGCACGTCTCTGTGGGGAGCACAGTATCGAATACCTGGATTCAACAAGTCAAATGAGTTGTCTTTACCTCAAGATGGCCAATCTGAATGATGCTAAGGACCTGGGCAACGACACGGAACTGAATACAGCCAAGAAACTGATGGAAGAGGCTGTCCGTGGCTACGAGAAATCACTTGGTCCCTACCATTATCAAACTCTGAGAGCGCAGGGTCGTCTTGGCCGCATCCATATCGCTCACGGAGAACTCGACGCGGCCCTAGAGCCATGCTTGAAGTCGTATCAAGGCTTCAACCACACCCTTGGACCGGGCAACGCAGCGACGGCGGAATCAGCAGGAATACTTGGAAACTTGTATTTTGCGAAAGGGACGTTCACCAAAGCGAAAGAAATGCTCAAAGGGCTCACACATTTCTGGTCAATTCCAAAGGACACAGCAAAGAGCTGCAGCTAGAAGCTGCGAGGAAACTGGGAGAAGCATGTGCAATACTTGGTGGTGAAAATTCCCATGAAGCCGCTCGTCTGTTCGAAGACGTCTGGCACGACCTCCACGGCTCTGGAAGGCACGAGCACGAGGAGGGCTTGGAAATACTGCTCAAGCTCGGGCACATCTACATAGACAAGGAAGATTTCAACGCCGCGTCCAGATATGTCGAAATGGCCAAGAAAGGCTATGAGCGTTTGCGAACAACGAACAAAACGCTTCATATCAAGGTGCTTGAGGCAGAGTTAGCTTCGGCACGGGTAGAGCTGAGAGGGGCGTTGATGCAGCGAAGCGGTTGCAACGTATTTGGTACGAGTTGCGCGAGTGGTCGCCTACCCATATATCGACGCTCGAAGCCCAGGCTGCATACAATGAATTTGTCTTGAAACAGGGTGGGACCAGGAGGAACGCAGAGGCCGAGAACTGCCTCCAACAGGTCATACACGAATACCTACTACGGCTGACGCCCGGGCATCCCAAGACAATCCGGCTTATAGACCGTCTGGTCCAGCACTGGGAAGATACAGGGAACCATGAAGGCACCCGGGAATTGCTGAAGAAGAAACTAGAGACTTTGAAGGAGGGCTTTGGGTGGGACGAGGCGGCATTGATCATGCAATTGACAGCCCCAACGCGTCGGGTGACATTACCAGGCGGCCACAGATAACACATAGAATTAGATGTAGCGAGTTACCCCGTAGTGACGGACTAGGGGACACGAGCGCTGTAGTTACAGGGCTCCAGCGCTATTGTTGGCTCTGCCGTCCGCCGCCTTGCTTGTGTACATAGGCATAAGACAACATCGTGTCTCACTATAGATACCAAGAATAGGAGCGAATTCTAAACCTCAGAATGCGTCTATCCTTAACGATCAATTTCGTATGATGCTGATGACCAGCGGAACGTTGGTTGGTGTCCCTTTTTTCTCTGCGGACTTTGTAGCTGCAGCCTGTAGGTTGAATCATCGCGCGTCCAAAGCGTACTTCGACCTGGCGCCGGCCGCCGGCAACATCCTTGAGGTTGCTGTTATCCTCAATGCAGGCAGCACGTAAGATAGAGACTTGCAAGATCAAGTTGACACCAGAAATCGCAGCTCGCATGAGCAGGTTGTTTGCGGTACGCAAGTAGAGTACTTAATGTATGGGTGGGTGCGAAGTCGGGAGAGGTGGTAGAGGTACATGACAAAAGGGAGGTCGAGTGTTCAAATCAGAAGTGTGCAGCAGTTTTTCTAGATTGCAGCCGCCGACAACACCAGAAGAATATTCAGAAGAACATTCATCGTACATACTGACAATAAAGTAAGTAGAATTGTAGATGGCGAAAACAAAAAAAAGAATATAGGAGTTGACCACTCCATCTCAACCCACTAGCCCAAGTCCCCGAGCGAGCGTGATCCAGAGCGCCATGCGACGGGGGAGACACTCTGCTGAGTGAAACCTCCCTGAAGCGTACTCTCCATTTCCTAGGGCCTACTGTACACGCCGGTTACCCAAGCGGACAGTGAAGACCACCGCGGCATTCGCCCTGGGCGCCGCAGTCGGGGGATCTTACGGAATTGGGAAATCTGGCGGGATGAGAATTGCAAGCGCCTTCAGACCAATTTGACCATTACAGTCGAAAGAAACGGCCGTTACTGGCACCTATGTAGACTACTTTTGGTTTAGCCGGAGTTTAGCCGGCCGGGGGATGAATTGAGATAAGCTTCCTCGATAAGATCTCAGATGGATAAGCTGATAGGAGCTCCAATTGGCAGATAGAGGGACAGCCCGTCATTGTCGCATCCCGCCAGCTAATGTTACTGGGCTACGACGCACTTAGCTACCAGAGGTTTGGAATTCAGATAGCACCACCCTTCACGATGCTATTAATTCGCTTGGTCAATTACTGAAACTACGGACTGGTCGGCGGAAATACACGTACACTCATTTGGACCCCGAAGCCCAAGATTCCAAGAGGACAATTACAACTGCGACCCAACGAGGTTGTAACATCTGTCAGGAGCCACCCATTACTGCTTGTTATCCAGCACAACCCCCCAGTAACGAACGCCTCTCGAAACCCCACGACAAGGACAATGAGATCGCAATAGCCCAGCACTTCCTTACCAATTTTTCTTTCGCTACTCGCAAACAAAACCAATCGCGCCGACCGACCCGACCCGACCATGCTCACAGCCGCCCCCCACCTCCACGTCCGGCGCCCCTCGCCCACGACGGCCGAATTCACCGTGTCGACGTACCCGCGCAACCCGACCCCGGCCCTGCGCCTCCTCCTCCTCGCGGTCGGCGCCCTGCGCCTCGTCTTAGCGCTGGGCGCGGCCCTGCTGCTCTACGCGGAATACTGGACCCAGTTCTTCACGCTCGCGTCGTACCAGCAGAGCAACCTCTGGCTCCTGCCCGCGGCGCAGCACGAGTTTTTGTTGTACCACACCCCGCTCGGCCGCCTCGCGCAGGAGGTCGCGGCGCGCACGCCGTCTTGGGCGCTGGTGCCGGCGTGTGTGGGGGCTATCTATGCGGCGGTGAGGCGGATCCATGTCGAGGAGCGGCTTTTGGTGTTGAGGGGGTTGGGTATCCAGACGCGCTCGACGCCTGGGACGATCTTGTTGGGGTGGTTTGGGGGTGGCGCCGGGGCGGGCGCGGGAGGGGGCCGACGCGGTTCATACCCACCGAGAAGATACGGGACGTGCTAATTAACGAGGCCTTCTGGGGGTTTGGGGTACGCTACATCCTGGTCGTCGTCGTCGAGGGCGAGGAAGGGTTGGTGGTCGTGTTCCCCAAGCTACTCCCCCGCCGCGAGATCGTCGAGGAGGTCTGGCGCGGGGTGCGTGGGTGCTTGTTTGATGAAGGTGGTGTTGGGGAGCATCAACAGTTCCATCAGCAGCCGGAGAAGAAGAGGAGGTTTAAGGATACGAAGCGGCGCTCGCCAACAAAAGATGGGAAGAAGTCGCCGGCGTCGGTGAAGGAGAATAGTGGCGAGGAGGTTCGGGATAGGTCGTGACGAGAAGTGTATAAAGGCAAACAAATACAACACAAACCATTAGACATATCACTGCCATTTGGTGTCTCGAGGTTACGGTCCCAATGATTCGTCCCTTTATTGAGATGAGTGCTATATGCAAAAGCCTCTATGCAATTCAAGTGTGACGCAACATAAACGCTTCCCCCCCTTTCGGATCTATTCATCACCTTCCTCCACAACGGCTGGCCGATCAAACTGCCGCGGAATCCCCTCCCACTTCTTCGCCCGCGCCGCGCGCCAATCATCCGCATCCTGATACCCCTTCCGCCTCGCCTCCTTATCGTACGTATCCTCGGGCGCCGCCAACTTATCCTTTTGCAGGAGGGGCACGTACTTCCCCACAATGCGGTCGCGGTCGCCGCCCTCGAAGACGCGCTGACTCAGGGCATGTATTGGGGGGCTTTGCGGTCCAGCCGTTTCGCGATATCGCCGCTCGAGGTCCCCGCCGGCCCGGGCGTGACGAGGCTCAGGAGCTGCCCCGCGAGGATCTCGTCCATCTTGCGCTCGCGCCAGCCCTGCCACAGCTGGTCCACGAGCCCCGAGACGCCGTGCTTGGCGAGCGGGTTGTCCTCGCCGACGTAGACCCAGTCCATGGTGTCGACCTTGGGCGCGGCCGGGTCGGCGCCGGGGGCGTCGGTGATGGACAGGTCCGGGAAGACGCAGTCCCAGAGCACGAGCGGGTACTCGCTCGCCAGCGTGTAGTTGGGCCGGCGCGGGTGGCGTGCCGGGTCGAGCAGTTCGTCGATCACGGAGGGGGCTCGAGGCCCTGGCCGACGGCGAAGAGGACGGCAACCATGCAGCGGATCTGGTGCCAGAGGAAGGCGGAGCCGCGGACGTGGAAGTAGTAGACCTTGGGGAACGACTCTTCCGAAGTATTCGCAAGGTGGGAAGACCGGAAGGCTTCCTGATTCAGATGCGGCAAGGCCGTCGCGGCGTCTTTCACCTCGACGACGTCGCACTCGAAGATGCGGCGCACGAAGTTGGTGATGAGCTTGCCCGGGTCGACCTTGCAGAAATTGCGGAAGTCGTGCGCGCCCTCGTACTTCTTGGCCGCCGCGCGCATGGCGTCAATGTCGAGCCAGCCGTCCTTGACGCCGCCGGGCGCGCTCGCCTTGGGGTTCTCGAGGCTGCCCGGGACGGGCGAGTAGGCCGGCTGCGTGAAGAAGTAGCGGTACTGCCGCTCGCGGCACTCGTGGCGTGCCGAGAAGCCGGTGGGGATGTTGGGGCACCAAGCCAGGATCCGGATGTCGGGCGGGAGGAGCCGGTTCAGGATCCGGCAGTATTGGATTTCGTCGGTGTGGTCATCGAAGGGCTTTTCCTCTGGGAGTTCTTCTTCGGTCTCTTTTTGTTGAGCCGGTGAGGTCTCATCCGTGACTGATGTCCCATCTTGGCCGCCCTCCTCCGGAACGGTATCCCTTTTCTTTGGTAGAGGCCGGTTACTCCTGACCCGCACCCCAATAACCTGCCCAAACGCCGACACGCCGCGGTCGGTGCGCCCGCACTTGGAGTAGTCCCATGCCTCGAAGCGTACCTCATCCGGGTTCTCGGGGAAGATCAGGCAGGCTTTCACCAGGGCCTTCCACAGCTCCTCCTCGATGGTCGAGAGCGCGGCCGAGGCCTGGAACTCGAAGCCGCCGTACGCCTTGCCCAGGTACGCCAGCTTGAAGGCGACCAGGCGCGTGCTGTACTTGGACGGGTCGATCTTGCGGTCCGGCTTCTTCTTTACTGGTTTCGGAGCCGGCACATCATCTGCGGCCGTTACTGCACCACCCTCGGGATTTGACCCCTGTGGCTGAGGAGTGGAAGAAGCATTTTGTTGAAGTGAGAGTTTCTCAGCTTCTAAAGCCTGTATGCGCTTGATGAGAGCGTCTTTGGTCCAGCGGTTGTATTCCGGGGCCTTATCCATTTTCATCTGCCGTCGCAAAGTCAAATTCCGGGAATGAGTTGCGGCTGTGGTAGTATAACACCGAGTCAGGCTCGTCACCTTTGACGGCTGCCCAAGAAGTGATTTTGTGGAGAAGCAACAGTCATAGTACAGTCGACTTGTGGCAGGTCGACCAGTAAGACCCTTCATACATGCACTTGGCCTTGTGAGGAGGGCACAAGTAAAGAGGAGGGTGTCTAACAATACCAACGTTTTGGTGTAAGAGTCACAGAACCCTCTATTCTTATTAGTCGTGGAATCCGCCCTAGTAAATGCGAAAAGATGGAGCTTTGCTTTGTGGCGCACTCTATTTTGGAGGCAGACTGGCTGCAGGTGGTTGTTTAGCTTATCGATACCTTTTACCTGTACCTCATGTGGCTTGCGCTAGTAATAGCAACCCAGCTTCATTCGCAGAGCTACGTTCATCACCATCAACCAGGCATTTAGATACATGAAATAGAGGCGGACCCGACTGTCAAGTACAGTAGCCAAGCCTGTTGTGATGAACTCCGAATCGATCAAAATTGTGCTGTTGGGGGACGAGAAGGTCGGGAAGTCGTCCTTTCTCGCGTAAGTGGATGATAGCCTCCGCTCTCGGCTCCAATACAGTATGCTGATAGCCACAGACGCATGAGCAAAGGTAGCAATGCTCTGGAAGGGGAGGTAGAAATTGCGCCTCTGCGGGACATTGATCAACCATTCGTCTTTGAAGCACGCAGAAAGAATGCCCAATTTCGCTTCGAGTTCTACGATACGGCAAGTCCAGAGAATTGGCGACTGCTTCGCCCAGATGTGGCCATCATTTGCTATGATATCAGCCAAAGACTGAGTATGATCAATATGCAACGCGTTGTACGCAAGATTCATTTATACCTGGCCTCATGCCCCTTTCCAATGCCCCATGCCCCTTTTAATAGAGTAGATCTGTCTTCGTATCTAACCTCACTTTTGCTAGTGGATCAATGAGGTTCGCGCAACATACGCTGAGATCGAGGCGCACCTTCCTATAATAGTGCTCGGTTTGAAGCGTGATCTGCGGTCTGAGACGGATCCCAATGGGATTATATATCCTCAGGAGGCATATAGGGTGTCCCAGGAGATGAGAGCTGACAAGTATGTGGAATGCTCGTCTGTCACTGGGGAGTTGTTCAAGTTGGCCTTCGAGGAAATCTGCAGCACGGCCATGAAGACCAAAACTGCAGACGGCGGCCAGAGTGAAGGGGGTGCGTGGTGAGCTGAGAAGATATTAGCATGCAATAAGAACACAGAGACCAAATGGGTGAGAACTTACCAGGCCGGTGCGTGTTTCATGTGTCGAAAGGAGTAGTAGCACTGGTGTTTTCACTGATTCCCATCCTTCAACTGCCGTTCTCGGTGGTTTGCATAACATCTCCCTCCTCCTGAGCCTTGGGCGGGAATTTGCCGAGCACCTCCTCAACACCGGCAACGATGTCTTCTTGCTCCTCGGCGGTGAAGCGCTCCTCCATATCCTCAAGGACAGCATTCAGCATGGGGATGTTGACGGGGCGCAGGTTCATGATCATGACCATCTCGCCCTTTTGAATCTCATAGGGCCGCAGCCTTTTCAGGAGCTTGGCGACAGATTCATCATCGTAAGTTGGTGGTTCTTGCGACAGAGGGTTCTCTTCGCTCCTCAGGTATTGGAGCAGCTACAGTAGGCATGTGAGCAAAACTTTGAATGAAAGCAGTTACAGGGGTGATGGTGTGTGCGATTATCATCATACCTCTCTACGCAGTGTCTCCAAGTTGCCGGGGCCGCGTCGTTTCTGCTCCTGGTATTCCCTGGCCTGGTTCTGGAGAAAAGTATAGACCTCATGGTTGGTCAGCAAAGCCGCCTGGGACTCGAGGACCTTCATTCTGTCGTGTTGGGGAGTGCGTGTGGCTCAAGCGAGTCTCCGTGGTTTATTCGGTTACTTGACTACGGAGTACCACGACTTGAAATGAGAGTGAAGGCTGGAGATGCCGGTCAATCGTTGGAGTGAATTGAGCCTCAGGAATCCACTTTCGAGCATGTAAATTTTAGGTACGCCTCCAAAAAGCACTTACAGCCCAAAAGCGCTCGAATTTCTATTGGCCCAGGCGGCCTGCCAATCCGGCAACTCCCGTTGGTCAGAGGTTTGAATATTATCAGATGCTTTTATTTTATTTTGTTCTCTTCCAGTCAGCCATGCAGACCAAAATGTGATCAAAAGACGGTCTGTGTAGATGGAGGGCTCTGTACATCCAATACGCGTTTGCACCGTAGATCAATACACATTTGGAGATGGCGACATGCAACTCAAAACAAACAGAACTCCAACCGGAGCATTGATGTACCTTGCTGGGGGGTCGTTATGGCCATTGCATCATTGGGCGTCCCAGGTACGTACGCAAGCTCCAATTTGAAGCTTCGATCACTGTTTTAGATAAGGTACAGCACGAGCATGAGGGACCCAGACATACATGAACTGTCGGTTGGCAAAGCGAACGTTGATTCTCCTCTGCCGGTCTTCTGTCTATCAATTCATCTTGGCAAACAATGAACAAATCGATTTGATGGCATAGACGTAAAAAGAAAAGAAAAGCCAAACAAACGCGCACAAACTACATGCAGCAAGAACCCCTCGAAAACGAAACTCGAACCCCGCCATCGTAACCGCTCAACCGCTGTAGCCTCCAATTCCCAGCAGGTACACATTTTGCATTTCCGTTACTTAAGTGCCTCTTACCCCACCAAAAAGCCCCCAAAGCCGTGCCCCAAAAAGCCCAAAAGCCCATGGGTCTTTTAGCAACTTTTACAGAAAAAAGTTTTTCCCCACCACGAGGAGCCGACGCAAAGACGCAAGTCAGTTTGACTGGTCTCTTTTAGTCCATCCAGCCTGGACCTGGATGTTGCGACGGTGTATCAACCACTGGCAAGCTTGCATTGATCTAACGTAGAGACGGAGCGAGAAGGAAGGACGAGAGGGAAAAAGAGAGACCCAGCTGCCTACAGCCCATGGCCATGCCATGTCCTAACAGACCCTAGTTGCTGAGTTCCAAAATTTATTCAATGCCTCTCGTCTCGCTCATCCGGCCGGCCTTGTGCTTCCCTTTCTATTCCTTTGTTCTCGTTCTCTACCAAATCTGAAACCCTCGATCCTCTGACGTATCTTTAAGCATCTCCCCAGTTATGGATCTCTAACCTTCGTCTTCTGCCTGGCCAGCATCTCTATCGCACAGCTTGTCTGTAATCTTTTCTCTACCCTTCTCGGTGTACTTGCTCACCGACAAAACGCCCTGCCAATCTCGATTCTCTAGGGCATTGAGGTTACCCTCGGCTGTTGCGTTTTCTGACCGCGCTCCGTTACCGGGTCCTTCGATCACGAATACCTGCGTCATCTTTTGAGAGCGCTTAGTTTCTCTCTTACTTGAACGTTTTTGCGACCGGCTCCTTGAGCTGCTACAACTCGTTCGACATCACTGTCGCACGCCGTCAAGCCTCCCTGCGCTATATATCCTCTTGGTTGTGTGTATCGCATCCCACCACTAAGCGAAGTTTGGAGACTCACCACACCGCGGCTCCACCGATAACTTAACGCCAAGACAGAACCTCGCAACGAAAATGGTCCGTAACATCGTCATTCTCGGGGGCAACTCCCACCCAAAGTTGGTCGATAGCATCTGCAATAGCCTTGGTTTTGCCCCAAGGCGATCGCATCCTCTCGAGCTTCTCGGTTGGCGAAACCAGGTGCGAGATCAAGGACTCCGTCCGAGGCAAGGATGTCTACATCATCCAATCAGGTGGCGGCAAGGTCAATGACCACTTCATGGATCTCTGCATCATGATCTCGGCCTGCAAGACCGGTTCCGCCAAGAGAGTCACCGCCGTTCTCCCCTTGTTCCCCTACTCTCGCCAACCGGATCTGCCCTACAACAAGGCCGGCGCCCCTCTGTCGAAACAGCCCTCCACAGTGCCAGGCAGCACCTACACTTTCGAGAGCGTTCCGGCGACCCCTGCGCCCGGCATTCCCAAGAGCGCCGGACTTGCTAATGGCATGGACGGCCTCAGCAGGAGGCTGAACAGGTCGCAAATCTCCGAGAATAACATCCATTCGCCCGCAGTCCAAGCGTCGCCCGCAGTCAATGGGGTCAACGGGACCAATGGGATGAACGGAGGAGACAGCTATTTCAAGCGCACCGACTCATCACTTACACTCGGCAGCTCACGCACTCCCGGCTCATTCACGACCCACGACTACGAGAAGGTCAACCACTTCACCAGCTTCCAGGGCAAGCCCGGTTACAAGCAATGGGTCGCGCAAGCTGGAACGCTTGTTGCCGACTTGTTGACATGTTCGGGCGCTGACCACATCATCACCCTCGATCTCCACGATCCCCAATACCAGGGTTTCTTCGACATCCCTGTGGACAACTTGTACGGTAGGCCGCTCCTCCAGCGCTACATACAACAAAATATCCCGAACTTCAGAGATGCTGTCGTCGTCAGTCCGGATGCTGGAGGTGCCAAGAGAGCCACCGCGATCGCAGACAATTTGAATATGGAGTTTGCTCTAATTCACAAGGTAAAGTGCCCGCTTTCATCAAATTTTCTTAATCCTGAAACCCGCCAGGAACGCCGCCCTACGAAGATCACGGATCGACAAAACGCCACCATGATGCTTGTGGGCGACGTCGCCAACAAGGTGTGTGTCCTTGTCGATGATCTCGCCGATACGTCGAACACCATCACCCGCGCCGCCAAGTTGCTGAAGAAGGAGGGGGCCACCATGGTGTACGCGCTCTTGACCCACGGAGTCCTGAGCGGTGACGCCATCTCCCGTATCAATGCTTCGGCCATCGACAAGATTATCGTGACGAACTCGGTTCCCCAGGAAGAGCACAAGAAGATGTGCCCCAAGCTGGAGGTGCTGGATGTGTCTCCGGCGTTCGCTGAGGCCATTCGCCGTGTCCACCACGGCGAATCCATCAGCGTTCTGTTCCAATACGACTGATTCGACCAACCTACGCGTTTCAAGTGGTAAGCTGCTTCATTTTCACTAGCATCTCGGGAAGCGGCGTTCAGTACATTCTGGCAGTACTCGTCTCTGCACATGGCGGGTTTGAAGTTTGCCGCAACTCTCCATTTTCATTTTTCATTTATTTGGCGTTGAAAGCATTGGCTCGGGACAATGCATTTGAAAACTTTCTGCATGAGGATCCTCTCTGGGTGGTCAGATTCCGGTCCACTTGAGGCACAATTCTCGCCCAAAAAGCAAGGCAAGCAGTATCATTGGTTGGTAAACATAGACGACATATAGAAAACAGTCCTACGGGGTTGCTTTCCTCCTACACAATATTCGGTGACCGGCTTGTAGAAATCATCGTGATGGTCGTTGCGCATCAGATCGACATGCCCAGATGATGATCATCCTTTACTTGGGGGCAGATGTATCTTGAGCAGATCTTGTCACATGATTGGTGTAACTTCGTCAAAATCCGAACTTCATATCGGTTTTCTTTTTATCTAAGGACATATTGGCAACATATATCTGTACATTGCATAACGATACATCTCACATGGTAGCATAGTAGTCATAGACATGGTTTATAATGAGCCAAAATTCGCTCCTGCATTTCCGTATACTATGATGTCTGATATCTTGACAAGGTAGACAATTGATTTGAACTGGTTCATGGCCAGGGGCGTTCCGTCACTGTAATGACAAACCGATCCATCCCCTTTTCTGGAGAATAAGCGGTTGCGTTCGAACCACATCTGGATCGGGAGCCTGCCCTGTCTGCCCATAGGCCTCCTACTGGGACGTTGAAGCAAAGCAGACGTAACATCCTCTTCTCTCCTACCTACTTCTTCCCGATATGGAGAGACTTGGTCTGGCAGTACGACAACAGCCCCTGCTTCCCCAATTCGCCGCCCACGCCGCTCAGTTTCTGGCCGGCGAAGTAGCCGGCGTGGTGCGGCTGCGGCGGCTGGTTGATGAACTGTATACGATGGGGAGAGTAGATCAGTATAGGCACTTCTATAGACGGAGATAAGGGGAAAAACTCACGACTGTGCCCGTCTCCAGTTGCCGGGCCAGCTTCCGCGCCCGGTCGGCGTCGCGGCACCAGATCGAGGCGCCGAGGCCGGCGTTGTCGAGGTTGGCGCGGGCGATGACGTCGGACTCGTCTGTCCACTTCATGATGGGGACCACGGGGCCTGTTTTGTTCCAAGTAAGTCAGTACATGGTCGCGACTCGTTTCTTCCATGCTCATTCCTTGATGATATTCCCCTTCTACTAGTTTCCTCTTCGGGAAATCTCCCCTGCCGTTATTACACGAGAAGGGAAAGGAGAAGAAGAACTGACCGAACTGCTCCTCGCGCACCACGAGCGAATCCTCCGGCGGATTCACGATAATAGTCGGCGCCATCCAAAGCCCCTTCTTCTCCTGCGCGACGTCGCCTCCAGCCGTAATGACCTCGTACCCGTTCTTCCGACAATCCTCCACGAACCCGCGGCAGCGGTCGTAGGTTGGGCCGGTTCGACAGCGGCCCGAACACCGACGGCGCGTCGGCGTCCTCGTACGTCGCGACGTACGTCTTCTCGAGGTGCGCGCGGAACGCGGCGACGAAGGCGTCGTAGCGCGACGCGTGCACGTACAGCCGCTTGGTCGCGACGCACATCTGGCCCGCGTGCAGGAGGCAGCCGAGCGCGACCTTGGGCACGACGGCGTCCAGATCGACGTCGTCGGTCACGATGGCCGCGTCGTTGCCCGCGAGCTCGAGGATCACCTTCTTGAGGGTCGACGCGCAGTTGGCCATGATGCGCTGCCCGACCGCGATGGTGCCGGTGAAGCTGATGTGGGCGATGCCCTGGTGCAGCGTCATGCGCTCGCCCACGTCGGCGCCGCCGTTGAGGGCCTGGAAGATGCCGCGCGCGGGCAGGGCGGCCTGGGCGAGCTCGCAGAACTTGAGGATGGCGTAGGGGGTGAAGGGGGACGGCTTGATGATGACGCAGTTGCCCGTGGCGAGGGCCGAGGCGACTTTGACGCTCGAGAGGATCAGGGGGAAGTTCCAGGGGAGATGGCGCCGATGACGCCGTAGGGCTCGTGGGTGCCGATGATTTGGATGTCGTCGTCTTCGTACTGGATCTCGTCTGCGAGCTGGACCTTGGCTAGATTTGATCATTCTCGTATTAGTATGGTAGACCTGAGTTTACCAAATACAGCTCACGGAGGGGTCTGTACCATAATACCTGCCGAGAACGAGGTTAGCAACGTATATCATGTAGAGGTGGTTTTATTCCATGGTATGCAGAGAGTCTTCCACAGTATCACCGAAAGCGCACAAGAAATATACTCACTCATAATGAAACGCCGCCCTCTGCACCTCCATATGCGCCATAATCCGCGACTTCCCCGTCTCCCGCATCAGAATCACCGTCAAGAGCTCATCATTGTCATAAAGCACCTTGGCGACCGCATTGAGGACCCCGGCGCGCTCCGCCAGCGTGCTCTTCCCCCACGTCTTGAAGGCCGCGTGCCCCGCCTCGACGGCGTCGTCCAGGTCCTGCGCCGAGGCGACGGGCGCGTCCCAGAGCGCGGCCTCGGTGCGCGGGTCCTCGACCTGGTGGCTCTGGCCCTCCTCCTTGGACGCGCCGCGGGGCCCGCCGCCGATCACGTTGGAGAAGGTGACCTGGGATAGGGGGTCGGGGACGTTAGAGCCCATCTTGAAGATCTAGGTAGGTGTCGCCGGGAAGAGTGTGTGGACGCCAACTATGGTCTTTCGGTGTGTATATATACAGAGAGTGATGAACTCACAAAACAGAAAAATGATGTGAACTCTACAAGATCGTATCAAACAGGCGAAAGAAGGGGTTCATGCAGGACTATATATAACCACGTGTCGAGCAAGAACGCCAAGGGATAAGTCGCTTCACTCTCGAAAAGGGAACAACCCTTCATCAAACGCTGTGGGGAATCCCTGTACAGCCTTTTGCACCCAGACGGCATAACGCATCTTGGACTTGCCTGCGCGGCTACGGCCCTTTGGCAGGGGAGGAGGGGGGCCTGCTTGCTGGTGAGGGGTATTGTCACAAATTCTGGGTATGGAACAAGGCAAGGTCGAGTTGCCGATGTGACGATCCACACCTCTGGCACCCGATAACCCATATTTGTTCGGCTAGATACCGGTGTTAGTGGGTCGGCCCTCGTGGAAACGTGCCTCTGCGGCATGATAGCATATGTCTCTCCTTTGGCATCGATAGATTCTTTTCTTCTCATGGGGCGACGTAGCATAAGCGAGCCCATCACTGCTGGTCATGGTGGGTGGCCCTAGACGCATATCTGGCAGCGTAAACCCGTGGGAATGGGCATGCCAAGCGCCCGAGATAGATGTGGACCGGCCGAGACATCTGGGTCGAAGCATTTCATACCAGCCTTCCCCTGCTGCGGTTGGGGGAACAAGTCATATTACCATGTTGGTGGTCTTGCAGACTCGTCCCAATCGAGAATGCGGCATCCGTAAAGAATGGCCGAAGTCTACCTCGACCGGGTATTTTGTGGGCTGAGCAGGCCGGCCGGCAGTTGAGTGCCGCGGGTATGGACTGCCAGCTACTCCAATTCTCCAAATTCGGCTTCCGAGGTGTTTTCAGAGCAACGACAAGGTCCTCCGCCCCTGCTCAACTTCTCGACACAGATAGCGCATACTCTGAAGTCAAGGTCTTAGAGAATGCATTAGAGGAATTATAGCCCAGAGCTGTCTCCAAGCCTCACTGCCTAACTCTCGAACTAGACCGCCGTCATACATATCGACAAGGTATGTAACTGATCGGCCTTTTGATCAGTGCATTACGACACGCCAGCCAAAAATAGGTATCGATCCGCGTAACAAGTATGGCAAAGAAGGGCATGATGTCTTGCTCCATCCTTCGACTCGATTTCCAGGCACGTGTGATCCAAATCATATATGCCCAGAGCCGTATAGATATTGGTTCTCCATCCCGCATCAGGCCGTGGCAGTGAGATACCATCCAACCTTCGAGATCCTCGCTGCGCTCATAGCCACGGTTGCGATGAGAAGAGTTGCCCCACCAAAGGCCTGCAATGCGTGCCATTTTCCATGTGTGAGTATAGCCCCTGCCAAGGGCGTCCCGACGAGCAGTCCTAAACTTCCGATAGCACAGGCCATGCCCATTCGCACGCCCACTACTCCCATGTGTGGGCTAAGGGTAACGACGGTACTGAACGGTAGCGTTAGGAAAGTCCCAGAGAAGAAGCCGTAGACTATAGTGAACACGACGAGCCCTGTTACATCGTAGATTGCCATCCATGCGAAAGACAAAATGGCCAAGGAAAAACAAGTTGGGATGAATATGTTCAGAGGACCGGTCTTGTCTGCCACGTACTGCATGCCAAGACATTTGCATTAGCACCCGTCCAACAATCCAGCATCGTGACAACCACTTACATTGGGGAAGATACGACCAAGAATGGATCCGGCGTTAAGAATTGGCAAGAGATAGAATGCCAGCCGGGACGACGTGTGATGCTCGATAGCAAAGACCGATACGTAGAACAGAGGCAAGTACATGCCAATGAACCCAAAGAAGCCACCAAACGCAAAGAGAGAATAAGGCCGCTCAGTCCATGCTGCAGAATCGAAGAGCTTGCGCACCGCTGATGGCTTGAGTCGAGGTCGCATAACGGCCAGGGGCACACTCAGAGTGGCAGCCATGACGAAGGCAATGACTCTAGTGGCCCAGGCAAACCCAAGATCGTCTTCAAGCTCTTGGAATAAGATAGGGTATATGACACCGCCTATAATAAATGTTAGGTTTAGTAACGACAACGCAGACCATGACCCAGCACAAGTTATTTCAGCTTACCGATACCACTTCCGCTCCCAGCGATACCTATCGTGAAGGCCATACGTGTCGAAAAGTACGTGGGTAAAATGGCAATGCTGGGCACGAACAAGCAACCGCCTCCGAGACCAACTATGATGCCCTGTGCCAGGACGAGTTGCCAGTGCTGGGTGCACAAACTGACCATCATCATACCAAAGACCATGAGGAACGAACCAACCGCAATAAGGTGGTGGAAATAGCCATAGTCGTAGAGTGGGCCGGTGAGAGCGCCAACGAAGAGGAGCAGGAACGCTTGAATAGAGCCGATCCAAGCGATGCTGGATGGAGTTCGATCCGTCAACAGCTTGGTTTGGTAGTATGTCTGGAATACACCATAGGTGTTGATGATGCCCCTGGAATTCATTTGTCAGCCCGAGGTTGCTTTTCATGATCTACCAAACAGCTCCAATAACCCATTTTCGCGGTCCAATCTGATCATTGTGAACGACTTACCAACAGTTGAGCATAAGACACCAGCTGCCGACAACCTGCATCCAGGCCACCAAGCCACCATTGGGCGGCGGCGGCGGTATCGATGGCGATGGCGTGTTGGGTTGGTTCGGGGAACGTAATTTGCCCATTTCTGTGTTGCTTGAGCCCGGTGCGCTCTGGGCGGTTTCACTGGACGACAGCACAACGTTGCCGCTGGGGCCTTTGGCGGGATTGTCATTCGGTGAGGCCATGGCGATGAGGTTGGCCCCAGGTCTGGTGGCTCGCGTGGGAACTTGTTGTATGCGTGGTGACGATTAAGGGCATCCGCAATGAGATAATGGATGCGGTTGGGGCCCGACGGGAGGGGGATTGGTGATCAGATCGGTTGGGTTCCGAGTTGGGGTTTCTTTGAAATAGTAAGGAAGTAACGATGGACGGTCGGGTCTGGTGGGTTGTACTTGACACCTGACAACTGTTTGGAAAGCACCGACTGGTGATGGCATCAAACCACAAACCCAGGCTAGAGGAAAGGAAGCGAAGCTACCTACTGGGTACTTGCGTACTTACCAAAGGACGTGCCTCCTGCTTGCTACACCACATGGGAATCGGTATCGCGATTGGATCTGTAGAACGTTGAACAGACCTCTTAAGTAAAACCCTATTCCAGTAGAATGGTATCAAGCATGTATCCATTTGGTGATACATCCATTTGAGTGGAATGCTGTGATGCTCCCAAGAAGACCAGAAACCCACCAGGCGCGATCTAACCGTGTCACAACCGTACCAAAGCCGTCAGCGGCCATAATCTTCGAAGAAACATGTCACCGTGATTACCTATGGTTGATGTATTGATGCAGGATGAATCTCGGTAGGTACACTACTCGCATAAGGAGCCGTTCAATGCGTTCTGGCCATGGGAGACGTGACGGCAAACTCGTTGCACTGTGTCACTTGGGAACTCGTGTAGGAAATCTTGTCTCGAGTGGGCACCGTACCAAACAACCTGCTGCCGTCTTGCACGGCATCCAGGTCTCGGATAGCGATCAGGACCGACTGAGCCCCTTTGATTACTCATCACGGTACTTGCCTCGGGTGAGTCGCACAAGAGGGCCAAGGACCCAGCCTGAACTTCGTATTGCAAGGGCATCAGAAATAGATACTGCGGGAGCAATGTTTTAGCTGTGGTTTCTTCCAAGTTGCGTTGACGCTGAAGCACGAGGCGGGTGTTCAATGAACATGGGCAGTTTCGCTGCCTCTATGTTCAATGGGAAAGCTCGATCAGGTGTATGCGGTCTTGCATTTCAGGAAGTCGCAGTCATGACTACCACACTCGCTAGCTAACACGATGACTTGCTACGCAAAGATCTATCTTGTCTCATCAACACACATAGCCAGAGCCAGACGCGAACATCACCTCTTCTTTGATTAGCACCGGACTTTCTTCAGGTCTACATCCCAGCTAATATCCTCAATATGCAACCTTATATTCATCAAAAGCTATATCACTCACGCCAGCCCACGATGGCGACGACCGCAGCAGCGCCACCCGTACTCGCCGATATAGCCAATACGGCCGCCGCCCCTCGTCCCTTGAAACCGCGCAAGCTAGACTCGGACGAGGATTCGTCGTCCGAGATCCTGAGCTCGATGCCTGACGCGTTTCCTACATCGTCGTCAACGATCTGTGCCACCGAGGATACACTGGCCCGCACAGCACCGGAGCCCGCTACCGCTGCTGCTACTGCGACAACGAAGCAGTTCCTCCGCCCCGCCACCCCAGCACGGCTCATGAACATCGACCTGAACTACGAATCGCCCCTAGCACGCCTAGAGCTCACGCCCTTCCTGTACGGCCGCGGCACAGAACTCGCCCCCATCACCGAGCAGCGCAGCCTCTCCACGCTGCGGAACGGCATCGTCTCAACCCCCGACCTCGAAGCCAGCTAGAAGAAGGCCGCCCGGAAAGCCAGTAGCAACAACCCCAACCAAAGCAACCTCGAGAACGTCAAAGACCGCAGCATCAGTGCCCAGGAACAAGAGTTCCCGCTCCTCTCCCGAAGCGGTGGACTCCGACGTCAGGAGAGCTTCAGCCTCGACAGCGGCAAAAGCCACATCCTCCAGACCCAGCAACAATATCAACACGAACAAGCCTTGTTACACCGTAGTAGTAAAGAACCCACCAGTGCCACCCACGGCGGTTCTTCCTCCTTTTCTTCATCTGCAGCGGCCAGGCGACAATCGATCGACACGGCCCGCATCCTTGCCGAGATCAAGTCCTACCCGCACCTGCCCCCGTTCTCCCCCCACACCCAAGTCGTCACGCCGCCCGAGTACCACGAGTGGGCGCTGTCGCACCCTGGGCCCTCACCGACCGCGGGCACCAGCTCCAACGCCGCGGCGAGTGGTCCACGCACCGAGGCCACGGCGAGGATCTGGCGCAGCACCCTTTTGTGCGGGGGACCCGGCTCTTTGCACCACCTACTATTACGGCCACGCCTCCTGACACCACTATAAATGCGCGACGGCAGCAACAGCAGCAGCAGCAGCAAACCCCAGCACCAACAGCCACAGGACTTCGACAGCGGCTAGGAAGATGGAAATCGATGCCAGCAGCGCCGCCAGGAAACCGTGGCGACGATACGGACCGTAACAACAATGACAATCCACGACAATCACAGTCGCCGTCCCCATCAGCCCTGTGCCTAAGGTGCGACCAACCCACAACCGAACCCTGGAAACTCTAGCCCAGTCTCCAGGAGCGCCGAAGAAGACTACTACGACGCCCGCGCGCTGACGGGGAGGAGGAGCAGGAGGGTTCTACACCAAAGTCGAGGGAGTGGTGCCCGCGGTGCGCCATGCGAAAGGTGGCGCATGCCGTGATTTGCGCCCACCACGATAAGTCGTCTTCGGGTGGTGAATGAGTACCTACTTACACATAACATAATAGCGTGGGGGCGCCGGCCACGCTACTAAAAAAGGATGTGGAGATAGTGTTGCAATGGTGTATTTTAGTTCCTGTCCTAAAGTTGACGATCCCGAAGGGATCGCGATTGCCGATCACGGCGAAGAGAAAACCGGTGTTTTTGTCCATCGAGGTTTACAGAATTGGCATGGCCAGGTAATGAACTGGGTTAATGGAAAGGGCATTGGGCACCTAGGGAATTATGTATTGCTACTAGGCATCGTTCTTCCTTGAAAGCGCCTGGTAATGAAATCTGTTTCTTCTGTCTCTCAGTTCACGATGCAGAAAGTATACCGAACACATTGGATTGTAGGAATTTTGGTTTGTTGATTGGGTTAGGGCGTACTGGTATAATCTCTACTCGGCATACGACTACTATACAAAGTCATATTCATAAAACACGCCTTCACAATCAAAAAGGAAGCCCAGAGACTGCTCCTCTGCTACTCCCGGCCCTCGGAGAATCCAAACCCGGCTCTAGAACACCAAAACGTCCCATGCCCAATATCGTAAACAAGAAACCAGAGAACACAGCTTTTTGATTCATCGTCCTTTCTTTTTCAGGAATTTAGATGCCTAGGCGGCCTTTGCCGGGATCGGCGCATCGTGACGGGAGTACATCTGGTGCTCCTTGGGCGACAGGAAGTCGAGCTTCTTGCCCTCGACCTGCTTGCGGGTCACGGTGAGCATGGGCTCGGGGAGACCCATGGACTGGAGGTAGGCCAGAGCTGTAGTAACACATGTTAGCAATCAAGGAAATAATGATAAATAGGAGTTTGTGATTTGGCAAAACTTACAGTCTTTCCACTCGTGCTCTTTGCGCTTGGAGTCCCAGCCGAGCTCCTCGCCCATGATGTCGATGACGCGGGGCATGGCCTCGAGGGCAGCCTGCGCGTTCAGGAAGGCGAGACGGGTGCGGCGCGCCAGGACATCGGCGGCGGTCTGGGCGTACTCGTGACGGACGGCATAGCGGATCTCACCGTCGACGAAGGGGTAGAGGGGCGCGATGCGCTCGCCGCGGGCGGGGAAGCGGTTGTGGGTGGGCTTGCACAGCTCGGCGACGGTCCAGGCGCGGTCACCGTAGGACTCAGTCAGGTGCTTGGCGACCTCGGTCTCGACGCCAAAGTGCTGGATCAGGTTGATGAAGAGCGTCTTGCTGAAGCCGTGGGCGCCGATCAGGCGGACGTTATGCGTCTGGCAAGCGCCATTCAGGATGGCGCCATCGTCGATGGCCTCGGTACCGCTGACGCGGGGCGCCGTGGGGTAGGGCTTGGTCGGCAGGTTGAACTCCTTGACGGCCTCGTCGACGCACTCCTCGGCCATCTGGCGGTAGGTGGTCCACTTGCCTCCGGCGCAAGTCACGAGGCCAGATTCGGAGATATCGATCAGGTGGTTTCGCACCAGCGACTCCGTGTTGGAAGCCTTAGGGTTCTTCACCAGGGGACGGATACCGGACCAGGCAGCAAGGACATCGCCACGGCGGACGGTGATATCAGGGGACAGGTAGTGGCTGACCTCGTTGAGAATCCACTGGATGGACTTCTCGTCGGGGAGGGGGTTCTGGGAGATGCTGGTAGGCTCATCAGTAGTACCAGCAATGGTGTTGCCCTGCCACGGCAGGAAGAAGATGACACGTCCATCGGAAGTTTGAGGGTCGATCAGACCCATGTTTGCCGGGCTGTAGTATCCGGGGAGAATGACGTGCACACCAGAGGCGGGTGCCACGATCTCCTTGCACTCCTGGTCGTCCATCTTGCGAATCGAGTCGGTGAAAGGACCGGTGCAGTTGATGATGCACTTGGCCTTGACAGTGATGTCCTCGCCGGAACTCTTGCCATCGCGCTGCGGAATGCAATCCTTGATGGTAGCTCCACACAGCTTGCCGTTGGCATCCTTGATGAGGCTGGAAACGGCGGCGTGGTTGACCACGGTAGCGCCATAGACGGCAGCCGTCATAGCCAAGGACACGTTCATCCGGGAGTCGTTGTGAGCACCGTCATAGTAAACCAGAGCGCCGACGAGGTCGGTCTTCTTGAGCATGGGGAACGCATCAATGGCCTTGCTCCTCGTCAGGAAGTACGAGCTCTCGATACCTTCGCTGCCAGCGAGGAAATCGTAGAACTTGGTACCCGCCCAGTAGTATGGGGCCTTCCACCACTGGTCCAGAGGCAGCATGATGGGAAGCCAGGAGCTGAGATGGGGAGCAGTCTGGAGGAAGTACTTGCGCTCTTTCAGCGCCTCGCGCACGAGTTGGTACTGGTTCCAGTCCAGATTCCATACGGCCTTTTCCAAGTACCGCACACCACCATGGACCAGCTTGGTGCTCTTACTGCTTGTGCCACTGCTGAAATCATCGCGTTCCACCATGGCGACCTTCAGGCCTCTCGTCACGGCGTCCAGGGCCACGCCGGCACCTGTCGCACCGCCACCAATTACTAGCATGTCGTATTCCTCATTGGGGTTGTAGCTCTTCTTCAGATCCTCGATCTGTTCTAACCTCGACTTCACCTTGGGGAAGCGGGGCATTCTGAAGGTGCCATCGGCGTCCAGGAAGGGCGGCGGTACGGCCGCACTATCATAGCCGGGGATGTTTCGGGGTCGGTAGGCAAGGTAGAGAAGCGCACCACCACCGACGGTGGCGGCGGTGGTAGGCAGCGCTATGCGCCGGAGGCGCCAGCGGCTCGTTGGAATCTCGACATTCTCTGGTGGCCGGATTGAGAATTGAGTCAATTACCCGGGGTGTGAAGTCCGTAGAAGGAGTTGGGGGAACTTTTGGCTGGTCGCGGAGGAACAGCTTGCTCGGCAATGCTGGAGCTAGAGATAAGCTGCTGACAACCGAGAATGCGGCAGCTGCTGCTTTGAGCTAGATAAGAATACAGGAGGCGATGTGACCTGAGAAGGAAAAAAAGTAAAAAGCTTGCGCTGCACTGCACAACCAACGCCAAAAAAAGGGATATTAAGCTCGGATGGAGCGCGACGGTCTGGATCTAGAAAGCTAGAAGTGTAAAAAGCAGGTCGGTAAGGCGCAATTGACACGAATTGGGACGAGTTTTGTGCCAGACGGGACGATGACGTCGCGCGAGTTATCGTGGGTTATGCCTGCTGCGACTTAGGACGTTTTTTTCCAGTCGCCAACAGAACGGGTCGCAAATGAAACTGGGGCAAAACCAATATCTGGTGTCTACGGCTACCTGGCTACGGTGTCCCTCTCTGGTGAGCCTGGTACCGGTAGGTCAGCCCCTTCTTCGAGACAGGAGGGAGGTGAGGGATCAAGGAAGACCGGTTCCGGGCAGGCCTGAACGACGCAATCGACATGGTGATTCTAAACCATGTCGGGCAAGTTATGGGTAACGCGCAGAAGTTATGGGGAAGTCTGTCCCCAGTAAGGCCGGCCCGTGGAGAAGCCGCCCCGTAAAACACGGCGTTAGGTGCCAGGCCCGAGTGCACGCTGCCCAGGATTCGCCTTCCTTAGTCGCGCGGGTGAATGTTCGCTCGGAAGTGTTACTCACTGCAATATGGCCAGTTGTCAGCAAGTACCTACTCTGCTACTGCCCGTCAATTGGGCTGGGGATGGCAGGATGGGGGTGCAGTTGGTGGAGTTGGGGCTTGGAGGTTTGGAGTTTTAGTTGGAGTTCACCCGCCCACATGTCATCATTGACGACCTGTGAGTGGACTGCGGTGGGTTTTACAATCTTCCTTCTTCTTACTCAAAGATCCGGGGCTCTGTCGTAAGTGACTCGCGTCGCCGGCCGTTTCTGCCGTGCTTTGTGGCGTCCTCCCCTCTCTCCCGTCCACGCCGTCGTATTTTTGGCTTTGGGGGTTGTCTGGTGGCGGTGGTGTTGGTTGGGATGCGTCCGGGATGCGGTGGCAGCGACCAGGGTTGGCCTTTTCTTCTCCAGAGTGCAACTCCATGAATTGGCTGTTTCCCCAGTGGAGAGTCTCCGCTTCAATTCGTTTTGCAATTCCTGCTGTGATCACGATGCGGCAGTAATATAGCAACCCCATCAGGCTATTGGCTTGCTTTTGCTTGGCTCATTATCCCCGACACAGACACCCAGATGATCTGCTTAGGAGGTTTGCTCCTGGAAGTTTCCAGTACATATTGGCAAAGTAAACTGGACCCCATCGTGCAAATCCATGAATCTGAAATGCGTATCATACTTGAATTTGGTGCCCAAGAAACATTCATGTTTGAAGGGCATGCAGCAAACTACCCAAGGTTAAAGGGGGTTTCTGGGAAATTGGGGGGTAAACCTTAAGAAAGCGGCTTCAAAAGGGTCCGAGTTCGCAACCTCGAACACTTTGGCAGATCCATGGCACGCACACACCTTGCAGTCGACATAGCACAGGGGTGAAAAAGTCACGATGATTGGCCCCTTGCACTTACAGATGGCTGTTTGATTATACATATTCCCATGCCTCATCAAGCATTATTCTGTACATACATTACGCCTGCGCCGCGTGACTGCCACAAGCTCCTTGGGTATCGTTCCCTACACAGCGCTCAACCTTTACTCTTTCCCTGGCGGGCTATATCTCTAATAAGTCTTTCATTATGCGTTTACACATCTAATTAAACCCCGTGTCGGTTGCCAACACACACAGCAAAAAGATCGTCGACAAAAGAAACCGCCTCACCACTCTTGTGACTCTCGATCGTAGCTGACCCGAATTTCAAACCCACATGGATCTCTGGATCTCGCCGAGCCACAGGCTGCATCTCCATGACCGATGAGTCGGATGCATGCTTCTTGCTCGAGTCTCCTCTAGCATGGCCTTTGCTCTCTGACTGAGCGGACTGAGCTGCTCGTTCCACTTCACGGACCACCTTGATCTCCTGCGAGACCATGATGCCACCAAGTGCAGACGGCTCTTGGCTGTCCGTCTTGGGCACAAGAGACCTGTCAGATGGAGTGTCGCCCAACCGCCGCTCTGCTTCGACCTTCGTCCACAATAGCGTGCTGGCCGAGCTGGTAGAGGCCGCGATCGATTTCGTCCGGGTCTTGGTCGGGATCGAGTGTCCGTGATCGTTAACGGAATGATCAGAAGCCGACGATATCGGATGCCTGAAGAACTTGTTACGACGAGAAGACGGCGAAGTTGCGTGAGGGTTCCTGGCGTTAACTATGGGCGCAAGTTCACGGTGTATCGATCGTGCAAAGTCGATGTGCTGCGGCGAGTCCTTGTAAACCAGCTGCTGGACCTTGAAGAAGCTCAGTGGCATGAGGTCGCAGTGGGGACTCAAGACGTTGACGTGAATGGGGATGACAACCTTCAAGCTAATCATGGTGCAGGAATTGGCCGACGAGGATCCGAAGGGCGCCCTGCATGGGACTTGCACCACCCTGGCCGTAAGGGTTGCCTCGTCGAAGATGGGGTTCTTGACCAGCGCCCGCAAAATCTCGACGGATTTGGCGGTCTTGATGGCGAAGAGTGATAACGCAGGCGTTACACGTTTGCTCTCCTTCAAGTTGGAGACGAGCGTCGTGACCCTCAACCCATCGAGCCGGCGAACGAAATCCAATTGCCACGGCTCCAGTGGTTCTTCCGACATCTGGACCGTGGGCAGTAGGTTCCGGGCACCCCTCCGGACGACAATGTCAAACCCGCCGCCTACTCGGGCCTGGACACCAAAGAAGCCCATGTGGACTCCCGGTTCCATCATAGTCTTCTCTTCGGCGAATGCGGCCATATCCATCAGCTTAGAATCGACGTTCTGTGATTTGATCTGCATGCTGGAGCTGATGATGTGTGATACTTGGCTCACGTCAGCGAATCGATACCCGGCCGCCTCGAGCTTCTCTACATCCCGGGACTTGTCGAGGCGCCGCACCAAGAACATGAGTGAACCACGAGAGTACTCATGCCTAGACCTCCAGCCCTCTCCCTTTTCGGCAGCGTCTTCCATGCTCTTCTCTGTAGCGGTCTCGCTTCTAGGCCTTTCCCTTATAACAGGGGACGCAGGTCGAGGTGCGAGGGCACCGGTAGGGCAAAATCTCGTCCCAGAGGATTCCTACGTTGGCGAGCTGTTCCCTGGTCTTCTCCGCCAGCCCCTGTGCCGCGAGGCAGAAGAGCTCGCGGAAAACGACGTCGTAGTTGTCGACCAACCGTCCGTCCTCGTCGATGAGTCGAGCCCTGCTATCCTTCCTGTTTCGAGGCAGACCGGCAAGGTGATCGGCCATGTTGTCAATCAAGCCGCTGACGCCCGACCAGTTCCTCGATACCCGGTACATCCAGTGGAAAAGGGGATTCGCTACGTTGAACACGTCGTCGTGCGTCCTCTCGATATAGGTGTCGGTAACCTTTTCGCTTGGCAGCAGACCATCCGGCGTGACAAGTATACGTCCCGCCCGGTCGAATACCGCAGCGGCGAGCACGATTTGCTGGGCCTTGGTCGCAGTCTTCCTCATGACGTGAGCGGTCCAGATGGCCGTAGCGGCGAGCGTCAGCGATGCCCCTACAGAGAGGCATATCACGACGATGACGGTCGTGTTGCGTGACAAGGGGTTCGTCCCCGAATTCAGACGGTCGAGGCGGTACTCGGTTCCCATGGAGGCACACCAATGCATCCCGGACACAGCCCCAGCCAGTACGACGGCGCAGATGCCTCTCTTCCACCACGATCCCGTCCAAGAGGCCCGGAAGAGGAAGAAGAGCGACAGGGCGGCGGTACTGGCGGCCATGGCGATGAGTACACTGCCTACCACGTTGGCTGTGCTGTATACGCATGTGAAGTTCGCGATAGAGGCGTTTCCGAGGTAGTGCACTACAACACGTTTGGTTAGTGAGCATCCTTGCCTGTGACGCTGGTAGCACAAAACGGTGTCTCGAGGGTGTGTATGCATATGGCCGACCTCACTGCATAAGGGGTATATCTGGGAGCCCACGTACTTCCGCATATCGCACCTCCAGCCAGACTTCCGCCGCCTCCGATCCGATACCATGATACCTGGTTTGTGCCAGCAGCCACGAATGCGAGCAGGAGTACCATGATGGGGATGAAGAATGATAGCGCAGTAAAGCCGGCCGAGTAGGCGATCTGGAGTTCGAGTTGGCCGTCCGCAAGTTCGATCGCTCGGTTGCCGATGTAATGCTGATCACCTGGTCAGCCGAAGTTTCTTTGGTGGTTCAGGACACTACTAACCATACACCATATTGCAATACCCCCCATGGTGATCGAGCTGCTGACGAGGAGGAAGTGGTTGAAGAATCCATTGCGGGACGTCCGACGGTTCATCAACTCGAGGGTTGCCGCAGCCCCGATCAGGGAGATGATGTAGCTCAGGGTGACGAATCCGGCATTGAAGGAACGGGGTACGATTTGGCCTTGATACTGCTGGAGCAGCTCGTCTGGGGTCGACATGATGATTTTGTCTCACCGAAGGTGTCGACAAGCTTAGGTCGAGAGTGGGCAGAAGTGAACCCCAGGAAGGCTCTCCGACTGCTGCAGAGTTAGATGGGATCGTCGTAGCGGTTTCAGTCCCTAGGGTACATTTTTCCCTCTTGGATGGGAACAAAGGCGAAGGGCCTCCTCGCTCCTATATGAGAGAGTCAAAGGATCGCCAGGCTCGATCTATGGCTTGCCCTCCCCGGGCGCACGTACACATTAGCCAGCCAGCCCTGGGACTGAAACAAGAATACAGGTTGGCTGGGGTTTTTCTGACGTGACGTTCCCGGTTGGACTCTATCTCTTTCCAGTTACGATGTGGTGCCTAGACTAATAAGGGGGTGGGGAGAGCGACCGCTATTGGGCCCCGAACGCGTGGATAGACATCTCCATCATAGGAGGAGAACAACGGAAATCAGATTAAGTAAAAGTGAGTGAGTGTGCTCGAGCGAGCTGTATGGAGGATGGAGACATGTCATGGGATCTGGCAGTGGGGGCCAGATGAACCTAGGCGCAGGATGTGTCCCAGGATCTGTGGACGGGCGTGCGGCATCGTCACATCGTTCACATTGCTTTTTAGGGGAGGGCAGGGCGTGGCGTAAAAGCTGGGCCACATCTCCTTGCGTATCTTGACCGGGCAGGAGGGACGGTGGCTTTGGTTGGCAAAGTCGCTTATGCGGGCATGCAATCAAAAAAGCCCGGCCCGGAGATTTCCCTCTGTTCGGCATACTCACTCGCCTTGGTATGGCGTGCGCTGTCTCTGATCCCCAGCCCTGTAGGATGACAGAAGGCTAATAACTTGTGAGATCTCGCGGCGCAAGATTGACGACCTTACTGCAGATGATTTTCAGTGCAATGCACAAGGAATGTATCAGGTGTAACTGGTAGTTCCACTTGAACTGTTAATCCGGTCATTTCTGAACGAAGCGCAAGATTCTGCATATCGGGACTTCTTATCCTATCATTGAACGTCCATCTATGGAACTGACCTGCCGCGGCACACGTCTAGTCCTAGTGTGTCCCGATTAGTGGACGATTTAGATCTTGACAATATGGGCAGAGACAAAGATTAGTTGACAGTTTACACGTCACACCAGATTGAGTACCGAGCAGGGGGGCTGGATTGTCTCAGGGAGCCCGGCGGTTCGACTCACACTAAAGATGGAAAGTATTGACCCCTGAGCGACCTGACCTGGTTTTTATTTCGCTCGATGAGCACAGGGGGTTGCAAGCTGGGACCAATGGGGTAACAGCCAGCTACGCAAAGGGAAGATCGACGCCAGGGATTCCGACCTACATACACCTAGATTTCGGCAAAGATACGGTCACTGTGACAGGATTACGCAGTAGTTCTTATTTCGACTTCGGTTTTAGTGTTGCTACACCTCTCATCCTCAATCTCTAACATATGTGCTGCTCAATTCAACGATAGTCACGATTATCCCCATGTTCTCGCCAAACGCGAAAGGACCAACTTCGACCGTAACCCGTTCCTCGTTTCTCTCCAGTGACCGTAGCCCACGCTAGCCAGGGATGGATTGCATGGCACAAGCAGACCGGTTACAGGGACGTGGCAAATCAAGTTCTCTTCTCCGGCAACGACAGGCTATTCGGCACTTTTTCCAAATATGAAGCTGTGAAATTCTCCTTCATTTCAAGTGGAGATTGGGCATATAAGCGAAGCAAGATACGGAACAAGCCGCCTTTTGCTTCTTTCTCGGCCACGTTGGGGGTGGAGGAGGGTGCGGACTTCAGCTCGATGAAGTGGCCCACCAACTAGTCGACAACTAGACCGATAGCGCGACTTATAGTAGGCGCTCTGTGACCAATGGTAGAGACGTTTCTTCTGGTCTTTCTTTTTTATCAATCTCATCTCTGCTTGGCTTTGCGGCTATGAATGATCACGCCCGCACCGAAGCGAAAAGGAACCAACACACGGTGAACGATAGTAAGCAAGGCATGGCTGATTGCTATTATAAATGGACAAGAAGGTCAATATGACCGGTGTGGAATATATCTGGCCATGTAAACACTTCCATCGCCCTATCTTAACGTGGTTGCAGCTTTCATTGCTTTTTTCTTCCCTGCTGTGAGACAACATAAACGCCCACTGTCAATGGTGCATCCCGGACAGCTACTTACCAACCACACGAGATAGATAAAGCATCTGTAACTGTAACCGGACAACACACTTCTATCAAGGCAGAGAAGAAGCGACTTAACTAGTGCGATCTAGCGACGGCCACAACTACCGTACGGCTTCTAGTTCCTCTCTTAGCTTGAGCCCCTTAAAACTAGTATCGCCGTTTCCTAACGCCTACTGGAATGGAGTCAGGTCGCTGGTCGCTATCGTCGGCAGTTATGTCAGTGTTCTTCTCGCCGACTTGGCTCCATCTCGGCAATGTCTGTACGTGGATATCCGCCAGTCTAGTTCGTAAGCGACTAACATGATCTGTCAGCGGGAATCTCGGCATCATCCAAACGATATTGACATATGGACCGATGGAATGGACCCTCTTTCTGCAGACAAGTCCCTTGGTAACCGTGCTCTCCAGAGATACAACGAGACTTGCATATCCGATACCCGCAAAAGTGCTTTGACATTTCTCCAGCGGACTGGCTAGACTAGTTCGTTTGATGGGTGAAGTTGATCATCTGATAGGTCTTCTCCTCTCTCCTTTCATTGCAGGCGATTATGATAGATCCGCGTGTGTTCCGGTAACTGGTTGGCCCTGACTCACATCACCCGCCATGTGCTGCTTCCCAAACCCAAGCCCTGGAAGACACATCCTCCTTGCACAGCTTCGCCTGATAGGAGCTGATCTCTGGAGAAAACCCTGACCCTAACCCTGGCGATTGGTTAGATACCCCGGCTTGACATCATCTGGTACATCCGCTACCTACCTGCCTGCTATGAAGTCTCACCGGAAAGAGGCCCATGCGTACTTGAACGACGAAACGTAGATCGCTTATCGACAGGTCCCAAGCGAATTCCCAATTTCCTTTCCCAGAAATTCTTGATGCCTTCTCGGCATGAACTCATCCGAGAGAGTGAACCCACCCCTAAAGGGAGCGTATAAGATCATGCAAGGTATGTCTCTACCGAGCTGGTGGCAGGCCGGAGGGGCGCTCGGGTAAGTAGCGGAAGTGATCGACACATGAAGAGCATGGTTGACATGTTTCATGCGTAAGAGGGTCCAAGATCATGACAACTGCAGCTGGACCACGTGGGATCTAGTCTGATGTGAGGTCTGCTTTGACCTTCTTGCGGATTTACCACCGATGGATGTCAGATCGAATACTACGTCGCTAGGTGTGTATGTGGGCTACATGTCTCCTTCGGCCGAGTGATGTCGGATTTATCCACTTCTGGTTCTCCGGATGGGATGGGAGTGGCATCGCTTGCTCGGGTGCGATGCGACCGCCACCCTTAGGAGGTCCGAGCAGGTCAAGAGGGTCGCGTATCTACTAAGCGATGACGGATGTTCTTCCTATTGGAGCACATACAAGCGAGAGCATGGCCTGTGTTCGGGAAAGGGGTCGATCTACTCGAGAAAATTGCACTGAATCAGGCCGACCTAGGAGCTAGGCAGCAGTCCTTCTCGAGGCCAGCTTGTGGTGTGATGGTCACGATCAACCTGGCCGCTTCGAAACTATATCCCGACGGTACACGGATTTCACAGACGGAGCGGAAGTCTTGCAATGCTTGTAGCTGTTCCCAGTATGTTTTTGGGACACATCTAGTCGCTGAGTTCGGTCGTTTCAATCGGATGAGGTTAGGGTGTGTCTGTCGCTTGCGAACTCATGTGGCATGGTCTGCTGCCAAACTTGACAACATCCATGACGGATGAAACAAAGAGCATGATGACATGGGATGTACGCGGAAATATTGCGGGTCGTTGAGGTAGTGATAGCGTCAAATTATGAACCGAATTGGCTCTCTCTGCTCAGATTGTTGAGCGGTTCTAACGGCACCATGGGTTGGATCATGGCCGCGACGGAGAACACAAGGTAGCTTGGAAACCAACTCAACATCCACTGGGTGTTCTATTCTACGCCTTTAGGATATATATAATTGTTACAAGGGTCAGGCAATGTAACACCAGCTAGTGATGTACATGTACCAATGAGTATGCTAATGCGGGTTTCTGTGTTCGCCTGCATTTCCATCACCGTGTCTTCCACGACTATCACATCTACTCGAAGACATGGTCTTTACCAAATACCAAATAATTGTCGCGATCACCGCATAGCAAGAAACCGAAAAGCTAAAGAGGACACAATTCCATTGAATGGTTGATCCAAGAAATTGACATGAATTGTTCTACCCAAGGGCATCCATCATCCACATCACTCAAGTGTACTGTACAAAGACCCACTCTCCCCCTTTTGCACCTTCCTCGCAAAATGGCCTCAACTTCTGCTCTGACTCACCCGCCGACCCAAACATGCTTCAAACCTAACAGCAGAGGCAACCACCAAGCAGCGGACCCATAGAGCACCCAAAATCCCCTCGATGTTCGGTAGGCGGAGAAAGTTTGGCCGTGGTCCGAAAATCGGTCGTATATAAGGGAGTCCAATTGACCGCAAACCTGTTCAGTTTTTTTCTGGGGGTCAGCATAAGCTGCGCCCCAAGGACTTCGGAATTGTACACAATCTAATCATAACAATGTTTCATCAAAATGGTTCTCCTCTTCCACCCCTTACCTGCTGTTGATTTGTTCATCTTTCTGGATGGGTGATTCCAGCAGATAGAAGGGCAGGAGACATGAAGGCAGGGACAAAAGAGGAAGCGAAGAAAGAAAAGCACAAGTTGCAACATCAACGACCCATGATGAGCGTGCCGGTCGTCCATTGAAATGCTGGCCCAGCGCTGGCTTGGACTTTCGAAATGCAGGCTGAGGTCAAATGCTTGTTGTTGTTGCGTTGCCACGAAGGAATGTCAAACGTCGAATTGTACACACGAAAATGACCGATGATGAGAATGCTGGTGGCCCCATTTGAATATCAACGATATAGGGATCCGAGTTGCATGCTGAGGTCGATCGAAATTGCTTGGTCGCGTTGCTGCCAACAAAAGAATGTCAGTATATCAAACTTTCGCACAAATGACCGATTATGAGCACGATGGCGGTCCACAAAGATGCTGGCGATTGCTGGATTGGAACCCGAGACGTGTGCTGAGGATCATTGTAGTTGTGCTGTCACGCTGGGCTGTCCATCTGGAGTGAGGAAGGCACGGGTGTGAGGAGCAGGGAGTGTAGGGTGAGTGGTGCAGCGATGAGAGGCGGGCACGCTGACAGGCAGTGTCGAGAGATAGACAGGCCCTCAAAGGCAGAGTGAAGAGCAACTGAAGGACAGAGTTACGGATATAGCGAGGGGAGGGAGCTGGGGTTGGGGCAGGAGAAGATGAGATAGAGAAACAAATGAAGGCCGAATGGGGTGCCGTGGCGTTGAGCAAGATAGGCAACAAAGTGCTTGAGGATCCGAAAGTGGTGAAGGACGAAGAGAAGTGATGGTGTTGGAGTGGTGAAGAAGTGAGTTGATCTGGAGAAGACTGATCCAGGAAAGGAGGGCAGTATTTATATGCCCAAAGGACGAGCAGAGAGTCAGACGCATTGCAGGTGGCATATTGCGAGTGCCATTACCATGATGTCTAAGTGAGGCGGCATATTTCAGAGAAGGGAAGCAACAAGTGGTGTTTCGCAAGGAAGGAAATGAGGTGAAGCTCAACGTGCATGTGCAAGTGAAGCCAGCACCCTTCCAACTCGACCGGCTACACCTTCATAGCATTGCAACTTGGAAAGGACCAGGAAGGCCCTCGGTGACGGTATTGCCATTCCATGCAGGTGTTGGAACAGGAAATGCTTGAGTTATTGCGCAGACGCACGCCGACCCTTCTCTCGGTGCAACGTTCGAACATTTAGAATCACCAGTTTCAGGAAGCCACCTTGATGAACCCGCTTCCATTTGATATTAGAGGAGGTTCTCAGTGGGTGACGAACTACATGGTTTCTAATCGTGAAAATTCAGCACAGTCCTTGCCCAAGACCTTCCCACATCTCACTTGCTTGGCCCCTACCTACTCAAGGAAGGTGAGCAGTCGATAGCATCACATGATGCGCGCGGCCGAGGCGAACAGATCACAAATCGGCGACTTCCCATGGCACGCCTTCCAAAGGGTATATCGCATCTTCGCTGCGACAACTACGCAATCCCAACTCGGATTTGCGTGCCTACCACTTCCTGTGATCGTTGCCCTGCCCAGGCAGGTCTGAGAAAGCACAATTGCTTCTAGTTGCATGTGGTTCTTTGGCACCTAGAAGTGACAGCAGCCAAATTGCAGTAGCACATATGCGAGAAGGCGCTTATCTACCTACCTCCATTACTTCCCAACGCCGAAAGGCTGGTGCATACGACGACATCCTTCCACTCCAGGGCAGGTTGGAGAGGATCACTTGGCAGAGCAAGTACACACCACTCACCATGAAGTCATCCACGCGGAGTGAGTGGTTTCCCAACCCAGCAACACGACGTTCAATTCTACCTGGATATGTGCAAGCAAGGTCAATATCATCCAATCCCCTGGACAGGAAAGATGGGATGAGTAAACAGGGACAGGAAGGTGAATGGAATCTATGACCTCGTCTGCTTCCCCTCTTGCGTATCTCTCTCCGTAGAAAGTTGGTAGGCAAGTGACACTACACTGTGCTGTCAGGTTGCCAATACCTAGCTCGTTCCTATAGCAATTGTATGCGCCTTTCGCCCTGTCTAATTGCGACATTTCCGTACTGCCTGCTGTACACAGATGATCCGGTCTCAGCTCTGTTAAGTAAATGATTCCAGTAATAACATCAGTGCTGACGCAAGAACGATCGTTCCCGTTACTGGGTGGGTTGAAATATGGCCTGTGTGCACGCATGACTTGATTTCAGCGAATAAGCATATTGTCAAAAAAGAGTGAAGATGGACTGCATCATCGGCCGACAAAACTGTAGCATACAGTAAAAAACATACAACACCGGGGATTCCCAGATCGTCACCGACTCTAGTACTAATCCGGCGCTTCTCAGCTTATATATGGGAGAGCGGACGGGATCCCTAGCTGTCTGAGAGCTGTGGTCGTATGTGACAGATGTTGCTCCTAGCAGTATACATGTATGAACATAATCACATCGCAACATGAGAACAGTATGCAGTAGAGATCTATAATGGCTATAAATGAGTGCAGCATTCCTTGAAAACAAGCAAATGGGTATATATAAACGATTAAAATGCGTCAACGCCAATGTTGGGTGGGACAGTCGTCCCCAACCGCCCCTTATCATGATAATGCTCCGAACTCCGACCATGTAATGCAATTCCTTCCCTGAATGCTCCCATAACGTAAACCAGAATCTTGGATTCTTCCCATATCACCACCCCTGGCGTAATGCATCGTTATTTACATCCCGCACTCCGTCTCGACTGAAATTGGGAGGCTCGTAAACATGATATCGTGGGTGGGTCGCCTCTGCTTCCAAAGGCGACACCATACCGGCACTTTCTTTCCTCGCAATTACCATGCAAGATAGCACATGCGTGCTTGTTGGAACAGTCGGACCGTTTTGGCATGTCGCCAAATGCGGTGGCTCCGATACACCGAGCGTTTTCTCATACACGCATAGTTGTTCCGGCATGGATCCTCAACGCGAGATCGAGGATGAAAAGAACATCTCATTTGTACATAGGATGTACAATAGGTTCTGGCTTCTCTATTATTGGCGGCGGTGTCGCGAATTCCTTCATGTTGTCGTTGTGGCCGTTGAACCACGACTCGTCCTTCCGGCCGAGACCGCAGCATAGTGCAGGGGCGCATTGGGCGAGGAAGCAGAGGATGACGAGGACTCCTATTGTGACGCCGGCGGCGACCGACAGACCGACGATCATGTCCACGGAAGGGTTGCTGTCGGCGGCCAGTGCTGGCCGAGACCACACCACCAGCAGGCAGAACGCGAGGGTGTTTTGGAAGCTGTATCGTGCCATGATGATAGTTGCCCAGAGCAGACTTGTTGTGGGTATGTGGTAAGATGTGAGAGAAGACTCAGAATGCGGAGCTGTCACTCAGTCTTCCTCTGCTCTATATCGGCCGAGTGTATATGCAGTAGATATTCGAAATTGTGACCGGATGGATGACTGGCTGGCGTATGCTTAAGAGGGATGATGCAAGTCACATCTCGGGTCAGTGAGAAAGTGGCCGACGAGCGCAATAAGAACCTTCCACCTCTCCGCCATGATGACTAGGTGCGGAGAAGAAGTCCTATGCGGCACAGCACCAGATAGTGCGGTGGTGTGCTGTCACCTCCATCCCTTCCATCCTTCCATCGTCGGGTTTATTGCCAGGCTGCAGCCTTGGCAACCGTTGATTTCTGCACTGAGGAGGTAGGGCTCGGTTGAACCTTGCGCCTAATTATAGAAATACAAGCACTGCCTAAGAGCCGTATTAGGCAATTCGTGGGGAGTCGCAGACCCAAATTCTCGGAGCGGGTTCGATAGCTTCTCGCTGGCCGATCCTGATTGGACACCCAGAGCTGCCAGCCACTGTCAACCACGAGGGGTGACAGTGAGGCTCAGACGAGGCCTGACCAACAGTCGCACCGCCGACTATGTAGTTTTTCGACGAGTTGTGGCGGTAAGCGAGTGATCATCGTACGATGCAGTAAGCAAACTACCTGCCATGCATAAGAAATAGCAAAGCTATGCCGCGAAAACAATAACTGCGTGGGTATCGTGCATCAGCCAAGGACTCATTGGGTGGACTGGACGATCAACCAACAAAAAGTCACGATCGAAAGACTGGACTTATGGAACCTCAATAATTGTAACATGACGCGCATGGAAGCCTTCTAGAGTCGAGTCTATTGAATGCCCCTGATGTAGGAGAATCTCCTACACATATATAATCTAGATCGTCCAGCACTGGGGAACCGTGGTCAATCAGAAGCATACATACATAGGTAGGTAGAGGGCGGTTCATGATCACGATGACGATTCGCGAACCTGTGTCATGTCAAGCTGCCCGTCAATCGAGAGAGAGTTCGGCCCAAAATTGCCGGAATCAATGAAGGTTGGTGCCTGCATCGCAAGGCCGCTATTAGCAAGGATGGAAGCTACTAATACCAAGTCCCAATTCCCACCAGGAGGGAACTGCAAAAGCTTCTTTTGCTTCCAAGCATCAAAACAGGTGGATCGTATCATACCGACGATGTTTGGGTCTTTGCGCGACGGCAGAGGCCCATGCCGCTGGATTGCTTTTCACAATTGCCTGCTGTTTCACAAGCAGCGACTGGAGTAGCGTGGCCTGGCCGATTAGCTTGGAAGAATTGACGTCATGCGAATGCGACTATCTGCAACCGGGCAAAAGCTCCGGGGACAACAAGGAGGCCTCATCGCTCATTATACCAACATTTGGCGCTGATTAATTCCCTTATTGCCAAAATAATAAAAATAAAATCTGTATACCAGATTATACGAAGTCATCTTCCGGAAAAGCGACGCAAATCTACGATACAGCAGACATGAGTTTTCTGCTACGGAGAGGTTGCGGACAGCTGACGAGCACCGCGGCGTTGCGGCCACTGAGACAATCTCCCGCCTTGACCGGTCGATCTGTGGCCTGGAAGCTGCAACAACCACGCGCGAGTCCGACGACATGGCTTCGCATGAACTCGAGCTCGTTTCATGACGATGCTACCAAACCCAAGAAGGACCTAAGAGACGAGTCGGCCAAGGAGACCAACCAGCGTGATGCGGATGTACACGAATCAGAAGTCAAAGTCGGCATGGAGGCCGCGGTGAAGCAACAGATCAAGAGTGCGCCCACTTGAGCCTATAGACGCCACATATACAACGCAATTGCTAATCCGAACTTCTTGCAGGGCCCTGGCAAAGAGAAGGCGCTGACAAGCCCCCGTAGACCTGGAGTCGAAGCAAATGAACAAGAACATGGCAAAAGGCAAGCAAGCAAACATGGCCCTCATCGATGCCCAGATATAGAGATCCGGTGTCAACGATCGCTAACAGTATGCCCGCACAGGAAAGCTCCTTACTACACCCACGCGCTTGCTCAAACTGATTATACCGCTTCCGGCCGACGCGACCCATGACGAAAAGGGGAACAAGGGCGAATTCCGATCTATAGGCCAGAACGAGGACATCCAACCCCTCGCCCTGCTGATCCACCCGCAGCAGCCGCTCTCCTACCTCGAGCGCCTGATCCAGGCCGAGCTGCCCCCGGTCTTTGACGAGGACGGAAAAGAGAAGATGCCCAGCGTGTACTTCCGCGCCGAGGCCTCGGAGAAGGACGAGTCGGGCAATGTCATCAACAAGAACAAGAAGTCGCCCAACATCGCCTCGGCGTCGGGTCTCGGCCGCGAAGGCGCCGACACGCCCCAAGAGCACAAGGACTGGGTGCGCTGGAGCAGCAGCACGGAGATTGGCGACTTCATCCGGGACGCGGCCCGCGGGCGCGAGTTCGCTATCGGCATCACGGGCCACGACACGGAGCTGCGCATCGGCGTGCCCTCGTTCAGCGACCGCACCCACTACATGCGCGTCCGGCTGCGACGCATGTCGCGCCGCATCGGCGAGCTCGCCAGCATCAAGGAGGAGTGCGACGCACTGGCGCACCGCGCCGCCCACCGTCTCGCGAAGGCGGGCTTCGGCGCCCTCTCAGTCTGGTGGGGTGCTGTGTATTGGTTGACCTTCCACACGGATCTCGGCTGGGATATGATGGAGCCGGTGACCTACCTGGCTGGTCTGACTACCATTATGGGCGGTTACCTTTACTTCTTGTTCATCAGCAAGGACCTCTCCTACCGGGCCGCGCTGAACATGACTATTACTCGGCGGCAGAACACTCTGTATGGTAAGTAATAGCATCCTCGCAGTATTGGATTTGCTCGTTGGAGATTCGTGGCTAACTGAATTATACAGAGGCGAGAGGCTTCGACCCCCAGAAATGGGAGGCTCTGGTCCAGGACGCCAACGGGCTCCGTAACGAGATCAAGATCGTCGCCTCGGAGTACGACGTGGACTACGACGAGACCAAGGACCTCGGAACCGAGGAGGTGCAAGAGGTCCTGGACCACGAGAAGGACAAGCGGCGCAGCGCCAAGGAGGAGGTGGACGAGGACAAGGACGATGAGAGGAGGGAGCCGAAACACAAGAAGAAGGACAAGAAAAACGGCACGGACGAATAGTTCTTTTTCCCTTCGTCATGATACCCTCTTGTTGTAATACGTAGACCGAAGCATTTGGTTTTGTTTGTTTAATCCATATAGACAGCCTTTGTTTTACTGATTGATTGACCGCATACCTTTTCCACACTATTTTTGTGCCATACAATGGTCTCTAATATCGACGAGGAAATGAGATGAGAGTGGAGGTTCAGTAAAATGTGGGCATACCAGTGAATCGGCCTGCCCAGAGCATGTTCTCCCCGGCTTGGTTGACGGCGCCAGGATTGAAATGAGGTGTGTTTCGTCCGTGGTGGGTGAGATGAGGGATGAAGAAGTCGCGATTGTTATATTGGCCCGTATGAAGAAGATCCCACCTCGAATTGTCTGCAAGTCATGTCAAAAGCCGAATCTAGAGATGCATTTGCTCATCCATCAATTGAGTCTCAAATCGCACTCGGCAGGGGCCTAGCTGCATGCATCAGAGTCTTTAACCGGAGCCAAGATGCAAATAGCTGAAGTTATGCAATTCTGCCATCTTTTTTTTTCGTGTCAGGTTCTCCAACCCGCATAATAAATACACTGAACGATCAATCTGACCATCAACAAGGCTGGCGCTCTACACGGCATCGCATTGATTCTACACAGAGCTGAGATACACAATTATACTAATACACAATTCCAGATTGAGCTCAACAAACGAATGCGGATGCTATGAGTATCAAAATCCTTCCTCCTATCAGCGCTGTATCCTCTACCGCATTCGCATCGAATCAATTGTTATCCAGTCATTATGGGGTCGCTCACTAGTTACCTACCTTCTTTAGCTCTTCAAGGCCGACACTGGCTGTGGCTGACAATATGCAAACAACGATTGGTCGCTTCTAGACAACCACGCCTCATCCGTCCATAGCAGTCTTTCGGTAGAGAGACAACTGCCATCGTCAAATCCCATGGTAATCACTCGTGTCTCCATGTCACGCGACCCACGAGGATGGCGCGGCAACCTGTTGCGTTGGCGTGCATCATTCAATGTTCGCATTCCTGCGCAGGTCGCAGCCCTTCCTCTTTTTTTCGGGACTCTCAGGGACGCTGACCAGTGCGGTGACGTGTGTTGAAGGTCGGGTCGGGGACACCGTTTGCCAACATCATCCCACCATGACCCGTCCGATCTAGAGTTTCGCCTGCCACACTCTTCCCCCTCAATACCGTCTTTTTGTGAGGTGATCCCGCGGCGTCTCATGTACTTGTTCGGCCATCACCGGTCTGCTCGTGCAAATACGTCGTTCCGTACATTTTCTAGAACCTTTTCTGATAGCCGCCCTGCTTGAGACTTATTAATGTCCCTCCCCATTTGATGCGAGTAGCTCTCGTCCTTTCCCAGATATACCCCGCATTTTCATCCCACCTTAGACGCCCGAATCAGAACGAGCCATCTGAAGCAGCACTAGATTACCTGCTACTGCTACCACCACAGCACATGACAACGGCACCTTCCATCAAATCAGCATTGACTTAGAAGCTACCTGCCTAGCTGCAATGTCGTCACTTGTACACCTGCCCGACGGGCAGGTCATCGTTGCTCAGCCAATATTCAACGGCATCTTTTTCAAATCAAACGACACACATCACCGCCATACGCCCTTCCCTGCAGGCTGGACTATCGCCTTGCATACCGAGGATGGCCCAGACCCGGTACATGGTGACAATCGCGGGGGTGGCGCAACTGAGACATCAGCTCAGGGGGGCAGCAACCAGGCTCAGGACCAGGACCAGGACGACGCCGATCAGGAGCCGGTTCACAGGTTCACGCGACCAACCCTCCAGTCTGACACCATTTTCATCTCCAGCATTTCCAACCCTTCATCAGACGAATATGAGCCAGCCAAAAGCCCATCCCGCCAGGTTGCACTGATGCTGTATATCTCGCTGTATTGGTACTTTCAGCAACCGGAGCCTTCTCCTTATCTGACCACTGCTGCTTCCCGCTCGACACCGGAGACTGCCAAACCTAAGGGGGAGTGGCAGATCCGCATAAAGAGGGATGGTGTATTCCGGACCCGGAACATGATCCCGAAGCTCGAGAGGATGGGCCTGATCTCCACCCTGGACACTTCCGTTGGCGTGGCCACGTCGGAGAGCGAGGGCGGCTGGGATCAGATGTTTGTGACGAGACGCGGGTTCTGGCAGATCCCCAGCGGCCTCTTCTTGTTTACACTGCAACCCAAGAAGACCAGCTCCCACCACGGATCTCCACCCGGCAGCCGGCCAACCTCACCCGAGAAGAACGACTCCACCGACAGATGGTCCATCACATCTGCCAGTCAACTGATGTCTGACGTGCCCGGAGGCACCATCCCCATCGCGTTGTCCAACAAACCTACAACCCCCATCGGCCCTTACTTCTCAGCTTCGCATCTGCCCACTTACTACCCGCCACCAACCCTGCAATACCGGATCCGAGATGGGGTACGGTATCCGGTGCGTCCCAAGCCACCGCGAATGGGTGAGATTTTCTACACCCGTTTTGTGCCCAGCGTAGGCAAATACCTATCCTTCCGCGTGGCATCCGCGTCTAGCCAACCGGTTCCTCACCTAGGCCCCGAGACTCCTGGCGAGAAGGAGAACGCCCACTTGACCACGCTGTCTGACGCCGGTCTTCTCGAACGGTGGCTGTCTAACCCGCGAGTCTCGGCCTTTTGGGGGCAGTATCACGAGAATTTCCTGACGGACTCCTTGAAGTCACAAAACTCATTCCCCGTGATTGGTATGTGGGACGGCGTCCCCTTTGGCTATTTTGAGATATATTGGGTCAAAGAAGACATTCTTGGCCGGCACGTGAGTGCGGATGACTGGGACCGCGGCCTGCACGTCCTGGTCGGGGAGGAGTGGGCGAGGGGTTTGGTGCCGGCTTGGCTGTCCAGCTTGGTACACTGGTGCTTGCAAACCGACTACCGCACCATGAACATCTGCCTTGAACCCAGAGTTGACAATGAGAGGTCCGTCATACCCCATGAGCCCCTGAGATTTGTGATGGTGGAACTGACCTATAGCTCTAGATTTATCCGGCTTCTCCAAAACTATGGGTTCGCAAAAGAGAGACAGGTTGCGTTACCCCACAAGCAATCTTGGTTTGTTCGCTTGAGCAGGGATGTTTGGGAATCCCCAAGTCTATAAGGTGATGATGGGGTTATGCTACTAAGTAGGGCATCAAGCACGAGTCAAGGATCTCACCTTGGGAGGGGCATCTGAGTCGAGGGTGAGAGACAAATTGGATAGAGAGATATTTGTTCTTGGATATCACGTACATAGATAGCGCTAGCTGCTGTGTATAAAGGAGGGTATGGGCGGGCTAGATAATGTGATATGCGATATAATTCGACCAGCCAAGCGACGTGCTTTCGTCATGGGCCTCCCGGACGAGGGAAGCGGGTCTTTTTGTTGTCGAAGAGACATCTGTGAGCTATCATATATTATTATGCACCCCCAGAATGTGACTAGGCTGGTCCAGTCCAATGAAGATACGGGCATGGTAGCTATATCGAGGACAACAACGGCTCCGTTATGCAGACGGCAAGTCGGACTCGACCCGATTCCAGGTCTAGTCTATCAAAGTTGGAGTCCTGGTGGTGTCGAGACGGGAAGTCATCACCAATGGAAGCATGAGTAGAATGCAGTAGTCGATCCACTCTCTTGATGGGCAATGGTACCGAGGCTCGTCTCACGTCAGACAGATGATACCCAAGCCACGCTGCCTTTATCCAGACAAGACTTGCTGCTAGTAGCATGAGTCGAAATGCTTTGTCGGCCTACTGTAGGTCTAGCGAGATCTGCAAGGTACAGATTGGATTGGAGGGTCACGGCTCTTGACTTGACGGGCAAGGAAGGAGTCGAGGGGGCGCTTGGGGGGGCACTTGGGGGCTGCGTCGGTTGGTGTTGCGCCCTTTCGGGAAGCCCCGCCTCTGGCAGAAGTGCTTAATAAGTGGGAACTGGCGATACGACATCATTACATAAACGCCGCTAGGTTGGTTCAGTCGGCGAGTCGGACTGTTCCCAAGGTCGGACCCAGACACCAGGACAGCCTAGTTCGGGCTGCGACTCGTGGGCTGGGGCCTTGCCTGTTGCTGGGAACATCAATGGCCACCAATTCGATCAACTCGGTCAATTCGATGGATTGAGTACCTAGGCAAGTACTCGGGCTTGCAATGAATGGGGGCCACCGTTGCGTGCGTCGCGTGGTACCAACTGCGGCGATAGGCTACCTAAGGCAGGCGGAAGAAAGAAAAAAGGGTGGACCGGTGAAGGAAAGCAAAGTGTTTACTCACCACCGACGCACACACGCACCGACACTACTGTAGGCTAACCTGAACCTGAGGACTGGGGCACGCTGGCACTGGAACAGCCGAACAGGGGAGCAGGGGAACAGGGGAGACATGCGTGAGGCAAGTCGCTCGTCGGTAGTCAATTGGAAAGCAGTCAAGGGAGCCGAACCTAGTCTAGTCTCCATCCCAGAACTGAATTGGCCGAGCATGGGTCTGCTTAAGCCTGGTCCTTCTCTTTCCGACACCCGATGTTGCGACTACTACCGACCAGTACAGGCCTGCTGCTATTATTACTACTACTTTACATGTACATTTGCTCAACATTCATACATCACTCTCCTTCCCCCTTCACCGGTTTCCCCCAAACCGCTTCCTCTCCCTCTCTTTTCTTTCTTACGCCAGTCCTACTTCAAGCTTTGACAAAAAGCCGGGAGCTTGCTGGTCAAGACTGATTCGAGAAGCCTCGGCTCCTGTACTGACCTTGGTCCGCCGCCCCAGTTGTTTGGGAGCACATACCAAGACACGACAAATCCGGCAGCATCACGTCGTCAACAAAAAAATATGGCGGTAGACGACGGCGAAAGCAGCCCGTCCCAGCGCGTACCGCTCGCCACCATCCTGCGCGTCCTCAACGTCAGCAAGATCGCCTACCCGGCCGTCGTCTTCGGCGTCTTCCTGATTGCCTTTATATCGTATGGCATCATCCATGCGCCCCGCGACGACAACAAGCTGCTGCGCGGCCCCGGCGGCCGTCCGCTGCCTGTCCGGGCCAAGCCCGACCGCGACCAGGACTCGGCCAAGGGCACCATCAACCTCTCGGACTCTGCGAAGCTGGCTCTAAGGCTCCTGCATACCTTCATCATCCTCACTTTTGTCGGACATGCCGTCCTCATCCTGGTCCAGGTGCTCATCTACCGCAAGGACGAGTGGTGGCCCGGCCAGGCCGCCGTCGTCTTCATCATCGGGTCCTTCTTCGCTTGGTCTATTGTGCTCATTAGCTTGATCGACACGACTCCGGCGCCGACGCTGGTCCACCTCTTCACCTGGGTCTCGGCCTTGCCGTTCGAGCTGCTCATCATCGCGTCCAGCTTGAGCCTCTACACGCGTCCCCACCACGAACCCGCCGTCGGCGGTCAGCAGGGCGGCCACTACCGGGAAAAGGCCACGCCGTGGGAGACTGTCGAAGTTGTCATCCATTTTGGTCGGGCCCTCCTGGTGTTGGGATGTGTCGTCCTCTTTGTCTCCCTGGCATGGAAGTCCAAGTCCAAGGCCAAGAATCTGCCCGGCTCTTCCTCCGAGCAAGAACCGTTGCTGGGAGCCGGTGCACAGTCGGGCAACGGTGCCAACAACGGCCATGCCTACGGAACAACTCCGTCTGCCGGTGCCGGACAGAATGGTTCAACAAAGCCGCCGAAAGACGCTTGGGCCAAACCTACGGAGCCGCCTAATGTCAACTGGTTCAGCTACATCCGGGGGTTCTTCATCCTGATTCCCTACCTCTGGCCCAAGGAATCGCGCAAACTGCAAGGTCTTGCCATCATCTGCTTTTTGATCATGATTTCGCAGCGTGTGCTCAATGTGTTCGTTCCCATGACCAGTGGCTTGATTACCGATGCTCTTTCGGGTGATGACGTGCAGACGCCATGGCTGTATATTGGGCTGTATGTGCTTTTCAAGTGGCTGCAAGGGTCCCAGGGTATACTGAGCGCCGCACGAACGGTTTTGTGGATCCCCGTCGAGCAGTACTCGTATCGTGCCATATCGACGGCCGCCTTTGAGCACGTGCACAACCTGAGTGCCGAGTTTCACATGAGCAAGCGTACCGGTGAGGTCATTTCTGCGCTTAACAAGGGAAGTGCGATCAACTCCTTCCTGGAGCTGGTGACTTTCCAAGTGGGCCCCATGATGTTCGATCTGGTCGTGGCCGTCGTCTACCTCACCGTCACCTTCGACATCTACCTCGGCCTCGTCGTGGCTATCACCACGATTCTCTACATATACGTTACGATTCGATTGGCGTCATGGCGAGTCAAGCTCCGCCGGGATTACGTCAACGCTGACCGAGAGATGGAGGCTGTGAAGAACGACAGTCTGCATTCTTGGGACACGGTTAAGTACTTCAACGCAGAACAGTACGAATTTAGCCGCTATCGCAATGCGATGATTGTCATGCAGGGATTCGAGTACTGGGTGCGCGTCACTCTTGCTTACCTCAACTCGGCCCAGGGTGCGGTCTTTACATTTGCGCTTCTCATCGCCTGCTTCATCGAGGCCTACCGCGTGGCTGCCGGCTTCCAGACCGTTGGTCACTTCGTCATCCTTATCACGTACATGGCGCAGTTGCAAGGCCCGCTGAACTTCTTCGGAACGTTCTATCGAACGATTCAGAACAACCTGATTTCGGCGGAACGTATGCTGGAGCTCTTCCGGGAGCAGCCGCTTGTCGATGACAGGGAAGGAGCCGAGCCTCTCACGTCGTGCACCGGCGAAATCGAGTTCAAGGGTGTCAACTTTTCGTACGACGAGCGTCGTAATGCGTTGTCCGATCTCTCTTTCCACTGCGCACCGGGAACCACGACGGCGCTTGTCGGCGAGTCAGGGGCGGCAAGTCCACCATCATGCGCATGCTTTTCCGCTACTACAACCCTACAAGCGGCTCCATCCTCATCGACGGCCACGACGTGCAGGACCTCACCATCGACTCGGTGCGGAGGTATATCGGTATCGTCCCGCAGGACTGCAACATGTTCAACGAGTCGCTCCTGTACAACCTGCGGTACGCCAACCAGAACGCGACGGACGAGGAGATCTTCGCGGCCTGTCGGGCCGCCTCAATCCACGACCGCATCATGGACTTCCCCGATGGCTACGGCACGGTGGTGGGCGAGCGCGGCGTCAAGCTGTCGGGCGGAGAGAGGCAGCGTGTGGCGATTGCGCGGACGATCCTGAAGAACCCGCGCATCACGCTGCTGGACGAGGCGACGGCGGCGCTGGACACGGACACGGAGGAGAAGATTCAGCAATCGTTTGCGACGCTGGCCAAGGGCCGGACCATGCTCATTATCGCGCATCGCTTGTCGACGATTGTTAATGCCGATCAGATTTTGGTACGTAACTACACATGGAAGATGGCGAAAGACCTATATGAAGAACCCACAACTAACAAACCACAAACAGGTGCTTAAGAACGGTACGGTCGTCGAACGCGGAACACACGAAGAGCTGATTGGCCGCGAAGGCCGGTATGCGTCGATGTGGCGCAAACAGTCGCGGGCGCAGAAGGCCCGCGAGGAGGCCGAGCAGCTTAGGGACAAGGCGCGGCAGAAGCTCAAGGAGGCCGAAGTCGACTCGGCTAGTGTTACGGAAGACGAGGCCGAGTCGTCACCTGGCCGTAAGAAGAGTCAGAAAGATGACCAACCGTCACGAGGAAGTCCTATGGGCAGGAAGCCGCCGCGCCATCCTTAGACTTGGTGGTGGTTGCTAGGATGGTGATGGGTGTGATGCCGTGCCCAGGCGTCCTGTCCATATCTGGTTACTTGACACTGCCCATGAGTGGTGGTGGTATTGTGGCGGTAATCATGCCCCCTGTCACCGGCCCCCCTCCAGCGCAGTCCACATGAGCAAAAGCGAGATAATGTTCTTTTTGGGGCTTTGGTTTCTTGTTCGTTGTTATAAATTATTAGAGAGATATATATACCCTGAAGGGTTTCCAGTAGTACAGGATTAGGTAGTTTAATGTAATGAATGCCAGCGAGCAAGCGATGAGCAGATTGGGGCCGGCTAATACTGACTCGAGTATGTGGGCGTGTCTGTCATCTTGTAGATGTCTGATGTACAGCAAGAGAGTCGTTATCCATGTGGGTACATACATGTACGTATGCCCGTAGCTCCTCGTTGGAGACCCACACATTGCCATGCCGGCTTTGGCGCTACCTTACCTTACCACAAAGGAACAGACCTGTGCATACGCCGTTTGTCACATGAGACGAAAGCTGCACGAGACCCTGCACTTAGCCGGCTTACAACAAACACCGTTTCCCCTTTTTTCCCCTCTTGCATAAAAATCCAACGGCTGCACGCACTAGCCCATCCCCAAGTCAGCCAGTCATGCCACCATCCCAGTCAAAGTCGCTCGATGAAATAGCCGCAGCCCTCCTGGCCAACAGGGGCCTCGAGCTCGTCTCCTGCAGGACCGTCCAGTCGCTGTGGGCAGGGTACGGGCACATCTGCCGGGTCCAGGCCCGGTTGCCCGAGGCAAAGAAGGAGGAGCCGCTTTCGCTCATACTGAAGTATATCAGCCCGCCGGCTAGCAAGAAGCGGGATGACGAGGGGCATTTGCGCAAGATTCTGTCGTATCAGGTCGAGCAGCATTTTTATGCGCATCTTGCGCCGAGGTTGGCCGGGTTTGGGAGTGGTGGAGGGGATGGTGATGATGGGGTGACGGTTGCTGAGTGTTTGGGCAGTGTGCATGATGGGACCACGACGGCGCTGTTGCTGCGGGATCTGCAGAGGGAGGTCCCGTCTGCTTATCAACCATGCTTTCAACAACAGCAGCCTTCGTTGTCGGCAGACCCTGAGAAGGAGGAGACCGTTAAGGCAACAGCGCCGTTCCCCCTCGCTCTCGAGAAGCGCGGCGTCCTGACGCCGGACCTCGTCGGCGCGGCGCTGGACTGGCTCGCGGGCTTCCACGGCTTCTTCTGGCGCGACGACGAGAAGGCCCGGTACTGCAAAGACGCGGAACACCTGGTCCCGCCGCCGCTGGAGTTCGCGGCCGCCTCCAAGTCGGGCGGCAACGGCAATGGTAATGGAGTGCCGGCCGTGGTCCACGGCGTCTGGCAGAATGGCGGCTACACGTATCTCGCCACGCGGCGCAGCGAGTACGCGTCCCTAGAAGAGGACGAGGACAGCGAGTGGAGCGAGGCTCTTTGCTGTCCAACTTCCTCCACTGCTTCTTCAGCGGGAGGGAAAAGATCGGCCGCGGAGCAGGCGGCGTACTACGTCTCGCCCGCTCACCCAGCAACCGCCGCCTATGCGACCCTTATCCACGGCGACGTGAAATCGGAGAACTTGTTTGGGCGGAGTGGTGACGGCAGCCATGGGAAAGCAGCCAAAGTAGCCTTCTTCGATTTCCAGTACGTCGGTCTCGGCCTGGGCGTGTGCGACCTCGCGAAGCTCTTCACCTGCTCCGTGCCCGTGCCCATGCTGGTTCCTTCCAGATCCATCCCCTCCTCCCTAGGCATGCAAGAAGGCGAAAAGGCCCTCCTGAGACGTTACCTGGCCCGCCTTGAAGCCGTGTCCGGCAAGACCTATCCTTGGGACGTATTCGTTGCGCACTGGGAGGCGGCCCTGGTGGACTGGTTGCGGTTCCAGGCGAGCTGGGGGTTCTGGGGCAATACGGAGTGGCTCGAGGCGCGGGCCCGGGATATACTCTCACGGGGCAAGGCCGAAACCTGGGGGGAGCCTTGAGCAAGTTCTCACGAATAGAGATAGATACAGAAAGAAAGAACTAGATGAAGAGAGAATACAGAAGATTTCTCACTCGCACCCATGCATCTACACGTGGGACCATTTCTTCCTGCAGTCACGAGGACAATGTCACATATATCACAATACCGCAACCACAACGAGAATCTTTTTATACAGCCAGAAAAGGCGCATCTGCTCAAATTAATCCCATCAAATTATGTGTGACGGTGAAAAGCCAGTATATACCCCTATAGTACAGAAAGACTCCTTCCCACGAGAGAAGCGCCGAATCCAATCTAAGCCTCTGCCAGGCAGCCAGCCCGAAACCCATTATTGATATAACCTGACAAACGAACAAACAATCCCGATTCGATCGGATTTCTTTTGTACACCAGAACCCCCTGATATATGTGCACTTGAAACCGCTCACTCTCGCTCGCTTTCTCTATGTACGCAACCAGCCGGCAGCTCTCTGATGATGACGATGACGGTGAAGCTCGATATATAAATAATGTAATGTGTAATGTATGGGTGTGGGTGGGTGGTATCAAACAAAGCAAATCAATCATCAGCGAAGCTCGTCCGCCGTCGTACTAACTATTACTATTTCTTCCTCTGCTTCTATTCATCCCCCAAATCGGTGCGTAAAATGCGTATTGACAGACGTTTTTCCCTTGGGGGTATGAGTATGAGTTCATCCCATTCGTCTTGATAAAGCGTTTCAGTCGTTTGTTGCTGCAATGTAAAGTATAAGTATATGCCTCAGCCTCAGCCTCAGCTGCAGCCCCTGCTGCCGTCCACAACGAACCAGCTGTGCAGTACAGGAAGGCACTCGAGGACGCTCTAGATCCTTCCGCCCTCCACGATTTCGCGCTCGAGGACCTCGATCTCGCCCGACTCGGCGGTGCGGCGGCGTTCCAGGACCCATCGCGGCTCGCTGCCGTCTCCTTCTTCCTTGATGTACGAGATCGAGTCGGCGCTGCCCTTGTGCCGGTGGCCCATACCGGGTCGCTTTTGTGACGGCACCCCGGGCTTGGGGCTCGACAACGAGTAGTCAGCGGATGAGATAGGCGACGGCTTCAGCACCGCGCTCGCCGCGCTGGCTCGGTCGTCAAAATCATCCTCCGCACTCACTTCCTCATCTTCCAGCACGGGCGGGAAGGTGGTGGGTGGCGGAGGAGGCGAGAACAACGGCTGGGGAATAGCGGACGGTACTGGACCTGCCGCTAGGTTCGGGTTCGCTCCCACCGCCGCCGGGTTCAATGGCGGTACTGGAGGGACATTGGAGTTGTTCGGGAGAGTAGGGATAGACATGGTGAGCGTCGGGCTGCCCGACCCGCTCGCGGCCCCCGACTCCGCGCTCTGGCTCCAGAGCGAGAAGGCCGAGTTTTTCCGGCCGTACATGTCGTGGTTGGGGATCTGTTCCCTTCCCTCGGGGCTCCAGGGACTTGAGATATCGTTGTTACGATCGCTGGGAGACCCATCGCGTGAACTCGCCAGGGAGGCTTGAGAGTCGCCCCAAGCCTTGGACCGCAGGCGAAGCAGGGCCGACAGGGACATGTTGTCGTCGTCGGCCATCATAGCGAGCTGGGCCAAGCCGGGGCTTTGCAACGACGAGAGCTCGCGGTTCGTCGTGGGGGACATGAGACTCATGATCGAGTTGCGGTTGGAGTATTCCGATCGCTCAGTGATAGGGGTGAGATTTGGCTCTCGAGAGATCAGGTGTCCGGATTTGGAACGCGCCAGGCCGTTATTCGAGCCGAAGAAGCCTCCGTAAAAGGGGCTCGTGTCGCTTCCAGGGTTCGGGTTACGGGTGGGTATCGGTTGCGCGGGAGCGGCGTAGAAGCCGAACTCCTGCCCATACCACCCATCAGAGTCATGGGCAAGCGCGCTTGCATTCGCTTCGGCGATAATGGCGTCATCATCCAACTCATAGTCGTCGAGACCATTGCCGAACCCGTCGTCGAATCCATCGTCAAATTCGTAGTCGTCGAAGGAATTGATGTTGTCGTTAGAGTGGTCAGACCCAGAGGTCGTCGGAGACGTAATGGTAACATCGGCTGGTAGCGGCGGGTCCGAATCCCTACGGAATTTGCCCGAGGCGGCGGCCTTGTGTGCAGCCGCAGCCAGCGCTGCTTGGTAGGCCGCCATATTGTCCATTACTGTGGTGGCAGCACAGCCCGGGACTGGCTGTTCGAGCCCATCAGGGGAGCTCTTTTCGTTATTTTCAAGTTGGTTGTCAGCCGGCAGTGGCTCCTGGTTGGGCGCAACGCTCACGGAGGTATGCGCAGTCGACTGAGTGATCGCAGTTGCTCCAGAAAGCCGTGAGGTTACATCATCAGATTCTCGTTTAGCTTGCTCTTCCGCAGCTTCAGCAGCCTGTCGACGAGCAAGTGCACTTGCAAACACTCCAGGTAACGGTCTGCCGTACTGATCGGTATCCTCCAAGTCGAACAAGGCCTCATCAATAGCGAGCCCATCGCCTTCTCCTTCAAGACCAGCGCCACCAAAATAAAGTTCATCGTCTGGCTGAAGAGGCGGAAGCGGTGCTGGAGCAGAGGTTTCTTTCTGTTGGCTTTGCTGTGGCGATGACCGGTCCGATTCATGGATAGCAGCATCTAACCCCTGAATCCCGAGTCCGGTTGGGCTGTCGCCGCTAAGCAGTGCTTGAGCCACTGGGGAATGTGGCTGCGAGGGCTCAGGCGCCTGGACAGAGAGCTGAGAAAGCCTGTTGTTGATATCTGGTGTCCCTTGTGTCATGGCGAACCCAATGACGTTCCCCTCGGCATCTCTTGGCGTAGCCGCCATGGTCGCATCCTGGGGACTTGCCAAGGTGGAGTGAGGGTTGGACCTTTGGAAGACGAAGCCTGCAAAGTTCTCCTGATCGTTATCGGGATCGTATTCTTCCACTGGCTCTTCGTAGATGCCCTCTTCCTCTTCATCGTAGTCGGCATTGACTCCCGGGATTCGCTCTTCCAAGCCGTCATCGTAGTCCAGGTCGTCATACTCGAAAGGATCCTCGTCAAAGTCATCGAAGCGCGAGTCCCGGTGATCAGGGATTTCCGACTGTCTTTCCTGTACCCTTTGTCGGTGCTTTTCCTCCAGGAGCTTTTCGGCATTCGCAGCCCCCATCATATCGAAGCTGAACCTTGACGATGTGCTCTTCATATGCCTGGGTAACGCACTGAGCACGTCTTTATTGGACATACCCGACATGCCCGACATGTTCCGCGACAACGCGGTCGATATAGAAGACGGCACAGAGCTCTTCCTCCGCATATCCTGTGGGTCCATTAGAGTTATTCGTCGAGAGGCGCTGGCGGACAATGCAGTCGATTTGCTTTCGCTCTGCATCATGGAACCGCCATCAACAGACACGGGGCGGCGCGAACGTATTGATGCGGAAGATCGTCCAGACTGTTCGCGGTCGTCCTTGGGTGGGACCGGCGGCGCTGGCCGTTGTGGCGGTGATAGGTCATCTTTGTTGGGTTGCAATGCCTCAGGTACTGTTTGCTCGGTTGGTACCATGGGACTCACGTTGTTCGACACGGGTTTCTTGGGGCGCGGGGCACTGAAGTCGTGGACCCTGGTACCCCGGATAGGCTCATATGACGTTTTACCACGGTCGTTGAGCAATGACAAGGACAGATCCGGTATGTTCTGGCTCGTTTTCCTCCTCATAAGCAAGGTCGACATGGGGTTCTTGAGAAATGGGAGACTCTTCTTCCCCTTTGGCGGGTTTGGTGTCACGGTTTGGTTCACCATTGGGGCTGGTTCCGTCTTCACCCGCGCACCTGGCGGGCGCTTTCCGGTGGTGGTGTTATGTTGAAGATCTGTTGGCGACACAAATGAGGACCCCGCGTTGCTCGATCTGAGGGGCGGCCTTCCCGGTGGACTTGTCACGGCCGAGGCGATATTAGGCCTTGAGGAGTTTCTGCTATCTAGCGAATAGCTCGGGCTTCTTTCTGAGGGACCAGCCCTGGGGCTTGTGGTAGCGGCGGCGGCGGCAGCAGCATCTTGTTCGCGGCGGTACTTCAACCCTCCCAGGAAGCTATTCTGCTCGACCAACGGTGGTCGAGCGTCTGACCGAGGCTCTGACCGAGGCTCTTCCCGGGGATGAGACTCCGGGTCGCCCACATAGACGGAGTATACAGATTCCGAATATTCCGTCTCGGAGACAGAGGCCACTCGGGCTATCGGGGGCAGGCTGGGCGGAGCTTGGGACGGTGGCGGCGGTGGTGCCTGCTGAGGTTGTGGTGGAGGAGGCGGAGAGGTCAAGGGGGGCGATTGCGGACGGGCCTGAGCGTGTTGGCTCTGGGGCGCCGAGGTTGTCGATCGAGGGCGAATGTCTGGCGCAGGCACGCTGCTGTCGTCGGGTACGAGCTGGGCAGGCTGAACATCCCACGACGTGCTGTCGGGGTTGGGCGACGTGGGATTGGACGGACCCCGTCGATGGAAGCGCAGATGTGACAACATTTTTTTCAACCGAACTTTAGATGGTTCCCCTCCTGACTCAGGAATGCGCTCGTCCCCGTTCGTTGAAGGACGTCACTGGCAACGAAATGCGACCGACTTAGATGGCGGGCCAGAACCGTTGCGCCGGGCTGTATACACAGGAGGCGGCTTGTCAAAATTTTATTGTTGTTCCTCCTTCTCTATTCTGCGCAGTAAGCGTCGTCGTGTTGGTCGTCGTTCATCCAGCGACTAGTATGCGCAACATGGTGAATCAGCCGAAATTGGAGAGGTAGCGACTGGCTGGCTGGGCTGATAAGACAGAAGCAGGATTGGAGACGAGTTCTATGAAGGAGTGAGAAGTGGTTTCGTATTGCACGGCGTCGGCGGGCAGGCTACTGTAGGTAAGCTACTGTACGTATGTAGTAATGTAGTATGCACTGGAAAATGCAATACGAGGCAAGCAGGTTGTTCAATGTTATTCTCTGATTGATCGCCCTAGCAGCGTTCCTTGTGATTTGCTGCCCAATTAATTGGTGTTACATCTTAAGAGACCCCAATCCTTGGAAGGTGGCTTCTGGTTGCTGCGAGGGAGTCGGCCTTGGGTCTCCCTTGGGCCTCTCTTGGGTCTCTTAGTGACTAGAGTGAACCATCAGCGCGACCTAAACAACTAACGGCTTCAGCCATGGTCCACTGTTTTCCCTGCCCGCGCGGCCCACCCGCCGACCCTTCCAGTGGGTTGGGAGTAAGGCGACAGGGCACAAAATGGAAAGCTACAGCGCAATAATACAGTACATGTAAGCAGCAGCGCTGCAGCAGAGGTAGCAGGTAGCAGTAGCAACCCGCTCAGATCCCATTCGACGATTTGATCGCTGACCCCTGACGCGACCTCCACGACATTCCCGTTGTTCGCCTCATCTGGCGACCTGAAACGTTGACTCTTCCAGAATCATTCTTCAATGTCTCTTCTTTCTGCTTCATCTCTCCTATCGATTGAAAATCAATAGACAGCTAGATATGTAGGGCGATGGCCAAAAGAACCATTCGACTCACGGGCATGTGCAAACGTCGATGTGCGCTATGATAGCACTCGATCCGATTGATCCACAGCGATGCACCATGACGCGGCGTCCGAGTCCAGCGATTTGTGGAGATGCACGCTGGGTCGTGATATGTACGTGTTAGACTCCTTGCTCCCTCCAGCCGCACGTCAACTACATACGTGTACCGTAATACGATGTTTTAGCCCTGTTTGGCGCGGTATCTACCGGCAACAACGCCCACTCGGCTCTAGCTAGGGTACGGACATAGGGACATTGACAAAATATCTGCCGGGTCGGATGGATACAATTCTCGTTGTTTACTCGAGGACTTGTTCGATCTCCATACTCAACTACTCCAATAAAGTCTGACTGTCCTAACACAGAAGGCAGTTCAGTTAATCGGTATGATAATGTATACAACATAAGATGCGGATCCTGTCTGATGGCATTACTAGCTCTGTATAATCGTATGCCCATATCTAGCCCTCGGTACTCGCCTGGATTCCTTCGGCCGCAAGGGCCTTCTGGTACGCGGCGATGGCAGTGTCGAGTGACTTGACTACTGGGCCCATCAGCTTCACGACGGCGTCTTTTCCCCACGAACAGCATTAGTATTAAGCTTTCGCTTCTTACCTGTTCGCTGGTAGATCTGCCGGATCTCCTCCTTCTTCCGCTCAATCTCCTGGTCTCTAGCCTTCTGCGCCTCGGCGGCCACGGCGTTGATGCGATCCTTGGACCGCTTGAGCGACTCCAGCAGGTATCCGAGCTCGGCAGCCCGGTCGGGGTCGCCAGAGAGGAAGGCAGACCAGAACTGGTGCAGGAACTCCATCGTAGTCGCATGTGTCAAGTTGCACTTGGCCGCAACCTCGGCGGGCAGGCCCATTGGTGTCGTCTCGTCAGAAGAGTGGCCGAACAACTGTGCCCTCCGCTGTAAAATGCTTTCCAGGATCTGCTTCTGAGCTGCCTTGCGTGATCCCCGGGATCCCACGTGCGCCTTCTTCTTCTTGTCCTCGTCGTCGCTGTCACTTTCGTCATCGATGCTCAGTGATGCTTGAAAGTCTACCCCTCCTGCGCCATCGTCACGCAGTGAGCCCAAGTCACCCTGAACGTGCTTCAGCAGTTTCGTGGGGTTTTGCTTGGCAAAGATCTCGTCAGCCGCAGATGCAGCATTGGCCTGGTTAGAGAAGAATTGACTTTGCTCTTTGATGTTGAGGATAATCTTAGACTCCTCGGCTTCAGCGCGCAGATCGCGCAACGCTAGCTGGCCGTAGATGTCGTCCGAGCCGGCCGAGTCGGTGGGTGCGCCGTCAGCTGCCGAGACGTTCGCCAGCATCTTCCCACTTATGCTGTTGAGAGTGGGTATAATGGGTACATCTTGCCGGCCTCTTGGCCGCATCTCATGATCCTTCCGGTTGCCGCCTTTGGATCCACCTTGATTCTCCTCATTGCCTTCGATATCGATGATGTGGGGAACATGCTGACTCAGGAGCTTGCTTGAGAAAGCTGTGATATCTTCATATTCATCATACTTGTCGAATACCCTGTCGGTAGCTTCCAGCCCAGTGGCACGCTCACCCCTGAGGAGCTTCGACAGCTTGCTCAGGAAGAATCGCTCCCAGAACTCGCCTTCACTGAGGGGAGGCACATTTTCGTTGTAGATCTTCTTGACCAGGGGATGTTGGTCGAAAATCATCCGGACTTGCTCCACGGTAATGTTAAGTTTCATCGTATTGGGCTTGTCTGGTTCAGTGCTTTGCTCAATGATCGGTTTCACCGTAGCGAGAACATTATAGGGTCCCTTCTTCTGGCTTCGCTCAATGGCATGGGCTCGAAGCAGGTTAATGCGTGTCGACCAGAACTGCATGTTGAATATCGCATCCGACATGGAATCGGGCTTTGTGGCTCGGCCTTCCATATACATCTGGTGAAGGCTCCTGTCTGTTTTCATCAAGGATTGCTGGAGTTCGATGTCCATCTTGAGCTGCCCATCGTCAAAGAAGCGAGCAGAAGCCGGTTTCGAGTTGGCCGCACTCGCAAAGGCCATGGAACCGGAGGCGGCACCGGCTGCGCCGGCAGGCCGCGGCACATTGGGGTCATTGGCTTTGTATTCGGCTAGAAGCCGCGACAGCAGGTCCTTCAGTACATTTGCCTCGCCCCTCGGGTCGGTTGGTGAGTTGAAGTGGAATAGATACGAGACTGGCTCTGCACCATCTTTTGCCTTCTCGAAAATCTTCAGCATGACCTTGGCGGCCGTGTCAGGCGTCTGCTGGAGATTGGTAACATTGGAAATGGCCAATGTGATACCGATACCTCCGGCCTGAGGGGTCCATATTATCGATTTTTGGTCGTCGGTAACTGTGAGAATGCCTTCCTTCTTCTTGTATGCCGCAGTACCTCGGGGATGGCCATGTTGACAATTGGGGTGGCAACAAGTTACGGCGAGGCAGGAAATTAAGTATGTTAGATGATGAAATGTGACGACGAAGTGAATTGTCCTGGCTTGAAGTGGGTGGGAACGTCAACGGGCTTCCAGCTCCATCACACACGATCGCACCTTCTGGAGAAGTGAGCTCCAGGCTTCATTCAGGCCTCAGTGCTGACCCTGTCAGCATGTGAGAGGAAATCGCGATGCGTCGGGTTCTACGAGAAGCGAACGACTGTCTAACACAAACCGGTCTATAACAGGAACAAATCAGCCCAGAATGATGCGAGTTAACTCCAGAATGCGAGCTGCTTTACGGGTCGCAAGGAAGGGATGTCGTTGTTGTTTTAGGTTCATCGTCAAGCATTGCTCTGATCTGGCCAGGCACGCAAGATGACTTTGAGGAAAAGCTTGAGCCACACTCGCATCAAAGCACCTGCCTGGAGGACTTTGGCCCATTCAATGGCTGTGTGGCGGTGGTTGGCCTTTCTTTGACCCGTTAAGCCTAAGCATATCGATTACTTGCATAAAGGCCCAGAAGTGCATATGTGGCTGGACCTCAGTCGTCGGAAGAATGCGGCCAGAAGCTAACCCAAAAATAGTGGTGGAGTTTTGACAGATGTCGTTGCCACTTTCTCCAGTCTTTGCCTCAGCAGAGTCGGAGCTGAGCTGTCCTTGCCCCGTCCCAAGCCGTCCAAATTGCCTAGGGTTCTCCAGCTTGCCGAAAAGTCTATCTGCTGCAGTCGATCCTACCCGGCACATGTTGCGAGCTCTTGGCTCATGAATTCGCTCAATGGCAATAATATGATTGATATCTTCCAATACAGCGATGAATGATTCTGGAAGCTTTGCAGAAGTATTTATGGCATGGCCCCCTTGAAAAAAAAAGTTCAATTGACGGATCCAATGGCACTTTCGCAAACTATCACTTTACCTGCATTTCCCGGCTGAAACATTACGTAGATGTGCAGGCCATTTGGAGATGCCAAGGCAAAAAGTCCAACCCGCCAGGGCGCATAGGTCTGTAAACAACTGGTAGTTAAGTTACCGCTCTAAACGGCTTCTGTCGGAGATTGACCAGGCCTAGCTATTTCTAGCCTGTTGATGCTATTTGGAGATGCCTGCAAGTCCAATAAAAAGCATGCTCAAACGAGGCCTTTCGGCTTTTGTTTCGCGATGCTTGGTCGGGACTCTCGGGACTCTCGCGGGATGTTGTAGGGGGCTAGCAGCTCTTTTCTGGACCAGCAAGACCAGCAAGCCGACATTCCCCTGGTCGCTCGCTGTCCCTCGTCCACGGTAGTTACAACACAATTACCTAATTGCATAACCGAGGCGGTTGGTGGCCCGGCAATACGCGGAGTGCTTTGAAAACTCTCTAGGGTTATGGCTTATTGGTCGGGTGAATGGAGGGGAGAGAAGAGTCTGTAGGCAGGAATGACAGATACTTTAAACAAGGATATAGTTCTGGATAGGTATGCTCTATCTACATAGCGAGACACTTCTGTCGGGCAAGGAAAATAGTGCGTGCGCATGTGTGCGTGCGTGTGCGTGTGCAGGCAAAGGAGAAGCAGAAGATGCATCAAAAGGGTTATTATCCTGTAATGTAGAAGAGGATGCACTGCTCATAGGTGCGGTAAGTATGACCAGCAAGCTAGAGAACAACTAGAGAAGGGGAGGCCAACATGGAGTTTGCAGGGGTGGATGGCTGTTCGGGCCCTGTGACAGGGTAGTCGCGACTTTTTCTGCAGCTACTTGTTTCCCATGACTTGTTCCACGATTCTTTTAGGCCTTCTCTCTTCCTACCGACCTCAACGTCACCAATTCCCACGAGACTTACTCCGCCGCTCATTTCTCTTTCCTCGTTTCAATCCCATTTCTTTCGAGAAAAGGAGGGTTGAAGCTTGCAGGTACGGAGTATTTTTGCCCATATCATAATTCCCCCTCTGGTTTGCTGCTTTCCATGAAGCCAGCATCCATCCGCCATTAATTCCCGCCACCTTAAATAGCTCGTCACAGCTTCTTGCAAGCATAGCCTGGTGCCATGCTCAGCAGCTCCATTCGCAGATCTGGCTGCCAGCTCCTCCGAGCTAGCAGCCAGAGCGCACGATGCGCTGCTCAGAGCTCGAGGAGTTATTCCCTCGCCTCGGCTCGCCGCCCCCTCGCCCTGTCGACCGCTTCCGCCCAGCGACGATATGCCTCAGCCCAGGCCTCGAGCCCGGACCCCAGCGACAACTTCCTCTCCGGCAGCACCGCCAACTATATCGATGAGATGTACATGCAATGGAAGGAGGACCCCAGAGCGTCCACGTTTCGTGGCAGGTCTACTTCAAGAACATGGAGAGCGGCGACATGCCCATCTCCCAGGCCTTCACGCCCCCTCCCAACCTGGTCCCCGGTGCTGCTGGCGCCACGGGCGGTGTCGTCGGCACCATCGGCCAGGGCCAGGGCTCAGATGTCACCAACCACTTGAAGGTGCAATTGCTGGTGCGCGCATACCAGGCCCGTGGTCACCACAAGGCCAACATCGATCCCCTCGGCATCCGTAATGAGTCCAAGGGTTTCACCAACGTCAAGCCCAGAGAGCTGCAACTCGAACACTACCAATTCTCCGAGAAGGACCTGGATGCTGAGTACAGTCTCGGCCCCGGTATCCTGCCCAGATTCAAGCGAGATGGCCGCGAGAAGATGACCCTCCGCGAGATCATCGCCGCATGTGAAAAGATCTACTGCGGTTCCTACGGTGTTGAGTTCATCCACATCCCGGACCGAGAGAAGTGCGACTGGCTCCGAGAGCGTGTCGAGGTTCCCCAGCCTTTCAAGTACTCCATCGACGAGAAGCGCCGTGTTCTCGACCGTCTCATCTGGAGTTCCAGCTTCGAGTCTTTCCTGGCCACCAAGTACCCCAACGACAAGCGATTCGGTCTGGAAGGATGTGAAACCCTGGTCCCTGGTATGAAGGCCTTGATTGACCGCAGTGTCGACTATGGCGTTAAGGATATTGTCATTGGAATGCCTCATCGTGGTCGTCTCAACGTGCTCAGCAACGTCGTCCGCAAGCCCAACGAGTCCATTTTCAGCGAGTTCGCCGGCAGCGCTGGTGGCGAGGACGAGGGTTCCGGTGATGTGAAATACCATCTGGGTATGAACTTTGAGCGTCCTACTCCCTCCGGCAAGCGTGTCCAGCTTTCCCTGGTTGCCAACCCCTCCCACTTGGAGGCCGAGGACCCCGTGGTTCTTGGAAAGACCCGCGCTATCCAGCACTACAACAACGATGAGACGACGCACCGAACCGCCATGGGTGTCCTGCTGCACGGTGACGCTGCTTTCGCTGCCCAGGGTATTGTTTATGAATGTCTCGGTTTCCACTCTCTCCCCGCCTTCTCTACCGGTGGTACTATTCACCTGGTCGTCAACAACCAGATTGGTTTCACCACCGATCCCCGATTCGCCCGATCCACCTCGTACTGCACAGATATCGCGAAGGCCATCGATGCCCCCGTCTTCCACGTCAACGCCGATGATGTCGAGGCTGTTAACTTCGTCTGCCAGTTGGCTGCCGACTGGCGTGCCGAGTTCCAGTCTGATGTCGTCATCGACATGGTCTGCTACCGAAAGCATGGTCACAACGAGACCGATCAACCGTCTTTCACTCAACCTCTTATGTACAAGCGCATCAGCGAGAAGAGCCCCCAGATCAACATCTACACCGAGAAGCTGCTCCAGGATGGCTCTTTCACCAAGGAGGACGTCGAGGAGCACAAGCAGTGGGTCTGGGGCATGCTCGAAGAGAGCTTTGCCAAGTCTAAGGAATACCAGCCCACCTCCAAGGAGTGGACGACATCTGCATGGAACGGCTTCAAGTCCCCCAAGGAGCTGGCAACCGAAATCCTCCCTCACATGCCTACTGGCGTGGACAAGAGGACGCTGGAGCACATTGGTGCAGAACTGGGCTCTGCGCCTGAGGGCTTCCACATTCACAAGAACCTGAAGCGTATTCTGCAGAACCGCTCCAAGTCTGTGACCGAGGGTAAGAACATTGACTGGTCCACCGCTGAGGCTCTTGCTTTCGGTTCATTGGTCACTGAGGGCCACCACGTCCGTATCTCCGGTCAGGATGTCGAGCGTGGTACTTTCTCGCAGCGTCACGCTGTGCTCCACGACCAGGAGAGCGAGGATACCTACACCCCCTGCAGCACATCAGCAAGGACCAGGGCAAGTTTGTCATTTCCAACTCGTCCCTGAGTGAGTTTGGTGCTCTCGGCTTCGAGTATGGTTACTCTCTGTCGTCCCCCAACGCTCTCGTTATGTGGGAGGCCCAGTTCGGTGACTTTGCCAACAACGCTCAGTGCATCATCGATCAGTTCCTCGCTTCCGGTGAGGTGAAGTGGATGCAGCGAACTGGTCTCGTCATGTCTCTGCCTCACGGTTATGATGGCCAGGGACCTGAGCACTCTTCCGGTCGTCTGGAGCGATACCTGCAACTGTCCAACGAGGATCCTCGCATCTTCCCCGACGCCGAGAAGCTCCAGCGCCAGCACCAAGACTGCAACATGCAGATTGCCTACATGACCACCCCGGCCAACCTGTTCCACGTTCTGCGCAGGCAAATGCACAGGCAGTTCCGCAAGCGTAAGTTTTGACTCGTACACGAACTCGTGAAATTGCAGACTAACAAGTGCATTAGCTTTGATCATCTTCTTCTCCAAGTCTCTCCTGCGACACCCTCTTGCTCGCTCGAGCATTGAGGACTTCACCGGCCCCGAGGCTCAGTTCCAGTGGATCATCCCCGACCCCGAGCACCAGACTGGCGCTATCAAGTCTCCTGAGGAGATTGAGCGTGTCGTTCTCTGCTCTGGTCAGGTCTGGGCTACTTTGTCCAAGTACCGCCAGGAGAACAAGATCGACAACGTTGCCTTCACGCGTATCGAGCAGCTCAACCCCTTCCCTTGGCAACAACTGAAGGAGAACCTGGACATGTACCCCAACGCCAAGACGATTGTCTGGTGCCAGGAGGAGCCCCTGAACGCCGGTGCCTGGAGCTTCGTGCAGCCGCGTATCGAGACGCTGCTCAACAACACGCAGCACCACGACCGCAAGCACGTCATGTACGCCGGCCGCAACCCCTCGGCTTCCGTTGCCACCGGTCTCAAGTCGGTGCACCAGAAGGAGGAGGCCGACTTCCTCGACATGGCGTTCTCCGTCACGCAGGACAAGCTCAAGGGCGAGTAAGCTTGACGACGATGATGAAGACAGAGAAGAAGGGCGACATCGGAGGTCATTTATTGCATAAGCTGTTTCCCTACGGTCTTTCTTGTATTGTAGCATTGTGTATAACGCGTCCTCGAAATCCCTTGGTCGAGGCTAGATAGACTGGTGTTTGGGACAGCATTATTGTTGAAGTAATGCATATTTCGTTTTGGTTCGACCCAAGCTTTCTGTTGATTTGACTATGCATACATGCGTGACACGAATAACGATCTATCGATTGACGAATAGAGCAAGGGTTGCCTGGCTGCGAGGTCACGATAGGCCAGCAGCAATCGCAGCAGTCTTCTTCACAATAGCCAGTTACAGACACTTCGCGTAATTCTTGGCCGCGAGCTGTGTACCCTTTCAATTCCGCATAGCCTCATGCGTGTCACCAATCGACGAATACTTTGGGACAGCCGTGAGTAGGGGGCTTACTTTTCGGTGTGCGCGTAAGCTGTGTTACCTATCCTCGGGGGCTGATATTGTGTTACGAGTGTAGGATCGGTTATAAAACAGCCTAGGCTGATCCTTCCCTACGTGTTTGTCCGATCCTTAGTCACTAGAGGTCGAAACGAATCGATCCTATCAGCTTAACAGTGCATGCGGCAACATGAATACCAACTCATGGGGTATCGCAGCTGCGCGCAGTGTTCACAGCGTTGACGAATCCTCTCAGAGCACTCAGCTCTATAAGCCTCTGCCTCCACAAGGGGCATGTACACGAATTCTCGACCTCTTCCGCGACTCGAAAAATCCAAGCGAATGTCTACGCGGAGCGCTCAGAGTGGTCGATATCCGCGATTGTCCCAAGTTCGCTGCTCTCTCGTATGTTTGGGGTGAATACTCCGAGGTACCAAACACGATCCTCTGCGGTAACCACGAGTTCCCGATCACGAAGAACTGCGACAATGCCTTACGATCGTTGCGAACCCTCTACGGGCCCATGACGATCTGGGTCGATGCGATATGTATCAACCAGAAGGACGAAGGAGAGAAAACCAGCCAGATACAACTCATGCAGGAGATCTATAGCTGGGCTCATACAGTATACGCGTGGTTAGGCGAGGGGGTCAACAGACAGACAGGGCAATGAGATGTCTTAGGCTGGCTTCTGAGCTGCGTTTGTCCCCTGCTGGAATACCATGGACAGAGGGCAGTCGCAAAAAAACCCTTCGTCACGATAGATTCGTCTCAAGTCTTGGTTTAACTATCATGTTTCTTCAAGCCTTGATGCCGTGTAAGTGGTTCCATCTAAGGATAAGTAGTGGCACCTGTCTAACATTTACCAGTCTGGCAAAGATTCAAAGCTTTCCGGGTCACGAGGGCATTTAACAAATACGCTCTTGACGAACTCCTAGACAGGGAGTGGATCCGGCGAGCGTGGACGTATCAAGAAATCATCCTCGCATCCAACCCCGTGATTCTCTGTGGCGGAGAAGCTATTACATGGTCACGCCTCCAGCGGGGTCTGGATTACTTCAGTAACCCAGTCACGCCTTTCTATATCAGCTTCGGGGACGTCATTCGTGCTTCTTTCACGTACCAAGGCCCGAAAAACATAATGCCTCCCCGCAGGTCCGGGAAAGTCCACGAGGATGCGCATTCACTCAGGTCATTCCACACGTGGAGACAGATGCACCAGGTATGGGTTACAGTCTGTCGCCCGTGTTGTTGGAACGGGCGCAAGTTCAGGAGTTTCCCCGAGGCGTCGAGGAATCGACTACCCCCATACATTCCGTAAGGTCTTACCAGGATGAGCTTTTGCAGCTAAGCAAGTCATGGCACTATGCTAGGTTGGTTATTGCGCTTTCTAACGTCATTATTCTGCCTGCCCTCCCTGCGTTCCTTATGGTGTTACTAAGACCTATCGGTTCATCGTGCGACGATCCTGGGTGGACTGGAGATAAGGAACCCTTCTATAGCTTTTATGACTTTTATTTCAGCTTTTTGGGGCTTCTTTGCGGTTCATGGTGGCTCTATGGCGTGCTCATCACTGTATACGCCGTGAAAATGGCGCCCCATTTGAGCTTGATGGACGACGGAAGCAGCACGACCATCGTTGGGCTCGTGCAAGCGCTGCGCGAGAGGCAAGCGACTGTACCGGCAGACAAGGCCTTCGCATTGCGTGGTGTGCTGGACCGATTAAAGTTCTCGACTTCCACCCACGGCTACACCAAGTCTTACGGCCAAGTCTACCATAACTTCTTCCTCGACCTCTTGCGTTATGATACGCGCCTTGTCAACCTTCTTGTTGACGTCGGTCCCAAGCTGCCGGGAGTGCCCTCCTGGGTACCTGATTGGAACTCTCTCCAAGAGCGCAACTGGCTCGATGCACGATTCGTCCACGACCATGCTGATCTGTATGGTGCATCATTCCCGGCACCTCAGATGAAGATTGCCGAAGACACCCTCGGAATGTGGAGTATCGGAAAAGGCAGCGTGGCATTCTGCTCCGCCCTATTCCAGAAGGCAAAGTACGAAGCAGCAGCTTTGGACGGCTTAGACGATGTCGCATTCCTGAATCAAAAGGTTGGTGTCTTTGCCGCGTGGGTTCGTGCAATCAGCGACGTAGCCTCCGCTCAGATCAGCCACGACCAGGAAGACTCTCTCCAGGATATGTACAACGTCTTAATGGGACGACCAACCGTCCCAAGTGACAGCGAACTTGATACGTTTAAGCGATGGTTGCACACCTTGCAGACCCGATCCATCAACATACCAGATGTCGGCCCCATCCGGTCCGCCGAGGACATATTCGCCGGCGATGCGAAAGCGCTAGAATCCACCACCAAGTGCTACAACCAGCTTACCGGGAAGAGATTATTATTCATTACGCAAGGTGGAAAACTCGGCTCAGGGCCCTGTGGCAAGGCTGTTGGGGATCGGGTGACTCTGCTCAGGGGTGTTGCTGTACCAATGATCATCAGGTGTACCAGTGAGGAGATGAACACATTTGAGGTGGTCGGGCCGGCTTTCGTGAGTCCTGTGATTGATGTGGCCAGATTCAATAAGGCAGACTTTGGGCATGACTGGGAGCCGGTGCATCTTGTATAGTAATATGCTATTCTGAGGCAAAGCAAGCACAACAAGGAATACAGACACGTTTACTACAGCCCTACAGAAGTCTTGCTCTGAGATGACCGTTATTTCTACCATATTTTTTACGCACGGCGTAGGCGCCTCGCAGTACTTCGGGTTCTTAGTTTGGATATTAAAGGGGCGGACATTAAACTTGAATCTGATGTCCGCAGAGGAGTTGATCGGCTCGTGCCGACCGTTAACGGACCCTTGTCGTAGTCTTATCTATGGTGTCCATGCAAGCATGTAACCCATGTCTTGGCAAATCGAGCAAGGTAACACAAGAACATAGATGGTGTGTAGGATAAGCTCTCTGGCTTCTATCGCTACATATGGAATCCTTTCCGGGTACAAACATTTCGGCGATCCGAGTGATTGATTGGAGTGCCGTCGGTAGGATTATGCGTTTTGTTGACGACTCTAGACACCCCCTCGCTTTTCACTCTTTGACATGTAGCAGACGGAACTGTTTTTTGTCTGCTATTTTAAGTAACTGATACCTGCCTCCCTCCTCATTGACGAAGATATGGATTTCCAGCAAATGAGAAGACGCAGTGGCGCCATCCGGGACAAGGCCTACCTCCGGGTTACACAGCCGAGTAGCTGGGAGTTGCCGAAGCAGGCCAGCAGCATTGCGCCGCCGGATGTTTGGACGAACGCTGGTGAGGCATATGATCGATTCTTCCGATATCCCGGATAGTGTTTTTGGTGAATTCGTATTGACTGATGTTGTGTAACGAACAGACCAAGATCCTGTGCCGGAGGAGAAACGAACGTAAACATCCCCTTTTTCTTCTACTCGATGATCTTTTTGCCAGTTGCCCGTCACTACAACTCCCCATTCATTCCTGACCAAAAGCCTCAATGACTATCAAGCCCATATCAGGTTGCTGACTCACTACGTGTAATCATGTTTACTATATAGATGGACGAAATGGGCCTTCATCACCTACTGGTTCAGCGACATCATCACCATGTCGACCTGGATGCAAGCGAGCGCCATCATGACGATGGGCCTGTCTGCCACCGACGCCATCCTCATCGTCATGGCGGCGGGCCTCTGCAACGCCGTGCCGACGGTGCTCAACGGCGCCGTCGGCTCCGAGCTGCACATCCCGTTTCCGATCGCCATCCGCGCCAGCTACGGCTACCACCTGTCCTACTTCTGCGTCGTCGTCCGCGGCATAATCGCCATGTTCTGGTTCGGCGTCCAGAGCGCCAACGGCGGCAGCTGCGTCACGACTATCTTGACGGCGATCTGGCCCAGCTATGCGCGGTTTCCTAATCATTTGCCCAAGTCGGCGGGGACGACGAGCCAGGGGCTGTTGAGCTACTTCGTGTATTGGTGCATCCAGTTCCCCTGCTGCTCATCCCGACTCATCGGCTCCAGCGCATGTTCTGGATCAAGACTGCCCTTGTCCCGCCCATGGCCCTCGCCATGGTCGTCTGGATCACAGCACGGGCCGGAGGGCAGGGCGAGTTCTTCTACGCGCCGGCGACGGTGTCGGGGTCCAAGAGGGCGTGGCTTTGGTTGTCCAACTTGGTGAGTTTGGCCTTACATAACCCCCCCTCCTTTCCATACTCGGAAGACACCAAAACGACAGACGGAACTAATCGAGGGAACCCATTCCTCTCCCAACAGACCGCCATCACCGGAGGCTACTCCACCCTAGCCGTCAACATCCCCGACTTCTCCCGCTTCAGCAAGTCGCGCGGCGCCCAGATCTGGCAGCTGCCCGTGATCCCCCTCTTCAAGACCGTCTGCGGCGTCTTCGGCATCATCAGCGCGAGCGCCTCGCGCCAGCTCTACGGGCAGACGTACTGGAGCCCCCTCGAGATCATCGCGCAGTGGCAGTCCACCCCCGGCGGCCGCGCCGCCGCCTTCTTCGCGTCCAGCATCTGGCTCCTCGCCCAGATCAGCGTCAACATCTCGGCCAATTCGATCAGCTTCGCGAACGACATCACGACCCTGGCCCCGCGCTACGTCAACATTAGAAGGGGCGTCATCTTCGTGTCCCTGGTGGGGGGCTGGGCTATGTGTCCCTGGCTCATCGTCTCCTCCGCCGCAACGTTCCTCAACTTCATGTCCAGCGCCGCGTCCTTCATGGGGCCCATCGCGGGCATCCTCTTCGCCGACTACTGGCTCGTCAAGCGTAAGCGGTACGACGTGCCCGCCCTCTACGATCCTCGGGGTATCTACGGCACGTGGAACTGGCGCGCTGCGGCGACGACCTTCGTCGTCATCGCGCCGCTGTTGCCGGGGATCGCGAATAAGGTGACGCCGCAGAACGTGCGCGTGGGGACGGGGATCGCGAACCTGTTTTCGATCAACTGGCTGTACGGGTTCTTTGCGGCGATCGCGATGTACTGGGCCCTCAACTGCGTCGCGCCGGACCGCCGGACCCTGATCCCCGACGTGGTGCCCGGGTACAGCGACGCGGGCCAGGGGCCGCTGCAGGGGATACAGCCTGGCGATGTCGAGAGTGGACGGGGAAGTCGCAGCTCGAATGAGAAGACCGCTGCTGGCAGTGCGAAGCAGAAGCAGGAGGGAGCCGATGCTGACACCGAGAAGGCGGCGAGCAAGCTCAGCCTCGGATAAGGAAACCGGGCATGTTTAGTTAGCATCGACAATCAATGGTGCGGATTCTACAATGTTGAGCTGGTAAGCTAGATAGGACATACGTGACAAGCAGTTCCTATCTAGGATCGATCCCATCATGGGATGGACGAGATACTACATGCCCATGCCATTACCCCTTGGCATGTATCGTACTGGCATTGACGATTTTTGTTCTTGCTGATCAAATAAATCAATGCTGATTTGCAGGCGCCAAGCCACGCAGTCTAGTTCTAGGATCACTTCCTACGGCCTAGCGGTGGTTGGAAAGCAAATATCTAGTGTTCGAAACGTGTGCCTTTTCTATTCTATGAGAAGCGTGAACTGTTTTATCTATTATTCCGTAGATCTGTCGGGCTGGCGACTTCGTGCCGCCAATAGCAACTCGCTTGCTAAACGCCCGAGGTAAAACTCTTGCATTCCAGGTCGGCAGAGGCGTCTATTCTATAAACTCTACGCTTTTCTGGAACCTCCATGGAGTAAGAGCTGAGTTTTCTGGCGAAGATGAAAGTTCAGGTGTGCTGTAGCGGAAGCTATATGTCCCCGAGTTCCAGTATGTACCGAACGAGTAGCAAGTGGCACCGCCACTCATGACAACAATGTCACCATCAGCGGTGGCGCAGACCGATATCCCAAGTAACGAAGGCCGAGGTATATCGGTATGCGATGTGGACCCGGGCTGGATGATCGGAGCCGTCGCAGATATCCGAATCTGAGCGATGCTGGCGCTTAGGAGTAGGAGCTCTTCGTCTTTGGGGATCACCCGATCCTCGATGATTCCGCCAATGAGGAGCAAATTTCCATTCTTGCCCATTGCCGCGCTTGCACCAAACCGATACAATGTAGAGTCGGCGGGCCATTTGCCCTCGGGCAGGACATGTCCATTATCATCAATCCTTGATACGGCATCGAAGCGTAACTCCGGTTTATCGGCGCCCCTGAGGTTCAGACGCCAGTACAGGGCTTGCTTAGCCAGTGTGCCATCCTCTAGAAGGCCGCCTATGAGTAACCCATGGAAGCCGGTCATGGGCCCGTCGTTTTCTGAATCCGGAGTGATAGTGTCAGGGTAAGAGACCAGAACGGCACCGAATACGGGAACATAATCTCCAAAAATGGTACACTCAATCCACCCGGTTTCGGGCTGGTAGAGCAAACAGTCTTTGAAAACCGAAGTCGCATCGGTCTTCCCGCCGACTACCAAAGCGGAAGCCGACTGACCGAGCCGGGTTGCCGAGTGCCTATACAAAGGTTTCGGCAGGTCCGCCGTCTTGTGCCATGAGCGCGTAGTGGCGTCAAACCTCCAGCAGTCCCGGAAGGCACTTGATGGGGATGCCCTTCCACCGGCCAGGAGCTGTCCATGGATCCCCAAGTCCACCATGGTGTGGCACATTCTGCTCAGCGGACCAGCCGATAACACACCGATACTTGCGTCCTGTGGGTGAGAAGTGAACAGGTCGATCGATCTCAAGCGAGTGACGTTGCCAAGCCCGCATGCATTTCCCAAGAACTCGCGCCCGGACTGATCCTGAATCTTCATTGGAGCTCCAAACCGTCGCTGGCATGCTTTGCCAGACTCGGTGTATGCGGTGCTGACTTTGAACGTAGGGATCGGACTACCCTGTAGACCCTCGGCCGTGAAATTCCGGTATGGCGGTAGCACGTCTGGTCTGGTATGGGCGGAAACAATGCAGTAGTGGCTGACGAATATGGCGAACTCCTCCCATTCGTCAAAGGGCTCGATCTTGTCCAGTCTCAGCCGGTCCTCCGTGGTCAGATACATGTCATTCGACCAGGCACCCCAGAGAGACTGCGCATCGGCATGTACCCACCCCAAGCGGTTGAAACGTTCTTGCTGTGCCTGGAGAGTTGGGTACTTGTTTACCGACTTTATGGGCGTTCTCAACTTGTTGAAATGACGAACCATCATCTCAGCAAAGGGATGGTCTGCCCCATCAGGCAGGATCTGTTCGAGCAAGCAGAACTCAGCTGCATGAAAATAGGTCAGTTTCCCGAGAGTCAATGATAGCGTCGACGGAGTTCAAACTGACCATGGCCAAGACTGCTTGCCCACTGGATAACAGCATCGGCTGCTTCGGTCTCCATGTAGGTGATGGAGACTTCGGCAACAAATATGAACTCGCTTTCCTGGATGTTGACAACCTTGGAGATGGCATCTTGTACGCGGTGCAGTTGGCGGAGGTCGCAGCCGATTTGAACGTACTCATCACTCGTTAGCTGCAAGTCGGTTTGGTCAGTGCCATACTCGAGTCCGGTCAGAACTGAGTGCAGCTCTGGCGTCTCCTGGACAATTTTACGCTTCTTAGACATGAGATCAGGGAAGTCTATGTCGATGAATTTGACATTCTTGCATGCTTCAGGATAGCGTGTCATACACTGCCAAGGGAGTACATCGCTGACGAGGTAGCGTCTATTAGCAAACGTGAAGAAAGGAAAAGGGGATTAAGGGAGGGGCTTACCTCCCGGCTCCCAGATTTATGACAACCTTCTTTTTGTCGGATGGGCGCTTCAGAAAATTGCGGACGCAGGTATCAATGATGTGCAACCTAAAGTGATATCCACGGTTGACCAGAGGAGAGCGCCTTTGGAACTTCTTGACGAAGAAGCGGAAGAAATGGGGCTCGTCGGGGTAGTATATGCGCTCGACACTCCTTTTGGAGACGATGCTGCTGCTGTTGGTCTAGAGTAAGGTCAGAAGAGCGAAACCGATGATGCTAGTCTTGCCCTTTGACTTGCAGACATACCGACATGACCAAGCCATCTTGAGCGAGTTCCTTGGTCGACCGGCTCAGCGCCGGGGCCGAGCCCGGTGCTACCTTCGTTTTCGGCATTGCGACCCTACAACCAACTTGAAGCAGGCCGAGCTGATCAGTCGGGGTGGGACCGGGGTTGAATTTTCTCCAACCAGCTCTTTTGCGCAACGCACCACGACAGTTCTGGGCAATAGTTCACAGAATGGCGGGGTAGTCACGACCAAAATAGTTGAGTCAGAGGAGGTTGAGAAAAACTTTATTGACCGACGAGGTACTAGCCTGCTAGACGAGGATCATTACATTAGCTGAAGCAATAATAGAAATAGAACCCGTGGTCCAAGCTCCGAGTATACCGCTGCTGATAATGATATAGTATTTCCAGCATGCCCCTAGTCAGTAACCTAGTGGTGGAGGGATCTGGCAGGATGGGCAGGATGGGATGGCTGATGATGATTGGAGCGGACGGGTAAAAAGGCGCTGTCAGTGTGTGGGAGTCGAGGCTTTTTTGAGGCGCCCAGGGCGTCTGACCGTCTGACCTTGGGCATTGAAACAAAGACTGGACCCTAAATCGTTCAAACCCCTCTTGCAGGTGCTTGTCGTAGGCAACCCCCCTGTAGCCCTCTGACGCAACTGCTCACGAGCTGGACTCTGGGCCACTCACGGTGGGTTTTGGGGGGCTTGGGGCAGAATGGGGGGCCTGAAAATGACAGCTTCGGGGGGAGCTTCTGCTTCTGATCGGAAAGCTTGCTCTAGCTTCCCCACTCTTTGCCCACTGCCCGCCGCCCGCCGCTCTCTGCCTCGCTTCTCACTGACTGACTGACCTGAGCAACATCGAACCGCCAAACAGTCCGTCCGACCAACCACCAACCTCCGCCTTTGAACTCTTGACCCGCCCTTTGCAAATAAATAGAACAAAACCACTTTCTTCGTGATCCTTCCACCCTCTCCAGAGCTTGCTTGCCTTGTCGTATGCTTTCCGGGCCAGAGCAGATGCGTTCCCGATTTCCTGCTTGCTGAGCTAGCTGGGCTGGGAAGGACGACAAACCAAATCTACGCCGAATTGATGCCAATACTTGATCCTCACACGCTCCGGTTGTGCTTCGTCTGCCCGTTGCTGCAACAACTCACGGCCTGCTCTAGGCGCCAGTTATCTCTCATATCTGATCCTTGACAAAACCTCTAATCCGTATAGCTCTCCCTCACGTACGAACCGGATCTCGGTATCGTCAGTATCCTGGGGATCCTTCTCCGCCGCTTACCGTCCACCCTCCTCCGTCTCTCCCAGTGTCACGAATAGTCTCTCAACATGCCTGACACGGCCCTCAACTTCGTCACCTTCAACCAGGACGACAGCTGTCTGGCTGTCGGTACCTCCAAGGGTTTCCGCATCTTCCACACCGACCCCTTCAACAAGATCTTCAGCAGCGACGATGGCGACATCACCATCATCGAGATGCTCTTCTCCACTTCCCTCGTCGCCATCATCCTCTCGCCGCGCCACCTGATAATACAAAACACAAAGAGAGCGTCCATAATCTGCGAGCTGACGTTCCCCTCGGCCGTTCTTGCCGTCCGCTTGAACCGCAAGCGTCTGTCGGTGGTGCTGGAGGACGAGATATATCTCTACGACATCTCCAACATGTCGCTGCTGACCAACATCGCGACCTCTCCCAACCCCAACAAGATCGTCGCTCTCTCCCCCTCCTCGGAGAACTGCTACTTGGCCTACCCTCTGCCGAAGCCTCGCGAAGACACTCCCGACAAACGTCCCTCCCATGCGCCTCCCGCCTCGCTGTACGCCCCCGTCACCACCGGCGATGTCCTCATCTACGACACCCTCACCCTGAAGGCCGTTAACGTCATCGAGGCCCATCGATCCCCACTATCGTTTATCGAGATGAATAGCGACGGAACCATGTTGGCAACGGCCAGCGAAACCGGCACCATCATCCGGGTTTTCTCCGTGCCCAAGGGGCACAAGCTCTTCCAGTTCCGCCGCGGTACCTATCCGAGCACCATATACAGCATGTCCTTCAACATGGCCAGCTCTCTGCTCTGTGTATCTTCCACGACCGACACAGTCCACATCTTCCGCCTGCAACAACCCCAGCAGAACCAGAATAGCATCCTGGCTTCGGACGCGGCAGCCGCCACCGGTTCTCGCGCAGATCGCTGGTCCCGGAGCCGCAGCTACGACAGTGGCAACGACTCCCCACAGCAGCACGACCGGTTCTCCCCAAGCGACGCCGCCGAGGCGAGACAACCTACTCAAGCAACGAATACCACGAATAACAGCCATAGGAGGCAGAGCGGGTCGTTCAGCAGCATCCTCCGGCGTTCCTCGCAGATTATGGGCCGCAGCGTCGCCGGGGTGGTGGGCAACTACCTGCCGCAGACCGTGACAGAGATGTGGGAGCCGATGCGCGACTTCGCTTACATCAAGCTGCCCAAGTCGTCCATCGCCACGTCGAAGCAAGGGGGCGGCGCGCCAGGGCAGCAACTTAGGAGCGTTGTGGCCATGAGCAGCACCAGCCCCCAGGTCATGGTGGTGACGAATGACGGCGGGTTCTACGTCTATAACATCGACATGGAACAGGGCGGAGAAGGCTACCTCGTCAAGCAATACTCGTACGTTGCTCCTATTTGCGATTTGACGTTCCCCGGGCATTTGGACTAACAAAGTATTCTACAGCGTATTGGGCGGCGATGATAAGCTTGACTCTTCGAGCTATGGACCCTAAAAGCAAAGCTATGGCCGACTCGGTCTTCACGTACCATAAACTCGGCCTCTGGAAATGGGTTTACGTGAGTCGTACCAACAGTGTCGAGCACGAGAAGCAGAAGCAGATGAGCAAGCATGGGGTGGAACAGCAGACCACGAGCGAGTGTGAGAGGCAGCAAAGGAGCGATGCTAATACCCTGAGCAATTACTTGGGTTTCTGCGTTCCCAACCCCCCTTTCTTTTTATTATCATCATATCATTTTCATCCTTGTTTTTTGGAACTTGGCTTTCTGCATCAGCGTTTGGCGCCGAAGGTATCTATCTTGGTTGGGTTGATTTCCCAGTAATGTGTTGGGTCTTCGTTATGTAACATCTCTCTCTCGGTGCTCTACTCCTATCAATCAGCATGGCAATAGCAGCCCATCATCCTTCTTCTACTGAGGTCTTCAGGTAGAGAAGTTAATTAAATCAGAGAGAATTTATCTGCTTCCCATATTATCTGATCTTGGTGTTTCACCTTATTGTGCGGCAAGCAAGCTTGTTCATGCAGTGGTCTCGATGTATTTCATAGTGAGCGACGTATGTACAGCTCGACGCTATTTGAACCAAGACCTTGAGTGACGATACGTGAGAACATATATAGAGAGCTTTGAAAACGGCACTGGCAAGAGTCAAGATTGGAAGGGGTCCTAGATTCTTGATCGTTCTATTAGACTGACTACCCAAACACAGGGCCTGTCTGGCCATCGAATAGGTCTATGTGTATACTCTACCCAACGTGATGAGAAGGCAAAAATGTGACCAATGTGACCCCTGGAGTTGCTGCCCTTCTCATCTTGCGAATATAATTTCTATGAAATATCGCTTCAGCCCCTCTTGACTTTGGCATGAGTCACTACTTACGCCATGCCATCAATCTCCATCATCTCCGCCTCCTCGTCCTCATCGATATCGTAATCATTCTGCGCCGCCCGCTCCGCCATCTTCTTGGCCAGGGCCTCGGCCGACTTGGCCTCGTCGCGGAGCTCGCGGATGCGCTCCTCGTCCTGCTGGGCCTGGTGGGCGCGGAGGTCCTCGATGCTCCAGACGCTGACGCCGTCCTGGTCCTTGGCGCGGAACGGCTGGGCCATCTCGCGCAGGAAGCGCTTGGCCGTGATGACAGCCATGTCGGTGCTCAGGTTTCCGTCGACCTCCTGCATGGCCTCGTTGATCCACTTGGGCAGCTGCGCCCGCTTCTTCTGGAACCGCCGGTCCGCCAGCACCATGATGCCGTAGTCGTCCTTGCCGCGCAGCACGCGGCCCAGGCACTGCGCCGCGTGTCGCATGGCGTCGAAGGACAGGAAGTCGTTCTCGCGGATCCGGTATGTCTCGCGCATGAACTCAAGGCGCGCCTTGAGGATGCGGGACTCGGTGTACTAATTGAGTAAGTTAGCAATGTTGGGCGTAAGAAGAAGAATGAGGGAAAAGGTGGCGCTAACCTGGAATGGAACACCTATACACAGCACGGTTCTGCCGTATTGGTGATCGAAATCGATACCTTCCGATACCTTGCCACGAGCGACGCAAAGTAGAACAGCGCCTCGACCGTTGCAGCAAGCGGTTCTGTAGGTCTCCAGAGCCAAAGATGTCTCTTGGGCATCGGGGGTTTCGACCAAAATGAGTTTGTATTTCCACACCTGGTCCAATATACCCATTCCCTGCCACATACTGATGATGGACTCCATGTACAAATAGGATGGGAAGAAGACGACCATGCCGTCTGGCGTCGCCTTGGCGAATTCGGTAAGGAGGTTGCCATAATTTCGGACCACGCTGGGCTCATTGCGAACCTGGAAGCCAGTGGATACAGGAGCTTGGTCACTTCCGCGCGTTACAATCATGGGCAAGAATGACCTCCTCGCCAACGTCATGGTATATGACTCTTGAACGTGGGCGTTGAAGCCGAGCATTTTAGGGTACATCTCCAGCGGCGAAATGGTTCCCGAAGTGATAATGACGGAGCTGAAACGATCAAACACCGGCTTGATGGCGATGGCTGCATCGAGGCAGGTGAAGTGCAATACCGGGTTAGGAACCTCGGCTGTGTCTGATTCGAAAGGCTCTAAAATCAGTAAGAATCCTTTCTCGTACGTCGCCACTAGGGTCGCGAACGTGGCCACCTCCTGCAAGGGCTGATAATCCTCAATATTCGTGAGCTCTAACGTCCGTACGAGCGATGTTAAACGTTCTGCGCAGAAACGTAGTGGCTTTTTCTCTATGAAAGTATGCTCCTTCAGATGACTGAGGAAAGCCGGTGGCGTCTCGGAGATGACCTGCCGTACCTTCATCCGCGTCTTCAGATACTCGATAAATCTTTTCAGGAAAGCCACGAAATGCTCAGCACGACGTATGTTGCCCGGGACTGCTTCTTTGAGGAGATCGTCCGGCAGCACCGGGTTTGCCATGAAGGTTTGCTCTTGCCGAGCTTCATCTTGGTCCCTTAGCCCTTCCACCAACTTCTGATACTCGTTCTCCAACTGCTCACGATCGGTTTCTTTCATATCGTTGATCTTCCGTTCCAGGTTCTGTGCGCCCCTTGTAGCCTTCCTTAGAGAGTCATCTGTTATGTCGGTGCTAAGAGATTCTATGCAGACGTTGTCGATGTTGTGAGCCTCGTCGAAGACGACTATACAGTCCTTGGAGAACTCCTTCGAGACCCTCTCGGCGATCTTGGGGTCAAGCAGATAGTGGTACGAGTAGATGATGACATTGCAGTACTGCATCATCCGTCTCGCGGTAAAGTACGGACATTGCTTGTGCTTTTCTCCGTACACCAGAAGGTCGTCGAGAGTCCAGACACCGTTAGGTATCAGGTTATGAGGCTCGAGAAGGTCCAGGTTATCGTGGTAGATGCAGAGGTCCACATTCTCGCCCTTCTCCTTCTTTTCTTTGACGAAACCGGCCGTCAAGCTTCGACACTTGGCATCCACAACGGCACCGCTCTTCTCGCGCTTGACAGACGGATGAAGACACAGGTTCTTTCGACTTGTCAGGCCAAGACCACGGAACTCCTCGACGTATCCCAACTCGTCGGCGCGGTACTTCATCAGGGCCTGCAACTCTGCCAGGGCCTTCTCGATCTCGGACATGGTACGCGAGCAGTAGATCAGCTTCCTGTCTTCTGGCTGATTCTGCTGGTATGCAATAATGAGAGAGAGCAGTGAGACGGTTTTTCCTGTACCTGAAGGCATCTCCAAAACACAGTTGCCGCCCTTGTCCAGTGTTTTCTTCAGATCACACATGTAGGCATATTGCTCCGGGTACACCCGTGGGTACGGGAAGAGCACCGGCAACTCGTCGATGAAGAACTTCATGTTGGCGGATGTTGGTTAAGTCGCCTTGGAAGAGACGAGATACACGGAGAGGATCTCCGCGACTGTAAGCAGACCCAGCCTTGACATGTAAGGGTAGTGGAGTTAGCTTCGATCACGAGCTCTAAACTCAGGCCGTGGGTGCTGTTTGGCGTGCCGAAAAAGAAAAGCGGGTTGCGTTGTCAGTCGTGGCCAGTATGTGCCATGCTCTTGATCCATCAATCAGAAGAGGAGGCTTGGTCTGGAATGTATGTAGGCTTGATTGCGCAAGTTGGCCCTTCCCGACCGCTTGGTGGCCGATACAGCTTACCCGAGTAGTCTGATGATTCGATACGTCCGCACCAGACCCGTCAGCCCATATGCCAGGACCTCGTCAAACTACGACTCTCCCTCAATGATTACGCCGGTAGCTCAGACTGCCCGTGGTCTCGTGATGGCGGCCTGACTTTTGTCGATGAAGTGGTTTGGAAGGGATGGAACTGCATTCAATGACCTGGACTGGCTTTCTAGTCCAATCGATAGGCGTAGCTGGATAAGGTGGAAGTGCTAACTTGAGGTCAGAGCTCGTGCCACACGTGGCGTGGCGGATATTTGTGGCTAAGCCCGCAACTGCCAAACTACCAATAGCTGCGACCGGTAGCTGTTGCCGCCTTACTTTAGGCAATCCATCAACAGCCTCTCGGACTTCAAATGCCATACTGATACCTACATGTTCTGATGCAAAGACCCTACCTCCCGCCCGAGAGCATGTCTTGCATCCATGTTCTCCATCAAAAGATACACCGTTCTCTCTGAGGGGATCCCAACATGCCCTCTCTCAACTTGTAGCAAATCATCGTCGTCGTCCCCTTGCTGCAAGAACTACCGCGCATGAAGTTAAGATAAACTTGGAGGATCTTACGAGAGATATCTACTAGTAAGCGGGCCAAAGATCGGTACATTTCTTCTCGACCGGCCTGGGCTCTTCTCAGTTGGGGAGGAAGGCACATTTTAAAGCCGTCTGGTCGATGCAATAGGTACGATACGGCGCTCCGATCAGACCCCATGCTCAGGTACTTTTCTTGAGGGCCAGTCATTTCGGTGGCCCTCGCATCGCTTACCTCAAGCCAAGGAAAATAAATAGATGACAAGACTGGTCTTTCTTTGCAACAACATCATCAACACTTATTTGTCCTGTTCAAAACAGTAAAGTGCTGCTGCCGGCGCTCCGTGATGCCTCAACAACATGCCATGTTCGCAAGGAGCCCGGCTGTTGTCACTGTATGGGCTGAGGCCGACAGCAAACAAGAGTTCACCATGCCGTTCACCATGTGACCCTCGCACCGGTCCATGCTTGGGAGGATTCTCCCCTTCGTCAACTCGAATGGCGGACGGAGCCTCGGATGACGGAGACAGACTCGGACGTTGGATATCGGACGGAGATATGGACGGTCGACAGAGCTCGTAACGGCCTCCTACACCCACCAGCTCATCTTGTATCCGAACATACTTCTTGTCTTTCCGCTGCAAGCGATGAGATGATGTTTGGTAGCGGGTCGGTCTCGTCTTCATGACGACTTCATGCACCGCCTCGGTGGCTTTGTTCAAAATAGGAATCGAGGAGCCGTGCCTCGCAAAGGGACGACTGCAATCTGGTCCATGACGCAGTCTGACTTGGGCATTGCCAGGTTGAAACGTTACAGCTCAGCACGTTGCTCTTCATCTCTAACCCGAAGTCCATTGCCCATCTTGTCCTCGTTCATATGATGTCGGCCCAGATAGCAGAGTACGGCATATTGGCATTCACGGCATTGCTACTTTCGCATGCCTGCTTTCGATCCCCTGGATGGCTAATATCTTCGCTGACCATACCCCATCCTGAGTACCGCGGCTACTTGACCCGCTTGCCTTCATTATGACACGCAACATATCGATGGAATGTCCAGATACCGTTTGTGCCCGTCTCCTTGGTATCGCTATCGCTAAAAGCGGCAGCACATGGGCATGGCTGGCATGACCGCGGATACTGGGCCGATTTTGACGCCGTTAAGCGAGCTGGTCATAGAGCTTCCCTGAACAGCACGCTAAGCTTACTGCTACTGCGTATGACCAGGTGAACGGGCCATGGCAGTGAGATGACGCAGTGGATATTAAAAATGTCTGCCCTTTCCGGGTTCTGGTCGAGTCCTGGTCGAGGGTGGATGATGATGCCATCCTGATGCTCTTGCGCCTCGCGCCCAGGTCGAAGAAGGCCTTGGTAGTGTACCATATCCCATACTCATCTCGGAAAATGAGGCGACTATACTCATCTCGAAAAATGAGGCGAAGTGGCTCGCAGGAGCTTCCTTACGCCGCAATAACATACCTGTCTGCATGCTGCTACCTAGACTGTCGAGCACGTCATTGCTTGTTCCTTAGTCTTGTTTGCCTGCCAGCCCGGGACCTGGTTCTTTAACGCTCCGGTCAAAATGAACAGCCAGATGGAACAGACAAATCTCTTGATATCATAGCTAGCTTGCGATCGCATCCGCGGAGTATCCGCGCAGAGCTCCCGCGGCGGTATTTTGCAGGGTTTCAACGAAGATCGACAATGGGGGCATTAATAAGTCAAAGCTGCTGGCACGGCTTGCCCACCCTTTTTCGGTGCGCGGTATCTTTTGGTACCTACATCTTACCTTTAGCGCACCCCCGCCCAGGCAGTCTTTCTGGCAGCGGAAGTACATGTATTTAGCCCATCTTATGAGGTACTTGTCCCTCTCCTCTTATTTTACATCCAATGCCTTTAAATGTCGAGACCACTCGCACTAACTTGCTGGCAGGGCTGGGGCTGGTTGATGTGAACCCTGAAGCCTGCGACGGGGCCATCCCTCCAACGGTGCGCTCGCGGGACCTAACACCGGTCTAGTAGTGCTCTATGCTCTGCCTACTGCGCGGTCTTTTTTGTTTAGCGGCCGCCCGCCTTGCAAAGCTAGCAAAGCAATGCCGTTTTCTGAATTGGTTGGGTTAGAGCCCTCTCTAGTCGGAAGACTAGCCCAGCCATCCGGCAACCGAATTCGTCCATGTCCTTGTAATACCCATTGAACCAATACCCAAGACAGCATGCAGTTCGTCTCATCGATGAAGATGCTGACTGCACACCCTAATCTAATCTCATCCTGGTCAGCACACCAACACCCACGTTTTCTACCTAGCATCGAGAGATCGTGCTTACCTACTTCCTTACTTGCTTGCTTGACCTCCTACTGGTTCTCTTCAACCTACCTACATGCCTACACGTGAGTAGGCATGTGATTCTTGAAGAAAGCTCGTCTGTCAAAATACAAGGTAGCAGTGGCCCGTTTGGGCTTCGTACAAGTAAGGGCTGTGCCATGTCATGTCAGTGTCACCCCTGGCCATACCCTGGAACCACTTTGGAACCACACAGGCCGCGGATCAGCAGCCGCCAGTAGCTCATTGGGCCACAAAGTTATGGTTATGGCACCTTACCCTTGCAGAGTTGCACGGAGGGAAAGTTGCAAGGTCGCAAAGTGTCCAAAAGTCCTCTGCATCTTTTCCCAGTCCTCTGGTTACAGCAATTTGGACTGCATACCATTGGTACCACTTACCCACAACCCTTACGTACATACTAAGTACATGCCATAACAGGTACCAGAAGAGCGCTTGAGGTATCCTCCCAAAGCCCGGTTGCATTAGGTATCTTCAACATCATTGTCCAGCCATCGACTGTTACCTTCTCCCCTTTGCAAACCGACTATACGTGGCGGTGCCTACACTGCCAGAAGTGGAAGGAAGAGATGCACTGCCAAGGCACTTCTTTGCCATGGGCTGGTTTCTATTTTTGCATAGGTGCTAACTATAGTCTACGACATAGATCTTGTGCAATCGAAACAGTCATTGGGTAACGACTACGTCAATGCGGTATCTCCAATCTTGAAGCTGGCCCCGGGTGGGGGTGACTCGGGTGAGGGTGGTGCCTGCCATCTCATCTCTTCAGCCTTAAGGAGCACACAGCGCCTTGAGCGCACACCGGATGGTTACCCGCCTGGGTCAAGCAACGCAAGTCCGGTATTGTGCACCACCTGAACGAAGCGGCCTTGACAGAGGGGATATCCAAGAGCAAGACCTCGAATACGATGGAGTATTCCAGACTTCATGTACCTGCACGGCTATATCGGGCCAAATCGTCGCCGGCCAGACCAATATGGCGACCAAGCAGTCCTAGGAAGGTGCCGAGGGCCAAAAGCCAAACACTGGGCAAGATCCACTGCTATCAATACTTTTACCCACTACCCAAGTGACCTAGTGACCTACCTGTGTCCAAACCATCGCGCCTGCGTCAATCTCTCTCTGTCCCGTTCGCTCGTGCTCTCTCACCCGCACCCGGGTGCTTTGATTTTGTCCCGCCTAGCTCGCCTGGTTGTCGCTCGATTCTCCGCGTCCCCCAGAACTCTCTGTATCTCATTTTCCTCTTCTCCACCCATTTCGGGGGTTCTCTCGTTCGTCAACCATAACGATGAATGAATGACCTTGACAGCAACATACGTTCAGAAACAACATCGCCCGTGAGTTACGGGTTTCTGCTGTGCTAACCCCAATCTCGGTCTAGTAAAACAAACAACTAAAAATTGCGCCCTCTTGTCTCCATCCAGAGAGGAACCACAGGTCTGCTTACGAGCTGTCGTCGCGCTTAATCAACGAGTTCCCATGGTTACACCATCGGCTGCACTACCTGCCCTATCTGCACTGCTATATCGCTGGCTACTTACCTACGACGGATGACTCAACCTAGGTACCTTACCTGCTACCTAATGCGCCCACATTGCATACTTGCATATGTACATCCATATACATCCCTACATAAAAGTACAATGCTAATGTGGGAGAGGCAGGGGCCCAATGCTGTGCCGGCCATCTTGCCTGTCTAAGCCGAGTAGCATGGTGCTCGCAGCTGATTCGCCAATCATCCGACTTGGCCTGCTACTTGGATGTACCTCGAGTACTTGCGGTATCCTACCAACCAAATGCGTACACCGGCACTGTGGGTGTGGGTATGGATGGATGCTGTACAGGCCCACCAACCCAATTACACCTCATTATCTACTACCCTTTTAGGATACTGCTCTGGCTTCTCTATGTGCAAGGTATCGTGCTGCTAGAGCGCGTGCCAACCACACAGGATGCCCCCGGCCCTGCTGATTTCCCTCCTCTGCCCCCAAATCGCGACAGACCATGGGCTGGCATGGGATGAGGAAGAATGAAGGTTGTGGTACCCGCTGCGGGACCCTACCACACCCTCGGCCACTGCGACCTTATGAGACTACTCGAAATGATCAACAGGCAGAAGCCTGCCTTATGAGATGTATGGGGTAACTCAAGCTCTGGTTCCCCCGATTCTGCCTTGACGCTGTGCGGTTCCTTGCCCGCGCCCCCATCTTTCACACACCTATAATCAATCTCTCGACTCGACTTGGACATGGTAGAGGGGCAGAGTGAGGCATTGTGGATTACCGACTCGATCACTTCACTTTTACTGTCCTGGAAGGCGTCTGGCCAACCCCGGGGGTGAGGTCAGTAAACTAGGGTCTTTTCTTACATATACATATTCCTGCCCGCGTCTACGTGCAATTAGTCTCGCACATAGCTAGCAAGAGTATATGAAGGCGTCACACACACTTTGTCAGAATCTCCAAGTTGAAGGCGCTTATACAGCTATCGCCCGGGTACATAATTGCTCAGTCTCCTTCGTTCTCTCTGTTCTGTTGCGTTGGACCACATTCTAGATCCTCCGGATTTGATCACCTTGGGACAATTCCGCCGCTCCTCCCGTCGACACCCTGGTCAAATAAGACTTGCACCACAGTCCAAATGGATCATCATTCACCACCGTCGCTGACGAGATCTCCCGTCTCCTCGCCAAACACGGACTACCCTTCCCCTGATATGGGAGACAACGTTTACAAGCTCGACTTTATATATGACCATATTTGCAGCATGAATCCGGAGCCTTCTCTGCCCTCTTTGGATGTCATGACCTCTTCAGCTGCGGAGTGGAACGAATCGAATATGTTGCATAACTCCTCTTCTGGGGAAGTCCCTCCGACCATTCCCTCTATGGACTACGACGCGTTTGCCGGGTACGACTCAACCTTTTCACCGGCTTACACACACGACGCATTTCCATCCCATCCATCCCACGCTCAACACCACCAAAACCACCACCATCCCAGAAGTTTATCACACACTCCGGATCCCGTGTCCGGAAGCAATTATCCTTATCCTCACAGTGTTTCTCCGGCGCTGCCCCTAAAAATGGAAAGCCATTCCGGCTATCGCAGCCCGCCAGAAGCCTCTCAGTACCCCTCTCCCCATTCCCAACATGCACTTCCCGTAACCATGAGCGGTTATAGCTCTGCCAGCAGTAGTTCCAACTACATGGCAGAGCCTCCTTCCCACTCTTGGCCCAGGCCCGAGTATCCGCCGCTGGGCACGGAGCCGTACAGGTCGCCCAGTTCGAGCTACCTGGATCCTGCCGGGAGACCGTCCTCCCTGTCCCAGAGAGCTGTGGTTCACCGGGCACCTCGTACGAAGCAGCGCCGCCTGACTACCAGGGACGAGGCCAACTTCCAGTGCGACGTCAAGGGTTGCGGAAAGCTGTTCAGCCGGAGCTACAACTTCAAGGCCCACCTCGAAACTCACGACGAGAAGCGAGAGTACCCTTTCCCCTGCCAGGTGGAAGGTTGCACCAAGAAGTTTGTACGGAAAACCGATCTTTCGAGACATCACCAAAGTGTGCACATGAAGGAGCGTAACCACAAATGCGACTTCTGTGGCCGCACCTTTGCTAGGAAAGACACTCTTCGGAGGTAAGCTTTTCACCTATTCATCTATCGCCCTATAGACACAAAATGCTAACTGACGCGCTTTAGACACATGGAAGACGGCTGCTCCAAGAGATTTGACATCAGCACGCTCAACGTACGCAACGAGGGCTACGATCTCCACGGCGCTCGCTCCTCCTCGAGGCTTGGTCACATCCCATCCACGCAACTTCCGCCGCTCACAGCTCCGCAAATGCGCAGTCCCAACCTGAGTGTGCTGGAACCTGCGTCGTCATTACTCCGGCGACATATGTAATACGAGTGGCAACATTATAGATGACTTTCTGGAGTTTTGGGGTTTTTATGGTCACGACTCTCTTTTGTTCCTGTATTGGGAATTTTTCAACATCGCGCGCTAGATACCTTCACGATCATTGGTATAGGGCCTTTTGGGAAGGCGGAAAGTCTTGAGAACGAGTTGCATCGAGGCGGTTATCCTCTGGGCAGCATTCATGGGCTTCGTATCGATACCCCCAACCATGTACAACAACTACATACAGCAATAACAATAGCATACAATATGGGGACGAGGCCAAATCAGGGGATGCTTTGAGAGGGGAACATTGGCCTTATCGAGGATTGGGACGGCCATGTGGCTTAGGCAACCAGCAATCGATAGAGAAACAAACACACAGTCCCTCGCACATCCCATGACCACCTGCCACTACTACTACGATTTAAATCAATGCAATGCAGCGTATACCCACTGTGTGCCACAGTCCCGGGGTCTCGCCACTGACCACGGCCCTAAGCAGCAAAGCAAGCGGACGGAGACAAGGTGATGGGGGTGGGACTATGAGAACGAATCCAAAGATGCCTAACACCACACCAAAGAGGCCACTCACTGTGCTGTACTGTAAAGAGAGACTGTATGTAGAGAGTCCATGCTCTTCTCCGCGCGCAAGCAACCCAGCCCTGTGCAGTGCCCGTGCAAGTCTGCGGCACAGCAAGACGAGTGCCCAGGGCACCTGCAGCTCAAAAAGGGAACTTGCTGAAGAGGCACTGCTGCCCTGCGGCGGCCGCCTTTTCCACCACGCTGGATCCCGCCATTCTTTCATGATTCTGGAATAGGGACCCCAAATAGAAGAAGGACCCAAAGCTTCGGCGCATGTCAAAATTTGGAAGGATTCAAATCCTTGACAGATTCCATGTCGACGGGGGCATTCTCACCAACAATCTGAGCCTCTATCCGGCAATAATAGCGAAATCGACAGCTTTTCCAGCCTGTGTTTGCCCATCGTTCTTGAGAAAAACCACACAGACAAGCACATCGAAAAGGCGGAAGACCGAGACCAAGAGAGACCCCGCTGGTCAGGGGTGGTGCATCTACATTGCATGCCGCGGAAGCAGAAGCGAGAAAGATGAGCACACTAGCCGACCATTCTACTTTCCGCGATCAGAACTGATTACCTCAATTACGTGATGGTACATACCCATACACATCGTACACAGACCAAGCAGAGTCTCCTTCTCCTCCTTTGTCCGTCCTTTCCAAACCCCGACGACTGGGCAAAAGTAAATCCTCCCCCATATCTAAGCTACCACCCACCTACACCCCTGACCCCTGGGATGTACTGGACCGGTCGCCGCCCACGCCGCTACCGCCGGCTGGCTGTGCTCCTCCCCAAGAAACGGATGCCACAGCGCAAGCAGATCATTATCCATCTTTCCCCAACCTTATTTTCTGGCTATCAGATGAGAAGCTAATAGCAAAGGACGTTCCTTATGGGTCTCTTTCTCCCGCTCCCGCACGCTTTTCCGCTCTGGTCTAAAGAGGACTTTCCTCCCGGTGTCGAAGGAGATTACATGCTGTGATCATCTGTGATAATATCGTCTGCCCAGCTTCGCTTTGTCCAGATGGGTTATCGTGCCTGCCCCAGTAGTGAGGACGGGCAACATGGTAGAGGCTTCGTATTACTCATGCGGATCCGGAGTTCACGCATTTGACGTGGTAAGTTGGGTGCTGACGTTGTCTTTCTTTGCTTTGCTTTTCTGATCTGACACCAACCATCATCCCCGCGTTTTGCCATGCGACCCGGCGCAGGGGGAGATGAGCGAAGTGCATTCCATCCCTTACGTGAGCGCGAGAGCGAGCGAGCGCGCGCGTGCGCCTACGAGCTTTCCTCTTTTTCCCTTACCCATCTTGCTGAACTAGTAGGGCTGCAGTTTTTGGGGGCAGGAAGGAGGGCACGGAGCGGCCGCTGGCTTGCCTCGAAAGGGGGACGAGCCCGCCGCGCCGCACGCCCTGTTTCTAAATCAGAAACATGGCGCCTCACTCCAACCTGTTCGTTTGTCCGTTGCGGGAAGACTAACATAAGTGGCGCGCTAAGGAGAGAAAGTACGCCGCAGCAGCGCAGTAGCCATCTTATCTGCCTTATATCCAGGAACGGGACGATGATGACTTGCTGACTGACGAATATACATGACGTTTATTCAACACCTTGACTACATGAGAGAGAGAGAGAATAAGCGAGCGCGTGGCTGAAGCATATCAGAACACATATTTCTCACGCCGGTAGCATGCCGGCATGGGCAAAGAAACCCAGCAGCACTCATCTCCATGGCTTGCCCAGTCCCTTCATCACAAACAACACCCATGCCACCAAAGTAGCCGAGTTACCAAAAGCAGTAAACACTTAGCCATGAGATACGTAGCAAGATGGTCTCCGAGGCATTGGTAGTGGAGCCGGCCTGAAGATTTCTATCTCGTCTCCCGTGTTCCATCCCCAGTTCGTTCTAATTTGGCACCGGACGACAAGAGAAGCTTGGTAGTGGTGGCCGAGAAGTATCACCATCACGCACACATTAGCTAAACATCTAGGCAGCCAAGAGGGGTGGCATGATTCGACTTTACTCTGTCCCGGCCTTTTTCTTCAGCAGGGGACCCGTCCGGAGGAATTATCCACTAATTCCTCCCCATCTTTCAGCAACTGGGTCTGCCGAACGAAAAGATCCATTCTGGCGTACTTTACAGGGGTTTTCTCTTTTCTCCCCCTGCCCTGCCCTTTTTGGCCCACCGGGCCTAACTAATCCCAGTCCAGCAACTCGACACCTTTTGAACTTTTTCGCTCTCGCAATACCACAGCGGCGGGTATGATAACACCTGATTGGCGCCGCTGCGAGGCCGGCGGCGGCTGATTGGCCGGATACACGAGGCGCATGATACCCGGGGCAATGGGTTGTGGGCAATCGACTCTATCGGTGGATTCCAACAAATACAAAAAATGGTGCAACAACACCACATTACTTACATGCCCAGACGGTAACGTGTGTTGTCTGGCAGTCTGGACTCTGGAAGTTGAGCCGATGGGGAAAATCTGGCCCCCAAATCCGAATTCCTCCTGCTGACAACGCAATGGACTGCCGAGGCATGTGCCGTTACTAGCCTTCGCTATGCTCTGCAGGACTACAATCGATCTGGAGGCGTCCATTACATACTCACGTCCACCGCAGGATGAATTTTGTGTTGTCCGTCCTCGCCAGGCTTAGTGCATTCCCACATAATCGTCACCTAATCTGGGCGGGAGTGGCTTTGCGCTGGTGTGACGGGACGCTTCTGCAGACCCCATCGGGCTATGTATACTTTTATTGATGCTATCAAAGGAAAAAAGAAGAGAAGTATACTACTGGTTCTGGTGTTACACAGAGTTGGAGTCAGATTAGCCGCGACAGCCAGCAGACAATGCTGCGGGCGGTCGTGACTAAAAACACTGCCGCAGCATCGTATCATACATTAAGTAAGTACCCTTGAAGGGCCGAGGTGGGCGGGTGAGCAAGAGAGAATAGGGACGCATGACGGGCAGTGCACCATCTCGTTGCTTTCGTTCACTACTTAGAGAGGTTTCTGGTGCTCTTGTGTAACCAGACCATGCCGCGGGCGCCAAGTTGTGCCGCGGACTATTACTTGACGATTGCGATTGCCCTTTGCGGATGTGTTGTTGTGTCGTCTACCCAACAGGGGACTGGACCGGGCTTTTGATTGGTTTGTTTGTCGAAACCACCACCCCCTGCTCCCCTGCTCACCGGCCACCCCCTCAAACTCCAAGCACATGCGAAAGAATTACTAGGTAGCAGCTTAGGTAAGACGCATGAAATTCAAGCAAGTTGTTATTGTGGTAGAGAGTCTTCCTAATCCCGCTTTCCTACAGCAGTCGGGCAGACAAATGGGCTTTGCTTGTGATCATCGACTGATTAACTTAGCTATCTGTCGGTCGATCGACGTCCAGGCAGCCAGATAGCAGATATCAAAGCCCGTCCCAAAGCCCGGAACGCAGCCAGGCCTCGAATGAACTGAATTGAATCAGAATGAAACGAAGGGCGTCCGGTCCCCACTGGCCGCTAATACCAAAGAGACAGACCGGGTGCAACGTCATGTAGGATTTTGGATCTGCCATCAGGTCAATTTGATGGATGGGCCCTCTTGCAATGCATCCGAGGCTGCTTGGCACCTCGCTCGCTCGCCGGCCGGCCGATTTGGTTTTGGTTTGGGCATGTCGAACACGGTCCTTGTTGAACACTTTGGTCCTAGGGTTGCTTGCTCTGTGCCCTGCCCGTCTAGTGTGTACTTAAGAGACTAATAGGTACTTGTCAGGACACTCGGGGGATCCACGCAGCAGCAGCCTGCTGGGTCATGTACCCTTCCAGGATGTGGCCGTACCGCAAGTACCCAAGTATTTTGCTTCAATTCCATTCCAACCCGTTGTTCTGGTTCCTGGACGAACCACCGGCTGGCCCGCCCATTGCAAGTGGAGGATCATTGATGGATCAATTTGATGGATTGGATTGACAGACAGGCAAAGCAAAGTGGTCGTCGATGGGCACATGCATTGGAATCACACGCTTGTTTCCCACTTCCCACCCTTCCGAGCGTCACCCAAAAAGCCAAGTCAGGAAGATAAAGCTAAGCTAATTTTGACCTCTTTTCCCAATTGCCACGGCATATAAAATTGGGGACCACGACTGGGTTTATCGCCATCTTTCTCGAACTCGATATACCGGCCATCCCCTCCCCAGTTTCGCTTCAGCACGCTGCGCTGCCGGCATGGCCCTTTTCGATTGCATATCTGCAGGAGACGAATGGTTCCCCCTCCCTCCTGCTGTCAATGCCGAACGGCACTACATACGCACATACATACAGATATGACCGTCGAAGCATGTTGAACAAGGTTCTGACAAGCCATTCAAGCCGGCCCTGCAGGGTTCGGCTTTATGATTGAACAACGTCCCCGACAGCCCGATCTCCGTCGCAGGGCAAGGGGGTGCAGGAGGAGGCATGCAAAATGTCCTGATCTGGTCAATCATCGGCCCCCTCCCCCTCTCCTATGCAAGTACTTACTTCCATACCCATCAGCCGAAAGAAACTCCCACTCGGCGTGGGTGAATGAATGAGTGAGATTCCCAAAGAAGGTGCTGACAGGCTTCATGCGCCGTCCGCCAACAGCCAGGTCTGTGTGTGTTAGTTTAGCTCACCCGCCTCGCGCGCGCCCGTTTGCGCCTCCCGTATGCTTCTTACTTACATGGCGGCGGCTGTATGGACGCCAAAAACGTGTTGCGGTTACGTGCAATCGACGTTGTGTCTTGTGACTGGTTCCCATTCCTCTGGAAACGAACGGTTTGCTTCCGGAACAACTTTGTTTTGGTTTCGTGCCGCCGCCGTACATACGTTAGGTACTTTCGCTTGTCCCTTTCGCTCTGTCCATACGTCTACCCCATGATGCGAGCATACGAGAACACGAGTAATCGACCGGCAAGGATGGCGGACTCCTCCTCACCCAGCAAGCGAGTACAGTGCATCTTCTTTTTGCTGGAATTCGTTTCAGGGTAAATGGGCATGATGTATATGCAAAGAGAGATTGTCAAATGGAACGCAGTAAAATGGGAAACGGCCTGGGGTTTGGTGGTGTTCTCTCATCTCAACACACACAATGCCCGCTCCGAGCTGGGGGTTATCTCCGCCACATTTGGCGGAGGGCAGTCGACCTGCCACCAAAAAGGAGCGGTCTATCTTGTACCAGCGCCTTTCGATCCTTCATCCCAACACGGCCTAGTTTGAACAAAGAGACGCAGACACCCCTGTCTGCCTCCCCCACGCACATACCATTGGTCTTCTTACGCTATGTATGTATAGGGCTGCCATTCGCTTCTCTACTTTACTAATGCGATGTGTGTTCAACCAGATTCTGCAGTACTGCCCCTCAATACTACTGTCGGCCATCCATCAGGGTGCTCTCATGCACAATTGTACTTTTCTCTCAACATGGGGTCATCTTAACCAGCTTGCCTACCATACGCTGCTACCGTTGCTGTCGCGGATGGTGAGTTGCCGCCGCCTTGTGTTACACAAGGTGGTAAACATGCTGACGGTCAGCAACCGGAGAGACTCTTCTCATAGGCTGCAGCACCTGGTTATAGCAACTGCTTGTTTTGTTCCCTTGCATGGCCGTTACACAAGAAGCTGACTGGCTGGCTGTTGACACGAGAGATGATGGCATGTACGGATGGTTACACACACATACGCGCGAGAGAGGAACATATTCATGCTGGTTATCCTGATGGAGGGCATTCACCCACCCAACAGGTCTCTCTGGATCGCGTGTTCATACTCGGTGGGCAGATACTGCGGAGGCTTGGTCGAGCTTCTTTGGAGTCGCCGCCGCTCCGCCTTTCTACTGCACACTCCCTCGCCAGAGAGCAGAGAGCTTGACAACCAAGTTACAGTTGGCACGGAATCAACTAGGGCAGGCGCAGTATCAAAGCCCAAGCTGGACTGTTGCGAAGAGACGCGACGCCCTATCTCCCGTTATAGAAGCCATGGGCCTCTGCTTGGATAGCCATGGTTGAGCACGTCAAGGCAGAATTGCTGCACTTCCTCGATCTTGCGCCCATGTTTGCTCCTATTCATAGAATTGGAGAGGTCGTATGGTTGTAGAGCAGCCCCAAAAGCAGCCACCCAACTGCGGCGTCAGTCGATCGCTCCTTCCCTCCTCCTTTCATCCCGCGCACCATCGTCATAATAACATCGTGCCGGCGGTTCTAGGAGTAGGCCTTGGGATAGATACTGCGGCTACTAGGTGCCGTTTGAGATAGATAGCACTTCCATCTAACGCCACATCCAGCTGCATTATGCGATGGTTGCCACCCCCAATCCTTCGGCCAGGGGGACGACTCGCACCCGCGCTTACAAGGAAGGAAGGAAAGCCATGTGGGATAAGATAGATAGAAACCGGGGGCGCGCGGCGTGATGACCCTCGGCCGCTGCTCGCTTCCATTGCGCGCTTACATACAATCTGCCTTACGAGCCGACGTATCAGATTTTGCGAAGCAAGTGTGGTGTGGACCTGGTCACGTTCTCTTGGAACCAAATCCCTCCCCCTTGAGCCTTTACTGCAGCGCCCAGGGGCGGCAGGCAGGGGGTTAAGGGGGCAACCAAGGCCAGTGAACAGTGAGATTGCCAGACTTCATGTGCCGCAGACCATCGCTTGGCAAGAGAGTCCTCTGCATTGTATTTTCGTTACCTTAATTCCGTTCTGTGCCACAACGCGGAAGCAGCAAGCCCAGAATTTGAGGCCCCAGCAAGCAGGCACATCGATTCTGTCAACTCGTTTGTTCGGGACCGTCCACTCGGGCCCGAACTTGCTCTTTAACCCTGGAATGCCCAGATGAAGACGACGATGGGGCAAGGCAACTTAGCTAGTTGAGACCTTTTGGGCATGTATCTGCATCGAACTCTCTGGTGCCAGGGTTGTAGAGCAGACAGGGAACCTACTTACCTACGGTTTCGCAAGCCGGCTTCCGAAAGTACATTCTCCCCTAATGTGTTCAATGTGCAATTACGTCAAGCTCAGGAGAGGCTCTCCCTCTTTGGGACGGGAAGGATTCATCTACACCACAAGTCCCAAGTTCTATACATTGGAAGCTCCAGTTATGGCCCCGTTACCTTGGAGTTGGGCAGGTCGTCAGGAGCGAATACTCCAGTGGGAGGGTCGAAGGATCGGGAGTCAGCCATGGCTCTCGAGCACGAGTAGCGGAATGTCTCCGAAGATGTCTTCGGTGTTGATCAAAGCCGTTTCAACAGCCCTTTACTTCTGATTAGTGGTGTGGTGCTCCCAGGGCGGAACGGAGGGGAGGGTGTGTTGTATGTAGAAGCTACCAAGCAAGCGCCTCTTTGATCCTACAATCAGGGGCAACGAAGCAGATTTGTCAGCCTGCCTCTTCGTTAGGGAGGACAATGAGCTCTCGATCCTAATCTCCCGATTAACCGACAGGATTCGAGCTACCACAGCATCGTCGCCCGTCAACCAAGCAGGCCAGGGTGATTGGTTCATTGCCCACCTATTGCCTGCCGTGTCTGGCCATGGTTCTGCGGTTCGCTCTCTGAAGGCTGCTTGATGCTTGTCTGGAGCGAGTAAAGAAGTGTCTATCCCTTACCACCTGCATGCCTACGCAGGAGGGCTGGTCGTGCAGTACCGCCCGTCTAAGCAGGGAACCCAACCAAAGTTCATGATTCAGGGGTACAGTTTCTGTCAGCGACGATGTGAGAACCATGGACTTGTACGGTAGCGACCTGCCGCATGGTATCTTCGACCCGGCCTTGGCCTGCTGGTACATGCTCTCTAACCATGCGCGGAATCATTGCTGATGTGACTGATCCGGTAGGTACTTTCGGGAACTTCTATCTGAGTTTTCTTCTTTATGTTTCGAGTGAGTGAGACCGAGGTGACGCTGCTTGCTTACAAATTAGCGGACCAGAAATGAACATCACCTCTCTAGTCGCCGATACGTATGCTCTCTCGGATTGGCCTCCAGAAAAGACTGTATTGCTGGTGGTCGGCGATCAGCATGAAGTTGGGTGGCTGGCTAGGGGCAAGTTGAAATGGTCTGGTGTTACACAAGGGAATTTATCCCCAAGTACCTAACCTATCTTTAGCTACACATCCTAGCTAACAATCTGCATCGCCAGAGAGAAAGTTTCTTCGATGCCCAGATGCTGTACGTCTCGTATGGATCTGGACAAGGACGGCTGGAACCGGCAAGGCTGATAGGAAGCGGCGTTGGAAGTTAAACCTACCACTGGGACAAAAGCCGATGCACCGACACTGACCCAAATGGTATGTCGGTATATGTCTTGTCAGAACCAACTTTGGAGAGCAGGCATCCCATGCAGCAAGGAAGAAACTTCGATCAAACGCTCCGGAAGGAACGCGCTGCGCCTGTGATGGGTAGGCATGGGAGCCGTCTCGCGTCGCAGAAATGGGTTGCAGTGATAGTACCAACAAGCAGAACAGCATCCCCTCGAAGAGACGCGTCTCGTTTGGGTACTATACCTACCCCCCCCAGCATGGATAGAGGTGACCCAGCCCCATCAAGACCCGTCATTCAGCGCCAGTGTTCCGTTCCAGAGTGAATGGGAAGGCTAATTCGCCGATAGCCCACCCTACACTTGATCCTTCCTGTACGACCACGTACATTGACTCCCTTCCCTGATAGGTCCCATCCCATCCTACTCCAAGCCGCCAGAGCCAGAGTCAAGGTCGCGATAGCCCCTTTTAGGGAGAGGAGGGTAACTGGGTGACTCATTAGCGAGCCAGTCTGGTGGGAGCATGCACACGTGGTAGGGGAGGATTCCCATGTTGTGTTTTGACGCTCGCTTCTGCAGCGCTTACAGGTACATAGGGTACGTAGGTTACACTGAAGGTACTCGCCTGCATTCGCGGCACTCCTTCTTCTGGCTTGAATAAGTAAGTACTCACTCAGTAAGGAGTCAGTCCGTCCGTCCCTATCTACACGGCACCCGTGTCTCTGTACGTATAAGGAAGGATCTTCGCCGCAGTGTACTTTCAACGCGGATTTCACGGCTTCATGCCTTCTTGCCCATCTAAGCGGTTCCACGGAGGCTGCCGGCAGACTCTGGGGTTCATCTCTGCATCAACAAAGGATACAAATAGTGATCGGCGGTTTGTTGAAGAAGGACACACAGCCAATCCAGGATATGGATTTGGCGGGAGGGCTCGGCGCGCAGCAAGCCCAGGTACGAGGAGGCACGGCAAGTGATACATTGAACTTGATGCAGAAACTTTATGCGCCATTGTGCATGGACACCTATCTATTGTACTCAGCCTGCCCCTGAATTGTGCATGGCGGCGATATGGGAGCCCACGTGGGGTGCGACTGAGGCCACTGCATCAACACATCGTTCCCTCTGTGCTTCAATTGACCAGAGAAGAAGCTTATGTTTCGAACTGGACGTGATATCGTGGAACACTCCCAAGCGAACGTTGTGTCGCTTGCTTGTGTTGCCCTAGTGAGAAGTTATAACTGGCCAAATGGATCCCGATTGCGTCACCAGTCTGTCATTCAGCAGCGAACGCGGAGAGCGGACAACCCAGGCACGGCAGGCGATTACGCACCGAGAATTCTGGCCAAGATTTTGGATAGATGGTCAAGAACGAAGAGAATCTATACTCACAAGAGCTCTACAGTAATCCAAGGAGTCATTTCTGCAACATACTTACAAAATCACCTGCGTATCATAAATCGTCCTGAAGCAGAAAAGCAAAACAAAAACAAAGCACAATGGCAGAAAATGCCCAGCAAGTCAACCACTCCATCGAGAACATCCGGCGAGATCTCCAAGTCCTCCGAAACGCCGGCGCACTCCGGCCGGAGCAATACGCATCCATCACGGCGCAGCTCCCGGTACGCCCCTTTTGGCTCCCTCTCCCCCTGTGTCCGGCCGTCTTGGCCTCTTCCGTTCCTCCTGTTCATGATCCGAGACCAACTAACCCAAGAACCAGGCACCGGGAGGCTACCCGAGCAACTACGTCGATGCCCGGTACGGTGGCGGTTACGCACCCCCGCCCAACGTCAGCCCCGATTTCCCGCAAGCCATCGCCCAGCAGGCGCAGGACCCGAACCACCCGGCCAACCCGAAGCACAGCAAGGTCCGTCTAAGCATTATTGAGAGAAACATCCTCCCGTCATTATTGGGGCAACTTCACTGACTTATTACGTGTTACTTCCTAGCATTCCGAGTGGGCCAAGTCGCTGGCCGAGAAGTTTGGCAACGCCGTGGTCCTTGGCGGCGGTGCCACGTTGGGATCCGACGGTATGTATTTTCCGTCATTTGCTATCTTGCAAACTCGCAGCAGGCATTTCGTCGGTGTGGCTAACATTTCATCTCATCTCGCAGTGGTGAACAGTGCTTTCAACGCGCTGAAACATTAAGGCATATACACTAGCACGTAGACAGTAGTCATCTGGCCTGACTAGGATATCGCAAGTCACACAGAAGACAGGAGAGCGACGAGGTATCAAGAGCTGTTTTAAACGGGGAACCAGAATAAACACAAAACCCAGAAAGGGGTAATATAGCAGGAGGCATGAAAGGGACAAAAACATCTGGGTATTCGCTATGCGTCTAACCACTAAGTCAAATGTAAAAACCAATCAAGTCAACTCCGATCACCAGACATGCAATTTCTACCTACACTTAATGTTTTTGTTAGTCTTTCGTCTCATCTCTCTATCAAGACATATCTGGCAATGCGCGCCTCTTCGCCTTCATGGCGCGCATCGCCGGCAACGTGTTGGCCTTGCCCGGCTTCCGGCCGATCTCCATGCAAAACATGCGGATGAAGTCGTGGTTGGCCCAATAACTCGAGTGGGCGCTCAGCATGTTGAGGTACTGCAGCTCGAGGGGCCCGCCGCCCGAGCGCAAGAAGTAGTCAATCTGCCCATTGTCGTTGAGCAGGAACGCCTTCTTCTCCGCCACCTCCTCGCGCGTGAAGTCGTGCACCTCGAGCTCGAGCTGAGACGGGAGCCGCAGCGCCGGCGGCGGCTTGGCCAGGGCCGGATTATTGGCGATGGCCGCCTGGCTGGGCCCCGCGCCGGGCACGAAGCTCCGCACCGCGTTGCCCACCGACTGAAACAGCGTTGTCGTAGCGCTCGGCACGTAGGCCGTCTTCAGGCTCGCCGCATACTTGGGGTCGATGGTTCCGTTTAGGAAATACGCCACCGGATCCTCCCGGGCCAGGACGTTGTAGACGTTGTCGACGGCAAGGCACCCGAACTGCCCGGATTCACCGACCACGTCCCCGGACACTATGTCAGCCGGATCGGCTCCTGGCTTACGGCGTCCCCTTCGTGGGATCAGAGCGCCCCGCTCCAGCAGCAGGAAGAACGCCGAGGGGCTGCCCACAAGGAAGAGGTTTTTCGTATCAAACTCAAAGTGCTGAAGTGACATTTCTGTGCTCAGGTTTAGCGGTGGCGTAACGGTAGGCTGCCAGGACAGGATCTCTAGAGCCATGGCACTACCCAAACTGTGCCCAATTATGTGCACACGGCCTCTCTCGGAGAAGCCGGGATTGTTACGGCACCATAGCCTGTAGACCCGGTTGGCTTCGCCGACCAGAGCCGCTATCATCTTCGGCTTGTGGTGTGACATGTAAAAGGGGATATCGAACATGATATCAGATATCATGGATCGGACTGCCGGGATCGTCGGGGGCTCGATATCTTTCAACCCAAACCCCTCGGGCATGTAGTCGGCTTTGTCGTCCTCCTTCATGGGACCGCCTTCCTCAAAGGACAGTTTCTGGCGCCAATTGACAGGCAGCACCATGATGCCATTCTGACCTTCTCGCAGAACTGACCGTACTGCATCGCTCCCGAGTTCCAGGTTCACTGCTCTTCGAAAGGCATTGATGGCGTGTGTAAAGTGGTAGCTCTCTACCTTCTCTGCTAGCTTCTGGCCGATACCGTGAGCAACAAGTACAAGATCTGTTACCTGCCCACGTTCCTTCTCCGTCTTGCAACCTGGGCAAGCGCTTGGCCCGGTGCTTTCCTGAGACGCGGTGGCAGCAGAGCTGGGGTTGGGGGCGTGGGCCACTTGGCTCCTCTTCTTTTCGTGAAGCTTGGCCCAGGCGGCAGCGTCGAAACCACGCACAACCGGAATGCCAATAGTGATGCCTTTAGCGATCTTCGCTACTGGCCTTCGGCCGTAATATGCCGAGGGTTTCAGGCTGGGCTTGAGTAGAAAGGCGCTGTCCTTGTCTTTGTATATGACATGGTATTGATCGTACTTGCGGTGAGATTGATCCTGAATGTAGTTGTCCTCGTTCGAGGAAGGCAGGAGGTTCCCTTCAGCAGCCGCCTCGCCCCGAAAGCAGCGCGCAGCACAAAACGGGTTGCTTGGGATGATTGGCTCTGGAGGTACCTTCGATTTTGCGGATTCGTCCATCTCCTTTGGCCACAAGCGATGAGAAACCTTCTCTTCTCCGTCAGGCCCAACCTCGACTGCACACCGCAGCTCGTCACGCCATGTTTCCGTATGCGGCTTCAGCTCTCGGTAGCCTGCTTCTAGCTGATTGGCCACCGCTATATCAACAGGCATCATGGTATCTCTTCCAGGTTGTTAGCGATAGTCAAATGGATCAAGATATAGATAGGGACACACTTGTAAAACCATGTAGCCCGCTGTACCGCTGCTATGTCATTGATAGGCGACCAATATATCGGTTTCATCTGCAAAGACGGCAGAGTCACTTCATGAAGTCTCGATACACCAACAGGCACCGCGGCAGCCGCCTTTGCCCTAGGCTTTCTACCACGTTCCGGCATTGTCGAAGGCATCTCGGCGACAGACTGCTCAGGTGACATTGGCCGTTCCCTGCGCGGTTTCTCCTCGGCCATCATCCTGGTCTCGATCAAGGATGAGGAGCCTCGAGGAGAGCGAGTTGGACGGAGAGTAGTGAACTGTCTCGGGAGTCCCAACTCGAACGAAGGGCGTCCCCGTGATTCCATCATCCGCAATACTGGCTCGGACAGAAATGGGACTGCTGGCCTGGGCCTCGGTTGGCGAGCCAAGAGCTGTCAAGGACGACGGAGAACGCGCCCGGGACCCGCGGCGGTTCTGGAATTCAGTTTCCAATTTCCTGCCCACCGTCCTGAGGCTGACGTCATTCGGATACTCCGCCATGGAGGTGTTCTCTTTGGAATTCGTGAGAAAGGCAGTCTTGGCAAGAGACTCGGATTTGGGGCGGCCCATCGACGCGTGTCGACGTGTGACCGAGGCGGTGGCATCGGTTCGCAGGGTCTTCATGTACACCATGACCTCCCGGGCCACTCTATCCCTATCCAGCGCGAGCTGACGCATTCTTGCCACAGAGCAGAACGAGGTACGAAGCTGGACACCGACATCAGACAGGAGCTCCTGGCAGCACGAAGGCATCTCTGTCTCGGTATCTGACATAGGATCGATGTCCGGCAGCGTAAGCTCATGACCTGGGCCTTCACGGGCATGCTTCTCCTTGTGTTTGATAGCCAAATCGTGTACGATCTCTTCAAGCCTCTCGGTATTCGCCTTGGCCAAGGACGGGCTCGGGCTGCGGTTGCGGCGCGCTTGGTCGTGGTTCCGACAATACTCGTCCGAGGCCAGCCCCAGCCAGGCCTTCTCTAACGCATTATTGTCGCCCCGGGAAAAGGGACGCAGGACGAGTCCCTTGGCGGATCTCGCATCTGTCGCGCCTGCTATGGTGGAGGTGGAGAGCGGGTCGTCGATGGGAATCGCAGAGGTGTAGAAGAACTGGGCGTTCACCGGTGGGATGGTATTGTCGTCATTTTCGTCGTCGGTCTGAGTGAAAGGGCGGGCTACGGGAGCAAGGCGGCACTTTGGCCCATAGTTGTGCTGTGCATCAGCATCAGCATCCAAGTGCTGATGGCCGGCTGCTTGGGGCATTTTGATGTTCGTCACTGTTGTTTTAGCTGGACAAGCAAATGTCACACAAGAAGAGGGCGTCTTGTCTTGCACCTGGAGGCGATCTCTTTCGCAGCAAGGGTGGGTGCGTAGAGGTCAAGGGTCCGCGATCCAAACACTAATCACCGCCGAGACGGCTTAGACAAGAAGCCACCGGGTTCTCTGACCTTCCTCCCCCTTCACGTCATTTACCGCCAGTATGGTGGTGATTCTTTTTGACAGGTTTCTGCCTGGGGGAATCGAGTCACTTGCGTTGCGTCTAAGAAAAGAAGGCCACGCATGCCCTCGAGCAAACATCGGATGGCATTGTTCTTCGGCTTGGGGGCACGTCTAGAAGGAGGCCAATCCTAAAATGGGGAGAGTTGGGTAACCTAACCTAGGCTTCCCGGTCTTACCAGAGAGGGAGGCAAAGGGAAAAAGAAGGTCAGCTGCAAAACGTGCGCATAAGTTTGGCATCAGCTGGAGTTCTTTTTGAGATCCCCCAGAACTCCACCACCCTAAAATCGCAGGCAGCTAAAAACAGAAGCACATTGCTGCTGCCGGTGCTTTGCTGCTGCGCTGCTTTGTTGTTCGTGACAAGGGTCGGGTCAGACTGATGCACGAACAGGAGCCGACATTGGGAAATCCCACAATCCCGCTGATGACGTGGTGTTTGTGGCTTGCGCAGTGGCTGGCCTGCCGCTGCTAAATTGGGCGTCTTCTAGTTAATATCAAATCCATGTGGCTTGAATGCTGATGCTATTCAAATGCAACATTCGACACGACAACACGAGCGAACAGATCAGCAAGCCAAGTCTTACAAGATCTGCAATACATATATTAAAATATAGGGCATATTCCCTGTAGACATCGGGTTCCATTGCGGAAGAAGCAGCAATCTGCATCACTGCTACACAAAAAGGAACGAGCCATAGCTGGCCCCAATATCATCTCATCTGATGCTTGCCCGCCTCCCCTGGTAAAAAGACCAGTTGTGAGACATGGGGATATTCGTAGTGTTGGCCGCATCGAGCTCACATGCCAGGGACCAAAAAAAGCAGAGATGGCGAGATATGTAGAAAACGGGACGGTGTTTCTCGAGTCCGTAGCATAGCGCAGTCTCCCTGCTGTACCTCATTCAACACAGGCGTGTTTGATCCGATAGCTCTGTCGGATCCGCGGGCGCATTTACAGGGCTTCGGCCCACAGACACGGAGGCGATTCTTACGTGTTAGTGAGGACTGCGGAAGCTCGTCTCTAGCGCCCTGACAGTAGGTGGGATTGGCATAGTTTATCGGGCATTTTCCTTATCTCAACGTAGAGGGTTCTCCAGAAGCGACAACGATATCACGATGACCTTGGAGTCGTATCAACAGCAGATTGGGATCCGAGATAACAGCATGATATTGATCATGCTAAGCTGAAAGACATATACCCCTCCAACTCGCCTCGCCCGACTTCACATATGCCTCTGCTATTCCTATCGATGTCCCTGACCTTACGTGATGGCTTTCTTGGGGAAGTTAATTGACTAGTTCCAAACTCTATTCGGGCCCCATGCTTATCTGCCCTATGCGAAACATGATTGAGCATCTCAAGTGAGTCAACTTGGGGTTGTCTTTGAGATATTCCAGGACCGCAGATTCCCTATTTCCTATTCCCAATTCCGGCCCATTGTACATACTGGAATAGCCTCATTCCAGATATTGATCTATATGATGTTGCTTCATATTACATCATCCCCAGAATCAAGAGCTTGAGCAGAGCTTGCGAGAGACGGCCGCGAATAGTATGGGTTACATGGACTATCAACCCCGATGTGGGGATGGATGGATTGATGGGCAACTCAAAAACGGTCTCTCCCCTTGGCCCTGTGGGAACGAACGCACCTGGGGCTGGCGCTAATGCAACGAAGCAAGCACTGACAACGAACGGCGGCAGTGTTTCGTGCGGGCTGTACCTCCAAACATTTGAAAGCTCGTCACTACATAACGGAGTACTTCCCCCAACTTCGCCATACGTCAGGAACGGCCTCTTTTCTGCTCTCGTCTCGGCCGGAGCAACTCTACTCGGAAACCGGCTGCGGGAGTTACTACACCGTATCGGAGGCACATGATCTCGAAGGTATGCATCGCTTCGGAGCTGAATATCCCGTCGACATGACACTTACTGAGAGTATATAATTGAGACGGGCGTTTCCCCCTAGCGGGCAGCAACAGGTGAGGGACAGTGGCCGACCCTGGCAACTGGTCATGGTGGGCATGCAAGCTTGAAGGCGGCTTGCTGGTCAAGGTTGGGGAATGGCCTCCTATTGGTAGCGATCAGCGTGTGTTCTAGTCGTCCCCTTGTCCCCTCGTCCCTTCGTTCCAACTAGCCCCTAGCTCGCCTGCTGTTGGTCCAGCTTCCCTCCCACCCTGCCACCTCCTGCAAGCCTGGGAGATGTAGACCTATCAGATATCCCACCTCGGGCGCCATTTGCTCTGCGATGCAATGCGATATGCGATATGCGATATGCGATGCGATGCCGCCCTGTCACAGTTCGGAAATAGCAATCCGTCCATACTGGATGCAGTAGCAGTGAGCAAGTAGTACGGCCACCCAGTCAACCAGTCAGTCAGTTAGTTTCACGTCGCTCTCAGCCACGACGACTTGGGACGGCATGTTGCTTTAACCTTCGCCAAAAGGCTCGGCGCCACCTGTAGCTTCCGCCCACGGTCTTGTCTGGCTTTGACGCCAACTCGCCTGAGTGGTGAGCTAGTACTGTCTGTCTATCTATCTATCTTCTACGATAGTGCCTTGGAAGGGCCAAGAGAGATGGCCGGCTGTTTCCATCCCACCAAGTGCTCTATCGAATCTCGATCAGTTATAGTACATCATATTCGAATTCGAACGCGGAGGCCAATAACGGACGAGAGAGTATGCTATCCATTGCCATTGCTGCCGACGACCCTTGCTGCAACGGAAACATCAGACGGGTGCCCGCAGTACATAGCAAGCCGTAATTGACTTAGTTGGCACCTGCAGCGTCTGGCGTCTATCTGGCCACCATTGTTGGAAGTGGCCGCGACCGAATAAATTGTCTTTGAAACAACTGCAGATCACGGCCCTGGCCTTATGTTAGGCCTGGCAGACTTTACGTGAACTTGAGTGGACGGAGTAGATCACGCTACATGAGGTACTTTGAATGCTGATCGATCGGTAGAGGGCCGCAGTAGCAACAAGCCAGCAAGCCAGCAAGCAGAACTGAGCACACCATCTTCTGGCTCGATGGAGTCTCTATTCGCCTGCCTGCTACCGATGTGTATATTACGTACCACCACCCCGACATGCTTCGTTGCTCAGACCCCAACTGTCTGTACCAGTAGGCGAACGACAGTTGATTACCTTGAGCAAATAGATAGTGAAGGGTCTCCATACGGTCTCCATACCTGTACTGTGTTGTTCGTCTGTAACTTTGATCGTGTCGTGCTTGAGCCAAGGTTCATTTGCCGTGTCTCGCGGCAGGGATGCTGAACTGAAGATAAGGCTGCCCGTCCGTTGAATGAAACACAGGCGCTCTTAGAGTCTTAGTTTGTAAGGTACATCGACTAACCTACCAACTGAGCTGATATACCCTCCACCTCCATCTTCCCTGCATGTTTCTCTCCTCTTTCTACCTAACCCTTTTTCTTTCAACTGACTGTTGTTGTTGCTGGTATATGTACCTATTCTTCTTCTACCTACTACTCCCTCTCTTCCCCTCTTCTCCCTTCCATTCCCAACATTGAGGAGAACCATATCCGACAAGTGGAATTGAACCGAGGAAGGACGTATTCTCATAAACAGTTTCCGTTGCAACTTGCAACTGCCACTACCTGCCTTGGACGATTATCGAATGTTGCTAAGAGCTTTGGTTCGCATGACTGTAATCGGCTCCTGTCTTGGATCGACCCCGCTATCTAGGCCCGACCCCAATTGGCCCAGCCTGGCCGATCTCGTGAAGGAAGAGGCAAGCGGCTAATTAAGTTGGGCAGTCCCGCCCCCAGAGTCGCATGTTGACTACGTCTTAACCTGCATCATCTTGCCCTCTGCCGGTTTCTGAAAGTGAATCCGAGGAACTTATTTATTTCTATTTTGGCAATTGAGAGAGCAAAAGAGCAGTTCGAAAGAAGGAGAAAAAGAGACCATTGCTTTTCTTCTTCGCTCTTCCTCCCGCTTCAACCCACCCCGGTCTGGCGCTCGCAACTCCAGACACTCCATAAATGCTAGAGAGCATGGCGACCATTGCGCTCCCCAGACCCATAGCGCCCCACCGGTCATCATCAGGCATCGTCACATTGCAGTCGCCCATAACCATCGACACGATTAATACGCAGCAGCAGCAGCAACAGCAACAGCAAAACGCAGCGACCCCGGTACCCAACAAGCACATACCCGTCTGTCCTACTGGCCCGGCTCCCGTGCAAGAGCCTAACACTCCTCCACCTTCGCCCGCCCGCGAGGACGAGTGCCGACAGCTCTCTCTGCTCCATCCACCCGACAAGTATACCCACATCGAGTCAGGCTCTCTGTCCATATACAAGATCAATGCCGCCGAGGTCGCCGCCGCCCTAGATTATATCTCCCGACAGCCCCTTCCGGACCCGTCTCTGGTCTTTCCGTGGCTGCACGGGCTGCATCCCAACAACCACATCCAGCAGGCCTTCTTCATCGCGCGCAAGAGGGCGCTCAGAAGAACGCCTTGCTGCTTGAGGGGGCTTACTATTGTCAAAGCCGATGGCGACCTCAGTGCCTCGCGCCTCAAGGGTGCCATTGCGCCATCAGAGTTATTGCAGCCAGGCGTTGAAGGCGAATTTCTAGACGTGGACCCGAAGGATGGCTTCTCAGTCAGGAACTTCCAAATCCAGTCCGCAAAGGCGGCCATGACGGCCGACATTGTGGTATATGGCGAGGACGCGGCCGTGGTGCGAAAGGTCGGCTGGGAACTGGCCTCGGCCCAGGCGAAATGGCGAAAGAAGCACCTGGATCAAGGCCACGACCTCCCCGTCTACAATACCTTCATCTGCCCGGCGTCTTTCAAAACCTTCGAGTTGAAGCACAGCGAGATCGTGTCCATAGACTCGGAAGGCCATTTGACTGGCAATGTCGTAGACTTTTTCCACCAGGAAAGGGCCGAGATGTATGCAATGACCAAGGCATCCGAGATATCCCACAACGTGTGGTTGGGCCCCACGCCAGAGCCTGCCAGCGACGAGGAGCAGCAGTTCGACATCTTGATAGAGTGTAGTGACCTCGGGCGCTTGAACCCAGGCGCCCTGAAGGCCATAGCCGAAGGGCCTGACGAGGACGTCAAACACCCCTATCTAGACTTCCCCTCGTCTGGGAGTATCCTGCCTCCCACATGGTCCCACGCCGAAGCAGATGGCATCCTCGAGACATGCAAGTGGATTTGGCATCTTTCGCATGGAACCTTGCCCCCCAAATCCGATTATGACGGAGACATGGACATGGACGGAGGCCCAGAAACCCGGACAATCCTGCCGCGGAAGGTTCTCTTGCACTGTGCTGACGGATATACCGAGTCCTCCTTGCTGGGCATTGCCTACTTCAGCTACAGCACAGGCCGTGCCGTGCCCCACGCCTGGCTCAACCTGCATACTACCATGAAACGCAACTTCTTTGCTTATCCCACAGACGTTGCCTTGCTTACTTCGATTGCGCCGCGGCTCCTGCGCGAGTCGCCGCTCTGCCAGGACAAGAGCCTCTCGGAAATCACCACCCTGATCCAGGACGAGCCCAAGTGGATGGCCAGCCTGGACGGGTCCTTCCCGAGTCGCGTGCTTGACTATATGTATCTCGGCAACCTCGGTCATGCCAACAACCCGGACCTGCTGAGGGCCATAGGCATTGGACAGATCCTCAGCGTAGGGGAGACAGCCATGTGGAGGGATGGCGAGCTGGAAGAATGGGGACCTGAAAACGTTATGGTTGTCCAGGGAGTCCAGGATAACGGCATTGATCCTTTGACCGATGAGTTTGAGAGTTGCTTAGAATTTATTGGTTAGTTCCCACTCTGCTTTCTTTTCCTTCTTCTTTCCTCTCCCCCTTTTGCTTTTCACGGCTGACCATATGGCATTATAGAACGCGGGCGGAGTAAGGGGACAGCCACGCTGGTCCACTGCCGTGTTGGCGTAAGCCGAAGCGCGACGATCTGTATAGCGGAAATCATGCGGGAACTGGACATGTCGCTCCCACGAGCGTACTGCTTCGTCCGCGCGCGAAGACTGAACGTCATCATTCAACCCCATCTCCGGTTTGCCTATGAGCTTCTCAAGTGGGAAGAACTGATGCACACGAGGCGCGTCGCCGAGAAGGGCGAGGGAGACTTTGGAGTCAAGAGGGAGCTAGAGTGGGCCGACATCGCCCGCGAGATTGCTCTCATGAACCGTCCCTACGCCAGATGATCTGGTCTGGGGGAGGGCAATGCGGTTGAGTTGAAGTTGTGAAGCCTGAGCTTTGGTATGCTCAAGCTACAACGACTTCAGGATCATGCAGTTGCATGAACAGAACATTAGCCGTGTCGATGCGACCGACTACCTGTTGCTACGTTTTGGTCGCAATGGTTCGGTGGAGTGGCTTGAAGAAAGCCCTCCCGAACCCCAAACGTGCCACAACGCTGGACAGCTGGTACTTGACCCGAGGTACGCGACCCGGACGTTGGAGCTAACGGCCGGAGACGGCCATTCGCTCAACCAGCACACATTCTACGTTCGCTCCGTATATGGACATATACGCATCTTGGATTTTGCGGTGTACAAAGGGCATACTTGACGACTTTGGACTTTTTGATTTTGGAAGAACCCTTGACAACTAAAGGGGTGGGGCACATACTGTTTGGAGAAAGATGGTCTATGGTTTCTTGTCACAGGATGGTGGCGTTTTTACTCTTTCTGTCTGTTTGCTTCTTGGTTACGACACATGGCCACTCTTAGAGAGAGGGGGCTGAAGCTGCTTGTCTTGTTTTTCACAATATGAGGTCATCATTGTAAGGCGTTTGGTGAGGGGGTCTGATTGACCAACAACTTTACGAATATCATGTCACCACAACAACATTATTTCCATTCTTTTATTATTATTATATCACTTAACGCGGGCACAGCCCTTTTTGGAAAGGGAAGGGGGGATATATACCAACTACTATTACTAGGGCACAGACGATCGTTGGATGATGAGATATGTGTGTATGTGTATGTGTGTATCCAATTTGGGAAATCACCTTACTTTTATATTTAATCCAACTATTGACCCATCTCGTGTCTTTCCAGCCAGGAGATAACTGCTCGCTATTTGTGATAAACTCTCGGGTTGTAACTCGACGTGTCTCTAGTCCCCGAGTCGCTGACTCGCAAGTGTTTCGGTAGCATTTCAACGATACGTCGGCCAACGGACCTGTTCCCTGTGTAGATAAATAACCAGAACATGTTACCAGGTTATTCTACGAAGTGACAAAACTGCATACGATATGACAACAAAATGTCGATGCGACCAGCCAACTGGCAGCCCGCCTTGGAGGCCAAAAAGACAAAAGAAAAACATACAACACCGAGGATTCCCAGGTCGTCACCGACCCTAGTACTAATTCGGCTCTCTGCTGCTTATATATGGGAGAGCGGACGGGATCCCTAGTATTCAGCAGGATATGGTCGTATGTACTAGAATCTTCTGATGCCAAACATTATAATACAACAACAAACTCAGTATCACTCCGTAACCGATTTACCCTTTTTGCTACTCAACCATGATGGGTTGTTGGGGAGCGCCGGGCAGGCGGCCGGTCTCGTCCCCGCTTATCACAAGTGAGCGAATCGGCTCACACCTACGACATCGACCAACTACGGGCGGTGTTGATGCTAGATAAGCATGCCGCACATGCAGCCTTCGCTCCTTTCATCGGATCCAACAGGTGCGGAGAACGGTATGGCGCAAGCAAACTCCCGAACCTTGTCTGGGTGCGGCAGGTTGGAGCGGCCAAACACTCCGATGTGGACTCCGACCCGGAGGTCGTTAGGTCTCTACAAATGATCAGGAAAGTTTGAGTAACACCCCCGGGGATTGTACTTAGGAGCCGTTGGTTGGTTCAATGAGCGTATAGAAGAAGACATTCACTCGGATACACAGTTCTCAAGATACCATTCCCCTTCTATCGTTGGAGCTGAAGACCTTTCGCCATCTCTTCGTGGATCCCAACACTAGTCCGATGGCTTCTTCGTCGCCGCATCCCCCGCGGGATGACGGACCTTCAACGGACCAAGACCCTGAGAAGGCCGAAACTGCGGCCGCAACCCGAGATGGTGCCCCGGCGGCAGTGCCAAGCCATACTGTCGAGAAGTGGAACGAGCCGCGGATCAACATCTACCGGCTCATGGTCACCAACTACTCCTTCGTCATCATGGGTATGAGCGATGCCTGCCTGGGGCCTTTGATTCCCTATGTAAGTCATCATTCTCCCGTTCCGTCGTCCTCCTTATACATCACGCCAATTCAAGGTTGTGACTTGCTTACACATACACCCCTTTTGGAAAATGGCATTAGATAGAGCAATACTACAACATCTCCTACACCCTAGTCTCTCTCCTGTTCCTGTCCTCCTTCGTCGGCTACCTCGTCGCCGCCCTGTCCAACAACCTGATCCACCACCACCTGGGTCAGCGCGGCGTGGCCCTCATCGCGCCCTCGGCGCGCATCCTCGGCTACGTCCTGCTGTGCCTGCACTTGCCGTTCCCAGCCCTGCCGCCGCTAATGATGCTCCCGGGCTTCGGCAGCGGCCTCGAGGACTCGGCCTGGAACGCGTGGATCGGCAACATGGCCTCGGCCAACGAGCTGCTCGGCTTCCTGCACGGCTCCTACGGCCTCGGCGCCACCGTCGGCCCGCTCGTCTCGACGGCCATGGTCGTCAAGGCCGGCTGGCCCTGGTACGCCTACTTCTACCTCATGGTCGGCCTGGCGTCCCTCGAGCTCGTCCTGACCTCGACCGTGTTCTGGCGCGCCACGGCGGAGAGCTACCGCGCCACACGCTGCGGGACCGCGTCGTCGTCGGACGGGACGCGGACGACGACGCGCACCGTGATGCGGGAGCCCATCACCTGGCTCTTGTCCGTTTTCTTGTTGGGCTACGTCGGCGCCGAGAACGCCCTGGGCGGCTGGATCGTCACCTTCATGCTCGACGTGCGGCGCGCCGCGCCCTTCGACGCCGGGCTGACCGTGACTTTCTTCTGGCTGGGTCTGGCCGTGGGCCGCGTGGCCATGGGCTTCGCCACGGGCAGGATCGGTGAGAAGCTGGCCATCGCGACGTATCTGGTGTTCGCCATCGCGCTGCAGGTCCTGTACTGGCTGATCCCCAGCTTCGTGGCGTCGGCCGTCTTCGTCAGCCTCGAGGGCTTTTTTCTGGGACCCCTGTTCCCGGGCGCCATTGTCGCGGCGACGAGGCTGTTGCCGGTGGGTTACCACATCTCGGCCATCGGGTTCGCGGCGGCGTTTGGGGGCGGCGGGGCGGCGGTCGTGCCGTTTGTCGTCGGGGCGATTGCGTCGAGTCAGGGGTTTGGGTGCTGCAGCCCATCATCTTGGCGGTGCTGGCGTTCTTGTTGCTGGTTTGGCTTGCGCTACCAGGAGGGCTGAGGAGGGGCGGATTGGAGCATGCGCGGGAGACCGACGAGAAAATTGGGCATCAGGCCGTGATGGCTTACTGGTGGATAAGGGGAAGGGTTGGCAAGAGTACATAGAGACCAGGCCGCGGGGTAGTTTACTTTACTCGCTGGTGTTGCCGGCGTTTATTAGGTTAGAATAAACACTATATATTGGATTACGCTACGTACTTGCTACAGCTTGCGAGATTAGGAGTGAACATGCAGTCCTCGGTGTTTGCCAAAGAACAAGGAACATCTGCCATATTTGAATATCCATCGTATATGCGTTTGTCAACTTCAATTTCCAGTCTGCCGCCCGTAAGGTTGGAAAACACTTGATCGCCAATTTGTTCTGAGATAGCTCGTTCTTCCTGTAAGTTCCCTTCCAATCAAGACACCGCTGGAATTGGCACAGGGCCTTTCGGTCCGATACTTGCCCCTATGTTTGCCTGGTGCATCGTCCGCGGCCCGAACGAGATGGGATAGTCGACCGCCGTATGGAACATCTGCCAGTTGGCCCACATGACGATGTCGCCCTCCTCGAGGCTCGGCAGCAGGATGTACTCGGGCTTCAGCACCCTCTCCTGGATCGGCTTCAGGAACGCCCGGATCTCAGTCACGTCGTCAATGACGCGGGCTTCTTCATCGGGAGACGATCGCACGAAGAGCTTCCGCGCGCAAATGCCGTGCACCTGGAACGCCTTCTCGCCTGTGACGGGGTTCATCCAGACCATGGGGTACCGCTTGACGGCCGCCGGGTCGAACTCGCCCAGCTCCTCCATCGTCTTCTCGCGACCCTCCGTCTCGAGGCCTAGCCCATTGGGCCGGCCGTGGCAGTTGGCGATCCACATATAGGGGTGCGGCGCGTACTCGACCCAGGAGTGGTCCGCCATCCGCTGTTCCTCGGGCGTCATCAGGTCGTACGTCTGGACGTTGCTGAAGAACGCCGTAAGGCCGGGCTCCGACTTCATCTCGAGCCCGGAGCCGTCGTCCCAGCGGATCGTCACGGGCCTGCGGTCCGCGCGGGGCCGCCGGCAGCACCGCAGCGTCGTGAACCAGGCCGGGTCTCGCCCGTACAGGGGCGCGTCCATGTGCCAGCGCTGGAAGCGCGTGAAGCCGGCCGCGAACTCGGCCTCGGGCAGCGCCTTGGCGTGGAAGTCGTGCGACAGCGCCTTGTGGATCGTCTTGTCCTTGATGCCGTAGTGGTCCGCGCCCTGGTAGCCCTTGCCGACCAGGCGGAGGTTCTCGGCGCCGGGGATGCCTACGACTTCTCTTTTTGCCTGGTCATTGTTCACGTCATACGCGTCAGCTGGTAGACTCCTTGCTATGACTCATTACTGGGCGGGGGGATATCCCCAGTTCCCACAGGGTCTTCAGCTTACCGATAGCACGCCCCCTTTCTCATTGAAGGCCTTGATGTCCCCGTGTGAGTGAACCTGTGGCGCCTCTGGATCAAATCTCGTGACTAACTCCCACTATGAACTAAGTATTAGTCACGGCCATCAGGGTAGATTACTTGCTCATTATTCTTCTCCGCTTCTAGATGCTGGAGACTGAATACGCAAGGAGGGCGCATTTAGACTCTCACCTGTTTGATCGGTGCGAGGTCCTTCTGACCCTTGACAACAACCACCTTGTGGATCCATATCGCGTCGGCCAGGGCCTTTACATCGGCATCTTCGAAAAAGGTTATCACATGTATTAGACGAGAGCCTTGTTAGTGCTAGCCAGTCTCGTGTGCTCACCCGAGATATTGTTCAGATCCAGGCCCTCAACTACAGCACCAAAATCGTGTTTCTCCTCTGGCAACTTCTTCATCTGGGTGAGGGTGAAGCCTGGTTCAGGCTGTGTAATGGCATGGGGCGACATGATGTACGGGTGCAGACAACGTCTCTGGGAATTGGTAATGGAAGATTACCGTGTTTTCGTATTGATTATGGACATATCCCTATTCATAAATACGTCTTGTATTTTCCACTTTGTTATGGGAAGATCGACTTCACAATGCAGGGCTTCTATTAGGTTTCGAGATGAATCAGTATCGGCCACCTCCGTCTGTCGGGTTATCAGCCGAAGTGTGGGGTTGATAGCGAGTACAACCATCACCTGCAGGACCGACGTCAACGGCTTTTGATACCCTGACGAACAAGATTGCCGTCCTTTGTTTACTCGGCTCTTGATATCTGCGGCAGTGACCGCCATCGGCAATCGGTATTGGCAACCACCGGTTCAGGACTAGGACGATCGAGAGACGATAGATATCCCAGCCATCCCATTTCCATTTGGGCCGGTCTACATAACGGCAAGCAAGTAGTTCCGTCATTGGTATAGACTGAGAAGTCTCGACCGCCAGATATATGCAGTTGTAGAGTCAATATGCTTGCCAGATTCTACTTGCTACTGGCTCCTATATTCGCCGGGGTGCTGTGCCACGAGCATCCTCTTTCGCGGCGAGACCATCAGTTCCCTATGCTGGATCCTACACTCTCGATCAATGGTATTCCTTATGCTACAAGGGCATACTGGATGAGGCAAGCCAACTTGGCTCTTAATGCGCCATGCCCATTCGCCGCGTTCGGGTCTATCATAGTCAACCATACGGGAAGCAATGGGCTAGGTCAACTTATATGCATGGGTGCCAACTCGAACCGACAGACGGGTAATCCCACCCTCCACGGTATGTAACACATCCGAAACCAATAGCATTCAAAGTGTGGTGTACTTATTCAACTCTACTTGGTGGCACCATCAGGCGAAATGGCAGCCATCAACAACTGCACCAGCATCCTCACCGACCCCAAGGGCCCCTACAAGCTCTCCCCAGCCGCCGCCCTCGCCGCCTTCCCCTCGCTCACGCTCTACACCAACGCCGAGAGCTGCCCCATGTGCGCCTCGGCCATCCGCTGGGCCGGCTTCCGCGAGTACGTCTACGGCACCAGCATCGACACGCTCATCGCCCGGGGCTGGGGCCAGATCCGCGTCGCCTCGGCCGACGTCTTCCGCCAGTCCTACGACCTGCCCTACCCGAGCCGGCTCATCGGCGGCGTGCTCGCCAACGAGACGGACACGTATTTTGGGTGGCAGTTCGATCCGGCGGCGCCGTGTCCAGCGGGGTGTGGGAGGGCGCAGGGGGCGGCGGGCTGTGTTGCGGTGCAGACTTTAGATGAGATTATGCGCAAGTAGATAGACATATAAAACAACCCCTAGTTCATAAGGATGCTAGTTGCATGCCGTGATCTTTCAGTTTGAAAGACTTCAAGCTTGCATATGTTGACGGACTCGGCTTGCACCGGGGAAGAGCCTCCTGGCCACCCAGGGTCGTCCGTGGAACCGAGGCGGCCATCCCCGACCCCGATTAGAGAGATAATGGAGCACCATAGGCCATGAGCATAGTGCCCCGCTTTGATGGCCGCTTCCGTTGCATCGGAACTTGGCTTCCATAGTTTGATCCCATCAGATGATATGATATCCAGGTTCAAGATACTGATGGTGTAGATAGGCGTCCACCGTACTTGCCAAAACGTAGCATGGCATGGGAGTGGTGATAACGGCGGGCGCCATAACCCCATGGGGATGGATGTACTACATGCAAGCCAACCTAGAAAAAGAAGAATCTCATGCCAGCTGCTGAGCTCGTCCTTTTGCATACACCCCGTACCGACACCCTTGCATCCCCCGATATTTCTTGCAATTGCTGGCATGGCTGACTCTACCAAGTATGTTGACCGGGAGATCCCACATGTAAGTTCATCGCACTCTCCAGCGGCATGCTAAGTCGCAGCGCCCCTGACCCCTATGTATGCCATGCCATGGCCGAATCAGAAGAATTGATCATCATCTGCACCATCAACGCCTGACTGACCTCGCGCAAAGATTTCCCTAGCCAACTTCGCCGAACGCACCGACGAGATCACGTCGCAACTCTGCGACGCCGCCGAAAACGTCGGCTTCTTCGCCATCGTGGACCACGGCCTCGCCCCCGCCGACGTCGACGCCATATTCGCGCTGTCCGAGCGCTTCTTCCGCCTGCCCGACGCCGTCAAGGCCACGGTGCCCTGGAACCCGGGCAACGTGGGCTGGGAGAAGGCGTCGCAGGTGCGGCCCTCGACGGGCGAGCCGGACCGCAAGGAGTCGTACCAGCTGCAGTTCGGCGAGAACATGGGCCTGCACGGGGAGCTTTGGTTGGGCGAGGAGCACCTGCCCGGGTTCCGGGAGCAGTGTTTGGGGTTCATGCACTGGGTGCAGAAGGTCTCGGAGCGGCTTATGGTCTGCCTGGCTCGGGGGCTGGGGTTCGAGGATGACGACTACTTCGTCAAGTACCACGACGCTTCCAAGCCGACGTGCCAGAGCGTCATGCGTCTGCTGCATTACTTCGAGACGCCCCAGAGACGGGACGGTGATGGCAAGGGACAAGTCTACCACCGCGCCGGTGCGCACGCGGACTGGGGCTTCCTAACCCTCCTCTTCCAAAAGGAAGGACAGTCCGGGCTAGAGATCTGCCCGGGGCGAGAAGTGGTGACCGAACACGCTTTAGGGGACGCTGCGTGGTCCAAGGTGAACTTCGTCCCGGGCAGCATCGTGTGCAACATCGGCGACCTGTTGATGTCGTGGTCCGACGACCGGTTCAAGTCGACCTTCCACCGTGTCAAGGCCCCCTGCGGCGAGCCGGGTGACTACTACGGCGAGCGGTTCTCGATTGCGTTCTTCAACCAGCCCTGCAAGGACGCACTCATCCAGGGGCCCCTTAAGAAGTATCCCCTAGTCACAGGGGAGCAGTTCAACGCCAGGGCTATGTCGACGCACTTCGCTGCGCTGCAGGCGAAGCTGAAGGCTAACAAGGCGGAAACGGAGGCGGCAGCGGGGGCGGGAGCTGAAAGCGAGATGTTGAATAACAGCAGTAGCAGCAGCACCGCAGTGCCGGCTCGGGTACAAGCTGCGGCGTGAAATGTTCTCTTTAACAACGAACTACCAGTAATATCTCTACGTTGTCCCAGTCATCAATAGAATGCACATTCTGGTGTAATGCGAACGATCTTTAATCTGAAGTCTGTATTCATCACAATGCCATTAGAGCTAAACTCGGCTGATTCAAGACGATCGGGAATCGAAGTTGGCAGCATGGAGATAATAGTACATGGGTATAAGGGGTCGGGTATGATATATCACCGACCTGCTCTAGGGCATCGACTTCGCCACATTCCAGAACTCTTGATACTTGAATCGCTGAAGATAGTCCCGGGCATCCGTATCCGACTCCATGACCCTCGATCCCCACTTGCCAAAGGCGCGTTCTCGGATGTCACCCTCGAACAGCAGCTCGCACTTGTTGGCTCCCAGATCTTTGAGGCCCCTTTCGTCCTCGGCCTTGAGCCATTCGCGCATAGCCTCGGTCTTTTCCGCCGACTTGTCCCTGGACGGGGCGTTTTCCGTCCAGTCGATGCGGTTCAGCATGAGCTGCTTGTACTTGCGTGTGCTGTACGAACCGCCCTCCACTATCACTAGGCTTTGTTTGGGGTGCATCACACAAGCGCCCGTCAACGCCAGCTGTTCTGCGTTTCGGCCAATCTTGAACCGGTGCTGGCCGTTGACCAGCGTAGTGATCTTGAACACCAGCACATGAAGACCTTGCGCGGCGTCCTTTTCTTGGTTGGTGGCAAGCTTCTCGTGGCGTTGCTCTTTCGTGAGCTTTCGCTCATCGTTGCGCTGGAGATGCTCGTCGTGCCTCTCGGCCACCTCCTTGCGAACTTTGGCTTCCACAGCAGAGGGATCCAACACAGCCTCCTGCCCAAGAACTCTCATCAAGTTGCTCATCTTCACCTTGGGCTTCTCCGGCTCCACGAGGCCTAATCTTTGTTTGGCCTGCAACTCCCGGAGATCGGCCATTCGGCGCTGTCTCCGCATCTTGGCCTGTTCCTTGGGTGTCAGGTACATGGGCTTGGGTTCTGGAATGTTCTTGTCCTGGGGCGGTTCGATGGCCACGGGGTGTTGAATATATGCTGTAATGATGGAATCGGGTGTGTCGATCTTGAACTCGGAATCGTAGGAAGGCCCTGAAAGCAGTCCCTCGTCTGTCCACTCTATTGCTGGCGGTGCTTCCACGAGGAAGCTCTTTTCCGAATCGTCTTCGATGCGCTTCGTCGTTTGGGTGATCTTGCGTTTCAGCTCCTCCAAGGCTGCCTGTCTCCGCAGGGCATTTGCCTGGGCGATGTACTTGCCCTTCTGATTGAAGACCAGCTGCCGTGACTGGCGAGGCTTGGCGCCAGTAGCTGGAAGAGTGGAAGAATCGGCGAGATACGGGTTGTGTTCCGGCGCTGTGGACTTGGGTTTGGGTGTATATTTCGAGTTCTTTGATTGGTTCGACTTGAACGGTTTGGGAGGCGCGCCCAAGTCAGCGAGGGCCGGATGGAGTCCAACAGCAAGTCCTCCCGTGGCGACGTTCTTTTGCGGCGGCGCGGACATTTCTGCCAGAACTGGATGTATGGGCGTCGATAAGCCTCCTTTCGACTGGCTGGAGGAGCCAACGCCTGCTAGAACAGGGTGTATGGGTGTTGATAAACCGCCTTTTGCTTGACTGGAGGAGCCGACAGCAGCGGCGACGCGGGCCTTGAGAGCGGCAAGCTTGTCGGCTGCCGAAAGCCCCTCGGGTTTCTGGACTCGGTTCGAAGCATCGCGCGTTGGCCCAAGGCCAGGTGAGCCGTGTCGATTCATGGTGGAGTGAGTTGCAGACGTGAGGAGAGGATAAAGGTTGGCCAGGCACCTTTGTGACGTCTATGGGCGAAGCGACTGTAGACCAAAGGCCGGCGCAAGAAGTAAGAATCAGCGACCACAACGGATGCAATGCCAAGGACAGTCGTGTGTTGGAATCAGATGTGTTGGCAATCGATTCAGGTGGGATGGAGATGCAAGTCGGCAAAAGTTGGAATGCAGAGGCCGTGATATGGTTAGTATCAATCAAATGGCTTAGCCTATTCCGATACGATACCTAACTTGGACCTTGGTTGGAGCTAGAGCGAGCGTTCTGACAGCACCTTTTGTCCAAGTCACGTGGCCTTCCTTCATTTGAGATGGGAATTTGAGTTCCAGCACTTGAGCAAGATAGAGGGAGGTAGAGGCTGAGAGAGGCCCACTGTGAGTCTACTGTGAGTCTAAGTGAAGAGCCGCTAAAGCGCCCCGCTATCTGCCGTTTTTCACCGCTAAAAAAAGTTGTCGGCAGGTCGCGCTTCTAGTTTTCTGCCACTCTCGGTCAATTCAGTGCAGAGCAAACCGAAGCAAGACAGTGAAACTTTCACCCCACTTAAGCTGTAGGAAAAACCGAGATATCTTCACTTTTCCTGTCCTGCTACACCGGCTTACCGAGGGACATGCAATTCTGAATGCTCTAGGCCAAGCTGAGGCCTAGAGTATATTATCTCCCCTGTTGACTCTTGTGAACGGTAGTCGCCAGTTTGCTAGATCTTGGCCAATCCTAAACGAGCAAGCCGCTCTCCTACACCACCACCATCCATCCACCATGAATATCTCACAGCCCATCACGTCGGGGATCGAGAGTGTCGACTTCGACTTCCTCACCCCTGCCGAAATCAAAGCCATCTCAGTCAAGCGCATTGAGAACCCTGAAAGCTTCGATGACCTGAGTAACCCTCTCCCCGGGCGGTCTCCAAGACCCAGCTCTGGGAGCATGGGGCGAGCACCAGTGCTCTACATGCGGCCTCGGCGTGGCCAGCTGTCCCGGCCACTCCGGCCATATTGACCTCCCAGTATGTATCCCAATTCTCGCAGACTAGGTGGTCAGGGAGTGCGAACATTTCAAACTGACTGTAACTCGTACAGGTTCCCGTATACCACCCAGTGTTCCTCGACCAGATTATGCGACTACTCCGAGCACAATGCGCTTACTGCTACCGCTTTCGCATGAGGAAAGAAGACCTCGCCAACGTCTCTTGCAAACTACGCTTGTTGCAGTTTGGTCTCCTCAATGAAGCCCATTATCTGGACAAGATCACCTCCGACACCACGGACATCCCTGGCGTTCCATCTATGGCCGATGAGGCTGCCGACGAGAATGTGGACAATGCGTCCATTGACAGGGTCATCCAGATGCGCGAGGCCTATACGGAACATGCCTTGAGACGGCATAAGTTCGCGACTTCGGAAATTCGCAAAGGAAAGCACGAGGGTTCTGCAGAGATGCGCAGGGAAATCGTCAAGGAATTCTTCCGAGATATGGTCAAGGGCAGAAACTGCGCGACATGCAAGGGTATCTCGCCAAGCTACCGAAAGGACCAGTTTGTCAAGATCTTTGAGAAGGCTCTGTCGCAAAAGGACGCTGCCAAGATGTCCCAAGGCAACTTCCGAAGGAAAGACGCCTTGACTCTTACACTCAGGCAAAAGGCGGCTACTCAGAAGAAGAAGGAGCGACGCAGCACCGATGAAGCTATTGCCGATGTCGAGGTTCAGTCCAGCGAAGAAGAGCCGGAGCACGAAGAGGAGGAGGAGGAGCCGAGCGATGAGGGCGAGGGGGAAGAACTCGACGAGAATGGCGATGTTGTCATGACAGACGTCGCGCAAAAAGCCTCCAAAACCAAGAAGGAAGAGCCTGCACAGCGTTATGTTGGCTCAATAGAGGTCTTGTCCAGATTGAACCTGCTATTTGAGAAGGAGCAAGAGATGATATCGCTGCTCTACAACTCAAAGCCTCAGAGTATGCAGTCGAAGCCTATCACAGCAGAATCATTCTTCGTCCAAACCGTCCTGGTCCCTCCCAACAAGTTCAGACCCGAAGCTATGGCAGCCGGTGGCAGCCTCGCCGAGTCTGACCAGAACGGCCTGTACAAGGTTATCCTCAACGCTTCCTCTAGAATCGCAACGATCTTCGGCGAGCTCCACAAGGCCGCCAACTCCACAGGAGAGGAAGTAGGCCGGAAAAGGGATATCAGCGAACTGCACGAAGCCAGCGCTGCGCTTCAGGACGCCGTCAACTCGATGATTGACAAGGACCGAAACCCCGTTCGGGGACAAGCTGCCAAGCGACAAGCCGACGGAATCAAGCAGAAGCTCGAGAAGAAAGAAGGTCTGTTCCGAAAGAACATGATGGGTAAGCGAGTGAACTTCGCTGCTCGTTCCGTCATCAGTCCGGATCCGAATATCGAAACGAGCGAGATTGGTGTTCCGCCCGTGTTCGCCAGGAAGTTGACATATCCCGAACCTGTCACAAGCCACAACTTCCGTGAGATGCAACAGGCCGTCATCAATGGTCCGGACAAGTGGCCAGGCGCAGCCGCCATCGAGAATGAGAATGGCCAGATCATCAACCTGAAGAAGAAGTCGGCCGAGGACCGTGTGGCATTAGCCAACCAGTTGCTTGCCCCCAGCAATCACAACGAGAACACCCAGAAGGGCAAGAAGGTCCACCGACATCTTGGAAACGGAGATGTGGTCCTGATGAACCGTCAGCCAACACTGCACAAGCCTTCCATCATGGGTCATCGCGTGCGAGTTCTCCCTAATGAGAAGACTCTTCGCATGCACTACGCCAACTGCAACACATACAACGCTGATTTCGACGGTGACGAGATGAACATGCATTTCCCCCAAAACGAGCTGGCCAGGGCCGAAGCCATGCAGATCGCCGATACCGACCACCAGTATCTCTCTTACACGGCTGGAAAGCCCCTGCGAGGTCTGATTCAGGATCATTTGTCCGTATCCGTCGCTCTTTGCAACAAGGACACCTTCTTGGACCAAGGCGCCTATCACCAGCTTGTCTACGGTGCCCTTCGACCGGAACATGGGCACATCACATCTGACAGGATCGAGCTGGTTCCTCCCACCATCATGAAGCCCGTTCGTCGATGGACTGGAAAGCAAGTCATTACAACCATTTTGAAGAACATCAAGCCTATTGGTTTCGGCGACTTGTGGATGACTGGTAAAACATCTTTGCCTGCGTCTCGTTGGGGGTCAAAGACGGAGGAGGGCAAGGTCTTATTCCAGGATGGAGAGTTCATTCACGGTATTCTTGATAAGGCGCACTTGGGTCCCAGCGGTGGAGGTTTCATCCACGCAATTCACGAGACATGGGGGCCTGAGACTGCTGCGAAGCTCCTGAGTTGCATGGGCAGGCTGCTCACGCGGTACCTCGCTATGCGAGCCTTTAGTTGCGGTATGGACGATTTGCGCCTTACGCCCGAAGGAGAGAAGAACCGTAAGGAAAAATTGTCTGTTGCTTCGAGTATCGGTCTTAAGGCAGCTGCCAAATATGTCAGTCTGGACGAGAACGAAGACATCACCGACGATGATCCTCTGCTTCTGGAGCGCCTAGAGGCCGTCATGAGGGACGATAGTCAACAGGAAGGTCTCGATACGATGATGAACGCTTCAAACGCTAAAGTCTCGAGTGCAGTCACCGCGGCCTGTCTTCCGGACGGTCTTGAAAAGCCCTTCCCCAGAAACCAAATGCAGTCTATGACTTCGTCCGGAGCCAAGGGTAGCGGTGTCAATGCCAACCTTATCTCTTGCAACCTTGGCCAACAGGTTCTAGAAGGCCGGAGAGTACCGCTCATGGTGAGCGGAAAGTCTTTGCCCTGTTTCCGACCTTTCGAGACAAATGTTCGTGCTGGAGGTTATATCGTGAACCGTTTCTTGACGGGTATCCGACCTCAAGAGTACTATTTCCATCACATGGCTGGACGTGAAGGTCTGATTGATACCGCTGTCAAGACATCCAGATCCGGATACCTGCAACGTTGTCTGATTAAGGGTATGGAAGGCCTTAAGGTGGCCTACGATACCTCGGTCAGAGATGCCGATGGGTCCATGATTCAGTTCTTGTACGGAGAAGACGGTTTGGACATCACCAAGCAAAAGTACCTTCACGACTTTGGCTTTTTGCTTCGAAACCGGGCATCCGAGGTCGCGCAACTTTCCATCGACGAGAGAGGCTGGCAACAGGACATCTTCTCGTCCAAGGAGTACGCGCAAAAGTACATGAAGAAGGCCGTCAAAGAAGCCAAGGCGAACAGCGCTCTTGCCCGTGACCCCATCTCGACCGAGTTGAACCCCAACCGCCACGCGTTCGCCACGTCGGAGAAGTTCTACGAGCAGGTCACTGAATACATCAAGAACAACGAGGATCGCCTCCTCAAGGACAAGGGTGATAAATCAGCATCTACCGAGCTCATTGCCCGCAAGTATGCTGAGATTCTGCTGCACACCAAGTATCTCAACTCGCTGGTGGAACCGGGTGAGGCTGTCGGTATCGTCGCTGGACAGTCTGTTGGTGAGCCGTCGACACAGATGACGCTCAACACTTTCCATTTGGCAGGACATTCGGCCAAGAACGTCACCCTGGGTATTCCTCGTCTCCGAGAAATTCTCATGACTGCCAGTGACCACATCTCCACACCCGCCATGACCTTGATGGTGAACGAGGAGCTTTCTGAAGAAGAGATCACTCGCTTCTCGAAGGCCATCAGTAAGCTTCCGCTTTCTCACGTCACCGACAAGGTCGTCGTGAAAGAGCATGTGGGCAAGGGTATTGGCTACCGCCTTGCCAAGATCTACGACATCAAGCTGCAGTTCTTCAAGTCGGAGGAGTACACCAGTACCTACGGCATCAAGATCGGCGATGTCCTCCGGGTGGTTGAGAGTAAATTCTTGTCGCTGCTGGAGAAGTCCATCAAGAAGGAAATCAAGACGCGAGCTGCCAGAGACACCGCTTCGGCTCCCGAGATTGGCGTCAAGTCTGGTAATGTCGAGATGGCAGCGCCCGATGGCGAGCGTGCGCCCCGTGACGAGGATGACGATGATGACGACGATGGCGATGATGATGCCACTAATGCCAAGTCACGTGCAAACCGAACCGAGGCCGTTTCCTATGGTCCCAATGACGATGACGACGACAATATCCAGCAAAGGATGGAGAAGGACGGCGAGGACGACCACGAGGACGACCTGCCGGAAGATGAAGGCTTTGGCGGTAGCCCTCCGCCAGAGGGCGAGGACGACGAGGATGATGAAGCCGATGGTGTCGACAGGCAAAAGCTGAACAGGAGCCGTGAGGCACGGGCCAAGGAACGATTCGGTGCCATCTCGCAGTTCTCGTGCGATGAGAAGCGCGGCCGATGGTGCGAATTCTCGCTGGAGTTTGATGCCAACATGCCCAAGATTCTTATGCTGAGCATTGTGCAATCAGCGGTCAAGAAGACTCTGATCCAGCAGATCGAGGGCATCAATGACTGTACCTATGTGGCCGATGAGGTTGTTAAGGACCCTACCACGGGCGAGGAAAAACGGCGACCGGTGATTCACACCAACGGTGTGAACCTGGTGGCGATGCAGAAGTACCCTCACATGATCAACCCCAACAAGACGCAGACCAACGACATCGCGGCCGTGCTGCGGGTGTACGGTGTGGAGGCGGCGCGCAGCGGTATCATCCAGGAACTGTCGGCCGTCTTCGGTGGTCACGGTATCAGTGTCGACAACCGCCATCTGAACCTGATCGGAGACTACATGACGCGCAACGGTACCTTCACCCCGTTCAACCGTATGGGTCTGCGGGGCAACGTCAGTCCCTTCACCAAGATGAGTTTCGAGACGACACTGGCCTTCCTCAAGGACGCGGTTCTCGATGGCGACTGGGACGATCTCACGACGCCCAGCAGTCGCATCGTCATGGGCCGACTCAGCAAGGTGGGCACGGGCGCGTTCGACGTGCTGACGAGGCTGCACGCCAAGAACGGAAAGAACCAGATGGTTTGAGTGAACTATTGGGTCTTGTTTTAGAAAGCGGCGTCACAAAAGGGGAAAAAAGGAATTCTGCAATATTTTCTGCTTGTTCGCATTTTGTTGTTAAGCTTGCCGGGTCTTGGTACAGTAATTTGTTACGAGTCAAGATGATGATGTATATAGATCGATGGATACCACCGTCGAATGGCAGCTTTTCCAATTCAATCAGTAGTTTTACCATGCCTCTTGCTGTGTGACGTACGGTGTCAGTCTTGAATATGCAATGCGAGGAACGGTGTGTCCAAATAAGTAATCATAGTCGGACGCGGTCGGTCGAAGTGCCGAAAGCAGACGACGGCTCGGCAGGTATGTTGGAGACTGGCAGATGTTCCACCCCCACATTGTCTCTGGATTAGTGATGTGGTCCACAAGCCGAGGTTGAGCTTACGTCCGTTAACCTAGAGCGCTCGAGATATGTCAACATTTCCGGAGTCCAAAAGGCAGTTCATGATGATTGAAATTGAATACAAATAAGTCGGTCGCGATACAAGTAACATATCTCTTATATCATATCTCTTTTGCTGTGCTACTGCGATTGGATAGTACTTGACGGGTGTTACTGTTACCAGCCAATCTCTGTGCTCTCGAGCGGACGCCTGCATATATTGATCGATCTGATTGATTGGAAACCCTTGAAGCCGAGCCAGCCACCAAACATGGTCGCCGCGCCCAGTATCCGGCTGTATGTCGATGTGGTCAGCCCCTTCGCATACCAGGCCTTTCACATTCTGAGAGTAAGTAGGTCAAGGCTCCGGGGAATTGTTTCCATGTTGGACATACATACCTCCTATATCTAGATGCAGGCTGATTTGGCTGACATTTGTTTGCTTGCTGCTTGCTGCAGCATGACCCCGTCTTCAAGGGCGTCAAAGTAGAGTACATCCCCATCTTCCTCGGCGGACTGATGCATGCTGTAAGTGGCACATTACACATAGGCACCCGTAGCAAACCGCGACGGCGGTGGGCAGTATGACGAAGCTGGTGAGGAATGACAGCAACTGAGAATTAATGGTTGGATACAAATATCTCCAGTGCGGCAACACGGCTCCTATCCAGATTAAGAGTAAGTATCACCAGTACCACACCACCCAGCCCGGCGACACCAAGATCAGCATCCCTCATATGTACAGACCCTGCATACAAACAAGCATTCCATGCCATCCATCCAGCCCAACTCATCTATCATCCCTTGCATCTTCAAACCCTCCACGACAGCCATACTCCAGCCGCTAACGCCCATGCCACAGACAAGGACAAATGGATCGGCCAAGAGCGCCTCCGCTGGGCCCGCGCCTTCGGCGTGCCCATGAGCGACACCACGCCCGCCAACTTCCCGCCCAACACGCTGCACACGATGCGCGCCGTCTGCGCCCTGTCGCTGCAGGACCAGGATCAGAACCAGGACAAGCTCGTCCGCGGCCTCGAGACGCTCTTTGCCGCCATGTGGACGGACCACGCCGAGATCGCGAAGCCGGACGTCTTTGGGCCGTTGCTGGTCAAGGCGCTTGGGGAGGAGACTGCTAAGAAGGGTAGGTTTTTGTCCCTTTCTTTGTTGTCGCTTTCTCGCTTTTCTTTTGTCGTCTCTCTCTTCTGCTACCAGGCGGAATCAAGGCATCCGTCCCCTCTTTTCAAGAGAGGAACGGTGGTGGCGAATACGAGAGACACCCGAACTTCCCAGACCCCCCAGGCAGACATCAAGACCTACTCGACTAATTCCTATCCCCGCGAAATACAGCCCTTGCCGACGCCGCCACCGTCGGCAAGGCGGCCCTCAAGGAGAACACCGACAAGGCCTTCGCGGACGGCGCCTTCGGCCTGCCGTGGATGGTGTGCACCAACCGCCAGGGCCAGACCGAGGGCTTCTGGGGCGTCGACCACATGGGCCAGGTGCTGCAGTTCATGCAGCTCGAGCGGCCGCGCGAGGGCGGCTGGAAGTCGGTGCTCTAGATCATTGAAACGGAGAGCAGAGCAGGGCAGAGCAGAACTGGCTAGAAGGTGGATGAATGGATGATGATGCCTGTATCTAGATGAGGAACTCGTAGCGTAGTCAATTTGGTGTTAGCATGCCCATCTACTTAGTTCTATATCATGGTCTTTGGCCAAGGTACCGCAATGTATTCAGAAATCTTCAAACAGATCCCTACCAACGATGGTGTCGGAAATGGCCACTGTGGGTTACATATTCTCATGCCCAAACCATGTTGACCATAAACCTTGCATTCGTAGTGTTGTTGCATAAACTCAGGGCAGAGGGCCGGACCAACCCCGCGAAGACAAAAATCGGCCATCAAGACATGCAGCACTCTGCGAACAGGTTATTGGGAAGGCATTCCGCTGGCATGATGTTTTGGTACGGCTGGATCGCCCAGGAAGATTATCGCGCCGCTCAGAGAAGCAAGTCACAGGCAATGCAAGTAAAGATGGGGTGGTTTTTGTTTCAGTTCGTATCAATTCCATTGTTCAGAGTTGCAGTCCTCGTAAGGAATCTGCCCTGTTATACAATCCATGAAGAAGGCTCGCATCTCGAGCATCAAATGTGCAAAAACAACGCAACACTAACGCCATGATTACCCTTGCCCTGTAGAAACCGTTGTCATCAAAACCATCCCATTGTGCAGATCATGAAGTGTTCATCCTCCACTATGCATCTATCCCCAGAAGACTCCAAGAGAGTCGCGCTTAGTTGCGCTCACCGCGGAGGCGGCGGGCAAGCTGGATGTCCTTCTGTAATGGCTGTTAGTAATGTGTTGCAAAGGTAAGAGGGTGTAGGATGGGGTTGAAACATACCGACTGGATGGTGACACGCTTGGCGTGGATGGCGCACAGGTTGGTGTCCTCGAAGAGGGAGACGAGGTAAGACTCGACGGACTCCTGGAGGGCACCGATGGCGGAGGACTGGAAGCGGAGGTCGGACTTGAAGTCCTGGGCAATCTCACGAACCTGGAAGAGGAAGTAGATGTTAGTATTGATTGATTACAGAAGGTGGGGTTGGGAAGGCGCGCGTTGATTGCGATCCAAGACGCGTCGCGGTTGCACTTTCGTGAAGGTGCCGCAACCGTGAGGGAAAAGCAGGCGCGCCATGGCGATGATGGAATGTGATGATGGGAATTCAAAGACTTACCAGACGCTGGAAGGGGAGCTTGCGGATCAGGAGCTCAGTCGACTTCTGGTAGCGACGGATCTCACGAAGAGCGACGGTACCGGGCTTGTAGCGGTGAGGCTTCTTGACACCTCCGGTTGACGGGGCGGACTTGCGAGCGGCCTTGGAAGCCAGCTGCTTACGGGGAGCCTTGCCACCAGTGGACTTACGGGCGGTCTGCTTGGTGCGGGCCATTGTGATGGTTGATGGTCAAGTTGATGATGATGTGTGGTTGATGGAATTGATGGATGAAGTCTGAGAGACTGTTGAGAGATGGGAGTGTGGATTGGATTGTGGTGTGGATGAGGGAAAAGAGTTGGAGGAACGTAAGTGGTGGGGGGTGGTTAAATATCTGAAATGGCCACAGGCAGGCGTGACTGATCTGATCTGGTTGAATGCAGTTGTTTGGCAAATAATGCGCGCTAGTGCCGAATTGGGAATGTGTGTGGGTGACTGATTTGTTGCCTCCCTAGGAAGGAAAAAGAATTGCGGTGCGGTTGTAAGGCAGTTGCGCGCCTAATGGAACTGTTCAATTTTCTGGGATCAGACAGGGGTGCGGTTCGTTGTCAAAGATGCGCTGCGCTTTAGGTGGGCATTTGGCATCGAAAAAACATGGCCGAATTTCTGATTGGGTGCATCCGCCAGTCCCAGGCCCCACTCGCCGAAACAGTCAGACTCCAACTTTTTACTTCCCGTTCTTGGTCACAGAATCTGGGTTTAGTGCCGTATCGGCGGAATTGATGGCTGCGTGCTTGCTTGCCGTATCTGAGGCGAACTGCCAAGGTGCATTCAATGTTCACAAGGCAGCAGCACTTCTGACGAGAGTGCATTTGATTATGTCATTATGGCTGCTGGAGTAAACTACGTATTGGCTATTGGCGTAGTTGGAAGTTGTGTTCGTAGGTACGGCAACTACGATGTTTCATACAAGTTCTCCAAGTTCCGAGTGGCGTCACGTGCATGGCCTATGTCAAACACCTACCGGAGAACATATTCAGTGACATGGATGACGTGGGAAGCAACAGAAAGCCTCAGTAGGTGGTGAACACGAACACCGGCTGCAAGATTCCGGCGAGCCATGGATCTCTCCCACTCTCTGCCTGACGTAGAAGCATTCTTTCCCCGAGGCTGCGGGAAGCTTCACTTCGATAGTCACAAACAAAGAATCCGGGGATAGACGTGCAACTCTACATGTACGTACCTGCTGCACACGGGAGAGAGGCAGGGCATGTGGAGAGCATGAAAATAGCAAGCTGTAAGGCACAACGCGTCTAGCATGTCCAAGAATCAGCTTCGGCTTACCCGTCCCGGAAAGTGATTGGCTGGGTGCGCGAGCGGGATCAAGGTTGAGCGGGATCTACAGGAAGGCAGGAGAACATCGAACATCAGATTCACATGAATACTTCCGGTGGAGACGTGACTATGGGGAAGGCACAAGATGGCTGTGGTTCTCGGGAGGCTGGGCTGTGGACTGTGAACTTGTCCCAACGCGTTACGCGTGTGGTAGTGAAGACGTGAGAGTTTGCTAGAAAGCAGGCAGATCAGTCACGGAAGCAATCAATCAATCTAGCAGACTGACCGCGTAGGAATGGGGCTTCCGTGACGGGCTGGGTATGCGCTAGCCCGGATTGGGGTGTGCATGGTGGTGGATTAGAAGTCGATTTGCAGTTGACTTGGTCACCTACAATTCAATAATCTGCTGATGCCGTGCTGTGTTGTCTAAAGCTGGGTGGATCTCGCGTCTGCTGGGGGTGTTTTCCTGAGGTGCATTTTCCGCATTTTCCAGGTGTCGGTCAGGACCCCACCTTCCGAGTTGCAGGCAGGCCCCGAGGAATTAAAGTCGGCTGTCTGATTTTTGATTGGCCCCAAAATCCATCGTGGCCGCAGTACGTACTGCACTTCAGGCACTACGCACGCTACAGCAGCAGTTGACGCACTTTTTTAGCGCATCCCCCTGCCCACTTCCCACCCCCTCCACACACATCTGCAGTTCCATTTGTTCCTTTGCAGGGGGGCTCCGGCTGCTTCTCGCTCTGGCTCGTTCGAGGGGCTTGTCGGGCTCAGGCTGATCTGATTTGGAGCTGCCGCTTGATCCCGTTCATATTTAAACTTGGCCGTTTCCCCACGCTTCAACATCTCCTTCTCCCATATCCCAAACGTCAACTCCAGCAACCGACGCTTAATTGCACTCTCTACTCCCACACCCAAATCCCAACACAACACCCATTCTTTTCTCTCACCCACTCCCACCTTCACAATGACTGGACGTGAGTACCACTACTCCCCTCTTCTACTACTGCCGCATTCGGTCTGGTGGTGATGACTTCTTCCCGAGGCCATCGCCATCCGCCGTTGTTGCGTGGTTTCCATCCATCTTGACCATCAGTACTGACGCATCTCATCTACAGGCGGCAAGGGCGGCAAGGGTCTCGGAAAGGGCGGTGCCAAGCGCCACCGAAAGATCTTGCGCGACAACATCCAGGGTATCACCAAGCCCGCTATCCGTCGTCTCGCACGTCGTGGTGGTGTCAAGCGTATCTCAGCCAGTAAGTTCCCCTCATAGCAGAACGCGTCTTCTCGTGTCTATGGGTCCGTGTGTCTAACGTGTCTTTCCCCCACCTACAGTGATCTACGAGGAGACCCGTGGTGTCCTGAAGTCCTTCCTTGAAGGTGTCATCCGTGACGCCGTCACCTACACTGAGCACGCCAAGCGCAAGACCGTCACATCTCTCGATGTCGTCTACGCCCTGAAGCGTCAAGGCCGCACCCTGTACGGGTTCGGTGGTTAAAGCAAAGCAAGCGTTGGGTCCACACATACTGTTGGAAGGTGTTCTGGTTTCACGTCTGTTACGAAAGTCATTTCTTGCGATGGCCGCAAATTATTTCTGCACAGTGGCTTGGTCATGACGAATCATGGGATTTGGGTTCTTGATTTTTTTAAGGGTGTTCTGATCACACAAAGTGTACCATAAGGGAATGGGGGTTTCTACTATAAGGATTGTCCGACGAGGCATAATCAATCCGACAGGAACATTGAGAAATAAGCAAACAAACTAAACACTTCACGTCTCTTCCCCTCTGCATCGTGATGTCTCCTACTCTGTATACTGTAAACTGGCGCGTCTGGCTGTCTCCATCTTGTACGTAATCGAACTTTGTCTGTTAACACGCGTTATTCTGTCGCGTAGCACGATTAAGAGCATGTTTTCTTGTGCATGTGTGGCTGCCACATAGGTCAATGCTGGAAGATAGCCTTGCGTGATGTGGCTCATTTCCCGATGCTGTAGATGATGAATACACCACATGATAAGAAAAGTCTACCTAGAGTTCAAGTAGTATGAGTCATTTAGCGGACCCAAATTCAGTTGGATGGACGATGTGAGTCACCTGTGGAATGCTTGCTGCTGAACCATTGTGGTGGGTGGTGTTATCGTTGCCAAGTAGAGATGTGTCGTGAGGCTGCACGTAGCCGAGGCTGTGCACCAGCCTCGCATCATGAGACTTGCTGCTTGATAGCACAACCGACCATTTTGGCTGTTGAATCAATATATGCGATGAGTCACTATTCCCTAGTTCTGTGACTTGATTCAGCTTGTGAGAATGTAATTTTGTAGATCTTATGTTGGATGCTGCCTGGTTTCGTAGTGTGTGCTGTGATATTGGTTATGAATCGACACTTGCATAGGCTGCAGCCTACACACATCTCGATCCCGACAGGCAACCAAGCATCGCTTCTGTGGACGTGATACCATTTTTATGGATTGTACTAATTCCGAAGCTCTATGAGTTGCGTTTATACGGCTTGGTGAGGTACGAATGGAACATGTCGAATTTAATATCTTAATTTGCAATTTGAAATGTGAAGTTGTGATTCTCCAGATGGTAGGTATCAAAACACATGAAGAATAAGTTCTGATAGTCACACCATGACACTACATTTGTAAGTATCTCATCATCTCCATTCCATATCTTATTTATCTCTTTGCATTTTATGCACACCTGGATAGTCCTCTGCCAGTTGACGATGTTACTCAACTGGTGCACTTATGGGTCGATAATATCCATGCCTGTGTAAACCATGTTGCTATATAGCGTATCAGCATTTCATATTTGACCTGCAGTCTACTGGTACTGATACTACGTACATGACACCATGTTCAGTGGCCGTTGCGGAGAATGACGGTTTGGGTTGAGTATGCTGGTAGCGAGTCTGGTTTTGACTCACCACCGGAACATAAGTCATAAGATCACGTAGACGGGTCACAACTCTGTATCCTACAGACTCTTCATGTCACACTTGCAACAAAATGTTCAGTTTACCGCATATATGGTTGTTGCCTACAGAGGAAACACCTGCTTCCCACTCCTGTGTGCCAACCACAGAACCACAGACATGACATGTCGACATGGCAACTATATTATTAAGCTCATCTGTGACATCGGGCTGCCACTATAGCTGTACTCTCACGTATGTATTTATGTCCGTAATTTGCTTCTTTCCTACATTACGGTCCTCGTCAGTGGAAGAGACATTATTCGTATGTGTGGGCATATCCAACATGCGACGAGTGCCCTCAGTATAGGAAAACCCTTGTCAAGTTTGTCTGACCTCTGTTGACAATACAATGTTCACGCCGTGAGCATACCTGATATTCCTATGTGTAGCAATGTTATTTGATGAACTGTTGTAGAAGTCTTCTCATAGCCGACATGTTATTAGTTTTACGGTGTTTCTACTATATCACTACCATATTCACATTCGTTCCCTTCGTATATGTGTATATCTCGACATAGCCCATTGCATTCGACATGATGGGTAGGGAGGACCACAACACCTACTAAGATCGACCAAATATTAGCCAAAACACACTCCATGATATATTTGACACGGAATCTTCGCCGTGAATTACTGGTAGTAGGCCATGATCCGAGATACTATGAGCGACTCACCTGGTGGCAGCGCTGGAGCGCCGGTATCTATTTTGCCTGTCCATACAAACACCTTCGTATTGGAATCCTCAAATGTCTGCAGTGTGGCTGTGGCCTGCTGGAAGCACTTTGATTTGGCTCAAACTACGTGTAAAACCGGATACTTACTATCTGGGATGCTGTGGTTGGTGTTTAGTTGCTTCAACCATCTCCTCGATCCTAGGTTTCAGGAGATCTTCCTTCTGTCTAGAGACCGAATTACACATATGACCACTACAGTACATTGAAGATTAGAATAGATTACTCGTGACCCAAGGTATCATAAATGACAATGCGATATTGGTTCCCACACTGGCTCGGCGTGCGTACTAGGTTGGGTTTGGACGGTTGTCAACAGCATAAGAACTTGCAGATATCCGACTCGCCTGACACCAGCGACACCAAGGCTTCCAGCAGGCAGCAATCAAGACACTGGCTGAAAGAACGCATGCTATGAAGACTGCAGGCATGGAAACCGATACAGCGTCGACCGGCTCAACCATACCCATAACCCTTCAGTGCACACTCATCGACCTCACCCAGGGTACAGCTGCCTGAACTGATCCATACAGCACACAACAGATCACACCGACTCGGTGCGCTATATGACAGTGATGCAGCAAAAACAAGAGACACAGAGGAAAGAGTCACGACACGGGCTGAGCTGAACTGCGCCGCGAAAAGGGAGCGCTGGCAAGGGATGTTCTGCAATACATGTGAAGAGCCCCTTCAGCTCTCCACCCGAGCAGCACATGCATAACATCTCGCATCTCGAAAGTGAAGCTGTATCGTCCAACTTACGAGAGTCGGTCGGGTCGAACGGCATGGCACACGAGGCTCGTGTACAAGCCTGGTCTGTATTCAGAAAGAGTGCTTGTTGGCTGCTTCTACGACTACTTGGCTTCACCGCAATGCAATCCCCAGTTTCACCATCCACCATGCGCCAAGAAAAGAGGCTGTCATCGGCTCTGGTGCAGACCGAGTATGCGAAGCCGGAGGCCTTTCTCGTATCTGATCACGATGGTTGTGCGACTTGGCTTGTCGTCAATGCGAGCCGTGAGTAGGCGCGACCGCGTGTGTGTGTCTCTGCGGTAGTTGCACTTGGGCGATGTCCACTTTCAACTCAGCCACAGAGTGCTTGCTCAACAAACCGTTGGCATGAAGTATCTTTGCGAGTCCAGAACATCTCCTCCCTTGGTTCCTCGATCCCAACAGACAAAAGAATAGACGAAGATATCCCGGGACCCTCCTTTTTTTCTCTCTGGATACGACGAGCTGAAAGCCGAGGCGCGCCTGTCGCTGTCAGTTCAAGGCGCGATGCATGCAGGTTCGAGCCGTCCGCGTCCGTCCATGCAGATGCAATGTTACAGTGGCTGAGCCCAATTTTTGCCCATTCTAGACGCCATCCGCCCACTGCCGAACCCCCCTCCCCGCAATCGACCAGTCAACCGACGGGAGGGCTTTCTCACTGGAGAACAGCTACTGCAAGCAGCTGCTGCGCCTCACCTTGACAGCGTCTAGCCCGCACCCGCCGAAAGCCGCCGAGAGAGAGGGTTAGGCGACGAACGCATTTCCTCTCTTTCACGCCGGTGCTACGCAACAGCCTGCGTCCAAGACATTTCTCCCCGTCGGTCGGAGCGATCACGGTTCCTCGCGAAACGAGACTTTGGCGCAGCCCGCAGCACTTCTGCCACGTGGGTAGCCAAAGCGAATGCATATCAAGTTGAAAGCCAGCTACTGTAGATCTACCTGCTCTGCTTAAAAATTCGCCTCACCCTGTCCCCAGTCAGCGATCCCGCGAGGACAAGGGTATCACGGCGCATCTTGTACGGTAAGGCTGTGCAGATTATGCAGTTGTTTCGATGCAAGCGACAAGAGATCTCTATACCACCGTCGACTACTGGATACGGGAAGTACATACAGATATGCTATTGAAGGATACGATACGCTTGCTGTATGCCTTAACGAAGAGCATACCGAGCCCAAGGGTTGCATTAGTCACGTGAGCAGCAAAGCAAGCCCTCCGGACGATACTGTATATGCACATGTATCTTGGATGAATTCATATTCACATTACATCAAATGTCCATCGTTGACTCAATCAACTGCGTGCAAGCCTCGTATCTAGAAGTTGTCCGAACTCGGTGCGAGGTCGGGCCTTAATCCAATATGCTTGTGTAACTCGAATATGCATCTTTAGATGATGCTCATCGAATGAATGTAGTTTCGATTGCCGATCTGGGACATGATCAGAGAAAACGAAGAATCCCATCTCTGTCTGAGCCGTCGCGAAATCGGAAAGGCGCGCAAAGTCTAGCGACCGACAGACACGGGCTGACCGACAGAAACGTGGTGCAACGAGCGCTGAATTTAGTAACAGTTCCGCATTCGACCCCCCACCACCCACACCACCACCCACACCACCACCCACACCACTCACAGGCGCTCGCTTGACCGTTAGCGGGCCTATTCGGATTCCAGATCTCCGGGACAGATCTAGTCCAGCCCATCAAGCCTCAGAAAGAAAGAAAATTGATTACATGCTGCTGCCGATGCTCTCCCTATACGGGCAAAAGATTCTACGATACTGGCTGCTGCAGCAGCCGATGGGCGTCTCTCAGCTGAGAATAGTGATGAAGGGCGGCATGACTGCACGATCTGTTGCATGCATAGAAGTTCTAGAAACCACGCCAATAAGCGAAATGATCAATTCAGCTGATGACCTCCTTTCTACCTTCTATTTTGCCCCGATAAGGCAAATATATGTATCAACAAAAGTAGATATGACACCCACGTGGTATAGCCTGGGGCTATTTTGATATTCCAAATCAGCCACCAACAGCACCCCATCTACGCGAAGGCGGTCTGAAGTGGCGGATATAGAATCTGTTCTTATGATAATGAGTAAAGCAAGTCAAATGCCGAGCGCGGTGAACAGTAATCGCTTCACCGCGACCGGGTCACCGGGCGCACAATCTTCCAGAGCCCGAACTGCGGTGGACCGTAATGACAAATGCAAGCTTCATGACGGGCTCAACTTAAGCCTCGTTCATGATGTGTCTAGCTCTTGGCGTCAACGCGTACAATGCCGTGTAGATGCCATTTGCTGCCGTCATGGATGGATTGCGGCTTATACAATCCTTTGGCATCCGTATATCCGGAGCCGCGGAGAAAGACGTGTGCAACTCTCGGACTCGTAATCATGTAAACCATCTGCATATGCGAAAAGTCGTCTACGTATGCGCAGTCGAAGAAAGGAAAGAGCGTCGTCGTGGAATTTCTTCTTCTTCGTCTTCTCCATTGAAGGCTGCGGATCGGCGTTTAGAGAAGAACGCGATATAGCGAGCTGGATGGAATTGCTGCTGAAATCTAGAATGTTCGGATAGCGTACCCACTCGCTGAGCCCCCCGGCACCGATCTCCTTTGCCCGTTCCATCGGCTTAGACACGGCTGCAGAGGGACACAAAAAACCGACAGTTCGTTTTTTGCTCTCCCTGCAGGTAAGCTAGGCTAGAGCAGCAGCTATGTTTCGGATAATCCGCCGTCGTATCATTCCATTTTGCACCTACTACAACTGAGGGATAGGAATAGCATCGAGTGAACCAATGCAACGTGCCATTATTAAGAAAGAAATAACATAATTCGCGACTAATCTTCACTCAGCTCAGCCCTACGATGATGCAATGCGAGATGATCCGTAAGAGTGAGTATACGAGCGAGGCTGCCTGTGAAATCCCGAATGCCCGAACTGATTACTCATTTAGGCCCAATTGCCGTGCGGATGTCGAATGTCGGATTACGATAGCTCCGAAGGGCATTTGGGAATTCATAGGATGGGCTTATGAAATTGCTGACAGATGCATTACATACTGGATCATATCATACAAAATCGACCACCCGGAGATGCAGACTTATGCAGTCACCGTTGCAATGGCATGGGGAGAGAAAGGAGCGGGCAAACATGCCCCCTTCCGCCAGACGTTGTAAATCAATTAATTGATTGCTTGCCTGTTCCTGGCCTGACATGCAGGTTCAGCTCAGCTACCCCAGATGATTCACGAGGTCGTGCCAGCAGAGATCAATGCAGATATGCACGCCTCCTAGTCAGTCAGATCTAAACCTGTGAACTAGGTAGGGCAGGGCTGATGACTGGATTGGCGAGACGGGACCCTTGCTGAACCCACGATGCCTCCATAGGCCAAGTGCTTAGATAGCCGCCAGGCCCAGCCCTGTGCTATTGGTACGCTAGTTTGCAATGGGCATCCCATTCAGGATACTGTCGGATGGGCATTCCGGAAGGAGAGGGCCGCTACCACTACAAGTTTTGATTTTTGCCTCGGTATAGAGTCATACCAAAACCTTGCATTGCCCATTCCACGTATGCCGGGGGACGCTACCGAGCCTGTTGACTCTTCCGCGCTGCGCTAGACTATGCCGTGGTTCTACCGGATAGGGCGGAGATCAGATAAAGCGCAGTAATTCTGGCGCTGCGGTGGTGGTGGTCGAGCCTCGAGAGGGACGTGTGGCGCACATGCGAATCCAAAGACGTGGCCTAGGTGGCCCCTTGTGTGGCTTGCATTGAGGTGTCGCGTGGGTCTGTGGCAGTGCCGTGGGTTTTCTTTCAGCAGGGGGACAAAGCAGACAAGTCACCAATCTAGCCAAATGTACCGGGATGAGGTTGTCTCTTTTTCCCTGGCGAGATCTGGTAACCTTTCGAACGTTGCACGTAAGGTCGAACGAGTAAACGATCTACGGGCTGGCGCCGGGGAGAATTCGGGAAAGTTCTTAGCGCATCAGGCCTGGCCTGATTGCTGGGTTTTCAAGAGGGTCGGGATCCTCCGGGAACACGAGGCTTGTCGCTTTCGAGGTGTGCCATGCCCCGAGTCTGTCTCCTATGCAGCAAGTAAGGAGATATGCAGACCTTGAAGATTTTTTTGTTTGTCTGTGGCATCGCAGTTCGCTTCCTTCTTTCGACGGCATCAAAGTACCGTCTGTACACAGCCCCTTGCTCCTCATTGGACAATTGGGCAATTGGGCAATTGGTCAGCCGTTCTGTCAACAAAGCGTTTGGCATCTATCAAGTTCTCTCTGGCTCGTTGGGCGCAAGGCGGCTTGGCATGCCGTATCCCATTGACTGGCAGTGTCTTTGTGTATACTTACGTACTTACCTAATCATCAATAAAAGAAACTAACTGACGTATTCTCCGACTTGCCGAGGTATGGACGCCCTATGCAGAGAGACACAGCCGGCGGATGGACCGGTCATACGGTCATGGGCCATGCCACAGTATGAGACAGCGAGACGGTGGTCTGGTAGGCCATACCCAGATGGACCATGGACATTCGACGGGCTATGGGCTACGGGCCACGGGCTAGATTACACAAGCAATCCATCCAAGCAGTTCTGTTTCTCTGTCAGGCCGCCCACGGAAACGGTGGGAAAGCCCTTGGCACTGGCGGGAGATGGGTCAATAACGGCATGACGGATTGATTGGGTGATTATGGGCGGGTGGTGGGGGATGCCGTCGTACCCATGTCGACATTGGGAGGGTGCGAGGTAGCTTGTACTCCGTCAGTGTTCGTCGCGCTCCCGCCCAGAGCCGAGCCAAAGACCCCTGCAAGCTACGTCACGCAGCAGCCCAGATCCCCCGAATTGAACGAAGGAAAATGTGTGTGTGTGTGCAAGTGAGTGTAACATTTCACCAATTTGCTTCTGCGCCGGAGGGCTTCAATCGTATCGCATCGCATTGCAGGTGCATGTATACAGACAAGAGATGGAGACATAGAAGAAAAGAGTCAATAGATAGATCTGTATAAATAATCTGACAATCATCTTGGGCAAATCTGCTTATATGGGCTCTTCAGGCAGCAAGCATTTCCACATCCAGCAAGCAAAGCCATCGAGCTGACCACAGCTACCTACTGCCTAGTCCTTCCTTCCTCGACCACTCACCCGGAACAAACACCGCGAGGCCAGTTGACGACTACCTACCAGTAGCAGTCGACGCTTTGCTTTGCGGCATAACCCCGACGAGACTTAGCTAAGCACAGCAGAAAGAGAGGCAGAGAGAAGCGCGAGGGCCCGACAAAGGGAAAAGAGTCATCACCAAGGAGCGGCTTGGGTGAACCACATGACCTCAGGGCCCTCAAAGAAGATACGTACCGTCCTTGGACCTGACGTTGCGTCGAGTGCGTAGAGGATACAAGTACCCACCAAAGCGACAGGCCCTACCCAGATCGGCTTTTTATCTCGAGGGGCCCTTTTCTTTTTTCCCACCCGGACAAGGGTCGACCCTGCCCATTCTCCAAGCTTGGCCTGTCGACTACGCAAAGGGTACTTCGGTACTTGGCGGCCAGCTCCCTCTACCCAGGACCCTTTTTATAAAAGAATCGCCACGCCACTTACACCACTTACATCCAGCTCCTACTACTCCTACTACCAATACTCATAACTATTACCCCCACACAACAGCACTCATCTTGATCTCGAACACGAGCTACCTCCTTACTGTACTTGTACTATTCATATCCGACTGTCTACAAGAGTACCCGAAACCTTCTTTTGTCTTCCCTCCGGACCATCCTCCTTCCAGATCTCAGATCCGACTCCCAGATATATTCGACATCATTCCACCCACACACAACACAATGATGCTTGCTCATCAACATTATACTCCTTCGAGAACGAACCACTTACATAACCACCACCACAACCAGTCCTCTTTTACCTTCGACGACTCGACACAATACACAAACAACTTCCCGACGACAACTTCCAACGCCACATCATTGCCACTTTCCACCACACCTTTCGTCGGAGGCCTACCAGCCCGTGGCAACTACAACATTAACAAGCTGAACAAGGTCCCCTCATTGACGTCCGAGTCGATCGAGTCCGCAGCCAACAGCAACACCAACAGCCTGAACCAAGTGCCAGACCTAATGCCTTCCGAGCCCTCTTGGTTACTGCAGGGGCAGCAGCAGACTCCTCGTGCTGCCCACCGGTTAGGACACCAGCGCGAATCGTCCCTGTCCTCCTTAGGGTCCAATGGTCCAGCGTCGCCCTTCAACGCCAACATCTCCAATCCTCAGATCGCCGTAACGGACTCGACCAGCGACGGCTACCACGATCTTACGGCGGGTGGAGATGGCAACTACTCCTACCAGTTGGGCAAGCAGCCCATGACTCTCAACGACTCCTTCTACACAGCGCTGCAGCAGTCTTTTGGCAACACACACCACGACACAACAATACTGGCCGATGGTCTACCAAACATGTCTGGCTCGCAGCCGCAGCAAACGAATACCCGACTTCTCCCGGCTCCCGACTTCTCCCCGATTGGGTCCAGTACGAGATCAAACGCCAGGTCGGTGGCGAGCTCGGGCTCGACGGTAGGCGGTGACTCACCCGCCACGCCATCGTATCACGAGCCTGAGGATTCAAACACTCAACGGAGGCGAAAGAATGGTGAGACCTCCTCGGAATCTTCGATACCCCTTCAGTATTTCCTTGACGAGCTTGATCTCAATCCCACTTCACACTTCTTCGGACATGAAGACAACAGCTGCTTACAAGATTTCTCGAATGATATAGCCTACGGCAACAACCCGAACATGCCCAAGCTTGACCGGACCATGACAGACATCTACAGCGACGAGCTGTACAGCCCAAGCTTCACCATCACGTCGGCATCTCCTGCGGCTCAGAGCCAGCTAGCGATGTCGCCCACCAACGACCTCTTCGCGCAGAGACTTCAGGCTGCCAACAGCCAGCACCTGAGCGCGACTCAGTCGCCTACCTCGTCATCTTCACACTCGCCATTCAGACACGGCTCGCCCCTCGCCCCTTCCCTCAACGACTTTGCGCAGCCGCAGCATCAGCAGCAAAACCAGCAGCAGCAACAAAAGGCGCAGCAGGTCCGGATCAGCTCGGCCCAGCAGCAACGCGAGAAGGTGAAGCAAGAGCAGGATGCGAAGGCTTTGCAGCAGCATCTTGCGCGCAACGCCTTGAACCAGCAGCAGGGAACCCCCAACACCATTTCGCCCAAGGACGCCATGCTCGAGTTCAACGACAGCGATGACTCGAACTTCCCGCTCTTCCCTCCTCAGGAGACCAACAACTTCCACATGGAGCAGATGACCAAGCCCGCGCCGCAGCAGAGCCACGCCTTCTCCACAGCCCCCGAGACGGCCTTGCAGAGCGCCTTCAACTTTAGCATGCCCACCAGCATTCAAATACCGCAGCAGTATCCTTTCATCTCTCGCCCGAACCAGCAGCAGGCTACCCCGTCTGTCTCCACTTTCTCCAGGATGAGCTCGGCCGACAGCAACGGATCTGACATGACCAACATGTCTACGCCGCAAAGACCCGCTAAGACTACGGCTGACGGAGGCACTTACACCTGTACTTACCACGGGTGCACGCTGAGGTTTGAGACTCCCGCACTGCTGCAGAAGCACAAGAGGGAGGGACACCGACAGGCGAATGCGCTGCATACTGCCCGTGCCGTTTCTGCGGCGGTGTCTTCACCAGGTGTCCCCGATACGCTACTGGGCAGCCAGGCTGGTCCCCACCGTTGCGACCGCATCAACCCCAGCACCGGCAAGCCTTGCGCCACGGTGTTTTCGCGCCCTTACGATCTTACGAGACATGAGGATACGATTCACAACGCACGCAAGCAAAAGGTGCGCTGCAACCTCTGCACGGAGGAAAAGACGTTCAGCCGCGCCGATGCACTCACCAGACATTACCGGGTGTGCCATCCGGACGTGGAGTTCCCGGGAAGCACCGCCGTCGCGGAGGATCCGCCCTGTGAATGGGCTTCTGAATAATGGGCATGGCCAGTCACCATGCGACGATTCTAGAGCGTTCCAGCGATCCAGCACCGGCCGAGTGTGCCAGATCCTGGAAAAGGGTGGAGTCAGCGGAGCTTGTACTTCTTTTTTTCTGGAGAAGTACAGAAGACCCTGATTTTCTGGCTCAACGTCAATATGCAGGGACTTGCTGCAGGGCGTGACGCGGGCTAGCCGGAGGCGGCAGGGATCGGCTAGAAGCTCGGGCTTTTCATCACCACTGGAACCTTGGGGGAAGCTTGGATTCCCACTATTGGAAGGGGGACGAGAGCGAGTGTTTCCATTGGGCGGCCGCTTGGCCGGGCATGACGTCAACCCCCCTCTCGCCGCCTGAATCGAGGTGCGAGACAGCATCACCACCTACATCATAGGCGGCTGGATTGCTTCATGGCCGTCTCATGGACCCGTGCCCGTTTCCATTTCGGGACCACTTCCCTTGGTCCCCGTCGCTGGCCCAATGCAGCATGATGTGGTACCAGCGTCATGGAAGCTCGACATCATCCGACCACCTACCATTTTGTTGGGATGCACTGCAGCAGCGACCGCACTGCAGCGACTGCACCGCACTGCACCGCACTGCACCACCACACGCGCACCGTTTTTGACAAATGGGGCGCCGTATATCATCATAACTATTCTTTTTTCTTTTGCTGCTTTTTGCTTTGCGTGTCCACCTCATCTGGATATGCAGGCTGTTTCATCCATTTAAGCGGGCGTTATCTGGGGGAGGTCCCTCTCAAGACCACGTTTTGTCCTATGTCATTTCCATCGGCATCGAACCTTCGAATATAGACATGGGTTACCAAGAATGGTTTTAACGACAGCGTATGCGGAATTTTGGATTTGAAAAAAACTTGTACTTCTAATGACTCTTGTTTTCTCCTGTATATTTATCATGTATCACGATGTATACTCGCTATAGTATATCACGACAGAAGTTTTTGGCGGACGACTGTAGGATACGGGTCAGCTGGCACATCAAAATTAGAGAGAAGAAAAAAAGAATGGCGTGGAATCACGAATTATGACCTGATCAAAAACAAAAACGCCGCAATGGCTGATGACGGTGGTAATGATGGGATGTTCGATTTCTCAGCTGGTGTAATGAGAGGGACAGGTCACAGCCGATGGGCGATGGGAGGGTAGGGAGGGGCAGCAAGCCATTGGCATTGGCATCGGCATCGGCCAGGGAGAGGGAGCTTGGGCGCGGTACAATGGTGGACAGGACAGTCAGTAGCTTAGGTTAGATGAGAAATTGACGAGTGAAACAGCTCATATCGTACTATGGGCGAGCCATCCCACTGACATCACCTGCACCACTGAAATTTTCTGTCTCTTGTGCGCGTAATTGCAGATGACCAGCAACATTGCAGATGGCTATGTGTGCTTCCGTATCAATGCATGCTATGTAATGCGATACTATGTACTGGCTACCTGTCTAGTAGTAGCCTGTCCATACACATACATATCCATGATGGGATTTCTCGATTGAGCAACAAACCCACTCCGTCAGCCAGCCAGCCAGCCCTGAATGCTAATGCTAATGCTAATGCTACTGCTACTGTGGGCGATGGCCAGGAATCGAGTGCGACTTGCCCATCTGTCCGGCCCATCCCCCATATGTATTTGGCGGAGCTTCCATCCCCGAAAAACGTGACATGCCATCATGGCTTTCTCTTTTTTCCCTCACCTCCTTGGTTTTGTTTCCTACTTGCTGGTGCCCTGTCCCGGCTGGCAAGCTGGCCGAGTGACGACGGTGTTGTGTGTAAAGGTTTTGTAATCTACGACTAAACATGGCTACCGATGCATGGCATGGTAAGCTGTCTCTCGCGCTCTGCCTATCCCTGCCGCATCGGGACAGCTTCCTTTCTACCTGCTTCAGGTGGATTGACCGGGTGGTGTCACTGGGTGGTGTGGGCGGCGGGGGACCCCGGTCTCCTGTTCTATCATTATCTCCTCTCCCTCCCCCCCCAAAATTTACCAGGTCCGATTGCGATAGGCTGGATCGGGGGAAATGTGTGTCATTCTGCATAAAAAAATCATTGTATGGGTTGAACACTTTTCCTGGCTTCCTTTTATTCACTGTACTATTTGTAGTGCGTGTCTTTTTTCCTCATTGCCGATCCCTTCCTTTGTTGTCTGACGTCGAACTTGGAAAACTCTGGAGAGCATAAACGGATAGATGGAGGGATATGATGGATATTGCACATGCAATGGAACCCAAGACGTAACGGAAGTATTGAGCCCATATCAAACGGACAAGGTGGTATCAATCTCTATCAATACTGCTACAGTACTACCTCTCCTACCTCTCGACAGGTTTTGGGGTCTTTGGGATACCAGGACTACTAGCAACTAGTCCCGGAAGCAACAGCTTTTGACATACGCACCCCACAGGTTACATACATACGTGCGATGCGGCTTATGAACCGGACAGGACGAACGGTGACAGCGAGCGAGGCACGCAGCACGCAGCACGACTCACGAGCGGCTGGCTCGAGCTAGCACTAGTTGGGTAGTAAGAGTGATGCAACCTCGCAGCAGCAAAGCCTGGCTACAGCACCTCCCACTTGGCCTGGAAACGGCAGACGGAACATGTCCCCGGCTTCTGTTTTCCTGACTGTCGGTTCGTCGTCATCTGGAGCCTCGGAGGAGAGATGAGAGCAGAAGCAGAACAGGATCAACAAGCCACAGTGACTACTACTAGCCACGCATACAAGATGTGGGATTGCTTGAAAGCCATTCGATAGATCCCATCTGCCGATGCCTGCCGGCCGGTAGTGCTCGCGTGTCTAAGCCTCACTCGAGCCCCATTGTATAAGGCCAAGGAACGCCATAGCTTCTTTTATTCGCCACATCTTTCTGTACCAAGCAGTCAATCAGATCCCGAGATATCAGCCCCCGGCCTTGGAAACGGAGATGCAGGAACGACAGATCTCACTCAACTTACTTGTCATTCTCTCCTTCTCCGCCGTATCTATCTTCTAAGGTTAGCACATAGCCCTGCTCGGTTCAACTAGTGTACCATGGCTATGTGCGTGGTGCATGCATCGTGGCATGCATCCCACATGCCTCCCATATGTTGTGCTCTCATTCGTCGTGGCCCAATGGTTCCAATGGTTCCCGTCGGGCTGCCGGTCCATCTCTTGGGTCTATTGGGTACGAACCCATGGTGGTGCCCTATATTTGCGGTGGCAAAATATGAATGTGGAAGCCCTACCGTACTGCAACTCTGAAGCTGACGGGAATTCCATGTTTTTTTTTCGAACCCCCATCACCCATCCCGTGAAATCCGCCATGGGAAAACAGGGAAATCCTGCTAGCATGCATTGCATTTTCCCCATGTATCTCTGCCCGAAATGTTGTTTCTCTTTGCCGATCCCATGTGCGTAAGTGCCTGATCCCCCTCATTGCCCAACCAGCCAAGTAAGAAAAGTTGGACATTTATGCCGAGGTGTGAGGTGAGGTGAGAGCTGGACCCTTGCCAAGAAAGAAAAAACAAGACCCTGAAGCTCTTTCCGAATTGCCGACGAATACCCACCACAGCCAACCCTCCAACCTGATTTGATATAGCTGTCGGGGATACACCCGACAAGATGCCACATACACGCCGCACACCGTCCAAGCGGACCTCTCCTCTGCATACTCAACCTTGCTGCCCGGAGGCACGTATTCGCTTACAGCAGGGCGTTCGTTGAACAATGCACCACTCAACTTTCCGCCACCACCACCACCACCGAGGCCTCCAAGCCCAAGGTGATATGTTACTACGTACAGTATCTATCTATAGTAGCAACAGTATACCGACTGACGACTCGTGGACCCCAACTCGGCCATCCTGTCACTCGATGCACACAGCCCAGTAGCCACGAAGCCAGCCCATGGACGAGCAGGATACTACTTGCCACATCTTGCCGGGCCGGACGGACAAGCTGGACTCATGGCGGTGCACTGTAGTATATCGTATCCATGCTACTGGTAGACAGATCAAACGAGATTCGCCCCCTTTCCCGTCACTGCATGCTCGCATGATAGGATCTGGCGGTTGCTTGAGACGCCGTAATCGGATAAGTGACGTAGCCCGCCTGTGTTGGTCGTGATTCGTGCTACTCGCTCGACCTTTCTTCTCGTGCTAGCTTCTGGCGGTCCGTAGATATCGCGAAACCGCATAGTCTTAAGTTGTTTTGCTAATGGCAAGTCTCCAGAGAATGTCTATGTCTGCGTTTGAAGGGGCTGGTGTCTGGGATACGTGGTGGCCATGGGATACGTCGTCATGGAATACCCGCCGACGGTGTAATGATTGTGGCTGACGGCATACCTGGTGACGGGACACATGTCGATGGAATAGTTGACTATGGTGGGATAATTGCCATCAACGGAATAGCTAGCTACCGGAAGAGCGTGGTGACTACAGTGCCTTTAGGCTTGAACAACTAGAGTCACGAAGCCCCGGAAAGTCATCATACAAGAGATAATCCACTTACTGGATCAAGAACGCATATCATATTACTAAGGCTGTCTGTAAAAGCCAATTCAAGCTTGGAATAATTGGATTCAGTGATGATGCTACGGTACTTATGTTCAAGACTCAGTGCCCAGGACGGCGTTGCGGACGTCCTGGAAAATCGGCGTAATGCCGGTCCAGAGCTGGAACTAATCCGGTTGTTAATATGATGGAACGGATTATTCGTAGAGGCGAGGGGCGGATGGCTTACCTGGTAGTATCCCTGCGAGCAAAGCACCTCGAGACCAGGGATCGTGGTCCAGCCCTCGGGCTGGGCTATCTTCATCAAGGGCGTCTCAGTGGGCTTATATGCCATCTCCAAGAGCACGTGACTGTGGTTCGAGTTCTTGGGCTGAGTCAGGACGTCGCTGACAACGCTCTCAATGCTTGGGTCAATGGGTCTGTCGCCTGGTATAGTGCTAATAATCACAGTCGGTAGAACCTTGACCTGGTTGGCATCCTTGGGGCTCTCGAGGTTGTAGTCGGCCGGGAACGATGTGCAGAGTCCCTCTACAACATTGGTATTACGTGCCACGATGTAGATGGGGCTGTACCCGAGCGAGTGGAGGGCGAAGATGGCAGCGCGTGTGGTGCCTCCTGACCCAACCACCATAGCGCTCGACGGCGTTGCTGTTGGATCCTGAGCCATCACGCCTTTGCCACGGAGCGTGTAGACCATTCCCATCCAGTCTGTGTTGGTACCGACGAGCCGTACTCCCCCTTTTCCATCGGGACCTGGAACAATCGTGTTGATGGCACCGATGATCTTGGCCGAATCAGTGACTTCATCTACCAACTTCATCATGTCTAGCTTCAACGGTATCGTGACCGAAGCTCCACCAAAATCCGGGGAGCGGATGAGCTCCTTCACCGACGCTGCGTCGTCCGTTTCATTCAGCTGGTACGTGTGCGGAAGCCCTGCTGTCTTGAACAAAGCGTTGTGAAGAGCTGGAGATCGCGAAGCCGAGATGGGCTTGCCGAAAAGATAGAACTGCTTAGCCTCGAGCTCGCCCATGAGTGCCATACCAGCTCGAATTTCGGCTGCCGAGAGTTGGCCTGGGGCAGCCTTGAAAGGTAAGTCGGGATGAGAGACGGGGGTCAGGAAGCCATTGGCAATGCGCGAGAACTTCCCTATGGTTCCCATGTTGAGGCATATCATTGGCGTATCGTAGGCGGCGAGCATGTTTTGCCGAAATTTGACGCACGCGAAGTTATCGTCCGTTGTCTTAGCGAAGCCTATCAGCTTGACAACATCACCATACTGCAGTGCTTTGTTGTACCATGCCTGGAAACCTCCGTTCTTCCAGGACAACTTTCCTTCGGGGTCGTGATGAGATGCAATGATGCGCGTGTAGCCTTTCGATTGCGTGATTGTCTCGAGTGTTTCCGGCGACAGGGTCATTTCGACATCAACAAATTCGACGCCGACACGCATCGCTGCTCGGTAGATGGGCAGGAGCTCGTCTTCTGACTCGTAGGTAAAACGGCCTCCCTGTGCCTTAGAGCGCAAGGTGAATACCACAGGAACCTTGGCACGCGAACGTAACAGAGCAACCTGTGAAGCAATGAACTCGGGTGACAAATCTTCCAACAAATCCGCACGGAGCTCGACAGCATCAGAGCCAACGACCACACGAGGAATGACCTGGCTAGCACTTGAAACATTCGGCACCGTAAGGGACACGAAGAAAGACGGTCGCTTCCGCTTGATCCTTTCAAAGTGCTTGCTCTGCCCGCAAATGAGCAATACGAAGTTCTTGAAATCTTCCGGTGCCTCATCTATGCCGGCGAGGTATGGGCTGTGGTACTCGTAGTTGCTGCACTCCTGGAAGAACGGCTTGCGGCGCTCGTACACCTCACGGATCTGCTCCGAGTATGCTGGCCGTGTCTTATCCCTCATCAGGTACTCAATCATCTGCTCGATGTGTCGCTGGATGAGGAGTACAGTGCCACCATTGCGGTGATAGTTTTGGAGCAATTTTCGCGCCTCAGGCATCTCCACAATACCACCACCGCATGAGAAGACATGCCCGTGAGCCTGGTTCTTGATGACGTCCGCAAGGAGGTCAAGTTCGTCCTTCCTGAATCCTTCCCAGCCGCGGCCACTCTCATTGATAATCTGAGGAATGGTCATTCCAGCCCTGCGCTCAAGCTCATCATCCAGATCCGTGAAAGGTCGATTGAGAATGTTAGCCATCCATCGACCCGCCGTGGTCTTTCCAGCTCCACGCATGCCAATGATGAAGACTGATGGTCCGGCAGCGGGCTTCTTCGCGGTCTCGTGCTCGGGCTCTGCGTCGATGCCAGCGAGGCCCACCTTGAAGGACTGTGCAAGGACATCCCACCAGCCGGGCCATGTCTTTCCTGTACACTCACGCTCCAAGATCGTAACAGGCTGGGGCGACAGTACAGACAGGACACTGAAACTCATCGCGACACGGTGGTCATCGTAACAGAAAACGTTGTCGGCCGGCTCGGTGAGCTCCTGGTAGTTCTTGCCAGTGATCTCAATGCCATCTTCCAGCTCGCCGCTTTCCACGCCAAACTTGGCCAACTGGGTTCGCATGGCAGCAATGCGGTTGCATTCCTTGACTCGCTGGTTGGCAATGCCGGTGATTCTGGTAACACCTGATGCAACAGCACCAAGGACGGAAGCTGTCAGGAAAGCATCCGTCATAGGTTCCATGTCGACATAGTCCAGTCCCTTGAGGGTACCAGGCTCAGGTCCAGTGACAGTGGTTGTGTAGTCGGTTTGCTCGACAGTGCATCCCATGGGGCGAAGCACATCGACAGCGAAACGAGCATCTCCCTGCAATGACTTGGAGCCAATGTTGGGGATGGTGCAAGTTGTGCCCGTGATGGCCGCAACGGCCAGCGGGTAAGTTGCGGAGCTAGCATCGCTCTCGACAACATACTCGTCGGGGTTTTGGTACACACCCTGGGGGATGTGGTAGGTGTGCTCCTCGGTGTCGGATCTGGTGACGGTGATGCCAAAGGTCTTCATCATGGCGGTTGTCATGTCGATATAGGGTTGCGAAATGGGCTTGCCGCCAACCAACTTCAGCGTGACGGGGTTCTTGGCGTACGGGGCGCACATGAGAATGGATGAGACATACTGAGACGACACAGTAGCGGCCAGCTCGATCACGCCGCCATTGAAACCGTTGGCAGCGTTGACTTCAACGGGCAAAGACTTCTCCTGACCAAGGTACTTGATCTCGACGCCATTGGTACGGAGTGCGTCAACAAGCGGCCCGATGGGCCTCACCTTCATTCTGGCGTTTCCAGTCAACATGGTGGAGGTCGCCTTGGCGGGAGAGCACAGAGCGACGACAGTGGTAAGGAACCGAGAGGCAGTACCGGCGTTGCCCAGGTACAGGGGCTCCTCGCTGGCTTGGAGCTGGCCTCCTTTGCCGGACACCACCAAGACCTCGCCGGCATCCTCCCATGTGTAAGTGGCACCGTTGAGTTGACCAATGGCATTGAGCATGAACTCGGTGTCGTCGGAGTGGAGCAGGTTCTTTACGCGACAGGTACCCTTTCCAAGAGCAGCCAGAACGAGGGCACGGTTGGAGACACTCTTAGATCCAGGTGGGGCCACGCTAACCGAAAGGCCCTTGGGGACCCCGGGCTGGACACGGGTAGCCGGAGACAGCACCACCCTGATGGCGCTATCATCAATCACAGTAGCCTTGGGCTCGTAGGTCTTGCCAATGGCGGACAGCATAACGATCTTCTTCTTCTTTCCCTCGTTCTTCTTGTCCACTGCCATCTTCTGGAGAAGCACATCGACGGGGCAGCGTTTGCCGGCGGTCAGCTTGACGATGCGCTTGTCGTGGAGCGAAGTAGGGAGGTCGTAGCTAGCAATGCACTTGACAAGACGCGCAACAGCCCCTGGGCGCATAATTCCGAGGTAACGGGCCAGCTCCGCCTCCTTCACCATGCCGATGGCGACGGCCTCGCCGTGGAGGACCTGCGGGGTCAGAATGGCTTCGTAGGCATGGCCAATGGAATGGCCAAAGTTCAGGATATTTCTCAAGCCTCCCTCCGTCTCGTCCTGGGTGACGACCTCGGCCTTGGTGCGGGCGGAGGCGAGGACGATGCGCTTCAGAGTAGACTTGATAGGGTTGATTCTCTCGGACAGGTCGGCTGTCTTAGAGCGAATGGCCTCGAGAATGGTAGAAGCATTCTCCTCCAGGAAAGTGAATTCCTTCTCGTCCCAGATGGCGGCAGTCTTGACCACCTCGGCCATGCCATTAATGAACTCGCGAATGGGCAGAGTCTCGAGGAAGACCAAGTCGATGTAGATACGGCGCGGTTGCCAGAAGGCTCCTATCAAGTTCTTGCCCTCGGGAACATCGATAGCTGTCTTGCCGCCAATGGAGGAGTCCACCATGGCGAGCAGCGAGGTAGGGACCTGGACAAAGGGGACGCCGCGCATGAAGGTGGCGGCCACGAAGCCGATCATGTCACCAATGACGCCGCCGCCGAGAGCAATGATGACGGTGTCTCGGGTGCATTCGTTCTGCAGCAGCCAGCTCTCGATCTCGGTCTTTGTCTCACGGCTTTTGGAGGTCTCTCCCGGTGGGATAGTGTAGGTGAGCAGGCGCGGGGCGGCCGGGAGGTTGGCGGCGGCGACGGCCTTTTCGAAGGCATCGCGGAAGACGGGGATGTATCTCTCTTCCAGGTTGGTGTCGGTGATGAGGACGTAGGTGGAGGACTTGACGTTGGCGAGCAGGTCGGCAGCGACATAGTTCTTCCAGAGGCCGTGGTCGACAATGATCGAGTCGCTGCCGAGGATGGAGATGCGCGTGGGGCCCTCGGGCGCGGGGCCATCGTGTTGGCCAGCCATGCCTGGATGTGCTCGGTGGGATCGAGGAAGAAGGGATGGAAGGTGGCTGCGGAGCCTGGTGTCGATCTATAGTAGCATGAGCACCACCAGCACGTCGTTTTCGTTCAGGCTTCGGTCGCGTCTCAAGAGTGGATTGTGTTTGCTGATATATGGCTACTCGCAGCTTCCGGGTGTTAGTGAGTCACGCACGCACAGAGTGAGTAAAAGTATGGGAGACGCCTGCCCTAGCCACCAACTTAGCTGACGTGCAAGGGCGGTGGGAGCTTGATGGGAACGTGGGAAGGCGGGATGCGGATGTGGGGTGGTTCGAGGGAAGTGACGATGGATTGACTTGACTTGACGACTGCTTCGGCCGCGGCGGGCTGCAACGACATAAACACATACATATTCGGGTCACAGACTTTGGAAATGCAATATTCACTCGCCTCTACACACAAATTGGCTTTCTGGCAGCATCAATCGGACCAGATTCGTTCGACGTGTTCGAGTTGAATGGCCTCAGTGCTGTGCAGCAGATGTTAGTCAAGCTGTGGTGGGCTGTGGCCGTTCATCGGGCCTCGCTGGCATCGCAGCTCCAGAATATTTTGATTTTTTTTCGCAGTGCTCTCTCTGCAATTGCGACGCGGGGCGTGACGGGCTTGGATTGGTCAATCCAAACTGGGCAAATTGATTGCAGCAGGTTAAGGGGTCCACCGGGCAGGTACTTGGCCCGGAACTCGAGCTCAAGTACCTCCTCAGGCACGGGCACAGACATTAGCGGGAGGTACTTCTACAGGCGAGTGCAGCACGCCCACTCCCACAGCCGGACGCGGACGCGCTTTGCTGGCAGCTGTCAGGGACCTCCACCTATCTCTTCCAAATTGGCAGCCCCCTGTGAGCGATTGTGAGTAGGTAAGCAGCCAAGCAGCCATGGGTTGCTTGTAGCCCAGGACTGGTGTCGCTGATTCGCATGAGGTATGGCATGGCGTAGGTGCTAGCTGACCCCGGCATGGAATTGACTTGTCAATTGTGCAAGTAGGCAGAAGGCATGTCTACAGAGTGCGCGATCTACTACTGCACGGCTATCCGATGGCATATAGACTTGCTAGCCTTGCGCAAGTCACATCTGTTATACTCCAAGCGCTTTGCAAATATCGGGTAGATCTCGCAGGCGTAGGATATCGATCCTGCAGAGTGCTAGGTAATCAGCAGCGTATGTACAAACCTCAGGGATCATTTAACCTAGTGTACCACTCAGTTGACAATACGTTGATCGGTACTCTTCGCACCGAGAACACTGCTATCGGGTACTGCAAATCATAACATCACACTATCGGGTCCGTAACGGTCCCTGTTTCTTTACCTAAATTTATCCAGTTATGCCCAGATATACTGTTGATCTGGTGGGTGCTGCACTAAGTTAAATGATCCCTGAGATTTGTAGGAATGTAAACCCGGGCCCCAAGTGGGCCGGATTTGTAAACCCGGGCTTAATAATTCGGGTGGATATTCCCCGTACGGCGTCATGTCTTCTATCGAATCTAGCCGGGTTATACGGACCAACGGGAGTGACGTTGTAGAACGGTGGAATAGTGATAGCAGTAATTCATTGATATAGTGTTACACCACCTAGTTTGCTATATGTTTGCTTCTGCTTCTACTGAGGCTGGATTTTGTCTCCCATCGTCCCAAGTCCGACCGGTTGTTGGCCAGACACTAACAGCATGGAGAAGAAGTCCAACGACGCTGGCAACGACACACTAGACGAGAACCCCAGCATTGCCGGCGGCGATGCCCTCTACGAGCCGCTCCACGGCGTGAATCGCAGGGATGATCAACGCCAGGCGTCTGCAGGCCCAGACATGCCTCGCCCGAGGCCGAGATCGTCCTCTTCTCTCGCACGCATCCGCTCTAACAATGGCCATGGGGTGGGTGACGATACGGAAGATACTGATGTGCCTGACGAGCAGGAGGGTGCCCGCGAGAAAGATCCATTCGAGGTTTCCTTTGAGGGAGACCACGATCCTTACTGCCCGCGGAGTATGTCCCTCATGCGTAAATGGACGATAGTCCTCATTGTAGGGCTGGGCAGTCTATGCCTGTGAGTTCCATCTGCTGTGGGGAAGTGGGACAGCATAATGCATACAGACGATACTGACACAGCAGCAGCACTTGCGTTAGCTCGATTTACACCACGACTTACAGCCAGATGAACCCGGAGTTTGGCATTTCCACCATAGTCGGCACTTTGGGGCTATCCACATTCGTCTTGGGCAGTAAGTCGATGCCTGGCATCGGAATCTGGTCTTGGTGATGCCCCAGCTTACGTTTCATGCAGTCGCATTGGGACCCCTATTGATGAGTCCTCTGAGTGAGTTCTTCGGCCGTCGACCTATCTACCTGGTGTCATGGTGAGCAACAATGCTTTCCGATTCACGTCCAAATCCAAGCTGATGAGCTGCTTCCAGGGGCATGTTCCTGATCTGGCTTATACCCTCCGCGGTGGCCAAGAATGCTGCCACTATGATTGTGGTAAGTTGCACTTCGATCTTGATAGACTCATAGAACAGCCCGAGCGAACAGTAGTGAACCTGATCATTCTTCTAGGCGCGGTTCTTCGATGGGTTTGCTGGCAGCTCCTTCTTAAGCGTCGCTGGCGGAAGTGTCTCAGATATGTTCAGGAGAGATGCGATTCAAGCGCCCATGGTCATCATTGCATTAGCCCCTTTTATCGGTATGTTCTGACGACCTACTCCATTTGCGACGTTGGGACTGATCTAGGAGCCAACAGGACCGAGTCTGGGGCCGCTGCTGGGCGGCTTCATTAACTACAATGCGAACTGGAGGTGGACGTACTATGTTGGTACCCGGCCAAAATCCGCTTCCTGCCGCCGCTGCTGACACCCAAACACAACAGGTCTCGATCATTTGGGCATTTGTACTTTTTATCGCCATTGTGGTATTCACGCCCGAAACATACCGTACGTCAAGATCTGATCTGCACAGAGTATCGGTAGCCGCTGACTGATAGTAGATCCCGTCAAACTACGAGAGAAGGCCCGGGCATTGAGGAAGGAGACGGGAGATGAGCGTTGGAAAGCACCGATGGAGATGAAGGACAAGTCGGTCGCCAGGGCCGTAGGGCTTTCTCTCCTGCGGCCATTTCAACTGCTGATCTGGGAGCCCATGTGTCTCTGCCTGTGCCTGTTCTCGGCGATACTGCTCGGGACTCTCTATCTCTTCTTTGGCGCGTTCCACCTGATCTTCGGGGCCGTCTATGGCTTCAATCTGTGGCAGACCGGCCTTGCGTTTCTGGGTATCCTTATCGGCATGCTTGCGGCAGGGGCCACGGACCCGCTTTGGCATCGCGTCTATGCACGCCTGTTGGAACAGAACGATGGTGTGCCCGAGCCCGAGTTCAGGCTACCCCCGGCTGTGGCAGGGTGAGTTCTTCAATCTACAGCCCTTCTGGCTTTGAGGTTGCTAACGCCGACGGTTGTAGTGCTGTATTGGTGCCTATTGGGCTCTTCATATTCGCATGGACAACCTTCCCCTGGGTGCACTGGATGGTGCCGATTGTTGGTTCCGGGATTTTCGGCATGGGGTAAGTAGTCATATTAGGCTGAAAGTGGTAAAACAGACGTGACTGACAAGGCGACCGTCTAGAACATTGCTGGTCTTCACCGGCATATTCACGTTCCTCGTAGACGCATATCCGAAATATGCGGCGTCTGCGATGGCAGCAAACGCGTTCACTCGCTGTGTATTTGCTGGTAAGTTGTCCCTTGCTGGACAGCGACAATTTGCTGACTAGAAGCAACTTGGCAGCGGCCTTCCCGCTGTTTGGACTGCAGATGTACGAGAGGCTGGGGTACCAATGGGGCTCTAGCTTGATTGCATTCCTGACGGTGGCTATGATGCCGTTCCCCTACCTGTTCTTCCGCTATGGGCGACAGATTCGGAAGCACAGCAAGTATGCAACGCAAGCGGCATAGGGCGTGCGCGCGCGTATCTGTGCGCGAAATGTGCATTTGAGACTTGATTGCTGTGGGCAAGTTGCCAGTGCGTACCAAGCAGGAGGAGTCAGGCGTAAGGCGTAGGGCGAGGGGCGTAGGGTCGGTGGCCAGTGGCCAGTGGTCAGCTCCCATTGACTGGTGACTGGACCAGTTCCAGACTGACACCAAACACGTACTGAGCTTGCCCCCACCTTTTAAGGGGGCCGCATCGGGCTCGGGGGAGGATCCAGTGGACGATAACCTTAATTGCCCTTTGCATGGAAACGATCTTCTGCTCACATCAGCTGCATGGACTTTTTTATTAAATAGAATACCACCTGAAGTCGGGGGCGGGCCATGTATGATGTAGCGCGGGGGGGCTATGTGCGTTCGATCAGCGAGATCACGAGGTCGTTTCAATTAGAAGAAGACCACAACTAATAAATAACGAAGCCTTCAGCTCGTCCTGCTGCTTGCTTTACTTGGGCAACGATGTGGCTCGGGAGCTGACGACGCCGGTTGACTTGTCTTTCGAAAACACGGTGCCAGCCGCTTTGTCATTGGCGGCTACGGAGGCCTCTAGCTCTAAGGATGGGGAGGCTTTGCATGCGTGCCTACATCTGTACGAGGTAAAGAGAGAGCACATCATGGTCCACTAGAGAGGGCTGTCTCACCAATCAAGGCCGTCGCTGACCCCGAATTGCCCATGTGATAAGCCACATGCTGCAACGTACTGATGTTTGGGTGGTTGGGAAGCAGCGAGTTGGAGAGAGTATGTCAAGTCAAGCCTGGGGCGACGCGGACTGACTGGCTGACGAGTGACACTGCATTTGACAGCGTCTGTCACAGAGAGAGATTGCCTGCCTGCAGAGCCATGGCCTGTCTGTCTGTCGCTCCAGCTAAATTTAGGTCAGCCAACTTCCCCCCAACAGCCTTCCGCTTCCAAGGTTATTCTTGAATGGCCTTTGTCACCAGTTGCAGCGTACGGGCGCGTTACGAATGCACATTGAGCCGCCCCAGAGAAATTGGGTGTCTGTCCATGACCGAGCCACCGCTAAGCCCTCCCGCGTATCCGTGCACGGCAAATGAGTGCGTAGGCCGAGCCTGCGAGCCTCCAGTCCTGTCCAGTCCTGTCCAGTTCTGTCCAGTTGTTGGTGCCAGTCTGCCGCTAGTCCTCAGTGCATCATCCTGCTGGCCGTACGGTGGACGAGAGAAAACCATTCAACCTTGTCACGTCACGCTCTTTCAGCTTGCTCTTGCACCAAATAAAAGTATTCTTCATTCTTGCCTTGAAACCCCATGTGTTCCTAAGTTAGGAAGGCCTCTTTTCGCACCGAACCGGAACGAGCCTTTTCGACTCGTTTGTTGTCCTCCTACACGCTCGTTTAATCAGCGACCCTGCTGCTAGACTTGTTCTGTTCTGCATACTCACTTCCCAGTCCCAATTCAACCGGACATTACTTCACACCTTACCTGCAACCCTCTCAGCAGGCGCCGTCATTACTATTTGTTCGTTGCTGTAGGTGTCCTGCCTGCAACCTCCATCAGACCCTGGTCATTGCGAAACTCGAAGGCATATTGCCAGAAGTGTAGCCCGCCATCCGACTAGCTGGACTGGTACGGAGATTGCCTCGACCGAACGGGAGGAAAAACCTGGCCAGTACATGAGCCAAGGACCCCGGGAGACCAGGAATCAGTAATAAGATACGACATTACCTGATTACCGGCAGCATCGAAGCAAACAAGCCGCATCTTTCCACGCCGCTGTTGGCTCCTTGCATCATTTTTTTCAGCGCCAAATTTCAGCACGTTCACTACCATGGCTGCCAACGATTATTACAACGACGGTTCACGACCATACTACGGCGCCTACGACCCAACCTCGACACACCAGGTACCCGCCCCCGTCGCGCACCCTTCAGGCCCAGGAAAGCAAACGGGCGCATCCCCTTTCGACACCGTCTTCGACGACCACGTATATCCTACCAACAGTTCGATGGGCGGCCACAGCCAACAGAGCTTCGCACAGGACACGAGCTACCACGGCGGCGCGCCCGGCGATGTGTCACCAGTGGGTGACGACATTCCCTTGAGGAACCAGGCAAATGGCCCCAATAAGTTTGGCTCGACCGGTGGCCTGGCTCCTATGGACTCGAATGACCATGTTTACGATGCCGAAGGACCCCCGAGGTCGAGGACGAAGGGGCGAGGCCGATTGGGTTTTGGAGAAATCGGCATGATAGGCGCGAACAAGAGGAGGATCCCCTTCATGGTCTATTTGTTCTCCATCATCCAAATCGCCGTCTTCGTCGGCGAGCTGGTCAAGGCTGCCCAGCTGACAGGCACGCCGATCCAGACGAAGCCCCAATTCAACCCTATGATCGGGCCCTCCCAACAGGTTCTCATCAACATGGGCTCCCGCTATGTCATCTGCATGCACAACGTACCCAGCATCCAGGACTCGCCCATCAGGATCGATTGGCCGTGTCCCAACTCTACATCGGCCGATGCCAACGATCCCAACAACAAGTGCACCCTTTCCGAGTTGTGCGGCTTCGGCGGTGTTCCCAACCCAACTCCCGGCGGCAGCCTCGACCAGACACCGGCCCCTCACCAGTGGTGGCGCTTCATCATTCCTATTTTCATGCACGCCGGCATAATCCATATCGGTTTCAACTTACTTCTTCAAATGACTCTGGGCAAGGAGATTGAGAATGCTATTGGTTCCATCCGTTTCTTCCTGGTCTACATGAGCTCGGGGATTTTCGGCTTCGTTATGGGCGGGAACTTCGCGGCTACGGGCATCTCCTCGACAGGCGCTTCGGGTGCCTTGTTCGGCATCATTGCCCTCACCCTACTGGACCTGCTTTATTCGTGGAAGGACCGCTCCAATCCGGTCAAGGAGCTTATGTGGATCGTCATCGAAATTGTCATTTCCTTTGTTTTGGGTCTCCTGCCCGGTCTCGACAACTTCTCCCATATCGGTGGTTTCTTGATGGGTCTTTGCCTCGGTATCTGCGTATTGCACTCGCCGAACGCCTTACGAGAGAAGATTGGCGAGGATCATTTCTCCGGCCCTTCCTATTCGACCGTCAATAATGGCGGTATTACCAGTGTGGCCTTCCCGCCCTTCATGAGGAATCCCGTTGGGTTCTTCAAGGGTAGGAAAGGTCTGTGGTGGGCTTGGTGGCTCGTCCGCGCTGCCTTCCTCATCACTATCATTGTTGTATTCGTGGTTCTTCTGAACAACTTCTACACTAGCCATAACACGTGCAGCTGGTGCAAGTATTTGAGTTGTCTGGTGAGTCTATTCCACAGCTACCCTTTTAACCACGAGCAAATGACTGACAATTATCACAGCCCATCCGGGATTGGTGCGAGATCGGCAACCCGACGGTTCAGAGCAATAACGGCACCCAGAGTTCACGTCGGGCTATCGAGGCTCTCGACCAGGTGGCGAGGCTAGTACTTTAAGTTAGGTTGGGGGTGGCTAGAGATTAGGAGAGCGCTGCAGCTTTGAATATTGTGCATGATGAACATCACGGAAATACAGCATTATTAGGCGTAGGGAGATAGTGTTTAATAAAGTCTGGAGACGGGCTGACGTCTCTTTTTCTAACCTGGTCTTACGCCCTGGTAGTTCCTGTTCTTGCCCATAAGGTATCATCCTGACTCGTAATCACATAAACCATCCCTTCTCGCATGCCAAAAAATATCAATTCATGTTGGCAGGAAGCATCGCTCTATATGCATCCCACAGAACTTCCATCTGTCACAAGTCGTCTAAACTTGATCCCTCACCGGGTTACCGCCCGCGTGCCCTCCTTCATGCACCCCTCCGTGCGACGTCGGCACATTCGTGGTGGTGCCAGCAGTAGTAGTAGCAGTGTTGGCGGCGTTGCCAGTGGTAGCAGCAGCAGTGGTGTCGTCATGGTGAGCGTGGGTGCCGGCGGTGGTGGCGGGGATGTGCTCGGCCGTGGGCTGGCCCGAGGCCTTCTCGCGCAGGCCGCTGCCGAGGGGCATGACGCCGTGCTTGGTGGCGAGGCGCTGGTCCTCGGCCTGCATCTTGTCGAGCCCCTGCTGCTTGAGCTTCTCGTTGTGGGTCGCGGCGCCGGCGGCGGCCTGCAGGGAACCCGTAGCCTTCGCGACGCCGCCCTTGGCGTCGCCGGCCAGCTTCGCTCCCAGGCCGGCGTCGGGGCGCGCCGAGGCGTCGTCGGTCCGGACGGTGGAGCCGTCGGTCGTGGTGTTGGTTGTGGTGCCGTCCGGGTGGACTTCGCGGTTGGAGTGGAGGGAGGGCATGATGATGTGATTGATGATCGTGGAGGTAGGTGGTGGTGGTGGAATCGTTTGGTTTGGTTTTGGTGGATGAGGGGGATGGTTGTTGTAGGGTGTATGCCTGAAGATTACATATGTCTAGGATCTTTCTTTGAATTCAATAGAGGTGGAAGAAGAGACAAACAGTCTTTATAAGGGACCCTAGGTGCGTTGAGGAGTGCAATACGTTTGTCCTGGTCTGGTAGGGATGTAAGACAGGCTGGTTGGGCGCGATGTCATTATGATGTCATGTGTTGGATCTAAGGATGACTGGGCGGGTTGGCGCTTCCCCTCCACGATCCATCCCGTGTACCTTCCACCTTCCGGCGCCGAGTGGATATATCAACTCGTTGGGTTCCGGTTTCCTACCGGACGTTTGGAAATATTTCGTGACGGCGGCTTGTTTGCGCGATGACAGCTGTGTGTATTGGCCATCTCTCCCTAAAGAAGACCGGAGGCAGGCAAGCTCCCTGGCCACAGTTGTCCCATTGTTGTTTGTTGCTCATGATTCAATTCCACTTCTACTACTTTCCAGCGCATAAGGTAGTCAGTAGTACGTGACCATGGATTCGCATACTTCGGATACTCCCTTCCCTACAGTCACCAGTATGTACACTAGTGTAGTATGTACAATCGATCCCACCGCAACAACAACTGCTACTGCGACAGGGACTATGTACCCCGGACTCCACGACGGATCGCATTGGCATTTTATTCAAGTCAACATATCAGAGCCAAAGTTTACGAATTGCACCCGGCTGGCAGAATGCTACTCGAGAATCGATCCCAATCCGGACATATCAGGGCTGGGGGGTAAGTTCAGCTAGCCTCACCAAGTTGCGGCAAGGTGACTGATCACAGTCCTGTCCACAGGTAGTCGTGGCATTCCTTCTATCCACCTATCTCGTCCTGGCCCTGATACTTGGTGCGTACTGTTTTGGGGCACTACCCGAGGGCCTCGTGCGCCGTCCCGACCGTCAACTCTTCTTTGCACGTCGCCCGGGGCCCAATGAGCGGTGGCAGCGAATCTTCGAGGAGGTCGTCCTCATATTCAGCGACCAGCAGCTGCTTACAGGTATTGGTGTGTTGGTCGCTGGATATGTTCAGGTGGTGAACGCCGACCTCAGCGCATATCATTGGAACAGTGTCGTGTATCTGGCGTGGCTCAGCTCCACGGTCCACCTGATGTCGCTGTCGGTGCTCCGAGGACGCCTCAAGAGAAACAAGCTCGCGTTGACTGTTCGAATCTGCGCCATCATGCTTGTTTTTATCCTACTTGTTGCCGCGTTGTGGCCCACGACCATGATCGTGGAACACCCGGCCACGCCTGTTCGATGCCAATGGATAGCTAGAAAAATCCCAACCGTCGGCTCCTCCATGAACACATTTGTCTCTTACTTGACTCTTGTTGGTACCTTTTTCTGGAAACTCGGTCAATTCCCCGACAGGAGCCGCGGGTGGCTTCACTTTTGGGGAAGAGCGTGGTTAGAGTGCGCCATGGAGACAGCCGCTCGGCATTCGCTGCAGACTAGGCTACGTACACCATGGTCCATGGCCAAATACAGGGCAATAACCACCTTCTATGTCATATTTGTTGCACACATGGAGCTGCTGGAATCATTCATGTTCACGATCACCCTGCTTGCCTACACCTTGGTGTGGGGTACGGTCAATCTGACCCAACGTACTGAGGTCACGTATCCGTACGGTTTAGAATCATTTGGGGGCGAACTGGACGAGGCAGAAAAGGAGATGGGATTTGGTCAAATCCTCGCGCTATTGTTACTGGCCCAGCCTGTACTCGCCGCATTGGACACTCTGAACAGTACAGTTGCCCCCTTTGAGTTGGACGTGCCCAGTACGGTAGCTAACATGACATCAGGTCAGCGGAGGATCCCAGCCCTAGGTTACACAGCCGCTCCAACGAGCGCCTTCCAGGAACCACCAGCTGCAAAGTCGCGAACCTTATCCGAGATGTTCGCAGACAGTAATGTCTGTTTACTTCAATCGGCAGAAAAGGCCATTCAAGGGATACGTAGTCGTTCTACAACTGGGTGTGATAGCGGAGTTGACAGTCTTTAGTGTTTTTGGTGGTTTCGGTGGCAGGAAACCTTTTGAGACTTATGCCCTGCTCGCGGGGCTCCTCCTTTCGATAATCCCAGGTCTGGCTATCTGTTTTTGCGTTCTCGGTTTACCGTGGAGTAAGCGACTTCAATGAAAGCGAGGCAAACTTACAGGATCATGCGTATGGTGTCCACGTCTGCGGCCATGCCCATGGTCGACAGCAGCCAGCATCCCGCAGCGGTGCCCATGACCTTCAGAGCCAGGCCAGGCGGGCGACGATGGGAGAGCCCTGCCGCCGTGCCGGCCCAGTACGAAAAAGGCGCGACGACAAGACGGATCGCTTACGGCAACAGGTACCGGGGCGACAGCACCACGACATAGCTCCGAGAACAGATGCTTAAGTACATGCGAGTCCGCGGTCGCATCCCATAAGGGTACACCTCTGGTTCGATCCCAAAGAAACTGGACGCCTGCGGCAACTCCGCCGGCGTCGTCGAGCGCCAGGCGTCCCGATGGATCATTGCGTGTTTGACGCTTATGTAGAGGAGGTTCGTACACATGTCGACGTATCCATGTCGACGTATCTAGGCTGACATGTTATCTGTACGGACGGCGTATACTGTTGTCGAAGAAAGATGGCAGTACGGATGGGCGTCACACAGTGCTGGCAGCATGCATTGAATCTTCCCACGGAAGGTAGTACATCTGATTACTCCGGAGTCTTATTAGATTCACTTCTACGTGCAGCATATCAGTTTGGTCGGTGGTTATTCTGAAACGACACCTAGAACCAGACTTCCTTACCCCCCTATAGTTGACCATGGGTCCCTTTCATCACTCATCGGCCCCCAGGTCGGAATGGCTACTTACGATCCAGCAGCATTTGCATGCATGTGCTGTAAACCAAACACAGTATAGCAGCGTCATTGGGACAGCGTCGTTCAGCCCAAAACTATTAGGAAGACTCCCCTTGCTCTTTAGGCCAAAGGTTCTGGGGATATCATCCATGAAGACCAAGGATTGTCGACCCATCACCCTGGCAGTGCCTTGTCCCCAACCACATCGGCTGCCGATAGGACTTGAAGATGACTGCTTTGATAAAGACGGTCCTGGGGCTTCCAAAGACATATCCCCGATCACGACGGCCTTTCGTTCAATATCCCTGCCCAAGTTCAGTTGCTGAGAAAATCGCATACATGAAGAAAGGGATATGCTGTCCACTAACCCCTTGGAATAGACCTCGCGGAGATGATTTCAATAGGGTGATAAGCTTTTTTAGGTTAAGAAAAAAAGTTATATAATAATAATAAAAGTTAATTTATCGTTTAATTCGAGGCTTAAGTTTTATATAAACGTTAAAGTTAACGTGGTTTATTACTACGCGACGCATATTACTTAGCGACGCACTTTTTCTATTTTTCGACTTTTTTATATAAATGAATTTAACTATAACGTTTAAAATTAATTAAAATTATTCGCTATTCGATTCTTTGCTTAATTTTATATCCTTTTCACATATTCGCGCATTGTGACCTATCTCGCCGCAGATACCATAACGCCTGCCGCCCATCGCGCGCCTCTTCGACAAACCACCATTTTCACCTTCATCGGGCGCTGAACGCTTCCCTTTTACCTTCTCGTCCTGTAGCTGCTAAGATTCCTTAATAATAAGGGCTTTTCTAAGCTGGACTCGCGATTTTTTAGCTCTCCGGCGCTTAAAAAGTATTAAATTAGCCTCTTTTAGTATATATATCCTATCGCGTATAAATGTTATTTTATAGGCTATTTTAATTATACCCTTCGCTATTTAATTTACCGCATTTAAAATCGGCGTTAAAAAGTTTCCTTAATAAGTAAATAACGTGGTTTACTATTAAATTAAATATATTATTAAGTCGAACACTTTTATTATCGATCTATTTAATTAAATTTTAACGCGTAATAACTTTATAATTATAATGTTTTATTTATTTTAAAAAAAGCGGATAACCTTAATAATTTAAACGTTACGAAACGGTTTAACCCGAATTAATTAAAAAGCTGCGGCGAAACACTACGTCGTCTTATTATTTACCCTTAGCGACCGATTTTACGGCCGAACCGCATAACGCGAAATCCGATATTTAAAATATAAATTAAATATAATTAAAAAAAGGTGCTTTATAAGTATATAATTAATTTAAATACCCGAAGGATGCTTTTAAAAATAGCTAGTGTAAAAATATAGCTAATCTCTTTATCGCGTCGCGCGGCGGCGATCGCGTCGGTAAGCACTGGGCTAGGCGCTTTATCGACCGTAACCCGGACCTTAAGACTAAAATAAACCGTCGGTACGACTATTAAAAGGCTCTCTGTAAAAATCCGAAGGTTATTTCCGGCTAGTTTAGCTTAATTATTAATATTAAGGTTAAATATAGCATCGTTAACGAGGACATATAGAATTTCGACGAGACCGGCTTTATAATAAGTATAATCGGGTTAATACTCGTCATAATACGCGCTAATCGGCGTAGGAAGGCGAAGTCGGTTTAGTTTAATAATTAAAAATAGTCGACGGCTATTAAATATATTAATTCGTAAAGCTAATGTATTTCGCCCTTTTTAATCGTTTAGGGCTAATATTACCTCGCGAACTAGTCGCGCGAAAATAGCTTACCGGGCGATTAAGTAATTAAACCGATTTTTAATAAATAAACTAATAACGAAATAAGTTTAAATTAAATTAAATACTTTAATAAACATATTAAATTATAAATAAAGGGTCGCTACCGCTTTTTAATTTTCGACAGCTACGAGAATTATATTTTAACCGAATTCGAAGTATATTACTAAGATAATAACATTATTATTATTAATATGCCTCCTTATTTATCGCACCTACTTTAACCTCTCGATATAATATTTTATTCGCCCTTAAAACGTGCTTATTCGAAAGAAATTGAGCTATTTATTAAGGCCTCGATAAACTACATTACGAAGCTTAAATTCTTTATCGCGTTTAAAGCCGCACATTTTACTGTTTTCACAGAAGCTAATATTAAATTTAGATTTAACGTATCCGGCTTAATACTTTATTATTCGAATGAAGTAATAAATAAGCTAGATATATAACTTTGGACGCCTATATCGAAGTAGTCGTAACCCGGGATTTTAAACACGTATAACCTTTAAACGCCGTTTAACTCGTAATAAACGACTAAGCACTTTATTTATATTAAAAAGAGGGTGTTTACTTATTAAAAAAGTTCTTTAACGTTAATTTTAAATACGGTAAACTAAATAACGAAAAGTATAACCCGAATAGTTTATAAAATAACTATAACGTGGTTTATTACTACGCGACGCATATCACTTAACGACGTATTTAAATTTAATTTTAATATAATTAAACTTTAACGCGTAATACTTTTATAATTATAATGCTTAATTAATTTTAAGAAGATCGAATAGTTTTAATAATTTAAGCGATACGAAACGGAGCGAATTAAATAAATTAAAGAGTAATAGTAAAAGCTTATAATATACCCGAATTAATTTTACGCTATCGAATTTACGACCGAACTTTAAAACGCGAAATTTAACCGAAACGACGTAAACTAGATTTAATTAAAAAGAGGTACTTCGTAAGTATATAATTAATCTAGATATCCGAGGGATGCCTCCCGATTTCGCTAGTATAGAAGATATGGCCAATCTCTTTACCGTATCGCGCGGCGGCGACCGCGTCGGCAAGCACTGGGTTAAGCGCTTTATTAACCGTAACCCGGATTTAAAGATTAAAATAAATCGTCGGTACGATTATTAAAGGGTTTTTTACGAAGATTTTAAAGTTATTTCCGGTTAGTTTACGCTAGTCGCGAATATAAAGGCGAAATACGGGATCGTCGATAAAGATATTTAAAATTTCGACGAGACCGGCTTTATAATAAGTATAATCGGGTTAATACTTGTCGTAATACGCGCCGAGCGGCGTAGAAAAGCGAAATCGATTTAGTTTAATAATCGGGAATAGGTAACGGCGATTAAATATATTAATTTATAAGGCTAATATATTCCGCCGTTCTTAATCGTTTAAAGCTAATATTACTTCGCGAACTAGTCCCGCGAAACCGATTTACCGGGCGACTAGGTGATTAAGCCGACTTCCAATAGCTGGATTAATAATAAAACAGGCTTAAATTAAATTAAACACTTCGATAAACACACTAAAGCGTAAACGAAAGGTTCCCACCGCCTCCTAATTATCGATAGCTACGAGAGCTATATTTCGGCCGAATTCGAGGTATACTATTAAAATAATAATATTATTACACTCGGTATGCCTCTTTATTTATTTTACCTACTCTAGCCACTTAATATAGCACTTTATTTAGCTTTAAAGCGTGCCTATTTAAAGGAAATCGAGTTATTTATTAAGGCCTCGATAAATTACATTACGAAGCTCGAGTTTTTTATCGCCTTTAAAGCCGCGCATTTCGCTGTTTTTACGGAAAATAACATTAAATTTAGATTTAACGTTTTTAGTTTAGTCCTTTATAATCCCGACAAAGTGATTAATAAGCTAAATATACGTCTCCGAACGTTTATATTTAACTTATCCCGTCCGGGGACGGCTAATACCTACGACCCTTAAACGCCGTTTAACCTTTAATAAATAACTAAGCATTTTACTTATATTAAAAAAAGGGTGTCTACTTATTAAGGAAGCTTTCTAACGCCGATTTTAAATACGGTAAACTAAATAACGAAGGGTATAACTAAAATAGCCTATAAAATAACCCTTATACGCGATAAGATATATATATTAAAAGAGGCTAATTTAATACTTTCTAAGCGCCGAAAAGCTAAAAAATCGCGAGTCTAGTTTAAAAAAGCCCTTACTATTAAGGAATCTCAGCAGCTATAAAACGAAAAGGCAAAAGGGAAGCGTTCAGCGCCCGATAAAAGTAAAAATAAAAGTTCGTTAAAGCGGAGGGCGACCGGTGAAAGGCGCTATAGTATTTACGGCGAGACAGGTTACAATGCGCGAACATATAAAAAAGATATAAAATCAAGCGAGGAATCGAATAGCGAGTAGTTTTAATTAATTTTAAGCGTTATAATTAAATTAATTTATATAAAAAGGTTGAAAAGTGGAAAAAATACGTCGCTAAGTGATATGCGTCGCGTAGTGGTAAACCACGTTATAATAATATTATTATTTTAATAATATACCTCGAATTCGGTCGAAATATAGCTCTTATAATTATTAATAATTAAAAGGCGGTGGGAACTTTTCGTTTACGCTTTAATATGTTTATCGAAGTACTTAATTTAATTTAAGCTTATCTCGTTATTAGTTTAACTATTAAAAGTCGGCTTAATTACTTAATCGCCCGATAAATCGGTTTCGCGAGATTAGTTCGCGAGGTAATATTAGCCTTAAATAATTAAAAACGGCGAAATGTATTAACCTTACGAATTAATATATTTAATCGTCGTTACTTATTCCCGATTACTAAGCTAAACTAATTTCGCTTTTTTACGCCGCTCGGCGCGTATTACGATAAGTATTAACCCGATTATGCCTATTATAAAGCCGGTCTTATCGAAATTTTAAATATTTTCGTCGACGATCCCGTATTTCGCCTTTATATTCGCGATCAGCGTAAACTAAGTAAAAATAACTTTAAAATTTTTATAAAAAGCCTTTTAGTAATTATACCGACGATTTATTTTAGTTTTCAGGTCCGGGTTACGGTCGATAAAGCGCTTAACCTAGTGCTTACTAACGCGGTCGCCGCCGCGCGACGCGGTAAAGAGATTAATTATATCTTTTACACTAGCGAAATCGAGAGGTATCCCTTAAATATTTAAATTAATTATATACTTATAAAGTACTTTTTTTTAATTAAATCTAGTTTACATCGTTTCGGTCGGATTTCGCGTTCTAAAATTCAGCCGTAGATTCGATAACGTAAAGTTAATTCGGGTATATTATAAGCTTTTACTGCTATTCTTTAACTTATTTAATTCGGTCCGTTTTATATCGTTTAAATTACTAAAACTATCCGATCTTTTTAAAATTAATTAAGCATTATAATTATAAAAGTATTACGCGTTAAAGTTTAATTATATTAAAATTAAATTTAAATATATCGCTAAGTAATATACATCGCGTAATAGTAAACCACGTTATATATAACCTTAATTAATGGTTTTTTTAACGGCAATAGTTTAATAATTTAATTTAAGGCGATAGTATTTTAAGCTTTATCGAGTGGTAATATTAATTATAGTTCTTTATAAGGTCGATGCTTAGCTGTTTTAACTTTATTATAAAGGTCGTATTTTTTTAAGATTTTAATAATTTAATCTTTAAGACTTTCGTAATTATATAGCTTAGTAATTTATTTCTAAGTTTAATAAATTCTTTAATAATTATATACGGGGTATTTATAAAATTCCTTAATAAACTCTTGCCTATATTATTTTAAGATATATAGCTTATCGTGGTAATATACTAAGCTAATTTTTAAGTTGGTTTTTAACGGCGTAAATTATATAGTGTTTATTTATTCGTAATACGTACGGAAAGTTACGACCTACTTATTATTATATATTATATTACTAATCGTATTAATTTATCAAGATAGTACGAGGTTATTATTTTAATTCTACGTAAAGATAATTTGAGTTTCGGCTAGGGTTTTTTTAATAGTTTAATCGGCGGCTAAGCGCGGTAGCTCGTCCGTTTTTACTACTCTTTCGGTAAATAATAATGAAATTAAATCCCGATAAGAATTTTACTTATCGTATTTATCGTTTATTTAACTCTTTATTAGTAGTAAACGATATAAAGTTTTTATAATCTATATAAACTTTTATTAGCACTTTCATTCCGTTTAAATTATATTTTTATTCTTTAAAAGCTTTAATAATAGCTATTAATTCTTTATCGTGAATCTATTAATTAAGTTCCGGTTTATTTAGTTTTTTCGAGAAGAATACTATTAGGTATAGCTTCCCGTTGTCGTTCCGTTAACTAAGTTATTTTCCGATCGCATAGTTCGATACGTCGGTCTTAATTTCGAATAGTTTAGTAGGGTTTGCTATACGAAGTATTGGTTCGTTAGCGATTCTCTTTTTAAGATTTTAAAAGGCCGATTCTTTCGTTTTTATTTATCGAAATAGTTTATCTTTCTAAGTTAGGTTTCTTAAGGGTATCGTTATTTTTTTAAACTTAAAAATATAGATTTTATGATAATTAATTAGTTTAAAAAATGATTAAACTTTTATAACGTTTATAGGCGTAAATTATTTTTTAACTATTAATATTTTAAAAGATTCTATTCGAATTTCTTTTAAAGATACTACGTATTTTATAAAAGTAATTAATTACTTATAAAATTCGTTTTTTAAGGTTAACTAGTAAATTAGCGTTTTATAGCTTTTAAAGTATTTGTTTTACGTAATATTTATACTATTCTTCGTTTTCCGAGTAAATAAGGATATTATTAAGGTAAACGATAACGAATTTATTAATATATTTTCGTAGTATATAATTAATTATACTTTAAAAGCTAGCTAAGGTGTTAATTAAATTAAAAAGTATAACGAGGTATTTAAAATACCCGTATTTAGTTCGAAACGTAGTTTTTTATTTTTTATTTTCTTTAATCTTAATAAGCCCGTAAGTATTTAGTAAGTTTAAAACCGTAAAGATTTTAATTCGATATAGCTTATTTCGTAAGTCGTTAATTAAAAATAAAGGGTATTAGTTTTTAATAATACTATCGTTAAGCTTACGATAATCAATACATATTCGCTATTTAGGTTTTCCGTTTTTGCTCTTTTTCGGTACGAAAAGTATAAAGTATCCCGTTAATAATATAAATAGTTCTATATATCTTTTAGCGAGGTTTTTTTTCGATATAGTCTTTTAAGGCTTACTCGTATTTTTAATTTAGTCGGTAAGTCGGTATAAAATAAAGTTCCTTTTTTTTCCTTAAAAGGTATTTTATAGTTTTGTTTTTAGTTTTTTATTAACTAAGTCGCTAAATTCTTTATAGTTATCTAATATTTATATAGTAACGTTTAGTTTTAATTCTTTAGCTATAACGTAAACTTTAAGTATTATTAGTTTACTTAAAGGTTTTTTATAAACGTTATTTAAAGGCTAAGCTCTTTTAATATATTTTATTAAAAACGGCTAGTTTTTTAATTAATTTTAAGATTATTTACTCATAATTAAGGTATCTTTAATATTATATTATATTTTAATTCTTTTATAATATTACACGTAATTTGTTTATATTATCGCTTAATAATAATAGAAAAGTTCGCGACTTTTGTCCGTATTTTTTCGTCGTTATACGTTATAAGTCCTCTATCGACGGTTTTAAATTAGTATAGGGCGTTTTTTTTTACTATTTTAATTTTAAGCTATTAATAATTTTTAATAAAATATAGTTTCTTTACGTTTCGTTATCGAGTAACGCTTTAATATAGGTTCTTTTTACGCTTATTATTAATATAATATGTTTATAAATGTTTTAATTATTCGTTATATAGTATAAAGACTTATTTTATCCCGTTTAATATCGCTTTTTTATAGTCGGCGGCTTTTAATTCTCGATTATTACTTTTTTACGGCCGAGGTTTTTTTATGCCTTATTATTAGCGTAAAGTCGCTTATTAATTAAAAGTAAGCGTAAGCGTAAGGGTATAATTTAATAGTAATAACATTCCGTAGTATTATATTAATGTTTATAGGTTAATCTTTTTAAATCTTACGAATCGTAACTAATAAATAGGTTTAATAGTGTCATCGTTTTAATACTATTAGATTATAGAAGTGTTGCCGTCTACTAATAGTTTATCGGTTCGTTTTGCGATCTTAATAGTTTTTTTTCCGTTATTAGGAAAAGTCGTTGCCGTAATCCGCTGCTCGCCGATAGTGGCGCGTTATAGGTTTTATAGTAAATTACCGGAGGTAATTTTAGTCTTATCGTTAATTACGTTTCGGGCGTTATATTTTCGTATATTCGCCGTAATACCGTAGTTTTATTATAGGTTAGTTGTATTAGTTTTATAATCGTTTTTTTAAATAGTATTTTCTAGGCTACTTAGGATTTTTTTATTAATAAATAAACTTTTCGGGGGTTAAATATAAATGTTTTAGCTTTTTTAATTAAATAGTTTAAGTATAAATATATAATAAGTATCTGCTTAATTCGTCGAAGAAACTATTTGTTCGTAAGTTTTTTTAAAAATATTCTATATATTTATTATATACGTACGAAATTTAAAATAGCGTAAAATATATATTATTAATAGGCGAAATTCGAAGGTTATTTTTAATAACGTAATTAGTGTAGATTTTTTTATCGAACTTTTTTACGATAAGTTATTGCCGTTTTATTTTTAATTCCGAGTAAAATACTTTTAAGATAGCGATTTACTTATTAACGTCGAGGTTTCGAAACTTAAATAATTCGGTTATAAGGTTATTTAGCGATATTTTAATAAGTCGTTTAAAGTTGTCCGTTTATTCTTTAATATTGTTAGTATTTAAGCCGGAGTCGTTAAAGTTTATTTTGTATATTCGGCGTATTATAGCGATAATTTTATATTTATTATTCCCTTTTTGTGGTTTTTAGAGAACTATTTGGTTTTATTTTTATTTATTAAGGAAATAGTGTAACTATCGTCGTAATAGGTTATTTAGGAGAAATTGCTATATAGTATTTCCTCGTTCCCTTTAATAGTTATTGTGGTTAATTTTTTTAATAGTATTAATATATCGTTCTTCGAGTATTAGTTTAAATATTTTTTTATTTCGGTAGTTTTTAGCATAGTGTCCTTTTTTTAATAGTTATAATAAATAACGTTTTGTTTTTTATTGTTTTTATTATACTAAATTACGTCGAGGTTTATAAGTCCGCTATAGTATTTAAAAAGGTTTTTTTAAGCGCTTATTGTTAAATAGACTGTTCGCTATTAGCCCTTAGTTTATTATTATTAACCCGAAACCTTTAGTGTTTTCGTTGCTCGAGTTGTCGTTCATATAATCGGTTGTTAATCTTAATAATCTTTTCGACGTAGTTATCGAAGTTATTCGGTTTATTTTCTCGGCTTACTTCGTTTTTTATTTTTTTTCGTAACCCAGCGTAAAAGAGAATTATTATGGCGTTATCGTTATTTTATTTCGTTTTAAAAAATATTTATTTACATTTAGCGGCGTATTAAGATACTGATCCCTTTTATTTAAACTGTATAAGCATTCGTTTTGCGGTCCGGATTTCGTCGAGATTTTCGAAAGTAGCCTTTAGTTTGTTTTTAAACTCGTCATAGTTGCGAAAAAGTCTTTTAATATCGTCCTTTTAGTCGTTTTTATCGGGGTTATCGAGGTAGTCACGTATAATTAGTTCGAACTATGTAAGTGCGTTTTTTCAAGGAATTTTGCGGCGTAAAGGACTTTGTTTTATTCGGTAATGATAATAGAGGCGTAAAAGCGTAGATAAGCTTTAAACGTTTCTTTCTTTACCGTCGTAAATCTATAAAGGCGTAAATTTAAATTTATTGTGTTTTTAAACTAAGGTAACGTGGTTTACTACTACGCGACGTATATTACTTAGCGACGCACCTTTTTTACTTCTTAACTTTTTTATATAAATTAATTTAATTATAATGCTTAAAATTAATTAAAATTACTCGCTATCCGATGCCTCGCTTGATTTTATATCCTTTTTATATATTCGCGCATTGTAACTTATCTCGCCGCAGATACTACAACGCCTGCCGCCCGTCGCGCGCCTCTTTGACAAACCACTATTTTTATCTTTATCAGGCGCTAAACGCTTCCTTTTTGCCTTTTTGTCCTATAACTGCTAAGATTCCTTAATAATAAGGGCTCCTCTAAGCTAGACTCGCGATTTTTTAGCTTTCCGGCGCTTAAAAAGTACCAAATTAACCTTTTTTAATATATGCATCCTATCGCATATAAGGGTTATTTTATGGGCTATTTTAATTATACTTTTTACTATCTAGTCTACCGCATTTAAAATCGGCGTCGGAGAGCTTTTTTAATAAGTAAACACCCTTTTTTTAATATAAGTAAAGTGCTTAGTTATTTATTAAAGGTTAAACGGCGTTTAAAGGTCGTAGGTATTAACCGTTCTCGGACGGGATGGGTTAAATATAAGCATCCAGAGATATATATTTAGTTTATTAATTATTTTATCGGGATTATAAGGGATTAAATTAAAAGCGTTAAATCCGGATTTAATATTATTTTCCGTAAAAATAGCGAAATGTGCGGCTTTAAAAGCGATAAAGAACTCGAGCTTTATAATGTAGTTTATAGAGGCCTTAATAAATAGCTTGATTTCCTTTAAATAAGTACGCTTTAAAGTTAAATAAAGTGCTATATCGAGTGGTTAAAATAAGTGAAATAAATAAAGAGGCATACCGAGTGTAATAATATTATTATTTTAATAGTATACTTTAAATTCGGCCGAAATATAGCTCTCGTGGTTATCGATAATTAAGAGGCGGTGGAAACCTTTCGTTTACGTTTTAATATATTTATCGAAGTGCTTAATTTAATTTAAGCCTGTTTCGTTATTAGTTTAATTATTAAAAGTCGGCTTAATTACTTAGTCGCCTAGTAAATCGGTTTCGCGGGACTAGTTCACGAGGTAATATTAGTTTTAAACGATTAAAAACGGCGGAATATACTAGCCCTACGAATTAATGCATTTAATCGCCGTTTCTTATTCCTGATTATTAAACTAAACCGACTTCGCTTTTTTACACCGCTCGGCGCGTATTACGACGAGTATTAACCTAATTATACTTATTATAAAGCCGGTCTTATCGAAATTTTAAATGTCTTCGTCGACGATCCCGTATTTCGCCTTTATATTCGCGACCAGCGTGAACCAAGCAGAAATAACTTTAGAATCCTTGTAAAAAAGCTTTTTAATAATCGTACTAACGATTTATTTTAATCTTTAAGTCCGGGTTACGGTCGATAAAGCGCCTAACCCAGTTCTTACCGACGCGGTCGCCGCCGCGCGACGCGGTAAAGAGATTAGCTATATTTTTACACTAGCGAAATCGGGAGGCATTTTTTAAATATCTAGATTAATTATATATTTATAAAATACCTCCTCTTTAATTAAATTTAATTTATATCGTTTCGGTCGAATTTCGCGTTTTAAAGTTCGGCCGTAAATTCGATAACGTAAAATTAATTCAGGTATATTATAAGCTTTTACTACTACTCTTTAATTTATTTTATTCGGTCCGTTTCGTGTCGCTTAAATTACTAAAACTATCCGATCTTCTTAGGATTAATTAAGCATTATAATTATAAAGGTATTACTCGTTAAAATTTAATTATATTATAATTGAATTTAAGTGCGTCGCTAAGTGATATGCGTCGCGTAGTGGTAAACCACGTTAAATATAGTAATAATTTATTCAACGAGCTAAGTATTTTCGTTTTTTACTTATTTAAGCTATGCCTATAAGTATTAAATTATACGAAAAACGTTAAGTCTTTCCGTAGGGTTATTAACGGTGTTTTTTACTAGAGTTTAAAGTATTATAATATCGAATATTACTCTAACTTTAAATAGTAATTTGTAAGAATAAGAGTAATTAAAATATAACGATACTTATTAAGGGTTTAATAAAAACCTAGTAAACTATACGCGGTTTTATATTAATAATATAAGAAAGTATTTAAACTAGTAATAGAATTATATTATTAATAAAGTAATAAAAGACTAATCTCGTAATAAGCGTTTATCGTAGTTAAAGTATTCATAATAGGCCGTTAAGGCATATACTTTATTAATAGGTAAAAATTAATACTTAAATCAATTACTAAATAAGCGAGAGTATTTAAAAAACTATATAAAAATACTTATTTTATATTTAACTTCGTTTTTATATTAATAGTTTATTTAATTTATTAGTTTACCGTTACTCGCTAATAATCTAGTAATCCCTCTATCGTTAATACACTTTAACTTACTAATAATCCAGGGTAATCTAACAAGGCGGCTCACTGCGGCTCACTGGTGATTTAAGGTGAGCCGTTACGTAACCTCGTAGCTCGTGCGTTCTTTTGTTATTAGCCCTTCCAGTTTGTCTGGTTCTTTTTACGGGGCTTCGTACTTCCGCAGCCGCTGCGCTTTTCCTTGGTCGCATAGGTAGGTCGGGTCGTAACATTTTATAAGTTTATTTAACGCGCTTAATTTATATTTCTTTTATTTATTTCGTTTTAAACGTTTAATTATATTTCATATATAATAATATCTCTATATTATATATAACGTGGTTTACTATTAAGCGGGCCATATTATTAAGCGGACTATTTTTTCTAGTTTTTAATACACTTAAACTTTAATACGTAATATCTTTATATCTATAATACCGATTTAATTTAAAGAAAATAAAATCGTTTTAATAATTTAAGCGACGCGAAATCTGATAAATCCTTTAAGCGAACGAGCTACTGCGAAAGTATACGACGTCCCTCGAGTTATTTTAAATTATTAAATTAACGGCCGAACCTTACGACGCGAAATTCGATACTTACGATATAAATTAAATCTAGTAAAAAAGGAGGTGTTTCGTAATTATATAATTAATTTAAATATGCGAGGGATACCTCTTAATTTTAATATTATAAGAAACATAGCTAATCTTTTTACCGCGTCGCGCGGCGACGACCGCGTCGGCAAGCACTAGGTTAAGCGCTTTATCGATCGGAACCCGGACTTTAAAACTTATATAAATCGTCGATACGATTATTAAAAAGGCTTTTATAAAAATCTAGGTATTATTTCCGGCTAGTTTAAGCTAGTCGTGAATATTAAAGCGAAATACGGCATTTTTAACGAAGATATCTTTAATTTTAATAAAACCGGCTTTATAATAAATATAATTAGGTTAACACTCGTCGTAACACGTACCGATCGGCGTGGGAAGGCGAAGCCGGTCTAGCTTAGCAATCGGGAATAGTTAACGGCTATTAAATGTATTAATTCTTAAGGTTAATATATCCCGCCGTTCTTAATTATTTAAAGCTAATATTATTTTGCGAATTAAGCTCGCGAATACGATTTACCGGGCGACTAGGTAATTAAACCGACTTTTAACGGTTAAACCGATAACGAGATAAGCCTAAATTAAATTAAACACTTCGATAAGCATACCAAGTCGCGAACGAAGGATCGCTATCGCCTCTTAATCCTTAACGGCTATAAAAGCTATATTTCGGCGTAGTTCGAGGTATACTATAAAAATAACGACATTATTACGCTTAATATACTAACTCATTTTTTTACTTACTTTAGCCATTAAATGTAGCACTTTATTCGCCGTTAAAGCGCGCGTATTTAAAGGAAATTAAGTTATTTATTAAAGCGTTAATAAACTACATTATAAAACTAAAGTTTTTCATCGCTTTTAAAGCTGCGTATTTTGCTATTTTCACGGAAAATAACATTAAATTTAAATTTAGCGCATCTAGTTTAATACCTCACAACCCGGACGAAGTAATTAATAAACTAGATGTGCGTCTCCGGACGCCTACACCTAGCCCGTTACGTTCGGGGACGGCTAATACCTATAACCCCTAAACGCCGTCTAACCCTTAATAAACGACTAAACACTCTATTTCTATTAAAAATAAGGCCTCTACCTTTTAAGGAAGCTCCCCAACGCTAATTTTAAATATTATAAACTAAATAGCGAAGGGTATAAATAAAATAACCTATAAAATAACCCTTATACGCGATCGGATATATATATTAAAAGAGGCTAATTAGTAGTAAAAATAACAATAAAAGTCAGAATAAAACTTTTAAAAATAACTCTTCTATACCGGCCTCTACGAGCCTATAAATTCGGTCATTGGGCTACCTAGCTCCCCACTACGCTCCGAGCCTACTTTGGGCTCGGCGCGGCGCCGGCGCAGCCGTTAGTGGTCGGAAGTCTGCTTCTTAACGCTTTTCGCGACTCACTATAGCCTCCCGAAAGCCCTAGCAGTGGCCGAACCTAGGCAAGACCGTAGACAGCATATCGGTATACGCTTACGCCTTTATAAGAGAACTTACTATCCTGCAGCAGGCTATCAAGGACCGGCAGCGAGGCGACAACCTTATAGGCGTGCCGTCGAACCGGCTGCTGCCTTTATACGCCTTTGTTTAAGCGTTCTTGGAAAAGTTTTCTCGCGAGTCCGAGGTCCAAGCTTAGGAGACCTATTTAAACGAGATCGCCGCCGCTTAAAAGCACTAGGCTAAACAGATCGCGAGCTTTACGAAGGCCGTCGAGACTGCCGCCACGACGGTTTTAAATTAGTTACAGGGTAACCCGTTACCGGGTAACCTATAAGGTAACCCGGTACAGGGTAACCGTTTATAGGCGGCGGTAGCCCGAGGGGTAAAGCCCCTCCGGCTATTAAAGCGGTTCGTACCTAGGTTTCGGCCACCGGTGTTATTTACCGAGAGTATATTACGAAAACGACCGAAAGAGAGATTACTATAAAGCTATATATTTCCTCGAGGAACGACGGGAAAGCCATTAAATTTTAACTATAAAGTATATTAAATAAAAACCTTAAAGCGTTTATTAATTATATTAATAGCGTTATTATTTAAACAGCCGCTAAATCCCTTATATTTCTAAGGAGTTCGGAGAACGTCGAAATAATAAACGCCCTTAATAGCCCCTCGAAAAGCCGGCACCTTTAAAGCCGTATAGCGACATCTAGGTAAACAGCGCCGTATTTCTTAAGTTCGGGGATATCTAAATATACACGGCCTTTATAGCCTAAGCGAAACTATTAATTAAGCACGCCGACTAATAAAAGAAATACGTAAAAAATAAAGCAGCCGTGGTCGTTTCGATATACGGGGTGGTTATCCACGGTATTTCCTCGGCCTCTTTCGACCCTTTTAAGGCCCCTGAAATAGCCGCATAGCTATAAACTTTAAACACCGGGATCTTACCGATGAATAAAATCACTTATATAGGTTAATTAACGAGGAAAGGGGCTACTAAGCCTATAAGCTCTATTATCGTCGAATTTAGCCGCCCCGATTCTGCGAACCGGCTAATCTACGCAGGATATTTATAATTTAACGAAACTTATAACGTCGAACGCTATAATAAAACCTATAAAATTAAACAGTATCTTTAATATTAAAAATACGGCTATATTACTACTTAGTACGCAGCTATTCACGATACCTACGGCTACTATTTAAACCTCTACAACACGAAAAAATACCCCGTCCGCTTTTCTCATAGCATCCCGAAATGTATTAACTGCCGTAACTAGTATAATAACTAAAGTTTTTAGTGCGAATACCGGAAACGGGAGCGTTAAAGGGTTACCGAGGCCCTGAAAAACAAAACCACCTATTAGCTCACCACGGAAATGCCAGCGCCAGCACCAGCACCAGCACTAACGCCAACACTAACACCGGCACCGGCCCTAGCCACTACCGCCACCCCCACTAACACCACTAGAACACAGGGGCTACCCCCGCCACAGGCCCCTAAAGGACAGCTATCGTCAACCACGCCGGCGCCAACACCGGCCCACACAACCACCGCTACCCTGGAACCTACCCGGGAGCCTACCCTGGAGCCTACCCTAGAGCCTACCTTGGAGCTTACCCTGGACCCGGCCGTCCTTATACACCCAACAGATTCGACCTACGACATTAACGCTTTTTTCGACGCCCTAACTAACGATACTTACCCGAGGCCACCCCCCGGCGTCCCCTAATATAGCCATAGAGCCGGAAATAGCGAACGAGCCCCTAGCAGGCCCCCTAGCCTCTATAGCCCCCCTAGTTCTCCAATTAAGCGCAGATAATATTAACCTTAACTTCTGGGAATAAGCAACGAATAAAAAAGGACCTACCGGAAAACCGTCATAGAACTCTGGGCCAGGATACGGCAACGAGCTAGCGAAGACCTAGACGACGAGCTCTCCACGGAAGCCCCTTCCGTGGATTTTACCAACGAAGCCCCCGGAAAAAGCGGAAAGGAGCCCTAGACCAAACCTATAAAACGCTAACTAAGCCGGACAGCGACGCTATCGCCTACGCTACCCCTTATAAATATAATACCGCGGCTAGCGTTTCGAAACTATTACCGATAAAACGATATCCTAAAGCATAACGCTTTAATTATATAAAGCTTAACTTAAAAGATATCCCCTATATTACTTTTAATATTTTACGCCGCACGTAATAAATAGTTTATCCTCTTTACGTATTTTATAATATAATATATAGAAATCTAGGGAAAAAGTAATGTCGCCCTTTTTTCGAGACCCGAAAATCTTAAACTACAATATTATCGCCGTTTAAAAGCCTTAGATTAACCTATTAAAATATAACTCTTATAACCCTTAAGCCTTTATTTTCACGTTTTAACTATTTAACCTTAAGCTTTAAAAACTTAAAGTAGCTTTTTATATTAATAAACGACTCGATTAATCTCGTATTTTCTTTATTAACTATACTCGAAATATAACGATTATAATTATCGCTTATAACGCCGCCTTAATACTTCACTTTATTAACCCCGCACTTAACGGGCCCTTTATTATTATTATTACTTATATTTACAACGTTTATAATAGCCTTAAAAAGAATAAGCCAGCCACTTATATTCTTTAAAAGCTAACCACTATTTTTCGCCGCTATAAAATAAACTACCCTATAATAAAACACTTTATCGTCGGGGATTTTAATATAAAAAGCCCCGAGTAGTCGGCTTAAAACCTCGGCGACAGGGGCTCGGCCCGCGAGGCACTACTATATTTTAAAAAGTTCCTAAGAACGGAAACCCTAGAAATAATACTATTACCCGGGACGATTACCCGGGCGTTAAACTAGTCCGCTTTCACTATTAATTTAGCTATTTACGATATAACGACCGCTAATAAACTTTTAAAATATAAACGGGTTAACGAGGTACACTACGACTCGGACTATTAGCTTATTTATATAATACTTTAATTATAACCACTAATAGCCCCTTTAAACCCCCGGAAACTCTAGAAAAATACCCCTGTAAACGTATTTCTAGCTAGGCTAAAAAAGAAACTCCCTACGCTATAAGATAGGTTTATTAACGAGAATATAGTCCGCACGCTTAAAACTATCGAATAGGCTTTAAATAATACAATAAAAAACACCGTGCCTATAATAAACGCTATTATATAATATTTACTAGGTTTTATAAAAGAGTATAAAACTAAGTATAAAAAAACTAAAAAATTACGAAAAATTTAGCAACGCACTCTAACCCCGAGAGACTAGGAAACATACCGGAAAATACAGAACTAAAAGAGTACAGCCGTGCGGAAAGCACTAACGAAAGCCTAGCAGGAAAAGGTGACCAAAGCCTACGCGGAAGGACCGAAAAACCTATAGGACCTAGTAAAAATAACGAGGTCTAAAGGCTAAAAAGTAACATAATAAAACGTTACCCCTACGATTAACGAGTAGACCACCTTCGAAGGGAAGGTGGCAGCCCTTAGTAGATCCTTTTTTCTAGCACGACTAGAAACACTTAACGCCCCTAGCTCGAAATTAACTTTTAACACCTAAATTCCCTGCCCTTCACTCATTAAAAACGAAATATAGCAGGCTATTTTTAAGCCACGATTATATAAAGCCCTTAAACTTTTAGGGATCCTTAACTATATTCTCTAGATTTTATTAAACCTTTTTATACTTTTTTTATAACCTTTTTTAACTACTGCCTCTTTAAGAGCATTTACTCTTATAAAGAGTCCACTATAATAATCTTAAAAAAGCTTAGGAAAAACGATTATAATATAATTAAAGCGTTCTAGCTTATCGCTCTCTTAGAAACTATTAGCAAGGCCTTAGAATCCTATATCGTAAAACGTATTAACTACTACGTGGAGTAACTTTACCTACTCTTATAAAACTATATTAATGCTTAAAAAACTCGATTTATTAAGTATATTATTCACGTTCTTTTAAAGCGAATTTACGAAACTTATAGATTAGCCGAATTAAAAGAGTATTTAATAGCTACACTACTTATATTAAACGCCTTAAGGGCTTTTAATAACGTCGACCACGATAAGCTTATCGATTACTTAGCTCGCCGTGGCCTCTTAGCACTTATCGTCCTTTAAATTAATAACTAGCTTAAAAACCGCCGCACGAAGCTTAAGCTACTAAAAGGCGAATCCGGCTAGATCACTTAAAACTACGGCATCTTATAAGGGTCGTCTTTATTATTACTACTATAGCTCTTTTATAATATAAACCTTCTCGACGAAATCTTAAAGAAAGGCACCACTATTATTAATATTAAAAACGCTAGCACGGTAATTATTATAAAGGCTACCTTAAAAGTAAACACCTCGTTAATATAAAGCATTAACACCGGTAATAACGCTAGCTCCCGGGTAACTTTATAAGTTACGTTACCGGGTAAACTATAAGGTAACCCTAAGGTAACTACTATTATTTAGGTCGACGATACGAGTATTTTAATAATTAGCCGTAATGCCGTAAAGAATTATAAAATACTAAAAAAGTATACAGTAAAACCGTAGTTTAAGCGACGAAATACGGCTACGTTTTTACCTCGTAAAAATATAAATTAATACACTTCCGTATTAAAAAAGCCTAAGCTCCCACTACGAGGGCCTAAGCTCCCGGTGCACCTAATAAAAACGTAGCATTTACAGCATTACCTATAGGGGTTAACGCACTTTATTAGGCCGCTAAAAGCCTTAACGGCACCCCGTTAATAGAATACATTTAGCTCCTTAAATTTAAGCCCATTAAGCCGGCCGCTAAGCTACGTTACTTAGGAGTTTAATTTAATCTAAGCCTCCTTTAATATTATTATATTTAAAAAATTACCACTAAGGTTCGAAAATTAATCTAAGCTTTTAAGGCTATCTCCGGCGCCCATTAAAAAAGCGGCACCTTATAATTATAATAGTTATACTAAGTTATAATAATACCGTAAATCACGTACTATAACACGGTATAATACTAACCCCACGTTAAGGCTATAAAGGAAAGCTTAACGAAATAGCACCTTACGGCGCTACGAAGGCTATAATAAGAGGCTTTATAAGTGGTTACGGGTAGCCTAAAAACCACCGTACTACTAGCGATAGCCGCCGAGATGCACGTTTTACCGATCGAATAACAGCTCTTTTAAACTAACTATATGGCCTACCTTCGGCTCCGAACGAACCCCTTTACGGCCGGCTACGGCACTTTTATAACCGACACGGCCCGCAAGGCTTATTAGAGATCTCCCTTAACGAAGCTTATCGAGCATTACTAATAATATTATAAAAGCTAGCCTCCCCTCAAAATAATTTATTTTTCGTCGTCTCGTTATAATAAAAACGAATTATAATAATCGTAAAAAAAGAAAAAAAAGGAAAAGTATACTACGACTATATCGTATAAACTTTCGGTTTTAAATCGTTAATTTTCTACACGAATAAGAGTAATTATAATAGCGAGGTTAAAGCGGCGACTTACGCACCGGCTTAATATACTTTTAAGCTTCCGCACGAAAAAACGACTTATATAAATACTTTAACGTAGTTTACGGTATACTTAACGAAATTAAAAAATATTTATATATCTTTAAGCTATACCCTACGGTTACGAAATAAACAGTTTACGCGGATCGATATTTTTATTAATAATTAAGCCGTTATCGCATCGTCGGCTTAGCCTTAACGTTAATTCGGTTAATAGCTACTGCGATAAATTTCGAGGCAGCTTACCACCTTATAATATTAAGGTATTAACGTTAATATTTACTAAATTTTAGTTTACACCGAGGTTTTAAGTAATAAAAAAACCGATAAGCTCGCTAAAATAACCGTTAAAACACCCGCTAAAGTAACCGCGGCCGCTAAAAACAAAGCCTTATATATAGCCGCTAATTTCGCACTACGTAGCCCTTTACTATTAACCCCGATTACTACCCTAAACCGGCCCCCGGCTAATACCCCGGACCTACCCCTAATTAATCCCCGGGACCGGCCCCCGATTAATACCCTAGACCTACTTTTAACGACTACCCTAGAGCCTACCCTAGAACCTATCCTAAACCTCGCTTAGGAGATAGCAGCGACTGCTGCGGCGCTGGCTGCATTGGCAGCCACCGGGGCTATAGTGGCCCGGCCGGTGTTATAACGGCCTTTTAAGGCATAGTATACACCTAAGGCCCGGACTTAGTATATACTTAAAAGCTCGAGACGACTCGTTATTAATTAAGCCCTTTTTATTATAGTGACTATTTAATATATATTAATTAAAAAGATTATTAAGCAACGCTAAGTTAACGAGTAAAAAAATATACTTTACGAAAAAGTATTATATTACCAGCTCCCTCGGCCCGAGAAGGCTACGCTTTTTAAGTATTAAAGCTTAAAGCGTGTTATAACGGCTATTATATTTTAAATCCGTACCGGTAAAATAAACTTTAAGGATTATTTCTAATTTATTCGGCGCCTTAAAACCGACTCGTTACTTTACGATTACGGCGACCGTTAAACGGTCCGGCATATATTACTATATTATAATAAATATAACTAGTTACGGGAAAAAATCTAGGCCTCCGCTAGCTCCGGCTAAAAAAGCCCTAAGCTTTTTATTAGCACGAAAGAAATCTAGGAGTTATAACGAGTTAAAACCGCCGCTATTTTTATGCTGCGAACGGGCCTATTAAAACGCTTCACTCGGGAGGCCGTAAAGAACGAGCCGCCCCCGAGAAAGCCCCCGAAGGAGCCTCCGAAAGGCCTCCCTCCCGAGGAAGCCCCGGAAGGGGCCCTTAAGAAAGGCTCTCCCAGGGACGGCCCTTTCACAGCTTAACGCGGTGAATAATAAACCCTTTAAGCTTAATTAGCCATTATCACTATATAGCCATATATACACGGCTAAAAAGCTACCCTGTAAACGCGCGAACGCTGCCTTGTAATCGTATATTACCCGGTAATTACCCTGTAACCTACCCGGGAGAGCTACCCGGTAGTAATATATATATTTATTCGGATCGATCGAGAGATATCGGTCGATATCGGCATCGATATCGGCAGGTGCTTTTAATCGAGAAAAAAACGTTAAAAAAACGCTATTTAATTATCACCGGCGACGCACCGGTGGATTTTTACATATTAGCGTATTATTAAAGCTATTTTTAATATTATAACACCGTTTTTAACACCCACGTACCATCTTTCGGGGCGTCTAATGCCGGAACATTACCTACCTAGCCAGCTCCAGTCGCTGTCACTAAATAACAGTGGCCCTAGAAAGGCACCCAACACGACCTATTACCAAAAGCGAAAGCATTACCACACCGGCTACTACTTACCCCGGAGCTGCCTCCGCAATTACCCTACACCGCTATCGCGGCCCTTACCTTACTTTCCCTCTCTCCTTTTTTCTTTTTATTATTACGCTTACCACAGCGTCTCCGTAGCCTAAATAGCTATATAATAATAAATAGCAGGTTTAATAGGGGACGCGGTGGCGCGTGCAAGGCCTGTGCGGCGATTTCAGGGCGGTAAAAGCCGGCAAAAGGGTACTAGAGCTTAGGAGGACAGATACCGCGGCGGGGGCCGAGACAGGCCCATTAGAGCGCCGTATCAGTGTATTATAGCAGCTAGCATAGCCCTAACGTCCGCATAAGGCCCAGGCCTCGGATTAGACGATAAATTAACTCTTATCATCATTATTATCAAGAGGTTAATTTAATACTTTCGAAGCGCCGGAGAGCTAAAAAATTACGTATTTAACTTAAAGGGGCCCTTATTATATAAAAATTATAAAAGCTATAACGTGGTTTACTACTACGCGACGTATATCACTTAGCGACGTACTTTTTCTACTTTTTAACCCTTTTATATTAATTAATTTAATTATAACGTTTAAAATTAATTAAAACTACTCGTTATTCGATTTTTCGCTTGATTTTATATCTTTTTCGCATATTTGTGCATTATGACCTGTTTCGCCGTAAATACTACAGCGCTTTCCACCGGTCGCCCTCCGCTTCGACGAACCCCTATTTTTACTTTTATCGGGCGTTAAACGCTTCCTTTTTACTTTCTCGTTTTATAGTTATTAAGATTCCTTAATAGTAAGGGCTTTTTTAAGCTAAACTCGCGACTTTTTAGTTCTCCGGCGCTTAGAAAGTGTTAAATTAGCCTCTTTTAATATATATATCTTATCACGCATAAGGGTTATTTTATAAGCTATTTTAATTATACCCTTCGCTATTTAGTTTACCGTATTTAAAATCGGCGTCGGAGAGCTTTTTTAATAGGTAAACACCCTCTTTTAATATAAATAAAGTGCTTAATTATCTATTAAGGGTTAAATAACGTTTAAGGGTCGTAAGTATTAGCCGTCCCTAAATAAAATAAGTTAAGTATAAACGTTTAAAGACGTATATTTAGTTTATTAATCACCTCGTCGGGATTATAAGGGATTAAATTAAAAGCGTTAAATCCGGATTTAATGTTATTTCCCGTAAAAACAGCGAAATGCGCGGCTTTAAAGGCGATAAAGAATTTAAGCTTCGTAATGTGGTTTATCGAAGCTTTAATAAACAGCTCGATTTCCTTTAAATAAGTACGCTTTAAAGCCGAATAAAGTGTTACATCGAGTAGTTAAAATAGGTAAAATAAATAAAAAGGCATACCGAGTGTAATAATATTATTATTTTAATAGTATACCTCGAATTCGGCCGAAATATAGCTTTCGTAGCTATCGATAATTAAGAGGCGGTGGGAACTTTTCGTCTGCGCTTTAATGTGTTTATCGAAGTGCTTAATCTAGTTTAAGCTTATTTCGTTATTAGTTTAACTATTAAAAGTCGGTTTAATTACCTAATCGCCCGGTAAATCGGTTTCACGGGATTAGTTCGCGAGGTAATATTAGCCTTAAACGATTAAGAACGGCGGAATACACTAGCCCTGCGAATTGATACATTTAATCGCCGTTGCCTATTCCCGATTATTAGGCTGGACCGATTTCGTTTTTTCACGCCGCTCGGCGCGTATTATAACGAATATTAACCCGATTATGCCTATTATAAAACCGGTCTCGTCGAAATTTTAAATATCTTCGTCGACGATCTTATATTTCGCCTTTATATTCGCGATTAGCGTAAATTAACCGGAAATAACTTTGAAATTTTTATAAAAAGCCCTTTAATAATTGTACTAACGATTTATTTTAATTTTTAAGTCCGGGTTACGGTCGATAAAGCGCCTAACCTAGTGCTTACCGACGCGGTCGCCGCCGCGCGACGCGGTAAAGAGATTGGCTATATCTTTTACACCAGCGAAATCGATAGGCATCCCTCGAATATTTAGATTAATTATATACTTACGAAGTAACGTGGTTTACCATTAAGTGGCCCGTATTATTAAGTGGTTCACCTTTACCACTTTTCGATACTTTTATAAAAGTTATTTTAACCACGATATTTTAAATTAATTAAAACTATTCGTTATTTAAATCGTTACTTAATTTTATATTTTTTTATATGTTCGCGTATTATAACCTGTTTGGCCGCAAATACTACAGCGCCTGCCGCCCGTCGCGCGCCGCTTTGATAAACTATTATTTTCGCTTTCGTCGGTCGCTGGACGCTTTTTTTTGCTTTCTCGTCTTGCAGCCTTCGAAATTTCTTAATCGTAAGGGCTCTTCTAAGCTAGACTCGCGACTTTTTGGCTTTCCGGCGTTTCGAAAGGGTTAAATTGGCCTCTTTTAAAGTACGTATCCGATTATATATAAGGGTTATTTTATGAGCTATTTTATTTATACTTTTCGCTATTTAGTTTATAGTATTTAAAATTAGCGTCGGGGAGTTTCTTTAATAAATAAAAACCTTACTTTTAATAAAATTAAAGTATTTAGTCGTTTATTAAGGGTTAAACAGCGTCTAAGGGTTATAAGTATTAGCCGTCCCCGGACGCGACGGGCTAGGTGTAAACGTTTAGAAATACATATTTAGCTTATTAATTACCTTATCCGGGTTATAAAATACTAAACTAGATACGCTAAATCTAAATTTAATGTTGTTTTCTATAAAAACAGTAAAATGCGTAGCTTTAAAAGCGATAAAAAACTTTAGCTTCGTAATATAATTTATTGACGCCTTAATAAACAGCTCGATTTCCTTCGAATACGCGCGCTTTAACGGCGAATAAAATATTATATTTAATAATTAAAGTAGGTAAAAAGAATAAAGAGGCATACTAAGCGTAATAATATTATTATCTTTATAATATACCTCGAACTACGCCGAAATATAGCTCTTATAGCCGTTAAGGATTAAAAGGCGATAGCGACCCTTTGTTTACAACTTAATATATTTATCGAAGTATTTAATTTAATCTAAGCTTATTTCGTTATTAGTTTAATCGTTAAAAGTCGGTTTAATTATTTAATCGCCCGGTAAATCGTATTCGTAAGCTTAATTCGCAAAGTAATATTAATTTTAAATAATTAAGAACGGCGGAATACACTAGCTTTAAAAATTAATACATTTAATAGCCGTTGACTATTCCCGATTATTAGGCTAAACCGACATCGCTTTCCTACGCCGATCGGCGGGTATTACGACGAGTATTAACTTAATTATACTTATTATAAAGCCGGTCTCGTCGAAATTAAAGATATCTTCGTTAAAGATGCCGTATTTCGCCTTAATGTTTATAATTAGCCTAATCCAGCCGAAAATAATACTTAAATCCTTATGAAAAGCCCTTTAGTAATCGTATCGACGATTTATTCGAGTTTTAAAGTCCGGGTTCTAATCGATAAAGCGCTTAACCCAGTGCTTACCGACACGGTCGCCGCCGCGTAACACGGTAAAAAAATTAGCCATATCTTTTATAATATTAAAATTAAAAGGCATCCCTCGGGTATCCAGATTAATTATATAATTACGAAGCACCTCTTTTTCTATTAGATTTAATTTATATCGTAAGTATCGGATTTCGCGTCGTAAGGTTTAACCGTTAATTCGGTAATTTAAAATAACTCAAGGGACGTCGTACATTTTTATAATAGCTCGTTCGCTTAAAGGATTTATCGGATTTCGCGTCGCTTAAATTATTAAAACGATTTTATTTTCTTTAAATTAAATCGGTATTATAGTTATAAAGATATTACGTATTAAAGTTTAAGTGTATCGGAAACTAAAAGGAGTGGCCCGCTTAATAATATAGCCCGCTTAATGGTAAACCACGTTATAAAGGTATTACGCCTTAAAGTTTAATTATATTAGAATTAAATTTAAGTGCGTCGCTAAGTGATATGCGTCGCGTAGTAGTAAACCACGTTATATTATTTTAATATTCATTTTAAAATTTTAGCTTTACATAAATTATAATATTATTTTAATTATAAGAATATATTATTACGGCATTTTAATAAACCCCTCAACGTTTTCTTAATTTTTTAAACGTTTAAACTACCTATATTATTAATATTTACTATTTTAAAAAGCCTTTTAATAATTTTTATAATTACTAACGCATTATTATAACCTTTAACCTTTTAATTACGTTTTATATACTATTTAAAACTTAAATAACGAAAGTTTTATAAAATAAAGACATTTATTAAATTGAATAATTAATAATTTAAAATAAATACTAATAATAATCGAAATTAATTAAGTAATAAATATTAAAAATAATAATATATATTAATATAACGTGGTTTACTATTAAGTCGGTTATATTACTTCGCCGATTACTAGCTTAATTAATATTCCTTATTAAACTTTAACACGCTTTATCTTTATAATTATAATGCTTAATTCTTTATTAGTAAATAAGCTCGAATTAGTAATTTAAACGACGCGAGACCCTATAAAACCTATTAGTTAAAGAGCTACTGCGAAGGCCTTCGGCGTCTTATAATCGACGATTAGCGACCGATTAAACGGCCGAATCCCACGACGCGAAATCCGATATCTATAACGAAAATTAATTCTAATTAAAAAAGAGGTACTTCGAAATTATATAATTAACCTAAATACCCGAGGAATTCTTTTTTAATATTATTAGTATAGAAAATATGGCTAATCTTTTTACTGTGTCGCGCGACGGCGAGCGCGTTGGTAAGCACTAGGTTAAGCGTTTTATTAATCGCAACCCGGACTTTAAAACCCGAATAAACCGTCGATACGATTATTAAAAGGTTTTTTACGAAAATACGAAAATTATTTCCGCCTAGTTTACGATAATTATAAATATAAAAACTAAATACGGTATCGTTAACGAGAATATATATAATTTCGATAAAACCGGCTTTATAATAAGCATAATCGGGTTAACTTTCGTCGTAAAACGCGCCGATCGGCGTAAAAAGGCGAAATCGGTCTAGTTTAATAATTGAGAATAAATAACGGCTATTAAATATATTAATTTATAAAGCTAATATATTCCACCGTTCTTAATTATTTAAGGTTAATATTACTTCGTGAACTAGTTTCGCGAAACCGATTTACCGGGCGACTAGGTAATTAAGCCGACTTTTAATAGCTAAACTAATAACGAAATAAGCCTAAACTAGACTAAGCATTTCGATAAATATACTAGATCGTAAACGAAAAATCGTTACCGCCTTTTAATTCTCGACGGCTACGAGAGCTATATTTCGGCCGAATTCGAGGCATACTACCAAGATAACGATATTATTATTATTAATATACCTCTTTATTTATTATAACTATTCTAACTTTTCGATATAGCATTTTATTCGCTTTTAAAGCGTGTTTATTCCAAGGAAATCGAGCTATTTATTAAGGCCTCTATAAACTATATTATTAAGCTCGAGTTTTATATCGCTTTTAAGGCCGCGTATTTTATTATTTTTACGGAAATTAATATTAAATTTAAATTTAACGTATTTAATTTAATACCTTATAACCTTAACGAAGTAATTAATAAACTGAATATATGTCTCCGGATATTTACACTTAGCCCGTTGCGTCCGAGGACGGTTAACACTTATAACCCTTAGACGCCGTCCAACCTTTAATAAATAATTAAGCACTTTTTTTATTAAAAAAAGGGTGTTTACTTATTAAAAAAGCTTTTTAACACTAATTTTAAAAGCGGTAAACTAAATAACGAAAAGTATATATATAATCGTATATAAAATAACTTTTATAAAAGATTAAATACGTATATTACAAAAGGCTAATTTAGCTTTTTCGAAGCGCCGAAAAACTAAAAGTCGCGAGTCCAGCTTAGAAAAGCCTCTACGATTAAAGAATCTCGAAGGCTGCAGGATAAAAGAATAAAAAGGAAGCGGCTAGCGATTAATAAAGGCGAAAATGGGGGTTCGTCGAAAAGGCGCGCGACGGGCGGCAGGCGCTGTGAGATCTGCGGCGAAACAAGCCATAATACGTAAATATATAAAAGAAAATATAAAATTAAGCGAGGAATCGGATAGCGAATAGTTTTAATTAATTTTAAACGTTATAATTAATTTATATAAAAGGGTCGAGAAGTAAAAAAAGTGACCGGCGAAGTAATATAACCGACTTAATAGTAAACCACGTTACACGTATATAAAAGGTTTATATAAAAACAAATTTATTATTTATTAATAATAATTTTAAATCAACTTTTAATTTAATTAATTTTAACCTAATTAATAATAATTACACCGTTTTTAAAATATTCGATACATTTTTAAACACTTTACGGCATTACGAAGGAATATTTTTAAATAATACTTTTAAGTAACGTAGTTTATTATTAAGTGGCCCGTATTATTAAGTGGTTCACTTTTACTACTTCTCGACACTTTTATAAAAGTTATTTTAACTACGACGCTTTAAATTAATTAAATTTATTCGTTATTTAATTCTTTACGCGATTTTATATACTTTTTATATGTTTACGCATTATAGCCTGTTTCGCCGCAGATTCCGCAACGCCTGCCGCCCGTCGCGCGCCTCTTCGATAAACCACTATTCTCGCCTTTTTTAGTCGCTGGCCGCTTCCCTTTTGCCTTTTTATCCTGCAGCCTTCAAAATTCCTTAATCGTAAAGGCTTCTCTAAGCTAAACTCGCGACTTTTTAGCTTTCCGGCGTTTTAAAAGGGCTAAATTAGCCTTTTTTTAAAGTACGTATCCGATTATATATAAAGGTTATTTTATAAATTATTTTAATTATACCCTTCGCTTTTTAATTTACGGTATTTAAAATTAACGTTAAAAAGCTTTTTTAATAAGTGAAAACCCTGTTTTTAATATAAGTAAAGTGCTTAGTTATCTATTAAAGGTTAAACGGCGTTTAAAAGTCGTAGGTACTAGCCGTTCCCGGACGGGATAAACTAAGTATAAACGTTTAAAAACGTATATTTAACTTATTAATTACCTCGTTCGGGTTATAAAGTATTAAGCCGGATACGTTAAATTTAATTTTAATTTTAATTTCCGTAAAAATAACGAAATATATAGGTTTAAACGCGATAAAAAACTCGAGCTTCGTCATATAATATATTAAAGCTTTAATAAATAGCTCGATTTCTTTCGGATAAGCACGTTTTAAAGTTAAATAAAGTGCTATATCGAGAGGTTAAAACAGTTGCGATAAATAGGGAGGTATACTAATTGTGATGATGTCGTTATTTTGGTAATATATCTCGAATTCGGCCGAAATATAGCTCTCGTAACCGTCGAGAATTAGGAGGCGGTAGCGATTTTTTATTTACGACTTAGTATATTTATTAAAGTGTTTAATTTAGTTTAAGCCTATTTTATTATTAGTTTATTTATTAAAAATCGGTTTAATTACTTAATCGCCCGGTAAGCTATTTTCGCGAGATTAGTTCGCGAGGTAATATTAGTTTTAAACGATTAAGAACGGCGGGATACACTAGCTTTATAAATTAATATATTCGATTACTATTAACTATTCCCGATTACTAAGCTAAACCGACTTCGCCTTCTTACGTCGATTAGCGCGTATTACGATTAGTATTAATTTAATTATGCTTATTATAAAGCCGGTTTCGTTAAAATTCTATATATTTTTATTTAAAATACCGTATTTAACATTTATATTCGCGATTAGCGCGAACTAGCCGAAAATAACACCTGTATTTTTATAAAGAGCCCTCTAGTAATCGTATCGACGGTTTATTCGGGTCTTAAGGTCCGGGTTCCGATCGATAAAGCGCTTAACCCAGTGCTTGCCGACGCGGTCGCCGCGGCGCGACGCGGTAAGGAAATTAGCCATATTTCCCACAATATTAAGATTAAGAGGCATCCCTCGGATATTTAAATTAATTATATAATTACGAAGTACCTCTTTTTTACTAAATTTAATTTATATTGTAAGTGTCGGATTTCGCGTCGTAAAGTTCGGCCGTTAATTCGGTAATTAAAAGTAGCTCGGGGGACGTCGTACACTTTCGCAGCAGCTCCTTCACTTAAAGGATTTATCGGATTTCGCGTCGCTTAAATTATTAAAACAATTTTATTTTCTTTAAATTAATTCGGCATTATAGTTATAAAGATATTTCGTATTAGAGTTTAAACGTATCGGAAACTAAAAAAAAGTAGCCCGTTTAATAATATAGCCCGCTTAATAGTAAACCACGTTATAATTAATTAAATTAATAAATCTGTAGTTATTATAATTAATATTATATAACAGGTAAAAAAGGGGCTTATTTAAACTTTTTATTAAAGTGGATTTTTAAAACTCTATTTTATTTTATAATCTAATAGGAAATTTATCGAATAATAAAGAAAAATTATTTTATATTAAATAATTTTAATATAATAACGTAGTTTACCACTAAGCGAATTATATTACCTCCCGTATTATTCTTTCTATATTTTAACACTTTTATATAAATTAATTTAATTATAACGCTTTAAATTAATTAAAATTACTCGCTATTTAATTCGCTACGCGATTCTATATCCTTTTTACATGTTTACGCATTGTGACCTATCTCGCCGCAGATACCACAACGCCTGCCGCCCGTCGCGCGCCTCTTCGATAAACTACTATTTTCGCCTTTATCAATCGCTGGCCGCTTCCCTTTTGCCTTCTCATCCTGCAGCCTTCGAAATTCCTTAATCGTAAGGGCTCCTCCAAGCTGGACTCGCGACTTTTTAGCTCTTCGGCGCTTTAAAAGGGCTAAATTGGCCTCTTTTAAAATACGCATCCGATTATGCATAAAAGTTATTTCACGGGCTATTTTAATTATACCTTTCGCTATTTAGTTTACCGTATTTAAAGTCGACGTTAAAAAGTTTCTTTAATAAATAAACACCCTTTTTTTATTATAAGTAAAGTATTTAATTATTTATTAAAAAGTTAAATAACGTTTAAAAGTCGTAAGTATTAGCCGTTCCCGGATAAAATAGGCTAAGTGTAAGCGTCCGAAAACGTATATTTAACTTATTAATTACCTCGTTCGGGTTATCAAGTACTAGGCCGGATACGTTAAATTTAAATTTAATGTTAATTTTCGTAAAAATAGTAAAATATATAGCTTTAAACGCGATAAAAAACTCGAGCTTCGTAATATAATTTATTAAAGCCTTAATAAATAGCTCGATTTCCTTCGAATAAACACGCTTTAAAGGCGAATAAAATACTACATCGAATAATTAAAACAAGTAAAATAAATAAGGAGGCATGCCGAGTATAATAATATTATTATCTTAGTAGTATGCCTCGAAATCGGCCGAAATATAGCTCTCGTAGTTATTAAAAATTAAAAGGCGGTAAGAACCCTTCGTATACGTTTTAATATACTTATTGAAATGCTTAATTTAATTTAAATTTATGTCGTTATTAGTTTAACTATTAAAAGTCGGTTTAATTACTTAATCGCCCGGTAAATCGGTTTCGCGAGACTAGTTCGCAAAGTAATATTAGCCTTAAACGATTAAAAAGGGTAAAATGCATTAACCCTACGAATTAATATATTTAATCGCCGTTGTTTATTCCCGATTACTAAGCTAGACCGATTTTGTTTTTTTACGCCGCTTAGCGTGTATTACGACGAATATTAACCCAATTATATTTATTATAAAGCCGGTTTCATCGAAATTTTAAATATTTTCGTCGACGATCCCGTATTTCGCCTTTATATTCGCGATTAACGTAAACTAAGTAAAAATAACTTTAAAATCCTCGTAAAAATTTTTTTAATAATCGTACCGACGATTTATTTTAATCTTTAAGTTTAAATTACGGTTACTAAAACGCTTAATTTAATATTTATCGACGCGGTCGCCGCTACACGCCGTAATAAATAAATTAGCTATATCTTTTATATTAACGAAATTAGAGGGTATTTCTCGGGTATTTAAATTAATTATATACTCGCGGAGCACCTCTTTTTTAATCGGGTCTAATCGACGTTAATTATATACGATTTTACGTCGTGGAGTTCAGCCGCAGAGTCGATAACTTATAAAAAATTATAGGACTCGGAAAGCCTTCGCAGCAGCCCTTTAACTAATAGGTTTTAAAGGGTCTCGTGTCGCTTAAATCGTTAAAACAATTCGATATTCTAATAACTTGTTAAGTATTACTATTATATAAATAAAACGCGTTAAAGTTTAATTAGTATAATTAATTAAAAAAGAATACAAGAAGTAATATAATCCGCTTAGTGGTAAACCACGTTATTTAATTTTTAAATTAATTAAATAAAGGCTAAAAATATATTAACTTAATCTAAATTTCATTAAGGGAAATTAATTATATAGAAAACTTATTTAAACTTATAAAATTTAAAATACAAATTTAATATAACGCGAAGTAATAATTTTAATATAAAATATTTTAAATTAAACTTTTAATACTTATATAACGTGGTTTACCACTACGCGACGCATATCACTTAGCGACGCACCTAAATTTAATTTTAATATAATTAAACTTTAACGCGTAATACCTTCATAATTATAATGCTTAATTAATCCTAAGAAAATCGGATAGTTTTAGTAATTTAAGCGACACGAAACGGAGCGAATTAAATAAACTAAAGAGCAGCAGTAAAAGCTTATAATATACCTGAATTAACTTTACGTTATCGAATCTACGGCCGAATTTCAAAACGCGAAATCCGATTAAAACGACGTAAATTAGATCCAATTAAAGAGGAGGTACTTCGCAAATGAATAATTAATCTGGATATCCGAGGAATGCCTCCCGATCTCGCTAGTGTAAAAGATATGGCTAATTTTTTACCGCGTCGCGCGGCGGCGACCGCGTCGGCAAGCACTGGGTTAAGCGCTTTATTAACCGTAACCCGGATTTAAAGATTAAAATAAATCGTCGGTACGATTATTAAAGGGTTTTTTACGAAGATTTTAAAGTTATTTCCGGTTAGTTTACGCTAGTCGCGAATATAAAGGCGAAATACGGAATCGTTAACGAAAATATTTAAAATTTTAATAAAACCGGCTTTATAATAAGTATAATCGGGTTAATACTTATCGTAATACGCGCCGAGCGGTGTAAAAAAGCGAAATCGATCTAGTTTAATAATTAGGAATAGGCAACGGCGATTAAATGCATTAATTCGCAGGGCTAATACATTTTACCGTTTTTAATTATTTAAGGCTAATATTACCTCGCGAATTAATCCCGCGAAACCGATTTACCGGACGACTAAGTAATTAAGCCGATTTCTAATAATTAAACTAATAACGAGATAGGCTTAAACTAGATTAAGCATTTCGATAAACACACCAAAGCACAGACGAAAGGTTCCCACCGCTTCCTAATTATCGATAGCCACGAGAGCTATATTTCGGCCGAATTCGAGGCATACTACTAGGATAATAATATTATTACACTCGATATACCTCCCTATTTATTTCACCTGCTCCAGCTATTCGATATAGCACTTTATTCGGCTTTAAAGCGTGCCTATTTAAAAGAAATCGAGCTGTTTATTAAGGCCTTAATAAACCACATCACGAAGCTCGAGTTTTTTATCGCCTTTAAGGCTATATATTTCGCTATTTTTATAAAAAATAACATTAAATCCAGATTTAACGCTTTTAATTTAATCCTTTATAATCCCGACGAGGTGATTAATAAACTAAATATACGTCTCCGGACGTTTATACTTAACCTATCCCGTCCGGGGACGGCTAATACCTACGACCCTTAGACGTCGTTTAACCTTTAATAAATAATTAAGCACTTTACTTATATTAAAAAAGGGTATTTACCTATTAAAAAAGCTCTCCGACGCCGATTTTAAATACGGTAAATTAAATAATAAAGGGTATAATTAAAATAGTTTATAAAATAACTTTTATACGCGATAAAATATATATATTAAAAGAGATTAATTTAGCACTTTCTAAGCGTCGAAGAGCTAAAAAATCGCGAGTTTAGCTTAAAGGAGCCCTTGCTATTAAGGAATCTTAGCAGCTATAGGACGAGAAGGTAAAAGGGAAGCGTTTAACGCCCGATGAAGGTAAAAATAGGGGTTCGTCGAAGCGGAGGGCGACCGGTGGAAGGCGCTGTGGTGTTTGCGGCGAGATAGGTTATAATGCGCGAACATGTAAAAAGGATATAAAATTAAGCGAGAAATCGGATAGCGAGTAGTTTTAATTGATTTTAAACGTTGTAGTTAAATTAATTTATATAAAAGGGTCGAGAAGTGGAAAAGGTGCGTCGCCAAGTGATATGCGTCGCGTAGTGGTAAACCACGTTATATATTTTATTTTCTAACGGAGTTTTTGAGCTTTTTAATAATTTCTAGTTTAAAATTATATATATAACTTTATTTCCCTTTATTTTATTTTAAATCACAATTCACACGCATAAGAAATTGCACACTATATATAATCACCTTTTTAAAAATATTATTTCAATTATTTAATTTTTAAAAATCACTACACTCAATTATTTATTTATTTATTTAATTTATTAAAAAATAAATAAAAAAGCTTCTACTTACATCCCCTTCGCTTTCGCTTATTAACGCTTACTTACTACTATAATTTACGATAATATTAACGAAAATGATTATTCGACTTTATTTCCACGAAAAAACTAAAATTAATTACAAATTTGAAAAATTTAATCCGGTTTTATATAAATCCATTTAATTTACCGAGATTGATTTCAAAGATAAATCTACTTATATTTATTTAATTTATAAACAACACGTTAATTTATATAATTATATTTCGATACTAAAAATGAATAAATTCCTCTTTTATCTTTTTTATTTACTAAATATTAATTTATAGTTTCTTTTGTTTCGACTTCCCTTAATTTATTTTTCTTTAATCGCATACGATTCATCGGTATTTCGATTTTGTTTTAAAAATTACTATCGGAGCCTTTTCAGGCTTCTCGTAATTTAAAATATTAATTAAATAATAAATTAACCTATAATTTAAAATTAAAGGGGACTTTCCAATAGTAAATAATAAATGCCGAAGCGATTATTAATTTATTAAAATGAACACAACCTTATTTATACCTCTCGATATAATATTCTATATAACAATTATAAATTAACTAAAAGAAAATAAAGAAAAGGGGGAAGAAATTATAGATAGCTTTTTAAGCCGGTAATTAAGTAAATATAGGAACACCCTTTTTAAAAATTTAGTTAAAGTAATAAACAAAGAACTTAATTTAATTAAATAGCTTTTTTAAAAAAGCAAATTTAAAATATATCGATTAATATTAACAGAAGATATTAAATTTTAAACATTAAAGTAAATTAAACAAAGAGAAGGAAAAATTTAAAATAAAGTTATATAATAAAATAAATATTTCAAAAGTAATCTTTTATGCTAAAATATATATTCTAACTTTAAATATATTATATTAATATTATAGAATTATTCACTATTTTTATTGTAAAAATATTCATATTTTATAAAAATAAAATAATTTTAAATTATAATGTATTAAAATACGAACTTTTCCTAAACCATTTTTGAAATAAAATATAAAACTATAATAAAAAAAGAATAACAAAAAACTTTTATACATAGTATATAAAAATGTAACTTATTTTATAGTTGAAAAAAAAAACTTAATATTAAATTACTTTATTATATTAAAACTTCTTTATTTTAACGTATTAATATAAAGTTTTTTTATTACGGCGCACTTTAAGAAAAGGCTTTTAATGGCTTTATTAATTAAAGTAAAGCAGGGTATATAAGAAATACCTGGAGCGTTAATTAACTTTTCTTTATTTATTTAAATAAAGAAATTATTTTAATTAAATTAGATTTTTTCCCTTATTTAATTCCGTTTTTCATATTAAAATAATAATTTATAATTTTACCTTTCGAATTATTATAATTATAATATTACCGAGAAAATTAAACTTAGTTACCGAGTTTAAAAAAAACTTTAAAAATATTTTACACTTTGAAAAATTTAAATTTAAATTAATTTCGATTAAATAAGGTAATTAATTAAAATAATTACCGGTTGAAAAACGCGATGCGCGTATAAAATAAGCTCGTAAATCGGTGCGCTTTAATATCGATAATATTAACCGTTTTTTCTCGAGCTTAAAAAAACGAGTTACGCGAAATTCTTTATTAATTAAACGTGCGTTTTTCGTTTATTTTAATATAAGCTCGATAAACGTGAGTAATTAAAGCGCTACTATTAGATATAAAAGTAAAGAGTTATTATTTAATATTAATAGCGATTTAAAATAAAAAGTCGTTAATTTTAAATTAATTTATTAATTATATTAAGTTAAAGCCGAATTTGAATTATATGTATTTTCTTAGTGGGGTTTTTAACGTTATAAATAAAAACGTTAAAAAGATTAAATAATTAATTATTATATAACGTGGTTTACCACTACGCGACGCATATTACTTGGCGACGCACCTTTTTTATTTCTCGACCCTTTTATATTAATTAATTTAGCTATAACGTTTAAAATTAATTAAAACTATTCGCTATTCGATTCCTCGCTTGATTCTATATTTTTTTCGCATGTTCGCGCATTGTAACCTGTTTCGCCGTAAACACTATAGCGCCTTTTACCGGTCGCCCTCCGCTTCGACGAACCCCTATTTTTATTTTTATCGGGCGCTAAACGCTTCTTTTTTGCCTTTTCGTTTTGTAGCTGCTAAGATTCCTTAATAGTAAGGGCTCCTCTAAGCTGGACTCGCGATTTTTTAGTTCTCCGGCGTTTAGAAAGTGTTAAATTAGCCTCCTTTAGTATATGTATCCTATCGCGTATAAGGGTTATTTTATAAGTTATTTTGGTTATATTTTTCGCTATTTAGTTTACCGTATTTAAAATCGGCGTTAAAAAGCTTCTTTAATAAGTAAACACTTTATTTTTAATATAAGTAGAGTACTTAGTTATTTATTAGAGGTTGGACGGCGTTTAAGGGTCGTAGGTATTAACCGTCCCCGGACGGGATAGGTTAAGTGTAAACGTTCGGAAACGTATATTTAGTTTATTAATTACTTCGTCGAAATTATGAGGGACTAAACTAGAAGCGTTAAATCCGGATTTAATATTATTTCTTATAAAAATAGCGAAATACGCGGCCTTAAAGGCGATAAAAATTTAAGCTTTGTAATATAGTTTATCGAAGCCTTAATAAATAGCTCGATTTCCTTTAAATAAACACGTTTTAAAACCGAATAAAGTGCTATATCGAGTAGTTAAAGCAGGTAAAATAAATAAGGAGGCATACCGAGTATGATAATGTTATTATTTTAGTAGTATATCTCGAATTCGGCCGAAATATAGCTCTCGTGATTATTAATAATTAGGAAGCGGTGGGAACCTTTCGTTTACGCTTTGGTATGTTTATCGAAGTGTTTAATTTATTCTAAGTTTGTTTCGTTATTAGTTTAATTATTGGAAGTCGGCTTAATTACCTAGTCGCCCGGTAAATCGGTTTCGCGGGATTAGTTCGCGAGGTAATATTGGCTTTAAACGATTAAGAACGGCGGAATGTATTAGCCCTGCGAATTGATGCATTTAATCGCCGTTGCCTATTCCCGATTATTAGGCTGAACCGATTTCGCTTTTCCACGCCGCTCGGCGCGTATTACGACGAGTATTAACCCGATTATGCTTATTATAAAGCCGGTCTCGTCGAAATTTTAAATGTTTTCGTCGACGATCCCGTATTTCGCCTTTATATTCGCGACTAGCGTAAACCAGCCGGAAATAACTTTAGAATCTTTATAAAGAGCCCTCTAGTAATCGTATCGACGATTTATTTTAGTCTTTAAGTCCGAGTTACGGTCGATAAAGCGTCTGGCCCAGTGCTTACCGACGCGGTCGCCGCCGCGCGACGCGGTAAAGAGATTGGCCATATCTTCTACACTAGCGAGATCGGGAGCCATCCTTCGGATATCCAGATTAATTATATATTTACGAAATACCTCCTTTTCAATTAGATTTAGTTTACGTCGTTTCGGTCGGATTTCGCGTTTTAAAGTTCGGCCGTGGATTCGATAGCGTAAAATCGATTCGGGTATATTATAAATTTTTACTGCTACTCTTTGGCTTATTTAATTCGGTCCGTTTCGTGTCGCTTAAATTACTAAAACTATCCGATCTTCTTAAGATTAATTAAGCATTATAGTTGTGGAGGTATTACGCGTTAAAGTTTAATTATATTATAATTAAATTTAAGTGCGTCGCTAAGTGATATGCGTCGCGTAGTGGTAAACCACGTTATAATTTTTATTATAATACTTTTATAATACTTTTCGTAATTTTTATAAAAATTGTGAAGATTTAATAGTTTAAACGTGAAAGCTAAATTATTAAAGAAAATTCTAATAAGATATATAGAGACAATTTAACTGTTATTCAAAAAGAATTTAAGTTACAAATTTCTATTATAATGTATTTTAAAAATTAAGCTTTTAATTTAATAAAAGATTTTAAGAGTTTTAATATTAGTTTAAAAGAGAATTATATATAAATTGCCGTTTTTAACGGACAGGATTAAAATAGTAACGTTAATTAACATAATAATTAAAACGAAAAACCCGATAAGAATAGTGAGTTTATTTAAAAAAAAGACTTTATATTAATCGTTACAAAAAAATGAAGCGATTTAATATTTAAATTAATATATCATTAGTTTTTAATGAAAAATTAAAAAGTTTCGGTATAAATAAAAAATATAGCTTATATCGGTATTACATTATTTAATAGTTTTAAACGAAGTATTAAAATATTTGATCTTTTTTTTATTAAAAAATAAAAACCGGATAATAAAAGTCTTATATTAAAAATTTAAAAGTTACCCCGTTATATTATTATATTAAACCCACCTTCGAGAAACCGGTTTAAAAAATATAAAAGTTTTACAATAAACTGTTAATTTAACGAATTATTACCTTTATAATTAGTTAAAAAACTTTTTATTTAAAAAAAACTGTTACTTAAAAAAGTTTCTTTGTAAGTTACAACAAAACGGCGTAAACTAATATAAATTAACGCTCGTTAAGATATAAACTTTAGATTTAAGCGTGTTTTTTAATAATACCGGTTTTAATATTATAAAAATTATATATTTAAATAATATTAACTAGGTTATTGATTTTAAAAGCGATTTTTATTAAATAACGAGGAAACCTTTTAATATTACGAATACTATAATATTTTCAATAAAACGTAATCTGATATTATTACGTTTTATTAGGGAAGCGTGAGCCATTATCGAATAAATTCAAAAAAAGAGAAAGCTTTAAAGATTTAAAGTTTAATTTTTTATATAAAATATACGTTATTATTGTTTTTAAAAATATTTCATTATTAATAATACTACTTAGTAAATAGCATTTATCTTACTTACGCGAAAAACTAATAAAAAACTTCGATTTTACATTAATTACTATAGGTTAAATATAATTGAAAAAACCAATACTTATTACCGTTAATTAATAAAGGTTTTAATACGATAATTAGAATTAAAATATATATTAAAATTAATATTCGCTAAACGTTTTATAAAATTCGAATATAACTTTAAAATTAATATTTAACGACTTTATAAATTAAATAACGTCGTTTACTACTAAGCGGATTATATTACCTCTCGCATTACTCTTTTTATATTTTAACACTTTTATATAAATTAATTTAACTATAACGCTTTAAATTAATTAAAATTACTCGCTATTTAATTTATTACTCGATTTTATATCCTTTGCATATATTCGCGCATTGTAACCTGTTTCGCCGCAGATACCACAACGCCTGCCGCTCGTCGCGCGCTTTTTCGATAAACCACTATTTTCGCCTTTATTAATCGTTAGCCGTTTCCTTTTTGCTTTTTCGTCCTGTAGCCTTCGAGATTCCTTAATTGTAAGGATTTTTCTAAGCTGGACTCGCGACTTTTAATATTTTCGGCGTTTCGAAAGGGCTAAATTAGCCTTTTTTAAAGTACGTAACGTGGTTTACCATTGAGTGGTCCGTATCATTGAGTGGTTCACCCTCACTATTTCTCGACCCTTATTAAACTTTGACGCGTAATAACTTTATAACCACAATGCTTAATTTAATTTAAGAAGACCGGATCGGTTTAATTATTTAAGCGACACGAAAGCCCTTAAATCCATTAAATAAAAGAGATGCTGTAAAAGTATACGACGCTCCTAGAACCATTTTACGTCACCGAATCTACGGCCGAACCCCACGACGCGATATTCGATACCTACGGTATAAATTAAATACGAATAAAAAGGAGGTACTTCGCAAATATATAATTAATCTGGATACCCGCGGGATATTTTTTAAGATCGCTAATGTAAAAGATATAGCTAATTTTTTTTACCGCGTCGCGCGGCGGCGAACGCGTCGGTAAGTATTAGGTTAAACAATTTATTAACCGTAACCCAGACTTTAAAACTAAAATAAATCGTCGATACGATTATTAAAGGGCTTTTTATAAAGATTTAAACGTTATTTTCGGCTAATTTAGGCTAGTCGCGAATATAAAAATTAAATACGGTATTTTAAACGAAAACATATAGAATTTCGACGAGACCGGCTTTATAATAGGTATAATCGGGTTAACCCTCGTCGTAATACGCGCCGATCGGCGTAAAAAAGCGAAATCGGTCTAGCCTAGTAATCGGGAATAGTCGACGGCGATTAAATGTATTAATTCGTAAAGCTAATATATTCCGCTTTTTTTAATCGTTTAAAATTAATATTACCTCGCGAACTAGTCGCGTAAAAATAGCTTACCGGGCGATTAAATAATTAAACCGATTTTTAATAAATAAACTAATAATAAAATAGGCCTAGACTAAATTAAACACTTCGATAAATATACTAGATTATAAACGAAAGGTCTTTATCGCCTTTTAATTCTCGACGGCTACGAGAGCTATATTTCGGCCGAATTCGAGATATACTACTAAAATAACGATATTATTATTATTAATATGCCTATCTATTTATCGCACTTGCTTTAACCTCTCGATATAACACTTTATTCGCCCTTAAAGCGTGTTTATTCGAAAGAAATCGAGCTATTTATTAAGGCCTCGATAAATTACATTATAAAGCTCGAGTTCTTTATTATATTTAAAGCTGTACATTTCGTTATTTTTACGTAAACTAATATTAAATTTAAATTTAACGTATCCGGCTTAATACTTTATAACCCGGACGAGGTAATTAATAAGTTAAATATACGTCTCTAGACGCCTACACTTAGCCTATTCCGTCCGGGGACGGCTAGTACCTATAACTTTTAAACGCCGTTTAATCTTTAATAAATAATTAAACACTCTATTTATATTAAAAAGAGGGTGTCTGCTTATTAAAAAAGCTTTCCGACGCCGATTTTAAATACGGTAGACTAGATAGCGAAGGGTATAACTAAAATAGCCCATAAAATAACCTTTATGCATAATCGGATGCGTACTTTAAAAGAGGCCAATTTGGCCCTTTCGAAGCGCCGGAGAGTTAAAAAATCGCGAGTCCAGCTTAGAGGAGCCCTTACGATTGAGGAATCTCGAAGGCTGCAGGACGAAAAGGCAAAAGGGAAGCGTCCAGCGACCGACGAAGGCGAAAATGGTGGTTCATCAAAGCGGCGCGCGACGGGCGGCAGGCGCTGTGGCATTTGCGGCCAAACAGGTTATAATACGCGAACATGTGAAAAAGATATAGAATTAAGTAGCGATTCGGATAGCGAATAGTTTTAATTAATTTAAAATATCGTGGTTAAAATAACTTTTATAAAAGTGTCGAGAAGTGGTAAAAGTGAACCACTTAATAATACGGGCCACTTAATGGTAAACCACGTTATTCGATTATATATAAAAGTTATTTTATAAGCTATTTTAGTTATATCCTTCGCTATTTAGTTTATCGCATTTAAAATCGGCGTCGGAGAGCTTTTATAATAAGTAAAGACCCTTTTTTAATATAAGTAGAGTGTTTAGTTATTTATTAAAAGTTAAACGGCGTTTAAAGGTCGTAGGTTTTAACTGTTTTTAAACGGGATAGGCTAAGTATAGGCGTCTAGAGACGTATATTTAGTATATTAATTACCTTATCCGGTTTATAAGGTATTAAGCCGGATACGTTAAATTTAAATTTAATATTAGCTTCCGTAAAAATAGCGAAATATATAGCTTTAAACGCGATAAAAAACTCGAGCTTCCTAATATAATTTATCGAAGCTTTAATAAATAGCTCGATTTTTTTCGAATAAATACGCTTTAAAGGCGAATAAAGTACTATATTAAAAGGTTAGAGCAAGTGAAATAAATAAAGAGGTATACTAATAATAATAATGTCGTTATCCTGGCAGTATGCCGCGAATTCGGCCGAAATATAGCTCTCGTGGCCGTCGAGAATCAGGAGGCGGTAGCGACCCTTCGTCTACGATTTAATATATTTGTCGAAATGTTTAATCTAGTTTAAGCCTATTTTGTTATTAGTCCAGCCATTAAAAATCGGCTTAATCACCCAGTCGCCCGGTAAATCGGTTTCGCGAGACCAGTTCGCGATGTGATATTGGCCTTAAACGATTAAAAACGGCGGAATGCACCAGCCTTACGAATTAATATATTTAATAGCCGTTGCCTATTCCCGATTACTAAGCTAGACCGACTTCGCCTTCCCACGCTAATCGGCGCGTGTTACGACGAGGGTTAACCCGATTATGCCTATTATAAAGCCGGTCTCGTCGAAATTATATATATCCTCGTTAATAATATTATATTCAGCCTTTATATTTATAATTAACGTAAATTAAATAGAAATAACCTTCGCATTTTCGTAACAAGCCCTTTAGTAATCGTATTAACGGTTTATTCGGGTTTTAAAGTCCGGGTTACGGTCGATAAAGCGCCTAACCTAGTGCTTACCAACGCGCTCGCCGTTGCGTAAGGCGGTAAAGAGATTAGCTATATTTTTTACACTAGTAATATTAAAAAATATTCCTCGAGTATCCAGGTTAATTATATAATTTCGAAATACCTCCTTTTTAATTAACGTTAATTTTCGCTATAGATATCGGATTTCGCGTCGTGAGATTCGGCCGTTTAGTCGGTCGCTAATCGTCGATTATAAGACGCCGAAAGCCTTCGTAGCATCCCTTTAACTAATAGGTTTTATAGGGTCTCGCGTCGCTTAAATTACTAATTCGAGCTTACTTACTAGTAAAAAATTAAGCATTATAATTATAGAAATAAAACGTGTTAAAGTTTAATAAAGAGTATTAATTAAGCTAGTAACCGGCGAAGTAATATAATTAACTCAGTGGTAAACCACGTTATAATAATAAAAAACGTATTATAATAATATTATATTATACTACCGTTATATTATAATATAAAAGTTTTTTTATTATAATTTAATTAGATAAAATCGGAAAATAAACTTACCGAAATCGATAAGTTTTTTTAAACCGTTAACTATTTAATAAGCTTTATTAAAAGGTTTATTTAATTAATTTATTAATATAATTTAACGTGGTTTACTATTACGCGACGTATATTACTTAGCGACGCCCTTTTTTTACTTCTCGACCTTTTTATATAAATTAATTTAATTATAACGGTTAAAATTAATCAAAACTACTCGTTATCCGATTCCTTGCTTAATTTTATATTTCTTTTATATATTCGCGTATTATAACCTATCTCGCCGTAGATACCATAACGCCTGCCGCCCGTCGCGCGCCTTTTCGATAAACCCCCATTTTTAACTTTATCGGGCGCTGAACGCTTCCCTTGTGCCTTCTCGTCCTGTAGCTGCTGAGATTCTTTAATAGTAAGGGCTCCTTTAAGTTAAACTCGCGATTTTTTAGCTCTCCGGCGTTTAAAAAGTATTAAATTAGCCTCCTTTAATATATATATTTTATCGCGTATAAGGGTTATTTTATAGGCTATTTTAATTATACTTTTCGCTATTTAGTTTACCGCATTTAAAATCGGCGTCGGAGAGCTTTTTTAATAGGTAAACACTTTTTTTTAATATAAATAAAGTGTTTAATTATTTATTAAGGGTTAACGGCGTTTAAAGGTCGTAAGTATTAGCCGTCCCCGGACGGGATAAATTAAGTGTAAACGTTAAAAGACGTATATTTAATTTATTAATTACCTCGTTGAAATTATAAAAGATTAAACTAGAAACGCTAAATCTAAATTTAATGTTATTTTCCGTAAAAACAGTGAAATAAGCGGTCTTAAAAGCGATAAAAAACTCGAGCTTCGTAATGTGGTTTATTAAGGCCTTAATAAACAGCTCGATTTTCTTTGAATAGGTACGTTTTAAAGCCGAATAAAGTGCTATATCGAGTAGCTGGAGCAGGTGAGATAAATGGGGAGGCATACCGAGTGTAATAATATTATTATCTTAGCAGTATACCTTAAATTCGGCCGAAATATAGCTTTCGTGGTTATTAATAATTAAAAGGCGGTGGGAACTTTTCGTTTACGCTTTAATGTGTTTATCGAAGTGTTTAATTTAATTTAAGCTTGTTTCATTATTAATTTAATTATTAAAAGTCGGCTTAATTATTTAGTTACCCGATAAATCGGTTTCGCGAGATTAGTTCGCGAGGTGATATTAGCTTTAAACGATTAAAAGCGGCGGAATATATTAACTTTACGAATTAATATATTTAATCGCCGTTATTTATTTTTAATTATTAAATCAAACCGATTTCGCTTTTTTACGCCGCTCGGCGCGTGTTACGACGAGTATTAACCCGATTATATTTATTATAAAGCCGGTTTCGTCGAAATTTTAAATATCTTCGTTAACGATCCCGTATTTCGCCTTTATATTCGCGATTAGCGTAAATTAGCCGGAAATAACTTTAAAATTTTCGTAAAAAGCTTTTTAGTAATCGTACCGACGATTTATTTTAGTTTTTAGGTCCGGGCTGCGGTCGATAAAGCGCCTAACCCAGTGCTTACCGACGCGGTCGCCGCCGCGCGACGCGGTGAGGAGATTAGCCATATTTTTTATACTAGCGAGATCGGGAGGCATCCCTCGGATATTTAAATTAATTATATGTTTACGAAATACCTCCTTTTTAATTAAATTTAGTTTACGTCGTTTCAGTCGGATTTCGCGTTTTAAAGTTCGGCCGTAAATTCGATAGCGTAAAATTAATTCGGGTATATTATAAACTTTTATTATTACTTTTTAGTTTATTTAATTCGGTCCGTTTCGTATCGTTTAAATTATTAAAACTATCCGATTTTCTTAGGATTAATTAAGTATTATAATTATAAAGGTATTACGCGTTAAAATTTAATTATATTAAAATTAAATTTAAGTACGTCGTTAAGTAATATGCGTCGCGTAGTGGTAAACCACGTTATACTTTTTAATAGAAAACTATTATACTACCCTAGATTATTCAAGTTTATATAGCGGTAAAAGGAGCTATATAATCGATTTTAAGCGTTATTTATACTTTATTACTTAATCGGGGTATATTTAAAAAAAACTTATTTATCTACGTTAATTTAATATATTAAAAGAGTTTTTTTAACCGCTCGTTAAGGTATACTACGATAAAGTCGATCTACTTAATATACTACCCGTTAGCTACCGCTAAGGTAAGCACGATACGCTAAAATACTAATCTAGCCGTTATTACGATAGTCTCGTTATAGTCTACCCTTTTTTTTAAGTAAACCCTCTAGCCACGATACGGGCCTTAAACTTGTTAAGTACTCTAGTGGATAGATATTTCTTTTTTAATACCCATTTAGCGTCGATTAAGTTTTAATAAGCTTTTAATCGTAACTAGAAATCGAATGTTCCTCTGTTTAAGTTCTCTTAGATCTCCTTAAATATAGCGTCTTGCCATAGCAGGCGCTCAGGGCCTTTCATAGCTTCTCGGAAGCTAGGCTCGTTTTCTAGGCTAGCCGCGTATAGCCGGAGAGTAGGTAAGTCGAGAAAGTTAAGGCTTTCCTCGTCTTTTTCGTACCGATCAAGAGCGTTAAAATCGAAAGAATCGAAAATTTATAACCCTACCCTCTCTTAAGGCATATCCGCCATCATAGGTAGCGTATAATAATAGGTCGCATTAATATAATATCCTTTTATATTTAAATCGTACGTACTATTAACTTTAAATAATATGCCCCCTAGCTCCTCTACGCGAAAAATCGCTATATTTAAAAAGTATACCACGCGGTAGTCCTCGTAAGCTTTAATAATATCTCTAATACTACTCGCGTCGTAATAAACGTTATTTAAATAGGTATTTATTAAAAATACCGAGGCTATTCCTTTAATAAAATATAATTCCTACTTCTTTTTCTTTAGCCTTTTTTATTTAATTTTACTAAACTCGTCGTCGGTATAATTATTTATTATTACGTTTTAATCGCGAGATCTTATTTTTATATGTTTTTATATTTTATATCGTAACCGCTTCTATATATACGAGGGTAAGGATTTTATAATATCTTTTAAATCGGCAATCAAAATACCCTTTCTTATATCCTCGTAAAAAGTAACGTATAATAAAACTAATAGCCTCCCGCCGTTAATTAATTAAACAACGTAATTAATTAATCCTTTATAAGTAAAAAATATTACCTCTACACTTTTAAGCTTTATTCTCTCTATAGTAATGCGCTCCTTAACGTCGATTAAGACGATACAGCGAGTGCTAATAATCCGGAGTTTTCGGTAGTCGAGCTTTATTCGTTTAACACTAATCCCTTCGTTAAATAGCTAATCAAAGGTAATAGCCACGGTGGTTTACGCTATCTTATTAAAAGTGTATACTATAACCCTTAAAACGTAAGACTAGAAACAAGTCGAAATCTTTAACTATATATAAATAGCTCGGGCCTTATTTTAAATAAATCGTATATGCCGTTTTACTATACTATTCTAATACTAGTTATATAATAACGAGGTGATAAAGTCGATACTATATTTAAAATAATAGCTCTAAATCGCTGACACGCTAAATTTAATACCTTTATTTATTTTAAGCGTTTTAATTATCCTTTAACGGCCTAAGTAATCTTTTAATTATAGTATTAATCGGGCGTTAAGCTAATTAAGGTAACTTATAAAGTCTTTTAAAACCTCGTCCTTTTTTTTATAATCGTTATAGCGCCTCTTACGACTAAACCCGTTAATTATAAGAGAAAAATACAGCTTTTTATTAATAAATATAGGCTTAATTTAATTTAAATTTACTTATATAATCTCTTTAACGTATTATGCTAAATACTGTGGCTTTTTAAAAAAAACTTCTATATTTTAACTATATCGTAAACAATGTAAGATATATTCTCGATTTTTTACTCGCTAAGATCGATGCCGTCCACTACTTTAATCGTTTTTATTAAGCGATCGTGCCCTGGGTAGTATAAACGTTTATATTATAGCTTGTTTTTTTTCCGTAACTCCTCGTTATTAATCGGGCTAGTAATAATCTATATAATATATACGCTAGCCTTTAATTATTAACTTTCCGTTTAGAGTAAAAAAACCCTCGCTTATAAATATTGATTTAAGCTACCTTTTTCTCTTAAAACTTAAAACTAGTGCCTATTAAAAATCCTCCGCCTTTATATTATTATTCTTCGAAGATAATTTTTAATAAGAAACTAGGAACGTATAGCCCGTATTTTATATAAATATTAAAAAAAATTTCGCCGTTTAAAATTTTTTTAATAAAGTATACTTATATAGGTAATTATAACTAGCCCTCCGTTAATATTAATCTTAAAGTTTCGGTTTGTAATATTTATAATGGTGCTTTTAACGAAGTCGTTTATAAAGTTCGTTACGTTTACGTTAACACTTAAATCTTATAAAAATCTATTGTTTTCCGGTAACCGATTAAAATAAACGTACGATACGTTAATAATTTTACTGGGATTCCTTTTATAATCCTCCCCGTAGTTAAAAAGATCCGCTATTCTTAACTATTTAAGGGGTCCGGGCTGCTTAGACTTCGCAGCTTTTAACTCTCTCTGGTAATACCGGACCAACTCGCTGAACTATACTAGGTCCGATACCCTAGCCGACTGTGTATAATACACGATAAGGCCGTAATTAACACCTTTTAGTCCTATTGGTGGGCTACGCGAGGTAGCCTGTACCCTCGTACCGCCTTTTGTATTACTCTTTTGGGCCGTTTGGCCGCTGCTAGACGCTTCTTTGGGGTAATCGCTTGTTATATGCCTATACTTTTTGCATTTAAAGCACAAGGGATTCCCATCCTTGTTTTTTCGGGGCAGCTTGTTATTGGACGGGCCACTGCCTCGCCCACGGCTTTTTTCCCCTCTGCCCCTTTGGGCGCTGTGCGTACTGCCTTTGTTTTGGGCATACACTTTTTAGGAAGCGATAAAGTTTTCTGTAATGAAAGCTAGTGTGGACTGGTTATTCCGTAAAGATAACGATATCGATTAGTGTTAAAACTTAGTTTTCTTCGTGGAGTTAAGGAATTAATTAACTTTATACGATTCGGGTAACTTTATTTAAATTAAAGTAAAGTAGTTGTTTAATTTCTTTTCCTATTAAATAAAGAAATTAATTAGGTTTCTATCTTTGTATTTATATATTATAAGTTTTTTAAGGGTAAAAGCTTTTCGGGATAAACTAAGTTAGCCGTATATTTTAAAAAGTTTATCGAGTATATTAATACCCTTTTATATTTTTTAAATTAAAGTTAAGGGATTAAGTTTTACTATATGCTAAATTGCGGCGGCAATCCTTATTTTGTCTTTATCGATAAAGTAAATATTATTAAAGATATTTACGCATCGTAACGCTAACGTAAATATATTATTATAACTATCCTAGTTAATAGCTCCTTTAAAAAAGTGCTATTTATCGGGTTTAAAATAAAAACTTTTCTAATTTATTTCCTCGTCGTTCTCTAACGATAGCATCGACTCCTCTAGTGATGCTAGACCGGTGTGGCCGGGGCTCCTCTTCGCCCGGCGGCCTGCTCTACCGCGTCTAGGGCCTCCCGGAGGCCTATTTGAGTCGGGATTAGACGGTCCTGGTAACCCTGGTGGCCCCGACCTCGAACTCTGCCGAGAAGGTTCTTTCGTAAAACTGTCTCGGGTCTCTCTGTTGCCGCCGGGCCCGGCTCCGGCGGCCTCGTTGGTGGCTGTGATGTCACCTTTTTTCTGCGCTGGGGAAGATTCCTACTAATCGTGTTCCTATTGCTCTAAAGTATCCGCTTTGGGGCCCTCGGAACGTTGTGGCAAGTGCCTTGTAACCTTTGTTGCGGGCTCCTTTCCCCTTTCTCTAGAACGGGACAACTCGCCCTCCGTAGCCCTTATTACGGTGTCCTTCCTATTAGCTTTTTCGTACCACTGTTAATAAACTTAAAGCGTATTTATTTATATAGTAAGCTTAGCGGCCCTTTAGTTAAATATTTCGTTACGCTTTCGTAACGCTTATAACTATTACCGGGCCTCGACTCTTGTTATTTTTACTTTCTCTTATTTTCGGAGGAGTTAATCGTAAGTATTTTAACTTTTTTTATTGCTAGGATAGAAAGGCGTAGAGGATATTCTTATTAAGCTTAGATAGTTATTCTACTATTTATAATAAGTTAGATACAACGTTTACTATAAACGTCACCGGGTCGAACCTAGTGCTATTATAAGACTTAAAGCTGCCGTTAACGTTTAAATATTTATCTTTAAATATAGTAGAAATAATTAAAGTATATAAAAAGGGGAGTATTAATTAATAACCATTACGAGTAATAGTATAGTTTAAGAGATATTATTATATTATAATAAGGTTTTAAGTCTTTAGTATTTAAGTAATTATAATTATTTTATTGCTTATCTCTTTAAATATATTTTTAAATAAATCTCTAACGTAGTTTACCATTAAGTCGGATATATTATTAAGTCGGACACTTTTATTACCGACCTATTTAATTAAACTTTAACGCGTAATAACTTTATAATCACAATGCTTTATTTATTTTAAAAAGAGCGGATAACTTTAGTAATTTAAGCGTCACGAAACGGTTTAACCCGAATTAATTAAAGAGCTGCGGCGAAACACTACGTCGTCCTATTATTTACCCTTAGCGACCGACTCCACGGCCGAACCGCACGACGCGAAATCCGATATTTAAAATATAAATTAAATACGATTAAAAAGGAGGTACTTCGTAAGTATATAATTAATCTAAATACCCGAGGGATACCTCTAAAAATGGCTAGTGTAGAAGATATAGCCAATCTCCTTATCGCGTCGCGCGGCGGCGACCGCGTCGGTAAGCACTGGGCCAGGCGTTTTATCGACCGTAACCCGGACCTTAAAACCAGAATAAACCGTCGGTACGACTACTAAAGGGTTCTCTGTAAAAATCCGAAGGTTATTTCCGGCTGGTTTAGCCTAGTTATTAATATTAAGGCTAAATATAGCATCGTCGACGAGGACATATAAAATTTCGACGAGACCGGCTTTATAATAGGTATAATTAAGTTAATACTCGTCGTAATACGCGTTAATCGGCGTAAGAAAGCGAAATTAGTTTAGCTTAATAATTAAGAATAATCGACGGCTATTAAATACATTAATTCGTAAAATTAATGTATTCCGCTTTTTTAATCGTTTAAAGCTAATATTACCTCGCGAACTAGTCGCGTAAAAATAGCTTACCGGGCGATTAAATAATTAAACCGATTTTTAATAAATAGACCGATAACGAGATAAGTTTAAATTAAATTAAGCACTTCGATAAACATACTAAATCGTAAATGAAAAATCGTTACCGCCTCCTAATTCTCGACGGCTACGAAAGCTATATTTCGGCCGAATTCGAGGTATACTACTAAGATAATAATATTATTACTATTAGTATACCTCTTTATTTATCGCACCTGTTTTAACTTTTCGATATAGCACTTTATTCGCCCTTAAAACGTGTTTATTCGAAGGAAATCGAGCTATTTATTAAGGCCTCGATAAACTATATTACGAAGTTTAAGTTTTTTATCGCGTTTAAGGCCGCATATTTTACTATTTTTACGGAAGCTAATATTAAATTTAAATTCAGCGTATCCGGCTTAGTACCTTACTATTCGAACGAAGTAATAAACAAGCTAAATGTGTAACTTTAAACGCTTATACCGAAACAGTCGTAACCCGGGACTTTAAACACGTATAACCCCTAAACGCCGTCTAACCCGTAATAAACGACTAGGCACTCTACTTATATTAAAAAGAGGGTGTTTACTTATTAAAAAATTCTTTAACGCTAATTTTAAATATAGTAAACTAAATAGCGAAGGGTATAACCCGAATAGCCCACAAGGTAACCATATTAAAAAATTAGGTCCGCACCCTTTAAAATACCAATTTGGCCTTTTCGAAGCGCCGGAAAGCTAAAAAATCACGAGTCCAGCTTGGAGGAGCCCTTACTATTAAGGAATTTCAAGCGCTACAGGACAAAAAAGCAAAAGGGAAGCGTCCACCGACCGGCGAAGGCGAAAATAGTGGCTCGTCGAAACGACGCGCGACGGGCGGTAGGCGCTGTGGCAACTGCGGCGAAACCGGTCACAATGCGCGAACGTGTAAAAAGGATATAGAATTAAGTAGCGAATCGGATAGCGAGTAATTTTAATTAATTTAAAACGTTATAATTAAATAAATTTATATAAAAGTGTCGAGATATAAAAAAAATGTCCGACTTAATAATATGTCCGACTTAATGGTAAACCACGTTATATTAATATAGTAAGGGCGTATCGCGCTGCGAACACCCCTAAGAATAACGTACCTACGGACTTCACCGTTCCGATTTTACTAATCCTTACACTCTATAGTACTTACACATTAGCTCCTTCGGTGTATTCTTAGGTAATCTATACGAATATTAATAATAACGACATTATTACTATTAGTATACCTCTCTATTTATCGCACCTGCTTTAACTTTTTAATATAGCACTTTATTCACTTTTAAAGCGTGCTTATTCGAAGGAAATCGAGTTATTTATTAAGGCTTTTATAAACTATATTATTAAGCTCGAGTTTTTTATCGCTTTTAAGGCCGCGTATTTTATTATTTTTACGAAAGTTAATATTAAATCTAGCTTTAATATATTTAATTTAATACCTTATAATCTTAACGAGGTAATTAATAAGCTAAATGTACGTCTTTAAACACTTACACTTAGCTCGTCGTGTTCGGGGACGGCTAATACTTACGACCCTTAAACGCCGTTTAACTTTAAATAGATAATTAAGCACTTTTTTTATTAAAAAAAGGGTATTTATTTTTTAAAGAAGCTCTTTAACGCTAATTTTAAAAGCGGTAAACTAAATAACGTGGTTTACTATTAAGTGGCCCGTGTTATTAAGTAGTTCACCTTTACCACTTTTCGACACTTTTATAAAAGTTATTTTAATTACGACACTTTAAATTAATTAAAACTATTCGTTATCCGAATCGCTACTTAATTTTATATTTTTTTTATATATTCGCGCATTATAACCTGTTTAGCCGCAAATATTATAGCGCTTACCGCCCGTCGCGCGCCGTTTTAATAAACTATTATTTTCGCTTTCGTCGGTCGTTGAACGCTTCCTTTTTGCCTTTTTGTCCTGTAGCCTTCGAGATTCCTTAATCGTAAGGGCTCCTCTAAGCTAGACTCGCGACTTTTTAGTTCTCCGGCGTTTCGAAAGGGTTAAATTGGCCTTTTTAAAGTACGTATTCGATTATATATAAGGGTTATTTTATAGGCTATTTTAATTATACCCTTCGCTATTTAATTTACCGTATTTAAAATCGGCGTCGGAAAGCTTTTTTAATAAGTAGACACCCTCTTTTTAATATAAATAGAGTGCTTAGTTATTTATTAGGGGTTAAACGGCGTTTAAGGGTCGTAGGTACTAGCCGTCCCCGGACGGGATGGGCTAAGTGTAGGCGTCCGGAGACGTATATTTAGTTTATTAATTATTTCGTTCGGATTATAAAGTACTAAACCGGATACATTAAATTTAAATTTAATATTAATTTTCGTAAAAATAGCGAAATATATAGCTTTAAACGCGATAAAAAACTCGAGCTTTATAATATAATTTATCGAAGCCTTAATAAATAGCTCGATTTCTTTCGAATAAGCACGCTTTAAAAGCGAATAAAGTACTATATCGAGAAGTTAAAACAGGTGCGATAAGTGAGGAGGTATACTAATAGTAATAATGTCGTTGTTTTAGTAATATGCTTCGAATTCGGCCGAAATGTGGCTCTCGTAGCCGTTAAGAATTAAAAGGCGGTAGCGATTTTTCGTTTACGATTTAATATATTTATCGAAGTGTTTAATTTAGTTTAAGCCTGTTTTATTATCGGTTTATTTATTAAAAGTCGGTTTAATTATTTAATCGCCTAATAAGCTATTTTCGCGCGATTAGTTCACGAGGTAATATTAACTTTAAACGATTAAAAAAGGCGGAATATATTAGTTTTACGAATTAATATATTTAATCGCTGTCGATTATTCTCGATTGTTAGGCTGGACCGATTTCGCTTTCCTACGCCGATCGGCGCGTGTTACGACGAGGGTTAACCCGATTATGCCTATTATAAAGCCGATCTTATCGAAATTCTATATGTTTTCGTTTAAGATACCGTATTTAGCCTTTATATTCGCGACTAGTTTAAACTAGCCGGAAATAATGTTCGGATTTTCGCAAAGGGCCCTCTAGTAATCGTATCGATAATTTATTCTGGTCTTAAGGTTTAGGTTACGGTTAATAAATCGCTTAACCTAGTGCTTACCGACGCGTTCGCCGCCGCGCGACGCGGTAAAGAGATTGGCTATATTTTTTATATTAGCGATTTTAAGAGATATCCCGCGGGTATTTAAATTAATTATATGTTTACGAAGTATCTTTTTTTATTCGTATTTAATTTATGCCGTGGGTGTCGGATATCGCGTCGTAGGGTTCGGCCGTGGATTCGGTAACGTAAAGTAGTTCTAGGAACGTTGTATATTTTTGTAGTATTTTTTTTACTTAATAGATTTAAGGGCTTTCGTGTCGCTTAAATAGCTAAACCGATCCGGTTTTTTTAAATTAGATTAGGTATTATAGTTATGAAGTTATTACGCGTTAAAGTTTAATAAGGGTCGAGAAGTAGTAAAGGTGGACTACTTAATAATACGGACCACTTAATAATAAACCACGTTAACGAAAAATATATATATAATCGTGTATAAAATAATTTTTATAAAAGATTAAATACGTATATTATAAAAGGCTAATTTAGCCCTTTCGAAGCGCCGGAGAGTTAAAAAGTCGCGAATTTAGCTTAGAGAAGCCCTTACGATTAAGGAGGCTCGAAAGCTGCAGAACGAGAAGGTAAAAGGGAAGCGGCCAGCGATTGATGAAGGCGAAAATAGGGGTTCATCGAAGAGGCGCGCGACGGGCGGCAGGCGCTGTAGGATCTGCGGCGAAACAGGCCACAATGCGCGAACATGTAAAAAAGATATAGAATTAAGTGAAAAATCGGATAACGAGTAGTTTTAATTAATTTTAAACGTTATAATTAAATTAATTTATATAAAAAAGTCGAGAAGTGAAAAGAGTGACCGGCGAAGTAATATAATTAACTTAGTGATAAACCACGTTATCTTTTATATTAATAATATTAAAAAATATCCCTCGGGTATTTAAATTAATAATATAATTACGAAGCACTTCTTTTTAATTAGATTTAATTTCCGTCGTTCGAGTTCGTTTTCGCGTTATAAGGTTCGGCCGTAAAGTCGGTTACTTATAAAAGTTTATAAAACTTAAAAAGCTTTCGCAGTAGCCCGTTAATTAATAAGATTTATAGGATTTCGCGTCGTTTAAATCGTTAAAGCGATTTAATTTTTTTTAATAAAAATTAAACATTATTATAATAAAAATAAAACACGTCGAAGTTTAATTAATATAATTAGCCGAGAAAATAATTTATTAAATAATATAATCTATTAAATAATAAACCACGTTAAAGTTAAATTATATATAATAATTATAAATAAAAGATTATTAAAAGCTTTAAATAAATTATTTAAAATATTTATAAGCACGCTAAGTGATCTCTGTCTAACTTGTCCGAGGCCGGCACCCACGTTAGTCCAACATGAGTCAAACAATTCCAGTCCCACCCAGCCCTAGGACTCAGCTCCGACTCGGTGCATCCAGTCATAATCCGTACCTGCAGGAACCTATGTTGCAAGCCGCAGCCGCAATTGAGAGGCTCGGCGCACCTTTAAGCTGTCACTGTCACTGTCTCTGACCGCCCGGGTCGCATGGTGGCAGAAAAACCACCCCGCCATCAAGTAATTATTTCTCTCGACACGGTCATACCCCAACATCCCACACCCCACTATCTTTCTTCACAGTTCCTGACCCAGGCTTTCGCAACAGCAACATCAATTGCAACCGCAACCATGTCTTCCGACAAACGAGTCTGCCTGTAAGATATTTCTGATACCCATCCGAATTGGCAACCTGGGCTAACATTGCACTTCCAGGGCCTACTCTGGAGGTATGCCTTCCCAAAGCTACCCCTCCGGCCGATGGACGATGGACCCCACGCGATGGACCTCAAGTGCTAATCTTCCACCCCAGGTCTTGATACCTCTACTATCCTCAAATGGCTGATTCTTGAGGTAAACATCTCTGCTAAGTCTCGTATCGAATAGATCACCTTGCTAACGTGTTCTTTATTTCAGGGTTACACCGTCGTCGTATGTGATCTCTCATCTTATCCAAGCCCGGGCTCCGATCTCGGACTCCAATGCTGACATGAGCCGCCTCTAGTGCTTCCTTGCCGACTTGGGCCAAGAGGAGGATTTCGCGGCAGTCGAGAAGAAGGCGCTGGCTCTCGGTGCTGAGCGCATGGTTATCGACAACCTGCAGCAGGAATTCGTCGACGAGCTCATCTTCCGCGGCATCCAATGTACGTCATAGGTCCCGTCTAAGTCCAGGCGCGCGGTGGGCGCGGGTTGTTTAGTGGCCATGACTGACACTGGTGAACAAACAGGCAACGCCATCTACGAGGATCGGTGAGTCTCCAGCTCTCTCCCTCTGGCCACCCCCAACTGACAATGCTGTTAGATATCTCCTTGGAACCAGTCTTGCCCGCCCAGTCATCGCTCGGGCGCAGGTCAAAGCTGCCCACAAATACAACTGCAAGATTCTCAGCCACGGTTGCACAGGCAAGGGCGTATGTTGTTCCCCTCGTAAAAACGTGCAAAGCTCTTACTAACGTCATGTAGAATGAGTACGTCCTTGTGGAATGTCATCGGTGAATCGTCTGGGAGACTGACAAATCGCAGCCAAGTCCGATTCGAGCTAGCTTGGAAAGCATGCGATCCGGTATGGAGATCCTGCTTGCCAAACCTTCCCGCAATAGAGTGGTAACTGACCAGTCTCTACCAGAGCCTCTCTGTCATCGCTCCTTGGAGAATGCCCACTTTCTTCAACCGCTTCGCGTGAGTCCTGCTGATCACGTCCTGCTCGACAATCTCTGACATGATAACAGGGGCCGACAAGACCTTCTCAACTTCGCTGCTGAGAACAACATCCCCGTCTCGTCCACTCCCAAGGCTCCTTGGTCGCAAGATGGTACGTGATGAGTTAAAATGTGCCTGACAATGTTTTAAAAAGCCTTTGCTGACCTCCGAGCAGACAATCTGGCACACTGCAGCTACGAAAGTGGCATTCTGGAGAAGCCGGACATGCCCGCGCCCAAGGATGTCTGGACCCGAACAGTCGATCCTCTCGAGGCGCCCGACGTCCCGACCAAGTTCTCCGTCACGTTCCGGGAGGGCATTCCCGTCAAGCTTGAGGTGGAGGGCGGCGAGACCGTTACTGGCTCGCTCGAGCTCTTCAAGGCTCTCAACGACATCGCTGGCCGCAACGGCGTCGGCCGGATAGACATTGTCGAATCTCGGTTTGTATCCTTGTCCTCGCTCTCTTACTCTTGTGCTAACAACCCGACAGCTTCATCGGTCTCAAGTCCCGGGGCTGCTACGACTCCCCTGCCATGACCGTGCTCCGCCTCGCACACATTGACATTGAGGGTATGACCCTGGACTCCAAGGTCAAGTCCATCATGGCCTGGATTGGCAACGAGTGGTCCCAATGCCTCTACAACGGAATGTACTTTTCCCCCGAGCGTGAACTCCTCGGTAGGTCTTGAAACTGTCCAACACTCCTGGTGAAATATTTACTAATCAAACACGTGAAGAAAACTCCATCATCTTCAGCCAGAAGCACGTCCACGGCACGGTCAACATGATGGTCTACAAGGGCGCAGCACACGTCCTTTCCCGATCTGCGCCAGAGAGCAACCTCTACAGCGAGGAGCAGGCTAGCATGGACACCCTCGAAGGCTTCAGCCCGGAGGATACCAGTGGCTTCATTGCCATCCAGGCCATCCGACTGGAGAAGTATGGTGCGGCCAAGATCCAGCAAGGTGAACCCCTGGCTCGAAGCTCGTAAAAGCCGCGCTACCTTGATGAGTGAAGAGAAAAAGCACCACGGATTTGGGGGAACTAGTAGAAGACTGCTACCTCTTTACATAATTTGAAGTGAAGTAAAAATCATAACAGCACTGTGTGAACTCTTAACACTTCGTCTATGAAACCCGTGAAAACTCGGGTCTCTGTGCACGTGCATCCACGTACTACGTTGCAGATAGAAACAGACTGCGACAAAAGGCTTGTAAGCCTCGTCACAACTGATGCTGTTGGCAGTTTCCGATGTGATTGGTAATGTCGCCTTTGTCGTGCCCGATTTATAGTGTACCAGTGTGTGTTGCATTGCCAACGAGTATTGAGTAGTCGTAGACCTCTCTCCAAACTCCGGAACGATACAATCCCAACTCTTTTCGGTATCGACGAGGCTCTGGAGAAGGGCATCATCTTCTTGGGTCCACTTCTTCTGCCGATAGTTAAATTAGGATGACTAGTCTTCCTGTATACTTCTGGCCCTCGCCTTCAAGCTGCTGAGTGAACGATGGGTGCCACCGTCTTGAAGTGAAAGCGGCCGTGGAGCGGGCTCTCGATCCTTGCCGTGGGCTGAAGAACTGTCCGGTCTCGTGCTCACTTGTACCACCAGGCGTAGTCTCGGCGGCGGTTGTGTCTTCCATAATAATAGGTAGATGAGATGGGATCCTTCTGACTCTACCACTGGCAGAGAGGTGTCAGAACAGGTAGAAATTTCCCAGAGACGCGCAACCAAAAGGCCATGAGTGTCACAGAAACCCTGGATACCCTAGCCTACATATATCTAGCAGTACGCAGGATCGAGGTTATGGGTTTAGCAAGCTCTTGGTCTTATTAGTACTTGCTAACCCATTCCCATGTACGCTCGGAGACGTATACACCTCTAACGAGGAAGGAATCAGGGTCGAATTCCTCCTCTTCATCCATCGTCGTCCGCGCACCAAGTGATATCAGGTGTTCAATCACCCACCGGCCCAGGAAGCGCCTCTTCGACCTGTAGCTGGGCCAGCCACACAAGGGATCTCCCTTCAGGGAACCGTCCTCGAGATCGAGATCAACCCCAGCCTCTTTCACCAGCACAGTCAGGGTTGTCAGGTTCTTGGTCTGCAGTGCCCAGGCCAGCGCCTCCTGGCCCGTCTCCCACGTCTCGGTCCCGCGACGGAGCAGGTCCGGGAACCGGGCCAGCAGCGCCCGAAGCACCCGCGGTTGGCCACCTTGGGCGGCAGCCACGGCGGCGGCCCTAGGATCCGCACCGTGCTCGAGGAGCAGCTGGACCGCTTCCTCCTGTCCCGAGCGGGCGGCGGCCTGGATGGGTAGGTGGCCCGGTCTGTCCGGCCCGTCGATGTTGACCGCGGCCCCTCTCGCGAGGAGGAGACGGACCATGGCCATGTTCCCCCGCGATGCGGCGATCGGCAAGGCGCCGTAGTACTGGCGGGAGCTGTTCGGCAACGCGTCGACGTCGGCGCCGCAGTCTAGCAGCCTTTCGACGATGTGTTGGTGGCCACGGCGAACCGCGGCCCATAACAGCTCGCTCTCGAGCCCGGGAAAGTCGGAGAGACGCTTCCCGATCAACTCCAACAGGGTTTCAATAAGGTTGAGCCGCCCGGCCTCAGCGCCGGCCAGCATGGCGCTCAGGTACTCGATGCTGGTCAGGGGCAAGCGGTGCTCGGGACGGAGCAACAGACGGACAACATGCCCATGACCATGACGAACAGCAGCGCAAATTGGGCTGGTGGAAGGCCCGTATTTGGACAGCAGGTACATGATCATAAAGTGATCCCTCTCTTCATACCAATCTGATGCAGGCCAGTCTGCCTGGCTCGCGGGGGCGAGTCGCGTGCGCCAGATTTTCGACTCGAAGTCGATGCGGGCGCCGCAACTCAAGAGATGGCGTACCAGCTCGAGATGCCCCCACGCGGCGGCGAGGGGCAGGAGGTTGGGGAAGTATGGCGTCACACCGTTCACCCCCGCCCACCTAGAAGGGAGGCAGCCCCTGGCAGGGAGGCGTACATTAGGGTGCGGGTGAAGCAGCAACTTGAGGAGCGGCAGATTGCCCGTAACGACGGCGCCGCTCAGAAGATTCTGTCTTTCGACTAGTACGTGGTCGAGGGGAGTGTCCCCGTACCTGCTGCACTTGACGAGGAGTTGGTCGACCATGTCGTGTGAGTCGGGAGAGCCGAAGACTTCGTCGGCCCTCACCTCTTTCAGTGGTAGGACTGCCTGCGCAATCGATTCGTGTCGTCGTATCCGTAGCTCCTCGCCTTCATCATCGCCAAGGAGGCCGTCTAACGCCTGGTTGACTCTGGCAACCACAGAAATGTGGCTCCTGATGCCGGCTGGCGTTCCCGTTGCCGCCGTTGTAGACGCGGAGCGCGACTTGGCGGCAATGATGCATCCCCGGAGCGCGGGGCACATCCGCTCCGCAAGACGCGGCGTAGCAGGGTCATCAATGTCGACGACCTGGCGGACGCAGATGGCGTGCATGATGGCGGCGTCGAAGGCTCGGCTGACGGTCCGTAGAAGAACCGATTTCTGGATGCCAATGACGATGACCAGCTGCTCGATGACGAACTCGAGCAGCTCGCCCGGAAATGCCTTCAGTCCAATCATATTTGCTGCTCAATATGTAGCCCCTTGTCTGAAGCCGTAAAAGTCGTTCCAGTCTGCAAGACTAAGAACAGACAGAACACATTCAGTCTCGAAGTATCAAGAACTAAATGTCGAGATTATGTTGCTGCCTGATGGATCGGCGCAGTTTTCATTGGCTGGCGAGACGCAGTTGCCTCCACGAAGCAACACCATGTTCCAGTATTGTAATGCATCACCCAAACTTGACTAACTGATATTTTATTTTCGCTAAGAACCACCACAACACCAACCACGCGTGAACAATGACTCCTCATCATATCATGGACAACGTAGCAGAAGCCCGTCTCGAGACAAGCAGTATCAAACGGGACACGAGCCCGCAGGCGCCTAGGGACTTCTCAGCGGAGGCAAACGATGAAAGGAGTGGAACTGGGAAAGAAAGAAGCAGTTGGCATGGTCAACTTCGTGGCGACGAGGCGGCCCCGGGCTACAGCCGCGCGACCATGAACCCTGCGCGGTGTTGGTGTTCGGGGATGGAAGTTGCCTCGGGCGCCTGGTCAAGTGTAGTTCATTCCCCCTCTTCTCTCCCTCTCTCTCAGCGCAGAAGTAAAAGGAGAAACCAATACAAAACGGGAAACAAACTGGCTTCTTTTAGAGCAATGGGTTTGGTGGATATCTTCTGTAAGTCTATGTTTCTATATTGCTAGTTCTGCTCCACAATCCGGTACCCCGGGTCATGCAGAGAAGAAAGATGAATAACCTTTCCTGAGGGATAAGGGAAGGACGGATAGAGGGGAAAGGAGCGTTGGGCGGAGTATGTCACGCATATAAAGTTTTCACATTAGAACTGAACACATAGCATCATGTGGACGCTGCGGACGGAAAGATTGCTTGATCATAATCTCATTGACTACCTATCGCTCAGCAAGTAGGCATCGACAGCAGGAACACTGCTCGACGCATCATAACGGACAAATTCGACTGCTTCATTCGCTCTCCACAACGCACCAAACTAAACTACTATACATTTCTTCATCTCTTTCTTTCTTTCGTTCATTACTCCAATTTAAGCCTTCTCCAGACGCTCGGCGACCTTCTTCCAGTTGATGACGTTCCAGATGGCCTTGAAGTATTCGGCCTTCTTGTTCTGGTACTGGAGGTAGTATGCGTGCTCCCAGGCGTCAATGCCCATGAGGGGCGCGTAGTTGCCAGTGACGGGGTCCTGGTTGGCGCGGGTGATGACCTGCAGGGTGCCGGCGGTCTTGTCCTTGGCGAGCCAGGCCCAGCCGCTGCCCTGGATGCCGGCGAGGGCCGTGTTGATCTGGGTCTTGAGGGTGTCGAAGCTGCCAAAGTCGCGCTCAATGGCCTTCTTCAGGTTGCCCTCGGGCTCGCCGCCGCCGTCCTTGTTGGCGGGGGCCAGGTTCTCCCAGAACAGGCTGTGGTTGACGTGGCCGCCGCCGTTGAAGTTGAGGGCGGGCGCCATGGCGGCGGCCTTGAAGGTGTCGCCCTTCTCCTTGGCCTCGGCCAGGGACTCGATCGTGTTGTTGAGGTTGGTCACGTAGGTCTGGTGGTGGCCCTTGTGGTGGATCTCCATGATCTTGCCGCTGATGTGAGGCTCGAGGGCGCCATAGTCGTCTGTGATGGTGGGGGAGCAGAGTTAGCACACTGTATATTTAGAGGTCTTGGACATAGAACCATGAGTCCACCTGATTGAGGTGCAACCAGACGGAATCAATTGATGCTTCTATACTTACAGGAAAGGTCAGGCAGCGTCGCCTTGCCGCGGGCGAATGTGAGGGCACCGGCAGCGCTGGCGGGACGAGCTCCCATAGCTCCGCGAGCAGCCTGGCCGGCAGTGCGGAGGGCGGTGGTTGGCATGCGGATCGGCATTGTGATGGTTTTCGGGTATCAATTGAAGAGTTTGAAGAGTGTGCAGTACGGATTGGTCTGCTGGATTGAGTTGTTGTTGGATGTTTTGTATGTTGGAGGGCGTCTCAAGGTTTATGATGTCAATCGAAAACCGTCTCTATATTTTGGAGGGGGAGGAGAGCTGGAGGGAGCTGCGATAAAGCTCTTTATCTTGGTCGCGTCGGAAGTGCTCGGCTTCGGAGCTAGGCTGTCGGTCCATTCATTCTTTCGTCATGCATGCTCTTGGGGCTCCTCTAAACAGCATTCGAAGCAGCATCACCCCTGTCGGCTCCATCTCCCGAGCGCTGCGTCAAGTTGGATGCTGGCGATCTTTACTTTACGCACTCACATTGGCACTTTCTATGGATGCTGTTGCTTCTCATGCCGTAAAGCTAACCAGGGAAGACTGCACTTCAGCCTGTTGAGCTGCCTGGGCTTCGATCGATTTGACATGGTATGATACATACATACCTAATACTGCAACTGCCATTTGATCATTACTTTGGTTCAGAGGCATGTCACCAAAAATAGCTGGAACCCCGCCATCGGTTAGTGCCCGCAACGTCTTAAGCTCCCTTGAACCGCACTAGCCAATATGCTCTGTGCAAGTGCATCCGGTCTTGCCGTGATAGCAAAATAGTATTCACACTCCTATTCGAAACGTCTGTTTGCTTATGTGGGTATAAACACGTGTATACCATTCTATCTCATATCTCTCTCTTCCCCCAAGGGTACTAATATTCCATTGGAATCGTCCAAGTCTTACATCACCGCCAACCCCCTTATTCCACCTCTGCAAGCAAGTCGCCCGAGACATGCTCCCACTGTTCCGGCTGATCTCTCCGCATCACGATATCGTCCTTCTTTCGTCGCTCCACCACCAGCAGGTCTGCGCCCTTCTGGAAGTAAGCCAGGAAACCACCCTTGCCGTCCATCCGGGCCGTAATCCGCATGTACTTCTCGCCCCGATCCGTGCTCTTGGACATGGGAATGAACCGAAGATCGTTCTCGTTGCACCAGTCCTCGATCTCCCGTCGAAACGTCTTCTCCGCCGGCTCCGCTGCCGCTGCAGTAGCTTCGGGCACGGCGGCCTCGCTTGTGTCGGCATGGGGCTTGTGCTGGGAGCGTGATTTGGGCTGGTGTGCTGGCTTGCCGTCGGGCCGCGGCAGCTTGGCTTGGACGTCGGCCCCAAGCTCAACCGCCTTCTCCAGCATAGCCGCGCCCTTGTCGAATTCTGCCTTGATGCTCTCTTGAGCAGCCATGTCTGGTAAAATGTCGTCTTGCCACGACTGATACCACGTAGCAATTTCGTCGTAGTCGGCTTCGTCGCTTGTAAGCCACTGGTAAAGTACATCGTGCCACATGGGGAAGACCTCTGCGACAATCACCTCAGCAACCATCGACGGCGCGATGATCTCCGTCCACTTCATAATGCCTTCCAGCATAGGTATATAGGGGTTTTGGTCTGATGGGTCCACCCGGAAGCTGGTCCTCAAGTACTTGACCATACTCGGGATAATGTGATGCATGACCAGCGGCTTCCACTGATCCTGGGACTTGCTCGGCCGGAAAACATCCTTCCAGTGTTTAAGGCCGGGCACCACGCCACGGTCAAATTCCCAGACGTCGATGAGTTGTCGGAATTTGCGTCGGATGTCTGCCACCAAACCAGTTCCCTTCGGTTCTAAATGATGAACTGGAAGATGCTGTAGCCAAGGGAATATCCAGAGATGCGGAAGGTTATGTTGTTTCTTTCGGGGCTTCCAAGCGCTGACTGCCTCGTCCAGGCGGCGGACGACTTGCTCAAGCAGTTGCGAGCGAACAAAGCCGGGGAAGAGCTCACCCCACTTCTCAAAGATCGCCAGTAAAGACGCCGGGTCGTACACGTCCCATTGCTGTGAGATTGCAGTGACCAGCTTGGGGAACAATAGCTTGTAGATCATACTTTCGTAAGGTGTTGTCGACTTTTGATGATGTCGATATGTGCCATCGACTTCCTGTTGCTCCCACTTGGCAACCGCCTTCCCGTTCGTTGCTTGGTTCTTCAGACCAAGTACGCCACGGATATCCATAAGGTCGGTGGCAAAGTTCCCGAGCTTGGGGTCCTCCAGAGGCTGCCATCCCTGGACGGCTTCTCGCATGAATGGGTGAATTGTTGCGACTGCGATTCCAGCCAGATCTTCGTTATTCGCACTTCCCTCTGCCTCAGCTTTCCTGAGCCCGTTGATAACTGGATCCCATTCTTTATCCGCGGCAGCTTGTGTGATCTCGTCGAGAACCGAAGCGAAGATCTGGAGTTTTCCAAAATGGGCTTGGGTTTCGTCGAGTTCCTGTTGGCGTTGGTGCGTCTCCATGTCCAGCCAAGCCTTCCGCTCCTCGAGAGTTTTCCATTCTTCGACAAACGCCGTGAGATCTCGCTGTGCTCTACCGGCCAGTTTCCTCGCCTCGGTCTGTTCCACGGTTTCTGTGCCAGCAGTAGGGGTCAGAAGTCCGGAGCCTGACGTCAACATCTTCTGGCCTGGCCCGGTCATGTCGAGGATCGGGGCGAAGGCATCCGGGATATGCAAGCCCGGGGCGGCCTTCTTCATGTCGTTGACGGTGACGTATTTGGTCTTTGGGCGTCGTGGGGTGCTGGCACCGCTGGCCGTTCCGCTATCCAAGCCTTGAGCACGCTTCTTCTTCCCCCTTTCGAGCTTTCTCTTATTTTCCTCCTCTTCAGAGTCGACCACCTCTTCGCCGCGCATCCGCTTCTGGCGCTTCTCCTCTTCTTTCTCTTGTTTGGACTTCTCCTTCACCGCACCCAGACCGGCACCCTGCGGTCGAAGTGTCGGCTCGATGATGACGTTTCGACCTTGCCCATCCGCACCCAGACCCTTGCCTTCGACGTAGCCCATCTTGGCCATCATGCGGGCTGCAAAGGACATGGCTTTCCCGCCGCCACCGCTCTTGGTGAAGGCACTGGGCTTGGGGGCGTTCGATGCCATCGCAGGCTCATCTTTCAGGCCTTGCTTCAGTACCGGCTCGGTTGCTGAAGACGGGACGAATCCTCTGCCCAAGGGCGTGCTGCCGTCGTATTTGGGTTTGACGAAAGATGGGCGCGAGGTAGATGTCGGAGCCGCGGCGGTTTCTGTTGGCGCGGACGGGCGAAATCCCAGTCCTACACCGCCCATAGCAACGTCCTCATCCTCTTCGTCTTCTTCGTCGTCGTCGGGGACAGTGCCCTTGGAGCCGACGCCGAATTGACCGGGCTCGGCATACTCGTCGTCTTCGTCTTCGTCTTCCTCGTCCAACTTTTCTTTGCCGCCCGACACGAAGGACATGCCCTTGTGTCGCAGGTCCTTCTTGCCCTTCCAGCGGCGCCCGGGACCGTCATCTTCGCTGTCGGAGCCGAATATGCCCAAGGCGGCGTCGTCCTTCGCATTGCGACCGGTGCGGCGGCGCTTCCGCGGATTGAAGTCGGTGAACTCATCGACTGCGCTGTCGTCCGAGTCGGAAGAGGAGTAGGCGGCAGCGTCGGCCTTGGAGGTGTTGCCTGGATCGTGCGACATGGTTGGAGATGATTGAGCGATTCGGGTCCTGCTGGTCCAAGGAGGAATCAATCGCGAGAGCGTGCCTAATCGCGGTTGCAGTGACGAAAGCTCTTATCTTATCAGTGATCTACTTAATCCAGGATACAATGCTCCGAGAGAGTAAGTAGCAGCAGTAGAGCGAGCCCATAAAAAACGATTGGCCCGGTGGGGTTAGCCTTTTTAATTGGCGACAAGCAATGGCATATCTCCGAAAGCACACCCAAGGGCGTAGCAATTGAATAAACTTGGCGTAAATGTCACTCATGGCTTTCCGTGTCCAGGTTATTCCAAAACTTACAGTGTACTGGCAATTATGCCTTTTCTCTTTAGCTCTCTACCAATGGTTAAATAACCGGCAACGGTATAGCTGACTAGCAATGGCATAACCAGCAGCGCAACACGGAATAGCTGGCAATGAGATGTATGTCTGGCAACAGAACCACTGGTTGTGTTCGATTGTTACTGCCTCTTAACGACTGTGTGAACACGACTTGTTCCATGATTTCAAACATGAAATCAATTTCGCTTGGTCCGGTCACATAGAGTTTCTCCCCAGTTGGGTCGAAGCTTTTGCGCATGAGCCATCTATCGGTCCAGCCATGATGGCCTCCAACGACGGTTTGGTGCGTGTGCGGTAGCTTGAAAATACAGGCCTGGACATTTAGTATACTATGGTAGGCTACGCGATTCTTGAATGCCCGTAATTTGGTTGTGGTCCACAGATATTGGTATCTACCACGATCTTTCCCAAGAGTTTGGACCGCCAACCTTCTCTGGCCATGACGAGGGTATGCCGATGTTGATAGCCTCGACACAGTCGTGGCCCAACTACGAGCCGAATGCCACACGGAAGGTCTTGTTGTAGGGATGCACGCTATATCATCAAATTAGAACTGGGATGACCAGTCACAAGATCTGGCCGCCAATAGGATAGTTACGTGTAGTGGCAGCATGGTTGGCTGCTGGCGGGATAGCCAGTTGGCAGCAGTGCATATGAACCACGTAACAAGCGCAACTCCCACCGGCTCAGGAGGTATCGTGAAGCCAAGTGGGCAATGATATAGTCCATCTATCCCCATAGATTCCCAGGAGGACAGGCAAAATACTGGATAGTACAGCCTTCTCGCGTATGAATTCGGCCTGCTGTATCTAAAAAGGCATGCGAAGACAAGTCCAAACCTGTATGTTCACACATGTTTGACAAAGAAAGAATACCCTCAATCCTAGCTTCGTCTCTCGAGTTGTGTAAATCCGCAACTGGGCATTCTAACGATATATTACTCATTCATCGTGTTCTCGTTATCTTCGCCTTCTCCCTATATTGAGTTAAAGTCTCCGATGAAGAACGTCTCTGGAGCTATCTCGCATATCGAGTAGAGTAGAGTCAGTCAGCTGCCAGGATCCTTCACTCACCACCTCGCAGTCCACCCCTCATTGGAATGTGCGCTTCCAGCAGTATGCTTCGACGTCCTACGCCGTGGCCCGACGTAAGTAGGCTTGCGCGATGCTGGTGGGCAATGTGGATGGGATATTGTGTATTTATCCCCCTCTCCTTTACTTCTTGACGCCCTCCATCCACTCCTTACAAGCCTTATTGCCATCATGAGCCCGGCGGAACAGCAAGCGCTCCCACTCCTCGAGTCCACTGAGGAACCCCTCGCCGCGGACGACGTCGTCGGTGGCACCGGCCTTGCGGGCGTGCAGGGCGGTCTCGGCGGCGCGGGTGACAAAGGTGCGGCGCAGGACCGCGCACATTTCGGGCTCCTCGAAGAGGTCGAGCATGCGGGTCGCGAGGCCGTACATGTTGTGAGTCTGGTCACGGAGGGCGACGGCACGGGGGTCGGCTTTCAGGGCCGAGACGACCTCGTTGGACAGGGCCTTGGGCATCTCGAGCGTCAGGAAGGGCGCCGAGTCTTCCGGGTTCGACGACTGCGTCCGGCTCGACAGCGCCAGCAGCTCAGCCAGCCATAGTGGCAGCGACACGGGCGTTTGCGCCTTCAGTCCCTGCAAGGGGTTGTTGTCTAGGTAGCCCAGGTCGGGGACGTCGAGCTCGAATTTGCAGGGCACTTTCTGGGGTCGGAGTTAGCTTGGGTGGTTTATGGGAGTTGGAGATAGAGAAAGTATGGAGAGCAAGTACCTCTGCATCCGTGAGAATGGCGTCAAGGTCGTAGTATGACATCTCCGCGACTTCTAAGATCGACTGGCAGCATCGCAATGCTAACAATGGCAAAGCTGCAGTGATGCATTTCAATGCCGGCGCCCTTCTATGGTGGGGTCGACGCGATTGTCTCGCGTTTCCCAGCTGGTGCTGTGCTGCATTCAATTAAGGCAGGTGGGGGGGGGCACAGTGAGCAATTCAGGCAGCAAGGCACCTAACCTGCCTGGAATCCAGGCACCTCAGGCACCTTATTGGCCATCTGAGGCTTCTCCGAAATCAGCCAGGCTCCGGGCCCCACTCTGGAAGGGTATAAATTCCTGCCCTCCCTCCGACCTTTTCAAATTGCTTTCCTCTCTTTTTCTTCTTCATACTTACCTTGCTGGGGCTCGGGGAGATCAAGTATTCCCTGGGCCACGTTGAGGAACCTGCATTGCACAGCGCGGCGTTCTCTCTTCGTAAACTATCCTTCGGGGTCGTTTTCGGTGGAATTTTTGATGTCACAACTCTTTTTCATCCTGATCTGGTGCTTCGCGCATCGTCATGAAGAAGAAGGCCTTTTCTCTTACCATTGCCATTGTGTTCTCTATGTGTTCCGCCCGTTTGACGACGCGACCTCACATCCAAGTAATGCTCCATGGCGACAGACAACAAGTAGCACATCTGCTGGATCCCCATTTCCAATTCTGCGCATCATGAGACACCTATCTGCTGTTACTGCCCGTCTGCTTTTGGCCATCAATCGTTCTATGGTTCTATCATGCTCGTCTACCCTGTCCTGTGATCCAAGTGCGAATGACCAACCGGTGTTCAGATACAGCGTCTTCATTGTGATATTCCCCAATGACCATCGCAATCCCGCCCACGTCTTCGTAACCCATATCCATGTCGTGCTGCCGTCAACATACAGGCAGACATTTAATCATGATCGGTCCCAAGCGGAACACCTGTTTGCTTTTGATGTACTTATGTGCTCGTGACTGTTTGCTGTGTGGTCGTCACCAGCCCGTTTCGCGAGGCGATGCGGAGTTGCGAGCAGCTTGGTCGCTTGGCCTGCCTCGCGACTTCCCAGTCTTACGTGACATTTATTCTGTGTATCACGATATCTACACTAGTACCCCATGATTGCAGTTCATATTTCAATGATGAATGATATACAGATGGCATCTGTCAGTTGGATCCGAACGCCAACTGCCCAAGTGAGACGTCGCTGCTTCGCCATGCTGCCTACAAGACCACTTTGCAGATACGGCTTCGAATGCCGCGACAGCCGCCGATTCGAGAAACAAATTCCGCCATTGATCGAACCATTGAAACATACAAGAAGGTTAATTGTCCGACGCCCGCCAGCGAAAACACTGCGTTCCTATTCGTACGGATTTCCTCTCGTGTTCATCATCAGCAATCCACCAACAACGATGCCGCAGTCAAACTCCATCAACAAGACAAGCAAGCAGTACAACCTTGCCAACCAGACAGACTACATTTCTAGAAAGTCGTTGCTACGATACATGACAATCACCACGACTACGAGCATTGCGAGCCTCATCCATATGTTCATTGACTGCTGCGGGCGCCCACAGACACTTCTCTCGCACACTCACACGAGGATCTTACGGACAAATTCTTCAGATAACACGGCATCGACCCATTCTAGGGCTACATACGGGATACAAATGATTCCCATTGAACCATGCAGTTTCCAATATTTCCATAGAAGTCCCAAAAATAGACCCGAAACGAATCGCGGTGCAATACGCCAGTTCGTACAAGTTCCTCCTTTCACCGTCGTCGATCTGCAAATTGATATCGGCAACCCATCACGTTTTCGTGCTTTCATCCCTTCTTTATTCTTCCGTCAATCTCGTTCTTGTGCGGTTTCCTTGCTGACCAACGCCTTCCGCCCTGAAGTAGTCGTAATCGCCCTTGGCCTACTGGGCCCGGGCTGGATGCAGAACGCCATGTAGAGCACGCAGATCCAAGTCAAGAAAGACAGGTGACTGGGCCACACCCTAGTGTCTCAATATTGAGATCACTCGGCTGAAGTTCGCTGGCCAGGTAGGCTTCTCGGATCTCTTCGTCCGAGCTATGGTGGTACTTTATCGTATTCTCGAGCAGGTACTGCCGCCGCTGAGCCAACTTCCTATCGAGGAGCCAGAGGTTCTCTACGGCTCTGGGGAGGTCCGGACACACCGTGTAAGGCTCGAGGCCCGGCGGCAGGGCGCCATGGCCCAGCACGAAATACTGGCAAACGCCAAGGTCCACGGCTACCTCATACCCCGGCATGTTCACGACCGAAAACTTGTCGTCGAGTGGCACGGTATCGATCCACGCGGTGAAAACGGCAGATATATATGCGATTACGCGCACGAGCTCGAAGGCATGACCCCTTGATCGTGGACCACCGCACGCCGGCTTGCTTCCGAATGGCCAGAACAGCTCCACGGTGAAGCGCATGTTACGAGGCAGGAGTCCCAAGAAGGCTCCGACATGCCGGAGATTTTGGCGGTTTTCACTCGTTTTCAGGTCGACACTGTTAAACCTGTCGGAATGTCTGCCGACAATGATGTGTCGATAGTACCTCAGGAGGTGGGTTTCGTCGCAGAAGTAGAATACATTGACGTCCCAGAATGTTTGCCATATCTGCGGTGCCATGCTTCGTAAGTACTTGGAGACTGCGACCAATATCCCTGGAGTTGTGGTGAACATCATGACAGGTTCACCTGGTCTTGGTACAAGCTTGAACCAGTGCCGTACTGTCTTGTGCTCTGGGGGCGGGGGTGTTGGAAAGCACCAGGGATAGCAGCGCTCCTCGAACGTTATCGGTCTCGGTTGGCGGAGAACCACCTCCAGAATCAGAAGGACTACCTTGAAGGCAAACGTCAGCTAGCATCGGAGGGGAGGGTGGAGAGATATTAATGCAGCCTACATCATAAGGTAGCCTTGTGAATGGCGAGACACTGGTCGGTGTCTCCATCTGGACGTGAGAGGAGCGTTCCTGAGGTGACGGTGGTTGGTGCTGTTCCTCGTCAGAACTGGTCATATCACTTTCGTTAATAGTGCCTTGAATCTTTACGTCCTGCTGCGATGTACGGTACTAGCGAGCTAGTTGAGTTATCGCTAAGAATTGGATGTTATGATTGGAAATTGCGAAGGACCAGACATGCAAGGTGTTGCGTTGGTGAGGAGACCCGTGGCCACACAAGAGCTATGGGACAATATCCCGTAAAACCCATCGATTAAGGATTACACAAAGGGCCATGCAAACAGAGCAAGGACCTACATATGTAGTTGCACGGGTGCCGCATGAATCCAAAGCCCGCAGAAACCGGACTATTCTTTCTATTCTGCCAATTTCGACCGAGTGGTAGTATCGATAATACATTGGTCGCATATAATGGAAGCCATTTGAGATCAGGAAGGAACATGGAAAGACCCAGTTTCTAACTACTGACGACTTGGGGTCGTAGCAAATGGCATTGAATTTGTGCTACCAGGCATGCCTGAAGGATGTTTGCTGATCTGGGTACGAAATTTGTCATATGTCATATGAAGGCTCGCATCCACACTCTGTTAATGCGTTATCTTGTTGATTATGGTGTAATGTTATCCCTATAGCGTGTACGTCTTCGCTCATCAGCTAAATATGCAATAAGTCGCGTCCATCCCGCAGCAACCGGTCCAGTCAATGAATGGTTACTATTAAGGGGGGCTGTAGAAAGGATCATCCAGTCCCGACAACGTAAGCATGGGCTCAGGAGGCCCCCGAATGATTGGAGCGGGTACACCTTTCCGAGGCCTTCCTCTCGGTCGTCTCATTGGCTGACTCTCAAGCATGGTCAAGTCGTGGTGATGCGATCTGGCTGTTTCTTCGTCCCTGAGTCCAGAACGAACAGCGACCCGCTTCCAATCGATCTAGAGCTCAGCTTGTTAGTCTACCATTGCTGACGGACAACTGAATTTGGGATGCTCGCCTTGACACCGTAGAGAATTTCGGCCAATCCCATCACAGTCTTGAGGTCGCGGAGGGTGATGGCAATCTTGCCTGGTTTGAACTTTCCGATGTCGTCGTAGTGGTCCTTGGCATTCTGGATAGTATCAAAGCCGGCCCGGTTGACAAGTACGTGCCATTTGATCTAGAGTGAGAGAAACGTTAGCTGGCTATATGGGTTGGGCATTCGCAGCAAGGCGTTGCAAACTTACGCTGACCGACTCAAAGATGTCCCACAATTTGTCGAGGACGTCCATCTGGTCGCCCGTGATGGAGTTGCCGTTGCTAGACGCCATTGTGCTGTCTCACGCCTGTGTGGTTGCCGAGGGTGGGAGTTGTGGTGCTGCCGTTGGTGAGTAAGATACGTTGATGTGCAGAATGATGTGATCGCGAGAATGGTACGGTTCAACACCAAATACTTTACTCGCGGTTGCGTAAGTAGACCGGGGTTTTGTGTCCAACCTAGAGAGGCATCTATCTAGCCGCGGGCGTGGGATTCATGTTGTAGACTGAGTTCCATGCGTATGGATTGGGGAAGTTGATCTGTCCATATTGTTCCAGCGCTTGATACTTAGCCATTATGCTGAACATCGTTGCGAGGGCTTCAACAGCACTGCGATTCCATCAGGCATGATTGATATGGGGTTCGTCCAGTATCAAATCTCATCACGTACAAGTCACACGAGACGAAAGCAGCTGCTATGAAAGTCTAGATATGAGATGGGATGGAACCATCAGTAGCCTAACGCGCTTCTAAGGGCATTTATGGTTCAAGGGACGGAAGCAACAGATGGTGATCAGCTACCGTTACTGGATTCATTGAGATGGCCTTTGCTATGGGCGCCCGAATGCAAGACCTTTCTCAAAAATCCCAGCCAGTTCAGAAACAGAGCAATCACATCTCGGTGACAACAGCGTTTCGGTGTATCGATGCCCCTGGATCCGGCAGGGGGCTGTTCAGTGATCAGGAACGTGGAATCTCCTGAAGGGAATATCAAGCGCCTTACCTACGCTTGAACCATATTCCTAGACCCCGTGAATTGGTACCACTCCAGGTTGTTTGTCCCATCAGCAGAGGCTGTCAGCACCATGTCAGGTGCTGACCGATCGAGGGACCAGACAATGCGGGTGGGCGGAGGGCATCATGCATTTGTGCCCTTTGCCGTGCGCCTGGGCTTTGGTATTGCCGCAGTCATATTTCTTCAACATCGACCCCATTGTCGTAATTGTCATCTAGCTTTCACTTGATATTGTTATTGTGGATTTGTTGCTGTCGCGCTTATGTACGAGCATGACCAAGTGACGGTGGTGGGTTCTGGCTGTCTCTGCATCTACAAGGCCTGAACGTTTAGTAGCACGCGCCCAGTCGATCTGCGGTTCCAGCCCGTTGGTCACGAGGCCCTAGGAAGACACCCATCAAGCGAGCAGGCACGTACCCTGATTGAGCGAAGGGTGCTCATCAAACCCCTCATGAGGTTTAGTAGTTGTGGTGGCACGATAAGTTGGTTCGTAGACTGCCGTGGTTATAATACGGCCAAAAAGTAGCAAATCCATATTTGCTGCCTAGCCTGTGTTCTGTTGCTGGGTCGCCTTTACCGTGTATTTCAAGACTCAGTGTTCAGGCACATCTCCTCAAAGCAACTACCCTCTTGCGCCCAAAACAACAGCATACAGCATCAATATAATCCAACAGTAGGACGTGCCAAGGTTTACATAAACCGCAAGCTTGCCAACAAGGGTCGTCCCAAAATGACCAGACGCCCACCCTTGCCCGCAATCTGCATCCCGGATGTCTACGCCTGGACCGCCCACGTCGGTGTTGGGGAGCGCGCGCAGAGGTGCGGCATTGTGTGCAAGGTAGTGAAGTAGAGTGGCAAAACTCAGGTTAGAGCTGCCGGTATCCCTTCCATCTTATCCCCCAATATATTTATTTGTATTCTAGTACTTTTCTCCATCCAATATACATGTAGGTTAAGCTTTTCATCTTCTTGCTTCATCTGTTAGGAAACACCTTGAATTATTAGCAGTATTATGTTACCATCGAGCAATTTCTACGTGATTCATTTGATGTCCACGATACAGTCCTCTCCACGTAACACAGATGCTACAAAATAGAGACAGGCTGTGGTTCTGGGTATGAGGTGGCATTAGGCTGGTTGGTAGCAAAAGATGCGCCCGGGGTTGGGGGTTGGGGGGTTTCTACAGCATACTGAACGGACGCAATGACTGGTGATCAACTACTGGTACTCCTCCTCCCAAAACATTTCCCTACAACCTCTTGTTTCCCGCCGCCTCCGAGTATGTGTGTACCGCTCAGGCCTTGTGCGGAGAAAGCCTCGGGGATCTGGCCAGAAGTGTACCCAACCCTGCCGAGCACTTTCTTGAACATCTTCCTGGGCGTCTTGCTGATCGTTCTGCACGACATCGTCGATCTGTGCATTAAGCTCGCGGTGGAGGGCGTTCTGCAGATAGGCAGGGGGACAGGGGAGCAGGAAATACGGGGTAGTCCGGGCCATTTTAACGACGTGACCGACGTAGGGGCCTCCAGGACCAAGGGTCCAGATGTCCTTCATGATCCACTCCACGTGGTCCACGGACTCGAGCTCAACGGTGTCGTGTCTGGCGCTGAACCAGCCCCGGCGCCGGTGAGAGGGGTTGATCAAATTGAAGTAAGGCCGCGGGTAGGGGTTCTGAACAAACGGGATCTGCAGATTGATGCGCTGGGGCGGGGCGCGGAGGGACCATATAGTCCAGGAAGACCCTCTGGAATCTCGAGTGGTGGACCACGTAGTGGTACATGTCGTGGCAGACGGTAGCGAGAAGAGGTAAGCCGAAGTCCAGGCCGGTGACGAAGGTGTAGCCGTTGGGGAAGTAGAGGAAGCTCTGGGGGCCGCGGGTGATACGGAGCATCATGTCGTAGATCATCCAGCGGAGCTCGGTGGGTAGGTACGAGAAGAGGACGAACCGGTCGAGAGCTTGGGGGCTGTTGAGGTGGGTGGCGATTAGCATCGACGACCCCTGAATGGTCTTGATGACCTGGAGCGACAGGCGCGGCATGACTTACCTCGGATGATCTCAACGACCGCATCATTGCCGGAAGTACTTCCGTCGTCAGCCATAATGAAGTGATGGATGTTGCTTATTGAATGGCGTTTCTTAACAAATTTGCTCAGGGTGAATGTGGTTCTGTTGGTTTTTTGGGCAGTTCCAATGGTGCAATTTCACGACAACGTCCAAGAAATTGAAACAAAAAAGACATAGAAGGCTTTGGTGTGCATTCACTGCGGAATTTTCACTCTCGCCGACCCCTGAATCTTCTTTTTCTACCAGGCCTTGGCTTTATGATAATGCTTTCCCATTAAAACAAATAGGGCAAGCAGCACTACTACAACCACGAGCACGACGACGAGCACTACGACGACGACTAACAAGTATATATCGGGGCTCAAATCACTTCATAATGGTAGTTTTGGTGATGTTGTGAGGGGCATGTCATTACTGTAAATGCTACGGTGGCCTTATTTCATCTCATCACTCTAGTTAATAAACCAGATGGACCTATGAGCAAAACACCGAAGTTCAGGTCGCCCTGGATGGCCTCACCGCGTTTCGTCTTCAGAAGCCGGTGGAAGTGAGTCTCTGTCTGATCACCAATTCGATCCCTGACAGCAACTCACACGGTCAAAGCTCAGTCTTGTAACAGCTTTGCCACCATGGGATTAGCAATAAAAGCAGTATTAAGATAGTGGCCTTGTTAATGTGCTTGGGTACGATCAATGTTCGTGCCCCTTTTGACTCCCTTATCCTTGTCAAGGTCAGAGACCACGATAAATAGGGGCACCTCTGCAGCATTCTTTGTCACATTTCTCGAAGCAGTTTATTCTAATCACTCCAATTTATAAATATCCACACTCAACAGTACTTGAGCATTATCAGTGTAGAATGCTTCCCATTCTAATCACACAAAAGCATATCCAGAATGTTTTAGCCACAAAGCTGACATGCCTGGTGGGGTGTTATGAGAAGCCCTTTCCCCCCTTTACTAAGCGGTACACTACGTACGCGGCTACAGGCAAGATGACTGCCTAAGGTTTGAATTGAGATCTCTACGCAGTGTGTTCCTGCGCCGAGTTTTGATAAGGCAGTCCATCTATCCCGACTTGTCAAGCAACCCGGTTAACAACCTGGATGCTAACGATGGTGGTGTTGCCGATAGATACGACTATTGTAGATCCCGTTGGTCATGAGTTGGGTACCGAGAGAAATATATACCCTTGCTGTCCATGGTCATAAACCAAGTGGTAGGATGAGAGTTGAGGAACCTGGTATCATCATTCATGCATCTGTCTATTATGCGACCCGCATTACCATGCGGCATGGATAGCTAATATCTACAGAACATATCTAAACCCAACAGCCCTCTCATCAATGTCACCATTCCCCGTACCACCAGCAGTTGTCACATTGCCCTCCGAATCAATGGTCTCCCGGGCCTCGAGCTTCCGGTTCTCCCGCGAGAGCACCACGCGCACCGTCAGCGCGAGGAACGCCGTGAAAAGCGCGACGGCGGCGGTCCCCGCGCCGCCAGGCAGGTACCGGGGCCCCTGGGAGGCCGGGTACATGTAAGGCCCGTAGATATTGGCGCAGTTGCCGATCATGTTGGCGAACGAAATACAGACACTGCGTTTGACAAGGGGTCGGGGGAAGCTGTTCGACACCCAGGCCAGGATGATCTGATACGCGGCGACGGCGCCCATGGGCATGAGGAACATGGCGAAGAAGCGCACGGCTGTGTTGAGAGTCGAGACCACGATGACGTTGCCGATGACGGACACCATCATCAGCGCGATGATGTGCCAGCTGCGCTCGCGGAAGCGGCCCGAGGTGTAGGTCACGACCAGTGACACTAAGAAAGTACCGATCCAGATGGGCGCCGTGATGAGCAACGTCTCGACGTTGCCGAAACCCAGCGTCTTGACAATGGCCGGGAACATGTACTGGAAGCTCTGCGACAGCAGCGAGGCGTGCTGCAGCAGTGTGAACAGGTACAGCCGCGGGTCGCGGAAGGCCAGCTTGACGCCCTCCTTGAGCGTGCTGGCGCCGGCGCTGTCGGCCTCGCCCGTGTCGTCGATCAGTCGCCATTGGGCGTATGCCTGCTCCTCGCGCGAGAGCCACTTCGTCGTGGCCGGGTAGTTGGGCAGGATGAAGATAGAGGAGACGGCGGCGGCGACGGTGATGGAGCCTTCGATGATGAAGAGCCACCGCCTATTACCCGATCAGTCACGATGACAACCAGAATACGATCCAGGGATTTCACTTACCACCCCGCAATCCCATGCGCCCCGTTCAGGTTCCCCAACACGCCCGCCCCAATCAGTCCCCCAAACGAGTTCGCCAACGACGACCCCGAATAGAACCAAGCGATGCGATGCGCCATCTCAGAGCGCGTGTACCACGAGCTCATGAGGAACACGGCGCCCGGGAAGAAGGGCGCCTCAGCAAAGCCGAGCATGAAGCGGGCGGCGACGAGCCCGCCAAAGCTGTGGGTGGCGGCCTGGCAGGCCGAGATGACGCCCCAGACGGTCATGGCGATGCCGAGGTACAGCGACGGCCGCACGCGCGTCAGCGCCAGGTTCGACGGCAGCTGCATCAGCAGGTAGCCCACGAACAGGATCGACGTCGCGAGGTTGAAGTCGGTGCCCGTCATGCCCAGGTCGGCCTCGAGCGTGCCCAGGCGGGCTTGGGAGAGGTTGCTGTGGGGATGCGTGTTAGTTACACGTACTTTGGCATTCTGTGCCCGACCCCTTTTGTAGGCCAGGACAGATTGAATGGCGAGGCAGACTTACTTCCGATCGAGAAAGTTGAGCAGATACATGAGGACCAACACGGGCAGCAGGTGCCCGTCGACCTTCCGCAGCATCTTCTTTGTCATTAAGTGATGCCATTCTTCTCCCGCCGATGCGAATTGACGGAACAGAGCCTCGTCGCTGGACTCATCCAGCGGCTTCCTATGCTCAACCGTCGCAGCGTCGGCCTTTTCTTGCTCGATCGGGTCCATTTTGAGCACCCGGTTGATGTGATAAAAGTCGTAGCCAGCCAATCTAAGATTGTGGAAGTGTTTATTCAAAGCTTCCCAGCAGCAAGAACAACACGATGGTGAAAGAAGAAGGCCGAAGCAGGAAAGATTACACTCAATAGATCTTACATAAATAAAACATCTAGATAAAGGCTTAAGCGAGCCCCGTCTTCGGCAGTTCAACTGGGCGGGAAGAAATCGGCCTTTCGTCACTGGCCATAACCTTACCAACCCCAGCCGGCGCGATCAGCCACTGGGGTGCATGTAATAGCCTCGGGGTATGTAGTAGCGAGATGGCGGAGATGCGGGGGTTATGGAGACACCAAGTCTCTTCAATGTTGGGGTAAGACGCTGTAAACTGGGGATGATGGAGACAGTGCCAGCACCATTGCTAGTACGGAACCATCTTTTCGAATGTCCTGGCTCTCCTTGTCGCTCTACAGTAACAGCTTGACGTCTTACCGTCCATCCGTCGCGGGTCCGGGCTGCCTCCAATGAGTCTCTTGTCGTTGCCGGTCTGAGTTGCCGTGGTGGGCACCGGGTGCCGCATCTACATCTACGTAGCAATCATGGCAACATGGCTCTCTTCCATGACCGGAAATAAGCACGTTCCATTGCCAACTCGTTCGTTTATCAATGCCCGCGAATCGCTTCCACTTCTGGACTGTCGAAGTGGGCTGGTGCAGGCTCACATACCGGATCGATGCTGAAGGTATTGACTAGAAGACGCAGGAAATAAAATATGCAAGGACTGTATGTCCCCAGCGAAGAAACAACGAGACATCCAGAAACGATGGCAACGTGGAAAGTGAGCATACGTGTAGTAATCATTCAATCTCAATGGGTATCATCAACTTCATAAACCCTCATGCCTTGTGCCGCCTCCTCGGACCTATCTCTACGAGGCCCTGCACATGCGCCCATCCGCCGCCACATTCCACGCATCACTACCAACCGTCCGGATCGCGTAGAACCGTCCCTCGGGATCCCACTTCCGCTTGATCTGGAGCAGGCGATCGTAGTTGCCCCCGAAGAACGCCTGCTGCCAGTCGGGCTGGTGGAAATCGGCCTCGTTGACGTACGCGCCGGACCCGGGCGTGACGGCCTCCATCTGCGGCACGAACTCGTCCGTGATGCGGCGCTGCGCCTCGACCATGTCGGCCCACGGCGCCGTCTCGTCCCACGCCGTCGTCAACTGCATGTGCACGCCCGTCGTGCGCCAGGCCGGGTTCACTGCGTTCGCGCCGGCGGCGCCGGGGTACTTGGCCGTCGCGTTGAGCGCGTCGCCGACCGCGAGCACGCCGTGCTGCGTCAGGTTCTTGAGCACGGCCTGGAGGCCCTCGTTGTTGTTCTCGAGCACGGAGCGCGGGATCATGCGGCTGCCGAAGTTGTACTCCTCGACGGCGACGTGGCCGTAGGGCAGGGGGCCCATGTAGGTATCGTAGTGGTCGCGGTAGCTGTGGGTCGAGTAGCTGACCTTGTGCGGGATCTCGAGCTCGTTCAGGGTTGCGATGAAAGGGGCTAGCACCGTGTCCCGGACGTAGTCGCCCGTCGAGTTGTAGACGGTCACGGGGTTCACCATCAGCACGCTGCTGGCGACGTAGTAGACCACCATGGCGCCCTGGTCCGTCATCCCCGGCAGCAGTTCGTGAAACCGCGAGACGGCCTGGTAAAACTTGTCTTGGGTGGTGGAGGCGGCGGCCATCTGCAGCGTGGCGCCGCCGACGTCGGCGTCGGGGTGGGCGCGCACCGTCATGGCGGTGACGACACCGAAGGTGCCGGGGCCGCCGCCGCTCAGCGCGAAGTAGAGGTCCTCGTTCTCGTGTCGCGACGCCGTGACGACGTCGCCCGAGGCGGTCACGACCTCAAATTCGAGCGTCTGGTCCGCAGCCAGGCCGAAGGTGGTGGTCAGGGCCGAGTGACCGCCGCCTTGGGTGTAACCGCCGGCAATGCCGACGGTCGGGCACTCGCCGCCCACGACCACGAGGCCCTTGGCATGCACGGCCTCGGTGGCCTCGTAGCCGACGACGCCGGCGCCGAACTTGACGGCGGGGCCCTGGTAGAACTCGTCGGACCAGTCGGAGAACTCGATGTTCTTGAGGTACTGGGTCCAGATGGCCAGGGAACCGGCGCCGGTGGAACGTCCCAGGAAACTGTTGGTCGAGGTTAGGTTAGATTAGGGGTCATTGCTTCTGACTCGTCTCGAGACTAATTATGGAAAGCACTTACTCATGGCCAGTGTTGCGGATCACAAGGCGGATATTGTTGGCCTTGGCGAACGCAATCGCTGCTTGGATATCCTCCTTGCCGGTGACGTTGACAGCATACGCAGCGTAGTTGCCCAGCAGGCAGGGCTGAGATCTCGGGGTGAACGGATCACAACTCTGGTTGGCGAAGAAAGGGTGCATCACTGAGGAAGACGACGGTATGCTTTCGTTGGTATTAGTCCCGTGACTTGGCGTGCATGTGTTTCTCGGATCGTCCTAGACTTACTGCGTTTGTGGTAGGGACCAGCCATTCTGCAGAGCGGCGCAAGCCTCGGCATCGTAAGTAGGATCGTGGCAGGGAGAACCAATCGGGACAGTCGCCACCAGTCTGCCGCTGACAGTCGAGTTGAGGGTCGACCATGTGTCAGCCGAAGGCCAGCATGCATCGCCCGGCATACAATAGCAGCCAGGTGCTGCGTCGGTGCTGCGCGGGATATACGGAGTGGCGGCAGCGGCAACTAGAGCGGCCGACTGCCAAGTCGCCAACAGCAAGGTGCTGGGCCTCATGTTCACCTTGTGTGGATAAGTGATGAACCTTGAACTATAAAGAATGACAGATCACAAGAAACACACCCGCGGAAAGTACAAAAAGAATGACTCGGGTAAGATGTCTATGACAAGACTGTACTGGGTGGCGTAGAACGAAAGGGAGGGATCATGTCGAAGGCCGGCCCTTGCGGTTCATCAATTATATGTGTTTTCCCCAAGTGCAAGCCTTACACATGAGGGTCCTCGTATCCTCTCCCCTTCCGAACTAACATCAGCTGATAGAGCGCATAAAGGGCTGGAGATTGGGCATCGTGGAGATAGCAGGGCTGGAATGGCGATCCCTCCTCTCTGTTGTTAGCACCGCCATCCGGAAGATCCACCCGACCATGAATTCGGGACGACGACTGGCAGGTCCAGAGCGGATATGGCTTCCCAAGCCGGCTTCAACCCGACCAGAAGCAACTCACATGCAATGACAACTCATATTGGTGGCGGCGATGATATTCAGTCGTCCCGACGCAAAGGACGGAATTGCTGTAATGTCGTTGCGATTAGCAGCAGCCCAACGACGGAGAACGTGGGAGTGGGGAGGGCGATGAACCATCGTCCAAGACACAATCTACGGCAACGGGGCACAGCAACCCAAGCAAGGTCAGGCCAGGAGTCGGGTCGTCTCATCCGTTCCAACCTAGTGCCAATCCTGAAGCTGTGCCGCAACACCTGTTGATGACCATTGATGAACCAGGGGTGACAAACGAGGTGAGAAGCGATATCGATAGGGCCAGATGGGCTTGGCGGACGTACCTAGCGACGCATGCCTACTAGTGCTGATTTTCCGCTAGAGAACGCGCAGCGACCCTTGCATCAATTGATTGCAACCTTAAGTCGGTTCTGAGGCTCTTTCACCGTTCGGCAAATCCTTTGCAGTCAGCGGCAGATCAACAGTCCTTCGGCAATGACGCCGAAAAAGCCGTCGTCCGCTCAACGGTGCATCCAGACCCGTACGGAGCAGCAGATTGGGAAGAGTGCCCCGGGTGACAGCTCGTCATCCCATTCTAGACTCTACAATAGTTCGCAATCACGTCGCATCGTTCGCCATCGGATAAATGCCTACCTAGCTGGGCTCACAGGAAGTTCATCCCAACTGGGCGATACTACGAAGCAGTACAACATCACTAGGGAAAAACATGCAGGTGACATCAACGGCCTGCGGGTTTGTCCTGACTGCTTTGGAAAAGTCGCACATGCGTAGGTAGGTCGATAGATAGATAGATACCATAGATACCTTCCCACATGGGAAGCCGGACCCGACATCTCCAGCCTCTAGTAGCCATCATAGAGTTACTTGTTATTTTGAATGGGAATATGGAACAGGCCCTTTTCCTTTTCTTCTGAGATCGGGCATTGAATGATCAAATTGATGTGAGGGAACGCACCCATTTTTGTATGTAGAGCTCGGATCAGAACCAGGCCTGGCAAGGGCTGGTCAGTGGTGGCTCTCAGGCGTAACAGAGTTAGTTTGGAGCTTCCTCGCTTCCTCACTGCCACTCAGCTAGAAACTGGCTGGGGACCAAGGGACTTCCTTGGCATTTTGGCGCTCTGCCATTGGCCACAGCCACAGGCAACGCATTGACCCCCTGACCAGAAAGAGAAGGAGCTCGTTCCAGAAATATTACCTGGGCAGGAACGAGGGGCCTTCCTGGAACATCTAAGCCATTGCGCCCAGCCAAAGCGGAAGATTGGGAAAATCTTGGAAGTTCCCGTCACTTTAACCAAGCGGCAACCGACTGCGGACCGCTACGAACTGTATCTTGCAAAGACCAAGGCTTGCAAGGCTATTATTCATAGACGCGAAACGGCCAAGTCACCCTCTTCTCTTCGCTCGCTTGCGTTGTTCCGTTCAATCTCCAGAGCGTGGGGAGTCAATCACGAGCATGAGCCCAATGACGGGCAACCCGGAACCAAGCCCGGTCCCTCTCAATCTGTCTGCTTCCCCGGACGCTAACATCTGGGCCTCCAAGCCTCCCAAGATGCAAGGCCTCCTCCAAAAGAATTGACGTTGCAATGCCGGTGTTTGAGATGCTACCTCTCTCACGAAATGCACCAACATCAGATGCAGAGTGAACCAACAACCATCGCTATATTCCCATCAGCATATATCTACATTGGAGTGCGCTCGTCTCAAGTCGACAGATTTGGTCATGTCACGCTGAGGAATCCAACTAGCCCCCGTCCTTGACACGTTGTAGGGCTTGCCCCTCCTCCCAAATAACAAGACTCCAGAACGAGCAGGCCTTGACCTAGTCGACATGGAATATTCTCGGCCAAAGCGTGATCAGAATTAGACAACATGCCCCGCCAAGACATGTCAACGGGCCCTGGCGCCCTGGCACCCGTTGACTGTCAACTTTTGATCGGAGCATATTTCTGCCATCGGCGCTGTTGATCACTTCGGGAAACATTTCCTGGCCAGCTCGTCCGTCGCCCGCTCATGACTCAACACTTTCTCAAACACAGTCCATGCTCGCGATCGAGGCGAATAATCTCCTCGGGAATTTTTCATCTTCGATCGCAAATTTCCCTCTGCTCCTTTCGAATTGACGAATGAAATGTGAAGCCGACCCTACCAAGCAGCTGGGTGGCCGGAGTGTGGCCGACCGCTGTAACCATCACTAGCCCCGTTGAGACTCGTCGCTGAACATTCATGCACGCCATGGATATGGCACCTCGGCCTGCGCGCGCACTCGCTCGCACACAGGAGGGAGAGGGGCACACCTGCATCGAACAGGGCACACATGAGTATCCACCACGTGAGAAATGTCCGCGATGCGTACCACGATGCAGCCAATCAGTGACTCGAGGTCCTGTGATTCATCCCCTTTGTCCCTGCCTGGGCGTGCCAGGGGCCCAAACAATACGATGCTCTATATGACTACCTACCCAGAGCGTTCTAGCCATGCCGATGTCGTGACATGGATAGGTCTCTTCGAGGTGGATATCCATTGCCTCCGGCACTATCAACTTGGAACCCAGCCCTGATCAGCCTATAAACAGCGTGAATCCAGGCGCCACAAAACTTCCAAGGCCGGAGAACTGGTAGTATTCGTCTGATAATACCGGCGCAATAATACTACGCAAAGATCAGATATCTCCTCGTTTTCCCCTGCAGCCTGTGTTGCTCCGAAAGCAACAATGTACATAGCGATCTAGATGATTGCCTGAGATCAAAGTTCGAAACCTCTACGCTGGCGTAGATACTGGAGTGCTATATCTCGACCCCTCCCTGCCTGTGGGACTCGCTTTCGAAAGGAAGGATCTACAGTTGTTTTCTTTCCGAAAATACTTTAGCTCACCTCTATTCTCTATCCTCCCTCCCTGTGGACGAGATCTGCAGCATGAGGCTATCTTTTAGACTTGCCCTGTTCGTGGGACTTGGGTGTGTCGCTGCTCTGGCACAGCAGGTTACCGACTCATCAGGCGCCGCCGAGCTCCTGAACGAGCTGCCGCCTTGTGCTGTAAGTCTTGATCCCCTCAATATGTCTTGAAGTTGGGCGTCGCCATGATGATATGAACTCTGTCGCTAACACACTCTGTAGCAAGGATGTCTTCTTACCGCCGTCTCACAATCGCCATGCGCACCTGGGAATCAGACCTGTCTCTGCACGAACGCGCCATTACAGAACAGCGTCACCGCCTGTGTTAGCGCTAGCTGTACCATCAAGGAGGCGTTGTTCACCAAGAACCTCACGGAAACCAACTGCCACGCGCCGGTCCGCGACAAGGCCGACCTGTACAACAACATCTCCATCATATTCGGGGTACTATCCGGCTTCTTCGTGCTTCTGCGGCTGGCCTTCAAGCTGTTTATCATCAAGACCGACCTTGGCCTCGACGACTGGGCCGTTCTGGTCACCGTCCTCGTTGGGATCCCCAGCACCGTGATTAACGTCCACGGCGTTTCACCGAACGGGCTGGGAAAGGACATCTGGACGCTCCATGCCGATCAGATCACTAACTTCGGCAAGTTCTTCTACATCTTGGAGATCTTATACTTTACCCAGGTCTCGCTGGTGAAGCTGTCGCTCCTGTTCTTTTACATGCGCATCTTTCCCGGGCGTGGCATCCGCCGGCTGCTCTGGGGCACCGTGGTGTTCAACTGTTTATTTGGGCTGTCCTTTTCCCTCGTCGCCGTCTTCCAGTGTCAGCCAATCGCCTTCTACTGGGAAAAGTGGGATGAGCTTCATGAGGGCACCTGCTTCGATATCAACGCCATGGGATGGTCCAACGCCGCCATATCCATCGCCCTCGACATGTGGATGCTGGCTATCCCGCTGTGGCAGCTTAAGTCACTGAAGCTGCACTGGAAGAAGAAGATTGGGGTGGCAGCCATGTTCATCGTCGGCACTTTGTAAGTCATTTCTATCCTTTTTCTCCCCTAATGCTCTACACTATAAGAGGTCCACTAACATATCATTCTCGTACAGCGTTACTATCGTTAGTGTCCTCCGTCTCCAGTCACTCGTTCTCTTTGCCGAATCCCATAACCCTACATGGGATAATTTCGACGTGGCCAATTGGTCCACGATTGAGATCAACACAGGTATGTGTCCCCGCTCTCGGTTCTTCCCCTCATGATATATGACTGTGACTGACTTGTATCAAAAGGCATCATCTGTGCTTGCATGCCATCCCTTCGTCTACTCCTCGTCCGACTCTTCCCCAAGGTGCTCGGCGGATCCACCGATGCGAGGTCTCAGTACCACATGAGTGGTGCCGACCCCAATCGCAACAACACCAGAGCCGGGACCAAGAACTCCAACCAATCGCAGCGAGACGGGGGCATCCTGTACTCCAAGTCATACACCGTCGAGTACCAGAAGGATCACGACGAGGCCAGCTTGGTCAGGATGGACGACCTGGGGGCGAAAGGGGTTGTCAGCACGACGTCATCTCGACTTAGTAACGGGTCATTCTAAACTTCACTTGTTGTCGAGCACCATTCATTTGGTCAGCTCTCGAGGAAACTATCAGAAAAATATGTAAAACCCATGTGCAACGTAGAAATACGTCTGTATACATCTTGATGAATCCCCAACCAAACCGCTCAAGAGCTTCTGTGTGTGTGTGAAGTGGGAGGCACCGCTCGTCGTCGTCGTTCAATCTCACAAAAACTCGGGACGAATCCAATCGGACCTCCCGGCATCGCCGAGAGGGAGCGATTAATGTCCAACTTCCGCAATTAACTTATCATCTGTTCACTCGTATTGCATTGAAAACAAGTGTCGATGTTCCTAGGTCAGTCACTAAAAGATTTCGCACATACCTCTTCCCGGCAGAATTGCGTACGTGATCCTGACCTATCAAGCAGCTAGCCTTTGTTTGCAGGCCTCCCTACCCAGGAAGTCCCCGACCCCTTTGTCAAACCCGGGTGGAAACGATCTGCCCGATCTCATTGGGGAGCTTTGTTCGGATCCTAACGGGGCCCAAACAAAGAGTGCAGGAAACTTTCAATGTTTCGCTCATGGATTGGCCCGTTCATGTACACCCGGGATACACCAACCATATGGCAAGCAAGCCTTTTTTCCCTCCCCCAACCGGTGCGTTTAAACCTCCCCAACCCACAGGATCAATCTCCCCTGCATGCCGTGTTCATGACTCGTGGGACAACCATGCAAACAGGGGTGCGTTTTATGGTTGACAAGTCCGTGGACAAGCGTTGAGTCTTATTCGTTACGTAGTAGTAGTACCACCGCCACTGCGCATTGTCGTGCGTGGAAATCCCGGGAAAAGAAACCAAGGTCGTCTTCGGCAGTACAGTAATCCACACACCCACATACCTAGCACACGATGGATCGACATAATCAACAGCAATATCCCGAATCGATACCACCACCACCCCCGGCCTCAGCTGAGAAACGGGCCCCATCCCTGACCCGCCGCCAGCGCGTCGGCGTCGGGACCAAGCGAAGCACCACCCCGACGCCACAACGCCTCTCCTTCGCCAAACCTTCTGCGCCTCCTCCCCCTTCTGCCTCCTCCTCTTCAACTGCAGCCCCGAATAGCCGCGGCAGCGGCGACGCCGGGCCTGGTGGCGCCGCCACGACGACCACCACCAATGCCGCCAAGTACTCCTTCGGGAAGCCCATAGGCGACCCACCCAACGCTCCACTCCCCCGACCCCCGACCGACAAGAAGAAGTCCATCACCCTCAGCAGCAGCAACAGCAGCACCAATAAGACCAACAGCAGCACTAGCAGCAATAATAGTACCACCAACCCCAACACCACCCACAATGGCGGCGACTGGCTATCCGACACCGAATCCGCCCTCCGCCTCGACCTCGAGACCACCAAGAAAGAACTCGAGCTCATCCGCACCATCATGTGGGAAATGGAAATGGACGACACCTCCTCCTCCTCCCCGCTAGTCCCCCTCGTACCCGAAACGACGGCGGCCATGGCCATGGCCGCGACCCAGCAGCGCGCCCAGCGCAAGATGCTCATGGCCGCATGCCGCGAGTACACCGAGTCGCGGCGGCAGCTCCTGCGCGAACGGCTGCGGCAGACGCAGTTCTGGGCCGGCAGCCGGGATATGGGGAGGCGGGTCCCGTCGGCGGCGCCGGGGGACTGGGCGCTCGCGGATGCGGAGTGGGGGAGGTGGTTGGCGGAGCAGGCGGCGGCGATACAGCAACAGCAGGGCAAAACTGGAACTTTATCGGGGTTTGGAGGAGGAGAGGCGGGTGCGATTTGGGGGCCGTTGCCGCATATACTCGCGACTTTTACGTTTTCGGCGGAACAGGGGTAGGACTAGGGGGTATGAGGGTCGGAGTAAAGGAGTAAAGGAGTAATACTGTGCATTTGGGGGCATTTCTGTACCGAGGTACACATACGTGTATGAATGGTAGTATGCTATTCATCGCGAGCACTTGTAGAAAGCTCGTATGTACACATTCTCATCTCGTATCAATAGGTATCATCCGAGATGAACCTGTGTCAATATATTCGGAACTTGAAGGCCGAGAATTTACGTAAACCCCCTTTTTAATAGCGGATTTTGACTTTGAGGCTGGAGTTGAACAAACAGCAGGTAGGTATGTGACCCAATCGGAGTGCGACGGCGTCAGACGGCGCTTGTTATGTTGGTCATCCTACGACCTCGCTCCTCGGCGTATTACATACTACGGGTGCGTTGGTCCTGGTTACTACCAACAAGCCAACTGCTCTACCTATGTAACCAAACGAGAGAGATTATCTTCTTACTCTACCTCTCGCCTCACAACATCAAAAGCCTAGGTCAAAACCACTGTGTATCGCCTCAGACGAGCATGTTTTACTTGTTACGAAACAGCGGACAGAAAACCTTAGCAAAGTGGTATCATTGATTACTACATCCAACACATGACCAACCTTCTTTTCCAAGGCACGACGATCGGGCATGTCCACAACGAGAACATAAAAGCATTTGATGGAGATGCGAAGGTTCATAGGTTCGAAGACACCATCCACTACCCCATCCATCCCTATCTCCGCCCTAGAAGAAGATCTTCAGAATCCGCTTCCACATGGGCCAGGCCGCCTGCTTCGCGCGATAGGCGTTGATCTCGTCCCAATCGAGCGGGCGACGGCCTGAGTCCACATCGATCTGGCTCATGGTCAACCAACCGGTGCGCTTCCACAAGAAGCCGCCGGCCCAGAAGACGAGGAGCACGGGGAGGGCCAGGTATGCCTTGAAGAAGCCGGCGGCGTCGTTGTAACCGCCTCCGACGGGGCAGATGGCCGTGTAGAACTGCACTACAAGAACCAACAGGATCAAGATGAGCCCGAGCCACGAGCCATAGACACCACCGACAGCCTGGAAGGGGATCTCGTCCAAGGTGTGACCGTGGTGCTTCCATGCTTGGCGGAAGCGGATATGGGCGTAACAGATGGACCCCCAGGTAAAGAGAGCGGCCAGACCAGACAGGGCCTGGAGCCAGTCGAAGACTTCCTGACCCTTTTCGGCCTCACTGATGTAGGCAAGCAGCCCGAAGGCGATAATGATGGCGACGGAAGGCAGCGGGCGTCCGGACTTGTCAATGTAACTGAAAATCTTGGGCGCATATCCCTGCTGAGCCATGGCAGTCAGGGTTCGGCTGCCACCGTACACGGCCGACACACCAATGGACAGGACGGATACCAGGATGATGACGTTCATGAAGGAGTCGAACCCATCGAGACCGGCGTTCTTGCCGACAATGACGAAGGGCGAGGCGGTGATATCGGCGTATGAGTTGGCGGCGCCAAGAAGTCTCTTGTCTTGGCTGTCAACCAGCAGACCGACAAACAAGAGGCCAAGGACGTAGAAGCTAATAACGGGCGTGTTAGTGAAAGGCGACATGTTGTGTGGTATTAGGGGAATTGCTCACATGGTGACACGCCAGAACACCTGCTTGATAGCACTGGGCAGAGATGCGACGGGGTTATGGGCCTCGGCGGCCGCAAGACCCACGAGTTCGGTTCCGCTGAAAGCGAAGGCAGCAGTGACGAAGACGGTACCCCAACCGCGGAATCCATTGTTGAAGGCGCCGGGATCGTACCAGAGGCGAGCGCCCCAGTACTCGCTGTATATACCTTTACTCGGGCCGCCGCCCAGCACCATGATGAAGGCGATGAGGATGAAGATGACGGTCGCGATCAGCTTGAGGGAAGAGGCCCAGAACTCTTCCTCTGCATACCCCAGCGTTCCAAAGATGTTGACCACGAGGATGGCGACGAAGAAGATGGTGATCCAGGCGCCGACATTGATCTCTTGATTCCAGTAGCTGACAGTGAAACCACAGACGGTGAGCTCGAGAGGCAGGACGACGGCCCATTGCATGACGTAGTTCCAGCCTATGGCAAAGCCCCAGGAGGGATCGATGAAGCGCGTCGCATACGTGTAGAAACCACCAGAGACGGGATACATGACGGCAAGTTCACCCAGAGCATAGACGACATTGAAGATCATGATACTGCAAAGCCGAGTTAGCATGTCACGCACATGAGAGGATGTCATGCCGGTCAGCTAGTACCGAGCTTCGCGACAATCAAAGCAGGCAGAGAGGGCTGAACACAAATATCGGAAGCGCATATCTCCAAAAACGGAGGGTTTCTTACCCGATGATGAGAAAGTCGATCAAGAGAGAACCAGGACCGCCCTTGTGGAGGGCACCGCCAGAACCGACGAAGAAGCCGGCGCCAATGGAACCGCCGATGGCGATCATCTGCAGGTGGCGGGGCTGCATGGAGCGGTCGAGCTCGACAATGCCGGCGCCGTAGTCGCGCTTCTTGAAGGACTCGAAGTTGAGACCGTTGCGGGTGTAGAAGTTGTCGGAGCGGACGGCGCCTTCTTGCTGCGTCTCGGTCTGGGCAGTGGTATAGCCTGGCACGCCAACATCCTTCTCGGCCGGGGGAGTGTCGAGTTTTGACTCGTCTGTTACCGCCATGATGTCTATCTCTAGGGAAAGGAGGTGCGCAAATGTTGTGGTAGCAATAGGTATATTGTTGGTATTTGGTGATGAAAGGCAGCAGAGGGAGTGGCCGAAATAGCTGTTTTCTTCTTTTCGTATGGGTTCTCTCGGTGTTCAATGGGAGGCAGTTGCGACCTTAAGTAGGTATCCAAGATCCCCAAGCTCGACTGGATTTGAAGTCGTATTAGTCGGATTGACTAATTGAGCTGTGCTGAGAACAGCAAGAGCCCTGGTGAGATCAAGACGAGGATGCCTCGTGAAGCACTTGGCAAGAAGAGGTAAGACAAGCTGGGACGGGCAGACGGGCAGATGGGGGAAGGTGCTTCATTTATTGACTGACTGTTTACTGGCTTCGGCTGAGGAACAGGAGCTCCTGTAGTGATCCAGATCAACCAATGCAAAGTGAGAGGAATCCTAGCGAAAGGACGACGACCTTGACCAATCTCGGCTGAGGGGGTTTGCGGGGGAGGGGAAGAAAGCAAGCTCGACCTTCGAGACCCGGGCTATGCTTATGCTATTGTGTGCACTAGGCAGAGAGCTCGAGGTCAGACACCACCCTCCTGCAGAATTTCATCAATTCAAGTCATGTACAGGTACTTTTCTTCACGTCAACCTTGCAGTTGGAATTTGATTCCAAATGAAATACACGTGAAGCGAAGATCTCCTCCATCCCTTCCTACAGTTACCTCCCAACATGTGTCTAAGTCTCTGGCCAAAAGCAGTACCCAGTGAATCCAAACCAGAAATTATGATGCAATACCACCTTCAAGCATGTTCATATCTATCGGCTAATGTTCATCGTAAGATTGTAGGAGTTGGATCGGCCGTCATGAGAAACGCCAGATGCAATGTTGCGCCCACGGTCCCGAATCCTGAGGTAGGTATCGATATCTTAAATTGGGCCATGGATGCCTCGTACAGGGGGTTGCTTTAGACGATGGGACGAGAGGAAGAGATAAGGGTTCTCCGAGGATGTGGTTGGCCAATGGCCGCTAGGTTTTGTGGCATGGTTTGCTATCTCGATATATTTATCCAATGTTACCACCACCTGCCTGCCTGGGCTGCAACGGGCTGAAGACAAGAGTTCGTTCGGTGTTCCTTTTTGCAAAGTGTCGGCCGTATATCAATCGAATTGGACCGCACCTAGCACCCAGAGTTCTGAAGATCCCCAAGCAGCTCGGCCAACTAGTCCAAGGCTAGGAATCCCATTGACCGATGATGGGTGAATTACAGAGCTTCTGATGCGGGCGAACTCGTACGGCGGGATGCCAAGCAGCTATCAGTGGATGAGACAGGGCTGATTGGACGGGGTAGCATCCTGGGGGTACGTTTATTTAGTGGTCGCTAGCCTGTAAAATGGAGCAAATTGATAGCGGCCGGGTAGTTCTTGGTGCCCACTATGGAGCGCGTTTCGTTGCTTCTCTCCAACAAGCTTCCTGGGGATTTGCTGGGTGCGGGGCCTTGACGTATCCCGAGTCTCGGCTGACAGGCTGGGCATTTTGACATTCCACGGGGCATGGCATTCTGCGAATATCTCAACCTACCTACTATGTATTTTCTGACAGAATTACCACCCGTCAGCATGCAAGTACAGATACTTGCCTACTTCTTACGCGAGACGTGGAGACCCACCATTCCTTCACACATGCAGTTCATGATAGATGGATGGCGAGGGACAAGGGAGGCCTGGTCAAGCCTTTGATTCGATGGTCTCCTCCAATTTTCCGGGATGTCCGCGGTCGTCTACTTGCAGCTTCCAATTGTAGAATAGGCACCCCGATTCGAGCACGCGACGATAGCAATCATCTCTCCCTTTCCCCTGTTCAATGGTTTATCCCATCCAGTGATCGGTTGTCGCTGTATCCAAAGCTTCCAGAGCCGGCCCGCCTGTTTCTTGCTTGGCCGTTGCTTGTCCTTTCTGGTTTTTAACACATCAGCTTGGCGTCTACTACCAGCATGCCTTGAAGCTGTATACATTGAATACTCAGCAGCCGGAGTCGAATCACACCGAAAAGGCCTATCTATGGAGCCACGCCTCTATCTCTTGGGCATCGTAAGCATAAGCCCACCCGACAAGATGATATGAGAGCGTGGGGAGGGAAGGGGAGGGGTAGCAATCAGTGCCACACAAGTTTCGGGACGGGTCTTATTGTGGGACATTGGACTCGAGCCGGGAGACCACAGCACCCTAGGCAGCCTAGGCTGAACCCTGGATTCCACCTGATTGTTCAGCTGCTTGTCTAGGTACATCTCATGGACGGTAGGTATTTATTTGTATGAAGTGGAATTGTTTCCCATCTCGCTATGCCGGAAATCGTAGGCCCAGGACCTTTCAGGGCTTGTCTGTGACAAGGTTGAGTGATGTTTTCGTGCTCGCAAATCAGCCTTGGCCAGAATCGCATGTCCATCGGCCGACTCGGCGGGATGGCGCAACGCGAAAGAAAGAAGCAAACAATCTTGAGCTTAGCTTACATGGCAGGATTGGCAGGTGAAGCTTATATTACGCTGGCGCCTTGGCTGCGGTTAGGGCCCGGCGCGCCGTAAGCGCATGACGAAGACCGGCAGTCAGAAAGAGACTGGGTCGCTTTCTGTTTTATCATCCACTTTGATCAATCACTTCCCTTTGCGCGTATGCGCGGCACAACATGAAAGCAAAGCTCAACGCAACAACGCAGCGACGCGGCAGTGCATAACGAAGGGTGTTAATGGCCCTTCGCTTTCTGCAGCGGAAAGCCGCTAGAAGCCATGGAAGAAAGCAACACTCGTACGAGTGTGCTCCATTGGTACGCCCCCGAGATGCATGAGGCTTGTCGCGTGTGCTACTGCTACAGTACGACCCAACGTCGTCGTTGTCTCTCACCCCCCAGCCCCCCTTTCCGGAGTGACCCCATTTACCCAGGAGCATGGGCCCGACAGGCTCATCCCATCCGCATCGTTTCCCCAATCTACACTGCAGGCGAAACGAAACCAAGCAAGTTGCCAACAATAGCCCCTGTACTCCCCGCTGATCTTAACGTATTCCCTAACCTAGCGGAAATTCTCTTTGCAAAGCCCCTCTTCGGCCGCAGTTGCATGCTAAGTACCAATAGCAATGCAACAACTGCTGAACCGAAATACTTCGGCGGCAGATGACCGTTTAACTTCGGTCTTACCCCTACCCCCTTCAAACTGATAGGTGTTCCTCAGCTGAGGCTGTAGGACTTGTTCCGTGACTCTGTGGCGCTTTTTCTGCCTCGGCCCAAATACCTCATTCAGCTCCTTGGGACGATGGCATCATGCTCTAGTGACCAGTTTTTGCTTATGCCCCGAATCAATACGCTTACTTACTCACTGGCAGTCATTCTGTGCCCGTTATTGGCTGGCGATACGGCGCACACTCGACCAATGTATCACCGGATCTTCGGCGTCCAGGTGTTTGTCCCATCTTCAGGGTGACTCGGCGCTTATTTTCCCAAATGAGGATGTCGCACATCCCACGTCTTGGTCCCGAGTATGCCGTTTGGTATATGTCCTAGGACTTTGCTATCGGAGCTCCCAGTATGAACAGTGCGATCACACGCGACAGTACAATGTAGCGAGCATATAGCAAGCAGCTTACACATCGTAGATCAGGTACATTCGGTAACACAGTCCCAAGTCTGGGGCTCGAAGACGAAATGAACAACAGCCAGGCGACCCAACCCAGCAGACCTCTTACATGAACTCAATATATCCGGCTGAGATTATTACGACCTACAGCAAAAAGGCTATGGAATCAAAAGGATAAACTACGTTGCTAATATTTTGGGCCATCTACACTTCTTTAAAGATAAGGGATTGGAAACAATTTCTTATTTCCTATGCAAATAATCCGGTCTCATCCAATCTTTACCAGCGCAGATTTGATACTCTCGGTCAGTACGCTCGCTTCTCAGATCTCCGGCGAATGAGACGGCTTGGTTGACACAGAAGAAGACTGCCAGGGAGCAGATTGATTGCTACTGCCTGATTTCTCTTCTTGCTCCACGTGTGAAACCAGCCTGTTCATCAGATCTTCGAATAAATAATGTAGCTCTTGACGGTATTTTGGGTGAACGCCCATGGCATCTGGTGGTATAATTTCATAAATCAAATCCCAGGCTTTTCCTTGTTCGAGAAACATCCGGGTGGTTTTGCTAAGCCGAATCGTGAAGAGAGTAGCCTTTGTACCTGGCGATATCTCGCTCCTGACACTCTGGGTGTTCTCGGTCAACTCGGTACTCTCGGTATCCTCAGTACTATCGGCACTCTAGTCGAGATTTAAGTCAGCAATGATCCGAAGGATAGATAGAAGCTTTGGGCTGCGCCATATCTTACAGGGTATGTAGAGGAAACAGAGGTATGACCACTTTGGGCATCTGAGAACGGTTAGTAAAGAGTTTTGGTCCATAAAGAGTAGTATAACACCAAACCCACCGAGTGTACTGGGTATGTCGTCCTGGCGCCGTTCCATAACCCGTTTACGTATATCATTGAAGACCCCGATGTTGACTGCATCGTCCATGGGGGGCGGGGTGATCAGGACCGCCCCCGCTCCAAAACGTTCTTGTAGGCCATGAAAGATATCTACAGCCGACAAAATATACGCAACCCCTGTATACGGACAGCCTCTTACAATGTGTCCGTAGAATCCACCTGATCGCTCATCCAACACGGCAGATCCGCAATCTCCTTCGACCACCGCGCCTTGTAACTGGATAACGTGGAGTTTTTGGACTGCAGCACTATTCGCGAGACGCAAGTAGGTTGCCCCTGGAAGCAAAGCTCCATGAAGAACCCCACTAGACCCTGTGACTGCTACGACTCTACATTGCCGTGAGGGTATCTCTACCGCATATGGAACGCGAAGAATGGGTGAGCGAGCGGGATCTCGCAATTTGACTTCGTTCACTGCTTTTGGGTCACCACCATCAAGCGGCAAGAGAACGTAGTCGAGCCCGGAGTCCAGTCCATCGCCCCTGAGGATGGACTCTAGACCGGAAGACACAACCTGCATGTGTCCGTGATCACTGGGTTCTTCCAGCTTGCCCAGCTGTCCCTCCGTAGGTCTCAAGTCAACTGGATGAGACGATTGACTGGAACCCTGGCTGTTGCTACTTTCGGAGTGGTGATCTTCGGCCCAAGGCAGAGGAGGTGAGTTAGTGGGGGTGCGGCTCCCATGCGTTGTGGCATCCCAATCTGCTTCTTCGTCCTCCTCCTCGTTGTCACTTTGCCCATCGAAATGGCATTCGTCAAGATCTTTAGCGGGCTCCATTCTAGAATTGATGCGTTCAGGGGTGTGCTTGGCTGTCATCTGGTAAAAACGACGCCCAGCTTGTACGACTATCCCACCGGTGGTGATTTGATGCTGTCCCTCTTCATCCAGGATGGCGATCTTGCTACCTAACGGGGCCTCTGCAAGACAAGCACTCGTGTCTCTTGGCGGAAGCCCATTTAGCAGATCAGAATCGTCGCCATCTGTCATTGCCACGTCCTCAGGCTCAGCCAAAGGCCTGGCAGGCGTAGGTTGCTCTAATGGTAAGGCACACGCTCCAAGACCAAACTCAGGGTACTCATTGAGGACACCGCTTTGACGGATGATTGATTCGACATCGTTTTTCACTCGAGGCTCGGTGCAGCAGATCATTATGATCGGCCTTGACGTTTCGGCGCGCTTCCCAATCATGTATAGCCGATAGTAGATTTCGGTATACCTTAGCTCGATGTTCCGCAGCGTCGCTCCGATGAGGGGCTCGATGTCCTTCTCAAACTTCTCGAGGGCTGCTCCATGCGCCCACCAGGCACGCTTTGCACACCCAAGCCTGGTGGTCATGATCTGGGTGCCGCAAGATAGCTCAGGGCTGGCCCATTTCTTGCCAAAGGTTGGCACACGGGGAAATGGCATTCTAAGGATACGGAAGGAGGTAGTGACAGACAATAAATGATGAGTCTTACGTTACCGCATAGACTCACGACATGCGTGTTGGGATTCCTGGATCCAGGAGCAACCGTATGAACTGGCGAAAGGGAGGAAGGAGCTGTTGGTCAACGGCATAACCAACAGTTCGCGGGGTAGATCGGTGTTGCATCAGACTACGGAAGGCTGGGGGACGATGCTTGGAGGTGGAGAATCAAATAGTTGGAGTTGCTACAGCTTCGATGCAGACATCATTGGTCAACGGGCGCCACCTGTAGCATCGTGCTGGGGGGCTGTGCCGAGAAACGGTGCTCTGTTCTTTCATTCCTCAGCAGTGGAAAATGAAACGCAATCATGCGACTGGCCATACCTAACCATAGGGTATTTCAAGTATGCCCCGTTGGCTTTAACACAGAGCCTATCTCAACTATTATATCTGACCATATACTTCGCTGTTTCCTACTTGGCATACTCGAAAGTTGTGTTGATTTAGCCATGGTAATAAACGGCTAGTCTGATCACCAGTAGACCATCCCCGGCTATTCCACTGTCTATCCAGTAGACAGTCCATCGCCAGCTATCCAACTATCACCGGTTATCCCATTACAGCCATCCCAAACGATCTAAGATCCGAGAACCACGGTCTCATAAGCCGACACGAGGGCGTTATCTAGCTACGTCGTAGTGTTGTTGCACCGTTCCCCATGGATAGGGACGCACTGGAGCTAGTCCGTCAGGCCTGGCGGCCGTTGGGGAAGGAGCTTTTCAATGGCGACCCGAGCTCTGAAATGGATCACGGTGCATACCTGGATTACTACACCAAGCAATGGCATCTGATGATGGGACCAACACGCACCGCCGATATTCTAGGTCTGCTGCAACGAATCCAAGCTGGCAAGCCCCGCCTTGAGGTCTTGGCTCAGCTGCAGGGAAAGGGGCCTCAGGGTGTTGGCCCCGTACAGGCAGACGTCGAAGTGCCCATCAATCTGGCATTGCGGCTTATCTCAATGATGAAATTCGGGATTGCGAGGGGTCAGATCATGCCGCGCCGATGTCTCGCGTGGAATCAAGGCTCCCTGAAAGAGTATCTGGCCGATTACTTCGGCAAGCCCCCGGTCCTGAACTGCGACCGGGTGCGGTTGCCCAAATCGTTCCATGCCTGGAGCATTGAAAAGATAGGGGGTATCGACGTCTGTTTCACCGACAACCTGGCGGATCACCTTCTGCTGGTCGAGGATGACTCGAAGCTTTTGATTTTCCACCACGTCTGCTTCCTGGAATACCAGCATCACGATGGACAAAACGCACTCTTTCCAGATGGGCTGATCAACGAGACCCTGCGTACATTGGCTCTGCTCTTTCCCGAAGCACAGTTCGGCCGGAAGCGCACCCGAGGAGGGAAATGGCTAGGCCGCAAGAGAGAAGTCGACCGGGTCCTCGACGCGAGGCTGGCGCACTGCGGGAACCTGCAGATGGAGGAGCGCCAGATCGAGCACTTTACGTATTGGCGGGACCGCCTGGTCATCCTGAAGCAGGCCTACGACGACGCGACGCCGGGGACGCTCTCACAGTGGTGGTACGACCGTCGCAACGGAGTCCAGAGATAAAGTAGACGATGGCGGCCAGAAACGTGTGAATTGATGTATGATAGAGGGTGGGCGTGTGTCTAATCTCAGAAAACTAAAGCTAGTTTTGGGCCATTTTTACCCTGTGGGGTCACCGTAGCGCAGTCCCCTTGCTTCCAGTGGTACACCTTCTGGGTGGCCATCTTGGTTCTCATCTTGACGGCCCTTCTGGGCCTGGTGCAGTGTGTCGAGAGTGCGCTTCAGGTATACAAAGCTTATGTCCCGTCTTAGATGTAAGGATCGAATTATTCCCCTAAAGTATTAAATCCGTTCTAGATAAGATCGTCTCGCTTTTTTTAATTGTTAAATTCGTTTTTGACTATTTGAACTTATATTTTCATGGTATTAACTCTCGTCCCCCTCACGGATCAGGGCGGATGTAGTCGACGACCTTGGCAATGCCCTTGATGGGGTACTGCTTGAGGTACCAGTAGGAGGAGGGCGCTGCGATGGGGATGGACTTGCCGGGCAGCAGGTTCTTGAGAATCACCAGGAAGACCAGGTAAGTTTCTACCGTCGTCCTTGCTGGCTGCGACGGGCGGTAAATGCGGACAGGCAGGCTGCAGCGCGCGAGTATCGAACAATCGTTCATATCGACCCATCAAGCAATGGCTTGAGCACATATCTAGTATCGGCGACATATCGGAGTGGTCGCCGGCTGAGGCATTGGAGAAGATCTCTTTCTCATCAGTCATTGGCATGGAGGCGCCCCGGATAGACGGCGACGCAAGAAGAGATCCGGCATGGTGCCGGCACGAGTCAATGACACTTCTGCGGTCGTAGTGATAGACAGCTGCACCATCGAACCGGCAAGCGGGCCCTGAGTGTCAGACATCCCGCTGGGTATAAGAGACCCGTTGCCCGAGGGTATCTGCATTGAAGCGAAAGACACCGAACTGCCTACATTATTTGACTTGACGCTGCCGTGAAAGTTCTTGAAGAACCTAGGTTCCAAGTAATACATGGCAGTTGTTAGTCGAATGCGGCTACTATCCTAGAGTCAAGGACAAAGGGTAGTGAGTGGTATGCGGCAAAAGAACTTGCCGGACACTTATTGAAGAACATGGAGACACAATAGGCTATCAAGAAGTACACATGTTTGGTCACTTACATAGTACAAGCGGTTTGGTTCCATATCCAGTTCCTACTGGTTGGTCTTATCTTTCGTGGTCTGGGGTAGCACACAACACACCTAACATTAGCTCGTTGGGCCAAATGCCAGGCCGACTCCCGAGCCCCCAACCCCTAATCCCTGCCAATTGCACTTGAGTCCAGGAATGGCCAAAGTCCCAACCTGCTTTCCACCGACTTGGTCTGGTAGACACAGCCATGGCCCCTGGTACCCAGAAGTTACATGTATGATATTGTTTATTGGTCAAACCATCATATACGATGCTTCATATCTCCAGATGGCTTAGTGTGGTTGATTGATCGAGCACCTTTTGAAGTCGGCGTCAGAGGGGTTATGTGACGAGTATGTATATGTAGTAAGCACTTGGAGGGTCACAACCAGGGCTTCGCCCCCTCAATTTGGGGGCTGCGCATTTCGCATTTTCGCGTACCGATCTGAGAGTTGGGATCTGATCTGATTTGATGACTGAAAGTCGCAATGTCCATTTGGCCTCTGCTCGTTTTTTGGCTTTCTTGTCCTATCTTGGCCCCAGCCAGAAAGAGCATCTTCCAGCTGTATCTGTTTTTGTTGTGTTTGAATATCACACCTCCAACCTTGCAATCCTATTCGTGGGCGAAACGATACCAAATGCGACGGCAAGGCTAGCATGGAGCCATTACTAATGGAGGAACCGCATCGTGCTGGTAGGAGTGCGCAGTTCATCTCCTCCGACTGGCGAAGGCGAGGCGCATATGCATTGGCTATTTGCTGGATCGTTGGCTCAGCTATTGGAATGATATTTGCCTTCAGGGCTTCGGACAGCCACCAGGACGACTACTACAAGGCCGTAGCCACATGCAGCACGGATGGATCCTTCATCCCATTCCACACGAGCAAGGGCCCATGGAAGACTTCCCAGTTCTTCGCCATCAACATTGTCGCCGCCAGGTCGCTGTCGTTCTCGGTGGCCAAGTTCATCGACGTGGTCTGGGATGTGGTAAGTGTTCGACTGTCCCGTCTCATGTTGCTCCATCTCGACTGTATATATCAAACTGATCCGTTCACTGGCAGATTGGTGGGCGCGGGTTCGCCGTGGCCATGGCTGTATTATCCTTCAAGGTCTTCCGGCAGTATCTCACCGTGTCTATGAGACGCCACCCGGTCACTTACCAAGTCTTCCGGGCCATCTATCTCGAGAGTGAACCATCTATAGTGTCCACATATCGATTAGTAAAAGACGGCATCACGGGTAAGCGCCGAGTGGTGCCCGCGACTGGTTTGGTGTTCATGGTCGCTACTTTGGTCTTTGTCCTGATCTTTCCGACTCTATCGGGGTCCATGACCGGATACATCAACGTGTCCAGGGGGTTCGTACAAGCCTCGGGCGGAGACATGGTGCCATTCGAGAGCCTCGATTTCGTAGCATATGTCATTCACGACGGGTGGCGCGTGAACCTGACAGGAGACTACATCATCTCCCTCGGCGTGGAGGGCGGTCATGAATATACGCAGAAGATCGGCGACAGCTCGAGCTGGATTCTGCCCTTGGTGGGTGGCGCCAGTATGCAAGTGGGGTGCAGAGGAGAGAAGTCACGGAGCCTTAACTGTCAGCTGAAGAGCTCGACGTCATATTGTAAGTACCGGAACCTCGTGTCCGTCAAATCGCCGCGTGCAGCTCGTCCGGCATCCTGCTAACTGGCTGGACACCCCAAGACGTCTGGCAGTATGGCTTCTATGGCCTGCACAACAATACTTCGGTCTGGCCGACTGATCACGGCAATGTCACGTTGGCTGCACCCTCTCTCAACATCTCGGCCTTCTACCTCGACGACGTTTCGGGATCCATTGGCGACGGCTACGGGCACGAGTGGGTTGACCCAAGAACGGGCCAAAAGCCCTTTAGTGATGAAGGGCGGGTTGGCTGGACAGCGGCCAACCAGACATTCACGATGGAGGACATCGTTACCAATTCGACCTGCCAGCCTGTCCAGAATGTAAGTACTTGGTTGTTCTCGTTCAATCGTTCGGTGTAAATCAAGCGAATTGTTTTTCGTGCGCTGACAGCTCTGTGCGCTTCCTCCAGCAATATCAATGGGGCTTCTCGCTCATACAGCTTCTGATCGCAGCTATCCTCCTGGGCGTCTGGATCATCGGCCTCTGTGTAATGTCCTACACGTCGAACAGGCACAATCCGCTCGAGGGCGGTCAGCCCGAAGTGCTCCAAGGCTGGCGGGCGCTGCTGACCCTGGCCGAGGCCATGAACTTGGAGCTGGCCAGTTCGGGCATTGAACCGCACGTACTGAAGGACGACGAGCTGCAGAAACAGATCGACCGACACATTGGGGGTGGGCGGGTGTACTCGAAGTCCGGCGGCGACAACATAATGGAAAGGCGCGGGTTTCCGTGTGCGGAAGAAGCCGAGTAGGTAGTAATAGTAGGTTCATGAGGGGTTCGTGGAGAGCCAGGAAGCCAGTCAAAAGCAACTCGTTTAGTCGGATGAGGGGCGTTGGCGAAGCTTCAATTAGATTGAACCAAGAAACCTGGAACCTTCAAGATGGGGACAGATCTAGAAACAAACTTGTGATCTTTTCCATCTGTCTACTACCCTGGATGGGTAAGTTTAACTCTGTTACCTCTACAAAAATGTACTTGGCAGGGGAGTCAAACTATGCCCGGTAACGTCGTACTACTGCACACAGGCACTGGCACAGTGAGACCGGCAGACCGGGGCGACTTTGTGGGAAAGGAGTTAACAGGCAACTTGCCTATCGGCATAGGCCGGCCACTGGACTATGGGTGGTGATGCGGCCGCCCCCACCTTGATCGCAACATACATTAGGTTACCTACATGGCATGGCATTCATTGTGACATGCAACATGGAAATATGACCAGAAGCCTGAGGCGGACATCAGGGCTCGTCAGGTCCGCATCTCATCGAGGCGACTAGCTCAACGTTTATGCCCATCCAGGGCGAACCGATTGGCGGCGTGTTGGCTGGCGCTGATGCTGGAAATCGATGTGCTAAAGTCGCCGTCAGCTTGGGGCCAAAAGCCGAGTTCCGGGACATGGCGAGAGAGGGACGCGCGACCAGTCCGTTCAGCAGTTTATTAATCTAGGATGGTCCAGATGCAGAACTCCTTGGTCTTTGCAGCCCGTCGCTTCATTTCTGGGGGTTTGTCCAAGCGTCTCAAACAAACGTCTTGACGTGTTGAGGGGCGGACAAGCATTCCTTTCCGAAATCATTACGTCTTTTCGAAATTCTCCAGCAACTGTTGAGTCGGCAGACGAGTCAGTAGCTGGAAATATATGGGACCCGCGCTGACCAAGCCAGGCAGGCCTGGGTGAGGCCAAGGAGAACTGACTTGGTCATGGATCATGGAGTTTGGAAACCCCGGTATTTCTTCCAAGTAGGGAGTACAAGTAGGTTAATCTGGCTACTGGCGTCAGTTTGAGCCACCCTGTGCCACACAAGCCACTGGTAAAAGCCCCCTGGGCCCCTGTTACCCTGTAAAAATCGCTGTAGCACCGAGCTGGAGAGAGCCAAGCACCCAAGATATGGGCACCCGGATGGTCGGCATCTTGTACGCTGCTGTTCAATTTGCCAGCAGAGATTGGGCAGGCACGAGGTGGTACTTGCTCATGCACCGAGCTTTGGATGGGGAAGAGACGAGTTAGGAATTCGTTCAATCAAATTGATAGCACACGCACGACATGGGAACTGTAACTTGGTGAGCGCCGAAGGACGAAGAATCTTCTCGATCTACAGGCTGTGACGAGCGACGATCGGTACATGCAACACTGCCCTTCCAGGGACGGACAAGAGCCGGACAAGAACCAGACTGCAGCTGCAGACTGGCAGATGTACGAACGTACAGTACGCTTGCATCTGCGGTAAGCCCAACCAGGCTAGCGTGCCAAGAGGCGGCGACGGGGAATCGGGCTTTTGACGTTTGCTTTGCTTTGGTTTGCTAGCTGGCACTGGCAGTCTTGCAGTGTAGTTAGTGTCTAAGCTCAGGCTGCGCTGCTTAGCTAGCAGATTGGCAGAGCGAGAGAGATGCCCTCCAAAAGAATTCCAGGGTCGCATTGCCGCTTTCCTGCAATTCCCATTTACCCCCAGTTTTAGCGAACGTCCATTCTTTCCAGCTCGGTCAAGGCTCAACTCACTCATCCATCAGTCAGTCAATTGATGGCTGATTGATTCCTCTCATCAACCCCAGCTTCGCGCCCACACGCTCTCTCAGTCGCAAGCCATCCTCGGGCCTGCGAGCAATTGAATTCCTGTCCCATGTGACATCCGAGCTCATGGCACGCGTCGTCGAGGAGAAACCCGACGCCCCGACGCCCTCCTCGTCTGGCGGCGTCGAGAACGAGAAGACGCACATCGACGATTTCCACGGCAGTCTAGATGCAGCCGCCCCGCCGTCGGAGATCCAGATTCAGACTTACCACAATGTCAGCGAGAGCGATCTGCTGCAAGCCCGCCTGCTCGCCAAGAGCCTCACCCTCGATGACATCAGGCCCATGTTGGAGGAGGTCCTGCGCATCCATGAGACGGACCCCAATTTTCCCTTCGCCATCATCGAGAAGATCCGCTCCTTTCTCGAGAACCTGGCCATTTTTGCTGAGCCCGAGAAGTATGAGATGCTAATTGAAGAGCTCAAGCTCGAGGCCGCTCTGATTACCGTCAACAGCCCGTACCCGGAAGTGCGAGCCGTCGTGGACAACCATGACGATCCCAGCATGCCCTGCAGCACCATCCGGGCCTGGATCATCGGCATGGGATTCGCCGTCCTTCTGTCCTTCGTCAACCAGCTCTTCTCCATTCGCCAGCCCGCCATCACCGTCCAGGCCAACGTGGCGCAACTATTGGCTTATCCCATCGGCAAATTCTTTGAGAGCGTCCTTCCGGACGTCGGGTTTACCTTGTGGGGCATTAGGCACTCACTAAATCCCGGCAAGTTTTCAAAGAAGGAGCATATGCTTATCACCATCATGGCCAACGTCAGCTGGAACACTCCCTACTCGAACAATATCATCTGGACCCAGTACCATTATTTCCACCAGGGCTACGCCGGCGAGTTTGCCTACCAGTTACTAATTGCTCTTTGTACCAACTTCCTGGGTTACGGCATGGCCGGCATGGTCCGGAGGTTCTTGGTCTATCCGTCGTACTGCGTCTGGCCCGGTTCGCTCGTGACCATCGCCCTCAACTCGGCCTTTCACAACGACAAGAACACGCCAGTTAAGAGCCCCTTCGGCAGGGTGTTTACAATGTCACGCATGAAGTTCTTTGGCCTCACCTTCGGTGCCATGTTCATCTACTTCTGGTTCCCTGGGTACATCTTTACGGCCTTGAGCGTCTTTAGCTGGATGTCCTGGATCGCCCCGGACAATGTCAACCTCAACACCGTCACCGGCTTCAACAACGGCCTTGGCTTCAACCCCTGGCCAACCTGGGACTGGAATACTCTGCTGTTCGATGCCACTGACCCTCTTATGCTTCCCTTTTTCAGTACCTTCAACAAATTCATTGGTGCCGCGATCTCCGGCGTCATCATTGCCATATTTTGGTACACCAACGCCTACTACACCGGCTACATTCCCATCAACAGCAACCGCATCTTTGACAACACCGGCGCCCTCTACAACGTTAGTAAAGCTGTCGATTGGAGCACTGGTCTGTTCGATCCGGTCAAATATGCCAACTATTCACCCCCTTTCTTGTCGGCCGGCAATCTGGTTGTTTACGTATTCTTCTTCGGCATCTATACGGCCACCCTATCTTACGCATATCTTTATCATCGCCATGAGATCATGATGGGGTTCCGTAACCTATTCAGGAGTTTTCGTCAAGAAATCGGTCCGGAGGAGGGCCACTACCAAGATGTCCACAACCGCCTGATGGCCTCTTATCCGGACGTACCCGAATGGTGGAATATCTTGGCTCTTAGTATCGCCATCGGATTTGGCTGTGCTGCCATTGGTGCCTGGGAGACGTTTAGTAGCCCAGGAGTCGTCTTTTACGGACTCGCCCTGTGTGCTCTCTTCATCATACCCATCGGCATCATCAAGGCAATGACGGGTGTCGAAGTTACCCTCAATGTCATCGCAGAATTCATCGGCGGCACCTGGGTCCAAGGAAACGCTCTTGCCATGAACTATTTCAAGTCGTTTGGTTACGTCACTGTGTTACACGCCATCTTCTTTTCGAACGATCTGAAAATCGCCCATTACGCCAAGCTTCCTCCACGACAGGTGTTTGCAGCGCAAGTTATGGGAATCATAATCTCCACGGTCATCTGCGTAGCCGTGCTCAATTTCCAGATGAAGCAGATTCCCGACGTCTGCACCCCCGGAGCGCCATATCGATTCACTTGCCCGGGCATCAACACGTTCTTTGCTGCGTCCATCGTCTGGGGCACCGTTGGCCCGAACAGGATGTTTGGAAAGGATGGCCTGTACCCGCTACTCCTGCTTGGCTTTCCTATCGGCCTCATCATCCCAATCATTTTCTACTACATCCAGAAGAAGACTAGGACGGCGTGGTTGCGACAGATCCATCCCATTGCCATGTTCTACGGCGCTTTGACCTGGAGTCCGTACAACATCTCGTACATCTGGCCGTCGGTGCCTATTGCCTGGTTCTCGTGGGTCTTCCTGAAGCGGAAGTACCTCGGATTCTGGTCCAAATACAACTTTGTCCTCTCGGCATCGTTCAGCAGCGCGATTGCGATTGCCGGCATTCTGATCTTCTTCACCTTGCAATGGCCCATGGTCGAACTCAACTGGTGGGGAAACAACGTGGTCAACCAGACAGGATGCGAAGGGACACCTTGTTCATTGTTCAGTATTCCCGAGGGAAGCTACTTCGGTCCTCGGCTTGGTGAATTCTCCTGATAATTGAAGCGTGTTTGGGATAAACAACAGCACCACTCCAGGTTCAAATCACAAAAACACACTCCCGCGAACACCCATTGCACATCGCGGCGATCCGTCGTACTACTATACCAGCAAAAGCCTATTAGTGCTCTGGTACCGGGCCTGGTCCTTATTAAGGACGAGAGGATGGCTGTATGGATCAGTAGATAAGCGCGGCGCCGCGAAATGTCGATCAGGCCATATCACGGGGTTTTCTAGCAAGATCTCATCCAGGTAGGGAGGCATGGTTGCATCGCCCCAAAATGGGCCGTGTTGCTATCGGGCAAATGATCATTACATTGTCTGATGCGCTTGGGTCTTAATTGGTTTGGGCCGACCACCGGGAAGACATGCACGATGATATGCAATTACTAAGCGTAAGCAGGCCAGCTTATGACTTATTCGCATATCGAAGCTAATTTGCATACGCAGATGATTGTTGCAGCCAATATTTATCTTTTTTGCCAGCCAGACAGTTTTGAGGAATGGCATAACATCCACTGTCCAGGGGATCAAGGATCAAAGATGATGATGTGCTTACTTGTGGCGTTGGCGGATAATAGAATACATACACTGCTTCAGGTGATGACTTGAAGGCCTGTCTTGTTCACACAGGATACGTCATCGCATCCTGATGCGGGTTACACTCATATAGACAGCGCTTGAATACAGAAGCTCGCAGAGCACAAGCGTACACACACACACACACTACTCCTTTTTGATACGTTTGACTGGTTCGTGATACTCTGCTATGTGCTTATCTCATGTCCCAGCAAAGCCTTCCATCTTCACGTCGCCAGTCGCCAGCTCGGGTGGTCGTCCCCCAGGTTATCGGCATCGGGCTCGCCCAAGCGCCAGTCCCGCTCGCCGCGGTCGCGCCGCCGGTTCTCCCGCTTGGCGCCGAGGTACAGCCACGTGCAGGCGCCGGCGCAGACCCACAGCATGGCCAAGCTGACGCCGAAGCCGGTCCAGTAGTTGGGCAGCTCGGCGTCGAAGAAGACGTTGGAGGCGACGATGCCGCCGACGTTGCCGAACCCGACCTGGACCGCCGACGTGACGGCGCGCTTGTAGTGGCCGCTCTCGTCGTTGGCGAGCCAGGCGAGGGTGACGGGCTGGGTGGTGTAGCCGCCGCAGACGACGAGGAAGAGGGCGAAGTAGCGCGCGCCGACGGGGACGTGGGACTGGCAGAGTAAGAGGATGTAGCCGACGGTGGCCACGGCGATGCCGGCCATGGCGAAAGTGTAGCGGTGCTTTAGCCGGTCGGTCAGGAGGGAGACGAGGAGGCAGGTCAGGGTGGAGGCTACGTAGATGGGGATGGTGCGGACTTGGGCGGCTTCGGACGTGAGGCCCATTTGGCTGAGGATGGTGGGGATGAAGAACTGGGGAAGGGAAGCGCACAAGTCAGTCAGTTTCGTTCGACCTTTTGGGGGAGGGAATGAATGATAATCAGGAAACCCTTACCGATCCCGCATACCCCGTGTTCACGACCCCAAAGTACGCCAGCGTGCCCGCGTACATCTTCCAGTCGGTCGCGATGCGGCGCGCGGCCCGGCGGTCCAGCCGGTCCATGCGCGCGGCGCCCGTGTCGGCCGAGAGGCGGCGCACGAGCATGCGGCGCTCGGGCCCGGTCAGGAAGGCGGCCTTTTCGGGCCAGTCGGCGACCCAGAACTTGGCGGCGAGGCCGATGAGGACGGTGAGGAGGCCTTCGATGATGAAGATCCCTGTTTTGCTCGGAAGGAGAAGCGCGGTCGGTCAGTCAGATGTGTGGCGTGGTTCACGGCTTTGGCGATGAGGTGGAGTTGAGTTGGGGGGAATGGATGGGAATCTCAAAGAGCAGGTAGGTAGGTAGATGGAAAAGGGGAAAGATGGCGGCCCAGACATACATTGCCATGCTCCGAGCCCGGCGATCCCTGACATGTTGGCAATGGCGAAGGCGAGGAGGCCGGAGAAGGCGCCGGCCATGACGGAGGCGCAGAAGAAGATGGACATGCGCCATTGGAGCTCGTAGCGTTTGTAGTACCTTGAGCCGTCTGGTGTCAGTCTCATTTTCGCGAGCATGAGGAACAGAGCAACCTCCTTACATGCTAATCAGATACGTAGAGCCTGCGTTGAGCATTGAATAGAGTTAGTAGGTGTCCTTCATGAGTGATATACAGCCGAGTATGGTCTGGCTCTTAACTTACCCGGAAACACGCCGGCTTCGAAGATGCCGAGCACGAATCGGCAGCCTACGAGGCCGGGGACATTGGTCACGAGACCTTGGCCGATGGTGGCGATGCCTGTCATTAGAGGTGAGAAAGATATCAACTTCATGGCATGCTATATCTCGCTTACCCCACAAGACCATGATGAGACTGAGCCACGTCGACGGAGCGAGTCGCTTGATGATCAGGTTCGAAGGGACCTCGAACAGGATATACTGTCGTGTGAAGACATGTCAGCCAGTCTGTGACCTGTCCGCCCAGCATCAACCAGCACTCACAGGAATGAAGAAGATGAACAGTGCCAAGTTGTAATCCCGGCCTGACATGTTCAAGTCCTTGGACATCCCCTGGATCCTCGCATTGCCTATGAACCCATGTTACTAGAGTCAGCTTCACAATGGTCTCACTTCCACTTCCTTCCGAACCTCAGGAGGATGGATTCAAGATAGAACAGGAGGAGTAGTTAGACGTACCAATATTGGTCCGGTCCATGAACGCCAAGAAGAAGAGCACCGTGATGGGAGGCAGGACGTGCAAGTCGCATTTCCGCACGAGCTTCTTCTCGGCCACGGGATCGATCGGACCCTCCTCTTCACCATGTTCGCCGGCGGCATCTACTTCTTCTCCCTCTCGCTCCGATACAGCATCGTTGTTTTTCTCCATTTCCTGTCTAGCCTCGACATGCTGCGCCCCGACTTCGACATCGTCATAATCGTCGGTCTTTTTGGAAAATTTGTCGGCCATGTCGTCGGGTCAAAGTGGAGGCTTCGTTTGAGTGTAACGCGAATCAATCTTCCAGATCTAAAATTCAGATCTCGCCTCGCGTGTTTGGTAACTAAATTTGTGAAGAGATCCGATCGATAGAGGATGGTTGGTGTTCGGGGTTTATAAAGCGTTAAAACATCCTCCCTCCTCGACTCTGTATTCAATGCACGCATCTCGTTCGTGGTGTATACTGCGACTCGGCCACAGCTCGGTTGCTGATCACTCGCGCACATGCCAGGAAGTCCGACGATCATAATGCGGGGGACGAAGGCCGGCAGGAAGCGACGGAAGCAAGCGCAGGGCAGATCTGATCTCATGGGACATGAACCCCCCAGTCGGCCCTCATCCACCCCCGCACTGCCAATCCCGGGGAAACGGGGGACGGAGGGCACCCATTGGGCGCTGCATGCGCTGCCGCATGACGTTCACATCTCCTTTGCATGCCCGGCATATGGTACGGTTAAGAGATTGCATACTGCTTGTTTGGACATGTGGGTTACTCCTTGCTTGGCATCGAGCAAGGAGTGGTGGACATGTGTTGAATTGATCTTTTGTTTCTCATACTAAATGCAAGATACATATGAAAATGAGATGTAGCTCAACTCCGGGTATCATCCATACACACACCTCGCAAATCCGACAAAGAAAATAAGAATCAAACACCCTGATCGCCATAGCTATGATGCTTCTCCTTCGTCTTTCACCCTTTCCATGCAAGACGCCTGTCACCATAACCGCATTTCCCGAGGTATATCAAAAACTCAACAACAACCAACAATGACAATGACAAATGAAAAAGATAAGATGGCGACTTCCGCATCTTCAAATCATCCCAAACTTCTCCCCGAAAAACTGCGCCGTCGACTTCTTCCTAGTCAAACCCCCACCCGTCGACGCCGCCGTTCCCTTATCCCTGACCAGCGTCCACCTGCGCGTCAGCCGCGTCGGCGACGTCACCAAAACCGGCGACACCACGTCCCGGATATCCTCCTCGTCGCTCTGGCTGCTGCCCGTCGTCATGGACTCCATGGAGCTGCCGTTGCTCCGGTTGCGCGAGTGCGCTGACTTTGCCGGTCCACCACCGGACTCGGAAATGGTCGGCGGTGGTGCCACGATGCTGCCGCCCGTCGACGACGTCAACTTCTTGAAGTTCTTGCCCCAAATACTGCTCTTGGTGCGCAGCACGACGCTCGGGCTGCGCCTGTTGGCGGAGTGTTGGTGCTGGCGATGGGGTTGGTAGACCCCTTGCTGCGTGGCAATGATCATTTCATACTGCAGCATCATGGTGGGCGCGTCCATCATGTCTTCCACAGTGAAGCTCGTGCTCTCAAGGCCAGGAACGCTCAGTTTCGGCATGTTCTCGTTGTAGAAGCGGGCGAGCTCCGCCCCGGCGACCAGCGAGCCCCAGATGTCATAGAAGGGCACCGAGCGGACGTCATGGACGCGCGCGAGCGACGTCGCACCCAGGGACCGCCTCCCATCCCGCAGAGATGACAGCGTGGATGGCGCCGGCGTGGTCGGGGAGCACAGCCTGCACCGGCGGTGGGAAGGAGGCCGCGGCCTCGGAACGCACTGGGGAGAGAGGGATGCGCGGAGCGGCGGCGGCAGCCGCTTCATTGTTAGGTGTAGTCGCATCATCGTTTAGGCTCTTGAGCACCAGGGGCTCCATGACAAAGGCCGAGGTGAGTAGGCTGATGGTGGAGCAGAGCATCTTGAGGACCTCGTCGGCGAAGAAGGGATGCACACGCTTCTCGCAGAAGGTCAGAGAGATGTCGATACGAGCGCCGGGCACAGGGACCGACTTGACGAAGAGGTCCGAGTAGACGTGGTTGGAGACCATTGTGCTGAGCTTGCACGCGGCGTTGCCGATGGCGAAGTCGCGTATCTTCCCGTGCGCTGCCTCGCCCCGGGTCTGATGCTGCACCACGGTGCTGAAGCGGGTCCAGGGGCCCAGCTCGTGCACTTCTGCACAATGTCGATGAACTGCATGTTCTCATACGGTATGCTGGCCACGTGCTGGCTTTGCACGGCCCGGAAGTACTCGTAAGGCGTGACGGGTATCGTGGGGATCTTGGCACGGACTGGGACGATGCCGCCGCAAGGTCCCAGCACGTTCTCAAGATGGAGATGCTTGCCCTCGATGAGGTGCCCAAAGACGACGTCATCGGACCCAGAGAGTTTCGAGAGCACAATGGCCCAAGCACCCTTGAGGATGGTCTCGAACGGGATGCCGAGGTTTTGCAACGAGCCAGTGGGAATCTGCTGGCAGATAGTCTTGGGCTCGATAGTCGCGGCGCTGGGAGCAGTGTGAGCCACCACCTGAGTCATCTCAGACCCCTGCAGAAGGTTCTTCCAGTATTCCGCAGCGCCATTCTTGGAACCTTGCTTGGCAGCTCTCATGACATCGCAGAAACCAGCGTTCTGGGTCGATAGCTCGCCCTGCTCGTAAAGCCGGCTCAGATCCTTCAGTAGGACGGGCATGGAAAGGCTATTGTACTGAGCGCGTGATAGCCTCAGAAGGAGGATGGCATTTTTGCCACCGTCCAGGTAACTATATTATCGCTAAAGTTCAGTATCATACTATTTTGGGGTTGCCAGTTGAGCAGAATGGGGGAATAGGATAAAAGAAGTACTCACGAGAATCTGGTCACAGGCTTCCGGAAGTCGACGGGGACTGCCCGGTCTCGCTTGATGAGCCGGCCGGCCAGGGCAGATAGTCGCCAGCCAGGACACTGATGTCGGTCAAAGTCGACGAGCCGGTGCCGGTTGTGGTTTTGGTGCCGGAGGACGACCTGCCAGAGTCTTCTGTCATGGGTAGCGAATGTCGTCCGGAGGATGGGGTGGGCCAGTGTAAGCAAGTTACAGGCGTGTTCGAGCTTACCCCAGTCTAGCGATGATGATCCATTATTGTTATTATGGTTCTGGATGTGGATGGCGAACCAGTCGATCGCCCCCTTGCTCTCGAGCATGCCCGCCTCGACGAACATGGTCTGCAGCGACGACGCCTCGGTCATGTCCTCGATCGCGTCCCGGTCGCAGCCGATTTGTGGAACGATGGATTCGTCGATGAAGGCCTGCGCGGGGCTCGTGGGTGTGTTACCGTCGTTGTTCTTCTTCTTGGGGACGCCGCGCCTGTTGTTGATTCTTCTGGGACCGCTGTTGCTACTGATGGTGTTGATACTTAACGAAGGCAGGGCGACGCTGGAAAGAGTGATGCCGCGGCAAATCTCGGTGAGAGGCGTGTTGCGGAGGATATCAATGACGGAGACCGAGATGCCGTTCTGGCGACAGGCGATGACGAGCTCGTGGGCTAGCTCATGGTTGCCGCCGAGCCGGATGAAGCCGTCCTCGGCGGTGATGGAGGACTCCTCGATGTTCAGGACGGATGCCCACAGGGCGCGGACGCGTTCTTCGATGCGGGTCAACGGAATGGGGTTCAATCCTTCGGCCTGGACTTCACGTGGGTTAGGTACTCTAGAAAGGGACAGGAGCTGGGTCTTGGAGAACCCAGCGATGAGCCGATTAAGCTCGACACGATTCACCTCGAGCGAAGAGGTTAGGGGGATCTTCCGGACGGGGATGAAGGTGGAGGGGATCATGTGGCTGGGGAGCGTGTCGCGCAGCGAGATCTCGGCCGTGCGCTTGGCCAGGTAAAGCTTCTCCTTGGTGTGTCGGCTGAGCTTAGTCAGCTCCTCGTCTTCGCCGAAGAGCTCGTCACCGAGCTGGATGAAGGCAGCAAGGATCGGGTTTGAGTTGCTGTCGCGGTAGTTGAAGGCGATAGTCTCAACAACTACATCGACGCCGCGGCCTAGGCATCTTCGCAGGTGAGGCTCAACCTCGGACTTGAGGAACGACTTGCCCTGGATGGTCGTCTTCTCGCCCTGGCCAGCTACCAGCTCGAGCACCCCATCCTCCTTGTAGCGGACCAGGTGGCCAGTCCGCAGAAGTCGACCCGGCTCCTTAGCTGCGGGGTTCCAGCGTTTGACGTTCTTCTCGTCGGTCTCGTAACCCTCAGCCAGAGTCGGGGACTCGATGACCAAGACACCGACAGCGCCGATGGGCACGAGGCGGTTGAGTTTCGAAGGGCTGACTACCCAGAAGTTGCCACAAGCGGGCTTACCAATGCATCGCAGGGAGCTGGCATCCTTGACCTCGGAGGCCGAGAGTCCTAGAGGGCAGGATTCAGCCGAACCGTAGGCCAGGAGAACCTTAACTTGGTTCGCCCAAGGAGCATAGGTATCCTCGTCGAGGTGAAGCGTGCGGAAGCAAACGATGGCCATATCCGGGAGGCATTCGGGTCGTAGGCTACGGGACAAGGCAGGCGTCATGTAAGACCAGTTCACCTGCATGCGGCACGCGGCCGAGGTGAAGTCGGTAAGGCGTTCAGTAGCGGATGGCACGCAGATACAGCCGCCATTTATCAAGGTCGTGAAAACCTCGGACAGAGCAATGTCGGTGCTAAAAGACGAGACCTGCATGACGCGGCTGGAGGGGTTAATGCGGAGGGCCGGGCCCTGGCTGATGAAAGCCGTGGAAAGGGCGCCGTGTGTGTACTTGATGCCCTTGTGCTGCTTGGTACCCTGGTGCTCAAATAGGATACAAGCCGTCTGATGGGACTTGGTATCGGGAGGCGTGACCGCGACGGGCTGGAAAGCCATGGAGTCAATGGTCTCCTCATTCAGGTACGTAACGTCGCAGGAGGCGACGCCGTCAAGGTGGCGGCGCACACTCTCCGAGGCCAAGACGATCTTGGCGCCGACGCTCTTGGTGACCCAGCCGAACATGGAAGTCAGCTCGGCATCGACCGGCACGAGGATACCGCCCGAGTTGAGCACACCCAGCATGGCGACGATGGCCCACCGGCTCTTGTCGACAATGACGGGCACGGCGCTGTCGGCCGTGACCCCGCGATTTCGTAGATGGCTGGCAACCGTCATGGAAAGTTCATCGAGTTCGCCGTACGTGAGGTCACCGTCCCAGGCGCACACGGCCTGGATGTCCGAGTTCTCGATGGCGTGTTCTGCAATCAGCCGGTGGATGTGGTCCTTGGTCTGTTCGGGCTTGGACCTTCCGTTCCATCGGAGGACCTGTTCTTGGTCGTAATCATTGAACAGGTTCATGTCCTTGACAGTGTTGTCAGGAGCCTGCATAAGGCAGAGTATGGCTTGACCGAAGGCGTGGGCCACGTGGTTGGCCTGTTCAGGGGCCAGGATGCGATGGCCCAAGTCCACGGCAACCCCTCCGTCTCGGAAGTTGACATCGACATTAACATCATATTCGGAATGCTGAATGGTCTTGAGGTGATAAAGCCGAGAACCGGGCTGCGAGTTGGCAGTGTTCTCGTATCCAAACGAAAGGCAGGTGTTGAAGAGACGACCGCCCTTGGTTCCCAGGGCATGCTGGATGTTGTTCACCGACACGTGCTGGTGATGCAACGAGCTCTTGTGAATCTCGTCCGAGATTACCAGCACCTCATCGATAAGCCGCGAGGGATGTAGATTCAAGCTACACACTAAGGTGTTGGAGAAGCAGCCTACCGCATCCGACAGCCCCTTAACCGGGATGTCGCGGCCAGACGTCCGATAGCCAAAGCAGACAGCGTCGGAGCCGACATAGGCTCGCAACACCAGACCCCAGGCCACTCGGAGTAGTGAGGCAACTTGGATCTCGTACTTCCCGGCGAATTCCTCGAGGGCTTGATACGGAATACCCGAATCGATAGAGTCGGTGTAGTATTCCTTGACATCCACGCATCTCGAGACCAGTGTGGGGAACTGACACGACGGGACGTCGGTGAGCAGCTCACGCCAGAACTCGGTGCTAACTGGGGTCGTCTTGAGGCACTGGAGATACTCGGGATAGAATGCAGCTGTGGCAGTTGGGGCCTCATGGTGGAAGTAGGCCCTGTCGAGCTCGTTGAAGATCTTGATCATGCTAGCCGGGTCGCAAAGGGCCTGGCTAATTTCCAGCTTCAAGAGCGTCTTGCCCGGCGCCTGACACACCACGAGTCTGTGCCAGGGCGTGCCCTTAGCCAGCTTGGGCGCAGCGAGCCTCTCCATAGCGTCCATGGCCTCCTCCGCCAAAAAACTCTCGATGAAGAGCATGTTAGGCGAGTGGCGCCGCAGGATGATCTGGTCGTAGAGTCCGTTGTTAGAGACACTGTCCGAGAAGACAGTTCTCAAAGCCGGGTGCTTCTCGATGATTCCCTGCCAGGCTGCACAGATCCGACCAACATCCACATAGCCTCCGATGGTGTCAATCGTATAGATGGACTGCATTATCGACGAGCTGGAAACGAGAGCCTCGTTGATCAGGAGGTTTTGCTGGTTAGGGGTCACGGGGTAGATGCATTCAATATTGGATACTTCGACATTGAGCTCAGGGAGAACGTCGCTGTTCATCTTGGCGACGCCATCATACGTGATGTCGATGTGGGACATATCCGCGAGGGTGAGCTCAGGCACTTGGTTGCGCAGACGGTGGATTGCCTGGCGGAGGTGTGCTTCGCAGCTGCGGACCCAGAGCTGAATCAGATCCTGACGTTGAGAGTCCCGATTGCATACGAATTTGAACTTGAGCTTGCCGTACTCGACCGAGGCAGACACTTCGAAGAGGGCGATGCGGCCAACACTAGTTCCGATGTCAGACGTCTCCGAGACCAGGGATACAGTGGGAATGGGGAGCTGCTCCAGAAGGCGGTCTTGTCGATCTGAGGCCGGCGTTGGTCCGGCGTAGGTGAATATGACTTCCATGGGGCAGGTCGAGGTTGCGAAGGCATCTGCCGATGCGCCGTCGCGAAGTCTAGAAGCGAAGTAGGGCACGCCTCGTTCGATGACCGAAAGCCGGGAGTCCTTGACCCGGCTCAGAACCCTTGTCATGTCTTCTGTTTGGCTAACAGAAAGTGACAGCGGGAACAGTGAAGTAAACCAGCCGACTGTTTGCGTGATATCAAGCTCGGAATCCAGGGCAGTCCGGTCATGTTCCTGGCTCCAGATGATGGGAGTGGGTCGGTCGGTGAAGGTCTTGGAGAAGGACTGGAGGAGAGCCGCCATGCAGATATCAGATGTCTCGGTGCGGAATGCGTGGTTGCTATCCTCGAGGAAGCTAGTAACATCAGCTTCTAGCGTAAATCCATAACTCATCGTGCTGCCGTAGGTATTGCGGTTGCTCTGAATCCCCCAGTAATCGCAGTTGGCAGGACTGATAGGGAATGGAAGCTTGGCGGCATCTTCAATGCGGTCTATCCGGCGCCGCTGGTGGGAGGACCAGGACTGATATGAGATGAGATGGCTCGTGGCCAGCGTGCCGTTGAGGAGCAATTCCTCAAGATCCTCAACAATGATGCGCCATGACTTGGAGTCAATGACGAGATGGTGCGCCACCAGGTAGAGAACTTGGTAGCCATCATTCGTGTGGAAATGGTGGGCAGCAAAGACCGGGCCGTTCTCGATGTCAATGTTGATCTGTGCCTGTTTGATCACCGTCTCGACCTCTTGGTTGCTACCAACGGCATGGTGGCCGAAGTGGTACGAGGAGGACACTTCCGAGAGGGTGTGCTGAGACCACGATACCCCGGTTCTCCTGAATCGGGTTCGCAGCATGGCGTGATGTGCGACAACTGCCTCAACTGCGGCATGTACATCTTCAATGCCTATTGACTTATTGATCCGCAGCAACATACTCTGGTTAAATCTATAAGTCCCGGTGCGAGAGCTTCTCAGGAGAGACTTGTTTCCCATGACGGTGTGAAAGTAGAGGCGCTGCATCGGTGCAAGGTCGGTTTCCTTGCCGGTATCCTCGAGCGACCTCCTCGCCATCTCGTCACTAGAAACGGCCAGGCCGGCGAGTTGAGTCAGAGACATGGTCTGGAGGACGTCTTCCAGCTTGAACGAGAGGCCCTGTGATTTAGAGCGGACCACCAGCTGCATCGCCGCTTTGGAATCACCGCCGAGTTTGGTAAAAGACTGGTTCATGCTAATCGACTCCGCATCGATGTGCAACACCGTGCCGACAAGGCTCTGCACTTGCGCTTCGATGTCGCTAGTGGGCGCAACCAGAAGATCTTGGGTTTCAAACAACATAATCTGACGGTGCAGCTCCTCATTGGCGTTTTGGATCCATGTCTGCATCTTCCTCCGGTTGATCGCGCCGCTTTCGTCCAGGGGTAACCGTTCCAGGACCACCCAAACGCTCGGCACCAGAGAATCTTCCACCTTGGCCTTGACCGCAGCCCGGATGGAGGGAAGTGGGCTGGTGTAGTAGGCGTTGAGTAGCTTGAGGTTGCAATCGTTCGGTCCTTCAATGACGCAGCTGGCGAGACTGAGGAAGGCCACGGTCTGTCCCTCAAACAGACCCGCCTTCGGTTTTATCACGCACGCCTTGGAGACATCGCTGTTGAGTGACAGTACCTGCTCAACTCTGTTATGATATCTCTTGGAGGCCTTTCGTTGCACCATGGGTTTGTTGTATGCGGCCAAATCCGGCAAAGGTCGTTGTTGGCTGGCGGACGCCGCCGCCGCCCCTTTAGAGGAGATCATGGGCGCGTTTAGTTTAAGAGGGCTAATCGTACAGGAAGGCTCCCCGAATGGCGACTTGTGCATGGGCGTGATGCGCGTTTCCAGCTCGGCCAAGGTTCTGCAGCTTATGATATCTCGAGTCTTCAAAGACAGACCAACTTGCATACAGCGCGCCCTGAGAAGCCTCGCCGCTCTCGTGTCTCCGCCGAGATCTTGGAAGGACTCGTCACGCAGTACCGACGAAACAGGCAGGCCTAACGTATCCGCCACTGCTGATATTAGCCTCTTCTCAATCTTGTTATCGACCGGCGTCGCTTCCATATTGCGCTCTGGCGTGGCCGTATATATCGAGCTCGTCCTCCGCAACTGGCGGTGCTCCTCCTCAACCGCGCGTGGCGGCTCCAAGTCGCTCACTGAAACCCCAAGCGCATCTGCAACGGCGGCCGCGGCCGATTTGGGCGAAAGTTGAGGAATAGGTGCCCTGGCGGCGGGGCTATATGACATGGAGGTTCGTATACTGGGAAGGAGCATCCGCTTGTCGGATAGTGTTCTGCCTCTGGCCAAAGCCTTTTCTGTAGATTCTTCTCCAAACATGCCGAAGGAGGTGTCTAGCGGGGGTATCTGTAGATACTCCATTGCGATAGGTCGCGGGGCTTCGGCGTATCCGTGACGTGAACTATTCTGCGAGACGATGTCGCGTAAGATCGCAAGCCAAGAAAGCGGGAGGCTTGAATCCTGTTATCCTCACTTGAGTATAAACGTTTTCTGGTTGAAGGTATAATGGAAGTAGGTTATAGACGTATTCACTTGATCCGACGGTAAAGTGGGAGTAGTATGAAAGTGAAATGGTAGGCGCGTGTAAGTGCGGGCGGACGGAGTCAGTGGGGGAAGTAAATAAATGGAAGGATGAAGGTGGGAGGTAGTATTACAAGGAATGGGGGGTGAGATGAGAGATATCAAGTTTCTGTATCACAGTAATACAACGCATGTCAGTATTCATGGAGGAGTCGGGATGGATGGGCCAGTTTCCAACGTGTGTAAATAAATGTAGTCCAGCCCGGTCCAGGGTCTTGTCTGAGGCAGGCTATCTATAACATCAAATACACTTTGTTCGGTTCGCAGGAAGGGTGCCGGGGTCAGGCCCATTTTGGCGGGCGGAGCATTTGGCACTGCAAGTATGGCACAGGTGGAAGGAGCAAGGATGCATCATCGCATGTGGACGGTGGGCAAGGTGGAAAGTGGGAACCAGGCAGAAAAGGAAAAAGGAAAATACATTGACGTTCGGCTACAGTCAGACAAGCCTGCACTAATCATCTGTGTCTGCGTGTGCGAGCGAATGTGTGTGCGTGTATGGCCTGCCTGTAGTAAGCTTTTTTTGTAGCTTCGTCTGTTAGTAGATACTTTCCGTACAAGAATAGACGACATGCAAGCCGTCTGGCCTGAAAATGCTGGCTGATTGTGACCCCGTAACATAAATTAGACGAATCGATCGGAAGAATACCCAAGAGAAACGTGTTTCCTTCTCGGAGTTTCTGGGTTGCACCGAGCAAGCAAACGAAAGAACTTCTTTTGCCATTCCAGGATTAGGGGTTTTGGGTTATGCCACGCCTCCAGAAGGAACGAATCCGTCGGCGCAACTGGCTTGAGGTCATCGGCGACAGGCAGTTGACAGGGCAGTCGACAGGGGAGAGAGAAAGTGAATGGGTCCTTTTGCTCCTTCCTGTCTCTGTCACTGTCTTTTTCGCTACTGCCCCAGCTTGCCCAGCTAAATGGCCCGGCCGATTGTCGGGTTGCGGGGACTTTCGCATGGGCTTTGGCTAAAAATACATTCTGCGCCAGGCCCAAGACAGTAAAGGCAGGGCCCCGTCGGTCGCGGTTAAAACAGCTGCCGTGGTGGCAGTAGCGCGGCTGTGCTCCAATACTCATCCCGACTTTGAGACCACCGGGCGAGCTATCATTAAAACCATTGCTTCACTTACATCCACCATACAAACGGCACAGCGTCCCCATCAGTATAGTACAACACAGATCAGAAAAAGACGTGCCGCGGCATAGCACAACCCTGGCACCGGCACACTCATGCCACTATTCCCCAGCATTCCTGTCAGCAAATTGCACGACTCAGGCGGTCATGCGTTTGTTGCAAGGCATGAAGGGTCCAAACTCTCAGGGTCGGTTTGCGGCGGGGCAGAGATGGGGCGTGCTACAGCATTGATATATCATTCCTACCCCGCCTAAGCGCGGCCTATCATCACCAGATACGAGCAACTGGTAACTTCAACAGCCTGCAGATTACTCCTGATATTAGAATTTCCACCAGAGGCACAGGAGTGTCGCAGAACTGAACGACCGCCCAAGTAGGTAGGTAAGAGCAAGTGGGCTTGCTGGGGAAGCCGGAGCAACAGGAGCAACAAACGAAGACCTGTTCGATCTACTTACAGTAATCCAATCTCCATTGCCACATTAGGTCGAGCTATTGAACTACTCATATCGTGGTCGATCTTCGCATGCCACCGCGTGGGAAGGATTCGCGGCAATAGTAGTAGAGTCGCACGTCATTGCAAACTAGAAGGTGGGGTCCAGCTCGCTCCATGCTTGCAAGTGGGCACTGGCTGTGGTTCCTGAAGAAGAGATAGCAAACACAAGGAAGCATCTCGCATTCCTTCGCTCTCAACTAACCCAAACGGATCGGGCAAACGTGAATTGACGACACCATCGGTCAAGCTCCTAATCCTTTCGGAACCCGATGGTGCATCGCGCCCCAGGAAACAGGCGGGCTCGGATGGTTGTTACCCACGTCACCTAACAACAGGCCCCCTAATCAGAGAGAGCCATGCCATGGACCACAAGCGATACAGGTTGGAGGCATGCATATGTAATAATGACTGAATCCGAAGCCCCCGAGGGCTTGGGTCTGATGATATGGACGGATTGGCTCCTTCGGTCGTCCGATCCAATCACGCCAGCCCCCTCAGCCTCCCCGAAACGACGACATCTACTTTCCAAAGTGTCTCGTGAAGGATTGGTTGTTTCCTATCTGCGAGTGATCTTGCGTTGTAATACACGCCTTTTCTTTATTTCCAAAGCAAAACATGACACACGACAGGGCTGAGGGGCACAGTCTCGATCATCTTCGAGGCATACGCCAAAGGTGCCAACATGAGCCACCACCCACTAACAGCCAACATAGCAGAAGAAAAATCGAGCGATGTGCATCGAGTAGGAATGAGCAAACGGGTTGTTTCTTATCTGCCTAGCTCCCGCAATGGCACAGACCCAACAGCATTCATAGCCTTGGACCGCCGGTGTCCCTGACGTAAGGCTGGCTCCTACGGCAGGCAGTTGGGCGGTTTGGTGCCCACGCCCACGCCCACGCCCATCCGCAACGTGGAGCAGCCGAAATCCTTCATCGGGCCCCTGCGAAACACTTCCACCAACTGGCATCAGCTGTCGCTAGGGGGTCATTTCTTTCCTTTTTTCCCTCTCTGTTGCTCTCCACACTGTCGATGACACAACAACACCAACGACACGACACCGCAACGATGCCACATTACAATATAGCCACGCGCGCAGCCGTTGTGGCTCTAAAGTCACCGCACAGCGGCAAAACCAATGCTGAGATTGAGGCCATTACTGGTGTCAAAATACGTTCTATCAAACGGATCTATGCGCGTGCCATCGAGTCCGGATTTGACCCCAATGTTCTCCCCATCCAACTTCGCGACGAATGGCTTGTTGACAAGCCCCGATCCGGCCGGCCTTCCACCAAGCTTGCCAAGGCCATCTCCAGTACCGAACAAGTGACCGAACAAGTGAGCTCACCTAGTTAGTATGGAGCCGCCAAATTCTCGCTACCATCATGCTACCCAAAGTCGGGTTGGACAACATTTCAGTTGGCAGCTCAAGCACATATCATGAAACGTCGGAGGGTAGTACACGCAGCACTTGATATGAGGGTTATCTACATACACACTTGACAGGCTCGGGGTTTGGGTGAGCTTTGCAAGTATGTATGCAGCTCACTCGGTTCGCCTCGCGTCAGCACGCACGACGATCTCGCTCCTCAGCTGGGCTACCTTACAGAAATGCTGACCACCACCCACCCAACTGGTATTGGTCGTCGCTGTGTCCGCCGTCTAATATGACCAATCAACGGTCAACCCGTACCACCTCTGCCGAGGAAACAAGAGTGTTGCATTGGCTGCGAGGCTGCGCATTGGGATTATGGTGATCCTGATGGTGGGTGTGACGGTGACGACACATAACGCCAGCCCAAACAGCCAAATTCCAGGCTGATTTGTATGTAGTACGACCCGACAAGGATTTGCTTACACTACCAACCAGTATTTGCGAGTAGAAAAAAATACAAGCCCATGAAATCCGAACCCTCCAACCAAGCTGGAGCTGACGACCCATCCGCATCCCACCACCACGGTTGATTACCTACTTGGCGTGCGTCTGTTTCAGATGGAATTAGGTTAAGACTAGCATCCAATCCACGTTGCAGTGCAGCGATGCTGTTATGCATTACCACCCACACACTCGGAGCCGATTGGTGTTGAAGCATGTAGTAGCCCGTCGGATGCGAGCGAGTTGCGAGTGAGTGTGGCTTTAGGTGCGACTAACATTCTCGGGCATCCCGCAAATGTGTAAACAAGTTCGAATCTCCTGGCCTGGCCTCTCGTTGGTCTGGTCGCCCGTCCATCCCGGGGTAATAGAACTTATCTCGCATTCCATCCGAGGCAGAAAGAGAAGGCTGACTAAGGACCAGGTGAGATGATGGCGCAAACTGTGTAATCTTCTCGCTCCAGCACCCCAGCAATGCCGGGCCATGGCATGTTTGTTGGTTCGCCTTATATGCCCGCAAAGAGTGCAAGATGACCAACAGCCGTCAGTACTGTAAAGCCCCATTCCCATAGAGCCCCCAAAATGCCAGGATGCATGTAACCCGAAAATCATGAAAAATCAGCCGCTTCCTTCCAACCAACCAACCAACCACTGTTGGATGCAGGTGTTCAGCTTGCATTCATTCTCCGCATATGATCTGGGATTCTCCGCGCCATCCATTTCCGTGCAATCCGACATGGCCTATCCGCGATATGCCGACGGAGGACACGTATGGCATTCTTTGGAAAGTCCGAAGACATTAAGAGGCAAGCCCTCTGCACCGTCTACATGTCACCCCTCTTTCTGTCCTACCGACGACGTCTCCTTCTCATCGATTGCGGTCGTCACCACTACCACATCGTGCATCTTTCCGGCACTTCCGCGGTTCTAGTCGTCCTAAAGTCCATGACGACTCGCCTCGAGGAATGTGAGACATCCGAAGAGTAGCAAGCAACCCACCAAACTCCGAGATCCAACGGGCAGTTGTATTTCCCCGGACTCTCCGAATCGGACATAATTTCTGATTTCCCGATGCCGTTTCGCGAAAAGCCCTTTTCGTGCCCCTCGTCATCATTCATCTTCCATCATCATCTTCGGCATAGGTAAGCAGCAGTAGTAGTTCACATGAGACACGCAAGCCACCAGCTTAGGTACGCCCGTTAGGTCCTGTCTTTTCGCGCACAGTCATCGCGGCGGCAACTAGTTTGGCCCCCGATGGATGCCGCGCTTAGTACGCGGGTCTCAGAGTGGGTGGGTTGGTGGGCTAAGAGAGAGAAACCCCAACTTTTCCCAGTAGTGGTTAGAAGTGCGCCCGCATCGACGACGGGACAATGGTGGGGTCCCTTTTTCCGATCGACTGACCTGATACAAGTAAGTCAATATACTGCTAGCCCGGTTCTCGCATCTGATTTGCTACGCATCCGAGCCACTACCATTGTAGGTCAGCCGTAGGCGGACGCGCATTGTAATCATAATTAGCAGAGTTGAAATCGACAGTAGTAAACGCTAGCTAGAGCTGAAGATGTCCTATTTCCGGTGACGATGAGAGATTAGGGCACTTTAGTAAGCCTGCTAAACCTAGGGGACTACTAAGCATAAGTGAACGGCGACCAAAGATCGATCGTGGCGTCCGGCAATCCAGAAAAGGATTACACCAAGGCAGTAATGGGTTAGCTGGTTGATACCCGTGCTGGCCAGATCATGGCTTGTGATTCGGAAGCAGTAGCCATCAGTTCCCGGCAGAAGGGGTATTATCCCCATCGTGAATGAATGCGGCTTGCCATATGTTAGGCGGCTTGCCCCATGTCTTGCATAGAGCGGGCCGTCGCTTGAGGCCCAGGTGATAAAAGGAGGTCGCGCAGAGCCACGATCTGTCCACGCCTTTGACATTGAGATTAGCAAACGATAACTCACCCCAGAATTGGCATGGGCTACGATGGACACTGTCGGTTAGGTAGAGATGTTCTTACACAGGTAATATCCGTATAATGGATATTCCAATTGAATGATGGCACCGATACCACAACTCTTTGACATGGAACGGCCTATAAGTATTAGCTAAATGCTCGTCGTGGGTTAAACTATAAACACAGGCATTGCAGGTAGCTGTAAAATCTATCACTTGTTCTTATGAAGTTTCATCTAGTGTTATGTTATGCCCATATCGCGAGTATTAAATACTTGAAGAAGGTAGCGCGTTTAGGAGAGAAGCTAATGGGAAGCCGATGGGAATTCTATGAAATCTTAATAACAATTTACTATAATATTAAGGAGAACCCAATGAGAAATTAGTGTACATATCCATCGATTATATTCAATTTATCGGGAGACTGTCGTGTTGGCTGATCTAGATGCTGGTCGCCATTGCCCCAAAATCCCAGGTGTCTAACCGTGACGGCCCGACATCCATATCCATCTCTCCATATAAACGGACCAAACTCGTAGCCCTGTACTATTCTTAGTCCTCAAATCTTGGAGGAGCCGGCGTAAAAGGGGGGCAACTGCCACAAGCTATTTCTTCGGCCATCGATGTCGAGTCGGCAACGTCCCCGACGAAGCGGCCAATGGTGAGGGGATCGTCCGAGGACCAAGACTAGAGCACCAACGAAAATGCTCTTGCGGCGCTCCAGGCGGTTGGCGAAGAACGTGGTGACAATGGTGCCGAGGGTTGAAGGTATAATGGCCCAATCGAAAGGTATTGAAGACCAAAGTCCAGCTTGCCAAGGAGAGAGAGACGCGGCACTCTTCCGATGTGTAAGAAGCGGGCTCTCTATCACATGACGCAACACATCGAGACATCGATGTTGGGCTTGCTAGGACCGCCCGTATCTTTCCAGTACTTAAAGTCCTCAACCACGTCCTTTCTCCTCTCGAGGACCCTAGCCATCGTTCGCAGGCATTCCCGGTCGTGCCCCTGAAACGCGATTGACATCAGCATCACTGGCTTCGGCCGGGACCACGAGGCGCCCGACTCGTAGACCCGGATGTAGGTTTTGTTCCGGACCTCCCTCAGAGCCTTCTCGAGCTCCTTGAACGTGAGGATGAAGTACGTCGCCAGCCGGACGACGTTGAGGCCGGACTGACCGTCGAGTATATCGCCGTTCAGGTCCCACTTCACGAGGCTAAGCAATTTCCGCGAGTTTATATCGACATCTGAGAAGCCGGAAGCGTGGGAGTGAAGCTTTCCGCTAAGCCGTGGCAGCGCGGTTTCAAACTTATAGTTCTCCCGGATGTGGGGGGGAGATCCTCAGGAACCGGATCGGCGGGGTCGGATAAGGCTTCCCGCATCGCCTTTGAACCCTTCAGCAAGTCTTCTATGGCCCTCGGGTTGTCCTTTAACACCATCGAAACAAGGGGCGTCATCTCCAGCTTCGCCTCGCCGGTGCGGGGATCGACGACGTGCTTCGTCTGGGCAAGCCGTACGCCTATCAATAGAGAGAACATCACCTCCTCGTCGGGGATGCGGTCGGGGTTCCAGGTGGCGCGGCGCCACATGCTCAGCACAGTCCCGGGCTTGCGGCGTTGATAGTCATCCGCATTGAGCATTCGGTAGAATTCCGTCGCTGTCTTGGGTACTGCTTGCCTTCTAGGCCGCTGTCGTTTCGGCGCTTTGCCGTACCTGGCATCGAGGTGCTCCAGCATGGCTTCATCGAGCTCGGACAGCGGAGGCTTGCCATCCTTGAACATATCCGGATAAAACAATCCGGGAAGCGTCGCGTAGGTGGCTATAGGCTCCTCGATATATCCCGTCTGCAGCATCATGTTATGGATGTGCATGAGCAGAATGGGCTCGGCCATTTCATCCCAGAGGCCGATACCGAGTGTGTTGGATATTGCCAGTGCCTCCAGAAGCGCGGCACCACAGAGGACAGAGGAGAACTGCCAGAGACCATTTGTGTCGAATCTAGCAAACCGCGAAGAATGTCCAGACGTCGTCCCGTCCATGTGTCTCGATCCCCCCAACCGTTCGCTGAAGTCGTTTTGCACAAGCTCAAGAACCTTGAGGGAGTGCAGGTGATGATTGGTCGGTTTATCGACAAGATTACCTTCCTTTGCTGCCACCTCCTTCAGCGTCTGGGTAGCCTGCAGCCATCCGTTCTAGGGATTGGCTTGCTCGCTACCAAGGAAGGCAGCGAGATCGCGTCTCGGGCTAAACGATGGCGGCGGACTCCGGGTACGCTGGCCGTGAAGGAACGAATTGACCCATCCACGGGAGGCAGTAAACGCATCTACGATGCACTGCAGTTGGAAGACGTGGTTCGCCTTAAAAGGCCGCCACAAGACAGTTCTGTAGCACAATAGATCCATACTCCGAGACTGAATCATAAAATAGGAAATGCCCAACAAATGATGGCTCGTTCATTATTTCTTCCCGTCTATATACACTCCATCCCAGCATGTAGTTCCTCCATGTCTCTACAAGATGCGGCAAGCAGCGTCCAGGCACTTGCCGATCTCTTCATCACCATCGACGGGCTCCCGCTTCGGCGTCGGCTTCTTGCCCGGCCAGTACATGAGCTCTCCGGCCTGCATATGTGTGTCGTTGAATGCTTGCGCCAACGTTTGGTAGAAGGCCTCGTCCCCCCCGTCCCTGGAGCGCCCAGTGCGTGAACGCCGCCCGTCTGTCCCATCCGTAGGGGTTGTGGTTACTGTAAATCCCCTCATCATAGGGGACCGTGCGGTAGGACAACGGCCCCCTCGGGTACAGATACTGCTCGATCCGCTGGAACACCCTCACACAGTGCGCGGCGACCGCGGCGAGGTCGAGGTTGGACCGGCACCGGCTGCCTTCGACGTCCGTGTGGAGGTCGCACATCAGGAGGGCCAGCTTGTTCGCCGTAGAGATCCCAGCGCCGTCTTCGTCGTCGGGGGAGGCGGAGGTGATGAGTAGTCGTCCGTCGCTCAGTCTTTCGGGCTTTTGGCTTCCTTCGGCGCTGCTGCTGCTCGGATTGGGGACGTCGTCTTGTTGCGCCTGCTTCTCCTGTCTCCAAAACATTTGACAAGATCGCAGCAAGTCTCTCCAGGGGATACCTTTCTTCTTGGCCTCCAACACTTGCGGTGTGTCTGGAAGTCTCTTCTCGCCCGTGAAAGGGTCGACTGCCGGTTTCGTTCGGGAGATCCGATACGAAAGCAGCATCAAGTAGGGACACAACTCTTCGTCGGGTATGCGGTCCACATCCCAATCCGCGCGGCGGCACGAATCCAAGAAAGAGCTCGTCTTGAAATACTGGTTGTCGTTCGAGTCGAGGATGTGGTGGATGTCTAAAGCCGTCTGGGAAGCTTCGTGTTCGACCGACTGTGTTTCAGTAGGTGTTGCCTCGAGACTGTTGCGACTGGTCTTGGCATTGATACGTTCGAGGAACGCCTTAGCAAAATCCGAAGTCGGGACCTTGGCGCCTGCGAAAAAGTCGGCCTGAAACCAGCGAGTGAGCATCACGAACAATTCCACAGGTTTCTTGAGATGTCCCTTAACTACCAGCATGTTGTGCAGGTGTATGATCATCAGACACTCTGGCGTTTCGTCGCAAAGGCGACGGCCAATCGAGTAGGCAATGCCGAGCGCCACCAGCAGCCCAGCGCCGCACAGGAGAGGAGAGAAGTCCCACAGGCCGTTCGGGTTGGAACGATAGAAGCATGAAAGAGCATTGACAGTCGATCCCGTAGTACTGTGTCTTGATCCTCCCAGCTGACTGATAAACCGAGAGCGCATGCATCCGATCTTCTCGACGGTATCCGGGAGTATTTTGGCTCTGCGAAGAGCAAAGTAGTCATGTACAAAGGGCGACTCGAGATGATACATGTAGCCCGAATTTTCATAACCGGTAGCCATTCTATTGTGATGCATGAATAGGTCGATGTCGCGTCTGGGGCGAAATGAGTCTGGAGGACTCTTGATAAGATGACCACGCAAAGTTATGAGCCACCCACGTGAGACAACAAACGCATCTACGATGCATTGCAGCTGAAAAACGTTACGGGGCAAGATTTTACGCTTGGTGCCCGTTGCCGGTTTGTTGTTGGCGAGAAACTTGATGGTGGCTGCGAAGTCGTTCAGCCCAAACAGCTCTTCATCCGGAACCTTGGAGGAGGCATTGACGAGGTCGTAAAGCCAGCTGGCGGTGTATGTTCGTCGCCACTTGATTTTCTGCGCCGGGGTCGCTCGCTGTAGGTCATAATCAGGATCCCAGCTCTGGATCTCGTCCAACATGCGCTTGGTTGGCCAGCCGCTGTACGTCTTTTGGAAGTCGCGGAGGAAACATAGTAGATCGCGATATGCATAAAGCATGATCTGTTCTTTCATGTCAAGATCAAAAGCCTTGACCTGCTCGTTACCTGCACTGTCGTGCCCGACGACACGTAAGACCACGCCACGCTGGTCGGGGCGTCCCCCTGTCAAGGCGTCCATGACAGTCTGGAAATTGTTGCGATCTGGGAAATCGATTGCGAAGGCCGATTCTGACTGCTGGAACATGGCGACAGCAAAGTGGGATACGCCAGCCCCAACGTCACTATGGAGACCTTTATAAGCGACATCATGCCAAGTATTCTGGTTACGACTTCGAAGCCCAATGTATTTCTTTGCCAAGGCCTGGCAAGCCATTTGGTAACCAATGTCGCCATCTTCGATAAAACAGCAGTCTTCCAGCGCAACCTGGAGGGGGGACGACGCGACAGCTGCATCCTGCCACAGCTGCTGTGGTTTCCGAGGTTTCCCTTTTTCCTTTCCTGTCTCTTTTGCCTTTGGATTTCGTCCGTTGTTTCTGTGAAGCAGGAAAACTTACAGGCTCAGGCGCTGAATCGCTATGACTGCCACTCTGGTTGCCTCCAGTGCTGAGCGCACTGAACTTATTGGCAGAGTCCACGAGCTCTTTCAAGGAATCCTCATCGGGGCTTTGGGCAGTACTGCTGCCAGTCTCTTGTTTCTTGGCAATTCTGGTCGAGCTACTGAGGGTGTCGAGGGCGTCGGAGAGGCTGTTGATGAAATGCTTGTGTTTGTCATTGCTTTTCCGGAGTTCTTCGTCTGTTTTACTGGTGTTGCCTTCCAGTTGGACGAAGAATTCATGCATCATCATGCGGGCGCGGATGACGCTTCGGAAGAGGTAGAAGATCAACCCGGGAATCTCAGGCGGATCCATATGCTGGCTAATGAGGTTGGCCATGGCCAGAATACCGGCAACGGTAATTTGACCGGTGGTGTTTACTTCCATTCCAGGGACTCCGACTCCATCCTTGTGTGACCGGATGATTCCGTTGGAGGTACTGATGAGCCAGTGAATTAGGTGTCTTGTGTCCCTCGTGTAACTCTCGTGAAGATCGCGGGTTTCCATAGCCAGTAACACTTAACTTTAGTGAAATCTACCTATGTGTGGGAGCTTTGCAAAACAGCAGTAGGGAAAGAAAGACTGGTGATTATGCTTGTCACGAGACAGCTTGTAGTGGTAGGTGAGAATGGCGTCGAACACCGAGACAATTTGCAGTGGTAGCAAACGGTAGTAAGTGCTGCTGAGAATTGAGGTGTAGGTTGACTCTGGTTAAACAGAGCTAGATCAGGTTCATTTGAAAAGGAAAGATAGGGTTGGGAATGGAAGGGAATGAAACCAATCGCTGATGAAATCTTTGTTTTGATGAAAGCGCAGTGGATTGATTATTGTGTTAAGCATTTCTTTTCGCTTGTTGGTTGTAGTCACAACGTGGGTTTGTGAGGGCTTCTCAATAGGCACAGTGGATTGTTAAGAGCGAGAGCAAATCACCCACCTAAAAAAGAAGACTTCTTAGGTTAATGGAAAGTGAAAGTGAAGTTGAGAGTCAGTGATGGATTTCACACCACTGTTGTGAGTGGCAAGTGAGTGATGGTTCTCATACCACTAGCTGGTGCCGAGTAACCTCTATCGCCAACTGCCTGCTCAGATGTAGGCCAAATTGCGCTTGAGCTTCTGGACTCTGGGGATGTTGATAACAGGGCTTCACCAAGCCAGCTGCGGCCAGCACCTTCCCCTAGGTAAGTCGCGATACCTGCCCGCCCCATCCTCAACCTCAACATGCCGCTTGTCATCGCGTGACCAGCTTGCCATCGAGGCAGCCATTGCCTAGCAGCAACTGATGTTGGAGACATTCCCAGTATTCCATTGAGTAGAACCAATTCTGTACAGTATGCAGCAGTTGCTCAAGCGGAAGTATCATATCCAGTCGACCCCCTGCCGCAGACCACATCGTCCCGTGGGTGATGCGGCTCAAGGGCCTCAGATGGCGACCCGAACAAGGATGTGTAAGCAAATAAAGAGACTCCTAGTAGACCGAGTGTCCTATGTATGTGTAAGTATCTACCCAGCATGAGCCCGTGTCAATGGTCTATGTTCTTCATCATTCAACCCTGCCCCGAAGTTCAACGCCGTCGTCATGTTGCTCGGAAGACATTACTTACCCGGCCATCTCGGAACTGTCCTTGATCTCTCCCTACATTCCTCCTAGTTCCCGTGGCCGGGGTGGGTTCTCCGTAGGCACATCCTTGAAAGCTCCACGGATTCTCACATGGGTTGAGCTACAAGGGGCCCGCCTCCAGGGTGAAAGCTTCAAGCAACGTCGTGTCTCTTTACAAAGGTGATGATATGGGGCGTTTCCTCGACAGCCATGCTAATCAATTGACCATAACATGGTGACATCGAAAATCTATTAGCCGATCTTCTACGTGTAAGTACCGGAGTCTCAGGGGAAAGGGCTAAGGAGGCAGGCCCCTCTCAAACCGTTGCATAGTGGAGAGGAAAGTGAAGAAAGAAGCCATGCTCGGGACCAGCCGAAGCTCACCCCATTCGTTCCTGTCTAGCCACCTTGTCACCATATGCGATTGGAATGGATGCTTCTTATGTATGCCAGTGTCGTGGTTCTTCAGCAACATGTCTCTTGATTGATTAGAAGCAAGCTCGCATCCATCTCGTCGTGTAAGTTGGCTGCAAAGCATGCCAAGCAAGATGACGTCATAAACAAACCACCCTGCCCTTCAACGTTGGCAGCCCCACCGCCAGGAACCGGTAACAAGCTTTTGGGCGTCCCTGCATTCTTGTTTCTACGGATTCCAGCACCATCCAAAATCGGCTGTCGCTCGATTGCTTTGGGGGGACAACATCAGTTGATGGATGGATGGTATGTCCGTTCCATCGGTGATACATACATATACAATCTGCTTGTGATATATACTCCAGAGTAGACAAGAGCCAAATAATTGTGCATCCTGCTGGCGTTGGCGTCGCTTGACTTCCTGCTGCTTACTGCCCGTGTGGTTGTTTTACCATACACCACATCAACCGTCTATCACTCGGTATGACCACATTTGAGGGAAACAAAAGAATGCCCCCCTATAGCATCATATCATCTGATTGGCTCTGAAAACCCATCCAAACACACTCATGGGGACAAGAAGGACAAAAAGACCCGGCAACGCGGCGGCCGGTTCCGCAGAATCCACCAGCAGCATGTCCGAAAGCGACCTCCGCCTCCGGGCTCTAGCCGAAGAGCACCAGAAGGCCATGGCCGAGGGCGAGGCCAAGATGCGCAGCCTCGGCAGCACCTATAACACGGCCATGGAGGAGGCCAAGCAGCGAAGTGAGTGGTCTGTCTTGGTTTTTGGTCTCCATTCCACTCCCCTTCCCCTTCCCTATCTTGCACCAGCCCATCAACCTATTTGATATAGTAATGTTGACACTTCACTCGAGTCCAGCAACTGGACCATGAAAAGAACATGGCCGAAGCCGAAGCAAATAGTAAGTCCTTTTCTCAAGTAGCCAGTCCCACATGCTGTTCATCCTACCTCCCCTACACGCCCATCATGGTGGTGACGACGACGGTCGACGACCTGCTGCTCTGGTCGACAGAGAAGAAAGTGGCCGCCCTCACCGCGGCCATGGGCTGCATCCATTCTCTGTTACCGAGCATATGTATTAACCATCCTCCAAAGTGCGCCAACTCCGCCACGAAGAAGCCATGGCCGAAGCCCGCCGGCAGCTCAAGCGCTACACCGCCGGCCACGAGGGCGCCATGCGCCGCGCCCAGGCCTCCATGCGCGAGACGACGCGCCTGCACGAGCAGGCCATGCGCGACGCCCACGCCCGCATCGCCCAGCTCGAGCACAACAAGGCCATGGCCGAGGCGGCCGCCAAGATGCAGAGCCTCAAGCAGATGGAGGCCGGCTAAGGCTGAGAAAGAGAGAAACGAAACGTTTTCTTCCAGTGGCAAATCAAACAGAGCAGAGTGTTTAGATCAAATATTTACCATAGCATGTATTTTCATTCATGTATTACCTACTTTATGCCAAAGAGACTTACACACACAAACGTATCATCAATCACAACTTTGACAAACATGCCCCGTCCGTCCATTTGTTCTCATGACTATTGCCCGTCGAATCATGTAACAATCATTAAAAAAGGAAGAAACCGTCTCATCGTTTCCATGATACTGTACAGCAGCCACAACAACCACAACAACGGCCAGAGATTCGCCCCAGACCCCTCGGGGTATAATCACATATATATTACAAGACACAAATACGACATGACAAGGTCGTCATCATCAACATCCGCCTACCAATGACCGGCGGCGCTCCAAATCACACCAACCCTTTCCTTTCCCCTTTCCTCAACCTTTACAAATCCTACGCCGGGGCCTCTTCAGCCAGTTAAGCCCAGGGCGCACCGCTACATAATCATCGCCCAAACCGCGGGCCCGGTCGTCATCCATAGCCTTCCGTACATCGGCCGTTTCCTAAACGACGACCTCCTCATCATCGGGGTCCTCAATACTGGTCCTTGACGTCGCTTCGTGAGTGCTCTTTATCTTCCCACCATCATCCCCCGTGACCTCGCTCGAGGCCGCCTTCTCACCACCACTACTGCCTCCTTCCTCTCCTTTGCCCTTTTCCTTTTCCTTCTCCTTGGATCCAAAACCCGGGCCGCTGAACGGCCACAGGCTGGTAAAGGCCGAGGTCTTCTGGTTCTGGTTGGGAGGATGAAGTGGAAGCGGCTTAACGATGACATTGGCCTTTTCGTTGCTTTCACCTTCCTTCTCTACTTCGGGCATGGCGAAATCACCGAATTCTTCGTCGTCATCCTCCGCTGCCTCGTCCTTTTCCGAGTCCGAGTCGTCATCTCGTCCGTCCCCAAACTTCTCGTTGGACCGACGTGACAGGGCACCTCGCCACCAGCTACCCCGGGCTTGCTGGTTCCAGGATCCGGCATCGCCACCTTCGCCAAGACCATCATCGCTGTCAATGTCATCCTCTTCGGCATCGTCACCAAAAGGATCCCGAAGTATGCTGTCGGGCTCCCGGGTGAGCTTCAGCTCGTCGCTATCATCATCACCGTTCTCGATTTCTGCTGATTGTGACGACGTAGCTACGGAGCTCTTCTGATGCATTGCGAGGCGCGCAGCGAGTTGCAGCCGGGCACGGGAAGGGGGGATGTTCAGCGGCGGCGGTGGGGGAGGCGGTGGCGGGATGGAAGGCGGGTCCAATGACGACGAGGCATTCAGAGGATCAGTGTATGCACGGAACTAAGAAAACAGTTAGCATATTGTCATGAAAATCTAAAGTAATGGCGATGAAATGCTGAGTTTGAAGGGAATGTGGAAAGGCAACGGGGCTCATAGCAGCTGTAGCAACAAGGGGTTCAACAACACAGTCTTATATTGTCACGCAAGGCGAAGTGGGTGACCCGATCAGACTGTGAGTGATGTCATCCTTCGCTGTTGCTGCTATCTGATCGCTTTTGATATCCTATATGCTGACATGACTGCCGCTAAAGGCTTCCAGGAGCTGTTCAGACTGGCCAGAAAAAAAGGATCAAGAAATGGAGTCCGCAGCATGCACAAATGGCCGCCATGTTTTCAGAAGCCGTATGAACCAGTCCCTCACGGCAGCGAGGAAGTTGCGCAGCTAAGGAAATCTCTTCCGACGCTTCGCAAGGGGCTCGCCGTCAAAGCGGCTCGCTCGCAGCGGCCTTCCGCCTCCTCTCCTCTAGGTCGAAGTGGATGGGCCGCCCATGATAGAGTTAAGTGCCAGCGTAGCAGCTGCTGGTCCTGAAGCGCTCCTTTGGTTTCCTGCTTTGGATGATGATGGGGACAATGTGGCATGAGAAGGGGAAGGGGCTGGTGGCAAAGGAACATCGCCCGAACCGCCGCCACCAGTTTCGCTGGCGGCGGCGCCTGACGGATCACTGACCTCGTTGTTGACATCTTCTTCGTTCTCCTCCGACTCGTCTTCGTCCTCGTCACTAGAGCTGCCGAAGCCCGAGCCCAGCAGGCCAGAACTGATACTGAACGGACCAAGACTGCTTCCACTACCATTGTCCGGCATTTCCGCGGTAGCTCCGCCGTTCAGACCTGCTTCGGCCAGAGCGTTCGATCCACCCTGGGCGTTTCCAAGACCAAGGCTTGACAAACCCATGCCTCCAAGACCATTGCCGGCCATTGCAGCCCTGTTGCTCATCGCGACCTCGGGCCTTACGCCGCCGAGAATGGCGTTGTCTCGTTCCCGCGTTTCGGCCAAAGCACCCTCGACGTAGTTGATCCAGTCTTGGCTCATGACGCGATCTAGCACTAGCTCGGACAAGAGCTCGGGAGGGTTGCGCTCGGTGAACTTGACCACTTCCTCGGCGATCAGAGTGAGGTGACCCATGTAACCCATGCGCGTCTTGTTCTGTGCTTGTGAGGTCTCGCTGGCGACCTGGCCCTTGATGATGGCGTTTGTCACGTCGGCCGCCTCGAATAGGGAGATGGCCAAAGTAGGGTTGTATCCACGATCCATAGGTCCATTGAATACTTGCTGAACAATATCGTAAACCACATTATGCAAGAAGTTGTTCCAGGGGTATTTGAAGAAAAATGTCTATGTATAGTCAGCACAAATGCACCACGAGTGGTAAGGAGGGAAATCCAATAGTTACCAGTATGGTAGGGACAACTTGATGCTTCACAAATTGCATCTTTAGGAAGTCGCCGACAACAGGCTCCACCGGCTCTTCAGGGGCCGCAGCGGCAGCTGGCGCTTCACTCGCGTCAGCTTTATGACCAACCACGATAGACTCCTCGTCGGTCTTGGTTGGTGGTACGGGAGCGGGAGTCGTCGTGGAGTTCGCCGTGGACTCATCCTTGGTGCTCTCGGCTTCTTGAGTATCCGCACTCCGGATCACTAAGGGGCAACCTCGGCAGGCTTATCTTCATCGCTCTTGTCACTGGGTGTGGGCTCTGAGCTTGAAGAGGGAGTCTCGGTCTTCGACTCGGAAATAGCTTCCGGTGCCGAGGTAGCGTTATCGGGAGTTGGGTTCACGTCCTTCTTTGCATCAGAAGCGTCCTCGGATGTCGATTTCTTCTCGGAGGTGGCCTCTGTCGTTGTTTCCGCAGGTGCAGTCGGGGGCTGCGCTTCGCTGGTCGGTTCATCGACACTGGTGACACTGGAATCCCCTTCAGTTGAAGAAGCAGCCATCTTAATAGGTGCCTTCCTGGGAGAAAGGGGCGCTACGACCAACTCGGGGTTCTCGAATTCGGGAACTTCCTGCTCGTGGACTTTGTTGTCGTGGACGTTCAGTCTGGGGGAACTCAGAGGTTCATCCACAAAGTCTTCATCGTCCTTGTCAAGGAACGAGGCGGAGGAAGCGGGAGGTAGAATTTCATCCTCGGCCTTGACGAACTCATGGGATGTGTCTTCAGTCATTTCACCGGATGGCGCAACCTCCTCAAAGCCATCGTCGTCTGACGCGTTTGTCACTTCAAGGCGGCGTCCGTCATCGGGAGACGAGTGTCGGCCACGCATAGTGAGATCCTCCGCCGAAGACTGCGCATCATCGCCACGGTTCATCACCAGCTTCCCTTCGGCCCGCAACCGCTGCCTCTCTTCGTCTCGTACGGCGATGACTTGCTCAGACCCAACCTCGTTCAATAGAGCCATGTTGCTGCAGTGCAAGAGCTCTGCCATGAGCTCGCAGGTCTTGAAGCGATCGAATCCGAGAGGTTCAATCTTGTCCCCGAAGGTCGATTCCAGACGCTGTTTTTGGGCAGGGGTATGCATGATCAGGTTCATGAAATCGGGCACGTGTTCGGCAAACATGCGCAGGAGATTGCCCAAGTAAATCGGATCCCGGCTGGAGGGTTGGGCGTTGTTGTCAGAGCCAACGTCAGGGTCGTAGTCCGAGTTGTTCTTGCGGATAACCTCAATAATAATGCCCACGCCGACAGTCAAAGGGTTTCCGCCGCCCAGCATGTAACTAATCAGCTTCTCCACACAGTCCTTGGAGACCAACTGCCTTGTAAGCTCATTGGGACCAATGCAAGCCTGCTCGTTTTGGGAAGCATTGGCCGAGACCGTGATGATGGCCTTGATAAAATCGCCTGCGGATGTTTGCGTAGCCCAGCTATGCTCGGGACCCAGGAAGGAAAGTAAAGTTGGCATGACATCTTTGGTATAAAGCCACTGAGTTGCTTTGGTTAGCATGGGTATGATCATACGTGAATGCATTTTGTCTCACCTCAACCACACCTTGGCCACTCTCTGTTCGCTCCAGGCTGATGATCTTCAGCAGAAGGTCCATAACCATGGGGCAATCGACATGGCGCAGCATGTCGGCGACGGCGCCGTCCAGAGACTTGAGCAGATCCAGCATCTCCTCGGTCTTCTTGTCGAACAAAGATTCGTTCACCTTGGTGAAGTAGCTGGCCTGCAGAGGATCGAGAGGCGCCGGGAGCTTGAGGAAATTCCAGAAGTTGCGGAGCAGCGATGTGCTCTCCATGAGGGCCTCGTAGATGGACCAGTTGTCAGAGGAGAGGACCTCGGCCGCGACATAGGCATATCGGTTGCGCTTCTTCTCGACCTCATCCTCGGCAGCCTCTCCGTCGTTTGTGGCGCTGGATGAGGCTCGCGGGCGGCCGAAGGACAAGCGGGACTTGCCCTTCTTCTCCTCCTCTTCCTTTTCCTCATCGGGATTTTCGACAGGCTCTAACTTTGGGGCGACGACATATTCGAGCAGCTTCTCCAGAACCTTTTCTTCACGGAGGTATTCGATGAGCTTTGTATTATGTTGCTTAAGCTCTTGGATCAGATCGCTCTCATCAAGAAGATCCTCGAGTTGGAAGTCTTGCTTATCGAGGATGGTATCGATGGTGGAGATGTTGGCGTAGCCGCCAAATCTCCAAAACATGGTGAAGGTATTGGGCGGGCTCAATGCCCTTTCGTTTGGGGGGTTGTTGGCGTAGACGAATGAACCGGGAGGCAATCACCGGCGCCAGACATGCGAGGTTAAGGATGTCGGAGGGCTCTATACGAGAGCGTGGAGGTCAGCATACGGAGATGCCTTGTCGTCACCGTCACCTGTATGAACCGATTGGTTGCGGTTGTTCCGGGCAGGAAGGGTTGAATGGCTCGGGCCGTATCGGAAATAGAGCCAGCAGGCGCTGTGATGCGATAGGGCTATGGATAGTGGTGTTCGGGGACGTAGCGGTCGCAATGTGGGATAAGGTCTAGGCTTGGTGCTTGGTGCCTCTCGAGAGTTGGAGACAAGGCTGAACCGTCTATCGTGGATGATTGGTACGCGGCGCAGGTGTATGAAAAAGACCGACCTTTGGGCGATGGAGGTGATTCTTGTGCAACACTGATTTAACTGCTGGGAAAGACAGGGTATGCAAATGCCTTGATCAGATTGCGCCAAAGTCCATCCAGGCAGGCCAGCGCAACCGTCGGACCAAATTGGGTATCTTGGGAGGGGTGTTTGTTCCGCGCCGATCCGTCTAGAGATGCAGAATGCGAATATGTAGAGGGTATGCAAATGTAGTAAAGGCTGTGAAACAAAAAGCCGGTGGAAACGAAGGTGTTGGGGATGTCCCGGCTCAGCAGGGCCAGCAGTCGAGAGATAGCTGGATAAGGGAAGAAGGGTCTGGTTCGGGTTCTGGTTCAATCGACAACTGTAGCCAGCGTCCACGCTACACGAACTCAAACAACCTGGGGGGGACCTGCAGTTGCGGGTAAAATAGCAGGTTTGAGCTCGAAGGAGTGCGGGCAGGCAGTAGGTTAGGTTGTCTGCTGGGAGCTCCCCCAAAACCCAGTGTATCGATCAATGGGTTCGGGTCGAAATTGAAGATGTGAAAGGTGTCACCTCTCTCTCTCCTTCTCTCGCGTGCTCTCTCTCTCTCTTTGTGTTCTTGGTCTCTGTCTTGCTCTTGTGGTGGGTTCGTAGAGGGGGGGACTACGTACGAAATGACCGACAGTGAGCAAAGAGGGGAGAGAGAGGGTTTGTGGATGGAGCCTCCCTGATCGTGCAGTCAAATCGGAATGGGTTTTTCTGTTACTCAAGCAAACCCGCCGAATCGATGCCTGTCAGCATGTACATAACCAACCTGTACCTATGGCCTGCATGCGCCTAAGATGCAACTCGACTCATAACTTGCCAAGTAAGTGCGCGGCCTACGGGACTGACGGGACTGACTGCACTGCAAGGCAAGTGACATTAAATTGATAGATGCCATGCCTCACTTTTTTAGAATTCAATCGCAGCAGACCGTTCCATGCAGTTCGAACATTCTTCGTTCAGCTCCACGATACGATAGCTACATTCAGCTGCATACAGCAGTACCGTGACATGCATCCAGGAGCAGTCATCGACGCGCACGCACACCCAATCTCAATCTCGGCGAGCGGCTTATTTACCCTCCCTTAAACTGGGCCATGTGGTAGAATGCCCAGGAATCGGGCATGGACCAAATCATGCGTGAACAGCAAGCGCCTGGGATGGGAAGTGACCGGGCCTGGTTGCGGCTGGCCAGTGGCAGCAAGCAGTGCTGATTGCCCAGGCTTGAAAGGTTGTTTTTGCAAAAGTACCATTACCTTCTGGGCAGAGCGGAAAGCTGGGTTCGTTCTGGACTGCCCAAGCAAAGCCAGACTGGCTCGACTGGACTGGGGGGTGCTGGATTTAGACTCAAGTGCGACTCTCACACGTGTCTTGCTGGTGTGTGCACCTGGTCCAAGCCCCAAGCCTAACAGCGGGTATCAGCTTTGGGGCCTTTGGGCTGGTCGGCGCAAAACAGGGAGGGTTGTGAGAGTGACGTGACGCTAGCCAAACCGGGCCAAGCGTGGTGAGATTAGGTACATGGCTGTTCACGAACCAACTGGAGTCCGGCCCGAGACGAGTACTTACGCTTCCTTCCCAGATTCATGCATCCCGCTTAGTGAGAGGCAGATTGACAACACTCGATAAACTGGAAACTCCTCGAGAACAGCATTGTTTCCCATGGTGCTTACATTTGGAATTGGTGATCCGAAGAATATCCGCTGGCTGGATAACACAGGCTGGAGGTGGGGGTCAGGAGCAACATCTGATACAAGCTGCTGACTGTGTGTGTATTAAGCCCGTCTCTATGGGGAGACCATGAGAGCTTGGTTAGGCACGTGCCTTACAAGAACTGTATCTACCATGCGGTTCATCTACCATGCGGTTCCCTCAAGCCCACTCACTCCCTCACTCCTTTACTGCTCCATCCCTTTCCGAATTGCGTCCAAGCTCCGTACCTGCCTCCCCTCCTCAAAGTTCTCCGGCGCGAGCCAGGCCAGCAACGCCCGCTTCCGCGCGCTCCACTCGTCGTCCACGATGGAGAACCAGGCCGTGTCGCGGTTGCGGCCCCGCACGATGCGGTGCTTGCGAAAGGTGCCCTCGTACGCGAACCCGAGGCGCTCGGCGGCCCGCCGGCTCGGCGCATTGAGCGCGTCGCACTTCCACTCGAGCCGCCGGTTGCCAAGTCCGTCCATGCAGTACTCCATGAGCAGGTAGAACACCTCGGTCGCGACCGTCGTGCGCTGCAGCCGGGGCGAGAAGGTGACCCAGCCGATCTCGACGGTGCGGTGGGCCCGGTCGATGTTGAGCAGGGAGATGTAGCCCACGGCGGAGCCGACCGGCACTTCCTCCTCGCCGCCGCCGAGGGCCTGCTTCGTGATGACGGCAAAGTAGAACGGGTCTTGCGAGGGGGCGATGTTGGCGATGTGCTGGGCGAACTTGTCTTCGTTGTCAAAGGGGCCGAGGCCTAGGTAGGTGAAGTTTGTGGTTTTCGATCCGCCGCACAGGTACTTGTACAGGTCTTGGGCGTGGGATGTCTGAAGCGGCTCCAGCTTTGCAAATCTGCCGTCGAGTGTCTGCCGCTGAGGTTGCTCAGCCGCATGAGTGTCGACACTGACACCCACAGGAATTTCTCCCGACATCTTGTATAAGACTGGGGGATTTGAGACCACGTTGGGATTGTCGAGTTATTATTTTTTTTCAGACGGAACAGAGGAATGTACCAGCTTCCAGAGGTTTGTTGGATCGAGGCAGTCCTCAACTGGTCCAGGGTATCGTAATCTGGCTATACATCAGGTGTAGATAACATTAGCGAGTGCGTATGACACATATCGTAGGAAGCACGCAGGCCGAGACAGGAGACCTGGGGTCTCCACTCTGGGGAATGGCACTTAGTCAGGCCCCAACATGGTATAGGAGTGCTCACGCGGAGGCCATCTAGAAGGAGCAATAAAACCGGCTTACCTTAGCTGTACTGCTAGTTCTATTTATGGGTGGAAGAGAAGATGTTGTAAATGGACAATGTGCGCGCACCTTCTGCGCCCTTTGGTATGGCTAGAAGTGAGGTGTAGTTTTTGCTTGGCCAGGTATCAACTCTTGAATACAACCCACGATTGTCTTGTCAGCTTATGTAAGTAAAGCCAACACGGAGCAAGTACATATATGTAACAAAAGTCCGCATATGGCGCCTATTCTAAGTCATCCTGCATTTCTTCATGGTCGTATGGGAGCATACAAGGTCTGGACCTTTCGTCCACCTTCAGATCCTGCGATCCGGAGTCACCGTGGGACACTCTTGTTTACGAGTGTAAAAGCATAGATGAATATGCTTAATGTAGGTTTAATAGCAAAGATGCAGGCACCGAGATCAATACTGTTTGTTGCAACACTATCTTGGCATTGCCAGACGCCCATCAAGGACGAAATGCGAGACTGCCATCGGTGTTTTCTATCGAGAGACGGGGCTACAGATTAGTAGCTCGAAACTCCGGCTACATAACCTGCTTTTTTACGCGGCCAATGTTTTGGTCATGCTGGCAAGGAGATCAAGGGGCTACTTAGTATGGATGTGCCCTTTTGCGACCTGGCAACACTGATCTGGCTGTTTTCTTCTACAAGACCTCTTGTCACGTGGATATCATAATACCAAAAGTATCGTCTAGGTTGAGCTATTAGTTAAGAGTTGTTTGCAGTTGGGACTCTACTCTTCTATGCTCGCATCAGCCTCAACAACTCTACAGCGAGACTCCCGTGATCCAGATGATATGTGGCAGCTGACTGAGCCGTGTGGATGCTGCTCCGCGTGTCCGACACATGCAGTGGCAGATGGCCTGAAAGTTGACGGTTTAGACTCCGGGTTGGAATTGGCTGCCTTTTCTGTAAAATATGCAGGTGTCGGCCTTCTGCTTCTGGCAATGGAACTCCCAGGCTTGCCCTTAAACGGGATTGGCACAGATCGACCAGGCCCGTGGGATGCAGACAAATCAGCGCAAGACCTCATAAACAGTACGGTTTTTATAGCAACCAAAATCTATGTATTATAATCATGCTGTTCGATGCAAGAGGAAATGTCTGGCTGATTTGGATTGTGCGGGTGCTAGGGAGACTCCAAAAGCGATTGCGGACAAAGGACGGGCGAATCCGGGTTACAACTTGCTGCCAAGTTGGGTTTCTGCGCCACAACAAGAGCCGTCACGTCACGCTGGGAATCTGTCACTGATGTCTGAGCCAAAGTTATATATCAAAGAATCATATTGATCAGTTGGTAACAAAAATATATCAGTATCAATGTAACCAAGCGACAGCGGTTGCAGGCCGTATCCCAGGGGAAGCATACACGTGTTATAGGTTTGTTCTGGTTCCTGTGGCAATGGGCAATGAGGGAGGGGTGGATGTTGATGTCTTTTGCCCAGGTCGGAACGTTGCGTCAACACAGGCCAGCCGACTGTCCATATTGGGCTGCCAGGCTACGCTTAGGGGGTATCCACCCGCTGACTTTGCCCGAGCTTGCTCTTCGTCAACCACCAAAAGGGACGACGGACATTTCAGAAAGGCAAGATCTGCTTTGTCCAAAATTTAGGTGCAGCATGCAAGCGTATCCAGTAAGCATGCTGGTCAAAGAAATATTTTCACAGGGTTGGAAAACATGCTTCGAGTGTAATTACTGGCCTAGAGAAGGACGGCATCAGTTGTAGACGAGACATACATGTACTACTAGAAAATGTTTATGTCCTACTTGGCCAAATGTTTGTGGTAGCATCGTCACCTACAGGGGGTGCTTAATCTGGCAAACAGCCCCCTTGGCTGCTTGGTGCTTTGGAGAGGAGCGCTGGCGGACTTGTCAACCCCGCCAAATCGAGCAGCAATTGATTAAAACAATGACAGGGGCTCCACTGAGCACGACCGCCTGCCGCTGCCCAATGGTAGGGGTGATTTGCCTTGAAGCCCGTTGCCGTTGCGACCCCTGGTGCTAAGAAACTGCCATCCCACAATTGACCGTGACACTATTGCTTTGTCGTTGCAAGTTCTTGATCTGGCTGGCCGCCAAACAAATAAGTCCAGAGTACATCATCCTAAACTTCACCACCTTTTGCGCCTTGCTGATGCTTCTCCTGCCCAAGCACACAGCTTTTTTCCGACTCGGCCTTCGCTAGAGCCCCCAACTAATACCAGAACCCCCCCCTCCCCCCGAGCTCAAGCTCTGACGACCGGCGCGCATTTTGATAACCTAGAATTTCTTCATAAGAGCGCAACCACCTCTGCTGCCGCGCAACCCAACCCGAACAAGAACAAGCTGGATTTTGCGACGCACCCAAAAAGTCTTCCCGACAACCAGGTCTCGAGCTTTTCGGGTTTATACATAAAGAACAATACGGTATGTCTCTCGCTTGCTTTCCTTATGCCCATCCAGCCTCCTGAGGCGGGGAACGACGCACGCCCAGAAGAAACACCCAGTGGAAAGGCGGTGGAAGAAAGACCCGTAAAAGGAAAGCACCACATCGCCCAGCTCAGCTCGCAAGTCGCGCCTGCCGATGCTGCTGCTGTCGCGACTGCTGCTTCCACCGCTGCACCAACCTCCTGTCTCCAGCCTCGTTTGCTTGCATCCGGTCTCTTGATGTCGTCCCAGACCCGGATGCGAGTGTTTCCAACCATCACATGCCCCTTCTCTGCCTCTGAAATCTTGATGTTGCGGTATCCCACTCCACGTCGCTCGCAGAGAAGCAAAGCTGCCTATGGCTTTCGCTATGCTTGAGCATCCTGCTGCCGTCCTGCCTTGATACCAAAATGCCTTTTGATCATTTTAGGGGATCGTCATTGCATAAGCTGATACACAAAGTAGCAGACTCCGTATCTTCGCCTTCTTCTAAGTCCACACACAAAGCCCACAGCACCAAGTCGTCCAGGGACTTCGCCTCCTTATTCAAGAGCAACAAGAAACAGCAGGAACCACACTCTCCTCCTCCCACCCCCTCGCCCAACAGACGCGGTGCTACAACTCCAGGATCACTTAGACGACGACCACCCGTACGATTTCCCGATACCCCACCTAACGAGATGGCGGAGGGAGAGCCAGATTACAGCTCTCTGCCGCTGACGGACCGATGGGTCCATAAGGTATGGAAGGTCCGAAAGGAGGCCTATGAAGAGGCCACCAAGGCCTTCGAGATCACCCCCGACGAGCACGACCCGGCGTTCAGACCCTTCAACCAAGATCCCAGTCTCTGGAAGGGTGCAGTAGCGGACTCCAACGTGGCCGCCCAGACAGACGGTACCGCCGCGTACTGCGCCTTCCTCAAATTCGGCGGCAAAGAGAACTGCGTACGGTCCAGGGGCCACACAGTCACGCCCATTTGCGAAAAGGGTCTTGTTTCTACAAGGCCTGCCACAAAAGCATCATCTATGGAAGCTTTGCTGCTACTTATCGAGATGGATGTATCGGCGCCTGTCATAGAAGATATCCTACCTGCAGTATCAGCCAAACAACCTAAAGTCATTGCCGCTGCCCTGAACGCTCTCACCACTATATATCACAACTATGGCTGCAAGGTGGTAGATCCTAAACCGGTGCTGAAGGTCCTGCCCAAGGCCTTCGGCCATGCAGACAAGAATGTGCGAGCCGAAGCTACCAATCTCGCCGTCGAGTTCTACCGATGGCTCCGAGAGGCGATGAAACCCATGTTCTGGGGCGATCTCAAGTCCACCCAGCAAACTGATCTCGAGGCCCAATTCGAGAAGATCAAGGCGGAGGGCCCCGCAAAACAAGAGCGGCTTCTGCGATCCCAACAAGAAGCACTGGCTCGGGCACCACCGCCCGGCGCTGGAGGCGATGACGAGTACGGTGAAGAGGATGGGGCGGATGAACCTGCGGAAGTGGATGCCTTCGATCTAGCCGAGCCGCAGGACGTGCTTTCAAAAATGCCAGCGAATTTCCATGACAACCTGGCCTCATCGAAATGGAAGGAACGCAAAGAGGCCCTCGAGGCTCTTTTTGCCATCATCAACGTACCACGCATCAAGGATGGCCACTATGACGAGATCAACCGCGGCTTAGCCAAGTCCATGAAGGACGCCAACATTGCCGTCGTGGTTCAAGCGGCACAGTGTATCGAAGCGCTTGCCAAAGGTTTACGCAAAGCATACGCCAAGTACCGATCCATTGTCCAGGCACCCATCATGGAAAGGTTGAAGGAGAAGAAGGCAGCCGTAGCGGACGCCCTCGGAGCTGCACTCGACCAGGTTTTCTTGGCAACGAGTTTCTCGGAGTGTTTCGAGGATATTCAGGCATTCCTCGTCCACAAGAACCCCCAGGTCAAGGAGGGTACTTTGAAGTTCCTCGTGCGGTGTCTCCGTACCACGCGCGATGTCCCGAGCAAACAAGAGATTACAGCCTTGGTGGAATCAGCAAAGAAGCTGCTGGCGGAGGGAAGTGAGGGTTTGCGATCTGGCGGTGCCGAGATCTTGGGAACTATAATGAAGATTGTCGGCGAACGCGCTATGAACCCGCATCTCGAGGGCCTGGACGATATTCGCAAGACCAAGATCAAGGAGTACTTTGAGACGGCCGAAGTCAAAGCCAAGGAGAAGCCCAAGCCCAAACCCGCTGCGCCTGCCGCTCGCGCTCCGCCTGCCGGGGCAAAGAAGATGGTCAAGAAGGGAACAGCTGGTGTCAAGAAGCCCGCTCCTGCCGCAGCGCCGCTTGCTGCGCAGCCGACGCCGAAAGCTGCCCCAGCAGCCGGTAAACTTGGCGTGCCAAAGCCATCTGGCATATCAGGACTCAAAGGTCCTCAAAAGCGCATTGGCGCTCCATCTGGCATGGCCTCGCCGCGAAGGGTCGCTGCCCCACCACCGCCAGAGGAATACTACGAAGAGGAGGAGGAAGAGGAAGTTCTGCCTGCTTCTCCCCCGCCCCCGCCCTCGCGTGGGTGTCGGTCGGGGTGGCCTCGCAGGACGCTCATTGGCAAAGCCTGCTGCCCCAGCTGCGGCAGCTCCGGCCCCCGTTTCGCCCGAGCCTTCAAGTGGACTCACCGCTATGGAACGCGCCGAACTAGAGGAGATCCGCGCAGCCAACTACCGTCTACTCAAGCAGGCAGATGATATGCGTCACGAGAGGTCCAAGATGAACTCGGAAATCCAGGAGCTCAAGAATCAGAATGCCCAACTCATCGAAGATCACACAAGAGATGTTCTGAGCATCAAGGCCAAGGAGACGCAACTTGTGCGAGCCAGAAGCGACGCCGAGGCTGCCGAGCAGACCAACGAGCGACTACGACGAGAACTCGAACGGCTCAAGCGTGCCCTCAGTAAGGCTGAGGCGCTCCAGTCGAGAGGTGGCAACGGCAGCCCAGCACTCGGTAGCCCGACCAACGATGAGGCAGATAACTACCATGACGGTCTCAACCATGCAGGCGGCCAATCGAACCGGATGAGCTTCGCCAGCAACCAGTCCGAAGACAAGGAAAACGGCGACGCTCCACATCAGCGTGCCCGAAGCAAGATGATGAGCCCCGAGTTGCGGGTGGGGAGCGGCTCGAGTGGCCGCGCCAGTCCCGCGCGAGGCTTCCGGAGCGCGAGCCCAGCGCAAGGTTTCAGGAGCACGCCTATGGATGATCATCCCAGGAGCAGCTCCAGGGGACCGCCTGCTAGTGCGAACCCGGCGGGCGCTGGAGCCGGTGGTAACGGCAACGGTAACGGTGTCGAAAGCTGGAAACGCGCAGCCGAAGTCACGAGTCAGCTCAAAGCCAGAATTGAGCAGATGAAGGTAAGATACACGTCCATGCAGAAGACAGTTCACATTTACTAACACAACACGTAGGCGAGGCAAGGCTTCAATCGACCTTAGGACATCGACCAGCTGCGGGCTCGCCATATCAGACATGTGAGCGTTAATGAGGCTCCGCCACCTTATTCCGACTTAAGCAGCAAAGTTGCTGGCAGAGTCGGGCCAGGCAAAGATGTGTGAGGCCCAGGCTCCGCATCAGCCAGTAGTAATTGTCATGCTATTCTTGTCTGTATTCAACTTATAATTATGATGAAAGGGAACAAGGGGCCAGGCAAGGGATTGGATGGCAGGACATGAAAAAAAGCGAGTATCTAGCTTTGTTGAGTGCATTTCTACGGCGTCTGATGCATACCCCTTTCTTTTTGCAGTTATATTCCATTGAGAGTGGGAGAGAAGAGAGAAGAAGGTCTAGAGAGGTTGCGTAAACTCCGGGTCTGGACGTCTGGGCCTAGACAGCGATTTCTGTGAATACATACATGTATAAAAGTTCAACTCCTACGTTCTTGTTTAATAATGCCTGTCTGGGGTTCTGTTATGCCACTAGTCATGCATATTCATTGACGTGTTGAGGTAACGAACTCTAGTGACTGTTGTGAACACGAATCAGGCTTGCCAGTAATTGCCCCTCCAACAGCTGTCATGAAGCAGATTGGCGATGAGGGCCAAGAGGTCCGGGCATTCTCTTCGATTTATTCGAGTCCATGTGACGTGCCGTATGCAGTATTCATCTCATCGCCGTTCAATTGTGGCCGATCAGAGTCAACCTCCTAATCACTCCGCATATTTCTACAGATGGCGAACTCGTCTGGCTAGGTAGTTAACCAACCGCCTGGCTTCCCGGGATAGAAAAGATTAGATAGGTAAAAAGAAAAAAACAATTGGTGGCCGAAGCAGTTGAACACACCTGCCTTTCGAGTAGGGTGGTAAGACTTAGGAGTACCTAAGAAAGCACCATGGGGATGTGAACCACATGCTTGACCACTTGACCACCGTTGGGAGAACAAGCAGTTATTACGGATTATGAGCCTACCCTCTCTCTCCCACTCCTTTCCTCTCTAGGCAGGCTGCATTCAATTGCTGGTGTCCCCCACCCTACCTATCGATGAACCTGCTGCCACTTACAGCGAAGCCACTGCCGTAGCACATGTTGATTGACACCGGCGCTCGAGTTAATCTCTCGAGACTCTTTGAGTTCCGTGCGAGAAAGGTCTTGGATCACGCGCCGGTTCGCATCGGGGGAGGAACTCAGTCACCTCGCGTACGCACCTACCCATTATCCGGAACGGCGATGGCGCTACACGCTGTGAGGGCTGGCTGGTGGTAGGTAGGTAGTCAGGTTCTTCCATTTCAGGCGTGCGTCGTACCGCCACCGCCGTGTAGGCATGCGCCCGTGACCCAGGCTCCGTACGCGTCCACGGCTGTACTAGTAACTGTAACCTCGGTCCTGTTGAAGTGCACACTCGAGGAACGCCGGTCCGTCGACGACGCCAGGCCGTCGTCCCCCGGCGTTGATCTTAGTTAGGCAAGTCGGCGCTGGTCTGAAGCTGCTCTCGCGCCGCGCATATATGTATTCGGTCAGGTCGTCGCAGGTCACTGACAGACCTTCTCCATCGGGCGGAACAATGAATGGTTATGCGGTCCGCGCCGGATCCCGCGCCTGTCCGTTTACGACAAAGGCTCGGTCCGCAACAAAGGGACACCCGGCGCTGGCGCCCGGGCTGAAGACGCCACTGCGGCTTCGGCTTCGCCCGGGACTGAGGTCAGGCGGTCTGTGGCATCCCGAGAGGAGGATCCCCGCGTGACCTGTGGTTCCAGCGTGGGTGAAGAAGTACTTGGTCTGCGGCAGCAGAGCTCACGGGCTTGGCTACCTATCTTCCTGGGTACCTCGCGCATGACTGCGGATGCCTTGCTGCTTTCATTAGCATTGGACTGTGCTCGGCAAGATCTCGCCCTAGATTTCGGAAGTAACCAGATCTTCAAGCTACGCAAGTACTTCTATTTGGCTTCAGTGATTGAAGGGAGGGTGCTCCGGGAGTCCATCCCTTTGTTCATTGCATGGACTCGGAGTGTACATTCCTACAGTAAGATTATCTACAGTGAAGTATACCATAACTGAAGTTGGTGTAAAGTCATGAAGAATACGGGAAAACACCTCTACAAAACGAATGATCTGGGTATTTTATGCAATATGCGTGACTAGAGGTTAATGTTTCCCTACCTGGGAATATCCGCTGGCATGAGGTCTCACCCGGTGAGTTCTCGGAGACTTTCACTGAGAATAGGTAACGTGCAGAAGCATCATGGCTTACACCCCATAAACTCAGCGACATTCGAACTCGTCGCATACTAAGTCATTGATAGAAGAGCGCAGTCAAGATTCTATCACAGCGTAGGGCTATCATTGCTTCTATTCAGGCGAAAACATTTGGATAACTCCTACCTTGGTGATCATCTTATTACAGACAGAAATCGGGATACATTCGAGCCGACCCGACCAACAGGATTCAATCATTATTCACGATGGACTTCGACTTACCTCGCCGTGACTTTACTGTCTCTAGAGGGCATACATACTCCTTCGTGCACATTGAGGGTGTAGGGGACAAACCGACGCTCCTCCTTCTACATGGGTGGCCATCGCATATCGATGATTGGATCTTCCAAATCCGGCATTTCCAGTCCAAGGGATACGGCTTGGTAGTCCCAGACATGCTCGGCTACGGAGGCAGCAGCAGCCCCTCGGAGACGAACGAATATCGACTCAAGCCCTTGAGCCAGGACCTCGCCGAGCTTCTCGACCACATCGGGGTCCGGCAGGTCGTGGGAGTGGGCCACGATTGGGGCGCCAACATTCTCTCGCGCCTCGCAATCTACTACCCCGATCGCCTCCGGGCGGTCGCATTCCTCGGCATCGGCCCGTCAAGCCCCGGCACGGCGTTCGACCTGGACGCCATCAACGCGATGACGAAAGCGGCGACCGGCACGGAGATGCTGGGCTACATATCCTACATCGCGCGCGACGCGGCCTCGCAGCGAATGATGGAGCAGCACGCGCAATCGGTCATGGACCTCCTGTTCGCCGACGACCCGGAAACGACATGGAAAGTTAACTTCCACCCGCTACAAGGCTTCAAGCGCTTCGTCGAGGAGGGCCGCACCCAGAAGGTAGGCGGCTGGTACCCTCCCGAGCTGCAGCGCCGACACCTAGCGACGTTCGGTCGGGAGGGCGGATACTTGGGCCCCGCGCAGTACTACAAGGTGCTGGACCGGAACCTGTCGGTGGGCGACGAGGCGGGGTTCGAGGGCGCGCGGCTCGCGATGCCGGCGCTGCTCGTCGTGCCGGAGGAGCCGGCGTCGTCGCGGGAGATGCACGTCCAGATGCAGCGGGCGTGGGCGCCAGGGCTGAAGGTGGTGACGGTGGACTCGGGGCACTGGGTGCACTTGGAACGGAGGGATGAAACGGCGGCGGCGGTCGAGGCCTTTGTCCGAGGTTGTCGGTCGGAGGCCGGCGATTCTGACTTGGGGTCGTGATGAAGCTACGATACCTTCATAACACAACACAGGTCGGCGACAGGCACGTAATCACTTATCTGACAGATCCCAGGAGCTCTCGTATCGATAAGATGATTTTTTATATATTTAATATTGATCATAATCTTCGATCATTTTTGAAAAATCGAAATGATTCCTTAGAAATAAACCGAGTTGTTTTCTCGTCTCCTTCTCGACGAGATAAACACGATTAAGCTGTTCCCAAGCACATCAGAGACGGTTTGGCCGAGTGGTATGTAGCCCATTTTCACTATCTTATCGATAAGCAGACTAATATCCATGCAGGTCTAAGGCGATGGTTTTAAGACGTAAAGTTTAATCACCATTTCGGAAACGAGCGTGGGTTCGAACCCCACAGCCGTCACTCATTTCATCTTTTTGCCCTCGATAGTTGTTCAGAAAACTGCACAAATAATTCCTGCACGCTTATTTTTATTTTGCCATTTTCGTACAATTTGATATTCAAATAGTCAGCTGGAACGTGAATATCAGTGTCTCTCGAGAGTTACGTAATAGCCTCAAAGTCCTCAGTAACAAAGAACATCACTTCCACCCACACCAGATGGAGATTGACCCACGCTTAGGCTCAGACTCCGTCTCGGACTCGGGGGATACTCAAATTGATGGAGGCATGGACTCGGACGTTGGCCCAAACATGGCCTCCGGGGCTGCGCATGTTACTGCAGACCTGAACCCGAATCGCGTGACACAACAGCACTGCAAAGTGTCACTATGCAACGACTGCTCGAAGCTGAATCTCCGACGTCCCATGCAATGGCTTGCCGAGCAAGCGGTCCTCGATAGGAAATTCCCCGGGGGCTGGCCGACCTGTGTTGCCAGAATGGGGTCGAAGTATCGGGCCAGACCAACCAACGAATGCCCACTCTGCATCATGCTTTTCGACTCGCGGGTTTCCGTCCATCAATCTTCCAAAGAGGACTGTTTATATATTCACCCGCTTCACGCCGTCGAATCGCGTCTCCATGCGGAAGGGTTTAATGGCGGGCCTCGGCATACTGTTGTGGCTGGCCTGGCGATTGTGCCGGAGCTGTTCACGGTCAAGAAAGAGGTCTTTTACGGAACCGAGATTGACCACCAGATCCGGGCGAGTGGCTTCCCCATCGTTCAGATGGCTGAGCAACGGCTCAGTTACGCGGCGACTTCGATGCCGAAGAAGACGTTGATGGCATATGACGAAATCAAGGAGTGCTTGAGGCGCTGCAGCAGGAGCCACGCTTCGTGTCATAAGAACCTGTTGTCACAACAGCCGATGCCATTGCTGCTTGTCGACTGCTGGAACCGTGCCATACAAACTAATCTCTTCACAGATGAGAAATATGTTGCACTGAGCTATGTCTGGGGGCAGGTACCGATACACCGGGCAGACGAAGGGCATCTTCCCTTGGTACTACCCCGCACTATCCATGATGCCATTGAGTTAACACAGGCCCTCGGTTATCGATACCTTTGGGTGGATCAGTTTTGCATTGATCAAGACAATGTGGCAGTAAAACATGAACAAATCAAATCCATGGGTCGAATCTATGACGGAGCTGAGTTGACCATAGTAGCAGCTTGCGGAGAGGATGCCTCCCATGGGCTTCCGGGTGTGGCGCGTCACCCAAGGCGGACAACCTCATCGTTCTTGCTGGATGATTGTATAGTCCAATCATATCGAAAAAACACCTCGGCGGCAGTGGAATACTCCCGGTGGAACTGTCGCGGGTGGACGTTTCAGGAAGCATACCTTTCTCGCCGGTTACTGTTCGTTGGTGAAGACCAATACGTGTTTCAGTGCAGAGGGGGGCTTCATGCCGAAGGCAACCCCGGGACGTGGGATAAAGAGGTCATGAAAGGGCAGATCATCCCGAACGGGACATTCCGCTTCGACACTGCGCCCGTCCCAGATTACAGCATGGGTCGCCACAGGATCAACGGTAGCTTTTGGATGAACTATGCTACCATGGTGAGAAAGTACTGGGCGAGGAACCTGCGGTTTGACACAGATGCTGTCCTTGCCTGCATCGCTGGTCTGGAGTATCTCAAAGTGCAGTGGGAGAAGGGTCTATGGAAAGCATCTCCTAGTGACCGCTCGAGCCTTGCATTTGTTCATGGCCTACCGACAATAGTGCCGCAGTCGAAAGGGAGTCGGCACCGATCCCAAGAACTACAGATGTGGGCAGATTGCTTACTATTCCACTTTGACCTCGTCGAAGTGCGCCGGCGGAAGTGCTTCCCCTCCTGGTCTTGGGCTGGATACGCCGCCCTTAATCACCAGTACACAACCAAGTCCTCTTTCCAGATCCCGTATAGTTATACCCGGGGTCAATTCGAACCAGTGATCGAAGATGTTCCCCTTGCTTCTTCATCTCGAAAGCACACGAATAATTCTGACGATGCCCCTTCAGCTCATCGCATGGTCGAGGAGCCTGAGTCACTGGAAGCGGCTGACGTACTGTCCCTGAAGGCGTATGCCGTGCCTCCTGAGCTATTCAGTCTTAACGGGGACAACTCGACGCTGACGGCGGGAGGTCGAGAATCGCCAGCCAGGATGGATTTCGGCGTGCTCACCTCCGAATTCTTCATCGACTGTTCGGTTCGGAGACTACCCGTTGAAGTCTTCTGGAAGAAAGTTGCCTGTGGGGATTTCGATATAGTCATCATATCGGCTCGTGGGCACCCTGGATATAGAGATCCGTCAGAGGGAAGATGGCTTTCGGAACCGAACTGGAAGGCGCAGTGCCTGATACTAGAAAGGCTCGACGAGGAGTACCATCAACGGGTGGGCTATGCCGTGGTTGGAGGAAGGTTACCGAGGGACGACATGCGGGCTACAAGTAGTAAACAGGCGTTTGAGGAGAGCTGTGTACTACGGAATTGGCAGTTGAAGTGACCAAACATTAAACGTAGAGAAACATCACGGAGCTTCACCTTTGGAAATATGTTTCTCGTACGATGATTTCTCAGATTTTGAAGCGGGATAGGTAAATTGATGGTGGTGTCGAAATTTTGATAGCACCGTTACGCCAGTTCTCTGCCGCGACAGAAAACATCTGAATTCGGTTTAAAGGACGGAGTGATCATAACGAATACGCAATATCTCCAAGCTACAGGTCTGTTCCGTAATTAGGTAATGTTATACAGGCACAGTGGCGAGATATTTCTGCATTCCGGACTATGAGGGTACGATGAGTGGTATCCACGAGAGCTGCTGATGGAGAATGCCGCAGATCTGGTTGTCAAGTATGACACAGCACACAAAATGGACAAGGCGGAGCTGTTGCTAAGAAAGGGGGACAAGTCGGCGCAGGATGGCCCCAAGCCGAACAAGGATTGGGGTGTGGTCACAGAACCAGTGCCAAGAGAAAATAAAGGTAGTGTACAACGATGGATTCCTCACGTATCATCGTTGTATCCGTGGCTGGGACAAAGAAGGATCCGAGCAGAGCAAAAGGCTGGATGGAAAATGTCAATTTCGATATTTGAGCTCGACCATGCCAAGGTCTTTTCAGGGTTTGGAACTCAGCCTACAGGCCAGTTTACTAACAGCCCAAGCAGCAAATTGCTTCTAGGGATAGCAATTGAGAAATATCATACAATGGTTTTTATTATATAGACTGATTATATACCAACAACTCCAAGCCAGAGGGCCTCCGCTATCCAACAGACATTAGCCATATACTAATACGCTCCCTCATGAGAGCGATCTACAATAAAGCACCACATCCCGTGGTCTAAAGCGTCCCCCCGTGAGTCTATGTTCTACCCCTATTACTCCTTATCCAAATCTGCGCCTCCCACGTTCGAGTTTGATGTCATGCTCGACCCAGACAGTATCCCCGACGATACCGAGGTGCTGGCTGACGTTGTAGTCGAGCTTTCTGACAGATCCCTTTCCGTACATATTTGCTCCGCCAAGTCTAAGCACACTAGATCCCAATTCGTTAGCAATATGATCTTCTTCCAAAAATGGGAGGAAATAAAGGGATCGGACGAAATGGGTTAGGAAAGGGGTGGGTTCTTTGTGCAAGTGCATTTCAGCCCCCAAGAACCAAATCCGGTCTGTCTGGAATGCGAGAGAAAGGACATCCAGTTTAGTAAGGAAGAAAAAGAAATAAAGAAAATTACTCACGTCGTCGTAGGCTCCCAGCCCCCAAGATCTTCAGAATCGCCACGTCCCGCCCCAGCGCCTTCCAGAACCAGTTGCGGATCTCGACCGAGATGAGCGAGTCGATGCCCAGCTCCGCGACGCTGTTCTGCGGGCTCACGGCGCCGCTCTGCAGCCCGAGGAGCGCCTCGAGGCGGTCCCCGAACGCCTGCACGATGGTCTCGGCCATCGGGCCGGCCTCGTTCAGGGTTTCGAGCTGCTGGAGCAGAGTCTGCTGTTGTGTCTGACCTGCCGCGCTTGGATTGTCACGATCGTCGTTCACGGTGAAGTGCGAGAAGCGCGGGTCGAGGTGCCAGTGTAATGGATTAGCGTTTCCCCACTGGAACCGTTTCAAGCCCGTGGTAATATCGAACGGAGCCTGTTCTCCTTCCTTCGTCGCCGGCCTCCCCGCAACAATGGCCTCGAGGAACATGTGGTGGATATCCCGCTCCGAAACGGGCGGATACCCCTCGCGCTCGAGCCCGGCGTAGAGTTCGCCCTTCTCGCGCTGCAGCAGGCCCAACCCATAAATAACACCAATATTCAAAACCGAGCCCGCCCGGCCCTGCCGCAGCCGCCGCCGCGCCGCGAGGCCGTTCATGTACATGTTGGCCGCGGCGTAGTTGGCCTGGCCCGGGTGCCCGCCGACGGCGGCGAAGGAGCTGGTCATGATGAAGAAGTCCAACGCGTCGTGGCCGAACACCGCGTCCAGGTTCGCCGAGCCGGTCACTTTGGGCGCGAGCACGCGGTTCCAGGTCTCGGCCGACTCCATCTGGGCGAAGACGCGGTCGTCCAGGACCATGGCGCCGTTTACCAGGCCGGCGACGGGGGCGCGCCGAAGGCGAGGAGCCGGTGCTTGAGCGCGCGGACGCTGTCCAGGTCCGTGACGTCGAGGCGCTCAATGGTGATGTTTGCGGACACTTCGTCTTTCCACTTGAGCTCTAGGTTGGGGCTGCGGCTGCAGAGGACGATGTGGCGTGCGCCGTGTCGGATGAAGAGGCGGCAGAGACTCTGGCCCAGGTCACGGGTCAGACCTACTAGGAGGTACGTCGCGTCTGGACGGAAAAGGGTTTCTTCGACGATGGGGTTTATCGAAGGGGACATGACACGGCGAGAAGCATTCAATCGGTTGTTGAACGACTTCAGGGGCTTGACGCGGGGAATGAGGCGCTGCCCCTTTTCAAAGTACACCTCGGGCTCCTTGGTGCTGAGCTCCGTAGGCAAGCCGGCGTTGAATGAGCAGAGTTGCCGCAAGCATCCACTAATCACCTCGGCTGCGCCGTCTAAGCAGTCCAAGTCAACCACCTGCAGCCTGAGGTCCGGAACCTCGGCGATCATCGTGCGAGCGAAACCGAGTGTGGCGGCATGTTCCGGACTGTCGCGCCTGACTCCGCGGGTCACCCAGAGCACTGTTGTGTTGGGCCTGAAGAAAGCCTGGAGTTGACGGAGTCGATTACCCGTCATGTTCAGCATAACGGACTCGTCAAGATCCGCGAGTACGATGGCCGTAGTGAAGCTGGCCATCGACTCCGAGTCCAGATCGTCAAACGAAGGGGCAATCGAGACATGAAGAGAAGATTTAGAAAGGAGACAACCCAACTCATAGTTGATAGTCACCGTTTCCTCCTTCAGTCCACCGATTATGAGCAAATCGTCGAGAATGGGCTCCAACTGCGCTTGAGCTGGATACTCGGGTGATGGGATAGCTGGGCTCATTTGGCGCACATGGATCGATGCTCCATCTGAGAAGAACTGATCTGCATGTTTCGTTGTTTTGGCATAACCGCTGAGCTCGAGGATGCTGGCCCATTCTGTTGCTCTTTGCTCAACGGCGGGATCGCTCGCTGTCGCGGCCATACTGCGCAAGCTGTCGCGTACTCCCAGTTCCGGACAATGGACCAACACCAGCAGCCCGCCCGTAGCCATGCTATTTCGAATAGCGTCTAGTGTTGCCTCCGGGATTTTGCTGTCAAGCTGCGATGTCGACACCACCACCAAGTTTGCCTCGGCCCCTGCCGCTGCCTGGTCTCTCAGGGTATCATGTAGACTAAGCGGCACAAAATGGGTTCGTTTAGAAGCAGCGGCAGGCGTATCACGGAAACGGGGGTGTTCCTGTTCCGGCTCGACGCGGATGGTGTGGGATAAGAAGCCGGTCCCCAGCCCCGAAACGATGTGCTCCATGAGTCCCAAAGTCGGATCGACGAGACTCAACACGTTAAGCCGTGGGAAACGGTGAGTGATCTGCTCCAATACCCGCCCCACGTGGGTGTTGATCCACATCTGACGGCGCGTCTGCTCGATGATGAGTGGGATGGCGTTCGGTAGGAGATCCGGCAGAGCCATGCCGAGCTCCTTGATGAAATCCAGGGATGTCCGATATGGAGATGCGTCGATGAAGCTATCAATGCTCTCTTGATCATCGAGGTCGTAGAATCGACGCTTTGCTATGGCCGAATGCTCACCTTGTAGTCCGGACGAGAACCAAGGGGGAATACTGTGCTTGGACCGGTAGAAGAACGCCCCAACTCGATCGCAGCTCTCGATGAGCTTCGCGTCCGCCTCATCCATCACTCCCGGTGCCTGAACGATCTCATCCATGGGGTCGACGTCAAAAGTAGTGTGTAGATACAGTTCATAGTCGTCTTCGGGGCGTGTATCCGCGATAGCTGTGACCGAAAGCCCCTCCACCTGGATCTCGCAACCGAGCTCGTCGCTGCGAATGTCGATATCAACGGTGAATCCGGCTTTGGATATACGGCTGGTGGGCCGCGCTTCCTTCAGCGAGCTTTCCACCCTGAGTGTCGCATTCGTCTCGCCTGCTGTAACTGCATCGCTGTAATAATGTGCCATGTTGAAGCTGAGACGTTTTATGTGGGTGGGTAGAAACGAGGTCCAGAGCGATCCGTCTCCCGGTGCCGAGTAGGTAAGAAACGCGGACTGGAGGCAGGTGTCCAACGTTGCCGGGCTGACTGTAAGCGACGTGGTGTCTTCCTGATGTAACCTCTTGACACTGGCGGCTGAGTAGTCGAGTCGGCGCTCTATCGACTCGAGCGCTCTGAAAGGCCCGGTATACACAAGCCCGCTTTCATCCATCATGTTGTAGAAGGCCTTGGAGCTCGCCGGCAACGTTTCCGAGGAGGACCGTTGCGCGAGAGGCAAGGAATCGGCACAAGGCTCACCCAGACGGATACGCAGCACTCCCGCCATATTCTTCGTCATAGCGGTAGTCCCATCCGCCGTGCACGAGACCAACATGACATCAGCCTCGATAATCGAGCTCTTCTTCCAGCTCTTGGGCTCGCCCCGCGGCGTCAGCGAGAACAGCACCTCGACGCCGACCGAGTCCGGCTCCACGACGATGCCCGCCATGATCTCCATATCCACGATCTCGATCACGGACGCCGGTCGGCCCTTCAGGAACTGCCGGCCCGCGTCCACCGCCATCACGCAGTACGCCGAGGCCGGGACCAGGGGTTGGCCCTGGAAGCTGTGGTGGCGCAGCCAGGGAATTTGGCCGATCGTCAGGACGTTGCGCCAGCGCAGCGCAAAGTCGCAGTCGTCGCGCGTTCGGACGCCCAGGAGTTCGTGCGGGCTGCCCTTTTTGAAGTGGTATTGCCGCGACAGTCGGGACTCGCGCCAGTGGGCTTGCGAGTGGTCCCACGGATAGCTGGGAAAACCCTGCATGATTTCTTTGGAAAAGGGGGATCCGAAGTAGTCTGACAACTGGACTGCGCCTGGTCCGAAATGACACCATAGAAAACCCAAAAGATCAGATAGAGCAGCCTGATCATCCTTCGTCCGGTCCAGGACCCCTGAGTACAGAAGTGCACCACCATTGAGGGACTTGGCCGTTTGGGTGGTCGGTCCCTTCAAGGCCGGATGAGGACCGACTTCTATAGCACAGTCAAAGGGCCCATGTTCCGTGATTGCCGTCTTGATGGCGTCGTGGAACTGGACTGCGGAGACCATGTTGTCTTGCCAGTATCCAACGTCGGGCTCCACGCTGCCACTTCCTGAGTATCCGTCGACGCTGGATATCCAATTGGTCCCGTTATTAGTTTTCAGGGGTATGATGGCACATTTCTGCAACGCTCTGACATACTCGGCGGCGGGTCGGATCATATGCGGTGAGTGATAGGCAGTATCTACAACGAGAACTCGTGCAAACTTTTGCTGTTTTGCCAACTTGTCCCGTGCCAGATGTACCATGTCCAGGTCGCCAGACAATGTTACAGTGCTCGGTGCGTTGCTGGCCGCGACGCAGAGTCTACCGCGGAAATCTGGATCTCGACAGAATGACGTAGCTTCAGACTCAGATAGACCGACGGCCATCATGCCCCCCTTTTCCCCATTCGGTCCACCGGCCAGGTGAGCAAACATGCCGCGATAGTATGCGATGAGTATGGCCGCCCTAGGCGTCAGCCGTCCGGCCGTATACGCAGCAGCAATTTCTCCAGATGAGTGACCAACGACGGTGTGAAACCCGACCCCGTAGTCTCGGAGAACACAGACCAAGGCGATCTGCAGCGCCGTACAGAGAGGCTGCGATACGGCGGCCTCGTTGATGCGTGACTCTTCGGGGTCAGCCATGATCTGCTCCAGCAGACTCCAAGACGGTGGATCGGGACAAGCTTGGAGGGTTTCGTCTAGGTACTGGATAGTCTTTTGGTAGGTCTTGTTCGAGAGCAGCAGGGATTGTGACATGGTGGCCCATTGCGCGCCTTGTCCAGTGAAGACGCCCATGATTTTTGGTTTCTGGTGGAGGGTTTGCGCCCGGGTCCCCATCCCACCAGCACCGGCGGCGAACCCGTCGAGACATGATTTCAGGAGGGCGACGGCGCCAGCGGAGGAGTCAGCGGCAAACGACATTCGATAGGGGAGAGCCGTCCTTTTCAAATAGAGATGAGATCCAAGATGTCGAGGCGTGATGTGAGGATTTTGCTGGAGGTACTTTACCAAATCTTGAACAACATCTCGAAGGGAGGCCTGAGAAGCGGCAGACACGACAAAGGGGTAATAGGGACCTGTGTGCTCAAGCATCTTTGGGGACAAAAACAGACCACCAGCCATAGGCGGCGAGTTGTGCAAACACATCGGGCTGTGAAACTGAGGCACGTAGGACTCGATGATGACGTGAGCGTTGGTTCCTCCGAACCCAAACGAGTTGACGCTTGCTCTTCGAGGCAGAGAGCCCAGCGGCTCCGGCCAAGGTATCACAGTAGTTGGGATCTGGAGATGCTTGTAGAAGGGTTGGACACTCGGGTTGAGTGACTGAAAATGAAGGTTTGGCGGGACGGATCCGTGCTTCATGGCCTGAAGCACTTTGAGCACGCCGGCAAGGCCGGCTGCTCCCTCTGTGTGACCGATGATGGTTTTGACTGAACCAACTAAAAGCTTATCAGTGGATACGTTGTCCTTTGCTTCCCTATCTTCAGGCGTCCCGAAGAACGCTTCTTCGATTGCTACAATAGAAAGTGGTTAGCGCATAATTCCTTTGTGTATGATACGTGATAGGGGGGTGAGAGGGGGTTCTTACCTTTAGCTTCCCGCGGGTCACCCACTTGCGTCCCCGTCCCATGCGCCTCAAAATACTGACAGCGGTCCTCAGCACGCCTCGGGTCCAGCCCGGCCCGTTCGTACGTCCTCCGTATCAGCGACGCCTGCGCCTCGGAGTTGGGCATCGTGATCCCCTGCGTCCTCCCGTCCGAGCCCACGCCCGTGTTCCTGATGATGCCCTGGATCCGATCCCCGTCTGCCTGTGCCTGAGACAATGTCTTGAGAAATACCGCCGCCACGCCTTCGCCACGCGCGTAACCGTCAGCGCTGACGTCCCACATCTGACACCGACCCGAAGGGCTCAGCATATGTAGACTAGACTCGACGATGAACTGCTCGGGGGTGAGCATGAGGTTCACCCCTGTCACGCAGGCTATCTTGCTTTCTTGTGACCGCAGGCTCAGCACCGCTTGGTGAAGAGCTACGAGCGAGGAGCTACACGCCGTATCGATCGTAACGGAGGGGCCCCGAAAGTTGAAGAAGTAAGAGACGCGGTTCGCGATGATGGAGCGCGCGTTGCCCGTTGCGTAGTACTGGCTTGTGCACAACTCGTCGCGCTGTGAGAGGGTGTCGTAGTCAGCCGTCATGACGCCCGCGAAAACGGCGACGTCCTCGCCCGACAGTCGGGTCATGGGGTACCCCGCCGACTCCATGGCCTCGTAGACGACCTCGAGCAGCAAGCGTTGCTGCGGGTCAATGGCCTCGGCCTCGCGGGGCGTGATGTTGAAGAAGCCGGCGTCGAAGGTGCGGATGTCCTGTTCCAGCCAGTATCCGCGGATGGAGTTGGTCGTGCCATGGTGCTCGCCGTCGGGGTGGTAGAAGGCCTCCGCGTTGAAGCGATCCTGGGGTACCTCTCGTGAGAGATCCGTGGGAGTAGACAGCAGATCCCATAATTTCGACGGGAAGTGGCGCCGCCGGTGAAGCGGCAGCTGGTGCCTATTATGGCGATCGGTTCCGGTTGGCGTTCTGTGTACATGACTCTCTCTTGTCGCGCAGGCGGATGACCTGCTGACTGATGGTATGTATATACAAAAAAAGCAACGGCTGCAGCAGCAAAGTGCAAAAAGAAAAACGGTGAAGGAAGTGTGAGAGTAGGTGCAGTGAGGGTTTCTGATGTCAGCCAATCGTCAAGTCGCAGGGCTTCAGGAAAAGGAAAAATCACTCAGACATATGGTGCTACATATGCTCAGGGGGCAATCAGCATTGTTTCCTGCAGGGTTGACCCATCCTTTGTACTCGGCAAGAAAGACAGGACCTGAACAATTGCCATTATCTCGTTGAGCACATGCTGTGGGAGATCTTTGATTAGCTCCACCATCGCCGAAGCTGATAGCTGTTGGTCTTTGTCTCAGGCGCAGCCTGGGTTCCTCCCTGCAGCCAACCGTAACGTCTCCCATTTGCTCAATGAAAACACCGAATTGATTTGATAAGCCTTGATTACTGATTTGGAGAAGAGGAAGCATACTATGGTGATGTGGAAAATATCTACAAAATTCTCAATTGACTCTAGAAGTCAGCGGGCGGTCTTGGCCTCTGTAGTTTCGGCCGAGAAGATGACATCTAGGGCTTCCAGCTGAAAGATTGTGGAAAGGATATAACTACTGGCTCGAGGCGCACCTCTCCATCTCCGAGTCCGAAACTAGGCCGTTAACTAGCCATATTCCGTCTCTCGATGGTGTTGTGGCATCGAGTGGGTGGGTTGCTGCCAGCTGACTCGGTGCCGGCGATCTCGACGATGCGTTGTGTTTTCGAAGTCATTCGGCCACGCCCTTTCCGCACTAAACAAGCCCTAAAGGTTCGAGACCCTTTACAACGATGCGCATCAGAAGGGAAGACCGAGTTTCGAAGTTTTCTGAGAGAAACAGGCGAATATCGTGTGCGATAGGCAAAGATGTGCATTACGGGCCGAAAAGGGGAGTCGATTCGTGATGGATACAGGAATGGCATCAGCCTGTTCGTCGATCAATGAGGCCAAACGTCATTCTACAACCAAATTTGCCAGTTCTCATACAGCACGGAGCCGGCACAGCTCTTCTGCAAGCTCGACTCCTTACAATGGTTTTGTGTTGTACAAACCCGTCAAGAATACCACATCACCAAAGTCCATCAAACCCTCTTTCTATATCACAATTCAAGGGGCTACAGCGAGATTTATGTAGCAGGTTTCACTTTACTCACGATACTTCGAACACCGACATACTCTGTTTTCCAATAGACATGCATTACTAACGTTTGATCAATCATTTTTGCCGGTGTGGCCAGCCCGATTCTAACCAAGAACCTGCAACGCCGTGTGTACCATCCCCATGAGTACTGATAGGAATACAAGAAAAGAAAAACGGTAAATCAAACGAAGGCAAAAACAACGGAAGTCTCATCGACTGATTATGTCATCTCCCCCTGAAACGAAGTCTCCGAGTAGGTGGCGGGCTGCCAATCAAACCGGATCCGACTGCCCGGACCATATCCGCCGCCGCCGCCATATTGCCCGAATCCGGGCCCGAAGCCCATGGTGGTGGAATAACAGGCATATGAGCCCAGATCTTCGCGGGCAGTCGCGGGATCTCGCGTGTCTAGCGATGTAATAGCGGGTGCCCCCGCCGCCGCAGTGTGTTGGAGCTGAACAAAATGCGCCCCTGGCGGGACGTCACCGTCCCTTAGATCAAGATCCGAATCGAGATCGGAGAAGCCGCGCGCGGCCTGGAAGGATCTGAGATCCTGGGGAGGAGAGGATGACTTGTCCGGGTAGCCACTGCTATCCATAAGGCAGTCGACCCTTGAAGTCCCCGACTGCTCAGACCAGCAGGGAGCAAAGTACGAGGGAAACGCCGCCCCGCTGAACTCAGCTGATGCGGTAACAGCGTGACCAGGCCAGCAGACTGGTTCCATGTACTGCTGCTGATGCTGATGCTGCTCTGCTGTGTCCGTGACCAGCTGTTCAGACATGACAGGGATGACCGACGCTATATATAGTATGGTGAGTAACGTCGGACGGAAATAGTCTCACACACGCAAGATCATCAAAGATGTGCTCACTCACCTGTCGTGTCTTGGTCCTGGGAGTAGCAAGAGGAGCCCGATTCGGAAGAGGAGTAGGAGGAGGAAGATAGGGGATGATGGATACCCGCAGCAGCCGCGGTGGTGGCAGAGCGGACAGCAGCCGTGGGACCAGGAGGGGAGGAGATCGAGGTAGTATTGCGAGTGTCTTGGTTCTTCTCCGGCCGCCGTCGTGCTCCCTCGGGTTGCGCCGAGTCGTCGCGCTGCTGTTGCGCTGGTTCCGCAGCGGGGGGCTCGAGGTGCACGGCCGCTTGAGCCTGTGGCACCGCTCGCACTCGTCGCCGCCGCCGATCTTCTTGCAGCTCAGCTTCTGCTGGTGGCATTTGTCGCAGGCCTTGCGGTTGCGCTCTCGGGGTGGCGGCGTCATCGTATTCGTTTGGTTGTAGTGGCAGTAGTAGCAGCAGCAGTAAAAGGGGACTAGAAGAAAAACGGGAAGGAGATCAGATCAGAGAGACTATTCTCGGCTAACCCCACGATTTGTTTCGGCTCGGTTCGTAAAGTCGATAGATGATCAATCATACATCACTGACTGGATGCGAGCAGCACGGCGATGAGTAAAAGGTTGAACGTGACCTGGATCTCTCCTCGGGAGTCTCTTTGCAATATAAGTGAGTGAGACACCCAATATGGCTGCGTGCAGGATCTGAAATACGGCGTATCATTATCACAGAGTGCCGTGGCGCACGAGATCGTATGGGTAATGAGGTTGTATATCGTCCAAGAGGAGCGGGCATAATATTATTGGTAGAGTAAACAATGGACGAATGCTGGGAATGGAAGAGCGGCTGGAACCAGCAGCGCGGATCCCCCCTATTGCCGGGGGCATACCGCCCTTGAGCCACCAGCAACCTGCAGGATCTGTCTTGTCGCATGAGCTCATCGGGGAGGGGTGTGGTAGTACAAAGATTGGGCACACGGCGTCCGATAATGCAGTCAAGCGTCAAAGTGTGCCACGATTTCTATAGCACGCAAATCTCTGCACGACGGAGCCCAACACGCTGTCTGCCACCTCTGGGGAATTAATTGGTACCACTGCCTCTTTCGACATAGTGACTTCAGGCAACCCATTCAGGGGCTGTGATTCGTAGGTACGAAAATAAAAAGGTTAGTAAGCCAGGAGGCTAAAATGTGAATCACTAGGCTTTCACGTGGAGGCGCTGCACGCTTACGGCGCCGTCCTCTGTATCGAAGACACTCTGCTAGATCAACGAGTTCTTCGATCTATCGAAGAATCCATCTCACGGGATGGAGATAAGGGTTGCCTGACGGTACCGACAGTAAAGCCGATATACTTGAGCTAGCGCGGTAGTGACAGTAAGTGGGAATCAGTGACAGCAGATGCGCTGCCTATACCAGGAGGTAGTCACCACGCCTGAGTGTGCTAGCGGCCTACGTGTCCTAGTGTCGTACTAGAAGCATTCAGCTTCCCGAGGAAGATAAGTTAATTGAATGCCACAGCAGTGTCTCAGCGTGTGCTAGCGTGACGTGACCGACACGATCGAACTTTCCCACCTTCTGAAAACTCCCGCTCTGCGCCAGCATTCTGGAAGAATATCTCGATCTGTGACGTCCGTCCAAGACGTTGTAGACAGGTCACGGCTTGCACAGCGTGATACACTGTGCTTACCCAAAGGAAGCCGGAAGGAATTCCCCGACCACTGAAGAGTGATGCTCCGTAGGTGCCTGTCACGCTCCGCGAGCCCACACAGAAGAAGCCATTAGGTTACGACAAAGTACCCCTGACCTATATGCCCGAGCAATTAAGGGGGTGAATACCACATTGGGCAAGTAGAAGCCTCGTGACCAGAGAGCCGGGGTCCCCGATCGGGGTCCAGATACATGGTATGTAGGTGGCTATCACTCCCCGAACCACCGGTAACTGTGGCGGTGTGTCAGGGATAAAGGGCTTTCCCCACACATGTGGTAATGAAGCCCAACCGCCAACAGACATCGTCACGAAGATAGCAAGGGAGTAACTACTCACTGTAATCAAACGGTGCCTAGCGCTCGGCGACATATAAGCCCTAGCAAAAGATCGATGCATAACATCTCATCTACTGCAGGAGGAGAATAAGGAGTATCCAAATGAAGGAAGAGTGAAATATCCGAAACGGATGGATGGATGTCCCGCGCCCCTACTGGAGAAATGAGGCTATTGACATGCAGCCACTGGCGCCAAAGTCACAAAGTCGCTCAGCCCCTTACCCTCCCTTTTCCGCCCCCAGACGACCCGGGGATCTGGTTTCGTGCGAAGGGGCAGCAAAGGGCGTAGAATACGATATATGGCGTTTGCCAAGTCTACCTACCTTCTTCGCGCTTTCTAAAGCAGCGCCTAAAAAGAGTCTGTCTGGTTGATCTCCAGCGCTTCATTCAGGCTTCGGTAGCTTAACGCCACAAGCGTCAGTTAGATGGCTCCCCGCCCGTTTTCTCGACAACCGCCTGACCCAGAAGCTTGGTAAAAACAAGACTTGAGGTCTAAATAGACTGACCCGTGTGTACGGACGTAAAGAGCGTGAGGCTTTCCAACGACGTTTCCAGACTGGCGGAAATACGGACGATCCTTGGTCATCTCCGAGTACTGGGGTAAGTAAGCCGTAAGGCTAGACGTTAGAAGGCGTTCTTTCAGCCTCACGGTTCGCGAATCATCTGCCACCGCCTCACCATGACCGACATCCCTGAGGTCGGTACAGTCATCCGCTTCACACCCCATCCGTATCTAACCGTCGCCGCAGCCTCGAGTAGACCGGAAAAAGTAGGGATTGGCTCTCCCGCCCTGCCCCGCCGTCTCTGTCCCCCAACTTTTGCCTTCTTTGAAGAAAAGGCGGTGCGACGAATGACGGCATTGGGATTCAACGGAATCTGCCCCGCCCCCCGCGACGCCTCGGTGTAACGCGAAAGCGCGATTTGGGCATGTCGCTTTCCGCTGAGCTCCAGGGATGGAGAATGCCTCTCTCTGGATCCTACCCAGATCTTTGGAAAGCACCCACACCTGCATGTGAAAAAGAGAAAACAAAAGAAACTGGCGCTCGATCCCAGATGGTGCGCCTCCTGCGACCGACCGCCCTTCCTTCTTCTCTGTCCCTCGTGTTACCCCAATGGGAGCGGGCAACTGCATGATCTCGAGGTCAACATTTACCGAGTACCTGGTTGGCAAGACCTGCTTGGGCATGGCTGCATCCCCCGACGCTGCAACAGGCAAGGACCCTGTAAACTGGGAAAGCCCCGGCCAGGGTCACGATCCGGCAAGGCCTGCGCCCATATTCCCCCCACCTATCGTCCAACCCCTATTTTGGCAAGTACAAACGGTGGGGGTGCGGAGGACAGGATAGTCCAGTTCGAGCACCGATATCCGACCACGGTATTTCGGGAATAAGGATGCTCAGAGTGAGGCTTTCGGGGCTGGTGCAGATATAGATCTCGCGATAATAATAAGCTCTCGACTGCGGATGCCAACCAGCCGCCGCCAAGGTCAATCAATATCTGCTTCATTCTGAAAATGATGAACATAGCTTGTGACGAAGCAGGAAAGATGGGTGAAGAGTACAGGAGGAAGAGTGACAGGAATGGCGGAAGGATGGGGACACTGCTACTGCATATATGTCGTGGTACTCGATGGGAATGACACCGCTATTCTCGGTGCATTTACCTCGGTGTAGGAAAGGCTGCTGCACGACGGTATGGTGAATAGGTAGGCAGGCAGGCAGCTATCCCTATTCCTTCTTCGAATGACCATGCATGCAGCGTCAAATCATCACGAGGAATGTTGCCATCCTCTCACCCGCCTCCTCCCTCTTCCCTCAACCCCATCGCACTGGCATTCCTACCTACCAACTCCAGACGAAAGTGCATTACCTGCTTACTTGATCACTTAGTCAGCCAGAGATCATCACGGGACTGACCTCCCACACAGCCAACTATATGTCGTAATTGACACTGCATACATACGTGCAAGTCATCGAGAGCACATGAAGCGTTAGTTGCTTTTTCGGGCTGACCCGAACAGCTCATGCGTGCATGACGCGCTTCGTCCTTGGAAGCGACAGCCACCACCTCAGGGTGTTGTTGTGCGCCCCCAGGAGGCTGAACAAGCCACCCAATTCTGGGGTGACAGCTTGCTATGTATCACGGATGCCGTACCCACCATGCATTAGGAGGTAAGCTAGTCGTCAACAGGCAAATCCTCAAAGGCCAAGACGATTTATCGCTCTCCAAAATAAAAATAATATTGAAAACGTAAATGCTGTGGTTCTTGTCTATTGTTACACGTAAAAGGGGCGGTGGTATCAAGAACTCCATCCGGGGAATTGTATGGTGCCGTAACTCCGAAAAAAGCAAAGTCTATCTACTCTCCATCTCCGACGCCAAACACCTCCATATGTATCCTGCTCTCGCTGACTCCTGCCTTGACAAGATACTGCTGGATATCCCGCATGAACACGGGGGGTCCGCAGATGTAGTAGTTGGCCTCGGGGTCATCGAGGAACAGTCCCTGTTTGCGGTCGACCTTCTCGAGGTCCATGCGGCCGGTAAAGTGGTAGTCGACCCCCTTGACCTCATCGTCCTTGACGTTGTTCTTGAAGATGGTCGCCTTGACATTGGGGTTCCTCTCGCAAACGTCGCGGACATGACTGGCGAAAGCCTGGACCTCGGTGCTGCGGGCGCCGTGCACCCACGAAACGGGTCGGGTGGAGCCCTCGGCGACCGTGGAGTTGAGGATGGAGACCATGGGCGTGACGCCGACGCCCGCCGAGATGAGGGCGATGGGTGACTGGCTGCCTGTCTTGGACTCGACGGAGAAAGTGCCGGCAGGGTGGGTGATTTCCACGACGTCGCCCTCGTTGTAGTCGCTGTGCAGGCGGTTGGAGATGAGACCGGGTACACCGCCCTCTTTACCGGCGTCGCGCTTCACGCTGATGCGGAAGCAATCCTGCCCAGGTACATCACTGAGGGAGTACTGACGGGGCTGCATGCAGCCGAGCTCCGGTACGTGCATGTGGACACTGACGTACTGGCCGGGCTTGAATCCGGGCAGGGGCAGCTTGCCGTCCTCGGGGGTGAGGTAGAAGCTGGTGATCTCGGAGGACTCGGGGACCTTTTTGGCGATCTTGAACTTGCGCCAGCCGTTCCAGCCTGCGGCGCTCTTCTCCTGCTCGGCGTAGATGCTGGCCTCGAGCCCGATGAAGATGTCGGCCAGAGCCTGGTAGGCCGCAGTCCAGGCCTCGGCAACAGCGGGCGTGACAGCATCGCCCAAGACTGCGGCAACGGCGGCGATGAGGTGCTCGCCGACGATAGGGTACTGGTCGGCTCTGATCATGAGACTGACGTGCTTGTGAGCAATGCGGGCGACGGCGTCAGACAGCTGGCCAAGGTCGTCAATGTAGCTTGCGTAGGCGAAGACGGCGCCGGCCAGAGCTCGAGGCTGCGCGCCAGTCTCTTGGCTGGTCTTGTTGAACACATTGTGCAGCTTCGGGTGAGCGCCCAGCATGTTCTTGTAGAAAAGAGATGTGATCTCCTCGCCATGGGCCTTGAGGGCGGGCGCCGTCGACTTGACAATGGCAATCTGCTCTGGCGTCAGGGGCGCCGAGACTTTACCGGTGACAGCCATAATGTGTTGGTGTTGGTATGTTTAGGGAAGGGAAGAGTGAAAGGGTGACTCAATGTTCTAAAGATGGAAGATTGCTCTGCAGTAAGTATATATGTCGGGATGTGGGCTTGAGGTAAATATAGAGACATGCATCAGGGTCACATTCGTCTCCTACCTTATATAGTCGGGTGTGTGGGTGCCTTTGGTCAGTAAGGGGTTCATCGTGAACAGCACCAAGGTAGCAACGGCAGACGTTAGACAGTCAATCAGCGCGGAGATAGCAAACCCTTCTTTGTCATATTCTGCTACGGTTCCACCCGCGCATCGCATGTTTCGCGAGTAGACGAGTCCACGAAATGCCTCCATCAACGCCAATTTGGCATTGATATACATTAGCAATTGTCGCACCACTTCTTCCTGCGCCGGCGGTAAAGGGCTTGTTGCTGTCAAGAGCGAGTCTGAGTCTGGAGCTGGCAGGGCTGGCGGCGTCTTGTGCTTGACAATTGGGCCTTCGTTAGTGGCTGCGGGCGTGGTCGCGGTGCCCACTTGCCGTCCGGTCGTTCTCGTGCGGTAACGACTTCTCCGCGGGGGAAGGGCCACCGAGGGGCATGGTTCTTCTTTTTTCGACGGCTCGGGAAACTCGGGGTTTCGTTTTCGTATCCAACCCAAGGGAGTCAATGCCAATTGTGACTATACTTAGGCATATTTGGCTTACCATATGTTGACGGATTACTATTACGTTGCTGGCCCAGGCCGCCGGTAAGCATTTTGGTAATTCGTGCTGTAATTTTTGTCAGGCGGCTTCCGTCCTCACCTTCTGGCGCCAAAGCCCACGTGCCGCTGACTGACGGATCGTAATCGATTGAGTAGCAAACAGTCTTCGGGTAATAAAACAAAGGAGTGTGCATGGCATGTACTCCGATTCAATAGCTTCACATGCATGAGTTGATGTAAAATGGGGAATTGTGTCAAGATAAAAGAAGGACTCGAGATTGTTTGAAAAGCTATCATTGGCAGGCACGGTAGGCACGTTGCATTAGTTGCCCACGAGCAACTGCCAACTGCCACAAGTCACACCGGCCAGCCGGGGTTGGGGCAACTGCCGTCAAGCGTTCCAAACAAAACATAAGTGATGGATGTCCGTAGATTGATCCATCATCCATCCATTGGACATAATTGAGGTTGTCGACGATTGGCCAAAAAGGAAGAAGTCCTTTTCGAGGGTAATAATCAGCCTTCCAATTCCGCCCACTGTTCATTGGCTGGCTGCTGTCTTCCCCCAGACGGTTTGGCTTTTTTGCGGTTCCTCCCGATTCCCAAGACGGCGGATGGCTTTAGCGCAGGGCCAAGAGGGCCAGGGCGAAAAACAAGACCAAATGCGGCTGAAGGAGAAAAATCTATTGAATCACCCACCACAAACATGGCGCCAGGTCGTACGATTGCGTTCTGACAGGTTGCCTAGGATGTAAGCAGATCCCCTAGCAGTAATCACCGTACATTCATCAATTTAGATTCGAGGCGAGCCAGGCTCTGGGGGCTAGGTCGACTGACAAGTCCAGTGACGACGACGGCCAGGACGGGGTATGCAGCAGCATCGTCTTCAGCCCCGTGTTCTGGCGAGCTGCGCGGAGATGCTGACGTCCGCGGGGACTTCCGTCTGCGCTGTTACTCAGACGCCGCGATTTGACCGACTGATTTTTGGATGCAAGATGACTTTGGGGACCTGACCCATGATCCATGGAGCCGGGATCCATCTGCATCATCTCGCATCTTCTATCGAAACGCCAATTCGCAATTGTTTCCTTGGGCTACGATGCAATGCTACTCTGACTTACTGACATGGCGAGCGCATGCACCGCATTAAACAAACTTACTTCAATGGGGTCGACCACTAGTCAGCCAAGTGAAAGATGATGTGCAGTCAACTCCAAAGCTGGATTGATTTGCCAAATTGGCCATGCACACACCGCGGAAGATCCGGCTTCAACCGCGATGCAGATCATCCATCCATTCTCAATGAACATTGGGACCAAAAACGGGACGTTCTGAGCATGATTTCCTTTACCATCTGCTCAACGTAAGTAGGTCTATCTCGTCCTCAACGACTGGCTCACCATCGATCCGATGTATGTGATATCCGTGGGGAGGATGTAACTGTCCGTCACTCTGTGATTCCCGCCTGTGACCAGCCGTCCATCACGACCCCCCTTTTCGTCCGTCTCTGCTCCGACCCCCCAAATCCCAGCTGCCCAGGGCCTCGGGATTTCGAAGCCTTCACTTTGGGGAAAATTGCCAACTTTTCGAAGGCCCCTTCTGCCGAATGCAACCTGAACCACACCCACACACCATCAAGCATCATGCCAGCAGCCAAGCAGCAAGATAAAAGTTGTTACGTAGACGCGCGCAACCCCACAGAGACCAACACATCACCCGCAACAGCCGCAACACCCAGCCGCAGCGCCCGCAGCGCCCGCGGCAATCTTTCCCCCTTCCCCCGATTCCAGAAGCATCCCCTTTCCCAGGAAAGCACCCTTCCCCTTCTTCATGCAGAAATCGCAACACCCTCGAACTGCCCAGCTTCGCCCTCGTGCGACCGCACGAGAAGTGTGTCTGCCCAACCCGCCATGCATGTCTCACCATGGGCTCGATGCTGCTGCTACCCGTCTACCTACATCGAGGAGGGAGGCGTCCTTGCTGCATGCGATCACGTCGTCGGGTCCTTCTTCATGTAGGTCTTCTATGTATGTGTCTGAGTTGTGTGCGCCCACCGGATCCCCTCCTGCTTCCCCGATCGAGGCAAGCAAGTAGCCGGGGGCATGATGAAGAAACGCCGTGCCACGATGTTCTGCTCGCCCCAACAAGGGGAAAGCTCGACGTGGTGCGCGTCTAAAGCTGCCCGTCGCCCCCCCTTTTTGAACAGAACAAGCCCCGATGTCTCGGGTTCCCGCTGGACATATAAATTGCTCGCATATATGTCGTCGTAATTGCCATTCACCTCCTGAAGTCGAGGCGGGAAGCAGCGGTGGTCCGTCTACGAGGCTGCGGAATGCAGGCAGGACCTGTGTCGAGCTTAATCATTCCCACGTCGCGGCCTGTTTCCAGCCAATCCCTTCAATTCCTCCGCTGGTTCTCCAACGGAGAAGTTCCGTGCCTTGATGGTGAAGTCCGACAACTATTCACATTCGAAGCAGGGAGGGATGCCAGGATGCTACCTTTGCTCTTGACTGAGCGGAGTTGCATATTGGTACATGGTATACGCACTGCGTGTCTTGCGGATGGTCATGTACTCTCTGTTGGTTACCTACAGGTGCAAATACACGTACCTGATTGACATGGTATCAGCCCGGCGCGCGGTACACCCTGGTGCCGCATGGTAGACTGGGAGTGAGTTGCCTCGGCAGCTGCCCCCTGACATTGCTGAGACTCATCCTCTCAATGGCCCGAGCCTGGATACATTCCTATACCGTTGATAACCGACCATCTATTTCCACGTAACCCATCCCGTTCAGATATGTAGCAGGATATCTAAACGATTGGGGCCCCAACATGGAAACGCAATGAGACAATCAGGTAGATCATGCCAAATGTATGTGTATGTAGACACGAAGCTCTCTAGAATCAATCGAGACGTGCATCGCCGTGTACGTGTGTGTATCTGTATGTGAGGAGAATGTACCAAACCAACCATTACTCGAACATGAAATCTCCAACATTCCATTCATCATCGTGAACCTCGTCCGTCTCATGAACCACGTAACCAATCAGAACATATCAACGTGACCCAGAAAGCAACCAAACCCAACCGTGAACTCCCCTTCGCGTTATCCCAAGCAATCAGACAGTGCTCACATGCGCAGCTCGCCTTCACCTGGGCCGCTCCCCTACTTGATCCCATTAATAGCCAAAACCTTCTCCTCCGTATACTTCCGCGGCAGCTTATTCTCCCCCTCCTCGTATGGGAACCCGGCCTCCTCGCGCGCCATATCATTGATCCAGCAATGCTTCGGCCTGAGCGGGTTCGCCCTGCCACCGTTCGCCTTGATCGCCGCAATGGCCGCCCACTTGCTCGCGAGGTAGTACCACGCCAGCGCGTTGCCGGGCGTGCCGACCTCATCGCTGACCAAATCGCGCGCGGCCTGGCTCATGCGGCGCCAGAGCTCCTCGTCCGTGAACAGGTCCGTCAGGTGCTCAGCTACCTGCATGTAGTCGCCCGGCTGCACGAGGTAGCCGTCGACGCCGTCGTGCACCTGGAGCGGGATGCCGCCCGCGAGGGTCGCGATGACGGGACGGCCAGCGTGCAGCGCCTCCGAGACCTTGACCTCGAACCCCTCCCCGCGTCGACAGCTGCAGCACCACCTTGGCCTTAGCAATGAGCGTGTTGAGCAGCTGGTCGTTGGCGTCGAGGCGCATGACGCTAATGTCGCTCGCGAGGTGGGCGTACTTCTTCTCGATCTGGTCCAGGGTCTGGTCGTAAATCATGTTGGCATCCGGGTCATCGACCGAGCTGTTTCCGGCACTATTTGGGGAGCAAACGTTAGCTATGCTGGTCTCTGTAGCTCAGTGACCGGATAGGGGGAGCACTTACACGACCAGCTGCGGAGGGAAGTCGATACCTGCCGCGAACGAACGCTTGCGGAACTCGCCGTATGCATCAATCACGGTCGGAATGCCCTTGGCAGGGTCGAATCGAGCGATCTGAACGATGTAGTCTCCTGATGATAGGGTCAGTATGAGATGTAAAACTCGTTACTAGTCATATGGGGTTCTACTCACGTCTGGGATACTCCAGCTTCGTCCTACATAATTGTGTTAGCGACAATGAACTACATTGAGAGATATGTTTTTCAACTTACATCTGGTGGGCGTTGCATTGCACATTGTACTGGTTACCGTAGTAGCCAGAGTCCCAGTCGTTCATGGGCTTGTTCAGGCCATCCAGCCTACATGCGCGCAATCGTCAGTCAGTATGAGGCACACGAGAAAAGCCGCTGATATTGCGAATTGACTTACCAATCAGTGGTAGCTGGCATGTACCCCACGATCTCGTGGGGCACGTTGTAGGGAACAAACTCCGGGATGGGGTGGCTAATGAAGCTGTCGGCAAGCTTGATGTTGTTCCAGAGGAAGTCCCAGACTTCGGCCTGTGGGCTGCCTTCCTTAGCAACCAGATCGCTGCGGATCTGGATGTGAGATCGGTAGAGGACGGGTCGATCGGGGGTGAGTTCCTTGATCATGGGAATGATGCCGGGCATTTGGGGATCGTCAACCTATTAAAAGCAAAATTAATGCGACTTCTCTCTTCAAATCGGGTAGATGCGGGTGAGTAGCAACAGTTACTTACAATGATAACGTGGGCGCCGCCCTCCTCGGGGGTCGAAGGGGACCGCCCTCGCTAAGCCAATAACGTTTGGCATTGTCTTGGATCCACTCGGTGATGGTGTTCATCTCCTCCTTGGAGAGGCGCTGGTCGGGATCCGCGACCCCTTGCAGAATGTTGTGCATGTTCTTGGTGCTTCGGAAGACTCCAGGCCGAGGCTTGGGGACTTTGGTGGCATAGTGTCAGCTGGTGTGTTCATATTCAAAAGATCGTCAAGTTAGATTGCCACATTACTTACCATACCAGTTGAGGTCAACATCCAGAATCTTGGACAGACGAACGAGGGCGTGGCGCATAAGAGCCACGCCACCGCCCTGGGGCGTCGAGCTGAAGAAACCAATGCGAAGCTTCTTATCCTTGAGGTCCTTGGTGTAGTGCATGAGGGACTTCCAGGTGGCGGCGCCGACAGTCTTCTTGTGATCCTCGGCGGTGTTAAGGCGGGCCTGGAAGCCGCCGTCGACCTGTACGGCCCCACGCCACCCGACCTGCAGCAGCGGCACCATGGACGGGCCGAAGTTCCTATGCGAAGAGGTCAGAAAAGGTGTTTGTTTGTTCATAGCCCGAAACAAGCATCTTCTTCGTCGCCGTCGTCGTCCTCTTCTCCTATAGGAAAACTGCGAAACGGGGAAGGGGCGCAGAAACATACATGATGCACTTCCTGGCCATGGAGTCGGCCTGCTCGTCGACGCGCTTGTCGTCCCAGCGGCCGATGGTGGAGTGGTGGTGGACGTGGACGCTGGGCTCGATGACAATCGGGATAATGTCGACCTCGAGCCAGAGGCGCGAGCAGAGCGTCGGGCTCAGCTCCGTCAGGTGCGTCGGCAGACCGCTGCCGATGAGCTTGGAGAAGTTGTCCTGCTCGTACTTGAGCACGTGCCGGATCACGCAGTCGGCGACGACGTCGCGCGTCGGGTCCGCCGGGTCTGGCTGGATGTGCTCCTCCCAGAAGTCGACCAGGTAGGTCTGGTCGTGGGCCGCGAGGGCCACGATGAAGCTGCCGTCGTCGTTCTTGACGGCCGAGACGCCCATGAAGAGGGTCTGCGATGATGATTAGCATAAAATACCCGAGTAGTTGCTTTATCTGGGGATGTGATGTGGGTGTGTGGATGTACTTACCTTGAGGGTGGGTGCGAAGATGCCCTTCTGATCCACGGCTTGGCTCAGCCGGCGGTTGTGGTGTGCAGATGCACGTCTGGAGAACTTGTGCTGGAACTCCTCCATGATGTGTTGTTGTGGTATGAATGTGTGATTCTGATTTGCAGATGAAGATGTGAATGAATGATGACTGTTCGGAAGTCAGAGAGGCCTGCGGTCTACTGTAGTCTTTTTATATGAAAAACAAAAGTGGCACTGCCAGGCCGTGTGATCTGTAGTATGGATGTTCTTCCGTGTATTCAATGTGCCTCTCGGGGTAGTAGTATCGGTGGAAGTGAGGCTGCCGTTGCTTACATTCAATGTACCGTGGTAACCTTGCAAGTGGCGGGCTGCAACATCAAAAGCAGCTGTTTACTCTCTGCTGGGCTACAATGGCCTGGGACGGTGAAGTTTTGGCATTGGCATGATTGAACGAAATTGCTGATGCTGACGTCTTCTGATCCGGATGGCCGGAACCTTTCCGACATGCCTTTTTTTTCTGGGGCCAGACTTGACCGAGCAGCTGAGTTGGCTTGGGCAAGCAGGCAAAGAGCTCTTACGGATTGGCGTCAGGATGACAAGTCGACTGATTTTGGAGGCGCGGAACCTGACGATGGATGCAACACGCACTGATTGCATGTGTCCAGCCAGGAATACCCCACGCTAACCCACGCTTTCGCCATCGCCCCCAGCTCCAGTCGGGCTAGCAATTAAGAATTTAGGGGGTTAATTAGGGAAACTCGGGGAGTGTTTAGGGGCCGGGCCTGCCTGCCAGCCCTGTAATTGGGGGGCCCTTGGGGAAACGAGCTAGGGGGTAAGCAGGCCTGGCACCTGAGCATCCCGCCCGCGGGCGGTGCCGGCAATCCAAAGTGGGATGTTGGTGGGTCGCCCAGAATCCCGGGATTCACTGAAGTCTTGACGGATGCACACAGTGAAAGTGAAAATCAAGGGTTTCCCGTTCCCATTTGAATGAATACCAGCCAACACCCGTTCACCGACTTATTCTCAGTGATTAGCAGAGCCCAATTAGCCAGACACGCGGTAACATTGATGACACGAGTCTGAACACGAAATGTGATGGTCATCCTGAACCTAATCAGCAGCGGTGTATCCTCCCGGGCTCCAGCACTGCCCAAGCAAGCATCGGGGCAAGATTTGAGCTTTCGAGATGCAGTATCGCGGGCGGTGGGTGGTCTGATGGATCGTCTCCCCTTTCCCACTCTTTCGCCTGGGGCCCCCGGACTGAAGTCGTGGGTACCTGTCAACCCCTCATCAATCCCCGCGTCCCGACATGTAAGACATACCTTCGCTCGGACACCTCTCGGGTACTCGATCTCTGCTGACAATCGATTGTCTGGTCGTTCGATGGCACCTCTGTTTTACGGCTGGTTGCCGTCAACGTGCCAAATCAATTCGCAAAGAGCAGTCGCTACTGAGTCAAGGCCAACTCATTCAATCCGTGAGGCGCAGCAGTTCTCTCATATAATCCTGATCTGATATACAGTATGTATGTGTCCAAGAACCAATCTATATTCAGTCATGTGATGGACAGAGATTTGTCGCAACCCAATTTCGCCCCCTTTTGACATTTGGAGATTCGCTTGCATGCAGCTACTGAACTTGGCATGGTGCATGCAACAGCCCTCACTGCTACCTCAAGCACAAGTCCTTCCAAGATAGCGGAAGGGAATTTGTCTTTTCGGGATCTCAAAAAGCATCCGAGGGTTGTAATCACGTATATCGGTTACATGAAAGAAACGCTGTATTAGTAGGAAATGACTTGGATGGTTTACTTCAAGCGGTGAGCAGCTCTTGAGAAGTTACAGCTTGCTCCATAGTCCGTTACTCTCTCGCTCTCTATCTCTTCCGTCTCTTGGGTATCTTGCACACATGGGGTATCATTCACTCAATGGCGGCCGTAATCAATCGATATGCTTGGCCTTCGCACTCCTCGTCCACTGCCCAGTGGTGTCCGCCGTGGACTTCCTCTCGCGACATAACTCCCTTGTTCTCTCATGATCGGCAGCATCGGCCCAGAGTCGTCGCTCTGCTCTGCTTGGGGCTGGTAGTACTCCTCTTGCACCGAATCCAGGGACCGCATATGGTGCAGCGGGATCCCACCTTGGCCCTCCACCTCTACCCCCTGAACCCGGTCTCCCCGGTACTGCTGCCACTGAGGGCTGGGGCTGGGGCTGGGGCTGTCGCGCTCTCCCCGATATGACTTGTTGTATCTTGACATGGCCACCACAGGCAATGGCTTGTTGAGGTCGGGGGTTTTGGTGGCCTCGCTTCTACCTGTGAGCGTCGTGTAGCTCCTCGTGTCGTCCGGTTGGTCAAAGAGTCCGCTCTCCGGGTCCGCGTGGATTACAACTGGGACTGCTCGCTTCCTCCTTGGCCCCAAAGGGATGCACCCACCCTTGCTTCCCTCACTTCTCCTACACCCCTGCGGCACAAAAATGTTGTACATGGCCTTTCTACATCCGGCGGTCGTGCCAAATACTAGAAAGACGAATATTCCCGGGGTATTACCAGGAATGAAAAGATAAAAGGTCGACCTTGCGCGCTCGACAGACAAGTCAGGCACGACCGACGCCGTGTCCTTCCTGGTATTTAGTACCGACTGGACCTGGAACAGCGTGTTGGTTACCTCAAACGCCCTACGATCTGGTCAGCTCAATCGATCTTGCGTGGGGACACATTACAAGCGCCCAAAATCAGGTAGTGGCACTCACGCGAGAACGACAAAAGCACATGTGAATCGAACCATCAGCCAACGATCATACAAGCCCTGTCGCGTGGGGGTCTTGCCCTGACTCGACGACATCGTGTTGGTCGTGCCACTTTGGTTTGTGTTGCCTGTACCCTGCTGGGGAGTCCAGTTGGTGATGCTCTTGCGCGAATTGATATACCTCGCCAGGATCGCAACTACGGTACCACTGCCAATGGCCAGACTGATCATCACTGCGCAGGCGGTCTGTCAGTACATCGTAACGCATATATAATCAGCAGTGTGGACTACTAACATGGAAGGTCGGCAACCAGGATGAATACCAGGAAGTACGCCTGTAGCGCCGGGAGCCGCAGGAGGAGGATAGTTACCATCGGGAACATGATGGCTATCCACTTGCCGACAGTATTGATGCGGCGCAGCAGGGGTCTCAATCGGCGCTTTGCCGAGAGCCCATATACCGTTTGTGTAAGTTCTCCTGCCCTACGATTGAGAGCTCCAGTTAGAATGCTTCAAGGCGATTCCATTGGCAGAGGTTCGATGAACCTACCAAAACATGACAAGCATGGCCTCAACACTGTACGAGTAATACTCTGTGGGATTTTATTAGCCTTGAATGGTTTGGGGCCTGCGGTTTATGCATACGTACGAAGGTAGTACAGGACAAGGTCGAGTCCAATAGATCCATTGGCAATAGCGTTCTCCGGGCTGTCGGGGTTGTCCTTCTTGTGCTCGAACTGAGCTATCATGACGTCCCTGTACCATGTTATGTCGTGGGCTTGCTGTATGATGGACGCAGTCGTGCTGAACAAGGTGAAGAAAGCCAGAATGGAAAGGTCTTAGTAGATGATCACGGTCAGCATTCCACCATGTCCATAGAGCAAACCTCATCGGTGATCGTCGACTCACAGGAGAGGCCCTCGCGGTAGACGCGGGCCACCATTATGAACAACGCACTGCATGTCCAACTGACCGTAGCATAGATTAGGGAGAAGGCCGCAACGCCCTCGGCGCCGGCTGGCAGTTGATTAATGCCTAGCATCGGGACCTGCCGCGTATGCCTACGGCGCGCACGGAAGGGAGCTCTTTGAGGAGTTTCAGAGGTAGGTATATTCGAAGTTCCGGTATAGGCAAAGAGGAAACCAAGTGTTGCTTAAAATAGGGGGGCCTAGGGAGGAGGGGATCGGCTATACATACTGCCCGCTCGAGCGCCAGTGGACGACACATCGTGGCGACCTAGGGCGACGTAGACAGGGGAAACATTGCGCGATGCTGGGACTCGAGGGATCCTTGGCGTAGAAGAGAGGGTGAGTGCGAGAGATAGAGATACCGGGAATTGGATGATCTGAGATGCATCGGTCGTAGTTCCTGAATAGATCCATGGTGCAACTCGGGCCCACCTGTGGCTGCCATTGGGTCTCATGGCTGCCAGGAGTTGACAAGCGTTGCATGCTGACAAGTGAGGAGTTCCCATCCCCTCCCTCCAGAGTCACATCTCTAAACAATGTTGGTAGCAGCTAAAAAGCAAGCTTAATCGGTGGGGTGACGTGAGTGCGGCAACTTGCCGCTCAGGCACAAGAGCCAGCAGCGACATCCGTCTGTCATCTTCGGTATCGTCTCTGCCTGCCATTGAGATGTCGCAAGTAGTTCAGCACACAGAAGCCGGCTTCGGGACGCGATAGCAGTGCACAAGTTGTGATCAGATGTACCATCCCCGACACGTACGTCGCTCTCTCTGGCCCGGCGCATGAGGTTCGGGATGGCTGGGAGAGAGGCAAGACTTGGAGAGGGAATGGCAGATGCCGGACGAGATGTCCCAATGCGGCCAGAACGTGGCATGGCGGCATTCTGATTCGGGAGAGCAGATGGTACCCTCATTCAGCCACATTGCAGTCGTTACAAATGCGTATGTCGCACACAGACTGTTCCAAGGGCCTTTAATCCAAGACGGCGGCCTAGAACCTGGTTCTGCCATGCCCCTGGTCTCGACATGCCAAAAGGCACGGACTTGGATTTCCTGCTGGGAGGGCGAGTCGAGGTTGCCATTGGACAATGGGACCTCGTGGGGGATCCAGGTGCGGGGATATAGAAGCCGGGCGTACGGGTAGGCCCATTAGGCGGCCCTCGCCCTCTAGCAGGCTACCAATCTAGCAGTTGAAGTCAGGTGAGTAGAGGGGCCAGTGCACCCTCTCGCCTCGGAAGAAACTCCGCCAATTGAAAAATCCCAATTCCAACATTTGCATGTCGTCTTTGGGAATGACGAACATCAGGATGCGCCACCAGTAACGAGTGTGACTGCAAGCAGGGCTATGGCGGATAACTCTGTATCTGCCGCAATCCATGTGGCCCATTCAACCCCGTTGATGTCGTTCTCGCCTTAAAGCTTCGCCATATGCAATACTTGCAGCTGGAAGTCCACTGTCTTGCAGTTACTTACTGGAAGTAGGCGCGCTGGGACTGGTGACTGGGGCGCTGCCTGCGAGGCCGGCAGCGGGCGGCGGACAGCGGGTACGCACGCAATCTTAGACATCAGACGAGACGATCGTCTAGGCCCACGAGATGCCAAGTCGCATGGTCAGGAACAAACCGACGACGGCACACTGCGACGCACACTGACGCATGAAAAAGCAAACATCCAAAACGATGCGCCTTTTTCTCTTCTCCCTCATCACCCAACAATCTGATTTGATGCAAAATCCTGTTGGGGCATCCAACCGGAGTGCATAGCCCGCCATCGACGGCCCTTCTGTCCTCTTGAGGAAGTTCGCTTTCTCCAAGGACTTGGCATGCAGCAACGGCGCACTCGGTTCCTCGGCTGCCTCTGTTCTCGCAGACGCAGATGGTCCTGTGGTCGCAATAGCCATTCACCGCATCTGTCGTAACGACGACTGCTTCAGTGCAACCTCATTCTTTCTGCTGCTGCCTTGGTTTTGTTATCTGATATCGTTCCCATTTTCTGCTTTCACACCAATATCTCAGCCGGCTTCGATGTTCTTCCAGCACAACTCAAACGAGATTACCTCTAGCCTTCATGAGTCTGATCAATCATTTCTCCGGCTTACTGTCCGTTGCTCGCCAGTGGACGAACTAATCTTGCACTTCTCTCGGCTCGACTTGAACATGAAGGAATTCAGGTCTAGGGTTTCGAAAATCTGACAGCAGAAGGGAAACCCCGCCAGAGGACCCTCTGAAACGAGCAGGGGTCGATCGGCGGAAGATGCCCCTTGCGGGTGAGCAACCCCGTTGCACATGACCAGAGTGCATACGCATCACACATTGTGCATGCATAGCTTCCATTATGTGCTTGTTATACATGCACGATAGCCACATACTCGGGCAAGTTCTTGGAGAGATATGCACCGGTGCGTTACATCTGAGATGGTGTTGTAACCGGCCCTTCTGAGCATAGTCGTCCAGACTGGCCAATGGGAGACTCGACAGGATCACCCACCCATATGTCTGGTAACGAACAAATCCTCTTTCTGGTAGATCTTGCTTGCGGAGATTCGCCTATCGTGGAAGGCACTTAACGACATTATCTTGATATCCGTCGATATGCGGTCTGGGGAGGCATATTCCGCTCAATGATCGATCTGGCTGCATTTCTTCAACATTGGACATGCACCTGCCCTCCTGGACGGACCCAAGATGCCCGGGTTGTACTCAGGATGGGGCCATAATCGCATTCGATTCAAGATTTCACGCAACTTTGCTTTTTCGGTGACGCCTACCGTTATCCACCTACCTAATATGGCACGCATATGCAGATAAAAATCATATACAAGCTCCGACTTACACAAGTCAATTGTGCCCGCGAGCATATGGGCTTTACTTGGAGGTCGGGTCCGAGAGAGACCTCGGATTCGCTCGCTAAATTACAAGCAGTAGTAGGTCTTGGGAGACGCAACATCTACGCCATATACTTGATGTGTTTCATGCAAGCACTCTATCCCTTTACGGAATCTATAGTTGCCTCGTTTTTAAGGCCTACCGGATTAGCCAATCTGTTACTCCTGGAAGAGGAGACAACCCGTACACCTCTAAAGGAGGTGGCCAGTTTGCGAATTCACGTAGCGATAACGATCAGCAGTTGCCTTTTGCCTCGTCTCGCATGACTGTGCGCGGTCATCTCCTCCAGTCTGCAAGTAAACGGTTTCCAACGAGACGACAACCAGCGCCTGAAACTTGCCAAAAGCAAATAGACACAGGAGAGAAGAATTATCCCACGCTAGTCATTCTGTCATATACGGGGCCCGTTGTTGTAACAACGAGCATCGCGGGAGATTGAAGGCAATGTTCATCACTAGAAGAAAAGAAAAGTGACTGGTTGTCTCCCATCCTCCGGGGCGAGTTCTCCGTACTCAGGGCCCGCGTTGCTGGCTCCACTCCGCTTGGCTAGGTCGGTTAGCATTATTGGTGACCGCGTAATCTTTCTTGAACTTTGCAGCATTTCTTTTTTCTTCCTTTCTTTTGACTTAATATCAGATCGTGCAGAGCCTGTGCCTGCATGTGCATGATCGAGTCTTCCCCTCGGTGAACAGATATCAGCATCCCGAATGCACTTTTGAGTGGATATAGGTTATGTACTTAAGTATTTATATGTATACACTTGCATCTGCGGACGAAGTGGTCATATGTACTCTCAGTTGACCGGAAGTTGACCACGACGACGGGATACTTCAGCTGTAAGCAGAGTATTTTTAAATCCAGAGGCTGACTGCATCTTTGATAGATAACATCTCTTGGCCAGGTATGCTGACGGGCATAGGCCTAGAGCCACACAAGCAATATGTTATAGATCGAAAGATACCCTCGCGTGGTCTAACTAAGGCATGAGGTAAGCGTTTCTTCCTGTTCATTAGGTGGCTGTGGTCCCTTTAGCTGGGGGCTCATAGGATACATATTAGGCTATACAGCCGCGGAAGGTAGGAGTTCTACGATAATTATACAGCCCCTTTGAGCGACAGCTGTCAGGTCACTTAGACTTAACATAGACCATCTCAAGAGAAGTTGACTATGAGATCTTGTATCCCCATGCCAATTCCCCCGTGGGCCGTTTATGTATAAATAATAAGTGGAAAGCCATCAGCAGCATAGACAGCCTTTGAAAATGTTCATATGGCGTCAGATTCACGGTAGACACCGGGCACCACCAGGAGATTCACGCACCTACTCGCCAGTTTATTATCACCCGAGCACCAAAGTCATACAACGGAACTCCGGGTAAGATCAGATATGCTTGATTGGAAGGACACTGAAGAAGCCGTTTGAATACAACAACATGCAAGATCGTTGTGGCTCTATGTTGAATTATTTAACATCCCTGAATTTTGGCATTTTCCCAACCGGTTTCGGCCTCTTCACTACCCGATTATACAGGCACAAATCCTGCAGGTCGTAGCTTGCACCATACACCGATTCCATCCACCTTAGTACCTCCTCAGCTTCGCTATAGGCAGCACAATCCACAAGCAATATATAGCATCGCTTTGCCAGTTTATCCATCCGCGCTACCCCGTATAGGGGTGCTCGTTGCGGGTTGTTGTGGTGGTTGGCGTGTAAGTCCATCAACAGGATCCTGAATCCCCACGGAGATGACCGTCGGCCTCCGTGATACAGATCGAACGCCGCTATTTCGAGTTCGACCTGGTGTCTGTTCAACAGGAGGTACTTTTCCACGTCGCGGAGTAACGTCATGAAATTGCCAAGCCCATGCACCACTGGCTTCCCGCTTAAGCTCCGTAGTTCGCGTTCGAGGCTTAATCTCTCTAGTTTGCGTAAGAGGAGCGGAGATATGTCCACATGATTCTCAATGCCGTCGGTACAGTGGGTTAAAAAGGAGAAAGCCTCATTGTAGGCGTCTTCGGAGCCCCAGCGGATGATAGCGCTGACGGTACCCTCGAGCAAATTGCACCTCAACGTAAGTCTCTTCTGAGCCGATCTGTCGCTCTCATCGTCCCCCCTTACGGAGTTAGATAACCAGCGTTCGATCCAATGTCGTTTCCCGGCGCCAACGATGATTTCTATCGCAATGCTTAGGCAGTCCCTCGCCAAACTGCCCATCCGAGACACCCTCATTCTTAGCCGATGCCGGAGCCACAGATTTTGGTAGCCGGGATGCGAGGGGGAAGTATCTGCTGAAGCCAATACTGTCTTACTTACGGGTCATGGTCCAGGTTCTGTTCGAACCACGTTCGTACTGGCCAGCCGGCAAAGATCCACTTGTACACCCGCCACGCGGCATTGTCGGCCGCGAGCCTTGCCTTTGCTGCCTCGATAGATGCTTTGCTGTTTCCGGATCGGCGTACATTCAGCCGACGCCAATACTCCATAAGACACACCCTGGCCGGTCGCGACGGCTGCTTTCCCTGACACCATTGCAAAATCGCTAGATTGAAGGCGCCAAGGTCTGCAGGTTTAGGCGAGGGGGTAATGGCGTAAATCAAGTTCATCTCCCTGGTCGCTTTCCAGGGCCCTTTGTAGGGTTCGATGACGGAGTCTAGACGTTGGGAATATCTCCACAGTACGTCCATGAATTGGCGGTGGGCATCAGTGGGAGGAGCGTCACGTTCGTGACCGTCATCCCGGCAGGAACTGCGATCCCTAGGGTTCGGCGACGGTGGTTCGTGTCTCGGGTTCGAAACAATAGCAATCGGCGAGCGACGAAATCTGGCGGGATCCTCCAGCTTCTTTCGCTGTTCCAAATCCGAGAAAACGTCCGACCCTGGGTCCGTCTTCGTTGGTGCCGCCGCCAGGCTGGAAGGTTGTGCCTCCGCAGCCCGCGTTGAGGGTTGTCGTGGTGGTAGCGATGGCGGGGTAGAAGAAGCTGGCTACGCGTTTGGTTCTGCATACCAGCTGCGGCGGCGCGAAGCCGGACGATGTGCGCACGCGGCGGCGGCATGGCTGTCTTTGGTCGCACTACTAGACGCTGCTGGCGGCCCCTGAGACCCTTCTTGAGATCTGGCAAAATGGAATAGATAAAATCGATCGTTTTTGGTCTATGGATGAAGGAAGCATCCCAGGCAGTGAGGGTGCGAGGGAGTGCTGAAAAGCCAATGGCTGGTTCAGAGGCGTCCCGGAGTGACGGGACCGCCGCCACCCGATGCCAGGGTATCATTTCATAATGGAACTTCAATTGCAGAAGGCATCGCTAAGTGAGGAATATACCTTTCTCACCAACAAGCCGTTTCTAGGAGCTATACGTGTACTTTAATGGGATGAGACTTGATAGGTTCGTCGTTGTAGGTCGTAATTCCTTCACTACTTCCTCCCCAAGTCCACCGTCTTTATGTAGGCTTGATTAACCTGCCGTGATTCCAGTGTTGATATGCTAAAAAAGCCATCGCTGTACACTCTCTCCACATCGGCAAACACTTTCTTCGCTGCATCGTGGCGACCCTCTTCATCAACTCTTCATCAAGCAGATGTGCGCATCTCTTTGCCAGTCTATGCATCCTAAAAACCCTCGTCTGGACATCTTCAGGCGGAGGCTCGATACGCAGTTGGTGGTAGGGACTGGACTGGATGTCTGCCAACAGATTCACGAACCTTTCGGACGACGGGTGGTCCGGATGATACATGCAGAGCCCGGCCATTCGGAGATCAAGTTCGGCCCCGGAAACACGTATCGCGTGCATGAAGTTGTTGAGGAGGACCGCTAGCTTTTCAGCATCACTCGACGGGGTTGATAAGCATTCTTTCAAGGCTTGCACGACCAAGGGGGCTATATCCGTATGGTCGCGGAGATGCGTAACAAATGGGCCGATGAAGGCGGCTCGGCCGGGTGTACTGGTGCCTTCGGGGTCCCACCGGCTCAAAGCGCCGAATGAGGCGGTAAAGATATGACTCCTCAGTCGGAGTCTGTCCATGTAGTGGACGCTGCCCTCTTCGGCGGAACTTTGGGGAAACTCATGCATCCAGTTCCCCAGTCGCGAAGGATTTCCGCCGCGGGCCATGATCTCTATGGCGAGGTCTAATGCCTGTCTGGCTGGTCTGCAGAATTGTCGACTTTCGTCAGCTACCGAGGCGAAGATGAAGAAGGGGAATCACGGACAATAGCTCGCTTACAAAGAACGGGCCAGATCGCGTTCGATGAGCCTCGCGACGTCGGGGCGACGAACCCAATTCAACACGTGCCGAAGAGCTCCGTCTCTGACCAATTTGGCCCCCGCACGTTTGGTGTAATCATCCCAGCCTGCTCGGCGCTGGCAGAGCTGGTTCCAGCACTGCTGCAGCAGAAGCGTGGCCGTGTCCAGATCGTCCGGAGGCAGCTCCTTGAGCTTGCTCATGGACTTGCGGCCGCCGCCCTGGCCCGGAAACACCTCCGGGCCCAGCGTGCTGGTGGCGAATGCGAGGTCCTCGGCCATCTGGTTCACCGTCATATCTAGGTAGATATTGCCTTCGCCGGTGCGCCTTAGGGAGTTCGGGGGATACGGGACCGATCCGTTGAGTAGAAGAAGTTGGGCGCGCCAACAACAACACCACGACCACCGCCGCCGCTGCGGCCGAACGGCGACCCTAGGAATGGGGTTCCCGTCGTCAGAGAAAGAGCCGCGACGGGTCTGGTGGGGAGAGCTGCCGCCCGGCGGCAGCAGCCCGAAGCAGAACACACCGCGTCGCCATATCGTCGACAATGGAAAATGGGGTCGGTTGTCGGAAGTGGCCGAACGCCGAAAATAGACAGGCGCTAATCGTACATGTGTATTTCAACCAGCGCTGGGAACAAGCCTCAATTGGGGAAATTTACAGGACGTTACCGTGTATACGACGTTTGATGTAAGATAAAAAAAATAACGTTAAACTATTCTTAGTATTATTTCTCTCTTTTGGGCATTAAGTTTGTCGTCTTCGTCTGATTCTTCAGCTTGTTTCGGGGCTGATATTCTAAGCCAAAATTGTTCGTCAGATTCCAGTGTCGAGGCATCCGGCAACCCGCCTGGCTAGGAGCCAATGGTGTTGGAATGCCGCAGCGCGCATGCACAATCAGCCAGCTGTAGCAGCAATGCAACTGAAGCCTCCAGCAATCAGGCCGCTGACCGAGCCGGGGGTTAGCCAAGATAGCCCCAATACGGTAATGTAATTAATGACAAGCGGCGTTAATTGATCTTCACGTATCAACACGGCCCAGATGAATAACAATATTTGAATCGTTTCGATTCATCTCTCGCCCAGAGGCCATGCGAGATGCTAAAAAAGACATGCCCAGAACGCCAGGCTCTCCCGATGCAGCTGCATCCTGATGAAGCCGAGACCCAACACCTGAAAACACTACATATAGAAACATCAAGTTCGTGACGGCGTTATTCCTTCTTCTCGCCCTCCTTCTTATCCTCGCCCTTCTTGTCATTGCCCTTGTCGTCGCTCTTTTCTTCGCTCTTGTCATCCTTCTTTTCTTCCTTCTTGTCGTCCTTGCCCTCATCCTTCTTATCATCCTTCTTCTCGTCCTTCTTTTCTTCCTTGTCGTCCTTCTTCTCTGCCTTCGTGTCACCCTTCTTATCCTTGTTCTTGGCCTCCTCCTTGGCCTGCTTGGCTTCCTTTTCCTTCTTTTCCTTTTCCTCCTTCTCCTTCTGCTTGGCCTCTTCCTCCTCCTTCTTCTTGCGCTCGGCCTCGGCCTTCTCCTTCTTGACGCGCTCCTCCTCGTAGGCGGGCTTCTCGAGCTTCTGCCACTTGTCCGAGTACTCCTCCTCGAAGCGGTTCTCCTGGATCTTCTCGCTGATCTTGGCGAACTGCGGCTTGTACTGGCCGACCTTCATGGTGCCGACCATGCTGATCATGATGGAGATGCCCACAATAGCCGTCAGCACGAACCGGTACGTCGCGTACCAGTAGGGCGCCCAGCCGCGGATGCTCGCGGTGCGGTCCGCGAGCCAGAGGCCGACGAACGCGGCCCACTGCGCCGTCAGGGCCCAGGGCCACGACAGCAGCAGCGTGGGCCAGGCTACCAGGGGCGCGGCGACGCCGAGGGCGTACCGGAACCGCGTCCGGCGCGCGTCGGGCTTCTTCTCGGCGTACTCGAGGCCCCAGTGGATCGCGCCCAGGAAGCTGATGATGGCGGCGCCGTAGCCGACCTGGATGGGCTCCAGCAGGCTCAGGAAGTAGTGCGCGTTCTCGTGGCTCATCAGCAGGTGGTTCAGCACGACGGACGACGTGGGCCAGTCGGTGTTGGAGGCCCAGGAGAGGTAGACCACGCTGAGGGACGTGGCGAGGTACGGGACCGTGCCCGACAGGCCGAGGATGTAGGATTCTCTCGGAACCTGGGTGAGGTTGAAGGTTTCCTTTACGGTGTGCTACAGAAAGCATTGGCATTAGTTACATGTTCGTACATAGAACCAATGGATGTAGATCCTCAATTGAGCAATGAAGACTTACAATATCATGCCCAAGCCCATCCGCGACGTCTTTTTGGGCCCCTGCAGGAGCCGGCTCAATGGCGTGCCTAACGCTGGACTCGGTCGAGACTTGATCGGGGTGTGACTCTAGTTTCTGCGACTGCGCCTTCTTTACTTCCTCGGGGCTGAGGCTCTCGCCCAGCGTCGACTTCGTGGCGTATCGCGTCTTGAAGACCAGAGAAGTAGGACTGGCTCGGGGCGCCCGGATCGCGCTTCGCGCTGCTAATGAGGGGACGTTGGCGGCGGATCGCAGACCGAGCTGTCGGGAGGCGGCGATGGCTCTCGCGGAGCCCGCCCACAGCGGTTGCGTGCTCCGGAACATGGCGGGCAGTTTGGGGTATTATGTCAAGTGCGGGAATCAATTGGTTGGTCTGGATATGTCACGGGAGTTGGAGGCTTCAGGATTTCGCAGGCGACAAGAAGTAGATTGGTATAAAGGTTAGTGATTAAGTTGGTGAGAATGACCAAACGGAAGAAGAAGGGCAGGAAGCTTCCCAATTTCAACTGCAGCACAGAAACATGGCATGGAGCCGGAGGTGTATAGCTCTTGCATCCAGTTACATCATCACTACCTACAACTGCTTGCTCCCCGGACGAGGCTCGGTTTCACGGCATTTGAAGACGCAGGCCTTCTGCCGCGTGTACAAGAATCTACCATTGAAACCATGCTCTTTTACGTCAATCGATCGATCGCCTAGGCCCAAGCCCCTGGTCCTGGTCCTGGGCTATCTCCAGTGCGTGCCTGGATATCCGCATCTTGAGCTTGCGACTGTTTGGGGAAGAGGGAGCTTGGGTGCAATGTGACGTAATGGCACGGAAAGCTTGGCAAAAGGTTGGGTTGTCCTGACCTGCTTGAGCGAGAGGGACAAGTGGGATGAAAATGAAACAGGTCAACACACACCTGCAGAAGCAAGGCTGCCCCGCATGTTGTGGCTGGTGACTTGGTTTCGCAGCATAAGCGCTCAAAGACGGCCTGGCGTTAGCAACATAAGCTTGTGATATTGGAAATGAAGAGATGGGCTCAGTATTTCCGAGAATATTGGCATTTAAATATCAAGATTCTGCACTTACTGTACCACCTCCTGACAAGTATCGGAGCAATGCAAGAAAGAAAGCAGATCGCAATGGCAAGTTGTCGGCTAACCTGTCAGTCTAGCGGGGTATTTGCTCCGCAATCCCTGGCTAGACGGTGGACTGACGACCTCATAGAGAGCAATTTGTGACCAATGTCAGCATTCAAGTCAACATCCATCGATATGTTTCAAGACACACAAGGCTTTTTCAGCCATATTGCCAGATAAATCTGATCCAAAAGCTACATCGGATACATATCATGATGCAGCGCTTTACTTTGCGCCAGGTAGACTGGAGGATTAATCAGACCACCCTCCCGCTGCACTAACCCGGCGAACCAACAGCTAGCGCAAAGCTCCAGCCACAGCGGCTAACCACGACGGGCGGATGGTGGATGTGTAGCGTGCTCTGGTAGCGACTATTGGCGTCATCAGTTCCAGCCAAATTGATCGGAGAGGCACAGAGGGAGCGTAGGAACCTGCCTGCTGCATGCATTCGCACCACTCAACGCCTGCTTCGTCGTTCTATCTTGGGCAAGCTCCTGACCGACGAGGTGCCCAACCGCCAGACATCCAGCCCATATCCAGTTTTTACCTAGATGCGGGATCGACTGCTATATCGAGAAATTCCCACACATGTTCTTTGCGTCCGGGCAAAACACCATCCTCCCCTACCTGACCTACATCCAACCTCCCCCTCTCCTCCCCCATACTTCTCTCTGTGCTAAGAGGGAGCAGGGTTGATATTTCGTGCGCTGGCTTTGTTTCCAATCCACCACCGTAAAGTACTTAGTTTTTCCGACCTAGATACCCGATTACTTCAGTGTAATTCAAATCAATACCTACCTACCTACTTTAGCCCTTTGCGACCCCCATTTGAGCAACCCACCGCTCTGTCGTTGGCCACAAACCGACTCCTGTGCCCTTGACCCGAATTTCGGAGTGCAACCACCGATTCTGTGTCGAATCCTCACCCCCATCCCGGCTTTTCCTCTCCGACCCCTACAACTCCTCCTGCCGATGAGGACTCACGATACCCCGCCCTAATCATCGAATTCGTCCCGGCCCGGGTTACGGCGCCCCACCGTCAATATGTTGGAAGGCTTGGTCGCAGGACTGCTGAACCGCTTCCTGGGCATGTACGTCAAGAACTTTGACCCTGCCCAGCTGAAGGTCGGTATCTGGTCCGGCGACGTCAAGCTGCGCAACCTCGAGCTGCGGAAAGAGGCCCTAGATCAGCTCAAGCTGCCCATAAATGTTGCCGCAGGACATCTGGGCGAGTTGACGCTGGTGATACCATGGTCCAACCTGCGCGGCGCTCCGGTCAAGATCTTGATCGAGGATGTCTTCCTCTTGGCCTCCCCGAAAGAGGAGGCTGCCTATAACGAGGAAGAGGAGGAGCGACGGCAACAGCGCATCAAGATGGAGAAACTAGACTCGGCCGAACTGCTCAAGGAGCGTTCTCAGGAGGGCCTCAGCCAGGAAGAGCAGAAGAAGAGCCAGAGCTTCACCGAGAGTCTGGTCACTAAGATTGTCGACAATCTCCAGGTTACAGTGAAGAACATCCACGTCCGATACGAAGATTCCATATCCGCCCCGGGCCACCCCTTTGCCCTGGGCATCACCCTAGAGGAGTTCAGCGCCGTCTCGACAGATGGCGAGTGGAAACCGACCTTCATCCAGAACTCGACCAAGACAACCCACAAGCTGGCCAAATTAGGGGCTTTGGCGGTATACTGGAATACGGACACCAAGCTATTTGGCTCCGGCCGCGAGCTCCCTGGAAAGGGCGATGCTGAACTAGATTATGACAAGATGGTCGAGAATTTCAAGGGCATGATTGGGGGAGCCGACAATGGGAACACGGCAAACCACCAGTTCATACTCAAGCCGGTGAGCGGCCAGGCCAAGATTGAGTTGGATAAGACGGGCGACGCCCACGTTCCAAAATTCAAGGGCAACCTGTTGTTTGACGAAATTGGTGTTGTCCTCGATGACGATCAGTACCGAGACAGTCTGATGATGGTGGACCTATTCCACTACTTCATCCGCCACCAGGAGTACAAGAAGCTTCAACCGAAGGATGCTTCACCCAAGGAAGACCCGCGAGCTTGGTTCAAATTTGCCGGAAACGCTGTCTTAAACAAAATTCACGAGCGCAATCGTCGGTGGACATGGGATTACTTCCGTGAACGCCGCGATGACCGCAAGCGGTATATCGAGTTGTTCAAAAAGAAGAAGGCCAATCAACAGTTCTCGCCCGCAGAAACAGAGGACCTCGACAAACTTGAGAAAAAGTTGGGCTACGAAGATCTACGATTCTGGCGATCCCTCGCCAGGAACCAGCTGAAGAAGGAGAATGCTGAAGCACTCAAGAATGCACCGAAGCAAGAACCTCAGCAACAAGGCTGGATCGCCTGGGCCTGGGGCTCGAAGCCTTCTCACCCCTCGGATTCCACCGAGAACACCCAAATGACAGAGGAGCAGCGCCAAGAGCTCTACGAAGCAATTGACTGGGACGAGAAGACGGCTCTGGCTGAAGCCGTGGACGCGCCTCGGGATACTGTCAAGATGCAACTCGATGCGTCTTTGAGCACTGGTAGCTTCACTTTGAGACAGGACCCCCATGGATCCAAGAAGGATCTTCTGAGCTTGCATTTCGACCTCTTCAAGGCCCGAGGAATCAAGCGACCCGATTCAGTGCTGGCTGATGTGAGTCTTGGTGGCTTCCGGGTGCAGGATGGAACCACCCCTGCCTCGCAGTTTAAGGAAATTGTGAGGGTCAAAGATGCTCCAGAACTGGGCCGACAAAAGAAACTGTCCATCGTCGATTTGGAGAACACAGAACACGAGACGTTCTTCGATGTGTCTGTCGAGCAGAACCCGCTGGACGGCCAAGGCGATTTCGCCGTGACAGCAAAGCTCAAGCCCCTGGAGATTATTTGGAACCCCAACTTCGTCATCGGCATCGTGGACTTCTTCAAACCCCTGAGCGCCATATGGAGTCCATCACCGCGCTCATGGAGACTGCTGGCGCCACTGTCGAGGGCCTGCGACAGCAGACGAGAGCCGGCCTGGAGTTCGCCCTCGAGGAGCACAAGACCATCAACGCCAAGTTGGACCTGCAAGCACCTCTGATCATCGTACCTCAGAGCATCACGGTCAAAGAGTCTACTTGTCTCATCTTGGATGCTGGTCATATTAGTGTTTCCAGTGAACTGGTGGACAAGGATACCCTGAAGCAGATCCAGGACAAGCAGAACCAGCAGTACTCCGACGAAGACTTCAAGCAGCTCGAGTCTTTGATGTACGATCGTTTCCTTGTCAAGCTGACATCTACGCAACTCCTCATTGGTCCGTCGATCGAAGAGACCAAGACCCAACTTATTGAGAAAGACGACGCACGGCGTTACCATATCGTGGAGAAGATCAACTTGAACTTCACGGTTGCTATGTCGATTCTACCAAAAGCCCCGAATCTCACGAGGATGAAGATTGGTGGACACATGCCCGTGCTACATGCTGCAGTCTCGGATACCAAGTACAAGAGCCTCATGAAACTGATCGACGTTGCCATCCCGAAGTTCGGCGGTGACGACCAGCAGACTCAAATGCAGCAACAGCAAACCAAGAGACCCCGACTCCTCAGCACTGCTTCAAGCCGTTCGCGCAAAAGCCAACATAGGAAGCTTACCCCGACTAATAATCTGTTCATGACTCAGCAGTCTGCTGTGATTATCGACGATGACTTAGATGACGATGACGACGATGCCTTTGAGGACGCGCCTGACGGCAGCTCTAATGAGCAACTGAAGATGCAACAGCGAAGCTTCGAATTCAAGTTCGCCGTTGACAAGCTGCAAGGCTCCCTCTACCGCAGCGATCCGGACGGAAAGGGAACCGAATCGCTATTGGTGGAGCTTGTCGCCGAGAACTTTGACCTCGAGTTCTTTATGCGACCTTTCGATATGGCTGCTAACGTCTCGCTTGGCTCTGTAACTGTGGACGACTTCGTGGACAATCCTCCTGCGGAGTTTAAGTCCATCGTCTCTTCCAGTGATGCCGAAGATGGCAAGGAACAGAGAGAACTTGTCAAAGTCAAATTTGTTAAAGTCAAGAGAGACTCGCCTGAGTTTATGTCAGTCTACGACGGAATAGAGACCAACGTGGACGTTGCGATATCCACCATCAACTTGATCGTAACCAGGAAAACACTATTGACCCTGCTCGACTTCGTCCTTGTTACGTTCACCAACAACGACAACAACAATGGTGGTGCTCAGAAGCGGCAGCAGATCACGGACAGCGATGACGAAGACGATGCGGTTGAAATCGTGGAACCGGAACCAGAGCCGCAGCAGAACGAGGGAGGCTCGATACGTGTCAAGATCGATCTCAAGACGATTCGAATGATTCTCAATAACGATGGTATCAGGCTTGCGACTCTGTCTTTCAACCACGCCGATGTGGGCATTCACCTGTCGGGCAAGACGATGCGCGTTGGAGCGAAGCTGGGTGACCTGAGCCTGGTCGATGACGTGAACGTGGGCGCGTCCGAGTCCTCCAGCTTCCGGCGACTCATCACCATCCAAGGCGACGAACTTGCTGACTTCCGCTACGAAACCTTCGATGCCAGCAATGAGAAGGCATACCCAGGCTACGATTCGTCAGTGTTCTTGCGCGCCGGCTCCATCAAGGTCAACTTCTTGGAAGAGCCTTTCAGGAAGATCATTGAGTTCCTGGTCAAGTTCGGCAAAATGCAAGCTATCTACAACGCTGCAAGACAAGCCGCAGCCAACCAAGCCCAGCAGTTGCAGCAGAGTACGAGCCGCTTCAAGTTTGATGTCATTGTCAATACTCCCATCATTGTTTTCCCTGCTACGGTCGATCCGGATCAAGCTCAGCGTGACCTTGTGACAGCTTACCTGGGTGAGATCTACGCCCAGAACAAGTTCGCCCCCTTGGACGATTCCGAGGTTTCGGATATTGCTATGAAGCTCTCGGCAGGTATCCGGAACATCAGGCTTACATCACTTTACCACTACCCCGAAGACAAGTCGGAAGAACTTGAGATGATCGACCATGTCGACCTTGGCTTCAACATCACCTACGCTGAGCACAAGAAGGGCAGGGCCCGCCCCGACACGGAGATCGAGGGCAAGATGACAGATTTCAATCTGAAAATCACCCAGCATCAAATGCAGTCACTTTTGGTGATATCCCGGTCCGTTCCAGCTGCATTCTCTACCGATGCTGACGCAAGTGGCGAAGAGGCTGAGAGAGATGTGGACGAAGGAACGCTCCGTAGGGCGAAGACTATGACTTCTATGCATTCCACGAAAGAAGACAACTTGGTAGACCTTAGTCCGGAGCTGGGATCTCATGAGAATACCTGGACCAAACTGGACCTCGTGTTTAACGTGCACAAGATTGGTCTGGAATTGATCAATGCTCCGGATGACCGACCAGTTGGGGACACCGAGAAGGCCAGTCTTGCGCAATTCTCTCTCGACGACAGCAAATTGAAGACGCGCATACTCGCAGATGGCTCGTTGGCATCTGAGTTCGTCATTCAATCATTCACGATCCAGGACAGCCGTCAGAAAGATGCCAACAAGTTCCGCAAGATCATGACATCTGCCAACAAGAGTGTCCAACAGTTCATGGCAAATGTCTCAATGACTGGCGGTGAAAATAGGAATGTGGTTGCCATGGTTGCGATCGACAGCCCTAGAATCATTTTCACACTGGATTACATCTATGCCATCCAGCACTTCCTCGCGGCGGGATTAGCTTCAGATGAGCCGATGCCTGTCGACGACAGCTTGGAAGAATCACCAGAAGGCTCGGAGACGGAATCATTGCAGGTTACAACTACTGGCAAGTCGCAAAAGACCGTGTCTGAGAGAGGCGAGCCAGAGAAGAAGGAGTCGAAGATGGACATCGCATTCAGAGTGAACGTTGTCGACGCTCAAGTGATTCTCATCGCCAATCCCCTCAGCTCGAGCTCCGAAGCTATTGTATTGGGCACCCAGCAAGTGCTTCTATCACAACAGCACGCCTTGACCTTCCAGGTGTCTAAGGTCGGAATGTTCCTGTGCCGCATGGACAAGTTCGAGGCGTCCAGACTTCGTGTTCTTGATGATTTCTCCATTCAGATGTCAATGGATAGCTCTCAGCCGAACACGACGAACATGCACCTTGATATCGATCCGTTGATTCTCCGAGTATCGCTCCGAGATATTCTGCTTGTTCTCCAGATCGTGAGCAAGGCGTCTGAGCTGTCAGCAAATGAACCCGAGCCGCCACAGCAGCCCAGTGCGTCCGATAAGAAGGCCAAACAGCTACGGGATGAAGGTCTCAAGCAGCGTTCTGCCAGTGGCAGAGGTCAATCCACCATTGCGAAACGGTCAAAGGGTACCAAGACTATTGGCACCGTGACAACTAGAACCCGCAAGGGATCACAACCGCCGCAGCCGGTCCATGACGTTAACAAGGGTCCGAAGCGCCATGAGGAGATGACTGCTTCCATTGATGGTATTCGCGTCGTTCTGATTGGCGACCTGCATGAACTGCCGATCCTGGACATGAACATCAAGAGCTTCTCTGCATCTGCGGCAGACTGGTCTAGTAGCCTCAAGGCGGAGACGGCAATTGACATGTATGTCAATGTCTATAACTTCGCCAAGTCTGCCTGGGAGCCTCTGCTTGAGCCTTGGCAATTGGGTGTCGGTGTCGCCAAATCTCCAGAGGGTCTTCTGTCTGTTGACCTACAGTCGAAGAAGTCTTTCGAGGTTACTGTCACCACCGCAACTATCGCGGTTGCTTCCAAATCATTCGACTTCCTGACTGGCGACGAGGATGTCATTGGAAAGACCAGAAGCACCGAGGCGCCATACAAGATCAGGAACTATACCGGCTTTGATGTCGTCGTGGAGGCTAGAAACCAAAGCAATACTGAGAACATCTCCGCGAAGCTGACGGATGGCGAAGAAGCGCCCTGGAGCTTCGAGCACTGGGAGAAGATGCGCGAGAACATCATGTCCGAGAGCAACGCGGCTAACAGCGTCAGCGTCCAGATTGAGGGCAGCGGGTTCGACACCATTAAGAATATCCGACTCAACCGCGAGGGCGAGTACCTCTACAGCTTGCATCCCAAGGCCGACAATGCGCTGCACAAGCTCTTGGTAGAAGTCAAGCTTGGCAATGACAACATTAAGTATGTGACTTTGAGGTCACCATTGGTGGTCGAGAACCAAACGCAGATACCGGTCGAGCTCGGTGTGTATGATGCCCAAGAGGGCAACTTGCTCAAGATCGAGAAGATCCCGCCGGGCGAGAGCCGACCTGCGCCTGTCGCAGCGTGCTTCGTCAAGTCACTCCTGGTGCGACCAGACTCCGGGTTTGGCTATGCATGGTCCTCTGAGCATCTGTGGTGGAGAGATCTCCTGAAACGGCCTACGCGCACCCTGATGTGCAAGGGCGAATCCAACGATCCGTTCTACTTCCAGATGAGCACAACCTTTGAAAAGGGCCATTTCCTCACTGGGTAAGTCTCAATCCCACGAGCTGGTGAATGCAATGATGCTAACAGGATGAAACAGCAAATACCCTTACATGAAGATCAAGCTGTCTCCCCGATCGTTCTCGAGAACCTGCTGCCTTACGACTTCAAGTATCGTATCTACGACAAAAACACTAAGAAGGATTGGACGAACTTCTTGCGCAAAAGGCGGCCTTAGCCCGGTCCATGTGGTGGAGCTGTCCCACTTGCTCCTGATGAGCATCGATATGCAGGACACTGTCTTTAAGCCCAGCGAGTTTGCTATTGTCAACCCCGGCCAGCAAGAGGACTTCCGAAAGGAGAAGAGACTGGTCTGCAAGGACGAGGAAGGTCTTCAACTCCATCTGTCTCTCCACTACTACAAAGTTCCCGACGGCGGTGGCGCTTTCCAGGTTACCGTCTTCAGTCCTTACGTCCTTTTGAACAAGACTGGCTTGGATGTTAACATTCGCGCCAAGCAGCCTTTGCAACAGGCGAAGAGAGCCGCGGGACAGTCGCAGCTCAATGCATCTGCCAGAGGGCAATCCAAGGCCCTTCCTTTCATGTTCTCGTATCCCAGCGACGAGCAGAAGAACCGTGCGCTGCTGAAGATTGGAGACTCGGAATGGAGCAAGCCTCAGAGTTTCGATGCCATTGGAAGCACCAGTGATGTTATCCTGCCCGCCGTTAACAGGAACGCGGAGTACCATGTGGGCATTACTATCGAAGCTGGAGAAGGCAAGTACAAGATGACAAGGGTCGTCACTCTCGCACCGCGCTTTATCGTCAAAAACAAGCTCGGCGAGGAGATCAACATCCGCGAGCCGGGCTCGTCGAACATCATGACCTTGCAGACAGGTGCGCTGCAAGCTCTGCACACGCTTCAACGGTCGCCCGTTAAGCAGCTTGCGCTCTGCTTCCCAGGCATCAACAACCAGTGGACGTCTCCATTCAACATCTCGGATCTTGGAACCAATCACATCAAGATCGCGAAGGCGGGCCAACGCCAACGTCTTGTACGCGTTGAGGTTCTGATGGAAGACTCAACCATCTTCTTGCATCTCAGCATGGAGTCCAAGGCATGGCCGTTCAGCATGCGAAACGAGAGTGATACCGAGTTCGTGTTCTACCAGGCCAACCCCAACGTTGACGAAGACGGAGGCGAGGATCGCTCTGGCTGGCGGCCTGTCAAGTACCGCTTACCGCCTCGAAGTATTATGCCCTATGCATGGGACTTCCCGGCTGCCAAGTTCCGAGAAGTGGTCATTACCGCTTATGGTAAAGAACGGCATGTCAAGTTGGCGGAAATTGGCAACCTGATCCCCATGAAGTTCGTCAGTGGCACGGGTACTCAGAAGATCATTGACATCAACGTCGCCGCCGACGGCCCAACTCAAACCCTGATCTTGTCCAACTTCAAGCAAAGCAAGAGTTTGTACCGCCAGAGAACCGGAACCGGAGTGACCTCGAACAGTAGCGGAGGTTTCGAAGTCAAGAACCTGGACACTGGTACAACCTTCCAAGCGCAACTCAAGCTCTCGGGCATTGGTGTGTCGCTCATCAACACGTCGCTCAAGGAACTTGCCTACATCAACTTCCGCGATGTGCAGCTGAGCTACAAGGAGTCGGCGCTGTACCAGACAATCAGCACCTCCATCAAGTGGATCCAGATCGACAACCAGCTCTACGGAGGACTATTCCCCATGGTGCTCTACCCTAGTGTTGTACCGAAGCAGGCGCAGGAGATCGAGATGCACCCATCGCTCCATGCTCAGGTTACCAGGGTCAAGGACAATGACTATGGTGTCCTGTATGTCAAGTACGCGACGTTACTGCTGCAGCAAATGACCATTGAACTCGACGAAGACTTTATCTACGCTGTTCTGGACTTCACCAAGGTACCTGGCGCTGCGTGGACCGAGACGCACGAGGGCACTCTGTGCGACGAGGACTTGGAAATTCCCGAGCCGAAGCAAGAGCAAGGTGGTCAAGACATCTACTTTGAAGTCCTCAACATCCAACCTATGCAACTCGATCTCTCTTTCATGCGCACGGAACGAGTCAATGTGGAAGACAAGACATCGTCACGCAACCCCATCATGTTCTTCATCAACGCCATGACCATGGCAATCGGAAACGTCAACGATGCGCCCATCCGCATGAACGCACTGCTTCTGGAGAATGCGCGCATGTCGGTCCCTGTACTCGTACAGAACATGTCGAACCACTACAGTCAAGAGGTCATCTACCAGATCCACAAGATCATTGGCAGTGCCGACTTCTTGGGCAACCCCGTCGGTCTCTTCAACAACCTCAGCAGCGGTATCACCGATGTCTTCTACGAGCCATACCAGGGTCTCATCATGTCGGACAAGCCCGAGGATCTCGGTATCGGTATCGCCAAGGGAGCGGCAAGCTTCGTCAAGAAGTCCGTATACGGCTTCTCAGACTCGTTCTCCAAGATCACAGGCAGTCTTGGCAAGGGGTTGGCAGCAGCCACCTTGGACAAACAGTTCCAGGACCGTCGTCGCATCACGCGGGCCAGAAACCGACCAAAGCACGCACTCTTCGGCATCACGACGGGCGCCAACTCGTTCTTCACCTCGGTCGCATCCGGTGCGGGCGGTCTGGTGAAGAAGCCGCTTGAAGGAGCCGAGACTGGTGGCGCGGCCGGGTTCATGAAGGGCATGGTCAAGGGCGGCGTGGGTCTCCTGACCAAGCCGGCCGTCGGTGTGTTTGACATGGCGTCCAACTTCTCGGAGGGCATCCGCAACACGATGACGGTGTTCGACGGGTCGGAGCTCGACCGAGTCCGTTTGACGCGCTTCATCCCCGCCGACGGCATCGTGCGGCCTTACAACCAGCGCGAGGCGCTGGGCCAATTCTGGATGAAGCAGACGGACAACGGCAAGTACTTCAACGAGGTGTACGTAGCACACCTGGAGCTGCCGCGCGACAATATGGTGGTGATGGTGACGTACAGCCGGATCCTGCTGATCCGCAGCGACCGGCTGACGACGGAGTGGGACGTGCCGCTCAAGGAGATCCAGATTGTCAAGCGTGAGCGGACGGGTCTCAGCATCGTGTTGCGGGGCGGGTCCGTGGGCCCCTTCATCCCCGTAGGCGAGGAGTCGAGCCGCGAGTTCCTGTACAAGTCGATCGCGATTCCCGTCACCGAGTTCAACCGCAGGTTCCGGGGTCTGGAGTAGTAGGAGGATCCGGCTGCTGGGTCTGCGGGACATCGGAGGGGGCTTCAAGCGCTTCATCATTATCATCGCAGGATACGGAGGAGTATGGGGCATAGTCGGAGTCGGAGTCGGAGTCGGAAGAGACGGGAAGCTGCGAGGAAGAGTGCGGAGTGTACTGGCGGCAGCACCGTGAAGAAGAGTGGTGAGAGTAGAAAGAGTCGCGAGGACAGCAGGAAGAAGAAGATCCATGAGGGTAGAAGGAGCAGAATGTCGTGATGTCCCTTTTACTTAGGGGGTGGCATTCTTAACTTATAAATGGGGGCGTGGCGTTTAGGGGTTTGATAGTATCGGTAGCTTTTATATGATAATGATTCTGTACGTCTGGGTTTCTCAGCCTGATTGTGGTGTACTGTACTGCCTGCTACTAGCAGCAGATTGGTCCCCGTTACAGACCATGGATGCGATCATGCATAAGCGAGTAGACGCCATGCGGACTTTTCGTCGTCTGCTTCGGCGAAACCGCTTGAAAGACCCCTGTCAGTGCCAACGGGGCGACCCGCCCGATTAAGAACCACTCATTTGGTCGTCAACTGGTCGAGTTTCTGGCCAGCCTGCTTTGGCGATGGTATCTGATTGGTTCTGCGCCTCCTTTCCGCATCTACTTTTCAATTGCGTGTCATATAGTCGGTCACGATTGACCCCTCACTTGTTGCAGCTCATGAACTAATGGTTTCATTCTCTGATCGCTACGGATATGGCACCCTCCCCTGCTGTCCTATTTGAATATGAAGATGGGCTTTACTCGAACATCTATCGATGAATGGCATTTCTTGTGACTCGGTTTGGAACGTGAAGCGTACATTACACTTTTTTTATTCCCCCCCCTTCTTTTAGAAACGCTGCCATGGGGCTACAGGAGAAGCTCTCCAAGCTCATACGCAAGAAAAAAGCCGTCCCCCAGACTCCGCCTTTGGACACACCAACAACTGCAACAGAAGTTGTTCCGACATCCAAGGGCGATTCACCTAGTCTCTGGGACACGGCTTACGATCAGCTCAAGGACCGCAAGCCAGGCCTCATTAAGAAGTATGAGGGAGTGTTGTTGACGAAACCGGACGATAACGATGTCGACAACGAACTCTCGAAGCTTGATGAGGAAGCCCCCATCGCGCGGAGGACGCAGATGCAACGCGTGGCGGAGCAGGGTCTCAAGCGCGTCAACGAGAGCCGACAGAGTCGGGTTCTCGAGGGGATTACGCGGACGGCCCAGGTGCTTTCGAGCGTGAAGGGTATCGTGGACGCTGCCGTGAAGTGAGCTTCCCAGATCACCATCACACCCCGACACGGAGATAATAGCTGACTCTCGTTTGAAAAAAGGGCTCACCAGAAGCCTCAACCGTGTGGGCGGGGATCTGCTTTGCTCTCCCCTTGGTCGAGAACCTGACGGGTTCGATGACGGCTATGCGGGATGGGTTTGTGTATTTGACTTCGAGGATGGAGTACTATGCGGCTTTTGAGAAGGTGCTGTTCCGGCCCGCGGAGCAGACGTCTAAGGTGTTGGGTTCGCTTGTCAGGGCGAACGAGGCGGATGTTGTTCGGCTATATGGTAAGTGACTTCCAATAGTCATTCCATATGAGTTTACTGGCTTGGACGACGACTTAACCCGAGGATACAGGTCAAATTATCGAATATATTGCACAATGCGTCATACAGATTCATTACTCTAAGACCAAGCAGGTTGTTAGAGGCATGCTTGATCTAGATGGGTGGGAAGCTAGGCTCAAGTCGATCAAGGAGACTGAGATGGTTGTAGCTCGCAATGCCGAGCAGATGGGCACGGCCCAAGGCCAGGAGACCATCTCGAGACTCCGAATCGACTCTGCGCAGATGGTGGAGCTTCTCCAATCTTTTCTTCAGATAAGCCGGGAACAGCTCTTAGTAGCGAGAGAGGAAAGAAAGATTGCCGAGCAGAGCCACGGCGTCATGTTCCGACAGTTGAAGCTCTCAGAAACTGCTGAACGAAGAGCCTTGACCAAGGAAGAGCAGGATTGTCTTGGGGTCTTCACTGACGGCCAGCAAGATTACGCGGATTGGAAAGCCCTTGTCGCCCAGCGCCTTCCTGGTACCTGCAAGTGGCTCTTGCAGCACGGCAACTACCTCGAGTGGGAGAAACAGGACTCAGGGCCACTCTTGATATCAGCTGATCCTGGATGTGGGAAGTCGGTGCTTGCGAAATTCCTTGTCGATGAGCACCTACCCACGACAGCACCAGCAGCCACAATCTGCTACTTTTTCTTTAAAGATCAAGTACAGAATACCCTGCAGCAGGCCCTTTGCGCAATCATTCATCAGCTCTTGAAGAAGCGCCCGTCCTTGATGAGAAACATTAAAGATCACCGGGCCGTAACGAAAAGCATCACTTCTCTTTGGTCCGCCTTCAGCTCCCTGGTACAGGATCCCGAAGCCGGTCAAGTCATTTGTGTTCTTGATGCCCTCGACGAAAGTCGGGATGAAGACCGCCGGCGTTTTGCAGGATGTGTGCGAGATATCTTCAAAAAGCCCTCCCCCGCAAGGCACCACACTCAAAGTGGTCATGACCAGCCGACCGTACGAAACAATCACCTCGAGCTTCGGGAATCGGCACGAAGAAGTTCCTACCATCCGCATTCCCGGAGAAAGCGAACTCTCTGTCATATCAGACGAGATCAACATTGTCATCAAGCACCGGGTTAAGCTCTTCAGCAAGGAGTGTAACTTGAAGCCCACGCTGGCTACACATTTGGAGCAACGGCTTCTTGAAATTCCTCATCGAACATATCTTTGGATATACCTGGTCTTCGATTACTTGGAAGGGGGATCATTCAAGAGGACTGAGGCTAGTATCGACGAGGCTTTACGGACACTCCCGACAACTGTCGAAGACGCCTATGAAAGGATTCTTCAAAGGGCTCAAGACAAGACATTTGCTTTCAGAGCATTCTGCTTCGTGCTCGCGGCCACTCGGCCATTGTCTGTGGAAGAAATGAACGAGGCACTCAACACCAAGCGGGACACCAAATCGGCAAAGGAGCTCGACCTGGAGAGCTTGGACGATTTCGAGAATACAATCAGGCGGGAGTGCGGCCTCATGCTCTCGGTTTACGAGAACAAGGTCTACTTTCTGCATCAGACGGTGCGGGAGTTCCTTCAGTCTACCAACGTCACTACCTCAGAGCCTCCTCCTCTTACTCTACTTGATATAGCGAACCATGTCCCAGGAGTCTGGCGAAATTCCATCCCACTACAGACCGCCCACATGGTGCTGGGCGATTGCTGCCTGGCCTATCTGAACCTGGCGGAATGCCAAGAACTCGAGGCCAACGTGGAACGCCACCTCGCCTCCCGAAAGTGGCCCGGCGAAGATGTCCTGGTCAACCCCCGCGAAAGCTTCTTCCTGAGCGCTAGAGCCCGGTTTGTCGCCACGTTTGAGCAGGAGTTCAAATTCCGCTCTTCGCGGTTCTGTTCGAAATGGCGCGCGTACTGCTGCGCGAACTGGCGGACGCACGTGCTGGAGTCCGAGTGCCCCGACCTCCAGCTCGACGGCCGGTGCAGGAACCTGTTCCAAACGGGCCCCATGCTGCGCGACTGGTTCGATACCGGCAATGTCCGCTTCGATCGGACGTGCATTAACCTGGACATCGGCGATGTGGTGGACGTTCCGGGCTACAATACGCCGCTCTGCACTTTGGTGTACATGTTGCACCTGAAACTGACGCTGCTCGTCGAACAGGTCGTCCGGGAGGATCCGACGGTCTTAGGGTTTGACGAGCGCTCGCCCAGGGCTTCGCTGCTGGGGGAGTGCCATTCGGTGGGGGGAGTTGGAGCTCGCTGAGGCCTTGCTTCGGTTGGGGGCTGATTCGCAAGATCACTATGTCCGGAGAAACGAGATATTGGGGGAGAAGTACAGGAGGAGTCCTGATCATCTTTTGGCGGTTGTATCGAAGAGGTATGCGAAGAAGCCCGCACCGGAGCTGAGGAGGTTGATGTTGCTGTTTGTTGAAAAGGGTGCCGAAGACGCGTCGCATCCGGCATCCTGTCCTGATCATCGACCGTGTTCTTTGTTGGGAGCTGAGAGAGGTTTGTCCTAGATGGTATGGACTGCAATGGCGTAGGAGCGTCAGTGATATATCAACCTATTGACTCTAGGTGTCAAAGCGAAAGAAGCGAAATAACCGAAATAAAAAGAAGACTTAGAATAAACAAAGTAGCAGGCATAAACGAAATACCTGGAAAAGACGTCACATCCAACGCTTATATTGATGGTCTGAATATTGTGACTGTGATTTGGTTGTAGCCTAAGGCCAGACCACCGAGTGCGCAAGCGTATGTTATTGTGCTTGAAACTCTGGTTTGAGGTTCAATGTCTTCTTCTCGCCGAGTCATCTTTGCGAGCTAAGGGTGCGATTGTTGGAAGATGGAATACCAATGGGAGACGTATGTATTGCAGCATCTGTGTGCTATCATTAAGAGGGTATTGAGTATCTATGTAGGAATCAAATGTGAGTCCATGGCGCGGGCACCGATTGATTTTGGTAAGCCAGAAGAACAATAAACAAGTCTGCCGTGATAAGGTCAGCTTTCCAGGTGACGCAGAAGTGAAGCCGTGTCTGCCACGACCCTAACTCGTCGGCCCCTTAAACGCGACGACCCTTTATCCTCTCACTTCAATTGTTTCCTAGCCGTACACTCGTCGCGGACATTTCCATTCACACGACCATTGTTCCCGCTCCTGCCCACTTCTGCCCGCCAGCCGCTACAAATTTGGCAGCTTGGTCTTCACACCTCCAACCTCCCAAGACCACGGCAACATCTTTTGTTTCCCTTCGTCTTCCCACCCGCCACCACCCACCACCACCCACAACTTCCCCATTCTTTCGTCCAGCTCACCATCCTTCATACATCCTCATCAATCTCTACCATTCTCTTCCATCGTCATGGCCGCTAATGAAGCATTCTCCGCTGGTGACCTTGAGCTCATAGTCGGTGCATTGCACTCCATCAACCTCAAAGAGGTAGGAAGATATGGTTCCTCGCTGTCATTCTCTTACTTCTTCAGCTAATCTCAAGTGAACATTTGACAACAGGTCTCGGTTGACTTCGACAAGCTTGCCCGTGTTGCCGGCATCAACACCAAGAAGACCGCCTCCAACAAATGGGGCAAGATCAAGCAGAAGGTTCTGGCCGCCGCCGCCCAGTCGAAACTGGCCGAGCTGAACGAGGGTGAGTGCAAGCTCGCCGGCCTTGCCTGGCTGTGCTTCAAGGATGCCATGAGCCCCGACGTAAGTATTACCGAGGTTTCGTTCTTTCTGGCACTTTCTAATACGACCCGACCGCTGACTTTTACGGTTGCCTTATTTAGTACAACCGCATGGTCGCACTGGACGTCACCAACACCACCAAGACCGCCAGCAACAAGTGGGGCAAGCTCAAGCAGAAGTTCGCCCAGGTCTCTGCTGGCGATGGCGTCGCCACCCCCGACTTCTTCGCCTGCCCCGGCCAAGACCCCCAAGAGCGCCAAGTCAACCGGCACCAAGCGCAAGGCCGGCGGTGGTGACAATGTCGACGAGACTCCCACCAAGCGAGCCAAGCGTGCCTCCCCCGCCAAGCTGGCCGCTGACGAGCCCCCATGCCCATGGACGATGGTTCCGAGGATGACGCTGCTGCCGAGAAGCAGCTTCGGGAGGAGTCTGAGGCCTAAATTCCTTTGGTGATCTCACGGCCAACAATCCCGGGTTTGGGAAACACGATTGCACTTGGTTTTCACTCTCAGTCTGGATGGATGTGATGCAATGGGTTTTACATTCGACTGGTTATAGCGTTCACTTTCTTTATGGAGGATGGGATTTTCAGTTTCGGTTTCTGCGAAATACGATGAAAGCATGGTGGTGGTCTTAGGTTTTGGCAGGGGAACATGCCTGTCCACTTCTCTTAGGATTCTAGATATGACTTCATGAATACATCCATCCATAGCACATACTTATTGCTCTTTGTGGATTTGTGACTGCCTTGACGTATTCCTTTTACATAGATCCTACCTGGTATGTGTTTGGGTGTCTTGTGTGCCTTGGTTATGACATGTGAAGGAAGGGTGTAGACCGCCATTGTTTACAATTATCCTTCACCGGGGTGTCCCCATGGAGCGGTTGCCTAGGCGTTCAAATAAAAAACCCGGGGAATATCCCCGCAAGTTCTGGGGAAGCAGAACCGAATTTATAGAACCGAACTTGTAATACCGAAGTTGCAGTGTTAAACAAGCAGTACCGAATTTGCAGTACCGAACTTACAGAACCGAACTCGGACTTGTCATGGTCCTCATCTCTATTGCAACCATAGCCACAACTGATCTCCCCACGATACCAGAAGCACAGAAAAGCCGGTATATAGATATGGCTACCAGTGCGATGTTGCCATCCACCCAGCATCTGACAGCATCATATTTCCTGACCCAGAAGGTGCATATATAGGTGATGTATGATGGAGTCTCATCTCACGAACCCCTTCCAGAAGGAGACAGACTTCGCCCTCGCCTCCGGCTGCGCCTTGGCCTTCGTAGCCCGCAAATGCTTCGCCGCCATCTGAAAACAGGACATCCAACCCAGCCCAGCCGAAATGTGCGACGGCGCCCCGCGTCTTCTCTGTGTAGAGCCGACTGCTGCCCATCAAGAATCCCGCAACGCCCAAGGCGCCCGTGGCCCATCCTCGCCTACATGCGGAGCACCCCAAACCATGTACAACAAGCCCACAACAACCCCGTACGCCCGCGACGAGGGAGCGAGCTCCGGGACAAGCAACAGAGCAAACACGGGAGCTCGATGACGCCCACATCATTACTGGGCGCTGTGGGACTTTGAGACGGAGCGGGTCGTTCACGTGGGACGTGTCGTACGACGAGAGTGTTTAGAGACAGGCGCTCGGGTGGATTGCCAATATGACGTTGCAGAGGGAAACTGATGGGTGTTATTTTTCCCCGAAAACATCAAGATTGACATTTTCTTTCACGTTGGAGACATTTACATCCCTGGTATCCTTGGAATTATTTCGTTGATAGCTCAAATTCTTCCCCGATAGCTACTTACATTAATTACCTACCCAATGCTTTCCACGGTCGGGCCGTAAGAATGACTTACCGACGTAGCTCAGTTAACCTCCTCCACCTTGACGATCCTAGTCTTCCCATGCAACCCCGACACCCCCATCATCGCCCGAAACATCCCCACATCCAGCACGTACGCGCTCCCTCCGCGGGGTCGTCCGCGGGCAGCGTCTTCGCCCCGCCCGCGTCGGCGCCCTGGTACCGCCACCAGATCTTCGGGTTCGGGCGCGTCAGCGCGATGACGGCGTTGGCCTGCGCCTCGGTCACGAGGCCGTGGTGACAGGCAGCCCGTCGCCATCCAGTACATCCACATGTGCACGAGGTCGCTGTCGGGCCACAGGTTGTGATAGTGGTGGGGCCGGGCGGGGCAGTGGTCGGGGTCGTGCTTGATGCTGGCGGTGCTCGGGGTCAGGAGGCCTTGCACGACGAGGCGGCAGGGGTGGTCTTGGAATTCGACTTCGAAGAGGCCGGTGGGCAGAGCGGGGGAAGTGGGAGTGGACGTGGATCAAGATGCCATGGTGGTTGAGCTGAAAAGGACAAGAGATATAGTAATGGAATGGCTGAGAGAGCGGAGCTTCAGGGGGCTACTTATATATAATGCGTACCTATGAAACAGCTATCTGCGTCGGGTCGGGAAGGCCTGTTTGTAGTGAACATTGCCGTTTGTAATAACAAAGCCCTGCATCAGAGATAGTCAGCCACCTGTTTTCTCTTTTGAGTCCTACAATCAGGTGCGCATGGACAAGGACATGGTGTTTGATATTTCCTTTATCTCGCCTATCGGCAACCAGATCTTGTTGGTACGTGTTCTGGGTCAATTCTTCGCACACCCGTCTTCTGACTTCTCTATTTCCATTTCTCCTTGGGGCCTGCTCGCGAGGACTAAAAACATAACGTTCCAGGACTGAGGTGATCGATGGCGTGGGGCACGCTGGTGGTGATGGTGGTCGGTCATTCCAGCAACCCGTTCTATCATGGGTCGAATGGCGTCGTCGGCCATAACGGGGAGATATACATCTGCACCTACTTACTCGAGTGCAGGAATGCGTACGATTGCGGGACGGGTGTCGAGTTTGAGGAAGCGGATATTAATACGCTACGTGGAAAATGCAGAAGGATCTTGATGGGGCATTTCAGTAAATATGTCTAGATTGACAGAGTCTCTCGCACATTATGGACAGATACACAAATATTCTATTATGTTAGCCTGGGACATTCGCATTGTACATTTAATAGCTTTGCTCGCCTAAGGTTACCTACCCTGACTCATAATATTTTCCTCGTTCGGACCACATACGGAATGACTTACCTGAACCGTTCTAATTGACCTCTTCCACCTTGATGATCTTAGTATCCCCCATCGGCTGGACCGTCGCCCCCATCGCGGCCCGGAACATGTCAATATCGAGCACGAACGGGCTGCCCTCCTTGGGGTCGTCCTCGGGCAGCGTCTTCTCCTTGCCCGCGGGGCCGCGGTACGACCACCAGAAGCCCGGCGTGGTGTTCAGGCCGGACATGTCCATGATGGCGTTGGCCTGCTGCTCGGTCACGAGGCCGTTGTGCAGGCAGACGGTGCCCATGTAGAAGATCCAGGTCTTGATCATGTCGGCGTCGGAGCGCACGTGGTGGCCGCGCTCTTTGCAGTCGGCGGCGTGCTTGATCTCGGCCCGGTCGGGCGTCAGCATCACCCGCACCACCAGACGGCACGGGTGGCCGTCCCATTCCACTTCGAAGGTGGTGAGGCGGTCGAGGGCGATTTGCTCGGTGCCGGCGGGCTTGGGGGAGGGGGAGGGGAAGCTGACTTTTCGGAGGAGGCCATGGTGATTGAGTGGGAACTGTAATTGTGGAAGTAAATGTGGGTGTGAATAGGTGTCTGTAATTGACGATGTGATGACTAGTATAGGGATGGGCCTTCAGGGGGTTATTTATATGTACGTTGTGCCAAACAGGTACCCGCTTCGGGTCGGGAACAACCGTGTAGTGCAAGGGCATTATCGCGACAACAAAGGCATAGGATGCAGGACTTCTTTATCTGACCTCTTGGTAACAAGGACTTTGTGACTCTTTTCCTGGATTCTTCGCTTTTGGTGATGGGGCTTCGAGGGGTAACTTGCTCAACGACCCATTACACCACCAAACTTTACCGTGCCAACTCACTCGTCAACCCCCCTTTTCCCCCAGCAGTAACGTAGCCACGGCTAGGGTTTATGAATCTATTTGACAGAGATCTCCCTCGACCGGGCCGGTGTAGCCTAGCGGTAGTATTCTTATTTATATACTTAAAGGCAAGAGGGTTCAACTCCCTCTGCGGTCACTTTTTCGATCCCGTTTGGGAGCGTGTTTTTCTTTTTCTCTTTTTTACCTTTCGCGGTTTGGCAACACCCGATTAATTCAATTTATCCTTCTATTCGTCACATTCCCCAAATTTACGAAAGCAAGTCAATATTGGCAACTATTTTCAATGCTCGTATGTTCCCAGGTAAATTCAATTATAGAGCCACTATATCCCCATAGCGTATATTCTTGTCTTTCAAAATTAGTGTTTGTAACATAGACCTGGAGATAAGTCCTCGCTACCTAGCTACATAACTTCATGGCTAATGGCTGCGCTCCGCAAACAAAAGGCTTGTTTACTGCAACTCAGGCACTGATTACAATGCCATTGTTCATATGAACCCTCAAGAAGGGATTTGTGCTGACTGAACAAAGGTCATGTTCATGATGCATCAATACCACTGTTCCGCCCATACGGGCCATATTTAGAGAACCGCGGGCTCTCTGAGATGGCAGTATTAGTCTAGTATCGACACCACTCTTTGAAGCAGCACCAACGCAACTCTCAGAACTCCAAAACACCAGATATAACCTCCCCTCCCTTGTATGATACCCAACTCCATCATGTCTGCTTCCAACAATAATAACAACAGCAACAACCAACCACCCCGGTTCCTGAAAATATAACTCCGGAACTCATGGAACAGATCGGGGACGAGGCCGTGCGGCTCGTGCAGTTGGCTCTGCAACGCCCTGCCGGCTCCGCCACGACGGAGGTTCCCGGTACCAATGGCAACCTGGTCTATGGCACGAGCACCGTGTCGGGATTCAACGCGGCGCTGTTTAAGCACTGGAGTTTTGCCGAAAGTGAACAGCTGGCCAAGGAAACCGGCCAAGAATATTCCAAGGTAAGCCAGGCCGACGTGCGAAACGCCATCATCAGGCCGCCCATGTGGGTGAAGGCGGACTGGCTGCACATGTGCCACTTGACCGAGGCCCTCTACGCGGGTTCCAACGGGATCAACTGGAGGTACGGCGAGCCCCAGCGCGTCGAGGTCCCGCCCGCCAAACCCAGCTCCCAGTACCGGCTGACGATCGAGGCCAGGGCGAACCTGCGCAGCGCCACCTGGGGCCAGCCCTGGCCCGAGCTGGACGCCTGCACCGCCAACCGCATCCTCGAGACGGGCAACGAGGTCCTCCTGGGCCAGGTCCACGTCGCCTTCGTCCTGTCCCGCGCCCCCGGCGCCGACGCCGCCAACTTCGCCGTCAACCCCTTCCAGCTGCAGCGCCAGAACGTCGCGGACCAGCTCGAGCTGCTGGCGCCGCAGACGCCCGACCACGCGCCCCTGGTGTACGTGACGGACGCGGACCCGGCCGCGGGGACGCCGCTGCGCGTCGGGTGCAGCAACTTCGTCGACCACCGGCACATGGGCGAGGCGCAGCGGTTCCCGGACGTCCTGACGGGGGACAACGGGTACCTGTCCGAGGGCAACGCGGGCGAGGCCGCGGGCCGGCTGCTGGCGGACGGGCAGGAGACCATGGTGCAGCAGCAGAGCGAGGGGTTGCAGCCGGGCGTCGGCTTCATCGGGGCCGCCAAGCACAAGCTGCGCGAGGCGGCGCGGTTCGGGCTCGCGACGGAGCGGCTCGAGCGGCGGCCGGACGAGGGCGAGGACGTGTACGTGGACGCGGCGCAGTGGGCGCTGCTGGAGCCGGACTTTAATGCCGCGGTGGGGCCGCTCGACGAGGTGCAGTATCTCACCGCGCTGATCCTGGCGTTCATGCAGTTGCGGCAGCAGGCGCTGGAGTACGGGGCGTTTAAGGAGGAGAGGCTGCAGGCGGCGATTCGGGACGGGGATGTGGTAATGGAGGGATAGACATAGGTAAGTGGTGAGAAGGTTGTGGATTGATATAAGTGACACTAGTGCAATCACGTAAAGTAGAAGGAGACGGAATTTTCAGCAATTTTGGTATGTCTTCTATTTCCCCTTCTTCTATCAAGGTTGTATCTTCCACTTGCAGGAGACAAAAGTCAAAGACCAAAAACAAACGGGCTTCAAATAGGAAGACATCTTTATTTACACAGCAGTTTGCTACTCCCTATCTGTGATTCGTATTCATGACAGATGGGCAGATCAGCTTAAGATTCACAAGCGATATCACGCACATCACGACTCTAACTAAAGGTGGGCGGGAGGAGTACAAATGGCCCCTTATGTTAATGAAATCGCCTCATCAATACCCGTAAACCAAGCCTGGTTGTTCTCGACCGTATAACACATCCGAGTAATGATCATGGAGAGCAAGCTCATGTCAATTAGATCTTGGTGCGACAGCGCCTCGGCCACGTCTCCAGTAAAACGGCAAGTCCCAAATATGCGGCGTCGAAGGCTTATTACCCACGGTTTGGTGCGCAGTTCCTTGGAATTTTCTCGCTTCCACGTCTCGATCCACGAGGCGTATTCCTCGGCGTACTCGGACGGCCGCATCCCTTCGACGGGAGGACGTATGAGGTCGTACACATCCAGCAGACGACTTCGGAAGAAAGTATCGGCGGCTTGCTGCCTCACCGCTCGGTGCTGATCGAACGATTCTCGTGACCAGAACCAGGTTCCCTTGTCCAGACATAAGCTGCAGTCGAGGTTGCCGATCAAGGTGGAGGTCATCAGCACCACCGCCTGCTCGCTGACACATTTGCCACAATAAATCTTCCCCGGCGGGCTATCCCACTCGCTTTCGGTCTTGGGGATGTACTGGAGTATGGCATCGTACGGGAAGAAGCTGTATACACCATCCTGGTTAGTCTTAAATGGAGAGCATAATGGCGCCGGAACCCTCTCGTGACAACTGCTGCAGGCGATGTCCTTTCGGCAGATGGGGCACTGTTTAGATATCTGCGCCCACGCGGCGAAGCATTTGCTTCCAATCACGTGGCCACACGGGACGACAGCCGCTGGCTCTAGCTGCATCTGGTCGTAGACATCCTTGGCCGTCACTTCCAAGCCCCCTCGGATGGCATTGGTGCACCATTCGCCGACATCGGTCGATATGTCAAGCAGCTTATAGCATATAGGGCACTCGGAGTGAAGCCTGGGTTTTCCCGGCTGGCCTGCATCTTTTAGCCAGCCTATAAAGTCCGGCAGCCATGTCGATACGATAATGTTGTTTTCATTCTGCACATCCCCTTGGGCACTGGGTATAGTGCTCGAAGACATTGAGCCCATGGGTTTGTTAGCCGGCGTTCTGCTAAAACAAATACTATGTGTTTGTGTAAATATGGGGTTGGTTGATCTGTTGTTCTAGCCTATCGACACAACAAATAGGCCAAGTCGACCTTTATTTATATATAGACAATTGTGTGACTCGACCCAACCTGCATAGCTCTTTCTCTATAAGAGGCATGGTACTAGTCTTGGCATGGTAGAATATGCAGGTAACATGGCGAATTTTACTATGCAAAGACCAGTTTCCCCACGGTTCGGATATATGAACAAAGGGGCGAACTGAGACAAACGACCCGCCTGGACGACAATGGGTTTGACTTCGAGACTAACCCACGCTAGATGTCTCAGGTATATTCTAGTCATTGTACTCAAGGACTTGCTCGATTCTGGCCAGACATGCCACACACGCTTGGGCTGGCTTCGGATTAGAAAGGATGTATAAACCATTAAGGATTAACTGAATTCTATTTCAACTTTTCGTCTCTATGATTTGAGTAATGAATCCATGATACGCACATCATGAGTGATTAGCTGGGCCTCGATACTGCTAGATTAAGCCTTGGACTTGATGATATCCGCCGCCTTCTCGGCAATGGCATAGGTAGGCTGGCACGTGTTACCTCCCGGCAGCGAGGGCATGATACTAGCATCAACGACGCGGAGATTCTTAACGCCATAAACACGCAGAGTCTGATCCACAACCCCACCAAGCTCCCGCGGCATCAGCGCCGCCGTACCCGCCGGGTGGTAATCCGTCGGCGTCAGCGCGGTGGGCACCCACGCCGCAATCTGCTCGTCCGTGACCACCTCCGCCCCCGGCGCCGTCTCGTTCGGCCCCAGCGCCTTGAGCGAGCTGTCGAAGTGGAACCGGCGGTACCACTTGACCATCTCGACGACGACGGCGCGCTCGACCGGGTTGCTGAGCGAGCGGTAGTCGACGACGGGGTCGGCGCCGAAGGGGTCCTGGGCGTTGATCCGCACGTGCCCGCGGCTGAAGGGCTGGTTCAGAATCGGCTCCGACGCGCCCGTCGTGGGGTCGACGCGGTACCGCGCGAAGACGGTGTCGGGGCTGCGCATGGCCCGCGCGAGCCCCTGCATCTGCGCCGCGTAGCCTTTCGCGACGGCGGCGTCGACGTCGGCGGCGAGGTACTTCGTATGGTCCTGCGCCTCGAGCTCGGCCGCGAGGTCGGAGAAGCGCTCGGGCGCGATCGCGGTCAGGGGCAGCCAGCCCGCGACGTTGCCGTAGGCGATGGAGTGCGGGCCCGTCCGGTTCGCGGCCCAAAGGTCGTCGGCCCATTTGCCGAAGGCCGGGTCGGCGGTTAGGTCGTTGGCGTTGGGGTGGATCTGTTTCAGGCCCTCGAGCGCGATCAGGGCGCCGACGTTGGAGTGGTCCTGGAAGTTTTCGCCCACGCCGGGGAGGTCGACGAGGGTCTCGAGGCCGGCGGCTTCAAGCACCCTCTTGGGGCCGATACCGCTTAGCTGGAGCAGCTTCGGGGTGTGCACGGCGCCGGCGGCCATGAGGATCTCCTTGGTGGCTTTGACGGTGGCGACGGAGCTGCCGTTGCTGGACTTGGTGTAGAACTCGACGCCGGTGGCGGCGGTATCCTTGTCGAGCAGGACGCGGCGGACGGCGGTTTCGGCCATAAGGTGGTAGTTGGGGCGGTCGCGGTGGTTGCTGTAGTGGGCGTTGAGCGCGAAGGAGCGCTCGACCTTGACCGGGTCCATGAAGGTCGGGTACCAGTAGACACCCGCACGGCCAGCGCCGCTGTCGGCGATCATCTCCACGCCGGGCAACTCCTGGAAGGCGCTGACCAGGGGGTCTGGGAAGGGAATATACTGTTAGCATTGCTCCGGCATAAATCCTGTTCCAATGCAAGGATGGGAACTTACCAAGACCGGGGTATTGAAAGCTCGGGAAGCTGGCCTGGATAGGCGAGTGCTCGCCCCAGTATGAGGTATCTGTCGAGATGTTGAAACGCTTTGCCAGCTCGGTAGGAGGGGGTTCAGAGTAAGACCCTATTTCCATAAACAATCAGTCCCAGACTCTCACTCCTGCAAGCAACATGTCTTCGTCGGACTTACCTTCTTGAAGTACGGCAACATCCCGTCCCAGCTCCAATCCTGCGCATTATCCGCAAACAGCTGCCCCCACCGATCATAATCCTCCCTCGACCCCCGCAGCGTCATCATCGCATTAACCCCCGAACTCCCCCGACCATCTTGCCCAACCAGACATCGATGCTTCTGCCGCCGAGGTTCTCCTGCGGCGCCGACGGGAAGAAGTAGCGGGGCTGCCGACGCGTGCCGCCGTCGGTGACGGGCAGGACGTCCGCGTCGGGCGCGAAGATGCCGGCCTCGAGCACCAGGACCGTGACGTCCGGGTCCTCGGTCAGGCGGTCCGCGACCGTCAGGCCCGAGGTGCCGCCGCCGACGATGACATAGTCGTAGGCCGGGAGCAGCTGGGAGGCGTCGCGGATCTGGCGGGCTTGGTGCGCGGAGCGCGGGATGGCGAAGCCGGTAGCTGTCGACACAAGGGCCGACGACGCAGCTGCCAGCGTCCACAGCAGCGAAGAGCGCTTTGAGAGCGACATGGCGGAAAGAGAGTGTGGAAGAGGCAGACGAGCTGTTGCAAGGAAGTCGACCGGTTTGCTCAGGTACAAAGAGCGAAGGGAGCCTGGCTGAGACAAGAGAAAGAGCCCGATCGGCGGGTTGGGATCCCATGAACTTATATCCTGTCCACCCCAGGTTCTCCAGTGTGCCCATCCTCATGTTATCAGTTCTGTCCGTACTCGGCGTAGACGGTATTCTCCGGCTTACCAACATTCGGACCCCGGAGCGCCAAGAACGACGGGTCGTTTTCTGCAAGGAACGCCCCGCCAGTCTGCGTCAAGGCCCGCCGATAAAGAAATTCAGCCTTGGAGAGAGAGAACCCGGTTGGGATATATTTACCCTTGTTGCAAAAGAACTATGACCCACACACGCACGCCAAGTCATGTAATCTCCCGGACGGGTTCGTATATTGGCAGCTGGTCGCGTATCGGTACCAAGATGCGCGACACCTAACGGCGGCGTGGGCGATTTGACTGGATGGTAGCGAGCCTATACTGGCATACACCGTGATTGGTCGTGTGGATATATGTAACATACCGGGTACCAAGGACGGCAACGCGCCATTGGATCGGGATAAAATCCGACCAATCAGATCAAATCTGCGAGTCGATAGCGTATGATTGTGTGTATCCACTCCCATATGAAAACGAAACTCTATCATCCCTGACCTCACCGCCGCCGACGACCATGTCATTCATGTTGTGCCTAAACTACCGGACACACCCAAGACAAGTTGTAAGTGTGTACTTCATCTGGGAATTCAGAAGGATGCAATTAGCCTATATTTCTATGTATCCGAATTGCTACATCAAGCCCTTCCTCCAACTCACTTCAGACCCCTTTCTGCCGGCCTTTTAGGCTTAAGCCCCACCGGCCTTGGCCATCTCGTACTCCCGGCAAGCCTGGCGGACTTCGGCCATGGCGTTAGCAAGGGCCTGAATCACCATCTCGTCGTCCAGCGGCCGGACGGCCTTCTCGACCTCGCGCTCGTACTCGCCCCACCGGTTCGACTCCTGGATGCCCAGGTGCTTCATCCCGCCGTACTTCTCGATGGCCTGGCGCGCCATGTCGCACATCCCGGCCTTGACCATGGGCACGACCCCGCCGAACGCGGCCGTTACCTCGCACCGCGTCCGGTCCCAGCCGAGGATCTCCCGCGCGTCGGGCACGTCGTCGTCCGCGCTGTGGATCGGCAGCTGATTCGCCCGCTGCGCCGGCGCCTCGTCGGCGTGCAGCGTCAGGGGCCGGGTCGAGCCCGACCAGTAGAACGAGATGTTCATCGGCATGTAGAAGCCGAGCTGGATGTGCGCGACCACGACTTCGCGGCCCGCGGCTTCGTCCTCGGAGTCGACGCAGCTGTGGTTGTGGTAGAGCGGGCGCTCGCCGTAGCTCGGACTCCAGAGCCGCGTCTGCGTCAGCATGGTGAGCGGGAAGCGCGATTCGGGATCTTGGGTCACCTTGTACGTCGTCGTCTTGGCCGCGGTGGTCAGGTCCCCCTCGCCGAAGTGGCGGACCATCCAGGTGAGCGGCCGGTTTTTGAACATGTACATGGACGTGTACGTGCCCGTCTGCTGCATGTCCACGGTGACGCACCAGCGGAGCTTGGGGCCCTCCGGGCGTTCGAGCTCCTCCTTCAGGGCGGCTTTCGTGAGGCCCAGCCTCAGCCGCTCCCTTTCCGCTGCCTCGGCGACGAGGTCTCGCCACGGAATCGTCTGGACGGGCTGTTGGGCTTGCTGTGCGTCCGAGCTGGGCTCGGTGGTAGGGGTAACGCTACTGGGGACCGGCTCGCTCACGTAGGCGTCGCGCTTGGAGCCGTTGGACTGCTCCGGCGAATAGAAGAGGAATTGCCAGTCAAGCATGATGACGACGTTGTTGATGAGTAAACTAGTGGTAATTGTTGATGAATTCCAAGGGTGGGAAACGTTCCTGATGCTTAGGAATGCTTTACTGTGTGGGTTAATCCAGGCGATATATGTAACTGGCCTTCGTACAGTTTCAATGACAAAGAGGTCATGATGTGGCTTGGATCGACACAATACAGACAATACTGTATTGTTCGGAACAAGTGGTTTGTGTTCCAAGCTAAGCACCATTGTGGCATTTATTCTTACGCTAGCAAGTATTTTATTCATAATCGTTGATCATTACACCATATTAGTTTAAGGTAGAACCGCCGCAATATTCCGTGGCTTGGAAGACAATATTATTGTTCCAGTACAGCTAACGCGGTGTCTCTCCAATGGATTTGTGCAAGCCACAACATGTGCTCTGTTTGTCTAGAAAAGAATGTATATCTATGTAATAGCAAGCCCCCTTCAGTGATAATACCAATTGTACACAGCATCGCACTCCAAAGCAGCAACAGCTCTACACACTCATAGTCATTGACTCAATTCACATACCAACGCCATCATGTCGAGATTCAACAACCTAAACATCCAGGTCGGAAACAGCTCTGGTCAGTATGTCCCCCAACGCGCTTCCGCGTCTTCTGCTAAGAAGGACGCCGGAGTCCGGGTCGCCGCCCTTGCGCCTCGGACCAGCAGTGCCGACCCAAGCCCCAAGGGACCAAAGTTCCGCTACTGCTACAGTGTGGACGTCCAATGAACTTCCAGCCTCGAGTCAGCGGCAGCGTCTTCATCATCCACCTCCTGGATGCTCCCCTTCGTCCGCGGCCACGCAAACGTAAGCGAAGAGAAGGGCGGACGGACCATAGCCACCAAGCTCCTATCCTCAAGCCCCGCCTCGCGCTTCCCGCTGACCATGGTCTGCCAGACCCGCCTCTGGAGCCCGACCTACGGCTCGCCCCCCGCCACAGCACGACCACAGCTGCCTCGAGCCTGGCGAAAAAGGAGATGAGGAGACCGTCGTGGCCTGTATCCGGCTCGGCTTCTACCTCCCCTGCGCCATAGCATCGCTCCCTTCCTTCGACTGCGGCGGCCGGGCCCAGCTCGCGCACACCGAGTCTATCCGCGCGCCTCTACCAAACCGCCTGCCCGCGCGTCGCGAGGCCGACGACCTCGCCGGTACGCTCGAGGTGCTGGAGTGGAGCGAGAACCTGCCCGTGACGAACCAGTTCGGGGGCTCGTCCCCTGCGTCAAAGCCACGCTCCGGCACGTCGTGCGCGAGGCGCTGGAGACGCGCGGGTTCGTCTTGGACGGCGACGACGACAAGCAGCGGGATACGGGCAGGTGGGAGGAGGCCGAGGATGAGTTCGAGGCTGCGGTGGGAGCGCTCGATGAGGAAATTGTGCTGCATGCCCTGGGCGGTGCTATTGCGCAGATACGTGAGGCTTGTGAGGACTATGAGAAGGAGAAGGGTGGGGCTTAAGCAGAGGTAGGTTGAAGTTGGGAAACGTAGACTGAAGTAGGAATAACATGTCATAGCAAAGTATAGAAACAGATTCTCCGTGCTTATCTCTGTATTATGTACATTTACAGCAATGTGACACTCTTAGATGGACAATATATATTTTGATTATATCGGCCGTTGGCCTGCAGTTGAGTTCTATGTTGCTAATTATATGGCGGTTTCGAATTCATCTGCTGCAACGTTTCTCTTTTTATATTTGGGATTCCTCTCCACAACAGCCTCTTCTTTCAGAATTTGAAAACACTGCATATAAATATTGTTTTCATTAACCTAGGTACTTTCGGTTACGTTACAGGCCAGCCGCACAGCCGGCGGCCGCGCCAGTGTCGTGAACGACGGCGCCGCCAACCACGGTCAGAACGGAGCTCAACTTCCTGAGGTCCTCGTCCGGCACACCGAAATAGTCGTCGTTCAGCACGACAACATCGCCCAGCCGGCCCACCTCCAACGCGCCGAGGAGGGGCTCGTCCGGACCGCCGAGGAACCACTGGTTGGCACGCGTGTACATGCGCAGGAACTCGCGCCGGGTGATCTGCTGTCCCTCGTTGATCTGGTCGCCCAGGGCGTTCTTGCCGGTGACGGCGTAGTACGCCTGCACCCACGGGTTCATCGGCGCGATCTGCATACCGTCGCCCCCGATGCCGGCCTGGATGCCGCTGTCGACGATGGTCCGGTAGGGCGGACCCGCGCTCGGGGCGGTGCCCGCGAGGTACTGCCAGCTCGACAGGTTGACGCCGCCGCCGATCTTTTTCAGGCGGGCGAGGTACTCGGCCGTAATCAGGGGCACGTGGGCGACGACCCAGCGGAGGTCTTGGATGCCGACCTCGGCGTCGACCTTCTCGAAGGCCTCGATCTGCGTCTGAAAATCGGTCGCCGTCAGCGAGTGCACCTCGACGCGCCACCGCGCCCGCGCCGCCGCCAGCGCCGCGGCCTCGAACACGGGGCCCCCGCTGTACTCGTCGAGGTCCGCGATGAACTCGCCGATGCCGCCCGTGCGCACCATGTCGCCGCCGAAGAAGGGGAAGGCGTTGCGGAGCCGCTGCGTCAGCGCGGGCACGCCCGTGTCGTTGTCCTGGTGCAGGTAGTTGATGCGCAGGCGCACGGTGCCCTGGCGCTCCCTGTACACGGCCAGCCACGGGTCGTGCATGGCGTAGTTGTCCTCGTGGCCCGCGCCGTCCGCGGACGTGCCCGTGGCTTGGAACGCGCCTTGGTCTAGGTGCGTCGTGATGCCCATGCTCGCGGCGTAGGCCATGGCGTCACGCACGCCGCGCGTGCGGTTGGCTAGGTGAGCTGCTGGCGCAGCGTGAGCAGGGCCTTGCCGGTCTCGTCGCCCGCCGCGATGGACCCGTTGGCGCTGATGGCGACGGGCCCAGTTGCTAGGTTTGCGGACTCGAAGTAGGCCTTGCCCAGGCTGTTGGTCACGCTCGGCCCGTTAAAGCCGATAGAAATAAAGGCCGGGTGCTGCGGCAGCGCCGCATCGAGCTCCTCGAGCGTCGGCAGCCGGCGCTCGCCGAACTGGTTCGAGTGGAAGCCGCCGATGGTGGTGATGAAGCTGCCCGGGGGCACGGCGTCGCGGCTGGCGCGCGCGGCCAAGGTCTGCTGCACGTCGGCGACTGAGTACGCATTCTCGAGGGGCGTGTGGTACCCTGGCCGGTTGCCCATCAGGACGATATGGTTGTGGCTCTCGACGAGGCCCGGGACGGCCACGCGCCCGCCCAGGTCGATGGTCGGCGGGCTGCCGAGGAAGCTCTTGCGCGCGTCGGCCGCGCTGTCGCCCACGTAGACGATGCTGCCGTCCTTGATGCCGACGACCGTGGCCACGGTCTCGCCCGCGTCCATGGTGTGGATCGTGCCGTTGAAGAGCAGCAGGTCACCGCGGAGCGCGCCGCTCTTGTACGATTGGGCCACGTCCGCCAGCGTGCCACAAACGGCTGTATTGTCGTTCTGGGCCGTGATGGCTGCCGCCGTGCCGACCCATGATCGGGCGACCAACGATAGAAACAATGGCGCGTTCTTGAATTGCATCGTGGCCTGTTGTTTCTCTAACTAGCCAGGGAAGAGGGCGAAAGAAACTGCCACAACAACTTCCGAGGGACCCAGAATGTATTGAACGATTTCAAATCTTCAGGCATCGCAAACGCACGTACCCGCGACTCGCATAACTCGCATGATATAAAATTCCCGCAGCGTCGTAGCGAAGACGGGGAGTGGTGGTAGAGTTACGGCAACGGCGATTCTTTTGTCGGGGTAATGCCGCAATTCCTGGGCTAAGCCCCCTTTCCCGATTGGGCATCGCGCAGCCCCTGTAACGTACCCCTGTTATTTCACCGCGGTCTAGGTATGATACCCGGTAACGTTTCTTGGTCAGTCTCGAAGTAGTTCTACTAATACGTTACATCTAGTAACCTGCTTTTTGACTGTAGATTCATTTACACTTTCATTTTCTACTAGTATAAAAGTAATGCATGAGATTCCCAAAGTATAGCCCTAAGCAATCCAAAGACACCACAGGAGACAGATGTCCTCCAAGCGACGGCGAGACGTATGTGTTACTCACTCGGCCACACGATATGCATGCCCGGACCATGGGTGATTGTCTCGATGGCACCATCTACCATGGGGAATGAAAGTCCTAAACAATACAGCGAGAGATTAGTATTGGATCCGCTCGTGTCTGGTTTCCCCATACCCTTTCGGCCACATCTTCCCGAGAGGCTACGTGCAACAGGAAGGGAGGGGGTGAGGCAGAGGGAATAAGAAAGGAGAGGAAGATTTTACCGAGCTGCGGGTGCACGAGGGAGTGTTGATCGAGCACGGAGAACGAGCGGGCGGCGGCCCAGCCGTCCAGGGCGTCCCAGTCAGCGCAGGTGTGGTCGACGCGGAAGTTGGGTCACGGGGTGCGCCACTCGGGCGACTTCCAGTCGAGCGTGATGATCGACGTGTCGGGGTGGCACATGAGAGCTTGGCGGATGTCGTCGATGCAGTGGTCTTCGGAGCGGGATGGGATGTTAGTGTAAATGGGACACAAAAGGGAAAGGGAATATTAGTCGCGTGTCAATACTTACCAACGTGCACATCCCTGTCAGTTGTGTTAGTATCATTATAGTCAGAATGAAGGACTTGACGAATATATTTCTGTTTTCATACTGTACTTAGCGTGCTGTTCATGCCATCAAATAATCCCTCATGGAACCTGTGAAAAGGGAGTAATATTCAAGGGGCGAAAAGTCGATAGTGCTAAGTTTGGAAAGCCCACCAAGCAGTGCAGATGATGAATTGCATTCAGCTGTCCATAATAGCCCTACTTATCGTACAGTTCTAGAGCCGTCCTGTTCATCATCTGAAGCTCATCCTTGCTGAGGCGAATGTTGAAGTGCTTGATGAGGTCTGACCACGCCCTGTCCAGCTCCGGCCGTGGCTCCCCGCGGTACGGGCTGGCTTGATGCAGGGCGCCGTCGTAGGCGACTTTGTGGTATCGAAGCGCGCCGTTGGCCGGAGCTGAGGCGTGTTGTCAATATTATTGCATGAAAATATAATAAGTGGTGCAGATTCGCGGCACAGCCATTACAACAGAGGAGAAGGGACTCACAGTATGCTACAGATCCAGATAGCTTGTCGTCTGTGGTTTGGTACTCGAAGGCTAGAAGATACGCTAAACTGTAGGACATGAACAGCAGGACATGGAAGATGTAGGGCCAGAGACGTAGTCTTCGTTGAGCGGTCTTTCGTGGTTCTTGATTTAACGGTCCTCCTTTCTCGAAGTCTGGAATCAGCGGGTCGTTGGATGACTCACTGTCGTCATGTGAGTTATGGTACTCTGGGTCCATTTTGTGTTTGTTTTGTTATCCTTCAGGACTTGTATCGGAAGGTGGTTTGAGATGTGTACAGCGTTAAGTGAGGACGGGTTTCCAGATATGGTCTTTGGAAGAACAGGTGGCCAGATAGCCCAGACTCATAAGAGGGATTGAAGATGGGAAAAAGAAACGAAAGTAGAGAGGGATACGGACAGAGGGCCCCAGTGTCGATCCAGTCAATGTGAGATAGAAAGAACCTCGCCATCCACGAAGAAGGCGGGATATTGCATATAAAGCCACAAGGTGACCTCCTTGATGATTATTGGCTGTATGCAGTCAATACGGCGTGTTTTATACAGCCAATACGACACACTCCTTCCGAATCATGCGTGATATTGTTGCATTATATGGTAGCCTGATATTCATTAGATAAAAACTACAGAATAGCCAGTAGCGGCCATGTCTTCACCTCCTAGATGAGGTACAATATCGCCGCTTCGTAGTGGCGTTGAGAGGCAAAACGTGACAAACAAAGTAACGATGTTACAATGCAGGCTCTCAAATGTGGATGTCTCGTCATTCTAGTGCGCCACATAAGCCGCCTCGGTTTGATCTATGCGGTCGATCAAATGACACTGGACTTAGTGAGTAAACAGGTCCGACAACCGGTCGAAAACGATAATCGCTAATGCATCTCAAATAATGTAATAGTTCGTTTGTGTCACCAAACTTTGAACAATAAGAAATTAAGGCATCCGTGAGCTCCCGCAGCGAGAAAGATGGGGGCGACTGATTGATATTCTCAATGACGCTTTTGTTCTTTTACTTTTGGATTCATACCGGCGCAAGCTAGCAGAAGTAAATAACTCAAAACCGAGCAACCCCGACACACACATCGCTTTCTTTATCAGAAACGCCAGCCATGACCGAATGAAGTCTTCCAAGATGACATTTCTCAGAAACCTACAATTCCTACGTCCCAATATGCCCGAGCCGCCTTACCTTCAGGTTCCTGGGGATGATATCGACAACATCGACCATCCTCAACATACCACCCGAAAGACTCCTTGGCTGCCTCTCAAGGCTGCTTGCGTGGTTTTCGCCAGTTTTACTGTAGGATGCCTCGTTACATATCCTATTGCGGCTTACACCGCTCTATCAGGGGCTCAGCACGCCCCTGGCAACAACCTCAAAGTGCCGTCGTTCCCCCAGTTTGCTCCTGAGAGTGAGTTCCACTCAAACTTAATCCAATTCCGAATCATTTCTATTGGAAAGTGCTCACAATACTCCCTTCCCGAGTAGTGCCAACCACAACCGTGGTTTTCCAACGCAAGCCGGCCTTGATGGAGCCCCCAGCGAGGAGAACCAACGGGTCTGGGACGCACTCGTCCCCATAGGCCGCGGCTTCGTCAACGTGTCAAGCCCGGAGACTTACGGGCTCCTGAGGGGAATCCCCTCCGAATCTGGCGTCGACCGGTACTCGATGGCGATGTATCACCAGTTACACTGCCTTGTAAGAGCGCCACCCCTTTTCCCCTGACGTATCCGCCGCAAGCCATGTATTTGCCGTGTTGCCGTATCTCCGGCACCCCGCAGACGAGGATGCTGACTTGCACGCACTAGGGCGTACTCCGCGCCCAATTCTGGAAGCTGGTCGACATGTCGGAGCCGGGCTGGACGGACGCCGCACGGCTGGAGGCGGTACGCCACATAGTGCGCAGCCGTCACGCCCAGCACTGCATCGCCTACCTGGTCCAGGGCGTCCAGTGCTCCGCCGACCTGACGGTCGAGTGGGCGGATATAGGCGGGAAGGGGTAGATGGCTGGGGGATCCCGCACCAGTGCAAAGACCCTGAGGCGGTTTGGTCCTGGATGGAGGCGAACCACGGACCAGTGGTCGGGGGCCACCGTCACCTACATGATTAGAGAATTCGAATCTTTCTACGGCGGCGGGAACGCAGGTGTGACAGACGCACTCCCATACAGAGTGGGTGCTGGGGAGGGGAAGAGTGTGGAGCGGATGACCAGACGATCAACTATAGCCATCTGCGCAGCAGGGACTCTAATGCCTATGCCTTATGCATATCTTAACCGATGATCTGAGAGCCACAAGTGTTCTGATTGGGCGAAATACAAATCCACCTGTACGCGTATATGCAATGTGTCTGGGGCTCCCCAAAGACCTTGGCACTCGATGGAGCTTGTAAATTTCAAGGCATGCATTGGACTTTCAATTACGTGCATAGTGGCTCAACTAATGTCGTCGTCCTGCATGCTAAGCTTCAGTCGTTGTTGCAGCCTCCTACGCAATATGTGCTGTGTAACACAAAGCCGTTGTCGTCTGTGCCACAACGGAAGTGTCCAGTGCAATAGGATCGCGGAAATCGTTCCGCCGATCGCAAGGGACCGGAATTTTCGGTCACCCAAATACGCGAATACGACGCCGGTTCCTGAGCATCTGAGACAGACGGGTCCGGCCTCGTTCTTGTGATAGATGGATATTTACATCCAGCCTTCATCTGTCCTCGTCAGCACCCCAGATGTGCAACGGGGCGCGTAGGGAGACAATAGATCGTCCCTGTGCTTCTCGGCCTTCTACCTAGCCCCAACGTGCATATACGCGCTAGATACTCAAGGCTCCTGTTTGCGAGTGTAGATCCGTCCATGATACCACAGCCGACCTCCATGTGATGGGTACATGGCGCGGACGATCAACATGAACTGAGGGCGGGGTAGTGTAGATCAGAAAGTGAATCATAATGATGCCCGGAAACATGAAGAGACCCCGGGGCAATTTGTCCGGAGTCGGTTCTGTCGAGAGCCAGTTATATTATATATGTGTGTGTCTTTGTAGAATAGAGGCGATATTCCATTGCTTCAACTCACCAGTCCAACTTCATTGGTACATCCATCAAACCCCTCATCCAATTTATATGCTCTATCGATCTTCAACCCATTTGCCACTTGCTCTGTAGACACAAGAACAAACAAACATCAATTCCAGCCTCTAACATCCTGCCAAAATGCTCGGCCGCAACGCTGTCGTACTTCTCACATTCCTGGCCAGCAGGCTCGCGATGCCGCTGATGGCAAATCATGTCGCCCATGGTAAGTCTATTTCACGCTTCCAGGCTTTGTCGTGGTACTGCACCGAAAGTCTAGACTGACACCGAAACAGATGAGCATCTTGCTGTCCGCACCGGATTGGAGCAGGACGAAGACGCCGCCCAGAGTATTTACAGTAAACGTGCTGTTTTGGGACAGGACGAGGATGCTGCACAGAGTCTCTATGGCAGGCGTGCTGTTTCTGGTGAGGACGAAGATGCCACCGAGCACTTTTACACCAAGTGATATTCAGTGCCTCTCTTCCCCTATGGCCTGTGCCTCATAGCAGGGATGCCAATCAGCCGCCTGGAACTAGAAGTTCGACATCTGAGGCAAGGCTTGAGGCGAAAGGTTGCTTGGCTGGGGGCCGCGCATCATATTGGGACATTTTGTTGTTGACTGGCAGTGCTTCCCCCTTTTCCCCCAGGGGCCGAGAATAATCCACTCATTTTCCATGATAGCTATCTTGACATACTGAGATTGAATACAAATTTCTATGGTAGGAGTATTAAAGCTATGTGACGTGATATTTTTGAGTAGACGAGGTGGTGGTCGATTAGCGCGACCAGATACTGAACCCTCGGACAAAACATGAGATAGCGTCTTCTTGGACAATTTCTGACCTGCAAAACAGGGAATTAGCAAACATGTCCACCATGATGCCATGGCACCAGTGAGACCATTGCCATCCACACAAAGGTATCTGTTGCGCCATGCTCTTTGTTCTTTGTTTCCTATGTACAGTCCGGGTCACCGGTGTATCCTCTGTACAACATGTGAAGATCATCACGAGCAAAGCCGCTGTTTCCCGGCGACCTCGTCGTTATTGGAACAATTGCTTTGTGTCTGTTAGACAGAAAACAGTCTGATGGTGTCTCGGTAGTTGATGACTTTTATATCAGCTCGGCTTAACCCCGGACATCGGGGGAAATTCCACCCAGCACAATGCAAGTAAGTATACACTTACACGAACGCACACACCTGCTTTTCTGTCCTAATACTCGTCATCCCAAAATCCCGCAGACATGTCTTCGTCCAACCTCCCCGGCACCGGCTCCGGTCAAGGCAACGCCCCGCCCCCTACGGAGTCCTCATGGTTCCCAGACTATACCCAGCATATGCTGGCCAGCCCGGACCAGCAGAGCCAGCAACGCCTGGTGTCTGATTGTCCTATTTGTAAAGTCAACTGCCTCGACATAACCAAAACCGCGCCTGGTATGAGTTTCGAGGCAGTAGCGGACATGGTCATGGCCCACTACGGCAAGGGGACGTCGTTCGAGATCACGGGTCTCCTCCCCTGCGGCCACCTAATCGCTGGCGACTGCCTGCGGCAGCACCTCTTCAACCGGGACGTGTGTCCCATGTGCCGGGCCGACATCAGGTGCGGCAAGTGCAACCAGCCCCTCGTGCTGGCGTGCGTGCAGGGCCAGGGCCAGACCCAGACGCGGATCGGCCGCGACGCGCCCCTGCCGGCGGCGCCGGACGCGCAGGACCAGGCGAAGAGGGTCTACTGCCGCGCCTGCGTCCTGAAGCAGGCTGTGCTCCTGCTCAACACTGCCTTCGTCGGCCGAGAGGAGTGCGTCCTGTGCCAGCTACCCGCCAACCGGATCCCGGACGAGACGCCGGAGGCGCACCGCGCCCGGCGGCTGGCCGCCGCGGAGCAGTTCATGCGCGACCGGCTGCGGCTCGTGGCCTCGCTGGTGTACCCGAACGTCAGCACCATTTGGGACTCGCAGCGGGTCGCCGACGTCGCGGCTCGGTGGGCCGGCCCCCGCGCGCGCTTCGTCGACGAGTGGGTGGCGAACCCGATCCTGACGGGGCCGAACATGCAGGCCCGCATCTACCAGACCTGCTTCACGTGCGCCGACCAGGCCCCGTTCCCGGGCGTGCCCGACGTCGTGTCGCTCACCATGACGGTCGTGGAGCTGTTGCCGCTGCTCAAGGAGAACCTCGACTCCACCTTGGCGTGGTTCACGGACGTTGACGAGGCCATGGAGATCGATGCTTGTAGGCCAGCTAACGATGATATTATGGCAGTTCTGCTTGGTCAAACAATGCAGTAGGTAAGTCGGTAAGTGATAGAGAATAGACGCCCCATTGTACCCGTTTGAAATATAGCCAATTCATTCCATAATCTACTTGATTGGTGACCACTTTCATGTGAAATGCTTCTGGTACCCAGCGATAGAGAGGTCGGGCAGCTTAGGAAAATCTACCCTTCCGCATTTCTCTTGGCTGGCTTCCCTCAGGACATACCCAGTACTGACTCAGGTGCTCCAACGCGTCTTTCGAGGCGCCAGTATCCAAAATCCCTTCCGCCTCCAAGTCGTCCATCACGACGGAGATCCAGTAGCGACAACCCTCCCACTCTGGCGAGAACGTGTAGGAATGTCGACCCTTGTCTTGTATCATGTGCAGAATCTCGGACGCCGTTTTGGTGGCGCGGCAGTCATACGTGAAGGTCCGCAGCGCCTCGTCCGTGAAGGTGCAGCCCCGGAACGCAGTGACGAGGATCTGCCCGCGCAGGCCGTCCTCGCCGTAGCCGGGCGCCATGTCGAGCATGACGCAGGAGCCGGGCGAGGTCTCGAGGCAGACGACCCAGTGGTTTGTGGGGGGCTGGCCGTCTTCGCCTTGGTTAAGCTCGTTGCGCAGGGCGCATAGGTGGATCTTGTTGACCTCGGCCTTCTGTAAATCGTCTTCCGAGACCATTAGGAGCCAGTGGGCGTCGTCCAGGTCGGTGGTAATTGGCGACATCATAGCGTGCGTGGGTGCGCGGCCGTCAGTTCAAAATTGAAAAGGGGGAAGAAATTGCCGTGGCAGTGGTGTCACTTGGAAGCGAGCTGGATTATATATGCTCAACTTTATAGTTTGCAGTTTACAGAGTTTGTGCTGTCAAACCTTGAAACTTATTTCAAACCCTGGTTCTTGTGGTTTGCGCCATAGTGGCTGCCACATCTAGTATAACAAATTTATAAGATGTAGTATTCCAGCTATACTCTTAATGTTTTGATCCCGTGGCGGAAGGTATGATAATGGGATAAATGATTAATTACGCTATCAGTATCTCTTTCACTCCTACAAAGTTAAAACATGTTAGGAACTATGAGACCCAGAAAGAGTGTTGTAGAAAGCCCATATGTTCACTCGCCGTGAGCGTGCCAAGACAAGTTAAGAATGAGACAGTCTGCTCTCCGGTCATCAACACAATGCATATGTAGTACCCTGGTATATAACAAACGTATGACGCGTCAACGGAGTGGTATTACAATATTCCCGTTCCCGGACCATGAATAGAACATAAACAGAGCCAAACGCGCCCCGCAGGCCATCCAAACGCACCAACAACTACTTTCTCCCGTTTTCGATTCATACCGGTATACCAACAGAGGTAAATAACCGACAAGCTCGTGGGCCTAGCAAATTTATAACCAATACTTTCGAACTCTAAAAGGTATCAATGTACATTCCAAAATCTCCAAAAGCCATGGATGAGCAAAACCTTGACCCCTTGCTCCGTCGTTCTCAGAGCTCCATTCGTCCTGAGTCTCCGGGCCTCTTCGTTCCTCAATCTGAGAGCCCCGTTCGCCCTCCCCTCTCCGCAAACCCCTTTCTTGTTTCCAACGAGAGACCCCCCAAACCGGTCCAGCCGCTTCGATTTACAAGCAACAACGACCCCATACTAAAACATGACAACTTCGACACCGACTCCATCCCCGACCACGTCCTCGCCGAGTTCGACGAGGTCCTACCCCACGCCATGAAGGCGTGTATCGCCCGGGACAAATGCGTCAGCGTGCTGTGCCACTATTTCGACCGACACGCCCCCTGCCGCTCCCGAAGGCGTGCCACCAGATCGTCCAGATCCACCCCGGCCGGGGCGACGCGCCGCCCAAGCAGGAGTCGATCGAGCGCGTCGTGGTCTGGCACACCTTCCTCGACGCCGCGGAGCTGATGCCGTACAACCACCCGTACATGGCGAAGCTGGCGCGGCTGGCGGCCGATCTGCGGTACTCGCCCAAGACCGGACAGTCTTATGGTCGGGTACGTTGTTTGATCCTTCTTCCTTGTCTTGGGGGCTTTCGGGATATATCTGCTGATTCCATATGTGCTGGCTGCCTATAGCAACATGCAATCACCGAGCCCCGGCGCAGACTTGACCTTATCGCACTTCATAAAGCCATACGCAGACGACACGATCGTGAGTTCGTTTTTTTTACCTCGTTCCCCGGGCCTCTCTTTGTTTGCCTGTCTAGCAAACGAGGGAGCCCAGGCATCTCACAACCCGCGCAGCATGTGCTGAACGAAACGACTTTACAGCTCCTCTCCGAGACGAGAACCTCGACGAACCAGCCCGTCTCGACCGTGACCGCCGCTGGATCAACAAGAACGCCTTCTACGCCAACATCTACCCCCTCGGCTGGCCTGAGCACGCCGACTACCTCCACGACGTCCTGGACCTCGCGTTCGGGCCCGGCGACAACGGCAGCAAGCGAAGCGACCCTATCTGGCGCGACGCCCACGTCTCGGCCGCGGCACAGTGGATCCTGTACAACGGGCAGGCCATCTTCCAGGAGGTGCTGAACCCCGCGGACTTCCCGATCATGGGCGCGAAGCCGCTGCGGCTGTCATTGGCGGAGTGGCGGCACTGCAAGGAGGGGTTCCGGGGCGTTGGGGATAGTGAAGGCGAAGAGGGTCAGGGCAAGGAGGAGGTTAAGGGGTTGGCGGCGAGGGCGGCGCGGCTGATGGACGCGGTCGAAGAGAGTATGATGGCGGTGCTGGGGCCGGCGGTGGCTCCGCGGGACACGGAGGAGTTCATCTATATGATTGCGAGGAGGATGAAGTATACTCTACATAAGGGATTGTAGATGGCGGCATTGGTTTGGTTGTCAACGGTAGTACCTTGTTGTAGTTAGTTTGAGCATGTTGGTGGTTTCGCTTTGTGTGAGTCTTGTTTCTGCTGGCCGGTCCAGGATGAACCGAAAAAGAAGAAAACAAAAGGAGACAGGGAGGTGGCAATTCGTACAGTCTGATCGAACCTATCTTAAAGTCTAAGCACATCAACGCATTGAGATATATAGCTTGACCAATGACGAATGTTCAAATAGCGAAAAGCGCAAATGGTATCTTGGCATCGTTCGTCTTCGCGTCTATTATTCATTACTTATATGGGTATTAATTGTGCACCGTACAACCCGCTACATTAAGCCGTACGCAAGCTCGCTCACAATATTCTAACTCCCTTTGCCCACTCCCTCCACATCTACCGATGCGTGAGCACATCAGACTGCTTGTCCCGCATGGCCCGCCGTTGAAGGATTGGGTGCGTAGAAACCCTCGGCGGGCGCAGCGTGGGCCTGCTGCGGGTGAGCGGATGAGGTGACAGCTTTTTCATTGACGGCAGAAGCGCCCTGATGGCCGGGCGCCATGTAGGTCTGGGCCGGCATCATGGGCATCATGCCGGGCTGCTGGGGCGCGAGGTACATGGACAGGTGCTGCGTGGGGACCATGATGACGGGCCCGCGCATCCGGTTGCGCTGGTTGGTCTCGACGCAAGCGCGGACGAAAATGACGAAGTGGGTGATGCTAAAGGAATTTGATCTGTCAGTAAGGTGGGTAAAGAGAAGAAGCTCCTGATCTGAAGATTGGCTTGGTTGGGGGATGATATGAAACTTACGTGAGGAGGCAGATGAAAGCCAGCACCGCGCGCTTGGCGGGGATGTAGAAGCTCTTGAGGTTGCTGAGGTAATCTTCGTTGCAGTACTCCTCGTAGAAAGACGAAGAGTGGTAGTAGTATGTGTTGCAGTCGTATGGGTCGTAGTACGTGGACTCGAGGTAGTCTGAGATGGAGAAGAGCAGCGTGACGATGCCGGCCAGCCATAGGACGAGGTCCACGCCGACGTGGGCGCCGGGGTGGATGCCCTGGCGATGCTGCTGCTGCTGCTGCTGCTGTTGTCCTTCCGGCTGCTGAGCGGGGCTACGGCGGCGGCGGGCGAGGCAGATGCAGACGGTGAGGAGCTCGGCCAGGTCCCAGACGACGCAGACGATGACGAGGGGGATGACGACGAACTCGTAGCCGTAGCTGTAGATGGTGCTCATGGGGCCGAGGGCCAGGCCCAGGGAGACGCCGAGCAGGATGACGGCGAAGACGACGGAAGCGACGGTCAGCGCGATCTTGGCCCAGTACCAGTTCTTGTCGAAGGGGATCACGCGCGGCGAGGCGCCGTAGGCGTAGTAGGGCGCCGGCTGCTGGAACGGTTGCGCCTGTTGGGACTGGTAAGACGCGTGAGGTTGCTGAGGAGGTGACATGGCGGCCGCGGGCTGGGTCGGCGCTGCTGCTGCATCGTGCTGCTGTCCTTGGACTGGCGACGATGCATGGGTTTGCTCCATCTCCGTCTCTTTTCTTGTGTTTCTGTTCCTTTCCCAAATCGACCGATTCGCAATCGCCCAAAGAGCTCGCTCGGACTTCGAAAGTCCCGAGTCGATGAGCTTCTATATCCAAAATGCCAACCCCGAGTCAGAGTCGCAGGATCGGCGGATTAAGCTTAAAATGCTACTTCGGAAGGAACCGAGCTGTGGGTGTGGGACAAGACAAAGACCAACAACTAATAATAGACTAGCAGTGCTACCCAGTCGGGAAATAGATAAGCACTGGGTATAGGCAAGCCTTATTACTAGTTGTAAGTTGTCAAGAAAACGAGCGACAAAGTGCGAGCGAGCAACAGAAACAAAAGGGCAAAGTCCTCGACGCACAGAGGATTGGGCCGACTTCTTATTCAAAGTCGTCGGGAACCGCAAGCGCTGTAGGCAACAGCGTAAGGGCGGCCCCAGAGTCGAAGATGAAAATTGCTTTAGCCAAACCTCCTAACCTCGAACAGGGGGCACGGGCGGCACCAAACAGCCCATTTTTGTCCCAGTTCGGGTTGAAGCCGTGGACGCTAGCCGGTTAGGTCGCGATAGGCGACATTAGACGGGCTGCATAGGGCCTAGATCCAGCTGTCGCTAATATTAGCAAAGCCAGTCGAGCGCGCAAGGGCGCCACAGCCGCAGACCGTTGATCTTGCTTTCTCGTGTTTGCTGACTGACGTTCAACACCATGTGTCGTGTGTGATGCAAACCGTTTGCCGTGATACGGGGTTATGGTGGTATTCGTGTTTTGTGGGGGCCAGCTCCATCGACTGCGCGGTATGACAGCTACTAGGCAGCGGTGGCAAGTGATGCTTCTGAGCCTGAGCGGCACACCGATAGAAACGTATGGCAGACCAAGAACAAAAAAGCAAACAAAAACATACAACACCGAGGATTCCCAGGTCGTCACCGACCCTAGTACTAATTCGGCTCTCTGCTGCTTATATATGGGAGAGCGGACGGGATCCCTAGTATTCAGCAGGATATGGTCGTATGTGAAAGAAACGCGCGTTTTGGGGCTTTATATACCCTTTTTGGAAGTCGCTAGTCAATTGTTCTGTCCATTGGTCAGATGCAGGAGCTTCGCTCGATTGATTGTGTCGCTTGGATGTAGGCAACTTTAAAGTGCATTGCCACTCAATGCCGCCAGATGCTCGATTGATTCAACTTGGAAGATAAATCGCATGTTGCAACAGCAGCTTCGACTCGGACCACCAACAGGTCAGGGCCAGAGAGTTCCCTCTCTACCGGCCATGACGCGCCGCGATCTATGATTGTCCGATTGATGAGATCGGAGTTGGGTCGACTACGCCCAGAAATTTGAGTTGTCCTGCAACCTGTAAGCTGAGAAAGCTGCAGCACGTGGGGGTAAATACCACCCCAAATTCAATAACACTCATCTCCGATACTGGGATGCGGACATAAACAGCGTATTCTTTTCATTGTATATAAGAAAAGGCGAATGGCTGCCTTTCCACGATGGGCGAATAGACCTGCGAAACTTCTTCTGTTTCTAGGCATCGCCTTTTTCGTGTTTCTCAAGTGGTCTGCATCATCAACATCGCCGTCGTTCCCCAATAGCACGATGATGAACCCCACCTCCTCCCTGGTGCTCTCAGCCGCAGCCGCAGCTTCGGCCGCGAGCGTGAATCTGGACTGGCACGCCCCGTCCGCATCCGCCGTGAACAACCTCACGTCAGCTCTGCAGGCCTCTGGGACGTACGGCTTCATCTTCAACACGTCCCGGACGCCCGACGCGCAGTACGGGACCTACAACTGGTGCAACATGCCGCACGTGCGGCGCACCGAGTACCCCTTACCCCCAAGGACGCAGCAGGAGAGGACGAGTACGAGCTGCGGTACGTCGAGGTCATCCAGCGCCACCACAAGCGCACCCCCTACGCCGCCAACGCGTTCCCCGTCGAGCCCTACCGCTGGGACTGCGACGACCAGGGCCTGTACTACTTCGGGCAGTCCCTCGCAGCGGACACCGACGCCTCGAAGAGGTCGGCGCAGACGTATTGGAAGGGGACTAACTCGACCATCAACCCCTTCGTCCCCGCGGGCTGGATCGGGTCCTGCCAGTTCCCGCAGATCACCTCGGGCGGCCTGGACGACTCCCGCACGCACGGCGAGGACTTGTACGACGTCTACCACTCCCTCCTGGGCTTCCTCCCCAGCCGCGAGGCAGAAGACGGAGAAGCATGGCGCCGACAGGTAGTCTACCGCGTCACCAACAACCAAATCACCTCCCAAGTAGCCAGCCAACTCATCGCCGGCATGTGGGGCGAGTCCGCCCTCACCCGCTCCGTCCCCCTCCTCATCCAAGCCTCCGGTGTCGACTCCCTGGAACCCCAATACCCCTGCCCCTCCGGCACGTCCGCGTTCGACCGTCTCAAAACCGCCGCCACCGCGCGCTGGCAACAGCACCTCGACGCCGCCCGCCCCCTCTTCGCGACCCTGGACGCCATCTCGGGCGTCCCGCCCACCGACACCGCGTTCCACGCCAGCTTCGACCACTACTACGACAACCTCTCCGCGCGCCAGTGCCACGGCGACACCGGCAAACCCCTCCCCTGCAATGCCACCACGGGCGAATGCGTGACCCAGGACCTCGCCGACGCCGTCTACCGGCTCGGCCAGTGGGAGTACAGCCACCTCTACCGCGACGCCGGCCCCGCCGCGCTGCGTTCCTCGGCCGCCGCGTACGGCGTCTGGATCGCAGAACTAGCCGCCCACCTGCGGGCCGTCTCCTCGGGAGGGGGGATGGGCGACGTGCGCTACTTCCATAACGTGGCGCACGACGGGTCGCTGAGCCGCGTGCTGGCGATCCTGCAGATCGACGTCATGGTCTGGCCGGGAATGGGCAGCGAGGTCGTCTTCGAAGTGTACCGGAAGAAGGAGGCGGGCGATGGCAGCGAGCACTACGTCCGCGTGCTGTTCGGGGGCCGGCCGCTCAAGTCGAGCAATCCCACCCTGGGGCTGATCGACATGCTGCCCCTCGAGACCCTGATGGCCTACTTCGACGGCCTGGTGGGCCAGAACGCGAGTCTGATCAAGGGGAAGTGCAATGGCAGCATTCCCCTGTAACGAGTCATGGCTGTTTGGATGAGATGAGATTTTACAAGTAGTACACCATACGCCGTCATGTCTGATGTTGGAGATATAAAATGTTCGGCTTAATCTTAGTATATTAATAGATATGTGCATTCTGAAATGTGCATTGTCATAAATAAGTTGGCCTTCATCAGACTTTGAGTGACTTCTCGAGATCATCCCAACGCCCCCGTCGCAGCGGGTCCAGCTCACTAAGTTTCGCGAGCCAGGCCATCATCTCGTCCTGATTCGCGGCGTCGCCATCTGACTCGCCCATGGCCCGATACGCCATCGCGTACTCCAGCAGGGCCTCGTAGATTAGCTTGACGTCGGCGTAGTCTTCCAGCAGATCCTTGATCTCGGCCACCTCCCTGTCCACAAACTCGCGCCGGTCGGCCAGGCTCAGGTTTGGCGCGATAAGTTCCTTCGTCGTCCCCTTCTCGTCACTCTCAGCCGCATTCTTGGCGCCGACGGCGGTGATGTGGTCCATTAGGAATTGATGGTAATACCACAAGCTCTGGTCTTCGGGTCCGACGTTCAATCCCTCCCTCACCAGCTCTAACTCTTCCTCGAGGAACTTCTTGCGCCCCGCATCATCAGCGCCCCGCTCATCCAGGAGCCGTAGCGCCAGTTTACTTCGGTTGTGCCAGGCGCTGAAATTCGACAGGTCGACCTTGATCATGCTGTACGTGTACGCGAACTCGGACTCGGTCATGCTTTTCGGGGTCGTCGTTGATCCAACATCATCACTGCCGTCGGTTTTCGTCGTCGATTCGAGCGCGGACACGATGAAGCGGCGGTAGCTCCAGGCGTGGAAGTTGCGGCGGTCCTTGGTCAGCATCTTGGAGTCGAGGGCCAGCTCGGCGACCCAGAAGTCGCGCGCCGCGCCCGCGGGCAGGATGGCGTCGCACAGCGACAGGAGGAAGGAGCGGTAGCCCCAGATCCAGTAGCATTTCGGGAACTCGATGAGGAGCGGGATCGTGAAGTTGAGCTCGGCCTGGACGACCGAGGTGTCGGCTGCTATGTCGGCCTTTTCGTCTTCTTCTGCTTTGCCCTCGGCATTATCGGCAGTGTCTTCTTTCTTCTGCTCAGGTGTAGTACCACTCCCTCCATCCTTCCTGGGTGACGGGGACGTCGCTGGGGCGGCCGGGGTCGCAGCCGAGGGCGACGGCGAGGAGGCGGCGCAGGACGGTTTCGTAGTGACGCTCCGAGAAGTACTCGGCGACGCCCTCGAGCGCCATAACCCAGCCGAGCGTCTGGACAATGAGCCAGAGATTAGACAGCGGCGACGGACGTTCCATATCGTGTAGTATTCGGGGTTGAGCCGCAGGATTTTCGTGGTCAGCTGGAAGAGCGCGGGGTCGCTGTAGTTTGCTTGTTTCACCTGTTTCGCGGTCGCGGAGAAAGGGGCGGTCGTTAGCTCAGGATGCGGCGGCGAGGATACGCGAGATCCCTGCAGGTAGCTAATGCGATGAAGAGAAAAAAGGAGATGATCCAAAGACGATGCAGCATCAAGTCATTCGGAATCGCACACGTACATGAGATTGTATCTGGTCGTCGAGATCACGGTACTTCTGGATCCTGTCGAGGTCTTGCTGCCGCTGCTCCTCGGTTCGGCTGCGGTTCGTCCGGGCTATGCCATGCTACAGCCAAAGCCAAGCACGCCGGAGTATCAGCCCAGCCGGTTCTCTCTCATGTTGTTTGGAGCGGTATGTTGCAAACCTACACTGGCCATGGCTTTGGTTCGCAAATTCTGTGCGAGTACTTTGACACAATATGTGATTACTGATTTCAGATCAAATGAAGGGACGATTGGCAAGTTGAGATCAATCAATTCTACTGCCGACAGTAAACAAGACGACCCCTCTACAGCCGATAATTGTAGGCAGCCACATCATCACTGGACAGCCGGATTAGGTGGGTGCAGGTGCTTTAGTGCCAGCCAACAGCGCTATCTCCCAATCGATAAGGCCCTGAGCCTGCCCCGCCTCCCTAAGCTGCTCCCGTCTGCCCCCCGCATCCAGGCTAATTTTAGGTGGCCTTGAGGCTAGTGTCTTCAAGCTTACGGGCCTTAAGGTTAATTGCCCCGATCACCACTCAGCATTGGACAAACATGGGAATTGAGCCTCGAGATGCACCAACGCAATGCAATCCAGTAACTTAAGACCATGCATGCATCTCATCGTCGAGATCGGCGCTCTTCCCGGCTATTATACATCCACTACATGCAGTAGATAACCCAATCCCTAGATTCTCACCAGAAAAGAATGCAACAACGCACAAGAAAAACGCCCTTCTCCGGCCTGAGGACGGCAGATGGTCACACTGGCAGCATGCATTTCGCCTTGCAGGAGTTGTTGGCCAGAGACCGCCTGCGTTGTTTTCTTATTTGAATCTCTCCCTCCTTGCATTGTTCATGACCCTTGCTCCGAACACGATGGGCTCTGCCTGCCCAGCACCTATCCCCGGACGGTAGCCAGCGTCGTCTGGTCGAAGCAGTGCTTTCTCCGAAATGCAGGCGCAACTGCGCATATTGTTGAGATTTTTATTAAAGTTGGTTCACTCTCCTCCTATCGGCGAAAGCACAGCATTAACACATATATAAGGAAAGAGAATCCTGCAGCAGGAGCAGTGCAACAAACGGTCCTGCCAAGCATCGTATTCTCTTCGCATTTCGTCATTACCCTGAACCCGACGTCGCATTGCCCCTGCATCATTGGCGATAATAATCTACTGCCGTGTGTGTGCTGGCAAACCGACCGAGTTGTTGACTGTTGACATTAAGGAGGGGCCTATCACCTTCCTCTCGGTATAGCTCAAGCCTCTTAAGATCGCGGTTGCTACGTCTCGCCGTGTCATTGGTGCGACGCCCCCTGATCCGACTTCAACGAGCGCGCTTACTCGTGCTTTTCGCGGACCCCTCGAAACAAGCCGATTGCATTGGACATATTCGAGTTCAACAATAGGGCCGAGTCGCTTATTCGTTGCGTATTGCTTCTTGTCTTGGACCGATTCAAGATCTCTCCGTCCCGCGTCGAGCACGACACCCACTCGCTTCTAACAACCAATCCTGCTTTGGACTGCAACCTGCAATTTCCCCCGGCGGTACCAACTCTACCTCGAATAAATAGAACGTTCTTGGACTCAGGAATCGTCAAACCGATATACGTTCGAGGCAGGAAGCACCCTCTTTTCATCCAAAGTCTGGCCAAAGATCTTTCCGGCCTTGCGCTCACTAACACCATCAATTCACGTCACACTCACTTCATTGGCCCTCCGCTCCCTTTCTCCTTACATCCACGTTTGGAAACACCAGCAAACACCATGAAATTGGCACAGCTTTTTGGAGCTTCATGCCTGATGCTCTCAAGTCTCGTTTCCAGTCTGGCCATACCAAACTCTGCAATTCTGGATGCAACGAAGGCCTCCATCAACGCATTGAACACCTATTATGACAACACCACAGGACGATGGAACCCGAAAGTCAATTGGTGGTACAGCGGCATTGCCCTGCAGGCCATTCTCGACTACATGCAGACCACGGGCTCTAAAGAGTACCTGGCCATGGCCCAGCACACCATCGACATCCAACGTGCCCCCATTGACTGGTATCCCCAGGGCGGCGGCGACTTCCGCGCCGACAGTACCGACGATACCGCCTGGTGGGCCCTGGCCCTGCTCCACATGTACGAGCTGACCGGGAACAGCACCTACCTGGACATCGCCAAGGAAGACGAGGCCTACATCTGGAAGTACTGGCTGCCCGAGACGTGCAAGGGCGGCGTGATCTGGAACATCCCGGACCTCAAGTACAAGAACGCCATCAGCAACGAGCTGTACCTCGAGCTGGCCGCGTCCCTGCACAACCTGATCCCGGGCGACACCTTGTACCTGAACCGCAGCATCACCCAGTGGCAGTGGTTCAGCGGGAGCGGCATGATCAACTCCCATAATCTCATCAACGACGGCCTGCTCGAGCCCGACGCCAACAACTCGTCCGTGTGCCGCAACAACAACGCCGACGTCTGGACGTACAACCAGGGCGTCGTGCTCGGCGGGCTCGTCGAGCTGCACCGGGCGACGGGCGAGCAGGGCTATCTCGACACGGCGCGCAAGATCGCCGACGCCGTCGTGAACAGTGCCACGCTCTCGCCTGGCGGGATCCTGACCGAGACGTGCTCGGGCGGCTCGGACTCTTGCACCATTAACGGGTGGTCGTTCAAGGGCATCTTCATGAATCGGCTCGCGAAGCTCAACAAGGCGCTCGCGGACAACCCCTACAGCGAGTACATTCGGAACAATGAGCAGACGATGTACAACAATGCTCGTAACGGCTCGGATTTCTATGGTGGTATATGGCAGAAGCCTTTTGATGGCGAGGATTTGGGGAAGCAGGTTAGTGCCGTGAACCTACTCATCGCCACGTTGGGGCTTTCTTAGATGGATACATGTCAGTGCCCAATGTATATTGATAATGTGAGGTGGGCATTTTGGGCGTAATGTTTAATTAGAAGCTGCGAGCCCCTGGACAGACTAGGAATGCTTTTCTTATTAAGTCATGGACATACAATAAATGAACAAATCAAACATAATGGCATCCAGAAACTTTTCTGTTTCTTCCCAAGTGCTAAACACCTTCAGCCTGCAGTCCGTGTGCATCTGGGCGAGTCTCCTCATATGATTCCACTCCCGTATTAACCATCTGCAAGTATTCAAATATAAGACGCATGGCGCTGCTCTCGGTCACAAACATGACAATTTTGGAATTTCATCTATGGCAATGACACACAACCCCTTTGATAATTCCACCTGTGAAAATGTACTACCTGTGTGTCTATAGACATCTCGCAAATCAGCCATTATTGGCTGAAACCCAAAGACCGGCGCAAGTGAGCATGTAAATCAACACCATGGGGCATGATAGAATATTACCATTGCAAAATAAACTCATTAAGGGGGGGTATACGCAAAGCTCTCAACCAAACATCTTCCCAGTCATCATATATGCTTACATTAACGAGCAGCAAAGCCATCGACGCCACCCACGTATAAATCAACCAACTTACGAAGAAGCGCGATACAAGCCGACCTTCACGCCGTTCCTCGAGCATATCGTCAACCCCACGCTCTCGACCCACGGGCCCGGGTCGCGGTTCTCGATACGCTCGAACTCCTGGACGAGACGGGTCGTGACGTACGCCGCCTCGGTCAAGGCGTATTGTTCTGCGCGAAGAAACACGAACGATTAGCACCACTCGGGGAAGAGACGTTTTGTTTGGCGAAAAGGGAAACGGAAAAAAAGAAACTCACGTCCAACGCAGATCCGCGGCCCCCCATTGAACGGCAGGTACTCCCAGCTCGGCCGCAGGTGCTCCCAGCGCTCCGGCCGGAACTCTTCGGCGTCGTCGCCGTAGAACTCGCGCCGGCGGTGCAGGGTGTAGATGGTCCAGGCCACGATGGTGCCCTTGGGCACGAACAGCGGGGACTGCCCGTCGGAGCCGCCGCCGCGCGGCAACACGGTGTCTTGGAGGGCTTGCTTGTTGTTGAGGGGGACGACGGGGTGGGTGCGGAGGGCTGCGGGGCGGTTCCGGGTTAGCTATCTTGACCAGTACAGGATGGAATATTTCTTTTCTTTTTGTTTTACTGTGATTGGCAATAGGGGGAGGGACAAGACTCACATTCGTTTAGACAGTACTTGACGTATTTCAGATTCTTCAGCGTCTCGTACGTCGGTGGCCGGCCCTCGAGCCCGGCCACATCGGCCTTGAGCTTGGCCCAGACGTCGGGCCTTCGGGCGAGGACGAAGAAGAGGTTCGACAGAAACGACGCCGTCGTGTCGCGGCCCGCCAGCAGGATGTTGAGGAGCTCGTCCCGAATCACCTTGCGATCCTTGGTCGCCTTCGCCAGCTCGTGGAGGAAGACGTACTTCTCGCCATCGGTGCCAGTCGTTGTGCTTGTGCTGCTGCTGCTACCACCGCCCTTTTCGAGGTCCATCGCCTCGCGCCGCCGCACCGCCTCCTCGACGAACCGGTCCACGTACGCGTGCGCGAACTTGATCGCCGCGTCGCCGCGCGGGTGCGGCCGCAGGTGGTACATCCAGCTCAACCGCGCCCGCATCAGGATATCCGCCTGCGCATCGTTCATGGCCTCCGCAAACGCCGAGTCGCTCGCGCTCGCCGCGGCCTCGCCGTTCGCGCCCACGACGAGCCCGCCGCTCTCCTGGAGCGCGCGCAGCGAGTGCACCGAGGTCCCGAACAGGAACTCGGAGGCCGTGTCGATGGTGAGACGGAAAAACAACGTCTGCAGGTCGACCGTGACGTCGCCGCTCCGGGGCAGCAACTGGAAGAACAGCGACAGGTGCCGCTCGAGCGCCTCGAGGTCCGCGATCTGCTCGCGCGCGAAGTTGGGGCGGAGCAGGGCGCGCGACTCGTGCCAGCGCGCGCCGTCGACGACGAAGATGCCGCGGCCGAGCAGCGGGCCGAACGAGCCGGTCCGCGTGTCGCCGTGGCCGTAGTCCTTGAAGCGCGTCGCGAGCACCGTCTTGATGTTCTCGGGGTCCGTCGTCACGAAGGCGTCGGCGCCGCCGCCGAGCCAGCCGGGGAAGCGGAGGCCCATGCGCGCGGCAAAGGTCGGGCCGTAGGTGCTGTTGCGCCAGTGCAGCCACTCGAGCATGGTGCCGGCTTTGGCCCGCTGGATTTGGGAGTAGACGGCGTCGAGGCCGAGGATGGGGTCCCGGTTGGGGAAGCGTCTTTGCACGGGCCGGCAGTTGTGCGCTTGCTTGAAGCGGCGGCGGCTTAGGTACAGATTCGTGCGCTTTGCTGCCCAGATCAGGAGGAGGGCGCAGAGGAGGCCGAGGAGAAGCTGGCGTGAGGTGCCCATCGGCGCCTCGGTCGTATTGCTGAAGCCCATGGTGAGATGCAAGTAGGCCGCTTATCGTGTGTATGGGTGAGCGTTTGTTGCGAGTTCAATGAAGGATTTGGTGCCTGTGCATTTGAATTTGGAAAAGCAGCAGTCCCAGAGCCCTGGGACCATACGTAAGCAGGTTTTTCGTCTTGATGGTCTGACCCCTGGTTTCGCGTGTCGGCAAAGGAAAGGCCTTTGATACTAGTGTGAGTAAGGGGGTGTTTGCTGTTCAACCCAAAATGTGATGAAAGGAGGAAACAATGGCTATATGTATGATGGTCAGGATGATGAATGTGACTCTTTTGTAATACTTCCCTTCTGTTGTTCCGAGGCCGAGGTCGAGCTAGATGCTGGGTCCCATTTCCTGTTGCGTTGCCCCTCCCCGCGCCGCAATCCCTACTGACGTCGTATCAGCTCTCGGTTAAGCGGTGCCACCCTGGTCAGTTGGCACGTTGGCTCTTACGTGACAGGCTACCTATCCTCCCTAGAAACGAACCCGAGAACGTACCCCAGTTCCCAATCTCTCTCATCTGTCACGTTAACCCCTCGAACCACTGCTAGGGTTCTAAGCGGCTCGTCGTATTTTAGCGCATTGGTTAACGATGTCGAGCAGTGATGATTGGCACACATTACGGCTGATCGAGAACATGGTATGGGTCGTATGTTTCAGGGATAGTTATGTCGCGTTGCGTAAGCTGACCCCGGGAATTGTGTGGACGTGGGCTGAGTAATCTGGCCAACGGACCCCCGGAGTTGGCCGTTGGACCCGACGGAATCTCGGACAAACCCTTGGCCAACCCCGTCGTACTCATGGCCAATGGGTAAGCAGAAATAACAAGCCACGTGCCGCTCATGCGTTTGGGTCCCGGGAATGCGTGCCGGTTGCTTCCGTAGTGCGCCTGTTGATTTCCACATTCAGATCCTGTAGGATCCAAGAGCTCGTTGCTGCCTAAGGATCCCAAGACGTGCACATGAAGCACCTGAAAGAAAGGCTTCTTTCAATCTGGTCACAGAGAATGTTGGGAAAGACATAACATTGGTAATTGGATGAGATGTAAGGGGTACAGCGTACCATTTACCCCGACTGCCGCCCGTAACCGTTGGATCTAAACGTCTTGGCGCATTGTCGGAGGGATTCAGCACCACCTCTCCGTGAGTTTTGGGCTTCAAGTCCAACCACGACATGGTCACGAAGTAGCCGCTTACTTAGAAGAAAAGGTTGCATCATGGCACATTGACCGATCATGTCTGCCTGGACTTACTGACAGGGGGTTACCGACCTCTGCAGCTCAGGACTGGCCAATCTTGGCATCCTGGAATATGCGTCCTAGTTTTGCAGGCCCAATCCAAGAGCTCTCTAGGGCAACCGGCCTTCTAGAACTAAATGAATTCAATATGGACATCCAGTAGTAAAATAGACTATCCAGTCGGAGAGATCTCCTTATCTAAGTGGATGTCATTTGCTCGAATATAGTGTCGGAGACATCATGTTGGCCACGGATCGGTAGTCTGCCTCACAATAGGAGTTTAGCTTGTCTTACTCCATGATAGTCGTTTGCTCAGCCGAGTCGGCTTATGAGAGGATGGGGTCTCACAGCAGTTGGCTTGCCGCGTGGAATCTGAGAGTTCTTTGGCGTTCTCCGCATGCTGGCTTCCACGTGGCTGCGCAAGCCGTGTGACACAATCCTTGTTTTCCATCTTCGGGCTTCTATCCCTCTTACGCTGCTGACCATCCTGGTGTGTCGGTGGTGGCTCGCGTGATTTCGAAAGGCTCAGCAGGAGTCTATTAAATTGCCGCGGACGCTCCGGTCAATGTGTACGATGCCCTGATTGGCCGCCGAGATCGATAGGCCACGGCCGGGCCACGCCCGAGAGGTGCCGCGCGGTACCGAGGCGGCCTTCTCTGGGACGCGATGCGCGCAACGGACTTTGTTTGCAATCGTAGGTGCAGGCTGCCCACGACCTTTGTGCTGGTGTTATATATGATGGAAAGATCAAATTCCCTCATGGTAAATCTAGCTGCTGCTGCTGCTGCTGTTGCCCCCGCTGCTACCTTGGGGCCGCTCCAGACTCAGGGGCTTATCGACCTTAGGCCGGACGACTCGCCACGCATCAAACATCCGTATGAAGACAATAAATTTGGTTTGTGTATGTAATTATTGAAATTTTCAGCTTGCTGCTGGCGGATTTAGGGGTTTGGTGGGAAAAGGGGTTTTGCAATCTACTAGACTTTTTTGCTTGCCAGGAGGGAGCTGAACATGGGGTATGTGGAATCTATTATACTAGACTCAATGTGAAAAGTACCGAGCATCAGGCTTGGCCGCCCGGTCCAACTTGAAGTATCCCGGCTGCAGCGTCTGGAAGACGCCACGTGGATCATACATCTCCGCGACCCGCTTCAGCCTCTCCTTGTTCTCCGCCCCATAGCTCGCGATAACATCCTGGTATTGGCTCGCGTAGTTCATGTACACCCAATCATTCTCAATTCCCAGATCCCTGGACTCCTGCTTGATCTGCTTCATAATGTCGGACATGGTCTTATACACGAGCTCGTCGTCTTCGGCCAGGTCCCACGAACACGCCAACTGCACGATAAGTAAAGGCCCGCCAGCCGGATCAAACCCCATGGGATTCCCCCGTTGCGCTTGCTGGCCTTAAGCGAGGCCTCGGTGACGTGCTGCCAGATGAGGAGGGGGAGGACCCCCTTTACCCCGCCCAGCGCCCCGCCGACGGCGTCCCAGAACACATCCACGGTGCGCGCCGCGAACTCGGGGTGGGCCGCCAGCTTGACGGAGAGGACGTAGTAGACCTGCCGCTGCCCGTAGAAGCTGTGACCGTCCCGCACATACTCCGCGTGCCCGCGCGTCTTGGTGCTGTCGGACACGGCCTCGATGTCGTAAAAGGCCGACAGGAGCGGCGCGTCCGCGCCCGCGGCGAGGGGCGCGGCGTACCACAGCTCCGTCAGGGCGAGCCGTTGCCCGCCGACGGAGAGCCAGACGACCCAGCCGCCGGCTTTGGGGTCCTGTGCGGAGTTGAGGGACATGTCGATATAGGCTTTCGCGACCTGCGGGAAGTTCGCCTCGGCGAAGACGCGGGTGCCGCCGAAGAGGAGGTCGTTCGGTAGCGGCCTGGTCATCATGTTGAAACTGACGACGATTCCGAAGTTGTTGCCGCCGCCTCGGAGAGCCCAGTACAGGTCGGGAAACTGGGTTGGGCTGGCGTTGACGACGACGCCGCTGGCTGTGACAACCTGTTTGTGGTGTCAGTTCGTTCTCCATCACATCACACCGAGAACGTATTTCTCGGGGAAAAGGGCAACGAGATAGGCTTCTGTGTAAGTACTCACATCGAAACTGGCGACGTTATCACACACCAGCCCATACTGGTTAGTCAAGAACGAAATCCCTCCCCCAGCGTCAGCCCGCCGACCCCAATATCATTAATACGTCCCGAAAGCACCGTCAGCCCCGCGCCCGTGTCGTTCAGCTTCGACAGCACACGGCTCCACGTGTTGCCGGGCTGCACGGCGACCGTCTCCCTGTCGGCCGCCAGCCGGACTTCGCGCAGGTTCTCGAGCGAGACCGTGACGCCGCCCTCGATGCTGGCGCCGCCCGCGAAGGCTGAGTGGCCGCCGCTCTTGACGGCGAAGGGGCACTGCGAGAGGCGGGCGATCAGGACCAGCACAGAGACCGACGCGGGCGTCGAGGGGCGGAAGATGCAGGAGGGTTTGACTTCGGCTGGGATGGTGGACCAGTACGCTCCGGTGAAGGAGGTGTAGCTTGGCTCGTCGTCATAGTCCACCGCGTCGGCTCCATAGAGAGTTTGCAAGGAGTCACACTAGAGAGGATTGTCAGCATCCAACATCGTCTGGGTAGGTAAGGGAGAGATGGGGGCTCACAGCAATGTGGCAGGCGAAATCGGAGGAGCGATCTGCCAAAGGAGCCAGTTCAGGGAGCGCCGAGAGGTTGACGCCCTGTTGGACGAGAGCGTCGGTGACGTTGAAATTGGCCAGTTCGAAGGCTTGGCTCTGGGCGCCAATTGCCAGGGATGAGAAAAGCATTGAGTGCAGCGACATTGTTATTTCTGCCAACTTCAATTGGCGTCTAAGGGAGGAGGGAGGTGTGACACGAAACGGAACAACTTGAGATGCGATGTCACATAACATTTGGAGTTCTTGGGAGTTACATGTTCCTAATTATATATTGCCTTATTCCCGCATAGCGAGTCCCAGCCACTTATTTGATGGGGAAGCCGTTACCAATAAAGCCCCTGGTTCATTTTGGCTGTGCTCATGTAGGTACATTGCATCCCAGGGGTTCCGTTCCGCTTCTAATTATATGCAATGGGGGGCGGGGTTGCGTTGTTTGCTGCCAGCTGGTCTAGAATCGGTTCCGTGCAGACTGGCCGGGCCATCTGTACGACATCATGCCTACCGACACACCAGACTTGGGCTCCGATCAGTACTCCGACCAGGTCGCATTGAAGAAAGACGGCTGCTTGCTGGTAAGTAAATGGAGCAAGGGATGTTGTGACAAATCATTTGTTCTGTCGGCCGGGCTTGGGTCTTGGTCCCTCCCATACAGCAATCAAAGCTCATTTGTCCGGAGGAACAAGTTCATTTGCCCGGAGGAATAGGGGCGTTTGTAGCTGCGATGTGAGGGTTGGTCAAAAACCACACCCCTTACAGAATTACTCCTTTTTGATTATTCTCCAACCTGCAGCCAAGTTGCCGCGGATGAACTGTCAACCAACCTGCCAACCTTTCTCGACCTGTAGGCATTGATAGGCGCTCTCAACATACCCCAGTGATCAACCTGGTTCTCCAGGCGAATAAAATCCGGGGCAACGCACGTCCAATATCCACCATGGATCTGTCCGAGACAGTTGCATATCTTTGGGTCTCCAGCAACAGTGTGGCCGACGGAGAACTTCGCATGCCTCATTGCCAAATGAAAGAGTCATGGCTCTGTCCACCAGGTCGGGACTCACTCCTGATTCCTTTCGGGGTGCTTCGATTGCCATGATGGCTGTTGCAACTGTGGTTGCGGCTACGCGCACAACGCTAACGGTGCGGAAGCAAGCCGGTGCCAACTGGGATGATCTGTGGCTCGCCATAGGTTACGTCCTATTCATGATAGTGGCCGGTGTCTACGTTGGCAGGGCCGAATTTCTCTTCCGGATAGTAAATGTCCTGGAAGGCCGAACGCAGCCATATCCTGGTTTGGTGAATGACACCTTCAGCATGCAGAAGATGTTCTTCTTCACCAATCTTGGTCTATGGTTCACACTCTGGTCGGTGAAATTCTCCCTCCTCGCGCTGTACAAGAGGCTCTTTATCCAGGTGCCTCTTTACATACGGCTGTGGTGGGGAGTTGTCGTGTTATGTGCTCTGGTAAGTCCACAAATGCTATTCTTTGGGGTCGACTTACTGATTTCCGCAAGGCCTTGATAGCGTCGATTGTCGTACATCTTACTGCATGCGATAATGTCCGTGGCTGGTTCGAGATGAATGGTTGCGGAGGACACAACACGCGGCGCTCTTTGATCAGCATCTGGCAATCATACAGTATGGATGTTGCCACTGACCTGATGGGTAGGTTTTCTCTTGTGCGGTCTGTGAGGTCATGCTGATGTACTCACGCCATGTAGTCATGATGTTGCCCCTTGGTCTTATTCGAAACTTGCATCTTCCGACTAGGAGGAAGCTGAGTCTCGGGCTTCTGTTTTGCCTTGGACTCTTGTGTATCACCGCGGCGACCATCCGTGTGGTTCAGCTCGGAAGAGTCGAAGGCACTGGCTCCTCGTTTGTGTGGCTTGCACTCTGGAGTACGATCGAGTCAGCTGTCGGTAAGTCATTATTGCTTCATCGTCATCAACTGGCTGGGAGCTCGTTCTTTCGCTAACCAGGTGATGGTATGAAACAGCCGTCATCGTAGGATGCGGCCCAGGGCTCTACCGCAAGGCCAAAGTCACCAGCAAGCCACAAGCACGAAAGACGTACGAGAATGGGGGGTTCGCCAATACGACCATTGGTGGTAGCTCTGGAAGAAACCGTCGAAGCAATTTACGCGGTCCAATCGTGGACGATATCCCGTTAACGGCATACTCGATCAGTTCAGCAAGAGGCAACAGAAATATAGCTGTGGACGGCAGCGAAGAAGATCTGGTGCATAAAGGGCCGGATGGGAGAATAACTGTGAGAAAATCAATCAAGGTCAGCCGGCCGCAGGTTTGAGCAGGAACGGTGACGTGCCTGGAACGCGACTGCAATAGGAGCTCTCTAAATGGGATGGCACTTTCCTCTTCATCATTGTTTGGAAACCCTAGGTGGCCTGGATGCTACATACGGCAGCGGCATATATCCAAAACGCAGCTTCCCTTGCTTGTTGCCCTGTCTCATGTTTCACCTGCCTTGCTGCATCGGTGCAAAACTGCAGTTCGTGATGTAAACCTCCTCGACCAACTTTCCTAATTCTCCAATTCTTGCAAGTATCATCATCAGGTCTTCTCGTGAGGCCAGGCTGATGATTGATCGTGTCGCCCCGGCACATCGATACCCAGTCTTGCAGCATCGAGTAGACAACTGTTTCCAGCATCCGTTTTGGTATTGTTTCTGGTTCATTCTTTACCATCTCAGGCTTCATTTTATTACTGTTGCTTTCGTGCATCCCAATCCCCAAACCATAGCCATCATGCGGACATGTTCCAGGAGCTTCGATGAAAGTATTTCCGACTCGGACAGCTCCGGATACCCGTGTCGCCGACTCAGCTCGGTCTCCTCCAACTCGAAACCTCGCTTGAGGGTCCGAATACCCTCTCGCCCGTGCCCGGCCGACAAGAGGGCCAACACTCCTTTTGAGATCGAAAATGATCCGCTTTGGTGTAATCTCCTTGATGGAGCCTAGTCATCCTCTACAAGTTCCACTGGTGATTCGCCGGATGAACCACCCAACCGAGACCAAAGGAGACTGCATCTGACCCCCATCACGCCGGCTACCTTGCCTCGTGTCATAGTGCAACCCCGGCCCAGCTTGCCTACCTCTCACTGGTCTGATACAGCTTTAACTCAGCCCAAGCGACGGCATAACACCGTACCAAACTCCCGACTGCGTGAATCTGGACGATCCCACGACCGCTTTTTATCACCTCGCGAGGTCACCACGCCCCTCTCGGACCGATTTCGTGCCATGAAAGAACCGCACGAGTTATCAGTAGAAGAACGCCTTACTCGGAATGCCGCAGCTTCGCCCGATCCCTTTCGTCAGCCACCCCGACCGGATTACCTGGCGTTGCGCGACCGGCGCACGTCACGTTCCGACGGACACAATCGACGTGCAGCTGGCACCGTGTTAGCCATGTATCCGAGTGCTGGTGCAAGTGATCTCGAACGCCAGGTCAGCGCCGGGTCTATGTGGACTGTCGGTGGCGTGGCACCCGCAGGAGGTTCAGCAGTAGACACGGGACGCGGCCTGCTTCTTGAGAGTGGCACCAATGCGCCTCTTTACAGAGCACCCTTTGCGAGCGGCCGCCCAAGAACGAGTGAGGAGAACGAGCGACACGAAGGCCGGCTTGCCCACGCCCTCGACATCAACCGCGCCCAACGTGTTCTTGCCTTTGACAACTTCTCCACTTTCCCTCGATGCAAGAAAAAGGTGCCAGGCCAGCATTTTATTCCCAAGGTTACAACCACCTGGACTGGAACTGAGTGGGTCAATGATTCGTATTTAACTCGTGAGAGAATACCTGCTGCCAACAATCAACCTTCAATCGATGTCAATCGTCCAACTCGCATGGAATTCCTGGAAAACATGCAGTCCATTCCCAACGAACCCTTCAGGTAATTGTTTATCCTCTTCATCGCGCTACAAGCGAAAACATTATTGACATGGCACATAGGGTCCTTGACGCCACTGGTCTGCGCGATGACTACTACTGCTCGGTGATGGCCTTCTGTTCAAACTGCGATGTTATCGCAGTTGGGCTTGGCAATTTCGTGTACGGTTGGTCCGAGACATCTGAGGTGTCTATGCTCAACAGAGGTACCCGAGATGGATCTTGGGTGTCATCTCTGTCTTTCTCGTCCGAGGTCGGACTCAATTCCATCCTTGCCTGCGGTCGCTCGAATGGCACCGTCAGTCTGGTGTCGCTCTTGGACAGCGAGGGCGCCGATGAAATGCCTCCCGTGTTCAAACCTTCGCCTCGGTTCGAGGCGCAGCATTCCCGCGCTGTAGCTTCCTGAGTTGGAGCCCGGTCCCTACCACTCGCCCTTCTCTGAACCCCAACAACCCTGGCATTCCCGTCCAGACGGAAAGCCTTCTAGTGGGCGAAGATGTTGGCGACGTTTACTATTACTCGGTCGAATGGCCAGCACCTTGGGAGGCTGCCGAAGACAACTACAGAGGATCCATGACACTGCTGGCTTGCATCAAAGCTCACTCCCAGCAGATATGCGGCCTTGCGTGGTCACCGGATGGCTCCCAGTTTGCAACCGGTGGCAATGATAATCTTTGCTGCCTTTACAACACGAACACCATTGCCGAAACAGAGCCTGTGCAGGACAACGAACTCCCCAATGTCTCAACTTTCCAATGGAGCGCATCTTCGGACTCGGTACTTCCACATGATTCGATCCTGGACCGATTGGAAACCAGCGATGTGGTAAATCTGGCGGCTCCCATGAGAAATAGCCGTCCACCTCCTACGCCATCAGCAGGGACCAACACTCCTGCGCCGCTGCGAAGCTCCATTCTCTCCCTCAGTCCTGACGACTGGAACCGACACAACAGCCTCCCAGCTGCGGCAGCTCAGGCATCTATCACCTTGCCAAAGATGCATTCACGCTCGGCTGCCTTGAAAGTCTGGAGACATCAAGCCGCAGTCAAAGCCTTGGCGTTTTGTCCATGGCAACCCAACTTGCTTGCCACTGGAGGCGGCTCGACCGACAAGATGATTCATTTCTTCCACACCACATCCGGCGCGGCCCTGGCAACCATCTCCGTCAGCGCCCAAGTCACCAGTCTCACTTGGAGTACAACACGCCGTGAGCTCGCAGCCACTTTTGGCTACGCTCAACCGGATCACTCTGTGCGGATCGCTGTCTTCAGCTGGCCTGAATGCGCCATGATAGGCTGTGTGAGATGGCACGGCGAGCACCGTGCCCTCTGCGCCATAGCGTACCCCGGAGGCCCCCGAGGTCTACATTCTGAAGAGTTCGCTGAGAGCGGCCCGTCCTCACGCACATCAAGACGTACCATGAATACCTTGTATTCCCGGCGCAGGTCCAAGCCAAAGCGAGATGGTTGTCTGGTAGTGGCGGGGAGTGATGAGAGTGTCAAGTTTCACGAGGTATGGGGTATGGGAGCAGGAGCCCTGAGCACCCGCCTGGGTTCCGGTGTGCTAGGTGGAAGTGACATCTTGGAGATGGCCGAAGGCATCGACAAGGAAGGCGATGTTATACGCTGAGTGGGTGCTGGGGTCAGTATCAGTACTCGGAAGCTCGCTCCAGGGGGCATGCACGGTTAGGTTTGGGAGATTGAGGATGCATTCAGATAAGCAAGTATCAATGACACAGACAGCTTTTTTTAAGAATATGGAGAGTGGGCAATAAGAGTATGTTTACAACTGGTTACGTTATCTAATTGCAATGACTGTAGCACATGTGACCATTTGTCACTCTCGCGATAGCTTCCTTGTCCCTCTTATGAACTAGAAAAAGCCCTCTTAGTGCTTGCGGTTCATGATGCAGACCCTGTTCCATATGTCTATTCACACGTGGTCGCAGCCGTACGTCTTCTCGATGGGCGTCCGGCACGGGGGGCACTTGCGTATGAGCTGCCGGGTTGCGGCGTCTAGTTCGGGCTGCCTGCGTGCTGCTTCGAACAGCAGCACCGCCGCACGGTCGAGGAACAACGTCGCGCCCGGAGGCTAGAAGACACCGAACGCGAGGCGGCGGCGACTGCCTGGTGGTCGGCGAAGCGCGGCCGGATCTTGTCTATCTATCAAACCGGTCCCGGTTATGCGCAAACGGCAGGTCCACTTGTTCTGTTCGATCTAGATCCCAAACTTTCTTCTCCATGTTTCTGGCCTTGTGAGCCATGGTACTTGGGTAAGTGAACGAAGGCACCCAAGGCGGAGAGAGGATATGATGTCTTTGACGCCGGCCGAGATGGCCGGACACAATGCGCGACGGTCCTGGTCCTGGTTCTGATCGCCCCTTGTTACCCGGGACGACACGCCCCAGAACGGCGCCGAGGCCACCGACTGCTCCGTGAGCTTGATCCGCGATCCACTTCACGATGGGTGACGCGTAATGGTGCGATCACACCGCCTCACTTACGCCGAGCCCCGTTGCCCCGTCAAGGCAAGCGGGCCCTGGACCCTTCTTTGGTCTCGGCCCTCTTGAACCCCTGAGCTAAGCGAGCCCCCCAACTGGGGTCCGGAAGCCATCCCGAACGGGGTTTTGCGCGGAGACAACCTCGACCGCGACCGTAAAAGGTCAGGTCGCCAAGGTCCGGGTTAATGCCGGGGGCGGGCGGTATGGGACGACAGACAAGATAGGAGTTTTCGGGTGCCTGACCCGGCCGTTGGGAGTCACCGCTCAGGTCAGGTCAGGGGGTTCCGTTAATCAGAAGATATATTGACCGAAAACGGCAGGTTTGGGGTAAATAAATTTCCGTTTACCGCCAAAGGGCATTCAATTAGACGAGAGCCTCACAGGGGCGGTGTCGCGAACTTATAGGGGAATAAGGAGAATAAGGAGGATAGGGAGGCTGGGTCGGAAGACGACCTGAAGCGGCCACGGCGTTGGTAACCCGACCGGCAACTTTGGTGTGGAAGGTCTCAGTGAATGAGAAGGACCTCGATCTCACGGGCGGGATTGCGGTATCGGGCAGTATCATACGATTCCCGATTGCGGCTATTGGCTGACAGAAAGTGATGCTAGAAACTGAGGTGCCCGAGAAGGAAGCAAATGTGCCAGAGTCCCGTGGTGATCCCGAGCCTTCCGGCGTTGTAGCCTCGTCCAGTCTTTGCCCAAGCTGGACTAGAAGGGACATTGGCTGAGCAAGTAACTATTGCCGCCGGCTGCCCATGTGAAGAAGAACTCGCAGTCCAACTAACTGCCGGGCCTCGAGGCTGGCCTACCGATGCGATGAATGCACGTCGTGCCAAAAGCGGTATAATCCCATTTGCCATAATAGGCAGTCCAGCTGCCGCCACAAATAGGCTTGTGAAGAAAGCGAAAGCGCGCTCTCGCCTCATTCAGCATTCACGTGCGTATCGGGCTTGTTTCCGCATTCGCGTGTTCTATTCTCGGGCGCGCGGGGTTTTGCTTTCAGCTCTCTGGGTGGCTGGCTGTGTATGTGTTGGCTGCTGAACACATGAAGAGGGCGGCCGATTGTGGTGGCCTCGTACGTAGACATATCAGAACATCTACGGAGTAGTGGTAACTTGCATTCGTGCCCAACAGCACCCGGCTGTGCCTGCAGCATGTCGTGACAACTACCGAGAGAAGAGCACGACCAAGACGGTTTAGCTCTCAGCTCCTGTCAGGCACTCAGCTTCGTAGTTGGGTGTCTTCTTCCACAGGGAAGAAGTGCCGGGAAATGGACGGGTGCACGTCGGTCATACAGCACGATATGCTGCGAGTTGCAGCTTCAGTCGATTGTTGATCAGGCCCGTCTTTGGTCGCAATGTGATGCATACAGCCGCGCTGTATTGAATGATATGATAGTACTGTTGAGCGAGTCAATCATTCGCGCCGACGGGAGCAGTCTTCAGAACATATCACCAATAAGCGGTCAAAGTCGAGATATCATGATTGCAATGCAGGTTAAATTTAGCAGTATCAATGCTAATCTCAGCGAAACGAGACCTGACTCCTCCCGAATGCTTGTCTGAATCGCAACCCGTCCACTCAAACCCCCCGGTAGGAGTCGGAGCGGAGTGGCAGGATCGATACAAATCAAGACAATCGGAGAGGAGCGCGTAAGACCCCAAAGAATACATCTGAGCGTCGAGCCAATCCAATCAAGAATTGAAACCCAACGAAAAATCAAAGACCGGAAAAACAAAGAGAAAAGAGAAATGAGGGCTCGAGAGCCAGCACACCACTCTTGTTCCCGTTCCCGGTCACCCTGCACAATTCGCCAGCCATGCCGTAGCAACCACTAGCCGCATCCAATAATGCTGTTTGTTTGAGTCTCCAAATTACCAACAGAAGCCCAGAACCGCAAAAAGATTGCCTGCCATGGAACTAACCAAGAGTCTCCAAGAGAGCAATTTGATTTCCTGAACGGGACTCCAACTTCCTCGGCCCCAAAAAGCAGCACCCACACACCACACCAGTCTGACGCGATCCCGCTAGCGAAAGAAGTAGTCGCGCCGCTATCCGCGCAAAGCCGAAAAATCCAGAAAACAGAAAATGCAAATGGTCTAAAACGTTACGCCGTAACGTATCCCGGGAACCAAGGGGAGAGGGTGTGAACCGATGTGGATTCCTCGATCCCCTCATCTTCCCATCCCGCCGATGGGAAAGTCTAAATCAGATGCTAGTAGCGATATTCCCCGCCATCCCTCCCAGGAGACACCGAGCGGGCACGCTCGCACCTGTGCGTGCACCGCGGGCGGCTGAGCACGGAGAGGTGAGAAGCCAAAACCCAGCCAATGGAGTAGGAATGCAGGTTGTGTAAAAAGGAAGAGGTTCGCCGTAGAAGAACCCCGCGAAAAAGGAGTATCCGAAAGGATACAGATGAAACGCCAGGTCTAATGCAATGCTTGATGCGCTGATATGGAAGACAATACACGAGTAAGCCTGACTGCGCGGGCGTGAGAGCGGCTGGTGAGATGCTGAGGATGCGGGCCGCCACGTCGTGTGGTATGATGCTTGGGTATAATAACGAAAGAAGGCTGCTGGATGTATCTAATGCTGTTAGGTGGTTTGGTGGTGTCGTAGATGTAGGTGACGTTCAGTTGAAGAGCCTCAAGTTCCGGGTATCGTTGGTGGAATTAGTGGCTCTTCTGCTCCGTCGATGACTTGGATGATTGTGTTTTCGCGCCGTGGTGCTTGTGCGAATGTGAGTGGTGTTGCCGTACCTATAAGACTTGTTAGCAACCAGGGTTTTCGAGACGCGTCGTCAAGCGATGCGAGTCAACAAGGTTGCTTACCCTTTGGCGGCCACGTCGCTCCTCTTCCGGAGGGCTTGCTGCTTGCATGCGCTCCTCTTCGTACCATTCACTTAAGCTCTTGCCACCAAACATCAGGTCGTCGTCGTCGATGACGGTGGGCGTCATCCAGCCCTGGCAGGCCAGGTCGGCCTCGCTGGGGAGGAAGTAGTACGACACGTCATCACGGGGATGATGGTGGTGTTGGTGTGCGGTCGAGGATGTGGTAACCATTTTGAGCGGCGAGGGTTGCGGTGCCTTGGTGTGGGAGTGGACGCTGGAGCGCTTGGTGGAGATGTTGATATGCGATGCCTGGGGCGAGTGGGAGCTCATGTGAACCGAGTAGCTAGTTTGAGACGATGTCCTGCTTCGTGCCTTCCTGCTGTCGTCGGTGACTGAAGGGTTGTGTCGCGACATGGAAGTTGGAGGAGGAAGTAGGTGGATATATAAGCTGAAGACGACGAGGTGATGTCGTTGTGTGGGTGTCGGTAGTTGGGAAGGGCTGCGACACCGGGACAGGATATATATTATATGACTGGGACGTGGGTCACGGAGCGCGTCGGGTCGTATAAATGATACGCGGGTGAACTGGGATGTCTGGGATGTCGCGGAAATCCAAGACAAGAGTTGCGGTAAGAGGTGCAAATGACAAAGAGGTGTTTACCAGGGGGTCCTGCCTAGTAGTAATAGTAGGTATCTTGCCAGAGACGATTTGGTATGTTTTCCCGGATTGTTGCGGTACTGGGGGTGAGGATGTGGAGTGGAGTCGTGTTCACAAGGCTGCACCCGGCTGCCTGCTTTATTTATGTATGCCTGGGGGAGGTGGTTGAAGGTGACGGGATCGAGGGCTTGCGGCGGCTGGGAAAAGTGGCCGATCGCAAATATATAGGCCAGATCGGATTTCAGCAAGTAAGGCGCGGCCAGAAAAACCTGAACTGCGATGGGACACGGACGAGGAAGCAGGATGAATAAGGATAAGAACGGGTCCGGAAAGGTGGACGCGTCCTGGACGTCCTGAATCTTAGCTAATAAGTAAATTGGGACGGGGGGTGGGCAGGAGGGAGCTGAGACTGGGTCCTGGTCCTGGCTTGGTCCTGGGCTGGCCCTGGCTGGCCCTGGCTTGCTTGCTCTGTTGGGATGGTCGAGATGGCCCGAATGGAGAGTAAGAAGAAAAACCTGTGTGCGAGGTACGTACGGTACAGGCTTCCTGTCTGTCTGTGCAGCAGGTGTCGAAAAGGTCCCAAGCCCAAGCTTCGGGGTGGCTGGCAAGGTTGCAAGGTAAGCCGAATGCGGGGATATCCGGAATGGGAATCCTTGGTTTTTGGGCCCTTTTCCTTTCTATTGTGAGTGTGAGGAAAGTAAGGATGGATGCGATTCTGCTGCAAGCACACAGTCACACACAATCACAAACAACAATGAACTTGTCTGTGACCGAACAGAGACAAGTGCGAGAAGAAACAGGACGGGGTGATCGTCGCGTCGAGACGAAGGGGGTGCGGGTGATGGTGCTGGTGTCTCAGCTGCAACCTAGTGGTGGTGGGCGAATGAATAGGTGGCTGGCTGCTAGGCGAGTCAAGCGATCTGGTCCTGCGCTACACCAAAACGCATGAAATGCGCACTGCACACTGCGCACTGCACACACGATAGAGTAGTAGGGGGAAACGCTGCGTTTCGGCGTTACACGCTAACCCTTGTGTCAGAGGCTGAACAGGAATACCTATTTGGCGAAAAACTAAAATAGGTTGACGAATTTTTTCTTTCTTTCTGATGGTCGTAACCGAGTCCAGTCCAGTCGTGTCGTGTCGTGTCGTGTCAGATTCTTCGCTTTGCGAATAGTGTCAACGGCCTGCCCGAGATTCCAGTGCTTGTAGTAAGACGTCGAGTCAGAAGAACAGAGTCCGGTCCGTATTCGAGAAGAGGGCTGAAGGAGATATTGTCTGAGTGGGTGGGTGATATTTGAGATATGAGCAAAAGGGTCTAGAATCACGGATTCGTGGAAGGGCAGGGCAGGTTGGAAGAGTCTGGGGAAATATGAAATAGTGCAGCAGGAAACAGGTTTGAAAGAAGCGGCTTTTCGTGGGGGAAAGAGGAGGACACGGGGTGGATATATGCTAGGTTGCCTTAGCCCTGTTCGTTTCTGTGCCGTTTTTTTCCTTTTCTCCTTGCGAACTGCTACGCCCCTAGGTATTGATTGCATATTCCACTTCGTATATCCGCCAAGAGTTACAACAGGTGGTAGCGAATCTGCCATGATGGGTCCCGCTGACGGCGGTGGTGATGGGGTTCAATGTTGTGCTGACAGGGAGCGGTACTTGCGGCCGCGACGATTGCGCCTCCCCGGCCATGTACCTCATGTCAGCTTGGGTAAGGCTGGCACGCTGCACGTAAGCGCCAAAAGGACCCTAATAGGCGAGCGAGATCACTGATTGATGGGCTATGCGTGCCAATCCATTCCCAGTGTAGGTACATCCAGGACCGCCGTACGGCTAGGTACTGCCTGCATAACCCCCTACCTTCAGTACCTACACATGTACTGGAGACGCAACGCATGGAAATCGTTGACATTTGATCCCAACACCCAACACGCCCTGTCGAGCCAGCATGGGCATGAACACATACAGTCACATTGATGATGTCGTCGGCTGCAGCACCCGCTGCCCCAAAGCAAAGGCCACGGGCTTGCGGCTTTTCGAGTACCTACATTACTGCTACATCATGGATCTCAATGTTACAAGCAATGACGATGGCGAAACAGAGGGCCAGAAGAAACATTGAACAGAAAAGAGGGTCTCGTCCCCATCCGGCCAAACCTCAAAACGCCTTCCGGGCCCCATCGTATCTTCGAGCATGCAATGCACAGGAACTGGTAGTGTGCGTCCATCCAGTTCCAGTGGGGAATTGCACGATTGATGGCCACAGCCTCCAGCCCTCTCCGTGCCTCGGAGATCCTCCGACGTTACCTACAAGCACGCCAACCTGGCTGACTGGGCTGGCTTTTGTTACCTGACCGGCAAGCCGTTCGATCATGACGATCCGTGTCGTGGGAAAAGTCATTTTTTGCTTCTCTACTTTTTTTTAGATAGATTAGATGTTCCAATGATATTGCAACAAGGGAGCGATACGGCATTAGCGATGGAGGTGATATTGAATCTTGCTGTCTCGTGAAAGCGCAGGACCAGACCCTCCGCGTCGCGTCTTGACTCGCCGACCTCGAGGTCCCATCTGTTGAATGATACCTACTCAAACAGTTCTGGCGTACAGTAGCTGGCGCCAGTTATCCGAATCTAAAAGATTCAAGGGCTTGCATACATACGACCTGCCCGTCTCACCCGTTTCAACAGTCGCGATAAACTTTTCTGTTCTATCATTACTCCTACAGAAGAAAGGGGCTTTTTGTTCCGTATTCCCCAATACAACGGCCGAGAGCAAAACTACCTACCCCAAGACCCCGAGTAATGGAACGTATCGTATCCCACGTATGAGAAGCGAGGCTTTCCCTCTACGCAATACGTGGCCCAAGCCGCGATGCGCAGGACAGGACCAAAACGCAGATGCAAGCAACAGGAGATATTTCAGACGTGGGACGGGTTCGAAGGCCCATTGGCCGGCTCTATCTACCGATCGTCGGCTTGGCAAGCCCCCGTGGCTTTTTCTGGCATCTCGCGCGACCACCACCAAAACGATGCGGCGACGGCAAAGGCAGCGATCCTATTCACCCGTCGGGCATAAACCAAAGCATCGTCGTAACCGTCCATCGCGGCACGTTTGACTCGCCAACCCCATCGCTTCTCTCGCTCGTCGAGTTGACAGCGCTTCTCCATGAACGAGATAGGCTAACCCGAGCGGCGATCCTTTCCGTGTTGCAATGCAGCTTGTCCAGGCTGGTGCGACCATGCAGAACGACGGGGGCTTGACGTGTTACCGCGTAACAACCTTACAGGAGGGGCCGCCTACCGAGGAGCCCGAGGAGCATTACCTAAATTCTGTGGAGGGCGGGCAGGTTTCACTAGCTCTGGTGGGTTTTCCTTTTTGTAACTCTACTACTGTAGGTACTGTGATCTAGTGTTACACAACGTCTCTTTTCATTTCTTCTTCGTCACGAACCTCCAGATCGATCGCGCCGTCGTCGCGCCGCGTTTGGAGGTTCAGGGTTCTCCCGTTTCTTTTTTCTTCTTCGAGGCGAACCAGTTCAGGGCAGGCCAGAAGCAAGTGCCTCCCAACTATGATGGTGTTTTTTTCAATAGTTCTGTGGCTTTGCGCCCTAGGCGCCCACATAACCTGCTAACATCCTTGAAAACCACCCCCGGCGACTGGAGCCCGCCTCACTTCCTGTAGAACGGGATGTTCAGGATGGGCTGTCTTGGTTCGGTTGGGCGCTCTCGGCTAGCTATGGCGCGGGAAGGCAATCATCCATCCAGCCAGGCTAGCCAGCTTGGAAAATGATGCAATGACGTTTATGCTTAAGCTGGAACGTCAAACCAGCAGCCCGCTCGCAGACAAAACAACGCGCGATGTGACCTAACTAGGCCCTGTCTAACTGCCGTCCTTGACTTTAAGTGGCAGCATGTAATAGGTATGTACCAAACATGATGATTTATGAGAGTATGTACGTACGCCGCTTCCTGCTTGCTACCTGCTGCTATCTTTGAGTTTCGGCTTTATCGATCGGAAAAAGAAGAAGAGGCGTTCAGGTCCCCTGGTCACGTACACGGAATCAGGTCCGGAGGATTGATTTGACTCCGTCCACTGCAGCTCCACGTGAACCTTGGGCACCTCATTGCAGTGTCACACCACCATCGACCCGCGATATCAAATCGCGATCTTGACTCTTGACTCTCTTGCTTCTGCTTGTTGCTTTGTTAACGAAAAGGAAAAATACGTCCGGGTCTAGCCCGGGCTGGAACAACCTTTTGTCTTCGGTTTGAGAGACGAAGAAACCTCCCGGTAAGATACCTACTGCCGTGGTGGTTCGTCGCAGTTACCTGACCTGGGTTGGTGTAAGAAGAGTCAGGTTCGGGGACGGCCATTCTGACGGGCCAGGCACCGCATGCTTGCATGCAGACACAGGCTTGACAGAAGGTGTCGTTGATTCCAGAAGAATTCCATATCTCGTGTCGGATCCCGAATAAATACTTAAAGTAGCGAGCCATCTTCGCAAACATCGGCTGCGTCAAGATACGCGCGACACGGCCTTTTGAGTTGCCATCTTGGCGAAAGGTTGGCATCTCATCATCTCATATTGGGTTGACAGAACCGACCCATGTAGCATAGCATTCTTTCCTGCACGTTACGCCGCACGAACCGACAACTTTGTCCGTGTCGCAAGAGCAGCCGAAGTTCTTCGTTCATTCGTATTGGAATTTGGAAGCGTCAGTGAAAATGTTGAATATGCGGTTGTTCGGAAGTAAGTTGCAGTAGGCCCTGCCGATCGATCATCATCGTCGCCCGAATGGGCCCATTCTGCTCGGTAATTCTGGGGCTCTGTGACCTATTTGTTACTCGAGGCCAACTAGGAACGTGGGTTTTGACGGTTGATGATTTACATTACATACGACAAACTGGAACCAACTCCATCTTGGTTAAATCGATCTACGCTGTTGCAGTTGCCCTATTGGGAGAACGAGTCGGTTATTTGCTCCAACGTCCCAGCCAATGCGAATGACAAATGGGTCAGATTAGCAGGAACAAAAGATTTTCTTCAACGAACATATGTAATGGAAGAAACCCGATTCTGGTTCTTTTCTCCCATGTGAAAGGCTGTTATCATTCACAGCAGATGCTGCAGCCAATGTTAGGTGTTGAAACCCAAGCGTTACCCGTTCCGTGATGACGAACGAATACGTAGCCCCATCCCGTCGCGTGCAATGAACGTCCTTTTCTTTTCGGAGGGGTCGGCCAGGACCAATGACCAGCCCCCAAAGTGTCCGGCCACAACTCCGAAGAGGTTGCCGTCCATCGTCGTCGGCGGTGATGGTGGCGGACACATTCATCATTTCCCATCATTATCATCATTGATTAGAGTCCCGTGTACCAGTCACTGCATCCGCAACAACTCATCTATCTGCTGAAAGACACGCAAGCACACACATACACGACTCAAGAGGCGAGCTGCCGTACTACCATCCGATATCTACTTTGGGGGAGGGAGCCTGCCTGGGCTGGGCTGGGCTGGGCTCGCGTGGCGGACAGGGAACTTTTTGCTCTTGCTGCGTTCGTCTCGTAAAATAGCCTTTCTTGTCCGATCGTGCGTGTTGTGTTGCGCATACTACGATTTCACCGACAGTCTTACATATGTGTGTGTGTGTGTGTGGTGTGTGGGCGATTAATCAATCCAGACCCCAAATACGCGCCACAGTAGCGGACAGGCGAGCGACGGCTCCCAAATCGCAAACGGCGGTCCGGCAGTCCATCCAGCGTATTGAAAACCCAGTCAGCATGAGCAAACACATGGGAAAGTCGCGAATGGATGCTTCGCGATCACTTTCGCGAATTGCTGCCTGTACGACATCCGGGACTGGGTCTTAGGTAAGATAAGCATTCGCGGGGAGGGGAGGTTGGTGTCAATGCATTGTACAAGTTCCAAAGAAGAGGGGGAGGGTATCACAGGATCTTGATCTCCGTGGAGAGAGCGTTTACAATGATTACTGCAGCCTCCTCGATTGGCTGGGGCTGCCTCCTCCAATGATGGTCGTTTGCGCTTGATCCCTCGGCTTCCCCAGTCACACCCCGTGACCTCCTCCTCGGCGGACCTCGTTATCAAATGTCCTCTATGGTATTAGCGACAACTAGTGCGGACGTATCAAATGCAGTGAATTCACATCAGGATACTGCCTCGTGACATATAATCGCGATATGATAGCATTATCGCTTATGAAGTTATTTTCCAAGACATCCAAGTTTCCGAAAGTTTTAGCGGTGATTTGATGGCGAAATAACCTGACTGCCAAATGCCATGTCCTGATTGGCATCCGATTCAAGTCACGATATCTCCGGATAGCTTATGACTCCTCTCCTCACCCCGCGCCACTACACCCTCTTTTTTTCGCGCGATATGGGCGATAAGCCCCGAAGCGACGTTTGCCAAGGTTGGTTGGATGGCGTGCCAGGGGCGGGTGCAGCAGCAAAAGCATGGCAAATGGCTGGACCCTTGGGATGCCCACTCTGCTGCACCACACCACAACGTTGCAGTTTGAGGGGTTCGTGAGAAACCCACCAGCCCTCTCTCTCTAGCGCCGATCCTTGCACATGTCAGTCCGTCCGTCCTTGGCTTGGTATCTTTGCGTGTGTGTGTGGTGGAAGAGGGGGTGGCAGCTTCTGGACAGCTCTCTCCCGCTCTCTCTCGTTGAGGCCATCGTGGTCATTTCAGGAGATTACCATCATCGTTTTAGAGCCAATAACTCAATATCCGCCATTCCCCCAGAAACCGCTAGATGGAACAAAACTCAACCCCCACCGCCATTTCTTGTCAAATATGTCAAAATGAGGGAGGGCCAGGGCCTAGAATGCGCCCTGCGACGTTTAACTTATCTGACATCGGAGACCGTCAAAAGCATCGTTGGGAGAGGGGGAATGGTCGGTCACCCGACTCTTCGGGCCCTATTTCAAACCTATTCTTTTAGGGGGAGTGTTTCATACTCCGTAGGCGATGATGGTAAAAATAGTCCAGCCACAAGGTCGAAAAGCCAATAACTGTCGATCCTGTTTGACGGCCATCAATGCAATGCTATTCATACCGCTTTCCCCACATCGCAAGGCCCCCAAGGCCCCGCCCGCCTGCAAGAGCTCTCTGCCTGGTAAGAGGGGCAGACAGCCCAGGCTACAGTAGGCCTCGGGTCGGGGATTATTGTGCCAGCGAGCGGAATATTCGCAGCTTCAAGCACGCCATTGCGCGCCCCCGGACGCGTGCGCACCATGCAAAGCCAAGCCCCCGAGCAAAGGAAGGGTAAGATGATGCCTAAGGGTCACCCGTTCATATGGGTGACACACACGACATGAACATGATTCACAGCGTCTCAATATCACGTTCTTACTTGTGACTCGCCCGTCAACCCGGAACAATTGAAAATAAGGGTCGGACGGAGAGACAGGTCTTGTGCAGGTGCGGTGTGTGCGGTGGTGACCATGTCTCAAGATTGAAGTCGCGTGGTGCTGTCTCTCCGCAAGACAGCCCGCAACCGCATCTGCGCCAGACAAGCAAAAAAAAAACAAACAAACGGTGGTTCCCTCTTCGGCGGCCATGTTGCGACATGCATCCGCTCTGACTTTGATGGTTGCCGCCCCCGATTACGTCTTCTCGCCCCGTTTTGCCTCCAAGTGTTTCAATACGGCACAATGGTTACTGTAAACGACACCATTGTTGGACCGTTGGTTCGCGGTTTTGGGAATCCATTTGTGATTTGTGGCAGCTTATGCCGTCGCAAGCGGCTTGGGGGCGTCGAGGTGCGAAAGCCACACAGCGGCCTGGACTCTTGACCCCTCGATAGGGTGAATGTCGTCATAGCGGATCCCTCATCCGTCCCAAAAAGCCACCGGAGCAAAAAAAGAGAAACTGACTTGACTTGCCAAACGAGACATGAAAAAACAGTTAACAGCCATGTCCCATGCAAAATGGCAGATTTGTGTCTGGGAAATACGTCGTATCTCCTACTGGCCACTGTGACCACACCGATCGCAGCCAGTTAGGGTTCAGCATTCTCCAACGGCGTCCGTCATGCAGCGACTGCTTGGGTCCAGATTGCCGGGTTTTTGCCTGCTTGAGTTAGGTACGGCTGCAAAGGGACTTTTGCCCGTTCTGCAGAGGAACCTTACCACTGAACCGAGGGTTCCCTCCCGTTTTCACTCCACCCTGCCATCGTCATTCGGATCTGGCCTTACTCGCTTCGTTTCTTTCTCGCCCTCGCTGATGTCATCATGCCGTTCTCCCGTCCCATCCGCCCACCCCATATCCATATCATCGTCATTACCCACCCAGCCCTGTTCTGATGGGGCCTCTGGATGGGGGGCAGACTCCATTACCACAAGGCAAAGCGCCCCTAGTTTTCTCGTGGTCGCCTCAGAAGAGCCTCCTCTTTCGCCGGTGGGGGTCGCACCCAAACCCACATCGTGACATCCCACTTCTGCCACTACTGCATCCTATTTGATTGAAAACTGCCGCAAGATGGACCAACGAGACCACTCGGGACACTCGGTAAGGCTGCCCCGGCTGTGACCGCATCGCGAAGCTTGTTACCGCCCAGGGTTGCATGCCATTTTCATATGCTGCTTACTCGCGATCTTTTGCCCCCGTTGCGGGCAAACAGTATTGATCTCCACCCTCAACAGTTAATATCATGACATCAGTGGCAAGTACATTCGGATGCCTCATACGGAGTAGACCCTGTCAGCTTGTCATGGTATTGCTTCCCCATGGGAACATGACGGCCCAAGGTAGTGAATGCATCGAATTGATTTCGGATATCCCGGGGTAGTAATCGACGTGCATTGGGAGCTTCGTCGCTCCAGGGCTGCATATTGAAATGAACTAACACGCTTCCCTGTGTATGGTGTAGCCACAGCCTGAGGTGCGGGCGGGCAAGCATGCAGAAGCCAACATGGCTAAGGACAGTCATCTGTGAAGCCCATCGAATGGTCTACCGTTCATCTGGCGTTGTCGCGGTTGAAGGTCGTCGAATTGAGTCCAGAAGGGCATTCAAATCCTTCGATGTTCAGCTCAAGCATCAAAGTGACGACTGAGCTTCTCGAAAGTTCTCGCTTGCCAGTAGTATCTTTATACATTATCTAATGGGGTATATATGTAACACCAATCAAGCCATCCGTACTGATACTGGAGCCTCTGTTGATAATTTTTAACTGCAACGCCTTGTAGCAGGGAATCAACAACCAAAAGCCCACGATATCTCCCGGTCCTCTCTTATTTCGAGTTCCTACTGCTTCTGCGTACCAACGCCTCATCAGCTAACAAGAAACGTTCTACTCGTTTCTTCAACTTGTCCCAGATCGGACGTAGTATCCTTATCGTTCTTTCCCGATATCTTGCTCTTCTCCCCCTTTCCTTCCAACAGGCTGTGTGCGGACGGCACCCGGCTTTTCGACGGTGGCCTTAGGCTTCTCGGTAGCCGGTGATTCTGCCGTGGACGCTTGGCTAGGAACCGTGTCCGGAATTGAAGATCGTCGAGCGTCGGGAGAGATTGATGGTGACAAAAAGGACCCAGCCGCCACAGATGATGCACGCGGGCTGAGTTTTGCGGTACCGTGATAGCCGTGTTGCACTCCGGCGCTCATCTCCTCGTAGCTTCCGTGGGTGGTGTAGGGCGTCGCGGTCATGACCGCCGAGTCCGGCGGCGTGGAGAGCTGGGACTCGTCGAAGGTAGACGTGGTCACATCCGTCAGGAGATGGGGTATTTTATGATTTATGCCAGTCCGGCGGTTCATGTTCTCTACCGAAAGCCTTTCGTGTCCTGGAATAGGGGCACTTGTCGACGAAAGATGCTTCGTGTCTGGTATCTTGTCCCCCTCTTCCTGATCGCTGACAGGTGTGTCCTCCACAAGTGTATATTCTTGGAGTAAAAGCTGGGCGTAGATGGCCTTGTCGAGCTCATCACTCGCACGGCCTGCTGGCTCGAGAGTGTCTGCCGAAGCTCCATCACCAGTGTCTCCATCGGCGACCGTGGAGGTCTTCCGGGGGTCAGTGAATATCTACGTATTAGGAGGGATACTATGCTTACTCTTGGCTTCCCTGTTGCCGGGACTTCTTCTGTGTCGCGTAGAGTATCCCTGAAGACACTATGGCCACGGCTGTTGCAATATGGGCGACTGCTATTGCATCTGTCCTTAATCTTGCCCAGGTGCAGATTGACGTCTCTCATATCTGCTCTTTGATGCGCGACGGGTAACAACATGCGGTTCTGTATGAAATCGAGGAAGTCCATCAGGCATTGAGGACAGTGATCAAGTTCCCGTAGTTGTGAAATCCACTATGAGAGTATTAGTGAGCCCATCACGCGTGGCCCAGAAATCTAATATCAACTCACCTCTTTTACTTCAGGCTTGACCACAGCGTCAAATAGCTTTGGATCGCCACTCTCCCTCCTTATGAAGAACTTGTCTTCCCGCGTGTAATCTCCGGATATCCGGTAATCGGCAAAGGTAACAGGTTCAGTCCCTCCAGTTTCGTTGGTGGTTTTATCAAAGCCAAGCAGATACCACGTGATAAATTCGATATAGAGGCAGGCCAAACTCCAGACATCGTAACTTTGCAGGATTGGACCATCATTAAGGTCTACTTCTGGTGGTCTATACGTCCTTGAACAGCCCCGTAGTCGATTGGCAGTAGTGAGCTCCGTATTGCCAGCAGAAGAATGGAATATGGTGAGGCCAAAGTCGGCAATGACGAGGTGGTTGTTGTGGGTTTTCTTATCGTCTTTGAATGTCTTGAACCAGAGGATATTCAAGGGCTTGATGTCGCCATGTCGGCCCAGTTGATCCCTCCTACCCTTGTTGTTAAACGGCCAGGAATCATGCCTGTGAACCTTGGCCAGGCCTCCAGCCAGACCACTGCACTGGTTAACAAGCCACCGGACCGTCTCAGTAGATTGTTCAGGTAAAGGATTATCTTTCCATAGCGTAAAAAGGTTGCCCGAAGCCCACGGGAACACCAAGTTTAACCTTTCTCCGTGCTCAAAGGCCATCAGGAGTCTGATTAGATGTGGATGCCCTTTCGATTCACCGCTAAACCGCTGAAGTACATCGACCTCTTTGGCATAACTCTCGTAGTCGGGCGTATGAAGTGTCTTGACCGCAAAAAGACAAATCGTCATCCGGGTTCTGTTTTATGTTAACGGAAGATAAATGGCATGGTGGAAATGGTGCAACTCACCAGTGACGCAATGAATTCATGATGGGATTTGTGAATCTTCGCCTGATAGATTGCCCCATAGCCGCCTTGCTTTTCCAATGTGTACTCGGTGAACGGAAGCCTGATGTTCGGATCCATCTTGTAAAAACAAACTTTCTTATTGCTGATATGCAGGAACGGGGTAACGACACGATATTGGGCCTCGCAAAACTTGGACAGGTGCATGAGAGCCCATCTTTTCTTGGGAAACTTGAGCAACCGATCTGTCTCGGGACCCTTGGTTCTCCTTTTTCGAAACCGCCGGCTTCCGGGCGACTCTCGTCTCAAAGGAAGATCATTGTCGTAGATCCCGCTATCGATGAAGTCGTCGATGCACTCGACCCGGCCCACCATGATGAGGATGGCCAGGATCATACGGCGGCTTAACCTATGACTTTGGTTGCAAACTTTACCAAATCGCTCGGCGCAATCCTTTCCGAATGTCTCCGCGAGGACATAGTATATGGCCAATTCGTGGAGAATGGTGAGAAGAGCGTCGTGAGGTAAATACTCGTGTTTTTCACTGCCATACGCCGAACGTGTCTGTGCTGCGTAAAGCTTCTCGCGGACATTTTCCACGGAGAACTCTTCTTGCAAGTCGGTGTCGAGGTTAGTATCGAAATCCTCCTCGGTGGCCCGCGCAGCTCCATCGTCTGGGAACAGGTGGATGCCGGCCTGACTGGTTCCGTCTGGACTCGAAGCATGCGAGCTTCCTTCCTGGTATGAAGGTCCTTGGATGGGACTGTCGGCGGATTGTAATGCCTTGACTTCCGGGATAGAGTACTTTCGCACTTGCCTCGGGAGATAATAGCTAAGTCCAAGGTCACTGACTGTCTCAATGGTCTGAAAATCCGAAAAGTCGTCCTCGGATATGAACCCAGATCCCGCGCAATCAACTTCGTTTTCAAACTGTTGCTCGCCTTCGATAGCTTGGATAGCCAGGATTGGGAGACTTGAGTTATCCGGAGGGAATTCTGTATGGCCTGGCAGAAGGTGTGTCGAGCTGTCCCACTCGGAAAGAAAGGGGTGATGTGTTTTTTGGTACGAGTTATGCCTTCGCGTATGGGGCATCGAGCTGGGCGGGGTTAACAATGACAAAGGCTCAGATTCGTCGGGGGGAGAAACCGTAAACGGAACTTCACCCATCGTCAATGGAATGATAATGCGGCACTATGGTGGATATGCTACCCAAGTAATCACATAATAGATGCGAGAAGTAAGTGGATAAACCACGTCCTATGATTCAGGGGCGAGGTGGGTCATAAATCTCAATTGACTATAAGCCTTAATATTCTAGATGATCTCGAACAACTCCCAAGAGGGTGCTCCCTTCCACTTTGGTTGGAGACCTCACCCGCCCGGCAGCTGATAAGCCCTATCAAGGGTATTGAAATGTGGGGAGGGCGGAGTCGTAAAGATCCTGGAGATGTCCTTTGCATGATTCCCCCATAAATAGAATGGAAAGCTGCAACGTATCGTGCGGCTGACCACTGCTGCTGCTGCTGCTGCTGCGAGTTGCTGGAACCCCTCATTCTGAAGAAATATGCATGGGTAAATGCTGCTTTAAGGGGTTGTCGAGTAGCTCACCCCCTCTGGATCTCAGTGGGAGATGGCGATCAGTCAATAGTTTACACCCCGAAGCTGGTCTGATGGTAATCATGCAAGTTACCCGCCCGTAAGACTCGATGGCGAACCAAAGCGAAGACGGGAAGTCATCAATTGGAGAAGCCGTCCACCCCTCTGGCAAGTTGCTGTGCCCTTCTCAAGTGATGGATGACGGCTACGCCCGCGTGCCGAGCCTGTTTGCTTGGCTGGTCATCGGCCGCCTGCAGCCAAACGAGGCGTTGGGTGTGTAGATGTAACAATAAGCGAGATAAAAGGAAAAGAAAGCAACCAACCAACATGCAGGCATGGGCGGTTGGGGGTGCTGATGAGGGGGGCTTAGACATCTGCCTAACCGGGAAGGAATATGCACGCCATAGCCTCCCACGGCTGCGCAGCCTGACTGCCCATGTTTGCCTGGTTGGTGATTGCCCGCCCTCCAGCCCCTGCCAGGTAAGCTTGTTGTTTTTACACATGCCTAGAGTCCAGGAGGAATCCTCGGGATCAGTTGGATTGCCACATTTGACAAAGACTATATGTATCTGAGTCTTGCCCCTGTACCATGCTGTTTCTTCTCCCACTTCGACGCAAACAAACAATGCCGTCCACCATGCTGTCCTTTTAAGCCCGTGGCCAGGTGCCCATTCTCAGCCCCCCTTTTGCGTCCTTTCAATTGTTGACAGTCAGTTTCTAATCCAACGTACATCTATTCATTCCCAACACAATGTGGCAGCCGCCGCAGATGGAAGAAGGCTCCCGGAAGGTTGTCAAGATTCACCACAAGCTCGTGAAGAGCAGCGAACAGCTCGAAAGGGCACTTCCAAAGTTCTTGAAGCCGGGAGAACGCTCTTACTTCGAAATGCGGAATGATTTCTACATCATTCAGATCTACAAACCCAAGGCTTCCAATGACGAGCCGGTGCAGCAGCCGAAGCTCGATGTCGTCAGCGAAGATGCCATGGGGTTTCGGTTGTGATATTGATTATCGCACTCACCCCCATCATATAGGTTGGTAGTCTGATCTGCCACATTGCGCGGGCCAGCTGACCGAACTTTTGTATGACAGACAGGAATCATGAGACTGCCAAGCCCCCTCCTGGGTTTAAATGATATTTTGCGAGGTGTTTGGTGTTGGGTTTCTTCGGAGAATGACTAGCAAGGAGAGATTGTAAACGAACTGTCAAGACATAGATACATACATTGACCGCAATCAAAGTGGTATTGTTGCAATTGCGCCACTGAATTTCCTCGAAAAATAACATGTTGGTTCGCTTTTCAACTCGCTGCCAGTTGCCTCGTCTTGCTCTGAGGCAAAGGCATGGTGCATCATATGCGCATATGGTCACACGCTAATGCATGCAACACCAACGCCACCCCTGGCAGCGTCTCGGGGCGGTAACTGCCACAGCCTGCTGCAACAACCCCAATTGAGAACAACTCCCGATCGTATTCTGCAACCCTCGACGGGTGCTGGTGGGCTGTACTCGACTGTCTCTTGCACCGTATGTATGCAACTCACCATGTTCGTAGTACCGGGCGCGCCCAGTTGAGGCCTCACACAACGCTGCGTAAAGGGAGACGAATCTACATGTTTTCACACTCCGAGAGGATCTCCATGGATATCGCTTAACGCATTACACATAGACCATCAAACTACAAAAGCGTTAACTCTGAGTAAAGTTACATCTTGCATTTTACCAAAACCACCATTATGTCTGATTCAGACTCCGAGGCGCTCACGCCTGCGTCTACTGATCTGTGTAACGAGATAGAGCGCTCCCTCCTGAAAACCTCCAGTGTCTTTGGAGGCGGAGCGAGCAGAGAGTTCCTCCCCGAAGACAAGCTTGACCTGCTTCTGACGGAATCGAGGGTGGATGCTGTGTTGAGAGAGCAGCAAGTGGTGCCGACGCCGGAATTGATCGAGTTCATCTTATCACGAGCCAAACGGCTGTTCCTGACGCTGCTTTGGATCGAACACCTCAAGGCTATCAAAAAGCTGCAGGCTGCCGGGTTTGACGACGGAGCTCTTCCTGTGGAAAAACATGAAGATCAAAAGGGGATATCCTCTCTCAATAAGAACACCTGGACTCTCGATAGCAACGCCACCCCCTTGCCTGTTTTTAAAGGCTGGAAACGTCCGAAGATTAGCAATCTTGTGGAGACACAGTGGCGTTTTCTGAGTGTATCCTTTCCGGTGTTCAAGTTCTATCCTCTTGCCTGCGAGCATAGGCTGCCACTACTCCCCTGCCAATCCGACGAGAGAGGAAGACCGTCATCGGGAGGCTTCAGTAGCGTTTACCAGCTTCGACTACTTGGAAGCCCACAGGGAGGCCAAGGACATGCTTCAGTAAGACACTACATGCATTCCGAAGCGATTAGCGGGGCAGTTACTGATTCGCAATAGAGTCAAGCTGAGTACCAGGTCGTGGCGGTCAAGAAGTTTGATGATAGTCTGGTCGGCTACTTCCACAAAGAGCGGAAGACCATCGACAAGATCTACGACATCGAGTCGCACCCACACCTGATCAAGCCCATCGCAGTCTTTGAGAGAGGGACCGACCGCTGCGTTCTGTTTCCCTGGGCCTACGGCGGCAACCTCAGCGACTTCTGGCGCGAGAGCGACGCCCTCCTCCGCAACCCGGACTCGCGCGCCGAGCTGGTGTCGTGGTGCCTGGGCCAGATGGTCGGCATCGCGGACGCCCTGCGCGTCCTGCACCACGAAAACTGCCGCCACGGCGACCTGAAGCCCGAGAACCTCCTCCACTTCAAAGACGGCGATCAGCGGCGGGGCCGCCTCGTCGTGGCCGACTTCGGCCTCTCCAAGTTCCACATCGCGGCGACGGCGCGGCGGGACGGGCCCTCGTCCAACTGGAGCCGCACGCACAAGTACGAGGCGCCCGAAATCGACGGTGCGCACCGGCGCGGCAAGCCGCGGTCGCGCGACTACGACATGTGGTCGATGGGCTGCCTGTTCTTGGAGTTCGCGGTCTGGCTCGTGTACGGGAACGGGTTCCTCGAGGGGATCCGGAACCCGACGCTCATCGTCAAGTACTGGCAGTACAACCAGGACCGGAAGCCCGAGGTCCATCCGCTGGTCAGGGCGGAGATGGCCAAGATCCTCGAACACTCCCGCGCGAGCTCGGCGACTAAGGATATCGTGCAGCTGGTGCAGGATCGCTTGCTCGTGGTCAAGTTCCCGGAGCCGGAGAGGGACTCGGATGAGAGCGATGGTGATCATCCGGTGCGACCTTCGGCGGAGGAGCTGTTGGAGCTTATGAGCGAGATCCAACGGCGTGCGAACAGCAGCAGCCCCTATCTCAAGGGTCGGCAAATCGCGCCTCGTACCGGCATGGGAGATAGCCTAACAGTACGGGAGAAGGGCCATGGTCGAAAGGACTCTGGAGTCCATTTCTCGCCTGGTGAGGAAGGGGATCCCGAGGGCCCCAGGATCATTGTGCGAGCTCCCACAGGTGACTTCGGACAGGAGACAAAGCCTCGTAAGCCCACAAGTCATCCGCAGACGTACCGAGAAGAGCAGACCGTTGATCTCAATGATCGATGGGGTTTTTCGTCAGACAACGACTTCGCCAGAACTCTATTTCAGCGAACAAACTGGGTCCCGTCGGCACCAACAGCATCTACCAAGACTGTGCCATGCGGCAAATGCCGTAAAACCGACTTCTTCTCCCCACGATCAGAAATACCCTTTGATCAAGACGAACTGAGGGTCAATGCGGGCAACTGCGATATCTGCGCAGTCATTCACGAAGCTCTTTTCAACCTAGGCTGGGGCGAACGACACGGCACCATATTCCGGGTCGGCCCCGAGTTCAGGGTTGCCTCCGAGAACGAAACGGAGCCCCTCGTCCTTTCCGCGTATGCGGATCCCAGAACGCCCACCCCGGATGCAGAGAGGGTCGCACAGGTCGGCTACCCCAACTTGCCCGACATGGGCAGCCCACAACAGTTCGAGATCATGAGGGCGTGGCTGGACACGTGCGACCACCACCACGAGGGGTGCTATCCGTGGATGAGGGCAGAGGAGCTGCCATACATGCCGACGAGGGTAATCGACGTCGGCACCTTATCGAAACCAGTCGTCCGCCTTGTCGAGACATCGGACATGAAGACCAGGGCCAGATACGTCGCCTTGAGCCACTGCTGGGGACAACTCACGGATGCAGAGAAGTTCTGCACCACAAGAAGCACCTTGAACGCTAATAAAACGCACATTCCCCTCGACCGGCTGCCGAAGAACTTCCGCGATGCCGTCGCCGTCGCCCGAGAGATCGGGGCCCAGTACCTATGGATCGACTCCATCTGCATCATCCAGGGAGACGAAGCGGACTGGAAAGCCGAGGCACAGAAGATGAAAGACGTCTTCAGCTCGGCCTACTGTACACTAGCTGCCAGCTCCGCCGAATCGTCCATCGTGGGCTTCCTCGGCCCCAAAGATAGAGAGACCAGGAAGGTGGCCATTTTAAAGAGTCCAGGAGGCGCCACGATGTACCTCTGTCGCAGCATTGACAACTTCCACAGCCACGTCGAGGGCTCGGTCCTCGCGAGTAGGGGGGTGGGTTTTCCAGGAGAGGGTGCTTTCGAGGAGGACGATCCATTTTACATCGACGCAGGTGTACTGGGAATGCGGCAAAGGGGTCCATTGCGAGACACTAGGAAAATTGCACAAGTAAGCCATTCCGCTAACCCCCTTACCCCTATGCTGGCACAACAGCCAGCAAAAGGCACTAACAAAGCCATGAAAGTGCGAAATCAGCCCTCATGGGCGACGCCCAGTTCCCCGACTCGGTCCTCCCCTACTTCAAAGGCGGCCGCATCATCCTGACGCAGCACGTGTACGCCATGTACTCGAAGCTGGCCTTCACGCACTGTACCGACCGCGCCGTCGCGCTGCTGGGCCTCGAGAGCCGGCTCGGCGCCACGTTCAAGACGCGCGCCGAGTACGGCGTCCTGCAGGAGTACCTGCAGCGCAGCCTGCTATGGAGGCGGTCGGGCGAGCGGCTCTTGCGCATCGAGCAGACGAAGGCTGGTGTGTCGGTCCCTTCGTGGTCGTGGATGGCGTACCGGGGGCCATCGATTATGTCCACGTGCCGATGAACGATACGGACTGGTTTGAGGAGAATTTGGAGAGTCCGTTTGAGGGGAACAAGTCGTTGCGGGAGGAGGATGGGGACGGGGATGGGGACCACCGGGCGACGCATTTTAGGGTCGTTGCGTCGGGGTTGAAGGTTTCGAGATTGTGGTGGAAGAAAGGGGTCACCATGGATCACGGCGATGATGAGACGCCCGATGTCAGCAGTATCAACCGCAATTTCAAGTGTGTTGTTGTCGGCGAGCAGAGGACGGTAGGAAGAAAGCAAAGGGGAAGGGGCGACCTGGGTGATAAACTCCAGTATGTCTTGATCCTACAAAAGTATCCCACGGGCCCTGAGAATCACTATCAGCGTGTTGGGGCTGGGAGCCTATTGTCGAGTCAGGTGCGGATGGAAGATTGTTTGAATATCGTTTTGGTATGATTCGTATGGAATGGTATTTGTCTGGCACTCCTCCTAGGCATGAGGTTAAACTATATACCGATATAGCATGCCGCGCATCGGTTGGAGCAACTCATCTCGTCCATCTGACACGACTTCGCCAATATCTTACGTCTTACGATAGTCAAAGAACATATGGGGTTCTCCACATACCTTCATCTTCAATACGATGGGCTGTCTGGTCCAAAGAAGGCGCTAACCGCCTGATTATAATAATATAGCTGTTAAACACATGTGAGGGGTTAGAGATAAAAAACTCAGACACAGAGCTACCAAAAGTCGATGGATGGAGGTGTGGAAATTTTGCCAATGTAGTGAGTGGGAGGGAAGCAGAGAGCGCCCAAAATGGTACGGGGAAGGTTGGATGTGTCCATCACAACGCAAAATCTCCTGATCCGTTGCAGGAGGAGAGGAAAACGACATAACACCTGGGTCTCGTTTGAGAACCCCGGTTTGACGGGTGAAACCGCAGGGAAATTGCTGCTCAATTCTAAGAGTCTGAAACTTTGGCGAGATTTCGGCAGCGGCTGTACCATTGGCGGCACTTTCGAGCATATCAAACCATTGTTAGAAGAAGCCTATTGCCATATTCAGAGAAAGAGATGGCGGATATATTTGCTGCATACTAGTTACAACTCAAGTCAGTGATTTCCTCGTTACAAGCAGGTTCAGGGGAAGGACGAATGTTACGTACCAGCTCGTCAAGGAGATCGCCCTCCAGATTGGCGACATGGTATTCCGTCCTATCGGCCAACCGCAGCGTATCGGCCTTCCGGGTCGAGGTGCACTCCTGGGGTTCATCGTCGCTGCCCGTGTTGCGCTAGCAGACGTCAGGGTTCATGCCGTTGCACCGCAGCGAAGCGCCGTCGCAGTTCCAGCTCTGGTGGAAGTAGAAGTCGATGGCGGACGCGGCGGCCGACAGGGGGAGGAGGCGGAGAAATTGCATGATGAAGAGACCGTCAGGATTCGAAGGATGGATACAGAATAGCAAAAATGGGTCAAGGTGAAATGAGAAGAGTGATGATGATTAGGCGATGCTGGACGGTTTTGATACTGGTAATTCTGGAGATCTAGTTAGGGATTTATTCTGTCTCTTATAGATGGACCTATACAGGACTAGAATGAGCTAGAGATCAGCTCCAAGGGGGAGAGCAGGCTCGAGGAGATGGGATAGATCCGGGACGGGACTCGCCCCCATATCGTTGCAATCTGCCCAATGGGCTCTCAATCCTTTTCTGCAACATGCCCCCGTCTCCGGGCCGATCCGCGCGCCACGAAGGCGCGCTGATTTGCTACTTTTGCGCCGAGCTGGAAGAGGATGGAGAGATCCTTGACGCAATTTACGCCATATCTGATTTTGACAGTCCGGTGTTACACGAAGTGCGCAGCATAGAAAGGGGGCTATCTTGCATGGTACCCTTATGGCTCAGATGTGATTAGTACTGCAACAAGTCCGAAGCATTGGGTTCGGCGTAGTATGCATCATCTCAGTTAAGCCAACCCGGGTACCCCTAATTAACGGACATTGCTTACTTAACCAACGCTCCCAAAGTAAGGGTACTCGAGGCAAAGCCTCACTGGCCTAAAACCCTTACACTATCAGCTCCGTATGCGTACATGACCTGCGGGACGTTGTGCCGCATTAAGCAGGCCGCGAGCTCATGTAAGTCCTTCAACTCGAAGCACACGCGACATATAAACTTGCCGTTTTTGCCGCGGGCGTGTGACAAGGCCACAGCCGGCTGACTCAGACAATATACGGCATCTATGGGCATGTCAGAGAACAGCAGCACTATCCAGCCACACCCGTAACACCCGATGTGGCCCGCGCGGCCCCATTTGATATCTGGCTGCTTGCAGAACCGGGGACAGCCGACGTTGGTGACTTGAGTTGGGTCAGGTCAGCACAAACTCCTAGCGAAATGGATGAATGTCGGTGGGACGAAACTGACTGATGGGATGATTTAGGCCATAATTTATGATGCTTTGGGTACAATTTTGGGCGTTTGGGGGTAATATTCGTTGTTGGGGTAATAGCTTCCCATGTCCGAGGAGCGATTCCCTCCATTCGAGGGCTTATTCCAGATCCTCGGGTCGATATACTCGATGGGATCCATGCCTGAACATCGATTACCGCCAATCGTGGGCCCATCCCAGATCCATGAGTCGTTAAATGCAAAGTTCCGGATGGGTGTTGCTTGCATCATCCTCTGGCTCAAGCCCGGGAGATCACTCCTGACGCTGGACTGGATCTCGTCGGACATGGAGCGAAGCAAGATCGCTTTCGGGAAAACGATGGCTACCTCGTCCCTGCTCGAGGCCAACGTCAGGTCGATCCATCTTCGCATTTTGCTCGAGGTCAATCGGAACTGCGACTTGGAGATGTCTGTTGATTCAGGCGTATTTGGTCATGTCAGCCAAGCTGGCTCAACTCATTGAAGGGGTGAAGAAGCACCGGTACTCAGCTGGCACACATGTCTTTTTCTAGACTTACCATCGTTATATCCGAATCTTTGCTCCAGTAGTCTGACGGCGTCGTCGTATGCTTGGCGGTTCCTGGCATGGCTCGATTTGATGGACTTCTGAAGGGCCTTGTTTTCTTTGGCCTTTTTCCTCTCCTTTCGGCGCTTCCGGAACTTCTTGACCAAGTCGGAACCATGGTTGAGGATCGATGCGATGGATGCAATGGCTCCGAGTGTTGTGAGTGAAATAGGCTCCATCGCTTCGAGTTCCCGGGAAGTTGCCCACCGAATGTTGCAGTTCTAGTGTCACACGCAGATCCAAACAGTCACTCTGCAGAACCAACTGGCATGCAGCATCGTCCCAACAGGGGCCTACATTCCGGAAGGGCTACGGCGCCTAAGGGTAGAAAATAAAAGAAGGAAGGACCTTAAGGTCCTCTACGATGTGTATATAAACCTCACACTCGACCTCACTTTGAGTGAGAAAAGAACCAGAGACCCTAGAAGTGCCATAGTCAAATATTAGCTGAATCAGATCCAAGCCCTTCAAGCCCTTGTCACATCTAGCTCCAACAAGTCCGGCCGACCAAGAACTGCGTGCCATCAGCAAGCGGACAGAAAGTAAAGGGGAAAAAAGGGTCGTCCATGACCAAGATAAGTAGACACAAGGAAGACATATTTCCCGGCAGCGTGCCCCAAATTGGGGTCACCCGTATCTGGGCTTCGCCAGACTTCGGTCATCGGCGTATGCTTCCCAACCGGAATCGGAGCTCATATGATGGAGTGATACCATGGTAGCGAAACTGCAGTGTTTCGAAAAAGGCAGTTGGTTCGTCGTGACTCTGCTGTCGATGTCGCATTGGCAACAACTGGCATGCTCGTCGTGAATCCCACATTTACTTTAAGGGGTCGGCGCTTGTCTATATTGATATCGAATCACAGGCGAATCAGATCGATGCATTTGACCGTCTTTGGTGTGACATTCGAGGATGCATTGCAGCTGGACGAGCGCAGAAGACGTTTGATAGATCAGGTCGAGACGCACAAGGCGGCAGGAGTTGACGAACTAATGCAGTTTGCTCCAGCAGGGAAGCAAGGAAGCTAGCTGCCACGCTAACTGGCCCTTAGGGTTGGGGTCTGGGGAATGTTCCGCAGTAATGTTTGCCCGCAACCCCAGGAACCCCAGCGGAATAGGCTTCTCCATGCTCCGCCAGGTAGCCCTGCAATACTACATCAACACATGCACATGCACCCAGCTCCCAACTGCAGTGTCACTTTGCCGACTTTAGCTACACCCAACCACCATCCAATCTGCATCTTTCTCGACCCATAACATCCATCGTGATGGGTCTTCCGAGTCTCAATTGGCTATTGGGTCGCCGCTCATCACCCCCTGATCAATTATCCGAATCTGATCCGTTACTGACTGGCAGCGATCATGGCGCTGGTGGCGCGAATGCAGGCGGGAACGGTACCAACATCGCAGACGAAGCGGTCGCATCCGCGGCCCAAACCCAACTACGTTACCCAGCACCCGATAACGGCCGCAATGAAGAACTGAGCGCCGGAACGACCATCAACGAAGCGGCAGCATTTGCAGCATATGCAAGACTCCAAAATAAGGATGGCAACAACGCCCTCCGGCTAGGCGCGGCCATGTACTGCTTCGCCGTGCTCGGCATGTTCGTCAGCACAACGGGCGTGATCCTGTCGAGCGTCAAGGCCGACTACGGCGGCCTGAGCGACACCCAGGTCTCGCTCCTCTTCCTTGCCGCGCCCGTGGGCTACCTGGCCGCCACGCAGCTCAACCGCCACATCCACCTGCGGTACGGCCGCCGCGGCATCGCCGTCTTCGGGCCGCTCATGCACGTCACCATGGCCGCCGTCGTCGCGCTGCACCCGCCGTTCCCCGTCGTCATCGGGGCGTGGGTCGTGGGTTCCTTGGGGCATGGGACCGTGGACGGCTCCGTCTGCGCATGGGTGGGCGACCTTAAGAGCGCGAGCGCGGCGTCGGGGATGCTGCATGGGGCGTACTCGGCTGGTGCCGGGCTGGGTCCTTTCCTGGCGGGTACTTTGATCTCGCGCGTGGGTCAAGGGCGCTGGTACGAGTGGTTCTACGTTTTGGTAAGTCGATACATGTCATTTCAGAATGCAGCTATAGTTTTGAATTGCAGCTAATACGAGGTACATAGGTTGGTGCTTCGATCCTGGAATTGGCCATCATGACCTTCGCTTTCCGCTCCGACGACGCCAAGAGCTACAACAAGCACATCAACAACAACGCCTTAGCCCGTCTTCTCTCAGAGTCAAGCACGAGAAATTCTCGGCGATATCGGGTTGTCATAGGTATATGCGCATCCTTTCTCCTCGTCTACGTCGGCACTGAGGCCCTCATCACCGGCTGGATCGTCGCCTACATGGAACGGGTCCGCCACATGTCCCTGTACGCATCGAGTCTCTGCTCGACTGCCTTCGGCCTCGGCATGGCGATTGGCCGACTGGTTTTGGGCCTCGTGACGGAGAAGTTCGGCGTCCGCCGCGCCGTGCCCGTCTACATCATATGCGCCACGATCCTTGATGTCTTGTTCGCACTGAGTCCCATGTCGGAGCATTCGGTGACACCCGCAATCGTACTGATATCTTTGGTCGGGCTCTGTCTCGGTCCTCTCTTTCCGTCTGCCATCGTCTTGCTGGTTCAGCTGCTACCGCGTTACTTGCATGTGAGGGCAGTCTCGGTGGTCGCGTTGGTTGGCCAGGTCGGCGCCGCGCTCTTGCCGTTCGGCCTCGGCGTCATGGCTGAGTTGATTGGCATCCAGCTGCTGCCGCTGGTGGTGTTCATATGCTTAGCAGCCATGCTGGTTCTCTGGGCTTGGTTTGCCCGCCCGTCAGTCAGGCATGTGATCCAATCGTGAGCTATTTTCCCATCAATGGATATGGAATTCCCGGAGGTCGAGCTCCGCCTTCCCATCTTCCCAATCCCTGACGAGCTCGCCGTCCATGATGCCGTGCACGTAAGCGTCGCCGACGAGCGTGTACCCGTCGCCTTTCTGTCGCGGCCGCAGGATGAACGGGACCGCGCCGCCCATGAAGACGCACACGACATCTCCCCGCTGCACGGCGTCGGGCCCCGTCCCCAGGTACCCCCGCCGCGTCCGGTACAGGCAACGGCCCATGTTATAGGAATACGCCATGATGCTGTACCGCACCGACATCTCGGCGACCTGTTGGGCGTCGGCGTCGATGAGCGTCGGGCGGTCGGCCGCGTACAGACCAGGAGGGTAGAAGTCGCCAGGCGGTACGTGCTGCCGCGCCGGGTAGTCGTCGTCCAGGCCGCTGCCGTCGGCCAGCCCGCCGCCCTCCTCGGCGCTCCGCCGCCGCAGCGTGCGAACCCACGTCAGGAAGGCGACGAAGTCGGACGCGTGGTGGCCGACGTTGGAGGCGGCGCAGCGGATGGGGTAGATGCCGCGGTACTCGCGACACGAGCCTGTGAGAGTCAGGGCGTAGGCGAGGACGACGTCGGGCTCGGTCGGGTACGGGCAGGCGCCGCTTCTTCCGTCGAGATGGAATGGTGGTGGCGATTCCGTTGATGTTGTTGGTGGTGGTTCCGAGCTGGAAGAGGAGGAAGAGGTAAACAGGGCTTCGTCCGCCTTGGTCGGGCGGTACGGCGCCCAGGGCCCGGTGCGCGGCCGGAAGAGCGGGATGCGCGGTTCGTTGGGGACGCGGCGGCCCCAGAACTCGAGCTCGCAGACGTCGTGGACCACGTCGAACTCGAAGCCCATTACGCCGAGGATGGCGCCTTCTCCGACTAGGGATGACGACCCGAAAGAGGCAATGTACTTGAGAGCCGTTGACAAAAGTCGTAGGGCTTGCGCACAATACGAAACCTCCGGTGGCGGCACCAAGCGCACGGCCTTGGTCGCCTTGGCCTTCTCGGAGGCGCCGCTGGCGGTCACCAATGTGTACCAGCCGGACGAGATGCTGAGGCTCGTCTCGGAGCGATGCCAAGACGGGACCCAGGATGGGAGATTCAGGACGAAACCCTCCACGTCGGAGTCCTTCTTGTTGCCGGCCTTGTCGATCATGGTCAGCATCAGGAAGGGGTCGCGGCTCTCGTGGAGAATGCGGAGCGCGACGTCGACGTAGACGTCGGCGGTCGGGCGGCGGTAGTCCGGTTGCACGTCCGGGTACTCGCGCCGGAAGGCGGGCAGGTGCATGAGGGCGTAGACCTTGTCGCGCGGGTCCGTGGCGCGGAACTTGGAGAAGTGGTTGAGCAGGTCGGTCAGGCGCTGCGTCTGCTGGGACTGCAAGTCGGGGCGCAGGTACATGACGTTGAACCGGCTCGTGCCGTACCAGTCCCAGTCGGCGCCCGCGAAGTGCAGCGCGTAGGTGATGGGCTGGCCGTTGGTGAGGACCCAGTCGGCGGCGTAGTAGAGGGCCGAGTAGCGGCAGGTCCGGTCGCCGCAGTGGAAGAGGAGGTCGGGGGAGAAGAAGGCTTCTTGGATGACCTAGAGGCGAAGGGGAAAAGCTATATTAGTACTCTTTTTGAGGAATGGTCTTGTTCATCATAGCGACGCATCTGCCTTACCCAGACTCGAGTGAACCACTGTCGGCTCAGGAGACTGAAGAGCGAAACCCATTTGCGCGAATCCTTCGGCGGCAGGAGCTCCGAGTATCCGATCTCGCCCGCTTGTAGTAGATCCCGCCCCGTCACTTTCAGGTGGTTGTCCAGCTCCGCCATCGGCACATTCACCTTCGCGCAGACGATCTCGGCCATGACTTGGACCACGTCCAGCGCGACGTCGGTATGCTCGTCCGCCAGCCCCAGCCAGACGACGCAGCGCCGGCACGACTTGTAGATCATGTGCATGATCTGGACCTGCCGCGACCGTTCGTCCAGGTCCGACTGGTTGATGCACACGGCGTCCGCCCACAGGGTGCGGGGACGGTCTGGCAGGCGCAGCTGGTGGAGGGCGTCGCGCAGGTTGGCCGTCACTTGGACGGGGTGGCCGTTGCAGAGTATCTCTTCGGTTTTCTCGGGGTCGCCCCAGACGTAGGAGAGGGCTTCGTAGTCCGGTTCATCGGAAAGATTGGCGATGCGCAGCGTGATGGATGGGGGTTCGCCAGCGGCGATGCTGGGGAGGATGTCCAGGAGCCGGATGTCGTTCGGCTTTAGCAGCGGCTCGTATCCGTAGATTCTGGAGAGCGGCATCGTATGGGTGCTGTTCTAGTACGATACATAAACATGCTGGAAGTGGGATGTGGGTTTGTGGGAAAGGGTACCGCTTCCCCAGCTTTATGATGGGGCATCACTCCCTGGAGGGTGCGGGTGGTGGTGCCAGGGCGCATTTCGAGACTTGGCAGCTGAACTTGAGATCCGCTCGCGTGCATAAGACTGCGTCTCACCCGCCTTGCCGCCTGCCGTACGAGCTACTTTAAAATAAGGATATTCCTCCGGTTTCTTGATTCGCCTTTTGATTCTCCTTATCTGGGCACTGCCACACATACCGAAGACCACAGCACATAATATGTGGTTGTGCCAGCTGGACGTACAGTAACAGGGTGTACTCGCCATGTCGCAGTCAATCTGAGGCGGATGATTCTATGCAATGTTAGAGTGTACCAAAGAGGATTGAATCAACTCATACGCGCTGCAATTATGCTATTTGCCGACTGATATCGGTAGAGCACTGCCATTACCACAATGCCAACTTGGTCGGCCGGGATAAGCTGTCTCGGCCGATACGCCTCACTTGCACCCGTAGATGCAACAATACCAGACTTGTCTTACGTCTCAGGTCATAGGCTTGTACTAATGAAGCTAGCGACTTCATTTGATTCCAGCCACCAAATTGCGGAAAATAACAGTATGATCTCAACTGATTCATCAAAGTCCGAACATCCGGACCCGGAGCTGGAATACCGAGGCCGACCCCGAGACCACGAAGCAAGCATCACAATGCTGATAATCAACGGTCTTCACATGAGCGATTTTCAATTTTCGAATCACCATATATATGTCCATTTGGTCTCAAAAGTTTTGCAGCTTTCGGAATATTGAATAGTCAAGATCTCGTAACTGGAAACCAACGCAACCATGGAAGTCGTGGCCGTCAGTCGCTCCATGCCCAAAGAGGTCGACCTCGGCGTCATGAAAATCAGCTCCTCCATGATCCACGAGCCCCTGACCTTGCCCGCGGACTACATCGAGCTCGACGAGCGCGGCGTCGTCGGCAACCAGCCCGCCGTGCACGACGGGCCCGTCTACCTCTTCTTCGCCGAGCACTACGACCACTGGTGCGCCGAGCTCGGCGTCGACCGCGCGGCCTGGGACTGGTGCCACTGGGCCGAGAACATCACGGTCCGGTACAAGAAGGGCGAGGCCAAGCCCCGGCGGTTCGAGACGGAGATGCACCTCGGCGAGGTCTGGCGCATCGGGGCCGACGTCCGCCTCGAGCTGTGCGGGTCCCGCATCCCCTGCATGAAGGTCTCGTGGCGCTGCGGGCAGAAAGACAGCTGGCTGCGGCCGCTCGCCGAGTCCGGCCGCGTCGGGGTCTATATGCGCGTGCTGCAGGGCGGGCGCGTGCATCCCGGCGACGACGTCGTGGTCGAAAGCGTTCCTCCTTCTTCTTCCGTAGCTGGCGAAGAGCAGGAGCCGAGCGTGGGCATGATCTCGCGGATCGCATTCGACGCTTCCCTCAAGACGAGCGACACGCTCGATCTACTGACGAACCACAAGCTCCTCCTGCCCATGAACAAGAAGTTCCTGTCCGCTAAAAAGACCGGTATCGAGGACAAGCTGAACACGGGCAAGAATGCCTGGAAGGGCTGGCGGGACCTACGTATCGTTAAGATTGTGCAGGAGCTCGGGGACGTCAAGTCGTTCTATCTTGAGCCCGTTGACGGTGCGCCGCTGGCCAACTACCTGCCGGGCCAGTTCCTTTCCGTGCGTGTGCCCTCTTCCGGCACCAATGTCTCCACCACCACCACCGCGTCCTCCTCCAAAACGCGCGACTACGAGGTGCGCAGCTGGACCATCTCCAACTACACCACCCGCGACGGCCCGACCTCCTACCGCCTCACCATCAAGCGCAACGACCGCGCATCCACCACAAACCCAACAGACCCAACCACTTCAACAACGCCGACACCAACCAGCGCGTCCGCATGGATGCACACCCACGCCGCCCCCGGCACCGTCCTCTCCGCCCGCTCGCCCGCGGGCCGTTTTGTGCTGGACTGGGCCCCGCCCGTCGCCATGCGGCCCGTCTACGTCTCGGCCGGCATCGGCCTCACGCCCGTCGCGGCCATGCTGGGCGCGCACGCGCTGCACCCCAAGTTCGCGCGCACGCCGGCGCTGTGGGTGCACGTGGCGCGCTCGCGGAGGGACCTGGCGCTGTGGCGGGAGGCGGTGCAGGCCCTGCCGGATGCGGTGGTGTTGGAGCGGCACCTGTTTTTGACCGGCGGGCCTGGCGGGGATGAGGATAAAGGAGGAGAAAGAGAGGTTGAGGTTGAGGTTGGTTTGGATGGGTTGAGGATCAATGACGATGATGGTAAAGGCAAGGTCACTGTACATTACGGCCGCCCCGACCGCGAGACCCTCAAGGCGATCCTCGGCAGTTCCTGCAGATGGAACGTCCTCGGCGCCGGCGAGCTCGACGTCCCGGCCAAGATGTCGCCCTTCTACATCTGCGGCCCGACCGACTTCGAGATCACCGTGAAAGAATACCTCGCCGACGCCGGGATCCCGCCGTCCAACATCCGCAGCGAGTCCTTCACCGCCGCCGCCGCCGCCGCTACCACTCTCAACGGCAGCAGTGGTAATGGCGATCTCGAGACGGCCAAGGTCCGCTTCGCCAAGTCCGACAGGACGGCGACGTGGTCCCGGGCGAAGCCCGTCTCGCTGCTGGAGCTGGCCGAGTCCCTGGGGCTCGCGCCCGACTACGGGTGCCGCGTCGGGGCGTGCGGGAGCTGTGCGGCGAAGCTCACGTGCGGGACGGTGGCGGGGGCGGACGTGCAGGCGGACGGGACGGTTTTGACGTGCTCGGCTGTGCCGGACTCGGAGGTGGTGGAGATTGAGATATGAGTAGTTGGCGGGGGTTGGCTGCTGAGGGGGTACAGTTGGATGCAGTTGTATTACCCCTTTTCCCATCTCCACTCGGCTTCCGGCTTCCCTCTTTGTGTCTTGCTAGGTTTCCTTTACACTAGTTTGTTCGAAGGCCCTTTGGGTCTCAGCTGGACAGGACGTAGGGATTTGTTTCCAAGATGGAGATGGGTACTCGCTTGTATAGTACGAATACCTAACCCGAACGAATCTCTTCTCGTTGCTCGACTTTCGCGATTCAGCGCTCACAGGTCCCTTAATCTCCCGCGCACTTCTCTCAGAATGTGCATCATCGTGTCGTCCTCCCCGTGGTGGTGGCGATAGGGTCAGTTGGTCTTCCTCGTCTGGAGCCGTGGCCGCGGCCGCTCCCGGGCGTACAGGCGGCGCGGCGCGCCGCACCGCACGCTATTCTCCGACGGCGACTTGGAGTGGACACATCATCAGCGATGAAGGCGAAGACCCCGGGGAGGAAACGGGAGAGGGCGGACAGACCGCTTACTCGATATAAAAGCAAAACAGCAGGATCCAGCGTAGTCAGCAGAATGAATTTCTTGCGTCAGACTTGTATCGGTAGTGAAAACAACAACAACAGCTCGCATTTATGTCGCTACAGAAAATACACCACAGCTATTGAATGAAAGAAGCAAATAAGGGGGAAACGACTAGATGCATGTATAAGGCTGTGGCAAACCTATCATTGCCACCGGAACACACGCCGAACCATACACATCCGCCCGGGTCGGGCATCTGCCCCTTACTTTCATACTAGTCCGAGCGACCCAGCGGGCGTTCCTCCTGCATCGAACCCGCACCTCTCCACCCTGAATCCTTGCGAGCTTTTGCCTTTTGTCTCGGTAGCTATCATGCGGATATATAGCGGTGAAAAGCCCAGGGCGAGATAGGGAGCGAATGCATACAAGTAAGTATATAGTCAATGGCCAAGTATCTTGGATGTATTGCAGTTCTAGACTTGTTCTAGTTCCACGTTCGACTTGAGAAACCAGTTTCCTGGAAATGATATATATCATATCTAATTCAACTGTATGAAGCCCATGATATGACATGCAGCATGCCATTCTCGGATATGCAAGTATGTCGTAGTCGGCAGCCCCCTTCTCTCAAAAGGGAGGGGTGGCTAAGGTGGCTCTTACTGACATATCGATTCTTCGCAGCCAGCGCATACACATGAAAAAAATTTGAAAGAAACTATAAAAAGCAATGTCCTCAATTTAGCTACGCGCCGGTTAAGTAAGTGTACATTCCGGGCCCGAAGCGAACCAACCAGCCGGCCAGGTGCTCCGTTCACCGCCGGGGGAGGGTGTCAAGCCTGCAGCGTACCATGCGCATACAAAGCTTATTTGGGTAGGCATATCGTACGTACTTACTGCAGCATCATGAAGTATTTTCCCCGTACCTTGTCTTTTTGTCTTGTCCTCGTGTATGTATGCGGGGTGTGGCAGAAATCTGGACCGGAAACAGCAACGTGCAGTTCAGGAAGGCCATACGTACCGGAAAAAGCAAGCACTCAGCTATATACGATCATGATTGTCAGGGGGTGTGGTTGCTTTTCCTGTTCCTGATTACCCCAACTCATCAGCACTTGCCGAGCACATGCTTGTGTGTGTGCGTGTGCGTGTGCGTGCGTGCGTGTGTAAAAATGTGATATATGACCGGCTCGGTTCCCCAGGGTACTTTGCACGCATTCCCAAACCGGGTATGCGGGATACGATCGCCTGTAAGGTTGACAGCGACCACATGCCGACTCTAGGTTACAGCGATACGACCAAGGGGTTGCATGTCTCCCTTGCCATAGTGTGGTCTGGACAACTGCCGGGCCTTGGGGTCCGGCCGGCCGTCTGCAGGATGAAGCTTCCGCGCCTTGGAGGTGCGTCTTGATATAGAACGTGCCCCTATATTATGAGTTTGGGAACATGCCCACATGAGAACCACAAGGTACGATATTGACCACCTCACATGTTCGTTAAAGGACCAATTTAGCATCGCATTTACCCAGGTATTGGCAGACATTGCTTCTGTGTCTTCATTTGTTCCGTAACGCGGAGCTGTACGATGCACACTTTCCCCCATCACCGACCTGGCCGTCGGTCACTTGAGCCGTCTTTGCCTCATGGCAGACCAACTAAGAGTTGTCTACTAGATCTCACTGTCATAGGCAGCTGGTTACACCGCCAGACTGTCTGAACAGCTCGGGCGTTTACGATCTCGGGTGACGCGATCGAAGTGACAGGTCGCGTCAGCGAGAGGAAATCGAGACGGGGTTGGCGATGTACCTTCAACGTCATTTGAGTGTCATGTCTGGAGATTTTTCCTCGAGTCCAACATATGTACATGCACATGGGCTCGGTAACTCGCGCCGTAGCTGTGGCCGTGGCCGTGCCCTGAGGATGATAAAGGGGTGCTGCGTGCCATTGCTTTTCGCGAGACACCGGGAACCTGGTCACTGGCAATGGTGAGAGGAATGAATAAAAGACCTGCGAGTCCATATCCATACACACATCCCTACTGTCGATGATCTGCCAGGCGGAGAAGAAAAAAAAGCTTAAAAGCCCGAGGGTGAATTCCTGCTTCCCCGCCTTGGTGGTCCCGTGAGGCTCTATTGACGCGAGCATTCTGAACCAGTTGTTCTAGTCCTGCTTCTGCTGCGTCGTGTCTCGAGCTACTTGTCCGCTTTGCTTTTTTTTTTTTTTTTTTTTTTGCTTTTCGTGTCGCTGCTGACTGCGGCTCATGCGACCGACGAACCCCAGTCCTAGTCGTCTTTTGCGTCGTGTGTACACTTTGCAGGAAATGCTACAGTACATACACCACCCAATTTGGCCAGTCTGTCACTTGTCACCTTGCTGAGGGGTACCGGATGAACCGGTTGCACGAAAAAAAAGCAAAGAAGAAATGCAGCACGACAAGAAAAGAGAAAGAGAAAACACGCCAACCCCCTTCCCAAAACACCAACACGAATGGGATCAGCATGGGCCAGGCCTCAGCTATCCCATGACCCAGGAGTCTGGGCTTTTGGATCGTCTGTTCGGATAGATACTTGCGGTGTACCTCTCTTCTTGTCTCGCTACCCCACAGACGGAACGGCAGCGCAGGGGACGGAGGTATGGCCGATCGCCCAGTGATGTGAGACACCGTTGAGCAGGCGTCAGGCCGGGCGCTTCTGTGATACCGACCGCAAAACGCCGGCCCCCAAAAATGGTGAATGGGTAGGCGGGCGCTGGAGTTACGTGCGTAGGCCGGCCAGGTCATAAGACATTGGGAAAGACATTTGGAGAGAGCCGCCGGACAGATGTGGATATCCTCCGCCTGCGAATGCGATGACATGCAAAGAAAAGTCAAAACAGGAGAGACATCCTCCAACCGTTGTGTTTATGCAAGACATGCAGAAAAATGCCTGTCCGTCTCCTGGCGCTGCTTGTCTCTGCATGTTGTATCAGAATCCGAATGAACGTATGCACGTATGCGCCCGCAGACACGCTTTCTCGCGTTTTTGCGTGGCGGGGCTGGGTACTGCAACCTTGTCGGTCTGTCCAACGTTAGGTAAGTAACGTGCCATGGCGGGAGACAGAGGTAGGCAGGTCCGAAGTTAGGAGATAAGTGATTTATTGATTGATTCGGAGAGAAATCTCCTGATCTCTTGCACCGTTGCTTGCGCATCAGCTGGCCATGAATCAAAAAGTGACCGATAGCCATTATCAAATAGGACTGCCAGAAACCGCGGCCAATCTGCCCAACGATCTAATCTACCCCGCGGGGTGCGAGTCTGGTAATAAGCGGGAATGGGCCTACGCATCCAGTAAGGGATCGGCAGGGAACCGAAATCATCTGTACTGGTAGAGTAAGCACAGACACCCTGGTCAGACCGCTAAAGGAAAGATGGGCGCGCCGCCGCCGTCGTACATATACGTGGGGTACATTGGTGTCAGTCAGTGAAACTGGCTTTCCATTCCATGTTGCATGCTGTCTGTCTGTCGCGTGGAAATTTTCCCACCGCTACCTGGGCCAAGGAGAAACCCCTACCTAGCACATGGCCAAGTGTAGACTTCATCGTAAAAAAAAAAGCAATGAGGAAGCGCCGACTGTCGGCGGCTTGCCACGGGCGCTCGGCGCCGATCCCTTGCCCCACGACTGACACTGCGTATCTGAGATCTGATAACATGACGGCGGGAATTGCTTTCTTTGGCTTTTCCGCGCCTGCAAATGAGAGCTAAGTAGGCTGAGCTGGCTCAGTAGGTAGTTGAACCACTTACTGCATGACAAAGAAAAACGGCTTGCGTAGGCTGGATGTTGATGGTTAAATGCTGCTAATGCAAGGATGCGCGCGAAGCAAGTGGTAGTCTCGCATTGTTATGGCGCCGGCATTGGTTGCATGGGGGCCATGGGCAGTGGCAGCTGCCACCGATGGATGTACAGTATCCCCATCCGCCGACGTCCATTTGCAGCAGGTATTCCGTCCCGTCCAAGTTCAAAGTAACCCTGCGGATGGTTTCAGCTTCTTCGGCTCGACCTCGTCAACCAACCCTTCCTCTCTCATCTCGGTCAGCGAAACTGGACGGAGTACGACGGAGATCCCCCCATCTCACCTGTTGTGCGGGGGTCAAAAGGCTTGGAAAGGGTTCGGCTCGGTCGCGTGTTGTGGCAACAGCCCCAGCCAACACCACAGCAGTTCACCGGTCTGTCTGACAGCACGAGCCGTGCCTTGACCGGACGGGAAGATAGGGCCGTTGAATCGTCCCGGTCCCATGTCAGGCAGGCATTGACATTCTCACCTACAACTCTCTCCTGCCCCCAGCAGTGCTTACCTCTTTAGAACCCGGTTTAGGCTAAGAGGTGGTGGTTGCCCCAATGCCCCCCCATCCCGGTGTGCATCTTTTCCCTCTCTCTCTTACTGCACCCTACCATCATGATACCCGGTGTCACCCAAGGCGGGTTGGCTGGCGTGATGCGGATGCGGAAATGCACATGCACTTGGGCTGCTGGCATGGTGGTCGGTCGAAAATGGGTAGCGGGAGCGCGCGGCCATGTACTTCTGTACCGTACCACGAGGTACAAGCACCCCGACCACCGAACGTTAGGTGGTGCGGCTCCTAATACCGCTGCTGCTAATAAGACGAACGAGGATGGCCAATCAATCCTCCGCTGTTGCACGGCCAGTCTGCCCATACCTTGTCTTTTGCCTGCGTCTGGCCAACAATAAGCAGGAAAAGGGGAAAAAGAAAAGAAAGGGCCGGTGCATGTGGCTTTCGGTTGGGCGTATAATGTGTAAGTAAGTGGCAGTACGGCCGCAAGCAGCATTCGTAAGGCAAACCAATATGTCTGGTCGTCTCTCAAGTAGGCTAGGGAAAGGCAGCGTGCATCGTGGTCGTCGTGTGCGCGCGCGATGCGCCAGCCAACATCACGAGAAAAGTCCGGCGGGTGTTGGTCCCAATTCAAGTGAACGTGACGTGACGTGACGGTCAAGGGAAGGAACTTGAAGTAAGTAAAAACGAACGGAATGCATAAACGGCGCCTATTGTTTGGCCCATCTAGCTCCCGCACCGCGTAACGCCGGAAGATGCAGCTTCCTTGCCGTTGCGTGCAGCAGTAGCAGCAGGAGCAGCAGCAAGCAAGACGCAGCTATGCGAAAATACCAGAACCTGACCTCTTTCTTTAATTCTCTTTGCGTTTCGAGGTCATGGAGGTAAAGGCCCAATCCAATAATATGCCAATGCCAAAAGCAATGCGCGATAGATCGAAGGCCTCGCATCTATCTGCAGCCCAGCTACTCGCACATGAGCCTTCATGTATGCCGCTTCAAGACGCGTATGTGTTGAGTGCCTTTGCTGGGGAAAAGATTAGGAAGGCACCTACCGTGCAAATCATGCAACTGCCTCATATACCAGCGGGATAGGAGCGGATGGGGTGTTTGACGAAAGCCTAAAACTTGGGCGGGAGGGTAGCATGACCTTCCCTTGTGTGATCTGGTCTTGGCACGATCCTTATCGGCAATCACTGGCGGGCCACATTTTGGTTCCAAGATCATGTCATCATGAGAACCGGCAGTAATGCCTACGTGCATCCAGCAGGGATATTCCGTACAATCTGGGTGCATTTCAAGTGAATACCCAGGTAGACATTGATGAATTGGCGGGAGTCGCAAACCAGCAGTTTAGGCGCCTTGCACACACTAAGTAAGGAATTAGGTCTTGTCGGCGTTAAGCTGGTAGGTATTGGGCCACTAGGATCTCGTAGGGCAATCAGGCTCTAAGGCTAGCGGGCGCTACACACCTAAGCATGCACTATGGTACCCGTACCCCGCCATGATATGATCTCCCCGTTGTCGCGACTTATTAGTCTACACCACATGGCCGATCCGTATTACAACGTGTGTGCCTGGGTTACTATGGTTCACCTTTATCTTTAGGTGCCTTGGGCAGCCTACATACTGATAACATGGGAAGCTTACAGCCTTGCATACTTGTGCGTTGTCTCACAAGGGCCCATTGGGTGTGGGTGTGTTGCCAAATGTTTGCTTGGGCTGTCATGGCCGTATTACTTACTTACATCGTGGGGTAAGATAGAGAGACCGGGCACAGTGCATACCTACAGTCAGTCAGCCATGCAGATAATCCGGCGAGGATTTCTTTCGACCAATCCCCAGCTTCCTGGTGGTCGGATTCGTCCAATCGTTTTCGCTTGGGACCGGAAACCCCGGTCATCGCAGTTGCTGTTTTGCTGCGCTGGACCGGCCTGTATGGCGACATGTGGTCGATGCTTTCCATGGTACCGAGAGGAAAGAGAGGGACGACGACGACGACGAGGCGCAGGTCAGAGAGGGTCATCAATAATCATCATCATGGTGCCCTATTTTTTGCCCTATTTTTTGTAAGCCCCGAATGGAATGCAAGGCGGCCATAGATTGGGCTGTCTCGCCGGTGCAGATTTTTGTGAATCCTTTGGTCATACTCCTTGCTTGCTGCTGCTGCTGCTGCTACATACCTGCATGCACGCATGCAAGACAGCCCAGAGCGAAAAAGTCTATGCACGGCTGCGCATTGGCAGAACTCCCCGTGTCTGGCCTTGCCTACCCTCCCCGTTGTATAGAGTGGTAGGACTGCGCTGCTGCCATGCATAGAAAAGCAGAGGTGCATTGTGGGCGCAGGCTGGATGATGGAAGGAGGTGCTAATGTCGTGTAAGGGGGCACGCAAGCCTGCGTCACTCGGATGCGGTTCATCCAATAATAACACGGCTGGCTGCGTATGACACGGTGGTGGTTTGATAACGACGATGGTGGTAGTTAGTATCTCGATCTCTCTTTTTCGCTCTCGCATGCTGTTACTTCTTTCCTTCTTTCTTTTCTTTTCCGCCTCGCTTTTTTCCTTCTCCCGTAATCTTGCTCGTCGTTTAAACGGTAAGACCGGACGGAATTGCCCTGGGCAATCGTTCCTGTATTTGGTCCTTGGAGGTGGTGGTGGTGGTGGTGGTAAGAAATGGGGGCCCTGCCATAGACGGGACGACGACAGCCCTATCTTGAACTCAGTTGATGCGGGCAGCTGACGCCCTGGGTTCGGGAGGGGCAGCTAGGGAACCTCCGGGTGTTGGTGGTGGTTACTGTAGGGAACAGAACATTTTGAACCAAAAAAGAAGAAGAAAATAAGCCACGCCACACACCCCTCCTAACCCCCTTGTAGTACATCCCTCCCTCCCGGTGCTGGTGCTGGTTGTTGTTCCCCCTCCACCCCCCACCAACCGCTTCCTGCCTGTCTGGGCCGAAAGAGAGAAGAGCGACAAGACTCCGGTCAATCAATCAATTAAATCTGATCATCAGCACAAAATCCCATTTAGCCCCATGTGACTTGTCGCTGGTCAGATTCGGAGGCGCTCGGGAGCCAATCAACGCGCCGCGCCCCCCGGCTGGTTTGGTCAGATCCGATGCATCATTGTTCGGGGGCGTGTGTGCGTGCGTGACGATGCCATCAAATCAACAAGCCTTTTCCGTGTTTTCGCATGGGGTTCCGGTCTCTGTGTCTTTCCCTCCTTCGCTTGGCATTAAGCCGACGAAGGAAGAGAAGGCCTCGGGCATGGTCCACCCTCTTCTCTGGTCTGTATCGGAATGCAACTCTCCCTCTCCCGTACACACCAGCCCGGGTCGGATAGGATAGAATGAAAACTTGAATAGCAGCAGCAGCAGTAGTAGTAACTTTGTAGTATTGGTTTTTTTTTCTTTCTATATGGCCCAAGGGTATCTGCAACATCAGCCAATCTCAAAATATCAGTGTTGACGGTGGTGGTTCCAAACCAACCTTCCTCTTCTCTTTCTCCGTAAAACGCCAATGCCAACAACAAAAATCTGTTCCAAAAAAAAAAAACAAGAGAGAGAAAATACATGACGCGCGCCGATCGAGGTGTGTGGACAGCAGCAGGATCGTATGTGTGTTGTCTTGATATCATCAAAACGTTGCCAGCCAGGGGTGTGTGTGTGTACATCCCGCCATCCATCCATTCATCGGATGGGAGGCAATGACCGCGGAGCAAAATCCCATTACCGTTGCTTTGCAGCGTAGAAAGCAAGCAAGCAAGCAAAAAAATGTTTAAACGCCGACCGCGAAAGCCCACCCTTGTAAAAACAAAAACCAAAAAACAATCCTTGTTGAAAAATGAACACCCATCCGTATCGGATATGCAATGTTGCGCGTACCGGTTTCCGCCGCCATTTATTTTGTTTTGCAGATATAACGCCCGTGGAATAGTTGCAGTGTGGTAGTGTGTGGTGGCAGTAAGACATCCGAGACCCCCAGAATGCAGTGGTGCAGGTGCTGTTGAAGTCGTATTGAAGGGCAGGCCAGGCTCCGGGAGGTGCGCCGCCGGTTCCGTCCCAGCTTCTTTTTCTTTTAGTGTCGCCTTTTTTTTCCTTTGCCGCAAATCGTTCCATCCCATCCTTCGTTCAAGTCAGGGCAGGGCGCGTGCGGCTGTAAGCAAGCCAGCAGCAAACCTCCTGCAGCTGTAGCAAGCGGGAACGCGGCTGGGAACGGGAACTAAGAAGTTCGTCTCGAGTCTCTCTTGCTCTCCCGAGAGTGTGTGTGAGAGTTTAGACGTATTGGCCGGCGCGGACAGTTCGTCGGATCATGTGTTCCCAGGGCGCGGGTTTGTGAGGTCGGCAGTCCGCTGTAATTGTGACCGTTAGTGTAAGTGCTCTCTAAGTGCTCACCACCCCAAGACATGCCCCAAGTGGCCCGAATGCAAGCCACTCAGCATCCAGAAACATTTTGTGATTGACACTTACTACATAGCTCGTCACCGCTGCAATCCCCACATCCGTTAGCATTTTGTCAATGGAACCAATGGCAAGAGGTTTTGGGTATGGCTTATGGACTTACCGAAGTTCTCCGGTGGTGATGTTGGGCGGGCACACTCGATGTGTGCGTTCGTAGTGGGAACACCATCTCTGTACACGGAAACGGAAGTGGCCGCAAGAATATTCCACCTGAAGCACCAAACGTTAGTTTCTTCGAGCCGTAGGGAAACCTCGTCCGTCCAATGACCAATTCGAGGGATAAAAGAAGCGTATATTTCTTGGAAGGCGTACTTGTGTGTAGTCACACATTTCTGACTACGGGGCAGAGGTTGAGTCGGGTTGACTGCCGCCTGTCCGCGCCTCGCCAAGGGGGACACCGGTACAGTAGGACAGCGGTATAAGTCGAACGGGGTCGGAGGTCGATGGGTGGTGCACTCAATGCACCCCAGATTCACCACGAGAGTCTTTCGGAACTCCCGACTCTATATAACTTCTTTCCTCCTTTCGAGTAGTAGTTATAGTTCGTTTGTTGTCGAGAGTGTGTGTTTGTATGACGACAAACAGGTCCAGTGAGTAGTAGTAGTAGTAGTAGTATGCAGCAGTAGTAGGTTGTCTGCCGTTGTTCCTGAAAACAGATAAAATATGGGGAAGCTAGATAGAGATGGGATGGCGTTGGTGTGGTATGGTGTTGTTCGAGAAAGAGGTAGTGGTGGATTTGCTGTGAGAGAAACAGGAACGGTGGCGAGTGAGTTCAATGTGGTCGCATTTATGGATATCTTCTTCGTCCGGATGAGCGAAACGTCAAGTAGCAAGTAGGGGGAGGGTAGGGACGGGAACGAAGTTATTTAAGTGTGTGTCAGTTCAAGTTCACGGTTCCCAGTCTAGTCCATGGTCTTTTTGTCTCTCTGTACTGGTGCTGCTGTGCTGTGCTTGCTGGCTGGCTTGGGCTTGGGCGTGTGCTTGGGTGCGAGTGAGTGTGAGGGTGTGTGTGTGAGAGAGTCTAAAGCTTAGTTGCCAAAAAGAGCCCACCCCAGACAACCCGAGCAGACGTGTTACCGGGACCCCCCTGGGAAGTCGCTCTTGTTCCTGGGCTGGACTGGCTGGGATTCCATGCAGACGTGGATGTAGGTATGTACGTACATCGTGCAGTTTGCAGGGAAAGGGTACATGGCATCGACTGCGGTACGGCGGTACGTACGTACATATGTCTCCATCCTACTTAAACCTGCGTGTGTTGCTTCTGCCGTGTAGGTCGGTACGTACTGCTGGCATTTCGACGCATCGATTTGCAGAGGAAGCAAGTTGACAGGCAGGCCCATGACTGGGAGGGGTGGGTATGGACAAAGTGGTGGATACTCGATATTTTCCTCAGACTAGACTAGTCGAAGAACATTGGAAGCAATGGAGAGGATATGATGGCATGGCGTTTCTGCATGGGGGCCTGTTTCTGGCCTGCCTACCTTGCCTACTTTACAGGTACATTGGCGCAGAAGACGTTATGTATTTGCTGCGAGTACTTACTTCAAACCCTCATCAGCCAGCAGCCCTTTCGGAGAGGACACTAGGTAAAGTAGAGTAGCCATGTAGCGCGCGTTGGCGACACACTTTATTACCGCGCAGCAGCATGTAGGCAGACCCTGATCCCGGGCGCCATTCAACGTCGAACATGCTGGAGCCCGCCTTCACGGAAATGGCCTATCGCATGCTAAAGTTTAGCGTGCTCGACTCTCTCTCTCTTTCAGCACCGAAGGTCGAGAAAACGAGTGACGAGTGGTGGTTCAGGCATGCGAGAGCCGCTTTTCTTCCCTGTTCTGTCTCTTACCTCATAGTAGTAAAGCCCATGACCACTGACAAGAACCCCTGTGAGACAAGAAAGCAAAAAATGTTCAACTTGCTTCAGCAGGCATTTGCGTTTAGCAACAGATTTGAGCCTCGGCCCACGCCGGCAGATGTAATGTACAGCCAAAAAACGAGACCTCAGACACGGCAGGGAGAATGGACAGACAGGCGCCTAGAATTTTAGATCTACACTGCACTCATTGCTGCACGTTCCTGGCCACTCTTTTCCCTCGCCTTCTTTGCCCTTTAGGCCTTGCTTGGGCCAGCCAACCTCGCACCCGCACAGCACCCTCAAGCCCACGAGATCGTCGCTGTTTCCTTCTCTTGTCTCTCACCTGCTCGTTATGCATACATACAGTAGTTAAATCCCCCGATGCAGTGCAACGGTGAGCGAAGGAGGAGGTAGGTCATGGTCTCACGCAAGACCGGTAAAGATGTTTGCAGGCCCTAGCCCGCTTAGGAAGGAAAATAAGATAAAACAGAAAAGTTAGGTAGGTAGTGACTGTGCAGCAGCAGCAGCAGCAGCAGCACCCTGGGCATTCTTGCATGGTGGGGGTTGCTCTTTTTCCTCATCCCTCCCATCAATCATCCCGCGAAAATGTGGAGTGCGTCTTGCTTAGCTCACGAGCGACCGGTGTTCCAGAAAACTTCTATTTGTTATTGCTAGGTAGCATTGGGTGAGCAAGGGCTCGGAAGTGGTACTCAGTCTCCATGAAAATTCCTGCTTCGCTTGCTTGATTGCTTGCTCCCTCTCTTTTGTCTGTGTTTTTTTCTCCGAACGATGGATGGGCTGGGCTTCCGTGGGGACTTTGGCTAATGAAAGATGGGAGAAGACCTGACGACTGCGGCGCAGACACAGAGATTATCGGGGCGACGGGCTGGTTCGCCTCAAAAAGAGACTACGACAGTGCTCCAGTTGCGCTTCAGCTCAGGCACAGCACCGGCTTCAGCTGGGCTAGGGGGTCGATCGGTGTAATGTGTAGCGTCCTCGTTAGAGCCGATACCAGCCACGTCCCCTGGAAACATCGGAAGCACAGTAGATCAGTGATGCAATTTTATGTAGGTACGCTGGTCCTTGTCCGGGCGTAATATTAATGCGTTCTTTCATAAGTACATATGACACATGGGCCAGGAGACGGCGGAAGCGGGAGTGGGAGGAGCCAGGCTTCGTCGTCATCCCATATCTCGAAATAGGGTGGGATCATTAGCAACCTGCCTATTCCAACGTTGGGTATGTACATGTATGCAGGTTGGGAGGGGGCCCAAATACAGACAGAACCGAAAGAACCCAACGCTCTAACTTTAAGGCCGGCACGTGGTCCGTATTCACCTTTAGGCAAATGCCGAGCTGTTTGGGTATTGGCCCTCTCTGGGGAGGGCTCGGGTGGGCAGGATGGGGATCAGAAAAGGGCCGCCCTCGATGAAGAAAACTGCATACCCGCCCTGCTGCCGCTTGCTGCCACCGACCGAGGTTCGGACAGTAAGCGTCAAAGACGTTTCTACCATTCCTGCGTACTACTGTATCTATCGTAATCAACTGCCCTCTCTGTTTTCCTGGGCAATACACAGGGGTGGTTGCTACCCTCGAACAGCATTCCCCACACCGGTGAAGAATTAACGTCGCACCGGAAGATTTCGTGCCTCTCGACTACATATTTTGGCGGGCGATCCATAGCCCTGTCCGTATTCCATTGTCTGGTTCAGTCCTAGTTAGTGCACGCGCTCTCTCTCTCTTTCTCTCTCGACTTGACTGACTCTGCTGTGGCTCCGGCCGACGCTTACACACATACAGCCATCTTGCAACCGTCAACGGTGCAGCGCTGGCACCAAGCATCGGCCATTACCGCCCTGCTCTGCCCGCTCGCCATTCACATCGCCGCAAATTGAAACCCGCCGTCCCGATTGGGAAAGTCCGTACCTAAGGTTACTTCCACACCTTGACGGACGCGGACCTCGACGAGGGATGAGGATGATGATGATGTGATCCGATAACGGTGGCAGGCATCTTTTTTTCCGCATATAGTAAGTAGAGTGGTAGAGTAGTATGGGTGGCAGGTGGTGCACGCGCACTGCCAAAGCGCCATTTCCTAAACAACAGCTTTGATCACGGTGAAACTGCGGGCAGTGCAACTTGCACATACCATACTACCTGCTTTGCTGTGCTGTCCTGTCTGCGGCTGTTTTGCTTGTTCGCTCGCTCCGACAAAGTTTAGCTGGAAAATTGGGGAAAAGTGTCAGCTATTTTCAAAACATGCTAGTTTCTCTCCACTTTGGCCTACATTGTGTGGGCTCCTTTTTCATTTACTCTCTCCTTGTGGGAGACAGAGAGAGAGAGAGTACCGGTACAGCAGTCAGTGACTTGGCTACATCCAGGTCCCTCTTGGGACTTTTCCAGTAGCCGGTCCCACGGTGAAGAAAAGAGAGGGGGGCCGGTGGATGCCCCTTGTGGTGCTGTACCCTCCGGTCGGATACAGACTAAGCGGCAAATGCGAGATGCTGGTGTGGGCAAAGCTGGCAAGGGACAGGAATTGCGCAGCGGTCACACGTGGACTGACTTCGCTTGCCCACTTCGAAGAAAAAAAGGTGGAAGCTTGGCCAGCGAAAGGAGCCAGCAGCCGGTTGGTGGTGCTCTGCAGCAGCAGTGTGCAGCAGACGCACGAAGACTCTGCAAGCAAGCCCTATCTCTCGCTCTCGCTCTCCGCAATGCCGTGATACCGACCGCAGGATGTCGCCAGACTCAAAGCGGCGCGGAATTCGTTCGGGTATGGGCTTTCCCACGAGGCAAGGGGGTGCGCACTGGCACCAAGCGAAGGGATGAAGATAAGTATTCATAGCTGGTGCACAAATGCATGCACGCACTTCACTCCCAGACTCTTACACAAGCACAAGCAGACAGCGTGGACTAAAGTCCGACGTAGGGCAAGGCTAACTAGCTCTACAGTCCCAACAAGACAACGGGTAGGATTTGCCCAATGTAACGACAGACAAAACTATTTGCTACCCATCTTCGAGACACGAGAACAGTAGGAAAAAGGAAATGCAAAGACAGCGGGCAACGAATGCGGTTGAGCGGGAATTGCAACGACTTTGTCTCGCCCAATGGGACACAGAGGCATGGCCGTGGCCGTTTTGCCTCTGCCCCTCTTTCTCCCTACCAGCACGTTTTAGCGACCGGTGAGCGTGTTGAAGCTGTCTCAGTTACGGCCCTGATTGGCCCAGCAGGCGACCGCCTAGACATTGGCCTAATCTCCGATGAAAATGAAAGAGGCGAAAAAAGACCCTTTCGACGACGACGATGGCGACGGACGACATCAACGGATCAGTGCTTATAAATATATTGAACTTCATTCATCTCTCTTGCAATACTTATTTGCGATTAATGTAAACAGAAGTGGGACTGGTGAGAATCGTCCAATACCTAATACAGGTAGGCCCTGACCAATTCGGACAGGCGGCTCTCTAATGCAGCGACAGGCCCTTGACCCTCTCTGACAGCTCGGGTGATTGCCAGCTAAAGACAATTAGCGCGCGTCCCCCTCAATAGGCGAATGGATCGACACCGCACCCGCGGACTGGGGGCCGCAGGGCCGGTCATCTGACTGACATCACGGTGCGGTCATTCATTTTCGAATATCTATCCAGAACCTCTGGCGTAGGATTCAGGGGGTCGTCCAGGAGAAAGATCATGCCGTCATATCGAGAAGGATCCCATTCCCCCGTTGGCATTCAATCGGATCTGCAGGGAGACAGAGACCGCGAGAGAGAAAGAGGAAAGACCTGATGGATCACCATCCCCTCACCGTTCGGGGTCCCAATCTCGATCACTTCTGTCTGTTCTCGGCGTGTGCTACCACAGCCCGGCTCCAGCAAAATGGATGTCAGGCCAGGCTGGCCAGAACAGGTCCCGACAGACTGGATGACCGCTGGCTAGGACAACGTGGAAATTTGGAAAAAGACGATGACACAGATTTCCTTACATCGGGCAGATTCGGGCAGCTGGCTCGGTCGCATTTGATGAGATTGGGAAGTCATCTGGAGCTGACCATCCAGATCAAGTCACTACATCTCGCTCCGCCACCGCAGCGACGGCCTTATTTACGCCATCTTCTCGCCATCCGACCCTCACCACGAGAACACCGTTAGTGTTAACGATACGGCCGTATGGCTTCGGCTTCTTGGCGCGCAAGCGAGGGCGATCAAAGCAAACGGACCCGCGACCACGCTATCACTCTCACGTGGCTCAAGGCACATTGGCCAGCCAGCCTTGCCTTGTGGGAGGTTATGTTATGTGTCTTTTCATAAAACAAGTGCCGCCACTCTGGAAGTCGATGGGTCCGAGGTCATTCGAAAGCCAACAAGCCACCACTAGACCCTGGGAACCCAGGGAAGGACCTTGGCCGACAGCCGTACCGTTCAGGTGCAGCAGGCTTCGATGCAAGGAACCTCCCCCCGCTTCTTCTTCTCCCCCTCGACTCTGCCTGTGGTCGATCAAGGGTATCATCCCCACACGGTGGTGAATCCTGCGGGACGGACTCGTTCCGCTGCGGCGTGAATGTGCCTGGCTTGTGTGTACAAGTCCATGTGCCTGAGTCTGCCGAGCGCCCTGAGCATGGACAGCTTCAGACCCTGAAAAATAAACGAGGTATGCACCGCTCTGCTGCACGATACCGTTGTCGCCATCAACCCGTTATGATGGAGCTTTGGGGGCCGGTTTTCCCGACATGTCCTGGGTGAGGGCCACTTAATCGCCGAACTTGCACACCTTGCCCTTATCGTCGGGATACCTCTCAGGTCCAAGCAAAGCACCAAAGGTAGCCAGACCTTTTGATCAGCGCAATTCTTTTTCGCTCTCGCCCTTTGGGGTTGTTGATCAGTGCTGAGTTAGTTGCGTATCCACGGTGGTGGCCTGACTTTTTGCCAATCCAGTTGGTCAATATTTGCATGGCCCAGACACCAGACTTTCTTTGCCTTTGCGCATCCTGGCAATCCTGGACTGGAATGCCGTAGCGTCGGGATCCTACCAGGGGTGCGATGTTGGTTGATCATTGGTTTAAGCTTCTTATTCGTCGTTCTAGAACCCCCCCTGCTGCTGGAGTCTGTTTTGAGCAAACCCCCGCCAGCCCGCCTGCCTGCCTGCCTGCCGCTGTCATTTGGAGAGTAAGGAGAAAGGCAAGGCAGGAGGACCCCGGCGACCATCAACTCCGAATTCCCTGCTGGCTCGGTTTCACTCCGAAAAAGAAAGTCAAAAGAGTCGTGATGGGTCTTCTACGAAAAGGGCTAACAACATTTGTCTTCGGTCTCCAAACAAGAGCTTTGTGTGGTTGTCGGTCATCTTCTCGGGCGCGGAAGGTTTCGTTCTGCAACACGGCTGTCCGTCCTGCAGTGGCGCTTGTCGCTACGGGGTTTATCGAGAACCCCGAAACAGCAAACTGTGCCGTATCAACCACACATGCGATATGTTCTGGTTGCAATCCATTCTCAAGTTGAGTCATCCTTCTCCTGGAGGTTATTTGCTTCTGGTCTCTTTCTAGTGTAGCGAGTTGGTTGACCCATTTGATTACTCCCCTCGAGGAACTTCGGCACTTGTCATAGGCTAGCAGCCCTGTTTTCGCTCCCCCTTCCTTTACGATCCACAACACGTTAATGAGAACCCCCGATCCACACAAGGCTGTTGCAACCCACTTGCACTCACACGCTGCCGCGTAGGTTTTTTTTCTATCCTTCGAGAACAAATCTCGATGGGGAAATCGCGTGAAACGTGACAGGCAGTTCGAAGTTCGAACGAACCTGCCAGGCAGCCAGGGTTCTTTCCCACAGCCCACACATCGTTTGACGGTGTGTGGGGAAGAGGGGGATACTTCGGAGATGCGAGGAGGAAGAAAGGAAGGGAGCAAAACAAGAGAAGGGCCAGGAACATATCGAAAGGTTACCTAAACTAATGCATCAAGAAGGTTTTGACAGAATTCCCGGGGGCCGTCATCGTTACATCGGCGGACATTAACACCATCCTGATATACCAGTACGTAACCATGTAGCATTGAAGGATTGCAGGTACCCTCGAGGTACTGCTTTCCTTTCCCCGGTACAGACCAACGTCCGAGGGTCGATTGGGGACCTTTGATTACTCGAGGGGCAGATACTAGAGTGACATAGCCAGTTTCTGGAAGTTCGGCTTCCGAGTCGTCCAATCAGCCACCCTCCCGAGGCCGGCGCGAGCCTGAGAGACGACGGCAGCTCGTTAGAGAGATAGAGGCAATTGGTTTCATTTGATTGCAATTCGACAGTTCTTTCTGCGCTTCTCTCGTGTCATTTGCTCGAACAGGACTAGAACGTGCTAAACCTCAGAAGCTGGGCTTGCTCAAGCAAACATGATTACAGTAGTCCAGCCCACCCACTCAGCTAGCCCGGCCAGCTACTGCACCCCTACGACGCTAAATCCAGGGTTTGTTCTAGGGGCACCTGGCCACTAACAGCGCCCAGCCAATCCAGCTTAGAAAAAGAGAACATTAGCACAGCAAAGCAAACAAATGCTACATCACCGAGCCTGTGCAAATCACGAAACCCATGACGGAAAGGCCGTGATGATCATCCCACTTGCATACGACGGAGTAAGGGGAAAGGGGAGAGTCCTCCCTGGTCTTAATACATATTCTGGTTCACATATTGCCATGATTCTTGGTCGGGATGATGACTTGCTGCACAGCTGGCGTCACTATCCACTCCAGCACGGTACTGAATTTGGTGCGGCGTTTGCGTTTGCAAGGCTGCTCTCCTTCGTTATTGGCGAAGATTGGGGGGGCCAGGAGAGGGTGGGTTTGGTTTGTGGTGCATTCAGCACGAACCCCCGACGATGATGCAAGCAGGGAGAGAGAAAACCCCATGTTCAATTTGCATATCGTACGGAGTATAGTATGTTATATAATAATGCAACTCGCGCTATTATAGTATTATAATATTATACGCCACAATATCTCCATATGTACCGAGATGCATGCATATTGCATCAAATCTCAGATGACGTGGTGGCCGTGGTGTTTCAATAGCACATGTCCCGTAGCGTAGGGATGTCACGCCAATGTCGTGTTCGGTGAAGCCCTGACCTGACAGCCTGATTGATCTCCGGGGCTCTGCTTCTCGCTAAAACGAGCACTCGCATCAAGAATCAGTCACGGGATCGCTACCAAGTTTTGGCGTACAGGGTGTTTCTGGGGAGGCGTTTTTGGTCTTGTTCTGTTCTGTTCTGTCCGTTTGTTTTGTTTGCTCCTTCGTTGCACCACCACCTTCCCACCTTCACCGATGCACCCAAATGGGCGTAGGGCTCTGCAACATGCGCCCACTGTACAGCAGATCAGGCAAGGAGATCAACGGAAATCATACGACGGAGCAAGCACCTCGCCTCGGAGGTTTTCCTCTACGCAGGCACAAGAAGACATAAATAGATATGTTATGGGGGGGGCCAATGGGTGTGCATATGTACATACGGCGTGTCCGACCGCCAAGTCGTCGCGCGCGCCAGTCCGTGGCCGTGGGCGGTTCGTTCTGCGTCAGTTTTTTCTAACCCCCTACCCCTGCTGTTCCTGGCAGGCAAAACTTCGGTGGGTAGCAGTGGTGTTGGCCGACGAACCTGGTAAACCAACCTCGAGCCTCTTGCTTCCATCTTCGATATGCGCCTTGCTTGTCTGCTTGCTTGTTTTTCCAAACCGACGATCTATCGAGCAAACCTGATGCGTGCACTCGTGCACTTCAATTCGCATGCAACGGTGACGCTGCTTAGCCACCCAATTGCGCCCCTAAAGGATCCGTGCCTCTGTCTTTCGCCCCCCAAAACGGGTATTCAGTTCGGGGTTTCTCTTTCCCCATCGCGACTGCCGGTCCGCGTCTCGCCTGCGCTTGCGGCATGACGAACGATGATGATGATGCTGTGCCGCAAAGATAGAGTTCTGACTCTGGTACGACCCCAAAGTCGCGTTGCAAGGGATGAGGAGGATCAATCGTAGGGGCGCAGAAAAGGGAACAACGTCAAACCCGCGGCGCCTGGTGGGATGGGAAAGCGTTGTACCCGCGGAACAGCCGGGCAGCGGGAACGGGCAGCGGCTCCCCGCGGGCGGGCATTTCCATCCCCGAGAGTCAGGGTACATGATGCGCGCATCATTGCGTGAAAAGGTACATGGCGGATATCGCCAACATGATTGCTCGTAATGTGACTTTTTTCAGCTGCGAGTTCGAAAGACGAAAAGAAAACAAAAAAAAACAGGTAGCTGGCTGGTAACCAATAACGAAACCAGGATCCATGTCGACGGCTTGCAGGTGTGGGGTGACACCGTTACAGCCAAGGACGAAGGAACCAGCCAGCCAGCCAGCAGTCAAGCAAAGCAAGGACAGGCAAGCAATAAGATGCAATTCGACAGGTTCCGTAGATGTTCAATCTTCGGACTTAATTTAGCCGCGCGCGCGCCCTTTTCCTTGCCGTACGTCAGAACACTGTGTGCCCCCGCGGGTATGTGACGGCGGCCATTGTGGTGATGACGAGCGAGTGCCGGCCCTGGATGTGTAAATCCCGGCCGTTTCGCCCGTTTCGACACGGTAGCCCACGATACTGCACTGTGCCGGAGTTGGCCAATTGCGGTGACGAGAGCCGGTCCTGGCTGTAGAATCACATCTGCGATCTCTCCATCGACATCACCCTTCATGATCGTGCGATCGATCTGGTGAGATGGCCAGTGGCAGTAGAGACAGTTCACCACATTTATCATTCGGACGTCCCACACTTCATTTGATGAAGGACCGCAAGAAGACGGTGGTGATGCGTACTGATGGTTTACAGCACCCGCCAAGTGGTGAGGAAGGGGATCACAGGCTCGCGGGCTGGGCTCTGCACCATCGAGATGCATGCAACGTTCACCGCTGGCAGGTTGGGGTCCCTGGCCGGGGTCTGAAGAACCCCCCACTCTCCTTGCGGTGCCTTACATCGCGATGATCAGGTCACATGACTGATTCCGTATGCGGGCAAACGTACCCAAGCACGTCGATTACTGCGTCCTGACCTGGTAAGACATGCAAACCAACAAGACCGGCTGTATGGTGATCGGCTGGTTTGGAGATGCCTACGTCTGTATGTACAACCTGCGCAAGCGCAGAACTACATGCACGCCCGGACATGCTTCATTGCACAGTGTTCAACGTTTGTCCAGTGCCGCGAAACCGGTTCGGGGTTTGAACCGCCCTTTGGCAATCCATGGCACCGATTGGTCTTGCCCCTGCCCTGCCTGGGCTTCCTGGTAGGGGAAGAAAAAGAAATCCCAAACTCGGTCAAATATTATGATGAATGGATGGGCAATTCATGCGTGAGTCGAGACGAAAAAAAAACAGATGGAAAGCCCCGGCCAACTGTTCGTTCCATACGAGACAGATCCGTAGTTCATCGTCCCCTTTTTTCTCTCTTTATCTGATCAATACTAAGCACGGTCTACATATCGTCCATATGAGCCATGTTATTTGCGTGGGTATGGTGGTCTGGAAAGGGCCAGACCTGCGTCCCCTCTGACCAATGTCGGCGGCGATGATGATCTTGAGGCGAGATACTTGCGTACGCCCAAGGTATGATGGACTGGTTGCGAGTCATCACTGTTGCCTCTCGGATCACGGCCATGGGTCTATCAAACAGCGTTCTGTCCTGCCATGGTACTTTGGTTGCTAATGCAGCTTTAGAGGAGAGTGTGCAGCACGCATGATAATGCTGCCGGTGAAGTATAATGCATGCATTGCTGCACCGAGCGGCAGCGTATTGCTCCGAAGCACAAAAGCTTATACCGCCTTCGTGTTGCATCGGCTCCGAAGCTGAAAAGGCTGGGCGCCGCGAGTTCCGGCTTACGCGGCTGTCGCTCGAACTTTCACAACTTACAAGGTCTCATTTGCTACCACGCGATGCTGACTTTCGGTTCCATTAGGTCATGCAGTACCGGCCATCCAGTACGACGCGTTCGTGGGCGAACCCCTGCGCAGTCACGGCGTGTAGGTGTACCTGTACGAAGTTCGGGGTTCGTCCGCTCATCTCCAGAGTGAGCATGAGGAGGGAAGCGTTCATCAGCAGCTGTCGTTTTCGATGGTCTCTAATCATGCCATCCACATAACTATGGTTGCATACACGAATGACACTTGCATAGATGCATCGTGGGTGGGACTCGAAGCCTCTATATTAGCCGTGATTTATGACAACCATATTCAAGTTTTGTTTGGGCGCTTACTGCCTTATCAGCGTTGATATATGTACCCTCAGCGGATAGTGACTGTGCCGCAATACTGCATATGTCACCACCTGGATCTGCCCAGGATGTGTGCGAAACCCCGGAGGTCCACTACGTTGGTCAACTTGTGATCATGTAAGTAATCCTATAAAAGTGAGTGCTTGGTTATCTATACAACCCCCATGGCGACAGTGAGTCAAGAGATAGTCAAAAATGTGACGTGGTACATGCTCAATCATCCCTTGTAAAGCGTTACATATTTGCACGCCCATCAAACAGCTGTTGCCATTGGTCGTTTATAAGGACTTTTGGTGGTAGAGCCAAGCTCCAGTGGAGCTCACGAGTCACCAGCCTGGATGTTGTGCATGCCATCCAAAGGCTTCTGATGGTATATATCATTATGTCGGCACTTGAAAATCCACATGTTATCATATGCCGGCACCTCGCTGGCCACTCGGATGGGGAGATGATCGTCTTGTCAATATGCCAATTTATCGATAATATACAACAAGATCAACTCTGAGGAGTCCTAAGTCATGATTCTTCGTTATATTGACCACGCGTCCCCTGCCGGGAGTTGGGCCTTGGTATTAGCTATTATTTTACCCCAGAACGGCAAGCCGAATCAGATAAAGAAAAACACAAATCAAGGCCCCGTTGTTCATTTTAAGCATTGGTCTAGAACGTGGAGAGCAACAGTAATTAACCTGTGAAACAAGCAGGGCATTGCTGCAGGAAGAAGCACAGCGTACATATGTACGGCAGATCATACAGGCGAAGCCACGAGGATACCGGGTTGCGACAGGAAGAATTGGCAGTAACTGGTCGCAGGATATGCATGTACATGGAGTTCAGAGTTCATCAGCCCCATGGACGAACCGGGATGGGTGCAGATGTCACTCATAGCTTATCGTCGACTGCTCTTGCCGGTCCCTGGTCTTTGCCTGGCTGATGCCCAATCTCTAGCGGTAATTGGGCTTGATATCTCCAACTGATGCCCAACGTACTTGTAGACAGGGGTCTTGGGTCTGATACTACCAGGGTGGGAAAACTCTAAATGGGAAGCGCCCCCTTTTCCCGCAGTAATTCCGCAGCGGCAACAGCGACTCAGTATCGAAATTTCACGAAGTTCCGATGAAACGGTCTCATGGGAGCGGGAAGACGTCGGCAAAGTGCAGGGTTGCTGCTGCTGAACGGGGGCTTCGGTGATCTAATATTACCACTACGCAGCTCCACTTCAGCCGGCCAGGGGTGTATGTATATTCAGGGTATAGATACAGACTTGGCCCTTTTCTGCAAGGCGACTTCCAACTTGAGCCCTAGTGCAAAACTCTACCCTCTCCGCGTGCGCACCTGTGATCGCCGCCGCCTGCATCGGAGTGCGCGGCCGCGTCCCCGTTGCCGCCGCGTCGAGTCTTGCCGGGGTGGCTTGCTGCATCGTCCTGCCCGCCCTTGCACACCGAGAAGGTCTGTGGCGTTAGAGTAAGATAAAACAACCTGTCATCGTCCGCTTATACGATATGATCGGGTTTTATTGCCCAATATATCTCGGATACCAGTTTCTGTTGCTGGATTCGATGAGATATCAGAATGGAACAATATTGTCTGTGCAGAGTTTTCCCCAAGTCGGACATTGCCCGACGTCCCGCCAGGCGTTCTGCACCTGACTCGGGCTTGATGAAGAACCCGACCCGAGTGCATTCGCGGACTTTTCATCTGGACGACAGCAGCCCCTGAAGCTGACATCTACTACATTCTCAAAGAGCCCAAATGTCACACGCAGATCCAACAGTCACTCTGCAGAACCAACTGGCATGCAGCATCGTCCCAACAGGGGCCTGCATTCCGGAAGGGCTACGGCGCCTAAGGGTAGAAAATAAAGGAAGGAAGGACCTTAAGGTCCCCTACGATGTGTATATAAACCTCACACTCGACCTCACTTTGAGTAAGAAAAGAACCAGAGACCCTAGAAGTGCCATAGTCAAATATTAGCTGAATCAGATCCAAGCCCTTCAAGCCCTTGTCACACCAAATGTATGTGCTTTTGGGCCGCCGTCACCCCCGCGGAGATGCGACAATGATGACTGCATCCCATGTTGTGTCCGAGATTGGTTGACTTCTCATGAAATCAGCTCCTGAGAGCTCGCCGGGGTCCTCGGGGATCTCCCTACCCTAACCCCTGGATATGCTACTCCAAACCCAGACGCCACGGACATCTGGACACCTGCGGATGCTGAAGGATAATGCATTGTGTATAGCATTACAATGCAATGCCAGGAGGCAGTTTTGGTCGATAAAAAAGATATGAACGCTGATGCTTTGTCGGACACGCCACCTTTGTGAACATGACAGTGACTCTCGAGTTTTGTTTGAATGGTGAAGACGACCTCTAATGGTACCTCTCATGAGCCCTGGGTGAGCAATCCGCCTCCTGGTTTGCCATTATAGCCATCATACATATCGAGGCAGACGGATCAGACGGGAAGACTTGACATTCCTTGTATGACAGAGCCTGTGCTGGGGTAGATACCCCTGGGAGCCATTCATCTGCGTACAACTTATCGAGTGTCAAGTAGACATGGCAAGCGGGACGGTCTCTTTTCTGGATTAGATTTCGAACCAGACGCTCCTGAGATGCAGAATTAGTTGTGCAGCCTGTGCGGGATACTCTTTATCTGTGGCAGCTGACGGCGCGGCCGCGTCAGTAAGGGGAATAGGGCTCGGCACTCGCGTCAGCACGGTTGATCGTCGCAACGCTCTTATCTAGAAACCACAGTTTTAACATGTATGGCATCCAGGGCCATATATCCGTAGAATCCGTAGAAATCTGCATGTTGGTCCGACCAGGTGAATGTATCTATGACTGCTGATGGACCTTCCTTCCTGGGCTGCCATTACCACACCGAAGCTGGGAAAGGCGGGGCGCCGCCGTGGCCCAACAGCCAGTCACTCGCCCATCGGGAGTTTCTGCTGGTCTCCAGTGGCAGTAGCTAGAACGACAAGGGCCCGTGCCGGAGCCGGACCGGGCCGGTTTGGGGTTGCAAATTGCGCCGAGTGCTCGATACCAACCTCCTAAGAGCGGCGCACGGAGCTATGGTTTTCTCAGTTTAAGTCTTGTTATATCTTGAATGCTTTGATATCGGTCATGCACGAATATAATTTTATATTTAAGTTTCATGTACATGATTTTATTAGTTCTAGTTGTGTGTGGTACTGGCCTGGTCAACTCAAAGTCACCGACGCCCGTGTTTTCCCACCCTGCACAGACTCCGGTTTGGGAGGAGACCCTCCGGTTTTATCAATTGTGATGGGTACGGCTGGAAAGGGGCGGTATCCTCTGGCATGCTCATATATGTCGTATATATCCTAAGTCTATATGCCGTGGCCATGTCACACGCCCGTGGCCGGGACGGCAAGTTCATATGCGTGTGCTCCGCGATGAAGGACTTACATGGACTCTCCGTCTGTTTGGCACGGCACAGCATCCCGCAGGTCATACACGCCTACGAAGCTGATAGTCTGAGGCCTTGGATCGAGTGTCGGCCTCAGGTCTGTGCTTATTGGAGGCTACGAAACAGCTATAACAGGTTTAAAGAGAGACAACGTGTCTGGGTTTATTTGGGGGAGCAAAAATGCGAGCCTATTTACGCTTGTCAAGCCAAGGCTGGAGCCAAGGCGGCAAGGAGAGTGTCAGCGACAGATCGGGTAGGATCTTGATTCCAAGGTAGTACCAAGAAGATACATCTCTGCCGTATTGCATTTCAGCGAAACAAAAATACATTTCCGGACCAGAGTGACCGCTCCGATGTTCATGGTGTGACGCTCCAACTGCAGCGTCAGCATCATGGGGCGATGTATCCGCAGAATCTAGACCCTACGACAATGTCTTTCCCGGGATATCACAGAGTGCCACCAGTAAGACATAAGCATGCTGTCTTGGATCGCAGGTCGACATTGGTATTATGACTGATACATTCATGTTGTACTGCAGGTTCAGCGCTTACGCGGATTGTGCGCCTAACTGCTGACACAGCCTGATTAGTTTATGAACTGGGGTTTCCATCTTTCTGTCCCATTTCAGTTCTATAAGATTCATGTCCACAATAATTTCTCATGGCTCTCCCACTCCGATCGTCTACTATACACTAGCCATGACTGCTACGCCGGACCCGGCGGCCTTGGAAAGTGCCAATCACGATACTAGATATCGGCATTACGAGCCCGGCATCGAGGTAGTGCAGTCCGAATACGACCCTGAATCGGTTCCCCAAGTCCATCCCAACGAAGCCGAGAGTGATATCTATGCAATCCAGCCCCCGTTTCAGGATGAAAGAGGCGGACAGGTGGACCATGATCATCCGATTCCTGACAAGATTCCGGTCGACCAGCCTGCACCCGACGACCGAGCCGAAGCCACTCAATCAATGTGGATTAGCAAGAAGAGGAGAGCATTGATTATAAGCGTTGTCATCCTGGTGGTTATTGGGGCCGTCGTTGGCAGTGTCGTGGGGACGCAAGTGTCGAAGAAGATTGATGGAGGAGGGGCAACTTCAGGGTAAGTATTGACGACTATGTTGGACTCAAGCCCAGAATATGACGTTTTCCCATCAAGTGAAAGCAGTGGCAATGCATCCTCTGCTATGACAGGGAGTCCCACGAGTGTGAACCCAGGGCTCGCTCCCACGGCCCTCACATGGGGCTACCCGCATTTCGAAGTATTTGCCTTGACCAAAAACACCACCTCATCCGTATACCGGAAATTCCGCAACATCAATGCCACCTCAGAGAATGACTTCATGCCACGAGACAGAGATATGGTCGTCGTGGGGGGTCGTGTCGACACAAAGGTAGCGCCATCCATCTCTCTCATCAGCTACATATACACAGACGCCACCGGCAACACGCAGAACGCGACTCAGATACAGATTTACGACAAGGACATCCAGAGTGGCCACTACAAGTTTCATGACGATGCACAGGTCTGGACTCCGTGGGGGTGGCACTACCAAGGATAAGCTATACAATCCCGACGTATGGGAAAATCTCCCGGAAGACCAATACCTTAGTGCACCGACAATGGTCCAATACGAAAAGACACAAGACATGATGAAGGTCTTCTACATTGGGCACGACAGCACAGGCTCTGCTGTCCATTATTTTCGGTATACCACTACTTCCAATTGGGCCGGCCCTATTCGGATATACGGTCCAGATCTACACGAAGTAAGATACATATTCCATGACAACTCAAATGCTTGGCTATTTCCCTGACCTAAGCCCATCAGAAGAAAGCTAACTCCATTTTCCCAAGTGGGCTCCAGCCATGATCGCCTGGGCAGGCAGCGACTCCCGCCTCGACGTCTTCGCCGTGTCCCGCGTGAACAACCACCTGATGCACACCTTCAAGGAGGCCGAAACGGACAAGTGGAGCGAGTACGAAGATCTGAAGGGGTTCGTCACGGTGCCGCCGACCGTAGTGTCGTGGGCGCCCGGGCGACTCGACGTCTTCGTGCGGGGCGGCGATGCCGGACTCTGGCACCTCTCCTTCGGGGACGGCAAGTGGTCCCCATGGCAGCGTATCAGCGGCACGACGCGCATTCAGGGTCAGCCCCACGCGGTCACCACGGGTCCGAACAGTATTGATATCTTCGCGTGGGGCGAGGCAAGGGAGAGTCGCTGTACAAGACGTACGACGGCGTGGCACAGAAATGGTTGCCTGACGACGATGGCTTCACGACGCTCATACCTGGTGGGTTGGTCGGTCCGCCAAGCCCTATGGCGGATGGGAGTGAGGTCCAAGTGTTCGCGTATAATAGTCAGACCCAGATAATGTGGCAGACGATTGGGCCGGATAAGAAAGCAAAGGGGGACGCGAAGGCTTGGGCTGACGTGCCTTACAACGTAGCCTAGCCATTTCATGGGTTTCTAATTTCCTAAGTAGGTATGTATCGTATACGAAGTGGATCATATACCCCAGGAAATCGGTAGTCCCTGGTAGTGCAGAATGCATCTTCCGTATCATGAAATGGGAGACAATAAGAACCTCCGTGCCAACTGCACCATTCGATCAGCAGGGCCACATCCGAGTCTTTCATGGAACAGTGTTCCGTATAGCATGAGCGGACAATAAGCCGTACAGTAGATAGGTTCAAAATGATGTTGGTATAACGCACTTGGTCTCTGAAGAGGAAGGTGATAGTTTCAGCTGGTTGACTGGTGATGCAGGTCAAATTCACCCCTGTCAAAACGATGAATGCAAGCAAGCTTCAGACGGTATATAATCTTTCGGCTTTTTTCTTTCTTTTACCATTTGGTAGATAACGCTTTCATGAATACGAGATGTTGTAAAAACGAGTCCTATATATATTGTCTATTCCCCTACTATGAAGATCCCACAGATGGTATATAAGCCGTCCAGGGCGTGTTCTTATACACCGACGCCGGCATCTGGCGCAGACTCGACAGTCCCACCGCCAGTATGCATAACCTGGCCAGCACATACAGGACACTCGTCGCGTATAAGACGAAATGGTTCAGCCACTCCGGAAGCCAGATCCTGCGCGGAAACACGTTCGTCTTCGCCGTGTCGTTCAGCTTCTTCGACTCCCTCTCCTCCATGAGCCGGATCAACATGCAAAAGTCCGAAGCGAACTCTTTGGGGTAACTGGCCAGTACGGCCTTGCCGAGGTCGTCACCACCTGCCTTTTCCGACTCCCCCTTCATGTTGAAAAGATCGACCATCTGCCGCGGGAGCCGAGACGCCGCGGGGCTGCCGGAGAATATCTCCTTGTAGGGCACCTGCGCATCCTCGCAGTCGGGATCCGGTTTGAGGTAAATGCTCTCAAGGCGTTTGTACACCGTCTGAACTGCGTCTTTGTCGTGTAGGTGCCACGAAACTTCGTCGTATACGTGCCAGGGGGCTTTGTCGTATACGTGCCAGGACGCCTCCCTCACGAGGCGGAGACAGTTACCCAGAAACACGTGCGGGTCGCCCGAAGACATGGTCAATTGCGCGACGGGGATGAGCAAGAGCCCGGCGACCGGGCTCGCGGCGGACACAATGGTGGCTACGTGCCACAGGACTTTCTCCGGGACCGAGGGGAACTCGAAATTCCAAGCGATGGCGTGCATGGCGCCGAACAAGGCGGAGGTAAGAGCCAGGAGAAAGATGCCAGGGTGCGCCCATTGGTTTTGAGATATGGGGATGTTGTCGTTCGGGATCCTGTCTACAATGGTTGTCGAGTTGGAGCTGTCGTCCTCATCCGACCTCCGCTTGTTTCTGAGAACATCCCAAAAGCTATCGTACGTCTTCGTATATTGAAGAAGTTGGGCGCTGCTACTGAGCCCTGGGCTGGCCTGTGGCAGGCAGCTGACGAAGCAGGCCTGGACGCCCTGCGGCTTGTAAAAGTAGAGCAGGTACACAATGGCGCCGCACACGGCAAACCCCACCGTGATTGTCTCCAGCTGTGAGAAGGCAATGCCCTGGCTCGTTCGCACGATCAGAGACAGGGCGAGTTGCAGGAACTGCAGCGTTGCAATAACTTTCACGAACCAATCCTGCTTGCTCCGCTCCTGGATGTCATTCTCCGTCATCTCGGGGTTGTTGAACAGGCCGCTCTTGTTCTCGGCGATTTGAAGGGCCGTCAGGGGGAAACGCTTGCGCCCATGTTGATAACGGAAGCCGCCCATATTTGCCAAGAAGCAATGGGTCAGCGTCCAGCTAGGGGCTTCTTCTATTTTGTCGTTGACATTCTGAGCCTCCTCGTCTTTTTCAACGGGATCTGGGGACTTCCAGCTTGCGAAGAGCATGGAGAGCTTCGAAGGGCACTTCGAAGTGATAGCCACCATGGGAGGTCCACGGACCGATTCTTGTCCCTGGCCATGTTTTGAAGCGCATCGATGGCCATCATGAGCTCGAAAAGGGCGTGGAGAACCATGAACTCGGGAAACAAGATGGTCAGGCCCATCCATTTGGCACTCCGGCCGAGGCGAGACCACTTGCCGTCCGACGATAACGGGCCGGGGACATTGAGATGCTGAATGCTCCATGTGCAGGCAAAGATGGTAGTCAGACAGTTCACGACGATGGACCATGTGCCACGGCCGTCGTCCTCTGATTGCCAACCTACGAGCTGGTCCTGTCGAGTCGAAGCCATGCTGTTATGGCCGTGTACGACATGAACCGAACGGAGGAGGAGGAAAAATAAAGAATAGAGGTGCGCCTGCGTGTTCTATTTTGGTAACAACATGCTTACTTATCCACTAAGGTGGGAGGTATCCAATTCTGCCAATGGCGGAGGATCTATTCGGAGCATCTCCATAGCTTTGCATGCACAACACTGGCGGCTACTTAGGCAGTAAGACATAAACATGAACCAGGGGCGGCTGTGCCCCGCCAGTCTCCGCATCGTGTTGGCTCCGATGACCAATCATGGCTTTCGCCCACCAAAGCCGGGCGGCTAACGCGCCTCTCGTCCAGGCTGCCTCCTACATCAGAAGTAAGCAGCCCATGAGTCTATCTCCCCCTGGGACAGATGGCATCTTCCTTTGCTTCCTTAGATCTGCTGAATCCGGCTCGTCGTCGGATCGCGCAAAGCTGATCAGAAATGACGCAGCTAATCCCGTCCAACTCGTCAAAAAGGCCGCGCAGGAGCGCCTGGATGTCCAAGCTGCGAGCAGTAAAGACTCCTGGCGGCAGAACCGAGCTTCATATCGCTGTAATCAACGACTCGGAGCTTTCTTCGCAACCCCTAACCCGCTCCTCGACTTCTCCGTCTTCCAGGAATGCCGCCCCTGATGTCAATGCCCAGGACGAGCTCGGAAGGTCCGCGCTGCATTGGGCGGCAGCCCTAGGAAACACGCGTTGGGCACGGCATCTCATGCGTGACTTAGAGGCGGACGGCCTTCTTCGTGACCGAGACGGGAAGACGGCGCTGCACGAGGCCGCGACCAACGGCGACGAAGAGATGGTCAAGATGTTATTGGAACACCAGAAGGTTCTTGGCAACATCGATGCACAAGACAACCGCCACCGTACCGCACTCCACTGGGCCGCCGACCATGGAAAGGAGGAGGTAGTACTGCTGCTCACCGCAAGCGGCGCCAATGTCCTGGCGGTAGACGCATCCAACAACACGGCGCTGCACAGAGCCGTTCGGAACCGCCGCGAGGACAGGGTAGTAACCAGAAGAGTCCTCAGCATGGATGAGGCAGACCCCGGCAACACACTGCGGCACAAAACCGCTTGGAAACGGTGCAGGGACATAGTGACGCACCTCCTGGGCAAGCTGACGGAGGACGGGGAGAGGAAAGCGCTGCTCACGGCGATCGAGCAAGACCACATCGAGGTGGCAAAGGAGCTATGCCGGCGACATGCCAACAATACAGTGGCCTCGTCCATGGACAAGGGCTCTTGGGAATCGCTGCTTTGGCATGCCGCCACCACGGGCGATATGGCCATGGCGGAACTGCTACTCCAGAAGAACGTGGACGTGAACGGTTGGGGTCCGCACGCGCAGCGGCCACTGGAGCTCGCCGCCATGCACGGCCACGACGACATGGTGCAGAGGCTCCTGCTCGTCGAAAACCTCGACGTGAACGCGACCGCGTCAAAGTGGACCGCGCTCGCCTTGGCCGCCCGAGACGGCCACGACGCGGTCGTGCAGAAGCTGCTGCGCGTCGACAACATCGACCCGAACGCGGCCTGCCTAGATCTCACGTTCTTCACGCCGCTGCAACACGCGGCCAGGCACGGCCACGTCGCTTCTGTCGAGTTGCTGCTGGGCCATGAGAGGCTCGAGGTGGACAAGGCGGATTCGTTTAGACGGACGGCGCTGTCCTTGGCAGCCGAGAACCGACATACAGCGGTGTTAGAAGCACTCATCGGAAAGGGTGCGAGCGTCACACTTACAGACAACGGGGGAGATCGCCGGTTTCGTATGCAGCAGAGAGGGGTTACTGCGATGTTCTGGGGTTGCTTTTCAAGTACGAGGCCGAAGTAGATACGGCCGATCGAGGGGGCGCACGCCTCTGTCGTACGCCGCCGAGAAAGGCAATATGGATGCCGTGCGGCTGCTAATTGAGAAGGGAGCCCGAATGGCGCCCGAGGGTAAGAATGCGATATTAACTGGTTCCGGCGAATTCCTGAGGTTGGAAGATGCAGATGCCAAAACGCCGCTGCAGTATGCTAGGGGTCATGAGGATGTCTTCAAGCTTATGTTGAGTGAATGTAACTCTTTGCAGCGTATGGAATTGGGGGGTTTCTAAGTGATTGGATACTTGCTACATAATGTCTTAAACACTTTCGTTATACATGCTTAACGTTCGGGCCAGCACTTGATGGGACATTGTTACGTCTTAGAGTTTTCTTGCGGAATAAAACTACCCTAAGGCTACACCAAGATAAGAGCATTGAACTCTATTGTTATTCAGAGAGAGAGGCCAAAACCCAGGGACTCCTCCGTAGACTCTGAATGTTTCCCATAGTATACCGATCATTGCCAGGAAGCGCCCCTGTCGGTCTCGACGTGGAGGCAGAGCTCGGTGTCTTTGAACCTCTGCCAGTACTCCCACCATGTCCGAAACGCGGCGTCATCTACCATATACCCCAGGCAAACCCTCCGGCCCAGCGCGGTGCCATCGGGCCATTGCATCCGGAGTCGCTTCGGCCTAGAAGCATCGTAGAGCACCGGGTCTACTTCGAGACAGCGCATCTGGCACTGGGCCTGCCGGCGGGGGTCTTCAAACCAACTAACCAAGTTCTTTTGTTCAATCGCACGGAGGAGGTCCAAGACTTTGTTGGAGAGCCCCTCGGCCGTCATCGTCGACAGTTCGTCTTTTTCCAAGGAGAGGAGATGGAAGCCGTTGGTGTCGAGTTGGTCCACTAGTGATTCGTCAAGTCGAACGAGGAGGTGAAGCTTGCTAGAATTAGCAGTCGTCATCTTGAGTTTCTCAGATAGAATGCAGTAAACGCTGTGTTTAGATAAATGTTTGGTAAAACAATTCCACTTGGGAAGAGCGACGACCGCCATATTTATTCAGTTTCGATCAGCTATCTCGAGTGACCATTTCCGCATCTGAATGTGTCCTAGTCATTGTACGACTTTGACTGCCAGCGACATGGATGAGTGTTATGCTGTCAAAGGCTTTCAGTTGTACTGGGGATCGGGTCAGGCAAGGACTCAGTCGGCCTTAGGGGAACTCACTCGTGGTCCTTGGTGATTTTCCTGGTGATAGATCAAAGGCTTGACTTCCCTGGCAGCTTATCATAAACAAAGAAAAAACGATTGACATTGAGTCGGCCGCTCTCATATTACGTATACACGAGTGTCTTGAGCCAATGAGTAGGAGATGTGCGTGTCCGGTAAGATCCTCATAATCGACGAGCCCCTTTTTCCTGCGTTGTGAGCCTTACGGGGCCGCTCAAAGGTGAACCAAAACGGTGAATGTATGTTTGTTATGACTTCCTAGATAGAGCATTAATTGTTCAAAAAGAGACTCGCATGCTAAAGCACATCGGACCTCGAAAGTGTGAGCATGATTGTTGGGAACAGCAAAGAAGTATGTTAACTGTATTTCAGGGATGTTTGCAGTATTGGTTATGGGATTTGATTTATCCCACGACTTCCGCTACTAGTGATGTTTCTTGAGTGCAACGCATGGGGGTTGTGCCACTGTAAGTTCAGCTCAGTGAGCAACATCGTCGACCTCATCGTCGCCGTGCCCGCGAGCACAGACCGGCGGGTGCAAAAGTTGAAACCCTAACGCAGGTAAACGAACTGGTTTCCTACTCACTCGAATTTTCCCTCTTGGTCAACCCAGCACAACTCTTGGCCAACTCGTTTGGGAAATTCTCAAGACCATCAAGACAGACAACAACAACAAAGCCCCCTTTCCCTCCCTCCCCTCACCACCACCACCATCACCATGTCTCCCCCGAGGAGCCCACCTACCTCGCTATGGTGGTCCTCAAGATCGCCGAGCCCGCGGGCCTGAAGCTCGCGTACCGCCAGCCCCCGCCCCTACTCGTCGTCCCCATCGTCCCCGGCGCCACCAGCAAGCGCGCCTTCGTCCGCGCCGCCGTGGCCCAGGCCGCCGGCGCCGTCCAGGCCCCGGACCACATCCGCAAGATGCCGCGCGGCACCGGCGCCGGCGGCCGGCCGCTCGAGGCGGTGGTCACGAGCACGGCCAGGCACGTGCAGATCGTTTGGAGCGTCGCGGCCCCGCCGCCCCCTGGTGAGTTTTAGTTGCATTTGTTTTGAGACACGCTCATCTCCTATTGATTAAACTGTCTCTTGGTTGCTCGGTCCTCCGAATGAAGTTGTCTAATGTCACTTCCAAGACTTTTGTTTCATCCCACCGTTTATAGAGTGATACTGACTCCGAAACCCCACAGGTTTCGGAACCGGCCTCAGTGCCACCACCTCGGCGCTCCCCTCTGCTGCCCTCTCCCTTCCCCAGAAGGACATCCCCCCAGCACCAGCTTCCAGGCCGTCACGAGCCTGGCCGATCTCACCGACGCCGAGTTCCACGATTGCGTCCGCAAGCTGCAGTCGCGCGAGGAGGCCAACACGAGCCGCCGCGCCGCCCAGGAGGACTACTTCGTGCTGGAAGTGCAGTACGGCTACGAGGAGCAGAAGAAGCCACACCTGCTGCCCCAGCTGACGAGTTTGGAGGAAGAGGAAGAGGAATTCCTACCCCTACCGCCTATCGCCATGTCGACTACACGCGCGGACTTCTCGCCCGTGTCGGAGAAGAAAAGACCGGCTCTTCCCGCGCAGGGTTACCAACACAGCAAGCAGTACGAGGAAGACCTTAGGAACCTCACGATGTTGGCCAGCGCTTCTTCGTCAGGTCTGATGGGACCTCCTCCTCCCGCCTCTGGTGGTAGGCGTAGCGGCAGCCTTCCTCGCTCCCGAGGCCAGTACTTGCCAACTCTGCAGGAAGAGCCAGAGGACGTTGAGGACGTTGAGAATGTCGAGTACGTTGCGGGCGGACCCGAGCACATTCCCCGCGCCAGCGAGCAGAAGGTCGTGGGTAGAACAGGTGTCGATCCCGCTCGCATGGGCGGTGACGGACGTGAGCCGCTCACCGATGAGCAGCTCATTGGCAAGCGAATCAATCTTCCTGCTGAGGCCTACAAGAAGGTATGTACCCTGCCTTGACCACACAGGAACTCAAGTTCATCATATTCATAACACCTCTACATTTACTTTCATGATATGTTAGCTGACACTTCCCTAGTTTGCTTTTCCTAAGACCCCTGCCGGTTCGCCTCGCCGCGGCCGTCAGCGTCGTCAGCAACAAGATCCTGTCGCTGATTTCGTGCTTGATCCGAAGGAGAAGACTAAGGATGGCCGGCCTGAGACCTACACGCCTGAGGTATGGGTAATCAATAAGACGATCCTCGATGACCGCATCGCCGCCAACGAACAGCAAGAGAAGTTGCCTGGGCGAGATGGTAATGGGGCGGTGGAGCGACATCAATCTCCGACTCGCGCCGGCAACAAATCCCGCATCCCGGTCCTGCCCTCTTTGGGCTTCAACATCAAGAAGACGGCTTCGTCATCTTCACTTTCGGAGGATTCTAAGAAGCGAGAGTCCACATCTGCTTCATCGTCATCATCTCAGCAGAAGGACCATCCGCATCCAGAGGAGTGAGCATCGCCGGTAGCATTTTGAGTCGAGGATGATTATCCTACGAGTTTTCGGCGAACGAAATCTTGTACTCTGGAGTAACCGAACACATAAATACCCTTGCTGTATCTGGTTTGATAGGGCATCATTAATAAGAGCGGCCGAGAAATGAGGTTGCGTTGACACGGTCCTGAGGAATGGTGGTGGATAGGCAGGCAGCTCACCCTTAGACGGCACCAGACAAAGAAATTGTCCACCAGCCTTTGACATGTGTAACTGTAAAACTGATCAATGACATTGTGAATGCCTCAATAGCCAACGAACAGTAAATACTTGTTATTCTAGAAGACTCATCTATAAAACATCTTCGATGCCGTAACCAACCCTACCATCGACATCTACGACTCCAACCTCGAATCGCACCCTCTGCTTACTCGAAAAGGTAAGTAACAAACCAAAACGACCCTCTGAAACCCACGGCCTTCTCCTCTCCCCTTTCTTTCTCACGTATCCAAACTGCTACATAAAGCTTTTCTTTGACCTCCCCTGGATAAAATGGCTCTCTCCGACACCGACAAATGCGACAAAGAATTCGAGGCCTTCAGGAAAGAAGTCATCATCGGCGGCCTGGTCCCCACCACCTTCCTGCTCTACCAGGAGGGCGCGAACCCGCGCACGTCGACGCCCGCGACCCAGCACTCCGACTACGTGCGCCTCGCCTTTCCCAAGTCCACGCAGGAAGGCCGGGGACTGAGCCCCTTGTGGGTGGGGCAGGAGATGCTCCTGAGCGCGCGGGGCCTGCTGCGGGACCTGGGCGGCGTCGTGCGCGTGCCGGGCGAGTGGCGCGAGCAGCGCGTGCAGGCTGCTCGACATCTATCTGGTCTGCGAGCACGAGAGACGCCCGCCCGCACCGACCTCTGCCAGTTCCGGGATAGCAAGGACCCGGACCGCGAGAACCCGCGGCTGGCGGACTGGGTCGAGTGGGGGATCGCGGTGAAGGATCCCAAGAAGTTCCGGTTCGAGGTCGTCGTCGAGCTCACGACGGGAAAGGGGGATATACATATGTAGGTGAATGAGAAGGCAGCATGGATGAGGTAAGTCGAGTATATAGAAGAAATTCAAGTACTCGTGGAGTTTGAGAATCTCGATAAAAACAATGATATTATTGATGCTATCGTGAAACAAGCTGGTCCGGCCATAGAGCTGCATTGTTCACCCTGGCTCTTCTGGTTACAGGTGAGGATGGACAAGAATATAGCTGGCCGGGCGTGCTGAGGCCGTGGTTGAGCGCTTGACACAATAAGATCGTGTGAATTAGTTTGTTGATTTGAGGTCGTGACCACTGCTGTCTCATCGCTAGATATCCCGTCGCTGATCGAGGTCGAGTGACCGTACACTATTGATTTTTGATTTGTGACAATACCCTAGATTCCCAGGATTTGCTCCTTCACTACCCTCGGCAACTGATCCCATGCAACTGGAGCCTGCTTCCAGCGCGTCCGAACGATATCTCCTACTGTTGTTCCTGAGCGGCGGCAGCGCTGTTAGCCGGCTCCGTGATAGGATGCACCACGAACCGAAACTTAGCCGGATCCCTCTGCAGAATCCCCCAAAGCACCCAATCCCCCAGCCTCGCATTGTTCTGTTGGCTCTGCTGCTGCCCCGACGCGAACTGCGTCAACAAATCCACCTCGCGCGGCGCCTCCTGCAGTCCCCTCGCGATCACGACCCGGAACCCCAAGCTGCGGAGCGCCATCTCCTGCGGCACCTCGAGGTTGTGCATGTTCTGCAACACGCTCGTCAGCGTGTCGACGACGGCGGCCAGCACGGCCGCGGGCGGTACTCGAGCCAGACGTAGTCGTCGTACCGGTCCGCGGCGAGGGCGTAGGGGCCGAGGCGGCGGCGGGCCGACTCGTCCAGCTGGAAGGAGACGGGGACCAGGCCGCGGATGAGATCGTTGTTGGGGTCGGGGAGGGACATTGTTGTTGCTGGTTAGGTTGGTTCTTATTTGATGGTGTTGTTGAAGAAGTTGTTGTTGGTGCTATCAAGTAAGGTGAAGTTTGTAGGTATGAGGACGGAGCGTGGGACAGTGATGAGAGAGTACGGGACAGCGGTTCTTCATATAGGGGGTTGACCAGGAACTGGAAGAAGTCCAGCATCTTTGTTGCGATGTCGACACTACTATTCAACCGAAGATTCTACAACTCTCACATCGCCGTACATGCTACACATTCGCAGCCCCAGGCATAGACAGGCTGCCTTACATTTGGCCCCAGTACATGCGAAGGCTCAACAACAATCCCGCTCCCTCCAGAATACCCTCTACCTGCCTGCCATGGTTCGAAGCAAAGTACATGAAGATGGAAAAGGTGGCCTTGGAGGTGGCCAGCTTGCCAACCGAGACCACTCCTGGACCAAGACGACGCCGAAGAGAATGCCCAAGGTATCGGCCGTTTACATTCTCGAGGCCCTGGAGGCCCTCTCGTAGCGATATCACAAGACGTAGACTACTGGTAGCCGCGGATCGCCCAACAGAGCAAGCCCTAAGTCGGACTGCCGGCTCCCCTCCCCAATCGATCGATTCTGGATCGCTACAGCTCCAAAGACACACGATCAAAAGTCTGGCCTTACTGATGCTACAGTGAATATAAGCGACTGTACTGATAGGCAACGCAGGGACATCCACTGCCATATGGGGAAAAGAACTCCGGTTCAGAACTCTGGTCCAGGAAGGAGTCTGATACAGTCCCTCAACCGGCGCCCATCACCAGCAAGAGCGGCTTCAGCGCTAAGACAAACGGCTTTTCGGCGACTCTATGCTGGAGGCAGCGTTTTGACGCTGGTTAGGGTCTGGCCTGACTCGTAGATCATGGCTTCCAGCAGCACCAGTCCAGTGAGCGTGGGGGCAAATCAGGAGAACCATTTGGCTTCCTGTACAATCATTCCTTCGGTTCACACATCTTCGCAATCCATACGCAGTGACCAGCGGGACAGCAAATGGAAGAGGCAAAAGTGGACTACAATAGTAGAATTATAGGCTGTAGGTGCGGGAACTAATAAGCTGAAAGATAGCAACTAGCTAGAAGCGATACCAGGGTGGATCCGCATCAGATAGGAGAAGGCCACATGTAAAGCAGATAGTGGGTTCGTGGTTAGTGACGGCATATCTGGTCTGCCCGAATCGCGAGGACAACCAACCGTAGGGACAGCCGGCATGTTTTCCATGGCAATGTTGTGAGTAATACACCGACTTCCCAGGTACGAGAGGCAAGAACGCGCGGCCAAGTACGACCATGAATCTCCAGCATCAGACACTGCACAGGTTTGATGGGCTAAGCGCCTCTCATATGTATGATTTGGCAATCTGCAGGGCTACCGAGTCTTCTGAGTGTTGTCTTCAACCCCAGCATGTCTGTTTTGCCAAATGCGGGAAGAGTGTAGACCAGAAGAATACCAAGCATTACCAATCTCCTGCCGACGGAGGCATATCTGGCGCAAATTTATTGCCGCGCGGGCATTCCATTGCTACCTAACTGCGCTGCCGTATCCATAATGCGACCATCGCAAGCTCTTAACGAGAAAACCATCGCATCGTGTAAACCCTAACCGTGAACGCCGAAGATTGTATCAATGTGGGAGGAAGGGAGGATATCGCTCAAGCCGACTCGCCGAACGTGTTCTCGCCCGAGTACGTGATGTACAGGAAGCTGGTATACGGGTTAGTTTGGGACACCGGTAGACAGTTGTTTTGGGGGAAAGGCACGTACCCATCCTCATCCTTGTGCTCCTCGTAGATGCTGCTCATCAGAGCGGCGGTCGGGGGCAGAACCTCATCAACGAAGATGAAGATAGCCTTCTCGGGCGACAGCTTGATCCGCTTGCGGATGACGTAGACGAACTGACCGACGGTGAGGTCTGCGGGGACGAGGTACTTCTTCTTGTCGATAGTAGCGATGTCCGACTTCTCGACCTTCTCGCAGATGACCTAGAAACAGATGCGATGTCAGCAGGTGGCTAATAGCATGTCCATATCGGTCGGTAATGACGAGTATTCGAGTCGGACCAAGTCATCGCGGTGATGGGATTGACGATGCGGCGGTTGGCGTTCGGCGTTGGGTGGGGTTGTTTCGACGTAGAGATAAGGCGCTCTCGGCAGTTGTCGTATCGTCCGGGAGTCGTTGGGCGGTCCAAATCATGCTCGACGACCATGGGCAAAGACGAGGAAATGGTGCAATCAACTTACGGGAATACGATCGGCGTACTTCTGTCGGATGCGCTCGGCTTCGGCCTTGCGCTTCTCGAAGGGGTGCTCGTCCTTGAACTTAGAACGCATCTTGGCGGTGATGGGTGAAGACTAGCGGTGGAGATGAGTGTTCTTGAGTAGGGAGGGCAATATCAGTACTGTAACTGCGACTCTGACGATGAAGTGTAGGTGGTGTTAGGTTGATGACGATGATGGTAGGATGTGCAGCGTAGTTGTTGGAGGAAGCTTAGAAATAGGAAAGAGGGATGGTTTGGCTGCCTGGTCGGGATAGTGCCACCACTGGGCGGATGACTGATCGGCCTGACCAGAAGTGACTGCCCACTACCATTAAATGGGTGGCTATCTTAGGCACATCCTAATCCAGGCACAACCGACCCTCCTGACCCAGTTGACTGCCATGTGCATTGGCAGGCAGGGAAATGACGGGGATTGATGGAACTGATAGAGGGATTTCCGGATTGATTTGGACTCGACTTACCAGGATTCGGTGATGGGTGGGAGTGTTGAAGATGTGGATGGGGAGAAGCTTCAAGTGTGTGCCGCAGAAGTCGGTGCAGTTGTTGCAGTTGTTGCAGGTGATGGATGGATGGCCGGGGGAGGGAGTTTGGAGTGAGTGAGTGACGACTTAAGGCCTACTGACGTGGGGTGAATGGTTGCCTTCAATGTAAAGTGGGTGCTCCTTTGGCATTGAATGGAGTGCCAGACCGGTTGAAAGAGCTGAACATTGAAGCGAGGCACTGAGAGACTCTGCTGAGAGTAGCCTGCACCAGGTAAAAGGGGACCCTCTGATTTGTTAGGAGGCGGGACACAAAGCGGGGGCAAACGACCCCTTCCTGCCTTCTTCCCTCCTTCTTCCCAAGGAACGCTCTCCCAGTGACTGGATAACGTGACCAAGGTGGATACTGGAAGCCGAATTCGGCATAGCGCCACCTTCCTCTTTGTGTAAGCTCCAGCACGGGTCAAGTCGGTGAGCAATCACGAGTCACTTTACGGGCAGTCACCGCCACAAAGAAAACGAGAGCATGGGACACATTGATCTGACGCAATTTCATAAGCAGACTTTGGTGGCTGGCAATCTTCATATTACCAGCAAATTGGAGCAGAAATGAGTGGTATCCGTTCCAAGTGTACGGTACGTAGCATATGTTATCTTATCGTTATCGGCATCGCTATCGTAATCGTACATGTACATACATACATGGAAGAGGGAGATAAGCATAAGCACCAGTGCGGGGTCGGGGACTTCGGCTCCTGGCCCCCAAACCCACCTGCAAAGCGATCAATCCTGAACCATCGAAAGCGGCTCAGCTGGGGAACTCCGGGGATGACTGCATGCAACCACCCTTGAAGATTGACTTGATCGATGTCTGCATCACCCTGAGAACACGAGCCAGCCACCACGAGCACCACCTCCCCTGACTAAGAACGAATCGATCATACCCGACCCAGGTTTGCGGATGAGGCTGTCTCTATCGGATGTCGTGATGGGCCTACCGTTCGTGTTGTCGGTTCCTCGACCTGGCTAGAGCAGCCACATCTCTCCATGTTCCAGGCGCACGACATCCTTCATCAAGCCCAGCTGAGGGCCCTGTCTCTCCGTCTAATATATTCCGGGTAAAAGAAGCAAACATGGGCGTCAATTCTTACCGAACTCCCATCGCTCCCTTCCAGGAGGGTCTGCTTGCCTCGGCTGGCCCTAGGGGTCCGTTCCGGTTGTTTGTTTACGATGATATGATGAAAGACGACAACCACAACACCGTGCGGTGGACGGGCCTTCGAAAGAGGTAAGGGTCTCCCATTCAACTTGGTCGAGATGTCTACTCACGTACTCAACAGTTCCTCTGGGAGTGCTAACACAGCCAGTGGCAAACTACAAACTACAGCGGAAGCAAGGGGCACTCAGCTGCTGTGTCACCAGTGTCATGAAATTCAATAACTTCGTCTGACGGCAGCAATGAAGTCCGTTAGGCAGGAACATCTACCATTGGCGTTTCCCTATTGGGTTGTTACTATATACAACCGCATCCAGATCGGTGTTTGTCCCAGCCGCACCGCCAATGCTTGGGTGTGGGTTGCCAGAATCCCATCTTCTCGGACCCGAGATCGACTCCTCGATTCTATCCCTAGGTGCTTGTTTGCTGCCACATAATATTGATCTCGCGTCGGCGAGGCTCTGACCATCAACAAAGGGCAAATAGGCTGACATGCTCAGAACTGAGAAGATAAGATAGCTGGGAGGTGAGTGTGGAGGTGAGTGTCGAGGTGTATATAAGGGCTCCTCGATCCAGCAATGTTGGACCTCCTTTCATGCTGCATCTCCCATCGTCAAGCTTCATCATCCGTAAGATACAGCACACTTCCACAGTCTGCCAGACTCATCATTCCTGCTACCGTACCCCGTCGTCATCCCTCAACGCCGCGACCCATCTACCTCCATCATGCGCTTCTTCCCATTAATCTTCTTAACCACCGTCATCAGCGGTGCCTGTGCCGCTCCTCACCCCGAGTCGGGAGAAAGCCATGGCGGCAAATGCCTCACGCAGCCCGCGGTCAAGGAGATCACCGACAACTACGCACAGGTGATCGGCAACTACACCGAGGCGCTGGCTGACAAGTTCATCGCGGACGACTTCACGGACACGTCGGACTCGATCAACGATGCTGGCGCAGCAGCCCATGGGGAGTGTCACCTTCCCGAGCAAGGCGGCCTTCAAGGCCGGGCAGAGCCAGCTGCCCAAGATTCCCCTGGTGGTCAAGTCGGTCAACGCCGTCACCTGCGACACCATCGTCCTGCGCTGGACCCAGACGTTCGGCAACCCGGCCCAGCCGGCCCAGGGCATCAGTATTCTGGTCAACGCGTTCGAGAGCAACAAGGGGGAGAAGGAGAAGGGGTGGAAGCTCAAGACGCTCTACACCGAGTTCAACAGCTTGACCTACTTCACCAACACTGGCGGCAGCTGCACGCCTCCTCCCCGTGCCTGAGTGTCGTCTGGGCTCAGGGGATCTCCTGTTCGAGCTTTGGGGTATTGGTATGCGTCTCTGCTGGTGGTAAACAAGATGGATCTGTGAAGCTCAGCAGCATCGCTCAACTAGGGTATCGTTGGACACGTTGATGGCTCTGCGTGAACTGTGTAGCTTCTTTCTAATCTAACCTATTCTCATTTGAGCTTTTCGAACTTGGTCGATATGTCGGATGTGGTACGGTTCGTCGTTGAGATTACTTGCCAATCAGAAGTAAGCAGTCAAGGATCTGACAACAAGATATTGAGCTTTCGATGTGTTATTATTATCTCATTCAGGGCTTCAGGTATGTTCCGACACAACAGCTCAAGTCCACAACCCCGTCTCGATCGACACTCGCTCGAGCACCTTTCTTCTTCCCTCTATTACACACGTACGACTACTGCGTCCGTCCTACTCCCAATCCTTCTCCACCCTCCACTGGTCCCCCATTTTGTACTTGCCCAGATCGCACTCCCGATGTCCCCACTTGCGCGCAAACACGTCCTTGCCGGCCTCGGTCAGCACGCGGACCGACTCCTCGAACCCGTTGGCGTCGTACCCAAAGGGCTCGTCCCGCCCCCCGCGCTGCGCCGCCTGCCACGTGTTCCGGCCCCGGCCGCCGCCGTGCTTGTGGTGGAACATGTTGTCGGCCTCGCGACGGAGGAGCCACCAGTAGTCCGTCGGGAGGCTGAGGTTCATGGGCTCGTGGGGGAAGGGGACGTCGCGTTTTTGGTGGGGTGGGTGTAGTGGTGGTGTGGGCGTCTCCTCCTGGATAGTGGTGGTAGTAGCAGTAGTAGAGTTCAATGTGGAAGTGTCGCCTTCGGGATAACCACCGCCCCTTCTTCCCCTTAGTCTGGTTCTCGCTGCTTTGGTCTTCCCCTCCGGCGCCGGCGGATTCGGATCCGTGAACCGCGGCACCACGCCCGGGTCCCGGTACAGCGCGCGCAGGTCGTCGAACACGGCCGCCACGTCCGTGATGATGCCCGCGTCGGCGTCCGCGACGCTCCACCCGCCCATCGCGAAGCGCGAGTACGTGTCGCAGTCCGTCATGTAGTACGGAATAAAGGTATCCCAGCCACCGATGGCCTCGAGCGCCCGCGGGTTCTGCAGGGTCAGGTGGTCGTAGGCGAAGAAGCGTGCGGCCCAGCGCGGGGGCTCCGGTTTCGGTGTCTTTTCCTTCTGCTTCTCCTTCTGTGGGGGCGACGAGAGCCAGAATTTGGGGAGGCGGTCCTCTTTTCGGGAGGGTCGGTGTTGGCGGTGCCTGTGTTGCTGTTGTCGCCGCGCAAGGTCTGCTGCAGCGTCTCGAGGCATAGGGTGTACAGCGACTTGTACCCCTTCTCCCCCGCCGCCGCCGTCAGCCCCGGCACGCCGGCCTCGTGCGCGAGGGCGACGACGTCCATGTGGCTCCAAAAATAATAAGGCCAACCATGATCGTACGAAAGCGCCAGGAAGAAGTTCTGCATCTGCGCGAAACTGAGCAGGACGGGCGTCTGGACGACGTTCACGCCCAGCACCTTTTTGAGCTGCGTGTGGTTCAGGAAGCGCGGGTTCTGCAGGGTCAGCTGCCCCCGCGCGTTGGCTTGTTGCGTGCCCGTGTTCTCGACCACGTAGAGCTGGTCCGCGGGCCAGCCTGCGGTTAAGTAGGATACGACGGTCTGCAGCAGCATCGGCCAGTTGCGCGTGAAGCCGATGAGCAGCGGGGGCGCGACCGTCACGCCGTCGTAGGCTTTCCAGGCGTCCTTGGGGGGCACGTTGTAGGCCGGGATGGGCGGGGGCGTCGAGGTGGTGGAGAGCAGAGGGAACGGGTCCTTGACCGGGGGCGCGGTGTAGGTCGGCGCTGGCTTGTACTTCAGAGGCGGCTTCTTGGGGCTTGGTGGAGGTGGGGGCGACGGCGGTGGTGGTGATGCTGGCTCATGTTTTCCCTCTGCACTCTTCTCTCTTCCCGGAGACCATGGAGAGACGACGAGATATTGGCGGGCAGAGTCCAGGCGGAGGAAGGGGTGGACCAGGGCTAGCACGCCCAGCAGTAGGACTATCCCGCATAGCAGCACCTTCCACCTCGGGAGCAGAGTCATCGGTAACTGCTACTACTGACTGAAAGCCTCTAGGAACAGGCCGAGGAGGGAAACGCCGTTTCCCGTGGTAGGTCGGGATAGGGCCACGCGCTCTTTATGGTGGGCTATCTGGCCGCTTGTGTCGCGGATGATGGAGGTATGACGGTAATCAGACAGGTAAGCCAATCGACCACGATGATGCGTGCCCATGCGCGCCGGTTTGTATTTCAGGTCTCGACGGAGCTACACAAAGGCCGTTTCTTGATTTTTAAACTTTGTCGAGTCCATACCGGTAGGCCGGTAGAAGCAGAGGACCCAAAACAGTGCAAATGACCGCAAAATACATGTACTGAGAAGATATTACATACCCATCACCTTAGCTTCACATACGTCCAGACATTGTCGAGACACTCGGGTCAGGCAGTCCAAGGCGACTAGTGGCAGTTACACGGCCTACCTAATCTTGTTCGAGGGAAGGTCTGTATGTTTGACAAGATTACGGCAATTTGCACAGAAGCCGGACAAGACTGATTCTAGCACGGCATTTCGATTTCCAGAAGTCCACGGGGGAGAATAAGCCACGCCGAGAACGAACGAAGCCAGCGACTGTTTCAGGCAAATGGCGGTCATGCATTACCATAGCAAGAAACTCATCGTAGACTGCCCTCACCGAGGACTGAAGAAGAAGGAGAGAAGGGAGACGCCACCACAAGAATGTCGAGGGAACTGGTTCATGATGTGACTGCGGTAAGCCGTTACACTCAACGACACACGCTGGCATAATGGAGACGGTAGTAACTCGACAGCATCTGTGGAACCGGCATTCCAAGATCAACCAAGGCCTCGAGCAAGACGTAACACCCGCGAGCCTGGATCGAAAACGGGCGCCCGAGCTCATGGTCGTGAAGATCTCCTGCACGAGGCGCCGCCATCTGGGCCGACTCCGAAGCTTCTTGGACCTAATCAAGCCACTCCATCTCTTTTCAATAATAAATGAAATCACGGCGTCAGAACAAAATTAGTCTGTGAGTGTATTCCTCGGAGATGTCGTCGGCACGACATCTGGACCATGATAGTCCGGCTGATCAACGAAGGTTGGAATACCCTCGCACACGAAATGAAGAATCACGAGACCCCAGGAAGCCTAGCAGCGGCCTTACGATATGTTCGATAGATGAGCAACGTCTGGCCTTCTTGAGCCCTGCATAAACCGAGCGACAACAGGTCCGGAGGCCAGTGAGAGCTGATAACTCCCTTGATTAGGCCGCCCCCTAAATTGAAATGCAAACAGTAAGCTTATAATGCATAATAGAGTCAATAAACTATGCCTTTTGGCCATTAATACTGCAATCCTTTCACCTTGTAAGAGTGCGCAATCTCAAGGCAATACGAACAAAATATGTGATGTTGTCAGGGCGCGAACTTGAGACGATGATGTATCGCCGGGTGGTTGGATCGTTCGCTGGTTCGGATGAGGCTCAAGGACAAGAGCTGCAGACGCTAAACATAAAAACGAAATACCAGAGGGGCACTGCTGGTCTCAGCTTCAACCCATAACCAAATGCCTATTTCGCCAAAGACGCCAGGCTTGATGATACCTGTTGTTCCTTGCCTCTGGGTTGTCTCCAGAACTACCTGAAGACTTCCCCAGTTCTGCCCTCTGTCTGGCTTACCCCCGGGTAGGCCAGGCGCAGATGGGGTTAATGGGATAGGCGGTGGGCGGTATGATGTCTTCAAGACCGTTCCAAATCATTACCACCTGGCGTCGCGCTTTATCGTTCAAGCTAAACAAGCCCCAAATAGATGATCATGACGTCCACCAGGTCGATCTGCACCCATCAACAACAGCCACCAGCATACCTGCCTGCCTGCTGAGAGGTATGTGGAATCGATCGCTTTCTTTTATGGAGTGTATTCGCTTCTCGCTTCCCCAAAACCGCAGTCCCATCGTTATTGAGTACCTCTCTGGCCTACATACATTCTATCCTTCGATGAAGCGGTGATGATGTCTGGTATCGACACGTGGTGACCGGATCTGCGCGATGGATAGTCGAAAGCTCAACCCCGCGCCAGAGCGACAGGCCGACGACCGACCCCCGCCTCGGCGGGCCTCGCTAAACGATAAGCTTAGCTGGCCGCCCCTCCTCCAGCTGCAATGTCATGTCGATCCTTACTTATTTTCTTGTCAAAAAGCCCCAATACCTAATGTGAGTATCGACTCATTGCCATCATCCAACTGTTTCCAACTCCGACACCGCAAGATCTATCGTCAGTCATGCCACCGGCCAGGGAATGATTCCATCGTCTTGCCATGTATGCTATGGCGGATGTCGATCTGGAACAGGCCAAGAAGGAACCCGATGTTCGGCTATGTTGTTGCAACACTAACAGCCTTCCACTTATCCCATCCTGGTCATCAGTAACGCCCTAAGACATCCGCATCCCCGTTCCTCCTGCACCCCAGTGCGCCACTTCTGGTTGCTGGGTTCCATACGAGAGAGCGCACACAGCAGCAGCAGACAGCAGTAGTACGTGCATACATAGGTTACGACTTACAAGCTCAACAACGACAAGCTCCGCATGCTTCGCTGTCGATCACTTGCTCAGCTTGTGATCCCGCTTCACTTGTGACTTTGTTGGTGCATCGTAACGCGCGCACCCCCAAACGAAGCATGAAATAGATATCCGCACTCTCTGGTGGGCGAAAAGTCCAACAACGCCATCTCTGGCAGGACAAGCTGCATCGCATCTCGACATGCTGCGTGCCTGGTCCATGCTGCTAGGTTGGCGATAGGCGATAGTGTGACTGCCTCGGCATATGGCGACATCGACAACAGCACTCGACCGACTGGGTGCGCAAGCGTGATACCGAAAGCGGCAATCCACACTTACAATACGTCCCCATCCATCACCCATGCAACCGATCAGTCTGCGGGCGCCGATCACTGTGACCCCCATGGGAATCCCGTAACCGCCTACCGCTCGTCGGTGCCATCCTAACCTGTGCGTCTCTCAACTCTATTGAAGCCTAAAATGCTACAGTCACAATCTCCGGCCTTTGGTTGCCCAGATCGCGCGCAACCGACCGATGGACCGAAAGGAAGTCGCCTTTTCGGGAGGTCTCGAGATGTGGTACGGAAGAATCACCAGCTCCCCTTGGCTACCTAATCTAGGTGCTTAGCTCACCCTCCCACTCTCTATCTCGATGACCACCGTCGATGGTCGGCCTTGGTTCGTTGATCTACACCCTTAGCTTTGCCTGATAAGAGAAAATCCGAACCCGGTGACTCTGGCTGTCCAGATCTTCAAACCCCGGGATCTACCTTGGCAGGTCCCATCTAGGCGGTGGCCGCGCATGACTTCATCAACGCGGAAATCTTCCTTTTGGTTGCCGCGGCTTGTGATGTATTCTTCAATGTCGTCAACTGGTCTTGGGGCATCTGCAGTGTAGATAAGAGAAATCTGGGGGTGTGCAAGTGCAGATGAGCTTCACTCCTCCCCCGGGATGGAGGCGACCACAAAAACCCCCAGAAGAACCGCAGAAGACCCCAAACAGGAGCTCACGAGATGTTGTGTGCGAAGAAGCGAAAGAACAATTGGCGCGATTGCACCTTGTGCGTGTGTGTGCGCGTGTAAAATGCGCTGTTGTTCAGTGCTGCGTGCGTGGTCTAGATGCATAGTATGCGTCCTACGTTATGGGAGCGCAACAGCTGACCCTCGTGAGTTGGTGAAGCCATTGTTCGACCCGGGTCGTACGTTCACCCTATACCTGCGACGATCGTGAAGGGAAGGGGGACAGGTCTGGACTGGACTGCACTTGCTGGTCACCCGTATCCCCACTTCCGCTGGTGCTTGTCAGTGAGGTTGTATGTAGTAGCAGCAGCAGGGGGTGACAAAGCAGCCCAGTGGAGTAACTTCGGTGGATGTTACCCCCGGCATCGAGCTTGACCCGGGGAGATCCCGCAAGTATATCGCATAAATTCGATATACCAAAGAAGTAATATAGAAAAAGGAGAATAAGAATGAGAGTATTACATCAACAGGGCAATGAGCGCCCTAGAAGCGGTGAATGATCGGTGTGATCGGGAATGGTGAGGCTTCCATGGAGGAGGTGGTCGAAACATCCATAGCATATCATCTTCACCAATACCGGGGCAGAGCCCGACTCCCCATGGGCGGATCCCACACTTTCCGGGGGCATGTGGACTCAATGGCAATTGTACAACCTGAGAAGAGAAAAAAAAGTCCCTTAACAATTTTGAGTTATGACTCTTCGCCGAACGCGAAGACAAGCAGCAAGAAAATTTTGGTGATGACTGCATACCAGCTTTCGCGGAGTGTTTCCTTGGTAAGATCTTTGGGTCACCGCTTCTCGCCCGACGTTGCACGCCGCTGCGCTGTACTTTACTCCCAACGCCAGCTGATAGTTGAAGAAGAGGCGGCGACGGCGCGTCGGCGAAGACGAAACTTCGGGAACGGCGGACGCATGAACAAAACGATAAAAAACCAGTTCAAACTTGATGAGCTACGAGAACCCGTTGGCAACGGGGTTGGCCATCTTCATGTTTGTGTTTGCGTGCCATTTCATGCGGGCGGCATGCTTATTGTTGCGCGTTGGTCGCATTTTTCGTCGTTTTCCCATGCTCGTTGGTGATGGATAATGCACCCTGGCTTGCGATACAACCTCAACCCTTAGGCTAGAAATCAGTACATGGATTCGAATTTGAAATACCCTGCACGCCGTAGCGCCTTGAAAGGCCATCATCACCAGTTTCCGTTGCCCAAGCGATGGTCGTCCACGTAAGCCGCCAAAAGGTACACCCAAAAACCATGGACATTGACGAATCTGGTGTGCACTACGCCACACACAGCTTGACAACTAAAGGTAATAGTTGCATCATCCCATCTCATGAATGGCCAATAAGCTGAGCCACGTATCTCTCTGGGCCCCTGACTAGCAGGTCTGTTATTATTATTGTTGTTTTTTCTTTCTTTCCTGCCAAGTGATGATGATGATACCTATGATTGTATGACCCGACCCTATGAGTGGCAGAAGAAAGATGAATGCCCAGACGTGCTGCACTATGGGGATGTCCAACCCGGAGCCGATAGCGGGCACTAGAAACTCCACCAACACTCTTCTTTTCAGGGCTTGGCTATTTGGCTATGGACCGGGTCCCTGTCGATAGTGGGTTGGGTTGGTGGTGCGCTTCGGTAGTTGGAGACCAGATGATCGACGTGCCGGCGCTGGCGCTGGTTGGTGTTGCCGCGCAGGCAGGCCCCAAAACCTTGAATCAGATGCGGATTGGATCCTCGCCAAGGATGCTGCTACTACAGGTACAGACCGTACTTCCATCCCGTCACACCCATCCCCATCGTCCAAATCACATGGGATCACGAATAATGTAGTGGTTGGACGAATGGTGGACGGGATGGATCACTCGCCAGGGGCATAGTATCTGAGAAGGAAAGAAAGAAAGAAAGCTTTTTGTTGATTTATCTCGTTTTCTCTTATCACGCAGAGGAAGACTTCGTTTTCTTCGTTTTCGTCGGACTCGGGTGGGAAGTTTGCTGCTGAAGGTTCGGGATTGCCTAATCTGACTTAAGCTGACCAGATGCGGCTCCTGCGGCAGCTCCAGATGCGAAGCGAAGCCCTTGCGCCCCGTTCTTGGGGTGGCTTTTTTTTAAGGAAGCAATAATAATACAACAGCTTTTTCAGTGATGATGACATCCGCATACCTCCTTTTTTTCTAAGAATGGGTGATGCCAAGCGAGCCTGTCACATTCTGCATCGCCCTGGCCCCTCATGGAGGTGTGAGGGAGTCGGAATAGATTGTGGACAAATTTCGAGTCTTACCAGATTCGATAAATCCGCAATTAGATTGCGGTGTTCAATAAAGGTCGTCACCCCCAAGAAACTCGTCCCGGGGGCGAGGGGGGCCAGCTGAGTGAGAGCATCTGAAGATGAAGATGAGGAATCAAATGAACTTTATGCGTAGATACATAGTTATTTTCTTCTTTTTCTTCTTCTTCTTATTCTTCTTATTTTCTTCCTTTCGCCCATTTGGCCAGTATCCAGACATCCGCACTTGCGCATCTATCTAATGTATCTGGTGAGGGACCAGGGCGGATCCCACCAGATGCCAAGCGTAGATGGTCGCCGTCTCCGTTATCGACTGTTAAGTCTGACAATTGGAACCTGACCTAGGTTAACAGGTACAGTACCACTTAACGTCCAGCAACAGGTAAAGTTGAGACAACAGCATGTGGGATGTACCGTACCGCCCACCCATCCCAGATGCGGGAGCGTTTTTTCTGTTTTATTTTATCTTCTCTCCCCCTTAGGCTGTGACTTGGCCCCAAAGGGTATTCGACGGGGCGCCGTCCGGCTAGACTAGGAACCCAAAGTGGAGTGTGAGCAAACCCGAGCTTGGCAGCTTATTTGTAGGGGACTTGGGGACCTTGGGGGCCACTGGGGACAAATACAGAACCTGCAGGCCCGACGCCGTGTGTGATTGGGCACGAAAAGCCCTGTAAGAGCAGAAAAATTACTTCATCCAAGGCATGCACGTTAGTCAGTAAGCAGCAGAGTAGCAAGCAAGCAGCAAGTGCAGCACACCCACACAGCAACAACGCATCACAGAATTTTATCGTCCTTCCCCCATTCCCCGATCGAATGTTCATTTATTACCACGTAAGTACTAGTCAGTCAAGTCCAATAGTTAGGTAAATATTTTTATATCAGCCCAGGGGCGGAGTACTATTACTTGGGGATTACCAGATATTTCTAATAATCGGCGCATGCATGCTGCGTCGGGGCTGTTCGTATGACATCTTGCATCGCTTGTTATATAAGTCCAAGCAACATTTGCCCTCCCCCTCCCACTCGCATTCTGCTCCGACACACTTTACTCATACCTCGTCAAAAAGTACTTGAACCCCCATGACCCTTGCTCCCTTTTCTTCCAAGAGTGTAGGTTCATGCTTGTATTTAAGACCCGGAAAGCTCCCCTCGACCTTGACCTTGTGAAAATCCTTCTCATTGTCCATCTCACACATATATCACCCACCACACCCTACTACGCTTGGACGACTAATACAGCAACTCCATCCGAACATCAGACCAGCACATATAGGGCTGAGAAAGAGAACGGGATATTAAGAAACAGGACAAAACACCAAACACACACACACACACACAAGGATGCCGCGCTTCTCAAGTAGATCATCGTCGGTCTCGGCCTACGACGACGACATCGACGCCATCACGCCGTGTCCCTTGCCCGCTCCCACCGCCACTACCGAGACCTCGCAAGCAAAGTCACCCGCCAGCGTCTCATCCTCATCCTCCTCGTATTTCGCCAGCAACACCCACCACAAGTCATCATTCGAAGAGGACCTGCCCAGGCACAGCCGACGCAGCAGCAGCAGCAGCAGCCGCCACCGCCGGATGCTCGCCGCCGCCCTGGGCCTCCACCGCCCCAGCAGCACGCGCTCGCCCTCGCCCACCACCACCACCACCTCGTCCCTGCACGAGGCCAACTCGGAAGAGGATCTCGACACGTTCGCCAGCCGCCGCCGCGACTCCGTCCGCGCCCTCGAGCGGGGGGCCGGCGGCGACCCGGAGCGGCTCTGGCGAAGGATGCTGGAGCTGCAGCAGACGTACGGGTGCTACAACTCGGCGCGCATGAGCGCCGCGCTCGAGTCTGGGGATGCCAGTTTACGACGTAAGTTTTTCATCCCATCCTGTTTTTCTTCTTCGTTTGTGTTATATCACATATGACGAAGATCATGTACGTGGTGCGTGCGTGCGTGCGCGCATATCTGCGTGCATGCATGTTTCTGTCTGCAGTGTCTCCAATTACACGATCTGGTTGGCTGACTCCAAACGAACGCCTCGCGACACAATAGCTTCGAGAGCCTGTTTGAATCTGCTCAACGAACACATGGTCCTCCTCCCCGATGACGCGGACTACGCCGTCCGGGATAGCAGCAGCACCACTGCGACAGCTTCCACGTCCAAACATCACCACTGAAAACCGGTACCCCAACTATTTTCTTGGTTTGGGGCTGAGTGATCGGCGGGAGTAATTGGTCACACCCAGCAGCTTAGGAGATTGATTACTTGGATACTAGAGTTTTTTCACTCTACTTGTTTGTCGGGAGGCGTTTTTTAACTTCCCGTTCGGGCGGACGGCTTTGAGGAAACATCAAGCACACCCGTCAGCGCGCATTAGTTTTGGGTTTCACGGTTATTGATTTTTTGAGCCTCTTCTTATCGCATGGAGTTTATTGGGCACCAAAACATTACGGCGGCGGCGGCGCGACAGAATGACCGGATGAGAACTAGGAAGAAGATGATACCCCTTTAGCATGCAACGGTGGTATGCCACTTTTGAATTCAAGCCTGCTTTTCCAGTTGTTTTGGGGCGTTTTAGGTGACTGTTTACTGCACCGCTAGGGCGTCAGAGTTAGCGCCCTGTATTCTGATTGAATGGGTTGCTGGTTGCGCAACGTGGCGCGTTGCAAAATGTCAAATACTTGGCTACACATGTGTGCATCGTCATGAATTTTATTGACAACAAACGATTGCTCGAAGTTTTGCATGTCAGAACCTGCTCTCACATCGCACCATCTTGGCCCATCTTGGCCCATCTTGGCCCTGCCTGCCCAGACCCAAGATGTGCAGCAAGGATGTGCCCAGAAGGAGGCTGAGGGCCGATGGGCTGACGACGATTTAGCGCTTGGCTAAGAATTGGCAGGGCGCTGCCATAGTGCCAAGATAACGCCAGGAAACCCAGCGTTGCTGATGTCGAGTGCCCGAACGTTTGGCTCCCGATATGTCAACCAGACTGCAGCTTCACCGGTACATTCCTTTCTTCGTCGTGAAATCTACTTGTTCGCTGTTTCTGATCGCAAAATTTTTTCTTCTCTGCACTTCTGTGGGTTGGCATGAAGCGGTGTGATGAGAGGACGAGACCCAGCAGGCAGTGCGGCCCTATTCTGAATATATGGGATTTTGGTCCCTGCAACTACCTGCTACAACTGATGCGAAGTAGATACCGTTCACGATACTTTGACACGACATCCAACATCGGCTGAAAACGGGCACAGACGGGGCCTTCTATACTGGGTCCCCTCTTCGCTGCGTCAGAGGTACGGAGTACTATGCATTTATGTATAACGGTGATCAGGTACCGTCAACTCGAGCCCTAAAACTCCATCTTCAAGCTCTCTTACGTATTGATTGGTCCTTCCCGACGTGGTGGATATATGGAGTTCTGGGCCAGCCCATTTCTTCAAAGTCCTCGCGCTTATCCAATAAACAGCCCTACAGGTAGTTTGGCAGTAGTCACATGGACAAACAAGTCAGAACGGGTACCGTCCTTATTCATCGTCGTCACTGGCCAGACACCGCAGCGCATTCTCCAGCGTCTTGATGCACTGCTCCCGGTACTGCACCGCGAGGCGCTGGTTCGCGTTCAGGTCCTCGGTCGGCACCTCGACCTCCTCGAGCACGTCGAGGTCCTGCGCCAGCTTGAGCCCAGCGCCTGCACGATCCGCTCCTTGACCGGCGGCGCGATCTGGCCCGACATGATGTCGTCCATGGTCGCGCTGTCCTGGAAGTCCTCCTCGCCGGCCGCGGCCGCCGCGGCGCGCGTGATGGCCTCGTATAAGCTCGTCACCAGCGAGTCCTGGATGTGGGCGAATTGCGTCACGACCCCGGCGCAGTCATCGCTCGTCAGCCGCTTCGACCGGCCCACCACCGAGGTCGGGTCCGTCATCGGCCGCAGCGAGACGAGGTGCGTCCCCGCGAGGTCGTCGTCGTCCGTCGCCTTGGTCCGGACGTGGACGTAGTCGTTGTGTAGGTACTCCTCTTCCGGCAGGATGAAGCCGTAGCCTAGGAGAAGCTCGGCGTTTGTCTTCATACCGTAGTTCTATCTTGTGTGTGAGTAGATGCTTCCCTCAGGGGTAACTGCTTTGCCTGGATCATTTGCAGAAGGAAAGCGCCGTAGACCCCCTTCAGATTTAAGTGGTCATGGTCCGCTGGATCACTTACGTTGAAAACTTGACTGCCGGACTCGCAAGCCTGCCCTGATATCAACCTGCAAAGAAGTGTCTCCCTATCCGTCCTCCACGCCGTCCTCGCCACCGGCGAATGGTTCCCCACATCGTAAAGCGGCAACAGCACCGAGAAGTCATCAATCTCGCACGGCAGCGCCAACGCCTCCGCATCCGGGATGACGAGCGACGGCCGGAAGCTGCGGCTCGTGAAAATAGCATAAGCCCAGAGGTAGAGCGGCCGCGTGTAGCCCGAGTCGGATGGCAGCAGCTTCATGGCCTGCTTGTACTCCCTTTTCAGCGTCGACTTGATCTCCTGCACGGCGACGTAGGCGTTGGTCCCGACCAGGAACTCGAGGTCGTCGGCGGGCCAGAGCGCGGGCAGCATGCCGGCCACGTGCTCCGGCTGCGGCAGGGTGCGGAGGTAGGGCCACCAGGCCGACTTGCTGTCCAACAGGTACTCCCGCATCAGCACGAAGCGGCCGACGACGTGCGGCGGGGTCTCGCGCAGGAAGTCGGCCGGGAACCAGCTGTTGTCGTCGTCGTTTGTGCTGTTGCTTGCCGCCTCCTGGATCTGCTGGTGCTTGACGGCGGGGAAGTCCGGGTGGCCGCAGATGGCGTTCAGGTACGACAGGCTCCGGGCGATGGGCAGGGTGACGACGGATTCGCCCTGGTGGACGGCGCAGCCCTCTTTCACGCGGAAGGAGCCCTTGGTCACGGCGTCGTGGTAGACTTCGACCGAGGGGTGCAGGCAGCCGCCGGCCTCTTCGACCCACTTGATGAGGCCATCGTAACGCTCTTGGGGTGTGATCATGACTCCTGCTTGCTGGTTCCCGTAGAAGGTGAAGCTGTGGTAGATGATTTTCCCACGGCAGGGTCGTTTCTTGGTGGGGGTTTTCAAAGTCTACCGGTTGCCCAAGTCCAACTAAATCTGAAAGCGTCCGTAACAGCCCGAGATCTGTTTGGCGTGAACTCCTGCACTCTCAAGCAAGAATGATCGATCTACAGTATAAGGCCTGTTCGAGTCGAGATGTGCTACTGGTTTTGTGTGTATGTCATGATTGAGAACTAGCAAAAATGCGGGCACCAGCTGCGATCAAAATTTAGTGACGTGACCCCGCTGTTCGACGTCAACAGCAGCAGCAGCAGCAATATCATCAGATTCAAGTTGCATGCTCCCCGTTGGCGATCAAGGTTCTTTAACATGCCCTCAATTCATTCCATGTATCAATATATAAGGCAGCTTAGCTACTCCAGATTCTAGGTAAATCTTATCAGATTTCGTTCGGGATGCGCACTTGGAACCCCGCGTCGTCATAGCGCCGTCTGCCAACTGCCCCGCGCATAATTCCTGTAGGGCTGTGGATAACCCCGCGTCCATCTGGTTCAAGCCATATCAACACAATGCCTGATCCAGACCATGACTTGGGCAAATGCATGCGTTTCTGGATACAACATGCTTTTTCTACAGTGCTTCTCAGAGGTTGATGTCGAGGCAGTCCCGGCTTAAGATCCATCAGATGCAGTTGCTGTCGGCTCTCTTGATGATGCCACCCGCGCTGTCCCAATTCGCGCCAGTGCCGTGTCATGTCGCGAACTCACGTGGTTTGGGGACATGACGAAAGCCCGCCAGTTACCATCCCCTACCTCTGCCATCGAGAGGCTACACCTGGCTATTCCCCTCGAAGCAAAAGCGCCTTTTGTTACGTCTCCAAATGACTTCGGATCCTAGCAATCACCTCCTCGTTCTTTTCTAAATGCACGCTGTGGTTCGCATTCTCAACCACCATCAGCGTGGCATCGGGGATCTTTGACGCGATGAGCTCCGAGTTCTCTGTGAAGGTGTCAGTCACTTGAACTACCATTCGATATGCCTTCGATATTCGGGGAAAGCAGACCTGGAGGACATATCCAATCCTTATCCCCAACAATGACCAACGTCTTGGCCGTGATCCGGTCCAGCCGATCCCGGTAGTCAAAGTACTTTTCCGACTCGGAGTAAAGGTCATCTAATCCAACCCAACCATAATCAGTCTTTCCGCATCTCTGTTTCACCGTACCGCTTCCATCCACTTGCAATGTACAAAGCGAAGATGGGTAAATAATAAATGTAAGGCGGCTTAAACGGGTAACTCACTATGCGCCTCGGCATTGTACACATTCCCCAAACAGCTCCGCAGCCCCTGGTCGGGGTCAAACGCCTCGCTGTACAGCGGCATCATGGCCAGGTGCACGAGCCGGAACTCGAGGTCGCTCTCGAACCGGCCAAAGACCTTCTCGCGCAGCATCCGGACCGAGAAGCTGGGCGCCCGGTCCAGGCGCCGCTCGAGCACTTTGATGGCGTCTTCTTCCTCTGTTGTACTTCCGTATCAGCTCTGCGCCAGTCTTGCTGGGGTATCGTTGGCCCGCGTGTGTAGGTACATGACCCCATACGCCGCACAGCAGAAGGGCAAGGGCAATGTTCGAAGGCAGTAACTCACGGTGCCAACTTGCCGCCGTCCCCCTCAACACCAAACCCCTCACCCGATCCGCATACTTGATCGCATACTCCAGCGCCAGGAACCCGCCAAAGCTGCCACCGCAGATGACGACCTTCCCCTCGTCCCTAGTCGTGGTAAAGTGAGCGCGGATGCCCTCGATATCGTCAACGATCTGCGAGAACGTGTAGGGCTTCGTCGCGGAGCTCCGGCCGTGGCCGCGGTAGTCGAACGACAGGACGCGGTAACAACCGCCGCCGCCTTGACTATCCGCGGAGAGCGGGTGGTAGGCTTTGAAGTCGGAGCGGTGGTCGCCTGTTTAGGTACGCGCAGACGTTAGGTAAGCCCAAGCCTCTAAGTGCCCTGTCTCTCTGTCTCTCCTGTGCAGGTCCGTCGGCTGTCGGCCGACGTAACGACTTGGGTGCAGATATGCATGTGTAAGCGCGCCAACTTGGCACAGCCAGGGAAGGCAGCTAGGGAAGGGAGACATGTGCGCGCATAACAAAACGGACGGGCCAACTAGGTAGGTAGTAAGGATGAAACCCAATCTGACGAACAAACCCCCGGGATCTCTTTTTCGGCATTCGGGATCTGCATGTAGTAAATGCCAGCACTGCCGCCCGCGGAGCAGATGAAAAAAAAAAAGATACCGGTGAAGAAAGAAAGGGAGGGAAGGTTGTTGATATGAGAGCTGCAGTTAACGAAAGAAAAGCCGAGGCTCGACTCACCCATGCCGCGGCCGCCGTGCAGCGTGATGAAGAGCGGTGCGTCCGAGGGGCCCGCGATCCGGTAGGCCAGGCGGGCGCCGTTGATCTCCACGAACTGCACGTCGTCGTCTGCCATCTCCTCTTCTCTTCTGTTACCTCCCTCTCACTATAAAGCAATGTGTGAATAAATGCAGTAGTAGCGTAATACTTGATCCATGTACGCTCTTCGCGGGTGTTTTCTTTCTTTCTTCCACCCTGGTTTCCTGCGCTGGCGTTGTGTAAGTAAGTCTGTAAAGCTAGCTGTACATCAGCTAGTAGAACCCCTCAACCTGGCCCCTAGCTAGCACCATAAAAGTAGGCCGAGCTGCACTTATCCTGCACCGAACATAAAACCCACTGAATCAATCAACATACCACTTGGCAAGAGATTCACCACTTAACCGAGGCATACCTATCCTGATCACAATAGATGCGATTCTATTTATTGCGAACTCCCCAACCCAGTCCAATAGGCCAAGCTTGTCCGCCCATACCCAGAATAGAAGGTTCACGTCTGCCAGGTTGCCGGAGATTAGTGCGACGTCGGTGCAGACCCGACCCTCGCTCGATTGCGTGATTTGATCCAATCGCATCCCAGCCCACCGCCGGTGAGCGAGCGAGAGAGCGAACGATTTTGGGGGCGGGCGGGAGCAGATACGACCAGGGCATCCCACTGCGCTTGGCGTCGGAGTTTGCGCCGCGCCTCGGCTCAACTTCTGGTTCTTCCAAAAGGAAGCTCCTGCTCACCTATATAAGGACGTAAGCTGTATTCCCATCAGCAATTAACATGTTGGGATGGAACTGTTCAATGACTTGGCCGCAAATACGCTTGGCATTTCTCAGGGCCCAGAAAAGTTGGATAAGAAGCAAGCATCTGGTTTCGGGTTGAACACAGATGCATGCTGCGGCCGCCTGGCCGATTCTATCCGTCCTTCAACATAAATATGGAGAGCACACAACATGTAGTCTCTCAATCAGAATCGAAATATTTCGCTGGACGAGCCGAATCGCCTTTTTTTCTATCCTACATCACGCAACTGTTGTCCGGCCCATGTCGTGTGCCTCACGCTTTTTATAGGAAATCAAGCTCAATGGAGCCCCAGCCGCCATTCCCATTGACATAATTCATTACAGAGTTCTCATTCGTCATCACACCGCCGCCGCCGGTGCCGACATCCGTACCGCCCATGCTCACCGATGGTGTCCTCCCGCGCATCGCCGTCGGAGTCGGCTGCGGTTGCTGTGATTGCTGATGGGGTTGTTGGGAGCTGGCCGCCCCTAGCTCCCCGTCGTCATCCTCGGGGACGTCGAGAAAGCGGTAACACGACGCCTTGCCCAGCACATCTTGCATGAGGGCCAGGTAAGCCGACACCACAGGGCGCATCATGTCCTGGCACGATGCCGGCGTTGTCGTCCTTGGTGGCGCCGCCGAGATACTGGTTAGGAGCCCTAGGAACTGCCGGAGAATCTGAGCGCCGCGCCGCGCAGTGTCCCACCCCTCGGGAAAGGCGTCGAGGATGCTCGTGAGGACGGCGACATCTTCCCGGGCAGCGAACGGCATCATGTCACCCGCAGCGCCCGTGCCTACGCGTGACACGGCACCCTCGCCGTGGCAGTAAGACGAGGCTAGGAAGCTTCGAATAAGCACGAGACCTACGGGTAGCAGCCGGCACAAGGTGACACGATTGAGGGGCAGTTGGCGCTGATGGAATAGGGCCGACGTCGACTGCAGGTGCTTCTGCGCGAAACGCAACAGCTCTGCCTTGGATACGACGCCGCCGTTTGCGCCGTCGCCACGGCTGGCACTGCTGCTGTTGTTTGGCGGCGAGTTGAAGTGCGACGGGTAATAGAGCAGCAGGAGCAAGTAGTAGTACCGAGCGCTCAACCAGGTGATGGAGTTGTGGATGGGCACGTTGTCGGGCTCTAGCGGGGACACGAGGCAGCCGTTGCTGTACCAGTTCTCGATGTCGGCCCGCATCTCCTGGAGGATGGCGCGGCGGTCGGCGTAGGTGAGTGAGCTCACCTCGGCCTGGCGACGAAAGTGCACGTGTCGCAAGATGCGGTCCTCCATCTGCCGCAGTTGGATGACGTGCCGGCTCGTCTGCAGGATCGTGGCAAAATGCGACCGCTCGGCTGATGCGAACTCCTCCACCGTCAGGCCCGGTAAGGGGACGTCCATATTTTCGTCCGTCAGGGCCACCGGCAAGCCCAGAGAAGTCGCCATCATCCGGTCCAGCACATAGATGCTCCAGAACAGGCGGTGCCGTAGCTCGATCGCCGTCGCCGACAACGTCGTTTCATCCGAGGCCCTTCGCGACAAGCCGAGCAGCATCGCCTGCCGCGAAACGATGCCCACGATGGACCAGGCCGATGCGCCGGAGGGGTCGAAAAGGGAGTAGAGCGCCAAGAGGACAAGGATTTGTATGGATTCGATGCTCTCCCGGCAGAGGCATTCCTGGATGATGTCCGAGTAAGCAACGTCGAACCGTAACGCAGTATCGTCGGGTATCTGCCCGGCGCGCTGCAGGGTGGTGCACCCGATGGCCATGATGAGGTAGAGCAAGGTCGAGTCGGCGTCCCGCCGGCGCTGGGCGAAGTCGCCAAAAACCTCAAGATCGTGCAGTATTTTTGTTGCGGTCCACGAATGGATATGCGCGGTTGACGTTCCGGAAGTAGGCATCGACGAAGCGCCGGGCCGCCGCATCGGGAGGCAGCCGCTGCGCCGTCATCGTAGACGTAACTGACCGAGCATCGCTGTAGCTCCCCACCGAGTGGGCGATAGAATGATGGTCGGGCGATGAAGCCGGTTGGCTGTTGTTCATATTCATCTCGATGGTACTTTGCGAATGGTCCATCATATGGTGGTCATCGTGCATGGGCGGCAGGTGATGCTGTTGTTGTTGTTGCTGCTGCTGCTGCTGATGCTGCTGGTGCTGTTGATGGGCCTGTCGCGCTGCTACTGCCGCCGACATAATCGATGCCGCCGGGCTTTGGCCATTCTGGGAAAGTCCTGGTGAGGCCCCTGTAGTAGTAAAAGTTCGCTGATGTCGGTTCCCGTCTCGACCGCCTCAATGCCGGCCGGGCCTAGGGGAAGGGCCTCGTTGATGTAGCGCGACAGCCATTCGACGCGGGCCCGGAGATGGTGTACTTGCGCATTGGTCGATGAAGCCGGGGTAGAAAAAGAACAGCGCTGGCCGGCGCTGGCGCACAGCGAGCAGACGGGAAATGTCCGCGAGCACTTCTTCTTGAAGGAGCGGCAGCGGTCACATGCCGGGATGGATTTGGAGGATGACGTTGGTGCTGGCGGAGGAGCACCGGTAGGCTGGTTGTGGTAGCTGTCGCCCGCTCCACCAATTGGCGGCGTCGCTGGGCCGCCGACGGCCGACCTTGGCTGCTCATGTGCTAATGGCGGAGGTGGCATAGACGACGGGCTATCTTCAGTCTTGAAGGTCGGTTCTGTCCGACTGACGCGGAAACGATGAAGTGACGACTTCAGATCACTTGTGGACATAACTCTTGAGTCCGCGGCTGGGGTGTGGGGGTAGGGGGATATCTGTATCCGTCTCCGTAGTCCCGACGTCTGCTTACGTTGTTCTTGCGTTCTTTCACGGAAGCCGGATCTTCACAATGGATCCTTTGCTCTCTTCATCACTCTTCATAAAGTTTCGGGGGATCCCACGAGACTGGTAAGCAGGTGGAGAGCATGGCCTGCTATCCTGCTTTTGTTTTGGTTATGGGCGCGCAGGACAGTCGAATGGCAGGACAATCCAGCAATTCCCCCAGGATTAGTACAGGTTCTGCCCCAGAGAAAGCATTGGTCGTCGGAGAGGCCAGTTCAGGGAGCTCCGTCATTTACATGGCGCCCCATCGCACCCCTCGGGGCCCATTCCACTCTGTGGCTGAATCGCCATCCTCAAGTATAAGAGCAGGGCATGAGTCGGGGCGTTGGTCTCGAGTGATCTGGGCATAGGCAATTGGTAATGTGCGGCAGGCAGGTTGACTGCAATCTTGCGCCGTTGGAGACCGTTGGAGGGCTTTGCGCAGTTGAGGTCATCGGATTGCTCTCCGACGCTTGATTGAGTCCTGTGAGCAGCAGTCGTGGGTAGCATGGCATGGCAGGGCTCACCCAACGGTCCTGCAAAATGAAACCCTTGCAAAGGGCTTAGCCGTCGGGATGAACCCCGACAGCGTGCGGGTCGTGCTAAAACTCCCACTGTCGGATGATGATAGCATGGTGGACCAGTAGCCCCAAAGTCAAAAGGTGTCACCACCCACTACCCCAACCCAAACGCCACAGCGTATATGTTGCGGTTTCTTGTCAGGTCGTGCACCTCTTTTTGTCCACAAATATGACTCTATGGTCGTCTTTCTCGAGAAATTCCCCAGCTCCGAGCTGACAGTGGCTGCTGCGGCAGGGTTCATTTAGTTCGGTCTTATGCTTCGGTCTCAGCGACGTCAAAATGAATTAAACGATGGGCATACGACGGTCGGAGATGCCGCATATCAACAACATGGTTGCGCAGTAGTTCCCCGGGATGCAGGAGCTCGAAAACAGGCGCGCCTCCAGGCAGCTGACACGACACCACACAGACCTGGGCCTGTTTGAGATTTGACCAGCACTGCAGGAAGCACTATGGCATGGCGACGCTTGCGCTAGTAAGATACGAGCAATTCGTAGGATGGATGCTCGACGCTTCAGCACCTGACGTTGGTCTGTCATTGACCACGGTTTCCATGGTAGGGCGACTCTGGATTGCCGGGAACACTGGGGTCTGGTGGTTGTCAGGGCTTGGCAGGTACAGTTAGCGCAGCTGCACTCCTGAAGCAGGTCGACTATTGGATGGATGTTGGAGGTTCCGAGTCGAAGTTGGACTCTGGAGTGTCGTCGAATTCTGACGAGATGCGAATAGTCAGAGGTCTAGATCATGGCCAATACAGTGTCGGCAAGTGCGTCCTGGCCTTCGCATGACAGCTGTTTGGTCTCATGACGAGATGCGCCACGACGGCAATGCACGATTGGCAATCCCAGACATCCCCAGGCGGATCGTGCCGTCTCTTCAGATGGGAGCTGGAACGGGAAACTGCGGGTCCGGCGTGTTTCCTAGCATCATCGGCGCATCGCAGCCTAGATTGAGCGGATGGGGGTACCTCTTACTCAGGGCTAAGTAAGCAGCGCGGGAGGAGAAACACCAAGAGAAGGGCGCTTGGCAGGGTGGGTGTGTCGACGAGCGCCAAAAGATGGTGTTGTCAGAAGTGGATGGATGATGGAATGAATTAATAATCCTTCAAGTCTAGCTCCCTTCTGAAGAAAAGGCAACGAGGAAAGTGCGCTGTGTGGGCGTCCGTCAATGCGACTTCCTCGGACTTCCAAACTTCAGCCCACTTTAGCGTGGCTGCCATCATTGATACATTTGCCAATCAAGCCAAACTGCGTCCACGCTCGTTACCATGACTTCCAGTCTGGTAGGCACTCTGCTATTCTAATACTCGCACTCTTTTTCGCAGTGAATGCCTGGTTTGGGATCTTGAATGCATGGAGAGAATGATTGAGTGGCTTCAAGCTAAAAGTGCATGCGACGGAAGTGGCATCCGACGTGCTGTCCTCCAACGGAACGCATCTGCCTACGGTCGTTCAGGGTCTCCTACCCTCCCCAAAGCCTGACCTAGAGTGGCAGTTTGAGTAAATATGTATCTGCGTATGACTAGAGGCCTGGTAGAATTTAACCGAAAAGATGTCTCCTGTTTTTTGCTCAACACTTACCGCACTTACCCCTGTGATGTAGCACAGGAAATCCCCGAGAAATCATGTCAGACAGGCACATCGTTCTGATCACGGGTGCCAACACCGGCATTGGCTATGAGGCCGCCAAAGCTCTACTCGAGTCGGGCCGATCCTACTGCATTCTCCTAGGCTGCCGGTCGCTGGAAAAGGCCCAATACGCCATCGAAAGACTAGGACAAGAAGTGCCAAGCACTCGCAGTGTACTGGACGCAGTCCAAGTCGACATCGCCAGCGACGAATCGATCGAAGGCGCTTTCGAGCACGTCAGCGCATCGCACGGCCGCCTCGACGCCCTCGTCAACAATGCGGGTGCCTCGTTCGACTGGGAACTAAAGGCTGGCCAGATCTCCCTGCGCGAGTCCTGGAACAAGGCCTTCGAAGTCAACGTGTCGGGCACGCACGTCATGACGCACGTCTTCGCGCCGCTCCTCCTCAAGTCGGGCAGACCCGCGGCTCCTGTTCCTCACGAGCGGCCTGTCGAGCCTGCAGCGGACGAGCAACAAGTTGTTGTCCGCGGGCGACCTGACGCCGCCGGCCGCCGGCTGGCCGAAAGAAGACCTGCCCGCGTTCGACACCATGGCGTACCGCTCCAGGAAGACGGCCTTGAACATGACGATGCTCAACTGGGCCTGGCGCCTGGCCAACGACGGCGTCAAGACTTGGTGCGTCTCTCCCGGGTTCTTGGCCACCAACCTGGGCAACAGCGCCGACCTGCTCAAGCAACGGGGCGCGGGCGACCCGAGCATTGGAGGGAGGTTCGTCAGGGACGTGGTCGAAGGCCAACGAGACGCAGACGTGGGTAAGGTCGTGTTCAACGATGGGACAGTGCAGCCGTTTTGAGACAGCGCCGTCCCCTTTCGGTGCGCATCTGCATCCTGGTACAAGAGTCTTCCGAGCTCCCGCTCGAGCCATTTGGTTGCACACAGGTCGCCAACGGGGAAGGTGGGGCGCTGCATGCGATGGTAAATCCCAGCATTACAGGGGGAAAAAGGTACCAAGCCAAATGGCGTGGGGTGCGAAGAACGTGGAAATGATCCCAAAGAGCGAGAGAGGTCGTAGAATTACCTCGTGGATACGGAGATGAACGAAAAAGGTAGTTGTCGCTCCCAAACGCATGCGGCTTCCGCACAGGAAAAAAAGCAAAAGTTAAGGTCTGCCTGGGGGTCGAACCCAGAATCTCCTGATTACATGAATCGTAGTCAGACGCCTTGCCATTGGGCCAACAGACCATTCGCATGGTGTTTCTGCATGTGCGATGTGATAGAGATGGCTTATCGAGACCCAAGTTGTTGCATTCGTAAGGTGGGTGCTACGGTGAGGACTTTTTACTTCTATTTCTACTTTACCCTTTTAATCCCCTAGCAAGGGACTTAACTAGACACCCAAAACATTCACCACGCATTTACATAGCATTGCCCAACTTGATTCGCTACCACTTCTTATCTTAACAACATAGATTCAATAGCTTCGCTCCTATTTTTAATTCCACGGGCCGGATCTATCCTTTCCCCTCATATCTCAGTGTTACCGACCAACGGGCAACTCCGACGGACTACGAATAGCGTCCATTTCATGCTGGTTCCGCTCGTTGTTCCGATGGCCTTGAACGTATGCAATCGGAAACCCAGACGCCTCCACCACCGGTTGCGGTCCGCCTCCTTTGAGAACATGCGCTTCCGCCATAGTTGCCTGGTTTTTGCGCCGTCGACGTCGGCCCTGCAGAAAGAGGAAGGCGGCGGCGCATACGATGGCCAGGGCGGCCAGGGTGCAGCCGGCACCGATCCCAGCGGCTGCGCCCGCGCTCAGTCCCGAGGACGACGAGGAAGTTGAAGTGGGCAGTTGTGATGTAGGCGTCGAGACCGCGGTTGACGTCAAGGTTGCGGTAGGATTTATCGAAGACAACGGTATCTGTGTGGTAGTCATTGAAGGATCAGTATTAGTGTAGGTGAAATGCGTAAGTTGAAGCGGCTTTAGAACGATAAAGGATTACACATACAGTGTCGGCAGCACCGTGCCGTATCTGCACACCGTACGCATTGATGGCACCAGCGGTGCTGACCCAGGTTGACACATATGTTGATCCAGAAAACTCTACGGTCACTGGACTTAACGTCCAGTTTGTCAACGGCAGGTCGCTTGCACATGCCAAGGTTGACATATGCGGGAACCGGAATTTGCTCTGACATTTGAAGTTTTGCTGACTGAAAGGTACCTGTTTAGTCTTCGATATAGATAGTCAAGGCGATGAATGGAGAAAGGGGGCTCTCTTACGTAGGGCAACATGTGATTATGGTATCGGTCAAGGTGGCCACGGTTACCAAGACTTGACATGCTGGAGTGTATCCAGTTGGACATGCAGTGATTGGAGAGTAGTAGTAATCCGACGATGGGACGTAGCTCTTGGGCATGCAACTTGGATCTGTGAGCGGGGGGCCTTGAAGGTGAAAGTCAACGAAGTAGATATTCGTCATCCGAGCACTGCAATCCGAGCTTGGAGCGAAAGGAGTCGGCAAGGTACCAAGGTTTCCCATGTTTGCAGTTGATGCCTCTGCGAGACTGCAGGTTGGAAATAGAAAAAAGGAGGAAATGGTAAAGGAATTTAGTAGGGGCAGTCGAGTTCAAAAGGACAGCCTGACCCTCCACAGCCTGATCCACCAATATGGAATTTCACATAAGGTGAGTGTGCAACACAAGAATGTCCCCATAATGTAAATACTTCTTTCAGTTCAGCCTGATCATGACTACAGGGGTGATGGACTAGGGGCTTCGCCGCCAACCGCCTGCCCCCTTACACTTGAACAGCTCTACTAAACTTTGTAGAAGATAGCTGAGTACGTGAAAGCAATTACATACTAGTTTGAAGCCTGATACAGGTTCCCTTTCAGTCAGTTCCTGTTGCGAATGGTTCCCCCAAAAAGCTTCATACGACTTTTTCGATTCTCTGTCCCTGCCGAGGCAGTCTGATTCAAGTCAGGGTGGCGTGGGGGGTTGGAGAAAGGATAGTCATACGATTCTGCCTCCTTTACTCGATATCACATCGAGAAATATACTGCGCCACACATCAGACCCTGAGATCTCCGAATTAAGCCAATGACATGATGGATACCCCTGACACTGATACAGCTACCATGGCACAGCCGCTCGAGTTACATATTTCCCTTTGCGAGACCGAGATAAGTTGCTTACTACATCTCACCTGCATTTCAAGCATTTCGTATCTAGTTGGAATGTAATTGCCAGCATGCAGTAACATTGCTACGTGAAAAAACGCGACGTGGGGGTAGCAAACCCCTTGACCAGAGTGAAGGAAGGCTTTCTATATTACCCTGGATTTATGGTATCAACATCATATCAAAAAGAAAAACGAAATTAAATCCACAAAGCGCTGACACCGTATAGTCCATGGTAGCCTTACTTCGTTCGCCCATACCGAGTTGGTTCCTGGAGCACAAAGAAAAGAATTTAGGGCCTCAAAGAATAACACCTCTCGTTATTTCAACAACAATGCAATTGTGACATTCGACACAATCCGATCTGTTCAACTCACAAATGAATTGTGTATACACTACGAATTGTATAAATACAGCGCATCAAGCCTTAAGAGTACGTGACAATATCCACCTGAATTCAGAATCGCAAGATCCTAACAACAAAATGTGCCATATCACTATTACCCGCTATCAACAATGTGACTGTGTCTTTGCCACAGTCAGGTTTGCAACCATGGTTGAAAACGAGGATGGGGAGGAGGTTCGTTGCGATGGCAACTGTCCCAGCACTATCGAGAACACAGTCTACACCCGGGACGAAGGCAACTCCGTCTGCGAACACAATCACCGGCTTCTCGACGAAGAAAGTCAGCCGCGAGTAGCATGGAATCAAGGTCGGCCAGGGGCTGCCCCGCCCACACCATAATGGGGTAATCTAGATTCGTGACTTAAGATGCGATTAGAATATATCAAGTAATTGACAGAAACTTCTAGTAGGATGAATCCATATATTGACTTAGCTACGATTCCCGCGAGGCTGATTTATTGTGCCTGTTGTATATTTGGCAAATCTCCTACAATGTTGAGATCACCTGCTTGTTATTTGAATAGCGTGATGATAACATCCGAAGATCGTATCATCCAGCTTGACGCCTTCTCCTATACACGTAGGACACCCACAGAAGATGAATTAGCGTTTTAAAGGGTTTCTTCTCGTCTTTGGCAGAGTTGAAATACAATGTGACTTACTTTACTGGTATTCGATTCGTTTAGAAGAACCTGGATGGAGCGATTCTGACCGGCAATGCACACGGGTATCTTGGTTCCCATTGGTAATCCCTTCGTGTAACCACTAAGACTTAGATCCGAACCTTTGCGGTTCGCCAGGTCCACATATTTCAGCGGTTATCCACAAATTCCACTGCTCCAAGTCTCTCCGAGTGCCATATTATCTCAAACGACTATCGTCTCTTGCATCCTCCAACCAGATATGATGTCCAGTATTATCAACTGCCGTGGGCATGATTAGTGATATGCCAAAAGTCCGTCCCAGGTGGGCCTTCTTACCCCAGAGTCACCAACCCCGGTACCCCACCAAGACAGGACCCAGGCTCTCTTATGAGGACGATGTTGATTCGGGCAGTATATATTGACGATCACCTGCAAGCAGCCTCTCTGTATATTGAATTATGCATGCAGGAGCCTCCCCCTGACGTCAGGATTTCACTACGCGGGGCTGGAGGTGTGGTTACACGTGGTGATCCAGCCCGGCAATGCACATGTCTGTTTGAAATACAGTGCGGTAGTCTCGGACGGTAACATCTAGTAGCTGATTGGGCTGACTGGTTTACCAAGTAGCCAGTGCAAACGGTAGGTGCTGTCGGCGCAAATCTTGGGGTTCGTGACCCCTGACCTGCCCGACGTTCCTGCATAATTGCAGTACGTGACAGGGAGCAAGAACGTATCATCTAACTGCTTGTCTATGCCTGACCCGGGTTAGTATCACCGCATCAGTTCGCAACTGCGCACCAAGATATGGCCACTCATCAACGCCGACTGAAGCTCTTGCGTCAGTCAGAATCCTTCGTAAGCATTGGGAACCTGCGGGCAGCCAAATGAGTCTAGTGGAAACCTGCATACAAAAAAGAAAACACCATCTCACTCGGGTAGCAATCATGCGGCGTCGATGCAGCCAATCACGTGGCGTGTAGGTTCCCTGCAGTCTGCATTCTTGGGGGTCAGAGGCTGATCTAGAATACGGGAACGGGAAATACTCGCCCTGTTACGCACTTGCTGGGTTGCCATACGCATCCTTCCAGCATTCGGCGTCCAAACGGTTGCAATTCGTTTTTTCTCTCGGGGCTCCCCTTGAGATATTACTCTCACTAGCTTTGATCTGTCTTCCATTCTTGTCTCTTCGTTCTCCAAACACGCCGTATCAAACAGTTCCCGTATTTGAGGTGTCTCATTGCTTTTACCGACCGTCCACATTAGATTCTGATCGGCAGGCGATCCTGTCTCTGCTTGCTTTTGTCGTTCTTGTCAGACTGGCCCGCCCAGACCCTCTTTCGGTTCCGAGTGAGAGGGTCTACCTTACTATTAACTAGGCGGCAAGGAGAGATTTCAGTGGCTTTCTGCTTTCCTACTTCTCCTCTTGTCGCAGAATAGTTGCCACCTTGGATTTGGTAGCGTTGTTCTGGTCGGTCCCTCCATCAACTCTGCTCCGCTCGTCCGGGGAAATAGCCTTTCCTTCTTTCTTCCTGGCACATTTTCGCCACTGTCTCGGAAATCCAACATACCGATCCAACCATGTACGGTCCACCGGAAGAGGACGGGTACCCCGACACTCCCCACAAAGCGCACAATGCCCCGGCGGCGCATCCACACCCGAACCGGGGCGCCGATCACGCCCCCGAAGTCGTCGAGTCCCACGGCATGGAGTACAACACCGCCGAGACCCGCTCGTACCCAGAAGCCGTCGCGACGTCGACGATGGATTCGCGCACGCCCATCCCTGGATACTCGTCCTACACTGGAAAGCACCAGTACGCCCATACTAAAGAGGGCGGCCTCGAGCCCCACGACTCCTCGCACGCGGTGGCCATCAGCAGCGGCGCCTCTCACAAACAAAAGAGGATATGCGGCGTCTCCCGCCTCGCCTTCTTCTCGATCCTCTCGCTGCTCGCCGTGGCTATTGTGGCCACCGGACTGGGCGTCGGTTTAGGCCTCGGGCTCCAGCACAATAGGAACGACGCTATGGCGACGACATCATCGGGACCTTCTTCGTCATCTCCTGACGTGGTATTTCCGTCGCCGACTTCGACCGTGACGCCCAGCAGTAGCAGCAACGCCACATGCCAGGCGGGTATCAGATATTGCGGTTGGGATCTGATCGAACAGCATCGTAAGTCTCTCGTGCCGAACCTCCCTACCCCTTATCGGTCACCATCGGTGAATCTCGGGGATTTGTATTACACTAACGAAATCGCGATATCGCACAGGCTACGCCATCGACCTTCTCCAAAACGCGGGAAGCAACGATCCTTACAACGACTTGTACCTCTGTGAGCAGGGTAACGGCATTGGATGGCTTGAAGCATGCGGCGGCGCCGTCCGGTGCCAACCCCCGGAGCATAACGGAGATGGCTGCAATCTGCATACACGCCAGTCATGCTGTTTACCGCACTGAGTTCCTCCGTCTCTGGTCTGATTTTTGGAGTTGGTTAAATATTCTGGAAAAGGGGGTCTATATCTGCAGAGGGAGAAACTGTAATAGTGACGGAGGATTTCAATGTAGCACTTATTCTAGCCAAGAATGTCCAGCTATCAAAACCAGGATGACCTACGAAGCGTAGTAGAGCTGAAACGGGAGAATGTACGGGCAACTCACTCACTCAGGGACTAGCTATCCAAGTGCCAAATATGACAGGTCCGACTCAGATAATCGTAACAATCCTGCTTGGCCGAGGTCAAAGCATCCAAGACATGATAAGACCCTGGACTGAGGGGACTACAGCTCCGTGCGTCGTTCCCAGGGGATTGGCGTCAGTCGGCGCAATACATAACTCCGAGCCGGCCGGGTCCGACTTCGGCACGGTCCCTTGCCGTTATAGCTAACACTAGAGGCAACGAAAAGCTCCGTAGGGAATGAAGAGACTCCAAGTATGGTGTCCGGCTCGATACACAATTCACCATTTTCACTCAAATACTCAGGAAACCGTCTGCAGTCACCGGTGAGGCCGGCTGTTGTTCCAAGAGGAAGAATATTGAACATGACGGGGTTGCCGGATGTTCGGATAAGCTATTGGCAAATCGGCATTTGAAATCGGCCGAAGGTAACTCTATTGATGGGACTTGGACGAAAGAGGAACCTCGGGTATCTACCCCAGCATTTGTGCTAACGCCGGTAGCTCGCATTAGTATGCTATCACCCGTAGCTTATTGTCGAGAATTCACATGATGACATGTTAGTTATGCGGGAGTATGTTCTCTTAGGCTTTACCAATTATTTACCATCGGGCACAGCATTCCTGCCGGGTGAAGTAGTCGACTATTGAAGAGCTTCATACGTGGCAGAATCTAGGCGAGGAAGGTCCAGTGGCTTCCCCTTCCTTTTAACCTTTGAGAAATCGTAGACGATTGCAATCCGACAGAAAAGGGATGGAAGTTCCGACCCCGCCAACTTCCCCGCCAGAGCCGGAGTGGCCCTGCCGCGGACCTCCGCAGCATGATGAAGGAGAACCCGCTCCCCGTCATCGCCCCAGATATTTGCGCCGATAATCCTATCACGGACGATGAAATCGCCACGGAGAAGGCTCGAGATGTCTTGGAGCGACTCAACGAGGCAGTCAAGGCCAAGGACGCCGGCAAGCTTGAGCAATGTTTCTTCCCGCAGCAGGCGTATTGGCGCGACCAGATCGCCCTGACGTGGCATCTCCGCACCTTCTCCAACAGCGAAGCGATCGCGGCAAGCCTTTTGGAGACGGCGGCGCTTCGTGGCTTGGAGGGAGATGACTTCACCATTGAAGGCCAGGCTCACTTTATCCCAGATTTGGTAAGAAATGCCCCAATATCTAGGAACTATCCGGATGCACACGAAGGAATTCTATTAATAAAATGAAGCACAGCAAACAATCGCGTTTCCGTTCCGTTTCAGCACCCGAAGTCCCGGGGCTAAGTGCAGCGGAAGGGCTATGTTGTTGCCACGCGAAGATATAGAAGACGCCCCGGACTGACACGCACCTCGCCCGACCGAACCCAGTCCGTCCTCATCGTAGGCTCCGCCAACACCGCCTTCGACATCACCGTCGACACCCACGCCGCCGGCCTCCTTACCACCATGTCCGCGCGCGGAGCCGCGGCGCTACGCGAGGTTGGCGGCGACGGGGTTCCCGGTGCTGGATAGCGCGGCGCCGGGCGCGGTGCTGAATCATAACTTGTACGAGCGCGCGGGGGGACATTATGTTGATGTTGGGGGACGGAGCTGCTGGCGGATGGGGAGGTGGGGGTTAAGGTGGGGAGCCGGTGGCGTTTCATGAGGATGGACTTACGTTCCGGGACGGGAGTTCTGTGGATGTGGATGCGGTGGTCTGGTGTACTGGGTACGCCGACAAGAACGCTCGGGATACGGCTGCCGGGATTCTGGGCGGGGGCGGTGTTGACGGCGGGCCTGCAGCTCAGCTTGATGAGAAGGACATCCTTGGCCCGAATGAGATCGCGTGTCGGATCGACGCCACCTGGGGACTCGACGCCGAGGGCGAGATCCGTGGTCTGGCGAAGCGACAGCTCCGGGTCGAGAACTACTGGGCCATTGGGGGTTCGGCGAATGCCTCGCGGTGGTATTCGAAGCTGCTGGCGATCCAGATCAAGGCTGCGCTGGGAGGAATCCTACCTCCTGCGTACCGGGGAACTCCGGGGCGGGGACAATAGATGGCTATTTTCTGCACATGCCTTCTAACGATTCGAGCAATGAATATTCTGTAGCATCTGGCTTTTTATCATCTATCAATCTATTAAATGGAATTAGCTAAAGTAGTCGGCCACTTAAACCCGGACCGCCCATTGTCTAAAAGCCATCCCGCCTCCTCATATTAACCACCATATCCCGATCCAAGCTCACAATCCCCCCTACACTCCGCCCTCTCCATCCCCGGCCCCTCTCTGACGGCGTCGCGCCGTCCAGCATGGTGTACCCCTCGAACCCCAAATCGAACCGCGTGAGAACCATCGCGACCGCGGCCAGGATCTCGTGCTTGGCGAAGAAGCGGCCCGGGCAGATGACGCTGCCGCCGCCGTAGGGGCAGTAGTCCCCAGTTTTATCTTGGTCTTGCTCGCCTCCAGGTGCAGGAACCGCTCGGCCCAGAACTCGTGGGCGCCGGGGATGTGGCCGCCACCTTTCCCTTTACTGATACCATTTCCGGAAGAAGAGCCGGGAGAGACGGAGCTACGCGGCGCCCAGACCTCCTCGTTCATGTGCGACAGCCAGCTCGGCGCGAGCAGGAAACTGTCCTTCTTGAGCGTATACCCGTCAATCACCACATCCTCGCGCAGCCGGCGCGAAATCGGAATACTCGACCGCATCCGCAAACACTCGCTGTACACCGAGCCCAGCAGCGGTAGCTTCACGAGCGACGCGATGTCGACCTCGCCGAGCGCGCCGACGCCGCGCGGAAAACACGCCGCCGGCGCGGATCTCGGACCGGACCCGTTGCAAAAGGGCCGGGTCCCGCACGAGCTCGAACAGGACGTAGGCCGTCATCGGCACCGCGTTGGCGTTGATGGCCCAGATCAGGCCCATGTGCATCGCGGCCCGGCCATCGAAGCTGATGCCGTACCGCACCAGCTCCGCGTTGCGCTCGCGCACGAGGCGGTGCCCGAAGTTCTCGTCCCACTCCGGGTCCTTGTCCGAAGCAGCCGTTGCTGCCTCGGAGGCTTCGGTCGCCTCGCGCAGCCACACCTTGGTGGCTTCCAGCGTGCGGTCCCGCGCCGCCCAGCCCTTGCGGCACATGAAGCGCGGCATCCCCTGCATGAGCGTCATGAACGCCGCGTCGTACTCCCAGAACGTACCCGAGAACTGCAGCTGATTTTCCGCCTTGTTCTCGGCGTCCTTCCCGTAGTTCAGGATGCGCGGCCCGACGAGCGTGATCGTCGACGCGTTGAACTGGTACCGCTGCAGGAACGCGTAGAGGCCCGTGGTGGACTGCGCCCACGGCAGGGAGTCGAGCTGCTTGGCGAACTCGGCGGCGAACTTGTGTGTGAGGAAGTCGACCGCGCTCCTCTCTGTCAGGTTCTTGAGGTAGATGCTGTGCAGGTTGTGCCAGATCCGCTCGTCGCCGCGCTGATCGTTCAGGGGGACCGAGCCGCTGCCCGAGTCGTCTAGGCCGAGCTTCAGCTTGTCGCTTTGAGGTAGGCCTTTGACCTTCTCGGCGATGCGGAGCTGCATGAACTCGAACGAGAGACTCCGGGAGTTTCGGAATATGGCTTGGACGTTCTCGGCGCCGAAGATTAAGTACATGGAAATGGGGCCGAGCCGCATCGTTACGGGGCCATTGTCTGGCCGCTTGGCTCTAAATCATAAAACGAGAAGGTATCAGCCAAACGTTACAGGGCTTGGGTATGCGAGGGGGCTTTCGTACAGTGTCTCCTCATAGAACTTGTGAGGGTCTGTAACCATAGACCACGCACTGCCGACCCAAGGTATCCAGTAGGGTAAGGTAGGTGGCTCCTTGCCCCTGAAGCGGGAGTCATGACCACTGGTCCAATGAAATCGGCATGATGTGAACAGATATGTGGCCACGAAGAGCAGAACAATACTTAGTGCGGCTTTGCATAAAGTGTGTACAATTAGGGGGAATAGGAGCGGATGTCATATTTGCAAGCCTCGTCGAAGACTGTGCAGAGACTTGCGGGGGTCGCCGCGATGGACTGATTTGACAAATCCATTTTCTTTTATGAGGTCTTGTTTAGGGGTGATACTCGGGGTCTGCCACTATCACTTTCTCATTATCTACGATTGTCCGACAATCTCGTGCTCGTGGCATGATTATGTTCTATATAGCAGTTTCCCGGCCTGATGTGACTAATTAGCCCGACTCTTACCAACCCTATCCTCGACTGCCCACACCGTCAGACTGCTTGGCGCGGCGTCAGATAGGATGAGCTAACAACGTATACACACAGGAGTCTTATGGACATGAAACGTGGGCTGGCTACTAAGAACAATTGACTCATACCACCATCCTCCATAGCGTCCTGCAATAATGGCGTCCTCTAGGGGAATACTTTCCGAATACAGTCAAAGTCCTTATCATGGCTGTCTCGATGTGTACGCTAGAGATGGAAAAGCCATCACCACCACCACCATCACCACCATCACCATGTTGCATGTGTAAGCGGAGGCGGACAGGTCCCTGGAAACCTCTCACGTTTACAGAAGATGGTAAGATCCATGCTTATAGGATGATGCTGGCATATGTGGCCCCTCCCGGATATGCAATATGCTCCAATCAGGACTATCAAGTTGGTATTTTGTCTCAGGGGGCGGTCTTGACATCCCATAGACTTGGACATGGCTGACATACATATGCATAGTCACGTGGGAGATAAGGGAAGCGGACAACGTAGCACTGACCGCCGTTAGCCAATGCTTGCTTTTGAAACCATGTGCCTTCGAAGCTGACTGCAGCTGATTAGTGACACTGGAATCAAGGGGGTTCATTGGTACCATGTGGTAGACGCTTACTGCATGACCAGCCTGGAATTTCGAGATAAGCCAAAGTTTACAATGGTACTTTCAAGTTGCCTACTATTAATCCGGGACTGAGAGGGTTTCTTGTGCTGGTCTACGCTCATAGGGATCGACGCTGGTCGTTTTCAGCTGGAGTGCGCCACGGCAGTTACGCTGCATCAAACACAAAGTCCGGTGACAGCTGTCTTGGCCAAAACTGACAGTAGCAGGATTGGATTGTCTACATACTGAACATCGCGAAAGACAAGTTCCAAAAAACAGACGATATTCTGTTCAGAGAAGCCAGGATGCAGGTAAACCACACTACCGCCGTCATCGGCGCAGACCTGCAGCATGGACACGCGCCATTCCCCCGAGCCACCACAATTCTACGGCTGCTCGGAACGATCTGCGCCGTAGCGGTCTTGCGCTTCGTGGCCAAGCTGATCAAGCACCGCCGCAACTTTGCGAGGTTACGGCGGAAAGGCTTTGTAAGTGATAATACTCCAAACGCTACCGAAGCAAGAGGTCCCGAGCTCTCTAGACTAATACGATGCACGCATCGCTCATTCCCAGCCCATGCCGCCGCACAGCTTCCTCCTCGGCCACCTCGGCCTCGTAGCCAAGCTCACCAAGGGCTGGCCACGCGACTTCCACGGCCACTACATCGCGGCCGAGATCCGGGACCGGTACCCGGAGCTGCCGCCCGTGTTCTACCTGGACCTCTGGCCGACGGGCCCGCCGCTGGTCGTCATGACGGCGGCCGGCGGCGCGGCCGAGATCGCGCTGCGGGAGCCGCAGCTGCCCAAGTACGAAGGGGTCCTGGGCTTCCTGCAGCCGCTCATCGGGAAGCACGGGCTCGTCACCATGGAGGGCGCGGAGTGGAAGTACTGGCGCGCCATCTTCAACCCGGGGTTTAACGCGGCGCACCTGCAGACCCTGGTTCCGGGAATCGTTGAGAACACGATGGTGCTGTGCGAGATCCTCAGCGAGCGCGCTGAGGAAGGGGGCTTGTTCTCTTTGTTTGAGACTATGTCTCGTTTGACGATGGATATGAGCTGTCTGGCCACCTTGTAAGTAATAATTGCTCATATATCCATCCTCACATCGGTGTTCGTTCCTGTTAAATAAATCAACTTCTTAGGGGCTCTCGCTTGAATGCCCAAAGACAGGGCTGCGAGCTGGTCTCGGCCTTCCGCAGCCAAGCCAGTTGGATCCCTTCGCCCAACGAGACGAACCTTTTCAAAATATACAACCCCATGCGGCACTTGGTGTACCGCTACAACCGGCGGAGAATGGACCGGTATGTTTCTACCGAGCTGGACGCCCACTTCGCCATCCACGCGCAGGGCCAGAACGGCGCGCGGGCCAAACGGAGCAAGGCCGTCGTCGATCTTGCGCTCGAGACCTACTTGGCCGAGCAGCGGGGATCTGCTGCCCCGGATCAGCAGGCAAATGGGAAGACGGCGCCGATGGTGATGGACGCCCGGTTCAAGCAGTTCGCGGTTTCGCAGATGAAGCTGTTTCTATTCGCGGGATACGACACTACCGCGAGCGCGGCGGTCTATGCCATCCACCTCCTCTCGCTGTACCCGGAAACCCTCCAAAAGCGCGCGAGGAACACGACGCCGTCCTGGGAACCGGCTTAATCAGAGCCGAGACAGCCGCGCTCATTTCCCAGCAGCCGCACGTGCTGAACCGCCTCGCCTACACGTCAGCCGTCATCAAAGAGGCCCTCCGACTGTACCCACCCGTGTCGAGCACCCGCAACTCCGCCCCCGGCTACAAGCTCGTCAGCCAAGGCCAAGAGTTCGAGACGCAGGGCTTCATGCTCTGGGGCGTGCACCAAGCCATCCACCGCGCCGCGGAGCACTGGCCCTCGCCCAACCGCTTCATCCCGGACCGCTGGCTCGTCAGCCCGGGCCACGCGCTGTACCCGCGGGACAAGGAGGCGTGGCGGCCGTTCGAGAAGGGGCCGCGGAACTGCATCGGGCAGGAGCTGGCGCTGCTGGAAGTGAAGGTCGTGCTCGCCATGGTGCTGCGCGACTTCGACTTCGCTGACGCTTACGCCGAGTTCCACGCCCAGAAAGCCGCCGAGCGCGGCGGTAGCAGTGGTCGTGATGGCCCACCCGAGGTGAGGGGGACCGGGCCTACCAAGTCCTGCTCGGGAGCAGCAAGCCGAATAATGGGTACCCATGCAAGGTGTCGAAACGGGCGGCCGGCCAAGACCCAAGCGACGGGCGCTGATACGATTACGAACATGGGTGGGTGAGAATGCTGACATCAGCACGAGACAACCACACCCATTTCATGCGGTAAGCAGGTACTTCTTTAAATAGGCTTAGCAAAAAGAAAAGAAGGAAAGTGCAGTGCTCCTACGATTGCTTGATTAAAAACAATTCTGGATTCTCTGGCAGTTTCCCAAATATTCTTGTCGCCCACCATTAGAACATCACATCAGCACACCAGTACACACACATACACACACACGCGGGCCTCACCACCATTTGCATCAGTTTTATTCCTAAGGTTCCTTCCTTCCTTCCTTCCTTTGATGGGAACGACTCGCAAACCTTGCTCGCAACCATGTCTTCCCTCACCGTGCACCTCTTCCCCCTAATCTCGGTCCTCGGCCTCTACGCCGTATCGTCCTACATGACTTACTCCGGTCTCGCCGCCGCCTTTGCCGAGAGCCAGGCCAACCCGATGCGTCTGCTCCCCGACGGGCACACCCCGTTGCTGACGTCTTACACGGGCCTGGCGCCCCTTGACTCATACCTGGCCAACCTGCAGTACATCTTCGTGCCCGTTGTCGACGGCGCGTCAGCGGAGCTTTCCCTTTTGGGTTGGCACTGGGGGAGCTTGCTGCTGCCGCTTTTCACGGTCATGTTGGGGGAGGGCTTACGGACGGGGCGCTCGAGAGATTTGGTTTTGTAAGTCGTCGTCATCAACCACACTCTTCTGGTCAACCCGTGCTTCATGTGACTAATCCTTCGTCCTTCGTCCTTCTAGCTTCGAGCTCTGGGGTCTTGCAATTCAATACTGCGGGTACTTCGTCACCATGCCCATCTACTGCTATGTGTACCTCCTGTCATCCTCGTCGCAAAGTCGATCCACCACGGTGTCGGCTACTGCGGCTCGGATGATTCCCATCTCGACCCTCGTGGGCTACGTCTTTCCCACCGTGGTGATGTCCCTGTCATCACTACATTCCGGCCAGTCCCGGCAGGTGGCGGTGGCGTTCTGGCAGAACTTCCCGGTGTGGGTGGCGACCATTCAATGGGCTTTGATGTGGGGGTCTTCCTCCATGCCTACCGCTGATGATGCGCCATCAAAGGCAGCCTCCCACTCGACCAACATGGCTTTCGGTAATGTACTTTCGCGCATCTACCGTGCTGTTGCCCTCATATCCGGCCTGATGCACGTGGCCGGCCTCGTGCCCATCGTGCTAGCCACCTTCTTCCCCGAACACCTGATCGCGCTATCCCCGATGCATCTGGACTCGTCAACCCTACAGTCTCTGCAAGGCGGCAATTTCTTCCTCCCTCCCAAGTGGGATAGTCGCGCCCAGATAACTGGCATGGCGGAGGGGGGCGGGGAACTTTCTCAGGTACGACTACTACATCGGCACGGCGGCTGCACTTCTCTGGGCTGCCATGGTGCAGTCTGCGCGTGGCAAGAATGCCTCGAATGGAAAGAAGCCTCTTTCGGGGAGAGGTGGGTGGTTGGCGGGAACCGGGTTAGCTCAGGGGTTGATGATCGCCCTGACTACTCTGGTGCTGGGACCTGGGTACACCATCGCAAGTCTGATGGTTTGAAGATACCATATCCTTTTATAGATCGGCCCCGGGTCAGCCTCGACGATGGAAGTACCTCGAACCCAGTCAGCGATTGTAAATATACCAAACCCGAACATGTGTCATTGTCTGTTGATGTGATGCAGTGTATATACAGCTGGATGCAACAAGCCCATCATGTGTCTAGCAAGACTTCCTCCAACAGCGACTGCTCAACCTTGGGCCAATACTCCTCCCTCAACGTCCCCCGAATCCAATAATTCCCACACGCATCCTTCCCCAGAATCGTGAAAATGCTCATCATGAACGTGGGCGTGCTATCCGTCGTCATGTGCATCTGCACATTCGTCGGCCTTGCCACATCAGCCGAAGATCCCGACTTGGAATCATCCTTCTCGGGGAGGAAATGACTACGGCCGAGAAGTCGACGTCGAAGAACCCGGCCTTGAGCCAGTTGGTGCAGATGACCATGTGCATCCCGCCGTCGCCAAACAGGGCCGGCATGGAACCCTTCTTGTCGTGCGCGGCGCGCTGGAGCTTCAGGAGGGCTTCGACTTGCGGCCAGGTACTCAGCTCCTTGATAGAAGTGCGGAAGGTCTCCGCGACCTCGCTGAGCGGTTTTGCTAACAATGTGTCCGCGCGCAAGAAGGCGGGCACAGCTACCAAGAGGTTGCCCAAGATGGCGCTCTTCTTCTCGGCGGCGGAGACGAGACCGGACTGGAGCAAATGACCCCTGAGGCCCAGCATGTTCATGATGCAGACGGTCTGGTCGCTCGTACGCGCGTTTCGCAGGCGCGACGCGATGAGATGGCGCGTCCACCAGGCGCAGAGGGTGTCGCCGGCGCTTACGAACGCGGGGGATCCCGGATCCTTCTCAGAGCTGTCCACTTTCGTCCGAGCCTCCAGCTCCTTGAGCGCTTTGGTCCGAAGGCGCTCTACGTAGGCGCTCGGGACGCATACGACCCGGGCCTCTTCTATCGCGTTCCTGTTCAAGATCCTGTCGAGAACCTGCCGCAGTCCGAGCATGATGAACTGGCGGAGCCTGAGCTGCTTGACTACATGCTTATACGGCTCTATCGGCAACGCACACGACTCCGTCTTCTCCGGCTCCTGCGCGCCCAGCGTAGTCATGGGATCCCGCTCCATCAGCGGCGCGACCTCCCCATCACGCCCCTGCAGCGTGAGAGCCCACGCGTCCAGGAACGCCTTGCGGCCCATCGCGTCGAAGAGGACATGAGACCCGCGCAAGCACACCAGCGTGGCGTCGCGAAACGTGACGACGTGCAGGCCCAGCACGGGCGTGTCGGAGGACAGGTAGTCCTCCAGGCACGTCGGGTCCTCGGGCCGGCGCATCAGGGGCAGGAAGTCCTCGCCCCGCGCCAGGATCCGGGGGCTGGTATAGTGGGAGGAGGCCCGGGGGATGCGGGAGCCGAGGGGTGCTGCTTGATGCGCACGTCGTCGTAACGCTCGTGGTGGTACGACACCGCGGGGCGGTGCGGCGTGTACCGCGAGGGGACGTGGTAGTCTAATCTTCCGGCGGCCTACAGATCCGCCCAGTAACAGATGGGGTTGGTAAGCCGACTGGGGAAAAGTCGAATGCCTACAGTGTCGTGGCCTCGGATGTAGTATCTTACATTTCGCTTCAGCCTCCCGCCCAGCTTGCGCCACCCATCTGGCCGCTCTAGAAGTCTCTCCAGCGAACTCCGAAGCTTGCCCGCGTCAAGCCTGTGGTCGAAGCGCAGCATGAAGTTCATGACCGCATTGGTGTAGCCATGGTCCCAGTAATGGACCGGAAACACCTGGTCGGCCGAGACAGATGGTGGCGCGAGGCCGCCTGATGTCGATGCATGGCGCAGCAGCGTCTTGGTTCGGACGAAGGCCATTGCTTCCGCGGAGGAGCTCGGCCGTGCTGGAGGAGGGATGCGGGGGATGGCGGGATGCGAGACACGCAGGGCGAGTAAGAGACCGTTGCTGCGAGGTGCTTACTGAGGGAGAACCGACGAGGCGCCGGTTCCTTGGTTCCTCTTCGCTTAACTATAGGTATTGATCGGGCGTTACTCCCCTCGAGCAGCCACTGTTCACATGTAGTCATAGTCTCAATGATAAGGTTCACATGGGAAAGAGGGGCAATCATCCCTGTCACTTCGTGGACAGTCCAGAATCCCAGAACCCCGGTCCCAATACCCCGGGTGAACACTATGCGACGCGTGCAGAAAGGTAACCATGTTGCAGGTCCGGGTCAGTGAATCAGGTTCACGCGATAAGCTTAGTTGCGGGTACGCGGGAGCCAACGTTGACAGATGCTTGGCTGGAGATAAGCACTTGGCCAAGCGGCCGCATATGCATTATTACATACAAGCTGGGCGTTGGAGAGGACTCGGGCGTCACTCCACCAACCTCCGCGGAATGTTCAACACTCGGCACTTTTTCCCGAAACGGAAGGTAGGCTGGGACCTCCTGTCAACCATGCGAATGGCGCATTGCTTTGTTACACGGTGGTGGCTTCAGCTGGCACCCCCGGGAGCTCCGTATGGTGTCAGAGACAACGGCTTGCATTGGTGGTGGTAAGCGGTGGCCTGACGATCAAATTACACCGCCTGTCTGTTGTCTCGGGTACTTTCTGAGTTCGGAACGACCCGAGTCAGATCTGAAGGGATCCGGAAAAACGTTTGAACCAATCGGAAGGGGGTTTGGGGTAGAGACTGCCTATCTCAATCGTTCAGGCGCACCGTCAGCTTGTACGTGCAGCACGAGGGAGTGTACATGCTGTTCCAGCATTCGGCCAAAAGAGGGAAAAAGGCTCTTGTAGGCCTATAAGAAAGGACGCATGGAACCCGACTTCATCCTTTTGTGGCGGATCTTACATGATGCAGCATAGTACCTCTCGCGCCCGAGATTCCCCAGGGGTGGCACGATAAGACAAGCCCAGGTGCAAGTAGTAATCAGGAGTTGGCCGTCAAAGGATGGCTTCCGGGCGTGCTAGTAGCTATCTAATTGCAAGTCGCTTCCGGGCAAGCTATGGAGTTCTTCTTGACACAAAGGCGTATTTTGCATCCGGTCCGGTGAACTGCTTCAACAATAGTGATGAAGCCAGCAAATAATGAGATGCAGCCGCAGCATTGCTCCGTAATTGTCATCGGCGCGGGAGAGTCCGGCGTTGCTGTCGGCTGCCAACTCAAGTCCAAACTCGGCGTGACAGACTTCCGCATCTTTGATCGACAAGGTGGCATCGGGGGTGCTTGGTACATCAACCGGTATCCCGGAGTCGCCTGTGACATGTGAGTTGTCACGTTTCTCTGCACTCATAACCCTATCAACATGGAGACGAAACATAGTCTCCCCATACGGTGGCCCCAGGATACATCACTAACCTGTCAACCCTTCTTATATCTGAACAGCCCAGCACTGCTCTTCTCATATTCATTTGCGCCAAATTATGTATGGACATCGCTCTTCCCACCGGGCCAGGAGATCCAGCAATACATCGCCTCCGTGGCGAGCAGATACAGCTTGGAAGACAACATCGAGCTCAACACCGAGGTGAGCGAAGCGCAATGGCTTCCCGACTCGGCGGAGTGGGAGGTGCGCATCACCCGGCTCGTCCCCTTCACCGGCGACCTCAGCGAAACTGAGCGGCAGCGCCGGATCGCGCAGCACGGGCGCGCCAGTGTCTACTTAGACGAAGAAGTCGTCCGGTCTAAGGTCCTCATCACCTGCGCCGGCGAGCTGGTGGAGCCCAATGCCTGGCCCGCGAATGTCCCTGGCATCGACAAGTTCCAGGGCGAGGTCATGCACTCGGCGCGGTGGCGGGACAATGTCGACCTCGCGGACAAGAATGTCGTCGTCGTAGGGACGGGCTGCACCTCAGCGCAGCTGGTACCTGCTTTGCTTGAGACCAGCAGCAATAGTAATGCCGTGCCAGCATCTGGTGTTCTTGCCGAGAAAAGGGGGCCCAGGCATGTGACCCAGCTGATGCGTACTGCCCCATGGTATATGGCGCGCACGACACCACCTCCGGCCTGGTTCAACAGAGGCATCACGGCCATACAATTGATCCCCGGACTCGGCCGCTTGTTCCGGTTCTTGCTCTTTCTATATGCCGAGTCGACGTGGCTCAACGTTGGCATGGGGCCGCTCGGCGTAACCCGACGGCGGCGTTTTCAGAACAGCCTCTTGGACCATATGCGTAACGTGGTACCCGAAAAGTATCATAGCATGCTCACCCCAACATTCGGCGTCGGCTGCAAGCGCATCATCATCGACGACGGGTGGCTCGACTGTCTAAGCCTGCACGACCGCTTCGAGCTAACGACGCGACCACTGGTCTCAGTCGGCGAGAAGTCCGTCGTCCTTGGCCCTCGCCGGAGTCCGGCGACGAGAAAGGGGCTTCGGAGCCCCTGACCAAACCCGCCGACGTCATTATCCTCGCCAACGGCTTCGAAACCTCAACTTACCTGCACCGCGTCACCATCCGCAACGGCGCCGGCAAGTCCCTGCACGACGTCTGGCGCGCGCAGGGCGGCCCCGGCGCCTACCTCAGTACCGCGGTGCACGGCTTCCCCAACTTCTTCATGGTGTTGGGCCCCAACGCCGTGAGCGGGCACTCGTCGGCGATCCTGGCGAGCGAGAACGTCGCCGGGTACGCGCTGCGGCACTTCGTGGGCAAGGTGCTGTCGGGCGAGGCGCGCACCGTCGAGGTCAGGGAGGAGGCGGAGCGGCGGTACACGGCGGACGTGCAGAGGCGGTCCCTAGATAAGGTGTGGCAGGGGTGTCGGGGCGGGTATATTGCTGAGTCGGGATGGAATAGTTCGATCTGCCCGTAAGTTGTTCGAATTCGTTCCTTCGTTCCTTGACCACTCAACGAGCAGTCCTAACAATTCGCGACGCATCACAGCTACAATCAGATCCACTTCAGCATGATGTGCAAGTACCCGAAATGGGAGGATTGGGATATTGAGTACACCACCTTTGGAAAAGCCCAACTTCAGAAGCCCGGATATGCAACCTACATATTTATGACAGCTGTTGTATTGGCCACGGCCTGCTTGCACATCCTCCTCCGCAGTAGATAGATGGACAGAATTTAGACACCGCTTTCTGCGTAACATGGTATCCAGAAGCGGCAGCATAAATAGATTGTTGAGTACGTTGGGGACGATTGGCAAGACTAACCAATTTGGCTGCCTCAAAGACTTAGATCCATATCAGGTACCTATCTTCTCGCATTGACATCTTCGGGCTCACGTTTTGTTTACCTTCAGTGGGGGTACTTCAGAAGCACAAGTGCAGTTGCAAAATGGTGCCTTGCCCAAACCCAACTGGAAGTTGCCTTCCACAATGCGCACAGGCTTATTTCCCGGCTGCTTGATACGCCGCAATATCTTCCTGGATTAGCGTACACCTTTCCGTCGACAACTCCTGTTTTCACTCCATTGTTTGTCTCAAATCATCTAATTGTTTCAATCGACGTATCAAAACGCCTCCAAGAATTTCCAACGCCACTGGGTTCGCAGATAGGCATCTTTGACCTTTCCCCACAAACGTTGCCGCCAATTTCGATCCCCGATAAGTTTCGAAATGGAAGGAACGCAAGGCCATTTCGTCAACGACGTGCTGGATAAGAATGGCGACATGATTCTCCGAATCACATATACAACGCGCAAACGTGGCATGTGGGATGATCCCTACAGCAAGTCCTTCTTTGTGGATTCCCGATCGTTGCGACGCGCATCCGAGAAATGGGGCAGAATGAGGATCAATGCAAGTCGGTGCGGGAAAGAGTGCGACCTTCCAATCATTCACCTCCACGGGGATTTGAAATTCCACGAGATCCTCCTCAACATCATTCATGGCCGTTTCGACAAAGTCGCCTTGTTGTCGGTCGACGAAGGCAAGGGGGAATCAATATACGAAACATGCATGTCCATCAAACTATTCCAACTTTCCCACCTCGCTTTCCTTGCCGAATCGCTCGATGAGTTGCACCTACTCCGGCCATGGACCCCCGACTGGACCGCAGGTGCAGATGGCTGGTTTCACTGGGGCTGGCATGACTGGTACCAGAATATATGTCTTGAAAACTGTCTACTGAGACTCAGCATTGCCTGGAGGCTTGGCGAGAAAGACTTCTTCAGATACTTTTCCAAAACTTGTCGAACATGTATCGTTCGACAAGGGAGCCGGTTTCCAAATCATGGGCTGGCGTCCATACCGGATTCCCAGCACTCTAGGACTGGGGAAGTCAAGACTCAAGCGTAAGCTACATTTTTATCTTTCACATCCCTCCTCCATGTTATCACCAAAACGCGGCTACTGTATACTGATCAGCCAACCTCAAATCCAGGTAACATCATGAAGAAACGCAAATATGTCATCAGAGAGCTTCTCAACATCCATAAGCAGTTTCAAAAGACTGGGCCGCTGGAATGCATCGTCGTTGTATTGCCGGCAACGCCACACCAGCTGGAAAAGCCGCTTGCGAGTCCAAGATAGAGGAGTCAATCGCGCAAGCCCAAAGCAGCGCCATCGCCGCCGACCTTAAGACGGAACATCACTTGTTGTACGAAGGTACTACCGATGAAATGTTATACCGGATACTACGTATCATACCCGAACCTCTATTCTGGTCTAGTAGCGGCCAGCATTCGAACTGCAGGCCCAAGCAACAGATCTGGGACAGGCTCTGACAAGTCGTCAGAAACATCGAATGCGAAAGCCCGATGGATGAGGAACATGATGAATTTTTAGATAGCCGGGCGAAGGTGATTGGTCTGGACAGTGAGGCTACCAAGAGTTTTTACTTTGTAGAACGGGAACGAATTCACGAGGCACTGTCTACATAAAGGCTGGGCTTAGATGTTGCCAGAATGGTCGAAGACCATCATACATGGTAATTCCAGCGCCAACAGGAGTTTTCTCAACGGCATGAAGGGTATAGACATGAAGGGCGTTTTAGCTAGGTTCTGTATGGTACATACTCAACTGTTGATGGGTGTAGGTTACGGGGAACAAGAAACCCCGGTTGCCTGTAACTAGACATGCGTGGACAGAAGCCTTGGTTACTGTGACACGAAACAAAGGGCGGAGTATGATGGTACCATTAGGCAGCAACTGGAGCTTTCACATCCAAGGCACCAAAATAGAAGTGTCCTATAAAGCCAGACTGGAGTCAATAATAACCTCCTTTACAAAATTTGCTACCTTGACAGTTCATGCACTTGCTATTTTACCATTGCTTCTTTGACGCACCAAAAAGTACCCGAGATTGATTTCGATCACTCCTCTTGCGAGCTGTACGTGAAACTTATCAGTGAACGCCATTGGACTGCCTGGGCTATCGGCGCGACAGATTTATTCAGAAGGTTCACACGGTTCATCGCCAAAGGCATACCACTCAATAACAATGGTAATCTCTATTTTGATGAACTTAGTAATATATACGACCCTGACAGAATCTCTGGCCTTACAGGTAAGCTCGAAAATTTCAAGACCATTATCTTGGTTGCTATTCAACGTACCTTATACGAAAATACGAGAGCTGACTCAATGGAATGGCTCAAGATTACATTGCGGGGAGCAGAAGAGAAAGCTCCAAGAGCTTCACGAGGTTTTCGAGAAGGGGATGGAGAGCGGCAATGAGTACTATAAAACGTACCAGGACCTCATGCCGGGCTGTGTCTACAAGGACCACGACTGCTGCGAATGCGGCAAACACCACATCTACGGCCAATTTTGTCAGCTCTGCACACGCCCCGATGCCGAACAGGCCATGTGCAACTCCATAATTCTGGGATCAATAACGCATGGGTACCGGCAATACATAATGGAGCAAATCAAGTATGGTTGGCTCCGGATAAACGAAGAAAAGGATAAGAATAAGGTGGAGTCGATCGAGCCTGGCTGGTCGACGGCAAGTCTGGATTCCCATTTCCGTGGCCTTATAGACATCAAGATCTATAGCCTTCCCGAACTCACAAACAACGAGATCACTACTGTCTATGGAAAGACACATAGTGATTGCAACCCCAGCGCTCGGATACGGGCCCAGTTGGAGAAAGTCATGTCCAGCATTGCGGATTACCGGCTTGGACGACAAGCCTAGAGAATACCGGAAGACGTCACCGAAGAAGGCTAAGATCTCCGCGGATTGAGGCTGTATTTACATGGGTTGAGAAGATAGCGGACGTCATAAAACAACACGGTGCGCTCATCTCAAGGCTAGTTTGATGTTAAGCATAAATTTGGTGGCTCAATGCATATGGCTGTGGTATGGAATCTGGCACAGAGATCTGTAGCTTTCGATGCGGCTAGGAGTGTCAAACGCCTTGATACTCATCTCATGTCTCTTGGTGTTATCCTCAGCTGATTAAGATATGGTGGATAATGGTTATAGCAATGTAGTGGACCGAGGAATGTGTATTCCATCAAGTCAGTCTACGATTTATCAGATATCCATCACTAGAGTAAGAGCTAAACTTGAGATGCTCGCCTTTTCAAACGGAGATTTTCGAATTTAGGCCACATGCTGCTCTGTGGCCATTGAAAAAAGAAGGAAACATATTGGCCATTAGGAATACTCTAGAAGGCTTCCGAAAAACCGACATGTCATCCGGCCTCCTTTCCGAATCCCGGTGGCCGCCCATGACCTTGGAAGGCATTTCCATGTCCGACCATTTTACAAGAGCACAACAAGCGCCTCCCCTAAGGGGGATGAGCCGCGATCATTCAAATAAGGCGGTGAGGAATGGCGTGGCCATTGTCGTTACCTGTTACAACCCAACTGTGAAACCTCGTTCGACCTGGTCGATGCCAGTCTAGAGAAAAGACTGTTTGTGGAGCCATGCGGTGTTGTTGAGGTGATTCTGGGATCGTCTGCGCAACACCATACATGGGGTTCGTCTATATTATTGAAACAACAGCTGGCGCGCTAGGGGCGTCTAGCTTCTGCAGGAGGGTTGAAAAGATTGAAAATATAGCTGTGTCTGGTTTTTAATGGGAGTACAAAGAAAAGTTACCGACCATTCTGGAAGGCAAAGGCATAAAACGAAAGGTATCTGGGCAGCTCCTCCAGTGGAGACGTAGGACAAAGGAATAAAGCACAACACCTCCCGAAGCAGTGTGTATGTTGATGCAATTCCAGCATATTATATATTTGTTCATCTGGACTTTGATAATCACAACGGGCTATTCACCAATTTCCTATATCGCAACGAAACCTTTCACCCTAACCGAAATTCTGTTACCCCGTATCCAACCAAATATGCAAAGTACCGAAGAATTGTCCGATAAGAGCACGATAAAAGAAGACGGCAATGTTGATAAGATAGTCATGGAAGAGGACGGTGACCTAGTCATCAGAGTCTTGCACCAAGATCCACGACCTCCAAAGAGAGCAGAGTTCCTGGTCGATTCGCGGGCTGTGTCACGATCATCCGAGATGTGTAAAGCGCTTGTGGCATCCAAGCGTTACAACCCTGGCCGTTGCAAGTATGTCGTTGATTTAAGGGGTAATCCTTTACATATTGACAGTCTTCTGTCTATACTGCATTGCAGATTCGACAGGGTTTCCAAATCTGTGCCCCAACTCTTCCTTTTCAACCTCCTCAAGATCACTGAACGATATGAAGCAACACATTTACTACGGCCTTGGATTGCGGGTTGGATCATGCCTCGCCAAGACTGGCCCGACTCATATGACAGAAGCTATCCATTTAGCTCAACAGAAGACCTTGAGCGTCTTCTGTATATTGCTTGGATCGTTGTGGAGAAAGAATGCTTCAGAAGCGCCATCAGTATCTTCCTCGAAAATATCAACCCCGACGAAAAATCGGAACAACTCTCGATCTATAGTCTGGGACTGCCGTTAAACCTCGAAATTCCCGGTTACTCACGTAAGCTCAAGGTCTTGAAACATACATTTATCTTGCGGATATGTCACGTCGTACCCATTATGTTGTAATACTAACCTTGTCACACCAGATTACTTGAAAAAGGAGTACCTGGACAAAGTCAACAAGCTCCGCAGTATCTTCAAAGATGTGGCAAAGGATCACAGTCCAACATTCTGCCTTCTTTCCTCCCGCCCCGAGATTGAGCAGGCGATGTGCAATGCTATATTGACAGGATCCATCGTTTCTGGGTATCAAGAACAGGAGTTGAAGGTAGCCGGAAAGTGCCAAACCAACCAGAGTATCAACAGCGTCTTCCAACGACTGATGTGCATCAGCATCCACAGTCTCCCTATGGTACAGGGATTACGCACCTCACTCGGCAAAACGCACGATGATTGCAACCCTGTCCATCGGATGCGCAGCCAACTGGTGGACGTCATGTCTAGTATTGCGAACGTGTTGGATGAGGAAATCGAGCGGCATCTGGACCAACGGGCCGAGCTTATGGATTTGCACAGCCCATAAAGGACCGGCGAGAGTGTGATTATGCGACTGAGGAAACGGATTAATGGTTTTGCTTCTGGACTTTCATGTCGGACATCGGTGCCAAATAATTGCGATGATTACGTCCCTAAGGGGGCTATGTGGAAGGATTCCAGAAATAGCCACGACTAGCACCGCTACAATTGCGGTCCATAATCAGCGGTGCGAATTAGGGGCGTTCGGCGAAGTCTAATCCGGACAAACATATCAGATCACTAAGGGGTTCAGCCCAACTAGGTATTGACCACCAAATTAAGTGAGAGATAGTGTAGCCATGGCATATCCAGTGCCAGTTCAGGTCCATTCGTTTGTCACCTAATTCTCCGAGCAGTGAGTGCCACATGGCTGAGCTGGAGAAAGGAAAAGCTTATTGCATATATCCGTGCGGCTGTACAGCCTTGAAACTAGGCATAGGTGGGAATTGGAGCTGGATTTGGTGTTATGAACGCCTATGTGGTCGCCTGCTGACATCTGTGGCTGCGGTCATGGGAGTAACCAACGTCTACTGGCAAAACGTATTAGTACAGGAGCATCCATCCTGTTATTCCGCCGTTTAGTCCATTATATGACCACTGGAATAAACACGTCTATAATTACGAAGACAAATCTACAGCATGAATATACGATGCATTCTACTAGGTCTTATTGGGGCCACCCAAGCCTGCATGCCCGGCCCCGCTCCTGCTAGTCAGCCAAGTGATCTCGTTCGGAGAAGCGAGATCCCACCTCCTCCGACGACCACCCGGATTGCCAATGTTCGGGTTTTCGACGGCGACTACTTCGTTGGCCCCCGTGACGTCCTCATGCATAAAGGATACATCATCAAGGATTCCTCCCCATGCGGTGGCCAAACGATGAACGCATCCTCCCCGGAGACTGTTACTATCGACGGGACCGACCAGTACCTAATCCCGGGCCTGATCGACTCCCACGCCCACGTCAACTCGATCGGCGGCCTCGAGAACTTCACCGCATACGGCGTCTCCACCGTCTTCAACATGGACTGTGAGAACTACACCCTCTGCAACGCCCTGAAGGGACACCGAGGCCTGGCCACGTTCTTGACCGCGGGACTGTCCGCGGTGGGACCCGGCAGTCCGCACGCCATCAACATGCACCGCGCGCCCAGCGGGCTTTATAACGAGACGACTCAAGATCCCGCGGCGTGGACCGCGGCGGTGTTCGGAAATGGTTCAGACTACCTCAAGATCATCGCCGAGCCCCGCGGGCCTATTCAGGAGGCGCAGATTGACTTGGTCGAGGCGACGCATCGACTTGGCCGGAAGACTATGACACACGCCTCCTTTATTGAGCCTGTCAACCAGGCCATCGCGTCGCGCACCGATGGCATCCAGCACTTGCCGCAGGATGATGTACTGACCGCGGAGCAGCTCAACATGATCCGACAGTATAATCAGACCATAACGGCGACCATCGAGCTCAACCGGCTCGCCGCGCAGGACCCGGGCGTGCTCGCGTTCCTCGGCGTTACCGGCGCTAACGCAACCGCCCGGGGACAAGCAGCATACAAAATGGTCCAGGAGAACGCGCGGCGGATCGTCGCGGCGGGCATCCCCGTGCTCGCAGGCACCGACGCTATAGGCGACTCCTTCCCGGGCGTCTCGGTCCTGTTCGGGTCGACGCTCCACGCTGAACTGGCCAACTTGGTGGCGGCCGGGATGACGACCGCGCAGGCGCTGCGCGCGGCGACCTTAGAGCCTGCGCGCTGGTACGGGCTGTCTGACCGCGGCCGGATCGCTCCGGGGATGCGGGCGGACGTCGTACTGCTGGGCAGCGATCCGCTGGTGGATATTTCGAATACGCGAGACATACGCCGGGTTTGGGTTGGCGGTGTGGAGTTTGAGCATGTGGCGCCGAGGGTCTTATAGATTAGCCTGATATGGTGAACATTTTGGGTCTAGTAGATAGTGGTGACTACATTAGGACGCCAAACACATAATAGATACAATTCGTCCCACAAGATGGTATTTGGTCCTGAGGATATCAAGCCGTCCAAGCCAACAGATGAGCAGTAACCGCTAAACGATATTTATGATCTTCCTCGTATCAAATACCCCCGTATGCAACCATTGCAGTGGATGCGGCTCCCGGACACCTATAAGGGGCTCGGTCCTGTCACGGCAAGCGACGATGACCATACACATACGTTCCCTATCAACAAGATCGCCAAGGGTCCGCCACAACAGTGGACTCAAGCCCAGTGCATTATTACCAACGACAAGTTCACGAGCAAGACCATTTGCGAGGAAGCCGATTATATCATTGTTCGGCGCAACTATCGAGTCAAAGAGATGCTGGACTGGGCAAAAGAAGACGCAAAACGCAAGAATAGCGTCGTGAAATCCATAAAGGGCAAATTCATTGCCCCATTGATTGAGGCCCGGGCGCTGTGAAATGACTTTAGGGCGGCGACAGAAGGCCGGAAGGAGGGTAAACGGCACATCATTCACGATGCTCAGCTGGACCACCCAAACCATCTGGATAGCAAGTTGAAGTACTATGCCTGGTTTCATCGCAATATACCCAACCACGACCAAGCTAAGATTGTGTATCAGCAGAAGGTTCAGGACCCTTGGGATTTTCAGGCATCTATTGAAGATACGCGTAGGCATCGTATTATGCGACGGCAGCTATGAGAGGGTGTTTTTGGGTTCAGTGGAGACAGGATGGATGTTTGCATCACCAGACCTGTAGCAATGTTGAAAAGAGCTGAGATCTCCGCAACGAATGTTGTATGGACAATGTATCCAAACTCCAATCTGGCGATGCGCAGGCACTTTCAGAGTTGGCGCAACGACACATGGTGGCAACACTAAAGCTTGAATAGATCGGTCGGACCGAAGGTTGGGGAGGCGAACGGCAGCGCAAAGCTCGAGCAGGCAGGCCGGGCAGACCGTCCCGCGGAGTGATCGGCCGTGTGGAAGGTTGGGGGGGGAGGGGGCAGACGGCGGTAATTTTCATGAGTGTGGCAATGCTCGCGCGCGATATCGAGCCAGCGTGCGTCAAACTTGGTAAGTGTAGCACCCGAACCCTCGATGTACCGGACGTACATCGCGTGCTATGGAAGGCGGTACCGTCTGCATTGGCCGAAAAAGCTGAAAGCCAGCTGGCTACGTGAACGTAGCCTAAAGGTTGAACAGATGGGCTGGTTGAACGTCGCAGAGGCAGTACATCCTTTGAAAGTAGTTAGCATAATCCCGTGTTTAGGGAAAGGAATAAAGGGCCCCGAAACCATGGATGAACTTTCCGGTATGTATCCATTGTGTGCTCATATTATAGGATTCGGTGGCATATGGGCAAGCCTTAAAGGAGTCGCGGGCGCACTTACTTCGGGGGTCCGTCCCGGAGGACGTCCGGCTCTGCCTCCCGGGTTGGAGCTCGGCCTATATACATTTATTAGTCTTTGCCAAAAGCCCAACAAAATTCAAGAGTGGCGTCTTACGAAAGAATATTCCGAGGACGGCCCTCCACGTAGGGAGGGAGTGGTTCGTCAGGGGGAAATCCTCGCAAAAGATATAAAATATCTCATAGGGGGAAGGCTGTTGGGTGGGTTCGGGTTATGGTGGTGGAGGGTCGGGATAAATATATTGTTGCCAGCTATCTCGTAATCACCTGATTATTCCACATCTGATTAGACCTCACGAGAGTCATCAAATGAGTATTCAAATCACAGCGTTTACTCCATTGGGAGTCCGTAATTGTAGTAACAAGGGTACCCATCACCCCATTCTGTCCGCATCCAAGAGATTGGGTTAGGGAGACAAGGTGATGTTGCAAAAGTGCCCCTTCGGCGCAACGAGGAAGTGGTGCTCCATCTCCATGACGGCGTCGGTGGTGTCCGGACTGAGCCTCGCGCCGCGGCACTCGCGAAAGAACAGGGCCGTCGCCAGCCGCAGCTCCATCCTGGCCAGATGGATCCCGAGGCAGATCCTGGAGCCCGTACCGAAGGCCGAGAAGGCGAGCTTCTGCTCCGGGGACTGTGGGAGCATGAATCGGTCCTCGTCAAAGCTAGGGATAGGTAGGTCTTCGAGTTAGCCACACACATGACGGAACGCCGTTCTCCACATGTTTCCTTATGTGCTGACCTTTCGGGATGTTCAAAAACGGCACCGTCGCGGTGCATCGTGTACGCCTGGGTACAGACCACGGTCCCCGCCGGGAGGAAGTGGCCGGCCATCGTGGCGCCGCCCTCGGGCACGTACCGCTGCAATGCGCCGGGCGCGGCCCCATACAGCCGCAGCGTCTCGTCGATCACGCTGTTCAAGAGAGGCAGGGCTTCGAGGTCGACTTCGGTGAAGCCGGCTGAGAGTCCGGCGACTTCCTCCTCCAGGCGACGTTGGAGCTGCGGCCTTTTCAGGACGGCCCAGACGAGGTACGTCATTGTCGAGGCGGTGGTGTCGGAGCCCGCCACGATGAGGTTCGTCGCTTCGAGCCTGACACTTAGGTCCGACAGGTGATGCGTTTGCGCTTCCTCCTCCTCCTCCTTCTCCTGCTCCTTCTCGGTCGCTTCCGGGGATGCCGACAGCGCCACAATCTGGCTGAACAAGTTCTGCGCCCCGCCGCTCTCCCGCAGGTTGCGTACCGCTTTTCCGGAGTACTGCGCGATGATCTCCTCGCAATTCACCACCTCCTGCACCGCTCGCACCGGCAACTGCCGCGCCACCGCGTGTAGCCACGGCAGCTCCCACCGGAGGCCGCTGGACAGGAGCAAGCTCTGGATCGCGTTGACGTACGCCGTCGTGCGGCCGAGGCCGACCATGTCGAAGGACTCGCCGAAGGAAAGATGCGCGATGACGTCGGTCGCCATGAGCGTCCACCACTTGAGGACATCCGCCCCGCCGCCCCCCTCGGCCCCGGCCTCGGCCTTGATCCGGCCCACCGTCTTTCAACCATCTGCCGCACCACCGCCTCCCAGTTCGCCCGCAGCGCCGTCTTGCTGAAGGCGCGCGCGAACAGCCGCCGGCGCTCGCCGTGCCGCTTCGGGTCGCGCATGGCGAAGATGCCGGGGCTGGCCGAGTCGTACCAGGGGCCCTTGAGGAACGGGCTGCCGACGCGGTGGATCCGGGCGTAGGCCGCAAGGTCGGCGACCGCGACCTCGCCGGGCGCGATGCGCACGACGGGGCCGTAGCGCCGGTGCAGGGCGTGGATGTGGTACATTTCGCGGCCCGCGAGGATGTGGTACTTGAGGACGAGCCGGGTGAAGCGGGAGTACCACGGGCCGGGGACCTTGGATAAGGGGCATCTTGCAGCCTGGAATCCCATGAGGATAGATAAAGGTCAGCCACGGAGCAGCCTCCGAGGGGAGGGGGGTAAAGTTTTGGGACATACGCGGACGAGGGAGAAGGTCAGGGCGCTTGCGGCCACGGCTAGGAGGATATAGATATTCAACATCTTCGGCCAATGACACTGGGTTGGACTTGGAACTTGAAGATATATTCAAGTCTTTTTATCGCTTTACTTGAAGTTTGTGAACAAAAGAAAAGAAAAAAAGCGTCCGTTTTAATAATATATCGTGGACGTGCGTAAGTATTATGGAGCGCCCGCCCCCTCATCGGCCGGCCCCTCTCCCGTACCCACTTATTTGCTTCATTTCATTGCAAAATGACCCCGGATCAGGGATCAGGGAATATGGTGAGTCGCAGTCATATACGTTATTTGATAAAAGCTGAGACTCTATTCTCTCGACTAGGCATAGAATATCCTCGCCAAGCGAAACGAAACCGGACAGGGGGACTAAGACTTTCGGGCGGTAACTGTAGTTACTGGATCTGGCAAGCTCTTCGTCGGGCCTACATGTACCCGTAAATCGGAACCAGATGCACATAGATTTCAGCCCGACTATCAATCCACGCCAAGCGGCGTTGTAGGATTCATCGATAGATGCATGTACACGAAACCCTGCAATCTCGCTAGTGGTAAATGCTATTCTCCTTGAACGCCATAACGCTGCCCTCCGTACGATGCTTCCATTCAGTGATCGACGCGGCCGTGCGAGACGGAACCAGGTGAGCCGAACCAATTAAAAGATGTTACCAGAGCGTCGGACGTTTAAAACGAACCACCGATAACACTAAATCATCCCTGGTCCGTACAGTACGGGAGCTTTTGGTGAAGGGCAGCGCTATGGCGTTCAAGGGGATAGATCTGATACGACTCACACAAACATCTCCCCGAACCCCAAAGCCCCGATCCCCCCAGCACCGCGCCCGCCGCCCCTTTGAACTCGGACCGCACCTCGCCCGTCAGGATGCGATCGGGCGTGATGCCCGGCTCGTCGTAGAAGGCCTCGTTGACATCGCGCTTCTCGCTAAAGACGGTACCATCCACCGAGCCGCCGAGGTACAGCCCGCGGGTCTTGGTGTAGATCCACATCGGCGGCGGCTGTAACGCACCATCTCCTGACAGTTCCGCCGGCACGTCGCTGCTATTGACGGCGGTAGGGCCCGCCGCCACGGCGAGCCCCGCCCACGCTGCCGCCCTTGCCCCCTCCGCTCAGGCGCACCGAGTTGCGCTGGTAGTTCCCGAGCTCCGCGCCGCGGCTCGTCGTGCTCGCGTAGAAGGCCCGGACGGCCTCCTCGGTGTTGAGCACGCACACGCTCTCCGACACGTCGAAGCCGCCGATCAGGGTCGCGCCGGCGCCGTAGACACTAAAAGCCGAGGCCCGCTCCAGCGGCGGAAGCTGCCCCAGCTGGTGACGCTGCTGGCGATGCTGCTGGAGTCTCCGGCGGCCGTGTTTGTGTGTTGGGATGACGATGACGGGGAGGGCAAGCGGGCGAGGACGACGCCGGAGCCGCGGGAGCCGGACAGGTTCAGGCCGGCGCGGATGACGGTGTAGATGGCGAGGCCGTGGGCCTGCTGCAGGACGGCGTCGGGGATTTGGATGGGGGGTTTGCTGCTGCGGTTGGGGGCGGGTTTGGGGTCTTCGGCTGCGCATCCTGCGTAGGCAACATAGGGTGAATATGCGGATTGCTTCTGGGGTTGGTGGGGCAAGTTGGAGAAGCGGAAAAGCCCCGTACGGTGCACACATACCTAGAAATGACTGCAGTATCTTCCGAGCCTTGACGCACTCCTTATCCATGGCCGCCGTGCTGTTGAGTCTCTGGCTCCACTGCTGAAAGCTGTTCCCCGAGGACGTCTTGGGCTTGCCGATCGGCATTGGCGGCGCGGTTAGGCTCGGAGCCAAGACGCGCGGACTGGGAGGTAGCGGTCCTTGTTCACCGGCAGCGCCGGGTCGTTGATTGCGCGACGACTCGGATACTTGGCGCGGGGGTACCGGCCGTCTCAGCAGCGGGACGTTGGAGTGCTGCGCTGGCTGCACTTTAGGTAGAGTCTCCATGGAGACCGGATGCATCCGCAGGGGCGACCTGGGCCGCTGCTCGGTGACGGGCGAGGGGACTAGTGGCGAGACGGCCTGTAGCGACGGCATAGAGCGCAGTCCCCGTTGCTGCTGTTGCTGCTGGTCTTCCGCTGAAAGTAAAGGCGGCGGCAGCGCCGAAAGCGGCGACACGGGCGACACTGCGCACTCCGTCGCCAATCGTGTCGTAGTCGTCGTCGTCGTCGCCATTTGCGGCGGTGACGGCGGCTGCAATCGGCCTCCTGAGAATCTTAGCGGTGGTAAAGACGGCGCGTCCGCGGCAGACTCCTCCTGTCTCTCCTCTTTCAAAGGCGTATACGTTTTGGTGTGTCGTTCTTGTTGGGCCGCCATTGAGTCCTCGTAGCTCGGCGGCGCGTCGTGCCCTTGCATCATCATGTAGTCGCGGTCCTCGGTGCGCATGCTCGCGGTGGGCGAGCCGGGGGTCTGTTGGGGCAGGTGATACTGCGGGCGCGTCGGATAATCCGCCTTGTAGTCAGCGTCGTCGTCATCATGATCTATTCCGAAGGTGTTCCTTTTCCCCCTCTTACTCAGGGTGGTAGGCGGCATGTCCGTTGGCGGCGAGTGGGTGAGCTTATTGCTACCAATGCTATTGTCATCGCTATATTGCCTCCGCGTCGTAGCGTTTGCCTGGTGGTCCTCTCTAGTTGAAGATGCGCTTTCTGGTTGGGACTGCTGTCGTAATGCCCGCGGGTGCTGTCCCCGCCCCCGGATCGAGAGGTCGCCATGCCGGCGAGTGCTAGAAGTCTGACCATGGCTGTTCCGCGAGCGCCGTGCCCTCGTCAAACTGCGAGGACGGAGAGAGACTGGTGTGGTATTTCAATCGCCAGTAAAGCAAAACGCTTACGGAGTTTCCATTGATGCAAAAGTCATGTCTTTCTCGCCACTTGTAGTGATTGGGAAGAGAGAAGTTCGGGAGTCGGCCATGCCGATTCTCATTCAGACCGCAACCTCTCTTCTGATCATCGCCCAGGATGACTGCATGCATACGCCCAGTCATGCGCCGGCAATCTGATTGGTAAACCGGCCCCTAATCTCCACAAATGCGAATCCTTTTCTAGCGGTGGCAGAATGGTGGGAGGTGCTTTTGGGAAAGCCAAAAGTCCTCTTTGTACGGCTGAAGACCAGCGTGTGGTGTGTGTGTGTGAGGGTGTGACCCCAGGGGGCCAATCCGAGGGAGTGTACGCGCATGCAGCACCTTGCCCGATACGGTCAAAAGAAATGCCAAGACCGAACAGCATCGGCTAACCAGGATCCCGGGACAAAATCCCCAAAAGAGAATTCGATACCATGGATGCGACACTCAAAGTTGTCCAATTAATCTCGTTTCATAGCATACTCGCTTTTGATACTCGCTATGGTAATACATATCTAATGGCAGTAATGGGCTGACTGGTTAATGGGTTTTGTAAAAACAAAAAGGGGGGCCTTGGTTCTCGACTCAGCTGCTACCAAACACCCATCAACCGGCCATTAGCAGTCTGCCCTTGCATATTTGGGTCGGTAGTTGCTCTTTGATCCCTGGCCTCTGTTTCCATGAACAGCCTCTCGTGTATAGACGCATTGCGTCCCTCGGACACAGCCCCGAACCCGTAGTTCCCCTCACTCCCATCCGAAAACGCGACAGATAGCCCCGCCGAAAGGGGATCGCCCGAGAGGGGATCACCGGGCAAGCTGTAGCCCCCTGAGTCCAACGACGCCGCCGCGACGAGGTCTATGGTCAACCCCTGTCTCGGCATGGCCATCATCCCCGAATCGCCCATGACTGCTTGGCTGGCGTCGGGATAGCTCCATGTAGTGCCGCTGGCCGAAGCAGCAGCTGCCGCTTCCGTCGCCCGCCGGCGTTCTTCCTCGCTCGTAATGTCCCCCATCAAACTCCCATCATTGCTACTCCAGCTATACTGCCGCATCCGGGCCACCTCCGGCAGGGATAAAGAGCCCATCACGGAGATGGACGGACTAAGACTCGTCCGCATCCCCCGGCCGTCTCCCCGGCGAACAGGAGCAGCTTGTCCGCGAACATGGTCTTGCTATTGGGGCTGGCACTCAGCGTCTTGATGAAGAACTCGAGCGGATCGAGCACGACCCCGCTCCGCCCGCTCGACCCGCTCAGCAACGCCATCTCGCCGGCCAAGAAGTCCATCCCTCCTTCCTGGCATCCTGCTCCTATGCCTAGGGAGACGGGCCCGTCCATGGCCCCGCCAAACGGCCGCATCGCCCCGCTCGCCGCGTTGGCGTCGTACGCGTTCAGCACGTTGACGCACCAGACGCCGATCTCGAAGATCTTCTCGAAGATGCCCATGCCGTGCACCTCGACGGCCTGGCTGGGCAGGGACTGCAGCACCGCCGCCGTGTCGCGCGCAATGGCCAGCGGGAAGCCGAAGCTGAAGCTCGCGTGCGGCGCGGCCGTCGACAGCAGGCCCTGCCGGAAGGAGCTCTGCCAGACGATTAGGCGGAGCCATTGTTGGGTCATGAGGAGGTCGGCCTTTTGGATGTCGGTCGGGTTGGGCTCGATTTCTTCGATTTCCTCTTCTTCCGCGTCGGTTCCTATCTCGGCTTGCGTCGGTGATGATGTTGTTGCTGTTGATGGTCTGGTTGTCGAGGCGGGAGAGGTGGCGGGACTCGGAATGGGGACAGCGTCCGGGGAGCTCTTCCGCCGCGGTCTGAGGAAGTCCAGGGGCTGGGCCAGGATATGCTGCAGGTTCAAGTACGTCGTAGCCGAGACGCTTGGATCGCTCCCATCGTTCCACGCGTTGACGAAGCTCTCGTCGAGGGGCACGTAGCTGCTGACGAGTTTCAGGAACCCGGCATGGATCTCAGGCTCCTCGTAATCATGCCGCGTCGTCGGCAAACTCGGCGTCTTCCGCAGGGTGAGCGGCTTGTTGCGCAAAATCGCAAAACTGCGCTCCGTCACGAACAATTGCCAAAACACGCGCTGCCGGCACAGCCGCTCCGCCGCGGGCAGGCCCTCGTAGGCGCGGTCGTCGTGCAGGCGCAGGTCGATGGCCGCGGTCAGGGCCTCGCGCAGGTAGTACCACGACTTGCGGCTCTGGTTGATCTCGAAGAAGCTGGTGCTGAGCCAGAAGGAGGAGATGACGGCGGCCAGCGAGTCGTCCTCGGGGAAGTCGTACGACTGCCGCGCCGCGATGCACTCGTCCAGGAAGAAGCGGCCGACGCGGTCCCAGGTGGGGTGGCCCGGCTCGGCGAGGGACTTGCCCGCCATGTGGAACGCCGTCAGGGCGCTGAGCGCGTAGATCAGGTTCTTCTCCGAGGGCGTCATGGGGCGGGTGATGGTGGCGCGGATGGTGGGGATGTGCACTAGTGGCATGATGGGGTAGATGTGCTCATAGTACAGATCAACGCATCGGGGGATCAGATGCAGATAGATCGGGCAGTTTGGACGGAAGGTATCTGTGGAGAAGCTCCCCCGCGGCTCCGAGACGAGGCGGGGATCTGACGTGACGGTCGTCCATGGTATGAACGGCTGGTGAGTGGGCGACGATGCTGCCGACGGGTCGACGGATGTGTCGGCGGAATTCATGAGGTAGTCATTGTCGATACTTGGGTTGTTGATGAGCATTGGATCTATGCAGATCAAATGATGATAATGGGTGGGTGGGATTGGATCTCACTCTGTACCACTTGCGCCCTCGGACTCGGCCGATCCTTTGCCGTCCAGGGCACGAAGCTCGTTGATGACTCGGCCATGTCCGCGCTTGGGGCCCCGTTTACGGGGCACATGCTCTCTCTTGCAGTTGAGCGAGGCGTCCTCGCAGTGTTTGCAAGGAGACCGACCGTCGCATCGTATTCCTGGACATGACTATTAGCTTGGTGTGCATTCGCCCCTCATACTTTGAGATGCAGGCAGGCCCTCCATTCTCCTCTCTCGTTCTTGTGTAATATGGTGGAAGGCCACCACAAGTAAGCACGATGGCCATGCAGACAGAGGGACATGAGAAAGGGAGGTCTTGGGAGGAGTATGTTGTTGATAGGATCTCAAACGTACGCCTTCGCCGGCAGTGGTCACAGACGGTCCGCTTGGAGCATTTCGGCGAGGCTTGGATCCGGCCGAGCCGGGGCTCTCCTAGCCGCTCCTCGCACTTGACCCTTGCAGTCGGAGACAGTGATTTAGCGGGCCGTACTCTGACGGGGATTGCTGGGTCTGGCGGCGGGCGGTCACACTGCATCCTGGGGGAGTAAAATCGTGGAAGGGCTCTCACTGGGGGATGCGGAGGTTGGTGCGGTTCGAAGGGTTTGTTTGGGAAAATTTTGGGTTTCAGTGGCACCGGCTTACGTCTCCTTCATAAGAAGGGATGCGAGAATTTCAGCGAGAGGCGAGAAAGGATTGAAAAGATAAAAAAAACCAGAGCAATGCCTCTCCACTTGGCGAAGGCGAAGCGTGCATGTCTCCTTCCTGGTGCTTTGCTTGGGCCTGGGCTAGCCGTTGACATCACAAGGACAGGAGGCGTGAGAAAAGAAGATGATGGCTGGGCGGCGGCCGGATTTTCGTGCATGGGAAATGCGGGGAAGGGACATGGGGTTGAAGGTTCAACGCCGTCGTGAATGGTTCGATGGCGGGAGGGGGCCCGACCAGCGACCTGCATAAGACTGGGTTTCATGCTCCCATTGTGCATGAGAAGCTTGGGAGCTGACAGGCGAGATCGCGGACAAAACATGCATGGAGAGGACAGAGATAATCAGCTGATATGCACCGGCAGAGGGGAATGACTGCATCTTTCGTGATAACATCTTCCCTCCTCCCCGAAACATGTCTGCTGCCTGCATCGCAAACCTCGCCTCCGCGAATCGTTTCTCGCTCACCGAAGAGCTGTAGCTGAACTCTACAGGCCCCCTAGTGCTGTGCCGCTAACCCACATCTCCCGCATTGTCAGGTGTGTCTTGGCAATCTCGAATTCGGCCCGTTTGATTACCTAAGCGTAACAGTCAATGTTCGACACAGGAGTAATCTCCGTTATCGTCTCCGTAAAGGCGTGTGGAGGGTGGAGGTGTAGTAATATCTCATCTCGTAATGCCTCGAGTATGCCAGTTGCTCTTAACGGGGCTTTGCTCAGTTGAGATTCTATGGTCGACAGCAGCTCGTCAGCGCCTGTATCGGAGCCAGGATCGGGCCAACCGCAGACGTCCTAGGGGACTTGCAGCATGTTCCAGATTGCTGGGGTAAACACCCCAGAAGCGCTTATGTGGTTGGATCTAACCATGGTGAGTTTCCTTGGACGGAGCAGACTGAAAGCACGACATTACACTGGATGGCCAAGGAAGAACTGTGGTACGAGGCAAATGTATCCAACTCACGAGCGCCCTGAGCAAATACGAGGTACTTCTAAATACTTGGTGGTGTATAGGTATCATTGAGCCGGGCCTGTTACACGGGATCAGAGTATCGTACCCTGCAGCTACAGCAACCCCCCTATCTCGTCATCAAGGCGAACACCAGGTGGGAAGGGGCCTCTTCGGAGGACCAACTCTACATATCGGTACACCAGGCCACGATAGGAGGCAATCATGAGTGTGAGTCACTGAGACCCGTGTTGATTGCTTGGGAATCAATCCTCACCGCCAGTCGCACCGAGGCGTTTGCGTGCTGAAGACGCTCACAAACAACCATTTCGCCTTGACAGATCGAAATTTGCGCGAGAAGGTGCTGGAACAAGTCCAACGAGATAGCCTCGTCGGTGCAACTTCGGCGCAGATGACCGCCACGAAAATATTCAATAGGTTTATTCTACACTATTACCGTTCCACAAATAACTTCCCATCTATCATGGTTTCCCTTCCCGATCGAACTAGCTGTGCCTATTGGATCGGGTAACTACTTAGTCAGTACATGACATCGTGATCCCACTACTCGGGATGTTTACTGCTCCCACAAGGTATGCAACGAATGCAACGTTTCAAACCGTCATGAAAACGGACAGCAGGGAGAGGTTTCATCCAAACAATCTTCGATGATGTTTGACACAGAGACCAGTAAGTACACAGGCACAGGACAGGAGTACTGATATGTCCGCCTGAGCCTAAAGCCTGGATATTATAAGAGCCACCTTTGCAGGGTTGCAACTCACAGATTGCTGGCCAGGGCCCATGCTTTATCCAGGACAGTATAAGTCCACTTACAGTCAACGGTAAAAGAAGACAGGGAGGTAGGGAACTGTCGGTATTCTACAATATGGCTATAGTCGCAATTGCTTAAGGAAGGGCATCGGATTGATGAGCATAAATCATATCCAATAGAGATACGTTACCAGGGGGATTATCGATCTGTATCCATTCACCTGTCTTACAACCGTAAATAAGTACATATCATATCTCTACAAAGCTCCATTCCCCCAACCGTCATTCGCAACAGCAAAGCCAATGATAGCGCGTTAGCCCCAGTCATGTCTCTAATGAGGAACGAATCTCCATAGGGTGATCCTCATATAACCAGCTGTACCAACCCCTAAATGAACCGACATCTACCACCTGCTATTGGTCGCTGCTTCAGATAAAGAGCATAACAGCGAAGAAAACTGAGCTAGAAATAGCGGCAAGACAGCAAATATCGAACTCAAGAGTCGCTACTACTCTCGCTGTCAGACGAATCCAAAGCCCGATCCTCGTGCAGCTCCCAATTCGTCCAAGGCGGATCGTCCGAATCGTCCGAGTCGCGCCCGTCATTGATGCACGGCGTCTCGAGCGGGAACCCGACGGGGTCCTCCTCATCGTCTTCATCGCTGTCCGCCGCCTGGGGCGGAGGCGAGGACGGCGCGATCTTGTTGAACGCCTCGCTCGCGGACACGTTGGCGCTCGGCATCAGGTTCGGGTCCAGGCCGGTCCCGAGCCTGCGCTTGACGTTGCGGGCGACGCTCTCGTGGTGCGTGGTGAGCGAAGTACCGGGGGCCGGTGTAGTCGGCGACGAGGTGGTCCATGCGGTCGCCGCGCATGACGGTGCAGGCGCCCGGGGCATAGGGGACCTTGACGCCCAGCTGGGGCAGGCAGAGGTTTCCCTCTGTCGAGAAAAGGTTGTCAGCAACTATCGTGAACGTTTCCGGTCAGCTAAGGTCGGATTCTACTACTCACCCGTGTACTCGCCGAGAGTGACGAGCCCCACAAGGCCGCCGCGGAGGTCGGAGGTATCCCGATGTCGCTGGGTGTAGGCGTTGATGCCCAGGACGAATAGACTCATGAACTCATCATCTGTCGTCTTGATGCGGTCTTCCTTGTCGACGTTCTGGCATATCTTTCGGCCCGTCTCGTAGAAGTCTGGGTCGAGGGGCTTGACGAGGAGACGGACCACCTCGCCGATCTTGTTAAACACCGACTTGCAGAACCGCGGGAAGACTTGTCTCGTCAGGTGGTTGATGCGCGTCCCCCCGAGCGAACAGTCCGACGTCGCGAACACGTGATTGCCAAGCGGGTCTCCCAGTTGCGACCAGCATCCGTAGTGCGCGACTGCCATCTTGGAATGTGGCAGCTCGGCGACGGTGGCTTTGGCCGGTTCCAGATAAGGATGTATCCGTCGGATGTATCGATCCACTACATGCCGCTTACTCTCGGGGGGCCGGAATGGGTACGAAGAACGAGAACATGTCGATGGCGCGGTTGAGCTCGTGCACGATGTCGGCCCCGAACAGGAGCTGGGCCGCAGATTCCACATTGGCGAGAACGACACGGCGTTTGGCGTCGACAACGATGAAGACATCGGCGTCCACCAGCTCCCATACCTGTTCGGCGACAATCTTGTCGTCGAGGTAGTGGCGGAAGTGATCTTGATCGAAACGACCGTTGTTCCAGCGACGAGTCCAGTTTGCCTTAATCACCGTAATGATATGGTCGATCTGGTCGTCGCCATTGCTGGCCGCGTCCCGGAGGGCATCTCTTTCGGCCCGGGTGGAATGTAGCCAGAAGCTCTCTTGGGCTTCGGTGCGAAGGTTCTCAAAATCTTTGCTGGATTTCTTGTAGTTGACCTCCATTTCGGTTTGCTGCTTCGGTCCAACCCCGCGGAGGCCACCTCCATTCTCCCAAACCATGCGGGCCATAAGAAATTGTTGTACATCGGTCGCCATGGGAGGCTCGTTGGACAGTTCATGCGCACGCTGTTCAGCATCGTTGTATCGCCGGGTCTTATCAAAGGGCTTCTTCTCATCCAAGTCGATGTCAAAGCACTGCATCAGACGAATGCATTTGGAAGCAATGGTGAACTCGACGACTACCTCTCGTGAACCATCTCGCAGAGTAGAAACGTTATCGTCAGTCGAGAAGTCCTTTGCCACCTGACGAATGTCGGTTGTGGTGACCTTGTAGAAAAGTGTCTGGACATCCTGCAAGATTGTCGAATTGACGATATCCATGCCTTTGATGCGTTCGAAGATTGGGTCGAGAATTTGGGTCTGAGGATTACCTGGTCAGTTTTGCTGTGATGCATATGCACAAGTGGACATCGCAAACTCACCATCCTATCGTCTCTATGGTGGCTAAGATTGCCGGTCCATGTTCGCCACAGGCCATAGGGATCGCCTGGAACCACGTCGCATCGTTCCCCCAGTGGACAAGTTCCGTCTGGGCGCGTTCCGCCTCTGTCAGCTCGCCGATGGTCTTAATCTTCTTACGATGCTTGACCACCACGTGTCGCTGGCCGAGCAGGTACTCGATGGTCTCTTCATCGGGTGTTCCTGCAGGAGCCTCGGCTCTTAGGAACGGCATTTCGACCTTGCAGCACAATGTCTGGGTGTTAAGACACACAGCGAGGGTATGAGAGCAAATTGCAGCAAATCTATCCAATGATGTGCCGTGAAGCAAGGAGATGAAATAAAAGGGTGGGCTAGGAGCGAAATAAAAGCAACGTTGTTGAGTGAGCAGTCTGCTTGCTTGCAAAGATGCGGGCTGTTTGCATTTCAAATTTTCATTTTGCAGGTGCTGAAGAATTTGTGTGAAAATTGAGCTTGGGGCGGCAGCTGCATTGGATACAGGTGCAAACCGAGGTACATTACTTTATAGCTCTATAAGTAGGTACTAAAAATTTGCACACATGCACGGCAATCAGACCACAGACCACAATGTTCCTATCTGTGAGAATGTGTAGTGGCATCGTTGGGTTTCCCAGTCTTACCTGCAACAACTTCGCGTTTTCAAATCCATCTTTACGGGGAGAACAGCTACATCGTATGTATTAATATAGAGTTTCAAGCAGACCACTGTTACTCAAGCTGAGAAGGAGTCACATGTGTGTAGGTATGACAATAGGATTACAAGACTTGATTGTCCTATACCATTAAAACACACAAATGTCAACCGATTGGCTTATTGTGGTGAGACTCATGACATATGACATCAAAACTCTTCATTTGACTTATCCATAGCCATTATAAGGAAGCCCCCAGAAGAAATCAACATCGTATGGTGGAAACAGACGTGACCCTAAGTCCACCTCCAACTCCAGGGACTCCCACTATCGCCGCGGGGTCCATGAGTTGCATACCATCCTTTACACCTTGCTTTGGGGTACATCATGTAATCTCCTGTACTATGCACGCCACCGTAGCTCGGCTTCGTGTAGACAAAAAACTGTGTCAGCGGGTTCTCCCGCCCATCAAGCATATCACTCAAAGACTGTGGAGCATGGAGCGCCCCTGTGGGCCTTTTACCGCTCTCGATAGGATGGGCCCTCGGCTTGAAATCGGTGTTGGCATTGCGTAGCGGAGGGTTGTATATGGGAATACCACGATTGGGCTCGGCCCGGCGTTCACATCTTCGGATAGTGGCCGTGTGGAAGTTCCCTGCAGGATAATTAGCCAGTGACAAGTGAGGTTTACGACTCGCTACGGCGAGGCCAGTTGCATCCTTACTTATCTCGAAGCACACGCTATATACGTCGTTTTTGCATTTGTGTGTAAAAGAATAAGTGTCGGGTTCCGATCCAGCTGCTCTGTCGAGTGCTTCCTCCAGGGCGGGTGCGTCCAGTCTGGCTCTGGCATGGCTGGTCCGCAACTTGACCCTGACGACCACATGGTGGTCTCTGCGAAGCACTCCGGCCCCCAGCGTGGTATAGGAATCTGGGTTAATCAGGTTCCACCGCTCTTCTTTCACCAGAGCTCTGTTGACGGCATTTTTGCATGCGGCCTGATACCTGGCGATTGGGTACTCCCCCAAATACTAATTTGTTGCAATTGTCCTGGGGATACGGCATGTTGACGGGATAAAAGACACAGCGTTGATATGGCTGGTTTGCGACTGTGTCTTAGACAAAAACATTCACACGTTCTAGTTTTCGTTCAATATGACCAAATGCGTGCCTTGTGTACGTTATATGGACGCAGCAGTGATGTTATGTTTGATGGTCGCCTGGATTCTTGGAAATCGGAATGCGTCATCTGGAGGAATGCTTGATGAAAGCGTGGATGTGTTTGCTTGACGTCCAGGGTTGGTTGGTTCTTTGTTCCCTGGCATTTGGCCACCCCGTGGGGCTCTGGTTGGACAAACACACAATCTTCAGCGTAGCCAAACTCCAAGAAGGGGCGAAAGGCTGGCGCTACGATACTAGAGTATTTCGCAAGTATGATTCTCTCTCACGACATAATTCCAGGTACTCCATGTATATAACGCGGGTCAAGTGTGTTGGGCTCAATTTCGGTGGGTGTTGGGCTCAGGGGCTGATTTTCAAGGGACATAATAGCCATAACCATCTCACAGGGCGACCAGTAACGTATTAAATTCATGCCCAGACCGTTTATTATTCATTGAATGACTCTGATAGTAGAATTAAGATAGTAATAAAAGTGAAATAAGCGTAGCGAAATGAACCCCATGTGACATCGCACCGTTACTGAAGAGCCTCCCTTCCCCTAATCCCAGCCAATTGAACCAGCCAAGACTGCCGCGTCTGGATCTCCCAGTCAGAAATGTGAGACAAATCTAGCAACTCGTTCTCAGCGACCTCCACGCATCCCCAAAGTAATCCTTATGGCTCGCAGCCATATACCCCGCCACATGATGCGGCTTCCACCCCGTGCTCCCCGCCTTGTACCGCCCGCAGTGGTTCGTGATGTCCCGCCACTTCCCCCGCATGTTGTCGCCGGTGACCTCCAGGTTCAGGTCGCCGCGGGGCACGCAGACGAACGCGACGACGCTCCGGGCGAACTGGTAGAAGCACGTGCCCGGGTGGACGCGCCGGTCCCGGTCCGCGAAGAACTCGACGCCGTGCGTGGCGTCGTCGCAGTCCCGCTGGTTCAGGTCGATGCAGCCGCAGGCGATGTAGTCGTCCCGCTTGAAGAGGGACTCGTCCACGCGGGGAGAGATGTCGGTGACGGCGTCGGCCGCGTCGCGACGTGCCGCATAGGCCTCAAGCTCGTGGGTGGGGGCGTCGGGGAGGCGCTCGTGGAGCTCTTGGGCGGTGCCCCAGTTGTGGACGATGTAAGCTCCGTCGCGTTGGCTTGGAGGGATGCGGAGGGCAGGGGACGGGCTGGTTGGCATGGCCTGAGATCCGGCGAGTTTGTAACTGGTGAGAGAACTAGGGTATATGTAGGTGTGTTTGAAGCGAATCAGATAACTGGTGCCAGTAGTGAAGTTAACGAAAGTAGATGAATAGATGAGCTGATGGTTACGTCTTTTCCTTAGAGAAGCACGAGGACAACCGTCACTTTTATACCCCTCTGGGTCGGCAGCACTCACGATATGCGACCAAGTAGCCAGCTTATACGCCGACGTCTTCCGGACATTGGCAATTTCAAATCTCTCAAAGGATATGTTTGCACGAGTTTCAGCTTGGTTGCCAAGGGCAGAAACCTCGTCGGCGTACGAGCCGGTGTAGAAGCGACATTATGGATATCTTACACGGCGCCTTATTTGAATGCTTTCACCAACATCGCCCTTCCTGATGTGACAAGGGAGAATAATCTGGTATAGCTGGGGTAAAAGTAGTAGCGATATTGAACAGAAATTGTGCTACAGTCGAGAAAGCGTTTCGGCACCCCTTACCTTGACCTCCCTTCCCAATCGGGCATCGCGCGTCCGGCCACCCCTGTTAGCTCTACCGCTGATAATGCGGACTCATCTCGCATCTTGATGTTCTAGCCAGCTGACTATGTCTAGGACATGCTTGCCTCCAAGAGCATATTGCAGCAGTTCTTGAACTCCTTTCCACTTGGACTCAAAGACAAATACCCGTCTTCTTTGACGTGTATCTACTTACCCCGCACCTCGAGCGTGGAGACGGCAGACCCGTAATATCTCGTCTCCCCAGTATGGGTACCTCGCTCTGTGAAAAGTGCAAGTGCCTCGAGTTAGACGATGCCAGCCTCGGCGGCTTCGACTGGGCATCCTCCACCGACGGCCGCTCCTTTCTGGCCCTCGATGAAGAGGACGGTGCCCGGAACATCCCGCTCGACTACCACTTCGAAGACTGGCTCCCCGAATTCCCCCGCCTGGCCGCGTCTGGCCGCGAGGGCTATGGCTTCCGTAAACTGCTCCGGCAGTCTCTCTTGCAGTCTGGAGTGGCTAAGAAGATCTCGGGTGCGGCGCGGGTAGTGCTTAGTATGGCGTATGTCTGGAAGACGCTGGATGTCGACGGCTACCGCGTGAATTCTCACGGGTATCCCGATCGAGGTCTCGTGGCGTTGGTGGTGCAAGTCGACTTCATGTCAGAGGACATAGCAGCTAGCCAACAGCAGCCCCTGTTAGTTTCCAAGATTTCCTTCGATGTTGATGCAGAGCCTGGTACGTCTCCAAACACCCCATCGAGTCGTGAACCTTGCTCCCCTGTGGCTAACAGCCATCCCTCCCTCCAGGCCCTTGCCACTCCTGGTTACGCCTAGAGACATTGCCACGCCGAGATGTGCTTGACGCAGCCAATGTCGCCATGATGCGCCAGAGTATCGACAGCCAGAAACCATCGATACCGCCACGCGGCAGTCCCACGGACGAGAGCATATTCCCAGCCAGACTGATCGATCTGGGCAATGGCGAGAATCTCTCACGTTGTCGTCTAGTCCTTGCGTACGCCGAAGAACACGGCAGCGGCAGCCCCAGTCCTCAGGAATCTGGCTACGCCGCGCTAAGCTACTGCTGGGGTAACGCGGCCGAAGCCGCCTGCCAATTCAAGACGGAACCACATAGCCTCACAAAGAGACTGTCCGGGTTCGACGTCACGGACACGACGGCAGTGTTGCAGGATGCCGTCAAGGTCTGCCGGGCCCTGGGAATACGCTACCTGTGGGTGGACGCGGTCTGCATCGTCCAGGGCGACAAGGACGACTGGGAGCGCGAGTCGCAGAAGATGAGTTCCATCTACCACAATGCCGCGGCAACCATTTGTCCGATCTCCTCCAACTCGTGCCTTGAGGGGTTCTTGCTTCGGACCAGCCACTCCGTGCGAGTTCCTTTTCGCTCCAAAGTAAAAAGCGAAATCCAGGGCGAGTTTGCGCTGAGATACACCAATACCGAGTTTAGCTACATGGATGTAGGCGATCCCGCCGCGGAAGACTTTGCGGAATGCAAATGGAAGACGCGGGGATGGTGTTTCCAGGAGTTCCACTCGTCCCGGCTCCTGATCGTTTTCGGCCCCCGCAAGATCCAGATCATCACCACAGAGGGTGTGGTCGTCGAAGGCGCGGGCGAGAATGACCGCCAACTATCTGGATTGGGAAACCCGGTCATTCCGACGCTGGACGAGTGTGTCCGGGCGGGGAGGACCTCGACGAGCTCGTCTACCATGACCACTGGATGGCCATGGTGGAGCTGTACGGTATCCGGTAACTGAGCTATGAAACTGACAGGCTCCCAGTCCTCTCCGGGCTTGCGACACTGTTCAAGAGAGCATTGCCCCTGGATACATGCCTGGCGGGACTGTGGGAGCGCGACGTACACCGTCAGCTGTTCTGGAACACGTCCGGGACTTCGCACGGAAGCCTTGACAACCTCGTCTCGTCTCTCGGGCAGGGCGGCGACGGTCGCTACATCGCCCCCTCGTGGAGCTGGATGCGTAAGAAAGACCTCATTTCCTTCGGCTACGACAAGTTCAACATGGACGAGTACGCGGACTATCGGTCCGAGTACAGCTATCTGAGGTCCTCGATCACATCGGATGGGTTGGACCCCACTGGGAAACTTCGAGATGCCTCGTTGTTCATCTGTTCTCCGTTCCTGCCGATACCGTACACGTCCATGACGGACCGGAAATCGCCACGCTGGCGGTTTATGGATGAGAACATGGGATATGTGGCGGAGTGTGAGCTAGACTGGGTCGATGAGAAAGATCGCGATGAGGCAGGTTGCCGGAAGGGGAAGCCGACAAGAACGGGGGCGCCAAAGTGATGAGCAGGGAAAGGGAGCTGGCCCTCCTCCTCCTCGGAAGCTGTGTTGAGCTGGACCACGATGGCCGCCCATCCGACACGAAAGAGCGTTATGTATGGGGCATCGTTATTTGTGTCGCCCCGGAGATCGATCCAGCGGCTTATGTCCAGGTCGGGACTTTCTACTCGGACCCTACTGACAACGGGGCGCTGAAGCCATTCGAGAAGTGCCGACAGTGTGAATTCACGCTTAAATAAGTATAGTCGAAATAATGATAAATTTAGCGGAATGACGGGATATCAACCCCGTATTGGGCGGTATAGCAGTCCAAAACTTCATATACAAGCTCGAAGTCTTCAAGACTTCTTTTCATCTTGAAATCCATGATGGACTGTCCACTGAAGTGACACATTTCAACACAACGAATAAACGTGAAGAAACGAAATAGAATAAATTGACGTGACATCACCTTCACGTTTCATAGTTCTCGAGAAGTGTTCACCGCGGTTGATTATACCCACCTATATCTTTCCTCCTTTTGCTACGGGTCTAGCCTGACTCTCTATTTCTGCTTTAAAGGGCTGTTTAGAGCCAAGACTAGTACACGATGACAAAGACTGTCTTCGGAGAAAAAGACTGAGACGATTGCTAGCTTCTTCTATAGGTTAACGAAGGAAAGTGCAAGTTAATGCTCATATGGGTGCCCCTGTGAGTTGAATATGATTGACAACCTGGCTGCCAAGAGGGACGTTATCTGTCCGGCTCTGACAGAGACAGGTCATAAACTTCATGCACAAGAGGTCTATTATGTCCGGCGTGTTGACAAACCCATAGATGATCATGGCCGATCCTGAGGTAGCCTGCTAACAACAACTCCGACCGGCATATACCGGGCCATTCCTGCATGGGAGAAGTTTCGAATGAGCCAAGTGGCAAATCTGCTGAACTTGGTTATAGTGGTATTGGGAGTTCCGCATGTGTAAGTCGCCCATACATGATTATCAACTGAGCTGTAAGAGAATAGCCAGTATCATCACCCCTGACATCTTATCCATAAGCATCAGGGTAAATTTATTTTCGTCAGAAAGTTTATAAAGTCGTCAATGTTTACAGGATAAAACATGTTTAACATGCTGGGTACACTGAAGGATGTGGACACTTTAATCCGAAAACGATTCAGGGACAACGTGCAAATCTTGAGATTAAACACCAAAGTCAGTATTAGCAGTTGGTAGTGAGTGACCCGTAGGCGAATATCACGATAGAGTGAGTATTGAGCTAATCCACGAAGGACTGATTGATCCTAAAACGCCTCGCCATGCCTGCTCCAATTGATATCTACAGTTCCTCCTTGAAGAACTTCTCCTCGCTTCCTTTCTCGTTACCGCCATCATCCTTGCCTTTGCCGTTGCCTTGGTCCTGGCCTTGACCTTGACCCTGCTTTTGGCCTTGACCTTGACCCTGACCCTGACCTTGACCCTGACCATCTTCCTCCTCGTCATTATCAATAACCCCCGAATCTGCCGGTTCTGCCCGTCCTGGTCCTCGACCACCTCCAGCTTCCACCCCTTATCGCCCGCCACCTCCTGGAGCTTCTTCTTAAGCTGCTCAATGACCTCGGGGTCGATCGCGAGCCGCTCCAGCTCCTCGTCCGTCAAGACCTCAAACGCCGCGTCCTCACCATCCTTACCGCCGCCGGACCCGAGCGCCACAATCTCGACGTACGTGTCCGCGTCGTGCCGGAACTGCCGCGGCGCCGTCAGGGTCGCGGCCTCCTTGCCGTCCTCGCCGTGGCCCAGCATCTCGCGCGCGCCGATCACGACGCCGCCGATCGTCATGGGGCCCTTTTGTTGTTGCTGCTGCTTGTTGCCGACCATGGCGGCTTGGGCCTCGAGGCTCTTCTGGGCGTGCCAGGCTGCCTTCTCCGAGTCGGAGATGATGGTGCGGCAGGCGATGCTGTTGGCGCGGGTCTCCTGGGGCGGCAAGAAAGCAACGTCGGAGCACAGGCGCGGCGTGTTGACTAGCATCAGGTAGGAACACGTAGTAACCTCCTTGATCCAGCCAATGCGATCTTGCGTAGACCCTGGGCTGCAGTGGTACTGGATCTCGATCACGCGGGGTCTGTTGGTAAGATCGCAGAGGGTGCCCTCCTCGAGACGCTGCACCAGGTATCGCTGGTCGCCCTTGACCTGCAGCTCCGTGTTGGGCGGGGGCGTGTTGCTTTGCTTGACGCCCTTGGCCGGAGGCGGGGGAGGGGCCGCCTGTCCGCCGCGGCCGCGCCGAGATTTTGGTGATGGTGCCTTGGAGCCCGCGACGCGGCCGAGGACGTACTCCTGGCTCTGGGGGTCCCGCATGGGCGGGCCGTTGCGGCTGGGCAGGGCGTGGAACTGCACGACGTCCTCGCCGTAGCAGAAGCTGTAGCTCCACCATCCGGACACGTAGTAGAGGCAGGCCCCGTCCAGGCCGCTCATCAGCTCCCAGCCGTTGGCGGACGCGCGGGCGAGCTCGCGCGCCTCCTCGGCCTTGGCCAGCTCGGTCGCCGTCTTGTTGGGGCCGGCGGCGCCTCGATGACGGGGATGGCGCACAGGTAGCGGTGGGGCGCCATGTTCATGACCTCGTACGTCTCGGAGACTTTGCCGCTGCCGTCGTCGTCGGCGCTCTGGTCGTCGCTGCCGGTGGCGGCTTGGATGTTGGATGTGATGTCCTTGTTGCTGCTGAAGTCGGCGGCATATTGGGGATGGGTCGCCTCGTTGGCGCGTTCTAGGAGGGATTTGGCTTCGCCTTCCGAGATGAAGGCTTCGGAGAAGATGACTTCGAACTGTTGTTGGTGCAGTCGCTATGTTAGCATCTGGCTAGAGAATAAGTGGGTGGATGCTGCGATAGATGTTGCAGTTGTCGCCCGCCAGTGTCTAGGCGTCTAGGTACGCACCTGTGGATATGCCAGTAAATCATGGTGAATGCTGAAGCCCGGCTGGCGAGCTTGGCTGAGGTGCAAACCCGCCAGCAAGATGGCGATGTGACGGCGCATTATGCCGTTGGAAATGGAGCTGCTTCACATGGGCTTCGCGACTCGATTGTAAGAATGAATATCGAGTGCGCAGCGAGAGTGCTTTCGGTCGTTGATGTGCTGCTTATTGCCAAGTTGGCTGTTGGTGGAAGTGTCGAGGTGGCATCATTGTCGGATAAACCGGACTTCTGCCGGGCCGGCAATTGGCAGAGACAGCTCCAGGTACAGCTACAGCTACAGCAGCAGAGCTCTGGTGGGGTGCACCCGGATCTCACTGAAATCGCAACAGATCTCATCCTGTGTCAGCATGTCAAGATTTCCGACGCATCAATCGATTGTTTCCTCTGCATGCACATGTATGTATTGGTACTAGATCGAAATCATTACAACAGTGCTACTTTTTCTTCTTCTTCTTTTCTCTCCCCTCCACGGTTTCTTTGAAATAAACGAATGCTCTGAAGAGCTCGTACCAGTTACTTGAACATCCGCCGAAGACGCAAATAGCAACCGGCAATCAACTGGGGGCCTGGGGCTGACTGGAGCTCAAACATCGTCAACAACCACCGACAGTGCACAGATCTCGAGATTAGCCTCGTTTTTCCGGTTCTTACCACCATCTCTGTGTGGCAGCGACATGGGTGTTCGTAGACTGGTTTGCTGCAAGCCATATTACATGAACGCCCCCTATGTATCTTGCAGTACTGCTGCTTTCTGTACCTGTCAATCAGCGGAGCAATAAACTCTGAGGTCATCGCAATAACTTAGACGGCAGAGTACCTGGAGGAACGTTCTCTCCCTCCACTGTCTGTTCTTTCAGCCCTGGAGAGATCTGCACCTACCCATACCTCTCTGACTCAGATCTACGCAAGACCGACTCGGGAAGCCGTCATAAGGCTTTGGTCGGCTCCGACCGGGTCTTCCGGCGGCAACCCGTACGAACGGCCATGCGATCCACTCTCTCCCCGAGTTGCTTGCTGCTAGGAGAGAGTAAAGTAGGTAGGGCTGGCCGGCGGTGTGATCTCGCTCGATCTTGCCAGGATGCCACGGCCATAGTAGCTATTCATTAATCATCCACGAATCTCACGATATGCTGTCCCACGATCTTCGCATGGGGGATTGACGCACGCTGATGTCAGTTGGAAAAGCATCGATTACGTAGGTCCTGCCTGGCCTTCTCATTTTGCGCCGTGTCGTGCTGCTTTTGACACGCTCGCCGTAAACCAACATGAAGGGTATCACGACGGTTGAGACATTGACCCCCACCACTGTATCAGAGCTTTGGTGAAATCATCGTGAATGTGAGTTGTGATTGCAATAGCGATATCGCATACACTATCATCAAACTCGCAACACCGTGGCTATGGCCCCTGGCTTATCAAGATAAGTTTGCGTGTGCTTGCGCGTCGCGATCTTCGCTGTCATCCAGGATTGACAGCATCGATCATAATTGAGCTGTTGCGGTAGCTTCATCGCAGACAACAAAAAGTAAAGGGTTGTAGATCATTACTCGGTTCAAAAAGTGTCCCCCTGAAGCTGTTAATATGCGAGATCATTATCACGAAAAAGGAGGGTGGCCTGGTGGTGTCGAGAACCCCTGGGGAAAGGAAAATGTGTGGCTGCGATTCCGACAGGTCGGATGAGATGACGCGATGGCTTATTGCATCCCGGCCTCGAGAAAAAAGACGTTGGTCGGCCGTGATCGTCCGGATGTGTCCCGGCCGGCCTTTCCTTGTCCTTGCGACAGAAAAGAACGAACACCCTTGTCTTGCTTTTCCCGTCAGCCCGTTCGTGAGTCCGGGATGTCAAACCACTACGATGTAATGTTTCGGCGCACCTACTCGAACCCCAGGCGGTCGAAGCGTCCATGAATGGGGACTCGTTCTCGTATCGTATCACACCTAGGTATGCAGGCTTCGTTCAGCTCGAGACGGGCGAAACAAATGCGGTCAACAGAAAACGGTGTGAAGAATCATCCATGTTATTGTTGCTTGTTGCTTGTTTGGGCGTCAACACACAACAAGGTCATGTCTCACACCGAAGTCTAAAAGCTTCATGACGGAGTGTAGGATCGGGTTCTACGACCGACGGATAGAATTGGAGATCCACTTGGGGTGCTTCATGGTGTGCCATCGTCACGTTTTCTCGGTGACACCGCCGAGGGAAATTGCGGTAAGATCCAACTGGAGCCCGGGGAAGGCTACCACTAACTCGCTACCACGGCCATGCTTGCTCGCGGCTCTGGTGTTGTGCTGTGTGTGTCTTGGTGTCTTGTATGTCTCTCCATGTTTCCCTTGTGGTTCTCGTTTCTTCCCGTGGTTGCTGCTGCGCCGAACGTGTATTATCGATAAATTCCCGACCCCGATAACAGAAGGAATAGACAAACAATACATTGATGCATGTAGGTATGTATGTATGCCTGCTTAGGCGGCTGCTACTGTCGTGCGACTCGATGACTCCATCTCCAGTAGCGGCCGGGCGAGCAGAAGAAACGCGCAGACGCTGGAACTGATACTGACCGTATCGATTAGTGCCCGTATCAATCAATCAATCAATCAATCGAATCATCCAAGGTTAATTGATTGCGCAGGTAGGGGGTTCCAAGTCTGCTGTAGCGTGGAAGAGAGATACAAGCAGACATGAGAGAACGGAGAGCCAGAGAAAGAGAGAGACGAGACGAAAGGCCCCACCAGCGCCCGGGATAGGCCTCGCAGGTCGGGCAGGGATTCTGGGCCAGTCAGATCTCCGCCTCACTTTGTCCAACCGGCCGATACCCAATAGCAACCACACCTCTGGCCGCTGCCAGCGCACAGTACTGGAAAACAAGGCAATCAGCTGGCACTAACTCTGCCATTATGCATACACTTCTGCATGCACGTTTCCTCTAGTCTCTCTTTTCCTCGCGCTCTCGAGAGTCGAAACAGTCATCGAATGACGGCACTGCCCTGCATACGGGGACATCGACAGCTTCCAAGGCCTTCCACCTTCCTTCCTTCCTTCTCTCGCGCCCTCCCTTGCATGCAGGCCAATACTGCCACTAGAACAAGCAGGCAGGCAGGCAGGTCTTCTGGGCAGGTGCTAAGAAGGTTAGTGGCTAGGTGCCTTTTACCGCGTGTGCGTTTTTACCGCGTGTGCCCTCTAAGCCTCTCCATGGATCTTCGCTGAACACCAATGGTCGGTCAGTGAGATCAGATCGTGGACTGGGACCCCGCATCGTGTTTCTTTTTCTTGTCTTTACCCACGATGGCTATCATGATCTGATAGGCTGCACCATCTGCAAATGATCAAGATCCCTTTTCAAACGGACAGGTAGTATTGAACAAAACCGAGGAAGGAGCACTGCACAAAACGGACACGTTTTCCCCGGTACCGACCAAACCCAATCAGACGTGCCTGACATCCATCCCCTTTACACATGATCCCATTGTGTGTTTTCTGCATGAAGTCGACGATGCCTTGGGACGAGGTCATCTCCGTGACTTGCGTATGTTTTTGGCCCGTCGCCATGACAGTCAGAGGTGTTACTCACAAAACAACCACTTCATGAAGTGAGAAAACGGGTCTACTAGGTATTCGCAACTACTGCTCAATTTGAACTGCCAGCTGGTGACTCCATTCCGCGCTCATCTATTTTACGGAGGACCCTGTAGAACGTTAATTATAGCACGGCTTTAATATGACTAGCCCGCTAGTTCTGCCTATTCGGCGCCAGGATTTAGCTTGTCACGCAGCGAGATTAGAGGGTTCCTTCCAAGGTCCTGTATCAAAGTTTGGATACTGGGAGGACTCTAGCACTGGGGAGACTAGGGAGACATTTCAAATCCAGTGTTTTTGCCGATGAGTTGTATTGTACTACCGGCAGCAGAGGACGCTACAGGCGCCTGAGAGGGCAGCTCGAGGGCAGCTAGAGGGCCAAAGTACCTAACATAGGGCCATGCAAGATCGACCTAAGTGGGGGATCTAAGGCTTCAAATATGGGGCCTGTCAATCATCATGCCGCCGTAGCAGGGCAGGCTACAGGGCAGGCCCAGCAGGCTTTCCCAAAATAAAATCCAAAACTCCAGTTGGTCACAGTCGAACCGTCGGCAATGGAGTCGACGCCAGAACAAGACGCTTTTCCTCGGATCACGAGTACACAAAACATTGTCGACGGCATCGTGAAACATTGTTCTTCCTCTTCCCGGCCTGTACTGCCGAATTAATGCCATATTGGGGCCCCAATTATTCCATTGACAGTTGGCTAGCTTGGGGATGGGGGGATGGTCCATGGACGGGATGCCCTTTCCCCTTCTAGTGCATCTCATCTTGATTCTCCTCAAATCTCGTTCATCTCATATTTGGCCTGTCCCATCTTCTGTCCCATGTCCCCTCTCCCCTCTCCGTACCAGCCGTAACTCCTAACGGCGTTAAGTCACAGCCGCAACCCAATGCCATTACGACGCCCACTACTATGGCAGCATGGAGCATGGTGCATGGTACATGGGGGTCCCTCTATTTCTCATTTGACGACATGCGGTCAAGCCAGCAGTGCGGTGCACCTCGCGATACAATACGGTGCACCACCGGCAGCCATCGTCATCCAACCGTGAGATCCCCCGGGAAAGCACACAGACTACCTAGATTGAGCAATACAATGGCGGGCTGCGTCACCATGATCAGCATCGGGGCGTGGGGACACCCCCTGTCGGGCCATTTCATTTGACAACTAGAATTTGACCTGTAGGATTACTTCCCAGTGCCTGTCCATCGCAGCATTGGTCACAGCACACACGCAGCGCCGCGCCAGGCCATGGACAATGTGTATTGTAGTAAGTACATGCATTCATTCCGCATCTTGCAGCGCCAAGGACTATCTGATACGGCGCTCAGCAGGCTAGGGACCTGGGGGACCCAGAAGATGCACTCAATCACGCCAGCCGGCCTATTGCTGCAACTGCGCTTGCGTTTTTCAATAATGTCACCTTGGGGGTGGTATCCAGCAAGCAGCACTGACAGACTGACAAAGCAGACTACTTGCTGACCGAGACACGACAGCAGAGAGAGGTGTGCAATCGTCTCGTGCCTAATCGATAGCGTCTGTCTCCATCGACCATCTCTCTCTCGCTCTCTCTCTCTGCGCCTTCAAGGTGCTTACTGTCGGTACTACCAACAACTACAGCCAGGACGACCTCACACACCAGCACTCTCTCTACTCCACAAACACAGCCGACCGGGCATTGGTTGACTTGGTCCAGCCAGTGGTTGCTGGCCTCTGTGCCCAGTGCCCTTCTCCACACTCTCGGCGTTGACACGCTGTTCCACGCACGCCCCCCAAAAGGGCCAAAAGATGTCCCGTTGCTCCCAAACTTGCAACCCACGCACCACGAAACCGACTGACCGACACCAGCCCAGGGTGTGGGCCTCGTCATCTCACCACCACACCCCCTATGTAACCCTCCTAGCAGCTGCTAACAGCGCGAGGGTGGGAACATGCATCGTCTTTCGAACAAGCCATTTACGGAAGGGCAGTTTGCAAATTTCCGTTTCGACCCAAACCACACACACTAACTGCCCTTAGAGTCTTAGCTGCTCGGCATCCAATACGGCGGTCCCTGCCCAAGTGCAAGGTGCATGCCAAGCTGGCATGGCTGCGGCGCATCCTTCCCTACACTACAGTACGTATGTAGGGCCTAGCAGCTGTTGCAGTTGTGGCAGCCTGCCTACTACTTACTAGGTGCGGTACTGGCCTGACCTAACCTAACGTATGTACCTTGGAAGTTGACGGAACCAAGCAGGGCCTCGTAAATTGAGTGCATACACACTATGTACATCTCTATACGTACCGTCCTGCTATACCCATGCCCTACGGGTCTGGTACCGTACCCAAAGTCAAGTCTTGAACCTGACCTGCCCTTGACCCGCTTCCCAAGGGTGTGCCCGCCCAAAAGCCTCATCGGGTTCACTGGTACATAATCCTTTGCTTGTCCCAGTCTCGGTCTCGACCTTTCCACCTGCTTGCTTCTTGTCTTTCATTTGACGCTTCACGCACGCTGATCCAGCATCCGTTGTTCATCGAAACTCTCTCTCAAACATTGCTATTGTCCTGCCTGCGAACGCCACCCTGCAACCCGACTCGGCCGGAACAGTAGTGGAGAACGAGCCCACACCCTTGCTGGCACCTGAGCCATACTCAACGTCGAGATATCCCATCGCCCATCAACCCGGAAAGCGAGGCTGTCTATCTTGTCTCGTCTCGGCTCACGCTCTCACGACGGCCATACCATCCTCTCGCCTTTCTTTTCTTATTATTCTCCCTGTCGTCACACTCGGAGCTCTCTCATTCGAGTACTTCGGTATCTTCGGCTCTTACTGTATCATTCAGTCTAGGTTTAGGCATTGCAGCTTGCTTAGTACCCATGATGAACCGGGGCCCAGAGGTGGACTATGAGATTCAGCAGCTCAGGGAAGCCCTACGACAGAAGGACTTCCAGACTCAGGCTGCGGTAGAGGCTGCGCATAGAGCAAGGCAGGAGTTATGGCAGTATCAAAGTCAATTCCAGCAACCTCAGTCGTCAAGTCCAAGTAATCTTGATCAAGCTTCCCCCGTCTGCAATGAGTTCCAGCTATCTGGCGCATCGCATATGACAACGTCCTTTGCTCAGGATGATGCGACATCGAGTCCAAATTCGATACCTCGCAACATCAGCCAGGGACAAGCTCCCATGTCTGCCCAACATGTTGCTGTCCAGAACACCCCACGATCATCTGTAAGAAAGAACTGTTGCTAGATTCACGCACTGGAGACCAAGTAGGCATCTAACCCTGATATCACAGATACGAACCAGCCAAGATCACCCCATTGTGAAACGTCCGAGAACCATGTCTCAGCAGGCTCCCCGCTCGCATCAGATGGACCGCTCAGCCTCCAATCCATCAACAAGATCTGCCGGAGCCGGGCCTTTCGTCGGCGGCCCAATCACTCCGCCCCCGAAGCCCAACGGGCCAACGATGATGTCGGCCAACAACAGTGGCAACATGTTCGACTACATGGGCCAAGAGGAGCCCGCCAATGCTTACACATCTTATCCCAATGGCATCCCGATAAATCGAGCCCATTCGATGAGAAGACACCGCCCTGACATGCCAACTGTCAACGAGTCCATCGTCATGGATCCTGCCACTTACATCGCCATGCTGCCCGCTGATGAAGAGAGCTATCTGCCCTCGTCCATGCCAACGCACAATCAGTTCGACATGGATTTTGCCCAGTATAATACCGGCAACGTCTCGGTCTGCGGCTCTATGACGTCGGCCCCTACTCTGGAAACGGCAATGAGTCGCGAGAACAGCTCTTTTGGCAACCCCTCCATCTCGAACGCGATGGACAGAGTCAACATCCAGTCTCAACAGAGCTTCACTGGCATGGTTCCGCCCATGGAAAGCCCGCAGACCTCCCTCATGGGTAGTGGCGGCAACTCGCCTCTTAGAAAACGGTCTGCCCCTTGCGATGAAGATTTGCTCGCCGTTGGTTCAAATTACGACGGGCAGTACTACACCAACACGGATACCCTTCTCGTGTCGCAGGACATGTCCCGGTCCGCCTCCAACGCCAGCATGAGCAGCATTAAGTCGGCCTCTTCCCTCAGCGCCCGCGCCAAGGAGACCTTGTCGCAGCAGAACGCGCGCAGCAAGAGCACCCTCCTCAAGCCCAAGCCCGCATCCGAACTCAAAGCCAGCGAGTCGCAGCAGAACGCCAAGAAGGACGGCAAGACACCCATCGCCAAGGCCAAATACGTGCGGCCGAAGCAGCCCAAGGTCTTCTGTCACGACTGCGCTGAGCACCCCGAAGGGTTCCGTGGCGACCACGAGCTCCGACGCCATCGGGACGCTAAGCACCCTCAGCAGGGCGTTGTGAAGAAGTGGATCTGTGTCGACCCCCACTCTGTCGGCCTCCCCATCGGCGTGCCCGTGGTCAACCCCCTCGACAAGTGCAAGGCTTGCACCTCCAAGAAGAAGTACGGCGCTTACTACAACGCCGCGGCGCATCTGCGCCGCACCCACTTCAAGGAGAAGCCTTCGCGAGCCAAGAACAAGTCGGGCGGTGGACCTCGCAGCGATGAGGAGAAGCGCGGTGGCAAGGGCGGCGGCGATTGGCCCCCGATGCCCGAGCTCAAGAACTGGATGAAGGAGATTTACGTGCGTCAGGATGAGCTCGACACCGAAGAAGACGAAGAGGTTGACGATGAGGCCAGCAATGGAGCCGGTGCCTGCGCCTCCCTGCCACCCACCGAGGTTGAGTTCGCCAGCATCGGCTCCGTCCACCAAGACTACGCCAGCAAGATGCCGGAGCCGGTGCTGACTGAGATCGACTGCGGGTTCAACCCGGCCGAGACGATGAACATCAACCCCGACACGTTGCCGATGTACCCCAACCACATGCCCCTCTCGTCGGCCAACTTCGACTTCTCGGGCTCGCCCATGACGCCGAACTTCATGGCGTACATGGCGGCGCAGAACCAGATGAACGCCCAGCCGCAGTACGGCAGCGTCGTGTCGAGCAACGATACCGTGACTCCCATGACGGCCTTCAACGACGCCACCACCGACAACTTCGAGGAGATGCACTTCGACATGGCATACCCCCAGTAATGAATCAATACTCTGTCGACCTAGCCCCGCACGATGGCGCCCGTTCTACCTTCGTCCTATTCTCCTCATCACCCCCCATATTCTCTCACCATTGAATATGGGAGGCTGCTTGCTCTCTCTCTCTGCTTCAGTTTAGCTTTTGCATGATGATGAACGACCATTGCAACGAAACCAACACGAAGGACTTACGGCCGGCCTTGACCAAAGCCGCCGCCACCAATCGTTTCCACCATTTTAGATGGTGCCTACCGGAGTTTTCAGCTTTGCCTTTTTCTGATTTTCAATTTCGCGTCGCGCACATATTATCAAGTCGCTGCTTCAATTGCTATTTTACCTCGTTCTTGTTTTTTGTTTACCATGGGCAGGCGGGCGTGGTCTCTTTTTTCGTGCGGATACGTTTTTTAGCCACCACCGCTTTGCTGGCCAGGGGAGAGAAGAAGGCCACATGCACACCCTATCTGATTGAAGATCAGGGTCTTCCACTCGTCCCTCGCGAGACGCGACGAGCAGATGTACCAAACACCAAACGTTATTATCGCTTTGCCTCTACACGACGAGGCATCGCTCGGAAAGAAGGAAAGAAGAGCAGTTGTAGAAAGGAAACTTGGAAGGCGACTCAAAATCACAAGCGGTCAAAAGTGGGAAACAGCATAGGCGGGGTTTACGGGTGCATTAGCGATCTGGCGTTTTGGGGAAGAAGCTTTCCCGGGTGTTTTTTATCTTTCTTTTCGCAATCTTCTTGCATACATCATCGGGGTTTAGGTGTTTGGGGGCGCTGCGACCGGCCCCGGAGCTTGGACAAGGTTTATATGTCGAGCTCCCAGAACATGGTTGACGGTCGCGCGAAAGACGTGGAATCGGGTTATACGGGGATTGGGAATATGGAATTGGTATACGGAGAAAGAAAGATGGGGGAACTACAACTGTTATTGTATTAATCCCTTAATCAGTTGTCTGGCAAAGTTGGGGTACTCTCTCTTTCTCTTGAAGGGAGAGAGAGTTGCTAGCACATGGCGGCCGTTGTCGTCTCGTCTGTCATTGACGGGACGCGACACCGTCCTGCTGCAATTAAGCATGCCCGCCTGGCACTCGCCGCTATCTGTGGACGAGCTGATCGAGAGGATGGTGAGGCATGCTTGCCAACGTCAGTCAGAAACAAAATAAAGAAACCCGTTCTTTGTCATAATCACTTGAGACCTTCTGTGCCTGGCATCATGACGTCTGTCTAGTTGGTGACTGCGCTCAGAAGAGCTTGTCTAGTTTGATCAATTGTATGTAGCTGTAGAAATGTGATACTTGGTTAAAACCAAGAACATTGTTGCCTATTCCCCTGTGCCAAGATCATGTAGATATCCACCCCTTTCAATAGGAGTTGCTCTACTTAGCCAGTGCAATGTGTTGATGGTCGCCTGTCAAAACGTTTCTTGTCGTCTCCGTAAGGCTGGCCCAAGTCAGTGGGAGCTCTGTGCCGCCCGCTGGCTAGCAGGGCCCAGGGTGCTTGATTGCCTGTCGCCATAAGCGCGGATGCGGGGTGAGGTCACAGAACATGGGGGTGCTACCCGCCGTACTAACGGGTTAACAACTGTCGACTGAATCTCACGACGCCTGATCTCGTTTCTCTTTTCGCGCCTAACGACTTATCGGCTTGCAAATATCATAGAAGCGCCACATATCGCAATCTCCAACCGAGAGTATCTTCTGTATGCACGGTCAGCGTAGCCTTGCATCCATTTGGATCACCGTGACCGAAAATAGGCATTTTCCCCTATATCGAGAGTGGCTTGTTGGAGGTAATCCGAGACAGAACCCCCACCACGCACCACCCACTTTGCCGATTCACCACCTCACGCGCGGCGGGCGGCTGCTTAATCTTGTTGGCAGCCATCCATCCCACCAGGCCGGTACAGAGAAGCAGAGCGAGTGATAGTGATCAGGGCTGCATTTTGGGAAGAAAGAAAGAAGAAGAAACGCAACACCTCCATCCCACGCACTCACTCCGACGCCCTTACCTGCTTACCTTGCAATGCATCCAATTCTCCAATGCGACGGTGTTATATGCGACCCTGCTACGCTACACTCTCGTTAGGTCCTCGTCGGATGCGGGTTGGGCTGCATGCAGCAAGGGGGCACCCACGGCGGGATCCCTACTGGCCCAACCAGGAAAACCCCCATCCCCAATCCCTTGCTGACAGGCCACACCGGCTTTGCCTGTTCTTTCCCCAATCGGATGCGTTGTTGGGTCGAAACGGGCAATGGGGGTTGATCCAGGGTGAAACATGACAGTCGTTTGTTCTCCCTTACGGAACGTGTTATATGGCAAGCCAGACATTATTACTACTTAGTCTTCGCATCTAACGATTTGCGGTACAAGTCATACGTACATACATAAGGGCATGTGACGATATATCTCTACTCCGCCGATGTCGTATTCTCCCATCTGCAGTTGGAGCTCTCTCCCTGTCTCTGGAGAATTACAACTGTCCGTCCAGGCAGTGAATACTACCCACACCTACCTTCACACATGACCAACGCATAACGCTTGACCGGGGAGGATCCACGATGTATGCCCTCCAACGTCGGTGAATGACGTGCATCTCCTTTGACTCGGGCATCTAACCGGGTGCCACTTGTGCTGTCTCAGTCGTCAGCTCCCAGCGTCTGCTTGTAGATGGATGTATGATGATGAGTGGGACACCACGGACTTGCGTCGGAATTCCAATCTTAGCCCAAGTCATAGACGATATACTTACTACTGAAAACACACAACCTGTACTAGGAGGGGATCGTGGTCGGCACTCGCTGACTCTGTTAGGCAACAGAGCAGCACGCGGCCTACTATATCATTTCAGCTGAGTGTAGAAGTATTGAATGAGTGTGGGAGTAGAGAAAAGAGTGCATATTTCTGATGAATCTATCCTACAGTACCTAGCGTCGAGATTTTGGTGATATACCCTTCAGGGTCACGTGCAGCTCAGCCACTTTGAGCCCCTTGTTCCCCAGCCCTGCTACACTACGCATCAGGAAGGGCGTTCCGACGAGCCACGACAACCTGCGGGATCGCGCCGCACGTAACGCGAAGAAGTAGGCATGGTGTGAAGCCCCCACACTTGCTTCCTGCTCGCCATCCGCGCGCGGGGTGGGCGTCGTCGTTCACGCACCTCGCAGTCTAGGTGGATCGAAGAATGCTTCTTCCTCCTTGCGAGCCCACGTCAGAATCGCCCGGGAGCTTTGTCGGGCAGAACGCGGCATCGCGGCACCGGCAACTACTGATGACCCCGAAGCTGATTCTCGCCTGCCCTCACCCGCTTCGGTTCCGGCGCGTTGGGGAGGTTCGCCGCTCGCGAGGCGCGGCACCTCGATGACTAAAGAGGTTCGCGTCCAACACGCCCGCCTTTTACCCACAGATACCCTATCGCAACGGCTTGAGCCGTGTTTGAGGGAATCTAAGGGTTGGGCTGGCGGGCCTCGATCCGCGTATCGTCGCCGCCCTCTAGGATAGGAAGTATTCTGGGCTATCGGGCCGGGCCGGAGGAGCAGACGGCGGCCTGCTCGAGGGAGTGCCAGCCGAGGTCGCTTCTAGGGGGCTCGGCCATGGAGAATTTAAACCAGTAGCAGCGGGAGACCTTGTCCCTGGGGCTCACGTACTCCAGGTTGATCGAAGCGTTGGGAACGAAAACGGCATCCCAGACCAAGTCGATGTAGAGCCGGAACGGTTGGGGGTGATACCCAGCGAAGCGGTGGTGATCAAGGATGTTGGTCCAACTTCATCCTGTTGGGTTTCAGTTAACTGTGAATTCTTTTTTCTTTTTCTTTTCCGAGGATGCCAACTAGGGTTTTAGCATGACCGCGTCATCTCCCTGATACGAAGGGGAGCCATCTGAGTGCACGACCTGCTCTAATCCGGTAAGGAGTCGGCGACCATCCAGGGCTGGATCAGCATGCCACAATGGGCGGTTGAACACTCCATCTTGAGAAAGCGCCCCAAAGGATAGCAGAGGTCGAGATGGATGGTCCGATATGGCCATTGCCACTGATTAACAGAAGCATAAGCGACAGAGATGTGATGAAGGTGAGGTCTTGTGGGCAAAGTGACCGAATCCCCACGAAAACTTGTTCCCATGCCGTTGGTCACGGTAATCGTCATGGAGTTAGAACACTTAGGATATATATCACACGTCTGGCTGATTCCATGTGTCCAATCATACGCAGTTGCCAAGAACCCGGTACATTAACCAAATTTGCAGGTTCTCCAGGCGTATACAAGAGCAGTGCGTGCTGCAATACTAAGTGAATCCAGTTCGCAGCAACCGGATACCCCAAAGAATGGATGGTCTGCTGTACCCTCTGCTACATAGAGACATACTCCGGTCCATAGGAGACGTTTGGCATGTAGCTTTGGCATCTCGCATGACGAGCTTCGGGATACCCCTATAAGTCATGTACACACCTCAGACGATAGCCGCCATGTCCATCTACCCCAACTGACTAGAAGAGTTAGTGCTATCTCACCTATGGTGCTTCTATCATACAAACCGCGAACCGTTGCCTTGGGAAGCTTCAGGTGCCTGCCTGTCGCTTCGACCGGCACCCTCCATTATACCACATTAGGGGCTGTACATCATCACGCAATGACCTAGCTCTCTGTGTGACAATCAGTAAGAAAAGACCGACAATGAAATGATGTCAATCTGTCTATTCTTTCCCTAATACTTCTACTTTTCAGGATCCTCGTCTAAACCTTCCCCACGGCTGACCGCTTTCGTCACTCCTGATCACGCGGGTACCCCAAGCGTAACGTGTCTGTGCCGATCGTTTGGGTTCGAGCCGACGTGGAGTGTGCCACGGGTCTGGATCTTGCACGACCTTGTTGAACGTCATCTGGTGGTTCTCTAAGGGTCTAGAAGAGAGACAGGGTGAAGGGTGAGATAACGCATGATGAAGGTCGGTCGCCTTATGACGTGTTTGTGGCCTTGCGTCGGGGTCGGCTCCGTGTTGCAGATAGCGTCCGCGGTCGATGAGAGTATAACGGGAAGCACCGGGATCTATAAATACACCATCCGGATCCGGTGCGGAAGGTATACAGTATCTCTATGCAATCATCTGAATACTCGGTCTTATAATACCACAAGTCTAGCCTACCAAGATCTGCGACTAGGATATCGAACGATCATCCTTTCTTCTACGAAGATGCGATGCTTTAGTCTGTTACTACTTCTCCGGCTCGCCCTGGCGGCGCCCACTCAAGCCCCGAGTGATTTCAATATCGTCAATCTCTACGCTCAAGTCATCCCGCACTCCGCTTCTAGCAGGTACGACCACAACTTTCCTCCGCCCTCCACACCTCGATCCCACCTTGTTTTTCACATGTTTTTATCTTTCGCTTGCCCAGCTGTACCCTGACAAACGGAGAACAACAGCTACTCCTTCGACCTAAGCACCACCAACAACACCCTCGCAACCTCGTGCACCGCAGCCCCCTAACCGCCTCCAACGGCGAGCTCGTCAACGTGACGCGGACCCCCTGCGCCGACGACGCGCGGTACACCTGGGCCTGGACCATCCTCACCACCACCTCCTCCTCATCATCATCCAAGTCCGACTCCGACACCGAGAAAGCAGACACAAGCAGCACGGCGAACACGACGTGCAACATCGAGTACTGGTTCGACGGGCCCGGCTACAGCCTCTACGCCTCCCACCACGTGCCCGCGGACCAGATCATCTGGACGAACCAGCAGTCGCCCACGGGGACGGTGCAGGCGTACGCGGGGCCGGCCAACTTTACGGTGCCGGTGGCGAGGGTGTACTAGTTTACGCATGTGCTTGACAGAGGAGGAGGAGGAGTGTTGAACCTTGGGCAAAGTGTGATGAGAAAAGGGGGCGCGCTCATGTACACGTCACGAGAGCACTGGAATCACAGTAAGAATCAGGCCAGATTAGCTTCATGAAACACCAACACCAACTGGCAGACGCCTGTGCTTGAGACCCAATCCCTTCAGATTACATCTTGTCATATCATATCGTACACTCGCAATAGCCAACCCGTTCACTCCCTTCTTCCCTTGTAAGCACACATAGCCCTCAAGACATCATCTCAATCGTACTAGCCACCGCATCCCGATCCGTCTCCACGCCCTCGACCTCTTCTTTAACATGCTCAATCTCCTCCTCCTTGATCTCCTCCCCGACCTCCCCATCCACCTTGGCGCCCCGGAACGCTTTTCGTAACTCGCACTTGCCCACACTCCGCCCGCCTGCCCTGCACTCCGCGCAAGCCTTCCCGTGCCGGATCAGCAGCACGTGGAGCCCGTACTTGTCCTCATCCGGCACCCGCGCGTCCAGGTGCGCCTGCGCCTGCTCCCGGCTGCACTTCCCATTCCTCGGCAGCCACCCCAGCAGGCCCGCCAAGCGGTACACGTGCGTATCCACCGCGAAGCTCTCCCGCCCCATGCAGAACAGCAGCACGCAGCTTGCCGTCTTGGGCCCCACGCCCCGGAACCCGAGCATCTCCGCCATGGCCTCCTCGTCGCTCTTGCCGAACAAATGATCCAACGAGTACTTCCCGTACCGTTTATGAGCTTCCTCCAGCACCGCGAGGATCGTCCGCGACTTGTTCGCCGCCAGCCCGCCGCTCTGGATCGTCTTCTCCAGCTTCGCCTGCCCGCCCGCCACGATGGCGTCCCACCGGTCGCTCCCGCCGTACACCTGATCCATGCTCCGCTTCGCCCGGCTGCTGTTGGCGTCGCTCGTGTTCTGCGACAGGATGGTCCGCACCAGCGCGTCCAGCACCGACGGCGCGTCGCCGCACCCCGCGCGGTCCTGCGGCGCCTGCGTCAGCGGTTCGGTGGGCCGCTTCTTCTCGCCGTGCAGCGTGGCCAGGATCCGGTGCGCCAGCTTGCACTCGGCCGGCGTCGGGTGCGCGTGGTCGGGGAAGGGCGACGCGTTGGCGAACTGGGTGTAGGACTTGAGCTTGCGGGCCTGCAGCTCGGCGGCTTTTTCGTCTTGCGACTTCTTGGGGGTGGATGATGTGCTGCTCTTCTTCGCTTTCGTTCTCTTGCTGGGGCTGGGGCTTTCCGTTTTGACTGCGCGGCGCTTGGTGGGTGGTTCATCGTCGGAGAACGCTTCTTCCTCTTCTTTCACTTCCTTCTTGACGCGCTTGGTCCCCCGCCGGTCCGGCGTGGCAGACGCAGGTGCTATGCGCTTCGCGACTCCGCGTGGGCTCTCAATCGCCTCGGGCTTCACTTTCACGTCTTCTCCTGCCTCTTCTCCCTTCGCGGCTGCGCGCTTGCCCGAGCTCCTCCCGCTCCGTCGCAGCGGCGCTGACGTGCTGGCTGTAGCTCTCGCCATGGTCCGTGTTCCAAGTTCCTGAACAAAGGGTACGATGCGTAAAAGTCTTACAGTCAATGGGATTCGGAACATGTATAAGTTCATCAAAATCCAGTGATTTAGAGTCTAAAGCAAACAGAATGAGTCGCGGGTATCTGGAAAGGCGAATGGTCGAATGGTCCGAGAATCAATCCCAAGTGGTGATGTCACCAGTTCTGAGGCCAAATCGGTCCCTGCGTTAGCGTGGGGGAGACCAAGATCGACCACCTGAGGAAAAAGGAAAAAGGAACTTCGGGGACGGGGGTTTTCACTATCAGCCCCGAATGACAAATGCCAAATTTCGAACTACGATGCCCGATGCTTGGATGCCCTGGCTCGCGGCTCTTCCCGGCTGATTAGATCCTTGAAACGCAATTGACAACCTTCAAACTCGCTGAGATCAAATGGCGCTCGAGTTCTTTCAGTGCCATTTCAGGTGGCATGTTGCTTTATGTCTAGAGCACCCAGGCTAATCGCATGCGGCCTCAGTACGAATTTACAGCAGACCAACCAATAACATGCACAATGCACTTTCGTCCTCTAGTCATTCTTGGGGTATTATCCGGTTCAGTTTCGAGAGCACATGTAAGTAAGTATAGAATGATATTTCTATTTCATGGTGCGCACACCTAATGCCATCGTGCTGTCTCTCTTGACCTGGCTGCTCGTCTTATTGGATATCAATCTTACTTCAAATGTTTGGTTTTCCTACAAACCGACCGCCCGACCGACCCTGACCGGAAATGCCTGATTGGACCCCAAAGCCCCTGGTCCTGCACCAAGCTAAAGTAACAAACCCCCATTACGCCCAATTTTTTGACCAGTGTCGTAACCAAAGCCCAAAACAATACAATGCTTGCTTGCTTGCTCTCTGCGACCGACCATGCTTGCGCAAGTCGTTGTAAAATGTAAATAAAAACCACGCCGTCGTCCCGGGACCATGACCATTGTCTGCCCACCTTCACCTGAAATATCAATACACCCAATCATTCGTAGTCTTCGCAGCCTCAAGCTGCATTCTTCTTGAGCCCTCCCATCCGCCCCAGTCCCAGCCACTTCGACCGCCTGCTGCCACTCTGCGGCGTATTAGGCCCCGTATCCAGACCCGCCGTGGCCGGAGTGCCAACTTCCTCCTGCATTTCAACAAGAGTGTTGTTCGTGCTAATAGGCGTAGGAGGTCCTCGCTTTCTCTGGATCGGCGGCGGTGTGGCGCTCGTAAGGTCGTCTTCCATCAAGTCTGGCGGCCGAAAGGCCCAAGGTCGCGCCGGTGGCGGAGGAACGCTCATCCTGCCCGATGGCCTCGCCTGCCGCGGCGGCGGCTCAACTGGTTGCTGCTGGTCATCGGCCGCAGCTCCACGTCGGAAGAGCCCATTGAGCCCGCTAAACGCTCTAGATCTCGTAGGCTGTGGCTGTCCCGCAATCGGCGGGTACTGGTTGCGCTTGCCGGCGGGCATAGCGCCGGCCTGGGCCTGCTGCTGCTGACGAGGAGCGAGTGCTGAGGAGTCGATGCTGCTGCTTCTCATCCGTCTAGGGGTTTTTCCAAAGCTGCTCTGGTGCATAGGGGTCTTCCTAAGATTCCCCGATGACGGAGTCATAATATTGGAACTCGTGCTCGTGCTCATACTGAAGCTTCCCGTGCGCGCAGAAAGGCTCGACCTACGATGAGGCGGCGTGATGCCACCTTCCGGCTCGTCGGGGCAGGCGCCTGAAACTTGCCTTCTCCGGGGCGAGGTATCGGCGCTGCTGGCGCGTCCAGAGGTTCACGGTTCAATCCCGAAGCAGGCGAGCTGATCAGCCCGCTCTTATCCATCTCCCCGAAAACAGCTTCCGTCTTCCACCCGCCGTCAGGAAAGCCGAAGAGATCCGGCGAAGGCTTCCCCATATTACGCGACTGCGGCGGCAGACGAAGGTTTCCATCGTTACCTTTGGAACCTTCACGCATCCAGTAGTCGAAGTCGCTATCTTCGTCCTCTGAGTAGGCGTCAGCACCACCATCCGAGTCCTCGGAGTCTGACGACCAATCGTCCGCCCTGGCCCGCGATGAGAGGGTTTCACAGGCTGAGTGCGGCCGCGGCGGCAGGAGATGGCCGAACTGGCTGTTGTTCGCAAACCGGTTGGCGCTGAAATGTTGCGAAGAATCGTCCCTGCGACTTGTGAAGGCGGTCATCGAAGCAGGCTGAGAAGTCTGAGAAGTCTGAGACGCTGCGTGACCTCCTCTGCCGTCGAGCGACGAGACGAGCGAGTATTGACCCGATGACATTTTCGAACGCGCATCAAAAACACTAGTCTGCGGTGTACTTCTATGGTCATACGACAGTGTGTCATTCGAGTTGTGGTATCGACGGAGCGTGTTGGTGGACACAGTGTCGGGTGTCGGAGGCAGTGCTCGGGATGCTGCCAGATCTCTTTCCGTTGGTGTCGATGTCATCACGCGCCGCAGCGCCTCCCTCTTCTCATGTTTCGTCCTGATCTGCGAAGCAGCCTGTGAGTGCCGCGCGGACGGCGACATCTTGAAGCTGCTGCTGCTACCTCGACTCGCGATGGACGGTCTTCGGGTCCCGCCAGATGCGAGTCGGGATTCCAATTGTTCCAGTTGTTGGAGAGGAGATGGCATATCGACCAAGGTGCCAAGCGATTGGAGTGGCGAGGAGAAGTTGGCACTGCTCTTGAAAGTTCCATTACCCGTCCTCGATGCACTGCCGCTTCTTTGGCATTCCCAGCTCGGCTGCTTCGTCGGAAGGGGCAAATCGTCGAACTTATCGTCGGAGAAGTCGAGTGGATGGCGCTGAGGAGAGACAAGGATGTTATCCTTGTCTCCGTAGACGCTCTTGAAAGAGCTTTCGCTCAGAACGCTGAGGCTGGGGCTAGCAATTCGAGTCAGCTCGCTGGGGTCCGCGCTAGACTGCGATACCTTGCGCAGGTGGAAGATGCTGCTCTGGTTGTTGAGAATGACGTTTCGCAGGTTTTCCGTGTGCGCGCTGCGTTCGGACATGAAGCTGGGCATGCGGTCGAGGACCTTGTCGTCGTCAGCAGAAAGCGCACCTGGAAATCGTTCGGCTTTGGGCGTGGAAGCGGCCGGCTCCTCCAGTTCGGATTCGTCATTGCGCGAGTGTCGGTATGTCCCGTCTGCCTCGACCTGCCGCACCATTTCTCTTTCTAGGAGGAGTTCCCCTACCCTGTTCTCCAAGCCCATGATGAGGGCAATGGCCTCCTTAAGGGCTATGTCTCGCTTGTTGAGTTCGGACCACACGTTCTCGTTGAGCTCCATCAGCTCAGCTTGGTCCCTCTCCAGCGTGGCATTTCGCTGCTCTAGTGCAGTCTGTCGTTCCCTTCGATGGTACAACTCAACCTTCAAGTCGAAGTTCTGTTTGTGTAGAGTCGACAACGTCTGTATATATTAGATTGTCAGCACGGTAGACACCCCCATTTGCGATGAGCCGATACGAAGGTGGGGCTTCTCGTACCTTTTCCATTTCTTTTGATCCAAACCCTTTTTGGCTGTCGGCTTCATCGCCACTAGCCGATCGAGGCCGCCGTCCCGTAGCCGTCATGCTCCTCCGCAAGGGCGAGCTGGTTACATCGTCATCTTGAAATCCAGCAGTTGGCGTATTCCGACCCCCAGTTGCTCTTGGGCTGTTCCTAACGCTATCTTGCCTTTCCTGCTGCAGCCTTTCCTGGAGATAGCTGGATATGGCTGGGATCCTGCTTTGCTTCGCGTCATCGCTCATTTCCCTTGTTAGTCGTGAAGGCGGCCTTGTGTTTGTCGCACTGACGTTGGAGCTTCCACAGCGACTATGGTGATGTTTGTGTAGCGGGTGAGACTGCGACGGCCACCCAGGAGAAGTGGTTTGGGTAATGGAGGAGTTTGTGCTTCTCGAGGTGCCCTGGGTGTTCGAAGACTGGCTGGTAGCGATGCTTGAACTGGAAAAGGTCCGGGGTGGGAAGAATGACGAGAGCCTCTCAGCTCCCTCGGGCAGGTGCTGCCATCCATTATGAATCAAACGGCAAAGAACTGTGTCCAAGCTTCCACTTGGCAATGAGACCAAGGAAAGGACCTAGAGCGCGGCACTTGCATCTAGCAAACACGCCTGGGCTAAAAAGGATCGCGCTAGGCAGCCTCTGGAAGCCACAGATTGGCTGGAGGGTGATTCGGGAAGCTGCAGTGGCAGAGACACCAGTCAGGGTATATCGCTTGGAACAACCTGAGAAGTGACGAGAGACCCTGTCAAGGTAGAAATCTTTCGCGACCAACAAAGAGCAAAGAGAGACGTTGCCAGGAGGCTAAAAAAGCGCCGTTGGCGTTAGTCTTCAATATGCAGTGGCCGTGGCGCGAACTACCATTCAAGGTTTCCTGTGCAAGGCGTTTGCTCGGGCACCTATATTAACGGCCTGATATGGCTGTGCGTAGGTCGGGGGTTCGCGACGCAGTTTTCGCTGACGCGATGCGATGGTTCTTGGCAGAACTGTCGTAAGATCGGATTGTCGCTCGAACCTCACTTCCAGAAGGAGCCACGTGCTATGACCTCTAAGCTTCTCTACCCGTGTTGGCGGCAGGATTCCGTCGTCGCAACAGCAAAAGGCAAGGGTTGCGTGTGTCGGAACTAAATCGCAATTTCTCGACTGCTGACGTTTGTCGAGGGGCGTCCTAGATAGAGACAGAAATTGCAACACAGCCAGGCGGTTTGACTTGCAAATAGCGAGCTGAAAGATACGGTATGTCTCTCCGGTGTCTCGCAAAGACGGAAAGGTCGCGATTGGCTGGTCACATGCAAGATCTGATTGGAATGGCGTCGAGAAGCCAGCTCGGAAGCTTCCCCGCGGGACGTGAAGAGTACGGGCGGATGAGCGAGAAGGTTGCGACGAGTACCACTCAAGTATGCGCTGTCAATATTTCCGTCCAGTGGCAGCCAATTTGACGATACGTAAGGATAAAGTTCGGTGTCTCGATTTGAGGCCTGAAGCGGCAGCTGGCATAGAATAATGACAATGAAACAAGAAAAGAAAGCTGCCTTCAGCAGAAGAAAAAACAATAACCAAGAAAAAGAGAGGAATTGAGCGACAATGGAGTGGATCGCGCGATGTGGTTATTGACAGCGATGTCTACATCCCAAAGGTCACGTCGAATTGTAGTAGCAGCAGTAAAGTGACAGCAGGAGGGTCTCTTAGGAACTTTTTTAGAACAGCTCAGGGCCGAGGTGGGATGAATAAGAGTGGATAATGGAGAGACAGAGACCGACGTCGTAGTCGAGGGGGCCGGTTTCTGGGCAGAGCCAAGACAAATCCAGTGCTGAAGCACCACGGCACCAAGCTCCTGCAGCAGCTTCCTGTAACTTAGCAGGTTGCATGGCCAGGAACCTTGTCCCATCGTACATGCTTGCCATCTCGGACTACCACCACACTGCAGTGGATGGCAGAGGTGACCTACCGTATCCCAGCTTGCATGTGCCTTCCATGGGCCAGGCAGGCACCCGACGTCAACGGGACCTCAGTCACTGCCCAATGGAAGCGAGCGGGTCCCTCTCTCCATCGTTGCTCGCCTTGTTTGCATTCGCAATTGCGTCGCCTTGCATTTGATGGGCTGGCTGGAGTGATCAAATCGATTTAACATGGAGACTGCGCCGGGTGCTAAGAGTTAGTGTGCCGAGCTGTCTGTTCCAGTAAGAGAGGAATCTGAGCCAGGCACAGGAACTTGGCGGGGATCGGGCGGTTTCTTGCTTCTTAGTGCGCAACCAACTGCGTGTCGAACCTCCAAAAACGCCCCCACAGGCATTATCCGTAGCAATGACCGAAAAAGAAAGCATGGAGCTGGAAATACGGCAGGAATATACCGGCAATAGATGCTGCGCAGTTTGGCATTGGGAATCCCGCGAGTGATGGGCAAGAGAATCAATCGCACATCGAATGTTTGATCTCGCCATGATACGTCTGCATGAAATGCCAGAGTTAAAGCCCTTCTGGACCCGATGTTCGATGCCGTGCATTGAGAGGGGAGCAGGTGTGCCAAGGGGCATCCATCTTTCCATCCTGCCTCCTCTGATCTTGCCTGATCAACGGATCCAATGCTCCATCGGCACATGGCCGCACAGAGCTCTGTGGGAGGACAAGAGGGGTAATCCACTTGTCGAGCAAACAACTACCGTCGACACAGGCATTGACGTTTCAACAATTGCAACTTGTTTGAACATTGCCCATCATCGGGTACGAGTTATGGCGACTTTGTGGAAATGATTGTGACGAGCGAAAGCAGTTCGAATGTGACGGGACAGGGGGAGCTGGCAGAGCTTAAGCAAGGTGCCAGGTTAGATGCTGAGCCGCCTAGCCAGAAGGAGCTGAAGCCTGCCGGGCAGGACCCGGAACCAGGGTTCGACTGAACCTCTCAGCCCAGGATTTCTAGCTTCCACAACGCTGGAAAGGGTCGTGATTGGCCGTCACACCCTCACCAGCAATGGAGCTTCTGATGTGACGGCTGCTTCCTTCCAATCTTGAGGGAGTGTGACGGGAAGGAAGAAAACCAGGGAGGCGGGGCTGGCAGGCAAAGCTGGCCTGTGGTCTTGTCTCTCCTTCACCACCCCGTCTCTATCGTCACCCCTTGTCTTGGGTGTCGCGAATCGCGAGTTCTGCGACCGGACGCGCAACGTGATTTCATTTCCCATTGGATGCAACCGAATGTCCCAATGGGGACACCAACGCGAAGTTAGCAACGTATTCTACGCGTACATCGCCCATCCCAGGTCGGATATTTGATTCACATTAAGGGTGGACATACGCAAGACCCAAGTATGCCACTTGCAAAAGACAAAAGACATGCGGCCGTCAGTTGTGCATTGTTGTTGTTTTTGGCCTGGTGGTCTCAATCAATTCAGACACGCATCTTCCTCCAATCTCGAGATTCGGTGGATCGGTCGCCCCTCCTCGGTCGCTAATCGCGCGGCCTCCATCTTTTGCCAAAGTGCTTGCATGAGGGACGGAACCCCCCAAGCCCCCTAACCTAAGAAAAAAACCCGAACGAAACCCCCAGTGATCTATCTATAGGGGCCGCGTTTTGAGCCATTTCTTCTGCTGAACTGTCAAAAGAAACATCCGGGGTGGTCCTTTCTAGCGGCGTGTTTTAGCGCTCGCCCGTCTACAGTACGCCCAAGCTAACTGGAATTGATGTCCGTAACGTCTTGTTGTAGCAGGCCGCCTGCTTGCAAGCTTCTACCCAGCCGAACTGCACTGAACTGGCAACACTACCGGAAGTATCACACTGCGTTGGATTGTCGTGCCGTTCGGTGTTCGTCGTATCCGATCACATTGTGCCAGAACGAACCATTAGTAGAAGGAAGGATCTTCCCCAGAACCAGACGCCAGAAATAGGACACTTAGGGTCTGTGTTCGCCAACAGACCCTTTTCTACCACAGCAACGGGCAAGCCCGTAAGCACAGGATGCAAAACATTCGGGGCAAGCGACAAAAGCCCGAGCAGACTCTAGATTGCTACAACAACGTTGTCTCTGACGACGACGGAACTTCTTTGCTCCTCTCTCTCTCGTGGGATCGCGCTATCAGCGTAGCGCCAGGCGTCGTGCATTAGTGGGCAAGGTCGGCTGGTTTCAGCGGCTGATCCCGTCGCAGAGCTTCTTTTCTTCTTCCTCGCCCGATGATGCAACGAATTGGGGCGTCACCCACATTAGAACAGCCAAATAGCCCGGATGGTAAGCTAGGGTAAGGTCATGCCCACGCGATTGAGCGCGGAATGCTAACAGATGCAGATAAGAGAAGCCTGGGAGCTAATGAGACTTGACGCAGATTGGTGCGACAAACAACCAATGATGAGGTTATCATGTAGCATGACAGGTCTCTCTTACTCGGCTTTGACTTCCTCAGCCCCAGTCACACGATTCGGGGTGTCTTCGGCATCAGTCCGCATGCCGGCTAAATGGGAGGATCCCGCTCCTCGCCAGTCGGGGCGATGCGGGAGGGCGCGCGGGCGCTCTCATTCGGCGCCGTCCACCGAATGAGAGCTGTGCCGGCTCCCACTCTTCCCCCGCGGCCCCCACTGGCGATTGCGATCGTGTCTGCGTGTGTTGTCTGTCATGCAGTCGCATGGGATTGCGTGAGAACTAAGGCGATCGCAGTGGGATCCAGCGCTTATGTGCAGCATCGAACAGGAACTTGATTGCAGACGGAGCTTCTCCTTATCGTCTTCCTCCACTATCTGCGTGACCCCAATGTTTTGGAGAGGGTGGTGTTTCGGGCTGCAACGCTGTTTGGGCATCCGCATATGCATCTTGTTATTCGAAAAGGAAATTCGAAGGTATATATGCGCAGTACAGCTCTATCAGCTCGTCCTATGTGTCAATTCTCTGACCATGCATACATATCTGTAGGTTCGTCATTGGTCTCTGGTCAGCTGGCTGTCTCGGATGCTAGTCTCGCCAGCATCGGCAAGTCTTGACACTTCTCCAGCCAGTTCATGTCCGTTTTGTCTTAGAAGTGGCCTCTTGGTCTCAGTAATTTACGGTTCTCCTCAAGGGCAGGTGATTGGTTTACACTTCTCGAATCATTCAGTGTTCTGACTGGCGGATGGAGGTATTCTTGATCGTCTCTTGGGGGTCACCAGACAAATTGACAAACTTGTAAGATCCTTGGGACCCTGGCTTTTCCATAGGCCGCACAAGGTACGGTTTTCGCACTTCATGCACTGGGGGTGGATTACGCATTGCTGTCTGAGTGCCGGACGAATAACCTCCGCGTGTCACGTTGGAAGATGCAAGGTTTTGGGATTCTCTTGTGTGTCCCAAAGTAGTTGTTCCCCCTGGATAACTGCGTTCATGGTAAAGTCTTCAAGATCTATAGCTAATTACACTGTCCCTTGGCTTTTGACGAATAGTTGGTCACCGCCGTCTTTCACCCACCAAAACCTGGCCAAGGAAAGGCTTGTAGATGTGATAGATTGCTAGAAGATGTATAACCTGCCCGAAATCATTTCCGAGTCGAGAAGGGGGTAAAGGGAGAAGAAGAATAGTGACAGGTGTCTTGATATATCCCGGTGATGTGCATCAAGTTATGAGAAAACTCGAAAAGAGGAAAAGAAGAAATGTAGAAAAGACGTGCTTAGTCCAGTTGGTTTCCCTCCATATCCTGGTGTTCCAGGAATGCCGTGGCCGAGTTGATGTGTATGAGCATCACACTCGTCGACGTGGCTATATACCCAGAATCCCTGCTGTCAGTGCCAATCTTGTGACCGCATAAGGCTAGTGGCGTCTGTTTGTTTCCTGGGTATTTTCCGCATCTGCCTCATAAATAATCGCATGGACTCCATCAATCTCCTCCTCAGATAACATTGATACTCTCTGCGCTTCTGGACGCCGGCTCTCCTCGGCAAGCGAGGGAAAAGTAGGTTCCGCCTCAGATGTGCGCAGTGACTCGCTCGAGGCGTTCTGGGCATCCGTGTTGAGCATAGTATCCTCTGATGTTTCTACCGAAACTTGGTCACTTCCCGCTATCTCGGTATGACTGTCAGCCTCTGGCTTGGTATCTTCTCCGACAACTCCGCCGTTAAGTCTCGGGTATTCGAGGTCGCTGATGTCAAGATCCGCCAGGCGGTCCTCAGGATGAGTGATTGGCACAATTTCTGTACAGCCGCTCCATTTCCCATATCTGAGCTCGTCCTGCGCGAGACGATGCAGTTGCAGAGCCCCATTCGTCCTCCATTCGAGGTACTGGTACTGCCTGTACTTCCGTCGTGTGTGCAGGCAGCGCATGATGGGGTCTAGGGCAAACGACATCACGATGACGAGGGCCCCGAAGATATAGGTGAATAATAGTCCGAATAGGCTGAATGAAGCGTATCCCTTATGACGGATTTTCTGCTCGTCTCTTAGCGAACTGACTTGAGGTTCTTTCCCCCTTTTTCCATTCTAGTACCTTCACGTGCAAAGGGTTGGGGTAGAACCTTTTCAACATACCTGGTTTTGGCAGAGGTGACGTTCTTCATCGTTCTTGGGTGAATAAATCATGGACTTCAAACTGGTGTCTACCTCGGGATATCCCATTGCTGTACTGACGAAAGCGGCTTGCTGGATAGCGAGTGTTATGTTCCACCAATTAGCGACATCAAGCTGCCATTGGTTTTTGGACACACCCAGTTGGACGCCTGCACTCAGTAACGACTGAGACTCCAGTGCCTTGGCTCCGAACGTCAGCAGAAGATCGTAGATACTGGATTTGCTCATCCAGCTTATACCCGAAATCCAGCCGATCTTACTTCCGCTTTTGTTACCTCGGAGAGACGCGTCTAGTGCATTTGAAGATGAGTTGACCAGGTGTACGGCACCCGCCATAGCGTCCATCCACCCTGCGAGCGGTCCACATTCTCTTGCATTCCCGGACCCTGACTTGCACCACTGCCACTGCTGTACGCAGCCTAGCGGAGAGGCTTCCTCGGTGGGGGTAAAGACCTGGCCCGACCCGCCGCCGTAAGAGGCATTCACTGATCCATAAGGATTGGTTGCCCTATACCAGGCGTCGTCCGACTCTTGAAGGAACTTAACTCCGTTGCCAGATAGGAATACGAGTAAGGTATCCCCGTCGGTGGTCTCGATAGTACGATTAGGAACAAAAGTGCTGTCGAGGGGAAACCAAGAGTTATTGAACGACCTCGATACCTCGGGGCTATGCATGAACTCATTAGCTACTTGTAGTGGATAACGAAGTGTGCCAAAAAGTGATCTGAAAAAATATATATACTTACCTTACTCGGAAGTTTAACCCATTATTCGTAGCATCAGCCTGTTTATACTGGGTCTCCCGATCTGGCACCGCATACGTATAGTCGAACAAGTTGTAGTTAGCACCAATTAGGTTTCCGTAATTGTACCTAACAAACGTTCTGTTACCCTGGATATGACTGGTTTTGTAGCCACGGGTGCTCAGCGGTGCACAGGAGAGCACCATCCTAAAGAAGATCCTCTGGTCTTGCGGCGCGTTGAGGCCCATATGATCGTTGCTGTCGATGTATCCACTATCCAGACGTAGATTTGTCGCATTATCGCGGCATACGTCAGACGCGAACGGACATGCGGCATTCCCATCGGCCGTTTCCGTAGGAAGGCTCCCGACAATAAATCGATTGCAATCAAATACGTTGGCGGCCTGATTGGCATAGCACTGTTGCACATAAGTAGCTGCATCAGCCAGCGTGGCTGCCCCCAGGAATTGACCGCAGATGCTCTGTCATAATCATCTTCGGATGTCGCCAGGGTCAACATGCCGCAGTTGTCTCCCTTTAGTAAGACCTCGTCGCCCATAGTAGAAGTGATTTGGGAGGAATACCCGCCAGCCACTGTGAAGCCCACAATGAACAAGATGGCGAAGATGAGCAGAGGTAGCAGGCGAGAAAGCGATTTTGCGGGCAGCCGGCGCCACGTCCACAGGAGGGCAAGGAGGGAAAAGGCGCCAGAGTCTGCGCTAGAGGAGTTCCGAAGGACAACCTGTCGCTGGTGATAAATAGTGCCCTGAGACCCTCTCTTCGAACTGCAGGTATGAACGGCGAAGCAGAACATCTTCCACAGTCGAGAGGCCACGAAGGGGATGAAGGTAGCGGTGAATGCGATCAGGATGTTACCAGTACTCTGGGTCGTGGTCAATGTTGCACCCATGATTGCGGAGCCCCGAGACCAATTGGTCCAGACACCCAGGTAAACCTGTCCGTCTGTATCCATTCTGTTTAAGCAGCTAGATATAAATCTCAGCTGCCGGTGAAATAAAGGGGCAAGTGGAGTACGGATGATATTCAAGTAGTGACTGGTTAGGTCAGTTAAGCAGATTGTGAGGAAGAAGCGACTTGATTATGTCGAGAGTCTACTGAAACAGCACCATCTTGGTAGGGAAACATGAAATAACTGATAGTCACCAAAGCGCCGCTGACCCTGATTTATAAACAAAATGCATGTTGCCCGCTAGCTAGACCTCGACCTGCCAACATCACGCAAAGACAAAAAGGCCGACGGGGTCTTTGTACCACTCAACATATGCGATTTTGTAGAGGCTGAAACATCTTGGGGTCCAATTGCATTAGACTGTGGTGTTAGAGAAAGGCTGGGCCAAAAATACCTATTTACTAACATACAGGCTGCTTCACATTCTCATGCACGGCGTACGGACCCCAATTGCACAGCCGGGGCGAATTTTTCAGCTGTACTAAAAATACGACAACAACCAACAGATAATACTACATACTATTCATAATCCGAACCGATCAATCATATTGACTATTCCATGTCAATTTCTACACCGAATCTATGGCACTGGCGCTTCCCGATTTAAAGCGTTGCGGTTTTTTTATCCACGGAACATGCTATGCCAAGCAAAGGCGTAAATGAATTCGGCCCCGGCCCCCACAAATGGCGAGGCGGGTACATAACACTCCTTTATATGGTGGTCAGCCCATGGCCGGCGGCCGTCCTGCCAGCTCGGACAGCCTTGGAACTTTTTGCTTGTCTAACGTACGGGAGTGAGCATGTCTCGGAAAACATAGGCCCGGCCCCTATCCCCGCAACAGACGCAAATCACGCCCCAAGGGCCATTCCCTCAACCATATCAAAACATGATATAGGTTTACCCTTGAGGGAGAATCAGCCCAGTGGCGAGGCAGAGATTGAAGATGAGGACAGTCCGAGTCATCCTATTTCTAGATGTGGTAAGTCCATCGGGGCGCCGCGAAGGCAGGGATGGCTCAAACATTTCATAACGTCATCGAAGGTATCTAGCAAGTCGCAAGAGTTTTTATTCGCTCTTGAGTTGATAACACACCACCTATCTTATTTCACCGCCACGGCCATATAAGACCAGCCAAAGTGTGAGGTTAGATACCTACGCACCCAACTGGACCAGTCAAGCTCAGTACACATATTTCCTGGCACAAAATTCCGCCACGAGTGTAGATGGTGTTAAAGATGACACACCAGAGGACCACAGCAACGTAGGGACACGCAGAGGACTGGACCAACGGCGACTCGACAATCTTGACCACGCGGTCGGGGAGAGGCAGCGACTGGTCCAACAGCGGCGCCAACGGATCTTCTGCTCAAGCCTATGCCGCCTGATGTCCGGAGTCCGTGTTTTGATAACCTCCTCGAATGCCCTGAGCGAATCCGAGATCTCGCAGCGCCCGACTGACTGGCCGGGAGCGTCTTGTGAGGTCCCTGGCCGGGTGGCCATATGCTGTTTCCCCTGTAGGGCCAGAGATACGGTACACGACGTCGCAAACAGTGCAAGGAGGATCCGCGTAGCCCAACAGGCTACCTCATCACCGTGACCTCTCCCCGTCGACATATATAATCAATATTGCGGTATGGATCTTGCCTGTGGCTACACGTAAGGATGGCTCATCCAAATCTACCTCTTTAGACACTCCCCGTGATAACGTAGACAGCCATGTTTGGCAAGTCAGAGCCAGGTGTAGCTAACATCCGACAATGGAACTGGTCTAGTTTACCTAGGTCTGAAATTCATATATCCAAAACCACTACCCGCACGCCGGCATTTCCCCATCTAGAATCTGATACCCCTTCACCAAGCTACGCCAAGCAAACGCGTACTTGAACCGCCCCCAATCCCCCAACACCTCCGGCTGCCCTCCCATCAGCCCGCGCCCACGCAGCCTCTCGTCGCTCCAGAACGCGAACCCCGCGCACCGTGTGACCGGCGCCAACTCCCGCCCCGCCAGGTGTCGTGTCAACCCGGGCCAGAGCCGGACGGCCGGCGAGGCCATGGCCAGCTTCTTGTCGCCCCGGCGCTCGTGCCGCGGGAGCGGCCACCACCCCGACTCGCCGCTGCGCGACACCTGCAGGCTCCGGCTCCGGCTCCCCGGAAGGGTGGTCGGGACGACCTCGTCGGGCCAGTGGCACCCGTGCGCCGTCTCCAGGTACTGCGCCACGCTGTAGATCTCCTCGATCTCGGGATGCAAGCGGGCGTATCCGTCTCCGTCGTGGGGGTGAGGGAGGCCGTACAGGGAGAGAAGCTGCGTCTGGCTATAGTTGCGCAACAGCTCGACGTCTTCGGCCGGGCAGGCGGTGGGGAGAAGAGCGCCGCGCGCGGCCCTCTGCATGTCGTAGAGGAACTGCAGGCGCCAAAAGGCCCGGCTCACGCGCTGCTCTTCTACCCACGAGGGCGGGCCGGCAACCAGCACGACGACGGGCTGGCCCGGGACCTGGTCTAAGCCCTCGGCGTTGTTCTGAACCGTCCCCGCGCGACGACCTTTCCTGAAGGCCTTCTTGCCCATAGCAGGACGGGATGGGCAGACTGATTCTAACCGGGTCAGGCAGGACTTCAGACAGTCTAAAGAAAACCAGTTGAGCTTTCTGTACGTCGCTATCAGACTGCGGACCACTTTTGGGGGCGCGTCTTGGGGTAGGTTCTCTGGCATGTAGTATCCGAGAGTGGACCTGCCCCGACGGGTAGTTTCCCACCAGAAAGGGTCGATGACGTTCTGGCAGAAGTCGGACAGGCTGTGGATGGGGAATCGGGATGAGCGGATAGCCGCCATCATGTAGAACATGACCCGAATGTAGGCGCAGGTGACGCCGGATTCTATCGGGTGGGGACCATGGTGGACTTCGTCGGTCCGACACGGATGTCTGTGGTAGCTCACGACGATTTCGTCGTCGCAGGCCAGAATGGTTTCCGTAATATCGACGGCGTACCTGTCAAAGATGCGGTATGTAGTCGGCGAGGCATGAAGGACGCTGTCAAGGGATGTCAGATCTGGCAGGCCGGAGAGGATCTTCAGCAGAAGCTCTGTCGGAAGGCATTCGAACAGGCAGCGCCTGATCAGAGAGTCTGGCATGATAGTACTTGTCAGCGGTCGGTGCGGAATGAGCTGGCTTTTGGTTTTCTTGGAGGAGGCCAATCAATAGGTATCCCACAGGAAGCAGTCTTAACGGCTAGTTGTGGCTTATGCGGCGAAGTTAGGCAGCCACTGTGGATTGTCCCCCCCCGCTTTAGGTGAGTGGGCCACGGCGGGCTTGGCTCACATCCGATGGATTTCCATCAATGATCCATTGTCGGCGAATGAATGGATACGTAGATCAGAGGAACCTGCTGTTCGCTATGTGTTGATCAGTTTTGGGTATGAAATATACAAGAGAATGACATGCGACCTTTGTCACGGAATCCGAGATTGCAGATCTCTGGCCGTGAGAGTACATAGATATAAGGTTCTCAACGGCAATGCAGTACACAGTGTTTCCCCTCAGTGATAGCATCCAAGACGCATAATGTGATGTCCGATCGTTAACTACAGTGTGGGTTTGATTGGTATATAACTATGGCGAGGTGCTGGACATGGAGGATATAACCGAGTACTTTATATCATCAACAGACTTTGTATTATGCAAAGGTATACAATCAGCGCGAGTGTAGTATTCCTAGGTTCTCCTTCTCGTAGCCATACCGGATGCCTTCAACGACAACATAACAAAGTGGGTTGGCTTTCTGCCAACGAGCAGTCCACTTCAACACCATCCAGACACTTCTGCATTCCATCCACTCTGAATATACACGCGTCGAACTTTGGTAACGGGGAGCTGTGATGTATGGGTTAGTCGCTTCCACTGGGAGGAGGCCACCATTGCCGCCAAAGACAAGGTCCGCGAGCTGGACATTGTGGAGCTCCAGCCCAACCAGGCCGGCCGCGTCATGGAAGCCGGTAAACTCACCGGCATTTACCACACCGACTGGGTCCGGACCGTCGAGAGCTTCATCGTCTACGACGGGCTCGACGTGCTGGCGCGGGTCCAGGACCTCGACATGGAGAACGCCGTCTACGAAATCGCCGCGCTCTAAATCGGCCGCAAGCTCAAGTGGTCGCACCCTCACGATCACGACCTCGATGTTTCCAGCATTCCGATGACGGGTGAACATGCGGGTAGCTACGCAGTCAAGATGTCTCCCATGATGGATGAACCTCCCAAGAAGCAGCGAAAGGCTCGCAAGAACTAGGCTCTCATGCCTCAAACCTCACAAACAAACAACACTAGATGATGAGACCAAGGCGCCCTTGGCTCGATGACTCGATCATACCACTGCTGTACAATACGAGATGCATTACGAATTATACACCAATCAACAGGGACATGATCCTGCTGTCACGAACATTACGACCGAACATGCATTGCTTCTACGACATACCAACTCCAGCGATTTGGACTTGACACCCCCTAACCATCGACTCGGCACAGAAAGAAGAGACTTTTCTCTTGCCAACCCGTCGCTAAACGACTCATGGAGGAATCGGTCTGGGGCGAAAAAGACTTGTAGGAGTAGACGGAAGGGCACGGAATGGATATATCATTGCTGGACATTGGCTATCAGTGCGCTGGATGGAGTGTAGGATATGGAGGTTTGGAGCAAACTGAGATGGATCTGGATACATAGACAAGTTTGCGGCAATGAGCCAAGACCACTAATACACTGATAAACACCCATCCCGTTGATACATTTTCTATGTTTTGAGTGATTCCCATTAATGTGTGTATGACCCCCAGCAACAATGAGTCAGGGAAGTAGACCTTTGTGTCTGCTCAGAGACAGGAAATCTCATTGCTGACTCCTATGGACCAGATTCGGGAGATTCTGCCAATCTGGCCCATGATCCTCGAATAGATACATACGACTTGTGGTAACCACGGGTTCCACTCGACGAATTGGTGTCCCTACCGACTGGCTCACCACGGCATGGGCAATCCCTTTCGCCTGCCAAACTGCCGCGGCTCGCTTGATGAAGAATCATCTTGGCATTCAGGGGAGAGAGGGAGGTCCGGTTGGATCAATGTTAGTGGTTGGAGGGTCAGGATAACGATAGTGTGTACGATACGATAGCTAGCAAGGAAAGGGCTGGACATGATGCAGGTTAATGACACCTAGCAGTTCACTGAGATGGGTCTAGGGATACGGAGGAACTTGCTGTAGCCCAGTAGAAACGATACACACACACACACACACACACACACCAAATTCTTTATTGCCGTATGCTCGTGATTTTGCGGAGTTATGCCATCGTCTCCTAGAAGCCCTAGTCTGCCTGATTGCAGCTTTTGATTATCTCGTTATCAGGGCTGCTTACTGATCTTGTGATTCTTCTTGCATTCAATGTGTGAGGTCCCGGAGAAGCCCATTAGTGGCCAAGTACCAGGTACCAGATAATCAGTTACTGATTCGAGGTGGGAGACAATCAGTTACTGATCCTGGGTACTACCTAAACAATCAGCTACTGATTCCAGGTACAAGCCAATCAGATTATTGATCCCAGGTACGAATTAATCAGTTACTGATCCCAAGTACGAGCAATCAGTTACTGATTGTGCGGCCAGTGGCTGATTGTGAGGCCTCTGGAAAGGTTTAAAGGGACCCTTCTCCCACCACCCTCAACCTGGAATTGTTCTCTTTCCTCCCTCATCATCCATCACCACCTTCAGGTCTGGACTCATATAAATACAATCTTCATCTCACACCAGTCTCTTTTCTCCTCCCCTTATTGCCATCTTCTCTCCTCTCCATAAGAAAAACTCACACACCAACAATCATCATCGTCGCTACGACCATCTACTGCGCAACCTGTCACGCACCTCGGTCATCGACTTCATCATTGCAGTCCAGCCTGCTTCCTCTTCATAAATTCAGCACAAACACACACTCACACTCCCTCCATCACCGTTGTCATCGCAACAATGTACCACCAATCTGCTACCCGCTCTCGAGTCAAGCGTGAGGCCATGGACCGTCGCGTGAAGCAAGAATCCATCGACAATCCCTCCTCCGGCAACATGGTCAAGGACGAATCCGATGATGAGAAGAAGCCGCTCGACAACTACCCCGCCATCAAGCAAGATGGTCAATCCACTATGAAGCGAGCGCGCAACCACCGCCCCAAGTCTACCTACTCCTTCAACTGGGCCGATTCGACCTCTGACGCCAAGGCCAAATCGCGAATCCTCGGAATCATCGAGATTCCCACGGATCAAGCCGGCCGTGTGATCGAGGCGGGCAAAATGACTGCTATCTACCATATCAACTACGGCCAACCCATCAAGACCTTTGTCGTCTACGATGGAACCGAGGTCCTGGCACGCGTCAAGGACTTTGAGCAGGAGACTGCTGTTTACGAGCTCGCGGCCTTGTACTTCGGCGCCAAGCTCGGCTGGACACACCCCGACGAGAATGATCTGGACATCAGCAGCGTCCCGATGGAGGGCGAGGGCACATTCGCTGTGAAGATCACGCTTATGCGCAATGAGGAGCCCAAGAAGCGGAAGGGACCATCCCGCCGCTAAACAGTGCAAAATCCGAGAAGACACTTGATGCTTTCACGACTTAACGAGACTTGTACGAGATAATGTATATTACGAGATGAATTTGAGGATCCAGTAAGTGATTCTTGATATCACCCTTGAAGCCACCTTCGAGGCCCATGCTAACTGATATTGAAAAACAGTCCACGACGAGTCGATCCTTCTCACATAAAGATTCCGACTGCACCGAACATACCACTCTACGAAGATGTCGCTACTTGCTTCAGACCACACTTATGGGAGTAATTGAGGTGGAACAGGTGCGTAACAGGTGCGGAATAGGTGCGAAATGGCTGGATTTTGGCTGTGTGCATTGGCTATGAATGATCCTGGCAAAGCCCCAGGATAGAAACTTCTTGCAGTAGTAGCCTGATATGAATCTGATAATAAAGAGGAATTGCTGCGAAAACCCAGCACCGACATAACTGCTTCAACTGCTACTTTCTCGTGATTTGCGTAATTCCAGCGAGTTCTCGTAAGATGTCTTCCATGCCTTGATCGCAAATCATCTTTAAGCCCGTTTTCCAGCTACTGCACTTTGTGGTGTACGTCCCACAGACCTTCCATACTACGTAGCAGGGAACCCAAGCTGCCAGTGACACCAAAACGCTCGACAATCGTACATGCTGTTCTACCTTGGCGCTTCATCACAGGTTGGCGGCCGGAACACAAATCTAACCCAGATGCAAGAAGATGCCGTAATTCAACCCCGCGCTAGCATTTCTCTCCGTGGCTAACATGAGTTTCACTTTACGCATCCATGTCTCCTATGAAGTGATAAATATATACATCGAAAATTGCAATCAAAGAGGGATATGAGAATATGCCAAAGCAAAAAGCCGCTTATAAGTTGGAAGCCACCTAGAAGTTGGAAGACGCCTTGATCTGCGAGTCAGACGCAACACCCACATTCTCGACCGTGACGGTCTTGCCGGACGCGCTCGTAACCCGAACGGTCTGCTTCTCGGCACCGAACCCACTGGAGTTCTCGAAGAAGTTGTACGGCTGGCGCGTGGTCCCCTTCCAGGTCTTGCCGCCGTCGGTGCTGACCTCGAGCTTGGCCACGGCCTCGTTGGCGTTGACGACCTGCATCGAAAACCAGTGGCTCGAGGTGCCGGACTTGTTGTGCAGCACGAGCGGCTCGGTGATGCCGCACGGGACCTCGGTCCAGGACGTGGTCATGGGGTCCGAGGAGGAGGGCGACAGGGCCTTCCAGGCGTTCTCGAAGAGGTCGAGGTGGCCGGGCTCGCACTCGGGGCATTGGTCGACGACCTTTGGGGTGAGTTAGCCTTGTTTGTGGCAGATTCTGGGGAGCTGGTGATACGAAGGGAAGGGAGACATACCATGACCTTGATGGTCTTGCCCTTGGCGGTGACCTCGAGGCAGGAACCGCACTTGGCGCCGTTGTTCCAAGCGGAGCCGGAGAAGGCAGTGCCGTAGATGCCCGAGGGCAGGGTGTAGGTGGAGAAGGAGCACGTGCCGCCCTGGAGGTTGCCGCCGTAGAAGGTGGAGGTGCCGGTCGTGCCGGCGGCGGCAGAGGTCTGCTTGGTCTCAGCAGCCGGAGCCGCGACGGCCTGCTGTTGCTGTTGCTGTCCTTGGCTGCCGGCGACGGCAGCGGGAGCAGCGGGAGAAGACGCGGGTGCGGCTACGGCAGCGGGGGCGGCAACGGCAGCAGGTGCGGGCGTACCATGGTGGCGGGCGACGCAGGCAGCGGAGGCGACTGAAGCCGCGAGGGGCAGGAGCTGGAGAGCGTTGATCTGCATGGTTGCGGTATGGGGGATGCGGGTAGCAAGTGTTGATGGCGAAATTGCTTGAAAACGAATGGCGATGTTGCGAACTGTAAGTGGCAGAAGAGCGAATGAATGACTGAGCGGCTGCTTGAGTACGAGAACCAATATCGAAAAGATGCGCAGCCGGGCTCGTGGTATTTAAGTTGGTCTGCCCCCATGGCAGCGACACTTGCCCCTTCTGCTCCCTGCAGTTATGATGCTCTCACCTTTTAATTAGTATACTTGAAACACACGCAGCAAACCGGGGTTGATATTAGGCTGCCCCTGTGCGGCGCGAGTCAGCTAGCTGCGCGAGGCCGTTGGAATCGGGTCTGGGCCTGTTGAACTAATTCAACTAAAGTGAGCACTAAGGCGGGAACCCCTGCCCAAGATCGTGAACTTGCCCTGTTTGCCGTCCACCCCAGGCCAAAGAATGCGAAAGAAGATGAGCCAGGCCGCCAGGAACCCGCGCGGGTCCCACTTGGTGGCTGGCTGCTAACCTGATGCGAACGGGCCATCTCCATGCCATATCGTGAGGTTCCACCACCAGAAATGACGCCGATGGGCACACCGTTGAGTTCCCGCGGACTGCATACCTAAGACAGACGATGGCGATGCGATGTTCTTGGGAAGAGCAGCTTACCGTCCCTCGAGAAGTTTCGCATTGAACGCGGCCATATTGCCCTCACGGGTGGCTGCATGCTCATCCAGCTGCTCACGTCGTACGAACGTGGCGCTTGTCTTACGGTGGTTTTCTTCCCACCAACCATGACGCAACAGCTATGCGCATGGCGTTTTTAGCGGTTACAGCCTCTCGGAGGGTCAAGGACCGAAAAGGCGGCGTATGTTGAGCTTGGAAGTCTGGGTAGGTAAGTACATGTAAGTAGGGAACAAGATCGGACGATGCTTGGTTGCTTGATTGGGCCGTGCTTGCAGTAGCCAGATCGAGAAACTGGTTCTTCATTGGAGTATGCGTCGGTGCGGGCCGCGATGCTCGCCAAAACCGTCCGGTCAAGATCAGACGCCCAAGCGACGGACCTAAATTGAACTTCACAACATCCATTCCGCATTCTGGCTTGGGCATGTTGAAATGCATCACCGATTTGCAGGCCGATTGCTATGTCGGTTGTTCCCCGGACCCAGGGCAACGGAACTGTGCGAGTCCGCTGGGTTTTGCGTTACATCCCGCCCGATTGACATGCCCAAAAGCAAAAAGTCCGGGTCCCAACCCGGTTTTTTGAGTCGCTGAACGACCCCTGCTAGATTGCTTTTGCGGCCTGGAGAAAGTGGTTAATTTATTTACTAATATCTCGAGACGAGTCACGGTTCTCGGTCACTTAAAAAAGGTAAAGCTGTTTATATAATCGAATAAAATGCCGGTCGGCTAAGATGGAGCTAAGAAATTGGAGAGCGCAAAGGCATCCTCTCTAGTAGGTTACTTCTCTCAGGCGCTATACTCAGTTCCGAAGCGGCGGCGTGCAGCTCGTACTCGTTTTGGAGAGGTCCCGGAAACCTCCTTTTGTTCTGGCCGGCCAGATGGAAAGTTTCCTGTGTGTCACATGTTACTTGTACTGTCGTGCAGCTATTGGGAGAAACCTCATTTTCATGCCAATCCCTCCAGAGACGAAGAGTGCGGTAGCACAGCGACTCCCAGTCCGGGGTTGCAGTTGGAGGCTGAATAAGTCCGCATGGTCGCTCTAGGCTGTCCAGGCGCATGCTGATGTTCTCGAGCGTCACGGGGTAGCGATTCTCTAGATGGCTTTGCGTCTCTGAAGCCTTGAGATATGTCTGGGAAGGTCGGGATTTAGATATTGGAGTCTCTGCTTCGGCCAACAGAGTAGCATAAAGTCGTGAAGACCGGCGAGGTCTACCACTAACTAGGTATCATCACCGGCAGCTATTGGTTCGACGGTGGCACGTTGTTCTGCGTAAAGGATATGGTAATGAAGCCTCCCTGGATGAACACTCTGGTCCAAATATCAGCTGCGTTCTCCTGCCCTTCCTTCTTCCGACCCCCTCTCGCTCTGAGAATTGGGGACGGGACCAGAATACGGAAGAGCCTTTAGAGGCTCATAGCCGTGGCTATCCTACGGGGCAGCGCTAGTCTGCCTCCTCTCCAGCCTTCCCATGTATGCCGATGCCTCCTACATCGGCATGATACCACCACTCGATTCCTTCGACGTCAGCGAACTGAGTAATACTCGATCCTGTTCGCGGGAATCGAACAAATGAGTGGTGCTGCAGGTGTGGCGGTGGATAATACAATTGTGGGTGAGGGAGGACTATGCAGTCAGAAAATTTCTATGCACCCTCTTGCCTTTGAGTCTGTACGTCTCTCGGGGACCAGACTCGGAGTGAAATCGACGCGTTGTGCCGCCTTCCGGAACCTGTGGGCTCTATCATGGTCGCCGAACGGAGTACACACTAGGCTAGCCTGTTTCCACTTGCCGGGATGCCAAGATAGTAAGCACATCACTATACCGGACCGCATCTCCACTATAGCCCACCAATTCTGCCTGACAGCCGTCATGCATCTAATTTTAGACGTTCATCCGGCTGGCTGTCGGTTCAGCTCAGATGCTGAGGTCACTTCACCTCCCCTGCCGATTCTTCATCGGGCCGTCTGTGAACGGAAGAGGCATTCAACAGCACATACAGTAAGTACACCGTAGCGACAGGAATAGTAAGGGGATCAGATCGAAGGACTGGTGACATATCACTAGTATCGCAACTCTCAGATGCGGCTATAAAGCGCGGGCTCTCTTCTATTGTAAATCAAATATTTCTACTCAGCACATCTCGAACATCAAGCTTCCTACACTCATCCAGCTTCCAAGATCATTGCAATACTTCCACAAAGCACAAGATCCCCAACTTCCTTCAAAATGTTCGGCTCCTTCTCCGCGTTCGCCACCTTGGCCACACTCTTCGCCTCCCAGACTCTCGCGGCGCCTACCACAAACGAGACTGCCCAGATCCTCCCACGCGGCGGCGGCTACCCTGCGTCCAACCCACCGGGTGTATTCTGTTACAACCTATGGGAGAAGGTCACCAATGACGTACGTGAAATGAGAAGCCCCCCTCCCCCTGCCCCAGCATGTCCACTTCCACCGCGAAGGCTAACTCTCTCTCTCGCACTCTGCACAGCCCGTGGTGCAGTACTGGTACGTGACGGCGCAGGACATGGGCCACGCCATCAAGGCCAACCGGCTGTGGAACCACCTGAACCTCAACGGCTGCGCGCCGACGGAGCATGTGCAGCACCTCAAGCCCGGGATCAACGGCGCCGTCTACACCTTCCACACCAGCGAGGCCTGCACCGCCGCCCGCGTCAGCCACGCCATCCGCTCCGCCTCCAGCCCGCCCAAGGACATCGCCTGCCAGTTCACCCAGAAGAACAACGGTATCAGCCCCGGCGGGGCCGCCGGGGCCGCCAGCGGGGGCGCCAACAGCGCCGTCCTGGGCATCTTGAAGGGGCTCGGCGGTCTTGTCTAAGTAGGCTAAGTGAGTGCCTAGATCTGCTACCGTTGGGACAACGACGGACAACAGTATAACACCGGCAGGGAGAGGGTGGTGCGTGAAGCACGAAGCTCGGATAGGAGCTGTTTACAGTTTACTCATGCCGATGGATGGGACTCATGATGTAAAAAAAGAGAGGCACACTCGTTATTCTTCACTTCTCTAGATTCTTTTAGGATTCAACTTGGATGCCGATTAAACATAAATTAGGCATAGACAACAAAATTCCATTTAACAAACTTCACTTGCCTTCTTACAGCGCAATATGCGTGCGATAGTAGTATGAAAACTATATGCGACACGAAGACTTTAGTCGGAGTGGCGTTCCTGATGATGTCGGAGCGTATAGTCGGGCTGAAGGCAGTAAGTAAGGTGTAAGGAGCCTGTCTATGCCGGCCGCGTACCTAGGCAGTAACCGAAGAGGCGAACGTGGTTCTTGTCTCTGAAAACTCGTCGCAGATGGCCTCATCCATGTTTGCCACTTGAACTCGGCCATCTTGCAGGCGATCCATAGATGGCGTTAGAAATGATTCATTTATCCGGCTGGGTTCATGATGATGGACGGCTTGTCGCTCACTACGCTGTCCCTTTAAAGAAGAATTTCTTCATTACTTACAATTGACGACATGTCGTCTGCTTCTTGTGCACTGTCTGTTCCTGATTGATCCATTCATTGCATCGCCAGCGGTGTTATTGTTACTGATCCTAGGCAAGAAATTCACCATAACTTGCCCCGTCGATGTATACTACCCGGCCAACCTTTTTTTCTTTTTCTTTTTTGTTACCATGTATAGCCTGCACATATAAGCGTTGCATACCTCAAGGGGCTTTTTAGATTAAAGAAGACGCGGGCTACACCAAATCTCTGTCGAAAGCCTCGCAATCTGGGCAAAGTCTCTCAGCAATATCCCGTACTCGACCTTGGCAGCTTGCTCCCCAGTCCCTGGAGTCGTCACCACTATCTGGACTGGAGCGAGCATCCTTCGCTCCCCGATTGCTTTCTTCTTGCCTTCTTCGCCGAGAGGACTGGCGTGGCCATCATTTTCCGACGCCGCCCACCGTTGTCATTCGGCGGTCCCTTTCCCCACATCGGGCCTTATGCCGATCCGGGTGAGCCACCCACCAAGTTGGGCTCCTCCGCGCATGGGATGAATGAGGATACCACTAGGGCGAACATGTTTCTTGCGTATGCGAAAACGATGTGCCGTTGAAAGCGGTGCCACTGTTCCAATCGGGGACAAGACTGTCTGCCCAAGGCCCCGGCAGAAAAAAGTTCCGTCTTGAAGACTCAACATATGATCTATCGCCAAGCTACTGACTTGCACTCGGCCTTGCAAGCCGCATGCCTGGACGCCAGGGCGTAGGGCAGCGAATACCACGGTTCTCGCCTAAGGCATATTCGTGCATGATCGGTCAGCGTGAAGAGTTCTTGGGTAAGCATCAGTAATTTCCCAACACCACGTCCCAATGCGGCAGGCATTTCGGGGACGTCGACGCTTCCAGGCGCCACCACCGACTGTCGTCGTCGGCATGAATGCGCACGACCCACTTACACCCGGCCTCGTACGACCGTTCGGGCAAGGATGGGCCACCCGACAGGGATGGGGGAGCAAGGCCAATGCAATACGGGCATGGGAGGAGTTGCGATTACAGCAATTCGGCCGAAATATGCAAGGCCGACGTTACCTTGTTGTCGCATTGCTACCAAGAATTGGTGTCGCTGCAGCAGCCCCTGGCAGCGGCTTGTATAGCTAGTATAGAAAGGAAACAGGGGTAGGTCCCGATACCCGCATCAACAGGTTATTGACAGGTGATCTTGACATTCCTGGCGGTCGATTTATCCACTGCAATAGCCGCCGGCGTCCAATATACGCAGTCGTATAGCCAGGGCTACTCGCCAGATTCAGTGCTCCCCGCTTTCCGTCCGACACTACTACTACAGGACACGGCATCGTCAGCCCGCCAAGCCTCCACCAATTTGAAAGCCGGTGTTGCCTATAAATGATGCAGGAGTCCTCTGCCATCCCCTGCATTTCTGGTGTCTTACCACATCATCATTACCACGACTTCTAGTAGATTCTGTGCACGAACTTCAAGCCCCTTGACGCATTCCCGGCCCTTTCATCGACTCGAACGGCCAACCATGCAGTTCACCTTCCACGCCATCATCGCCGTCTCGGCCATGGTCTCGCTCGCCGCGGCCCAGGGCAATGGACTGTGCAACCTACGGGGAGAGCACGACACCTGCTCCGGCGAGTTCTCCAAGGCATGCGATAACATCAGTGGGACCGGCGGTAGATGGTGGACCTGCTGCCTGCCCAGCGTTACCTGCTGGTCGGACGACCAGTAAGTAGTAGCGTATCGCTTCGCTGTTCTATGCTCGTTGCTAATGGTTGCATAGTCTCTAGTTCGAGGCGCCGTCGGGGAACACGGACATCGGTCGCCCAGGGTATATCAGCTTACCAAAGCATGAGGGGCCCTTCCGTTCTTCGATACATAAGTAGGCAGAGCTAGACGGGAGGTTCTACGTTGAAATCTTGAACATGGGACCCGTTCTTACCCGAATTTATACATGTCATACTTTAGCACAGTTTGCAGCTTGATCCTATCAGTGAAAATATATATTGCTACGTTTACCGTTATAGCCGCTCAAGGTGCACTGGCCGAGGGCGTCCCAGGCTTTAAAATTGGCGCCGAAGATGTAAAGGATGGTGGCCCGCGGTAGAAGCTCCACGATAACCAGCAGGATCTCATCGTTGGGGGAGGGTTCCGTCGAACCCGTCCGCCCAGCGAGCCCCGGATTGGTCCACGTTTTTGGTGACCTCGGTAATGAGGGCCTGGGTGTCGCGCATCTGGCCCTTGACCTCGAGGGTCTTCTTGACTCGCTCCAGGAGGGCGTACAGCTCGCCCGAAGCGGCTGGATCCTGCGACGGCTTATACATATAGCTATCGCCGCCGCTGGAGTTGTTCCAGCCAGGTGCCATCTTGGTGCTGTTGCTTTCTTGCAATTGGACTGTTTCTTCGTATCGTATGCGAATCGTGGGAAATCATATAGAATGGGAACCGTCGCAGAGGTTCCAGGTTGGTGGGTTGGCAAGCTTACGAACAGGTCGGAATGGCGGTTTGTTTCAATGCTGGGGAAACCGTTGCAGAATTCACAGGGACTTGTTCATATTCGCAAGCTGGTTAGTTGCAGAGGTTCACTTGGGAGACACTTCAAGCAGTAACTGATTGTTTCGATTTGGCAACTGGGTGTCAATACAACCGCGCTCAGTAAACTACAGGCTCCCGTGATGCAATGGTGGGCAAGAAGGCGAAAGAAGATGGCGGCCATCATTTCCTTGATGACTTCCCCCAAAGCCAATGCTCAAGTCGAAACGGGCGGCTGTCTAGATCAGATTGCAAGTGCCTGGGATGGACCATCTGTGGCGTAGGCTAGTGGAAGCGTGCGCTAACAACCAGGCACTACAGGGAGCTCCCGGCGCTTCTTGGCCGCTAACTGGAACACCTGAACGCCCAGCTGCCAATTGCCGAAACACCACAATTGGCAATGCGTCCTGGTTGGCCAGCGACTTGGCCTGCGTCATCTGACGAAAGGCTTGTTTTGTTGCATTCGTCATCAAATTGAGCCACCCCCAGAATGTGTGCATCAGTCTGGCCGTTACTCTAGACGAGCTCAATGGTCTCGATGATCTTTAGCCAGGTAAGTGGGATGGATGAGCTGGCATTGTCACGATGGAGGCCAATTGAAGGTTTGGGGAGAAAGCCCAATAAGTCCAGGCCATCATCCAACTTCCAACTGCCCGGGTGCCCATTTGCAGCCCCGATTGGGCAACCCGACAAGCTTTCAGGGGCAGATCCTCAGCTGTCAACTGATCTGGCCCAAGCGCGAATTGCTCCAACTCGACCCCAACTCCCCCAACTGAGGTCCTGATGCTGGCCGCCAAAAAGGGAAATGCCTCATATATTTCCTTTTGGTTACACCTTATTTAAGCTGATCGCCCGCGCATTTGCATTCCATTACGTGAATTTTACCTGAAGGTTTCCTCGCCCCGGCGCGCCTTTCACCTTACAAAAAGAAGCACTGGCCCGTCTTCCTGCAATTATTTGTTGTTCCCGCGTCGCCCGGTGAGCTTGAGCATGTCCGCGGATGAAACGTCACCAGGTGCTCATGGGGCGCAGAGATATTGAGCGCGATTTTCTGGACTTTTGGGTTTCTAGACTATTGGGACATTGACCGCCGGTATGATGTAAAGACATGAGAAGACACGCCCGGGAGGCTGGTTCTGGAATGGCTTCGACTTGAGCGATCGCGCTGAGGGACCATCTTCTTAAATTGCTCACCCAGCCTACTACACCTGTCCTTGAGCTGTACGGAGAGACGAACGTGAGATTCCTACTCGTTTCTTCATTCAACTCGTTTGTTCCTTTCTATATATTGCATCACGAGCGAGCAGATGGCGGGCCCCGCGCCGAACTCGACGTTTTCCGACCCCGGCCACGGCCCGACAACGACAGTCAATACAGGAAGCATCGCAGCCGGTGTCAGCATTGCCCTGGCCCTCGCCCTCGCTGTGATCATTCTGATAGCCCGCAACTCGGGCGCCTTCGGTCCACTGGGCGCGCTAAGCGAGACGACGAGCACGTCGTCTCCGAAGCACGCCCATGGGCTGGACAGCACTCTCGTCAACTCGTTTCCCGTCATTCAATACAAGCAACCAAAGACGGGCTACGACGAAGCAGCCAGGAAGCCTCGGGGCCTGTCGATCGACGAGGAGGCCGGCCAAAGCAGATCCAAGCAACAGGGTCGGAACCAAGGGGGTATACTCGACCGGCTTCGAATACCAATGCGCAATACCATACTCGGCCGCCCCCATACAAGACGAGGTGGGCAAGGGACAAGCTGCACCATCTGCACCGACGATTTCACCGAAGGCGTTGATGTACGGAAGCTGCCTTGCGGTCACCTGTTTCATCCTCCCTGCATTGACCAGTGGCTCGCAGAGTTCGGGGTCACTTGTCCAGTATGGCAAGTTAACCTATTTCCATCATGGCCCTGGCGATGTCGTCTACGCAAATGACGTTTAATGAGAAAAAGAGGCAAAACTGAAGCTAACTCCATCATCCACGTGGTTCATTCTAGTCGTGTCGACCTCGCAGCAATCCCGGCCGAAGATGTGGCTCTCCGTAAGCCCAAGAAAGCTGTACTGGCTGCGCTCGGGAATAGATTTGCGACGTGAAAGCTTCATGTATTATTTCCATTGTGACACTGGTTTCAGAGACTAAACGTACTTGATATATACTTTTCCTGTCTTGCCATGGCCGTATTTAGCAATCATTTGGAGAGTTTGAAGTTGCCAAGTTCGCCTTCTAGGAGAGAGCTAGTCGAAGAATCATTTCTTCCATCAGAAACCCCTTTTTCTCGCACAAGAAAGCTCCGATTCGGTTTTCAGACTGTGACGAGTACGCGAGCCTCATCTTCTCCCACGCCGTGATTTCCTTGGTTCTCCAACACCACCCACACCATCGCCATCCTCGCGGGCGCGCTTGGAGTTGGATGCCTTCTCAGAATGACCTCCTGTATCGTTCACTTCTTCCCTGCCCTCAAGAAGACCCGCATAGAGGTGTCGGTCCTCCGCGCACACGTCCAAGAGCAGGTCTTGCATCTGCGCCTTGCTTCTCCGCTTCGTATTCCGGGTATTGCGCGCATTGAGCTGCCAAGGTGTGTTTGGCCCATCCCATCCTCCGCCAGCTCGTCGGCCCCCAGCAAGAGCAACACGGCAATTTTCCTCCGAACACGGCCTCGCCTGTATTCGCCATCGATGCTTTCCGCAAAGTGCAGCGGTGTGCCGTGATCCGCACCGCGCCATGTCAGGTCCGCGCCGCCCACGACGAGGAGCCGGACGGTCTCGGGGCCCTTAAAGCGGATCGCCCGCATCAGGAGCGCCATGCCCCATTTCGGATCGCTCGCCTTGATGTCCGCACCGCAGCCGAGGGCAGTTTGCAAAACGCGCATGCCGTTTTCGTCGGAGGCAGAAAAACTGTCGCAGATACCCATCAGGGATAGCATGCTCATGGCGAACGAACCGAGACCTTCTGCGTTGGCGGCTTTGAGCCTATCGAGCATAATTCCCAATATTGTACTATTCTTGTCCTCGGCCGCCACGCGTGCCAAATATCTGTCGTCAGGAATGAGGTCACCGCCGGCACCTCGATCTAAGAGTGTGTGAATAAGGTGGTAGTTACCTGGGCCTGAGTGTCCAAGATTCTTAATGATTTCGTATACCCCCTTGATATTTGATCAACACTTTGTTTCCCAAGGTCCTGATTGGCCACTTTGGGCACCAATGGGAAGATATCTGAAAGTTCCCTACTGGTGGGCTTGAACTCGACCATCTGAAATATCTCGTCGCACACGAAGTAGTGGTGCCATTCCAAGGCGCTTTTGCAGATATCTGCGAGTGTGGAGCCGTTGTGGAAGTCGGCTCCGACGTATAAGCCGAACACTAATTGAAAGTATGTATTGGTCCATGCGTATTTCGAAATTGAATCCCTAGAAACGGCCTTGATGGGTGGTGCGAGAGCCAGGCGCCTAAGAAACGCCCCCTCGGAGTTCTGCAAGGCCGACTCGAAAACCCGCATGATGAGTTCGTTAATGCTGGTCACGCCCATAAACACGTGCTCAAACAAGAGTGGTTTTGTAAGCAACCGGCTCAGGCCCGCGTCTCCCAGGGTCAGGAGGGAAATGGTCTGGTGCACCACATCTTGAAAGGGGCGTGCGTAGTCGATAGGCAAACCCGAAGCATCGGACGCAATGCCCAAAAGCGCATAGATCCGATCGTGAACCTTGGTGGCCTCGCTGCCGCTGAACTTCAGCAGCAAGGTAGCCAGTCGGCGATCGTCGTTCCACCATGATTGTCGTCGGAGGGGGCCCGGCATCACTTCCATCACCGCCTTTGTGTGGGGATGCGTCTCCTCCATGTCGAGGAAATGATGCACCGTCGAGAATATGCGGGATGTTACAACCTTGGATCCACACAGGATTAGGGCCACACGAGCATTGGCGACCTCTTGGATGATCCAGACTCTCCTGAACCAGGGCCTCTCGACAAGTCGGGCAAACGTGGCAACACGACCTTGGTAGATGGCATTACTGGTGCCTCCGAGCTGAGCTAGCTTTTTCGACCATGCGGTCTCGATATTTGGTAATGTCTGTGGCACTGTATTGAACTGTTTATCCCACAGGGCCATCATGTCCTGGCCGTGATCACTCAGCACGCTACCATCTTATTGATCGTGGAATTATACGAAAGATCTTACCATTATATCATCGATGGCATCCGAGCTTGGGCCCAGCCAGACAAGCACGGTGTCCGCATTATGATAAACAGATCGCATCTGACCGACTTGGTGACCCTTTTCGCGATGATCATGTTGGTTGATGCAGAGGGCATCGATCCAGAGCAGCCTGTCCATGTCCCTCAGCCGCAGAGAGCTGAGGGCCTCGAAGAGGTTGTGCGTGACGGGGACCTTTTTGGCCATCGAGGAGAACGTGCGGTGCATCGTGGGCCGGCTCGCCTCCCCAGGTGTACGAGAGGGCATCGTACGGAACGCCGTCGGCCTCGCTCAGAAACGTCTCGAAAGTTCGCACCGGATCTCCGCTCCGGGGTATCCTTTGCACAGGCGAAGGAGGCGCAACGAGTCCTTTGATAGGTCGAGCGGCGAATAAGCATACGTGGAGGTCATAATTTCGGCTCCCGGTAGCAGGCAGTCACAGATGGCCAAAGGGAGTGAGATAGCTCTGATTTGAGTTCTAGACGATCCACGCAGATTTCCATCAGGCTGAACTGTGACCTACGTTATGGGTATGGAGTACGTACCCCGCTCGAGGGTCGTGCTTACTATGCCAAGGATATGGGAAAGATCCAGCTACCTATCAGAACCCAGGACCAGGGTAGCCTCTGGTCAGCATTCATTGGCTGCACGGAATGCTGCTCTACTCCAATGAACTGCGCACTACGCCATCACGAACACGAACTACACCAATGCAGTGCACACAGCCACGAAGGAGAAGGTACGGCATGTTTCCGGACACTTCGCATAATTCCTCAAGCCAGTCAACATCTCAAGTTATCACACAATTCTTAGATCTACCTCCTAATACTCTATCTTACCTTTATCCCCGCGCAAATCGAGTCCTCGAAGACGTAGTAGTGTACCCAGACTTTAGATCCTTGTTGTTCTCGTTCTCGCCCTCCTGGCACATTCCCCGAAGCCGCTCAATCGCGTCATTGAGAACATCGAGGTACATCTCGTACGTAAACGGCATAAGGCAGGCGCTGAAGTCCCGTTCCAGCACATCGATATTCGTCGACCCCACGACCTCGCCGTCCATCCCCACGGCCTGGTACATGAGCCCGGACAGCTTGGTCCGGATCTGCATCACGACCGCCGCCGTGTCGGCGGCGCTGGGCGCCTTGTTCTTGTCTCCTCCGAACAGGACGCCCCGCGCGTGGACCTCGGGCCCGCCGTCGCGCAGGCCTGTCGTCAGCATGTCGGCGTAGCTGGCGCGGTACTGGCTGTGGGTCAGGTGTTGCGAGTAGGTCGCATTCGTGGTCACCTCCGCGTCGGGCGCGGTGGGCACCCGCTCGGTCAGGATGAAGGCGACGTTGATGTAGCCGGTGGGCGATTCCCCGTCTTCCTTGCGGAAACTTGTCTTGGTCTCCAGAGTCAGCACGAAACGGGAGTTGGGCGCGTGGGGGACCTCGAAGACGGTGGGGGGTGGTCTCGCGGTCGATGGCCAATTGGGGCGGGAGCCGTAGTAGGCGTCGGCGAGGTAGCAGAGGCGGAATTGTTGGTTGTTTGATGATGCCATTGTGAAAGATAGAATAAGGTGGACCGGATGGCGTTTGCTGAGTTTGTAAGTTCAAATCTGACACGTTTTAGATGGGGATATTATTTCAAGCCTCAACAGATGACGTTGCTGGCAACTCGCCTCCTATATAAGCAGCGTGGATGACAAAGGAGACACTCCATAACTTATCAGCTGTTAGTTGCTCTTTGAACCAGTTACAGGGTTGATATACACTATTGTGACACAGTCTCTTTGTCGCCATTGACAACAATCTAATTGTAGTTCGTCAACTATTGAATTGTACGATGGTGTATAATGGTAAAGGTTCATGGTATAAGTTCATCTAGACCTTATGAGCGATTCACGCTTACCAAAAGGTTGAAGTCGCAACAATATACGTATCCCCTATCTCCATAGTGACATGACGCAGAAAGTCTACATAAGCTTATGCTTTCACAAAAGATTTGCATAGTTTTAGAGTCTCATAGGTTTCATCTAGGGAGCTTGCTCTCTGGGTATCTACCGAGAAACCACAAATTCACTTGAGGTAGATGATAAGCGAGTTTCGGTGTTCATTTCTCATTGATCTATTTTGTCTAGATGATAAATGTATCTGTTATTCTAGGACATGGACCAAGAGTTTATAAGTCTTTTCGTAAGAAGGAGAGAAAGCCTTGGCTATTTCTGAGCAGAATAATACCAACGTCACACAAGTAAAATAACAAGTCAGGGTACCATCACAAGCACCCCTCGAACTGGTCATCTCCGGAAGCGCCAATAGAGAAGACCTAAACGTCAGTGAGCACAATTTTGCAGGACCGGTATTGTGGCTGTTGCATCTTTTTCACAGATTAGGTTACTGATATGATTCTCAATTCATTAATTCCTAACATCTGACAACCGGACTCTTGATCCTCTGAAGCGGCTTTTATAATTACATCTTACCACCCTCATTGTCCGCGCACAGCTTCCGAAGGCGCGCAAGGGAATCCCAGAGGACACCGTCAAATCGATATAGGCCCAGAAGGCACCCTCGCAACTGCTCTTTCCTAACCTGGTCCCCAGTCATTCCCAAAAACTCCGTCTGTGCTTCACCCGGCACTTCTTTGGCTTCCATCACGAGATCGTAGAGCTTCTGCTGAATGCGTCGGCTGAGACGTTCCATCTCGTCGGAGAAGTTGCGACCAGCAGCGTCGCCCTCGAACACAAGACCTGCGGCCAGGCGCATGCGGTCGTCGCCGCCCGCGACGAGGGTCGCCATCAGGTCGGAATACTGGCCATCATTGTGGTTGTGGGTGACCAACCCTCTCCGCACCCCGTCCGTGATGGCCTGCTCCGATTCCGGTTCAGTGTCGGTCAGCACGAAGACGATCCGGATCTGGGCTTCCAGTACATCTTTGTCGGCGGTTTTGCCGACACTGCCCTTGCAGCATTCGGGGGAGGACAGACTCACGTCTGTCTCTATGTCGAGCTGAAACCCGTTGTCCGGGTCGTATCTTACCTTGCTGACCTTGGGGTGCTCACTAGACACCTGAGCAGTTCGCAAGCGGACATAGTCATCAAGCGAAGATGAGATGAAGTGGACTTCTGCAGAGTAGCAGAGATGGTACGTACCCGGCATCTTGAGGTTTGATCTAGACATAGCAATGTAAGTAAGTCTCACTTGGTGCAAAATATTCTTGTGTGTTGGAGTGTGTTCTTGCAATCAGATGAAGTGAACTCGGTTCTTCACCCCTTTCGGCGAAACTTTATACGTTCCTTATATACAGCGGAATTCCAAAAGTGATGCTTTGTAGTTCCAGACGTGACTCTTTTACCCCCCAGGGCGTAACCAAATAACAATGCGGTGTTGCCATACTAATGCGAGCAGCTCCTTTGTTTGCCAGAAGCCACCCTTTACGTCGCAAAAGGATCTACACACACCCAGCAGTAGCTTTTCCATCTCACTTCTCCGCCGTGCCACCCGAGGTCAGGACCGACTCATCCCCCAAAACCCAAGTAAAGTTAACCACCCAGGTCCGCGCCTTCCAGAGACCCCCATCGCGCTCATCCCGCACGCACTCCAGCACGTACGTGCCCCCCGCGACATACCCTTGGGCGCCCGGCTTCATCCCCTCGCCGGCGCGGTAGTGGTGCGCCTGAAAATTCGCCATCACCGTCGCCTTCTTGACAGTGGCGGCGTCGTATTCCACGTTGGCGTCGGTGTTGATCTCGATGTCGTCGTCCGAATGGAAACGTACGCGCACGTTGCTCGCCATATGCACCGTGTCGAGGCGCGACACGGCCGCCAAGCAGTCGGCGTGGATCGCGGCGCGGCCCTCGAAGCGCGCGCGGTCCCCGATGGTCATGACGGCATCCTCGGTCATGGCGGAGTCGAGCAGCGCGGCGTCGGCCTGGTCGAAGGCGGCGGTGGCGCGGTAGATGACGTCGGCGACGGCTTCGCGGGGGTGAGGCCGGCGAGATGGGTGGTGTTGAAGACGGACATGGCGGTGGTTAGGTAGGGACGGATAGGTAAGGTGAGTGCCTGAGGAGGGATGAGTATGGTCTTCACACTAGGGTTCGGGAGGGTAGCTCTGATTTAAGATGGCAAGTAACAATCTTGTGACGGGGACACAGTTCATGATGGTGAATTACAACAAATATGAGACACGAGGCGGCCGTTTTATCTACCATCTGGCGATCTTGGATCGCCCGCTTAAAGCCGGCCAATCCCCAGGCTTAATACCGCTAAGTCCGGGACGTTAGATAAGACGACCGGATGGGCACGACGGAAATAACGTCAAAGGCCACGTGCAGTCACGGTTGGCACCAGGTTTCTACTACGGAAAGAAGTTCAACGTCTAATCCCAGACCAAACATCCGCATCTTCCGCACACAACGGCTTTGCCAGTCTGAATTTGTCTCGACCCGATTTGCGGGTGGCAGCTCAATATCAGTATCACTCCCATATGTTTGCACTCCATTGCTCGTGTTATCACTCGCGATGAACATTCTCGTACCAGGTATCAACCGTAGTGAATTATGTAATACACCCAAAGTCTCCCAACCCAAACCAGTCCCGCCTGCTTCCGGCCAAAACTCCGAGCTCGCTCATTTCCCAGTATCGTATCGTACAAATCGTACAAATGGTCGCCGCCATATCATGGTCCCTTTTCGTGTAATACCGTTACCGTCGTCGTCATCAAAATGCCCTTTTCGCTATCCACTTCCCCACTGCCGCCGCCATTCCTCATCGACAGCGCCGACGCCGACCGCTGCTGCTCCCGCAGCTCGGTCTCGTCGCACAGGCCGATCGAGATCTGGCTACCGTTCTTCCCCTTGATCCCCTGGATGGCGGAGGATAGTTCGTTCTCGGTCCCGTGGTGGTGGTGGTGGTTGCCGGCCGTGCCGAAGAAGTGGGCCTTCTTCCCTTGATTCCGGTCGCGACGGTCTTCTTTGGGCGGCGACCCACTGCAGTCGGTCATGTACGTGCTCTTCAGCGTCATCGTTGACGCTGATGACGTCGTCATCGGTAAGCTTTCAAGTGAGAGGCGGCGCCGTTTGCCGTTCCACCGCCGCTTGGCCTCGTGACAGAATTCGTACAAGGTCAACATGGTGGGGACGATGACGAAGAGGTTGACTTCGACGGATCTGGAGACGGTTAGCATGAGTCTGCGTTGCTTGTGCCGCGAGACAGATAACATACGCCCAAAGATTTGATGGGGCCATTGCCCAGGTTTGGTCTTCACTTTTTAACAACTCAGGGAGGTATGCACATCGGACGAGGGAGGCGATGATTGTCCTACACCCATTGCCTCAGATCAGCTCTGCTCTGTTTCTCGCACTCGATCTTCGGATGGAGGATTACTCACAGCAAGCCAACGGCGACGATTCCCACAGCCGTCAAGCGACGTCTGAGTGGCATCTGCAGGCCGTAGACCATGGGCACCAGCAAGGCCAAGAGCATGACACCGGTCGCCGTGTCCATGACAGCCGCGACGATGTGGAGAGATGAACGGTCGAGACAAGTTCCAGTCGAATTGACCTGCCACGCCTTGGATATGGGCGAGCAGGAGAAGACCATGCAGCATAGCACGACGAACGTGTAGCTGACGAGGATGGTCATGGTCGCCGACACGAACCTCCGGTGCAATGGGGACATCGCTAGGCGCAGGTAGTAGACGCATAACGATAGCTTGGCGGCGGCGCCACAGAAGAGGTGGAACAGATTGGCGATGTAAACCGTCTGGTAGATGAGTTAGGGTGTCAGTCTCGGGTCTCGTCATGCTGGTGCTGGCCAAGGCCGATCGAGCTTACAAGTTGCGAGAAATCATATTCCTCCAGTGATATCTCCCATCTACTCGGCGAAGGAAACGTCAGTTATAACCTAACCAGAACATTGCGCTGCTCCTATGCTGTCCGTCGACGGGGCATGTTCGGCTCGGGTCACTCACGCATGAACGCCTGCCACCCCTGACGAGTAGCTGTCTGGAACTCAAAGTCAACATGCCGTCTGAGTTTGGATCATCGTTGAATAACTCACATGCTGTCAGGCCTTGGACGATAATTGACGTAATCTTTCGAGAGTCAGCACATCGAGCCTACCCGTTGATCCTGGATGTCCAGCACATACCCATGCCAAGATGAGTAGACCGTCGTCCAGATGCAGCCCCTTCGAGAAGGCGACCTTGGTGTACAGGCGCTGCCCGACAAAGAGAGCCATCAAGACATTGCCCACGCCCGTCACCCAGTAGATCTCGGCATCGCCGCGCCGTTGATGGTGGATGAAGTTGATGTCGTAGCCCGGCGGCGGCGGAAGGAAGGTCTCTACACCGTACGTGGTCGGCATAGCGTGGATCGCGGCATTGACGAATTATTCGCTGGTAGTCGTTGAGATCGTGGTGCGCTGCTGGCGTGAGTGGCTTCGTCGGAGTCGTGTGATAGGCGCTATGGGAATATATGGTAACGTGCAGGAGTCGCTCCAGTACAACGGTCCGCTAGTATTTAATCAACTGGGAACGAAACCAAGATCGGGTTCCGATGGGATGATATGGGGGAGGGGAAGACCATCAATTTCTTTTGAGCAGAACAAGTGTCCAGGATAAAGTGGCGTTCCATTGCTGAATACTACCTTATTCCTTCTGTTCGCAAGCAATCCCATGTCGACGCGCGGGCGCCGGAGCGGAAATCGCATGTGGCGAGAGCCAGGGGTTCGAGAATTTGATCCTTCATCCTTGCCCAAATGCGCCAGCGACCATGACTGTTTTTCTGCTCGAGGTCAGGGGGCGAGGAGGAGTTCGCGTGCCTGACATGGAAGCGACTTCCGAGCCTCACCTTTCTGGGCTATTTGCATCAATAATAATCGCCTATGTACCCGCATGCCAGGGGCGCAGCGTTGAGCTGCATTACCGAGAGAGCTGGGGCAGTCAATGCGACAGCCTCGCCGGCCCTACCGAAACGGAGCTTGCCATTCTACTGTACGTAAATAGCGACGGCTGTCATGAAACGCATGATGACTGTCGGATATTAGCTAAGCACGTAGCGACGCATTTATCCGATGTGGTGATCACGACAGCATCTTCATTCCTCCGAGTCATCAAGTCGCGCAACTTAGACTATACAGTATAGGCCACGAATTGGAGTCCAAAACGAGCGGGAAAAAAAGACCTGTTAGATATGCTGTTGGATCTGTTGCAATTCCAACTAAATAGGGCGCGACCCGGGTTCATTTCATTAGGGTAGTATTTGGACAGGGGCTGGCCCCCTGGACGCCGGGCTCCTCAGCAGGGGTTTCGGTGGAACATGACCAAGTCCCTGGGAAACAGCTGATCTTACCACATTCGAAGGATTTTGCGAAGAGATAACAAGAAGAAAAAAAGGAAGAATGTGATTTCAAATGCGAACCGGCGTTCCAAACAATGTCGGCAGCCGAAGATTCGGAGTTGTCATAGATTCTTCCACCACCTCGTTCATTGACGGATCACGATGAGGGCCATCAGGTTGGGTTGGTTGGCGGTCTCTTGAACAGTCCTTGTTACACTGACGGTTTGCTACACCGCAGCCCACCCCTGCGTTTGTTTCCACTGTCAATCGTCCCGTGCATTTTCCCCGCGCTCTGCCCTATGACCGTTGATCCTTATTACTCTGTTCTGCTGGCACAGATTGATTTTGCGCAGAATTCGGCCTCAAATTCAGTTCCTGTGCCGCACACCGAATACTATCTTCACACAAATGGCAGCGTATTTAGGCCGAAAAAGAGTATCTTGACAGAAACGAGATGAATCCGGCCGACGCTCCGGACTCGACACGTCGAGGTGTCGCATGTTTCACGAATCCCGGGAATTCTTCTCCATGCAGGGAGACCTGCATGGCAAATGACGCGATGCTACCCAACGAAAAGGTCATCACATTCTTTCGCAGGAAGTGATAAACAAACATGATACCGGTAGTTCTGGACAACATCATGTTTTGAAACACTCTGTTGTTTAGCCCATTGCTGCTGCGGGCGAGCCTGCAGATTGATTGTGCTGGTCGGGTATGCTGCGGCCTTTAAGGGGGGTGATGAAGCTTTTTGAGGCATCAAGGGTGTTGTTGCTTAGGAGCTCTCTGACTTGTGCGCAAAGCACTCTGGCTTCGTAATATATCAGCTATGAGTCGATTGTCCTTGGACCACTAAATCGTATGTTTCTTCTTTTCGCAAGTTGATGTATCTGCCGCTGTATGGATCCGTACTCTCATGGTTGACAGATAGCACAGTACAGTGATCATTTGAGTCCTGAGCGTTGGTGACAGCTCCCTTGCATTGGGGCCGGAGGCCATAGTGTCTTTTCCTTAACCCAACCGCATGGCCAAGAAGGTGACCGTCAGCGCCGGTACGCCACCCCATTGGTCAACTGTTTCTACATGTCGGACTTCTTGTTGCATGTTGGACCCGAGTCATCTACCAACACTTAACATATCTTCCGTCCTGACCGCCAGAGATCACAAGTCATCTGAAAAAGGTCCCGCCGGATGATCCCGAGACCGCAACTTCACCCCTCGGCCCGTCACACTACTCCGTGCCCTGACACCTCACAGCCCGGAGGCATCATGTTCGGGAAGTAGGTGCTGGAGAGGACAGCTGGTCGTAAAGGAGTTTAAACCTGCAACTGGAGCGAACGACATAAACGATTGCGGCGGACCCCGACGCAACAAAAGGAGAGTCTGGGGCAACTCGAGCAAGTTGGAACTCTTCTTCACGTTCGACATATATGTCGCTGAGCTTAATAGACCTCATCACGAGGTGAGAAGTGGACATCTTCATCCCGGCCATGGTCAGCCAGACCACGCTCATTTCACCAATCACCACACCCAAGTCCATCCCGAGGTCTTTCGGCCGCTTCACCCGAATCTAGAATGTTCTGGGTTTGCTCGAAGACCACACTCGAAAGATCTGATATGATGGATGCATGCTTACAACACATGCATTGCAGCTGCAAGCAAGCGAATGACATAGGAGCAAACATGAAGTTTACCCCGCTGTATCACCACTGTGGCTGCGATGAGGGCATCTTACTCGCTGCTAGCTGACGAGAGGTGTGCAGTTCTCAACACGAAAATTGAAAGATATCGCCCCTAACGGTCTGCAGTGTAACCCGTAAGCATGCCCAAAGTACGAGGTGCTAGAGATGTGAGCCCGATTCTTACCGTAATCATGGACGTCCTAAAATGGTTACTACTTGAATCGCTGATATAAATACGATATACTTGCTCAATCTCGACGAGAGACCTGTACTACATCTTGCCACAAGTTGCTAATGAGTACTGTTTCCAAACTCAAGTATGAGAATCTTTGCATGTACCAACGCGGCCATCTTGGCGGCCGTGTTATCTGAGACTGTCAGCTGCACCTCCTTGCTCAAGCCTAGATCTAACGGCGATGTGAAAGTCGAGGTCTACCGGATCATCGACACAATCAAAGAGAAGCACCGCGGCGCTTTGGGCAACGATGGTTGCACCTCGGAGAACATTGTCTACCGCCGCGAATAGTAAGAACTTGCAAAAGCCCTAATAAGATGACACCTCGAGCGCAGTTGCTAACCTTGCTTTCCTAGCGGTTCGCTCTCAGAGTCAGAAAGACTCGACTACGTGAACGCCGTCAAGTGCCTGCAGGCCCTGCCGGCGCGAACTCCTGCTGGCGTGTCTGACGGTACCCGCACCAGGGTCAGTAATCCAGACATATATCCAAACGGGGATATTGATTGCCTTGGAATTGTACCAAAATACTGATATCCAGCAACTGGGCAACATAGTACGACGATTTCGTGTTGACCCACATCCAACATACCCTGGATATCCATTTCACGGGCAACTTCCAGCACTGGCATCGCTGGTTCGTCTACCTCTACGAGAAGGCGTTGCGAGACGAGTGTGGATACAAAGGATACCAACCCGTAAGCCAGGCCCAGTTTCCCCCCTATCTCCGAGTGCCTGTAACCCGCAAAGTTGACAACTGACCCACTACGCTCGCTGCCAGTACTGGGACTGGCCCAAGTACGCCGACGCACCCCAGGACTCGCCCATCTTCAACGGCGACCCCTACAGCCTGGGCGGCAACGGCGAATACATCCCCGGCCACAACGGCACCATCATCCAGCCGCCGGGCAGCGGCCCGGTTCAGCTGCCGCCGGGCCTCGGCGGCGGGTACGTCAAGACCGGACCCTTCGCCAACATGACGGTCAACCTCGGCCCCGTGGGCGGCATCGCGGGCGTCGAGCCGGGCCCCGACGGCGGGCTCGGGTACAACCCGCGCGGGCTCAAGCGCGACGTGGGGCCTGCGCTGAACCAGCGTTACGCCAACTACACTACGATCCTCGGTACGTGACGTTGCTATCAGCGATGGCTTGAGCATGCTGACTCCTGAGCTGTGGCAGGTCTTCTGAGGAAGCCCAACATCACGGACTATCGCATTCTGTCTGAAGGTGTCGCTGGTACTGCGGAGATTGGTCCCCATGGCGGAGGTCACTATGTCATCAAGTACGTGGTCATCTCATATCAGAAGCCCCTTGGCCATCTGCCAGATGCTCAATAACTGACCGTTATTTATCAGCGGTGATCCCGGTGGTGATCTATATATCTCACCAGGGGACCCAGCCTTCTGGGTTCATCACGGCATGATGGATCGGATGTGGGCCTTATGGTAAGTCTTGTAACTTCTACCGGGTGAGCTCTCCTATCAGAGTTGAATATGTGTTGACTTGGTTTGATGCCGTCTTACAGGCAAGCAATGGACCCCGAAACGAGAAACACGCAGATGGATGATGGCATCTATGGACACATCACCTGGGCCAACGATCCTGTTTCGCGGCTCGCTTCGCCAGACGACGTTATTGACATGGGATACGCGGGGCCTTCGACGACCATTGGCAAAGTGGCGTCGACCACATCAGGGAGCTGTGCTACTTCTACGATTAATGCGGTGATTAGACACCCCTCACACTGGGGTGTTTAGGGGTGGGTAAATTCGCGGATCCGTGTAAGGCGACTCGGTGCGGTGACGGACATCTGGGTCTGTTAGAAGATAAAGTAATCCAGGGCTGAAATCGAGGGTAATGCGGTTTGATGCAGCATGGCCTTCCTGGCAACATGTGTGATTGCAAGGGCCGGGTTTGCATTTCATAAAGGCAATTGCGACTAGAGACTTCTATCGCCCACAATCTCGCACCAGAATAAATGGCTAGGTGTCCAAGTAGCGGCAGTACTGTCTTGCTGAATGCTACAAGCTTAATCAAGTCCTGTTCGGTTGGGGAAGAGGGGTAGCTCGCACTGAAGGTTGCATCCCCAGGAGGGTGCTCCTGCACTCCTTTGGGGGCTCGCAAGAGAGTTAGGGTCCTGACCAAAAGATCTCCAACCTTTAGAGACGTCGAGATACAGTCCATGTAGAAATCTAATTCCGATTCCTCACCCGACCAGCTATTCCATCACCAGCCTCATGTGCAGCTACGCATTAGCTAATTAGCCCACCCGACCCATGTCAGAGATAATCATACTAAACGAACTCGTGAGGTAAGGGTATCGCAGACGTCAGAAGTGGCTCGCAAATGGGAATATTTAGCTGCCTCTGCAGCAGTAAAACATTAGTTGCTTGGAAGGAATGCCTTAGTGGATAGCGGGGAACCGCCAACCTGGTCCCTTGCCCCTTTTCCGGCAGTCACCAATCTAAAGGCCAGTGTAGCACTTTGCCCAGCGATTGGAGCCGACCTTAGATTCACGATATCTTGAATTGATCGCGTCGGGGCCTCAGACTTACATAATGTATTGGCCTATCCTGCTCTATCCATTGAAGCAACCTGTCGGCGACCGTGCTCACCTTCTGGATGCCGGGATGAGTAGTAGTCCCCGCTTACTTTGGACCAAACTTGCATGGCCCGATCCTTCTTGTGTGACTTCAAAATTAGGACAGACCTCATATGATAGCTATGCCACGCGGGGCGACATGATGACGAAGAGGTGCTTGTAGGTCAGCCTGATTGGCGGCAGTTGCATAGCTCTGCATATTATTTCTCTCCCGCTGGGGGACTTTATCGGGGGTAGTAGGCAGGCTCAGGGACCTGACGCCCAATGGTTTGCCCTAGGACTCAGTACGCCTTGTGAGACTGCAGGGTGATTTTATGCGACCTAGGTCGCACTCACCTCGCCCAAGAGACAATGCATCCAGGCTGCAAGGAAATGACCGACGTCACCCTGCACCGATTTCTCTCCGCATATATGGTGATGACTCTGTCTATTTTGACGTTTCCAACGTCCACTGCCAATCACGGAAGTTCAAGTGCGACAACCCAGAGTAATTGTAGAGCGCTAGATCTGAGCCTATCCCATCCAAGAACAAACGAATGGAGCCTGCTACTGCTCTTGGTGTCGCCGCCGCGGCCACGCAGTTCTTTGATATTGCGCGCAACCTGGTAAAGCAATACCAAGACAGCCGCCAGCCGCCAGTGTCTCAGGCGGCCTTCAAGAAGGCGGCAGTCGACTTGCAGAAACTCAGCTCCACCTTCAAGGAACGACCGGAGCCTCCTCGCGACAACACGAACTCTGTCCACGAGCATCAAAAGGTAAGCGTGTTTGATTCCGGCACCGAGATACGGTCGGCGAAGAGGCTAACAGAACCAAGGCTTTGGATAAATTAATAGTGGATTGCGACAAGACCACCGAAGAGCTCATCGATCTGCTGAACAGGGTCCAGCCCGAAGAAAAAGGGTCCGCTTGGGCGAGTATTGGCCAAGCCATCGCGTCCGTCTGGAACGCCGACAAGATCAAGAGCCTCGAGGAGCGCGTGGGGACCTACCAGAACGAGCTGACTCTTCGACTGCTGGCGTACATGGAGGCCAAGCAGGGTTCGACATCGTTTGACGACGATGACTCCCTGCCGGAGCTGATGCGAAGCGACAGTAGAATCATGGACATGATCCACACTTCTAACACCGATACACTGGACGAGGCCAAAGAGCGCCACTCGAGTGTCTTAAGCAGGCTCCCATTTGTGGGAAACCAACGCAGCTCGTCAATGCCGGAGGTGAACCAGAGGGCGGCAGGCGAGGAGATGGTATGACACGTCGGCAGAAGACGACCAGACTTGCGACACGATGGGGTGTTAACTTGTGCTTACCTACGATTTCTAGATTGCGGATCTCTGGATATCAAGCAAGCAGTCCTGAGAAAGGCGGAATGACTTTCGAGCCAGGCTGGGCATATTGGTATCATTGTCTAACATTAAGCTGCAATACAGAGTGTTTTAATACCACAAATTTGACCAAACATCGTAGGAAACCAGTATTGCCAAGACCCGAGGTCTCATTTGCAGACATACTTGTTAGTAGAGTGGCTTGTTTTATATGTTCGCAAATGGGCGAGCATACGGGCAGGCGGAGAAGCTCGTGGTGGCTCGGCACCGACACAGTCAGCCTGCGAAAGAAAGACCCCGGAAACCGCCAGGGGGCTGGCCTATTACTACTCATCGATAGCCTTCTTCAAAAGTGGCATAAGCAGGAACGGGCTTCATTCTCCCCAATACGTTGACCCCACAACTTGCCGCTACTAACCAATTGTATACCATGTGTCTTTCGTTCTGCCCCCGGCCAATGGCTGCACGAGACCACAATCTGGCCACAATGTTGTTTCGTACAACTGGGTGTAACTACACATGCACCTACATCGCCATCGTTGTCAGCAAGGCTAAAGCTGCGTCGTCATCAACACGGCACGGATTCGTTTCTGCAGGCTCTCAATGGTCGGTTGGCTGACAGGCCATGCATGCACCCCTGCCTGCGCCGCCTGCTGCGCCGCCCCTTTCCCCGCTCTTGATTGATCGGTCGGCTCCCTCACCTCAGCCTTCACCCACACCATCATTTCCGCCCCGTTTGTTACTGCTGATAATACACTTTCTCAAGATCACGCGCTTGGCGGTAGTCCATTCGCGCCATGAATACTTAATTACTTAAACAATGGACACCAGCCCGAAGCCCTGGCTGCATGTTTACTCCCCCTTCCGCGGCCCGACAGCATCCGGCTGCTGGAGCTCCGCCCGGCAGCAGACGACCATGCTCCTCTCGTGGGAAGTCTGGTCGTCACCGACCTCGAAGAAATGATCAGCGACATTTCCATCCGCTATACCGCCTTGTCCTACGCCTGGGGCGACCCGGCCCCCGTCGGCTCCCTCGCCCTCGACGGGTGCAACGTGGGCATCACCGCCAACCTCGCCAGGGCCTTGAGGATATCCGCCACGCGTCGCGGACGGTGTCGCTGTGGGCGGATGCGCTGTGTATCAACCAGCAAGATACCGGCGAGCGGGGCCACCAGGTTCGGATCATGGGGGATATATACCGGCGAGCGGCCAGCACGATCATCTACCTCGGCCCCTTGCGGCCGAACGTGCGGTGCCTTTTTGAATACATTGCGGCCAAGAATCTGAAAAAGCTGGGGTTACGGAGTATGGACCGTTCCAATAAATTCGCGATTCATTGGGGTTCAACACATGTACCTGCCCCAAGCCACCGAGACTCCGGCCTAGGCTTGGAGCTATCACCCAGTTTATCGAGCGACTCCCTAGCCAGTATCGACAGCAGTAGCAGCATGTCGGAAGGTGACCAGAGCGGTGAGCTGGACACGATACAACACGCCGTGCAAGAACTCTGCTCATACGACTGGTTCACCCGCGGCTGGGTCTTCCAAGAACTCGTCCTCTCCGCCGACCCCCGCATCCAGTGCGGCAGAATGCTCGCCCGCTGGTCCGACGTCGCGGAGGTAGCGGATGAAGAAACCATAACGGACCGGATGACGAGGGCGGACGAGGCGAAAATCAACGTGCTGCTCGAGATGGACCGGGCCACCGGCGGAAAGGGGGAGAACAAGCTGACCATGCTGATCCGCGCGAGGACGGGATCGCACGTCAGCGACCCGCGGGATTTCTTCTACTGTCTTATGGGGATCGCCAATGACCGGCGGGAGTGGGAGGACGTCGTCCGGATGGATTACAATGTTTCTGTCCGGTCGCTGTACGTCGCGGTCGCGCACTGCTTGATTGACCGGGGCGAGATCTTTCTGGAAGAGCTGTTCCCTTATCCGACGGCAAGCAAGCGTACTCTCTCTCAGCATTCCTCGGCTATCCGATCCCATCTTCCCTCCTGGGTTCCGGACTGGGGGTTTTGATCCCGCAGACGCCGACCCCTACGATAAATGAGTGCGAAGTGGCCATGTACCAGCAACACATGGATGAGTTCTATGCGCGGGGTGACGTGTTGGTGGTACCGTTACAAAGCGAACCTACCCGTATCGAAAGACTCAGCGGCTTAATACCGGCCTGGCCGTTTGAGTCTCTAGGGTTTGGGTCTCAAGTGAGCAAGGTCCTGGCAACCTTGACGAGCAACCCTTGGAGCGGCATTTACGAACCCGGGACACCATGTTCTATACACCTGCAGTTCATGGACGCGTGGTTAGCTCACCTCACGACTTGCAATCTTTTGAACACTCCAAACGGCCTTGGCACCGAGGAAGCAGCGCGCGACAGCGCCGATCTCAGCTGGCTGATCGACCGCATTCGGTCTACGTGCCGGCTGAATGAACCGATGCGCGGCACGTACTATGAGCCACAAGAGCATCGCTTACGTTACCTCATGCGAGGCTATAAACTAAAAGATACCACGAAACAGCACTGGACAGAACTCCTCCGGCTCTGCGACCTCGTCGGCGAGCTGATCCGGTGCGACGCCAGCACCTTCCGTCTCGCCAGCGACTCGCACGGCGAACTCGTCGCCGTGCCCGCGGACTCAAAGCTAGGCGACGAGCTGCTCCTCATGTCCGAGGTAGCTGCGACGCCTGAGAACCGGATCCGGAGCGTGGCGGTCGTCGGGCGCCCGCTGCGCGGTGGTGGCTACGACGCGGCCAACGCCGGAATAGCGCGCTACGCGAAGCAACAGTTCCTGGAGCCCTTGCGGGAGCAGCTGGAGAACCGCGTGCATCTTCCGGGACTCGGCTGGAACTACGACCCCGAGGCGCAGACGCAGGTGCAGCGGGATATCGAGCGCTTGCGGGGGGTGCAGAGGGACATTGGCCTGTTAGAGGGGGAACGGTATGCGGTTGCGCACTACAGCGTCGTGGGCGCGGCGGTTGATACTTGGGCCATGTATTGCATGGATACGTGTGATCCGAGTGTTTATTACGCCGCTCTCCATTAAAAACTTATTAATATTTTTCGATTAGCCGTAGGTCCAAGGCTCAATGGATTGCGTTAGGGTCATAGATGTTATTGTTATTATTACCTGCGGCAAACACTCCCGGGACAAAGAAATTGTTTTCAGTAGTGCAATAGTATTACATTGTCCTATGTTAGATCCATGGCGCTTGGGTTGCAAAGAGAGAAAGATATGTTTCAAGCCACGACTCCTATCCCCTGCATCCTTCGGCCTATATGAGCATACAACGTCTCATGGAACCGACTGGAGAGAAGAATTCATATCAACGTACTTGAAAAACTAAGAACACCTTGAGATACCCACACCCAAGTACATTCGTGCTTCCATTACTATGTCTGAGTCGCAGGTCAAGATGACGGAGAATTGCAGTCTTTGCTTCTCTGCGGACGTCTATTTTGGTCCGCGTCCCGCCTCGCCCCCGTCGGAGGGGAAGCTCGAGGCCAAGACGATTCGCCACGACCTAAGCGGCCGGTTCCAGCTGACTATCGAGCCTGAACTGACTGTGTCGCATCGCAAAGGCAAGGGGGTGGTCGGCGGAGAGACCTACGAGGACGGGCTTCTGGAGATCCAGATCCGCTACGTCTTTGCGCTGACGGACACGGAAGATGACGCGGACGGGGTGCATATGCGTTCGATCACCCACTGTCATGGATGGGACGACTGTTCCAGCATGATGAAAGACCTTACGCCGGGCAGCGACGATCTTTTGGTCGTCGGCTACAACTTGCTGCTCGAGGGAAAGGCAAAACCCCCCATCTTGAAGAACATGGATCTCCTAATTCGACGCATTCAGCAGGCACTTTATGACCTGGTCATGGAAGCCAAGACGGTGCCGGGCGAGGAGAAGCCGCTGTTTTTGGGGGAAACCGATGACAAAGACGAATGGATGAAAACTCAACTCAGGTGGTGCCTTAAGGAGGTGTCTGCCAAAATGTATGTCGATTCTATCTGGGTTGTACTTGCGCGGCTTCGGGAGCTGTTGCTAGAGCACGAGAGTGCTAAGACCCAGGCTTCGAGGGAATAGGCGTATTCATTGGAGTCACTAAGAGGGGTCTGGAGTAACAGTACTAGACTTTGGGAATTAAGAAAATGATAAAGTACGAGTGAGTTACTATCAACTACATCGTGAAGTAAAACCACCGCGTATTTTCCGTGAGGTATATACATTAGCAGTGATCTTTGGTCTGCGACGTGATCGAGCATGTTGTTTTATACGTAGCAAACAGGCCTGTTCAACGCCGCTCTCCAGTCACCCTTCTCTCCCTGAATGAATCTATACATCACCAATTCCAGCTGTCTCGTCTGTTTCGAGGAATCGTTGCGTATGCAGATTCCTGTTCAGTGTACCATTCGCGTCGGCTGCCTTCTATCTAGCAGAGAGCCAGTCTATAAGAATTGCATTTATTGTATTGCAACGAGAATGCTACCATGGCAGCCACGGATCAGATCCCTCTCTCCGCAGGGACTCCTCGAGAGGAAGAAACCTCAACCCTCGAAACGTATAAGCCACATCCCTCCCCTCCGGCGGACCAAGATTCACATCGATCGCCCGCCAAACCGGGTAAGTGCCCGCCTGTCGCTGCGGCCCATTCTTCCCGCTGAAATGGTACCCGATGACCTCCAAATACCTCAGATGCGTCGCCCAGCCCCGCCGCCCGACCGCGCACCGCGGGTCGGGACACCACGTCACGTGCCGCAGCTCCGCGTCCGCGTCGAGCCCGTACGACGGCGGGCTCAGCATCTGCCGCCAGGCCTCGTACGCCGGGTCGAGCTGGGCGGCGAACCGGTCGCCCTCGCGCAGCAGCATGGAGGGGACCGGCAGCTCCAGCCGGCGTTGCAGAGAAAGCCCCTACTCGCCGTCCAGGGCCCAGAGGTACTCCCACTTGCCGCGTCGCACGAGTGCCGCGGTCCGGAGCCAGCGGGGGCTCGAGCAGATCCGGCAAAGGTCCCCCGCGGGTGCGCGACTCCCCGAAGGATGCTTCTGCTCGTATCCGTCCCGCTTCAGCTCGCAAGTCCAGCCGCGGCCGTTTCGAAAGTCCGTGACCGTCTGGTTCGAGTGCCACGCGAAATCGCGCAGAGTGTAGGGGTCGTCGAAGCGGGCGTGGGGACACAGCAGCTCGTTGTACGTCTCGGCCGCCTTGGACAGGGCGGTCTCGAGCTTCTGCACGTGAGCAGGACGTGAGTTCGTGTCAACGGTACCGTCTCGCACTGATATCCAGTCCCCGCCCAAGATCGTCGCGGCATCGACCTGCAGCGGCAGGGTCCACTGCACGTAGGCTTTGCCCATGACGGAGCCATTCGGCTTGGCATCACGGGACGGGATGTATGTCGCCGAGGGTTGCACCGCGGCAGAACGGAAAGGTTTCCCCAGCTCTGGGAAGCAAAGTTCGCAGCGTAGAGGCCAAGACAGCTCCAGGCTTCTGTCTTGGACGACGGCCTCGTGCCACTCCCTTATCTTCTCCAGAGAAACAGAGACAGTTTGGTGCGGGCATACCGCCACGCCGCCCTCGGCCATGATGCAGACCGCGCCACCCTCCCTGTCAGGTTGGGCTGACCCTTCATGGGAAGAATGATCTGTGGGAGGACCGGAAGTCAGGTTCCGTTGGCTTTGCGAGAACATGATCAAAGGGTGCCAAGCACGGCACGCAGTGCAATACTTGGTCTCATTCGCCATCCGGAACATGAGACTGTCCCACACAGAAGCGCCCCCATCCTGCTTGGGCATACGAGCTTCTTTGCAAGCCGAGCAGCACCGGCGTCGGCGGAGGCGCTCAGAGACATGCTCCCAGTCCACCCCAAGCCTAGGAACAAAGGTATACGGCCCTGGCCGTCTAGATAATTGCGGGGGGAACGGCGAGCCGAATTCCCCGCCGGATAGGATACGCCGAAACAGAGAGCAAGTTTGGCGTGTGATGTACACGTCGGCTCCCTCAAGGTTGCGGCATATCATGAGGAGCAGCTCCTCCGGCAGTCGGCAGAGGAGGCAGGCGCCGGTGTTGTATTGCATAGTGCACCACCAGGAGGGCTTGTTGTATTGGTGCGGATAATGGAAATGAATAGCTAGCCAAGCTTCCGGTCATGGATTTATTTTCAAGAGAAACGGTTTATGGGCTCTGGTGGAGAAAGGTTTTTTTCATTATCGTGATTAACTGAGCCACGATGAGAGAGTGTAAGCTGATACTGGATCAAGTAAACTCAAATTTACCTCGCTGAGGCCGTCATGAACACTAACATCGCAGCGACGGTCGGGTCTTCACAGGCAATGGGCGAAGTGTATGGATGTACTTGGTCAATTCAGGGGCCACCCCGAAGCCTTCCTATTATATTATCTATCAAACGATCACTTACATTATCAAAGTCTTCTTCGAACACCTCACGCACTATGTCCTTGACCTGGCCCGCATCATACTCATGGTCATGGTCTTCCGTCCATGCGTCAAGGGAGGTGAGCCCATCTTCGACTACGTCCACTCGGCGTTCTAACTCTTCGCCTTCCGCATCGAGACGCCGTTCTAGGCTCTCCACCTTGGTATTCAGGGCCGTAATCGTGGCGCGCAAGTCAGCGACTTCGCCGACAGCTTGCTTCAACTCGCGGTTTTCTTCCCTCAACTCCTTCATGGCCTTCTCAAAATGCTCAAACATGGAGCGGAAGAGCGCCAGCTGGGAGGGTTCTGGAGCCAACTGCTTCAAGTCCCCACGCAGCGACTTGGCCGACTGTGTGGGTGGATTGTTGTGTTCCGTGACGGAGCTCTCCCGTCGGCGTTTCTTATTGGGCGGCGAGCACAGGAGAGGATCCGGCGAAGATGCATCTGTCACGGCCTGGTGGTACGAAGGAGGTATATCAGAAGCCGCGACGGACGGTAGCTCGTTCGCATGTTCTGCACAATACTGTGGTTGCTTTCCTTCCCCTCACAATCGGCGGCAGGACCGGCCAAGTCGACAGCAGTTCCACCCTGGCCACGATAGTATCTGCGTACATTGGCTTGATCGGGATCCGTCGTGAGGTTCTTGCGCGCCAAAGCATCGGAAAGCGATCGGAAGTTAACGTCCGAAATGGTCCTGAGAGGTATGCTGGCCACAAGAGTAAACACAGCGGCTTGTCCGAGCAGCTGAAGGAGCTGAAGGGACCTCTCCGATTGAGGGTTTTTTGGGATGACATGGCCAGAGCGGTGCAACGAGGACAGCCGGCTGCGTCAATCCAAATCGTAGGTATCGCGTGTTAGGACCATTGTCTTGTGTCGAGGTTGGGCTGACGAGTGCCAGGCTTTTGAACGCGCTCTGGCGCAACGTGGAGATAGAAGTGGTAATGTTTGCAGCCCTCGAGATCGACTCTTGTCTGCAGCTTGAAGAAGGCGGTGTTTGCGATGGGATTGTAGCAAATGCTGAGCGCCAAATCAGGGAGGCTCTGAATCTGGCCGTCAACGTCCTGCCATTCTGCGCGAACCGAACGATGCCAGCAAGCTGAGATATGCGAAGCAGTCTCTTCAATTTTGTTGTCTACAGAGACATGCGAAAGCTCGGAGTCGGTACTGGTATCGTACGCAGGCGGCGATGGAGGCGTCGCCAGGTCGGCGTCGGCCATGGACCGTAAACTGTTCACTGCTCGTTAGCGAAAAGCGATGCGACGCGCGCGCGACGGAAGCTGTATATGAAATGGGATATGGTATAACTCGGCCCCTCGTCGCCATCATGCGTGCGCAGATGGATGAACGAGCGTCCCACCCGCCCAGGCTTCTGGCAAAGGAGCAGCCTTGACTCCCAAGTTTTCCGAGCGAACGAAGGCGAAATGGTGTTTGGAGATACGCGTGGCTGATGGAACCCGGTTGGGAGAAGAGAGAATAAAGACAGCATGATGCAGAACCAGAGGCCGCAGTAGCACTGGCGGAGAACTCTGTCCCATCATCGTCGGCAAGCAAAAGGCATGCGGACTCGGAACATCATTCCCCTACCATGACCCTGGGCCTTTCGCCGCCCGAAGACGGTGAGTAGGAGCCAGTAGAATGGTCATAGCCGTGTTAATACAGCGACCGCCGGCCTGCATCATGACTGGCAGAGTTGAGTACCTTAGTTTGGAGTTGTCGGGTCGTCGCTGATGGATCAGGTGTTGGGTCGTGTGGATTGAGGTGATGTGAAAGGAATGGGGAGGCGCGAGGTGGTTGGGAGATTGAGTCAGATTGATGGTGGAGCACGGACTCCAACGCTCAAGCCATTCGCCATTTTACGAGCACAGCCACATACAATGAGATCAGCACCGCCACCCCTAAACAATAAGCAGGAGATGTGGCTGAAGCTGAATTAAGTGGATTTTATCATCAACCTCGAGTACTGCCGATCCCTGCTTCAACACATCCAGCTCATCATCTACTCTACACCACAACGATTGTTTCTATACTGCTCTGTTCAATCCAGAGATTCCTGTGTTTGTCCCTCAGTTCCGGACTTGGATGCATGTGAGTGCCTCGGTCGTCAAACCAAATGGACGCTGACGAGCCGTGGTGAATAAAGCCTGCCCTCTCGAAAACGTCTTGGTGTTTCTCAAAAAGCAGTATGGGCGGACCCCACTGATCATCCGGCTCAATAAGTGAGTAATTGGTTATCCATAGGAACAATCCCTTGTACACCCCTAGTCTGGGGTTGGCTGAGTCCATGCAGACAAGTCTTAACTCTTTCGTGCCAGTGCCAGCGACTTCGAGCTCTGCATAGACCCCTTTTGTGCAAGCCCTGTCCACATCATCTGGTGCTTGTCGCTGCCCAAGCTCCTGGAGTGACTGCATCTCGTTAACGTGGAGATTTCTGAGGTTTATGTTGAACATGCGTCCTTGGAGTCGCAGGCGATGAGACAAACCAGTTGCGGTGTCCAGAGACTCGATGGCAAGGTACGGCGGACGATTGTTCGGATGGACACCCTCTCCCTTGGAATGCTCGTAGGTCCTGTTCCAGAATACTGGCCGGGCCATCTCAGCCATTCCCATCATTGCTGGCCCGTCCCAGCCGAGGAATGACCAACTTGGGAAACCGGGTCGTCTGCGTGATGGATTCTTGTGGTACCACGCCAACCACATCGTGAAGTTCGTCGTAGCTGCTCGTGGGCTGTATATGGTTGTCAGTAACCCGCAAATGAACTTCTCTTCGCCTGTCTCCAACAGCCTGAAGACGCCGGTACATGCGTTGAGTGCATCCGATTGGTATGTCAGTTTCCGGGCTGTATATTGCTCCAACATCGCCTTCAGCATCTCTGCCCTGGCCTTGTATCTCACGGTCGAATCGTATGAGAAGAATGCCTTGGGTGTAAGAGCCTCAAAGGGTGCTATTGATAGCAGATTTGCCGCAGGCAAAGTATAGGGCACCCTCCAGGACTCCGCAGCATGCGAGCAATTGCACAAAAAGGCGGCCTCGCTCTCGGTGAAGATGACCCGCCGACGCGAGAGGAAGCTTTCTTGGAGCGTCCAGCCTCTGGTCACCCAGACGGACTCTTTGACGAAATGGCCGACGTGTCGAGCTCCTTCTTGGAGAAGCACACCGCACGTTTCCAGACGAGCTCGCGCGAGCCGGCCTACACTGCCAATGCCAGGCAAGCCACAACTGGCATCGGAGCCGCCAGCCGCGACCAAAGTGACTTCTGCATATGAATAGATTTCACCCATTTGCTGGATCTGCTGATGTTTATGCGACTCATCATCTTGATTGATACACTGATAATATCGTTAGCGTTTCGATCTTGTAGCTGCGCGAGCGGACTCACATGGCGATCGACCCATAGGTATCTCATTCCCAGCATCGTCGTTGCCAGAATGGCATCCGACACTACACGTGGGAACTTCTCAGTGGACTGGCCACCTGTGGCAGATATCTGTGGAGAGCCCCAGACGTATGAAAGCGCCGCGTATTGACAATTGTTGGGTGCATTAACAACCTCGGGTGTCCGAAGTTGGCAGTCAATGACGCGAAGATTGGAGGGCGGAGATCCCATTGGCGTTTTACACCTCCGCCCATGGGTCTCGCGGCAGCGATGAAAACATTGTTTTATGAACTTGATGTCCACCTTGCCCGGGTTCGGGACACGAATGCCGTAGTTGGGCGGGTTTATCGGGTCGGATAAGGCGAGGAACCCATCCGTCCACGCGTACATATCTTTCGACCCTGAGAAGGCCAGGCATCTGCCGTCCACATGATGTACAGAAATGAGATGGTACGGTGGACGCAGCGCAAGCGAATCCATGGTAGAAAACAACCGTAACTCCGTCGTTGCTTGATCGGCCGTCTGCGGTTTGATGATGGAGAGTAGACGGCAAACTGGGCACCTGGAACTTTGCAGCTCTTCCCGAGTTTCACTGACAGACATAACAACCAGACCGGGTATACCCTTACGGGTAAGCCATGCCCAAGGTACGCTCTCGCATCGAGCACATAAGTCGCGTCCCTCCTCAGCAGACATGTCGGCCATGTCGAAGTTCGCTCAAATTCGCAACACTGCATAGAAATTCCGATGACGTGAGACTTGTGGGAAAAGGGTAAGTGGAGGTGTGGAAGAAACATGGTGTTACGCAAAAGAGATGATGCTTGGCTGCATATCAGGGGCCAATCGCTTGAAGTATAGCCAACGCCAGTCACGTGGACTTACCGGTACGAGAAGGTTCTGGCGACAACCCCTCCCGAATCGATTCCTTTTCCATTGGTAGTGTCCCATATTCCGGCAACGATCATCTCCCCGGATACCGCACGGATGGATGCAACACTGGCCATCGCTTCCTTAGTAAGGGAAAACGCCCTCAAGGGCGCAGAGATATCAAGCGCTATATTCAAGCTGCTGTCATCTACCCCACCCCACGCTGCTCCAAGGGAGGTCTACGACGTGGCCAAAGCCGTCTCGGAGCTGTCGGGCAACGTCGGCCGTATCACCCGCGTGTGGCCGGCGCCCAAATTCCACTCGCTGTACACTACCAAGGAGACGCTGGGGCGACAGGCCACCATCACGCTGGAGCGCATTTCCCTACTCTACGACGAGATACAGGCCCTCATCGATTCCGGAAACGCGGCGGCGCGCTTGTTATGGGCGTTTCGGCGGACTCGGTGGCGGCTGCTGCTGCTGCAGGCCGACGCGTACAGTACAGGGGTCAGGATCATCACGAATACGATGGTACTGGCAGAACAGCTGAGAAATGCTCACGGGTACGTCTCATCCAATTTACCAAAATGTCATTGATTGAGGCGGCATTCCACTCACACCTAGCACATATAGGTACCTGCCTATTGGTGTCGGACCGCAGTACATCAAAACGACAAGGCAGCAACTGGAGCATCTGCTTCAAGTATTGCGTCGATCCATTCTAGCCCTTTGCGCCGAGTTTCACGAAGCCCACCAGGGAGTAGACGGTTTTGAAGGTGGGGAGTTTGACGCCGACGGAGGGATTAATGATCCCATGCCCGATGCAAGTGACTTGTTGCTACGTAGATACGAATCCATGGAAGATACAGCTATCGGACTTTACGATCTGGTTTTCGCATCGACTGTCAAGGGGAGTCGCCAGCAACAAGAAGACGAAGATACGGAGGAAGAAGACAAAGAGGTGGAAGTTACAAACATTCATAGGCTCCAATCATTGATGCAGAATCCCTTCAACGCCAGGACTGTCGTCCACACGCTCCTTTCAAAGTGGACAAACCTATCGAAGCGCGATATATACATGACGGCCTCCACCCCACAGACAGGAGGCGACACAAACAGTTCGGAATCATCAGGACCTTCGCCGTTGCCGGTACCCGGGGAGGAGCTCGGGCATCCCAGTGATATCCGCTTGATAGACGCCCGAGGCCGCAAGTACCGCGTCCCGTGGGATGTGGCCAAGACATGGGTGGTAAGTACTTGATGAGACTGTAGTAAGCACCGTCGCTAATCTACTACAACCAAAACCCTGCAGGGCATGGAAGGCTTCCTCTACCAAGTCTTCTGCCGCACCGCGTTCTGGCCCCGCGTCCTGAACGAGCAGTTCGACCTCGTCGGGAACGGCATTGTCCTGATGCCGCAGGTCTACGACCGCCTCATCAAGCCCGGCTCCTTCCTCGTCATGCGCATGTGGGCCCTGGAACCACCTACGCCATCTGCGCCGCCGCCTCCACCGCGGGGCCCGGGACAGCGACCAACCGGTGCACTTATGCCGTCGCCTCCTCCGGCACGGGGGAGAACACGAAGGGCTGGGAATTCGAGCCGTCCGGTGTATGTGGGCAACTAGGGGGATGACTCTAAGATGACAACACCAATGGCTTGGAAACGCGTGAGCCGGGATAGGAAGGAAGGCGTTTGGGATATATAGCTCGCTGGTTAAAGGGCGGGTGGCATATTCAAATTGGTTTCGGATGGACAAGTTAGCTCAAATGAAATTCATGTTACGACTCAACTTTAGTTATTCTTATGCCGATGAAGCTGTGTTCTGTTGGAAGCTTGATGTTAATATCCAATCGGGATCCGCCTCTCGTAAGCAAGAGCGTAGCATCACCTCCCACCTCAAAAGCCCCGCACGCTCCGAGGCCTGATGCAGGTTGTAAACCCTCGACACAAACGTCCCCCATAGCCTAGACGTGTTCAGCATGGAGACCCCTGAGGGCGCCGCTACCAATCGTAGAGCAGAAGCAACGCAAGATGCGAGGTCCCACGCAGTTGAGCTTCCATCCGACACTGAACCAACACTGCGCCTACTGGAACAGTACAGCGGAATCGACCCCAAAGACGTCCCCGGGCTTGTCCGTCAAGTTGTGAGTTTCCGATTCGACTCTCCCTATGACGAGCTTTCAGATTAATACCCTGCTGACGTAAAGTGGTCGAGCAGCAAGCCCAGGCTCTGACCGTCTTTCCCTACGGCTGTATCAAGTCCTTCTGGTTCCTGAACCTAGTCCCAACGCTCGACGACCCACGATACCAGGCCGTGGCCGAACGATTGCGGACCCCGAGATCCACGGAAACGTTCCTGGACGTGGGGTGCTGCCTCGGCCCCGTGGTGCGCCTGCTCGCAAGCCAGGGCGTGCCGGACGACCGGCTCCACGGGACCGACCTGCACGCCGGCTTCCTGGACCTGGGCCACGAGCTCTTCGGCGACCGCGGCCGGAGCCGGGCCACCTACGTAGCGGGCGACATTCTGGACGAAAGCGATGCGAGACTGGACGTGCTGAGAGGCAAGATCGACATCATCTACGCTTTGGCCTTCTTCCACCTGTTCGAGCGCGAGGGACAGCTCGAGGCGGCAAAGCGCATGGTCGGCTTTCTCCGACCCGAGAACCCGCGGGTGATGATCTTTGGGCAGAACCAAGGGCCCAAGATCGAGGGCTGGGAGAAGTATGTCTTGGACCCGGGGAGGTGGACGAGCTTGTGGGAGGAAGTGGGCCGGGCGACGGGAACGAGATGGAGAACTGAAATGGAGGTTGAAAGCACTGATAAGTGGAATAACGTCAGGTTTGGTGTCTATCGCATAGTCTGATGGTTCGAACTGGTGCCCGGATTTAGGAGATGTATGGAGAGCTGGGAATAGGCTTACGGGACTACCCTTATTATTCTACCTTGATGGTCTGGTGGCCAAGTTGTCTTTGCTGGGAACGTGGTGCTGGTCGTATAGTAGTATAATCTCGACAGAGTTCAATGCTACCTTCTTTGAAAGTATGTCAAGATGGGGTGATATTTGGCCCAATCATGCGGGACGTAAAATGGATATAGACTGGTAGAGCAAACCTTGCGTACAATTGAGTTCAGTGGTCTAGCCAACCCACCCCGGATGCCAAGCCAGGGACACACGCCGCGCTAGTCAGTACCCGGAGCTGAGGGACCGCCGCACGTTCTCGACAGGCACTAGTCAAGGCGCCGGCCCAGCCTCTTGACGGCTCCGGCGTGCTGCTAAGGCCATTCAACGGCTAGCCCTCTCAAACTCAGCTGGCTACTTGCATAGCAGACTCTCTAGGTGGAAATTCACCCTTTTCCCCTTCAACGTGGCTTTGTGCAGCTCTTGGCATGCGAGACGTCGTTAATGAAGCCTGCGTTTAAGGTTTGCCAACACTATGCGGAACTTCCCTGCAATGGCCGGCGTAATCAACGTGGCAATGAGTAATATGCAGTGCTACTACTACTTGGCATATCCCGCAACGGATTCAAGGGCTGGCTGTATCACGGCCATCCCGGAAAAGGAAATTGCGCCAAATCCTGCGACTAGAGGCAACAGTCAGATAGTAGCTTGCATACCCAATCCTTCGGGAATCCTCCAGCTCCCAACTATCTTCTAGAATCTAGACCAAGATTTAAGCGAGCTAGTCATATCAATCCCTGCACCCCCTTGCTCCAAAGGGAATTGCATCCTTCACTGGAGCTGAGCATAAGTGCTGACGAAAAGGGTCTAAATACAGCGCAGTTCCCTCGATCCTTCGAGTGTAACGCTCACTATAACTTCCCAACTTCTGTCGCTCTTTCTAACAAACATATGTCGCTCTTTTAAGCTAACTATAATCCAATCACTAATATAATAATGCGCTCACTGACGACGCTGGTGCTCAGCACCTCCCTGGCCTACGCCTACCCCTCGGTCCCCGGCTGCTGGTCCAAGCACAAGTTCGCCGAGTCCGACATCCTGCAGCGCGACGTCCTGGTGGTCGGTGGCGGCGCCACGGGCACCTTCGCGGCCGTCAAGCTCAAGGACGCGGGCCAGACCGTCGCCGTGGTCGAGCGCGATGCCCAGCTCGGCGGGCACGTCGACACCTACTACGACCCGGCCTCGGGCTACCCCGTCGACTACGGCGTGCAGGGCTACTTCGCGAACCAGCAGACCCGGGACTTCTTCGCCAAGTTCAACGTCCCCCTCACCAGCGCGGCCTCCTCGCCCTTCCCCAGAAGCTCGCCGACTTCAGCAGCGGCTACATCGTGCCCAACGCCGCCGCCCCGGACCTGGCCACCATGCAGCCGCTGCTGACCAAGTATGCCGGCGTCCTCGCCCAGAACTTCCCGTACTTGGCCCAGGGCACCTACGACCTGCCCGACCCCGTCCCCGAGGACCTCCTGTTGCCCTTCGCCGCCTTCGCCGCCAAGTACGACCTCCTCGACACCATCCCCGTGGTTTGGACCTTCGCCCAGGGCGTCGGCAACCTGCTCGAGGCCACCACCCTGTACGTCCTCCAGAACTTCGGCCTCGCGCACGTCCAGGGCCTGCAGGCGGGATTCGTCGTCGCCCAGCAGGGCAACCAGGTCGTCTACGACAAGGCCGGCGCCTTTTTGGGGGCCGACGCCGTGCTGTACAACAGCAAGGTGATCCAGCTCGCGCGCGGCGACGACGGCGTCACGGCCGTCGTGAAGACCGCCTCGGGCACCAAGCTCGTCCAGGCCAAGAAGCTCCTCGTCACCGTCCCGCCCACTCTGGGTAACCTCGCCAAGTTCGACCTCGACACCACCGAGAAGAGCCTGTTCGGCCAGTGGGCCAACGTCCCATACTTCATCGGCGTCCTGGCCAAGTCCGGCCTCACCGACCAGATCAGCTTCATCAACGTCAACCTCACCTCTCCCGACACCCTGCCGCGCACCCCGCTCGTGTGGCGCATCGAGACCGTCGGCGTCCCCGGGTACCAGACCGTCAAGGTCATCGGCGAGAGCTCCTCGAAAGCCGCGCAGCGCCTCGTCACCGACGCCTTGACCCGCCTCGACCGCTCGCTGCAGACCGACGCGTCCGCGACCGAGTTCGTCCGCTGGGAGGAGCACGATAACCTGCAGCTGCACGTCTCGGCCGCGGAGCTGGCCCAAGGGTTCTACAAGCGGCTGTACTCCTGCCAGGGCAAGCGCAGCACGTGGTACACCGGCAACGCGTGGGCGACGGACTATTCGTCGCTGCTGTGGGCGTTTACCGAGGAGAGGATCCTGCCTTCGTTGCTTGGGAGTTCAGGCAGCCAAGCCCCTTACTAGTAGCACTATGTATGACCTTGGGATATGATGGCTTCGGGGATGCTGTAGTCAGTGTCGTTTGGGCAGGAGATTCGACCACGGACTTGGGTTTGTCGTTGAGTGCTTGTTCAATTCCTTTTATAATTAGATGGCAGAATCAGATGTATATGAACTAGGTCGTGTTGGCTCATCGCCCTTCCGTACTACATGGTCTTATTATGTTTGAGTTATTATTGACTTTTTTTTTTGTTCTTTTGCTTTTCGACTTATACCAGCGTAGGCTAGTAGAAGTAAGTGACTTAAATGTTACGACCTGACCTACTTATGCGGTCAAGGAAAGGCGCAGCGGCTACGGAAGTACGAAACCCCGCAAAAGGAACCAGACAAACTGGAAGGGCTGATGACAAGGAACGCACGAGCCACGAAGTCACGTGACGGCTCACCTTAGATCATCAGTGAGCCGCAGTGGGCCGCCGTGTTGGATCACCCTGGATCACCAATGAACCAAGGTGAGCTAACGATAAAGGGATCACTGGATTACTAGCGAGCAACGGTAAGCTAGTAGATTAAACAAACTATTAGTAAGGGAACGAAGTTAAATATAAGATGAGTATTCCTTTATATAGTTTCTTAAATACTCTCGTTTATTTAGTAATTAATTTAAGCATTAATCTTTACCCATTAATAAAGCACCTGCCTTAACGACCTATTGTGAATACTTTAGCCACGGCGAACGCCTATTACGAGATTAGTCCTCTATTGCTTTATTAATAGTGTAATTCTACTATTAGTCTAAATACTCTCTCGCATTGCTAATATAAACCCGCGTACGTTCTATTAAGTTTTTATTAAACCCTTAATAGGCATCGTTACATTAAAACCGAGTAAATTTAATATATATCGACTTAAAAAAGAGGTATTATAATTTAATATTTTTTTTAAATTTTTAAAAATAATTTAAAATTTATAACTTTTATAAATTAATAAAACCTTTATAACGGCCTACGAAGAATACGTAAAAAGAAATAACCCTTTTTCGTTCCTTTTTTTCCGATAGCTCTTAATAATAACTTAAAAGCCTACGTATAAAAGCTTACTTTCGATCCCTTTCTCGTTTATTTAACTTAAATCTTTTTCCCGGTATATACGAATTATATTTATTATTTATTAATATATTAATTAATGATTATTATAATCGACGTCGAGTGTCACGGCGAGCATCAGCGCAGACTGGGACATAGCCACAGCGATAGGCATGTGCATCTATTGACGAGAATAACAGAGATAGAGAGGAAAGGAGAGGCTATCTACGGTAGGGATGGAGGCCGCACCTATATAAGGTCCCCGGACGGGGTTCGTGTGACCTGGGGATAGCCGTTGGTCTGTCGCTAGCTGGTGTAAGGCCTAAGCTTCGTGCTTAGCCGTCACATCGGGTATTCATTTACATTTAATAAAATAAACGATCGCGTCGATTAAAATTTTATTAAAAATTAAATAGAAAATCTTTAAAAATTTATTTAAAATAACCCTAATAAAATAAAGTAAATTAATTTCGATAAAAACTATTACTTAAATAATTAGCTTAAATAATTAATTAAAGGGTTTAAAGAGGTAAAAAAAAGAAAGCCGAAAATTAAATAAATTTAAACGAAAAAGGGGAGTAAAAAGCGTAAGAAAAGGGGCGTAAAAAAGGTCGATCACACTAATAAACTCTGTTAGCCTTAAAGACACACAATATACACTAAAAAATTTAACTCAAAATAGATGCAGTTTAACCTCATGTTTAGGAGGATGTTTAAGTTATTATATCAGGGGAGCGTCGTTTTGTGGCCACCCCCCCTTATTATGCAAAGGCACCAAGATAGGCCAGCGTCTGTTCATCCCAAGCGAGAAGCACTTCCCAATCTAAACATTTCGATGCGTTGCATTCGTTATATTTCCACTTTGCTAGCATGTTGGCGTAGGCCAAGTACATATGCATATTTGAAGAGTCAAATCAAACCCTGATCTTATTCAAACCGATATACAAGTCTTGACAAAAACCCCTACTATTCCCAACCTGTTCACCAGAGACCTTCACCTCCATAGACAATGCTCTCCACGATGAGGGAGCTATATGATAACAAGAAGAGAGCGGCGGGCCACCCCAGCTCAGTTGGTGATACCGCGAACTAACCCCCCCACTGTCGTCGACCGACAACGTCAACCTAATTAGTTTCGCCGCGGCCGGCCGCGCCAAGGCCGTCCGCACCTTGCTCGACCCTTTCGACCTCCTGGTCAACGGGCGGTTGTTCGTCGGCCCTCCGCGGCAACCGCGGGCCCAGCGCGAGGTTCCCTTGGCCCAGATCCGCTCTTACGTCAAATACGACTACTTTGGGGGCGACGACGAAGATGACGCCGCGGCAGGGTGTCCCGGAAGCGGCAGCGGCGGCAGCAGCGGTGATGGAAACGAAGACAAGGCCGGACCGGAGCAGTGGGAATTCTTCCGCGCCATCAAAGACCACACGTCAAGACGCTACGCGACGACATGGGCTGCGGCTGCCCCATAAAAGCCGACTGAGCCAGCACTCCCGAGACAGGTCAAAGCGTTTCCTCCACCTGGGGCAGCAAAGACCGGGCGAATGTCAGGAAAGGCCCTGCTATGGGGCGCACCATGAGAGGCAATAAGCCAATATGTCCAGTCTGCCAAACAGCGGCGGTTGTATCGCTTTTGCAAGCAACTCACTCGGATCCGTTCATCCTAGCTATCTGAAAATGAACAAAGCCCGGGCTCGAGATTGATGCGTTTTGTCAATTGGATCAGACCATCCAATTCGACGCTTTCCGGAAAGTCGGGATTTGACGTCGGGGGACAGACCGGGGGCTATCTCCACAAAAGGGGGAGAATACCCGAGTTGAGTTAGCTCCTCCTTTAAAAACAACCTTGACTTCAAGCTTCTTCTCGGGACCCATCAGAACCATGGGTTAATTCTGGTCGAGCCCGTTGTTGATGTCGTATTAAGCGCGCTGAGAGACGCCAAGCTTTGGGAAAAGGTGGGAAGGGGGTTTGTTTTACCCCCTGCTGGAACGTCGCATCGTGACCCACCGCCTCCTAGAACCACAATGTCAGAATACTAGCGTTGCATTCGCAAAGTTGAACTGACAGCATATAAGATCTTCATGATCTTCGACGTTCGTCTGATCTTCGTTCTCTGCTAAGACCGGTATCTTGTTTGTTAATCTTGACCTTTCTCATTCTTTACACAGCTGTGCTGTATTTCCGTTCATTCGTACCTAGTTGCTAGTCATCTTTCCGCCCAAGACCACCGATCTTCTCCGAGTCCGTCGACCTATCCATCATCAACCGCCAAAATGCAGTTCTCCAGCTTCACCGTCCTCCTCTCCCTCGCGGCCTCCGCCTTCGCCGCCCCCTGGCGTCCTCGCCCGCCGCCCCCTGGACAAGCGCGCCCTCACCTTCCGCAAGTACAACACCTTCCAGATCTCGTCGGGCGTCGGCGGCAGCGCGCTGGCCGAGACCAACGCGGCCTTCCCCGTCGACATGAGCAACCCGGGCGCCGTCTCGAAATCGGACCTGGCCATCCTCGTGGCCGCGCGCCAGACGGCCGAGAACGCCGAGACGGCCTTCAACAGCGCCGTGGCCGCGGCCTCGGGCGCCGCCGCCCAGGCCCTCGACGTCGGCAAGACCAAGAACAAGGTCCTCAAGCTCCGCACCTTCGAGATGCTCGTCCAGGTCCAGCAGGCGCGGGGCTCCAAGGATAAGGACGCGCAGTTGGCGGATATTCAGAAGAAGTTGGCGGCCAATGTAAGTTTATCTCATCCAGGAAGAAGAACCATCAGGGTGAAGAGAATATGGAGTACATAATCTCCAAGTACGTGAACAGTATGCTAATATGAATCGGACACTAGGTCAAGCTCGATCAGGCCAACAAGGGAAAGAAGAGCCAGAGCGTCAGCTTCACTGCGGATGTGCAACCCAAATAGGTTCTTAACATGACTCATTGGACGACCGTACGCTGAGAAACGGTCGGGTTGATCATAGCTGAGGCAAATAATAGAAAGGCCAATACTATCAACATTCTACCAATAATGTCGTCATTGTGTATTAAACACCATGTACCTGTAGTTCTATGCCAAGCGATTAACAGCAGTGTCTAACTTGAGAAAAGGCTCTCATGGCCATACTGCTGGTACCTAAAATCAGTGTTATGCCGCATTCTCAGCCTCCAGGTTTTTCCTCTTTCGAATAGAAACTTTCATCGGCGGCTTGATCCACAAGAACAACACCTTCTGTCCTATAGACCAGCTGTCCCAATCGTCGCCGTCCTCCGGGTGCTCGAAGTCAAAGTGCCACAGCAGCTTCGCGAGGATCAGGTGCATCTCCGCCTTGGCCAGGTTCATGCCGATGCAGTTCCGGGGCCCGAAGCTGAAGGGCTGGAACACGCCGTGCCGGTTGTCGTCGGCGAACTCGGCGGGCTTGCCCTGCAGCCAGCGCTCCGGGACGAAGTCGTGCGGCCGCGCGAAGTTGAGCGCGGACCGGTGCGCCACGTACTTGGCGCAGAAGACGCGCGTGCCCTCGGGGACGAAGACGCCGTCGACCGTGTCCCCCACCCCGCGGTGCCACGCGCGGCGCGAAGATGGGCACCGGGTCATGGATCCGGATCGACTCCTGCAGCACGGCGTCCAGGTACGGCAGCGCGGCCGGGGCGGTGGACGCGATGGTCATGTCCTCGTCGCGGCCGTACGTCGCGCGCACCAGCTGCGTCACCTTGGCGAGCACCGCGGGGTTGCGGATCAGGAAGTGGATCGTGCTGGTGAGCAGCGTGGCCGTGGTCTCGGACCCGGCAAAGACCATGTCCTGCGCGTTGCTCTCCAGCTCTTCGAACGTGACTCCCTCCTGGCCGTCCTTGGTCTCCTTGAAGGCCGCCTTGTCCTCGACAATCAGGCCGTGCTTCAGCATGCGGTCGAAGAAGTCGCCGCGGCTTTCGTTGTAACGAGAGCCGCTTCCGCAGCTTTTCTCGGAGTTCTTCGCCTGTGGACATCAGCCCCTTGAAAAGGTCGCGCGGATACAACAGCGGCGCCAGCAGGGTCATGTGCCAGCGGGTGGCGATGCCAATCACCAGGGCGGGGCGCAGGATTTTCGACGTCAAGGCCGACCAGGCATTCTCCTTTTGGTTCTCCAGACAGCCAAAGCTCTCGCCAAACGCCAGGTCGCCGATGATGTCGGTCGTGACCCAACTGAGCCACGGAACCATGTCGATGGGCCCCGCCTCGCTGTGTTGGCCCAGGCCCTCGACCAGCCGGTCGACATGAGTTCCTATTCTCGGCGACTGCTCCTGGAGACCCTGGCTCGAGAATGCATGCGCCAGGCTGCGACGGTAACGTCGATGGGCATCTTTCGGGGCGCTGATGATGCCCGGGACGCCGTTGAGGTAGTGGATCACATCACCCTTGAACCACTCTTCCTTGCCCGAGCGGAATCCGTACACGTCCTTCCACACGTGACCGTCGATATAGGAAAGCTCCGTCGGGCGCACGCGTACCACGGGCCCGTACTTGTCGTGCAGACGGGCCAGGACCGTGACGGCGTCGCCTCTGGCATTAGCAATGTCGTAAGGAATGCTGGTGGCGGTATACAGCAACGGGCCCGGGAATCTCCGTAGCGGCGACAAGAAGATGTTGTAGATTATCTGGTACACTACGTGTCCGAAACCCTGTGACGTATGAGGCCTGTCCATCACGGTTTTTCGTTTTGGGGGGAGGGATACCAACCAATATTGCCGCCACTTCCAGCAGGGGTAGTATTGGTAGTGCCATGTCAATGACGGATTTTCTGGTGCAATTCGAGTACTCGATCTAGGGCAATGCAGGTTGGGAAAACATCCAGGGAAGCTCTCTCGAAGTGCTACTGTCATGACTGAGTTATATTATTGCCGCCACAGGAAGGGGGTGGCATCATCTTACCCTGCATATGTACGATGCGTTTTGTAGCAAAGCAGACTCCAATACATGCCAGACGACAACAACCAACTCTAGCTGATCGGCAGCATTGAGGCATGATGGATGGCAGGAAAGACGAATTATAACCTGCGTAGCATACTAGCGCTGACGCTGTGCTGACATGAAAGGAGCGGGGTTCCCATAGCTGCGTCTCTTGTTTCATTTCGATAGGGAACTATTGGCTTTTGTGCTTGCCAAGTGGCGTATCATTCTGAAATGGTGTCATATCAACCGAAGACTCAAAGCACGGCAGAGCATGCATTTACTTTTAATTAGAATGCCACGACCCCACGCTTTCCTCCCCAGCGCAACAAAGGTTGCTTCACCCATACCCTCACACTCATTTTGCACCATGGCAGTTGGAGATGTAGTGGCTTGGCGTCACGAGATGTCAAGGCCAGTATCCACAATGAGCCCCTGAATCTGGACCCCTGAACTTGAAGAGTATATAGGAGAAGGTGGCAGTTGCTTGTTTCGTTCACCATGACATGAAAATGACAAGGCAACGTACTACTTGAAATTACCTAACTTGCACAAGTAGGGGGTACTTTGACCGGCTTCGTGGCGGGCGGGGTGGGCAAGTCACCAACGGTGCTTTTTCCATCCAGCCCCGTGTAACAACGTCGTCGCTGGCATCGATGTTTGCAAACCTCCTCCTTCCCGGCCCCCCTGGGACTACACTCGGAACAATGGAGAAATCCGCACCTGCAATCCCGTTTGCCCTCAATTGGGGCATTATGGCCACGGGGCATATCGCGAAGCGTAATATATCATCCGAAATTTGAACAACGAGGCAAAAGGGACTGATGAACCGTCCGCAGGATTTGCCAGGGACCTCCTTACGGATCCACTCGTCCGCAGCACCGACGATGTGCGCCATCACATCGTTGCAGTCGCCTCGTCCACCTCCAAGTAGAAGGCGCAGGGCTTCTGCGTCGAAGTGGGCGCGCCCTTCGGCGAGGTTGCTGTTTACTCCTCGTACCAGGAGCTGGTCGCGGACTCCGCTGTTGATATCGTTTACATCGCTACTCCTGTTAGCCACCACTTCCGGAACGCCATGCTGGCTCTCGAGGCCAGCAAGCATGTACTCTGCGAGAAGACGCTTACGGCGGACGGAGGAGTACGTCGTCCGCTGCGTCGAGAACGGGGCGTGTCGCTACGGGAGCGGGAACTACACGTGCCCGGAGAGCTTGCTGTACTTTGCCGCGCGGCTGCTGCGGGAGATGCGGGAACGCGTAGGCATGCGGGTCAACCCCCTGACGCTCGCGCTACGCATCGCGGCGTATCAGGCCGTGGGGCTGGAGGTGAGTCCGTACCGAAAGGATCTGGGCGAGTTCAGGGCGCTGCAGGGGGTGGCTGGGGGTCACTTTTGCTGGTACGGGCCGCCGGGACGGGCGCGGGTCGGGAATCGGGGGTGACTACGGCGCTGGGGATGGGGATTTTGCAGCATGAGAGACGTCGTGTTTGAGGCGGCTTTGGCCTGTCAGTTGTGGTGAATCAAACCCCTGATCTACTTAAGATACGATACTCTATTTTCTGAAAGAGGTCAGCGTACCAGGTAAGATTATTGCAATTAATCACAATGCAATGTCTGAAGAGGCCCCCTTTTGGGAAATCAAGTGTCAGAAATAAAACGGCCCCTTTTGTCGGTTAGTCAACCTGATTCATAGGTGTGAACAAATGATGGAGTTCCACAAAGAATTGTGTTTCAGGAAGACACAAATTAGTGAACAAGAATGAAGATAGAGCTGGCCGTAAAAGTACATAAATAAGAGACTAATTCCGGCATCAAGCTGTCTTTTCCATCAAGTTAAGTCATACTTCTATCTGGATTCGCACTTTGCGTACACAGTACAATACTCCGCAGCTTTTTTGCGACACGCTCTCCGTCGCTATATCCGACCTCTTACCCGATCAGATCAGACCATGGACAACCATCAAGACAGGGGTGCCGCTTCGGGCCAGGCCGGACACACGGAGCCACCGCCCCCTCACAGTACCCGGAAGGAAACATACATGACATTCGTTTGTTCCCACTGTGGAAAGCGCGAGGCGTCCAGTAAGCCTCGCCAGTTATGGAAGTTGATGCAGGAGCAACTCACTATATGCCCGGGCACGGTCATTGGAATCACACTGCGATGTTTACGTTGCACCTATCCCGAATTCATCAAAACGTGGGTCGAGAACCTAAAGCCCCACGGATATGATCTCGGCGACAACAAAAGGGCCCCGGCAGTAGAGATGGCATGGGTTGTGGCGTACGTGGAACACCGCCCCGAGCTACCAGAGGTCGACGGCATTCTCAGAGGCCTGAGCGACGAAGTCTACCTCTTAGATACGATGGGGGCGCACTTGATAGCGGCAGTTAGAGCCGTCTACGGGGTCACGTCGCCGTCACACGTAGCGCTGCTCCAGGGGTCACGATACTGGAGCCTGCGCACCACCCATATATCCGCGCGAGAAGAATACCTCGGGCTGCTTGATTCGGAGCTGGGCAACCTTAACCGGGTCCAGGCCGAGCTCGAGCGGCTTCTGAAAAGGGGCGAAGAAGATGACTCATTCCGCATTTCCCTGCGTGAGCTGAACCGCCTCTACTCCGCTTTGGCCGACTTGTACGAGGCCGTTGTCAACATTGCGACCATGGTGATTCACACGCATGCGGATCTCTGGCCGTATCAGCAGCTCTACTTGACGACCAAGGAATTCTCGCGCGTGCAGCAATATATACGTGACGAGCATAGTTTCTGCTGGGGCAAGGTCCGGAGGTTGCAGCCTAAAGTGAGAACATTTAAGGGCAGTCTCCCGGTCCGCGAGCTGGTGGATCTCGTCGCTATGCCCGGTCGTGACGACTCGAGAATTGCGTTTATCAAGGATATTAAAGAGGGTATCATGTCGATTCTATTTGAGTTTAGTGATCTCCAAGGTAGTATCGAGGAGACTGAGGAGTCCCCTTACCCCACGACCCGAAAGAGGTACAACTTCTTACCCGTCGAATTCGATATTGAGTCGGACAGCTACAGGCATTGTGGCGAACGACAGTATAGAAGTATTGCGGAATCCCGCTTCGGTTAGGTAGGGAGTACTAGGATTAAATTCAAGAATAGGCATGCTTTGACCATTGACTCAATGAAATTGCGGGATGTGCCTTTTCCCTTTTCCAGTCCCCAAAGGACTAGTGATGGCTACATATTATAAAACCAAGCTCACGGAGCAAAACATCATGGGTACAAAAATAAAGGGAAAATGTTTGGCCAGACGAGAACAAGACTCATGGGGGTCTCACCTCTTCCAATATTCAGTTTCGTGGAGGAGGCGGCGACATCGAGGTAGCATGCTCTCCTGAACTCCGGCCGTTAGTGCATTCCAGTGTAAGCGAAGACGTGCAGGACTTAAGGGACTGGAGATAAGGGGTGCATGGCGGATATGTACGCGATAAGCAGCCATTGACCAGTTACCGCGGGGTACTACTTACGGGTACAAAGCCTCTTTTTCTTGGGAGCAGATCGGTTAAGATGTGGGCCCGAAAACACCCGCGCCAATAGAAGCATGTGAACGAGTCTGGAGGCGGCGCTCATCAACATTCTTCCGGCCGGACCACAGGAAGCTGTCGCCTCTGCAGGGCTGATCCCGGCAGCGAATTTGTGCTGTCATCGTTCGATGGGCGTTGCCAGTGAGGAATTAATTATTCTGGAGCTTCCGATCTGGCCCATTGCTCCAGCCCGCTTTCACCCCGTTCGTCGGCCAAGTCATACGATTCCTCGGTGAATATAAAAAATACACCTGCATTTCCCTCCTCTGCATCCTTCAATCATTCCATACCGACATTGAGATACTGCAGCCAGCCCATTGTGATTTTCCCCTTCATCACGATGCTCTCCACTCTGCGTGTCGCCACCCGCGGTGCAGCCGTTGCCCGCCGGGCCTCTGCCTTCCGCTTCCAAGCCGTCCGCGCTGGCTCGACCTGGGCCAACGTGCCCCAGGGTCCTCCCGTGAGTTGCCATTCGCCGGACTTGTTGATATTCCTATACTAGATGCGCTGACTGACATGTTTCCAGGATGTAAGCTTAACTCAATTGAACCTGTCACTTTCCGACGTCAATGGCTAACCTGAACTTTCCTGCGCCCGAAAGGCCATTCTGGGTAAGTCGATAAACCTGCTCAGACAAGCTCGCCTCCACCAGACACAAGCTAACAGCTGCTGCTATAGGTATCACCGAGGCTTTCAAGGCCGACTCCTTCGACAAGAAGATCAACCTGGGTAAGAAGACAGGCCACGCCCATTCCAATTCCTGTAGCTTGCCCCGGAGTTGTGACTGACATTGGCTCGTTTCCCCAGGTGTCGGTGCTTACCGCGATGACAAGGGCAAGCCCTATGTCCTCCCCTCCGTCCGCGCTGCCGAGCAGAAGGTCGTCTCCAACAACCTGAACAAGGAGTACGCCGGCATCACCGGTGTCCCCGAGTTCACCAAGTCCGCCGCCGTCCTGGCCTACGGCAAGGGACTCCTCCGCCCTCGACCGCCTTGTTATCACCCAGTCCATCTCCGGCACCGGCGCCCTGCGCATCGGCGCCGCCTTCCTCGAGCGCTTCTACCCCGGCGCCAAGAAGATCTACATCCCCAACCCCTCGTGGGCCAACCACGGCGCCGTCTTCAAGGACGCCGGCCTCGAGGTCGAGAAGTACCGCTACTACAACAAGGACACCATCGGCCTCGACTTCGAGGGCATGGTCGCCGACCTCAAGGCCGCCCCCAAGGGCAGCATCTTCCTCTTCCACGCCTGCGCCCACAACCCCACCGGCGTCGACCCCACCCCCGAGCAGTGGAAGGAGATCAGCTCCGTCGTCAAGTCCGCCGGCCACTACGCCTTCTTCGACATGGCCTACCAGGGCTTCGCCTCGGGCGACACCAACAAGGACGCCTTCGCCGTCCGCCACTTCGTCGCCGAGGGCCACAACATCTGCCTGGCTCAGTCCTTCGCCAAGAACATGGGTCTCTACGGCGAGCGCGTCGGCGCCTTCTCCATCGTGGCCGAGAATGCCGAGGAGAAGAAGCGCATCGACTCGCAGGTCAAGATTTTGGTTCGCCCCTGTACTCGAACCCGCCCATCCACGGCGCCCGCATCGCCGCCGAGATCCTCAACGACCCCGCCCTCTACAAGCAGTGGCTCGCCGAGGTCAAGGAGATGGCCGACCGCATCATCACCATGCGCGCCCTCCTCAAGGACAACCTCGAGAAGCTCGGCAGCAAGCACGACTGGAGTCACATCACCAGCCAGATCGGCATGTTCGCCTACACCGGCCTCACCCCCGCCCAGATGGACTCCCTCGCCAAGGAGCACAGCGTCTACGCCACCAAGGACGGCAGAATCAGCGTCGCCGGCATCACCAGCGAGAACGTCGGCCGCCTGGCCGAGGCCATCTACAAGGTCAAGGGTTAAGCTGCGATAAATACCTACAAATCAGATATGCGGCTATTTTGACCAATGAGAGATGTGTTATATGAGAAGTCACTTTTTATCAAAAAAAGGGCGGCGTTTTCTTTTTCGATCGACCGATGAAAAGTGTGACGATACCCCCGACACAAACAGAACGGCGATCCTGTACCTGTATACTCGGTCTCGGGTTTGGGAAGAGACAGGAAAATGAGATGAGACAGGAACTAGATTGGGATCTGGTTAAAACTTGCCGGTGCATTGGATCAGGCCCCGATCATCATCATCATGCTAGACGGTTAGATAGAAATCGGTCTCCTTGCGAAACGTCTTCGATGTACCAACAATCAAGATCTCTTTCCCACGAAATACCTCTTTCTGGCATTGGACTTGTGACTTATTGGTGTATGCTACAGTTGTGCTTGTTTATGACTACGTGATGATAGTTCGTATCAAAAGCGGCCCATTGCTGAAAGGAAAGAGATACCGATAGCAACTTATTAAACATGAGTTGTCAAAACTTACTCCCCGCGCGCAAACGACATGAAACTCCTCGCTAGCAAATGCCCATGCTCAACAAGTACTTGGATGATACGGAAATATCCTCAGCTCTTGCCTAACCGATCCAGATCCGCCTGGATCTCCACGAGCCTCCCCTCCATCTCGCGCCAAATCCTCGCCATCTCCCGCATCCTCCGCTCCTTGGTCGACATTCCGCCCTCATCGTCACTACCATCCTCGTCCTCATTGCCGGGCCGGACGATAACGCCATAGTCCTCCAACTCTCGCTCCCGCACCCGCGACGCGTCCTCGAGCCGCATCTGCGCGTCCCGCAGGTGGCGGCGATAGTTCCGGGGCGCCCCGCCGGCGCCCTTGGGGTAGACCCGTCCTTTGGTCTCGAGCAGCAAAAGCCGTAACGAGGCGGCCCAGAGCGCGGCCTCGAGGTGGGAGCGCTGGGAGCGGAGGGCGGTGCTGTGGGCGGCGGGGCCGTGCTTGGATTCGAGGGCGCGGATGAGGATGGCCAAAGCACGGGAGTGTTGGTCCAGGTGGGACAGGAGGGTGGTGGTGGTGCGGAGGCGGGCGTCTGTCAACTCGCGGCGCGTGGCGGTGAGTTTGAGGACGAGGTCCGAGGTGGTTACGGGGAGGTTCACGGTGTGGCGGTGGAGGAAGGAGGCGTTGGTGGTGGGGTGGAGGACGCGGGTTAGGGAGGCGGATTGGGTGGTTAGGTGGGTTGAGAGGAGGGCTGTTAGGCTGGACAGGTGCGACGGGAAGTTGGAGAAGGGGGTGTGCTCAGGAGAAGACGCAGCATATCTTGTGGTAAGAGTTGCCGAGGGGCTTTCTCGAGGAAGTCGGGGAGGAGCAGCAGCAGATCAACGAGCTCGGGCGGGAGCTGCTGTTGCTGAGATGATGCGCCTCCTTCTCCTCCGTCCGCTGTGATGGGGTTTGAGGAGGCACGGGTCAGGTGCGACCTCGTCCGCCCGTGCTGCGGGATCTGCTTTGATGCCGTCGGCTGCGAAGAGGCGGACTGGGGAGTCGCGGTGGCGATGGCCTGCTTGAGCAGATGCTGCCGCGTCGCTCTCAGGCGGTACTCCTTTAGTTCCTGTAATGTCTGTTAGTTTATTTGTACACCATGAAAAGCAAATAAAAGAGAGGCTTATATGATGTATCATCGGTTTTTGTACTCACCTGTCGAACGGCATCACGCTGCTCGGCGGCGGGATCCTTCTTGGTGGAGCCGTCGGGGTTGAGGATGTCGGTAGAGAGGACTTGTACAGCTTCTCAAAGTCCGGGTTGTCAGTCAGGACCGACTCGTCTACCGGTGGTAGCATTTTGGGAGGTACTGCTTGCAATCTGCAAGTGCTCCAGCTCAATCAATTCGACGTGAATCGCAATTCGTCTTTCGCAATTTTCTCTTGTATTTTTGTCGGTCAACACGTCAATCAATGTTGTCGCTCCCCCTAAACAGTGCAGTTGTCAGGCACGAAGAGAGTCGCCAAGTCAGGTGATTCGTGATTGGCCCAGCGATCGACCTTTTAGCGGGGTGGCTGCTCTTGCCTGCCTTTTGCTGCTGCTGTAGCTGACTGACCTGAAGGCTGGACCCGCCTAAACTGACGGGCCGTCCATCGCTCCAATCCAATTGATCTCCCAAAATCTTCAGCAGCGAGCTTCAATTCCAAGTCGCCGATTGTGTGTCGCCGCCTTGCCTCGCCAGTTCCCCCGACCACGACAGCGAACTGTGTCAATTGGCACGACTACGCAAACCACCGGCACCATGGCTTCCCTACGCCCCATAACCTCGCGCTGCCTCTTCGCAGCATCCTCACCAGCGACCACCTCCACCATAACCGCCGCCGCCGTATCCTCCCGCCGCACCTTCACGACGACGACCCCCTCCAGCGCCAAACCCCCACCCACCTAACCGTCCCCAAGCAGCAAATCCCCGACTACCCCTACGGCCCCTTCCGCACCTACAAGCAGCGCAACGCCGGCCTGTACGGCACCAGCAAGATCCGCTTCGGCAACACCGTCAGCGCCAAATGGCACATCAAGGCCGCCACGCACTGGAAGCCCAACCGGCACACCAAGCGCCTCTGGTCGCCCTCCCTGGGGATGTTCATCCGCACGCGCCTCACCACCGGCGTTCTCAGGACCATCGACAAGCTCGGCGGCATCGACAACTACTTGTTGGGCGCGAAATCCCGCCGACTTAAAGAATTGGGGCCCGCGGGCTGGCGGCTGAGGTGGAAGGTCATGCAGTCCGCCCCCCGTGCAGGAGCGCTGGGCGCGCGAGCGCGAGGCCATGGGGCTGCCGCCCAAGGCGCACCAGTTGTTGGTCGCGGAGCAGGCGGGCGGCGCGGCGCCGAGTGAGGAGCTCTTGGGCGAGATGGACCGTATGCTGGCGCACGAGGAGGAATTCGTCTTGGGCGAGGAGACCGATGGCGGACAGGTCATGATCGAGCTGAAGCAGCCGGCTCAGGAGACCTCCGAACCGACCAAGACGGCATAGGCATAATCTGGTCAACTCTACGGGCATCACGAATACGTTTCCTCCAGATGCTTGCTACACAGCAGCAGGAGCATGTATAAAGTCCACAATCTAGACAAAGACAAAAAAGAACGGACGGGATGTCAAGATAAAGGCAACATTGTACTACTATATTTTTACTCTCTTGTACAAATCGGCATCTGATATGATGCCTCCTGAGAATCGTGGAAGAAACCTGACAACTCCAAGATGCTATTCAAATATGTGTGAAAACAATGCTCTCATCTACGCTTCTTCTATGTTTTCTTTTCTCTATTCGCCTTTTGACCCCGGTATTTTTAACTTGACCCACCCATCAAGTGCCCTACTAGAGATACGCAGGAGGGACATCTAGAAACGCAGGTCCCAGCCAATCTTAGGTCCAATAGTAGGCAACTCATCCGCCACACTCTGCACATCCTTGTCGCCACGACCGCTCAGGCAAATAACGACATCCGAGTCCTTGGGCATGGTCTTGGCCAGCTCCAGCGCGCCCCAGACGCCGTGCGCGCTCTCGAGGGCCGGGATAATACCCTCGAGCTGGCTGATGATCCGGAACGCCTCGAACGCCTGCGAGTCCGTCGCCACGACGAACGACGCCCGGTCCGAGTCCTTCCAGTGCGACAGCTCCGGGCCCACGCCCGGGTAGTCCAGACCCGCCGAGACCGAGTGCGTATCCTGGATCTGGCCGTCCTTGTTCTGCAGCACGTACGTGCGCACGCCGTGCAGCACGCCCTTGGAGCCGCCCGAGAGCGTGGCCGAGTGGCGGGGCGTGTCGATGCCATCACCGCCGGCCTCCACACCCAACAACTTGACGCTCGGGTCCTTGCTGAAGGGGTAGAACATACCGGCCGCATTGGAGCCACCACCAACGCAGGCTACGACGGCGTCCGGCAGCTTGCCGCGCTTCTCCTGCATCTGCTTCTTGGTCTCGTCACCGATGACGGACTGGAAGGTGCGCACAATGGTGGGGAACGGGTGAGGACCAATGGCGGATCCGATAATGTAATGTGTCGTCCAGGTTTGTGACCCAGGAGCGCATGGCCTCGTTGACGGCGTCGCGAAGCGTCTTGCAACCGGCCTCGACGGCAATAACCTTGGCGCCCAGGAGACGCATGCGGAATACGTTCAGGGCTTGGCGGCGAACATCCTCCTGCATAATAGTCAGTATACGTACAAATGTAGAGTTTAGGGATAATAAGAAGAGGCAAATGTAAGATATCACTTACAGCACCCATGTAGACGGTACACTCCATACCGAACTTGGCGCACACCGTGGCAGTAGCGACACCGTGTTGTCCAGCACCCGTCTCGGCAATGATTTTGGTCTTGCCTAACCGCCTCGCCAGCAGAATCTGACCGAGCGCGTTGTTGATCTTGTGGGAACCGGTGTGGTTCAGATCCTCACGCTTCAACCAGATGTTGGCACCGCCCGCATGCTCCGTCAGCCGCTCCGCGAGTTGCAGGTGGCCGGGCCGGCCTATCCAGGGGTAGTATGACCGGAACTCCTCCCAGAACTCAGGGTTGTCCTTGATCTGGTTGAAGCCCTCCTCGAGCTCGGCCAGGCAGGTCATCAGGGACTCGGGCACGAACTGGCCACCGAACTCGCCGAAGCGGTCGGGGATCTTGCCGTGCATCGCCGCCAGCTCCGCCATCAAATCCGTGTTGTCGGTGTCGTGGTCGGTAATGACGCCGCTAACCGTCACGTTCTCGCCGCTGGGCTCCTTGGCACCGGACATGGCCTCGACCATGCCGACCTCGCGGGTCAGCTCGGTCTGGGGGTCGCCGGTGCGGCCGCTCACGTAGGAGCAGTACTCCTCGACGGCCTTGGGGCCCTGGCCCTCCTCGGCCTTCATCAGGGTGGTGACGATCTGGGAGCCGATGACGACGCCGTCGGCGATGGCGGCGACGCTCTGGAAGTGCTCGCGCGTGGAGACGCCGAAGCCGACGGCGGCGGGCTTGTTGCCGCTGTACTTCTTGACGCGCTCCAGCAGGTTGGGCAGGCCGGCGTTGAGGGTGCCGAGGGCGCCCGTGACGCCCATGCGCGAGACGACGTAGATGAAGCTGTCGGCGAGGGAGCAGAGGATGCGCATGCGGGTCTCGGTGGTGGAGGGGGCGATGAGGGGCACGTAGGACAGACCGCCGCTGCTGCAGAACTTGCGGAAGGAGACGGCCTCCTCGGGGGGCAGATCGCAGATGATGAAGCCGTTGACGCCGGCCGACTTGCAGTCGCGCAGCAGGGCCTCCTCGCCGTAGGCCAGCAGGGGGTTGTAGTAGCCCATCAGCAGGACGGGCGTAGTCAGGCCTCGTTTCCTGGCATCGCGGACCATCTGGAGGGTAGTGCCGATGGTGACACCGTGCTTGAGGGCGACTGTGTTGGAGGTCTGGATGGTGGGGCCGTCGGCGATGGGGTCTGTGAAGGGAATACCGAGTTCGATGACATCTGGGGACGAGCGGGCGTGTCAGTACGAGATGAGGAAGAGCATACAGGAGGAATATCTGAATAAGAGGAGTCATACCAGCACCACCCTTTTGCATGCCCAGCATGACGTCGGGCATGACCTCGGGTGTGGGATATCCTGCGGTGACATAGGTCACGAGGGCGGCCTATCACGCAAACAGTCAGCTGTGTGTCTCCTGGCAATTGGAGTCGTCGAGATCCGAGCCATTGGCGTTGATAATGGCGGATAGAAGAAGGGCAAAACATACCCGGTTCTGGGCCTTGCAGCGCTCGAACGTCTGCTTGAGGTGATCGGCCATGATTGTCGGTGGTGATTCTTCTGGAACTGCCCCGCGATGGCTGTTGTTGAAAGTGGGAGGACGGCTTGCTTGGTATAGTAGTGATTGTTGTTGATCAAGAGGCTCGGTGCTCCTCTTATAGACTGTAGAGGTTTCGAATTGGAACTGAGTCACTTTACCCTGCCCTTCGGAAATGAATGTACAAATGATGTTGAGTCACGAGCGATGTTGGCCAGGCGAGATGTCGCTTGTCTTTCTTTATGGTGGGATGCGAAAGTAGCAAGCGGGGCCTGGCGGCGACAATTAAAGTGGGATGGCCGATTAATTTTTGAAATGGTCGACGTAGTCATACTGCCCCGCGATTCGGAACGAGGCGATCAGCAACCATCAGCGCCATCTGTAGCATCGGTTATCCCTGGCAGCTTTAGCCTCCCCCTAGAAAAACAGCGGCTACACATTCCCAAGTGGTCAATTGAGTTCAATGCCGTTGGACAGACCGTTAGGTGGCTGGATGCAGGGCAGACTCTGTGAGCCAATGCTGTGCGCATCTGATGACTCGGCAGGCCATCTTCCAGTCCTGATGCGGTTGGGAGTTGGCGGCGATGTCGGTGGATGTTTGTGCTAGGTACTGCATCTGCTTACCAACACAACACACCCCTGGGCTGAGCTGGAAGGTAGGGGTAGCTGCAGCTGCAGGCAAGGGGCCCTTTATCCCTCGGAATTAAAGTTCCCTTGGCTGCTTGACCCTGGACATCTGCGGTGAAGTCAGCTCTTGCCTCACTTCGATCCGATGGTGTACTGCAATCTCAGAACTACAAGTTTATTATTTTGCTCATCAATTTACAGCTTCTATATATTCTCCGATCCCAATATATTCAACCCCCAAGAACGCCATCAACCAAAGAAAGTGACAATACCTGTAGCTCAAGTACCTAGAGTACCCGAGCAGGGAGCCAAAGCGGTTGACTCGAGCCTCGTATCAGATATCATAGCCCTTCGGCTGTCGCGACAATAAATTGTCTCATCCCCCAACCATCAAGGAAGCAGTTACTCGTCCCCTTCCTCCACCATTAGACCTTTTGGCCCACCCACCTGTCTTTTCCCGTGACTGCCATCCTCCTCCAGAACCTCGACCACGAAGTAGTCCTCCACCACCACAAGCCCCTTCTTCACCTTCTCCCACACCTCGGTCGTGCACGACGCCGGCTTTAGCACGTAGCACTTCGGCTCCGGGTACGGCGGCGGCACGTTCTTGACGTGCCACGTGTCCGTCGGCCCCGCGGTGACCAAGTCCTCCGAGACCGGGCGCTTGCCCGTCGGCACGTCGCGCCCGAACATGGCCCGCATGAAGACGGCGTACGCGCCCGCCGGCTGGTACGCCGGCACCTCGTGCCCCGCCTGGAACACGCGCGTGAAGCTGAAGTTGCCGACCTGGCGCGTCATGCCCGCGGCGACCAGCTCTTGGGAGTTACCGGTGTCCTTCCCGTCCAGCAGCTCCAGGTGCGAAGCCGGGACGTAGTCGGAGGACGCGGCCATCATCTGCTCGTACCCCGCGGCCTTGAACTCGTCCGCGCGCGAGAATGGCACCGCGAGACTCGCCTTCTCCCCGCCCATCCAGTTGCACGCGAAGTCGCGGTCCCCATACACCATGTGCACCTTCACGCCGTTGTCGATCAGCGACGCCGCCGCCTCGAGGAAGCCGCCGCGCAGCATGTCGTACGACTTGACAAAGGCCTTGGCCACCGCGGCCGAGGTCTCGGTGTAGTTGACGGGCACGCCGAGCGCGGCCAGCACGGGCGCGTGCGAGAGGTAGCCGTACATGTAGGGCGTCGGGAAGGGGTCCTTGGCCGGGTGCGCGATGTCGTAGACGGCGCGGCCCTGGCGGCTGTAGAGGCGCAGCAGGTCGGTCCAGCACTCGTCCTCGACGTTCTCGCAGACGGCGGCCAGGTTGTCCACCTTCTTTCCGGCGTCGTAGAGCTTCAGCGCGGCTTGGCACTCGGTCATGCGCTGGCGGCAGCCGTCGGGCTTGGTCCAGTTGTGCAGGAGCTCGTCGTGGATCTCCTGGGTGAAGGTCTGGATGCCGTATGTCTAGAAAAGGAACGCGGTCAGTGAACTGTGGTCCGGAAGTCAGAAGCCTGGCGTTAGGCCACTTACGTTATTGTAGGGGAACTGAATGTATGTGTCGCCTTGCGTAGGCACGTCCAACACCCCGTTGATGATTCCCAGCGTGTCCAAGTGGAGATACTTAGCCCCCTTTTCTGCACTTCCCTTGGTAATCTTCTCATTCTGCTGTTGGAAGAAACTAGTGGTAGTGAACTGTCAGCGTTGCAGTGGTAGTCTTCGATGTGCAATCTCGCTCACTTCATGAAACCAGGCCCGTAGTGTCCGCCATAGCTCTCCGTCCACAGACTGATGCGGTCATTGATAGGCTTGTAGTGCGGGAACTCGGAAACCCAGGTCTGGACAAAGTACCACAGCGCATGCGCGGCTTGGGCCGTGGTGTTAGCCGTCTGGGATTGGCTCTGGCTGCCAAAGGTGCCGTAGTGGCTGGTCAGATTCGTCTCTGGCAGATTGTCGTCTGTGAAGTTGGTCGGCACGACGGTAAAGCCCCCGTCTGCGCCCACCTTCCAGGTGGCATTGGTCAGGACGTCGTATGAGAAGCCCACCTGGGCCGGCTGGTCCAGGTAGAGCATGTTGACTTCATTGTTCCAGCTCCAGGGGTTCAGGTACGTCGTCTTGGAGTCGTTGTGCACATAGCAAGGTCCGTTCTCTGCATTCAAGTGGGGGAGTTAGTCAGGGCCCGCGGTCTCGTTGTCGGTTCATTGGCGTCACTTGCCTTCGAGAACACCCATCATGGACGAGGCTCCTGGACCACCGTTTAACCAAATGGCCAACGGCGCATTGGCAGGATCTTTGCGAGCCTCAAAGAACCAGAAGAAACTACATTTGCTTGAAGTCAGCGCATGATCTGAAGTGGTGGCGGGTTCAAAGGTCAACTTACGTGTTGATGGGGTAGTTCTGGGCCACGTCGCTTCCAGCGTCAATCAGGCCAGGAGGTAGGTGAACGTAGCCGGAGTACGACTTGACACCAGGCGTAGTCTCGCATATTCCAGGCTTCGGGGAGTGTCAGCGAATGTGGCAGACTTCAACAGACGTGGAGCCTGGCGTGTACCTCTTTGTACGAGATCGACACGTTCTCGTGAAGTTTGGAGTTTATCCACGTTATGCCCTCCCGCTTGGGCGGGAACTGAGCGCAGGCCAGCCCAAAAAGGCCGCCGAGAACGAGTTGTTGTAACCTCATGGTATTTGTGTGTGCGCTAGATGGATGTATCGATTGTGATCCGGCTCCATCAGGGAGGTTGTCGCTCGACTTTATACCAATACCATGCACAATGCCAATTATATTTAATTATACGTATCATGATCACATGTGTCGTTGAGGCTGGCCAAGCACGTGGCGTATCAGCCCTCGCATTCTGACCTTATCGATCTCGGACGCAACCTGCCCCTTGCGGCGTAGCGTGGGGTCTCGGCGACGCCCGCAGCATAAGCGGAGAGAATGCGATGCGCAGGCGATGCAACGTTCTTTAAGGAAGACTGGGGTCTAGAACTCACGCAGGTACCGTGATTGGGGCCGAGAAAATGCGGCCGAGGGATTGCGGCATCGGTGATGGATATCCTGGGTTGGTAATAGGAGCGCGTGGGCGATTGCACCGAAGATGTCGGACATTGGCGAACATTGGCGGCGGTGCCGTAAGCTGAGTCTCACAGCTTGGCCACAACCCCTTATCAAACGGGGGCTCAGCTTGTCAGCTTAGATTATGATATTATTGCATCTTAAGGTTGCCCTGATCCATGCTAATAATAGCAAAGTAGGGGTAATACAATGTTCGTTTTTGAATATATATAGATCTTACCACACACACTATTCTAATGTCGGACTTTCCACAAGACAGTGAGTAATTATATTGGCAAGGCAACTTCAGACTTCAATCCACACCAACAAATGTATGCTGCTATACGAGATAATGTTTTTATGGCACACTACAGCTCTTGATTACTTCCAATATGTAAAGCTGTTTTCAATAATCAACCCGGAAAGAAGCCCTTGAATGACAGAATAACCGCAATGGGCGAAACCACAAGTAACATGGAGTCGGAAGACCAGAGACCCCGAGGCCCCGTACTGGGAAGCGGCCAGGAAGTCATTCCGTACGTTTGTCCCCGATTCGGCTCTCCCCGGGACACATAGGGGCGCAGATAAATCTCCAATACACCACCTCTTAATTCTCAGAAGCAGCTTGATCATCCTTGCTGCTCTTCTCCGCAACCAGCTCCTCGATCCTATCCATCAACTTCTCCGGCAGCCCCCTCCGTCCATTCTCCCCGACATCCCTCTCCGCATCGTACGCCAGAATCCTCTCGCTCGCCTCCAAGAACGTCCACCGGAAGTGCCGCCACAGTTCCTGCTCCTCCGCATCCTCCCGCCCGGGCCGCGGGTAAAACGGATCGTTCCGCAGAAACGCGCGCGCCGCCTGCTCCACGCCCTTCGCGTCCCACTGCATCCAGCGGCAGCAGTCGAAGTCCAGGATCCAGAGGCAGTGGTCGCCAAAAACGTCCTACGAGAAGGTAAAGGCCGGGTCGGGGGGACAGTCCAAGCGGCTCCACCGGTCCGTCTTCAAGGGCGTCAGTGGCGGCGGCGCCAGGACGAACTCAATATCGTTGCCATCGATACGGGCCTCCAAGTGTAGGACCGCGAGCGTCTTGGCCACGGCCGCGGCGTAGTCCCTTGCGGCAGTAGATGGTAGGCCCAACTCTGAGAATTGGTCGAGGTGGGGCGGAAAGTTGCGCAAGCTAAAGAACGCCTTCCTGGACCGTCCGCGGCCGTGCTTGGTACGTCCCAGGTACGGCCGGACGAGGCAGTCGCGGTTCTGCGCGTCGGCACGGATCTTCGCGGGTAACGCTGCGTCGGGCGTCGTGGGGCAGAACTTGTCGATCAGCAGGTTTCTCACTCGTTCCGGCATGGGCGGGATGCGCTCCGTGAAGAGGGCGTCGCAGGGCGTGTAGCCCGCGGGGAACCGGCGCAGCAGGCGCTGGTCCGTCGCCCTCGTGTTCCAAGCGAGCTTCTCGAGCCAGGCGAGGAAGCGGGGGACGGTGAACACGCGCAGGTCTTTGGGACACTTGTGGACGGCGTCTAGGATGTCGGTGTGCCTACTATAGTCGTTGACGAGGGAACGTCCGGGACCGCCGTCTTCGCGCTTGATCGCGACCGCGCGGGCTGGGTCGGTGGACGTGGATGGATCTTCTGGGGCGCTCCAGACGCTGCCGCAGAAGCCCTGGCCGATGCGGCGATACGTGGGCAGGTTTTCAACAGGTTTTGGCTTCTCGGGCCATTGGGGGTTGTATGGGAAGTCCATGATTGTTGTTTATCCAGGGGATATGTTGATTTTGTTGTTGCTGTTTGAAATTGATATATGACAAGTCATGAGAGGCAGAATAATCGACGCTCGTTTTAAGTAATTACGCCAGTGGATGAATCTTTTTGGGCATCGGAGAAAGAGTCATACATTTACGTTTTGTCAAACCATGGTGGCTGTCATGATCAAAGTTACCTGGTCAACCAGTATATCAGAGTTCACTGTACCTGTGGCGTGTCATAACCTTATATTATACTATTGCTACGTATAGATACATCCTTTTGCTCCTGTAGCGTCGTCATTATCCGTGAAAACCCTACTAAATATTCTTCGCCCCCGTCACGGCGCCCCAGATGTACGCCGCCCACCCTCCCAACAGCAGACATATCAGCACGCCAAAGCAAGTCCGGGAAATGAAGCGGTTCCGCGCGCCCTTAGCCTCGTAAAACGCGCGCTTCATCTCAAGCAGCCGCTCGGTCCGGGCGCGGCGCTGCTTCCGGTTCCACTGCAGCGCGCCCAGGTCGACGGAGAAGTAGGCGAGACCCGCGAGCACGAGGGAGACGAACAGCGAGCCGCCGGCGAGGACGAGGTAGAGGATGACGACGTGGTTGTAGGAGTTGTGATCCCGGTCCTGGATGACACCGGCGAGGATGCGGACGATGATGTTGATCCTGGGAGACGACAGCAAGGTTAACCGGTCGGCTCTTAGGAAGAGAGTGATGACGGCAAGGGAGACTACTCACGAGTTGTTCATCATGATTTTCAAGGAGTATGCACTCCCGAAGTCGGTCTGGTGGAAGAGCGAGGTCCGCATGCTGTCGATGATCACCGTGGGGCTGTAAGAGGAAACGATGGCGTAGATACCGAAGCCGGCCGCCGTTCCTTGGACGGCGCCGGCCCACTGGACAAGGGCCATGGTGATAAACGAGCCCAAACCGCCAATAACCACTATACACCGAGTTAGTAAGCGTCCCACTTACTGCGTCATAAAACCGGAGGATGGTGTTGTGGGAGTGAACTTACTCAGGGTCACGCGCTGCCCGAACAGGTCGATCAAGATGGCGACGACGGGCACGATGAAGAACCCGGCGTACTGCAGCAAAGCCGAGTACCACCCCGCCGTGACGGCGCTGACCTTGAACCGCTGCTCGGCCATCTCGGTCGCGTTCTGCTTGAACACGACCGCAGTGCTCGTAGTAAAAAGCGAGTACGCCATGATGGACCAGAAAGACCAGGGCAGCCGAAAGATCTTGCCGACCTCGAGCTTCTTGGCCTTTTGCTTCAGTCGTTCGCCCGTGGCCGGGTCGACGACGTTGCCGAACTTGCCCGCCGACCGCCGCACGAACCAGAGGTAGGCGGCGCAGACGACGTTGGTGAAGAGGTTGATGAAGACGGCGATCCAGAAGACCCAGGCGAAGTTGCCGGTGCGCACGGCGATGATGTTGGCCGACCCCGTGCCGGCCAGCGCGCCCAGCTTCTGGATCATCAGCTCCAGCCCCAGCGTCGACGCGAACCCGCCGCTGGGCGCGAACCACGACGAAAAGACTTGGTACTGCGCAATCTGCGTCGAGATGTCGCCGAGGGCCAGCACGATCCGCCCCCGATCATGAACCGGAACGAGCGGGCCTGGGCCGCGCCCGCGACGAGGATCGAGCCGACCGAGTAGACCAGGTTGCCCCAGAACAGCGCGCCGGCGCCGCCCGCGCGGTCGGTCAGCAGGCCCGTCGCGAGGATGAGGAGGGTGGTCATGAAGTCCTCGCTCGCCTCGAGCAGGGCGTAGCGCTGGTTGTTGATGCGCAGCTCGCGCTTCAGGGTCGACTTCATGGCGCCCGTGATGCCGTTGCTCCAGGAGCTGCCGAAGCGGATCAGGCTCACCAGCACGATGGCCGTGACCTTCCAGCTCCAGGGGGTGGGGGTTTTGTGTCGGCCGCGGCGGCGGTGGCGTCCCTAGGGGAGGAAGCGGCTGCTGCATCGTTTCCGCTAGAGAGGTCGTCCCGACTGGCTTCGGAGCCCGTGTCTATCGCGACGGAGACATCTTCGGTTTTGCCATTCTTCTCCGCGTCAGCAGCACTGGGGCCAAACATGATGGTGTTGGGGGACGAATGATGTGGCTCGGGCAGGTTACCGAGGGGGCCCTGTCAGGAGTGGGATGCAACCTTGGATATATAGCCAGTTCGGGAGACCGCGGAACCTCAAAGGGGCACTCGGGCCATTAGCGTCGAAGTTTTTTGATCTGATAAGATTGAAAACAACTGACGATTGATTAGATACCGTGTCCATTACTCCACCCTGGGCGATGTCAAAACCTGAATGAAGCCTAGGGCTCTCCACTTGAGGCGGTCTTCACGATGATTTCATTGTGGACTTTTCCTGCTCCATGCTCTTGGCTGCTTGGCATTCGAGTCGAGCTGAAAAATAACCGGACCACCACGAGGCCCGGAATGCATGGGTCCCCTGGGAGGTCCTCCGCTTCTCGGGTATCTGTCCTCATAAATGCCTCTTGCTCTTCACGGAATCGGCCGATTAACACGTTTGCGTATTGGGTTCTGATCGAACCACCAATAGGCTAACGATGTTTCCGGGGCTTGGCATGTATCTACGATGTGGATGTCTTGATGGACTGGATTGATTGCTGGAGAGTATGAAATCCGGTCGGAACTCAGTTATGTGATTTTCACCCACTCGTAATTGACACCACGGCCAGTTCCGGTCGCGGGCTCTTGCTGCCCGGGAATGTGCCCATCAATGTAGCATGCCCCCAATAGTTTCACCAAGCGACCAGGCTCAAGCACACAACGCCTTGAGGTTGAGAGTAACAAAGCCTTGAGTCTGATTATTGATCAAACAAACCCGCGGATCCGAACCAGGCCTATACGCATTCGTCCCCAAGCTCTTATTCTCATTGCCGCAGACCAGCTGGCCCCCGACTATCTCACACGTGACGTATTGCCACCCCTTATTGACGATATCGGCCTCGGTGTTGAAGTCGTACGGGCTGTAGTCCCCCGCAGCATCGGCGTCCGGGTCGACGTTGGCGTAGAGGGCGTTCGGCCCGCCCGTGTTGCTGTTGCGCAGCATCGCGAGGTGGCCCGAGCTGCGGTCGAGCTGGAACTGGGCTACTTGCCCCATCGGTCTCGCGTTGGACTGGAAGAAGGCCATGCCGGACGCTTTGCCGCGCGGGTTGATGTCGTAGGCGAGGCGCTGGTCGTAGTCGCCGCCTTGGGACTGGAGGGTGAACATGGCGACGGGCTGTAGGGGGAGGTTGTCATGTTAGCAGTTGGAGAAAACGGGGCGATTGGTCATGGGGCGATAAGGGAGTTTCGGGAGGAGAGACAGAGACCATACCTTTTGACACAAGTCAATCGCCCGGCAGGATCCCGAGACGCAATGCGTATTGGAGCCGCAAACGTTGCCGCAGGAACCGCAATTCTTCGAGTCCGTATCCAAACCTGCCGGTCGGCCCGGGTCTGTCGTGTTGGAGTATTCCAAGCTCCAAGCGAACGTGTATTCCTCACTCCCCCGCCATTCGCCGCGGTTGGTCATGTGCGAATGGTCCCAGTATTGCGTGTACTACGCCCACGAAGAACACCAGATGTCAAGCCGGGGTTTACCATGCGAGAAGCGAGAAGTGGGTAGACTTACCATGGCGCAGTACTGTCCCACCGCCATCCCGTCCCGCATCAGCATATACGTATTAAACAGCTGACAAGTCAGCGGCGCCCCGGACGCGGGCGGGTACTGCAGATTGTACGCCGTCTGCGCCTCGCACGCCGCAGCACACAGCCCGACATCGAACGGCCCGCTCGTGAACACCTTGGCGCCCATGAAGGTGTTGGCGCCCGTGCAGTCGGGCGGCGCGTTGATGGCCGCGTCGACGGCGGTCCCGTTCAGCGGGTCGGTGTACCCGGGGACGGCGCCGAACTTCTTCTTGACGTAGCCGTTCGACCCGGCCATGACGACGTGGAACTGGGCGATCCAGCCGCCCAGGTGCTTGTCGCTGCCCTCGTCGACCGGGCCGCCCCAGAAGACGCACTTGATGACGGTAGTACTACGCGGGTTGCGGCAGAGGTTGTCGTCGGGGTTCTAGCCAGTTTGTGTTAGTCCAAAATGCCCAAAGGAGCGCGGACCTCGTTATACGTACTCGGATGGGATCTCGTTCGAAGTAGATGTTAATGGCGGAGCAGCCGTTGATGGTATCGCATTGGGAGGCACATGCCTCAGGATCATACCTGCGCACCCATAAGTTGTGAGCAAGTCAGACTGACTGGTGGTGGAAACTCGACCGAACCTGCCACGAGGGTACTACTTACGATTTCAAGACGGTGAAGCCCAAGTATCCGTACGAGCTGCTGGAACTCTGCGTATTGATAAAGGTCTTGGCGTAGTTGCTGGGAACCGGGGCATTGCTGGCAGCAGCCGAGAACGCTGGGTACGCGAGGAAGCTGTCGGCCGTGTCCGGGCTCGGCACCGGCCCGTATCCGGTGGGCTGGGGAGCACAGGGGGCGTCTCGACGGGGGAGTTTCAGGGTAGGTGCAGCACCCAGTATGGAACTAGGAGCCGAGATGGAGGCGGTCGGGATAGTAGCGTCTGTATCAGGAGGCGCAGTTTCGGTAGGGACGGGTGGGAGGATATCGTCTATCACTGTAGCCACTAGGTCAGTCGGGACAGGTACGCTCAAAGCCGGTCTACTTCGAGTGGCGGTGGCAGGAAGCCTCGGGGGGTTGATGATGGATCGAATGATGTCTGCGGCTGCATCGGCATCGTAGGAAATAATGTCTGGCACCGCTCCATATGGGACAATGACTACTGGGGCCGGCGGTGCATCATCCACAGCATCCCAGTCAATTGCTTGAGCTCGGGCGAGAGCTGCGCAGCTTAGGACGATGGGTGGGACCTTCATGACTGGGGATTGTAAGACGGACGTGACTTCATGTCAGACGAACAGAAAACATCTGATCCAGGGGGTTGATTAAGAGGTCCGTTGCAGCAAGGACCCGGAGAGACCAGGTACAACAAGGTACTCATCAGAATTGATTCCGGGCTTGGCAAGCGGCCCTTAACCGCGGTAATGAACACCCCCTCTGTTTACCTGCACGTGGTAGCTACGCAGGTAGCCTATCAACACATTGAGAAGCGGAACTAACTAGGGGTCATTGACTTTGGTTGAGTAAAAGATCGTGAGCCTCCGGCCGCGTACTCCACCCCACCCCGCTCATCCCGTGGCCGCCAAATAGCACAAATGGGACTCGGACTCGGACTCGGAGGCCTGTTGATCCAAACGCTGCCAAATTTTCGTCTATATGTAACAATCCGCCATCCTCAAGATGGTTGAGGGTATCGTTGATTCAGTCCCTATGGCCGAAAAGGAAAGTGACAAAAAGTCTAAAAAGAAAGGATTGATGAGAGTGGGATTCGAACCCACGCGGATTGCTCCACCAGGATGAAGATATTAAGGTGACCTTAACCTGACGCCATAACCAACTCGGCCATCTCACCCTTGGTACTGTTGAGGTCTTTCGGGATGACAACATGGTCGGTTACGAGACGCTATAAGCCGGCGGCCGAGGGTGAAGGTGAAGCAAGAGATCACGCGGGGGGCGACGACAGCAACCTTATATTCAATAGCGAGAGCATATTACGGGGTACCATGATACAGAACCATCCTCACAATGTTTCCACCACCATCAAGTGTCAAGCCCCAAATGAGAGTGAGTCCCATATCCAGAAACGATCGGTCTACTCGACCCAAGCCCCCGGAATATCCAAAGGCCAATCTTCGACAAGAGCCCAAAAGTCCCCGAGAAAGTCATCCGTTGGCTCATTCCATAAGATTTCCCACTGAAATGAATGGTGTCAGCCAAATATCTGTATCTGAAGAGGAGACGAGGAGATCCGAGGGATCTTCCCATGCTCGCCTCCTGGGTAAGGGGAGAAGACCGAACCCATACTTACGTCTTCCGGCTCTGGCCCAGTTCTAAAGCCGTAGAGATACCATGTCAGTTGGTAGTGTACCGTTGCCCAACCCGGATAATAGGTTCGAGAATCCCACTGTGTGGATTCAGAGGTATGCCAACGGCATATACTCCTCGCCATCCAATCATTCAGCATCATTTCGTTCTCTTCTCTCCCGTAGGTACTGAGATCAACTCCTGCGTCTTTGACGATCCGTAGCCACTGCAACAAACCCGATCGGGTGAGACGTTCTACTCTTGTCCTTCGAATCGGCCCTCCCCATACGAGCAACTGAAGAACAAGTCTGACTAGTGGCGAGCACCAGCCACTTGGGACGTAGTTGCTTGGAGTGGCGTTCCCCCTGATGTCTATGACCAGCCGGACGTGAATATTTCTGGTGTTTCGAATAACTTCGGTTGCGAATTCTGAACAGCTGCCAAGCCCCGAGGGCATTGCCGTATCCTGTAGTTTCCAATCCCAGACATTATCGGCTATAAGTTTTGCCATTATATGGATCAACGAGGTATAAGAATATATAGATTCAGCGAAAATGTTGCAAAGCAAGTGTGCTTCGTCACCCCAGCTGGGGCCAATAATGCTTTTGATGACGCGCACGTCCGGGGAATGGAGGTTCCATAATCTCTTAAACTTTGACTTTGTTGACGTTCGCAGGTGATTTGGGCAGCAAAGGGGCTGCAGTCTCTGGAAAAAGCCCCAGTTTCCTGTCAGAGGACAGTTGCAGCCGTCACTTGAGTGGGTTAGGGCGGTTTCTTGAAGATACCCACCACGATCAAGTATGCTCATGAACTGGGGGTACTTCTCGAAATCTGATGTTATAGCTGAAGAATAATCGGCTAGACAGTCTAGTACGGATTTAGGACCAGCTGATTAATAATACTCATCTGGGGTTTTAGAGTGTGTATTCCCTTGAGCGCCAAAAACAACTCAAATAGTGGAGAAAACTCTTTTTATAGTATATGGTCGACGAAGGGTGCATCCAATCAATTCTGATTTATTCACCTCCAACTTTGGCTGCACGTATTGCAAAGTGCTCAGTGCCTCCAATCAGATATCATAAAATCTGGTTCCACTCTTTGAGTTGTTTTTGGCGCTCAAGGGGATAATGTGATACTTACATTCCGGTGTCACTGGTTTCGGTTAAGGAAATTCCCATATCGGCCAGCAACTGAAAGGTATCCATGGCAGCAAAAAAAGCGCTAGCCTGTCGTGAAAGAGGTTCAGATCAGAAATTACCAGCCGAAAGGTGGTCTGAATAAGAATACTTACATGTGCTAGGGTGTACCCGCCTTCATCTCTATCGAATGGTGAGGCTTCGCCCGTACCGAACAGCCTCTGAAGGGTTCCTATATCTCCAACTCTGGCAGCGTTAAACACAGGCGAGAGAAAGGGTCTCACCGTGTATACACGCAAATTGATCTTCCAGCCACCGTATGACCTTTGAGCACAAAGCTCCCACGTTTTTCTTACACCAAGTAACCAAGCCGGGGCTTGAAAACGTACAACCCGTCTCTTTGAAGTGCTGTATCTGTTTCTGAACATCGCGTTTCTTCGTTCTGTGCTGAAATTGCTAATGGTGTTATCCTCATGGATGGCCACTTCCGGAGCATCGCTTTCTGGCAAGAGTGTGGCGGATAGCGGCTGCTGAGAAGGCGTAAGTTGTGCCACAGTCTTTGTGACTATTATGTCTGGTTGCAGTTTCAATAGCGTACTTGATATTCGTTAGCTGATACAACCAAAACAAAACTAACTGTTACTTACACTTACATCATGTAGCCGTTTTGAGCTGACTGAAGCATTCTCACAGCGGTTTCCAAACGTTTCTCCAACGTGCGAAGTTCGTCCTTCTTCAACACAACTTTTAGACAGGAGAATTTCCTCTTCAAGCCCCTGGCCGAGTCTATGTGCATAGACAGATCGCCGACGAGGTCAGCCAGCTTCTGGAGGGCAATGCGACAGCATTGCGCGCTCTTCTGCGCCGCCGTATGGTCCCATAGGAGTGGAGATAAATCATTATCGGCGAAGTGAGTTTCGGCCTCCCAGATCGCAGGGTCTAGGCACTCGATCTGCATCATCAGGTCGGCAATGGTTTGGGGGACATTCCTGACCTCGTCCCGGAGCTTCTTGAGCTTGAGGACGGAAAGCCCGGCTTTTCCCGCCACCTCCGCGAGTGCGACGCCACTCGCAACAGCCCCTAGAGTCTCGGCCATTTGCTCGTGTAAAATTGGTAATGACTAAGAAATTTCTGTAACAGGCTTTCTAAAGAGAAGCCTTGAAACTGACTTGGGTATTGAAGAGTGGTTGTGATTAGAGCAAGACGAGAGAGGTCAGTTCTTGTGTGGAGGCGGGGTTGAAAAGATATTGCTTGCAGAAACCATCTTCAAAAGTTGGAGAAATTTCCATGCCCTGCCTCCTTTGTACTACCACACACTCCTGCTTGGTCTCCGTGATGCACCCCAAGCCTCCAATCAAATCCCGCCAAGTCACTCCACCCAGCAGGCTTCCCATCAGGCTCTCCCGCCAGGCTTTCCCGTCAAGTTTTCCTGCACAGGCTTTCTGATCAGATTTTCTCACCAAGCTATCTGAACATGCAGGTCAAAAGTAGCATCCAATAAAGGTAACGGCAGAATCGGCAAGAGTGCATGGTTGGCCATATGATACTTTCGATTGGTAGCTATTAGTCTATAACCCCAAGGTTTGACTATGGTTCTTTTGGATTTGGGATGCCATTGGGCACTGATAGGACTATACCACAGAAGGATATCTACTGAGTTGGCCATTCATCTCCGTCACGGACATTGACTACTGGTGGACACAGATAAGAGGGGAATTGTGTTTCTTAAAGGAGAAAGCTCGTGAGGCTATATCATTCATCTAGAGTAGTATACTGATGTCAATCCATGAGAAAATTTCAACGCCCCCCTCTGGGGACTGAGTAGACCTACATTAGTGGCACGGCAATCATGCTTGATGTAATCCGTGTGTCGCTGTCGAGGCTTCCGTTTTTGATTGGCCCAAGTCGACCCGTATATACTGCCCAGCGCTCCAATCAGAGTGCTGCTTCTTGGACCCACATTGTTTTTCGGCCAGAGGCTATAGGTACCGGCTTACACGATAACGAGGTTGAGCGTTCGCGATGAATACTTTATGGCGTATTACCGCGCTCGTTCGTATTAATATTTCTTTATCTTTTTATTTCTTTTTAACTTATACTTTAGCTAATGGCGAAAATGCTTTACTAGCTTATAGTTTATATAGCTGCGCTTCGCCCTTTTTTTAAGATATACGATTAATACTCGAACCGTGTCGCCCGAAGAAACTAAAGGCGTTCTCGCGGCCTAATAGATTTTTAGGGATCCTTTCTTAGTAATAACATTAGGTGGAAACTTAGTCACGATGCTATAATTTCTTTGCTACGTTAGGTAGGGCTTTTTAGGGAATACCTAGCCGCTCGTATCGTTATTAAAAAGTTTTTATCGAATAGCACTAGCAAGCGTATTATAACTTTTATTTTAATAGAACTATAAACTACTTTATCGAGATAACACTTTAACCCCCCGTATAAATTACAATTGTTAATATTACACCTGTTTATATTTACGGGATCTTAAAAAAAAGATCTAAATACGAAAGACTAAGGATCTCTCTCTAATCCGAGAGTAGCCAGGCTATATAATTTTAAATAAAACCTGGAGACTGTTTTAAATTTATAAAACTATAGGCTTCGGCTTTAAGCCGAGCAAGGCGAGATAGCCCGCATAAAAAGAAAAGGGAATTAAGGATTACATTTATTAAGACGATGCCTAGCTCTTATTATTATTTCTCGAAAACGATATACTTAGAGATAATGCTTTATATAATTTTTAATATATTTATTATTTTTAGGAATTCTTTCGTCGATTATAACTTATCGCTTATAATAAAATAGTGTTATTCCGTGCTAGCGATTAAAAAGGGGTTAGCTATTATACCGAGATCTTAAGAAGGTAACCTGTTTATAATATAATATAAGCCGAAGGCTTTACTTTATCTTAATAAACGCCTTAGCTTATATTTAAATAGTTTAATGCATCCCTTTTTATATATACGCGGTCCTCGTTCACTAATAATAATACCTTTAATAAGGGGCTATATAATAGTAATATACCCGGGGTCGCATTACTTTTTCTTAGCTTTTATTATTAGTGGCTAATTAGCCCCGGTAGTAATTAAGGAAGAAAAGGGGTTATATAAAGGGATATACCGATATTTATACTCTTATCGGTTTATAATTCGTTTATAGTTTAATTTAAGCGGTCTTTAATTTTATTTAACTATATAAGGAAGTATTAATAAGGTTTAATTAAATTTATTCGTATATTAGCCGAATTACCCCTTTAAATTAAGGGGCGGTGTTAAGCTAGCGAGTAAATAATAGTCCTCCGTTTAGCCGCTAGTGTTTTAACTGCCCTAATAACCCTGGTTATAATACCTAGGTAAAACTAGACATTATCGGTAAAGTTACTTTATTAAGAAGGCTATGTGGGCTCTTTTTATTTACGGCAAATTAACGCTAAGAGTAAAAAGGCCGTATATACAAAGTGGCTTTTCCTAGCTATAAATTATTCGGCCCTTTAGTTTAATTCTTATTAATCGAATAGCTGCTTAAAATTAGTAATTATTAAGAGCTTTTTTATATATATTAGTATAAAAGTTATATAGCCCCTTTTTAAAGGCGGTAGTGAGTGAATATATAGTCTTTATTAACGAGGCTACTCTAGCACAGCTTCCGGTACGCCGGAAACCCTTAGTAAAATAAAAAGGTAGAATTAAATCCTGCCTATTATATAATAATAACAATAGTTTATTCACCTCGAAACGAACCTATAAATCGAAGCGAGTATAATAAAATATATCGAATAGTACGCTTAATTAAAGAGTATTTATACCGGTAAACCTTAGCGCTTATTATCGGTTTCCTTATTAATATAACGCTACTTTAATTGTTTTTTACCTTTTCGAGGATAATAAGGTAAATTACGAACTAAAAGTATATATATATAAGTTAATATATTTTAAATAATTTAAATATAAATTTAAAACTTAATTATCGTATAACGATATTCTTTATATTATCGCGTACTTTATACACCTTTTCTCTTTACGATCCTAGTAGGTATATTAATAATCCCGAACTTATCTTTATATAATAAGCGTAGCTTAAAACTAGTAATTAACCCCCTTTTAACCCTATTAAATATAATACTTTATAGTGATTAAATAGGCTTTAATATATTTTATACGCTTTAATTAAACTTATAAAAGCCGCCGTTATTTAACTTATTTAAATAAACTATTTATAAGGCGTATAAACTTTACACTATACGTTTAAAAGGTAAGAATCGAGCATTCCGATTAAGCCTCTATAAGTGCCTAGGTATATCGCTCGTATAGCTGCCACCCGATTTATTATTAAGTGCCATTTAGCTTACTTCGTTAGCAGTGGTGCAGCGGGATATAAGGGCTAAGACAGCTTAGGGTAGCGTTATTATACCGGCATTTAATTTTAATCCCATCTGTTTTAAGATATATAGCTATTCGGTATAGACTAATATAAAACGATTGTAACTTCTCGATAGCTTATAGCGACTTTAGGCTGTATAAAAGCTAGGACTGTTTCTTTAAATAATTTATACGTGAAGAGAATATTAATAAAGAAATAAAAGCCTTTAAAAACGCTTATTAAATTCGGATATTAGCGAGTAAGTTATCTTAATAAATAACTTATTAAACCTCTTAATTAACCGCGTATCTCGCTAAGTGGTTTTAATAAATATAAGTATAAATAAAAACTATACTTTTAAACTTTATTAAGTTAAAACCTTATTATTAACGAGGATAATTAAGATTAGTGAGTGCTTTATCGCTAGCCTCTATTTTATAATAAGAACGCCCTCGAGATAAACACTTTTAAAATAAACCCTATTTTAATTAAAAAAGGAGCCGGAGTTACTAAATTAATATAACGCCGACGTCGATCTTTTTTAAAACATAAGTCTAAGCTATAAACGCGAGATAGTGCCCGTAATATATAATAGACCTTTCTTTTTTCTGTTTCCCGTTCTTATCTTTTTTATTAGTGTTTATTTTTCCTTTAATCCTTATACTCGGCTTTTTATTTCTATTAAACTTATTAAGGTAACACGGAAACGTATATAAATCGCTTATAATTATTACTATTAAAGCTTTTATTTATAGTTATAAGCGAAATTAATGTAAACGATTTATAGAGTTTTTATCGCTATAATCTTAATTATTACCGCCTTTTTTTAAGTTATTTTATAAGCGAAGCGTGGAAAATAACCCGGAGCTCTGTATAAAAATTGTTTATATCCCTTAAGTAAACGAAAGCGGAATTATCTTTTCGCTTTCACTGGCAAAGAGAGCTGGCGTAAGCTTCCGCCTTTAAGAAAAGCTGTATATTTTCGACCCCGGCCCTACTTTTAAGCGGCGTACACTTACCGACGAGGAGGCCGGTTATAACTTAATAAGGTACGCAACGTTTTATAAATATAAAAATATTATATCTTTTTTATAACGTAAAAGTATTTTTATTAATATAGTCGCGAATACGAAACGTAGAATATTACTACCGTTATTCGTTGCACTTACTTAAAAACAGGGTGAATTAATAACGCATTTACTTAAATTAAGGGCGTTACTAACGCTTTATATAAAAGCTAGGACGGCCCTTTACATTGCGGCGGCTATGGCATTGCCCGAAATTATTCGGCACCTCGCGTAGAAAAATATAGATATTAATATTGAAAATAAGAACGGCGATACCTTTTTAGTGTATACCGTGGCATTACGTTACGCGACGAAGGAAATCGTTATATTACTCGTTAGCCTTAATGCGAATATTAACTAAATAACTTTGTTTAAAGGAAAAAATATAAGTTTTTTTAATTTAGTTTATATACTACGGTAATAATACTTAGCTTATTAACTTTTCGATTATAAAGTAAATATTAATAATAAAAGCGGTATTAATAAAGGATAAAGTTTACTTTTAAAGTTAATATATAAAGTATAAGAATTAAGCGAACTATATAAAGTATTCTTAGCATAGCGTAAACTAATTACTAAATTCCTTTATTACGAGGCTAACTTTTTTATATAAACGAAATACGGCTATTTTAAAAAACCGTTACTCGCTTAGCTTATAAAGAATAAACACGAGTGAAAAGCTAAGTATTTAATTTATTACACCCGGATTAACACCGAGTAGGTAAATACTTTATACTAGTTAACGATTAAATATATTCTTTCGACGTAGTATAGTAACCCGGCCCTTACTAAGCTATTGCTTAAAAGGGGAGCGTAGTTTTTAAATATCCTTATCGAGGATATTCGCCGCGTCGCTTAAAGGGTCCACAAATCTAATAAGAGAAAAATTTTACACGAGCATCCTAAACTCTAAGATATCTATAGGCTGCTTCTTAACCACTGCACTTCCCGTTCATCGGAAGGGCTACATCTTAGGTCGTTACTTATAAAACATCCGATACTTCTAGCTGTTAGCGCATAACTAGCCTACGCGACTACAGTTCGAACGAGTTAAAATAGGAAATAATAAGCGATAAACGAAACTTAGCTAATATTAATAGTAATAAATATAACTAATATAGTTTTTAACCTTATTACACATTAAATTAATTATAATAATATCGTTAATAATAAACTCCTCGCTATTAACGAAGCTCACTCCCTTAAACTTTATGCCGCCGTCCTATCTTACCCGGACTAAGAGCCAGTCGCCTTTCGTGCGTACCTCAACGCACAGGTCAAAACTATACGAGAGGAGTACCTCGCCATTAACTTATTCGTCACCGGTATTAAACTTCCGTATCTAATACCCAGGTTAACTAGCATGCTCGCACTGCTATATATACTCTAAGGGCCTTAACTCGCTATCGGCACACAGTTAAGCCCGGGTTACTCTAATATTAACTTCCCGAGCTTTCTTATATCTCGCAGTAAGTATTAAATATATATCTCGTTTTCGCTTAGTCTTATAAGATAATTCTTACTGCTTACTTATATTCGTAGGCTAATAAAGCTAGTCTTTAATTTTAGCCGGCATAGCGTAAAAGAAAGAATAAACTATAAAAAATAATAATAAAGAATAAAAAATAAAAGGCATTATATTACATTTTTTTATATTTTATTTACTTAATAATTTAATATTCCCCTCGTTTTAAAAATATCTCTCTTCCGGAGAAAATAAACTAGGCTTACTTATTACTATCTCGGCTAGTCTAAGGAAAGCCTTTAATTTAAGGCGTTAAAATCAGCTCATATACGAGAGGCACCTCGGAAGCTATTCTATTAGGCTATTTATATAGAGAGCGCGGAGCTCGTAAGTCTAGGAAATATAATCTCGAACGGGGGTTTTAACGGTCCTTAGTCTCGAGGCTTACTACGGTTAAATACTCTTTAGCTTTATTTATAAGCGTATATTAACGGTTTATAATAACGATAATATAATACTAGTATCGTTTTATTCAGCTTATTAAATTACGAAATCTAAGGTCTTTAACCGTTTTAATATACTTAGTCTCTATTAATTATATTCTTATTACTACTTTTTAAAAAGTATAAAGCTACGTTTTTTAATATTAGCTTTAGCAGTGGAATCCCCTTTTAACAGGTTATCGGAGTTACTCTAACTGCTAAGTATACGAAATTGCCCCCAGAGCGTTAATATATTCGAATTACCCATCTCCAGCTGCCTTAAGTTCGTGTGCGAGTTACAAGCCCCTTACTCGCTTCATGATACTAGCCATGGTGGAATTGCAGTATTCTGGCGGAGAGCGGAAGAAAGCTTCCTTTCCACTGATCTCGATGGCTAAACCACGAATGTCTCCCTTCTCCTTACGTTTTCCCAGAGAGTCTTCTACAACGCCATCTAAAATCAACTCTAAGACCACGTTAACAACTTTAGTCATTGGAGTAAAATTAGAAGCTAAGAGAATCGACCATCCCTCGTCGCCGAGGATGCCCGTCTTAACCGGTCCCGGGTAGATAACGTTAGCCCGGATACCGCACGTAGCCCAGGGGTCGGTAATAAAACGGTTAAAACTAATCACTTTAGCTTTAATTACTACATATAAAGGATATGATTCCGTTAGATACTATAGCTCTTATTAATGAACGAAAAAAAAGGGCTTTCGAATTTATAAAGCCTGTATAACTAGCGTTTAAAATTAAGGAATAATCTTAACTAAGCGGGTTTTAACGAGCGTACTTCTTCGTTAATTCGGCAGTGTAAATAACGGCCGTGAAATTAATATCGATAATTAAGTAATTAAAACTATCGCTATTCCCGTCGGCTTTTCCAGCTGTACTAGCGTTCGTAAATACGAAGTGTAACTATTTATTCGATCGGAAAACTTAGTCGAATACCTTAAAGAGCGCGGTCTCCGACATTACGTTTACTTCGTACTAATAAATAAATAGAACTTTTTTAACCGTATAATTCCCGCGAGAAATAATATACATTATCCATTTTTTTTATAATAAAGCTTTAGCGACTACGAGTCCGATCCTTAAGGTTTCGCCTATAATAATCGCCACCTTATTTATCGTAATTTTAGTAATATATATAAATATTACTATATAAATTAAAGCCGTTATACCGGCTATAATCGCTTTTAACGTTCGATTTATACATTTATATTAAAAAAAGAACCGTATAATATAATATATATAGTACGTATATACTATATATAATATATATTTCTTATTATTTTATATAGCTATAAAATACTAGCGAATAAAGATATTAACGGGTAAGGATATTAGCGGGCAAAGATATTAACGGGTAAGGACGTTAACCGGAAAAGATATAAGACTTAGGTTCGATCGTATATACGTATATAACACTATAGTACTATATTATAAGGTAATAAAGTAGCTGTTTATATTTATTCTTAAACACGCTATTTAAAAGTATAGTAAAATCTAGGTTTAGCGTCCGTAATAAATATATAAAAAATATCTATTTAAAATACTATAACGTGGTTTACTAGTAAGCGGGACATATTACATACCGGGACACTTTTTCTACTTTTCGATATTTCTATATAGGTTTATTTAATTACAACGCGCTTTATTAATTAAATTTATTCGTTATCCGATTCGTTACTCGATTTTATATCCTTTTTATATGTTCGCGCATTATGGCCTGTTTCGCCGTAGATCCTACAGCGCTTACCGCCCGTTGCGCGCCTTTTCGATAAACTACTATTTTCGCTTTCATCAGTCGCTGGCCGCTTTCCTTTTGCTTTTTCGTCCTGCAGCCTTTGAGATTCTTTAATCGTAAGGGCTTTTTTAAGCTGGACTCGCGACTTTTTAGCTTTTCGGCGCTTCGAAAGGGTTAAATTAGCCTTTTATAATATACGTATTTAATCCTTTATAAAGATTATTTTATACACGATTATATATATACCTTTCGTTATTTAGTTTACCGTTTTTAAAATTAGCGTTAGGGAGCTTTTTTAATAGGTAAATACCCTTTTTTTAATAAAAGAAAAGTGTTTAGTTATTTATTAAAGGTTAAACGGCGTTTAAGGGTTATAAGTATTAGCCGTCCCCGGACGCGACGGGCTAGGTGTAAGTGTCCGGAAACGTATATTCAGCTTATTAATTACTTCGTTAAGGTTATAAGGTATTAAATTAAATACGCTGAATTTAAATTTAATGTTAATTTCTATGAAAATAGTAAAATACGCGGCTTTAAACGCGATAAAAAAACTCGAGTTTTATAATATAATTAATCGAGGTTTTAATAAATAGCTCGATTTTTTTTCGAATACGCGCGCTTTAAAGGCGAATAAAGTGCTATATTTAATAATTAGAGTAAATAAAAAAAGTAAAGAGGCATACTAAGCGTAATAATGCCGTTATTTTTATAATATACCTCGAATTCGGCCGAAATATAGCTCTCGTGGCCGTCGAGGATTAAAAGGCGATATAAACCTTTCGTTCGCGACTTGGTATATTTATCGAAGTGTTTAATTTAGTTTAAGCTTGTTTTATTATTTATTTAGTTATTCGAAGTCGGTTTAATTATTTAATTACCCGGTAAGTCGTATTCGATAGCTTAGTTCGCTAGGTAATATTAGCCCTAAACGATTAAAAACGGCGGGATGCACTAGTTTTACGAATTAATGCATTTAATCGCCGTCGACTATTCCTAATTACTAAGCTGGACCGATTTCGCTTTTTTATATTAATTAGCGCGTATTACGACGAGGGTTAACCCGATTATATTTATTATAAAACCGGTTTTATTAAAATTATACATGTTTTTATTAACGATATCGTATTTAGCCTTAATATTCGCGACTAGTTTAAATTAACCGGAAATAACGTTCGGATCCTCGTAAAAGGCCCTCTAGTAATCGTATTAACGATTTATTCTAGTCTTAAAGTTTAGGTTACGGTTAATAAATCGCCTAACTTAGTGCTTACCGACGCGTTCGCCGCCGCGCGACGCGGTGAAGAGATTAGCTATATTTTCTACATTAGCTATATTAGGAGGCATCCCTCGGGTATTTAAATTAATTATATAATTACGAAATACCTCTTTTTTAATCGGATTTAATTTTCGTCGAAAGTGTCCGATTTCGCGTTGTGAAGGTTAGCCGTGAAGTTAGTAGTTTAGAGAAGTTCGTGGGATATTAAAGGCTTTCGTAGTAACTCTTTAACTAATATGCTTTACGAGGTTTCGCGTCGTTTAAATCGCTAAATCGATCCGTTTTTTTAATAAAAAATTAAACATTATAATTATAAAATTAAAACGTGTTAAAGTTTAAAAAGTATAGTTAATCGAAAAAATGTCCCGGTATATAATATATTTCGCTTATTAATAAACCACGTTAAGTTCTTTTATATAATATATTTTAATAAGTTATAAATACTTATTAATAACCCTTAAAAAAGCGGGGAGTATATATTCTTAGCGCTTTTATATACCGCTATAATTAAAAACGTACCGGGATAACTTAAAGGTTTCGATAACGGCTATAAGTGGAGGGCTATATTTAGCTACTTATAGTACTTACTAGGTATCGACGATTATTTAAATCTTTAGCCCTGTTAAGACGCTTTGGTACAGTACTAAGCCTTTTAAAATTTACCCCTTAAACCACCGACCTTGAACAATTGCGACGAATCTTATAAGATGCCCCCACAACTAAGGCCGTAACATAATTCGAGCTGGCTTAATAATAATACTTTCACTGTGACTACCCGTTACGCATCCTTACTATATTTTATTAAGCTTAGGTAATACTATATAAATTACCGAGTCTTATCTTTATATTCCGTACGGAGTAAGTAAATTTATAAGCTTATATATTAACCTTATTACGATTATTTACGAATCTTCGAACTCGGTAATTAAGTAATACAGTCTATATTATACTCATGACACCGTAGTCTTAGAGGTATATTTTAGTACATTTTTAAACTACTGTCCCGCGATAGATGGTTACAAGTAATACTGCACGTCTAAGTAACACAGCAGCAAAGTTAGAGTTGCAAACCGTTGTTAGGCAATATCGGGCATCAACGAATGATGTGATTTATTATAGCCAAATGTCTCATTCCCCAAATTACGCTGCCATGATTTTACCTAGCACTCTCCACCATTCTCACTTACTCCGTCTCTCCCTTAACATGCATTCTCCGCCAATTTCACGAACTCCATCTCCGCCAATCCCACGAACTTCATCTCCGCCAATCCCACGAACTCCATCCCCTGTCTTTTGGGGAAATACGGGTACGCTCCCTAACCTCTCGGGGAATGTTGGCAGATGGCCCCCCTTTACGGAAGGCTTAAATAGGGGTTTTCACCAACACCACAGGTCGCAAGGTGCGGCAATGGAGGAATGGGTTATTCGATCAGGCATCGCACTCCTGCTGGCTGTTGCCCAAAACGCGAACCAAGCCGCGCAACTCCGAGCCGCGGCGAGGAGGGCAGAGGAAGAAGCGGAAGAGCAACGAAGACAGCGCGAGGAGGTAGCACAGCGTCTAGCACGTGAACAAGAGCTTCGCGAACTGTGAGCCTCTGGACTGCCCATGGGTTAGTAACGCAAGCTAATCGCTTCGCCTCCATAGCGGGATCCAGCCTGACCGTGACGTTTCCCCGCAACATATCGAGCAAGCAAAGAAAGATGCAGGTTTCATCAACGATCACACCCATATCGTCGTAACGGGGAATCGGGGCTCAGGAAAATCCTCGCTGATCAACGCCCTCCTGGGGTATGCGCCAAAAGATTCTCGCGCAGCTCCAACAGGAGCAATTGAAACAACCATGGAGCGCAACCGGTTTGTCGATCATCGACATCAAGGCTACATATGGTACGATGTTCCGGGGGCCGGTACCGCGAATGTAACGGCTTGGCAGTACTACTATAACCAGGGCCTCTATATATATGACTTAGTTGTTGTCGTGCATGAGACGACATTGAGCGAAGTATGTATTATCCAGTATGTATTGGAGTTCCATGTTTGCAACTAACGGATACGCAAATACAGACAGACATTCGGATACTGAAGGTTTGTAAGCTCCGCAACCAGCCATTTGTCGTTGTTCGCTCCAAGTCCGACCTGCACATCTTCAATACCCAGCATGACATGGACCTGAATCCGCGGGCGGCAAGAGAGCACTACATCGCCGCCGCACGACAGGATAACCCCGGGACAGTCCTGTTCAGGGACGAAGTGCTGGATGTGGCGGATCTGCTCGTATCAAATCGTACAGTGAGGGCGGTCATTAATGGAGACAGTCCGCAAGGGGATCTGCTGCAAGAGCCAATTGACGAGGTTGAATTGCTGAAGAGGCTAGGTCTCCTTCCATGAGAATCTCTTGATGAGATTTGCTTTTGTTTGGCACCAGATTTATAGAAAATTAGTTACTGTTTCGCTACATACTCCGCAGTGACAGAGCAATTGTTCAATAAAGTCTTCAAATAGAGGCTTGTTCATTGGTCCAGGCTTGCCACCCTTCTGCGTGTACGCTGCGTACTCTTGTCCCCCGTTGGAACCTAGCCCTTCGTAAGTCCCCTTTTGGAGCCCATCCTTTACATTGAAACTTGCCCGGTCTATTAATGCCAGACTTATTAATGAATATAAGACGATATGATCGGCACCTAAGTATTTTAAGTATGTAGTAGTAGAAGTGCTGTAGATCGGGCACTTGTTACTGGGCTACGCGTCGTATTACCTTGTAGGTTATTTTGCGCCTATTTAAGGTTTACGCGACCGTTGTAACGGACACTTCCTCGCTAAACTTATCATTAATAAAAGTTATAATCTCGCGCTGATTTATATCGGACTCTTTGGCGAGTTAATGAAAAAGCGCATCGCCTATTATAGGGGTAGTCTTAAGTTTAGCGCAGTTACGGTTATTGTTCCGAATCGCGCGATTGTTAATCGAATTTTACGGGGTGATCGGGTGGTGCAAAGTACGGCCTTAATAATAGCTTCGTTTAAGGAGCCGTTGCGAATCATGTAGAGGATCTAGCTATACTGCGATGGCGTGACAGTAAATGTATATATAGTATCTGCGATTAGTATTTCTTAAGCTTTAAATAAGTATAGAATAACTTCGACGACAGCTAGTTACAGTAAAAGCTGCCCTTTTATTATATTTAGGGTGTAATCCGTCGATCCACTATTAGCCCTAAGGTAGTTATAATATAAAGCTTAACGGTAACGATACGTGTTAACGTTAAAAATATATCTTTTTAACGCTTTAATAAAACGTTAATAAGTACTTATAATTTACTAAGATATATTAAGTAAAAAGCTCTATAATATATTAAACGGATATTTTTATACATTTATTACGAACGTTAAACTTAGATTTTATTATACTTAAACTTTATTAACTTCGTAACTTAAAGTATAATCGTTAAAAAAAGAGCCGTGTAGTATTTAACGCTATTAAAAGTAAGCTAGTTTATAAAGTTAAAGGTTTCTCGATTAAAAAGTCCTTCTTTATAACTGCTTTAAATTATTTTACTTAAGTTTTATAGTCGTTAACGAAACCTACGTCCTCTTTATACTCTCTTATAGTTCCCGTTTTAAACTCACTTTATAAGGGTAACTATTAACACTATATACCCCTTTATACTCGTAAGTATAAAGTTAAATTTTACTATTACTTATCCTTACCTTATATATTTATAAATCGACTATTATATTTTTATATAATTTATACTCTATAAAACTTAAAGCTAGAAGCCGTTAATAGATTATATCCTCCTTAATAATGTAATCGTTTTATTAATGTTCGTAAATAAAGCTTTTAATATAAATCCGGTTAGCGTCGTCTTTAGCGCGCATTTCACTCCTTATTATTATAATATAAACGAGTTCCCAGCCGAGAACACTCGCACCTTTCACTCGTTCGGTCTTATGGGTTTTTCCTCTGGATTATATTCACTAGCGATAAGATGCGAAATACCGATAAGACGGCCGACCATCTCGTATAGGTCTCTTACTATTGTAGCGTAAACGAGGTGCACCTAGCAGTTATTCTGCCGAAACTATAGTTTTCGCACCTCTTTATAATAGCTTAAAACTAGTTAAGGCATGCTCACTCTGGCCTGTTTAATGGACTGCGGTCTTTTAGCATCGCCTTCGAATCTTTACTTAATGCTTCATTAATACCATTATAAAGTTCTAGTTAGCTCGGTACGATCCGTCGAGGCCGATCCAGCCCACTGCAACGGTGAATGGCGCCTGTAATATGGGGCTCTTCATTTCTAAGCTAGCAGGCTGCCAACATCTGGCGGGTTCAAAGCACTGGTGCCAAGCAGCGCTAAGGTCCCTTAACTGCTCGGCCACAGTGGCTGCCACAGGGCTCTCTCAAAGATGAGTTCCCCGACAAGATGACTCCCCAAGTTCCTTTGCTTCTTTCCCTTCCTTCCTCAACACCTCTGCGGTCGAAGCAGGCAGCCGAACAACCATGTTTCCCATCGACTCGCAGAACTCTTATGGTTAAAATGATGACTGGTTATCGTCTCAATTAGTCGACTCGCAAATGCAATACTATTTTAACAGTCAAATCCCATTAGCCGATTCACCTGGCGTAATTCAGACCCAAACGAGCGACGGATTAAGTCGGAGTGCGACGCCTTCTCAGCAAGGAACCCTCACCTTCGCGCCATCCAACGGGAATAAAGATATATCTAACCGACGAAGCCGACCGAATTACATCCGATATAACGTCGAATAGAAGGTTACTTTTAATCGTAAAAGTAAAGCCGAAAACACGGAGCAAGACGTCGTGCTTTCGCCGCGGGAACTTTAAGAATTAAGTCTACAGCGAAAACTCGAGAATATCGTTAAGAAAAAGCTCTCGGCTAATAAATCCTTCTAAGTAAAAAATATTAAAATAATCGTATCCGTGACTAGTAAGCGAAAACTAAAAAAACGTTACGACGGATTAAATATTAACTAGGCTACTTTAAAAAAACAGCTTCGAAGTTAAAGCTATTTACTTGCGCGTCGGAAACAGCTTTATATTACTATCTCTTTTAATTATACGGAGATAACACCCGAAGCAGGTTTATTATAGCAAACCACGCGGCCGAGGACGCATCGAAACGGATCGTCGACCAACTTAATGCTCCACGAACTTAATGGGCACGTTAATTCTTTAGGTGAACCTCTTCCATAGCGTCGTGTGCGTACCCTTATACGATGTCCGAGAGCCCCTTGCCTATTAGGCCTATACTGCTGGCGGGACAGTGAAATAAAGAAGAGATATAAACCGAGGGCGCTTTATCTTCGGCGTTTTACTAAGTATATATAAAACGGTAACGCGTTAAAGACGCATAACGATATACCTTAAGATGTGCGTAACCTACTCTACGTGGAGGACTAATAAAAGATAGAACGATAAAGTAAACCTGCACAAGGGAAGTGCCCGCTTATTAACATCACTAATATGCTACTTAGTATAACTATTAGTAGCTCATCGTCGAGTGCGGGCTAATCGTTAAAAACGCTTACTAACCTTAAAATTCCTAGCCCTCTCGATGACTCCGTCTAAGAGTATTATAACTGGCTTAGTTTAAGGGTAACGCGAATAGATTTAAAACTAGAGTATTAAAAGATCTGTAATATTACCTTAGAGGAAGGCCTTAATCTTAAGTTAGTATACGAAGCTTAAAATGCTACATTATACGAATAGAAAGGTATTAAGATAGGTGCTGCGCGACGTTTCGTACGTGACATTTTAAAATAGGCTACGTTAGTTCGCGCCGAAGATGATTAAAGAGAGCAGGATATAGCTAGCTAATTAAAAGCGTAATAATCTCTTAAATTTCTTAAGTTTATATAACGTGGTTTATTACTACGCGACGTATATTACTTAGCGACGTATTTTTCTACTTTTCGACCTTTTTATATAAATTAATTTAATTATAACACTTAAAATTAATTAAAACTATTCGTTATTCGATTCTTCGCTTAATTTTATATCCTTTTTTATATGTTCGCGCATTATAACCTATCTCGCCGTAAACACTATAGCGCCTTTCACCGGTCGCCCTCCGTTTTAACGAACCTTTATTTTTATTTTTATCGGGCGCTAAACGCTTCCCTTTTACCTTCTCGTCTTATAGTTATTAAAATTCCTTAATAATAAAGGCTCCTCTAAGTTAAACTCGCGACTTTTTAGCTCTCCGGCGCTTAAAAAGTGCTAAATTAGCCTCTTTTAATATATATATTTTATCGCGTATAAAAGTTATTTTATAAACTATTTTAATTATATTTTTCGTTATTTAGTTTATTATATTTAAAATCGGTGTTAGAAAGCTTTTTTAATAAATAAACACTTTTTTTTTTATATAAGTAAAGTATTTAGTTATTTATTAAAGGTTAAACGGCGTTTAAAGGTCGTAGGTATTAGCCGTTTTTAAACGGGATAAGTTAAGTATAAACGTCCGGAGACGTATATTTAATTTATTAATCACTTCGTCGGGATTATAAGGGATTAAATTAAAAACGTTAAATCCGGATTTAATATTATTTTCCGTAAAAATAGCGAAATACACGGCCTTAAAAGCGATAAAAAACTCGAGCTTCGTAATATAATTTATCGAAGCCTTAATAAACAGCTCGATTTCTTTTAAATAAACACGCTTTAAAGCCGAATAAAGTGTTATATCGAGTAGTTAAAATAAGTAAAATAAATAAGGAGGCATATTAAGTATAATAATATTATTATTTTAATAGTATACCTCGAATTCGGCCGAAATATAGCTCTCGTGGCTATCGATAATTAAGAGGCGGTAGAAACTTTTCGTTTACGTTTTAATATATTTATCGAAGTGCTTAATTTAATTTAAGCTTATCTCGTTATTAGTTTAACCATTAAAAATCGGCTTAATTACCTAGTCGCCCGGTAAATCGGTTTCGCGGGACTAGTTCGCGAGGTAATATTAGCTTTAAACGATTAAAAACGGCGGAATGCACTAGCCTTATAAATTAATACATTTAATCGCTGTTACTTATTTTCGATTATTAAGCTAAACCGACTTCGCTTTTCCACGCCGCTCGGCGCGTATTACGACGAGTATTAACCCGATTATATTTATTATAAAGTTAATTTCGTCGAAATTTTAAATATCTTTATTAACGATCTCGTATTTCGCTTTTATATTCACGATTAGTATAAATTAACCGGAAATAACTTTAAAATCTTCGTAAAAAGCTCTTTAATAATCGTACCGACGATTTATTTTAATCTTTAAGTCCGAGTTACGGTTAATAAAACGCTTAACTTAGTGCTTACCGACGCGGTCGCCGCCGCGCGACGCGGTGAGGAGATTAGCTATATTTTTATACCAACGAGATTAAGAGGCATCCCTCGAATATTTAAATTAATTATATATTTACGAAGTACCTCTTTTTAATTAAATTTAATTTACGTCGTTTCGGTCGGATTCTACGTTTTGAAGTTCGGCCGTAGATTCGATAGCGTAAAGTTAATTCGAGTATATTATAAGCTTTTATTATTACTTTTTAACTTATTTAATTCGGTTCGTTTCGTATCGCTTAAATTATTAAAACTATTCGATTTTTTTAAAATTAATTAAGTATTATAATTATAAAAGTATTACGCGTTAAAGTTTAATTATATTAAAATTAAATTTAAATACGTCGCTAAGTAATATACGTCGCGTAGTAATAAACCACGTTATATCTTTTATCTTTTTAAACTCTATTATAATTAAAGACGCTTATATTACAGCTCCTTAATCTTAATACCGGCATGCTGGAAATAACCTTATGCATTACGCTCTTTATCACTTACTACTTAAACACACTAATCTAGGAATATTATAAAGTTAAGTTCCGGGGCATCCGTAAATTCTTGCCAGTGACGTTTAATAAATCGCTTCAGCTCGGCGAAGTACTCTTCAATAGGGTTAAGGTCGGGTAAGTACGGCGGGAGGTATAATAAAACCACGCCGGCTTCGTCGCACATCCGCTTAATTTTATCGGATCGGTGAAATCGAGCATTGTTTATAATTAAAACCGACTTAAGCTCGGGCCACCGGCTATAATATAATAATAGCTCCTTTAAGAAACTCTCGAATACGTCGCTATCGGTAAAGCCTTAAAATATACGGGAATATATAATGCCGTCCTGCGCATAAACCGGTAAGATTTAATAGCGACGGCCGCGATGAAACCTCGCTATCTATACCGGTGTTATACTTAGTGGCGACTAGCCGGTCCGGCGGAACTCTATGCACTTATCGTAGCTTAACTTATTTATAAATATTAATTAATAAAAACGAAAGATAAATAGTTTATAAAGGTAAAAGTCTCGCAAATCGGCGTTCCGCTTTTTTATAATACGTCGCGCCGTTTTATTCGACTATTAAATCGAGGCTAATACTTTATTAATATTATATATAATAATTAAAACCTCGAACTCGTCTTAGAGAAAAACGACCATTTCGTTTTAATATATACACAGCTTTTTAATAAGTTAATCATAAAGTGCAATTAACATAGGAGGGCTAATACTACGCGGTCGCCCAGCGTTATTCGGTGGTATTTTAATTAACTCGAAACACCGCATGCTCGTATAAATACGTCGAACCGCGCGGGTACTATAATCTACGGCCTCTGCTCTCTATTTATCGCTTAGTTCTATATTAAAAAGCATAGCTTTAATTAGTTTAATTTATAATTACGCGAACCTTAGTACTATATTATTAAGTGTAACTTACCGTTATTTATATTATAAAAACCTCGTGGAACGGCCTGCACTAACTTACACGCGGGAGTCTATTAAATCCTGATAAAAACACAGACTCCATGCTAGCAAGAGTCGCATATAAAAGGCGCCAGAAACGGCGTCAAGATTCATAGTGTCGATTGCTTTATCTCTGGACCTTGTCGCTAGGGATGATGGCTTGTATTTAGTCCATCTGATTCATGTGCAATATCCCTGCACACTGCACTCTTGGCTCTTGGCAGGACCCTGACAGCCCCCTTCAGAGCATTAGTGGGTTCCGTTGTGGGGTCACAAGGTTCAAGGTTTTGTTCAATTCACCGCTGTAGGCCAGAATGCCTTGCGAACTGACAATGAACAGTGATTGAATTGAGCCCTCAACTAAGAAAGCGCTCACGCTGTTAGACGGCGGACGGCTCGTCCTGCCTACTCTACCACCTCATGTTTGTTCTGGAATTCCAAAGAAAACAGTCAATCTGTTTGCTTGTTGCTGACGCTGCACATTCCTCCCTTGGATAGATGCTAGATGCTGCAATATTGTTCGGGGTCTACGCGATTCCCACACTTGTTGTCACTCGGTCAATTGCCTCTCTCCCAACCTGCTAGTTTTACTGCTTCCCAAAGCTGATCCCGCTCACCCCACCATTGATCACTCCAGCTTGAAAACCCGAGTTTTGACTGCCAAACGTGACGGTACCTACCGAACCCTGACTTTGGGCAGCAGCTTTCGCCATTGTCTCTGCCGGCAACTTGGCCAACAGCTCCTGCAACAGCTTAAGTGAAGCGGCGAAGGCTTTCTGTTCCTGTTCAAGGCTCGGCTGATCTTGCTCGCTAGGATCGGCTTCCAACTTCGCCATACTGTCTTCGACAGCTTGAAGACGATTCTTTGTCGTACCAATGGCTTCTGTGATCTCTGTCTGTCGCGTAGAAATCGCAATTCTAATCTCTTCGGTAGCATGTCCGTTCCGAATAGAAGCGTATCTATAGACTAAAGTTAGCATAATTGTATTTAGACCTTTATGAACAAATAATTAACTCACAAGACTGCCACGCCCACAACAGAGTTGATGGTCGATTTACAGCTCTGAAGCTGCTCTGTTAATGACTTGATCGGGCCTTGCTTGAAGAAGCCTACGCTTGCTCGATCCTGCCAGGACAGTTTTCCGCCGATAGAGTGTCGAGTCCAGCGCTGGATATCGGCCCGGAAAGATGCACATGCCGTTTGGCATGTGCCGATTGTCGTCTTGGAGTTTTCAGCAACCTCTTTGCCTAGAACTGTCCACTCCGTGTCGTCGACTGCTTGAAGCGATGTGATCGCAGCGTCGACAGTACGTAGGTCTTCCTGCAATCGCTGCACAGTACTGGGAGCATCCCTAAGCTCTTGCAAATCATTGAGGAGTAGTCTTGTGGCGTGTAGGGCTGGAACCGTAATGCCGATCACGCTGGCCGCGACACTAAGAGGATCTGCCATCGTTTTCTCGCGTTAAAAAATCGAGCTACTGCGACGAACGAACATCTAAGCAACGAAGCCGTTGATGTGCGGGGTTTTAGCCGCCGAGCTAACGGGGCTAAAGATAACTATATAAAACGGCTATAGATACGTTTATAAAATAGCCTGCTCTTTCGTAAGATCGCCCTGTAATTAATAATTAACCTTTATAGTTTAAACTAAACGAATATAATTAATAGCTTTCGCAGTATACTTTAAGACGAGTAACTTAAGCTTTTAAGCCGGAGTAATTAACGGTTCGATTAATCCCGAATTTTATTACCATACCCCGCAAGGTAAGATTAGTTTAAGGATTCACGTAGATACGCGCTAACGAGGCCCCGATTTAAAACGGCTAAAAACTTTATTAAACTTATCGTTTATTATTTTTTTTAGCCGCGATAACGATTTTATTTAACGAGGCGATATACTTAATTATATTTATTAAATATATATTATTTTTAATATACGTATTACGTTTATAAGTTTAAATAACGTTAAATATAACATGGTTTATTATTAAATAGCCCGTATTATTAAATAGTTTACCTTTATTACTTTTCGACACTTTTATAAAAATTATTTTAACCACGATACTTTAAATTAATTAAAACTACTCGCTATTCGAATCGTTACTTAATTTTATATTTTTTTCATATATTCGCGCATTATAACCTATTTAGCCGCAAATATTACAGCGCCTGCCGCCCGTCGCGCGCCGCTTTAATAAACCACCATTTTCGCCTTCGTCGGTCGCTGAACGCTTCCCTTTTACCTTCTCGTCCTGCAGCCTTCGAAATTCCTTAATTGTAAGGGCTCCTCTAAGTTAGACTCGCGACTTTTTAGCTCTCCGGCGCTTCGAAAGGGCTAAATTGGCCTCTTTTAAAATACGTATCCAATTATATATAAAAGTTATTTTATAAGCTATTTTAATTATACCCTTCGCTATTTAGTTTACCGTATTTAAAATCGGCGTCGAAAAGCTTCCTTAATAAATAAACACCTTTTTTTAATATAAATAAAATACTTAATTATTTATTAAAAATTAAACGGCGTTTAAAAGTCGTAAATATTAGCCGTCCCCGGATAAGATAAACTAAATATAGGCGTTTAAAAACGCATATTTAATTTATTAATTACTTCGTTCGGATTATAAGGTATTAAACCGGATACATTAAATTTAAATTTAATATTAATTTTTATAAAAATAGCGAAATATATAGCTTTAAACGCGATAAAAAACTCGAGCTTCGTAATATAATTTATTAAAGCCTTAATAAATAGCTCGATTTCTTTCGAATAAGCACGCTTTAAAGGCGAATAAAATATTATATCGAGAGGTTAGAGTAAATATAATAAATAAGGAGGTATACTAATAATAATAATGTCGTTATTTTGGTAGTATACCTCGAATTCGGCCGAAATGTAGCTCTCGTGGCCGTCGAGAATTAAGAGGCGGTAACGACTTTTCGTTTACGATTTAGTATGTTTATCGAAGTATTTAATTTAGTTTAAGCTTATTTTATTATCGGTTTATTTATTAAAAGTCGGTTTAATTACTTAATCGCTCGGTAAGCCACTTTCGCGCGACTAGTTCGCGAGGTAATATTAATTTTAAACGATTAAAAAAAGCGGAATATATTAGCTTTACGAATTAATATATTTAATCGCCGTCGACTATTCCCGATTATTAAGCTGGACTGACTTCGCTTTTTTACGCCGATCGGCGCGTATTATAACGAAAATTAACCCGATTATACCTATTATAAAGCCGGTCTCGTCGAAATTCCACATATTTTCGTTTAAAATATCGTATTTAGCCTTTATATTTACGATTAGTTTAAATTAACCGGAAATAACGTTCGGATTCTCGTAAAGGGCCCTTTATTAATCGTATCGACGATTTATTCTAGTTTTAAGGTCTAGGTTACGGTTAATAAATCGCCTAACCCAGTGCTTACCGACGCGTTCGCCGCCGCGCGACGCCGGTAAAGAAATTAGCTATATCTTTTACACTAGCGATTTTAAGAGACATCCCGCGGGTATTTAAATTAATTATATATTTATAAAGCATTTTTTTTTATTCGTATTTAATTTATACCGTAAGTATTAAATATCGCGTTATAAGGTTCGGCCGTGGATTCGGTAACGTAAAATAGTTTTAAGAACGTCGTATACTTTTATAGTATCTCTTTTACTTAATGGATTTAAAGGCTTTCGTGTCGCTTAAATAATTAAACCGATCCGGTCTTTTAAATTAAATTAAGCATTGTAATTATAAAGTTATTACGCGTTAAAGTTTAATAAGAGTCGAGAAATAGTGAGGGTAAACCACTTAATAATACGAACCACTTAATAATAAACTACGTTATACGATTTAAATAAGTAATAGGGCGAAAAATTAACTTATAATAAAAAATCGTAACTAGCTATCGAATACGCGTATTAAATATAACAGCGAATATTAAATACTTAGGTTTTTAAGTTTATACGAATAACGCGACGCGATACGAACAAAGTTTCCGGGAAATCGCCGACCATATTAAGATACCCGGGCGGCACGATTTTTAAAAAAACATCTTTCAGCTGGTACGCGATTAGCTCCGTGGCGGGAGGAATAGAAAGTAGAGACTTATTCTCGATAATGTCGATAATGCTAGCTTCTTTCTCGAAGCTCTAAGCTATACTAGGAATGGCTAAACTAACCATGCGGATGGACCGAACCCATTGCGGCTCGTCGATTATCTCCCGACCTGCGAGAACGGATTTATACTGATCACGACGCGAAGTAAGGGCGCAGCTCTGGGCCTTGTTAAGCTATCCGATATCTTCCCGGTCGAGCTAATGAACTAAGAGGAGGCCAAAGTACTCATTGAGACGAAAATCGGACTGCAGTAAAACAGCGCCTGCGTTGCGGCGCTCGTAATAGCTCTTAAATGCATGCCATTAGTAATCGTCTAAGCGACAGCCTATATCGCTTAGAGAGCCCCGCGTTGTTCCGTGCGATAATATCTCGACAAATTCACGCAGAGCGATCGGAAGAGAGCGACTCTTTTTAATTACGAAGCCGGGCAATTACGGCGGGATCGAGAAGTTAAAAATTTAATTATTATTATATAGTAAATCTCTTTCGACTATATTCGTTAAATTAAACCATTCGTAGCTAACTTATTTTCACTTATAAGCTTTTACGATCGTTAAGGTATTCCTAAGAGTCTTTTACGAGCTTTAAGTAAAAAAGAAAGCGCTATTAATAAACTAGCTTAATATTAACGAAACCTTACTTTAAACGGTTCGGGCAGCGATTAAGAATTAAGCGATAAAGACGTCGAATCGAATTCCAGCATAGATAATACATTCGAAACGAATGTCTCGAGTTTACGCGATTACTCGTTTATCTTTACAGTGAAAAACGAAAAGACGTTTAAAATGCACAGCTTAGTTTAGCTAGCTACGAAACGATAACTTAAAGCTAAAGGATAATAAGAAAAGTAAAAATCGGAGTTTATTTATCGTTTTAACGCTTAGCTCTTAATTAAAAAATATAAAAATTAAGTAATATACCGGGCGCTTTTTTTATATACCGTATCAGCGGCAGCGTAGCGGTTAAAAGATAAAGCGTTTTTAAAAGAACTAGCTTTAATCTTTTATAAAACTATATAATATCTTTAACTTATAAAGCGAGGGTATAAAGCGTAAAAAATAGCCGAGGATACGAAAAAGCTTAGAATTAAAATATTTAAACGAGCGTAAAAAAAAGTTAATACGCTATAAAAATATTAAGCTTTACACATAACTTATAGGGTTATTAAGAGGCAGCGGAGAAGCTGTTTATAAAAGTAATAGAAACTTTTAAGCAGAAACTCGGGGCGGATTATCTTTTTATACTAACTAGCATGGCTAACCTAGCGTCGATGTATAGGGACTAAGGCCGATAAGAGGTAGCGGAGAAACTGTTTATAAAAATAATAGAAACGCGTAAATAGAAACTCGGGGCGGATTATTTTTCTATATTAACTAGTATAATTAACCTGGCGTCGACGTATAAGAACTAAGGCCGATGGGAAGCAGCGGAAAAACTAAAGGTAGAAATAATAAAAACGAGTAAATAGAAACTCGGGGCGGATTATTTTTCCACGTTAACTAGTATAGCCAGCTTGGCGTCGACGTACAGGGACCAAGGCCGATAAGAGGCAGCGGAAAAGCTAAAAGTAGAAATAATAAAGATTTTTAAGTAAAAACTCGGGCCGAATTATTTAAACACGCTGGGTAGTATAAATAACCTAGCTTTAACGTTTTAAAACTAAGGCCGATAAAAAGTAGCGGAGAAGCTATTTATAAAAGTAATAAAAATTTTTAAATAAAAACTCGGGCCGGATTATTTAAACACGCTAGTTAATATAAATAACTTAGCGTCGATATACGGGAACTAAAACCGATAAAAGGCAGCGAAAAAGCTATTTATAAAAATAATAAAAACGTGTAAGTAAAAACTCGGGCCGGAATATTTAAACACGTTAATTAGCATAAATAACCTAGCTTTTATTTTAAAAGCACTAGGCCGAAACGATAACGCTATATTTATAATGAAGCGATGTATGTAATTTCGAGAACACCGATTAGGCTTAAAATATCCGGATTTTCTATTATCTCTTAAAGTATTAACCTTTTAAGGAGATAAACCCGAAGAAGATATTTCGAAGGATAAAGCTATTTAATGAAGCTATAAACTTTACATAGAATTACTTTAAATTAAATCTCACTGCTAGTTTTATAATATAGTGTTATTCGTATATATACGTCTACGCTAGCAGTTAAACCCTAGGCTTTTATTTTAAAACTAAAATAACTATTAGTGGGGTAAATTAAATTAGTGTTAAGAAATTATAAATATATAGTAGCCTATTAACCTAAGAGAAATAACGAGTTTAAAGTAATATTATATATATAAGTTTTATATATAATAAAAAACTAGTATAGCTACGTTAATCGAGCTACTTAAATATTAAGTTTTAAGCTAATAATAGTAATTATAACGGCTTAATAAGAAAATATAGAAAACTAAGTAAATAAAAATAAAAAGCGAATAGTTTTAATATAAGAACTCGCCTTTATTTTAAGGGAAAAAGATAGAATATACGCCGAAGATAGCGTTAATTAACCTTTTAATAGATTTATACCCGCTTAAGGATAATTATTACACTTAAGAGAGTATAAACTATTAATAGCTTTTAATTCTAAGTCTTATTTAATAAAAGGGAATATAAATATATTATATGCGAGTTATAAATATATAAAAGAAGAGTAAGCGAAATTAAAATTAACTCTGTCTTTATAAAAATAAAGGGGTATATAGTATTAATAGTTACCCTTACTAAGTGAGGTTAAAACGGTATTTATTAAAGAGTAAAAAAAAGACGCAGGTTTCGCTAATAACTATACGTTTAGAATATTATACTATATTATTTATAGGATTATAAGATATATAAACTACGGTAAGGTAAATATAAACCTTAAGATATAAAAGGTTATTAATGGCGCCGCCGCCTTAAATAATAAAAGCTAACGGACAGCAGTAAACTCGGGGCGAATAAGGACACTAAAGAGGCGCCGGTATTATCGTATTCTATTATTAATTATAGTACACTTATCGGTTTACACGGAGGCACTTTCGAATCCTTTAACTCTTATAGTATTTACACCGGGACCTATATTACCTTATAATATACTCTCTTTTTATTATATTCGTCGAATTAACCCACGTTATTAAATAAGTAGCCTTACTTATAAATAAAGTTTATTAAAAAATAAAGGAAAGTAAATCGAGGGTATATATAATAATATAAAGTAATAGGACCCTATTAATTATTAATAATATTCCCCTTTTTTACTTTTCGTAAAGGTTTTCTTAACTCGCATACGGTTTTTTAATTTATAAGCGAGAGGAGCGACGCGACGATATCGGTTAAGCGACACTGCCTCGATAAGAGGGATCCTCTTTTTATTATCGTTTTCTTTATTATTTTCCTTATCGTCGCCGTCGTTACTTTAATTAAAGCTAAGTATTAATCGGTTAGTCTCGTTAATATTACGAGTAAGCCTAGCTTTCGAAAAGCGGTATAATATCTCGAGCTTATTACGGCGAAAGTAATACTCGATAGCCTTATTAACCGCTTAAACGATTTAATTATACTATAACTCGATAAGCTCTCGTAAAAAGTCTTTATATAAATTCGATAAGAAAAACTCGATCGTATCGGCTAAGTTTTATTAATAGATATCCTTATAAGAAAAGTTATATACCGCTTACTATATATTTTTTATTTTTACGATAACGTAGTTTACTATTAAGTCGAACATATTATTAAGTCGAACACTTTTATTATTAACTTATTTAATTAAACTTTAACGCTTAATAATTTTATAATTATAATATTTTATTTATTTTAAAAAAAGCGGATAACCTTAATAATTTAAGCGTTACGAAACGGTTTAACCCGAATTAATTAAAGAGCTACGGCGAAACACTACGTTATTTTATTATTTACCCTTAGCGACCGATTTTACGGCCGAACCGCACGACGCGAAATTCGATATTTAAAATATAAATTAAATACGATTAAAAAAGAGGTACTTTATAAGTATATAATTAATTTAAATACCCGAGGGATATTTTTAAAGATGGCTAATGTGAAAAATATAGCTAATCTTTTTATCGCGTTGCGCGGCGGCGACCGCGTCGGTAAACACTGGGCTAGGCGTTTTATCGACCGTAACCCGGACCTTAAGATTAAAATAAACCGTCGGTACGATTATTAAAGGGCTTTTATAAAAATCCGAAAGTTATTTCCGGCTAGTTTAGCTTAATTATTAATATTAAGGCTAAATACGGCATTATTAACGAGGATATATAGAATTTCGACGAGACCGGCTTTATAATAAATATAATTAGGTTAATACTCGTTATAATACGCGCTAATCGGTATAGGAAAGCGAAATCGGTCCAGCTTAGTAATCGGGAATGGTTAACGGCTATTAAATGCATTAATTCGTAAGGCTAGTGTATTCCGCCCTTTTTAATTATTTAAAGCTAATATTACTTCGCGAACTAGTCGCGCGAAAATAGTTTACCGGGCGATTAGGTGATTAAACCGATTTTTAATAGATAAATTAATAACGAGATAAGTTTAAACTAGATTAAACACTTTAATAAATATACTAAATCGTAAATAAAAAATCGTTACCGCCTTTTAATTCTCGACGGCTACGAGAGTTATATTTCGGCCGAATTCGAGGCATACTACCAAAATAATAATATTATTACTATTAATATGCCTCCTTATTTATCGCACTTACTTTAACCTTTCGATATAGCACTTTATTCGCCCTTAAAACGTGCTTATTCGAAGGAAATCGAGCTATTTATTAAAGCCTCGATAAATTACATTACGAAGCTTAAGTTCTTTATCGCGTTTAAGGCCGTATATTTTACTATTTTTATAGAAGCTAATATTAAATCTAGATTTAACGTATCCGGCTTAATACCTCACTATCTAAACGAAGTAATAAATAAGCTAGATATATAACTTTAAACGCTTACACCGGAGTAGTCGCGACCCGGGATTCTAAACACGTATAACCTTTAAACGCCGTCTAACCCGTAATAAACGATTAGGCACTTTATTTATATTAAAAAAAAGGTATTTACTTATTAAGGAAGTTCTTTAACGCTAATTTTAAATGCGGTAAACTAAATAGCGAAAAATATAACCCGAATAGTTTATAAAATAACCATATTAAAAAATTAGGTCCGCACCTTTTAAAATACTAATTTAGCCCTTTCGAAGCGCCGGAAAGCTAAAAAATTACAAGTCCAGCTTAAAGAAGCCTTTACCATTAAAGAATTTTAAACGCTACAGGACGAAAAAATAAAAGGGAAGCGTCCACCGACCGGCGAAGGCGAAAATAGTGGCTCGTCGAAACGACGCGCGACGGGCGGTAGGCGCTGTGGCAACTACGGCGAAACCGGTCACAATACGCAAACGTGTAAAAAGGATATAAAATTAAATAACGAATCGGATAACGAGTAATTTTAATTAATTTAAAACATTATAATTAAATAAATTTATATAGAAATGTCGAGATATAAAAAAAGTGTCCGACTTAATAATATATCCGACTTAATAGTAAACCACGTTACGTATAATTTTAAGACCGATAATATTAACGGTTAACGAAATAAGGTTTTAGCTATTATATTTAAGATTAATGTAAAATATAATTACCGGTCGGCCCCGTCGTTTTTTATAGCAGCGATGGTATTTTTAATGAGAGTCGGGCTAGACTAGCCAACTTTTAACTAGAAAGCTGAGATGACCTTGCCGGGCTGATCGAATAAAATTTCGCTATCGGGAAGTTTGTACAATGTGGTTCTGATACCGTCTTGTTCGACGCTGACTTCATTCGTGCCACTACCTAATCGGAGCCGGGCATTAGCAAGAGAGGGCGGGGTCTCTGCTTGTGCCATCAAAGCAACTCTCGAAGCCTCGAGGATGATATTGGTAAGGAGACGGGCGGCTTCGTCGTGCACAGCCTTCGGAGGACTCATACGAAGAATAAGGCGATGAAGCGAAGGAATGTAGTCGTAGGTGTGAGCTTTCGTATCTAACAATTGTTGGCAGAAGTCATTAGTTTCTAGGATGTTGAATTCGGCCGGGTGAAGGGTAAAGACCTTGTATTTTTCTTGGCTGGATGGCGTATTGAAGTGGGAGAGGAAATCGGTAACGAGGCGGGCGTTTAGTGGTAGATCCTGATACGCAAGGTGTAATTCGGGAGAGGTGGCAGAATTTTCAGCATTATGAAGCCCACCAGGCTTGGACTGGCCTTTGGGCTGCTGGTGTTGCGGCTCGACCTGCGGCTCGTGGTGGTGGGGGTGGTGCGGCTGATGCGGTTCGTGAAGTGCTTTATTGTGACCCGCGTTTGGCAGTTGGCCTTGCGGCTAAAAAAGGTGCTGTCGGCGCCATACTGTAATTAACCTTGTTAGTGGTGCGCCAAATGGGCGACGACGAGTTTTATGAGTCTCGGCGAGGATAAAGATAAAATTACAGGGTCGGCGATTTGGCTGTTAAGAATAATAATTTTAACTATAGTATAAACGGGGTCGGCGAGTTAAGTAATTTAACGCCTGCCTACTTAGTTAAGTTATTCTTTATATTATTATTCTCACTGTTTAAGTACCTCGCTTTATTTTACGGTGTAAAGTTTTAATATATAATATAAGTATTATCGAGGATTATATATATAAGCATTAGCTTCGCTTTCTATGCTTAAGCCACCGCGCGAATTACTAAGGCTTAATATATACTTATTAATAACGAATACTTAGCGTTTACTTATCGTCGCCTTTATAAAATTAAGTACTTCTTTAAGAAATAAAGCCGGTTCGGGTTTATTATATATATTAAAGATTATTTTAAATTTCGCTCGAGTATTTATTAAAACCGAGCGGTCTTCGTGCCCTTAGTTAATTAAAGAAGCTTTTAATACTAAGTCTATATCGTCTCCTTTAGAAAAATACTAGCTTTACGGTATAGTAAGAATTAAAGCGATGTGCGAGAGAGTTAAGCGAGCCGGAGCTTTAATAATTTATAGTTTCGACGCTTTAAACGGTATACACCCGGCTAAGCATCGATAAAAAGATTACCCTTTAAGATTTTAAGTAAATAACGTTTAAGACTTTTTATTTTAATTAAATAATTCTTTTATTAACGATGCCGTATACGTAGCCCTCGTTATTAATCTATTAACGTGGTTTACTAGTAAGCGGGATATATTATATACCGGGACACTTTTCCGACCGATTATATTTTTTAAATTTTAATACGTCTTAATTTTATAATTATAATGCTTAATTTTTTATTAAAAGAACGAATCGATTTAGCGATTTAAGCGACGCGAAACCTTGTAAAGTATATTAATTAAAGAGCTGCTACGAAAGCTTTTAATATCTTACGAACTTTTTTAAACTATCGACTTTACGGCCGACCTTTATAACGTGAAATCGGATATTTTCGACGAAAATTAGATCCGATTAAAAAGAAGGTGCTTCGTAATTATATAATTAATTTAAATATCCGAGGGATGCCTCTTAATATAGTTAGTGTGAAAGATATGGCTAATTTTTTTACCGCGTCGCGCGGCGGCGAACGCGTCGGTAAGCACTGGGTTAAGCGATTTATTAACCGTAACCTAGACTTTAAGATTAGAATAAATCGTTAATACGATTACTAAAGGGCCCTTTACGAGGATTTAAACATTATTTCCGATTAGTTTAAGCTAATTATAAATATTAAGGCTAAATACGGTATCGTTAATAAGGATATATATAATTTCGATAAAACCGGCTTTATAATAAGTATAATCGGGTTAACCCTCGTCGTAATACGCGCCGATCGGCGTGGGAAAACGAAATCGGTCCAGCCTGGTAATCGGGAATGGTCGACGGCGATTAAATGTATTAATTCGTAAGGCTGGTGTATTCCGCCGTTCTTAATTATTTAGGGTTAATATTACCTAGCGAACTAAGCTACCGAATACGACTTACCGGGTAATTAAGTAATTAAACCGACTTCGAATAGTTAAATAAATAATAAAATAGGCTTAAACTAAATTAAATATTTTAATAAGCATATTAAATCGCGAACGAAGGGTTTATATCGCTTTTTAATTCTTAACGGCTACGAGAGCTATATTTCGGCCGAATTCGAGGTATATTATAAAAATAACGGTATTATTACGCTTAGTATGCTTCCTTACTTTTTTTATTTATTTTAGCTATTAAATGTGGCACTTTATTCGCTTTTAAAGCGCGCGTATTCGAAAGAAATCGAGCTATTTATTAAAACCTCGATTAATTATATTACGAAGCTCGAGTTTTTTATCGCGTTTAAGGCCGCGTATTTTACTATTTTTACGAAAATTAATATTAAATCTAAATTTAGTATATCTAATTTAATACCTTGTAGTTTTAACGAGGTAATTAGTAAGCTGAATATGCGTCTCCGGATACCTATACCTAGCCCGTCGCGTTCGGGGACGGTTAGTATTTATAACCTTTAAACGCCGTTTAACCTTTAATAAATAACTAAGTATTTTTTTTATTAAAAAAAATGTTTACTTATTAAAGAAGCTTTTTAACGTTAATTTTAAAAGCGGTGGATTAAATAACGAAGGGTATATATATAATCGTGCATAAAATAATTTTTATAAAGGATTAAATACGTATATTATAAGAGGCTAATTTAGCTTTTTCGAAGCGCCGAAGAGCTAAAAAATCGCGAGTCTAGCTTAGAGGAGCCCTTATAATTAAGGAATCTCGAAAGCTGCAGGACGAAAAGGCAAAGAGAAGCGGCCAGCGACTAATGAAGGCGAAAATAATAGTTTGTCGAAGAGGCGCGCGACGGGCGGCAGGCGCTGTGGGATCTGCGGCGAAACAGGCTATAATGCGCGAACATATAAAAGGATATAAAATCGAGTAGCGAATCGGATAGCGAGTGAATTTAATTAAAAAAGCGTATTATAGTTAAATAAATTTATATAAAAGTGTCGAAAAATAAAAAAAGTGTTCCGGTATGTAATATATCCCGCTTATTAGTAAACCACGTTAATATTTAATACGTTAAAAGCGGCACGATTATTAAAAAAATCTTAGCTTATATCCCCGAATTTCGAATCTAGGAAAATGTGAGTATATAAAAGGCATTCTTAGTAATCAGCTTAAAAGATTAGCGATTTAAAAGAGGATATTAAGGGTGTAATAAATCTATATTAGCATCCTCGGGCTTATGGATAATAAAGGATCGATGAAGCCTTGCCTTAATAGCTAGCTTATAACTATCTACAGTAGTGGGGCACTAGCCACCACGTAATAGAGGAAGATACTGTAAGACCTTACCCTAGATCTTATTTAAAAGGGCCACTATTACGAAGAAAGTATTAAATAAAAAGGTTCTCCGAAAGGCTAGTTTTAAGAGAATATAAAAAACCTTAATAAGTTATATACTATAGTAACTTTAATACACGGAGTTTAAGTTAAATGCCTTAAAACCTTAATTAAAAAAGGTATAAATAACTAAGAGAAATATCTTTTAAAGAGAAAAAAGGGAAGAGAATATATTACTTTAAACTACATAATATTTACTTTTATTTAATACACGTGATATTTAATAAAAAGCTCTACTAATAGTTAAAAAGCTAATTAATATCTTTAGTAATAAACGTATTAAGTTATAGGCGTATATAAAATAAGCTTAAAAGTAAGAGGTGTACTAATAACTTTACATAGTAATAGAAATTATTAACATTATTTCGTACTATATAATTAAGACTCTTATTTTAATTATTAAAAGTTAGCTAAGCTAAAACTCATGTAAGTACTTATACCGACGTTCTTTTTAAAAATAACATTTTCATTTATAATATTTCATTTCTTAAATATAAACTCTTATAGCTAGCTAGTAGACTTATTAATTTAAGTAGATTAGCATCGACTTACTAAGACCTGCTATAATATACAATATTCTCGCTACACGCAACATAAACCATGCTCGTCCGAGGAGGCCTACTAGCCCTTTCAGCATTTACTCTTATAATCTCTATTATACTAGGCATCATAGCACTCACGAAAGACCGTTATCATAGAGACGGATTGCTAACGCTACAGGTAAGCCGGGGGTTGAATTCCTGCCAACAATCACTAAGTCTTAAAGTACAGTTCAATTTTACGCCGCTTTTAGACCAGCAGATCCATGGGCGCAATGTGCTCCAATACATAGGTGATAATCTGGAAAACTCCCCTGCAGTTGTCCAAAGCGCTGCAGAAGCCGGGTAGGTGAGGCTTCGGGGGTCAGGAATGGGACGAATACTGCGGGTGTATAAGGGTGATCAGTCCTTTCCGCTTGTTCTTCGGTCCGTAGCTGCTTATTTGGGAGACAGGATTTCCCTCCTAATTGACCCTCTAGGCTCTCCCTACTCCTGACATTCGGGATTTCACTTCCAAAACCAGTGTAGAGATCCTCATCTTCCTCTTGGGTCGCCGCATTATGCGGTAGGTCACCTCCTTCTGGAAGCGCCGTTGATTGTAGGAGCTGGCTCAGGGCTTGATGGTCAACTTCTCGAAGATTATCCCGTAGTCGTTGGATAACGCCATCAAAGACTGAGTCTTCGTCGAATATCACGTCTCGGACGGCGAAAACCTCGTTGATCAATGGATTCCACACCCTATAAATATTGGTTGAGTTATACCCAATAAGGTATCCAATCCATGCCTTCGGGTTTAGCCGCTTAAGCCGGTGTGATTTCTTCAGGGCGTCAGCCGTTAAAGCATAAGCTTTACATCCGTAGACTTTGAGATGAGCTAAGTCTGGTTACCTCTTCGCCTCAGAGCTGCCGTTCCTATATGCTATATAAGCGTAAAGAGTTTCATATGGAGTTTTCCAATAAAGGGAGTACTTAGGTGTTCGGTTGTTTAGATAAACTGCTGATCTCCAGATCTCTTTCCACAGGAAATTCGGGAGCTTTGAGCCTGCTATCATCGCGCGAGCCTTCTCCTTGATCACACCCCCCGAGCGTTCGGCGGCTCCATTTTGTGACTGGGTATACGGCGCCGAGGGCTCGAGAAGGATAAAGTGTTGGGTCTGTAGCCAATGGGCTACGCCAGGAGTCTTGACCAGAATCTCGTTATCGCACTCTATGACTCGAACCTGGAGGGTGTATTGCTTCTAAAACAGTCCAATAAAGTGGCGAAAAGTCGTAATCAGTGTTGTTGTCTTTCGATCTTTTAAGTAATAGTCCCAGATCATTCCTGTATATCGATCGGTTGCTAGCATAACGCTTTTATTACCGTCAGGGTCTGGTTCGAGGTCATGAAAATCGATTGCGATGTGGTGACCTGGCTCGATTAGATCCTCTCTAGGAGCCCGTCTGATCTAGCGTTTTGCTTTCGACACACCGCACGCTTCACATTGAACGGTAAAGGGACCTTTGATCCTCACCCCCGAGAGTGATTCGTGAGGTGTGCGATGGCGTCGGGTCCAGGATGGCCAAGTCGTAAGTGCCATTTCTCGTCTGAGGCTGAACTTGGGGCCCGTTTCGTCCAGGAGTTAATTTGGTGTCTGCGTGCGTGGAAGGCTGCCGAGGCGTAAAACTCTGGGATCTCTTCGATAACGAATTGATCAAATCTTTCCGCTAGGTAACAGATAATTGTATTATCTTTTCGACGTAAACAGTTATTTAGAGCCTTATTATCCCACCAATACCCCTTGAGCCGCAGGAGCTTAAAGGATACCAGATTGCAATTGAAATCTTTATAATAGGCCACATCTTTCAGTAACATAACTGCCTTTCCTTCTGGGCTGTTAACGGCAATGTCCACGTCTCCGTAGCCGACGACTGGAACCGTATCGTTTCCTGCATAGACGCAGTTATCCGGATGGGCTTAGCGAAATCGGTTAAATCGAGTGAATTGGTTAAAGATATGGATAGTAGTTCCTGAATCCAAAATGGCTGAGTTCCTTAAGGGGTAGATGGCCGTCGTAAAGGCTCCCTTAGATGCCTGCTGGGTAGCGAAGCAACTTTTGGTTCTCCCAACCATCCGAAGCGCGAGTCATTGATCTGGAGAGTCATGAAGCTTCCTTAATCGCTTGACCTTTTCTGCCAGCTTAGTGTGGGTGCTTAGGTTGTGTTCCACAACCCTTTGAACTGGCCTTGAGGCTCTCCAGCCCTGGAAGGCCTTGTCCGGGAAGAGGTAGAAGCAGTTGGATAAGGTGTGGTTTCCAAAGCATGCTCCACACTCCGATTCCTCTTGATCAGTCTGCTCCTTCTTCCTCTTAGTGCCTGTCTTTGGACCGTCCTTCCTTGACTGTGCAGGTGTCCCTTTTGAGGCATTATTGGTTCGAGATCTAGAGCCTCTCTGATCGTTCGAGCCCTGATCAACTGCTTGCCCATAAAGCTCTTCTTCGTCAGCTTCTCCAAAGGTAGCAAATGACCCTTTGGATACTCTCGATGCTGGAGGATCCCTTGTTATCGTTTTCCAGAAGACCCTCAGGTCGGAAGCCACTTTGCGATACTCTATCTGTCCAGAGTTGATGTCCTCTTGCCTGTTGAATTGGAAATTGGTGACCCAATTCTCCATTACCGGTCTGAGGGCGAAGATCAGGTCTTGGCACCAGGCTTGAGAGTTGGTCGTCTCTGGCACCCCTTTTCTGATACCGTCGGCCATGGCGGTTTCCCACCGGATAACCCAGGCGTTAAAGTCTCGGGGCATGTTGCGGAGTGGCTTGGTAGATGCACGGTAAACCTCTCTGGCTTCGGTCATCTGGTAGCTGTCCTGGACTTTTCCAACCTCTCGAAGAGCGGCGTACCAGCCGTCTAGGTCGTTATTCTCGTCGCAACACGTCTTCTTGTACATATCGGACACGGTACTCAATACCCAGTCAGACAGCTTCTCGACCTTATTCCGGTGATCTTTATATTCCTTCGCTTCGTGGGTATACATCGTGTAATCAAGCTGGAAGCTGGATCGGCCGGTGTCTGTCAGGTCGGTAATGGATCTTGCTGGTGGATCTTCCTGATCAGAAGCTAAGCCTCCGCCGACATGGATAGAGGACCGTCTATTCGGTTGCCCTTGTCTTTGTGGATAATCGACTAAGAGTGGTCGTCGTGGAGGAGACATCCAATCGATCTTTCGTTCTGGATCGATGTATTCCCAGATCTCAAGTGCCTTGGCCTTCTTCCGGAACTCGGATCCCCAAGTATCCCAGTCGTCTGGAGACTTGAAGTAGGTCTTCTGCGTATTGTCGTTATTTGCCATCGTGTGACTCCAATTAAGGTCGTGATACCTTTCGTTCGATGTCGCTAGGAGCAAATGAGACTCTTAATTGTTAGATCTCACGTGTATTAAATGGAAGCAGATGTTGTGTAGTTCAGAGTGATCTATTCCGTTCTTCCGTCTGTCTTGATCAGAGATATTCCCTCCTTCTTTATGCCTGCCACGTCCATGTTCGGACATCCGGTTGTAAGGTTCATCTGTTCCGGAGACATGTTTCTGGATGACTTGATCCATATGCTTAACCATCCTTTACATCTGACAGAACCTGCTCTTTGGAGAACCCTGTTATTCAATAACTTCACAGGCGCTAGGACTTCGCTTAATGACCTAACTGTGGCCCTCTAGTCTCGCCATTTCAACCTATGACCCTTTATATTTCGTTTTCCGATACTGTACTGTACTGTACTGTAAGCGTAGAATAACTCTGAAGATAGTCAGCTTAAAGCTGCCTTTCTATGCGGTGTGTAATTTAATTAATTTAATATAATTCGTTTCGAAGAATATAAGCTTTTTACTAAGGTTTATTTAAGTAATTTATTAAACCTTTAATAACGATTATAATATATATTTCGAAGCTTTATTCGCGCGTAAGTATAAATAAAATTATTATATAAGCTATTTAATTCGACTGCCTATAATAGCGACTAGCGCAGCTTATTTTAAATCGTTTCGAAAGAGCACTGCTCTTCCCTAACCTCTTTTAGGGTTATTCTTAGCACGTCCTCGGCCACTGCCCGTCTCTTTCGGCTAGGCTATCTTTATTAAAGCACCTAGCCGTAACGTCGGCTGCTTTTTTTCGCCGCTGTTATAATTACTTCTATAATTATATAGCGGCCTTGCATCGAACGCGGAGATGTTTAACCTTATTTAGGTTAATATAAAACATCGTATATAAGGGTCTTTAAAGCCTACGATACTGGGGCAGTAATTTCTTAAGAAGCTAGGAAAGTTGCGTAGCTAAAGACACTCTAAGAGCTTAATAGGCTAGGCAGTAGGCATCGTGGCATTGGATACCTGATTAATAAAATGAGCGCATAACTTCCTTTTTACGCCTATAAGTTAATATTCCTTAAGGCGCTATAAAATCTTATTTAACTTACGGTTATTATTATTATCCTACTCGTAAAAACTCTTATATAATGTCTTCTTAGAAAGTTATACACTATTTACAAGGGCTGCCCTTAACTTAGAGACGATAGCGTAAAGAAAGTTATATTTATAATCTTAAGTTTCACCGACGTCTCAGGGCTTTAATACTTTTTTCCTACCCCTTTTAAATAAGTAAAGTTATCGCCAGCGACATCGTTTTAGGTACCCGGCTAAATATTTCGTTTTAGGGAAAAAAATATCCAGAAAAAGGGATATCCTTACTCATCGAGCGGGCGAGGGATATAAAGAGGACTCGTTGCCCGCTTTCTCTCCCTCCTTACTTTCCCTTATAACTTTCCATTTCCTCCTCCACACCTAAATCCAGAAGATGGCGATTCATAGGCTAGCCTAGATAAGCCCAAGTGTTTCTTTAACTAATAAACCTACTATTATCGAAATTAGCAACGATAATTTAAACATAAGCAACGAAGGCGACGATAATAAAAACGATCCCTAGTCCGACGGTTCTATTAACCTTAAAATCGAACACGACGTTAATATAAATATCCGCTTTAATAAACGAGGGGATTAATTATTATATAACTTAAGAAATCGGTGCGCTAATTAAATAGGAGGCGAACTCTATTAATTTTTTATATATAATTAGTAACGAGGAGTTTAATCTCGAGGTAGTTATTTTCGTCGACTTAAATAACGAAATTAATCTATTAAAAAATAACGTATTTAAATGTGAAAAAGTCTTAGCGGCGGTGATATAGAATAGTTTAACTATTAAGCGTAACACTAATCTAGTGCTTATAAAACTTATTAAAATTTAAACTACGCTAGCTAATATTTAAACCTAGCTCCGTTGCTTTTCGAACGCGAGAAAGCTAAAAAAATGCTTTATAGTATAAAGCGAAAGTAAAACCGCTCTTAGGGCCCTTCCCTTAAGAGGTAGAGGAGAGCTTATAAAATTAATATTAAGGTAACTTAAACGTGGTTATAATTTAATAACGAGCCGGAACGTTTAAAGTATATATGGCGATATAGTCGTAATAGCGATCGTGGCTGGTAAATACGAAAATTCGGTCTTGAAAGCGAGAAAATTAATAGAGAATACCTTTTATATAGCACTGACTTATGCGTTTTAATTCGCGCGAATAGCGATTAGCTCCCGGTTACGATGTAATGAAATAATAAAACGAATAAGTTTAAAGAGGTGAATACCCTTTAACGATAAAGTATTTAAGGTTAATCGAGTGAAAATAATAAATTTAATATACGGCGTTATTAAAAGGCATTTTAGCCATATAATTAAATGTAGCTAAAAGTGCACTATTAACCCTATTAACGGGGGTGAATAGTATTTTTTAAACAGTGACTCGGTTAGGAAAAAAGGAGTGGAATAATAAGAAAGCTTCGATATACACTTAGATTAATTACTCTAGCCCCGATTAAGTAGTTTACGAATACCTGCCCGCTTTATTCGTGTACTATTTAATAAATTATCTTTTATTTATATTATAATCAACGATTATTTCATTAATATTTTTAAATAGCGAACGCTTTAATACGTCGTAAATATATTAAGGGATTATTTAATCTTAAATCGCTAATAATAAATCTTATTATAGCTAAGAATTTTAATCGTAACTTATTTATACCTCCTACGCCTTAGTCGATCGTATTAATCCGATTTAACCGGGCGTGATTATAAATTATACTTTGCGTTTAGTTTTACAATTACTTTTAAGTAGCTATTTCTAGTTTTTCGATTAATAAACGAGCGGAGGAATATATATATATTTTTAAACATTTAATTTAGTTTAAATAACTCGTCTCGGACTTAATAAAATCTTTATATATATTCGAGTAGGGGTAACGACGTTATTTAGTATAACGCGGCTGTTTTCGGTTATAAATATTCTCCGGAGTTTCGGCGCCGGTATATTAAATTAACACTGCCTTCGTAACGATTAAGCGTACGAGTGCGGAGTAAAGCGTAATAAAGCACTGCCCGCCTTTAAAGGAAAAAGAGTCGGGCGCGGAGATAAAGAATTTACTCGAAGTAACGAGGTTAAGCGAGAGATAGCCGTTGTTAATAATAATTATAAGTTTAATAAATAAAAATAATAATAGAATTAATAAAGTAAAAATAGCGAGGGTAAATAATAATAAATAATAAATAAGAATAATAAAATTAAAAGGGTTAATAAGAAGGGTTAATCGAAATAACTAGTCGGAATAACGAAATAAAAAGGCATAAAAATAGCGTAATCTTATAAAGACTATTTTAAACACCTCTTTTTACTTAATAGGGCTATAGCTTAATAATAAAGGAGTGGTAATTAAAACGTCTTTAAATAGCGCCTTATTAACTATAATACTTAATTAATATACTTTATAAAGGAATATATATTTTTATTAATCGTATATTATTTATAAGGGTATTTTTTTATTATTTAAAACTTAACGTTTAGTATTTGTTTTTTAAAGTTACGCACCTTATTATATAACGAGTTTACGATACCCGCGACTATATAAACTTTAAAAAGCGTAAAAAGATCCTCTACGAATATAAGTAATAATATCGTAATTTTAAAATAAACTCCTCCGGTATATACCGACCACGTAAACTTTATTATATTACGGCTTAAGAAAAGTTTATTCGATAAAAGAAGATATATCGAAATTAAATTATATAAGAGGTTCACTATAAGAGCTTTTAAAAATAACTTAAGTAATAATAAATAACCGAGATATTCGTTATTAAATAACGCGACGCTTAAAGCGAGGGTGCCACTTATTAATACCTCGTAAATAAATATTTACCTTTTATCGAACTTATTACCCTTATTTTTATAAGCTTATAATAAAGTATTATAATAATCTTATATAAGTATAAAGCTATAATTCTTAAAAAAAGAGGTATATATAAATAATGCCGGCGTAGGTGTAATTATACTTACCGGAGCTTAATATAATTAAAATAAAGCTAAGCTATTCGTAAAAGCCGAGGGTTATAAAAAGTTAAAGTTATAAACTTAAGTGCGCTTTATAATTAACGGGTATTATAATATTAAGCTTAATGAAATAACACTAGTATTCGAACCTTAAGACGTTAAAAAGCCTATAAAACCTAAAATTAGTTTTAACCCGGACTATCTTAATATAAAATCGAGAACGGCCGGACCGCCGTTTTTAATTTAACTCGCCGGAGTATATATTATCCGCCTTTATAATATTAACGTAGGCTTAACTTAAATATATTATATTATATTATATTATATTATAATATTATTTAACGATACGTTAAAATTAACTTACTATATTAGCTTTTAATTAACGTATTTCGCGCTATATAACTCTATATTTTAAATAGCCGACGAGAAAGCGTTAAATAAAAAGCTTATCGTTAAGATAAAGTTTCTACGTATTTATTATCTCGGGGAAATATATACATAAGTCGTTTTTACCTATTATATATATAATAAATATTAATAAATAGTGGCGCTTTATAGCACTAAATATAAAAAGGGGGTGTTTTATTAAATAATAAGAGGCTTCTTTAACGTAGTAACTTAAAGAACTATACGTTCGTATTAATAGCGGCGTTATTTCTATTTTTTACTTTAAGTAAAGCCTTTATATATTTTTAGCTAGAAGTTATAATAGCTAGTTTAAAAGCTTAAACGACTTTTAAGGCTTTAACGAAGCGAACTTAACGTAGGCGCCACGATTTAAGATTTATACTTAAGGGTGTGCTAAGATTAGTAAATACATCGGTACCCCTTATTATATAGCTAATTATTAAATAATAGGGTTCTCCGAAGAGTAGGTTTTAAAAGAATATAGAAAACCTTAACGGATTACTCACTATATTAACTTTAATATAAAGAGATTAAATTAAATACCTTAAAACTTTAAATTAAAGGGTTATAAAAAAAGAGGATAAAATCTTTTAAAGAATAAACCTAAGAATATATATTATTTTAAACTACACGATATTTATATTTATTTAATACACGTAATATTTAATATTAACCTTTAATCATAATACGATATAAATAATATAACTTATTTTATAATTAAATAAGAATAGCTTTTTAATTATTATATAAATTTATTAAACACTAATAAACTATTAACTTAAAAGGGCTTATAATATATTACGGTATATATATTAAACCGGCAACTAATTCTTAATTAATTATTTAAAATTAAATACTTAACTTACTATAATAGCTTAATACGCGAAGGCTTATTAGTAAATAAATTAAATAAAGTGTAGGGCCCCGCCGACCGAGTTTAACCTACTTTCGGCTAGATTTACTATAGACCGGGTAATCCCTCTTTTTTTATATATTACCTATTTTTATATAATACTTTATACTATAACGATATTATATTTATTAATATTCATATAAATTACCTAAGGATATACCGAAGGATTTAGTGCGTAAGCATTATAACGTATAAGGATTAATAGGATCGAAGCAGTGAAGTCCGGAGATCCGTTATTTTTAAGGGTGTTCGTAGCGCGATACGCCCCTATTATATTAATATAAACGTTCACTTAAATATATATTTAAAGAAATAAGTAATAAATAAGTAATAGAATAATTATAATCACTTAAATATTAAAAACTTAAAAACCTTATTATAATAATATTAAAGCCTTAAATTATTATAAATAAATAAAATAAACTAGTTACTAAGCGATTATATTATTAAACTAAATTTTTAAATAAATAGCGTTTTTATTTCCTTTACGAATAAGTAATACTATTAAGGCTAGCAGTATTTAAGTATTTACTATATATATTCCTTAGTATATATTATACTTTAGTATTAATTATTAAAATAATTAATTCGCTGTCGAGAGCCGGGTGTTTAACCCGAATATATATATTTTCGCCGTTTCGTTTCTCCGTCACCGTATTATCGTTTATAGTTTTATCCCCTTTATTATAAAAATAATAATCATTATCGAAAGTCTTAATATAAGTGTATTTAAATCCTTTTAGGATAGTAAATAACGGTATTATAAAGATTATTTAAGTATACGACTCTCGCTTAATAACTATAAAAATAGCCGCTACGATATTATTAAGCAAAGTTATAATAAAGACACGATTAACGATTAGCCCTTAAAAACCGCCGCCGGATTCGTGTTTTATTATAAATACGTACTTAAATTTAAAGTAAGCGTTAAATATAAGAATAATATAAGTAATATTAAACTTATATTAATAAATACTTTTTTAAGTAACTATTTATAATAAAATAAAACGCGGTTATAAAAAGTACTAGTGATTAAAATAGAGTAAATACTAGTATAATAGTAATATAAAAAAGATAATTATTATAATGTAAAGTATAATTAAAAGAAGGCAGTGCCGTGAGTTCGAGTAATTCCCGTGGAGTTAAATTTAAAAGCTTACGCGATAACTAGTCTCGTTTTAGCTTAATAAGCTATAAGATATTTAGCGCGGCACTAAGGTTACGTTATAATAAATAATTAAGCTAAAAGGATAATACGTTATAAAAAGCCCCTATGAGGTTTTTTAATAGCTAAGTATCTTCGATAGCCGATAATAAATCTTAATTAAATTAAACTTAAATAATTATAGCGGTATACTTTTAACCGGCTAAAAAGAATAAGAAAATAATAAGGTTATTAATAATAAAAAAGGTATAAAGCTTACGAGCCACACCTTTTTCGCGCTTTATTTTAAAGAGATCGCTAGTATAAATCGAGAGACGACGAAAGATAATCGGTAAGAGTAAATAGAATAATATTATAATTAAAGGTGTAAAAATACCTTGTATTACACTTTATATTCGTGAATAACGTTAAAGCTCGATTTAAAAGGTAAGCTATATAGTATTAAGTTTCGATAAATCGGCTAAGAATACGGTAATAAGAATATTAAAAACAGTTTAAACGGCGATTAAAGTAAATATTACGACGTAACCTATAAAGTTTCGTTAACGTCGAGTTTTTAAGGGTAACGGTAAGTTTTTTTAAATTATATTATACGGCTTAATAACTAATTATATTTTATTCCTATAAAGATATTATTTCTTCGTAGTATAAACTAGCTTATAAGCCCGCTCTATATTTACGAATATAGTAAAGCCGTACGAAAGCGTTTCTTTATCCGTTGCGGCTTTTTTAATTTCGTGGATATTTACTATAAGTTTATAAATGCGCGTTATTAAATTATTAATAGTATTTCCTTTAAAACCTAGGGCGAATGGCGCTTTATTACCGTCCCGGGTTTTATAGGCAGGATATTTTACTAATAACTTTTCCGGGTATTTCGAGTACTTTAAAAGTATTACTTTTAGTTCCCGGACGACTTTATCGTGTGTTTAAATAAGCTTAGGGAGTTTTTTAACGTTACGTGTAATAACACTAAATAAACCGTTTACTATAAAAATTTAAAGGATAAGTTTAATAACTCTTATATTAATACGATATTAAAGTGGAATATTAATCACTTAATAATTAATTAATAATAAAAACCCTTTAAGCTTTTAAGTATTAACATATTATTATATTATAAAGAGGGACGTAACGAAAAATTATATATTATAAGCGTGCGAGAAAACGTAGTGTTTTAATACTTTAAGCTTTTAAAATATTTATACTTAATACGTGCTATTATCCTTAAGCTTTTTTATAAGAAATAGTAAATAATAATATTAAAGGCATACGAGGTAAAAATATAAGCTTAGCATGCCCTCTCGCCGACGAAATAAAGGGCGAACTTTATAACTTTATTAAAACGATTAAAGGTATAATCATTACTCTTTTCGATAAGCGAGAGCGGAATATAAACGCTATAATTAATAATAAATAAAAAACTATAACGTGGTTTATTACTACGCGACGTATATTACTTAACGACGTATTTTTTCTATTTTTCGACCTTTTTATATTAATTAATTTAGTTATAACGCTTAAAATTAATTAAAACTATTCGTTATCCGATTCTTCGCTTAATTTTATATCTTTTTCGCATATTTGCGCATTATAACCTATCTCGCCGTAAACACCACAGCGTCTTCCACCGGTCGCCCTCCGTTTCGACGAACCCCTATTTTTACCTTTATCGGGCGCTGAACGCTTCCCTTTTCCTTTTCGTTTTATAGCTGCTGAGATTCCTTAATAATAAAAGCTCCTCTAAGCTAGACTCGCGATTTTTTAGCTCTTCGGCGCTTAAAAAGTGTTAAATTAGCCTTTTTTAATATATACATCTTATCGCGTATAAGGGTTATTTTATAAGTTATTTTAATTATACCCTTCGCTATTTAATTTACCGCATTTAAAATCGGCTTCGGAGAGCTTTTTTAATAAATAAACACCCTTTTTTTAATATAAATAAAATGTTTAGTTATTTATTAAAGGTTAAACGGCGTTTAAAGGTCGTAAGTATTAGCCGTCCTTAGACGGGATAAGTTAAGTGTAAACGTTTAGAAACGTATATTTAACTTATTAATTATTTCGTTGGGATTATAAAAAACTAAATTAAAAACGTTAAATCCGGATTTAATGTTATTTTCTATAAAAATAACGAAATGCGCGGCTTTAAAAGTAATAAAAAACTCGAGCTTCGTAATGTAGTTTATCGAGGCCTTAATAAACAGCTCGATTTCTTTTAAATAAGCACGCTTTAAAGCCGAATAAAGTGTTATATCGAGTAGCTAGAGTAGGTGAGATAAATAGGGAGGTATACCGAGTGTAATAATATTATTATCTTAGTAGTATATTTCGAATTCGGCCGAAATATAGCTCTTATAATTATTAATAATTAAAAAGCGGTGGAAACTTTTCGTTTACGCTTTAGTGTGTTTATCGAAGTGTTTAATTTAGTTTAAGCTTATTTCGTTATTAGTTTAACTATTAAAAGTCGGCTTAATTACTTAGTCGCCCGATAAATCGGTTTCGCGGGACTAGTTCGCGAAATAATATTAGCTTTAAACGATTAAAAACGGCGGAATATATTAACCCTACGAATTAATACATTTAATCGCCGTTACTTATTTTTAATTATTAGGCTAAACCGACTTTGTTTTTTTACGCTGCTTAGCGCGTATTACGACGAGTATTAACCCGATTATATTTATTATAAAACCGGTTTTATCGAAATTCTAAATATTTTCGTTAACGATTTTATATTTCGCCTTTATATTCGCGACTAGCGTAAACCAGCCGGAAATAACTTTAAAATCTTTATAAAGAGTTTTTTAATAATCGTACCGACGATTTATTTTAGTTTTTAAGTCCGGGTTACGGTTAATAAAGCGCTTAACCCAGTGTTTACCGACGCGGTCGCCGCCGCGCGACGCGGTAAAGAGATTAACTATATTTTTTACACTAGTAAAATCGGGAGGCATCCCTCGGATATTTAGATTAATTATATATTTATAAAGTACCTTTTTTTTAATTAAATTTAGTTTACGTTATTTCGGTCGGATTTCGCGTTTTAAAGTTCGGCCGTGGATTCGATAACGTAAAATTAATTCGAGTATATTATAAGCTTTTATTATTACTCTTTAGTTTATTTAATTCGCTCCATTTCGTATCGCTTAAATTATTAAAACTATTCGATTTTTTTAAAATTAATTAAGCATTATAATTATAAAGGTATTACGCGTTAAAGTTTAATTATATTAAAATTAAATTTAAATACGTCGCTAAGTAATATACGTCGCGTAGTGGTAAACCACGTTAATGTTACGGCATATTATAATAAAGTGTAGAAAAATAATTACGTCTTAACTAATCTTATTAACTAGCGCTAAATCTCGCGTTTTAACCATAGAATTAACCTAGCTAAATATATTACTCGAAATTAATAAAGGAGTATACTTATCGTTTAAAATATAATTTAATTAAGGCGTATAAATCGTTATTTTATAAGGCCGTAAAATATAAAAAAGCACTGTATAAAGCACGGCGCCGGTTATAAAATAATTAAAAAAGATCACAACGCTTTAATCGTTATTTATTTATAAAACTTAAGAATAATATTCGTTTAATAAAGATAAAACATTTACTTGTGTATTAAATAAATTTTAAATATACTAAAGGAATTCTTTTAAGCTATCGCGGGGGCGTAACGTTACTATAGCGAATATAGCTATAGCCTTTAATAATTTACGAGCTATATAAGGATAAGTGAATAAGTAGTAGTATAATAAATAATAAGAGGTTTCGCTTAAGGGTTAACTGGTTAATATCCACGATTATTATATATATAATGCCGAGCTTATATATACGTAACATTTAAACGTAATTAAAAAATAAAAACCTTTTAAAAGCACGTTAAAAATAGTTTTTAACACTATATAAGCGTTTATAACCTTTAAAATTAACCTCGACTTATAGCCTCGCGAGTATTATCCTTATTTTAATATATTAAGTTTTTAAGTATAATTATATACCCTCGGTGACGTATTAATATTAATATTAAACTATATTTAATAGTGGTTTTAAAGGTCTTAATCGCTTAAATATAATAATATACAGCGACTATAAGTTCCTTTATTTAATTAATTACTATTAAACTTACTTCCTCGTTTAACAGTGAGCTATTAGAGCTATGTTTACGTAGTTATTTTCATTCAAGAGTTATCGCGATAACGCATCGAAATCCACGCTCTTAATTAGTTATTAAACGATAGGGAACGAAGCATGCCCGGAGTACTCGATTTTAATAAATCCTTTTAACCTTATTCGAGAATCTAGTAAGGTCCTTTTTTATAATCTATAAAGCAGTTAGCTTAGCGTAAATATAGAAAGAGACTTAGGCGATAATTTTAAGCGAATCTTAATATATTAAAATAAAACGAGACGTAAATTCCTATAATAAAGCTAATAAGATAAAAACATCTCCTACGCTTAAAGCTTAATAAGCCGTGGTAAGTATAATAGCGAAGTATTTTTATTAAAAGCATAAAAGGCCGGGTTAAATTATTAAAACTAACTATACTTATATTATATTTAACTTTTTCCCCTTACGATCTTTTAATAGAGTTAAATAAATATTAATCTTTTTTTACTTCTCACTTTACTGTTTTAACTAGCTATTACGTATTATTATAATTACGCTAGGTTAATATATTTTATAAGGTGCTTTATTAAGGGGTATATATTTAACGTCGCCGCTTAAGGCTTTAATAATCTTAAAGATATTCGGGCGAATATCGGTAATAATATTAAGCGAAAAAATACGCTATTAAATAGGGTAGGAAATATTAATAAAAGGTTTAAATAAATAAAATATATATATAATAAAGTTTTTACCGTTAATAAAGTTAACGTAAACGCACTAATCCTTTTAAAGTAAACGTATAGTTATATATATACTTTATAATAATAAAGGCTATTAAGGGGTAACGAGAAAAGGTAGTATATAATCGGATATATTAACGCGGATTTTATTTATTTTAATAGCTAATCGTTAACTTAAACTTAATCCGAGTTTTTTAAATAAGGATAATAAATATAAAGGGAAATTCTAGCATAGCTACGTATAAATAGCTACGAAAATAAAGCTTATTATTAATATTATTAAAATTAACCGGCTTATACCGCGATAGTTAAGAATTATATAAATATACGGCTTTAAAGTTCTTTTAAGGATAAACAAAGATAGTCGCAACACTATAAGAGATAAGGGCTAGTAATATTACGTATAGTCTAAGTGGGTGAACTTCGAAAGACGTCCTTAAAAGATTAAAAGTATTAGTATAGCCGTATACCGTTAAACTAGAAAGCCGGTTTATTATAAATATATTTAATAACTTTAAAATATTACTTTAGTATTTATTTTAAAATTATATTCTTTTTACGTAGATAATAAGAGTAGGAATTACGGTGTTATATAAAGGTATTAAGGCGCGTATAGGTAAGTGCGATATATTAAAAATATAGTAAGCTAGCTAACTTTATAGTATAGAGTTAACTATTATTAAGGTAATTATTAAGCTACTTAATCGCTATAAATTATTCTTAAGGAAACGCGTTATATCGCGGTAGTTTTACCTTAAAAATTACGGTTATATTATATAGTATAATTAAAACTACTAAATAAATTTTAATTAATGCTTAAATAAAAAGCTTATAGAGCCACTTATTCGATATAATAAAGCTAGTAAAGAGATTAAGTTTATAAATCGTATCGTAATTAATAAACGATAATTTATTAACTTACTCGATTAAATATAAAAACGCTAGCGTTAAACTAAATACTAAGATAAATTCGAACGCTAAACTTAACCGTAATTAAAAAAATAACACTGGCTAAAACGATAACGAAAGCCGCGGCGCGTATAAAAAAATAATTCGGCAGCTTTTAAAAGTTACTACGTGTATAAATAAAATAAAAGCCTTAACCGTAACCGGAAAGAAAAGGAAATAAAACAAGTAAAAAGAGCGCGATTTTAAAATAGCGCTAAGATACCCTATTAAATATAAGGTATATAAATAATAAGATATAAATATAGCCCTTAAAAGGGCGCAGCTTCGAGTCTCTTAACGAAACATAACACCCCGCAAATTAATAGTTTAAATAGAGCCGTCTCTTAGACCACCCGCTGAACGGATTAAGCTAAGGCGTGAGATCGCCAATGGAGCTTAGCAATGTTACGCTAAAAGGGTATATCGATATCCGCTCCGTTTTTAATACCTTAACGCTACATTCCAGCCGAATACCACCCGCTTAAAGGCCGTTACTCGAAATAAACTATAGTAGTAGTGTGCGATTAACTTTATATAACGTAATATAAAGTATTACTTAATTATAATACTTAGTTAATTTTTAATAAGGTAATTTTTATTCGCTGTTTAATTATAGTTTAATTATATAGCTTATATAATGTATTTATAATATAAATTATTTAAATTAATTTATTATTATTTCTTATTAAAATAATTAAGGTTATTAATAATTAGATTATTATTTACTACGAAACTATAAGTATAAACTAAAGTAAAAAGAATTCGATACTAATCGAACTAGCTTTATAAAAAGGATAACGCCCTTTTTTCTATAATACTTTTAATACTCCCCAGTTTACGGATAAACGAAAAAACGATAACGTGGCGAATTTATAACTACCGCCTTTTCGAATATTTTAATTTAATATTTAATAACTACGAATTTAATATCGTTATTAAAAAGGATTTAACTATAATAAAACTAAGTATACTATTCTCGATAAATATTATTGGCCGAAAATATAATAGTAAAAAAATAGCGAACTAACTTTATAAGATAGGTTTATTCTTTTAATACCCGAAAGCGGTAAGATTTAATTATATATATAATAATCCGTAATATCTTAACGAAGTTAATTAATTAATAATCGGCAGTTATAAGTATCAACGAAAAGTAAAAAAATTTATATAATGGCTAAATATATTAATAACGAGGAAAAGCGGCGTTAATTAAAAACTAAATTATTAGCGGAGCGAAAATCCCTAAGAGGCAGTATAAATAAACTTAATGTTTTTACTATAAAAGCGAAAAGCAATAAAGAATTATAGTAAGCAACCGCGGGAATAATTAAAGTGTCGCGGTGATATATTAATAGGTTACGAAGGTAAAGTGTACGCTTAAATCGCAGTTTTTTTTCCTTTTTATTTATTTTAAATTTAAGTTTATTATTTATATTTAATTATTAAACTACTATATTACCCGCTTTTTTAAAGTCTTTATTAAAACTACGCAAGTACTTACTTATAAAAAAACGTAAATTATATAAAAGTATTCGAATAAATAAGAATTCTAGAAATATACCGGTTATAAAGCCTATCGTAAACTCGTAAAGAACGCTATTATTAAGGCTATAAAATAAATAAATAATAGCTAGGCTATTTATTACTCGACTTTTAGAAAATTACCTTAAAGAATACTTAAAAATTTATTTATAAGCCTATTAATATAGTAAATATATTAATAGACATTTTAAAAAAAAGCGTTAAAATATTCTTTAAAAATCCTAGAAACTAATAAATACGAAAAAAATCTTGCCCGAGAACCTAACCCTTAAATATAAAATCTTAGCCACTATTCTCGACAAAGATTAATTATTAATATTACCACGGCTAATAAATAAATAGAACTTAAGCTAAGCTTATATATAATAAAACCGCTCCCGAAAAAGTTAAACTGCGGGAAAAACCGCTTTTACGGTAATTTAACGGGCTATTAGCGAAGTTATAAAGTAAAATAACCCTGCGGGAATAAAAATTAAAACCTAAAAAGCATTCGCGATCCCTTAGCGAGGCATCGGCGATAGCGAGAGTTGCGAATCGCCTGGTAAAAAAGCCGGTAAAGCCGGCACAGCACCTTTATAATCGAGGACACGGCCTAGTGGTAGTATAACAGGGCCTGTTTTATTTAACCTAAATCGTAAAGCGGTATAAAAGATAATACTATTATAAACGAATTAATAGAAAAAAATAAGGAAACCTTTAAACCTTAAAGCCTTTTTCGTAATAAGTATTTTAAGAATATATAAAGATATAAGCCTCTCGATAGTTCGATTTTTATTAAGTAGCTTTTTTATAAAACTATTAAAATTAATACTAAGAAACTCGTCGCCTATTTTTACTAGGCCTTTCTTTTATATTAATATTAAAGCGCGTTCTTTTTATATTATATAAATAACGTTTTTAATACTTAAATTCTCGATACTTTAAAGCGACCGAGGTTTACTAGCGAAGTCTTTTATAGTATAATAAATAATACCCGTTTTTTTACGGTTTTAAAATCGGTTAATTATATTACGTATATAAGGAAAACGGGGTATTTATAATAGTTTTTAAAATACGGGCTTAATCTTTACGATTCCCGTTCTTTTTTTAAGCTAAACTAGGTAAGTAAATATATAAATATAGCTCTGCCCCTTCGATATTTTATAAAACTTATAATAGTTCCGGGGCAGGGTTAACGAAATACGTAATATTAAAATAAGTAATAAATAATAGGAATTTATATAGATTTATTTAACTACCGTTAAAAGTAATCCTAGTCGTATAAAAAGTGTATAATAACGCTTAAAAACGGGAAAATATAAGAGAAAAAGAGTAGAACGAGTTTAAAAAAAAAAAAAAAGGGGGGGAGAAAGGATAAATTAAATATATTAAAATAGCTGAGGTTACTAATAGTTAAATTATTGTTTATTACGAAATTATAAGTATAAACTAGAGTAAAGGGAATTCGATACTAATCGGACTAGCTTTATAAAAAGGATAACGCCCTTTTTTCTATAATACTTTTTAATACTCCCTAGTTTACGAATAAACGAAAAAACGACGACGTGGCGGATTTATAACTACCGCCTTTCCGAATATCTTAATTTAATATTCGATAACTACGAATTTAATATCGTTATTAAAAAGGACTTAGCTATAATAAAACTAAGTATACTATTCTCGATAAATATTATCGGCCGAAAATATAATAGTAAAAAGATAGCGGATTAACTCTATAGGATAAGTTTATTCCTTTAATACTCGAAAGCGGTGAGATTTAGTTATATATATAATAATCCGTAATATCTTAACGAGGTTAATTAATTAATAATCGGCAGTTATAAATATTAGCGAAAGGTAAAAAAATTTATATAGTGGCTAAATATATTAATAACGAAAAAAAGCGGCGCTAATTAAAAATTAAATTATTAACGGAGCGAAAATCCCTAAAAGGCAGTATAAATAAACTTAATGTTTTTATTATAAAAACGAAAGGCGATAAAGAACTATAATAAATAACCGCGGGAATAATTAAAGTATCGCGGTAATATATTAATAGATTACGAAGGCAAAGTGTACGCTTAAATCACAGTTCTTTTTTCCTTTTTTTATTTATTTTAAATTTAAGTTTATTATTTATATTTAATTATTAAACTACTATATTACCTGTTTTTTTAAAGTTTTCATTAAAACTACGCAAGTATTTACTTATTAAAAAACGTAAGTTATATAAAAGCATTTGAATAAATAAGAATTCTAGAAATATACCGGCTATAGAGCCTGCCGTAGACTCGTAAAGAACGCTATTATTAAGGCTATAAAATAAATAAATAATAATTAGGCCACTTATTCCTCGACTCCCGGAAGATTACCTTAAAGAATACTTAAAAACTTATTTATAAGCCCACTAATATAATAAATATACTAATGGATATTTTAAAAAAAAGCTTTAAAACATTCTTTAAAAATCCTGGAAATTAGTAAATATAAAGAAAGTCTTACCCGAGAACTTAACCTTTAAATATAAGATCTCGGCTATTATTCTTAACGAGGATTAATTATTAATATTACCACGGTTAATAAATAAATAAAACTTAAATTAAGTTTATATATAATAAAACCGTTCCCGAGAAAATTAAACTACGGGAGAAACCGCCTCTACGGTAATTTAACGGGCTATTAGCGAAGTTATAAGGTGAAATAACTCTGCGGGAATAAAAACTAAAGCTTAAAAAGTATCCGCGATCCCTTAGCGAGGTATCGGCGATGGCGAGAGTTGCGAATCGCCTGGTAAAAGAGCCGGTAAAGCCGGCACAGCACCTTTATAATTAAGGACACGGCCTAGTGGTAATATAACAAGGCTTGCTTTGTTTAACTTAAATCGTAAAGCGGTATAAAAGATAGTATTATTATAAGCGAATTAATAGGGAGGAATAAGGAAACCTTTAAACTTTAAAGCTTTTTTCGTAATAGGCATTTTAAAAGTGTATAAAGGTATAAGCCTCTTAATAGTTCGATTTTTATTAAATAGCTCTTTTATAAAACTATTAAAATTAATACTAAGAAACTCGTCGCCCGCTTTTACTAGGCCCCTCTTTTATATTAATATTAAAACGCGTTCTTTTTATATTATATAAGTAACGCTTTTAATACTTAAATTCTCGATACTTTAAAGCGACCGAGGCTTACTAGCGAAGTCTTTTATAGTATAATAAATAATACCCGTTTTTTTACGGTTTTAAAATCGGTTAATTATATTACGTACACAGGGAAGGCGGGGTATTTATAATAGTTTTTAAAATACGGGCTTAATCTTTATAATTCCCGTTCTTTTTTTTAAGCTAAACTAGGTAAATAAATATATAAATATAGCTCTGCCCCTTCGATATTTTATAGAACTTATAGTAATTCCGGGGCAGGGTTAACGAGATACGTAATATTAAAACAAATAATAAATAATAGGAATTTATATAAATCTATTTAATTACCATTAAAAGTAATCCTGGTTGTATAGGAAATATATAATAACGCTTAAAAACGGAAAGATATAAGAGAAAAAAGTAGAACGAGTTTAAGGGAAAAAAAAGGGGGGGGAGAAAGGACAGATTAAATATTAAAGCAGCGGAACTGAGAGATCACGTGTAGCAAGTCAAAGGACCTAGAAACAAGCGAAAGAAAAAGGGAGAGTTGACGGAGCTTGGAACGGGCGGACAGAGGATAAGGAAAGAGATCCCACGGGGAGCGCAAGTGCTTTATTTTAGCGAGTAGAAAGTAACCCAATCGGTATTAGAGCGTACACATGGCGTAGTGAGGAGGCCGAAAATCTAATTCGTGTCTTGTATCGTTTATCGTTAACTATGGTTACGAAAAGAGGCAGCCCGAAAGTTTCCCGTTTACTAATGTATGGCTGGTAGAAGGCTTCTTAACTTTTAAAATGCTTTATTATAAAAGTACCGGAAACCTCCCTGTTTCACGAAATTTTCTAAAACTTAAAAAGGCTAGGTACGTATAGTATAAAATATTTATATATATAGGCCCGCCCTTTTTATTATTCGCCTTAATTAAAGTATTAAACCGTATAGGATTATTAGTAGTAAATAGTTATCTAAGTTTAATATAAAATATAAGTCGAATATATATAAAGTTAAAAACGTTATTAATATTATAACGAGGGCCTTAAGGTAATTACTAGCCGTGTGCCGTGTATATATTAAAATAATACTAATAACTAAATATTTTATATCGGTATATTCGCTCTATAAACGTTAAAGCCCTTTTATTATATAATGGGTTATATTACGTTAGTTTAAAGGCCGTGTAAATCCGTTCGTAATTAAGGTAATTATAATAATATATTTCTATACGAAGTTAACTAGCGATAGTTATTTTAAGATTTTAATAAAATAAAAGTAAGTTAACCTAGTAATATTCACTATTCTTTTAATAGTAAATAAGCTATATATTTATTAATAATAGCCGTGTTCTTATTATTCCGGTATAAATTTACGCAGCTAGAGTTTTTATACTTTTCGTATTTAAAATAATAATAGTTATCCTTATAGTGATAATACTTCGAATAATATATACTTTACTTACAATAAATAACGCTATTATTACGTGGTGGCCAGTGCCTCACTACTGTAAATAGTTGTAAGCCAGCCACTAGGGTAAGGCTTTATTCATCCTTTATTATCTATAAGCCCGAGGATGCTAATACAGATCTATTGCACCCTTAACAGGTTATGAGCCCTCGCGCTTCCGCGCGTTGTATTTGATGCTATTCCGACGATCAGCCTGCTTAGGAGCGTCGATTTCATCAATTTCGACAGGGATTTCGTTGTCGTACTTGCGGCCGAGCCCTACACCTACTGCAAAAGGACCGCGACCAGCTTCGCACCACGCCTTTTCGCAACAACAACCAGGACTCTCCAGCTAGAGGACCTATCTATGATCACTTTTCCGATCGCTAAAAAAGTCTCGATTTTGAGCTCTTTTTAAATAAGCAGCCGATCAGCTTCGCGCCTGCCTTTTATTCCCCTTCACCTTTCACTCACATTACGGTTACATTATTTTTAAAATGGCCGAATTAAAGATCACCTTTAAGAGGATTCTCATCCTTAAGGACGAGGCCGGCTTATTAAACTAGCGAGCGAATATCCTCGAATAACTGGAATACCACGACCTAGAGGATTACGTTAAGACCGACGTTCTTTAACCAGCAGAAAACCGTGGTCTAGAGCTACGCAAAGCATGGAAACAAAGTCGCATTCACTACACTAACTTAATGCGTACCAGCGTCGACTTAATAATTAAAAAACGCCTCGTCGCGGCTGGCTAAGACTAGGAAAGCGAGCGTAACTTAAAGATCTTATAGGATTTAATTAATCGCATTATACTTAAAAAATTAAAAAGTATAATACTTACTATATTTTACGAATTTATTAATATAAAGCTTAATAACGAATACTCTTTATTTTAATACTTAAAACGTATAGTTAACCTTTATAAATAACTCGATTAACTTTAATACGGCATTTTCGAGAAGGGCTTAATTTTACTAGCGCTTAAAGCCGTTAAATCGCGATACGCGATACACCACGAATTTCTTATACGAGACTTCGAAAATAACACACTCTTATAAGCATAGCTTTAAAAATAAATAATTAAAAAAGGCTCGAGGAATTTATTAATAAATCCTTTATTAATACTTAGCTTCTTAGCTCGAAAAATTAGGACATTAAAACCGTTAATAATACGGTAAAAGATATCGACTACACCGTTTACAGCATTAAACATTTAAATAATTAAAAAGTAGTATTTAAGCTATCGATATTATAGCCTTTAACGAAACGTTTATTTTCGTTATAACCTTAATTAAACACCCTAGTAATATAAGAACAGATTTTCTTATTAAAACATTACTTTATAATCTTAATAAACACTCGAGTAATAAAACTAAAATATTAATATATTTAATTTTAATAATACCGACGCCTTTAAAAGCGTATTTCGAATTAAAAACAAGCTTTATAGCTTTAAATCTTACACTGCTCAGCTTCGTGAGAGCTATTAACGGTAAAATTATTCCTATGCGAGATAGTTTCCTTTATAAAGACTCGGTAATTATAAATACTAGCTTTATATATATAGTCTTTAATAACTTTAAATAGTTTACTACTTATTAAAAACTTCTTAATATAATCGGTTTAAGCGTATTAAACGGAGGAATTATTTCCGTAATAGGCACGGGTACAGTATTTATTAAAGCTGTCCGACACAACGGTGAAGTTACCGAATAAGAGATTCGAAATGCTCTCTATAACCCTAACTGCCCGTGTAATCTCTTATCACCTGGTTTACTCGAAGCCGAAAACGGGATCATCGTCGATAGTTTTACGTTAATATACCGATTTAAAGAAACACGGCAAGAGGTGTATACTTACCGGTAAGTAGTAAACGTTAAAGTTATTAACTTAGTAAAGATACTACTTAATAAGCCTATCGAGGTAATCCCAGCGTTTATAAACGTCGATATTTATCTTATACATCGTCGATTAATGTATACTAATTATCGTGTGGTTCGTGAAGCTTATAAAGCTGTAAGTATTTAGCTACTATACTTTAAAACCGAGAAATGCGACAGCTGTCATCTTAGTAAAGCTACGCAGTTAATCCATCGAACACTTTCTATTTAACCTACCCGACTACTTTAAGTTATTTACTTCGACATTTTTTAATATAACCTTAAAAGCCTTACGGGTTTTAAATACTTAGTTATTTTTATAAACGGCTAGAGTAAGTACCGTTAAATTAAATTCTTTCGCAGCAAGGAAATTATCTATTAAAATATCGAAGAATTTATCGAAGCTATCGAGAAATAAATAAGCTTAATAATATAAATTTAGTATTTCGATAATAGAAGAGAGTTTTTCGGTAAACGCGGCAATACTTAGCAGTACGCCGATAAGAAAGGTATATAGTAAAAGAAGCCTTTTATTAATACGTACGAATTAAATAGTGCCTCGGAGAAGTTAAGCCGAGATATTATTACTTTAGCACGTACGATACTTATTAATATAAAACTGTTAAAGTTTTTTTAGCTTTAGGTAAAAAAGTTTACCGTTAATATATATAATTTTTTCTTAAGTAATACTTAAAGTGTTAAAATAACTTAAAAAACGCCTTACGAACGATTCTATAAGTATTTACGTCTTTATTAAAACGCTACTTTCTCGTACCTTCGTTATTTTATAATATTTAGCTCTATTATTTATATTTATTAAAAACAGATTAAAAATGTAAACAAAATAAAACTACGAGCCGATAAAGGTTACCTCGTCGGTATACGAGACTTAAAAGCTAAGATCTATATAATTTAAGTCCCCGACTTACACCGAGTTATTAATGCTCGAGATGTCCGATTCGATAAATCGTAGACTAGCCCTCTTAATAATAATCAAGACGAGCCCGAATTCGAAGCAGTACTTATTAACCCGGATTTGTTTATTAACGACACGCAGTTTACTTAAACTAAGACTCTTACTGCTGACAGCCCTCGAGGCATACTGCAGCCTTACACAACGTTAAACGTCCGTACTAAGCCATATTCGACCTAGAAGTCCCTGGACCAGCCTGGCGATAAGGAACGAGGTTCCGGCTCAGACACTTTTACTGGTCATAACGATGACTATGACAGCGCGATTAAGGAATTCGAGTTAAAGGGCCTCTCGAGAGGGATATTATACGATTAAAACGAAGAAGTTCACGATATTATAATAGTTCAGGGCGTCGGTAATATAACGGCCTAACTATCTCGTCGTTCTACCAGGGGTACTGCGAAACCACCTGGCTCGTACAGAGATACTCGTCTTTATTATAAAAACATAGCTCTCGCACTATTAAACATATACTTAAAAACTAGAGATACGAGATATAATTAAAAAAACGTATTCGTCGAGGAGGTTCCACAGTATTATTTATTTAATCTTAAAGTTAAATAAATTACTTTATAATATACTACTTAATAATAAAGCTTTAGTTTTATACCTCTATACGTAAAGAGCTATTCCGAAGCTAAAAAGGACCCTCTTAAGTGGCCTTACTAAAAAGCTACTTTTTAAAAGGAAATAAATAATATTCGACATCGAAATATATATAACCTAGTCGATATAAAAGACTTATCGAAAGGTACTAAGATTCTTTTCACTAAATAGGTTACTACATAGAAATTTACGCCGGAAAAACATGAATTCCTTCGTAATAAAGCTCGTTTCGTCGCATACGGTAATTACGAAAATAATAAATAATCCATCGAAGACTTATACGTAGCCGTTACGAATTAAACCTCGTTAAAGGTTTTTTTAACGTTAATCGTAGTCCTTAATTTAAAATATTAGTAAAAAGATATTATCACACTATTCTTTTATAGTTTTATACCCGAGGGCGAAAATATTTATTATCGACAGCCCTAAAGGTTCTTTTAAAGCGAAGGCAAGTGCTAGAAACTTAATTTAACCTTATACGGCCTACGAAAATCACTACTATAATAGTTTAACACTTTCCGAAAGCAGCTTTAAAAGCTTAGCTTTTTACCTCTCGAAGTAAACCTCTACGTTTTTAAGAACGAAAAGACTAGTATACTCCTATTAGTCTACGTCGATGATTTATTAATTACAGGCTCGACCACCTCTAATATTTAAAAAGTTACTAACGACCTCGCAGCTGTTTTTAAGCTGAAGGACGTCGCAGATAAAAACCACTTCGAGTTCCTTAAAACCGAAATTCGCCGTAACCGTACGACACGCTAGATCTTTATCTTATAAAAGAAGTATTACTAAAAAATACTCGATAAATACGGTAAAACCGGTTAAAAACCTTCTTATATATTATAGCCTTATAGTATAATAATACTAGTAGTTTATAATGCCGTTATTAACGATATAAAGCACTATATTAAATAAATAAGCTCTTTTAATTAATTAAGTATAAGTATACGCTTTAATATTATTTTTACGGTAAATAAATTATTCGAAGCTAACTTTAATCCTTTAAAAACTTACCTCACGGTATTAAATCACTTTTAATAATACCTCGTAACTAGCCCTGCCCTTAATATAATTATTAGTGGTAAATATAACGTTAGCGACCTTAAACTGTTTATTTAAGTAGATACCGCGTATACCGACGACTTATACACTAGATTCTTAATTAGAGCATATATCGTTTTCCTCGCGGGTGCACTTATTTATTAAAAATCGAAAAGATAAACTCTCGTGGTTATTAATATTATAAAAACAGAGTTTATTAACTTAACTTTAGCCGGCTTTTCGGCTATTTAAATTAAAAGCTGTTAACGCAGCTTAAATTCGAGTAATAAGCCGCGATAATTATATTTACCGATAGTCTTAACGTTATAAGCATCGCCTTAAACCCGAATAACTCGGTAAAAACTAGGCATATTAATATTAAATATAAATAAATTATTAACCGCGTTACTAACGGTGACTTCACTGTTTAATATACTAAGATAGCTGAGATAATAGCCGATAAGTTTACTAAACCACTCTCGAAGGAGAAACATCGAGATTTTATACGAATATTAAGCCTTACGCCTTATTATTAAAAATAACAGCTGGTCGACTTTTAACGCTATAGCTTTTATATTTTATATATAAATTCACCTCTCACGATAGCTTTATTATTAATAACTAGCCTAAAAAGGGGTGTTACGTAGTGGCTAGTGCCTCATTACTATAAATAATTATAAGCTAGCTATTAAGGTAAGGCTTTATTTATTCTTTATTATTTATAAGCCCGAGGATACTAATATAAATCTATTACACCCTTAATAGCTATTTAAGCTTAAATACGCGAACTTTTTATTAAACGCTTAAAAGCTAAACTAATAAGCTAAAAGCATTATAATAAGCTAGGGTAAATAACTTTAAGGGAAAAAAAAAGACGAGTATAAAAAAAAAGAAATCTCTATCGAGCTAAAAATACGAAACGGTAAGTATTTATATTTAAAACGCGTATTAATATTACTATTTTATTATTAATTACTAAAGTTAAAGCTTTATTAAATTATTACCCGGCTCTATTTATTAGTGATTATTAAATAAAAAAAGCAATCTTTTATATACTAAGTAGTAAGTACTTTAAAACTACTATATTTTTACTAATTAAAATAAAAAGAAAAGCACTTTACTATACGCTAATCGAAGTATACTTCCCGTTTAAACGTGTGATTTTTTCTTTAACACTTTAAAAACTATACGTCCTTTACGAAGAGGCGATTAAAACTATATTAAAGTTAAATCGTTTACTAGTTTATCCTTATTATTTAAACTAAGTAAAATATAAATGAATATATTAATTTAAGCGTATTAAGAAAGTAAATAAGTTTAAACGATTAATCGACTCGTTTAATAGCTAATAAAATTACGAATTATATAAAGTAATAAGTTTAGCCGCTCTTCGTTTCGACGTTTATTTATTTAAACTATAAGACCGCTGTATTCGCTATTCTAATAGTCGTAGTTTAAAGTGAGTTAAACCCTTCGTATTCTCTTTTTCTTAGGTTACGCTATAATAAAGTTATCGTGTCGGCGCTTATAAGAAAGTTTAAAGATCGAGTATTATAAAATTAAATAATTAAAAGTAAAGCTTACTATAATAAATTCGAAACTCCGGTTTAAGTAGTATATAATAAAAGTACTTAATAAAGTACTTAAAGCAGCTATCGAATTTAAATAATTAAAGGGCCTCTTATCGTCGATAGTTAAGTAATTATTCACGGCTATAATAGCTTTAATACTCGGTCGAGCCTTTATAAATACTTAGGTATATCGCTCGTATAGCTACTATTTAATTCTTTATTAGCTGTTATTTAAGTTACTTTATTAATTATTTTATAATAAGATATAGGGACTAAGGCGAATTAAGGTGGCGTTATTATATAGGCACTCGATCTTAATCTTATCTATTTTATAATATACAGCTATTCGGTATATGCTGGCAAGAAGCGATCCCGGCTTCTCGATCGCCTGTAGCGATTTCAGGCTATATAAAAGCTAATACCGTTTCTTTAGACAATCTGTCCGCGGGAGAATACTGGCAGAGAACTAGAAGTTTTTAAATACTATAGCAGGGGTAGGATAACATGCTTAGCGAAACGGGGTGTTTATTTACTAAGGATCGTTTCGATCTCTATCTCGTAAACTAGTTCTTACCTAGTTATAATCTACCCACTAATAGATTTCCTTAATAGCTTAATAAAAGCGTTAAATCTAGTTTTTTTTTATTCCACCGCTTTTATTCGGTAACCTAAACAATTATAAAAAGGAATTATATAGAATTACATAGGGTATTAAACGCTCCCCTCACTGCCTTTATTATATTAATAATAAGTCTATTTTATTAGACCACGATCTCGAGGAGTATTAACATAGTTTAGCTATTTCGAGGAAGAAAATCCTGACAATGAGCCTATAGATTTCCCACGAGGTATAATAAATTCTCTAGGCAGAACCTGGCGTTTCCCGGCCCCGGAAACGATATTCTCTATTGCCTGTTTAATCTGCCCACGCATTATTAACGAGAAGTTTAAATTTAGGCGGTATATAACCTTTACCTATCCCTTAATTTTCCTCTAAGCGGAAATCGAGGAAAAGGGTAAAATTTAACACTTAAGTAATTATCGTCGTCGGCACTATTTACACATTAAGCTTAAGTATATTTTATTTAAGAATATTAAGAAGATTTAAATTATTATATAATAAAACATCGCTTATTTATTATACCGGATTAGGGTTTAACTATTAATTAAGCTAGATAATATAGCGGTTATAAGATTAAGCGTTCGCTTTACGAAGAGGATATAGTATATACTTAACTTTCGGCGCTAAGGGATTACGAGTAATCACGGTGAAAGGCTATAAATATTATATAAAGCTATTATAAATATAATAATATTAACTTAGTCGTGCTTTATAGCCTTTTTAATATTTAAGTTATATACTAGCTTTTAGCCACTTAAAACCTCGTATAGTGAAAGTGCGCCAAGGTATTATTATTAAGTTTATATTAAGCTTATGCTAACGACCTCCGACACCTACGATCCTCTTACCTACCTTTGGTCGCAACCTCGTTAGCTAATCAAGACGGGAAGCCAGTGCTACAGTACTTAAGGTGCGCTTGGGTTGTCGACTAGGTCGGGCACTGGTAGTGTTTACTAAGCTGATCTCGGCTGAGGCTGCAATCGCCTCGGCTCCCGGGCCTCCGTCCTTATTATAAATCCCTTTCTGTCACTTACTACTCCCGGTCTTAAGACTTTCGCTATCGGTCGTATCTATTACTGGCGGCATTGAAACATCTTTACCTAGCAGGAGCTTACGTTTCTTGCCTCGTATCAACTGTGTGCTATTACCCGCGCCATATGCTCCGGCCTGCGTTACTATAACGGCATTATATGCTGACAGCGTTTTGCACCTTGCCTCTTCTAAGTTATTCTGCTCCTCCTCGATACGTTTTAATTTAGACTTAACCCACTTAACCCGGCGTCGCTAATAATCTGCCTAAGCTCTGGCTGTCTGGTATTTATGCGCGCAGTCGAGACATTTGCCGATAAGAATAACGTCGCCCTTCCGAGTTGTGACCTCAAGGCGACGCCGCCCGCGGCGTTTTTAGTGGTTGCCTATTGCCTGGCCCTCCTGATCTGAGTCGAAACGCGAGTGCGCTGCATGCGCAGCCTCAAGCACACGGACGCGCGAACCACCAGTTTCTGTACCTTCGAGAGGGTCGGAAGGCTTCACGATTTGAGCTTCTACAAGTCTCTCCCACTCGGCCTCGTACTGCAACTGCAGCTTCTGGCTAGTCTTCGTCAGGCTGTCGAGGAAGAGGCATTCAAACGCGAGATACTCAACATATGTCGTCCATTGGTCTTGCTTCTTTAGGTCCGCTAGTAGTTGGAAGGGCTGGAAGAACCCATATCCTGTGAGAAACCTCGCTGCGAGCTCGGATGTCTTCGCAATATCCTCTTCAGCGTTATGGTCGGCCGGGCACGAAGTTGATAGCGACCATGACAAGAACGAACCTCAACGCAAGAAGTTCGTGGATTAATACGTTTTAAAGGCGTTAAAAAACTTAGTTAATCTTAAGATCCTTTTAATATACACTATAATACCGTGAGCTTAAAATATAATCTTTACCTCGTGTTTTTATAAGTAGCTAATAATCTCTATAGGTTTATTACGCGGCGTATTATATTTTTAAAGTAGTTTTAAAGCTTATAAATATTAAAGTTTAAGTAATATAAGAAAACGATACGCGTACTTAGCTAAGTAAAAGGATTTCGACACTTATATTTAAGAGGCGTGCGATTTTCGAGAATTCGGCCTGTGATTCGGAATTCGGCCTCCACTCTATAGTCCCTTATTAGTTATATTAGCTTCGGCTTTGTCTATCTGCCTACGTTGCGATCCTTTTATCTTATCGATAGTCATGCTTCACTGGCGTTTCCGAATACTATAAAACTTGAAAACCTTACGTTTAAAGCTAGTAATAAATCTATTTTTAGAAATTTAATCCGTGGCCTTACGTTTCTATTTAAAGCAGCCACTTTTTCTATAAGTAATCCCTTAAGCCTACGTTCTTTAAGCTTAATTTTATGCGGAGAAGACGAAGATAATTATAATAAATTTTAATTTAACGTCCGCGGAGAAAACGAAGTTAGCTGTTATTTAATTTCTTTAATTAAAACCTTAACGAAACTAACTCTTAAAGGATTTATAAGGTATAATACAGGGAATATATTAAAAGTAACCTTTAAACACTAAAACTTAAAGACTTTAATATTAATTTAAACGTTAAGAATTAAAGCTATTAAAGATTAGCGTTTTTCGCTTAAGGTAGTCCGTATTATTATTAATAGACTATTAAATTTACGTTAATTTAAGTTTATATTTAAAATAAATAGACTAGTAAATATTTATTCTTAGCTTTATTTTACTTATATAAAAAAGGAAAAAACTTATAGTTATTTAATTACTTTTTATAGAAAGAAATTAGGCAGGCCTTAATCTATGTAAAAAAACTCACGTTCGTTACCTACTCGAACGTTTAAGTGTAAGAGAGGAAGGTTTTAAAAACGACTATTTTAACTTTTTTAAATAATGTTATTGCCTTATAACTCGGAGATTTTATTTAGGAAAACTAATACCGTCTTACACGAGTCTCGACGCCTCTATTAACCTTAAAAATAGCGTTTAGTTTCGCCGAAACTACGCACAAGCCGGAGATGTTAACCTATTCCTAAGGTCGCAGTGTTTAGGTTCGGACGTGGAGTGAGTATTATAGCCCCCTGGAGGAGTTAATAGTTTAAATAAAAATATATTAAACCAGTTCCTAAGATATCGAGGTGAATAAAAAACAGCCTGCCTTTCTTTTAATTTAATACTATAGCTTTCGCATAATTTTAACCACTCGTTTCCTCGTATATACAAGTGCCACAGGCGCGGAAAGTAGTGTAGTATACCGTGATTAATAAAGCTTACTGAAATAGTATATCTTAACTTAAAGAGTAGTGTTTCGCGCTTCCTTAAGGCTCTTTCTATTAGCTTTACTTTAAAAGGCCGAGTTATAAGCACTATTCTTCGTAAATTAAATAAGGATGTTTAATTAAGCCTTTAAGCACACTCGTTAAATAAGTACTCGAGTAAATAAGTAAATATTTCGGCTACACTTTTCTATATAAAAATATTACTATCTTTAATAACCGTTATATATTATATTATTTAAACTTATTATTATAACGATAAATAGCGAGGAAACTTTACTATAGCTTTAAATGTCGATATCGATTTATATAAAGGTTTTTCCCTATTAATAAGCTATTTTATAAAGTTATTACAATATTCTTTTTACGCTACGAATAGTCACTAAAGGCTTTAAACTTAATGCTTATTTAGATCCTTATTTAATATTACTTAATATAGTGTCGGATTAATAGGACGTTATAAACGAATAAATTTTTATCCGCTCCTCTAAGCGGCTGGCCACGACCGGGGAAATATACAAGGAAGCTAGTCACCTCCCGGTGAAGTTTAAGCAGATAGGAGCTTGGCGGCCCTACGGAGAGGTAGAGACGCTCATCTTAGCCGTAATAAAATCGAAGGAGTTCGAAGGGAGTTTTATAGGTGGCCAGCCAACTCGCAGCCACGTTCGGGGAATTGCAAGGCGAACAGTGCGCTCGGCTAGCTCGCAGCGAAATTGGGAGAACTCAGCCTACGCGGGGAAGACCAAGGAGTTCGAAGAGACTCAGCGGGAGATCAGCCAGCTTGCGGCCAAGTTTTAAGAATTCCAAGAGGGCTAGGAATATTAAGCCAGTGCGCCTTATGTAGCCAAGTAACGTCGTATATTTAATATAGGGAATAAACCGTTGGTTCCGGCATTTTTAAAGGCGGGATAATCGTAAGGTTTAACTTTTACTAATAAAGACGACCCCGGTAAACTAGTCTTATTAAGGCAGCTATATAGTGTATATATACTTTATAATAATAATATTTATCGGCTTAAAGGAATTATCCGCGGTGGGCCACGAAAACTTAACCTGCCACCTCTACGCGGTGTAGCCTAGGAACGTCTTTTAAAAGGCGGCTAGGAGTAGGCAATGGTCCTAACAGAGGATTCTGTACATCGCATACCACCGTCGATAAGGTGTCGACTAACCGCGGCGTATTCGAACCCTCCGCCCTTCGACCCGACGACCGTTCCGGCACGAATAAGGGCGTTAGGCTTAGCGACGACCTGGTCCACCGTCGACGAACGCCACCTTTTCTCGCGACGACTTAGTACACCGTACGAAAGAAACACTACACAGAGCACCTTATAAATATTAAATCTCCCGACACCGATAAACAGAGAATAAAAGTCAGCACGAAATATTACGATATAACTATACCGACCTTAGCCAGCCTCTTTCCTTTTACTTTTAACGCGTTATTAAGCACTTATACGCGATATTCGAACCGTAGTAGACGACGCGTTCTAGCCGTTCCGAGGCACGAAAACTTTATATAAAACGATAACCGCCCGATATTTTACCGAGTATATTAAAATAACTATATTACCACCTCTATACTTAACTCTAGTAGGAATTTAAGTGGATTTTCGTATATTAAACCATTAAAAGAGCCAGCCTCAGTGTATATAGCAGTGTTTCTAACGCCATCGCCTTAGCTTCAGGGTTAACGGCGCTGGAACATCCCCCATCCAGCTAGCTCCAGTTGCTATTATTAAATCCCAGTGGCTCCCTAGCAGCGCCCAACACGACCTAACACCCTTAGAGCAACGGCCTTACTACGCCAGCTCTCACCTATACGGTGAAGGCTGGCAGATGGAGGGTAGCGCTACAGGGGCCTAGATACCGCGGAGGGTGTCGTAGGAGGTCCACTAAAGCGCCATAACAATGCACTATAATAGCTAGCATAAACACTAAAGTCTGCATAAGGCCTAAGCTTTAGGACGGACTCTAAATTAATATATATAAACTTAGCTATCTTAGATATTTCGAGTTATAAGCGCTTTTTATATATTATAACGTTACGTAAATAGTCTTAAAAAAACGGCTGCATTTATTAAGCTCGTATATACGAGGGTTATATTCCGGTATAAATCGTAACTATATTATATTATATAGTTAATTTTTTTTTAAAATCGATACATTAATTAAATTAAATATATAACGTGGTTTATTATTAAATCGGATATATTATTAAGTTAAACACTTTTTTTACATTTCGATATTTTTATATAAATTTATTTAATTATAACGCTTTAAATTAATTAAAATTACTCGTTATCCGATTCGCTACTTAATTTTATATCCTTTTTACACGTTCGCGCATTGTAACCGGTTTCGCCGCAGTTACCACAGCGCCTACCGCCCGTCGCGCGTCGTTTCGACGAGCCACTATTTTCGCCTTCGCCGGTCGGTGGACGCTTCCCTTTTGCCTTCTCGTCCTGTAGCGTTTAAAATTCTTTAATGGTAAAGGCTCCTCTAAGCTGGACTCGTAATTTTTTAGCTTTTCGGCGCTTCGAAAGGGCTAAATTAATATTTTAAAAAATGCGGACCTAATTTTTTAATATAGTTACTTTATAAGCTATTCGGGTTATACTTTTTATTATTTAGTTTACCGTATTTAAAATTAGCGTTAAAAAACTTTTTTAATAAGTAAACACTCTTTTTTAATATAAATAAAGTATTTAATCGTTTATTACGAGTTAAACAGCGTTTAAAGGTTATATATATTTAAAGTCCCGGGTCGCGACTATTTCGGTATAAGCGTTCGAAGTTATATATTTAGTTTATTTATTACTTTGTTCGGATAATAAGGTATTAAGCCGGATACGTTAAATTTAAATTTAATATTAGCTTCCGTAAAAACAGTAAAATATGCGGCTTTAAACGAGATAAAAAACTTAAGCTTCGTAATATAATTTATTAAGGCCTTAATAAATAGCTCGATTTCCTTCGAATAAGCACGTTTTAAAAGCGAATAAAATACTATATCGAGAGGTTAAAGTAGGTGCGATAAATAAAAAGGCATATTAATAATAATAATATTATTATTTTAGTAATATACCTTGAATTCGGCCGAAATATAGCTCTCGTAGCCGTCGAGAATTAGGAGGCGGTAATAACTTTTTATTTACGATCTAGTATATTTATTTAAGTGTTTAATTTAGTTTAAACTTATCTCGTTATCGGTCTATTTATTAAAAATCGGTTTAATTATTTAATCGCCCGGTAAGCTATTTTCGCGCGACTAGTTCGCGAGGTAATATTAATTTTAAACGATTAAAAAAAGCGGAATATATTAATTTTACGAATTAATATATTTAATAGTTATCGATTATTTTTAATTATTAAGCTAAATCGATTTCGCCTTTTTACGTTAATTAATACGTATTACGACGAATATTAACCCGATTATATTTATTATAAAACCGGTTTTATTAAAATTTTATATATCCTCGTTAACGATACCGTATTTAGCCTTAATATTAATAACTAGGCTAAATTAGCCGGAAATAACCTTCGGATTTTCACAGAAAGCCCTTTAGTAGTCGTACCGACGGTTCATTCTAGTCTTAAGGTCCGGGTTACGGTCGATAAAGCGCCTGGCCCAGTGCTTGCCGACGCGGTCGCCGCCGCGCGACGCGATGAGGAAATTAGCCATATCTTCCACATTAGCTATTTTTAAAAGTATCCCTCGGGTATTTAGATTAATTATATATTTACGAAACACCTCTTTTTTAATCGTATTTAATTTATATTTTAAATATCGGATTTCGCGTTGTACGGTTCGGCCGTAAAGTTAGTCGTTAAGGGTAAATAATAAGACGACGTAGTGTTTCGCCGCAGCTTTTTAATTAATTCAGGTTAGACCGTTTCGTAACGCTTAAATTATTAAGGTTATCCGCTTTTTTTAAAATAAATAAAATATTATAGTTATAAAGTTATTACGCTTTAAAATTTAATTAAATAGGTTAATAATAAAAATGTCCGACTTAATAATATGTCCGACTTAATAATAAACCATGTTATATATATACTCACTTACTTTTATTCTCGCGATATTACTATTAGTTATTTATGTTTACTATATATTTATTAAGGCTAAATATATATATATTTATTATTATCGTAAGCTAATTATATATTTATCATTATAAAAAATATTCTTATAAAGAATACTAAGCATTAATAATTTAATTAATAAATAGAACTTTTAAATCGAAAGATCCAGTTATAAATATATATATAATAAATATATAAGCCCTTATCGTGGTATATTAAAAATTATCGATAATACCCTTATTAATATATAACACGGAATATAATAAAAGTATTAAAAACGATATAGTTTAAAAGCTATTATAAATATATTAACCTAGCCGTAAAGTGTTTTCTATTAGTCTCTTAATCTTATTCGCTCGAAAATCGAGTAGCGACCACGAATTTCTCTTCCTTAGTTTAATCCCGGACGTTTTCTTATCTAGAAAATGGCGGCTTAAAATCACTTTAACCCCTTGAACCGGTAGCTCACGGAGGCGTCGATGTTTAAAATTAAAACATTGAGCTTTTATAAGCTTCGTGACTTATTAAAAAAGCTGAATATACATTAAAAACTGCTCGGAATTAATCGAATTAAGATTTAAGTGCCCGTTTTAAACGGAACTAAGACGTGGATTTATATTCTTACGAACGCTTAGGGTTCGTTACCGTATATTTTTATATTTACGGTGATAGTTTCGTAATAAAAGAGTAAGTTATTTAATATATTCCTATTTTTACTTAAGCTATATTTTTTAATATTAAAATAGTTATAGTAATATTTAATCGTTATATAGCATTAATATTTATAACTTTATTACGATAAATCTCGTTTTGCGCACTAAGTATACTTTTATATTCCCCGAGTATATATTAACGCCGGAAGCGAAGTGGTTTACGTAGTAAGAATAATGTTTTACGGTCTTAAAATAGGCGGTCGAAAAAGGAGGAGAGTATAACCTTATTATTAATAAATTCGCTATTATAAAAAATAGCGTTATAAGTACGTTAAAAGAATATATTAATTTTTAAAGCTTTAATTAGCCTTTATATTTATTTTTTTTATTACGTTATATTAATTAAGCATTTATATTTTCTATATAAACATTATAACGTAGAAGAAAAACATGAATATCTTTTATAACATTTTTTTAACCTTATAGCTAGTTTAAACTATTAAGATAAGTTTATAGCTAGCCGCTATAAGTTTTAAAACGGCCTATTCTTAACGGGGGACGTTATACGTAAGTTCGTTAACGCGTACTTTTCGGTATCGGTGAATAAAAAATCGGAGTTAATTAATCCCGCTAATTTATTTAAAGCGACGGCCTAAGCTTTTACGCCGATATTTATTATAACTAGTTCAGCCGACTTACTACGTAATAAGGCCGAAAAGCTAGGCTAGATACTTTAAAAGGCCGGCCGTAACGTCGTTATTATATAGGCCCACGGTTAAATGTATAACTTCGCGGTGATAAAGGCGACGAGAAATGGGCCGATATTAAAAATAATTATAACGGTGATTATAACTACTTTAAACTAGAGGCTCGGTTAAATAAAGGGAAATTATTTACGGAAAGTTAAAGGATTTCGCATTCTTTAGTATATCGTAAGCTATTAATAAGCTTTTGCCGGTCTATAGACGTCGAATATAGTAATTAGTATACTTTTAATGTTATAGTTCATCGGGGCGATTAAGCGAGGGCAGCGATAGACTAAGTAACCCCCGGTCGCGAGATCTTAAATATGAAACCCGTACTTGCACTCTCTCTTTCTTTTTCTCTTTCTCTTTCTTCCTTTTCGCCGCTGGCTGTGAATGCGGACGGGATGGCCGAAGACACTTATGTATTATTATACTTAGCATGGAAGACTTTAGTTTTTCCTTACTTCGTTATAAACTTTAGTATCTAGTAGGGATTTACCGTCGTAAAATTAATAAAAAGGTCGCTGTTTATTTTTCGATATTATATAAGATTTCACGCGACTTATATTACGTACCTATTTAAGTAACGCTTATTTAATTACCCTTAACGTAGTTTACCATTAAATCGAATATATTATTAAATCGAACACTTTTATTACCGATTTACTTAATTAAACTTTAACGCGTAATAACTTTATAATTATAATATTTTATTTATTTTAAAAAAAGCGGATAACTTTAATAATTTAAGCGTTACGAAACGGTTTAACCTGAATTAATTAAAAAACTATAGCGAAACACTACGTCGTTTTATTATTTACCTTTAGCGATTAATTTTACGGCCGAACCGTACGACGCGAAATTCGATATTTAAAGTATAAATTAAATACGATTAAAAAAAAGGTATTTCGTAAACATATAATTAATTTAAATACCCGAGGGATGCCTTTAAAAATAACTAATGTAGAAAATATGGCCAATCTCTTTATCGCGTCGCGCGGCGGCGACCGCGTCGGTAAGCACTAAGCTAGGCGCTTTATTAACCGTAACCCGGACTTTAAGACTAAAATAAACCGTCGGTACGATTATTAAAAAGCTCTCTATAAAAATCCGAAGGTTATTTCCGGCTAGTTTAGCCTAGTTATTAATATTAAGGCTAAATACGGTATCGCCGACAAAGATATATAGAATTTTAACGAAACCGGCTTTATAATAAATATAATCGGGTTAATACTCGTCGTAATACGCGTTAATCGGCGTAAAAAAGCGAAATCGGTCCAGTTTAATAATTAAAAATAATCGACGGCCATTAAATATATTAATTCGTAAAGCTAATATATTTCGCTTTTCTTAATCGTTTAAAGTTAATATTACCTCGCGAACTAATCGCGTAAAAATAGCTTACCGGGCGATTAAGTAATTAAACCGATTTTTAATAAATGGACCGATAACGAGATAAGTTTAAATTAAATTAAATACTTCGATAAATATACTAAATCGTAAATAAAAAATCGCTACCGCCTTTTAATTCTCGACGGCCACGAGAGCTATATTTCGGCCGAATTTAAAGTATACTGCCAAGATAATAACATTATTACTATTAATATGCCTCCTTATTTATCGCACCTGCTTTAACCTCTCGATATAGCACTTTATTCGCCCTTAAAACGTGCTTATTCGAAAGAAATCGAGCTATTTATTAAGGCCTCGATAAACTACATTACGAAGCTTAAATTCTTTATCGCGTTTAAGGCCGCACATTTTACTGTTTTCACGGAAGCTAATATTAAATCTAGATTTAACGTATCCGGCTTAGTACCTCACTATTCGAACGAAGTAATAAATAAGCTGGATATATAATTTCGGACGCCTATACCGGAGTAGTCGCGACCCGGGATTTTAAGTACGTATAACCCCTAAACGCCGTCTAACCCGTAATAAACGATTAAATATTTTATTTATATTAAAAAGAGGGTGTTTACCTATTAAAAAAGTTTTTTAACGCTAATTTTAAATACGGTAAATTAAATAGCGAAGGGTATAACTCGAATAGCCTATAAGGTAATTATATTAAAAAATTAGGTCCGCATTTTTTAAAATGCTAATTTAATTTTTTCGAAACGCCGGAAAATTAAAAAATTACGAGTTTAGTTTAGAGGAGCCCTTACTATTAAAAAATCTTAAACGCTATAAAATAAAAAAATAAAAAGGAAGCGTCCACCGACCGGCGAAGGCGAAAATAGTAGCTCGTTAAAACGACGCGCGACGGGCGATAGGCGCTATAGTAACTGCGGCGAAACCGGTTATAATACGTGAACGTGTAAAAAAGATATAAAATTAAGTAGCGAATCGAATAGCGAGTAATTTTAATTAATTTAAAGCGTTATAATTAAATAAATTTATATAAAAATATCGAGATGTAAAAAAAGTGTCCGATTTAATAATATGTTTAATTTAATAGTAAACTACGTTAAAGCTTTTTATTATATAAAAAACGTTAATTTATTATACTATTAACGTAATCGTTCACCGTTAATATTTTACCCTAGATTTAATTGTGATTTAATATATAAAGTTTAAAAACATTAAGTATAACTTACCGCCGTATTAATATAATTAAAAATACCTTACTAATATTATACTTATTATATAAAAAAAATAGCTAGTCGCGAACTTCGTTTATATTTAAACATTATAATATAATAAATTATCTACGGCACGTATAGTAAATACGAGGCTATAATTACGCCGGTAAATACTATATAAAACTTAAAGCGAGATTAGATTTATTATTAACTATTAGAAACCGTGCGCGCTTTAAAGTAAGTCTTTAAGTAAAACGGTTCCTAGTAGTCTCTATAGTATTAATCTTATCGCTGATAATTCTTTTACTTTAAAGTAGCTGGGCTATGTCGCCTATAAAGACATAAGGAGCGTATCGACGCCGCGGACATCCCCAACGACGTCGGGGATGCAGACTTAACTAAGCCCGAACCTTCCTAATCCTGTGGATTAATAGCGTCGGACTCCTTCGTCGCATCTTCTTTAATTTATATGCTAACACTAACACTAAAAAGGCTAGATTAAGGGAGGATGCGAATAAATTAAAGGACTATTATACATGTATATATATACACACACTTTTATTACGCCCGGGCTAAGCTTTAAAGGGTAACTATTAATTATAATTATATAAAGTTTTATAAGCTTTTATTAACACTTTTTAAGGGTAATAATTTAAGCATTAAATCGTAACCGATTATATAAACTTTTTTTAAGTATATTAATAAGTAGCCTTTCTATTTAAAATTCTCGTCTTATTTAAGACGTGCGTATCTCGTCTCTTTATATACGGTATTTTATGTATATACATAGGCTTTCCTCGTGGTTAAATTTAGAGAAAAAAAAACCAGCACGTTTAACAGCGGGGAAGATAACATAAACGAGGGTTTAATATATTTATCCTTACCTTCGACTCGTTTTTCGCGTATTAATAACGTGAACCCGTTAAAAGTTATAAATCGCTAATAGCCGTTTTCGTATATATAGGCGGCTATAGTCCACTTTTAATTTTTAAAACGTAGTGGCACTTAATTATATTAATATTCTCTCGATTAAATTACCTGCTTTTAATTATTATTACCGTCTTTAATAATTTATAAAACCTAAATTTACCGTTTAAACGAAATAGTAAAGCGCATCCCGTACTCGGCTAAGTAGTTAACTTATTAATATAATAAAGAAGCCGAAGAACGAGTTTCCCACGACTTAGCCTAACTCGCTGCCTATATAGGTATTAGAACTTGGCGAAAAGTTAATAGAAACGAACCGAGAGCTCCGGTAATATATAGATACACTTCTCTAAGCCTATATAAACGGTTTACGCTAAAGTAATAAAAAGCTTTAAAAGAACCTTAATATAAAGCGCGTAAAAATAGCGCGTAAAAGCGATAAATTATAATAAGCCCGTAAGAAATAAAAGAATATATAGTCGAATAATAACTTTAATACCTTATTATTAAACTATTATTAAAATAATAATATAATAAAGCAGAGAATATTAAACGAGTAAAATATTAAAATAGGAAGCTTATTAACGAAGTTAACGGAAGCTAGAGTAGAAATCCGCAAGCTACAAAGCTAACGGCAGCAGCACGAGATACTTAACGAGGAAACGCAAGCGAGCACGGGCACAAGGATATTTACAAAGTAAAAGGGGCGGCGCCGGCATAATCGCGGGAGAAATAGCGGCCCGTCTTACTGCGCGATTTAATCGGGGGTCCAGTCTTAAAGACGTGGCTGGGGCGTCTGGCCATCCTGGCCAGACGGGCTTAGAGAAACTGTTGGCAGTGGCATGAAAGCCTAGTAGGTTGTGAGTACCTTGACGGAGATAGTGGACCTTGATGAGCAGTTTACTAGGGGACCTTAACGTCTTAAGGTGGTATTTCCACTAAGGTCACTATGCTAGCAGGGTGTCTTAAATGAGGCTAACCTGGCCATGCATTTATATAAGGGCCAGGCCTATAGGCATTTAAAAGAGAAGAAGATCATTAACGAGAGTATTAATAAATACGGTTATACACTTAAAGACTTATAAAAGCGAATCGTAATAAAAATAAAAATAACCGCGCGGTAATATATATATATTATATTATATTAACACGGTGTATAATATTAAATCGGTATATAATCGGCTATTAAATGCTTTAATATTATAAAATACGTAACGGTGTATACGTATATACTAAGAATTCGATACTAATAAGTATATATATATAAAGCCGTAGTTTAGCACTTTATATACGCGATAAGGGCTATATAAAACCGTGGGCTTCTACTAAGGATTTAATAATAATATAGCGTTTAAATTAAAACGAAAACGAGGTTAAACGTTAATAATTATATATAGTAAACATGCGATGTGCCGTCGTTATTCTCTTCGTTTAATAAGCGCATAGTTAGTAATACGAAGGAGATAAGCGAAAAGTGGTTTTAGTTTACATTTACCGTTATATCCTACTTATTTACGTAATAATAAATACGAAATAATTTTATAATAAATAATCGTTTTTAAAGGCTAGTCGAGCTCTTAGCGTATACGGAAAACTATTAAATATAGTAATTTAAAATGCTATATTATACTTAATACGCTTTAATTATAACTCGTATATTAACTTATTACGGCCACCGATAATTAATGTATAACCGTAATTTTAACTCACCACTTTTTTACGACGTTCGAAGCTACGAATAAGATTAGTCCTTAATAATTTTAAAGTTTAAGATAACTTTCTACCCCACTAAATTAATTAACGTAACCGAGAATTTCCTTACGATAAACGCACTTTAAAAAATTAAACTATTAATAGCTTTACTACGACCGTATAAAATGCTTAAAAAGTTTAGGTTCTTCGATATTATAGTAGTTTTAAGCTATACGTTACGATAGAAGCAATATTAAGTTACTATAAAATAAAAAGAAAAAAAAGGAATTATAAAGAAAGAAAGGAACTATAGAAAAAAAAAGGAACTATAGAGAAAGAAAAGAACTATAGAGATACTTTTTTTCGTGTTATATATAAAGGAAAAAACCTAACTATTAAATATGCCCCTATTAGAATATTTTTACCCTTATCGCTATTACCGTATACACCTTTCCTTAATTATTTTATTAAGCTATACTCTATTATAGCTTCTCTATATAACTCTTCTTAATTTTACCTAAGAAGCTTTAAATATCGCTGCCGTTAAAATTAGTATACTTTTCCTTTATAAGCACCTCTTTTAATCGAAGGGAGTGCCCTTTTTTATTATTAGTCGCCTTAAGGCACTTAATAACGTTACCCTTACTATACTGCGGCTTTTATAATAAAAGTATGGCTACTTTCGCGCACTTTTTAGTGGTTATATTAATATATTTAAAATTACGGGTTATATACTTTTACGTATTATTTATAAAAAGACTTTAATATTATTAATATTAATAAAAGAATAAAAGAGAAAAAGGCACGTAATACGTACGTAAATAAAGCTAAGATATATAGCCGTAATTTTAATACTAAAATACTCCCGTAAATTTTAATGCGACTTAATAAAGCTGGTAATAGCGGCCTTACTAGCGGAATATAATACTGTGCCCATGTTGTGTAAGTACGCCGCGATGCTGGCGAAAAATAGCAGGTTACCCTCGAGCTCGGGGTGCTATCGCTAATAGTTAAAAACTATCTATGCTAAGCGTATTAGCCCCACCGTATTAACGGCAAACTCGCGGTAATAGGTCACGGCGGCGTCTAGGTTGTCCTGCGCGGCCACGACGGACGGCGACTTTTTACTTAGTAAATTCTAAAAGTTTCTTATAAGAGGATTAAAAACACCCGCGCTATTAACCATAATATTAACACGACCGTACTCCTTTAACGATACTTCTTAGAGCGCGTTAATTTACTCTCATTTATTTATATCGGTGGTTTAAAAAATAGCTAAGAGGTGTTCGCTATCGCTTCCACGTCGCTCGTACTTTCTCAACGTTTCCGCAGCCTCCGGCCGCAGGCACAGGTTTGCCATTACGACTAAGCACCCTGCCTTAAGCAGTAGCTTTGTTAAGGCATAATTAATGCCTACAATTTATATATTAATAAAGGGCCGATAATAAACGGGGAGAAAGAAATAATTAACTTATTAGATCTTACTCCGGTTACGATGGTTACTTTCCCCTTTAAATCGTATAAAAACATTGTTATTTATCTTTTTTTTAAATAAAAAGTAAATAAAGTTTATAGATAAAAATAAAATAAAAGAGTTAAATAAATTAAACCGCGTTCGTTATTATATAAATACTTTACATTAAGAATATAAAGGAGTAAAAAGTATATATTATATAATAGTATATATACACTTAGAAACGGAGTGCTTTTTTTAAGAACTAAGCTTATTTCGCTCGAAACCAGGTCGGCTTAGTGTTAACCCCCCTCGTCGAAGATATTCACCTCGCTATATAATATATATAGTATATTATATACGTAATAAACAGCTAACCTCTTTTTTAATTTATAAATATATATATAGTATTTACTATACTATATATATAGAATACTTAATAATAATTTAATTTTATTACACTTCTTTATTATTTACGATAGTTAATAGGGATATTAGCGATATATATTAGTGTTAATTATTTTAACATAATTATATATATATATATACACAGTTTATTAACGCCCGGGCGGTAGAGCCGAAAGGGTAACTAACGCTAATTTACGGTACATTCTTAAATCGCTTCCTTATCACTTAAAGCCCATACAGTCGCTAGCGAAACCTGCGTCCTCTCTTTACTCTTTAATAGTTACCGTTCTAGCCCTACTTTGCAGGGGTAACTGCTAACACTATGTACCCCTCTAAGCTTATAAGTATAGAGTTAATTTTAGCTGTGCTTATTCTTTTTTATGCATTTATAAATCGATTATAATATTTTTAAATTACTTTATACTTAATAAAACTAAGAGCTAAAAGCTGCTAATAGTTTATACTCTCCTTCGTAATGTAATCGTCCCTATTAACGTTTATAAGCAGAGCTTTTAATACAAATCCGGTTAGCGTCGTCTTTAAGGCGCAAGCCACTACCTGTTATTATAATATAAACGATTCCCATGTCGAGATCACTCGCATCTTTCATCCACTCGGTTTTATGTATTTTCCTTCTGGAATATGCATAGTGCGAAAGATAATGTGGAAGGTGATCTTAGGCTAGCGGGGGCTTCGTCTAGGTAGCTAGGGTATGCTGCTCTAGCACATCCCCGGGCGCCAATAAATTGTGTGTGTACAGGGGCAGCCGTTAGCAGTAGTCGGACTAAGCACGTTGACTTTGCTCACTTCCTGTGGTGCGTGATTCTTCCCATGAACATGTTCTAGCAAAGTTCTTCCAAGCGTCCAAAGGCGCGTTTCTAGCGCGTCCCTCGTCCAATATGTGTCGTAGTTGTAGAAGAATGTTCAAACATCTGATCGGACTGCCGTTAAATCGTCGGAAAGGAAGTCGCTGACCACGTCACGTATCGGTCACTTTCGGGTAGTGCGTCGGATAGGTCGTCGGATTAGGCGTCGGGTAGGGCATCGGGTAGGGCATCAGGTAGGGAGTCGAGTAGGTCGTCTTTGGATAATGGTCTCTTAGCTCGTTACGTCGTGTCAAGGTTGGATCCGAGGCCGTGGACAAAGACGACGCTCCCACGTTAGCCTGCGTACGGTTCCATCCAGTGAACCTTAACTTACTCCACGCCGCCGACCCGAGCCGGGGAGCTATAGGAGCCGACCTGGACAAGTCCATATCTCGCCCTAGGGACCTGGTGCTTGCGAAAGCGGTATGAGATCCTCTTTCTGAGCTGATGGTAGATGATTACGCCTAGGATGGCGACAGCGCTCCAGAATGCAGCGGGGGGTGAGTGTTGTCATCGTTGCGAGGTCCCTGTCTGAAATGAACAGCTCCGCTTTCCCAGACAGTGTTGTCTTCGTTGGCTCGTGCGTGGACAGTCAGAGACGTTTTACGACGGGGGAGGAGTCTTGGACATGCTACTGTATGTCACGAATTGGAGTCTGCGGTCAATCATGATGGGATGGGCGATCGGAGTAGCTCTCAGCAGCGGCTGAACGGGCTGGTAGCGGCCTCAGGCAACCGGACCCCGCCCAGTGGTGTTCCCAGACTTCCCCTCTGATATACGGCGATATGCTCCTGTCCACCAACTGGCTTTCTTATTCATCATTTCGTTGATACGTTTACTTCTTGGTGTACATATACTCTGCGCCGACTCCGATGGATCCTCAAGTACATTTTTTGCCCACAGACGCTCTAAACAAAGACCGTTTGGCACGTCAGCCTTCGGCCCAGACACTGCCGTCAATAGAGCAAAACCCTCCAGAGTCCATCGCGCACGTTCCCGGTGACCCTGCAGTGGGCCTAGGTCATAATGATGTCGGCGCACATCTTTCAAAACATCTGAGGACTCCAGTTCTGGACGAGCTGTATGAGAAACTCTGGCTCGTAGCTAGAAAATCTGGCGAGAGCATCGATCCGCTGCACACGCAGAAAGTCAAGGGCCGTGCGATCATGCCTACTGAAGACCCCAACCTCCATCTCGTCTGGGACCGGGACAAAATCTACATTAAACCCGTCCCGTTATTCCTGCTCAACTATGACTTTTGGTTGACGTATCTCCAAGAACCCGAGCAACACCCTTCCTCCAGAGTCCCCCAGGAGCCTTCCCAAATCCAACTACCGATCTCTGACCGCTCGATTGCGACCGGCTTCCTGCGGTCGTACGCTCTGCTGATACCGAACCGCCTTGATTTCGCGCTGGCACAGGAGAGTCACTTGATACCTCCGGGCATCAATTGGCTGGAGTGGTCGAAATTCACCACCCACTTCCGACGTAAATTGGATAACGAAGTTGCAAAGCGTTATCATTATGGGCAGCTACGTCTCTCACGGTTGCACTGGGCCGTCCGAATATTTCGACCCAGAAATACTAGCACATCCTGGTTCTATGCGAATCCCTACTGGTCCATCACTGAGCTCGTAGAGCGGGCGACCGTACCACTCCTCTTCATCTTTGCGAGCATCTCCCTTGTTCTTTCGTCGATGCAGGTCATACTCTCTGTGCCAGTCGACGATTTGTGGTATAAAGATTCAGCTAAACTAATCCTCCGTGAAGCGAGCCGGGCTTTTTGGGTGTTTTCGATTGGGGTGGTACTGTTTGGTGGGATTGTATGGGTATTTATCCTCGGTATCCCATTAATTATATTACTAGGGCAATTAGCTTGGGCAATTAGACACCGTGATAAAGGCCCAAACATCCAGGCTCCTTCGGTATAGCTAGCAAGGAAGCGAGGGCCATAGTCTACGATAGCGACGCCCGGTTCATATTCGATCACTGGTTAGGTTGTCTGAAGACGCTTCGTGCATGAGTACGAGTAATGCTCAATTTTCAAACCTCATCTCATACGCGACCACCCTCTGTGATAGTAAATGGTCACTGTTAGAATTATAATGCCCAGAGCTGAACATCACTAGCATTCGTTTGCGTCCGCCGTCAACCCTGACACCATTAGTATCCGTTTACATTAACTAGATTGATGCTCCCTGTTCAATCCTGGGTGGTATGGTCGAACGCCGTCAAAAAGTGCGCGAGGAACTTCTCGAAGTTTGCATCATCAGCGGACCGAAACTTATTCAGCCCACGATGATCCGTGTCAAGGTAGATGTTTTCTGCATAACCTAGCTCTCCGTGTTCACGATCGACGGTCTGGCCTGAAGTAAGTCTTTTGTCGCTTAAAAGGGCCTTGCCTAGGCTTACCTCTTTTAGTGGGAATCCCCCAAGCGTCTCGGGCCTCATCTCGAGGAAGTTCGCAATGTGTGGCCTAACGTTGTTGCTCCGGCGTCTTGGTTGGGCAAAGGAGTCGCGGAATGCGTTGTCCAATTTATCGAGCTCTCTTTCGTCGTTTGATAAGAGTTTTAACATGGCATCTGAAGAGCCCCTCCAATATGTCGTACACGCCAACAGCCTTGCAACCAAGATATTGGAGGCGCCACGGTGGGGTACACCAAGGAACAAAATTCCTCGTGTCTTAAGTGCAATATTACTCCCTTGCAATCGGGCGTCAAGTAAGGTCTGATATAAAGTTATTAGTAAAGCTTCTAGAAAGCCATGCCTCATTTACAAACCTGCTTAAGTAGCAAGCCTCCGAAGCTGTGTGTAACGAAGATAATGGGATTCTCCCCCTATTCATCGAGTTTAGCAGAGTAAGGCTCGGGAAGTAACGTACTAACCTTGTTCACATTATTAATTTGTTGCAACATAGATCTTGCATGATCGTGGAATGTCATCGTTGGGGAGTGTGAAGCCCACGATGTTTGGTGGTTAAGCATGATGACTCTGATCTTCTTCAGCTTTTTGTGCCTGGGGAGTATGTCCCGAAGCCAATGGATCTCAGCCCCATCTTTCAAAGACCATGCAGTGGAGGCGTTAGACCCAAGCCCGTGGATTGCAAATACACTGACGTGGATTAGCATTGGAAACGGCATGAAGTTTGAAAAGGCTTACTCGACGCTGATATCCCCAGAGCTGATATCCCCGCGATCGTAAAGAATTTTGTACGGCGTAGAGATGGGAGTTATTTGATATGGCGTCCAGTAGTCGAGTGGGGCAGAAAAGAAGACATGCAGTGGTGACAGCCAAGCTAGCCACAGCATTAAAACAGAGAGGAAGAGATATTTGGCGATCATCGTAGCGGTTCCGGATGGCTTACATAGGCGGCAGAAAAGACCAGTGCCAAACAGGCTGCAAGAAACGACTTTCCAGTAAAAGCCTTTTCCTGTCAGGTAGCCTAATGCGATGAAGGCGAGGCCATAGAAGAGATGGAGTGAGTTGCGTTGTTGGTTTCTTGGTGATGCGGGTTGCCGGTTGCCGTCATCTGTGATACAAGCCGCTTATTATTAGAAGATGCTCGATGGAAGAGGGGTGTGATAAAGTCTTACTTTCTAGCTGGCCTGCCTCTCGAATTCCTTGATAGCGAGCTGTTTCTAACCCTGTAGCGGTCTGTGGATCTCTAACCGTGAGATCGGATGATTTTCCCCAGCTATGACTTCCACTGGACCCAGAGAGCCTGGTGTATTGGGAACGGGTAAAGCTAGTTATCGAACGACGATCGCGCTCCGTCGTAGTTTCGGAGCCCCGGTTTGAGCTAAGCCGATCGTGGCTGCTGATGAGCTCGGACTTTGAATCGTCCAAAAAGTAAGAGCAACAACCAAAGATCATCGCACCGTCTTTAGGCATTATCTGGGGTTCTCCGCTAGCTGTAACGTCCTTGAAACTGTCGATTTCATGAATGCTCCGAGGGACTGGCGAATAATTACAAGTATTGCCTCCCAAACAGTCGCATGGCTTATCGAACCCTATGCTGGATTCGTCCCAGCAGAATGTTCCAATGGAGCGCCAAGTTGCGTGCTGGTCATCAGTCCGATATGCCGAAATCCGTGAGATGTGAGATACTTGGACACAAAGATACCCTTTGTTCTTTGGCACACCTCTCCAGGAAGGACAGATGCCTTCTAGGGAGATCGGCTTGATGAGCTCCCCGAACCCCTTCCCGAATAGAGTAACTGCGTTGAGTTCTCGACTTAGAATGACCGAGGCTTTGCCCTCTGGTGGCAGTTCAATAGCCCGAAGAAATACGGAATCTCGGTTCTTAGCGACATGTTCGAACTCAAACCCTTCTAGAGAGTCACAAGAATGATTCTTTGCGTTGGCCTCTTCGTGAGCCATAATCAACCCTAAAAAGGACAAGATTCTTTCTACCAAATCTTGAAAGGTCTTCGTGGAATCCTCATGTAGGTTTTGCTCTCGATTGTCGGGATTCATCAGAATGCTCAAGCCCTGATGGTTGCTCTTACGCGAACGACCTTCGAGGTACTCTTTCATTCTGAACTTGAACCAAGAGCCCTTTTCTGTGTCTTCCTCGGCACATTTCAGCGATGCTCGAATAAGATGGAGCAGTGCACTAATTCCATCAATCAGCCAACTTATCCTATCAGCTGAATCAAATAGAATAACAGATCTGTTCTTCATATACTCGAGACGATCGAGGTATCCGTCTTTTTGTCGAATTAAGCTGTTGATAGCCTTCTCACTAAGCGGCTCGGGGATACGCATCGGGCCGTTGATACGGGTTGGAGGCGAGATATGCATTTGCTTATATGGACAATTCTGGTTCATTTGGAACTCTGAAGCAACGATATCATACGATGCATGGCGGTTTCCTATACTTCCAGTCTTAGCAATACCAAATTTAAGTAATTAGTGGTGTAACAGTCATACCAACGAAACTTTCAGTATTGGAGCACCAGCCCACAAAATGTCGCGATGATTTCAAGTCGCTTAGCTTCGGAACGGTAACATCCTTGGGGGAAATCATGGGGATTCGGGGATCAGTATATGAGATTCTGGATCCACCATGTCCCTCGAGCAGGTGCCATACCAGGGAGTTCCCCGCTTGCTTAGCTAGGACCAGCATTGCTCGTGGCCCTTTGATAAACAGTCTTCCGTCAAAGACCGTGGCAAACGGGGCTTGCACGAGCCGTGAAATGACGTTGAGCGCCACTTCAAGGCCTGTACCGCGCTCCAGTCTGCGAAGTACAGGGAAGCCCTGGGCGAGAACTCGATTCCTAATGAGGCTGGTCCAGCACTGGCCGTCAGGAATGTTGGTTTGGGGGTCTTGGTCTCTCGTTTCAAACCGAATACCCCAGACGAGATTCGAGGCAGGTTGTTCGGCGGGGCTGCCGTGTCCGTGCAGTGGTATAAGGAGAGGACTACAGTAAGCACTTGTTAATTGATCGGGCTGTCCTTGTCGAACTGGAAGAGCACTCCCGAGCCAGGCTAGCTGCTGTCCAAGCTCCGCCAGTGAAGCTCTCGTGCCTGAGGCCTTCACCACTAGTTGGGATGCTTCGATATAGACTGACAGCTTGGTGTTGTCGTAAAACTCGGCTAAGAATACGGTCAGATTCTTTTCAAGGCTCAAATAGCCCTTGATACTCACCAGTATGTTTAGATCCAGACTTATCCCTGGCGGTTCTTTTCACCAACTCAAGGAGGATCTCCCCTGTCAGTGGCCAGGTTTCGGAAGGTACTGGGCACAAGATGCTGCTTGAGCATCATCTGTGGACCCAGTAAGGGTGATAGCATTAGCGATTGCATCGTCTGGTTCCTCTTGGTATCCCTGCTGGTCAAGAAACGATTGTGGGTTCCATTCGACTTGGAAGGACGCTTCGTAGGTCTCTGATGAAGTTCGCCGGCTGACTTTCCGTGGGCGTGGCAGTTGATGCATGATTTGTTGGCTGATTTCAGCCAATATGTCCGGGTCCGCTGGAGTCATGAGGAAACCACGACGTAGACGGGCCCGAAGCCACTGGTAGGCGTCCAGGTCGCGAATGAAATCGCGATACATCCCTACGCGTTTTCTTACTTCTGCCTCATCGCCATACGGTTCGTCCTCCTCGTCCTCCTCGCCCTCCTCGTCCTCCTCGCCCCCCTCGTCCTCCTCGTCCTCCTCGCCCTCCTCGCCCCCCTCGTCCTCTTCGTCGTTTTCTTCTTGATCGATTGGCGGCCAGTCATAGTTCGATAGTTTTGCAGAAGGCTCTGGTTGATTTGCACCCTTACTTGTCTCAAGCCAACTTGATACATCATATCTGGCCTTGTCTGCTTGCTCGTAATTCCTAGGGTTGGCATCCATCTTATCGGACGACGAATGAATCTCAGAAGCATAGGCGGCCTGAAATCCTTCCGCTATGCGGCTAAAGAACTCAAGGTTTAGAAACTATAACGTAATAAGAGGGGTTCACTCACTTTCTGTTTCTGTGGATGAAGACCATGACATCCCGCTGAATCTGCTTGCTGGCTTGGTGTCCAGCGCTTAAGGCAAAGTCCTGAAGCAGTCCTGGTAGAGACGCGAAGACACGGTCCCATGTCTGTTTGTCTTCTGGTGCGCCTATTGAGACCTGGGTGTCGTGAACCAGTTCAAGAGCCTGGGCAAGCAGGTCATTAGCCAGTTCCGATATGTAGCTGTCATCTCCTGGACGTGTTGCGACTGAGTACTCCGTTGGGGTGTCATCATCAGATAAGTTGTTTGTGTCGTGAGGCTCCAGATCATCATTGTTATTCCGTTCTTGCCTAGTCTCAGTACTGATCGAGGATCCCTTACTGAGGGACGTCTCTGTTGTAAACGATCTTCGGCCAAGCACCTCACTTGCTGATGCATCACTATCGTGATCATCCCATGAAATCGAATCTGCAGCGAGACCTGTGCTGTAAAGATCTTGATCTCTTGAGCCCTTCAAGCCATTTGCAAATTGTACAAAAACACCCTTCCTGAAGCACAGCCGATAGTGACCAAAGAACCAGACACAGCAGATGTGCTTGGCCGGAAATCGGGCGGCAGCCATAACAGGTGATTCCCATACCAAGTTATCCAGCTGTGATCCTTACTGATACCATAGCCAAGGCGTGCAACTTCGCGATGTAATAATGACTGGGTGGGCTGCCTGTCGATAGAGATGGCTCCAATATCGGTAAAAATAGACGAAGAATCCGGACTGAATGACAATGTTGACGAAACGTTGCCTATGTAGGTAGTCTGCCGCTTTGCGCCCGTCGCCGCGTCCCAGACACTGACCGTCCCGTCGCGCGACGCCGACGCCACGAGCCGGCCGTCGGGCGAGAACGCCACCGAGCTGACGTAGTCACCATGGCCCTCGAGCGTCTGCTTCTCTTGGCCCGTCGCCGCGTCCCAGACCTTGACCGTCTTGTCGTGCGACGCCGACGCCACCAGCCGGCCGTCGGGCGAGAACGCCACCGAGCTGACGTAGTCACTGTGGCCCTCGAGCGTCTGCTTCTCTTGGCCCGTCGCCGCATCCCAGACCTTGACTATCCTTTCGTCCGACGCCGACACCACGAGCCGGCCGTCGGGCGAGAACGCCACCGAGTTAACGTAGTCACTGTGGCCCTCGAGCGTCTGCTTCTCTTGGCCCGTCGCCGCGTCCCAGACCTTGACCGTCTTGTCGCGCGACGCCGACGCCACCAGCCGGCCGTCGGGCGAGAACGCCACCGAGCTGACGTAGTCACCATGGCCCTCGAGCGTCTGCTTCTCTTGGCCCGTCGCCGCGTCCCAGACCTTGACCGTCTTGTCGTGCGACGCCGACGCCACCAGCCGGCCGTCGGGCGAGAACGCCACCGAGCTGACGTAGTCACCATGGCCCTCGAGCGTCTGCTTCTCTTGGCCCGTCGCCGCGTCCCAGACCTTGACCGTCTTGTCGTCCGACGCCGACGCCACCAGCTGGCCGTCGGGCGAGAACGCCACCGAGCTGACGTAGTCACCATGGCCCTCGAGCGTCTGCTTCTCTTGGCCCGTCGCCGCGTCCCAGACCTTGACCGTCTTGTCGTCCGACGCCGACGCCACCAGCTGGCCGTCGGGCGAGAACGCCACCGAGGTGACCCAACCGCGGTGGCCCTTGAGCGTCTGCTTCTCTTGGCCCGTCGCCGTGTCCCAGAGCTTGACCGTGTTGTCGTGCGACGCCGACGCCACCAGCCGGCCGTCGGGCGAGAACGCCACCGAAGTGACGGGACCGCGGTGGCCCTCGAGCGTCTGCTGGCATGCGTTCCAATCGCGATCGACTTTTGGAGCTTGAGTCACCCACGCGGGCCTCTTGTATTGGTTCCTTGTAATACTGCTCTGGGGACTGAATAGAAGTGCTGCAGAGTACGCCTGAAGCGGACAGTTCTCAATCGCCCACTTTGAGTACAGCAAAAATCGGCATGCGTCTCGAACTCGGTTTATAAGTGGCGATTCTTGTGTCTCTGACTAGAAGCATGTTAATATAGCACTCGAATCGCATTATAAGGAGCATACCGTGACGAAGTTCTGAATGCCTAGCATTGCAGACACTCCTTGTGACATGGCTTTCAGAAGGCTAAGGGCTTCAAGCCAGTTAAGGTACTTCTCGCGTAGGAAAGTATCGATTGGGCCATTATCTTTCCGGACCTCTTTCGCAGCCTCAGTATCACGGCACTCAAGTAGATGGTTAGCCCAGTACACGCAGGAATACCTTATCCCAGCTAAGGGATCGGGGTCTGGAGTGGCAATATGGTCGATATGGGTGCCTGGGTGCTGTAGTTGGTAGACGTCTTGCTTGAGGCAAGCCTTTATATCTTCTAGCGATTTAGAAAACATGCGGTAATGCTCGTTAGCAAGATCGGGTAGGAAAATCTGACTTTGGCCGAGTAAGAAATCCTGCGCTGACTGATGAACGAGGTAAACGATTCTGTCCTGGATCGTGAGGAAAGAACCACACATCTTAATCACCTTGGTGATATCAAAAACCTTTTGTGGCAGGCCTGATAAGCTTCTTAGCTCTTCGAGTTGCAGTGGACGATAAGCAACGGTAGTCGTTGCAAGGACTCTGCGGCAATATTCAAGATCTGGACGTTTTAAATCCTGTATTTGTCGCATCATTCGATCGTATAGCCTTTTCAACCCAGGCGGTATGTTCATCAAGACCTCTTCCATATCCCAGCTGTTGACATCCTGGAGCTCCTGGATGACGAGAGCGACCCACAGGAATGTGCCATTCGCCTTAGACAGGAGTGTATGCCGGAGTCTTTGTAGCAGATCTTCGTCCTGCTCGATCTCTTCGAGTTCAGATAACCGGCGTTGGATATAGATGTCAACCGCCTGCGAAACCTGTTCAGCATTCTGTTTCAGCTCCAGGCTTAGTCTGGTTCGGGACTCGGTTATCCGCAACTTCCGCTCGATATCGGGGTTGTGGCGACTGGAAAGAAGCCACTTGGCTCGTGGAGTGGTATGCTTGCTGATGAAATCAAGGAGTTGTGGCAAGTCTTTCTCGCATTCGTCCAAGGCGTCAACGACGAAGTAGACAGTCGGCAGATCAGGATCTTCGAGCATGTTCTTGAAAACCCTCGATATGGTATACCAGGCGTTCTCGCCCTCGTTAAATGGGCTTGTACGCGTTCGCTGGTACTCCTCTTTGACATGTTTCAAGAGCCTTGTTTCTTGCTGCAGAAGCATGGAGGCTAGGCCGCGGAGTACTGCAGCCGCATTGTTGGACTTCGAGTTGGTGGCTTGACAAAAAAAGTAGGACACTTGACTGCTACTTAGTCCGTGTAGCTCCAGCTCATCTGTGATGCCGCAGAGAAGCATGGTCTTGCCTTTGCCTGGGTCCGCCTGGATCCAAAGCAGTCGGATGTTCTCTTCGTGTCGCCATCGCCGAAAATCAATATGTTCAAGGATCCAACTGTACGACTCCCTGAGTAGTCCCCCTTTTGTTTCTTTTATACGTGCTTTGTCGTCGCGAGGGTCGGGCAGGCGTCGCTCAGCAAGCCATGGATCGGGGGTCGCTTCAGGGTAGTAGGTGTTTCCGATCTGGAGTCGGCTAGGTCCATCAGTCTGGATATCTCTAACCGAGTTGGACATCATTGTCGCTCTGCGCGGTGTATAAAACCTGTACGAAAGGCCTCGCTGCGGTAACGAATCATTCCCGCTTGCTCCTTATTGAACGTAAGGATAATGGGGAGAAACCTGTAGAGAGTATACCGATATTATTAGGCTGGCGCGTAAAAGACCAGTCAGCTGCCTTGTCGTCTCAGCCGCACCGACCCCGCATTCCATGGACTTCTGTAAGCTATGTTGTCGCTTGACGAAATACCCGCCAGATAGATTTTTCTTCATTATTCAGGTTTATTACAACCATGGCAGAGATCTTCGGAATCGTGGCTGGCGCATTGAGCGTGGCTGCGTTATTCGATAACTGCGTCGACTCCTTCGAGTATATCCAGCTGGGCCGCCATTTCGGTCGAGATTTCGAGCGATGCCAACTCAAACTCGATGTCGCCCGAATTCGCCTGGGCAGGTGGGGGAGCGCCGTTAAGATCAATAAAGACCCTCGATTCGACATCGTAACACCGCTCGATAAAAAGTCGCAAAATGTCCGAGCTATCTTGGAAGAGATTAAACAACTTTTCCAAGTAGTACAGAAGTCCTCCAAGCGCTACGGAATTAACGTTGGAGACCCACCTTCGGGCCCCCCCTGCTTCGGGCCCCCTGTCAACCAGTTCGCTCAAATCAACCCCTTTAATTTAATGCCATCTTTCTAGCTCGTCCTTACTGTAACAACTATACAGGAACCAGCCTTACTATTATCGCTATCGCTCTCTTCATTAAGACTATTTTCAGCTTCACCAACAGCTAGTTGCGTACGCTGTATATCTTCAATCGTTGCAAACTTCGAATTCGGGCTTAAATTAACCTTCTTCCGTTTCCTTGGCCTCACAGCCTCTAATTGAGCCTGGAGTGCTTCAACCTGCCTCTATAGAATGGCGACCTGTACTTCCTTCTCATCGAATGCTTTCCGGACCTTCCGGAATAGTTGACGTTGCGTAGTTGTATACTCTTTTAATAAGTTAACAAGTCGTACTTGCTCCTTAAACTCTTTCGATTTTCTTGGAGTCGACTAAATAATATCCGAACCACGAGCAGTATTCCGGGGCGTATAGAGGGCCTTATTAGACCCGTTAGGCCCTGTCTTAGCAGGATCGGCCGTCGTATAGCCAGTGTTTTCGAGCAGATGCGGGCTTAATAGTGGTTTTGCCATGCTTACCGGCCAAAGACCGGCTACCCTCCAGCCACTTCGGATATTCTAACCCGAGAATGCTTCCAAACGTGCCTTTTAATAGCATTAAAGGAAATATCGCTTGCCGATTACCGTCGAGTTCGTTAATTAGTTTAAATTCCCGAGTGCTTTCCGGTATGCCGATTTAAGAGCGCTAAAGACGCTTAAATCGAGAGGCTGTAAGACATGGGTTGTATAAGGGGGTAAAAAAGGAGGCGAATACGATAGCGGAAGCATAAATACATAAAATCGGTCGTTTTATAGCTTCCGTGGCCATCTATAACGAGTAGGCGGTATTCCGAAGGGTCCTCCGGGGCGGTATTCGGGATAAAGAGTTTTTCGAGCCATTCGACAGCCGTCTCATCCGTTATCCATCCATTCTCCGTTACGGTAAACTGCCAGCCCTTAAAAAGACTCAAATCAAGAGGAAACCATTGTTATTGGACGGTTTTGCCCTTAAAAATAACTAATGGAGGTAATGCATGCCCTTGAGCAAAGACGCATTCAATAAAGGAGGTCCAAGCCTTTAAACCAGGCTGTTTCTTTCGAATAGACCGGTTTTCAGCACTTTCGAATACTAAACCGTTCGATTCGATGCCTTCTAGGACCCCCGCTTCGTCCATATTATGACGATTAACCGGCTTAATTTCTCGGATCTCGGGTTGTTCGAGCCGCTGGAACCATGACCGAATAACCTCGACAGAAGCCCCATTAACACGCTTTGAATCGATAAATCGGGCTCTCTGGGCCTTTATAGCAGGATTCCTACGTAAAAAGGCTTGCAGCCACTTTTTACCGAGTGGTTCGGGGTCCCCTTGGGCTCGGAGGATGCGCTCGGCGAATTCTTTTACTTAAGCGTGCGTTGGAGGAAGCCCTAGAGCCTGCTGAGCGATAATCCATAACGATAAGTGCTTCTCCTGGTCAGGACTGAGCCTTTATAGATCTGCTGCACCTTCTGATCGAGAGTGTTAACTTTTGAGCCGGTTTTGGAGCGTTGACCTAGAAATACCGTATTCTCGAGCGGCCTGCTTAATTGGAGTACCATTTGCGACACAATCCAGGGCTTCCTGGAGCTCTCCTTCGGAATATTGGTTCATAATCAAGTAGCGGTACTTTATAAAAAAATTTGAAGGAAAACGATGAGGAATCAATGGATAAGTTGCAAAAGTTTGAAGGGGGTAAAAAATCAGGTGGCTGGTTGACAGGGGGCCCGAAGCAGGGGGGGGCCCGAAGGTGGGTCTCCAACGTTAGCTAAAACTGTTGATTGTAGGGATTTTATCTTACCATCAGCCTCCCGCTTGGGGATATTACCAGCCACCAACTTCCAATCGCCATTATGCTCGTAGTATGCGTTTAGCAACGAGGTATCTTCATCTTGGCTCCAACGAGGTATCTTTGGGCCCTGCCGTCTTTTTTGTGCCATTTTCTGAAGCATTCTGTAATACAGATCAGCTTGATATACAATTCCCAGGTTCACTGTCTCTTACGCTTCTTCGTTCGGCCGCCGCCGACTGCTCTGGACACTTTTCCCCAATCCCTACCATATCGTTCAACTGCCGACTCCAACCGCGTAGTTTCCTCGGTGTCCCACTTTTTCCATATGTCTTTCTTTGGGCTCAATTGGTACCAGCGACGATTCGAAATTCGATCAGAAGGAATCGAATCAGCGGTGTAATTATTATGGCGTACTCCCCCGCCGCGAGACGAGCGGAGATGTGTCGGCCAATGGCGACTTTGAGTAGCGTGTCGGGGCATCTAAGAGGGGGGTGGGGGGGTCACAACATGCTCTCCAGTGTGGTGCCTGACTTGGCCCCTCCCTCAAGGAGAGGATGGGGTTCCAGGTAAAGAAACGCGAGCGCAGCCTATGGTCCATCCACCCGACAATACATGGTGGAAGCTGGATACCTCCGGAAGAGGTAACTGCATAAGAACCGGCCGAAATGATCACAAAATAGAATCATGGCAGACGAAATTTGTAGCGTATCCGACAACATGTAAAATACTAGGTGACAAAGTTCAACGCTCACAAAAGCCACCCATGGAGGGATATGTAGATATAAATACAGCACTCATTGCCGACGAGGCTGAGCCTCTACAATGTGCCAGTCTGCTTTCAACTCTACCACGCCTGCGCATGTCCATATACTGGCCGGGCGAAAGTGCTGCTAAGCGAGCGGCTGTGTTGCCTGGCCAGGTACTATAGAACAGAAATCTCACTAAGCCATTAAATACAACATTGGCACACCTCCACCGCGTAGTACATAATGTCTCGGGTCGCCCGTCAACTCCAAGTAACTAGAAGCAGTCAATATATAAAAGCCAATATCAAACCATATCGCTGGCTTTCATATTAGCGATTAGAATGAATGGGTCGTCAACCTTGTCGCCCTCTTGCATAAACAGCAGACCGTGACCATGCGCAAACGAAAAGCCTTCTTCCCTCGGTACTACCTCTTCTCCCCCTGGCGGCAATGCAGCATAAATGAAGGCCGTGGAAGAAGGATGGTGCTTTTCTACCAGTTCCTTGAGTCTGTCGAAAGACTGTCTGCTTGTGACGTCGTAAACAAGGATATGGTAAGAGTTTGCTGCCCACCACTCCTGTACCCATTCTGCGTGCTCCACGAGGTCGCAGCCACCTGTATCATGGACTTCAAGGTTTATAACCCTTCCATGAACTATTCGACGGATGTTGTGTGTATCTTCGAAAGTTTTCACGTACTACAAAGATCAGCCAATACACTATAATATAAGGATAGTCATGTAAGCTCTTACACCAGTGTAGGTTATCTGTAGTCCATGCGATACAATAACTCTGGTCTTCCCAGCACGTTGCGGCCCTATAACGGCGACACGCTCCCAAGTAGACGGGGCAGGTGGGCTCAGCAACAGCCCAATACCAGGTTCTCGGGATCCAGACGATCCTGAATTCCACGGGCCGTCATGAACAACTGGGCTCTGAACCGGGCCCGAAATCTCGTGGGCTTGGGACCCGACTCGAACTCCTGTGTAGGAGATGATGAGGGTAACACAAATCGCGCATTGCGCAGCTGTTTGATGCGGCACCCCTATGAGTCCGATTGACCCAGCAACGGCGAAAACACCGACAACACTAAGGAAAAGCGACCACTTCGGAAACGAAGACCAGGGGCCACAGGGAGTATGCCCACAGATCATAACAGCCGCAAAGGTAGCGTGGGACACGACAGCAATCGCCGGCACAATATCAATTTCCCACTTGGCTAGCAGTGAAAACGCTAGGATCGCGAAACCCATTTGGAAGAGTGCCCAACAGATCTTGTGGCTTGCCCGCCAGACCCTGCCGATAGGATACAAAATCTCGAGAATCTGCAAATATGTGAGATACTGTTCGAGTATGTGGATAGCTGAATTACCTCAGTACAGCAGATAGAGAGCACGGAGCTACTCTTCCAGCCGGCCAATCCAATGATAGGTTTCTTAATACGGATCAAGATGAATGCAAGCCCGATGAGCACAAATCCAAAGACCAGGCCGACCAAGAACCAGAGTCGAGAGCGATCCGGTACATGTAAGATACCTCGGAACTTCAGCCAGAGGTAAATGCATTGGAAAAGTGCCACGACTCCGTACGCAAAGGCTGCGTCGATGAGCTGGGATGTGCTGTGGGACAAAGCCATTCAAGCGAGCCTTGAACGGCGGTGAGTGGTAAGACAACTGGAGAAGGGCAGTAAGATGAAAAAGGGAAGTAAGGCAACCAGATGCTCTAATTTGGTGAGCAAGGCATACAAGATGGGCGAGGACTTGGGCCATTGTTGCATACCGCCTCTGGGATGACGGAGGCTTATATCGGAATGTACGAGGTGACAAAACCAGCGATCCAAGAGCCCAGGTCGCCGGTGATGTGATCAGGGGAGATTGAAGCAAGAAATGGCTGGCTTCTTGTCCAAGCGTAGTAAGTAGTATGTCAGCCGGTTCTGTGTGCGATTGAGGTGCGCATTACTGCACTAACACCGGGGATAGTGGAATGCAAGCCAAGATACCGCCCCTGTGCGTAGGTGGAACCAACTAGGGTGCAAGTGTACAGGAAAAGGGAACCGAGATCGTCCCCCAGGTGTGTGGGTTAGAGTAGGCTTGGCGGCGTATTGTTCAAATACCCGGTGACTTGTAACAGAATGAACAAGACTATACTTAACTCGGGGGTCAGTTTTACTGACCAAAAACTGACCCCCCGATTTGGCAAGAAGACGCCCGGTCACTATGAGTGCTTCTCAACATTGTTTCCTCAACCTTCACGATGGCTCCTAAGCGCAATTCTCACTTCAAAGGCTTAGCTCAAGCACACATTAACTCCTTAGAAGTTGAAATTTCGGCCTTGAAAAAGCAGAACACTATCTTAAAGAATCAAGTCACCTCCTTGCTTGCACAGCTGGAGTTACAACATCCCTCACAAAAACTTTCATCGCCTATTCTAAGCTTCGCAGCCCCCCTCAAAATCAGTTTAGAGACTCCGGCTACAATCAAGAATCAGAGGAGACCACCGAACCCGTCAGGACCCAAGCGAGCAAACAGGGAAAAAAATACACATCAAGCGGATGTATCGCAGGACACCCAGAGAGAAGTGCCGGGCACGCGAGAAAATGGGCCACAAGAGATACAACAAGCGAATGTGCCGCAGGACACCCAGAGAGAAAAGCCGAAGACGCCAGTCGGTCAGTTCTTGGACGAAATCCCAACCTCTGAACCAGACTGGCACAAGAAAGCAGAGGAAACCAAGCTATCCACCCCAGGGCAACTCGCTAACGCTTTTCGAATCTTAACGTTGCGCCAGCCTAGCCTTCAGCTTCAACTACCTTTGCTACCGGAAGGTGCGACATCTGAGGCCACTCTCGATGCCTTTGACAAACTCCAATACACATTGAAGAGAGATAACAAATTCTCTAAACAACTGCGAAATTATAGCCGCCTGCTTTTCTTTTGTATAAGTTGCGTGGCTCGCCTGGAAAACAGTGTCGACACGGTGGACGCACTCACCAGAGAACACACAAACAGACCCATTTCGCGCTCGAAGTATTGGAGTAGGCTCCGTAGCAGTGCTCGTTGGGTAGCCCAGAAGATAGAAACCTTGGAAAACAAATTAGATGGGCAAGCTTCTCTGCTGTTCTTGTTATGTAAGTCGACGATGTACAGCAACGAACAATACGCTGATCATTCGCAGACGGGCCCTGTATAGAATCGAATCGAAACATGGCAGAAGCCACCGGCGGGAAGGACCTTGTCGAAGAGGTGGAGAGAAAAATGGAAAGTTTCACAACAGAAGGCATTGGTCTACACTTTTCGCCAGCATTCTTGATTGCGTATCTGGGGACGTGGACGTATGTGCAACTGCGCCGCGCTCGAAAACCACGTACTAACTGAGTAGTCAGGTTAGAAGAGGTTAACAAAGCCTTAGGGACGAACCTCAGTGAACAAGAATACGAACGAAGAATAGAAAGCTCTCGCAACGCGTTAGCCGAGGGCTCATCCAACATTCCGCCTACGAACGCTGGGGAGAATAGCGAAAAAAACTCCACGACTCAGCATCGATGAGCGACATTTACCAAGCCCGGCTCCCGATATTCTCCCAGGCAGGGACGATGGACCAACGATCGCGCCTCTTGCTGAGAGTAGGAAGCGGGAAGGCCACAATCTGGATAGCAGCACCAATAAACGGAAGCGAACGGAAGCCACCGAGCCGCCAAAGCCTCCCCAGGAGAAGGATGCATCAAGCGTGGACTCCAGTCAATGTTGTAGTCCGTCTACGTGCAGCGATGGAGACGGAGCGCGGTTAGGCTTGCAACCCGCTCAGCAATCTGGCACGACTCTCCCTAACATCACAGCCCCAGAGGTAACTTTGCGCGATGGGTCTCTTGTCTCGTTACCCGCGTTGCAGCTGGACAGACAAGACCCTGGTGGAACCGGAGACTTCGATCATCAGGTTGCGGATGAAGACTCTCAGGTTGCGAATGATCGTGAGGGACTATTCAATGACGCGTTTTGGGGAATTTCGGGAGGGTACTCAACCAGCAGTCTAGATACAGAGGCTCAAATAGGGCCACTTTAGGCATTAATGGCTACTTTTTGCGAGATTGGGATCTTGTACAACTCTCATGAGGGTAAAATCAAGCGGTTGACCAATTGACCTAATGCGGATGCTATCTTGGGCAACAAGAACATGGCCTTCCTCCTATTCAAAAGACTTCCATCCGGTGACCTCGTCGTTTTTCGGGGGTTCCCCTTCGCAGTAATAAACACGAGTAGCTGTTGAAAGCGGTACCAACGCCGCCAGATCTCCTGGATCTATCCTTAGGGTATCGCCAGTCTTGAGACGGTAAGATGCTGCACGAAACCAAGGACTATCGATGTGGTGTTTTTTTGCCCACTCGAAAAGCAGGTTGCGCTAAAACAGTCAGCGTATTTCCAAGGATGGATCAAGTGAACATACGACAGTGTTCTTAGCTATTATCGCATTGTGTTGCCGGCTCTCTGTATGTGGTAGTTGCAGAAGGTCCACATAAGAGACCTTGTCACGATTCTGCTCATTCTCGGCTTCAGCACCGTCATCAGGTGGATTTTTCAAAGGTAGGCCGAATTCCTCATCTAGTTGAAAGGTTTGAATATTCGGCATGGTATCAAGAGTTGCAAGACCTACTTCTTGCTAAGGCCAACAGATATAGAAGGGTATCTCGAGGAAGTTGTATGTATAATATCTAGCTTGATACCCAAATGCGACTCGCGAGCCGCAAAAGCACCCCGCAGAGGCGCTAATCCGAGAGGGGTTTAGCCATAAGCACAAATCTTCTGAACACAATCTCGCCTCAAAGCACACCGTGATTGCCCTTGTAATCCATCTTCACCGAATAAGCCTCTAGAGCCCGCAAATCTTAAAGGAAACACAAAACAACAGGCCGAACCCTCAAGACTGGTTGCTTGGCAGTACTTTTGAGGGTTGACTCGCCATTCCTGTCGAACCGCTGCCATCAATCGCAGCATGTCCAAGCGAACTCTGGGGACAAATGGAGTAGTAGGTTGAGGCAAGTAGGGTTCGAACTTCGTTGAGGGTGTGAGTTGATTGCAGTCTGTAATCCAGGGCGTTTGTCGACTCTACACAAGTATTGCTGTATAGTGTGTTCTGAAGTGAGGTTATCTGCGTCAGGCGCTGGTCAAACAGCACCATGCGCTGGTCAAGCTGCGCGAACAAGTTTTGGAGAGTAGTTTCCAACAATGATTTCTCCGGAGGAGCCTCTCTTTGCGCTTTCGGGACAGCATCTTCGGAGGATCTTGCATCCTCAGAAACCCTTTTCTGCTGATTGATCTTCTCTGCCAAATCAGCACTCTCTTTCTTCTGCTGATCAATCTTCACTGCTAAATCAGCAACCTTCGCTACCAAATCAGCAACCTGCTCTCGCAGAAGAGCCGCTCCTTTCGGAAGAGTTTTCCGCATCTTGGGCGTGTTCGAGGCTTCAGGCTGGTTCAGCTCTAGTTCATCAAGTGCACCAATCGAGGCGGCATCCTAGAAAGTATATTAGAGCGAGTCCATACCAAGATGCAAACCACTATAGGATAGCCGTCTTACTGCTTTTCTCTTCCTAGACTTTTTAGGCTCTTGCACAGTACTGGGAGCATCCCTAAGCTCTTGCAAATCATTGAGGAGTAGTCTTATGGCGTGTAGGGCTGGAACCGTAATGCCGACCACGCTGGCCGCGACACTGAGAGGATCTGCCATCGTTTTCTCGCGTTAGAGAATCGAGCTCATGCGACGAACGAACATCTAGGTAACGAAGCCGTTGATGTGCGGGGTTTTAGCCGCCGAGCTGACGGGGTTGAGGATAACTATACAGGACGGCCATGGATGCGTCCACTAAATAGCTTGCTCTTTCGTAAGATCGCCCTGTAATTAATAATTAACCTCCACTCTCTGAACTGAATGAATGCAATGGCTTCCGCAGTACACTTTGGGACGGGCAACGCGGGCTTCCAGGCCGCAGTGATTAACGGTCCGGTCAATAATGAAATTTATCACTATGCCCCGCAAGGTAGGATCAGCCCAGGGATCCACGCAGACACGCGCTAACGAGGCCCTGACTTAGAACGGCCAGAAACTCTACTAAACCTATCGTCCATTATTCCTTTTGGCCGCGATAACGACTTTATCCAGCGAGGCGATATACTTAATCGTATTTATTAAATATGCGCTATTCCCGGTACACGTATCGCGCTCGTAGGCCTAGGCGGCGTTGGGTATGTACGATTTAAATAGGTAATAGGGCGAAAAGCTAACTCGTGGTAGAAAATCGCAACTAGCTATCGAATACGCGTACTAAACACGATAATAAACACTAAATACCTAGGTTTTTTAGGTTTACGCGAATAACGCGACGCGATACGAATAAAGTTTCCGAGAAATCGCCGATTATATTAAAATACCTAGGCGGCACGATTTTTAAAAAAACATCTTCCAGCTAATACGCGACTAGCTACGTAGCGGGAGGAATAAAAAATAGAGACTTATTCTCGATAATATTAATAATGCCAGCTTCCTTCTTAAAACTCTAAGCCATATTAAGGATGGCCAAACTGGCCATATAAATGAACCAAACCCATTACGACTCGTAGACTATCTCCCGACCTGCGAAAACGGATCCATACTGCTCACGACCCGGAGCAAGGGCGCAGCTCTCAAGCTTATTAAACCATCCGACATCATCCTAGTCGAGCCGATAAATCAGAAAGAGGCGAAGGCACTCATCGAAACGAAACTAGGACTGCGGCAAGATAAGGTCTGTATTGCGGCGCTTGCAATAGCTCTTGAATGTATGCCGCTGGCGATCGTTCAAGCGACAGCTTACATTTCTCGGAGGGCGCCGCAGTGGTCCGTACAACAGTATCTCGAGCATTTCAAACAGAGCGATCCAAGGAAAGCCGGCCTCTTGCGTTACGAAGGCGGCCATCTCCGGCGAGATGTTGATGCAAAGAACTCGATCATTATCACCTGGCAGATCTCTTTTGATCACATCCGCCAATCCAGACCATCAGCAGCAGACCTTCTAGCTCTGATGAGCTTTTTCGACCGTCAAGGCATACCGAAGTCTATACTTCGAGATCGTAGGGAAGGGAGACGCGTCGGGCGCGGTGAAAGTATCGGCCGCACGAGTACCTTCGATGACGATGTTTTACTATTACAAGATTACTCCTTTGTCCAAGCTTCCGAAAACGCCGACAACTTCCAAATGCATCGCCTAGTGCAATTGGCGACACGAAGATGGCTCCAAGATTCTGGGAGTCATGAACGATGGAAGGAAGAGTTTATCAGTCGTCTTTCTGCCCATCTTCCGACAGGGGAATACGAGAACTGGGCGACGTGGCAAATGCTACTGCCCCATGCCAGATTGGCCCATACTCTACGGCCAGAAATCGAAGCATCAATTATAGACTGGGCTTCGGTCCTGTATCTAATGGGATGGTATTTATGGCGGATGGGCAATGGGCATGAGGCTGAGAGCGTATCGACTCTTGCGATGGAACTAAGAATAGAGATACTTGGAAAGGGTTATGGGGATAGCCTGAACAGTATGGCGATAGTGGGTTCAGCATATCGTCTCAATGGTCGATGGGAGGCGGCGGAGAAGCTAGAGGTGGAAGTGATAGAGACTCGTAAGCAGAAACTCGGGCCGGATTATTTAAATACGCTGACCAGTATGGCTAACCTGGCGTCGACGTACAGGAACCAAGGCCGATAGGAGGCAGCGGAGAAGTTAAAGGTGAAAATAATAGAGACTCGTAAACAGAAACTCGGGCCGGATTATTTTTTTACGTTGACCAGTATGGCTAACCTGGCGTTAACGTATAGTAACTAAGGTCGATGGGAGGCAGCAAAAAAATTAAAAGTAAAAATAATAGAGATTCGTAAATAAAAACTCGGGCCGGATTATTTAAACACGTTAATTAATATAATTAACCTAGCGTCGACGTTTTAAAATTAAGGTTAATAAGAGGCAGCGGAAAAGCTATTTATAAAAATAATAGAGACTCGTAAATAAAAACTCGGACTAAATTATTTAAACACGTTAACTAATATAGCTAACCTAGCGTCGACGTTTTAAAACCAGGGCCGATAAAAGGCAGCGGAGAAGCTATTTATAAAAATAATAAAAACTCGTAAATAAAAACTCGGGCCGGATTATTTAAACACGTTAGCTAGTATAATTAACTTAGTATCGACGTATAGGAACTAAGGTTAATAAGAGGCAGCGGAGAAGCTATTTATAGAAATAATAAAAATAAGTAAGCAAAAACTCGGGCCGGATTATTTAAACACGTTAACCAGTATAACTAATCTTTTCTATACGTGAAAGGGCTAAGGCCGACTACTAAAAGCTTTTATTTTAATACGGGAATATATATAGGCTAAACGAGATGCCTTAGGCGCTTAATATCCTTATTATTTATCTTCGTTAAAAACATTATATGCTTAGGAGTTAAAGTAACCCGGCGTAGATGCCGGCTAAGTATTAAATAGTTAATCGTATTAAGATTCTGTTTTTAAAGTTAACGATAACGGTCGTGTTTTTAAAGAAAATTATAAGATTAAATTAATAAAGGATGCGACGATCACGAGATAAGAACTCGCTTATACTGTAATAGTAGAAGATAGAATGTGCGTCGAAAGCTAGCGATGATTAAATTCATATTAAAGGTTCTTTTTTTTTGCAGGTGCTTACAGTGACGATTGCATTGCTAAGGAGTGCATGTACAGCTGTTAGCAGCTTCTGGCTCCCTTATTAAGCATAAATTAATTCATGAGTTTTGTGATTAAGTTATAAATGCACAAGGGAAGAGTAAGCGAAGCTAAAATTAGCTCGGTACTTATGAAAATAGAGGAGTATATACTGTTAGCAGCTACCCCTATAGAGTAGGTTTAAAACGGCAACTATAAGAAAGTGTAGAGAGGACGCAGGTTTCGCTAGCGATTATACTATATATATATATAGTTGAATTCGAAATCGGTTTCCGCTTTTTAAAGTTAAATTATTTATTTAAATCGAACCCACCGTTATTTTAGCGCTAATTAGTACTTTACGTAAAAAAGCGTAATATTTTAAGTTATTAAGTACGTATCGACGAAACGAAAGCTATTTATAAAACACCCGGTAATTATATAACGTATATAGTAATTAAATGCTTTATTCTTACGAATAATAAGTGAATAACTCGTTAAGGTTAATTAAGCCTAGCTAAGGCTTATAACCCCGCTTTAAAGGCTTTTAAATTAAGTAAGAAAGCGACTTTTTTATAGTTTACTATATATTACCCTTAGTATACATTATTATCTAACGGGCGTTTCCTTTACGATTATATAATATAATTAACACCACGTATAGATTCCGTGACCGAATTAGCTATATAGCGATAACCTTAATAATAGCCGCAATATTTATTTCGTGCTGGATTTTTGTTTAACAGGGACGGCTTAGCCTACTTCTCTATATCCCAGGCTATCCTTATAGACGAAAGTGATCGCGACCTTTCTAAACGTCGGTCCTAATCCTCGAAGCCAGCCCTTTGATCACGATGCGACTTTTATAACGACGAGCAGATAGCAAGTTCAGCCTTACTGAGGTGTCGCAGAACACCCCCCCGTATACGATACTTTCGTATACCTGGGAAGAAGGCGAAGAGGTTACGTTCGAAGACGTTACGTAAAATAGAGGACTTAATAAGAAAAGCTATTAAAAGTTTTAGTTTTATATAATATAAGTAACCGACGATAATATTAAACATTTCTAGGTCGATAATTATTATATCGATAAATTTAATAATACCGAACTATCGATAGCTATTAATTTTATGTTTCGCTAATATAAGTAGTCGATTAAATACTACGTATACCTTACCGATGTTTCGAAAGGCACCGATGTCGAGACTAACGAATTATCGCGATCGACGTGGTAATTCTTATTGAATAACAGGGTTCTCCAAAGAGCAGGTTTTGTCAGATGTAAAAGGATGGTTAAGCATATGGATCAAGCCATCCAGAAGCATGTCTCCGGAACAGAGGAACCTTGCAACCGGATGTCCGAACATGGACGTGGCAGGCATAAAGAAGGAGGGCATATCTCTGATCAAGACAGACGGGAGGAGAGAGCGGAGACACATCAATAATCACTTAATACACCACATCTGACACGAGCAGCATCCCGTAAACTAAGCCCCCGCCAGCCTAAGGTCGCCCGTAGGTGCTTAGAAAGAGAACTTATCGAGTGGGAGGGATGTATATTTATATGCAGTGTATATAACACATTAGCTTAACTATTTATTACGGTTATCGGATTATATGGCGATATGCTGAAACGAGGCATGGAAAATCAGCGGGCCAGACTATGAGCAGCAGTATATACAGTACAGATGTTTATAAAATCGGTGTCGCGCGCATATATATAGGAATTGTTTAGGTACGGGCTATATTATCTATTTCCGGCGTTAATATTCTAAACGTCGTTGCCTAAAGTACCGACATGGGTCGTGCAGTACTGTATATAATAACAGGCTCTGGCGTCCATTTCTGGAATGTCGGACGCCATTGTTAGTTGCAGATGGATTGAATGCTTGATTACTGTATGTAGTGCTGCATGCCGACTTACGATGGTAGACAAGGTTCCAGCGTGTCATCGATCCTGCTATTCAAGAACCCCTACAAGATCATGTGTATGCAATACCCCTTTTTCCTCTACAATTTCATGCCAGAGAGAAGCTCCTGGTTATTAGAGATCCCTCAGCGATGCGACCGCCGAATAAGTGAGACAAGTGCTGGCGGCTGGACGCCAAGTGGCAGCGCAGCACAGGGCTAAAGCCGAATGTAGCTTAGCGTCTAGCATCGTTTCCGGCTCTTCTGTTTGCCCCAAACCAACAACAATACAATCCAAAGTCCAATACTGGACGCCGTTCCTGACGTCCGCCATATTTGGCGGTTTGCTGCTTTTGGGGCCATCTGTGACTCATTTCGCTCGAGTCCGACAATGGACCTCCCTGCTCCCGCCCAATCTGTTTCGCCACCGTCTTCGTCAAGACTGGCGCTGTCGTCCCTAGTGCAAAACCGTGAAAATGGATGAAGAGTTTGATTCGTATCTATACGATTCGTTCGACGACGATGGTGGTGCTGCTTTTGGCTCGGCTAGTCTATCCCCTCCGGCTGTAGTCGATACTCAGCAGACCTGGCGATCGTCGCTGGTACCTTCGGAGGGTTTCCTGTCGGATGAATCGGTTCAGTGCGCTGGTCGCAGGCAGCTGCGCATCAAGCGAGCAACGCTCCCCTTGCTGCAGCTTGCTGACTGGGAAGAGGAGGAAGCCTACGATGACGAGCCACCTCGCTGTATTCACTACTCGATTGAGTTCAAGGTGATGTACAACAATAGGGTCCTTCTGAAGGACACAGAGCCAGACCTTGTGCTGGCGCCGGGTGCTTACTGGCTCAAGTTCTTGCAACCAAAGCTCGAGAGACTGGTCGAGACCAAGCTCAAAAAGCTAAGGATTCGGTGCAAATTGATGATACGACTATCACAGTCTCTGTGCGAGATCGGTCCGCGCGCGATCTCGTCAAGTATTTCGGCGGGTTTGATATTGACTGGAGGCTTATCGAGAAGCAGCTTCAGACATGGGCGCCTCTCTTTTCGAGAAGGGAAGCCACTACGACTCGCGATCGCCTTCACCTACGTAGATACTGACAGACCCGGCGACGCATCCACCGGGGCCACTACTCGCGGGAGATTGTCTGCCACCCAAACAATGCTTACCCGACGAACAACGCAGCTACAGGACGGACCAGCAGACTACCTGGAATGAACTGTACGAGCGTATGCGATGCCCAGGGCCGCCGTGCCACCTCGGACCATATTGTTGGCGTGATAGTGCGAACAGCAAACACTATCGACTACGCACTCATCATCTACGAAGCCTTGTTCGGCACATCGAAGAAGGTCACGCTATCAACTGTCACGACGATGTACCCGACTTCCTTCGTACCCAGCTCTACGCCGAAGAGCAGCAGGACATGGAGCGTAAGCAAAAGCGGAAGCGCGACGTCTCTCCCCGAGCAATGTCTTGCCTGGTCAATCCAATGAACAAGCCCGTGGCGATGAGGCGACCAAGAGACGATAAAGGACTGTGGTAGCGAAACCGAGAGTTACGAAAAAGGACTTGATATTGCCTATGAACTCATAGGTGGGAAATCCAAAGCGATATATGGAGGGGGGAAGGCGCGAAAACCGATTCTAGCGCTTCAGAGGCGCTGATCTATTCCGAGGTACCAGCTCCCGAAGGGAAGCACCTGGATTCGGTTCGCTCGTAGATAGCCGATATCGGTATGCATCGTGTATCAAAGACATATACGATTGAGACCGGTGCAACCAGTGAAAAAAACAAGGCTTGTGTGAACAAACGAATCAAAGTCATGGAGCATGCATTTACCACAACGAGACTACCGTACTGTCTGTCGCCGAGGAATCCGAATTTGCCTGTTCCGTCGAAAACAACTATAGGACTGGGGAGGTCCAGATCCCGTGAGTGAAGACAGAGACCATGAAACTACTCGTTTTGCGGGCTACCTAAGAGGTCTTACGCTGTGAATGCTATCGTGGCACCGTGCTTAGTGCTAAAAGAGTAAGCGTAGATAGTCCCTTCCAGTCAGGATTGGGACGAAAGATGAAACCGCTAATTAAACCAGTAAAAATGGCGGTATGCGAAGAAAGCGAAGAGGTTGGTCCTGTAAACATCGCCCTGCCGTCGCCATTTGGAATCGAATCCGCGGGGCTTGAATCACCACAAAGTCGACGAGTAAGGGTTTAGATACCTCTAGATAGCCCCTTGGGTCAACCGAATCCGCCGGGTCGTACTTGTCGCAGACAGTCTCTATGAGGTCTGAGGTCGATGGCTGTCGTAGTCACTGGCGTGGTCCGAGTCTACTTTAGGGTGCTATCCCGTCGCTTTGGGCTTCGACCCCGACCGGACTTCCTGGGGACCACCCTGCTCCTTTCCGAGTATAGTCGCCCACTTCGCGATCGAAACTTTAGTTTCCACTCCTGTAGCAGCTCCCCCATGTTCACCAGATTGCCCTCCGGCTCAAAGGTCGGCTCCCACTGGACCCTATATTGAGTCGCACCGTCCACAGCTTCTTCTCCGATGATGGTACCTAGCCACTGATCGCACCGTTGCAGCACCACATGGCTTTCCAAGACAGAACCACGGTTGGGAGGAACCAGATTGTCCAGCTCGTCCCGCCACGCTTGAAGCAGCGTTGCGCTAACTTCCATTTCCGGTACGAGAGTGGGTTTCCAGCCGATCAAATAGTGCGACTTCCCGCCGATGACTTTCTCGTCCAGGATTTCCTGCGCTTCCCATTCCTCGGGAAACACGATGCCGGCTTCCCGCGTTTCCGTTATAGTCGAGCCATCATCATCGGAGCAAGATCGACTACGTCTCCCCGTGCGTATTGGGGCGTTCTGTGAAGGGCGTAGCGTGGAGGAGTGCATTGCACCTATTTGGAACTTGTGCGTTACGGTTGGTTAATGTTGATTTCACAGAACAGATACGGTGGAAGTACCTGAGATGCATCTACCGCTAAATACCTATGCAGTCTGGAATTCCCTCTTCAAAAGACCAGGCCAAGACATGATGTAGGGCGAGCAAAACTGGTGCAGAGAGGCCGATATGGACAGCTTATGCGTTTGGGTCCGGCTCTAGCTGAACTCATGGGGGACTGCACCAGGATTGCCTTCGCGCGACTGTTCCGCCGCAACCGTGGGATCAGTCCCTGATGGATTTCTGGCGCAGCACCGTTCATGGCGCATGACTTGTTCCAGCTTGTGGTCGTTTCTGACGCCACCACCGTGCCGCCGCAGAACGGATCCATTAACAATCTTTGTGATCGGGCAAATGGTGGCGTTACGTGCACAGCCAGGCGTGTGTTGGTGAAGCCTCCATATTCCAAGGTAGTGATGCGGGCTATGCAGCTCAGAATGCCAAACTTGAAGCGGCAACTCTACTGCATCGGGCAGATGGACCTTAGGAAACAGTTGCCTACCGAGATGCCCAAGAGCGATGCCGTTGTCCCTGTACCAAAAACAGCCGGACTCGAGCAGAGAGTGTGGGTGAAGCAAGTTAGATACAGGAATGATCCTGTCGTGGTCATGTATAAAAAGGAAGATTTCTCTGGTCGAAAGGTCCTCAAGTATCCACAAACTTCATCGCAACGTGCTTGTCGCACACAGCTTTCATAGCCTTGAAATAGCCCGGCACCGCAGGTATGCAGCCGGAAGCCGCACCGACGACAGGCTCGGCAATGAAGGCCGTCACGGTTTCAGGCCCAAGCGTAAGGAATGCTTCTTCCAACTCCGATGCTTTTCGCGAGACAAAATCGTCGTCGCTTTCATCTTGGAGACGCTGTCGATACTCATTACACGGGGATATACGGCGCACACCTCACGTGAGATACAGTTAGTACGCTGTGGTTCTCCTTTCCATACGAAGTATTCGTGGGCAAGTTTCATGGCACCCTCCATCGCTTCCGAGCCTAGAGGTAGAGAAGCGTCAGCAGACAATTACTCTAAGCAGAGAGGAAGGTCCACTGGCCAGAGTTGGTTACCCAGGCTCTTCGAAAGTGACCGTCAGAAGTGGTCATGAACCATTCAGCAAGGTCCCGCCTTCTGGCGTTGTCGAAGAAACCATGTGTTGCATATGACAGCTGGCTGGCCTGGATGGCTATGGCATCGATGACCTCTTGGTTTCCATGTCCGAGGCAGGTCACAGCTGCACCACCGCAAGCGTCCAAGATCTGCCGGCCATCTGACAAGCGGATATAGTCCCCTTTGGCGTGAACAGCGATGGGTTGGTCCTCTCCGCCGGCCGATGCGGACGAACCACGTATCGCAGCGCTCGGCATGGTAATTATAACGATGTGTCGAAGAGCCTGGGGAAGTTGTTTGTCTGGCTCATTTGTATGCTCGAATTGAGTACGGACATGGGCTAAAGCAGATGGCTTTCTGGACGACATATTTCCCATAGAAAGGGGGGGCAGGCGCACGCTTATAGAATAAGCCGTGGCATGTTACCAATGACCCCCATGCTGGGGGTCTTGGGCGCCAAGAAAGTGGCGCGAAATTTGACGCGAAATCCGCCGAGCAGCGGGTGAAGTAGGTTAGCACTGGCCCATAGTACTGGGCTATAACCATTTAGGTGTTCGTTTCACGTAGGGCTAGAAAAATATGTCTTGTCTGGTATCACAATACCCGCGAAGAGTTCCTACTGGCTGAACCATGGAGATCCTCGTCTCGGTTCAAATCAGAAGGGTTCCGGTGTAGGACGCTCTAAATTCAGCCAACACATCCTATTCTAGTACAAGTCGGATGCATCAAGGGTGTTGTGCATACACGAATGGTGGCCAACCTCCACCCACAACACGACGGGAAGCCGCCAGTCTTCCGTGTCCGGTTTGGGCGCTACCTATAGGGGACCATTGCAGCCGCCGGGCCTGTATGATCTGATCGACGGATAACCCGCTCCCTACCCGACACTTCAAGCCAATCACCGAGAATGTCAGGCTAGATGGTTCCGGGGAGGGGAAGTAGTATTGGTGGCCTGTGGCCGCAAACAAATGTCTGGCCTTGGCCTCCAGCAAGGAGGCCTATGCAGGATCTCCCCGGCACGTCTCCAATTCGTACACGGAGTATGCAATCACCATTTCTATGTAACCTGGGGATGCATGGGCGCTTGTAGGTTACAAGGGCGTGTTTCCATGTAGTAGAGGCCGAGTCTACATCGCCAGCTACGTGCTCCAGGACGGCCATCGCGATCGCAATGTTTACCCTATCGGGCTTTAGCGTCCTGCTCTCTGCCTTCTCCCCTCCCTCTTCTGCCAAACGGTGAGGGGGACTTTGGTGGCTGGGAATATATGCATGTACGGTTTGTTTCGCGTAGCGCAGTCAAGAGTCGGGTGCGATGAGCGTTGGCGAGGGCCAGTCGAAGGCGACGAGTCGGAACAACGCTGATGATGGCAGAATCCAGCCTCTTGATCGCACTAGAACTTTGGCAAAGCTCCCATTCCCCTGCAGCTAAATGAAGAACACACCTGGGCTGAACTTGGGTAGCATGTTTATGCGCAGAATCCAGAAGCCGGCTGGATCCGCATCTGCAGTAGTGATCGTGTCCCGTCCCTACTCGCTGCAGAAGCAGCTCATCAGGAATCCAAAGTATCTTGTCTTTCCACGCAGGATCGGCAAAAAGGAGGTGTACAGGCAAGTCACACCAACAACAAGGATATGCGTAGGATGAAGCGACCACTCATCAAAATTCGGGATTACATGCCCAAGGGTGGTACCAGCAACCGTCAGCATGGGATGAGCGTTGCTGCATCGGCCCTTTTTCACGTAGTCCAGGCTGTATCGTAACTTCGAGAGGGAACATTTTGAGCACTAACATGTTTCAGGGTGGGAGCAAAGCCTCCCACGCTGCGTTGTGCCGCTTAAGCGATGCTGCTCGAGAACCACCATGGTTTTAATTTACACCTGCTCCAGACACCGCCCTTCAGGGGAAGTGGAGGGGCAGTTCGCGCGGCCAGTCCTGTGCAGCAATGAATTGCCCGAATACGCACCTGGGGAACTTAAGAAAGTCGACTTGGACAGGAGGCAAGATCTCTGCGCTCAAGAACGTCAGACACGCTGTTATGCAGTGTAACCTGTTTCTTAGCCCGCTGCGCCTTAGAGGTTATTACTTTGCAACGGGTGTGGTCCAGCAATAAGCGGGCAGTTGAACATATCCCTCCCCAGGGAACTTGCCAAGGCCCCTGAGCATGACGAGGTCAGAGTCGATTGGCCCTAGGGTTGTCCAAATCCACCGGGGCGTTTCTGGTTACAACCCAGCGAACGTACTTAGCCTTTTCAACGTGTTCCAGTAAGGTGTATACTGAAAACATCGCCCGCGCTGAAATCCGACCTTGATCAATGCGGCCTCGACCACCGATTCGCTGCAACCGAGCTGTGCGAATGGCTGTAAGGGCATAGCGTCGGTGGACTACTGCCCCTTACAGTCTCGGGGCTGCCGAGCGTAACTCCATTTTCGGGTACAAGTAAACGTACAGCCTAGAAGGTGGCATTCGCCAAGTCGCCATGTCACGGGCCAACGGTGTAGGAGGAGGATATTGACCTTCCCGGCCTGGTGCTGTGCCTTTGAAATCCCAGCGGACTTGCCTACACGTCCAAGGGACGCTGCCGACTCTTGCAGCCGATCGCACGACCTTTTACAATCAAGGGATACGTTGTCATGCTGGATAGGCCAACATAACGCGTACTACCGTGAGGTGCAGGGGAAAGGGTTTTGCCTTATTCCTCTGCCTAAAGATCTCCAAAGGCAGGGCCTCGAGGCTACCCATTGTCCAAACGTGTACAAAATAAATACAAAGCAAATACACGTACAAAAGCTTTCACGGGGCCTGTCGAAAAGAACCTCCGTGTACTGGCTAATAAGGCACCTACATTTGCATACGTAGCTACAACCACATAAACAAGCCAACACCCACTGTCTGAACTGTCCGGCCCTCTGCCTATTCCAAATCTCACTCTTCACGCAGCACCCTTCGACCTTTAGCTCAACACTTCCTAACAAACCTTTCCTTCATCCCCAGATGGCGACAAAGACGGACTTTGACAAGGTGTTCCCCGTGGGTTCCATAATCGCTACCACAGCCTCAGAAGAAGTCCTTGTCTGTATAATTTGGCCAAAAGCAAAATGGGAGAACGAAATCAAAGATAATTAAATGCTTTTAGGAAATAGAAATATATTAACCATATACAAAGATTGCCCAACGCCTCGGTATTTACTTTGAAGCGTAAGACCTAGGACCCAGGCATACGAACGATATCACCCTCCAAAGGAACTCTATTAAACAGGCTGGATATCTGGACGCTGCTCTTTGGAACTCGGATAATCCAAATAACTATATCTACGTCATGGCACGACACCCTAACGTACGCCCTTGGTATAAATTAGTCGCCTATGCGTTGCTTGCGCCATAGGGATTAGTGTAATGGGCGTGCGGTTCTACAGTCGTGATGGTTTGGCATAGCGGCGGCAAGGCGTGTTTCTAATAATCCCAATTAATTTAGTTGCCTTAGTCTACATTTTATACAACCCACTTATCCTGTCCGATCCAACTTCCAAATTATATACCACGATAGTGCACTGTGCTTCGCACCTAACGATAGGTGTCAAGGCAAGGCTTCTCACCCAAGGAGGCAGAGAAGCTGCCCCCTCACCGGGATTACGATCACACCATCCGTCTGGAAGGAGGGAAGACTCCTCCGTTCGGACCCCTGTACCCCATGTCCCGAGACGAGCTGACAGCCCTCCGCGAATGGCTGCAAGAAAACCTACAGAAAGGGTTCATCCGACCCAGCTCGTCTCCTGCTGCATCACCCGTCCTGTTCGTTAAGAAGCCCGGTGGAGGGCTCCGGTTCTGTGTGGACTACCGAGGCCTGAACAACATTACTGTCAAAGACCGATACCCGCTACCGCTGATTAAGGAGTCCCTGAATAATTTGAAAGGAATGAAGTTCTTTACCAAATTCGATATTATCGCCGCTTTTAATAATATCCGGATGAGACACGGGGAGGAATACCTGACCGCGTTCCGGACCCGGTTCGGATTGTTCGAATCCTTGGTAATGCCATTCGGACTTACCGGGGCGCCCGCAACGTTCCAAAGGTTTATGAACGATACTCTGAGAGAGTACCTGGACCTATTCTATACCGCGTACCTGGACGACATCCTAATCTATAACAAAACACGCAAAGAACATACCGAGCATGTACGAAAAGTACTCGAGGCTTTACGGAAGGCCGGCCTGTATATAAAACTAGAGAAGTGCGAATTCGCAGTTACCGAAACTACGTTCTTAGGGATGATCGTCGGCGTCGACGGTATCCGGATGGACCCTGCTAAGGTCAAGACGGTCCAAGACTGGGCCACGCCCGCCTGCCTGACCGATGTCCAGGCCTTTATCGGCTTCGGGAACTTCTACCGGAGGTTTATTAAGGACTTTTCGAAGATTATTGCGCCGATGGTTACGCTGACTAAGAAAGGAGTTAAGTTCGCGTGGAGCGACGCCTGCCGGACCGCCTTCGAGGAACTGAAACGAGCGTTTACGAACGCGCCCGTCCTGGCCCCCTTCGACTGGGAAAAGGAAGTGATTTTGGAGACCGACGCGTCTGATTACGTATCTGCGGGCGTACTGTCCCAATACGACGACTCTGGAGTCCTACGACCCGTAGCCTTCTTTTTAAAGAAACATTCCACGACGGAATGTAATTATGAGATTTACGATAAGGAATTGTTAGCCATCATTCGCTACTTCGAAGAATAGAGACCGGAACTCGAAGGCTCGTCGTCACCGATCAAAGTCATTACGGACCATCGAAACTTGGAATACTTTACAACGACGAAGCTACTAAACCGCCGACAAGCCCGCTGGTCCGAATTCCTGTCCAGATTTAATTTTAAGATTGTTTTCCGTCCGGGGAAACAAGGAATCAAGCCCGACGCGCTGACCAGGAGGTCAGAAGACTTACCTAAGGAGGGGGATGAACGACTACTGCACCAGAGTCAGGTAGTACTGAAAAAGAACAACTTCGAAAGCCAGTCTTTACCCCCTACCCCGCCGGTTACACCGCCGCCTGAATCCAAGAAAACGCCCACCACCGTCAAGAAAAGGGTGCGGTTTACCGAGCCACCGATCCAGATGTACCCGATTACCCATTCTCAGACCCGTCAACATAAAAACCCCGAACCTGTCCGCCCTGGATCCATTGCTAAGATACCAGCACCTGCCCCGAACCCTGCTTCAGACCCGACGCCCGAACAGAAAGCTACCCCTATTCTGCCCCCACAGATCCGAGAGCTCTTCCAGTCAGGCTACCGGGAGGACGAAGAGCTTCTATCCATACTGGACGCTATAAAAACCCGACGCAGCCGTCACAAACGCATTACACTTACGGAGTGTGAGTTATACGGCGAATACCTATACTACCGGAATCGCCTGTACGTCCCCAACCTACCAAAGCTGCATGCCGAACTACTGCAGTTATATCATACGAATCCTATCGCGGGACATATGGGGCGTGCTCGCACTTACGAAGCCCTATCCCGAGAATACTACTGGCCTAGAATGCTAGCCTACGTCGAGACGTGGGTAAAGAACTGTCACACCTGCAAGAGGACTACCAGCTCCCGCGAGGGCCGCCAAGGAGTCCTTCGACCCCCTCCCTATTCCGCAACGAGCCTGGCAAGATATATCGATAGATTTCATCACACACCTGCCCGACAGCTACGAATATGACGCTGTCTTAGTTATAGTCGACCGCCTGACTAAGATGAAGCATTTTCTACACTGTAAGGATACCTGCAACTCCGAAGAGGTCGCTCGACTATATTTGGAAGCTGCATGGTTTACCGAAGACCGTCGTATCCGATCGAGGACCGAAATTTGTATCAGACTTCTGGAAACACTTGACTAAACGCCTGGGAATCACGTCACTGTTGTCGACCGCATTCCACCCTGAGACCGACGGACAGACTGAGATATCTAATGCCATCCTGGAGCAGTACCTACGAGGACAAGTATCCTACCTACAAGACGACTGGGTGAGATGGCTACCCTTGGCCGAGTTTGCTATTAATAACGCCGTTAATGAGACTCTTGGTACGACCCCGTTCTTCGCCAATTACGGCTTCCACCCCCGATTCGGATTTGAACCCGTTGCCCCGAACCGCAAGATCGCCGTCAAGGACGCCGATGAACTAGCTACGAAGATGGAAACCGTCCACGAACACCTGAGGGCCGAGATCTGTATAGCTCAAGCCCGCCACGAGGAGTACGCCAACCGGAAAAGAATACCAGCCCGCCGTTATTACGAAGGCCAACTGGTATGGCTAGACTCCCGGAATATCCGCACCCTACGTCCCCAGAAGAAGCTTGACTGGAAGCACCTAGGACCGTTTAAAGTCTTAAAGGTGATTAGCCCTTACGCGTATAAGCTTGAACTACCTGCTTCGATAAAGAATCACCCTGTATTTCACATTAGCCTGCTGCGACCTGCTGCTACTGACCCCCTACCTGGACAACGTCAAGAGCCCCCGCCTCCTGTCCAAGTCGAAGGAATAGAAGAGTGGGAAGTAGAAGAGATCCTGGATTCCCGTTGGGACCGCCGCGGAGGCAAGCCCCGTTTGAAGTATACGATCAAGTGGGCGGGTTACGACAACCCTACGGAAGAGACTGCCGCCTACCTGGAAAACGCCGCTGAAGTCATCGCTAACTTCCACCGCCGCTACCCAAACAAGCCCGGACCTGCCTGATCGCGTCGACGGAGCTCCGCCTGAAGGAGGGAGTACTGTCACGGCGCTGGACCACTGAGAAGGTTCGCGCCTGCTGGGAAGGTTTACGTACGCGTTGGTTTGCGTGGAATAGAGATGGAACGTATAAAAGGTTAAACAGTTAGAGTTTTCCTTGATAGCTATAGATACTGCCCTGGTCTCGGATCCTGTATTGTAGCTCTTTGAGCTACGTCCTTGTCTTATTTGTTACCGCAACTAGACAGACTGTAGTAATAAAACCTGTTGTCACCGTGCCTATCCTATCCGCCTGTACCGCCCGTGACACCTTGGGACATTTCCGTACTATCGTCGGTGCGATAGTGGTGCTTGCCAGCCCACTATCTGCCGCTGCCTTGGCCCAGTTGCTCCATACGACTTCGGGCGATATCCTAGATAACCTGGACCTGCTTTATTCTGTGCTCAGTATCCCCTCTTTATCCGAACAGCCGATCCGACTGCTACATTTGTCATTCCGCGACTTCCTTCTCGACTCGGAGAAGCGAGATAAGAACGAGTTCTGGATTGACGAAAAAGAGGTCCACCGTCGGCTAGCCACAGAATCTCTACGAGTTATGAATAACTCGCTGCGGACGGATATCTGTCAGGTCCAAGCACAGGAACTACACTTTCAAAGATCGATCCTAAGCGGATCAAGAAACATTTACGACTAGAGGTATAGTATGCCTGCCGCTACTGGGTTTACCACCTAGAGCATTCAGGCACACAGCTCTGCGATGGCGACGAGGTGCATAACTTCTTGACCCGCCACTTCCTGCACTGGCTGGAAGCGCTTAGTCTAATGAATAGAGTTTCGGAAAGCCTAGAGATTCTAGCCACGATCAGGGGCCTTACTGTAAGTTAGGAATCAGTTCGTTTCGTTAAGTAACTGACATCCGTTTAAGTCAAGTCTTGCTAAACAACTCGACGCTTTCTTCGACGATGCGAACCGTTTTATTCTGGCTAACGGTTCTGTTATTCTTGTTGCCCCGAGTCAGATCTATTCATCTGGCCTCCTCTTCGCCCCGAAACAGAGCGTAATCCGTGCTACATTTCAAAATCTTATACCACAATAGATCTTACACCAGCCAGTAGTAGACGACAAGTGAAATAATTGCCGCCAAACGCTCAAGGGCCACAGCGGTTCGGTCTACTCGGTGGTGTTCTCGCACGACAGCCAGCTCGTGGCGTCGGCGTCGTCCGACCACACGGTCAAGCTCTAGGACGCCGAGACGGGCCAAGAGCGCCAAACCATTAATATAGGCAACGTTTCCTGTTGGAACAGCTGGAACTAAAGCTGTCCATATTACTCCAAAAGGGGTATCACGTGCCTACGCGCACGAACCCCTTTTCCGTTTCATGAAGAGGGGTATGCGATGCCCCTCGCAGCTAGCACTGAAAATAAACATAAACAACAGAATATAACGATTGAACCCCGATTAAACCCGGAACCTGTACGTACGTACGAAAGCCCATTCAACAATAACCATGCTCATTTTTGGGGTTCGGTACACCTCTAGACGTTGCCTTGGAACGAATCCTAATCTTAGCAACCGCTAAAAAGCGGGCCAAGCAAGGTGTAGCTGCTGTTCACCTGTTTAGGCAGCCGTACATTTGCACGCTTGCTCCACATGTTTACATAAGCTGCAAAATGGGTCAAATTTAGGCCTTGAGTCCACCTTCGGCAGATATAGCAACAGATCCAAAATTGGCAGCCCACAATAACATGTCCTCCGCTGGGTCTGCTCCTTCGCCCCACCGAATCATTGGGTCGTAATGGGGCTCTGGTGGTACAACGTGGGGGCTTGCGGGAGTTCTTGGACTATGCGGGGTGGCCATGAGCAAGCCTAAGAACTAGAAGCGGACTACACGTCGACGCTCGACACAGTTAACAATCTGGGGATTCTCTACGCCTCCCAAGGCCGGCTAAGCGAGGCCGAGGCCATGTACCAACGGGCGCTTAAAGGGTACGAAAAAGCATTAGGAAACGATATAGTGAAAACTTATCCTCCGGCACTCAATACCTTAAAAAACTTCGGGGACTTGCTTAAAAAGCAGGGCAAAGGCGAAGCCGCGAAAGGATACTATTCACGTGCTAAGCATGGTATGTAAATCGTTTACGGGGTCGGCAGCTGTAAACACGAGGAACTCGTCGCGAAGCTTTAAAGCACTGTAATTTCTTAGCTGTATTCGACCTTTTTATGTATTTATAGTTTAAATATATAACGGGTACAATAGTTTTAGTTAATATATATATATACATAGATATTTTTAAGCCACTTCGAATATTAAAGGAATAATTACACCTTTTTTATCCGTACGAACTTACACGTAATCGCATTAACTAGTTAAGAGAGCACTAACGCAGCGCCCCTAGCTAAACATTTAATTTATCTATAACTAATAACAGCGTCCGAAATTCTAGAAATAAACGCCGGAGCTTATCATCGTATATAGTACTAGAAGACCCACGTTTGTACAGTCGAATTCGAAATCGGTTTCCGCTTTTTAAGATTAAACTATCTATTAAAATCGATCTACATTAAGCTTAGCGCTAACAGGTATTTTATATAATTAACGTAATACTTCCGCTCGCTCGGGGTACGTACTTAACTAGCCAGCGCTATTATTAAAGTATCGTGTAATTATATAATATTTTTATATTAATAAATATTCGAGGGAGCTATAAAAGGAGGAAATAGAGTACTTCGAATTCGACGCTTCTTATTTATAGCTTAGTTTACTAATTTAATTATATAATCCGATAATTATATAGTATTAAATAGTCGAGCTGATTTATTATATATATTAAATATATATATGTAACCCTCTCGCTTAATAAGTTTTCTTTTAAATTATTTATAGTTTTTAATGAAAACTGCTAATAAAGTACTTTCGGCTTCTTATCCTAATAATAGCGCTAACTAATCTAGTGTAACTAAGTAAAGGAACGAATATAATTAAGTAGTAATTAAATAGCTAGTGGGTTATACACTCCTCGCTATAAGCTTCCGAGGTTAAGCCGAGCCTCTTATTTTTAAGCTATATATATATTAATTATCGTTACGTTTATTTATAAATTCGCGAACGGATTAATTAAACGATATTAATTATAGCACTTAATTTCATTAATACTATATACGAGCAGCTTAATTATATAATCTTAAATAAAAAGTATATTAATAACGAAATACTTAAAACTATTAAATATAATAAGCGCTCGATTCGTAGGATATAATCGAATTTCCGATATTTCGGTTTTATAAAAGCTCTTTCGAACAGCGTCGGCCGACCTAGGAGTATTACACCTTTTATACTTCGTGTATTATATAACCGATTAATTAAAAAGCCGGAAATATACCGTAACGAGATAGTCGTATTCTTTTAAAACGAGTTTAAAACGTTCGTAACGATTTCGAGTATTAACCGTGCCTTAATATCGGCCGGCTAAATAAAAAAAGTCGCTCGTCGCGTAGCGTAAAAATAAAATGCCGACCTACGAAACTTTTATTTATATAACTTTTCGGCATTCTCTTTATATCACTTAGTATATATAAACGAATCTAGATACGATAAGCGTACTAGCTTTAAACGAACTAGATGGTCTCCTTTAAGGACAACGCCTATTCAGGTGGCTCAGTTCCACCGGGATGTAACGATACCTATCAAGGGTCCAATAGAAACCTGGTAGAACGTACGCGGGTTTATGTTGGCAATGCGAGAGAGTATCTGGACGGGTGATAGAATCACACTACCAGTAGAGCAATAGAGTAACCGAGTCTTGAACAAGTGCTGGAGCGTAGCTTACAGTATCACAATAGGTCGTCAAGGCATGTGCCTCATCAATGGGTGAAAATTAATGCTTAGATTGATCACTGAAGTAGAGAGTGTCTATATGAAATACATAGAAAACGTTCATAACTATATATCCAATCTCTTCTTCATTGATCCCGTCCCCTGCGGTTTCGTCCCGCGGGGATCACTGCGATCTTCGTGATCTCGTCGCTCCTGGATCACTGGGCGCGTCGTGATCCTTCTGATCCATGGTCACGTGACGTAGCTGCTCGTTGTGGTGGCTCCTGGGTGCGTCCCATGCTGCTCGAAGCATGCTGCAACCATTCGGTGGTTGTCCTGGCTGCGTGCTGGTGTTTCTGGCTTTGTGTTGGTTGCGTGCGTTGGTCGTAGAGGGACTTGTTTGGGTTCATTTAGCTGGTACGCGCCGCGGGGCATTGTTAAGCCGTTCCGTAAAGGTGGGTCTGGGTCGTATGATTAGGTCAGGTCGTAACACGGGATCGACGATATTAAATTCTTCCTGCGTATACGCAGGACGGAACTCTCTATTCGCGAGTTTTCCAAGGAACTACCGATACTGCGGTCTTTGAAGACTTTCTTGAGGAGCTGCTCCTATATTGCGGGAGATGGCCGGAGCCTAGATTCGTACTCGTAATAAATAATGCTACTTTTTATTATTTTAACCGTATTTAATCGCTATACGCCTATGCCGGCGTAAAGCTGCTTTACCTACCGCTTTATTCACTCGACTTTAATCCGATTAAGGAGTTTTTCGCGAAGTTAAAGCACTTTATTAAGCGATATTAATAAAATAATTTGCTTTAGTAAGACTTTACCGGTTTTTTAAAGTGGTGTGTTAAAACTATAAGCGCGCGGGAGTCGAGTACGAAAGGTTATTTTCGAAATATAGGAATTATTATTAAAAAACTATAAATATATTTTAATTTATTATAAAAAAGGATATTTTATATCTTTTAAGCTTATTCTTCGGTACGCTAGTTTATTTATTTGCCGATATCACGCACAAAGCGGCGCGTAGTACCGATCTTAATACCGTTTTAAATAAAAAACTCTAAGTCTTAATCCTCGAATACCTGCTCGAGGTTTAGGTAGTGTTTTATTATTACACGATAAGCCTTTACGAATTCTTATTATAATAAGGTTTTAAGTCTTTAGTATTTAAATGATTATAACTATTTTATTATTTATTTATTACTTGTTTTTTTAAGTATATTTCTAAGTGATTCTCTATATTAATATAGTAGGGGCGTGTCGCGCTACGAATACCCCTAAGAATAACGGACCTACGGACTTTATCGTTCCGATCCTATTAATCTTTACACTTTATAGTGCTTGCGCACTAGCTCCTTCGGTGCATCCTTAGGTAATCTATACGAATATTAATAATTTTTACTTAATAATAAAATTAATAACTTAAAAGCTTTATTATTCGCAGTAATTCTTAACCGCGACGTTTTTTAAGCCGGTAATCTCGAGGCTATAGGCGATATTACACGTAGTTTAACTAGATAACGTAGATACCGTTACGGTATCTAAGGATAAAAAAGTATAACGTTTATAATATAAATAGGCGGGTAATTAACTATAAACGAAGCCTTTTTTATTACTACTTTAAACGTTATTACTCCTCGGTATATAGTTAACGGCGTAGATTATTTAATATATCGTTATAGCTTAATAGTTTACCGCTTTACTCTACGTATTCGATGAGATTCTTAAAGTGATAAATTTTTAACTTATAATGTTTCTTACTATTATTTACCTAGTAGTACGGTCTTAAGTGGTATAATAGACCGGCGCACCGTATAAGCCGGTATACTTAATCGTAAATCGACGGCTAGTCGAGAAAATCCTTTTAATAGCGATATATATCTCTCTTTACGCTGTTATTAACCGCGTAATAAACGTAAATCCCCGCTTAGTTCCTCGTCGTATAAGTATAGTCGCGTTAACGCCGACTTTTATATAATTAAATAAAATATCGATTTTTAGCCTCTTTTTAATGCGGAAAAAGTGGCTTTAAGCTTAAAGCTAAGTTTCTACGATTACTTATTTAACGTTAAGATTATTAAATCGTTTAATTAAATTACTTTTTAAACGATATCGAACGGAGATTACGATATTAATATCGTTCACTTTATATAATTTATTAAATAATAATTTTTTCTTTATTAATTTATCGAGCTTAGTTTATAATGTTTTTTTTAATAATCGCTCGGTGCGAGGACGAAATTCTGTTCGGTATCTTTTGAAACTACCTTACTATTTATAGTTAATTTCTATTCGATCGAGTAATATATATAGATAAGCGGCCGTTCGTCGTATATCTTCGTCTCGTCCTATTCGGCCAGGTGCAGTAACGAAAGGCCGTCTCTTGGTGCTGGCGTGGGCGCGTTCCCTCCATTCGCGAGACTAGCGGCCGGCCGCTGGGCGTCTTCGGGAGTTGTTACATCTTTAAAGTTCTCCGTAGGGCTATAATCCTGCCAGCTGTAATCGTTAAACCATAAGTCGAGGAATGGAGCCGGCTGCGATATAATAAAGTTCCGCGTTTTAGTGTTTAATTAAATAAAACATTAAAGTTAATGCGAGAGGTAATCTAGTAAGCGATTTTAAATAAGCGAGGGTTTATTTTTAAAGGACGTTATTAAAACTATAAAAACTTAACCCTCGCTTAATATACTTAGTAATTATTTTATAAGATAAAATAAGTATCGAAGATAAACGATTAATTTACGTTAACTTAATTAACTTTACTTATTACTTAAATCGAAATAGGTTAAAAATTAATAAACTATATATAAAAATAACTCGTTCACTATAACTTTATTTAACTTAAACCTTAAAACTATCTTAAGCGGTGATTAAGCTTACCTCGTTCGTAGTTTAACTTATAACGATCGAGCTTATTACATTATTACTCTAGTGATCTCTAACCTGGGCGCGGGCGCTATTTATAGTCCGTATATTCCCTGCACGGTTTCTACCTCCCGATACCTCGATTTTTTCTAAACAGGCTGCTAAGGTTAAATAGCGATTATATTCTACTTTCCTAAACGCTTAGCCTCCTCGTTACATAAGAATGCCTAATGAACGGATATAAGCTCTATCTTATTAGCTCTATTACATACTCCGTACAGCTAACTTTTCCGTCTAGGCAACCCTCTATTCCATTAGGCGAAGGGTCATTCTCACTGTAGCCAATCGCTGCTATCATGGCTTTGCTTACGCGCCCTCCTGGGCTTAGCCCGACCGGCTGAATCGGTCCTACCTGGGCCTTCCTGATCTTTTCATTCTCTTCATTAACGCTGGAAGCTATTGATAATAAGCACGATCTTTGCTTTTAAAGCGCTCTTGCACACTCGGGCCCTAGCCGTTTTACGTAAGCAAAATTAATATATATACGTTTAGTCGTCGCGGTTAAGCGAAGTATCCCGATTCGGAGTCGCCTTACGGTAATAAGCCTATAATAACGGCCCTCCTAATCTAGTATAACGCTTACATAGTGAGATAGGTTTATATATTACCGAAAGAGTAAACGGCGGCAACGGCGATGCTTAATAAGCGATATCCGAACCTCGCGAAACCGCCGAACAACCTTAACGTATATATTTTAAGATTTATTAATAACTATAATATTATTATCGCTTATTTACCGAAAAATAGGATTAATACTAGCTCGGCCACAGCTGTTGCGATTTATATAATTAACGTTTTTTCCGCTATTCGCTTCGGTTTAATAATAAATATTAGTAGCGATATTCTTTTTAAAGTTCGACTTGGGGATATAATTATTAGCGTGCCGACTAAATAACTTCCCGGGGTAGTATAATAAGACATAGGTAAGGCGGAACTAAGTGGTTAATTTAATCGCACTAGGTCGCTAAATAACCCGCCAACTCTACTTTTTACTACTTTAACATAAATAAAAACGGCGCACGAACTCGAGGGATTAAAAATACCGGAGTATTTAAAAATATTTACCAAGAAGTATCCGCGACTTATAGCGAAATACCTACGAACAGACCGGCTCGAAGACGTCTTATTTAAAGTAAACTACGGCCACGTTAATAATACCGAGAAAAACTTAGGCGTAAAACAAGGTGACCGCTACGGGGAAAACGAGAAAAAAAAAGATAAAGTAAATAAGGATACGGAAAACAGCTGCTAACTCTGCGATATTAACCAGATTATAAAAAAAAGCAGTAAGAAATAAAAGTCTATTATAGCACTATCGCATCCGGCAACTAAATTATTAAAAATACCGCTTTCCGTGAGCGCCTCTCTAAAGACCTAGGCGGCGTTCTCTACGTCGAAATAAAAGCGGCCGGCTTACTCGATAATTACCTATATATCGTTATCCGAAGAATTTATAATTATATAGACTCGTATAAAAACAAGGCGTAGCAAGAGCATACTGCTGCCGCTACAGCTACCTTTGCGAAAGAGCTCCTAGAGTACGTTAAGCCGTACAATATCGCCGCCGAGAGAAAAGTTCGAAATATTCTTTCTAGGCTAAATTAAAGTTAATATACTCGAAGGCTACTTATTATTTTATTTCTATATATAATTAATTTAATATTTTATAGTTTTTAATAATCTTACCGTAATTAAAAATTATACCGAGTAAACGAGGTTCGTTATAAATTAAATAAGGCTTAATTTATTTCTATATTTTTTTACTCTACGAGATTACTGTTTATAATAATATAATTATTTTAAATATAGCCTTAAGGAAAAATAATAATAAATACTAATGTTATATAAGAGGTTTATCTATAAAACTTATCGAAAAATCTTACTCGGCATACTATTTATTATATAAAAAGCTGCCTTCGATTTAATTACTAAATAATATAATTTAACCTGCCTTTAAGACACTCGAGTAAATCTTTTATAAAACATTAAAAAATAGATTTATAATCCGAATATAAAAGCGATATTTTAGCTTAATAGTATAGTAAAAACGGGTAAATCTATTATCTCACGTACCTTAGCGTAAACTGCCTTTACCGGCGGGTTCCTTAGTGCTAGCTTTTTTTTAAACGTAATAAAGGAAACCGTGGCGGCGTATCCAAGTTCTTCCCTACCCTGGCGGCGCAGTTATGTTTACGGGAACCGGCTGTTGTACCCTATATCCAGGCTATTATTAATTCCGATCCTTTAGTCTTCGGGAAATCGATAGCAGAACAGATTAAAAAGCTTATATTTTAATCGCTATCGAAGATTTCCGGCAACGCCTATAAGGACCGTATCCTTTTAATTGTCGTGAATGCCCTTAATAAGTGCGAACACGAGGAGAATACTAAATTTTTAATTAATTTATTCTCGGGCTTAAAAACGATATAATCGCCACGGCTTAAAATTTTTCTTACTAATAAGCCCGAGCTTTTTTATTCGTTTTAGATTTAAAAAGATTAAGGGCGTATATTATAATCTTATCTTTTACGAAGTCTTTAAACCGATTATTATACGCGATATCCACGCTTTTTTTAATAATAAGCTTACACGAGTAAAGAATAAGTATAATAGTTTCGTATTAAGCGATTAACGTTTACTTATTAAGTAACCGAGCGGAGATAATATATAAAAGTTAGTTAATATAACCGTACCACTTTTTATTTTCGCCGCTACCGTGTGCCGCTTTATCGGTGATTATAAAATTGGTAATCCGAATACGAAGCTTCGCAGGGTTTTAAAATAATACACGAAGAGTTAAAAATTTAAACTTAATATTACCTATATACCTATTTTAAAATAGTTACTTATCGGCCGGACGGCGCGAGAACGAGATAAAACCTTAAGGCATTTCCGTATTCTGGTTAGTTCGATAATAGCGCTCGCCAGCCTACTATTTGCGTTTGTTCTAGCCCGGCTACTTCGTATAAAGTTGCACGATATATTAAATAATTTAAACCTATTTTATTCCGTGCTTAGTATTCCGCCTTTATTTAAATTACCGATTCGATTACTATATTTATCCTTCCGCGATTTCTTTTTTAACCTAGAGAAGTAAAATAATTAGTTTTAAATTAACGAAGAGTAGGTCTATCGTTTACTAGCTATAAAATATCTATTAATTATAAATAAATCGTTATAAACGGATATATATTAAGTTTAAACACTAGGGATAACACTCTTAAACATCGATCCTTAACGAATCGAAAGGCACTTACAATTAAAAACATAATATACCTACCGCCACTAGGTATACTACTTATAGTATTTATATAAAAAAATCTTTAACGGTAACGAAGTGTATAAATTCTTGATTTACTACTTTTTATATTAATTAAAAACGCTTAGTTTAATAAATAAAGCTTCGGAAAGTTTATAAATTCTAATTACGTTAAGAAATTTTACTATAAATTATTAATCGATTTTTTACGCTAGGCTATTAATAATTTATTAAGTCGAGTACTATTAAATATATTAATGCTTTTTTAACGATACGAAACGCTTTATTTTCGCTAATATTTCTATTATTTAATTTACCCCTCTTTAAGTCTATTTATTTACCCTCCTTTTCGCCCTAAAACAAAATATAATTCGTATTATATTTTAATATAATATCCCCCAATAGATAATTCTCTAGCCAGCAGTAAACGATAAATGGAATAACTGCCGTTAAACGCTCGAGGGCCACAGCGAGTCGGTCAACTCGGTGGCGTTCTCGCGCGACGGCCAGCTCGTGGCGTCGGCGTCGTGGAATAAAACGGCCAAGGTCTGGGACGCGCAGACGGGCCAAGAAAAGCAGACGCTCGCGGGCCACAGCGACTCGGTCACCTCGGTGGCGTTCTCGCGCGACGGCCAGCTCGTGGCGTCGGCGTCGCACGATAAAACGGTCAAGGTCTGGGACGCCGCGACGGGCCAAGAGTTGCAGACTATTAACATGGGCACCGTATCCGTTATATTATCGTTTAGTCCGGATTTTTCGTTTATTTTGACCGATATTAGAGCTATCCCTATCGGTTGTTTATTTAATTATTTATTACTTTTATAACGCGAGGCTGCACGATTTAACCTCGGTATTAACGAGGATCGCAGCTGGATAACTTGGTGCGGGAATTACTTATTATAGCTACCATTCGATTTCCGGGCATGCACGTCTGCTGTGTCTAGCTCTTTCGTAACTATCGGTTGTCGTTCGGGAAGGGTATTTTGTATGCAATTTTCTAAAGAAGGGCTTGACAACGTGTGGGCTATATCTACTAGTTAAGAGATCGTAATCCGTCTCTTATATTTCTATTATTTTTATAAATAGAGGGTCTTAAGGCGTGTTATATATTTATAGTCCTCGGTTTTTTATAACTATTTAATTATTTTCCCTTTGTTTACGCTTTCTTTATTTACTATATTAAATTAATTTCGATAATATTAGCTTAGTTATTTTATAAAACATGTTTATCCGTTCGCGAATTTAAAAACAGGCGCAAAGATTAACGTAGGCATAGCCTAGGAGTAAGAGGCGCGGGGCGGAAGAGGTCAAGCTTTATATGTGCTGTGGCTCCAGGCCACTAGTCACCAGTGGCTACCCGTTCTTCCGTTGGTTAGCTAGCAAGCCAGAACGGCGGTAGAGAGCAGAGCAATAACGTTAACGCATCCCCGGCTTTTAGTCGCAATAATATATAATATAACAGGCTTGCTTAATAATTTAATGTTTTTATTAGTTTATATAGCGATATATATATTAAAACGAGGCATGTAAAATTATAAGTTAGGCCTATTTTTAAAGTAAGTAGTAAGCGTCGAAATGGGTGTTTTTTTATATATGTTTAAATTCCTTAATTTAAAAAGTTTAACTATTCATTAAATTATTAAAGCATAGTATTCTTTATAGGAACGCATTTTATAATGATAAATATATAGCTAGCCTGCGATAATAATAGCTACGTATTTAGCTTTAATAGATATATAATATAGTATATATTATATAATATATACTATATAGTAGTAAATATAATTAAGAATAAAGATATTACGAGAATAAAAGTGGGAGCGTATATATTTCATTTAATGCTTAATAAATTTAAAAAGTGGAACACTAGTTACGGGCACTATTATATATATATTATATAGTTAAATTTATATTTACTACTTTACTACTAAAGGTTTTTATATATAATAATAATAAAGCTAAACTATATCGATTTCGAAAGGGGATTATATAGTATAGTTACGGTTTATGCCGGGATATAATCCTCGTTACGAGCTTAAAAATACTGTTATTTTCTCAAAGCTGCCCGGATAACGCTAAAGAGCGCCTGCAACTCGGAGCATTTAGGATAGTCGAGTGTACGTAACTCATAGCCTTATTAAATTAGCCCACGAATCTTCGAAAGTGACCTTCGAAAGTAGTGGCATGAAGTTATCTAAACGAAGGCACTAGAGAATAAATGTAAGATGACTAGGTTTCTTTTATATTATTATTTTAACAACACTGAGAATCCGTTAAATTATTAACACTATGCTTTTTAGTGTTTAAAAATAGCTTGTTTTTAGTCGAGGTTTAATTTAGTAAGTTTAGTAATAAATGCGGGCGGTTTTTAAATCTTTAATGCGAACCCTCGCCAGCCGCCGAGACGACATCTCTCCTTAAGAACGTCGAGATTCACCAACTGGCATGATCTGCGAGCCTTTCTTCGAGCTCTGCTGTGCCTCAGCGCGCGACAAGTAAAACATAGCGAACGGGGAGAGTTTAGGATAATTTAGTATCGTAACCCGAACTTTAGTCTTTAAAAAGGAAAATAGGAGGTGAATAACGTTTATTAGTTTAATTTAATACTATTTACTATTAGTTTATACTAAGCTATTAATAAAATAAAGTATATTAAAAGTAAAGCATTAGTTTATATTATTTAAAATAGCTTAATTACAATTAATAACATCGTAAACTACACGTTCTCCTTCGACTATTTCTTCTCCGTACTTAGCGTTAAACGGAGTAATTACCGTTTAAACTACCGGAGAAGGGCTCTTAGCTTAAGATACTAGTGTAAGTTTCGCCGATTTTTAAGATTACTAGTCTATATTTAAATCGTTTATCCGAACTCGCTTACGCTATTAAGGGTCGTTAAGTAAGGTTTAATATTCCGTATAGTATTTATCGAGAGTTTCACTAATGCCGCCGAAACGAGTTTTATTATTCTTAACTTATATTTTTATCGATTAAAAAATAGAGTCGTTTAATAATATTCTTAATTATATAATAATAAATATAAAGGCGATTAATAAAAACACTTTAAACTTTTCCTACTCGTTAATTATTTTATTAATTATTTCCTTAATTGTTTTAAGGTTTTTACGAGCATGTCCACGTCGGCTTTTTATCGCAGCTTTATATTTCGTAAGCTCGGTCGGCGTTTCTTTAAAGAGTTTAGTAAGCTTTTAAAACGCCTCCGAGCGTTTTTTATTTAAAGAGACGTTTATTTAAAAGTATATACACTTTAAGTTTAATACATTAAGTACGTTATTCGAAAATAAAGATATAATAGAAACTAGTAAAACGAAATATTAAGAGGATAGAGAGCGGACGGAAATACAAAACAGGTGAATAGAATAGGTAGTATCCTACCCTGGACGTTTAGGTGCTAAAAAATGGCAAGCATGCCCCGGTCGAAGGCTAACCGAGTTTCTTGGTTAGTGATCGCATATGGATTAAAACGGCTTGGCGTAACAAAATGGGTGAGTGGATGGGTGAGTGGATGGGTGAGTGGATGGGTGAGTGAATGGGTGAGTGGATGGATGGATGGATGGGTGGATGGATGGATGGATGGGTGGATGGATGGATAGATGGGTGGATGGATAGATGGATGGATGGATGGATGGATGGATGGATGGGCGGGTGGATAGATGAATGGATGATAATATAGGATCGTTATGCCCAACCTCTAGCCACGACATGATCCTATACTGTAACGTATTTAATGCAGGGGCGTTTTAAGTGCGACCCCGATGGACGGATCGCTTTATTCGCCCTTTTTTACGCCGAAGATGCATGCTACGTAATAAAGCCGCTGTATATTTTATTTTATTCGTTTATAAAATAGTTTAACGTATAGCCGAAATAGTTTATAAAAAGCCGGGATATACTACGGGAGGAACTGGCATTTTGTGATCCCGTGTAAACGAGTAAGATCGGAGATTTAGAACTTTTACCGCGAATAGATTCATCGGAATAGATTTTTTTTTCGCCCGTTGTTTTACGTGAGTATATACGAATAATTTAGAATAGGCGGCACGAAAAGCGATGCTATTAAATACTTTAATCGTTACTCTTTATTAATAATATATTACGATTTATTTTTAAGTACGTAGTTAAATATAAAGCGGTTCGACCCGTGTCGGTCGAAATCGAATCGATAATGCATTAAGTTAAAAGGATCCTAGGTTAATCCCGACTTTCTACGGCTAGTGTAAGTACACTATCCTAGTGCTACCTAAACAGGGCGGAAAACACCGCGGATGATTCCTATAAGCTAATGGCTCCTATTACGTGGAGCATGCGTACACTATATAACTGCCTCAATAGAACTAGTTTACTGGGGCCGTCTTTATCAAGAGCTGAACCCTGGGATGATCCCGCCTGTTAGAATGCAGGAACCTTAGAATTAACGGTTAATTCCCGACGTAAAAGGCATTCCTCATTAGGTCGCAGTACGGGTTCGGAGCGCTAGCAGGTCGCTGCTCTTAGGCCGCTAGTCCGCTTCATAGGGCTGTAAAGGAACCTTAATCCAGTGGGGATTTATACATACTATAAGTAACCGATATAATGTGGCAGCACGTTATAGCATAGTTTAGCATTAAATAAAGGTATATTAAAGTTTCGAAACGATTTAATATACTTTATATTATAAGCGTATATTTAAAAGGAATAATTTAGTATACGCTCGAACACTAAGGACTTATATATATAACATGAGAACGACCCGGTAAATAAATACGAAAACTAAAGCTTTACACCCCCGCTACTTTAAACCCTACCGTTACCTAGCTGATTGCTTACATTTACTAACCTATTTTACTAATATTAACTGTTTCGTACCTTAGACTGCAGGCACCGCTTCAGCTGCCGAGGATTAGATGCTAGACACTTAAAAAAGGGCCTTTAAGCTAGCCTGCCAGGAAACACTATAGTATTAACAAATAGGGTCTTAAACAAGAAAAGGCTAATAGTAATAAAGTGGCTAACTGAAATTAAAGTACGTAAGGGCTTAAGGTAATAAGGAATCGATTTAAGAATATATTATAAATTAAAGTTAATTGCCTTTTCGGCACTGCCGCCCGGGCGTTAATAAACTATGTATATATATATAAGCTTTACGAATAAGCTCGTCCGGTTTACTATACCCCACTATTTTTTATATTTATATTATAATTTTAAAAAAAGCAGTTAACTTACGTTTACTTACTATAAATACTATATATTTATCCCTTAAACGAATACTATATAACGTCGAGTTAATTCGTAACTTTATAAACTTAGTTTACCTAAGCCGTTTAAAGCATCCTAAGGGATTTATATACCGTAATTAAATTAGTCTCATTTATCGCTATTTACCTTACGGCTTAGCCTTATATCTACGTATAAAGCTACTTATTATCCCGCCTTTTTTTATTAAGTATATTTCTAATTTCCTTTATTAAACGGTTAGTATTAAAAATACGCATTAAAAAACTAACTCGGAAGTCGTTACACAGTTTAGGTTCTTCGTCACCGGCCTTGCATCGCCGAGGCTGCCACGGCATTTACTAGGTAGTTACCGTGGAAAGTTTAAGCGACTTCGTGCTAGCTAAATAACCTATAATAGGTTAACACTATAAGGGTTTCTACGGTATAGGAATAATGTTACTAAGCTAGCGGTATTTAAGATGGTCTAACTTTTACTACGGCGCGCACTGGGACTTCTAAGCTCACCACCTCATTAATTTAGATAGCATATCGGTCGGAGCTGGATTGGACTTCTTCCTTCCTTCTTTATTTTTTTCGGTCTTTCACAATATAGCAATAAGCTGTAGCCTTGTCTCCCGAATTACTCCAACCGTGACAATTTTAGCCGTCGCTCCTAGGGATATTTTGGGCTGCATTCCTGGAAATATAAGGACTTAGGTCTTAGAAGCCTGTGGTATAATTTATCATTATCCACACATTGCTTATTATTATTTACCTACTCTTATTTTCCTCTTGTCGCATCGCTTTCGAAGATCCCAGACTGTGATCGCAGCTATGGGCCCAGAGGCAAGGGCTTTTAGGTGGTTTTATAAGTCTCGGCACTCTAAGAACTTAGATGCAATTAGTCAAATGGCATTCCGTTGGTGCTGCCGCTCCAGATGAGGGAAGCCAGCAAACAGCAGCAGCAGACTCGAAGCGGCGAATGGGGAACACAAATAGATCCCTATTGTGTCCCAGTGTTGGGCTTTTACATAGTGTACTACCTACAATACATATCGGGCCTGAAGGGTTTCTATAGATCTTTGCAAAATTGGTGTCGCGCGCCTATGGGAAAAAATAAACAATGTGAGCACGGGTCATGTCATCCATTTCCGGCGCTGGCATTCCAAACGTCGTTGCCTGGAGTACTGGCATCCGTTGTTCAGTACTGTACATGATGACAGATTCTGGGGTCCATTTCTGGAATTGACCTCGTCGGACGCCATTTTCAGTTATAGATGTTAATAAAAGATTAAAAAAAATAAGAAAGAAAAAAACGCCTGGCCAGGTGCCGGCTGTCTCGGCACTGTTTTGGCCATGGCCTATTCGCAGTCAATTTCAAGGTGATGGAGGCTGGCAGAAAGCTTGAGTTGAGGCTAGCGCCACAGAGGGGGTAGATACCTGCAGAGGGCGCCAGTAAGAGAGAAACCCACTGGAACGCCGCAACAGTGCACTACAGTAGCTGCCTTAGGACAGACGATAAATTGACTCTCATCTTCATTTATGTATTCCGTTTTTGTTTTTCCCCTAACCTCGATTTAATGATAAATCAGCTTAACAGGAACAATACTCATGCCTTCTGTTTCCAGAAGCCGGTGGATGTTCCTCTCTATCCTGCTCCCTCAGTGGTCCATCAGAAACCGCCTCTCTTTCTCCAGCGGGCTAACAGTCTCATTTATAAAGGCATCCACGAATTGCTTGTCCGTGAGGCTTGCCGCTGGATTGATCGAACTCTGCAGGCAATATGTGATAGCTCTTGTGAGCCCCTCAGACATCGAGCCTCGATCATGCAGTCTTTGAAGCAGTCTTGTTGCCACAGCAAGGTTTGACCCTGTACTAAAGGCACCGTCTTCGGGCGTGCGAAAATCTTCTATACGGCGACCGCTCTGCATCTCCAGTAGCATAACACCTAAAGTTGCAATATTGTTGCGATCGACTTCATTAGAAGAATGATTCGAAGGGTGAAGTCCGTTCCGTGGACTATCATCTTTGGCCATGTAAGTTCATGCCACTGAAGTATTCTGGTATGGCTTACCTGGAGGATGCTGGTTGATCAAGTACGGATGGAGGGTATCGAGATTGCCAAGATTACTGCCCTGGATCGCGAAGAACATGATATCCTTCTTTGTCCACGGATTCCGCAGCCATGGCGTTCCGCCAAGTTGAACCAGTGTGGTTATTAGATTGATTGCCAGGGTATACGACTCCATCGAGGTTCCGAAATAGAACTGGTGTTTGGACAGAAGTTCGTCCAGCGTCTCACCCCTTTCGCTGATTGATGGGGATTGCTCAGCGCTGTCTCGATTGTGGTACCGAAGACTGCCCTCGCCATCAAGACGAAACTCAATCGATTCTGCAATATTTTTATTCAGTGCGGAACAGATGTTGGTAACCTGGGTCAAAGCTTGGGGCCCTTCAAGGGGAAGCTCCTCAGGAGCTGATTCGACAAACATGACTTTTGGTCCTTGTTTGGGGCTGGCGACAGATCAGTACAGTGAGTCGAAGGGTGACAGGCTAGAATAATTACCGTATTATTTCTTCCTTCCTAGTTTGACAACTGAATTCTGTGTGGAGCCAAACCAGATGGGATGAATCCAACACGGAAATGTTGAAGCGTCCAGGTTCGCTTCCAGTTTGGTTCACCAGCCGCTTCCCGCCTTTTTTCGACGTCTGATCCGTGATTCGAGGCGCCAGGCCGCAGTATGCGTGTTGTGGAAGGCGCACCATGATCGCGTGATCGAGTCATATATCCGGGTCGCATCACATCTAATGTCATCCAGGGGCATAACGAAACTGATCTTGAAGGATGGTGAGTTGAAGTTATCTTGTATCATTCCTGCTTTGCTGATGAAGTTATCCAATCTTGCGTTGCATTCCTGTAGTTTCTTGAGAGACTTTTTGATTTGCCGATTTGATATTGTGTAACGCAGCCCGGTCGCGAACTGGAAGCACTCGTTGCGATCTGATATCCGCTGAGCTGAGGTGTTGGCATTGAGCACAGCTCGGAGCCCAGCCGTTTGTACCTGGTCAAGCTAATTGTTAGATTAAGGGAGTATCGCAAACGGAAGGCGCTGTACCTGACCCGAACCGCCTAGCTTTTCAATGTTGCCAGCAATCTCTCTCATGACCGAATCCATCTCTTTAATGGTAGACAAGCAAGACTCATATACCATGCCAAGCTTAGCTCTGAGATCCCGTTCGAGTCCAGGCCTTCCCCAGGTACTGCATTGTGGGTCTTCGAGCATCTCGCTGAGTTCTTCGTCGTCAACCACATTCTTCAGGAGAAGACGTAGCGTCTGGTCATAGCTAACCGAGCAGTAGTTCAGCTGACGAATTTGGTCATTCCTGTACCTTCTCCAATGTAACAATCTGCGGAAAGGGCCAGTTATATCGTCGGAGTGCTCCAGAGCAGATATCAATAATGGGATTGCCCCAAGAACAAGGCCGGCGACTTCGGCCATCTTGAGACAGTGTTTGTCAACTTGACAGACCTTGAGGAATTTGACATTGCGGGGTTGAAAATGCACATTCGGATTAATGGGTGAGGTTTTTAGGATCAGGGCAGTCGTCCGCCTATCAGATCGAAAGTGAAAAAGGAGGGGTAAGTCTCAGCCGCATCTTCACTCCGAAATACTCTCGTTCAAATACCGTCCAGAGAAGCTCGGCCAATTTGGCTAAGGTAGCAGATACCATGGCGACTCTCTATGATCGGACCACGACGTGTATTGGGCTTTTCGCTGACCTTGAGAGGCATCTAGAGAACGGACCAGAAGAACATCGAAAGAAAATATCAGTTTCGCAAGTAGAGAATGAAGCTGCACGCTTGAGAGTATGGGCCGGAAACCTCGGTGCCTTGAGGACAGGCCATGCAGCATTGGATCATCGCCTGCGCGACTCGACTGTGATCCGGAACGCCATCGTTAGGACACTGGACAAGATAGAGGATGTCTTGAGAATTAGTAAGCTCGACTGAGTTACACTTTCTGGCCTTTACTGATCTTGATTAGGTTGCTCGATAGTACAGGGTGATCGTGCTCCCTTGGAAGATGCCATGGGTGACTATGGCGATATAGACGAGCAAGATGACACCACATACAGCGATGACAGCGATAACAGCAAGTGCGCCCTGATAGATAACGAGCTTGCCTTCAATTTTGCCGAGACTACCGACCTGCTCTCCGAATTGCATCGGCTTTCGTTCAGAATTCGGAATCCAGGTGCTAGAGCCACAGCTGAGTCTAACCTCAAAGCCAGGCTTCATCGCGAGACGGATCCTTATACTCGAGAGGATATATTCGAACGATATGCAAAAGAAGATCACCTTCGTATCAAGGGCCTAATAGCCGACTTCCACCTCCAGAGCGGTCACAAGCTCGATCATGCAAGCGACTATTTGATCGAGAGAGCTAGCATTGCGAATACCACCCGACGTCGGGTATTTTCCTACTGGAAAGCTCATGCAGCAAGGCTGGCCAGAGTATCAACAAAACCCCAGGTCTCTATACCCGCATTGCAGCCAGCAAATAAATCAGCACCGCATAGAGCGATGCCTCCTTTGGAACGGCCGGCTCCAAGTGTGGCCCCAACTAATGAGGTATCGGAACCGAAGACCGCCACTTCAGCAACCGAGGCCACCAAGTTCGCGCCAAACCTCGACGTAGAATGGGACTCAAGATCGCAGATCTCCTATATGTCCACCATCTATGATACGATGGGGGCTTATTGCCACCCACCGCCTCCACAGATTCCCTCTAAGGCGAAAGAGTATACTTGCCCTTATTGTCAGCTCACCTGCCCTGCGAGGCATTTTAAGGGACAAGCTTGGCGGTAAGTAGCAATCTTGATAATGTTTGGAATATCACCTCTGATCGTTGAACTAGTAAACATGTCCTTCAAGATTTCCAGCCGTACTTTTGTACCTATAAGGAATGTCCAGAAGACACAGCTCTATATGGGGATCGCATTGCATGGAAAGAGCATGAATGCTTGGTTCATCGCCGCGTTTGGCATTGCTTCGAACACCCCAGCGTCTTTGGGTCCCAGTCGACGGTACATCGTCATCTGGCGAACGACCACAAAGAGCTGAATCCGTCCCAAATCCAGAGCCTCCTGGGCATGGCCGTATCCGAACAACCGGACGAGAGATCAAAATGTCCATTCTGTGGCATGGAAGGTCCTTTTGAAGCAGACTTTGCCGACCACCTTGCCTGTCACATGGAGAAGTTTGCCATGACCACTTCACCTCTAGGCTACGACAGAGATGAAAATCCCCACGGCTCCGGAAGTAGTGTTGCAATATCTGGTGGAGCCAACTCCAGGCTGTCACTATCTTCGCTCTCAAGCTTTGACAGTCATATCGGCGGAGCCGAGAATGATGTGTTCCCGTCCCCGGACATTGTGACCGACAACATCAATGCTGAATCAAAGCTGAGGGAATTGATGGAGACTCGCAAGCAGAAACTCGGGCCGGATCATCCAGACACGCTGGCCAGCATGGCCAACCTGGCGTCGACGTATAGGAACTAAGGCCGATGGGAGGCAGCGGAGAAGCTGCAGGTGGAAGTAATGGAGACGAGTAAGCAGAAACTCGGGCCGGATTATTTAGACACGCTAACCAGTATGGCTAACCTGGCGTCGACGTTTTGGAACTAGGGCCGATAGGAGGCAGCGGAAAAGCTGGACGTAGAAGTAATAGAGACTCGTAAATAGAAACTCGGGCCGGATTATTTAAATACGTTAGCTAGCATAATTAACTTAGCGTCGACGTACAGGAACTAAGGCCGATAAGAGGCAGCGGAGAAACTGCAGGTAGAAGTAATAAAAACGAGTAAGTAAAAACTTAGGCCGGATTATTTAAACACGTTAATTAATATAATTAATTTAGCGTCGACGTATAGGAATTAAGGCCGATAAGAGGCAGCGAAGAAATTATAAATAAAAATAATAAAAACGAATAAGTAAAAACTCGGGCCGGATTATTTAAACACGTTAATTAGTATAGTTAACTTAACGTCGACGTATAGAAATTAAGGCCGATAAGAGATAGCGGAAAAGCTGCAAGTGGAAGTAATAAAAACGAGTAAATAAAAACTCAGGCCGGATTATTTAAACACGTTAACTAATATAACTAACCTAGCGTCGACGTATAAGAACTAAGGCCGATAAGAGGCAGCGAAGAAACTATAGGTGGAAGTAATAGAAACGAGTAAGCAGAAACTCGGGCCGGATTACCTAGACACACTAACCAGCATGAATAACCTTTCCTATACGTGGGAGGCCTAAGGCCGACTATTAAAAGCTCTTAGATTAATACGGGAATATATACGGGCTAGGCGAGATACTTTAGGCGCTTAACATCTTAATTATTTATCTTCGTTAAAAGCATTATAATCTTAGGAGCTAAAGTAAACCGGCGTAGGTGCTAGTTAAATATTAAATAGTCGACCGTGTTAAGATTTAGCATTTTAAGGTAACGATTATAATCGTGGTCTCGATAAAAAAATAATTAAATTAATAAAAGATATATATACGTAATAAGTAATCGTAGTTAAAGTATTATTCTTACGCTATTTCGAAGGCTAAAAGAGTAATTAAACTTCTTTTTATCTATACGCACTTGCACGTGATCGCACTGGCTAATTAAGAGAGTATTAAAGCAGCGCCCCTAGCTAAGCATTTAATTTATTATCATTTAATCTATTTATAACTAATAATAGCGTCCGATATTTTAAAAATAAACGCTAGAGCTTATTATTATATATAATACTGCCCGACCTATATTAATACTTTAAATAATAACGTTTAAAATATTAACGCCGGAAATAAATAATATAGCCCGTGCTTAAATAATTCCTATATATATACGCGCGACACCGATTTTATAAATCTCTATACCGTGGGGTGGGATAAAACTAAGGTACCTCGCCGTATAAACTAACTTAATAATTAGCGTGTCCGGCTTTCTATTTCGCTGACGTATATAACTTAATATTTTATAAGATCCCGCTGCCGATTCTTTTAATTACCTCCCCGCCGCCGCCGCCACTAATAATACCTATTTTTGCCGAGCCTAATTCTTTATATTAAAAGTTCCTTCGTCTAAGGGCTGTCGGACCGCTGCTAGCACGATAAAACGTTAGCTTATTACGATAACCGTTAGCGTAAACACTAAGCGGTACGCGAATACGTCAGTACTTATTAAGATATATTTTAAAATACGCGCGGAGGCCTTTACGTAACGAATACTACGTTTATATTAAACCGAGGCTTATTTACTTAATCCCAGCTGTTTTTTATTACAGTACCGCGGTACCTTTAGCTACCTTATTTTCGAGCTCCTTAAGCTAATCGATACTTAAATTTCATTTAAATAATCACTCGTATAGCTAAATAAATATTAAACGTTACTACGCGCGAGCCGTAAAAAATTCGTTATATTTTAAATACTTTATATTTCTATTAATAGCGTATTAACCTTTAAAGGGCTAATTTATTTTTAACGCGTAACCTTTAATTATTTTATTTACCGACGAAATAACTTACGATCGAAGCGAGCCACCTTTAAAATACTCGCTAGGATTTATATATAAATAAACGTAATTATCGCTCGGCGAAATATTTAATAAAAAGCGTAAAAAAAAACGAATATAAAAATATAAATTTATAATATTAACCTAAACGACGGGAACGAAGGGCGAGGCGAATCTATACGGCGATAGTCTTTAATTTTACCGGTGCTGTTTTTTTTAAGCATAAAACCCGGCTTAATAATTTAAAGCTATTTATATAAATCCGCCGCAGCCGACGCTAGTAAATATATAATTAATTTATAAGCTATATACGAATACGGTATTATACTATATTAAACGTCGGCGCAATAGGCACACATTTAAATAAAAACGGACCGGCGTCCTGGAAAATTAAAAAGCGTTACGGAGTAAACGTTAAGGCATAGTTTAGTCGGGCGCGCTCGCAAAGCGGCGGCCGAGCTCATAGTTTTACGGGCCACAAGCATGGACGCGGGCGCGAAGACGGCGATAAGGGGCTGCGCTCGACTGCGTAGGCAAACGTTGCCATGAATACGATAACACTCGGGCACTGCAACGCTGGCACCGCGAAGTTGCCGATCCAGGGTACCATATCGAGCTCGCGGCGCGTAAGATCAGATGATACCTATGCTTACGCGGCGAACCGGATCCCAGCAGCAACCGCATTCAACGACAGTATTTTAAACACCTCTTCCAGAACCTTTAGAAAGGTAAGTAGTAATTGCTTGGCCGCGACCATGTCACATCCACCCACCGACTCGACCTAAACCTAGGACGGATCCGATCCTAGGCGAGGATAATAAAAAGAAATTACAGTGCCACTCCGTAGGCCTCGGTATTTTAAGCGAGAGTTAAATTATTATTTAATTAATATTACGTTAAAGTCTTATAAAATTAAAAATATTTATAAAAACTATATATAATCTTAACAGCGTCGCCTCTTTTTAAGCTTTAACGAGCACGGCTCTTATAGACTATATAATTTAAAACTTAAATCCTTTTCGTCTATTTACGTATTCTCGGCTATAGGCCGGCCCGTCCACCGAATACGGTGTTTTACCTTGCCGCCCTATCTTTTTATACCTAATATTTCTATACCTCGATAGTATCCCTAATAGCTAGCCTTAAAGTCCCGGACCATTTCCTCGTCCAAAATGTCTCTTCGCGGAACCCACTAATAAGACTTATCGGTCTCCCACCGGATAAGAAAGGTATTCCTTTTCCATTTCTTTAATATATAATCGATTTAATAGCTTTACGGGTTTTAACTACCGTCTTAGTGTTCTTTAACGTTTATAGTAAAACTATCGTAAGACGTAGGTAAACTAAAAGTTTCCGTTATTTCGATAAGGGTTTATAGCCTTTATAGTAAGGCTAGGTTTATTAGTTTAATCGGGATTAAAAATAAAACTATCCCAGCGTTATAATTAAAAACCGTCGAAATGCCGCCCGGTAATAATAAATATTCGGGGGTTTTATACCCGTTATTTTTTCTTTTATTTTTAAAATTTAGATTCGCGTTTAATTAAGAACGTTTAAAAAAGCGAAATATATTTCGGTTTTCGCCTTTATTAATAGTATATTCTAATAACGGCGGGAGTTATTCGTCGTCCACTTACTAGTTTACCCTGTCGACTTTTATAAAAGATACACTCGATTTAACCTTTAAAAAAAAAGCTTAGCTTATCTTAATAATAACGCTATTATATATTAACGATTACGTATCGATTATTACTTAGTTTCCGTATAGAGTTATTATTAATATTATTATAGGTTTCGTAATTTTAAACCGTAACTCGATATCGTAAATAATTTTTATATAGTTTTTAAATCGTATTTCGTTCTCTAGTTTTAATCTTTTAAATTTATACTTTAAATAGGGGCATAGCACAGTTTCTTAATCGTATCGAATAAAATACCGATCGATATAGTTCTATATCGTCCCCTTACGAGAGAACTATTTTTAGTAAAACATATAAATATACTGCGGCTTTTAAAACTTTAAATAAGCGGCTAATCGATTCTCGCCCGGTTCGCTAACAAATTAACTACGGAGGCTAGCGACTACAGGGTCGGGTAATAGCGGGGTTTAAATTTTTACTAGATTAAATAGTATTATTAAAATAACTATTAAAGTTTAAATTATCGATAAGTATTATAGCCGCGGCGCGAAATATTTTTATACGGTGGCTACTCGAGCGCTGCCTATACCGGGGTCGGGTTATATTTATTAAATATAGTTATTTACGCTGCCTCGGTGTTATTTTACGGAATCGTCGACTTTTTAAGTTTAATCTTTTAGGTATAAATAATTTACGCGTTAATCGTATCGACTTTTTATTACACTATCTCTTTTTCCGGTAAGTCTTCGTTTAGGTTATTAAGTAAATCGGTAAGCATTTTCCGGTCCGCCTAGCTAAAAACGATCTTCCGTAACGGTTACTAGGGTGCATAAATTCTATTAAATTATTTATTAAGCTCGGTTTTATTCTTTATTTAGAAATAGTTCCTTCGAAAAATATTAGAAACATTTCGGCGCTACCGCTACTTCGCTATCTTAAGTTCGTTCCATTTTTACTCGCGTAGCTCTTTATAAACACCGGTAGCCTTCGTCGATTTATTATATACGGCTTATAACGTTACTTCGAGGGCCGATTATTTTTTTTTAACCGGCGAACCGTAATATCCGGGCCGACGGCGTTTATAATTATATCGAATACCCCTATTAAAGTATTTTTATCGTATATAAATTTAATATAATTAAAAATATTTAAATAAAAAACTCGGTACTACGATTTAAACTTATATTTTAAAATATAGCGTTTCGTATCGCGTTAATATAAAACCTTTTATAAACGCCGCTATTAACCCGGTGCCGCGCTACTTAGTTTCGTATCGACGTATAATAATGCTTTTTTATTATATTAAAAACTTTTTTGTCGTATAATAAAAGAAGACTTACTATTAAAAATTTTAAGGTTGCCTCGGCGGTATACATACGATTAAAATCGATTAAGCAGCCCTGCCGCCTTCCCTAGCTTCCCGAGTTATTATCGAACGAGTTCATAGTTAATAGGTCGTCCGACTTCGTAAGCCCCCCGACCGACTCGATGATCTTCCGAAATACCGGTTTATGTCAAAACTCCTTCTTTCATAGGATACGGACAACCCTTATACTTATCTTAGTATTAAAAAAAGGCTCGGCTTAAATAACGTAACCCTCGTAATTAATCACCCTCTCCGCTAAGGCCTTCGCGAGGAGGTACGAAAGGGGATATAAAATAAAGAGTTTCTCTTTAACGAAGAAAAACTAAGTAAACACGACCTATTTATTATATCCCTTATGGAAACGAAAAAGGACTTACATCGTAAAATAATCTCTACCCTTATTACTTATTAAGTCGTGCAGGATTTAATAATCGATGTCCTCTTAATAAAATACTTTAAATATCGCGTTCGTCCTCTTATTTACTCCGCTATAAACCTAATATTCTTTAAAGCGTGGCTAAATATATTTATCCGAACTATTCTTAATATCGGTATAAGCGTTAAATTCTTTATTTTATTCTTAAATTCCCTTTTTTATATCCTTAAACAGGGCGTAAACTAGCTTATATCTCCGATAACCTATTTATATAAGTGTAACGATACTTATTAAGGGTTTAATAAAAACTTAGTAGAACGTACGCGGGTTTATATTAGTAATACGAGAGAGTATTTAAACAAGTGATAAAATTACACTATCGGTAAAGTAATAAAGTAATTAAGTTTTAAATAAATATTAAAGCGTAGTTTATAATATTATAATAAATCGTTAAAATATATACCTTATTAATAAATAAAAATTAATACTTAAATTAATTATTAAATAAACGAAAGTATTTATAAAACTATATAAAAAAATATTCGTTTTATATTTAACCTCGTTCCTTTATTAATAATTACTCGGCTCGTTAAATTACCGTCGCTTACTAATAACCTAGTAATTTTTTTATCGTTAATTTACCTTAACTCACCGATAATTTAAAATAATTTAACACGGCGGCTTATTACGGCTCACTAATAATTCGTAATGAATCGTTACGTAATCATGTGGCTCGTGCGTCAGCCTTTTCGGTTTATCTGGCTCCCCTGCGGGGCTTCGTACTTCCGCAGCCGCTGCGCCCTTTCCTGGCCGCATAAGCAGGTCGGGTTATAATATTATCTCCCCTCTTTTTTAGCCTTTATCCTTAAAGTGCCTAGGTTTTTTAAAAACCCTTGTTTATTTTATTTTTATTAATTTTATAAGTTTTCCCTTTTTTTTATACTTTTTTTATAATATATACTTATTATATTTAATCGTATTACGAAGCTTATCGTATAATTAAAAAAAACTAAGAATCGTTATAAGCTCGCGGCTATTATCGAAACGTTTAAATTCGAAATTATACCCTGCACTTTATACTTTAAACGGAGGTAAAAATATTAAATAATAAATAACGTTTTTCGATATAAAGAGTATATTCGTCGAGATCGCTCCTATAATAGTTCTAATATTCCTACCTCGAGTTTATCTCGGGTAGTGTCGGAATCTCAGCGTTTTTAACGAAAGGAGGCCGCTACCGCGGAGCGCCTTCGTTCCCTTTATTAATAGGCTGCCGAGGCCCTCGCGAAACTAGAGCGTTTTCGTAAGCAACGGGAGTCGTTGGTTACTCGTGGTACGGAAATAATGAATCGCGGCTTTCAGTTTTTAAACGAGCTCGAAAAGTTTAAACGCGTAGAGTCGGAAGTGGTCGCTAAGGCCTAATCTTTTAACGCTTTCGGGGTAATCGACTAAAATACGATAAGTCTAGAGTTTTTTTTACTATCCGTTCTTTAAACTCTCGAAGTTCTTTAATAGCGTTTTTTAAGTGTTTTTTAGGCTTTTAAGTGTTTTTTTAAGTGGGTAATTTTTTTATTTAACGAGGTACTTCTATTTTCGTCTTACTCGTTTTTTATTAAGTATCCCTTTAATTTCGTACTCGTTTTAATTTATTTCGACCTTTAATCGTGTTTCGAGTTTAGTATTTTTTAATACTAGTTTAAATAAAAAGATATAAAATACAAGGTATATTTTTATAGTTTTTAGTAATAATAGTCGATAATTAGTTTTTAAAATAACTTTTACGATTTTAAATAATCTGATTTTTTAAAGTCTAGTTTCTCGCTTAGTCGCTTAGTCTTAATATTTCGTCGTAAAAGGTAAACTTTTTTTCCTTTTTTAAAAGTTAATCCCTTTAACTTTGTTTTATTAGCGTGTTTTTTTATTCGTTTTTAAAGAAAAGTAAGATTTTTTTACAGCGATGTTTATAGTTTTTTTAGTTTTTCGATTTAAATAGTCGCCATCGGTGTTAACTTTCCTTTTAAGGGGTTCTTTATAATGTTAAGGTCGAACCTATAGTTTACTTTAAATAGTAATATACGTATTATTTCGTTATTTATACTATTATATATAAATTATACCATTAGTAATAATTATACCTAGTTATTTTATTCGTAGTTAACGTAGTATCGGAGGTATTATTTTAATATTTAATTTATTCGTTCGGTTTAGCCGTTTATCTACGGATAATAAGCTATAAATAGCTTATATTTAATACCGAGTTATGTTATAAGTAATTTTTAAAACTTAAATATAAGTAGTTTATTTTTATTCGAAATAATAGTTTTTAATAGCCTATGCTAACTAGTAATTATTTTAAAGAAGGTGTATATTAAGTCTTCGGCGATATTAATTTCTTTATATAGTAAAAAGTAGGTATACTTCGTAAACTTATTCGTAATAATTAAGATATTATCGTATATAATTTTAATTAATGGTTTTTTTAACGGTAGTAACTTAATAATTTAATTTAAGGCGATGGTTTTTTAAAACCTATTAAATAATGGGATTAATTACAGTTCTTCGTAGGGTCGATATTTAGCTGTTTTAGTTTTATTATAAAGGTTGTATTTTTTATAGTTTTAGCGATTTAGTTTTAAAATTCTCGCAGTTATACAGTTTAATAATTCGTTTTTAAGTTTTATAGATTCCTTGGTGCCCGTGTGCGGGGTATTCGTGGAATTCTTTAATAAACTTCTGCCTGTATTGCTTTAAGATATATAGCTTACCGTGGTAGTATACTAAGCCGTTTCTTAAGCTAGCTTTTAGTGGCGTAAGCTGTGTAGCGTTTATTTATTCGTAATACGTTCGGAATTTTATAATTTATTTATTATCGTATATTATATTACTAGTCGCGTTAATTTATCGAGATAATATAAGGTTATTATCTTAGTTTTACGTGAAAATAGTTCGGGTTTCGGTTAAAACTTCCTCTTAGTGGTTTAGCCGACGGCTAAGCGCGTTAACTCGTCCGTTTTCGCTACCCTTTCGGTAAATAATAATAAAATTAAATTCCGACAGGAATTCCGCTCATCGTACTTATCGTTTATTTAATTCTTTATTAGTGGTAAATAATATAAGGTTTTTATAATCTATATAAACCTTTATTAATACTTTTATTTTACTTAAATAGTGCCTTTATTTTTTAAAAGCTTTAATAATAGCTATTAGCTCTTTATCGTAAATTTAATAGTTAAGTTTTAATCTATTCAGCTTTTTCGAAAAGAATGCTACTGGGTATAGTTTCCCGCTATCGTTCTATTAACTAAGTTACCTTTCGATCGTATAATTCGATACGTCGGTTTTAACTTCGAATAGTTTAGTGGGGTTTATTATGCGAAGTACTAGTTCGCTAGCGATTCTTTTTTTAAAATCTTAAAAGGCCGATTCTTCCGTTTCCGTTTATCGAAATAGTTCGTCTTTTTAAGTTAGGTTTATTAAGGGTGTCGCTATTTTACTAAACTTAAAGATAAAGATTTTATAGTAGTTAATTAATTTAAAGAACGATTAGACTTTTATAGCGCTTATAAGCGTAAACTACTCTTTAATTATTAATACTTTAAAAGATTTTATTCGAATTTCTCTTAAAAATACTACGTATCTTACGAAAATAACTAATTACTTATAAAACTCGTTCTTCTTAAGGTTAATTAATAGGTTAACGTTTTATAGTTTTTAAAGTATTAATTTTACGTGCTCTTTATATTATTCCTCGTTTTCGGAGTAAATAAAAATATTATTAAGGTAAATAATAACGAATTTATCGATGTACTCTCGTAATATATAGTTAATTATACTCTAGAAGCTAACTAAGGTATTAATTAAGTTAAAAAGCATAACAAGATATTTAAAGTGCCCGTATTTAGTTTTAAAGGCAGTTTTTCATTCTTTTCCTTCCTTGATCCGGATAAGCCCGTAGGCATTCGGTAGGTTTAAAGCCGTAAAGATCTTAGCTCGGTATAGTTTATCTCGTAGGTCGTTAATTAAGAGTAAGGGGTATTAGTTTTTAATAGTAATATCGTTAAGTTTACGATAATCGATATATATTCGCTATTTAAGTTTTTTGTTTTTACTTTTTTTTAATACGAAGAGTATAAGGTATCCTACTAATAATATAAATAGTCGTATATATTCTTTAACGAGGTTTTTCTCGATGTAATCTTTTAAAGCTTATTCGTGTTCCTAGTTTAATCGATATATCGGTATAAAATAAGGTTCCTTCCCTTTTTTAAGGGGTATCTCGTAATTTTATTACGTATATTTTAATAGTCTTATTTTTAATTCTCTATTAAATAAGTCGTTAAATTCCTTATAATTATCCGGTATTTATATAGTAACGTTTAGCTTTAACTCTTTAATTATAACGTAAGCTTTAAATATCGTTAATTTATTTAAGGGTTCCTTTTATAAACGTTATTTAAAGGCTAAACTCTTTCTTAGTGTATCTCACTAAAGGCGGCTAGTCTTTTAATTAACTCTAAGATTGCTTACCCGTAATTAAAGTATCCTTAAAATTATATTATATCTTAATATTTTCGTAATGTTATACGTAATTCGTTTATATCGTTATCCGATGATAATAAGAAAGTTCGCGACTTTTTTCCGTATTTCTCCGCTTTTATACGTTATAAGTCCTCTATTAACGGTCTTAAATCGATATAGGGCGTCTTTTTTTACTATTTTAATTCTAAGCTATTAATAATTCTTAGTGAAATATAATTTCTTTACGCTCCGTTATCGAGTAACGCATTAACGTAAGCTCCTTTTATATTTATTATTAATATAATATACTCGTAAATATTTTAATTATTCGTCGTATAATATAAAGACCTATTTTATCCCGCTTAATATCGTCCCTTTATAATCGGCGGCTTTTATTTCTCGATTATTACCTTTTACGACCGAGGTCTCCTCTTATACCTTTTTATCGGCGCAAAGTCGCTTATTAATTAAAGGTAAGCGTGAGCATAAGTATATAATTTAATAATAGCAACGTTTCGTAATATCGTTCTATAGTTCGTGGGTTAATTTTTTTAAATCTTACGAATCGTAGCTAGTAAATAAGTTTAATAGTATTATCGTTTTAATACTATTAAATTATAAGAGTATTACTATTTATTAATAAATAATTAGCTCGTTTCGCGATTTTAATAGTTTCTCTTTTCGTTATTAAAAAGAATCGTTATCGTAAAGCGCCGTTAATCGATAGTGGCGCGTTATAAGTCTCGTAGTGAATTACTTTCGGTAACTTTAATCTTATCGCTAGTTACGTTTCGAGCGTCGCGTTTCCGTATATTTATTATAATACCGTGGTTTTATCGTAGGCGTGTATTATGCACTAGGGTTAATTATATTAGTCTTATAGCCGTTCTTTTAAGTGGTATTTCCTAGGCCACCTAAGGTTTTCTTTTATTAATAGGTAAGCCTTTCGGAGGTTAAGTGTAAACGTTTTAACTTTTCCGATTAAGTGGTTTAAATATAAGCGTATAATAAGTGTTCGCTTAATTCGTTAAGGAAACTATTTATTTATAAGTTTTTTTTCGAAATACTCTATATATTCGTCGTGTATATACGAAATTTAAAAGAGCGTAAAGTATATATTATTAACGGGCGGGACTCGAGGGTTATTTTTAACGGCATAGTTAGCGTATATTCTTTTTTCGAATCCCTTCGTAATAAGCTATTATCGTTCTGCCTTAGATTTTAAATAGGGTATTCCGGGAATAGCGACTTATTTATCGACGTCGAGGTCTCGGCACTTAAGCAATTCGGTTATAAGGTTATTTAAGGTTATTTTAATAAGTCGTTCCGGGTCGTTTATTAATTCCTCGGTATCGCTAATATTTAAACCGGAGTCGCTAGGGTTTATTTCGTACGTCCGGCGCATTATAGCCATAGTTTTATACTCTTTATTTTTTTTTCGTGGTTTTTTAAAAACTATCCGGTCTTTTCTTTATTTATTAAGTAAATAGTGCAGCTATTATCGTAATAAACTATTTAAAAGAGATTATTATATAGCGCTTTCTCGTTACCCTTAATAATTACTGTGGCCGGTTTTTCTTTAATAGCGTTAATATATCGTTCTTCGGGTATTAATTTAAATATCTTTTTATTTCGACAGTCCTTAGCGTAATATCTTTTCTTTTAATAATTATAATAAATAACGTTTTATTTTTTATCGTTTTTATTATATTAAATTACGTCGAGGTTTATAAATCCGCTATAGTAATTAAAAGAGGTTTTCTTTAGTGCTTATCGTTAAATAGGTCGTTTATTATTAACCCTTAGTTTATTATTATTAGCTCGGAATCCTTAATATTCTCGTCGTTTAAGTCGTCGTTCGTATAGTCGATTATTAATCTTAATAATCCTTTCGACGTAGTTATCGAAGTTATTCGGTTTATCTTCCCGGTTTACTTCGTCCTTCACTTTTTCTCGCAGCCCGGCGTAAAAGAGTATTATTAAGGCGTTATCGTTATTTTATTCCGTTTTAAAAAAGATTTATTTAAACTTAACGGCGTATTAAGATGCCGATCCCTTTTATTTAAACTATATAAGTATTCGCTTTATAGTCCGGATTTTATCGGGATTTTCGAAAATAGCCTTTAATTTCTTTTTAAACCCGGCATAGCTACGAAAGAGTCTCTTAGTATCGTTTTTTTAGTTATCCTTATCGGGGTTATTAAAATAATCGCGCATAATAAGTTTAAACTATATAAATACGTCTTTTTTAAGGAATCCTGCGGCGCAGAGAACCTTATCCTATTCGGTAATAATAGCGTGGGCGTAAAAGCATAGGTAAGCCTTAACCTGCGTAAAAAAACCTTAAACGTTTCCTTCCTTATTATCGTAGGTCTACGGGGGCGTAAGCTTAAACCCACCGTATCCGGAGGTTAGGACAGGCATAGCAATGATCTGTTCGACGAGCTGGGTATTCTCGTTCTTTACCTGTTTAAGCTATACTTATAGGTGTCGGATTATTATAAGGACGTTAAGTCCTCTCGTAGGGTTATTAACGGCGCTTCCGGCTAGGGTTTAAGGTGTTATAATATCGAATATTACTCTAGGTTTAAGTAATAACTCGTAAAAATAAGAGTAATTAAAATATAACGATATTTATTAAGGGTTTAATAAAAACCTAGTAAAACGTACGCGGGTTTATATTAATAATACGAGAAAGTATTTAAACGGGTAATAAAATTACACTATTAATAAAGTAATAAAATAACTAAATCTTAAATAAATGCTAAAGCGTAGCTTATAATATTATAATAAGTCGTTAAAATATATGCTTTATTAATAAATAAAAATTAATATTTAGATTAATTATTAAATAAGCGAGAGTATTTAAAAAATTATATAAAGAAATATTCGTTTTATATTTAACCTCGCTCCTTTATTAATAATTACTCGGCTCGTTAAATTACCGTCGTTCACTAATAACTTAATAATCTTTTTATCGTTAACTCACCTTAGCTCACCGGTAATTTAAAATAATTTAACACGGCGGCTCACTGCGGCTTATTAATAATTCGTAGTGAGTCGTTACGTAACCATATAGCTCGTGCGTTAGCCTTTTCGGTTTATCTAGCTCCCCTACGGGGCTTCGTACTTCCGCAGCCGCTGCGCCCTTTCCTGGCCGCATAAGCAGGTCGGGTCGTAACAATAAGCAGGATACGGATAAAGGCGTTATTAAGCCGATCGAGTCCGATTTTAAAAATAATTATATTACGAACCCAGCGGAAGTATATAAAATAAATAAACCCCGCGGGGCTAAGTACTCTCTTATGTTTAAGTTCCACTCGTAGGCCGAAAACGTGCCGGATTTCGAGCTTCGCGACCGATAAAAAATAACTTCGAAGCCGCTCTTTAATATAGTTACCCGTATACTTTTTATATAAAATAAATAACTATTAAAAATATTAACGAATCGTATTTTCGGATTTAATCCTATACTTTTTTTAACGTATTAAGAATCGGGTAAAGGCTTCGCCGAGGCCCCGGTTTTCTTAAAATAAAGTCTTAACCAGCGGTTTCTAATTTAACTTACCGGGTAGTAATTTATAGAAAGCTACCTATCTTTTTTAACCTTTAGCGCTATTAAGCTTTGTATTATCGGAATAATTCGATAATAAAAGGCGCCGACTATTTCCGCGGTCTCAGAAGTATTAAAGTTCGTTAAAAGTAAATGGGGGGCGTCCGGTGTTTCCAGCTCCGTAAACTACGCTTAAATCCGGCGAATCTGGGCATCGTCCAACGAGCCCATGGTTCCTGCGTTACAAAGATCGAGAGGAAATCTAACAGCGTTTAAAAAAACGAATGAAGATCTGCGTAATAATCGTTATATATTCGATTATAAATCGCATAGCAAAAGTCGTACTGCACAATGCATGTAGGACTGGCTGCTTTATATATTCCTATTATCTTTAAATCCTAGCACCCAACACCCATATCAACCTGTTCTATTTCTATAAGGTGGGTGCTTTCAGCGCATGCCAGTGCACGATTCGGAGCTAGGCGGCGCGCAATTGGCAGGGGTGTTGCAATGTACTTCGGCCTTGGAGGGGACTTCGAGTAGTACATAAACCCCTCCAAAAATATACTTCTCGGGGGTGTTTTAGGCTGCCGAAAATGGCGGCTCTGGACATCCAAAAACGACAGCCCAAACAGCGACACATCGACTATTGTTGTAATTTCTACATGAGCTCCGGACCGGCCGGGGGTCAGGTCCCCGGATGATCTCTTGAACGTTTTTACGTCTAATGTGCTTGCTCTTTTTTACTTTTCTATTTTATTGATGGGCATAGCAATATATATGTCAATGTCGTTGTTCTCTGAATGCTTACTAGTGTTACTTGGCATTGTCGCTGACTCACAACTCAGGGGCCACCTGTCATCCGTGCTTGGCGTTGGCTGGCCCCACCAACGAAGCTATCGCTGATGGTGCTGCACGTCATCTCCTGCCAGGCAGCATCTCTTGTAAACACATATCCATTTGCATCAGCGTCGACATTGTCCATGAGATCTGGCATTTGCAGCGGACAATATAACTTCGCGATGGGAAGCATGAGAAAGACATAACTTTGATCCCCTTTCAGTATATCATCATTGCACATACGGACTTTCCACCACGACAACTCGGCTATGTTGCGACCTCTAGCCCACCAGAAGGACCAGTCAGTCAAGCATGGCACCACGAACCATCATTCCAAGATGAGCAACTCTCAGAGAGCCAAGTTCTGGGGCACTTTCTTGTTCATCATTGCAAGTCTCGCAACAATCACCTTCTTGGTTCGCTCAGGACTCCCCAAATACTGGGTTGGATATGACAGCGATCTCGAGTATGGTCCCATCATCGGCATAGTACGTCACTTATTCCCCTTTCACGACTCTTGAAATTCGGAAAATTGACATCATACATAGGATATTGGAAATGTAAGCCAAACCGCACCCCAAGAAACCCCGTGGGGGAGCACTCAACCGTGCGGCCAGTAGCAGAAGTTCTGCTGAGGAACACCGAGTGCTTACATGCACATCAACAGACATACGCCCGGGTCGCCTACACAGGGGATAACTTCATAGACAGCCAGGTTTTCAAAGACAGCCATGGGAACACATCCATCCATACCTGCGTCGCCTTTACCGACACCGAGATACTAGTGGGACAAGGTACGTATCAATCGACCGAGCCAGCACATAAACCCCCAGGGTGAAAATGCTGACACACGTATTTCTCACGAAGATGCCCTGCGTCAAGCACATACGAATCCGAAACGGACGATATGCAACGTCGCGAGATTCTTGGAGTCTCGCTGGTCCAGCACCAAAGTCCAATACCTCAAATCTGATCTCCCTTATCGAATTGTCGAGGCCGAGCATGACAGAGTGGCAGTCCACATGACCATCGCCGGCAAGCCCAAGGCATACACGCCCCCGGAGCTTGTCGGCCTCTTGATGGGCAAGCTCAAGAGTATCGCGGAAGCGGACCTCGGCGTTAAGGTCACGCATGCCACTCTCGCGGTGCCCCCGGACTTCGACGTGAGTCCCGCGCGGGCTCCAGGCGGGGCGAAGCCTTATTCTCTGCAATATCCGAATCGGAACCCAATGGAGGCTGCGGCGGCTCTGGCCGGGCTCACGGTCCTCCGGATCGTCAAGGAGCCCATTGCGGCTGCGATCGCCTACGGCGTGGACCGGGCGCCCGGTGAGCGTAACGTTTTGGTCTACGACGTGGGCGGCGAGAAGACGCAGATCAGTCTCATGGAAGTGGACGATGGGGTCTTCGAGATGCTCAGCACAGTAAAGCTTCCAGTCGGCGGGAGGCATTTCAATGAGCGCGTTGTGGAAAAGTAAGCAAGCAAGGAACCACCGTTTCTCCGCATCTTGAGCCATCTCCGAACACGACTGACTTCTTTCCTATTACGCCTCCTAGTTTACTCAGGCAATTCAAACGGAAGAACGGCGTCCAAGAATCCGGTATTACAGCAGACTCGCTGAACAGACTCCAAGAAGGAGTTGAGATGGCGAAGAGGCGGTTGAGTACCAACATGTTTGCCCGAATCGAAATTCCTGATTTCTACGAGACCATTCCTCTTAACGAGACAGTCACGCGAGCCAAGTTCAAGGATCTCAACAAAGACCTGTTCCAGTCGTCTCTGGAGTCGCTCCAGAAATTGCTAGGTACGTCCCAGTTACATGATGGGTATCCGGGGGGAGCCCACTGACGTGGTACCTGAGTCAGATGACCTCAAGTTGAAGCCAGCCGATATCGACGACGTAATCTTCAGCGGAGGGTCCAGTCGCGTCCGAAAGGTGAACATCCATCTTCTCCGAGTCTTGAGTTTGGTTAAACGAAGTGCTGACCATCTGAAAAAGCTGAGCTTCCAACTTGACATGTTTTTCAACAAGAAGCACACAGTGGGGATAGCCGACGAAGCTGTCGTCAAAGGAGCTGCGATACAGGGGGCTTTTCTGTCAGGCTACTCCGAAAGCATGGGACAACCGGTGGACATTCATCCTCTGACCATGGGAGTGGTAGTGCCCCTGTTTCTCAGCATAGCTAAGGGCTTCAAAGTGTAGAGCAAAGGCTAATCTACCTCGCTATCATATAGGAATCGGTCGACGGCATAACGGTTCCGGTCATACGCAGGTTCACCATTGTTCCGACCCGAAAGAGCGTGAAGGTCATGGCCACAAGATACCAGGGCGAAGAGTCCAAGGTCGTCGTCAACGTGATCGAGGGTGAGAGATTGCGTGCCGAGGATAATCGCCTAGTGGGGGAACTCGACATCACTGGTATTCTGTCGCCATTCAGCTCGGCGAACCATACCGACTACTTTAACCTCAGCATGGAATTAGATGTGAGTGGCCTACGTTGAATTAAAAGGGGTTGAAGCCATGAGAGACGATCTTACTAACCTGGGCCAACAATAACAGGCCAACGGAATAGTGGCAGTCATCGCCTACAACCCAGGTAAGTCACCACGCGAGATCGAACAGAAGCACGTATCACATTCCTGCCGGCTAAAATATAATAGCAACCCAGAAGGAGACGCGCATAGTAACTGTAAGACAATATGGCCGCCCCAGTCCCCCTGAATCTACCATAGTACCTGCTTATATGAACATACGCGCGCCCCAGGCCCAACCAAACGATCATGCACGCGACAGCCAATTAGTCGAGTCTCTGATTCAAGACGGGGAGTAAGTACATACACCATGCTGTTTCGAGTGGCCGCACCGAGGCTAATCACACGGGATCCCCGTAACTTTAGGAAACACCGGGATGTCGAAGGTCCCCTCATGGAGCAGTACAAACAGATGGTCGATCTCGAGAGCTTCGTGCTGGCTGTGAAGAAAGACCTTTTGGTCAAAATGGTCTTGCCTGAAGCCGCAAGGGGACAAGACGAGTCAATGAGGTATGTTTATCTTCGATTTGCCTCTTTCTCCCTCCCTCTAATGCAATACATGCATGAAATCCTAGAAACATCTTGGCTCATACACTTTGTCAATCGATTCATAGGCAAGTCTTAGGGGCGGCGGAGTCGGCCCTCAACCTGCAGCTGGATGAGGGGAGCCCCTTATCTCCTCTCGGCCAGATAAAAATGCGAAATACCAACTTGAACGAACGTGAGTCCCCCTGCACTTTAGAATGCGGTACTATCTCACAGAACCGAAATATTCGGCGGATATTAACTCCTGCCTTGCAGTGTGAAGGGAATGTTGGTTGACGACCTTGCGGCTTTCGAATATGACCAAATTTACAAAGTCGGGAGCTCGTCGACAGGGGCTTTGGATGGTAGGCGGGATGAGCTCTAGTCCACAATGGATGAGAGGGGGCCGTATGTAACTATTGGTGGACGTGTTGCCCAAGTACACAAGTACAAAATATCCACATGCAGGAGGACTCACGTGTTATGGGGTTCGCGTTACACCACAGGAAGACTTGAAAGTTAGGCAGCAATTCCGTAAGCCGACGTTACTCTTCCACCGGGACCTGGATCTTCTCACGAAATGCGTTAGCTATTAGAGTATCTACGGGCAACATGTTTCGTTTTCTTGCGTAATTGATCAGCCCGCCTAGAAGTTTTGACACCGGTTTGTCTTCCGAACCCGAACATGTCCGGCCCAGAAGATGACATGGAGCATGTCTCCTATGTCGCAAATAGCGAGGCTGACTTGGACGATGCAATCGACCAGCTTGAAAGGATGGTGGATGAGCACGAAGAAGACTCGGAAACTAGAGCGACGCTATTATTCTTCCTTGCGCAGCATTATTTCCAACGATATGCCCAGGAAGGAGAGAGGTCCGATCTCGACGACGCTGTCGATGCGCTCAAAGAGGCGGACGAGATCAGCACGGATGAAACAAACCGGGCCGCGCGCTCGGGGATGCTCGGTCGACTATTGCATCACAGATTTACCAAATACGAAGAATTATCGGATCTGGATGACGCTGTCGATGCACTCAAGGTGGCGATTGATCTCCATACAGACCAGCCGAGTCGCGCATCATACTTGGAGTCCCTAGGACAGGCGCTCCGCGACAAGTATAATAATTCCGGCGAGAGATCTCATCTTGAGGAGGGGATTCAGAGTAGCAGGGAGGCGGTCCAAATCAGCCTTGACGACCACCCTGAGCGGTGCATCTTTCTCAACAGTCTTGGGATCATGCTTGCGCAGAAATACGAGTGGACGGGCGATACCGAAGATATCAACGAGGCGATCCGAAAAGGTCTACAAGCAGTCCTTGCGGCTCCGGACGTTTCAAAACGAGCCACATGCCTGAACACAGTAGGGCATCAACTCAAAGAGAGATATTTTAGGTCGGGTGATATAAATGATCTGGACGGAGCTGTCGAATGTGCAAGGGAGGCTCTCGGAATAACCCCAGAGAGCGAAGTTGTAGACCGTGGTCTTTATTACAACTTACTCTGTGGCTCCCTTCGCGAGAGGCATGCGCGCGTAGGAGCCCTTGCAGATCTTGATGAAGCCATCAATGCGGGACGGCAAGCCGAGGCGCTGATCCCAGCCACGCACATGGATCGGCCCAAGGTTCTCCATAACCTTGGTATGACTATCCACCAAAGATATGCAAGGACGGAATCAATTGGCGACCTCGATGAAGCAATTCAGTTGGTGACAGCCGCGGTCAATACTCCTGAACAGCACACGGGTCAGTCTCCTTTCCTGAACAGCCTCGCCAGCTATCTTGGCGACAGATATGCAGACAGAGGCGAGACGGCGGATCTTCGGCAAGCAATCGATGCCATGAGACTAGCCATCGAGAAGGCTCCAGGCAATCATGCAGACAAGGGGATTTGGCTCAGTAACCTTGGAACTCTACTAGACCCAACGTATACCTTTTCTTGGGCGAAAGGTGCTGCTGTCGACGGTCTGACGAGTTTGGATGAGGCCATCGACGTGACCAGACAAGCGATTGAGACGACCCCGCCAGCTCATCCTACGAGAGGTACATTCACTTACTCCCTTGGACGGCGACTTGTACGCAAATTGCGAGCCGGTAATGGAGATGCCGATTGTCTAAGCGAAGCCATTTCCCGTTTGGACTATGTCTTGGAAGATCCGAAGACGCCTACCCTCATGCGTATACTTGCAGGAAAATCTATCCTGGAGGAATCACTGGACTGGCAAGAAGCTCACCACGGTGCAAGCCGTGCTGTACAACTCGTACCCACGCTCACCTCCAAGTCGCTCGGAAACGCCGACAGACAACAGCTTCTCGGCCAACTGACCGGTCTGGCCTCCGATGCAGCGGCGACGGCGCTTTATGAAGAGAGGGGACCTCTTGCCGCCATCGAACTTCTCGAACAGGGCCGCGGCGTCCTAGCGGCCTCGCTCAATGAAATGAGGGCCGATGCCCTCGATTTGCAAAAAGCGCATCCTCAACGCTCAGAACGGTTCGAGCAACTCCGAGATCTCCTGTCGCAGCCCGTCGATGCTGCCGAGGGCCCCTTCATGGGGAAGAAAACATCCCTTTCCAGCCAAGCTCCTACCGATCAGCGGTACAACGCAGGGAAGGAACTGGAGACGCTTTTGCGAGAAATCCGAGGGCTACCGGGCTTTGAAAACTTTCTGGGCCCGCCGACTGAGCTCGAGATGATAGATGCTGCGAGCCACGGCCCGATTGTTGTCATCAACGTCAGTGAGTTCCGCTGCGACGCTCTGCTGGTGACAAAAGACGGAGTGCGGACGCTGGAACTCGAGAGACTCTCTTTGTATACGATTGAAGAGTATGCAAGGCAGGACGCCCTCCACCCACCCCGTCGGATTCTCGGAAGCCCTCCCGTTCTCGAATGGTTGTGGGACGTCATCGCTTCCCCTATTCTCGAAGCGCTAGGATTTAGAGAGACCCCCCTCCGGGAACGATGTTTGGCCACATGTATGGTGGGTGACGACAGGCGTTTTGAGCAAATTCCCCATCCATGCAGCAGGGTATCACATGAGACGTTCGTCCGAAACCGTGCTGGATAGGGTCATCTCATCCTACAGTTCCTCCATCCGGGCTATCATTGATAGCCGTAGGCAACCTGCTGCGGCCTCAGAAACGGTTCAGGCACTCCTGGTGGCGATGGAGTACACTCGCGAGTGGGGACCCCCCTGCCTTCAGCTGCCAAAGAGGTATCTATGTTACGCAGTCTGTGCGAATCCAAGAACATTCACACCGTCGAGCCGATATGCCGCAAGGAGGAGGTAATGTCTGAGCTTCCTCGCTGTGCAATATTCCACTTCGCCGGCCATGGATACACCGATGCCGTGGACCCGTCGAAGAGCTACCTATGCCTAGAGGACGTAAAGGAGGATCCGTTGAGGGTGGAAGCCTTGCTGGACATGAACCTGAGGCGGCATTCGCCCTTCCTAGCGTACCTCTCGGCGTGCGGGACGGGACGGCTCGAGGTGATGAAGTTCATGGACGAGAATATACACCTGATCAGCGCGTTCCAGCTCGCTGGGTTCCGCCATGTCATTGGGACCTTGTGGAACGTGGATGACGATGTCTGTGTGGACATAGCGCGGATCACGTATGAAGAGATTGGTAAGAGCAAAGGCTTGGAGGACGAGGCAGTTTATCGCGGACTACACAAGGCCATTCGAGACCAACGAGACCAATGGCTGACCGACGCGAAAGCCAAGGGGGCAAAGAGAGAGTTCACAGGCCTCAGCCGTGAGTGGACTGAGGACACGAGTCAGATGGAAGGGTGTCTGATTGGAAAAGATGAACAACAGGAGGCGCCCATCAGGAAGGCGTTGTGTAGATGGAAGCCCAGAGCCCAGAGAGAGGATAGACTGTCAAGGATAGGAATCATGTTCGAGGCGGATGATGGCAGTGACCAGCCCGGGTTGCCGCCATTGCACTGGGTACCCTACGTTCATTATGGGCCATGAGGAGGAGCGAGATTCCATATGTTTCTGTTCAAGCTAGATCCAATGTCAAAATATGTTCCCCGTCTTTTCGTCCTTCACAGTTGCGTGCGGACCCGGAAGTTCAGCGCTACCCAGTCCTCTGACATCTCACCTGAACCCCCTCTGAACTTGCTTTTCTTCCCGCTCGGCCTAGCCACATCTGCCATCTTTGGCAACTCGAAGCACATAAAAGAGGTCGGCGCAGACGTGAAAAGGACTTTGATGGTATCTTCACAGCGATCATGACCCATCGCCAGGAGTTCGTCGGGAATTAGCATCTGCAAGACCGGTTTCCACTCACCCGTGGTTCCCGACCTGTAATCATCCGCGTCGCGGTTACTGAAGCGTGGCGGGAGGGGGTGGTAGTCCCCGTGGTAAGAGTTTGTGATGCTCCAGCTGTAGTGTGCAATATTGTAGAGGTGGACGTAAATGTCTCGGCCTCCCGGGCTTTCTGTATTTCGCACTTCCAACCGGAGCTTCTCGCCATGTCTCACGGTCACGATACATTCTTCATGAGAACAGCCTGTGGTCATGGCTCCATCATGCCGACATCCGGGGCGGTGCGCCGTTCCATCGGAGTCTACGACTTGGATGTCGAGCAATCTCGTGAAGGTGTCTGCCGAAGGAGGTGCCAGAGCTTTGTTGGTCAATACCTCCACAGCCCTGAACTTGGCCAGATGTTCCATGATATCCAGGATGTAATCTGCATTCTCTTCAGGGCTATAAGGGGACGATGGCAGACCGGGGATAGGTTGGTGTGAATGGTCATAGATCGCGTAGTCCTCCTTGTTGACAGTCGCATAAAACGAAAACAAAGTCTCATCGGACATTTGGCTGTCACTTATAAATTTGACCCGGAGGGATGGCCGCTGCTTGAGAGCTTCAATCCAGACATCCGGACGAGGTAGACGCAGGTCGAGGTTGATCATGAACCGACAGAGATCCAGATGGGTAATCGCCGTCGCTGTCAAACCGGAGCCCAAGTCTCTCGTTGTCTGCGTTGCATCCCCTAGATCCGACGTGAGGGCTCTGACTTTCGTTACCTCCACCACCACATGGTCTTCCGAAGAGCCAAACATGTTCGATGTGGCTTCCTCAGCGCCGATGATTCCATGCAAGGCAAAGCGATCTCCTTTGCAAATGCCGTGAGCCTCGCCAGCTTCCAGTTGAAAGGGCGCCTGGCCCGGCTCTCTTTGGCCCTTTCTCCTGACTACGGGGATGGACGCTGCCTCGACTGTCGCGCCGGCGTCACCGAAGAACCACAGCCCCATGCTACCGTAGAGCATCGGGTTTTGGTCCGGCCATTCCTCTCGAAAGCGAGCGCGCAAGTGGGAATAGATGTGGTGCTGCCATCCGCCAACGCGCCCGTAATTTATGAAGGCCCGGATCAGAAAATACGACAAGACGCCGTAACATTCGTCGCCGACTTTCAGTTCGCGGGCGATCTCCCTAGGTCCGCACGCCGTAAGGATGGTGTAGCCATCCGGGTCTACCAGCCAATTCGGGCGCAGCGAAGAATCGCGATCGGATGGCTGGGCGCTCCCGTCACTCGGGCTGAGACTCTTCCCAGGTACTGGGGGACGTGCCAAGTCCACCTCTCGATCGTAGGGCAAATAGCGAACCAAGGGATCCGGTTTGTCCCGCACCGCGCTGCCCGAAACGCAGCAGTCTAGGACGAGGGTGACTTTCAATCCCTTATCGACCATCGCTTTGAGCTGGTATGCCAGCTCCAAGCCGCGAATGTACTGGATCTCGGCGACGTTATCGCTGGCCAGAACGACCAGCGCCAGGTCTCCTGTAGAGCCGTTGGAAGAGGGGCTGCCGCTATCGGGCGTGATGGCGGTGCTGTGTCCGCTGAAGTGGATGTATACGAAGCTGCCAGCTGACGCACGTGAGGCGATGCCTTCCAGGCTGCTGAGTACATTGCTGTGAGTCGGCAACTCGGCTTCCTCCACTTGACCTGGGCGACCAGGATCGGTCGCGTCCGCGGGTCCGGCTGCGAATACTTTGATGTCGATCCCCAATGGTGACCGGGCCAGCTGCGCCTTGATCTTGAGAACATCTCGCACACAGCCTCTGAGCGGCGGTCCCCAGTTTTCGTCGTTGGCGTCAGGGCAAAAACAGTTGCCAATCAAAAGTGCGTAATGCGTCGCCATAACGGTACTTCATTCGGTCATGGTCGGAACGACAGCACGTATAGCAAGCAAGCACTGGCAATGAAGAGGCAAGGAATCGAATAGTTTTAGGCAAACATTGTCTCGCATTCTCTGCTACTGACGTTGGGCCTACCCGGCTCACCAAACCGTGGATGCCTTATCACTGCCTCGGGCGCATGTTCTGCAGGTTCTTCTCCAACGATTGGACAGCGAGCGTCATTTATCCCCAGCGCCCTGCTTCCCTACAGTCCTACCCCCCGTTCAAAACGTCTTTGGTACGTAGCATCTGACATACACACCCAACAGAACTATCTATTCGTGCAAAAGCCTGCAGCCCATTGTTCAGGCGCTCTCCAGGTCATCTTCTGCCACCTTCTGTCCCCCTTAGCAGACGCGCCATCCGGCTGACAGAGAGTGTATTGGTTTCCGTCGCATGTTGTCTCAATCTTGTATGGGCCCTCACGCCCTCCGGCGACCTTCAGGTACACAGAATCGCCTGTGGAGAACTTGTGCGTCTTTTTGGGGGCGTCTTAGCAAGGCAGCGAAGATCAGGTATGGTCCAGCAGTACTAACCGACAATGCCCTCTTGACCTTTCCCTTCCCGGAATCAGTGTCGATGGTGAAATCAGGGCTTTGGCGCCTTGAGCAGAATGGATGTCAATTGTGTGCGATGTGGTAGCTTCAAGGCCGCACGACTTACCCGTCTATAGAACTCATGTTGTTGATGAGAGCCACTCTAGTATTGACTATTGTTGAAAGAACTGGGTCGCCTTGACTATGTAATTGTGTCTGATCAACATCGGGTAAGGCAGGACGGTCCATCCGCGGTGCCCAAGTTCTGAGGTCTTATTAAAAGTGCAGCGGGGTAGGACTTTGGCCGCACTTGATGCCTGATAAGCTTACAAGGCGTCATTATAGCTGTGGCTGTGCCGCCTGAGGCGGCTCAAGTCTTGTGTCACCACACTCGATTCATAAATAGGAGTCAGTGTCCTACCTGAATGCTAGATATTATATTTAGCCTTCGCAGTGTGTTTTATCCCTCCCTAGCCTTACTTCTAATCTAACCGCGGCGGGGCGGACCTACGATTGAGATGCCGCCCCTTTTTTCTATGTTATCCAGAGCCCGGGGCTGTTTTGGCTTCAGGGGTCAATCGGCTGCAACAGTGGACTTGGAGATGACCTCGATCCACAACACTAATAACAGTGAATCATCAAAAAGTAACATTTGCCGAGCCTATTTCCTGTTGTCAGTGTGATCACTAGCTGACAAGTTTGGGATGTCGTTAGTCGAGGACTACAGGCCCGGATATCCGAGGTTTTCTGCCCTTATCGCAGCGAACGCCGACTTCTTCGTTTGCAGACGCTTTCCAAGATTGCGAGCAAGACTTCTGCTTTTGAAACAAGACAAACTCGCAATCCTCGAGTCCCAACTAGACGAGTTGGACCGCAACGAAGACCGGCCCCTGTTTCTGGGAATGAGTCGATCCGATAACAACACAGCCCGCAAGTCGTTGCTTGCTGAGATCGATTCGCATCTAGCGGGTTACGGTTCGTCTAATAGGAGAGGCTGGGCCTTATAGCGCTTACTGAACAGTGTCTAGACGAGTTCCTGAGTCGCTCCCACAATACGCTCAACCTAAAGAAGGCGTTATCCCGAGACGTATCGAGTCTCGAGAACTGGGTGGATGCAACCAGCTGCATAAGCAGGGACGAGAGAGGGTTCCTCCACCATGAGAGGGAGCTTCTTACCCTTTCTGCATCCGAGGACAGCGCGATAAAGAAGCTCGAGGATTGGGTAGAGGACCTGCTGGTTGATCGCTACAAGGGCTTCCGGGCAGTATGTATTTTTCACCTTTTCATTGGATATACGGGAAGTTTCCATTGGATCTGGTTGCAGCTAAACATCCTTCAGATCTCGCAACATGAGTTTTCGACCGATCCGAATGTATACCTTTACTCGGGTCCGCTTATCAAACGTACAGCCCGAGTGTTGATGTTGGTTATAATCACGTCGCTTCTCCTTGTCCCTGTTGTCGTCTGCATCCTTATCGACAGCGTCTGGGCCCGAATATGCGTCATCATAACGTCAACCGTAATCTATCTCTCGATACTATCTCACCTCACCAAGTCGAAGATGATAGAGCTAATTCTAGCTGGAGCAACGTACGTCCCACTGCCAGTCATGATCTAGGTTCATCATCATAGAGATGGCGAAAGCGAACTTGGTTGCTAACATCTTACTACAAGTTTCGCAACTATTTTGACTGTCTTCATTTCAAATGTTGATGAGAGTTCAGGTCTCAAGAGTTGACTGGCTCAGACTTCTAAAATTCACGCACCAGGGAGGCAAGGACATCAGGGCCATGAGTTTCCCATGCATTAATTCTAAAATGTTGTACAAAGCATTGTTTCGATTCAATACCGTTGCAGTGTTGATGTGGCCTGCCAAAAGGACAAAGCGAGTGTGGATGTATTGTGTTTGATACTATCTTTTGTGTGTCCCTCATTGTCTCCCACACAGCAGCATTGTACTCTCTGTTGTACATCAACAATTAGCTATATGGCCGTATCTCCAGATTTACTGCTTATAAATAGACCTAGGAACTCCTCCCGTATCTTCCTGGCAGTCCATATCTTCGATTGTATCAAGTCCCACCATTGCTACTTCCCTCTGCCGTCCCATAAACTCATCCGAAAACATCATCATGTCTCAGACACCTTACCAAGACCAGCCGCAAGAGCCTCAGCACAGCGCCATGTTCGAGGCTCTAGCCACAACAGGCTTCCAGTACGACGACATTTGCGGCTTGTTGCCCAACCAGCAATGCGTGCCGCCATACGATGAGCTGACGGACGGCAGCAGCGGCAGTGCCACTGCCGCTACTGGGCAGGAGGACGAGACGAGTGAGGACAAGAAGAGTAAGGACAAGAGGAGCGAGGAGACTGATGATGTACCTTACTCGGAGCGTAACGTTGAGGGGGACAACGACGAGTCAAAGCCGGTGAAGAAGCCTTGGTGGGGCGTGACGCTCAAATGGACCGGCTCTGGTAGTCGTCCCGTTATGTATAGCTCCGTCCCTCAGTAGTACGGTATTTTCTTTCTCATAAATAGCTAACGTTACTATACATTAGCTTAACTTAGTATCGAATCTAACTTAATGGGAAAGAGGAAACTAGAAATAGAAAAGGTATGTTAGCGATTAAATAGAATCTAAGTATTTAACTTCTGGCTATCACGTTGTGTTTAACTGGGTAATGGAATACATTCACAAGGTTCCACCCATCCCTTCCTGTTGCCTGGCCGGTCAGGTTACCACGGACCGGTCGTTATTCCCCGATCGTGCGCGTTTTATAAGGCCCAACCACCGCGCAGTGAGAGACAGAGCAGTCCATAGGATGTCTTTTTTTGCAAGATACATACCTCTCAACCGACATTCACCACACCAATTGGTAAAAGAAAATACTGGCCTCGATGTTACTTGACGAATTGTAAAGCGGTACAAAGCGCCCTACCTCCACCACAGAGAATATCACAACTTCACCTAACTTTTCCGACCTTCCGAACTTCTCTGATGGGGCTACGTACCAGGTGTGCATCGGGAAGAAAATCAACAGCCAGTGATCAGATCAGGCGCAACTCGGGAGGCAAGGGCAGGCGCGCAGGATGTCAAATGTAATACACATCCCCTATTGGCTGGCGTCACAATCAGTAACCATGTGCGACGTAACCATCCCAGTTAGCTTGCTTGTATTAATGCCATCGATGAGTAGCTGGTTCAGATAAGAGAGCGAGCTAAACCCCGCACCTACTCGACATACTCCCCTTTGGATCGCGATCTGCAGCCTTATGGCCTTGGCGGCCTGTTTTTCCTCATACGTCTAGCTCGCGCCTAAGCGAAATGCAAGTCCCGCCAATAATGGACTGTCCGTTCATCACCAACACTCACGCCTCCTCCCCTTTTGTGGACCCCACGGGTTGCTTTGGTCCCACCCCGACGGCGGTAACTTGAAACTGCCAGGCAGCAGCTTCTGAAAAACCTGATCCGGATCGTACCGCTCTGAGACCTCCCAAAGCTGCCGAACGTTCTCGACCCCGTAGCTCGCGATGACAGGCGCGCCCTCGGGCGCGTCGTTCATGAAAAGGTAGGGCAAATAACTCCCCTCGCGCCGCGCCGCGCCCTCGACCTCGTCGACGATGGCCTGGGCCGCGCGGCCGATCTTGTCATCGTCGGCCGCCGATGCCCATAGCACGTCCAAGTGGAATCGGTTCTGCGCCACGGGCTCCAGGCTCAGCGCGTGGCCGTCGTCGTTGTTGTTGCGCCTGCCGGCTTCCACCAGGCTGGGCGCGATGGGCTGCCAGCTGAAGACCCCGGTCCCCGTGGGGACGGACTTGATCGTGGCCAGGTGGGGCGTCGTGGCCATAATGTGCTCGATTGCCTTCTGCATTGACTTGGTCGCTTTGTGTGTCGTTGTCCAATGCTTGACCCTACCCGCAAAATAATAGTCAATGTTCTCTTCTCTCCATTTTGAATTACTGGTTGTTTCGCTGCTCTTGTCATGCTTACCGCGGCACTGCGGGCGTTGGGAACTCCCCCATAATATTGGTGGGCGTCTTGAGCCCGGTCGTATCCATCAGCGCCTCGATCTTGTAGAAATCGGAGAAGATCTCGGGTTTCTCCACGGGCTTGAGATAGACCAGCGTCAGAATCACGCCCAGGCCCGTTTGATTAGTAGCAGCGGCATTCAGGTTCATGTTCGCATACGGGTCCTTGTCGGGCAGGTGCTGGTACGCCGTGATGGCGTCCAGGACAGCACCGGTCTTGTCCCAGGAGAAGACCTTGGTTCCTCCCCACGCATCGTTAATTGAATATGTGCTTAGCGTGTAAGCCGTTACAACACCTCGATGAATATCAAAATTAGATACACAGTTGACTATATGCGAGGTGGAAAGCATTCATACCAAAGTTGTTGCTGCCACCCTTGAGGGCCCGATACAGGTCTGGGCGTGACACAGCATTTGCGTTGACGAGAGATCCGTCGGCGAGAACAACCTGAGAAGTATTAGTGAGTCTTGAGGTACTCGCAAAACACTGAAAGTAGAAAAGAGAGCATAGTGAAACACAACGTACTTCGTAATTGACGACGTTGTCACACACCAGCCCATGTAAGTCGGACAAGTAGGAAAGTCCACCTCCCAGCGGCAGCCCGCCGACCCCACAATCCAAGACCCTCCCTCCTACCACAGTAACTTTGTATGTATCAAGGTAATCATAAACGTCTCTCCATCGCAGCCCGGGACCGAGAACAACCTCTTTGGCCTCAGCATGGTATTCCAGGCGCCTCAGTCTCGACAGGTCAACCAAAACGCCATCGTCGGTGCTAGCAACACCCTTGGCCGCCATGTGGCCGCCAGAGCGGACCGCGAATTTGCTTTGATGCCCGACGATTAGGGGGATCGCAGTCTGCATCTGTGCCGTGGTCTCGGGCAGGAAGATACATGTCGGCTGGTCCCATGCCGTCTGGGACTAGTGGGCGTGGGCGAGAGGAGTGTACAAGGCATCGCCCGGCACGAAGGTTGCGTTGTTGTTGAAGGTCGCGCCCAGCTGCTGGCAAGCGGAAAGAGCGGATGGTGATCCAACTGCTGAGGAGCTGTTCAGCGAGCCCAGTCCGAGGACAAGTTGCACGGCATTGCTGAGCTTGTCCATGTTGCCTCTGTTAATGTCAAATGGTCGTAAAGGGGTTAGGTAGACGGATGGACTAAATACTGCTATATGTTCCTGGGGAAGAGTACAGTCTTATATACGCACCCGTAGTGGTGTGTGTGGGTCAATACTTGCATACTCCAACATTAACTGAGACAATGATATACGAGTTCGGACATCCTCCTACGCTATCACTGATACTTAAGAAGAGGCAAGAGCCGTGAATTGGCTGAGATTCCACAGTTTCTGAACTTCCGACTTGGCTTGTATGGCATAACCAACCGCTCGGGTTGCAGGCCAATGTAACCCATCTCGTTTCTTGTGTTGTATTATTTGGTTTTGTTGGTTCGTGGTTCCTACAACTCCACACCACTTCGGAAGTAAGGGATGGTCACCAAGTTGTGTTACTTATTTGAGGGTTTCCCCGTCTTTGACCTAACTACCAAGTCTCACTTTTGACAAACCAACGGGGTTATCTCTGAATATCGTGTCACTCCATGATGGCTGCCAAATTTGATACCACGCCTGAGAAGGAAGCTGGGGTTCTGACCTTCTTTCATCGTCAACTCACCTTTACTCCCGCTCCTGTCCGTGATGTCGATCTCTCAGGCCAAACAGCCATCGTTATCGGATCCAACGTCGGCGTCGGTCTGGAGTGCAGCCGTCAGCTTCTCGACCTCGGCCTGAGCAAGCTGATCCTCGCCGTCCGGGACGAAGCCAAAGGCCAAACCGCCGCTGCCGACCTAGGTCAGAATCGCGACGACAAAACCAGAAACGTAGCGATCGAGGTCTGGAAGCTGGACCTGTCCGACTATGATTCCGTCGTCGCGTTTGCCGACCGGGCCAACAAATCCCTGCCGACGCTCGACATCGTAATCATGAACGCGGCCGTGATCCCCTTCACGCTCTCCCTGAACCCTCGCACCAAGCATGAAGAGGGCTTCCAGGTGACGTACCTCTCCACGGCCCTGCTCACCCTGCTGCTCCTCCCCGTCGCCGCCTCGAAGCGGCCGCGCCAGAAACGCCCGACGCGCATCACCCTCGTCTCGACCGAAGGCGCCGCCATGTCCACCTTCACGGAGCGCGCCGCGGTCCCGCTCCTCCCCGCATTCGACGCGCCCGTGGTCGGCGGCGCCGGCGAGTTCCAGAACCGCCACTTCGCCACCAAAGTGCTGGGCCAGCTGTTCCTCGCCAAGCTCGCCGCCATCGTGCCGGCCGACAAGGATGTCGTCTTCCTCAACGCCGCGTCGCCGGGCATGTGCCACGACACGCAGCTCGCGCGCGGGATCGACGATACCTTGGCGGGCAAGCTGGCCAAGACGCTCGTTACGCGGCGGATGGGCTACACGGCCGCCGTCGGGTCGCGCAACGTGGTGGATGCGGCGGTGAACCACGGTGTCGAGTCGCATGGGCAGTACTTCTCTGGCCAGAAGATCAGACCGTAGGTTTTTTTTGCTCATTTTCTTATATTCTAATCATTGCATTGGGGCCAATCCCGATATTGACTGAGAAGCAGCATGGCGCCGGTCGTTTACTCGGAGGAAGGGCAGGGCATCATGGATCGGCTGTGGCAGGAAACACTGGATGAACTCTCCTTTGCTGGCGTGAGAGAGATTGTTCATAGGATTTCCAAGGTGCAATCGTAGTACAAGTCCTAAAAGTCCCAACTGACACCAAATAAAGAAGATGGGTTGCACTGTCCTGCAACCCCACGGCTTGGGAGCCAGTTCAAATCACAACGGAAATTCGAGCTAAGTGCGGGAGGTATTGAATGTGAGCCAATCTAAGGTCTTTTCTTCTTGAGTGTCACGATCCATTGCAGCAAAATATTTTAACTCGTATCACATTATAAGAGTTGCCTGAAAGCAACCCCTATTCTGGCTTTCCACCGCGTACCTCAAGAGTAGCTTCCTTACCCAGCTCTTCGAGACCTTGACCCTTAACAGCGATAGCGTCCTGTGTTTATTGACAAATAATCAGCAAACCACGTGCGAAGAATCAAAAGCGAAAGTTAAGTAGGAGAACGTGGCGGTAATAGGGAACCGTGATCACAACACACCACAACTTACCATAGCCTCCTGATCCCACCCCGCCGGCACCATCATGCCCTTCGCCATCTCCGCACCGGCGCCGCACCAGACCCGCCCCTTGGTGCGCCTCTCCGGCGAGGCGAGCACCTCGTCGACGACGGCCCTGGCGTACTCCATCGTGTCCATGCGGGTTACCCCGTCGTGCCCCTGTGCGCGCGCCTTGATGACGTACTCTATGGGCTTGTAGACCGAGCCCTCAGGCAGGACGAAGTCGTCGAAGTGGGTTTGGCCTTTCGATTGGACCGCGCCCGTCACGATCTCCATGACGTCGACGCCGAAGGGCTTCAGCTCGTGGCGCAGGGTCTCGGCCATGAACTCCTCTGCTCGTTTGAGGGCGGAGTAGGTTCCTGTTGAAATGGGGGCCCTCGCCCACCAGTGTTAGTTGCCAAAGTAATGCGGATTGTGAGGAGTGGACCGGGGGCCAAGAGAAGGGAGGTATCATCGCTAAGAAAACTGGTACTGACCTAGGTAAGGGATATTGACGTATCCCGCAATCGACGTAACAAACACCGCCGTCCCCTTCGCCCTCATCAACAATGGCGCAAACGCCTGCGTGACCGCGAGCGGCGCGAGGTAATTGACCTCGAACTTCTGCCGGACCTGATCCAGGTCCTCGTCGAGCAGCGGCATAAAGTGCGGCTGCGCCGCGTTGTTGACGAGAATATCCAGCCCGCGGAACCCGGTCTGCATTTCGACCACCTCGACGGCCTTGCGGATGTCCTCGGGCTTGGTCACGTCGAGCTGCAGCATGGCGACGTCGGACAGGCAGTCGACGGCCTGCATGTTGTTGCCGACGTGCCGCGCCGTCGCGTAGATGTGGTAGCCCCGGTCCCAGAACGCGCGGGCGAGGGCGGAGCCGATGCCGCCGTCGCTGCAGCCGGTGATGAGGACGGTGGGTTTGTCGTTGGAGACGAGGAAGGGCTGGTTCGGATCCCAGTCCGATTCGGGATCGGACTCATCATGGCTTTCCACCGGAGATTCTTCAGGAGGGGCTGGTTCCGGAGCCGGGGTTGGTTCTGGGTTTGCGTCACCCATCGTGCCAAGAGGGAAAGAGGACGATAACTAAGAAGGCAAATAGGAGATGGGGAATACACTTGAACTTTCCAAGTGTAGTCTTTCGGAAACAGACACACTCAAGCTATGAACATTGAAAAGGCAGCCATAACCCCTCTTCCAGTTGAAAATGTGTTGATTTGCGCTGGATATGCGTGTTCAGGGTGGGTGGCGGCCTGGGGCCTGGAACAGCGGCACAGACAGCGGCCGAATCCTTTCGGGGGACTATGGCCTATAGGATGGCAGACGGCGAGATTGTCGAACGACGACCCCGCATCTCTTCGGGTGGTACATAACTCACGTGTGTGATTGTGCACCGGGGACTATTCCCAAAGACAATATCAATCCTGGAGACAATAATAGGTAAATGCCTTGGGGAAATGTTGGTATGGTCGACAACATGGATTAATGCAGTAATGATTAGACATGTGCATGCTTCAATAGTCTATTAGACAACTATGTACAATAAAGACTACTAGACTAGGAATGATATTCGGCAACCCAGTTGCATTCCTCAAGCCCAGTAGCCCAGGAACCAAAGCCCCGTAGACAAATCCCAAGGCCCTCAGACCTTCCCAGCAGCGACATCCCGCACCGCCTCCGCGCTGATCTCCGCCGCCACCTTCCGGAACTTGTCCCCCAGCGCCTCAACCACGACCCTTGCATTCGGCTCCTGTGGCGCCGTCGGCCCACTGCGACCGTACCCGTTACTACTATTCCCGCCCGACGACACAAGCGAAACCGTATCCTCGAAACTCTCCTCCAGCCCGCCCAACTCCCCTCCCCTCCTCGCCCGCGGCCCCCTTCATCCCCGTCTTCCCCGACGCCTTGGCCCCCTTGACATCGCGCCCGCACCGCAGCGGCACCCCGTGGCCCGGCGCCGCGGGCGTGATGATTGTATCGTCGAGCAGCGCGTGCCAGCGCGCGAGGTAGACCCCGGGCCCCTGCATGCTGCGGCGCACGGCCGACTCGCGCACGCCCGCGAGCCGGTCCACGATCTGCTGAAGGCTGCGGCGCGAGGCCTCGTGCAGCTGCGCCAGGTAGTCGGCGTGCGCGTCCAGGACGGACGCGACCTGGTACTGCGTCTCGCGCGGGAGCGCGGCGTACATGTTCTGGAGGTCGCCACTCAGGGCGCCGGCGGCTCCGGCGCCAAACACAGCCCCGGTGCTGCCATTGCCGTTGTTGTGGTGGGATCGTTGCTGCTGGGTCTTGAGGGGGAGGGGCATGTTTCCGTTGTAGTTGGGATTGGGCGGGGCCTGCCGGAAGCTCGTGGCGGCGTCCTTGACCCAGTCGAGGAAGAGCTTCTGGATGTCGGGGCAGCAGCTCGAGACCTCGTGCAGGAACTTGAAGAGCGACGTCTTGTGCTTGCGGAGGAGGATCACGTAGTCCTCCACCGAGGGCGGCTCTTTGGTCTTCTTGTCCGGCTTGCCCGTCTTGATGAGGTCGCCGACGAACTTCTGGATCAGGGGGACGTATTTATGGAGGGATACGTTCGCGTGGACCGCGCGGATGATGGGTTCCACTGATTAAACGTCAGCATGCCTCTAGTAAGTCTGGGGGGAGAGCGAATAGACCACTTACTTGAGCTGGACGAGTCCTTCATCAGCGCGGTGAAGTAATCGGGATTCGATCGACAGGCGACCTTGATGATCTGCTCGCGGTCCCGCTGAGATAGCCTCGCCGAGTAGTACTCCTGCAGCATCGCGTGGTGGGCGTGGCTCAGGCCCGCGGCCAGGGCGGGGTCCTTGGTTGCAAGGATCGTGGTGATGATGGACTCGTGGCCCATCATGCTGGTGGCGCGCATCTCCTCGCGCGTGTCCCTGGAGCAGTTGACGTGTTCGTCGATGGCGGCAAAGTGCTTGTCGCTGGGCCGGCTCTTCTGCTTCTTGATGGCCTCAGCGGCCTTGCGGAAATCGCTGGCATCAAAGTCGACAATGATCGAAAGCATCCTATTAGAATGTCAGCCATGTAACCCCAAGTAGTGTGAGGTGTGTTGCACCAACCTCTGCATCAAGTTCATTCCGTCGTTGGCGCCCTTGGTGATTCCCATCCAGTTTGTGACGCCGCCCACCGTCATCTTGGAGAGGAAGAGCTTATTCATGGCGTTGATCATGGTTGCCGCATTCCCGAGCCGCAGCGTCTGGGCGACCATGGTATATGGATATCTGGCATTCACATAGTAAGCAACCGCAACGCGTATTTAGCGACTCCAAGGGCACCAGTTACACTACAACACATCGCATTCCACCCATACCCCGATTTCAAGGCTAGCATCGACCATCCTGCCGCAAAAAGGGGGTGATGGGACCACTCACAGTTTATTGAAGCTTTCGATGAGCTTTAACAAGTAGGGGCCTTCTGGCGAGACTGCAAAGATGTAGTGCATGAAGGTGGCCATGTGAATCACAATGTACTCGATCGAGTCCCCGACCTGCTCCGAAAAGCGGTCAAAGTCCTGCGACTGGCGGGCGTAGTGGAAGAGGCGCTCCAGGAGGTCGCCGTAGACGACGTCGCGGACGCAAAAGTCCCACGAGGCCTCGAACTCGGCGGCCGAGGGGCGGTCCGGGTCGAACCGCGGCCGGGGTGAGGCCCCGCCGGGCGCGGGGACGCCACCGAGCATACCGCGGGCGATGCCCTCCCAGAAGGCCGAGGCGGCGGTGGCGAGGGTCTTGCGGGTGCCCATGGAGCCCTTGTCGTAGCTCTCGGACAGGTCGGCCTCGCCGAGGCGCTGCATCACGGCGCGGTACTTGACGTTGTAGAAGTCGGGCGGCATCGCGCGCATCCCCGGCATGTCCAGGACGAGCCGGATGAAGGGCAGCTGCAGCAGCGGGGCGGCGGACTCGGGGCCGCCGCCCTCGGTGCTGGTGGAGAAGGGGTAGCCATAGCGGGCGATGGCGGTGGGGCCCTTGAAGCTCTCGATCTCCCGGTAGGTCTCGTGGTGGGTCAGGATGTCGAGCAGGGCCTGGAGCTGGGGGCCTGTGAGCTGCTGGTGGTAGTCGGACATGGTGGCGGCGGATGGTGTGGACGGGGTAGCAGTAAGATTCCAGATCTCAGATTCCAGATCACCTTGACTAAGCAAGAACTCCAATGCGATGGGCTCGTGACCAGATCTTTGTCATAATGATATCGACCCTGGGCGCTCGTTATATAAAACCGAAACCAGGGGCCCATCGCGAAGTCAAAGGCGCTTGTTCTACCGTATTCGCGGAATGCGCATGGTGGAACTGACGTCAGTGTCAAGTGTCAACAGGGCACGACCTGAGTGGACAGCGGTTGGGCTTGGGACGGATGCTGAAACGTGAGGCGGTGTACGTCAAGAATAAGTCTATTCCTGAGGGCCGTAAACATGGAGAATACAGATAAAAAACGAATGCGATTGAGGCGGTGTTGGCAGTCTGGTATTTCAAGTCGAATGTCAAATGCAGCGGTGCACGCAGGGTGCAACTGTCCACGAAACGCAAGGGCAAAGTCAAAGGGCCTGTCAACAGAAGCTTGACCCTGAGGTTAATAACCCGGAGCCTTTTTCTAGAAGGGGTGTTGCACTGATGGCTGTCTTCCCCGCAGCATTTCCTAGTGGTGCAACATTCCATTGCCGTTCGCCATGCGCAACACTCTGCAGCTGACCAGTACCAGCCGATATCCATGGACGCCCAGTCATTGGCGCGGCCACTAAACGTTGACTCCCGTTTCAAAAGAACGACCTCTAACTGGCCAAATCCCGGCACTGTAACCATGGGATAACCAGTGGTAAGTCCACTGTATGTACGCCACTTGATGCATAAGGGACCGACTTTCACTAATTACCCGGATTCTGCCCGGACCCGGCGTTCTCGAGTTCGTACCTGGCAGTTCGGATGCAACTAGCCACCTACCGTATAAATAGTACCGGCGTCCCGCGGAATGCCGTGGGCCCCCCTTCCCACCCCCTAAACTACTAGCGACCCGCCGGCTCAGTACTGAGCAAAGCAGCAGCTTAGCGGCAACAAGGCACGAGCTCGTGAAATGCCGTAAGTGCTTACGCAAACCACCACTACCATCATCGCCACGATGATCCAACTGGTATAAGTTTCTACACGAGTGAGTACATGGAGCAGCGTGGGGGAATACGCAACCAGCATGCTTTCCTAGTGCCTTACGTCAATTCATCTAAAGAAACGTTTGACTTGCACTACGTCCTAAATGCCTAGCGCGCCAGTCGGAAGGTCGACCGTTGGAGGCGGCGGCTCCTACATGAAAAAAGGGGGTAGAAGACCCAGTAGCCTAATTTAACGACATGGTCATGAAATAGGTGAGCAAGATCCCATATCGGATAGGGGGATGTCCAGATACAGCGGCCAATAGATTGTCCCGTTCCATTCTGGGAATGATACAAAACCTGGGGATTCAGATTGATCCGCCGGATGAAGCCAGACTGCTCACATCGCCTATATGGTGAGTAATCGCCATACTAGTCTCCATCCAGCATATCCGATGTTCAAGTTTCTAATCTCCTGGAGTTGACCAATAAAGAAGCAAAGCAGCAACGCCTGAACGTCGCGCACGTTTGCACCGCTCCCCATTGGCCCTCTTGAGCGATTTAGAGTTCGGGGCCCGAGTTATCAAAATTAAATGGGAGAGAGTTCGAAACGGAACAAACCATGATGCCACAGTGCCACACGGATATATTTTGCCACAACCAAACTTCGGATAACCAAGAACACAGGACGGAGGAATCAGAAAGCAGCGAAGAGATGCGGTTGTCCAAGCCATGGCGGTGCAAGCTGGGCAACGCATGCCCGTGGCCAATGTTGCGCCATCAGCCTTCGCAATGCCGCCCTGTAGGGAGCATCTATTGAGAAAACGAACATGATTACGGCCCGCGGAAGGCTGGACCACGACTGCAATATGTATCTGGCAATATTCGCCGCGGTGCTCGTGGCCTGCATCTATCTGGTCTGTCACAGGCAGTTGCGAACCTCGGCTGCTCCTTTGAGTGGGTTTTGCCAGCCAACGCAGGTAAAAGCCTGACTGGGTATTGGGCCATATTTTTCACAATCCCCCCCTCCCTTAAGTACTTCGTAGGCTCCTGGGGACGACAGCTGCATCGCGACGGTCACATTTCTTCCCATCCAATTCCCATCAACCCATCCCATACTGAAACCGAACTCTTTTCGTTTCTGATACCGTTTCCTCTGGTCTATGGCCGCGATTATGACGAAATAGTCACCTGACTGGCGAAACGGAAAGGTGAGGCCAAAGCTGGACTATGTCCTGATATACCTGTCAAAACTACCTCTACCGCATCTGGGAATATCAATCTGATTTTCCGAAAGGTCTCCTGTTTCTTCTCCCTCCTTGAATGATCGGGCCAAAAGCGCCGCATTCGCAGCTTCACACCGCCTGGGAACTGTGTTCGTCAGATACGCGCGCTGCGCCGAGAAATGTCGTCATAAGCAACATTCGGAACTTGATCGGTCCAGTCATCCAACAATTACGAGACCGGCAACTTTGCCACGGTAAAGACGAAAACCTCAAACAATAAGAACGACCGGAAAAGGAAATAGGAAGGAAGAAAGAAGATAAAACAGGACGACGATGCGCTTCCCCCGCTCTCGGTCATAGCGACCTGGCCGCACCCCAACTACACCGACCCGCCGACGCGGGGCCCCGAGCTGTTCATCACGGAAGTGACGACGCTGTCGGTGGCGCTCGTATGCCTCGCGCTCCGTCTATATGTCCGCGTGTACCAGCTCCGCAAGGCATGGTGGGACGACTGGGTCATGGTGGCCGCGGGCGTGTGCTGCGCGGCGACGACCGTCGACGTGATCTTGGGTGAGTTTTAGCTCTCCCCTTTTACCCCGCCCTTGACACCCAGTGAAGTAGAAACCAGAATGAGGAAGAAAGAAGAGAGCTAGAATGTGCAGAAGAAGAAGAAGTCGTTTCTCATAACCCGAGCTGATCCTCACCCGACCCTCCCGTCGTTCCCCCCGGACTACAGCCACCAAGTTCTACGGCTGGGACCGTCACGTCTGGGACGTGCCCTACTGGATGCTGGTCGAGGGCCGCAAGGTCTCGGCCGCGGGCCAGGCCTTTTTGTGTTTGCCTCGGGGCTCGGCAAGCTCTCCATCCTGATTAGCTATCTGCGCATCGCGCTCAGGGGGGACCCCGTTCCTGCGGCTCACGTGGGCCACCATCGTGGTCAACTCGGTCCAGATGCTGGCGTTTTTCGTGCTGCTTTGGGCGCAGTGTAGGTAAGTCAAAAGAAAATGGCTAGGTAGCCATGCTTCTGTGCTTTCTCTCGCCGCAGTCAACGTGCTAAATACATCGCGTGTGTTTCTGCTTTAGCCCCCCCTCCAGCTACTGGAACCTCTCCCGCACCGAATCCGACTGCATCTCCGAAGTCCCCGGCCTCCTCTCCCAAACCATCCTGACCGTGCTGATCGACTTCACCGTCTACATCCTCCCCATGCCGACCCTGTACCGCCTCTCCCTCCCGCTGCACCAGCGCCTCGGCCTCATGGTCCTCTTCGGCCTCGGCGCCGTCGTCGTCGCCGCGGGCTGCATGCGCACCTACTGGGTCTACCACGTGGAACTGGGGACCTACGACGTCACCTGGGAGGGCTACCAGCTCTGGATCTGGGCCGCCGTCGAGGCCAACCTGGGCGTCATTTGCGGGTGCGCGCCCATCCTGCGCTCGTTGGTGTCGGATGGCGGGGAGAAGTACCTAAGGACGCAAGCCAACAAAGACTCGGCGGGCGGGAATTGGTCGGGCCGGACCTCGACGGCGAATAATCACCTTCATAACGCCGGGGGTTGGCTATTCAGTACGGCCGCTGCTCCTCTAGGCGGTGGTCAGCGCAAGCGAGGTGGGGGCCTGACGGCGGTGGTGAAAGAGCGAGTACGACGTTGGGCTCCGCGACGTCGGGCATGGTGGTCGGGCGGCCCTACTTCGAAATGATGCGCATGGGCATGGAGACGGGCACGGCCCGGAGGAGCTCCGAGACGGCGCCCGGTGGACGCGGCGTGGAGTCCGGGCGATATTATTACGAGCAGCAGCATGATGACGACACGAGCGAAGACTCGCTGCATCTCCCGCGGCAGGTGCCCGATGACAAGTACGTCGCAGGCCCGGAAAGCCCCGGGCTGTCGAGGTCTTCCGGTTCGTGGCAGCACGTCGCGCTGGAAGAACCACCCTCGAGTCCCCAAAGTCCAGGAGTCCGCAGGTGGAGAGGCGTGTGTCGGAAGCGTGGCCGCTTGGCCCGTTTCCATTTGAGCATATCGAGCAAAAGGACTCGTGGAAACTGTAAGGGGTTGATATGATTTCCCGGTTATTTAGTTTATCTATCGATGAGCGTGCACATGGAAACATTATATGGCTATAGTAATAGTTAATAGCGTTGTCTACTTATCCAACCTTGATCCGCTTGCACCAGTCCCGGCCGTTGTGGACCTGGTAATTGCACAGCCAGGGCTCGATGCTCATGCCCACGAAGCCCGCGAGGCAGATGCCCGCGCTATCGCTCACGCTGGTGGCGCCGAGGCTGAACTCGCGCTCCGAGGTGGGCACGTTCTCCATGATCTCGGCGAACGTGTTGACGTAGACCGCGCCGCCCAGCAGGCCCTCCCAGAAGATCACGAGGAAAACAACATAGACACTGGGGATGAAGAAGAAGAGCGCATGCAAGGTCAGGAGCACGAGGTTGACGATCTGCAGGACGGACGGCAGGTACAGGTGCGGGATGCGGATGAACGCGATGGACGAGCGCGAGATGAAGACGCCCAGCTGGTACAGGAATCCGTAGAACGGGTAGAATGCGCGGTACTCGCTGAACGGTGTTCCTTGCAACGGGAAAAGTAGGGTAGGCGCAACACCCTGGTTGATACTGTACTCGGCCACGTAGACCAGCAGCAAGGGGAGCATGTACGGGAAGAACAAGGACTTGGCACGGCGCAAGTTGGCATTGAACCGCGCCGCCGCATTGTCGCTGGTGCCTGAGAACGCCGTAGCCGCCACCGCCGGCCCAGGAGCCAAGAGGCTCGCCGCCGCGTTGTCGGCGGGCAGCGCCTCCACCTCGTCCTGCTCCAAGTCCTGCTCCGGCAACGTCTGGTAGTCCTTCCGAGTCTGACCCTCGCGCAGCGGGCCCCGCGGCAGGATGACGAAGAAGCTGATGAGCATGATGACGGGCAGGAACGCCGAAGCCAACAAACTATTCCGGACGCTGAAAGCGAACCAGTCCGTCAGGGTGACGTAGAGCCCCGCGCCCACCAGGCCCGCCGCGCCCGTGCCGCTGCCCCAGGCCGCGAGGCTCATGTGCCCGTAGTAGTGCGTCAGCCCCAGGAAGCTGAGCTCGCCGCCGCCGCTCGTGAGGCTCGCGACGACGACGCCGGCCATCTTGATGCCGACGGAGCGGTCGGGCGGCGTGAGGGCGATGAGCAGCATGCCCGCCGAGGAGCCGGCGACGAAGCAGAGGATGCGGGCGGCGTAGGGGACGCGGTGGATGAAGTAGGGCGCGATCAGCTTCGTGAAGAAGGACGGGAGGACGTCGGCGAGGAGGACGACGCCCTTGGGCACGTCGGAGCCGACGAGGTCTTGGGCGGCGGAGAGGATGATGACATAGAGGACATTGTTGATCAGACCTAGATGTGGGGGAGAATAGGGCAGTACTCGTTAGCAAATGTCTTTCGTATTGAATCAGATGCTAGGGGAATTGGGGAGGCGGTCGGCCATACCGAAGAGCCAAAAGGCAATGAGAACTGAGGTGTCGGATTTGCGAAAGATGGCAGCGAGTCGGGCCCGGTACAAGGCCCAGGAGGAGGAAGGCGAGCCAGGCATTGGTAGAAGTCCAGAAGAGGCCGGAGACCGACTCATTCTGGATGTCGGTGTCGGGCGCAGCCCACCTCTTTCAATCCCAGCTCGTTTGCCTTGTTGCCTGCGCAAGAAATGTGTAGGATTTGGCGGCTTCGGTGTGCTGAGGGCGTGGTGTCGTCGAGAGAACCACGCGACCGAGAATCTGTGGCGGTTAGGGGTTCATGTGGTGCTTATCAGGAGGTCAGGATCAACGGTATGTCGGATGCACGCGACGCTGAGTTCCGGTGATGCATGTGCGTAGTGGCCTAGGCTGCTGTGTCCCATGTCATTTGGGGCCAGTGGGGCCTAGAGCTTCAGTTGGCTTATCGCCTTGCACCCTATTTTTAGGGGGCATGCAGCCTTGTGGGCGCTTTTGGCGGGGGAGCTGTAGCCTGTACAGACGGGCTGAGCCGATCAGCTCTCGCTACCTACCGAATCAGGTATTGCCCTTCTTGCTAGGCAAATTAACGCAGGCATGGTGGTTTCGAGGTAACTATCACGATCATTGGTTTTCCTAATACTCAATCAGCGCATACATGAACGGAAGATATCCCAGTTATACCCCGTGTGCCAATAACATCGGATCGTCATCTTCTGGTGACGCATGAACAGATGAACTCTGTCTCGTCTTGCTATGGTTACCTCAGATAGATATACCGATAGTTTTGGTATGCACAGTTCATATGTAGACATAAATATAGAAATAGCTCGGGTCAAACTTCATAGATAGAATCTCCCATAATTTGCTCCCAAGTCAACCGCCAAGATGGCATGTCAAATATTATTTCCAGAACGCTAAACGCCCAACTCCCTGCTTCGACTCTGCAAGCCCCCAACATCCGACAATGGAACCAGCGTACTCTCTCCTAGGATTCCGCAGCAACCATCTTCTGAATAATGGCCCTGCACTCGGCGGGGTCCTCAAATACATGCCATCGCTCCCGGGGGACGTCCTTAAACGCCTTTTCGAACCGTTTCGGCTCATTCTTGGACTCGATGCCGAGAGCCGCGATATCCGTCACCTTGCGGATAAGGATGAGCTTCACCCAGCCTGGGTACTTTCGATAACTATACATTATCTGTCAGTTGATCTGCATCGCATCATGACCTCAGAAAGTGGAAAGAGAACGTACATCTTGCCGTAGGACTCCGGGTCCGCTTGTGTAGAATCTGTCAAGCCAGAATATTAATAACCGCCGAGTATTGCCATGCGCCTCATGGGGGGTGGGGTTGTCTTACCGCCAATGCAAATAAACTTCCTCTTGGGGAGCCACTCGTGGATCTTGGTCATTCGTTCTGTCTTGTACTGTTCGGTGCCCAAGGTGATGCTCGACAGCAGCCCCGGTATAGACATCCAGCTCGAGTCTCGCAGGACGATGGTGCCGTGGGGATAGTGCTTGTCGCGGAAGTCGCGCAAGAAGGGGTAGAGGTTGTACGGCGACGCAGACAGGTAGAAGAAGGGCGACGTCTCCCGGATCAACGACACGATGTACTTGTAGAGCTCGGGCATGCCGGGGCACGGCTGGGGAGTGTCGACAAAGGTGGATTTCAGAATACCGATCGGATCGCTCGTCATCGTAACCTTGATCGTATCATCGATGTCTAGCTCGCTCGTGGTTAGTCTTGGCCAAATTTGGAAGGCTGGGTTTGCCATTTGCCAGCTCACCAGATATCACGCTCCAACCCTCAGGCTCGGCGAAGAACGTCCTCATCATGAGAACGCCATTGACGCCTTTCGGGACCTGCGCGAACGTCGGGGCGATTTGTGGGTGTTCCTCGCCCTTTTGTACCGGTTTCACATCGCTGCTGATGCCATTGCGACCACCGGGTCCCAACTTCAGGTTTTCTGTGCCCGCTTGGAGGGCCTTGACTTGTGTGCCGGGGCGGATATCTTGGATAAATGGCAGGACGCGCTCCTCGATCGTGGAATAATTCGGGTCGTTGTCGCTGAGCCCGATCTTCTTGGCGACGGAGGTAACAGCCTCGAGTACGGTGCAGGACGGCTGCTGCGCGAAGACGGCCGAGACGAACTCGGCCTCCCAGTTGCCGGTCTGGGCGTTCTTGTAGGCCGTGTTGTCGAGCAGCCATACGGTGTCGTTGCCGGCGACGGCTCGAGGTAGAGGGTTTCTGGAGCCGAGATAGGACAGGATGTCGCTGGCTTTGCCCTTGACGGACAGCATAGAGGAGGGAGCCTTGAATGTTTTCGCGTAGCTGGGCAGATCGGCCTCAGCCTGGTCGAAGCCGCACTCTTTTCTCGTGCGCCGCTGCATGTCGTCCGAAATCGATAGTATTGACGCCATCTTGCCTAGTTTCGAACTAGGAGTATGCTGTGAATGATATATAGACACGCCAAGCGGACGTGTGGTTAGTGGTAGAGACGAGGTCAGGAAGTGCTGTCTCGAGCGCGCGTGACCAAGCCGAGTAGTCAAGAGTCGCACAGAGGAGACTAGATCACGAGGGCGATATGACGGAACGAGCGACATAAGCATAGCATAGGCAAACAAGTGAGTGGAATGGGGTTTGGTTATATGTTATGGAGGTTGCAAACAACTGAAACAGGGAGTGGACGGGCGGCATTCAGCCCTGCCCTGCTGAGGCTGGTCCTTACATCACCAAACTCGAGCGGCCGGCGGCTACTGGTCGCGCTCCACGTTGGATGGAGCAGTCAGCCCAGGACTAGCGACGCTTCAGCTCCGCGACCAGCGATCGGCGGCAAGTATTGGCAGTGTCGGGCCACCAGACCGCAAGGAGTGACTCCATTGCCAAGGGCTTGGTATTGCCTGAGTGGCAGTCGTCGCCATTATGTCATGCGGCAGTAGGTCAGCCTACTGGTCAGCCTACCTCGGGGGGTTCCCCTTGTAGAGCTGCAGGAGCTGCAGGAACTTGGACTCGTTGGAGTGTTTGGAGGGTGGAATCAATCAAAATCCAAATGCCGTTAATTGATGACGATGAAACAGAGATGGTGCGCATTTAAGCGACCTAGCTAGCCCGGATCTCCACCAGGGGCCTAAATCGCCTGAACCACAGCACTGCGGGGCAACTCGACCGTGTCTGTGGCGCTGTGGCTGGTTATAAGCATTCAGGCATCAGGGGCGCCCCAAGTCCAAAAATAAACTGTCGCCGCCCAAGTGCGACCCTACCTTGTCCAGAGCAATAGCAATGATCGCCACCTTGTCGCAGGCCGGCATTCTGTTGCCATGATACCCCATGGGGAGCAGCTTGTGACAATTCTGGGTGCGATTATTTGCCCTGCTCCGTAAGGGTAGCTTTGAGCCTGTCGCTCATTCGCTTCTCTCGAGCTCGCGCGTTCGGTATTCAAGGTCCAACGACAGGCGAAGCATGCCAGATCCATCATGGGTGATGTTACACACGGCGAAGCTGCAATCTAGACCGAAGGTCTGTTATCCCAGGTGAAGCTGAACGCGCTTGTAGACTGGTAGGAGCCCTCCCTTTTCTGGATTGGAAAGCCAACCACCGACTGCGAGTGCAAGATCAACGCCAACGTCTACGTAGGAACTTGCGTGTGGTACATATGAGAAGCGGCAGTCGATGGAATGAATAATGAATACCATGGTAATTCTACCCCGCGTTCGGTGTTTGCCATTATGGTGTTGCACCATGCAACGACTGCTTCGTCGATCGGCGCCATTCTCGCCCGAATCTGCATCGTGAGCTCACGCCCAGCCAATACAATGCGACTGTAGACGGTATATGGCTTATACGAACTTGAGCCCCCTCATTCTCGTCTCGGTACTTGTATGCTACCATTCGTCTAGAATCTCGCATATTCTCATGTCTTATATCTCTTGATTGTAGAAAATAAGAATCAGTTCTATCGGCCTTTATCGCCTACGCCTGCTTGAAATTGTACTCGCAAAACCTCATTCGTACCCGTTCTGGACCTCCTCACTGTAATCTCCAACATGGATATCAACTTGACAGCCCCCAATGGGAAGAATATCTCCTTCTCGACGGGACTGTTTATTAACAACCAGTTCGTGAAGGGCAGTTCCTCTGAATCCTTGGCCAGTATTGACCCTGCGTAAGTCGCTCGTTCTCATGACAGTCAGTTTACGTCGTCAAGCGCATGAAGAGCCTTCACTCTCACTCCAACAACATGGTTGACGTGTGAACTCTTGACCAGCACCGAAGATCCAATCTGCTCCGTAGAGGTCGCCACGGACGCCGACGTCGACACCGCCGTCCAAGCCGCGCGTGCTGCCTTCGACAACCCAGCCTGGCGCGACCTAACCCCGGAGCAGCGGGCCGCGCTCCTGCACAAAGCCGCCGACCTGATCGAAGCCCACAAGGAGGACCTCTTCACCCTCCAAGCCCTGGACGTCGGCAAGCCCTTCCCCGCGTCCATGCACTTCGAGGCCCCCCACACGGCCGGCTGCCTCCGCTACTACGCCGGCTGGGCCGACAAGCTGCACGGCCAGACCGTGCCCGTCAGCAAGGACAAGTTCGGCTACACCCTGCGCCAGCCCGTGGGGGTCTGCGGCGCCATCACCCCTGGAACTTCCCGCTCACCACCGCGGCCCTGGAAGCTGGGCCCCGCCCTCGCGACGGGCAACTGCGTCATCATGAAGCCGTCCGAGTACACGCCCCTGTCGGCGCTCTACCTCGCGAAACTCTTCGCCGAAGCGGGCTACCCGCCGGGCGTCGTCCAGGTCCTCAACGGCCACGGCAGGTCGACGGGCGAGGCCCTCGTGAACCACCCGGGCGTCGACAAGATCGCCTTCACAGGGTCCGTCGCGACGGGCCAGCGGATCCTCAAACTGGCCGCGGGACAGATGAAGAGGACGACCATCGAGGCCGGCGGCAAGTCGGCCTTCCTCGTCTTCGCCGACGCCGACCTCGAGCAGGCGGCCAAGTGGGCCATCTCCGGCGGCTTCGGCAACGCGGGCCAGATCTGCAGCGCCAACTCGCGCATCCTCGTCCAGAGGGCCGTGCAGCAGCAGTTCCTCGACATCTTCTCCCGGATGGCCAGGGCGTCCAAGGTCGGCATGCCGTTCGACGCGTCCACCACGCAGGGCCCTCAGGCCTCTAAGATGCAGTATAACAAGATTATGGGGTACATCGAGAGCGCCAACCAGGACGGCGCCGAACTCGTCATGGGCGGTGGCCGGTACCAAGATCTCGGAGATAAGGGGTACTTCGTCCAACCGACCATTTACAAGGGCGTCACCCGTGACATGAAGATCTTCCACGAAGAGATCTTTGGGCCGGTACTCGCCGTCACCGCATTCGAGACCGAAGACGAGGCCGTCGCTCTGGCTAACGATTCGGCGTACGGCCTGGCCGCCATGGTATTTACCGAGAATATCAAGGTGGCCCATCGCACGGCTGCCCGTCTTCAGTCCGGCATGGTGTATATCAACGAGAGCAACAATGTGGATTGGAAATTGCCGTTCAGGGGGTCCAAGCAGAGCGGGTTGGGGTCGGAGCTGGGCGAGAGTGGCCTGGATGCCTATCTGGAGGAGAAGGTCATCCACCTTAATCTGGGGTGAAACCTCTGGCACTCGAAGAACTGTTACTCAGAATATGAATGCTGTCGTGGTTTCGACTGGACTTGGGTCATATCGTTCAAACTCAGCCCCTTAACTGGCCGGTTGAGCGTTTTGAAAACGCCCAACTCAATACTACCAGACATAAGAAGTTCGTCTGCGTCACTATATCTCCTCGTGGATGTGTGCAAGCAGCGTTGCCAGATTCTCTGCCTGTACGTTGGGTGGGGCCTGTAGGACATTGAGCTTGTTGAAGTGCCAATCCAAGCACTTACAAACCCCGTCTCGCATGTTCAACATGGCCGTGTCGCTGGGCCGCAAGAAGTAGGCAAACGAGCGTCTCGCTCTACCCATAGCTTTGGCATGGGGATCCACGCGAAGAAGGCTGGGTTGGGCTACTTCCTGGACAGGAGTCTCAACGAGTCGCCTACGTTGACCACGAGACGACCCGGTCGCGGCGACACCCACTGCCATTTACCAGTAGTAGTCCCATCGTTATCATCATCATCATTTGGAGAGGAAACATGCGGGCCGTCCAGTGTACCACGTAGTCAGGGACCAAACATGAGGGCGAGCTGGTATCTTGCACAACCAATATGCTCTCTTGAAGTCCCCAGCTTCAAAGTGGCACCATAGATGCATACCCATGAGATTAAATGCTTGGAGAATGGCAAGTCGATGCATCTATACAAAGAGAGGGGAATGTGATTCCATGATGCGTGGCTCCCACCTCGTCGCACGTCGTTGAAACAGAGTTTAGAGCGACCAATGTTACCTAAGTAGGTAGGTAAAAAATGAATGAGACAGAGCTCGGAACTAAGAAATGGCTTGATTGAAAGTGCCATGCCAGCCAGCTCGATCGCATCTTTCGCCCAAGTCGATCACGGGAAGTCCATGCTGTGGCACTTGCATCAGTAAGTTGTGGTAAATCCTATCTTTTCGCGCAATGTTCCCGCTGAGCAATGAGCCGAATGGTCTGTCTACTCGACCATCCAAATGTGGACACTATATGGAAGTCAATAAGCGTGATTTTAATAACCACACAAAACGGCGAACCCAGTAGCTTGTGTAGTGTAGTGGCTATCACTCCAGATTCTGATTAACCATCAATATTCTGGCAACCCCTGTTCGATCCAGGGCACGAGCTAAAATTTTGTCATCTTTTCAAGTCCCGAAAACTGCCCAATGTATTTCGAAATATTTGTCAATGACAGGGAGTATTGTGATCGCTTTTTTTGTCTGCAGATGCATTTAATACCCGAGTCACGCAGTTTCTGCATGCCGACACTGAATTGACGGTGTAGCTCGGTGACAGTTGTTGTGGCCCCACTAAAGGCCCTCGTCACCAAGCTCTTGAGCTATCGGGCATTAACACCCGACTGCTTCAACGGCTACTTGACTGATCAACTCAAGCATCATAAAGAATTTTACCATGGCAAGACACAGATACGATCCTTTCTCAGAGCTGTCTGTCAGCGGGTCCTCCGACTCAGAAGACGAGAAACCCGACCGTGCTCCCCGGCTAAGAAGCAAGCAACTGGAAACAGTGCCGCCGCTGATGCGACGTCATCATCGAGGGGCAATGCCACTGTCAGCTTATCCTATCCCGCCATGCGTGGTGTAACCTCACTAGGAATCTGCTAATCAGTTTGCGCTGGACTGTAGCAGCCCCCCAAAGAGACACCGCGCATCTCGGCCTCTGCTGCAAGAGCCGCTGGCGCTTGGATAAAGAATTGGCAAGACGCGGGGTACCCCAAAGCGCTGCTCCAGCAGGTCAGCCAATTCCGCAACAGCCCCGCGCCCAGCTCTGGCGGCGCCATCGCCGGCCTGGAGAAGATCCCCATCCCCAACGCCGTGCACAAGGCCATGGCTCTGGCCGGCGGCGGAGGAGGAGGCGACGGCAACAGTAGCAGCTCCAAGCCCGTCTACGTGGTCAGTTATATCCAGCACGGCCAGTACGTCGACTTCGAGCACAAGGTCCTGGGCGCCTACAGCAACCTCGCGGCGGCCACCGACCATCTGCTGGGCTACATACCCTCGTACAACGGCATGACCCACATCCTGGAGATGAAGGATTGGCAGCGCGGCCTCAACGCCGAGTCGTATCACAGCGGGGTGTTTTGGGACGTGAGCTTGGACGGGTGCTTGACCATCGTCCTCAAGGAGGAAAAGGGGACGCAGCGGATCGACTGTAAAGTCCAGGAGGTTCGGGACAAGCCGCCGCCCACCTTGCAGAAGCCAGACACTGCCGTTCTTTACCCTGATGTACCCAACGATTGGGTTACCGACTTCTGAGTTGGCTAGAATAGAAGGCACACAATATAGAACTGCTAAAGCTACCAGGAATCATATAGACAGATAGACTACGTACATTGGCTTTTCATTCTGGACATCGATCGTATTGTTGCAGATGGAGTCCTGGATTGGTGATGCTTTTTCGGGGGAGCTTCGGGCTTTCGGCAGGGCGCCCGCGTGCCTGGACGACAACCCCACCATCAGCCGACTGCCCCTCATGCAGGTACTTTTGCCGAAGGAAGTATGATGTAAATGATGAGACAGGTTCCAACATTGTTCAAAGACCCGACTTCACGTTCTCTTCTTCAAAGTTCTCATATTCCTCCAAATACACACGTGTCAGTCTGTTCATGTTCACTTGCCGACACTTGTTCTCAGCGCCAACGAAACCAATTGCAGCCTCCAGTATCCTGCGAAGACAGGTCTCCACCACTTACAACAGCATTTCAGTTTGTTACCGGAGCTTCCGCCCAAAGCCAGCGGTTACACCCCGCACCTTCACCTCATCCACCTCCATCAACAACCAAATCACCACCACCATAATGTCCGCCCCCAAGCGCCAAAAGACCTCCAAGGACGGCGTCCCTTACGAGCTCATCTACTGGCCCGGCATCCCCGGCCGCGGCGAGCACATCCGCCTGCTGCTCGAGGAGGCCGGCGCCACCTACACCGACACGGCGCACCAGGGCCCCGACCCGGTCCTCTCCATGATCGGCGCGTCCAACCTGGGCGACGAGTCGAACCCGCCGTACCTGGCCCCGCCCATGCTGCGCCACGGCGACCTCGTCATCAGCCAGACGCCCAACATCCTCATGTACCTGGCGCCGCGCCTGGGCCTCGCGGGCGACTCCTCTTCTGAGGACGACGGGGACGCCATCTACCGGCTCAACGCGCTCGTCCTGACCGCGCTTGACGGGCTGTCCAACGAGGTCCACGACTGCCACCACCCCATCGCTGTCAGTCTGTACTACGAGGACCAGAAGGAGGAGAGTTTGCGCCGGACCCAGGACTATGTCGCGAACCGCCTGCCCAAGTACCTCGGCTACTTCGAGAGGGTGCTCAAGGGCAAGGCCAGCGGTGAGGGACCGTGGCTGTACGGTGGTCGTCTGACGTATGCGGATCTGGTTCTGTTCCATGTGAGCAATCTTCCCCTCATATATCTGAAGGGAAAGTACTATGTTGGCTAATAATTGTTGTCTAGTGCGTCGATGGTCTGAAGTTCATGTTCCCCAAGGCGATGAAGGTTATGGAGAAGGAGCACAAGGGCGTGTTTGAGCTGTATGAGGCGGTCAAGGCACGGCCCAAGATCCAGGAGTACCTCGCCAGCGATCGGAGGCAGCCATACTCTCAGGGCATCTACCGACATTACGATGAGCTGGACATTACCGAGTAGAAAGGTACTTGGGACAATGCGACAGGGAGACTACTTCGCAAGCTTACTTAGTCCATCCACCGTAGGAGGAAATAAAGACGGTCATGGGTCTGAGCTTGATGATTGTGGAAGAACATTAGACCTCCACATCCTTTGTAGTTCTTCGTCATTGCCCTACTGTTATGGCTACAAGATTCTCTAGCCAATACGTTGGCGTTTAAGTACTGTCCAGCAGATTAAGGGTCACTGATGGTGTCAGATTGTGCATCGCATGTACGGCTATAACATTCCAGTGGCAATGGAGAAACCAGTTCTCTATTCAATACTAGGTGATCTGCGCCAGAAAAAAAAGCCCATCAGACTGCCAATGTACACACTCAATAAACCTGCGGAGCATGTTCGATTCCATGCTCTCATTTTCCTTTTCCTGCCTCTTTCTGCGTATGAACACGTAAAACCGAGACTGAATAACCACAGGCAAGTTTTCCAAGATAGTAGCAAAATTACACACAGATGATGCCGTCGAACCCGGAGTTTAAAGAGAGGGAACAAAAGCAAGCGATAAACAGGAAGGAAAACGAAGAAGAGACAGAAAGCAGAAGAGACAGGACGAAGGAGAAAAGAAAAATCAGCGGGGGGTGGAGTCATTCGAAAGAATAGAATGCCAACGACGTCCACAAGTGCGTAAAAGGGGCCTGCCCATTTGAGTCCAATTTCCAGGGGTGCGGGCGAAAGTCGGGATGTCACAGTAACGAGGGACTGGTGAAATAGCAAATTGTTCTTTTCCAACTTGGGCGCGTTGCCAAGTCAGCCGGCGCCTATCTCTTCGGGGGGATATCCGGTGAAAAGGCTGTCAGATGGACACGCCGAAACAAGGTCGTCGTTCTCCTCGAGTAGGCTGATAAGCCCTCGATCCTCCTCTGTCACTTGGCGGTAGAACGTAGGTTCGGCGCCCGCAACCCCTGTTTCGGATATCTCATTGCGACAAATCATCTGGCAATACTCTTTGTATCGGCCGTTGTGTGAGAAATCCCCGTAGACAACCAATTGGAGGGAATGGATGCCGTGAGGTCCGAAAACCCATTGCAGGAAGTGATGCAGATCTGACCGAAACACCTTACGGGCATCTTCGATTATGGAATGGATCATCGCATCACCAGGTGAGTTGAGGAGTGCCTCATCTTGACCTAAGTCTTGCCCGGAGCACCGCATGTGCAACAATCGGAGCGAAGTCTTGTGGCGGAAGGGAGAGAGTATCGGTGATGGCCGCCATCTCTGCCTCTTCATCATTAGATGTAATAGAGTAGTAGCCTATTTCAAACTCAAAGGTTCGTAACCTGATCGAACTCGATGCAGCGAGATACCGGAGGATATGATCCGTACCGGGGCAGAAGAGCAATTTGAGATGCTCAAGATTGGAAAAGGGGATGGACTTGACAATGGCGAGATTGTGGGCATCAAGGCTGATGTTTGAAAGAGAAAGACTCGTCAGAGCCAAGAACACGATGGGCTCAGGGCGGTGCAGCCGCAGCACAGTTTCGGAGAACGGCGGCATTGGAACCCTATTCCTCTCGTGGAAGAACTGATGGCAATACCACTCGTGGTTGAGCTCCAGCTTGGTTAGCTGCGGAGCCACTCGTAGGAGCAAGGCCCTCAATGAGTTGAAATCAGTGGAAGATGGGCCAGCCCAGGAAAACCCCCTCAGCTTCGAGAAACTCGATAATGCTGGGGGTGGAGGAACCTTGGGATGCATCGGATTGCTTGAGAGTGTCCATGCACAGTCTCCGGTCGTAACGAGTCGGAGTGACGTGATGTTCCTCTGGTTTGTCGGAAGGTAGCCTGTAGGACCGAGTATCGATTGAGGGGGCAAATACCAGTTTCCCAGCTGTAGAATAGTCAGGCAAAGAGCAAGCAGGGAAATGAAATAGTTTCCGGAGTAGCCCACCTGAAACTTTGCAAGATGCCTTCCTTGCATGCGTTAAACACAGGAAGGAGATTGCCTGCTATTTGATCTTCGATACTTTGCGCCTCCTCACAAGTGTGGAAGCAGTGTTCATGACCATTATCCACTTTATAGAACGGGGCTTTGATAGACAGAGACTTGGTGTATTGCAAATAACCATGTTTGCGAGCGAGAAAGAACTCCTCAGCATCATAAGCCGCCAGAAAGATGAGGGAAAACCCATCGGACGTATTGGTTAAGCACGAATGGTCGTCGGTACCGAGGGTAATAGATTGGTAAAGGAAGCGCAATGCTGCAGCCCTGATCTTCGTTGAGACCAGACAGAGGCTGGCCAAGTCTTCCGTCTTCGTCAACTGAAACCATGCAACGTTAGCTGGGTTGAACCATGTTGCAAGGCTGGATAGAATGGCCCCTTACCTCGCGGCAGATCAGACAGAGCACTTCGAGTGGCATCTGTTGGAGCCCCATTATGCGTTGTTGCGATGTCAAACTCGACAACCAAAAGGCGTCGATGACCTGAGTGCCCGTGTTTACGATGATGGGTGCACGTTGTGATTGAGATAAACAATCCCAAGCTTGGTAGGATCTTGAAAAATAGGAATAAAGGGGTAACGTACCCCACAAGCGAGCTGCGCACACAAGCGAGCTGCGCACTTTCCACTATTAAGCATTATAAGTTATAAATTAATTTAATTATAACGTTTATAATTAATTAAATTTATTAATAATTATTATTTTTAAAGGTTTCTATATTATTTTAATAAGTGCGCGCATTATGCCCGGGCTCCTCGTAGATTTTATAGCGCCGCGGGCGCGTCTTAGGCCTTTTCGTACGACCACTACTCCGGCGCGATTTATCCTGTAACTATTCATTAACGTCCCTTTGAAACTGTAGGTTTTTTCTAGTTTATATACGAAGTAATCCTTTATCCTGTAGCCGTTTTTTTTCGTACGGCGGCGTTAGTTAAGTATTTTATTTACCTTTTAAAGTGTCGCGTTTTCACTTTTTAAAAAAGTAATTCGGTGTATAATATATATTATAACCTTTACGATTTAGTTAATACTAATTAAAATAAGCGTCGGAGAGTTATTTTAATGCCGTACGATACGGTTTTAAACGTATTCGGTTTAAGATTAACCCTTAATTAAGTTATTTAAGGTTTTTAATTCCTAAGGAATAAGTAAGCCGGAAAACGTCCCCGGAGATATTAAAATACGTAGTTTTATATTTAACTATAAAATAATATATTCCGGATCGTACGGGACGAGTCCTATCCCTCGAAAGCCTCCTTGTTTATTCGAAACGGTGAAAGTCGCTTAGAACGCTTTTAAAAACGTTAGTAGGAAGTTTTCCTTTAAAATGTGGGTAATATGCGCCCGTATAAGACTTTTAATTTTTTTCCCGTACGCTTTTTTTAACGCACGAAAATAATCGATATTAAAAAGCTAGAGCTTATACGACGAATAAAAAAGCATATAAAGTATAATAATCGAGTTCTTTTTATAGTAAAGCTTAAAAGCTATCGAGTGGTAGCTCTTATAGCCGTTAAAGATTAATAGGCGGTAAGCACCCTTCGTACGAAACTTCGTGTGTTTATCGAAGTGTCGAATCTAATTCTCGCTTTTTTTATTCGTGGTCTAGCTATTTTTAGTAATTGCGATTACCTAGTTTTTTAATAATAGGCTGTTTTCGTACTAGGAAAAGAGGTGCGTTTTCCCGGTAAAAATAATGTACGAAGGGATAGCGTAACCGTATAATCCGACGCCCTGGATAATTATAACCTATTCTCGGTTCTTTTGCTGTACTGCCTTAAGCTTTCCGCGTCGATCGGAGGTGGTTACGATTATTTCGGACGAGATTTAGCTTATAAAAAACCCGGTTTCGTCGAAATTATATATATCCTTTTTTAAATCTTATATTTATTAATTATATTCCGTACGAGAGTAAACTACGCGCGATACGCGTTAAAATTTTCGTAAAAAACTCTTTAATAATCGATTTTTCGGTTAAAACGTATTCGGAGGTTTAATTATTATCGTATAAAGTTAAAAGTTTAATTAACGCCGACGCGTTCCGTGTCGCGTAAGCTAAATAATCGATTCGCTATATTTTTTATACTACTTAACCGGGGAAAAAACGATCGCGTATTTAAATTAATAATATATTAAATAATTAATTCCTTTTCGGAATTAGAAAGCTTTCGAGAGTTTATAGAGATTTCGGATCGTGGTCGAATTCCGCATCGTCGGCTGCGTAACGTCGACTCTAGGACATAATATATCGCTGCAGCTTTTCGTACACTTAATTTCGGGTTATTTTAAAACGCTTAAAGCGCTAAATTAAACTCTTTTTCTTTGTTTTTTAATTCTATGTTTATTAAAAGAGAAAAGTTAATATAACGTTAATTATAGTAAAATTAATTAAAAGTGCGCAGCTCGCTTGTGTGCGCAGCTCGCTTGTGTGCGCAGCTCGCTTGTGTGCGCAGCTCGCTTGTGTGCGCAGCTCGCTTGTGTGCGCAGCTCGCTTGTGGGGTACGTTAGGACAGAGAAAGAAAGACAGAGAGAGAAAGAGAAGGGGAAAAGGCAGAGAGAGGGGTGAGTGGTCTGGTTTCATCAGGGTTAGGGTTTGGGTAAGAGCAGCTTAACATCAACCTGTTATTGCTTGCAGTGGCGCGATGGCTACTGTTGATGATACGCGGTAATGCATCGGGCCGTGTGATTGGTGAATGAGGTTTCGGGGAATTTTGCCCAAGACGCGTCGCTTAATCAACCCAGGACGGACCTTGGCCATGACGCGTAACATTCGCTGTGGCGACTTGCTGCCTTGGGAATGGGAGCAAACAGCTGGTTGGTAACAGGGGTGTGTTGCAGTTCACTGCAACCCACCCCCTCCTCCTCTCTTCCGCCTGTTCAAAGCAGGCCTTCTGGGCAAGTCAGACTGGCTTCCGGCTGCACGCAGGTTTGCGTCGTGACATTACCTATCTGAGCGAGTTGGATGGAATATGACGTATTGAAGTTGGCTCATATCGCACACATTTTCCCGGTTAGTCCATAAGACTTATTATTTTCTAAAGGGGTGATCAGAAAAGAGGGGCTGGGTTACGGTGAAACCTTTACCCCTATTACCCCCATTGCTTACCCAAACCATGTGTGGGCAGTCTGGATGTTTACCGCTGAAGAAAATAAATACATTACATGCTAAATATCGGTGCGTAGAGGCCGGCGTAAGAGAACTCATATTGACTACCACCTTACCCTTCTATGTCTTGAAAGCACCAGCGATTTTGACAACTATCCTCCTCGACCACCGGGACCACGCACTGTTCAAGCCGCATTTCTTGAACTGACTCCTGAGCCTTTGAAATGCAATGTTCTGTTTTCTTGTCAGTTTCCATTGTTGAAAATAATTGGGAAGACCCTTCAAAGCGACAATGGGTGCTTGTTACACAATTCTTTATTGTATAATTGTTCATTGACCTTTTTGTTTTTGTTCTTTTGCTTATCCTCTCGGACTACAATGTGCATCCCCTGCATCAAAGCAACGCCTGTTCTTTACAATGGCCTTGATCAGAAGCTGTGTTTCCTGTTTATTCGCAAAGCCATTATTTCCTGACAAGACTTGGGCGCAAGTCGGGGCGTATAAGATTACCCTCGACGGCCCTCTTGCTCAGGAGGTATTTGGCATAGACAAGTGTAAAGAGTAAGCATCCATCCAACCAGCTGACAGTTCTTTAAACGAATACGTCTCAAGCATCAAGTTCGCTTCGGGGTACTGTATCAGCAAAATAGATGTAAAAGACCACATTGTGTAAGTTAACAACCGAAATAATGTTCCTAATCGTAGACCCAGCCGAAAGGTTCCCGATCGTTGAGCCAATCGAGCCCGGAGAGCGAATCATGGAGAACATGGAGAACGTGAAGGCACTGGACGCGATCCGCTTCGTGCCGGAGGATCCCGATTATGAGAATCTAATCGTGGAAGTAGACTACAGCCGACCCCCATTCTCCAAGGGCATCCCGTCGGGGAGAAGCGGAACTTCAAGTACAGGAGCGCTTCCGGCCGGCTGAGAAACGTCGGCCACAACAGGAAGGACCGGCCACGACACGTCCAGGAACACGTCATCAAAAAGGAGAGATGGCCTAAAAAGATGCTGTACCAGGCTCCCCCGGCTCCCCCGGCTCCTTCCACTGCCCCTGGCCCTTCCACTGGCCCTTCCACTGGCCCTTCCACTGGCCCTGCCACTGGTCCTGCCACTGCCCCTGCAGGACTGCTATTGCGGCGATCGGCACGCATAGCAGCAAAGGAGGCGGCCAAGAAAGCGGCAAGGGCCGAGGCAAGGGTCCAGGCAGCGGCTCCCAACCCTCCACCGCCCCGCCGCCCCACAAGAGCGAGACCGAGCTGAACATCGCCAAAATCCTCCGCTTCAGGATCGACGATGTCGCCTGCGAGGTGTGCAAGGAGTTCGGCGACCAGTGCGAAGGCGACGCGTGCTACGCCCGGTACCTGCGCGGCCCGGTCCGGCGGTTCGACCGCGCGGTCGAGCTGCGCGAGGCGGGCGACATGGGCCTCGGCCTGTTCCTCAAGGACGACCTGGCCCGGCCGATCCGCCGGCAGGAGATGCTCGGGCAGTACCTGGGCGAGCTCGTGCAGGCGAGCGGCCGGGGCAGCCGGATCGCCGACTACACGTACGCGTTCGACCTCGGCGGCGTCGCCACGGTGGACGCGCGCGAGTTTGTCAACTACACCCGCTTCGCCAACCACCACTGCAAGCCCAACGTCGGCGTCAAGATGGCCATGATCGGGCGCCGGCAGACGATCCTCCTCCAGGAGAACCGCGACCTGTACCCCGGGGAGCGGCTCTTCATCCACTACGGTCGCGGCTACTTCGAGGGAAGGCGTATATTTTGTCTATGTGACGCTATACCGATGCCTCACATGCCCAAGTAAGTAATGATTCTGCGTGCGCGAGTAATTGTTGCTACTGTTACGTAGACTTTGCATTGTTTATGTTGTTTCTTGTTTCTAAATCTGCTTACCACAAGTAGCGTATATCATATAAATCATAATTAGTAAAATATAAATATCAATCGATTTACGTCTCATGGCCCTTTGCATTCAGTCTGGGCTTTGTTGGTGAATGGATATGTGTTCAATGCAAACAGCATGCCCCTTTTTACCTAGGGCTCATCAGTGTCCAGTGGCTTGTGCTTCTGATCCTGCATCGCGTCAGGATTCGAAACTCTGCGCATAATAGTACGAGATTTGGGCTTTATGTTTTGTGTATTAAAACAAGATAGGGAAAAATTTTGATTTGCCCCTTTTCAAGTTCACTACCCAAACCCAGAATGAGACCTGGTAACATTGGTTGAAGTTACAACTATTCACGTGACCGTCCTAAAGCAGCCAGTCGGAACTTGCCGAAGTACCTAAAGAGGGTCTGTAGTTGCAGGGTGTTACGAATTCTACCGTGACGAGACACCGGCGTTCGTCTACCGATAGCAGAAGCCATGGCTACGAGGTTCTCTCTAGAGGAGCACGTCGGAAGGCCTCTCGACGACGACGAATCCGTGGAGCTCCCCATGGTTCTCACATGCCTGGCGGATGATCCCAACCACTCCATCATCGTGGCGGTCGACAGCGCCTGCCGAAATAACGGAAGGCCGGATGCGCGAGCCGCCCTCGGCGTCTTCTTCCGCGCCGACAGCAAATGGAACAGGTCCGAGGTCCTGCCCCCAGAAGACGCCACCTCGCAGCGGGCAGAGCTGTGCGCGGCCCTGCGGGCGCTGGAACTCATACACCAAGCCGTCGCCCACGAGTGGGAGGCGTCCATTACCTGCGGCTACCCGCTGAAGAGGGTCATCCTCAAATCCGACTCGAGCTACCTCGTCTCGTCCATGACCGAGTGGATTTTCGGCTGGCGCGAGCATGGGTTCACGACGGCGCGAGGCAAGAGGGTGCAGAACCGGGACCTGTTCACAGATCTCTTGAACTGGATTGGGCTCCTGGACGACATCCAGATCCAATTCTGGCTCGTCCGTCGCGAGCACAATCGCGATGCCGACGGGCTGGCCAATGCCGCGCTCGACGCCGCCCCGGCTTCCGCAACCCTCTGGGATCCCCGAGACGCGGTTAATCAACGACGGCTAGAGTCCGACAGCTACGCCAGCGAGCGAGTTTGGCGTTGGCACAACCGCATGGGCCACGTGCCTTTGCATGCTTTGCAGCATGCCACGTTGGGTGCGGCGAGGGGGATGGACATCAACTTCGAGCAGATTCAGGCGGAGTTTGATAAAGGCGCCAAGTGTCCTTCATGTGGGGGATCTTGAATGGAATCATGCTCGCAACCCTGCCTTGGGGATTAGTCATCTCTAGTATGGTTCAGTGGCTATGCGTGTATGGGCAACTGGATGGCATCGGAGGGGTGACGCGGATGCTCGCTAAACTCGCTTTGTTTCATCTTGTGGAGGGAAACATGGGCTAGCTGCTGTCAGCGCCCCTTTTAGATCTGACTACTCCATTATGATCAAGTATATCGCAGACCTCGTACTAGATCTATAGAAGCTATTGGGATCATGAGCCGAAAGTACGATCCACAGGACATGCCGTGACAAATTCTTCCTGTTTCTCAAGTAAGTTCAGAATATCTCGATCGTCTTTGGTCACTTCCCGATAATGAAGCCGGGGCCCGACTCCCTGACCAGCAGCAGTTTGTTGACTCTCTAGTGTCTCATTCCGGCACATCATCTTGCACTCGTCCTTGAAGCGGCCATTGAAGGAGAAGTCGCCGTAGAGGAACAAGCGGAGGGAGCGGATGCCCTGCGGCCCAAACACCCACTGCAGGAACTCGTGCAGGTCCGCCGGCAGCTGTCCGTGGTCAGCCTTAATCTGAGCCGGCATCCCAGCTTGACTGGAATGTAACGCATCCGACCGGGATCCTCCTTCGGGCGGCCCGGGCTCCCTCGCAGCGACGCCATTAGCAGACCGTCCATCATCTGATCCGCCAATCGAGTGGCCGGTGTGCCCCTCACTATCACTGCACTCGTCGGACTCGTCATCATCAGACTCGTCATCGTCAGGCTGTTCATAATCAGATTCAAAATCCAAAATAAGGGGGTTCCTGACCCGGCGCCTGTCGCGTGGTGCTTTCCCTTGAAGACGGGCGATTCGTGCAAACTCTGGTCCCGATCTCCGCATGTGCAGGATTTGAAGCGACGTCTTTTGGCAAAAGGGGGATACAATCCGGGTCTGGAGTAACACACATATCAGTCCCCGAATCTCTGTGGACCAGTTCATTGGGATATGAGGAAATAATACTTACCATCCATTCCGGCGAGCATCCGAGGCCCAAACTCTTGGGATCCAAGTACCTAAGCGAATTCTCCTCAGGGCTGCTTTCAGACCCAGAAGATTCCAAAGACAGGTCCAGTTGGTCCCATTCTTCCATACGCTCCGGCGGGACGTAGTCGCCTCCCGTACGTCGTCGCTGGTGGAAGACGAACCGCCGCAGCGTCTTTTGTGATGTCCGGCGGCGGCGCGCCATATCTCCGTCGCCGTCTCCTTGGTCGCGGGGATAGTGAGGAAAAGGTCTTCCAGCCCTTCGAAGGCTTCCAGGAAAGGAACGACCCGCGTCGGGGAGCCGAAAAACGAAACATCGGACTCTTGAAGAGCGAAGGACCTGAGGGTGCGCGGCCGAGAAGTGGTGGCTAGACGATCGAGAACCAATTCACTGCCAGGGCAGAACCGAAGCTGCAGGCTTTGGAGTTGGGTGAAATCAATCGAACCAAAGATCCTGTCCACGTCGGTAGGATCGATGTCGATATGGCATAAACTGAGGTCTCGGAGAGCGGGAAACGATAACGGTCTCGGTCGCGTCAGCCTGAACACCCTCGAGCAGACGGATAACGAGGTCTCATCCGGGGTTCCATCCTCCGATTGCTCCTCAGACTCCTCCTCACTGTTCCAGTCAGGCATAAACCTTGAATCCGGCGAGTAGTAAAGGTACATGTCGAGATCCAGCTTCTCCAGTTGATGGGATACGCTATCGAGCACGCTGGCCAGGCCGTCCACATGATCCTGAAAAGCACCAGCCCACGAGAGCTGTTTCAGGTTCGGGAAGGCCTGGAGATCAAGACCACCAAGTGTGATTCCATCCTTCTTTTTGGAGCACATTGCGTACGTGAAAAGCCGAATGGATTCCAGTTCCCTTTGATGCTTGTTGAGGTAGCCTCCCGGCCCAAGGATCGCTGTCGGCACGCATACTGCCAGGTCCCAGCTGCCCAAATGTGAGCGCTCATGTTACTACTCATTCTGATGTAATAACCTACCTAAAGTCGCGCAATTGCCCATCTCTGCTTGCCTCGAGCACAGGGAGCAAGTTGCCGGCTATGCGGTCTTCGATGGCTTTAGTCTGGTCCCTGTTGAACCAAGCAAAGTGGAAACAGCGCCGTCGGAGCTGGAGGTTGTCGTGCAGCGCGGCCTTGAACGTTAGGGATCGGGCGTGTGCCAAGTATCCCTTTTCACGGGCGGTGCGGATCTCCTCGGCGGCGTAGCCCTCCAGGTGCTTCTCGTCGACCGTGAGGCTGACGGAGCGGTAGAGGGCGGGCAGCGCCGCAACGTGGGTGCCTTTCGAGACCGACGAGAAGCTAACCAAGTCCCTCTTGCTCGTCAACTATCCAGAACAATAACACGCGTTGTCAGTTGAGCCGATGCAAGTATGACCTCGAACGGGGCGCGGATGCGGGATCGGAGCTCCTTACCCCATCGGATATCCTAGCGAGGAGCTCGTATGGCAACTGTTGAAAGCCCATTTCGGAGTAAACCCAAGAATAATGATAATGCAAAAGACTTCGGCGCGCAGAACCGGCTTGGTCAGAAATAGGCAAATGACCTCGGGCCTGAACGTGTGAAAGAAATTGTTGGTCTTTTATAAGTGGAGATGGTGGGAGTTCGGGTCACGATAGCGCCGGCCGGAGTCCGGAATATTTTTTGATTAGCCTCCGATTCCCGCTTCTCTCGGCAGTTGTTCTTGACGGTGTTGCTATTTGTATGATACTTCCCGTGATTGATGAACACGGCGGTCTAATTAACTGTACTATTGGCTTCGATGGAATGAACGTTGGAAACGTTCGGTACAAAATAATCCAACCAAAGCAACGCTTTTCCATTAGGGGAATACGTGTCCGGGGACTTGCGTCTTGGTGTGTTAATTAGTAGTAGGTCTTTTGAGCAATCACACGGTCATCATTGGCAACGAATCTTCTACGGAGCTATTTGCGTTGCTTGGACGATTCGGCTTTGTGTTACTATGAATTCATCTGTAAACCTTTGTACCATGGGCACTAGCCAGCCCATGCCAGCTGCCAAGGGGGATTCTGGGACTGGTCATCTTGAGGTTGAAAATACTACGGGCCGCTATCTTGATGCATCTTACTCTCGACCTGGGTTACGTGATGCCTTTCCTACTTGACTCGAGGCCTACCACCCCAAAGGCGCTCAAAGATGAAGTCTGAGGCAGGTCACATGCGCCGCACATTTGTGATGACCTACCATACGGCCACGATCCAGGCTACTAGGAAATATTTGTTCATCGAAAAGCCCTCTTCCGATGGAGTGCGGTCGTTCGTTGGGAATTTGATCTTGTTGTTCCGAGCCTTGCAGAATGGGACGAAGCAATTTCTGACATGTTATATGAGATATCCCTGAAATGTCTCGGAAGCCAGTTTAGTGTGATTGTTGGGCTCTGTCACCCTTGTTTCCTTTTTGCCACGCTAATGTGGCCGCGCTTCATTGTTCGGGCGCCCCCAGAGGCCGCATGCCAAACCGTCCCGCATCTGCAGATGATTTGTCTGGGGATACCTCACCAGAGCGGGAGGGCAGGTACATATCAGGCTTTGTGACGAGTCGACATAACCGCCAGTCTGCCTGCCGGCTTCCACCGTAGCCACCTGTTGGTTGGGACTCGTAGTTTTAAAACTGGGCACGTGCAGGCAGAATGTGCGTTTTGATCTCAGAAAGCAGGCCGCAACTATAGTACTTCGCATAAAGCTTCTGCTGTCGATACCCAAGGGCCCGGATTCGGGGGCGGGTGGGCCATGCCAAACGGGAACTGACAGACGGCCTGGGGAAGCTAGACGGGCAAGAGGGTGGTACTCATCCACTGATTGGTTAGCACTATATTGACCTTATCCGATTTCTGGTGGCCGGAAAATGTTTCGTACGACACGAAACAGAGTGATTGGCTGAGGTTCGATATGTCTCATCACAATTGCTGCCCGATCAAAGATATCACAAATTACGGTGACCTGGAAAGACAAGATGTGATTTGACTCGTCTATCTCCACGTATCCCTTGACGAGGCTGGTGCTATTTACAAACGTCTCCTACTCTCTCTTCGGTCCATGCTACTATTATACTTGGCCCAAATGCCGGGAATAACCGCTGCATGGCTGTGAAGATGACACGGGTCTCCTGTGGCCAGCCGGCCGCGATGGGGTGGTAATTAATATAGTAATATATCATGCAAGCGTTGGTACGAACCGCCCGTACATGGCGGACAATCTTATCACTACCCGTCCAGCGGTAAACCTCGAGCAGTTCCAGCCGACCGATAGTTTGGTGTGCCATGGGAATGAACCATTAGTTCCTGCTCGATGGCGTCCGCCGGTTACACCATAGGCCTCCGCACCCACAGCTGTGGACGTATAGGGCAGAGGCAACGAGTATAACGGAAACACTTCCCGTGGTAATGCCCAATAATGTAGACAGAAGTTTTGACAGCTCAAAAATGACTTGTCTCTTCACACAGAATCAAAGGGGGAAAGGCATAAGGACACGGCTGGAGTCCAAGACTCGACTCTATGCCGGTGGAAAAGATGCAAGGCGTCAACTACTATAAATGGAGGAAGTGTTAGCTGCTCGGAATATAGTCGTGGTAGACAGCACAAAAGCTCCTTAGGAAATCCAAGTCCAGAGCTACACGACACTCAGTGTCTACCAAATGGCTGAAAGAGTTGTATGTTAACTCCAACTCTCCTGTATATCTATCTGTCTACTAACTATGGTATTAAGCATTCACGGGAAAGACACTCCCGTCGCAACCGTCGACACCGGCCAAGACACCATGCCAGCACCAGAGCTGCGTCAGGTGGACAGGGTGGCATGGCTGACCATCAACCTGCTCACGACCGAAGTGACAGCGCCAGGGTGAACGGCTTGCCCCAGACCACGCCTGCCGTTTCCTTTCCGACTTCAACCTCTTGGGTTGAAGATCCAGCTATGGTGAACAATAATGTAGACTCTCAATACGTTCCCGACTGTTTGCAGGATCTTTCCAGTGTCCAGTACATATCAGCCCCTGATATGAACACGACCCAATGGACGAATACCATGGTGAACCCCTCAAGTCAAGACGGTAATCGCTACGGACAGAACGAACTGCCGCAGTGGTCCTCCATCGATAATTACACCAGTGCCCCGCTCCGGGACGACGCATGGTCACCCTGGGTCATGCCGATACAAGATGAAGACGCGGCGGAACACGCTGCTGAAGTGGGGCACAGTCAAGCCGTCAATGAAGAGGTACAAAGGGAAGAGGAGAACCAAAATGGTGCCTGAGACGACTCCTCTACTGTTATAAAACGCGGGTATAGGTTGAAAAGTAGCGATGTTTCTGCTTTTCCGCCAAGGTCTATAGTGTGTTCCAATGATCGCAATATGATACATGTTTCCCCCAAATGAAAGAATCTTCTGTCCAATTCACCGTAACTCCTCAAACCGCCTCCGGACCTCCCCATCCCCGCCACTCAAGAACCCCACCGTCCACCTCCACAGCTCATCCTGTTTCTCAACATCGTAGCTGTCCCTACTCGACCGGATCTCCCTCCGTCCCTCAAAGTACCTCCCCGTCACGCCCCTCACCCCCTCCTCCTCCCCACGCCAACCGCGCCAGCGCCGCCCCCGACTCCGCCGGGTGATGAATATTCCCCGTCCGCGCGAGCACGCGCAAGACCGGGATCGCGCGCGGCATCACCTGGGCAAACAGAAACCGCGCCACCGCGCCCGCCTCCCCGCCCCAGCCCCGTCCCGGGCATCAGGCCCGGGTCCAGGGCCGTCACGGTGATACCCCGCTCCGGAACTTGTGCGGATAGGCGCCGCGCCAGGGCGTACGTCCACAGCACGTTGCACAGCTTGCTGGTGGCATACCGCTGGCGGCCGCTGTGCGGCGCGGCGAGCTCGGGGGTCGGGTGCGCCAGGGCTTCGGCGCTGGTGTAGATGGGCGGGGGCATGCCGGACCATTGCTCCGGGTCGTCTGGGGTGCAGTCAGGGTGGTCAGCAACGTATTTACGAGACTAGACTCTGTTCTAGGTCGTGGAACTTTGTACGCTCGGGACCAATTTACTTACGGGTCCCGCTGGACGTAACCACAACCCGAGCATTATCCGCCAGATACGGGACCAAAAGATGAAACAGCAGCGCATGCCCGACGTGGTTGATGCCAAACGTAGCCTCGAGGCCGTCGACGGTAGTCTTCACCTCGCCGGGGAACTGCAGCCCCGCGTTGAGCACCAGAGCCTGGATAGGCGGACGCTGCGCCGCCGCGAACTCCTCGGCGTAGGCGCGCACCCCGGCCAGGTCGCCCAGGTCGAGCGGGACGTAGATGACGTTGGCCTGGCCCAGCGCCTTGTTGATGGAGGCGGCCGCCTGCTCCTTGTCCGAGCGCGACGAGATGATGACTTGGCTGGCCGGACAGGCGCGTGCGATGTCGAGCGCGGCCTGGTAGCCCAGGCCCGAGGTTCCTCCGGTGATGAGGATGGTGCTTTTGTAGGCCATTTGCAGGGGGAGAAGATGATCCGAGGACAGACTTCGATGGCGGGTTGTAAAGGTACGTAATAGAGATCCGGGGTTTTTGCGTGTGAATTATTCGTATCATACTGAACTCAACCCTTTCGCAAACGGGCGACGGGTGTCTTATATAACAGTTGCTGGCAACGCTTCAACTCGTCGAGTCAATCCCAGGCGAGCTTTTCTGTGCCGCAGACAATGAAGGACTTCGGCATATTGTGGATTGTGCGGACATGCTGGTATTCGGAGTTAAACGACCAAGGTTTCTCCGAGTCGAATTTCCACCTTTCGCTTACGGTCAGGAAGGATGCGAGTCTGCGCCCCGCGATCGCTTTTGGGGTGCTGAAAGGTTCGCCCGTATCCGACTCGGCAAGATGTGGACACCGGCCTCTCGGCAACCCGCGGAGCCCGTTCAGGGGTACTTAGCAAAGCGGACAATAAGACCTCGGCCAACGACAGCAACAACAGCAAACTCGTAAATATTCCATGTATATTGCATAAAATGTCTTCCTAATTGAGGTTAAATTCTTTTAGCCATCTCAGAAATCCAAACTGAAACATACCTCCTGCATTTCCTTCCGTTCATTGAACTCGACATCTCTTTCCTTTCCGTTGCCCGTCCAAAATATCGTTCTCGATGATCAAAGTAATCCGTCCTCGTTGGCATCCAAATCAATAGGATCGTCCCGCGAAGAAACCGGGAAGTTCCAACGTTCCAATACCGGCGGCGGCGCCCGCTGATTCGCATCCACGCACATGAACGTCGGCCGAGTCTCCGAGACAAAAATGACCTCGCCGCCACCCTTTCCATCAATCTCCATAATATCATCGTCGTCGCCATCTTCATCATCCTTCCAGTCGATAACACGCAGTGGAGCAGGCTCCCTCGTTTTGATCCGCCGACCTTCAAACACTACGTCATCCTCCTCGCCCCTATTTCCCCGCGTTTGTTGCCATCGACCAACCCCCTGCCCCACAACCTCCTCCCCCTCCTCATCCGAACCCTCCCCCACCTCCCCAAACCGGACCTCCTGCCCATCCTCCCCATTCGGCACCACCGCCCCCGCGTCCGCCCGCTCCAGCCAGCGCCGCAGGCGCCGGTACAGCGCCCGCGTGAAGCGCGCGGGGAACGCGTTGCCGATCTGCCGCTGGTAGTGGCGCCCGCGGAACGCGTACCCGCGCGGGAACCCGTTGAGCGTCGCGTACTCGCGCCGCGTGAAGTCGCGCTCGCCGCTCCAGTGGTGGTTGCCGTACCCGCCGTTGCACGTGATGGCCCTTAATAACAGGCCGGCGTCCGGGTCCCAGGGCACGTCGTCGCGGAGCTTTTGTACGCGGTGCAGCGGGTCCCCGTTGTCGGGATTTGCGTTTTCATCAGTAACAGCACCATCGACAGCATAGTCCGGCGGCGGCAGGCCCCGAAGCGATTGGTAGACCGTGCAGTACGGTTTCATCCCGGATCCCGGCTCCGGGTCCTGCGCGTGCGTGGGCGGCGGGTAATCCGGCAACCGCTCCCCAGGACACGCCCCGAGCACGACGAGCCGCTTCCGCGGCGACGGCAGGCCCCAGTTCTCGAGCCGAAGGATGCGCCAGCGGACCGAGTATCCGTGCTGCGTAAAGCCAAGCAGTAAGGCGTTGAAGTAGTACTCGAAGCGCGGGTCCAGTATCCCAAACGTCTGCTCGAGCGTAAACAGGCGCGGGCGGAACTTGTGGAGCAGGCGGTGGCACGACATCAACGCCGCGATGTTCTGCTCGTCGTGCTTGCCCGCGACCGTGTGCGCGGGGGACCAGAACTGGCAGGGCGGGGAGAGGTGCAGCACGTCGACGCGCAGCTCGGGGCCGCCGCCGTCGGGGACCTCGGCCAGGAGCGCGAAGACGTCCTTGCCGTGCAGCTCCGTCTCGGGGAAGTTGTGGCGGTAGGTCTCGAGCGCGTCCTTCCAGTGGTCGCACGCGGTCCGGATGTGGAAACCGGCGCATCTGGCGCCGTAGGAGGCACCGCCGGCGCCCGAGAACATGTCGCCGAAGGTGTAGCGTTGGCCGACCGGCTTCACTGATGGAACCCCTGTTCGGTGGAGGTTTGCGTAGACCCCAGACAATCATCATCGTCTAGCGCCATGGTATCCCGGACTGCAAGGTCAACGCCTTCCATCATATCGTACGAGCCACCCTCGACTTTGCCGCCACGCCACTGGTTCATCAACACCGAGTCCTTGACCTTGAACTTCGCTTTCATCTCGTCGTCGGAGTTGATATGAGCCAAGATGAACTCTATGGGAACCGCTTTGGCCTTCAGCCGAGACGAGGCATCCTTGTACACAAGGCAGTACTTCCATCGACAAGTTAAGGGAGCATAGTGTTCAACGTCCGCCGCGGACTTGTATGTGCCGTCGAATCGGTGGGATGGGAACATCGCATTGGTGAAGTGGAACTGACGTGTGCCCATGACGTGGCGGAGAGGAACGTCGATGGCGGCCTGGATGTGGTCGGGTCGCTCATCATCAGCATCCACCTGCAGGATGAGGCATACTTCATTGCGGTGCCGGGGCAGCTTCCCGCGAAGACACCGGGTACGGGTGAACGGCAGACCCCGGAGCATCAGGCCTTCTTCACCATCGTCGTCGGTGGCTGGTCGGTACAATTCCTGGACGAGTAGAAACGTAGTCTCCCATAGACCGGGTAAGGCGGCTTCGAGCTCGACGAAATTGCCTCGTTTCACGATGGAGTCCCTGTCCGCGATGAGGAGCTGCGGCTCGATGGGTTCGTTCCGGCGACTCAACAACACCTTCGCCCCTCTCTTGTTGGACGGGGTTCGTCTCGGGGGTTTGGCAGCGGGCTCGTCCCCAGTCAGATCAATCACCTCAGCCACGGCGTTCCATAGATCCGAGGATTCGTCTAGATCGTCGCCAATGTCTTCCGATTTAACTGCTGCTGACGAACTTCCATCGTCGGATACTCCCCTAGCATATTCCTGTCTGTAGTGGGATAGAGAGGGGTAGAGGATCCTTTGCTCTATGTCACGCTGCTCGGAGTTGAGGGGTGAGGTGTCATCGTTGGCCTCAGCTGGGCACTCCATGGTTTCAAGGCTGTCTTAACCCGGGATTTGTTTATGTATGATTTCTCGGGAAGAAACGATGAAACGCCAAAGTTGTACCAAAGTAGTTCTGTGCTTTGGGCCTATGGATGGTTTCGAGTGCTGGTGATGACAGTGTAGCTGGTGATATCTGAGCGGTGACGGCAATTAGCATGCATCGGGGCAGCCAGCGATGGAGTTGGTACTTCATTAAAATTCAGGAGAGAGCACAGTACTATATATGTGAGACATATTAAGGGAAAACCACACTTCACCTCTATAAGCACAATGGTTATTTAGGATGCCCTGTAGGTGCAATCGTTTGCCAGTCCATGACGTACCTCCGCAGGTAAAGGTGTTGGCCAAACAGCGATATGCCCATTGTCCACTTCACGCGTCTAGCTGTTGAATAGTCTTGCATTGGCAGGCAAAGGTAAGCAGCCTGCAAGCTTAAGAAGAGATGCGCGGGTCTGCACAGGAACAAACCAGGAATTGCCAAAGAATCAGTGTCGCATTGATTGAAGCTATAGATAGTGCACCCGTCGTCCAGTTTTCTGCATTGGTGAAAATGTCCCTCAAAGCCCATCGTAAGTATGTCCCCCAAAGTGTCAACAAATACATGCACCTCCAAACAAAGCGTTGCAGTGTAACATCCTTGTGTAACACGCAGTGGTCATGTCATGCAAGAGCATCCGTCCTCTGATAAATGCTGGTCCCATACCCGATCCATTGTCGGTCGCCTGTACTAAGAGTTTGGTGTCTTGTAAAGTCTCCAGCAAATTGCGGGATGCGATCCGAAATCGCTTTGCTCAGACTGACACTCATCCTTACCAATTGTGAGGCCCATCTTGAGCGCGTCTGAGTAGGAGTCAATAGCCGAATGAAGCCAGGAGTAGATGTCTCTGTTGCCGACGCTGTAGTTGCCGCATGTCAGTAATATGCCTCAGTCAAGAGTTCAAGTAATGAACAACATACTAGAAATCGAGTTCCGGATGGCCGTCGGTTCGTGCTACCGCGACGGAGCAGGTGTCAAAGGTCGCGAGAAGGCCGCAGTAGCCGGGGGTGCAGCTCGCATAGCCCGAGACAGTCCAGTACCCAGGCATCTTGTAGTACTTGCCGGCGAGACTGTAGCAGTCGGCCTTGAAGATGGACTTGTCGCCAGGCGACACGTGCTCAACCTGGTTGGCCACGCATTGCCTGTGCCAGGTGTCGTCGTCTTGCCAGAAGACTTTGGTGCCGGAGCTCGGTGCCTCGACGTGGGGTAGAGCGCTGTAAGGCGCGTCGAGCGAGGTGAAGTTGCCGTGCGTGAAGTTGCCATGCGTGATGAGCCCGGCTGCGGCAAGCCAGGCCGTGGTCAGGATCGCGACAAAGAAGGCAACGAGCTTCATGACGGCGGCGAGGGAGACTTTAGAGAAAAATGACTGACGGGGTCCGGACGGGAATGAGTTCGGATCGTCTCGCTGAAAGGCGGATTTGCGGTCTGATGATGGGGTAGTGAGATGGGAATGGTCTTGGTTGTTGTGTGGGAGAATAGACATGGTTCTGGACATGGCTGCGAAGTTTGGAAGAGGGCGAGTGAGTCCCGGGACCTGCCAGTGACCTGGAATATGGGAAGGGAAGGCAGGGCTGATATACGCAACGATAGCGTCTCGTTCTTTCCCCTGCAGGAACGATCACTGTCAGGCAAGTGGGCACTTCGACGGTGGTGCAGCCGAGAGAGGAGGAAGGCGCTGTCCCATTATTGACGATTTTCCCTTGACATATGCATACATGCCCAAAAGTCCCACACATTGGGCACTAGAACAGGTAGATCGACCCTCGATTCGAGTAAAAGGCAGGGGCGGAGGATGGAATCGTACTACGCTACGAAAACCTTCACCCGACTTCCGGGACGTCAGCCACAGACACGTGGGCTATTGGCGATCGTATCTTGTATTCGGTTTGGTCAAAAGTAAACTACATGCAGGTACACTTAGGCACCTGGGGAATGAATGACTTGACTGCACAGGAAACGAGGATGATCTCGGTTCCTTCCACTTGTGAAAAAAACGAAAAGAAAAGGCGACTTCAATCCTCTAGCTCAATCATCTCTGTGTCATAATCCTCGAATAGCACATATCTGAAAGAAAGAACAACATTAGCGACCGGACATCAATCCTCATGCCACTCTTCGTACGGATGTCAAGTTTGGTCGACTTACTTTGCCTTTCTATCCTCGCCTTCCGGGTCAGCTCCCAAGTGGACAGCATAGTTGCACTCCTTGTTCGGGCACTGCCATTTGGGATAGGGGCAGGTGTGCGACTTGTAGCAGGCCATATTGCGGCATTCTTTCGGACCTGCGTAGCACCGGAAATTGAGGCGTGCCAGGTAACGCAGGATGTCAAGTTCTCTAGGCTCGAGCACGACATCGTTGATGAGTTTGCAGTCTGTCCGGGTGCACCCCCCCCCACCCAGGTAGTGGTCGTTACAGAAGCCCTGGCGGCCGTTCTTCTTCCTCACAAAGCTGATCTGGTGCGGTTCGTTGCGGTTGCCGGGGTGCTTCAGAATTCGGTCGATGCGGACATGGCTGCGGTTGTAAAAAGATCCGGTTGAGTCGTTCATCTTGGAGACCCTCTCGGACTCTATCCGGTTGCGTGGGGCTCTTGGTATCTACCGGCCTTGGGTAGCCATCGTTTCTCATCAATGCAGCATCGTTGCCAGTCCCGTGGTGGTCCATCTGCAATGGTGGTGCGGTCTGTTCCTGAGATTGTCTCCTCGGCTTGGGCGCACCTTGGCTCGGCAGCATCTCGGTGCGGAAGACGTCCGGGTACGACTCGACGAGAGTGATGCGGTCACCCTGATCGCCCTTGAACTCTTTCAAGTCATTCAGGTAGCCGGCGTCATGGGTCACACCGGCCAGGAATATTCTTCTGCACTGTTTGTTTTTATAGTAGTGGTTAAGTGTAACTAGATCGCATGTCAGTCAGGCTGTCCTTCCAGTTCCTACAGTGCCAAGTTGTGTACTTACATCTAATCTTCGAGTCTGCAGCTTCCTTGCTCCGCCCGACGTCGACGAAGTCAAAGTAGTCGCACTCAAAATTGAATTTCGAAGGAAACTCGGCCATGTCGTTATAATCGATAATGGAATTGGCGGCGACCGTCTTGGCCAGCCCGTGTAAATTGGCATAGATGCGGACCACGATAGGAATACTGATAGGCAGCGAGGGCATCTCGAGGAGCTGTGCCCGGACTGCCGCTTTGAGCTTGTCGGCTGCCTGCGCAGGATTCTTGAGTAGTTCGTCCGTGAAGATGGCACCGTCACCCTCCACCACCACGGCCACGAAGGGGTCGTCGATATAATCATCATTAAGATAACGGGCCTGACAAGTGTCAGAGTACAGGTCAGTACATGTAGAGGAATTGTCGCTATCAGCTCTCCTGAGATTGGTATTTCGGGAACGTACAAGTTCTGTGTTTTCCTTCCGGAGTTCGACAGCTTCGTTTTCCAGAGCGTGTACTCGCTCCAGCTAGACCTTGGCCTCAGTTTGGAACTGGGATAGTTTAAAATCGTCCTTCTTGGACTTTTCGCCAAGTGTTTTAATGTTGTCCTCTAAGTCTTGGATCTTGACGGTACAGTCGTCTAGGTGTTGGATTAAAGACTATGATGACACGAGATTAACTCATTGTATGCTTGACATGAGGCGCAGATCATCATCAACGTGATGACGCCTGCTTTCCTCAATATGGCGACGACCAGAAGCTTTGACATACTAAGATAAATTTATTGCGAGACTCGTCCATGTTAAGATAGTTGTTATATTCGGCTTGAACTGCCAATGGATCATAGCCAGAGGCGATGTCCATGGACATTTCGACGTCTGCCATGTTGGCGATAGGTATAAGTTTAAATAAATGTTTTTTATTTTGTTTTCTTTAATGTGGCGACATGGGAGATTTGTGTCAATCTTGATTGCTCTCAGAGGAGGTTTAGAATATGTCTTGTGTCGCTTGAATGGAGCTCTGCTGTATACAGAGTGATGTGTAAGAAATAGTAAAAGGTGTCTAAGATAGAGAAAAGGAGCGATGAACGAAACTAGAGACAGAGGGGGAAAAGCAAGATATTTATACACATTCCACCCCCTGTAATAAATAACTCGAAACTTGTATTAGCAGCTAAAATCGTACGTTTAAATAACACCGAAAAGCCAGGGGTTGACTTGTTAAATTGCATATTCGTGCATGCTAGTGTAGTCTGATCACCAATGGGAGCTGTGTCCGTCATCCCGGCACCTCAGGTTTCGTCATTGTTGCCCTCGTATTGGCGGACGTTGTTATGAGACCGAGGGCGATGTGACTTGAAAACAGGATATGATCATCTGCTGGGCACGTCTTGTAGGAAAACCGAAGCGGTGAACGGGAAAGCAAGACACTCCATGTGAGACTTGTCGAACTCCATTGCTCAATTGGACCAACATCAAGATGTTGCCGAGTCGCGATGGGAATTTACGTTTACAGGGGCCACTCTAGTACATTGCGCTCTTGAGTACCAGACCTATCTGAGATCGACTGAACAGGGATACGCGCAGTGCTACTGTCCAAGTATCTCAATCTGGTAACAAACCGGTTTTGCTATAAAACAACAGATTGTGACGCGACGCGACTTATCAATTGGCATTGGAATCCAGGCACTAAAAGTTTCAGCCACAACAACAGCGCAAAGGCGGCGGCTCGAAAAAGAGCTACCCCGCTACCCCACCATCCACTGTCCCTTCAACACCAATTGTCAATTTTGCCCAGCGCATCATCACCACCGCCAACGTCGCAGTTTACCAACTCACCAGTTTCCTTCCCGACCCTTCGATAATTCCGCCTTGGACCCCTCTCACCTTTCACTACCCTCCTCGCTCTCGCCGTCTCAGCCCCGCGACCACTACCTTCCTCTTCGCAATGCCGACCCTAACAACCCACTCCGAGGCGCCGCACAGCGACCCCTTCACCTTCACCACCGACCTGTCCCTGGACCACGACGGTCCCGAAGCCACCCTGACCACGTCCCAAAAGTCCGCCTACCTCGCCCGCCTCCGCGCCGCCGTCGCCGACCACCAGTCCCGCATCAACACGGCCCTGACCGCGCGCATGGAGACCGACAAGATCCGGGACCCCAGCTCCGCGCCCGCGGCCACGACGGAGCCCACGTCGAACAAGAACAAGAAGCGCAAGAAGAACGGGAACGGCAGCGGCGCCGATACGCCCCAGCAGAAGAAGAACGCCGCCGCCATCATGGCGGACGAGGACGCGGAGGAGCAGAATTATGGGGAGGAGGTTGTGGAGGAGCATGACGAGGTTTGAAAACCTGGTGTCGGGCAAGAAGAAAACTGCAGATACGGGGCTTACCATACCCGTCACTTTCAGGACGGAAGCCAGCAGCAGAAGAAGAAGGGACGGAAGACGGCACATTGATACTGAGAAGGAAACGAAACAAACATGTGCGACTCGCGCGCAGCAACTGTCGCTGGCTGTTGGGTTTCGAAACAAGAAGGGCACGGGGCTGTTTGGGTACTGGTGGAAAACATGATTGCCGGTCTTCTCCTTGCGAACCCGCGGCCATTCCGCATCACGGATCGAAGTATGACAGCACGCCAGCTTCCGCGGCACCTCCAGGGGTGTCAACCCGCTCGACTCCCATCCTCCTGGCTGTACGCCATAAGACAGAGTGCTTGAAGCAAGCGGTCCTCCCTCACCTCTTTAGATGCCCCGAAAATTCGAACCGCCTCGCACTCTGATGTCGACCAATCATACCAACTATATCTGGTATGGTCAACGCTCTCCCCGTCCAGTCAAAACCACAAGGCCGAGCGTCACTACACGGACATTCATACCACCGCCAAAGAGGCGACGGCGACGATAGATCGGCATATTTGGGTGGGCGTGCGACCAAAGTCGCGTTGACCAAGCTTGAGGCACATATACTCCATTGCGGCACTGCACGACATGTAGACTCTGATCAAGGAGGGGGTCGTCAAGCTATACGCAAGCCCTCCAAATTCTTACGGGAGTCTTGCCACCACTACTCAGTACTGCATTGAACAAGTCGGTAGCGTAGAAGGCGAACCACGTTTCTCATAGAAGATACCACTGGTACCTACAGCTTTCCTTTACAAGTAGATAGACGTCCAGTTATCTACAGCTACTCCCTACAAATACCCAGTTCACGATACTTCAATACGTAGAAGAGTGCATGTGCCATGCATACTAAAACATAGACAGATTGACTCATGTACGGAAACAAAACCATAACGTTGCATTCTCTATACGGGTATTTCCAAATTCCACACCACCGCCAGCAGCTGGCTTCTCCACGTCCCCAAATCTGCCATCATCCTCGTCCAACCAACCCTGTCCCCGAACCAATCGTCGCTGCCAATATCTACATCAAAGAGAAAGAAGCAGCTTTCTCTTCCGTTCCAGTACCCGTTCAAAAAGCACCAAAAGAGACTTTCGTGAACTCATCCCACATTCATGCATATAAAACCCCCCACTGATGCTGGTCCGACTCCCACCTACGCGCGCCTTGCTTGCTTTTTCATTGTCATCTTCGTTCCCATTTCGCGAATGACAAGTGTGGCCCAATCTCAATGCTTACATGTATGTACATACCAAAATGCAAATGCAAATGCCGTCGCTTCTTTCCATCACTGGCGGCCCGGGCACTAGTCATACAGCGGTATCTCTTCAAGAACTCCTCCCCCAAGACCCCGCCACCTGCCCCTTCCCCCTCAAACTCCCCGTAGCCCCAACGCCGCCCGTCCGACCCAGGCAGCCGTAGTGCACGACCCCGTTGTCGGGCAGGACGGCCACGACGCTGTTGCCGAGCCGCTTGTGGCAGACGCCGCAGACACGCTCCTCGCCGACCACGACGCGGCGGTTGCGACCGCCGCCGCCACTAGCGCCCTGGGCAGCACCAGCCACAGCACCGCCAGGGATGCCGTCGCCGAGCAGGAGCATGGCTTGCGTGTCGACCAGCATCGTCTTGCGCAGACCCTCCATGATGCGCGACTCGGCCAGGCGCGAGTTGGCGGCCCGGATTCGGCCGCTAAAGTACGACGAAAGTCGGTTGGCGGGGAGGTCGTCAGGGATGAGGGACAACGTGGACGCGGCAGGAAGGCGCGAGCCGTGCTTCGAGAGCAGATCCAGCGCCGGCTCGAGGTTCGGCTTGTGGGGCGGGGCCGGCGTGAGATAGAGGCTGAGCAGAGTGTGGTAGATGGACGGCGCGCCGTCTGGGTCGTCCTTGTACTGATCTTGGGGTTGAGTCTGCAGGCCTGCTGAGAAGGCTGTCGGGTTGGCGGACAGCGGGCGTGAGTCTTTGTGGGATGTGGGCGAGGATGGTCTGCTGGGCTCGCTTTGGAGTTTGTGTATACGGTTGCAGTACCTATAGCGATGCACATTTGTCAGTTACCGATCAATAATCGTTCCTGGACTTGATCTAACTCACTCTTCAGCCTTGGCGTAGTCTTGCATTCTGAAGACGTATATATCCAGGGCTTGCTTGTGGGAGCCCATATTCGACAAGATCACGGCCTGCGCCTCGTAGAAAGCCGAATCTGCCACGTGGATTAGCATTTTGCTTCGAGAAGTTGAACCTGCCTACACTCGGGCAGCAATGTGAACTTACCATCTCGGGGAATAATGCTGTAAGCCCGACTAAGGCTGTACTGCCGACTTTCCCGCAGGAAGTTGATCAGACGTTCCATCATCGGCGCCTTCTCGCCCCCGTTTCCGCCGTGATCGTCACCTCCATCAGCCTTTAATACTTCGATGAAAAGCTCGGCCAGCCTGTTGTGGAAGTCCGGCGTGGCGTCTCTCAGCTCGCCGATTATGTGTTCTAGATACCTGATTTCGAGCAGCTCGTCGATGTCGCCCAAGTACTTTACTACCCGCTCTCGGGGCAGTGTCTCCGCATTCTCCGAATCGGCCAAGAAAATATCCATGCCCAAGTCGGGGTCCCGTTTGAGAACCCATTCGGCGAACTCCAGGATCAAGTCGATCAGATCCGGCGGCAGAGCCTGGAGGTACATAATGGTCCGTTGAGGACCGCGCAGCTGATGCGGAATCTCCGATGCATTGATGGGGATTGCCAAGGGATCGTCCGCCTGAGCAACATCAACATGTACGTCAGCAGACTTCTCGCCGTGGCCATTGGGCTCGACTGATGCTGTCCCAAAACGCCGCAGCAAAGTCAGAGCTTCGCGATGAAGTTTCTTGCCGTTGAAGAACTCCACCAGGTCGTTATAGCGGTGGCTTTCGAGAAGCTTCTCGTTCACGACCTTTGGATCGCAGAAGTTGGCAATGCGGAAGAGAGACGAAGCCAAGGCCGGGGTGCTGTACATATAAGCTCGGAAAAGCGCCGTGTCAACGGTAACAAAGGTGCTTCGTAACGTCTCTGCCAGATGTTGGTCAGATTCGGGATCTGCTGAGCCTGCAAGTAATGTGGTAAAAGGATCTTCAGCGGAGCCTTGGGAAGGTTCTGTCGAGGACGAGGCCTGGCGCTTCAGCTTCCCGGTGACAGGGTCGATGTATCGCTGGAGGCGAGCACGTGTGCCGGCAAGATAGGATCTCAGCTCTCCCACGGCGGATTTTAGGTCATCGCCAGACAGGGCCCTTCATCCTTGACATTGGCGACTGAAGCAGCGTCTGACCCTTTGATGCTGGATGCATCATCATCCTTCAAGGTTGCCGCTGGGCCCTTCTTAGTCGACATGATGGAAGCAGCATCCGAGTCGCTCTTCTTGTGTCCGCCGCCGAGGGGCCAATACTTGGAGAAGGTGCCCGCAGCCGCTCTGGATGGGGACGCAGCATCAATGGGTTCATCCTTGCCCTCGTCTCCGTTTATATTCTTTTCCTCCGAATGGCCGTCTTCCTCCTGCTGGTCGGGCTCCGATGCCGTCGCCACAGTCTCGTCGTCGGCCTGTGCTTCCCAGGATAAATCACCGGCAATCATCCGCGGGAACAGCTTCAATACTCGCTCGGGAGGGGCTCGCACTTCATCCTCGTTGAAGAGATCCATGCTGTCTCTGTACCGCTTGGCTCTGAACAGCACCTCGGCTTTCCGCATCTTGACCTCGCGCAGAGTCCCGGTCTTATCCTTGAGTAGCGCGTCTTCCAGCATCCCCAGGACACTGATGGCCTCGTCGAGCAAACCCTGCTGTATGAGGTCCGAGACCTGGGAGTCGTAGTCGGTGGCGTCCATCTTCCAAACGCACCTGTCGCTGCTGATGTGAAAGCCTTTACCAGCATGGGCCAAGCTGTAGGTCGGCGGCGGAAAGTGCAGCTGAGCCGCGCCGGGCAGATTGATGTTCTGCAGGAGGCTGAGGGTATCGGGATTCCGAACTTCGAGGGCGCCCTTGCTCGGTGGTTGCAGGGCCAGTATGTAGGGATAGCTGTAGCCAATACTGTCGGGAGCATTCTGCCATGGGATCTGACGCTTCTCTGTGGGCTTGCCGTCGGTGTCGATAAATAGAGTGTTGATATCCTTGGCCAGCAACATGCCGCCATCAGCCAGCTTCGCAGCCAGCGGCTTGGGCATGTATCCTCCAAGTCCCATGTAGCCCATGCTGGCCGCTCCGAATCTACTGGCCTGCCCCGTAGCTGCAGTGGCGGCGGCGGCGATTTCGGTCGTGGTGGAAGTCTCGACGTCGACGAGGACAAAGCCAGCGTTCATACCGCAGACAATCTTGGTAGCAGTGGCCCAGGTGACACTTCGAATCGCTTCGGGTAGGACTATCTCGGTGACGTCGTCGCCCAGCTCGCTCTCGTGCCAGCTCCATAGCAGCAGCCTCCTCTTGACGGCCACAGCGAGCCGGGAGATGATCTCGGGGATGCCCGTGGCGCCATCTTTGACAATATTACTCGTGACGGCAAAGCAGCTGGCATTCTTGGTGCGCTGGATGGTTTCGATGAGCTCGTAGGTTTGGAGGTCGTAGAGGGAGACGTGGTAGTTGGAGAGGGAGATGAGGGTGTTGGCTTCCTTGATGATGGCCAGCTGCTCGACGGCGCGCGTGGAGAACTTCTCGACCTCGCGCAGGAGGTCGGTGGGTTTCGAGGATGGCGGGCCGGCTTTGGAGTTCGGGGGTGTCAAGTTGTCGGGGAGGCTGCTGGGCTGAGAGGATGTGGTCCCGTTGTTCGCATTGCCGTTGTTGTTATTATTGTTGTTGTTGGCGTTGCCATTGGAGAGGTTGTTGAGTCGGTAAACTCGTAGGGAGCCGGTGTTCAAGCCCACAAGCACGCGATCGCCTGAGACATATCGAAGCTGATTAGTAGATGGTCGGGTCGGGCAAAGATAAATGGGTAATGCATACCATTTGCGAGGATGGTCTCGATCTTGGACTTGTCGCGCGCCTTGAGCTCGATGATGGGGCGAGCGGTAAAGGCAGAAAGCATGGCGGCGGGCACTCTGCCTCCAGCAGGCTAGGGCTAGGTGAGGATGCACATCAGGTGAAGGATCTGGGGGGTGAATGCATCTCTACCACATCGTCCTGCTCGTCTGCAATTATGTATCGGATTGGCAGAGGTTGGTGTTGTGGTTGGTAGAGTAGAGGCCTAGTCGTAGGTTAGTCCTTATCGTCTTTCTTTTGGTTGTTTGGTCATTCAGGCTGGAGCTGGAGCTGGGTGCATGGATTCGATGTCATTTGACCTAATCAGAAGCCGAGCTGCGGCGTGGGGAACGGACCCTTGCTGCTTGGCAAGTTGGGAATGATGATGGCATAAATGCCCCCAACCTCCAACCCTGCATCACGGCTTTTGATTGGTTCTACCCGTTGAAAATGTCAATAAAAGCCGAATGTGGGAAATGAAGCATTTCAAGCGTTGATTTGGGTGCTGGATTCGTGGTGCATTGTTTTGTTTTCTAGCATCTGGATGTGCTGTGTCACAAAGTGTGTCTTGACAAAAAATAGCTCCCGCAGCCTTATGAGCTGCATGTGCAATCTTGAACCACGGTTTTGGCATGACGAATAGAATGTAGGTCATCAAAGTTCATTACGCTACCTAATCCATCTAAACGGGGATATAACCGACACAACGCCGACAACACCATTCTAATTCCAACCATTGTACTCCGTACCAGAAGTTTTATGCTTCCTTCATGTCTAGCATTCTCCGTCTAGTGACCTCCAGTTGTCGGGAGCTGCAAAGTGTTAGTCAGGTTGTCGTGCAACATTGATTCAATCAAGAAGGTGGGAAGAACTTGCCCCGAGATAGACCTTGAACGAATCGTAGATCAACCACTGGAACGCCGTCAGGGTACCAATCATGACGATACGGACGGGCAGTCCGTTCCAGAGACCCGTGAACCCAATGTTCTTGTAGATCCTGCCGACGGCCGTCATCGCACCCTCGCCCGCCTTGCGGTCCGCGTTCAGCTTGGACACCATGACGTCGGCCGGGTGGCTGACGACGGCGCACCCGATGCCGGCAATGTAGCCGCCCAGGAACGACACGCCGGTCTGCTGCAGCGTGGTGTAGGCCTCCTTGGGCTTGCCGAGCGTCTTGTAGATCAACTCGACCGTCTTCTCGAAGCTGGCGAACTTGACCATGGTGTAGGGGATCTGGCGGCCCCAGAGCGGATAGAGGCCCTTGTACAGGCCCGCGACGCCCTCCTTCTGCGTGACCTTGCCCCAGCCCTCGCCCAGGCCCTTGGCGTAGGGCGGGATGGTCGTCTGCATGCGCACCTTGATCGACTCCCATGGGCACAGCGCAATGTCGGCCAGGAACTCGGCCGTCGCGCTCGCGCCCAGGTACACCAGCGTCTTGGGCGCGTTCGGGAACAGCTTCTCGCCGTAGTAGTACTTGAACACCTCGTAGAAGCCGTACTTGCCCGCGCCCTGGAAGGAGTAGCCGACGTACGTGGGTGCCCAGCCGGTGAAGATGCCCCTCAGGCCCTCGGTGGCGTAGATCTTGCGGAAGGCCTGGGCATTGGACTTGTAGATGGAGGAGTCGACTTGGCGGCGGCACTTGACGAGATCGAGAGGGGTTACCGAAGTATGTGTAGGACCGCAGGCTATTATTTAGGCAGACAAGTCAGCAAACAGGGTTTCTTCGTCCCGCGACAGGTCAGTCAATGCAACGTACCAATGATGCCACCCAATGTGCAGGCTGCGAAGTAAGTCGGCGAGTACAGCTCAATGGCCGACTTTGGCTTTTCCGTGGTCTTCGACATTTTGATTCGCGGTTTACCTTTTTTTTCTTTTATGCAAGAGAGGAAATCTAGAATGCGACGAGGACCGGGGCAAGAAGGCAGCGACACACGGAGGGGAGATGGGGATGTAGTGCACAACGTGGGAGCAATAGAGCAGGCCAGGCCAAGCCGAGAAGAGTCGAGAGAATGGAAATGGAATGTTTATATATGGAAACACCACAATCTCCAAAATCTGTGAACTTGTTTGGGCTCCGAAGCATCCGTCACACTGATAGCATGCGACCGCCCAAGATCTAGGCAAAATTCCAGGTCTAGGCCAGGCACAACGACGTAACCGGTCGCTCGCTCGCTCGCTCTCTGTCGCGGGACGACCAGGGCGGGCTGGGAGCTTGCGGGAGAGCTATGCTTTCGTGGGGCCGCATGATGAGGTCATAGTTTCGTAGCTGTTATCACTGAAACCCGCCTGGGCTCAGACAAATAGAAGCCCTCACCAAGATCCGGTCGGTCCGTTATGGGAAGGAAATCAGCCACAGTTTTGAACAAGATATTCTCTTTTCTGGAAATTCCATAGTCCCAATTCAACATCCTCGGCATTTTATCTTGCGACGCGTCTATTCGGGAGCCGATTGAACTAATGTTCGGCCGAGTCGGGATGCCATCATTCACCATGGCCTCCAAAATATAGTGGGGTTGGCCAATACCTTTAGGCGGAACTAGATCCGCCCGGATATGCTCACGTTAGCATTGAAGGTTTGGCTGCTTCTCGATACAACATGCACCACGCCGGCAAACCCAGAAGACTGCGAGAAGTCACCAAAAAAATGCTACCAATTGAGTCCTATTTAGGTGAAGATTGGTGATGCTAGGATTTACATCATAAGATGACCCGTGGAGTTGGACTTTCAACATCACGCCGTAGAGCAGTCCAGCCATAATGGAAGTCTGGCTTGATTGATTCAGTCGCAGATGCGGCCAAGGAGAAACATGGCATTTGATGTCCTGTCTGACAAGCCCAGCAAGCGCGGTGTAACCATCCCCAGATCCCATCCCCCCGGCGCTCCACAAGCCAAGCTGTCATACTAATCTCGATCAATCAGTCCGCGCCTGATTGGTATTACATAAAGAAAGATGATTGTCCAAGGCATCCTACCGTGCATAACCTGCAGTCGCATTTCAACCGGGTGTGGGTCGCCCGGTAGTCGGCGAACGATGAAGTGGGAGTAACTGTCCATTTTGGCAAAAAGCCCTCGGGAGCTTGCCAGTCTTGGGGCATGGGGAATGGCGTGATCGGAGCATATCCGAGCCGTCAATAAGGCAACATACAAAGCATAGCCAACATGGTGCCCGGAAACTCACTCGCGCGGATCATGTCTATATCTCAGTCTTTGAACTAACTCGGCGGCTTGCAATTGAAACTTCACCTCCATCCCAGCCAAAACTCCCATCTCCCACCAACATGTCGGCTCCACCCCCCCACAAGATCCCCCAAGCCGCTGCCGCTGGTCATCGACTCCCCCAACGGCGGCCCGCGGCCGAACCTGGTAATCTTCATGCCGGACCAGCTCCGGTACGACTCGCTCGGCTGCACGAGCCCGTCGGGCCACCCGGTCCAGACCCCGCACATCGACGCCTTCGCCCGGCGCGGCACCCTCTTCACCAACTGCTTCACCCAGGCCTCGGTCTGCTCCCAGTCGCGCTGCAGCATGTTCACGGGCGCCTACCCCCACGTCGCCGGCCACCGCAGCCTGCACAACCTCATCAAGCCCTGGGAGCCGAACCTGTTCCGGAGCCTGAAGGAAAACGGCTACCACGTCGCCTGCCTCGCGCCCCGCGGCGACACCTTCGCCCCCACCGTCACCGAGCTCAGCCTCGACGAGTACGGCTTCCTCGAGACCCCCGAGTTCGTCCCCAAGTTCGGCAAGCCGAAACCAGGCGACCCCCAGCGCCGGAACAGGACGAAAGCATCTGGGGCCGTCTGTTCTACCGGGGGCTCCGCAACGCGCACCAGGCCATGGACTACGACGACGCCGTCGTGCGCTCCGCCCTCACGTGGCTCGAGTGCCCGCCCGCCGACAAGCCGTGGGTTTTGTTCATGCCGCTGCTCTTCCCGCACTGCCCCTTCCAGGTCGAGGAGCCGTACTTTTCGCAGTATCCGCGCGACCAGATGCCGCCTATTGCGAAACACGAGGACAAGACCGGCTACGAGCCCGGGTACATGCGGAACATCCGGGAGCGGTACGGCACCGACCGCGCCACGCCTGAGATCTGGAACGAGATCAAGGCGACGTACTACGGCATGATCTCGCGACTGGATGATCAGTTTGGCCGTATCATTGCCCGCTTGGATGAGACTAATATGTGGAAGGACACCGTCTCCATGTTTTTCACGGACCACGGGGAGTACCTGGGGGACCACGGCCTGATCGAGAAGTGGCCGTCGGGTCTCTCGGACGTCCTGGTCCACGAGCCCCTAATCATCGCGGGCGCGTCCCTCCCCGCCGGGCAGACCTCGGCGGTCATGTCGGAGATGGTGGACTTAATCCCCACCGTGTTCGAGCTGTGCGGCATCGGGCAAGACTTCCCTCACAACGGCCAGTCGCTCGTGCCGGTGCTCGTCGACGGCGCGACGGAGCACAAGAAGTACGCCTACTCCGAGGGCGGCTTCCTCAAGAGCGAGGAGCCCCTGCTCGAGCAGTCGCCCTACCCCTACGACCTCAAGGCCGCGCTGCAGCACCAGGACGGCGCCGTCTGGGTCGGCAAGGCGCTGGCGATCCGCGACCCGACGTGGACGTACATTTATCGCTTGTACGAGCCGGCCGAGCTGTACCACCGCCACGACGACCTGCACGAGCTGCACAACCTGGCCGAGACGCCCGAGGTTCGAGAAGTGGTCAAGGAGTTCGAGCGGGAGGCGCTGCGGTGGATGGTGGATAGTTCGGATTTTGTGCCGTGGGCGCAGAATGACCGGTTTCCCAAGGTCGATCTGGTGCCGCCAAGGGAGCAGTTGGAGACCAGGCGGAGGGCGGCTGGAGGCGGGGGTGATAGCAAATAGAGCCGCCGTAGGCAACGTTGTTGACAATAAAGAAAAATACTACAAAATTCAAAACATATGCTGGTGGTGCATTAAGAGGAACTCAATTGTCGCCAATAAGCGCGCAAGCAAAGCTCGCAGGGTTGAATAATATTCGTCAAGATTTATATCAGGAAGCTTCTTGATGTCAATATTGATCTTCTACGAGCTCGGCGTAAACTTTCAACCAATAATCAATAATAAATAAACAATATTCCTCTGGTTTTTCGCACGCACTTAATTGTCTAATTATTCTGTAACATAACCGCCTGGATTTTACCCTGCGTTACAAACGCCAGGAGGAAGCCACCTTCTATTTACAAGCCGACTGAAGAACAGTTACACCAATATCATGCCGTCGCAAAGTACAGAGAAGACCCCACGCCGTCCGGCAAAGCGCCGCAAGGTCGAGAATCCATCCTGCCAAGAATGCCGGGACAAGAAGACCGGGTGCGACAAGGCCCGTCCGATCTGCGGTTCTTGCAAGCGGAAGCGGCTGCCCGCCGAGAAGTGCGGTTTTCCAGATACCATCCAGGCGGCCGATCCCGAGACACCTTCACCGTCGGCATCGTCGGCGGACTATGTCCAGTCACTCGAGTCGAAGATCCGGAGCCTGGAACGGGACCTAGAACACTTTGCGCGGCAGACTCCACCAACGCTCCGTCCAAATGATCGCGACGAGCCCAGCAGCGCTCGGCGTCGTCTTCGGAGCAATGCTACCGCTAATGGAGTCCAGGCTTCCATCGTCGCAATACCAGGAACTCCAACACCTCCTCCGCCAGTGCGGGACATGGGGATGCAACTCCCCATGTCACCCCAACACCGAGTAGTGCGGGATCTTTCCGGTCACAGGAGCTTGGCACTCCCCTTTTCCGGCGCGGAAACGCCAATCGCGCGCAAGAAACCCTCATCTCTACCCCTGATAACGATGTCATCAACAGAGACCGCGGCGGCGGCGAGCAACGATCAGATGCCTATGAGCCCGGGGGATTCACGGGCGCTCCAGAACGCACGGCGGATGAGTCTGGGAGGACGGCATTGTTGAGCCATTCCAGCTCCGCGGCGGTCCTGAGAGAGGAGCAGGATTCGGCCGCCCAGGAAAGGGGCCACAGGACTTCTCTAAAACTTGATCATGCGGTGATTGCCAGTTCCTCTTCAGCTTCCGTTTCGGCCACCCAGAAGAAGACCGAAGGCCTGGTTGAGGACTTCATGGGCAAGATGGTCCTCCCGGCGCCGAAGACGGCGGATGCACACCTGGAGAAGTACTGGACCTACATTCAGCCAATACATCCACTCCTGCATAAATCGACGTTCATGGAAAGGTGAGAAAGTCTAACCCCCCATATGTGCTTAGTCGATTCAGGTTGACCCGGAAAACGCTTTCTAATCAATATTCGGTTATAAGATACAACTACGTTTATGACAAACAAGGTGATGGTACTGACAGCCACGACCAGCCAGTATTCGACACCGTTCACGCCGCAAGAGCCTTTCACATCACCCTCAATCTGGTATTCGCCCTCGGCTGTATTTATCATTTCTCCAGCGGCGGCGGGCCCGAGTCGTCCAAGGAGAGCGCCGCGGCCTTCTTCGACAGGTCGCAAGAGCTGCTGCGGGACGCCGACCCCAACTACGCAGTCCTCTCCCTAGTGCAAGCCCACCTCTTGACGACACACTACCTCCAGAGCACCGGCAAGATCGACAAATGCTGGGTCGCCGTGGGCACCGCCATTAGGCTGGCTCAGGGGGATGGCATCCAACGCGATCTGGCTTCCGAGAGCCAAGATGCGGGCTTCTTGTCGTAGATCTCGATGCAGCTGGCACGGTGCGATAGCTACGGAAGCAGGTTCTCTTATTGGTGCCGCCAGGTCTTTAAGAAGGTATACGACGAGCGCTTCGGAGCACATTCCTCCCAGGTCAACCGCTGTAAGTGAGAAAAAGCAACAGCATGACCATATTTGTTTACTGTTAAGCACTCACACCCCATCTACCCCCTTAGTAAACAGTGATCATGGGAATGCCCGAACTGAAGGACTGGGCCAAGACAAGCAACTTGGCGTTGCCACCTCGGGCAATCTTTTCTGGTGGCCGGTTGGGGATTACGATTGGCCGAATAGATTTGCGGAAGAAGGCCATAGCTATGCCATCAGCGCTTTGGATGGCAACTTTTATGATTCTTGTATCAGTCCCATGTGGTAGTCATAATGTCAACGGTAGTTCATAATTTCTCCTCGGGTAACTTGTGACAACCACACAACTCTACCTATAAGCACTCATGCTTTCAAACGCCCGTATACATCCCTTGAGAAAAAAAGGTTCGTCCCCATCAACCCGAGCCATCCTCCCCCTCCCGCTTATACATCCCCAAGTTCCGCAGCAAAGGCAAATCATTGACCGCAAACAAGTAGCTCGCCGCATCCCCCGCGTCCGCCACATGCACCCGCTCCGACCAAGCCGGCACCGCAAACGTATCGCCCCGCTTCCAGTGGACCTCTTCCTTGCCGACCCCGTCCGCGAGCGTGAGCAGCGTCCGGCCGGAGCCCTCGAAGCAGTGATAAACAAACGAGCAGGATTCGCGGATCGGCGGGCTCGCGGTGCCGGCCTGGATCCGCTCCGCTTGCGCGCCGATGGTGCGCGAGAGCGGCGAGTTGGTCGGGATGGAGCCGTCTGACGTGGGGGACAGGGTGTACGCGGGGAGGGTGTAGTGGTAGATGGCGTGGTTTCCCGGCTGCGAGTTCAGGCTCCTTTGCACGCGTGACCAGGGGATCTTGAGGAGGGCGTCGTCTTCGGAGTGTCTGGGAGGAAACGTCAGTCAATGGGCTCTGTCTGAGTCATCATGTGGGCGTTGAGAGAGAGACGACTTACTCGCTCGGATACCGGCTCTCCGAGTACATCTCGGCAAAGTTGGTCGGGGAGGCTTGGTACAGCGGCAGATCAAGCCCGTCGAGCCAAATCATGGGACCATCGCCTGGTGTCGCTTATGTCAGTTTTACCCTCCCCATCCAGTAAACACTGGAAACCATAACATTACGCACCTTCGTGCCCATGATCATGCCAATGCCAACTCGGCGTCAAAATGACATCCCCCCGGCTCATGTAGATCTTCTTCCCATCCACCGCCGTGAACCCCCTTTCCCCCTCCACAATGAACCTGAGCGCAAACGCCGTGTGCCGGTGGGCCGGCGCCGTCTCCCCGGGCAGGATCAGCTGCAGCCCCGCGTACAGCGTGTCGGTAGTGTAGGGCGCGCGCATGCTCGGATTGACGAGCATGAGGACGCGGCGCTCCGCCTCCTTGGCGTCGACGACCTCGCCGGCCTGAAGCAGGAGGGGCGCGCCTCCTCGTACTGCCAAAGCGACACCGACGCCTTGGGCGCGGGCCGCGGCGGCACCATGGCGCCCATGACGGTCCAGAGCGGGGCGAGGTTCTTGGACGGGAGGCTTTGGAGGTAGGCTGCCTTCGCTTCCTCGCCGGAGCCGGCTGGAGTGCCGTTCGGCTTGGTCTGTTCAGATGCCATGGTTGTTGAAAAATATTGCGAACTTGGCTCAAATTTTGCAGATTTGGAAGGACTTGCGAGGCTTCCGTCAACAATTTCTCTTCTAGGAAGAAAATGCCACGGAACGTCAACTTACTAATGAAACGCAGGAACTGTCTCGATGTAGTAACGTGGGGGTTCGAAAGTAGTAAGATTGATCAAGGGTGTTAAAGGAGAACTTGTGGTTTGGCTTCACAGCCTAGACCTTAGCAACCGGGTAACTAACGGCAACTACTCAGGTAGCGTGACTCGGGGAACTCCCTTTCCTCCGGGGAACATAAATGCCGAGGGCACCATCCGTGGAACCACCCCCGCTCGAGGATGGGCCAATGTTGACGATCGTGTCTGGAGTAGTGGGGAATGACCTGACGTCGGAAGGCCCCCGAACCCCACGTCCATAATCGGAATCGTCCCGAGGTCGAGTTGCATCAGCATCCCCAGAGTATCGCAACGTGCCATGTTTTGATAGGAGCTTCGCGGGCCGTCAATGTACCCTACCTTGGTTTCGAGTGAAAGGATCGTGGCTGGTTTACCACTGAAGAAACGCATCTCGTCCCGAATTACCATAGTCGTCTTTAATAACACTGGTCCTGGCCATGAACGTCACAAGTGTTCAAGTGCCAGATCGAGCTACCAAGACTATATAGAAGCTTGCTGCCAAGCTCAAAGATGATATCCCAAGATCATTTGGCCCTTATCTAAGACTGAAAAGCCATCTTGTTACGGAGCTTCCCCAGCTCCTCGATCTCAACCTCGACAACATCTCCATCCTGGAGATACTTCGGCTCCTTCATCCCCATGGCCACACCAGCCGGCGTTCCGGTCATGATCACCGTGCCCTTCTCGAGTGTAGTCCCCTGGCTCACGAAGGCCACTATTTCTTTGACTCCGAACAGCAAATCGCTGGTGTCCGAGTCTTGCCTCATCTCGCCGTTGACCCATGTTCTCAGAGCCAGTTTCTCGGCAGCACCCACGACCTAGATGAAAGACAGAGGTCAGCCCAGGGTTTTCACCGTGGGGGGACGGTAAATAGATTGCACCAATGCTTACCTTTGGGGGAAACCAACATCGGTCCCATGGGGCACCACTTGTCAAAGCCCTTCGAGAAGCACCACTGCGGGACCCCGCCGGCGTAGGCCGGGTCGCGCTGCCACCTGCGCGACGAGACGTCGTTGCCCGTCGCGTAGCCTGCGATGTGGTCCAGCGCCTGGTCCTTGGGGATGTCCTTCCCGGCCTTGCCAATTACGATGCAGAGCTCGCCCTCGTAGTCGACCTGGCCATCTTCCTGCACCACGACCTTGGGAATGGGAATGTCCTCGCCGTGGTCGGCTATGGACGCAGATGGCTTGATGAAGACGGAGGGGTACGGCGGTGGCTTCCGGCCGCCCTCTTGGACTGAAGACGACGAGCAGTGATTGTCAGTATCGTGTCGTCCGTTCAGCAACTCTCCGTGAAAGGTGAGATATGTACCCGGGCAACTTACTGTGCTTGATGTAGTTCAACCCAATGCAACGGACAATGGGAACATCTCCCGGAGTCAACGGTCCAAGGAGTGCCTTGACCTTCAGTTCCTTCCCGTCGGCCGCGCCATCCAATGGGCTGGAGTCCGACACTTCGGTCGCAACCAATTCCCCCTTTCTCCAGAAGAGACTCGAGGTCCGAAGTGGTGGTGATCTTTGGCTCGCCGTAATGCACCTCATCGTCATCGCTGACGAAGCGAATTAGGCGGGTCCACGACATGGTTTCGAATTGGCAAAGACAGGCGTCCGTCGGCTTGGAACTGGACCAAGAAGAAGACAGCGGGACAGAGTTTATTAGTATACTTGACTGGTTTAATTGTTCCCCGAGTGCCGTCGGGGTGTCACATTGATGCCCACATGGCAAGGGTACCGATGTCATCGCGGGGTTCCTGGACTGATCCGGAAAGCTCCCCGAATCCCCCCTTTTTATGGGTCGGCAAGCCTCCGAGGTCGCATAGTCCCGACACAAGCCCGACCCGACTAACACCAAGTATTATTGGCTATCTTCCTATGGCGTCGTTACCTGGCAAATACGTTCACCCATCCACACATCTGAGGAGCGAGCTTCACGTGCTTTGGCAACCTTCCAGCCTATCAACACAATGGCGGGGCCTTTCGACGTCGAAGATCTCACCTCGCAGCTGACAGCCGACGAGAAGATCAGCCTGCTCTCAGGTACGAATAGTAGCATTCACCCCACTAAAGCCGAGGACAATGACCGACCTCTAACTGTTGTTGCCCACAGGCAAGGACTTCTGGCACACCCGCGACATCCCCCCGCCTCGGCATCCCCAGCCTCCGCACCAGCGATGGCCCCAACGGCATCCGCGGCCAGCGCTTCTTCAACGGCGACCCCTCCCACTGCCTGCCCTGCGGCACCGGCCTCGCCGCGACCTGGGACGCGGCCCTGCTCCGGCGCGCCGGCGCGGTCCTGCTCGGCCGCGCGTGCGCCGCGCAGGGCGCGCACATCTGGCTCGGCCCCACGGTCAACATGCTGCGGTCCCCGCTCGGCGGCCGCGGCTTCGAGAGCTATAGCGAGGACCCGTTCCTGTCGGGCGCCATGGCCGCGGCCGTCGTCGCGGGCGTGCAGAGCCACGCGGGCGTCGCGGCGTGCATCAAGCACTTTGTGTGCAACGACCAGGAGCACGAGCGGCAGGCGGTCGATTGCGTGGTGAGCGAGCGGGCGCTGCGGGAGATCTACTTGATGCCGTTCATGCTGGCGCAGAGGGACGCGAAGCCGCTGTGCTACATGACGAGCTACAGCCGGCTCAACGGGGTCCACGTCAGCGAGAACTCTCGGTTGATGGAGGAGGTGCTGAGGAAGGAATGGGGCTTCGACGGGCTTATCATGAGCGACTGGTATGCGTATTCTGGTGTAGTGCCTCTGCCCACCTGGTGTTGAGTGATTGTGGCTGACTAGAGAGGGCGATCAGGTTTGGTACGTACTCGGCCGCTGAGTCTACCAATGCCGGCTTAGACCTGGAGATGCCGGGTCCTCCGCGGTAAGTAACATTCTGGCGTTATTCCTCCTTTATTCCATCTGACTCCGGTGTTGCCTTGGCATTACTGGATGTACAGAGTACCGCGTAAGTTCATCCTCTAGAGGAGATACAAAACTTACGCCGAGAGTCAACAGGATGCGTGGGCAAAATTTGCTGGTATCCTTAGGGAATCGCAAGGTGTCACAGCATGCCCTCAACGACCGCGTTCGCAACTTGTTAACCCTAGCGAACAAAGTCGCACCTCTCGCATCGGAAGGCAATGCGTCGGAAGATGTCAACAATACGTCGGAGGCGCGCGCACTCATGCGCGAGCTCGCCGTGGCCGGTATTGTGCTTCTGAAGAATGACGACTCCGTCCTCCCGTTAGACAAGAGCAAATCAGTAAGTAGAGGAAATTACTATCTATCCGACCGAACCACCCTCCGTGATAAGGAAGCCAGCTGATGCTGATCTCGCCCGTCTTCATCTAGGTCGCCGTGATCGGCCCCAACGCCAAGATCGCAGCGTACGCGGGCGGTGGCTCCGCCTCCCTGCGCCCAACTTATACCACGACCCCGTACGAGGGCATCGCCCAGCACGCCAAGGACTTAAAGTACACCCTCGGCGCCCACGGGTACAAGCAGCTCCCCGCCATCAGCCTGATGAGCACCCGCGAAGACGGCGAGCCGGGCATGACGTGCCGGTTCTTCAACGAGCCGCCGTCCGAGGACCCCGGCGGCCGCATCTGTCGCGACGTGGTCCAGACCGACCTGTCCGACATGCTGCTCGTCGACTACAGCCACCCGGACATCCGCCAGGACGTCTGGTACATGGACATGTCCGGGACCATCACGCCGGCCGAGAGCGGCGAGTACCAGTTCGGCTGCTCCGTGCGGGGCACCGCGAAAGTCTTCGTCGACGGGGAGCTGGTGGTCGACAACGCTACGGCGCAGCGCCAGGGCGCCACGTTCATGGGCGCCGGCACGCTTGAGGAGCGCGGCACCAAGACGCTGGAGGCGGGGCGGACGTACGCGGTCCTCCTGCAGTTCGGGTCGAGCCCGACGCAGAAGATTCGCAAGGTGGGGGCGACGGCCATGCGCGGCGGCGGGGTCCGGCTTGGGTGCACCAAGGTCATAGACGCCGACGAGGAGATAGCAAAGGCGGTGGCGTTAGCCAAGGAGGTCGAACAAGTTGTCATATGCGCCGGTCTGACCGTAAGTGCCTACTGGTTTGAAATGCAGCGACTATTAATACCAGCAGGACCGAAAAGCTGACACATAACTTTTTTTAGGCCGAATGGGAATCCGAAGGCTTCGACCGCGCCGACATGGCCCTCCCAGGCCGCACCAACGACCTCATCCGCGCCGTCTCGACCGCGAACCCCCGCACCGCCGTCGTCGTCCAGTCCGGCACGCCCGTCGAGATGCCGTGGGCCGCCGCCGTGCCCGCCCTGGTACAGGCGCCCTACGGCGGCAACGAGGGCGGCCGCGCCCTCGGCGACGTCCTGTTCGGCGCCGCGGGGGCCGCGCCGTCGGGCAAGCTGGTATACACGATCCCCGGAGCGCGTCGAGGACAACCCGGCCTTCCTCAACTTCGGGTCTGAGAACGGCCGCGTCCTCTACGGCGAGGATGTCTACGTCGGGTACCGCTTTTACGAGAAGACGAAGCGGGCGCCCTTGTTCCCCCTTCGGACACGGGCTGTCGTACACTTCGTTCGAGCTCGGCGGGTTTCGGGTCTCCCAGGAACAGCAGCAGCAGCTGCTGCTGCATAAGGATAGGCCCGCCGAGGAGATTGTCAAGGTGGCGGTCAGCGTCAAGAACGTTGGTGAGGTGGCGGGCGCGGCCGTGGTACAAGTCTATATAGCCCAGCAACGGACATCCATCAACCGACCGCCCAAGGAGCTTAAGGGGTTCGAGAAAATCCACTTGGAGCCTAAAGGCGGGGGCAATGTGACAGTGGACATCCCTCAACGCTATGCCGCTAGCTACTGGGACGAGGATGCGGAGAAATGGATCATGGAGGCTGGGACCTACGATGTCTTAGTCGGCCAGAGCAGTGTCGATGTGGCGCTGGCAGGCACGTTTACTGTTGAGAAGACAAGCTGGTGGTTGGGACTGTAGTAGCAGAGAATGTGCAAGCCGTTGTTTTTGATAAGTTCTTGGCCTCAAATTCTTCACCCTGACAGCAGACACATCAATGGGATGACCACGAACATGATCAGAATTGTACCCTCTTGCGACGAAACATCTTTTGGAATACGATTTCCTATTGTATGATCAATAGTCTCATTTATGGTGAATGTGAATACCACAAAGCAATCCTCAATCCGCATTTTACGGCTTCAATATAAGTTTCAGCCTCGGTTCAGCTTCTGAACGACAGCAATCCTCTGGATTTGAATGATCATGTAATGGCCTGAATTGAGTAACTGCGGACTAGACTGCCTAGTTCTTGCTAGGCCCCGCGTTGGGCGCATTACCCACCGTCACGTGGATATCATACATACCCGTATCCTGCACATACCTCGCCCAATCCTCCAGCAGCCCCTGCAGCACCTGCGGGAACTTCCCCGCCAAGTTGTCGTTCTCGCCCGGGTCCTGCGTGATGTCGAACAGCTCCCACTCGTCGGACCCCTGCGGCGCCGGGATGAAGATGGCCTTGTAGTCGCCCCGCCGGATGGCCCGGCGCCCGAACAACTCCCACCCCGTCGCCACCGTATCCTCCGGGTGTACCTTGCTCTCAGTCTCATCGCTGCTGCTCAGGTACGCCACCCACGACCGCCCGCGCATGGGCACGACCTCGCGCCCTTTGAACTGCGGCGCGGGGTGCGTCGCGCCCGCCAGCTCCAGCATGGTCGGCAGGATGTCCATGCACGTCGTGAACTCGTGCGAGATGGTTCCGGCACTGGCGCGCTGCAGCTTGGGATACCGCACCACGCACGGGCAGCGGATGCCGCCCTCGAACGTGTACGTCTTGAAGGCGCGCGACGGCGCCGTGGCGGCCGCGGCCCAGCGGGCGCCGTACCACACGAACGAGTCGGCGTTGCCGATGTTGTCAAGGCGGTTGTCGTAGTACCGGTGGATGACGTCGTCGAGGGGCGACCCGTTCAGGATCGGCAGGGCCTCGAGCGCCTTGCCCTCGGCGCCGTTGTCGGACATGAAGAGGATGAAGGTGTTGTCCAGCTCGCCCGTGGACTCGAGGTGGGCGACCACGCGCCCCAGCTGCTCGTCGATCAGCTGGACCATGGCCGCGTAGGTCTCCATCCGCCGCGACGACAAGAGCTTCTCCTCGTCCGTCTTGTCGGCCCACTCCTTATACTCGCGGCCGAACATGGGGGCCGGCACCACGTCGGGGCCGATGATACCGCGTTTGGCCATGCTTTCTAGCCGCTGCTTTCTCAAAGCCTCCGGGCCCTGGTCGTACACCCCGCGGTACTCGGCGATGGTCTCCTGGGGTGCTTGCAAGGGCCAGTGCGGGGCGGTGTAAGCTAGGTAGCCAAAGAATGGTTTGGCGGCGGCTTCCTCGTCTCTGTCTTTCAGGATATCGATGAACTTGTCTGTGAAAGTCTTGGTCGAGTAGAAGTCCTTGGGCACGTCCTTTTTGCGGTCCAGGAAGACGCCATTCTCCATCCATAACCCGTCGCTGTTGACGGGCGGCAATTTGATCTCGCCCGCGTCGAGTTGGGGCTCGTTGTTGAAATGGTTGCCACAGCCGGCCAAGTACGAGAAGTCCTTCTCGAAGCCCCGCGCTGACGGGCACGTCTCCTTGGTCAATCCGAGATGCCTATGCTCATGCATCAGTACCGGAGTTATTCTGTGATAAGTGATCCGGTCGGCTTACCATTTCCCCGAGATTGCCGTGAAGTAACCAGCGTCACGCATGACCTCGGCCGCGGACGCGACGCGGAAGTTTAGATAGCCCTCGTACCCTGGCCGACCCCTGAATTCGGGCCGGTTACGCAGGAACTCGGCCATCTGGCCCAAGCCCGCAATGTGATTGCTACCAACATGTGAGCGTACATATCTTGAAACATGACAGGCAATGGGTAAGTACTGACTCTGTGCCCGATAACAGCATCGCCCTCGTCGGGGAGCAAGCGGCGGCCGTGTGGAACCCCGTCAGGGTAAGCCCTTCCTGGGCCAGCTTGTCGAGGCATGGCGTCTTGATCTCGCCGCCGTACGGGCCGATGTCACTGAAGCCCAGGTCGTCGGCCACGACGATGAGGAAGTTGGGGCGCTTTTCCATATTGGCGACCGTGGACGTGTCTGTCGGATTGACTGCTGCTGGCGATCGGAGTTTAGACCCGAACCGGTTTATGGACAGCTACTGTGATATACCCCAGGCGCCAATTGTTATATCGAAATGCCATGTGGTACTCGTTTCCGTTTCCCGGCGACTTGTAATTAGCCGCGTTAATAGGCGAGATTGAGCATGCTGGCCTTACTGGTACAGGATATCGATGGCTGATCATCCGACTACCGGGGACAGGGGTTTATCGCCGACTACCGGATACGCATCCCCGCTAGTCCGGAATCGACCCCGACGATCGCCAAGAGCCAGGATGTGTTCGCCGAGTACCGCGCCAAGAGATGGCATCATCGCAAAAGCTGGAGCATGGGGCGAATTCCGGCTAGATACTGGCCCAGCCCCTGCCACCAGGACCCCATTGCTGACGGCTTCACTGTTACCCCAGACTTTCGATAGCGAGCATGTGTTTTGCTCCACCAATTGCGTGCTTGACGACATACTGCTGGCTGCTGGGTTAGGTAAGTTGGGATTGGTTTCTTGAACAAGCTATCAAACTCAGCTAAATGGATCCCAGTCCTCGAAGCTTCTACTCTTCAGACAAAGAGCACATAGAGTTCCGAGCGACATTTGAACATCGTTTTGCTTGGCTCGGATATATCCACAGCCTCGTCGTCAAACTGCAGTTCGTGTAGCTGTTTGTCCCTCGACGACCACCGCCGAGATGGGGCACTTTCTCCGCGACCACAACTACAAGGCGACCAAGCATGTCTCGACCAACCTGGTGCTGGCCACCATGGTCTTGATGACCAGCGTGTTCGCCTACGGTTTCGAAAACTCGGTGCTATCTACGGTTCAGGCCATGAACGGTGAGCGCTCACTTCCCCGGCGCGCGCGTGCAACGACCAGTAATAAGTAGCCAACGACCAACTGACTTGCTGGAACTTCATAGCATACGAACGCATCTTCGGCGAGTATAACGCCAAGACCAAGAAATACGAGTTCACCGTCGACCATCTCGCCTACCTCAACGCCTTTCCCCTGGTCGCATATGCCTTCGGCGTCATCATCTTCTCGCAGGTCGGCGAGCGCTTCGGTCGTCGGGCCGTGTTCTATAGCATGAACTGCATCTGCATCATCGGCGTCGCCATCTGCTACGCGGGCAGGTCGTACGCGTGGGCCTTGGCCGGCAGGATCATCATCAACCTTCACGTCGGGGCCGAGGCTTGGCTGGTTCCCATGTGGCTTGCTGAAATCGTGCCGGCCGCCGTTCGTGGTTCCAGTAAGCCGATCATTTTATGAAACCCGACTATATCCTACTGTTACACCTGAATGGACGGGTTACACCATCGAACCAGAGCTAACTACATCGAAACAGTGGTCGCCATCTACGCCTTCAGCCACGTCCTCGCCGGCTTCATTGCCGCCGTCATCACCAACAGCACCAGCAAGCTCCACGGCGACGACAGCTGGAAGATCCCGATCGCCATCATGTTCGCCTTCCCGGCCCTGGCGCTCAGCCTGGCCTGGCTGCTGCCCGAGTCGCCCCGCTGGCTGCTGCGCCAAGGAAAGTTCGAGCAGGCCGTCGAGAGCCTCTACTACATCCACGGTGCCGACAAGGCCTACCCCGCCGAGCAGGAGGCCCAGCTTCTCAAGGATACGATTGACAACGCGCCGACCAAGGGCAGCTGGGGCGAGCTGTTCAGGGGTATCAACAAGGTACGCCGACTCCCTCACAGATGATGATCAATCGTGCAGCCCAGAATTTGAGCATGTTCATTAACCCGTATTTCCCCATTCTTGTAGCGCCGCACCTTCGGAGGCCTCGTAGCCGCCGGCGCCAACCAGCTGACTGGCCAGGCCTTCGCCTCCACCTACGGCACCGTCTTCCTCAAGCAGATCAACGTCATGGACCCCTTCACGGGAACGCTGATCAAGCGGGCCGGCCTGCTCGGCGGCTGCATCTTCGTCATCACCCTGGTGGAAAAGATCGGCCGGCGCCGCGTCGGGCTCGTGGTCGGCACCGCCACGGCCGCGGTCCTCATGATCATGGGCGGGCTCGGCACCGTGGCGAACCCCGCCAAGTCGGTGCAGCACGGCATCTTGGCAATGTCCATCATTTTTCCCTGCGTGTACATGATTGCGTTTGGGTCGACGTGAGTGGCTCTGGGCCCTATCCCCTGTTTGCTTCGGAGATATTGACCATCGTCTCGCAGTATGACCGTTATCAAGGCCGAGATTCCTCACACCTCTCTACGCGACAAGTCGAACATGCTTTTCTGGACCGTTTCCAACCTCTGCAACATCTTGGTCACCTTCACCTTGCCCTACCTGCTCAAGGCGCCCTATGCCAACCTCGGATCCAAGGTCGGCTTCGTCTTTGGCTGCATTTCCGTCGTATTCTTAGTCCTCATCTTCTTCTTGGTACCGGAGATGACTGGAAAGTATGTACCCCCCTCCGTATGGATGCTACCCTGTGGAAAAAACACGATCTTACTAATCATCTCCTTCAGGTCTCTGGAAGAAGTCGACGAGATGTTCGAGAAGCGAGTTCCCGCATGGAGAAGCAGAGGTAAGACGGTCGAGAGCATACACTCGGAAGTTTAACCCCGAGCAAAGAGCGCACAAGTACTTACTGGGTGGTTCTATTAGGCTTCCAGGCGACTGGTATCGCAGCCGCCGTTACCGATCTGGAGAACGACCACGCTACCACCTCGGACGTCGACGGCAAACTGGGGTCTGCAGAGCGACTTGAAGACCCGCGGTCTAGTAACAAGGGGTCGCCGTGATCCGGCCCTTGGGCTTAGCATAGTGATTTGAGCAAGCGATATCTTTCCTTTTCAAGCGCGATTCTGGTAAACAAGTGGCTACAAGATTGGAGGCGCAGCCTGGATTATTTGAGTGCAATCTATCTTCGTGTTAACATCTCCTCTTGGCCATATAGGCCGCCGCTCTGTGCGCAGCAAGCTCGCACACTTCTGACCACATATGATCCAATTCAACATTTTGCTCGCAGCCACGCTAGAGTCAAATAGACGGTGAGAAACGAGCTGTAGGGGACGCCTTGCTAGGTGGAGGAGCCAACCATGGGCGACAAAACGTGCACGCCCAGGTCCAGGTTAGGTAAGTACGTTACGTGACAACGGCCTGGGTCACGTCGGTTGTGGGATGCTCCACCTCCACCGGAGTAATGCCTTGGCTGCGTGGCAGAGTATGGCCCCCTGCCCCCTGCCCCTGCCTCTTGGACCCCGCACCTGCGAAGTTGGCCAAGTGGATCGCCGACTACCGCCCCTTTTTTAAAAAGGAACAGCGCGAGTCTTGGTAGAAAGCAGCCTATCAAAGTGGAGTTGGCTGGCTTGCTCTGTTATTTCCGCCAAACCGCCTGCCGCCCGTGAGACCCAAAGACCTGGCGGACGGAAGCCGCACCTTAGCCCGACGGCAAGAGCAGCCGCGTCGACCCCATGATGCCAAGTCTTCGCCGCCTTTCCGCTAATGGGCGGGCTCGCTGGCCCGAGCAGTTCTCCAAGGCTCCAGTCGCGTTAGTTGACGACGGTACATGGAGAGACCAAGATAAGCGGGCCAGCCTAGAAGCCGTTATGAAACATCCTAGCGTATGTAGACGATGGAGCCGTACATAGACTTGTAAGGAAATAGTGGCGCATTGTAACTGGGTGATTTCCCAACGCATCGTGTACATGCAATCGCCCATGCGGTGAAGGCCACAGGCTTCGGTCGATATAGTCTGAAGACCATCCCGAGATCTCGTAACTTGGCATCACCTTTCTTCGAGTCTCGCCAAGCTGACCGAGCCTTATCGCGAGCATGCATGTTTCAATCGCATCCCTAGCCGCCGCCACGCTGGCCCTGTCCGGCTCGGCCCTGGCCGCCGACGCGCCGGCCTCCAAGCGGCCGAATGTGGTCATCATCATGTCCGACGACCAGGACCGCCTCCTGGGCTCCCTGGACTACATGCCGGTCCTGCAGCGGGAGATGATGGGCAACGGCGTCGAGTTCGAGAACCACTACGGCACCATCAGCAACTGCTGCCCCTCCCGGGCCTCGTTCCTGCGCGGCCAGGCTGCGCACTCGACCAACATCACGCATGTCCGCCCGCCGGGGTAAGTCGCTATTACCTCTTGGCGTTTTATACGGCAGTGGATTGCTACAGCTTACTGACGCTGCCTCTGGATAACAGGGGGAACTATGACAAGTGGCGAATCGCCGGGGAGAACGAGAATTATCTCCCCCATTGGATCAAGAAGGCGGGCTACAAAGCCGAGTGTAGGTCACATGGCCAAATTTGAGAGTGCAAAGCTAACATTCCTTGCAGATGTTGGGAAGTTCCTCAATGGATATAGCCAGGTGAACTACCACATTCCGCCTAAAGGGTGGGATCACATAGATGCATTGGTGCGTTTCCTTGTAAACCAGATACCACAGTCAGGGGGTCCAGCAGCCTAATGTCCTAAACCAGATCGAACCATACATCAACGACTACAACAACGTGGTCATGTCCCAGAACGGGGAGCGCCCGGTCCAGTACCGAGGGTTTCACAGCAACGACGTTGTCAGGATCAAGGCGTAAGATAACGATGTCCCTAGCCAGCCATGGCCCCTTTCCTACTCGGTGACCCGTCCGGCAGCTAATCCCGAAACTAGCATTGATCGTCTCGAACGTCTTCTCGATGCGGAAGATCCCTTCTTCCTGGCGGTCATGCCGTACGCGCCGCACGTGGCCGGCAACAAACCGCCTACGCCCCAGGCGCGCCATGCGGACAAGTTCCCCGACGCCAAGGCCCCGCGGTTCGCCAACTGGAACCCGTCCGACGAGATCCAGAAACAAAAGAGCGTCTTCTTGAAAGACATGAAGCTAATGGACAGCGAGGCAGAGGCCTCGGCCGACCGCCTCTTCCTGGGAAGGATCCGGGCCATCCAGGGAGTCGATGAAATCATCGAAGACGTACTGGCGAAGTTGGAAGAGAAGGGTCAGCTGGATAACACCTATGGTATGTGCATTCCCACCCTCAAGCAAACCCTGTGCAGCTTGTTCATTCCTCTGCGTTAGTCATCTTTACTACCGACAACGGGTACCACATTGGAGCCCATCGCCTGCCCGGCGGCAAGGCCCTCCCCCTACGTCCAAGACACCAACCTCCCCCTCGTCATCCGCGGCCCCGGGATCCCGGGCGGAGTGAAGTCCAAGGTCGCCAGCGCCCATTTGGACTTCGCGCCGACCTTCCTCGACATCATGGGCCTGGACAAGGCGGAATGGCCCGAGTTCCTCGACGGCCGCAGCCTGCTCGAGGAGTGGAAGGACCCCGTCCCCGAGGTCAAGCCCGAGATCGGCTCGGCCAAGGAGATCATCAACATCGAATTCTGGGGCGACAAGGTCGTCGAGATCCCCGAGTACGCCGGCATGAAGCTGGACAACAACAGCTACAAGACGCTGCGCATCGTGTCGGAGGAGAGCTCCTGGATGTTTCTCAACTGGTGCACCAACGAGATGGAGCTGTACAATATCACGGTAAGTTGCGAGAAGATCCGTTCTGAGATCCCCGAACGTATGTATGGCTGATGACTCGAATAACAGGCCGACCCCTGGGAAATCAACAACCTAGCCCGCGGCGAGGTGACAGCGGAGCACAAGCGCCTCATCAACCGCCTGAACTCGATCCTGATGGTGACCAAGTCGTGCACCAAAGACAGCTGCCGCGACCCCTGGTCGGCCCTGCAGCCGCCCGAGGCCCAGTCCCGGATCGGCTCCCTGACGGCCGCCATGGCGCCCGAGCACGACGCCTTCTACGAGCAGTTCCCAAAGGTGCACTTCGGGCAGTGCATGCAGTACCAGGACGAGGCCAACGAGCAGCCGTTCTGGCCGCCGGGCGCGGAGAACGACCTCGGCAAGGCGCACCGGAACCCGACGGACAACTGGGTGGCCTCGGACAAGGGGAAGCCCGGGGTCGAGCCCAACGCGGAGCCGGCTGGGGGCCGGAGCAGCGGCGCGCGACGATGGAGCAGCTCATGGCGGATGTCCACGTCTTGACCGATGAGGAAACCGGCCCGTTGGTCCCGGCCGAGTAAGACTGAATCCGGCAGACGGGGGAAAATTAGATGACTTAGATATACCGAGCCACTACGGCCAGCCGTCGGGAGAGGTTCCCAAGGAAAGGGAATGGGGTATAGATTTCGGCCAATTAAGTCAAATGTACATTGCGTGCTGACTCGGTACGCAGCACGCGATGTTGATGCCACCAATCAAGTGTAGCTGGGTCCGATCCACTTTGGCTGTCGTGCTCGGCAAGACGGATTCGAGATAGGAAATGCATCATGACCTCCCCCAAGCAGACATCAGCTGCTCAAAGACTCATCCGACAATCCAAAGAGTTGCCTGATCACTGTTTGCTTTTCCATTGGCTTGTGGCCATGTCTCGGGATTGACAGAGTAACCAACCAGCAGGAAGTTCTTGGCCTCCAGGTTTTTATCTCCACTTTCCCCGCGTTTCCTTCAAAGACTGGGGATACAGCCCGACGAATCATGCCTCGTTGAATTTTAGTAATCAATATACTCCTTGTCGTTCCCAAAAGCTGTGTTTTCCGCGCGGAGGTATCCAAGGCACAGCACGCGCGCCGGGGAGCTACAATCCCCAGACATGCCTCCTCCCAGATCGGCTGGTACATGCTCCCAGTGTCGCACCCGCAAAGTGAGTCCCCTTCCGAAAAGGGGGCATTGCCGACACCAGCTGACCGTGCGATGATGACAAGGTTCGCTGCAGCGGAGGGGTACCTTCCTGTTCCAACTGCGAGCGCCTCGAGTACCCCTGCTCGTTCGCGGCGGCGCGCCGGGGTGAACGCGACGGCGACGGCGACGGCGGCGCCTCAGCAACATCCAGGCAGCTCGAGAAGAGACGGAGGCCTCAGGCCTGCGCGCCGTGCCGCTCCACGAAGTCCAAGTGCACCGGCGAGCGTCCGGCTTGCGAGTCGTGCCGGACCCGCTCCAAAGACTGTGTTTATCCCGACTCGAAGAGGCGAAAGTCCCACGCCGGATCCGGAGCCTACTACAGGTTACGTTGGCGCTCCTTCGATAGCTGGAAGCCGCCATGGACGTCGGCAAAGTCCCCGGACATCGCGTCGGGGGCGGAGCAGCTCTGGCGGGGATGGACTTCCGTCCTCGATAGCGTCACCTCTTAGCCAAGTTCCGGAGTCTGCCGTGGCGCCGGAGTACGCCGGAAGCTATTCGGGAGAAGGATTGTCGCCGTCCGCCGGTTCCCTCCTGGGAGGGTACGATGCTGCTGTTTCTACAGGAGGAGCCATAAGCGAGTCTTGGCGAAGTTCAATGTCGAATATCAGTGTCGACAGTCCAGCCCAAACAAGTTTCGCCTTTCCCAAAGTCCACGAGCAGCTCCAGATCATCAACGACTACTTCCGCCACATCTACGCGCAACCCGGCTCGGCCTTCCTCTCCGAAGTCTCCGTCACGAAGCGCTGCCTCGACGGGACCATCGACGAAGCGCTGCTGCTCGCCCTCTGCGCCTACACCGCGAGCGTGCTCCGCTATCCGCGCTACTATCCCTCGCAAGTCGCGACCTGGGTCCAAAAAGCCGAAGACCTGCTGTGGAGCACCATGGAGAGCCCGACGGTGTTCCGGACCCAGGCGCTCCTGCTCGCGGTCCTGTGCCGCGTCGAGACGGGCAACTTCAAGCGGGGCTACATGCTCCTGTCCATGGCGTCGCGCTCGGCGAGCGCGCTGCGGTTGCAGTACGAGCGGCTAGACCTGGACCACCACAGTCAGGAGGTCCGGAGGCGGCTGACTTGGTCCATCATGATGATCGACAACTACTTCTCGGTCGGCCTCCCGGAGTCCGGCACGTGTCCGCCGGACTTCATCTACCTCAAGATGCCGTGCCCGGAGGAGGATTTCCACGGAGATGGCGAGTCCGGATCCGCCCCGGCCTCGCTTGATGGCGTCTCTGAGGGCGGCCTCCTGCAACTTTACATCCGCCTGAGCATCATCCGGCGGGACGTCCTGCGGCTCACTCGAAACCTTTCTCTCCAACAAGTAAACGTAATGACCCAGATAACAGGGCTAGTCGAAGGCATGCTGAGCTCACTAAAATCCGCAAAGCCGCCGCCTTACACCGCGGAGGAGCTGAAGAGGTATGCCCATTCCAGATGGCTGGTGCGATACATCGCGGTGCAGATCAGCTGGCATCAGTCTCATTGCGACATTTATCGCATCTTCCTCTCCGGCTACCGAGAGGCCGCTCCGGACGACGTGATCCGGGCCTGTACATCTAACTATGTGGCGCAGGCGGCGACCTCGTGTCTGCGGCATGCTCGGGCGTTGGTGGACATTATTCATGACGTCCACGACCTCCGGCTGTCGCTTCTTTTCCCGCCGAGGGATATCTGCATTGGCGGATACCACGCCTCTAGACTGCTGCTGTTCTTGAGCGGCTCGGAGCTTATACCTCTGGACCAGAACATTACGACCGAGATGGCGACTACGCTAGCCAGGGACACGCTCGCGATCCTGCAGCCCTTGTTTGGGTCTTCGGCCATGCTGGGGAAGACGGTTCAGGAATTAGATCGCATCATTACGGCTTATATCACGGGTACACCAGTGTATCCCGAGAACGCATGCGATGGAGATTCGGAAGGCACCCGCCGCGGCCGTCCCCGATACGCCATGACCATCCAAAAGCACACAAGCCTCGGAGTCCACAGCGCCTTCAGACAGGCGCAATTCCACGAGGACGACGAAGATGCCCGCGGAATTGGCACTACCGGATACAATAACAGGGACACGAGGTCTAGCGAGTCAGCAACTACGACTACTACTACGTATCCCGACGTGTCGTCAGCGCCTGCTAGCGCACAAGTCATGATGTTCTCCGAGCATGATCAGGAGGACCTTGATAACAGTACCGCAAGTGGCCAAGCAGTCTTTGCGGCCGCGGACCGTTCCGGGGAACTGGTCTCGTTAGGCATCGCTCCAGAGTCTATGGACTTGAGCGCGTTGAACCTGAACATTTGGTCCGCAAGAGGGTGGCAGCACGACTTCTCGCCCGGATCGTCGCACGACTGCATTTGACAAGATGCGGCGAACGCTTCCCAAGCCCCGAACCCGAACCCCCAAGTATCTTAGCTGGGGTTGCCGGGATTATACCTATGATGTCGATGTACCCGGTTCGCAAATGTAGATTCCTGCTGGTGGGACGTTCGCCGACTACCGAGACTAATGTGGAAGATCTTACGGATCCACTGGCTGGTGACGAGCAGGGGTAGTACGTCCTTGGCAGTTCAAGATACTCCACTCTGGAATCCGACCCCGCGAACGTATCTCCCGGGATCACATGATGCCCGGCTCCTAAGCCGGAGGGACGTGGCTTGTATTAATCACAGAATGCCATTGTTTCTTAAGACTCGTTGTGCGCGATAATCACAGTCACTTGTGGTAGTCGCCGAAAATCATACTTCTCGCGGTCTGTGTGTGGCAAAAGGACTGATCAAATTGGATATATCATCACCAAGTCGGACTTACACTGCCTATCCGAGACTTAGAACACAACAGCAACAACAACAAAGATGGAGTCCAAACCGCCCCCAACATCCTCTTCATCATGGCCGACGACCACGCCGCCAAGTCCATCTCCTGCTACGGCGCGGGCATCAACTCGACGCCGAACCTGGACCGGCTGGCCGCCGAGGGCATGCGGTTCAACCACTGCTACGTCACCAACAGCATCTGCACCCCCTCCCGCGCCGCCATCCTCTGCGGCACCCACAATCACGTCAACGGCGTCGTGACGCTCGACTCCAAGATCAACAAGCGGCTGCCCAACGTCGCCAAGCCAGCTGCGCTCGGCCACGCTGCTCCCGCCCCAAGAAGGACAGGAGGGAAAGGGGGCTACCAGACCGCCATGATCGGCAAGTGGCACCTCGGCGAGGGCCGCGACCACGAGCCCACGGGCTTCGACTACTGGAGCGTCGTCCCCGGCCAGGGCGAGTACTGGGACCCCCAGTTCCTCGAGCCCGGGGGCAAGACGACGCGGGTCCCCGGGTACGCGACCGACATCATCACGGACAAGACCATCGACTTCATCCGGCAGCGGGACAAGTCGCGGCCCTTCTTCGCCATGTGCCACCACAAGGCGCCGCACCGGTCGTGGGAATACGACTCGAAGCACAAGGACTTGTACAAAGACCCCGTCCGCCTGCCCGACACGTTCACCGACGACTACAAGAACCGCGCCAACGCGGCTAAGGTCGCCAAGATGCGCGTCGCGGAGGACCTCACCTACACGGACTTGGGGCTCGTGCAGCCCGAGGGCCCGGCCGCCGAGGTGGGCGTCAAGATGATCGACCGGTGGAACTGGGTCGACCGCAAAGTGCCCGCGCCCGCCGACCCGCGCGGGATGCGCCCCTGATCTGCAAAGAGACGGGCCAGGCCTTCACGTTCAAAACGCCGGCCGAGCTCGCCGAGTTCAAGTTCCAGCGCTACATGCAGCGGTACCTGCGGACGATCCAGAGCATCGACGACAACGTGGGCCGTCTCCTCGACTATCTTGACCAAGAAGGACTGGCCGAGGACACGGTGGTCATCTACACGTCGGACCAGGGCTTCTTCCTCGGCGAGCACGGCTGGTTCGACAAGCGGTTCATGTACGAGGAGAGCTTCCAGATGCCGTTTCTGGTGCGGTACCCGCGCGAGATCCGCGCCGGGTCCGTCTGCGACGACATTATTAGTAATGTCGACTTCGCGCCCACCTTTTTGGATCTTGCGGGCGTGCGGGTCCCGACATATATGCAGGGGTACTCGTTCCGGTCCTTGCTGAATGGCAAGACCCCCGATGACTGGCAGCAGGTCGCGTACCACCGCTATTGGATGCACAATGACGTCATCCACAACGCGTACGCGCACTACGGCGTCCGGGACCAGCGGTACAAGCTCATCTACTGGTACTGCGAGGACCTGGGGCTCGAGGGGGCGCGGCCGAGTCCCGGGGGCGAGGAGGGGCGGGATAAGGAGTGGGAGCTGTTTGATTGCGAGAAGGATCCGCTCGAGCTGTTTAACTGCTACCATGACCCCGAGTATGCTGAGATAGTGAGCATGATGACGCGGAAGCTGGAGGAGAAGATGGCGGAGATTGGGGACGAGCCGGTTCATGACCAGAGGCAGCTGGAACTATGCCGCAAAGAACGTTGATGAGCGCACCGGTGGGATACGCTGATGTATGCTAGGGAAGATATTGAATACAGCAGAGCGGGGCGCATGGGCTCGTTGCTGCAAATGTATAAGTCATGATGGAGAAGTCCAAGGTCAACACAAGTCAAGCCCTCTTCATATTGATATGTCCTGCCTGCAGCATGTAGGCAATTGCTTGCTTAAGTATCCGCATCCCGCATCAGTCTCACGACATCAAAATGTACAAGTCGGCACAAGTTCTGCGGCGTTGCCTTGAACTCAACCCCCGCCAAGAATGGTGCAACCTGCCCATGTTTCTGTATGCCCCTGAAGCAGCCCCAAATCCCTCTTAGCCATTAGGAGCTGATATGATGGTGTCGTATATGAAGCATGAACGCAAGAGCCACATATCTGATATACGGTGCTGATTCTTAGTGTTACACTTAGGCACAACATACCCGGCTTGTGTCTGCCCCTGCATATTACTATCAGTCAAGCACTTGGTAAGTCAGTCCTAGTATGGCAACACGCCCGACTGACACAGGCGTCGTCGACCTTCTTATGAACAGGTATTGGGCAGAATGAATGCAACGAGTCCAGCCAAAGGGGTATAAATACCAAGCCGATCCCAGCAACTTCAAGCAAACTACAAACTTCAAACTTCAAGTCTCAGATTTGGACCAACAGCAAGCACCCACAACATCAACAAACACACAACTTCAAGCAACTCAACCAAATACCAACACTCATTCAATATGCCTGGAAACTGCCCCAAGCACGGCTCCTACAGCGGCAAGTTCTGCACCTTCTGCATCAAGGCTAGGAATTGAGTCGGCTTAGCTGGTGAACAACATGCAAGGCTTGGCGGGGGATGGTGCCGAGTGGTGGAAGGACTCGGGAGAATCTGATTGAGGCGGCGGGGACGATGCGGAAGTAGTAGAGCAATCAGCAGATACTAGTCTTTGGAAGAATAGAAGGGCCCTTCATTCTATAAACTTTGCTCAGTATTGTTGAACCCCCTTTGTGAAAACTGGCCTGCCTGCTGAAGCTGCATTGGCCTTGCGGGCGCTGTTGTTCCTGAACCACGATAACAACGCCATGCCTGCGGGCCATAAAAATTTGCATTAACAGTGTAAACCCCGGGGTCCTTGAGGCATCTGAGTCCTAGTGCAGCTTGCGCAGCTGCTCGGGCTGTCGGAGGCGGAAGACGACATAGACCACGAGCGTGCCCAGGTACGTCCAGGGCATGAAGTAGGTGTAGGCGTCCACCACGTTGTCCCTCCCAGACGCCCAGCGGAGCGCGTGGGCTGAGACGAAGCCGCCGATCTCCGGGGTCACCCAGACGGGCAGGTCCCATTTGTGCCGCCAGCAGAAGCGGCAGAGCCGGATGGTCAGGGCGATGACGGCGCCGAATTGGAAGACAAAGTTCAGTTTCTGACGAGGTTGATCAGCATACCTTTTCTGGGAAATCTTCTGATCTGGTATGTGTAGTAGTAGTAGTAGTAGTAGTAGTGGATTAAAGAACAATGCCAACTCACCCATCTACGCTCGGCCTCGTGGTCGAGGGACGGCAGGTCTCTATGGTTGGGGATGTCCATCCAATGCCTCAGGCCGAATGAGGCGAGGAACGAAAATGGAAGGCCGAGGAGCAGGAAATAGATGTCGTTGATGGTGTATTCGGGATCCTGTACAGGTGCCACGATGCCTCTTTCAACGTCGTCGCGTGAAGACGCTGCTTTAGTGTTCTTGTCCGAGTTGTTGGATGCCATTTTCGACTCTGTTGGCTGCCGCGTGTGTTAAGGCGGTGGGGTCCGTGATTTGGGCTGTTTAGCTATTGTCCGGTCCTAGCCACAGGGATCTGGGTATCATATAGTAATCAGAGATGATCAATTGCAGGCTGAGCTTTACATAGTTCAAGATGCAGATGCTTCCAAGATGAATAAGCCAAGTGAAGCAAGGCAGTGACGGTTTCAAAAAACCGGAAATGGGGCGGCAGGGAGGACCGGGTCCATGCCGATGAGTCAGCAGGCTCAGCCCCCTCAGCCCCGAGACACTAACCCCTAATGCTGGCTAGCGGGCTTCCACGAAGCGGCCGTGAACACGAACTGCACAGCTGATCGCGGCTGAAGAGGCAGGCTAGATGCAGACTAATTAAGACCCGCACACGCCAGTATTGTCACTTTGAGAAACAAAAGCAAGCAATGAGCGGTCTCACAACGAAGACGGCTATGTAAGGACCATGTTGTTCCAACTAAACGTATCGGTGAAACGTACCTCTGGCAGCTTCGCTGATAACATTTCCAAGTTGGTCTGCGACTTGAGAAAGGGGGTGGCGCGGGGAAAAGGCTAAAGAAAGAGCACACAAAAAGTCCCGAAACTCTATCCGTGCCACAGCAAAGCCACATGTTTATGTCGACGACCTCTCGCCATCTTGATGCACAGATGGGAGGTTGATTGGGGTCTAGGTCGAGATGTACCGGAGGCTGTGCCTAAGAAGAACGGATTGCCACACGAAACTGAATTATTTCCTGATTTATTCTCTATGGGTTGTCTAGCTAAAGATTCGGCGTTGTGGTCAAGTCCTTTCTAACCAGGTGACCACGTTCCGTGCCTCCTCCGTTTGTTTGGCATCGTTTATCTTGAGACCGTCCAACGCCGTCCAATCCCTGGACTTCCATTTGAAAGTGACTATTTGAACACTGGGTCGCTTGAGGATGTACGCAGACCGCCAAACCATCTTGTACGTCATGTAGTTTGATCGGGAGGCGTGTCGGGTCCCAGACTTTTAGCCCGTCAGAAGCCACCTCCATTTGGGATCGAATCGGTCAATGCCGTCGCCCAAGTCCCGGTAGACGGTGAAGCGGACGCAGACTTCGTGCCCTCGTATCTCCAGGCTTTGTTCCAGGTCGCAGAAGCAGATCGTACATCGGTGTATCATGGCCAAATTGCCTCTTTTGCTAGCCCAGTCGACTCTCGGATGCGTCGCTGGCTTATAGGATACCTGTGCTGACGCCTTGAGCCCGCCGTCGTCTTTGGTGTCGACCCTCAGCCTCGATAGGGAGACGGTGATGTGGGGGCACATGGTGATCTCAGTATCAGTGGCTTGGGTTGCAGCGCTCCGCGCATCAACACGGAAACTAAGCTCTTGCTTTTGCATAAGCCGTAACGACCAATACAACTCGCTAGACCACGTGTAATTGGGGCTGGGGCCGCCGCCCCGTGTCGTCGTTGGGCCAGACTCGCCGGCACACGCCGCGAGGTCGACACTCCATTCTAGGTTGTTGCTTTTTTCGATAGCCCGGCGTGCCCAGTGGAGGTGGTAGAACGCCAGGTGATAGGATATGGCGGGATGAATGGGCACAAGCGTGCCAAACGAGGTGGCGTCAAACGGTAATATTGTCCGGGGCACGACGAGGGGGTCCATGGGTCCCACCTTGACGAACATCTGGCTCCACGACGTGTCGGTGCCCGGGCGGTGTCCCGGGTAGAAGGAGACGTCTGTAGACTCTTCCAAGACGGACCAAGGTGGCGGTGGCGGTGGCGTTCGGATGTCTGTGCTGGTCTGTTCGAGCTCGGCGGAATACGCAGGAGGACTGTCTTTGTCGTCGGTGTGCGATTCGGCTTCATCCGTCTGTGGTGGGGATTCCTCGTGCGACCAAAGTTTGCGAAGTCGGGTGGACAGACCCCGGAAAACGCCAACACGACTTTTCGGCTGGTGGCGTGTAGATGAAGGAGGCAACTTCTTGTCCGGTCTGCTCGATGAAGGCATTTCTTCTTCGCCCGGTGCCTGACTTGGCACTGGACCGCATATGCTGGAGAAACTCGATTCTACCATGCGCGGCCCGTCCTCATATTATAGTAGTTTCGTTGGTGTATTGGGGGAAGCAGAGGGTTGTAGAATGCCTCGGACTGTAGGATCATCCGGTGGAAATCGCATGCTTTGCTGGAAGAGCAGACACAGGGCAGGTGACCGTACCACACGTTCCTCGACGCATCGGCTATTGAACGCGATTGGTCCGATGATTTATCTGATGAGAGCCTTGTCGCGGCACTGCTTGAGGGAGGCATTATCTTCAACTTCTTGGTCAGGTCTTGACTACACCGATGATGATATGAGTTGAGTGTCGGAATTTGACTGGCACTTCTGTACAACTAATAGAAGAGATTTACGCAATGGAAAACTTTGCTGGTTACGATTCAATTAGTACTATCGGATCTCCCGGCTTGGCGAAACCTTCGGTCCCATGGCGTATTTTAGTCTTTTTCGTTCCCTTGGTCAATACGAAGTAATATGATTTGCGGTAGTTTATTCTATCTCTAAAACTCTTTTACAGGATGGGTCGGAGTCCACCTCACCACTTTGGCTGGTACAATTAAATGATACCCGGTCACCTCTTGAGTCTTAACGTCACTGTCATCTGCGACTCGTCGGGAAGCTCAGCCGCTTCCAACATGGCCCCTTCAAAGACGTGGCACACCATCGCCTTGAGCTTCGCCCGCGTGCAGGTGACCGAGAACTCTACCCCGCTTCGGGGTTCCCAGGACGGCTATCCCTTCTGGTCACCGGCGAGCCTTGTGCTTGGCTGCTCCGACCCCCTCCGGTGGTGAGCACCATGTCATTTGAAGAATCGGTTGAACCGTCGGGAACGTTCGCTGTGACGTCGAGTCCCAACCAGTCCAGACACGACATGAACTGGCTCGTTTCCTCATCGTGCTGCCGGGAGTGTAGCCTTGGCTTGGCTGCTGCATTGGATCGATGTTTTCCGGTGCAGCCGGCAGGATGGACGCATCGGTAGTGCAGTATGGCGGTAGAGAAGACGGTAATGTGCCGTGGCCCAAGTAGTCCCCCGATTCATGTGTAGAGAACTGCCAGGTAACGGATGAATGTTCTGCGCATCGCCATCTATCGTGTCTCTGTGCTGCGCCCCGTGCGGCACCATCTGCCTCTTCTTGTGACGTCTCTGGCGACGTGCAAGAAGCGCGTATCTATTCTTGATGGCCAAAGACGATCTGGATTTGAGGCAGGCATCGGCCATGAGCTTCCAGTTGTGGCCGTGCAGGGCCACCAAATCCAAGAGGGACTTGTCCTCGTCGGCAGACCACGGGCCATGTTCCAGGGCGGGATTGACGTGGTCGTTCCACCGTTTCGCGCACTGCTCGCCGTTGCGGGTCAGAACATCGGCGGCCAAATTCGTCCAGCGTGTACCGTGCGTGGATACTGCCGCGGTCAATCGCTCGTCCTCGGCGGGCGACCAGGCGCCGGTCATGGTAAAGCGAGCGGGGGCCGCGGGAGTTGGCGCAGCCTCATTTGGGATTAGGCAGTCGGGCGGCTGCTCCATTTTCGCGTTGACGGTCGGGAGCTGAGAGTCAACTCCGAGCGCAACTGAATGCTGAAAAGTGGCAGGGCGAAACAGAAATGGAGTGATTAGCAATGAATGAAGAGATGACCAGGAGGTGCGGCTCTCGGGACAGCCTGACAACGTCCAAATGCATGTCAGACGGTAAGACGACAGGGATCCAGGAGTTGACTCCGGTGGGTCTCACGGCGGCGCAGGTACGACAGGGGTTAACACCGTTGGGGGTCACTCCAGAAAAGGGGGTCCAGCGACGGCGATTATGTCAGCTCTGTATCGCTCAGCCCGTCGAGAAGTCAGAGGCAAATCGAAATTGAAATCACCCGGTTGAACTCCAGATAGATTTGTAATGAAAAGATATCATCAGATACTGCTTAGCAATGGGAGAAAGAGACTACACTTTCATGCTCTAGCTCATGGTACAAATACCAGCTTGGAGTTCGCTTCGACCAGGACAATTCCCATACAATGTGCATGTTTCCAGTGTCGATTTCCCCTCGGACCAAATCTACGATATCCCCATTCCCATAATGCAGTCCCTTCGTCAGTACCGTCGCATCCGGGCCGCGGTCGAACATGATCTCGCGCAGAGCAAACGCCCTTCAGACGCAGCGGTCGACCTGGCGTCCTTGGGAGCCAACAGCCCGACACCGACAGGTAGCAGCCATGACAGCGACACGTCTGCCTCTGTGCCTCCGCAACTCCCGGGCGTCACGAGTACACGACCGGCCGAGGACGATGGCGCCGTGACATACATTGTCGGCTGGAAGGACGACGATCCGCTCAACCCGCAAAACTGGAGCCTGGCCAAGAAATGGGCCGTCACCTTGGCCGTGTGCCTGCTGACCCTGGCCATCACCTTGGTCTCGTCCATCGACGCACCAGTCGCGCCCGAATTCAATGCCTACTACGGCGTCGGCGCGGTGGCCGGCTCCCTGACCACGGGCCTGTACTTGATCGGCAGCGGCGTCGGCGCCCTCTTCGCCGGCACCGTGTCCGAGACCTTCGGGCGCAACGTCGTCTACATGTCCACCTTCGCCGTCTTCCTCCTCTTCGTCATAGCGAAAGCGCTAGCCCCCGACTACGGCGGCGCCGTCACGTTCCGCTTCCTGACGGGCTTCTTCGGCTCCACCCCGATGACGGCCGCCGGCGGCAGCATGGCCGACGTCTGGGGCCCGCTGCAGATGGTCTACGCCGTCCCGTTCGCCACCATGACGTCGTACGCCGGGCCCCTGCTCGGCCCGGTCGTGGGCGCGTACCTGCCCCGCCTTGGGTTCCGCTGGGCCGACTGGGTCGCCCTGATCTTCGGGGGCGCCGTCCTGGTCTACGTCGTCCTGTGGCAGCCCGAGACGTACCGGCCCGTCCTGCTGGAGTGGCGGGCCGAGCGCATCTGCGAGCTGACGGGCAACGACCGGCACCGGATCGGCGACCATGCCACGGCGCACACGCTGGGCCGCAGGCTGCTCGTCAACATCTACCGGCCCTTTCTGATGGTCCGCACGGAACCCATCATCCTGATCTTCACCTTCTACCTGACCGTCATCTACGTTGTCCTGTTCACCTTCCTCAACGGCTACCCCTTCATCTTCCAGCAGACGTACGGCATCTCGCGGTCTCTTACGTTCATCCTGTGGACGGCGCTACTGTTAACTCTGCCGCTCATCCCGCTCGTCTACGGTTGGGCGAAGAAGGCAGCGGCAGCTGGGGCACTCACGCCCGAGATCTGTCTGTGGTATGGCATGCTGGGCGGGTCCATCGCCCTTCCCGTGTCCCTTTGGTGGATGGCCTGGACGTGCTACGTACGTTCCGAAATCATCCCCCTTCCAAACAAAGAAAAGAACTTGACTTGAATGCTAACCATCCTTTTCCTCTCCCTTAGCCGTCTGTGAATATCTGGGTTCCCATCGTCGGGTTCGTTTTCTTCGGGTACGGCCTCGTCACCATCTTCACCACGACCTTCATCTACACGGTCTTTGTCTACCAGATGCACAGCGCTTCTGCATTGGCGTTCCTGACGAGCGTGAGGTACGTCGTCGCGGGGGCCGTCATACCCGCGTCAGTCCCCATGTACGAGCGGCTGGGACCGCACAAGGCCCTGACCATCCCCGCCGTCCTCGCGACCCTCATGGCGCCTGTGCCGTTTGTGTTGTACAAATACGGCGCCAAGATCCGCGGCATGAGTAAAATGGCGCCGCAATTAGGGATTGGAAAGTACCTGGGCAATTGGGTTTTGTTGATGGTGCGTGGCTTATCAGTGTTGGGCGGTGGCAGACGGTGTGGTCTTGCCGTCTCCTCCTACACGTTCGGGCAAGGACTCATTTGTAAGTAGATCTATCTCAATAATATACGCATGAGTGCAATGCATTGCAACAACAAGATAAATCAGACCATTGAAGAGGGGGTTAGAGGAGCTGTCACCTGTAGCCAAGGTGGCCCAATTGTGATTGTTCCTGCTTAGATGCCTTACATGTAGGTAGGTAGGTGCAGTAGGTGCAGCAGGTGCCTGCAAGGACTGAGCAACCAGACCTCCCTGCGAAATGACTACAGCTTGACTCATAGTACTTAATAGAGCAACCATTTTCTAACAAACAGTCCCGAGCGAACCTTGGTTGGTTAGTGCAATCGAAAGATTGCCAGACTTGACCAAGTGGTAGCTCAGGGCTCGCTCCTGGAGGAGAGTAGGTGTTTATCCTTAGAAAGGGCCCTGGAGGCATAGGTTCGTCCCCCCTCAATCGGCTTGCCTGGTGATCATAGAAAACTCTGGGAAGCAAACACGCTGTGGCCGCGGCAATCTTTTGTTCTTTTTTTTTCCTCCCACTTATCTTTAACCATTGTCATGAGGGTTTCCCGTCTGCATCTACTGGCCTTCTTCCAAACCATTCATGGACATATGTATCTTACCAAGATCGTAGCATAACGTTACATCCTGTCCCCGATCAATTCGGAAGCTTCGAAACAACATCGCGGGTAAGTAAACTGACATCGACACATGACCATATACTAACTCGTGACTTTTGTTATTTTGCCATATTTTGAAATGTCAGAATTAAAAACTTCCAAGTCGTTCATCATTGAGATGGTATGGTAATTAAGTAGTGCCAGTCGTTTTGGTGGGCAGTCAGTACGGTAGGTTGTAGTAATAAAGCAAAAGGGAAAAAAGCATTGCACACAGTGGCATTCGAACCATGGATTGATCAACTAGCCACTGTCCCAGTTAGGTTGCTAATTGCTTTCCATCCAAAATAAGTGTAGACCAGTCAAGTAGTCAACCGCGTCTCGCAACAGCATGTCGGCTCGGGTTCAATCAATCCGTCCAGCGTTTGCAAGATGACTACTCAACTTCAACTGGTCCATGGCGTCATCAGAACATATTTCCATTAAGATACGAATGTCATATGCGCCAAACCAAGTTGTGATTGATCTAATACAATCATCCTCCTTGCTACTCCATGTGTTGCCCTGCCACTTTGTGGTAAGCTCCTGCAGGTTTGCCGACCACAGTGTTGGTGGAGAAGGGGTATGGGTGTAAAAATTATTGCACAAGGCCGTGTTCGAACTGTTGACGTAGCGACCATTCCAACTGTACTGGTCATCACTGGTCATCAGACTTACGTACATAGGCAGCTGGAACACCTTGCACCTACATTTGAGTTGCTAAGTTTGGCGGATCGAAGAATTGCAACATTACTTGCCATCAACAACTCATGGCATCGTCGGGAAAAGGCTTTTCACTAATACATAAGGCGCACTTGCCGCTCCAAATCATGATCAGTTACCAAAATTCATCTAGAAAGTCCAGAGCATCACAGCCACAGCCAGTCAAGAACAGCTTCAATTGGGGTATCATCAGATCGTATTCTCGGTAGATGTGCCTAGGACGTCTAGCTATCATTATGTCCATCTGTGCCCACCGAGAGAAATCGTCATCTCGTCATTTCGTCATTCATTGATCGTATTCCAGACCAATCAATCGAAACCACTATGCCGTCCGTATATAAATCAAGCATCCCAAGCAGACTGGCGAAAACCGACGTTGCGGAAGTAACGAGTGCTGAGCGTCATCGAGTCGATGGTGAGGCTCTCAGGATCCTCCGTCAGCTGCGAGACTAAGTTGGCAGAGAGCTCGACCGAGTCGGGGCCGACGCCGCGTCCGCCGCTCGCCATAGGGCTGCTGCCACGGTCGAGGCTGCCGGGCTTGAGGGTGCCGCCGATCCAGCAACTGGAGATGGGACGCACGACGCTCGAGACGTTGTCGAACAGCTGGTTGACCCACTCGTCGCGCTTCTGGGCGCGGACCGGCCCGGAGGGGCGGCGCGCGGGTAGCGGGGTGCCTGGGGCTGGAAGACGACGACCTTGTATTTCCAGGCACGGTTATTCTCAGTCTTGCCGTCGCGGTCAATGACTAGAGTCATTCCGGTGCGATAGCAGCGGTTCTCCCAGGCGATGGGCAGGGCGAGTCCTCCTTGGGTGGCCAGGGTCGCGACCTCGTTGGGGTCGTAGAACCAGGGGGTCATCATGCAGATGACGCGATCGATTCCGGCTTGGCGAAAGGCCTGCTTGGCGTACTCGGCGAACTCAGCCAAAGTAGCATAGAATCGGCTCTTGTGCCCGGTGAGCGTGTACCAGTCCTCTCGGGACTTATCGTCGAAGAAGGCGACCGGGGCGGGGTACAGAGCCCTGGACGAAGTCGGCTTGTTCTTAGTCAGGCTCTCGTACGACAAGAAACGGCGGATGGTGACAGGGTAGTCTTGGTCGGTGGGGTAATCGGGCTCGGCGCCGGGGGTCTCGGGGGTGATGCCGAACAGGGCCGTGTGCACGTCTTGCTGGCAGAGGTGGGCAACGTCGATGGGGCTGAAGTGGGCAGGGGGCCAGAGAGTGTTGTTGTCGACGACAATTCCGACGTTGTTGTTGGCTCCCTTGAGCATCGAGGGGCGGCTGGACGGCTTCGGCTTCAGGGTGACGATGTGGTCGAGCCGGTCGAGGTTGTTGGCCTTCTGGCGGAGGTTCAAGATAACGTCCAGGGCGAGGATGAGCCTCGACTTCTTGGCGTTTCCGGGGCCTTGAGCTGTCGACAGAGCTCGCTGGCGTGCCTTCTCGAGCGACGAGAAGATGGACTCGACGTCGGCTGCCGAGAGGGGGACAAGAGGGTTCATCTCTAAGGCAATGTAGATGTTGAATGCCGGATTACCACGAAGACGAGTGAAGACAGTGTGGCCTCGGGTGGCATGGGAGGCCATGGTCGCGAGGCGGGTCTCGAGTGCGTCGGTGATTTCGCCCTGGGTCATGCCCTGGACGACTTGGTCGACATTGTTGCCGACAAGGGCAGCAAAGACAACGTGCGGCTTGTTAAAGGCTCGGCCTCGGCCGAAGTCCAAGCCGGCAATTTGCTTGGCAGCGTCGTTGATGGTCTTCGCGATATCCATCTTGGAGTTGCTGGATTTGTCGCTAATGATTGCACTTACTTTTGTGCAGGTTGCAGAGAAGTTTGTGAAGAAGCAGAGAAACTCCAGAATGATCAGTGGTTAAATATGGATTGTTCAAGCCATGTTCTATTCAATGTTCAGAAGCATTGAATGCAAGCTCTTTCTGCCTGGTAAGAACCACTGAGCTTGGGGCACCAGCTTGCCCAAAGTACGCCAGTAGGTCACATTGGTTGTTTACTGTTTCTTCACATCTCATTAACATGCACTTGATACTCTAACTTGGTAGTTGCCGGAGAGGTAGCCCGTCCGACACAGGCTACGTTATCCCTATCACTGTCATTCCACTGCCTCCTCGAGGCTTTTTAACTGCTAGGTCACGACAGCCCTTGAGCGCGGTAGAACACACAGTCCAAACACGGGCGCTTCAGACATTTATAAGAACTGCTAGATGCGGTAACCTACCTCTTAAGATAAACCTCTTGTAGGACACAGCGGGCCTCTACCAGGCTGTGGCCAACCATTCAATCTTATCACTTACATGCATCTCACTATAATCCCTGAGTTTAGAACACTTAACAACGCAATGGCACTTCACAAGCAGCTTTGGTAACAGACTTTCACACATGCGTCACTAGCTTTGGCACATACAAATTTTGATTTTACTCAGCAGAGTAGACGCCGTTCTGTCACAGCCAAATCTCGCCTTCAAGATCTGCAGCAGTTATGGTAGACGATACTCGATGACCGTAACCGCTAACCGCACCCAAACGTCCAGCGGAACCAATCCGCCATCACATAAAACACTTTCCCTAATCATCCTTCTGCACTCTGGGCGTCTTCAAATTAGACCTCCCATCCCGTGCCAGGTACTAGAAATGAATGCTCACACTGTAAGCGGAACGGACCCTGCTTGGAACATGCATGAGTGCAGTGGTGGTTTCGTGTTGTCGTTTTTCCGACCGCTTAATGGTTTGCAAGGCGACGGAGCTGCTTTGGCTTCGGTTTTGATGATGCCTTCTAGACCTGGCGAAGCTTACCACAGTATGCTTGCGCGTTTCTCAGACGGGACAGGATTCGGCACATTCGGATGGAACACGAGATTGCTTCTCTGAGGTATAAACATATTGAATACTGTAGTTAGCTACACATCTTTCCCCATTACCTTCGTGGCAAATTTCATAAATCTGCTTTCTGAGATAGAGCGTTAAGCCTGTGTGCATACGACCGTTACCTGATCCCCATCTCTCAATCTGACCAACATCTCCAAGTCGATGTCGTTCACACATTTCTCAAACCTCTTGTACACTGATTCGAGACTTTCCCCGTCGTAGAGCGTCTTGATTGCGAGGCGGTGCGCCTTAAACAAGCATGCCAACACTGCCACTTGCTCGACCTTGGCGACCTTTCTCCCGGGACACACCTGTGGACCCGAAGCCAATGCCAGCCAGTACGTTGAGCGAAAGCATTCGCGCGTCTTCCTGGTAGCTCGGGATGCCGTGTTCCGACTTTGCTACCCATGAACTCAGCATTCCTCTGGCCTGACGGAGGGATTCATCCCAGACTGGCTTCATAACGGTCTCATTAAATGGTGTGGCTATAGGCTTTCGGTGTCTTGGCCACTCCTCCCAAGATGCAGTTGAAATGCATGGTCCGTACAACTCAAGTAGTTCTAAGGATTGTCAGTTTCCTGCTCGGCCATTTCAAAGAACTGAAGAGATCACCTACTTAACTCTGGACCTGGACGTTGGAAGTCGCCTCGGCGTGAAAACATGTCTTGTATGGCGTCGGGATCAGCGACATGAATGTTGATTTGCATAGGGGTCACAAGTGCCCAGGCAGGGCCCAACAGCTCGTGAGCTTCTGCCTTGGCATGCATGTACCATCCGCGGCGCAGATAGCGAACGACATGCGGGTACGCGGACCATCGGATAGGAAGACTGTCCAAGACTTTCCAGATGTGCGGCTGGAGGAGGGTCCAGAACACGTTGTTGACATCGATGGGGAGCCGCAGGACCGGTACACCTAGACTGCGGGCTTTGCGCACGTTGGCCTCTAAGCAGGAAAACGTTCAACCGATATAGGCCAAGACTAAACCGAGGAGGACTTGGGTCAATATGGTAGATCGAGGGATAATTTGTTGAGAAGCCGATTTGTTTAAACCGCGTTGGAGATTATCGAAGGCAATGGAAGGGGTAAAGAGATGTTCTCTCCTGCATTTCTCGTCCCTCTATTCTGGGTCGCTTTCTTCTGCCAGCCTACCGGAATAAGTCGAAAAGAAAAGAAAAAGAAGGGAAATGTTTCTTATCTCGAAACACGAGTGATAAACTCCTCGGTGTAGGAACGTCTTGGTCAGCCATAATCTTGGAAATGCAAGCAACCAACAACGGTACAATCAAACAGGCGCCCAGGAACAGTCTGCCATCAAGATCAGCTGTTTTGGCAACCAACAAGCGGGCCGCTGTAGATTTTGTGGATAGCCGATGCAACTATACTGTCAGATACGGCTAGATGGATGCAGGAGAAAGAGTGGGAACCAACCAATACTGGTGCCGTTCACGTGTAGACCCGAGGGACTGGATCTGGTGGAAGTTGTGCCGACGCGTCTGGTAGGGCTGGGCAAAAGGGGCAAAAGTGATTCTAGCAAGGACCCGGAATAACCAAATCCAGGCGCCAAAACCCATAAAATCGCAGTGCAACACATTTCATGATCTCCAGAATTATGTATGTTCAAGTATTTAACTAACTACAGCCAAGCCAAGAAGAACCGTGAAAACGCCACTCTTAAGCAAGATGCACATAGGGCTGCAGCTCAACGGCCCCGGGCCCGCCACTGGGAGGTGAGCGGCTTGTCACCGTTAGTCTTTTTTCAAATATGATTTCCACACACCATTCTCCGGAATACAAGTTTGATATCTCCCCTGTATGATCGTATACTGTTAGCCTTCCCTCCTCTATGGGTATTCCTGACGAGCTTGTACGATAGCCGCCACCCAGTTCTGCCCCGCGGCGAACGAAGTGTACAGCAGCTGGTCATTTAGCAACCACGCGTTACTGGTGACGCCGTACTGGTAGCGCGCCCCCGTCCTCCAAAGCCCATAGCGGACCGCCCGAGTTGCCCGGCGACGCGTCCACGTCGGTATCGAGCGGGCCGGTCGCGTCGCAGCGCGGCTCCTTGCGGGTGACCGAGATCCCTTCCATGCGGTAGGGCCGGTTGCCGCCGTCCTTGTCCTGGGGGTACCCGTAGTTGAAGAAGATGGGGCGGCCGGCCTGGGACGCGGCGTCGTAGGTCTTGGCGCCGAGGTAGCCCAGCTGGTTGCCGAGGTTGGTGTCGAGCACGAACAGGACCCAGTCTTCCTTTTCGTTGCAGGGGCCCTCGTCCGGCATGCCCGAGGGGATGAGCACGTAGACCGCGTTGGCGCCGGGGAGCGTCTCGCCGTTGTCGTAGGCCGGGTTGAAGCGGTAGGGCACGCCGGCCTCGTAGCAGTGTCGCGCCGTCGCGACGAGGCGCGGGCCGATCAGCGAGGCGGAGCACCAGGACCCGGGGCGCGTGACTTTGCCCATGGCCGAGTAGGGGTACTCCCGGTTCGTCCACAGCTTCCGGTCGTCGTTGCCGATGGCCCAGCGCTCCTGGAGAGAGGAGACGGGGACGGAGCCGTCGCCCTCGCTGCCGGGGGCCGAGGTGATGTTGTGCAAGGTGCGCAGGTCGGCCTGGTTGAAGGCGACGGCTTCAGGGGGCGCGATGGCGGCCCATATTTGGTCGTCCGCCTCGCCTGGGGGAGGAAGCCGATGGGGTGGACCGAAGTCAAGCCGGACTGCTCCGCGACGGGAATGGCAGTCGAGAGGGTGGCCAGGCAGAAAGCCAGACTCAAGGTTGTGAAACGAGACATGATTTTGTTCTGGCTCTTGTCCTTCTGAGGTGAATGGCTTGAATGCTGCTGTGTCTGGCTCACTTCTCGGTCATCACGGCCTTTCCAGGCCTTTTATAGGTATCTCGTCCATCCTGTGAGACGACCAATGCAGTCCCGTGCCGCAATCAAAGTCCTTCATCGTATGTGTAAGTATTGTGGTGGTCAGAGTAAATCTGTTGGTTGCAAATACAACAACTCCCCGAAAGACACACCGCACCAAGCACGTTGGTCTTTTCAGTCACCGTCTATTAGATTGGAAGGTCAGAAGGTGTCCGGCGAGAAATTTTGGGACATCGCGATAAGGGGTGCTGCCTACCTCGAGGTCTAGGCCTGCCGCTGAGCACATGGGGCATGTCAGGGTGTGGTAAGCACGACACCAAACGCAACATGATATGGGCACACTAGCTAGACCATGGTAAATCCTTCGAAATGCCCCGGAGAGATTTCTGATCCTAAAAAAGCTCTTTCGCACACCCTTTTTAGATGTCGTCGGATGAACTGTTGCGGCTGACCTCAGGAATGACACAAATCCGGAAGGTTCTTAAAGCAAGCTCCGTCTACTGCGCCTGTCAGCAGGTCACATCCTGCTGCTGCGCTAAGATCTTACCGTAACTAATAGAGGATAAGGCTTAGCCCAACGAATGTCAGATGGAATGGTAGCTGAGCTCCTGTTAAATCCGGTGTTGGTGGGGTCGGTCCGGGTTAACTCTGATTGAATGTCCACGATGATTGAAGTACGGATAAACCCGTTTAAGGAGTATCCGGGAGGTTACCTATCTACTCAAGCTATGCGCATCGTCGAAAACAGAGACTGTCTTTCAAGTCTCACATATCAGCACTAATGGCTTGGGGTAAACATTGCCGCGGATGGTCAGAAGCCAACAACGTGAGGATCCTGCCGTCATCAATATTGCTGACCATAAATTCCAACCCTCAATCCCAATTCAAGATACTCCGGGCTTTGACATAACATGATGTGAGAAATATCCCGGCATTTCGGAGGGAAACACTAGTCAACGGAATGAGTTCTCACTGAGAGCGTAGCATAACCCCTGGGTTGACCATACGACCGTCGCCTGACGAAGCTTCCTAATACCAACCGAGAAAAGAACAGCAAGACATATTGTTTATTCCAGAAGCAGTTTGTCCTTAAGGAGATTTCCTAGCAAGATGCTGGATCCACATCTAACTGCATAATCATGGTTACTGCCGTATTGGCCGAGACAGTCCGCGGCAGCTTCCGAAGAGCAGAGCGCCATGGGTATAGCCTTATGGGATAAAACAACAATCCAACACAACATACCACCCTACCAAGTCAGATTCCAGGTTCTGATAGATCCTACGTCTGAACGGTTTGCTGACTCTCAACAAGACGGCGAATACCCCGAAGCATCTAAGCATTACTACTCTAGCGAAACCACAAAACTGGTATCAGGTCAGAATATAGTATGGGTGTCCACTCGGGATGGTCCGTCGGCGACCTAGCGGCGATATCACTGCATAGTCCAGCCGGGTTTCTCTCTTGGGCTTTCTTCTAGGAAAGAGGTTGGCCAGCACAAGGGGGTTCTGATTCAACCCTGTTGCCCTTGCCGGATGGCATCGCCTGAAAGCGCTGGCCTATCGTAGTAGTCTCTTATGCCCAACTCGGCGCTCTGGGTACTGGTATATGTTGCCATGTTCGATTGTGCGGAGATGGCGATGTTGAGGTCGGACGAGGCGATGCGCGCCCGCAGCATGGCACGCGGCAGAACGGCGACATTCTGTTCCGCACCTTGCCAAGGACGGTGGCGCAGGCATGACTGTGTTAACTGGTTTTACGAATGTCGCAACTAACTGTCCTTTCTCATTTTCGAAGTTCCGATCTGCCGACTTTCATGCAATACGGCTTCTGATGATAAACGGTGCTTGTTCCCGGCAGATGAGGCCAACTGGCTCTGGATCCTGTGCGTTTTCATTCTCTTCATTCTCTAAAGGTCCGCCAACGTTTGCTAATGTATGTGTAAAGATGGAAAGCTTAACGCCGCGGTCCTGACGCGGATAGCGCAGGAAGGGGGACTTTAAGAAGTGGCATTCAGTCTGGCACGAAAGCTGTGATGGCACCCACTTCGTTCACATTACGACTCTCGAGTGCCGGAGTGTAGTGAGCTTGTCGGATGGGCATTGCAACTTCAGCTGCCATACTACGGGTTTAATGTTTCTGTCACGAGGGTAGCCTCCTGGGTGGATCTGAAAGATGATTTGGAAAACAACGCAGTTCTGGAGGATAGCCAAGCCCGTGGAGGTTTCGAGTTTGAGAGATTTCGGGCCTGGGGCCGAACTTTATAGTGAGAAATCTTTCCATGTTACCAACTTCACACCGACTCTGAACGACTCATGCGCATCGAGTATGGTGGTGCTACAGCGTTACAAAACTGTCGGCACCACCTTGGCGAGAAGCGTCATCGGGCAAGGGTCAAGAGGGGCGGGGGACTGGCAGTGGCTCATAATTGAGAGAGAGAGAGAGAAAAAACGCCATCCCTCTGAGCCCAGACTGCGCCAAGACTAATATTGTATTGCAATGTGGGCAAGTTGTGGAAGTTGCCGGCGCTGACTGGTCTTGACGATTTATCACGAAGAGTGGCATGCGAATGTGAAAAGCGGTTACATTGAATTCTGCAGTGCTACCTCGCCCTTGGGTGAGCGTATGCATCGAGATCAGTCTTTGGTACGATGCAGCGTAGCAGTATGTCGTAATTCTCCGGTGGTCAAGCGACCAACCATCGTGGATTTGACCGGAGCATCCTCCGATGCTGGCTTATGAGCAGCTCGTGGATCTCCACTATGGACTCGTCGGGAATCCACATCAATCTTGAAGAACCCGGACATGGCTAGGTGTATTCTCAGCATGATCCCATACAGCAACCCTTTCACCGTTTAGCAATTAGGTCTAGTACGGCCTAGTACTTCCCGTTCTGACCATCCTCCCTTCTAGAACCCGCAGCTTGACTGAAAACAGACGACAGAGTCCAACCGTTCATCAAACTCGGCCTAGTGAGTACCTACTTATACCCCTTCAATGATACGAGACGGGAGAAGTAGCCACTCGAAAGAGCTGGGGATTGTCGAGACTTTCCTTCTATTGTGTGTGAAGAAGTCCCGCTGCAAATCTTGCCCACCACCCTTGTTCTGTCGGAGTCTTTTTTAGAGCCAGGGGGCTCGGGTTTACCACGAGCAGGGGTCTTCCTCGTCATCTGTCCAACGGTTTTTTTCCCCTCGGGCAGGATGACTAGGCCTCGAGTCTCGATAAACAAACATGTGTACACACCACCGCGAGAAATGATAACGATGCCTAGCAGACCTTGGACGTGCCCACGCGAACCTTCGTGTCAATACCCGACGGCGTGGGCTACCAAGAACGCTATCCCGGCCTAACGCATACTCCCGTGAGCAAATGTCATTGACTTGACTTAATTACCCCAATGCCATGTTTCAGCCCAGTGTCTGTGGGTTGCCGCCAAACTTGGCCGAAAGGTCTGCGGACAGGCCGGTTGTTTGCTGCAGATCCTTTCCCCGCGGGCAACACGTATACTAGCCTTAGAGTTCTGACCCCTGCTGCCTCTGCGTGGCTCGTAATCTGTCTCCCCTTTTTGGATTTCCCACGATCCCACCCAACAACCAAAAAGACCTGGTTTCATTGTTACGATACGCGAGGGCGTGCCTCCCCCCATTGTGGAGTCACGTCACGATCGATGCAACCGAATCCCCACACGCTGGCGCTCTGCACGATTCGGAGTCGCATTGAGGCATCCCAGAGCACATCATGTTTCCCATCCGTGATAAAGAAGTTTCATCTTTAATCTATGTGATACCGGTGGTGAGCTCTACCTGTGACTCTCAGCGCCAACGTAGCATTGGTTTGGGACCGCGGGGGACGACGGAGAGAGGAAACTCAATGAGAAGAATCGCCCGCGATTTCAACTTTCGCCCAGCCCTTCCGGTCTAGACTCTCTGAGAAAAGAGACCACTGCCTGCCCTCATCGTAATTTCTTGGTCGTCATTACTCACAGCCTTGCTGCTTTGGGCAAGACCCCCTGAACAAGAGTGCACTCCCCAGGGCTGTCCACTCTGGGATATAACACCAGTGCCCGCCGCCCTGTTGAAGAAACCGCCGCTCGCCATTTCAGTCTGGGAAAAGAGGATGTCACTTTTGTCGCGGCTGTGTTATAAACAGCTACAGTCTCGCCGCAACTAAACAACCTGCCACGCCCTCTCAACGAGAAATGTCGATTGCCAATGGCGTAGCCACAGTACTGCCCACCCCCGGGGGCTATATCGTCGACCTTGACCACCCCCGACAGCATACGGATGTCGCCACCTACTGGATCGTCGCGGTCGGGAACGCGCTGGCGCTTCTGTTCATGGGACAGCGGCTGTATACGAAGATTGCGCTGTTGAAGGAGTTCAGGCTGGAAGATGGTAGGCCGGACCCGACCCCTTCGATCTCTCTCGGTGCATTCATACCTTTGAAGCTAACTGGATTCATGCTTAGTATGTTTGGTGTTAGCTTGGGTAAGAGACTTATAACCCAACGGCAAAATGCCGACGCGATACTGACAAGACTGCTTAGTTCACCTCTATCGGCACGCAGGCGGTGCTGGTCTACATGTTCGCCGCCGAACTCCTGGGAGCTCGGATGTGGGAACTTTCCGGCAGTCAATACAACCTCTACCACACCGTAAGGACATCCTCACCCGGAACATGAGATTGTCACATCCATGGCTCCCTTGCGCGCAAATATGCTTATTCGTACTCGACGTGGCGCAGTTGATACTAGTGGTGCCGCTCATCTACACTCATTGTGCCGGCTTGGCAAAGCTATCCATTCTTTTATACTACCGCCGGCTCAGTCCCCGAGCGTGGTTCCGCTGGACAGTCGTCGCGACCATGGTCGTGGTGCTCGGATACACCCTCGGCGTCTTCTTCAGCTTGTTGCTCGGCTGCGATCCCGTCGCCAAGAGCTGGGACCGGACAGTGGCGGGGGAAAGTGCATCAACCACGATGCCCTGTACGCCGCCACTGCCGTATTCCACATCGCCACCAACGCCGCCATCTTGGTGCTCCCCATGCCGACGCTCAAGGAGTTCAGGATGTCCGGCCTGCAGAAGGCGGGTCTGGCCGTCATGTTCGCCGTCGGGGGACTGACGGTGGCGGCCTCGGTCATGCATCTTGTCGTCCTGCTGCCGGCTCTGAAGGACAAAGACCAGCCTTGGGCTATGGCGCGCCCATCCATGGTAAGCATCGCCTTCTGAACGAGTGCGGACGGCCGCGGCTGAGAGTTTCTCGATATACTGACATCCAGGATTTGCGCGCGCGAAAGTGGACATGCGTCGAAGCCAACCTCCTCATCATCTGCGGCGCCTCCCCGACGCTCCGGCGCTTCTTCCACTACATCTTCACCGGCGACGAAGACCTCCGCGAAACCCTGACCCCGAGCCCGAGCCCGCGGTCCGGCATGGGCCAGGGGGTCAAGGGCAAAAGCAGCCAGCGCCGGCGGCGCCGCCGTCACTTCTACAACAGGTTCCACGACGACGGCTGCCCCGAGTACCGGATGCGGTCGCTGCACGACGTCGACCTGCGGCCGGACCAGATCCAGACGGTCGAGACGCGGGCCGGGGCCAACAGCCGGTGCAGCCGGATGTGGGACGCGCGGCCGAACAAGAGCGACGGGGACTCGGAGAAGGCCATCTTCCAGACGCGGACGATGACGGTGACGTACCAGACGCGGGACGGGAGCGTCGAGCAAGCATGAGAGGGAGAGGAAAAAAGATGCCTAATTACCTTCGAGTTCCCAACTATGAGATCCGCGAAACAAGAAGAACTAAAAGATACAAAAAGAAGAAAACACGCATTGTGGTTTGGCACGTCGTTGGGAGTTTTTGGGTTTTCACTGTTAGTCATATACCCTGTTCATATAGGCAGTCTAGGAAGCCATTCGGCGCATCTACTTTGTTACAATATTCAATTCTTTCCCCAATCTGGTAACTGTCTGACGAGGAATCCTCGTGCTTGACGAGAGACCCTTGATTGGTGGCGCAATTCACCTTGGCGTGGAGGGGGTGGACTAGCAAGCTCGCTAGACTCGGATACATACATGACATACATGTAAGGCTCTGCGTGCAGGTGGGTGTGCCGTTTCTTGTTATTACCTACATCCCTCGGCAAGCATCGTGTGGGAGGAGAGGCGGTGTGCCATCGGATCATCTCGTGGCGGATGATAGGGAGTGAGCGACAGGCCTGTAAGCAGTGTAAGTCATCATGCAAATGATAAGTGACAGAGCGAGAGCGTCTTTGTGTGTCAACGAAGCCAGCCACATGCGCAATACAAGTACTGAGAGTTGCAGAAGGATCGACTTGTCCCCCACAAGATGCGTCCGTCTACCGCATCTGCATGCGTGGGAAGCAGGAAGCCGAGACGTGATGGAGGCATGGCGTGGTTCAAATAAGGCAAAGAACTGCATTTGTAAGGCTGGCTGGACCCGAGTCCTGCTGCTCGCTTAGCGATGGGTTACACGGACGAGATGCTAGCGAATAAGGGATTAATCAGCCGGGGTCGAGATATTCCCGGTACACAGATGTTACCAGAAAAAGCAATGGGGATCCCGGAAGGAGACTCCTGCATATAGGGAAACGGTCGCTGCAGAGGCAGACACGCATCGCTTTCCGCTGTCTCCTCTCTCCCTCCGTCACTGATGGCCATTGATGACATTGAGTACCTAGAGGGGAACAAGGAGAACACAAATCGAATTGGGAGCAAAGAAACGGACGATCAAATGATGGGCCGTCGGGCATCGGCCGATGGTCCTGTTTTACATTGAGTATTTGCTGACATATCCGGGGCTCCTCCACAACGCCGGACTTAGCGCTTGCGGGAGTCTGTCAATGAACCAACATGGGACACGGGAGGCAATGTATTCTGCGATGCATACTGAGTTGGTACCATGCAGAGACCTTTCAGTGCAACGTGGAATGATTGAATGCCGTCGGTCGGTCGGTGAGGTATGCGATCGATGCAGCTACATAAGGCAGAAGTCATAGGCAAGGCAAGACAGTAATCCGTAATCCCGGGTATGTCTGTCTCGCGTCATCCAATGGGCTTCTGTGCACAGCTTCGAATCAAATACGATTGAACCTTGGTTTTGACAGGCCCCGTAGTCCCGTAGCCCCGTAGCGAACGTACTTTTCACTGCGTCGTACTTTTTTTTCTGACATTTCGCCCGCCCTCGGCAGATTGCAGGTGGCTGATAGGCGGGCCCACTAACCACGAGCGTGCAAGGAACTTTCAGTGGGAGCGACACTGCGCTCCCACTGGAACCCCCGCTTTCCAGGCCTTTTTGGGGGCCACTGCCCGGCCCTCGTGGCCCTGCTGCAACTGTACTGCAGTGCCTAAAAGATGTATCAGCCCAGACTTGGAGGTCGGAACACCACCAGATGGCCATTCTCGATACCCACGAACGCGCATCCATCGTCGATTCGAATACAATATCCGCGACGACATATACGTGTACTGCGCCTGAATGGGCGGAATCAGGTAGCATGCATAACTAGACCCAGACCTGCCTGATACAGCGATTCTCCAGTCTTCCTAGGACGGTCCGAGAGAGACCGAACGCTTGAAGCTGCTGCGCCGTAATCATGGAGCAAGGAGACGACGAAAAGAACCAACTTATCGATTGCCAGGGTCGCCAGTCGCCAGTTAACAGTCAACCTAGCGACAGACAAGACAGAAGACATATGCACTAGAATCTCAAGAGCGAACAGGACTCGTCGACGCATCATGCAGGCGACTTTTGCTGCTAAGTCAGAATCACGCACCCCTGGTCTGACGGTGTACGGTGCACCCCCGGAGCATGCGGGGATTGAACATTGAACCCCCTGATTTATGTAACCCCGTCGCACCCATTCATTCATCTCGACCTCCCTCGCTTCGGATCATCTCACACACACTCCCTCGCTCGCGATCGTCCTATCTTACCAACCTACTTACTCTTCTTCCCGCATCCTACCCGACAAAGAAGCGAGGCCGTTTGAGCCGCCATTGACAAATCGCGGGCTCCTGACAAACGCGCTTTGCTTTTCTCTCAGCACCACGTTTCGTATTGACACGCGCGCGCCAGCACACACACGCATCCACACCCATCACACACTGGCGCATGTCAGCACTAGGGCCAAGTCCCCGTGGAACATGGCCAAGTCTGCGTCCGACTCTGATCCAGACTCCAAGCCCGTTTCGTCTCTATTCTGGCGATCTGTACTGAACGCAGACGAGCCTAGGCCGCCGCCTGTTCTGCGTGCAGGCAGCGCCGGAGATGTCAAATCAGAGGAGGATACGCTTCACCATCGAGAGGAACAAGATGAGGCGGAACGATTCGCCAAGAGGCCAATTGCGGCTTCGGTGAAGCAGGAGACTCATGCCGACGATGCCGGCTCCTATGATACCCTGTACGGCCGGCCGCAGCCGCAATTGCAGATGCAGCAGATGCAGCAGCCGCCGCCGCACCATCATCATCCCATACTACATCCCACGGGTCCTGCCGCCGCAGCTCCAAGTACAGCCAGCGCATCATCCGCCTCATCCGCCCGAAGGCCTATCCAGCAGTACCCGGCCGAGGTCTGGGAAACGCACAAGGCCCATCTCCACCACCTGTACATCCAGCAGGGCAAGTCGCTGAAGCAGATCCAGCAGATCATGGCCCAGCGGGGCTTCAACGCAAGGTTAGCACCACAACCGCTCTATTGTTATTATTCTGTCACCGCTCTCTGCCCCGTTACTCTTGAAGGGGATCTGCTAACGCTGGCGCAAGCGACAAGATGTACAAGGACCGCTTCTCAAAATGGGGGTTTCGCAAGAATAGGCGCGCCTTGACCAGGGAGAAAGCGGAAGCCCATCAGGGCAACAATACAATGCACGTGAACCATTACCGTGGCACTGGTCGCGGATCTACGCGGACGACTGGGATGATGCATGCACCGGATTGTTACGCGCAATACTTGGGGACAACAGCTACAACAGCACCACCCCGGGACTACAGGCAGAAACAGCTAGGCCAGCCGGCGGGAGAGAGCTTACCGCTGGTGTACTTCCAGGACGCCCTCTACGACAACCGGCCGCAGCTGCCGGATACCTACCTGGTGCAGGACCAGCTGCTGCGGTGTTTCGACGGCATGGCGGCCCGGGCCTGGGCGACGGGCGAGGTGCGGCCCGGTGACACCAACAAGATCATGTACGTGACGCCCGAGGTGCACCGGAAAATAGTGCGACTCTTCGACGTGAACGATTGCATAAGCACCATGAGGGACGAGACGCCGCACTTGCACTGCCCCTCCTCGGCCGTCATGCGCCCGGGGTACGAATCGGTGGGCGCCTTTCTGAAGAACCCCTCGCTGTTAGGCTTTCTTCGCCTGCTCCAGCTGACCATGTACGCCGGCCCCAATACCCAGTTGCCGGTGGTGTGGCGCTACATCGCCCACTCGCCGCAGCTCCGGCACTGCTCGGTGCACGGCCTGTACGAGCTGTGCCAGAACATGAGCCGGCTGATCGGGTCCTACCCGCCGGGCAGCCGCGGCTCCTCGCCCTTCGTAGACCTCGTGATCAACACGCTACCCCGGCTCGAGGCCATGGTGCCGCCGCCCGCCTCGGACGACGGCCAACCGTGGACGCCGGAGAGGAAGCTGCGCCACATGCTGCGCCGGCTGCTACTCGCGACGTCGCACCGACAATCCCTCTCGGAACCCATCAAACGCTACGCCTACAACAGCGAGCTGCTGGTGCGGGAACTAATCGAAGTGCTCGAGCGCGAGAGGGGCGGGCCGGTGCACTGGCACGTGTGCGACGACATCAGCGCCGCTTTACCCAAGGAGATCCGGCTGGACCTGTCCATTTTCCACGCGTTCAAGAAGGCTGACGAGATCGGGAACTGGTGGCAGGAGGCCGACGTGTACCTGGACGGGCTGCGCGAGATTGAGCGCGAGGAGGGGCGGAGGGGGGAGAGGCCGATGGATGATTTGCAGAGGCGGCTGCTGTTGATTATACAGGCGAATATACACGAGAGCCTGTGGGAGATGGAGCGGGAGAAGCGGAGACAGCAGCAGAAACAGCGGCTTTTCACACCGGAAGAGGACAGCAATATGAAGGAGGGCATCGCGTCGTCGACTCCATGGCTCAACAGCACGACGACGTCGACGAACAACAACTATTTTGAAAGCGGCGGCAAGGAGTGCAACGCGAGACTGGGCCTCGCCATCGCGCTCCGGAGGCAGGCCATGGACTACATCACGGGCATGGAGCAGCGCGAGCACGGGGAGCGGTTCGAGGACCTCAAGGTGCTCGAGACGTGGTACCGCAAGATGGGGGACGCAGCGGCGGCGGACGAGGCGGTGCGGCAGAGCGATCGGGAGCTTGAGAGGCATTTGGCCACGTTGACTCTTTGATCTGGTCTGAGGAGCGGAGCAGAACATCCAAGGGACGAATATACCACTATCCTCTAATCTTAAGGCGAATAACAAGGGGACAACTATACCACTATCAGTCGCCTGAAAAAAAATATCTCATACCCAAGTCACGACGGAGCCGAGTTGCCATGCCATGTTGTTATCGTGAAATCGTAATAAGAATCAATAAAAGTACACATAAGGGGGTCGTGCTGATGGTGCTGCACTTCCAAGCTGGTCGGCATGTGCTTTCCGAGCATACTTAAGCCAAGATGGACGACCTAGTCAAGTCAGGAGGCCCAAACGTTTGGGGGAAACAAATAGAGGATTGGAGGGACAGTGGCATGCCAGCCCCGATTCGTAGTTGGCGGAAATAGTCATGCATCTTTTTACCGGTTTTCCCGACACATGTCAAGTCGAGATTTTTCCTGACGTCCCGACATATGTCAAGATTGAGATCTTGATGATCTTGCTCCCGTCGTTGGACCATGATCTTAGTCGAGGGGAAGGAATGCGGGTTTCCGGTCTGGTCTGGTCTGGTCTGGTCTCTGGTCTGGAGAAAAAAAGGATGAGCCCGTCGTTTGTTCTCCACATATGCAGCGTCCGTCTGGAGAGGTGTGCATATCCCGATGCAGCAGGTTGCCTTGCCCGTGTGCCGGTCATGACCGGAGGACTGATTCGATTATATCCGGGCGGCGATGGAACGCTTCATGTGCTGAAACGGAGGTTTATGTAGGGTAGTGCAGTTGCAGTCGCATACTAACTAGGTAATATTCTTGCGGTCAACGCGGTTATGTAGGATTATGTTTGTGGCAGCTCGATGCGCGCTGTCGGTATGCAATGCAAATGCAATCGCTCTACGTCATCCTGTGCAAAGAATCAATTGGATTTGTTCCGGGGTCGGAGCCCCCTGGTTGGAGGCCTGTTAGCGGTCAATTGGAGATGCAACCAAAAGCCTGACCGGTTCAGCAGATATGCGAATCTGCTGCAAGATGCGCTTCCCCGACGGGAACTGCCGATGTAGATGAAGCTGACTTTACGGGTTAGAGCCGAGTAGGTACTTCCATATGACATGTCTGAGATGGATGGACTCTGGAGAGAGCGAGAAGGTGACATTGGCTCGACATTAACACGAGCAAGGCAAGGCACATCATCATCAAGATTCCGCGACTGTCAGAGCGGCCACACGCGCGTTGCTATTAGTGGGTGTCGTCTCCAAGTGTGGGGGTTTGTGCAACAGCTAGACACGCGCATAGGCACCACGGCACCTGCAAAAACTGCAGATGGCGCCTGAATCGCCAGATGCAGAGTTATCAGGCCATATTCAAACCCCCTTACCCTCAGGGCGCATTTTTCTTGTCAAATCACAAGTCAGGGCCGTTCTGGAACCTTGGGGCCTTGGCGGGAAGATGCGTGCAATGCAACAATCACAAATTGCCAAGCGAGGAGAAGAACGACAGAAGAAGAAAAGAAGGAAGAAGCGTCAAGTACTGGCTGTTAGGAGTGCATGTCAAAGTCAGTCTGCCAGTGGCAGTGAGTGAGTGGATGAGTGAGCGGCGGACTGGGCAGAGAGTGCTGGAAACGATGCACGGTTGGACACTAAAAACGCCTGTGGATAGGGCAAAAAAAAGGGCCAAGCTGTGGCAAGCTGTGGCCGCCTGTCGCCAATGCAAAGCACCTCGCGCACCTGATGTGGCACAAGCAGACGCACAAGCGGCTAAGCTCTTGCGCTGCAACGCCGGAAGCTGCAGCTGGCGATGGCAGATGGGAACCTTGGAACCTAAGCTGCCTCATCCACCTCCACCTCCACCTCCACTAACGAGGCAAGCAAAGCAGCATCATCATAGCCCAGACCATCTCGTCCTATTGAATTGATTGCCATGACTGGGGGAGCTAAGCAGGCCCCCCGTCCCCCCGTCCCCCGTCCCCTACTCGAAGCGAAGCAAACGTAGGCCGATCTATTGATTGCATGCTGCTGGGATTCTGGGAACCTCGACACTACCGAACCTGAACCAACCTGGACTTGTGACCGACCCAAGCCAGCCAGCCCCAAATCCAGCCTGCATACATCAATCCAAATACATGTCGGGATACATCTGATTGACTTTTTTCTCTCTCTCGTCTGCCCATTTGATAAAAGCCACCATTCCGCCTTCAAAGTCTACGCCGGACCCCTCCTCTTCCCGCGACACCATTACTGCGATCCGAGCTGAAGTCAACAACACCCTGACTCGGTCTACCAGCACATCCGTCCATAGAGGAGGGAACGAAGCTACTACTACAAGAACTACCACTTCTGCTCCTGCTCCTGTCACTAGCACTAGCACTGCATCGTCATCGTCACCACCGCTCGCTACCGACACCGACGCTGACGCTGACGCCGACTCCTACGAGCTTGACACCATCGTCGTCACCAGCCAACAGGAGAAGGACAGGGACGCCAGGGACGCCAGGAGACAAGCCAAGCGAGACGAGAAACGCCGCTGGCTCGACGAACGCGACGAGATGAAGTTCTCCCATAGTATCCAGTTCAACGCTGTTCCTGATTGGAGCAGCCATTACATCGCCTACAGCAACCTGAAGAAGCTGTGAGTACACCCGAAGCTGAACTACTATACGTACTCGTCATTGCTCTCCTACACCATGTCATACCATGCCCATCGCAGAGCTAACGTATTCACCCCAACCTAGCATCTACTCCTTAGAGAAGAGCATACCCCAGCAAGGCAACGATGTCGAGACCCGACCGCTCCTCCGCGAGGACGATCCCCAGACCATCTTTTCGCGAGCGTTAGACGTAGAGCTAGAGAAGATCACCTCCTTCTTCCAGATCAAGGAGAAGGAAATCTTTGAAGATGTCGAGGGCCTGCTGCGCGACCTGCGCGACGAGAACGGCGGCGGCCCCACCATCAAGAACATGTCCCGATCCGACGCCGACAACATCCGCAACCTGGCCAACAACCGGAGGACCTCGCGCGGCGCCCGCTCCACCGAGGACGGCCACGGAGACAGCGACAGCGACGAGGACGACGAGACGGCCGCCCTCAACAAGAGGCCCACCTCGAGCCAGCACGGCGGCCGCCGCAGGTCCATCCCCAGCGCCATGCACGCCTCCACCGACCTCGGCGCCTCGACCGACATGGGCCGATCCACGCGGCGCACGAGTATAGCCGGCGGCTTCACCGACTACGCCGAGATCGAGGAGATGTACACGTCGTCCATCATGCTCAAGAAGCGCATCATCGGCCTCTACGTCCAGCTCTGCGAGCTCAAGTCGTACGTCCAGCTGAACCACACCGGCTTCCGCAAGATCCTCAAGAAGTTCGACAAGATTGTCGACCTCGACCTGCGCTCCAAGTACATGGCCGGCACCGTCGAGCCCGCCTACCCCTTCCGCGGCGAGACCATGGCCCAGCTCGACGACTACATCAACAGGCTGGAGCAGGCCTTTGCCGACTGCGCCACCCAGGGCGACCTCGAACTCGCCAAGAAGGACTTGCGCTCCCACCTCCGAGAGCACGTCGTCTGGGAGCGCAACACGGTCTGGCGCGAGCTGATCGGCCTCGAGCGGCGCGCCGAAGCCGCCAGCCTCGGCCACGGCCTCCTCGGCGGTGCCAGCGAGAGCCAGTCGAGGCTGCAGGGCGACGACCCGCCCATGTCGCCCACCAAGGAGTTCAACACCCCCATTGGCCGGTTCAACGTGCCGACCTGGGTGTATGGCAAGCCTGTCATTACCCTGTTGATCGTCATTGCCATTTTCATCGTCCTGCTATACGTGCCGTTCATGGCCAGCCCCGAGCAGCAGAACTGCGCCGCCATGTTGGCCTTCGTCAGTCTGCTTTGGGCGACCGAGGCCATTCCGCTCTTTGTGACGGCCCTCCTGATTCCCTTCCTCGCCGTCGTTCTCAACATCCCGCGCTCGGACGATGAGTCGCATAGGCGGCTGGACTCCAAGGAGGCCACGGCCTACATCTTTGCTGCCATGTGGACGCCGGTCATCATGCTGCTTCTCGGTGGTTTCACCGTCGCTGCGGCCGTCAGCAAGATGAGCATCGACAAGCGTGTTGCGACCTTTGTTCTGGCCAAGGCCGGAACGCGCCCCCGGACGGTTCTCGTGGTGAACATGTTCGTGGCTGGTTTCGCCAGTATGTGGGTTAGCAACGTTGCCGCGCCCGTACTGTGCTTCTCCATCCTCGAGCCCATCCTGCGCAACCTGCCCCAGGGTTCCAACATGGCCAAGGCTATCATCATCGGAATTGCGTTGGCCTCGAACATTGGTGGTATGTTGTCGCCTATTTCGTCGCCGCAGAACATCATTGCTCTCGACAACATGACCCCCAGCCGTCGTGGGGCACGTGGTTCTTTGTCGTCATCCCCGTCGGTACCGTGTCCCTCCTCTGCATCTGGATGCTGCTTCTGGTGACGTTCAACCCTGGAAAGGGTTGCACCATCATGCCTGTGCGTGTCGTCCGCGAGAAGTTCACGATGAAGCAGTGGTTCACGGTTGCCATGTGTATCGCAACCATTTCTCTGTGGTGCGCCAGCCACTCGCTCGAGTCGACGTTTGGCGACATGGGTGTGATTGCCATCCTGCCCATGGTCATCTTCTTCGGTACCGGCATCCTGAGCAAGGACGACTTCAACAACTTCCCCTGGACCATCATCATCCTAGCTGCTGGTGGCCTGTCGCTTGGCAAGTCGGTCAAGTCGTCCGGTCTGCTCCACACCGTCGCCGTGGACATTTCCCGCCGCGTCGCCGGCCTAGAACTGTATGCTATTGTGCTGACCTTCGCCTCCCTGACCATGGTGTTTGCCACCTTCATCAGCCACAGTGTTGCTGCTTTCATCATCCTCCCCCTCGTCGCCGAGATCGGCCGCGGCCTGGACGAGCCCCATCCTAACCTGCTAGTTATGACGTGCGCCCTCATGTGCTCGGGCGCCATGGCACTGCCGACTACGAGTTTCCCCAACATCAGTAAGTCCCTTCTGTTGAGATCAACCCCACCAGGCCCCAGACGGTTTACTGACATCTCCCTTCCCTCTCCTTCCTCAAGCTGCCATTATGAAGGAAGACGCTACGGGCCAGCGATACCTGACGGTGAACCACTTCATCAGCCGGGGTATCCCCGCCAGTATCATGACACTGGGCGTCGTGGTCACCTTGGGCTACGGCGCCATGCATGTCATGGGCATGTAAGAAACCATTTTTCGTTGCGTTGCAAATCCTGTCCTGTCCTCTACCATGTCTCTATTTGATTTGACCGAACTTGTTTTTTAACCTGATTTAAAAGTTAAGTTGATCGATCTTGTGGTGTGGGTTGCTCGATCGCTTGATTAGTTGCTTGATTGCTTGCTTGCTTCAGCATGGTACGGTTCGCATAGTTGGGGCGCGTCTGGTTGGTTGGTTGGTTGGTTGCGGAACAAACATCAGAGGGTGGTGCGAGTGAGTGCGGTTGCGACGAGAAGAAGATTTCGGCATCATGGGCTTCGTCGGTACCCTATGGTGCGCAATGGTTCGAGTTTCGTTGGATGGCTTGGGTTAGGTCGGAGTGGGTTATACATACATTACAAAGACGGATGTGTGTATATGTATTATCTGGTTGTGGGAATACCTATAGAATGTCACCGAATTCCTTCTCATTGCCATTATCAGATGTGTACTGGTGTGCTTACTGCCTGCCAATCATTGATCATGTCATGTTCGCCTACGGTCGGACTTGTCTCGGGAGCCAATTCTGGGCTGGAGTCGGTTCCGAGACAGACTGAACTGAAGCGACATTAACAAGGTTCGCATGACCCTCGAACAGCCCGGTCAAGTCTATCCAATGACCACCTGGTATAGCAATGATTTTGAGTATGTGCTTGCTGGTAGGTGTTGCATCAGCGAAGACGGTGATGATTGGGTGTTTTGCTCGAATTGATTGGTTAGTCCTGCTGCATCTTGTCAAAGTCCCTACGGACTGAACTCCCGGCATTTGCAGCCTGCGCAGGCTACTGCAGGGTGCTGCAGCACGCAACAGATGGGCGCAGATGCCGTCATTACTAAGTCCGCACCGCCGCCCGCATCATGTACATGTCTCACGCTGTCTTTTTTCAGCAGGCAGATAGATGGTAGAAGCTTCTGTCAATCCTGTAGGGTCTGAAACAGCCGACCTGTCAGCATCTTGGAAGCCGAAAGTCGGGCTTCTTTTTTTTTTCTCGTGATTGACTCTTTCTGTAAGTCATGGACGCCAAGGCACAGAGATACACGAATCTTCGTGCGACTCGAGAGGAGAGATCAGATAGATAGATCGCCCTGGGTTAGCGGCCCCCATTACTTCCGTGGTGGGTAGAGATAGTGGGTTAATGAACTGTGGCCACGAATGCGAGGCGACAAGCAGGCAGGTTCTTTTTTCCCTCACCGTGCTGTGGTGTCAATCACGGCGTACATCGAACGAGCAAAACACTGTATACATCCCGTCGTCAGACCCAATGCAATGTCTCTGAACCTGTCAAAACGTGCCAGCAAGGTGACTTTGGTTCGATGCCAAGTTACCCCAGCCAAAACAAAGGACCCGGATGGATTGGACTATCCTCCAATCCATTGGGGATGATGTCCTCAAATGCTTAATTCGTGTCAGCAAGGTGACTTTGATTCGATGCCAAGTTACCCCAGCCAGAGAGTGGTAGAGACTTTCGTACTCCCAGCGACTCTGGGGCTTTGCATATAAGGCTGCCATTGATCCTCTTTTGCGGCCCTCTCTATACCGCTCCCCCAATTCCACAGCATCCCTCACCCAGCCTCGACTCCTCCATTCAACGCCCATCAAGATGCTCTCCATCCGCACCGCAGCTATCGCCTTCTTCCTGTTGGCCCTGGCCGGTCTGGCACCCAGTGCCTCCGCGGCCCCCGCCCCCGTCCGAGTCCCGGTCGGGACCGACTCCTCACCTATCGTCGAAGTCGACGCCCTCGACACAGATGACCGGATTCCGCCGCATGAGATTGTGCCCCAAGGGCTCAAGCCCTGGCCACCAAAGTACTACTGCGATATCAACGGCCCGCAGCCTGGGTGCTAGGTGCACATGAATGCGTTCATACCTTCTCAAGGCGCGCCCAGGATTTTATTCCCCCCCCGCGAAACCGAAAGGTACAATGGGCTCGCGCGGCCCGATATGGATGGATGGGTGATGATGGGCTTACTCATGCGGATGCAGAGATAGAGGGAAGGGTGGATATGTACTAGTGCTGATGGCTCGGCCAGCCCTGGTTCCGATTATCAATTCGGCTTTAAGTCGCAAACTGGGGCGGTTGGGCGCGGTGGCTCTACTATTCCCCTACTATTACCTCTTCTGGGGGCGGTCAAGATCCAAGCCGGTTGCTTGTGTAATCAAGGAGAAGGGAAGAGTGGGAATACTGGGTCGCGCGCAGCTTCTGGAAGACTTGGCCCTGATTCTGCACTGCTAGTGTCGGGATATATAAGTACAGTAGACAACCAGCCTGTTCTGGCTACTCTGCTGCAAACCGGAACTCAATCTCAACATCGATCGTCTCTACATATTCAATCAATTTCTTCCCGTTCTATTTTTAGCAACTTTTGTGTGACTTTTTCCCTTAGATACCCCAGACTCTTTCATCCCACAACCACAACCATGTCCGAATCCTCCAAGCTCTTCCAGCCCCTGAAGGTGGGCAACAATACCCTGCAACACCGCCTGGCCATGGCGCCCTGACGCGCTTCCGCGCCGACGGCGACCACGTGCCCCTGCCCATGGTCAAGGAGTACTACGAACAGCGCGCGTCCGTTCCCGGCACTTTGTTAATTACCGAGGCCACCTTCATCTCGCCCCAGGCCGGCGGCTACCCCAACGTGCCCGGCATCTACACCCCCGAGCAGATCCGCGCCTGGAAGGACGTCACCGACGCCGTGCACGCCAAGGGCAGCTTCATCTGGGTCCAGCTCTGGGCTTTGGGAAGGGTCGCCAACCCCGACGCCCTCAAGAAGGAGAACCCGGCCTTCAAGGTGAAAGGCGCCTCCCCGCTGCCCGAGGCCGAGGGCAAGACGGTGCCCGAGGAGATGACGGAGCAGGAGATCCAGGACTTTGTCCGCGACTACGCCCAGGCCGCCCGCAACGCCGTCGAGCTCGCCGGGTTCGACGGCGTCGAGATCCACGGCGCCAACGGCTACCTGATCGACCAGTTCACCCAGGACGTCTCCAACCAGCGCACCGATGCCTACGGCGGCTCCATCGAGAACCGCTCCCGCTTCGCCCTCGAGGTGGCCAAGGCCGTGGTGGAGGCCCCCGGCGTCGGCCCCGAGCGCGTCGGCATCCGGTTGTCGCCCTGGTCCCCCTTTCAGGGCATGAAGATGGCCGATCCCGTCCCGCAGTTCACGCACCTGATCCAGGGCCTGAAGGAGCTGAAGCTGGCGTACCTCCACGTCGTCGAGTCGCGCGTCGGTGGCAACCTGGACGTGGCGGATACCAAGTCGGCCGAGAAGGTCGAGTTCGCGGTCCAGGCGTGGGACCGCACTTCCCCGGTCTTCATCGCGGGCGGGTTCACGCCCGAGAGCGCCCGCGAGGTCGTCGACGCCGAGTACCAGGACCACGAGGTCGTCGTCGTGTTCGGGCGCTACTTCATCTCGACGCCGGACCTGCCGTTCCGCGTGCAGAAGGGCATCGAGCTGACGCCGTACGACCGCGATACGTTTTACAACGCCATGGAGGAGAAGGGGTACACGACCTACCCCTTCAGCCAGGAGTTCTTGCAGAGCCAGAAGGTGGCTGCTTAAAGTGATACCATCGGTTTAGGTGGTTGCATTGCTACGGCGTTGGGATAGACCGAACGAAAGACAGACGAGTGATACCAGGAGACGAAGATCTCATAGATGATATCACGTCATGATCATGTTATGAATTGGATGTAAACACATATATAGAAAGCGAGACGAAGGAATAGAATCTGCTATTAATTTTTCAAGACCTACTTTCCATTTCTCACAAGCCTTCGGGGTTGATCGATCCCTCATGGATCATTCCACATCTCCTCGCAACACCAGTACTGACGTTGTACGATACCGCAACGTCAATCCAAGCGTCTAAAGGGGACATGCTCACGTAGGTTTGGTCGTTGGAGAGCTTGTGCCAGTTTTATAACTTGAGCAAATACACTGTTGTCCTCTGGCTTGCTTTCGGGTGGCCTCTTGGAACCGAATCCCGTCAAAAGCGATATCCATTTGCCATCGAAGCGGTCGGTCCCTGCCCCCAGGTTTCTGTAAACAGTGAAGCGGGCGTGGAGTTCTCGCCCACGAACCTCCAGGGTCCGTTCCAAGTCGCAGTGGCAGATCTCGCAGTAGTGAACTTGGACCAGTCTATCTTCGGTGCTTTTCCACTGGGTAGTGTTGGTAGAATGTTGTCCGTAGATGTGGTATTTCTGCGATAGGTGGGCTGACGCCCTAAGCCAGCCGTCTTGGATCTGCAGCTTCACATCCGCCAGCGAGTGCGTAATGTGAGGGCACATGGTGATGTCTATACCCCTCGAGACCGGACTATGTACGTCGAGGACGTATCTGATCTCTTGCTTTTGTAGAAATTCTTTCTTCTCAAAGTAGAGCTCACTCGACCATGCGTAACCGGGACCGTCGTCGTTCGGGGTGGACTTGCCGCTGCAAATGAAGGGCGGGACAACCATTGTCTCATCTGCCCAGCCTTCTCGCTCGATCACCTGCCGTGCACAGTGTAGGTGGTAGAAAGCCAAGTGATAAGGCATGGACGGATGCAGGGGCGCGAGCGTCCCGAATGTTCCACCATCAAACGGCAGCTCGGTCCTCCACCGGAGGTCGTGGCTTGTGGGTTCCCTTATTGACGTGTCGCCAACGACGTGGCCCGGGTAATAGGGCACGTAAAGAACAAAGTTGCTGATGGGGAGTATTCCGGAGGTGGTTGGGATTTCCCCTCGGTTTCGTTCTGCGCATGAGAACCGGACAAGACTTCTTGTTCTTCGCCACGTGCCGGAACATTATTTGATGCCTTGCTACTACGTATGAAGTTAAACACGGAGGACATACGTTTGCGGAACTTGGGAGGAGGGGCTCGGATTACAGGACCAGTGTCGGGTGGCAGGGGGTTCGCATGGCTCATCACTCTGTTCCGAAATAAGCCACTCGCCATTGTTGTCTTCCAGCAACGTCATTGGCGCATTGGGTGGAAGTAGGGGGTTGTAAAAAGGTTCTAGTTCCCCATGATTATTGCAGCCCCTGGTGGAATGGCAAACGCATGCCACGTGTCCAAACCATTCGTGATCTGGATCAGATGTTCCCGATCTGGCAGCTTGTGGTAGCTCGTCCCGAGTCCATGGTGATGGCATGACGATGGTGTTTCCTGGGAGAAATCGTGTACTTAGGGTGATTGTGGCCAGGATCACTGAAAGTGGAAAGAGGGATGGAAACTCGAAGTGCCATGTCTCCCAGTAGATAAGTAAATAGGTACTTAGCTACGCCCTGGATACCGGAGAAATGTATTCAACGTCCTCTGTACCTGCGATTTATGCGGTATTTGTTCAACCCCAGGACAGTTGAACTTTATTTTGTTCCAATGGGACTAAACTTTACCTGATTAGTGCAGTTTACAGGTTGGAATAAAACTGGTGCGAGCAGCGTGCTATTCCATACTTGCTTATACCGTCTTTGGTGCGCCAAAAACAGAACAACGAACGGCCTTTCCAATCTTTCCAACGCGGTGTAGTAACCCATTAATGGGCATTGACTCGGCTCTTTCCCACTGCCCAACGTCCAACCCATGGCACTGACGTCGGTCGCTAGGAAGCAGCTGTAGGACGTCTCGTGGTTTCCGCGACATACTAGCTAAACACATCAGGTAGGTGACAAAGTCAAGGAAGCAGCGAACAGATTGGGCTGAACCATTTGGTCTCTGGCCATGATACGCCCGCAACGATCCCTCTTTTTCCTCTTTTACTTGGTGAACACGAGGTTCAAGTGACATTTTGACCCCAACCATCAAGCAAGCAAGCAAGCACCATCACCACCAACAACACCAGCAGCAACAACAGCATGAAGTCGCCGCCGCCGTCGAGCTGCAGTCGGTTGCGGTCCCTGGCCATGACCAGGACTAAAACTCCCCCTCCCCCTCTCCAAAGGCCCATCGTTACTTGGCTATCCTTATCCCTTGACCGTTTTGTTATGTGTGTTCTCAAAGAGAACAAGTGGTGTGACTGTCGTCACCCCATCCCTTAAAATATGTTTAGGGGATGGGGCCTGAACCATCGGAGACTGTGGGTCAGACGCTCGTCATCCATCAATCGACTGCGTACCCTGTTCAGGTCTAGTAGGCATCATCAACGCCGAAGCCAAAGCAGCTCCATCGCCTTGCAAATCCTCAAGCAGGCGAAAAGACGACAACACAAACCCTCCACACCACCCGTCACTTGTGGGAAGCCAAGTTACCAATCACGCATGTGTCCCTTGAAGGCCGCCTCTCGGATGCGAAGTCCATCAGTCAACAGGGAAGGTCTCGCTCCCATCATGCTCTCTACGCCAAAGGCCACATACATGCACACACATACACGCACCAATGGGACACACACATACACACATACACACCCAAGGGAACAAACACACACATACACACATACACACAAGCCAATGGTACATACACGCACACACACTAGGGACACACGCGCACGCCAAGGGGACAGACACATATATACACGCGCCAGGGGGACACACACGCGCCAACAGGTCAGGCAAGCCATGTGCTGTGCTCTTTCATGCCGCAGTGGTGCCCTATCGGATGCCAAGTTCATCGACCGACGAGAATCGATCTCACGCTTACCATTCTTTCCACGCCAAAGGGTCACTCCACAATTCGCCATAGGGTCACACATCTTCCAGTTCACACAAGAAACAAGACACAGGAAGGGGATCAGACGTTGAGACTTAGCAAACACTCTATTCACCCTATGGGATTCACTGTTTTTGCTGCTGCCGTCGCTGTGCTTAGCATCTTCCCGGAAACACCGGGAATCAACTGGGATAACGTCAATAACTTGCTCACCGTCAAATACAGTTGCTTCTGCTGCTGCTAATAGCCCTGTGATTGTTTTCAACAAGGGACCACCACCCTCTCTTGAAATCGAGACTACGGTAAGTACCTTTTCAATTCCTATTTGAAACACGCTTTGCCGGTACAATATCGATACTGACTCTTTTTTCGGTAGACTCGTTCCTGCAGGAAGCACCAGTCCCTTTGGACAACCCAGTGGCACAGCGTCACCTCGAAGAACAGGAGAAGGACGGCGATGATCAACATTCCAATGATCCAAAGACGCCCGCTGCGCCTATTCTCTCCTCCACGATGCCCTGTTTAGAGCTCTGGGCGAGGGTATTGCCCAAGAACTCGTCAGTGACCCAGAGGACGAGGCCCAAGCCATTGCCCCCGACAGCAGAGTTTCGGTTCTTGTTTTGCCGTTAGGGGAGAAGCTTCGTCATTTTGCGGCTCTCAACGAGGTGACAATGCATAAAGGCAGCAAACTCCCCGTCCAATCCAGATTGAACTCCCGGCGCCAGCCTTCCGTATTTGAACGCACTTGCGGGCTCCACGATGAGGGCTGTCAGTACAAATTTGCACAGCCGGACCTAGGGCCAGGCACCCCTTACATCAGGCAAGTCCTTGAACTCAATCAATCGCTTGCTAAGGCCATGTACAACTGGCAATGTATATCGGTCATCATGGCGGGGCTGTTCTGGGCGTTGTAAACTTCTATACGGAGCTGGTCGAAGAAGTCGGGACTCGGTTTGGTTTGCACCATCCCATCTGGCTTCAACAACGGCCTCGACGTCGGCCTCAACGTCGGCATCTTCGCCTTTACCAATGTCGAAGTGTGGGATTTGCGAACTATGAGCTGCGCTACGGATGGTTGACATCGTGATGGCTACTTTAGGCGGGCTCCAATCTCATTATCATTGGTGTGGTCATTACTATCTTCCCCATTCTCTCCGCCACCGTGGTCGCTCTCTATGTCTTACACGACTACCAGTGGCAGATTCCAGGTTAGGTACATCAGTATAAAAACAGCGATTCCACAGGATCTTCGATTTGATGGCATTGCTTTCCCACTGGATGACTCCCCGTTGCTCATGATACATCCTCTACACGCCGTCCTCCGCGCTAACGGCCACCTAAGATAGCCGGATCATGCCACCTGTCCAGCGTCTCCATGTTCAGGTGGAGCCCCTGAATCACCGGAGGCCTTCCCTATCTTATCATCCCCATTGGCCTTTTCCGAGACCGCCGCCTCGATAGTGGCGTTCTTTCGCTTCTCGGCAACCTTGACAGCATTGAGCCATTCCATCCCCAGGGTAAAGGGAACAGCGGCGCCCACCACCGCGGTTGTCATGATTATAGTTCTTACGACGGCGGAGTTCCATATATCTTGCAATACCACAAGCTGCTTGGGGGTCTGCGCGAGTGTTGGGAGGTTTGCGGCCCCTGCAGCCAGCACCGCCCCTGCTGGTAGACCAGGCAGACGCTGCGGGACAAGGTCGAGGATCGTCGTGATGATGACGGTCTGGCCCATGGAGATGAAGATCGCCCCGCCGAGCTGATAGAACAGAACGGCAATGGCATTGCCTACTGGGATGTCATCGTCGGACAGGACGACGGCGACTGCAGTGTACGGCAGCTGCATGGCCATTCCAGATCCCAGACCGGAGACCACGAACGAAGCTGCCCAGTACAGTGTGCTTGTATCACGATGGATCTGGGTTAGCATGGCCTGCCCGCCGATGCAGATTAGCTCGCCGGCGATCATATAAGGCACGTAATGCCCAAACTGCTTCACGATCGCTCCGACGACGATCAGGGAGACGAGTTGGGAGAGGAGTAGTGGAATGAAGTCGACGCCGGTCGAGACCGGGCTGATCCCCTTGACGCCCTGGAACCAGAATGGGAGGAAGAAGACGCTCTGCGGGTCTGCTGTCAGTCCGCTGCAATGAAACAAAGGATAATGCGGGATCCAACTCACGACGTATGTATTGGCCCCAAGGAAGAACAGCACCATGGCGCCAGTCCAGATGGACCGTTTCCGGAGTATTCGCAGTGGTATCAGGGCGGAGTCGCCTCCGCCGCCACTGGAAGTAGACGAACAATGCGCCGATCAGCACTGCTCCTACCAGGCAGCCAATGACGTCGGACGAGTTCCACGGCTTGGTCTGGCCGCCCCACTGCAATGCCAGCATGAGGCAGACGACTGCGCCCATGAAGAGCACTGAGCCAAACGGATCCATGCTGCGGAGCTTCTGCATCAGCGGAAGCGACCGGTCCTCGTTCTGCTTCCCCCGTATCTTTAGGAAGACGGACAGGCCGACGAGAACGACGGCGCCTATGGGAAGGTTTCTGGTTGCATACATGTCAGTTCAGTCATCAAGTGATTCCGTAGCACCAATACGGCCGAGCAAAGACTCTTACATCCAAAAGCACCATCTCCAGGTAGTATGTTGGGTGAAGACGCCTCCCAGGACCGGACCTACGGTCACAGCAATGACGAAAACGCTGATGACTACACCCATGTAGAGTGGACGCTTCTCGAGCGGCACAACCTGGCTGATGATGCTCAAGGCGCCCTGGAGGACGCCCGCCGCGCCGAACCCGGCGATGGCCCGGCCCACGATGAACATGTTGGAATTCACCGCCGCGGCGCAAAAGATCGAGCCGACTGCAGGTATGTGATAGATCATTAGCCGAGGACACTTGATTAGAAAGGTACAAAGGGAGATTGGCTTTCTCACTCTCGAATATGGAGATGGAAACCCGATAGACTATATCGGTAGGGAAATACTTGTACATGGAGCCGTAGATGGGCTGGAACGCCGTGATGGTGAGCAGGTACGCAGAGCCATACCAGGCGACATCGTTCAGCGCTCTGAACTCGGACGAGATGTGCGGGATGGCGACATTGATGATGTTGGTATCGAGCGCGATGAGGAATGAGCCGAAGAAAAGACAGGCAATCACGACGTGCAGCCGCCAGCCGGCGAGGTACTGGGACGTGTCGAGCTTCTGCGAATCGTGTTCCGGATGGGCCATGGCGACGGCAGATAGTTGGTGAAGAAAAGCTGTCTAAGTCGTTACTGGGATCGCACAACGGCGTGTTGAGATTGATGTCGGAATGAATTCGGTTTCAAGAACGTGGTTAAGTAAGTTTTCGTCGCTCGTTCAGCCTCGCGTGGTGAATCCAGCTGAGTCTACCCAAAGGACGATAAAGGTCAAGGATCCGGACGCTGGTGTTGTTCATTTCTTTCTGGGCATGGCCTTACGCCAGAATGTGGTGTGAAACGAATAAAAATAAAACCCAAACGCCCGCCCCAGGCAAGGGAGAGCGAATGGGTGCGACGATCATTCCAGAGCACCAATAGCAAATATGTCGGTTGGTGGCCGTTAATTTACACTGCATCACCCTTTTCGTACACTGCCTGCCAGGTAGGGAGGGGGTTAGGCGATCAAGTACGACAGCCCAATCAGGGGTGCCTGTAGCTAATATTGATTACATGCAGGTGTCAAACGTAAGTGCGGATGGACGATGTGTTGCACCAACGGCAACCCTCCCGTTTGATTGGATGCCGTGCCGGCAACGTATTTCGGTCAGGCAACGAACCCCAATGACATGCCAAGCCATTGCAGATCGTTCCATGCTGCAACTGCAGGTGTGGCAATGCTACCCTGGCTGAGAGCCAGGCCTCCCCGCAAGCCATCCCGTCAAAATGACACTCTGCCGGCATTTATATCCACAGCGGCCTGCTTACAGTCAACCACCAAATGCCACGGTAGCGTCTGAGCAAAGAAAATACAACGACACTAATGACCAATTACTGTTCAGATAGTGTATTGGGCCAACTTTACACTTGTTGTGGCCGAGTTAGGTCAGTTGAAATTACTCTGTCAAGCCAACTCTATTTTGACGAGTTCGCTTCCGCCCCCTTACTCCGTCTCCCACGTGAAAGTCCACTGGATCCCGCTCGTCTCCTTTCTTGGCCTAATGTGAACATCGATATCCGTTACTGGCGTCAATATGCTCGTCGTGATATGGCTCTTGGTTGCGGGCATCTTCCACTCCCCTCGAACTGGACTGACATTGTATCTCAGTACCATGATGATCAGGATCGACAAGATCTCGTTGGTCGCAAAGTAGCGCCCGGGACAGACACTGGCACCGCTTCCCCAAGCACGATATGCCGATGCAGGGACTCGGTGTGGATCTCGTCCTGCCCTTTGCTTGAGGAAGCGCGTGGGGTCAAACGTGGACGCCGTCGGCCCCCACACCTCGGTATTGCTGTGCATACCCTTGGACAGGATGAGAAGTATCGCGTCCTTCCTAAGCAGGTACTTGTCGCCAATGAGCGTATCGCGGAGCACAACACGCCCCGAAGCGTTGGTGCTGTGTAGGCGAAGAACCTCTTGTACGAGCGATTCCAGCAGCGGGTAGGCTTTGATCACGTCTGGGAGGTTCACCCTCACATCAGTACTGCCCTCTATGCGCACAAGCGAATCGATAGTTTGCCTCACGTCAGACAGCAGGGAGGGCTGAGAGTATACATGGTAAAGTACCCAGGCGGAACTAGGTACCGTGTTCACGAGCAGGCCGTAGCTGACGCTGAGGTTGAAATGTTCCATGTCTTTCTGCGGCATCCCATACTTGCTTTCGACTTGGTGGCGCGCCTGAACGAGCGGTGATGCGGTTTTGTGATGACCTGCGGCGTAGTACTTGGACATAGCCTCGAAGAACACCCGCCGACCACGGGCCCCTTTGGGGGATAGGATATTGGGCAGGATGTTCAGCCCTAGTAACACAAATTCTCTATCAATGGTCCTGTCCATAGATGTGTCAGCTCACTTCGGCACTAGCACGGCGATGGCCGAGGCAAACATACCAGAGTGCGTTGTATACATCTTCTTTATGGAATGGGTTGTTGCTTGGCCCGTAGATGGCGTCCGTGCTGGCTCTGGTGACGAACTTGCGCGTCCAGTCGAACAACCCGGCCACAACGGCGTCCTCGCGGCAGTGCAGGGCCTCTAGATGCTCCGCCACCCTCCTGAGCATTACCCTCGTGATTGCCTGAAGGTCGTCTCCCGGTGCCAGGCTTTCATGCATGACCTTGAGCGTCTCGGGACGAAGGCCGACCGGGCCATCGTCCTCGAGCAAGTCCTCCGCCAGGAGATCGACAGAGAGCTGGGTGGGTGCAAGAATCCTTTTTGGCAAACTGGACCACGTAGGGGCCGAATGAGATGGTCTTGGAGCGCCGATCTATGGCCGTGACGAGGTTTGGGGAAGTCACCACGTAGATCTTACTGCCTGGCAAGTAGATCGTGTATATGGGGAGTCCGGACCTCTTGCTACACGCGCCATTAGTGTTCATTGCCCATGGCTTGGGATAGCCGAATACGAACGTAAGGATCTCGTAGTAGTTCGAACCATGTTGGATCATGCCAATGATATGACCAATGAAAGGCACCTTTGGGAGAATGCGTGGGGGCTCATTGAGTTGATGGGGAATGGACAGGAAGCGGTCCAGGGCTACCAAAGAGGCCCATGTAATGGCGAGGGCAGACAGTAAGTAGGCAATCATCATGAGGCGATGCAATGCAAGCGCTGTAAGGCAGGCTGCTCATGCGGTTACCTTATGAACGGAGGGACTGGAAAACCACGGGGGCCAGCCGAGTATCAGAGATTTCGGCTCACTCGTTTCCAGGTACGTCTCCTTATAAACAGTTATTCCACTCATGCCGAAAAGGGCTAAATCACCCTTGGAGGTCTCATACCATAAGAATGTAGCCCCAATTTGGGGCGATGCATGTTGAAGACCCCGCACGCAACTGTGGAAGTGGACGTGGTATATTGTTGTAAACCACCAAGAGAAATGCCGTGTGGGTTTCAACCTGTAGGCTATGTACCAACTGCAATTCAAATCTTGCTTGTGGACGTTCTGTGATACAAGAATGAAATCCGTTCCCATCGAGGACTTCAGGATGTATTGTTGCTGGGTGCCGTGGTGTGTTACACAACATGATGCACTGCCTCCAAACCACCCCTCCGTGTTGATAGTGTGCATAAACCAAACTGTCGCTTGGATTGGTGTTGCATTACGAACAATGACAATCCAATTGACAACTGCATTGTTGCAGATGGGTTGCATCGACATATCGAGTGTGGATGGTCACATATCCGCGTTGGAGAAACGACGATCGTCTTGTCTCGGCTGCCTACGGAAGTGCCTAATTACCCCTTCAATAGAGCTGATACAGAATTCGCAGAAGTTCCAAAATCTGCAGTTTTGCTTTCACTCGTCCTGTCAACGATCAACCCCCAGGTTTCCAGCCCCATGCAAATCATGGACACCCGGGACCAAGGCCAGGTGACAAGGCTTCTTGGAGAGGTACAGAAGTTTGCGACTGAGTACCTCGAGTTCTTTTCAAATCAGGGTCTTGCAGAACCATCTTTCGAGGCCGGAAATGGACACCCTCTAGATGGAGTGGTGCCAATTCAGGTACAAGCTGCCCGTGAGAAGGCGCTGGAAGCTACCGAGGAGCTGCATTGCCTGCTACTCGGCCCAATGGGGCTGCTCATGGAAGCTCCTGCGAATCAATACATCCTACTGAGCCTTCAGTATATCTACAGGTACAACATCGCGGCGCACGTTCCTCTCCACGGTGAAACGACGTTCAAAGCCATCTCCGAGGCTACTGGTCTTGATCTTGATGATGTCACGCGATTCATACGTCTAGCAGCGGGCTGGCATATCTTCCATGAAGTCCCTAAGGATGCTATCGTCCACACGGCCGCGTCTAGGCAGCTCGTCGGCGATCCGAACCTCAAAGCCTGGATCGAGAACATCGCCGTAGAGTTTTGGCCTTCGCTGGCCCGGACGGTGGACTCTACCCAGCGATGGCCGGGCAGCCAGGAGCCCAACGAGAGCGGATACTCGCTGGGCCACAACACGAACGACAGCCCCTTCGATGTCATCATGCGCGACCCCGTCCGCCAGCAGCGCTTCAACGATGTCCAGAGCTTCTCGCACCGCCACTCCAGCTTCAGTCTTGACCACCTCCTCAAAAACTTCGACTTCGGCGACGTCCGCACTTTGGTAGACGTGGGCGGCGGCCGGGGCGAGGTTGCCATGGCGTTGGCGCACAAGTACTCGGACATGGAGGTCATAGTGCAAGACCAACCGGATATCATCAGGGACATGAACAACCGGGTGCCGCCGGCGCTCCGCGATCGTGTCCGCGGTATGGAACACGACTTCTTTACCCCGCAGCCTGTCAAAGACGCCGATTTGTACTTGCTCCGATGGGTTATGCACGACTGGAGCGACAAGTACTGCGTCAAGATCCTGGAGTCGCTAGTCCCCGGCCTCAGGCGGGGTGCCAGGATTCTGGTCAACGACATATGCGTCCCCGAGCCCGCGGAGCTCGGCGTGCGAGCCGATCGTGGGTTTAGGCAGATGGATATGACGATGAAAGCATTCAACAATGCCCGCCAACGCGACCATGAGACGTGGGTCCATCTTTTCGCATCGGTTGACCCGAGATTGCAGTTCTTGGGCGTCACCATCCCGCCGGGTGCGCGAATGGCAATCATCCAGGCTGAATGGACCGGTGAAGACGGAACCGTAGGCGGAATTTGATAGAGATGGCTCCGCAAAGTCGGCGCAACTCCCCTGTCTCTACAAGTCACTAAATGCAATGTCACTTTCTACTAGACTTATTCTTATGAGCCGAGTCTTCCATACGAATTATTGTGAGCGAATAAGCCTCTTTGCGGGAAATCGGTGAAAGCGCACGCACGTAATCACATGAAGGATCAGCAGCTTCAAGTGAGCAATGGGGGCGGGGGTAGTTTGAGGGTAAGTGTCAAGGCGAGTCATTCGGGCGTGCTCTCTGGCTGGCCACTGCTGGCTGTGATGCCCTCCGTACATGTCGGGGCGCTTCTGCTCACCTAATTGTTGCAGTACTGAGATGGCCCAAAAATACTAGGTTACATCCATACACCCAAATCTGATGTATGTGGTCCATCTACTACAAGATACAAAAGCTGTGGAAGTGTCTCCATGCGATGAGATGAGAGACCATGGCATTGATCGTTGCACGTTGGTCCTACGTCGCCTACTCCGATGACATGCCGAGAGTAGTTGGCTCCGGTCAAACCCTTTGCACTAGAATTGGGGTTGTTTTCAAACAACTATAATATGCTGGCTCCTACGGTGAGCCGAGAGTCAATTCCAATAGCGACTGCGATGGCTCCAGCTCTCAAACCAAAGGCTTGTAATGATCAGCAGGCGTCACATATGTAACTTTATCCCACATTTCTGATAGAGAAATGCAAAGGTATCGGTAGTCAGCTGAAATTCTCTCGCGAAAGTCGGCATGTGTTGCGGTCGAGTTGTACGAACGCCACTCAGGGCCTAAGCGGCAAACGTACCCACGAGTAAGGGTGTACCTACAGCATTATATTTGGTTCGAATGTCACTTCATAGCCGGCCCTTCGGCTCGTGTGTGGTAATCAAAGGCGACCAGAACCGAATTCATGGACCAATCATGTCTTGTCCCAACCGCTCAACGGCATCCCCGGCTGGACACACCATCTGCAACGGTCTCCAAAACTGCTCCCACGGTTAACCGACCCAGGGATCGACAAGTACAATCCATCTGCAGCCGCCTCGGTGCGGTGTAGGGTACAATATGTCATTGGTTTATGCAAGGAATGGCTGCGGAGTTTTGCTTTTGTGCAAAGACAAAATGTGCCTGCCCCAGCAAGAAAAGCAGTTCTATCGCGGTATACCCGTCACCTATGCTTCCATACAGACTCATGTCGAGATGACATAATTATTGAACCGATGCAACCGAACCCTTTTCACAGCTGGACAGAAAGGGTCATGGTCAATATCAAAGATTCCATATTGGGTCAACACCATTGAAAACACCACAGAAGAAACGGGGAGAATGGGCAACATCTAGCCCGATCAAATCGAGCATTTCAGTGAGCAACCTTTCAGTTTTGATTGGGGAGATCTTTGCGAGGTTGTTTGCGAGTGCAACGGCTGAAGCCATCAGGTGTTGGGTTCGGATAAGGCTGCAGATTTCTCTGCAGTTGGACGTATTGAGAGTAATATTATGCCAAAGGTATGATGATAGATTTCCCGCTGCCTAGAGCTTTCCAGATTCTGCTTCTACGCTTGAATGCCGGCATGGCTGACCACCATCGTTCTGGAATCTTAGACTTTGCAGGATCTCAATCTCTGCCAGCGTTTGAAAGGCTTACTTAACATATATAGAATGATCCCCCTGCTCAGATCTTGTCGAGAAGAACCACGACCCCTGAAAGTATCCACAGGGCAGTTGGCCCTAGCCAAACCCGAAACGACACTGGAGAACAGACCATGTCTGCTCCAGATACCGCCCTCCCTGCCGAGGAGAGGGTTAGCCTCAAGACCTTCCTCGTAAGTCTACGCTACGATATCTCAAAACCTAACCGCGGCTGACCTGTCGGTCCACTCCAGAATGTAACATGGGCCGCAACCGGGGTTGCGGGTCTGTTCCTAATCACTCGTTTGACGATCCGCCTCAAGTCATTTAAGAGACTCACTATCGAAGACTACCTCATCATTGTCGCTTGGCTGCTGCTCCTTGTGTCAATCATCCTGTGGCAGGTCAAAGGCGGCGCCCTTTACTGGATGTACGACGTGCAGAGCCAGCGGCGCCCGCCAACGCCAGAGTTCTATGAGGCATACGGCGCCTTCTTACCATTGCCCGCCGTCTGGAACATTCTCTTTTATACAAGCCTCTGGGCTGTGAAGTGCTCCTTCTTGATCTTCTTCCGCACGGTGGGGTTGAAGGTTAGCCAGAACCGGGTCTGGTGGTGGATCGTCTCCGTCATTGCGTTCTTGAGCTGGATCGTTTGCATTGCCAACGTTGACTACAAGTGTACCATAAATGACAGGGAATACATCATGAGTAGGTTGAGAACTCCCTTCTTCAAACTGATGGAAATTTCTGCTGACGCGTTTGGGTATTTAGCGGAATGCTTCAAAAGAGGGCACGTCAAGTTCCAAGACATCACCTTTTACGTCAATATGGGACTCGATGTCTTGACCGACCTACTCATCCTTACCATTCCTTTCCGGATGCTCTGGGAGGTTCGGATCCCGCGTCACAAAAAGGCCCTTCTGCTTGGAGTCTTTTCCTTGACCATTCTTATCATGGTCGTGGCCATTATTCGAGTTACCGTGGTTAAGAGATTTGGCCTACATCTTGGCGAGCAAATAGCCAGTATCGAGTGGTTAAATCTCTGGTCGTTCGTCGAAGTTGGCGCAGGTGAGTCTTACAAAGCCCTCCCGAGGATGAAATTCCATCCCACGACACTGACATACTGCTACCTCACTAGCAATTGCCGTTGCATGCACCGGTTCCTTCCGTCAGCTCTTCGTATATGCTAAGAAGCAGCAGGCCCGTGAGACGAACGCGTGCCTGAGAAGTTTTGTGCGGGGCCTGGACTTCTACCAGAGACCCTCCAGATCCGATGTGAGCAGATATCAGTACCGCCCAGCTGGCCAAATACCCAGATACCCAGCCTACCCAGGTTCCGACAATCACATCGTGCCCTTGGGCCCAGTTTATGTCAGGAGGAGCTTTGATGTTGTTAGCGTTAGGTCTACGCCGGGGGACTACGCCAGACTGGTGCCACCACCCGGAGGATACGAACTGGTTTAATGGGACGGTATTAGTTGAACTGGTTGGTCGTGTGTGGAAAGGCGTCCGGCTGGCTTGCCAACATGTCACTATTTACTTCGCATCGCTGCTGTCATTGTCACAATACGCCCAGATCTCTTAGAAATCGACTGAGTTTTGCTTGGAAGGAAACCATGATCAAGTTGATGTAATCAAGTGATCTGCGAGACAGCGCAATAGCATTTGTAGTTAAGCCCGATTGACATACGCTTAGAGAGTGCCCCAAGACAAGTGTAATTTGCCCTACATGCTTGATTAAATCCCGGTACCAATCTGGACAGGACTTGAAACCCCCTTACACTGCCATGAAATATTCAGTTGAAGTAAAAATCAGAACTGTTGATATCAAACTACCACCCCATATTGAACTGCATGCATATGGCCAACATGGATGTGACCGCTTCCATCATGCTGCATAAGTAGGTGTGAAAGTGCTGTCTGATGACTGGGCATCGTAATAGAAGGCTGCCAACCATGAGGACAAGCTGTTTGGTGTCGCAATATTGAACCGGTTCCGAGTCAGCCTGCCTTATCACATTTTGACCGGCGAGGAAAAGCCTATGGGGTTTACCCGCTGATCAAGGATGTGACGCGTTGCCAGGCGAGAAGAATGTCACCCTCTCAGCCTCCAACTCTTGGTATTAGCCGGGCCATTCCGCGCATGCAGGCCACCCTCCCTCTCGTTCAAGCAGTGATCGTCCCCCACTGGAAAAGCTACCATGTAGGGTTGCATATGGCATTCCCACTGCGCGGTGTTGGGTCGGAGCTGTTAGAAAGGACCTAATGCATTCCAAAGCGGGAAGGTTGCGTTGGAGATATGTTCATTGGTGGATGCCGCTGACGAATATCTCTCCAACGGATATTTCTGGGATACACTCACCCCCCAACAGCACGCATGGATGCGGAGGAACTTGAGGACCAACAAGGAGTAGAGCAAAGTGCTAGGATGCTATTGTCAGCATAAGTGTACTGTATCGTATCTTGTAACACAGGCTTTGCCTTGTGAAAATTCACTTCTCCAAACCCCAAGGACGGTATCTCAATCAACCTGTTGTAGGGTCTGTCAGAATAGGATGCTTCCACGCTTCAGCGTTTACCCAGATTTCTTTGGTATAATTCCATTCACCACTGAGAACTCTCCATTCGTTTCTCGTCCAATCTATTATTGTGTCCAATTCGCCTTCTAAGCGACCATGATGGAGTATGAACTTGTATGCAGGCTCCGTGGCGTCTCCGGCGCTGGGCTTTTGCTCTTGCTATGCTGTCTTTCCATCGTATTCAGTTGGTTACGACAGCGTCGGGACCGTCACACAGTTCCTTACATCTTCCCATTTGTTAGAAACACGATTCCGTTCGTTTTTGATGGGATGAGGTTTCTGACAGATGCAACGTATGCGAGCCCCTGATGTCGGCTTGTTGCCCCTTTGCCTTTGGCGGGCCACCTGAATGCTGATGAACATATTGCCAGGCGCCGACGGCCCTATGGCTCCACCCTCTGTATCCCGATACTCCGAGATGATGTCTACTTGGTGCAGAGCCCCAAGAATGTTGCCGAGTTTTTCCACAACCCCAAACTCGCCGTCTCTCGCCCGTGGAGCTTTGTATTAGGTCATTGCTTTGGAATGAGCAAGACGGCGGTAGATGCCTACCTCCAGGATACTTCGGGGACAAGACCGGAACCTATCCCGGGCAGTGCACCCCGCAGCCCACAAGACCGCATAGCCTATATGACACACGAGAACTTCACTTCTGGCCTACTGCAACACGGCCTCAACCCAGCGACTGATTGTTTCAGGGCTGAGCTCCAGGAATTTTTCAAGAGCTCGTTGGACATCGGACATGATTGGGCTTACATGCCTGACATCACCGACTTCTTTCGGCAGTATCTAGGCTCGGCCATCATCCGCACACTGTTCGGGAAAGCGCTTCTCACCATGAACCCAACCTTTCTTCAAGATATCTGGGAGTATGACGACCGTGTCATGGACCTCGCAAAACGCTACCCGCGGCTCTGGATCCCCAGAACCTACCGTGCCCGAGACAGGCTATTATCAGCAATCACGCGTTGGCATACCGAAGCGAATCGCGCAGTTGAGCCAACAGACGAGAGTGCATGGTCAGATTCGGTATGGGGGACCAAGATGATGCGAGACAGGTATCGTGCTCTTCTCGGCGCTACTGGTCAAGACAAAGCTTCGGTTGCTTCCACTAATCTTGCACTCATTTGGGCGTGAGTAAAGTCTTTAACCTACTTCCTTCTACTCTTTATGGTGATCTGTCGTCATTCATGTTTCAAAGTCAGCGCCCCTCTGACTATGACACAGATCTATCTCAAACGTCGTCCCTTCTACCACAACTCTGGCCATCCAGATATTTTCCGACAGCTCTCTCCTGTCCTCGCTTCGGGGCTCCGTATCTCATCTTTCTCCCGATTTGCGACCGAAGGAGCTGGAAACGATCCCGCTTCTTCTGTCCGCCTATGCAGAGACGATGCGCTTCGGGGTTCACATCCACGTGCCGCGCAACGCACCCCACCATAATCTGCAGATCCAGGGCGTCACGATCCCTAGAGACAAGCTGATCTTCGTTAACACTTACCTCGCCCATAACGACCAGGTGGTCTGGGACACACAGAGTGGGAGGAAGCCACTGAACCAATTTTGTGCCGATCGGTTCCTCGTTGACCCGTCCGATCCATCCAGCGGACCCACGAAGAAGAAGCCGGCGGCTACGTCCGAGAATGCCGAAGGCGAACCTCAGTATTCCTTGGAGGGTCTGGAGGGTGCCTGGATCCCGTTTGGGGGTAAGAACTTCTTTGCTATACGCCATTCCAAGACGGCTGGTTAGCTAATGTACTGACTTTGCTTTCTTCTATCAATAGGCGGCCAGCAAGCCTGCCCAGGACGTCTGCTGGCGAAACGGATCATGCTGCTATCGGCTGCGCTGCTGATCAGGGACTTCGATCTGGAGCTTCTAATCGAAGGCGGAAAGCCAGACTTCCATTCGCCACGTTTCGGGTTCGGCGTGAGCAAGCCAACAGCCCCTGTGCCATTTCGGCTTCGACGCCGGAACCATGTTTGTCACCCTGAATGCCCTTACTACATCGACACATGAGCCGCCACAAGCCGAGCTGTTTGATGATGACGCTCTATACGTAATATGGCAATTTGTGTAGAACTAGGCAACTGCTTATCTGGTTTCTATCTCGCCAACACCTTCAAGCACAGTTGGCAGCCATAATAGAGATCAACTACCCATAGAAGAACTCAGAACGCACAGACGGTTCCTCAAGACGTGACATAACCCGATAGTATGTCAGACTAACCGAGTTTGGGACTCAATACCTATAAATAGAGGAAGGAGTTTGGCTCAATGTCCTGTCGATGTCCTTGACGTCAGGCCCATCTGTACACCCATGATGTCGTTGTAAAATGTAGTGGAAAATGCAACCCATGATTGCCGAACCATAGACAGCAAAATTCAGGCTGTAGCCGTCTTTGGGTGGTACGGCGAAACCGGCATGATCATCAATCTGCGGGTGTATGGCATGAAGCAGGTGTGGTGTCACTAAGGGGGCGTAGGACAGGGGGCACTTTAGACCAACCCTAAGAGATGGAGATAACAGCAGTCACAGGCGCATTTTCAGTGCAGCTATTACTCGCTTGGCATGCATGTCCAATCTAGCCTGTTACGGAAATAATACTGAACCTTACACTCATCTCCAAGCGGACCTGAACGTCCGGAAAATTGATGCATTTTGCTTTCCTGCCAGCCTTACTGTCGACACAACCTGTGTATTGAACATTGGCCATTCGGATCTTTTTATTCACGTCCTGACGTTCATCGATAAAATGCTCAAAGATTTGATCGCGGCTTTATTGGAGCAGCTGGAATGCATCGTGTACCCCGGCCTTCTACTCGTCGCCTGGCTGCTGTGGAAGACGTGGCGGTTTACAGTCAGGCCATACTTCCATCGAGAGGAGGTTAGCATGCTACCGTACAACATTCCCAGTAGGTCTAATTGGGCTATTTTGACATACAGCAAACATGTATGAGGCTGACCTGATACGTAGTCCTCGGTATGCATGAGTCCTCCAGGGCAGTACAGCACACGCTTGCTCACCGTGTATGATTCCAGGACACGCCATCTCCATGTTCAAGAACACAACAGAGCTATACGCATACGCTGAGTTGGTGAGCCCATTCTTATCAGAACTATCTCAGAGACTCATTGCATGTTTCTCGCTGCAGTGCTTATTTCGGTCATACGCGACGGCCATACGTGCTGTGCGTGGCGGGCCAGCATATGATAGTCGTCACCAACCCCAAACACAAAGCCGAGATATACAAGAACAATGAAGCGTACAGCTACGACCCTTTCATCAACCTAGCGTACAAGCGAGTGGGTAATGTCGCCGACACGTCCCTCGATCTCCTCTGGCGCAAGGTCAGCGAGGGTTTCACGTCGCTCCACCCCAATCCGAAGCATAAGGTGCTGGTGCATACGGGTATCGACCTCTTCTACAAGCAGCTGCTCTCTCCGGGGCCATTCCTGGACCTGGTGGACACCGTCGCGCCAAATATCGAGCGGAGGCTGCGATGGGACAACTTCGCGCCGACGACCGTCATGAACGAGGTGGATGCTGCTGCCGAGCCGACCAAGGTCGTCAGTCTGCATCGCTGGGTCCGCGACGTGGCCATCGGGGCGCAGACATGCAGCTTCTTCGGTCCGTATCTCGAGGAGCAGACACCAGGGTTCTTGACCGTCTACGACCAGTATGACATCAACTCCTGGATGGCCACCTACCAATACCCGGACTTCATGGCGAAGTCGGTTACAGTGCCTCGCGAAAGGGTCGTGAAGGGTATCACGGCATACCTCGACACGCCGCGTAAGAAGAGAAGAGGTGGGGTGGCATATGTAAACGAGCTAGAAGACGAGATGAGGCAGGCAGGGCTTGACACCGATACGTGTGCTCGCGTCCTGTTCATCATCCTATGGGGGTGGGTCGTCCTGCTCCTCGTCACCTGCCATCAACGCTAATCAACCACTTCGTTATAGAACCAACTCAAACGTCCAGCTGACCACATTCTGGTGCATGGTACACCTCCTGGAAGACGCCTCGCTGAGGGCCGCCGTCCGCGCCGAGATCGCGCCCTTCATGACCGCGACGGCCGATAACGGGGAAGACTTCGCCGAGCCGCTGCGCTTGGGCCTGTGCGAGTCGTGCCCCCTGCTCAATTCGGTTTTCAACGAGATCCTCCGCTTCTACAACACGGGGTCCTCGGTGCGCCAGACGACGCGCGAGGTCCGCATCGACGGCCGGCGCGTCCCGGGAGACACCACCATCCTCCTGCCCCGCCGCCACTTGCTCCTCGCGCCCGAGGCTTTTGGCCCCGACGCGCACACAGTCGACCCCTACCGGTTCTTCCGCGACAAGGGTCTCGAGCGCCACGAGTACTACGAGCCGTGGGGCCAGGGCATCACGCGCTGCAGCGGGAAGGCGATTGGTCGTTTCGAGGTGCTGTCTTTCATCGCCTGGGCCCTGTGGAGGTACGAGTTCAAGGTGGTGGGCGAGGGTCAAAGGGCCGTGGACGGGACACCTGGGCTGAGAGTCCCGAGGATTGATCTGAAGAAGCCAAGTCTGGGCATGAGCAAGCAGGTGGAAGGTGATGACATGGTCGTGGAAGTCACGCAGAGGTTTCCCGAGAACTGATGGTTGATGTAACGAACTTTGTCCATCAACGCCAAGGAAGATTGCGCGCGTGATTCTTTGGATTGTTAATATATTTCTTTTGTGGCCTTTCCCCTCCGTCTCTCGAGGACGGTGGCTTTCCACCACTGTTGCTTTTGATTACACCCCTCGAAGGGCCTTGGAGTGCTTCGATACTCAGGACGTGTTTGCTTTCGTCAGCCAGTTTAAATTATCGGCCGACGCACGTCCTCTCTAAAGGGGCTAGAAGCATGCGTCCGGTGACGGCCCCCTTTTTTACATATCAGCCGAAATTTCAGCAGTGTGTTTACTCGACCCTTTGGTTAAAAGAAAAAAAAAGCCGGCTGATCTCTAACGCTTGGGCTTTGAGAAGCTGACTAATTAGGTATGCGTATTTAGCTGATTAAAATAGCTAGCTTTTCTTTAACTGATCGGGCTGATTTTCGGCTCTTTAAGGGCGTTATAAGGCGTAGAGGGCGCTGTAGAGGGTACTGTAGCCTGTAGAGGGTGCTGTAGAGGGTGCTGTAGAGGGTGCTGTAGAGGGTGCTGTAGAGGATGCTGTGAGTGTGGGATTGCTCGCGCTCGGTCTCGTTCGGCCTTTCGAATCGACGTACGTTGGCGTGCGTTAAAATTGGTGAGTGTGGCATTGCTCGCGCTCAGCCCTCGACGTACGCTCGATCTCCCGAAACGTTGATTCTTATTTCGACGGCAACACGGAAGGGGCCGACGAGAGTATTAACTGGTAAGCCGGCTGATAAGCCGGCTCGAAAAAGCCGGCTGAAGGGGTGCGTGCGTCGGACTAAAAGTTCAGCTGGCTGACGAGACTAAACACGTCCTCAATATACCTTGGTACACATACACATGATGGCCAGACTCCCAAAAGTTTTCTCGTTGATCCTCGTGCAAGAGACATGCCAAAATTGGTGTCAGAACCCGGGCCAGGTTTCGCAGTGCGCTCTGGGAGACCATAAAAGCGTATCAACCTACAGCGGCCTCGAGCGCTTCGAGCTGAACAGTAGATGCGACATGCGGCATAACCATGGCTATAGCCTATCCCTGACAGACTCGTCACCATATCACATTGTGGTAGTAGTCGAAACAACGATTACTCTAGTGACTGTAAACCCGATTATTCCACGCCTGATTGGATGACAGCATACTGGGCTGATACGATGAATGGATGATGCCAATTGCGACCGTGAGTCACGTGAGCAGACAGGAGACAAGCTTAGTGCTCGTGTCTTGAAAACCCCTCCAAAACCCGCTTTGGTGGTGTCCACATTCTAGGCCTTCTCAATACCCCCTCCAAGCCAGCCAGCCAGCCCGACGTTCCTTGACACTGCAATCCAACACCGACAGTTTTCTCCTGCAAGCATGGGCACTTACCGTATCTAGATCCCGAGGGATTCGATTCTGGATGATTCCGACACTTCCCGAGTCAAGGTCGAGGTAGCGTGGATGATTACGAGCGGTTGCTGGGCGCGAAGAAGATGGACGCTGCACCCGCCCCACCACCGTTAAGCCCCTTAGCGGTCAGTCCCTGATTGGAGTCCTTGGAGTCCCTGAAACTCCCTCGACGTCGCCCTTCTGTTCGCTGACCAGACCCTCGTAAACAGTGCGATACTTGCCGCGCGAAGAAGCTCAAGGTATGCCATCAACCGAGGTCATGATTGTTTATGAAGATCTTGAGACTCACACATGAGGTTTCCAGTGCTCGAGAGAGCGACCAACTTGCGGCGCATGTCTCCAAACCCGGAGGGCATGCCACTACAGTGGCCGCATACTCCGGTCCCCACTGACACGCGTGTAAGTTGGCCGACTGCTCACTGCCATTCTCGGACCTGCGGGTTACTAACATGCACGTCCCAGATATCTCACCAGCGTAGAGCGTCGCTTGAACAAGCTCGAAGCGCTTGTCGCGCAAAGACTGCCAGACCTTAACATCGACGAAGCCTTGGCTTCGCTCGGTACAGGACCGGCCAGCCCCTCGGCATCAGCTCAGTCGCCTTCCACGGCGCAGACTCCTTTCGCTCCCACTACCACGCCCGGACCAGATGATGGCGCGGCCAAGATCTCCGAAGCGGTGCCCGACGAGGCAGACGGCTTTGATTGGCAAGAAGACGCCAATGAGATCGCCGATGGCATGGCCGCACTCTCCGTTGAGCCCAAAGGAGCTGGATACCTAGGTAGGTCTGACAAACCTTTGTCTCAAGTGGTTATCTAATAATCAACTACAGGTTCGACTGCTGGTGTCTTTTTCCTGCGGTCCCTGCTGTTCTGGATGGGCAACCCTGCTCTTATGCTACCCGAGTCGCCTGGACTGTCCGATCACGGGCTCGCTTCTTCGCGGCTTTCACAATCGCTGGCCTCGACCCAAGTCATGACGAGGCTCATGGAGTCCTACTTCTCCGTCTACCACGTGTCGTACCCGTTCATCCACGAAGCCACATTCAGAGCTCAGTACCACGAGATCATCCCTCGACCTCCGCAACGTTCCTGGCAGATGCTTCAGTGCACCGTCTTGGCTCTCGGCGCCTGGTGTCTTGACCACGACCAGGATGGCCTCCACGACGACCTGTACCATCAGGCGCTCGCATTTGGCGAAGACGAGTCGCTGTTCGAGAGCGCAAACTTGACCCTGGTCCAATCGTTGGTGCTGCTGAGCAACCTGAGCCAAAAACGTAACAAACCAAACACTGGATCGAACTTCCTCGGCTTGGCTATTCGCATGGCTCTCAGTCTAGGCCTACATCGAGAGTTACCCAACTGGAAGATCACTTTACTCCAACGGGAGATGCGCCGGCGTGTCTGGTGGGGTCTGTACCTAATGGACTCTGGCGCCTCGACGACATTTGGCCGACCAATCCTTTTGCCCGGTCGCGAGTCGATGGATGCCAAGCCTGTTCTCAATATCAGCGACGATGTAAGTGTTGATAGACTTTCCCGTCTTGTCGTTGACTTGATCACTTGCTGACCTCATCAAGATGCTGACTCCGAGGACGACCACTTTACCCGACGAGTCCGAGATGCCGACTATCTACTCAGGTATCAAAGCGCAGAGTGATTTCCATCTGCATTCTAATCACATCTCAAACCGACTACTTTTATCTACGGGCGTCTCCGTCGAAGAGGCGCTCATTCATAACAACACGCTGGACGCCTGGTCCAAGACTTTGCCGCCCTACTTCCAACCTGACCGAGACGTGCCCTGTCGGGAAGAATGGTACTTGTTTGCCAAGCCGCGACTGTGGTGGCGATTTTGGAACCTGAAGATCATCCTGTTCCGGCAGATTGTGCTGAAGCGCGCGATTGAACGCCATCAAGGGCCTGCTTCGACGTTTGCGCCCAACAACCAAGATAACCTCTGCCGCGACATTGGCGTCGACGCTGCTCATTCCACGGTGGTTTCGATCCATCAATACCTGAACAACTGCATCCACACGAGGCTTGTGAGTTGGTATTCAGTGTAAGTTCTGCAATACATCATCATCGCTATGTCCAAGTTTCGGCGTACTGACACAGCCCCAGCTACTTCATATTCCATGCCTCGCTCGTCATCGCGCTGGCCATCCTGGGTGACAAGGAATCCCCCGAGCTGCCCAAATGGCAGAGCGACATCGACCTGGTCCGCGACGTCCTGCGCCGGCTGCTCGCCGACAACCCGCTGGCCAACCGCTGCGCCGACATCCTCGACCATCTGCTCCCGCTCGAGCCCGACAACATGATGATGCCGTTCGAGACCATGAACCAGTTCGACCCCACCACGATGGACTTTTCGCTCTGGACGGCCGAGTCGGCGGAGCTGCTCAACTCGTTCAATTGGCCGGAACCTGATCCGAATCTCTGAGTTGTCCTTGCGTCAATGGACCAGTTCCCCTAACGTATGAAGCTCAGTTGACAATTCGAACATCGGGCTCAAAGAGCTTGGATCTTATCAGGTCGCCATTCGGCAAGTCGTTCTCCTCGACTCGGTGAGCGGCGGCCTCCCGCGACGTCTCGATCCCGGCGGCGAGATGCCTCAGGACCAGGCGTTCCTTGGCTATCTCTGGCGGCACGTCGACGAACCATCTACACGCACCAGTCAAAACCAATTCGGTCTACGAAACCGAAGAGCAGAGAACCTACCTCTCATCGACTAGCTCCGCGATCTTGTTCCACGGGTGCTCGTCGAGCAACGTGTAGTTGCCCTCGATGATGACAATCTTGCTCCGCGAAGAGATGTGGATGTCGTCCGCGACGGGATCTTGCACTGCGTGGTCGAAACTCGGGGCCGTGAATATGTGCTCCTCCGCGTCTGGCCCGGTGAGCGGCCCGGCCTTGAGAGTCGCAATCAAGTCCAGCAATCCGTCGGCGTCAAACGTGAAGGGGCGCCTCGTCTCCGGAAGGCCATATCCGGATCGCTAAAGCTGGCTAGGGTTGCTTTGGTGTGGTGGAAGCCATCCTGGGAACGGACAATTAGCTTACTGTCTGGTCAACAAGGGAGAAGACACAGAGGCCCATATTCAGTCGATTAGTCAATCTATACACATACCATAGGCACAACCACCACATCTTCTCGACTTCGACCGGAATTATATAGAGACGCCAACAACGCTGACGATGCAGTCGTTTTGCCAGACCCGGGCACGCCCGCGAGGGCCACCAGGATTCTCCCATGCGCGTTTGACTCTTGCTGCTCGAGTAGACGATCTATCCGGCCTCGCAATGTCGCGACGTTCTTCTCCAAATCCATTATCATCGAGGCAGCCATCGTGGTTACACACGGGATATGACTTTTAGTACGTGGTAGCAATCACAGTAGCCGGTCGCTTTCTGCAGCACAGCCGGTGGCATTTCACCACTGCTTGGACGGACAACAGGAGCCCGCCGATGATGCCCGATTCTTGGAGTGAGCCGATCGCCTTGGACCCGGGTAGGGTGGTCGAGCTACCTGCTGCAACCCCGACGTGGACCGACGCCGCACTAACACTACACATGCATCCTGTGGGAGCTTGTTGGGGTGCGTTTCTTGATTTGGTGCCTGGTGCCCTGCCGCGTGCCGGTGCAAAATGCAGCGGGCTTGGCGCTCTCTGGAAGCGGGCAATCATCATTGGCTCGGACGACAGTCGTGCGGGCCACCTTTTTGCTCCGCATCATCGCGACTCCGCTGTTTACCTACTCCGCAATGGTGTGAGGGCTGACACTTTCCCGGCTCACACCTGGTGGTTTGACGGAGTCAGCACACCTTCCCCGTGGGGTGACCGGGAAAGCGATGATCCAATTGTATTACCCCGTAACAGGGATTGAGTCGTGACCTGCAGCGGTTTCCAGGCCCCCTCTCTTTCTTTCCCTATCGTGTGATGAACCGCAACCGGTGCCGAGGCCGGTTCGCTATGCATAAATGGCCACTGTTCCCGCACCTCCTTTTCAAAGACCAGGTTGCCCAACAATTACAGGTTCAATGGGGATAAATTTCCATTTAGATTTCTAGTTGCCTCATTGTAGAGTAATACTACCAGTCATGGCGACTGACGTGAATGTGCCGTCCGGCAGGGACAAGGACGTCTGGCGTCAGCTGCGGGCGAACCCGTACATCCTAGGCCTCTCAGCCGTAAGTTGCCTCGATACTTTTCCTTTCCTCCCGCCCGCTCGAACTTTCTCTAACCAACTTACCACACCCAGTTCGCCTCCCTCGGTGGCTTCCTCTTCGGCTACGACCAGGGCGTCGTCAGCGGCGTCCTGACCATGGAGAACTTCGCCGCGCACTTTCCGCGCGTCTACCTCGACGCCGGCTACAAGGGCTGGTTCGTCTCGACGCTGCTGCTGCTCGCCTGGCTCGGGTCCCTGGTCAACGGGCCCGTTTCCGACAAGCTCGGCCGCAAGGGCAGCATGCTCCTGGCCGTTGTCGTTTTTACGTTAGGCGCGGCGCTCCAGGCCGGTGGTAGCAATATCGAGACCATCTTCGCGGGGCGCGCGGTTGCGGGGTTTGCGGTGGGGATGTTGACTATGGTGGTGCCGCAGTATATGTGTAAGTTGATCTCCTCTTAGGGGAAAGACATAACCGGACCAGATTTTTACTTGCCGTGATCACAGCCGAGGTCTCGACCCCCACCGTCCGCGGCACCCTCGTCGTCCTGCAGCAGCTCAGCATCACGCTGGGCATCCTCGTCAGCTATTGGCTCGAGTACGGCACGCAGTACATCGGCGGGCACCGCTGCGCCCCCGACATCCCCTACTCGGGCGGGACGCCCCAAAACGCACCTTCCATCCGATCCGCGACGTCGGCCCCGAGGGCTGCACAGGCCAGTCCCAGGCGGCGTGGCGCATCCCCTTCGCGGTGCAGATCATCCCGGCCCTGGTCCTGGGGATCGGCATGCTGTTCTTCCCGGAGTCGCCGCGCTACTTCCTGATGCGCCGCAGGGAGGATAAGGCGCTTAAAGCCCTGGCTCAGCTGCGCCGCTGCCACCCGGACTCGGAGGGGCTGCGCCACGAGTTCCTCGCCATCAAGGCCGAGGTCCTGTTCGACGAGGCTATTGCGCGGGACCGGCACCTGGGCAAGAGCGGGGTTTTGTTGTACGTGGCGCAGTACGCGGACCTCGTGTCGACGTGGCCGTCGTTCAAGCGGCTCGCGATCGGGTGCTGCATCATGTTCTTCCAGCAATTCATCGGCTGCAACGCCATCATCTACTACGCGCCCCAGATCTTCTCCCAGCTCGGCCTGAGCGGCGGCACGACCGGCCTGCTGGCCACGGGCGTCTACGGCATCGTCAACACGCTCTCGACGCTGCCGGCGCTCTTCCTCATCGACAAGGTCGGGCGGCGGCCCCTGCTCATGTGCGGCGCCGCGGGGACCTGCCTTTCGCTCGTCATCGTCGGCGGCATCCTGGGCGGGTACGGCGATACCTTACCGGCGCACCCGGCCGCGGGTTGGGTCGGCGTCGCGTTCGTGTACATCTACGACATCAACTTCTCCTACTCGTTCGCGCCCATCGGCTGGGTCCTGCCCTCCGAGACCTTCAACCTCGGCAACCGCTCGAAAGCCATGGCCGTCACGACAAGCACGACCTGGATGTGCAACTTTGTCATCGGGCTCGTCACGCCCGACATGTTGGACCGCCTCGGCTGGGGCACGTACATCTTCTTCGCGGCGTTTGCGTTGATTGCCTTGGTGTTCACGTACTTCTTCATCCCCGAGACGCGCGGCAAGAGCCTCGAGGACATGGACGGCGTGTTTGGCGATACGGCCGCGCGCGAGGAGAAGGCGCGGCTGTTTGGGATTGCGGCGCGGGTGGGGCTTGTGGACGACCGGGTGCCAGAGGAAAAGGAGAAGATTGAGGCAGCGCGGGTGGGGGCTTTGGAGGTTGAGCGGAGGGTCTGATAGGGCTCTTTGGATATTAAATGCATCCCAGCATCACTACGTGAGGAACGGGAACATCGGATCCGATGACTAATCGGCCGCGTTGAACAACCCCGTGGCCGCACCCATTACGTGACCTCTCCAGCAAACAGGGTCTTGGTACCCGCACCCCGACGATAGCCTGCCTGCATATCAAGAGGCTCGTTTTCAAGGGTCCTCCTACGTAATGTTGGCCGCTATACAGGATGGACAAGACCGAGGGAAAAGGGGAAAAATCAATAAAAGCAAATAAGCGACAGCCGGAGGGAGGCATGCCGCTTTTACCGGCCAAGAAAAGCCACAATGGCTTGGGGGACGCCACAAACTTATCACCCAATCTTCAACGATTTACTCCCTCCATGTCAGCATCATGTTATCTCATCAACTACCTACTCGCTTGAAGAACGTCAAGAAACAAGGAGGGGGTTAAGGCGCCCACGACGTTAGCCTGTTCAACAGGGGCCCAGACGCCCGCATTGGACCAGACGACACCGGCATCTTCATTGTTACCTGGGGCCTGGCCCGTTCTGGCTGAGAGAATTAAGAGTGCCACGGCTATATATGAACTTGTCCGAGCGGGCGACGTTTGTCGGGCACGAAAGCCGTCTTCAGTGAATCCCAGGCCCGGATGCGCCGGGATTTTCCCGGTCTCGTTCTTCTTCAACAAGATATTACAGGAAACGAGAGACTCCAGGATCCCCATTGGCGGCGCCTTTGCTTGTCGGTCACTCCTTCGGGATCTGTGCCGAAGCCCAAGGTCGAGACCTTGGCTCAACATCCTCCGGGAGGTCTCGAACCTTAAGGCCCCCTTTTATCTGTCATTGTGATATAACGCCAAGACCGGATGAAAGGTCCATGAGCGGTTTCGCGAAGAGATCGAATCTCCAGCAAAATGTTGGGATGGCAGATGTTGCTAGCGTTTCGTGCAAGTTGTTGCGAGGACATAATCAACCCGTGACTATTTTGGTTTTCGTGCCTTGATGCAGGTCGAAAAAGCTGCTGCTGGGCGCCGGGCGTACAGGGCTAAAAGCGGCAAGGATTTCTGTTGTAAGACCCAACCATCCGCTTCAGCTCGCTGCAGCTTCATGCAGGAAAAATTGAACCCGCAAGACCCTTATGTCTCACCTATCGTACGAGAGCTGCAGAGCCTCCGAGCTGCCCATTCTATTCCTTGGGGTGGACTGTCCGGAACAACCCACACAGTCTCGTGTTGAAGTGATCCCACATTAAAAAGCACGCGTCAAACCCACGCTGTTTCGATCGGCTTGGTTCTTTCTTGATTTCTCTGACATGGCCGTCTTGCCTATCTGACTCCCGTCATAGTCCAGTTCGGACCAATCCCCCAAACATGGAAGAACAATACCAAGCCGTGCCGACCTTCTTGCCGGCAAAACCTAAACCTCGGACGATCGTGGAAGTAGTGGCCATTGACGACCCTGAACCCGTCAAGTGCCAAAGCCATTATGGCTTCAACATGCCCGAGCCTCTGAACCCGGAGAGACACGGACATATCAATGCCATTACGCCTGCCATGCAACGATGCGTCGACAAGTGGGATAACCAGGAGCACCAACATGACTTGCCACGCTGGCTGATGAAGAAGGTACTGCAGCACTCATCCTTACCAGCTACCTGTTTATGGGAACGCCGCAAGGGGTAGGGTCCGAGGTCAAGCTGACTCCAAATCTCACCAGGGATCCGAGATTGAACAGGGCGAATACGTTAACTATCCCATGACCTGGACCCTCGACAACCGTTCCTCGAAAAGCTGGGACACTGTGGTCATGGCCATCTACGCTTGCGGAAACGACGTGGCCCCTAAAACCATCACAGACAACGGTGAGCTTTCTCCGCCCCTCCTCGAGCCCTCTCTGCTGCACACGCCCATCACCGCGCTTTGGGGCACGACACGGACTAACAATTGTAGGGGTAGGGGTCCGGCACGTCGGGGATATGCGAGTCGAACTGAAGGGGGTGAACTGGGGTGAGGTCTCCCGGAAGTACGCAAGCGACAATAGGAGTATTTTGTACCGGTTTGAAGCTACCGTACGCATGGGGTTTGCGGACGAGAATGGCCTTTTGACGGTCAAGCTTGTTCGCAGTGGTCGGGAGTTGGGGACAGCCAACTTCATGGTTCAGTGAAGAATATTTCTATTGGCTCGCCTGAAAGGGGTCGTCTTATTCGTGACTCATCTGGTTTCTATTTTCAAGATTGTATGATTGTATGATGTATGAACATTTCATGTACAGGTATACTGTCGTTTATACATACAGGGACCTTCACGAGAAGGGTGCAACTGGACGGAGTCGCAAGTCATCTTCACATATCTCGCCAGCTGGCGAAGCTACCGGCCGTCCCGCCTTGGAAAAAGGGTTGTATTTTTGGAAGCCGCCGCTTACGCCCTGAAAGGGATTGCCGCCCTGGTCACCTCCTCGGACCCGCTGCTGCCAGCAACAAAAAGGGCGGGACCGGGAATCTTATAAGCAGAACTCTGCTCGTCGTTGTAGATATTGTAGTTGAGACCAGCGTCATTAGTCTGGTAGAGCGCCGTCCCCGCGACACCGTCAGGGACCTCGGTCCCCGACCCCGATATCTGCAGGTTGACGCACTGCGGGTACAGCTCCGCCTCGCCGTTCTGCACGACGTTGTGCAGGGCAATGATCTCGGAGCGGAGGACGTAGTTGCCGGGCCGGATGCTGGCGGGGATGGTCACGTTCCACTTGAGCCCGTTCTCGATGATCAGGTCGTCGGCCCAGCGGCCGGGCTGGCCGTCGCCGGTGCCCGGGCTCAGCTGCCCGGCCTCGGCGATCTTGAAGAATCTCAGGGCGGTCTTGTCGACGGTGGCGCAGTCGCCGCCGCAGTCGGCCAGGTAGTCGAGGACGGGGCCCTTGTGGTTCTCGGACCACTTGGTCCAGGTGATCTCGACCGGCTCGCCGGCGGCGACGGGCACGCTGAGCTGGGCGTTGGTGGAGTTGATGTGGCAGATGATGTCCGGGCCGTTGACGGCCGACGACGGCACGAAGCCTTCGTTGGCGTCGTTGGGCCAGTTGACGCTGTTGGCCTGCGGCTGGGGGGCCGGACGGGGCTGAAGCAATGCCGAACCCGTTGAAATCCCGGCCGTTGGCCGCCACTTTGTTGATCGTGGCGTGGGTAGAAACGCCAACGGCGCCGGCCAAGGCTGTGAAGATGGTGGTCTTCAGAACGGACGACATGGCTGAACTCAAACGTACAAGTGGGAAATTATGCAAGGGGGGATGAGGAAAAGAATGGGGTGTCAAATTGAAAATGTATACAAGTGCCCGGCTTGCGGATAAGAACGAAGATGACCTCAGGTCTGGCAGAAAAGAAAGGAATTGTAAGAGCAAATAGATAGCATATAGGTCGCCTTGTGCAAGTCTAAAGAACAGAGAATGGGCAGCACGTACAGAAGTGGGCTTTTATATATGTAGATACAGCCATAGACAGAGGCGACTGGCCGTGGTGTAGGAAAACCCCGTCCGTCCGTCCTACACAGAGCCTCAAACATCTTGGCCTTCCCCCTTGGCTATCAGTCTGCCTTCTTCAGAATGGGCACGGTCTCAAAATTGAACTATCCAGGGCCGGTTTCACCCCTTCCGTCTCTCATAGGGTAACATGGCGGGAATGTCTAGATGTGCTCGAGCTTCGGACCCAGGGGCCCAGTGAGCGGAGGCCACCGCAGAAAAAAGGATCTCGATACGATATCAAACCAAGGTAGGGAGATCGAGCGGGTCCAGTATCCCGGTGTTAATTGGCTGAACCATGAAAAGGCAGATGAATAGATGAATCAGCGGCCTCGGCTGGTCAAGGATGCTGCCGGGGTACGAGATGGGGCCGCGGCTTTGTCCTCCAGCTGAAGATCTTGATCCGGCCAGTGCATCCACCATGCTCAATGCGTTGCCCGTAAGTGGGTTCTATACCACTACGGTATATCTCGCCAATTTCCCCATGTTTCAATCCCCATGCTGGTGTACGGAGTAACGGTTCTTGGTTCCCTTTTGTTGTCCAAGGCGCCTCCATATTTGGAGCCAATCGCCGCCGAGATCTGGACTGCTGTGCCGCCCGCTAAGCAGCTCCACCCCGTTTTGAAAGGAGCCCCTGTCAGAAATAAGAACGTTTCCAACGGTTCGTCTGTTCGCTGACCTTATTGATGCTATTCCCATTGGGGTGCGAGTCACACCATGTCACACACAGATGAACTGCCAGTTTGGCATGTTTTGCCGATCCAAAGGTCCGGGTGCTCAACCTCCGGGACAAGACGGCACGACGTGACAGGCGAGCAACAGCAACCAATGATGCCTCAGGGATCGCAGGTCCGACGGAGGCTGAGCCGAAAGCTTGTTGTGTGTGACGTCCTATAGTATTAATGCCCAGCTCGCCCTAGGTGTGAGGACCATCCAAGTCGTACGTCCTTGTTGTACGAGCCTGCCATATCCAACGATAGGCATAACCTGCAAACTCCAATGTACGGCGGACGCAGCGCCTGGTTTACAGCCACTGGCTATGATTGGCAACTGGCTGACTGAGGTTGCTGACACGGAGTTCCCAAGAGAACAAGGCTTCAACGTTACGATGATTATTCCACTCTCGTACAGTGCCGTTTACGATAATTATTCCACTCTCGTACAGTGCCGTTCAAATCAAGCAAGACGAAGTAGCTGTGGCTCCTAGAACAAACAACATTCCTCTTACCCAATCGAGGCAATACCTGAGGCTGGAAACTAGGAATAACACATGGCTATGCAAAGATTGAAAATGGTAGTACTAAGAATCTTGCCTCAGATAGACAGGAAACCATCATGTAAAACAAAGGGGCATCCCCTATGCAACATTGAGGTCATCATCAACGAAGGCCCTTAATATAACAGTACTATGAGTTTCCATCCACTTCTCCAACAACAGTTCGATGCTCTATATGAGACGTATTTCTCAGTGCCACTTGTAGCAGCATATTACAGCCTCCTATATCTGCCTGACCCGACCGAAACCAAAGGTCCTTTGACTTATACAGCCTTAGTGGCACTCGTGTCCACCATCTTATTGTCTGGGGTCTCCGGGCCCGCATGGTTATCAGCTACCTCCACAGCCTTTGGCTCGTCATAAGTCTTGCGCTCAACGACTGCCTGGATCTCGGCGGTGAGACGGGACTCGCCCTTGCGGGTCTTCCAGGGGGCGGGACCATCCTTGGCGAACATGAGTTCCACCTCCTCCAGCGTCTTGCCGCAGGTCTCGGGGTAGAAAGCGAAGAACCTATATTCAAAGTCAGCATGTGATCGAGTATTAGTGTTGAAAGATAGGGAGAGAAAGAAGGGATCGCGATATGCAAGTTCTGAGTCCCACGTACCATCCAGCTGCAGCAATGCAGAGCACGCCAAAGACGATGAAGATGCGCCACTGGATGTTGGCAAAGGCCGGGGGCAGGAACATGCCCAGCGCGAAGTTGAAGACCCAGTTGGACAAGGCCGCCATGGACATGCCCGTGGCACGGGTGCCAAGCGACCAGACCTCGGCCGCGTAAATCCAGCATCCCGGCGCCAGCGTGAGTGCGTACACCACAATAAGCAGGTACGAAAACGTAATAACTGTGTTAGCGGCGTGTCCCGACGTGACCTTGAAGATGACGTTGGGGTTACCACCAATGCCCTCGGGCACGGGCACGTAGTTGGTCGCCATGGCGGCGCCGACGGCGAAGTGACAAATGCCCATGCCGATGGCGCCATAGATGAGTAGGGGCGCCGGCCCGTCTTGTCGATGAAGAGCCACATGACGCCAGTGAAGATGATGAAGACGGCGTACTGCACGCCCGAGGTGATCATGGCGACGTCGCCCGTCAGGCCGGCCATGCCGGCGATGTAGGTGAGGTAGTACACGATGGTGTTGGCGCCGGCAAGTTGCTATTAGAGTTAGAGAAAGGTGGTAAGTATAGATAGATAAAACAGCAAACGGAGCTTTGGGGGAAGGAATTTTCAACTTACCTGCCAGGCCTGCACCGAAACACCCGCCATGGTCCGCTTCCACATGCCGTTCCGGAAGAACTTCCTCAGCCCCGGTCCTGCCTCGCGCTCGGCCTGGAGCGTAGTCTCGATCTCTTCGAGCTCGGCGACGACGAGGGGGTCGCGGATGTTGCCGCCGGCCTGGATGCGGGCCAGGACCTCGATGGCCTCGTCGCGGCGGCCGACTTTGGCGAGCCAGCGCGGCGAGCGCGGCAGGAAGGGCAGGCCGATCATCAACAAAACGCAGGGGACGAACTGGGTACCCCAGGCGGTGCGGAAAGAGGCCGGGCCGGGGATCTTGGAGCAGGCGTAGCCGATGAAGTACATGATCAGGATGCCGAACTCGATGGCGAGCTGCTGGATGATGACGATGGACCCGCGCTTCTCCGCCTGCGCGATCTCGGCCAGGTACACGGGCACCTGGGCCGAGGTGATGCCGACCGTGAAGCCGTTGATGACGCGCCCCGTGATCAGGGTCCCCGCGTTCTGGCACGCGACCTGGACGGCCGTCCCGATCAGCCAGAAGAGGCACGCGAACATGACGGAGTCGCGGCGGCCGATCTTGTCCGAGATGGGGCCCGCGACGGCCGAGCCCAGGACGGAGCCCGCGGCCAGGGCGGAGCCGATGGCGCCCTGTAGCGCGCCGGCCGGCTTGTGGAAGTAGTCGAGGTACTGATCGGTGACGACGATGGCGGACATGGAAGAAATGTCGAAGCCGAAGCTGGAGAAGGAGGCCACCTTAACACCATGATGGGGAAGAGACAAGAGACTATGCGAGGGGGTAGAAGGAGAGGTTGGGTTTGACTTACAGCATGCCACCCAGCGTGGCGATGATGGCCACAAAGTGGATGTTATAGATCTTGGGAAAGGTAGGGAGCTTCATTTTGGCAGTGGCTTCCCCTTTCAGGTGATCAAACCCAGCAAAAACGTAAAAGTAACCAGGTTTACTACTGTGGGCAGGAAGCAGTCCACTGAGTAGCAAAACCAAAGATGGGTAGAACGGGGTAACAGTGACATTTTCTCAGCAAGTGGGAATCACCTCTTCATTTATTCTCAGCTCGGCGTGCATTCCCATGCTCACTCGCCTTCGTCCCGGCTCTGCAGCCAAGGGGTAGCAGTCATGGAACCTCGAGCTCTGATTGACGGAGCTGCTGCCCTCGTGTACCAACACCCAGGGTTGCCTCACTTGGCAAGAACTGAAATTGGAAGGCTCGCAGTCGAGGCCATTCGAGGCAACACTACAACGGCCTGTTGGTGCTGATCGAAGCAAACGCCAATGTTCTGCCCAGTCTCCGGCTGAAGTTGTATTTGCCTTGGCCATGCGCCAACTACTACCCACTGCTTGCTTACACCAACGGCCCCAAGGAATCCCCAGGTTTTGGGGATCTCGGGGTGGGAACGACTCAGAAAGTAATCTGCGACCAGTCCGAAGCTGGAAAAGCTGGCTTCACGAATCGTGCCGCCTAATGGCTTGGAATTGCTCGGCTCTGCGGGGCAGACGGGGGTGTGATAGGTGCGTTTATATAGAAAACGGCAAAATCCCCATGGGTCTGGGCTCTCTCACCTTCGCCAAGAAGAGGAAGCAAAAGTGACCTTGCATCTTATTTACCAAACTATCGGTGCTCTTCCGCAAGAAGACGGTCCATTTTCTTCTTGAGAAGGGGAGACGGATCGTGCTACTAAGCGTGAGCCACAAACAAACCTGGCAACTGCGACAGAGCTGGAAACAGGCGAAGGATGGAACAATGAAGTGCGGACGTTCGTTGCTGCTCGTGGTGGTGATGGTTGCTTAGGGAGAGCTTGCACTTTGCCGAATCTAGTGGGCAGTAATCTTGGACGAACGACCCAAGACTTGCTAGCTACTTGGCGAAGATGGGGTAGAGGGCGAGACCCAAGAGGAACCAGCAAGCATACATGGACAAAGAAGGACTCTTCAACTACTCTGGCCAGAGCTGATGTAGCATCAGATTGGTCAACCTGTGGCATTACGGTACAGCCTAAATATCAAACGATGCCAGCTTGTATCCATGTCAACCCCATGCCATTTAATATTGGTTCGGTGTTGCGTATTGCAGGGATTGCAGACACAATTCAGGGTCCCCCACTCCAACCAATAATTGAGCCTCCTGGCTGTACATATAAAACTCCAAGGAAGCACTTCACGTAGCTTACATGTCCATAGACACACCAAGAGATGGGCAGGCTTAGATACCTACTGTCGAGCTCTCAAGACCCGAGAGGGTGGAAACATGCCCAAAAGCTTTGGTGCTGTTATAGCTGGGCTGATTATATGCATGATCGATTGTGGAGATGTATGGGTAACACTCCCTCGGGTTACCCCAGGACTCCTGACATACCTGCCTTCAAACCTTATTCCGATGTCGAGAAAAGACGAACAGCGGTTTGTTTCTCATATTCAAAGTAAGTAGGCGATGTCTCGATACGACCCATCCTGCATGAAGGGCTCTTTTTCAAGTTTGTATTACTTTTGGGTCCAAGGGGGCTGTGTATTGTTGCGGGAAAGGCCAGAGGGCCGAACAACAAAGCGACAATTGGCTGGTATCGAACCACATTTAAAGGCAAATGTCTCGACCCTGATGAACCAGTCAAGGCCGGGGCAGAGAGTTGAGCAAGATGTACGATATAGCTGAGGTACTTGGAGGTCTTTTGTTTTTGGAGGTTTGCGCTGCTTCACGTGACCGTCTGTCAGCATAAGCCCTGTAGCCCTCCCTGCAGGTGGTCAGTAAAGATTGGTGCCTAGGTACCTATGACGCGCGCAACATAGATCCAGGTTAATGCGGCAGATGCAAACTGCAATGGATGGCCCCTGTACGGGCAGGCCGAGTCATGGCAAGACAGAAAGACAAAAAGCAATGGGTTTGTTGGAGATTGCCATGTTTTGTTTTGTTTTTCGTGTTACTGGTCTCTAGGTACCTACCTTACCTGTAGCCAGCAGCAGCCACAGAGGCAGCTGGGGGATGGTGGTTGGTCAAGTTGGTTTTCAGCGCCCCGGGACAGGCGCGCGCGGGGCACTTGCACCCAAGCCCAGCGTCGATCAGATTTGGTCCATTGGGATCGAAGGAGGCGTAATCGATTTCAGCCCGCCAACATTTCCGGTACATTCCTAGGTTATTTGTCTGGTTGAATTGAATTAATCCCAAATCTCTCTCTTTTCTGTATCTCGTATTCCTATTCTTAGTTCTAGTTCTAGGTGCCAGCATTGAAAAACATCGTCACATTCGCTCCCCCGAGCGTCCAGCCTCCATCCGCTCTTCCTTGGAAGTGTTTGGCTGACGTCGTCCAAGATGTAACAGTGAGAACCAGCGCTGGTGGACCCCGTTACCATCTCCATCTAGTATCAAATGTCAATTGCGAAAGCACTTGCGCCACCAAAAGGCCTTGGACAAAAGCCGGCCTTTTTCTAAACGACCTGTTGTCGCCTGTCTGCCTGCCTTTGCACTTCTGGCCGAGGTCATCGTAGAGTAGCTCGCCCAAGATGCAGTCGGGTCGCTCACAGCAGCGGGCGCCGGGGAGCTTCTCGCCGCTGCCCAACAGCTTCTCCTCTTCAGCCGCTGCGGCGGCCGCTGCGGCATCGGGGAGAGATCGTGAACGAGAACAACGAGAACGAGACCCTAGGCCGCCCTCCTCCTCCTCTTCCTCCCAACGCAACCAAATCACGCCCGCTTCGTCTTCGAGCCGACCCCAGATCCGCCGCATCGACACCTCCTCTAGCGACGACACCACGGCGGCCACCTCGTCGACCTACTTCAATCTGCCTAAAGTACGCAGCCCACAGACCCCAGTGGGCGTCACGAGCCCTTCATTCCCCGGTTTCACCACGCATCCAAACAGTAGCGCCTCTAGTCTGCCAAAGCCCCCAGAACCCCAGAATCCCCAGAATCCCCAGAACTTCTCCCGACCCAGCCTAGCCAACCGAGACACGGCTTCGAGCCTGCGAAATGCCTCGCCTCTGACCCTCCCCACGACCCGACTCGGCCACCACTCGCGCAAGCATTCGCAGACCCAAGGCATGTTCGACACCACCCTGCCCTCGACGAGCTCCTCCAACCTCGCACAAATCACCACCATGTCCCAGGGCAACATCCCGCCCGCTCCTGCCTCGGCAGGCTTGTCGGCCAGTCAAATAGCAGCACAGGCGGCCATGCAGCACCAGTCTCTGGCCGCCCACCAACATCACAGTCGCAACCGATCGCAAACCGTCCCCTTCCAAGGCAGCGGCGATAGCCACGAACCCACGAAGCGTCAGGTATCTAGGTCGAACGGCCCAACCGCCATCTCGGGAGGACCACTCAGCCCGCCCGCCCTCAGCCTCACCGAAGCAAGCGTGCCCCGAGACGCCCACCTAAATAATGCCTCTCACGCCCCCGCCGAGGGAAGATATCACAATGGCTTGGTAGGAAACCAGGCCGCCACTACAGCCGCAAACGTCGTTTTCCCCGATCCTCACCACAGTCGTCGCCAGCCTTGCCCTCTGACGAGTACCGCCCGCTTGCGCCTGTTGGTTTCCCACCTGCGCCACCGCTTACGATTCCCGAGAAGCCGGCCAAGGCCGAGAAGTCCAAGGTCAAGCTATTTTCACGGCCCAAGAAGATCGACACCAAGGGCGAGGCGAGTGTCAAACCGCTGCCCAGCCCCAGCAAGATCGGGTCGGCACTTGCCTCTCTACAACGCTCGAATTTCAGCACGACGAGCCTGGCCGAGACCCAGTCTATCTACAGTCTAAATAACTCATCCTCGGCCACGATCCGCGCCATCGACGCCCCGCCCGAGAAGGAGAGCAGCGGCAAAGACAAGAAGGAAAGGAAAAGGAGAAGCGGCACCACTTTCTGTCGCGATCGAAGCACAAGCTGTCGAGCAAGGATGACTACCACCTGCCCCTGTCGTCGGCGGCCAGCAATTCGCGCCCCGTCGACCCCAACGCACCGTCCAGCCTCTACAACTTCAACGTGCCGCCAAGTCCCGGCCCAAACACGTCGAGTTTCGGAAAATCCGTGTCAGGGCTCGACCTCCGCCACGGCGGCCGGGCCCTGCGCGAGAAGCGGAAAGAAGAAAAGCTCGGCATGGCCCACGACAACGAGTCCGCCTTCACCTTAAACCCTACAAGTTCGACCTCGGAATGGGCGGGTCCTTCGAGTCTTGGCACCAACATATCCCTGACCCAATCCAACCTCAACTTCTTCGACCCCGTCGACAGCTCCAAATACGGCCTCAACAGCATGACTCTCGACGACGCCTGGCCCTACCTCAAGGCCAAACTCCTCGCCATTTTCGAGGGCGAGGACCTGCGCCTCCCCATCGAAGACTTCAACCGCGTCGTCACCATGCACATCCAATACGCCATCCAGCGACGCTCCGCCAACATTATCATCGAGGACGTGCGGGAGCTGCTCTCGACCGGCTTCCTGTCGCTCGACTTCGCCCTGCGCAGGACACCCGAAGATCGACTGATCCCCGCCCTCGCCGAGCTATGGGTCTTCACTTTTACCTCGATTCTGCCCTACATGCAGGCCGTCTTCCTACCTCTCGACCTCGAATTCTCGGGCAGCGGCCCCTGATGACGGCCGACCAAGCCCGCGAGTTTTGGAGTGCCGTCCTACCCAGCATCAACAACGATGCGCCATACCCGCCACCCCCGACCCAGACCCTCGACATCCGACGTCTGGTCCTGCTTTCCTACCGCGACACCCTGATCCTCCCGCGCTACGACAAATTGAAGATGATCTTCTCGCGATTGTCGCTCGAACACCTACCCTCCAGCCTGGCCAACCTCGCTCTGGCCTCGCCACCACCCCGAGCGACGCGATCCTCAGCACCAGCCTGCCCCGCGACATCGAGTTCCAACCGCTGCAACAGCAGCCACCGCCGGTAGCCCAACGACCCGGCACGGCCATGAGCCTCGACCCGTCCGTCGCCTCGTACAACTCGAATTCCTCGACGCTCCTCAACAACAATGCCTACGAGAGTAGCAGCAACCCGTCGCGCTCCCGCGCCATTTCCAATGTTTCTTTCGGCAGCGGCTCGGAGGCCACGTCAAGTCTGCTGCGACCTTTCACTCCAGCTATCAGCGGGCGCGACCGCAACAACTCGGGCAGCAACGCGAGCCTGCGCGAGCGCGACCAGAACGTGGAGCTGGGCGGCAAGCAGGTCACGGACATGGTGGGCCGCATGCTGCAGTGCCTGAGCGTGCTGGCGAGCGTGCAGACGGGCGGGCTGGCGCCGTTCGAGGCCAACGTGCAGTCGTCTTCGGCGGCGGCGGGCGCGGCCGCTGCGAATGCTGCATCTGCTGCGGCCGCTGCGGCCGCGGCAATGGCGCCGGTGGCACCAATGATGAGGGACGGAATATGGTCACGGAGCTCGGGCGACTACTCAAACTCAACTGGCTCGGCCGCGGCCGGACGGGACGCAACCGGCGCGGTATTGTCGGCGGCCGGATCAAGAGGGATGACAGCGGCATGATGGGAGGAGGGGGAAGCGGCGCGTCCATCATTTCGGCGCGGAGCAGCCATTCCGGGCTGAGCGGGTTGGCGATTCAGCATCAGCCGTCGTCGCAGCCGCAGGCACAAGTTTTACGAGAGGGGGTTGGGGCTGCTGGGTAGAGACCATGACAGTCACTGCTTTCTCTCCTGTTATCTCTTTTCTTTTTCCTATCTAAGGCTTGGAACCGGGTCGGTGTTTTACGAGGCTTGTATTTAGCAAATCATGGATTTGGCGTTCTGGGAGCAGTGGCAATGGACTTTGACAAGTGAGTGAGCATCTTGCAAGACAAGAAGGCATCAACACTTGGCGACAACAAAGTTCATGATTCCATTTTCCGGGTTTGCTTGCTTGCATTGGCGTTGGGGGAAAGGGGAAATAAAATTGTCTTTTCGACTTTTTCCTATCTATGTATGAAAGAAGTACATGATCTGTTGCAAAAAAAAGTTGGGCAACAGGGACAACAACAGAGAGCAATTGGATGATTTTGATTTCGAGAAGTATCATGTTTCTTGGGGTTTTTCCTTCTGGGCTGGTTGAGAATGTTAGGGAGTTTTCTATAGATGGGGAATTGATACCCTTACGAGATGCGATTCGGATTTCTGGTGACGAATGTGACGAGGCCAAAGTGCATGGTGAACAGTAGCGTCGACGAAGTCTTGCTTGGGATGGCTGCTTGCGTGTGCGGTATCACGAACACATCACAAACAGCACACTTGAAGAGTTGGTAGACACTGCAATGGCCAAGTTTGCCTGTCATTTGTGTATTGGCATTGGCATCTGGAGAATCATGGCCATTCATTATCGTGGCATTCACGACACGAAAAATTTGCGAAGGCACATGTCGCAACGGCATGGAAGGGTCAGCGGAAGTGGTATGATATTTTTTGTATTCATTGTATTTTCTATTGACTGCGGAAGGGCCGGAAGCCAGCTCATTGAGCGAGGGCAATCGCGTACATACGAAGAGGAACCTATTGAAATCTTGTGAATGTTAGCCAGGTGGTCTGGGAAGAAGTTTGTGGCAACATGAATAATCGTAGTTGATTAATGTCCATCATACATCCAAGGTAAGGACTTGCAACCGTCATCTGCTTTCTAAAGGCTCGTAGGCGAAAGCTCGAGTGGAAACTGCGAATTAGGTGGAATATTGAATCATATGGACTCGGGGAATAGTGCTTGTGAAGAAGAAAAATGTCGGCTTACCGTTTGGAGTCACGGCTGGAGGCAGCGCGAGGACTAAGAGGTTAGTGGTGATGTGCTGGTGTCGAGCGAGAAAATTGCGATTGCGATTGCTAAACTTTCGAAATGGTCAGTTGGGACTGTCAGACGAAGATGTGAAGTGTTGATGTGAAGTAATCCTCCCGCCACGACCTTGGGCGCAAGTTGCGAAGCAAGAAGCGCAAAGGGCCGAGGATTGAATCAGACAAATTATACTGGCAAGTAACAGGCGGCCGCTGTCGCGACATGCCCGAATTGTAGCTTCGTTCATGGTCGATTCTAGCTGGGAAAAGAAGACATGTTTCTTTGGTTGTCATCAGATGGGAGGATGTTGGGGAGATTGTGGGTTTTGTGATGGTGATGTGCCAAAAGGCAGGCAGGGCGGGAGGGAAAAGTCTTACCATTTCATGACGCGCCGCAGGATTGATTGGTGTCGTGTCGAGAGAAAGAGAAAGCGCCCATTCTATCAGGCTTTGCTTGCGATCAATCAGTCGAACGAAACAATCAATCTGCGGCAGTCAGAGACCAACCCAGCAGCAGGCTCGACAACTCATGTCGCATGATGAGTGCTGTGAATGGTTGGTTGGCGAAGAAGAGAACGTAGGATTGGATCTTGGAGAGGATCTGGCCGGCATTTTGTACTTGCCTGCAGAGGCTCTGGCAGAAAAGCAGAAAAAATGTAAAGGTGGGGAGTTCGCGTGAAAGTTCTGGAAAGTGGGTAGCTGCGGGTCTGCTGTTTTTCCGACGGACGAGCAAAACGTGACCGCCTGCCCAAAGTGGATTAGACTCGGTCCCTCCCGACTGTCTGGCGCAGTCTTGAACCTGATTGACATCAACGTCGATGGGGCTCTGGATGGACAAGAAACATCTCGAAGAGCCAGGAACACTCTTTTGGGGGATATATAAGGTCTCAACTGACCTCAATTGCCCTTCATTTTTCCCAAGAACTCTTACGTCTGTTTGACTTTGCGATAAGGGCTGGGAGAACCACCAGATTGGAGGCTCACGTTCAACAGAATCAATCAATCTGGGATTGGAAGTCAAGCTTCTAGAAGGAATTGCAGATCACCGTATGCTGCGATTGACAACCAGAGAGTCGAAGGCTGGCCACTTTCCAGGCTTAGGTTCAATGCCTTCTTGTCTGCTTTTGCCCATTGAATGCAATTGGGGACCAGCCTTCTGCATTATCTCTTGACTTCATTTTGTGCCAAGTTACCTAACCCAGCAGACACCTTGCACATGACTACCAGATGTTATCCACCAAGTACTTGGACACACGTATATGCAAAGCCACATCCAGCACCCAGCAGCATCTTAAGCTATGCATTTCGTTGTCTAGCTAATGCCAGCTGATGAGCGCCGAGTCGTCCGTCCGCCGACCTTGAGTTGGACGGGCACGCCATGGCAGCCGGGACATGCTCCGAATCCGTTATCTTTGGCTGGCTGTGGATTGTTTCAATGGAGTGGCGCTCTCTCAGCTGTGTTCTTCACGTTGTTGCTATCCAACAGTTGGCCAGAATTGAGGTTTTCTGTTGCGCTGTTATAATGTGGTTCATCTTGGTGCATTTGGTGTTACTCGGTCCTAGATATCATACCTGCATCTACTCTTGACAAGATCTATAATTACTTGGATACACTCTGCGCTTTGTAAGCTCAATATGCAAGCACCCAGAGTCGCCGAGTACCATGCCCTCAAAGGTCCAGGGACGTACTCGATACAGTGATGGGGACACCCTCCATGAACGGGGAAAGCTGCATGACCTCTCGTACATCGTGACGTCTAAGCCTTGATGTTGCGTCGTTTTTTAAAATCAGGATTTAGATGACTAGTTTCACTGGGTGTACATTAGAAAACCTCCTTCAGCCCGGAGCTGGCGCTACCTCATAATAAACATCTCTTAATTAACGCATTAAAGAGTAGCTATATAGTAACCGACTATAAGACTTAAATTAATAGTTTTAATTATAATTAATAATTTAACTTAGCTTCGAAGATTATTATATAATATAATTAACGTGGTTTATTACTACGCGACGCATATTACTTAGCGACGTATTTTTTCCACTTTTCGACCCTTTTATATAAATTAATTTAATTATAACGCTTAAAATTAATTAAAACTATTCGCTATCCGATTTCTCGCTTAATTTTATATCCTTTTCACATATTCGCGCATTGTAACCTGTCTCGCCGTAAACACCACAGCGCCTTTCACCGGTCGCCCTCCGTTTCGACGAACCCCTATTTTTATCTTTATCGGGCGCTGAACGCTTCCCTTTTACCTTCTCGTCCTATAGCTACTAAAATTCCTTAATAATAAAGGCTCCTCTAAACTAAACTCGCGATTTTTTAGCTTTTTAACGTTTAAAAATACTAAATTAACCTCTTTTAATATATATATTTTATCGCGCATAAGGGTTATTTTATAAGCTATTTTAATTATACTTTTCGCTATTTAATTTACCGTATTTAAAATCGGCGTCGGAAAGCTTTTTTAATAGGTAAACACCCTTTTTTAATATAAATAAAGTGTTTAATTATTTATTAAGGGTTAAACGGCGTTTAAAGGTCGTAAATATTAGCCGTCCCCGAACGGGATAAGTTAAATATAAGCGTTCGGAAACGTATATTTAGCTTATTAATTACCTCGTCGGGATTATAAAAGATTAAACTAAAAACGTTAAATCCGGATTTAATATTATTTTCCGTAAAAATAGCGAAATACGCGGCTTTAAAAGCGATAAAAAACTCGAGTTTCGTAATATAATTTATCGAGGCCTTAATAAATAGCTCGATTTTTTTTAAATAAGCACGCTTTAAAACCGAATAAAGTACTATATCGAATAATTAGAGCAAATAAAATAAATAAAGAAGTATACCGAGTATAATAATATTATTATCTTGGCAGTATACCTCGAATTCGGCCGAAATATAGCTCTCGTAGCTATTAATAATTAAAAGGCGGTAGGAACCTTTCGTTTACGTTTTAATATATTTATCGAAGTATTTAATCCAGTTTAAGCCTATCTCGTTATTAATCCAGCCATTAAAAATCGGCTTAATTACCTAATCGCCTAGTAAATCGGTTTCGCGGGACTAGTTCGCGAGGTAATATTAACTTTAAACGATTAAAAACGGCGGAATACACCAGCCCTGCAAATTAATATATTTAATCGCCGTTACCTATTCCCGATTACTAAGCTAAACCGATTTCGCTTTTCTACGCCGTTCGGCGCGTATTACGACGAGTATTAACCCGATTATATTTATTATAAAGCCGATTTCGTTAAAATTTTAAATATCTTCGTTAACGATCCCGTATTTCGCCTTTATATTTACGATTAGCGTAAACTAGCCGGAAATAATTTTAAAATCCTCGTAAAAAACCCTTTAATAATTATACCGACGATTTATTTTAATTTTTAAATCCGGGTTATAGTCGATAAAGCGCTTAACTTAGTATTTACCGACACGGTCGCCGCCGCGTAACGCGGTGAAGAGATTGGCTATATTTTTACACCAGCGAAATCGGGAGGCATCCCTCGAATATTTAAATTAATTATATATTTGCGAAGTACCTCTTTTTTAATTAGATCTAGTTTACGTCGTTTCGGTCGGATTTCGCGTTTTAAAATTCGGCCGTAAATTCGATAACGTAAAGTTAATTCGGGTATATTATAAGCTTTTATTACTACTCTTTAATTTATTTAATTCGGTCCGTTTCGTGTCGCTTAAATTATTAAAACTATTTAATCTTTTTAAAATTAATTAAGCATTATAATTATAAAGGTATTACGCGTTAAAGTTTAATTATATTAAAATTAAATTTAAGTGCGTCGCTAAGTGATATACGTCTCGTAGTAGTAAACCACGTTAGAGATTTTTAATATAATATAATTAATATATTATTTTTAAAATATAAAGCTTAAATAAAACGTTTAAATATTATAATAAATAATTCGTTTAAATCTTAAAACCTATACATTAAATATATATAATCTTATTAAAGCGCGCGGTTAATTAAGTATTATACGGCTTCACTTCGTTAAAATTTCTTTTTCTTTTATATCGACCTATACTAATCTTATAATAAATTACTATGCAATTTAAAATCATATGCGGCGAAGTGAAGCAAACATGAGTGCCATTAATTGCATCTAAATTAATCGCTGACACACCTCATATTCTTGAACAAAAGGGAGATTCGATCAGTTGAACTGTCGCTTTTCTGTCTGGATAGGTGTCGAGGTGTAGTTGGCTAGCAGCTGCGCCTCTCAAGTTAAACCGGCCGTGACAGGCTAAAAATAGACGGAAGTGCCTGCTGTCATTGGGGAATGCCAGGCCTGTGCTCTCGCGTATAAGCATTTCCTCTTCACCGAAAATCTTCAGCCTCAGGTCACTCGCAAACCTCTCCAGGCTTCCAGATAACGAAGAATAGGTGAGCCTGATACGGCAGAGTTTTCATGCAGTATATAAATAGCAGCTCCCGAGTTTCAACTTTAGGGGAGGGGAAGAGACACACAATAGCAAGCAACAGCAACCCACCCCTCGCAGTTCACGCGTCTTCTGAAACGGATTCTTCCTCAAGCACGACCCCCGCGTGGAATTCTCCATGGTCTCGCGTATTCTCTGCCCCAACGAGTAATGCACGTTGTTATTATTATTCAATGATCGGTATCCAATTCCCAAAAACACTGCAATTTTGATATCCCCATACGTACATAGACCGGCCTCCCGGGAAAAAGCCAGCATTAAACAAGGCACGAGGTTAGCTAAATCGCCCGCTTCTTCCCGCGCCCGCCCAACCTACTGCTCAGGTGCAGGCGAACAACACCAGCAAAGCAAACCCAGCTGTCCGTCCGGGTGGCGCCCCGCAAATTGGCGCTTCGCCTGGGGCGCACAAGGAGGAAGCTCAGAGGTGCCCTGTTACACATATACGTGATAGGTGCATAGTGCCCGGTGACTGCCGCGCGCTCTGCCGATCCCTCCCATCAAGCCCGCATCGCATCGCATGGGATGGGATTTGAAGCGGCCACTTTCTACATACATCGTTCGATTCCGACCAGGTCACGAGGGGGTTGCGAAAAAACCACCAACTCTTCCGATCAGTTTGGATCGTGGGAAATCTCGGGAAATCACGTTTTCCGGGCTTTGCAACATCGCGTTGTTTCCATGCCACAAGCGAGCTGGGAGAGGCCCTAGCCTGAGAGGATCGAAGCTACACGCCCCCATACGTGCATAATTATCTCACGCTCCTCCTTTCCTCTACCTGCATGACGGCCTGCCACACCTACCAGCGTGGGGCTCGACAACTCGTTGATCCGGCCTGCAATTTGGTCGCATACGTGTATCTTCAACGGTACTCCGTACTGCTGGCCGGTCGTATATACAGCCAAATCCATAGGCGCCTTGTCGCCATTGTCTGAAAAACAATCATCGCACATCAGCACCGTCGTCATCCCCAATTTGTGCGAAGTTTGGCAGCTCTCCTTCCAGTTTTCATGTTAGAGTTTGTATGTGTCTAAAGGCTAGAAGGCTGCATCGGAACTCGGGAAAACAATAACTCTGCCCATCAGAGTGGTTGGTGTGACCGTGTGGGGGGTCTTTGCAGCAGGTCAGGCTCGTGTTCCCACCCTTCATTCAACACTCGGGGACTTTCTCATAGTCCCAGTACTGGCATAGAAGTAGACTGGCATAGACTGGAGTCCCTGCCCCAGTCTCCCAGCCGGCCTTTTCCAGTTCCAGTTCTAGTCGTCTCCCCTTCTCGCCCGACGGCCTGTTGCGTGCAGTGCAAGCGGGAGTTTTGAACGTCAGGTCCCGATATACCAAGCCAGATTCCAGATATCGGGCGTGCTTTTGCCATTGCCAGTCCACATCACCCAAGCAGAGCCGACTCGGGCTGATTGGTCGCTGGGCTTGGGTCATTCTGCACTTGGCACATGCCTGCCTCGCATCTTCTACCGATTCTATCCAGGATTGTAGCACCCTCAAGTTCTGAACACCACGTTTGGCGACGGGTACCTACCTTGCTGGGGCATCGCTGACAGACACCGATACGTGCATATATCTGCTTAAGCTAGCTGGTGGGAAATCAGAGCAAGAGGAAAGAAGGAAAAAAAAAAAAACAAGCAGCCCAATATCTGACACGGCCACGTCCTTTTTTTTTCTCCTGCGATCACCGCCCGCTTTTCTTGCGCCGGTACTGGGCGCATCCAATCCACTTGCACTCAGGAACCCAGACACACTCCCCCGATTCCCAGTCGCTCAGTCGCTCGCCAGTCGCCAGTCGCAGTCCCAGTCCCAATCCCAGCCAGTCCAGTCCAAGTCCTCTGGTCCCCAGCCAGACACACTGGACGCCAGAGCAACCAGACAGACAGCCAGACAGCGGACAGACTCGCAGACCCCGTCGGCCGTACCTAGCCTAATCGCTTGCCTGCTGCCGCCAATCCCCCCCCCAAATTGTCTCTTCCATCCACTCTGCTCTGATCCCGTCAGATTCCCTCTCAACCTCGCCCTCTCTCTCAATCAGCCACTCCAAATCAATCGTCCAATTCGGTCAGGGCCCAACATCCACCCACCACCACCACCACCCAGCTCTGCCCAGTTCACTCTGCGCAACACTCCCAGGGGACCATCGACCATCTACCTTCCTACCGGTCTATCATAACGGAATACCATTATCGTTATTGTCCTTATCCTTCCTTCCGGAGGTTGCATCCAAAACAGTCCTGTCGTTTTCCCCATTTCCTCCCGCCCTCGCTCTCCTGTCGGCCGGGCTTATTCGCACGTACATCAATCCCTTTGCGGCCTAGGCTGGTTGTCGAAACAAGCAGCCCTGCCTGGCGTGTTCTGTAATCGCGCGCCTCCCCCAAACCACACAAACCAACCCGGCCAGCATCACGCATCACCTCTTCCTGCCTCCTCCGGCCTTCCCAGACTCTGCCGTCTTCGCCTGACCACCGTTTGCTTCGCGTCATCCAAGGCATCCCCAGTCTGCCCGACTCCCGCGTCTGCGTTGACCCTTCTTGCCCCCAATCCCGCCGTCTTATGCATCAACCCCCGATCCTGCTGTCGATTACTACTCTCTGTGGACATCCGCGATAACCACCGAAAGGATCGGCGTCGCGAAGCCGCTCGTGGCTTGACCCGCGCTTCTCGTGTTTTCTGCGTGTTCGAGACAAAAAGGGGACTCCGTCGCGACACCGCATTTCCGACTTCCTTCGACTCGGACCACGATTGGGAGCTGTTCCTTTGGCGCGTGACGACCTCCCTCCACCTACACCCACCCACTGCCGACCTCGAACCCCCGAGGGCCTTGCACCCCAATACCATTGGATCGTTTTATGAAATAGCACGGAGGTCTAGGCGTCGGTATCCACGTCGGTGGATAGTCGACGACGAGACACTTGTAGATACGGACCATGATGGCCAGTATGGGACCTGGTGGCGGCTTCCATCCCGGAATGCAGCAACATCCAGGCGTTCATCCAGGACACCCCATGGCCCCCGGCATGGCTCATAACCCGAGCCAGCCTGGAGCCCAGCCGGGTATGCCTCCGCAGATGGCCGGCCACGGCATGGTCTCTGCGCCTGGCGGTCAGCCCAACCCGGCCGCCTTTATGGGAGGCATGCAGCCCCAGAACGCGCAGGCGCATGCCCTGCAGCACCTGAACCCCAACCAGCAGTTCCAGCTCCAGCACCAGATGGCCTGTAAGTCTCTCTTCTCCCCTCGCCTCGACTCGCACGCCAGCCCCCCTGTGATTTGTGTGCCGCCCGCCACTGAATCTCGAGCGTAAGTCTTTTCGTCGCGGACATGGGAATGCTAATGGAGGTTCGACTTCCCAGTAAATCAAGGAAACCCCGCGCTCGCCGCCCAGATGCAACAGCAGCAGCTCTTGCGCCAGCAGCAGCAGCGACAGGCCATGCTGTCGGCAGGTATGTACGGAGGCATGAACCCGCAAAACATGCCCATGGGCATGCCGATGAACCAGATGAACGCGGCGCAATTTGCGGCCATGAGGAGTCAGAACATGCGACCGGTCGGTGTTCCCCCTCACATCCAGCAACAGCATCTCGCTCAACAATTACAACAGGGCGGCGGCAATCCCCAGCAGGCACAAGTAAGTACTAGAGATTTTCCTCCTATAGCTTTTTATCTTTTTTCCTTCTGGGTCTCATACGTGGTGTCGTCTCTAGATGCTTGCCCAACAAATCGCCATGCAACAAGCTGCAAACCAACAACAGATGCAACAACATGGTCATCAACCTGGTCACCCTGGGCAAATGAACCCTCAATTGATAGCACAACAGCAGGCTCAGATGCTCCAAGCCGCGCAGCAAGCCCAGAACCAGCAGCAGGCGCAACATCAGCAGCAACACCAACAGCAGCAGCAGCAACAACATAACCAGCAACAACAACATCAACAACAGCAGCAGCAGCAGCAACAGCAACAGCAAGCTCAGCAACAGCAGCAGCAACAAGCTCAGCAGCAACAGCAGGCTCAGCAGCAGCAACAGGCCCAGCAGCAACAGCAGCAAGCCCAACAGCAGCAGCAACAGCAGGCCCAGCAGCAACAACAGCAGCAGGCCCAGCAGCAGCAGCAACAAGCTCAACAGCAACAGCAGCAACAGGCTCAACAACAGGCCCAGCAGGCGGCTCAGCAGCAGGCTCAGGGCCAAGCTCAGAACCAGCCGCAAAACCAAGGACAACCTCAACCACAACAAGGGGGCCCTCAATCACAACCCACCACACAACCACCGCAGTCAACGCCCACTCCGTCCGGTGGGCAGCCCAGCCAACCCCCCAGCCAGCCGCCGAATGCCGGGCCGCAGCCCAATCAACAGCAGGGCCAGGCACAAGCCCAGGGCCAAGGCCAGCCCGGCCCTCAGCAGAACGCCCAGCCGAACCAGCCTCAGCAGCCCACGCCGCAGATGCTCCAGGCCGCCCAGGCGCAGCAGCAGGTCCAGCAGCAGCAGCTGGCCAACAACCTGCAGCAACTCCAGCAGCAGCAGCAGATGAAGAACGAAGGCGCCATGAAGGGGCACTACTTGCTGAAGCTCCAACAATTCTGCGAGCACCTCAGCGGCTTCCAGGTACGTACTTGTGGCATTTGAAGATATCGCGGTAGAACTTTACTAACGATGAACTGTGCAGGGCGGCGATAACGAAGAGGCCTTGATGTACTGGTCGAATTTCGTCCGGCAGTTCTTCAGCCCCTCGGGCGTCTTCCAACTCAGCCTGTACATCATCGACAACTCCAACAGCGAGGAGTCGACCGAGAAACCGTACGAGATTCACGTCCCGGCCCTGCCAAGGTTTTTCCACGCACACTTCCAGAGTGGAGTGAAGAAGCTGCAGCTGAACCTGGGCAACGGCACCCGTGACCGAGGCCTCGGTGCCACACATGTGGTCGAAAACGAGAACGCCAGCTTTACCTACTGGTACGAAAGCTCCCATGTGGTCTGGACCGGCAAGCTGCGCGCGCAGTTTGACGCCGAGCAGAAGCTGGCGTTGCTCGAGTTTACGACGACGTCGCACGACGAGTTCATCTCGAGGAAGATGGCTATCGACGCGGCCAAGCCCAACCACAACTGGATTAAGGACTGGCATCGGCTGAACTCGTCCGACGCGAAGCAGTCGCCCGAGATGAGCAAGAAGGGCAAGGCGAAGCAGATGAAGTCGCCCATGTCGGCACCTCCGGATATTAGCCTTCCCGACTCGGCCGTGAAGCCCAACATGGGCATCACGGAGCACGTCTTCCAGTATCTCGAGCTAGCCGAGGTCATCGGCATCATGCAGCCCCTGATGAGCTACTCTGTTGCGAACCCCAACTTGGGCCCCTACCAAGCTCTGGAGATGTACAATGCCAACCACGTCACCGGCCCCCAGATGGTCATGAACGGCCAACAGCAGGGTAACGCCCCTGCGGGACCGGGCCCCCCGGACACCCAGCTTTGGCCAATTCCAGATGGGAGCGTCCCCGGCCGCCGCCCACCATGCCCTTCCCGGGTCGCCGCATATCGGCAGCCCCGCGACAGGGCATATGCAGGCACCCGGCATGGCCCTGCAGCAGAGCCAGCAGGGAACGAGCTCGAGTGGGCCGAGCGCCAACACCAGCCCTGCGAGTAACAAACGAAGGAGGCCGTCGACGGTGAAGACGGAAGACGAGAGCGGAGCACCGACGCCTGCCAGCATGGGTCCGCAGGCGAACGGCATCATGGGCGCCAAGGGCAAGCCGCCGACGCCGCGTATGCAGAACCAAAAGCGGTTGAAGACCAACAACTCGTGAGCATGGCCATCGAAGCAGGCTCAACTCTTAACGAATGGAACCTAGCGGCGGCGACATGACCTCACGGTCCCCTTCAGATAGGCGTGCCTTATTGGGGAGCCTGTGATGGGGGCAACAAAACTTGGAACCTTACGTTTTTGCGCTTCTTCTCATTGCATCACGGAGTTTGCTCTTCACCGCCGGGGTGGTTTGGCATTGCTTGCATATTACTCCAAGATTGCGCTTGGATTGAGCGTTGGACCGGCGCTGTTCATCATTTCAACTCGCGTTGTCATATCTTGGCCACCTTTTTGACCATACATCCCAAGCCATGTTCCTGTTCTTGTAAATGAGAGGACGCGCCACGAAGGTTCCGTTAATACTTGGCGACATGGGGGGACCTCTTCTCCAGGAAAGAAGGGATTACAGCTCTCGATCGCCCTGTGTACGATATATCAAGACCGGGGGGGGTTGGTTCGGCGCACCGGTGTTCCTCATTATTGGATACTTCTCATCATCATACTACTACTGCTACTTACTACTACTACCCTGTGTGTTACATTGTTGTTTTCTGCATCGTTCCGCGAGAGAAGAAGAGAGAGAAAGAGACAAGATGCGAGAGAGTCCAGGAGTTGCTGTGAACCCCTGAAGGAGAAAAAACGGTTGCCAGTGAAGCGAAAAAGGCATTTGGCGCGTGGGGATGGGGGCTGGCGAGGCGAGAACGAAAGGCTGTTTTTTTCACATAGGCCAGGTACTTATCTGGGATTTTGGGACCATTTGGATATATCGTTGTGCATACCCTTTCTACGTATTCAAAAACTGTTTCTGTCTGTGATGTGTCTTGTCTCGTCTTGTTTGGATGTCATTGAGCTGCTGGTGCTACGTACTACCCCTGGTGATCCAGCTGGAAACGCGGGGCTTCGTCGTCATCGTCGTCAAAATGGACGCAATCGGTAGAATCTGACGAGGCAAAAGAAGAGGAACTGCTCAGAGATACGTGGTCATCATCCCCGCCGCCGCCCTCACCGCCAGATGGCTCGTTGTCGCGGACGAGAGCTGCCGGCCGCAACAGCACGATGGCTTCGGCGACCTCGCGGCGCCGCGCGATGCCGGCCAGCACGTCGCGGAAATCGTCCCCGTTCAGTGTGCTTAGTAGTCGCATCCAGGAGGTGTAGGGGCGCATATCACCGAAGACGGTCGCCCGCGGCTCAATGTTGCGCAGGTTGATTCTTATATCGCTGGCGCGGACGGCTGTCGATGCTAGGACTGCAGGGTCGGGGCGGCTGCCGAAGCTGCGCTGGTTGGGGTAGTCGTCGTAGTAGCAGTAGCGGTGCCGGGCCACGGCCGAGGAGACGGCGCGCTCGAGGGCGCGGAGGGGTTGTGGGGGTGGGGACGCCAGGGGGAGATGTGGAGGAAGAGGTGGTCGAGGATTTCGAGTTCGGGGTAGAGGTCTAGGTCTGGCGATGGTGGCCTGCGGATGGAGGAGAAGATTGAGGAGGAGGATGCTGATGTTGCTGATGGGGAGGAGATGAAGGGGGGATTCGGGGGGCTTGGGGCGGCAGATGTAGGCTAGGATGCGGGCGGGGCCGTAGAGGTGGCCGAGACGGGGAAGTTGGGGTTCGGGGTACTCGGCGGAGGAGGGCATGGTGTTGTTGGAAGAGTCGGGGTTGCTTTTGACTCTTTGATGTGGGTTTCTCTTTCAGGGGTCGAGAGGTCTGGACTGCAGTTGAGGCGTAGGACGTTGACTACTCACTCCATGTACTTATAGATTTATTTCAGGACTTGGATGACAAGAATCAAGGGTGCTTCGCATGGCAGACATGCTTGACTTCGTTCACTATGGTAGGGGATGACGTTACTTGCGAACGGTGACTCGGCTTGATTGTTGAATCGTTTTGCATTTTCTCGGTGATAACACCAACGGGGTGTACTATCTACGACGGGTATCTAACCCCGGTGTATTCGTCAATCTCTGGTCCTTTTTGGGTGAATGCAAGCATTTATCTGCATGCCTGCCTGCCCTGTAGAATTCAAATCTACACAGTAAAAGTCATTGAAACAGCCAAGACCATCAATACCTGAACGTCCCGCATTCCCACAATCATCTACCATCTGAGGTATAAAGTGGTGATTTGAATCCTTCGTCTCTCAATTTCCCATGCGGATACTGTGGCAGCAGCACAATCACGTTTACATCCTCGAGTGAGAAGTAGACGGCGGCGGTGTCACGCGAATTTGCGGCAATGGCGATCGAGCCCGGCGGGGCGACGTCTGCTGCGCCGGGGGCGCCAGGGGATGGCTTCCCAGTGGGTTGGGCGCCTTAAGGGGCGTCATGGGCTGCGGCTGGGACAGCAGACGGTACGGGAGAGTGCGTGGCATGTTTGTTGGGTTTATGCCTTCCTGATCGGTGTGATGAACGGCGATTTCCTGCTACTGCTTGGCGCGGTAGAACTGCAGACTTGTTATGGGCGATATGTGGGACTGAATATGTGCAAGACGAATGATGCGAAATTGCGAAGTGTTGTGTGTTGTGACTTGTTGATATTTCAGACTGGCTCTGACGTAGGCCGGCTCGAAGTGACGGGTGCTTCCCAAGTCGGTCAAGTTGAAGCTGAATGAAAGAAGGAAGGTAAAGGAGCTGGCGATGCTAGCTCGCGTGGCCGGGGCCGTGTAATAGTCGTAGTTGAAGAAAAAGGAGCGTGAATTCCCAGGCTCGGGAGTAGAGAATGAATATTTGAAGAGAAGGGAAGAAGACGGACACTGATAGACTTGCAGATGCAGAGGACAAGTTGAACGACCGGGAGATGCCCAGCAATATATGCCCGTCGTGTTTGCTGATGGCTGTAGCCTTACTAGCCAACCCCTGCCCTGGCGCCGTTCCTGAGTTGAAACACGTGGATCGGCACAGGGGCCATCCAAGTTGTGCGGGAAATAGCATTTGCTAGGCTGCGAGCAATCAAGGGACGAAAAGACGTTGTGCTATCCCGGCTACCTGCTATCTGACAGGATCATCGCTTTACTAGCCGAGATGGGGCTTTGATAACAGGCGTGTGCTAGCTGGCTAGTCCGATGCGCTGGACCCGGCGCCAGCTCGTCACTAGTGGACGGACTATCTGGCATCTTGGCTCCCGGGCCGCCACATCCTGCATAAGATATATTTACCACGTAGCACACGTATCCATAGCATGAGTCGGTAGTTTACTATAAAGGTGGAGGCCGAGGATGATTACTGGCGGAAATGCAGGTGCCTGATGCTGGTTACCTGCACCATTTCATTACCATTGGGCTCTACATAGGAAGGTGACGTGTTAGGATGGCGATGCCTGACTTGAAGATGGCATCAACTGGCAAGGAAGAATGGGAAGCATGTGATTGTATGTGCCTGGATGCAAATAGCATGCTGGCTGTCCAAGCCCCTGCAGATAAGCTTCTATGTTTGATTACTATGACTACCTAAGCCACCACCGATTCCAAAACCACAGTGAGATGCTTATCGGGAAATATAACGAGCGAGATGGACTTGTCTGCTTACCTCAGAGCTAGTTCTACCGTGGGCGTTGCCGTGGTACAAGGGGGCTGGCTGTCACTGTTTCGTTATCCCTAGCCATGGCGCGGATCTCAATTCCGCAGCACATTGTCTCTTTCGCATGTCTAGACTAGAAAGCAGATTAGATATGGGTGCCCGAAAATGAATCGCTGTGGGCAACTATTCTGGACACGCAACTGCCATAACTTGCTGCAATGACTCGCTTTCGACCCATCAGGGGCACATGCAACCGGCACTCCAAAGGATCCATCGAATCGGCAGGGGTAGTAACGACTACGGCACGTAAACCGCACCGTTGTTATTCCAATGGGCTAACACTCTCCATCTATAGTTATTCAAGTGGCCGGTTGAAGCTATATGGCTTGAACAACACTCGAAATCTCTCTGCAACCAGTAAGACCAGATGTCCCAAAACGTTCAAGAATGGCTGTGGACGTTTTGTGGCTACCCAGGAAGCTCTCCAGATGGCCCATTTGTCCACTCAACTGCGCCCCAGAATTTCTAGATCGATCACCTATAGGGGCTCTAGTTTGTCTACTGACCTACTCACGAGAGAGCGCTCAAGAGGGCTCAAACCACCGGCTCTGAGCCGGATTTCGCGAAGATGTTTGCTCTCCTAGAGCAAGAACTGGCGACCGTAAAGGTATGTATGTTTATACTGCTCGCGATCGACCTTGTAATTCAACTCCTTATTGGCACGACGAGCTAAATGACGATCTGTGGTATGGATTCATGAAAATAACGGTGGAACAGATTTGGTTTTTCTGGCAAGAAAACGAACAAGGGAAAAGCCCTCGAGGTTCGCAACCTTGGTCGTTGACTCGGTTCTGCGACTTAAGACCGTTGATCCGGGCTTTTATCTTGTTATTTCGGACGGCCAGCCAAATGGTGACGCCGACGGCGATGATGGTGAGTAGGGGCATAAAACTCTAGGTGGTCTTGTAGCCCCAGCCGAGCTGCTGGTTTTGGGTTTAGGGGTGGTATCGTGAATAACGGAAATGGAGGGCTTGAACCGAATAAACATAATTGGTACAGCACATCAAATAGAAAGAATTTAGAGCATCCGGTGGGCACTTGTTATCGAAAAGTTGTAAAAGGGTGTTGATATCAAACGAGCAAAACCGGACTTACACGGCAGCGAAACGAGGGTACTCTCTCGGCAAGAGTTGGGCCGGCGCCATACCTGGCAAATGTTCCAGCTGCGTCAACTTGGCAAGACCCCTTTCGAAGGGGGCGCTGGACAGAACGTGGCCGTACTGGGGCTTGAGCAAGAGCTTGATTACTGACAGGTCCTCTCTTTCCATGTATGGTCAGTAGCGTCCCATGGTACCCCATCGGAGAAGTTGAACAACGAGACTGCCTAAGACATGCTCAGCTCGACTACATTCCCATGTATATTCTTAGAACCAACGAACGCCCCAAGTTGAAGCTCGGTATGATCTTGAATTGCTATTTTTGCTATAATCACCAACTCATCGGCACAACGTATTTCTTCCAATGCCACCACGTATCCGCCTCCCGCCACTTCTCCATCCCGCCCAGCACCCCTTCCGGCCCGACCTGCCAGGCCCCGCTCTCGACCAGCCCGACCCAGACCCGGAGCACCTGCACCAGCCTTACCTTGTGCGACGCTACGAACGGCGAGTACCCGAGCTGGAAGAGCTCATGGTGACTGTCGTGCCCCTCGGGCTGGTCATGTTTGGCTTCGAGGTTCTCGCCGAACCGGGCCCCGTCCGCCGTGCGCGCATACCCGCGCCCGCCGATCCCAAACGGCAGAACCAGCTGGACGCCGTCCTCGAACACGTTCTGGTCGCCCTGGTCCGTCCGCGTGAAGTAGAGGCCCGCCGGGTAGGACCGGACCTGGCTCCACGGCTTCTCGAAGGGGAGAGGCACGTCGTTCTGGTTGTAGATGCTCTCGTCGCCGGAAGAAGGGGGCGCGTCGTAGGTAAGGTCCTCGGACGAGGCGAAGAGCAGGATGGGGAACTGGATCTTGGGGCTGCCCGGGTGTTCCGGACGGTTGTAAAGGTACACGAGCGGGACGGCGCGGAAGGGCTGCTGGAAGGCGAAGGACTCGGAGTCGCGGAGGCCGAGACCCGGGGCGATGTGGTTGAAAGCAGGGCGGCGGGCCTTAGCCACGAACTTGGATACGAATCCGGGAAGCACGCCGGCATCCTCCAGATCAATCTCGCTGTCGTCGAAGAGCGTTGCGGAGTCGTTGGATCGCGTGTAGTTCGGGATCCGAGTCTCAATGGCGCTCAGGAGCTGCTCCCAGACCTCCAAGGTCTCTTCAAACTGGCGTTCGCTGTATCCCACTATGGTCCACGGGTCGAACTTTTCCGATCTCGTCCTCGCGCCCTCGGCGACGGCCACTATCTTCCTCATCTCTATCATGTCGAGCCACTGGCCAAGCACGACCTCGAGGGGATACCATTTCTGCCGTCCGTTCTGGGTAACGAACCCGTCCATAATATCCATCTGCATAACGGCCAGTCCTTTCTTTTGGTCGAATCTAGACACAGACGGTAAGCTTTTAAGAGCGCGTAACGTTCCTTGATCTGCCCCATTGCAGTGAGTATTTTACTCACACTAGACCGTCGGGATGAGAAGCCAGCAAGTTGGCCGAGTACAGCGTCACGTAGCGAGTCCAGTCAGCCGGGTCTTCTGCCATGCCTGCTGCCTGGGTGGCGAACATGACCTCGGGCGACGCAATGCCATTGGCGTAGTAGAAAAAGGAGTGGCCGTCGCCCGCGTACCCGGCCTGTTCTAGAAAAGCTACCAGGTCCGGCGACAGCATATGACGCACAGCTTCGGCGCGTTTCCCCCAGTGCTCGAACCAGTTCGGGTGCTGGCGCACTTGCGGCTTGGTCGGGTTCGGGTTGTTGCTGCCATCACCCAAGGCGAGTTGCTTCCGGGTCCCGAGATCCAGGATCTTGTTGTGTAGCTCGGCGCAACGAGCGTAGTCCACCCGGGCCCGGGTCCGGGCGTGTGAGCCTTTCCAGTGGTCGCACCATGTCGCGTACCACCAGGCAACGATTATGGCCCAAAACGAGAGAGTATAGAGGTTCGGCCACGCCATTTCGGGGCTGTTTGGGCCGGACTTTCAAGGAGAGTGTGAGTTACCCCGGGTAGTAAGCAGAGGTCAGGGACGGGCCAATAGCAGAAGATATAAGCGCAGAAAATCGGCTGGTGGATGCCGCCCCTGTTGTTGCCTAGTCCTGTTCCACTGGCGGCTCAATTGTTGTTCCGCGCTAGTCGGTCCGGCAACCCCGGACATCGTCTAAGACGGCAGCCTGTGCCGCGATATTTCTTCTTCCTTTGAATCGTTCTCTTTTTGTTACAGCGTGTGAGAGGAGACATTGGCCATCAGTGAGGGCGATATGGCGGTAGGACTCGCGAAGCCGAAAGACTGGTTTGTCTACGGCTTACTCAACATCTCTACGAATCGTTATATACTTCAGGGTGAAAGCGTTGCTCACACTATAATGTCTGATTGGATAGCTGTCGGGTTCGCACACTATCCAAACCCGTTGCCCTGAAGGGGATAATCCCCGGAAAGAGCCAGCACAATAAACAAGCAGCTTGGCCAGATGGCCTGACGCCTCCTTGCTTTCCCCTTTTCTGTCCCTCACTTCGTCATCCTCCACGCCGCCACAAGCCCGTCCATCGCCGAACTATGCGGACTCGCGTTCGCGGGCCCATGGAATGGCCCATTCCAGTCCGGGCCCAGCTCCGCGGCGCCTTGCCGGTTCTTGTCCCAAATACTGTCCGCGCACTGCTGCGCGAACTCGCGGTACTCCGGCCGGGGAGACGCGGCGTGCAGGCGCATGAGCCCGCGCATAAACACCCCCTTGAACTGCGGCGCCGCCACTGGCCCGGGTGCGCCTGATTTATTTTAGGCTCGCGCAGCACGCCATCCTTGGACATGATCTTCATGATGGTCTGCGCGACCTTGTGGGCTTCTTCTAGGTAGTCCCGGTTGCCCGTCGCGATCGACAGCGCCACCAGCCCGCTCACCAGCGCTCCGTTTGAGTACGTGTACCCGTGCGGGTTCTTGCTCAACCGGCACGTCTGGACGCTGATGCCCGCCGTTACGTAGTGCTCTCCAGACACGTACATGGGACTGCGCCGGAACCCGTCCCAGGCCCGGACGGCCCAGTCGGCGTAGTGTATCTTCTTGTCGGCCTGGACCCGGTTCGCGAGCCAGGCGGCCACCTCGATGAAGAGCGTGTCGGCGATGGGGTCGATGTGCGTGTGCCGCTTGTCCCACCACATGCCCTCGGCCGAGCAGTTGGTGCCCCAGCCCATCGTCGTATCTGCGAAGAGCGTCTCGGCGGTCGAGAGGTACGTCTTGTCGCCCGTCACGTCGTAGGCTTTGATCCAGGCCATGGCCCACCAGCCATGTCGTCGTAGTATCCGTTGCTATAGGGGTTCTTTTCTTCCTTCTTGTTGTCGTCGGCGGCGGCGCGTTTGAGTCGATGCCCCTCCCGGACGTTGAAGGCGCCGGCCGCTTGGAAGGTGTGGGGGATCACCATGTCGGCGATCTTCTTGGCTTTGGGGCTGCCGATCTGTACCATGTCGATCAGCGTCGTCAGTGCGTTGGCTGACTGCCACCAGGACGGGCTGTAGCTGGTCCACAACCCGGTATGATGGTTGTACCACTGCTGCAATGTCTCCCAAGGCAGCCTCGGCGTGGTCCTAATTAATTTTCGCTTTCTTGTTGACTTCGGTATGCTGAGTAGCTGTTGTTGGGGCTATAATGCTTGTCTGTGGGAGGGCAACTATGCTCTCCAAGCAGAGAGCTGCCAAGAAGAACAGAGGTGACCGCATTGCATCCGTCAAGAGAGTCTCGGGCCAGTTCTGGAACTGATATGTACGGAAACACAAACCCTCCCCACCCCTGCAGATCGGCGGGGCAGGGGCATATATAGTTGTGGTGGCCCCGGACCCCAGCCGTATCAGGGGCATTCGTGCGGCCCGACGGAATGGTCGCCGATGCAGTAAGACTTGCCGCGCCGGGCGCACCGCCAGGGATTCATATCGCAGGCGCACAGGCTGTAGTAATACCAATGCTGACAGGCTCATCTATGCTTAACCGCGTGTACTACCATGGTCGGAAGATGCTCACTAGCCTTTCTGTGAGGCTAGATGCGACCCCCTTGTCTGATTGGATCTGATGAAATACTTCCAGAGGCAATGCCTCCTATTATTAGCCACGGCCCCCACTCGAGGACCTATTCGGGATTGCGCGCATCGGCAGTGATCGACCTATATTCGGGGTGACAGGGGTTTGCCAGCCAGGTCTTACTATAACAAAAGGACTGTCTGAGTAAGCAAGCTTCCCATTCAACCCCTTTACCTTGTGTGTTGGCATAGCTAGAACACCCCTTTTCCTAGAAACTTGCGCGTTTCAGGATCAATAACAAGAGATTGTATTGACTTGATCCGGTGCGTTTCAGCAGTGTGTGAGTACAACTACTGCACATCAGACTCAGAGGAGACATGCATGCGTACCGTATCAAGAAATATAGCCAGACACTATCATTGAACTGTTGTATTGGCCAATCGTGACATGACACTTACGCCCATGCTGGTTTGGTTTCAGTCATCGAAGATCAAAGCAGTGACAAAATTTTGTTCCGGGCTTTATGTCGCTATTTTCACTTGTCAAAAGAAGTCAACCCGACGCCGTGTGCCGCCGGTTTGGATGTTGAATATATCACTCCAGCATTCAATGTATCTCATACTAACTGTATTCACCGCAGTTGCACGCCTATTTAACCAACTCTCAACTACCATTTCTCTCAGCCACAACCACAACCACAACATACCCTTCAATCTCCAATCCCTTTTCCCAATCCCAACAAACATCAACCATTTCCCCTTCGACAATCCATCCACCCACAATCGCCATGATGATCTTCGCATACATCCTCGCCCTCATCGTCGGCTTTGCCTTCGCCGATGGCCCCATCGAGAACACGTGCTCGGAATGGGGGATCTGGAACCCGGCGCCTCATGTCTGGTATCTCAAGGGAACCTGTTCGGCCAACAACGGCACCAGTGTCTGCAGCTACGCCTCTCTGAGCTCGTACGTTTTCCCAACTCCATCCTCCCCGGGCTCCACGAGACTTTTACTCGGGCTTGGAGCCACAATGACTGACAAGCATGATTGACAGCTGCTACGCCGTCGACGACAACGGCCAACTTCATCCCGAGAGGTTCGGCGATGGCCCCGTCAAGTGCAAGAACTGCGTCACCGACCAGCTTCGCATGACTTGTGACTGCAAGGACAAGCATGGCTACTATCACACGACTGAGACTGGCTTGGGTGAGTCGCCTTGAAACTATCTGACAGCTTCTTTAGGCTAACTGTGATAACTACTTACCTACAGATGAGGCCATGACGAACAAAGACGGCTACTTGGGCTGCTTCGACCTGGTCGGCTACCAGTGCGATGATACGAAGTGAGGGAACTAAACGTCTGCATTAGCTGTCGACTCTGCTTTGTGCGAGGATCTGGCTAAGACATTGTCATCAAGCGGCATTTATATGCTATGGCAGTAGAGCCTGACGTATTCGAGTAATAGAACATGTCCATCAGTATTCCTGGTGATAGAATTCCTAGCTAGATGTGAATAAACTTGCCATATGTCTTCATCATGACAACAAGGTTGGCGTTTGCTGAATTTCACTGGACTTGTATTTAGTCGGTTGGCAACGGCCACCACCCCTCTTGCCGCTTTTCTCTTTGCTTTCCATAATACATACAACTCAACAGTCTTTTTACGTCCCGATATCACTCCCAATTCCTTCTGCAAATACCACCGACCGTTATCCCAATCTACCCGCAAGTCACCATGAAGACCTTTGCCTACATCGCTGCCTCCATTACGGCTCTTACCGCCCGCTTCACTTCTGCCGATCTTGGCTCTGTCGGACAAGATTGCGCAGACGTGAGCCTCTGGAACCCCGGGCACTGGGTCTGGTTCTTTCGTGGAAACTGTTGTGACAATGAACAAAATCTTGTCTGCAGCTTGATGTATCTCGACGAGTCAGTTTCTTCTTGATTCCCGAACCCCATCTACCCTCCCAATCCGGCGTCGAGCCGATTTGCTTGTTAGAGAGAACAAAATACTGACCATGGTGTGTGCCCAGATGCTTTGTCGAAGTCAATGGCCAACTCCAGCCACAAGAGGGCGGAAAAGGCCTGCGGAACTGCGACCAATGCACCATTGACAATTTCGCCATGTCCTGCCACTGCAGAGATGACAACGGCGACATGGTAGATACTACCATCAACCTTAGTACGTCGATCGTTCATTCATCATCTCGGATATTCCCTGAAGAACAAGAGACTAATCTAGAACATTGTGTTTACAGACGACACCATGTCCGTCGAGGACAACGGCTGGGTGGCCTGCTTCAACACCACCACCCAACAGTGCTGAACACCGGCCTCGCTGACCGAAACTCCCGCTCGAGGCTTGCTGATTCTTTGTTGGGGATAACAGCAGTGATGGAAGATTTGTCACCGGGCAGCGTCTTTGCATGGCCTAACAGATTCAAGTGCGAGAAATGAACGAGTTATTCCATAAGGCAGAGGTAGTAATCAAAGACCATCATGAAGCGCGTGTGCATATTTCTGCCGAAACCGAAATCTAAATTCCTCTGACAGAAACCCATTGACCACATGCAATTTCATTATCTGGTATTTTCCTCATGTCATCCCAACGCCGTAGAGAAGACAAAACATTAGAACATTACAAAGTTACAACGCCATGCCAAAAGGACATCATCAACCCAAATACAATAGGGTATTCGCTACCGCTTAATAGAAGCCATTATTCGCGATGAGATTCGATGTACCTTGGGCGTTCGCCTGGACCTCGGCTCCCGTATCGGAAGCCATGCTGCGAATCCTTGACGCGATTTCATCCGGGTCCTTGAGGCCTTCCGAGCTCATCAGCAGAGCAGCGATGCCAGCAACGTGAGGCGCGGCTTCACGTAGAGAAAGAATGTCAGCTTCATGGTCATACTCATTGTCATGCGTGTCGGCTTGAATGTGTGGACTCACCTTGACTGGTTCCGCTGTAGGTACTCGTGCCGCCGTTGTGCGACAAGCTGACGACCTTGACGCCGGGCGCGAAGACGTCGACATCCTCGCCGTAGTCGGAGAAGTCGGCCTTGTTGTCGTTGTCGTCGATGGCGCCGACGGTGATGGCGGATGGTGCCGATGCAGGCGAGACAGTGGAGGCGTCTTTCTGTATTACCCCAAGGAGTTCCCCCTTTTTGTTAGCCAATGTTCTACTGTTGAGATCTCACTTTAAGGGGTAGATTCAGACTCACGTTGTAGTTCCCCCACACACCACAACGGGGATGCCGTCGTCGTGGATGGCTTCGAGCATGTCGTTCATGGCGTCGACGCGGTCGCTCTGGATGGACATGTTGATGATGGCGCGGCCGACGTTGCGGCGGCGCGTCTTGGCGTCGTCGGCCGCCCACTGCATGCCGTCGATGATGCCGGACCAGGTCCCCCAGCTCTGCGAGTCGAGCACCTTCACCGCCACCAGCTCCGCCTTTTTGGCCACGCCGAAGGTCGCGCTGCCGACGATGCCGGCGACGTTGGTGCCGTGGCCGTTGTCGTCGTGCGAGTTGGACTGGAAGGGGTGTGATTGTTAGCCCTTCTGTCCCTTCTTCATCATCTTCTTCCTCCTTTACACAACCTCGAAGTTTGGTATCAAAAGCCAAGGAGATTCGGCTGAAGACGGGAAGAAGAAAGCCTAGAAGCAGGCTATACTTACGTCCTTGTCGAAGGCGTTATACCCGTGATGCGCGCGCCCCTCAAAGTCCGGATGGTCGACGTAGATGCCCGAGTCGATGATGTAAACCGTAACCCCCTCGCCGGCCGACTCGTCGTACGTGTAGTCGCCCTCCTTGCTCTGCAGCGGCTGGGACTGCGAGATGCGGGCCAGGCTAGACACAGCGTCGGGCTGGCGGACGGCCGAACCGGCGTTGGTGACGTATGTGTCGTAAAGGACGTACTCGACGGCCGGGTCCTGGGAGATGCGGCGGACCGTCGAGTGGTCGGCCTGGACGTGGGCGCCGTTGAAGCTGGTGCTGATGTTGAAGAAGTTAAGCAGGAAGGGGGCGGCGGCGTCGGAGAGGAGGTTGGCTGGGACGGCGGCGTCGGTGGCTATCGTGGTGGCGGCCCCGCGCGGCGCGACAGCTGCATCAGGTCCCGCGCCGACTGCTGGCTCCGTTGGAGGACCTCATGGCTGACGCCTTTCCTGTACTTGAGGATGTAGCTGTCGGGCACGATATTGGTGGCGTCCGGGTTCGCGACGATGAGTCCGGGCGTGGGCGCGGCCTGGAGACCCAACGGCAGCAGCAGCAGCAGCAGCGCGGCCGAGAGGGTGGACCGGAAGATGGAAGAGGTAGCCATGATATTGAGATTATGTGGTGATATACTTCCTCAGGCAAACAGGAACCGAGATCTCTCCTACCTTCACGCTGGAACACGGAAAAGGTGAAGATATAGTGGGCAGCCGCGGCAGTTATATCTCGAAAGAGCTATGTCTTCCGTTCCCAGTTTGTAAAGAAAAACCACCCTCACCCCTCTCTCCCTGGGGACCACGGAAGCCGAAGTAATACGTAGTGAACGAACGGGTAGGGGACGCCTCATCACCCTCGACCCTCACGGTGTCGATATGGCCACCCTCCATTATCCCCTTCCCTTCCTTTCCCTTCCCAAGCGCAAATGCCGACAGAGTCCCGTGCGGCGATCCTCAGGTGAAGGTTCCGGGGTAAGCGGTGCCGGTCCAGCCCACGAGGATGCTGACTTAGATGCTAGATGATGGAGCAGGGGTGGGCCAATAAATGAGGACGACCAGATTCGGGTGGATGCATGGCGGTTCCTTGTGCACATCATTGCTTATGGTATAGCCCGATGTCCGTCCTTTACCGCTTTGGAGAAGGCCCATGCTCCAGCTCACCGATCATCCTCTGCACGTCAATGTAACGTCAGCTTCGTTGGGCGTGAGCGTATGTATAAGGGAGTTTAAGCAAACGGCAGTGCTGCCTTGGGTGTTCGGTCCGGGCGATCTCCCGCAGCACAGCCAATTTAGTGACATGTAAAACATAACGGTCTGTCTCGCTTACGGTTAGTCTTCGCTTTCCCGAATACTAACATCCGCCGCAAGACCAGACGAGTCCCTTTTGGTGCTGCTTGCTTGACGCCGGCGCAGATAGTCACACAGCACAAGACTCTTGTGACATGGTGGAGCCCCCCACCTTTTGTAAGCACCCCTGGCCCCTGACAGGTTTAGTGGAAGGCAATCTGGGAATCGTCCCTCACCAATCAGACCCTGTCCACCCAGGTGTTTGGTACAGGCAACGTCACTGGGAAGATCCGTGGGCAGTTTGGCCGGTTTAGGGAGGGCCGGCATCCAGATGCCAAAGCAGTCGGGCTCCCCAATCCGGGTCAGGTCAGAGTAGATCCCTTTCGAGGCCCGGTGACAAGCTACAGGCACCTAGATATCACGGTCGCCCACTTATCTTTCTTCTACATAAGCTTCCCGGGGGCCTCGCTGCCCGATCAGAGTTGTTTGCTGGCCGTCCTCTCTTGGCGCGGCAAGTTTGATGAAGGATCTCTGCGCGACGTCATGACGAGCAATCCGTGCCATCAAACCGCCGCCAACGGCCAGGAGGACCAAGGTAAGCTGCTGAGTCAGTCCAGCAGGAATCGCCCATAAGGCCTACCTAGAAAAGTCAACAAGGTGACATGCAGCACAGCTGAGGACAGAAGGGATCAGTCCCTACTCCCTGAAAGCACGTGGTGCATGGTGCGGACGGGATGGGCGAGAGAGCAGTCTGGGTCGGGGGTGGTTAATGAGGATTGGCGATGTTACCCACGTCGGTGCCCAATGCCGGGGTCACTATCGGCGCCGGTCGCTGGCTTTAGGGGGAGAACAGGGAGATGAGCTTTGGGGAAGCCAAGAAGAAAGCCCACCCAGACGAACCTGGTGCACTGGGCCCTGGGCCTCTAGAATTGGGAAGACCACTTATTACCAGATTTCCTAATCAGACGGGCAGGGAGACGGGCAGTACGGGAAGCAAGGTTGCGACTCGTGCCCGACACGACGGACACGACGAGGCCATGCGCAGAGATTTGCTGTCTTTGTAAAATTCGGAATTCGTATTGGCGACTGAACACACGCCTGGCAATCCCGATGTATCCGACGATGAGCGAGCGTCCTTACAGTGTTCCTGTCGCTTTTCTTGAATTGCCTACAGTAGGTAGGTACATGCATGTATGCAAAGTCCGGGATTCAGTCGAGCCAGATGGACGACGACGACGGTGGTGAGAGCAGATCCGCCAATGCCGATTGCACTGGCGGCTACTGAAGCAGATAGAGGCACGCATTATTGGCCGAGCTAGGCCTCTAGAAGCCTAGCCGTGCCTGGCCTACAGCACTAAGTAGGTACCACTACAGCGGGGCCTCAGGCGGTTCCTGGTTCCTGGCAGGGTTCCTAGGCTTCCTACTTTAGGCTTCTGGTAATTAGTGGCTGGTTTCCAGTGGCTCACCAGCAGTTGACTGGCAGGCAGGCTACTACATCATAGGTACATGCACTCAGTAGGTAGCCTTCTTTCATTGGCAGTGGCTAGCGGTGGCATGTTTGTTGCATGTCGGCGTCCCAACCAAGAATTCTTGCGCGCCGACTGCCTTGATTCTGCACGCCAGCCATGGCCCAGCCGTTGCCAATTTTTGGCGCACTCCCTCGTGTGTGACTTGCTCGCCATGAGAATCGCTGCCAGGTAGGTCCTCACTACGGTATTTACACTTCCCCTCATCCCATTAGCAGACGCCAACCGACGGCGAGCACGTCCTCCAATTGCGATTTTGTTTGTCTCTCCCGTCGGATGCAAATCAGTTGATACGAACCGAAACAATGGCCGAACCTCGACACCCGGAGCCCGTCTACCAGACTCCTGACTGGGAGACGCCCTCGCACCCGCCTCGAGCCTCCCTTCTCGATCGTATTAAGGAACTGCCTCGCCGCAAGAATGCGCCTCTGTTCGTTCGTGCACCCAGTGACGGAACCCAGCACGCGCCCGCCAAAGAAGGAGAACAACATGGAGTAGCTGCTGCTGGAGGGCCACCGACCCGATCCCCGCTGCAGCGACGCCTCGACGCCGTCCTGCCCCCGCACCGCACGTACCTGGGCGGCCGCTCGCGCCGCTTCCTCCTGCTCTGCCTCGCCGCCTTGCTGCTTGTCCTCGTGCTCGCCCTCGCCATCGGCCTCGGCGTCGGCCTGTCCCACAAGCACTCCAAAACCAAGAACCTGCCGCTGCCCTCCAACCACGGCGTCTTCACCGGCGACCTGACCTACTACGGCCCGGGCCTGGGCGCGTGCGGCATCACCTCGACCGACAGCGACGCCATCGTCTCCGTCAGCCACATCACCTTCGACGCTGCGGGCGCGAACCGCGACGGCGGCGGCAACCTGAACGCGAACCCGCTCTGCGGCAAGAAGATCCGCATCCAGCGGGACTACAAGGAAGAAGGCGGCGCGGGAGGTGGCAACCGCTCCGTTGACGTCACTGTCGTGGACCGCTGCACGGGCTGCCAGCCGGCGGACCTGGACACGACCATCAGCGTCTTCACGCAGCTGGCGCCCAAGGCCAGCGGGCGGGTGTTGATGAGCTGGGCTTGGCTGGAGTGATGATGTTGTTTACGCCTTGGCTAACGTTTTGCTTTCATGTTTTTACGATACCCATACTGTACACGACGTCAATGCAATGATACCAATTGCCTTTGAAAGTCTCTTCGGCCCAAAGTGAAAACGGAGATCACGGTACTCGAGCTGGCTTGGGTGTTCAATGCGTCCATTCCATTAACAAGTGTGAAGGTACGGCAATCGATCTCTAGTAGATGCATACCAAGTGATCCTCGTCTGTTACGTCAGAGGCTGCTACCTCAGGCCAATGACTTATATTCTCCCCATCTTCACATCTCCCATCTCCTTTCTTCCTTCTCCTAGTGGCACTCCGTATCCTACCCCTGCTCAAGGCCACAGCGTCGGGATGTAGGCGGCCTGGCCAGGAATCGCCGGCCTGGGGGCAGGCCGCGGTAGCCGCAGTAGGGACCACCCCACCACTCGCCGCAGCAGATGCGGTCATGGTCGACATCGTCGAAGAGATCGTCGTCTATGATTCCTACGTCAGTAGGTTGTCTGTGCTGCCTGCAACGGGTAATGGCGATGATTGATACATACCAAGATCTTTGACAGCCCAGTGTCGCACGTTGTCTGTCTTGTTGCAGACACACATCATGCAGACGTCCTTGTCGAGGTCGGAGCAGCGAGTGCAGCGGTCACATCGTTTGTCCATGCCGCCACTGGGCAAAAACAAATCAGGATCAAGTTAGTAGGTGTCCGAAAGAGGGGGGACACTGGTGGGCGGGATATACTTACACTCGCTGGTTGTCGACCGCGAGTTCCCCGTCGTCGGTCACGGTGTAACACCCAGTCAGGTCGATGGTGAGCCAGGTGCGGGCATCCGGGGGTGTCTGGCGTCGCACCTGCCCACGAAGTAGTAGGGCGGCATGATGGACCAGTCGTCGTCGCAGTGGTCGTACAGCCAGCCGATGCCTCGCTTGGCAGGGGCTTGGGCTTCAGCGTCAACGTCGGAGTCGGCAGCAGCAGTAAAAACGGGCAGGGCGATGTTGACGACGAGCATGGCCATCATCATGGCCATCAGGGCTGTGACGGCGGCGGTGAAGAGGGATCTTGGGGGAGACATGGCGTGATAATGACCGAGTGCTGCTTTGGAAGCGTGGGCGGGTTGGAGAGTTTGCAAGTTGTGGGAAGATGGGAGGTTTTGGTTTGTCCAAATGGTGCAGTCTGTCTCGCTGGAAAGTCCAAGGTATGAGATTGTAGGTCGAGTCTAACTGAAGGGCAAGTAAGGAAGGCACACACTCGTTGACCGTACTTGCGTAATCCTGAAGCGTTCGGGTCAGGTCGTGACTTCCACATCTACATCCATGCTCAAAGTACCTGCACAGAGTTGCTCATCTTGACGCACACGGGCAAGGGCAGGTTGGCGATGCATGTGCAATTGAGAAGTCCAAAACCACCTGCAGTCCTTGCAAGTCAACATCGGTTATAGGAATTCTTCTCGTCTTTTGAACTTCCGATACTACTCGCAAATACATGCACGTGAAGGACATCCATTGCATCATTTTCGTCTGCGGCCTAGAAGTAGCTTCCTTCACCTGGACAGATGTCGATGACCATGGAGCTATATATATATCCCAGATACGAATGAGCAATAATCCCGTAAACTCTTGTACTCACTCAGGGTAGACATTAATACCCATGTCACTAAGAATTATAAATTGGGTAGGAATCATCAACAGGCTTCAGAGAGCCTCGCAGTCTATCCACAACATCGATCACTGCGAGTACCTACACGAAACGAATTTCCAATACATCCATAGCAAGCCAAAATTGAAGGCGTCGGGAGTCGTCGTATTGCCAAACGTGAATGGTTCGTACATCTGACCTTACAGCAGACAATAGTGTTGACAGGTAAATTCCTCCTTTCTCGAGATACCATCATCCATAGAGACCACTTCGGTGGCACCGGCGAGTAATCCCAATAACTAGGTCAAAGCCAAGGACGCCGATGTCCGGGAGAGAGTGCTCTCCTAGACCAGGAAGTCCGCGAAGACGCTGGACACTGAAGACCCGTAGCCAGCCCCTATCAAAGACTGCAAATGGGATCATGACAATTGCTGCCTACTTACGACCAAGTAGAAGCGAGAGAAGACCAAGGGATGGATCGAAAAAGCATCTTATCTTGAACACGTAGGTATGAGAACCGGATCCCAGCTACCCACCTTTATGTCCAGGTCCAGGAAGGTAAAGGAGTCGTAGAGATCGAGCTGCCTCGGTCCATACCGACCAGCAAGGCGGCCATGTAAGTCGCCGAGAAGAGGGACAAAGAAGGATGACAGCGAGGGGGCCCAACTTGGTGCCTCGGTTGAACTTCTCCTATCCAGCGGTAAGATACTGTCGCCGGCAAGCACAGAACAGAATCATGACGTGCCGCCACTTTTGAAGACTCTGAGAGGGCTGTAGTTCCGAGAAGGTAGATGGGGTTGTATTTGTATCCCTTTAGTGTCACTTCCCATCATCGAGGCCTCTGTGCATGTGACCATCGCAGTCAAGGTGACTTGGAAAGATACACCAGCTGAGGCATTTGCAAGTGCCAGCGTTTTGACACGAGAGCGCAATGCGGAAGGAGACATTTTGAACCATACATTATAACAGTTGGGTGAAGCCAGTATATGTCCAACCGCAACTCCCAATATCAGGCCATGTGCAGCAAGTCTGACATGATCGCACGATTCCGCGACTAGCCGCTCTGGTGACATCTGAAACCTGTGGACAGCTGGGGGCCTGGCTGGAGCCCAGCCGTGGTCACTTTTCGGTTTGTCCCGAGGGCCCGACAGACGAAGCTGGCGTCGTGGCCCCAGTGGTTATACTTTTATATGCTTATTACTCAGTGGTGACGTGAAACGGCTGGAGATATCCATATAGCTTCTTCTTCTCAACTTGTTTCTACTGCCGTGGGAGCATGAGCGGTGGCAGATGGCGATGATTGGCAGAGACGAGGTCGCCGTCTCGCGATGCAAGTGGTTGGCCTGACCGTTGGAAAGGGCCGGCCACCGCAACCTGCGGGCCCGTGTGTAACGGTCGCATCGGTGGTGGTGCTACCCAGCCAACGAAGCTAACCAAAAGTTGATCGATATCGATAGACGTTGAGGTGGACGCGCATTGGCGGGAGTGAGAGCGATGCCAGATCAGGAAAGAAGAAGCAAAAAAAGAACCTGGAAGCAAATCAGACGCCTCATCAGTGTGCGACCCGTCATGATCCTGGTCGATGATTCGCCCCGGATCTGAAGTCTTGGCCAATGGGAGATCGGCGCGGATCCTCGCGTCTGGCCAGCATCGCGTGAGAAGCCCATGGCAGACCATGCGTTACGGTGCCTGGGTGCCTGGGTGCCTGGGTGCCTGGGTGCCTGGGTGCCTGGGTGCGCCGTGGTGCTCGCTTCCAGTTGCGGTCCCGAAAGTGGCAGGCCAGCATATCCTGACTGTTTGGCTTTGGCTTTTGGGGGCTTCTAGGGTCGGTGCTGAGGTGTTTCAGCGCGAAACAAGGCCACTTCCAGGCACCGGCGCGACCCCTGATTGGCCCGCCTCGTTCGTTCTTCGTCGCATCGTCTCGAAAAAGGAATCGAATGGTGCAGTCCCCCTCCAATGTTTCGGTAGTTGCGCCAAGACGGCAGGGTTGGCCCTGTCCGGGTCGCGTTGATATTACTATTTTGGCCGATGGGGACGACCGTCACTGGACCGTCGCACCGGGGCGGGCGCCAAGACGAAACGCCGACGACTCGACTTCCTTGTGGCTTGTCTGAAACGCTGTCAGCTCGCCTGCACTTGTCGAACTGCTGAGGGAAACGGTTCCGAGACGAACCGTCTCCGACTAGCAGAGAAACAACATGAGGTGAGCCTCAGCCGATGGCCGATGGGCCGCCTTTGCATATAAGACGACTTCGTCCGTCCTCTTTTCCTGGCTTGGCTCTCTTTCTTCCTCATCTGCTAGTCCAGGATCCTATCGACACTCTTACATTCTTCATACCTTTTTATTATCTTCACTTCTTCGTCGCCGGTCCGACTCACTTTTTTGTTTGTATATATCAATTTGTTTGTTACTTTGATCTACCGTCAAGATGCAGTTGTCCAACCTCTTCGTCTCGGCCATCCTGGCCGTCGCCGTCTCCGCCGAGGGCGGCGACAACAAGGGCGGTGACCACAAGGGCGCCAACAGCATCGGCAAGCAGTGTTTCCAGATGGCCAAGCTCGAGATGATCACGCAGCTGGGCGCCAACGACACGGCCCTGGCCGCCAAGTTCAACAACAACCAGACCAAGATCGACGACTTCAAGAAGAAGGTCGCCGAGTCCGAGACCAAGCTCAAGGCCATGACAGCCAACGCCACCCTCGTCGGCGAGTGCGCCACCATCAACGCCGAGGCCCGCGAGAAGGGCGAGTGCGGCAAGATGAAGTTCGCCGAGAAGATGATCGCCATGGCCGGCAACGACACCCAGCTCGCCGCCAAGTTCAAGGTGTGTTTCCTTCGTCCTTTCCCCCCGTCGCTGAACCCCCAAAGCTAACACGTCGTAGAACAACCAAACCAAGATCGACGACTTCAAGAAGAAGGCCACCGCCGCCAAGGCCGACCTCAGCGCCATGCAGGGCAACGCCACCCTGACGAGCTTCTGCTCGGTCCAGGACACCAAGGCGAAGTGCTTCAAGATGGCGGCGATGCAGAAGACGGAGGAGATGGCCAAGAACCAGACGGCGCTCGAGGCCAAGTTCAAGGGCGACGAGACCAAGATCAAGGCCTTCCAGGACAAGGCCGCCAAGTGGCAGACCCAGCTCGACGCCATGATGGCCAACTCGACCCTCATGGACACCTGCAAGACCCTCAACAAGGCCCAGGCCGAGGCCAGCAACAACGCCGCCGCCAAGGACGGCAAGAAGTCGGCCGCCGCCACCATCGACGCCTTCAGTGGTTTCATCACTGCTGCCTTTGCTGTTGTCGTCGCCGGTACCCTGATGCTCTAGAGTCAGACTCGAGGAGCAGAGTTGGTGGTAGCCAGACGATCTCCATGTCTGACTACTACAGTAGAAACAAGCACTTCAACATCATTCTTTTAGCCACGTCCGATACCCCCTGCAAGACACGCACGCCTTATGATAAACCACCTTCCCTTCTATTTAGCGATGGTTAGTGAAATAGAATGAAATCTCAGATAATACACGATAATGAAACCAACACACCTAGATCGTATATGCCCCCGTGAAACCCTCACAATTTGTTGCATCTCGCTAGCGACTCAGAAGGCACATCTGCTGCACCCAAGCTGCCCGACAACTCACTCAAGACCATGGATCCATCCTGCTACACAAGACGCATTGATGTCGCACAGATGAGCTCGTCGGTGAACCAGGCCGAGATGGCGCCGCATCGAAGTGGAAAAGAAAGTAGTACCTATGGCAGTGTTGTGCAGAGAACGTACACACATTTTTACTCTTTCCTACATATCGGGCATGTCGTATGTACCTGTCGCACAATAATGGAAAGAAGTGACCAAACACGTGCGATAAAGACCATCGAATCGAATCGAAAAACGTCCAGATGTATTCATTCCTTCAAATAAGTTGATTTTGTTCGAAGATGGAAATAAGTAAAAACGCCCACGCTATGCTGAATGACCCGTTGAACCATCCAGTCCAGCCTGACTAAGGTATCTCGCGCGAATAGAAAAACAACAACAGCAACACGCAGTTTTGAAAACGCTGATGATGGGAGTAGTGAGAGAGGACCATGATGCGTAGTCAATCGACTTCTGCCCCCCGTCCCATCATCCCCTCCTACCCTGCCATGCCCACAGTAGATAGATGAGTGCCTACTGTCCGTATAGCACATCTCCCAACCAAGAAATCGTCTGTTCTCATGTGACGTCGTATATATACACACCCTCTCTCAACCTCTTTCTTCGCATTACAAAACATCACCGGAATGTCGTTCGTTTGAACAGCCAGTACGATACAAGGTCACCGGAACGTCGTTTAACCAGCCTTGGCAGTTTCCACTGCCGCCGGCACGACGTCCACCTTGGCAGGCCCTTCCGTATGACTGCTGGGCTCCCGCACTTCTTCTTGGTGAGCTTTCTCAGCCGCCGGGGACGAAGACGGTTTCGCGTCCATCGCGACCCCATTACTGCCGTTGACGGGGTGGCTGTTCTCCTTATCGCCATCCGCATTGCCGTTACTGACCGGAATCTTCGCAGTCGTCGGCGCCGGCGGCAACTTCTTCTGCAGCTGCTGCTTCTTCGAGTCTCCTCCCCGATGTCGAGCACGTGGGCGCGCTGGACCTCGCTCATCGCCTTCCGGATGCGTTCGCGCCGCGCCTTGCCCCTAAGCCGGCTCTGCGGCGCCGCCCCGTCGACCCAGCGGATCGCCGTGATCATGAAACTGATGCCGTCGTGGCTGCTCTTGCGCCCGTTGTACGTGCCGCCAAACTCGCGGCTCTGGATCCCGAACCGGGTACTGCTCGTGTACTTCTCCAGCGCCGGCAGAATGAGCAGCGTCACGTGAAGGTCGCGGTGGTGGGGGACCTGGACCGGTCCCGTGCTCGGCGGCGACGTGAGAACCTCCTGGGGTCCTTGGTCAGCAGCAGCAGGCGGCGCCGCGTTGCGGCCTTTGGCCTTGGTCGGCTGTACTCGCAGATCCAGCAGGTCGGTGTCGATGTCGTTGGACCACTCCCCGCGAATCCAGCCGGCATGGATACACGCCGCCACCACGTCGCTGTCGTCCGAGTAGACATCCGTCCCCCAGATGGCGCGGCGCGTCGTGATCTCCTCGCGCGCCACCGCCGTAAGATGCGCCCGCGGGATCTTCACCGTGAGCGTCGAGTTCTCGTTGTCCCGGATCATCGCCATGGGCAGCGGACGCGGCGTCGAGGCGAAGCCGAATCGCGACGGCGACATGAGCTTGGCAGGCGTGAGGCTGGAGTCGTAGACGACGTCCCCGAGATGCTTGCGCGGCTTGTGCGCGACACTATCAAGAACCGCCTGGGAGTTCACGCTCCTTTTCGTCTTCGGGACAATAACGGGCGTGGTATTGACGGCCTGTTTCGGGGCCGAGGTCGGACCAGCTCCGTTGGAACGGGGTATCTGGTGGTTGTGGGTGAGGCCAAAGTCCTTGGGCAGGCCGGTCGGGGACGGAATGGGCGTGGTGGATTTCATGTTCTTGAGCGGGGCGCTGCCGGCATGGAGTGGAGAGGTCGTCCTCTCCGCCCCATGGTGGTGATGGTGGTGATGGCTTGTTCAACATGAAGAGTTAGCAGGGAACGTGCAATATGGGGGAGACGCGACAATGATACGTACTGGTGATGGTGATGATGAGCATGGGTCTTGGGCCGCTTGGCCCGGCCGACCGGCGTGTTGCGGCCGGTGCTGTTGTCATCATCCTCGCCCTTGCTGCCGTCGACGTCCTTGGGTTTCCGGTTGCGCTTCCGCACGGCCTTGACCGGCGGCTCGGGCGGCCCCTCGTTGTGAGGCGGCTCGACATCGTCGCGTCGGGCGAGCCCCGAGTTGGTGAAGGGCATGGTGGCGCCCGAGAGCACTGGACTCGAGAAACCCAGACCGCTAGCACCGCTTCCTATGCCAGAAAACATGCGGCCGAATTCGCTCTTGATGCCAGGCTCCCCCGCCGGGCCTTGATGCTGCGGCTGTGCGCCCTGCACCGCCTGTGGCAAGGGAGAAACACGCCCCTTGCGGTTGATCTCGCCGATGGCCAGCAGCCCGTTGTTAGACTGCTGGCGCATCAAAGGAGGTGCCTGTCCCTCGTCCATAGGGCGGGGCTGCTGCCGCGAAGGCTCGTAGAGGAGGGTGCCCTGGCCACCATTGTTGTATGCTATCGAGGGCGGAGGGGGACCCTCTTCGTTCGGTCGCGGTCGATGCTGCTGGTGGAGCGGAGGTTGCTGTTGCTGTTGTTGCTGTTGCTGTTGCTGCTGCTGTTGATGTGGCGGCATTTGTGCAAACCTATGTCGCTCGGGAGAATCGTACGGCTGAGGGGGCGGCGGTCCTGCCTGGCCCTGCTGGGGCATCGGCATGCCTTGCGATGGGGGCCCGCCTGGCGGGTATCGCTCCATGGGGGGTTGCGCATGGGCTGGATAGCGGTCATAGACAGGGCCGTTGGTGACGGGATAGTCATTTGGTCGCTGGCCCGGGAACTGCTGATCGTAATGACCTCGTGGTGGTTGGTCGAAGCCAGGACGCTGCTGCTGCTGCTGCTGCTGTTGCTGTTGCGCTTGTTGTTGTGCCTGTGCCTGTGCTTGTTGTTGTTGTTGTTGCTGCTGCTGCTGCCAGGCCGCGGCTTCTCGCGGGTCCATCCTGCCGTATGGAGGTGGCCCCTGAGGCGGTTTGTGTCCGTTGGGGCCTGGCGGACCATAATCGACAGGCCGCTGCTGCGCATGCGGGTGGTTCGGGTCGGAAGAAGTCCGTTCCCTCATGCCGTGCTCCCGCATCATATCCAGCTCGCGCTCTCTGTCCATCCTGTCTCGTTCCATGCGTTCGCGTTCCATCCTTTCCCTCTCTGCCATAAACGGTCGCTGTTGCTCCTCGAACCGGGCTCGCTCCATTCGTTCCCTCTCGCGGTACTCGGCCTCTCTGTCCATTTGATCTCGGATCTCGCGGTCGCGTTCCATCAACCTCCTCTGCTCTTCAAACGACATGGGTCGCGGCACCCGCTCGGGGTTGTATTCTTGTTGTCCAGGTCGCATCTCGTCGCGGCGTCCGAACATCTGCTCGCCGGGTTGTGGTTGAGGCTGCGGCGGTGGCCCACGTCCCATTTCTACCGGGCGCCCAGGCATGCCGGCGTACGCCCTCGGCTGACTGCTGGGCCTCGGTGGCACACTGGCCGCGGACATCCTCCCGCTCGGGTCTCTCCTATCGTCGCCGGGGCCCATGGGCGGCCCGCGTTGGGGATACGCCTGGGGCGTGCCGAAGCGCGCCACTTCGGGTGTCCCGTACATGGCCTGGGGAGGCGAGCCGGCCACACTGCCCCTTTGATCCCTCGCGTCGTACGGGCGGATGTGTTCGGGCGGCGTCTGCGGCCCTCGAGCGTAGCCATTGTACTCGGTCGCATTCTGCATCCTGGGTGAGGCGTGTACCGAGCTCGCATAGGCGGGCCCGGGACCAGGCCCAGCCGCCGTCGTGGTCGGCGGAGGAGGGAAGGCGGTATGGTTGGACGGGTGGCCGGGTGTTGATTCGCGGTGAGGAGGGCCGCCGCCGCCGAGCATGGCGGATATCGACATGCTTCCGCCAGCGTTGCCTGTCCTGGGGATGGAGTTCAGCGCGGGAAGCTCTCGGCCCGCAGGGAAAGCGCTGGGTGGTCCCAGATTGACGGGGGTCCTCGCGACGCAGATGGGTGCCCGTAGTGGTTCATGGGGTGGCCTGTGGGCGGCATCTGCGACTGGGGTGGCGGCTGCGATTGTTGCGGGTGCTGTTGCGAGGTCGGGGGCGGTGAAGGAGGCGCCATGTTGCGATGGATAGGGGCGCCTATTGACGAGGTGCTCGGGTGTCGCGAGTGGGTGTGGACGGGATGCGAGGGGTGGTCGGGGCATAAGTCGCTCGTGCGGCTTGATGCGCGAAGAAGCCGGGGTCCGAAGGGTGTCGCTGATGCTGGTGCTCGTATGCAGCGACAACGGAACCTGCAGGACTCGTCGGGGGCGGATGCGCCTGCGGATGCGATGCAGGCGGGTAGGGCGAGGGCGTGGTCGCAGGGTTCGGGCCGTGAGGGAATGGCGAGCGGCCGTAGGGCGGTGAGGCGCCGGCGGTGCGAGCAAAAGGCACGCCGATGGGCTGTTGTTGCGGTTGCTGCGGTTGCTGCAATTGTGGTGGTGGTGGTGGTTGATGGTGATGAAGTGGCTGTCGTGAATCCATGGCGCCGGGGAAAAAAACAAACGAAGAATTGACGCTGTGGATATTCCAAATGTTCCCAGTCCTCTCCCCCCCAAGGCAAAACCGAACCAAAAACCAGGCCCGGCTTCTGGAACCCGGACTACCAGCTACTGGCTTTTGCAGGCAATTGTAAGTACCTTTTCTTTCCCTCCTACTTTTGGCAGCTAAGCTCTTCTACTCCCCCGTGATTGGGAAACACTTGGGGGCACCCAAAACCCGACAAGCTCCAATACTTTCTTGGTCTCGACCGTTGTTTCGTCTTTCGTCTTCGTCTTCGTTCGTCGTCGTTCGGCGTCGGGCTCAAGTCGAGTCTCGTAAAGTCGGCGACAAGTCCGGGCGACAGGTAGTATGCGACGTCAACAACACGACTCTCTTTCTCGGGGTGGTGGTTTTTGGATTTCTGGACGATCCCAGCGTCGCCAGTCGGGCGTTCCGTGGTCGAATCCGTTTCTTTAGGGCGATCTCAACAAAACCGCATAGACAGACACGGCCAAGAGGTGCAGCATGCTACGATCACTGGACTCGGTCGGGCAAGGCAAGGCAAGGCAGATGGACATGCAACAGACAGACAATACGCGACGACCTCGAAGCTGCGGCTGCTGGTGGTGATACGCGCAGAAAGTAGTAGTAGTAGTAAGTAAGTAAGAGGTATGGGTGAAATGGGCGAGGATGTCAAAGTTGCAATGCAATGAATCAATGTGCGGTATGGGAAAAATCAATAGTGACCTGGCTGGGAAAAGACGGGGATTGGGGACCAAGCGCGGGAGTTCACTGACTTTAGCGGCTAGCCCGTCCTGCAAAAGGCGATTCGATGGGCTGCGAGCCCCCGGCCAAGGTGCAAGCCTGCAAAAGCCAAGCACAAGCAAAGCAAGGTAGCCTACATCCATGCAGCCTTTTTTTTTTTTTTTCTCCTTCTGTCCTTCTTCTTTCTCTACTCTCCTCTGCTCCTCCTGCTACTACTCCTCTTGCCCCTACCTGCAGAACCTTGAAAAAGGGTTGGAGACGGGTAGTTCGGCGGCCTGCAGATTAGATGCGTGGATGCAGGCCCTCCTTGCTTGCTGCTGCTGCTGCTGCTCTTGACCTTCCAGGAAGTTCCAATGTGGAGGTGCTGCTGCTGCTGCTGCTGGATGCTAGGTTACATGTACCTTTGGTGAGCGGCCATGCACAATCGTAGTGGGATGCTGCACTCGAGGTACCTGCAACTACTGTAGGCCAAGCTCTCCAGGAGGGACAGAAAAAGGAGGGAGGGAAAGGCTGGACCGGATTCAAGTGTGGGTGTCGTAGTGGGTGGGATGGACCCGGTAGCGCGTCAATACCGCATGTACTGCGAGCATGTACTGCACCCTCCAAGGAACTGATCGTCCCTTTTAGCGGGAAACTGCCCAACGGCGCCAACTCAGACGACACTGACGACGATGCGGCGGCCTTCTTTTTCGTCAAACGTTCTGCACTCTAAAAGATTCCTTGCAGCAATGGATACAGAGGTAAATAGGTAGATAGGTAAACCTGTGATGCGCCAACTCTTACTCCTTCGCAGCAGGATGCATATATTGGTACCCAACACAGAGAGATCCAGGAACAGGTATACCGCATGTCTCTGATGTCAGGAATGTGAGTCGACATGGTACACGAAGGCGCAAATGGCTGATGACTGACAGGGGCGCTGACAATCTCATCAAGTCAGTCAAGTCAATCAGGCACATACACACAGACGGCAGACGTATTTCTTCTTTTAGCGCTCGAGTACAAGTAAAGTGTATGCAGAAATGTTGCGGTATGGGACGTGACGGTGTGTGTGTGTGCGTGTGTGAGTGTGTGTGTCTGTGACGAGAAGGAGAGATCGCTGCTTGATCTGTCCTTGTTTGGAGGGCTGGTGGAACTCTGTCCGTCCTGCATGCTGTGTTGTACATGATCAAATGCCAAATTCCATGCCAGGCCAGTGAGAGCATTTGGGTGTGGAATCGGTTGAGGCTTTAAGATCAGAAGCAAGTACGGAGTATGCATATAGACAGTAGACTCAGGCTCAGGGCTGCATGGTTGAGATGTGATGTACTGACACATCGTGTAGTGTGCAGCATCAGCTCCTTTTCGTCCGCCGAGTCGTCGTCGTCGTCGTTGTCGCCGCGCTTCGCTTTGCTTTGGTCCAGGACAGACCTCCGTGTTTAGCTGTCAGTCCAGCTAGTGGCTGTCAGGCAGTGCTCCCAGATTCCGTGATGGTGACAGCGAAGGGGGTTGTTCTGGGGGGTGTCCTGGGGGGTGTCCTGGGGGGGTGTCCTGGGGGGGGATGCCGATGCAAGCGTGACCAGAGCACAGCAGCACCCGGCTGTGGACAGGGATGACCCCAAATTCCGGCTGCAGGTCTTGAACAACAATCGGGGATGTTTACATGCTAATCAGCGCCCACGGTGGGCCGCCAGTGCTGATGGTGGGCCGCTCAAGCAGCACTTGCGAGAGTCGAGGCAGGGGTTGCAGAGCTCCCCCTGTTAGTCCTGTTAGTAGCAGCCACGCAGCGGAGGAAGTGTCCTGGCCAAAATGACGAATGGAAGTTCTTGTTTACCTAAAAATAAGGCATCCCTGTCGGTCCCTCCTCCGCCGGCGTCACCATCAATCAACCAGCATGAATCTGCCAATCTGCTACAAGTAGGGCGCGCCGCTATAAACTCCCCTGGATCCGCCAGCAATTCGACTCGAACAAAGCTGAGAAGAAGAGAGGCTCTTCTCAACCCCTCCCTTGATTTTCCCTGCATCCCAGGTCTCGTCTCGTGCAGCGAGTGCGCTGAAGCAAGGTCGGGTTGGGAAACACGTCGTCTGTGCTCCCCGGCACCAAAACGAGTCAAGCATTCCCAGGCACGGACGGCTTGACAAGAACCAAAAAATGCTAAAACAAGACGACGGTGGTGGGCGATGAAACGGACAGAAACCAGATAATCTCACATGCACCCGCACACGCACACGCACAAATACAAACAAGCCAGGTTTTCGAGGGTGGCACAAGCCGTAATACACCATCAGTAGTGTGGTGGTGTTGGGCGCAATGCCATGCCATGCCCTGATTATGATAGGTTTGCCTGCAGCTGGGGATGATGCATCCATCACGGCAAACCGTTGGCTGCTTGCACTTGTACCCTTGCTGGCTGCTGCCGTGCATCGAGTAAAACGCCATGCAAACCGGCAATGGGATTGTTCCCATCTACAGCGCCTCAGCAGCTAAGTGCCTAATAACTGATACCTCCAGATACAGTGCATGGCCTCCAGAGATGTCTTACTAAGCCACGATGCCCTCTCTTTCCTAACCGGTCAAGAGCTCCAGCTCCAATGCCAGCTCCCTCCATGCTGGGTCGGAACGATATGGGAAGACGATATGATATGACCAACCAGCCTGGAATATGTATTCCGTCTTCCGCGCCTGACGCTTACCGATGAGTCTGACCCAGTCGTCCAGAGCTGCTGTCAGGGCCCCCCATTCCCGAACGCCACTGTTTTTTCTTTCCTTCCTTCGAGGGGGGCGCTTTGACTTGGCCACCCCCACTTGGCTTGGTCCCTGAACAGCCAGAGGGTTGGATCCCAGCTGGGATTCTTCCATCCATTTTCTGACCAGTCTTCTTTTTCCTGTCGCGTCATCTACATCTATTTACCTGCTTGACACTCCCTGATCTGGATCGTCACGTCGGCATGTCCACACTCAGGAAACACACGCTCAATGAACACCACATGGAAGACAGACCTTAGCAGAGACAAATCGTCGTACCGACCAACACACAGATTGATCATGAACCTCCAACATGCGCAACGCTGGTGTCTGGGCCATGATGTCTTCGCGTCCCCCTTCGAGACATGGCCACTCCACAATTTAATCTATCACAAGCGGATCCTGGGCAGGGGTTCGACTGGGTTCGACTTGGGAATTGCCAACGCGGCAACCAGGGACCCAACTTATCTGCTCTTTAGCGAAGATGCAGCCAGAAGCTCCCCAGGGCTGAAAAGCCAGTGAATTCCTAACCTCTCACCGCAAATTCAACTTCTTTCCCACATGCGCGCGTTCGTTCCATCGTTTTTCCCCTCGAACGAGAACGAGAGAGCTACCTCGAGGACCTTGTCAAGCATGTGTGTCTGACTACACAGAAAAGAGGCAATACAATGCGCCCCCTTCTCCTCCTTTACTGCTGACCGCCACGAAGACTTTATCCACCTGCCATTTCTCTCGCTGCCCCCTCTCTCAGAACCTGATGAGCACCGCAGCCAATCAGGCAATGTCACGATGACTTGCATGAACCAGAACCTGCTATCTCCTCCACTGAGCAACGGCGTCTCGACCACCTGGACAACACCTCGAGGTCTCGGGTTGCGTCACACTAGAATCGATTGTGCGCGCACCTTTCTTTGGTCATGTCATGTCATGTAAATGCACAGGTAGATATTAAAACTGATGACACTGACGACCGACATGCACCCGGGACACTCTCCGGTTCGCTTCGGTCTAGACGCTGGAGACCTTCGCCGGCTCGGACTTTTTGCGACCTAACCCCCACCATCCATCCATTCGAACCTATCAACCTGCCATCAGCCCCTGTGATAGGAGTCCACGGCCTCCTCAAAGTACTGCGACATTTCAATGCCCGAATTGTGATAGCCGCACTTGACGTAGAACTGCTCCGTCCGCTCCCCGCAGTTCAGGATGGTCTTGTAGCACCCGACCGCCGCCGCCAGCGCGTTCAGGGCCTGCACCATCTTGAGCCCCAAGCCCTTGCCCTGGTGCGCCTTGGCTATCGAGATCTCCTCGATGTGGCCGCACTTGCCGCGGTTGTGGATGCTGTACCGTAGTCAGTAGAGGATCCAGTATCCGTCCGTCTCGTCTTCATGTGACCGCACGAGGAGAATAAGCAGAAAGGAAAGAAAAATAGAACGTAAAACGTACAACTTCTTCTCGGCCACCAGCGCCCCCGTGCCCACGGCGCGCCCCTCGTGCTCGATGACGAGGTAAAAGTACGTGCCGTTGGACGCGGCCATGTCGTCGTAGCGCTCGTGGAACTCGGCCTCGGTCATGTCGCCGACCCACGTCAGCACGCTCAGGCAGTCGACAAACCCGGCGGCGTGGTCGTCGCGCCGCAGCGGCCGCAGCCGGTAGCCCGCGGGGAACACACCGGCGGCGTCGGCGGGGATGGCGGAGGCGGGGAAGAGCTCGGCGGGGGAGATCGAGCTGATGGTGGAGGGAGACATTCGGAAGTGAGATGTTTCTCGACGATGCCAAGGGAAAGAAAAGGGAAACTGTGTTGTAAGGCAGTGAGTTTCGTCGTTCAAGCCTTCGGTTCGGGGTGAAGATGATCAGATAGTAACGAAGCCCGTTGGGGGATGCGCAGTCGAGGTTGCTGCTGATCGCTGAATAAGGTTCCGGGCCGGTTTGTGTGTGGAGGTGGGCAACGCCATTTTCGGTTGGCCTTGCCGACGCTACGGCATCTCCACTTGCAGCGATCGCGGTCGGCAGGAGACATCACCCAACTTTGAAGCAAGCTGCAGAACGGTTCAACACCTTCCGTCACTACTCGTCACATATTGAACTTGGTAGACTCATCTCGGTTGAACGTATTCCATTATCTCGAGCCTGGTGCTCATCTATCTAGCTACTTAACAGTGAATCCGCCCAAATCGTTTCTAAGTCCTGCGAAAACCCATGTTGCAAACCCATAATCAGAAACTCCCATTTCCGTGTGTCATCGTAGCGTCAATACATGTCGTCGTGTGTCGTGATTGAACAGAAAAATGCCAAACCTCGACTCCTTCTCTAGCCTAATCCTCCACTGAGTGTTACTACCTCTTCACTTGCACCCAATCATCGACAGTCTGACCACCACTCGCCCGACTTCACACATGTAAACGGGGCTTTGCACTGCGTCGGGCCCGTGTAGTCTCGCCCACCACACCTAGCAATCAAGACGTCAGTCATCGGCATCATGCTGAATATGCTGAATTCGAACTTGAACAAAAGATAAGGGAAAACTTACTGTCCCCACTGGTTCACCGTGCCTCCAGGCGAGCCGGTTGGCGTCGGCGCCGGGGTGGTGGTCTGCTCGACGGGCTTAGTGGTATACACAGTAGTAGTGGCCATACCCGCCGTGGCCGTGACGGTAGCCGTGACGGTGGACACTACTGCAGTGCAACTCGGCGTCTTTGTCGTTGTCGTCAGGGTTGTCGGCGTGGTTTGCGACGGTGGCGTGGCCGTGGTCGTCGGCGTGGTCGTGGGGGTAGGAGGTGGGCTGGTGCCGCCTGAAGCCAGAGCCGCGTAGACGCAGTCCAGGAAGCCCGAGTTGGCATATAGCTGGCTCATGTCCCACATCTGTCGCGCAACCACACAAGTCAGTACTTCTGTTTACTATCTGCAGAATGGGGAAGTCTTGTCCATGGTTCCCCGTCTCGAAGCACCGAAAGCCCATATACACCATGGACAAGACGCTCTCGTGGGATTACAAACCATGATGCCGCCAAAGCTGGAGTACTGCTTGGAGAACGCCACGACGGACGCGATGGCGCTGGCGGGCTGGTACCCGCCCCCGGCGCCCGTGTTGGCCGGGATCCCGATCAGGACTTTGACGTTCTTGTTCTTACTCGTTTGCTTGGCCCACGTGTCCCACGTGTCAAAGTTGTAGTTCCACTGCGTCGCGAGCCCCGGCCGGAACGACGAGACGCCGCAGTAGTTGTTGTAGAACTGGACCATGACGAAGTCGAGCGGCACGTTGACCAGGATGTCGTTGATCGCGACGTCCGGGTAGGGGCACTGCGGCGCCGCCGACAGGTAGTAGCGCTTGCCCGAGCCCGCCGTGGCCGCGTCCATGAGCGAACGCAGCTGCGCCGCGAAGGGCGCCATGTTGGTCGTCGACGACTCGAAGTCGAAGTCGAACCCGTCCACCACGGCGCTGCGGAAGGGCCGGTTGGCCGTCGCGGTGTTGGGCCCGAACAGATTCCACACGTTGGTGGCCGCAGCCTGCGCGTCGGCAGCGGAGCTGAAGCCGCCTTCGGTGTAGGTCGCGCCGCCCAGGGAGAGCAGGATGGTCTTGCCGTTGTTCTGGCAAGTCTTGATATCTTCCCTGATGACAGGCCTCTGTTAGCAGCTATACCTGTTGTCGCACAAGCCAGTCACAAGTCGCATTGGCAATCACTTACTCGAGCTGCGGGCAGTTGAGTAGCTGCGTGCCCGCATACGCGGTGCAGTTGTCCCCGGCATTAGCAAAGTTGGTGATGGGGGTCTTGATGCCGTTCATGAAAGCCAGGGGGATGATGTTGATCTTGGAATCTGCGATGGTCGCGTGTCAGTGGGTGTTCCGGGGTGAACCATGGCCATTATCCGGTGCTACGTACTGGCACAATAGACGCTCAGTCGCTCCTGGGATTTCGCCTGCCCGTACGAGTTCTGGCCCCAGTAGACGGCAATGTTTGTCTGTTCATTGGCATTGTAGCCGGCAGACACCGACGCTGCAAGGGACAGCAGAGTCACCAGCGGTAGGACAAGCGTCGCACGAAGCGTCATGTTGGGTCTCATGTTTCATGAGTGAGAGATACAACGGAAGAGTGTGACGATATTCTGCAAGAGCAAGCCAAGGAGCGGCGTACGATATAGGCAATATATTTGTCCAAAGGCCAGCGTCTCGGGCGTTTCTCTTTCCTGGCCTGGCAACATGGGACAATCCAGAAACCGTCTGTCTCAGCCATGGTTCGCGTATTTATTCAATACCCCAGACATTTTGCACCGCCTGTCAAAAATCCAGCCCTTGAACTAGGGACGGGGCCCGGCTACTGTTGGGAATCTGATGATGGCGTTGGTGGGGTGCTGTGTTGGCCAGGAATGTGGTGTCGTTGGTCGGGCGCTGCCTGCACGAGACAATCCCAGGGACAAGACACAGGAACATGTGTTCTGGAAGAATACCACCCTGGGTCAGTCAACCTTATTGGTGCCACACTGGTTCACGCAGGTACACCTACAATAATAGCCGACCCGACCTTCTCCAACCCAACGTGCCCATGCTCTCTCCAACGCTCGCTTAAATCCTTATCGACATCCTGGACGCAGATCGCAGGCAGACCAGGGCGCATGAATGTCCGCTATCGCGCAATCATTGCCTTCAGGTTGCTCATCCTCTGCAATCCTCACTCGAGCTTCCTTTTCCGATTTATCCACGATGGCAGTTTCGCTTGGGGTCTGCATCACCCCGTGCATCCCAATCGTCATGTTCGTCCGATCACACGGGAATTGCGATTTTCCCAGCGCCCTTGCCGAGTACCGCCTTCCCTATCGATCGGCCGAAGCTTATCTTCCTAGTAAGCTGAAAGCTGGATAATTCAAGACACCCGGTTCGCAGGAGTGACCGTCCGTGTGGAACACTAAGGGGTCACGTGCAGCGACCGGTGAAACCCAAATCGGACTTCAGCTATACGCGCAGAGCCTGTCTTCCTACCAGCTGCCGGGTTCCAGTGATGACGGACATCGAAAACATTCCCCGTTCTGATCCATGATTGGTGATCTCTCAGCTTGAGGGTCAGCCAGACACTGGGAGCAGTCGGCGGCTAGTGCAGTGTCAGATTGGTTCATCAGAGGCGACGGGCATGGTCGCCCCGTGAAGTAGATGGCCGCCCTCCACGGGCCCATTTGCCCAAACAACCGAAAGGGCAATGGTTGCAACGCATCATGAGTTGACAGAACGTTATGGACCCTCGAAGTCTCATCGATGATGAGGTAACGAGTACCCTACTCCTGCTTCTCCCCGATACAGGCCTCGCTATCGCATCTCTCTTTGATGTATTGGATACCCTTTTCCCTTTCGATGGCCGCTAGCTCCAATTGTGGGCTAAACATTTCCCATAATCGTGTCGAGTTTGCGATAGCATTGGCTGATCATACTTTCCACGGTAACCTCTTCCGACCAGTCGCCACCGTCATCGTCTGCCCACACCACACCGATCATCTCCGCGTTTTGCGTTCTTCCTCCGTCATCCGACCGTTCTTCAACGTCCGCAGTACTTCGGGGACGTAGTCACGCCAGTAGTCGTTCCAGCAATCCTGTAACGGTTGTAACGGGTCGCCAGAAACACACCGTGCAGTCCTATCTGTGAACTCGTCGACCATTTCGCCAAGGAGATTGATAAGCAGGCATTCTTCTTGCTGGATTTCCTCGACCTCTCCGTGGTCTCTCTCCTCGTATGGAATTACTGAGTCGACAATGTAAAAAGGATTGCAGTATGTGTGAGTGAGACCCAGAATGTAGAAACATGCAAATCGCACAGCATCCAGGTATAAAGACTTGACGGCGTCTGTCGTCAAGCCCTCGGCCATTTCGAAAAGCGGCATGTCGGCAATCTCTCTTGGTGACATGACCCAGTTCTTGAACCAACGCTTCAGCATGTACACAAAGGGTGTACAGCCTCCCACAGCGCATTCGCAGGAGCAGATATCTGCCACTCGGATGGGAACAGCCCTGCTAAGGATGGACGTTAGGCTGTGGGCTTCTTCTGGGCCAAGCTTCTCGCGAAAGTTCGGCGCGCTGATGTGGTACATGACGTAGGGCGCGCTGCAGAGGCCGTGTGTCGTGGGCTGGTCGTTCCCCAGAGGCCAGATCCAACGTCCTAAATCGGCACCTTTCTGTAGTAACCAATCGATATAAACCGGATTTCGGACATGTAGAAGCGGCGGATCTCCGAACCGGATGTCGTAATCAGTGTCCCGGAACCCCATCTGGAACCCCATCTCGGCTAGCTGGGCATTTTCCGGCATGCATTCGTACACAACTGGTAGGTTCTTTTGGCCAGATGCATCGATAGAAGGCTCCGCGGTATCCAGAAACATGGGAACTCTGACGTAGTTGCTTTCGAGTGTTTTGTAAATCTTCAACACATGCAAATCCAAAACTTTTGCGTTTTGGATCAGCCCTGAGCTATCCCGGATAGCCCACTGATTTTGCAGGGCAATCTCCCTCAGCTGCTCTCGCCGCGCTTTCAAATGGGCAAAGAAGACTTTCCACCCCTTTGCCGATGAATGCGGATCTTTGTGTTTGAGATGTTGAAGGTCGTATTAGTTGAGGGCCGGGTCCATGTCGAGGAGCATCGCCAGGGGACCGGAACAGGTGCAATCGGTGCATTCCTTGGAATCTACTTGATTTCGACAAGTCTGTCCAGCCAGCCGTAGGGCCAAGATAAGCGCAGTATAGCCAAGATTGTCTGCTTCGTAAAGCACATTGGCTGCTTGGGCTGCGTCAAGAATGATGGGCAAGCAACGCCTTGCCATCGCGAAAAAAACACCATGTGCAAAGGCGTCTGGCCGAACAGATTCTTTTCCTTGATGGAATCCGGGTGGCTTGCAAGTAACGACTGGACACCATGGTTGTCATCCCGCAATATGGCGATGCTGAGAGGGCCGCACCCCAGTACTGTCGAAAGTCAGTTTTCGGCTTCTTATCAGCTCGTCATAGTAAAGTATACAGTACATACCTTCTGCCAAAGGAATCGATTTTCCGAACCGCATCTGGAAACTGTATGGCATCTTTAAATCCAACGGACCAGGCCGTATCGTGATCGGTCTTGCTTCATCGTCGGCTTCCGCGATAAGTGTGAAGGCCGTGAAACGTGCATACCACAAGGTCAAACCGCGGCAGCCTGCCGAGCTATCGATTGCAATTAGCCATGCACTGCTGCATCATTGACTCCTGTACTTCTTACTGTCCCTTAATGTCGTATGAAACAGGCGGTACGCCATAGAGTAACAACATCTGCACAACCTCGGATAGTAACTGCTCAGCTACATCGAAGTGAAGACTGGTCTCTAGAACTTAGCTTCAATAGTTGCCAATCGAGTGGACCATGCGAGGATCTGACCTGTATGCAGTGAAAGCTTTGTGCATGAGGCTTTGGTTTTGAGAATCCACCACCAGCGGCGATGTTTTCCCGCTACGAAACAGATAGCTCATCTTGTCCATTGCCACTCTGTGGAATGATGCGATAAGTTCAAGCGACTTTGGGGACTTGGAGGTTCTGTTTTTCAGTTCCCCGAGTAGTATACCAACGAGTCCGAGGATCTGGAAAGCTGGGTCGTCGTCCCCGTTGACTGTAGGGTAGTATCGAAAGCCAGGGCTGATGCTCCAGCCTCCAGCTCCGGATGTCATGTCGAACGTGGCTTCAATGACGCCTTTCATGATCGACTGCGCCAGACCAGTAACCCGAAAGCCCCATCGCCGCTTTTGATTGAGGGTGATGACCTTGGACATGGGACAATGCGGCGAATGTCCCTTGGAAGTCAGCTGTTTGTACCAATAAATCGAGCCGAACTGAGAATAGTCCAAGCTCGTGCTCGTCGGCAGCCTTCGGCCACATGCACACTTGCTTGGCTGCCCCGAGGGATCCCATATTGACCGTGCGTCGTTTGCTCCATGGCTACCGTGAGAAGGTAGCATCTCGCATAGTTCTCTGGAAGCAGCTGGTTTGGCCATCAGGCGGGCGACTGAGCGGGATAAGCGTGCCTGAACCTCAGAGAATCAGTTGCTATTCCATTCTGGATCGGTAAGCGACCTACTTGGCCATCTGGCAAGCCGTCGTCGACTCTATTCTCAAGGACAAACGCTCGCATAGACGCTTCGATGCTAGCCAGTCTATCCATGACACCCGCATTCTGTATCTGAATACTCTCGAGATGCCCTTGCTGAAGCTGGAACGCCGATTGAGACATGTCTCGGGCGTAGGCAATGTGTTCCGCTAGCTCCGTGGTATTATCGACCATCTGCTGTTTGCTCGTCTGGCGATAACCATCCAGCTGCTTCTGGACCAGTTCGATACCACATTGCAATCCAGGGACATCGCCATGGATGTTCGCAACCGACTCATAAATGACGGTGATTGCTAACAGTCCTAAACCATCCACAGCCAGCTGCAAGGTGGAGGTCGTCTGGCTCACGCGCGCGGAGAGCTGCTGGACCTTGGACCGATCAAAGATATAATGCAACTTGCTGGTCAGGAGCTTCGCCCTCCAGGTGTGCGGATCAGTACCTGTCAGCTGTGCGACAAAACTTTCGAGTGCGTTCAGGCTGCCTCTGCAGACCTCGAGGCTTCGTTTCGCGGAAGTGGCCGCGTCGGGCGACACGTGTTCCAGCTTCCCGGCGGCCCTTTCGATGATGGCGATGGTGTTTGCCAGGGCTTCGTTCCGTCGCTGGGCCGAGCTCAGCTCCTCGCTCCGGCTTTCGACGGCATTGAGGTACTCTGCAATGCCGGTGGTGACTTGTAGGCCGAGCGAAATGAGGCCGGCGACAGACGCGGCCAGCGAGAGCGGGTCGGCCATAACAAGGAGATTATGTAGCAGGAACCTCGGGTGCTAACCACAATCGTTCCAATACTGTCGAAGGATGGCTTGGTATAAAAGTGAGTGAAGAGGGGGAGCTCAGTACCCATGAGCCAAATACCCCTATAAGTTCCCCGAATAAAAAGAAAAGCCAGCCTGCATGACTGCCTGATGCTGTGCCGCAATCCTAATACACTCTGCTTAGATAGTGGAGCCACCTTTGAGCAAGCAAGAGATGCCTCAGCCGTGCATCGATCATGTAACATCTTGCCTGTTTGTTCTAAGCCTCCTTTTCATTTGGACGCCAACGTCCGCATCGGCCCTGCATGTTTGGCGTCACAGGAAGCCCACCAGAGCCATGAACTTGGGCAGATCTTCCCGTGATAGACCTCGACACGCCCACCTTCACTACTAAATAAAATCATTGGGTCAGCAAGGAACGTGATCCGTCCGGCAGTTGTGTAACGGCTGCTGGCCGAGAGGACCAGGTGGGGGTCCGGATCCGGGTGGAAACACAAAACCCCGTCTCCGTCCCTTGGCAGTCAACAGCCATCATCACACTGACGCGAGCCAATTAGGTGCTTGTTGCGGCGTAGACTCGCAAATTTTGGCCAGGATGTAGGTTCCATCGTACATACCGTACGTCACGGGTGACATATTTAATGCGGTAAGGGTCGCCGCTTCTCACTGTTATTTCTATTACCACTTATCCAAGGATTCCATCTCACTTCCTGGTAAAGCCGCACACCATCCTACGCAGGCCCCGCACCAGATTCTTCGGCGTGGCATACAGGGCTATCTGTCATGTCTACCAGTGAAGCACCCAGCGAACCTCTCAGCATCATGAGCCAGCCTACACAACCGGGTAACGCCTTGGGGACAAACGCAGAAGTACCAACTTCAACGAGAGAAAGAAACGATACAGTAGACGAGCACTCCACCCCCCTGCATGGGATGAAGCTCTACGCTGTGACGGTGGGTATCTGCTTCGGAGCTTTCATAATGTCACTGGATGTTTCCATCATCTCAACCGTACGTACGGTCCTCCTTTACTTTTACCCGCCACTCAAGGGATCATCCACATTTCCATCTCTCTACATGGCATTGGCTAATGTATACGACCTCATCTACCCAAGCAGGCCATCCCCTCTATCACGTCCGACTTCGGCGACACCTCGCAGATCTCTTGGTACCCGGCCGCCTACACCCTCGCGACGTGCGCGCTGACCCCGCTCGCCGGCAAGCTGGCCGCGCTCTTCCCGCTCGACCGCGTCTACTTGTCGTCCGCCGCCGTGTTCCTGATCGGCAGCATAGTCTGCGGCGCCTCGCCCACGAGCAATGCCTTCATCGCCGGCCGCGCGGTCGCCGGCATGGGCGCCGCGGGCATCGCGAGCAACGGCCTCACCATCCTCATCACCGTCGCCCCCGTGCGCCAGAAGCCGGTCTTCATGGGCTTCGGCGCCGGCTGCTTCGGCATCGGGTTGGTGGTCGCGCCGATCCTGGGTGGAGCGTGAGTTACGACCCTCCGCAGTATAGCAAGTGCTGGCCGCTGGGTGCTGGTTCTGTATGATAGGCTGCTAAATTCGGGGCGTGTTGGCAGGTTCACGCAGAGCTTGACGTGGCGCTGGTGCTTCTGGTAGGGATTTGTTGGATGCTTGCTTTCCCCTCCGGACTATGTCTTCCAACAACAGCGCTGACGATCCCCGCATTCGCAGGATAAATCTCCCCTTTATCACTATCACGATCGCTGCCATTCTTCTCTTCTTTAAACCCCCACAGCGAGGCAACGCCAACCTCCTCTCCCGTCTCCGGAGCCTGGACGTGGTTGGGAGTGCCATTTTCATACCCGGCATCTTCATGCTTCTCCTCGTCTTGCAGCGGGGCGGGCAGCAGGACCCCTGGAACTCGGCTACCGTCATCGGCCTCTTGACGGGCTCAGGGGTGATGCTGCTCAGGTTCGTGGCTTGGGAGGTGCGCCAAGGCGACGGTGCTCTGATTCCCGGGGCCGTGGTGGCGAGGCGGAGCGTGATATTCTCTGTCTTATTTGGATTCTTCCACATGGGCTCGCTTACCATCGCCTCGTACTACCTTCCCGAATGGTTCCAGGTCGTGCAGGGTGTCGATCCCCTTCAAAGCGGCATCAGGATGTTGCCGACCGTACTGTCCCAGCTGCTTACGATCATGTTTGCTAGCGGAGTGGGTGAGTCGCCCTGCTTGTGTTTGAACTTGTTCCCTTGTCGATCAGGTGCGGATGCAGGTATCTGACATATGAGAAATCAGCCATAAGGATAGGCTACTATAACCCATGGTTCTTCCTCGCGGCCACTTTCATGTGCACGTCCAACGCGCTTTACACTCAGTTCGACGCTGTCTCGACGCCTGCCAGCCACTGCATCGGCTATCAAGTGATCCAGGGCATCGGCGCCGGTTTCGGGATGCAAATGACGTCGCTGTCGGTGCAGCTGGAGCTCAAGGACAGTCCCGACCTCGTCCCGGTAGGCATCGCCTTCGTCATGTTCCTGCAGTACCTGGGCTCTACCTTCACCCAGGTCGCCGCTGGGGCCATCTTCAACAGCGAGCTGCAGACGGGTCTCGTCGAGCGCGCGGGGCTGAGTCCCGCCCAGGCGGCGATGCTGCTTGCGGGAGGCACGAGGAGCGTCCGGGATATCGCGAATGAACACTTCCCGGATCATCTCAGTCGCGTCCTAGAGGGGTACAATTCAGCCATCACTAAAGTCTTTGTAAGCCTTCCCAGTTCGAGGTCTTCCCAATCCTTTCCCATCCATGTATCATGCGCTACGTAGCAATCGTCTCACTATCCACAGTTTATTCCAGTTGCTTGCACCGCTGCCGCATTCTTCCTCGCTTTGGGCATCAAATGGAATAAGATCGAAGAGGTCGGGGAAGGTCCATTAAGCCGGTTACGAAACAAGAGACGCACAGAAGCTTGAATATGGCACGGGAACGGATATGATTCCTAGAGGTAATTGCACAGCCGGGGTCACGCTAGGCAGCAGCCTGCTCGTTCGGGCCGCGGAGGAACCGGTCTTGGCAACTTGCGGTGTATTTCAACCAGCGGGATTCCTGAGTAGGCATACTTCCACCTAGCTAAGAATTCGGCCAACAAATCCAACCCATTATGACTACGCCTTTCCCTTACCTGCGTCTTCCGCGTGAGATCCGCGACGAGATCTACATATTCCTGTTCAGCGACCTCGTCTTTGATCGCAACAACCCACAAGACCGTTCCGAACACGAGAAGAAGAGCAGCATCGATCCGCGGCTGGCCCTCCTGTAAGTCTGTCGACAAATCTACACCGAAGCCTCTCCCCTCGCCCTGCGGCATGTCACGATCTGCTGCATGGATGCCTGGGATATGCTGCGCTGCCTGATGTCCATGAATCCGGAGCAGATCCGACAATTGAAGTACTTGAACGTATGCTACAGCATAGTCTGCTTCAAACTACCTTACCGTTCGGCAGACGACACTCTAAGTTCCAGCCTAAGATTTGAGCCCGAACCCGACGCCCGGGGTTTCCACGTAGGCGCTCTATTGGGGCTGTTCCCGGGCCTCGAACTGGACCTGCTCGTGCTGGAAGACGGGATGAGTTCGGGCCTGAGCGGATACGAGGCTGCCCACGGTCCCGACCTTGTCGAGTCTCTCTTACAAGCCGACGGCTTCCGCGAGGTGCGGGCCAACATTCGCGCGGCCGAGGACGCCTTTGCGGGCAACCGGCGAATGGACGGCACAAGGGGCGGGTGCGGGAAGGATTTCGACGACTATGGCTCGTCTTGGGCGGAGTCTATTCGGACCCGGTTTCGCGGCCGCCCGGGGTGGAGTGTGGACCTCTACGTCGAAGAGGCCGCCTGCCCGAGTGTTCACTGGGACGGGTTCCGAGACGCGGGAGTCACGGTCCGGGACGGCCTAGAGCAGCGCCAGGATGCCGGCCTCGAGGAAAGCGAAGACCGCTGCTTCTTGGCGGAGAACTACTGGACCTTCCGAGCCTGCCGCGGGGACGGACCCGTCGCCGTCCCCGACGCCGGCCGCGACAGGGTGCTTGGATGCATTGGCTATTACTTCCAGGAAGAGGGACCACTAAGCGACGAGGAGGTGAAGGGGGCTTCGGATGGGTTGAGACAGCTGTTCAGGGATCGGAATTACGCACAGATTGTGGAAGCGGAAGAAGTGGCAAATTTGTGTGCTGATGGGCCTTATGAGTACGATTGGTGAGCTGATTTGGCGCTGGATTCGCGTTGTAACAAGAATGGGATTTTGATATCTTGAATCAATTGCGGTCCATATATTCTCTTACGTGGGCGATGACCAACCGCATTTCGAATTCTAAGGAATTTGATTTCATTAAGGAGATCCAAATCGACTTCAGTTTACACTACACTTTTCGAGCAACTATGATAGCGTCATGAAACTGGGTAAACTTCCTGATATCCTGGATGGCGAGGCCCGCACGGTGTAGCAGGCCCCTCCAATGCGGCTCTCGCCTTTCCATGGAGTCGAACATGACCTTCATGGCCAGACTCAGAGCCGCCGTGTACTCCACCCCAGGAGAGCCAGCGGGTGGTTTCTCATCCGGCAGGACCTTGTCGTCAATCAGAATCACGCTATGCTCACCCATGGCCCCGACATGGGCCTTCAGGATCGCGATGCAGATTTCATCGTCGTAGTTGTGCATGATCTGGCGGAAGTAGTAGGCTCGTGCGTCTTTGGCTGGTTAGGCATCTGCACAATCATGCATTTTGCTGGGGCAAGGTCAACAGGAAGACGTACCTCTCACCGGCTGCTCCGTCAAGAAGTCATGGCCCATTACCTCCATGCCCTCTACTCGTAGGACCTTTTCGAGCACTTGAGGTTTGTCTTGTAGGATCATCTTACCTGGCATGTCGGGCCAAACCTTCCTCAAACCGGCGCATTGGCTCCCATTACCGCCACCAACGTCGACGAACATGATGTCCGTGGGTGCGGCATCACGGCCCAGCTCGGTCTTGAAGTCAAACACATCGAGCCACGTGGGGAGACTCGCAAACTGCGCTTCCATGAAGCGATGGAAGGCTGCTTGGTTGGCCGGATGAGTCTCGAGCCACGTATAAAAGTCCTCTTCGGTATGCTGCCCAAGCTTGAAGGCCGTCATATGGCTGTCCCGGGGCTTCTTCAGAATACGATGGAACGCTGTGAACCCCGGCAGGCAATTGTCATGACTTTTAGCAACCGCATTATGTCAGCCGGCATCAGTGACCTTTCAGGCGTGCAGCTGACGTACAAATGCGTGACAGCGTCGTTGAAGAGGGGCACCAGAAGGAGATGCGACAGCTTTGTTGGCATATACCGCTGCTTTTCTGCCTCGACAACAATGCCCTGCGGGGAGAGGTAGTCCATGATAGACCCCAGGATCCGTGGCTCGAGCCCGCTAGCGCCAGAGAGCTCGGCGAGATCGCTTGGGCCTTGACTTGCCGCCAGAGTAGAAAACAGCGCGCAGTCCTGTCCGATTCGGGCAGCGACCAGGGGCAGTGGCTATGTTGGGTAAGCGACCGCGTCATTTCACTAGGGCAAAACTCGGGAAGCGAAAGTAAATACGATTTATCCTCACCGAGTACACAAGTCTTTGCATGGTTTCGAATGGAGCCTCGAGCCCGATAGAGGCCAGACGGCCCAAGCGTTTGATCTCATGGCGCTGTTCTTCATTCCCGTAGGTCTCTGGCGTCTCGACCAGCAACTTCAACTGCTCAATCAGGAGTTGGGGGTCAGCCATGCTTGGTTTGTTGGTTGTTCGTTTTCGAGTGCTCCCGAGGGCGTTTTAAGATGACGAGGAAGAGGGCAAGAAAGGTGCCCTGCAAATCCAGTGGGCATTTGCTCTGGAATGGACAGATGGTCAACAATGCGGATGGCCGGGCCCGGAAGTGGTGGAGGCACCCCGCCCGCGAACCATTTGGCTGGGAAATCATGGGTCAATGTTTGCTTACCATCTGTAAGGGGTACTGCTTTCGGATAATGCACCGCTCGCTCCCTTCCCAGCGTACTGGGCTGGTTGGAACAGGTGGCGTCCGGTCCCTTGCGACTTTCTTATTTTCTGTCGGCCCAACTAGATTAGACTAAGACTTGATTTCGGATCTTGAGAATGTCCCGGGCGGTTTGGTTGGCAATGCAGTCCCGTCACACATAATAGAACAATGGCTTTTGCTATTTTACTACCCTTCTCTATCTGAATCACTGTTACCACGTACTCCAGTTCACATGGCAATTGCGACCGAGGCAGAATTCACTGGAGTGATCCCGGATAGAGGGCAGGCCATTACGATCATGATCTGGGTCTTGACAGCTCTCGCTTCTGTCACGGTGGCTCTTCACATCAGTTTCCGTGCCAAAGTGAAGGTATTCGGTTGGACGATTTCTTCATGATTATATCAATGGTACGCCGACGTGGAATAATGTGGAATCATACCCTTGAGAGCGCGTAGGCTGACTCGAATAAGCTCTGTTTCGTCGGTTGGAGCATCACGATCACTCTATATGCCTCCCGTGGCGGCACCCGTCATATCTGGCATGTTGCATTGCTGGGAGGGGATAACATGGCTGAAGTTCAACTCTTCAACTGGACCAGTCAAGTGTTCGGCATCATCGGCGTGGCGGCGGGCAAGATTTCCGTGTCTGCCCTGCTACTCGGCATCATTCGGCAAACAGAACTGCGCTGGCAGCGAGTCTACCTTTGGACTATCACTTTGGCCAGTGCAATAGCTCTGTCGTGTTCCATCCTCACATTCTCTCAGTGCAGTCCACCCAAGAGACTTTGGGACCAGCGAGTCGATGGCAACTGTATTAACCCACTTGTCATGTCGGGATTCGGTACTTTTACAGGCTGTAAGGCGGACGTGTCTTTGCCTCCTCTCATGTTAGATCCTTAGCATTCAATACGTTCGCCGACGCAAGTCTCGCTCTTATCCCCATCACCATATTCTGGTCTCTACAGAACAAGACGGCGGAGCGAATTCAGCTCAGTATCGTCTTCGCCCTCAATATTTTGACCTCCATCTGCTCGGGGATCAAGACCCAGTACCTCGCCGAGCTGGCCAACCGCGAGGACCTGACATGGGCCACGTTTGACATCTTCGCCTAGGTCACGGCCGAGCTCTTCTTGATGATTGTGTGTGGGACCATCCCGACGCTCTATCCGCTCCTGCGGGGCATGCGGTCCGCGGTCTCTCGGCTGGGAAGCAAGTGGTCCGCGTCGCGGTCTGGTCCGCCATCAATGCCCGACTTGCGCCCCAATGACAAGACGACGTTTGAGTTCGCTGCCATCGGTCGGACGAAGGGTCGGTCCCAACACGAGAGCAACTATTCCCAGAGAAAGCTTCTGTTGGGCTGAATTGGCAATGCCTTAAATTTAGAATAACTGTAAAACCAGAACAAGACAGGATTGCGAACGACAAAGGTCAAGATCGGCACTATTGGTGGAATCGGGCGACAATTATGCAGGCCCAGAACCCAGCAGTCAGTCAGATTCTTGAAATGCCATCGGTATGCAGGAAGGGCGGCCCTGGATGTCCGATGTCGACTTTTCCATCTCGATCTGAAGTCTGTTTGGCGTCTGCACGTGAATGGATGTACATCAGACTGGATATCGCCGGCATGCCCCAGCGGATCTCGCATATTTCATGATTCAGCGCCAAAACGGAAAAATCGCTCGAATACCCTGCTGAGTTTCGACTCGGTACGGGGCTCCGATTCTACCGAGGACGTGACGTAAAGCCACCCAGCCGGGCCGGAATCATCTGATAGACTGGGCCAGGGCGTACACAGACCCTGCATTAGCCTCGGCTTGATAGGCCATGATCGGACTACCAGGTGATTTCCGGCATAGCATCTCTAAAATATAGTTGGTCCGAGGTACGTTCAGCTTACCAACCGGGATTAAAGTTGGGGCTGGGTGTAAACTTCCTTCGTTTTCGTATAGGGGGCGGTCCTATACAGTACGGAACTACCCGTATACCAAGTCAAGTCATCTCGTTCGCATTCGTCCCTGGTTTTCGGCGCCTTTTGAGCCCCATCAAAGTGCCGTCATGACAGCGTAAAGTCAAAACTTTGGACCGCCGGGGCCAGTCAAGACCCCGCGCGCGACTGCCGCGGGTCAGCCCAGCCACTCTCCGTTCGTCCCTTTACGAATGCGGGCCGAGCCACGGACCACGGCTGCGGCTCACGTGGGGTGGGCTTTGCGAAGACGAGGTCGAACGCGCGGATCTCTCCGATGTTCACACAGCTGGGGGACTGCTTGACGACTCAACAGCAGCATGCGCAGGGCCCCTTGGCGGATCACAGGCAAAGGCGCGCATGACGCCATGGCAGATTCCGCGTACTACGCGCGCCAATGGCTTCTTGGGGCCTAGAAAGCTGCGATAGCAAGTTCCTGGCTTCTGCGGCTCCCGTGTGTTTGGACGAACATTTAAGTGGCTCATCATCCTCGCGATAAACAGTCTCATCTCTCCACCACAACTCACTACCACACAACAACAACCAATAGCACACTCACTCAACCATCTACCAGATACCAACTCGAGCCTCGTCTCCTCCAAGATACCGTTCATATCTGTCGATCGTCTCCCAAGATGAACAAGTTCCTCCTCGCCACCCTTCTCTTGGCCCTCAACGCCAACGCCCTGGCCCTTCCTCGGGACGAGGGAGCCGGGATCAAGGAGCCTGGGACACCGTATCAAAGCCCGCCTGCGCAACAGGTCGACGAAGACGTGTACTACCTCCACAATCGCGACACCCAAGGTGACAGCGGATCACAACCTGCGGCGCAACCTGCCGGCGACGGCAAGCCAGTGTCCAATACCTTTTGTTAGTATTGCCTACAGCCTACCTCACCGCCTTCATTTGAAATTCAAAATGATGATGAAAACTGACTGACAATGTTCTATTTCTAGGGAAGGGCAAGGGTGGCGATGGCTACGGCGGAGGCGGCGGCGGAGGCGGTGGAGGCGGCGGCGGCGGCGGTAGCGGCTATGGTGGCGGCTCCGTCGGAGGAGGCGGCAGTGTCTGCATTGGCGGATCTGGATCCATCGGTGGTGGTGGCTACGGTGGTGGCGCTGGCGCTGGCGGCGGCGGCGGCGGAGGTGGTGGTTACGGAGGTGGATATTGAGAAACTCGGGACCGACTTTCGACTTCTTCGTGGGCTGGGATTGGTGATAGCACCTGGTTGGATGGGCTATCAATTGGGAGTTTGGAAACTGGTGTTACTTGAGTACGGGGTTCGCTATGGGTGAAGATTTCCATATTAGGCTGGGCCTTGAGACGCAGCTGTTGCAATAGTAATGGATAAGACTTTCTACTGAGTTTCCAAGTGCTTGATTGCTAGACTATCTCTCAAGCATATATTGTTGGTTAGCAATTCTGTATCAAAATCGAGGTGCCGTTGAGCTGAAACTCATCGCCATCGCCGCCCATACTGCGGTCACTGCGGTCAAAAATAGATGATTCTCGCAGACCTTCAGAGGTAATGGAAGGTTTCTTCAGAAGAAATTGAAGACTAATCTCAACGTATTGGTCGCTATGCTTATCTTTCATCGTTTGCTCTATCTCATAATGGGCAGGTAAAGTCCGTTGAGACTAGGTGTCTTCATGATCTACCCAACGGCTGGGACGTCAAGTGTGTGCCACTTCATCAGTCCAATTACCATCCCGCACTCATCCTGTTGCCAGAATCCGACACACTGGCTGTTTCGCCGTGTTGGCCCCGTACTACTCCTTCGACTTGGACTTTCGACCCATCCCGCGGAGCCTTTGGCCAGCCCGGCGGATCTTGGCGACGAGGAAGTTTCGCTTCCGCTGATTCTCCGGCTTGGGCTCCAGGTCTGCCACCTCACCCCCGCCCACCGGCGTGGTCGTGACGTGTGGGGCTTTCTTCAGCTCCTTCATTGCCTCCAAGAACTTCGAAACCATCTGTTCGCTCTGTTTTCGTTCTTCCTCGCGCTGCTCTCGAACCTCTCTTCTGAGGTCTGCAATCGTATTATATACGGCTGAAAGGGCAGCAGTTGTTTGACCGGCTGTAGCTGTATCAGTTTCTCGGGGCTCGGGGTGAGGTTTGGTACTGTCAATGACAGACTCGATGGCGCCGAGTGCTATCGGACTGTTGACTGTCTCTGGTGGCATCTGGCTCGCGCTCGTAGTGGCTGTGGATGGTGTGTTTGTCACAGACGGCTCAAGTGATTCGGCTTCCTGTTGTCGCTCGACAAGTGCCATACTCATCTCGCCCATCTCTGCAACTTCATACATGGCTGGGCAGGCAGATGATTGATGGCCCAAGAAGTACCATTTAGCGGTAGGATATGCATCATACGCCAGCCAATCAGCCCGATCATTGCCTTCAACTCCCGAGTGGCCCTTGACCCAATGGAATTCCACCGGCAAGTCCAAATCGGTGGAAGCGACTGTCTCCACGAGCTTTTTGACGTTGGCTTTAAGGTATTCCACTGTCCAATCGCGCCCTGTGAAAGGCTTGTTCTTCATCAGAGTCTGAAGCATTCTATCAAGGATGCTCAGACAATGCCGAGAGTCGCTGAAGATCAGAACTTGAAGGCGCGAGGCCTTCTTCGCTTGCTGTTTTTTGATCTCGATGTAGGAACGGACCTCCTGCTCCAAGGCTTTCAGTGACTCAGCGACAGCCACGATTTCGGCCTCGTTTGAGTTTTTGATGCCGAGGACGCCAAACGCTCGGTCAATCCATGGCGCGTTCTTTGCGTCTGTCCCATCATAAACATGTCTGTAAGTCACTGCCGAGGTCCTAGGGCAGTCGTATTCTGGTAAACGAACGCTTCCGTCTGTGTACATGACAATGCGATCCCCGAGAGTGGCCAACCCTATTGCGTTTTTTGCGAGATGCCTCGACCTTTCGACGCTTCGATGGAACACCTCCATCTTTCCGTAGATATCCTTGTGCGGGCGTGTCATCTTGTGTGCAACTGGTCGTGATGCAAGCTTTACTGGTTTAGCGGGTGGCTTTGGTGTGGATTTTGGTGGTAGCAGTTTTAATGGTTCAAGGGCCGGCACCGCTGGCCTTTCCAATGGCGGTTGGGGGCCACCCACTGATCTAGAACAGGAGCAAAATCGAATTGATTCATGCGAGGTATGGACCCAAATTCGAATGCTGGCTTCTCTGAGTCGCCCAGGGTCTTTGCTGGTTCCCGAATTTCAACACCAGCCACGTTTGTAGGGGCACAATCATTTGTTTGAGTTCCACAATCAAGGGGTCTTATTGAAGAATGGGTGTCTTCGATCGATGGTGATGGCTGTGCATTTTGATCAATAGCAGGTGGCTGCGTTGCCTTTATTGTCTCGTCGACGCTGGGCCATGCTTGTCGAGTCGCTAAGAACCCGGCGTACTTGATAGACGGCCAGTTCGCCAGGCCAACCCAAGTCATATGCCTGGGAGGTTCAAATGTGGAAGCCACTGCCGTTGGGCCTTGCGGCATCGAAGGCTGAGCCGTTGTTTGTTGAGAACTCATTGTGAATCCGGGTGTGGTATTGAGGCTGAACAAAGGAGCTACCGATGTCGTGTCTCGTAATGTCTCGTGAAGGTGCGTCTATGGGTGTGAACAGAACTTTGAAATGGTCTTGATTGAATCTAGTAACATACTGCTGCATGTCCTTTCTCCGATTGAAGGTGAGATGGCGATGGAGATGGCACAACCGCCAATTCATAAGGCGTGGGTATGGGATTAAGGTTCGCAGTGATCCAGAAAACATGGTCTCGCCATTACCGTCGCAGGCCTTAACCCATTTGCGGTCTCATGTGGAACAAGGCCGAGGAATCAATTCTTGTGCAAATTGACATCACTTGAGCTCCAACATCAATTTCAAGGACCAGCTGTAAGATCTACGTAATCGACAGCTTGGTGAATCTGCGAACCAAAGCCGTTCGAACAGATTATTGTAGTAGTGATCTCGTAATGTATCAAGGGACATGAACACTGGATTGCTTACTTTCCAGCCAGCCAAAGATACTGATCACCACATCCTCACCCGTCATCTTCCCTTAACCTCACATCTGGCCAGCCAAGCTGTAGAATCGAACGTTCTGCCGCGGCATGACGGTGAAGCGGTCATCGCGGAGCTCGACGTTGGTGGCGCCCCAGCCGCCCGAGGTGGGCGACGGGCCGTCGATCTCGAGCCGGTACTCGGCTATGACCTTGAGCAGGAAGCCCTTCATAATGAGGACGACAAAGTTCTTGCCGATGCACTTGCGGGCGCCGAAGCCGAAGCGCAGCATGCTCCAGCGGTAGTCGAGCGGAGACAGGTCGCGGAACGCTGGGGGCGGAAAGTCTTGCCTGGGTGATGGTGCCCTTTTTCCTTCCCGATTATGGCGGGGGCTTTACAGACGGGGCTCTCGGTGTTGAGGCGCGCCCAGTCGATAATGAAGCAGGTCCCGGCCTTGATGTGGTAGCCGCCGATCCACAGATCCTCGGTAGCGTACTCGGGCAGCGTGAACCAGACGGTCGGACAGAGACGTGTCGACTCCATGCAGGTATACTCGAGCAGAGTGTCGCTGCGCTGTAGGTAGCGCTCATAGACGTCATCGCTCGAAGTCGCGCTGCCGTTCGCCTCCTGGCGCTGAGCCAGGACCTCCTCCCGTAGCTCGGTCTGGACCTCGGGGTTCATGGCCAGGTTGATGAGCAGGGAAGGCCAAGATCGCCGAGGTCACATCCAGATTGGCGAAGAGGATCTCGTCAATGGTATGCAGCCAGTTGGCGGTGCCGATGGTGCCCGCTTTCACTTGCTCGTACATGTCTTTGACGGGGCATGCGATGCATTTCTAGAACGTCCAGGCAGAGATTAGCATGCGCGTTTTTCTGAGATTACCAGAAGCAACGGAGTGGACTCCTACCTCGGTGGCGATCCGGACAACTTTTAGATTGTAAGCCTCCCACTCGACCTCGAATGTGCCCATGTTATTCTTGGCCATCGTGGGCAGCATGTTGTAAAAGCTGGACCGCTCACGCCTGCCGAACCAGGTGGTCAAGAGGACCTTATCGTGAACAACATTCAGCTGCAGCAGCTCATCAAACATCTAGTGAGAACGCGGTTGATGGGTCAGCCATCATCACTTGAGAGGGATGTCAGGTGGGGTCTCACCTCGTCCGTCAGCACGTCCCTGTACAGAGAGAGGGCTATGATTTTGAAGGGCAGGATCCGACACGCCTCGAGGGCCTCGACGACGAAATCGGCCCGCCCAGGCACGGCCGGGAGTTGGTCTCGCCAGCGCGAGAGCTCGCGCCGCATGGGGTCGAGAAAGGCCTTGGCGCACTGGTGGCTGAAGTGCGGGTCGAAGACGGTGCGGATGCTCCTCCACAGGTCGTCGTTGACGACGCCGGCGCACTGGCCCATGACGCGGCCAAAGTAGTGGCCCATGCAGGCGTTGGTGGGTTTGAGATGTTCTTTGTGGCATTTTGGGTCAGCGGTTGGGACAAAGACCGTCCCTGAAATTACGTACCCTTCGCCTTACGACTGTAAAACTCCTTGACGTGCTCCGGCTGGGTGAGGATGATTTCCGGCCGGGTCCCGTTCCAGATCAAGCAGGGGCCATTCCCTGCCGTCAAGCTGGCTTGAGTGGACAGTTGGTAACTAGATATTTATATGTTAGCCTGCTCCAATATTGAAAGCGGCAGATGGCAGGGTTCGTCTCACCCCTGGTTGAAGCGTGAGAACCTCGACTCTCCCTTGATCTCGGGAATCGCGGCACCGTTGTGGTCCACGAGGTATCCCTGGCGCCGGAGCCAGAACCTCCTGACCTCTCGGCGGATCGGCGTCTGGAGGCACGGGAAATCAGCATTCAGTAGTAGCCTGGGCAGCCTGCTTGGATTGGGGGGATACAAGCTGTCTCGCAGAACGAACCCATCTGGTCACAATGAGACAGCAGGCGATGACTCCCACGACAGTCGACAGCCAAGTAAGCTTTGGCTGCCGAGGATCTGCGAAGAAAACCTCGAAATGTCTCGTTGACTGCATCTTGTTTACGTCCCTCGAGGTCTCCGTATTCAATAACAAGAGGAGGGGTGGGATCAACGTGTGGGATGAACGTGTGAGTGTATTAGTGGATGAATAAAATGTGGGATTTATTGATGCGACGGAGCAATGAACGGCCTTGTCTTCCTGGCGGTTGACAGTGGAATTGTCGGCGGTATATCAGTACTTATGCACAGCTCGTGCTTCACCGTCACTCGATTCCATAGAGGGTTGACAGTGGTATAAAACAGGGACAGGATACCCTTTCTGGAGCCTTCGTACGGCCTCAAGTAGGGTCTTTGCTGGTTCGCAGCTGTGCAGCTCTACGTTACAACATCGCTGAAACTGCCATCATGTCGATAACAACGTCTTTTGCCAGGGCGCAGTCTGGAAACGCACACATTGGCCACTTGAAAGCCTACCTCGCCTGCATGGTGTCTGACGTGCAGACGGCCTGTGGCTTGCCTTGTCAAAGACCTGGCTAGGCTAGGCACGATCTTTCGCCCATGGGTAAAGGATGGAATGGATGAAACGAGCCAACGTTAAATTCTTATTTGAGACACGTCACTTAACAAAACCCCGGCACTGGCTGAGCCCCGCTAGGTGGCGCCTTCGAAATGTGTCGAGGAAGGTCTTCTACCTGCATGCTGAAGGATGACCCCCTGGATTGCCCTAAGTAAACAAGGCGCCAAGAAAGAGCTTGCGCCTTGGCTTACAGGAAGTAGTGGCGAAGGGGGCTCTAGAAGCCAGAGACTCAAGGAAAAGGGAAAAGGCGTCCCGTGGCGTTTCCCCCGATGCAGTCTACGGCCAAGGGCTGACTCGGCGGGCTTTGAGCTGAAATGCACAATGTGCTTCGACGGCAAGAACATTACCTGTAATATCGGACGTATATTGCCGTGATATCAGATCAACCGCCAAGGTCGTCCATAGCAAGAGGCGCATAATACCTTACTGTACCTGTGGCTACTGTATCTGTATGTCTCGGATTTGCTATGACTGCAGCTGGCGGTGCCCCCACTGGTATAAATCCATTCGCCAGGTTACGACAGCACATCAACGCCGCACTTTGCCACGCCGTCAAATCTACAGCTTGGCGCCATGAGAGCTGATGTCCGTACGAGCATGAGAATTGTCAGCTCTGGCCCAAGTGGCGAACCCTTAAATGCATCAACGTATTGTGCAGCATTATGCTCGAGCTTTACTTGAGTGCCAAGTCCATCTGACGTTGCTGATAGTTTGGTCTGGCTGGTCGGTGTAGCAAGCCTCCCTTGTCAAACACCAATTCCGGGATGGCTGGCTTGATTCCGTCTTCTCAGCCCGTGTAGACCGACGCCGTGCTCGGTTGGCAGAGGTCTGCGGCAGGTGAGAATGTACGGGTGTACTGGTTATGGTGAACGTTCCATCGGGGAAATCTGTGAGGCTGATGGATGCATCTGAGCCCCTTCTGAAAAGGGAAAATCTAAGCGAATCGGGGTGATTAGGAGATAAGGTGATGAGAACTAGGAGACGAATGATCTGCTATGCCCAGAAGCTTGTTTCTATGGGGTGAAAGAAGTCAATGTTAGATTGAGTCGAGTAACAGAGCGAGTGGTCGTATTCATATTCGGGCTGAGCCCACGGAGATCCGAGATCAGACCCTGCCTCCAAAGCAACATCAAGTTGGATCACTTACTGGACTCTGAGCCCCTCAATATACCATTTTGCTTTCATCCAAGCCCAAGATACTGTCACCATGGCCTATCTGCTGTTCCCTGCCGGCGAGAGCATCAAAAAGGGGCGCCGCAAGGATGATTATCACGTACTCTGTGCTGATATTGTCCGAACTGGGTCCGACGCTATTGATGCCTTTAGCATATTCCATAACCTCGTCGTCGGCGCGGATCAAGGTGACGATGCCCCTGGATACATGGCGTTCGATGCCCACGTCGGGGAAACAGGCTGTCACCTCCGGGCCGGCATGTTCCTGGACCTCTTTTCCATCTACCGACGGCACTTTTGATAATAACGATGCTGCTTGGCGGGTCTTGAGAGACTGCCTCACGGAGACCCAAAGACGCCTCCGGCTTGTCATCGATGAAGCCGGGCAGGCGTGTGCCAAGCTCACCCAAGCCAACATGAAGCCCACGGTGCTAGGCCTGAACCCAAAACAAGACACGCCAGAGAGGATCTTGGAGATTCTCGGGTGGCAAGGGTTGAAGAAAGACTCAATCGACCAGAAGCTGGGGTTTCTTTCTCTTGGCATCAGCACCACTACAGAGTCGAGTCTGGATATGTCAGATGTCGGTTCCCCTCTATCGTTGGTAGTTTCAGGCGCCTCTTCGGTCCATGGTTTCTTCGGCTTCACAGAGCCGGCATCGCAGGATCTTTCCACCACCGGTTCCAGTGCTGCTTCTAGTGATGCGTCCACCGCTGCTTCCTCGTGTGGAGATGACAGTGATGGTGCGGAGGATGACCTGGGCGGTGCACCAAGCTGGCCCATCCATGACCTGGAAGTCGTCGTACGCTTGGTCGTCTTCTCTTACATCCTGTCCAAATACAAGGCCTTCTCCTACTACAACGGCAGCCCTAACGGCAAACTCGAGCCGCAGGTGGCCGATGAATTGACGATGCAGTTGGTGCAACCTCACTGGGGGAACCATTGCAAGAGACCTGGGCTCCGGCGAATCGAGAACGAGTTCCGCGAGATGCAGATTTGGCTTTCGGACATGAGCTGCGAGTGGCTGCAGTCGCTCGCCCGGGGCTCTTCTATCCGACCCAGCATGCTAAGGTTAGTAGATAAGAGGAGTTCACGTTCCACACTGATTACGAAGATTGACTAATTCGTGCTCGGGTTTAGTCTTGTGCGCGAAGTTACAAGAGTTTCCAAACTCGGACTCAAGTCGGTAGCTTGCTTTCCGGGGTACATCCTGCAGCGCGAGACCCTTACGCGCCAGGGTCAAACGCTGATCTTGGTAGACAGACACTTCTGTTCGCAAGGTGCGCTCGATCTACTTGCGTTGTCTAGTCGCGTAGTCCAAGACTCTAACGTTCTCTCACAGGCACGCATTTGAATGTCTTCACCGCCACACTCGCCGCAGATGACGAGACGGACATGCAATGTCATCAAGACTCCATCAATGAAGCCCACGATGCGACAATCCAGACAAAGGGCATCGAAGGGCCATCGATCTGGCGTATATGGCAGACGTCGGTGGAAGAGCTCATGGCCCTCCGTGATCCCACGACGCCGCACATGGTCGTGATGGGTAACAGCATCAATGGGTCATATAAGGCCTACACCGACCTCGTCTACTCCTCGCTACGAGACGAGACCAAACCGCAGCGAACTCGCGAACACCGTGAAGCCGAAGAAGCCCAACATTGCAGGGCACAACACTGCGTGGCGAATGAAGAGCACGTCGAGGTATTCCTACTCGCTGATCATGACAAGCTGGCGCTGTCATTCTTTGCGATCCACCCCCGCGTACGCCTTTCCCCTTGGCAAGGGCGAGGAGGATGTGGACCGTTTCATTCACGACAAGGCCAGCGATTGGTCTGCGCAGCATGGGCAGCAGCTGTGGCGCCTGTGGCAGGAATGCCACGCAGATGCCGATCAGGTTGGCACGGGGGAGGGGTACATGGGGACATTCCGGTGGCAGCACGCCTTCCTGGAGTCCAAGGGACGACTGGGGGCGTTGCTCAGACGAGCGCAGATGGAGGACGACCTCATGCCGCTCAAGGCACCAATAAAGTGCATGTAGAAGAGCGCCCGACAGTAGATGTCGATAGCCTGCATTCCAGTATTAGGTCAGCGTAGCAGGAGAAGGGCCTCTGCTTATGGGGGCTGAAGTGTCGGGTCAAACGATTGACGAAAGTGGTGTGGCCAATCGGAAAGGAACCGCATTGCGACTATGTCATATCCACAGTGGGCGAGCTGTCATCGTCCCGTCTTGGCTCAGTTCAGCCCATGCAAATCTGGGGAAAGAAGTGTAACATGCGGGATGCTAGCAGGCCACGTAATCAGTGCAGCTGCAACCACCTCGTCGAAACAAGATCCAACGAGGCAGAGCGATTGCAACATCTTACCTAATAGTGGCTGAATGGCTTTCAGACGCTGGCTTTTTGTGTGCAGAACAATCAATCATGTGGCGAGCTTTCTCATGTTGGCATGTTGCTGGGAGGCTCAGTTGCAGGATGCCCTGGTACACTGATTGAGTTGTGACCCCAACCAGCCACCAGGGAGCCTCTTTGATCAGTGTCTCAGCTCGCGCTTCGCGACATTTCGGACTCGCCCCTTCGCTGCGTCGGGCTATCAAAGCTGTTCATTGAAATGCGCACTGATGTCGGGATACTGCTGTGTAACCCGACGGAAAAGCATGGGACTATCCCAGTCCAATGATTGAACAGTGAGCAGACAGTGTTTCCAAACGTCGCGTTCATGATCGCGGTGGATTATAGCGTAAGACTGATATCTGTTAGGTGAACCAACTGGGCGGAACTGCACTGCATGGAGTAATTATAAGGTTACATCCCACGCCATTCAGGGACCTCCTGCCTGTCGACCGTTACAACCAGCTACAACCAACAATCGCATTCCTTCCGTATCACACGCGCCTCAGTCTCTTGATCCTCGAATCAATTGCTTCCGTCCACCTAGCTTCAACCTGCCTTCAACCACAACCGCCGACACTTGAACGGATGCCACATACGACAACAGCATGTCGTCCACAGAGAAAGCATCGCTGAAGCCTGGAACTACGCCAGATGCGGAGCCCAACTCCGTGATCACACCAGCTCCCCCACAGGCACCGGCTGCTCCTCCCGATGGCGGCAGTCGGGCGTGGCTCGCTGTCGCCGGCGGCTGGCTATGTCAATTCTGCTCCTTCGGTTTCATCAACGCGTAGGTCGCAGGACTACCTAATGATCATCTCGCTCTTTTCAGCCAGCTAACCAGTCTCCATCTAGGCTCGGCTCATTCCAGGAGATCTACCAGTCCGACATCCTCAAAGGCGAATCCGCCTCCAACATATCATGGATCCTGACGACCCAGCTCTTCCTCATGTTCTTCCTCTCCCAGCCCGTCGGGCTCGGAGTCGACATGTTCGGGGCGTGGCCGATGCTGGCGCTGAGTTTCGTGCTCTCCGTCGCCGGGCTCATTGGCCTCAGCTTCGCGACCCAGTACTGGAAGATCTTCCTTGCCCAGTCCTTGTGCTTCGGCCTCGGGTCTGCTGCGGCCTTCATCCAGGGTCTGGTCGTGGCCGGACAGTACTTCAAGAAGAAGCGGGCACTGGCTCTCGGCATCGTCGCCAGCGGAAGCTCCTGCGGTAAGGTTTAGAAACACCATGTTTCAAGGAATAGGAACAAGCAACTAACACCTTCGCGCTTGCTGTAGGTGGTGTCGTTTTTCCGGTGATGCTGGCCCGTCTCTTTGACAGCATCGGGTTCCGCCCCACGATTCGCTGGTGCGCCCTAATGATCGGCGTCCTGCTGGCCATAGCCAACCTCTTGGTCCGCCCCGCCATGGCTCCCAAGGGGTAGGCGGGCCGTCGCAACCTCATCAGCTTCGCCACCTTCAAGAAGCCCGCCTACCTCTTCTACGTATCCGGCGCCTTCCTCGTCTTCTGGGGCCTTTTCGGCCCGTTCGACTACCTACCGGCCTTTGCGCTGGGCAACGAGTCAACAACGGGCGTGGCGCTGTACACAGTCTCCATCATCAAGTGAGTTGGTTTGCGTGATCACCTTGGCTTGATTCATTTCAGTGACTTATGTACGGTGGGATCATTATAGCGCCGCTTCGATTCCGGGCCGCATCCTGCCCAACATGTACGCCGACCGGCTGGGCTCGTCCCTGAAAGCCATCTCGCTGTGCGCCTTCCTGGCCGGCGCGTCGGTGCTGGTGATCTGGCTCCCCATCAGCTACCGCAACTCGCTCGGCGGCCTCATCGTCTTCGCCATTGTCTTCGGGTTCACGTCGGGGCCTTCGTGTCGCTCATGACGCCGGCCATCATCGAGGTCGCGGGCGGCCACAGCTCGGATCTCGGCGTCATGCTGGGCACCTTCTTCGTCGTCGTCGCCGTCGCCAGCTTGACCGGCCTTCCCATCCAGATGGCGACCGTGACAGAGCGCGGCGATGGCGGCGGCTACGACATGCTGGGCCTCATCGTGTTCTGTGGGGTTTCGATGCTGTTGGGGTCTGCTCTACTTGGGTGGACGGCGAGGTTTGTGGGGAAGCGGAAAGCTGCCGCCGCATCGTGAATGTGCTGTAGCCGGTGGAGGAACGTTGGATTTACTGCCTGAACTCGGATAAACAACAGCCTTAGTAGAACTGAGCAACCATGACAAGTACACATTCGTGATCAATTGAGTGATGTGCTGTCGGACAACCTGACCCAGGCACATTGGGGCTTGGCCATTTTCCCTGGATGTCGAAATAAGGTTGCGGGTACACTTCAGTGGGTGTGGCCAGGCTTACTTGGTGCGTGCAGGTGGAGTGCTGAGCATGTCGCTATTCAATGGCAATGCCCGTCTCTGGGGACCATGGTCCTCCTCCATGCGATTCGATGTCTACTAGAATAGCTTCATCTCCGAAGATGCCAAGCAATTTTCGAGCGCTGCTAATCGTGACGCCACTGCTGCATTTCGATGGAATGAACCGCACGAAAAATATTGGTTTCGATTATTCTACGAGTTGGGTTGCAGGTTTCAGTTGCCACCACTAACAGGCCGGGACGGGGCCCTGTTGTTTGGTGGGGTCTGCATCCTGTGCTGGATTTTAGGTGCGCTGCACTGCCTGCTTACAGAACATCAGATCGCTGCGCCACCTTCTGTACTTGCTGCGTACTACGGAGACAGCCTGATTGATCGACAGATCAATTGAGCCGGAGACCATTGGCCACAATTTGCAGCATTTCGTATTGCTAGTCGCAGGGCAAATGAAACATGCATGACAGGTACCGAAGGAGTGAGAACAGCCGTTACAGTTGATGACTGGAAGCCTGGAAATCTCCCTACAACCCGCTTTCAGGGCCGTCCGTTACCCCGCATCAGCGCTGTGACCCCCACTACGAGTACCTCTGGGCTGGCTGTCATGCCCGTGAGCAACGCCATGCCCCGCACGATTGATCAAGGTCGTACTCAGTAACAAAACCAACTCGACGAAACTCTACATTATGATCGGACCGCCTACTCAAGATTCGTCGACATTCCAATCCGTGACAGATGTTCGCACTCCTACAGTGCCCCATGGGTCACACACGACATGAACACCCCCCGCAACGACAGCTCACAGCCCTAAGCATCGCGATGCTGCCCCGTTGTTCGCAGGTGTTCCATTGCCTCCGCCATCTGCTCCTCCGTCGGCCGCTGTACAACCATCAAGTACAGCACATCCTGCGAAAGAGTTAGTGTCGTCCATGATCTAGGCATGCAGGGGCGTGACTTACATCCTGCAAGAGCTTCCTGGCACCTCTTATCAAGGAAACGGGGCCAATGCCACTCCCAACAATGCCACCTCCTCGCGAATTGCCCAGCCTACCTCTCCCCGGAGCAGACTCATCATCGCCGCGGGCCGAGCGGCCCCGGAGGCCACCAAGCAGTCCGCCCCTCGACTCTGCACGCCTACCCCCTCCCCAAGCCGCCCTCGCGTCCACCCAAGAGTCCACCGCCGCGCCGTCTACTAGCTAATGGACTTTGAAGAAATCTGCGAATGGTCAGTCACGTGCATTAAAAAGAAAGCTTGCTGGCGGCGGCTCTCACCCTCCTGTCAACAACGCAATAGGATCTCCACTGCTGGCAGGATGATTGGGGTCCGCATATCTAGACGAGAACTGTTCCTGCCCCGCCGCGTTGGCCAGGGAGCTGTCGGGGTTCTCGCCAGCCCACGTCGCCCTCGCCCGCTTGTCCATGTACTGCCCCACGAAGTTTCCACCACGCTTCATGGCCGACTGCTTCTTGGCCTCGCCGGCGTCACCGCCCGAGTCTACCAGCTCATCCAGAGCAGGGAACACAAGGGGTGCCGTCTCCGGCCACTCAAACGAAGAGGCCCCGCTCGAGCTCTCGAACCGATCGCGCCGCTGGCCCTGCTTCGAGGCCTGCGCAACCGAAGACTCCATGTCGAACTCCGCCATGGTCAACATCTCGCCTTGGCGGCTCGGCTTCCACGTCATGATCAAAGCGACCAATCCTCGGGGGCGAAGAAGGACTCGTTGACCTGGTCCAGGAATTTGTTGGTTTTGGACCGGCTGTGCAGCTCGCTGCTCGCGTCCGCCACCCTCTTGACGGCCATGGAGATGATCATGGTGAACGGTTCGGGTACAGCGTGTCCCGCGAAAGAAGCCAAGTTAATGGCTTGGATCCACGGGCTGGGCTCGACCGACTTGTTGAGATTGTCGAGGAAGTGGAGAAAGGTGGCCTGGTCGATGCCTACGTCGGCAAGCAGGGGAGAGTAAGCGTGTACGAAGCCCCGGGTACGGGATCCCGGACGCCGCTGGGTGATGACGACGGGCAGAGCAAGTTGGCCGCGCTGGTCCTCGCCGTCCTGTTGCTCGTAGGGGGCGCAGGATGGTCGCGTATGAAGGAGTCGGCGAGGGCGGGGAGTTGTTCTGTCGTAGCGCTGCTCGGCGCTACCGGCTCATGGCCCGCCAATTGGTCTTGGGCTTCGTCCAGTTCCCACACCGCCTCATCCATTTGATGAGACAAGTGGGCCTCGTCTTCCAATCCGAGCTCCCCGTTTGCGCCGGCGGCATCTTCCTCGGCGTCGTTACCAGCAGCTGTTTTGGAAGCCTTCTTCTCCTTGTGATATTGATAGCTCTCGGTGGCAAGACCGATGCCTGTCGCTAGGCCACGCACGAGCATTCCCACCGGCCCGGCGCGCTGCTGGCGGCCACCATCCGCGTTGCGCTGTCCACGAAGCATGATTTTGATGGGGAAGAATTGAGAAAAAGGATGAAGTGGAATAATTTGGTGATGGACAAGAAGACGGACAGTACCGGCTAGATATAGATTATCCTGATAGACCCCGGCTTGAGGCTGGCGATGACATTGGTGGAATCGTGGTGGCTGTGTACCTAGTAGAAGCACTAGCGCTTACTGGCGCGTTGCTGGCTGGGGCTGTTCACGACACCGACGATGGTACGAGACCGAAACCGAACCCGGGACTTTGCCTCAAGGCAAAACTGCATTCAAGGCTCAATGAACCAGATGCGTTTGATGAACGTGGCGGGTTCATTGTTCATACCTGTGGGTTTGGCAGCGGCGTTGTTCCCTGCCGACAATATGCTCCCTGTGAGCGGTGGGTTGCTTGTGGATCTTGTGCTCTGGCATATGTCACCTCCGTCGGTGATGCTATCTTGTTGTTACCGATTGATAATGGCTTTATCACTGTTGGAGTTGTGCTGCTTCTTGCCGATATTCCTTCGCTTTGGGCTGTGGGTTTTCCGTAGGCATCATGCTCTCTTGGGCTACGTGATATCTCTCGAGGTCGTGATCCATATTAACCATTTCTCCTGGTATGGCATCTGTGGTCTTCTCCTTTACCTGTTAGTGCTGGTCGGGCTTGTCGTTTTAAACACCATGTGACGCGGTACTATCCCTACAGGACGATAAGTATACGTTTTAAGAACCCTAGGCGCTATTCCGGCGGTTATTTACGGAGAATAACCGGCCGTTTAACGTAAGGTTAGCGTCGCGCACGGGCCCGTTCCCGTAGGACCGCGTTATGTATAATAACGCGACTAGGTTAGCCCGTGGCGCGGCCCCGCTTTATTTAAAGTTATTTAGGGTTAGTTTAAAGTTATATAAGGTCGCGGTTATTAAAAGTTTTTTTACGTCCCGTTAAGTCGTTATTATAAATAATAAAATACGTACCTAAGATTTCGTTATTATTTTATTTTTAATTATTTTAGTTTTTTTAATATAAAAGTATATTCGGATTTTCTCAGTTTTTTTTTTAGGCGATTATGGCGACCGTTATCGTATATAACGATTCGGAGGCTATTATTATATTCGATCGGCCTCGGGGGTCGCGTTTTATGTATTATGCCGCGTTGGCGTAAGCGCGGCGGCCGCGTATTTCCGTAACCGGCACCGGTTTACGGACGAGCGGCTTTAACGGGTGTTCGCGCGGTACTAATCGATCGAGGGCGGCGCGCGCCACCCCGCGACGGTTAAACGCCCGGCCGACGGGGGTGCCGCGGTTAAGGGGCTCGCGAAGCTCCCCGGCTACGCGTACGCCTCGGCCGGGTGCCCGTACCGGACGGTAAACTCGAAAAACATAATTTATTACGCGCGGACAGCGTACGTTAAGGCCGATTAAAAACGCATTATTTTATAATTATATACGCCGGGGCGGTATGCGCGGTATTAAATTATAGCGAATAATAACGACGATAACGATAACGACGACGATAATAATAAAAAAAATAAAAAAACGAAAATAATAACGAATAAAATAACGGCTAAAGGTAAATATTTACGGCGTATAATACGTAATTAACCGTTAAAAAAACGGCGTAACGCTATATCGCCGAGGGCCCGCGGGGCTCGATAATAACTCGGTCTAGGTACGCGAAATAGGTTAAGCGCGGCATTTAAACGGGAAAGATTTAATAGTACTATATAAAGCGGGCGCCGGCCCGGTTTCGCCGGCGGTTCGGGCGAAACTACGCGACCGCTACGCGCGGGAGGAGCAGGCGCGGCTAGCGCGGCTCGCGGGCGCGTTTAACGGCGAGGTGGCGCGGTCGCTCGAACGGGTAACGTAGGTCCCGCACGAAACGTTTCGCTAACTCGAAAATATTAATCCGGGTAAGCCGGCGTAACGGCCGTTTAACGTAAAAAAATACGTCGGTATAATAAACCGATACCGGGGGTATTAATAATATTATTTTTATTATTACGTGCGGGCGTATAAGCTCGGGCGTAAAAAGGCGGAGGCGTAGCGAGGGATCCGATTCGCGGACCGGCAGTGGGACGCGTTAACCGATATAATCGAAGCGCTTAAAAAAAAAAAAAAAAAAAAGATAAAGAAAAAGAAAAAAAGAAAACGACGTTATTAACAAAGAAAACCGGGACGCGCGGGAAATATTAAGCCGCGCCGTTTTTTAGTTTTACGTTTATTTATTTTAATAAAAATTAAAGGGCCGGGTTTTTAAAAACTCGTTATTATATTTCGCCGCCGTGCTCGGAATTAACGTAAAACGGCGGGCGTAGTAGGCGGCGAAGAATTATATAAATTAATTCGCGGGGCTATTTTAATACGCGCGGGTATTATTATTTAAGGCGGCGTTTAAAGGTTAACCGAAAGACGCCGAAGCGGTAAACGTCGACGCCGTCGAATATTTTAAATAAAAATATTAAGCGTGGTTCGTAAACGGTTTATATATATTAATTAATACGATTATACGTTAAATAGTGTATAAAAAAAATTCCGCCGGTAGAAAGGCGGAACGTTGGCGGTACGGTAAAAAACGGGGTAAAAAAAAGAAATATTATATTATTTCGAGTAGCGGATCCGGCTCGAGGCGTTCCGATAAGGGGCGTACGCCGTCGTCGACGAAGCCGAAACGTTATTAAACGGGCTTTATTTCGGCGGCTGGGGTATACTCGCGGCTTTGCTTAATTTCGTGCGCGTCGTTAATATTGTAATGTTTAAAAGAGCCGGCCGGTCGTTTACGACGTACGAGGCGAATAATTAGTTACGGCCGGGATATACGCGGTTAGCCGAGTTTGTACGCGCGATGTTATAGAACGGTAAAAAACGGCGGTGGCGGAACGAACCGGTATAGTATTAATTTGGACAGCTCCGGGATTTTCGGCGTGTTTATTTAATTAATACGTACGTTTAAAACGGATAGCCCGGCCGCGGTTTAAAAATTATAACGTTGCGGTACGGCGATATATAATAATTATTTCGTAATATTTTTATTATTAACGGGGAAATAATATTCGTAACGGACCGCGATAAAAATAAAGCGATTCGGGGTATCGGCTAAAAAATAGCGCGGTTTTTACCGGCGCGCGTCGAGAAAATAATGGTCGCGTACGTCGTTTGGCTGCTCCCGTTCGAACGGTTTTTAAAAACGTAAACCGGCGTATAAAAGGCGGCGCCGGCGCTCGTATCGTTGTTTTAAAAGGATAGGCGGGCGGGTGCGTAATAGACGGCCGAGTTAAATAAATAATTAGTACGCGTAACGGATTAATATATTAAAGTTAAATTATTAATAATCGATTATTAATACGTAACGATCGAGTTAAAGCGAACGGTCCGCGGGTTTATTATACGGCAGCTCGAGGTCGATTTTGCCGGCGATAATAATCGGGGCGGCAACGGGGTAGCGGTCGAAAACGCGGTTATAAAAGAGGCGCGCGAAAAGGCGCGGTTTAAATCGGTATAAGATTTATAAGTAATATACGGTAGCGCGATAACGCGGTAATATTACGTTATCGATATACGATTCTTAAATTAGTTTTAATTATAGATAATAGCGAATTTCCGCGAAATTAATCGGTTTTAATATCGTTATTTCGAATACGATAATAATAGCGTCGATTATAATAGCGGTAACGGCGAAAAAAATTAAAAATAATATTATATAAACGAATAAGCGGACGAAGATTTTACGGCTACGATACCGGTAACGAAGCGGTCTAAACTAGCGCTTAACCTCGCGGCCGAACGGCGGTAATAAAAAGTTAACGGCGCGCTCAAAACGTTATTAAAAAACGAGGCGCGTTAATAGTCGACGAAATAAGAAAACGCGGTTCGTTAAGTATTAACGTTACGAAGAAACGCCGTATTTATTATCGTATTTTTTATTAGTACGGATAAAAATATATTATTTTTATTATTAACGTTATTCGAAATATACGCGGGGGTAAGTTTTATTATTATTTTATTTATTACGCTAATTAACGATTTCGTGTAACGCGTAAAGAACGCCGGGGTAAATTGTTTATATTAATAACCGGCCGAAATTAAAGGGCGTAAAAAATAAACCCGGGTCGCGCGGCTCGTCGTTATAAGCGCCGACGTCGCGACGAACGGCGAGTTTTTTATATATATTAATAGTTTACGCGTAAAACGGCTGTTTCGGCGTATTTTTATTAACGAATATTATACCGTATTAATAAACGCCGCGTACCGGCCGTAGTTCGAAAAGTTTCGGAAGTTATACCGGTTCGATTGCCCCGTAATACTGTTTACGGCGACGCTACCGGTACGGCTCGAGCGCGCGTTCCGGCAGGCGATGTTAGCCGAGGATACCGCGATCGTACGGGCGTTAATAACGAAACGGAACGTTCGATATCGCATTATAATAATCGCGCCGGGCCCGACAGCGGTCGAGGACGAAATAATACGTATAGTAATCCGGCTATAACGCCGCTGGCGAAACGACGAAAAAAAAATAATTTATTATTAATTTAAGTAAACGTATAAAGCGTTAACGGATAAAATCGGCTGCGCGTTTTATTATAACGGCGTAGATTAAGCGACGCGGTAAGCGTAGCTTAAAGCGTAAGCGAAAAAAAAGCCGATAATAATTAAATTACGGCGATAACGGGGTTAAAAACCGGAGTTAATATTTAAAAAATCGTAGCGGTAGTGTACGCGGGGCTGCCGTATAGGCTAATAAACTTTACGTAATAAACGGGCCGGGGCGGGCGGCGGGAAAGCGAGACGGTCGATTCGGTAGTCGTATAAAACGAACGGCCGGCGTAGTAAGATTCGTAAAATAGCGATATCGAATAATTAAACCGGTAAGCGATAACGTAATTCGTATAAAGCGTCGATTACCGGCGGATCGTATTCGGAACGTTTTTAAACGGGTAAGGCAAGGACTACGCAAAGGTTTAAAGCGAACCGTGTAACCGGTATATTAGCGAAGGTTAAAGTCCGGGCGAGGGTCAAGGTAAGGGTTAAAATAAGGGCGAGGGCGAAAGCGAAAGCGAAAGCGAGGGCGAAAGCCGGCTTTAATAATAATACCGGCAGAAATACGAAACCGACTAGGTATTATAATATTAATTAAACGAAATACGAGGAAAGAAATACCCGGTTTATTTCGTAAAATAATAATAACGAAAACGGCCGACCGGGTTTAAAAAAAGTCTCGTATATATTTATATTATACCGTATAATCCCGGCGGCCGCGTATAAAGCGTAGCGAAAAAGGTTACGATTCGGCGAGTATAATTATTATTACTATTATAAACTACTATAAGCGTAATATATAAAAGCGGAAGGCGAGAAAATAACCGGGGGTAAATATAATTAAATCGATACGGTATTCCTAGTAACGATACTAGCCGGGATAAGCTAATCGCTATAGAAGTTATTACGAAAAACGTTCGATATAAACGCGAACGGCGAAGCGTATACCGGGTAGTTTTACCGAATACGGCGGGTTAACGAGGCGGTTATTACGAACGTTTTCGCAGCGTAATAAGCAATTATATTATCGAGTTTTTAATTTTTATTTTTTTAATTTTATTATTTTTATAACGTTTATTAAAATAATATTAACCGTTTTAAGTTTTATAGTTTTCGTTATAATAATCGCGGTTATAATAATCCTATATTTTACCGCGCTCTATTAAACGCACTAAACCTCGTTGTTGCCGGTTTTATTTCCGTTATATAATAGCTCCAGGGTAGCTTTAATATTTCGTAATAGTCCTAGTTATAATAGTCCTAGTTATAACGGTCTTAGTTGTAATAATCTTAGTTATATTTTAATAATATAAGAACCTTATAAACTCGTTATCGCGAGCGAAATCTACGGTTTTTATATCGTTAATATTAACCTTTTATATATTAGTCGACTTAATAATAATTAAGTATTTAATAATTTTATAATGTTTTATTAAAAAAATAAATATAAATAATTTTATTTTTTATCCTAATCGTAATAGTTTTAGTTATAGTTGTTTTAATCGTAGTGGTCCTAGTCGTGGTGGTCCTGGTTATTGCGAGCGAAATTTACGGTTTTTATATCGTTAATATTAACTTTTTATATATTGGTCGATTTAATGATAACTAGGTATTTAATAATTTTATAATATTTTATTAAAAAAGTAAACATAAATAATTTTATTTTTTATCTTAATTATAATGGTTTTGATCGTAATTGTTTTAATCGTAGTGGTCCTAGTCGTGGTGGTCTTAGTTGTCGCGAGCGAAATTTACGGCTTTTATATTGTTAATATTAGCCTTTTATATATTAATCGATTTAACGACGACTAAGTATTTAATAATTTTATAGTGTTTTATTAAAAAGTAAATATAAATAATTTTATTTCTTATCCTAGTCGTGGTAGTTTTAGTTATAGTTGTTTTAGTTGTGGTGGTCCTAATCGTGGCGGTCCTGGTCGTAGCGGTCCTAGTCGTGGCGGTCCTAGTTATGGCGGTCTTGGTCGTATTTTAATAATATAAGGACTTTGTAAACTCGTTGTCGCGAGTGAAATTTACGGTTTTTATATCGTTAATATTAACCTTTTATATATTAATTAATTTAATAATAATTAAGTATTTAATAATTTTATAGTATTTTATTAAAAAAATAAATATAAGTTGTTTTATTACCTTTATAACGCTTATCGAGATAACGCTGGCTATCTTCGTTTTTATAGTCTTAATTATGGTGGTCTTAGTTGTGGTGGTTTTAATTGTAATAGTCTCGGTAATGTTTATTTAAAGCGGCTAGTGTATTTATTTTACGAACTTAAGCTACGATTAAACGGATTATATAGCTTTTTTAAAGTATTTCGTTAAATATGCTACGTTTAATCGAGATGTTTTTAAAGTTTATATAGTTAGCCCGTTGGAGATAAAATATTTTATAGGGTGGTGTCGCTTTAAAGCTTATATAGCTAGCCCGTCGGAGATAGGATATTTTATATAGTGGTGTCGTTCGTTAAAAATTATATATTTTATAGGGTGATATCGCCTATAGGCTTACGGAGTTAGCTTGTTAAAGATAAGATATTTTATATAGTAGTGTTATTAATTAAAAATTATATATTTTATAAGGTGGTGTCGCTCGTAAGCTTACGGAGTTAGCTTAGGCGCTATTCCGGCGGTTGTTTACGGAGAATAACCGGCCGTTTAGCGTGGGGTTAACGTCGCGCACGGGCCCGTTCCCGTAGGACCGCGTTACGTATAATAACGCGACCGGGTTAACCCGTAACGCGGCCCCGCCTTATTTAGGGTTATTTAGGGTTTATTTAAGGTTATATAAAATTACGGCTGCTAGGGGTTTTTTTACGTCCCGTCGGGTTATTATTATAAATAATAAAGTATATATTTAAGATTTCGTTATTGTTTTATTTTTAATTGTTTTAATTTTTTTTAATATAAAAGTATATTCGGATTTTTTCGGCTTTTTTTTAGGCGATTATAACGACCGTTACCGTATACGACGATTCGAAAGCTATCGTCGCATTCGATCGGCCCCGGGGGGTCGCGTTTTACGTATTGTGCCGCGTCGGCGTAAACGCGGCGGCCGCGTATTTTCGTAACCGGCACCGGTTTACGGGCGAGCGGCTTCAGCGGGTGTTCGCGCGGTACCAATCGATCGAGGGCGGCGCGCGCCACCCCGCGACGGTCGAACGCCCGGCCGACGGGGGTACCGCGATCGAGGGGGCTCGTAAAACTCCCCGGCTACGCGTACGCCTCGGCCGGGTGCCCGTACCGGACAGTAAACTCGAAAAATATAATTTATTATACGCGAATAGTATACGTCGAGGCCGATTAAAAACGCGTTGCTTTATAATTATATACGCCGGGGCGGTACGCGCGGTATTAAATCGTAACGAACGACGACGACGATAATAACAACGATAATAACGATAAAAAAGGAATAAAAAAACGAAAGCAGCGATAAATAAAACGACGGCTAAAAATAAATATTTACAGCGTATAATATATAATTAACCGCCGAAAAAGCGACGCAACGCCGTGTTATTAAAAACCCCGCGAAGCTTAACGGCGACTCGGTTTAAGTACGCGAAATAGGCTAGGCGCGGTACTTAAACAGGAAAAATTTAATAACGCTATACGAAACGGGCGCCGGCCCGGTTTCGCCGGCGGTTTAAACGAAATTACGCGACCGCTATACGCGGGAAGAGTAGGCGCGGCTAGCGCGGCTCGCGGGCGCGTTCAACGGCGAGGTAACGCGGTCGCTTAAGCGGGTAGCGTAAGTTCCGCACGAAACGCTTCGCTAATTCGAAAATATCGATCCGGATAAGCCGGCGCAACGGCCGTTCGGCGCGAAAAAACACGCCGGCACGATAAACCGGTACCGGGGGTATTAATAATATTATTTTTATTATTACGTATAAACGTACAGGCTCAGGCGCGAAAAAACGGAGACATAACGGGGGATCCGATTTACGAATCGGTAATAGGACGCGTTAATCAATATAATCGAAACGCTCGAAAAAGAAAAAAAAAAGATAAAAAAGAGGAAAAAGAGAAAAATAACGTCGTTAACGGAAAAAACCGGAACGCGCGGGGAATATTAAGTCGCGCCGTTTTTTAGTTTTACGTTTACTCGCTTTAATAAAAACTAAAGGGCCAGGTTTTCGAAAACCCGCTATTATATTTCGCCGCCGTGCTCGGGATCGATATAAAACGGCGGGCGTAGCGGGCGGCGAAGAATTATATAAACCAGTTTACGAAACTGTTTTAATACGCGCGGGTATTACTGCTCAAAGCGGCGTTCGAAAGCTAGCCGAAAAACGCCGAGGCGGTAGATATTAACGCCGTCGAATATTTTAAATAAAAACACTAAGCGTAATTCATAAACGGTTTATATACGCCGATTAATACGATTATACGTTAAATAACGTATAAAAAAAGTTTCGCTAATAAAAAGGCGGGACGTCGGCGATACAATAAAAAATAGGGTAAAAAAAAAAACATTATACTATTTCGGGCAACGGATCCAGTTCGAAACGTTTCGGTAAGGGGGCGTACGCCGTTATTAACGAGGCCGAGGCGTTATTAAACGGGCTTTATTTCGACGGCTAAAATACGTTCGCGGCCTCGCTCGATTTCGCGCGCGTTGTCGATATCGTAATATTCGAAAAAGCCGGCCAGTCGTTTGCGACATACGAAACGAATAGCTAGTTACGGCCGGAATACGCGCGGCTAACCGAGCTCGCGCGCGCGACGTTATAGGACGGTAAGAAACGGCAATAGCGAAACGAACCGGTATAGCGTTAATTCGGACAGCTCCGGGATTTTCGACGCGCTTATTTAATTAATACGTATATTTAAAACGGACAGCCCAGCCGCGGCCTAAAAATTATAACGCTACGGCACGGCAATACGTAATAATTACTCCGTAACGTTTTTATTATCGACGAAGAAATAATACTCGTAACAGACCGCGATAAAAATAAAACAATCCGGGGCATCGGCTAAAAAATAACACGGTTTCTACCGGCGCACATTAAGAAAATAATAGTCGCGTACATCGTTTAACTGCTCCCGTTTAAACGGTTTTTAAAAACGTAAACCGGCGTACAGGAGGCGGCGCCGGCGCTCGTACCGCTACTTTAAAAAAATAAACGGGCAGGTACGTAATAAACGGCCGAATTAAATAAATAACTAGTATACGCGACGGGTTAATATATTAAGGTCGAGTTATTAATAACCGATTACCGGCACGTAGTAATCGAATTAAAACGAACGGTCCACAGGCTTATTATATAGCAGTTCGAGGTCGATTTCGCCGACAATAATAACCGGGGCGGCGACGGGGCGGCGGTTAAAAACGCGGCCACGGGAAAAACGCGTAAAAAGGCGCGGTTCGAATCGATATAAAATTTATAAACAACGCACGGCAGCGCGATAACGCAATAGCACTACGCCGTCGACGTACGATTCTCGAATTAGCTCTAATTATAGATAATAGCGAACTTTTACGAAATTAGCCGGCTTTAGCACCGTTATTTCGAACACGGTAATAATAACGTCGATTATAACGGCGGTAACGGCGAAAAAAATTAAAAACGACGTCGTATAAACGAGTAAGCGGACGAAAATTCTACGGCTACGACGCCGGCGGCGAAACAATCCAAACTAACGCCCGACCCCGCGGCCGAATAACGGTAATAAAAAACTAACGGCGCGCTTAAAACGTTATTAAAAAACGGGGCGCGTTAACGGTTAATAAAATAAGAAAACGCGGCTCGTCGAGTATTAATATTACGAAAAAACGCCGTATTTATTATCGTACTCTTTACCGGTATAAATAAAAACGTATTATTTTTATTACCGGCGTTACTTAAAATATACGCGGGAATAAGTTTCGTTATCGTTTCGTTTACCGCGCTAATTAATAATTTCGTATAACGCGTAAAGGACGCCGGGGTAAACTATTTATACTAATAGCCGGTCGAAATTAAAGAGCGCGAAAAATAAACCCGGGTCGCACGGCTTATTATTATAAGCGCCGACGTCGCGACGAACAGCGAGTTTTTCGCGTACGCTAATAATTTACGCGCGAGGCGGCTACTCCGGCGCATTTTTATCGACGAGTACTATACCGTACTAATAAACGCCGTATACCGACCGCGGCTCGAAAAGCTCCGGAAACTGTACCGGTTTAACTACCCCGTAATACTATTTACGGCGACGCTGCCGGTACGGCTTAAACACGCGTTCCGGCAAACGATATTAACCGAAAATACCGCGATTATATAGGCGCCGACGACGAAATAAAACGTTTAATATCGCGTTATAATAATCACGCCGAGCTTAACGGCGATCGAAAACGAAGTAATACGTACAGTAATTCGGTTATAACGCCGCTAACGAAACGACGAAAAAGGAATAATCTACTGCCGGTTTAAATAAACGTACGAGGCGTTAATAAATAAAATCGGTTACACGTTTTATTACAGCGGCGTAAATTAAATAACGCGATAAACGCGGCTCGAAACGTGGGCGAAAAAAAGGCCGATAGTAATTAAATTATAGCGACGACGGGGCTAGGGACCGGAATCGATATTTAAAGGATCGTAACGATAGTATACGCGGGGCTACCGTATAAACTAATAAACTTCGCGTAATAAATAAGCCAGGGCGGGTAATAAAAAAAACGAAACGATTAATTCGGTAATCGTATAAAATAAACGGCCGGCGTAATAAAATTTATAAAACAACGACGTCGAGTAATTAAACCGGTAAGTAATAACGTAGTTCGTATAAAGCGTCGATTACCGGCGGGTTGTGTTCGAAACGTTTTTAAACAGGCAAAGCGGGGACTACGTAAGGGTTCAAAACAAATCGTATAACCGGTGTGCTAGCGAGGATTAAGGTCCGGGCAAGGATTAAAATAAAAGTCAGAGTAAAGGCGAAGGCGAAAACGAAAACGAGAGCGAAGGCCGGCTCTAATAATAATACCGGCAAAAGTACGAAGCCGACCGGGTATTATAACATTAATTAAATAAGGTACAGGGAAAAAAATACCCGGTCTACTTCGTAAAATAATAATAACAAAACGGCCGGCCGGGCTCGAAAAAAAATCTCGCACGTATTTATATTATACTATATAATCCCGGCGGCCGCGTATAAAGCGTAACGAAAAAAGCTACAATTCGATAAATATAATTACTATTACCGCTATAGGCTACCGTAAGCGTAATATACAAAAGCAAAGAACGAAAAAATAGCCGAGGGCGAATATAATTAAATTAATACGGTACTCCCGGTAGCGATACTAGCCGGGACGAACCAGTCGCTATAAAAGGCTATTACAAAAAACGTTTAATATAAACGTAAACGGCGAAACATATACCGGGTGGCTTTACCGAACACGGCGGGTTAACGAGGCGGTTATTATAAACACTTTCGCGGCGTAGCGAGCGATTATATTATTAAGTTTTTAATTTTTATTTTTTTAATTTTACTACTTTTTATAACGTTTATTAAAATAACGCTAACCGTCTTAAGTTTTATAATCTTTATCGTAATAATCGTAATTATAATAGTCTTATATTTTACCGTGCTTTATTAAACGCACTAAGCCTCGTCGTCGCCGGTTTTATTTCCACTATATAATAACTCTAAGGTAGCTTTAATATTTCGTAATAGTCCTAATCATAGTGGTCCTAGTTATGGCGGTCCTAATCGTAATAGTCCTAGTTATATTTTAATAATATAAAAACCTTGTAAACTCGTTATCGCGAGCGAAATCTACGGCTTTTATATCGTTAATATTAACCTTTTATATATTAATCGACTTAACGATAACTAGATATTTAACAATTTTATAGTGTTTTATTAAAAAAATAAACATAAATAATTTTATTTTTTATCCTAGTCGTAATAGTTTTAATCGTAATTGTTTTAATCGTAATAGTCCTAATCGTAATAGTCCTAGTTATCGCGAGCAAAATCTACGGCTTTCATATCGTTAATATTAACCTTTTATATATTAGTCGACTTAACAACGACTAAGTATTTAATAATCTTATAATATTTTATTAAAAAAATAAACATAAATAATTTTATTTCTTATTTTAGTCGTGGTAGTCTTAGTTATAATAGTCCTAGTCGTAGTAATCCTAGTTATCGCGAACGAAATCTACGGCTTTTATATCGTTAATATTAACCTTTTATATATTAATCGACTTAATAACGACTAGGTATTTAATAATCTTATAATGTTTTATTAAAAAAATAAACATAAATAATTTTATTTCTTATCCTAATTATAGTAGTCTTAATCGTAATTATTTTAATCGTAATAGTCCTAGTCGTGGTAGTTTTAATTATCGCGAACGAAATCTACGGCTTTTATATTGTTAATATTAACCTTTTATATATTAATCGATTTAACGACGATTAAGTATTTAATAATTTTATAGTGTTTTATTAAAAAAGTAAATATAAATAATTTTATTTCTTATCCTAGTCGTGGTAATCTTAATCGTAATTGTCTTAGTCGTAGTAGTCCTAGTCGTAGTAGTCCTGGTCGTGGCGGTCCTAGTCGTGGCGGTCCTAGTCGTATTTTAATAATATAAAGACCTTATAAACTCGTTATCGCGAATAAAATCTACGGCTTTTATATCGTTAATATTAACCTTTTATATATTAATTAACTTAATAACGATTAAGTATTTAATAATCTTATAATATCTTATTAAAAAAACAAATATAAATTGTTTTATTACCTCTATAACGCTTATCGAAATAACGCTGGCTATCTTCGTCTTTATAGTCTTAGTCGTAGTAGTCTTAGTTATAGTGGTCCTAGGCGCTATTCCGGCGGTTGTTCACGGAGAACAACCGGCCGTTTGGCGTGGGGTTGGCGTCGCGCACGGGCCCGTTCCCGTAGGACCGCGTCACGCACAACAACGCGACCGGGTTGGCCCGTGGCGCGGCCCCGCCCCACTTGGGGTTGCTTGGGGTTGTTTGGGGTTACGTAGGGTCGCGGCTGCTAGGGGTTCTTCTACGTCCCGTCGGGTCGCCATCGTAAGCAATAGAGCACGTACCTGGGACTTCGTTGTTGTTTTGTTCTTGGTTGTTTTGGTTTTTTTGGGCACAGGAGCATATTCGGACTTTCTCGGCTTTTTTTTGGGCGATTATGGCGACCGCTACCGTACACGACGATCCGGAGGCCATCGTCGCATTCGATCGGCCCCGGGGGTCGCGCTTTGCGTGTTGTGCCGCGTCGGCGTAGGCGCGGCGGCCGCGCACTTCCGTAACCGGCACCGGCTCACGGGCGAGCGGCTTCAGCGGGTGCTCGCGCGGTGCCAATCGATCGAGGGCGGCGCGCGCCACCCCGCGACGGTCGAACGCCCGGCCGACGGGGGTGCCGCGGTCGAGGGGCTCGCGAAGCTCCCCGGCTACGCGTGCGCCTCGGCCGGGTGCCCGTACCGGACGGTGAACTCGAAAAACATGGTCCACCACGCGCGGACGGCGCACGTCGAGGCCGGCTGGAAGCGCGTTGCCCTGCAGTCGTACACGCCGGGGCGGCACGCGCGGTACTGGATCGTGGCGGACGACGACGACGACGACGACGACGACGACGATGAAGGGGAACAGGAAGGCGAAGGCAGCGGCGAACAAAGCGACGGCTGGGGGCAAATGCTTACGGCGTACAGCACGCAGCTAGCCGCCGAGGAAGCGGCGCAGCGCCGTGTCGCCGAGGGCCCCGCGGGGCTCGACGGCGACTCGGTCTGGGTACGCGAAATGGGCTGGGCGCGGCACTTGGACGGGAAAGATCTAGTGGCACTGCACGAAGCGGGCGCCGGCCCGGTTTCGCCGGCGGTTCGGGCGAAACTACGCGACCGCTGCGCGCGGGAGGAGCAGGCGCGGCTGGCGCGGCTCGCGGGCGCGTTCGACGGCGAGGTGGCGCGGTCGCTCGAGCGGGTAGCGTGGGTCCCGCACGAGACGCTTCGCTGGCTCGAGAGCATCGATCCGGGTAAGCCGGCGCGACGGCCGTTCGGCGCGAAAGAACACGCCGGCACGATGAACCGGTACCGGGGGTACTGGCAGCGTTATCTCTGCTACTGCGTGCGGGCGTACGGGCTCGGGCGCGAAGAGGCGGAGGCGCAGCGGGGGATCCGATTCGCGGACCGGCAGTGGGACGCGTTGGCCGATGTAATCGAAGCGCTCGAAGAGAAAGAAGAAAAGGAAGATAAAGAGAAGGAAAAGGAGGAAGACGACGTCGCTAACGGAGAAAACCGGGACGCGCGGGGATGTTGGGCCGCGCCGTCTTCCAGTTCTGCGTCTACTCGCTCCAACAAAAACTAGGGGGCCGGGTTTTCGAGAGCCCGCTGCTGCACTTCGCCGCCGTGCTCGGGATCGACGTAGAGCGGCGGGCGTGGCGGGCGGCGAAGAATTACACGAACCAGCTCGCGGGGCTGCTCTGGTGCGCGCGGGTACTGCTGCTCGAGGCGGCGTTCGAAGGCCAGCCGGAAGACGCCGAGGCGGTAGACGTCGACGCCGTTGAACACTTTAAGCAGGAGCACCGGGCGTGGCTCGCGGACGGCTCGCATACGCCGGTTAGCACGATCGTGCGCTGGATGGCGTACGGGAAGGGTTCCGCCGGCAGGAGGGCGGACGTCGGCGGTACGGTGGGAAACGGGGTAAGAAAAAGAAACATTGTACTACTTCGGGCAGCGGATCCGGCTCGAGGCGTTTCGGCAGGGGGCGTGCGCCGTCGTCGACGAGGCCGAGGCGCTATCAGACGGGCTTTGTTTCGGCGGCTGGGGTGCGCTCGCGGCCTCGCTCGATCTCGCGCGCGTCGTCGATACCGTGATGTTCGAAGGAGCCGGCCGGTCGTTTGCGACGCACGAGGCGAATAGCTGGTTGCGGCCGGGACACGCGCGGCTGGCCGAGCTCGCGCGCGCGACGTTATGGGACGGCAAGAGACGGCGGTGGCGGAACGAACCGGTACAGCGTTGGCTCGGACGGCTCCGGGACTTCCGGCGCGCCCATCTAGTCAATACGCACGTTTGGGGCGGACAGCCCGGCCGCGGCCCGGAGATTATGACGCTGCGGCACGGCGATACGCAGCAGCTGCTCCGCAACGTTTTTGTTATCGACGGGGAAGTAATGCTCGTAACGGACCGCGATAAGAATAAGGCGATCCGGGGCATCGGCCGGAAAGTGGCGCGGTTTCTGCCGGCGCGCGTCGGGAAAATGATGGTCGCGTACGTCGTCTGGCTGCTCCCGTTCGAGCGGTTCTTGGAAGCGCAAACCGGCGTACAGGGGGCGGCGCCGGCGCTCGCACCGCTGCTCTGGAAGGATGGGCGGGCGGGTGCGTGGCAGACGGCCGAGCTAAGCAAGCAGCTGGTGCGCGCGACGGGCCAGCACGTTGGGGTCGAGCTGTCGGTGGCCGATTACCGGCACGTGGCGATCGAGCTAGGGCGGACGGTCCGCGGGCTCGTTGTACGGCAGCTCGAGGTCGATCTCGCCGGCGATAACGACCGGGGCGGCGACGGGGCGGCGGTCGAGGACGCGGCCACGGGGGAGGCGCGCGAAGGGGCGCGGTTCGAATCGGTATGGGATCTACAGGCAACGCACGGCAGCGCAATAGCGCGGCAGCACTACGCCGTCGACGTACGATTCCCGAACCAGCTCCAGCCGCAGATGGTAGCGAACTTCCGCGAAATCAGCCGGCTCTGGCACCGTTATCTCGAACACGGTAATAATAGCGTCGATTATAACGGCGGCAACGGCGAGGAAAATCAAAAACGAAGACGTCGTATAAACGAGCAAGCGGACGAAGATTCTACGGCCACGACGCCGGCGGCGAAGCGGTCCAACCAGCGCCCGACCCCGCGGCCGAACGGCGGCAACAAAAAGCCGACGGCGCGCTCGAAACGTTACTAGGAAACGGGGCGCGTTGGCGGTCGGCGGAACAGGAAGACGCGGCTCGTCGGGTGCTGGCGTTACGAGGAAACGCCGTGCTTATCGTCGTGCTCCCTACCGGTGGGGGCAAGAGCGTACTATTTTTGCTGCCGGCGTTGCCCGAGATACACGCGGGGGTGAGTCTCGTCGTCGTCCCGTTTACCGCGCTGATCGACGATCTCGTGCAACGCGCAAGGGACGCCGGGGTAGACTGCTTGCACTGGCAGCCGGCCGAGGTCGAGGGGCGCGAAGAACAAACCCGGGTCGCGCGGCTCGTCGTCGTAAGCGCCGACGTCGCGACGAACGGCGAGTTTCTCGCGTACGCCGATAGTTTACGCGCGAGGCGGCTGCTCCGGCGCATCTTCATCGACGAGTGCCATACCGTGCTGATGGACGCCGCGTACCGGCCGCGGCTCGAAGAGCTCCGGGAGCTGCACCGGTTCGACTGCCCCGTGGTGCTGCTTACGGCGACGCTGCCGGTGCGGCTCGAGCGCGCGTTCCGGCAGGCGATGCTGGCCGAGGATGCCGCGATCGTACGGGCGCCGACGACGAAGCGGAACGTCCGATATCGCGTTACGACAGTCGCGCCGGGCCCGACGGCGGTCGAGGACGAGGTAATACGTACGGTGATCCGGCTGCAGCGCCGCTGGCGAGACGACGAAAAGGGGGTGATCTACTGCCGGTCCAAGCAGGCGTGCGAGGCGTTAGCGGACAAGATCGGCTGCGCGTTTTATCACAGCGGCGTGGACCAGGCGACGCGGCAAGCGCGGCTCGAGGCGTGGGCGAAAGGGAAGGCCGACAGCAACTGGATTGCGGCGACGACGGGGCTGGGGACCGGAGTCGACATTCAAGGGATCGTGGCGGTGGTGCACGCGGGGCTGCCGTACGGGCTGGTGGACTTCGCGCAGCAGACGGGCCGGGGCGGGCGGCGGGAAGGCGAGACGGTCGATTCGGTGGTCGTGTGGGACGGACGGCCGGCGTGGCAGGATCCGCAGAGGAGCGACGTCGAGCAGCTGAACCGGCAGGCGATGGCGTGGTTCGTGCAGAGCGTCGACTGCCGGCGGGTCGTGTTCGGGACGTTTCTGGACGGGCAAGGCGGGGACTGCGCAGGGGTTCAAGGCGAGCCGTGTGACCGGTGTGCTGACGAGGGTCAAGGTCCGGGCGAGGGTCAGGGCGAGGGTCAGAGTAGGGGCGAGGGCGAGGGCGAGGGCGAGGGCCGGCTCCAGCAATGGTACCGGAAAAAGCACGAAACCGACCGGGTACTGCAACGCTGGCTGGACGAGGTACGGGAAGGGAAGTGCCCCGTCTGCTTCGTCAAGTGGTTACAACGGGGCCGGCCGGAAGCGTTACAGAGGAAGGTTTCGCACGCATTTCGGGCATGCCGCACGATCCGGGCGGCCGAGTATCGTACGTGGCGAGAAAGGCTGCGATTTAGCGAGTACAGCTGCTGTTACCGGTGTGGGCTGCCGCAGGGGTGGTGTACGGGGGCGGAAGGCGAGGGGGTGGCCGGGGGCGAGTGTGACTGGATCGATACGGTACTCCCGGTAGCGATGCTGGCCGGGACGAGCCAGTCGCTACAGAGGCTGTTACGAGAAGCGTTCGATATAGACGCGAGCGACGAAGCGTATACCGGGTGGCTTTGCCGAACGCGGCGGGTTGACGGGGCGGTTGTTACAAACGCTTTCGCGGCGTGGCGAGCGATTATATTATCGAGTTTTTAATCTTTATTTTTTTAGTTTTATTACTTTTATAGCGTTTATTAAAATAACGCTAACCGTTTTAATCTGTATAGTCTTCGTCGTAGTGGTCGTGGTTATCGTGGTCCTGCATCTTGCCGCGCTTTATCGAACGCACCAGGCCTCGTCGTCGCCGCGGCCTCGTAGACCTCGCTGCCGCCGGTTTTATCTCCGCTACAGGGTAGCTCCAATATTTCGTGGTGGTCCTGGTCGTGGCGGTCCTGGTCGTGGCGGTCCTGGTCGTGGCGGTCCTGGTCGTGGCGGTCCTGGTCGTGGCGGTCCTGGTCGTGGCGGTCCTGGTCGTGGTGGTCCTGGTCGTGGTGGTCGTGGTGGTCCTGGTTGTGGTGGGTCCTGGTTGTAGTGGTCCTGGTCGTGGTGGTCCTGGTCGTGGTGGTCCTGGTTGTGTTTTAATAATACAAGGACCTTGTGAACTCGTTGTCGCGAGCGAAATCTACGGCTTTTATGTCGTTGATGTTGGCTTTTTGTATGTTGGTCGATTTGACGACGACCAGGTATTTAATAATCTTATAGTGTTTTATTAGAAAAGTAAATATGAATAATTTTATTTTTTATCCTGGTCGTGGTGGTCTTGGTCGTGGTTGTCTTGGTCGTGGTGGTCCTGGTCGTGGTGGTCCTGGTTATCGCGAGCGAAATCTACGGCTTTCATGTCGTTGATGTTGGCCTTTTGTATGTTGGTCGACTTGACGACGACCAGGTATTTGACAATTTTATAGTGTTTTATTAGAAAAGTAAACATGAACAATTTTATTTCTTATTTTGGTCGTGGTGGTCTTGGTCGTGGTGGTCCTGGTCGTGGTGGTCCTGGTTGTCGCGAGCGAAATCTACGGCTTTTATTTCGTTAATGTTGGCCTTTTGTATGTTGGTCGACTTGACGACGACCAGGTATTTAATAATCTTATAGTGTTTTATTAGAAAAGTAAACATGAATAATTTTATTTCTTATTCTGGTCGTGGTGGTCTTGGTCGTGGTGGTCCTGGTCGTGGTGGTCCTGGTTGTCGCGAGCGAAATCTACGGCTTTTATTTCGTTAATGTTGGCCTTTTGTATGTTGGTCGACTTGACGACGACCAGGTATTTAATAATCTTATAGTGTTTTATTAGAAAAGTAAACATGAATAATTTTATTTCTTATCCTGGTCGTGGTGGTCTTGGTCGTGGTTGTCTTGGTCGTGGTTGTCTTGGTCGTGGTGGTCCTGGTCGTGGTGGTCCTGGTCGTGGCGGTCCTGGTCGTGGCGGTCCTGGTCGTGGCGGTCCTGGTCGTGTTTTAATAATATAAGGACCTTGTAAACTCGTTCTCGCGAGTGAAATCTACGGCTTTTATGTCGTTAATGTTAACCTTTTATATATTGGTTAACTTAATAACGATTAAGTATTTAATAATTTTATAGTATCCTATTAAAAAAGCAAATATAAGTTGTTTTATTACCTCTATAACGCTTATCGAGATAACGCTGGCTATTTTCGTCTTTATAGTTTTAGTCGTGGTGGTCCTGGTTGTGGTGGTCCTGGTTGTAATAGTCTCGGTGGTGTTTATTTAAGGCGGCCAGTGTATTTATTTTACGAACTCAGGCTACGATTAAACGGACTATATAGCTTTTTTAAGGTATCTCGTTAAATATGCTACGTTTAATCGAGATGTCTTTAAAGCTTACATAGCTGGCCCGTCGGAGATAGAATATTTTACAGGGTGGTGTCGCCTTAAAGCTTACGTAGCTGGCCCGTCGGAGACAGGATATTTTATATAGTGGTGTCGTTGGTTGAAAATTATGTTTTATAGGGTGGGGTCCCCCCTAGGCTTGCGGAGCGGCCCGCGGGACCAGGATATTTTATATAGTGGTGTCGTTGGTTGAAAATTATGTATTTTACAGGGTGGTGTCGCCCGCAGGCTTGCGGAGCTGGCCCGTCGGAGACAATATTTTTACAGGGTGGTGGGACCCGTCGGTTTGCGGAGCTGGCCCGTCGGAGACAGGATATTTTATATAGTAGTGTTGTTTATTAAAAATAATGTATTTTACAGGGTGGTGGGACCCGTCGGTTTGCGGAGCTGGCCCGTCGGAGACAGGATATTTTATATAGTAGTGTTGTTTATTAAAAATAATATATTTTACAGGGTAGTGTCGCCCGCGGGTTATTACATCGTAAATCCGGTAAACGAGGGTAATAGTACGGGTTAAAAAATGAAGATATTTATTATGAAATAAAATAAAAAAGAATAAATATATAAAATAAAAAATAAAAGATATATAATAAAAAGAGATACTATTAAAAGAAATAAAAAAAGTAAAAATAATAATGAAAAATTATAATAGTAAAACATAATAATTACAATAATAACAGTAATATAAAATATAATAAAATATAATAAAAAGGAAATAAATATAAAACTAAAAGTAAAAAAGTAATAAAATAAGGATAAAATATTCCGGAAATAATTATATAAGTTAATAATAAAATATATAATATAAAAAAATAATGAAAAAAAATATAAATATAATAAAACAAATAAAAATAATAAATATAGTGAGAGTAATAAATATAGTAAGGGTAAAGGATATAGCGAGGGATACGGTAATAGTGAGGGATATAATAAGGGATACGGTAATAGTGAGGGTTACGGTGGTGGTAAAGGGATATGGTAGTGGTAAAAGATATGGTGAGGGATATGGTAAGGGTGAGGATAATAGTAAAGGTAATATTATAAGTATAAAAGAAAAAGTGAGAGTAAAAGAGAGAGTAGTGGTAGTAAAAATGGTGGTGAGGGGTATAGCGAGGAATACGGTGGTGGTAAAAAAATAGTAGTAGTGAGGGATAAAAAATAAAAATAGAAATGAATCATAAAAACAAGAGAAATAAGAATAAAAGAAATAAGAATAAAAGAAATAAGAATAAAAAAAGTAGAAATAAAAATAAAATAATAAATATAAAAGGATAAATAAGAGTAATAAAAGAGAGAGGGTAAAAAAGAGAAGATGAAAAGAAAATAAAAAAATAGAAAAGTAAAGGTAAAATAGAAATAGAAATAAAAAAAGTGAAAAGGTAATAGAAATGAAAAAGGTAAGTAATAGAAAAGGGTAAAAAGGAAAATATAAAAAAGAAAGAAAATAATGGTATAAAGGGAAAGCAAAAGAAAAAGTAAAGAAAAAAGTAAATAATAATTATAATAAATATAAGAGTAAAAATAAAAGAGGGAGAATATAAAAATAAAGGTGAGGATAAAAGTAAAGGAAAAGAAAAAGGAGAAGAAAAAAAGGGAAAAGAGGATATAAATAAGTATAAAAAGAAGAAGAGTAAAAATGAGTATAAAAAGAGTGTTTAAAGTAAAAGTAACAGTAAAGAAAAGGGCAATATCATGAGTATGAAAAAAAGGAGGGTGAGGGTGAGGGTTAAAAAGAAGGTAAGGGTAAGGGTTAAAAAGAAGGTAAGGGGTAAGGGTTAAAAAGAAGGTAAGGGTAAATGTTAAGAATAAAGGTAAGGGTAAGGGTTAAAAATAAAGAGGAGGGTAAAGGTGAGAATAAAGGTAATATAATGAGTATGAATAAAAAGTAAAGGTGAGGGTAAGGATTAAAAATAAAAAGGAGGGTAAAAGTAAAAATAAAGGTAATATAATAAGTATAAAAGAAAAAGTAAAGTTAAGGGTAAGGGTGATATAATGAGTATGATAAAAAAAGAAAAGTAAAGGTGAAGGTAAGGGTGATATAATGAGTATGAAAGAAAAGTGGAGTGATGGTGAGGGTGAGTAATATGATAAGGGTGATATTATGAGTATAAAAGAAAAAGAAAGGTGAAAGTGAGGGTGGTAGTAAAGGTGAGGGTAAGGGTGATATAATAGATATAAAAAGTAAAGGTAAGGGTAAGGGTTAAAAATAAAAAAGGGTGAGAGGGTAAGAGTAAGAGTGAGAAAAATAATAAAGGAGAGAGTAAAGTTTATAAAGATAAGGGTTATAAAAATAAAAAAATAAAATTAATAAATATAAAGAAAGATAAAAGTAAAAATAAAAGTAAGGGTAAGGGTAAAAGTAAAAAAAAGGAAAGAGAGAGGGAAAAAGAGAGGAAAAAGGAAAAAAAAAGGATGTAAATAAGTATAAAAAGGGAAAAGGTAAAAGAAAAAGTAAATATAAAAGAAAAATGGAGTATAAAAAGAAAAATAAAAGTAATAAAAAAGGTGAGGGTTATAAAGGTAAAAATAAAGGTAATATAATAAGTATAAAAAGAATAAAAGTAAAGGTAAAGGTAATAAAAAGAAAGTGAAAAGGTATAAGAAATAAAAAAGGTTAGTAAAAGAAAATGTAGAAAAAAGGAAAAAAAAAAAAAAAAAAAAGAAAAAAAAAAGAAAAAAGAAAAAAGAAAAAGAAAGAAGATAAAGGTAAAAAGAGAAAAGTAAAAGAAAAAGTAAGTAAAAATAATAATAAATATAAAAGTAAGAATAAAAGAAGGAGAATATAAAAGTAAAGGTAAGGGTAAAAGTAAAAAAAAAAAAAGAGAGGAGGAGAAAAAAAAGGGAAAAAGAGGATATAAATAAATATAAAAAGAAAAGAGTAAAAATAAGCATAAAAAAGAGTGTTTACGGTTAAAGTAAGAGTAAAGAAAAGGGTAATATTATAAGTATAAAAAAAGAGGGTAAGGGTAAAGGTTTAAAGTAAAAGTAAAAGTAAAGAAAAGGGTAATATTATAAGTATAAAAAAAAGGAGGGAGAGTAAAGGTTAAAAGGTGAGGGTTAAAAAGGAGGGTTAAAAAAGGAGGGTGAGGGTTAAAAAGTGAGGGTTAAAAAAGGTGAGGGTAAAGGTTAAAAATAAAGGTAAGGGTAAAGGTTAAAAATAAAAAGAAGGTAAGGGTAAGGGTTAAAAATAAAGAGGATAGTAAGGGTAAAAATAAAAATAAAATAAAAAAGTATAAAAAAATAAAGGTAAAAAAGAGGGATATAATAAGGGTAAGGGTAATAAAAGTAATATTATAAGTATAAGGGTGAGAGTAATATAATAAGTATAAAAGAAAAAGAAAAGTGAGGGTGAGGGTAATATAATGAGTATAAAAAAATAAAGGTAAGGGTAAGGGTTAAAAATAAAAAAGAGGGTAAGAGGTTGATAGTGAGAGTAAGAAAAATAATAAAGAAAAAGGTAAAAGTTATAAAGATAAGGGTTATAAAAATAAAAAAATGAAAAAGGTTAAAATAAATATAAAAAAAATAAAAGTAATAAAAATAAGAGTAAAAATAAAAGTAAGGGTAAGGGTAAAAGTAAGAAAAAAAAAAAGAGAGAGAGAGAAAAAGAGAGGAAAAGAAAGGAAAAAAAAGGGAAAAAAGGAAAGAAAAAGGATGTAAATAAGTATAAAAAAGGGAAAAGGTAAAAGAAAAAGTGGGTATAAAAAAGAGAATAAAAAAAAAAGAAAAGTAATAAAAAAGGTAAAAGTTATAAAGATAAAAATAAAAGTAGTATAATAAGTATAAAAAAGATAAAAATAAAAATAAAAGTTATAAATAAAAGTAAAAATAAGGGTTATATAAAAATAAAAGTAATATAATAAATATAAAAAAAAAGGATAGAAAAAAGGAGAAAAAGGGGTATATTAAATATAATAAGTATAGAGGAAAAGAAAAAAGAAAAAAAAAAAGGAAAGAAAAAAGAAAAAAAAAAAAAAAAGGAGTTAAAATAAGTATAAAAAAGAGAGAGGGTTAAAAAAATAAAGGTAAAAGGAAAAGTGAAAAAATAATATATATAAAAAAAAGAGTTAAAAAAAGATAAGGGTGAGGGTAAAAGTAATATAAATATAAAAAGAAAGGTAAAAGAAAAGGTGAGGTTTATAAGGGTAAAAAGGAGGGTGAGAAAAAGGGTGAGGGTTATAAAGGTGAGGGTTATAAAGGTGAGGGTTATAAAGGTGAGGGTTATAAAGGTAAGGGTTATAAAGGTGAGGGTTAAAAAAGTGAGGGTTATAAAAGGTAAGGGTTATAAATAAAGGTAATATAATAAGTATTAAAAAAAGGAGGGTAAAGATTAAAAAGGAGGGTAAAGGTTAAAAGGGTGAGGGTGAGAATAAAGGTAATATAATGAGTATGAAAGAAAAAGAAGGTAAGGGTAAGGGTTAAAAAGAAGGTGAGGGTAAGGGTTAAAAATAAAGAGGATAATAAAAGTAAGAATAAAAGTAATATAATAAATATAAAAAAAATAAAAGTAAAAAAAGGATATAATAAAGGTAAAGGTAATAAAAATAATATTATAAGTATAAGGGTAAGGTAATATAAGTAAAAAAAAGGGGAGGGTTATAAAGGGGAGGGTTATAAAGAGAAAGATTAAAAAAAGGGAGGGTTATAAAAGTAAAGGTAAGAGAGAGGGTGAGAATTATAGTAAGGGTAAAAATTATAATAAAAATAAGGATTATTATAAGGATAAAGGTTATAATAATAATAGATAATAATAAAAATTATAGTAATAATAAATAATAATAAAAGTGGAAGTAAGAATAAAGGTAAAAAAAGAGAGAAAGAAAAAGTAAATTAATGAAAAAAAAAAATGAAGCAAAATAAAGGGAAAGAAATAAAAATAAAAGAGAAAGTAAATAAGAATAATAGTAAATATAAGAATAAGAATATGAAAGTAAAAATATAAAGGTAAGGATATAAAAGTAAAAAGAGAAAAGAAGAAAATAAAAGTAGAAATAAGGGTAAAGAAAAGAAGAGAAAAGAAGAGAAAGAAAAAGAAAGAATATAAATAAATATAAAAAAAATAAGAGAAAAATAAATATGAGTAAAAAGTGAGTATAAAAAAGGGGTATAAGAATAAAAATAAAAATGGAGATATAAATATTAATATAAAAAGAATATTAAAAGTAAAAATAAAAGTAAAAGAAAAGGTAATATAATAAAGGTAAGGATAAAAAAAAGGTAAAAAAAAGGAATATAATAAATAAAAAAAAGTAAAAATAAAGGTAAGGGTTAAAAAAAAGGTGAGGGTAAGAGTTAAAAAAAAGGAAGGGTAAAGATTAAAAAAAGGAAAATAAAAAAGTAAGGGTAATATTATAAGTATATTAAAAAAATAAGGGTAAAAATAAAAGTAATTATAAAATGAAGGGTAAAAATAGTAATAAAAATAATATTATAAGTATATAAAAAAGAGTTAAAAGTAAAAATAAAAGTAATTATGAAATTAAGAGTAAAAATAATAATAAAAATAATATTATAATATAAAAAAGAGGGTAAGAGTAATATAATGAGTATGAAAGAAAAGGGAAAGGTGAGGGGGGGGTAGTGGTGAAGGTGATATTATGAGTATGAGGGGGAGGGTAGTGGTGAAGGTGATATTATGAGTATGAGGGGGAGGGTGAGGGATATGGTGAGGGATATAGTGAGGGATATGGTAAGGGATATAGTGAGTATAAAAAAAGAGTAGAATAAAAGTAAGGGTGAGGGATATAATAAAAATAATATTATAAGTATAAAAAAAAAGTAAAGTAATAATAAAAGTAAGTAATATAGTAAGGGTAATATAATAAGTATAAAAAAAGAAAAAAAAAGGGTAATAATAAAAGTAATATAATAAATATAAAAAAAAGTAAAATAATAATAAAAATAAATAATATAATAAAGGTAATATAATAAGTATAAGAGAAAAGGGAAAAATAAAGGGAGGATAATAGTAAAGGTAATATAATAAGTATAAAAGAAAAGGAAAAGGTAAAGGGGAAGGTAATAATGAGGGTGATATAATAAGTATAAAAGAAAAAGGAAAGGTAAGGGGAGGGTAATGGTAAGGGTGATATAATGAGTATGAAAGAAAAAGTGGAGTAGTGGTAAAGGTGAGTGATATTATGAGTATGAAAGAAAGAGTGGAGTGATGGTAAAGGTGAGTGATATTATGAGTATGAAAGAAAGAAGGTTAGGGTTAGGGTTAGGGTTAGGGTTAGGGTTAGGGTTAGGTT